>NC_134156.1:5000-5050000 GCF_033958435.1 Carettochelys insculpta | reverse complement strand
CTTGTGCTTGCTTCGGCGGCACATATACTAAAATTGGAACGATACAGAGAAGATTAGCATGGCCCCTGCGCAAGGATGACACGCACATTCGTGAAGCGTTCCATATTTTCTCTTCCCGCCTCACTACTGTTGTTCACACAGCCCTCAGCAGCAGGAGAGGCTCAGCAGGGCAAGCGGCGGCCTGCTCCATTTCTGCCCACTTTGCCCTTGTCCTGTTTTGGGAGGGACCAAAGGGGCCTCCGGCAGCACAAGGCATCTCCTGCTGCTTGCCCTGCCCAGGTGCCACCTGCCGTGTCCCCGGCTGCCTCCCACGCAGCCTGACAGACAGAAGAGGACCACTTTCTGGGAACAGCCAGCCCCGAGACACAGATCGGGAGGAGGGAGAGGAAGAAGACACCAAGCAGGATGTCCTTCCGCGGGAAGCCTCTCACCTCTGGGATGACCTCGAGGCACCGACGCCCAGAAAGGAAAGCCTCCTTCTCCGAAGGCCACGCCTTTGGCCCTTTGCCTCCCTACCGATTCTTCCTCGCCAACAGGGGTCTCCCTCCACGGCACACCTCTCCTTGGACAGACCTAGCAGGATGTAGACTGGCCAGGAGCCCTCACACAGCTCGCCTCGTCTCTCGGCCTCTATCTGCTGGGCCCTTCACTTCTTCCAGGCCCAGCGGACCGCACTCCTGCCACTGCAGAGGATACTGATTCCCAGTATGCCAAGCCCTCATTTGCATATCATGACCTCTGCCACTTGTGCTGGACTGGCATTTTCTCTTGCCCACCGGACAGCGGCAGACTGTCCCCATTCGAGGGGCCAGGGACGCAAGGAGGAAGTCAAGGACTCCGGTCCACGGGCGTCTCCCTAGAAGTTCCGTGCCTGCCTCTCTCTCCCTCTCTCTCTCTCTTTCGCTCTCTCTCTCTCGCCCTCTCTTCAAAGTCTCACCCTTCCCTGGCCTATTTAGAGCTTAAGACCAAAAAAAAAATAGGTTGTGTTCCATTTGGTTGCACATATAGTAAAATTGTAATGATACAGAGATCAGCATGGCTCCTGTGCAAGGATGCCAGGCACGTTTGTGAAGCGTTCCATATTTTCTCTTCCCGCCTCACTACTGTTGTTCACACAGCGCTCAGCAGCAGGAGAGGGGATGCTGAGCTGACCACATCAGATCTCTCCCTGATTCCTGCCTGCTTAGCCCCTAGCCTGTCCTGGAAGGGACCAAATGGCCTGTGAGCAGCATAGTGGTATCTCCTGCAGTTTGCTGAGCCCAGGCAGTTAAGCGGGCTGATGGAAAGAAGAGGACTTCTTTTTGGGACCAGTGAGCCCTTTTTCTGGGACCCCAGTCTATAAATACCCCTCTGAAACCCCACCCCCACTCATGCATCTGATGAAGCAGATCTTTTCCCACAAAGGCTTAGTCTGTAAGGTGCCACAATAATTCTTATTGTTCTCGAAGCTGTAGACTAATACAGCCACCTCTCTGACACTGAGTCATCATGGTATAATATGAAAAATGATCGGTTGTAAGAGACATTTTGTTTTAAAACTATCTGATTTACGTATGTTCATAACTCACTTTGCATAAATTATCCAGATATGCTGACAGATACGTATTTCCTAGTTTTTAATAGCAGATTTTAAAAACCGTATTGTTTCATATTCTTCAGGATAGTCCATGTTATGAAGGGTAGGTGAGCTCTTGCTACTCAAATGTATGGTTAGTTTTGCAGTATTTTTTTTTTCCCTGTCAAGCTATCAAATTTCTAAAAACCGTGTTCTAAAGTTTCCTCGTGGATATCAGTTGAATGTGCATCTTGGTCACTTACTCATGGCTATTTTTCCTCCATCTCAAAGCAATCCAACATTGCTGCGAATTGGTTTGGCTTTTCATCCCCCACCCCACTGAGAAGCTCTTACTCTGTGATTTGGTCTCATTCTGGCTTGCGGTGTAAGCGAATTAGGAAGACTGTGAGCAGTGTGTGTTTCTATTGTGAATTTGCTCCTCTCAGTTGGCTTTGGTGAACGACTCTTCATGGACCTCTCGTAAGTCTGAATCTGCCATTTGGAAGGAGCAGTGCAAGTGTTGATACAGCCCTGGACCAGCGCCCAAAGGGGCTCCAGACCTCACCTCCCCCGGGCAGCGCTGCTCCATGACCCCGCGCAGGGCCGCAACAGAGCCCGCCTGGCTGGAGACTGGGGGGGAGGGGGTGGGGGGGGCGAAACGGGTCACATCAGTGGGCGCCGCGACCCCGCAGGGGTTGAGGGTAAACGGGAGCGGGGCTCGTGCGTCATCGTTCTGCGCCGGGGCCGGCGGGTCACGTGCCCCGTGTTTATCTCGTTGCGGCGGGTCGCGCGCGCCACCGTATCGCCGAGGGCCGCGCGCCCCCTGCTGCAGTTGGCGTCGCTGCCGCTGGCGGGACTCCCCGCTGGGAAGTGCGCTAACGACGGCCCCCGGTGAGGGGCGCGCCTGGCAGACGGGACCCCGCTACCCCGCGGGGATCGCTGCCGGCACGGTGAGTGGGCAGAGGGGACTCAGGACGGCGCCTGGGCGGGGCGGCCCGCGGCTCCTGCGTCCGCTTGGCTCGAGCCGCCCCCCGGAACAGAGATGTGCCCCAGCGCGGGAGCGGGCCGGGGACGCTGCCGGAGGGGCTTGAGGGGGCCGAAGGGGCTGGAGTGTTTGCAAGGTCGCGGGGGCGGGGATAGTGCGTGTGCCCGGGTCTCAGGCGTGTTGTGACCTGCGTGTGGCCGCGCCAGACAGGTGCTCAATGCTTGTTTGAAGTCAGCAGCACCTGGAGGTGCCCAGCAGGTCTCTGAGCTCCCGATGGGGGGCGCGGGGGGCACACCAGGAATTCGGTAAGGGGTTTAAGCTAACTCTGTTCTGTGATATTAATGGAGGGAGTGTGGGGGTCTCAGATGCAGTCTGCGTGCAGAAGGGAGCTTGGGTAAGGGATTTGGGGTGCAGCAGTGTGTGTGGGCTTTGTTTGAAGGTGGGGTTGTGTCCTGGGTTAGGAGACTGAGGTGCAGGAGGGGTTGCTGGGTCTTGGAGTGGGTATAGGTACGGGAGAGGATCCTTACATGGAGGAAGACTGTACGAGGGGATGCAGGGTTTGGAAGGTGTTTTGACGCGGGTCAGGAGTACAGGAGGGGGTGCAGGGATCTGAGTTGTCCTGTTGGGTAGGAGATTAGGGGGCAAGACCTGGGAGAGTTATAGGTGCAGAGAGTTTGGGTTATGTGGGGGTTGGGGAGAGAGGGTTGGAGGAGGGAGTGGCTGAGGTGCCAGAGGCATGCTCTGACCAGGAAGCATGTTACCTGTGCAGCTCCTGGTCAATAGCACAACAGGTTCTTCATCTAGGCTCTCTGCCTTTCATGCCCCCACAGGCCTTTCCAAGCACCTGAGTCTAGGGGCCCGTGTGCACGTGTGTGTGTAGCCAAGTGCTTTTCTGAATGCTGGGGGGTGGAGGGGTACTTTGCACAATGCCCATCCTGCAAGCAGAGAGTTGCCGTTAGCTGGAAACTGGCCAGCATGATCTGCAAGATTTTGCTGGGGCAAAGGGCCGTGCATGAAGCCTCTCCTCTCTGGGATCATAGCATACAGAGACATGCACACAGCTTCTGTGAGTGCCAAGTGGGGCGGGATAGGCAAGGAGCCTTGCTGAGCCTCCCAGTGGACCATGGGCTGGATTTAGCAGTTTGGCAGACCAGATCCAGCCCAGAGGCTGTATTTTGCACATCCCTGCTCTATGATAACCTTTTTGAGCCTGAACTGTGTGTGAGGTGATTTAATTGGTATATTTGTTCCTGTGCATTTGTGTAAATATTTCAGTGTTTGAAATTAGCATTTGCAGTAATGACTTAGAATACTGACATTTGCATTTTTACTATTATTTCTCTTTATTTGTAAGCTTACAATGTCATTACCAGCAAAGAGATGCGGTAGACCTCCTGTATTGTCATGCTTGGAAAAGAAAAAGAGGAAGCAAAGTCTCGACAGAAGAAGAGGGAAAACAAGAATATATGTGGGAAACCATATTGATCGATGGTTGACTCTTAAGGAAAAATTGGATTTCAGAAATGATGCCGAAGTTGCAGGATTTTTACTAGATTTGTAAGTAAAAATATCACCGTATTTAGTAACACTTAGGGGAGCCGAAGACTGTTCTCAAAGTTAATTTAATACCAAATTTTTTTTGTGATATAGATACGACAGCTATGACCCATTGTCAAAAGCATCAGTTTGTTCTTTGCCTGAAGGTGTGAGAAGAATTATAGTGAAAGGAGAAAGAGAGTTGCCAAACTTGCCAGATGACACTTCTTTGATAACAGCGGATGGAACGTTAGTGACATTCTTTATTTCTACATGATTAATATAAACAGGTTTGAATTTGTGTTGGAAAGATGACAGGAGAGTCTTTTTTTAATTAACATTCTGAGAGTTCATGGACAGCAGGGGTGGGCAGTAATTTGGAGGGTAGGAGACACTCCAAGGTTTTAGTAGGTGGGTCAAGAGCTGCACTTTTTTGTGAAGAGGTGGGGGGTCTGGGATAGAAATGTTGTAGGTTAATCAGTTAACTGGTAAACTTCATCCTAAACCAATGAGATTTACTGGTTCTGGTTACCTGGTAGGGGCTGGAGCAGCCCCCTGCTGGTGTGGACAGGAGGTTGCTCCAGTCCTGCAGGGTGCAGCAGGTTGTGGGGGATGCTACAGTGTGGATGGAACAGCCCCAGTTCTTGGGGTGCCACAGTGCTCAAGCCCGGTTACAGTAGCCCCAATCCTTGGCCTCCGTTTCCGTAACTGATTAGCCGGTTAAACAGTAAGTTTACCGGTTAACCATTTAACCAGGAGTTTACATCCCTACTGTGGGATGGAGGTTGGGTGCAGAAGGGAGCTTGGGTAGAGGACTGGGGTGCAGGAGAGAGTGGGATATCTGAGGTGAAGGAGGGAGCTGTGACATGGGGCCGGGTATGAGTTTTGCAGGGTCTGTGATGGTTATGGGTTCAGGAGAGGATTCTCGTCTGTAGGAGGGAAGTGGGAGCAGGTGCCAGGTCTGAGAAGGAGTTGTGACATGGGGAGGAAGGCCCAGAGGCTTTGGGAGGTGACCTGGGGTAGGGGATTAGGGTGCAGGAGAGGATTCTGGTCTGGGGAAGATGTGTAGGAGCAGGTCAGGGTCTTGGAGCGATTTGGGGAGCGGTACCAGAAACAAGCTCTACCTGAGCAGTGCTAAGCTAAGGAGATCTTGGCAAGCAGCACTCTCAGGCAGGCTTTCTTGCCTGCCAGCAGCCCCAGCCCTCTGTCTGTTTAATGTGGCTCTCTGTGCAGGGAAGGAAAGCTTCTTCCCTAGCAATATCTTTCAGCTCCTATTGGCTATTTTCATGCACAACACTCACGTTTTGCAAAATCTCTCAGCTGCTGTTGGCCTGAAACCGGCAAATGAGAGCTGAGAAATGGTGATTTGTTGTCCTGCCACCAGCAAAATCTCTCATCTCCTATTGGCTGTTTTGTGTGCTGCTCTCACCCCCCAAAAATCTCTCAGCTTCTGTTGGCTGGAAAATGGCCAGTGGGAGCTGGAAAATAGTTCTGTTGCCTCTTCTGCCAGCAGAATTTCTCAGCAAACCTTGGCTGGTTTTATGTGCTGCTCCAAATTGCAGCCAAATCTGTCAGCTCCCATTGGCTGCCTTCTGGCCAATAGGACCGGAGAGATTTTGCTGAGGAGTGGGGAAGCACCTCCAGTTCTCCCCACTCCATGGCCTTAGGGGCAAGTGTCAGGCTTGATGGGCTGTATCTTGCTCACCCGGATGTTGAAAAATCAGCCCTTTGTTTTAATAAAATTGGAAATCTCATAGCATTCACCAAAGAGGTGGTGGCTTTCCCTTCTGTTATCTGTAGAACTTAAAACTTCTAATTATATTTCAAAGTTGAATGTATTTTTTCAGGATTCTTGAAGAGAACAAAAGTAAAAGTAAGCAATCTCATTAGTTAATTATGCATATTTTTCTGATACAGGTATGACGATAATGATCAGTTGCCTAAAGAATCTACTTGTTCTGGACCTGAAGATGTGAGAATCATAACGGTTAAAGAAGAGAGGGATTTGCCTGACGACTGTTCAGCAGAGACAGATGACACGTTAGTGATGCTGTTATTTTAGCATGTTTTATGTCTCAATATTACTTTGCAGCCATTTACTCACTTTTAGTTTTGCTTATTGGTAATCCATACCATTCGTGCTTTTATCGTGTATTTAAAAACAACTTCAATGTTTTTGACTGGTCCAGATGTGGGGAAAACCTGAAGTATGTTGTGGGAAAATTGAAAACCTTAAGGGGAACACACAGGAAACCTGCATCTCAATTTGCTGCGTTCCATAACAGTGCGCAAAGCTTACTGACATAACAAGAAAATGTAGGGTTTAGGTACTTTACTAGAAAATTATCAGTACATTTTGATACTTGTAACAGAATGCAACTTGGTGATTAATGTGTGTGCAGTTAACTTTCTTGGAAAAAACAATGTTTCGTTGTTGCCTGTTTTGGAATATTATATACAAAGTGACATGTTAACCTATCTAAAATAGTGTCATGTTCCTCGAGGCAACCACACCATCAGTCGACTCCACTGGTTTCTTTTACCGCAATACCAACAGTAACTGGGGCATTCACAGTTGAGCTCAAAGGCACCTCAAATAGGTATGCTTGTCCATTACTCTTTCTTTAGGTTTCAGTTATCCACAATAGTATTACTGAATGCTTTAACTTGGTCCATAATTAGTTATCTAACTTTCTTTAAAAATGTATTTTTAATGTGTGCAGGGAACACTGAGAGCCTAGGACATTACAATGGCATTGCATGGTGTGTCCAAAACCCTCGCTAATATGGTGAAGTATGTAAGGCATGAAGCATGTGTTCACATGAATCTTTTCTGCTGTTCTTTTTGGTAACTTTGTTAACTTTTACTACTTTGATTTTTGACAGATTAACAAATAGAGGTTTCAGCAAGCGACTCCTCTTGTGGTTCAGAAGAATGGAAAAGTAGAGGAAATAGCATAATCGATGAAACATATCATATTCAAGTACATTCAAGAGAGCATCATATTTTGGCAACAGAACTTCTGTTTGGTTTAGAAAGCAGCAGGGATCTGAGACTGATTTTTGTGAGACTGATATATCATGGGTAAGTGAAACTTTATATTTAGTACTTGCTTTATGCCTTTTTAGTATGTCACAATTATTCCACAAACTGAATGATCATTATAATTTTCTAAAAACCTACCGTTAGGTAGGTATATAGTACTTCAGAGTAATCCTCATCTATGTGAAGATAAATATATGAATTAATATTGCTATGGTGCTCTGAAATAGAAAATCCTGGGGTAAATGAGTGTTAATAAACAGGTCAGATCACTAGGCTTATGCATGCTTAAATACATGCAGAGAAATCTTAGCCATGCTTAAGAACTAGCAAAGTTGGGAATATTGAAGTCTCTGTCTCATTCATGGACCAGGAAGCATTTAGGGAGCTACAAACTACCTAAGAGTTTTTATTTAATTGTCTTGAATGGCTGAATATGGATATTGTTCACATAAAACGCTATCTTAGTAGCATACATATGTGGCCATCATTAATTTAGTATCTGATCACCTCACGATCTTTGTTTTTTCACAACATGACTGTGAGATTGGGCAGTAATGTTATCTCAGGCTGTCTAGATTACAGTGATTTGTCGACAAGTTTTTGTTGGAAGATATCTTCCGACAAAACTTCTGTTGATAGATCAAGGCCAAATTGCCAAGTGGATTGAAAGCGATCCGCTCTGTTGGCAGAGAACAGCTGGACTTCCCATCTGCTCTCTCGACAAAACAGCCAACTGGAAGCACAGTAGACAGGGCTTCCCACTGTCCAGGAAGCCCCCTCTGTCAACAGAGGGGCCCCCCAGAATGGCCGGACCGGCTTCTGTTGATAGATATCTGTCGGCAGAGGCATTATGCCTCATTGGGAGCAGGATAAGTGCTGCATTCTGTTGATTGTGTGGTTGGCAGAACACTTTGGGAATCTCTGGATACTCCACAGGTTTTGTTGACAAAACCCTCTATTGTAGACATAGTCTCATATTACAGATGGGTGAGACTGAGGCATGGAGAGAGCAAGTGAGTTGCCCAATGACACACAGCACATCTATGGTAGAAAAGGAGATTGAACCTAGTTCTCCCACATCTGGGACTAGCATCCTAACCAGTTAAGCAGTGATGCTTTAGATGGATAGGAGAGCTAATAAGGTGTCAGCATCTTAGAGAATAATTGAGTTCACCTTTTTTCAGAAAGGTGGTGATGGGTGTTTTAATGCACAAAAAATATTGATGCCCAACAGTCTTTCTCCTGGCTGCAAAGGTTTGAAAACATACTTCATAGAGAAAGGCGGGTAGGTGGGCAGGTACGTTCCTGGTGCCTTGGGATTGTAATGCTCTGTTGACTTTCCTGTTGTTTTTTAAATATGCAGAATATATTTTCATTATAGGTAGATATATGAGAGTGGGGTAAAACAGTATCTATATAGTAAGTTCTCATTGTGGTTTTCTAATTACACCATAATACTGGTTTATTTAGCAGGATACAACAGCAGTTTGTCTTCCAAGCACACTAACTTGTTAATTTTGTAGGTGTCTTTCAGAGGTCACAGAGGGTAGCTCTGTATATCATAGGCCTTCTCAGAAACTTTAATGATTTTTTTCTTTCTTCATTTTGGAATTCCATCCATCTGATGTTACCTTTAGGTTTTTTGTTTTTTTTTTTTTAACTGGAAGCAGTTCTTGAGTAATTGGGGGTCTTTATTGGAGGAAGGGTGCTGAGTGAATAAGTTTGTAATCAGAAACATTGGGACTTAAAATCCATCTCCATCAAAGTATCTGCTGGCCGTTAAGAGTAGAAAGATTTCTGCCAGTGGAGGAAGAGAAAAGTTAATGTGGTAATAAGGGAGAAGAGATTCCAATGTCTGAAAGTCTGTTTTGAACAATAAACCATTAAAAGAACTTTGGCTGAGGGGAAGCAGTTTGAGCACTTCTCCCTGGGTTGCTGGATAAACTAATTCTTTTCTAACATGTACACTCTGATTATACTCCACCTTAGAATGTTGGAATGCTAGCCATGTGATCACACTGATTGCTTTCAAGTCATTCTTTCAGTTCAGTTGCTGTGAGTATGGAGCTTGCTGTCCCAGCAAATTTTAAAAAGCTGCTTGTTCTGCTTATTTGATATTTCTTCTCAAAAAGGAGAGGAAGAAGATTATCCTTCTGTGATGAAAGGGTGGGGTTTTCTGGGGCTTAATCCTGGAACATAAGTGGATATATATATCCAGACCAAATGCATTTTTGTTTTCATGTTATACAGGGGGGTGGGTTTTTTGTTTTTTTTTTTTTGGCCTGAGCAAAAGATCAAATCTGGGGGATGAATTGGTGATGCTCATTGGTACTGCTCACAGAGCAACATACTAATACAAAGCTGTGTTTCTGGGTCCAGTTATTCCTGTCCATGCTGAAGTAGTTCTAGCAATAACTCTATTTATTCCTAGACAATTTCCACATTTTTTTTTTTTTGGTTCTGGGAGCCACTCTGCATGTAAGAATCCTCTCCTTCAAGTAATTTGTCTTACTTTAGAGGGCTGGGAAAATACTGTCCAACTTTGTTAGTTAAATGTGACCACGACCATTTTTAAACAAAATTCAGAGTTTGGTGAGCCATCCAGTAGCTACTAACCTGAAGACTTAGTCCCTAACAATGTAAGGGAAGGGAGGTGCATAGCAGTGGCTTTGAAGTTCAGATTGTAGCTTCAGGAGATTAAAGTTTTTAGAATCAATGCTCTGTTATGATGAATGGAAATGGCTCATGTTGCTGTTAAGGATAGCCTTGTGCTTTGTGTAGCCATAGAGGACTGTCTTTTTGGCTCTGTCTGTGCTGAGGCTTTTTGGAAACTCCCATCTTTCTCTGGGCAGTGTTAAATGATGTGATTTTTAAAATGTTTCTAACCAGTTTGGAGTTATGTTGGGAGACTTCTGAGAATTTTCAAAGTAAGCTAGATCCGTTAGGTCAGAGGTCTGCAACCTGCAGCTCTGGAGCCATATGCAGTTCTTTAAGGATTTCTTTGTGGCACCTGATGCTATAATTGCAAAGTAAAAGCAAAAAACCACTCCTGATTATTTTTGATAAACAGTGAATGCCTAAAAGCCCAACAGTTAGCCCAACTCATATCTAACTAGCAAATGCTATGTGATCTCGACACTTTGGATAGCTCCTCTTTTAATATGTGCAGTGCATTGTGGGATAGGATACTGTATCCATGATTTAATTGTGTTGCTAATAAAGTCTTGATTTTGAAAAGGAAAAGGAAGCTTGAGGCATTCCTGCTGCGAAGGACAAAACGCATTTTAAGGGGGGGAAAAAAAACCCTGAAATTAAACATGAAATAAAATTGGCATGATTAAGTGGGTTCAGGAGTAAAAAACAGGAAGATAATGGTACAAACACACACATGTAAAGTATGAGGCAATAGAACATGTAAAACGTTTATGAACATTCTGCGGTAAACATGTATTGCATTACAAATCAATTGTGTGTGTGCTGTTCTTAAAAAAGGGGTTACAAAAAGTATGGTTTGAAGTTATTTATTAAGGACTGTCTCATATTCACGTGCATTATGGCTATTGAATTATTGACTTTTACTGAATTAAAAAAAAAACAAATCTCTTCTTGCCCTTTTGGTTGCCAGACCCTGTACTAGTGGAAACTGTGTAGTTGAACTTCACTGGGGATGGGACAAAATTTTAGGGAGCCTGTATGGGACATGATCGCTTCTTGGAACGGTGGCTATTTGGATAAGATGCTGATGGATCTAGTTACTAGTGCATTACTTCTGTTCATGCAGTGTAGCAAATGATGTGGAGGAGGCTACTTTGTAGTTGCACTAACACCCACTTGGTATTTTTGCTGCTGTATGGTGGCCTTGGAAGTATGAGGGAAGGGACTGACTCTCAGCCCTATGGAAATACCCAGTATTGCACCTTGGTGCAGAATTAGGGTTTGAACTTAAGTCAGGTCATACCTCTAAGTGTTTTGAATAGATTCAGTAAGACAATATAGCACTGGTTCAGATATGGGGGGGTATCTTTTCAGTCATAAAGATGAAAACATTTTTAAAAAAGCTTAAATTGTCTAGAAAACAGGTAAGATGGCCAGATTACCTGGGAAAGTTTTCTGCTAAACATTGGCAAGTGGGTTATTCTCGAGCTTTGGCCATTTCTGCTAGCACATTATGAAATTAAGGGTCCGCTGTACCAACACAGAAATTCAGACTTCTCAGTAAAATGAGACCGGTTGTATTCAGCTTTCTTTTTCAGGCTGTTTTGTTGATATTTGCCTTGGAAGATGTTTGAATCTTCTATTGCTGTTTTATTGCTATAATTAGAAAAGGAATATATGTAACTATTTTTGTTTTTAGAAAAATAAGATACAATATTTATTAAGTTATTTTGTTTGTAGCAATATCTGCTAATTTGTATTGAACCATAGGGAGAAGAAATATTGTGAAAGTGTAGAATGTCAGTAAGGTAAAAAGTATGTGTTGTACATGCAAATAGATCATTACCAATTTAAATAGTTTCATGTAGTCCAAAAATAACAGGTAACAAATTATTCATGTAAGATTCCACTGACAAGTAGTTGACTTAATATAACCAGTGAAAAATGAAAGATTATTTTTATTTAGGTTCCTAAAAGTCAGAAAAAACACTATAATGATCATTGTCACATTACTTTTCAGGCTGGCCAGCAGGAAGACTATCAGGCACTTACATAATGACGCTGAGACGTTTTTGATCACTTCTGGTTTTGCTGTGAGGATATTTTTTATTATGGAGAACTTATTGTAAGTTGTAGTATAAAATTCCATGTTAATGGTTGAGCAACAAATTAAACTTCATTAACTGAAACTACATTGTGGTATGTTAACATTAATAAAGAGTGTGGAGTGAACTATTTTATTATGGGAATTCACAATGAAAACTTCATCAGTGTCAGACGTGGCTCTTTGATGGGAAGGAGAAACAGCAAAGTACACCAACACTAACAGGATGACTTCTGATCAGCCTGAGACTGATGGCTTGTTTTCTGTTTTATTTACACCTTAATATATAGTGGTAATGGTCAGGTGACATTCCAGAGTCAGTAGTACCATCTCATGTTCATGTTTTCTTTCTTTTTTTATTCCTAAAGTCCTTTTGCTATGGTGCAGGTTCAGCACATGACTGGATTTTCTACAGAGATGTTGTGCACTGATAGATGAATTTTGATAGGTAGCCCTGACAAGCATTTGAACGAGCTTTCATTTACAAACAGGAGTTAGGCTATAATCAGCCAGTTCACATACCATGTAAAATACTTACTTGGTTAAATTTCAGTGTTAATTTGATCTCTCATATATTAGTTTTATTTAAAAAAATAGTGCTTTTTGAACCTTTGAATGATTTACATTTCAGTTGCAAAGACCACATAAGCATGGGACATACATAAGAATAATTACTAAAGCTCAGTAGAGTAGTTGTGATTCTGAATATAATTGTAAGTGTGTGTGGGTGTGTAGTTATTAAACATGAATAATCCTAACAAAACTCTGGGCGGAATGATTTAGTTGGGGTTGGCCCTACTTTGAGTGGTGGGGCTGGACTTGATGACCTCCTGAGGTCTCTTCCAACTCAAATATTCCATTATTATAAATACATAATTGAAATATTTATACTGTTAAATTTATTATGGGAAGAGACAGGAAAACCGATCACATATGCATTATATCTTCAGTCTAAAGCAAAGTACTCCTGCAGTGGCCGTCCTGCAATGGATAGCATCTGAACATATAATCATCTGTATGCTCTATTTTACTTTACTGTTGAATTTTTCTTGAATTTCTATTCTAGGCTATGTACTTGGAGTTGAAAGGAATTATGGAGGAAAGAGTAGGGACTGTTTCTTTTCTTTTGTGTCTGTCCAATGTGCTGTGATTATATGCAGAAGTTTATACACAGTTGAATATTTTAAGTGGCACGTTCTGGGGGGTCGAATTGGATGGTGGTTTTGCCAAGTGCATCAAGTACAGCAGTAAAGTAGAATATATGTTTAAGTACAAGGGGGGGGAACTTGTGGCCATAAAAGTTAGTTCTGCTGTTGTGCTATGAATCTATTCAGTAGAAAAGATTTACAGGCAAATGACTGTTTATGTTTTGAGCCAAAATGTAACTAGCCTCCCAGCAACATGAAATGTACAAGTGCATGACTCCAGCAAGCTTGTGAAAGGATGACATAGTTAGCCACTTCTTAGTTATTAGCTTACAGTTGAAGTGCCTAAATGGATAAAACTGCCACTCTGTCACAGGACAGATAATCAGAATCTTTAAAAAACAAAACAAAACACACCCACCCACCCACCCACCCCCTGAAGAGTTACATTTCATGTCAACCATTCTTTAGTTACAGGACATAGCCTACAGCTGTATGATTTAAATAGGAAAAAAATGTTTGCTGTAGAAGGTTGTTGTTTTGGTTTTTTTTAAATAAAATAAATGCAGCATTATGGTTGGAGGTTTTTGTGTGGCTATAGGTTTTGTATTTACTTTACTGAAATTCAGAAAGAGCTACTAAATCTTTGAAGCATTAAGTATTCTATCTGTATTTAAACTGGGATACCCTTGGAAACCTCCATGTAAATGGAGGCACGTTTATTAGTGTTTTACATGGAAATCTAAATACAAAAATAACTACTCCTAAATTTGGCAATTGTTTTCTCGCATTCGTTTGTTTTTGTAAACAACTTTTCCTTGTTTTAAAATAATAAATTCTCATTATATGGATTGAAACACTTCAAATGCATTTAGTTTAGAAGTAATTACTTTTTTGGTTAATTATTCTAAAATTTTCAGGAGATCCAGTTTTCTTTTGAACAACTGTTGCCATTTATTTAAAATAAGGAATAATTAGCCCTGTAACATTACACCTGACGTCTGAGTATTATGGGAGTAGGTCTCCCCCCCACCTTCAAATAAACATGTTTGGATGTCTGTGTTGTAGTTACACAGGAGAGCTATGAATTCCTGTGAGGAATAAGTAGTGGGAACAGATACACCTTCGAGAAATGCAGGCCTGTTCCTTTATACAGTAAAGAATAAAGAAAATATGGTAGTTAATCAACCATTGTTTTTATAGAGAATATACTTCTATTTTCTGTGAGACAGTAATAATTCTGTATCTATTATAAAGGCATATGTTCAGGATTTGTCACGAAGTCATAAATCAGAAAGGGAAAACAAGTAACATTACTTTGGATATGTACTGGGGACTCAAGTTTTTGGTTCCAGTCTCAGCTCTTCCATAGACTTACTGGATGATTTTTGTGGAAGTCACTTTTTTCTATGACTTCATTTCTTCACTGATTTAATCAAAAAATGCCTCCCATGTGGGGGAATTGTGAGGTTAAAGCGTGTTTTGAGTCTGTGAAGGAAGGCGCATCAATACAAAGTATTTAATTAATAAATAAGGCTCAGCTCTAACTGTGATGCTTGTAGAAGTGGAAGCTAAGATTTTCCAAAGGTTACTAGTGATTTTCTTCACTGATTTTTAAAGTATCCAGGTCAAGATGGCTTAAGAGCCTCTTTAAAGAGTGTCAAGTTGGGCAGAGAAAACTGCTAGTCACTTACAAAAATCTTAATCAATTATTTTTATGTTCTAAATGTATACTGGGTAGACAGGTCTGTTAGAATTTTTGTCATGAACACTTGGAAACAAATTTCCTTGTAAAGTTAGTCCACAGACTGCATAGTGAAGAACTGGTGATTTGAAGCAACACTACCTCTGTGCAATGAACTAGTTGACTTAATCTCAGTGAGTCCTTAAATTTGACACAGTTTTCTTTGCTTGCAGGATTTTTTCCCTTTTTTAAAAGAAAGTAAAAGTTAATATTAAGCAGGTAGTGGAGAGAAGGGAAGCAGGGGGTGCTATTTTTCAGTGGCAGGGAGGGCAGAGATGGATGACAGAAATAGTGGAGAGTTGGCCTAGTAGCAAGTTTTGGAGGGGGGCGCTGTGAAGGATGGCATGAGAGGAGTAGCAGTTGTGTGTGAGGTGCACAGAAGGAGCAAGACTGTATGGGTGATCATTTTGTGTGGTAATGGGATTTCACTGTGGGTGGAAATGATGTAGCATAACTGCAATCTGAATATTTTTATGGCTTTTCCTAAGCCACAAGTGGTCTCTAATTCCACTTTTCTTTCCCTGTTCTAATGCCTCAGCAGCAGAAGCTCAGCTTCTCCCTTACCAACATGACACCAGAGTCATGGTGAGTGGACGTTTTGCGTGGAGTCATTTGGGTTGTTGAGAAATAAATTAGGCAGCTTCTATAGGTTGTACCTCTGTCATATAGCATCCTCAGGACTTGAATGGTCCTGGACAAGGGGCATTGCTGGATGAGGGGAGGTCAAGTTGGTTGCCTGGAAGGGCTGGCCCCCACTCCGGCCGGCCTCCCCCGCCCCCCACCGGGCAAGGGCTGCCAGGCTCCCCCTGTACATGAGAGTTGCCACGCGCCAGCTGCAGGGCTGCCAGAACTGGCTGGGGTCCCTGGCTGCTCTCTGGTCCAGAAACATCCCTTGTCTCTCTGGACAAGGCATGTTGCCAGACAAGAGAGTGCCAGATAAGGGAGTTTCAACTTACAGTACCAGTTCTCATTTCATTTCTTTTCAAATATACTTTACCTTATGTTGAAAAAAAGTGGTAACTTGGATAGCAAATTTAAAAACTGCTCTGTGTAAAATATGCTATCAAAATGTTTGTGAGAGAATTTTGGAGTTTGTGGTTATGCTGGTCCTTTAACAACAAGGCTTAAGTGTTTATATTGCAGTGCTCTCTCTACCAAACTTACAGAATCATTGACCAAAATGTATTATGGAAAATTCACTTGTTTCCTGATGAAGTTGTTTTATATATGGAAACTAAATTAATCATTGATGTGTGAAATGAAGCAGTTCCAGTCTTGCTTTATTTGCAATACTCAGTAAAATGATAGGCCTGTTTGTCTGTGTATCTATACACTCCAGTTTCTTTTATTTTGGAAGTCTGGGATGGTACTGCAAAAGAGAGGCTAGAAAATGTGGCATGTGCACTCATCTTCCTTTACTGTATTCTTTTCTCTTTGCCCGTTTCACCGCTATTATAACACATTTTTTAAAAAAGTCATAACTTGTCAGCATGGGAATAATTGTCTTTCAGTTTCTCAGCTTAAACATGGTTTTTATGTCTGCATTGTGTAGGTATAAAAAATACTGGGTTTAGATACTTTTTTTGCATGTGCAGTATGACCTGCACAAGTATATGTAACAAGTGGTTTTTTTTATTAATTTTCAGATACGCGACAAGGGACTTAATTTCTCAGGCATTTAGGGAAAGCATGGGCTCCACTAGGTGGGTCTTGAACACCATGTCTACTGTTGAGACATCTTACTTTGTTTCTAAGTATATTTCACACATTGATTACTGCATGTTTATACCATTGTGAAAACTGCGTTGGAGCTCGCAGAACATGGGGTTGCATACCTTTCTGTAATTCCTCTGTTTAGGTGAATATGGAAGAATTAATCATTTAGTTAAGGTTGGTTTTTCCTTAAATTATTCCATCGCAGTCCAACCAAGGTAAGTGGAAAGCTGTGTGCGTATCCTCTGCCAGGACAACACTCTAGGTTGAGGAGAAACTGGACAAGGCATTTTGAGGCATGGGTATTCTGCCTACTTGAAGTTTCTGTGTTTTCCCCCTTTACAGATGAGAGAATAAAAGAGGAAATTTTGAAAACAGAGGAGCACTTCTGATTAATTTTCCAGTGGATAGAGGAGCTACTGTTTTGGGAGCTTGGGGGATTGCCCTTACACAGCTGTGTAATGTGGCTGGAAGGGTAGGTTACTACTTCCCCGTTGCCCTTCCTGCATGAGTAGGATAGATTTATGGCCCCCATGCATGTGGATGTGCAGGTATTATTGCTCACAGGTTCCTGCCTAGAACAGCCTCTCCACACCACCCCCAGAGAAGGAGGAAGGAGTAGGGAAGATCATAGCTTTGCCCCCAACCCATGCCATCTAGCTTTTCTAGCTAGTCTTAACAAGAGGGGGGTGACAGGGAGAGAAAGATAGGTGTGTGCCACACCACTTAATGGTTTCACAGATTTAATTCCCTCTAATATACCCAAAGAAGTCTAGGAGAATGCTTTACAATGCTGTATCAACACAAGGCTGCCACAGTTGAGCCCTGATTTAAAGGTGGGAGAGGCCAGTTTGATTTAGGCAGAGTTTCTCATCTGCCACACATAATGCAGGCATTGTACATTAATAAATGTATGTGGACCTGATGCAAGCTACCTTTGTGTGTAGATCCAATGCATATATTGTACTATCTGAACTGGATGCATGTCATATTCTAAAAATGTATACAACACTGCATGTAAGTTTATGCCTGAACATTGGACAGCTGCAATTCTAATAGTAGAAACTATAAATCCACAGAAATAAACTTTGGTGTAGGCTGAAAACGTCACACCAAATGATCCTTAATTAACTTACTAAAACATTAATATAGCCACAGATGATGCTGGAAGAGCTAAAACTATTGCCCCCATTATTGAAATTCATAGGAATACCCTACACATGGGCCATGTCTACACTAGCCCCAAACTTCGAAATGGCCATGCAAATGGCTATGTTGAAGTTTACTAATGAAGCGCTGACATATATATTCAGCACCTCATTAGCATGTGGGCGGCCGTGACACTTCGAAATTGACGCTGCTCGTCCAGACGGGGCTCCTTTTCGAAAGGACCCCGCCTACTTCGAAGTCCCCTTATTCCCATCTGCTCATAGGAATAAGAGGACTTTGAAGTAGGCGGGGTCCTTTCAAAAAGGAGCCCTGTCGGGACGAGCTGCGCGGCGGCGAGGAATGTCAATTTCGAAGTGCCGCGGCCACCCGCATGCTAATGAAGCACTGAATATGCATTTCAGCACTTCTTTAGTAAACTTCGAAATGGCCATTTGCGTGGCCATTTCGAAGTTTGGGGCTAGTGTAGATGTAGGCATGGACATAATCAATTCCAAATGAAATAGTTGGCTTGTTATTCTGCCACCTCCTGAAACTTTTGATGCTGTAGTGACATTTTTATAGTTAATAACTGTGGATATATTATGGTTTAATTTTGTACATAAGTAGTTGGATTAATTACTTATTTGTGAACAATAAGATACTGCTTCATTCATGGTAGCTGCAGTAGCAGCAACATGTAAGCTTTTCAGAACCAGGACCTTTCTTCATGTATGTGTGGAAATCACTTAGTACATAGGAGTGGTGCTGTAAATCACTCTAGCTAATTTTACAGGCTGTTTATACAGTAGCCTTTAATTGAAAATACCCTTGATTTAACATGTTCACTGGAAGTTCCGTGTAACAAGACTGAATATAAGTACAAGTAATGTTATCAAAGCATTCAGAGTATGAAATAGTGACAATTTAGTGTGTCACAGATGCTATATATGAGGATCACATACTTCTATTTAAGATACCTACAAAAATCACAGTCTTGACTCTTAATAAAAATACCAGGCAGATTCTTAAAACACGCTAGACTTAGGATATCCACAGCTGGCAAACTTCTTAAATACCTTACTTACACTTTCAAGATTGACTTAAAAACAATCTCTTGGGGTATCAATCTTAGAATTTGTCAAACTGAAATACATATATCAAATTGCACATGACACAGGTGGCTGGCACCTAGCCTGCTGATCATAGGGAGTAGAGAGAATGTGGTTTGGGTGCCCCGTGTGTGTTTCCAGATTTTCAGGCTTCTTAAAACTGGTAGTTTCTTGGCATTACACATTTCTTTAAATTTAATGGGGCTCTCCAAATTGTATTCCTTTTAATTTTCTGTTACTTTTTAAAAACATGGAGTTAATTTTTATCTTGGCATTTTATATATAGTTTCTTGGATTTTTTGTTGTAAAAATATACCTTCAGAAAATGCCAAGGTACACTTTTCCGATTTTAAATATTGTTATTGCATATGTGCACAATATTTCTATGTTTCTTCGATGTATCATATGCTCTGTAATTATGCAAGCTATGTATCTATTCAGATATTAAATTATGAATATTTAATATTTTCTAGATAATTACTTTTGTAATTAAAAAGCCTTCTTAGTTATTCCAAACCTTTCAGCCATTCACAAAAACAATTGGAAGGAGCTGTAGCCTAGATACCTTTTTTGTGTTGTTGTGGTCCTTTAGACAAATACATGCTCTAACTTTCAGTGACCAATTAAAAATAGTAGTAGAAATTTAGTGCTATTAGGGATCTGATTTTAAAATGGCAAACTTAGGAAATAAAAAATGCTGCTTTTTTCTGAGCATTGTGAGTCAAAGATGAAGTGGTAACAGCTTTTATTAACCATCTTGTCTAGGGCATTCAGAAAAATAATAGCTAACTTTTTTTATAGTTCCTTTTTTTTCCTGCCTCTTAGAATCCTTTGGCAGTTACTAATTTATTAAAAACTCTGTAGCTCCTTGTGCACCATGAATTACAAAGGATCTCTCTGGTATTAGTTATATTAATGAACTGTTTATTTTAGTGTCTTGAATAAACTAGGAAATGAGAGCTCTTAGGGGTGGGGGAAAGAACTTTAAGAACTAAATGAAATTTTCTGTGCTGAATGATGCTTTGTTTCCTTCTTTCCTCCTCCTGCTGAAGAAAAAGCCTGGTTAGTGATGCAATTCAGTGATGTTTCAGGGTTCAAGTCAGCTACAATTTCAGCTTTCCAGATTGCCTTTTAAGATTGGAATGTCAGTTCAATTATTTTTATTTAAAGAGGTGGATGACTTCCAAAATTCAAACCCATCCCCCACTTAAGTGACACATTTTGTTCTAAAATGTCGTCTTTACATTGTGACAATATTAAAAAGAGGGTTACACTGGTGTTAACATTCTATATCAGCTGTTGGGAAACTGAGACATTGTCACCCAGGATGATAATTATAGATGAATGCACTCTGAGTGCATAGTCCATGGACTCTTGTCAGAAGGAAACTGAAATTGGTTAAAATCCTGCTTTGTGAATGTACGACTGTAGAATTCTTACCAGTGTCAGACCCCTGCTGGCTCTCAAATATGGAGTTAGCCATGATAAGCAATAAATGGTATAGCATGCATCTTTGATCATGGTACATATTGGGTTTTGTTTATATTGCTTAGTATAATCCTGGTTCTGGAGAAGTTACTGCAGCTCCTGGTCTGGTGTATTAATCTGCCTTTCTTGTAAGGAAGAATCATCTCTAAAAATACAGCAATTTGGGTGTCGATTTTGTTTTTAGTATGAGTTTTTTGGATCTGTCAACAATTATAGGCTGATACAATTTTGTGTATAATAAGTGTACAGTATTGGAATGTGATATGTTTGTCTAAGCTTCAATGTGTAAAAAGGTATGAACATCTAAAGCAAAAGTGGAATGTGTAAAAGTAGCCAAAAAGTGAGTCATGAGTAAAAGCTATGGTAAGCATGCTGTTAGGATTTATAGCTCTTTGCTTTTTGTTTAATCAAAACAGAGCATGAAATGAAAGAGAGCATGCACAAGGCCTTATATGGTATGTCTACACTTCAGTGGGAGCTCGTGCTTGAGGTTAGACTTGAACGTAGCACTCCCTTTCACCTGCACAGTAGTTGTGCTAACCTGAGGCTCAGACCCAGGATCCCTGGACCTTGCAGGGCTGGAGTGTCCACAAACAAGTCAAGCTGAGATTCAGGGTCCAAGCCCTGTTGCTTTGCAGTGTGGATGCACTCCTGTTTCACTTGGGTTCTGGTAGTCTGCCAGAAGAATCCCAAAATTCCATGGGACAGCTTCCTGAGGCCTCTCTATCACAATGTATACAGTCCACTGTACAGTAGACCTGCAACTTACACAATTTTGGCTTATGTTTCTTGCAATAATGGGAGTCGAAATTGTAAGTGGTAGAAAGACAGACAGGAACCCGGTGGCAGCCTGGCTCCCAGCTCCGCACCACGTGAAACTGACCAGCACAGGGACTGGGGACCAAAGGAGGCAGGACGCCTCCCCCACCCAGTCCCAATGTGCGCAAAATTTGACTTACACCGTGGTTGCCCAGGAATGCAACCAATGCGTAAGTCGGGAGTCTACTGTATTAGAAATGGCCCCCTTGGTGAATGGCAGCAGCTCAGATAAGCATTGAACCGTTCTTTTCTGGTCACAGAACTGCAAGCACAGTATCAGAGGACCTGTTGGGTCTGTAACGGAGAGGAAGTCAGTGAAGTCTTTTTTATAAGCAAACAGTTCCATGGTCTTGGAAGAACAGCCAAATTTTGGTGAATCTCAGGTCTGAAGCAAGCAGACTTCAGCAAAAGCACAAATTGACCACCCATACTGGCAGATAGTATGGACAGATGATCAGTGTAGGGAGTGCATTAAAAGGTTGAAGAGCAAGCAGCAGAAGACCAGAGACAAGAACCATACCTCAGGCAACTGGCCAACAATATGCCTACTTTTTGACTACTTTGACAAGATTCTGATCACTTCGGCCTGTTACCAGCACAGGGAGCAAAGTGGGCAACTGCTCCGGGGCCTGGCAATTTCAGAGGGCCCAGGGCTCCCAGTGGCCACTGCTGCTGCAGTAGTGGTGACAGCTTGTTTACCAAGTCCTTTAAGTTTCTGCTGGAACCCTGGCTGCATGCTCTGGATGATGCTAAGGGTTGGCTGGGGGTAGAGTCCAGGCAACACTGAGGGTTGTCTGCCCCCATCCTAGACTCTTCCACCAGGGACTGTGTCAGTTCCAGGAGACCGGAGCTGCACCCCTGTTCCCTCAAACCTTGCTCTGAAGCCTGACAGTTTTGTCAGCACCCATGTGGGCACCGTACCCAACACAGAGCCAACTGTATTTTATGATGATCTGGTCAGCCAAGATGATGCCCTGTTGGCACTTTGCTCCAGCATGGGGACTGATGGGAGCCAGCTCTAGGCTCCCACTAAGGAACAGAGCAGGGTGTATATTAGAGACAGCAGAAAATTCAGTCCCCACTTGGAAGAGCTATTTGATTCAACTCGCCTACCAAGGAACAGCCTGTGGTTGAGTCTGCAGAAAAGCTGGTGGAGACAGAAGTCACCACAGAACCTGGTAAGTATATGACCCAAATGTACCATTTATTATTACAATGACGGGAGGGATTTCTGCTGTAAGAAGTAATGCAAAAATATCTTGCTAGTAATTTGTGGCCACAAGCAGCAGACGGTCTCATAGTGACTTGGTGTCACCAGTTTCCCTCAATAAGTGAAGTTCAAAAGGGTGACTTGAAATTTCAGATATTCTTTAGCAGCTGTAAAGATTATTTTAACTGTTAAATCATAGGTGTTTGCTAGGGACGTTCAGGGTTTTCTTTCAGTAATAAATGCGCCACTCTGTAACTGGTTCTCAAGGGTTCGTGGAACAACATTTGAACAGTGTGTGTGTATTTGGGAAACAGTATGCTATTTCCAAATTTAGTCCATTTAATTTAAAGGTAATCCATGCAGTCTCATGGTTAAAAAATCTCTTCTCTAAGGTATGACTGTTTTTTTCCTTGTTTTTTCTCCAAGAACTATGCCTGGTACAGGGAAGAGGAACGCTGTAGATTTCAAAATGTTTGTATGCATCAACAATGGAGTAAGCCACATGTGAGCTACTGCAGCACATGTTAATTCCCTCATAGCTTACGATCCAAACTTGACTGCTGAGAGCTGTGAACTTTCCAGAAGCAAAAACTGCAAATGATCAGTTACACTGCAGTTACATTTTCTAGGCTTACCCCTCCCACTTCACTAACAGATGTGCTGTTCTACCATTAAACATTTGAATACAAAGTAAACTGCATACACTGCAGGTGTCCCTCCAGCAGGTTAGAATAACATCTCCCTCTGCCACTAGGCAAGACAAGCATTTATGTCTTTCACAATATGGAGGTCTTGAAATTACATTTAAAAAAACCCTATTTTTCCACAAAGGCATTATCAGCACCTGCCACCAGCCTCCTCACCTGTGTTCCCTCTAATTTTTTCCATCCATGGGTGGAATAAATTTTGTTGTGTGTAGCAAGGCATGTGCAGATGTGCAGCATCATAGAAACACATGCTGCTGGCTTCGGGCAGATGTGGGGCCGCTGGTAATCAGCTTGGTGGCGCCTGAATAACTTCTGGGTGGTCATCTAAGCACTCCACTTCCAGGAAACCCTGTTCCCCACCATGGAAATTTGTTAGAAAAATTTTATTGAATGGAAAAATGGTTATAATTTTAAACTTGCCATGGTCTATGCATTTCTGTGACTGCAGTTTCCCAAAGCTGTATACAGAGACAGTCTGAGGACTGAAACATTTCCTTTGTGTTATGCATGGTTCATTTTGAAAGTGTAACATTTTATTTTGGAGATACCGCAAAGATTAATTCTGTGCTCCTTTGAGCTAGTTTAAACATTAACCCCCTATTTAATTTCCTAATTCAGGTCTCATATCCTGTTCCACCTTCTCTTTTGCAGGAACTCAGTCCTTGACCCAACATTACTTCATGGATCATTCCAAAAGGAAGCATTTCTGTGATGTTTATGAAAAGGAAGACCAGCAGATAAGGTACCAGAAGAAGGTGACAAAAGGCTGGAACAGTGGCATGCTGACAGGTGGAAGGACAGGTTGAGATTCAATGTACAAGTGGCGGATGACATGTTTCAACAATGGAGTAGGCACCTACCACATAACTCCTGGCGTAAGAACGGCAGCTAAGGAGAAAAAAAGAGCCCAACAGATAACCAATTCAGCAAGTGCTGTGCACGGTTAGTGGAAGAGTACATCTGTTGTTGCCTCCTTAACTTCATGGCATGATGCCCATGCAACATGCTCTCAGTCCAGCAGAACTTAGATAATTCTGTTCAGAGTGGCCTGTGCATTAAGAACTTCTGAGTGGCTGGGCAGGGCAACTAAACCCTGTGCAACCTTCTTTCTTCAAACACTCTCCACCTTCTCCCCCTTCAGTCTCCCCCCGCCCAAGGAGATCTCCATCTTCGCTTTCTTTAACCCCTCTTCAGTGGAAATCTCACCACCATCATCACAGAATGAGGGGAGAATATGTAAACAGTGCCAGAAGAACATTGTAGCAGAGGATGTGTAATGGTAGGGGATTTGTCATGTATTAACTATTTCGTGCCCATGTGTTTGGGTGGTTTTGTAATAGCATCAACCCTACCCAGGGCTCTGATTGTTTTACTGTTTTAGAATATGTTAACAAATAAAGGATGTTATATCTTCAAGAAAATTTAATATAATTGCATCGCATCATAGAATTATGGTTTGAGACGATAAAGCTAAAAGCATGTTGAAGTGCAATTAATGCACTTTCTTGCCAATGCTGCTTTTATTTAGCTATGCACATTAATTCTTATTTCAATAAATGTGTACATGCATTCCTCCGCAACCAAATTCATTGTTCATCGTTTTATTCAGATTTACTACATGTCAGTCAGGATCACACCCCTCCTCAGAATCATTGCTCTAAAAAATGAATAAGCTGCTTTTTGTCCACAAGCACATTCTTACAGGTACTATCCCCTGCACACTCTTTGAACCATGCAAGTTCGTACTGTGAAAACACAAACCATCTGTGACTTCTGCTGCTTGGGTCCAGCCAGCTCCCACAGTGGTAGCTATACTTCCTGGTCAAGGGCACTGATCCCCTTGCTGTCAGAAGTCCATTCAGGGAAAAAGTGTTCACCTCTGACTCCCAAGGCTGTGAAGAGTGCAGCAAGCCACATTAATGCAGACAGTGTTGATGACACTGGCATCCAGATGGGTTTTTAGACACCTCCAATGTGATTTTTAATTTGCCAGTAGCACATTCAACAGTGATTCAACATGCACAGAGAGTATTATTTGACCTTCTTTTGCCAGTGTCTGAAATCAGGATATGACTTTATATGCCAAAACAAAAGGGAATATGCAAGATCTACCGGAATAGCACTGGGGAAAGCAACAACGTTTACGTCAATGTCATTTGGTGGGAATAATGTTCTAACGTGCTCATGAATGCAGACTGTCAAGTGGAAAGAAACTCTGGCATCAGAACTTTTCCAGTACAGCCCATGTGGACATTCAGAAATCTGCCTCTGTATTCTACTTGTTCAGGGGTCTCAAATTCACAATCGAGGAACCATTTGTAGCCACAACAGTTCCATGGCTGTTGGCACATGTCTCTGCGGCCTTGAGCGGCGAGGTCTGTACCTTCCTCCTAGTCCAGCCCCTGCTCTGCCTCAGTCCTACTTCTTCCCACCCCGTTCCACCCTTTTCCTGTATTGCACTCCTTCCCTCAAGCCCTCTCCACCAAGACTGGGAGATTTTGGCAGAATGGAGCAGGTTGCTGTATGGTTCCCACTGCTGTGGTGAATGCGGGAAAGGGGGAATCCCAATCCTTGCTACTGGCCACAGCTCACTCAGGCCTCTGCAGGCTAACCAGAGCATGGAGAATGGTGCCAACTCTGTAAGGTGGTTAGAGTGGCTAGCACAGGGCCTAGGGAGGCCATGCCAAACTGTCTTATGGATGGAACAGCTGTGTGTGCACTGCCTCCAGGACACAGGGACAGTGGAGCAGAGTTAGCAGTAGAAGGCATTCTAATCCAGCTGTGCTGTTGGTGGTACTGGAGGCCTGGGGGGAGTGAGGGGGTGGAATTAAATCACAGCAGGTGGGGCCAGGGAGTATGCAGGCTGGTAGGCAGAACTGTCAGATGCATGGGGAAGGGACCAAAGAAGGCACTCCCCCAGAGTCCTGCCAGACACAGGTGCCTGCTGACCCACTAGGAGGATTTGAGGACTAGTATTGGCCCAGAGGTAAACTGAGTTTGAGACACTTGCACTAGTGCCTGCATAACTATGGAGTAGTACCCTTTGTGGTTACTCCCTCAGGAGGGCAAACTGGGGGCATGAGAGTCCCATCAGTGATCCCAGCAGTTAGGAAACCCCATTTCCTCAAAGCTGGCAACTACCCCTGGAATATATTTAATGCATGCCACCTTGGGAGATGCTAGTCAATTACCTTAGTTGCTTCTGCCTGCACTTTACCGACAGGCAACCTTACAACGCCAAACTGTTTGGAAATGGACCTGTAGCAATCTTGGGGAGCCAGTTTCCCAATGGTTATAAAAACCCACTTCTGGACTGGCCAGGGTGATCTCAGATGTGTGTCTGTCTGTGTTGGAGGGTGGGGACAAGCTGCTCACAAAATTCCAGAAATGTGGCTTTCTTCATGTGAAAGTTCTGGAACCATTGCTGGTCTTGCCAGGTCTGCATGATGCCATTGGCCTGCCTGGCTGTGCTTGTGGGCCTGCACCAGAAGCAGGAGTCTGCGTAGGCAGCACAGGGAGCAGCATCTCTCTATGCAAATCTGGGGTGCCAGTATACGCTCATCTCCTCTTACAGATCCATCAGGAAATCTGTCAGGTACCTTTGGTAGGACAGAAAACTCCACTGAAATGTCTACCAGTAGCTGCTGAGTATGCTGCTCTTACCAGACATAGAAGTAAAAATGCGAGCGTGAGAAGTTTATCAGAAAAACACCTCTTTCATGTTGCTGTGAGTGCACAGACCAAAATTACTGCTTTGCAGGTGTTGTCATCAGGTTGTTCAAACTGCTGCTCTCCCTGCACATTACAGGAAAAGTTTTCTTACAGTGCACCATGACTAAAGTGGCCATATTTCAGGAGAGTGCTAGGAACTCTGGGATATGGTTACTTTGACTTGGTTCTGTGCACTGCAGTGTGGATGCTAGCGCCCTAGGTTTGATCATGGATTAGGGAAATCTTAGTTGAGGGTTAAAGATGCTTCAGCCCAGGTTTTACTCACACGTCAGCCAGCTTGAGTCCCGCTAACCGTGGGTTTATATTGCAATGTAGATATGTCCATAGTGTTGTGTTAAGGTCATACCTTGTCAACCACCCACCCACCCACACACACAGGAAATCCTCATGGCTAAAGTTGATGTCACAAAAAGTGAAAAACAACAAGAAGTCCTGTGGCACCTTATAGACTAACAGATAATTTGGAGCATAAGCTTTCATGGGCAAAGACCTGCTTCATCAGATGCATGAGTGGTGGGGGGGGCAGGTTTCAGAGGAGGAGTGACAGGTGTTTCTTTCAGTGGTGGTTGCTCAAGTGGAATGCAGGAATAGTTGGGGGGTTTTTTGTTTGCTTTTTTTTAAGGGTTTGGTCAGAGTCTCCATAATCAATAATAGTCCTTGATTTCTTTCAGAGCTGCTTTATGCGATCTGCTTGGATGAAAATGTTTGTTTGGGTGTTGAATGTGAGATGATCCGTTCTCTGAAATTGGGGTGATGGCATATGTCTGTCACACGTTAAAGAGTGATGGTGCCAAGATGGGGAGATATACGTATGGGAACCTTTTGTTCAGTAGACAAGGTCTGCTGCTCTGTTCTGTTAGTATACACAGTGTTGCTCTGCATACACTATTTGGATGCACTCTTAACATACAGTCCTGCCAAAGCACGTTGCATGCTGTGGACGGGTCCATAAAGGTCATTGTTAATTTGAAGCCCACTTTTTGAAAGTGAGCTTCCATGTATGTTGTCCGGATGATTGTGTGACTGCAGGTACTTTGTCTTACCTAGAGACTATATTATGTTATACATAGCAATAATATTGGCCAGTAGATTTCCAGAACACTGGTTTCTCTCAGATTTCTGGATGGCAGTGACCTTTGCTTCCTTCTATAACATGGGTATTTGGCTAGGTCTATGCATATTGTTAAAAAAGGCTGTCGGCCTGCCATGGCCATTCTGATTTAGGCTTTTCAGAAATTCTGGGAAGATACTGTCCGAGTCAGCCAATAAGAGTTATGGCCTTATCCACTTCTTTAGTTAATGGCTTTGATGGATCAGTGTGGCTGGGCAGTTGATAGAGAGTGATAATGAAGCTCTTTCTTCACTTTCATAGCATCTGTGAGGCTTTTGTCCATCTGTCTGGTTTAGTGAAATGCAGCAATTCCAGGAACATGTTACAGCAGTTGGGTTATCAGTTGTCCTATACTCCTGATCGTCCATCTCTGAAGATCTCCCCCGCTTTTGTCTGCCAACCAGAGGGGAGTACAGGCTTTCCTGTAGTCATGGGAAATGTTCCTTTGGCAGTCACTTTGAGGGAGTTAACTGTTCTAGCTGTTTTGCATTTTCAGGCATTTGGTTAACGACTCTTTTACTTAGCTGTTTCTTTCAGTCTTCCTGAGGTTCCAGTGTGGTTTCAGTAGTGATTACAGAGACTTGGAGATCAACGTGTTTAACCAATAATCTCTCCATGCTACTTGTGCTGTGTTGTTTTTTCCCCAGGAAGAACAAAGCTGCCTCCAATAAATCATGAGAATTATTCTTCTGAGGAAATTCTAATGTTCTGTTCTGTGCCATAATTGTTTGTTTACCATATTCATCATTGTAGTATCCAAGAGTCTTCCAGGAGTGTAGTAAGCAACGTACCTAGGATCTGTCACGTTGTTTGTTCTCTCCCTCACTCCCTATAGGGAGAAGTGTGTGTCTTGTTTCAGTAATGTCTTGTTTCAATATAATTTACTAGTATAGCTTTCAAGAGAGGCCTTAGCACTGCCACTACTGTGTCTTTCAATTGTCAGGATCTCTTACAAATTGAGTAATGTATGCAGCTTTATTTGCTCCATTTTTGACAAGATTTAGTTTTCTTTTGTCACAATGGCTGTGCTGATAAGAGACTGAAACTTTACTTCCTGACATGGGTCAGAGTTATGAGAGGTTAGAACCCTGTCATACAACATGGGCTAAACCCACTTATTCCAGCGCTTACTGTTACAGAGTGGGAGCATCCTATTAGGGGTTTCATACAGAAAGAACAATCTCTCTTAATTCTCTTAGCACATCCTGCCATTGTTACTCAAATCTCTTGATTTGAGGATGTATAGAAATTATCCTGAAGAGTGTATAAACATTTTTAAATAGTGTATTAGTAAAGTCTCAATATATGATGCTTGCTTACAGAGATTTCAAAATACAGTGTGATTAAGGGTTGATTAATTATTCCTGGAAAAAAATGCAGAAATAATTTCTGAGCGTGCCTCTACTTAGTGGAAGATTGACCCGCTGGCGGTCAATCTTCTGGGGTTCAATGTATTGTGCCTAGAGAGGCCATGCTAAATCAAACATTCAGGGTGCAGTTGTTGACCCCAGTATTAATGGCAATCACAAGGAGTAAGTAAGACAACTGGAGTGTTTCTCCCGTCGACCTCCTGCTGTGGGGATGGCAGCAAAAATCAATTTAAGGTATGTCAACTCCAGCTCAGCAATTCTCATAGCTGGAGTTGTGTATCTTAAATAGATTTCCCGCCCCCCAGTGTAGACCTGGCATCAGCTTAAAGAGAGTCATGGCACAGTATTTTAGTAGGTCCTTATCCATAGATTTTGCAGTTGTCAATAACTATTAAATACCTATAGTGAGCAAAACACCAAATTAATATAAAGTACCAAGTACGGTTACAATATAATGCTCAGTACCAAGCTGGAGTGAACTAACAAAACTACTGATGTTCATTTTTGGCAATGAGATCATGGTTGTAATAAACAATCAAACTTAACCATGATGACTAATACTAAATACAGGCAACACTGCAATCAGTGTGTGTTTTGCTTCTGTGGTATAACAACTTGTTTTATGGGACAAAATTAGCATTTTGGGAGTGAAGTGGGAGAACTACCAGATTAAAAGTGTTTCTCAACAGTATATCCCAATTGTTAAGGAATTGTTTCAATAGCAACAATAATATAGAATAGTAAAAAGTTATCCAATTAACACTTAATTTGGCAAACATTATTGTACATCCAATATTAGGTTGAACTACAAAAATAATGGTGGGGTTAATATTTCCAGTTAAAATAAGCCTTTGTCTTGATTTAAAAAAAAAAAAAACAAAAAACCAAAAAACTTATCGTTGGTTTCTTTTGAGTGCCTGTGTGGATTTGCTGGTGTTTTTTAAACAAATATTTTCTCTCTGTGGGAGTGCACCTGGAGTGGGGGAGCTGGTAGATTGCGTTTTTTGAATATCATACTTCTGTGTGAATGTTTTAACTTTCTCTTTCTTGTAATGCCTTAGAAATGAGAGACCATACTCCCCTCCTCCCCATTTTTTAAACTTAGTTTGCTTTTGCATTTATTACTTTTTGGTTGGCATTAATTTCACTGTGTTATTTGCATAATATTTGTTTCTTTTTTGGGTGGGTCTTTCACTCATCAACACTGGAGAACGAATATTTTTAAAAACAGGGAAATCGGTTTGTAAAACTACAAAAATTGACATAGGAACTTGGGCCTGATAGCACCTGAAACGACTTTAAAAAAACCCTAGGTTTCAAATTTACAGTGGCCCTTTGAGCTGCTGTTGGCTCTGCTGCATCACATGGCTTCTTACATTAGACACTGTTATCTGTAAAAACACATACTGTTGCCTCTGAAACAGTCTCTAGGGCAACTGCAAGCTGTGTTTCATTGACATAACTGCCTGGAGTATGCTCAGGTGGTGATTGTTCTGTCTGCCCCACCCCCAGGGCCCTTCTCACTGTTTACAAACACACACTGCCTAGGTCACTGCCCAGACATTGTTGATGATGTCATCTAGAAAGCACATGTCTCTCTGCAGCTTCAAAGCTTGCAAATATCTCCCAGCAGGGTGGTGTAAAGTGCACTTTGGAGGGGAGGGGTCTCAGCTTGCTCCCCACTGATGAGGCAGACACCTTCATACACCTTATTGCTGTTCCCATGCTGCATGCTTTTAGTTAATCAGAGATTATTGCTCTGCACGTTGCAACCTCCATAAGCAGCTTGGAACTTGGAGCATCTTGGGTAACATGGTTTGTAAACCAACTGCAGACATATGTGCTGGATACAATAAGTGGCATGGATTTCTCAGTTTGCTGGACTGGAGCTGATTTAGAGAAAAACCTGTCATTATTCACAGTAGTAACATATAATACTTAGCCTCAAATGTTTTTTGACGATAATTAGCATTTACATATCAAATACAGCTGATTAGTTTTGACTTTTTCTAACTATTATGATATCATCTACCTATTTTTTGGAATTTGTTTTAGATTTTTTTCACCCATGTTTTTTCAATATCCAGTAGATTAGTACAGAAGAACAATGCAGATTAGGGGGTCTGGCTTAAAAACTCTTCACAGCCAAAACAAAAACAAAGCAAAACAATGTTCAAGTAAACTAGACGAGGGATATTTAATTGTGTTTTCTCTAAGGGTTTGTCTACAACAGACAGTGGATTTATTGCATCTGCTTAGATGTGATAAATTGACCTCTGAATGCTCTCCAGTCAATTTCACTACTCCACCAGAATGAGAAGAGTAGCTGAAGTTGACAGGAGAGCAGCTCCTGTTGACCTTACTGCATGGAAGACGCTGCAGCAGGTATGTCAACTTCAGCTACGCTGTTTGTGTAGCTGCAGTTCCATAGGTTAGGTCAATGTGGGGGGTGGAGGGTAATTAGGCATAATTTACTTTAAAAACTTCCTAAAAAAATCACACATTTTGATAAAGATTTTGGTACTGGTTTTTAAGATCTGTTTTGTGAAGGCTAGCGTTCCTGCTGTGAGAGAAAAGTGCTGTTTTTCTAAAATTAACTTCTTGAAAATAAAAGTAACGCTTCTCAGATGACATTTTTGATTTTGCTGGATTTTAAGTTATAACAACTGAATTTTATAGATGTTTTAAGTGTATGCATGGCAATTATTTATTAAGTGAGAGATTTCCACACAAGGTCTCATCCCATTGGAATTTTTTTATATCTTTGTTTAATTTTAACGTTATCTTGATCAATGGCAAGATATTCAATTTGCCACTTGCAAAGCAAACCATTAAACTAGGGCCTTAGTCCCATAAAAACTTAAACAATTAAGCAAGAGATTAGTTGTTAGTGTGGTCACTCGCTTAAAATAAAACATGTCTGTAAATCTCAGCAGGATTGGGGCCTATATTTGGGAGCTGTTGTTACTACTTACAATGGCCTTGCAAGCTGATAATCGAGAAAATGTGTGTGCTTCTCAGGGGAAAACCCACATAATTTAAGGAGAGATAGCTCTTGAGAATTTCAGGATCATCAGTTTCTCTTCAGCTCACCTCCATTCAGCAATGTGAATGTTCTATGTTTTGTAAAACAAGAAGTAAATGAAATAATATAAGGATAGAGTACAGCTTCTGAATTTGAAATATTTAATTGTCTTTAATTGGATCCATAATGTTGTTTATGTGAGCTTTGTGGTTTTTGTGGATAAATCCAAACTCAGAGGAATCATATGAGAGACTTCTGTAACAGGGGGATTATTGATACATCATTACGGTTGAGAAGATGCTAACATCAATTTCCAATGTGTACTTGTAGGCACTCAATATACAGATCAATTGGGCTGCTTTATAATACATTCTGTCACATGGGTTGAAATACGCATATCTGGAAAATGATACTTTGTTAACCCATAAGTAGGGTACATGTGTAGAGTAAGTATGCATGAGAGAAATCCTCTAGCTTGTCCTGAAATTATTTTTACCTTTCTTAGAAATACAGGTTGGGGTATCGTAGATCATGCCAAGAATTATTTTATTTTAATTTAAAATGGATATAGAGAGTGTATGGATGAACCCTTATATACCAAGTAACAGTTCATTTTAAGGTTGAGTAATAGATGCTGAAAATAGGTCTCTTTAACAGAATTGCTGACAGACCATGATGCTAACAGGTGCTGCTCTAGTATGTCAGAGTGGATTAGACAACGTTCAGCTGTTTAATAAATCAGGACTAAGCCAGTGGGGTGCTATGTGCCCACAACTCCAGGAGGTTTTAGTGAGACACTTACACACTCAGTGCACTCAAAAGATTGGAGTCTGTGGCCCAAATCTACACCCCAGATCCTGGCCTTAATAGGCCAGATGGCATTTGGGAAGATGAATCTCCTTCCCCTTTCCCCAAGACTGTGAAGCAGCTGTGGTATAATTTGTGGCCCCATATGTAGTCCCATTTCCCCTGCACCAGGAGAAGGGGACACATGCAGTGATCGATCTTTAACCTCACATTGAGAGACCAAGCACAGAATGTCTGAGTTTTATACAGAGGCTGTGGCTGCACTGTGTCTGCCTCCTCTCTTCTCATTTTGTACAGCAGAATGTAGAAGCACAAATGGGAGTCTTGCTGTCATGGATCCCTCTTTCCCTGCAGAGAAGGGGTGGGGGAATTTCCTCCTTGGTGAGGAAAGCAGAAAAATTCCTTCTGTCACCTCATTAAAATTGCTGTTACCAGTGCGTCAGTAAGATAACTTGCTTCTGAATGCTGTGTAAACTCTTTTGCAAACAAGCATACTGGTTACAGGACATTTCAAAAGATAATTTATGATTGCATTTAGTACTCTGTATTCTAATTTAGTGGTTGATATTTAAATATTTTTTCTCAGCGGGTTAGCTGCATTAGTCTATAGCATCACAAGTAACAGTTTCTATAGCACCTTAAAACTAACAAACTTATTCGACCATGAGCTTTCGTGGGTAAGACCCACTTCTTCAGATGATTGGACGCTTAGAATCCAGGGTTTAGATGGGGAGGGAAGTAAAGGAAGGAGGAAAAAAGGACTGGGGTTACATGTCACTAGAAGGACCAGCAGAGGATGCAAATTATGTTAAGTGGGATGTGTCCCATTCCTGAGGACACCCAGAAGGGGAAATTGCCCTTGTAATGCATAAGATAGTAGAGGTGTCTGTTAAAGCCTAATTTAAATGTGTCAGATTTGCAAATGAATTACTGTTTAGATGTCTCCCTCTGTAATCTTGTGGTAAAATTATTTTGTAGAAGAATGACTACCTTAACTTCCCTGGACATTCAATAGTGGATTTAAAAGTGGGTCTGTCCCACAAAATCTATCACCTAAAAAATATTGGTAGTCTTTAAGGTGCTACAGAACTGCTTTTTTGTTTCTTTGTTTTGTGAAGATACAGGCTAACAGAGTTATCTCTCTGGATTTAAAAGTGTACCTCTATGGCTACGTCTGCACTATCCCAAAACTTCAAAATGGCCATGGAAATAAGAAGGATTAGGAATAAAGGTATTTCGAAGTTGGTGGGGTCCTTTCGAAAAGGACCCCTGCCTGGATGAGCCACACAATTTTGAAGTGCCGCAACCGCCGGCATTCTAATGAGGCGCTGAATATGTATGTCAGTGCTTCATTAGTAAACTTTGAAATGGCCATTTCGAAGTTTTGGGTTAGTGTAGTCACGACCTATAGGTTTATGTGTACTCTAATTCCTGATGTTGGTTTTATGTCCATTCATCCTTTGGCGCAGAGACGGTTAGTTTTATCCAATGTACATGGAAGAGGGGCATTGCTGGCATATATCACACTAGTTCTGTACATTCTTTATGCAAACAAAAGAGTTCAGTGTGAACATTTCATATTTAGCACAGTTTGAATACTAGCTGCTCTTTAATGTGTTTTTTTATCAGTTCTATTTTGAAGATGCTATCCACTATTAAATTAGTATTAATAGATGAAACATGCAGGCATAAGGGCAATTCAAAGTGAACTGTCTGTAGCTGGCCAGTTTTGCCTGGTTCCTGTTCCAACCTTCCTCTTCCCTCCATTCCTTGATGTAGGCCCTGTGGCAATCAACTTTATGGCAACCCTCAGCTCATAGTACCTTAAAGACCATAGCCAGTTATCCTAAACCAGGGCATCCCTTAGACTGCTCTAATTTACACCTGAATCAGTGAAGGGGCAGGTTGAAATTCAGGAGTCATAACTGCTTCCTTGAAGCCCCCTTGGTATCTGTGCCTAGCATATCTTGATGTAGGAGAAAATCTATCTTTACATCTCAAAGTATGGGCAAGATTAATCAAAAGATCTTGAATTGAGCCCACTGCAATATATGACTGTGTGTTGGACTCTTTTTTATTATTTTTTTTTAATTTGGAACTGGTAATGCACATATCTGTGACTGTCTCAGAGTAACAAGTATATATATGGATGTCAACCTCATTCACTGTTGGCATAAGCAGGCAACTCCCTTGGCTTGGAAGGTGTAGCACTTGCTCACGCATTCAGTGAATTTGATCCTAAGATCACAGAACACTGGCTTGATGTTACTTTGCACATAGTATGCAATGTGTGTGTGTGTTTTTTATAGCATGCATGTTGCTATATATTCTTACTATACACTTTAACAGTAGATACAGTAAACTCTTGTTCATCTGGTGTTTGATCAGCCGGAACTCTCAAATAACTGGCAAACCTGGAGCCATGACACGGCTTCCCCTTCTTACTCTGCTGGAGAGGAGAACTGAGTGTGGGAGCAATGCCCTACCCCTCAAGGGGTTGGCGTGCTCAGCATCTGCCATGCATCCCTCTATGCTGTGTATGCGGCCGGTAGGTTCCTGTGCTCTCCCACCCTATGTCCGCAGCACAGCCATGTGCGAGCCCTGCAGTTGGCTCCTGCTGTCCCCACCAAAAGGTAAACAGGGAAGCAGTTAAATGGGAGCTGATGCTGGGGGATGGGAGGAGCTGAACTTTCTTATGGAGCAGGGGGCACTGATCTGTGCTTGTGCCTCCTCCCAGCTGCTCTCTCAACTGGTATATTTGATCATCCTGCAATCTCCCAGTCCTGCGGTTGCCAGATATGAAAGTTTACTGTATTAATATATATTATCTTGTTAATCATTATATTTTATCCTGTTAATTTAAACTTAAAAAAAAAGGTACTTAAAATCGTGTAAGTTTTGGACTAGATATCTGATCTGCCTTTTAATAAGTGAGTTCTGTTTTAGTTAAAGCATGAAAAAAATGCATTTCCAAATGTATTTTAAGTTCTCTAGGGAGGCATACATATGTCTCTAAACACCTTGACAGATTGCTTACATAGCTAATATTTTGAAACATTCTGCTTGGAAATAAATTGACTGTTAGTCACTATTTCATCAGTATCTATTGGCGTCATCTAACAGCCAAACCAAAATATCATGGAGACTTTTAAGATCTTCTGTTGAAGTGTTTGTGTCATGTCTGTATACAAATATAAATAGGCTTCTTTGCAGGGGGTATCAATATGCAACATCATGCTCTAATGAGAGATGTTAAGACAGGGGTCCGGAATCAAAATAGCAAGAAGAGCCATTTTTTCGAATTCTGTTTAAAAAAAAAAAAAAAAATCAATAATTCAAGAGCTGCAACGCGTGTGAATACAAGACGGTCCTTAATAAATAACATCAAACCATAGTTTTTGAAACCCTATTTTAAGAACGGCACATACACAATGATTTGTAATGTGATACATGTTTACTGCAGGACATACACAAACTCTTTACATATTCTGTTTCCTCATACTTTACATGTATGTTTGTACCACTATTGTCCTGATTTTCACTTCCGAACCTATTTTATTTATGCCAATTTTACTTCACTTTTAATTTCAGTTTTCTTTCCTAAAATGTGTGTTGCCCTTCAAAGCTGGAATGCCGCAAGCTTCCTTTTCCCTTTAAAAAGCAAGACTTTATTAGCAATATGATCAAAACACAGTAATGTATTTTATATCACAATGCACTGTACATATTAAAGGAGGAGTTATCCAACATTTCATGATCACATATCATTTACTATTTAGATATGAGTGGTTCATTGTTGGGCTTTTAGACATTTACCATTTATCAAAACGAATCAGGAGCGTTTTTATACTTTGCAATTATAGCATTAGGAGTCACAAAGAAGTCCTTAATGAGCCACATATGGTTGCAGACCCCTGTGCAAAGACGTATAGCTGTGCTATCATATTCACATTTTAAGCACACATGTTCTTTTGAAGGCAAAGACAATGCATCTGTTTGCATTGTCTAAATAGAACTATACATGTCTTACATGTTGTACAAACTTAAATGATCTTCCCTTATTAAAATTACATTTTTGGTTGACAGTTTCTATAAGGCAAACCCTTGAAAGCAGGAAAATCAATAATTAAGATATTCAGTTACCTGTCCAACATTGTACTCACATCTTCCCTTTCTACAAGCTACAGCGTCTATCACTTCACTGTGTATTTGTAGCAAGAAAATGTCCCAATTAATGTTTTAATTATAGGTGAATACAATAATATGTAAATGAGATATAGGTTTTTAATTGGTAAGGTGTTTTGTAAGTGGAAGTACTTCAAGAGAAGCTTAACATTTGAAGATTTTAGTGCAGTTAGCTAGGGCCTTTCTTAATATTTTCATATGTTTATACTTCTGGCCCTATCTCTAACTATTAAAACCTTGAACAATCCTTAGCAAATGCCATGGCTCATCTGACATCTACATTATAAATCTAGGTGGGAAAGAGGTGGAGAAACTTGCATCCTTTTGACATACTTGTCTTATAGGTATTTTACAGCAGAACCCTCAGTATAATTTTAAAAAAAATAGAATAACTCCTTTATGAAACAGGCTGCAGGCAAAACTAGGGGTTAAATGTGAGGATGCATGTGAGAAAGTTAGTTTCTTTCACTTCCTACTTAGCTTCTTCTGGACTCAACAGAGTAAAATCTCTTGTGCATTGAGGGAGGAGGCTTAGCTGCTGACAATCATATTATGTAGCCCAAATGGGGCCTTTGTCAAAGGTGCGTTCCAGAGACGGGGTGATCCTCTGGCAGCTGCCTAGAGTGTAAGTACAGAGGAGTGGGGCTGGCTGTAGCCCAACATCTTCTGGCCAGCAGCTGTGGAGCCCGAGCTGGCCCCCCTTGGGAGCAAGCCACCCCTTCCACTGATGGGAGATACCAGAAGTGCAGCTGGTATCTCCTCACATCTTATGGTAGGGTCAGGTTTTGTGTTCATGGTGGCATGTGTGTTGTGCAATACAAGACAGGTTGTCTTCAGAAATAGGAAAGTTTGATTTAATGTAACTACTTCTTGGAAGCACCCTTAATGTGGAAAAGCAGCAGTCTTGTGCTTGCATCCCTACCTTGGCGTCCAGGTGTCTTAACTCCTCCAGTCTTTGCAAGGTCAAGCAATTCACTGGCCTCTGTGTTTTAGTGCCTGTCTATCAAATTGGGTCTTGTTTACATATAAAATTTATACAGATTTAACTACATCTGTTTAGAAAGGTACTGAAAGCTGTGTGAATGCCTGGTGTGGACACACTTTAAATGGGTTTCAGTACCCATCAGAGGGTTGTACTCATGAACTAAATCAGTATCTAAACTAATTTAATTAATATGTGTACCTTTATGTGTTGAGAGAGAAACCTATAGGAGGACAAACTCATGAGTTGATAAACACTTGGCCATCCTGACAGCCTACAGGCTGCAGGCAACTAATTCTTTCTGAAATAGCACCTAGAGTAAACATAACTCAGGTATTTCTATTTTTGTTGTTTTAGTTTTCCTTTTGGTGGCCTCTGATATAGAAAAAGAGGGGAGTAACAGTGGGTGAAAACTGCTGACAGTATTTTTTCTGAAGTGGCTTCTATGGTGTACTAAAGGACAGGTGTCAGCTGTTTCACCATGGTGCGGCTGCCCTAGTCAGCCCTCAGGGTGATGTGGGACTGTGCAACTCTCCTGCATCAAACTGGAGCTCAACCACAGATGTTGGCTGGGAGAAATAAATATATTGCATTGCAAATGTCTAGATGTGTGTAAAGCTTGGTGGTGACAGTAGACACCATTCCTCAGGGGCTTCCTGTCTGAGTTGTCAGAGGGTGTAAAAGCCCTTGGCCAATTGTGCTAGACAGAAATCTGGGGTGAGACACCAGTGAGCACAGTGCCCTCTGCCTGCTGGGGCAGGGGCTTGTAGTTTAGCTGTCACAGCTTGTCCCTTGTTCAGGGCCGGCCTGCTTGTGCCTGTCATGTCCCTCTAGCAGTCTAAGCTAAGGTTTCTGCATGGCGGGGGCTGTGCAGTGCAAGCGCCTCCTGGAGTCGCTCCCGCTCTACCCAAGTGTTCCACTCCGCGTTTTCCCGACCTCCGGGCGTTTGCCTTGTTCTTGGAGGCTAACAGGCTAACTTGTTGAGCTGCGCTGGCCCCAGCGCCTCTCGCCATTGGCCGGTACGGCATAGCCCCATGGGCGTGCGGGCCGTGCATTGGCCAGGCTCGGCCGTCCATCAGCAGGAGGCGGACTGCGTCAGGTTGGGTTGAGTGGTGTCCCCTTCCCTGCTCGCTGTCTGGCGGCGGCGGCTGCGGCGCCGGTGCGGGTGGAGGGGGCAAGGCGGGCGGCCCGCTCGGTCGCTCGCTAAGATGGCGGCGGCGGCGGCCGTGGCCCGGCTGGAGGGCCGCGAGTTCGAGTACCTGATGAAGAAACGCTCGGTGACCATCGGCCGCAACTCGTCGCAGGGCTCGGTGGACGTGAGCATGGGCCACTCCAGCTTCATCTCCCGGCGTCACCTGGAGATCTTCACCGCCGCCCCTCCACCGCCGCCGGACGGGCCGCCGCCGCCGCCGGGGGATGCCGGTGGCGGGGCGGGAGGAGGAGACTTCTACCTTCGCTGCCTCGGCAAGAACGGAGTCTTCGTGGACGGCGTGTTCCAGCGGCGCGGGGCGCCCCCGCTGCAGCTGCCCCGAGTGTGAGTAGGGGCTGCGGGTTCGGCGACAGCCGGGGGGCCAGGGGAGCGCTGCCCCCGCTCCCGACGGGATTCCTACTGGAGGGAGGGCGGGAGGCGCGGCCTCCGCGCGCCGGCTGTCCCGTTTCCATTTTGCTGGCACATGGTGCCTGACAGGCAGGGAGCCCTCTCCGGCCCGGGGACACGCTGCGTGGGTGTCACGCGGGCTGTCCAGAGCAGCCCGCCACTGCTCTCTGCAGCCCCCCCCGGGAACTGCCTTCGCAGAGGCTCCCTGCACGTTGGGTGCGCTGGTTGGTGTCCCTGAACTGTACCCACTCGTCCAGCGCGACTCTCCTTCTGGGGCGGCCTGTACCGCACAGGTGGCAAACATGAAATCACAGGAGCCTCGGGGGCGGCTTTTGGCGTGTGGTAGCAGTGTGCGATGGGAGCACTGCACAACTCTTAGGGGCTGCGATTGTTGGTAAACGGAATCGAATCCGTTCTTGCATATTGTTTGTGTGTTGCAAAGGAGAAGTCAGTTACCATGTACCTGGGTTTTCAGATAACCACTAAATCAATTTTGCTATAGTATTTGTACTGTTTTAATACTCTTGTAGAATTTTATATATGTTCTGTGTAGTTTGACTAATTCATTTTTATGGTTCCCAAAATTGAATTGTCTGTCTTCAAATATTAGTACTCAGAATTTTAGTGTAGTTCCTTAGGTAACTTAACAGTGAAGAGAGTTTGCAAACAACAATATATTCATTCACTTTAAGTAATTTTTTTTTTTTTCGGAATATTTTTCTGGTGAAGTGTGAGAGGCCTGGGATTTTTAAGGGTGCACTGATTTACAATATACATTCCATCCTTTGAAGTTACATGTGAAAAGTGAGGCATATGTCACATTCTAGGCATCCAAAATGTAAATATTTCAAAACATAGAGTAGTTTAACTAAAATATACACAACTTTTTTCTTTGCCAAAGAGTATTTCTAAAATGATGTAGGATTATGTTTTATAGAAAGCATGCCTTCACTGACAGAAGAATCTTGTTACCATGTAGCTTTTTACCTTTATTTTGGAGACAGAGGGTGTGGCTTTGCTATTTTACATTTTTATGTAATTTAAGCAGTTCACCCATAAAAATAATACTAGCTTAAATGTGTGCTTTCTAGGAAATGCTAATTCTGACGGGGCTTGCTACGTGGCTGTATGTGTAGTGCTATATAATCATAAATGCAATTGGATGACTTGTTTGACCTCTAACAACTGTAATGTCTTTTTTGCTTTTTTACCGTATTGTGATAACTATGTCAGTCATATGGTTAATCTATTTTTCTTCCCTTTTATAACTAGTTTTTAAAATACCTTTATCAAGAGATATTCATTAAAGACGGGGGCAAGAATGCACTGATTTTTAAGGAATCCAAACATTTTAAAACAAGCCTTTAAATTGTTACATGATGTACTGCAAATAGACTTAAAATTAATTTGAGCAACTTAATCTGGTAGTAGGTTTCTGCAAAAAGCTGGGGTCATCAAAAGCAAAACATTACATTTACTGTTTGCGCCTGTTGTTATCACTGGATCTTGAATTGTATTTTGCTTTAATCCTTTTAAGTCTGTAATCTTACCACAGAATTCTTACAGAGGCAGGGAGTGCTGACTTGTCTTCAGGATAATTTTACACACCACAAACCTTGCTTAGTGAACGAAGGTGAATTTTTACGTAAGATTAAATTATTTTATGAGTATAGGTTGAGTTAAGTAAACTAGTATTCATTTGAAATTTCATCAAATGGTAGCATAGGTACTTGGACTACACTAGTAAGGCTAAGCTTTGCAAATTGATTAAGGTAATATTTCCTGGCTACTGAATGTACTGGTGACTTTCAGTTGAGCCTTGTGAACAGGTTAGTAAACCGACAGCCATTGTCAGAAATTGTAGAATAAGTAGCGTTATACACGAAATAGATTATTTCTGTGGATGAGAATAACTTTTAAAACTGTAAGCTGAGTGATTGGTTGGCTGCCCATGAGAGATCCGGGTGCCACCCAGGTGATTAGCAGAGTACTGACAGCTACCCACAGTGGGCAGCATGTTTGTATCAGTGGTGCATATTTGCACATGCTATGGTGCACATAAGAAAACTTATTCCACCCATGGAGGGAAGAAAATAGAGGGAATACTGCTGTAAAGCATGCAAATTGATGATGTCGCTAGCAGGCTGTTGAACAAGATCTATTTTTTGCTAAATGCTGTTGGATTGCTTATCTTTATCATTTCTGAAATATTTAAAAGACCACTTTTTTGGATATAAGGTAAGCTTTAAAAATGTATTGTGAAGTTGTACCTTTCTAGTTTAGGAAAGTTCTCTTGTAGCAATGCTTTGGCAAATCCAATGCAGACATCAGTTGCTTATATCAAGTAATTATTGTGAAGTGTGAATAACTAATGTTGTTTGTTGAAGTCATGTCCTTCAGTTTCACTGTCAATTTAAACTGAAAGACTGAGAATTATCTGCAGAGATTTAAATATAAATAAACTTAATTTGAGTTCAGATGAGCTAGCTGCTTTAATTGGGAAGATGTATTTTAAAGTTATATTTTAATTTCAAAATGAATGATGTTTATTCATATCTATGTACACATGGCCCAGGAGGTGATCACTCAGACTTAAAAAAAAAAATTCTAGTAAGTTGCCAACAATATGTCTGACTTGTAATAATACTGTAGTTTTAAAAATTGTTCAGTGGCAAATAAGCTTAAACAAATCCTGAAGCCTGACTGATTCAGCCTTTAGTTTTAATGTTTCTCAACCTGAGGGTGGAGAATAATCTTAAATTTTCATTCATCAGAAGATTATTTATATAAAGATTAAAAATATTGCTGTAAACGTTTACAACAGAATAGTATTCCAGTAGCTAAAGCCTGTAAGATTACTTGCAGTTAAACTGTTACATCTGAGTATGGATATTTTCTGGATTTAAGCTTTGGGATGCTATGGGATAATCTTGAATATATGGGTGTTTTGTTTTTATGGTTAATGGCCACTCTTTTTGTAGGCTCTGAATACACTGTTATAGGTGTGAAACCAGTTGCAGTAGTTAATTCAGCAGCCTTATTCCCAGAGCAGTTTTGATCTCGGTGCTGGTGCAGTAACAAGGAAGTAAACAAAAATCCAGGGTACTTTAAAGTTCCAGTAAAAACCCATGGATTTTTTTTTTCCTCTTAATGGCAAAGGGAACACAATAAGTAAAGATGGAAGAAGAGCTTTCCTGATTTCTCAGTAGTAGTGCAAAAATGAAACTTATAACAAAAATCCATCTGTGCTTGAAAAAAATAATTAAAATATTTAATTTGTCTCTATCCCTGATAAGCATCTAAAATTGCAAGGTCCCTGCCCTCTGACATAGTACAATTAATAGGTGAAAGTGATATAATTAAATTTTTAATGTTACAGGCCTACCTGGTTCTGTAAGTAAGGAGCTGAAATAAACTTTATCAATGTGCTGCAGAATACACACCTTAAGAAACTGGAAAAAGGGAAGCTGTGACAGTTTGGTAAACATAATGGCATTTTTGTTCCAATAAGAGTATTACAAAGATGAACACTGTGTAATGTTTAATTACTATATTAGTTGACTTTCTGAGTCACTGAAGCTTTGTTTTGATTACACTTTTCTGAAACTTTCCATCACAATTTACATGGCTTTTCAGTCTGGGAGCACTGTCAGCAGGAGCAGTGTGGTTTTTGTTCTCAGGCCTAACATGGTCACATATACACAAAATAAGTCACTTAGCTAGAAGAACAAAATGGGGGAAAATGTAGTAACAGTTTTGCACTCCACAATGAATACTGCTTTGCTCTGTGTAAGCATTCTGAAGCATGGCGAAGTGTTTAGAAACCTCTGTTAAACTACTTGAGCTTGCTTATCTTTAAGTAAAATCCATTGTAATTACCTTTGTAAGACCCACATTTTGATTTTTGTTTTGTTTTGTTTTTGTTTTTAAATAGTTTCTGAATTGGATCCAGTTGAAGTCTGTGTCAGAATTCCCACGGGCTTAATTGAGACCAGATTAGGCCAATAAATCATAATGAAATTGGAGAATTGAATTTTAAAATACTGTATGTGTGTTGTGTATTTTTTCTCCCATTTTGACCAGAAATAGAAGGTAAACCTATAACAATAAACTCTTTCCCTGGCAGTGGTAGGTTTCAGTATAGTGCAGTACATAGTGATTTTTTTTTTTTTTTTTTTAAATTTGATAGGGTCACTTACAGCTGATGTAGGATATGCAAAATAAAGTGTGATGTAACAGCTGTTGTCCAGTCTTAAGGCAGTAAAGTCAATGATGATCTCTCAGCTTTTAAGAGATGTGTGAATCAGAGTTTTGAAGTAGGCCGCAAGTTTGCTGGTCAGTATGAACTCAAAGTACTGTATAGCATTTCAGCAGTTAATTTGAAGAACGAAAAGTGTCTTTGCTAGGAATAGAAGCAGTTGGCTACAGTGTTGTTTAACTTTATTAGTATTTCTTCCATATTGTTATCAGGTTAATAATTTTTATGTAGGCGGTAATGTGCATGTGAGTGCTTGAAGGTACGTGAAATTTGGTATTAAGTGTCCTGACACAGTACACCTGGTATTAGGGCATTTTGATGAAATCACAGACTTCTATCTTAAGTAGTACTGATGGGGTTTGGCGCAAAAAAAAATGAATAAAAATTAATATAGTGTGTGAAATAGTAATCTGCATATAATGCAGGAAGGTACATAATACTTCAAACTCACTAAAGAAGTGCAGGTGTTCAGCACGTTGTGACTCCTCTTGCAGCTGTAAAATAAAATCCCAGTGCAAATTTGCACTGCTCTGAAAACTACAAATATTATTTGTATTTTTATATTTATGTACCAGCACCTTACTTATTCTGAGGGAGGACTAAGTTACATTTTTATTTATATGTTGTCCAGGCCTACAAAGCTAGGGCTGTATTAATACCGTTAAATTATGGCATCTTCTGACTCATTAAAACTAAGGTCTAACTCAACTTGTACTTAGTGAAGTTACTCTTTTGTTCAGCATTGTTTTATTGGGGGGGAAAAAGAGCTATTTCAGTGCCCTTGTTTATTTGAACACTTGCCAATGCAATATCTTGATTTATGGGCACAAATCCAATTATCGTATAAATTGGGTTCACAGTTATACACATGCTAGATGGAAGGTGTCACCAGGGTTGAGTTACCAGTTGAGATGAATGGGAGGGTAGAAAGACAATTGTAGTTTTTCTGGCATATGTTCAGTTCATGTTTTAAAGGACAAGCAGCAGTGAGCTTAAATTGCAGCATGGGAGGCTTAGGTTGGATATTGAGAAAAACAGCTGAACTGTCCAGGTAGTTAAGCGCTGGAATAAATTGCTGAAGAATCTCCATCATTGGGGGAGATTTAAGAGGAGATTAGCTAAACATCTGTCAGGGGTGATCTTAGATAGTGCTTGGTCCTGCTATGGTTGCAGGGAACTAAACACAATGACCTCTTGAGTCCCTTCAAGTTGTAGTATTCTATGAATATAAGGAGTGGATTAATTTCTACAAAAAGTTCATATTCTGTAATTTCGAAGTGTCACAGCAGCTAGATAAATACCTCAAGCAAGCTGTATTTGGTATACAGACAAGATTTGACTTCATTGGCCTAGATAAAGTTGTTTGAAAGAGACAAAGTTCAAATGTCGCTGAAAGCTATGGGTGAGGTATTCATTTGAGGGCTTGATTGGGTGAGTGGCTTAGAATTTCACACAGATGAACACTAAACTAACTTATCTGTTCTTAAATTTTAAGCATAATATTAAGAAAAGTGAGAGCTGGCCTCGGACCTGTGAATCAGACTTGAGAATTTTATAGTTTTTTAGACTGGGCCATGTGTAGTCTATTGACAATAATGTTTAAGGTTAATTGGGAATATGTTTAATTGGTATTTGTGGTTACTTTAAACTTATGGGTAGCAGACGTAGAATCTCAGACAGCAAGCACAGTGAAATCACACTTCACTGTTCATTTAACAGTGACAGAGAGATAGTCCTTAGTCTATATTCTATCAAAACAAAAAAGCAGTCATGTAGCATTTCAAAGACTAACAAAATAATTAGTGCTATATGACTGCTTTTTTGTTTTGATCATTCACAGGTTTAGGTGCAAACGAATGTGTTGTGAGTAAAGATAAAACATGCTATGTGAAGTGAGACTGCAGAAATGAACATATTTATATAAAGTGGCCTTTTTATATAGCACTTGCAAGACAATTTCACAGTTCAACATTGAGATTATCAATTTGAGTGTTGATGTTTATAGTTTTAAAATAATATAAATATCCAGGCACTAATCTATTGGTATGCTGTATGGAGTACAATATGCAGTCAGACTAATATGGTATTTTCTATGTCTGTAAACCTGTTTATGGTGCCTTATATTCACGATCTGATAGCACCTGCAATGTGCCCCTGTAAAATGATTTCACATAGGAGAGCTTCATTGCCTTTTTTAGTAAGCTTATAAATGACCACACTCCTTAGTTAACTGTAAGAGGAAATATATTTTCTGTACTGTAATATGAATTAGTAGAAACCAGGAAATTCATTCCAAGAATTGGCAATTTTTCTGTCATACTGTTACAACTCTAATCATGTGAGAAAAGAGCGTGGTTCTTTCGTAATACATGCATAGAGTAGACACGATGATTTCCTGCAATTTTATCTCTTTTGGAATTAAACCATAATGTCTTTGAGGTTTTGTTTTGCTTTGGAGGAGGGGAGAAGAGTAACAAATTGTTCTGCATTATATTTTTGTTGCCACTAAGATTAATATGCAGAATTTAAGATGAAAATTACTTGGTTGGGGTTGATTAGTCCTGCTCGGAGCAGGGATTTGACCTAGATGATGACCTGAGAGATCTTTTAATCAGTGTTCCCTCTAAATTTTCTGTCAGTGGGCAAAATAAACTTTTTTGTTTTGTGCACGAAGGCTTGAGCAGCACCAAGAGAAACAAACGCGTGGCTGTCCGCGCTCTGCTAATCAGGTGGGCGGCACTTGAATATCTCTAGGGTGGCCGCCCAAGCATTCATCTTACAGGTAACACTGTTTCCAACCCTAATCTCGTATGGGTTCTGTGACAAAACAGGGAAAATGGCACCACGATATCTTTTATTTCCCTCCACAAACCCAGAGTGGAATAGTATTGTATTGCTGGTTTGTTCTGCCTCATCATGAGAATAGTTATGACCAGTAAACAAGAGTTATGTGTAACATACTACACCCCAAAGATGTCAAAGTAATTAGGACATGTCATACATTTTAAGCCTGGATGAAGGTTATATTTTAGAAAGTTGTCCTCTCTGAAATAGTATTACATTGTAGGGGTCTATTCTGCATTTCTGGGATGTGGTGGTTGCGTAGTGCACAGTACAAATACTTATTTCCTCATACCAAGACCAATACTGCCTTCGCTACATTTATTGAAAAATACAAGAATGTCTTCAAGAAATCCTAATCTTAGTTTTCTTGTTGAAAAGTGTATAAATATTAGAAAATTAAAGGTATATATTTTGTAAAAAACTTGAACCTTTAAGTTATTCAGCGATGTAAGGTCATGTTTTCTACTACAACTAATGAGTTTTATACAGTACTAAGTGTAATAACTAGTTGACCTCTCCCATGAAATTCCATGTTGAGTTTTTTGAGAAGGTGATGGCTTTATCAACTGTCTCATTCATTATGACTTTTAAAAGCTGAAATGTAGTGATAGTTGTTTCCTTTGCCCTTGGCCTCTGAGGCGTTTTTTTAAATCTAATTATAGCTGGGGGGTCGGTGGGGGAAGAGATGGACAGACTTGTTAATTCTGCAACTATTCCTTGTTGGATGTTACAGTAAATGAATGTCATGTTCCTAAATTGAGATTTCATTACTGTTTTGAGGTTTCAGGGCTTTTAATAGGTAGGTGTAATGCAGGCCCAGTGTTGGTTCGGTGTGCTGTTAACAGGAGCTCCTGTCAGGCCTGACTTACTAGAACTAACACACTGTTATAATCTGTATCTAACGGGTTATGCTAAGATATCCTGTACCAACTGGTAATATGGTGATCTGAAAAATCATTACATGGCATTTGTATGTGTGTGCATATAAAAGGTCATAACTATGCACTAAAATTAAGTCCTTAAAATGTTTGGTAAGCAGCACATAAGACCAATCTGCCTTAGACAAAGGAGTGTATATTTACTTCTCTGGGCAGCCTGGGTGTCAGGCAGAGAAAGGTAAGGTGTAAGTATATATATGGCAAGCATGTCAAACATGCGGTCCCGTTGAATTTTCTTGCAGTTCTGGGGCTGGGAGCTTGCTGGATCTCTGCCAGCGGCTCCAGCCGCAGGGACCTGTCTGAGGTAGCCTGGTAGCCCTTGAGTTGGGAGCCTGATGGGGCGTGGAGGCCTGCCATCATCTCCAGCCCAGGAACCCACTTGGGGGAACTGTTGTGTTGAATAATGTTTTCCCTTTTCCTTTCTAGTTCACTCCATTGTTCCTTCCTATGCTGCCTCTATCTTATAGATTGTGGCTCTGTCTTTAGACAGTGTCTTAAGTCAGGGATGAGGGAACTTTTTATGTCCGGCCCCACTTTTTGTCCCGGCAATTAGCAGGAGCCTCTCAACCACTCTAGTGAAACCAAACCAATGGAAATTTTGGCTGTGTTCATATGAGAGAACCTTTTTGGCACGTGTATGAAGATAAGTGTGTAGAATGTACAAACTGTATTAATTAGTATATAAATGTGAATACACAGAAATAAAAACTGTAACGCATTTCAACATTTTTAATGAGATGGACGAGCCTGAGACCCAGCAGCCAATCTTGCTGTCCCCCCCCAGCTTATGAAATTTCACATCCCCCTCACCTACTCTGTACACCTCTGTCTTGAGTAACTCTTCTGTGTTTGGCCCAAGTCCACCACCACATTAGCACAGAACAAAACCAGTCCTGTCCAGTCAATGTCTTTACACATGTCAATCTATGAAAAAGAGTGAAATTGAAAGTCCAGAGCTCTGAAAAAGCAAGAGCTGGTTGTTAGGTTGGATACACTAGAGTTTTGTGAGACTAAGTGTAGGTGTAACATGTTTATGGTAAGATTTAGTTATAACACTTATTTTTAAATTAGAATTTTAGTATTTTATTGATGATTTTAAAAAAAAACTGATTTTTTTAAAATATCTGATTTTTTTGTACAATTGTGTTCGTGTGATGTCGAATATCACTTTTACAATGTAATATGCTAGGGGAAGGCAAAATAAGGCCTGTGGGCTAATTCGAGCTTACCAAAGCACTAGATCTGGTCCACCACCATCCTGTGGCCCAGCTGGAGCCTTAGGCAGGCTCCCTATCTGCCACATACCAAGTCACAACCCGAATCCCTGATCACAATCTCCTTCCAGACCCTGCACCCTCTCCTGTACCCCTTGTCCAAGTCAGATTCCTCTCCTGCATCCATATCCCCTCCCAGAACCTCACCCTCTTCCTGCACTCTTATCCTCTGTCTCCTTCACCCAAACTCCCTCCTGTACCCATGTCACCTATTCAGTGTTCTCTTCTGCACCCGACCTTCATCCCTTGACCTTGCACCTCCTCTGTTAATGTCAAAGAAGTGTGGCCATTGACCACTTCTCATTTCTTGGCATGCCACCCTCCTATCAAAAATTATTGTCCACCCATGAGTTAGAAGTATGGGTAACTCTGTGATTATAGGTTAGTTAGCCTGAGATCCTTCGTGGGCAAAATAATGAAAAAGCGTTAGAAAAGGAAGGGATTTAATACACAAAGGATTGATCTTTTCAACCAAGCACTGTTTCATTTTTTGAGATTACAAAATGGCTCAATAAGGATACCCTGTAGATGGAATATATGAAACATTTTTTTAAGGATTTGACATAGTACGTCACAATATTTTGATTTATAAAATTGGCATGATACAATATCAATGAAGTGCATGTTAAATTGATTAACAGCTGGCTAACTGACAGGTCTGGGGAATTGTCATTGGGTGGGTGTGGGTCTAGTGGAGTCTGCAGGGTTCAGGATTAATCCCAATGCCATTCATCAATGATCTGGAACTAAATACAAACTAGTGCTGATAATACTCGAGAATGATGCATAGATTGTTAGTGTGGTAAATAATTTTGCGGACATGGCAGTCATACAGAGCGGTTGAGGGTGGGCCTTGACTAATAACCGTTCAGACCAATTTTAAAGTTAGTCTAGAAATAAGGAGTGGAAAGATAGCCATTCCAATGTATTGAGAAACTGTGTCTTGGAAAGTAGTGACTCTGAAAAGGACTTTGGGGTCACAGTGGTTAAACTTTCAGTACCATACTGTTTCAAAGAGGGCTCGTCTGTTATTTGAATATATAAACAGGAGTAATAAATAGGAGGCGGAGGAGGCAGGTTCAACTGATACTGGACTATTGTGTCTAGTTCTGGAGTCCACATTTTTAAAATAACGTTGAATAAGTTAAGAATGGGAGAAAGAGCCACAACAATGATTTGAGGACTGGAGAAAATACTCTTTCATAATTAAATGCAGCAGCTCCATGAGTTTGGTTCAGGATATGGGTCAGACACAGTTCATCGGGGTTAGCTGCTTGTGGGCCCGCAAATGGTTTGTATAACTGAAGCATCTTCAGCCATGGCTGCTTGCAGCTGTAGGGGCTGCAGTTCACTGTTTCCAGCTAATGGGATGTGTAGGATGCAGTGGCCCAACCTGCAGAGCTTGCTGCATTGGCCAGGAATGCTGAACCATGTCTACTGGGAGCTGCAAGCAGTGGTGCCTGCAGATCCTCTAACAAAGTGGCTGGAAGCTGTTAGCAGCTGACCCTTATGAGCTATGTGGTCTTGGTCTTGAGGTTCCCCAGCCCTATTTCAGTTTAAGAGAAAAATGCTGAGAGGTGGCTTGTGGGAGTACCTTTACAGACAGTATACTAGGTACTAAAGGGCTGTTGAATTTGGAGTGACAAAAGCCATAATCTGGAATCTGAAGCCAGATGTTCAGTTTAGGCACAAATCTTAGAACTGGAAGGAACCTCAAGGTGATCAAGTCCAGCCCCCTGCAGTGATAGTGGGACTGAGCACACAGACCTGGTCTAAGATGCTCTTAATAATTTCCAATAATGGCGTTCCATAACCTCCCTAGGCAATTTATTCCATTAGTCAACCACCTTGACAGTTAGGAATCTTTTCCTGATGTCCGGCCTAAACCTCCCTTACTGCAAATCAACTCCAGTACTTGTCCTATCAAAGGTTAAGGAGAATAATTTTTCTCCATCGTCATAACAACCTTTCAGGTATTTGAAAAGCACTTATGTCCCCTCTCAGTCATCTTCTCTTTTCCTGACTTAAACCCATTTTCTTCAATCTTCCCTAGGGTCATGTTTTCTAGACGGTTAATTGTTTTTGTTTTTCTAGTTTGTTGAAATCTTTTTTGAAATGTTGCACCGAGAACTGGACACAGTACTTGAGCTGAGGCCTAATCAGCCCAGAGTGGAGAAAATCTCTTCTATCCTGCTTACAGTACTTCTGCTAATGTAACACAGAATGATTGTTCTTTTTGCAACAGTGTCAGTGTTGATTCATATTTAGCTTGTGGTCCACTGTGACCACTACATCCTTTTCCATAGCACTCCTTCATAGACAGTAATTTCCCACTTTTTATGTGTGCAACTGATGGTTCTTTCCTAGGTGAAGTACTTTGAAATTTCTTCCTGTTTATCTTGGACCACTTCTCCAATTTGTCCAGATCATTTTGAATTACAATCTTATCATCTGAAGCACTTTTAATCCCTCCTACCTTGATATTATTTACAAACTTTAGAAGAATACTTTCTAACCTATTTAAATTGTTGATGAAGATACTGGACAGAAGCAGTCCCAGAACTGATCCCAGCAACCCCCACTTGTTATGCCTTTCCAGCACTAACTATTCTCTCACAATGGTTATCCAACAAGTTATGCACCCATCTTACAGTGGCTCCATATGTGTTGTAGTTCTGTAGTTTATTGATAAGGAGGTCCGTGCAAGCCTATCAAGTGCTTTAGTAAAGTCTAGGTACACCTTGTCTACCACTTCCTGCTTATACACGTGGCTTGTTAGCCTATCAGTGAAAGTTATCAGGTTGACTTGACATGATTTGTTCTTTACAAATCTGTGCTGACTGTCACTTACCAAGTTATCTTCCAGATGTTTACAGATGTTTGTTCCGTTATCTTTCTTGGAACAGAAGCTGCACCAACTGGTCTGTAGTTTTCTGGGTTGTCTTTATTTTCCTTTTTATGGGTGGGCACTATATTTGCCTTTTTTTCAGGCTTATGGAATTTCTCCTGTCTTCGTCCATGACTTTTCAAAGGTTATGGCTAATGGCTCAGATTCCACCTTAATGAGCTCCTAGAATATTCTAGGAAGCATTTCATCAGGCCCTGGTGACTTGAAGATTAGGCACCGCTGTCATTTCCACATTTTCTGTTTTTCCTTCTGCATTGAGCGGGGGGCCATCCCTGTCTTGTGTCTTCCTCCTGCTTCTAATATATTTGTATAATGTTTTCTTGTTCCTCTTTTGTCTCTAGCTAGATTGACCTCATTTGTGCCTTCGCCTTTCTAATTTTGCCCCTACATACTTGTGCTTTTGTTTATATTCATCCTTTGTATGTTGACCTAGTTTCCACTTTTTATAGGATTCTTTTATGATGTTTTGATCATTTAGTATCTCTTGGTAAAGCAGGGTGGTTTCTTACCATACTTCCTATAGTTTCTGTGCAGTGGAACAGTGAGCAGTTGTAACCTTAATGTCCCTTTGGAAAAACTTCCAGCTCTATTTCAGTTGAAAAATCTTGCTTCCCATTAAATCTCACCTACTAGGTCCCTGAGTTGGCTGAAGTCTGCCTTGTTGAAATCCATTATGTTTGTTTTGCTACTGGTGACATACAAAAACCCGTAGAACACTTCAGTCTCCCTGGACATTCAGTAGCAGATTTTAAAGTAGCTTTCCTGCAACAGACACTTCAAAACCAGACTGCAAAGAGAAACTGCAGAACTACAATCATTTGCAAATTTGACACCATCGATTTAGGATTGAACAAAGACTGGGAATGGCTGGCCAACTACAAAAGCAGTTTCTACTCTCTTGCTGTTCACACCTCCAAATCAGCTGCTGGAAGTGGACCACATCCTCCTTGATGGAATTGGCTTACCTAATGCTGGCCTTCCTCTTGCTTGGTACTCCCTTCTTTTTATGTGCCTGTATATTTATACCTGCCTCTGGAATTTCCACTCCAATGCATCTGAGAAAGTGGGTCTTTGCCCACAAAAAGCTTATTTTCCAGTATATCTGCTAGTCTATAAGGTGCCACAGGACTTTTCCTTGTTTTAATTTTGTTCTCCCTCCTGCCATTCCTTAGCATGATAAATTTTCATGATCACTTTCACCCAAGCTGTGCTCCTCTTTCAAATTCTCAGTTCCCTATAAAATCAAATCTAGAACAGTCTCCCTCTAGTAGCTTTCTCCACCTCCTGAAATAAAAAATCATGTCCAGTACATTCCAAGATCCTGTTGGTTACTCTGTGCATTACTGTGGTGTTTTCCCAAAAGATGTCTGGATAATTGAAGTCCCCCATCATCACTGAGTCCTGTGTTTTGGATGATGTTTAAAAAAGCCATTTTTTTTTCTTGTTTAGGTAGTCTGAGAACCTTACCATCACCTTTTGTTTTTTACCTTTTAACGTGACCCATAGACACTAAGCTAGTCTCTCTCAGGTCCATCTCAACCTCCGTCAAAGTTGTATACGTTTTTAATATATAAGCCAACGTCTTATTGCTTTATTCCCTGCCTGTCCTTCCCGGGCACATAATACCCTTCTATACTAGTATTCTAGTCGTGTATATTCTACAAGTCTCTGCAATACCAGCTTGTGTCAGAGTGGTGTTTGTTTACTATCATTTTAAGTTCTTCCTGCTTATTCCCCATACTCCTTGTATTTGCATGCAGACAACTAACATACTCATTTGATTTTTACACATGCACATGCACACACCCAGTTCTGCCTTGTATCTTCTTTATCCCTCCTGTTTCAGCCCATGCTTCCCCTGATTGCTGACCAGTCTCCCAGATGTCCATGTTTTTGACTTACCTTTTGGCTATTGTAACTTGCCCCCATCAAAACCAGTTGAAAGGCCTCCTCGCTAGGTTAGCCATTCTGTGTCCAAATATTCTCTTCCTCAATAGATGGACCTCATCCCTATTCCTGGAACAATATCCCATAGTCAAGGATGGCAAAGCCTTCCTGGTGACCTCTTCTTCCACCCAGGCGTTCCCCTCCAAAATGCATCTCTCTCTCTCTCTGCCTGCACAGCTATTGTCAGTCATAGAGGAGGATTAACTATATCATTGAGTCCCCAGCTTTATACCTCATTGCTGCCCCCGTCCCCAGAGCTCTGGCTGGTAACAGAACCATGGAGGTCATGTCTGAAACAGAAGTTCAATTTCTGGTCCTCAGATCCTTTGGGATCAGCAGGTTGTTTTAAAATTTCCAAAGGGAATCTGCATTTCCATTCAGAATGTTTTTAGAGGTCTTCAGGTGAAAAAAGGTTGAAAATCACTGCTTTAAAATGAGGTACAGCTTTTATTTGTAATAAGTAGGCACTGAGGCTGGGATTGGTTTTTCATATAATTCTTGAACTGATGAATAACGTCTGTTTTGACACTTGTATGCATCTATATTTTTCTGCTCTAGACTCAGATTCAAATTTAATAATGTATTAATTTTCTTAATCATGTGATTTATCTTGCCACCAATAAATATCAAAATCAGTTGCTTATTAACAGTGTATGTGCAGATACTTGTTGTGAAATACAGATAGTAAGGCCAAAGCCTTTTTATCAGTCTTGATACTGGAAGTAAGTCAGGTCGCTATCTAAACAGTGTGGAAAAATGATTTCTTTTTACTCATTTAACAGGAATTAAATCTGGGTTTTCTAAAAATAAATGAGAACATGACGGGGGGGCGGGGAGACCTTTATGATCTGGAATTTTGAGCACAGGGTTGTGAAGGTTGTGATTTCCTAATCTTAGCTCTGCAACTGACTTGTCATTTGTGCTGGTGGCAATTTGTTTAACCTTTTTGTCTTTTCTCATTGTAAAATCTGGGTGATGACTTATTGCTAAAAGGTGTTGGGGGGTGAATGTCTGTACAATACTTCGAGCATGTAAAATGCTGTGTACATGCTAAGTATTTTTTTATTGTACCCATGGTTTCAGAATTGTAAACCACTCCCTATGCTTGTTCGTGTCAGAAGAAGAGTGTGTCTGAGAACTAGAATAGTGTGTGAATGTAACATATTGTTAGAATATATAATTGGATTCAGAATCCAAAACTACACTGGGAAGAAATAACTTAAATTGCCGTTTAAGCACAAATATTTCTGCAAAAATGTGAACATGGAATTTTGATATTTTAATGCTGTGGATCTCAGTGATATAAAATATTGTATGAAGCTGTAGCTTAAATCCTATATAGCTATGGAACTACAAGCACTTAGCTTTTTTTTAACACAACTAAGTATGGAATTAAGGACATTAAAGACTTAAAATCCAGACTGCATGAGCTAAATAAAGGCTTTGTGTGAAAACATGGTTTGTTGTATATGGTAATATGGGGATGCTCAGTGCTTTGTGGACAGAACTCTTACCTCAGTAAATTTTTATTATAGATCAAAGAAAGGAGGTATATGGCATGCAACTAATATAATTTGGATTTACACAAATATGCTGGTCCCAGGTGTTATGTTTCTTTTAGTTTTGTAATTAAGTGTATTTAGATCTAGAAACAGTGAAGGATGAAGGAATAGTAATTTTTATAGGATGTCCTTGAACTAGGAGATCTAGGAAGCTTGGAACACAAAGTGGGTGGTGGAAGAGTATTAATGTGTACAGGTCTGTGTGGGAAAAAGTTGCATGTGAGAGGGAGGAGATGGAAGAAATTGATAGAGCATAGTGCACAAATGGGGAAATAATAAAAAAATTAAGACAAATCAGAATGAATATACTTATGTAGAACTTGAATGTAAGACTGAGGAGTTGAAACTTAATTTAAAATGAGCAAGTAAGCAGCAGGGGGATTTGTGCATGTGGGAATATTATAACAAACATGAGACAAGGAAGTTTTGATTTTTGCCTCTGGGGTCTTGTGTGTTAAGAGGGGAGAGAGGAAGTTGCAGTACTCATTTGATGAAGATAACACAGGCCAATATTTTTACATTGGGGATGGTTTGGAAGTAATGGATTTTCGAAAATATTCAAGGGGGGAGATGTAGCAAGACTTGATAATAAGTAAGGGTGGGGAAAGAAGTTGAAGATGAGAAAAGCTTGAGTGACTGAGAGGTGGTTGTCAGCCTAGAACAGAATAAAGGGATTTTTGGGTTTTTAGCATTTAATTTGAATAAATATAATTGAGGAAGATATTGAGTCTCATCAGGCCATAAAGGTGGTAACGGTAGCCATAAGAGCAGGTAAATTCTTCCATGATGCAAGTGTTGTGGGGGCAAGGAAATGCCATTAATAGGCTACAAAGGCACAAAAAGAAAAGGGAAAATAGAGTAACCACTGAAGGCATGTTGGCAACATGAGAGAAAATAGTGTCAGGTAAGGAGAGCTTCTCAGTGAGACGGGTTATAAAGATTTGTTTACAGTTTTTGCCACTCTTTTTTTCTTCTCTGCCTCTGCTCGTCTGCACTGCAGCAGGACCTCTTAAATTGCGCCCCTGCTCTCCACTGGACACAGTCCTGGGCAAGGTTCTGCCAAGTGTTGATGCTGCACTGTTGGTCTATTGAAGGAGGTAATCTATCTCTTATGATGTGTGAATGAGAGTCTGGGCTGACCACTGTTTATCTGGAGGAGTAGGCACAGCTTTGTGCTGCTGTTCCATGGGTGGTCACCCAGGTTCCACATTTTGTCTTGGGGCTAGTCACAAACCACAGCAGATTCTGGGTGCAAAAAGCAAGGACCCAGAATGCCTTTGTGTTCAACTAGAAAGTATTGACCGTGTAAGCATTTCCATCTCCCTTCACCGCTTTGTGTGTGTGTGTTAATATAAATTAATTTTTGTGGAAATACTCCAGAGGCCTGTGGCAAAATGTTAACCAGGTTGTGCTCTGTGCTGTACAAATATTTGTAAATAAATGGTATATGTCTTGAAGACTTGGCAATATAGTCTTAGCTAACTCTTTTTATTAAAATGACCTGAAATATGGACTCTCCAGTCATACGTTCTGAGTTATAGTAATGGCATTAAGTGCTAGTCTCCTGCCTTTTTCCTTACAGCAAGTTTGCAACTGCATCACCCAGATCAAGTGTAAATACTACAGTTTAAAAAAAAAAAAAGAAGTTACCTTGTCAGTGCGAGTATGTGTTTTAAAATGAAGGTAGAAATGAGTTTTCAGTTTAGGGTAGACTTTTCAGTTGTCATTATTCATTCAAGTTTCTTGATATTGATAATCCCAGCAAACATTTATTGGACCTGAAAACCACAGTGCATTTGTCAGTTGAAATGATCAAATGACAAGCACATACGCAGCATACAGGAAAGAGATTCAGTAGGTAAAAACCACAGAAGAGCTTCAGTTATTCTCTTAAAAATTAAAGTTGAGGTATTTCTGCTTTAAAAAGTGTTGCTGGTACATAAGATTGACATTGTGTTTAAACAGTGCTGAGACATCCTGGGAATATGTATTGGTTGCATTTCTCAAAGTTCACAGTGAATAGAATTGGTCAGTAGTAACAGAGAGGTAGCCATGTATCTGGTCAAGAAAGAGTTTAGTCAGAAAATGCTGCTTTGTCAAACTCTCTAAGGCTGTGTCTCCACTAACCCTCTTCTTTGAAGGGAACATGGTAATCAGCCTGAGGGAGAATACTAATGAAGTGCTGTAATGAATATGCAGCACTTCGTTAGGCTAATTCTCCCTGCAGCAACCTCAGAGTTCCCTAAAATTTTGGGGAGTAAGAGTACTTCGAAGCTGCGTGGATACTTCGAAGTGCCTGTGGCTACATGGCATGCTAGTGCTTGAAAGTTATCACCTTCCAAGTTGCCTAAATGTTTAATGCAAACTTTTTGGAGTTGACAGATCTTCTCTTTCCAACTTGAAAGCTGTGAGTGTCCTGTTTTCAGTAATAACATAACTATCTTTCAGGAAACGAGATATTTTAAATGTTACTGAAACTATGTTTTGGTCAAGCATGGTTGCTTGATGAGCCTTTTTTCTTCTCATGAGGATTTTTTCCATTGTGGAATGACAGGTGGAGAGACATAATTCAGCCAGGCAGGCCCTGCAGAGACGGTGCTGGCATGGTATCTCCCAGGCAGTGTGTCTTCAGACACTCCATGAAGAATCGCAGAAACTGTGTTTCTTGTTTGCTGTGCCCTTTTACTATACCCTAGGCTTGGAATATAAAATGGGTCTTTTACTGGAGGATATACTAGTTACCTGCTCTTAGTGGAAAATAAAGTGAAACCTCATACTTAAATGCAATCTCTTGCCCTCGAGAACAGGAACCAACTTCTTAAGTCTCTGCTTTTATCGGGGCACGTTCATCTTTGTTTAAAGAGGCAGGGAAAATTATTTCCAGATAGTCTCAAACTGGCTTCTTTCTTCAGTAAAGTCCACTTTCTTTGACTTATCGTGAAGTTTGAGGTTGTCCAACCTGGGGGTCCAGGTTTTTCTTTCTCAAATCCTTTCTTGGACGTGATGAAACGAGATTACATTTTTCAGCCTACTACTTCCCTCCTTTTTAATTTGCCCCATAGTAACCTCCCACTAAGCTGTCTGCCTCCATGATTGGGAATTGGTAGTTTCTTATTGAGGCAGGTACTCTTTCCACCTCAAGGATTCCGTCCTTGTCCAGTTCAGTGTGAGGTCTGTACAGAAGGTGCATCAGTTGGTAGGGGAGGGAATTACTGTTCCAGATCTCTGATGCCAGAATCACAGAAGATGTATATGGTAGTTGATTTGGCCCCCCACTATCCAGGAGGTAGGGAACCATTACTGCCCTTTTTCAGATGGTGAAATTGAGGTAATGAGAGGTTAAAAGACTTGTCTAAGGTCACACTAGAAGGGTAGAATTCTCATCTTTCAGTTCCCTTTGAAGTGTCTTTCACACCCAACTCTCCAGTAAACCCTTTGGAATACTCTAAAATTACTTGCCGCAACCGGGCAGTTTGAAATGGTGTTACTGTTTGCTGCCACTAAGTGGTCAAACCCAGCCCTCAGATACACTGTCTAGTCCGGGGTCAGCAGCCTTTCTGAGGTGGAGTGCCGAGATTTGACCTTTTAACGTCTCTGTGTGGTCCAAGTGTCAGTGATACTTTTTAAAGTAATTAATAGTCCTGTTTACAACTGCTTCATTAATAAATAAAGATGCAGAGCTTTACTGTTTCAGTCTCTAAATCTCCATCCTGCTGGGTTTTTTAATTCTCTTAAAAATGCCTGGGATTTTAATACAGGTTGAACTTCTTTTTGCCCGGATTCTCTGTTTGGCAATATCTGTGGTCCACAGATGTTGCTGAACCCAGGAGCTCTAACCATAGAGGTTGCTAGGTGCTGGGAGCTCAGCCAGTCTGCCAGGCAGCCGCACTGGCAGGAAGCAGAGTGGCAGGGACCCCAGGCAGCCTGGGGTGCACAGCCGGTGGTAGCCCTAGGTGGGGGGGCCCTGATGGCCAGTATGTGCAGAAATGCTACTGCCCCATTCTGGAAACCCCACTGCTGACAGGGAGCCAGCGGTGGCCTTGGGTGGGGAGTCCCAGCTGGCCTGTGGGGGACAGCTACCAGTGGCCCTGGCAGAGAGCCACTGCAGCGAGCTGCATAGGAGCAAGAGGTGCAGGGCTGAGCTCCCACCCGTGTGCCAAATGAAATGGTTCACCTGCCGCTCCTGGCACGTGTGCTGGGGCTTGCTGACCCCTGGTCTAGTTTCTGTCTCAGTAGGATAGTCCTGATTATAACAGTGCTCTGATGGTAGAAGATGGAGGCTGGAAGTGATTACTAGCCCCAGCTTACCATATAGCTGTAAATAAAGCTCGTCTTGTGAGGACTGAGTGGCAGTAATAAGTAACCAGATAATTTATTATCGTGATTTGCCACCAGAACGGATGCTTGTTAATCCCTCTATGGAAAGAATCCATAGAACTTGTTCCTTACATACACTGCTGATGCTAACTGTCACTGCTTTTAGCTGCCGCCTTTATAAATATAATGGTTGTTGCGGAAGTCTCTCTCACAAAAACACATATGCTGATGCAGCTGACTCAGCTCCCAAAAGGAAATGTAAAAGTATACTCTAAGAAAATGTGGTTTTCTTTCTGAGTATTGGAGTATTATCTCTAGCAATCCCTCTGGCCTTAGGAATAGTTATGATGGGGACCAAGAAGAATAGTGTTCTACCCTGCCTGTACCAAGGGGACATCTGCTGTTACATACTATGCTGTATTGTAGATGACATTTGTGAAACAAAACAAATTTCTGCCCTGAGTTGCTTACAATTTAACAACAAATTGTGTATAATAGAGAAGAAAAGCAGTCGCGGGGGGGCGGGGAGCGCACATAAGTTAACTATTCAAGTACCAAGCAGAAGGACAAATTGGAGGCTGAAGAGAGCAAATCAAGAAAGAAAGCATTTCAGCATGATCATCTTTGGCAGTTTAACCACAATTCATAGTTGGATGGAGGATTACATTTTGGAGTTTCTAGAGTTATTAGTGTACGCTCATCCCTCGCTAGATGAGCAGAATTGGTTCCCAAATTTCTGCTCATAGGTGAAAACTTGTAAGAAGGACACTAAATTTCCATTAAAATACACGTCAAAGTCTCCGATTTGTTCCAAGTGCTTGTAACTCAAAGAAGGAATGGCAGCATGTGGCACTACTTTTGAAAGGTAAAAGAACCTTTGGTTTGGTGGGGGTTGGGGAGGGTTAAAGGCTGGGGGCAGTTTGGGGCCATGAGTGGGAGGGAGGGAGGGTTAAACCTGGTGGCAGGTTGGATGGTGGGGGTCAGGCAGCTGGGGGTTGGGTCCACAGGGAAGGCAGGGGGTCCAAGCTGAGGCAGGTTGGGTCCACAGGGAGGGCGGGGGGTTCAGCCTCAGGCAGGTTGGGTCTGTGGGGCCAGTGGGGTTTCAGGCTGTGGCAGGTTGGTTCTGCAGGGAATGGGGTAAAGCTCGTATTGGGGGAGGTGTTCACTCATCTAGTGAACAAAGGTATATGTGTTTGTCGTTTTAGCGAGTACTTGTAAGTAAAGTACTCATTTAATGAAGGATGACTGTATAGCAAAAGACTACAGTTTTAGAAGTGGAGGAATAACTTTAGAAAGAATTTGCTTTCGTCTTTGCTCTTGAAGAATTAATGCTAGCCACGCTAGTCTGCATCTGCAAAAACGAGAAGTCCTGTGGCACTTTATTGACCAACAGATTTTTTTGGAGCATAAGCTTTTGTGGGCAAAGACCCACTTCATCAGATGCATGTCATGCCCACAAAAGCTTATGCTCCAAAAAATTTCAGTAATATTCACTGTGACCGCTTCCAGATGTATAATTGGTGTAAAAGACTTCTAATATTAGTTTTGAGTCTCCTCTGTCAGTGATGTTCCATTGAATTTAAAACATTTGATAGTTGTTGTTAGTCTGATTCTGATACCAGATTTAGCTTCTTGTTCTAGTTGGATTTCATACACTGGAAGATTGAGTAGTGCAGGGCTAATTATTTCCAGATAAATATAGGCAAGTACCCTGGGGTTTGGGCTGCTGCAGTTACAATGACATTGCATTTCAACTTAATGGTCCCTGGGCTCTGATTAAAGAACCAATGGCTGTTGGTTGTGTTATACTAATGTACTTTTTGTCCTACTTGTTATTAGTCTTTGTGAGAACTGCCTGTGCAAACTTTTTTATGTGAGGCTTGAGGAGGAGAATGTCTTAGACCTTTTGGGAGATTTAGACCAGGATCTTGACCAGACAGTAACACAGATGCAGTATTGGGGCCATACTGAAGAGCACTAATAGGGAGCAAAGATTTGGGGGCATATGGGGAGAGGCTGATAGGGCTGTTCATTGTGAGTGAGTATGGCTTTTATTCATAAATACTTTGGAGGTTCTCAAATACTATGGTGGTGTGAGATCATAGTGATACCTAAATAGCAGTTGACTAGTCATATTTTGAAGACATGCTAAATGGAGCTCTGTGGAGTCTGAAAGGTTGTCTCCTCCATTACCGGAAGTTGGTCCAGTAAAAGATGTTGCTTCACCTTTGTGTCTCATATCCTGGACCCAGAGCATGGATGGTTTTCTGAAATCATAGAATCCTAGGACTGGAAAGGACCTCAGGAGGTCATCAAGTCCAGCTCCCTGCCTAAAGCAGGTTCAACCCCAACTAAATCATCCCTGCCAGGACTTTTTTCAAGCTGGGACTTAAAAACTTCTAGGGATGGAGATTCCACCAGCTCTCTATGTAACACATTTCAGTGCCTCACCACTCTCCTGGTGAAATAATTTTTCCTAATATCCACCCCACACCTCTGCCTCTGTAACTTGAGATCATTGCTCCTTTTTCTGCCATTTGTCACTACTGAGAACAGCCTCTCTCCATCCTTTTTTAGAACCTCCCTTCAAGAAGTTGAAGGCTGCTATCAAATCACCTTTCACTCTTACTGTCTGCTAACAAAATATGCCCAAATCCTTCAGCCTTTCGTCATAGGTCACATGCTCCAGCCCTTAATAATTTTTGTCATTCTCTGATGGACCCGCTCCAGTGCATTCACATTTTATACTGGGGGGGCCCAGAACTGGATGCAGTACTCTAGGTGTGGCCTCACTAGCCCTGAACAGAGGGGAATACTAACTTCTCTAGATCTGCTGGAAATGCTCCTCCTTATGCACCCCAATATGCCATTAGCCTTCTTGGCTACACGGGCACACTGTTGACTCATATCCAGCTTCTTATCCACTGTAACCACCAGGTTTTTTCTGCTGCACTGCTCCTTAGCCAGTTGCTCCCCAGCCTGTAACAGTACTTGATTCTTCTATCCCAAGTGCAGGACTCTACCCTTGTCCTTGCTGAAATTCATCAGATTACTTTTGGCACAATCCTCTATTTTATCTAGGTCACTCTGGACCCTGTCTCTACCTCTAGGTTGGTGTCATCTGCAAATTTGTTGAGGGTGCAGTCCATTTGCTCTGTGTGGAGCAAGAGTCAAAAAAGTGAACAGAAGTTTAGAAACTATTAGGAAAAGAATCGATGAGCTAGAAAATATAATGCCACTGTATCGATCCAGGCTGCATGTGTAGTTCTAATCCAGTCGCAGGATATTAGAATTGGAAAAACTACAACAAAGGGCAACAAAAATGATTAGGGATGTGGAAGAGATTTCATAGGAGGATAGGTGAGAAAGACAGACTGATCAATTTGGAAAAAAGATGACTAAGGGGGAGATAAGAGGTTTGGAAAATCCTGAGTGGTATGGGGAGAATGAATAGGGAAGTGTTATTTACCCATTCACATATTATGTGAACCAGGGGTCACTTAATAACATTAATAGGCAACAGGCTTAAAACAAATGGAAGTACTTCACACAATGCCCAGTCAGCCTGTGGAACACTTTTTGCCAAGAAATTTTATGATCACCAAAACAGTAACTGGTTCCATGAGAGAAATGGCTAAGTTTCTGGAGGGTAAGTCCATCATTAGTCAAGGTGCTCAGGGTGTCTATAAATCTCTGACTGCCAGAAACTGGGACTGGACTTGGATTTACTCAGTAATTGCTCTATTCTCTTAATTTATTCTGAAACATCTGACACTGACCATTGTCATAGAACAGCATACTGGGCCAGAGGGAGCACTAGACTGACCCAGTATGGCTGTTCTTGTGGTCTTACGGGAGCAACACAGGTACAATAACAACACCTCTATATAGGAAAGGCAGACATCCTTGCACACCTCCCCTCCCCCGAAGAGTGTAACATTTCATAAAGAAGAGAAATTCAAGTATGTGGGGAATTGATAATCTTTCATCAGTCTGAATCCAGAACAGGTCCATATGATCAAAAGTTACTGTGTTGTGGCTACTTGATGGTCCCTCTGTTTTCATTGAACATATGTTCATATTACTATTGGCACCAACTGGCAAGGACCCTTGTTGGCACCATCAGTTGCAGTTGGTTTTGTTTATTGCACAAAGTTGGCTGTTGCAGAAACTGACTGAAAAACGCAAGCAGCGGTAGCAAAGCCATGGCTGATTGGGAAAGGAACTGCACTGTGGGAGACAGGCTTTGATAAACCTAAATCCATCACTGAGGTGTGTAAACATGGCAAGAAAGGTATGTGTGAGTAAAGACTGAGGGAACTGTATGAGGAAGCTGTTTGATGTTTCAGATAATATTTAGTGTGGTGGTTTTAAGTACAGATGATAATTAGCATGATGGTGGTTTTAAGTATTGCAGTTCTGTGGCTTACCAGTTGGGAAGTGATTAACAAGCCGACTTGTACTTTTTAGGGGGAGGCATCTTGTTCTTAGTTTTTGTAATCAAACTCCTGTTTCCTGCCTTGAAGGAGTGGGGCAGTCCACTGATGATATGGCTTTCGTGAGGAGTTGTGTAAGTCTACAGTCACCCGTTTAAAATGATATACTTCATTATTACAACAAATACAGGTAAAAATGAAAAATATATATCTGCAATTAAGCTGAATAGTAACAGATGGAGCCGTGCTAGTCTATATACTATCAAAACAAAAAAGCAGTCAAGTAGCACTTTAAAGACTAACAAAATAATTTATTCGGTGAGCTTTCATGGGACAGACGCACTTCTTCAGACCATAGCCATACCCGTCTGTGCTGGCATAGCTATGGTCTGAAGAAGTGGGTCTGTCCCATGAAAGCTCACCAAATAAATGATTTTGTTAGTCTTTAAAGTGCTACTTGACTGCTTTTTTTTGTTTTGATACAGTTAAATTGTTATGGCTCTATAGAAGTGCCTGCCTTGTCCTCATCTTGCTGTCTTCCAAACCCACGATCCTCCATCTAACCCTGGCCTGGGTCAAGCTGCCCCTTATTCCAGAGACTTGCCTGTTGTGCTGCAGCTTGTGGGCTACCAAGCTAAGTGAAACCCCTAGCAACTGGTCCCCACCATAGGGCCCTGCCCTCCCTACCCCAGTCCTATTACCTGCCACCAGTGTGTGTGAGAGGAGTGGAATATCTGAGAGACCATCTACTCTATCCTTCTCATGCTGCATGAGTAAAGAGTCTACAGCAGTCAGACAACCTGATACCTTGCCCTTCCTCCACCCCACTCCCCCCATCACCCTGGGGGCTGCCAGCAAGCAAGCAAGCAACAGCATGTTTAAGCAATCTGTTTATAGAGTTCATCTGCCTGCTTTCTCCAGCTAGCTCTTAAGCAACAGGGGCCGTCTGTTCAAAGAAGCTATCTCTTTAAAATTCATGTCCCTGCTTTGAAACCTACCGGACAAATCACTTGTTTTTTAAAAATAAAGTCAGTATGCTTTCCAGTGAGATTTAAAAAAAAAAAAAAAAAAAAAAAAAAGGGGAGAGTCCTGGCTAAAACGGGACGGATGGTTACCCCACCCTTTGTGGTGCCTATCCCATTTCATGAGAAAATAGTGAGACAAGGAACAGACGTGTTGCGCATCCTGCCGTTTCCAAGCCAGTGCAGCATATCCTTTAGCTTCCAAAATGTTGTTGTCTCTGGGGTCCCTTTCTCATTTAGATGTAGCCGTAATCTTGTTAGTCAGAAAATCTGTGCTCTTTTTGGAGATTTGCTATGAAATTGGTGTCTTTCTAATGAGGATTCTGGTCCACTAGGAATTAGTGACACAACCAATTTCATATAGACCAGCAAAAATGCTAGTAGATATGGATTTCTTGTCACTACTAAACTGTGTTGGATTTGAACGAGATGATCTAAAGGGCTTTCTATCCCATTGCCAGTCTTCTGCTTCATTGGTGGTCTCTTCCCTTACCGCTTTCTGAACACTAAAGTGAAAGTCGTGATTTCTTTTTCTGAAGTTGTTGGAATTGTCTCATGAGAATGCAATTAGCTTTAAGATACAGTTTTGTAACTGAGCTAGTTTAATGTTCTAAGCTCTTAGTGATGTGGTTTCTGATCCTGATTAAGGGAAAATTAGTTTTAAAATGCCAAACTTTGACTCATATAGAAAATAGGTTAATACGTTATGGCAAATTTGTCATATGTTGAAAAAAGTTGGAAGTTTACACAATGTTACAGATGTTAAAAACAATTGTCTTTACAGACGAATGCATTGAATGCTCCAGGTATCTGTAACAGCAATGAAGGGTCCTGTGGCACCTTATAGACTAACAGAAAAGTTTTGAGCCAGCATCTGATGAAGTGAGTCTGTGCTCACGAAAGCTCATGCTCAAAACTTTTCTGTTAGTCTATAAGGTGCCACAGGACCCTTAGGCGCTGTTACAGATCCAGACTAACACGGCTACCCCTCTGATACTTGACACCAGGTATCTGTAGTCTTCCTTTTCAGTTCCCGTTTCATTTCAAAACCTTTACTGCTTTCTTTAAATTCTGGAAAGGACATATATGGTCACAGAGAATAGCTTAATACTAGATGAAGCCATACAAATGCCCCCAATAAATGTACGCACCATTTTTTTTTTTTTTTTTGTATTTCTGACTTCCCTCCCTCTTTTCCAAACTTAACCATTGGTGCTTGTTCTTGTAAAGTGTAAAAACACAAATAGCGTACAGTCTTTCACTGTTCCAGCTGCCAATATTAATGATCTTCTGACTGCACAAATAAATTGAATTATGAGTTTGAAAACTGGCTAAAATGGTTACTTACGGTTTACTAGTATTTATCTTTGCCACTGTATTTGTCATTGATATGCTTAAATAGAACTGCCAAAAATAATTTGGTAAATGTCCAGTTTTCAGTGCTACCTGCTTTCGCAATGAGGATTTTGTTTATTTTCATGGATTGTCTTCATGATAGAATGTTTGTGGGTATCAGTGAACAAGATGTAGCATCTGTGCATGGAAATTAGGAAGTTCTAAGTAACTGCACTTTTGTAGCAAAGGTAAAAGTTTTGTCTTGTTACCATCTGGTTGAAACCTAAATCAAGGTTTCTAAATTTTCAGACATGGCCCCCTGTTTGTGTCTGAACATAAACATGAAACTTAATATATAGCGGCTGTGGGGCATATTTTCAAGAAAGACTGGAGTTCTGGTTTGTCACAGTAAAATGTGTGCACACGCTATTTTAAAGGTATAATTGAAATGCTTCCATGTTTCTCTTTTTAGACATAGGAATAAGTTCTGCTGTGGAATTTTGAAAAGAACATATGAATGGTGAATATGTTTAAAAGATATGCAAGTTTATTTTTATTTCTTTGTTTATACTACAAAGTAATATGTACTGTTATTTTTATATTATCCAGTGTTTGTGCATGGAACAAAATAAATTTAATGGTATTAAATTACAGTTCTTTATTAAAGTTAAAAATCCATCAAATGTCAGTTGTGAAAGATGAGGGGAAAAGATCATTTCACAATACCTCGACACTTGTATCTGAGAAATCAAGGTAACAGGTGGTTTACCAGGCCAGTCAATGTACTGGGGAAGCTTGACTGAGCAAAGTTCACAGGTTTTTTTTTATATTGAGCTCTAATACACGTAGAGCAGCTTTGCAGATTTTTGCCCACATGAGGCAACTTGATTGTTGGAAAATTTCTTACATTTTCAGTTTGTCCTGGGGTGCTGTGGCAGACTTTAATTTTTGTAGTGTTCCTTGTCAAAGGATCTGAACATATTTCACTAACTTATACAGCTATACTAACATGATTTCCTCTGAAGGGAGGGGGAGACTACTACAGAGTTAGAGCAACGAAGGGTCCTGTGGCACCTTATAGACTAACAGAAAAGTTTTGAGCATGAGCTTTCGTGAGCACAGACTCACTTCATCAGATGCTGGTCTTGGAAATCTGCAGGGCCAGGTGTAAATAAGCCAGCGCGAGGGTGGGGATAACAAGGGGATACTACAGAGTTAGTTACTGCTGTGGAAAATTTTGAATAATACAGGCTAGTTTTCATCTACCCTGTAAGTCTTGGAGCTGCAGGGTAGGGGGTTTGTTTAAGCTTGGGATGGGGTGGGTGGCAGTTTGTGGCTGCTAGAGGTTAAGACTGTGGGGCCAGGTTTGGGACTGTTTTGTGTTTGGTCCCTGGAACATATAAAAAATTGCCATGTGGCCCCTGATGGAAAAAAAGTTGGCCACCCCAACATAGTCTTAACAACTTGTCAGTTCTGTGAGACACTCTACTGTTCATGTGTTCGGAAGTTATTTAGCCTGATTTAAAGGAGTTTTTCAGCTAGCAGTACTGTAGATCAGTTTTCCCCCTAAAATGGGCATCGGACAAAGATTTGGAGTGAAGGGGTAGGATTCTAGGGTTAAAGAAAAGGAGTTAGAACATCCAATTTTATGTGCTTCCTGTAGTGCTTTAGACAAGTCACTAACTTCTTTGACTTTTCCCCTTCTGGAAAAGTTGGGATAATACCCAACTTACATGTGTGTTCTGTGGTTTAATTCATTATGTTGATCCTTGTAGTGCTTTGAGATCCTCTGGTGGGAGATGGATGGATGTTTTCATTACACCACAGATGTAACAGAGAGGGTAGCATTCAGTTGTACATCAAATATAATTATTTGCTTTAATTTAGTTGACTATAAATTTTATTCTTAACTTTAGTTCTACTAGTTGGGTGTTTAGACTGGCAGAGATATATTTAGGTAGGTTGTTTCAGCTTAAGTGATGTGATTGTCATTAACATATTCATGTTAAAGTAGCTAGCTTCTTTGTCACTCAGTGTTGAGCACAGAACCTGGTAAATAAGGATGAAGACTTCCTTTCACAGCTGGTCATTTGGAGGGCCTTGGGCTTCCTGAAATCAAGTTTTCTCTCACAACTTTTCCAAGCATATGGTTAGAGCAGTTTACCTAAAGTAGTACATTCTTACAATATGACTTTTAAATGAATGTGTTATGATGTCTGGTAATGGGTTCTAATAATTTTGCAGAGTCATTTTAGAGAGAAGATGGGCATGTGAAGAACAAAGGTTACAGGCCCCAAAGGGAACTGTGTTTCAGGAACTCATAGATATAATTAGAATCAACGACTTAAACTAAGAGCTCTGGGAATCGGTTTCTATGTGATAAATTTTAAGTTGGCATCAAATTTGTGGGTTCAGTTTTCAACTCTCCTGTTGACCCTTGGAAAGATACTCAGTCTCTCCATGTCTGTTTCCTCATTTGTAAATCTTCAGAATACTCAATGCGAGGATCACTTTCTGTAATATTTATTTTTTGTGCAGAACAAAATTTCCAATATTGTCAATGTCTTGTTAAATTTAGTAATGATTACTGTGTATTTCCTCTTTGCTATCTTCCCCATGTTGTACTTTTCTGTTCATATTTTAATTGTGTAGTGTGACTGCACATACACAAGGTCGTAGCCTCTTAGGGCCTCTCTTGAGGTGTTTTGTGGATGAGAATCTGTACATTGTACTTGGGTCTATACCAGTTGTTCTCAGTCTGTTGATTCATTGTCAGTTGTAAAAAACTCATTGTACTATGTCAGCTGCATCCTCTGCTTGTACGGTCCTGACAATATGTGGGTTGCAGCTGCGTGCTGATTGGGCAGCAAGTGGCTCACAAATTGAGAACCACAGATCTAAACCCGTTAGTGGTACAGTATGTTAAAAACAGAGCTTAGAGCAAAGCTGAAAACATAGATGTCTGTTAGCACTTCAGGCTGCACCCCGTGGGCAGTTGTAGCGTATACCCAGTGATACAGGTGGAAGAGGAGTCTGGCAAAATTATGTTTTCTGATCATCCAGAGTAGATTTACAGGTGAAAAATAACATTTATGTCTGCTTGAAGTTGGGATAAATATGAAGAACTACTTATATCCTTTTGCTCACGTTTTCTGTGTGCTGTTGTAATCATGGATTAACAGATGAAGTAATGGACGGTGTTAGCAAAAATAGAGACTGGGCTTCTCGGAAGCTGAGGCATAGTCTATACGTAAAACTTAACTTGACCTAGCTGTGTCACTGAACAGTTTGTTTTTGTTTTGTATGTTTATTTTCTAAAGACATCATTAGATTCACTAGCTGTTGATCTACCTACTGCCTCTGTTGGGAGTGGATTAAATGTACTGATGTGGAAAAAGAAAACCCACTTCTATTTCTGTAGCAGCTGTCTACATGCTGTGATACTACAGCAACACGGATGCAGTGCCATAGGTGTGCAGCTTTAGCAGGTGTAGTGTAGACAAAACCCCTAGTGTTAAGGAGACTTCATACTTTTGCTTCAGAAGAAAACTTGAGGGTTTTGGCATAACTTGTGATAGAATGTAGGTATCTGGTAAAGAAGTAAATGTACCTCACTCTGCTAACCTGTGAGCCATAATTGCCTTTTATAATTATGCACACATCAACATCTCATGTCAGCACTCTTTCTCTACTTTTCATTGTAAGGTACTCTAGAACACTAAAATGCTCACTTTTTAAGTATTGTTAGTTTAATAGGGGTTTGCAGGAAAATCTGTTGCTGACAGTATACTTAAAAGTGAATAAAGATACTATTAGAGTGCAGTGTTTCCACATGTTCCTTTGCAGTCAAGCAGTACCCCCAAGATGTGCTGGAGGGGAGAAAGGTTGAAGTGACTACCTGTGACTGGCCCACAAAATAGTAAAGGAATATAGCACTGTTATTTTGTATAGTGTCTACTTTTACTAAAAATTAATACATTTTATAAAAAGCTAGAGTGTTTCAGCACAGTTGAAAATGTAGGTTTACATTTTTGCTGGTAATAGGAGAATGCATTCTAAAATGTAACTGTGGATGGAAGAGAAAGGAATTGATTTTATTTTTGTTTTTAACTAAAAGTTATGGTGTAAGGATAGGATTGTCAGGTGCTCAAATAGCCATTTTGTAAATGAGGTACAGGTATAGGCATATCAATTTTTAATGTAAATTTTATCATTTTAGGATTAAGTTTATTGATAGTGACCACACAGCCAGACTGCACACTGCTTTTGTATACAGAGATGCTAAATACTTGAAAATGCAGTGTTTCCATAGGCAGTGTTTCTTTTGTATTCACGGACTGGGGAGCCTCAAATTCCAGAGGCATTACATGAGCAGTTTTAATGAATTAGTGTCTGGTTTTGCTGCAGCAGATGTGACAAGCAGCTTTATAAGCTGTTTCCCATCGATCGCTATTTTCCAGCTCTTTTGTGTCTTTCTTTTGCTTAGAGAAAAGCAGTGAAGAGCTTGGTTTCTACAGTAACTGCTGCCTACATTCCTGCCTGCAGGCCAGTTTCTTTCACTATCCTTGCTGCCTATGCTGGGCTACTGTATTAGGTTTCTTTAGGGTTGTTTGTTTCCCCACCCCCTTGTGGCTTTAATATTTCACCATGTAACAATGAGACAGTCTTGTGGTGGGAATTTGTAGTTTCAGTGTAGGGATTTCTAATTAGGCAAAGCACACTTCCAATGTAGACTAACACCAGTATCGCTTGCAGCTGATGAATGCCAAATTTTGTATGTCTGGTACTTGAAGAACATTAAATATCTGACTGCAAATGAAAAATTATGATGTTGGCTGAAAATCTGGGATGCCATTGTCATTAATGTGTATTCTGTATCAGTATGGCAGAGAATGTCATTCAGTATGTGATATCGATAGTGTTGTTCACATACATTTCAATCCCTGATAGTAGTGAGGTGACTGTGAGGGTTGCCTGGCTTTTTTCAGCCTTCACACTCTCAAATGTCATTTTAAGCAACTGGAGTGAAAACACACACACAATACAACGTTAAATTATTTTTGGGAAAGAAGTGTTAAGTACATATGTTTATACTTCCTGTTTGTTCATTCCCAAGTATGCATTAGCTGATAAAGGTAAATATGTCTGTGAATATTTGTATTGTTCCTCTTTCTCAGCCACCTTCAATATCATTGTGTCTTAGTAACATTCCTTTTCTCTGTCTGAGGCGAGGGAATTCCATATCCTTCTAGAAGTAGTCAGTAGCCATTTCAAAAGGAGTACTGAGATCTTTATAGACTTTGAATGTGCTCACTTTTTCCCCTCAACCTGCAAGGTTGTACCTTGAATCTCTTGGTTTTGCTGGCATGTTTCTGTCTGCCTTTTGAGATTCTGCAAAATTGTAATGTTGATAAGGTTGTGCAACTGGAGTATTATCTTGACATAGTTGGACACTTCATTTGTATTGAGTCCTAATTTACATGCGAGGTTTTGCATCACAAATCTGAAACTGTGATCGTTCCTTTCATAGTTGTTAGAACTTGTGAACAATAACACCATTTGCTAAAAATATAGAAATGTTTAAATGGAAAAATGTGCCTCATGCAGAAGAGATCTACTTGTCAGTGAAAGGATACTGACGCCTTCTCCCCAAACTGTCTTGAAGCTGATTGTTGCAGAGGCACTGATGTTGTGATATTGGTGGGAGACTAGGTTTTTCAACTTTCAGCTCTTTGCCAGTTATGCAAAGGAAGTTTCAATAACTTATAGCCGCATAAAACAAAAAAGCAGTCTTGTAGCACTTTAAAGATTAACAAAATGATTAATTGGGAGATGAGCTTTTGTGGGACTGACCCACTTCTTCAGAACAAAGTACACTGGCACAATGAGAAGTTAACAGAAAAATAGGAAAAAAAGAAAAAAGTGAAAACTGATGAATCAGCTAACAGGACAGGAGGAGAGGGGGCAAACGGTGGAAAGGAGGAGAAAATTGCTTACTGCAAGTGAGTTGCCTGAGATCACTACAAATATCAAAGATAGGGAAACTGTCCTTGTGATGTGTAAGCTACGTACTATCTTTTTTGAGGACAAGTCATAAAGTGTCAAATTTGAGAATAAACTCCAATTCAGATGTCTCCCTTTGTAATCTGGTGTTAGTCTTTTTGTTTTAGTTTTCAGGTCTTGGATGCTATGGCCTGCTCCATTGAAATGCTCAGTGATGGAGTTTGTGTATTCAGATTCCTAATGTCTGTTTTGTGTCCATTCTTTGGTGAAGTGATTGTCCAGTTTGTCCAATATACATAGAGAGTCATTGTTGGCATATGATGGCACTTACAACGTTGGTGGAGGTAAAGGAATATGAGCCCCTGATTGTGTAACTGCCGTGGTTAGGTCCAGTGATGGTGTCCCCAGAGTAAATATGTGGACAGAGTTGGCAATGGTGTTTGTTGCTGGGATAAGTTCCAGGATTATTTGTGGAGGACATGCATCCCCCCCCCCCGCCCCCCGAAATAGTTGTCCTTACTTAACGTGCAGCTGCTCTTGATGACTTCATTTAGAAAAGTTTAGTCATTCAGTAAATGGCCAAACTTAACTGAGATGGAAATAGGTCACAGATTAACCAAATCAGGATTTATTTAACACCAAACACACATACTAATACCCCACCGCAAGCCCAGATTGAAAATTTGTCTTCCTGCTTATACGAAGCAACACTGCTATGTTGCTTGTGTAGTTATTTACATTGCTGGCAAAGGGTGTGGCCTACAGTAGGGGTGAGCAAACTTTTTACATTGGGCTGCACTTTTCATCCCTGAAATTAGCAGGGCCCCCCCCACAACCTGTCTAATATAATGCAAAATGACAGCAATTTGGGTTGTGTTTGTATGAAAAACATAAAACCCTTTTGGCATGTGTAAGAAAATATGTATGTAGAATTTTTAAAATCTTTGTCATGATAAAAACAGTAACATTTCAACATTTTTAATGAGATGGATGACCCTGAGACCCAGCAGCTGATCATCCTGCATCCCCCTTAGGAATTGTCATGCCTCCTGAGGGGGCCCACCCCCAATTTTGCACACCCATAGTCTACAGCAGATAGAAGAACTTCTTTTTTAAATAGATTTTAGTGTTTTGAAGTTTTCATATTTCAGTACTCTTACTGTTGACTTTAATATTTAGCAAATAAATTTCCTGAAGTCTTATGAAAAATTCACTCTAATTTTTCACACCATACGTGAATTTTTATGATTTAGTCACAAAATGCCTAAAGCTGGAATTTCTGCTGCAAAGACGCGTACAGATAAAAAAGCAGCTTAAAAATACACTGGACACCAGAACCTCAAGATTTGGGGGGAGAAGATTCAGAGTAATACCATTTTCATTGCAAGAAAATTACTCTTTCCTCTGAAGTCTCTGTTACAGCATTTCTTACACTGTTAGTAGTTGTCTTATTTGGGTACAGTAATCCCCTGAGATACACGCATTTGAAATGTGCATATCTTGCATGTATGTGAGGGTGTGTGTGGGGAGGATCAGTGCCGTGGTGGGGTAGACCCCGAGCCCTGCAGCTGGAAGCTGGCAGAGCCAGCCGTGAAGTCCCCGGCTGGGGGGTTGTGAGACCCATAACCCCACAGCTCGAAGCTGGAAGAGCCAGCTGTGGGGTCCTGGGGCAGGGAGACCTCACTGACCATGTCTGGGAAGCAGCTGGGCTCCTAATCCAGCCATCAGTGGCAGTCCCTGATGAGGCTGCCTCTTGGTGTCCCTCTCCTTGCTGCTTACAGGACCTGGGAAACTGACCAGCCTGGTTCCTGTCTCCTCTTGAGTTGTGCGAAGATGTGAGTTACGCAGGGGTTGCAGGAACACAATCTCTGCGTAACTCGAGGTTTTACTGTACTGGTGATACTTAATTTTTTTTTTTTTTTTTTGAAAAAGGTGTACTTTACACACACAAAAAAGTTGAGAAACACCTAGATTATAAAAACAAAGAAAGATAAACCTAGGTTAAAGTCGAGTTTACTTAATAAAACAATTTTAAAAATGAGGCACTGATACTAAATATGTACCACTCACAAGAACATTCCTTCCTGCACCTTTTCAAAAGCAGCTTTGCTTTTGTTTGTTTGTTCATTTAATAAAACTACAATAGAATGTCAGAACTACGAACGGACTGATCAACCAAACACCTTATTTGGAACCCGGATTACACAATCAGGCAGCAGCAAAGATTTTAAGAAAAAGCAATCACAGTACAGTACTATGTTAAAAGTAACCGAGGGAGAGAAGTATTTCTTCTGTGTGAAGTTTCAAAGCTGTATTGAGTCAATGTTCAGTTGTAAACTTTTGAAAGAACCACCATAATGTTTTGTGTAGAGTGACAAATGTTTGTTACAAACAGCCTCTGTTATTCTCAGGATATTTGTAACTCTGAGGTGCTACTATATAAATCTGTAAGGATCATTTTGCAATATGGTTTTTAAGGTTTGTTTGTCAATAATCATTGGCAAAGCCTGTCAGAAATAACATGTGAACATGGCCATCCTTTGTATCCTTGGCACATCTGAATGATTTCAGACCTGTACATATCTGACAGATTTCAAGAGTGGAGAGGGCAGAAATGCGTGTGATATTGTTAGATTATTGTTGATCGTGAGCAAAAGGTAAAATTACCTGAAATGATCTGATGGTGCCATGGTTAATAACAAAATTCAATTTAGGTATGTTCATATCTGTGTATGTACACGTAAGCAGGACGTATGCTGTATCTATTTTTAATTGGGTTAATTTCTAAATGCTATACTGTTTGCCTAGTAAGACAGGAAAAAGAAGTATTTTAAAAGTTCATTCGAGTTTTTAATGAATGTATACAAAATTAAACATTTCTCATATTGTTTGCAAAACTGGATTATATGATATTTAAAAAGTATACAAGGCAAATGTGCAAACTTAAAAGTGACAATTTTTCATGTTAAATCTGTCTTAAAAAGTCTATTTTTCAAAGCCTAAATCAAGGCTACACTTACCAAGACCCTTCATTTCTTTATGGCCTATTGCTTTTGCAGTTAGGCACCTTTTAGTATTGTTATATGTGTAGTAAATAAAATCATTTAGGAGGAAAAAAAAAAGCAAAAATTCTTTTAACTAATACTGGTGAAATTATATACACGATAATGTCATAAACACTTATCCACCTGCTTAACTTCACTTCTCTGAGTAATTTCACAAGGGAACTACTCAGAGTAAAGTTAAGCAGCTTCGTAAATATTTGCAGGATTCAGGGCCACAGTGGACAAAATGCTAACAATGAATACATTTTGGAGCACTTGTTGGTTCTCTTACATAGTTACTAACAATTCATTCTGCTTAAAAACTGAGGTTTGAAATTTTTCTGTGACAATTATTGATTGTTAGGAACACTAAACAATTTACAAGTTAATACACAAAATACACTATTCCTTCTTGATGTCATTGGTCAGATGTTTTCAAAATAATACCCCATTTGGAGTGTGTTTCTAGTTCATCTCAATATGGACTACAGGCAATTTAGAGAGAGCTGCATCTGTTAAAATAATTTGTAGACTTAATACAGTTATAAAGTCCGAAATTAAAACTTTCTAGTGTTGATTAGATGTGTGTATAATATGAAGATAATTGCAGATCATTATCCAAAATACGTTATTTACTACTTTAATCAGGATAAAGTGTTGCTTGTGAGTTACACAAAAAAGTCTTATGTATTACCTGTAAGGTGTGTGTGTGTGTGTGTGTGTGTGTGTGTGTAAAATATAAAAATAACAAAAAAAATTGTTTTTATTTTTCAGATGTACATTCAGGTTTCCCAGCACAAACATCAAGATAACGTTCACAGCTCTGTCCAATGAAAAGAGAGAAAAACAGGAGTCCCCAGAGTCTCCAGTGAAACCTGTGCAACCCCAGATCTCTCCCTTAACAATAAACATTCCAGACAATATGGCTCACCTGATCAGCCCTCTCCCTTCTCCTACAGGAACTATCAGGTATTTAAAATTTGCAAAATTGCTATCGGGTAACACCCGGTTACTGAATCAGTACAGAGATGTAGTTCATATGATGTTGCCTTCCTTAAGTAATATGTTGGAGCTCAGAGTAGCCTAAGATGAGCCTTGGAGTAAACTTATAGCATTGTGGTTTTGTAAATATACAAATCTGTTACAATCGTTAATGGTCTGACTTTAAATTGACAAATGGACGAAATTGAGGTAGGGCTGTACTCTGAATGCATCCTTTTGTTCCAAGTATTCTAGAATATGTAGAGCAGTGAATGTGCCTAAATTTCCCAATGGAATTGAAATATTTGTACACAGAAGTCAATTTAAGAATTAAGCATCAATCTTAATTTACAGTTTTCTTGCCTTTGGTCCTCATTCTACCTGTGATAACATTTTAATATAGCTTCTATTTTTATTTCTGTTGTTAATGCCATTCTTAAGCACTTGGCTGAAAGCCAGTGTCCTCAGTGAGTATGTTAGGAGAAGTACATTTTAACAGTTTGGCAATGCTTTGTAAGCTAATGAATAAAAGAAGAGTCTCTAGCTAGTGACTGCAGTGACTAAACTAAGCTTTTTCATCTATAGTATATCAGCAGAGCATCAGTGGTACAGTAAACCCTCAAGTTAGGTGGGGGTTGCATTTCTGCAACTCCTGTGTAACTTGAATTTTCCCTCCAAGTCAAGGGGAGATGGGAACCAGGCTGCAGGAGTTGGGAAACTGACCAGCAGAACTGGTCAGTTTCCTGGCTCCCAGAGTGGCAGAGAGCCAGGAACCCAGGGGCAGCCTGGTTCATGTCTTGTTGCCACTTGTAGGACCTGGGAAACCGAACAGCTGCTCAGTTTTCTCGGGTCCTGCAAGCGATGGGGAGCTGGGAATCATGCAACAGCCTGGCTTCTGGTTCCTCTCCTCTTGCAGAGCCAGGCAGCACACTTGTTCAGTTTCCTGGCTCCAAGTAAATCAGTTGTTACCCCGCAAGACAGATTTTGATTCCAGTTTTGTGATGGTGCTTGCATGGTGTTTGGAAATCATGCATTTGGAAAAAGTGATTTGGTAGTATAGCAGCCTGGGGTTTTTATTTAAACCAGGAAAAAATTGTTTTTCACGAGAAATGACTGCGTTCACAAATGTTGCAAGAAATATGTCACCACTGCTTTTGTATTTTCTTGGATGTTGCAGTTATCTCTCAAGGCTATTAAACAACTTTTAAACTATACCATTAAAATTGCAGCAGTTCTGAGTGTTTGGCTAGCCTGAAACTTTCTCCTTTTAATTCATCCTGCTTTGTAAAGGATTTGGAAACTTTGATATCATGTGTTGCTGTGTGAATACATGGCTCAGTGAGCTAAATAAAGGGATGCTGTCAGTTGATATGTGTAAAACTTACATAGCACAGTACTGACCAACAGTTTTTAAAAAGTGCTGACCCTCTGACAAGGCCCATTCCATACATCATTGTTAAAATTCCACCTTCCCTGCTGGATAGTCCACTAACAGCAAACTCTAAGTTTCGGAATTGTGGGAATACAAAGTTTATCTAGAAGAACAGTGTTTTTGTATGTTACTGTGTCCGCATACAAGAATATGGCAAGCATGACAAAGGGAGACAGCGAAATCTTCCAGTCTGCCTGCAAAGCAGATCCTTGCAGATCCTACTTTGTGTCTCATTACAAATTGTATCCTTTAACTCTAGTTTTCCTTGAAGTTTTAGATTTAAAATAGTCTCTTTAATTTGGAACAACGCTAGTGGAAGACCTCATATACCTGCTTTTATTTACATAGGTGCATTTTTTGATGCTGCTGAGAACAGAATTGCATCCTGTAATGATGCAAACCTTTTGGGGCTTATTGCATTACTTGAAAATATGTAACCAATGAAGGGAAATTCTGTCAGAATACCTCTTTGCACAGCTGCCCTCAGGTGCTTTATAAAAGGTGGCAAAAAAAAACCCCTTTCAAAAGACATGGTAAGAACTAATTGGAATTTTAGAAGTAATATTTTATTCCTTACCAACATAAAGGCGCCTTAGCAAACTGCCAATTATAAAATTTTACCTTTTTCTACTGATTAGTTGATATGCTTTCCCCTAAGTCATCATCTCGCTAATCTTTGGCCTATTCAGTTACATGAGGATTTGTAATATTGATGCAGCTCAGCGTTTTTATGTAATTCTAAATCAATTTACTGGAGTATTTGATTAAATAAGAATCACCCAGAGCTCTCTTCTAGCTTGTAACTTTATTTTCAAATATGCTGTTTCATCCAGACCCATTAATACTTCAAGATAACCATTGTTTGTGACTAGGCTTAAAAGCAAGCATGAGGTGGAAATCTCTCACAAGACCTATTTTTTGAAAATTTTCACATGGGAGGTTCAGATGAGTATCTGGTTGTATAAGTAGACAGACTCTCAAGTGACACGGACACACTATCAGTAATCTTAGATAAACACAATATAATTTACAAAACAGTTAATCCTTCTTTCTTGGAAGAGAGAAGCTGAAATCTTGTTTGACAGGTTTCTGCCTGGAGTGATTTTGATTCTTATGACAAGTTATAAATTCCATTTTCTAAGCGTTTATGATGAAAATACTGACAGACCCTTTAAGACAGTCTGGGCACGCTATTGGTTGAACCTCTCTCGTCATCCACTCATATGTTGTCTGGCATGATTTTAGTTAGCTGGATGTCACTTATCATGGGTTTGGCCAAGTTTCCTTTAGTCCCATAAAGTTTGTTTACACCCATCTGTCCTGGCTTTCAATGTTCTCTGCTGTTATTTAGCTATAACTTACCCCTAAATGTCTTCCAAGAGCTAAATAATTAGCGGAAGTGTTGATAATGCTGCTGGACAATATTGACTTTCCATGTGGCCCAGCAAATTCTTTCATTTCACACCAGTCAGGTCCTAAGGGTGCTGAACTAGAGAGGTTCAAGCTGTAGTGACTTTTCCTGCAACTAGAACTATCTGATTACACAAAATATGGTGATATACTGTATAACAAAATAGTAGGATCCTTTTTTTATATTCTACAGTGCTGCAAATTCCTGCCCATCAAGCCCGCGTGGTGCAGGTTCTTCAGGGTACAAAATGAGTCGTGTAATACCATCTGACCTACATTTAATGGCTGACAATTCACAGTCAGAAAATGACAAGGAAGCATCGGGTGGTGATAGCCCAAAGGTAAATGTTGCACAGAATAAAACTATAAATAAAGCATTGGCACTAATGTTGGAAATTTGTTGTGTCTCTATGAACTTGGACATACTTTGGCATTCAGAAATTGAAAAGAGATAGGAGCCAGAGCTCTTTTGTGGTTTGGTGTGCTCTTTAGCTTGATTTTTTTTTTTTTTTTAAAAATCTAGATCCCCATTGAAGATTTTCATGTCTGTATTGGCTTCTAGTAATTTTCATGACCATTATTTCTTAGACAGTAGATTCATAGTCCTTGCCTAAATGTTGCATTTGTTTCTTTTATGTTTAGTGTCATCTTAAATCCTAATTGAAAGAGAGAATTTTTGGCTTTTCCTTTTGAAATCAGGCCATCTCGGAGTGTACAAAAATTAAGTTAACTGCATTTTGTAAATTTAGAGGTATACTACTGTAAAGTTTCTGGAGGTAAATAATTTAAGGATTTTTATTTTTTTTATAGGATGACTCAAAGCCACCTTATTCCTATGCACAGCTAATAGTACAAGCAATTACAATGGCACCTGATAAGCAGCTTACACTAAATGGAATTTATACGCACATAACTAAAAACTACCCATACTACAGGACAGCAGACAAGGGCTGGCAGGTAAATCTCATTTCTACTATTTCTTTTGAAAGTCATGAATAAATATGACTATTTGTATGGTAAATACACCAACTTGTTTTATTTATACTAATTATATTTATGTTCAGTAGATTTTTGGTGGACTGAATGGGTCATAAATGCGTATGTGATCAATTTCTAATCCTAAAATCTCAGGGTTGGCGGGGACTTTGGTTTACCAAGGCAGCATTATATTCTATTCCCTAGGTTTTCAGTAGGGCAATTTACAGGATTTCTGTTGAAGAAAAATATAAATATCAGTAGAAATGGATTTGTGTGTTTTTGCCATAAAGGAGTGAATGCTTTATTTTAATTTGTGTTTTCATTAACATATTTGGCTTGTTGAGGTAACATTACAAAGTAAGATCCCAAGTACTCTGAATACAAGTTTGTTGAAAGCTTCACTCTTGATCTTAATCCCTCCTTAGCTACTGGTGTATTATATATCTGGCTTTACCTTGTACTGTCAGCTGCCTCATCTTTTGATTATGCTCACACAGGGAACTAGAAAGTTCCATTTGTCCACTTAAAACTGATGAGAATCTGCCCTTGCTGGGTGTGAAATGCTACGCAGAATTTAAACTTTGTTAATAAACATATTTCTAAGAGAACATTTGCGAGGATAACTAGTTGAATATAAACCAAATGCACTGCTTTTTTTTCCCAAGTACAAAAACATACAGCTCCAGTGCCACCTCTTCTGCTGCTTTTAGTTCTAACAGGTGACAACAGAGAACAATTATCAAGACTGGTTGGTTTCTTTCTGCTCTTCAGAACCTTGTGCATGCCTTTGAAATCGCTGTGTCAATTATGTAATGTCAGTTTCACTGCCTCTTGCTCAGAAGAGTTTTTATCTGCAACAGAGGCAGATACCAGAGTTATTTTCAAGGAAAGGACAAGAAATGCTGGCTGAGAAGGGGTAGTGGCAAAGTTACCTTTCATATTCACAGCTAGTTAAGTGCTTCCATCTTCCCAACAGTAGGGCAGACAGTTCACATTTGATCATGCCAACTAGCAAGAAGTATATATAACAGACGGATCAGCCTGGTAGGCATCCCAATGCCCTTTTCAACCCCAGGAGCTTGAGAATACCACACTTACGGGCTTCTCAGTAGGGACTTGGCTGGCAAAGGGCCATGCACTTCTTAGCTTTTGGTGTGGTATACATGTCTAGTAAATTATTCAGACTGCTAAGTTGTGTTTTTTTTCTCTTTCATGCACACAGTATAGGTTTTTTGTGTGTGTAGTTTGTGTAGTCAGTTCTGTTCCATTTAAAAAATATTTTTGCAAGCCTTGTATAAGATATTCCAGGATTTTGTCAAAAGTGTGTTTGTATTTGTATGTGTATTTTTTCCATAGACCCAAGTGAGCCAATTCAGAATCATATGATTATTTATAATATGCACTAAGACATCTAATTTTAAAATTGGGTGCTAGATCACTGCGTGTTTACTTTGAAACAGAAGGGGGTGTGCTGTGCCTGCCATTTTGTTTTTTGCAGAGAATTGAGTAAGAATTACAACTGTGCATAACAAGTATAGGAAAATATAGCAAAATGAAGTAAGTGGCTCTTTTGGTCAGGAATCTTGTAAAATATTGCCATAATGGTAGGAAGCTTCTAATTTTTAATAGTATTCTTAGCTTCTGGCTTTAGGCAGTAGATGACCATTTTGGTGAGTAACCTCTATGCTTCAGGCTTAGATTTTTGGATAATTATTGCAATGCTTAATCAGGTTATAGAAACATTGATATATATCATAGAACTTTTTTTAAGGCCCATTTTTGGACCCATTCTGTTGTATGTTTTTCCTTCAATCCCACACAAATGGATTCAGTGTTCTCTTCTAGCTAATGGTGACACAAATACAACTGATAAACTTATATTCTTCACAACTTCTGCTAGATCTGGTTGTCTTTGTCTTTGATAGGAGAAGCCCCTTGTTTTAACATCAGATTGCACTGAAGAAAATGTAAAAGAGTAAAATTGCCCTAACTTCTTTAAGTGTACTGTCACGTTCATAAACCACATCAGAGGCTGACCTATGACTAGGTTTGGATTTAATTATGGAGATTCTGAGACATGTTAATTTGGTTATTATGAAAATTTTTCCCCATGTGTTTTAGTGCTAACATTCAGTGGATCAGAACTGGATAGTTAGTACAAACCCCAATGGTTTCATTTGTTGCCCTCCACCTGAATTATCAAATTATGAGAGGTCTCAGTGTGATAGACTTTCCCTTTGCATCAGAACATTGGTACCTTCACAAATATTTCCATCTAAGTACGCTATGAAGTTGCTATGGATTTTAGTCTTCCTGCCGCTGCATATTGGGTACATGATAAAATGCAGATCACAGCAAAGTAAGCTGCTAACCCTGGGGAACTGCATTTGGACCTATTGCCATTCAGAGTTTTCCTAGGCCTACCAAATCCTTGGCATTTCTGTTGAGACTGTCAAGTGATTTGAGATCTTTCCATGTTTTGGGGCATTAAAACCTGGGAACATAAGTTACCAAGAGAATCCTCCTCCTTTGTGTGGCTTCTGGTAAGGAAAGTTGAACTGCCAACTATATAGCTGTAGCTGAAATTTCTTTAATCAAACTTTTCCTTTCCTTGCTATAAAATAATGAGTGTTATTGTACAAGATCAGAATCGGCGTATATGGTATGTTTTGGCAGCCCAAAGGGGAAACGGTTTCAGCTTTCATTTTGAGCAGTGGAGAAAGGTATGGTGTTCCAAGTATTACTAATTTTTCTTTCTGTCCAGTGCTTTGTCTACATCTTTAGAAACCATGTGTTGTGATTGCTGTCTTCCTTGTGAGAGGATTGAAATGAGATTCCCTTTAGGAGCTTGTTAACATTTATTCATTAATTGCTGGGAGAGGTTTGGGCAATGCCAAGATTCCTTTCCCAGCCTTAGTGTGCTGCCTTTAGAGCGCTCCCATGCATCTGCTACCCCGAGGAGCAGGAGACTTGAACCCTCAGTCTCCCAAACTACAAACCACTGCACTAGGCCACATTCTTACTCTTTAGTAAAAATATATATGAATTCTACATATTTTTTTATGTTCCATAGAATTCAATACGCCACAATCTCTCTCTGAATCGTTATTTCATCAAAGTACCACGTTCCCAGGAAGAACCAGGCAAAGGCTCATTCTGGAGGATAGACCCTGCCTCTGAAAGCAAATTAATAGAGCAGGCTTTTAGGAAAAGGCGGCCTAGGGGAGTACCTTGCTTTAGAACCCCTCTGGGACCACACTCTTCTAGGTAAGGAAAACAGATGAACAAACAGACATTGAATTTTCCGAAGTTTACCTTAAATGTTAAATTTCCTGCTGGAAGTAACAGAGAACAGTGCTTTAATTAGTAACATGTTGGTATGGTAAGACTTGAATTCTAATTCTATAACAGAACCAAAACGATGGCAGTTTTTAGCCATCAGGCACATACAAATCAGATAGTTTTGTATACAGCACTAAAATCAACAAGTTTAGTTATTCTAATTTAAAACACTGAGTCGGGATGAATTCTGTATAACACACCAATAAAGACTGCCCTCATACACGAGGTTGGTTTTCTATTGCTTTTATAGTGCTAATGTGCTGGCTCAATTTACCGAAGTAATTGTTAGCTTGTTAATTATGGAATTATGAAGGGCTTTCTGTACTTCATTGTTACATAATTATGATTTTAATTGCCAGCTTTATCCCTTCTATGCTTTTAAAAAGTGTTTGCAAAGAAAATGTCAGGTCTCAGCTGTTACTATTTCATTCACGTACAGATGACAAATATATTTAGTTTGATAATGTTTAACAAATATTCTTAACGGTGACATATATAGCCTTAATTTTTAGCTATGTAATGATTGTCTCCCTTTTCTGTTGCTGGCTTGCTTTGACTTACTCTTTATATAGCTTCTTATCATTATGCCTCCCTCCAACAGACATTTGTGCTGTTGCATGGATTGCTTGGAAACACGCCATCAGAAAATGTCCCAATGTTTCTGTTCCCTTAACTTTAGCCAAGACTTCCTTTGAATTCTCCTCTTGGCTAGCAGAGGCTTTATGCAGAATCAAAATCATGGATTTGATGGTACTTGTTTGGTAGAAGGCAAAGAGTTCCCCCTCAAGGAAAGTACATGTATTACAACTTTTTTAGCAGCAGTGTCACTCATCTTTCACAATTAACTTAATATGCCAACTGCTGCTTTCATTTTTTTTTTTTTTTTTAAAATACAGAAGTGCCCCTGCTTCTCCTAATCATTCTGGAGTGTTGTCTGCCCACTCCAGTGGTGTACAGACACCTGAGAGCTTGTCAAGAGAAGGATCTCCAGTTCCAATGGAACCTGAGCCTGGTGCTATCCAGCCAAAACTAGCAGTAATACAAGAAGCACGATTTGCACAGAGTGCCCCAGGTGAGAATTTTTAAAACTTTTTTTTTTTTGTGTGTGGTGATGAGGGAAGATATGTTGTCTGAAACAGTCTAGGCAGAATTCTCTCACTGAGAAATCACTGAATGTTTTCAGATAGGTAATGAACTTGTTAGCTTTTAAGGCTTAACCTGGAGAAGTTCATAAACTTGGTGTGTGACATATTTCCTGAAAATTACTAGTAGGGTCAGTACATTTTCATTCAGGTATGTATGCTCATTCCAGCATAGATAGATGCTTACTTTGCTGATAAGCAGAGACTGTACTCAGTTAAGGAAAGCAATAGCATATCAATGACATCTTTTCTAGAAAACTATTCTATCCTTTCGTGCAGCACACATTCTTCATGGGCAGAACATGAATTTGGATAAAAACCTCTATTAGGAATGATTGGTGAAAACCAAAGTGATTTCCTGGATCGGGGTTGCTGTACTAAATAACATCTTAATTTAGTGCGTATATGCGACCGTTTTGCTCTTACCAAAGGTAGGGGGCAAGAGAAACAGAAATGAAAAGGGTTGAGGTATTGAATGATGAGAGTTTCTTTTGTATTGACTCTTCCTGCCCCAATATTTAGCTTCGTTGTATTGGCAATTTTATTTGTGTTCTAGCTACCAAATTTCCTAATGATATCCCTTATGGTACAATGAAGGCTGTGTAGATATTTATTTAGGCCTCATGACAAGATATATGGAGCCAGCAACGGCAGTCCAATTGTTCCAACTCTACATGCTGAAATTGTAAGGTGCGATAAGTCTTTATTATCCGTGCCTGAGCTCTTTTTGCAGTCTGTGAAAGGGAGTAATGAGTGGTGTTGCTTTTACAAGACTTCGCTGTTCAGTGTATTTAATGGAATGATTAACTAAAAACATATTTGATTTAAACGTCCTGTCTAATTTATCTTTGTCTGTTTTGATAGGATCACCTCTATCTAGCCAACCAGTTCTAATTACTGTACAACGGCAGCTACCACAAACTATTAAACCCGTCACCTACACTGTTGCAACTCCTGTGACAACTTCAACATCTCAGCAGCCTGTAGTTCAAACAGTTCATGTTGTTCACCAGATACCAGCTGTGTCTGTGACAAATGTGACTGGATTAGCACCAGCAAACACTTACACTGTAGCTGGACAGGCAGTGGTTACACAAGCTGCGATGGTAACCCAGCCTAAGGTAGAACCTCAAGAGAATGGAGACCACAAGGAAGTAAAAGGTGAGAACTGTTCCAGTTCAGTGAATCTGATATAGCGATTGTCTAATGCTTTATGTATCTTTTTTAAAAATCCCTTCATAGTTGCAAAAGAAAAACAGTATTTAAAATTGAATTTTTGTTTCATGGTAACTTTTCAGATACTTTGAGATTATTAATAAGATTAATTATGTTCACTGGCAGGATAAAGTAACTAAACTTTTTTCTGTTTGGTCTGAAATTGTGTGATCTTGACATAACATTCAAGAATGTTTGTTGTTTTCCAGTTAAAGTGGAGCCTGTACCTGCTATTAGCCATGCTACAATAGGAGCTGCCAGTCGCATCATTCAGACATCTCAGACCACAACCTTACAGACAGTTACTATAGTGCAACCAGCACCTCTAGGTCAACATCAGCTACCAATAAAAACTGTAACACAGAATGGAACGCACATAGTACCTATCACCACAGCGATACAAGGGCAGGGCAACACTGGTAAGCTTTTGGCCAATATTTCTTATAGCCATTTGATTTCCATTTTAGGAACTACCTTCAGAATGAGCAAACTTGTAGAATTTCTGAGACTGTCCATTGAAAAATCTCATTATTTAGATTGCATCTCCTCTGCTTTTACTAACACAGATGTCTGTTGGAGTTGCACATACAATTTCATTTTGGATCATGTAGCCTTATGCATGTGAGAGAAAAATTGTTGGTGTTTCCTTTCATTGGCTGTTACCAGAATGGGAATTCAATCTCTGAACTTCTTAAAGGGGCACTTTCAGGTTTGACAATTTAAGTTAAACCCAATGTAAAAATAACTTTTTCTTTAGTTCTTGAATCTCTGTTCCTGCAAAACAAGGGCTGCAATATGACTAAAATGGACAACTAGTTTTCTGGGTGGTTAAGAACAAACTGGGTGCAAAGCATTTGCTGGACGGGGGGGTTGGTATCTGCTTTTTAGGTGAGTCTTCTGTTCTACTTTCTCCAAAGTTTGTGAAGAACAAAATATTAACATTTAAAACGATTCTAGAAGAGTCTTTTGCAAGTATCTTGCATATCTTACTACCTTTGATGTCTCAGTTTTTGCGTATGCAGTCTGATTAGATGGTATAACAGATGTTGCTATTGAATATAGCTTCTGGCTTGGTTTGCTGATTATATCTAATTTCATGCTTATTTGTTTTTAGAGTTTCCCTTTGAAATAAATATGCCCAAGGTGGATTAACAATTAGGGTTTAAAAAGAATCTATTGGTTATTTAAAGCAGTTTAATCTGTATGTTGCTAATTCTTTGCTCTTTTTTCATTTTATACATGGATATCGATGAATTATTTTGTATTGGTTTCTTTAATGATGTTTGCTGATTGCTCTTAGAATTTCAGATTTTATATGGGTACTGCTTTCTAAGACATTTTCCCACTCAACTTGCTCATGTGTGCTTGGGAGAGTCAAGTCCAGGGCATTTTTAACATACTTTACTGTGAGAATAATACAAACTCAGACATCAGATGCAACAGTAGCACAGGCTAATGGGGTCATCAGCTAACACCCCCTTCCAACATAATGAGCTTCCACAAGTAGCATATCTGGTATGTTTCAACAAAGCTGAACTCCTCCGTCAAGGTTTGTAGTTGAAGTCAGTTAAGAGTTCTTGAAAAAGCCATTCTTGAGTGCCTGGCTTTGTATTTAGGAACATAATTTTAGGCTTCTATTCTTAAGAATATCATCCTTTTGTATAAAAAAAGTTGGAATATTTTTGAAAATCTGTGTAATTTTCATTGCTCGTCCTGTTTTGTTCTGAAATGACTAAAAATTTGTCACTGCAAGTTTTCAATAAAAATACAGTTTTAGTCCCTGATGATACAACCAGTTAGATGTGTACGTAATTTTCAGCTCTGGTGAAAATTACAATTTCAGTTAACAGCAACGAAGGGTCCTGTGGCACCTTATAGACTCACAGAAAAGTTTTGAGCATGAGCTTTCGTGAGCACAGACTCACTTCATCAGATGCTGGTCTTGGAAATCTGCAGGGCCAGGTATTAATAAGCTAGAGCAAGGGTGGGGATAACAAGGTTAGCTCATTCAGCAAGGGTGAGGCTTACTACCAGCAGTTGATCTGGAGGTGTGAACACCAAGGGAGGGGAAGCTGCTTCTGTATTTAGCCAGCCATTCGCAGTCTTTGTTTAAGCCAGAGCTGAGGGCGTCGCATTTGAAGATGAATTGTAGCTGAGAAATTTCTCTTTGGAGTCTGGTCCTGAAATTTCTTTGCTGTAGGATAGCAACTTTTAAGTCTGCTACTGTGTGGCCTGGGAGATTGAAGTGCTCTCTTACGGGTTTTTGTATATTGCCATTTCTGATATCTGATTTGTGTGTGTTTATTCTTTTACGTAGAGACTGTCCAGTTTGTCCAATGTATATAGCAGAGGGGCATTGCTGGCATAAATTACATTGGTAGATGTGCAGCTGAATGAACCCACGATGGTGCGGCTGATCTGGTTAGGTCCTGTAATGGTGTTGCTAGTGTAGATATGTGGGCAGAGCTGGCAACGAGGTTTGTTGCACGGATGGGTCCCTGAGTTAGAGTGACTGTGGTGCGGTGTATAGTTGCTGGTTAGGATTTGCTTCAGGTTGGCAGGTTGTCTGTGGGCAAGGACTGGTCTGCCTCCCAAGGCCTGTGAAAGGGGGATCATTGTCCAGGATGGGTTGTAAATCCCTGATGATGCGCCGTAGAGGTTTTAGGTGAGGACTGTAGGTGATGGCTAGTGGTGTTCTGTTGGTTTCTCTCTTGGGCTTGTCCTGTAGTAAGAGGCTTCATGGCACATGTCTGGCTCTGTTGATCTGTTTTTTCACTTCCTCAGGTGGCTGTTGCAGTTTCAAGAATGCTTGGTAGAGATCCTGTAGGTGTTTGTCTCTGTCGGAGGGGTGCGCACGCACACACACACACACACCCCACCCCACCCCCCACCCCCTCTGTAGGAGAGCACTTCAATCTCCCAGGCCACACAGTAGCAGACTTAAAAGTAGCTATCCTACCGCAAAGACATTTCAGGACCAGACTCCAAAGAGAAATTTCTCATCTACAATTCATCTGCAAATTGGACGCCCTCAGCTCTCGCTTAAACAAAGACTGTGAATGGCTGGCTAAATACAGAAGCAGCTTCCACTCCCTTGGTGTTCACACCTCCAGATCAACTGCTGGTAGTAATCCTCACCCTTGCTGACTGAGCTAACCTTGTTATCCCCACCCTTGTTCTGGCTTATTTATACCTGGCCCTGCAGATTTCCAAGACCAGCATCTGATGGAGTGAGTCTGTGCTCACGAAAGCTCATGCTCAAAACTTTTCTGTTAGTCTATAAGGTGCCACAGGACCCTTCGTTGCTGTTACAGATCCAGACTAACACAGCTACCCCTCCGATACTTGACACCATGCAATTTCAGTTAAGGGAAGGTAATTGTGACTGAAAAGTGCAGAAGCCACTCTTAATACCTTAGCCCCTCTCTAATGTGTTTTGCATAACCAGGATGGCAGTATAAAGGTGATAAAATGCACATTCTTAGAAGATAGCTCATATTCTTCATTGGTTTACACTGTAACAATCAGTGACTCCAATGGCTAAGAATGGTGGCAACGTACCCCCCTCCCAATTCTTTGGCCACAAATAGGATTAAGACTCTAAGGGGAAATATCTTCTGCAGCCAGAAAATTACAGCTCTCAGCCAGAATGGACAAAAGGAAAATAAATTTGGCCATCACCTGGAAAAGGAAGCTAGATAATGTATGCAGCATGGTGCTTTATGAAATCATGTTCTGAATATAGTGACTGAATCACCAACATCTGAAGTAACAGCTTTGGGAGTTTAGTCAAAATCAGTTTAGCATCACACAGCACCATAATTGAAACTAAGAAGACTGTTTGTTTAAAAACTGATTTTGCTTTTGCCCATTCAGCAAAGACATTAATGGGTGCAATGGAAACTGATAATTAAATAGGGATGAGAGTATTTAGTTTTTCAGACTAGACACAGGCTTCATTAACGCTATTAAAAAGAGTTAAAAGCCACTTGCTTCTTCAAATAACATATATGGATATATTTCAGATAGCTCTTATTTTAAACTTCCTTTACAGGTTTCAGATTAATCTGTTCTTACTAAAGTATAGTAGAAAATGCCCTTTCAGTTACTGTGTGTGACCAGCAAGCAGCTTAATTGCATCTAATGTCAAGATGATTTTCTAATATGGAGTGTTTTCTCACAGTGAGACGGTGTTCCTGCTATAGCCTTTTTGCTGGTTTTTGCACAGCTCATTAGCTTTCTAGTGAACACTGTGCTTAACTCTATCTGATCTCTGAATAACCATCAAGGAAGAAGACTGCTTTTTTTTTTTTTTTTTTTTTTTTGCTGGGGGGGGGGCGGGGGGAGGGAGACGGCTGCAGTTAACACATAAGGGAAGTTATTTTCCCTTTTCCCACCCTTTTTCTTGACTATTTAAATGGTGAGTTCTTCAGGGCAGGGATTCCACTGTTTGTATAGTGACTAGAAGAATGTGCCCTGAATCCAGTTTGGAGCCTGTGATTCGCTCCTGTAAAATAAGTCATAATTACAGTGCTTGTATTGTCGATTTCAAAATTAATTTTGGAATCTGAAGTTTTCCTTCTTTTCTTTTTTTTTTACAGCTGCTGCAAGTCCTTTGCATATGTTAGCAACCCATGCATCCGCCTCAGCATCTCTTCCAACAAAACGCCAGAATGGAGACCAGTCAGAACAACAGGAACTTAAACGTATCAAAACCGAGGAGGGAGAAAGCATAGTCATAGCTGTTAATGTGGACACCCCAACTGTTGCAGTGAGTGATCAAGGCAGCCAGAACTAGAAGCTAGTGGAGTTTTTTTCTTTCTTTTTTTTAAAATTAGCTCCATGGTGCCAAAAGGAGACACTTAAATGTAACACCTAAAATATTGGAACATGTTCTCACGCAGTGGGGAAAGGGGCCCTGTGATCAGACTTCAACTTTCAGCACTGAAAAAACAACACAGGTGGCCTTAAAACTCAGTAATTTAAAAAAAAAAAACTGCAAAACATCTTGTTCCAGAGGCTGTGACCCTGCTTGTCCTCACCCCCTACTGAACAAACTTTGTATGCTGAGGAGAACATCCAGTGTTGGGGAGGGCTGCAGCTTTAGGAAGTCTTCATTGGATATTTTAAGACTGAGTATCTCAGTGTAATGGCAGCATGATAAGCGCTTAGTGTGAACTGGTTTCAAATGATTGTATATTCCTTAAAGGGAACAGAGGCAAGGAGCCATTTCCTACATCTTGGCAGCTAGCCTTTCATAATGACCTACCCAATGCAGTTGTTGGTAGATATGCAGTATTTTGTTGTTCACATGTGGAATTAGAAACTTTCGAGGTGTATTTTCATTTCTTTGCAAAATAATGGGGTCTTTGACATTTCAAATCACTCCAGTTCTACTCCGGAAACTTTGGAATCACACAATACTTTTCACGTGAAATTTTGTTTCGTAAAAAACTGAATGTAGGGTTTTTTAACCAATGGAATGATTTACTTTTGTCTGTCCTGTTAAAGTTCAGATAAATCTACTTTATTACATCTTCAAAATGTCATATTTTAGCAGTTGCCTGATAAATTTAATCAGATTTTATTACCATGTGTAGTGATCAAATGCTTCTTCGGGCTTGCATGTAACTGATTAGAAATTACAATGTAAATGAGCCGTTAACTGACGTAAAGAACTGCTATGAATTTGACCAGAGCTGCACTTACCTGTTTCTCTTTCTTGCTATCTTTTGCTGTTTGTTACTTTGTGTTGACTTTGACTGTCCCTGGCATAATTTTCCAGTCTAAAGTAAAACAAGAGTCTCGCTTAATATTGTGTATGTTTAAGATAACAGACTGTTCTTCATTTAGAAAATATAAAATTCTTCTTTATCAAAGTCCTTTTAAAAATTTAAGAGTAAAAATTATCTTGTCAGAGGTATATTCAGTATTTTTAAGCTTAAGCACCCATCTGTAGAAATTAATCTGACCAGTTTATCCATAAGACTTTTGATGTCGTACACAGACCCTCTGAGGTCTACATTAAGAGTAGCTGTTGTGGTTTTCTAACAGTGGCTACCATATAATAATAATAAAAGGGGTTTTTTTTAAGTGTGTATTCTGCAGTTGAACAGTTTAAAATGTATTGGTAATTATTCACTTTAAAGTAGTAGGTTCCACCTTACATTTCCGATTTCAATGTAAAGTTTAGGCGGCTGTTCAGTCTTCAATTCATACAATGACTTATTCCTTCGTAAGGGGAGATGAGTGAAGGCTGGAGAGTGGGCTTTCACTTTGAATTCCGGTCTGTTACTTTCTGTTGTTATGTCATTATTTATATATTTTGCATTTCAAAGAGAAAAAAATCTGTATTTTCATGGAGGATTGAAACAGTTTATATTTAGGCAGCTTTAGGAAACTATTTACCTGAAGACCAAATTGAGAAATCTGTACTATCGTGTTAATCCACTAAATGGAATTGTTACAATGTCAATGCAGATAATACATATTAAAAATTATGAAAAATACCGTACACTGAGTTTGTAAGAGGCATTTAAAACTAATCCATGATGTAAAATTCCAAAATTTTATTCAGAGTGCTAGAGGGAGTTTAAAAAAAAAAAATTCAGGTCAGTAAGCATGCCTTGGTAGTAATCTTGTTTTTGTTATTGGACATTTCATAAATTGTATACAGCCACATAGATTTAATTTAAAATCAAGGCATAATTGGATATAAACTTACTGATTTATTGGTTGGTTTATGTTCAGAAGTGAGAGTCTGTTCACCACGAGAAATAAACAAATCAGTGCAATCTTTATAATAAAATGTTACCTTATTCAGAAAGTGTCACTAAGTTAAACAAGCAAAGTGTTCTTTGCTCTGTTGCTTGGACCTGAATGTTTAATCAGCAAAGGGCAAGGCTGACAAACTGGTCCTGATAATATGAAACAAATATGGCCCTAACTCTGTAGTACCTGGAACAGTCTGCAAATGGAAATTTGGTAGCAATCTTGATTTGAAACCATTTTAGATGCATGGAGTTTGTCACAGGAATTTGCCTTTATTAAAGGAGAGGAAATCCTGTGTGTGAACTCTGCAGAATGTGTTTCTTTTAATTTGTGTTTCCAAGCAATGTTTTAAAATATTCAAGTACAAAAATGCATAATCTCTTTGATGGGTGCAGTAAAGGATTTAATTAAAACCATGTCATGTTACTTTTAAATAGAACTGTTCCTTTGGCAGTTTATTATACTGTGTAGTATCAGACACATTTGGCGGCCAGAAGCATCTAGAGATGGTAAGGCATAAGGTAAGACAGGCTTCTTGGGAGTCTAAACACACTAGGACTTTTCTTGGTGTGGTCCTGATGACCTGACTGAATCAGAGTAGAATGTTGTTCACTCTGAAATTTCACAGGCTTTTGCATTGACTAAAAACTTCTTCAGATGCATCATAAATGTAGTACTTTGGCTTTCCTTGAATATTGATTAGTCTCTGATCCGATTGCCTCTTGTAACAGTGAAGTACTGTATTACCTGCTCCTGGATTCCTTCTCAGGTGTCCACCTCTTTTTTTTTTTTTTTTAAACCCTGCTCTTTATGAAAGGCTGAAAGTGTCTAATATAAGCAAACCAGCTTGTAGTACTGCACATGGGATTTGACCAAAGCATTTTATAACTTCCTGCCTTACTTGGAGATTGTCTGCAATTGGCTATACTTTGCTGATTCAAATATGGAAGATTAAAATATTCACTAGCATCCAGTACTAGTCTGAGTCTTGCTCTTATGCTGACTTCCCTGTGTGATATGATTAGTGTCTCCAACACCCCATCTCTCAAAGAAGATGACACTTAAGACATTGGAGTGGCATGGATGGTGGTCGCTTCACTTCAAGCAGGATTTCAACCCAAGCCTCTGGGAGATAGGATCTTCTTTTGTCCTTTAGCTTCTCCTTGTGATGACCTACCAGCTATTGAAATGGTATATTGCAAGCCACATTCAGAGTCCAATCCTAGTCTCACTGTACCAGCAGTTGTGTTTTGTCCTAAATACTGTTTGTTCTAGGTGAAGTTTGACATATTTGTCTGCCACTCTGCATACATGCACAATGGCTTACAGTTACACTAGTCTTGTCTGCACTGTCAATCTACTTGAGCTATACAAATAGCAGGGCTGCAGTTGACATACCTACTGCAGCAGCTTGCATGTGATAAGGTCAACAAGGGCTCCTCTCCCCTTGCCACTGATTACTCATCTCATTTTGGCTGAGTACTGGTATTGAGAGGAGTGAGCTCAAAGTTTGATTCACCACTTTAAAGGAGATGCTATAAATTGATAGCTGATGTATCAGTCTATCACATAGTGGAAACAAGGCCTGATTTAGAAATGGTAGCCTGTGCTAACTACAGGGGTATCTGTGAAAGTGCTGGGGTGAGTAATCCACTTTCTAGTTTAGATAACTAGACAAAAGAGCAGTGAGAACTCATTTTCATTTTTTTGTTCCAGCACGAAAGATTTAAATCACCCCTTTTAATAATTTAAAATCAAAGTAGGAACCTTGATTTAAATCAGTCTTAATCATATGCAGTGTACTTGTTTTTTTCTAGGAGATGTTGATTCTTATTGGCTGTTAACCATTAAATATGTAGATTTGCAACTAAATAGAGCCTTTACACTAAATTTGGTACTACTTTTTGCTCACCAGGAGGATAAAGTATATTTATACAAATTTATGTAAGTACCTGTATAGCTAAGCACATTTATTCAGATTTTTTTATTGTTTCAAAATAGCAAATGATGCATTTCCTTATTTACTAGAGTAATTTTTTACTTGTGATGTGTGTCAGTCTACAAGTGGCTGGAAGTTGGAATTCAATTAAAAATGCACAAACAAAACTTGGATTGTTTTTTATTAGTAAAATAAATGTACCTTACATGTGCTGGATCTCTAAAGAAAAAATGATCAGTATAGCTGAATTTGTGTAGTGAGTGAAAAGAACTGATTAGTTCAGGTTGTCATGCCCCTCAAGTCATAGAGCTAGTAGGTCTTATCCTCCTAACTCATTTGAGTCTGGAATTAAAAGCAAGGTTTCCTATTGCTTTAACTTACAGCTGCTTAGTTTTGAATGAATGAAAATAATTCTCTTGAATCCTGGAAAAAAAGGGTTAGTGCATCAGCAGCTTGATTCTAGGTACTAGCCAGTGTCATCCAGCACTTCAGCCTTTAAAACTTCATCTGCATTTGTATACTAGTCCAGCATGTTTGTTTATAGTTCAATAGATACAGTATGTCTAGGCTTTAAGTTGCTATAACTTTACTTGTAAAATGGTAAATCAAATTCAAATATCTCCCTGCATTTGTTCATGAAAGATTCAGGGACTGTATTAGCCTCTTCCTTTTGCTGAAGCTGTATGGGAAACAGCACAATTTCCAGCATTGTAATTAAAGAGTCTGCAAAATGTCATTTTGACAGAGGTAGCCAAAGTACCCTGAAAGTTATGAGTAAAAGTGCAGCTGCTGTATCTGGATATTTGAGTACAATTAAGATTTAACTTGTGCATGTACCTTTACTCTAGTAGCTTTCCAACTGGTCACAGGTGACTTGTACTTTTACTCAAGTAACTCTTTGGGTACTTTTCCTACCTCTACATTTTGAAAGGAGATCTTCTAGAAGTCTTAATACCCCACCCTGAAGAAAAACATTCTTTGTTAGTGTGCAGAAATTCCACTGACAAAGTAAGAATGCTGCACACGTGTCTCAGTGGCTAACCATTTTTCTTTTCAGATTCTTGGGATTGCACAGAGATTACCAACACCTTTTCATCCTGTGTTCAAAGGCCTGTTCCTGAAGTTGTAATGCATATGAAGTCTTTTGGATTAAGAGACCCCTGTTTTTGATCAGCAATAAACTGTTGTGGGTCTTGCCAGTACCTTAGCAATACAAAAGTTCATTAAATCAAGAAGGTCCTGTTATCTTGTCAAAGCTGCTTGGTTTGACTTTTTCCCTTGATAAATACCTGCTAAATGGTAGTTCATCTAAGCAATTTGCAAATGCTTAAGTTGGTTGCTTCAGTATCTTTCCCCATAGTAGGAGGATAGTAGTCCAATGCTCTTTGTTCACTTTTTGGCTAGAAAAGGCACATAGTGATGCTGTTGTGCTACACCCTGTAGTACCTGGAGCTAAATGCTCCCCTAACAGAGCAAGAGCTGCTGCCCTAAGAGGAGTGGAAATTCTTTAGTCCAGGGTTTGGGCTTTGTAGAGCTTGCACCTTGCCTGGTTTGTGCATGGGGCTCTGCAGGGGCCTACTTACCAGCATGCAACAGTTGCAAGCTTTGAAGCTTGGGCAACAGTACATAGTGTTGTCTGATGTGATGCTACTCAAAAGAAAAACTTACATTAAAATATGTAAAAGGGAATAGTGCATATTAGCTGTAACATACAAATCCAACACCCTTCCTGATGGCACGGAGGAACTGAGGTTAGGAAGGGCTCTAGCAGCACCCTCTATGGTACAGACCAATCCAAGCATAGCCCAGGCAGCTGCTGTAGCCCTACTGCAGGGGAGTGAACATGAACTAAACACTTCACCAGTAAGAAACAGTTTCAGCTCTTTCCCTCCCCCTTCAAAAGTTAACTACTTAGCTCCTTAAAAAGGGACATCAGCCACTCTTAGGAAACAAGACTGATGGGGTACTACAGGAAAGAACTGTTGCCTTCTAATGGAAGTAGTCTTAAGAGGGCTGTATGCAACACAACCACCAATTTAGCTATTCAATGTTATGCATATTAACTATATTTATCTAATTGAGAGAGAATCTTTTGCTTACCTCAAATGAATAGAGCAAAATTAGTCATTTATTAAAAAGAAACATTACAAATAAGTGTGCAAAATAAATGATTAAATACACAAAAGCAACATGCAAACAGCCACAGAATCTGCATTAAAAGTTAGTCCAGTTTATTACTGGACTCCAAAGAAATTTGCAGCTAAAGAGAACTAAGACTTCAATCTGTGAAATTAAAGCTGTGGTGCTGTATGAATGTGCCTCATGTAATGTAGTAGTAGTGTTCTATTTATCAACTTAAGAAAATGTGCCTTATTTCCAAAAATTAGTGATCCATAGTTGCCCAAACTGAAGGGGCAGAGGCAAGAGAGGGGGATGCATGTCAGCTGACTGGATGTTTGCCTAAGTGCAGTTAGGTCAAACCAAACACCATCCAGAAGTATGCAACACTTCAAAAACCATTTGCAGACTTTGAATCATAACAAGGCAACATAATTCACACCACTTATTTTAGAAGTACCCCACTGCAATTAAGGTTTACCTGTACTGGATGTGTTTCAGAACAGAAGGAGCCTCCCATTAAACCATGAACATTGTTTCCACACCATCCTATGCCATTTATTTCACAGGCTGAGTAGTGGTTAACTACAACAGCACTATCTAAAGTGTGCCTTTGGGTCAAATATGTACAGTTTGGCACCACTGAAAATTACATTAGTACTGATAGTTAATTCAACTTAACCAAGAACATGAGGGTTTACATAACTAAATCTGTGCCCACAAGGTAACTGCCCCCTAACTCCAGCACAGAGGGCAAGTACAGCTCCCGGGGGGGGGGGGGGGGGGGTTATTGTAGCCATTGTGTCCTCTCTTCCCTTCTCAAGGCAAGCTGCTGGTTACCAGTTCGGTTACCTAGCCTTTAGTCATTTCCTGCCCCTTACAGAGGTTCAGTGGAAGTGATGTAATATGCTCAATAGCTTTTCACAGGCTTTCCTGAAGTTTGTACAAAACCCCTCTAGTACATGGCTGGCACTCATCTGCACGCTACATTTCACAGTTTAACTAAAAAGAGAGACCCTGGTGGCAGAATTTGTTGAAAGCCACTTCTTGAAAACGGAAGGGCTGACAGAAACCACTTTTTTCCTAGTATTGAAGAAATAGCATGAGTTTAACAGGCAGAAGTCCTCTACATCAGAGCTTTTGGCTGCCAGTGACAAGGCTTCTCAGAGAGGTCTGTTGTACATCTTCATCAGTATTGGACATACCTACCCACTCCTACAGAAGCAGAATAACCAAGGCAGTACTTTGACCAAAACACTTTCTTCCTCAGTTTGGTCAAAGCTTGTCATCAGTCATTTCTAGAAACTGAGCATAGACATCCCTTGCGCATTCCCCTTTTTGGTTGAATAAGAATTTGTAGTAGCTACCATCAGCGCATATTGCTGGAGGAAGAAAAAAAAAAAAAAACACACAACACACTTTATGGTTAAGTTTTACACATGAAATAGCACATTTCTCCAACAAGCATCTTTTCAGAAAACTTACTGTTCTTGGCCAACTAGGGGCCACCTTGTTGACCTGTTTGGCTGGCTGGCAAAAGTTAAATTTCTTTAAGATGTTCCTGCTAAGCAGCATTCAATGCAAGGACAAAAGCAGTTTTGCTCTGCTCAAAGCACACATTAGTGGTCCTACACCCACAGTTCTCATTAGCACAGCTCCTATGGAATCCCACAGGCTTGACCCCCCAGGAAGGTTGGCTTGCTCATTTTTCCAAACACGATGGGCCTTGCTGTGGTTACCATAATCCCTCCCTGGACTGACAAGCTCCAGTGCCTTAGCCAATTATCCTTTCTAGCATAAGAGAAGAACCTCTGTCTGGTCAGGGGCCACTAGTGAAGCCCCACACACCACCCACCTCACTGATGTAATCCCCAACTTGGGCTCTGGGGTCTGAGCAGGAGTGCAGGTTCCAGAAGAAGGCATACTGTAGGAGATGGGGGCAGGAACAGGCTGGGGATGGGGGTCTAAGCGGAAGGAAAAGTGCAGGAGGTTGCGGGGGGGCGGAGTATGGACAGGAGCAGTCAAGGGGCACAAGGTCTGGGTAACTGGAATGCAGCTTATCTGCTCACCACCAGCCACACATGGCTCTGCACCTCCTCAGTCTGTTCCCAGGCATCATCATCTGTTGCTCAGATTCTCAACAAAAAAAATCTGAAGCAGCAGGAACCCTTTGGGCAGGCAGCAGAGGCTGCTGCTGCTCTCCCTCCCGTGACCAGCAGCGGACCCCAGAGCTGCTTCCTGCTCTCCTATCCTGGCCTCTAGCCAAGCCCATGAGCTAGACCTATCCTGATCTAGCCTGTGAAGCTTGGGGTGGGGGTAACCCCCCCACTCCACTGCAGGCTGGAGTATATGATGGGAAGCCCCAAGCCTCAGGGTCCAGATCCAGACTACGGGCCAGGGATTCTCCACCCATTTTATAGTATTAAAATAATCCATCAGCACTAAAACTTGGTCACAGAGGCAAGAGTGTGCCAGGGTTTGCTTTTGAAACAACCCTTGGTGAAGGTCAGGTGACTTACCTATGACAGCATTTGGCTCTGTTCCAAAGGCACAAATGCATGGAGAGCCTGAGGGAACCTGGAATTTGGAAAAGCTCCATTTGGAACTGAAGTACTTGGGGAGGAAGCTGGCGGAGGCCAAACTGAGAACAGAGAGAGAAGATGATGTACATGAGAGCCACAACAAGGATTCTGATGCCACCTCTCTAAATGTTATGATGCAGGTCCAAAGTAAGACCTGTATCCTGGCAGTGCCCCCTAAAATGCAATGCCAGAAACACAAATGAGGTCCACTAGAGGACTTCTCCAGTACTGAAGGAAGTTTTTTTTTGGGGGGAAAGGATTTGCCTGTGTGTGTTGTGGCAGCATAAGTTCTCTGCCTCTTCTCCTCCCCGCCCCCCCATACCAATGATTTCTCTTCAAACAGCAGCAGGCTGAGTTTTTGCTTCATTAAGTGTTACTATGGAAAAAAACAGCTTCACTCTGAAGAAGTCTGGGGGTGGAAGTAGAACATTTGACAGACTTGCCAGCAAGTGTTTAATATCAACAGTTAAAACCCCCCAAACAAACAGACCTCAAATCAGCAGGCCAGAGAACAGACGAAAGCCTACCTAGATTGCTTGTTCCTTTTGGGGTCTTCTGCAGCAAAGATATGTACTGTGCCATGATCACTTGATACACAGATTAGGGATGCATCCTGATTGAAATTGATGCTGTAGAGACATAATTGCAGACTTGTATTTAGCCTTCCTTCCCTTTAGTGGCTTGATAGGTAAGATACATCTATTATACTTAACCTAGAATTAGTGAGGCATAAAACCACAAACACTTAGCACTTGAAACCCCAGTTAAGCCTGTACACGCAACCTGAATTTCAAAAGGGACCTTGTCCTTTTGTCATCAAACTCCCTCCCAGAGGAGATGATATTTCAATCTCAGCACAAAGAGACCCATCAAAGAGAGCAAGTATATTACTGAAGGAAGGTTGGAGAGCAGGGGGGGAAAATAAGCTTACCAGTAGATATTAGCTGCTTGCGAACCTCTACGTAGCTCCTGGATTAAATGCCCTGATGAAGTATCAAATATTCTTATGAGGGTCCCCTGGAAAAAGTAAATTAAGCATTTTTTTTTTTTTTTTTAAGTAAAGATGGAAGAAATCTTGAGCTATCCTACAGTCATAGAAGTATTACATGATCACCACATGCAAACACCAACATCCCAAAACACCAACACTATCTTTGTCAGAGAAATCCTAACTGACTTGTGTAGATTTATTTTATTTTATGAACCAGGAGGATCCCTCATTAAGATTATGCTTGAAAGTACCATAGTCTCCCGTCCTACCCGCTACGTATTTTATGGCATGGTGCCTTTAGTAATGTACAGATGGACCAATTGTAACACTCTGAAATGTTACTAGAGTCCTGATACTGGTTTAGAGGAACATTTTTCACATTCAGAATTCATCCTCAGTCACTAAACCAAGACCAGACAGGATAAGGCAGGCTAAGCCACAAAGCTTAGTACATGTTCAGAATTTTCTGGAAGGATTCTCTAGGCACTCGAGTCCAACCTAAACATTCTTCACACCACCTAGCATCAGGCAATCCCCACTGCAAAAACACTGGTTGCAAGTGCTCTGAAGGTTAGGATTAATATTCAAAGAGATCTGGACATAACCAGAGAAATAAAGAGTCTAAGAGCAGCGAAGTACTCCACTTTGGAAGGAACAAGCAGTTGCATGCATATAAAATAGGGAATGACTGCCTATGAAGGAATAGTGTGGAAAGGGACCCAGGGGTTATAAGGGATCAGAAGCTAAATGAGTCAAGAGTGCAACACCATTGCAAAAACACCCCAAACCAACGTTCTGTACTTTATTGGCAGGAGTGTTGTAAACAAGACATGAGCAATACTTCTTCCACTCAGCTCTGCTTAGGCCTCCACTGGAATGTGGCACCAATTCTGGACTCCACATTTCAGGGAAGATTTGCTCAAATTGAAGGGGGGGAAAAAAAAAAAAAAAAAAAAAAAAAACCACAAACAAAAATGATTAAAGGTCTAGGAAACATCACCTAAAAGGAGAGACTGAACGTATTGGGTTTTGCTAGTCTTGAGAAGAGCAAAGAAGAGGTTTCAAACACATTAAAAGATTGTTATGGAGGAAGAGCGAGAAAAATTGTCTCTCTAAACCTCAGGGGATGGGACAAGAAGTTTAAACTGAAACTAGACATTAGGAAAATCTTCCTAAATATCAAGATGGTTAAGCACTGGAATCAGTTGCCCAGGAGGTCACAGAAGCTCCAGTGGGGACATTCCTTGACAACTAGCAGCATGAAAAGAAGTCAAGTTTAAATCTGCTTCCATCTACCTCCTGTACTGGCTGGCTTTAGAGAGCTTAACTGATTCAGGAGTACAAGGCCCCCCGACTGAGTGGAAACTTGTGTGTCTTAGATGCTTCTAGAAACCTGCACCTAAAAAAATTATGCAAAGGAAGTTATTTGCTGTTTTATATAGTTAGGTGATCTGATTGTGACACCAATATTGAAAACAAGGTGGACAAACAGGTATATAGTCCTCTAGTCCTCAAAGTTAGGAAGGCTTTACTTTGAAATGGAATGGTCCTCAACCGATGCATCGTGGCATTGAAAAATCCACTTGTATTCCATTGTTAGTAACTTTTTAAATTATGCAGTTCTAAAGGGTCTGGAAGAGCTTCTAGGGAGTATTTTACAGTGCATGAAGCTTGGAAAACCAAACAAACATTCTCCAACATGAAGATCAAGTATGTTCCTCAATCTAAAGCTAAAAAAGGTCAAGTTTAACTGAAGCCAGCAAAAGACTGGATGGTAGAGCACCTGACAGACTTGCAGAGTGCCCTCCCTTCCAGAAGTGAGCTCTTTATTACTATGTTGACCAGTTACAGGTTTTTACAAGGTAAGCTAGGATAGTGGAAGAGGACAATATGTGCCAAAGCTTGAGGTTCCCAGGAGGTTGTATTTCAGTAACTCCACAAATTCCTTGGAAGCAAAATTAAGAATCCAGTATAGTAAAAGCGTATTCTTGGTTCCAGACAGCTGGATTCAACTTGAGTAGATCCACTGGGTTTACTGGATAAAGTAATGTTGCAGCTCAGGGCTGCCAAAGTAGTGACAGATATCCAGGAAAACAGCTTTGCTGAGGGAGCAGTAAAGATGAATGGAAAAATTCTATGGGCACATATCCAAGTCTCAGTAGCTAGGTTCCTTCAGTCACTCTTCCAATAGTTACATTGTAACAAAGCCTTTGTGCCATTAATATTGGGACCACAGGGCGTGTATTCATAAACAGCCATAGGTAATGGAGCAGTTGCTTACTTTTTCTGATGCTGTTGCAATTCTTGTTCCCTGCAGGTTTAAAGCTATGCAGCTCAAGACTCCTTCATGAGCTGGTATGTCTACAGGAGGCTTTTCTGTATTAGCCAGATCCACAATCTGCACATGCCCAGTGTGTGTTCCAGGGAATGCAAGAAGGGAGTTATTACTATTTGGACATAGGACACAAAGACCTTTAAAAAAAAAAAAAAAGACAAAAGGAGCAATTTATTTTCAAGATATTAAAAAGCCCACACCTATGCTTGTTTTTCCATACACCGCAATAATTTTAACATAAGGAATTCCTAAAGTCACATGTTAAATTTAGAAATGCATTTCTGAAATTTGTTGCAAAATTTCTAATGTCTCCAAATACAATCCAGCAGTAAGGACAATGCATGTACAAGCAAATGTTGGGGGTAGTTTAAAAGGAGCACAACAAATGAACACAAATTGATCTGAGAGACTGCAATTCATCCCTAAGTACAACCAGTATAGTCCATGCTCTATCTAAGAATGTGGACATTTTCTCCAAGTCGCTTTACAGGTCTGATGTATTACTTACCATAAGGTGTTCCAAAGTCCATAGAAGTCTGACAAAAATTAGTTTGCCCAGCTAAAAGATTTTATGCTAAAAAATATTTTAATTGGGAAGGGCAAAATTAGCTTCTACATATGAAATCAGAGCCAAAAAAGTTAAAAATCAGAAGCAGGTCATCTTCTGAAGATTTATGTGCAGGTTTCCTTTGAAAATGAGGACAAAGGTCAGAGATAGGGAAGATCACTTTTGGGGGCAGGGAGAGAATATTGGCCCACAAGTAACAGGCCATAATATTCTTCCGTGCAAGTTCATTTGAGCACGTAGCGATTGTCTCATTTTATCCACAGAGTTGTTACCAGGGAATTGAGTGCTCTGGATGAGTTACACCACATGACATGACAGACATTGTGTGGGACCCATGGATCTTGATAGGTATTTTGATCACTGTAAACAGGGAAGATAGGGCTGCAGGTTTTGCATCTGTTGTTCTGGCAAGGCCAGGTGCTATCCAGAATTGATATGCCCTGGACTGTGGAGAGCTTGTTTCTGAGGGGCTTGGAGAGGTTGGAGGGTTGTTTGAAGGACAGAAGTGTGGTACAGGAAAGATGTTTGGGTTTCAACTGCTTAATGATCCCCCTGTGGATTCCAGTGTGGGGTAGGAGGTTGACAACTTGGGCCATGCTATCAGGTGGAATTGGGGGGGGGGGGTTGTTATTTCCCTATTTGAGCAGTTTCTCTCACTATTTGGGTGGCCTGTTCCATGATGTTGGCTACTGTTCTGTTTAGCAGGACCTAATCTTGATTGTTAGTATTCTGTTGGAAAAAACACTCCCATTTGTAGAACGCACCAATTTGTGACTTCATGAATCCGATGCAGGAAAGGGTAGCACAATCTTTGACAAATCAAATCCACATATGATAAAACCAAAGCGAGCTCTTTCCTGCAATAAAGATTCATGAAGCATTGTGAAATAACGCTAACTATCTACAACAAAATCATCCCACAAGGGTACAACTGTAGTGTTCCAAAACAAGACATTGGTAAATGAAATTAAACAGAAGATGAACAATAAAGCAAGGAATCCACAGTATATAAGTAGTGTAATGGTAAAAATGTGACAGACTAAAAAAGTAACAAAAGGTCACAAAAGAGCACCTTTATGTTCAGGACTAACCTTTAGGGTTGTAGCAGGTTTCAAAGACGTGCAACTGGTGGGGATTGTGGGTGAATGTAAAAACTTTAATCATGGAGTCCAAAACTACCACAATTCTGGAACAGATAAAAAGGAAATATCGTCTAAATCGAAAGCAGGGAACAGAGATAGACGGACACAGCCACTGCTGCATAATCAGAAGTAGAAATAGTAATGCTACTCAAGTAGGTTTTTTTCAAAATTTATTTTTGTGGTACTTTGACTTTTACTCAAGTCTTTTTTTCCCCCCCCCCACTCTGCTACCATGTCCAGATGTACTTAGTTACTCGCTACTTTCACCATGCCACTGACTCTTGCAAAAGCCAGCATTCTGCCAACCATGCAGTGACTTTTTTTAAAAGAAAAGAACCAATTAACAAGTACAATGACCCTGTGAACAATGTAGCTTTTCAAAGGCTTCCTCAACACCTTCTTCATTCAAAAACAGTATCTATGCATGGGTGGAGGGCTTGAGCTTCATTGGCTGGATCCAGCACATAGGAGAGAAGAAGCGTGGCACTGTGCGCTGCTGCTAACCCTCCCATTGGCTGGGGGAACACGGAAGTGAAACTGCTTGTTTTGGCCAATAGGGGCAGCAGACAGTGGTACCTGGAAGTGGCAGGAAGTATGGAGCCAGGTAAGTGCCAGTCCCTGCATCCCCATCCCTCTCCCTGCACAGCTTTCTCAGCCCCAGTCAGCTCCTGCACTCCCCTCCCACCCTAAATCTGCTCCTGAACTCTCCCTTGCTCCTGCACCCTTCTCCCTGGCCACACACCCCAACCCCAGCTCACTCCTGCACTCTTCCAGACACCCCACTCCCAGCCTGCTCCAGAACTCTACCTGCCAGATTAGGGATGGAAAAATCCCATTTAATTGTGGGTGGAGAGCACCCCAGTAAGGCCAGAGCAACCCCCGCTCCACAGCAGCCCAGTCTGGGAGTGTCCTCCCTGCCTCCTGGCCAGAGCAGTCCCTATCCAGAGCAACCTGGGCGTGCCATGGGACAGGGTGCTCCAGCTGGACCAGAACAGTCCCTGTCCTTGGTGGTCCTGAGTGCACTTTGTGTGGAGAACGTTCCAGCAGGGCTGAAGCAGCCCTGGTCCCAGTGCAACCCCTAGTAATTTGAAATTTCTGTAGTTTGACTCCTGTATTTGTTTTGGTCATTCTTAATCTTTATAAAAGAGTGCTGTGACTATATTTAAATTCCATAAATGCATAGTATAGAATACCTGCGTGTGGGCATGTAACAGGTTGGACAACTTCACAGAAAGCAGTTACTAATGTTTCACAGGCATGACAGAAAGGCATAGTGGGGATATGCAAGGACCAGTTTTGGGCCCAGTATTTTCATCAAGGATTTAGATAAAGGCATACAGAGTAAGCTTATCAAGTTTGCAGAGTTGGGAGGGACTGAAAATGCTTTTGAGGTTGGAACCAGATTTCAGAGAGGTGGTTTGAGGAAAATATAATAAAGACAAAAGTGAAGTACTCCACTTAGGAAAGAACAATCAATCAGTTTCATACATACAAAATGGGAAGGGACTCCCTAGGATGGAGTATGGCAGAAAGCGATCTAAGGGTCATAGCAGACTACAAATTAAGTATGAATCAGTGTGACACTACTGCAAAAAAGGCAAACATGATTCTACAGTGCATTAGCAGGATTGTTGTGACCAAGACATGAGAAGTCATTCTTCTGTTTTATTCTGAGCTGATTAAGCCTCAGTTGGAGTATTGTGTCCAGTTCTGGGCAACACATTTTACAAAAGATGTCAAGGAATTGTAGAGAGTGCAGAGAAGAGCAACTAAAATGATTAAAGGTCTAGAAAATATGACCTAGGAGGGAAAATTTAAAGAAATGGGTGTGTTTAGTTTAGAAAACAGAAGGCTGAGAGGCAGACAACATAGCAGCTTTTGAAGTACCTAAAAGGGTGTTACAAGGATGAAGGAGATTGATTATTCTGCTTAGCCTCTGAAGATAGGACAAAAAGCGATGGGTTTAAACTGTCCAACCTAAACCTCCCTTGCTACATTAGAAAAATGTAGCCTACCTGTCAGGGTGATTAAGTACTGATATGAATTACCTATGGTGGTTGTTGAATCTCCATCATTGGAGATATTTAAGAACAAGCTGGATAAATATCCAACAGGGATGATACAGACAGGGCTTGGTCCTACTGTGAGGGCACGAGACTGGATGACTTCTTGAGGTCCCTTCCATTTCTAAGTGTTCTATAATATACACAACACACAAGCGTGTGTGTACACATGCACACTGTGTGTGTGTAAAATATACACATGGGGAAAATGATGATTCCCTATGATAACTTACGTGGTTAACCACAGGACACCTACTTTTTACTTCTGCATACTTGTGTACAATTAAGATGCAACATTTGTATTTTTACCCAAGTAGTTTTTCTGAAGAATGTTTTCAGTTAGTTACTTCCCTTCCCCACCCCCCAAGTGTAGTAGTACTTTTACTTGTAACTTTTGTGGGTACTTTTTGCCATCACTTTGCATAATTATTTCAATTGTACAGTGTCTTCGTCATATTTTAGTTTGATCCTTACACTTTTACCACCCCAACCAAGCGTAACTGCAGTTCCTAACAAAACACTGTCATGGCTGTGGGTTAACCTACATAAGTGATAAAACATGTAACAAGATGGACAAAGCTAACTGTTCACAAACTGAAGCACAGGTTCCCACTACAGACCAATAGCAACTCCCAACAACATTTTTCTGTACATGACAAAGCAAGTAAGTGTCGGTGATAAGAAGCTATATACCAACCTACTTGAACTATGATCCACTCTTTCAGAGCTTATCCAAAAGTCCCATTTTATGTAGGATTCTAGCAGCAGACATATGCTTTATACAATTTCCTTCCATGGACATCTGAGAATCTCAAAAATACTTCAAATAATTTTTACTCATACCTACCTATCTCTTCGCAATTTAACTGCTTTGACTTCTGTTGAAAATTCTATTTCAATCACTGTCTTCTTTTTCAGATCATCCCAGATCATCACTGAAATGGTGGAAAAGATCTCATCAGAATAGCAGTTATCTTTCATTTCAGATTTCTAATAAGTTTGACACAATCACTTCAATTGGAAAGCACTTATATAAATTTGAAAAACTAACAATGAGAGACGTTTGTTGGACACTGGTCCTGATTTTGCATTCAGCCTGAGCATACAGCACTGAATGGTTGCTTTCCAACTCCACCTCCCTCCCCACAGTCTGCCCAATTAAACAGTAAAGAATTAAGACAGAATCACAACTGTCAAGGTATTACTAGAGTATTAATATCCCAAGTGTTTCCAAAATGCTTTACAAACTATGTACAAACAAAAAAGTCACTTTACTGATCTCTAACAGCAATGAAGGGTCCTGTGGCACCTTATAGACTAACAGAAAAGTTTTGAGCATGAGCTTTCGTGAGCACAGACTCACTTCATCAGATGCAGCATGTTAGTCTATAAGGTGCCACAGGACCCTTCGTTGCTGTTACAGATCCAGCTAACACGGCTAACCCTCCGATACTTTACTGATCTCTGAAATTCAACCAAGTCTGTAAAGGAACTTGGATCTGTTTAATAGTATACACATATCAAATACTTTAGGATAAGAAGTGACCAATTGATAAGAAGTGACCAATTGAAACCAGAGGATTTAGGCAGCTAGATTAAATTACGGAAATAAAACTAGACATTAAGACAAATGGACAAAAATGACAAGTGGTCAAGACCCGCCCCGTAAACGCTATCTAAAAAGCTAGCACCTCCAGTACAACCATGACATCATTCCATATAAACTGAAAATACTTCCACTGAATCAAACCATATTGCATCACCAGAGGTTTTTCTTTAGCTTTCTCCCATGAAATTAAATGGATCAGAGCATCTTAGTAAAGTTTTAGGTTGTATAGTTGCAGTATACAATACACAGGCTGACACTTCAAAAGAAAACTAAGGTGTGGGATTGGATGCCTTGGTGATTTGATCGAAGAGAAAGCCTCCCTGTCAGGTCAACTGCTTGAGTAGGTTGATCAGTTTCAGTGGATTCATATTTAAAGACAAATGCAAATAGGTCCAGTTGTTATTAGGATGAAATACAGGCTGCTTCACCGTTACATCACGAGCATTCATTCTAAGCTGGCAGTGTCAAAAAACAACAACACCCCTACACTAAAATGGGATTTTTACAATTCAGCAGTGAGGGCAGGCAAGCTTCACTGACCTGGGAACAAGAGCTTAGTGAACAAGTGAAAACACCAAAACTAAGTGCCAATCTTTCAGTCTTTGTGCATCTCAAGCCATCAAGTTGTCCAGTTCAGAAAGACTTGGTCACAGAAGTGGCTTTATTATTATTTTGTATTTTGCCTAATATGTTTAGAGAGCTTGACAAACATTAACAAGTGCTGAGTGTAACTATGGCTTCCCGGAAACTTTCCAATATTGTCAAGATTGACTGAACTGTAAAACTATTACTGCAAAAAAATTTGTAATGATTTCCCCTATGCTACCCATCTTATAAACACAGACTTTTAAAATATTATGTATTTGAAAGTTTTAGCAAATTTACAAATCACTAGCCAAGCTTGCAGCTCTGTCAGATTTCCTTTCCATTTCTCCATGGCAGATTTCTATTGGCATGAGGTCTGAGTGATGATGAAATCTCAATCACAAATGCAAGAATGCTTAAGTACAGCGTTTCTCAAGCAGGGATCTCCAGGAGCTTGCAGGCCCCATTGATCAACTCTTTCCCCTTCCTCTGAAGCAGGCTCACTACATGCTCTGATTCCATGCAACTCCAGAAAGCGGCCACCAGGTCCTTGCAGCTCCTAGGCACATGGGCATCCAGATAGGCTCTGTGCAATGCCCCAGGCCACAGACCAATGCCATAGCTTCCATTGGCCAGAAACCACATCCAATGGGAGCTGCAACAGGAGCAAAGACAGTATGTGGAGCTTCACTAGCCAGCCATGCATTTAGGGACCATGGGGATCTGGCAGCCACTGCCTGGAACCCACAGTAAGTGCCACTGGAATCCCACACCCAATCCAGAGCTTGCACATTCCAAAGCCCAGACTGGAACCCCCACCTGCACACCAAATCCCTCACCCCACAGCCCGCACTTTCCTCCCAAACCCCTTTTGCAGCCCAATGAAAGGGAGAGAGAGTGGGAGAAAGCAAGCGACAGAGGGCGGATGAAATGAGTGGGGTATGGACAGGGCCTTCAAGAAGGACCAAGGCAGAAGGTACCTAAAAATAAAATGTAAATAAAAATGCAAGTATTCAGGTTGCAAAAGTTTGAGAATTATTCTTAGAAGGTTTTTTCCTGTTTTTAAAGAAAGTTTATTTTCAACAGCTCTTAGCAAATGGTGAGCAAGTCACTCACCAAGTAAAATGATGCACAGGTTGTACCTCTCTAGTCTGGCACTCTGTCAGTCAGCAACGTCCGTAATCCAGCATAATTTAGTTAGCTGGATGACTGCTTATTATAGGTGTGGCCAAGTTTCCTGTGGCCCCATAAAGTTTGTTTACAGCCACCAGTCCTGGCTCTGTGCTGTTACTTAGCTGTAATTTACCCCAATTGTCTAAGAGACCAGTAAGCAGGGAAGTGGTAGTAATGCTCCTAGACAATATATGGACCTCTCCTGGTCCAGCAAATTCTCTTGTTTGGCACCAGTCAGGTCCCCAGAGTGCTGGACAAGAGAGGTTCAACCTGTAGAAAAGAACCACAGATATTCCAGAGCAAACATAACACAAGAAGTCTGGAATCAAATTCTGCCGTGACACAAGCATCCACAATTTCTCTTGACTTAAGACGAAGACACACCATCATTTGATGACTTCAATATTAGAGACCTGCCAGCTTCTTTGGAAGAGGGGGGAAAAAAAAAAAAAAAAAAATCTAGCTTGGGGTTTGTTGTTGGACACAGATGGCAGAAAGTTTATGCTTAGTGGTCAATACTGTACCTTTGTTAGGTGGATATTTTGGCTTTTTTCCTCCACCAACTAATGCTAAATAGTTGCACCGAAATAGCATTTCAACATGGCCAATGCCGCCTTCCAGAAATTCTGTAAAACAAAACAGGAAATGTGTAAATATACTCAGCTATTAATTTCACTGCAGAACAACTAATAATTGGAACATTCTCCTCTTTTTAACTAAGTGTGACATTTAAGGATCTCTTACGGAGTGTAAAATATGGTTCAGGTCAAGACCACAAGAAAATGCACTGTTATGTGTGTAAGGTTCTCTCAGTTATCCATGCTGTGAAAAAACTGCACAGATCTCCCCTCCGGACCCCAGCTGGATACGAAGACAATCAGAAGAGTAATTACTCTTAGCTGTAATGAGCACCTCTTCTCAGTAGACACCACAAGTTACATTGAAAAAAAAAAATCCCAGGTTATTCAAAAGTTGTTTATCAGTTAAAGAATTAGGTTGTCCCTCCCCTCCCCCAATGAATGATACTGAAGTGTAAAATGGAAAATAAGCAGGTATTTATTTATGGTATGTATATAGCTTGATGATCCCATTAAAAGTATTTTTCTAGTAGAGTAACATTTTTTGAAGGCAAGAAGAAAGTTTTTAGGAAGGATTTTGAATAAGAAAAGTGGATGCTTAGTAAATACAGACTAGATAGGCATGCCATGTTTATGGGCACCATTGGGGGGGGCGGGGGGAAAAAGCAGAGATGAGGCAAAGCTAGCATCAACTATGGTGATAAAGTTGTACTAGGTGCCTCTTACTGTTTATTTTCCCTTGCAGTTTATGTATTTAAAACAAAACTAAAAGACAGACTGTATTCTAGTCAGTTTTGTCTTTTGGGTCTCAAGTTCTATCATCCTTCCCTACAGCTTCAAGGGGAAGATGGAGCTGTTCATAAATCTCACTCTCTGCCCAGTGAGCTCTATGGTCGCCAATACCTGGTGGAATAAAGTTTCATAGTTGTAGGGCAAGTGCTTAAAGTTCACGCCCATCCCCCTGCGAGTCTCATTTTCAAACCCTGACATCACAGGCTCCAATCTCTGCAGTTAAGTACTAAGTCCTGGTTAGTATTAACGTGTCATAAGTGACAATTCAATGGGTTATGAAACACTGCTTTGCATATAGGGTACATACTCCATTAGGATCTTGACCTGGATCTGGTATTGCAGGTTGCCAGTACAGCATGTGGGTTGGGGGAAGAATATGCTCCATCTGTTTTGCTCTGAACACAAATCAGTACATGCATATCCATTTGGAGCTTCTTCATGGTAATCACTTCCATCACAAAGCAGCAGTGAACCAGCTGGACTAGGAGGTAATTATACCTGGATCCCCAAAGCTAGAGCCAACGGGCATCCAGAGCAAGAGTCCACAATGACACTATTCCAGCCTCATATTGATGGTCAGTGTGCAAATGCCCTACCATTACAATTTTAGACAGTTACCCCAACACAGATTGTCCACTTACCACCACCACTTCTCTCTTGCACAGATTACTTTTCAGCCAGGAAACCAGCATGATAGTGCTTTTTATGTCTAATGTGAAGGTACGACAGCCACTATACTTGAGAACTGTAATGGAGTGGATGCAGCTCAAACACTGAGGGAGTGGAAGCAAGATATTCAGCATGGATGAGATCAAGACAGATGTCACTAGTACTTTGGTGCAACGTTCCCTCTACTTGTTCCATCCACGGGCAGATTAAATGATGCGCACCAAGGCATCTGCAAATTCCACCACCAGCAGAAACACGTGCTGCTGGCCGTGGGCACTTTGCTGATCAGCTGGGCAGCACTTGAATCTCTGCTGGATGACCACCCAAGCACTCATCTTACAGGCAACACTGGTTAGGGGCTACATCCCTCTTTGGGCACCTAAAGTACGTGCACATGACCCAGAGACATCCGCACTACTGGAAGTTAGATGAGAATGCTTAAGATAGATAACTGGAAAGCAGTGAGGCTCTTAGGAAACCTCTGAGGTTTCACTGACAGGCAAATGGAGGGCTCTATGAGAAGGGATTATACCTGTGGTGTAAAAAACACAGCCATTCCTCTCAGAACAGATGCAGCCTGGTTCATTTCACTGGTTAAAAAGGATTTTCACCAAGGCTTGGTCTACACTAGGTAGGTAAGTCAACTGCACACCTGCAGCCATCCAAACAGAGGGAGTAAAAGGGTCAACTTTCGACCCCAGAAAACTAGATTTTGTGCCACGCTCTCTCATGTGCACAAAACAAAAACAAAAAAAAAAAAAAACACACACATCGAACTCCAGAAGATCGACCCTGACCAGGTCAATCATCCCAGAAGCACAGACATAGCCTGAGTTTCTGGCAAATTTTATTTTTGACCAAAACTATATACACCTATGATCCATATGGAGTACAAGGATTTAAGTCAAGTAAGTCAAAGCAAATTTTACCTAACAGATTTGGGCAGAAAAAGCTCCACACTTGACATGGGGCTCTAGTTTATAATATACATCTGAATCTGTAGTTTAGGCTATGACTTTAAAGAGCCACCAGAGATCTTTCTTTAAGTGAAGGTTACTCACCTCTGCAGTAGCTGAGGTTTTTCAAGATGAGAGTCCCCTTGGGTGCACCACTCCAGGGACGCACCAAAGCCTAGAGTGGAGCATCCATGGGGACATCTCTCAATGAAGAGCCAACACTTAGAACATATTACAGACAGCTCCTCTAGTAACCAGGGCAGAGGTTTCAGTCCGATACTAGCTTTGAGCCTATGCTGCTGAGCCTGTTAGCTCAGACAGTAGAGGACTACCAGAAGTTCAACTGCTAATCTAGAAGTGGCATGAATAAACTTGCTTAGGAGCTGGTATTGTCCTCCATGACTGAAGGAACATCATTGAATAAGGACTCAATGCACAAAGAAAGTAACCCAGGCAAGAGTCCTGCAGAGAAGACAAGTAGGCTGGACTTTCAAAACAGAACTAAGAAAAATGAGAAAGCATCTCCCACCTTGTTTCTCCTTTTCTTTGAGAGGGTCTGCATTATAAACTCTGAATCCATTTTCCATTCCACATGCAAAGCATCCTTAAAAAAAGAAAAAGCATTAATTATGAAGCGCAGGCAAAACAGAGTAAGTCAGAGGGCTGGGAGGCCTGTGTCACTATTCAAGAACTTTAAGACCAATGAAATTTCTTTCAAGAAGAACATTGTCTGTCTTTAATAGTTCAAAATGGAAAACAAGTAGAAACTGCAGAGATGGCTTTTATACTTTGTTTCAAGGTTAGAAGTTCCTGGTGTGTGTAAACAGGTGGTGAAGAAACAATAAAAGGAAAGGAGACATTTCATCAAACGGGAGGCAGTTTCACCTTGAGTCAATAGAAGGGAACCACAGTACTAGCATATCCTTAATGAATCTTACACACTCAGCGTTTCCTCAATGGATGGTCCATGAGCTGTCACCAGAACCTAAGATCCCCTTGACATAGCTTAGGAAGGCAGCAAGCCAGTGCCTGGTCTCAAAAAGGTTGATAAATGTCACACTAGATTATGACATAATTATATGCAGTGAAGTATCTGCATGGCACCACAAATATTCAGAATCTTGTGATTAAGTATTATCAATTACACACTTAGATAATTTTAAGATATGCTTATCAGATATGACAGACCTTGAAAAACAAGTGTATTCAACAGTTTTGTTTCACCTGAAATTTGAACTAGCCTGAATCAGCAAATTATCAATTTCAGAAAAATTTGCTGAGGACTGACAATCTCCTGTACTTATATGCATGGACCTTCCAGGTCAGCAGTCAAGACAACAATCGGTGTACAATGAAAACCCTACCCCTCTCAGAGACCTGAAATACTGCCAGAATCCTGAAGTTATCCAATAGCCTAGAAGTTTGAGGGAAAGGGGATGGAAGAAAGTGACAGGAGAAGTTGGTGCTGAGAATTCTGAATAAAGAATCCAGTGATTCAACAATTAATTCTCTTTTCCTCTGTTTGGTTGCCATTTTACTTTAATACAGTTTCATCTCAAATATGACCATACACCAACTTGATTAGCTGGAGCTCAGCCATTCTATCATGCACAGGATGCATGTTTTGGAGTGTCCTTAGGATTCCTGACTTAGCTCATAAAAAGCAACAATTACTGCAGGAGCACTGCTCCTCCTGTTTGTATCAGCAAGTGCTTGGCCACTGATTTCCAGGCAGTGCAGTACCAGGCTTTTATTCTGCAAGCACTCATTGCTAGCAGACCCCTGGAGCAACATAAGCAGCTACCTCTGAACCTGCTTTCAGTAGCTATCTCACAAGAATTGAGGAGAAAGATCAATGGATCTTATTCACAGGCACCCATGTACTGGTCTGTAGAGCACAACTTCATGCTAAGCCTTGAGATTTCTGCTTGGCCCAGTTTCTAAAGCAGTTTTGTGTATGTACACAGAAAAAGGGCAAACTGTTAATATTGCCAATGAAAGTTATTTACTAAATATAACATTAAAGATGCTTTAACATTTTGAATGAACTGCAACAACGGAGTTTACATTTAGCTTTAATATTAGTGAAGTACCATAATTTTATGACAAACCCTAACGGAGTGTATGTTACAAGATATTAACATTTGCTAGATTGCCCCTGAATGCTTTATAAAAAGGCAGACTTCCCAGAGAAAGGCAAGTTCAGACATTTCCTGGAAACTTAACAGAAGACAATATAGTTAACGTATGTCTACAATGCAGCTAGACGTATGCCTCCCAGGCCAGGTAGACAGACTCCCACAAGCTTTGCTTGGGCTAGCTCACTAAAGATAGTCTTGTCGACACTGCACTATGGGCAGCAGCTGAAGTTACCCACCTGAGCTCAGACCCAACAAGTCAAGTGGACTTGGCCTTGGACACAGGACTGCCAGACAATAGCTGGATTCTATTACCAGCACAGCAGTGTGACCTTTGGGGGACCAGAGGGAGTGAAAGGAGAGGAACCCCCTTCAGTATGTGAAACTACTACTTCCTTAGCACAGTGAGAGGGTTTAAAAGTGCTATCAGGTATTATACTAGTTAGACTATATAGTAAACCCCCAATTTAATGCAGGGGAAAAGGGGTGTTCGTTAAACCCAAACGTTCATTAAATCCAAGGGTTTAGTGCCTCTCCCCTGCCCCCAAATAATGCTGGCAACTCACTGGACCTGCTGGAGCCATTGCAGCTGAAGCCACCACCATGGCAGCACCTACCTGTGTACAAGCCCCACACCAGTAAGAGGCGCACATGGTGGCTCCAGAGGGGCCTATGGTGAGTTGCCTCACATACTTTTTTTTGGGGGGGTCCCCCCCAAGACTGGTGGATTTAGCAGACTTCAGGAACAATGGAGGTCTAGTGGACATCTCTTATTCCGGAAGTCCACTAAATGGGGGGCCATAAAATAGAGGATTTACTGTATTTTACAGTACAAATATCACCTCTGGTAACAGGAAAATAGTTACAGTAGCTTGCAATAAGCTGCTCCTCAGATCAAGAACTACTTTCCTAAAGTCCACACAACTCCTCTGCACATACTGTTGGTGCTACCAGAAATAATTTGTCAAGTGCTTTGAGATCCTGGGACAGATCTCAGAATTAAGATTATATCAAATTTTACATTAATAGAAACTGACAAAAGTAGTTTGTTGTGAAGTACTCGATAGCACTTAGCCTCTTCTGCCAGATAATGACCCTTTAGTTCAAATATTTTTAAAAAGTTTGTAATGAAACACACCAGTCACAGACTTAAGTTCTTTTCCATCCCCATTAGATCATCCTTCTCTTCTTCTTCTGAATACAGGATTGGCTATTCTGGAGTTAAGAAATGAGGCTAAGATACTCACACTAAGTTTCAGCACTCCAATGACTCACTTTTCTATTTCTGGTTAGTAACAAAATGGAAGAAGTACAGTTTTGCTCCTAGGCACGGTTATTAGAATTACATTCACGATAATAAGGAAAAATAACTAATAAGATAAACATCTTTAAAACCTCTCATCACGCTAGCAGGTACCATACTGGTTTAGGCTATATTTTAAAGTCCAATATACCAGTAATAGGCAAAAATAGCTATAGTAACTTGAAAACAGAACCTCCCTCACTTTGCCAGTATTTAAAACAGATGATTGTGAGAATAGGTACCTAACAATGCAGTTAAGGGAAGTCCCTGAGCTCAGGCTCTATCTTCCTAAAGCTTGTACAACTCCTTTGTACGTACTGGTGTGCTACCATAATTAAATAATGCTTCACATCTGGGGCATCTTTTTCTGACAAATTCAGAGGGTGGGAGCAAAGTTGAGTCAGCATATACAACACTGTCCTAAATGGCATCGTTAATAAGATAACTAGACAATTATTTCTTTCCTAAAGACTACATCATTCAAAGTTGAGGGAGCCTAACCCACCCCCTCTCACTCCAGACAAGATATCTGGCACTTATTTCATTCTGGAAACAATGAAAGTTGCAACATCAAGATTTTTTTTAATTCTAAACTGAGCATCTGATGCTGAGACGGGCAGAATCTTGTAGCACTGGCTACAGGACCCAATCTTAAAATATACTTCATCACTCCTCACTAGGCTTAGCACATACAGAATAAGGACCAGAGTTAATCTCTAATGTCTGAAGACACATTCTCAATGGCAATTAAAGTTAACTACAATTTTGTTGACTAGATTAAGACTTATTCTGGACAAAAAATTTGGTACTCATTCGCAAGACTTCTCCCCTCACTGCTTCCCCTAAACGCAAGGGAAAGATACTTTCTCAAAAGACTGATACTTTGTATGCTGAGATAGCAGGATTAGGAACATATACACAGTTTCTTGGGACAGACAACGATGGAGATTTTCAAAAAGCATCAGAAACAACAATGCACCTAACTGCTATTAAAAGTAAATCAGATTTAGGCACTTAAACTTGTGCCTTAGAAAGTCTCATCACATTTCCCCGAGAAAGGAGTGCCAAACATAGGACTTGAAGATTTAATTAGTTTTTTCCCCCACCCAGTGGTCTCTATATATCATTAGACAGAATAAAACTACTGACCTATTTTTATTGTTGTGTTTTAACCAAAATTTAAAAGTAATGTTTCTCAAAACGCACACACCAGGGACTTTTGTGTTGTCATAGCTTCCAGGGCATCCTACTCCATGGCTGGTATCAGTGGCTGGACTCTGCCCATCTCTGGGGATCAAAGGTGGAAGACTGGGCAGGTCAGTGATTTAACTGTCCCAGGGCTGGAAGGGTTAGGCTTCAGCCCTTGGGTGGTAAATGCCATTCCCCATGATATTTTTTCCTCTTTTGCCTCCCCCCACCCCATCCAGTTATCCTGATTTCCCATATCCACCTTCACATTTAGGGCTTAACACACCACAAGCAGTCCTGTAGCACCTTAAAGACTAACAAATGTATTAGGTCATGTGCTTCTGTGGCAAAGACCCACTTCCTCAGACTAACACAGCTACCCTCTGAGCTTATTTAGGGCTTAATCTTCCCCCAGGTTCACCTTGGCTAAGTAAGTCCGCCGTGATAAGCAGTATTTATATGTTTATCATCATTTTTCACAGCAGATTAAGTAGCTTTTTTTTGGTTGCTTGTTATAAAAAACAATCTGGGGAAAAAAACCTATCCCATTCAAATTATGATTTAGGCATGTATGTGTGCATGTGTGTTTTTCCTCAAATTAAGTATTTAAGAAAACATTCAGAGCTGCATTCTGAGGGCCCCTGTGGGGCAAACTGTTGTGAGAACCGCTGATTTAGCACACAAACTAAAATCTCCTTTGCTAACTTGTACAAGATAAAATACAATTTAAAGTAATACAGGTACATTTGTATTGCAGAAGGTTTTACAATGCAAGTTACAGCTATTTGGGCATATCTACAGAATGAATGACAAATGAAAAAAAATCAAGCCCCCGGTATTCAGCATAACAGATGATTCAAACAGGAGAGGCAGACTTCACTGAGAATGGTGCAGAGCTACACAACAGAAGCTAAGTGGCTCCACACTGGACAGAGAAAGATGGAAGGAAATAGTGAGAGAGGCATCAGACACCAATGGGTGCTGAGCCATGGTTTTTGAGGACAATGAAGTACATTCAGCAAATTACTTCCTCAGTGAATTTCAAGAGAACCTCTTTTTTAGGACAGAAAATTAAAAAGCCTTGTAAAAAGCTACTCTACAACTTAATCTGCCACATCAATGATTAGTGATTTTTTCTGTGCCAAAATTAAAAATCTACTTTTCAGAAAGTGACAAGGATTGACCTTCTAAACAGGAAGGACATCAAAAAAGTCACTAATTGTTTTTTAAAATTCTGATGACATTGTGGCTCCAAAGCATTCTTTTTAGACTTGATGGCAGTGAGAAATGAACAAATGGAGGGCATGGCTCTGCAAATACCATATAGAAACCTCTAGTTTAAGAGACCCAAAAGCTGCTTCAACACTGGTAAAAATCCAAGTACACAGTGCCCCACCAGCCATACTAAGAGTGGAAACAGTAACATACACAACAAGATGGTAGCAAAAGGCACTCTGAAGTGATAACTTTTACTATTACCAACATGAACAGCGATAAACTATATACCAGAGTTTTCCTAGTACACGCAAAGCATTTCTAAACATAGTTGTTGCAGAAGCCACACTAAAAAAGGTTCTAATTCTGATATTTCCCTTCCAGCACTAAAGCTAAAAGCGTTACCTACTGTCGCACTCTAAAACTCAAGCCACTTCCAAAACTTGCACTGAGATTTGATGATTCACAGCAGTGGTGCACCAGACCCCAGAGTTCAGTCATAAGTCCGAACAGTGCCTGGGGCTACCGGGACAGAGGAAGGAAAACGGCACAGGAAGGGACAGAGGAGAGGCTCCCACACAGCACTGGAGGATCATTTCAGCCCCATTCTGGGTAGCAACAGATCATGCTCCACTTCACCACCACGGTGAGCTCCAGCCCCTCACCAGCTGGGGGGCTAGTTCGTGGCGCCCCAAAACTTTTCTTTGGTTAGAGATTTTTAGGGGTGGGTGGGGGAGAGAGAGAAAAAAAGGGGGGGGAAGGGTTGAGGACAAAAGGACGGAGTATTTCCCCATTGTCCAGCTCCCACACTCAACCCCCCCCAACCAACCTTTCCCTCCCTTCACCCTCTCCCTCCTTCCCCTCCCCCAAGCCCTCAGCCAACCCCTCCCCCTCCAAAATCCCCCTCTCTCTCCAGCCACCCCACCGTCCCTCCCTCCCAGAGCCCGCCACTCCCACCCACCCCAACCGAACCCCGCAGGGACCGCGCATTTCCCGAGCTGCTCCGACCCGCGCCCCGTCCCTTGGCCGCCCCCGGCCCGGCCCGGCCCGGCCCGGCCCCTCACCGTGGTCCTGGTTGAAGCCGGCGTACAGCAGCCCGTTGCCGTGCGGGTTGGCCGGTAGCAAGTTCATGACTCCTGCCGCTCCGGGCTCGGGCCGCGGCCTTTAAAGCATCGCGACCGCCGGCGGACGCAGCCCACACGCCGACACTCACCGCGGCCGGGCGGAGATAGGGACAGGCCAGCGGCCGCTTCCGACCCCGCCAGGCCTCGCTCCGAGCCAGACAGCATCCACCCGCCAGCCGGGGAGCGCCGAGCAACCGAGCCGCCGCCGGCACCGCCCCCTTCTCGGCACGGGGCCGCCCCGCCCCCACGCGCGAGGGCTGGCGGGAGAGTGGGGACCCGCTGTCCCTCAGTGGGGTGCTGGTAGGGAGCCACCGCCCCCTGGGGCCTGGAGCGCTTCTCTAGGGCTTGTGTGGGGAGGTATCTCCCGTCACGTCCCGCGGCTGCTTGGAGGGAGGCCCACATATGAGGCTGTCCCAGGTGGAGCCTGGATGTGGGGACTCCTTGAGGGCCTAGAAATCCGTCAGAGGGGGGTCTTTGCCCGCGAAAGCTTCTGCTCCAGAATGTCCATTAGTCTGTTAGGACTGTGGCACAGAGGTCTTTAATGAGACCTTTTGCGTCCCCATGCAAAAAAGCAGATCAAAAGAGCGAGCTGGTCTTTTGAAAGAGTGTCCCCGCAGGCCCTGCTCTTTCGAAAGAACAGGACGGGGATTGAAAAATCAGTCCCCATGAGGACTGCTCTTTCGAAGCATCTACGAACGTTTGCTTTCAAAAGAAGCTTTCGAAAGGGGGTGGGGGGGGGCGCTTTTCCTGATACAGGAAAGGAAGAGTGATTTCGAAAAGAGCACCACATTCTTTCCGTTTACTTTCAAAAGAACGTTTTTTGTGTGTAGGTGCTTCATGGGATATTTCAAAGGAGACCCTTTTTGAAAAATGGTTTAAAATAACTTGCTAGTGTAGACGCAGCCTGGTTGTTTTAGAAACCCATCATGTAGCACCCGTGTTCCAGATGGGTTGAGGTGGCAGGTTTCTGTTGGGTTATAAACACGCATCCGCCTACTGAGGAGCACTGTAACCTCCCTGGACATTCAGTGACGGATTTGAGAGTAGCCATCTTTCTACAGAAGGATTTTACTACAAGATTACAGAGGGAGCCATCTGAATTGGAATTCATTTATAAATTTGACCACGTTAACCTTGGTCTGAGTAGAGATCTTAACTATCTTATGCATTACAAGGGTAATTTTCCCCATGTTTGATATATGCAGGAATGGGGAGCAGCCTGCTTAATTTGCTTCATTAACTGGTCTTAATAATAGCAGGTAACACCTTTTCTTTCTGTCCCTCCTCCCCCTCACTATATAAATCCTGGATTTGGTTTTTCCTCTCCATTTTTTATCTGAAGAAGTGGGTTTTACCCACAAAAGCTCATGATCTCATAAATTTGTTTAGTTTAGTTTGTTTTTTGTGAAACTAAAGGAAGGAAAGAGGATAAGGACAGTAAAACTAAAGGTTGAAACACAGGCTGTGGCTACACTATAATTGCTGTTTTGGGATACAAATTACACATGTATCCCAAAATAGTGACACGACTATTTCAAGTGCAGTAGTCCGTTCCAGTACCCCTCATACCCGGAAACTTAAAAAAAGGTGCTTATTTCAAACTTCAGTGCCACATGGATACAAATTGCGTAAGTTATTTAGAGTTACGGCTATAGTATAGCCATAGTTTAACACTCTAACCATTTTCAGCCAGTCACTTCGTATTTCAATTTTATTATTATTCTTTAGTAAGCATTGCCTGTTTTTTCATTGTTACTAACTATTAATACTGTTTTAATTTCACATGCTTCAGAGGTTGTGAGCCTATGAGCTACGTTATAGAGGTAAACTGCCTTTTCTGACCACTCTTGAAATATCTGCTGTTGAGATGTTCATGGGAATATATTTTAAAATGGCAAGAAGGGAAAACAGTATTTTGTTTTGCTAATCTCAGTATTTTTATTATTCCATACAACAAAGTGAACATAGTGTTACTAAGTAAGGCCCTGATCCTTCAATGACTTTTGCACATGCTTACTATTACCCACTGTGACTATTCCCAAAACAAAGTCACTGTGAGCTCAGTGGGATTGCTTACAATCCATAACTTTAGGCAGATACCTGAGTCTTTGATGAATCAAAGCCTGTGACTATAAAGTCAAGATCTCAAAAACTGAGTAATGCCAGGATCAGTGCTTTCCTTATGTTGTCTTACATGATGAGGTACAAATTTTTCCACAGAGACCCAGCCTCAATCAGCAGTCAGAATGAACAGTGTTTACTGAACAAGGTGGCCACTCAAATTTCCTTTTATCTTTGTTATGCACTCTGAGGGACCAGGCCTTATTTATTACACTCTAAATTGCATCACTTGGTTGCAGCCAGAAAGGACCATTATGCCAGTTGCTGAGCCCTTGAGCACAGAGACATTCTGTCCATGTACACTTTTCCTGAACAATGCCGCATACGCAGGAGTTCTTAGCTGGCCAAATCTGCTGACTTTATGGTTCTTTTGTACTAAGGATACAGAAGAGAGACCCACATTTACTTGTATACAATATTTGTAGCTTCTCTTGCTGTACTGTATCAGCCCACTTGCCATGTGTGTGTATCTACTGTGCAGTATGCAGTACCATTGCAGCCTTTATCAGCAGCACAAAAAGAGGTGAATTTTCATCCCTCTGATTGAGAGGCTTTGGATACAATGTGCCCAAGAGGTCCACATTCAGGGAGTGGCTTTTGGACTCTCAACTTCCCATGGTATCCCAGAAAGGCTGTTATTCGTTTGTGAGCTTTTCCTTCACAATATGGTCTAATAATAGCCTGAGGCCCTCTCTAGATGACAGGGATTTGTCAACAGAAGATTTTGTCAGAAGATATCATTCGACTTCCCAGCCGCTCTCTCGACAAAATGGCCAACTGGAAACACAAATGCCCAGTATCCTGGAAGCCCTGTCTGTTGACAGAGGCCCGCCCCCCAGAATGTGTAGACCGGCTTTCCGTCAATAGATCTCTGTGGACAGAGGCATTATTCCTTGTGGGGAGTGGCATACAGCTGTCAACAAAAGTGCTGCGTTCTACTGACTTACTGTTGACAGAATGCCATGGGAATCTGGACACTCCCTGGGTTTTGTTGACAAAACACCAGTTTTGCCAACAAAACCCTCTAGTCTAGACATAGCCTCAGAGCTGTAACCATGTTAGTCTGTATCTTCACAAAACAAAAACAGTTGTCCTGTAGTACCTTAAAGACTAACAATATTATTTATTAGGTGATGAGTTTTCATGGGACAGACCCACTTCTTCAGATCTGGAGAATAACTCATAACTCAGACAAATATAATTTAAAAAAAATAAAAAAAGCTGAAGAATCAGCTAGATGGAGGGTAAGTACAGGAGCAGTGGCGCTGCACTAAGTCATGTTTGCCTATGCTATAGAAGGAAGTAGGGTAGGTTGTGTGCAATGTAATTTGAGCGGATAGGTAAAAGGTTTTTGTTTTTAAAAGCATCTATGTTAAATATCATGCAGGTACCTCATGAAGTTGCATTGGTGCAGTTTACACATTTTTAATAAGACTGCATAGTCAAGCGAAGAATCTTTCTCTGCCTAGCAGCCAACACACTTTGTTTCTTTGAAACTACAGTTGAGAGGTGGAACAATAGCCAAATCCTAGGGCACTACCTTGCCTGCTTTGCAGAGAGAAGAAAGACACTTTGCATTTGTTTGCCTATGCCGGACACGCCTCATAAATCTAAGGATATTGAATGTTGTGTGTGTGCTTAAACACCTGGAAACACCCGTCCTTTGGAATAATTAAGACAGGTATACAGTTTACAGATGAACAAGAACTGAACTTTACTCTTTTGTGGATGATTTTTTTCTTTGGCATTTAACTGCAGGCACAACCTTCAATGAGTCAATGTTTTTCCTCTCACCAGACAGACTGATCTCTTTTGTTTTGTTGAATAAAGGAAGAAAAAAAGAGTTCTAGTCATCCATGTTTTGGGAAACAATTTCTTTATAGTCAAAGGGAAACGTGTATAAGACCAAAATGATTACGGGGTGGGAACACATTACTTACGAGGAGAGGTTGAGGGATTTATTTAGTCTACAGAAGAGAAGAGTGAGGAGGAGATTTGACAGCAGCCTTCAACTATCTGAAGGAGAGTTCCAATGAGGATGGAGAGAAGCTATTTTCAGTGGTAACAGATAACAGAATGAGGAGCAGGTTGCAGTGGGAGAGGTGTAAGTTGGATATTAGGACAAGCTATTTCACCAAGAGGGTGGTGAAGCACTGGAATAGGTTACCTCGAGAGGTGGTGGAAATTTCCATCCCTAGAGGTTGTTAAGTCCCAGCTTGACAAAGCCCTGGCTGGATAGATTTAGTTGGTTTTGGTCCTGCTTTCAGCAGGGTGTTGGACTCAATGGCCTCCTAAGGTCTCTTTCAATTCTATGATTCCATAAAAATCATGGTATTTTGTGAGATTTGAATTCTGTCCCACATTTGCATAGGCAAGTTACTTAACCTCTTTGTGACTTACTTTCACAGTTTGGAGGATGGAGAAGATAATATTACCTACTTCACAGGGTTACAGGGCTCATTCAGGACTTGTAAATTGCTGAGAAAGCTTTAGTGGCAAACACTAGAGTATGTTATAAATAGCACCCTTTCTGTTTTCTGTTCCTGCCTTTCCCCACAACTCCATTTGCTCACCAGCCTCTGTGGTCAGTTGGCATTTCTTCTTATGTTCTCCCACAAATTCAGACTGTAGATTTCTGAAGACAAGGAACTTGTTATAAGGTGGTCTATAAAGTAACATGCACACTACATAATGGAGAATGCCGATACATGAAAGACTAGCTATCTTTGATAGTTTGTAGATGGAGTCTTCCCTCACTCTTTCTTAGCACTTTAGCCTACCAAAGGCAATCAAAGAGACTTTCTCAGACCCTATCTTTTTAAGGTAGTCCATAGCATTTAATTGAAAACTGTATTTCTACTGAAGAGTTTTATTGGACAGTTAAAAAATGTACCTCAGGGAAAAGTTATTTTCTGTTCAGCTATATAAATGGAATAATTTCTATAGTCCTTATCTCTTCTATCCTTATTACATTCTGTAGGACTTTTCCAGAGCACTATTATGCTCAAAGGTTATAGTTTTGGATATCCAGCTATCAGTTTGAGCCTTTGGTAGCAGTGAACGTAGTAGAAGCAGGAATTGGTCCTCGAATGTGGATGATTATTATTCATTTGAGGCAACATAGCCTGTTGTATTAAATACAGAAAATGAGAAATCTGATTTTACACCCAATACTGCCCTATTCCCTTTGTGAACTATGTCACATCATCTTGTTCAGGGATTTTCTTTTTACATGTATTCACTACATGTGAATGCTCAGTCTGAGATACCTAGAACATATGGCTTGCACTAGCTTCCACTTAAGTTGCATGAGCTCAGCATCTCAGAAATCAGGCCTCTCAAGTTGTGGAAATTTAGATGTGACAGACCCTTTGAAAAAAAATGAGACTTAACCCAATTTGTTTTCTCTATCTGTAACACGAACAGAAAATAGTGAGGTACCTCACAAAAGGTGTTGTATTAAAATGAATAGAGCACTGTTATTAAAAGCCATTCCCTTCCCTCCAAAACAGAAAAGGGTCATGCTTTTCAGTGTTTGTACCAGTAAAGCCAGTGCTTCTTTGCACTTTCTTGAAACATTTATTTCATTGCACCATTAGAGCAATATTAAAAAAATCTACTATATAAATAAAGTACCTTTTTGAACACAAATTGAAATATACAGTTTAAGAATGTGACAACACAAATTGATTTTATACAGAAATTAAAAGCTAAAAGGAGAGAGAACTGATCTAGTACCAATTAAAAGAATGCTTTAATCTGATCCCCTGAAATAAACACATTATTAAAGAAACAAGTATAAGTCAGTTGTAATGGTTACCATTTAGGATTTGCTTTGGCTATTTGGCTTTACGTATCAAATTTTATTTTGGAAAATGGTCTCACTGTCCCAACTTTCTAATTCCCTCTTGTGCTTATTTGGTTACCCCTTCTTCATTGTCAGGACTGAGCTTGGAGAGGGAGGGGAAGTTTTCAAGACCCCAATTGTAAATTAGTTTGATGTTTTAAAAAGAATCAACATTTTACACCTTTACTATTAGACCACAAGTACAAAATGTCAAGTTGTGAGAGTGTCAGAGTTAATCATGATAACCCAAATAATAACCTGCCTTGGTGTCAAGAGTGCCAGAAGAATTTGCTCTGCCCTTGCAAAATGGGGACCTTCTTTCTATCCATGTGCCTGCTTTGAGATGTTCTCCCTGGCTGCACCTGCAAAGATCACTGAGAAATAATAATCCCCAAAAGAAAACAGATGAGAATAAAAGAGAAAGGGTGGATGTTTTCCCTCAGATTTAATCTGTATAACAAGAGCCTCTCTATACTTAAGTATTACCATCTGATCTTCTAACACATCTGCATCTTGTTATCATTTATTAATATTTGTATATAACCTAGTGGGCTAAAAACCCAATATAGCTTTGGCATTTCACACTTGATAGTCTTGCACTACATGTGTTTTGTTGCTATGGAGATGTAGGGACATCTATGATGATGGAGAACTACTGCAAAGATGTTACCAAGTTACATTTCAACAGAGGCACCTGTAGATGCTGCAGTGCGGCTACTTACCCTTTACATCAAGAGCAATAAAACTGGTATTATCATTCCTCTGTATATCAGTGAGCGTAGTGTCATACTATTTCCATCAGACATCTTTGCCCACAAACTGAGTATTTAACTCACTATGCCTGTCAAAATGTTCACTGTCATTTTTGAAGATCTATGCTGTATGAAGGGAATCCCCATGATCTATGAAATAGCCTAGCCATAAAAGGAGAGCAAGCCACTTCTTAAGAATATAAAACAGGTTTTGTTTTACCAGGAACATTTATTTTTAAATATTGTTCTCTCTCTATAAAGCAGCTCTTTAGTCACATTCCTCTCACTGCTGTTGTGACTACTGTCTTTGGCATTTTCTTCCTATAACTACCTTTTAAAACATCTGGTACAAAAAGGTAGGTTTACAGAAAAATAACAATATAAACCACAGATTAATCCCCAAAAGTATTAAATAACATAGCAAAAACTTTATCAAATCTGTTATGTACGTATATATGTAGTGTATAAACACTAATAGGACAAAAACATGTTGTGCATAATATTCTATATACACATTTGCAGCTTAGTTAAATTAGTGCTTTGAGGTTAGCAAGGAAGTTGTACAAAAAATAATCAGATCCACTATGGGAATAGTACTAGACTGTCTCACCATTTGTAAAATTTACAGTGTATACAATACATTGCATTTAAAAAAAATCTCTGAATCTATTCACTGACATGCTAATTTTTGACTATTTGCAAATAAAATTTAGATAAAACAGATTCTGACCTATTGAACTACACAAATAACTTCCAAGATCTTAGAACAACTCAATAAAATAACAATTCTCTTTATAAAAAACACATCTAAAAACAAGGGCATTGTGCACATCAAAAATTCGAATCTAAAAATCCAAAATAAAGTGTGACATCCATTTCTGTTGCACTGAACACGTCATTCATTCCAAAGCAGCATTGTTATAGTGAGCACATTCTAAAACAAGTTTTTTCTTATTTCTGTCAATGTAGTGTGATACACAGCAGATGCTCAGTTATTCAACAGGACTTCCTGTGCTCAAGGCTCCATGTGAAGAAAATCAACCTGGTTTTTCAGCCACACCAGGTTTAGGAAATTTTACAGCTGTTTCTTGTACAGTTTTTGGGAGGGCTCTGTGGGGGACGGATAATTTTAGCTTTCTTCAGGCTGTTCCTTTTGTTATTGTTGCTGGTAGTGAGTGAGTATGAGCGTCCATGCATCATCCTGGCATTAAGGCCATTGGCCATAGAGAAAGATTTGAGATGGCTTCGTAAGGCAACCGGGAGAGGGAGCTTGTCCACAAGATGTACAGGGGTGCAGGAGACTATGGCACGGCAGCAGAGATCTTGCAGGCTCAGTACTTTAAAAACAAATAAACAAAGTTGTATTATCATACATAGCATGCCTTTGTCAGCCACATGGTGGCAGCACCGTGTGATGCGTGTCCACAGTACTTTTTTAAACCAATCATCTTACTTTTCCCCTTATTACAGTTCATTTATACCCTTCCTCCAGTACCAGATACTTGCCCATAACTCTAACCTGACTTACAGAATAAAGGTCCAATCCTGCATGCCCTGTGCACACAGAATGTTCATTGACTTCAGGGCAAGATCTTGCAGATTTGTCCCCCAACTCCTGCACAAAGTTGAACAGGCTAATAATACCATTTTCAAGAACAAAGCAGTGATTTGGGAAACTAAGAGACATTTCAAAAATTACTTTAGTTTTTGCCTCATTGAAAGTCAAAGATTAAATTTACCCAACACTTCTACTGAACTCTCATTGCACTGCTTTCCATTTAGCTGAAATCCTCTCTGAATAATAAGACTATTCTTTGAAGCTTTTAATCTTTCACTCTGGTACTTAAGGGAGATATTTATGGAATGAAGACAGCTATGCATCATTATTTACCTGCATATTTATTAGTATCCAAGAAACCTATGGTTCTGTTACAGTCCACTGTTTGTGTCAAAGCCATGGGAAGGCCCAGAATATGTACTTTGGGGAAACATTTTAACAACCAGAATGAGAGAGAACTTTGAGGCAAATGCACAGATGGTTTAACAGTCTTATAGGATGTGTATTTTTTTTCTCTGCTCCTCCTTTTCCATGCTTATATCTTGGAATCAACTGAGGTGATTAATTAATATATCTGTTTCAGAAATTACTCTGTTGAAGCATAAACCATAATCACAGTAAGACAGAGTCCATCCTGCGAGATCCTGAGCATCCTCACTTCCAACTGGCTTGAGAACAGAGGGTGGTCAGCATCTTGTAGGATCAGACCTATAAAATATGATTGCTATTCAAAATGAAACTGTCAGAATGTGTCATTTAATGAAAGACCAACTGATAAGATTATTAAAAACCCAGTGTCTTTATGCTTTTATTTAGCCAAAAAAATGAATAAAGCATGTGAGCTACATGTCTCAATGTTTTCAGGTTTTCACTATTATCCTTAGGCTTTCAGAGATTCAGTATGACAGTTCTCAGAGTGATGAACAAGAATGAACATATTATGTTTTGCCTACCCTTGTTTGGCCTCCAGAGCCGGTCCATCCCATGTCTCATTAACACTATCCTTGCCAGCTCAGTAAAAGACTCTGTGATGTTAAAGTTACAAAGTGGGCTAACTTCAAAAAAAGTCATGCCTAGTCTCTCAGCATAGGCTTGTGCTTGTTCAGTGGAGACTTGACGCTTAAAGGCTAAATGAAGGCGGTTTCCAACCAGGATTTTAGGTACGCCAGGGGCATGCTGAGAGAAGAGAAACAGTAAGAGATTAGTGTTATAACCCTTCACACCATTTACCAAGAAAATACTTTACCAAGAAAAAACAGCTTTTTACAAAAACTCAGAACCCATGTTCTACCCATGAAGCATGGAACATGGCAAAAGAATGCATGACATGAGGCAAAAGTATCATCAATGATAAGCGAGTAGGCTGGGATGAGAAATTAAGGGACTATGCTTAGTTGTTATTTCCTCCCATTGTTTACAACCATCTTTCTCCAAAGCATCTTCAGTCAGAATACAAATATGTATTTTCATTGTTAAGCTACTTCTGTAAAAGCACAATTACTCTATGTTCACAGCTAAATTCAGGGCAGAATTAATTTTTGGGTACGTAAGCACCACACAGACGGCGTATGACTGCAGCACATATAAACATACGCAAGATCTTATAATCTGTCTAGCATGGGTACGAATAGCCATGAAGCTTCTTCATGCCCAACTGAGATCCCGGGTAATTACTTGGTGAACTGCACTGAAGCATCCCTCGCCCCACCCCTCTTCCCCACCTGCATTAGTCTTGTTATACAAAAAATTATATTCTGGGATTCACTTTACCTCATTTATCTCCTTTATCCATCGATCAATGCCATCAAATGACCAGCGATTTGTAATGTCATACACCAGTATCACCCCCTATGTGAAAGAATGTTAACACAAAGTTCACTTAACATATAAAATGTACAATCCCTGCAACTAAAACTGACATGTCAGAATGTAAAAACATTAAATATAATGTAGCTGCACCAACATCTGAGACTGTGGTAAATGACTGAATATATAGTATCCCCCAATCCTTGACAAATTTACATTACGTATTTACCTTTCTGGTCAGACACAATTTGAGACAGTTTAGCATATACACTTGGGTTTTTGCTCCTTGAATAACATTCCCACGACACTTCTAGCTTTTACTGCAGTCTCTATTCAGAGGTGTAATGATAAGAAGGGCTGGATATGTCTGAAGAGTGTACAGTATACACACTCCTCCTTCTTTTGGTTCAGATATAGTGATTGCTAGAGGGCAGTATTAGCCATGTAATTTCTCTAAGGATTCCCTTCCCCCACCCCACCCCTTCTTACTGTAGCATCCAATTGTGGTATCCTGTTAGGCTTGATACCCTTCCTCTCAATGATGATAGCAAAATTATGAACCATAGGATACCAACATGAAAAAGAAACTTACAAAAGTGCTTTACTTATGCGGCACATTTATACATAATTTTACAACAGCCACGTGGTGGATTTGGCCTTTTACAAACTCACCTTCCAAAATATACAGCTCTAACCTCAAAGAGCTTACAATCAAAGCCCTTAATCCTGCTGAGGGAACCATGTAGACAGAATCCTGCATGCACATGACATCCCATTGATGTCAACTGGGGCTCGTTTATGTGGTTTAGATTTTATCACCTTAGCTTGTTATTCATCACACTGCTGAGTGATAAGGAATGCCAGAGTTCACAGAAATATGACCAGGCAGTGACTCAGATCAGGCACATAAAAATCATGATAGTTCAATACAACAACAAGAGGTTCAAGTCTGCTGTGGGGATGAAAGTAGAGCCCAAAGGGTGGAGTCAAAGATGGGGTGACACTGCCAGATCAAAAGGTGACCAAAGGGAACCAATATAATTTCAGCAACTGTGTTTTGAATTATTTGTAGGAGGCACATGGATGTCCACGAGGTTGAAGACAACCTGGCTACAGTAATCCAGACAGGAGATGATCAGTGCCTAGATAACAGTTTAGACTTTAGAAACACAGAGAAAGGACTGGAATTTAAATTAAGTTTAACTGATTCAAAGAACCCTGGGAGCAGTTCTGATCTTGAGGGGAAGCTAAGATTATGCAGAGAGAGTCTGAGGAAAAACCCAAACAGATAAGGTAGAGCAGAATCTGGGACCCATTTATCTCCTGTGTAGGATTTTCTGCAACAATGTAGTAACATTCTGCTATAGCAAGTCAGATCTTTCCTTTTGGGACCAGCTTCCCCTCTTCTGGCATTATCCAACCTTCTTGGTTTGCATGCTATGCAAATTTACAATCTTCTTATAATTACCCCTCTTTTAAGCACACACTGAAATCCGTCACTATCAACAAAACACTAACGAGCTTGCTTAATTTTAAGCACATGCTTTACTGAATAGGGAGCTGCTGAAACAGAATCTGAAAGTATAAGTGCTTAATGCTTAAGATAAAGGGAGAATTACTTTGGGTAATGACAGACTGTTGTAGTTCCTAGGGCCTTCTGGGAGGGGTAAGAAGTAAGACTGTGCACCAAGCCAGTGCACCAAGCCAGACCATCACTTCTTAAATTTAATCTTGGTCTTGATTTACTTAATAAAAATATAAAGAGATGCTTTGTGCAGGTTGCTCCTGTTTCTTTCCCCCAGAAGAACCCTGTGTTGTATTCAGAAATATCACAGAATCTTATTCTAATTTACTTCATAGTGTGAACGCTAAGAGCCAGTGTAATAAGCTTCGCTACTCTTGTGATATATCTTTATCAGCTCTACGTTCATTTATCTACCAGCAATTACATATTACAATGAAGATAGTTTTGAGCTTACCTGAGCACCTCTTGAATACGAACGAAATATGGTGCAGAATCTCCCTTGCCCAGATGTATCCCTAAACAAAATAAAAGTTACAAGCTATTGAGAGAAGCAGGCAACATTTTATGTTAAGAATTAGATTTTATCAGCTCGTACTGACTGGAGAGTAACATTTTCCTACCATTTCGCAGGCAATAGCAGCCTCCAATACACAGAAGAGTTTTTCAATCCTCTGCAGTTAATAATATGTTGTCTTGCTTTCTATGCTCATGTTCTAACTGTTTTCAAAAAATAAGAGGACAAGCTCTTCTAAGCCTTACACAAGCTATTGACAGTGGAAAACAAGGAATAGTCAAAAATATTTTACAGAACCCTGTCTGGAGCTTATTTCATCCAAAACAAGGTTGTTTTCTGGTTTCTGAAAGAAAAGCCCATCTTTTACAGCAAAAGAAGACAGCAAATAGATGATGTCTACAGGTGACCCTGGTGTGACTATAATAAATTCTCAATGGAGGGGCACAAGAGTGCCTTGTAATGCCTCGGATGATGGCATGGGACCTTGTGAAGAGAAGCAAAGATGTGTTTTTGAGGCTTTTTGGGAAACCGAACGTGTGTCTACCCCAAAGTCTCTTAAGAAGAGTATATAGGATCCATCAGAATCAAAAATTATCAGCAGAATATTATGATTCCTCATGGCAAACTTCTTATTTCTGAATAAACTACAGAAAGACTTTCAATCCGTTATCCCATATAAATGTGCTGAAGGCTTAACATACATAATTCTCCTATGAAAAGCCATGAAAAACCCCTCTTCCTGGCAGCTTCTCAATGAAGCTTGGTGTTCGGTTTCAACAGTGCCTTGTATAAAGTGGAAGAAACACGAAGAAAAATAAGTACTTGTGTATGAAACCAATCAAAACAATCAAGAAATTATAATGCACAAGTGTTAACATTAATTAAATGATGAATAATTGTTTGATCTAATTTTCAAAACCATAGAAGTATAAACATGAAATCAATAGCAAGCTTTACACGAGTTGAGAAACAATAAATAAATTCTAGCTTTGAAAAATACATGTATATATAAGTCCCTTAAGTGCTTTTAAAAATACCAGCCAAAATAAATGCTTGTGTGAATGTGCAAGTTAATCCACATAGCAAGACAAACTACTGCCATTGCTATAAAATGGTACTTTGTGACAATTGTGGCAATGGCCCCTCTTTCTCTGGCCAGTGTTTGAGCCAGCAGCTCTCCCCCTTGCCAGCAGTTCAGCTGGTTCACCATTTTTGGTTTGCCTTTTCCCTACTCCATAGCAACCCTTTGGTCTGACGTTGTCGCACAACATAATTGGTTTTAGGCCCACAATTCTTCACTCCTTCCAAACCCTGCTTGTGTATAGCAGGGAACAGACTCCAGCTCTTCAGTTCCTGCTCCTTTTCTGCCCATGCCCTGCTCCTGCTGCCCAGTGTGCCCCTTTGTGCTGGAGGTTGCAGGGAGGATGGCTGATGCAAGTGCTAGCATTATCTCCTTCAGATTACATCAGCTGGGAATTCATCTACCCAAGGAGTTGTCTACCAGCCATCTTCGACCATTTTAAGACACAAAACTGCCTTAGTGGACCAGAGATCCACCCCCAAACATTAGACATCCATTCCAAAAGACTTGTTTGCAATGTCACTGCTTTTCCCAGAAACTGTAAGAGGTGCTATAATAAGATACTGTCAGGTGCCAGTCTTACACAACAGTGAATGCACTACAAAAACATAAGTAGAAATATTTTGCCTCACAAAGGCTCACCTATTTGTGTTACAGGTGTTTAGATTAATTTTTAGTCAACTTTACTGTTATTACTAAACCACTGTTTAGAGTACATTAACATCCATTCTGTGATAAGATACTCATATTGCCACCTTCTCCCCATTATCTGTGTAATATCTATGCACTTCCAAATCTTTTGTGTATTTAATCTCACAACCCCTGCATAAATTATAGAAAGACTATAAAGGCAGAGGTAGGAAAGCATTATTAGCAACACTTCACAGATGGCAGAAGCAAGCCAGAGACCAACCAAGCAAGCTAGCTGCCCAAGGTTACAAAAGAAGCCTGTGGTGGGGAAGAGAACGGAATCCAGATTTTCCAGTGTCTCGGCTATTGCCCTACCTAAACACCAGACCATTATTCTTCCCTTTGCTTGGCATTTTCAGAGTCCAGAAGACAGACAATACCTGCCCTTAACAGTTACAGTCCACTGACTAATACTGTTTAAAAGGCATTGAGGAAGAACAATTGAATGAATACTTACCACAGCTGTAGTTTTATTCGACGGCCATCCAGAAGTATGGTCGTTGTCTTGTAATCAATACCTGAAAAAAAGGTCTTGTTTAGAATTAGAATCTTAGACCATCTGCACTACATACAATGTCTAGACAGTTAAATCTGTAATGCAAGTTAACAAGAAGGAGCAAATATAGTCACTAGAGCAAGGTGTATGGGTAAAACATATCCTGTAGATTTGAAGTTATGGGGACCTCAAAGCATGAGTGTGGTCTCCTCATTGAGGAGCACATTTTCCCAGCTCTGTCTGATGGGCCACCTCTATTCCCATCCATGATTCTACAATACTCTGCCAGTTAAATGCTACTGCTTTCCTTCTGTTTCTCTGGATACGCTGCCTTGTTTATAATACCCCCTGGAAATTCCTCTCCCATGGTAACTCTACTGGCAGCTATGAGTTCCAGGAACAGCTCTCATGCTCTCTTACGAAGCAGCTGTAAGAACCTGCCCCAGCTTCTTCTGTCCAACTCTTCTCTCATCTCTATTGAGAGATTAAGGTCAGAAAGGGACTGCTTAATCTATTCTAATTTCCTGAATAGTACAGGGTGGGCAACTCCACATACCAAGTCCTTACCAAGCCCATAACTTTTGGTTGAGCTACAGTATATCTTTTAGAAAAAAAGTGGGTTACCCCCTCTAGGCATTTAAGAGTAGCTCTGTCTCCATCCTCCTGGCACATGAAACATTAAGGCTACGTCTTCTCTTGGGCAAAACTTCGAAATGGCCATACTAATGGCCAAATCGGACAATATTAACGAGACGCTGAAAAGAATATTCAGCGCCTCATTAGCAGGTTGCCAGCCGCGGCACTTCAAATGTGCCACGTTTCGCTTGCGAGCAGCTCATCTATACGGGGGGTCCATTTTGAAAGCACCCTGCAAATGTCAAAATCCCCTTATTCCTAGCATGGACATTTTGAAGTTTTGCCCAAGTGTAGACATGGCCTATATAAATAGTACTTGTGATGGTATGTTTACAATGCAGACACCAGTCCACTACAAACTGGATCAAGCTGGATGAAACTATCACTCATTACACATGAGCAACATAAGAGGCTGTCAGATTTGTTTTAAGTCAGTCACTTCCTATTTAATTCAACATGCTTATTCAAGAATTCTCCCAAATCAGGGATGCAAGGTGGGGAGTGCAAACAGCTAGTAACAGATTCTGAACTTCTCTGCAGTTAGCATTAGTCACTGTGACTTTTTTAGACATGAATCATCAGGAACAGCACGAAACTGTAACAATGATCTCAACAGATGTTGATTGTGCAGTTGTAGAAATGTAATGGTCTTTCAAGATATTATTCACTCATCTATGGAATAGCTTCTTCTGGCTTCAGCTTTAAGGATATACAACCTGCAATAGGGATACAATATTTGAACTTTCAAAAAAAGGGGACACCTCTGACAGGTGAGCCCACCACTGGGATCAGTGGGGCTCCTTGCCTGCAGGCACTCAGGTAAGCAAACCATTTGGTGGCCTGCCAGCAGCAAACCTTGTTCCCCGGTTATGAAATTTCACACACCCCCAGAGGGGCCCACCCCCTACTTTGCATACCTCTGTACTAGATGACATTTGCAGCTGACGTGCCCTAGAGATGTTACAAATGTAAAAGTTAACTTCAGAAGTTAGACATTTAAGTCAACTAAATGTTGGTTCTGTCTTCTAGATAGATCACTGCTAGGGAAAGCCAATAAAGCACAGTTTATTGCTTACAAAGTGTTAAAAGTATGTGTGGCTTCTTTTAACTCCAAGGAACACCTGTTAAGTTTAGGAACTTCTAATTCAGGGACCCCTTGCCAATTTCACTTCATATTTGGGGAAAAAAAAGTTTTATCTTGGCCCCAGATCCTATCTACCAATGGTGAAACTGCTTAGATTTTTGTGCTTTTATAGGATGGCAGTCCCCTTCCACCCCCACCCCAACCCTAAAAAAGGCTTAGAAATGGACCTCAGTAACTAATTTTAACTGTAATGTGACTGACATCACTTCATAATCTAAACTAACATTACTACAGTCATTACCAGTGCCACAAAAAACATTTCCAAATATAGATCTATAAAAATGTTTGTGGCTATTTCTGATGATATTCAATATGGGCCACATATACTTTTACCAGTGCAGCTGCCTATATTCGCGTGTAGGATGTTGCTTCGAGTAAGCTTTTTCCTTTTTTAATATAATATCTTTTGAGTCAAAGTAGTTTCCTAAAGATAATAAAATGCATATTTACAAAAAACAACCCAAGGAAAGAGAAATTGGTTAACAAATTAAACATTAAAATAGAGAATGCCAATCTAAGACACATCACTGTCAGTTAAAGGATATTATCTTGTAAATCTGCCAGTCCATTCTTCAGCAGAATTTCTTAGGTACATTAGATTACTTGACTTTCTTCAGTGAACATGCAGAGTGTATTTAAAAGGATACTCACGTTCATATAACACTACGAAAAAATTTAATATCTCATTTTAAAAAATACTTTTAAGCCTTGAATTTCAAGTAACAACCCACTCCGTTACTGCTGGGCAACTTTACATAAATAAATTCAGGAAACTGGTTATTATACTGAGGTTCAAAAACAACGGAGAAAGATTGTGTGATAGTTTTCTTTTAAGGCTCATCTGTTCCATTCTTATGAACATGACAGACTTATAATTTAAAACATATAAGAAGCCTGCTAAGTATATATCCCACTCATAGGAAAAAAGGCAAATAATTAACATATACCCTTACAGTACTGTGTGCATAACCTTTTAGGAAGCAGGTTTGCAAACTTCTTTTTTTGGTCTCATGAAATATTATGTAGGTGTATTTTGTAAGTTACAAAACAATCTCAGTGAAGTTTGAATGGAGGAGTTATTTGCATAAAAAGATTGCTACTTCGTTGAGCTTAAAGTTTTACATTTCAGCTTTCATGGCACAGACACTAAGCCTACATCTAAACTGCTACGGAGGATCGACCTGCTCAGGGTTGATCTTTCAGGGTTTTGTTTCACGCATGTGCAAAATGGTGCTTTCCTGGGTCAAAGTTGACCCTGGAATGCCTTGTAAGTGGCAAAGATTAAAGAAGGTTGATGGGAAAAAACACTCCCATCGATCTTCTTCCATATAGACAGCCATTGAAGTCAACCACCGATAGATCAATTTTAGCTAAGCAATTGGCTAGATGGAGCTTTGATCTGACCCACTATGGCTGTTCTTATGTTCTATGCATATTGTACCAGCTAAATTCACACACTGATATTTGTCAGGCCCGAATCATCTATTACACTAGATTTCATCAGATTTCACATTTAGGAAACCTGATGGAAGAGACTAATCTAGTGAATTCAATATCAAGTCTGATCTTTTTAACTTTATCAGATGCTCTGCCCACCTTCCAGAAGTTCTGGATTCCAGCAAAGCAAGTCCCCATCCTAGCAGTGCACAACTCCATTAATTTGCACATCTTCAACATCTAACAGTAGTGGATTCCACCCACTAGTGAAAGCCTCTTCTCCTGTCGGCAGTGTCACCACTCATCCACCACCCCATAGGAGTAGTAGTAGGCATCCTTCAGTCTGCATAGACTATGGATCGCGCCCTTTATAGTTTCAATTGAGGACTTCATTTACAGCATCTACTGTGACTATGAAGACCCACACGAGAGTGACAGTCCTTGCTGCATCTCTTGCAGATGTGGTGGGTGTCTGGCAAGTCCTTAGTGTGCTTTCTGTGTGCTCGCTTCTCCTCTGCTAGCTGTCTGATCCTCATCTCGCCCTTCTGAAGGCCCTTGTGTAACCCCTGCCTCCATCTGCTGCGGTCGTCTGCTAGTTCTTCCCAGTTGTCCAGCTCGATGTCTACCTCTCTGAGGTCTCTCTTGCAGACATCTTTGTAGTGCAAATGGGGGTGTCCGGGAGGTCTTTTGCCAGAGGCAGCTCACCATACAGGATGTCTTTTGGAATCCTTCCATCATTCATCCTGTGGACGTGGCCAAGCCAGCGGAGCCGACGCTGCCTGAGGAGGGTGTGCATGGTTGGGATTCCAGCTTGCTTGAGGACGGCGGTGTTGGTCACTTTGTCCTCCCATGATATTCCAAGGATGCGCCTGAGGCAGTGCAAGTGGAAGGTGTTCAGCCTCTTTTCCTGGTGGGCATACAGGGTCCAAGTCTCGCGGCCATAAAGGAGAGTGCTGAGGATGCAGGCTCTGTAGACTTGCATTTTGGTGTGAGTGTACAGCTTGTTGTTATTCCACACTCTCTTGCTGAGTCTGGACAGAGTTGTGGCCACTTTTCTGATCCTCCTATTTCGCTCAGTGTCCAATGACATGGTGTCAGTGATGGTGGACCCGAGGTACACAAACTTGTGGACGACCTCTAACGTATAGTTGTCAGTGCTGATTGATGGGGATTCAGCAACATCCTGACCGAGTACGTTTGTCTTCTTTAGGCTGATGGTAAGCCCAAAGTCCTTGCACGCTTTGGAGGACTGATCCAGCAGTTTTTGAAGCTGGTCTTCTGTGTGAGACACTACAGCAGCATCGTCTGCGAACAGCATGTCTCTGATGAGGACTTCCCGCACCTTAGACTTACCTTTCAGCCTTGCAAGGTTAAACAGTTTCCCATCAGATCTTGTGTGCGGCAAGATGCCCTCTGTTGAAGATCCAAAGGCATGCTTCAGGAGTGCGAAGAAGATCCTGAACAATGTCGGAGCAAGCACGCATCCTTGTTTGACACCGCTCCTGATTCTGAAAGCATCCAATAATGCGCCGTCATATTGGATGGTTCCTCTCATGTCTTTGTGGAACGACTGGATCATCTTGAGTAACCGTGGAGGACAGCCTATCTTGTGGAGCAGTTTGAACAGACCATCCCTGCTGACCAAGTCAAAGGCCTTGGTCAAGTTGATGAAGGCTATGTAGAGTGGCTTCCTCTGCTCCCTGCACTTCTCCTGCAGCTGCCTTAGAGAGAAGACCATGTCAATGGTAGACCTCTCTGCACGAACCCGCACTGCTATTCGGGGTACACCCTCTCAGCAATCTTCTGGAGTCTGCCAAGGATGACGCGAGCGAACAGTTTACCAGTGATGCTTAGGAGGGAGATTTCACGGTAGTTGTTGAAGTCGCTTCTGTCTCCTTTGTTCTTATACAACGTTACAATGTTAGCGTTGCGCATATCCTGTGCAACCTCATCCTCTTTCCAGCACAGGCACAGCAGCTCATGTAGGGGTTCCAGGAGTGTGTCCGCGGCACACTTGATTACCTCTGGTGGTTCACCATCCTGGCCAGGGGGCTTTCCTGCTGCAATGCTGTCGATGGCTCTCTTCAGTTCATCCACAGTCTGTTCTTGAATTCTAGATATTTCAAAGTTTTCTTGTTTCCTAAAACATAACAAGCAATTGATTTGCCCATTCGTTTCTATTCCAAAATAGCTGGATCTTTTAGTTACATACTGGAATTACAGACTGTTTTTCATAAGAACACCTTTCAAGTGTGTTTAGGTATTTCAAAGTGACACAGAAGTTCGCATTCCATCAACTGTCCTATCCCCTTGGTCCAAAAAGATCCCACCATCATAGGTGCAGGAACTAGGCATGTGGGACAAGCTGCAGCACCCCTAGATTTCAGCTGGGACTCTGCCACCAGCCCTGTGTGCCTGGGTCTTGGCTGCCAGTGCCATGCCCCATGCTGGGTGCAAGCCCGGATTCTGGCTGCCATCCAGCTTGGTGGGGGACAGGGCAGACATGGTAAGGAGGCTGACTTTCATCACTCCCACTCTTCAAAGTTTTCCCATGTCACTGCCCAACCATGAACTGACATGGACAAACACTCAGAGAAGAAGCTGTCGATTGAGTCATCTTCAGACATGCTAAATGTCCAAGGCAGCATGGTAAACAAAGGACAATCTTGCTCGTTCACTGTGATGCCCAAATATTAGCTAAGAAGCTTGCAAAGAAGCTTGATAAAATTCTACCCTAATGTATTCATGTAAATCAGGTGAAGTTCATCCATCACAGTCGTGGCTCTGACAATTTGCTTCAGATGATTAGCATTATTTTAGGATCCTCTTACTGACATATCCCTGGGTGCAAAAAAGGCCTTTGACTGTGTGCGTCTCCTGGCATTACCCTCCATCCATACCCAACGAGTCCGGCTCCAATAGCAGCCCCTGCCACTCCAGTGGCTCCTCTGGCCCCAGCTGCTCTGGCAGCTCCTCTGGCCCTGATGGCCCCAGCCGCTCTGGCAGTCCCCCGAGACCCAACAGCTCCACCAGCTCTGGTGAGTCACCAGCATTTATTTGGGGAGAGAAGGGCCAGCGGACAGCATCTGTTATTTCTGAAGTCTGTTAAATTGGGGTCCATTAAATCAAGGGTTTACTGTACATGATGTTTAAAAATCAGATTCAGTTTACAATAATGTTATCTAAGATGGCAAAATGTGTTGAACCCATATGAAAAATATTTGTTGAGAAAAAGAAGGAAACTCCAGTTGGCACCAGATAGTGAATTGTCTCTTAACTGAAGTAACAGCCAGTGAACTATGCCCATAGAGAGGAAGTAGAGAGCATAATTGAAATCGCATGTAATTCCATCCTGTCCTAATATTTACTAGTTAGTGATGAAATAGTTTGTTTTTATCTTCATATCATTACAGACTTATCTTGCCATGGAAATTAGAACTAAAAATGTTCCATTACAAACTTCAGTATTTCCTCTCCTCCGCTCCTCCAAAAGGAAAGGATATCAGAGACAGGCAGTAGCTCATTAACTGAATGTTTACTACAGATTTTGGTTAGAATCCTCAGATGAAAGGTGCTATATATAACATGTTATTGTGTATAAGTATTATTAGCATTATAGGGGAAAAAACATGCTTCCCTTCTTTTGGTGTGTTTCAGTCACAGCTTTCAGAAAAGCTGGAAGGGACTATCATCCTGCATGCTTCAGAAATCTCACAAAACTCATCAATTTTTTTTTTTAAAGAAACATACAGAATGTTATACAGAAATGGTATTTTTGTTCAGTCTCTCTGTTCAAAGGGACTGCATGAAAAAGAGATGATCCTCTTTCAGTTCATTCTCTATGAGCATGGCCTTGTTTCCCCTGGGGCCTGCTCCTCATTGGGAGATTTACCGTTAACTAATATAGGAGCAGAAACAGGCCTTAGATATTCCTATATTCTATCTTGAGAAACCACCTGCTTACAGTCATGACCACTGGGTTTTATATTATGCCCCTTTCAAGCTAATCCATCCAGCATGACTTTTTTTTTTTTAAATATTTCTCCCAAAGCAAAGACAGCCTCTCTCTCAAATGGCACTTTTTATAAATCTTGATGCATGTTTGTATAACAAACAAGACCTCGCACATAAATTATGTTGTGTGAATACTCACTGTATATACTATGACTCCATCTCTTCGTCAGTATGTCTGCATGTGTGCCCATACACATATGTGCTCTCTCTCTCTCTCTCTCGCTCTCTCTCTCTGCCCTCACCATAGAGTTTTACCAATCAACATCACCAGACAGACAATCTACCCCTACACACAAATGTATTTTAATGAATACCAAAGCAGTTTACTTTTACCAAAATGACAGACATGCTAGAGCTACCTTTCTAGCCAACAATGCTCAGAGTTAAGTTTATTTCAGAATACGTTACAAATTAGAGAAAATGTTGTTTTTCAGCCTAATATACATATTTTTAAATCATATTATCCTGGTTTTTAAAAATCTTTTCCAACAGCAATTCTGCACTCATGCAAAACTGGTGGAAGATCTAATACAAAAAGAGTTGGAATGGTTTTCTAAGAGTGCCAATATTCGTAGGTCTCAATTCTTTCCTCATTTTCACACTGGCATACCTGTGTCATGTTTTGTGCTCATTTTTTTTTTGTAACATATTTACAGTCCAACATTTGTCGCTGCAGACTGAGAGGAGCTGGAGCCGGGGGGAAGCCAAGAGTGAAGAAAAAAAAGAGAAAAATTAAATATATGGAACTGTATGGATAAGTACAAAGAGAATTTGGTACATTGTGCACACTCATGTTTGCGTTTACTGTTTTAAATCCTCCATCAAAGTGAATGTACGTGACAGCTATTTGTAATGTCTTTGAATATACAGAATACTAAGGGGCTTATTCTCTGAGGCTATGTTTAGACTGCAGGCTTTTGTCGACAAAACCTGGGAGGGACCAGATTCCAAAGCACATTCTGTCAACAGTAAGGTGACAGAACGGAGTGGTTTTGTTGACAAGCCGTACCCTGGTTTGCCACAAGGAAAAATGCATCTGTCAAAAAAAAAAAAAAAAAAAAAAAAAAAAGGCGGGTGTCAACATTCCAAGGGCGCCTGCTGTTGACACAAGAGGCCTTCAGGATGTCATGCAGGTGTCCCAGGGGGGACACTGTCCACAGCACTCTGTGGTTCCTGCCTCTGAGCCTTCTTAAATCCGCAAGGAGCCCAGGAAATCCCATGGCAGGAAGCTGAGCGCGTGGGAGTAGCCGCGCAGCATGCATTTCCCTCCACACCCACACTGGAGCAGACATGGCAGAATGCCAAGTATCCCGTGACCCCTCTGACCCTCAAGGAAACAGCCCCAGGGGTCCCATGATCCTCCCCAGTGCCCCAAGAGGCGTGCATTCTGTGCAGCCAGGGAAGAACAGTAAATGGAAACTTGGCAAATGTGATGTACCCTCATCCTACAAAAAGTACAATGACTTTCCGAAAAGTTGTCTTATCTGAGCTTCCCTAAGAATTTGCTTTTGGATTAATGTGAACAGGGCAACTGATAGAAGTGCCAGGTCCCTGGGCAAGGTGATGATGGGGAGGGGTGGCCTCAGGATCCTGGAAGGGGCAGGGCCTCAGATGGAACGGGGTGGGGGGGTGGGATGACCTTGGGTCAGCCTCCCCCCACCCCCTCTTCAGTGCCACCTGGCACTCCAGCAGCAACTTAAAGGACCAGGCAGGCCTGAATGTGCATGCCCAGTTGTTTAGGTATAACAACTGCTCATTTGGCTACTAAACTATAACTGTTTGGCTTCTTGTGCTATTTACACAAAGGCAAGATTGGAAATACAAAAGACTGCTTTCCAGTTCTTACCAAACTTTAGTTTACTTACTTCTTAAGCGCAATGTTTAAAACACAGCCAAAGTTTGTACTAGGTAACTGCTTCAAAATTCAAACAATAGTAAAAACAGATGCAATACTTCACATTTCGCAACATATTCTAGAAGAAAAACACAATGGCCTCACATCTTGGCACTTAATCATAAACACATTTAGTTGGATCAAGAGAATCATGTACTCAATTCACTGAAGTTAGTGAAAGTCTTTCCAACGATTTCTTTCGGGGTTTGGATCAGGCCTCAGATGAAGAAACTGATCCTAAACAAGCAAACCCACTTCAATTAAAAAAAAGATCTAGCTGTGAGTGGGACAAGATGCATGCAAGCTTTGTAAGTTGAATTTTGTGAATCTACGCTGTGCTACCACAAACACTGTGAGAAGCTAAGACGACCTTTGTCACACTGCAGTATCCTTTGATAGAAAAAGGGGAGATCCAAAATATGTATGTTATACCATAATGACAGCATTTTCCTGAATCTATATATTATACATTCAACTAGCAAAAAGAGAATATTTGAAAATGTTTTTGCAACCTGGAAGACACGCACATTAAGTTCACTCTCTATAGTAAAAAGACAAAACTGGGTAGTCACAGCCAGCACATACATACAATGGTTATTTAACTTTTTATAATAACGAAATGCAACAAATTCTTGCTGGTAAATTCATAATTCACTCATGTTTGTTTTGTCAGTAAACCTTGTTTGTCATTGATTCAGTCTCCACTGAGGAACTTTCTTTAAAGCAGAAGGTTTCGTGATCCTTAGACACCTTTGCCTCCAACCTTGGAGCCATGACAGTCAACACCTGAAAAGTCAGGCACACTACCCATGCAGCACTGGCACTTACAATGACAGATTTCACCAAAAACTGTTTCCAAGTCCAGCAGAAAAACTTCTTTAAAATGCGAGACTCTAAATCATGTTACAAATATTAATAAATTCAGACACTCCATGAGGAATGTTATGGGGCTATAACCTGGTTTCCCCCCTTTACAGATGACATTCCTATAAATCTCAGAGTTCAAAATTCATGAGACTCCCTCAGAAATACATACACACATCTACATGATAAATCCCATGCATTTGGGTTCTGGCTTCTGATTTAGCTTTCGGCAGAAAGCCTCCCTTAACCTCTGTGTGCATTCATCTTACAAGACAAAAATGCAACACAAAATGCATGCAAAAATGGAGTTTTTTTTTTTTAAACAAGGTATTCTCTATTAGAATTTATAGTATAAGCTCTGCCATAGTTCCCTGTTCCTTACTCTCCTGTCCCTGGATCTCCCAGTTTTTCTTATGCCCTCTCCAGAAAGTTCCAACTTGATCGACAAACTGTTCTGTACCTGAGAGAGTAAGTAAAGTAGGTATTTGTTCCAGCACTTCCTGAGATTGCACATGGATTACCCTCCTTAGTACACTGGAGAAAGATCCAGTTCTCTTGTGCTCTCCCATCTTGCTGTTTCTTCAAGAACCCTCTTCTCTTAGCTGCTCAGAACCAGCAGGATGGACAGCCCCTGCAAGCCTGGGTGCAAGATGTGTGGGGCCTGGCTTCTTGCCCCCAGAAGGGGCAGAGCTAAGGGCAGTCAGTCCTTAGAACTGCCTGGAGCCTGGTGCTGCCTCCCTTCCCAGAGTTCATGGCAGCAGTGGCTCCTGGACCTCTGGGGTCTTTTGAAATGCCGGGCTCCTAGGCAGTTGTCTCCTTGTACCTCTTCCCCTACTGGCAGGCCTATTCTGACCACAGGAACCACAGTCAGCTGCCTCTTAGGAAATGGAACCACTCAGCAGCAGAAACTACAGGCAAATGAGCCAGAAAATCCTACACTTTGTCTACACTATGGCAGTGTGGTCATAGTACCAACGGCGGGAGACAGCTCTCCCTGGGGAGTAGGTAAACTACCTCCCCAATCACAGTTGCCAACAGCTTTGGGAGCCTGTTCACACTGGTGCTTTAGAGTGCTGGGGCTTGCTCTGCCAGGGGGAGGGTGTTTTTTGCACCCCTGAATGAGAAAGTTACACCACAGTGATTTGTGAGTGTAGAGAAAGCTCTTAGTTGCTCACTGCCATTCAGGAGATCGGGGACAGAGTGCAAAAAGCTGCCCCTAAATTATGATACAAACAATAGTCTTTCAATGCTGGCAATTCTGAGACTGAAGACACTGAAGCACAACAGGTTAGTTTATTTGTTCCTTATACTGAAGAATCTGTGGCAGAACCAGGACCCTGTAAATCTCTCAGTCCCTTGCCAATGCAAGAAAATGATTCGTCCTGTTAAGTATGGAACTCTTGGATCAACTGGGATCTACATGGACATATTACAAACAGGTGCAGGAAATCAGAGCTAATGCACAGCAGTTTTGGAGACTTTGAGAGGATGCCAAGTGAGCAGAGAGAAAAACAGCAGTAGAGTGTTGCGTATTCAATTCGCAATTACCAGTACTCCATAACTATTATTTGTATCATAATTTTGGGGCAGCTATTTTGCAGCTGAATGAGGGTCATGCACAGTGAAGGTGCCACATGTATAACCAGGGAGAAGCCTCTCAGGCAGGGCCATCCTGAGGATTTATGGGACCCTACGCAAAGGTATTAAATCCTGTACCCAAAGGCAGCCAAGGGGGATGATTTTTTAGAGATGTGATTTTTGTAATCCCCAGCAACACACTAATGAAATATTTCTAAAGAGATTAACACAGTTAATTCGTAAACTGACAGCATCTACCTGAGGTTGGCAAATGCCTGTTAACTTTCACAAGTTCAGCATTCTGTTAATAGGTCTGGCAGACTTTTTCACTTTTAACTAGATCCTCTTTGGAGGAAGCAGAGCCACAGAATATGGATAGAAAGATGCGAGTGGGTGGACATTAAGAACAAGTAGTGCCCCAAGTTTCTGGGTACCCTACACAGCTGCATATTCTGCATATGGGTCAGGATGGTCCTGCTCTCAGGGAAGACGTGGAGCTAGCAGAGGAGAGTTGGCTTTGTGGAAAGAGAGCCGGGATGCTGACATGCCACTTCAGAAGCGTTTCAAAACTGAAAGATTTTAAGTCACCAATGAGAACTGAAGGAAAGCAGAAAACTGAAAACACTGAATGCACTCAATTGGTTAATCTGACTTGACAGACTGGATATATACATTGTCGTGACACACCTAGTAGGAAAAGATTATAAAAGTAAAGCGTGTCACGTATTCACTACAAACCCTACAGTTTAATGTGTAGTGCCGCTGCCATGCCTGTCATTGCTATATTTAATTTTAGCATTCACTAGTAATCCGCAACAAAAGCACTGCTACACACATATACTGACTAGCGCTGTACTTCTCTTACACCAGCTGAGATTTGTTAGCAAGCAAAGAGCCAAAGAAGCTTTAATTGAAACCATAATGCTTCCCAGGAAAATGTCCTTTTTCTAAGATGGGGGGAAAAGGTGAAAATACAAAAGACATCTAAAAATAAAGAAGTACAGCAAACCACTACAAGTACTGGGAACTATACAGAGGGTGGTCTTTAAAGCAAGATAATAATTTTAGTGTATCTACTGAGGTGTAGCAGCAATGAAGGGTCCTGTGGCACCTTATAGACTAACAGAAAAGTTTAGAGCATGAGCTTTCGTGAGTTAACTCACTTCTTCAGATGCTGGTCCTGGAAATCCAGGATTTCCAGGACCAGCAACTGAAGAAGTGAGTTAACTCACGAAAGCTCATGCTCTAAACTTTTCTGTTAGTCTATAAGGTGCCACAGGACCCTTCGTTGCTGCTACAGATCCAGACTAACACGGCTACCCCTCTGATACTGAGGTGTAGAAGCCTTAACGCCGATTTCTATTAAAAACACAAGCTAAGAGAAAAAAGTAACTCTAAAGTCATGTATGGCTACCCTTGTGGCTTGAACACATGCAATTTTAGAGCATCTTAATGAAGATGATGTACACCCACCAGTATACTATCTTAAAATTAATCACAGTACAAACTCTGAGTATTCATTCAAGCAATGAAGTCTGATGAGAGACAGTAACTACCGTACATGAAAATACAGATACTATCTTTAGCTACAAGTACTTGTTTAAATATATTATTTATTGGCAGAGAGCCTAAAGTTTTCCATTATACAGAGACATGTACGAACAATTTCTCACTACCAGAAAGACTCCTGCTTTAGCAGGTTACGTAAAAGTAGAATTTTTTTTCATATCCAAAATGGAAGTTAGTATTTTTATATTGAAAACCTTTAAAAGAAAAAAGATTATATAAGTGTCAAGATAGATGAACGCACAAAATACTGAAAATGTCATAAAAGTAACCTTGGTCTCTTCCATTCTATCACCCTCAAACAATGTAGTGCTTTTGAACAAAGCCAAAAGATCTCTGTAGTGGAGAAAAACATTATGCAATATGCACACATCTGTTTTTCCTTCAGTGATATGTGCAGTTTTCTAGATGGCTGAACAAAACCTCTTATCAATCTCAACACAAAAAGCAGTCAAGTCAATCTGAAGGAGTAAAAGAAAAGAGCCTATATTTCTAGCATAAATGTTTATAAAAATGTTTGTGTTATTCCACAAATCAGTCTACACCAAAGGATTTTTAATCAAATAAAATACATTAGTTTCCAGTTGAGTAGAAAGATGATATAAAAGTCTGTTTTCTGCTGGACATCAGTGTAAATTATCAGAATTACAGATTTCCAGTCAAAGATTAATTATTCCCTATGTAATTTTCTACATTAAACTGTCTGCCTTGCAGATGTCAGAGAAAAAAATCCTATGTAGGCTGAAATTAGATAGTTGTCAACAAAATTACACTTCTCTCAAATTTTAAGCTAAAACACACCCTGCTTGTAAATAAAGACTAACATTTAAAAGCACAATATTGCATTACAGTTTCACTAGATAGTTAAAGAGGTGCTTGCATTCTCAGTATTTACCTGGGCTTTAAGTCTTTTTAAGACAGTCTTCATGCTGAAATGTTTCATATTTTGCCTTAGTCCACAGATGCACTTTTACCAGAGACTGAAGAAAATCAATTTATTTGAGTCTTAAATCATGAAAATTTGATTTATATTTAAATAAAAGATAACCAAATGCATTTTTTGCACACCAGTAATTTGAAAGTGGTTTGAAGAGACAAGGCTCACCGTATGCAGTCCCCAGTAATTATGTGTTAGTAAGCAGGAAGAAAGATTTGTTACAAATTAAGACAAGAACATAGGCATGAGAACTAGGTATGCAGGGGGTTGTTGTGCTGCAGCAACCCCAGGTTTTAGCCAGGGCTCCACTGCTGGCTCCCCTGCCCCAGTCCCAGCTCCCAGAGACCAGCTGGGTGGGGGAGAAAGAGAGACAGTATCCCCTTCATTTGAAGTGTTCCTGGTCAAGAATGATTGAGATAATGCTTTGTGCACACAAAACATTTTCCCTTGTTGATGCAACTGTGCACTGAGTGTAGCTATCCACAATACCAACACACTGGATTTTCCCTTCCCCACCATTCTCTTCACTGCACAGCCCCTTGTATCCCCCTTACTAGAGCTACCCTTTAAAAGAGCACGAGAGAGGCCACCAAGACTAGTTGGGTCCCTTTGCTGGTTTGGGGCTGTAACTTCAAATTTCTCTTTGCTCTATATATGGGATATTTTGATTAGTTTGTAAACACCAATGGGCACCTCTCCTTTTCCCCTTTTGTTAATGGGCATGGAAATGGATATAATATATATATAACTTTAATTTTACAATTACTAATTTAAAAATTCAATTCTCAGTTAAGCTACCTTTGATAAGAAAGTACTGAATTTATGTTGTTGATTAAGTTTTATAACACTTTTCTACTCTCATACAGATATTAAATTTGTTTTCAATGAAGGATTTCTGGGCAGACCTAATCATACTTTTCCTAAATACATCTTCTGTATTTTAATTCTGTACACATATGTACCAGTTCCCTTTTCAGTTCTACTGCTGCAATTATTGGGCAACACCTTTTTACAGAGCCTGGGAAGTATCCTGCATTTAGCCTCACTCCAGAGCAGCAGATAAGGTGATGCAACTGACCACCACCAAAACAGTGAAACCAACCATACATTAAGGCTATGTCTACACTAAAGAATTTTGTAGACAAAACTGGGGTTTTGTCAACAAAACTCGCAAAGCATCTACACACATAATACGTTTTGTCTACAGAAACTGTCAACAAAAAAGACATGTAGATCCTCCAGGGACCCTTTTGTTGACAGAGCGGATCAAAAGATTGATCCACGTTTATTGTGTGGATGCAATCTGTCAAAAGAAGTTTTGTCAGAACATCTCTTCCGATAGTAAGTTCTGTAGACAGATGCTTCTAGTGCAGACATAGCCTATGTATTGCTTACTGTGAAAAGCAAAAATTAAAAGAAAAGTGTTTGTCTCTTTTCATCTCAGATGCTATTTGCAACAACAGATAGAAATTTAATTTTAAAATTTAGAGTGTCCTTTTAAAGTGACAGAAAATAATTTGGCTTTCCCCAATGCAACTGTAACTGAGCCACATTTAATCACATCTAGCCAGAGACTCATGTTGCTAAAGTGAAGATTGATAGACTTAACAACAGTGTTAGGGAAAATAACAGGAAACATAGTAAGAAGAAATAAGTAAAGACAGTATTCTCAGAGATGTAAAAAAAACTTTTGTTTAAGTATGTGCCAACTAAAATCTAGACATGCAAAGGGTAAGCATATGGACAATGAAAACCAATATAACTTTCTCACGTATGCCAGGAGTTAGTTAATTTAATTACTAAACATCAAAGCTATCTAATTAAATTACTTCTTTTTTTACATTTATAATCCATCCTAATGGTAGTCACCCACACTTTTAGTAGAGTTTTTTTCTGTGTCTTGCAATAAACAAAGTGAAAGATTGGATTTATAACAGAGGCTTGGTCCCATCTTTATGGCAGGCAGACAAGGTTGTCTCTTTGCAGATAGCCATACTTTAAGAGTGCATGGCATTTTTACAGAAGCTACTGTTTAACAGGAAAATTTAAGGTACTGAAATTCACACTATACAAACAAGAATATATTCCAAATGTGAAGAGAGTTTCTGGTGCTGTAGGAAAAATAATCTTAATCTTCTGACTTTGGAGTATTCAAAAATCTCAATATTGAAGCTGCATTAATCAATCACTGTCTCCTCTCTCCTTAGTTTTATATCACATTGTCTATTATCCCATTCCCATAACTTTTATCTTTCCTTGGATTGTAAGCAGGGATCATCTTAGTCCTAAACATCTGAAAGAAGTGTCCAGAATTTAATAGACATTACTGTTAATAAATGATCAGTGCAAGCAGTTGGCACATGCCTGTGTTGGGGTAACTGGGCAATGATGAATGGGAATCCTGATCCAAACCTATTCCTGTCATTCTTGTCTGAGCTGCTACAAATACTTTCTACTCAGAACAGGACTGACGAAGTTGGTCTTTGCCCACAAAAGCTTACATTCCAATAAATCTGTTAGTCTATAAGGTGTCACAGGACGACTCGTTGTTAGAACAAGACTGCAATCTAGTTCAGATGATTTTGTCGTATTTTGAAGATTGCAGATGTTTGCTAATTCATCCTTTTATTTCTCATGCATATAACCTGATTGGTCTTTTCTCAAACTTGATACGCAGCAACACAGAGCAAGTTTGTCAAACATGCGGCCCCCTGCAATCAAATTTTTTTGCAGCTCCAGGACTGGGAGTCGGCTGGGCCACAGAGCCCTACTGGCAGCTCCAGCCTCAGGGACCGGGCTAGGGCTGAGGAACCCCAGCAGTTCCAGGGCTGGGAGCCACCTGGGGTGCAGCACCCTGCTGGCAGTTCCAGTCCCGGGGACCCAGCCACAGCCAGGAAACCCTGGCAGGCTAGGGGCTGGGAGCCAACCGGGGTGTGAAAACCCACCAGCAGCTCCAGCCCCAGGGACCCGGCCACATCTGGGGAAACCCCAGCAGTTCCAGGGCTGGGAGCCCTGGCAGCAGCTCAAGCCCCAGGGACCCAGCCAGGGCTGAGGGAACCCTGGCAGCCCTGGGGCTGGGAGCCAGCTGGGCACAGAGTACCTTAAATTTATATTTAAATTAAAAATATTATATGAACAAATAATTTTACATATCACATTTTATGAACTATTAATAAAACAATAAAATTCATATTAAAGTGTTAAATTCTCAATTAAATTTATAGTATTATAATCAAACAAGACCTAAGCAATTATAAATATCTAATGTGCAGAAAAATAGGTACCATCATACTGATGTACCTGAGCTACGCCATGTCAGGACAGATAGTCTATCAACAGAAGAGTCAAAGTGGGAAGAATGGGGTATGAAGAAATGGAAAAGAAAACAACAGAACTTGTCTCTGAAGAAGGCTGGAAGAGCTATAGGTCCCTGTGACTACTTTGTCCAAGTAGGATTTCCTTTAGTATTGAAGGCTGAAAATAGCCCTGATTCTGTGACAAGGCATACTGACCTGAATAACAACTGTGGATTGTGTCAAATTACTTAATGCCTGAAGTGAGGAAATACCAAAGCCTTTTTACCAAGTGGCTGATGAAGGGTCCTGGGAACTGGGACATCTTGAGATTTCTCTGCGTCAGGCATGTCAAACTCAAAGCCTACTAAGGGCTGCACAAAAACTGATAGCCTTCAGGGCCACCACAGAAAATGTACTTCTATCGGAAAGTTGTAATTTATTATTATAGATTATGTTTTAGGTACAAGATGGATCCAAAGAGCGATCTGCTCTGTTGACAGAGAGCAACCGGACTACCCAGCTGCTCTATTGGTAAAACAGCCACCTGGAACCAAAGTTGGACAGGTTTGCCGGTCACCAGTTCCTTTCAGGAGCCCTGGCAAACAGCGCCCTTAAAAGGAGCCCTCCAGATACCCGTTTCCTGCCTCTGCTGCAGATGTGCCTACCTCCTCAAGGGACAGCACAGCTAGCGCAGTGCTTCGCATCTTTGTGGGCAACACCGCTGATTCCAGGGAGCCATGCCTCCAGAGCTGCCCCTGGGCTTGCAGTGGGCATCGGCCCCACACAGAGATGCTACAGCAGCTGCTGAACTTCCTGAAAGCCATCCTTCTCTTCCTCATGGATGGTGAGACCAAGACCACCTGTGAGGATCTTGCTTTGGCTCCAGGAAGTTCACACCTGCATCTGCCCCCCTGCCCCTTCCTGGTGCAGTTCTGAGTGGTGGGACCGTCTGATCATGGGGGCAGTGGAATAACACCAGTAACTTCAGAACTTCTGAATGCAGAAGGCCAATTTCCTGGAGCTCTGTGCCTGGTTCGCCCCCACCCTTCAGAGACAGGGCACCCAGATGCGGCCTGCCATCTCCCTGGAGAAGTGGGTCACAGTCGCCCTCTGGAAGCTTGCCACCCTGACAGCTACCACTGGGGCCTTCCTCATGGAGGTAATGCACTCAGGCTGCTGTCCCGGCATGGCTGAGAGGGGGTGTCCCAGCAAAGGGGGACCCTTAGAAAGCAGGGTCAGACGTGTGAGGGAAGCCCCATCCCTGGGGGACTATGATGTCCCTGCTCGGTGGGGGGGGGGGTGTGGCCTCATGGGGAGAGATCCCAGAGAGCTCGGAGGGGAGGGGACCCTCCTGGGGCCTAGGGACTCCCTCCCTCAGTTCCTGATGCGTGCGGTCTGTTGCCTTCCTCTGCAGGTCATGACAGCCATCCACACAATCCTGCTGCATAGAGTCATCTGTCCTGGAGAAACTGACGAAGTTCTAGCCGGATTCGCTGCCGTGGGGTTCCTGAACTGCGTAAGGGACATCGATGGGACAGGTAGCTCCATGATGACCTGCGCTTGCAGGGACCACCCCCATCCCCTACCACTCCCATTGACCATGATTCGCAGCCAATGGGAGTGGCAGGGATGGAGCCTGCAAGCAAGCACAGGGTCAGAGCTTCTCTGTGCTTCCATTCCCCCAGCCAGATGGATGGGAACACCAGCATGTAGAGCTGCTTCCCCCTGACCCAGCCAGGCAGAGCCTGCAGACCAGATGAGGTCCATGGCTTGCATTGATCTGACAGGCAATAGTTGGCAGGGAGCCAGAACCGGATCACCTTGTTGAGGGGACAGAACTCTGAGCCTCACGGGCTGGATCAAGGCAAGCAACAGGCAAGATCTGGTCTATGGGCTGTAGGTTCTCCATCCCAGCTCTAAGCATTTATTATTTTTATATATTGTTGTAGTGCATAGGATTCTCAGGCATGGACCAATACTGCACTGTGCTAGATGATGTACAGACACAGAAAAAGGGTGACTTTGGCTACATCTACATGAGACACTTTACAGCACCATAGCTGTATCACTGCAGATGCAAGGTCTCCTAGGTAGCCACTCTAAGCTGATAGAACAGTGCTTCTCTCATTGAATTAACCTCATTAACACCGTTAACACTGTCTATAAAGTGCCACAGGATGCAGACTAACTTGGCTACCCCTCTGAAACTCATTAGCACTGATGTAACACTGCCATCTCCATAGGTTTGTATAAATCCCTGCCAACTGAAGCTTTCACTTCATGCATCTGACGAATTGAGCTCCAGCCCACAAAAGTTATGCTCTGATAAATATCTTCATCTTTAAGGTGTCAGAAGACTCCTCATTTTTACTGATAACTGTGTTAGTGTAGACACAGTCTCTGTTTCACCTTTAATTTGCAGGCTTGTGATGTTAGACATGCATAACTTTAAACTCTTACCTAGAATCTACACACATTAATTCACAAGATGTTCCAACCAAACACTGCCATGATTTTCCATTTCTTCCACGTCTCAGGAGAGAGAGGAGAGTTAAGGTCTCATAAATAGCCTAAATGCTTAAATCTTTAGAACAGCTTGTGGCAGTGGACACAATGGTGGTGGGAGGAGGGAGGGAGAGAGAAAACTATGTTGGTAGCAGAATTTGAAGGGGCTATGTAAGCTAAAACCAATGTGTTGAAGTACAAAGCCTCTGAGATATAATATGCACTACTCAGACTTGGGATGTTGGACATGTTAATTAGACTCTTAATCTAGCTGTATACTTGTCAGGGGACTATTTGCCAGCTGTCTTCTGTCAGTAGAACATTAGTGGTGGAGTTTTCAATTTCACTAAAACATAGGTTTTAAACCAAAAAGGAAAAACTTGAGGGAACTGTTAAGTCCTGCATGTAATGTCCAGATCGGCAAGGTTGGTAGGGGTGTCTATGCAGGGTGAACGAAGTGAGTCTTTGGCAACTGTGACAGGTAGGGGCAAGATTTAGAAACGTAAATAACCTAATTTCCATTTAAAAGCACCTTCAGCAAGCTCAGTAATTTGTGATTGCTGCGTAGGCTGAGACACAGCTGTGATAAAAGGCGTTGAGTTTTTTTTGGTAGGGCGTGAGTGGAAAAGCTATTTATTTCTCATGAAAAATTGACTTGCTGGTTATAGTATGACTTTGACACTTTGCTGCAACTTGTGTTGTTCACAGCTGTTGATGTTGAAATACATGGTAGATTCAAGTCCTCTCATCCTACATATAATTTACCAATGTGACAGAACAAAACCAGCAGTCACATAGCACTTTAAAGATTAACAAAATAATTTATTAGGTGATGAGCTTTCGTGGGACAGACTCACTTCTTCAGACTAACATGGCTACCTCGCTGTTACTATTCAACGTGACAGAAATTTGAAAGAAATGTGATAAATCAGTTTCAAAAGGGGATGGTGACTAAGCAATCGTTGGTGAACCAAGGGTAGAAAATATACATACTTCGGTGGACCAGTGGTGTGCTTCAAAATCATGATGGTGCTTACCTACCCCTGCTTGGCCTCCTCCTCCCAGAACCTCACTCATGCATGCGTCACCTGAGACACTCTCCCACTGCTGACCTTCCCCTAAGATCCCTGCTGTTCCCATCTCTTCACTTGATCTTTGCATGGATACAAAATTTTTATCTACTGATATAAACTGGTATCCACAGAGCTGCAGGGCAAAAGCAGCAACATGTTAGGCTGCTGCTTCCAAGAGCCAGAGTCCCATGCCAACACCACCTCTCATTACTGGTGTAGCTATGCTGCACCCTGCCCTATCCACTGTGGTGGGCACCAGGCTCCTTGGCAGCTTTCCTTGGCCATGCTAATCTGTACCAGCAGCTCATATGCCCCCCAGATGGGATACTCAGACTGCTGCATGGAAGGAACTTCTATGCGGGGCTGTCACACTAGTGTGAGTGGGACAAGGTGCTGGTGAGCCTGTTGCCTGCACCCATGGGTGGGACTGGGAGCAATCTGGCTACACCGGAGCATCTGCCAGAGCAAAGGCGCTGGCCCCCTCTGAGTGGCAGACTGACATACCACTGCTTCTGCTGCTGCAGTTCCTGGTACAACCCTGCAGATACCCAGGTGCCCATTTATATCCATGCAGGGCTCTGTTCTTCACTCCCACTCCCATGGCCAATTCCAAATGCTTACTTCTCTTTGACCCCTCCCTCAAGGGGCCCCTGCTATTGCCTCTTCGCCCCTTTCCCTGATGGTGACGCTCTGCCAGTCGCACTTCTCTGCACACTGCCCTGACACCAGGGCCACTCCCAGAGGGTTGCGGGGCCTGAGACAACCTCCCCTCCATGCTGCCTTACCCACATTATATCCCATTTCCCAAGTCCCCACCCTGCACTCCCTGCAAGCCTCTTCCCTAAGTAAAGTGACCTGAGGGATTAGCAGGACACCTGGTGCCACAAGCAGAAGTCAGGCCTGCCTCTGCACTCACTGGCAGCAGGAATCTGAGTGACCTGGCCCCCAACCCACTCCATTCCAGTGGCTCCCAGCTGTGTTGCTCTGCTTCTCACCACCACCGAGTGCAGGGGCAAAGAGAGCTGCGCAATGCCCTGCTTGCAATTTAAAGGCTCCAGCTGCTGCTAGTGATTGCAACTGGGAGCCCCAAGCCCTTTTGGACCCTAGTACAACTTCCTTCTTTGTCCTCCTGTTGATGAGCCTGTCTGGCAGAATCTGGTGCTGCTTTGAGTGGATGTGTCCTGGTCTGAGCAGACCTTTTGTCTGATGGTGAATCTGGCGAGGTGTTTGAGATGGATAAACAAACAATCACCTGTGCGTGAACACTTTACACAAAAGCAATCACTGTATGTCTAATATACCAGTCCTTCTCCTCAAAGAAAACCTGAGCAGCACTTTCAAAACGGGATCCTAGAACATTAAATTCATAACTTTGCTAGACACCAAGGCTACATCTACACTACAGCTATCTGTTGACAGACGTTATTGTCGGAAGAGATGTTCCAACAAAACTTCTTTTGACAGATCGCATCTCTGTATGAAAGTGGAATGATCTTTTGGTCTGCTCTGTTAACAAAAGGGGCCCCCTGGAGCATCTACACAGCTTTTTTGTCTCCCTCGCTGGGGACAGCCAGGTAAGTCAATTGTAGATAAGTCAATTCCAGCTGCATGATTGTCATAGCTAGTATTGCGTATCTACAATTGCCTTTTAAGGTCTAGTGTAGACCTGGCCTTTGTGTTTCTCTCCTAACAGATGTTGAGCCAAAAAATAAATTATCTTACCCAGTTTGTCTGTCTAATATACTGGGACTGAAATATCTACAACAACACTGCATACAGATTCTTACTTGTTAATTTCACTTCTGCCTCAATGAGCACCAGTAGAGGCACTTTTATGTGTAGCAGCCTTATTTTAATAGCTATTCTGATATAGTTTATTCCAGAATAGCTTATTTCAGAACAAAGTTGCTGTGTAAAACATACCCTTACATTTAAAGTTACATGAATAGTAATCCACATTTTTGGCTTTTTACACTCAGCACATCATTTGCCGACTACAAATTAATTTTATAATAAGCATTTTTGTAGAAAAATTTTAAACATACTTTGTGATGCACAAAAGTTACAATGAGCACATGCTTGAATCTCTGTTTAGCACATAACATATTAACAATGCATGTTTATTTCAACAGCTGTTGGGTTGCAAGCTAAAAGAAATACTTTGTATTATCTTGTTTAGTTATACTTTGTTTAAAAAAAATAAAGTACAACCATCAATGTGTAAAAGGGATGTTGACTTTGTGTTCCTCTGTGGAACTGTTGCCATTGAAAGCAAACCATTTTTAAGGAATGAACTAGAACACTCCTAAACATTCTGCTGAAATTACTCTAATTTATAAACAAAGAAGAATTTCTCCCAAAGCTCAACTCCCCTCTTTACTTACTGCTCACAGGGAACACAGACCAGAATATTAGGATAGCTTTCGATCAAATGACCCCCTACTACAACCAGCGATGTTTACTTCTTTGATAAAGCATGTCTCTCAAGTCTTAGCTCCCAAAATAGTTCTTAAGTGAAGACTTGCTGGCGTGTAACTTGAAATCCAAATGGAGAGTGAGTCTACTTAGTGTTTGGTCCTTCCAAGAGGTCAGGGAACTGGACTCTAGGAGGTCCCTTCCAGTTCTAGTGTTGTATGATTCTACCTTCCCATTCAATAACATACTTGGCAGTAACACATCATACCACTTCTATGCTCCCTGCATCCTTCCCATTCCAGCTATGCCTGGAGACACCAGAGCCTTCTCGAGTGAGAGCTCTGTGGATGCAGCCGTTTCAAACGTGTCAGACAATTGGCAGTTTAAGGATTTAGGTGTGTCATTCTGCCTCCCATTCAAATGTAACCGCTCTACAACGGAACTTGATTGCTATAGTCTGGAGTAGCCTAATGGTGGCTTTAAGCATATATCGTTAAAAGGGAGGCACGGGGCAGCACACTGAAGTAGAGAAGTTCATCACTGTCAAAGTGGAGAGGTGGGAGAGCCTGGTAGCACTGAATTATTCACAAGAGAAGCGGGGAAGTAAGGGGAAACGAGTTACCATGTCAAATACACTTGCAGGAGTGGTATGGCCTCAGTCCTACTTACCCATGTTGTACCCATAGGGTGACTCCGTGGCCCCATCCTGCAGGCTAGCCAAGATCTCGCCTTTGCCCACGTCGCTGTCCCCCACCAGCAGAAATTTCAATAAGAAGTCATAGGCTTTCACTGGGCTGCCCACGTGGCTCATCCTCTTTCTCCCGGGCCCCCTCGGCCAATCTCTCCAGCGATTCAGCTCCCAGAGCCCATCCCGGGCACCCGGGGCGGGGGGTGGGATCACCGTGGCAGGAGCAGCAGCAAACAGCAGCCGGGGGCAAACGTAGGCATGTCCGACCAGAGCGCAGCCGTTCAGGGCAGGGGGCTCCGGCCAGTCCCGGAGGCGGCGGCGTGCACGATCCCCTGCCACCGGCGGGCCCTGCCTGCGTGATCCTCCGGGAACCGCTGCAGCCTAGCGACACCGGCTGGGGGCGAGCCGCGCGGGCGGGGGCGCTGTCACATCGCAGGCGGCGGCGATGGGGCCGCGCCCGCGCCCGCGCCTCGGGGCAGTTACCGACCCAGGGGGGCGCCCGCCACGTGTGACGGGACGGAGACGGAGGGCACCTCTGAGGGACGGAGCCGCAGCTGCTCAGCGGACGGGGTGCGCTAGGGAAGGGAGGAAGGTGCCTTCCGAGGAGGTCACGGGCCAAGCCCGGGCCACAGCGCGATCCAGTCGCGAGGTTCCCAAGCGCAGGTGCGCGACGCCCAGTCCGGCGGCTCCACCTGCCGCGGCGCCACCGCCCCGGCTCCCCAGGGCAGCGGGGGAGGCGGAGCCCTACCCGGGCTGGAGCTCAGTCCCCGCTCCCTCAAGCGAAGCGCCGGACTGGGTCTCGCGCTGCTCCTGGCCGCGCTCCGCGGTCCCCGCTGCCACCCCTCAGCTGGGCTAGGTCACCCGCCCTGGGCTGCACACTCGACCCCCGCCCGGCCCCAGCACCGTGACAGCCGTCCCGGTCCCGGCCCCGCCCCTTTGGGCTCCCATTGGTGCGCCGGTATCCTCGTTCCCACCCCGTTTCCTATTACAGCCTTGTGTGGAGGGCCCGCCTACCTCCTTCTCCATTGGGCAATGGGTCGCCCATCTGCGCCCGCCTCTTCTTCTACTGGAACACTGAATCTGTCATTCCGGCCCTGCGCTGTCTCCATTGGGCAGCAGGCTTTCGATGGCCCGCCTTCACTTGCCCCCATGGGGGCACAGCGGCTCAGTTGCTAGGGTAGTTCTTCCGCGACGTTGTTGCTGCACTCCGTCATCGTGGATTTCCCCGCCCCCTGCAGGAATAGGGGGTGGGGCCTATTTCGTTGAGGGGAGAGGTTTGGCGCTGTTTAAACTGGCGCCAGGGTCGCCGGTTCGATTTCCGCTGCCGCCCCTGGGCCCTTGCCCTACCATCAGTTCAGGGGCTCGAGGCTGTGGGGAGCTGCCCTCTCTCACAGCAAAGCTGTAGCTCAGGAGTTTCTGCCGCTGGCTGTTAGCTTCACTAGGGCCTGCCCTGCTGACAAGGCTGGGCAGTGCAGTGCAGTGCAGCGTCCTGATGGACCCTGGCTATCTTTGAGTCTCCCAAGGTCAGTTCTAGCATGGGGCTTGGACAGCCATTGGCCCTGTTAGCTCATTAGTGCCCCTGTGGGAGGAAGACAGCTTTAATCTTGGCCCTGTAACCTAATCTGCTGGTCTGACCCAGGGGCTGTTTTTTGCTCACATCTCAGAAAGCACATGTGAGAAGTCAGCATGTGGGGAGGTCACTGTAACAGGTGTTTCTACCTTTCTAGGGGCATTGAGCCGCGATGTAGCCAAGTGAGGTGGGACGTGTGCTTCAAGCCCATCTAAAAAGTCAAAATACACATTGAGAAAATTCAGGATTTTCACTGATTGTCTAGAGATGGTTCCCCTGGAGGCTAGAATTGTTAATTATAGTGCTATAATTGGTCTTGGCACAAATAGCAAAGTCTTCTCTACAACAAATGCCTGTCTTTGCCTGAAACTGATTGCTTGGCAGGATTTTATATAACCAAATATCTGCACTCTAGAAATGCCTCACTCTTTTAAGGTAAAGTTCCAGCCATTCTATTTAACTATTTACAAGTAATATTAGTTCTTAGACGTCATACTACTTGTCAATACCCTATGGCTATAAATATTTGTTCCACAAAATCATTAAGTTTCAAAAAAATCAAACACTGCTTGACTCATTGCTTTGGTTTGACACTGAAGAGACAGCATTACAAGTAGATAATAATGCAAAGTGGAATGGAAAAACTGGAGGTTGTTTAAAGCCATATTCTTTTGAAGTGTGATTTTTATCATATTTCACAGGGTTAAGCTGGGCAAGTAGTGAGCCAGGTGACCTCCAAGCAAAATCTCCATATAGCTGGGGGAAAAAAAAGTGGTTGTAGTACTGATTTTTTGCCAGTGCTGAACAAGTGTCTCAACAAAGTACTACTAAGCGGTATGGTGCTGAAAGTGGTCTGCTGTGCATACCCTCTTTACCCTTCCCTGTCAAAATCAGCAATATAAACTCTGCACGTCTACCTTAGGCTATGTCTACATGGCAACGTTATTTTGGAATAAGCTATTCGGGAAGAGATTTTCTGGAACAGCTTCTTTCAGAATAGCACATCTACATATAAAATGCATATCAAAATAGTGCTCAGCTGTTTTGAAGTACCACTGATGTGTAGATCCTAGGACAAGGCCCCCTATTTCTAAATAGAAGCCCCCTACTTCAAAATAGCCCCTATTCTGTGTCTATACAGCCCTTATTTTGAAATATCTATTTCAGAGTAGGTGTAATTCCTTGCACAATAAGGTTTACCAAATTCAAATAAACCATTGGCTATTTCAAAGTTATTTTGAAATGCCGGTTGCATGGTGTAGATGCTCACAAAGTTATTTTGGAATAGTGGCCATTATTCCTCAATAACTTTGCTATGTAGACATACCCTTAGGCTGTGTCTACACTTGCATTCCTCTTTCGAAAAAGGTATGCAAATATGGTAATTTTAAAATGCAAATGAGGTGAAAATTTGCATATTGACACCTCATTTACATATTCTTATTTCAAAATAGCTTCTTTCGCAAGAAGAAAACCAGTGTAGACACTGCTCGTTCGAAAGTAAACCCCATCTTCAAAAGAATCCTTCTTCCCATACAAAAGGGAAGAAGGATTCTTCTGAAGATGAGTTTACTTTCAAAAGAGCAGTTCTTCTTTTGAAAGAAGCTATTTTGAAATAAATATGCAAATGAGCTGTCATATATGCAAATCTGCATCTTATTTGCATTTTATTTACCTAATTTGCATACCTCTTTCAAAAGAGAAATGCAAGTGTAGACACAGCCTTAGAGATAAGCATTAGTCACGCTAATATACCTACACTAAATCAATGGAAAAAAGGAGCAGACAAAGCCTTACTGTTAAAATTGTAGTTTTATATTGTCTGCAGCATTTCATAGCAAATAAGTACAGTATTGGTAAATAACATGTTCCAAAAAGTCCAATAATGTTCAACATAAACATGTTTTTCTAATGTGGAGGACAAATATAGAGCTGCCACTGGCATAAAATACATATTTTTAAAAGCAGTAAGACGTACAAGAGTTAGAGGTGAAACTAAGGAAACAATGGCTTTGGTTAACACAACAGTATAATGCTGTGCAACTAGAAAATATAGCTGCATACATGAATCTTTGAACTGGAAAAACAAGCGAATCTTGTCTTGCTCTTTTTTGTTTTGTTTTGCTGGAAATCCAAGCATCATTACTAAGAACGTACTACTGTTGGAACCAGCAGCAAATACAGCCTGTCAGGGTTTACTCTGGGTCATCTCCCTTATCATACTTTTTACTGTAAACAAAAGAACTTTCTTCCCTGCTAAATACTGTGCACATGGGTGTAACAGAAAGCCAGTCTATAGGAGTTAAATTTCAAAGCTTCATCCCAGTCTCAAGCCAAATTATTTCATTATTTGTTTAACCCTTTGGGATTAGATGTTCCCAACCTTTGCAATGCATACAGACTTAACAGCAACTTGCCAGAGGAAAATGGTCTGTTTCTGGGTGGTGCTGAGCACCTTCGCCTCCCGTTGACTAAGGTTACCATATCTGAACATTCAAAAAAGGGAATACCCCGATACAGAGTGTATGAAGCCACTTCTATTTTCTACAATCATTTTTATGGATCTTTTTTTTTCCAAGGATATGTGTATATGCACATTGTATGTATTGCACATTGCACTTGGGTGTTGGGGAAAGGGTTGATTTATATTTATATAGCATGTATGGACTAGTGAATGATAAGGGTTAGCAGGTGTAAAATTAAACATGCAACTTTTCTGGAATACTTACAAAGTACATGAAATTCAATGCGCATATACACATATTTGGTGTGTGTATCCATGTCAGTCTCTAGGTGCATACAATGTACAGATGTGTTGCTTGATTTGCAGAAACAGGAATATTCTGAGGTATTTTACTAGTTTTCTGGTTAGTAGCATTCAGTCAGAATTTTTTAAAAGAGAGTTTATTAAATAGCGTACTCTGTGATCAAGTTTTGGCTATCAGACCAAAATAGAGGAATCCAATTGGAAGCTGAGATCTGAAAAATTACCACCTCCAAATCACAGTAACTTTTGTATTCAAACTTTAAAAAAAAAATTATATACATGTATAAGATTTTTATAGGAAATTTTAAGACTGCATTACTCTAGACCAGTGGTTGCCAATCTTTCCACTAGTGAGGCTGCCCAATCACCATCTACCCAAACCACTTGTGGACTCCCATCCAAGCCAATTCTATTTTCTATTATCTTTTTTTATCTTCTATTTTTTTCATGGACCCCCAGGCTAGGAACCACTGCTCTAGACCATTTCATGGCAACATGAACATAGCACAACTAGAATCGTCTGCATGTATGTGTAATGTATATACTTTATTTCTCTGACCTGGCACAGAACGCTTGCATTTCTGTCTTTCATTTTAAATCAGGAATTTTCATTTAGCATGCTCACTCTGTTGATAGTTATATCTCTATCTGCTCCATTTATTACTTTATGGACTCAAAGTCCAACTGAGTATATCAAATTTGTTTTCTGCAATAAATTCTAGTTTCAGTAGTGTGATAATGTGATCTTTGGCTCAATGTATGAGCTGACCGAGGAACTTTGCTGTACAGTAGCACGTGGCAGAAACTACTGCTTCTATGTGTATATGTGAGAAGTGTGCTGATTTTTCTGGCAGTTCCCTGTGCCAGATTTCGTATTTCTAATTTTTAAATTTTAGCTTACAGACATTCTGCTGTCTTGGTGGCTTTCAGTCTTTTTGCAATGCAGGCAACATTCTATACTGGTTAGAGCAAGGGTCAGCAACCTTTCCGAGGTAGAGTGCTGAAATGTGACCTTTTGAGCTCTATGTATGGTCTGAGTGCCGGTGATACTTTTTAAAGTCACTAATTGTCCTACTTACAACAGCTTCATCAATAAATACATTCAGACGCAGAGCTTTACCATTTTGGTCTTTAAACCTCCGTCTGGCCAGATGTATTAAATATCTAAAAATGTCTGGAATTTTAATACAGGTTGAACCTCTCTTATCTTGGATTCTCTGATCCAACAACATGTGTGGTCTGGCAGGACCACAGATGTTGCTGAATCAGGGGGCCCCAGCCACAGAGGGTGTTAGGGACTGGGAGCTCAGCCAGTCTGGCAGGCAGCCCCACTGGTTCAGAGCAGAGCTGCCCATGGCCAGGGCAGGGAGCCCTAGTGGCCAGGGACACAGGGCTGCTGCTTGCCTTGGATGGAGAGCTGAATGGGGGGAGGGGCATGGCTGAGCTCCTGCATGCATGCCAAAGAAAATCAGCTTGCATGTCAAGGGTGGCATGTGTGCTTCAAGTTGCCAACCCCTAGGCTAGAGACTAGCACTGGACGGCAGGAGACTAGTGTTCTAATCCCACTTTCATGCTAGCTTGTTTTGTGATTTCAGGTGAATCACTTCAGTTCTCTGTGCATCAGCTTTCCCATCTTGAACATAAGGCAAAAAATTATTTACCACACGTATTGTTAATGAGCGTTATGAGATTTAAACAGTTAATAGCTGTAGAGTTCTCTCAGATCCTCGTATGGAGTGTGCTGTATAAATGGTATTAATTATGATAAATTACATTATTACATTTCGCAACTGTGTGTTTTGTTTGGGTTTGTTTGTATAGTTGTAAAACCTTTCTGCTGGGGGTAATCCATTCATTCTTTACATTTTTTCAGGTTTAATTATGGTAGAGTTTTCCTTCTGGAAAAGTAAAGGAAGAAGAGGAGCTGAATTCTTGATACGATAAAACTGATGGTTAAATTGCACTTCACTGGATTTTAACTGTAATGTTGGGGTTGTTTATATTGTGAAACATTGTAAGAAATATGAAAAACAAATATCATTTTTATTACAGGGATTGGGTGAGTTGTTTTTTGATTGTTTCTAAGCTATAGCATTAAAACATATTTGTCAAATGTTTATTCTGATGTCAAACTATGAAGCTCTGGAATGGTTCCCTTTTCCTGAATATTTCCATTTACCTTTGACATTTGCTTGTAATCATTTTTGGAACAAGCGCTTGGGACAAGCCCAGGTTTGTTTTGCACAGTAGTTCCTAGTCCACTAGTCCTGTATAAAGTGCAACTTCGAATACGCCCACAAGTTCCTTAACCCATTGGTTGTTCAGGAAGATCTTTTAAAAAAATCTGCTAATCTGCTTTAAAGTATCATCACTACCTGGTTAGCAACAGGTGAATATAATGTTTTTTAAAAACAGGAAAGGAAGTAAAGATACAGGGAGTTAGTATGTATAACTAAGGCCTGGGTCTTGCAACCACTTTTGCATCTGCTGAGCTTTACTACTGTGAGTAATATGTTTGCAGAATCAGGGCATAAGTGCTGTGTCATTTGGTTTTCTGCTTGTTTCATTTACTCTTGTTTGCTCATAGGGCTACTCAGAGTCTGCTGCTGTAATAGAGAGCTACAGCAGAGCAGCCTGCACTGAAGCAGCTGTGCTGTAGTGCAGATGCTCAAAATCCAGAGGCACAAGCTCTTCAGTTGCCTTAATTCATGTGTGCGCAAACTTTTTACGTCAGGCTCCCCTTTTTGTTGTGATATTAGCAGCCCCCTGCCCAAACCTGTCTAAGGTAATAATAAATTTTAGTTATGTTCATATGGAAAAAAAATGTCAGCATGTGTAAGAAAATAAGTATGTTGAATGAAAAACTTTCTTAATTGGTATATAAATGTGAATGCACATACATAAAAACAGTAATATATTTCAACATTTTAAAGAGATGGATGAGCTGAGACCCAGCAGCCGATCATGCTGTATCCCCCTTTATGAAATTTCATGCCCACCCAAGGGGACCCACCCGTCATTTTGCACACCCCTGCCTTAATGCCCTCTTTCTTCTTGGCAGTCAGTCAATAACGAGTAGGACATCTTCATGTCACCCTGCCATTTGTGAGTCCATTGATGGCTGATTCTGGAGCCGCAGGTCTTATTGTAGAATGGGCAGGTGTTGGTAGCTGTTGGAGGAGAGAGGAGCAATTTTTGAGGCTCTTTTCTTCTTCTCTGCCTCTCCTTATCTGCGCTGCGGCAGGACATCTCAAATTGCGCCACCCTTTCACAGATTACTGTTCTCTACGGGGGACAATCCTGGCGAAGGTTCTCCCAAGTGTTGACACTGATGCTGCACTTTTTCATGTGTATCTTCAGCACATCCTTATATTGTTTCCTCTGGCCCCCAGTGTTCCTCCATCCTTCTTCCAGCTCAGAAAACAGAATCTATTTGGGAGGCCCTGATCAGACATCTGAACCATGTGACCAGTCCAATGAAGTTGGTGAATGATAAGGGCTTCAGTGCTAGTCATGTTCAAGTCTAGTTAGCCCCCCTGCACTGGGCGCCAAAAGCATAAACAGTTCCAAATTAAAAAGAAAAGAAAAATTTCCAGGATGAAAATGTTATTAAGGCTGAGGTTACATATCAGTAACTCTGAGGTTAAACCTTATTTGCATTCTGGCTTTAGTACAGGAAAGATGAAGAGAATTAAATACATCTAGCTGGGCTAAGCTAGTCCAAAGTAAAGAAGTAAGATTCTAATGATATTGGAAGAATTATCACATAAATTAGGGATGGATTTTTTTTAATGTTGTGAACCAGGAATAATGGGATTAAGTTAAGAAAGGGAAAAACAGGGTAAATATAAAAGTAAATGTCATCATGACATTAGAATGTAGTCAAGTATGGAACACTACCCCAAGGGAAGTAGTGGAATTACCATCAGTTGAAATATTTAGGACTAAACAAAATATAAATGGAAGAGTGCAGTCCTGCACTGTCAGGGAGATGAATGGGAAACGGATAGTACTGTTTCGTCACCTTTTTGGACTCATTACTCATTTGTAAATGTTTCTGTCCTGTGGCAACCCCCAGTAAATAATCTGGATGGAATGGGGGGAGACTTCAGTGAGATCCTGCCCCCAAGGGGCATTGGGTCCTGCATGACACTTACTCCAGTGGTGACTCCAGCAACTTCTGCGCTGTTGGGCTGATTGGGCCTGTCTCACCTCTACAGGGGATGCAGCCTTTGAAGCTGCAGCACTGCTTAGGGGTGTCCTTGCCCTCCTGATTGAACCAAATTTGTGAGAGCAGAATTGTGACCTGGCTCATGGGGTTGCAGTGCCACTCACTCAAATTTGGCTTACCTGGATTCTTGTCATCACGACAGCTAGGCTAAACCTGAGTGATGCAGTGCCTTGGCGCAGGGAGGTGAGCCTAGTCCACATGCTAGGACAGAAGCTGTCAGGTGAGCCTTCAAAACACTCTATAAACCACACCATGGGCAGCAAAGAGTTACGGGGTTATTTTTGGGCCCAGCCAGTGCCACCACCTCCTCCTGAAGCAAATGCTCCCTCTGGTGGAGAAATTAAATGATAGCCAGGTAGTGGGAAGTCTGAAATCTCTAAGGGGTCTGAAGAGCCCTCTCAGAGGAATGGGAGGATCTAGACCAGAAACAGAGTGGGAAGTGTCCTGCTCTCCCTTACATATGGACCTTGGGCATTGGTAATCTCTGTTTTAATGGACTATTTATTTTCTGGTTTTCCCACCCTGGAAAAGCCTTGGACTGAGCTGGGGTAGATTGCCCTCTGTAGGAAGTTGTCTAGAGAGGGAGATCACCAATAGCCCCAAAGGGACATAGGCCTGGTAAACCAGGAGGACCAGGATTCCCCTAACAACAAGAAGCCCCCATCTGTTCCTAGAGGCTGTAGCTCGGCCATGCTTCCTGACCAACTCCTGAGTAAGGAGCAATTCAATTTTGAGTCCTGATCCACAGATTAAAAATCCCTGATCCAAAGGATCTTCTCCATTTCCAAATTTGGAAATTCTTAGTTGCAATAGAAAATCCTTTGTGAAATAAATAAATGAAAACAGATGTCCAGTAGGAAAGGAACACTATCATGCTGCATAATATAGCTTCTCTGATTAGTTCCTATTAGCAAAATATTCTTGTTGAAGAACAAAATGAGTATGATTCTGTAATAACCAGAAATAAAACCACATACTTTTAAAAAGCACAGTACTTTTTTTTTCACTGACAGGAGAAAAATATGTTTTCCTACAGTGTGTTTACATTCTTCCCTCATAAGCAGAAGAAAACAGTTGGCAGGGAAATAAGTTCAAAGGGAACCGTTTTCACATTCTGTTTGGGAAATAAAATACTCCAAAAGAGAGACAACTGGGGGCCATATGAACTGACTAGCCTGGGTACCTGCACCTTGTGGACTAAACAACCAGGGGAACCTCTAGAATTATTTGGCCTAGTCCCTGTTTTGACAAACGCTGGAGGGGAGGAAGGGTGGGAGAAGGTGACTGTGAAAAACAAGGTGTCCCCTTTGGTCTTTATGTCCTGCTGGGCCATGAGCCTCCCCCTCCCCCAAAAGCACATGCAAACAGTGACTAGTCGTTAGTTTTCATTCTCTTCCGGGGTTCAGCTCTTCTCCCCCCATGCAATGTGCAAAAGCAGCGATCCCCTCCCCTCAATTCACTGAGCATCAGCCACCATTATCCCCCGCCCCATACAGACGCGATCTCCTCTCTGCCCCAATGCAAAGCAATAAATACCCCTTCTTCCGGCTCTACCCGAACGCACTTGATTCCCTTCTGGCTGCCTCTAATGCAACAGTCTCCGGCCCCGCCCCGCCTCCCTTCTGGGCGCTGAGCTGCAGGGGGCGCCCTAGGCCGAGTGCAGGCGGCGGTGGACACTGCGCATGCCCCGTGGAAGCGGGGTTGGCGCACGGGGAGCTGCATGGAGGCCGCGCTGAAGCGGGAGCTCGGCACTTCGGTGCTGCGGCCCGCGGGCCACTCGGGCGGCGGCTGTATCAGCCAGGGCCAGAGCTACGACACCGACCGGGGCCGGGTCTATGTGAAGAGCAACTCCAAGGCGGAGGTGGGGCTGTAAGGGGGCTCGGTTAGCGGGGGGGGCGGGGGACCCTGGCGGGTAGCAGGGAGGCTCGGTTAGTAGCAGACGGCTGGGGGCCTCTGGGAGGCTGGAAGGGGGCTCGGTTAGTGGCGGGAGGCTGGGGGTCCCTGGGGTAGGTCTGAGTCGTGGCCAGTGTTCCCGCCAGGCTTCTGCCTCCGTGTGCGGAACGAAGTTTGCTGCGTGCGCCAGTGTGGAGATGGTGTGTGGCTCCTGGGGTGCAGAGCAAAGCCCATTCTGCGCGTGGGTGATCTGGTGTGAGGGGAGGGCCGGCCCAAGAGCAACCCCCCCTCCTCCCCGCAGTGTCGTAGATGCGGGGGGAGACATTATCTGTACAGCCTACTTCTGCCCTGACCAGCCGGGTCCGATGGCAGCAGCTGGGGGTCACCTTCCTTCAGCCCTTTCCCCCGATTCTGTTCACCAGGGGGTGCAAGTGGTAGCCTGGTCCCTCTCCACCACCACAGGCCTTCCTGGCCTGGGGATCCCTGCTTCTCTGTGGAGAGGCCGCAGCACAGCAGAGCAGGCTGCCACACTGCCCGCATTGTGAGGGCTAGGAGAGGCCAGCCACAGCTGCTGCCACTCCCTTGTCCTGACCCAGGTGTTCACCCTCCCATCCACAGGATGGCTGAGGCAGCTTATGTGGGGCCCCCAAAAGTGCAGGGCCTGGGTGGCTGCCCCAACTCATCCTAAAAATGGGAGGGTTGTGGGCTCAGGGGTTCCACTCTTGATAGGGGGTGAAAAACCTGGCTTGGGGTGCAGGATCTGGGGTGGGGTAAAGGATAAGGTGTTTGGGGTACAGGAGGGAGGTCTGTGCCAAAGTTGGTGAGACCTAAGCTGGAGTATTGTGATCAGTTGTGGGTGCCGTGGACATGTTGTGGACAAATGATGTGGGCAAATTGGGGAGATTCCAGAGACCAGCAAAAATGACAAAAGCTTTAGAAAACTTAAAGTAGGAGGAAATGTTTTTTAAAAACACAACACAAATTAATCTTGAGAAAAAGCTGAGAGGGATCTAATAGGTTAATGGTCATTATAAAGTAGATGGATGATTGTTGGCAAGGAAGATTTAGGTGTCAATGTTAGGAGATATTTTCTAGCTTCAGGGATAGTTAAGATCTAGACTCAGATTTCAAGGGAGATTGTGGCATGCCAGTCTGGAAGCTTTTATGAACAAGCTAAATACCTGTCATGCATGGTTTTCTCCTCCCTGAGTGTAAGTGACTAGACTGGATGATTTCCCTTGATTTCTTCCCACTCTGTATTTCTGTGGCCTGGTCTACAGAACTGGTGTGCCACTCAGCAGGCCGGACTGCTGCCAGCATATGCCAATTCCTCCATTTTGTCTGTTCTGGTACATCTCTGTTTGTGTCTCCCTCACATTCTTCCTTGTGCTGGCAGCCCCTGGCTAAGCTCTGGACAAACTACAGCATGAGGTTTGCAGGTGTTTGCAATGTGGATCCATGGTTTTGGGGTGCAGGCAGCCCTAGAAGAGAGGACTACCCCCAACCCTCTCTCACTGAGCAGCTTGGGGCCAGGTGAAAGGTGCCTGCCCACAGCCCCTGCAGCTCCAGTGGGCAAAACTGGGGCGGGGCACCTGTCTTCCAACTGGAGCAAGACGAGGCTATGCTGGGTGGGGCCAAGGAAGGATTGCCTGTACCTGGCAGTGGCAGGCCCACTACAGAGGGGCCATGGGAAGCAAGGAGAGAGGCACCCTCACCTCCACCCCCAGCCAACATGGAGCAGCTGCAGCTAGGGGGAGCGTCCCCTCCTCACTGACGTTGGCAGAAGGCTGCCGGAGCAGCACCATGTTGGTACTGGCAGGTAGAGGTACTTCTGCTCTGATTGCCAGAGCTTCAGGCTGGTCCAGGAAGCACAGATGGCACTGTGTGGCCATCCTGAGCACTTGCATGGGGTTTCTTAGGTAGCTGTTTGCCTGTTTGCCATGCATCTTTTATAGCCATCATGTCTCTTCCTAACCTTCCTACCCTTTCCTGTATGGTGATATGAGAAGCAGGACAACGTCACTGAAGTATGCTCAGGTCCTAGCTGGAAAGGTGCTCAAAGAACTTGTCTAGTACTAGACCTTGAACACCTAATATGGATGGCAACCTAGTAATTCCATTTGGGCCACAGATAATACATATATAATATGTATGGCAATAATTCTTTCTGCACATTTGGCAGTGCTTTAGAGAACTAGGAGGAGGATGGTGCTGAACAGTAAGTGTGGTGGCAGGGGTATTAAATCAGAAGTCCTGGAGTTATTTTCTATTCAGCTGGCCACTGTTCTCTATGCGTTTGCATGCATCTATAGATGCAGAGTGCTGATGAAAGCAAACCTTCACTTGACTCTATTATAATGTTGTGCTGTGTGTGCAGTAATGCACTGTATCAGCAGTATACAATTTGGTTTTAGTTACTTACTCTGTCAAAATTTGCAGCTGGCTGAAGCCTGGCATATTTCAGACAGATACAGTTTTATTTAACCAATATAGGTATTTGTAAGTCATAAAGTATCAAACTCCTTAACAGATAATCCAAGAATTTTTTCTTGCCTACCGTCTGGGGAGTTTGTAATCAATGCAAACTGCAGTTTGTCCTGTGACTTTAATTCCTGTATCTGGCACCAAACTATTCTGTTTCATTCACTAGTCAGCTATGCTTAATTAGTTTTCATTAGTTTCATAGGCTGCAGCTTCTTTAAGAGGTCTTCTGTCCAACCCTTTCTCTGCTTGAATACTAGTAACTTATGTTACTAGCCTTGTTGAAGTCATTTGGAGAGTATCGCACAACAAGAATGGCATTGGCAGAATCAGGCCCTAAAATTGGAACTTGAATACATTCTCACTTGAAAGACCATCATAACTGCAGTTTAGCCACAAAGTCTTTCTTTGTATTTCTCCTGAGAACACAAACTTAAGAGCAGCCACTATTTTAATATTTATAGGTAGAATTTCAGGTAGACTATTAATTCTGTGCAAAGCTATACAGAATGCCAATGTGTAATAATTTTTTTTAACGTATCCATGAATGATGTTAGAAAATTCATTTTTCTACTCAGATGCTACACATCATGTTGATACAGTATTTTTGTCAGGAGTATGCATGTGGAAGGAGCTTTTGATGTGACCCTGAATTTGCTTTCATTGTTGTTTTTTCCCTGACACTATACATGTGAGAAGCCACCTTGGTTTTATAGGGACAGGCTTATAAGGAGGAAAGGCTATAATTCTGAAATTGCTGTCAGGTATTTGGGTCAAATTTAGTAGTCAAGGCATTACAATTCTGGACTGCTGATACTTTGTATGTGCTCTAGCAAAACACCAAGCTACTCTCTGTTCAAAATATTTAAATCTCTTTTACTTGAGAAAAGACCTTCATTTAGCCAGAACATTTTCCAAGGTGAATAATGCTTTTCCTCTATATTTGACAGGCCAGAAGAATGTTTGAGGGAGAAATGGAAAGTTTATCAGCCATCATGCAAACACAGACGGTAAAGGTGCCCAAACCTATCAAAGTTATAGACGTGCCAGGAGGCAGCACTCTGTTTGTGATGGAGCACTTGGAAATGAGGAGTCTGAACAGGTAAATTGTAATTGCTTCTTGCTGCAACCAGAAATGTAGCTCTAAGGACAGACCATTTCCCTAGCTCCAGCACAGCCTGGGGTTGGAGAGAGTCCTATCTCACTAGCAGCCACAGCTGGGAGTCAGGTCATCTCAAACTTCCCACTCTCACTTGCTTCCACCCATGTCCTATTTCTCTCTCCCGCCCCCAGCCAGCTTCTCCCAATCCACATCCTCACCAGGGTCCCTGAGACACCTAATTTAGTGGAGCTGCCTGTGTGATTCCACTAGTTGGCTGCACAGCCCTTCATTCTCTCGAGCTGGGCCACCCAGGTGCACACCTTACAGAGAACTATTGTCTTGAGTATTATATGGTAGGCTTCTATTTTATTTTGTGGGAAGAGGTGCAAAATTATCTAGAGAATATGACCTTGTGCTTGGAAAAAGTCTAAGTAAGGAAGGTTAGAATGAGAGATGATGTGAGCTTAGAAGTGTAGAGGAGTAGATTCTTAGGGAGTTTTTGAAAAGCTGAAGGATAACTTTCAATTCTGTTTGTAGACAGATAGAAAGTCATTGAAGTTACTGCAAGGGATTTAGTTTCCTGGAGCATGAGAGCAGTTTAGCTTTAGCATTCTGGTCTCTGATGTTGAGATCAGAGGTCTCAAAGAGCCAGAAAATTGCAATAGATGAGGCTTAAGGTAATGAAAGGAATACATTTGCTTCCAGGTAGAGAACTTTTCCACATGGTCAGCAAATATATATGAGTAATTTTCTGCATATCAAGATGTGAACTCATTAGTTACTATATGGTTCAGTGATGATGATATAACTTATTATGGTTTCTTAGACACTCAGCAAAGCTTGGAACACAGTTGGCTGAGCTTCACCTTCACAACCAGAAACTTGAAGAGAAGCTGAAGAAAGAGGGGAACACTGTTGGTACAGTATATATTTGTCTGTAAATTTAATGTCAGAAAACTAATTATCAGATAACATATAAAACAGGCATTGGCTATAATGACTGTTACTTTGGGAACATGTATTCAGATCCAATAACATTGACACACGAATGAACTTGGAACAAATACCTTTTTGTACTTAAAAAAAGATTATAACTTAGTATAAAACTCTATCTATTTCATGGGCAGAACATTTCTTAGATTTGGTGTCCCCACTATTTTTTCCAGATCCATGCCTACAAAAGCCTTGTTTTAGAGGTGACATACGACCAGATGGTATGATTAAAATTAAATCTGAAACGTTTTCAGTCCTGTTCTAAAGTTAACTGAAGGCAGTTTTATTAAAGATATTGTGCTGTAATCTGTCTGCTACCAGCAAACTGCTGTACCTCCATCTGTTTTAAAGCTCACCTACGCTGCAAGTGCATATCTTTGTAATCCGGTGTTTTTATTTTTTTTGGTTTGCAAGGTAAAAGTGAGGGGCAGACAGACATCCAGTCTGTGGATCGATTTGGCTTTCATACAGTCACGTGTTGTGGCTATCTTCCACAAGTAGGTTCTGCTTAAATATTGGATCTTATTTAAGCTATTGGCACTTTTATTGTTTATATTCTTAGGGGATTTTAACTGTAACACTTAGCTATATATTTTTCTAATCATGGAAGATCAAATGCTTGGCTTGTAGGAAGTGAGTTTTTGCTTTGCTTTGGAAACAGAAATGGCCAGAATTAGTCTAGATGTAGCTCCATTGATTTCAGTGGAGTGACACGGGGACATAATTTGCTCCTGATAGCTTGGAAAGCAACAGCCCAAGACAGTGTTTGGAGCTACCTGTGACATTTCTGCTATTGCCTTTATCCCATGAATACAATTTTTAAAGAAGACTAGAACCTTTCCTGAACACTGGCTATGATAGAAACTGAAATAGTAACAGCCTGCACTGGACAGCTATCAAGACACAATTTTATTTCTTCAAAGGTTATATTTTTAAAAAAAAATGTTATTCTGTGTGTCCAGTACCTAACTTGTGATCTCACTTTTCTAGGTGAATGACTGGCAGAATGACTGGGTGACTTTCTATGCCAGGCAGCGAATTCAGCCCCAGATGGATATGGTTGAAAAGAATTCGGGAGACAGGGAGGCAAGAGAACTTTGGGCACAGCTTCAGGTAGCAGAGTTCCCTGTGATCTGTAATGTATTAATAGGTAGGGGTAGGTTAGATGACTTTTGTTTTAATAAAGAAATTAGCTCCATGTTTTTGTGAGAAAGGGTCCCACAGACTCTAAACCACCCTCTTTGTGATAGTAGAATGGCTTCATGTAATGCCCCCATAGAGTTTTTCAAACTTCAGCGACCTGAGGACCCTCATTTTGATTTACAGCTTTTTTTTGGGGGGACCCCTTGCTCTGCCCCTTCACCATGGCCAGGCCATGCCCCACCCCTTCTCCAAGGTGCCCGTTGTTGCTCGCTCTTCCACTCCTTTACTTTTACCAGGCTGGGATAGAGTATTGGAGTGAGGGGGTGGTGAGCACTCCAGCTGTGGGTATGGACCCTGGGTTGGGCCAGGGATGAGGGATTTAGAGTACACGAGTGGGCTGTGAGCTGGGACAGCAAGGTTGGGGTGTTGGGGCGAGTACGGGCTATGGGAGGGAGTTTGGGTGTGGGAAAGGATGGGCTGGGGAAGGAGATTGGGGTGTGGGATCCCATTGGTGTTTACTGTGGCCATCAGGTCCTTCTAGCCCCTAGGTGCATGGACAGCCAGTGAGACTGTGCGCAGAGCTTTGCTGGCCATCCACGTGTCACCTAGAAGCAGGGCAGGTATGGAGCCTGCCTGAGAGGGAAGGGGAGGAATTGATCAGTGGGTCCCATGACCCCCCTGGAGTTCCCTCAGATATATCAGTCTGAGAAACCCTTTTCTGAAGCAAATCCTTATAAGCTAGTCCTTTGGGTAGTGCTGTGCACTTTCAGTCAACAGATCTTAGTTTATCTTCATATCTCCTGCCCAACAGACAGGGAATGGTATGTGTAGGGGAATGCCATAGGTTACCATTTCATGTATGGGTTGCCTTTGTCTTTTTAAGTGGATGCACTTAGGCTGTTTTCTCACTATTTTGTAGAACTCTGTTCATGGTTTACTAGGTTTCTTACCCCTTCTTCCGGTGGGCAGGGCAGTTGCTTTGAATTTGTTTGCAACTGGCTAAATCTGGAATACTGGGTGAAATTTTCACTTTTTGGCTTTTTGAACACCAAAAAGCAATTGTGGCATATACTAAAGTTAAGAACAAGTGACAAAAAGGCAAGATGGTTTCTATAACAGAGATATGTCCCTGTATTTCAGGCTTGTGGATGGAGTACATGGTTGGATATGACTATGGTCTTCAACCACTAGTGTCTGTGATTCTGGAAAAGTAGAAATCATGTTTATTCCCCTCTGAACTTTGTAATTTAAAACATCAAAAGGTGCTAGTCTGTTTTGATTTACAGTTAACCAATTAATTTTTAAGAATTTTTAATTCACGTTCCATAAACTTTATATGTGGGCGTGCTTACTCTGGTAATTTTAACATCTGCTGTCTGACATAATTTACATCCTTCATCTTGAGGCATCTCACTGGTAACTCTTGCTTTCTTTTCCCTCCCCAGCTGAAGATACCCAGTTTGTTTGGTGACATCGAGATTGTTCCTGCTCTCCTTCATGGAGATCTGTGGGGAGGAAATGTAGCTGAGGATGACTCTGGCCCCCTTATTTTTGACCCTGCCTCCTTCTATGGTCATTCAGAGTATGAACTTGCAATAGCAGGGATGTTTGGTGGCTTTAGCAACTCTTTTTACTCTGCTTACCATAGTAAAATTCCCAAAGCTCCAGGGTTTGAGAAACGACTCAAACTGTACCAGCTTTTCCACTATATGAATCACTGGAACCATTTTGGATCAGGGTACAGAGGGTCTTCTCTAAACATCATGAGAAACCTGGTAAAATGACTTCACCCTCAAACAGAGTGACTCTCCCCACACTTAGGAAAATGCACACTTCTTGGTGAGGCAACTACCAACTGGTAAAATAGATACTTGATCCCCTCCCTCTTTGCACAGCTAAAGATCTAGAATCAGAGTCCTGCTGAATCCCAACTGTGACATTTTCCAACCTGATACAATAGTCACTTGTTGCAGGAATAATTCATTTGCTGTTCAAGGAAGTATGAATTCCAGAGTTACATGAAAGAGCTTCCAGTGTCAGGGTGGGGTTGTACAGTTTTGTTTGGGCAGGTTGAATCAGAGAAGGTGACTCTTGTGTGCAGGTGACTAGGAAGAGGTCCTTTTGACAGAGACGAACTGTGCCACATGTTGCTAAGTGGCTGCACTTGCACATTGACTCAAAAATCAGCATGGAAAGCTTGGTGACATGGCATGATGGCCTTTCCTTACATACCAATATAATGGCTGAAGACGTTGCTCAGTGAGACTTTCTTCCTAGCTTGCTTAGCCAGATTCTTTTCAGCCATGCATTTCTAGGTACGAGTACCAAAGGAAATGGGTGGAGTCCTCTGCCCATTCTGTTGCATAGCCCTGTGTTCAGATGTCTCAAATGTTCTACATTTTGTGTGACACCGTGTCTTTGGGTCTTGGTCCATTCTCAGACAACTAGTATCTATGAGTCACCCAGCTTCCAGTTAGCATCTTTTCAGAGCTCATACTGTCTTGCTTTTTTAATAGCGCTGTTGTCTGATAGGATTTCCTCTCCTGTTGGATGTCTTCATGCAGGGCTGGCTGCATGTATTTTTGGGGGCGGGGGAAGGAGGTGCTGCTGGCTGGCACACATAACTGCCAATCATTTTTGCAGTTGCCATCACCCACATGTAAAGAGAGGGTGGTTCAGTGCCATCAGATTAGTGGGTAGTTTCTGCATAATTTGTCCAGAGTACATGCAGCTGGAGCTATAAAGTGTCTGTATTTCTGAAAGACCCACAGGTTGCACTACTTCCCTGTTGGCATTAGGAATTCCAGACCAAGGGAAGTCAAAATTGGACTGTGGATGCGTATAAAATCATCTTATACTCAATACCTGTCACTAAAATTTCTTCAAAGAATTAATACAGGAAAACCTTAGGTTTCAGGATAGTAACTATTCCATGTGTGCTTGCAGCACAATAACACTAAATCGATACTTCTGCTATGTAGTTTTGAGCTTCTAATGAAGTTTTGACAAAAGGAGACCAAGTAGGTGAGAGAGATGCATGATTCCTTATGTTGCGTGTTAAGCATATCGAAGTGCTTTTTTTATTGACCTAACACGTTTCTTTTATTTATTTTTTTTTTTTTTTACTGAATTTGAATCAGTACTCTGATGTGTTGAATTTCTCTGACTCCTGGTGTTGCAGCACACACCAATATGAATTTTGATGACTTCTATTAGAATATTTCTCCTCTTCACTAGTCCTTGTTTCAGTGGCTGTTAAGTGTTGGCTGAAAAGAAAAGAAAAAAAAACAGAAAACAGAAAAATCCACCAAACATCTTGCTTTGCAACATAGGCTTTTTTCCATCTCCTACTGTTTAAATAAAATATTAGTCTCCTAATCGATTATTGTTGTCTCTTGTGTGTATGAATAGCTTGCAGTGTACTTTCATGACTGGGAAGCTGCTCTAAACTAAGGGAGAATAAACAAAAATGGAAATACGTTACTGTAGTGTGGCATTTAATTTCTGGCCATTCAAACAGTGGTCTTTCCCTTCGAATTAGTGATTTATTTTATTATCCTAATTTATGCAGGTGATCGGAAGATACTGTGGAATGGACAACTGGATGTATTTCTGGCTTCTCTATCTTATAAAAATTAAATGGAAACCAGAAATCCTTTCTTGGTAGGGGCTCCTTTTTAAATATAAGTACGGACTGCACTTCTAAAGCACAGTTGAGAGTTCAAGTTTTGAAGAGCTAGAAAATATTAAAAAAAAAAAAAAAAATCAAACATGGAGTGAATCTGTATGTACTGCAACTTACCCAGATTAGAGACCTGAATACACTACATGTTCACAGTGCTAGCATATGTCAGACCCAAACCATGTTTTATAAGCAGTTTAAGGGTTAGGAGGTGTCCTGAGCTTCCTCTCATTTGTGCATCTGCAGACTTGAATGGAATCACACATGACTTTCAGAGGTCTGAAATCAGAATCAAGCCTTATATCACCACCCATCGCAAGCAAGATTTTGTCAGGGCCTTCAACAAAACCAAAGGATGCCATTAATTTCCCTGACTATGTAAAATCACGTGAAAGGACCAATCTGTCAACTTTTATGATAATACCTTTATTAATCTCTTACAGTGGATTGTGTTAGGCCACCCTTACGCTGAGTAGAGCTTCATTCCCCAGTGGGATTACCTGACAAACTATTTCTCAATTGAGCCCTCAGTTTGCTGCTTATCAGTAACAAATAAGTGTAGTGATTTTTCCCAGTCAGAGAGGAACTCTAAAATAGTGAAAATCTAAAGTATATCTTTAAATGCAAAGCAATACTAAGGAATTTCAAAGGTGGCATTTAAAGAAAATAAACTTTTTATATAAAAAAGTCATATTTTGTGTTTTAAAGGCTCATTCAGCAAAGTTCAAATCAGTATTAATACTCAGTGCAGCAAATTGCTTTCTAACATCAAGTGATAGCCATGAGCGAGTGTCACTGTAGTTACCGTTTGCTGTTTTTGATAGAGCTGGCAAGTTCTGCTCTTCTTTATTCAGGTGCAGCTCCACTCCCAGCAACTTCAGCTCTGCCCAGAGTTTGCAATTTGATCTTGAGAAGTGCTGTGCCTCTATTTCAGCAATGGGTAACTCAGGCTAGTGATTGGGCTTCAGCTCAGTGGACCACACGATTGTGTAACCAAGATGGTCTTCTGGGATAAGGTAGTTTTGCCAACTGCAATTGCATCCCTAGAATTTGCAAGTCGTGCTGATTGAACTGTAGCAGTGCTTGGCTGCAAAGGGAGGGAACGACTCTTACACTCAGTGTCATTCCAGTCAGCATGCACCTCAGTTCACGTTCTCTTGCTTTAGCTATGTGACGCTTCAGTAATACGGGTAGGAAAAAAATGGATGAACACCACCAGAATCTGGCAACGCTGCATGTAGGTTGTGGTAACAACATGTTGGGCTGCCAGTAGGGCTGCATTCTCCCCCTGGCTCATTTTAAATGGTATTGGCTACAACCATAGATATTTTTTTCCCCATCTCTGAGCAGAATAAACTTTGTTATGTGCACCAAGGCATGTGCAGATGTGCACCACTAATAGAAACATATGCTGGTGGCTGTAGGCCCTCTGCTAATTGTCTGGGCAGCACTTGAATCTCCTGGGTAGCTGCCACCTTGCAAGCTGACAGCTGAATGAGCACTGTTGAGGAAGATTCCATTGAATTGCATTTCTTAATGTATTGAGAGAACTATTGATTTGTACTGGTGACCATTTCTGCTAATGGATTCATTCTGACAACAGGAACTAAGTGCCTGTAACAGCAGCAAATGATACAATGGAATGCGAACTCAATAGAAATATGAAAGTACATTTTCCAAAGAGCTAAACCAGGTTAATGTAATTAATCTTGCCAGCCTTCCTCAGGGGAATATGCCAGGAGGAGGGAGAAAAATCATTCTCTTTAATCTCTGCTGATAGGACAAGCCGCAATGGGTTTAAATTGCAGCAAGGGAGGTTTAGGTTTGTCATTAGGAAAAACATGCTCAAGTCAGGGTAGTTAAGCACTGGTATAAATTGCCTAGGAAAGTTGTGGAATCTCCATCATTGGAAATTTTTAAGAACATAGAGAAATAGTTGTCAGGGATGGTCTACATGGTGATTGGTCCTGCCATGAGTGCAGGGGACTGGATTGGATGAGCACTTGCGGTTCCTCCCAGTTCTACTATTCTGTGATTCTGTAATCTCATACACTGGGACATACAGGGTCTCCTCAGTGATCCTGGATAAAGAAACCCAAAGTAACCTTGCAGGTTAGGGTGATTTTGATATGGCTTACCAGGTCACAGAATAAGGCTATTTTATGTGTAGTTATGGTATATATGAAGTCCAGAAAAGGCTGAATAAGTAATCCCTTTCCCTGCTCTTCATGGCGCTCTCTTCATTTTCCGTTCATAGTTCATTGTTTAAATGTTAGCCTTTGTGATCTGACCATGGTGCTGAAATGCTGATGGGACAGAACTGGGCTTTCTCCAAGGTGGTTATTTTGGGGCATTTCCAAATCGGTTTATTTCCATTGTATTCAATCAGGATGATTTAAACATGTTGTTTTAAAACAACAGTTCAACTTGATAATAGGTTTTGACCCACCTCTAAATCAACGTTTCAGTTCTAGCCCAGGTCAATAGCAGATACTATCTCATGGCTGTTCTATAACCTATGTGAAATAATTGGCTTAGTAAGCTCAGTCAAGTTCTGAGTAGATAAAGATCCACAGCACAAAAAGACACCACATCAGTTGGCAACCTCCTTAAAAAGCTCATTAAAGAAGCCACAAACTAATTGGACTGTGGAGATGGAAAGTGAAGCCTAGGGTGGGGCTCAGGCACAGTCACTGCAGTAAGGGTGAAATGCGGCCTGCTGTATCCTTTGCTATGCCTGTTCAGCAGTTAGAGAGAAGATTTAAGTTGCCAGGCTTGACAATCTGGCACTTTTCCCTAACGCTCTCTGGAGTTCTCTGCTCAGTGTCCACAACTGGTTCCTTTATTACCACCTATAATCACTCTTTTTGCCATTTTTAGTGGTCCCAAAATTACATGTGTGTTTCTGTGCCATTGGGATCCTCCTCCTCCTGTAAAGCAAAGGCCATATTGGTGGAGCCTTCTTCAGGATCTCTACCTGCCCTGGAAATCAAATAGACTGTCCCTTCACTAGCCACACATTACAGCCATGCAGTGGTGCTGCCATCTGCCAGAGGCAAGGTGGAATGGGGGTCCTGCTCTCCATCACTGAAAGAGGCAGGGTCAAGTGTGGAAGTGAGGGGTTAGAGAAGTCAGCCCTAGTCTGCCTACTGCATGTGGAGCAGTGGCGTAGTGTTTTTTGGCATTTCAAAGGGGCCCAGAGCTCCAGCTGCCACCACTGACAAAGTAACTCAGTGCCCCTTTGAAATGCTGGGCCTGGGGGCAACCCCAGGATGGTGGGCCTACAGCCATCTGATTTTTAAAGCCTAACAGGTACAGTCCAGGATCCAGGAGAATGGAAAACAAATGGTAAAGTTTTACAGACATCTTTTAGAGAAACACTGTGGAGTGAGGTAAGTACTAGCATCCTTCACCGATTATTTAATTCTAGTGAACAGGTAGGGTGCATCTACACAGCAAAGTTATTTCAAAATAGCAGCCACTGTTTCAAAATAACTGAGCATCTACACAACACAACCACTATTTCAGAATAGTGGATGCCTTTTTTTGAAATAGGCAAGATTCCTCATACCTCATGAGGTTTACCAATTTCAAACTAGGTATTTTGGAATGGGACTGTGTAGACTGGGAATAGAACCTATTTTGAAATAAGCCATAGTGAGTTCAGTGATTGCATTTTTGAAGTAGGCTCTATGTATGTAGATGCTCTATTTCAAAACAGCTGAGCACTATTTTGACCTGTATTTTGTGTGGAACTGCGCTATTTCAGAATAAGCTATTCTGGGATACCTCTTGCGGACTAGCTTATTCAGGAATAACACTGCTGTATAGACACAGCCATATTATTCATCCTGTTGGATGTTGGTCCCCCTCACTAAACCACTCTATAATTTGGAACAATTAATTTTTACTGTCAGCTTCTGATCAGGGGAAACCCAGTATTCAAGTATCAGGAGATTGCTATCCCACCCCTCACTTTAAAAGTTGAAACATCTGTAGCTATTCCAGATCGTGGATCCCTACAAAGCTTTTACATGTTTCCATTTTGACGGGTGGCAGAGGATGACCTCTCTCACTGAGTATTGAACATTCAACTCTCACCTTGATGCCAGCCACCATCACCCACTTGCTTCATTTTCACAAAAAAATCTTTGTGTTTTCTCACATTGGGCCCCCTCATGATTGGGAGGAGCTCCCTGAAATTACCTATAAAGCTTTCTCATTATCCTCCTTCAAATTCTTCTTTGTTGTGATGCCTTAAAAAATAAAACAAAAAAACCAAACAACTGTTGATGGTTAGACTCCTGGTATGCTGAGACCACTACTTACCACACTATCCAATATTGTCTTATTATTCGCTTGTCCTCTCCTGTCAACCTGTCAGTATCCGTCTGTTGTCTCTGATCTTAGACTGCAAGCTCTTTGAGGTAGAGACTTTTTGTTCTTTCTTTGTACAACACACGCCGCCATGGGCCATGACTGGGGCTCCTAGGTGTGTGGCAAGTGTGCGTGAGAAACAGAAATAGTAAGTGCCATTGCCCTTTTCTGTGCTGTTCGTAGATGAAGATTCTGTACAGATTCCATGACATGTAAAACATTGCAGCTCATCTTCCTGGCAATTTGTGGGAAGTAACCTTTGGAAGGGACAAATCTAACTCTATTCTGTTGGCTAGGCTGCTTTCTATAGCTATATAGAAAAGAGTAACAGGAGTTGAAAAGCTTGGAGCATATCCCAGTTCTTATTCTCTACCTACCACAAGAAACTACTCAAGATCTCCAAGCTTGAGTAATAATAGTAATTATGATTAATAGTAATACCCAGCTCCTACGTAGCCCTTTTCATTATTTTAACTTTGTTCATTTTATCGTTCGTTGGAGAACTAGAACTGTTTTCGGACAGAGGTCAAAGGAGTTAATTCTAAACACAAAAAGAAGTCTGCATTGATGAAATCAGTGTTTCTCTAGTAGATCTAATCATTCCCTAACCTTTGTGTCTCTCACAAGCTGCTTATCGTTATCCATATTCACAAACAAAGCTGTAAAGAAAGATAAACTCGTGATAAAATCAGCTGATCATCATAGAGTCCTCGGGCTGGAAGAGACCTCAGAAGGTGATCAAGCCCAGTCCTCTGTCCCTGGATTATGATTTATGTTTATATAAATTGGTTGTATGTTAATGGCAGGGAATCCATTTTGTGAAACAAAATGGTAATTTGGTCAGGTGACCTTCAAGTTGACCATTAGATCTTCTCACATTTTTCTTGTGGTAAACAAATTCCAGCCGAATGTGGATTCCAGTCAGAAATCCTATGAGGCTTCCCCTGCAGATGCAAAATACATGGGGTTTCTGGCATGGGTTTTCCCACCTTGGAATGTTTAAAAGGTGAGTGTGGGATCAGTTAGACACTGCCTATGCCAGTGAGAGAGCTGCACTCCAGAATATCATAGAGGCTCCAATCAAAATACTAGCCAGCCATTTGTTACCAGAAGGCTCCGTTCCAGCCAGTAGCCTGAAACTCCTAACATATTCCGTTAGATGTTGAGGGATCATTTAGTGTTCGTCTCTGAAGACTCCACATGAGCTAACAAATCTGCAGTCCTGAGCAATTGATCAGAACTTTTAAGAAGGTTTCTATCAACTATTTATATTTACCTAAATTGTTTCCTGGCTGAGGGTTTTATACTGGGTCTTGGTGTTATACCACAGGGTCTGACTAATATATTTTTGTCATGATTTTATGTTGTTTACAAATGACCCCTTTTACCTCCCTTATTTGTACATTTATCCTTAATAAACTTTCATTTGTTTGGTTTCCATAAATCAAATCCTTTTCTTTATTATTACAGGCAACAATCAGCAGGTGATTGAGATACTGGCTGGCACTGACATGGGGTAGGGGACCTATTTTACTACGGGGTCCCTTACAGCTTTATCTTAAAATCTGCAAACCTAACAGCTGCTGTTGACGGCAATAGGAATCTTTCCACTGACTGTAATTGGAGCAGGATCAGGCCATAGGCATGAAAACTAGGAATGTGAGGGAGAGTCCTGTAGCAGGTTTTTGCCCTGGCTTCCCTGTGCCCAGGGTCTGGCCCCACCAATCCCATGTCTGGCCTCTGGGTCCCATTAATCCACTGTCCCATCCTCCAGATAGCCCCTCTGGGGTCCTGCTGCCCACTATACCCACAGGTTCTGCAGCTGCCAATCCATGGGATGCAGGCCACTGGCCCTGGAGGCCAAGCTGTTGCTCCGGGTCCTGCTACTGGCCCAGGGTTCCACAGTCATCTCCAGCTGGGGCTAGGCTGCCGACTCTCCCAGACCGGACAATGTGTGCAGCAGTGGCATGTGGTTTGTCTTGTTCAGAAGAGTTGGCAGCTAGGTGTGACCTCCATCTGGGGCAGTGAGGGGCACAAACAGGTTGAGGGAACACAGCTCAGCGCCCACTACCCTAAAAATAGTTCTAGTGTCACTGGGTCCCCTGAAGATGGCACACGGTCAAATGTGTCAACTGAGACATGGTGGTTCCTAGTGTATGCAAAGCAAGTTTGAATGGGGAAAAACTATTGCTTCCTCCAAACCCCAATTTACTGATTTATGGTTATGTAGAAGCCTTTGGATATCCTGATCTCAGCCACTCACAACACCACAAAGCTATGGCTCCTGCACAGACCTCCATAAAACATAAGCAGTTTATGTCCCCTAATTTGCATTGCAGAACTGCCTCTAGTGGCTGATGATTTAATCTTTCTCTCTCTGGTATTCATGTGAGCACAGAGCGCGGGGGCGGGGGAGAGAGAAAAGACGTCACGCTGATATTTGTCCGCATGAGGAACTACAAATACCGGCAGGTCTCTGGCCAGCCATGGAAGGACCCCAGCAGAGTGCAACAAATTATTTTTTTCCCTAAATATCTATTTTAAAAACCAGTGAAAGCGCTAATCTCTAGAAATAAACATTTCTGGCAAATTTGGACTGATTTGATTTTTCTATCAGTTCTTATTTTTCCTTTCTGGTGTGTGTCAATTTTTACCTCACAGCAAAGACACAGCAAAAAAGGGAGGACCCAGACCTTTAATCCTGTTTTCCAGTGGTTCTGAGAAGAAACAATTGCAACAGGCTCGCGTTAAGCGATGGAAAAGCTTCTGAAAGCCGAACTGAAGACCTCCGTTCTGAAAGCATTTGGGAGCTCAGGAGGAGGTTATATCAGCCGAGGGCAGAGCTATGAAACTGACAGCGGTCGAGTGTTTGTGAAAATCAATCACAAGCCTCAGGTTAATGCTGATAATATTGCTGCATGTTCACTGCAATGTGGTTAATTGTCTGGAGAGGTTTTTTGATGACTGTAAATTGTGTTTTCAAGCTTAACGTATTTTTCTCCTTTTAAGACTGGAAATCTTTTAAAAGCGTATTCTAGACAGCAGGTCCAGGCTGTTAATGTTTATTTGTATTGCTGTTATGATGCTTCTTGACAGTACAAGGTCTGAAAGGACTTACATTGTGCGTAGAACAGAGCAGTTCCCTCATGCTTAGAATTTATTATTAGGCTGAGTGAAATTGCTATTCTCATTTAGGGCTGAGGAACAGCAGCAAAATAGATTCTTTTATTGGGGAAGGGCTTTTGCCCACAAAACCCAAGATCTCTTGTGATCTGCAGAGGTGCTGAGTGTCTGTAGTGCTTCTTGGCACCGTGGCAACTGAACTCTACAGGAGATATGCCTCCATCATCTTCTCTATCCATTCTTGCTACTCGGTTCTCCTGAACACAGAGTTTCAATTGGTGCAGTGAAAATTGAAATATGGTAATTTAAATCATGGAGAGATACACATCTTGGAGAGCTGGGAGGGACCTTGAGAGGTCATCAAGTCCAGTCCCCTGAACTCACAGTAGGATCTATCACCATGACTGGCGGACTTTTTTAAAAATCTAAACTGCCCCACACCCTCGGAAGGCCCACGTCAGGGACTGAGCTCACAACTTCAGGTTTATAAGGTCAATATGCTAACCCCTGAGCTATCCCTAACAGCATCAGAAAACCTGAAACAGTTGTGGGAGAAGGTAGGACTACTTCCTAAACTCCACTTCCATCTTGATCCTACCACACAGTCTGATCCCCATGGAACTGAGAGGAAGAAGGGAGCGTGCTGTGGCATTGGTGAGCAATGAATTTGAATGTTCTTATTTTTTCTACCCTCTCTTCACAGAAATAGGGAAGGAAGTGGGCCACTGTTACGTTACATTATTATTTAAATTGTATGATATGAGAGGAGAGAAGGCCAGCATTTGCCTGGATAAGGGTGAGAGTGTTGTCATGAGCTATTCAACACATATATGGTTAAAGCATTGCCACTTACTCATGGAACCTAATCATTTTTGGGGAGGATTCCTAGAGCCCTACACATGTATCCCTTCTTATGTTTTGTGTAAATCCAAAATAATAAAAGTACTGGTTAGCATTAGGTCAAAACTTGAAATAATACTTAAACACACCCTCCAGTTCCAAACACCTTGTAACCTGGGGAATATTAGCATTCAGATGTGATGTCTGTGGATTGGGCTGTTTTCTAATCAGACCAAGACTATTGGTCAATTGACAGCTGAGACATAGGAGTTCGAATATGTGGTCTAGTGGAATCCAGATGCACAGAGGAGCTGAGGGAGATCCAGCTCGGGCAACTTTTTGACCACCATCTACTGACTGATTTTTAACACACAGTTGTCATAGACACCCCTGGGGACCTGCTTTCAGGTAAGAGATATTGGTGCTGTGTTGGTGGAATTTGCTTTAAAAAAATAGAATGACTGCTTTAGCCAGGAGAAGAGAATGAAATCAGCTTGACATGTGCACATTGGGATTTGTGGTTCTTCCACATCTGGGAGATTTTTAAAATGGATGATAATATTTTGCTGAGCGAGGGTATGTCTACACTAGGAGATTAATTCAGAAGAGTGTAGCAATAGCTCTGTGGAAACTTATAATGCTAGACAGCTATGGGTCAGTGGGTAACCAATTTGGAGTGGGTAAATCTTCAGAGGGGGCTGCTGTAATCCAGGTAGCCAAGGCAGTCAGTACTCGTCTGTGACAAAGGGCAGCGACTCTGGGAAATGTGCAGGACGTAGTGAATGGTTTTGCCACTATAAGGTTCCCTAACTGTGGTGAGGCAGTAGATAGAACACAGATCCCTATCTGGCACCAGACTACTTTGCCACAGAGAACATAAACTGAAAGGGTGTTGTAGGCACTGGTGGCTTGCAAGGGCCATCTCATGGACATCTAAGTGGGATGCTCGAGAAAGGTGTGGATGGGAGGAGGGTGCCAGGGTTGTGGTCTAGGCAATGGGGGGGCATACCTCTGTGCATCGATGCTACTGCTGTTGCCCGCTTCCCTGGCTGGGGGAACAGCAGTGTGGAGAAAAAAAAAACCTGGAGAGACTTTTCTTCCACTGCCCTTTCCACTCTCCCCACAAGGGAAGCCTCTCCTGGCAGTGCTATGCTGACATTCCCCCAGCCAGGAGATGGGGAGGAGGAGCAGCAGTGACACTGGTGCGTGCTGCCCTTACCGGGTAGAGTCCATGGGCCAGATCGGTCCCTGGCTTGCCTGACTCCATCTGGTGAGGCTTGGGGCTCTGCAATCCCCACCTGCCATGGGCCAGATGCTGGGGAAGGGAGCCCTGAGCCTTGAGATACAGATCCAGGCAAGCCGTAGTCCAGATCTGAATCAGGGGCTGAGGGTTCCCTATTCTTGCTTTAAGACTTCTGAAAGAATGCTCCACAGCTCCTCCCTCTAAGATTTTGGAAGGCATGTCCAAAATCCTCCACCCCCACTCCAGACCCTGTCCCTGCTCCAACTCTTCCTTCAAGTCTCTGTCCCTGCCCCACCCCCCATTCCATGCTTGCCCCATGTCCTGTCCCTCTTCCATCTTGCCACCATTCCACCTTGTTCCTCAATCTCCTGCCCCACCTCTTCTCACCATCCCAGCTCCTCTCCCAAGCACACCTTGTCCCTGCTCCTCCCCTCTCTAGTCTAGAACTTCCTGAATAAATCAGTTGTTTGTGGTGTTCTGGAAGCTCTGAGAGGGTAGGAAAGGAGCTGGTTAGTGGGACCACCAGCAGGCGAGAGGCATGGGTGGCAGAGGAGGGCAGAGGGGAAACTTGGCTGGCAGTGAGGGCTCTGCCCCCATTAATTTTTCCTCATGGATGCTTCAGTCCTAGAGTCAGTGCCTATATCCTTACTAATGCCTGTACTTGCCGCATGTTGAATATAAATAGTTTCCTCTCTCTGTGTGGAGCTCCACTGACCTCAACAGGGCAATAACAATAATAGGATTGGGGCTTAAAGGCCTGATCCTGTCTATAGTCTTAACTGCAGCAAGGTATCCATTGACCCTAAAGGAGGTTTATCAGTGTAAGGAGTGCAGTAAGGAGGGCACACAGTCTCTTCCTTCTCGTAAAAGGCCTTTCTGTGCCATCATTAAGGATGATCCGGTGCTGTGGGCACTAATCTAGAATTCATGAAACCTGGCTTGAAGTCTCTGTTCTGCAGCTACAGACTCCTCGTGTAAGCCTAGGGATGTTACTTAGGGAAAAGAGAGACATTCTCTAAAATGGGGATAACAGCACACCATTACATCCCAGGAGCACTGTGAGGTATTTAGTTACTATGGTAGTAAGAGACATGTGAGTACCTAAGATAGGCTAATGAAAGGGGTTGACTCCTAAAATCAAATAGGAAGTAACAAAAGTGCTTGGAGATTTCTATTACTGAAAACCAGAAAGCAGGTATGCAATAAATATGTAGCAGAAAGGTAAAACTTCCCTTACAGAAGAAAATGTGAGAGCTTCAGTCTTAGTTCAGTGGGATTTTTGAAAGAAAAGACATTAATTATCCAGGACATGCTCTTACCTCTTCTCTAACTAAATAAAGGCAAACGAGAAAATACAGCTGAGAATTTATAGCCCGGTAGATGGGAAACTGATAATTCCAGGTTATTTTGTTCTAAAACATGCAATTAAAATGGATGGAAAGACCAATACTATCACTTTAAAAGTCACACTACTCAGCAGTAAGTAGACTGTTTTAATTAATCTGATCAGTCTCCTCTGATTAGTCACAGTTTAAAGGTTTACACCTTTATTTCAACTGGAAGGAATTTGTGCTTTTGCTGATGATTACCTGCTCTACCTATCTATAAGGCCAGACATTAACTGCACATAGCTGCTTTGTGTATTTGGAAACAGCAACGAAGGGTTCTGTGGCACCTTATAGACTAACAGAAAAGTTTTGAGCATGAGCTTTCGTGAGCACAGACAGATGCATCTGAAGTGAGTCTGTGCTCACAAAAGCTCATGCTCAAAACTTTTCTGTTAGTCTATACGGTGCCACAGGACCCGTCACTGCTGTTACAGATCCAGACTAACACGGCTACCCCTCCGATACTTGTGTATTTAGAGTATTAAATTTTGTAATCTGTTGTACTGTATTGAACTTTCAAGAAAAGCAATAACAATACACTTAAACAAATTTATCCTGATTAAGATTGAACCTTGCTAATTTGCTGCTACATTTTATTATTAAGAATAGTAGATTTATGGACTTATAAACAACAAATATTTTCCTATACATGTACTGCAGAAATGCATCATTTAGGCCAAGGATATTTGCTCCAGTGGAATTCTTGTTTCTTGACAGGCTAGAAAAATGTTTGAAGGTGAAATGGCAAGTTTGGAGGCTATTCAGAAAACAAACACCCTTCGAGTGCCCCAGCCCGTTAAAGTGATTGACCTTCCAGGAGGGGGTGCGATGTTTGTCATGGAGTACCTGAAGATGAAGAGTCTCAGCAAGTATGCCTGAACTTCTTCCTTTCATTGGTACTATGATTTTGAGAGTCTCTGCTATACTTCTGTTGCCTCAGTGGGAATCTCTGAGAGTATTCACTATTGTCTGCAATGGCTATCACTGGCCTGTCTAGCAACTCTATAAAACAAAGTAAAATTGAAATTAAAATCAACAATAAAGCTTCTGTGCCAAATTCTCTGCTGAATTTGGCACATTGTCTCAGCAATGTGTGATTTATTCATCATAGTTCATTTTTTACATTTTTACATTTATATGACAATATGAACTTGGTGCTGATAGGTGCTGTCTGCCTACAACTGGGTTCACTTATTCTAGTGTTTTCTCTTCCTCCTGATTTTTAAAACTGTCTCCTACTTTACAGAGTTATTCCCTATCTTCTCTAGTTTTTAATTCTCTCTTATTTAAGAACTGACGTTTAAAGGAATATTTTGAATAATCAGCTAAAGAATGTATGGTTTTATTTCCCTGATCTTACAGACACTCCGCAAAGCTTGGAGAACAGGTAGCAGATCTTCACCTTCACAACCAGAAACTGGGAGAGAAATTAAAGAAGGAGGGAAACATTGTTGGTAGAGTATAGATATAAATGTACTGGTGTAACTCATTTGGATATATAACAAGAAGTCCTGTGGTACCTTAGAGACTAAAAAATTTATTAGGTCATGAGCTTTCATGGGTAAAAGCCATGTCATTTAATGCATGTAACATTATAATTATAATGACTGGAGAAAACCAGTTTAAAATACCAAATATATAAGTATATTTTGATCCATGGAATATCAAACTAAAATAATGTTAAATTCTTTATTTAGCTCTACTTTTGCAATAAAAAACAAACAAACAAAAAACCCCTGCTGACAATTATAAAATATTTCTCTTAGTGAATTTTCATAATTTTTCATGTATAATTTTCATAACATAAAAATGTTGACTCAGATTTACCTTTCAGTATCCCTGTAAGACTTTCATTAGCATGAACATAAATTATATAACCCCCTGAATGTTTTCTAACCAAAGTAAAAATAAATAACTATTAAACATACCTAGAGTTCAGATTCACTTTACTTGTTATAAACATCTAATAACATTTAATAAAATATACAGAAATTCCCATGTGCTACATGAGAGATCTACTATACATTTGAGTGTTTGTGCATCTATCTAGGGGTCACTAAATAAAATTAATGAGTAGCAGGTTTAAAACTAACAAAAATAAATTTTTCTTCACACAGTGCAAAATAGGTCTGTGGAACTCCTTACCAGAGGATGTTGTAAAGACCAGGACTTTTACATGGTTCAAAAAAGAACTAGATAAATGCATGGAAGTTAAGTTCATTAATGGTTACTAGCCAGGATGGGCAGGAATGATGTCCTTAGCCTCTGATTGTCAGAGGCTGAAAACAGATGACAGGAGAGGGATCACTCAATGATTACCTCTGCTGTTCACTCCCTCTGGGGCATCTGGCATTGGGCACTGTCAGAAGACAGGATACTGGGCTAGGTGGACCTTTGGTCTGACCCAGTCTGGCCACTCATATGTTCTTATGTCTGTGTGTCCATCTGTCTGTGAGTCTGTCTGTTCAAGAACTCTTCCTAAATGGCAAGAGCTAGGACCACCAAATTTGGCATGCAGGTTTCTTTTATCATAACTGAAACAAGGTCAGGTTTTGGTTGTGTCAAGACAATGGGATAAGTGTGGAATGCAATTGCTTCAAATGGAAAGGGAAGCATGTGAGAGAAGGGACAGTTGTACTCATGAATGACCAGAAGGGGGCAGCAAGCATTCCCACCCCACAGAGCAGCTGCTAGCTGGACAGACAGCCCCTGCCACCACAGCTTGTCCCCAGAGACCCGCTGCCATGCAGCCCCTGCTACCCTGGGCCAAAGCCAGTGGGCGGGCTGTGTGTCCACCACCCTCCTGGGCTGGGCCTAAGGAGAAGTCATAGCGTGGAATACATGGCCACCAAGGTCTAGCCCCAGGAGTCAGGCAATGCAAAGTCTTCCAGTGTTTTATAATTCTCACATTCAGTGAAATATAACACTTCATGAATTTAATAAACAGAGGAGTTAGTTCACCTGAGTATAACTGATCTTCAAGGCAAAGTTAAATCTGCAGGGTCCTGATCCAGGCTCCACTTAAATCACTGGAAGTCTTTTCAGTGATTTTGAGTATGGCTTGATCCAACTTCTGCTGATCTAGACATGAAGCAAAACAAGATTGTGTGTTATTTCTGGGTCAGTGGTATTCACATTTAATGTCCAACTTTTCCACCTAGTTGTATATGCATAGTTTCCACTGATTTCTGGGGGAGAGAGGGAAGGACAGAATGTGCCACATGGTGGTAGGCCTACTACTGCATTATTGTAATAGTTGAGTGATGTTGTAAATAATTTACAGTGTGAGAAACTGTCAAAAGTCTCATTTAGGAGGTAGCTGGGTAAAGTGGTTAAATCAAGGGTCCTGAAAATCAGGAGAAGTGGGTCCTGTTCCTGATTCTGCCACTGACTTGCTCTGTGGCCTTTGCTAGTCACTGAACACACTTGTATCTCAGTTTTCGTATCTGAAAACTAGCCCGGATGTGTTACAGCTTTAAGTAGGCCTGTGATCCTCCAAAGAAAAGAGCTATATAGACACATCAGAATTATTGCTGTTAGTTTTTTTCAAGAATTTTGTTTACCCATTATCTAACATTTCACAAAACTTTAACTACCCCCCCGCCAAAATAAAAAAGCATAGTCATAACAGAACTGGACTAATAAACCTGAAGCTCTTGAAAAGTTCAGGATTGGGGACAAAAAAACAAAAAGACCCTGACATGATCAGTGTTTTTCTTGTTAGGTAAGGGTGCTGGATATTCTGATCCTCAGTACGTGGATAAGTTTGGGTTCCATATAGTCACATGTTGTGGTTATATACAGCAGGTAAGTCAGAGTCCTAGGACAATTATTACATGTTAAAATAAGATATAAATTCTATATTCAGTGGATTATTTTATTTACAGTAAAGCAAGATGTGTTCTCACTGTCTCATTTTCATCTTACGGGGTTTGTTTTTCTGCCCAGGCCCTTTATTTTCTTGGACTGACAAGGTTTTGTTCCTAATTAAAAATACAAAAGTTCTGATCAACAAAAAGCTTATTAATTGCATAACCCTGTGTCAGTCACTAATCAATGGCTATTCTGTGCAGTGATTAAAGTGGGAGTCCTGTGGAATATATTGTATAGGATCATGTAAAAATGATAATTGATATGTGTGAGGAAGCAGAATTAAAATTACATGAGCTATCTTAGATTTGAAATTTCCCAGTTTTTGTTTGATCTTCCTAATATTTGAGTGCTCTAATTTTGCAATTTTAATTATGATGTTTTAAAGTAGCTTGTGTATGCATCTTAGCACATGAAAGGCTGGAATAATCTAACCACTTGTTGAACTGCAGCCTCTTCTGAGGTGGACCTGAGAGTACACAGAAAGCTCACACAGCAGTTTTGGTTAGGAGATTAAGACTATTCATTGGTTCTCCGACATTCAGACCTCTTGCTAAGAAAGGGGTCCCTTCACAAATCACTTCTGTCCCCTTCCAGACCCACTGTGTTGTTCTCAAAAGATGAAATTTCCTCCATCATAAGGGCCAGTCATGGCAATGTCTGTGCAACACTTAAGTTTCACTTAAAACCCTCAGAGCAAGTTTTATATAGTGGATGGGCTTTTTGCTGGCTCTCTGCACAGGGGGGTTATTAGTTGTGAGAGAGCCATGATTTGAGAACCATAACCTATTTGTTGTATCAGGGGACATTTTGGTTAACCAGAGGTAATGTAACTTGGATGAAGGTTTAGATATTTTTAAAGTGTGCAAGTGGTAGGTTTATATCTCATATGAAAGATGCTCCTTCCTTAAGATGGACTCAGAAGGAAGAGTAGATTTATGTGAACGATCAATACAACATCTAATTATATCCTAAAGTTTTCTTTGTGGTCACCCATACCAGAAAGGTCAAAGCCTTGAACCTGTTTAGTTTACAAGCGCAGAAGTAGCAAGGCAAAAGCCCATAGTATCAATATGCATATTAATTTTACAGAGACATCAACTGAAAATGATTAAGTATCCGTTACAGTGCTGTTTCCTCTTCTATTGATCATGATATCCTGAAATCTTGAGCTCTCATTTTCCAGGTGAATGAATGGCAAAGTGATTGGCCTACTTTCTTTATATGTCACCGACTTCAAGCTCAAATGGACTTGATTGAAAGAGATTATGGAGACCGAGAAGCAAGAGAATTGTGGTCACAGCTTAAGGTATGCTAAAAAAATACCTTTATGCATTTTAGACAGCTAAAACATTCACTGTACTTCTAAAAATATAAAAAGATGAATACTTCAGTGGAATGTTAAATGTCTTTACGGAAGACTTTATTAAACAGGGCTAATTTCATGCAGATCCAGATGGCAGAGTAAAGTAAAATGAGTCTCTGTTTCTGTAATAGCCCTTTAAAATGGGTGCAGAAGACAGCACTGCATCTTGTCCTCAGAATGTACATTTTAGATTCCCACCTTACATTGACTAGACTCTGTACCCTGGCGAAAAAGCCAGAGCATCTGTGAATTTCAGTTCATTTTAATAGATTGGGTGTTTGTAGATCAGCTACGCCTTTATTCCTGGTATTTATTGCAGGATTAGATTGTTATTCATTGACTAGAATCTAGTCAAGACAAGGTCAGGATTCTTGTCAGTCTCACATGTGCCACTGTTACTTCATTATCTTTGTCATGATATTTAACCCCTTTCTTAATTTCCCTGTCTATCCAATAGATATTGCAGAGTTTAATAAGTGCTTTGTGATCTAGGCTATGTCTAGACTACAGGGATTTGTTGGCAGAAGTTTGTATCAGAAGGTATCTTGTGACAGAACTTCTGTTGACAGATTGCGTCCAGACTGCAGGGTGAATCGAAAGAACAATCCACTCTGTTGACAGAGAGTGGCCGGATAGCTTGGCCACTCTGTCAGCAAAACAGCCACCCGGAAGCACAGCAGACATGGTTGCACGGTGTCCTGGAGGCCTTTTCTGTTGACAGAAGGCCCCCCGAAACTTCCAGACTGGCGTTTTGTTGACAAATCTCTGCTGACAGTGGTTTTCTTCGTCATGGTGAGCTGGTTATGTCTGTCAAAGTTACTGTTGACAGAATGCTCTCGGCAATCTGGACGTTCCGCGGGTTTTGTTGACAAAACGGCCATTTTAATTCAGACATAGCCCTTTAATCTAGACAGGGCCCTAGAGGTGAAGGGTGTAATGGAAGTGCAGGGGCTACTGGGGCCAGTGGGGGGAGGGGTTCAGGGAGGGACACCCAGAGTGGTGGAGGTACCATGTGGGGGTACCCCATTTAGCAATTAAAATTTTGCTAAGGGCAAAGGGAGGTGGTGCACCTTCTGAGCGCTACCACAAGTCACCTAAGCAGAAGTGCTTCTTGTTACAATAAAAGCACATTATATCATATGCCCCCTTATTCCTATGCTTCTATGATTTTACAGTGTTATAGGTAGGGCTATGATAATTCAATATCATAGGAGTTGGTTTTGCAGATTTAGCAAAATGGACAATTCCAAGTGCGAGTTATTAAATGAGTCTAAAATCGTCCGGAACTGTTTGTTGATTCTGTTCAGCTGTTTTCATTCACTGCAAGATTCTACAGACTCAAAACAATATTGTTACAGATATACCTTCTGTGGAGGGCTCCCCTTGATGGCACACAATGTGTGCATCTACATTAGGAACTAATGTCAAAGTTAGGTGCTACTTCAAAGTTGCCTTCAGAGAGTCCACACACATTTTTCCTTATTTAGAAGTTAACTTCAAAATAGGGAGTCCAACTTTGAAGTCCTTAGTTCGTTCCCAGGAATGGAGTAGTGCCCTATTTTGAAGTTTAACTTGGAAGTAAGGTGTGTGTAGATGCTCACCTTTGAAGTTTGTTACTTTTAAGTTATTTTTGTAGTGTAGACATGGAATAAGAGGAAATGTTGCCTCTTCCTGTGCTTTGACCTTTGACAGGATTCACTAGCTCAAGAAGGGAAAGCTAGAGAGACAGTGAGTAATCACGTGGCTGCTTGGTTGGTTATCAGAACCACTGTTCTGTTCTGACACTAAAGCATAAAGTTTGTAGATCTTTGCTCCATAATGGCACTTAGTGAGACTCTGGATTTTGATGCTATAAGTTGTTTACTTCTTAGAACTGTTCCAGCAAAGGGTAGTTGTCCTTTATTATTGGAATAACGGGTATCGTCTATGCCTGTAAGCAATACTGAATGTGGGTACAAGTGAATAATCCATTTAGTTCACTTCTGGCAGACTTTATCAACAAGAATAATTCTTACACATTTAATTTGCTTCTGCAGTCATTGACTGTAGTCCAAATAGGGCTTCCTACTGACTGAAAAGAGAGGGTGACTTTTTGATTGTGTCATTTGTATTCTGTTGCCTTTTAGTTTTTTCCTTGGCCAAATTACAGTTTTTGCTTATTTGTTCATGCATTTTCAAGCTGAAGATTCCCGAGATGTTCCACGAAGTGGAGATTGTTCCTGCTCTTCTTCATGGGGATTTGTGGGCAGGAAACGTTGCAGAAGATGATTTTGGCCCAATTGTCTTTGATCCTGCTTCCTTCTATGGCCATTCTGAATTTGACTTAGCAATTGCTGGGATGTTTGGTGGCTTTAACAGCTCCTTTTTCTCTGCCTACCACAGTAAAATCCCCAAAGCTCCAGGTTTTGAGAAACGAAACAAGTTGTATCAGCTTTTTAATTATATAAACCACTGGAACCATTTTGGGACAGAGTACAAGGGACCTACTTTAAGTGTTATGAGAAAGCTTTTAAAATAACCTTTTTGAGGGTGTTCCTCAAATAGAATCTATTATAGCCTTTTGCTAATTCACATCACCTACTTGTTGATAGCAACACGAGAAGAGTGACACATGAATGAGAAACCCATACGGCAGGCAGATGTGGGAGGAGAGTGCACCTTTGCACACAGACAAGCCCATTAAATGCTTGCGGTGGTTGTATAGTTTCTGCATTGTGTACTTGTTTACTAGCACAGATCCACAATGGTGAGTTAGGAGACCGTGTACCATCTTATCCAGTTGATGAAGTCTGGTGGATGAAGAGCAGTCTGATAGTCTAATCTCATTCTCTCATTGGAGAACCCACTTTCCTCCACTCTTTCATTGCCCTTTCCCTCTGCTCGGATGTTATTGTGGGTTTCACAATAGGAATAATTAGCAATTTACCACCACCATTACCTCCTCTTCTCCCTTTGACTTCTGCTTCTCTGTTCCCTTCTATCCATCTCTCAGAGTATTGGTGCCAGCAACTGTTGGGGCCAGGGGGAGACTTTGGCTTTGAGGGAGTTGAATTATGTATACATTTGCATATTGCAGGCTATAAGTTAGTATTTTACGCTTATTAAAATGTTTGTTCTAAATATTTTATGACTCTCTACAAGAAAAAATCATTTGATATCCCTTAGAGGTAGTCCTCTGTGCCTACTTGAAAATGAAACATGGGGCAGAAAATGGATTACCATTACATAAGATGTAGATAAATATATATTTTCTTTAAAACAACCTTTTTAAAAATATATCAAAGCACCCCCTGCAGCCAAGCAGGCTTAGTTATTTGAGAAGAAATCAACAAGGCCCAAATATTATGCGGATTGGTATTCATTACATTTAAATATATAGTAGGGTAAACTACTCTATTCTATCATTGCTGTTTTACTAAGGGTATACTGTCAAAATGGTGAGGTCCAAAGTTGAATTGTTTTATGCCTGTTTCTGGAGTTCCTCTAATTGTTTGACAGCTCTGTCATTCTTTGGAGCACCACAAAGAGACTGGATGTTTTGCAGATTCATAAGCACCATTGTTATTTATTAAGCCCCTCCAACAGTTCATCTGTATATCCTCATACAGGAACATACCTGTTTACATAAACTTCTCCCTTAGCCTGTTTTTCAGGGAGGGAGAGGGAAAGACCCCTCAATTCTTAATCCTTTCTTTGTCTCCTCTCATTGTACTTTCTTTCTCTTCTTCAACCATTCCTTGATGGGTTTGTTGTTCTCAGTAGCTCAGCAACCTCCTGCTTAAATTAACAACTATCTCCCAAATAAATCCACTCCAGGGGGGAATACCCAGTACCATAGTTACTAGAATGCTGCATTAGCACTAGGCTCCTAATACTCTTTTCAAGGTGTTGATCAGCTTTTCTAAGAGACTCTGCTTGTTCTCCATCTTTAAACAAGAACATAGATATGGTATTAGCAATCCAGATTTGTGAGCAACCATACAACAAATCTAATTATAACTGCTTTTGTGCAAGAAAAGAAATGGTAAAGAGTAATTAATTTGATAAATATGTCCATTAATAGTGTTTATGGGGGGAATCATGCTTGTAATTTAAAGCTTTCAAGGATTTATAATGACTTTATTTACTTTATTTATTTACTTTATAATGAATTACTCTAAAAACAGTTAAAATAATCAAATATGCTTGCTTTGCCACTTTTCTTTTAGTGTTAGCACTGCTATTATGAATCACAATTGGAAAAACACCATCTTTCCAGTAACATAAATCACAACAGCTATTGAAAGAATGTAGATTTCTGTTTATATAGTTTTCATTCTTTTTATTTAGATTAGTGTCATTTTAAACTTTCAAACTTTGGACAGGAACCAACTGAATTTTCTTTGTTGTTCAAAAATGCAACAGCAGAATGAAAAGTCAGATTAAAACCATATTACTTCTGAATTGAATTAAATGAGGCCAAATTATCTCAAATAATTGAAATTATGATGCTTGGTTCTGTGATTGAAATGGAAAGATGGAATAATCTTGCTTATGTTCTAACTAAAAGTCACAGTGTAGTTATTAGATGGAGAATTCAGGTCTGAGACAACCAAGTTCATGAGAGCCAATACGCATTAACTAAAATGTAAATTAAAATACATGTACTACTTTATAAAGATGTGAAGTTAAGGTGTGCACAAATAAAATCTAGATACTTGCATTGCAATAGCATGATCTTGATGTGTCTGCGATCTTGTGATTACAGCTTTTTTGTGTTTGTGAAATTGAAACTAATAAGCGGACTGTTATTTGGGAGGAGGTGGAATTGGGTTGGAACTACTAAACCCAAGAGGTATAGCAGGAAGGAACAAGTAGAAAATTAAATGGTGGGGTCTAGGTGGGCACCCAGTAGAGCAGGACTGGGCAAAATACAGCCCGTGGGTCAGATCCAGTTGACCAAACCACTGGATCTTGTCTGTTGACACAGCAGGGAGTCTCGAGCAGGCTCCTTACCTGCCTTCCCACCCCTGCATGCCACTCAGAAAAATGTCTGCAGGGTCCTATTTCTTTCAATAGCTGTGAACCCGGGAAGGGACGAGGGGAGGGGGAGGAAGTCTACAAGCACTGCCCCACCCCATTCAATCCCATTGCCTGGTTTCTGGCTAACTGGAGCTTCCTGTCTGAAACACTCCTCCCTCCCGCTCTTCCCCCAGCCCCTGCAGTTCAATCCTCTGCATCAGATTACAACCCTCTCATGCCCTAAATCACAACCCAAACCCCTACCTCCCAGTCCCTTGACGCTGGTCACAACAGTCTCCTTCACCCAGACTTCCTCCCAGACTTCATGCCTTCTCCTGCACCTCAATACCTTACCCCAAGCTCCATTCCAGATCCCACATCTCCTCCATTAATATAATGGAAGAGTGCAGCCCTCAACCACTTTCCAAATTCTTCGAGTGTGCCCCCCCTGCAGTACAGTGAACTTGCCAACTCCGGGATTGCCCAGGAGTCTCAAGGAATTAAAAATTAATCTTTAAAGTTTATGTAGTGGGATGAAACCTCCAGGAATATATCCAACCAAAACTAGTAACCTTACAACAGTGGATGAAAGTACGGTCCTGGAATAGATTTGAAGAATGGCTGGAGGGTGAGCTGTTGAGCTGTAATTAACCCATGTGGAGAGTGTCTGGGGCTAGCCGATGGCCCGCAAGAAGGAAATATGTGTAACATAGGGGAGCGCTGTCACATGGTAGCAGCCATTTTGAGTATTTACACAGAGAGACTTTTCTCCCAGACATAGACTGAATGAAAATTTCCAGTTTTATTTCCAGAACAGAGTATGACTGGTGTCAGGATGGGAGACTGTCTTATTCTATGCTAAAACAGAGACTGCATGTTTTTGAATGAACTATGTAGACAACATGGAAAGGCTCAAGAAATAGTAATTATTTTGTCAGTTGGGGCACAAATCTGTTCCCCTTCCAGGTAAAAGGGGAGCCAAACCATTTCACTGTAATATGGGTGAGGTTTGTTGCTTTGGAATCAGCATCTTCATCTGGGGCATGCCTCTGCTTTGCCTCCTGGTTGGGCACGTAACAACAGTTATTAGCCTTGACTCAGATCCTAACAGGAGAGGAGACAGAAGCCATCTACTCGGGCCACATCATAAGCAGAGTAGCCACAGTCCAATCCCACCTCTGGTTCAGAGTGGGGCAACAGCACAGTCAGTGAGTTTAGCTTACTTGCAGCTGGAGCAGCAAACAGTTCAGGCTCTGCTTCAGGTTCAGAGCAGGATAACAGCATATTTAATCAGCTTAGGCACGCTTTCATGTAGTCCCTCCCCCCTTACTCAGGCTGTCACCCGTAGATTGGGTGGCAGATGTGATATGGGCCCACTTACTCCACTGTATCCCAGCCCAGGGACCTAAAAATGACAAACTGGACTGCTACTGACTCGGTGGAGATCCAAACTTACCACTCTGTCAGCATTACAGCCGAACAGAGAGGTAGCCATGTTAGTCTGTATACTTGCAACCCCAGGCTTGCATGTTCAATCCTTGAGAACACTTAGGAGTCTAGGGCAAATAAAATAAATATATATATATATGTATCAGGGATGGTGCTTGGTCCTGCTGAGGGGGTAGGGGAGTAGACTTGATGACCTCTCAAGATCCCTTCCAGCTCTATGAGCTATGTATACATGAAACAAATAAGCAGTCATGTAGCACTTTAAAGACTAACAAAATATTTCATTAGGTGATGAGCTTTTGTGGGGCAGACCCACTTCTTCAGACCTGGAGACCATTTCCAGTACAGCACTATTTCCAGATCTGAAGAAGTGGGCTTGCCCCATGAAAGCTCATCACCTGATACTTTATTTTGTTAGTCTTTCAACTGCTACATGCCTGCTTTTTTGTTTTCTTAGCCTAACAGGAGTCTACCATCCCTGGGCCACCTCCACACATTATTTATGAGGCGATGCGCTTTCCTGGGGCAGACCCACCTTTGCAGATCTGGAGATATGTCATTTGCAGTACAGACCGGCAGCTATTTAACACAGAGGTTAAAAAAGTAAATACCCCAGTCATCAGTTTGCACCGGTGTGGGATCAATTTCTCCAGGGGCCTAGATAGCCCAGGCCAGTCATCCCCTTCTTCCAGGTCTACCATCACCGGGCAGCACAGGCAGTCAGAGCAAGTACCCATCCCTCACTTGTGACCACGCCCCTCTGCTTCGGGGTGGGGGGGTGAGACTGGTCTGGCACCGCCCCCCCGGATATAGCCAGGTGGTCTTCCCCTTGCGACCCTGACCGTTGGCCCGCCGTTCGGCGGGGATGTCGCCCCTCCCCCCAGCGCGCCCCGGTCGGAGGGTGGAGACTGGCCATTGTCGCTACCAGCCCCGTCCCCCTTCCTCCCTGCGTGCGAGCGGCGCCTCTGCAAAAGCCCGTCTACCCCCGCCCCCCGCCGCAGGGAGAGGGAGGGGGCCCGCGTTCGGAAGTGGAGCCGCACGCGACTCGTTCTGTCCCGCGCGGCGCTCCGTAGCTGAGCAGCTGGGCGGGCGGAGTGGACCTGGGAGCGGAGGGCCCGGCTAGCGGAGCGGCGGTTGCCAGGGTACTGCGGCAGCTCCCGGGCCGCCGGCTCTGGGCTGCCCCAGGCGGATGGCGTGAGGGGCCCTGGGGGAGGGGGTAGCTGGCGATGGCGCGTCCTCTCCAGCAGGGCTCCCTAGCCCGGGGGGCGGGGATGGGGCACTGGGGAAGCGGCACCCCGCGTGTCGGAGCTGACGGGGGGAGGGAGCGGGAAGAGTCAGCCATGGCAGGGTGGCGCCTCCGTCAAAGCCCCCCCCGCACCCGTGGGGTGCTGGATCTTGGGCGGGGGGCACAGGGGCTGGAACGGGGTGGGATGCCACCCCCACCCCAGCTTGAAGTGGGTTTGGGGATGCACAGTATGGCTCAGTGGATCTCTGCCCCACCCTTGTCCACATTGTCCCAGCGCCCTGCGGTGGTTATCCACCTTGAGTCCCGCCCAGCCCCTGGTGGCGGATGTTGGGACAGGCTTGCTGGTGGACCCTCTTTCAATCCCACCCACCCCCAGGTGTGGGATGTTGGTTTGCGTGCGGGGACTCCTCTTTCATCTCACTCTGCCTCTAGGGGGGTTGTGGGATTTAAATCAATTGTAAAGGATTGATTGTTCTTCTGTTGCCAGGGAAGAACTGGCTGCTGGAAATGGCATTGAGTGAAATGGGTGATGGCTCTGAACAAGAACAAGAGCAAGGCCGGTGCCAGGAGCCAGATGTCATTGCCAGGGGAAATATACTGGAGAGTTTCACAGAGAGTGAAGAAATCAGAGGGTTAATTAACAACTTGAGAGGAGTGTATGGGGACCTGGGAACACGAGAGGTGACAATTGAAAAATTCATAGGTAAGATTTCGTGTTTTGAGGATGTACAACCTAAAGGGAGTGCATTTTTATGTTGGTTGAAATATTGCCAAAAGTCAGAGGGTAAACAAATGTTTTAAGACCAGTTCTTGGTCGCAGAATTATTCAGAAGGAGTTTAGTTTTATTATTTTAGTCACTTGACCTTTCAGATAATGTACCAAGCTTATTAGTTATGATAATGGGAGACAGTGCTATCTTGTTTCTCTCAGCTGTCATGTAACATAAGATCCTCTCAGGGTATCAAGGAAACCATTCCAGAATGAACATGCACTAGGTTTAGGTATATTTTTTTTTAAATAATTGACTAGGGCTAAATTATCTATCCTTAGACTCGGCTCTAGTCCCATTGAAGACAGTGCAAGCAGGAAGTAGACTTTTTTAGTTAGCCCTTGTCCTGATAATGTCAATGATTAATTATTAGTTTCATGAAATGAAGCATTGCCATCTAGCTCTTAAAGCACAGGTCTTGGACTTGGAAGAGCTGAGTTCTGATGCCAGTTTAGTCATTTACCTCCTGTGTGACTGTTGAAGGGTAATTTAAGTTTAAATAATCCCATATGGTTGTGAATTTTTTATGATCAGTGTTGCTGATCATCTGTGCTTTCCACTGAAGTCAACAGGAATCATAGTAGCTTAGCAATTTTGATAGTCAAACAGCATCTCAAATTAGACACCCCAAAATTAGGGATGCTTTCTGAAAACTTCAGCTTTAGGTCTTGTTTGTGTGTTCTCCTGTCTGTAAAGTATAACTAATATTGAAGTATGCCATGGAATATTGTGAACATTCAGTCCATTATATGTGAAATGGTTTGAGATCCTTCTGTAGATGTTCAGTGTATATCAACTAGCAATTGTGGCTAAACTGAGAGAAGTGTCAGAGAGCAGTGACAGTTATCAAAGGTGATACCTGCAGCAAAGATAGGTGAGGTAGATATCAACTAGATGGGCCAGATAGTCATAACACATTTCACTCCGTGTAAACCTGGAAAAAGTGAAGAAGTGACTTTCTGTTTCCAACAATTATTTGGGTAATATCACAAAACACATGTTTGGCTTTTAAATATATATATTATTTCTATGCATATATTATTTCTAGAGTTGAATGTTGTTTGATGTAATTACTATTGAATATATCATGTGTTTCATGGAAAAGGACTTCTTGATTAGAATGTTCAGGTTGTGCGGTTAAGCACTTAAGTCAAGAAATCCCCAAGTTAAAGTTGCATGTGCAATCTTAAATTTGCTTTGTATGGGTCACAGTACAATTGCATTCTCTTTTTCAGACACTGCACTACAGTGTATTATACAAAAAAATAGGTCTACAATCTTAAATACACATGCATGATATTATTCAGTTTTTAAATGAATGAATAACTGTTTATTTTTTATAATGTTCCAGTCTGTATGTCTTTTGTGAAATAAGATAAAATATATTGCTAACATCTTGACTACCGCATGCAGGTGTGGTGGTTGTTCCAACTCACGAAAGATACATTGGAATTGGAAAAGGTTTGGAAATGGGCAACAAAAATGATTAGGGGTATGGATTAACTTCTCTATGAAGAGAGATTAATAAGATTATCACTTTTCATCTTGGAAGAGAGATGATGGGGAGCTCTGACAGAGGTGTTCAAAATCATTATTGATGTGGAGAAAGTAAATAAGGATGTGCTCCTACTTCTTATAACACAAGAACAAGGGGGTGCCCAAATGGAATTAATAAGCGGCAGGTTTTAAACGAACAAAATGAGTTATTTCTTCATATAACATACAGGGAGACTGGAGAACTCTTAGCAAGAGAATGTTTTGAAGGTCAAGAGAGTGTTCAAAAAAAGAACATGATAGATTCACAGAGGATAGGTCAATCAATAGCTATTAGCCAGCATGAGTAGGGATGGTATCGTAGTTGCTGTTTGTCAGAAGCTGGGAATAAAGGAATGGATCACTTGATTGTTTCCTGTTCTGTTCATTCCATTTGGGGAACCTGACAATGGCCACTGTTGGAAGACAGGATTCTTGGCTAGATGTGCCTTTGGTCTCACATAATGTGGGCATTCTTATTTTATTTCTAATATTGTAATTTATTTTGTCATTACCCATGCTCCATATATTTTCTTTTCACCTATAAGCACAGCCTTTCCAGAGAGCAGTTGTTAGAGAACGAGGCAGTAAGCTGCAAAGCTAATGTAACTATATTTTAGCAAATTTTCACTAGTACTTGTAATGTTATATGGTATGCTTGAGAGCAGGCACTGTCTCTGTGGACCTTGCAGAGTAGAAAAGCTTGAGAAAGGGCTACAGCATGCTTTACCTGGAGCAGAGGGGGAAACCTCACTCTGCCGCTCCTTAGAACAGTGGTGGGCAACCAGTGGCCCATGGACCTCATGTGACCAACTGGTGCTCCACCTGTGACCCATGGACTCCCTGATTGTCCTCCTCCCGCATGTGCACCGGGGCCCCACATTTTCTACTCTGCCCTGCTCCCTCCCAGCACTTTTGGAGGTGCCTCAAATTGTCCGATTCATGCCCCTCCCTTTCCCTCCCAGAGGTGGAATACCACAAACAGCTAATTTGTGGCATGCCAGCTCTGGGAGGGGGAGGAAGGAGCAGGTAAGTTTAGGACTCTAGTGCCCCGGTGTGCAAGAGTATGTGGGGCATATGGCAGGGCCGTGGGGCCACAGGTGGAATTCCAGTGGGTTACAGGCTGCTGGAGCCCACTGACATGGAGGAGAGCCACTCATGCAACCTGCTTACTATTTGGGTTAGCCAATCCCTGCCTTAAAGGTCTATGGCAGGGGTTGGCAATGCCTGGCATATGTGCTAAGAGTGGTACGTGAGCCGCTTTTGAGCAACATGTGGAGGAAGCTCAGCCCTGCCCCTTCTCCGCCTGTGCAGCTGGGGGACACAGAGGGAGAGAAGGGCGAGTCCTGCCTGCTCATCTAGCAGGGGGCAGGCAAAGCGCCTGTGCCACCACCCTGACTTCCTGCTCCCTCCGTGTGGAGCAGAGCAGGTAAGTCAGGGTGAGGGGAGTTCTGTGGGGGCAAGGCTGCAGGACTGCTGATGTGGGGGTGGGGGAAGGGGGTATCTGTGGGGTGCCCCAGCAGGCTCTGGCTCCTTGCTGGCTGTGGCACCCTGTTGCCCCTGGCTGGCTTGGGCCCTGCGTGGCCGCAAGCTAGCAGGGTCTTGCTGCCCTTGGCTGGCTGGCAGGGGCTCCCTGTCCCCTCTGCGACTGCCAGACAGTGAGACTGTACATGCTACCACTGTCTACAGCACACTTTACGTTGCTCAGGGGTGTGAGTCAGTGTGGCCCTCCCAACAAGCAATGTAAGTTAGACTTACCTAAGTGCTGGTGTGGACAGCACTAAGTCTGTGGGAGAACTGCTGCTGCAGACATAGCTACCGCCACTTGCTGAGTCTGGAGTAATTAAGTCGGCAGGAGAGCTCTCCACATCAGCTTAGTGCTACTTGTAAGGTCTCTGGTGTAGCCACAGTCACAGTAAACCCACTCAGGTACTGCTCAGTTGTTTTTCTGACCCCCTTCTGTGGGAGTCAGTGGAGTTTTTGTTTGCGGTTGCTTAGGTCTAATCACACAGTTCTTTACAGGCAGAGCAACTATTGATTTTTAATATGATATTGGCTTTTGTGAGACTTGCAGACTTGTGCTTGCTGCTAATAGGTAGAATGGCTGTGTTACCCATCCCAGTGGAGTTTACTGCTGAATTGCTGTGGGCTGCAATTAAGGGCCACTGGACCTGGCAGAGCCCAGCTCTCACATGGAGGAGATTGCTGGGAGGAGGGGGAAGGAGCTAGAGGGTTCCTGGCAGTTAGTGTGTCCTGCACACCTTAAGGGAAGGAGCCAGCAGTGTGCAGGAATTGTCACACAAGCCTCAAACCCAGCAGCAGACTGTTTCTCCCTCTGGATCCCTGGGCTCTGAGGGATAGGGGTGCAGGTGTCTGGGGTTAGGGGACACAGCTGAGCTCTGGGAGGAAGGTGGTGGTTATCTGGGTTGTGAGGGGGACACAGCTGGGCTTTGGTGGGGCTGTGTGGACCCTGTGCCTAGGCTTTTGGGGAAAAGAGGTGCAGGTATCTGGGCTGGAGGACCAGCTGGCTGGATTCATGGGGAAGAGGGGTGAGTATTAGGTTGTGAGACAGCACGGTTGGGCTCTAGGGGAGGGATTATGGGTGTCTGTCCCACCAGCTGGCATCTGGGGTAGAGAACAGGAGCTAGATTTCCATAGGGGTTTCTGTAATCCTGGAGGAATTTTTGTGTGTCTATATTGTTACAGATGTACTTACTAATAGGTGTTTTGAAATAAATACTACAATAATTGAAAGTGGTGTGATTATGAAGTGTTATTTTATCAAATAATTTTTAGAATTTTAAAATATCTTATGCAAAATTTTTAATTTTATGGGGTGGAATTGTTAGGCTTTTTTTCCCAGAATGCCCCCAGGAGTGGGACAAGTAGGGATGAACATAATGATATTAGCGTGAGAGTTCTCATACATCACTGCACTGCGATCTCCTTCTGATAATAAAGATTACTACATGATAACTGTGAGAAAGGGGACTCAAGCCTGAGCCCTGCTGTACTGGGTTGGTGGAGCCAGAGTGCAAGCCCTACTGCTCTGGCCATGGCAGGAGGCAAAGCCAAAGTGTTTTTGGGGTGCTTGCAAACTGAACCCCACAACCTCGGTTTGATGCCTTTTGGCTTTGGCACTGGGCCTCAGCTAGCTTAATGCCACCCTCGGTGACTCCATTAAAATTGGGTCACAAGAGACCCACTTTGGGATCCTGGCCCATAGTATGCAATCTGTTGTATTAGTGGATCTGTCAAAGTTGTTTCCTTAGTGCCATCTAGTGGTATTTATGGCATGTTGCTGTTAAACTTGTATTGCATCAGGGTGCTAATAGTTAATAGGGTGAAGAGAGGAAAAAAACACAAGGGCTTTGTCTACACTAGCATTCCTCTTTGGAAAGGCATGCAAATGAGGGAAATTGAAAATGCAAATGAAGCACAGATTTACATATCTAGCACCTCATTTGCATAGTCTTTTGAAAGAAGAAAAGCAATGAGGATGCAGCTGTTTCAAAAGTAAACCCCATCTTGGAAAGAGCCTCTTCTTTTTTTTTTTTTTTAAAGGAAGAGGGGCTCTTTTGAAGGTGGGGTTTACTTTTGAAACAGCTGCATCTTCACTGCTTTTCTTCATTGGAAAGAAGCTCTTTCAAAAGGTGATGCAAATGAGGTGTCAGATAAGTAAATATGTGCCTCATTTGCATTTTCAATTTCCCTCATTTGCATATCTCTTTCCAAAGAGGAATGCTAGTGTAGACACAGCCAAGGAGAGGAGCAAATGAACAGAGAGCAAGACGGTTTGCACAGGAAAGGAAATGTAGAAAAAAGGAAGCGTTAGAAGGGTGTTATTTTTGTTTTAAAGGACAGTGTGTGTGTGTGTGTGTGTGTGTGTGTGTGTGTGTGTTCTGAGAGAGATGAGAGGTACGGAAGAAGAATAACCAAATGACATGAGAAGGAAACATGCAAAAGACAAAAGATACGTTTTAGACAATGTAGTGTGGCTCGAAAGCATCATCATTTAGGCTAGTATCTTGATTTGCCTGGCGTTTACATGTCTTGTATCTCCATCTCAGCATGTTCTTTTGTTGCAGAGGTGATGCAATTTTTCTTGGTCTTGTTATTCTGAGACTTGCTGTTTAATTGCTTTTTTGTTGTTTTGGGCAAGACCATTACTACTTCATCTTGATTTTTTTGGTCCATTTTCCTAAATGAGCAAATTTCAAAAATGATCAAGATTATATTTGATGTAGCACTTCTAAAATGAATCTTGCAGGTTGCTTGAAGTCAGAATTTCTCTGGAAGAAACTACATTGGTGTAGTGGGAGATGTGGAAATCTCTTGGATTTGTACAGTGTTTGACTGTCAGAAAGGGGTTCTTTAGCGTGTTTCTGTAGTGATTTAAATCTTATTCAGGCAGGACAAAAGAAATCCACTTGCCTGCAGTTAGTAGGAAACATCTCTGGCAAGTTGGAGTTAAATTTTTTTTTTTTTAAAGTTAGCCCTTGTACTGGTGAAGAAAGCCTTCCAAAAGTGAAACAATACTGTATTCTTTTCTGAACGCCTCAGGTAGCAGCCTGCACCCCTGAGCTCCCAACCCTTCTCCTCTCTGAACTTCTTGGTGCTAGCCCAGATCGTGCTCCTGCACCCCAAGCCCCTCATCTTCAATTCCACTACAGAGCCTGAATCTTCAGCCAGAGCCCTCTGCACTCCAATCACCTACCTCAGCGTGGAGCACCCTCCTGCCCAATGAATCCTAATTTCATGTCCCACCCCAAAGCCCAAACCACCATCTGGAGCCTCGATCTCCTCCCTAACCGCTGCTTCATAACCATTCATGCCCATCCATAGAATTTCCGTACCCTGTTGTGCCCTCAGATCTGCCTTAGTGGGAAGTAATATGTCTGTAGGTGTCTAGTATGAATCTTGTACTACAGTAACAATACTGGTAACCCCTCTGAGAATGTTATACTCTTTGGTATTCTTACAAGCCACGGAGGGTGGTGTCAAAGGTGGCAAAACTTTATATTAAAGACGTTTGTAGCATGGAGTATATTTAAATACAGTGAACACCTTTTCATTCTAAAGAGAGATCTACACTATAGGCTAAGGCCCTAACTGTACAGTTGCCAGTTCTCATAAACGTAGCTCAGACAGGTGCTGAGTATGTATTCCAGGGGTTCTGACAGGTTTATACTCACCACAGCTAAGTTACGCCCCCACTATCCAGGCTATTGCAACTACGGTACTATTTATTGTGGCTACAATACTCTTATCAAGCTAGTGCAGGTATATGTACGTGAGATGGAAGTCACTCCCCTACCTCATAGTGTAGATGTAGCCCAAAGGAGGACCTTTCTCTTGAAACACTTAAATCTCTCTTTTCAGTTATAATGGACAAGTACCAGGAACAGCCTCATTTGTTGGATCCGCACCTAGGTAGGAATGTCATCTCTGTATGTTTTTTGTCTATATGCTTTGATACAGACTGATAAACTTAAATGGTTCTTGTTTGTCTTGTTAGCCTACTGTGGCTGTTGTTGAACTGTGTGCAAATATTGTTAAACAGCAAGAGGTTGTACCTTCCTTGTCCGACCCCTTTGAGACCTGTCCCAAATGAGGGGATTTGCTGAATGTGTTAGGCTTCCTGGCTGGCCTGTGGGGGCGCACCAGCCTGCTGCTGCAGGTTTTCTGCCCCTAGGCTGCCTGGAGGAGGGCCCCACTCCTGCAATGCTCCCCAGTGGAGCTGCTGGGCTCCCCTGCCCTGGCCAAAGTCCCTGCGGCTGTGGGGCTGCTGGTGGGGCTCCCAGCCATAGCACTGCTGGCCTGCCCATGGGCTCCCCATGGGGCTCTATGTCCTAGCTAGCTCCCTGCTGCAGGCTGCCAGGCTTCACCAGCCGTGGGTGGGGTCCCTGCACTTTTGGAGTTGTCGGAGAGGATCCGTTCCTGAAGGGGGACTGCCTGGCTCCCCCTGTCTGACAGGGGTCCCTGTAGCTGCACAGTTCACGGCTGGGCTCCCCACAGTGGGGCTCCAGGTAGTGGGGATCTCACCCTGGCTCCTTGCCCTGGGGCCCCCATAGCAGGGTGCCAGCAGGGTTCCCTGCCACTAGCAGGGCATCTCTGCAGCCTCACAGCTGGAGCTCTCTTGTCTAGGCGCTCTGGGGTGCAGCAACATCCATGGTACTGCTGGATAAGGGATGTTTCTGGACGAGAGATTTTCCACCTGTACTTACTAACATTTCATGATGAGGAACATGCAAGCTAATTTTCATGCATCTTGTTTTTTTTCTTTTTTTCTCCTCTCCCCTTTCTTCCCTAGAATGGATGATGCACTTATTGCTGGAAGTAGTTCGAGATAACAGCTCTCCTTCTCCACTAGTACATCTGGCTTTTAAATTTCTTTATATCATTACAAAGGTATATCTGAGTTTTAAAAATGTAGAAAGTTTCAACAACTTATTTTGTTGGTTACTAATTACTTTCTTTTTAAAAAATGTGGAGCGATCTTTTACTTCAAAATATTGCAGTTGTTTTGAATTAAAAATAACTTGCACTGGGGTATTTTAGAACACATTAAAAGATTATACAAGTATAAAGTAGTCACCCATTTTTCTCATAGTCTGTGTCTACATTTGAATTCCTCTTTCAAAAGAGGCATGCAAATAAGATGCTGATTTACATATCTGACATTATTTGCATATTCTTTCAAAAGAAGAAAAGCAGTGTAGATGTGGTTCTTTCGAAGGTAAGCCCCATCTTTGAAAGAACTCTTCTTCCCTTTTACATAGCTCACTCTGTTCACTCACTGCCTCTGGAGCGAGTCATGGACTTCTCAGTAGCAGCCTTCTTGGAGCCCTCTGTCTGGCTTCCCTGGGAGGCAGCGAGCTCAGGTTTCGCATTGGGCAACAGCTGCAGCTGCTCACACATGGCTTCGCTTGTCTGCTGCTCGGTAGGAAGCAGGGCTGGGCTGGAGGTGGAAGACAGTGGAGACTTGGGGAAACAGCAGAGGCCATGGGGGGTGGGAGAGGCCAATCGTTCTGTGCCGCTCTTTTGAAATTTTGCACCCCACCCGAGGGGGCACACCATCCACTTTGTACACCCCTGCCCTAGAGTCTAGTCTAAACCTCCCTTGTTTGTTATTGAAGCTCATTGCTCTTTGTTCAGTCCTCAGAGATCAAGAATAATTTTTCTTTCTTCTCCAAGTAACAACCTTTTAGAAACAGGTTGAACCTTTCTAATCTGGAACTCTCCTGTCCGGCAACGTCTGTAATCCAGCATGATTTTAGTTAGTTGGACAACACTTTATCATGGATGTGGCTAAGCTTCCTGTATTAGAGAGGAAGCCGTGTTAGTCTGCATCTTCAAGAACAACAAGAAGTCCTGTGGCATCTTAGAGACTAATAGATATTTTGAAGCATAAGCTTTCATGGGCAGAGACCCGCCTCATCAGATGCATGAGGTAGAGGGGTATTTAAAGAATGGGGTCCCAGTAAAAAGGAGAGCCAGAGCTGACAAGGTCTATTCAGTACAGGTGGAAATGGCCCATTAGTAGTAGTATATATCAAAAGAGATAAAAACAAGTCAGATCAGATGGGGGATGTGGCCCACTGTCAGAGTCTAATGTGGAGATGTTAACACCCAGGGCAGAGAAGCTGCTTTTGTAAAGGGCCAGCCGCTCCCAGTCTCTGTTTAATCCTTGGTTGATGGAGTCAAATTTGCAAATAAATTGCAGCTCAGAGATTTCGTTCTCCATTTGATTTTTGAAATTTCTTTGTTTTAGGACTGCTACTTTTAAATCTCTTATTGAGTGTCCAGGGAGAGTGAAGTGTTCTCCCACAGGTTTTTGTGCATTATCTTTCCTGATGTCTGATTTATGTCCATTTATTCTTTTACAAAGGGAATGACTGAATAGACCTAGTCAGGTCTGGCCCTTCCTTTTACTGGGACCCCACTCTTTAAATACCCCTCTGAACCCCCACCCCACTCATGCATCTGATGAAGTGGTTCGTTGCCCATGAAAGCTTATGCTCCAAAATATCTGTTCGTCTATAAGGTGCCACAGGACTTCTTGTTGTTTGCTAAGTTTCCTGTGGTCCTGCAAAGTTCCTTTACAGCTACCAATCCTGGCTCTCAATGTTCTGTGCTGCTATTTTGCTGTAATTTACCCCTAACTGTCTTCTAAGAGCCCAGTAAGCAGTGGAAGCATTGTTAATGTGTTAGATAATATTGACATCCTGTGGTATGGCAAAATGCTATTGTCCAGCACCAGTCAGCTCCCGGGGTGCCAGACGAGAAAGTTTCAACCTGTGTTGGAAAATTATTGTCATGTCCTCTCTGTATTCTCTTTTCCAGGCCCAGTTTTTTAGCATCTTCCTGACATGTTATATTTTCTAAAACTTGACTCAATTTTAGTATTTTAAGATATAAAGTAACTTTCAATTAATATATCACCTCTATCTATTGAACATCATATGGAAGATGCTTTGTAATATTGTCTTTGTAATATTGTCCTTTTAATGTGTTCCATTAAATTATGAAGTCATTTCTTGGATAGGTACGAGGGTATAAAATTTTCCTCCAGCTGTTTCCTCATGAAGTAGCTGATCTACAGCCTGTCTTGGATATGTTTGCAGATCAGAATCCTAAGGACCATGAGGTGAGATTTCCTTCTGTTTTCCCTGCTATGTTTGTGTTAAAAGAAAAAAATATAAAGGAGGTATTATGCAGGAATGAAAAAGTGCAATGTAGTCTGATGCAATTCATCTATCTCAAATGGGATATAAAAGTGTATATTACCCATCACAAATGAAACCCTTAGAAATGTCAAACTGCGTAGCTAGGTATAACTTTCTGAAGTATCCTTTTGAGAGGAAAAATGTAGTCTTTCTAAAAGATGCTTGTTGGATTATTCCATTTCTATTTTTGGTAGTAGGGAGCCGTGTGAGGAGTTTTGAGTGTTAGTAGAATCGGTGTAAACTCCAGCAATACAAGATATCATGACTAAAAATAAACTTCAGTGGACAAGGGAAATTTGAAAGGGAAAATAGGAAAGGCTTAAATACTGCAAAAATAATGGGGAAAAATAAGTGGAGGGAAGAGGGGAAATAAGTAAGGGACTAAGGAACAGTTTTTATATTTATAAAAACACTTTTATAAAACGTGTTCTATTCCAGATCTCTCTGGATAAAGGGGTTTATATTATAGTTTGTTACATCAAAATGATGGAATACTGTAGGGGAAGAAAACCTGCAGAAGTAGGATAGTTCATTCTTGTTTGAGGCCTGAATTTCTGTCCATATAAGTTGGCATCAGCTGAATATGTTTTAAGTGGAGTCCTGCACATGGATACCCATGGAGCTGCAGGCCTCTACCAGGAACTGCACTGGTGAAACCAGCAGCATGTTGGGGGTCACTGCTGCTCCCACAAGGCAGTGTCTTATGCAGGCAGTATCTCCAGTGTGGCTGTGCTTCTCCAAACCCCATGCGCTGGGGTGGGCCCAGGCTCACTAGTACCTCTCCGTGTTCATGCTCGTTTATTCAAGTAGCTTGCCTGCTCCTGGACAGAAACACAGACCTCTCTTGAGAAGGACTCTTCTCTGAGAGTGTCCTCCTGGGAGAAAACAAATTATATTTTGGGGACATTGAGAAAAATTGTAACAAATTTGAGTGAAACGTATCAGTTATATTATTCAACTATTCAGTGCCCAGTCCTGAAAAAACCCTTAAGCTGTTTATATGGTGGCACCTGTTTTCTTTTCAGTGAGGAGTAAATTCAGGAGACTGAGGTATCAGACTATGCTATGAAAGGACAAAAAATTATTTTAATATGGAGCCAGCTGATATAATGGTTGAGATTGCTGAGAATTTTCTAGACACACAAGTCTGTTTGCTTAAATATTTTTCTTCTATCCAACAGCTTGACATGGTGTGAAGTGTAGTTTCTGAATTCCTGCCTAATGTGGCGATTGGGTCCAAAATTTGTGGTGTTTGACAACTGCATGGGGAAAATTATACAAATGTCTTATTACAATTTTTTTTTAATTTAAATTCATTCCTTTATATTGGTCAAGGAACAAGGCTCCTTAGTATGAAACAGTGAATTGCATTGTAGATGAGGTTGAAAATCCACATTTACCAGTTACTAATTATTAATATCCTTTTGTTCTTGCTTATGTTGTGGTCCATTATTATTAATGACCAATGCACAAATAATAAAATGGTCAAACAGAAATATGGGGTGTTTTTATTAATAAATATTTTGATTAAAATACAGGAATTGTATTCTCTCAGTATTAAATAATTTAATAGGAATTGCCAAAGACACTTCTTCTCAGAACTTGAATCTGTGAATAAGATCTTTCCAGAGCATAGAACAGAAATATGTATACAAAGGTTGAACTTGCTCGAGCAGTGAAATGTGATTTCTCAATAGGGATGTTAAAGGTTAACTGGTTAGCTGGTATAGGCTGGAACGGCCTCCTGCCCATCACATGTGGGGGTTGCTCCAGCTCTGCAGGGCTGCTGAGAGCAGGGTTTCTCTAGCTGGGCTGGAATAGCCCCATCCACAGCGGTCCCATGGGGCAGGGTCAACCGGAAAGAGGGCCTCAGCTGCCTCCTCTCCTCACCTTTTTAATCAGTTAACCGCTTAAACCTAGCGTTTAACTAGTCAGCTACTTAATTAAATGGGATTAAGCAGAGACATGAGAAGTTATGAAAAAGTTGCAGATGCTTTCTCTTGTTAAAATTTTTAGTTATGTAGAAATTGCCTTCCAATGGTTAGAGATGTATCACTCTAGACTACACTCCTATCAGAAAATGTTTTATTTACTGGTACAAGTAACATCTAAAATACAGTAAGAGATTAAAGTGAAACACATTTCTTTTTGGTTTTGTGCACACAAAGTTACACTTTTTCACCTGTATAGTCTATTTCCCCATTGTTTGTGGTGTTCCTTCTCACCACAAGAACAGAGAGAGAAATTTTTAAAAAAGACCCAAGCAAACAAGAAAATGACAAAAGCTAATTCATGTGGTTTTTACAGGGACACTCAGGAGAGCTGTGGTACTTGACGGTACTTTTAAACTTAAAAATGGGTAGATTTCAAGTTCCTTTAATTTGATAACAGCTGTGGCAGGACTACCAGATATCCACACTGAAGTTGATTAATCAGGACATACTGCAAAGACAATTCCCCAAACCAGCAGTTATTCTGATAGTTAGATTTGTTAATGCAGCAGCATAATAGCTTTTACCATACCTTATTATTGCTCAAGAGTCAGAACCGCAGTTCCCTTAAAGCAACCCAGCCTTGAGCTACTACTCAAGGGGCCAGTCACGTGTGATGTGGTTTACTGAATGTCTTGTTCTTCATAGTAAAAATTCTACAGTCTCAAGGGATCAAATAGATTACCTACCAGGTCAATGACTATTTCAAATCTTAAATCAAAATGTGCTTAAAAAGGAAAAGGGGGAGTATATGGGTTAAAAGACAGACATGAATACAATACTTAGGTCAGTTTCATTCTTAGGTCAACATTTAGGTAAGCGTTAGAGTTGTAAAGAGATCTTTCAGAATAAGTTCCTTGGATGATAGTCCAATATCAGAGTAACCCAGACTGGAGACCTCAGTCTTGTAACTGAAACTTCCCCTGATAGAGCTGAAGCAGATCTGAGATGGTAGGTACTACAGTTCTTTTTATAGCTCACTGTCAGCCTCTTGATAACAAGTATTTCTTGGGTGAAGCATTGTGGCTTTGAAGCAAAACTGACAATTAGCTTCATAGATTAAAGTAAGGCAATTACACATTTCTAACCATTTACAAATATATTACTACAAATTCAAAGAGAAGTTAAGACAGTGATATTGTTATGCCCAAACTTAATCAAAATGCTAATATTCTCTTTTAGAGTTTTGAACCATTAGAACATAGTGACAGACAGGAACCTCTGGTTGTGTTGTCAACATCTAACTATACATGTAAATATGCAAAATTACCATAGTCTGTGATGTCTCTAAAGGTTGAATTCAGTCCCTTTATCCTGTTAGTTGGGCAAAATTGGGCAAAGCATTGCACTTAGGAAGAAAATATCTCTGTGAGTCTGGTTGCTTATTGTGGCCCCAGCCACACTGCTCATGGAAGTGCTATGGTTGGAGGCAGCTGGCAATTGTCTATCTGTGCGCCTCCTGTGGGGAGGCAGCAGATGTGAGAATACTGCCCTCATAGTCACAGCTCCCATTGGCTGAAAACTGGCCAATGGAAGCTGCGGAGGTGGTACTTGCAAGCACAGACAGTGCGAGGAGACTCACTGCCCTCCTTTACCCAAGGGGTATACAGAAATATGCTTGCCAACAGCAGCTGGCAGCTTTGAGCCCACACCTCCTCTATTAATATAGTAGAAAAGTGAAGCCTGTGATCACTTTCCAAAATTCTTGGAGTAGCCTCTCACAAAAATTATTGCTCACCTCTGTGCTAGTTTCTTAACCCCTTCTGATTCAGTGACAGCATTTTTTAGTATTTGGCGATGCCACACTCCTGTCTCCTTAGATATTTTAGGGCATCTCACCTCTGAATGGTTTTCCCAGTGGTTGTTGCAGACTCTTGAGACCATTGGCTGTGTTTTTGCTCTAACAGTGTACTTGAAATAACCAAAACAAGTTTTTCATTGTATTTTTTTCGTAGACGTGGGAGACTCGCTACATGCTCCTGTTATGGCTCTCCATGACATGTCTGATACCTTTTGATTTGGCTCGTCTTGATGGAAATATCCTTTCTGAAGGACGCAGTCGAATGCCAATAATGGATCGCATACTCAAAATAGCAAAAGTAAGTGTTACTTGATTTTTGTATAGTATATGACCCTTTGACCTTTTGATTCACAGGCCTCATTTGCTTATGTAATGCAAAAGAGCTTAGTTCACCGTTCCAAATTCTGCATATACAGTTTTTCCCATTCTTTAATATCTAATAGGCTATTTTCATTCTTGTAAACTGGTAGATTATTTAATTGAAAACTGTGTAATATAAGTACATATCCTGTTAGACTAGGTGATTTCAGACGTAAATAACTAGTTATTTAGCCGCAATTTTACCCCTAACTGTCAGCTGAGAGCCAGTAAGCAGTGGAAGTGTTTGGTAATGCTGCTAGGGAATATTGACTTTCCGTGGTCCAGTATCATCTGTCGTTCAGCCCCAAACAGGTCCGAAGGGTGCTGGACGAGAGATGTTTAACCTGTATTATAGATATTAGCCTGTACTGCTTTAGTGCAAAGGTACAGAAAAGATTATACCACTTTGATGTCTGAAAGCTTGTGCCTTGCCAAATGGAAGATGGTTTAAACTTCTTGTGCTTGTAGGCTCAGCTTAATGTTTATAAGAATGATCATTAAGAAGTATATATTTTCAGATTTGTTGTGTAGTTTTATTACTTACTCTGTCTCTGCAAACTCTTTGACAATTAATTTTCTTTTTTCCTTTAGTCTTACCTAGTTGTCAGTGATAAGGCTCGAGATGCAGCTGCTGTACTGGTTTCCAGGTAAATCTAGTGCTGGTCTTGGCAGAAAAGAAAAGTGTAATTTTCCCTTTTAGTTTCTTAATTTTTAAAAGATTTCTACTGGCAGTACTGGGTGTGTTTACAGGTTTGGCAGGAGTACATGTAATACTTTACTTGTATAAACCTAGGCCCAAAATATGGCTTGCGATCACCATTACCATCAGTACAGCCCAGAGGGATGCAAGTGTCCACCTGTGGATAGACATCAATATCCATAGATCAGCATGGCTCTTCTCCCGGTAGAGAGATCGGTCAGCGGAGAGGAGTGTGCTCCCGTGGTTCTCGGGAGCCAATGCCCTGTACTGGCAACTCCTTCAGGCAGTCTGGCTGTACTTCCCCAGCCCTGCCGCCAGGAGGTCTGTACCACCACAGACAAGAGACACTGCAGCTGGCGGTGGTACAGCTGCACTGCCTGGAGGAGCTGCAAGTCCAGAGCACAGAGTGCTGGCTCCTGGGAGCAACAGGACGATGTTCTTCTCCATTAGCCACACTGTCGCTTGGGAGTAGAGCCCTGTGGATAAAGATATATACATGTGTTGGTAGATGTTTATATTTATGTAGGGGTCTAGCCCTCAGGCAGCCGTTTGGTCTATCTGAAATAAGCATGCTCCTTTGTGTTTGGCTATGTCTAGATTACAGTGATTTGTTGACACAAGTTTTTGTTGGAAGCTATCTTCCGACAAAACTTCTGTTGACAGATTGCACCCAGACTGCCCAGCTGCTCTATTGACAAAATGGTCAACCGGAAGCACATCAGACAGGGCTGCCCAGTGTCCTGAAGCCCTGTGTGTTGACAGAGGACCCCAGGGAACGCTCACACCAGCTTTCTGTTGACAGATCTCTGTCAATAAAGGCACTCTGTCTCATGGGGAGTAGGGTATGGCTGTTGACATAAGTGCTGCATTCTGTTAATTTACTGTTAACAGAACGCCTGGGGAATCTGCATGCTCTCTGGGTTTTGTCGACAACACCCTCTAGTGTAGACATAGCCTTTGAGAAGATGGGTGTCTAACACAGTTGATGCTTTTAGCAATCTTCATCAGCACTTGCAACAAAATGGAATTTAAATTACATTATTTTGCCTGTGAGGAGTGCTATTTAGTATTCAGAGATTGTGGGAAAATAATTCTCTACTGTTGATGATTATGTGGATTATGAGGGGTGTTCTATCTTCAGGTTTGTTAATCTGGAGTGTTCTTAGAACTCTAAATTCAGCAGGCGGACTAGTAATATTTAATTTCATTCTGTGTATCAGGCCTTTTGTCTTCTTTCTACTGCTCTCCCCCAAACAGTAGCACTGCTGTATTCTCTGGTTTTTATTATCAAAGAAGCCTTAAAGTAAATTAGATATAGGAAGATGGAACACCCTAAAGCTACTTATCCTAGTCACACATGATCAAGTACCAAACAAACCCGCCAGTAATGAAGTGACAACAATTCTGTCTGTCATAGGCTAGCAAGATCAGAAGCTTGTCTCTTGTGAACAGGTTTTAGTTTAATAAAGATGTTACTTCTCCTATCTTTCCTTTGTAATAGGCCAGTGGATGTATATTTGGTGCTGACAGAAGCCTGTCCTCGTTTTCTTGTTCTAGTCAGTTTTAAATGTCTTATCTCTATTGTTTTTCAAATGTTGCTTCTATGGGAAAATGAGCACGGCACAAATTGGGCTTCGTAGTCGCTCAAAAACCCACCAATAGGTTTGTCAGACAACATATTTGCATTGAGGGATAGCAGAAGAATAATTTTGAGTGTTCGTCACCTACTCTGCTACTTCCCACAAGGACAAACCAAACCAAACTCTTCAAAAGAGCTAATCTGCATCTTTTTTTAATCTTCTTTCTCTCACTCCCAAAAAGTTTAAAATTCCATCCTTCGCTTTGCACTGTAAATTCAATGATTATAAAGCAGGGTTTTCCAAATTGTGTTCCATGGAATCCTGGTGTTCAGTGTCATGTGAATAGGTGTTCTGTGGAAAAAATTTCTATGCTAGAGATAACAAGAAGTCCTGTGGCACCTTCTAGGCTAACAGATGTTTTGGAGCATAAGCTTCTATGGGCAAAGATCTGCCTGATCAGATGCATCTGATGAGGTGGGTCTTTGCCCATGAAAACTTGTGCTCCAAAATATCTGTCAATCTATAAGGTGTCACAGGACTTCTTGTTTTTGAAGATACAGACTAATTTGGCTACCCCCAATAAAATATTAAGAAATTATGTGTATCGAGAACACTAAGGTTTCTACGGAATAGCGTTTCTCATTCCATAGCCCGAGGGGGGTCTGCAAGCCCTTTCAGGGGGCCATGAGGCCTCTGCCCCCCCAACCCCCCACCCAGAAGCAGGTGGGGCTCAAACTGGTATATCCACCCCCCCCGCAAAGGCAGGAGCTGAGTGGGCTAGCACCGGCAGCCTCTTCTCCTCAATACTGGAAGTACTGAGGGGCTGAAGGTTGCACACCTCCTACAAGCCAGATGTGCCATGGGCTGAACGTGGGAGTCCCAACCTTGACTCCCAAGCTGGGAGCCATGCTTGAGAGCCCCCTCGCACCCATACACAGCCCCGAACTACCCGCTGACTCCTCTGAGAGTGGTTTTCAAGTCTTTTGCTACGTCCTCTCTTTGAGTTGTATTTTTGATTGCAACCCCCCGCAGCCTAGACAATCTGGGTGACCTGCTGAGGTGAGTCATGGGGTCGAGGTAGTGCTCCTTGCCTCGACTCTGCTGTGCAGAGTTTGTCTGAGCCCTCCTGGTCATGGGCTGCTGAATATGAGAGAGTTTACTGCATTGCCATATCTCTTACGGTGTGTTGAGGATTAAATAAAAGGTTTTTCACATGCTTAAATAAAGGAACTACGAATACAGAGATATTTCTTGAAATATCTAAGACTAACATGACTAAGCTGCTCATGATTCATACTGAGCAGTAATGCATCTTTTGAGCAAATTTCTTCAAATTTGCAGAGGGTGATCATTTTTATTTGAGTGCAGTGGCTTTTCATAAAATTGAAATAGGAATAATAATATAAAGCATCTTTTTTGGGGATTCCTGAAAAACCTAATAATTTGTATTTCATGACATTTAAATTGATACCTTTCTTAAAAATACCAGTTAGAGGCTGTTGTATACCAGTTATAAAAGAAATGAAATATGCTAGGTTAGGACTTCTTTTGAAAATGGCAAGGTTAAACATCTGGAAATTGGAATGTTCCTGACAAAAATGTGCATTTGACAGTTGCCTTTAGGAACAGAAACCAGTTTGGGTAAAAAGAAGAAAATACAAATTGGATTGCTCTGGAAGGATAACTTGAAGTGTTTTTTTTCTGTGACAGGTTTATTACCCGTCCTGATGTCAAACAAAAAAGAATGGCAGACTTCTTGGACTGGGCCCTTTCAACATTATCTAAATCCTCCTTTCAGACCATGGAGGGGACTGTTGTAATGGATGGCATGCTTCAGGCCCTGGTAAAAAGTGTTGATACTATAAAAGATAATCCAAGTCAATTCAAGCATTTATGTGTTTTGTTCCATAGTGTTCTGTTGCTGATACTAACTAGCCTGTTAAATATTTAAAACTTGCAGAATTGTGTTTTTCCAATAGATTGTTTGTTTGGGTTTTTATGGAATAGCATTTCTCATTCCATAGCCCAAGGGGGGTCTGCAAGCCCTTTCAGGGGGCCATGAGGCCCCTGCCCCCCCCACCGACCCCTAGTCAGAAACAGGTGGGGCTCAAACTAGTATATCCACACACACACACACATCCCGCCCCCCCCCACAAAGGCAGGAGCAGAGTGGGCTAGCACTGGCAGCCTCCTGTCCTCAATACTGGAAGTAGGGAGGCTGAAGCTCGCATACCTCCTACAAGCCAGATGTGCCATGGGCTGAACGTGGGAGTCCCAACCTTGACTCCCAAGCTGGGAGCCACACTTGAGAGCCCCCTCGCACCCATACACAGTCCCGAACTACCCGCTGACTCCACTGAGAGTGGTTTTCAAGTCTTTTGCTAAGTCCTGTCTTTGAGTTGTATTTTTGATTGCAACCCCCCGCAGCCTAGATAACCTGGGTGACCTGCTGAGGTGAGTCATGGGGTTGAGGTGGTGCTCCTTCCCTAGACTCTGCTGTGCAGAATTTGTCGGAGCCCGCCTGTCCTGCACCCTCCTGCCCGCAAAAAAGAAGTACAACTGTGCCTATGCCCAAGGGTCACCCACCTGCCCTCTCTGGGCCCAAAAGTTTTTATTGAGTGGTGCCCCAACAAGAAGAAAGGTTGAGAGCTCTTATACTATAATTCTTCTAAATACAGTATGTGATTTAGTGCAGGGTCTCTCACTGGTGACTTGTTCTTTGCCACTGACAGATTAAAGTGGGTACCCTACCTAATTTTTAACATACACATTTGAATACATACTTGGTCTTTTCCTAATTCACTATTTATTTCCAGTTTGTTACAAAAAAGCTGAAACAGTGGCATAATAGTGCTATTAATTGACAATTTCCAAAATGGAAAGGCTTAGAGTTTCAATAGCCTGTACCTCTTCTGGAATAACATTTTAACTGCTTTTAACAGGCTATTTTATTTAGAGTGTTTTTGTATAATGTTTTTTTCTTTAAGTGCATGTTACATAGTATTATTTTTGTATTTAGTCTGTTTTCCAGCTCTTCCTATCTCCATTGCACTGCTTGTATTAAGTAGTACTAATTGTTGGTAAATCAAAAAAGTTTATTCCAAGATTGACATTAAAGAATAAATTTTCTCCTATGAGTAGTCTATTAATTTAGTATAGTGCGTAATTATAATTACTCTCTTAATCAATGATCTTTTGGGTGATTGTAACCTGTGTGATATGTACAGATGTTCAAGATGTCATAAAGATCATGTTTTTGGTTTGTCCTTATTACACGTGGATAATTTGGGGATGACACACGTACATGATGCAGCACTTCACAATATGTAGTATATTGTAATCTGGCATTTATTGTGATGTTTTTAAAGCGCCAAAATAGTGCATTGTATTTTGGTTAGCTTTTCACTGAAGTTGAAGTAACATGAGTGCCGTTAAATACAATATGTTCTTGCATAATCTAATTGGTTTTAATATTTTGTTAGTCTTTAAAGTGCCACTTGTCTGCTTTTTTGTTTTAATTGGTTTTAGGCTTTGCTAACGTGCAATGAGAATTTCCATAATTTACATAAATTTGCCACTCTTAAATAACATCACTATATGTTTGTTGTTGTGTATTATTAAACATAAAAGCAAGTTGCTGGTGCTTGAGTTGACATTTTAGTTTTGGTTTTCCCTAACTATATTTAGAATAACTTGTTTTAAGCCTTGTTCAAGGAAAAGGAGGTATTGTGCCATATGCACTGCAGTGCTTTTTCAAAAGAGTTAGAACACTGTTTCATCATTGTTTGTTGTTCTGAAGTACGTGATGAAACCTGCAGGGCGTATATTACATTAGTGTGCTGTCATTCCTTTGAATTTGGCTTTAGATTTATCCACTTGTTCATTAGTGCGTTGTAAGCGAAACAGGTGAACACTTCACAACTAGAATCGAAACCAGAGTATGACTTAATTTTCCTGGAAGCAACAGGCTTGATATGATGATTTTATTTTCTTCCCCTTGTGGGGAGGAAGCAACTGTTTGGAAAATTTGTCATTTGTGTCTTCTGTTTGGTAGCTCTCATTCAAGCCCTTATTGGCATTGTGTAAAATGCCCTTAAAACTTGTCCTTTAATATCAATTATAGAAATGAGAAACAAATGAAATTGAAAGGAAGAGAGTACAAGTAAATGAGTAATTTCTTTCAGGAAATCGATTTTAGGGAGTCTTAATTTTTTATAATGCACACCTGGTGAAGTAAGTCAAAGTATAGATCATCATGAGTCAAAATACTGGTATTGCCTCTTGCTTGGATAGGCAATATGCGTTTTGTCCTGTTAATCCTAGTTGGAATTTTGTGTAACTTATATTCAGTAAATCATTTCTGGGGATGTATGGAATGAAATGTAGCATTGGTGTGTGACCGCTGAGATTTTTTAATAATCTCAAAAAAGAGAGGGGCAGTTCTTTTCCTGGGCTGCTTCTGGTATAAAACTATTGTGTGATGTCCCTAACATAGTGAGTTTTTGTGTATGCATTACATCTAGAATCTTGTCAAATGAGACAAACTAATCTTAGCTTATAAATATCACTGGGGTGATGACAGAAATGCTTTTTCAGAGTCATACTTTGGAATTTGCATTCAGTGAGCCTGGAGGTGGCAAAAATGTTTTGAATTAAAATGAAATGCACAAATTCTTTCAGTGCACTGCAGTGTACAAATTTCAATTCTGATAACAGTGAATCCTCCACCTATTGCAAAAAACTTTCTTTTTGTGTGGGGGAAAATCTTGTCTATAGTAATACTCCACTGATTACACACAAATGGGAGAGTTCTACTTTGCTTCTCTTTAGTTTTCCTCTTCTTGGTTTTAAATTTCAGTGCCTGGTTATGTTACTGTTTAATCTAACTCAGCATTTTAAGTGGAGCAGGCAGTATTGTGTCATGATTCCTGTTGAAACATGCGCTATGCATTACACATCTAAATTCCAATGAGGGGCTTGGTTTTTTTACACCTGCTGACAGTAATACATCATTTCACAACAGGTGTGCTCTAGCAGGAAGCACTGCTTGTAGTATTTCAGATGCTGTTTTTTAAGAACTTATTATCTTTTTCTATAACTAAAAAGCAACATTTTAAAAATGTATCATATGTATATATGATCTTGCATTTCTCTAGGATACACAATGTCACAAAAACGGCATTATGAGAATATGATTTTAAATTTGTTTATGGGAACATCTAACATATTTGAAATATCTGCATTCTAAATTATCTGTGTCTGAAGGTTTCCTTTTAAACCTGCCATTATATCAAGCAGTCTTTTAGATATTGCTGTAGGGTGTAGCACTCCCAGTTCTTGCGTGACAGAGATGACATAATGCAGAGGTAGCTTGGGGCATTGAAACTTATTAAATCTTATTTAATTTTTTTTATAAGTGACTCAGTACAGTACACAAATGTGAATAATAATTAAAAATAAAACGCCCTACACAGTGATTTGATGAAACTTGGAAACCTGAAGAATACATTTATTTGCATCTAAGAACAGGGAATTTTTCAGAACTGCCTATAGTGCTAGGATTGTTTGGTAATGGTTTCACACATATGAATTGTGCCTCAGAGGAGAGACAGCTCTGCTACACTGTCCTTTCTGACCCCGAGGCACAACTAATAAATGTTTGGCGTAAACATGGGACAAGTTTTCTTTTAATATTTTTGGTACAGGTTGAACCTCTCTAATCTGGAACTCTCATCTGGCAACATCCATAATCTGGTGTGATTTTTAGTTAGCTGGATGGCCACTCACCATGGCTGTGGCCAAGTTTCCTATGGTCCCATGAAGTTTGTTTACAGCCACCAGTCATGGCTCTCAGTGTTCTGTTCTGTTATTTAGCTGTAATTTATCCCTAAATGTCTCCTGAGTCCAATAAACAGTGAAAGTGCTGGCAATGCTGCTAGACAATACTGAACTACTGTAGTCTGGTAAATTCTCTCATTTTGCATTGGTCAGGTCACAAGGGTGCTAGATTAGAGAGGTTCACCCTGTATTATGTGACAATTAGTAATTTTGGGATGGTCTGTTGATCTTAGGGATTTTATCTTACAAAAGAACATTGCTTAGTTGTTTAGGGCAAGAGAAAAAAGGAGCACAAATGTAAGGAGAATGAAGGGAGAGAGGAGAGACTGATGTGTCTTTCCAAACATTTGCCTCTTCACTGCAGAAAATCTCTGTTGCCTCCATGATACAGTGAAGTTTTCAAACTTTATGCTGTCACTTTAGCAATTTTCCTTCCTATCTTTCTCAAATCAAATCAACAATTTATTTACTTATACTTTTCATAAGAGTTTTCACAGTGATAAGTTTGAAGTTCAGAATTTCAAGTATCAGAAGCTAGCTTAATTTCTTGCCAAGCCTTTGTTGCCTTGGGCAGCAGATATTCAAGTTGTAGTCTTTCAAATCTGTATGTGCTCAACTAATCTAATTCTTGACCTCTGTGTAGTTAACATGGACATGAGTTATGCAGATAATCCCCCCGCCCCCTAAAGTTTTAAAGTATTGCTTATACCCGTGTACTACTTGAATGGGACAACACACTATAACTTCTGTTTTGCCTTGGATTTCTTTCCTATGTCCTTATTAATATGATAACCTACTTTTCATACATTATTGTCCCCTTTGAATTAGCTTTTGAGTGTGGTGTGGAGTTTAGCAATTCCTGGTGGTAAAATTTTGGTATTGAAATATTTTATACTGCAAACCAAGAACTTTTAACAAAATATATTGCATGAGAACATGATTTTAAGGACTGTTTAATGTAAAAGGTTCACTTATTCTCTTGCTTTATTGTCTGATTTATAATTATGCTATTGTGAGTTAATGAGGCTGCCTTAGGTTTTCCTCATTACGGAGTCTTTATTCAGCAAGGTTTAAAAATAGATAAATAACAAGCTTAGCTTTCAGTTGCTCAAAATGTGGAGAACTTCTGAAAACTGAGCTGTTTCCATCACTCTCTGCATAAAAGTATGCTACATATGGAGTTTTTCATTAGTGTACTAAACTGCACGTTCAGATTTGCTACATAGAGATAGATGTGAATGCTCTGAACTATTCCTGAAAAATGCTAGTTTTCTATCTGACAAACAGAAATTACATGAGGAATAAAATAAAATAATATAGCTACTTTGCCATAAATTACACACATAATTTGAATTTAATTTATTTAATGTACTAAACGTATAGTACATTTACTCATTTAGGAATCACTAGGAGGATGGTGAAGCACTGGAATGCATTGCCTAGGGAAGTGGTGGAATTTCCAGCCTTGGAGGCTCTTAAGGTGAGGTTTGACAGAACTGGCTGGAAAGATTGATTTGGGATTGATTCTGCTTTGAGCAGGGAGTTGGACTGGGTGACCTGAGGTCTCTTCGAGCTCCAGTCTTCTGTGATTTTATGAAATAGTCTTTTGTTTTACTGATGTCCATTATTCTTACTGGTTTTCATCTTAAAATGTTTTGTCTGTATTACAGTACCTAGCCCAGAGGCTGAGATAGCTGATAGTATTCTGGACATTATTCATTTGACCTCTAGGGGTTGCTCCAGAGTGATAGAATATGCTGGTTTTTTTGGCTTCTCTGAAGGCTGTGATTATGCTTCCTCATTTTGGTTTATTACAGCCAGAGGATAGCTTCAAACTTGCATCTCCTGTTTGGCAGCAAGACATGCTTGTTGCCAAGCAGTCAGGCCATCCTTAATAGTGATGATTTGTATAGTTTGGAGAATATATCCCAGAGGTAGTAGTACTGATTCAAACATCTCATAAAGGCCAGGCCTAACTGGGATATGTATGAAAGGCGATGTGATGCATGTATGTGTGTTTTTTTTCCTTCATGTTTACTAAAGGTAGTTTTTGTTTGTACCTTAAAAGAACAGAACTCAACTTGACAGTCATATCATTAGTCATAGAGCAACAATTTTCTTTAATTTGTAGGTGGCATAATTACTTACCTTTCATCAGGTTGGTTAAGATGGCATATATTATATGTTCTTATTAACATGGCATAATTTTATGATTAATTGGTGCATCCATGGGCAACTTACTTTAAAAATTGTCACCGATGTTAAATTTTTCTGAATAGAACTCATAGGAAGCTTATTGTTTCTTAGAGTTATGTGTCTTGCTCTTTTTCTTGCTTGAAGGTGAGAAGATTGAACCTAAATAAGCTTACTTGCTCTCTGTTCACTCTTTCCTCATCTTTTTTCCCCCTTTTCTTTTTCCATTTTCCTTATATTGGTGTGAAATTTAATTTTTCACATTTGCTCTAGGATTGCAGAGTTGTTCAGAGTCCATCGCTGTACCTTATGCATGTAAATAACCAATCCTATCTGCCCGGAGAAAATGTGGATGTTACTTTTTTAAGACCACATTGCAATTAAAAAGCATTTAAAAAATTCTCCTGGAAAATAAATTTTGTGGAATTCAAGTTTAGTGGTAATATAAAAAGGATTTCTTTGAAAACTGGGCCTGTCATTGTTTTTGTTTCTTTACAATATATAAAGAAAGCCTGGATTTTTTTTGTTTTGTTTTGTATTTATATCAGAAATACCTGGAATATCAATCCAGGTTTCCTTAGCTCTGCTGGAAGATCTATTGGGCACCTAAGAAAGTTGGGCACATTTATTTTGACCTTTCACAACTTGGATTTCTCTCCATCTGGCATCTTAAAGCATAATTGCTGGGTGAAAGTGATATTAGTGTTAGTTTGCTTTGGAGAGACAAATTTATCTGAAACATCTTTTACAGGAACATAACTATTTAGTGGAAGACTTTACTAGTCCCTGTATTGTGTTTGTTGTATGTTTGCAAAATAAATCTTTAGATGGCTTTTGACTAGGGTTACTATAGTTAAACTTTCAAAAAAGAGGACAGATAGTTGGTAGATACTTATACAGATGACACCCCTGAGAAGGGGTGTCTCTTTTTTGAAAGTTCAACTGTAGTAAACCCTATTTTGATGAACTGTAGCTTTTCAGCTGTGACCATTTTATCTGGTGGAAACTTGCTAGCTGTTAAGCTGGACATTTTAGATGGACAGAGATTTTAAAGATGAACTTTCTGGATGAACATTTCATAAAATACTTATAGGACATCTGTTAACTAGCTGTCATGTGGTTATGTTAAAAAACAATAACAGTTTGTTCACGTTGTAGAAATTTCACTGCTGCTGATTTGTGTTGGTCCTGTTAAGAGGTGTGAGGGAAAAGCTTGCTTTGTGTCCAAACATTTACTAAACTCAAGGCTGCTGCACACCTCAAGGAAAGATGAATCTCTAGGTACAGCACCCAATTTGGGTGCTCCAGCACTGGTCCTAAAGACTTGAGGAACTGATACCTGTAGTGATCCAGCCCATCAGTTAATGAAACCAGATATGGAGGGAGAGACACTCACCTGTAATCGGTCCCAAAGCATTAGGGCCTCAAAGACTATAGCTAGTTTTTTTTAGGCTGTTCTGTGAAGTGAGTGGTTGCCAGTGCAAAGCTTGGAACTTGGTGTTATAGACTCATAGCTTCCAGTCCTGTTAAGCTGGTGAGTCACTGCATTATGTACAAGCAGGAACTTTTGGGCGCTTTTCAAAAAGAGCCCTGTGTAGATAACATAATTATTTTGCAGTGTATTTTGGAATATATATATATATATATATATATATATATATATATATATATATATATATATATATATATATATGGTGTGTGTGTGTGTGTGTGTGTGTGTATAAAAAAACATAGAAAATCCACGCAGGGGAGTAGACATGAAAAATATGTTCTTTATATAGTGCACTGTACTCTTGACTACAATGACTACTTCATTTGTTAATTACTGGTCATTATAGTGAATTAACCTCCTTTTACTGAATGATCCAATAACTCAATACTTACAGTAGACGCAGGGTTAGTCTTTTAACATTTGCTCTGTGTGTGTGTGTGTGTGTGTGTGTGTGTGTGTGTGTGTACACACACAATAAAAGCTATGGCTGGCCTGTGCCAGCTGACTTAGGCTTGGGCTAAGAGGCTCTGTAATTGTGGTATAGATGGTCAGGTGTGGGCTGCAGCCTGAGCTCTGTGGCCCTGCAAGGTCGGAGGGTATAGTATTCTGCCGAAAATCTTTGAGAAAGGCTTCCTCAGGGTACTGGGGTCTTGTTGGTAGATGGCAGTTGATGTATCACAGCCAGGGTGTCAATCAAATGAACTTTAGTAGCATGCTGTGAAGGCCTTCTTTTGTAAACATAGGGGCAGTCTTAAATTAGTTTGTTACAATAGGTGTTTGACCAGAATTGGACTGTGTATTTGAAAAACAATTATTTTTGTACAGATTTGGTGCCTTTATAAAATGTTTATGATGGTAACTTTGTTGCTACTGACTTCCTTTTTTGAGAGCCAGAGGTGTGTCTGTAGCATTTCCACTACTTAAGTTATTTAGGGCTCAATCGTGTGCTTGAAAATTTCCCTAGAATTTATGTAAGCTCTGGTACAAACCACTCTCAGGGACAGGATATTGGGCAAGACAGATCAGAATCTGACCCACTATGGCAGCTCTACATTCAAATATAAAATAAACCGATACAAATCTTCAAAGCCCACTGTGTAGCGCGTAATACAGTGATCAGAAACGCTGATTTGGGATCCTGAAGTACAATTCAATAACAAACTAAAAACAGGTGCATAGCCTCAGGGGATTTTTGTTGCTTTTAAACTATACTTGAAATGACATAGGCATGTAAATGGTGTATACGTGGAAATATTTCTAGGGTAGGGCTGGATTCCTATTACTTTAACTTCTTGCCATATTTACCTCAGAGAAAAACAAGGTACTTTGTACAGTATCTTTGTTTGCATGTTTAGAGGAGTGTTTACAGATTGTGCAGAGAAATTCTTTGGGTACCTTTGCTGTGCTTAAGCAGTTTTCTGTTGATTGTAATGTGAAGTGAAGCTTAATCCTGTTGAGATTTTTAACAGTCGCTCTAAATATGCCCTGGCAAATTCTGTTTACACAGTAGATTTCATTTTATGTGGGTCAATATTGTGTTTTTATTTTTCAGAAGGTTTATCGACATTTGTGACTGGTGGGTGGGCAAACTGGTAAGATAGGAAAGTGAATCATATATATTTATTGAATGACACACACTTTGGTTACAGCATCATTTTCTGTTTTTAACAATTGACATCTGTGTAAGAGTTGTAGATTATTAAAGCCTTAACTAAATCCTTCATTTAATGGAAATTATAGTGTCCTTCATTTTTTCTGTGCTACCATCCTAAAGGCCCCAGGATACAGCAATATACGTGAAGAGGTGTATATTGTACAACGTGACAGGCGTAACCACACCTTTTAAATTTGTGTGTATGCTGACCAGCTTTCCAGATGTGATTTTCTCGAACAGGTCTCCTGTTCATCCAAAACGACCTGTAATACAGTGGAGGTTATTACACAGCAGTGACTGCTACATGTGTCAAAGGTTCTCAGCCTGTGGCCCAAACAGCACACTACTGCACATGTGACATCCTCAGGGCCATACAGGTTGTATTGGATGCAGCCCACATTAACACACTGTGGGTTGTGTATGTGGGTGATAGTGGTAAACGACTTGAGAACCACTACTAAATGGCTTAAACAAACAGCTCCAACCACCCGCAGCTTTTGCTATGCCATATAGGACAATCTTCCCCACAGATGTTAAATCTGAAATGTGTATCGTGACACTTATGGTTGAAGAGATTCATGAACGTCAGTTGCTGAACTTGTAGCAACAGAAATAAAAAAAATTTTGATTGAAACTAGTAGAGTCCTTTTCTCCTATATTAGCTTTGATTTCTGAGGAATAAAATTCTCTTGATTTCAGAAAAAGTTGGAGAAATTCAGCATTCTGACAAAAATTACTGTAGTTTTTATATACACTAGAGGCCCAGTTGCAGCTCTGCTTGCAAGCAGCAGTTGGGCTGGAAGAAAGTTCTAGACAGAATCTTGTTGTAATGCACATCCAAAGTGTATGGGCCAGGTCCTGCGGTGGCTGGGGGAGGAGCTCTGATGGGGTCTGGGCCAGGCCCCACGCTGGCTGGGGTTGGGGCTGGGGTTGGCATGGTGTGTTTGGGGGGGCTGGGCTGAGCCCTGTGCTGACTGGGGAGGATCTCCATTGGGGGAGGCTGAGCTGGTCCCCATGGTGGCTGGAGGAGGGGCTGGGGCTGGTATGGTGTGAGGGAGCTCCATGGGGGGGCTGGGCTGGGCTGGCTGGGCCCTGTGCTAGGTGGTGGAGGGGCTGGTGCAATTCTGTGGGGGCCAGCGCCCTGCGCTGGGTGAGGGAGGGACTGTGGCCCACGTGGTGCAGGGGGGAGCATGGTAGAACCTTGCCTAAACAAACAGATGGACAGACAACAAACATAATATGCAAGATTTGGCTTATTTTCCATATAAATTTGTGATGAGTTTGGACCCTAAAGCTGGACATACTGAATCACGTAGAATTTATTAATATGATATAGTGGACCACAAGCTAAATATGAGTCAACAGTGTGATGCTGTTGCAAAAAAAGCAAACATGATTCCGGGATGCATTAGCAGGTGCGTTGTGAGCAAGACACGAGAAGTCATTCTTCCACTCTACTCTGCGCTGGTTAGGCCTCAGCTGGAGTATTGTGTCCAGTTCTGGGCACCGCAGTTCAAAAAAGATGTGGAGAAATGAGAGAGGGTCCAGGAAAGAGCAACAAGAATGATTAAAGGTGTAGAGACCGTGACCTATGAAGAAAGGCTGAAAGAATTGGGCTTGTTTTAGTTTGGAAAAGAGAAGGTTGAGGGGGGACGTGATAGCGGTTTTCAAATATCTAAAAGGGTGTCATAAGGAGGAGGGAGAAAACTTGTTCTTCTTGGCCTCTGAGGATAGAACAAGAGGCAATGGACTTAAACTGCAACAAGGGAAGTTTAGGTTGGACATTAGGAAAAAGTTCCTAACTGTCAGGGTGGTCAAACAGTGGAATAAATTGCCAAGGGAGATTGTGGAATCTCCATCTCTGGAGATATTTAAGAACAGATTAGATAGATGCCTGTCAGGGATGGTTTAGACAGTACTTGGTCCTGCCGTGAGGTCAGGGGGCTGGACTCGATGGCCTCTCGAGGTCCCTTCCAGTCCTGGTATTCTGTGAAATCTATGATGTTAGTGTAGGTGTAAGGGAGCTAGCAGAAGAGGATAAAGAACAAGATTGTATTAAAAATATTGAGTGAGTGTAGGATTTATTGTAAGCTTTTAAATACTGAGAAATGTAATTAAGCAATGATCTTATGCTCCCCAGACAAGCCAATTTTTCATGTCATTTGGCATAGCACCTTGTTTTGAGAAGACTTGAGCATCTTTTTTTGCCAATTCTGTTTTGTGATACCCGTAATTTTAATGGGAGCCCCAAATGGATATCAGACAGCACAATGTGGACTGCAATATATATTTATGGTGGCTTGGCTTACAACAGACTGATTTTGTTTTCCTTTAGAAATTGTCCTCTGGCCCCAGCTCATATTTCATCATTTCAGCTCATAGTATATGTTCAGGGAGCGAAGGTTCCATGATTATCAAATTACATCCTAAAAACAAGGCATTTGGAGTGTGTGAAGATACATAGACTGTTTTGTCTTTTATGCAGAAGGATAAAGTATTTTTGTAAATTACTCCAATAATGTATAATGTGCTTTGCTTATACAGATGATGTGCTGCCAGAACGTGGAATTTTTAGTCTCTTATGTGATCAGCATTACCAAGATCTTAATTTTCTTTTGTTAATACTAGGAAAGAGATTATGACTGAAACCCTTACTCTGGCTCTGGCCCATTTATACCTGGGGAAAAAGGGTCAGAGCAATGTAAAAGGTCTCTAAAAGTCTTGGGTGTTGGAGAAGAATTCCTCTGATGCAGTCAATGTGGAAGATAGTTGTAAGGTTGCTTCTGAGAAACTGCCTTCAAGCCCTGACATAGGGAGTGATAAGGGAGGGATTGGGATGGAGCTACAGTATACAGAATTGCCCAGATTAAGTGCAGCGTTATGGCACATTGTATGTCCTAGGGAGACTGATGTAATTTAGACAGGTCCCCCGGCTGTCTAAGCATATGTCTGCACCTCAATGAAACACCTTCAGTTGGTCCCTATCAGCTGAGTTGGGTTCTCAAGGCCACAGAGCTGTAAAATTGCAGTGTAAATGCAGTCCATGCCTGAATGTCTGTACCAGGGGTCAGCAACCCCTGGTACGGGTGCCAAGAGTAGCATGTGAGCCAATGTTCATTAGCATGTGAGGTGGGAGCTCAGCCCCGCCCCTTAGTCCCCATGGTGCCAGGAGCTTGCTCAAAGCCATGCTGCCTGTGGATTAACAAAAGGCCAGCCAATGCTACCAACCATCATCTAAACGGTAAATCTCAGCATCTTAATTTGTTTATTAATGAAGCTGTTGTAAGTAGGACTATTAGTGACTTTAAAAAGTGTCACCGGCACTTGGACCATAGATAAAGGTCAAATTTCGGTACTCTGCTTTGGAAAGGTTGCTCGATATTGTAATTTGATGGCTCCTCAGCACAAACCCCATGAGCCTCAGTCAGCTCCTATGGGCCAGCTGTGGTGTTGAATTGAAATGTAGACATATCTTAAGTTAAGTCATGGGCCACTCCAGACCCACTGCCCCCATCATCTGGGCACTTATGTGGCTTAACACTACATTAGACCCACCCAGCCGTCTTCTCCTGTGATTGCAAGTTGTGTGTTTTGCTTCTTAGGATATATTTATACTGCAATCTGTCTATGTTTTTGAAGCCAGTGAAGTCATGGCATCATTGGCCTCAGCATGGGTGATACAAAGCCCATCTGGGACCCCCAATATGTACTTAACAAGCTAGTCCATACTGAAGTCTCTGCCGCTGTAGCTTCACTACTGTTTGTATCCAAGGCTGCTTCTACACTCTCAATGCCTCATTGGAGGTGGCATGGTAATGAGGAAATTTGAAGTAGGCTAATGAGGTGCTAACGTGCATATTCATCCCCTCATTAGCCTAATGGGAGCCCCGCAAATTTCAAAGTGCAGACTTCGAATTGCAGACTGACAGTGTAGAAGGGGAGCAGCTTCGAAATAAGCCCCCCACTTGGACATTCCCTTACTCCCACAAAACTAGATCGGAGTAAGGGAATATCAAAGTGTGGGACTTATTTTGAAGCTGCCCTCCATCTACATTGTTAATCTGCAATTCGAAATCTGCACTTTGAAATTTTTGGGGCTGCAGTTAGGCTAATGAGGTGCTGAATATGCATGTTAGCACCTCATTAGCCTGCTTTCAATTGGCTCATTTACAATGGCACCTCTGACAGAAGAGTGAGAGTGTAGAAGCAGCCCAAGATATTAAATTAAAGCCAGGTCAGAAATGTTTATATATGCTGCAGCCACACCTTTGTTTACCGTGTAAATATACTCTTTGATGTGCATTACAACATATTATATTGTATGTCTGTAGATTATGTTAAGAACAGTGTAATATTGCAAGAACACTGAGGAATGCTTTGGATCTGTGAGCTTGGTAAATTGTGCTTTATAAGTTGTAATTACCATGTTTCAAAACATTTTTCCTTATTTATTATCTTAGGCGCAGTTATTTAAACATGGCAAGAGAGAAGATTGTTTACCATATGGTAAGGCTGATATATTCTGTGACATTTATGCTTAAGGGGTAGTATTATCAGTTCAAGAAGTTAGGAGAAACTGTTTTCAAAAAAGAAGTACACTATGTAGTCCACTTTCAGAGCCTTGCAGTGTGAGGTCTTGGGCTCCTGTACTATATAGGCTTCTTTTTGATCACTAATCCTGGACCAGTGGTTGGGAAAATTTTCCTGGGTCTTGAAATCAGTTGTGTTGGGCTATTAAAGGGATTGCAGACTTGACAAATTCATCCTTAAAATTGTCATAAGTTTCCCAACTTGAATTTTGACATGATTTCAGCATTCTCTGCCTAGAATTGCTAGAGATGACTTGTTAACGGAGTTGTAAAGCTGGAACGATCCTGACCTTTGAGAAGGGATAAAGCAGTAATTTCTCTTCACTTGAATAGTAACTAATAAAACCATGGTAAAATTAAAGAAGTGATTGGAAATGTGTGTTTTTTAAGACAAATAATTTTGAAATTTTCCAGTGCTAGAAATAGGTGCTCTGTGCTATTTGAAAATTAGAAACATGTGGCTAGATTACATATGGGTTTTGAAACGCTCAGTGTTAGGTCAAAGCGTTGGTATCTTTTTAAAATATAACCACTTTTAAACAGGACTAATACACTAAATTGTAGTACACGTAGGCCAATGTAATGTTTAAATATTTACTCTTGTTGCACATTCTGTAAGAATTAGAGTTGTCAGTTAATCATAGTTAATGGATGTGATTAACTCAAAACAAATTAACACTTTTTTTAAAAACAATTGTTAATTGTACACCAGGGCCTCATGCTGAGGGAGGTGCCACACCTCTAGGGCAGGGGGTGCCCTTCCTCTGACTGCCTTGCTCTTTTGCTGATCCTGCCTCTTCCCTGCCTCTTGTGGAAATGACCTCAGCCAAACTGTTCTGGATTGAGAGCCCGTCTGGTGTGCAGAGTCTGGTGGGTATCAGGAGGGGCTGATGTCAGGATGTCCTTACTCCATTCCAGCCCATCTGCCTGGTCACAACTGAGCAGGGGTCAGTGAGCAGCAGGTGCCTTTCTATTGCTGCTGACTAAGGAGTGGGTACTTCCCACCCAGCTCAAAAGTATTCAGGCTCCTGAATGCTCTGCTTAAAGAGAAAGTGCTTGCCCATCAAAAAGTATTTAAATGGCATTCAAACTGTTATTGTTTAACAGTGCAATTGAAACTGTCATGAAGTGTGATTTTTTTTAAATAATTGGACAGCCTTATTAAGACAGATAGCTGCATGACAGAGAGTTACTTGCCTGTATTAGTTGCTTCGTAGGGTCCTATATCATAGCATTCAGGAACCATGTCAGGTTGCAAATATTAAAAGGCTTTGTTTTTACTTGTACTCCAAAATGGAGTCTCCACCTTGAGTACCTTTAATCATACAACTTTATGTTGAGAGTGATAGTCCTTCTAGTTTTGCTCATCAGTGAGCAGAATACATTTTGTAATGTGCACGGAGGTAATATGTGGATGTGGGTCACCAGTAGAAACAAAAATACATATTTCTGAAAAGTTACCATAAGGGCAATTTACTCCAGCCAGGACGGGATAGTCATTTTAGAATTCAGTACTTGAATAATGTAGGTAAAGGAGAGAAATAAAAATTGAGATTAAATAGACCAGTCAAAAAACTAAACTAACACACCTTGAAAGAATAACATAGAGAATATATGTGCAGCAAGTGCCAAGAAGTCACATCAACAATAATACAAGTATGTGTTGAGAGATGAGTGAATGACTGACTCTGTGTGTGTGGTAAATAGGCACGCATGCGCGCGCGCGCGCGCGCGCACACACACACACACACACACAAAAAAAAACAAAATATTCTAGCTTTTGGGTGAATCTCTGCAGGACTGTGTGCTGTCTCTCTAAGACACTCACTGCCTGGAAGGCTTGTTCAGACATAAACAGCTTATTTCTCGTCAGCCTTGATCTTCTTGCTCCCCCATCTCCTCCACTTTGTAGACAATGGGTGCAGCAGTGGCGGGGACAGCCTCACATCTGCACTATCTCCCAACCTTCCCTCTCTTCTACTCTGCACAGTCAGAAGGAACCCCTGGCAACCAGCTCCCAGGACCCTCCAAGGCAGAAGTCAGTTGCAACATGGCTGCAAAGCAATGGAGGAAGGGCACCTGGAAACATGTACCCAGATGTCCATTGGACTGCTAATCAAGTGAATAGTAACAGAGAGATAGCTGTGCTAGTCTATATGCTATCAACAGAAAAAAGCAGTCCAGTAGCACTTTAAAGACTAACAAAATAATTTATTAGGCGATGAGCTTTCGTGGGCAGACCCACTTTTTCAGACCATAGCCATACCAGAACAGACTCAATATTTAAGCCACAGAGAACCAAACATAGTGATCAAGGTTTTATATTCAAATTTGACACATTAATACGTGGTTTGAACTGGGATGGGAATTTTCTAGTTCATTATAGGGGCTCTTTTGCATACTTGGCTTTGTCTAATTCTTGACACCCCCTCCCTTCTGCCCTCTGCCTTGATTATATTTTTCTCATTTGTCAACCTTGATTACTATGTTTGGTTCTCTGTGGCTTAAATATTGAGTCTGTTCTGGTATGGCTATGATCTGAAGAAGTGGGTCTGTCCCACGAAACCTCATCACCTAGTAAATTATTTTGTTAGTCTTTAAAGTGCTACTGGGCTGCTTTTCAAATCAAGTGAGTGGCACTTGAATCTCTCCTGGGTAACTGCTAACCAGACTGAGAGGCTGCTGAGTTATGTATTTACGTCATGAGCCTACCTCAACTCACTCTTTCCACCAGATTTTGAAAGTTGTATGCATGTACTGTATATCAGTGATTAAAGATAAACCTTGTAAAGATAATTTTGGTCAGTAATACATATGTAGCACTTTTCATGTTCAAAGTGCTGTACAAACATTAATCCTCACTGAATTCTCTTGGAAGAGAAGAAGATACTCTCTCCAATTTATATGTAGGGAAAATGGATGACTTGTTTGGGGACACAGAGGAAGGCTGCGTGGGAACCAGGATTAGAATTACAGGCTGTCCTGTTCTCTGATCACTCATTAATAATGCTTAGTGGTTTTCATGTTCAAGGTTCTTAACATATGTTTTAAAAATTAATGTTTTGTGCTTTCCCTGGGAGGTGAGTAAGTAATGTTCACCCTATTTCATCAATGGGGAAATTGTTGCAGCATGGTTAAATAGTAATAATAAGAGATTTGCACCTCAATCACACCATAAGATGAGGATTTCAAAGCATAAATAATCATGAATTTTGCTACCTAACTCTCCTGGAACATAGGCTTTAACTTTTTCTTTTGTGAATGAGAATGAAGAACCAGGGACACAGAGGGATTATCTGTCCTGCTTAAAGTCAAATAGGAAATCTGTGGTGGACCCAGGCATGTAACTTAGATCTCTCAAGTGCAGTCCTGACCCTTAACAAAAAAAAATCCATATTTTATATATGTATATAAATATAAATTTTTTTTCTCCTCCAAAGCCAAAGTGAGTTAGTAATGGAACCAGGTTTTAGGACTTGGGGTTACTGGATCACAGTCCGTGTTTAAACCATCAGGCCACCTTTATTATAATTACTAGCAGGGCCACCTCTTTGTGGCAGCTACAGCCAAATGATTCATTTGGCCAGGATCTGCTGGTGGCCTTGGGCAGGGAGCCCCATTCACCAGGGATGCAGAGCTGCTACCGACCCTGGGCAGGGAGCCTGGCCAGCCAGGAGTGCAGAGTTGCTGCAGGCCCTGGGCAGGGGGCCACCACCAGCTGCGGGAAGGGGCAGCAAAACCACTGCAGGGAGATAAGCACCTTCCCTTCACCCAGCCTGCTCCTGCCCCCTCATCCTGCCCAGACCACCCAACTCTGCTCTTACATCCTCCTCCTGCCCAGACCCCCACCCTCAGCCAGTTGCTGCACCCTCCTCCTCACCCAGATTTCTCACCTACAGCCCTCTGCTGAACCACCCACCCACTGCTGCTCCTTACCTGCCGCCCAAATCCCCAAACCACAGCTCATTCCTGCACCCTTCTTCTCGTCCAGACTGCCCACCCTTAGCTCACTCCTGCATCCTCCCCCCCAGCCGGACCTCAATCACCCACCCCCAGCTTGCTCCTGAACCCTTCCTCCTGGCCAGAACCCCCATCCCCAGCCCATGGGGGAGGGGGAGAGAAACCAACCTGCAGCAGGTTCTGCAGCACTTCTGCACTGTGGAGAGGGCTGCAGGGGGTCTCTGTCCCCAGCCCCATGCCATGGAGAGGTCTCCAGGGCACCTCTGGCCCCAGCTTTGCACTGCAGAGGGGGCTCCAGCCCTGTGCCACAATAGAGGCTATAGGGGGGCTCTGGCCCCAGCCCTGCTCTGTGGAGAGGTTCCAGGTGGGGCTCCAGCCCCATGCCGCACCTACCATCCCAGGTCCATGCTGTGGCTCCGGCCCTGCGCTGCACAGGCTCCAGCCCCAACACTATGGTGGGGACTTGTGCTGCAGTGGCCACCGAGGTGGTGCTTTGGCCTTAGGCTTGTGCCACAGAGGGGGGGCTCCAGGGGGGCTTGGCAGTGGGAGCCCCCATCCCACTCTCCATTCCCCTTCTGTGCTTCATGAGGGGAGTGGAGGGGCCGGCTGATCTCCCACTTTGTGCCATTAAACAATGAGATTGACAGACAGCTCTCCTTTTATAAATAGTATAGATGCTTATTATGTTCTAAACATTTATTGTTTCATGATATTGATGGGCAGCAATATAGGGCAGTAAGGTAGATGGTTTAGATATAGACCTTGTAAATAAGACTGAACTTATAAGAGAAACATTTTTGTTCAGCACATTTCCTTTTCCCCTCTACAGCTTCTACTGTACTCGAATGCCTTGATAATTGCAAGCTGTCCGAAAGCAACCAGACGCTTCTTCGTAAACTAGGAGTGAAGCTTGTTCAACGACTTGGATTGACATTTCTAAAATCAAAGGTGGCAAAGTGGAGGTTAGTTGAAAAAAGAGAGAGCAGACTTACATGCATTTTGAAATTCCAATTCACTTGTATAGATATGGATAAGTAATAAAACTGTACATGTTAACTGGATTACAAGATTGTCTAGTTTAAATGTTCAGTCAGATATACTTCATTTGTTACTTAAATACAACAGTTTTTTTGCTTTGTTGCGCTCTGAGTAACTTCTTGTTTTTGCTTGGATTTAACGTGTTCCATATTTAGCTTAGCAATTACATAGTGGATTTCAGAGAGGGAGCCGTGCTAGTCTATATACTATCAAAACAAAAAAGCAGTCAAGTAGCACTTTAAAGACTAACAAAATAATTTATTAGGTGAGCTTTCGTGGGACAGACCCACTTCTTCAGACCATAGCCATACCAGAACAGACTCAATATTTAAGGCACAGAGAACCAAAAACAGTAATCAAGGAGGACAAATCAGAAAAAAAATGATCAAGGTTTTCTGATTTGTCCTCCTTGATTACTATTTTTGGTTCTCTGTGCCTTAAATATTGAGTCTGTTCTGGTATGGCTATGGTCTGAAGAAGTGGGTCTGTCCCACGAAAGCTCACCTAATAAATTATTTTGTTAGTCTTTAAAGTGCTACTTGACTGCTTTTTTGTTTTGATAGTGGATTTCAGTGTAAATAAAGCCTTGTGACGTGCAATTTTTGTTACATGTAGTGCAAGCCTAAATATATTCACAGAAAAGTTCTCCATTTTATAATGTGTTACAAAGTGGAAACGTAGTGGCTTCATCACCAAGGTTGATTTTTAGTTTAGCTTAGTACAGAAGTTATGCCCAGTATCACAGAATTCTTATTCCCTGATCAAATGTAGTGCCTATTTGGAGAAAAACCTATTCATAAACCTGCATTATTTAGTTTATCACTTCAACCAAATGCTATTGTTACCTTTTCTCTGGTGACTTGTTTTATTCATTGCCAATGGGCAGACTCTTTTTTTTCAGATTTCTCGCACTGATATTTTAAAATTATAGGCTTCCTTGTCAGCTATTTTTATCATTTTGGATTGTATCTTTCACCTTTGAGAATGTCCCTAGGGTTAGGAAATTCTTTCTAGCTGTAGAATGTTCCCCCTTGCTGCTAAAAACAAGCTAAACAATTTCACTTGATTGCATATTGTGTTTTTTCTAAGTTGCACAAATGGTGGTAGTCATGACATTGAGTAAATTGTCTTAAGATTTTATTTTTTTAAGAACTAAATCTTTTCAGTGTCTGCCATAGATGAAAACTTTATTTTCAACTTTATTTTAGTCTAATACATTTTAAAATTCTGAGTTAATCAATTTTCCTTTTTGATATCTTTCCTCTTCACAATCTTAAGAATTTGCTTTCAGTGGGAAGGGTCAAAAACTGCCATCTTACCCTACCGTTGGAATTTGATGGGAGCTGGAAATTTTACATCCAAGGGCAGAATTTAATCCTACTTGTTTTCATTTTCACCCTGGATGTGCTAGAGGTTATTGCATTATTTTCTTCATTAAGTGCAAACACTTAACTCTCATAATAATATTAATTATTGTGTTGCTTTTATCTGAGAGTACAAAAAGTTGTCAGTTACGTAGTGTATGTAATCATATTGGCCATTGATAATTTCATTATTTAGTATTACTGTTTAGCTCTTACCTAGGCGAACTTCTGTCTAACCTCTAATGGTAATAAAATGCAGTGACTAAAATGGAAAATTTCTAGTATACATGTCCACAGTATACATGTCCTTGGTAAGGTACCTTTTTCCTCACATTTGACACAGTTTTCAAGCACTATGAAATACAAAGCTAACCAAGTTTTGAAACTTCAGTTATGTGAGATATTGGAGTATAAACTTTCTTATTAAAAATATGGGAAAAACTTGTGTGTGTGCTTCAGTAAGTGAAAAGGTGGAGTTGCAGTACAGTTAAGAACAAGCATAGAAAATAAATGCGAAAAGAAACTTATTTCAGAAAACTTTGAGCAACTAACTAAAGATTAGAATGGAGTTTGGAATTCAACTTTTTCTATATTGAGTATCTTTATGTTATTTACAATGAGTTGCATTTGTTGAGCAAATTCCTAACAAAAGCTACTTTGATAAATAAATGTAAACTAATGGACAAAACTCACATAGGAATCACTTCTCATACTGCTAGCTAGATCTATATGTGAGGTAGAATCTTGCAGTTGCTTTACAGTATGCTGAAATCTAGTGTAGGAAGTACTAATAAATACTATGTCCACATGTGCTGAGATGGGGAATTTGAGGCAGAAATTAGTCATGTAATTTGCATTTTTTCAGGAATTTTTCTGGAATTTACTAATTGTTCTTTGTATAGGCGACATGCAAGCTTAATTTTAATTGTTATTTATTCTTATTTATTATTAAGTTATTATTTATTCTTCCTATCATGGTGTACAGCCATCAAAACGACGTCATCTCTTTCTCAAAAATTTAAGTCTGGTTAAGAAAATGTGTGATTTTTAAAAAGTAAATGGAGGCGAAAAGGAGAAAGTAATAAGCTCTCAAATTTTCTTGAATTTGCATGCTTTTTAATGTAAGGTGTGGTCGTGGGAAAAGGTGAAGGAGGTTGTATGGCATATATTTCATTACAGGGACTTGGAAAAGCGTAGAGAGCTTGATTAGTGAAAGTTTGAAGGAAAGGAGGATTAGAGGAGTTCAGAGTCCAAATGAGGAATAGTGCTTGCTGAGAGAGAAGCAGGGACATTGAGGAATTTAAACATGGAAAATAATTACTGCATTTAACCTGTTATTTGCATCGTATCTAAAAGATGATACAGTGCTTCTTTGTGCTGCGCAGGAATGTTGACTTCTTGTTGTCATAGGCTGCTTACACCGTGCACCAGGAAAGTGATTGCCGGCTAGGATACACATACTTACACTATGATGAGTGTAATTAGTAGTGTAGCTCTGGTATCATGGGCAGAAGTGACACAGTTTAAGTGTGCTGAATACACACCTTTCCCAACCTGTTGGTGTGAACTCAGCATGGCTAAGCTTTTTCTCTGTTGCTTATGGTACTGAGGCTGTACTGTTACTTATACTTGTGATAAGTCTCACTGAGCTGCAAGTGCATGTATGCATATTGGGAATCACACTACAAGCTCATAGCATATACATAGCCATAGAAGGATGGATGCTACCTACTGAATCTCTAGCATATTTTTTGAAACAAAAAGCAGTCAAGTAGCACTTTAAAGACCAGCAAAATAGTTTATTAGGTGAGCTTTCGTGGGACAGACGGGTCTGTCCCACAAAAGCTCACCTAATAAACTATTTTGCTAGTCTTTAAAGAGCTACTTGACTGCTTTTTGTTTTGATAGTGTATAGACTAGCACGGCTTACTCTCTGTTACTATATTTTTTGAAGCAATTAGTTGTTCAATGGAGGTCTTTCATCCAAGTACTAAGCCAAAATGAATCTGATTTGCTCATGGAAACTGATAGCTCACAGCAAAGGTACTATGAAAACCCAAGTTCTATATGTACTTATATATGGTATTCTTTTGAGTACTAAAACTTTTTTTCCACAGTAGATAAAAAATACTGCTGTGACAATGTGCTACACTGAGAGATGACTTTGAGGATGTTACATGCTGTGTTTTAAGAATCAACTTGGCAGAAACAAACTTAGACAAAAAATTGCAAATAAACTTTGTTTCTTACAGGTATCAACGTGGCTGCAGATCTTTGGCTGCCAATTTGCAGATGTCTGCCCAGGTTCCTGTTTCACAGAATCTAGTAATTACTGCTGTTGCTCAAGCTGTTGATGATGAAGAGGAATATGACATTCCAGGAGTGGTTGAGAATGTAATAGGTGTGTTGGACACATATTGAAATTGTTTGTTTAGCCAGCGAGCATTACAACCGGTAACAACATGGGAAGGACTTAAGAAAGAATTATGGCTACAAAAGCCGCTGATAAAGTAATGGAGAAAATCGTAACAAGATGCATCTGCATATAACTGGACAGTATTTACCATATATTGTAAAATTTTACCATTGTTTTCAGCATGTCACTTTTCCCATAAACAAGAATGGAAAAACTCCCATGTGTAAAAAGAGGTTTTAATTTGAACTGCACTTGTCCAGTCTTACCCAGTAACGTGATACATGGGCATTTCAGGGGCTCCATATCATCTGCCCAGGCTTCTGCCCTGGAGGGGTACTCAAGCTTCACCTTGAGTGCTGACACAATGCAGGACGCAGCAATCACCAGTTCTAAGCTCTTACGCCATGGAATAGAGTTGAATGTCAGGGCAGTCAGTGATGACGGGAGAGATCATTGTATCTCAGTAGACAAGCACTGCCTGCCATAAAACTGGGCAGCCTCCAGACAATAAAAGTGTTGTCCTGTCACAGTCTGGCTGATTCAATGGGTAGTTGGAGCTTAGAGTTTTATAACTTGACAAGTGGACAGTAGCCAGTGCACCAGCTGTTGAGGAGCTTAGTCTTCCAAAAGGAAAGGCCCCTGGGAAAGACTGCATACCAGCAAAGGTCACAAAGTGTGGAAAACATGTTTTACTGGAGCATCATCATGAGTTGCTTTGCTTGTGCTGGAAAGAAGGCAAATGTACACAAGACATGAGAAGTGCCAACAACATCACTCTTTAAAAATCAATGTTTTGATAGAATGCAGACTAACATGGCTATCTCTCTGTCTCTATGAAATCAAGTGTGACAACTGTAATAACTCATGGCATTTCCCTTCTTACTATTATGGGAAAAACCTTTGCCCGAGTTGTCCTGAACTGACATCAAATCCTGGCAGACAGAATCTATCCTGAACCACAGAGTGGCTTCAGAGCTAAAAGGTCTACTACCGACATTAACTTTTTTTCTCAGAGACAACTAGACAAGAAATGCAGAGAACAAGAAGGTTCTCCATAGCCTTCATTGATCTCAGAAAGGCTTTTTATTTTTGTCAGCAGAAGTATATTGTTTGTAGTTTTTGAAAACATTGATAGTCCCTCCAAACATGATTTGATCCTTCTGTGAAAACATGCATGGCACAGTCCGATATGGTGGCTCAGTCTCTGATTTGTAGTGGAGTTAAGCATAGTTGTGTACTTGCCGCACGGCTTACTCTCTGTTACTATCTATGTTTGGGGTTTTCTTTTCCCTATTATTGAAACAAGCTTTTGGTTCCCCAAATGAGGGAATCTGCCTACATTCAGGAACTGATGGAGAGCTGTTCAATCTTGCAATACTCAGATCTAAAACCAAGACTTGGGAGGCCAACATCTCCCCTTTGGTGATACAGCAGTGACAGCCCACTAGAAGCTCATCTTCAAAACCTAATAGACAGTTTTTCTAAAACCTGCTAATACTTTCAGCTTACTATAAGCCTAAAAAAGACTAACACACTGTGCCCTGGGGTAAGGATGCACCCAGCATCAAGATCAACAACTATGAACTTGAAGTGGTGAACAAGTCACATATATCTATTATTGCAGACAACCTTTCACTTGAAATGGAACTCTACATCCACTTTATAAAATCTGCCACAGCAATGTCTAGACTGAACAAAAGGGAATGGCAGAACAGCAAACTGGCAGAACTTACAGTGGTCTGTGTGTATGGGATATGTGTTATCAGCACACCTTTGTATGGGAGTGAGACGTGGACTTGTATTCTCACGAGGAGAAGAGACTTAACAACTTTCTTGTGTGTTGCTTTGGTCCAATCTTTGGAATCTCCCAGAAGGACAGAGTCACCAACACAGAGGTTTTCAAATGGGTCTGCATAGTCAGCATGCAAGTACTCCTGGCTTGGGCATGTGTGCCACATTCTAAAGGATGTGTTCAACAGTGAGTGACATCTAGAGAAAGACCTAAAGGGTGCCCCAACTTGCATTTTAAGGATGCGTGCAAGTGAGACCTCCAAAATAATGGATGTAGATAAATGGGAAGCTCCTACTTAAGACCCCAGTCCAGCTTAGTAACGGACAAAAGAGTTTGTAGAAGGCAAAGTCCAAAGGATTGAAATGTGACAAATGCAGCCAAGATTCGTCTTTCTCAAGTGGGTCTGTTCGGTCATGCAGCTGCCATATGACCAGCTGAGTAGATTCTTTACCTCTCAGGGGCATGTACTCATGGTCTCTTGAGACTGGGGGATATCCAATTCTGGTAACCATGGATGATAGAAAGGAGCTAGGCATGTCACACATGCTTGACTGTCCTTCCAAGAAAATAGCCCAGATATAGCAGGAGATGCCAGTCTTTCTTTTCTGGCAAATGGTTATAGCTTCATATCAGCAAATTTGATTGGACTTGTAGGAGCCACATCAGAATCAGTTCCAATCATGTAACCTTTGGAAGCTACTTCATCCTGTCTGCTGGATATGGTCTGCTATACCTTCAGATATAGATTCAGATTCATGGTTATCCTAGTTCATTTAATTCTTTGCTACTATCCTTTCTCTTTCTTCCTTATTTAGGGGTCCTTCTTATGAGAGCATACCATGAGTAGAAGTTGCCTTGGTGCTTTGACTGGGAGCCATAAGGATCTGCCACCTGAACATATGAGAAGAGAGTTCTGTTTCAGCTATTTTCTTATCCTTTGTTCATCAGAATATTTTTATCTTATTGCAGACCAGGGTAGACCATCCACAAATGATTATTGTGGAAGTCCCTTGTAGAGCTGATATTTGCTCATTGGGGGATTCCTAGAGTAAATCTTTTCACTATGGAGAAAAAAAACCAAATGTCCAAGTTTTGCTCCAGAGGAGGCATGAACCTAGGTTCAATGTCAAACTTGTTTCTGTTTCAGTGGAGTCAAGATGTCTTTTATCCCTTTCCACAAATCCCTCTGAACTTGAGGGTGGTGTCAAAAGTACAGATGGGACAAGTCCACCCTCTATTGGCCAAGAGAGTATTGGCTATCAGACTTATTGTAGATATCCGTCTACTGTGATCTGTTTCCCCTCCCCAGCTGGTCTGAAGATATCACCACAGAATCATGATCAGATATTTCACCTTGAACCTACAGTGATTAAATCGAGGGCTTGGACGTTAGCTGGTTGAGCAGTACTCAAAGAGACTGCTCCTGACAGGTTCAGGAAATTCTTATACAGAGCAGAAAACATGATGTAGATCCAGCAGAGGCCTGGATGCCAAAAATAATTGACTGCTTAATCCAACAAAAGCTTTTAGGAGTCCTCAGCAGCTCTTTAATTTGCAAGACAGTTGAGAGAGGATTATAGCCATTCCACCCTGTATGCCTTCAGTGGGAGGAAAGGAATATTACACCTGTGGCCCAGCAGTCTCACCCATTTAAAAAGTTTGTGAACTTGCCTGCTTGAGATACATGTATGCCTACAGTGGGGTCTACATTGATTACAATGTCTCAAACACAGTTACTGCAGGGAAACCAAGTGTCAATGAAAGATGTGCAAATGCAGACAAAGAGTTGTGTGTGTACTATAAGATGAGATATGGCTGAAGGTGCCTGTAGTCATTTCCCAAGCTTTCATTGAACTGTCTGACCTGTGGCGGTTTGGGCTAGCTGTTCAGGCTGTCTCAGCCTGTTAGGGTTCCCACCTGGAGTGTGTACTCTGCCATGGCTTCACTGGTATTGCTATCTAAGCTAAGCAGATCAAAGCTATCTAGGGATGTTGCAGTATAGACATGCTTACACTCTGTGCTAAATTACAGAGCTACCATCAATTCAGAAACCACTTATACACTTTGCTTGCTTTTGTGGCTTCAAATTTCATTCTTTGTGACAAACACCGGAATCATGGGGGCAAATGCTTCATTTTAAATTATGAGTTGGTTGTGATAGTAGGGAAATAAGTTGTAGGAAAACTTCTCTAAAGAACTTGGAGTAATCTGCTTTGTTTAAAATATTTTCTACAGAACAATTGTTGATTGGATTGAAAGACAAAGATACCATTGTCAGGTGGTCTGCTGCAAAAGGGTAGGTTTCTTTTATTTATTTTGAAACTGATCAAAAACACAACAACTAAATGTTTCTTGGGGTTAAATAATTGCATGTTGTTCTTTCTCAGTGTTCTCAGTTACTGATGATGGTTGCAGCAGGAGTGATGACATGGGGCCCACATCTGCTGGTATTGTTATATGGAGGCTAAAGTTGGGGCAGCCAACTAGGAAATTTTAACTCTGGTTGGGATTGGAATGACATGAAAGAATTTAACTTGGGGCTTGTTTGCAAAATTGTTTCTTCCCCAGTTGGCTGATACACATTTTCTTCTTTTCCATTTGAAAATCTTATTTTTGTTATGTCAGGCTAGAAGCGCAAAAAAAAAACAAACAAAACACCACCCTTCCTTTGTGTCCTACTGTAACATAGCTGAAATAATGCATTGTCTGTAGTTTGAACCCTGTTATCTTATTTAATTTATCTTAAATTATTTTAATTATATAACAAATCATTTTTTCTTCTCTTTTGCCAGGATTGGTAGAATAACTGGAAGACTTCCAAAAGAGCTAGCAGATGATGTGGTTGGGTCTCTGTTGGATTGCTTCAGGTAAATACTATTTTGTGTTTAGTGCAGTGGCTTGCATCCTTGTCTTAAAACACTCATATGCTTTATACATAATTTCACAGCTGCCATGTGGTCATTTCTTGAGTGGGAGGGCAAAATTCAGGCAGGCAACTGGCCCAGAGCACACGTAAAACAATAAGGAGTTTTAGAATTTTGGTCAAGGGCATTGGGGGTAAACACCTATTGTGTGAAAAGTACTATTGGAACTTTGATGGCCAAACAAGCCTGGACTTCATTTTTGGGGTCTCAGAAAGAATAAAAGAGAAGTGCGAGGTGGTTTGCATTTAGCCGACGAAGTTTATAACGTGTTCAAGATATGGTATCATGAATTTGTATTTTAACTTGATGGCCTTTCCCATCTTACTCTCTGATAAGTACTTTTCTATGTAACAAATTATGCAGGTATAATTTTGCTGTGATTTGCAGTGCAGCATGTACCAGGTCAGGAGTGAGATGCATTGTCAAAGCAGTGTGGGGAAGTTTGAACAGTGTCCTCCCACTCTGTTGTTCTGGCTAGTACTGATGTTATGTCATGTTCATGAACACCACAACATATGAAAGAGAGAAGAAATGTTTTCTTGTAAGAAGAGCAGAATTGTTTTATGTGGGAAAACTAAATTGCTATGAAACCCCTTTCTTCCCTGAAGAAACTTGCTCCTGAAGTTGCCTGTTGTGTTTTAAAAATACCGGAAAAGCTGAAGTTGGTTTACAGGTTACTTGTACTGGAGTTAAACATCAGAAGTAATGCTTCATGAGGTAGAAGTGTGTGGTCGTGTTTGTCTTGCTAAAAACTGTATCAGCATACTGCATACAGGATTCATACATAGCTTGCTTACTCAACCTAGACAGCTTTGCAGGCATTTAGCCAGTATGAAATATTACTCCTTAGATGTGCTTTTTCTTGTATGTAGCTTTTCACGTGCCCAGGGACAATTTAAAGAATGTAATAACTGTCATATGTTGGCTTGTGGATTATCATTTGCAAACTAAATAAAACATGTTAAGAATATCCTATAATGGGATTATTCAAATAAAGGTCTAAGAAGGAAATCACAGTGTCATTTGACCAACTGTTGACATTTTAGTGCATAATAGGAGGATATACCCCGGCAACTGAGCTGCAACAGGTTAGAGCATTGTAGATTTCCACCTCAGCTTGCTGCACACTAAGTCACCCAGGAGACATGCCATTTGTATATTAGGAGACAATCTGTCTTTGTTTTTTTGAATATTGGAGAGGATTTGGAAATAAATTATATTCAGATAATCTCATTCTGAAGACAGAGTACTAGATGTACATTTCAAAATCTGAGGATATTCAAAAACCATTAGAAATAATGTTCTCATAGAATGTCCTTCAAAATAGGTAAAAATGTATTTTTGTCTTGTTCAAGAAGATGGGAGGCAATCTCATTATGTATTACAGGTCAGACCAGAGTGCAAATAAGAATAAAAAATAAGAGGGGCTAATTAATACATCGGGTAGATGCTGCTTTTTGCTATGGGAGTCCCAGATTCTGTGATTCTTCTCCCTCCATCAACACAGTTATTTTAAAATCACCGTGATAGTTGGTCCTCTGTGGGTTGTTTTCTATTTGGCACATGTGTTAATGTGACCCTAAGCATGTGAACCAGTTTCACTTAAATCCTGAGCTGCACAATTTAAAAAACAGTCCTGTCTGGGTGACTAAGCAACCACACTGTGTCAACACAAAAAACCAGAGCAGTGAGGTGTTTTGTTGCTCCAGGATTAGAAAGCTTCACCTTCCTTCAAGGTGCTTTTTTCCCTTTTTTAAAAGATATAAAACCCAACCCCAAAACATTTCAGAAATCACATTCAGAGAGAGATGGGCTTGGGTATGTCAGTTATATGTCTTGTTATTAACACTATACAAGCATGGTTAGTTAAGCATGGTTGCTTAAGTGTATTTAAATATACTTAAACATTCACAACACTTGGGTTTTTTTTTTAGTTATTGATTTGCACTTTACTTTGATTTTTTTTTCCTACTCCCACTTTATCGTTCCATGGTTTCTCTCAAAATACTAGAGTAAAAATGCCAAGTTTAGGATGGTTGACACAATGCTAGAGTGTTGACAAGAGTCAGCAATGGCAATAATTCTAGCATTGTTTTGCTGATCTCATCTGAGATTGGGGCAGAACAGATACATGACAAAACACTTCCTCCATTTTGTACTGTATTAAGGAAGTGCTATGGGGACCAATCAGGAGGTGCACATCCATTTTGCGCTGAAGAATATAACTAGACTTTATGTAGAGCCTTATGTAGAGACAGCAAGCCGTCTACATCAGAAAGTGGGGCAAACTGGTTAGTAAGTAAATCTATTAGAAAATTCTTCAGTTATTCCAACTTCAGTCTTGATATGTTAAGTTACCATATCAGCCCAGCCTGTTGCTTGGATCTTTTGCATGGCTGAATAAATTTTCTTAACGACTAGGTTTAAGAAACTTAACTGTACATTGAGATTCATAGAACTATCCAAGGTAGTAAGTAGCTTCAGTTGTTCCTTGGTTTCTCCCTTACAGGTTGGTTATCTTGGATTTTATGATAAACTGGCAGTGGTGAATAAGTTAAATTGCAGAAAACTTTTACTTGAAACATTTACATTTACTTCACTTTGACGATGTGCCGACCTACTCCGGGTCCCGTGGGTGCGCGTGGGGTGTGATACAGCGGGGGGAGTCGGGTGGCCCAGGACCAACCACCCCACCTTTATAGCAGCCTGATATAGTGTAGCAGCAATATGTGATTCAGTGTATTCACTTTAAAACCTAGGTTTCCACAGTATTATGAGTACCAGAAACAATAACACTCCGATTGTGAACACCACAATGCCCTGTGGCTGTTCTAAGTCCCAATAATTCTCTATACAGACCCAGCTAGACCAGCTAGTGGTATTTACCAATAGTGATTTATTCATTTATTTGTAACTACAATTACTTAACACTTGTTATATATATATATATAGATAGTTATTTATTTGGCATAAGCTAAATACTAGGTTACATATAACTATATATAATTACATGTGACTTACCAATAACATCCAATGCTCCCACATCTCACCAATAACTACGTTACAGCGGCCCTTCAAGTCAGAGATACGGCTTGGTTGGGACCTTTCGTGGTGGTGACGTCCGGGTGATCAGGCCGGGGTCTGCTGTCTGGACTGGAAGTTGCTAGCCTCCGCCTTGTGTCCAGGAGCCCACCCCCTTATTCCTGTTAAATCACCTTTTATATTGTTTCTTACTTGGGGGTTCGATACCTGGCCAATTAAAGCGTTTGTTACCTAATTTGGGCTTTCTATCCTCCTGGCCTGTCAGAACATGTTACAAGATTTCCTCTGTCCTTGGTCTTTTTCTGAACCTCCCCTGAGACCCTCTGATGTTGTACAACCAAGATGTTCTCTTTGGGGGGCTTCCAGCTACTAGCCCCAGCTGTTCTCTTTGGGGGCTTACTATCTGCTTGTCAGGATGTTCTCTTTGGGGACTCTCCAACTACTTGTCAACTTTCTGATTTCTTTCTCCTGGCCTGACTTCAGACCTTCCCGCCGCTGTATGATAGCATTCCAAGATGGAGTGTATGGTCATTCTGCCTTGCGAGTGAGGCCCGGCCACCAGGTGCTTGTGCTCCCACACACTTGAGGAATAAGAATGGTAAACTATAGGTTATGTATGTAAAGAAAAGTAAGAATATAACTGATCTACTTGAACAAGAATCACTTGGATCAACGTGAAAGATGAAGAACTTCCATGACAAATGTTCAAAGCAAGAGATTCAAATTTGTGTATTCCAGAGCCTTGCTATTTAACACTTCAATAAACAATAAAATCCATGTAATATTCTGATTTGGAGATTTATGTTTAATTGGAAGATGGATCAGGAGATTGTGCCTAGTGATACTGGTTTGCTCTAGACTGCAGTCAGCCTTGACATGGGCCAGTGAGGAGGCATCATATCAACTGAAGTTCCAGCCCTGGTGGTTGAATACAGAGAACTTTTTTGAATTGGCCACTAATGTGCTGTTTTACCTCCTGCCTCCATTTGTCTTTGAGGTGATGCCACATGGTCATGGGCAAAGAGAAGCTTATACTGCATTGGCTTTTCTTGGGCTGTGGAGGGAATGAAGATGAACCTGGTGCCCGTGATTACTGAGAGATAGGACTCCTCGGCTATGTTTAAACTAGACATAGAAGTTGACCACTCCACATTATCTTTACTGGCACAGAAGCGATTGACTGGTCTGTAAATTTCCTGGATTTTCCTTATTTCCATTTTCATACATAGGCACTACATTTGCCTTTTTTCCAGTCTTCTGAAATCTCTGATCTTCTGAGACTTGGTCAGAGATAATAGCTGGTGGTTCAGATATCTTGGCTTGAGTATTCTAGTATGCTTTTCATCAGGCGGGATGACTTGAAGACATCTACTGTGTCTTGAGTAACTTTTAACTTTGTTCTTCCCTATTACAGCTTTCTGAATCTACGCCATTTTTACCAACATTCACTAAATTAGGTGTCCAGTTGCCACCACCCTTCTTGATGAAAACCAAAACAAAGCCATCACTCACCTCTGCCACTTCCATATTTTCTGTTACTGCTTGTCCCTCTGAATTGAGCAATGGACCTACCCTGTCCTTGGTCTTCCTCTTGTTTCTAACATATTTGTAGAGTGTGTTCTTGTTATCTTTCATGTCTCTAGCTAGCTTGCAGTTTATAATAATTATTATGTTTTGTTTTATTTGAATTTTTTGTTATGTTTTTGGTGTATGTTTCTCTATTGTAGGTAAAAAATGTAATGTATTCTCTTGTATTCATTTTAGCATGAACCTGATTTAGCTGAGGGTCTGGAATTGGCAAAGGAGCCCAAGATGCTCCACTCTGTGGAGCACTTTTGACAATCTCAGCCAGAATACATGCATATTCTAATTGTGACTGTAACTGATCATTTCTTTGCTTAAAAAAAAAAGTTTGTGCTCTTATTTCTGTAGTTCAAAGAAACTACACTTTGTAAATATCATGCTGTTACAAAACATTAAAAGTGAATGTATTGAAGATCCTAGAGAATTTAAATTTGAAGGATTTCCAGTAACAATTCTAGAATTCTCACTGATTTCATATTGTTTTTAGGTTTTCTTTCTTGTTACCTTAACACAAAATAAAATTTTGCATATATACGTGATATTTGAAAGCTCCTCTCATCTCCTATTTGTTTCTGCCATCTCTGCAAATGTGTCTCAGTTTTGAACCACTTTTCCTATTCTTATTTTACATCTTACTTCTGAGCCACTACCAGTTCGTTCAGTGTCTTTTGTATTGTGGATATAACTCCACTACGTAGACAAGCACTTGTTTATTGTGGAGATACAATATCATTACATTAACACACTGTGGCACCTGGCCAATTTATTGCCTTGTTTTTAGTCATGCATTACTTTACTGAAAATAACTTCCATTTTGATGATGAGATTTGATAACTGGCACGTGTGTATGAAGTTGGACTTTTTGTTTGTATCTGAAGGTGTGTGTTTATAGCAAAATGGTTAAGCGCAATGTTATTTACTGAGTTCAGTAGTTGCCATTAATACAGTAGTTAAACTAGGAAAGAATAAACATTTAAAAATATTTATGCAGTGGTTTCTCATTTTGGGGGAAAAAAGCCCACTCTAATGCTGTGAATACAAACTGTGGTAGACTAATAGTATTGGATTACACGTGATAAAACTCAGAAAAATGAAACGAAACTTAACAGTATACTTGTGTTTTACAATTAGTTTCCAGGAAACTGACAATTCTTGGCATGGTGGATGTCTGGCTCTGGCTGAATTAGGCAGGAGAGGATTGTTACTCCCTTCCCGAATTGCGGATGGTAAGTTGTTTTTTTTTTTTTTGAACCCCCATGAATTTACATGTTGAACCTCTCTTGTCTGGCACTCTTGGGACCTGACTGGTGCTGTACCAGAGAATTTGCCAAATTACAGGAGGTCAATATTGTCTAGCGGCATTACCCACACTTCCACTGCTTATTGTGCTCTTAGAATGCATTTAGGAGTAAGTTAGGGCTAAATAACAGCCCAGAACACTGAGAGCCAGAGTTGGTGGCTGTGAACAAATTTTATGAGACTGTGAAATTTGGACACACCCATGCTAACTGGACATCTGACTGGTTAAAATCATGCTGGACCATGGATGCTGCTGGCCCAGAGAGTGCCAGACTAAAGAGGTTCAAGTTGTACACAGTAATACTGTATAACAGCATGATATAGGTGTGTATTTGGCAGCAGACTTGTATGCACTGACATAAGTTGGGCTAGTAATGGCTGTAGCAGGAAAGACGTTTAAGGCATTTTGTCAATAGAAATCATTGTCATGGGGTGTGCCTTTAAAACCAAATAAATAAATTTTCTCTCCAAAACAATTACTAGGATTTATTGATGTGGGTGTATATAATATTTTAGATAAACTATATCTGTTAATGTTTTTATTCTGCTTTTAAATTTTGTGTTAATTCACTGATCATTAACTTGCATATTTAGAATGATTATTTGCATTAATCTGTACTACTTAACAGGGTGAATTGATTTAAATAAAGGTGATTTGAATCACCTAAATAATTCATTTATGTAAATCAGGTTATCAAAAAAGCTAAAGTTCACTGTGCTTAGGATGCACGTCATTTTATATAAGCCCTATTGACCTCACTGTCAAATATGTTTCTGCTGATTGCCACTATCTAGTTACTTTGGCCCTAATCCTGTAACTGTATATATTATGGGTAACAACTCAATACATGAACAGTTTCATTGAACTCAAAAGTTAAGCATTTATATAAGTCTTTACAAAACTGGAGCCTTAGACCTTCATGCTTTGAATCGAATAGCCTGATAATGCAACATTTTCTAGTAAAAAATAAGAAGAATGTCAAATGTAAATTAAGTGGTTCCAGGAAGTTTAGAATCAGATGTGGCTGTTTGGAATCCTGGCTCTGACCATGATTTGCTATCTGCCATTGGGCCTCATGAACTTTCATAAAAAGATATAATAATCTTTAGCAGGACCCTGTTACAGGTTCACAAAACCAGTCCCCTTTTTCCTTCCTTCTTTTCCGTTTAGAGCAGCAGTGGGCACTCTAGGATAGTGACCCTCCGTCATCTCAGTGGGATGGAAGAACATTGTTACAAGATGGTGTCCTGGAGTAGGATAGTTTTGCTAACTGTGCTTGAGTACCTAGAATTTGAAGGACATGTGGACTGAACCATAGCAGTGCTTAGATGGGATGCAGAGGAAGTGCATGGCTCTCAACTCAGTCTTGTGTGTAATGAGCCTGCACCTCACTTCATGTGTTCTTGCTTCAATGTGTCTCACTTTAGTAATAGGACTAGGAAAAAAAAATAAAACCCTACGTGGATGCAAACCAGCAGAATCTGGCAAACCCATGTTTGGGTATTGGTAAATAAAATGTCTTGTGCGCCGTACACAGAACCTCGATGGGCTGCACATTGCCATCGAGCGGCAGCTAGGGGCCCAGTTCTACTCCTTGTGTTGCAAACATAACTCACAAATGGAGCCTATGTGTGCTCAGCTATCATTTGAGATGTTGTCGTTTCTATATCTTCCAGTTGCTTATTCCAGCAAATTAGTGTCACACACTCAGTCTTATCTGGATTAAGCTTCAGGCGGATCATTCTCCTTGAGGCCCAACACCCCCCCAAATATTGGGTCAGGAGCTCAACAGCAGTGGATGCGTATCAGCATACTGAAAGTACCTGATCTCTTATGTCTTCAGTAATCCTTTAAGAAGCTTCTTGTATGTGCACTACACAGATGAAAGAGACAAGGTGAATGCCATACACTTTTCTCTTAGGTGGAAGAAGCAACTTCTGTGAATACTCATTGAGTAAAGAATGAAATTAACCAAGAGTATCATCATCCCTTCCTGCAGTGATCTGCTTGTGCAACTATACTTCTGAACCAACTTCTGTGTGACTCAGCCTAAGTGCATGTCTCCATGAGCATTTACTGCATAGCAAGCTGAGATATAAATCTATATTGCTTCAGAGTGCTGTGCAGTAAGTCTCCACCTGGACTGTTCTGCTGCCATATAAAAAGTTCCCTAGTGTTCATTGGCTACTGCAGTTTCAAATAGTATGCAAAGCCTATTGAGAGTAAATTGAAAACTTTGCCATGAAAGTCACCCAAGTGCTTGTACTCATATAAAGCCAAAACCACTTCATTTAGACCTTTTTTTTTCAAAGTACTGTAGATGAAACACTTAGGTCTTGTCAAAACAGCTCTTTGGGAAATACCATATGTTTTGATTGATTGATTTGGTTCTACTTTGGGATATAAGATATGTAGGGTAAGGGTAAGATATATAGAGTAAGACCAGACTGTTCTGAATGTGGAAGCAGATCCTAAGACGGGCAGAATGAATTTTGTAGGCATGATGGTAAGGGAATATGTGGTAAAGAAGCATGTTTTTATGAGATAGAATTGTGATGTTTGCCTGAGAAAATATGTAAAAGTCAGTAATGATCGAGATGGAGGAGATCAGCCAATTGCTCAAGTCTATCATTTCCAATAAGTGGACATATGAAGAAAGTGGCAAGCTTGTGTAAGGCTAACAGAGCCAGGTTGTTGGCAGGAAGAAATGAACCTGAGACTTCAGGGGCTAAAGCAAGGTTGGGCAATAATTTTTGATGGAGTGGGGGACCATTCCAAAATTTTGGTAAGTGGTCAAGGGCTTCACTTCTCTTTGGAGAGGAAGTGGGATCTTGGCCGGAGGTTGGGTGCAGAAGGGAGCACAGGGGAAGGGGACTGGGGTGTAGGATAGGGTGTGGGATCTGAGAGGGAGTTTGGGTGAAGGAGAAGGGTCTGACCTGGGGCAAGAGATGAGGGTTCAGGGTCTGGGAAAAGGTATGGGTGCAGGAGAGGATTCTGGCGTGGGGGAGGGATGTAGGTGCAGGATGTGAGAGGGAGTTGTGACCTGGGGCAGGGGGTAGGAGGGTGCAGAGGGTTTGTGTGTTGATCTGGGGGACGGGATTGGGGTGTGGTTCCAGAAGCAGACTTTGGCCAAGAGGTGCTTCCCTAAGCAGTTCTCTGCCAGCAGCCCCAGATCACTCGCTGTTCCATGTGGCTCTTTGCATTGTGGGGAGAGGCTTTGTGTGCTGCTTCCACCCCCCAGCAAAATATCTCGGCTTCTGTTGGTCAGAAACCATCCAGTGGATCTGAGAAATTGTGCAGCATTGCCCCTGCCCACCGCAAAATCTCTTGTCTTCAGCCAATAGGAGCCACGAGAGGTGAAGTTCTCCCTGCCTACCCCACCCCACACCCCCCTCAGCAGTGCAGAGAGGCACAGAAAGCAGCCAGCAGCTTTGAGCTGCTTCTGCTGCAGGGGCAGGCTTGTTGGGCCAAATCTTGCTTGCCCCTTAGCTAAAGCCATGTGCTCTATTGCATGAGCTTAAAAACCAGCTGGCTCTCAGTCAAGGTTGTAGAGCAGAGACTTCACTCTCCCTCGTCCAGTGATCCCAGTGCTTTTGGGGTTACGTACTTTTTTTCAGCTGAGGAATCACATCCCGAGCATCTGAGACATTCCATTGGTTCATTCTGGACGAGCCCACCACTTGTAAAGCCAATGGACCCATTTATCAGCAGGAGGGACGTGAACCTGCAAGCTTAGGGGCTAAAGCCACATGCCTCTACTGCATGACCTAAAAGCCAGCTGGCTCTTATCTAAGGCTGTAGAGTAGCAACTTCACTCTCCTTTGTCAATGGTCTCAGTACTTCTGGGGTTATACTTGCTCAAGCAAGAATATGAATACAAGGAATCTTCAGAAGGATCTCTGGGTATGTCTACAGAGCAGTGTAAGCAGAGGTCTAGCGGAACTTGAGTCAGATGAGCTGTATTAGGGAACACGGTGCACAGATCTGAGTCAGTCATCCTATCCCAGAGTACCTAGCAGCCCCCTGCACCCTCTGTATCCATGCTCTAGTCCTACTGATATTGATGGGACTCAGGTGCTCATAACTGAGCCAGAGCCACCGTTAGCTTGCTGCCCTGACAGTGCATGCACATTCTGCTGCAGGAAAGGCAAGAGGGACTGGTGAGCAAGAGACAAAGTGGAGTGGGGACCAAGTGGCTGACCTGAAGGGAACGGTAGTGGTGGGGCTCCCAGCTCAGCACATTTGGGGGAGGGATGACCTCTAATATCCCAGCAGCTAAGAGCCACCTTCTGTCTGTCAGCTTTCCTCCCTGCTCCAGATGAGATCCCTGCAGCAGAAAGGAGAAAGTAGAGGAGCTGCTTCCACTGTATGAGGAGCAGGAATAGGGAGCACAGTTGAAGAGGCAGTAATGATGCTTCTGGCTGCCTGCAGCCCTGAGCCTTTTCTCTTGGGACCTCTGGGATACACGCAGAAGACTTCCAGGACCTGAGTCAAGTCAGGGCTGGATGCCTACAGAAAAGTAATAGGGCTTGGGACCGTAAGTCCCAGCTTAGTATGGGCTTGGATCCTCCTGTCTTACAGAGTCCAGGGACTGTAGGTCTGAGCAGTACATTACCACGTGTGGTTTGTGGATGCACAGCTTGTTAGGCTTGAGTCTGGGCTCAAATTAAGGCTTGTATTTCTATGTAGACATACCCAATGTGCAGCTCATCTGTGAAGCTGACTGCCTTGGTGTATTATTGATGCAATTGGCTTATTTCTGCTTAAAAATATATATATATTCTAACAACTGTGTGTGCGGTACAAAGGATAAAGTAACCCTTGTTGTTTATCTTCATGAGTCAAGGCATTAAACTGCCTATGATCTAGAGGCAGGGAGAACTTCTCCCTCTCCTCTTGGTCACTTGGTATTATATTGTTAGGCAAATTATAGTTATCCTACCCTTTCTTCAGAAACACCCAGAATTTGTGACGGTTGGCTTTCATTGGCCTTTTCAGCTTGCACAGTCCTGTGTTCGACATCAAATTGGTGTACTTTTCTTTGACGATTTGTGGGAAGCCCTTTTTCTTCCTCATGAAAGAATGTAAGTGAGCAACAAATTTATTAGTGTTGGTTGGTTGGTTGCTAGAAATAAGCCAAACATCTAATTAATCTGTAGTTAATATTTTCTTAACTTGCTCAACCAAGTCCCTCTTATCCCAAGATACCATATTATTTGGAAATTAGATTGTCCCCAAAGTCCATCAATTGCATTGAAAAGTACCAGTCCTACTTTAAATGCATTTTATGTCTGTTGCTATCTTTTGTATAAATGAGGCTCTCCTCTATCTGAGTAATTGGTCAGTGTGAAAGATTTAAAGTGGATTCTGATTGATCTTTGCTTCTTTTACTCAGGCTGATTGGGCAGTTTCTGCTTTTTAATACAAGTTATATTAGCAGCTGCTTAATACCAGTTATATTAGCAGCTGCTGTACAAGTCCAAACACAATTATTTATGAATCATAAGTACAGTTTTTTGTTAAACTTGTGACAAAGCTTGTCTGGATAACATCTTTGTGGGATTTTTAGGGAGTGCCTGCAGTTTACCAAATGATTGGGATGTACAGTAGGCAGATTCATTGACCTGTGGCTTTCCAGTGAAGGAAACTAATTTTAAAATACCAAGGTAGGGGCTGATATGGTAGGCCATGATTTGTTTTAATTGCTAGCTCAAAAGCTAAGATTTATGTTTAATCTGCTATTGATTATTTTTCTTGCAAAGCACACTTTACCAACAATGGCAATTTGTTCCTTTGTCATTAAAATATATGGAATTAATATTTGAAGTACAGTATATAGCTTTATTTGACAAATGAGATAGTCTTATACACAATTATAGAATTAAAAATAGTTTGTCTGCAAAAACACATTAAGTTCCAAATTTAGTGATACACATTTATGAAACTGAAACCTTCACCAGCAATGGTTTCCTCAAGTGAAGTAAATTGTTGTCATAAATATCCTTTTAGGCTGGGATTTCCGAAGGTGCATAGAGGTGTTGGGTGCCCAAATCCTGTTGAATTTCAGTGGAATTTGGACACCTAACTTTTTTTGGAAAATCTTCCCTAGGGCTCATCTGCACAAGGAGCTGCACTGGTAATTCAAGCTATAAATTTGAACAGGTTTGAATTAAACTGGTGCAAGCCCTGTGTGAGCACTTTTATTTCAAGTTGAGGCTTATTTTGGTTTAAATTTAAACATATTCTTAGCTGACTGAGTTGATTTCTGGGCCTTTGCTATGTCTGTGTTTTCCTGCAGGACTAATTTGATTAAGAACAGGTTTAATTTAAACCATAAGAACAGGTTTCATTTAAACCAAAGTAAGCCTCTCCAGTTGAAATAAAAGTGGTCATGCAGGGATTTGCACATTTTAACTGAATTGATTTAATTAAATTGGTGCAAGCTTGCGTGTACCAAAACCTTAAATTTATGAATGTTTCTTCAGTACAACCATTGTGATATATTCATCTTCAGAAAAAGTATTAAAGCTAAGGTCTAAATAAACAAATTTAATTTTAAGGTGAATGTAAAGTACTGCAGAATTAAAACGTATTTCCTAGGAACAAAAAAATTAGACTCAAACAAAATTAAGTTAAAATGACATGACAGTACATGATGAACCATATACTGTTCTTAAAGTTTATGTCTTGTAATAAAATCAGGTGTAAAAGATGTTTTACCATATTGCAAGTCCCAAGAACATTAAACATCCATTTTATGTACTTTGGTTGGTTTAAGTTAAGAATGCAGAAGGTTACTCATGAAAATCTGAGTTTACAGATAGGAAATTTCTGGTTCTTAAAAATATTAGTACAAAATTACAAACACTATTTACATGGTAATTTTTACATAAGTTCATATTCACCATCTCCCCCACCCACAAAGAAAAAGTCAGCCAAACAAATAAAGTTGGTATGAAGAAACTGTAATCTATCAGATAAGTTTAGCAGTTGTTCCATGAAGTAAAAGGGAAATACATTAGCAAATGAAATAATATTACGATACTCGTGTTCTCTTTCTTAGAGTAAACACTCTGCTGCAGTCATTGGGTCTTACTCTTTTAGACCCTTGCTGTGATTTTGCTGATTCTTTTTGATTTGTTCTTTTTTGTCCTTTTGCTTTGTGATTGTGGTTATTTTCCTGAGTATCTGGAGAATTGAGGGTAGGGTCTGTACATGGAATACTACAGTCTTGAGAACTTTTCTCTTCACTGTCTGTTATTACTTTACTAGGACTATATGCAGCTAGCTGACAAAGAGCAACAGCTGCTGTTTGTTTTTGTTCATCAGAATTGTCAGTAACTCTTAAGTCTTGGACTTCAGTAGTCTGTGCTGTGAAGGAAGGTTCATTACAAGCATTGTTAGAATTTTTTGCATTGTATACATCTTCAGAATTTTCATTTTCCTTGTTTGGAGTGCTGGCAGTCCCAGCATCGTGTGTTGAGTGCAGAAAGGAAGCTTTCTGGCTGATGGCATTACAAGAATCTTTCACTGAGAGATTGAGAGGCATGTCTTGCAATTCAGTAAAATTCTGAATTTCCATTTTGGAAACATTTTTGTACAGATGTTTGTGAACAATTCCTGTGTGTGTGTCAGGCTTCTTTGAAAGATTAAGTGGAGTTATCCCTGTGTCGTCCTCTGTATTGGGCGGCGAGACCTCATTCTTTGCTTGATTTTCAGTCTGAATGTGTGTATCTTCGTCAGTGACCTGAACACTAAAAACAATTGAAACAAAAAATATAATTAATTGTTTTTTCTGATTGGGCAAGGGGGAGGAGAAAAGTTTTACCAGAACTCTAACTACATTGGGCACTGTTTAAATGTGAAAATCACTGTACATAATATCACATTTGGTAGTGTTCTGGATACTTCTTTAGAGTAGATGTAGGTTGTAATGGAACTTCTGATATAAGTTATTTATTTAAGGAAAACTGGCAAGCTTTGTTAGTTCAGGGGTGAGCAAACTTGTTACATCGAGCCCAACTTTTCATCCCTGCAATTAGCAGGGCCTCCCAACCTGTCTCATGTAATCCAAACTGATGGAAATTTTGGTTATGTTCATATAAAAAAATTCTTTTGGCAGGTGTAAGGAAATAAGAGAATGTAAAAACTTTATTAATCGGTGTAATAATATGAATACACATACATAAAAACAGTAATATGCCGCAGCATTTTTAATGAGATGAGTGACCCTGACACCCACCAGCCAATTGTGCCGTGCCCCTATTATGAATTTTCTTGCCAACCCCCACTTTGCTCACCCCTATATTAGGTGACCACTGTACTTACAGGTTTTAGGGGAACTGGTATACTTTGCACAGATATGCATATAATTTTTTAAACACATAATGCTGAGATGTTTTTTGTCCAAGACATTTAAAATACAGACAGACTTGTATTTGCTTTTCCCTAGTAAATCTCGAAAAACCAATTTGCAAAGGTGTTTTTAAAATTACCTGGTAGGTGTATCTCCCCTGCCTTGCTGGTTCTGCACATTCTGAAACAGAGGTGATTGTTCTGTGCTTTTCCTTGCAAGTTTGAAGGCCGAGAAATTGTCTTCCAGTTGGTCAAACTTGCTAGTTACAGTGGGAGATGATTTGGTGCAGAGGTCGAACAGGCCTTCGCAAATATGGCTGGTCTGAGTGAAGTTAGTTGGGCTGGGTCTACCGGGAGAGCCTGTTGCTGCGCTTCCTGCACGGGGGCTCATTTTGGCATTCTCTCTTTCGTTTGGGTCATCTTTTGAATGGTTTTTGGCCTGCAGGAGTGGAATTTCTTTTTCATAATCAGTCTGCTTTTTATGGGAGCTTAATGGGTATTGTGATGGACTTGAAGAAGTTGGGTACAGCAAAGTAGTTTCCTCCATTAGATGAGAACTTGGATCTCTACTAATGCCAGCTACACGTGGAAATCTATAAAATGGAGGATCTGTTGGTCTGCAAAATCCATATGGCACTGGGGGACTGGAATGATATTGTGGGAGTAATTGGTAGGGCTCATATGATGATGGGTTTATTGGCTTTGGGAGTGGCCCAGGGTGGGGAAGAAAATGTCTTTGATCTTGTGTCCCATAGACAGACAGTACAGAGGTTTCACACTCTGGTGAGCTACTTGGAAGCAAGTAAGGTGCATAGATAGCAAGTCCATGCTCATAAAAAGGGGGTGAATACTCTGGAATCATTGGATGCATATAAGGTGGAATGGGACCAAAACCTTTTGTGGGAGGAACTTTATGTGGAAAATCTGATGGGATAAAAGTAGAACCTGTTTTCCAGGGGTGGTTTGGAGCATGAAATGCAGACTTTGCATGAAAAGGCAAGCTTTTGTTGTTTGAATTAGACAGGGATGTCATTTCAGCTACTTCATTAGATTCTGGGCCTTTGCTATGTCTGTGCTCTCCTACAGGAATGAAAGCTGAGGGCCTTAAAATGCCATCCAAAACAGGCTGCATGTTGATTACACGTTCTGAAGTAGTACTGACAGGAGTTAATTCCTTCTGTATTACAGGCTTTTGTCCTTGTGCTGATTTAATTGTTGTCTGATTTTGTAATTCTACATTTTCCTTGGCATCATCTTTAGCAAAAGCATATTGAGGCTTAGAATCAAGACTTGATAGACCATTTGTGATAGATTTAGAAGAAGATGGTTTTGCTGTATGTTCTATCTGATTGATCTGTTTGGTCTCCAAGGAACTGGACTTTGGGCACTTGATAACTCTGTCCTGCTCTGATACTAAAGTAATTGAGTTTTTGCAGAGGCCATACTTCATATGGTTAAAAAGGTGGGATTTCTCATTGCACGTAAAGGGGCACTGAAAACACTTATATTTAAAGGGTTTTCCTGGAGGCCTTGGGATATAATGAGGCTTCTTCGGTTTACGCTCTTTGAGGAGACTCATTTTTCTGCTTTAATGGTTATAGTTAACAATCCTTTACAAAATGATTTTTTTCAGTTTTCTTCAGTTGCAAACTGTTGATGTTTCCAGTCTTTCAGGTTTCAAGAATCACTTCTCTTTAGAAAGGAAAATTTGATTTGAAGCCAGTTCATCTGTTGCAAGATGTTAGGGAAAAAGCAATACTCCAGTAACTTATAGAACAGGAACTGTAACAGAAAAATTAAAATCAAATATGCTTGCGCAGAAGAATTAAACAAAACTGAGTGCATTCTTTTGAACACATTGATCTGAAGTATTACTCCTGTTGAAATGTGTCAATCACATAAATTACCAATATGTAATATCACGTGGGCAAATGGAAAGTTTAAGGCAAAATTTTCAGACTTAGGTGCCTCAAATTAGACACTCATGGGTATATGTAGACGCCTAAAGAAGTGGCCAGGTTTCTTTTTCCCCCCCAGAGATGCTCTAAAAAAGCTTCTTCTGAAAACTGAGGGAACATTCATTACAAAACAAAAAGCAGTCCTGTAGCACTTTAAAAAGTAACAAAATAAATTTGAGGTGATGAGCTAATTCAGAATCTCCAGTTCTGAAGAAGTGGGTCTGTCCCATGAAAGCTCATCACCTAATAAATTATTTTGTTAGTCTTTAAAGTGCTACAAGATTGCTTTCTTGTTTTGTGAAGATACAGACTAACAGGGCTACCGCTCCGTGACTATTAATTACAAAGTAACTGGGACAAGAAAAGAGTTTCAGTAGGTGGAGCTGTATGGGGAGAGAGAAGAAGGAGGGGAAGAAAGCAAAGAGTGAGTTCTGGCAACTGCAGGCGGGATGGGGCAAGCCTGACAGGCTAGCTGCAATCCCTCTTCCTCTTTCACTTGGCTGGGAGGTTAGGATGGAGAGTAGGGTTGGCTCCACCCCTTGAGAGCTGACCCAGTCTTTTGCATGATCAACCAACACTTCTACCTGCATGGGATAGCATCTCCTGGGAGTCTAAGCAAATTTCTGAAAGCTGGTCAGTCTTAATGGGTGTGTTAGGACCAGCTAATGTCTGAGGAATAAAAACCATCCCCCATTTTGGGTCTTACTTAATTCAAGACATGGACATTATAATCTCTAGCTAAATTGACATTTCACATTCTTCATCTATGTAGGTGACCTTGTGGGGGCAAGAGGACAGACTGAAAGTGTGTGTGCACAATATAATAGTCAGGCAGAAACATGTCAGACAACTGTTGATTAATAGAGGTATGATCCACTTGCTTTTTTGCAGAAAACTAAAGCAATGGATACTTTATATAGCCTTGATGATTTTTGTGGTAGATAAGTCAGGAAGACTTGTATCAGCTTGTTCCAGTATGTTCACTGATTCTGAAGGCGTGAGAACCTCTCAGAGTCAAGTTCTCATGATTTTATAGGATGTGTTATGGCAGAGATCTAAAAACTGATGATTTCATCATGAAGTATAAGCATCATTATCAAAATGATGACTGTTGCAAAACCACTTACTCTATCTATTGTATTACCCGAAACTACAGGAATCCTAATTGTGAGTGACTAGTGTAGTCTGCTATTTTTCTAAATGCTTTATTTACATGAAAGCTTGAATTAGAAGTATTAAAAATCTTAGATTTAGAAAATAATTACTGGTAACTACATGCTGATTAGGTTTTATTTGCAGTATCAAGATGTCTTACATTTCTTAAATCAGACACTTTATTAATGTAAAATTATGTGCAAGAAATTAACATTGAAACCTGAAGGCAAAGCTAGAAAATTTTTGCTTATTTGAACAGGTATTGTAATTTTAGAAAAATGTTCTTCTTTGCATAATAGAAATTATATTGACTGTTTTTGGTAGAATTTTAATCTTAACGACAGCTTAAATGAATTCAGCAGTATTTTATGAGTGGAAGGGAGGGAAGGCTACATTTATTTGCCTATAAGAATAAGCCTGATTTTGATTCTTACAAACATTTATTTTATGTGACTTAAGTAAATAGCTTTACAACAATTTATATAACTAGAAACACGTTGTATTGTAATATTTAATGCATTTTTGTACACCAGGAAAAAAATTCAAAGCTTTTTTTTTCCTTTCAGATATAGATACTAGTCATCTCAATATGGTGATAGTAAACTACACACCAGCATGTTGAAATTTGTCAGTACTGTATCCGTCATTTGTTAGACTCATGATTCAGTAAACAGAAGAAAATTACCAGACAAATGAAATTTTGCTAAAATTTCTATGAAACATGAAAGAAGTATAACCAAAATTGGGTTTATTTGGTTTATTTTCCCATGTTTTGACTGAAATAAAATTTGCTGCATTATTGACTAAGGCATAACTGAAGTGGAGAGCTTATAATAGACTTGGTCAAGTCAGTTTAGACTTGTCAATCTTTGTACTTTCTTGAAAGTTCCAGAACTAATTATGCTTGAAGACAGCTTGTTGTCAAAACAAACAACCTGGTGCATGCATACTTGAGGAGTTTACATCAACAGTTTTGAGTTTGTATTTGAATTTCAGAGGGCAGTATTTATTACAAAGAGAATATTAATTAGTTTTTCTTGTTTGAAAGTTTGATTTATAATGTAAATTCCAATTTTTTCCTCTTTGTGTATGTTTTTTCCCTTATTGAATAGGGATAATTTGAATAATATTTTAACAATCCTTTCTTAATGTAGATGGATAGTTGCACCTTTCAAAGCTGAACACTCATATTTTTGGAGTTGGCAATGTTTATGCGGTGTATGTGTAGAATGGCGAGAACTATAAAAGCTTTACATTTTTTTTTAAAAGGGTATTTTACCCTGATGTGATTTTTTTTTTTCCACTCAACCAGGGTGATACCAGTAGTGCTTAAAGAGGAAGTTGCCCTGACACGTCAGGCAACAAATAAGTATGTTGAGGGTTAGTTAAAGATTTTCACCCCCTCTTAATTTTAGGCCAGTATCGGCCTGTTGTATCTGTCACCTCTTCCTTATTAGCAGCAATTCCAAGAGAAACCCTGGCTAACCGTCTTCTGGTTGAAAATGCCAACAATAAAAATGCTTCTGGTCCCAGCAGAGACTGAGAAATCCATTTCCAGTCTCTAAATAAAACCCTGTTAACAGTATGTGCTGTGGAATATATAAAATAATTTAAAATAATTAACTCATCACAAAATAAATAGAGCTAGGAAGAAATTAGATGATCTCAAATAGCTCTAAGTTTTTAAAGTTGCTATATGCATAGTACTTACTATATGTCGTTTTGTGTGCCAGGGAAATTAAAGTGTTAATATTAATTAACTCTAATATTAGAATAATGTTTTCTATGCTCTCATGAGGAAAAAAAAGTTTCTTCTTAGAATCTGAGAAGCACACAAATGTAATATTTAAAATTTATCATAATCCTTAGCAATAGTTATAATTTTTGGTAATGTGTGTTTTATTTCTTTAATTTTCTCTTCAGATTGTATAAATCCTTTGCCTTTTACTTAGTTATCTGATTTAAAAATCACATTATTTTAATCAGTTATAACAGAGTTCCTATTCCTAGTTTACAGTCTCCTTGGCATTTTTAATGGAAAATACATTTGGTTACTCTTTGATGAAACTAGAGCAGAAGTGTTCATTGCCCTTTTGTGAATTGCTTGTTTATGAATAGGTCTTTTAGTGAAGACCAGAAGTAATCAAATATTTTTGTCAAAGTCCATATTTCTTGGTCAATGTCCATACTCCAGAGAAACATTTTTCCCATTGCAATACCAAGTATATAAAATGTTTTGAGATCTCTTCAAAAGTGTTTGATGGTCCTGATCTGGCCTGTGGGCCACCTCTTCGGAACCCTGTAGTAGGCAGTCATTTTACTTGACAATCCCTCGCTTCTACTCCTCGTCTGAGATGTGGATACAGGGTGTTTTTTTGGGGGGGAGACAAAACTGTTACCAGTCTATTATTTTTATACTATGCTACCAAATCCTACAGAGTTTTGTAAATTTGTCACTTTACATATAAATAGTTGGTATGAGGGTTCTTAGTGGTCAAAGTTATTTAAAAAGTCTAATCTACCAAACAGGTAGTTCCAGAATTGTTTTTATTGCAAACATGGTGGTAATTATAATTTTTCTTTATAGGACATTGCTATGACAGGTTGTGTAACAATTTGTCATACCCATTATACATATGCTCAGTTGTTGTTGCAGTATTCCTTTTGCTGATGTTGATTTTACTGACCCAGAGTACTCATTGGGGTGGAATATTTTTAAGAGCATGCTATAATTAAAATATTGCAATGTGGCATTATTGCATAACTCAAGGACATGCCATTGTCACCTAACTTGTGTGTTGCAAGAACAAGATTTGTGAGTTTTATTCCAGTTGAGATTTTCCAGTGATTAACTGCCACTCCCTCCTACACTTTCAGTTCTTTTTCAATTGAAAAATAAATGTTAGCACAACTATAAGGTGATTGGGAGGAAACACCAGGAACAGGGTATTTTGGTGGATAGGATAGAACATATGTGGTTGGGGAGAGAAGGGTTTAAGACTGCATGAATAGCTCATGCAGGAAGCACAAGATCATACCCCCAATCTGTGGTGTTAATACAAAGTTAATAGATTCAGACTTTCATCAAAACAAAGTAAACCGTGTTCAGTCATTTTCATAAATCAGTGATTCCATATTTAAACAATTTGACTGAAGTTGTTACACTGTATAAGTTAAATTGATACATTTTAATTAACCAAACTGATGATTGTGACTTAAAAAAACAGCTGAATTTTATTAGACTGTGTAGACTATACCTCCTAGAAACTTAAAGAAAAATTAGAACAAGCACTCAGTACTTTAGTTCATACAAGTTTTTAGATTGGTCAAAATATTAATATTATGTAGTAGAGAATAATGAACAGAATGATATCTTCTAAATAAATGTTTTGTTGTCATACATTATTCCACACTTAAAATTGTTAACTAAGTTGGGGAACAGGGTAAAAATTAATATAAAAAGTCAATGGATGCTGAATGAAAAAAATATTTTTTTTCTCATAAAATAAACCAGTGATTTCACTTAAAAAGTCTTGTTGAAAATTTCATCCAAAAGCTTCTGTGCAATAAATGCACCTGCTAGAAGAGGAGTTATTTTGCTTATAGAGATAGTGGTGTATAAATGCTAAAAGAATAAGGGAATACATCTTGATCACTTTGTACTGGGCATCAGTCTGATTACTATTATTCTTTAAGTGAATTTAGGTTTTAAAAAGTACTCACCAGATACGTATATGGCCGTACTGTTCAAGGTGATCCCTGTTGCTAAGCTCTGTAGCTGTCACTGAAGAGAGAGAAGTACCTGTTCTGTGCTTGATGGCTAAGTGAAACTGAAGGAGGCTGTTTCAGTGGGAGGGATTTAAAAAGTGTAGGAGTTGAGCCCTCAGGGTGTAGAGATGCACCTGATATTACTCCAGCCTGAAGCTACGATTCATGTGTGTGTATCCACTGCTTTCTTTCAGCATTACCTCAGTATCTGAGCTAACAAACAAAACTCCTGTCACTTTTGTGCCCTCCAACAAGCCTGTTTCTCTGTTCCCATAGATTGTCATGTTTGTGCCACTGTGTAATGATCCGCTGTCTAAGTGGGGTGAAACTTGGTGTAGATGTGTGTTTATGTGGGGTACAGATCAAAATGGTTAATTGTAGAAGTAATTGCATGTAAAACACAGCAAGCTGCAACAAACAATAATTGTTTTGTATGAATGCTTTTGTTTGTTTAGCTTTTTAATAGATTTGCATATTATCTTTTTTCTCTCTTTTTATTGAAATTCCTTTTTTCTTCGTGAATGTCTTTTCTGGTGAAGGTGGGACTCCGCTAACTCCAAGCTGTTTTTTTTGCCGTAGGGGAACCTGGCAAAACTTGCTTATAAGTACACAGCCACATACAGAGATACCACAAATGGAAAGAATATTGATTGTCATATCCTCAGATTCGCTTATTTTGCAGTTTAACTTTGACTATTGAACAAACCAAATTACAGCCCTTTGCTAGCACTAACACTTGCTTTTAGTTAGATTTATAAGTATGACAAATTTATTAATGTATTCACCAGAACTAAACCAGAGATCTGAAAGTTAACTTTAGAAAGTTATTAAATGAGAGAATATAGTTCATATATTCCATACCTTTAAAAAAATTGATGCTTCATACTTTCTTTAAAATAAATTTTCATTTTCAAAGCTAGAAATGGATATAGGTAGAGTAAAAGTTCATGTGAAAAAGAGGACTATGAAACAACTCTCCTCATTTAGTTTCATAAATTCCTTCATTTATACCTCCTGTGAGTTTAAGGAGAATTCAGGCAGTCAGCTTCAGTTTGGGCACCAGTTTTTTTCCAGCGTGAGAATCAGTTGTAGGATTTCGAAAGAGTTTCTGCTGATGTGAAAGGGAAGGGTGGGTTTTTTCTCACTGGGTGTGTTACTTCAGGAAAGGAAAAACCAGAGGGAATGTTTTTGAATGAATACAAATTTGGTAATTTGCCACTGAGAGGGCTCTTTTGACAAGAACATTGTGTCAGACAGAGCTCTACCACAGGAATATGGAGATCAATAGAGAATTAGTTCTGTAACTGCAGTTTCTTAGTGTGTATGCCATGTTCACTGCTGGCATAACCAGGGATGATTTTGGGAGTTGTTTGTTTATGCCAACAGTAATTTTTGTTGTCCATAACTGTTTTAAATCTGTATGATCAGTCCTGTCTCCTACGGACTAAAATGGGAACTGTGCATATGAAAATTAATTTCATATTAGGCAATACAGTGTTCGGTTTGGGTATAGTCTTTCTGTTTGCACATTATTTCCCATGATAGGGTCCTGAGCCTCACTGAGGCACTTATGCTACTGCAATATAGAAAAGTAATAAATGAAAAATTTTAAGGCCCTGCAAAAAATGTTATATTTGTATTACCATGCTCATACAGGACACAAAATCACACTTGTCTTTAAAAAAGTATGATGTAAAATTATTGTTAAGAAAAGGGACACAGTGTATTAAGTGTTGGCCTACTATGGACCTTGTGTGCACAGACGCATGCACACGCACACGCATGCACACGCACGCACATGCACACATACATAAGCACACACACACAAAACCACCAACAAGCAACCCTAAAGCAGAAGCTTTCACATTTTTTTATAGTAGGACCCAAAATTTAGTAAATGTCCACAAGTCAGTTCACCTCCAGTTCTGTTCACAGTTACACAAATCACCTCCCTTTCATGTGCCAGTTACAGTGGAGAAATAATGTTAGGAAAAAGAATTTTTAGATTCTTTTAATGCAATTTAGCAGTTTGAAAGGAGTACCAGCATTGTGTTACCATCAGGCTGGTGGTTATATTACACTCCCCCAACAATCTCCTCCCCACCCCCAGTTTGGAGAGACCTTAGAACAGGGGTCAGCATCCTTTCCCAGGTGGAGTGTCAAAATTCGACCTTTTGACCTGTACATATGGTCTGAGTGCCAGTGATACTTCTAAAAGTCATTAATAGTCCTCCTTACAACAGCTTCATTGATAAATTACGATGCAGAGCTTTACCTTTTAGGTGGTGGTTGGTAGTATTAGCAGGTCTTTTGTTTAATCCCCAGGCAGCATGGCTTTGTGCAAGCTCCCAGCTGCATGGAGGAGGAAGGGTGGAGCTGAGGTCCTGCTTTTTGGCTCATGTTCCACTGTTGGCACCTATGCTTGGGGGTTGCTCACCCCTGTAGTCTTAAGAAAATTTTAACCAGAGGGAAGTGTGTCATGTTTGCTTAAGTTTAGTATTTCTCAGAAAACACTTTTCCTGAAAGGAGAGGTCCTTTGTTTCCTCAGGTATCTGGGGAGCTTTTCCTTTAGTCTTCCTTTTCCCACTGTAGGGCATCTTTCTCTTTTGCTAATGAGACTGAAGTAGAACATGAACGATATACTGAACATTTTCCTTGTTTCTTCTCGAAAGTGTGCATTGTTTGTTTTTCCATCTCCTTTCCATGACATGAGAGAGATGGGCCTGCTTGACTTGGGAAAGATGAGGTATGTTTTCCCGAATAGATTCTGATAAAATACATTGAAGTGCTCAACTGAACTTCCCAGCTTTTGAAAGTTAAAGGAAAGTGCAGAAGTTTATTGGGTAGTTTGTTAACAAAGGGTGTAATTTATTGAGCTGGGACAGAGGGTTAGTTAAGTTTGAGAAACTGTTGTTGTGTTTGGTTTTTCTAGCCTTGCTCTGACAAGTATGAGGAAGACAGTGAATTACTATTGTGCTGCTGCTTTAATCCAGATATAACATGGAGTGTATTACACTTTTAGCCACTCCCTAGATATGGCTCTGGGTAAGCAGCCCCTGTGGCTGCAGCAGGGAACAGCTAGAGAAATTGGAGGTACTATGCATATATTTAAAATGCATAAAAGACATGAAATCCAAATTCTTAGGAAAATTCCAGCTGGTAGAACCTAAGTTAATATAATAGCCTGTGCATAACATCTGCTGAGAATAATACATTTTGGTAACTGATATTTAATTTTTATGTTAATTCATTGTATTTGCAGCTTCTGTCATTATTAGATAAACCTAACCAGTCAGCTGATGAGTGACACCCTTGAAATGAGGATAAATTCAATAGCCAGATGGCATAAACTTCAAGATTTATGCAACATTCTGTTGCTTATCACTGGACGGTTCCTTTACCATTGTTTTAATTTTTATTTCTGCAGAGGTCTGTATCTCTAGATTTCTGCAGACTAGGAAATGATGCCAGTGACTCATAAATGGGATTTAGACCAGTCTTCCTAACAATCAAATAAGTGTTATGTAGTGGCCATCGTTGGATTCCCCTGATAACTGTGCTGTAGCAACCAGTCTTTCCTTAAGATGCCGAGATATTAGAATACTGGTGCTCTCTATATAGTGAGGAAGGAAGCTAAAGATCTGTATTGTCTAACTGACACTTCATTTCTGAGGCTCAAAAGTGTAGTTGTCTTCTTCCTGGTAAAGCTGTGGGGAGTTTTTGTAAGAGCCTATGATCCCCTCCATGTTTTTGGTCCATCTTTAATGTAAAAAGCTGTTTTTAATACAGCAAATTGATAACTACATTTACTTTCTTTCACCAGTCTTATTTTATAACTCCACCCTCAAGTTACGAAGTAACTCCCAAGATCCTTAAGGTCTCTGTAATAGTGTCTCTCTGGTGGTCATTTCTTTCCATGGTCATTCTAGCCGTTGCTATCGTTGGGGCTCCTCTGAAAACAGGAGTCTGAGTTCTCGTCTCAGATGAAGCAGAGGGTGCAATAGCTGAGGCATTTTTGTTGAAGGAAAAGAGAGTTGTGTTTCCTCTCTACAGACACTGCTGAAAAGGGATAACATTAAGTTTCTGCATCTTAATAAAATGGTATTAAAAGTCTAAATATGTTGACCAGCAGTTCAGATAATGTGAAGAATCACAAATAAGTGTCACATTAACTCATCTGGTTGAATACTACAGATGCTTTCATTTAAGAATGGGAATATTACTTAAAAAAAAAATCACATCTCACAATTTAACTGGCTGTCTCTTAATATTGGATCATTTTCTACCTGTTACATGCTCAAGGCCATATATTCAAGAAGTCCCCATTTTCCATTGCAGAACCTGTAGGTGTAGTTACATGTTGACAAATCCAGGAACAATTAACATATAGATTACATTACCTCAGTCAATTCCAAAATAGCAGAATCTTCTTTGGATCTCTTTGATATGACTCCAGTGTTACGGCTCCTGTGCTCCAAAACATGCCTGGGTTTTACACTAATGTCCTCTTAACCATCCTCTCCCAGTTTCGTATGCATAGTTATTAATATAAATGATTCTCCAGTGCCACCTTTTGAGACATGTTTTTGTTTTTTATAACAACTTTTAATTTCCTGACTTTTGAGATATGTCTGGGCATGTTAGTTTGGCAATCTTTCTGTAAGTCATTTGTCCAAGTTCACCTGTTCAACTTATTTGTACAGAAAATGCATAAAATTCAGAAGTTTGATACTAAACTACAAATAATATTTTCATGTGTTTATTTTGACCTGTATTATAATTGCCTTTTTTTGCACTGGAAACTAGGATGATTCTTGTGTCGACTTCTAACTGCTCCCTTGGCTAGTGAACCAGGACAAGGGAGGTAGGTTACTTGGGAAGTAAACTCTCGGAGAAGTGTTACAGACTGTTTATAATAAGGGCTTTAATAGTCATTGTTTTCTTTGCGTACCAGGCACGTAGAGAACCACAATATGCCTTTTCATTTTTCATTTTCTTATAATCTCCATATTTGCTTGGGATCTCGAGCACAAATGTATTTGCTGATATACTGTATTGCATTTCATTTTTAATTAACTTGTACATATCTTAGTTATTCCATGTTCAATTTTACTGTACCTCAGATTGTATTAGTTACTTGTCAGAATGTTAAATTCAATGGGCTAATCTTCTTAGTTATATGCAATATATCCCAGGTACAATTCTAAATATAGTTGTTTTTTTTTTCCCTCTGTCTTAGGAATATGACTCTAACTTCCTTGAAAGATGTTAATATATTAAAAAACTTAAGTAGAATTTTAAAGATTTCATTGGAGAGAAGAAATATCCCTTATGGTGTGTTTTCTTCTCTACATTAGAAATTTGTTTTAATTAAAGTATGTAAATCATCGACTAAAACACACTTAGTTGAATAAGAATGGAGAGGAAGCCGTGCTAGTCTATACACTAACAAAACAAAGCAGTCAAGTAGCACTCTAAAGACTAGCAAAATAGTTTATTAGGCGAGCTTTTGTGGGACGGGGTCCCATGAAAGTTCACCTAATAAACTATTTTGCTAGTCTTTAAAGTGCTGCTTGACTGCTTTTTGTTTTGTTAGTTGAATAAGATAATTATCCTATTTCTGAAAAAGATTGAGTGAAATTGCTGTACAGTTCTTATTAACCTTGGGCTTTTTGGAAAGGGAATCTATCAGGAAGTGAGCTGTCTTATTCTGGTTTGTGAGACTATTTCATTGTGAGGCTTTTGGCAGGTGTCCAGGGACTTTTATTCTTTTTTTTTTTTTACTAGATATAGGAAGAAACCAAGATTATTTTAATTGGGAAAACAAAGAACACAAGGACTTGCTACTGCTAATTTCAGAATACTAGCATTCCTTTAACACTTGCAGGGATTTTTAAAATGATGCAAGTTTTTAAAAATACATAGAGAAAAATGATTGGGCATTATGATTGGGGTGCACAAGACCCACACTGGAGAGCAGGGGTGTAAGGAACAGCTATGGACTTAGGTGGCCTTGCCCAGCTGCACCTGCAAAGCGTGTACATGCTGGGAGCAGTGTTCACCTCTGAGCAGAATGAATTTATGTTCACCAATGTGGAGGTGCTGTGTGACACATCACCTCTGTGTTGGTGCACATAATACAATTCATGTGGTGCGGGGTGGGGGACAAGTGGCTCTGTATGAGGGAGGGGGCTCAGGCTTGGGACAGAGGGCTGGGGTACAGGAGTGGAGGGCACATCTGGGGATGAAGGCTGTGGGGTGGGGTGGTGAAGGAGGGGCACAGACTTGGAACAAAGGGTTGGGGTGCAAGGGCTCTATCTAGGGGAGGCTGGAGATGAGGGCTTGTGGTGGGGGTGGGGATGAGGGGCTCAGGAGTAGGGTGTAAGGGCTCTAGCTGGGGTGTGGGCTATGGTGTGGGGCTGGAGCAGGGGGTAGGATGCATGGGTTTGGAAGCCAGGCAGGGTCTCAGGGCCAGGCTGTGGCAGGGGGCTCCAGGGTTGGAAGGAATGCCAGCACTGGACTGTTCCAGCCACAGCAGAGGGGATGTGTGTGTTTGGTGGAGAGGGGAACTGGGTTAGGTTGCAGTAGGAGTGGGTCCTGGGCCATGCTGCTTCAGCCATAGCATGGTTTTGGGGGCTGGGCCATGGTTAACTTCAGACCAGTAGAGAGGTGCCTGGTTCAGGCTATCCATTGAGCAAGGCAGTAGTTAGACAGCTGTGTGGCAATGCAGCTTACAGGGAATTTATGATGAGAGGCAGTACTTTAAAAAGGGGAGCAGAGCAGCTCAGAGTCAGGCAGGCAGTGGAATAATGCAGATTACTGCTCTGTGTCTTTAGAGGAAAGTGGCACCCAAGAGCTCATTGCCTGAGACTTACAAAACAGACCTGCACAAACCTGCCACGGGAAGCAAGGTGACTGAGTGTGAAGGTCAAAGACTTGATGAAAAGTCTGAAGCTAAAGAAGCGTGGGGTGGGAAGTGATCCAAGAGGGCTGCTGCTTAGCACTGCAGGGTGTATGTAGCCACCGATCATTGGACCAGTATTTCGATCTGATGATGTGTGTGGATGCCCAGGATTTTGGATCGATATTGAATTTTTTTCCATAGTGTTTTTGCATGTATCCTTGAATCTTAGCTTTGATCTTCCTCTTGTTTTCAACCAACATGATAGTTCTAATGTTATGTTAAAGGGTTGCATTTTCTTTTTTTTTTTTTTTCCCCTATCACCTAAGTATAATCCAAGATTTACACAGTTTTCTTGTCTCCATAGTAAGCAGCAGCTGCAAAGTCAGGAACAAAACAACTATTTCTACATCTCCAAAAACCACAGGCCGGTACCACTTAATCTAAAGGAAGAGCTAAGTTAGTAGTCAGATATTTAAGAATTCTTTGTTTTGATAGGGAGTAAATAAATTAAGTCCTAGAATTTTAGGATTCACTGCATTTGAGTGTTGAAAGCGAGGTAGATCCGTGACAGGTGGTCAGCTTTTGCCTTTCCTTTCATTTTACTGCTGCTGAGATGAATCTCCTGAGGAATTCTAGTTTTGGTGGTTGCATGACTCTAATTGCAAGTCCTCACCCAGAGTTCATTTACCAGTCGTCTTCATCACTGGCCCCATTCCCTTCTTAAAGGGTTAGAGATGATGTAGTGATATGATCCTATCTTGATCTTTGCAATATATTTATTGCTAGAGTATTGTCTATCCAGAAGAGAAAACTTACCTAACAAAAAGTTAACAAATTAAAACAAAATGTCCTCTATCATTGAACCATCATTTTGAGGACACAAGGAAGAGGAAAGACAAACTTAAATTAGTTTGTTCTGCAAAAAATGCAGAGGAAGAAATTAAATGTGTGACAGTTTGGGGAAAAATTTATAGTGAGATGAGACTTTAATTACCAAAAAAAAAAAAAAAGAAAAATCCAGACAAACTTGGTAGTGTTATACGTTTCCTTGTTTGGGAATAACACCTTTCTCAACAGCATTCTTTCGACAAAACAGCTGTGTAGATTATCCAGGGCCCTTTTGTTTACAAACAGGGCTTCTAGTTCACTGGGCAGCCCTGTTTGCAGAACTTCCCGTCACCCATTCTGTCGAGAGTGGGCAGGTCAGTCTGGCTACTCCCTGTCAACAGAGTGGCTTGCTCTTTTGATCTGCTTTATGTGTAGCTGTAGTTTTGCCAGGAAATCCCTTCCGACAGTGACCTCTGACAGAGGCATCTCGTGTAGACATAGCCACTGTGAAATGCTGCCATGAATAAGATGCTTTCCTAAATCTGGACCTAAACCCAAATATTCAAAACTAACCACAACAGGGAGGTATTTAAAGTAATTTTTTTCTGGAGACAAAAGTGAAAAAGTTCAGACTAGAAAGACTGAAGTAAATATAAGTGGCCTGATTTTCACAGATGCTGGGCACCCACAAATCCCATCAAAGCCACTGAGCGCTGTGTGCTCAGCACTTTTGAAAATCAGGTAATTAAATATATAGTTACACATAAATATAGGAGTCTAATTTTAAGTACCTAAATTTGAAAATTTTGGTCTTAATACTGAAACTGCTTGTGATCACGAAATTAAGATAGCTAATGGTCTAAAATGAGAGCTCTTGGTTTGACATTGGAATAATGAAGAAAGATATACAGTATACAAATGCGGCATTTGACTTGCTGCAGAAAGGGTGTGCTCTTTCACTCACTCCTCTTGATTGTTCTAGGAAATGGAATATGGATACCTCCACAATAGGCTCTTAAACGAAGGATACCTAAGGATACATTCCCAATATGTTTGTTTTGGGGAGTTGTATTCTGTGTTTCAAATATGTGAATTTTAGTATGTTTCTTGAACAATGTTACTTTTACCCACCTATTTTTACAGTTTTGTTCTTACACCTCGTTTTTCATTAATATTGCTGGCTTGCTTACTCTTTTTAAAAGTTCATTTTATGCAGTACTTTATTAGTAGTTGTGATCTAACTTTTTGACTGGAATAATTATACAACCATTTAGTATTTCTCTCTTATTTACACTCCTTAAATAATAGTAACTTTGTTTGTTATTCTTACACTAATTTTGGTTTTCTGAATTACATAATCCCAAGAAATGAAAGAGAGTCAGACCTGCCCAAGGAAGTTGCACCAGGTGAACTTGTTGTTTTTAAAGAGTGGTTGATTTTTATGTTAGCTTAAACCAGTTCCTAACTAATTTAAACTAAACCGAACTAAATATTTCTTAAACCAAAACAGTATCTGTCAACACAAAGCTTTGCATGAGTTTATAATCAGTTAAACCTATGTGAGTTTCTTATGTGGACAAGCACTAAGGCAAAGGGAGAGTATTTTTATTTATCCTATTCCTGTGTTTTCTATAATAAATATGACAATGAATGGAAAGCACACAACATGTGATAGTGAAGTCTAAGCGCATTTGTTATTCTTGATATTTGCTGTATTTCAGCTGCATGTAGAGCACTTTTGGAAAAATCAGTTGATTTAAATACTGAAACTAGAAGCATTTTTGGTCATTTAAATTGAAATGTCTTGACTAATATGTGCTTTTTAGTTTAATGGTAAAGTGTGTTAAGATTTTCAGTGTAAGTTGTTACAAAGTATTTGCCTAAAACTGTTAAAAAGCAAAACATAATTTATGTTCTTTGTTTCCCTGCAGTCTTTGAGAGAATCTTCTAATTTTTGTAAAGAGAGGAGGACAGAAGTTGTTTTTCTGTTTTTCTCACAAGACCTGAACAAAATGGGGTGTTGCAACCTGCAGTTACGTTGCTAGGTTGTGCAGGGTGAGGTGTAACAGGTGCTTATTAATACCTCTAGGCTATAGCTAAAGGTGACTGTATTTTCTTCAGTATTCACAGTGTTCAGCAGGTGGATACTACTTTTAAAACTTGATCAGGCGTGGATTCAGTTTCCAATTTGAACAAGATGTGCATCTAAATCCATAGCAAAATTCAGAAATGGTCCATTTCAACTACAGTTGTTCAGCTATTCAAAATAAATAGGCACATTCCCACGTCTCACAGTATGATGAGACAGACAGACAGATTTTCTTTTGGAAGTTGATTGGAGTTACTATAAGTTGGTGGAATTCTGTTGAATTTGTGAAAATTGGAATTAAAGTAGACACACATGCACAACAGTGTGGAAATAAAAAATATTTGCGTTGACTGCGTAATGAATTGAAATTACATCACCAATCCAATACAAAAGTTGATTGTAAAGCACTGGAGTCTTTTACTGCTAACATGCCAAACAAAGAGAGAGAATGAACCTAATCTGTTTATTCTTAGAAAAAGCTTAGGCAAGATGCAATTAATAAAAAGTGTGTTCATTTGAAGAAGTAGGAATTATCTGTTCATAATCAGGTAATAAGCTTCATGGTATCAAGAATTTTGGGGAACGGGTTTATGAACAAAGAGCCAGATGCTGCAGATATTCCATGCTCACTATTCTTCGTTGACTTGATATGGAATCTTATGTACGTAGCCTCTACAGCATCAGTCCTTGAGTGATTTCTGTATTGTTAGAACCCTGGGCTAAAGAGTATCGGTATACTGGGAGTAGTTCTGCTGTGTTTTTGTATTTATGGTGCTTGAATACCAAGTTGAAACACTGTTAATTTAAGCTTTAAAATTTGTTCTATGTGGTTTGATTGTAAACCTGCAAATGTTTAAGGTCCTGAATAATCTGGTTGAACTCAATCAGGTGGCATATAATGTTACACACAAATTGAAGAATTTGTAGCATTGGGTCCTAAGCACTTGGATTAATGTATTTGTAGACAGAATTTTGTCTGTTGTATATAAAAAGCTCTCTCTTCTGTCTTTGATCCCTTTGCCTCGCTCTCTCATCACAGGGTTGACTCTACCAACCATCAGGGCTGGTGCACCTTCAACATTGTCTTCCATTCCTGCACTTTCTATGTGGGGCATCTCTGGCAGAAATCTCTTGAACAGAGTGACTTCCTCTACCCTAAATTCATTTTGTACTCCTTGAGTTATTCATCTTTCTTACTAAATAAGCCTGCTTATCCAAAAGAATTGAATCCCATGTATGGGATTTTGCTACATTTTAACTCTGTCCCCATACCCTTCCCCCACTTGCCTCCTCTTCCCTTTTTGCACAAAACTTAACAATTTCTTCCAAGAGAGAATTAAGAAAATACAAGTGATCTTTGATCTTCTCCATCCCCTTGGCTTGCCTTCTGTTCTCCATTTACAGCTCTCTTTTTCCTTTCCTTCTCACGTTAGTGAAAACACCAATGACTCTAATGATCGCTTCTTAGCCATATCTTAGATCCGTACTCATTTTTTCATGATCTGTCAGCTGCTTTTAAACACTGTTGAACACACTGTTCTTGAAATCTTGGGTTCTTTTTGCTTCTGTGGCTCTTACTGTCTTCTGGTTCTCCTACTACATGGTTATTTTGTTGACTCTTTTAAAATAATGGCATAGATCTTCCCCCGCTAGAACTATTTAAAATCAGGAAAAGTGGTTCAGAGAACTTGTCTGTATAACCCTAGATGTATACAAGAATTGTATGCACAGCCAATCTGCAGGCAAATTTTGCAGGTATGTGCAAGTACCTGGATTTGCGGGCTCTACTAACATCTGCATTGGACATTGTGCACCAGTGACACAGGGGAGTGTCAAGCCTCTGACACCCACTGTCCCTGCCTTCTCCCCCAGAGATCTCCTGGCCCTGCCCCCCACTTCACCCCTTTCCTTAGGCTTGATATCCAGCCACACCTTCATTCCTGTCCCCAGTCTTGGACCCTGGTTGTTGCTCCGTTGCTGGCGTTGTCCCACTTCTGGACCTTGCTGGACAATATTCTTAGATGACTATCACTTTTTTATTTTATTTTTTTTCTTCTGGTCAGAGTTGATCATGGTTGTTTTCAGGTTTTGAGAAACTGGCCCCTTAAGGCACCAAGTATATGTATTGATAGTTGCAGTTATATTGTCTCTGCACGTAATTAATGTAAACAAGTCATAATTGTATCTAGGTAAGCACCGATATTTAGTTCAATGATCAATTCATATTTATCCATCAGAATGAGGTCTGATTATAGAATTTCTGCAAGCTGGAGACACTTTTATTTTAGGAAGAAGTTTAGTATTAGAAAATTATCTCTCTGATTTGTAGAAAGAGTAGACATTATATGAGTTCCCAGTTTGAAATTGCTGGATTTTCTTTTTTATGTAGTCTACATACTATATCAATATTTTACATATTATAAAATCTGGATAGATGTTTAAGAAGCCACTTATTCATTTCTCTTGTTATGTTTAGTTTAAGGGGGAAGACAGAGCAGCCATAAACATCCAGACTGGTGGAGTAATCAGTCTTTGCTGAGGGAAATTTGTAGTTATTCTGTGAAAGTGCCTCTGGGAACTGTTTCTTTGTTCTTGTAGAACCAGCTAAATGCATTGTTCTGTCAGTTAATACAGCATTTCCTAAAGCCAGTTAGGCTGCATTTTTTAAGATGGTGATATTGCTGTTTGTTTCAGAAATGTAAAAGGAAAAATGAATATATCAACTTTGCTGTTCCATTTTTCCCTTGAAGACAGGTTGTATGCCCCATGTTTAATTTGTGTAAGATATGTTATCTTATGGTCCTTGGAATATTTTTCTGAATATTACTCAATTTTTGTTTAACAAGCTAAAATTAATTTTAAAGGTCATAAATTGACATAACGCATATTGATATTTAATCACTATTCATTACTTTTTCTTCTTGTATTTCAAGAGTAATTCACTAAGGGCAAGTCTACACTACAAATTAAGGTATCCATTACAGTAATTGAATCCGTTTTCTATGCCCATGCTATCTATACTATCTGAATTGGTGGCAGCAACGGTTTGACGTAAGCAGTGCACTGCACTGCAGAGACCAGGGGTGTCCAATGTGTGGCCCATGGAGCCTTTTAATCCAGTCCATGGAGCTGGCAGCAGCACCATTTTTAAAAGGCAGCTGCACAGTTCTCGGTGTTGGGTGTGGCTCTCAGGTCTCATGGTGCTGGGTGTGGCTTTCGTGGTAAGTCCCTGGGGGTGGAGTGTAGAATGCCTGGCTGAGGGGGAGGTTAAGTCAGGGGTTGACTTGGGGCTGGAGGGGTGGGGGTTTAAATCTGGGGGTGGGAGGGTTTGGGGCTGTGTGGGGGGTGGGTTAAGCCTGAGGGCAGGAGGGGCAGCCGTTTGGGGTTTTTTTGTGTTCAGCCCCTGGAACATGTAAAAAATTGCTGTGTGGCACCCGCAGAAGAAAGGTTGGACGCCCCTGGAATAGACGTAACTACATCAACTTCAGTGCTAAGCCTCTTGCAGAGGTGGAATAGCTAAGCAAAGTATGTCTACTTGTAACACTTCAAGACTCACCGCTGTGATGTCACCTGTTGGTCTATCCAGAAAGTAGCTCTTCCAGCTCACCCTGGTGTGGCCCCTGTTGGCTTGCCCTTAGTCACTTGTCGTCTTCTCCACCACTTCAAGTCCCATGTTCCTCCCAGGCTATGGTGCCTCCTCCCTTGTGGTACTACCCTTTGGCAGTCTCCCCACATTCTGGGCTCCTTCCCACCCAGGGAACCCCAGCCCGCTATACCCATCTGACCTCAGTGACCCAGTGGCAGTCAGTCATTATCTAGCCTTTGCATTGGGGGAAACTGCCATGTGAAGTGCTCACTCATCACTGGCAAAGGGGTGTGGACCCGCTCCCCTGGCTGCCTCCCTGCAATCCTAGAAAGCAAGGCCTCAGCCTGGGGGTTTGCCTGGCCAGAGCTCCCCAGCTCTGCTTATCCTTCCCCAGCGCTACGCTGTCTCAGGTGCCCTCTCTAGCTTCCTAGGGAGCCAGGTCCTTCCTTCTCCACAGCTGGAGCAAGTGTGTATGTATTCCCTCTAGGAGCCTTTCTTATAGGACCTAGACAGGCCTGGATTAGCTGTTTCTAGCCCTCTTCTGGTTGGCCCATAGTCCCAGCCATCTCCAAGGTCTCGGTTTAATCTTTATTTCCCTGGAGGAGGGAGACTGCTCAGCAACACTACACCATCAAGGTTGTCAAATGCTAGCTCTTTTGGACCAAATGGTGTGGCGGCAGGGTGGTGAGCAGGATGAATCAAAGTGGCATATGGAGAATACTCTGGCTGCACTGTTTCTATTTTTATGTTGATTGAGTTGTAGCTCACAATGTGGCAGAGGAGGACAGGCAGTATAATAAGTAGTCACCTCCTAGGTTTTTTAAGACTTATTACGTCAAAACATAAACAGGATTATCTTTTACCTTTCTCAATATCTGACTGAAACCAATATTTGGATGAAAGTAGGCACTTAAAGCCTAATTTAGGCAAGATTGAAGAATCTACCTCCTTTATAACATCCCACTCCATCAAGGGCATCTGTGTTTGTTTAGGTGTCGTCTTAGATTCCATAATGCTTTTGGAAATCCAAACAGCTATGGCAGTAAAAACAAACAAACAAACAAAAACCCAAACAATCCCTCATCCCCATGTCACCAGCTTCTGTTGGTATTTTATCAGCTATCCATCCTGTCAGACATATTCTGGTCTTGGTTTATTCCTGTGCTTTCATGACAGTGCTCTTTGTTGCCACTTGGAATGAAAACACAAGTAATGAAAGAACTCCTAATGGTACAAAAACCATCTATTCATCTGCTTCATAGTGCCGGTTACTGTGGAGATGTTATATTGAAATTCTGTTGTATGCAGAGGCTATCTGCTCAAGACAGTGTCCAGTTCAAGATCCGTATTCTGGTTGTTTGAAAGCCCTTGCTAATTAAAAAGTGTCAGACTGCAGAATATGTGTTGCAACAGATATTGCCCAACCATAGGCCAACTGTGCTTTTTTTATTTTATGATATTCACAAGCCAGTATTTATTTTTAAGAATTAGATATTGCTTTGTAGTATGAAGTGCTTTAAACAATAATGCCCTTATGTCTATTACTGCTAAATAATATTTAGAATTGTTCTTAATAAATATAAAAATCCACTGTCAAATCTCATTTAAAAGGAAAGTATACTTCTGATGCTTAAATGAATGCATCAGTTTTAAAATTCTGTGTAGGTTCATTATTCTTAAAGCAGGTTTTCAATTTCACAGCCATGCTCAGCAGTCCCTCTAATTTTTTCCGTCCATGGATAGAATATATTTTGTTATGTTCACTAAGGCATGTGCAGATGTGAAACACCAATAGAAACACATGCTGTCCATTATGGGTGGCTGTGGGTGCTCTCTTAATCAGCTGAGCGGCACCTGACTCTCTCCTGGGCAGATGCCCAAGCGCTCATAGGGAACGCTAGCCAGGATACTTTGTTTTAACAACCAGTTTCATGTTTCTTTGTTGTAGAAGCAGCTTTGTGGCCGCTGAGTGTGAAATACAGAAAACATGACGGACGGGGAAAATAGATACACAGAAATCAGTAAAGGGAAGATCAAAACTATGAAGGAAATAGAGCAGAGTTCCAGCAGGCCTTGGGACCAGGGGGAAGGAAGAAGGGGCAGGAGAAAATGCTATTTATAATACATACCCCTAAAACAAAACTATCTTTCTTACCTAAAATGCTGGGAGAGAACTTGTGTGGGTGGACAGATAATTTCATTTCTGTTTGTATTTTGTTTGAATGTTCCTGGTACTGGCAGCTGAAGAAACAACTTATGTGGATCACAGTGTGAATCTGCTCTGCAGTCTCTCTCATACCTGGCAGCTGCATAAATGATTTGGGTGCAGATCTGTCGGTTTCATGTGTTGGCTATTGCTGCGTAGAGGTGTTATACAGGAATTACTTGAAACGTTAATATGTTCAGTTGTGGAACGTTTAATGCATAATTCCCATAACAGATGGGATTATGATAATTATTGGTTAAAAAGATCTCACTTACCCACCCTGAAATTGAAGGATATAATCATCGAATAAAGGAGGCATGAGATATTAAACTGATTTAAAAACATTAAAGCTAGTGTTAAATTTACATAATACAGGAAAAAGTGTGTCTGTACATCTGGGTATAATGCTTAGATTATCCACAAATACAAAAACGTTTTAAAAGACATAAGATATGCATATTACATAATTAATAATAACCCACATTTAGGTGAATGCATTTGGCAATATAGTTTGGAGATCAGCATCCTATTATGTGGGTACATTAGTCATGAAAAGTTATACAGAGAGTTGATTCTGGAAAGCAGTTATATCACTGAGTCAAGACTGATCCCCAGTAACTGAGAATTTGCACTCAGATAAAAAAATCAAGAAGCAGAGAAATAGATCCTAAAAATTTGCTGAATGGCTCTCTTTATTGTCCAGAGTTCTCATGGTTCTTAATGGTACTGCACGATTTCTGGTGTTACTATGGGGAAATTAATTTTTGTGAATCTCCTTCTTCATATTGGCAGGCTAGTCTACATTATTTAGACAGGGTTTAGATCATCTTCAATACTTTTCAAAGTGTTGGGGAATTAAGGACCATTTTAGACATATAATTCTACCTGTTTGTTTGGGTGGCAATTTGGAAATTATGAGTGTTAATAGCACGTGTATTTTAAAACATTAAGGGTGCATCTACACCAGGACCTAAGTTCAAAGTAGACTCAAAGAGAGTCTACACGTTTTCCATTACTTCAAACTTAACTTTGAAGTAAGGGAGAACATAAGAATGGCTATACTGGGTCAGACCAAAGGTCCATCTAGCCCAGTATCCTGTCTGCCGACAGTAGCCAATGCCAGGTGCCCCAAAGGAGGTGAACCGAAGACCATGATCAAGCGATTTGTCTCCTGCCATCCATCTCCCGCCTTCGACAAAAGGCTAGTCACCATACCTTACCCCTTGCTAATAGCCATCTATGGACCTAACCTCCAAATATTTATCGAGCTCTTTTTTAAACTCTGTTAGAGTCCTGGCCTTCACAGCGTCCTCTGGTAAGGAGTTCCACAGGTGGACTGTGCGCTGTGAGAAGAAAAACTTCCTTTTATTAGTTGTGAACCAGCTACCCATTAATTTCATTTGGTGTCATCTAGTTCTTATATTATAGGAACAAGTAAGTAACTTTTCTGTATTCACTTTCTCCACACCTTTCACGATTTTATATACCTCTATCATATCGCCCCTCAGTCTCCTCTTTTCCAGACTGAAAAGTCCCATTATCTCTAGCCTCTCCTCATGTCGGACTCGTCCCAAACACTTATTTGTTTTAGTTGCCTTTTCTGAACCTTTTCTAAAGCCAATATACCTTTTTTGAGGTGAGGAGACCAAATCTGCACGCAGTACTCAAGCTGTGGGTGTACCATAGTTTTATATAGGGGAAGTAAGATATTCTTCGTCTTATTTTCTATCCCTTTTTTAATTATTCCTATTATAACCCTATTTGCTTTACTGACTGCTGCTGCACACTGCTGTCCAGCTTTGAAGCCTTTACTCCTTTCCCAGGAATGGAGTAGTGCCCTACTTGGAAGTTTTTTATTTTGAAATAGCGTGTGTGTAAATTCCCAGCGTCGCAGTCTGTTGCTTACAAGTTATACTTTGAAGTAAGCCACTTCAAAGTTATTTTTGTAGTGTAGACACGGCCTAAGTGTCACTCATCTCATGAAGATTGCTTTGTACTTTACTAAACTTATTGGTAAATTAGAGAGATAAGGTGGGTGAAATAATATCTTTTGAGCTTACCCTGAGCTGTGGTATTCTATGTTTAATTTAGGGCACGCTGTCCAATATGATGTCTAAAACTATACGTACAATAGTATAAAAATAGTTCAGTTTTAGGCACTCAAAGGCCAAATTGAGGGCATGCCATTTTCACCACAAGCAATGCCTGCTGTAGTTCAGAAATGGAGGTGGAGTAGATTGTTACAGGACTTTCAGTGGACCTGTATCAAAGTGGAGCACGCATATTATATTATATTATATTCTGTAAGTAAATCTTTGACCACATCTGTCTTTACATTATGGTGTTTGTAGTTTGGAAAATAAATATACACATTGCACTTTGAATCTTCAAAAGAAAGTCTTAGAATGAAAGGTCATTGCGGAAGCCATACAGTGTGTCAATTTTAGGCGTTCCAATCTGAATGCCCATTTTAATTAATAAACCTGTAAAAAGTTTTATGAAGTTTATTTTTAGGCAGCTTAAAAATAGAGAATCAAACTTTTTTGTCGTTTGAAGTAGTTTTCTACTGTACTTGCTTATTGTCTTAATATTCTTTGTCTAGCAAGATACTTAGAATAGTTCAAGATATTCCATATGTGGACTCACTAGTATTTGGTCCTTTTACCCTCCGTTAATCTAGCATGTTACCATCTGTGTATTTTTCAGTGTGAGAACAATGAAATGCAGCTGAGTGAGGTGGGCCGGGCCGGGGTGGGAGCGGGGAACCCAGAGGTTATTAGCCAAGAGACCAAAACAGCATGCTAACTAAAAAATCCCACTTTTTATTTTATCCCTAAAACCATAACCACTGTGCCCTGAGAAAAACACTGCATTTAAATCTTGCTTAATGTTGAATGGCCTTGTTATGTGGTATGCTTTTTTTTTTTTTTTTTAAAAACTATGTTTAAATTCCTAACTCTCTTTTATGAATTTCTTCACTTCCCAGTTGTTCCTGTTATTCTAAAAGCATTGACATATGACGAGAAGCGGGGAGCCTGCAGCGTGGGTTCCAACGTAAGAGATGCTGCATGCTATGTTTGTTGGGCCTTTGCTCGTGCCTATGATCCCTTAGAACTGACGCCATTTGTTAATCAAATTTCAAGGTGAGTTGCTACAGTGAGAAAATTAAGAAATTCATTTTTTTCCCCTTTTGGATCTTTATAGCACAGGGAGTAGAAGAGAACAAACAGAGATTGCAATGACTTAAAACATAGGATAGTGTTAAAATCACTGCATGTCTAAAATCTTTAAAGTAATTTTAAAAAATTGAAATTAAAAAATAGAGTAAGGATAATTGGTAAATGTTGTTCAAGAACAGAACAACTGGTTAGGGGAAGTAGTCCCTCAATTTAAAAAATTGCCTTGTCACAGGTGATGTTAATGAGATTAAATGAGCTGTGAAAATTCTCACTTTTTTATCTTTGTACTCTGTGGAACAGATTTGTAGCTATGTAGACTTCTTTTAATAGAAATGATGTACTGTCGGTGGTACTATGAATTACGCTGGACATCTGAATCAAGGTCTAACAGCAGTGTAATGTTTGGTGGTTGTCTTTAGGAGGTCCTGCCTCCCTTTTTGTCTTCAGATTTTCAGAGGATCATCACTGAAATCTAAATTTTTTGATCTTTGAGGAAAAAAAAAGTAAACTGTTTAAATACATTTTTGATAGACTGAGTGTGACTAATTTTCTTGTATTTCCCTGTTGCAATAAAACAAAGCTTAAACCTAAAGAAATCCACCAAGCAAAAATTACTGAGGGGACTGATGCTGCTTGGCGTGAAGGCTCTTCCCATCTCACTTGCTTTTCTGCCTGTTCCTCAGCTCTGGGGTAGTGTCACAACAAAAGGCTATGACACCAGTGCTGCTTTCTCTCAGATCAAAATACAGGAGAGGTGAAGCATACTCTGTTCTAGAACTGAGTGGTGAGTATGTGGAACAGTGTGTGGTGGAAGCAGTAGCAGGGGCTCTATTAAGGTATAAAGCTGCTTCGTCCGCTTGTTTTCCCAAACACACACTTGGTTCTAGTGAGCAAAGAATTGTGCTGTTTTCTCAGATGGTGAGGTGCAGTCCACTAAGCACTCCCTCACAACCAGTTTCTAGCTTGCAGCCTTCATGGTGAGCAGCAAGGGTTTAGAAGACCTGGACTCCCTCTCTGCCTAATGAGATATTTTTAGATTCTTTTGGTTTTTATATACCAGTATTTCTTCTGGTTCTCCTTGGAGTGGCACAGTTAAAAAAAAGTCCAGTGATGAATAACTGATGGAGGCTTTTTAACTAGCCTTTGTGGGATGATTATTGCTTTAGATCAGTGGTGGACAGCCTAGGCTACAGAGTGGACTGCATGTGTTGCCTGCCTTCATTTCAGTGGTCTGCAAAATTGTCCTAATCAAGACAGTCTCCCAGGGTAGAGTAGGTTTGCTAACTATGTTTGTGTACCTAGATTTTGTGGGTTGTGGTGGGTGAACCATAGCAGTACTTTGATTGGATGCAGGGACACAACATGACTCTCAGTCAGTGTTGCGTGCAATCAACATGTGCCTGACTTTGTGTGCCTTTGGTTTACGTGTGTGTCACTTCAGCAATATCAGTAGGTAAAAAACTACGTAGACAGAAAACAGCAGAATCAAGCTACTCTGTGTGAGGGCAGTAGTAAAACAAAATGTCTGGTGGTCCACACAAAGAATGCCAATTGGCCAAATATGTACCCTGGGCCACAGGTTGCCTTTCACTGCCCTATATGCTAGACATGGCTCACTTTTTGGAAAAACTTGTACTGGAAGATAATGTTAAAATAGCTAATTGAATCACGTAATACTCTCCAGTAATGTATCACTCCTGTTTAATTGAAGCTGGAGAAAGACAGTCTAGCCATAATCAGTCTCATTTATTTGTACTTCATTTATCCATCCACATGTTAGATAGTACATATTTCAGCTGAAGTCTCTCTCCATTTCTCAGAATGTTAAGAACAGAGCTGTGGAATGTTGTCTTGTGTTAGTAAAAATGCATTTCTTTTGCAGGCTAAACCATAGAGCTTTGTTACTTATAGCAGGAAAGGTTATCATAAATAATTGAAACTTAGCCAAAATTAACAAATAAATGTGCAAAGTATGTTGTGCCCTCTGGTTCTTTTGTTTTCATGGAATAGCCCTCTACCAGTCCAGTGTCACTACAGGGGTAAACTCTGCTGCATGTGGTTTAGAGGGAGAAATCTTCCACTGTCTGTTTCTGATAGCATATCTGTGCTGCAGTGAGCCACCCAAGATGTGGTGGATAGACATGCCAGTGGTACTTGAACTAGTGTGCTAAAAATAGCTGCTCAGACATTGAAGCTTTGGTGAAGACTAGGGCTAGTCAGCTGAGCTCATGCCTACCTGATCCACTGTGCTTGAGCCTGGGAGGTTAGTCCAACTCTCCCTTGAGCTGCAGTACCTGCAAAGATACTGTAACGTGCTACCTCTGAATTTTGCTAGGTGAATCTGTCTTGCTAGACTGAAAGGCTCACTCCTAGATGTAGTGTTGACATATCCATAAAGACTGAGCCCTCAATGCTGCAAATAGACTAGAAATGTCCAACAGTAGACAAGAAACTAGTGAAGTTTTCCTCACCCACTACGGGGATTGCTTTTTTGCTATAACGCATCCTGGTTTTATGAGTATGTAGTACCATGCTTTCTATAAACTCAAACTATTAAATGCACCAGAATGGGGCATATTGAAAACAACTATATTAATAAATCAAAGCCATGGCCATTAAGTAAAAGCGTAAAAAATACGTACCGGATCTCTACAACCCTAAACAATTTTTTTGTTAAAATAATTCTTTTCTTTCTTACCTTTAAACCATTAACACCTATGCTAACTCTTTCTAACCTTAAATCATTAATGCTTGTGTAAAACATCTCTTGTGCCTACAATACTAAGACCAAGTTAGACTGAGTTTATTCTGGTCCAGGCCAATCTCAGCTGAGTGGGAGGAGGTTGAGGAATTTCCTGAGGGTCTGAGCTGGTTTGAGCACTGATAGACTGCCCGCAAATTGGTACACACTGAATTTGCAAGCACAGCTGAGAGGTACAATCCAGCTAGTGCTAGTCTCATAGTAGAGTCATGATTAAAGGTTCTTGTAGTTATTTGTCAGTGTGTTTTCTGAGTAGAGTGATTTAGTTTGAGCTCTCACAGAGCTAAAGTTGCCAATTTGAGTATAAACAGGTAATAAAAAGTATTCAAATATAGGATGACACATAGTTTCACCTATTGTGTCATCACACCTTGGTTGAGGGCCAATGTAATGATCACACTTTTTTTTTTCTTTTATTGTTTTAAACATTGCCTTAGATGTGTCAGTATTTCACTTTAAGAAGAGTCAGACTTTTAGTCACAAGCAAGTTGTTAGCTAACTTTTGAAAATGCAAAACTCAGCACTTTAGAAAAAAGAACTTGATGTTCATTGTCAGTGCATTTACACAGCAGAAACATATTCTTTCTCTGTAAAAATAAGCTAAATTATCACAGAAAATTAAAACTGGCCAACTTACTTTAAAAACCCCCCCACATTTCAAAATGCTGTACTTTAATATTTTCAAACAAATGAATCCTGTATCACAAACACTTCTGTATCCCTGTATCACTCCTTCTGGGTGATTAGGGTGGAAAGACTTGCCCTTCATAGCTCTTTAAAACTCATTAACTGGATGGAGATGCTCTTTTACTACTGTACTGTGAAACGTGTAGCAACAGAGGCAGTTATCATCCTTGAAGGATGAGGTTTTCATCATAGAGTAAGTGTATTGAAAGGTTTGTAGTAACTAAAAATTGATAGTATATGATTGTTAAGTGGGTGTATAAATTAAGTTTACAACATTGTTTACAACAATTTTAACATAAATTGATGTTCTTTTTGAGAGTCAAAGAGGGAAGCAGCATGGGAACTGAACTGTATCTGTGCCTCATTACCATGGAATCACAGGGTTGGAAGAGACATAAAATTAGTCTTTAAAGTGCTACATGATTACTTGTTGGTTTTGTGAAGATACAGACTAACACAACTATCTCTCTGTGATCAGTAAAGATGTTGAACAAAATGTATCCCAGCTGGGGTACTCCTCTTGATACCAACCAGATATTGAGCTACCTATTGAGCCTGACGATCTTGCCAGCTTTGTATCTGCCTTACAGACCATTTCTCCAATCCAAACTTCTTTAATTTAATGACAAGAATACCATGGGAGACCATACCAAAAGCTTTGCTAAAATTAAGGTACATCATGTCCATTGGCTTCTCCCTATCCACAGAGCCACTTACGTTGTCACAGCAGGCAATCAGTTTGGTCAGGCCTGGCTTGGCCTTGTTGAGTCCATGTTGGCTATTCCTTATCACTTTTCTCTCTTCCGAGTGATTCAAAATTAGATTCCTTGAGTATCCCCTTCATGATTTTTTCTTGGGCCTGAAGTGAGGCTGACAGGTCTGTAGTTCTTCGGATTCTTCTTTTCCCTCTTTTAAAGATGGGCGCTACATTTACCTTTTTCTCAACTTTTTACTGGTTTAAGTTGTGTTGTTTGTTTATTTTTTTACCCTTCACTGGTAGCTAAAGCATTACTGGTTTGAATAAATAACCCTTTTACTTCTAATGAAGAATACGGAAAGAATCGATAACATCTTACCAGTTGGCAGAAAGTGAAATCTTTTCAACAGAGCTACTTTTACATTGGCAGGATAATGTTAGACAAGCTTGCTCTGTCACCTGCTGTATTGTATTTGGTTTTTAGTTAGGTTTATTGCCTTTCACAAGTATTAACATTAGCTTTAACAAATATATAATAATCTTACTTTATAATAATGTATTTTTCTGTACAGGAAAACTTCTTTGGTTCACAAAATGGTGACTCGTCACTGCCTTTTTGTGGGCATACATGCTGCGTTGCTAGCGAGTATCGTTCAGCATACTGATCTGACAAACTTGTTTAAGGGGGCCGATAGGACCTGGATTATTTACGCTTACTGTGACCTCAGTACTACTGCTCTTAAATAATCATGACTGTAGATGAACAAAGTCCTTGCCTCAGAATTCTAATACTTTTATCTTCATACTTATCTTGACTATTTTTATTTCTGTCCTTATTTTGGTATCTGAACCAACAGAAATGCCCTTTGGAGTGTTTATTTTTTTAAAGTCTGGTTTAACTGGTTTAGAAAGGAACAGTAGTTCTAACCCTTTTCTGCACTATCCAGAATATAAGCCCACATGCAATGCAAAAAAAAGTTAAGAGCATGGATAATTAAAAATTAACTAACATGCTGAATTAATTGCAGGACTGTCTTCCCTTCTTTTGGAATATTTGCATATAGGAAAACTATCATTGGGAGTATTGTTGGGGAATTTACCTTTTGTTTATAATGCTTGATTAACTTATCCCGCTGTTTTAATGTTTCTTCATTACTAAGAGAGTACAAATAGCGTGTGGCTTGAGAACTTTAAGGGAGGATAATTCTATCCTCATACCCCAGAAAAAATCCAAAGGAATAGATTTGTAGTAAGAAGCAGCTGTTTGCTAGGAGATAGAGATGTTCTCCCAGTTTGTCTAAAGCCTTTGTGAAAAAACAGGGTAGGGAAATGCACTTCTATTATTTGCATAGAGTTTTTGTAGTAACTTCTATATTCTGTTTTAGTTGTCACCTTCTGTATATATTTAACTACATTGAGAAGTTGGAATGCATTTTTACACCACTGAATAAAATGACACAAATGATCAATAATTGAGTTGTTCTCAGCATTTGTTATTCTTTTGCTAAGTTACAGTTACTGCCTACTCTCTCACCCCTCCTCCTCTCTCTGAATGCAACATAGCATTGTACTGTACAAATAGTGTGTCCAGTATAGGAGTGCAAGAAGTTTAGTCTTCCCTGCGGTGGTGTGTTGTTTGTGGTAAGAAGAAAAAGAAGGGCGTGATTATTGGCTAAACTGAGGTGGCTTGCTCCAGGGCAAGATTGTACTGGAGAATCAGGAAATTTGAACATTGCTGTGAGCTACATCTTGTGCCCGGATGAAACCATTAGAATAATGTCCACGTATAAATATGTATTTGTTGGTTGAATACTGTCTTTAGAAGAGAGAGTTGTTGGATAGAATTAGCACCATTTGATGATCTTGTTTTTCTGTAGTGTAAAGCTGTTTGCTAGAACTTAATCATGAAGTTAAATGATGTCAGCTATTTTTTATTCATGTAGAGAGTGTTGCATTTAAGCTCCTTGCTGTGATCTCTATCAATATTATTCTTTCAAAACATTTATTTATTGAAATACACAGTTTGCGCACAGTACGGCTGGCATTACTGTGGCCTCTTGATGTTTTTATTTAAGAAGTGATGCTAATATTTCTACTTTTAATATTGAGATGTTTTGTAAAATTAGACACTGATAAGTTCTGATGCTCTGCCAGAGCTGCTTAGGACAAAAGTGTGTCTGAAGATTCCAACACAGTTCTGTCTAAGAGTCAAGTTAAGTTAAGCTAAAGATAGTATTGTAACAAAAAACTAAGTAAACTTCAAGGAACTACAAAAAGTGTCTCCTGGGTTCTCAAATGAGTGAGCTCTCCTTTGCTCTACCTGTTAGAAATCAGGTGCAGTAAGTTGCAAACAAGTCAAGACAAGTTTCTTTAACTGCCTTAAAAAAAAATCCCACTTCATTTGACATGAACTGTTCCTTTCCATTGTGTCACAGACTCCCACAATGAAAGCAAACAGGTGAAGTCACCTTAAATATATTTCAGTTTAGAAAGATTGTTCTCATGTCTAGTCTCATTGCATGTAAAGGCAGAGAGTGCACAAACTTACTTAAAATATGAAGGAGGCAAACTTAAATAATTCATTAACACAAGTTGATGGATTTTAAATATTCTTCGTAAAAGGATTAACACACGACTATAACATAAACATAGAAAAAAGGGGTTAATTTGTGAACACAACAGTTAAAAGGGGGCAATAATTCTTTTACAAGCTTAGAGTTGTAGAACACGGTGCCTCAGATCAATAGTATATAATCTACTTCGTGGTTTCTCTTGTGTGGTCAGTAGGTCAATTTCCTCTTTTGTTTGTGTGGGTCTTTCATAGCTGACAGAGGAAAAACATTAAAAAAAAAAAAAAAAAAAAAAAAAAAGGTGACTTGTTAAAACTACAGAATTGGCTACAGTGCTTCCTTTAGGCATGGAAACCTGAAACTATTTTTGAATTCAGTTTTTGGAATTGAATAGATTTCAGGTTTATTGCATTAGTTCATTTTTCCTTTTAAATACAAAACAGGACTTGATTTCAAACTTGGCAGATGAAACTGGTTTGTTTAAACTTTTAGGGACAGTAGCATATTAATTATGACATTGAGAACATAAAATGTCATGTCCGTTTTTTTTTTTTTTTTTAATAGTAGAGTGGCTTTTCACATCTTAATCTCAGTAACGCTACCATTGTTACAAGAGAAACTGAGATTAGACAACTGGAAGCTAAAGCAGGTATTCAGTCTGTAACTGTGAAGGCAAAACTTTCCAACAGTTCAATTAAGGACGACATATGTAACTCTGAACTATCTGGCTTGGATGCTTTGTGTCACAAAAGAATATTGTCAAAGGCTGTGGGCACTCTTGGCCAAAACTTTGAAATGGCCATGCACATGGCCATTTTGAAGATTACTAATGAGGTGCAGAATTGAATATTCAATGCCTCATTAGCATTAGGACGCTTCCAGCCACGGTGCTTCGAAAGTGCCGCTTTTGAACCCGCATGGCTCGGCGTAGCTATGCGGGGGCTCTTTTTGAAAGGACCCCACACGTTTTGAAGTCCCCTTATTCCTCTCAGTTGAAGGGAATAAGGGATTGAGAAATGTAGAGGGTCCTTTCGAAAAGGACCAAGCGGCGCTTTTGAAGCGCTGCGGCTAGAAGCGTGCTAATGCTCATGAGGTGCTGAATATTCAATTCAGCGCCTCATTAGTAATCTTCAAAATGGCCGTTCCAAAGTTTTGGCCAAGTGTGGCCACAGCCAAAATGTTTCATAATTTACAGTTCATGTTTTAACCTTATGGTGGCTCATATTTAATTCTTTGGAAACCTGAAACAGAAATCTGGGTGTTACTCTTTGCCAGCATAATTTTTTCCTAATATTTTTTTATACTCATTTTTGTGTTTATAGGGTTGCTGGCACTAAAAACAGATACTCCTCAAATTCCCTTCCTTGGCCTCCACAAATGATAGTACACGTAAAACCCACACATAATGTAAAAGAAAAATAATGAGAATTTGTCCTATGGGGAAATGCTACATATTCCAGGGATTTTCATACTGTTTTGTAAGATATATCTTAATAGAGCATATGTTGTAGTCACCTAGTTTCCCAGTAATTCTTGTACAAACCATCACCCCTCCTAGTTCGTAATCACATAAATCCTTATAGTGACAGCCATTGTGCACATGGAAAAGTAGTATCAGGAAAATAATGCATATCCTTAGCTGTCTTCAGTGCAGTAAGAGTTGTATATTATTTGAAAGAACATTGAATACTTGGTATGTTTTTGCTCTTCATGTCATGTCTCCCTCCTGCGTTATTTTTCTCAGTCAGAAATAAATGGACACCTCAAAATCAGATTAGCCGTACATATTCATATACATGTTTTAATAGTGCAGTATTCTTTAACAAGAAACTCTGATAATAGTTATTTAAATACAAGGTGATTAGTATCTTTACAATGAAGCAAAGCTATTGTGAATTCACCTTTCAGCTTGTATTTATTTCCTGTTTTGCTTACAGTTAATAAAATAATGTAATGAAGAATTTCAGAGTGTGAATGGAATGATTTTCTGCTTAAATGATTTGGCTGAAATAGCGATTACTTGCCAAAGCAGTTAGTTGAATGCTGTAGGTAGGCTTCTCTAGTTTCAGACAGGATCTTCTGGGATGTACTTTACACCTCTCTTATGTGACACATTTAAATATCAGCTCTGTTAATGTGAACGGGTCCTGAAATTGGCAAAATCATAATGTCGTATGCATAAAAATGCATCTTTTGTTTTCTAGGCGAGTGCTATTCTAATTATTCTTTGGGTGCATCTACACTAGGAACTAACTTTGAAGTTAACTTCTAAGTTAGGTGCTACTTCGAAGTAGCCTGCAGAGAGTCTTCATGCATTTTACCTTACTTCGAAGTTAACTGTGAAGTAAGGCAGCCTGACTTCAAAGTCCTTACTCCATTCCTGGGAATGGAGTAGCGCCCTGCTTCAAAGTTTTAACTTTGAAGTAGGGTGTGTGTAGACGCTCAACTTTGAAGTAATTTTTGTAGTGTAGACATGGACATCATATATTAAAAATTTGATTTGCATGGTTTAGTTGTGCCTTTTGTAGCAGAGTTTTTACATCATATTGTGGTTCTGTAACCACAGCAGGGCCAGCGGGAGGTATGGCCAGGGAGGGGCTGTGGAGGGGGGTCTGGGTAGGCCAGGGGGGTATAGGGGCTAGCGGGAGGGGCCGTGGCCATTGCTCATTGAAGCTGGTGGGTGGTCCAGGGCACTGTGCAAGAGGGCCAGTGGGGGTGGCCACATGCGGCTGGGACTGCATGTCCTGCCGGACTCTGGTGACAGTGTCACACTGGGACATTAGCTGGTTCCAGGCCCGCGACTGCCACTCCACGTCGACTCTGAGGAGGCGCTCAGATGCCCTTGAACCAAAAGCAATTAAAAAGTAGAACTTTGATGGTAATTTAATGTAAAGGTTAATCTTTAAAAATGTTCTGAAATCTTAATTTAGATTTATTTTAATTCATGTCTAAGCCATTTTTGACATAATTATATTTAAAATAAAGACACGCTCACATAATCGGTAAGTGTAAATGTTATATATAAAAATACTGAAAAGTTTCCTATTGAAACAGGAATGGATAATATTAACAATGTTACGGTTCTTGTTGGTTGCTGGCCCAACATCCTTAAGCTTTCCAGTTAATTCAAATAGACAGTGTCTAATATTGCTGTTCATTAATCAGAATTGCCTGGACAGGCCCACTGCTGGCTTTTTCAGTTTGCATTCCCCTCAACTTCCTTCTGTCTGCTGCGTAATGTGACGAGGGATTGATCATTTTTGGATTATGAAATACTATATCCTTGATTGCATACAACAGGTTTTACCTGTGATAAGTCACTTTTCACATTCTCATAGGAGATTCAGGGAATTATATTATGCCTAATAGTGTCTGTGGATTTCTTTTCCTTGTAATGATCTGTCTTAAAAATTTATGTGCATTTGTTCTTACCCAGTCTATGAAAATGAGCAAGGGAACTTGCTCTTTGAAATATGGTCATGTCCATGGGTTACTTCCATTCATCAGAGAAATTCCAAGACACTGTTTGTTAATGAAACTTCATGAAATTCCAGCAGTTGCACCCTCTAAAACTGCCAGCTGTCTAATGTGTGTCTTTTAATGCTCTAATCTTCTAGTTGTTGGTATGCATATTGAATCCACTTTATGCTATGAAATCACTACATGTGCTGTCACATTTAAGCTTTTCTGTTTATCAGATGTTATTTATGAATGTCTCCATTCTACAGATAATAACAAAAGCTTGCAAGACCTGTTTAATAATGTAACCATATGGTGGGTTGTTACAGTACAGTATTTCATTTGCTAGCTCATTATAAATTAATGTGAATCATACTTGCACAGGGCTTGCCACTTGCACATTTCCTTAATTTTCCAGATGTGTGAAAAGTAATTCTGTAAATACAGGGAAATATTTAGTTAGCTAGCCAGATCTGAGTTAAACTGTAACTCTGATTTGCATTAAGAAATCGTAATAGTTAATTATGAACTATATATTTTCATTACTTATCCCTGTATTTTTCTTTCTCAGTGCATTGATAATAACTGCAGTTTTTGACCGTGATATTAACTGCAGAAGAGCTGCCTCAGTAAGTTATTGGTCTTATTTATGCCTTTCCTTTTAAAAAATTATTTATCGTTTGCTTGCAATAGAAGCTAATTGTGTATAGCTAGAGTATTTAAAAATGTTTTATGCCATGAACAGTAAGTACTTTGTTAGACCCTATAAAATATGGTCTGAGTACATATTAAAAATGCAAAACCCCATGGCTTTACATTTCATATAATAGCTCTATAATTAAAATGTGAACCCTTTTATTACCACATTGCTGTAGTGCAATATGTTTCAGAAAGTGTTGTTTAGTAATGTATTGTGACTGAGTAACGTGTGTCACTGCTAATATACAAGATGGCATCTGTTTTGATGCTCTATTCTAATTGTGTCCATTGTCATTTTCTAGTTTCATTAATACATTTAAATACTCATTCATGTAGAAGGAAATGGATTTCCTTATAAAGATGAAAATCTTTCTGAAGATTTAGGATGTTTAAAGTAACTACTTACCTAAGTCACTGGGATAGGATGACCAAGCAAGCCAGAAACAGTGTCGTATAGAAACTCTGTGTAGGACACTGTAATGCTGGCCAAAAGATAGGAAGAAAGCTTAACTACTGAGAAGTGGGTATATGGAGAGGAAGTTATGATATTTAAGGGGGGATGGGTAGCAGAAGAGAGGCTTGTTATGCCTGAGGATGTAATATTCTGTATGGTGTATCTGTAACTTGATTAGACTGAATTTTTTTACTTCCTTATGAAGATCCTAGCCCTGAGGGAGGACTCACCACCTTACAACAACTAGAACAAACAATACTTCATGCAAAAGTTAAAAACCTAACACATACTTAATAATTTGTCCATATGAATAACACAGAGGACCTAAAATTAACAGTCAACAAACCCATGTGTCCCTATCATGTGAACCATCTTTCCAAATGCCCCAAAAGAATGGTGGACTTTGTTGCATACCCAGTAAGTGTTTAAAAAAAAAATCTGGTCTCTTATTGGGTAGTGTTTTCCAAAGCCAAGGAAGATCAGTCACAAAAAATGCTCCTGACAGCATTTCTGTCATTTCTGTCTCTTAAGTCTCCCCCGACTGAAACTGCCATGTCACAGTATCATGTAGAAAGGGAGTCATTTGTCTGTGTGACCAGATCTCAAACCGTTTGTGGCTTTATAGGTTAAAACCAAAACCTTATACTTAACTTAGAAGTTAATAGGTAGCAAGAGGAGAGCACAGAGTACCAGTATAATATGCTCCCTGCATAATGCATCTCTCGACAAGTGGGTGGCAGCTATGCTTGTTGCCCTAGTTTCAGCTTCTGTATAGTAAGAACATGTTGCCCCATGTAGAAGGCATTGTACTAAATTAATTTCAAAGTTAGAGTGTATTACAGAAGGGTCTGTGTATGAAATTAAAGGTTTGCACCTTCTTTATTCCAAGTATAAATTTTTTTTAAAAGCACTGAGAATGAAATTGTCTAGAAACTAATTAGTTAATTTTTCAAACTGAGAAATACACAAAACATATACAACATGGTGCAAAATAAAATAGATTTAAAAATCTTGCTTTAATAATCCAAATATTTAATTGTAATGTGGGAGAAAAAACATGATTTTTCAGCGTGACTGCTCCTTTGAGTGCACACCTAAATAGAATTTTGTATGAGTGCTCCATACCCATACTTTACTTAATTAGCAGCATCAGTAAATAACCTCAGGAACAAAGTGATTCCCATCATTCTTTTCTGAAAGTACAGTTTGTACTGACTGCTTGTAGATTGATGAGGAGAGCAGTCTCTGCATCTGAATTGGTCCACATAAGCCATGGCTAAAATTAACCTGTTTAAATATTTTTTTCCTGGACACCTACCCTGTCCTTGCAAATAATTTGCTTGGTAGGCTATGGATTTTTATTTGTTTGTTTGTTTGTTTATTTGTCTCCAAGTTGCACTATTCTGTGTCTAAATAATAAAACTGATAATTTATGAATGAAGGTGCCAAAATTAATACTGACTAGAAGAATACTTACCAGTGAGGCACAGCGCGGATTCCTTCTCAAATGGATGCAAATTAAAATACAAGTATTTGGTTATTTTTGTATTACTGTCCCTGTTCACTTAGCAGCAGATGGCTTGAAAACATGATTGTAAATGCCATTTATCACTAAAAATTTAGTATATCATATAAAGCTTTGAAACACTTTTACTCTGTGCTGTTTATCTCCTTCCTTGAGTGAGGTGTGTTTTTGTAGGTGGGTATGGAAAGCAGTTCCACTGTCCATTCATGGTAAAGTACACCTTCTGTGGGCTGTGCTGTGGCTAGTTTGTGGATGGAAATTACACTATTAGAATGAATCAGAGGCTTTGGTAATTTAATCATACTGATCCTTCCCAGTTTGGATTATGTTATAATCATAGTTGCAGGGTAACAGTGCATACAGTATGTCTGTTAAATCCCACCCCAACTGTACTCCTTGTTGTACCAAAGAACTGCTTTTCACAGAGAGCTGAAACTATGTTATGAGAAAAATCTATAGAAAATAGTCACCAAGTGTGGTGAATGTGCTCTAGTTGTTATTAAGCAGATTCTTGACGTGCTTGCATTTTTAAGTTTTTAATAAACTATGGACAGAACCGCAATTACAGCAGATTTGAAAAATACCTACATTTGTGAGTTTGAAAAAATCCAAATTTAGCATTTTGCGAATGTGTCTATAGGTGGCTTTTTTGATTTATATGTTACTATTCAATTTGGAAACACTATACATCTGTCCAGGATCTTAATTACATTAAATATGCATATCCATGTATACCCATATTATGTGTGATTGTTCTCTTTTTAAATTCTAGTTCTGAATGCTGATAGACATTATGGATCCTTGCTATAAGAATGCAGTTTAGCAGTGGGAGGTTGTGGCTGAGTTAGAAAATAAACAGCATCTCAAAGAATCTGAGTTTTTGTACCACTTAAATTTAATAGCAAGCAAAAACAAATGAAAAATAATTCCTCCAATTTATACAAATTTTAAGGTCAAATTTTGTAGAAATCTAGAAATAGGGCAATCTAGTGGAAGTGTTGAAAAAACTTAACCAGAGTGATATGTGAAAAATAAAGCTTATTTTATGGATTACATGGATTAATGTTAGCTCTACCCAGGTGGTTTCTGAATATAAAGTTGAAATAAACTTCTGGAGACTAACATTGTTTAACATGCTTTTCTTGCTTTTCGCTTTTTGTTTGAATTCTGTTGATTGTATTTTCTCATTAAAATGAGTCACATTTCCCCAAGACTTAACAAAAGGTATTATGCACAAAAGTATCCACTGGCTTTTTTGGATAAGTACCAACAGTTCAAGCTAAGACAGTTTCAGCTTGTCACAAATACAAGAATAAGAGTTAATAAAAATAAAAAATGAGTTTTAAGTAACCACTCCCCCCAAATGAAATTGACTATCATAGTTTTAACCAAATTTAGTTGGGGAAAGTTTCAAAGAGTTGTAGTGTTATGTGTGGCACGTAAAATAAAGGTCTAAATATTTTACAAATTCTAATCTTTATAGAGGCTACTGCTTTTATAGTGTACTGAAACATATATTTCTTCAAGTTAACGGTCCGTGTGGTTGTTCCACAATTCTCCTTCCTCCCCTCTACTTCAAAGTAACCTGCTGTTTCTCTAGATTAGAGAAGGAATGGAGGGCTGTTGGCAGCCCATGGTGGTTAACCATTTGCACGAGATGGCCACTGTGCATGCGCCACCACCTAAGGTGCTGTTGCTACAAATCTCTAGTTATAAGCCCAAGATACCTAATGGGCAGCACACTCATGGATAGCTATCTCGAAGAACCTCAGTTAGTGTACCAGGTGAATAACCTTCACTTATTTGATTAAAACAATTCCTAAACTAATCATAATGCTGCTGGTCAGTGATTTGAATTACTGAGTCACGTTGGGGCATATACATTAAGGGTGAGAGCCACATCCCTGTTGTAGCCCCTTTTATACCAGGAAAAAGGAGTGGTGATATTAAGGAGTGCTGTAAAAGTCCTGTATCTGACCAGGGAGGATTACCCATTAGAACATTTATAAAGCCTGAGTTTCTCCCTTACTTCTCCTGAAAAAAACAAAAAACCCACAGCCAACAAATCATAATCCTTCAGGGCCTATTCAACTAACAAAGCTGACTTCATTTTAAAAAGTAAAGCCAGGGGTCATTTATATTGCGGTGTGTTTGTTTTGAATTCATGCTCTGATTTTTATCAAAAAGCAAACTGACTCATTTTTGTATGTTTGCTCTCTCTCTCTCTCTCCATTAGGCTGCCTTTCAGGAGAATGTTGGAAGACAGGTAAAGTAACTTTTCTGACTCTTCATTCATTAAACTTCTAGTAGATACATTATAACGTGTAACTCCTAAACCCAAATAAGTCAAACAAACACCAAATTTGAGGAACTTGTTTTAGAAAAATCATGTAACAGATTTTCATCATTTGAAACACGGGTTCTTATGTACTTTTTTTTTTTCTTTAAACTTAATTGTGAGCTTTTAGGGCATAGGTTCCAGAAGTCTCTCTTGTCAAGTTGCTTCCAAAAAGCAAAACCTGGATGTAAAGTCTCACAATATGCCTTATCTCAGGGTTCTCAACCTTTTTCTTTGAGGCCTACCCTCCAGCATGACATCAAACCTCTGCAGGAATCTGAGTTTGGATCCTTGTGGTGTGTTTTCTTCTCCAAGGGCTGACATAATTGACATAAAGCAGAGCAAGGAGCTGTGTTACATACACTAACATAGGGTTAGTGATTTCATCTAGGTAAAGAAGCACGGAAGGTTAAAAACCTCATTTTAAACTATTTTGAAAGTCCAATACTCTCCTGGCATTCTGCATTCTCACCATATTCCATTTTCATTATTTTTATAAAAGGTTATCTGGGGGCTTTATGGATATGGTGTTTCGTGATTGCATGGTGTTGCCTTGATACTTATTTTTACTAAGATTCTTTTACGCAACTAAGGAAGTGTAAAGAAGCCTTATAGCATGTGTAAATGTTATATTCTACTGGGTATGTGTTGGCTTCTATGTTAACCTCAGAGAAACACGTACCTAATGATGGTCTCATCTTGCCTTCACTCGGTTTCATGAGAAGCAGTGGAGCTGTCCCAGAGGGAGAGGAGCAGGCATTATTGAGCCCACCACTTTTAAAAGTTAAGTCCAAAGCAGTCTGCAAAGAATTAGAAAAGGATCTTACAAATCTGCATGGTTGGGCAATAAAATAATAGATACAATTCAGTTTTGATAAATGTTAAGTAATGCACATTGAAAAACAGTCCAACTCTACAGACAAAATGATGCGTTCTAAAATTACTGCTGCCACTCAAGAAAGAGATCTTGGTGTCAACATATATAGTTTCTGGAAAACATCTGCTCAGTGTGCAACAGCAATTTAAAAAAAAAAAGACTGGCACTGTTCAGTTTAGAAAAGAGAACTATGGGAAGATAAGATAGAAGTCTGTGGAATCATGAATGTGTGGAGAAAGTGAATAAGGAGGTGCTGTTTTCATTCATGAGCTGTAAGAACTTCAGGTCATTCAAATAATAGCCAGCAGGTTTAAAATGAACATAAAGTGAACACCTTCACACAACCCATTGGCAACCTGTGGAACTTGTTGCCAGCAATTATTGTGAATGACAAAAGTGGAACTGGTTTCAACTAAGAAATAGATACTTTCACGGAGAATAGATCCATCAGTGACTCTTAGCCAAGATGGCCAAGGCTCCAAAACCATGCTTCAGGCTTCTGAGTGCCAGATGTTCTGTCATGCCAACTGGGTGTTCACTCTCCTAATGATGGGAAAAGGGCAATAGGGGATGAGGCCAGAACTGATTTGCGTTGCAGGATGAAGTTTGAGTAAGAGAGGAAGAAAGCTTCAAGGGTGATGTGGACTAGCATGGCCTGTGGTAAAAGACAACATCCTGATTTCCTTGTTTCTCTGGAGTGCCTAGTCATTGCAAAGCCAGTCATATTACTTCCATATCATGTCATACTGGATAAATCACAGGGATATCATTCTTGTTTTCAGAGTATAAGAGGTGGGGTGCTGCCCCGTGGTGCTCCAATTTTGCTGTTTTGCCTAACCCAGCTCTGCTGAGAAGTACTAGACATACACGAATGGGTCAGATTTGACTAATTGCTTCTCAGAAGCATCCAACAAACTTTGGATGATTATGCTGATTCTTAAAAATAAAAACAGTGTAAGAATTGTCAACACCTAAAGTTGACAAAATATATCTTGGTGTTGTTGAGATGATAGGTCTGATTATGCAGACTTGTTTTACAATGAAGGGTCCTGTGGCACCTTATAGACTAACAGAAAAGTTTAGAGCATGAGCTTTCGTGAGTTAACTCACTTCTTCAGATGCTGGTTAGTGAGTTAACTCACGAAAGCTCATGCTCTAAACTTTTCTGTTAGTCTATAAGGTGCCACAGGACCCTTCGTTGCTCTACAGATCCAGACTAATACGGCTACCCCTCTGATACTTGTTTTACAATGACAGTGATTATTTAATGTCTAAAATTATTTTTGTCTTATTTATAATATCAAGGTTTTAGGATACCCTCTATCAGCTGTAAGTGTTTTCAATACATTACAAGAATCTTAGGCTGAACGGATGGAATTGCACATCCACTCAGTGCGTTAATATTAGTTTATGCTCTTTTCCTGAAAATGTCAATTATATTTTATTCTTTTACGAGGAAGTTTCAAGAGAACTACACATAAGCTTACATGATCAGACACTTTTCATGTCCCCCGTACTAAGTTTATTAACCCATTAATAGAATCATAGAAAATTCGGGTTGGAAGAGACCTCAGGAGGTCATCTACTCCAATTCCCTGCTCAAAGCAGGACCAACCCCAACTAAATCATTCCAGCCAGGGCTTTGTCAAGTCTCACCTCTAAGAATGGGGATCCCACCACCTCTGTAGCCAACTCATTGTAGTGCTTCACCACCCTCCTAGTGCAATAGTTTTTCCTAATATCCAAACTAGACCTATCCCACTGCAACTTGAAACCATTGCTTGTTCTATTATATGCTACTACTAACGATAGCCTTTGTAATCCCCCTTCGGGTAGTTGAAGTTTGCTGTCAGATTCCACCTCACTCTTCTCTTTTGCAGACTAAATAAACCCATTCCCCCAGCTCTTCCTCATAAGTCATGTGTCCTAGCCCCCTAATCATTTTGTTAGCCTCTGCTGGACCTTCTCCAATTTGTCCACATCCTTTCTTTAGTGAGAGGTCCAAAACTGGACACACTACTCCAGATGTGGCCTCAGCAGAACCAAATAGAGGGAAGTAATCACTTCCCTGCATCTGTTGGTAATGCTTCTACTAATGCTGCTCAACCCAGGAAATTACAGGCCAGTCAGCTTAACTTCTGTGCCAGGAAAGGTAATGGAGCAGGTAGTTAAGGAAGTCATCTGCAAGCACTTGGAAGGTAGTAAAGTGATAGGGAACAGCCAGCATGGTTTTGTAAAAAACAAATCATGTCAAACCAACCTGATAGCTTTTTTTGACACGATAACGAGACTTGTAGATAAGGGAGAAGCAGTGGATGTGGTATACCTAGACTTTAGTAAAGCATTTGATACAGTCTCGCATAATATTCTTATCGACAAACTAGGCAAGTCCAACTTAAATGGGGCTGCAATAAGGTGGGTGCATAACTGGCTGGCTAATCGTACCCAGAGTGTAGTTGTTAATGGTGCTCAATCCTGCTGGAAAAGCATAACAAGTGAGGTTCCTCAGGGGGTCTGTTTTGGGACCAGTTCTGTTCAATATCTTCATTAATGATTTAGATATTGGCATAGAAAGTACGCTTATTAAGTTTGCAGATGATACCAAGCTGGGAGGGGTTGCAACTACCTTGGAGGATAGGGTCAAAATTCAGAATGATCTAGATAAATTGGAGAAATGGTCTGAAGTAAACAGGATGAAGTTTAATAAAGATAAATGTAAGGTGCTGCACTTAGGAAGGAATAATCTGTTTCACACATACAGAATGGGAAAAGACTGTCTAGGAAGGAGTACAGCAGAAAGGGATCTAGGGGTTCTAGTAGATCACAAGTTAAATATGAGTCAACAGTGTGATGCTGTTGCAAAAAAAGCAAACATGATTCTGGGATGCATTAGCAGGTGTGTTGTGAACAAGACACGAGAAATCATTCTACTGCTCTACTCTGCGCTGGTTAGGCCTCAGCTGGAATATTGTGTCCAGTTCTGGGCACCCCAATTCAAGAAAGATGTGGGGAAATTAGAGAAGGTCCAGAGAAGAGCAACTAGAATGATCAAAGGTCTGGAGAACATGACTTATGAAGAAAGGCTGAAAGAATTGGGCTTGTTTAGCTTGGAAAAAAGAAGATTGAGGGGGGACATGATAGCGGTTTTCAGATATCTTAAAGGGTGTCATATGGAGGAGGGAGAAAACTTGTTCTTCTTGGCCTCTGAGGAGAGAACAAGAGGCAATGGACTTAAGCTGCAGCAAGGGAAGTTTAGGTTGGACATTAGGAAAAAGTTCCTAACTGTCAGGGTGGTCAAGTACTGGAATAAGTTGCCAAGGGAGGTTGTGGAATCTCCCTCGCTGGAGATATTTAAGAACAGATTAGGTAGATGTCTATCGGATGGTGTAGATAGTGGTCGGTCCTGCCGTCGGGGCAGGGGACTGGACTCGATGGCCTCTTGAGGCCCCTTCCGGTCCTAGTGTTCTATGATTCTAATATGCTCTACTTTCTTGGTAGCAAGGGCACACTGACTCAGATCCAGCCTCTTGTCTACTGTAATTCTCAGGTCCTTTTTCCACACAATTGATGACTAGCCAGTCGGTCACAGCCTGAAGCATAACCTGGGATTCTTCCATCTTAAGTGCTGGACTCTGCACCTGTCCTTGTTGGAACGTTGCCAGATGTCTTTTGGTCCAATCTTTCAACTTGTCTAGGCGACAGGAGGATAGGGATAGGGTCCAGAGCTCCTCCAAGCTTAGTGTCCTCTGCAAACTTGCTAAGGATGCAAACTAACTCATCATCCAGATCATTAACGAAGTTGTTGAACAAGACTGATCTCAGGACAAACCCCTGGAGTACTCTGCTTGATATCGACTGCCAATTAGATGTTGAGCCATTGATCACTACTCCACTCAGCCTGATCTAGGCAGCTTTCTATCTGCCTTCAAAGTCTATTCATCCAAGCCATACTACTTTAACTGTGGGAGACTGTATCAAAAGCTTTCCTAAAATCAAGATATATCACATCCACTGCTTTTCCCGTATCCACAGAGCCATTTAGATCATCATAGAAGGCAGTCAGGTTGGTCAGTTTGCTTTCATATCATGTGGAAGATTTAAGTCCCCATGTGACTGTTCCTTATAAGAAAGTATACATCTTACATGTATGCCATTTCTGGGAAATAACTGTTTCCATTGCAAATCTTAGCATTGTTTCCTTCGGTCTTCAAAGATGTGGACAAATCGAATGAGTATTTGGGCAAACACGTTAATTCAATTAAAGATTTACAGGGTTGTTTTTATGTCAAAAAGGTTCAATCCCAAATACTCCATAGCCAAAAATAATGTCATTGTCAGCTGGATGTTGCCACGTGCATTCCTGCATCTGAACTCATTACATACAGATAGGTAATAGATTTTGCATCTGCTCTGACATTTTCTTGAGGGATCTACAATGAAACAACAAGTCACAGTGGCACAGAACCTGACAGTGAGATGATACAATATCCGTGACTCACATTCTTCCTTTGGGAGGGGTAGTGAACCATTTCTTGCTGCCTAGGAGAATGGCTACTTCAAACCATTGGATACACCCATTCTATCTCTTTATCTGTGTATAATCTCGTGCAACTGACTTCCTTTCTCCAGGTAGGCAGGAAGTAATGTAGTTATTTTCCATCTGACGCACTGATATTTTTAATAATTAGCTGAGGGGGAAAAAGAGCAGTTTTGTTGTTGTCTTGTTCCTGACTGCATCAGCTCTGTAATCTATTCTTTGTTGCAAGTGAGAGAAGTATCTGTGTGTGTGACATATCATATACGTTGCTTTTTACAGCTATGGGCAGATTTAAAGATTCTCTGTAGGTGAAAACTTCTTTTTTTAAAAAGGGCCCAGAATATATTCACGAATAAATGAAATTAGGAGCACTTTTTTTAATAAAATGAATTTTAATATTGAAGTGCACTTTCCAAAAATGGTTTGGATGCTTTATACGTTATTTTGCATTCCTTTAGCCCAAATGGAGGGGAGGCAAATGAAAGAAATTGTCCAGATGTTCCAGACTCTGTAATCATGCACAGCATCCTTGTTTACATATCGTGTGACGTATCTCTTTTGTAACTAGGGCTATGTCTACACTAGCCAAAAACTTCGAAATGGCCATGCAAATTGCCATTTCGAAGTTTACTAATGAAGCACTGAAATACATATTCAGCGCCTCATTAGCATGTGGACAACCATTGCACTTCGAAAATGACACGGCTCGCCGCCGCACGGCTTGTCCAGAAGGGGCTCCTTTTCAAAAGGACCCCTCCTACTTCGAAGTCCTCTTATTCCTCTGAGCAGATGGGAATAAGGGGTCTTCGAAATACGCAGGGTCCTTTCGAAAAGGAGTCCTGTCTGGCCGAGCCACGTGGCGGTGAGCCGCATCAATTTTGAAGTGCTGTGGCCATCTGCATGCTAATGAAGCGCTGAATATGTATTTCAGCGCTTCATTAGTAAACTTTGAAGTGTCCATTTGCATGGCCATTTCGAAGTTTTGGGCTATTGTAGACATGGCCTAGGAGTAGTGTGTTCAATTGTTGGTTAGTTTACATTTGCCCTTAATTATGGGTTGAGTATGCCATGCTGCCTCTTCCATGAGGAAATATAACTTTGTATCATAATGCTAATTGAAATCAAGGTGAACCAATCAAAATTTTTAATATATTACCTCTGTATAAGCAATTAGACATGGCTGGCAATGAATTGGCTACATGCATAAACATGTCATGAGTGTCTTCCGAAAAGAGCAATTATACATTTGTATAGCACAATGAGAAATATGATTGATGTGATGGAATTACATTTTTTTAAAATTGCTGGTTTATTTGAAAAGTTTCTCAATGGATAAATGCACCATGAAGTGAGTGAGAGAGAGAGAGAGAGAGAGAGTGTGTGTGTGTGTATGTATGTATGTATGTATGAATATATAAATCTCTAGTGAGTGTGTTTCCTTTTAGCTGATCTGAAAATTTGATTCTGCTTACGTGCAGAACGTCATCTAATTTGTGATATGCATTGTAGAAAATGTAGTATGTATCTATAAGATTTATATGACATTATTTTCTGTGAGAGTAACATTATTGCTAGTATAACCCACACACCTAAGCCATGTCTACACGTGCACGCTATTTCGAAGTAGCGGCGCCAACTTCGAAATAGCGCCCGTCACGGCTACACGTGTTGGGCGCTATTTCGAAGTTGAAATCGACATTAGGCGGTGAGACGTCAAGGTCGCTAACCCCGTGAGGGGATGGGAATAGCGCCCTACTTCGACGTTGAACGTCGAAGTAGGGAACGTGTAGACGATCCGTGTCCCGCAACATCGAAATAGCGGGGTCCTCCATGGCGGCCATCAGCTGGGGGGTTGAGAGACGCTCTCTCTCCAGCCCCTGCGGGGCTCTATGGTCACCGTGTGCAGCAGCCTGTAGGCCAGGGGTTCTGGCTGCTGCTGCTGCAGCTGGGGATCCATGCTGCATGCCCAGGGTCTGCAACTAGTTGTAGGCTCTGTGTATCTTGCGCTGTTTAGTGAAAGTGTGTCTGGGAGGGGCCCTTTAAGGGAGCGACTTGCTGTTGAGTCCGCCCTGTGACCCTGTCTGCAGCTGTGCCTGGCACCCTTATTTCGATGTGTGCTACTTTGGCGTGTAGACATTCCCTTGCAGGGCCTATTTTGATGTGGTGCTGCGCAACGTCGATGTTCAACATCGACGTTGGCAGCCCTGGAGGACATGTAGACGTTATTCATCGAAATAGCCTATTTCGATGTTGCCACATCGAAATAGGCTACTTCGATGTAGGGTTCACGTGTAGATGTAGCCCTACTCAGCATTGTTTACATTCCAATGCAGTGGCACTTTGCTCTCTTAAAGAGGAAAAATGAGTCCCTCCTACAGCCTTTGCTAACAGGCAGCTGCCTTTAGCTCAGCTGCTAAAAGTTCGTGCACTAAGCTTCAGTGGTCTTAAGTTCAGTTCCATTTGTTGGTATTACACTAGTGTGGAACAAGTAATTGAAGGAAAAGCTCTTGTTTATAATGAAGTTTGTCTTAAATGTAAAGATCTACTCCCTCTAATAATGCTCCCTACTTCCCTGAGCCCTTCATTATAATGTAAGGTGTAGTTAATTAGATTATACAGTATGAAGTAGGGATGTAAAGTGATGTTTAATCAGTTAAACAGTTGAACACTAAGGTTAACTGGTTAACTGATTAAATGTGGTGTGGGGAGGGAAGGGCAACTGGGTAGGATGCAAACAGGGCAGTTCTGGCTGGGCTGGAGCACCCCTGCCCACAAGGTTCCCAGGCCATGCCCACTGTGGATGAGGGCTGTATGAACTGTACTGGAGCATGCCACCAGCTGCAGAGGGCCATGTGGGGCTGGAGCACTCCCCTCCCTGTGGTGAGGGGTGGGGTGCTTCTCCAGCCACCTCTGGTTGTTAGTAACCAGTTAGCCTCATCTGTTTAGGGTAAGGCTTGCCAGTTAAATGTGAACATCCCTTGTATTCAGTAGGAGGGGTTTTAATTTTATAGCAGTGTTCATAGGTTGCTCATCAGCTGTTGTCCTATTTGTTTTACTCTGAAAATAGAAACCGTTTCTGTCCATCAGAGATCATCTGAAGAGGCTTTCATGAAAGCAAATCATCATGAATGCAGGTGGCAAAGAGTGATTTCAGGGGGAAGGAGACTCCTCTAAGGCCAAACTGAAAGTGATGTCTGTAATTTTCAGTTGGTCAGTGGTGGATGAGCTGGATGCTATTACAGTGAAAGATTAGGATGGTAAACCTATTTCAGGAGAAGTAGATAAATATATATTATACTATGTTTAGGGAAGAAAATTTAAACCATAGTGGTGAGAGTCTAGTTACAGCGTTTGCATCACTTTGTGTGTATGTAGAGATTATAGGTCTAGACTAGGAGTCAGCAACCTTTCCAAGGCAGAGTGCTGGAATTTGACCTTTTGGCCTCTCTGTATGGTCCGAGTGCTGGTGATGCTTTTTAAAGTCACCAATAGTCTTGCTTACAACAGCTTCATAAATAAATAAATAAAGATGCAGAGCTCTACCATTTAGGTTGTGGTTGGTAGCATTAGCTAGTCTTTTGTTAATATGCAGGCATCATGGCTTTGAGCAAGTCCCAACTGCGTGGGGGATGAGGGGTGGGGCTGAGCTCCCACGTGGTGTGCTGATGAAAATCGGCTTGGATGCCACTCTTGGCATGCATGCCAGGCGTTGCTGACTCCTTGGCTAGATAGATGCAGACTGTGGTAACAAAACAAAGGAAACAGGTTGTGAATCCACTTACTGATACAGACTCTTTCTTCACATTTAAAGTGAATGGACAAACAGGCCTGTATTCTGATTTCAGATGCACACGTGGCTTCCACTGAAATTGGCCATATATCCAAAGCCATATTTTGGCAACTTTGTGGAATATAGAAAGGAAATAGAAAAGTGCAATTATAAGCTTCTGAAGTTGAGGAACCATGGCAAAATATATTTAACACAGTTAAATTAATGATTTCAAATTATTTTTAGTATTATAGAAATTGCTGCCTGTTATGGTTTGCTCTGTCTTTTGGCCGTGCTCTTTGAAGTGGAGTGAGCTGTTCATCACTTCAGACATCTCTTTTGCATAGATATAATTTCCACAAAATGAGGAGTTAATGTGGATAGGTACTGCCTGCTGGTATTTCAGCTGTTGATTCTGCTGCAAGATATACTCAGTCATTGTAATTTTTTCTCTTTTCTTAATATTGATAGGGAACTTTTCCACATGGCATTGACATTTTGACTGCAGCTGATTATTTCGCTGTTGGTAACAGAGTTAATTGTTTCCTTAATATAAGGTAAGTTCACATGTATTAGTTTTCCTACACTTAAAGCGCCAGCTTTATGTGTTAGAGCATGTATTGTTTTGTTTATTAAGAAACAGAAAACTGATTTTTCGTATTCCTACCTGTGAACACAGGTTGCATGCAGAACATGGCAGAAGCTTGACAGTGAGGTGTCCCAAGGTTTTGAACTAGTTCTGATGTTCTTTACTACATCATCTTGTTCATGGTCACTCGATAACAAGTAGGGGTGTCTTCATGTCACCCTCCTATTTTTGAGTCCATTGATGTCTGATAAGCCTGATTCTGGAGCTGCAGATCTTGTCACAGAAGGGGCAGCTGTTGGTAGCTTTTGGATGAGCGCGGGGTAGTTTTTGATGCTCTTTTCTTCTCCTTGTCTGCACTGTCATGGGACGTCTCAGATTGCACCATCCCTGCATGGATTACAGTTCTCCATAGGGGATGGTCTTGGGCCAGGTTTTCCCAGATGTTGACACCGATGCTGCACTTGTTCATGTGTGCCTTCAGCATCTCCTTATGTTGCTTCTGCTGTCCCACAGAACTTCATCTGTCCTTCCTCCAACTTGGAGAACAGAATCTGTTTTGGGAGGCGCTGATCAGACATCTGAACCATGTGACCAGTCCAACGAAGTTGTTGGTGAATGATATTGGCTTCCGTGCTGGTCATGTTCGACTCTCTTGAATCTTTGGTACTAGTTAACAATCAGTAAATGGAGGTAGTGCACAGTTTGGTGAAATTTACAGGTGACGTGAAATTACTTAGCTTAGTTAAGAATGGAGAAGATTTTGAGGGACTTTGGAATCTCAGACAAATAAGTGGTGATGGGTATGATGGGGAAACAAATTAATTGCTGACATACTCAAGGTAATGCACATTGAAAGGAGTAATTTGAACTACTTTTATCATTGTGTTCATGAAAAGTTACTCTGAGCAAGCAAGGATGTAAATATACAATGCACCAGTTTGTTGTGTAGTAGTTTCCTGTGTGGATACTGGCAGTGCAGTGAAAGTCCCTGACTATGGCTTACTGTATACTACTTCAAAGTGTACTCCAGACTGCATTCTGAGTCTTTCATTTTGCTATAATAGCGCCCATATAGGACACTTCTATATATCAAGTTAATAAATTAGACAATAATGCTGGCTTGCTCACTAGTACCACACTAGAGAGACAAGTCATTATTTCTGTATTAACTGTAAAAAACAGTTCTATTGTGGTCTGTATAAAGAACTGTCTGAAGAATAATATTTATAGAATTAAAAAAGCTATTGTGAATCACAAACAAAAAAACAGTCCTGTAGCACTGTAAAGACTACCAAAATAATTTATTAGGTGATGAGTTTTCATGGGACGGACCCACTTCTTCAGATCTGGAAATTTTTCCAGAAGATACAGACTAACATGGCTACCTCTCTACGTACCATTATGTTATGGGATGGAGGAATGGACCCATGAAAAAACTGCTAGCACAGAAATAAGGAAATTTCAGAATCTGTTAATAAAAATGACGTGGCACAGAGAAGACTTCCATGTGAAGTGAGATTGAAAGACTAGAAATGTTTAGCTTATAGAAAAGATGGATTAGAGAGGCTCTCCTGTTAATCCTCTCCTCCATACAAGAATAAGGGGACGTTCAGTGAAACAGAAAACAAATTTAAAACAGATTCATGGAAATAGTACTTGGTATCATTTGAAACCAAGAGATCAGCAAGACTCAGGGTATGTCTACTCAGTGATGTAAGCCCAGGGTTAGTGCATTCAAGTCACCATTTTATGAAACCTTGTGCGCATCTGTATTGTATTTTAAATCCAGTTTAAGACTTTTTCTAAATTGTGTTTGAACCAAAGTCTCTGTACACTGAACTGCAATACATAGACCTGAATTAAAGTAATCATATCCCAGATTTACTATTTTACTTAGTTAAACCCTTGTACTCTGAGTAGAGCATAGGTCATCTACAGGTCTCCTTCACTTCACTCTGTCTTGGGACGAAACTTCTAGATGGCTCCCAGAATACCACAGTTCTTGTCCTTCAGTTTCAGTAGATATTTTGCATATTGTTCGAGGTTTTCTTCGTTTGCGTTTTTCTTGCGGGTTCCATTTGAAAGCTTGACGGACTATGATGGATGATGGTTTTCTGAGAGTGTGGGCTAGCAATCCTTACTTTCTTCTCTTGATTTGATTATCAAGTGGTTCTTGTCCTGCTCTGTTCCAAAGCTCCTCATCTGTGACAAAGTCTTGCCATTTGATGTGAAGGATGTACCTCAGATATATTGTTTGTGAATGTCTGTCTGTAGCTTGTTATTTGAAGACTTTTTAGTATGCCAGGTCTCGCATCTGTACAAGAGCACACTCTTCACATTTGTGTTGAAGATCCACAGTATAGTCTTCGCAGATGTGATTTGTGAATGCCGTATAGGATGGGGAGTCGTGACTGCAGCTGTTGCTTTTCCTATCTAGGCATTGATATCCTTATCTGTTCCTCCATCTCTGCCTACAGTACTCCCCAAATAGGTGAAGTTCTCCACATCTTCCAGGTCATTCCCTCCCAGTGTGATGGTGGTGGTTTTGGACTGGTTGATCGGGTAGTTCTGTGTGGTTTTTTTACACCCCAAGCAAGAAAGTTACAGCACAGTTAAAGTGGTGGTGTAGACAGGCTTTTAATATTCACCTGTTGGGTCTGCTAGCAATAGCTGCAATTAATCGGGTCAGTACTTCATTAATTCTTTGTCTTAATGACATCAAAGTGCAAGGACATTGTCTCGATAGAAAATATGTACCATTATGTTATGGATGGAAGAATGGACCTTTCTTACAGGACCTCCGTGAGGTGGTATAATTGATTAGGTAATTTTGAAAGATCATAACGTAGGGTACAGTTTCCATTATTCTTATTTAGACTTTCAGCCCTTCAAAGAGAACTGTTACTTGACTCTTATGTCTGCATAGATTCCCATTAGCTATGAAGGGAATCTGTGTAGGTATAAAAGTCTGTATAGAGCTTTCTTTAAGCAACCATAGCATAATAAAGTTCTTACTATGGATGTTTATTGTTCTATGTGTTTGCATTTTCTGCATTTGACTATTTTTTAGTAATGAAGATATATAAAAAAGTTCTGTGAATATTGCCACATAATATTTATTTAGTCTGGTAAGCCTGTATATTATTAAAATAGCTGAAAACTTCCTATTAAAAACCCATTTTCAGTTGTTTATAACTTTGCTGAGCTTAATTGTTTGGCCTGACACTTTCTGTGCTGAATGTCTATCTCAGGCTTTATTTTGTTTAATGTCTTTTTAATTTCAAGTATTAAGGATTCTGCCTTTCTGGAAGCAATTAAATAAAAATGTCCATTTTAAAAAAATCTGGTGACCTTATCTTTGAAATATTCTGATTTACCAATACTTTAAAGCAGGGATCTAAATTTGGCTGGGGGAGTAGCAGGGTTTTTATCACAGATGTGCCTTTTTCCATTCCAGTGAAAAATTTCCCCTAATTGGGCCAAGTTATAAGACTTAAAAAAAAATGCCAGCTTGTACATACTTAGGCTACATCAACACTGATTCAGGTTCTGTCTTTCTGGATGCCATTTTGCACCTGTGTGAAATGGCTTATTCCAGGGTCAAGGTTGGCCCTGGAAATCCTCACAAGTCATGAGGATTAAGGAAGGTCAATGGGAGGACTGTTCCCATCAATCTTCTGCCATGAAAACAAGCATGGAAGCTGATGTCTGAAAAGCTGATTTTAGGTACACAACTGGCATACCTAAAATTGCATATCAGCTGTCAACCTTCTGGGTGAGTATACACACAGCTTCAGTAGGTAACTAGATTTTAGCAGCAAAATTCCCCATTTTGTCAGCATTGAGTGTGTTATAGCCCAACAGTGAGTAACTGCAGCTCTCAACTGATGCAGATCATGCTGGGTTTGGGTATCTGAACTGGGAGTTGGGAGAGATGGCACAGAGTCTGTTAGCTAGGTAGGGGAACCAGGCTGGGAGAATGGGATTCCCTAGGTAGGGTGAGGAGCTTGGAAAACTGGGACTGAAACCAAGGGAAGAGGGATGGGGACACTGTACAAATATGAAGAAGCATGAAGGTATGTGGGCATCAGCATAATGATTCCACATATTGGAGTTTGTGTTTTCAGTTTGCTTGTGTTGGTCAGCAGGAGATTTGTAACCTTCAGATCCACTGTCATTTGACTAAATGGAGTAACTCATAGTAGTAATTAGACTTTCCTCCATGTATATATATCAGCACTGGTTGGGGGGAAAGGAATGATGCACATACCGTGCTTATACACTATACTGCCACTGAATTATATCCCCCAATCTAGCCTTGGAAGAGCAAAATACTGTATAGGACTATGATAAATGTAAACGTCTAACCCAAGAAAGAAAAAAAAAATTTAAATTTGACAAGGGAGGGAAACTGTTTTGTTGGCAAATCTTCAGTGAAAGTATTCTTAAAACGAACAACATGTGCTGACTCATCTGATACTGTTAACCTGAAATGTATGGCAGAACACGGGTAAAACAGAATTGGAGACATACCATTCTCCCCTAGGGAGTTCAGTCAGAAATTTAATGAATGCATTGTTTTGGTTTTTTTTAACAAGCATTGTCAACATGGAAGCATGTCCTCAGGAATGGTGGCTGAAGAATGAAGGGACATAGGAACGTGTAGCATATCTGACATGTAAATGCCTTGCAATACTGGTAATACCTTGCAAGTTCCACGCAAATGACTGTCCTCACTTTCTGAGGACAATGTAAATAAGTGGGCAGCATTATCTCAAAAATATAAACAAGCTTGTTTATCTTAGAGATTGGCTGAAGAAAACTTAGGAATGAATGAACTTGTAGGCCCTAACATTTTACATTGTTTCATTTTTTAGAGTGGAGTTTTTTAACCAAAAAAGTCTACATTTGTAAGTTGCACTTCCATGGTAATACACTACAAGTACACTACTGTACTTATATGAGGTGAACTGAAAAATACTATATCTTTTATGATTTTCACAGTACAAACATCATAAAAATAATAAAAAGGGAACACTTTACACTTTGGATTCAGTATTGCAATGGAAATGAATATATTTGAAAATGTAGAAGAACATCCAAAATATTTAATAAATTTCATTTGTTTTATTACTTAACAAAACAATTAAAACTGATTGACAAATAATTTTATATTGCAGCTAATTTTTGAATTAATTGTGTGAGTTAACTGTGATCAAACAACCCTAATTCTACTGCACGTGCTAAAATTCAAACTGATATACATTCTGTACTCTCTTGTACATATGCATGTACTTCTTTCTTTTTTAGTGTGTTCATTGCTAGTTTTCCTGAGTATACACGACCTATGATTGACCACCTGGTTAACATGAAGATCAACCATTGGGATGGGTATGTTTCAAAATGTAGCTTATATTATTATCTGGAAGTCAAGTATTCTGTAAATTTTACTTGTGGCTTTCTTTAAAGGGAGAAGGTGGTTGTCCATTTGTGTTTATCTGTGTTGTGATAGGAACTAGAAACCTCTACCGGGATCAGATTTAATTGCACTGGGCTTACAAATCTTGATTATTTTTTCCTAGCTAAGGGACTGCTTTTAAAACTATTTTTAGAATTGCTAAAGTATTTGATTGGCAGTGGCTTACATTAGTCATTCTCAATGTAGGGAGGGATCTCAAAATTTTCTAATGAGGCATGAAGAGCTCCCACTTACTTATGGGGTCACAATGAGCACTTTGTGATGATATAACGGATTGTGGGAACATAATGAAATTATATCTTGTGGTGCCAGGAGGTTGACATGGATGCCTCCCCACTGTTGGAAAGCTTCACTTAAAACATGTTTTTAGTTGTTGCGACTTTTACATCTAGTTTTAGGAGGTGAGTAAAATGCATCATTATTTAATACATTATATCAAATATCTGATGTCAGCATCATTACTATATAATTATTGATTATGTAGACTTAATTTGGGAAGACAAATGTAGTTGTATTCATTGTTGCATGACCATTGACATGGGTATATGTATAACGTAAATGTGATGAAACAATACTATAAACTGTTATTACTGCTCATGATGTCGTCCCTCACAGTATTTGGTCTGAGCCCTTAGGTGCTACCATCCATATTTATTCTGCTTTTCCTCTTTCTTTGTCTCTTTCATCAGTAAGATTTCATTCATGCAGCCAAGAGCTAACTTTAGGCTGCCTGATTTGGGCCACTAATATTTGGAGGAGTGCCATATTCCATACTATTGGGTGGTGTCTTTATATGTGGTGTGAAAAATGGACAGTCATGCACTGTAACTGTGCTTTTTTTACATGGCAGTTCTTGACTGGATTGGATATTTCCGTTAACTATTGGAAGTGTTTTTTAATGGTAATTTGCTTTCAGGAATACTACACCAGGGTAGTACTTAAAATTACTCTCTTGTTTTGGCATGGGCAAATGCAGGGGGAAAACAAAGCACCCATTCATCTCTTTTTGTGAGACTTTTATTGTTTTGTTCACCATTTTATTTATGTTCATATTAATTAAATGTTTGTCCATACAAATGTCTATGTAGGACTTTCAGAATTCAGAAGTGTCTCTTTTCTGTTTTAATTGCACTGTGTTGTAAGTGTTGCAAAATCAAGGTATGTAAGAAATAAGAAATTTTCAAGAGATAGGTGTGATGGTGTATTTTAAGGCTTGAGCTTCCAGAAGAGCCTCAGGATTTTCAATTGGAGGTGGGCACCTAACTTTTCTCGGCTCTAGAATGGTTGCATAAATGTTCTTTTGCATGTAAAATGACACATGTAAGTAAAGCTGTAATAATTTGTGCATATCTGATGTATGCTGGACTTTCCCTGATTTAAAGAAACAGCTCCATCACCGTTTGTCAACTTTTAAAATTGGTGTTGCTCATTGTGGTGAAAAAATTATATTTAGTAATATACGTGTCACACAAAGCTTTTGTGATTAATTTTATTGACTCTGTGAGCTGTTAGATATATGTATTTTAAAAGGAGTCTAAGCCTTTTTATTAGGGTTTTCAATATTCTTTTTTTTTTAAGAGAACTATAGACCATCAACGCTGGAAATTTAAATTTAAAAACATTAACTATGGTCTTGCCATTCCAGGGCCACAATTATCCTTTTCTTTTAGTCCATGACAAAAAGCATCTGCAGCAATTAAATGTTTCATTTTCTAGCTTCCCTGTCTTAAGAAAAATCTAATTAAGCCAGCACTCTGTGTAAAAGGCAGTTTGACTTTCTGTGAATTAAGAGTAGTAACTAGCAAGGGACAATAAAAATGTTAAAAATGATGGTAAAACATTTCTCATCTTAATGAGAAATCCTTAATGTGATTTGTCAGCACATGCTTTTTCATAGATAGTTGTGTCGCCTATGGTTTAGCTATCCTTCTGTGCCCCCTCAGGATCTTTTTAGTGTGTATGGGCTAAGGTGTGTGAGCATGGGGTACAGTATCTATTGAAGAGTGTCCACATATGTATAATTCAAACAACATGTATGAAGCTGATTATTTTTCATTCATCCCTTGAATAATAGAAATTTATTTCTTCACTAGAAGAATGTTAAATTGTCTCATACACAAGAAGTTGTTTGAGGTGCTGACAGGATTCTTTGCAATGCAGGGGTTTGTCTGTCTGCAGGTCTGATTGCATGATGGGGTCATAACAGGCAACTGCTTTTGTTATGAAGAAAGAGTAGCAGTCAGTAACTGATATTTCACCGATTTATGGAATCTGAACAAGAAACTTTCTTTATAATCTCCACAGTGTTATTCGAGAGCTGTCAACCAAGGCTCTGCATAACCTAACTCCACAGGCTCCTGAATATATGACAAATGTGGGTGAGTAACAGTAAATCTGTGTTTTACGTAGCACCTCATATCAAGTGTCTCTGAGCGCATAGCAAAAACATACCAGGAAAACAAGACTTAAACAACGTCCAATTTATTATGGCTTATTAAAAGATTAAACAAGATTTTTCCCACAACTGAATATAGTGATGCTGTAATTCCGATGGCATGAAGACTTTCTTTTAATGAATTACAGTGATATTTGGGAAGGGAAAATGTAGCAGAATTTTGAAATGCAGCCTTCAGCCAATCCAATGTAGATGAAGAACCACATTTACGTATCAGTTAAAAAATTAAGAAGTGACTGAGTGCATCTTGAAACCCAAAAATGTCTTGATTAGCACATGTAACAGCCAGCAAGCTGCAGATTTCTGTAAATCTTTCTAACATACGTAGTTAGGGTAGGTACAATGAAAATCAGTGCATTTAAAATCTGGTTAACAGAGAACTAAAGGAAGTGCTTGTTCATAATGTGCCGCTGGAGGGAGACCATTTTATTTATGCCAGCCTGAAAAATCCAACTGGGAAATGGACAGTTTTGATATATTTTGATAACACTGGCTACTCTTACATCTTTAAAACTGATTTTCATGTTTAGGGATCTGAACATGTTCATGTTTTCTGTAAGCCAAACATTTCTGGAGAAAACAACTTTCCTAGAAATAATTTGTCCACATAAATTTCTAGACAAAAGCATTTATATGTAGTAATATAATATAATATGTAATTACAATTTTTTAATTTCATTTCTTGCAGTTTTGCCCGGACTGCTACCATTAGCAGTGGGCCCAGATTTACACACTCGTCATGGGGCCATTCTTGCCTGTGCTGAGATCGCCCATGCACTGTACAAATTAGCAGCAGAGAATAACAGGTATGAAAACAACAATATCTAAACTATCATGTTTCTTATTAACCTATGATCTTTAAGAAACTTCTCTAATACGATTACAAAAAACTCTGTCTTAGACACCTTCTCATCTATTGTGATTTTTTTTAAATTTTTCCCAAGGACATCCTGGGCCCCCGGATGATGTGGGGGGGGCCGTTCGGGAGGGTTAAGCCTGGCGGTTGGTTGCAACATTTGTCTAGTGAGGGCTGTTTTTGAATGTAAGTTCAAGAAATTTCAGTGTTTGGACTTAAAATCTTTTTGTAATATTGCAGATCAATTATGGATTATTTTGATGAAAAATCGTTGGAGGGACTTAAGCAGATCCATTGGGAGGTTTGTGCCAAGTATAAATAGCTGTGTTTACATTCTTGTACAAAGGCTGTCAAAAGGTGTTCTTTTCTTCCAAAATTCTCCTATATCCTACACGTTTTTCCCTCCCTCCCATCCTTTTCTTCACTTCTGGTCTCTTGCTGCTGAGTATATCTGGGATTATGCTGACTGATTTTATTACAGATTTGTTCTTTCCACTTCCACTTTTGATATGTTCCTAGTTAAGGAATGCTATCCTCACTGAATGCCATATTTGAAATCTTAGGCTATGTCTACGCTAGGCATAGCAGTGGATGGCTGATAACGCGATTTTAGCTATGCAGATTGCCAGGTTCCGCTAGATTTCATCCACATAGCTTTTTTTCCAAATGGTATTGCAAAAGTCACATGCATTTAAAGTAAGGGCCCGTAAAGTGAGGTACTTGCTGATTGCACACAACATTGTGAGAGCCACGTGCTCCCTCTTCATCCAATTGAAGTGCTGTGATGGTTCATTCAGCACACCCCTCAAATTCTAGATAGGCAAGTGCAGTTAGCAAAACTATCCTATCCCAGGAGACCCTCTTGATTACACCAGTCTTGCAGCCCGGTAGCTTAGGTTGCCTCTCACTGCCTTAACTTGTCTTCTGCTTTGAAATTATCAGTCATGCTTTTCTTGAAATCCTATCCTCTCTTGATTCCATGACTCCTGGCTCTTCTCTCACCTCTCTAATTACTGTTATAGCAAGTTCTTCAGAGAATCCTCCTCATCTGCTCTACAACTTTCTGTGGGAGTTTCACAAAAAGCTGTCCTTGTTGTCCTTCTGTTCTCTTGCTACATCTCATCACTCAAAATACATTCAAGGTATCATTCATAGGACAACTCACATTTCAGTCTCTCCTTTCCGATGTCTCTTTCTGTTCCAGACTAACATCTTGGCTTTACTTTTTGATATCTCCTTGGCCAGCCACTAGCTCAAGCTCAGCATTGCTAAAACTGACCTCTCAATTTTCCCTGCAAGCCCTCCCGCTGCCCTCCTTTTTTTTTTTTTATTCTCTATATAGGCCTCTCTCTAGATTGTCACATCCAGGCTGTGTCTAAACCTTGCAGATGCATTCTGTATATCACCTCTTAGGTAGGCCTTTCCTGTCCTTCCACACAGTTTGAATTTCACCCAGTCTCTCATCATCTTGCAGCATTCTCTTTGTTTTTTGACAAATGTTATTTTGTCCCAGTTGCATCCATTTGCAGTGCACATACAGAGGTCACTTTCCTAGCTCATCACTTTCACCTTCTCTAGCAACCCTTTCCCACTTGTATGAAACATAAACTGCTTGTTTTTACTTCAAGAGCACTTCATAGCCTAATTATATGCTACCTGTCATCTCACATATGCTTTGAGGTGTCAGCTTCTACCCAGGTTGGCTAATGCAGCCAGACTTTATCACCTGCATATTAAATTTTCAACCCCCACACATCTTTGTAGTTTCTCACATGGTGCCCCTCATGCACAGGAATCGCTGCCCATAAACATTGATGAAGCCAATTCATTGTCATCCTCTAATCCCTCCTTAATTCTTTGCTGTAATGCCTGCTGTGGTGGGCAGTGGTTGAGCAGCTCATGTGCTGAGACTACAGCCTGATATGCTGCTGTTTTCTTGTGCAGCCTTGTGTGTTTTAACTTGCCGCTTGTCTAACATCTAGTTTGTAAGATTTTTGAAGGGGACACTTTTTTTATTCTGTGTTTTTTCAATCTATGCAATATGGGGTCTTTATATAAAAGTACCATTTTTTTGAACATATATGTTTAATAAGAGTAAATGAAGAGGCAAGCAGATTTTGCACGGTGGCGGTAATATTGAATATTTGTTTGCCTTCGCTGTGAATTCTGACGGGGTCTCTGAAATTTATTGTTTTGAAAATGAGTTCTGTGAAAGAATACAAACTTTTTTTTTCAAATTATATGCCTTTGGATTCCTTAGTCCTACAGACATACTTCTGTTACCTAATATGTATTACAGAAGTCGCATTAGTTTGTGTGTGTTTCAGGGAAGGGTTGATTTACAGGTCAATTTTTTTATCTGTTTTATTACAGCTTTGCAGTCGTCAGTTGTACAGGTAAGAAATTTGAAACCAAAGTGGTTGTTTAGACCCGATAAAAATTGGCAATTTAGCTTTTAAAAGTTGAGTTACATAGACATGTTCCATTTAATAGATCTTAGAATGTCAATTTGATGGAGGGAAAACTCAGATTTGTTTCAACTCTGCCCATAGCAGAGCGTTTTACCTAGGATTCTTACTAAATCAGTGCTGTGGAGCTGGAATTGGGATTGTTGATGCATGTTATGTGGTCATTCCTAATTAGAAGGTGATGAGAACTGCATGTGATGCTGTATTGTAGATGGGATTGGTACATACTGTGCCAAAGAAATGTCTCAACTCTGTGTTTCTCAACTTAGTCAAGAGACATGACCTGTAATCTCTCCTTATCCTACAAAATGCTAAAATTTCCAAAAGAGTGCCTTGCAGTCAAATAATATTTTTACTTTCTACATCCACTTTTAATTGATTATGTCAGCAGTGTTACAAGAAGTTTAATTTTGTTTTTCAATTCTTGGGCCAGATGAAGATTGGATTGAATTGTTTTTTTCTTTTCATTCACTCCTTGTTCAGTGAAGTCTTCAGTAAGTAAAGGGTAACTTGACTGAAAATTTGAGTAACAAGTGAGTTAACACTAAAATGAGACTTCAAGTTTTGGCCCTTTTATGTATGAGAATTGAGATCCAAATAAATTACTTGTGTTAATTTAAACTGTGGTATGTTCTTGATGTTTGTCTAGGTGAGTATGGACATGGAGTGTATGATTGTGAGATGCAGTACTATAGTAAACTCTTTCATATCCGACATGCTATCATCTGGAACTCTCAAATTACTGGTATTTTAACCATAAGTAAATTTTAGTTATATTTTCCATAAGTATAGTATAGTGAAAGCAAATACAGTGTAAGTTGTCAGTGTACAATACTACTGTTCGTAAATATAGTACTCTGCTACATTTTTGTTTGTTTCTTACTATCTAATCTTGTTTTTCTTTAGTGTTATGCATTGTTAGGTATACCTTTCTATTCTCCAGAATATTGGAATATCTGCCAACGTCCTGGTTCCAGGGCTGCCAGATATGAGGGAGTTTACTGTATACCATTGGTGCATTTGTAACATAGAACTTAATCTCTGTGACCAGTAACATTACTTAAAATGTTTCCCATTCCGTGAAAGCACATTTGCATTTATTAAAATTTGAGATACTAAAATGTGCATAGCAAAGGTCATGGTTGTTTATTTGAAGTAGCTTCTGCTAGTTCCTTGCTTAATGTGCCTGATTTTTTGTAACATTGATGCGTTGGTAGCAATGACTTTGTGGGTGGCTGTTTCGGCTTTTATAAATTCTTTAATGTCAGGGTGGAGCATGGGTATAATTTTCTTGTTGTCACAAAGTGCACATCTTGCACTTACTGGTGTTACAAGATGCCTTTTAGTGTTTTCATCAGAGGTAGGGCTTCTAAATTGGAATCTCATGTCAAATTGGCGTATTAGATTAACTATAATTTGCCCTAAACAATAGTTGTAGAAAAACAAAAATGTGTCGCTTAATGCACATTTTAAAAATATTAGTGTTATTGGGTAAAGGCAATTCTTTAAAATTGCCTGAGAACAATAAACCTTTGGTTCAGGTTCTAAAAGCAAACCAGCAATTTGACTTAGGCATTACTGGGTGAGTGCTTGGTGGAACAAGCTGAACTAGTTTGAAATGAGTAATCATCACCCTTAATGGTTTCCATTTGAGAGAAGACTCTTTGGAATCTTCAGTGTATAACAAGACCTAGTAAGAATGTTGAAAATTAAATTGCTTCCTGTGAGTGAATTTTATTGCCATTTTTTGGTTCTTAAACATAAATTTTATCAAAAGATTTTTCATATGTTCATGAATGTCATAAATGTATATTTAATACTGGTCAAAAGTGGAGCCACAATAAAATATTTCATTTTTTTTTTACTCTAATGAGTTCTAACATGTTGAACAAGGTAGATCACTATAAAAATGACAGGGTATGCTAGAAAATGAAGTTGAGTAAAGTGTAGAGTTGCATGTTTGAAAACTGGTATTGGCAAATTTTAGTAGCTGTAAGGTACATTGTAAGAGGCTATGAGTTTGCTAGTGCAAGGTCTTTTCATACACCATCATTCTCCCATCTGGGATTTAGTAGAAGTCCTAATACTGTAAGTGGGGCATTGGCTTACATAGTATTACATGCAAATTAGCTTTTTATTCGTGACTACCATTAGTAAGACTAACATTATTATGAATTGTGGAGTTAAGCTATGCCTGAAAGAGTTATTGGGCAGTTCATGATTTTTAAATATGGAAAATAAATATGGGCCTAATTTTGATCTCATACTAGAATTAAATCAGAAGTAATTCCAATGAAGCTAATGAAACTACATCAGTGTGAGCTGAGCATCAGGTCCAGTGTACCTTTTTAAAAACTGTGTGTTATTTTGTAGTTATTGAAAAACTGACATGCCCAGACACACTTTAAAGCACTACATAGTGTAGGGGTCAGGAACCAAAATAGCAAGAAGAGCCACTTGTTCAAATTTTTTTTTGTTTTTTAAAAAAACAAAAACAAAACCCTCAGTAATTCAAGAGCTGTAATTCATGTGAATATGAGATGGTCCTTAATAACTAATGTCAACCCATACTATTTGCAACCCTTATTTTAAAAACGGAGCCCACACAATGATTTGTAATGCAATACATGCTTACTGCAGGACATTCACAAATTTTTTCCGTATTCTGTTTCCTCACACATTTCATGTATGTGTATGTACCACTGTCTTCCTGACTTTCACTCCCAAACCCACGTTAATTATGCCTATTTTACTTTACGTTTAATGTCATTTTTTCTTTGCTGCAAGCTTCCTTTTCTTTTTTCAAAATCAAGACTTTATTAGCAACATGATCAAAACAGATATAGTATCATCCCACAATGAACTGCACATATTAAAGGGGGAGTTATCCAACATTTTGAGATCACATATCATTGGCTATTTAGCTATGAATTTCTCACTATTGGGCTTTTAGCTGTTCATTGTTTAATCAAAAATAATTAGGAGAAGGTTTTTTTTTTTTTTTACTTTGCAATTATAGTGTTGGGAGCCACAAAGAAGTATTTAAAGAGCCTTATGTGGCTCCGGAGCCACAGGGTGCAGACCTCTAGTCCTAGTGCAGACAAGAGCTTCAAACATAGCACGTGTACAGAGATGTGTCTTCAGCTATCTCATATGAGAAAAGAGACAACTATCTCAACCTAGCTATATCTGAAGCATTTTAAATCCAGTCAGTGTGATGGTCACCTTGAAAAAAGCACGGCTGATATCTTTTCTTGTTAGCTGGGATGTCATTGTAATACACTTAAGTCATTGTAGTAGTAGGCATTACCAAATTTGTATTTTGAATAGTGATCCTTTTCTTTTTCCATATGATTATTGAGACTCTTGAGGAAATTTATGTGAAGAGAGTTTGTGAACCTTAACTTCTCTCTCGTTTCTTGACTCCAGTTCTGAAGCTGATGCATATCTTGCCATGAAGACTGGGGTAACACAAAATAATTTAGAAATGGATAGAGCACTGATATAAGATGAAGTGCTGTGTTTCTTCCAAGCTGTTGCGTCTGGCTTCCATGCTGATAAAAGTGGATTTATTAGGCCTTTAAGGTTTCAGTCAGTGCTGACTGTACTATGATGCATAATGTTATTCATAGAGTTGTAGAAATGTAGGACTGGAAGGGACCTTTTAGAGATCACCAGGTCCAGTCCCCTATGCTTAGGCAGGACCAAGTACAAGTAAACCTAAACAAGCTCTAACAGTTATTTGTCCAGCCTGTTCTTATGAACCTTCAATGCTGGGGATTCCACAAGCTCCCTTGGAAACCTATTCTGGAATTTAATTATCATTTTTAGATTTTTTTTTGTTCTCTTCGGGACTGTCTCTAGTTTGTTCACATTTTTCCTGAAGTGTGGCTTTCAGAATTAAACATGGTTCTCCAGCACAAATTTCATCAGTGCCTTATACGTGACATTCCTGTTAATGCAATTCAGAATACTAGCTTTTTTGCAACTGTGTCATATTGTGGGCACTTATTTAATATTTAATCCATCATAACCCCCAGATTACCAGGTAGCCAATTAGTCCCATTTTGTATTTGCATTGTTTGATTTTTCCCTTCCTAAGTGCAAATTATCTCACTTTTTAAAATTTCATCTTGTTCATTTCAGATCATTTGTCTGACTTGTGAAACTCACTTTGAATTCTAACCCTGTCCATATGTGTATTTTATGACCATATCCGCTATGTTGTTCATGTCCCTTGCACCCCTCTAGAGTATGCCCTCCCAGTTTAACAGCAAACCAATGATAATTACTCTAGAGTACCGTTTTTCAACCGCTTGTGCACCATTTTATAGTAATTTCATCTAGCCCACATTTCCTTTGTTCACTTGTGAGACTGTCGCATGGATTGTGTCAGAAATCTTACAGAAATTGAGAGCTATTGTGTGCTGCTTCCCCATATCTGCTGGTCCAGTATCTCTATCAAAGAAGGAAATTATGTTAGTATGGTGTGATTTGTTCTTGAAAAATTTATATTGGTTAATCCTTAAAACCCTATTATTCTTTAGGTGTTTACAAATCTATTGTTGAATAATTTGTTCCATTATCTTTCCAGGTTTTGAAGTTAGTCTGATAGGTCTGTAATTCTCTGGGTTCTCTTTGTTCCCTTTCAATAGGTACTGCATTTTGATATTTCTGATTTATACTGTGGTCAACTTGTATCAGAGAGGTAGCAGTGTTAGTCTGTAGCTTTGAGAACAACAAGAAGTCTTGTGGCACCTTATAGACTAACAGATATTTTGGAGCATAAACTTTTGTGGACAAAGACCCCGCTCATCAGACGCATGAGGTGGGGGGGTGGTTTCAGAGGGGTATTTAAAGAGTGGGATCCGAGTAAGAGGGAGGGCCAGAGCTGACAATGTCTATTCAGCAAGGTGGAAATGGCCCGGTACCAACAGTACTTATCAAAAGAGGAAAAAACAAGTCAGATCAGACGGGGATGTGAGCCTTTGTCAGAGTCTAATGGGGAGATATTAGCCCCCAAAGCTAATGTGGTAAACATGGAACTTTGAGTTTAGGATGCTGTGTTCTGTATTCAGGTTACTGCTTATGTGTTTACTAATGAGTTCAGCTGTTGTTGCAGAATTCTTATGCAACAAAATGTGATGACTTGCCTAACTTAAGAACTGGCTGATCAAGCACAGCTGTTTTGCAATTAGTTGAAATACAAGTATGTATCATGGTCCTGATTGCTGGGATGACAAAGCTTCCAAATAAAGTATTCCAAATCCCACCCTCTTTTTCTCTAACAAACCTCCTAGACATGTGTTGCAAAAGCTTTGTGCTTGCAATGAAAAGTCTAGGATATTTAAACCTTGTTGAGAGGGTAAGACAGCCTGCAGGTATCAGCAAGTACCAGGCTAAGTATAATAAGCTTGCCTCATTGTTAATAACCTCAAAGGTCTTTGAAATCTCAGTTGTTTCAGGGCAAGCATGCCTTTTGGCATACCTCCCAGTGAAAGACTCTGAGGCATATAAACTTAGTAGGTAACAAGTTCCAGTCTTCTAATTCCTACAGATCCAAATTATTTTCATACTGCTTCTTCCAGGAATTCATGTTAACAGCAGTACCCTGTGAAAGACATACTTAATATTATAGTGACTTTAAAAAGTTGTGTTTTACATCTGCTTTTTGTTAAAACTGATTCACATGGTGATGTGATGTTTTGTTATCAGCCTTCAAGTTTTGAAATAGGCCAGTGTCTGATGAGGCCTTAGTAGTAGCTAGAAGAAACACTGATTACAAAAGCTACGTCTACACGTGAATGCTACATCGAAGTAGCTTATTTCGATGTAGCGACATTGAAATAGGTTATTTCTATGAATAACATCCACATGTCCTCCAGGGCTGGCAACGTCGACGTTGCGCAGCACCACATCGAAATAGGCGCTGCGAGGGAACGTCTACACGCCAAAGTAGTACACATCGAAATAAGGGTGCCAGGAACAGCTGCAGACAGGGTCACAGGGCGGACTAGCGCTTCCGGGGCAACAGCTAGCTGCTCCCTTAAAGGGCCACTCCCAGACACACGCAGCCTGCACGGCACGCGGTCTGCAGAGCCATAGGCACGCACACCTCGAGCGACGCAGGCATGGACCCCCATCAGCAGCAGCAGCCAGAGGTCCACACAGCCGCCCCTGCAGGAGCAGTGCTCGCCCTGCTAGATGCCATGCGGGAGGCAGCTGAGCACCTCCTTGCCACAGAGGAGGAGCTGCCCGCAGGGGAGGAGGACTCAACCCCCAACCCTACAGCACCCCGCCGCCCCCCCCCGCTGCACACGCCGCTGGCTGTGGAGCTACCCCACCAGCACCGACTGGTGGGAGTGGCTGGTGCTCGGAGAGTGGGACGATGACCGCTGGCTCCAGAACTTTCGGATGAGCCAGCAGACATTTCTGGAGCTATGCCAGTGGCTCACCCCTGCACTGAGGCACCAGGACACTGCCATGCGGCGTGCCCTCAGCGTCGAGAAACGGGTCGGCATCGCTGTCTGGAAGCTGGCCACTCCAGACAGCTACCGATCCGTAGGCCAGCAGTTTGGCGTTGGCAAGGCCACCGTCGGGGCTGTCCTCATGGAGGTAAGAGGACCCACGGGGGGAGTGGGGGGAGGCAGCCCTGGCAGGGGAGGGGAGGGGAGGGGGGCCCTGGCAGGGGAGGGCCACACACACCCTGCACACCCCTCATTGGTGCTCTCCCATGTGCTTCCCCTGCAGGTCGTCCGCGCCATCAACGCCCTGCTCCTCCACAGGCTCGTGAGCCTTGGGGACCCGGATGCCGCCATCGCGGGCTTTGCCACCCTGGGCTTCCCCAGTTGCTTCGGGGCTCTGGATGGGACTCACATCCCCATCCGCACCCCGGAACACAGTGGAGGACGCTACATAAACCGGAAGGGCTACCACTCAGTGATCCTGCAGGCCTTGGTGGACAGCCGGGGCTGTTTTCTGGACATTTATGTGGGCTGGCCTGGCAGCACCCATGACGCCCGGTTATTCCGGAGCTCGGGCCTGTGCTGCCGGCTGGAGGCGGCGACCTACATCCCCCAGTGGGAGATCCCTGTGGGGGACACCACCATGCCCCTCTGCGTCATCGCAGATGTGGCATACCCCCTCCGGCCCTGGCTCATGCACCCGTACACGGGCCATCTGTCTGCCAGCCAGGAGCGCTTCAACCAGCGCCTGAACCATGCGTGCCAGGTGGTGGAGCGCACATTTGGCTGCCTCAAAGGGCGCTGGAGGTGTCTCCTCACCCGCCTTGATGCGGGCCCCACCAACATCCCCCAGATTGTGGGCGTGTGCAGCGCCCTACACAACCTCGTGGAGAGCAAGGGGGAGGCCTTGTTTCAGGGCTGGGCTGTGGAGGCCGGCAGGGCCGATGTGCAGCCACGCGCTGCCCCCAGTCGCCAGGTGGACCCCAAAGGGACCCAGGTCCGGGAGGCCCTGCGGGCCCAGTTCGATGAAGCCGCAGGGTGAACGCTGGCAGGCCCCCCACTGCACCCCCCATCCTCCACAACACTCCCTGCCCCTACGCCCACACCATAGAGCACCCCAGAGCACACCCCCCAACTTTTCTTGTAAAAATAAAAGCAGACAGTTGTTTGTCAACTCAAACATTTTCTTTACTGCAACTCTTATTATTATTATTATAAATATTCTGAACAAGACAAACTATGTACAGGGGAAATCAAAGTGATAAATATATATACATTATAAAAACTTGGATAACATGAAAGGGGAAGACAAGGAAGGGGAGAACTATTTACATGGGCGGGTAAGGATCAGCATAGTAATGGGTCACAAATACAAACTATTTACAAGAAAAGAACAATAAACTTGGGGGAATATATACAAAGGGGGAAGGGGGGCCACGTCCTGGGCCCCACGCCCCTACAGTCCAGCGCTGCGGGTGGGCGGCTGGGATCCCCGCCTCGGCCGCAGCCCGGGCCGGGCGGACCAGGAGATATGGCCGGCGAGTGTCAGCTGGCCCCAGGTCCCCCTCGGCAGAATTGCCCTCGGTGGCGGGTGGCGGTGCGACAGCGGACGGCGCAGCAGGTGGAGCAGGCAGGGTGGGCGCTGCGGCGGACGGCGCGGCCTGGGGGGCCAGGGAGTCCGCGATGCGGTTGAGGGTCCGCATGTAGGCCCCCCATGCCTCCTGGCGCCAGGCCAGCGCCCGCTCCTGCAGGTGGAGGCAGCGTTCCTCCACCCGCAGCCGCTGCTCGGCGACCTCCAGCTGCCGACGGTGCAGGGCCAGCAGCTGGGGGTCCGTCGCTGGCGGCTGGTGGTGCTGTGTCCGCCGTCTTCCCCGCCGTGGGGCCGGTCAGTGCTCCGCCGAGGGGCTGGCCTGGAGTGATGGCCCCGGAGGGCTTTCCAGGACCACTGACGCCTCGCCAGCACTCTCCGGTCCTTCCGATGGTGCAGCTGTGGAACACTGGAGGGTGTAGCCAGACAGAGTCTCCCTCTTACAAGCCAGCTTGCTCATTGCCCCCCCCCCCCGCCCCCGAGGAGCACACAGGGTACGGAAATGGCTGCTGACAGCACAGTCTTTGATGCCCTCATTGAGGCCCAGATATGCTAGCTTATCGTGACCCTGAGAAGCAGAAAGTACAGCTAGAAGGCTAACAGGCCAGACTGTCAACATGAGGGGGGGGACCCTCAAGAAATCACCCCAGCTAGCTCTCCCTTCCCCTAGCCTCTAACTGCCGCCCCCGATTCAAACCCAGCTCGGCTCCTCCCTCCTCTTTGTTCAGGGCAGAGGTGTTACCTGCCAGTTGTAGCCCCAGGATCATCCTTAGCCACGGGGAGCTATTCAGCTAGCTTCTCATATCTAGCCTGAGTCTCGCATTTGCATTCCCCCCACTCCATCACATGCTGCTGCTGGGTGTCGCACCCCGTCCCCCCGGGGGACCCTAGAGGTTCCGCTCCCCCCAGCCCCCGGGGATGGGGCATGGCACTGTCGTGCTGGGGGTGGGGTGGGGCAGGGGCTGATGCACTCTTCTGAGGGACATGCCACTGCTGTCCTTGGGGCCATGGCCATCTGGGCATGTGGAGGGCCCTGGCCATATCTATTACCCCCGCCCCTCAACCCCGGGGGTGTGCACCAGGGGGGTACATACCTGACGGTCCACTCCCATGGTTGGGGGACACCCGGGGGGCGGACGCCCGGCTGGAGCTCCAGAACGGCAGCATTATGTGGAGGCCGGTGTCGCTGGAGGAGGAGTCCCTCTCCTCCTCCTCCGGTGCCCCAGGGGTGGGCTCCTGGCGGGGCCCCCGGGGTGCGGGGCTTGCCTCCGGGGCAGACTCCACCTCCGGGGCCTGCTGGGCCTCCTCGGCCGAGGTATCAAGAGTGGCCGGAGGGGAGGAGGTGTGCCGGGGGTCCAGGATGTCCCTGAGCTCCCTGGAAAAGGGGCAAGTGATAGGGGCGGCCCAGATCGGCCGGCCGCATCCCGGGCCCGGGCGTAATGCCACAGCTCCTTCACTTTACTGCGTACGTGATCCGGAGTGCGGGCAGGGTGACCCCGGGCGGCCAGGCCCTCGGCCAGCTGAGCGAATGCATCCACATTCTGCCTCTTGCTCCCCATTACCTGGAGCACCTCCTCCTCACTCCAGAGCCCCAGCCCCAGTGTAGAACTCTGCACTTCTCCTTGTTGAACCTCATGAGATTTGTTTTGGCCCCTTCCTCCAATTTGTCTAGGTGACTCTGGACTCTATCCCTACCTTTCAATGTATATACTTGTCCCCCGCCCCCAGCTTAGTGTATTTGCAAAGGATGCAATCCATTCCCTCATCTGCATCATTAATAAAGATGTTGAGCAATATTGGCTCTAGAACCAATCCTTGGGGCGCTCCACTTGAAACTGAATGCCAAACAGACACTAAGCTGTTGATCACGACCTGTTGGGTCTGATCACCTAGACAGCTTTCTATCTACCTTACAGTCCGTTTATACAATCCATACTTCCTGAACTTGCTGGCAAGAATATTATGGGAGACTGTATCATAAGCTTCGCTAAAGTCAAAGTATATCACATCCATTGACTTCCTCATGTCCACAGAGCCAGTTACCTAATCATAGAAGCTAATCAGATTGGTCAGGCAGGACTTTTGCTTGGTGAATCCATGTTGACTATTCCCGATCACTTCCCCTCTTCCAAGTTCTGGAAAATGAATTCTTTGAGGATGGCCTCCATGATTTTTCCAGGTACTAAGGTAAGGCTGACCTGTCTATAGTTCCCTGGATTATCCTCCTTTCCTGTTTTAAAGATGGGTACTATATTTGCCTTTTTCCGATCATCTGGGACCTCTCCCAATATCTATGAGTTTTCAGAGTATGGTGAAATGCTCTGCAATAACATTTGCCAATTCCCTCAGGACCCTTGGATGCATTACATCTGGATCTATAGATTTGTGTATATCTAGCTTTTCTAAATAGCTCTTAATCTGTTCTTTCTCTACCGAGGGCTTCCCACTTCCTTCCCCTACTGCATTGTCTGATGCAGTAGTCTGGGAGTTGACCTTGTCTGTGAAGACAGAGCCAAGAAAAAAAAAAAAGCACTGAGTATTTTAGCTTGTCCCTTATCATCTGTCACAAGGTTACCTTCCTCATCCAGTAAGGACCCCACACCCTCCCTGATCTCCCTCTTATTGTTAACATGCACATAGAAACCTTTCTTGATTTAGTGATTGGTTCTATGTTGTCTGAGCCTATATTAGTTTCTACATCATTTACCAATGATCATAACAAATCCCTTCATATTCTCAGCTATTCTATATCTGACCACTCAAGGCTATTTCCCTACATCTCATTTGAGAATCTTTTATGTAGACAACATGCTCTCTGAAGATATTATTAATCATGCTGCTTTATATTCTGCTGTCCTGTGATGTATAAATGAAACCATAAAATACTCTTGTAATTCTATATGGCGTGGGTAAAATCCCTTCAGAAACTGAATAGCTATAATTTATTTTTGAGACAAACATGTTTGGTCAAGCCCGTCTTTTAAGAGACTCATATCAAAATAGTTTCTATCTGCATTTCTAATTGTCAGATTTGTTCTGCTTATTCTCTAAATTACATTTAAGAGCTAAAATATCCAAGCTTGATTCCAGCCTTAATCTGGTTTGATAAATCTCTTAACGTTTTCCAGTATAGTACATTTATGTTTATAATATATTCGGTTATTGTCAATTGGCACACTAGGGCCGTGTCTACACTAGCCAAAAACTTCAAAATGGCCATGCAAATGGCCAGTTCGAAGTTTACTAATGAAGTGCTGAAATACATATTCAGCGCCTCATTAGCACGCGGGCGGCCGCGGTACTTCGAAATTGACACGGCTCGCCGCCGTGCGGCTCGTCCTGACGGGGCTCCTTTTCAGAAGGACCCTACCTAATTCAAAGTCTCCTTATTCCTATGAGCAGATGGGAATAAGGGGGATTTCGAAGTAGCCGGGGTCCTTTCGAAAAGGAGCCCCTTCTGGACGAGCTGCGCGGCGGCGAGCCGTGTCAATTTTGAAGTACCACGGCCGCCTGCATGCTAATGAGGCGCTGAATATGTATTTCAGCGCTTCATTAGTAAACTTCGAAATGGCCATTTGCATAGCCATTTCGAAGTTTTTGGCTAGTGTAGACACGGCCTAGGTCTTTTAGCAAAATTGTGAGCTGCAAATGTCTCTGAGGAAGTTCTAATATATGCAACATATGTGAAGGAAAGATTGTAAATTCCTTTCCAGAGAGGTTAGTTAACAACGTAACCTAAAGTCAAAACAGAATAATGAATACTATGGATGTCTGCGAGCAGTTGTTTTATATAAGGAAAGCATGGGATTGTGTGCATGTAAAGCTAGAAATACGTTAACATTTTTAAATTTTGGGAAGGGGCAAGCATATTTTTTGGGATTGGGTGTTGTGAAACCATGGCACACTTGTTTAATAGTTCTCATTATACAAAGATTGTATACATTGCTGCAAATCAAAGACTAATGCTAATACTGAATGCCATATGTTATCAGAGCTTTTTAGCTGTCTGTAAATCTTTCAGATTGAATGTGTTCAGACATCTAAATAAAACTTACTGGTTGTGATGCCATAGATGCTGATCAGATCTCAACTACTTCATGTAATGTTATCCTTGTAATTTAAAAGGCTTGTATCCATCTTCTAAAGCTTTACATTTTGTTTTTCTGTTACCAGATAGCACTGAGCAAAGTGGCTTTGAAGCTTCATGCAGAAGAAGAAACTAGGCAATAAAATTTTAATAGCTTTTGAAAAGATTTTCAAACAGTTGCTTTTCAAGTGGAAAGGGTCTAAGGTGGTGACAGAACTATTATGACTGAAAAAATCCTGGAGTAAATTCCAGAGGGTCATAGTCTCATGAGAAACACTATCAGAAAGTGTGAGGGACCTCTGTGCTTTTTATTTTTTCAAATGGGATTAGAGAAATTAGGACTGTGTAATTTAGAAGAGAAAAGATGGATTGCACAATAAGGTTTTGTATGGTACATTTTGCAGTGAATTAAGGAAGGAGTGGTTGGTACAGTGCTGTTTGAAAGTTGGTCAAACATATAAGATTGGAGGGATTACAAATTTAATTCTGGAAAGATTTGAGTGTTGCTAGTTGAACTTCTCTAGCTACTTTTCATCTGAAAACTTCTTGTGTTTCAGTAAGCAGTTTACCTGATTGTATGCAATAATTGATTATTTGAAAATAACACCTTTTATGTCTATTTTTTCAGAGGTTTAGGCGGAGAACTAATGAGACCAGCTGGTAGGTGTTCCACTGTGTATTTGCTGGCTGGTGCTGTTTTCACTGACTTCAAATAACAAATTTATGTTGGTTAATTTACTGTTTTTTTCCCCCAACTTTTGCATCTCTCAGGATTCCATTGTTTTCTTGCAATATCAACACTTAAATTTGATAAGGTCTCTGTCTCTCTCTTTCTTTTCTCTCTTTCTTTCTCTCTCTCATGTTTACACGTACTTACATTAATAAATCATTAAAGTTAGTATTTAGGTTGTCTCTGCAACTTTAATTTGGCACCTTGTGTCATATGCATTATGACAGTGTCTAATTACATGATCACATAGTAGGGTTTTTTTGTTGTTTGTTTGTTTTTCCCACAGGAAGCCTATCTCATTCAGTCCTTCGGGTAGAATCACTCTGGAGATGAATCAGAGTAGTGTAGTGTAGGTGACTGATTCATTTCCAGAGCAGAGCCCTTTGCCTGTTTGTGGTCATAAAAAGCAGAGTGCCAGTGACCTTCCCTCAATCTCCTTCTGTTACATGTAGTGGTGACAGAATCCAGTGAGTGTCTTAGTCACTACTTCTCCTAAGCTTCAAACTCTTCCTTTTTTGATTAGTTTGTTGAAGAAAATTGTCACTTTCCCTATCCCTTACTTTCTTAACTTCGAAGGGTTTTTGTTTGTTTTTTGTGAAGACAGTCCTGTATACTTCCTTGCATAGCAGAGAGGAGCCTTACACCAGTCATAGTAGAAGAATCTAAACTGAAGATTTAAAACCTGTCTGGCCTACAATAATGGACTCATTCCCCTGATTGGTGCACATATTCTAGGCATAGTCAGTCAATGGAGAGAACCCTGTTTCTGATAGGTGCTTGGTGTATATGTCCTTCCTTCCTGTTGAGGATTTGCAAGTAGAGGGATCATGATGAGGCTCAAGGTGCGTTTAAGGCTCCAGCAGACTCTACTATTTAAAAATTAAATCTAATCTTACGTCCCTAAGCACTTAGAGACTAACACATCTCAAAAGACCATAGTTACTATAGCATAGGTTCTTTTTTGATGTTGAAATCACATGCCTAATTGCATTTGTTTTCTTGTTAAATATTTATTTTTGACATGTTAGAATATTTCTATTTGCAATATTTTCTGTTTTTGTGTTGTAAATACATGTTTTTAACAACTGTATATATTATATCAGCACTTGTCTGACTGCAGGTTGTCAAAATGTATTGCAATTTTCAGAAATGATATAATTACCTTTTTTTTTCTCCCCAGTTTGCACTTTAATTGAAAAGTTGTCAGTTTCAAAAATGCCATTTGGAGGGGATGCCGTAATCGGTATGTGATACTTTCAGTGGCCTTATATTGTGGCATCATACTAATTAAAGTGTTTGTTTACATAATACCAGTCAGTGCTGTTATCCTAGAAAACTATGTTTTGATAAGATGTTAGTGAATTAGGGCAGGTTAACAAATCTCAAACAGGTACACAAATATGTGGTTGATTCAGTTAATTAAGAACATTTGTGTTTGCGTCATCCCTAATCAAGCCTCTTTCTCTCGAAGTTGTCAAAAAGCTTCTGAAAATCCGTAATATTTAGCATGGGAAAATATGAGTCTTCTTTTCAGAAATTATCTGATTAAGGGTAGGTCAGAAACTATAGTGTTTTTTTTCGAATAGAGGGTTCTTGATGGAACGCCCCTTTTATTAGTCCCCACTTACGAAATTCAGCATCACTGTTTCTGACTGAGGGCTAGTCTACACAGAGAGCACTATGTCGGCACAGCTGCTCTGCTGTAGGATACCCTGGTGAAAATGCTCTGTGCTGATGGGAGAGGGCTCTCCTGTCAGCATAATAAATCAACCTCCATTACAATGGTAGCTATTATGTTAGGAGAAGCTCTTCAATCCGCACAGCACTGTCTAGGCTGGCGCTTAGGTGGTATGACTTGGAGGATGGAGGGTGTGCTTAATAACACCCTTACATGAAGTAAGATATAACTAAGTAAGTGGTATTTAGAGCATATGCCCTGAATAAGTTGCTACAAATCGTTTCTTCCTATCTGTTTCTCACATTACAGAATCTGGAAAAGAGCACTAGACTATGGTTGGTGTATTCAGGGAATGGAAGCAAAATAATTGTAATTCATTCCTTTAGTTATTTTAGAAAGAGCAACAAAAATAAGTAGTTTTAATTAATTGCTGAGCACTATAAATAGATGTCTGTACACGTAAGGCTGTGTCATTAACATTTTACTGAATATTTTTTCTACCATTCCAGATGGCTGGCAATGGTTGATAAATGACAGTTTAAGAAGTCTGCCTCTTGTTTCAAGCACTTCAAGACAGCAAATAAAGGTACAGTAATCCTGTCTTCATTACATAAATACGATAAAAGCAAACATTTCTTATTCCTCTGAGCAACATTTAAGCCTTTTCTAAGCTAGAAGTTCTCGCTTCCTGATACGGGATGGGAGAACAAAACCCCCTCTCGCTTCCACCACAATAAACCCCAGAAATTAACAGTGGAACTGTGGAAAAGTGGATCACCAAGACAAATGGTTTTGTCCTTCTTGGAATTCTCTTTCCTGCCATTGTGGAATGGCATAACCTGATTTCATTGCATTGTGTGGAATTATCAGAAATGTTTTTGCTGCTTTAAAACTAAGCAGTATCATCTTTGCTTTTGTAAAATTTCACCCTTTGTGATGATTTATTCTGTGGTTTTCCATTCCCTCTTTCTTTGAACACTCCTTGTGCATTTGCATGCATGCTTAAACAGACAACTCTTTTGTAAGCTTTTAAACGTGTTGTATGTTTTGCCTTGTGAAACTTTACTTTTCTGGAGGAGTGAGACAGCTTCCTGAATGTTCACCTCTTTAGTTGAATAAAAAAAGTTTCTTCAAGTTTCCAGTATTCAAAAAATCATCTTTTGAGTGATACTTCCCATGTTCAACAGTTGATATTGTAGAGGTATTAGCATTTTGGACAGGGTAACGCTCGTGAACTAAAACAATTACTGACCATACTGCTACAAGCTGACATTTGCTACTGTTTGCCATTTGATAATTGCTTTTGAAGTTATTTTGTTTTGCGGATTTTGTTTTGCTGATTTTATTTTATATAAGGGACTTCATTTTGCCTCTGCTGATGTTACTTTGGATGTCTCAATTTTCATTATGGTAGAGGCAGTGTAATACAATGTGGTCATGTATTTAATGGTAAATAGCATGTGTTGAATATTCTGCCCTGCTTTCCTAATGATTGGAGAAATGATAACATTTCACTAGATTGTTCTTTTTCCCTTAACTCCAGGAGACTCTGGTTTGACATGGCTTTATGTATGGAATAAACTTTGCTGCCTGAGGGGTAGGGTGTCTCAGAGAATTTTGTAAAAGCTGCCACAATTATCCTTTCTTGATAACTTTTTCAAATCAGATTTAGTGTGATTGTCCAGTATATCTGCACTACATACTCAGTCAGAGATGTAAAGCTCCAGTTGTATTCTTTCTACCTATAACTTCATTCTGAAAATGTTACTGATGTGTGAAACACAATATTTCTGACTTGCTGCAACATAGGTTTTTTGGCTCCATAAGGCAAAATTGAATTAAAAAAAGTTTTTGTTGGTAAAACAAGTCACTGTAACTCAAACCACACATTACATTGAGTAGAAAGCAGCACTTTCTCATGCAGCTTTTATAAGCGTAAATAAACTTTAAAAATTCCCCTCTAAAGCCTATTTTAATGACAAAAATGTATGGGCATTGCTGGCCCAGTTTTTTGAATATGTACTAGTTCAGGAGAGGAAGAGAAGGCAGGAAGGTATCTAAATTACCAGAGAAGAATCGAAAACCAGAAATTTGGCAATCCATGAAAACTGTGGATATGTAGACAAGACTGATACATCATTTATTATAAGAGCTTATGACATTGAGTTCATAGGCAATTGATCATAGACTTCAGTCAAGAGAATTTCAGCTGAAAAACTTGATTTTTAAAGTTTGCTGTGGTTGGATGTTGCCTCGCAAAGTTGAGTTAATCTGTTTTCGTGGCTTATGAACATCATCTTTGCTTATTTGATCCAGTTTCCTGCAAGCAAACACTGAATAGAGAAGGTTTTAAAAAGGCATTTTATGTGACGCTAAGATGTGGATCCATATTGATAAGATAATTTTTTTTGTCTAATATAAGTTGAGTAATCACCAATAGTAAAAGAAATACAGTTGGGGAGGCAAGAGGGGATGGGGGTGCAGCACCCACCATGGCCACGATCCACCAAGTGAATCCCATAGGGAGCTTGGGCAGGAGCAGGGCAGCAGGCATGGTGGGGGACAGCAGGTGCAGTGGGGTGGGGCAGCTGGGGTAGGAGGCTATGCCAGCTGCTCCCTGAGGGCCCTGCTTGATGGTGTGTGTGTCACCCATCAGCTCAGCCCAAGCGTCCTGACACCAGGCTAGGTCTGCCTCATTGACACGCAGCTGCTATTCTGCAAGTTCATTCTGGTGGTGGAGGGAGGCTGTGTACATAGTCATGGGGTACCCCAGCCCTCCCTTCCACTGGTCCTGGGCTTCCTAGCCTGATGATGTGGACAGGGCTGACAGGCCCTAGTGGTGAGGTGGGCCTCGCCTGGCCCTCAGACAGTGCAGCTGTAATGATGGAAGGAGAGAGAGAGATGGAATGTCAGTCCCACACCCCATCTCCGAGGCCATGCTCCCCAGGCCGAGGGATGGGGTTGTCCTGGGAGCAGTGGTATGTATGTTCTGCGTGGTGGGCCCTGCTGCACATGGACTCTGCAATGCCTTGGGGAAGGGGGCTGACCATTTGGTCCCTCTCTCCCCCAGGGAATGGGCTGGCAGTCAAGATGGGATGTCCAGACATTGAAGGGTCCCCACATGGGTGGTGGGTGATCTGGGAGCAGCCTGGCCCTTCCTGCGCCATGTCCCCCCCCCCACACCTGCACCCGTGGATCAGTGCATGGGGGCAGGTGTTGACTGTCGCCTGTGGGCATGCTTGCGTGCTGGAGTCACAGTCTTTGGCAGGGTGCCGTGGCTGGCCTGCCTTGGGCCATGGCAGGGGCGGGACCTCCCCATACCATGGGGTGTACAATGCACTGGACGCTAATCGGAGGGTCCCACAAAGATGTCCAGGCACACCCGGCTTGAGGTAGCTCGACTCAGCAAGCCTGAGGGCACAGCTCTAATCAGGGTCCCATCAGTCAATTGTCATCCAAATGGGTCTCCATTTCCAGCTTGAGTGTGGTGGCCAGGCTGGAGGGTCCCAGATGGTTCTCATCTGGCCCTGGCTCCTCCTCTGGCACCACAAGGGGCTGCTCCAATGCTGTGTCTAGCATGGTCCGGGGTGGGGAGCTGTCTTTGCCCACGAGGAGGCTGTGGAGCTTGTAGTCAAAGGGGCAGGTGGCCAATCCTGCCTGACCGCCTGGCCATATCCTTGGCCCAGACATACTCCTGGCACATCTCCTTTACCTTGGAGCACATCTGCTCTAAGATCTGGGTTACGTGTCCTCAGGCTGCCTCTTGCCTGTGACTGCCCTCATGATGTCTTCCTCCTGCTACAAGCCCAGCAAGTCCCTCAGTTCAGGCTCAGTCCCGGAGGGCACCTGGTGTTTGGTGGCCCGGGCAGGCTCCTGGGACCCCTCGGCTGGCTCCCTGGGGAGCCCTGAGGGTCACAGGTGGGCTGTCTGCCTGACATGGTCAGAATGGTCACTGCAGTTGTGGGTGTGAGGGCATTGGGGCTGCTTGGTATCTGTCCTTGCTGCCTCCATGTTCACAGCTTCCTGCCACTGGGGCTCCCTGTGCCTTTAATGAGGCCAGACGTAGGGAGCATAGAGCTGTGATAGTTCTGGCCAGGGCGTCTCTGAGCTCCAGCTGGATGGCGCCATGAAAGACTCCTCTTTTTTAAGAAGGGCCCCTGGAGCATCTACGTGCTTTTTTTCCCTGAAAGATTCTTTCAGAAAAAGCTACTCTTCCTCATCTGGGAGCAGAGGAGGGTGACCTCAAAAAGCGTGGCGCTCTTTTGATTTGATATTGAAAGAACGTGGTTTTTGTGTAGATGCTCCATGTGTTTGTTTCGAAAAATAAAATAAAAATAAAAAGTTGATTTCAGTAATTGTTATAGGGAATAGAATAAAGAACCGTTGTAAATAGAATCAGTATAAAGAATTCACTTGTGTTTTCTTAACTCTGGGCAGTTATGGCTGAGTCGACATTTAGAGAAATACGATATTAAAGTTAATTTTTAAAGCTCACAATTTTATTTCAGGAAGCTGCTGTTTCTGCACTTGCTGCATTGTGCAATGAATATTACATCAATGACCAGAGAGAAGCTGATCCAGCTCTTCAGGGTAATGATTCATATGCATTGTCTCTATTTTCTTTAATGAATGTCTCTTAATTATTTATGTGAGTTATACGGGTAGGAGAGATTCATAGGAGGCAAAATAGGTTGTTTAAAAAGCACCACAGTGGATTAGCAAATTCTGAAGGCCCAGCCCAGTTATGTACCATTTTAAAGTACATTTAATTAGATGTACATCTTGATGTAACTAATATATACCATGCCTATGTTCTATATCGAAAAATGCCTTGGAGGGATAAAGGAAAAGATTGTATGTTTATAGGACAGTGTTGTTTGTAATGCCTTGGCTATTTAATTAGTGAATTGTGCTCTTAATATACAAGCTCATGGTTTGTGCACTCTAGAAAACTACCCTTTCTTCTATCTACTTCCATGTAATTTAATATATTACCTCTAGTAATCAAACCAAGGTAAGTAGAAATTCTAGCAATTTACAGGTTAAGGAGCGACACATAGATACTTGAGAACTAGCTTACGTCCTTTTTTCATCACAGTCTTTCTAGGAAGAAATGATGGAGTGTGAATGTGAGGAGAAGAGACTTTAAAGGGGTTCAGAGAAGAGCAATGAAAGAGGTTAAGGGCCCTGAAAACTCCCATTGAACTCCCATTGACTGAAGAGTGGGAATGTTTTATTTTAGAAAAGAAGTGACTACAGGGCAACATAAGTGTGCAAAATAATGACTGGTATAAAGAAGGCAGATAATTTTTGTTCACTCTGTTGTAGACCAAAGGTAAAGGGACTTTCAGTGAAACTGAAATATGGTAAATTCAAAACTAATAAAAAGTAATATCTTTTCATATAATTAGTCACAGAACAAAAAAGCAGTCCTGTAGCACCTGAAAGACTAACAATATAATGTATTAGGTGATGAGCTTTTGTAGGACAGACCCACTTCTTTAGATCTGAAGAATTCTAATAAACTATATTGTTAGTCTTTCAGGTGCTACAGGACTGCTTTTTTTGTTTTGGGAAGATACGGACTGTCATGTTTGCCTCTCTGATGTAATTAGTCTGTGGAACTCGTAGCCACAAGATGTTGAGGCCAAAAAAAGCAAGATTCAAAGAGGGAAAGGACATTTGCAATCTTGACAAAGTTGACTGGAGTTGTTATAATTACTGATTAATTTGTTTAATATAAAACCTCATGCCTTTAGGGTTTAAAACAGTCACATATTAGGGGCTTGGGAGAGACATTGGCAGCAGAGGCAGGTGGGTATCCATGCTAATCTAGTTCTTAGCATCATCTTCCGAAGCATCTGGTGTTGGTCATCATCAAAAACAAGCTGTTGGACTAGATAAAATGACTAGTCACGTTCAGTATGGCAATACCTACATTTCCAGGTTTAAATACAAGAGTGGAATTGCATTCATTTTTCACAGGAATCATGAGAATGTTTTCCCATATTTATTTTCTTTATCATTCCTAAATTGCATATGTGTTACAATAGTCCATTATTTAGTTCTATTCTGGTAGTTCCCAGAATCAGCTAGGCACTGCCCACGTGTACAGGAAGATGGAGTCCTTTCCCTAAAGAGCTTGCAGTCTAATAGGACATACAAGCAGTATATGAGGGGGAGAGAGAAGAGATGCAGTTAAGAAATGTCCAGTTAGTAATAGGGCCCTACCAAGTTCATGGCAATGAAAATTGCATCTTGGACCATGAAATTTGTTCTGTCCCACTTCCCCCACATATAAGAGTGTGTGTGGGTGTGTGCGTGTGTGCTTTTGCTATGTATTATACAGATTTCATGGGGGAGACCAGTATATCTGAAATTGAAGGTCCGGACCAAAAAGGGACGTATGGAGGAGAGAAGGGCTGCAAAATTATTTTACGAGGGTCATGGTATTGCCACCATTACCTTCAGTATCCTGCCATGCCATCCTTACTTTGGTGCTGCTACTGGCAGTGGGTCTGCCATCAGAGTTGAGCTCCTGGCCAGCACCATCACTCTTCAGCTGCCCAGCTCTGAATGCAGCACCACAGCTAACAGCAGCACAGAAGTAAGAGTGGTAGGACTGCAACCCCTCAACTTCTTTTTGGGTCAGGACCCTTACAATTACAACACCATGAAATTTCAGATTAAATAATTGAAATAATGAAATTTATTATTTTAAAAATTCTGTGTCCAAGAAATTGACCAAAATGGACTGTGAACTTTGGTAGAGCCCCAGTTGTTAAATATGCTTTGGGGATTTTGTTTTTGTCAATCAAATACATGTAATCTAGACTCTGTTGCCCAACAAACAGTTCATTATTAGTGGGCCTGTTTACGGATGACAATGTAGAGTGTTTTGATCATTTTGGAAAATGGGAGGTTTGAATGTTGAAGGTGAAAATAAAAGTGACTTGTTGAACTCTTGATAGCTGAGGGAAGGGGACTGTATAGAGAAGACAGTAATGTATCAGAGTCATAAGGAAGAGTGAACATGATATAGGAAAAGGGAAGTAAATGACTTAGATCTGGTCTACCTTAAAAAGTTATATTTTCATTGGTCAGGAATACGAAAAAAGTACACCAACCCACATAGCTATGTTGACATAGCTGCATCTACACTGGGTTTAGTCAGTCGAAAAGTGCTCCCATAGGACATGATTCGGAGGGGAAGTTTTCCTACACTGGCTATATCTACATTAACACTTTTGTTGGTGTAAGTTATGGAGCTCAGAGGTGTGAAAAAGCACCATCCTGAGCAACGTAAGTTACGCCTACAGATGCATCAGTGTGGATAGTGCCATGTTGGCAGGAACTGCACTCCCACAGACATAGTCACTCCTGTTTGTTGGGCATGGGATCTCTTTCCCATTGGCATAGAACAGCTATATGGGTGATCTTACAGAAGCTCGGTTGCATTGGAATAACTGTGGTCTACCACGCTTTTCTGGATATCTATGCAAGTGGTGATAACAATTGCACCAAAAATGTAAACAATTTTTAACCAATGTCAGTATGTCTAGGTTTGTGTATTTCTGTGGAAATCATACTCTTCTCTGTGTTACCAGTAACAAGTATGTGCTATGTATCTCTAATCTACTTCTAGGAACTTCCCAGCATTCCTGCAAAAGTTGTGTTATACAGTGTATCTACCAAATAGGTCCATGTTAATAGATACGCCTCTTAGAGCAGGTCCAAGCAGCAGGGGATTTTGGTAATACTGTACCAGTGTTACTTGAGTGTGTGGTAGCTATACAATACCACAAACTTCAGTGGTTTGAAATCTGAATTTATTCAAAGCAAGGAAGTCCCAACTAGCCTGCACTGTTGCTATCACATCACTTCTTTCCTTTCTCTTTGTCTTCCACTTTCTTTCCTCTGCACTCTCTTATTTGCTGTATCCCTCTTCTTTCTTCCATGTGTCATTTTCACTCTTTCTCATGTGTGCCTGAAACTTGCTTTTGAGATTCTCTTCTTCTGACTGTCTCTCGGTAGCTGCAGGTCCTGTAAATTGAAAATTGTAGAAACTTCATGGGCTATGGTGTTTTACCAAGCACACACCCAGAGGAGGCATGTAATGTCACATTGCCAGAGGCCAAATAATTACCACTGCTTATCAGTTTTCAGTAAATAGCTGCTGGTTTGCGTTCTGTCACTTGTGAATTTTCTGTCATTTGGCTGAGACCTTCGGTTTGAAATGAACATCAGTCATAGCAATGCTTCTGCAACCACATTGTTTGAAATGTTGTCAATGAGTACTTACGCAAGCATGGTAGCAGCATATGGCCTCAGGGATCTGCATATGGGTCTGTGAATGGGAAGGTTTTAAAGTAATACACATATCTGTGTGAAAATGTGTTAGCTCTAGAATAGGTAACTAGTTTCCTGATGAGATGTGGTAAACACCTGCTGGCTGTACGGGGGTTTAAAAATAATGTGAATGGAGTAATGAGTAGTGATTAAATGCATTGCTCCATGATGAATTATCTTTCTTCCTCTGGCAAATACTGCCTAATCATTTAATCTTGAGATGACAGGTAGAGCCTTCACTCTTTCAGTCTTCATAGCCATTCTGACTTCTATGTCTCTAGTAAAGTTGATGTTGATAAATGCAAAGTAATGCATATCAGAAAATATACTTTGGACTATATGAATAAATGATAAGGACTAAATTAGCTGTTACCAGTCAAAGGAGAGATCTTGGAGTTCATTGTGGATAGTTGTCTGGAAACATCCACTCCATGTGCAGCTTGAGTCAAAAAAAGAAGCAATATTAGACATCACAAAGAAGGGGATAGAGAATAAAACAGAAAATACCTTATTGTCGCTGTATAAATCCATGATACACCCATATCTTGAATGCTGTGTGCAGATTTGGTTGCCTCACCTCAGAAAGATGGCATTGGAAATAGTTCTGAGAAGGGCAAGAGAAATGATTAGTGTTTAGAATGGCTGCCATATGAGGGGAGAGTAATAAGAGTGGGACTTTTCAGTTTGGAAGAGGCAATTAAGGGGGGAATATGATAGAGGTCTATAAGCTCATGATTGGTGTGGAAAAAGTGAATTGAGTGAAGAATTATTTTTAGAGTCCTTGTGCAAGAACTGGAGGGGCCTTACGTTCCTGTCTGTTCCAGGAACAGTGTTCAGTAGTATTCTCTGGGAGAGAATGAAGACAGAAATTCATAGCTCAGGGAAGAATGGGTCGGCTTCCAAAGCAAGAGATCTTCTGCTGACCAAATAGCAATTTTCAGAGTGATCGTAGAACAGTTGCTTCAGTGGAACTCCCCGCCCTACATAACTTTCATAGACTTTGAAAAAACCTTTAACAGCATTGATAGAGACACTTGGTGGAAACTGCTGCAACACCATGTCATCTCATCGAAAATTATTAACCTGATCCGTTCAACATACAAACCCTCAACATACCAAGTTGTTCGCAGTGGTGTCTTGACAGAATCTTTTAGCATACTCTCAGGTGTGCGACAAGGGTGCCTATTGTCACCTTTCCTATTGTTGGTGACAGTGGACTGGATTATGGGCAGGACAACAGATGGCCATCAATGGGACATTCAGTGGACACTTTTCAAACACCTATAGGACATTGAGTTTGCTGATGATATGGCTTTCCTTTCACACCAACATAAAAGCCTGGAAGACAAGGGTGCAACACTAGACAAAACTGCCTCAGTGACTGGAATGAGCATTAACAAGGAAAGACCAAGACAATGAGGATCAACCAGTCCAACAACACCAGGATCACACTGGGAGGCGATGACCTGGAAGGTGTGGAGCAGTTTACCTACTTTGGTAGTATTATGGACAGAGACAGAAGAACTGGCAAGGATGTCAGTGTCAGAACAGGCAAAGCAACAGCTGCTTTCAAGACTCATCATCCTATGTATCATTAACAAATAACATCTGCGAATACTAAACTGCAGATCTTCAAATGTGAAGAGTGTGTGCTTGCGTGGATGCGAGACCTGGTGTACAAAAATGTCTTCAAATCACAAGCTACAGACATTCATAAACAGATGCCTGAGGTACATCCTTCACATCAAATGGCAAGACTGCATCACAAATGAGGAGCTTTGGAATAGAGCAGGAAAAGAACCGCTTGATGCTCAAATCAAGAGAAGAAAGTGGGGATGGCTAGGCCACACTCTCAGAAAACCATCATCCATTATAGTCCATGAAGCTCTCAAAGGAACCCTCAAGAAAAATGCAGAAGAGGAAAACCTCAGACAATGTGGAAAAGATCTACAGATATTGAAGAACTGTGGTATTCCTGGAGCCAGCTAGAAGTTTTGTCCTGAGACAGAGTGAACTGGAGGAGACTTGTAGATGACCTATGTTCCACTTGGAGTACAAGGGTTTAAGTCAATTCCCATAACACAAGAACTACCAATCTCCGGATTAAATTAGTAGATAGCAGGCTTTACAATAAACAAAAGGAAGTACTTCTTCATAAAATGCTCAGTCAACCTGTAGAACGCCTTGCTGGACGATGTTGTTTAAGAAAAAGAGCTAGGTAAATTCGTTTAGGATAGGTCCATCGATGATATTAGCCAAGAGGGCAAGAATGGCTCTCTAGCCTGTGCTTGTCAGAAGCTGTGAATGGGTGATCAAGGATGGATCACTGGATGATTACCTGTTCCTTTAATTTCCTCTAAGGCACCCTGCATAGACCACTGTCAGAAGACAAGGTACTGGTCTTAGATGGACCTTTGATCTGACCCGGTACGACCATTCTTAATGACTGAAAGCTATCTAATTTTGTGACTTAACTATTTTTTTGAAAAGAGATTATGTAAATTGCAACTCTCAATCAATTTTAGGTGTGAATAATTACACATTACATGGGTTTTACTTGATCATATATTTTGCTCTTCATTTACGAAAAAGTTTGATAAAGTAGCTGAAATCTGATCAGTCTGTTTCCTTCCACCCACGCCATTCCTGGGTTCTAGTGATTTCTTTTTCTTAGTGTGTGGGTCCATCTTCTCATTCCTCTAAGATCATTAGAGCCACTGTCCTACCTCTTCACACTGCAGTATAGAGATCCTGAGCTCTGCAGGATGAAGATTTCTATCTTGAATATGTTTTGGGCCTCAAGGCAGCCCAGGGATTTATTTATTTATTTATTTATTTGTTTAAAAAATCCCTAGCATACATTCTGGCCAGGCAGTTACCATGGTCCTAGGAGCTGTGGGAGAATCATGAAGCAGAGTCAAAAAAAGAGCCATGAAAATACATAAAGGGTTAGACAACTTTCTCTATAATGATAAGGTCAAGGAGTTTGATTTGTTCTGCTTAACAAAGAAAAAGTTAAGGGTGACCTGATTATAGTCCACATATACCTACATGGGAGACAAATATTGATTATGGGCACTTCAGTCTACTAGAGGAAGGTATAATGTAAACCAATAGCTGGAAGATGAGACTAGATACTTGCAAACTGGAAATGAGTCATAAAATTTGGAAAGTCAGAGCAACCATCTGAACAAATTATGAATGATTGTGGTGGATTCTTTGTCACTAGCAATTTGCAAATCAGGATTAGATGCTTTGCTTAAAGATATGTTCTAGGAATTATTTTAGAGATGTCTTCTGGCCTAGGTTGTATGGGAGTCAGACTAGATAATCATAGTGGTCCCTTCTGTCTTTGTAATCTGTGGTACTGAAGTTGTTTTGGGTGTAAAAGGTTGGGTCCCTACGTGCCTGCATAGAGTGCCTGGCTTTATTATAAGCTCTGTTGAGCACTTGGTTTTGGTTTAAAAAACAAAACACGCGGCCCGTGTCTACACTAGCCCAAATCTTTAAAATGGCCATTCAAAGATTACTAATGAGGCGCTGAAATGCATACTCAGCACCTCATTAGCATGCCACCAGCCATGGCTCTTCGAAATTGCCGCTTTTCGCTGCTGTGCGGCTTGTCCAGACAGGAGCCCTTTTTGAAAGGACCCCGCCAACTTTGAAATCCCCTTATTCCTATCTGATGAATTGGAGTAGTGTAGCCATAGTCGCAGAAACATTAAAATAAGAGAAACTTAACTGGTGTCACTCTTTGGAAAGAGCAAATTTAAAATCATTCTAAACTGAGTTTGTCACAAGATTAGCATTCCGCAAGCTATAGCCTACGTGTCTGTCTGTCTGTCTCTCTCTTTCTCTCTTTTTGTTAAATCAGTACTTTTTCTGTAAGAACAGAATGTCTTGCATGTTAGCAAGAGAATTTGGATTGAAGAGAATGTTAACACAGGCTGTCTGTTCTTCTATTGGTGGGCTAGCTATGTAATTATGTAGTCTCTGGGCTTCACTTCACAATTGTATTTTTCTAGGTGAACTGTTGCAGCAGTATATATCAGAACTTCAAAACACAGAAGAAATGATTCGTTGTGGTTTTTCGCTAGCCCTTGGGGCTTTGCCAAGATTTCTGCTAAAGGGCAAACTCCATCAGGTGAGATGAAGTGTAGTCCTTAGCAAATAAATAAGGGGAGAGGGGCACACATTTTAACTGATTCAGAAAATGGTTTGAGTGAAGTCTGAATGTTTTATCAAATAAATGGTAGAAGCTCATTACCATGAGTGTTCATGTGAGAGTGTTAAGTTTGTCCTACAATAATTCAGTCAAGCATAATAATTTTGGCTTAACATATATTCATATAACTAAAATCGAGCCTTTTCTCAGCAATCTGAGTGTAGAAGCCAAACACTGACTTGGAATAGAAAAAAGAACTGTCCCTTTGCTAATGCCCATTGTTTTAATGTTTTTAACAATCATCTCCTGAAAAAATCCTGGCCTTTTAAAAAAAAAAAAAAAAAAAAAAAAAAGCCGTTGTTTGTTTGGTTTTACCCTTTTTTTTTTCCCTCACAAATTTTGGATGTGCTGGAAGTCCCCAGACTTAGCTCCCTGCTCAAGAAGGAGAGATGGTGGTGGCTTGGTCACCCCTTGCAGGTCCTTGGTACTGAATGGCACAATGTCCCTGTGCAGAGGAGGGCAGCTACTGATGGAGGACAGCTTGTCTGCTGTGGAGGGAGAGAGATGGGCAGGGAGCTGGATCTTGGAAGCCAAGACTGTCTGACTACCGCAGTGTTAGGCCTTTAGGAAGTGGCAAGTATGGGAGTAGTAGGCATCCTTTATTCTCACCCATATGTCCCAGTGAATAGTGGGCACACACCATCCCCAGCCCTCTGCACCCTTCCCCTTCGTGTCTGCTGCATCCCATCGGCACTGACCTCTCTGAATAACCCTTGTGAGTAGCTTCAACTTCAGCTCACCTTGGGGGCATGTGATCACCCAGAGAGGAGCCCCAAGGCACAGAGCTGTTGTCTCTGCTGCTGCTGCTGTTTCCAGACAGTGGACATTCCTAATCCTGGCTCTGATGCCCCAGGGCTGGAAACTGGGCACTCTAATCCCGCTGAAACTCCTGAGAAGGGAGCTTGAGCAGTGATGACCCTCCTGCTGCTAGTGGGTCAGTGTGACAAAAGGAGCAATGTCCAGTGTCCATGGCAGGATTATTTTCTGTTTATTCATCTCACTCTCAGTCAGAGCTCCCAACCTCCTGCTCTTCCTCTCAGCTCTGCCCCACTTTTCCCTGCTTTCTCCTGACCCCAGCTCTGCATCTGGCTAAGTAATGACTTGGGAATAGGAGTTCTGTTCAAGTAACATTTCTTGTTACCAACAGTAAATGATTTTAAAAAGACAAAACTATTGTGTAATGGGGGTTAGAGAAGATTTCATAACTCCTAACATTTCACCATTTGTTTTTCCACAGCCCATAATATTAGTTCCAATATTTTCTTTGAAAATAGAAGTTAATATTTTGCAATAATTTTTTGTGCAAATTATGATTTTTTAAACAAACACTGATAAATTCAGGGAAATTTTAAAAAAAGGAAATGAAGGGCCTTATTCTTTTCCCTAAAAAATTGTCTGCTTATGTTGGGGGAGGTAAAGCGTATTCAACGGTCTCTGTGTAGAAGCTGGCATTACCTTCTGCTTGTGCAGCTCTTATTCTGCAGATAAATGGTTGATTTCATTCTGTAAGACTATGTCTACACTTGACCCCTACTTTGAAGGCTACACAGCCTGCTGGCACTTTGAAGTTGTCGCAGGGAGAATTAGCTTAACAAAGTCCTGCATATTCATGGCAGCACTTTATTAGTATTCTCCGATCAGCCTGGTTACCATGCCCCCTTTGAAGTAGGAGGCAAGTGTAGACGTAGCCTGAATGTTTTTAAATCTAGTGTCCACCGTGAACATGTAAATTTGCGGTTATCTTTTTTAGGTTTTAGAAGGTTTGAAAAAAGTTATCTGTATTTCCCACAAAGATGTGAGCTTTGCAGAATCAAGAAGAGATGGCCTAAAAGCAACCGCAAAGTATGTTTTGTCAGCTTTATATTTATCTGATTTCAAATTACTGCATGTAAAATGTTTAGCATTCATGTTATTATTCTAACTTGGCTATATTGGATTAAATTCACCTCCAAAGGGGTTGTTTTATATTCTTCATGGGTCATAAGGACCCCCACTACCTGTCTTGCTTAAATCAGTCCTTGATGCCACCTGCCCGTTCTTTGGACAGATGGGTACTAGATGGAACTACCTTTGGGAATTGTTGGCATTGTTTTTTTTTTTAATCAGCCAATTGCATGTCTATTGCATGTTAGGAACACTCCCTTCTCATGACCTAGAAGTTCATGAGCTCATTGTACTAACCTGGATTATGATAAATCAGAATTGATTAAGTTTGTGTTTCTTTTTCAATGACGTACAAATCCTGAGAAAATAAGAATATCCTGTATTTTCATTCTTTCTTTCTCTCGAGGGAAATATTCAAGGTTGATGAGTTGAGTGATGCTATCATTTTTGAAACTATCATTCCTGTTTGTGTGTAAAATACATGAAATATATTATGTTCTTAACTTTATACGATGATTCAGATAACCCTGTTACATCATTTCCCAGTGTAAATTAGTATGTGATACAGATGAAAAATACCCCCAAGTTAGCTATTAATACCAAATACATGGCACTGGATTCCTCTGTAATCGTGTGTACAGATATCACATTGGTCCTCTGCTCTACGTGTTTGGTTCATTACGGGGAATAGCTGGATGATGAGGATGTAAAATAATTGTGCTTCTTTATGCATTTATCCTACAAGTAAAAATGCATCTGTTGGGCCCAGACTAACACAGCTACCTCTTTGTTACTGCACTACATCAGTGTACTTGTAGTGCTGCAACGCTGTATGTCTTTAGTTTCATGACCTACCGTGCTTGATACCCAGGCACCTGAAGTCTCCCAAACACATGGTTTATGTAACTATTTCAATGTTGAATCAGAAATTATGAAATCGGAATGTGACAGATTCAGCCAGAGGATCATGCTGCATACCCCTTTTAGAAATTTTCTGAATGGATATGTCAAGGATATTTATATGTCCAAAATACTGGAGTGTGAACAAAACTAAGCTTGGCATGATTTTGTCCTTTTTCTCGACAATTTCTTTTCTGTTTCTCTGTTAGAGTTTGTCAGACAGTTGGTGTGAAGAGAGAAGGATCACAAGATCAATTTGTATGCAAAGATAATGTTATTCAGATCTATACAATGTTACTTAATGGTATGAGTGACTACACCACAGACAGCCGAGGAGATGTTGGAGCATGGTAAGTCCTCAGGTATTTGGAGACTAAGAAATTGAATTTCTTTCTATTAGTATTTTGTTACCACTGTGATGTGGTCTACTGTAAGTCTGTAGTTAGACTCAGAGATTTTCCAAAAGCTAAGATGGGACAAAATGAATATACCCCAACGTTTGAAGATTTGAGTAAGGGTAGAAATATTGTGTAGAAAATGAGGACAGTGTTTTTCCACCTATGCCTCAAAATAGAAACAAAAACAAAAAAAAAGCTTAACTCACACGTGGCCCTTTTCTGGCTTTTACTATCTTCTGTTTCCAGGTGATGAATAAAGCCTCAGGCTAAATGTGAGTCACTTGTGAGGTTAGCCTAAGATGCAGTGTTTACTCTTCGCTTACAGTTTTTTAAATATCATATTTGCCCTTAGTCATGCCTCAAACCAGAAGACCAGTTTAAAAGTTTTCCCAATGACAGCTTTTTATGTGGCTGACTGACCAGCAGAGGGAGCTGTTGTACAATTTGTTAAGTGCTTCTATTTCATTGAGTTTAAACACAGGTTTTTAAGAAATTAAATGTTTCGTAAAGGTATAGTAGTCTTTGTTTGCTATACTGAAATCAGGGTTTCAGTGGCTTCAGCTCTTACCTCTAAAAATAACAACTTTAAATATATACTAATCAAAGATGTGCATTCATTGTGTGCTTTAGTCTTCAAACCTTAATATGTATAAAGTAGTAATGTGGTGAGAAATTGTTCAAAATGTAAATTAGTGAAATGAGACGATTCTGTGCTGTTCCCTCAATGAGCTGGGATAAAGAGTGTGGTTTTTAAAATGACAAAAAATAAAGGCATTGTAAGAAGTTTTTTTCATAAGTGACCTTAGATACTAAAGTACACAGAATTTGGTATATGAGTTCACACACTGGTGGAAGATCCCTGCATTCCTTGAGTGAAATGGACAATAAAAAGGGGTCGGGTCTGCACGTTGTTCTTCATATTGTGAAATCCAGAAGAAAAAAAAATGTGAAAGACCCAATAAAGAAAAAAGCAAGTCATCTTACTAGGTCATTGTTCTTTATATATTAAATGTTTCAAGGGTGCATGACCCAGAACATTTCTAAATCTTCAGGAATTAAACAGCTGTTCTCTGACTTCGATTAAAAATAGTGCAAGTATACATGATTGCATCTGCTTGCAGGCAGACATGTCCCTTTAGCTTAGCTTATTTGATGAGGTAACCAGAACTGCAGACAGTATTCAAGGTGCAGGTGTACCTTAGAGTTCTATAGTGGCAATGTATTCTTTTTGTTTTATCTATCCCTTTCCCAATCTAACATTCTGTTGACTTCTGCTGCACTTTGAGTGGATATTTTCAGAGAACTATCCACAATGACCAAGATCTCGCTTCTGAGCAGTAATGGCTCATTTTAGATGTCATCATTTATATGTGTAGTTGGGGTTATGTTTTCCAATGTGCATAACTTTTCATTCATCAACATTAAATTTCGTCTTCATTTTATTGACCACTTACTCAGGTTTGTGAGACTCCTTTGTAACTCTTCTCAGTCAGCTTTAAATATCTTGAGTAATTTTGTATGATCTCAACAGGTTTCAGAGAGGTAGCTGTGTTAGTCTTTTTAGCAGAGCCAATGAAGAGTAGTCTGGCACCTTAAAGACTAACAAGTGTATTAGGGCATAAGCTTTTGTGGGCTGCAGATCACTTTGTCAGATACGTGAAGTGGAAGCTTCAGTATGTCCTAATACATTTGTTAGCCTTAGAGGTGCCCCAGAATTATTAATAAAATTATAAAAATAAAATTCATATTAAGTATTACATTCTCAATTAAAATTATTGTTATATTCAAAGAAGACCTGAAAAAATATGATAAAGTATGCCTTAAACATAATCTATAATAATAATAGATGTGACTTTCTGACAGAAGTACATTTTCTTTGGTAGCCCTGAAAGCTACAGTAGGCTTTGAGTTTGATATGCCTGACAGCACTCCAGAAAGACAAGACCATTGTGGAGAAGCTTAATTTTAGCTTCTCCACAATGGCCTTGTCTTTCTGGAGCATTCATGTAGCACTTCATTTGTTCAGTGGCCCCACGTTATTTGGCTGGCTTTCTGTGTGTGTGCCTGACTCCTGGAGATCAGTTATACATGTCATTTCTGCTTCTGATATACTTTGCTGTTAGTTTTTGTCATTTGCTGATTGCTCTTCAAATTCTTTTGTTTTCGTTGCCTACCTAATTACACTTTTATCCTTTCCTTGATAGAGTTTATCCTTCTTTCTATTCCTCTCCATAGGGTTTGACTTCCAGTTTTTACAGACAACAAGAAGTCCTGTGGCACCTTAGAGCTAACATATTTTGGAGCATAAGCTTTCGTGGGCAAAGAACTGCTTTGTCTAAAAGAATGCCTTTTGCTTCTAACTGCCGCTTTTACTCTATTGTTTAGCAATAGTGGCATTTTATTTTTCTTCTTACTGTAATTTTTTATTTGGGATATACAATTGTTTTGAGCATTTACTATGGTGTTTTGAAATAGTTTCTGTGTGGTTTGCAGGCACTTCACTTTTGTGATTGCTCATTTTAACTTCCATTTTAACTATTTTCATCACTTCTATGTATTTTCCCTTTTTGAAGTTAAATGCTACTGCAGCCTGTTTCTTTAGTATTTTTCTCCCTACAAGGATATTAACTTTAATTACATGTTAGTGAGATGTTCAGCGGCACTCATTCTTTACCAGATCCTCTGTACTACATGAGACTAAATTCAGAATTCTCTTTCTTCATGTGGATTCCAAGATTAGCTGCTCCCAAGAAGCAGTAATTTACAATGTGTAAACATTTTATCACTGCATCCCATCGTGAGGTGACATATTCCCAGTGAGTATGGGGATAGCTGAAATTCCCCATTATTCTTGGTTTTTCTTTTTTTGGAGTCTCTCTAATCTCCTTGAGCATTTCACAGTCATGTCACTGTCTTGGTTGGGTGATCTGTAGTATATTCCTACTGATATACTCATATTATTCAAGCATGGAATTTCTATCCGTAGAGATTATGTGGTACAATTTGATTCATTGACGTTTTAAGATTTTTACTATGCTTTCTTTCACATGAAGAGCCATTCTCCCACCAGCAACTTAAGATAAAATAACACAAAATGCTGCAATTCAGCCTATTATTTTATTTTAATGTGAGCTATAAAATGGAACAGTAGATTTCTGAAGTTCCTTTTCTTTTGCATTTTTGTGTTTTATATAGCTTCTGAAAATCAAAAAGGCATTTCAAAGGTTATTTGAAAGCCTTACTTCCCCCAAGACTGGTCCTTGGATTTCTGCAACACGGGTGATTGCGTTCTTGAATACTAAGCCCTCTGTGATGCATTTGGCTTCTGCTGACCCTTGGCCCAACAGTGGCAGCCAGTTTCTGAACTCAGTGTTCATTGTTCAGTATTGTATAAACCTTTGCTACCTGCAATTTTAAAAGAGGAGAGGAGAAAACTTCTGTTGCTTTTCTGCCATAAAAAGCTTGTTTTCCATTCTATTTAAGTTGCAAAATTTTTATTAATAGGTTTCTTTGTGTAAAGAAAGCTTTATTGATGTCTAAAATAGTATGATACATTTATGGAAGAGTCATCTGGCTTATTTGTAATTAGAAGTATTTTTAATAAGGTTAGTACTGTTTTCAGTGAGTTGTATTTTTGTTGTTGATTATTCTAATGCACACAGTAAAATATTAGTATATATGGAATCTTTATTATACTCTGAATTTTTGCATACCTAATTCAGGATTGTTAATATAGATTGAGCCTCCTTGATCTGATGCCAGGGCTTGGATGTTGCTGGATGGAGTGACCTGGGCCAGAGAGCCCCGGCAGATGGTGTGGGGTTGGCTGGGAGTCTGTCTGGGAAGCTGCCAGTCTGGCAGTTGGAGGCCTGGCAGCTGGGAATCTGTCTGGGGTTGCCAGGAGTGGAGCTGGGCTACGGGATCAGCAGCAAGGGAGTCAGATTTACTTCTCCAGGTCAGCCAAGTTCCTTGTTCAGGATTGGTCAGGTCCTGAGGGTACCAGACCAGGGAGGTCCAACCTGTGTAACTGAATGCTGGAGTTGAGTTATACATGTCACTTATGAAGCCATGCCTCCAGCTGTTGCAGCAAGGCACCACTGCTATCTACCTAAACATGACTAAAACAAATGAATTTTTTCGACAGTTAAGCACTGATAAATTGGCCGCAGAGTTCTCTGGAGCACTTGTCATCTTGCTGTACAAGGTGACTGTAGACTTTCCCCCACACCTAATTTTTTTCTGTTAGTTCTAGTTTGGGGGGGGGGAGGTCTCCCTTTCACCCTTTTTTCTTTTTCGTTCTGTGCTAGTTTGCCTCTTCCCTGCCCCCCAGCATGCCCCCGGGAGTTTAAGAACTGTGTCACTTGTGTGAAGTCTACGCCCAGAAGGGACCCACCTACGGTTAGCCTCAAGAGTTTAGGTGAAGGGCTCTTAATAAATATATGCAGTATGTGTAAGTGCTTCAAGCCTAGGACTAATCCAGAAAGTGATCAGGGCTTGAAACTCCTACTTATGGAGTCCGCACTTCCCTACTAGCTACTTATAATCTTCCTTTGATGCTTTCTCTCTGCGGTTAATGCTTACTTTACTGCCATGACCATCCCCTGAGCTTTTTAGTAGTAAGAGGGAGACACATTCCCACCCAGCTGCCTGGCAAGATGGTGATGCATGATTCATTTCCTGCCACTTGTGTCATGGGAGCATGATATATGCATCTGCTAATATGCATATGCTAATTTTTTTTTTTTAAGGGTAAATCATTTTCTCATACAGAATCCTCTGTCAGCATCTATCATTCATCTGTTACTATGCGAGCCTTATGGCAAAATCTTTGTCACGTGTCTCCCAATGCCCTGAAATTTTCAGAACCCATTTTAAGTATATTCAATAGTAAATTCTGCCTCACAGACATTTTAGTAGGAATTTTACAAAACATTGCAGTTTCAATTTGGTGCCATAAGGTTAGGATGTGGGTTGTCACATCCAGAGTTGTTTCTTATTCAGTCACATAACATCTGTGTGGCAACTACATTAATTGCTCATGTGGAAACATTAATATTAGGCAGTTATTTGATGATGATGATTTGTGTTGTTTTAAATAAGATATAACAACCAGAAGAAAACAAGACTATCTTCCTTCCTGCACCTCAATATGACTCACCACTTACTACTATGATGTTACACATCCTTGGCAGGTGATATGTAGGTGATAATGTAGGTCTGTCCTTTTTCCCTCCTATTTCCTCGCTGTTCAGACTTGTCTCCATGGGGCAATGCACTGGAATAGCTTTTGTCGAATATGCTATTCCAGAATAGCACCTTGTGTGTGCAGCCTCTTAATCTAACAAGTGTCCAGTGGACTATTTTATTTTGCAGTAGCTATTTGGCTCCGTTAAGCAATGTAGAAAAGTCCTGATTAACTTCCCCATTCCTCTCATTCCTTCCTCTATTTCTGCCTTTAATTAAAAATAAAATCTTCAGTAGACCCTGGGATTTTCAAAGGATCCTCAGTGATGTAGCTGTCATTGAAATTCAAGTGGGATTTGGGTGCTAACCTCCCATAAGGCTCCTTTCACAGCACTAGCCAAAACCAACAATAACATATAACTAAAGAAAGCAGCTCTCAGTGGGGACTGTTGGAAGCTGTGTACTTTTGAAAAAATTGGCCCCGAAGGTGTGAATGTTTCCAGCTTAGTTTCTTTCAAACAAATAAGAGTTATGTGGAAGCACTGTAAGGAAAAAAATCAGTTTTGCTGTGAAAGAGACATTTTCTTTAGTGTTGGGTTTCTTTCTTTGAAAGATTTGTGGGAGAGTCAATTAACTTTACTTTGTATATGAAAACTTAACATTCCTTATGTCAGACCGGACAAGTCCCAGCAAACAATCTGTCTACAGGTGTGAATAATGAATATTCAATAGTAAGTGTATGAAGGAGAGAAAATAATACATGATGAAAGACTGATAAGATGTTATATTGAATTTCATCAATTGTTTTCTAAGTAGTATAACTTTTGTACTATCACTTTATAAGTGGTTCACCAATTATACAATCATAGAAGAAGATTAAGGTTGGAAGACTCTTCAGGAGGGTTATTTAGTCCAACCCCAGGCTCAATGCAGGACCAACCCCAACTAAATCCTTCCAGACAAGGCTTTGTTAGCTACTACTACTTAACCCTTGTACTCCATGTGGAGCATAGGTCATCTACAAGTCTCCACTTCACTTGGGACAAAACTGCTAGCTATCTCCAGGAATACCCCACTTGTTGTCCTTCAGTCTCCATAGATCTTCTCCACGTTGTCTGAGGTTTTCTCTTTTGCATTTTCCTTGTGAGTTCCATGTGAGAGCTAGACAGACTATGATGGTTTTCTGAGCGTGTGGCCTAGCCATCCCCACTTTCTTCTCTTGATTTCAGTGTCAATTAGTTTTTGTCCTGGTCTGTTCCAAAGCTCATCATTTGTGACAAAGTCTTTCCATTTGGTGTGAAGGATGTACCTCAGATATAAGTTTATGAATGTCTGTAGCTTGTGATTTGGAGACTTAGGAAATGCATATGCTCCTAGATATTGTGGCAGTGGAGGAATTTCCTCAGTAACTGAGGAGCAGGGTTTTCTTCTCCTGATACTTTCTTGTCCCCAAGGCAAAGGAGTTGGGGAGTGGTTTCCCACCCATTCTGTAACTCAGGAAGCTCAGTGAGTTTGTCATCAATCTAAAGTTTTGGCTGGTTTCTCTGAGCTCCATCCTCACTTCCTTGGATCCTAGTGATTGGTATACCACCCTCTACTTAAAGGACGCCTACTTCTATATTGTGATTGAACCTTCTCACAAATAACATCTCTGCTTTCTGGTGGGGCAGGCTAATTTTCAGTTTACAGCTTTCCCATGTGGGCTTCCTATGGTGCCCCGAGTAATCATCAAAAATATGGTGGTGGCGGCAGCCTCCTTTGGGCATCATAGGGTTTACGTATACCCTTACTTGGAAGACTGACTCTTGAGGGGCCGTTCCTACCAACAGGTGGAGGCACACATCACCTTTACTTTTGAAAGAGTAGGCCTACTGCTCAATCCTGGGAAACCAACCCTCGTGACCCCGCAACATACTGAATTCATCAGGGCAGTGCTGAACATCACCAGGGCTCAGGCATTCCTGCTTCTTCTTCGAGTGTCCCCGTGGGTGCTCCACAATAGGCGTCGGGCTCGCCCGGTGCCGCAGATCGGATCTTCCAAGCAGTCTCTGCCGGACCGCGCATGCGCCGGCGCACGCCGCTCCCCCACGCGCTCCTGGCCACGTGCGCGATCCGGTCCCCGCCAGTTCCTCTTAACTGCTGTCGGCTGCAGACGGAATCCAAACTAGGCTAAGGCCAAGTTAGCGTATTCAATGGTTTTAACTGTTTTTTCTTTAAAGTTTTCAAGTTCTTAGGCTACTGCAAGTTAGCTAGTTTTTTTTTTTTTTTTTTTTTTTAAAATAACAACAAGCGGGACGGCATTCAGTCCAGTCCCAGTAACAAGCGGAACACCAGAGGCCAGGAGCCTAGGGCCATCAGCCCTCCTGCCGCGGCAGGCTATCGGAGAAGGGGAAAAACAGCACAGAGAAGGTGCTAAGTACCCATTAACAACTGAAAGACTCACCAACAATGTCCTCTTCAGGATTTAAGAAATGTGAGTCCTGCCGAGAGGCAATGCCAGCGTCTGATGGGCACAGTCTCTGCATAAGTTGCCTGGGGGAGTCCCATGTCACGCAGAAATGCTCCTTCTGTGCAAAACTAACAGCCAGAGCAAGGAAGGACAGGGAGATGCAGCTTAAAATGCTGCTCTTCGACAAGGCCCTCCAGCCAGACGTGCTGGAGTGGCCACAGCAGGAGGGACCCTCCGGGGCCCATAAAAGGAAAGCCGCCTCCCTCACCCCATCAGCACAAAAACGGAGGAAAGCCTCCCCAGCCCGATCCCTGCCGGCAGCAACAGCGAGCGGGACGGGAGGAGCGCGCAGCCCCCAGCCGCAGCAACAGCTGATCGGCGGCGGCACGGAGAGCCACGTGGAGGCGGCTCAGCCTCCGATAATCAAACAGCCGCCCTGCACCGCAGGCAGGGCGGCGGCTAAACAAGCGCTGGTACCGGCGGCACCGCAAGCAGCGGCACCGATCCCCGGGGAACTGGCGGTGCAGAGCGCGCAGGCACGCAGCCTGCAGGCACCGGAGGACACCGCCTGTGCGGCACCTCCCATGAGCGTGCTGAGCACGGCGCGGACGGGGCCGAGATCCCCTACACGTCAGGGGGCGGCGTTACCTCCTCAAGGGAGGGGGAAGGCTGCACACAAAACGAGGCACCGCAGCCCCTCTCCATACAGGGCTGCGGAGTTGCTTTCTTTCAGCCCTCCGCTTATGCTGCAGACTCCAACCAGAAGGCAGGGGTCCCCCCTAGCCTACCCGGAGCCCCCGTCTCCATTTTTACAACCAGCCTCGCCCTGGCTGGGACCACCTTCACCCTTCCTGGGGTTTGAGCCGCTGGAATACTATCCAAAATCGCTCTCTCCAGTGTCCCAGATCTCTTGACGATCTCGCTCCCCCAAACGCAGAGGGTATGCACCAAGGGAGTGGTCTAGGTCACCTTCCCAAGAACAGTGCCTATACTGCCATGGTCGCCCCTATCACGCGGGGCATAGACACCACCGGCAATCTACCAGGGAAAGATCCCCACAGACGATCTCGTATCCCCGAGGGCAATCGCGAACGGGGACAGAGACTCAAGTATCTCAGGGGGGACTGGTTATGGAACCCCGAGATTTTCCCTCGCAAGCCTCCAGCGAGAGGGTGTATCATCACCAACAGGAACTGGAAGGGTCCAGAGAGGCGTACCCCAGTGGTTCCTCGCTCTCCTCCCCGGACGAGGCTACGGCCCCGGGGGACGTCCATCCTCCGGACGATCTCAAACAGTTTCAAGAGCTGTTTAAGAGGGTGGCCTTCACGCAAGGCATCCAGACAGCAGAGGTGCAAGAGAAACACCATAAGCTCCTCAAAAATCTGAGACCTCTGGCCTCCTCCAAAATAGCAATACCGCTTGATGAAGCAATCTTGAAGTCCGCCACTACGATATGGCAGACCCCTGCGACTATTCCGCCTGTCCACAAGAGCGCGGATAAGAAATACTTCGTGCCGGCGAAGGGCATGGAGTTCCTGTTCAGCCACCCACAAGCAAATTCCTTGGTGGTGGAGTCGTCGCAACAAAGATCAAAGACATCTCAATTTAAGACAGGGGGAACAGACAAAGATGCCAAGAAGCTAGAGCTGTTCGGCAGAAAGGTCTACTCCTCCTCCACTCTACTGTTGCGAATGGCAAATTACGCAGCGCATTTAGCGAACCATAATTTCGACAACTACACTAGGTTAACCTCCCTCATGGACTCGCTTCCAGAGGACAAGAAACCGGTGCTCAAGGCCATCGTGCAAGAAGGCTACACGACCTCGAGGACGGGAGTTCAGATCGCCCTGGATGTTGCGGACACAGCAGCACATTCCACAGCTACGGCAGTGGTGATGCGAAGGGAGTCCTGGCTCCAGACTTCGGGTATACCGAGGGATCTGCAGGCAAAGATAGTCGATCTTCCCTTCAACTCGCAGAAGCTGTTTGCTGAATCAACTGACTCGGTCCTTCATTCCAGTAAAGATTCAAGAGCCACACTTAGGACCCTGGGGATTTACACCCCTCCATACAGACAGAAAAAGTACTACCCTCAACAAAGACGGTACCAGTACCAGCAACAGTGTCCCCAGTACCACAGGGGTTACGAGCAAGGGCGACATCAACAGCACCAGCAGTACAGAACTCCCAGGCGACGTTCACAACAGAGCCGCGCGTCCTCGGGGCAGGGCCAAAGGCCACAAGTTTGACACACAGATCCAGGGCTGCGCCATCACTACCATCGCACAAGGTCATCCGAAACGGCTATTCCACCATCGCCTCCGACCATTCTACGACCAGTGGCAAAGGATCACCACAGACAAATGGGTGTTGGAGATCATAGCCACGGGGTACGCCATCCCCTTCCAGTCGCTCCCACCGCCACGACCTCCACCCAGGCCCCACCTCCAGGAGGCCTCCCACGGAGCGAGGCTCAAGCAGGAGGTAGACCATCTCATGTTCATAGGGGCAGTGGAAAGAGTGCCGGAGCAACTGCAAGGAAAAGGGTTCTACTCGAGGTACTTCCTCACGGAGAAAAGGACAGGAGGCTGGAGGCCCATCTTAGATCTTCAAGGCCTCAACCGGTACCTGCGCAAGCAACGTTTTCGGATGATCACAATCGCCTCCATCCTTACGGCACTGGACGATGGAGATTGGTTTGCAGCCCTCGATTTGCAAGACGCGTATTTTCACATAACTATCCATCCGGCTCACCGGCGATTCCTCCGGTTCATGGTAGGCAAAGAACATTTTCAATACAAGGTCCTACCGTTTGGCCTCTCCTCGGCCCCCAGAGTCTTCACCAAGACCTTGGCAGTGGTGTCAGCCTACCTGCACAGACAGGGGGTATTTATATTCCCATATCTAGATGACTGCCTACTCAAAGGGGCCTCGAAGGAGGAGGTACTACGCATGATACGCGTCACAGCAGGCACGTTCTCTTCGCTCGGCCTGGTTATCAATCTGGCAAAATCAAAGATAGACCCCACACAGGACATAGAGTTCATAGGGGCACGCATAAATTCTATTACAGCGAGAGTATATCTACCAGAGACTCGCTTCAGGGCCATCGGCTCCCTCGTGCAGGTCATCACCTTCAGCCCTACGGTGCCGGTCCTGACGTGCTTACAGGTGCTGGGCCACATGGCAGCGGCGACGTTCGTAGTACAGAACGCCAGGTTACACATGCGCAGCATGCAGCACTGGCTGGTGAGCGTATACAAACCGGCAGCACACACCGTTCACAGGGTGGTGTCGCCCACAGCAGAGGTGCGCAAATCCCTGCAATGGTGGGTAAACCCCAAGAACTTGCTAACAGGGGTACCCTTCCACCAACCACAAATATCGGTTTTTCTTACTACAGATGCCTCCCTCATAGGGTGGGGAGCACACATGGGCGAAGAGGTGACTCAAGGGCTGTGGTCCTCCACGGAGCAGTCACTGCACATAAATATACTGGAGCTCAGAGCAGTGTTCAACGCCTGCAGACACTTTCGAGACCATATACAAGGCAAAGTTGTCGGGATCAGTACAGACAATACCTCCACCATGTTTTATATAAACCGGCAAGGAGGAGCTCAGTCCCGTGCCTTATGTGCGGAAGCAGTCCGGTTATGGAACTGGTGCATCGCCAACAATACAATCTTGAAAGCCTCGTACTTACCAGGCGCTCACAATGTGAAGGCAGACCAGCTGAGCAGGCGTTTTGCACTCACGCACGAGTGGCAGATCCGTCCCGATCTGCTACGACCGATTTTCCACGCATGGGGGTTTCCCCAGATAGACCTGTTTGCCACTCAACACAACAAGAAGTGCCCACGATTCTGCTCCAGGGCAGGACTGGGACGGGGGTCCCTGGGGGACGCATTCGCGATCTCGTGGAGGGGACCCCTGCTTTACGCTTTTCCTCCCACAGTGCTGATCCACAAAGTCTTGCAGAAAGCCAGGAGGGAAGGAGCCCGAATGATCCTGATAGTCCCAACGTGGGATCGACAGCAATGGTTCCCCCTACTCCTGCGCATGTCGGACCGTCCACCGATGCCCCTTCCGGTGGCGCCGGATCTGCTCACGCAAGCCCAGGGGTCCATAGTGCATCCGCACCCCCAAGGCCTGCGACTACAAGCGTGGTTAATCCATGGCTCAGCTCCCTAGAGAGCACATGCACGGAGGAAGTGCAGCAAGTCGTAGAAAGTAGCAGGAGGACTTCCACCAGGAAGGCCTACAAGCAGAAATGGACTCGCTTCACGGCATGGTGTTCTACCAAACAGCTGGCCCCCCTTTCGGTGCCTATACCTGTAATATTAGAGTATTTACTGGACCTCAAGAGAGGAGGACTCTCACTATCCTCGTTAAAGGTCCACCTTGCCGCCATTTCGGCATTCAGACACGAGGAGGAAGGGCACACGCTGTTCGCCCATCCCATGGTTACCAGGTTCCTCAAAGGGTTGGTAAACCTATACCCCCCTCGGAAACCGCTTCCACCTTCGTGGAACTTGGACCTGGTGCTTAACGTGCTAACGGGACCACCGTTCGAGCCCTTGGCCACGGTTTCCCTCCGCCTCCTTACGATAAAGATGACCTTTCTTCTCGCAATTACGTCAGCTCGCAGGGTGAGCGAGCTTGCGGCAGTTATGGCAACGCCACCCTGCACTGTTTTTTCCAAGGAGGTGGTAATCATATGGCTGCATCCAGCCTTTGTTCCCAAGGTTTCTTCTGAGTTTCACATTAACGAACCTATTGTTTTACCCTCGTTTTATCCAAAGCCTCATAACTCTAACAAAGAGGCGCGCCTACACCTCCTGGATGTGAGGAGGGTGCTAGCCTTCTGTGTAGACAGGACCAAGTCCTTCCGGAAAACGGATAGACTCCTAGTCTCTCTCGCTCCCAAATCTAAAGGAGAAGGTCTCTCTTCGCAGAGAATCTCGAAGCACATCGTATCCTGCATAAAAATGTGCTACGAACTCAAAAAGACTCCTTTACTGGCCACGCCCAGGGCTCATTCCACTAGGGCGGTGGCGGCATCAACAGCCTTTTTCAAGGGCGTTGCGCTAAAAGACATTTGCAGAGCGGCGACCTGGTCATCCGATGATACCTTCGCCAAACATTACGCCCTTCACAGGGTATTCTAAGAGGATACCCGTCTCTCGACAGCGGTCCTCTCGGGGACAAGCTGCACATAATCCGATTACCCACCTCCTATCTTGGGTTACTGCTGGGTAGTCACCTATTGTGGAGCACCCACGGGGACACTCGAAGAAGAAAGACAGGTTACTCACCGTAGTAACGGTGGTTCTTCGAGATGTGTCCCCGTGGGTGCTCCACCACCCGCCCATCCTCCCCGCTTCGGATCTCTGTTAAGTGTTTTGCAGGAGCATCCGAGGCGGTTGGTCAAGGAACTGGCGGGGACCGGATCGCGCACGTGGCCAGGAGCGCGCGGGGGAGCGGCATGCGCCGGCGCATGCGCGGTCCGGCAGAGACTGCTTGGAAGATCCGATCTGCGGCACCGGGCGAGCCCGACACCTATTGTGGAGCACCCACGGGGACACATCTCGAAGAACCACCGTTACTACGGTGAGTAACCTGTCTTTCCTGACATTAACCCAGCTGTTGTGGTCACTTGCTGACTTTCCAGTCACCACGGTCAGGATGTGCCTCAGACTCCCAAGGCACACAGTGACTTGCACATACATCTTCCTGTTTGCCAGGCTCTGCCTTTGGTCTCTCCAGCCTTGACTAGTGTCAATATATCATCTAGGGCATGACAGCATCAGCATGGTGGTCATGGTTCCCAGCTGTGTGATTCACACCCTCCAGTGGTTACTGAACACTAAGATGGTAATGGTCTGCAACTAACAGTGTCCCTGATCACAGACACGTCTGCTTTTGGTTGCGGGGATCGCCTCAGGCATCTCACCACTCAAACAATGTGGAAAACAGAGGAATTGTTTCTCCACATCAATGTCTGTGAGGTCTGGGCAGTCCACCTCATCTGTCTTGTGCTTCTACTCCACATTCGGCATTGGTTTGTGGTGATCATATCAAACAATACCACTGCCATGTACTGCATCAACAAACAGGGTGAAACTCAGTCATCGCCACTTTGTTTGGAAGCCCTTAATCTGTGGTAATTTTGCATACCCCAGTCCATTCATTTGGAGGCATCTTACCCCAGAGGGGACCAGAACCAGGTGGTAGATCACCTCAGCCAACATTCCTTCACTCACAGTGGTCAATCTACTCAGACGTCCTCAATGACTTTTTTTCAGAAGTGGGGGTTTCCCCAGCTAGACTTCACCTCCTGGGACAATTGGAAGTGCCTGTGCTTCTGCTTATTTTGGAGTCTGTCTGAGATTCCTGGCAGATGTGTTCTTAATCCATGGCAGACTGGCCTGCAGTATACATCCCTCTGGTTTCCACCTGTCTACAGTTTGCTCCTCAAGATCTGCAAAGACAGGGCAAATGTTAGTTATACTGATAGCTCCAGCCAGGGCCTGTCAGCTCTGGTACCCCATCTTCCTGCAGCTGTTGGTACAACTGCCCATTCTGCTTCCCCTGTTCCCAGACCTCATCACACAAGGCCATGGTTGTCTCTGCAACCCAGACCTTTGTTCCCTTCACCTCTCGCTGTGGTGGCTCCAGGGCTAAATCCTGCTGAGCAGGTTTGCTTGGAACAGGTCTGCCACATCCTTCTTGGTAATAGAAAACCTTCTCCTAGACTCACATAGTTGGTTAAATAGAAGCATTTCTTGTGGCGTTGTCTGCAACTTAACCTGGCCCCCTTGTCTGCCTTTGTCCCTGAGATGCTGGAGTACCTGGTGTTCATAAAGCGATGAGACTTGGTGACTTCATTGCTGAAAGTGTGCCTGGCAGCTATGTCTCTGCTTTCCATCTTGTGGAAGCTGATCTTTCTGTTATTGCAAACTCCCTGGTCAGATGCTTCCTCAAGGGTAGGGACAAACTCAACCCCGGTGTCCTGACCCTACTTGGGATCTTAATCTGTTTCTTGCGGCGCTCATGGGTGCCCCTTTTGAACCTTCAGCCACATGCTCTCTCCTTCCCATGGAAGGTGACTTTTTCTGACCCCTCTGCCTTGATAAGACCTGTGAATCACCTGATTAGAACTGATGAGCAAGCACATAAAGAAGGAAAAACAATTATTCACTTTTGTAACAATTTTTTCTCAAGATGTGTTTCTCATATGTGTTCTATACCCACCCTCCTTCCCTGCTGTCAGAGTAACTGGCAAGAAGAAACTGAGGGATGGTCGGGTTGCCTGGGTCATACATAGTGTGCCTCACCAATGCCTCTCTATGGGGCTCCACAACCAACCTGACCAAACTAGGGGAGCTAGGAGAAAGTGGGTGCACACTGATTGGAACAGATGCAAGTTACAAAGGTGAGTAACTGTTTTACCTTGGGAATAGTGCAGAATCGTGAGAATAGGTTTTTCACTATATACAGGTGCAATTCTCATTAAGTTTGAGATGCTATGATGAGTCTGTATTGAAAAGGGAAGATGTTGCCAGGAGGATTGTTTTGGCAATTTGATGTGGGGGCAGGTGACCTGTAAAGCTTTTGAAATTTATCCCAGCTGAGGATCTACTTCTGCGTTGCCTGTACGCTGGAAGGAAGTTAACAATGAATATCTTTGTGCTTATAGACTTTGTGACTTTCAGGGATGACATTTTATTCTTTAAAATTTTTGCCCTATTTACCTTGTAGCCTTTATATCAAAATGATCTTATTTAATCATTAAGAAGGCAGAAGCCTTTTTACAGCATTTTCAAAATACCACATTAATGTTCCCTCTAATCTTTTCCATCCATGTGTGGAATAAATTTTCTGCATGCAGCAAGGCATATGTGAATGTTCACCACCAGTAGAAACACAAAACCTAGCTGTGGGTGCTCCGCTAATCAACTGGGTAGCATCTGAATTTCTCTTGAGGAGTTGCACAAGTGTACAGCTTACAGGGATAATGCTGGAGCACAGTCCAGTACATAATAATCTGTTGTTTAAAAAAGTTCCTATTTTCTGGTATTTATATTACAGCTATAAAACTACAGAACTCTGCTCACATACTGTTCACAGTTTTGAATTGTGTATTTTATTCAGGTTGAAAAAATATTAAACTGAGAACATTACATTAAATATGGCATGTCTTTGAATTCTTTCAATACAAATGGTGGTTGTATGTTTTAAAATGAAAAAGTATGTGTCAGCCTGTGTGCAGGAAGGCATTATATTGAAACAGCCTTACTATTTAGGTTTAAAACAGTTTGCTAGGCATATATACTTAATAAATTCTGTGAAGGCTGTTCAGAGCCTAGAGCAGGACTGCTCTAGGACCTGACTGCTCTGGAATGAGAGAGTTTGTCAGATCAGAGGAAGTCATTGCTGGCCCTTCTGCTGCCACTGGCTGTGGGGCTCTGCTTCAGCTGCAGCAGAGAGGCTGGCATTGACTGAGTGGTTACTGAGAGGTGAGAGATGCCCTCTTAGGAAGAGGGAGGGTAGTTGTGGAGCCCTATGACTGGGAGCCATGAGCACAGCCTGCTGGGAGTGTAGGTAGCCTGGCCACAGCGATGTTAATAAGAGATGTTAAGATGTCAGATATTAATGAGAGAGCTCATCCTTTTGAATTGAGAGGTACTCAGCCATTTTGAATGTCAAACCATTTTTAGGTGCTGCGTCAAGCCTTGAATTTGTGCCCCTATATTTGGTTAATTAGATGAATTGTATCTGTGCATTTATTTTAAAATGGCTTTACTTCATTTCCACAGGGTACGGGAAGCTGCTATGACAAGTTTAATGGAGGTGACGCTTCTGTTGGTACAGAATGATTCAGAGTTGCTTGATGCTAAGATGTATGTAGCTTGTACATTTTTATGCCATTCTTTGATTTTGTATTTAATAGCTTCCTGTTCCTACAAGAGAGTATATCATCATACATATAATACTCCCTGCATACTGCATACTTACCAAGTGTTATAAATCTTTTTACAAAAAGATGTGTATTACACTGCATAGAATATTTACAAGCTAGGGAAGTAATATAGATTATCTCAGTGGTGACTGTAACCCAAGTGGCATCCCCAACCTGATCCTAATCCAGGTCAAATGTTTGGGATCTTGCCCCAACTTGTTCTCCTTGTGAGTTTGTCTGTTGTTAAGTTTAAAAAAGCAAAAATAGCCAATAAATACTAGCCAGACCAAGACTGGTCCTCAAATATTCCCTTACAAAACCTTGCTTTCTAACCAGAGTTCTCTTTTCCTCTGAAAGGCACTCTTACCCCTTTATATTTTGGTAAGAAATATTGTTAAGCATCAGGGCTACATCTTTGCTTTTCAAATAGCGATCAGCCCTGGTTGCTCGGCATTACTACAAATGGGATAATTTTTTCTGTGGTGCAGGTATTGTCATCTGCACAGATAAGTGAGCACGTTCCAAAATTAGGAAGGGGACTTTCAAAGTTCCCAAGACTTTACAGAGGGAGAGGTGGGTATCTGTTTACCTGGTGCCAGAGCTGCTGGCCAGAGTGGACACACACCTCGGCACTGTGGGATATCCTGAGATGGCAAAATCTTCTGCATATAGCAAGTGATGTCTTCATTTGCACACAACCATAAAAGCATCACTGGTAAGTGGTGCACACCTCTGACTGAGGTGGTTTTCTTTTTGCAGTGAAACTTCAGAATTTCACTGGAAAAAGTGATTGGGAAGTATAGATGCTCCCACAGCTTTTGTGCAGTAGGGGTCTTTTTCAATTTTAAATGGCCAGTATAGACATGCCCTTTGTAACCCACTAATACTCCTTTGTCCTATGACTGCAGCAGTGCTAATTGCCCACTTCATTCTAAGTGTTCTCCAGCAGCTTGTTTTAACCCTTTATGCTTAACAGTCTGTTCCATCTTGTACTTTGGTTGTAATACTCTGGTTACTACTACTACTATTCTTATATCAGTCCCTGGAAAAATCATGGAGGGACTCCTCAAGGAAGTCATTTTGAGGCACTTGGAGGAGGGGAGAGTGGTCAGGAATAGTCACCATGGATTCATGAAGGGCAAGTCATGCCTGACCAATCTGTGGATAGGGGAACATCAATGGACGTGATTTATCTTGACTTTAGCAAAGCTTTTGATACGGTCTCCCACAATATTCTTGTCAGCAAGTTAAAGGAATGTGAATCGAGTAAATGGACGGTAAGATGGATAGAAAGCTGGCTAGAAGGTCGGGCCCAGCAGGTAGCGATCAACGGCTCGATGTCGGGATGGCGGTGGGTTTCTAGTGGAGTGCCCCAAGGTTTGGTTCTGGTCCTGTTCTGTTCAACATATTTATCAATGACCTGGATGAGGGGTTGGATTGCACCCTCAGCAAGTTTGTGGATGACACTAAGCTAGGGGGAGAGGTAGATACGCTGGAGGGTAGGGACAGGATCCAGACTGACTTAGACAAATTGGAAGACTGGGCTGCAAGAAATCTGATGAGGTTCAATAAGGATAAGTGCAGAGTCCTGCACTTGGACCGGAAGAATCCCAAGCATTGTTACAGGCTGTGATCTGACTGGCTCGGTAGTAGTTTTGCAGAAAAGGACCTGGGAGTTGTAGTGAAAGAGAAGCTGGACATGAGTCAACAGTGTGCCGTTGTAGCCAAGAAAGGTAATGGCATATTAGGTTGCATCAAGAGGAGCGTTGCCAGTAGATCCAGATGAGTGATTATTCCTCTTTGTTCAGCTTTAGTAAGGCTGCATCTGGAGTACTGTGTCCAGTTCTGGGCCCCTGATTATAAGAAGGATGTGGACACACTGGAGAGGGTCCAGGGGAGGGTGACCAAAATAATTAGGGGGCTGGAGCATATGACTTATGAAGAAAGGTTGAGGGAATTGGGACTGTTTTGTCTGCAGAAGAGAAGACTGAGGGGGGACTTGATAACAGCCTTCAGCTTACTGAAGGGAGGCTGCAAAGAGGCTGGAGAGAGGCTGTTCACAGTGGTCATGGATGGCAGAACACGGAACAATGGTGTCAAGTTGTGGTTGGAAAGGTCCAGGTTGAACATTAGGAAAAACTTTTTCACTAGGAGGGTGGTGAAGCATTGGAATGGTCTGCCCAGGGCAGTAGTGGAGTCTCCATCCATGGATGTGTTTAAGTCTTGCCTCGACAAAGCCCTGGCAGGGCTGATCTGATGGGTTTGGTCCTGCTTAGAGCAGGGGGCTGGACTCGATGGCTTTTTTTTTAGGTCTCTTCCAGCTCTATTGTTCTATAATTCTATTCCGAGACCTGAAGAGCTGCGTAAAGCTTGAAAGGTTGCTTTTTCCCATCAGGAGAAACCAGTCCAGTATCAGATAATACGCTCATCTGCCTAGTCTCTCTGTTGCTATTACTGTAATTTGTGCCACGCCTGAAGGTATGAAGAAGCCTCACAGAAGGGAGACTTCTCTTCCCTGAGGGACTTAGTCTTCTAAATACATGAATTAAGGGGGAGAAAAACAGGTGGGTTTGGACTGATATATTAAAATAATGAAGTCATGAGATTAGTGCACTCTTCTTGATGTATGTAGCATACATCTCCCCACATTTTTCATTTCTGCTTTGAAACACAATTGTCTGAGTATTTGCTATATGCCCACCTTAAAGGTGGTTGAATTTCATTGGTGGTCCCTGTACCACAACCATTCCAAAATGCATTTTGATATCTTTCTGGATGGAAGGTGCCATGTGAGTACATGGTATGGTTAATATAATTTTCTTGTTGATTGGACTTGGAGGTGTTCAATAAATTAATGTAAGGCTGTTCTTTACTTATGGTGGTAATAAAACTGTAATGTCATGTATCATTTCACTATAAAAACTCTAATAGAATAAAAAAAGCAATCCCATTTCACAGTTCAATATTTTTGATAGTTCGATGGGTACAAGAAATTTTAAATTGTTTCTTTAAGCAGTTTGTTTAAAGTGCAGTCATTCATTCATTCATTCATTCATTCATACATTTTGATTTGATGTATTGAATTAGTTTTTTTGTCTCTTAATTTGCAGTTGTGAACAGATTATGTGCTGCCTAGCCCAGCAGTCGGCTGAAAAAATAGATAGATTTCGTGCTCATGCGGGATCTGTGTTCCTCACTCTTCTGTACTTTGACAATCCTCCGATTCCACACATACCCCACCGGGAAGAATTGGAGAGGATATTTCCAAGGTAATCTAGATTATTATCAACTTCTGCTTTATGAAGGTGAGTACTTGGCAGGTGGGGGGAACCTTCGGTTCCCTGCTTATTTTGATCTAGCCTGTGGCATGTCTCCATGTCAGAGTCCAGAGTCCCTGAGACGGTTTCCACTACAGGCAGAGCTGGATTAAGTAAAAGTCTTTTAGGAGCCCCACAAAAAAAAAATCTCCGGGCCTCCAGAAGTCCAGCTGTTTTTGTGAGGTCCCCTTAGCCCAGGGCCCTGGACTGGAGGTACTAAACCCCCTGCACATTATCTGGCCCTGTCTTGGCAGGGGAGCTGGCCCTGCCGCTTCTTCCCCCCACTTGTATGGAGCCATGTTGCTGCTTGTGCCGGAGAAAACTCCATCTCTGTGCTGTACTCTCCTGCAGGTTTTGCCCCCACAGCTCCTAGTGGCCAGGAATCCACCCCCTGGTGGTGTCTGCAGCCCAGTGCACACTGCCCCACTTGCTTTCCCCCTCCTCACCAAAGGGGAGCTGCCACAGGTAAGTACCCCAATCCCTTACCCCAGTCATGAGCCCTCTACCTCATTCTAACTATCTCCCATACCTTGGATTCCAAGTCCCTATTACAACTTCCCCATCCTTCAGTCTCCTCCTCCCCTTCTGCATCCTAAGTCGCAGCCAGACTCCATTCCCCCAGCCAGTCTCATATCCTGATTTGCCTCCCCCACTCCAAACCTCTTGGCATAAGCCTGGAGCCTCTTCCTGTACTCCAAACGCCTCATCCCATCTTGCACCCCCAGTTGGAGTCCTCATCCTCTCCTGCACCCAACTTCCTGCCTCAACACACAGCCTCCCACACTCTGGGCCCCCCGTTTTTGGCACCAAGCTTGAGCCTGGGGGGTTCCCCCAAAATCTAATCCCCCCAAGGGAAAAATCCTGACTATTGGAGAGTTGAATGAAGTTTCTTTTTTCTCCCTTTTTGGCTTGTGTGCAGTTTTTTTCTGTGGGCCAGTGGCTCATGATACAGTAGAGGTTTCCCTCCCTTGGTTTATGGTTTGGATCCTGTGTGTGAAAATTCTTGCTGGTCTATATCAACATACTGAATATATCAGTGCATAAAGAAGTCCAAGCAAGCTATGATTTGTTTCTAGCTAAATAAAATTAAGAACTAAACTACATCTTGGTAAAACAGATTTTTAAAAAAGTAGTTGATGTAAATATCAATAGAAAAATGTAGTCCCAGTTATCTGGAAGTACATTGTAATTGCCTCTTAGAATCCATCAGATATTTAATATCTCTATTGGGTGGTTAGAAGTGTTAGGATGTGGCTACACCTAAACTGCTATAGCTGCACAGTGCAGGTGTAGGTAATTCACGCCCCCAAGAGCCAGTAGCTAGATTAATGGAAGAATTCTTCTGTTATCCTAGTACGGATTGCACCAGGTGTTAGGCTGGCATAACTACGTGTCTCATGGGTATAGATTTTTCACATTCTTGCGAGATGGAGCTATGCTGATGTAAGTTCCCAACTCTAGATCCGCTCATAGGAATTTCCATACTGGTTTAGTTAAGTAGTCTCTGTATCCTGCTTATGTAAGAATGGCCCGACTGGGTCAGACCAAAGCTCCATTTAGCCCAGTATCCTGTCTTCTGACAGTGGCCAATGCCAGATGTAGTTGGCACCAGCTGCTTCAGCATAAGCCTGGCAATGAACAGTTGAGCTGGAGTTTATGTCCACGCACAATGACTACATATAGGTGCCATGCACCTCAATGAACTCCTCATTTCCATTGCACTTTCCCAGGAACCTAAAATAATAATACATGCAATTCATATATTTCTCAATGTGTTTCTTCCATTACTGATGCACTCTCTCCTAGTGACAAGTTTCAGAGGGGGCGGTAGCTATGTTTTTTTCAGCAAAAGCAATGAGGAGACTGGTGGCACCTTAAAAACTAACACATTTATTTGGGCATAAGTTTCATGGGCTGGAACCTATTTTGTCAAGTGCATGAAGTGGAAACTTCAGTTTGGAACATATATATACACATGGAAAGATGGGCGCATTCCATTACCACATGGAGGGCCAGTGCTAATGAGTCTCTCATAGCAGGGCTGTATTTCAGGATTCTGTGGAGACAGGTATAAAGAAAAAAGTATGATAATTTTCTTTTTCTCTGGACAGGTCAGAGGCTGTAACTTTAAACTGGAATGCCCCCTCGCAAGCCTTCCCTCGAATCACACAGCTTTTGGGTTTGCCAACATATCAGTATCATGTGTTGCTGGGTCTCACAGTGTCTGTCGGTGGATTAACAGAGACAACGGTAAGCTATTAGGGCACAGGCTGTTTGTTTGCTAGAGATTGTTTGTTTATTTTCTCTATAATTCCATACATTGTTTCAGTGAATATTATAATACTTGTAATGGAGAATTGCAATCACAAGTTTTTGAAAGTTGTGTGGCAAGCTTATTTGTTTTCTGTTTCTTGGTTCATTGAGGAAGTAGGAGATAAGGAGTGAGGACTCTTGTCATACACTTCTTTAGCTGGCAGAAGCTAGGAATGTCACACAAGCAGCCTTAAAGCTGGGATGATAGACTCCATTGAAGTCACTGCTCAAACATCCGTTGAATTCAAAGGGGCCAAGATTCACTATTAATGACACTGCATGAAAGTATGGTTGGCATCTTTGGATGTCTTTCAAAAACAGAAATAATATCAGTGTTTTTAAAACAAACAAACAAAAACAAAACCACCATATTTTAGGCAAGGTGACCAAAAAACCCCTCAAAACAAACAGCAACCTTTCCGAGGCCGAGTGCTGAAATTTGACCTTTTGACCTCTATGTATGGGGTGAGTGCTGGTGATACTTTTTAAAGCCACTAATCGTCCTACTTACAACAACTTTGTTAATAAATTAAGATGCAGAGCTTTACCATTTAGGTGGTGGTTAGTCGCATTCGCTGGTCTTTTGTTAATCCACAGGCAAAATGGCTTTGAGCAAGCTCCTGGCTGCATGGGGGCGGAAGGGCAGGGCTGGGCTCTCGCCTTGTGTGCCGATGAAAATCAGCTTGTGCGCCACTCTTGGCACCTGTGCAGGGATTGCTGACTCGTGATCTAATCTGACTTTTTTTGCATTAGCTATCTCATTCGTGGGGATGGTACATTTTCTCATTGCCTTTGGTAGTCTGTTCTTCTACCAGAATGATTCTGTTAAAAACATGAATTGTGTCTTAACTTAACCTTAATTCTGGCCATTGTTACTTGTCGTATCTTCCAAGAAGAAGGTGCCTTAAGGGAACTGTGTGGAATATATGTCACTCAGAAGCATTTTGATAGCAGATATTTTCCTTTGAATTTTTTTTAGCCCATGTATTTCAAGTAATCAGAAAAAGTAGTTGTCGTTTGGAGTTTGAGTTTTGACATTCTGCAGCATGCCTTGCTTCGAAAGCTATTTTGTACAAAAGGCTCTTCTAACAGTATAATGGGCTTGTGATAGGGCATATTTCTTACGGCTATGAAACAGAAAACTTCCTGGTGCATAGTATTTTGAGAACAAATTGGTGTAGTCTCTGTAGTTCTCTAAAGTTCTAATTTCAAGCATGTTGCTTGATGATGTTACACGCTTATTATATAACATTATATCAGGCTCCTCCCGGCATTTGTTCAGTATAAATAAAAATAGTGTGAAATGTTATAGATGTGTAATAAGTAAAGACATGAACTCTTCAAGGAGATACTATTTTGTACAACAGTCCCATTGGAGGACTGTGGGTTTTTGCCTGGCAACAAGTTTAAAACAGTTCTGTGCTGACATATGTTATTTGCAAGGTGTATACCACCCATTGCTGGATCTGGGTAGCTATTAAATGAGTTAAGTTAGTCAAGCGACAAAACATAAAAGTCATAACTATGCTAGCCTTATGTTAATGTTCTGTATGTTTAGAATCTATAGTGTGTGTGAGGATAATCTTTCCCAGAAATTAAGTTCTGAAATAGACTCAGAGTTTGCTGGAAACTTAGCAACTTCTTGTGCTGCTTTGGAAAACCTGTTGCCTCTTTGAGCAGTTTTTGTCTTGATTGTCTTACTAAATTAAAATACAAGGACATATTTTGATGGTTTGAAATTTGAGATGATGATTGCAGTTCTATGATAATCCAGTTATGTTGTCTGACGCTGCAACCCATGATCAGAAGAGAATCCTTTGCACTGCCAAGTAGCCCACTGGTTTAGAAGAGTTTGCAGGAGTGGGTCCATGGGTCTACATTCTCAATTTACAAGTTTGTTGTCAAGCAGGTACCTTTTAAAAGAAAGTATTGTGAATTGTTTTTATTACTCTCATGAAGTGTCATTGACATTGAACTTCAGAAGGGTTATGTGCCTTTGAAGATTTGAAGAATTAAAAGAAGTATTGTGAGCAGAACCATGCAGACATGGGCTCACTTGTGTTAACTACTAGACTTTATTATTTTTTAGTTCTAGGGAAAACACCCTGTTGCTGCTTAAGTACAGTAAATATGTCAGGATTTGAAATGATCCAGGAACAGTGCTGTTTATTGAGCATAACATACCCTAATGTACATTTCATCTTTTTCCTGCACGTTTGGGAACATTCTGACTCTGTGAATTGGTTTTTATCTGCACCATGAAAAGTATGTGTATCAGTTTTATATGAAAATTTTCACTTGGAGCAACTCTGATTTTTAGATTCTTTTGACATACATATGTCTCCTGTTCTGTTTACTGCTTTTGATGAAGACAGTGTTTTTAGTAGCCACTGCATCAGATCAAAGGGTAGGGAAGACTCAGGCTCTCATTGTGAGTACCTCTTACATATTGTTTTAAAAGGGCAGATATCAGAGGGGTAGCCGTGTTAGTCTGTATCCGAAAAACAGGTCCTGTGGCACATTATAGACTAACAGAGTATTTGAAGCATAAGCTTTCATGGGCAAAGATATCTGACACAGCCGGTCTTTGCCCATGAAAACTTATGCTTCAAATAATCTTTTAGTCTATAAGGTGCCACAGGATTTCTCATTGTTTTTATAAGGACAGAGTCACTCTCAGACCTCATTCCAATTCCTGCCCGCTGTTGTTTCTGAGTTCCATGTGAACCATTATTTTCCTTTCTTTTTGTTGTTTAAAGTGGATTCCTCTTATCTACCTGCAAGCAAACAATTTACTTCTTGTTAGTCACCAAGTATAGAACCCATGTGGACAGTCACTCAAAAAAAGAGACTGGTTACTTGTATTAACTGTAGTTCTTTTGAGATGTGTTATCTATGTGCATTCCATAAACTGCCCTGCTATCCCAATTTTATGGAATCCTATTCCAAGTGTTTCTCATAGTTTTGTTAGCATATTCCAAGTGCTGGATATTTATATTAGCTCTTCTCACTTTTGTCCTTTAATGACGTTTCTGTGAAACTGTGTTGTTTAATTTTTTGAGACTTTCAGGGAAAAACATCTGGGGACTTAGCTTTCTTAAAATTATGGTGGTAATCTGAGACAGCTGGAAATTAGTTGGTATGAAATGTAAGTTAGGAATGTTGCTGAAAAATGTATAGTTAGACAGAAGCTTTCTGTAATATTTCCATGAGACTTTACAGATTTCTTCATGTCACCCTCTGCAATGTTTGGATAGGGAAAGCTCTTGGTTTATTAAAAAAATTATTTAAAGAAAGGGGACTGCTTGCAATCATGAATCATTTCTTTCCTTAGCAAATATTTTGTTATAATGCAGTGTGACATAATTAATTGGGTATTGAATTTTTCAGTAAATGTCTTGTACTATAAATCTTTTTGTGTACTGTGAGGTCCTTAAACATAAGCATATATAGCATACTTTTAGCACAAGAAGAAACTCCTTTAAATTACAATTCAGTTAATATTTTCTTTGTGGGCAGTTGGTTTTTACAAACATCTACACAACGGTTCTGTCAAAGCTTGATTATTAGTTTTGAAACTGCCTACCTCAGTAATTACTTGGTATGAACAAGATATATATGTAGACAGTGCAATTTCTACTAATTTGGAGGAACTATGGTATGCTATTTATAATGTGGTATATATTACTCGTAAAACTTATCAAAACACCTTATGGAAAGGTATTACTTATATATTGGCTGAAGTATTTGAAAACTAATTCTGTCTGGTATATGTCTAAAACTCTGCAGCCTTGATGCTCCTGTGCACATGCATGTCTGCCAATGATGCCTGTGCAAGTGAGTCAGTCAACGAGGGCTTTGCACTCAGTTTGAAGCATAAAAGCACCGTAATGGGTTTTCTGGGTTATTTTGATCTAAATGTTAATCTTGCACTCAGTTTTTCTTCCTTTCCCCCTGTTGGTTTAAGCTCCTATAGTGGCAAGTCTCTAAAGTCTTTTACTGTAAAAACAATACAGCTTAAATGGAAAGTGAAATGCCTCTCTTCCTGTCAAATGCTGGCAGTGAGTTCATACACTCACTGTTGGGTTTGCTGCCAAGGAGTATCTTTTTCATAGTAAAAATGCGCAGCTCAAACAGTGAGGATGAACCTATTCATTTCATGAATGTTTATATCTTATTTATTTCAGCTCCAGCCAGGTATGTTGTGCACACTGCTTCACTTGAATTCCTTATCTTTTCTAGGTCAGGTATTCAGCCCAGAGCCTCTTCGACTATATGAAAAAAATCCAAAATGATCGGCGTGCCATGAATCTCTTCTGTGCAACATTGCTGCGGGTCTTTGAGGATAACCTGCTGAATGACCGGTAATCTTTCTCATAATGGAGTTAGTTGAAACAACCTGCGCTGAGCAGATTGCGGATTATGACCAGTTGTCTCAGGTTGAACCATGCAGATGTTTTAAGCTATTGGGGAAGAAAGTGAGTATCTTCAACAGGAACTAAAGCCCCAGAAAAGACAGAATTATGGTACAGTATCCCATGTAAAAAAGGAGGCTTTTACCTTATTGCAGTTATGTGATGAGCTGTAGTATTTTCATGTGTTGCAGTATTCAGGGGGAGCTGATGATCACTTCGATCACTTGGGGTATCGGCCCTCCCAGAGAGGATGCTGATCATATGTCAGACATGGTGTTTTAGCCAGTCATCCAGCCACCCACTGGCCAGAATGTCAGTGACACCAGACGTCTAGTTAGCATAGGTCAGAACCCCTAAACCATCTGACATCCTCAGCCTCTCAAGTAGCTGGATTACAGGTGCTTGCTGTCATGCCTGGTAGTGCTGATATTGGTGTGATAAAACATATGCGCTGCATGTATTTAGAAAGGGTTTATTTAGGAATATGCAGATTGTAACTCTTTAACATAAAAATAGAGCAGCTGAAAAACCAGATTATTTTACATAGCAAGAGTTAGTCACCTAAACCCCACTTATGAAAACATGGTTGTGAGTGTGTTTGTTTTCCTGTTCATGAAATTGAGCAGCAATTTTGGTGTCAGTTTTGTAGTTAACTCAGGAGTGGTAGCTGAAAATGCGTGTGCAGCTGTTTTGATGCCTAACCCATGCTCTTATCCATTCAGTAACTAGGTAAAATTAAAAGTATTGGCATATTTTAATAAACTCAGTGAAGTGCATTCCTAAGATTCATAAAAAATTATCCTGCAAGTTATAGTTGTGTTTCCAGCCTCCAAAGATTTACACCCACACTAGTTGGTGATCATCCTCTTCCCTTTGGCTGTAACAGAATGCAGCTGTCTGAGCCAGAGAGAATGATTTTAGCCAATTTACAAGTAGCCTAGCAACCTTCCCCAAGGGTAGAGTGGAATTCTAATTTAGATAGATGTATGTAGATGGAAGATTCCCCCCCATCCCACCCCTTGCTTCCTATATAAGTAAGTGGATAAATTAAAATTTGTGCCAAGAAATGTCTTTAGAGTGTGTACTTTCTTTTTACATTAGAGTGTCTGTACCCTTGCTAAAGATGTTGGACCAAATGCTGGCCAATGGCTGCTTTGACATTTTCACCATGGAAGAGAAGTAAGTGTTAATTATTCCGCTTTGAAATTAAGACACTGAAAGGATAGCTGCTGCTTTCATTAATGTACATGTTTGTGTTGTGTTACTAGTGAGAATGTTATTACTGGTTGAATGCGAGTGTTCTTAAAACCAAAATATGATCATCTGCATTTCTACAGTGGTCCTTTCTCAGAAGATCTTTTTTCCTGCTGAAAAATGCACCACAAATCCTGATAATTACAATTACTGGGAGACTTTTGGTTGGACAATATGCTGTGTGCTTTTTAAAATTGTGCAACAAACTAACATAATGTACATATAATGGTAGTGCGAAGCAGGAGCTGCCTTAGACTGAGGTGCATGTTAATCTGGATATTAAGCAATTTAATCATGTTGTTTAAATTTCCATGGAATTGCAATTATCCAGTGAGCAACTAACCAGAAATGTACATATTCTTGAGAATAAATATATTGTTTACCATGCATTTCATTGCCAGTGTTTCTCTATGGAAAAGGCCAGCGGAGGCATTTTGTCAAATTGTTCTTCTGTGAGCTGCAGGGCAAGGCCCAAAGTTTCCAGTCAGAGTTAAATATTCGGGAAGGTAATACCTTGGAACTGAACAAATGTGAATAAGAATTCCATTTGGAGCCTGAAAAGCAATATATTTGCACATCTGCAGATACCTGGCAGAGCTGTACAGTACACAGGATGCTATATGCAATTTTATAGTGCATTTGGCATCTATTTTAAAAAGTTGTCTCTATTTTAATGTTGCATCTCTCACAGTAAATGCACTTCAAAAGTTTCTCCTGGTCTGAAGAGTTTAATTCTGTGAATATTTCCAATTACAAGTATAGGGTATATTTCTTAAATTGATAGCATATTTCTAAATGGCAGAAATTGGAATATTAACTATTAAAAATCCCTATGGTTCCTGCAGAATAAAACCATATGTTAATCTGATTAATGCCTCTCCCATCCTCATTTAGAAGTTCCAGAAAGTTCACTTATCTTGCAACACAGGCCTAATTCATGTAGGAAGAGCTTAGAGGATGTCACTGAAAACCCAAAGTGAGCTAGAAAGATTTCCAGAGTGCTGTCCTGTGTTTGCAGTATTTATTGATTATTCTGGAAAACAACATTTCTGAGGTGGTTAAGATATAGTTAAATACTGGCCCTGGCTCACTTATGTTTGATGCCCTGCAGTATGGGAAGACACTGCTTTATAGGAGTGTATGACTGCTGGAGTGGATTTCTTGAGCACAACCACTGTTATGCCCCCATAGCTGAGGAAATGTCCCAAAAAGGGATGTGCAAATACAGTGCAAAATGTATCAACTGAAATGTGGACACACTGCCCTGTAACATGCAGCCTGCAATTTTAGAGCTAGAATTAGTATACCAAGTGCTAGGTGCTGGATGCACAGAGCTGAATGCTTTGTCTCATTTTTAATGCCAACATGTGCCCCACAAAATCAGCTAAGAATTACAGGGCTGAGGGATTTTATTTACCATGAAAAATGTTAAATACAGCGAATTACATTTGAACTTTGGAGCTTTTACTCAAGAGCCTGGAACTTGGAATATCAGCCTGTAAAATTTACTGTTGGAGTTTTTCTTAATGTGGTCATCATGGTATGATCCTCTTGTTTTTAGAATGATCTGACACCTGTGATTTTGATGCAAATGACTGCTTAGTCTTCAGCTAACTATTGTTAAATTCTAAAAAGTGAGCATTTTGCAAATACGGACCTTCTATTCTGTTACAGTAAGAAAGAGATATATATGCCTACATTAGGTCACCTTTTTTCTCTCCAACAGTAGTTGCAAAAAATATTAGCTGTCTGGAGCAGATAAATACTTTGCAAATTGTTGCAGAGTTCCACATTTAAGTAATAGCAAATGGATTAATTGTTTGATACCCTTTGGGGCACAAATACTTTGCCTTAGCCTGAATTGCCACTGGATGTCATTCTTGCTTCACAGAAACACAGCTTGGAGTGCATTTTCTTGCCTGTGCACAAGATTCCTCCCTAAAGCTGGGTTTGGAAAAGACAGTGGAAAGCCCTTCTCAAAGCTCAGTTTAAAGGACTTTTAATGCTTGTGAAATGTGCTCGGCTAACAATGCGAGGACTCTTTATTACATAGAGGACAAATGCATCAGTTGGCAGTTTCCCCAGAACTATCCTGTCAGTGTGATTCAACCCTGTAGGGTTGAGAGTGGAACTGAATCTTCAAAATCCATTCAGTCTTTTGCACCTCTACTGAGGCTGCCAACAAGGAGGCCAGTTACAAGATGGACACCTGCTTAATAGGGAATGGCAGGAACCAAGTCTTTTCCTAAGTGACCAAACTGCTGCCAGTAACAACTTTCATTTGGTGGTGTCATTGGCCAGGTTTGAATGTGGGCTATTGAGATGAAAAGTCTGCATGCCAGTTCTCGTTCACGATCTAGTCTCCTCTTTTCCTCTCTGATAGCTGCAATGCAGTATTTTCCATTGAAATGTGATGGTTCTTTTGTGGAGGTGCACACTGCTTAATAAAACTCTGAATTTTAGCCCATTTAAAACTGTGAATTGGTATGGAATTCATATGATCTGTTCCCCATTCTTCTTCATGGCAAAGAATAATGTAATTCTGACAGGCTGCTAGGTCAGGAATGGGGGCAGAGGCCAAGGCTGGCACATTTCACCAGTGGTTTTAAAGTCCATTATCCTCTAAGGCTGGTGTGCCAGGGTTTCCAGAATGCTTGCTGAAGACTGAACCTGCAAGATGTTAGGCGGAAATGAGGGTATTTGGCATCTTGCAGAACTGGGCTGTATTACACTGGCCCAGATTGAATTTCTTGCCCCACGGGAGTAGTTTCACTGAAGAAATACCTAATTCCTGGACCAATAGTGTTAAAAATACTTAGACACACATCACTTACTAAGTTTGAACAGAATAGACTCAAACCATCTTGTTGTTGGCATACTGTGCACTTGGGAACATCCCATAAGTGTCTGTGTATGTTCAGCTATTGGGACCTTTCATTTCTAAAACTATTGATGTAGGTTGAATGTCTCTAGCTCGGCAACATCCTTAATCTGGCATGGTTTTAGTTAGCCAAAGAGCCATTTATGGGTGTGGTCAAGTTTTTCATGGTTCCATAAAGTTTGTTTATAGCCCCCAGTCCTGGCTGTCAGTGTTCAGTGCTGTTATTTAGCTCTAATTTAACCCTAAATGCCTTCTAAAAACCCATTAAGCAGTGGAAGTGTTGGTAATGCTGCTAGATAATGTTGACCTCCCATGGTCTGACAAATTCTTTCATCTGGCACTGGTCTGGTCCTGAGGTTGCTGGGCAAGAGTGGTTCAACCTGTATAAGAGTTTGCAGAAGGTTTTATGAAGTGCCATAAGGTGACATGTTTCATTACTGATGTGACTCTTAGATTTTAAAACTGGTGATTCCTTTAAGTAGTGGTAATTCCATTCCTTAATAGAGCCTGAGCTGAAAAGGACACAGCATGGCTCTCCTCTGATTTCAAGACCACCCCAAGTAATGTCATGACTGATCTAATTGAAAGGCAGCTCACCTTAAAACAAAAATTCTTCTTGCAGCAACACGTGTGCCCAATTTACATAAAGTAAAGACTTCAGACTGATCTCTTTTCCCCAGATACTGTTTCTGTTTCTGTTGGCGCCATGCCCACACAGGAGAAGGAATTTTCTCAATTTCCTTTAAGGAGGCCAAACTACTTGAGTCATCTAAGATCACACATAGGTTAGGTTTAGTTATTACAAATGTGAAATTGGCAGATGACAGAAAGGAAAGTGTGTCTGTTTTAAACACCAAATGCAGCACATAAGGTTACATGTACTAAATTTTTTCCAGATGCTCTGTTCCAATTGACTTCTTTGTTGCAATGCTCTTCAGCAATGTCTGTATTGTTGAATCAATTTAGAATTTCACCTCATTCACCATGTTGCTGTTATCCTGTGCTGAAAGGCAGGCACGCACCGCAGATACTGTAATTAAACTCCTGTAACTGCCAGCCAATCTGTGAATTAGCCTTGTGTAATTTGCCAGCACAGAAAAAAAATGCTCAGTCTTTAATATACGACGCACACAATTCCACCCTACTCGCAGCCATACACTGGTAGCTGGGTATTACCTAGTTTCCTAAGCATATAGTCTTGGACATAGATACACATGAACTCAAGAATTAATGCATTTACACTATCCCCCTCAAATGTGTCACACATGTACACTTTTCTCCCCAGCCTCATTCTCTTTGCAGGGATGGAACAATGTTGATGTTACTTGGGGCTGTGATGGTGCCACAGAACTTACCACCCTAGGCTCCAAGTTAGATAAGAACATATGAACAGCATTACTGGGTGATGTCAAAGGTCTGTCTTGCCCAGCATCCTGTCTTTTAACAGTGGCCAATGCCAGGTGCCCCAGAGGTAATAAACAGAACAGTAGTGATCAAGTGTCCCATTTCCCTGTTGCCCATTCCCAGCTTCTGAAAAACAGAGGCTAGGGACAACATTCCTGCCCTTTCTGGCTAATAGTCATTGATGGACTCATTCTCCATGAATTTATCTAGCTCTTTTCTGAACCCTTTTATAGTCTTTAACTTCACAACATCCTGTGGCAAGGAGTTCTACAGGTTGACTATGCATTGTGTAAAGTACTTCCTTCTGTTTATTTTAAAACCAAATACCTATTAATTTCATTTGATGTCCCCTAGTTCTTGTGTTAAGGGGGAAAGTAAATTACTCTTCTTTATTCGCTTTTTCCACACTGGTCACGAGTTTATAGACCCCTTTCATAGCCACCCTTAGTTGTTTCTTTTGAAAGCTGAAATAACCCAGTCTTAACAAAGCTCTCCTCATATGGTAACTATTTCATACCGCTAATAATTTTTGTTGCTCCTTTGTAAACTTTTCCCAATTCAATATTCGAGATATGGGTATACTTTGGATGGAGGCAATGAGATATTCTTTGTCATTTTCTCTGTTCCTTTCCTAATGATTCTGAACATTGTTTGCTTTTTTGAATGACTCCAAGGACTCTCTCTTGAGTGGTAACGGCTAATTCAGTCCCTATCATTGTATTCATATATTTGGGATTGTGTATTCCAATATGCATTATTTTGCATTCATCATCATTAAAATTCATCTGACATTTTGTATTACCCTTTTGAAGCTCTTCACAATCTGCTTTGGACTTAATTGTCTTGTGGAGTTTTGTATTATCTGCAAGTTTTGCCCCCTTCACTCTTGCCCCTTTTTCCAGGTCATTTATGAATATGTTGAATAGGATTGGTCCCAGTATGGGCCTCTGGGGGACACCACTAATTACCTCTCTTCATTCTGAAAATTAATCATTTATTCCTACCCTTTATTTCCTTTATTTTAACCAATTATCAGTCCATGAGAAGACCTTCCCTCTTATACCATGACAGTTTCCTTTGCTTACGAATGTTGAGTCAGACCTTGTCAAAGGCTTTCTGGAAATCTAAGAACACTTTATCCACTGGCTTCCCTTCCTCCCCCATCCACATGCTTGTTGATCCACCTCAAAGAATTCTAGTAGATTGATGAGGCATGATTTCCTTTTACAAAAACCATGTTGACTTTTCTCCAACAAATTATGTTAATCGATGTGTCTTACTGGGCCACAAAAACAGCATATGCCAACTCAGGAATCTTGAAGATCTAGAGTTTGCAGTGACTTAGCCCTTCTTCCAGACAAACTAGAGCATATACAAAAGAAGATGGATGCCCAAAGGAAACAGTTGAGCGAGTAAGCCTCAAAATCAGTCAAGAGAAGACTAAGTTGGTGCACGTTAATAATAGACAGGAAAGCGAAATTACAATTGAAGGAAAAGCAGTGTAAGATGTTGACCAGTTTGTATACTTGTGGAGTGTTATCAGCAAGAAGGGAGGCACCGAAGAGGACATCAGTACGAGAATACAAAAGGAACTACCAACCTTTGCCATATTACGACCAGTCTGGTGTACAAGAGCCATTTCAACAAGAACCAAACTATGTATTTTCACTTCCTGCGTGAAAGTTGTGCTGCTGTATGGCTTGGTGATGTGGCAATATTAAGAAAATTCAGACATTTGTGAACAAATACCTTAGATATATTCTCCATTTAAAAGGGTATGATAGAATGCCAAACAAAACCTTGTGGACCAAAACAAAGCAGAAGCCAGTGGAGGTCCAGATCAAGAAGGGAAGATGGCAATGGGCAAGCCATATCCTGAGTAAGGACAGCGAGGAATGTACCACGAGACAAGTATTAGAAGGGAATCCAAAAGGAAAGAGGAAAAGAGGATGTCCCAAACCAATATGGCAATGAGGTTTCCTGGACAAAGTAAAAGCAGCTGGCTTAACGTGGCATCAAATCAAGACAATAGCCAAGGATCGCAGGATATGGAATGACTCTGAAGGCCCTATGCTCCAGTAGGAGCCCAAAGGATCAGTCATCACGTGTCTGACAGTTCTGTTCCTTAGTATAGTTTCAACCAGTTTGCCTGGAAGGGACGTTAGACTTACCAGTCTGTGATTGCCAGAATCATCCCTGCAGCCCTTTTTAAAAATTGTCATCACGTTAGCAATTCCCAAGTTATATGGTACAGAAGGTGATTTAAGGGGTAGTTTACAAACCACAGTTAGTAATTCTGCAACTTCATATTTGAATTATTTCACAACCCTTGGGTGAATGCCATCTGGCCCACGTGACTTGTTACTGTTCAGTTTTGCAGTTTGTTCCAAAACCTCCTCTGACACCTCAATCTGGGATAATTCATCAGATTTGTCACCTAAAATAATGGCTCAGGTTTGGCAATTTCCATCATGTTCTCAGGCATGAAGACCAATGCAAAAATTTATTTAATTTCTCTGTAATGACGTTATCATCCTTGAGTGCTCCTTTAGCATCTCAATTGTCCAGTGGCCCACTAGTTGTTTAGCAGGCTTCCTGCTTCTTATGAACTTAAAATATTTATTTTCTATTACTTTCTGAATTTTTGGCTAGCTGTCTTCAAATACCTTTTTGGCTTTCTTGATTATATTTTACACTTCATTTGAAAGAGTTTGTATTCCTTCCTATTTTCCTCACTAGGTTTTAACTTTGTAAAACGTAACCAATTCATTATAACTACATCAGTAGTTTGCTGATTTCCTTTTAAAATAACGTCAAGCACATGGACACCTACTGTATGGAAATTATAACTTCCTGCCATTCCTATAATCTTTTAGTGTTGCAAAATAGATAAATTATATTGTACAGCTTAATCTTATTTTAGAGCTACAGCTTAAATCAACACAACAGATAAATGCTAAGAGCCAATGAAATATAAACAAACTGGCTATAAAACACTGTTTGTGCAAGCATCTGGGAAAGAGCTGTGAGAACTGCATTTCCCATATTGCGTATGGAAAGAAACCCACTAAATATACAGTAAACTCTCTCTTAACTGTCATTCAGATAACTGGACTTCTGTATTAACTAGCATTCCATTGCGGCCAGCAGCTCCTCCGCTGTCCCACCCAGAGTGGGTCCTCCTGTGGCACGGCCATGCTTGAGCTGCCCAGAGTGGCTCTTCATGTGGTGTGGCACCCAACCCAGAGTGTATTGGAACCTCCTGCATGCCTGGCACATTTGAATATCTGGCATCCTCCCAGTCCCGGGGTTGCTGGATATCAGAGAGTTTACTGCATTTCAGGATGGCTTCAAACTCTACTGCATTTATCAGTAAAGCTTTGGAGAACTGCTGTCGCTTGTAATATTGCAAAAAAAAAAAGTTTTTGATGAATTTTAAAACTGTGGGATGGTTAAAGGCTAGCTAACAGAGCAATGCTTAAGAGAAGTAGGTTTTTATGTGGATATAGAACGTTTTGTTTCTTCCTTTGCCACTGCTAATCCAGCACAAGTTGGAAGTAATAACAAGACCTGGCATCTAATTGTTTGGGGGCATACATGGAATGAGTTTGGTTATAGTTCACTTCCTCAGTAGATAAGTATTAACAGCACAAAACAATTAGCATTTATTTCCACTTATCAGTGTAGATGTGAGTGACTGAGAATGCATTGAGGTTGAAATAAATTCTCACCATTAGTAAAGAGGTCCTTCGAGAAAGGGGTGACTCATATTAGCAGAGCATTGTGGGAGAAGTTTCCTCTATTGTTGTCCTGTGTTTGATCTGTGAATAGTACTATTAATGTGGCACCCTCCATGACAGCTGTATTCATTTAGAAATACACTTTAACATACTGTCAACCTAAAAGAATTCTGTTTGGTTTTATCAAATTAATAACAAAAATAATTTTTTTTAATATTGTCAGCCATCCATTTTCTTTGAAGTTACTTACACTTTGCAAAGAAGAGATCAAGAAATCCAAAGATATTCAAAAACTTCGCTCCAGCATTGCAGTGTGAGTTGGTACTTTTCTAATTCATGTAATGGAGAAAATCAACTTCTGAGCACAGAGAATTGGGGTGTGGTGATTGGAGTATTATTCTGTTTTGTCTATTTGGTATGAAATCTACTTGTAACCCCAAGCAAATGAATGCAACTGAAAGTTTTTGTTGTCGTTACAAGAGATTTTCCTTAAAACACTTAACATGCACAACGCATCAATAAAGATTTCATCTCAGGTATTTCCAATCCAAACGATTAACTGATGGTGCCTTAATGGGTGGGTTGAATTTATTCTTTTTTTTTTTTTTCATTCAGGGGAGCTAGATAATAAACATAATCACATAAATCTTCCTAGGTCTTATTTGTGAAGTAGAACTCAAAACCAATGTGGGTACTTCTGCTCCAGAGAAAACTAAGGCTAGAGTAGCAGGAGAAATCATGGGAATATAATTATCAACAGTGACCTTAGTCTGGATTGATGTTCCTTTGCAGAAATTGGAATGAAAGCAGGGGATATACGTAGAATATTCTTGACTCAATGTGTCAGTGCTCCTAATCTACAACCAGTTAATTTTTTCTACACTAGCATCTGAAAGTGTTCTAGAAAGCTTAAAATCAACCATAACTTACATACCTGTACTGTCCTAACCAAATCAGGCATTAGCTTACACAGTGTCCTTGTTTCCCTGTGTGATAACGTGTTTCACTTTGTGGTGATTTTCACTCACATTCTTTGATGCTGTCTGTTTAATTTAAAACCCATATTTGTATTTGGCATAGCAGTGTGGAGCCCCAGACATTGTTTACTAACCATTGACAATTTTTACTGTACTTTCCTTCAGTGTTTGCTTTCCCACAGTGGCTAGAAAATAATGTAAGCCTTTATGAGGGGAGCAAAACATTTATTTTATTTCTACATCTTTATTATTAACCCCAACAATAAAATATACCTTTGTGACTAACTAGTGAAAGGCCACCACTCAAGGTCTATGTATTCTGATTTTCCTAGGTTTTGTGGTATGATTCAGTTTCAAGGTGACATAAGAAAGAAAGTTTTATTTCAACTGTTTCTTCTTCTTTGCCATCCATTTCCTGTGGTAAGTATGAGAGGTGTTGCCATAAGACATAAAAAAAATTGTTTTATGAAGAAACAAAGTTATTAAATACTGCTTGAAGTGAAAGGGATTGAAATTGCATGTGACATGCAGCGTTCATATCTTTTCACAGATATTTTAAAAATATGTGTTTTAGTGTAGGTTCTTCTCTGGAAGTTAGTCATCAGACATCTAGTGTTTGCTAATTCTTTATTGATTTGCTTATGTGTTGTATCCGTATCCTTTTCCCTTCATTTGTGTTTTACCCCCAAAGCATTTATGATCTAGAAAATGCTGTTGTTTTGTTTGTACAGCACACTGAGGTGCCAATCTCCATTTGTTTTTTGTGTGCTATCATATTGTAAATTCTTCCTTCAGTTATGGGTCCTACAGCTGCCCCATGTAAGGGGTGTGTGTGTGTCTGCTTTTCTGGTGGGTTTTGTGTAGAGATTTTTGTTAGCAGTGCCTTTGTGTCTACACCAGTCCCCTACACCTGCTTTTGTTATGGCATAAGGGAATACAGAAAAGAATAGACTCACTACTGCTCAAGTTCTTTCTCTGACTCCTGTGGTTTAAGATCTAGTTCATAGCTTCTAATTGCTAACTGATGCACATATTTATTCTATCTTATTCTATTTTACTTTGTGTTTCTTTATTATGTAGCACAGGCTTCTGCTCTGGGGAGAGAGGCTACGCCTCTCCTTTATATTTCATGGTCTTCCAGCTTCTCCTAGTAGGTTATGAGAAGAAAACAAGAAAACCCACTGGATTCAAACCTTGCCAGACCTGTCATAGGTTTTGTCTCCCTCAGTGATGGGTTTTCCAGCTGCCTCTGTTGCCCTGGAGACCCTTGGGTCCTGTCCACGTGTAAGGTCTGATCCTGCTTCAAGGACAGATCAGCAATACTGAGCAAAGTTAGACTTAAACTGATCCTTATGGAACACTCCTTTAGAAGAGTCCTACACCCTCATTTCTCTTGATAACTCTGCCACACCAGCTCAGAGAATTTCAGTAATTTCCTCAGCTCCTGTTTCATTAAGCAAAGGCCTTGGAGCAACTTCAGGTGCTTCAAAGCCGCCTAAATGGGAAAGGCTCATTTCCCCTAAGACAGATCTCGAGAGGACAAAAAGACATCCCTAAGATCAAGGAATCTTGTGGGCCTATTGAGGCTTCTAGGTCTCCTAGGTAAGACAGTTCTACCCATCAGTGAGCCTTACTGTCATCAGCCTAGCTCATCATCCAACATCCCTCCCATAAGCAAAATGGTTGATAAGTGTTGTGTGCAGGCGAGGCGCTTGGAGTATGTAATTCTTTGGCAGTGGTGGCTGTTGTCAGTGAAAGACGAAACTTATTTCAGATCAACACAGTCTTTGATAAAATCCTTAAGTTCTTCTTGGAGTGATTTCTCACATCCATTCCACTTAGATGTTTGCATGCACACATGCTGCATGATGGTTGGAAGGTTTTCCCTTAGCGGTACCCATTGGGTCAGCAGAGGAGTCCCATGGAGTGGTGCCCCCACAGCGACACACACATATGCCCCAACCTTCTGTCCCCCCAGTTCCTTTTTACTGCCTGTGACGATAGCTGGAGCATCTCTGCCTTTGCTTTCCACAGGCACCTTTCCTAGAGGTTTCTAGCGCACATAGTTAGAGGTGGGTTTGTTTAGTTATTGTAGTTCTTAATTAGTTTTGGTTGTAGATAGCTTCTGGGGATCTTTCCCACTTCTTGTTTCCCTGGACTTGGGTATGGCTTGATTCCAGGTCTTCAAGCCTTATAGTAAGTGCTCAATGTCATAACCCTCATGACTCCTGCCTAAAATCCTTGGGAGAGGATCACCGAGCTGAAAAGTACAAGATCTGCAAGGGCTTTAAGCCTCTTACAAAGAAGTGGGACACTCATTTCAGGCTCCTTCTCATGCACTTTGCTTGTAACCGGCACCAGAACCAGTGTCCTCTGTGCATAGTGTGCCAGCCTCAGTGCAGGATGCTTCAGCACTGCAGAGCGACCATGTTGAAAAGCATCAGCCTTCCTTGGCACTGAGGCCCACCACCAAGGTGTAGAACCATTCCCAGTCTCTGGGGCTGCACAAGATAAAGAGGGTGGAGAAGAGCCGCTCTCCACCCCAGCATGCTACACGAGTGACACTACAAGCCTGCTGTGCCTGTGGTTCCCTGGGGCTCAGGCTGCCCCTAGGGAGTTATTGAACCTGGTTTGAGTGGACTCCCCAGAGCTAGATGATGTGGTGGCAGATGATCTGGATCTCCCATCCACACTGGTCACCTCTGAAGCCACCAGGGATCCGAATGAGTTAATTCAGCCCCGGGCCTTGCCTGAAAGGCTCGGGGACAATGCTTGGATGGGTGAGCCATGCATCAGCTATGGCACTGTCTACAGCAGCAATGTCAGCACAGAGGTCCGGCACCAGTGCCAGCACTGCCTGTAATCAGGCACAGAGACAAGCCAACCGTGACTCAGTGCTCCCCATGGTACCACTCCCTGGCACCATTATCCACAGCACTGCCCTGATCTGCATCAGAGTACTTCTCAGAGGCAGAATCCTACCTGTCCAGGGCTACACGGTACAGGTCCCAGTACCACATCTCTGCCTCCCAGCTGCCACAGGCACTATGGCCAACCCAATGGCAGGAGCCTATGCAGTCACCTGTTTGTACCCTATGGGCATAATACCGGGGTCAGGGCTACCACCTTTTAGGGCTGCTTCTGCATACTTAGTCCCCCATGGTACCCCTTCAGCTGCCTCACTCGCCAAGGGCCCAGGATCCAAGTCTAGGAACAGCCACCTTTGTGCCAGCCCTCAGCCTCCACTTGAGGGCCCTTCCAGGGTGGTTAAGAGGGCGGTAAATGCTAAGGAAGAGTTATGGCAGACCCCAGCTTCCATCCCACCTACAGCAAAGAGGGTGGAACTTTTGTACCACAGTGAAGCCATGCAGATATTTTCACCCACCCCCTGGTGGGGATCAACACTTGGAAGTTCTGAGACTTGCTTACAGCTTGTATATAATCCCAGAGTTTTAAATGGCATATTAAAACACATCAGTAATTAGCAATGTATAACCCATGTTATCCATATCAGTTACCTGTTTATCTCTCTGTAGATTTAGGTCCATATTCAGAATGATACATGCCAGATTTTAAACATGTGAGTAGTCCCATTGGCATCCAGTAAGAACTATTCTGATACTTAAAGTTAAATACTTGCTTTGGTATTTTTCTGAAGTGGGGCATTGTGCTTGTGTATTTTCCTATAAAAACAAATTCCCTTTGAGAAGTAAATGTTTTTTAAAAAACCCAAATAATACTTATCAGTAAAAGTTAAATGTAGGCTGAAATTTTGCTTACAAAGCCTTAATGGGTGATCTAGAAAGAAAAAATCAGTTTATCCTGTTTTAATCCAATGAGTTTAATAAATATTCAGTGTAATCTTGCCTCGTAACTCCAAAGGGGCTTCAATTTTGAAAAAAAAAATGACTTTTTGCTGTTTTTTTTAAAATGTCATCTGAACGTTTTATGTACGTTTCATACTGTTTGCAGAGTAAGTAGTTTTCATAAGTAATACTGCCACCTATGCTTAATGTACTTTCCAGAATCTATATTTACAGTACACAGTGTATCATGGTATAACAGCTGTAAAGTAGCCATTATCTGTTATGTACATAACATATTATTTTAAAATGTTTTATGTATTTACATTGTAAATGAGAGTAGTGTATTGCAATAACATTTCCCATGAGAGAGTATTTTGTGGCCTTTAGTTAGTCAATATTGAAATAAGCAAGTAACTGCAGAAATCCCTCTCCTTGAACACTGAGGTTGTTACACAAGCCAACAAAAGTGAATACAAAATTCTTTTGAATTGCACCCTTCCCATTTTTGTAATTTTGTTTGCGTTTTCATGCTAAATGTCATTTTTATTCTCTGCCTTGAGAGATGCCCAAGTAGATGGACAAGCATTGAGCCTGGCATAAAGGGAGACATTTGGACCTTGAGCATAGCAGGAGATAAGGAACAGCTGTTACAGAGATCTCCTGATGCCTTGCTCAGTGGTTGGATTTCACTGATGAAGCAGTGCAACGTGTGTTGCATAGAGACTGGATGGAGCCAGGAGGTTCCCTGTCTTCTGTAGTAGAAATTAAGTGATTTATCATTCTGAGCAGTTACATAATCTAAAAATGTATATTGTCTTACTAGGCTGCTTGCTGTATATGTAAGTTTGGGTAACTGGACCACAACTAGTTATATACCAGCACAGAATAGAAGGCAAATAATGATGTCCACTTTTTTGGCACGCTGAAAGTAAAATACATGTTGTACGGTAGCCACTTGTAACATATGAACATGCTAGAGGAGAACTTGATATATTCTACCCTGAATACATGAGTATGTATCTGTAGAATTTAACATCTAGCATTCTATGCCACATTGTGGGGAATCACAGAGAATATTAAGGAGATTCTTTCATAACTGATTAAGAAAATTATATTGCTGAAATTCTGCCAAAAATGCCTGTATGGCTCATCTCAGCCTTGGCATCCTGGTCTGTAAAATTGAGGAAGTAGTTCTCTATGTTATAGATTTGTCATGACGGTACTGTTTGTAAAGCTCATTGCAATTCTTTAGCATCATCTATCTGTTATCATCTAACACTGTTAAATAGGATAAGAACAAGGCAGGCAAAATTTGTAGGCCATATCATTATAAAGTCTGCACTTGAAAATTTAGTGACAACAGGAAAGGATAATGGAAAGTGAGGACGAGGTAGACAACGTGAGAAAATATTGGATAGTATCACTTCATGGTTGCATTGCCACAGTACCATGGAGATGCTCCAGAGTACTCGTAATAGACAGGGTGGGGGGCCATGATTGCCTACGCTGATCAGAATGGCATGAATGAATGAATCTGAGGAGCTCCAGGTATTAAAGTAGAACATAACAGCTGTTTCTGAATTAGTCATGCATACACTCATACTTCCATTACCTCTTTCATTTTGGGCGCACCATACTTTTAACATTACACTCACAACATTTCTTTGAGATTATGGAAGAATTGCTACAATACGCATTTTGTAGATGTGCAACCTGCAGCTGAGAGGTGAAGTTACTTCCCCCAGTTTCCACAGCACATCTCTGGCAGACTAAGGATACGTGTCCCAGCTCTGCATTCTGGACAGTTTGCAGCCTACTCCAGAGGTGTTCAGTTGGTGCGCTGTGAGAACTGTCAACATGTGCCATGAAAATTTTGTCAACTTCCTCTCTCTGTGGCTCTGCAAAAAGCCATTGAAAGGGGAGAGGGGGAGACTGAAAACCCCAGGTGGGGCTCAAGCAGCAAGGTTGCCTGAGCCCCAGCTCGTGTGGTGTTTGTCAATTTCCCCTTGCAGTGGTTCTTTGCAGAGCCACTGTGAGGGGAAACGCCAACACCTCGGGAGCCCTTTCGTGCTGAGGCAGCTGAAACTGTTTCCCAGACCATGACCCCTCCCTGCTGTAGCAAGAGGCGTGGGATAGTGGGAGCTTGTTGGTGTCCCAGCTCCAAAGGGTTGCTGGGGGGGGGGAGCTGCTTCCCGCATGACCCCCACCCCCAACAAGTAACTTACTAATCACTGAAATTTTCAGTGGTCACTTGATTACTCAACATCGCATCTGATCCCTGTTTAGCGTCTTGTATGCATTACTATGTTGACAATCTCTCTAGTAAGACCATAACCATAAGTAAATGTGATGGTTATGAGCAATCGATTCTGCTGGAAAGACTGGGTGTGCTGTGGAATTGTTCATCTCGTTGAAGTGTGTGGTATTACTGAAAAGGTTGGGATTCACTGGTCTACTCCACTGAAGTATTCAGAAAATACTGTGAAAAAACTTGTAGGTACAAGTAACTCATATGCAGCAGTCTGGGTAATTTCACTGTTTCTGGCAACTAGAAATCGTCTCTCTGCTTCTTCTCTCTAGATAAGGAAAGCAACAGCCAGTCAAGCATATGAAATGTTGATAACTTACAGTGATATTGTCGATCCTGATATTCTGGAGGAGGTCATGACAGTACTTAGTGACACCAATTGGTGAGTGAATTCACTGTCAGAGAAATTTTTAAAAATAAGGCTGATTTTAATTATTATATCTATGAAATATTTGTTTATGAGAAAAAGTGGAAAAGAATTGTAAACCAGTATTTCGCAACCTTTTTTTATAAAGTACCCCCTTCAAAAAAATTGCAAGTACTCCCAGTACCTGCAGTTTTCAGACACAGAATTTTTTTTCTACTATTGTAACACACTTGTTCAAAAAACTTAATTATAACTGGTTGGTTGGAAGAAATTGCCTATAGGCAATAAACTTGCCATTGTACTTATAATTATGAAAAAAGGGTAAATACAAAAATTAGATGAACATAAAATAAGTAAAATTTTTTAATTCATAAAAAGGTTGAGAAACACTGAGTTAATGTACTCTCTGGAAGACCTCTGAGTACCCACAGGGGTACACGTATCCCTGGTTGAGAACCACTGTTGTAAACAACATTGTATCTTTTATGCAATCTGCTGTATGCATGGATTTTTTAGGCCAAAAAGGGTGTTGCTAAAAAGGACCTCTCTGTCCTGAAAGCTTATATGTTGTGTATCATATACTGGTGGTAAATAAAGATGGCATAAAGAAGATGGATCATCACAAATATGTTAAAATTCTCATACTCTCTGGGCACTACGGGAATGAGTTTATACTTCTGAATTAAAATAAATTTGTGATGACATCAAGAAGCTGAACCAGACTCAAATATTTGGCCTAAAAAAACCCAAACACCAGCATCTGCATGTGTAAAATATTCTCCATATCGCAACTACTGTGCATTTTTGTGACAAGTAGTTTATAGTGTAACAGAATGTGCTTTTGTTTTGGCTCAAAGGAAGTTTGCAACTTGCTGAAGTTGTCAAATATCCTTCAGAAAGGCCAGGGGTATTCAACATTTAGCTTGTGTGCCCCCCCCCGTTTCTGCAATACTGGAATTGTAGTATTGTCCTCCTCCTAGAATTGGTTCAGAATTATTTAAGTCATTGAGTATGAAACTCTGTCTAGACAATGGCTATCTTTACTAGCATGACCATTTGCTATTGGCATAGAGAATATGCTTATTAAGTTTGCAGATGATACCATGCTGGGAGAGGTTGCAACTGCTTTGGAGTACTGCAGAAAGGGATCTAGGAGTCATAGGGGACCATGAGCTAAATATGAGTCATCAGTGGGATGCTCTTGATTTAAAAAAAAACAAACAAACATGATTCTGGGATTCATTAACAGGAATGTTTTGAGCAAGGCACGAGAAGTCATTCTTCTGCTCTGCTCAGCACTGATTAGGCCTCAGTTGGAGTAGTGTGTTCATTTCTGGGCACTGCATTTCAAGAAAGATATCAGAAACTGAAGAAGGTCCAGAGAAGAGCAACAGGAATGATGAGAGGTCTAGAGAACATGAGCTATGAAGGAAGACTGAAAGAACTGCCTTGTTTAGTTTAGAAAAGAGAAGACTTGAAGGGGACATGACAGTGGTTTTCAAGTACCTGAAAAAGGGTTACAAGGAAGAGGAAGAAATTGTTCTTCTTGGCCTCTGAGGACAGGAAGAGAAGCAATGGGCTCAAACTGCAGCAAGGGAGGTTTAAGTTGGAGACTAGGAAAAACTTTCTTACTGTCAGGTTGGTTAAACATTGGAATATATCGCCTAGGGAGGTTGTTCAGTCTCCATCACTGGAGATATGTAAGAGCAGGTTAGACAGACACCTATCAGGGATAGTCTTGACAGTGCTTGGTGCTGCTGAGAAGGCAGGGGACTGGACTCTGACCTCTCGAGCTCCCTTCCTCTCAGTTCCCATTGCTCAGAAACCAGCCAAGCTTCCTGGGCTGTGATTTTGGGTGCATGAAGTTCATGGAGCCCTCTCCCCTCATGGCATATGCCACAAAGAGATGCACATGTTGGCCCCAAGTACCCAGCTGCTTTGAGCAGCGTGTGTGGCCATGGCAGGGAAAAGATCTGCCTGAGGGTCCAGGGTAAGTGTCTCCTAGCCAGAGCGTGCACCTGGCAACCCTCTCCTCCTTTCCTTCAGTCCCTGCCCAGGTCACAGCCCGAACACTGCAATGCTTCTTGCACCCTTAGTCCAGGTCACAACCCAAACACCCTGTTCTAGGTCAAAACCAACTCCCATGCACCCCCATCCTTCCTACCCTGGTCACAACTCCCTCCCACACCCTGCACCCCTTCCTCCATCCCTCCTCCAGGTCAGAATCCTCTCCTGCACCTGCATCTCTTCCCAGACACTGCACCCCAATCTCCTGCCCTGGGTCACAGCCCCGTTACCCAAGTCGCAACCCAAACCCTCTGGACCCCTGCTCCATCCTCCCAGACCTCACACCTCCTCCTGCACCCCAGTCCATTACCCTGAGCTCCCTTCAGCACTCAGGCTCCAGCCCAGACCCCACACTTCCTCAGTTTGTATAGAAGAGTGTGGCCCTTGACCACTTCCAAATTCTTGATCACCCTTGAACTAGATGAAATATTTCCATCTCAGTTGAAGTTTGTTATACACTCCTGATCCTGCTCTGATCCCATCTGAGGCAAAGAACTGCTTTATCTAGAGCAAGAAAAAAAATTCAAATCCAATGCTAAAATAAAGGTCTGTGTATGGCAAATGTTAAATTTCAGGAATGCAAAGATCTAAAGGAGTGAAAAGAAAAAAAGTCTTAATCAGAGATCAGAAATGCTCATTAGTAACTAAGGGATGACTATCTTGAAATGACATTTTTACATACTGTATAGCTGTTGAGTCCACTGGTTTAAACACAGTGCAGTAAAAATGTTCAACTTTTTTTATATCAGTCAAATTAGAATGTTTTAAGTCATCATTCTTTTCATTGCATCTTACAAATTTAATCAACTTCAGTTATTTTCTTTTTGGATGTGTTGAAAACATTAACATTAAAAGGAATGCTCTTATCTTCTCTTGCAGGGATGCTGAGTTACCACTAGTGAGAGAGAAGCGTAACTATCTGTGCGACCTAATGAATGTGCCGAAACCACAACTAGTGTCCAAGGTAGAGCGTGGGGTTAGTGCTGTAGAACTCTCCTGAATTAAAAGCATCAGTATTTTCACTAAATGTCGTGTACTTGTTAATGACATCTAGAAATCCAAGACCCATGGGATTGTGCCAAAAGCCTAAGACTTAAGTATACAATGTATGGAATTGTCTAAAGCTGTTCTTTTATAAAACCCTCCAATCCCACTCCTTGAAAACATTCCAGACTTCTAGTAGAAAGCTCAACTTACTGAGACAATGTAAGCATGAAATAACGTAGCACAGATGCCAGCCTGGGTGTATACTGTATGTGTCTGTGTTTTGAGGAAAAGAATGGTAAGAATTTCCCCTTCAAATTTAATAGCAAAACTAAAATTCCATGACTTACGTGACTTCCTATAAACTGATTTTGCATTTAGGACAAAATAAGGATTCAGCAATATTGTATTCTAAAACTTAATAATAGAGCACTCCTGAGAAGTGACAACAAACAACCTTAGGAAAGAATTTCCTTACTTAGTTTAATATATACAGAGTGGACCAGATTGGCAGAAGTATGCAGCACAAAGCCAGCACAGTTTTGAGTACAGCTCATCCTCTGCAGAAGAACTCTGCTTTAATCACAGTAAATTTAAGCTAGAGAAGCATGAGGGAGGTTCTTTTCCTCCAGCTATTTCAGACAATGAGCTGGAAGATGTTGGTTGGCAGGATAAGCAGGCTAGGTAGAGCAAAGGACAAATATTAAATACACTTGACCTCCCTCTTCATTCCTTTTTTCATACAAGCTGTTTGGGAGGCATGGGATATGGTTCAGATGGCAGGCCCTGAAATTCTACAAGGTCACCCAAGGTGCACTCTTCACTAGCTAAAGTTGATGGAATAGGTAAGTCCTGTAGGGACATGTGGATGCCATTTTTACACCAGACTTCAAAGCCTCAGCAGCCTTAGTTATTAGCAAACACATGCCCTGCTGTGATGAACTAAAAATCTTTACTTTGTGATCAAAGAATAATCAGCTTGATACCTAAAGAAATACCCATAGGTGCTGCATTGGGTGGAAGGAAGATGCATGGATTCTCAGGAGTCCTGGCACTAGCTCTGACTTAAAACTGACAATCTATTTATCTGTATCTCAGAAGTCTTAACTGGAGTCCCATTAATAGAAAAGCTTTATAAGATTGTAACCCATTATATGGACGAAGTATTAGTTTCCTGCTCCAGCGGGATTGCAGAAGGGCGGCAGGAATAAGAGACAAAGAGAGGCAGTGCCATCCTGGGCTCTTGGTGTTCAACCTCTCCCCATTCCTATTCCTACCATTCCTGAAAGGTCCCACAGCAGGTTATTGCTAACGGGAGAGACCTCTCCCCTACCCACAACGTTACCTCAGTGATGTCCAATAGGAATTCAAAGATTGTCACACTTCTGGTTATCGTCTTGGCATATTTGCCACAAGCCCGCTACCCCAGAGACAGGAACCTCCAAACCCCCCAAAAATGCCCTCCTTCTATAGTGGCTACTGCTATAATGAACTATTCACATAATTCTGAAAATTGTTCAAGCCAACTACTCAACTGGCGAAATAGCCACATGGGGTAGTGGTTTTCGTGTTGGACACCATGGCCCTAAGAAGATAACGAGGTGATAAGTAATAGCATGGATTTGTTCAACCAACCTGATAGCTTTCTTTGGTAGGATAACAAGCCTTGTGAATAAGGGGGGAAGTGATGCATATGGTATTGCTAGATTTGAGTAAGGCTTTTATACAGTCTTGCACAACCTTTTCATTAATGAGGGAACCACAACCTCGATGGAGCTACTGTTGGGGTGGAGGGTGCATAACGGGTTGGCTAACCCATCCCATAGAGTAGATGTCAATGGTTGACAGCATTGCTGAAAGGGCATGGCAAAGGTGGTGCTGCAGGGATCAGTTTTGGAATCTGTTCTGTTTAGTATCTTCATCAATGATTTTGATAACAACATAAAGAATACACTTTCAAAGTTTGTGGCTGACACCAAGCAGGGAGGGCTTGCAAGTGTTTTGGAGGACAGGATTGTAATTCAAAATGATCTAGACAAACTGGAGAAATGATCTGAGATAAAGAAAATGATGTAAAGAGTGGTCAGATCCCAGGCCCTAGTTCTCATAATCACTCTGACATCTGTTGGGAGACCATTATAGCAGTGCACAAGCAGTTGAGGAAGCTTTTAGAAGATGTTGGGGACAGCTTCCTGGTGCCAGTGCTGAAAGAACCAACCTGAAGCCATGCTCAGCTTGACCTGCTGCTCACAGAGAGGAACTGATAGAGGAAGTAGATGTGGGTGGCAACCTGAGAACCAGTGATCATGAAATAGTTTAGGTCAGGATTCTGACTAAAGGAAGAAATGAGAGCAGCAAAATACAGACCCTGTACTTCAGAAAAGCAACCTCTGATTACCTTATTTGCACTCATTTTGTATTCAACACACTAGCTCATCTATCTGTCTAGGTATATCACTGAAGCGTATTGAGGTTCCACAGAGTAGCACTTCTTCCCTATCTGGCATCTGTCTACAGTGTAAAGACTCAACTAAACATGGCATTGTACTCATTTTCTGTCAAGTGATGCTTAGTTGTAACCATGCCAGCTAAAAGATTCAATCCCAGCTATTGCCCACAATGTATCATCTGTGAGAACAATGCTGGTCTTACTCTTGAGAACACATGATTCTGGGGTAATTATTCTTTTGTTTTTTCTGAAAGCCTCAACACCAAAAGAGAGAGCACGACATGTGACAGGTCTAAGAGTAAAGCCTTCCTTAGAAAAACTTTTTTACTGGTTTCCTTCTACCTTACATGCATGGTCCTTGAAAAATATCTTAAAAATCATCCATTCCTGGGTCATTTAATACTGTTCCTGAAGAACATTCATTAGAGTAGAGCCCCTTTCCATTCTCTGCAGCCAGACCCAAAATCTGTAAAATGGCTACCTGGTCATCTGTCAACACTTTACATGCTTAATGTGCATTCTGCTACAATGTCACCAGGAGAATTGCCCATAGCACTGGACTTAAAACAGAGCACCTGAGGGAAACAGCAGCATTTGTTTGTCTCCTGTCATTCCAGTCCTACTCATTCTTTGCTATTCTCTGTGCCCCAGATTGCGAGGAAAGATTTTGACAGAGAAATGTGTTAAAATGGGGCAAACCATGGGAAGTAAGAATTTGTGGTTAGTTAATAATGTATTAGTTAAAATGCAGCATGGCCCACCCCCACAAGTTTAGAGGTATTTATACTAGTGGAAGGCTTATGGCCAAGCCCTGGAACATCAGGCAAACACCAGAGACTGTTAAGTCTTGTAACTTGTGTGGAGCTCTAAGAGCTCAAGTTCAAAAAGTAAATCATCATGTCATGCCTCAAGTTACAAAATCAGTTACTTGATTTTTCCTGAAAACACTGATGGTAAACAGGCCAAGAAAACTAACCGCTGAAGTGATTCTAACTTCCATGATACCCAGTTAATTTGTACAATAGCTGGAACTGACAACTGTGTAAATTTGTAAACAAAAATTCTTAAGTTCTCCTGTAGTAAATCACTCTTGTTCAAAGTGAAAGCTAAATTTGAGTGCTGGGGTTTTAATGATTTGGGAAACTTATCTTATCACTGTTTTTGCTTCATCGATGGTGTGATTATTTTACATCCTTTAAATTTTGAAATGCTTAATTGGTATGAAAATTGTTTGAGGAGCCAGGTGAGTTTTATTCTTAAATACTGGGAGACTCATATGGGAAAGAAAAGTGAATCTATGTGATGTAAACAAGATAAAATTATATACTGAACTGAAGTACTGGACAGGTGTATGGGGAAAACATTTAAAAACTGAATTGGGAATCTTTCCTTTGCTATCTTTTATCCCATCAAAATCAATAAGGTTATAGGCACTACTTCCTCCTACATACATTTTCTAGCATTGCTAATTAAAACATTTATGAACACTTTATAGAAGAAACAGAAGTTTTCAAGTAAACGCCAAGGCTGTTCTTTTTCCCACTAGTTTTATAGAATGACAATCCCACCTACAACCTGTTGAGCATTACTTGTGGGGGAGTTAAATCCAATGACGCACACACTTTTCCATAGGGATAGGGGATGTATGAAAAAGTAGACAGCACACTACCTTCCTAAGAACTCACTTTATAAAAGTAGAGAAAACAACAAACTCAACTGGAAAACCAGGTATAATGTCAGCACACTTTCATTTTACAAGCCCCTTGAACTTTATTCATCTTTTAGAAAAACACGCCCCTTGAACGAACATTTAAAATATTATTCATCTAAGTTTTTTCTTTTAATCTATCAGATATTTACCATTGGTTAAAATGTCATGTCCTATTTTCCTTCCGTTTGCCTGGATTCATAGCAATGAATTCAGTTATGAACTGATTAAAAGTAGTTAAGTACCACACCTAAAAGAATTTAATACATTCTTTTTTTTTTGTTTGTTTTCCATCTTTAGAGCACAGCTCAGTGAAGTGGTCAGTGTTCTGTTGCTTTGAAAACTGAAGCTCCCAGGCTTGTGTCATGAAGGAGGAAGTGATGTCAGCCGCAGCATCTTGATGAACTGGAATGTCAGATTGAGCTACAAAATATGATGATAAACAAAAATTAACATGAAGGGTAAAAGCATGCGTTCAAAAGCATCACACACAGATGTGTCACTAAATAAGGTGACTGTTTGTCAGCATCTCTGACCACAATATAAAGAAGGCAACAAAAAGTCCATTATATTTTCAGTTCTTAAATTTGTCATCTGTAGCCACAAGATGGCAGTTTGTCCTCATGATCTTTGTAATAATTGAGCTGCTTTTGAATGCCAGTGTTCTACATTCCACCAGTAAACCTCAATGGATATTTCTCCTCTAAAATCACTGAGCTTGTGTGCTTGGGTATGACATACGTTGATGGTTGTGGCTAATGCTTGTGGTCAGGCCACTAATATTTAAGATGATAATGCAACAATTCACAATGGGAGAGTATTTTTTTCACAGTAGCAATACTTAATGGTAATGAACTCTTTCATCATTACCAGCAGGTAAAACTTCTCTCAATAAACTCTTCTTTTATTGCTGTCAGTCCTGACTTACAGTCTACAAGCAAAAGCAGACAATCTTCATTCTGGGTAAGGTCAAACCCTAAACTAAACAGATTGCTGAATGGCGACTTTGTGTTAAAGCTTGAGTTCAAGAGCCATCAAGCAGAACCTCACTTTTCCAACTGAGGAATACAGCAGTGACAGGTCAGTGCTTCAGTTACTGCCCTTACTGTGAGACATTTTTAAAAATCAGCCATCCATTATCAGCTCCTCTCAGCAGCCCCACGGGCATCGGACATAGACCAGCAATTGCAGGGTACATTCAGAGTAGCATGGGTAAACCCTATTAGTTGTAGTTTCCTCCCCATGTTTTCTTTGTGTTACAACAATTTATATATGGATTATGCAAATTCACAAACATGAAGGGCATGATTACTTAGTATTCACTGTGAATAACTGTTCAAAAACACATCTTCTCTGCTATTCTCAATTTTAATGAACCCTGTTTGTTGTGACAAGGCACCAGTTGTCCAGTTATTTTTGTTTGATATAGAAAGGCCAACTATCACTACCCCCCATTTGAAGTAGAGAAAACCTTCTTCTATCCTGTCACTATCTTTAAGTAAAGCTTTTATTCCACTGCACTCTAAGCACTTGCACCATCCTCTGCTCCAACAGAAGAAACTGATTTTTAAGCTTATCTGACATACAATAGTAGGTCAAAAAAAATTACCATGGGCTCATTTAGTATGCTGTATGAACCTATTCAGTTCTTCTAGAGTCACAAGGGAAGCTTGCTATATGAATGTTTTGCAACAAGTGTTTTACATAGTCCTGTTCCTTTTGCAGAGGGGAAGGAGAACTATCCAAAAGCTAAGGTGGCATAATTTTGCAGAGTGAATAAGCCAGAAAAAAGCTTTTGTTGAAATTCATACCAAAATGACCCTCAGGACCTGACCAGTGATGACTGAAGAGAATTTGCTGAACCACGGGAGGTCAATATTGTGTAGCAGCATTACCAACACTCGCTGGGTTCTTAGAAGGCATTTAGGGGTAATTTATAGCTAAATAACAGCACAGAATGCTGAGAAACAAGGATTAGTGGCTGTAAACAAACATTATAGGACCAACAAAAACTTGACCAGACCCATGATAAGTGGACATCTGGCGAATTAAAATCATGCCAGACCACAGATGTTGCCATCCAAGAGATTACCACATTAGGGCCATGTCTACATTAAGAGAAATCTTTGAAATAGCCATGCTAATGGCCATTTTGAAGAATACTAATGAGGTGCTGAAATGCATATTCAGCCCCTCATTAGTATGCCACTGGCCACAGAGCGTCAAAATTGCTGCTTTTCACTCCCGCGCAGCTTGTCCAGGCGGGAAAGGACCCCTCCAACTTTGAAATCCCCTTATTCCTATCTGCTAGAATAAGGGGATTTGAAAGCTGGTGGGGGTCCTTTCAAAAAGGATCCCCGTCTGGATGAGCCACGTGGTAGCAAAAAGTGGCAATTTCAAAGCGCCATGACTGGTGGCCTACTAATGAGGTGCTGAATATGCATTTCAGTGCCTCATTAGTATTCTTCGAAATGGCCAATAGCATGGCTATTTTGAAGATTTCTCTTACTGTAGATATAGCCTTAGAGAGTTTCAACCTGTTCACACTTCTAGGAAGAGGTCCACTACTCTTGAGGACCTATCTTCACTGGCATTAGGCTCCTACATCAAGTGCCACTCCTTAGAGTCAGGTGGTTTGTGTAGCTTTGTAGAACAGAGGTTTCTAAACTGCATGGCAAAGCCCTAGAGAAGAGAAACGTTCCAGCGGCTGAGCAGGTTGAGGACAACCTCAGCCCCCAACTAGCCTCTTTTTTGCTGGGGTAGGGTTAGCTCAAAAAGTTTGGAAACCACTGTTGTAGAAGCATGCTCATCCTAGCCTGTGCATCTCAGATTGCTGCTGATTACGGGTGCAGATTCTGAGTCATTTCAGACCATTACTGGCAACATTTGTTTCTTGCTTGGTGCAAAAATGGTGCTGCGCCAAAGCAAGACAGAATAGTTCATTACTGGAAACAAGACAGGATCTTCTCTTGCACAAAAGCATGAACTCATTTATTTAAAAGCTATGAGAAAATTAAGATGGGTTGCAGTATCTCAATACAGGAGTGTCAAAATACATTTAAGTCAGAAAAAATGAAATTAAAAGACTACTCAAATGTTTAGAGTTGGCACCTTGGAGGAATTAGTCACAACTATAGACCATTTCCCCTAATACTACAATTAGGAAAAAATCTCAAGCTGTATAATGATATGCTTTCAGAATACACTATTACTAGAATCTAGAAAGCAATTTTACAGAAATGTTTGTTTTAAATTGTTGCCTGAGTATACTCAAGCAAGTGACAACCTTAGGAAGGGTAGGTCAGAATTGAGCATCAAATTTCAGAAATACAGGATTGTGTTCCTTCGCAATCTAAGATCGGTATCTCCCTTCTCTTGGTCCTATCTTTGTGGGAAAGTGTGTGCCAGCCACTTTCTGGGCACAGTTATAGACTATAGGCACTATTGGAAATAAACAGTAAGTCATATAATCACTGTTTGAACTGTCAACTTAAGACACCAGTTGAAAATAACTTTAAGGTCCCTTAAAGAGGGACCTTTCCTTTTCTTCTCATGTAGACTCAAAGCATTTCTACTTACTGTTTCATTATCAACTCGCAGCTTGGTACACTCATTTGTAGTGTGGAACATTTGTTTCTTTTTGAAGATTTGCTATAGAAATTGGGCATAGGCTGAATTAGGAAAGGATAAAGCTAAACTGGGAATCCCCACACTATCAGAAACTGGTTTTATACAAAATGAATATTTTTATGCCACAATCAACAGAAAAACTGTTACATGAAACTCAAAACGAGAAATATCCTCTGTGCTACAACCCTCAGCATTGGCTCTTAAATGTAAAATCTGAGAAATGAGGTTAGCTTCACAGCTGTGCAGCACAAAACCCTGCATTAATCCACAGAAGAGGTACAACATGGAAAAAGATAGGACGAAGTACCCATTCCTGAACAGGACCTACCCCCTATGCGTAAACAAGCTTGGTTGCTGTAGGTCTCACAAGCTTGAGCTTCTTTGCTGAGATTACCAAATTTGGTTGCATTTGAAATTCAATGAATGGACACCTCTCTGTGCAAAACGAACAATGCAACATTCCAGTGAATGGCTCATCCTTGCTTGAAAATCTGGGCCTTGAGGGTTAAAGGTTATGTATTTTGTTACCAATCCCCTCCTCTGAAGGGCCAAGAACATCTTTTCCTGTGCTGTTTTAGAAAGAAAGCTGCAGCCACTTTTTCATATGAATATTACAAAGGATAAACATTCTGCATTTACAATAGCCTTTGCTTCAGCTTGTACCTAGAAGGCATAAGCAGAAGACAGCAACACAAAACATGATCAGCAACTAGGGAGAGCAGTAGAATGGTGATCTTAGTACTGTTAATCTACACATGGAATTATAAACACTGCTGCTGGGATGGGGTCCTGAGAACAAGAGTGAAGTGATGCACGTGATTAATCAATTCAAACCAGGGGCTGCATGGCAATAGCAGGGAAATGCAGAGGCAGGCTCTGAGTTACCAGCCTTTTTTCTGAAAGGAGCCATTATTAACTAGGCATTTTAGAGGTGGGAGGCACTTTTCTCTACACAGATTTTATAATTAAATTCTGCACAGCTGGGCAAGGAGCCGCACGGTTGAACTAACTAGATAGACAGCACTTGGTGGAATTCTTCAGCGTGTATTATATTAAATTTAAGTTTATTGATGGCATAACATAGGCCTTAAGTGCCTCTGGCTGCTGTGAGCCATTTCACCAGCTAAGACCCCTAACAGAACCTTCCTTTGCATCCAGTGTAGTGTCATACAGACAAAGAAAAAAAAGCCAAACAGCGGATATTGTGTGGCCCCTCGATATTATGCTATTTTGAAGCTGTTATAATCACCCAAGGAACAAGAAAGAAAAACTGATAAGGGAACAACAGTGCCTCAGATAACACTGTACTCTCTGGTTAAGTAGTTAGGGTGACTAGCAACCAAAACATGTTACTTAACCAGAGTAAAGATCTAAAACAGCAATTTTAGGTGGCCTACTTAAACGTTAGTAGTATCTAAATGACATAAAATGTATAGAATCAGACCCATCTGATGTGTCAAGCTGGGCCCCCAGAATCACTAGGTAAGTTATATCTTTATTATGTTAATTCACTTCTACTAAACCACTGAAGTGGCACATTGCACCCGAGGGGGACAGTCTAAGCAGAAGCTGACCTGATTTTTAGTTCCTTCTTGAGCAAAAGTTATATCAACATCCCCAGTGCAAGAAAAATGTTACTTCAGTGTTAGCAAAAATGCACTTATTTTTGTGCATACACAATAGGAGGCTACATGAAAGCACTGAGCATCTATATACATCAGTCTCTGGCTTCCAAATCACTTCCCATACATACGCACTGTATGCCTAACAAGCCCAAGTCACAGGGATGCCATAATTTAGGGCCTCTTTAATCCCTTAGCACTAGTAGTTCACTTAGATACAAAGCAGTAATGTAAAGATTTTCTCTCAGGAAACACCAGCTGCTGTTGTCAGTAGCAGGAGATTAACCAATTCCAGGGAATGGCTTGGGGCCCCTGACCACTCTTGACAGAACCCGAGTCACCAAGGTCTGTAAACACTTTCATTGTTGTGAACATTGAAACTGATGTGCATTGTTTGATGTGGCTTCAATGTTTTCTTATGGTAGCAGCTTGCTCTGTAATCTAATATAGTGTTGGATAGGCTACTTACACCAAGAGTATAACCACCAACAACACATTTTGCATATATAAAATTAGCAGCAAAAATGGCACATTTTAGGATACTATAGTAAACTATTCACTTGTGTTTCTGTGACAGTAAGCAGAAAAATCACAATTATAAACTGCTAAGCCTGTAATGTGTCCTGTTCGCATCTGGTAAATATAGGTTTTAAAGGTATACCTTTATCCTGTCCTCGAGAAAAGATTAAAAGATCAGAAGAGTGAAGTTCTTGGGTGAAGCTCAAATTATTAACTATAAAGCTCAGCTGTCTCTGAACACAATTTTGTTTTTAACATACACATCACTCAGGATACATAAAGCATGAAAATTGCAGCTATACCTTGGTGTTCAGTTGAAATGATGATAATCCAGGCCCTCTTTCAAGTCTAGTGTGTTGAGGTTTTCTTCAAATGCTCCACCTGTCAGATCCTGTGGGATGAGACAGCATCAGGTCAGGTGAACCCCATTTCATCATTCATTGAGGATTTATAGACCATTGAAAGAAAAGCCAGTTCTTGATATAGAAGAGAGTTGTGCAATCTAGCAGTGCATACACTTCCCGCCTCTCCACTTCGACACCTCTAAAAGTATTGCATTCGTTTAGAAAAATCATGAGCCTGGACAGCTTATTTCAAGACAACGGAGAGCTTTAAAAAAAGTTTTACTTATAGCTGAGTTGAAAGTCTGTTTTGGTCTTTCCTTCCTGAGCTGGTCATGTTCTGGATTGACCCCCAAGCTGCCCTTCTCCCCTGTACAAACCCCTGAAAACAAAAACTTTGCAACTCCAGAGAAGAATACTAGCAGCTTTCAGCCTCTTTTCATCCTTAGTTCATTGGGGTGGGGGGGAAGTGGCATGTTCAAGAACATTTCCAAGCTCGCCTGGGGGGATGGTCACCATTTCAGAGAGCTCATTGTAATGACTAAGCACAACACAAGGTTTGCACTGCAAGCAGCTCTGCAGAGGACTGAGTGTGCTGCTTGGGGTTTTTTTTTTTTTTTTTTTGTAATTTGCAGGCTTTTTAAGGGGCTAGAACCAGGATGCCATTTAACCCCCCCCCCCCCCAAAAAAAAAAAAAGCAATTGCGTATTTTGCACAGTGATGCGCTTATCTAGTGAATTACACCATCAAGCAACTGGCATACTCACCCTAACACTAACCACAGTTACAGGTATTTCCTTCAAAGCCCTTTTATTGCAAGGCAGCGATACAGACACCAGTGCGCTAGTGATGTCATTAGGTAAACATGCCAACCTCTGCATTTCCATTGTGATGCTTGGCTCTTCTACAGTTTTTCACGTATCTCTGAGCTCTTCCTAAATCATTTATTGATCATGACCGTACCCTATGATGCAGGTAAGGGCTAAGATAGGATTGGTGCAGCTGCCCTCTGAGTAGAACCCAGCCCCTGTTTTAAGAGCTTTCACACCACAAAAGCAAATGAGGCAGAACTGAACCAACAGGAGGAATTCAGGGAGGCAGGCAGCTCAATTGTCCTGGTCAGAATCCAATGAAAAAAAACTGCTGTGGGATCTTTAATGAGCACAGACTGGTGGAACTTAAACTTTACCGCTCCCTCAGCGGAGGGCACCTCCAGCGTCCTCTATTGCTGAGGAGCAGGCAAGGAAGAGTGCCAGCAACAGAGTCTCTTACAAACATGCCTCCTCATAGCATCTGAGTGGTCCCTGGCAGCCTCCCATTCACGCAGTAAACTTCCCTAATCCTGCATTAGCACAAGGGACATGACAATGCTAACAAAAGTACCCAAGCGGTGCTAATGTCATGTCTCCCGCCTGGCTCATTGCTGCCTTTGGGGAACTAAATGTTGGATGGTGTTTCTCAGTAAAGTTATGTTCTGCCTTCCTTTCATGTGCCCCTCCTTCCCAAAGGGTCAGGTCTGTGGTTCAGACTTTTTAAAGAACAGCTCTTCATTCTTTCTCCTCCTTGAACTGACAGATGAAAGGAAACATCTGCAAGCACACTGTGTCAGCCCTCAAACCCACCCTGGTGAACTATGCCTCAAAAACCATATGGCTCTAATTACCTATTTTCTGTTCTACTTTAGTCTACATGGCAAAAAAATATTAAGAAAGCTGCTGCCATCCAATCTGAGCAAGGCCTAAAGCTGATATTTATACTGCCTGGGAACGATACAGTGGTAGCTAATACAGACATTTACATAGTGCCTTTCAGAGGCTAAGACACTTTACAAAGTGCTCAGTAAAATACCTAAGTAGAGTAGCTGCCACTCACCACCCAAACACTGCTAGCTCTGGGGCAGAATGAGGCTGCTGGACACAGCAAAATTAAACTGCTTAGGATGGGACATATAGACAATTATACCGAGCTGGACGTGGCAATGAAATGAAAAGTGGCGATTCGCACATGGACACTGAACACAGAAGCTGTGGCCTTCAGCCCTGAAGAAGGCCTTGCTTCACAAAAACAATGCCCACTTGCTCAAAGCTGTTTGATGGGTTCCTTATGTTCTGAGCCAGTCAGTGCTAGGCTGGTGTGACAGGCATTTTTGGGAGCACAAAGTCCATCGCCCACCCCTTGGCGAGACATCCTCCCCCACCCCAACTGCAGGATCTGCTGCTTTGTCTATCCCTTGCATAAAGAGCATAAAAACACCTAGGTAAGGTCCCATCACAGTTAGCTCCCAAGCCACCTTCCTCTGGTCAGCAGTCATTACCACGGCACCTCCCGCTCCTCTCAGAAGACAGGACAGTCCCCCCCATGACAGCAAACTGTGCTTTACAGACAGACAGTAGCCTTCTCCACCACACCCTTCTTTTAGGAGGCCAATAGCTGCAGGGCCCTGACTCATTTGCTGAGACCCTTTTCACCTATTGCAATCAGTGGTAGTTGAGAGCTCGCCGCTGTTTGATGGCCTGGACCCTAGTTTTGCAATTCACTTGAGACCAAATCCTTTCTATGTGCAAAGACTTCCCCACTTACGTTCATGGGGACTTCTACTTAACAATAGCTAGCTAAGTTATGCTTTTGGTCTTCCTGCACCTCTCACTGCCTGGTCAAAGTTCTGGATGTAGGTTCATTTTCAAGCTTTGCTTTTGCTTTTGGGAAGCTGAAGCACACAGGGTGAATAATAGGAATCCTGTCATTGGACTGACCCAGGACTTTCCACAGCTGAACTAATGCAAGAAGCTGCCAGTAAAACCTACTATATTTCCCCCTGCTGTAGCTTTTGGCTTCTTAATTGAGTTTTGACCATAGAAAAGACCGTTGCATTTGGAATCCAACTGGAGCCACCACACTCTGTGGCCTAGAACTGCAACATGCTCCTCCCCTACTCTGGGCAAAGTGACAAAAAGCACAGCATGTGACGGTGCAGGTGAAGCAGGTTGTTCAGATTTCAAGTGAGCAGGCACAAACCATGCATAATCTGCAACAGCTGAAATCTACAAGGGAACTGAAAACATTGATTGAAAAAGAAAGGAAAACAAGCCTATGGGTTGCATTCTTGCACAACATTTTAAACACCAGGACAGGCCTTCAGGAGTAATGCCAACTTATCCCAGAGCTCAGTATATTGGAGCCCAGGAAGGCCTTAAGAACATGAGAACATAAGAATGGCCATACTGGGTCAGCCCAAAGGTCCATCCAGCCCAGTATCCCGTCTGCTGACAGTGGCCAATGCCAGGTGCCCCAGAGAAGGAGAACAGAAGACAATGATCAAGTGATTTATCTCCTGCCATCCATCTCCTGCCCTTGTACTGAAGGCTAGGGCACCATACTTTACCCCTGGCTAATAGCCATTTATGGACCTAACCTGCAAAAATTTATCAAGCTCTTTTTTAAACCCTAATGGAGTCCTGGCCTTCACAGCCTCCTCCGGCAAGGAGTTCCACAGGTTGACTGTGCGCTGTGTGAAGAAAAATTTCCTTTTATTAGTTTTGAACCTACTACCCATCAATTTCATTTGGTGTCCCCTAGTTCTTGTATTATGGGAAAAGGTAACTAATTTTTCTATATTCACTTTCTCCACACCATTCATGATTTTATATACCTCTATCATATCGCCCCTCAATCGCCTCTTTTCCAAACTGAAAAGTCCCAGTCTCTCTAGCCTCTCCCCATATGGGACCCGTTCCAAACTCCTAATCATCTTAGTCGCCCTATTCTGAACCTTTTCGAATGCCAATATATCTTTTTTGAGGTGAGGAGACCACATCTGCACGCAGTATGCAAGATGTGGGCGTACCATAGTTTTATATAGGGGAAGTATGATATCTTTTGTCTTATTATCTATCCCTTTTTTAATAATTCCTAACATCTTGTTTGCTTTACTAACTGCCGCTGCACACTGCGTGGATGTCTTCAGAGAACTATCCACTATAACTCCAAGATCCCTTTGTTGTAGCTAAATTTGACCCCATCATGTTGTACGTGTAATTTGGGTTATTTTTTCCAATTGGCATTACCTTACACTTATCCACATTAAATTTCCACGATCAATGCTCTCTGCATACCTATCTGTCAAACCTCTATGGTACCATATGCACCTTGTGAAAAAGGCACCTCAAAATTGTTATCTTCCAGCTTTAAAATCTAAGAAGGCTGAACATGGATGAAATTATGGTGTGGAGAAGGGGGCCATACTAATGAGTCTGAATATTCTTTGGGTTAAACGGACAGGAGCTAGGGAGCAGATGAAAGGCAATTCTTGAGTAAGGGAGCACCTGGCCCTATTCCAGGGCACTAACTTGTGCATTGTGGGAGCAACAGATAAGGGACAGACAGAGGAGAGTGAGGAATAGCCTTGCACAGAAAGGATTAATCTTAGAAATACAATAAATGGAGGACTACATAGTCTTTCCTTACAAAAAAAGCAGAAACCTTGCAGCTTAAGAAGGTCTCCCAAAGTGTGGACAGCACTGAAGGCCTGTGGCTGCAGAGAAAGAGACAAAGGAAAGCAGCATCAATGGAGAGATAACTCTGGAAGTACTGCAGCACGCCACTGAGGTCTCACATCAAAATGTAAAGAGAAAGCTGAGTCCGGTCGCAGCCTACACTGTATGTATCATACAGGCTGACATTATAGGGCATATTTCATTTTTTTTCATTTCATATTACATATCCATGAATTTTTCCTTTGTAGTATCATTTACTAGTCCATCTTAAGTTACCAAACATAACTTATTGCATATCCCTAAAAAGATACTGCAGAATTTATTCCTTCTTTGAAACCTCCCTTTACAAATGGTATTGCAAGCTTCCACTGCTGATTTGGTCTCTCAGCCTATAGTTAATAAGTGCTCTTTACAATTAAAAGGAGATGCCTTATAGCTCTGCACATTCAGACTGGAAACAGAGTCAAGTTGAGTTAATTCCTGCTCATTTATAAGCAAGGACAAGAGATTCTGCAAGCCCATTTATACAGCTGCACAATCTCACTGTTTCCATTTGCCTTCAAAGGTTGCATGTAACGGATGTCACTTTTGTCAGAACAGAACTACTTTTTAAGTAGTGGGGAACCTCTTAGGAGCAACTGAAGGAATCTTACAGACAGGTAACATTCCTAACTTCACCATGTTAAAAAGGTAAGATAAAGAGGTGATTAATCCTGCCAAGATTTTGACAGGAATAATTGTTTCAATTTATACTATGCCCACCGTCTACAGCAATATGGGGGGTGGGGGGGCGAGAATCCTGGTGCATGGGTTCAACAGCCCAGGAGATTCAGAATCCTGTTAATGGGTTCTGGTTAAGACCAACTTGACTAAGAGCAGAGAGGGTGTGCTGCTGATTCTGCCTTCCAGAATTCTGACAATTCCTAGGAACAAGTTCGGCCAAGTACATCTGGCTGGGTCATGCTTGTTGCACTAATACATATTGAGATTTAAGAATAACTATCTTTAAGTGTTTCGGAACAGGGCACTTAAGACCGTTTTATTTGTCTGTGTATCCTGAAACACACACCTGCGCAACATGAGTCACTGCGAGATGGTTGGAAAGGTGGGTCTTTGTAATTTCTCTAAAACAGGCATCTTGTTTCCATAGGGCATGCACACAAAAAGGTATTTTTAGAGAGGAAATCCATGTCTGAGAGAGAGTAAACTTCAAGGATCCTCCTCAAGTCAGAGTGTGGTTCATTAAATCAGCACTTGTTTTGCATCAATACAACAGATGAATTTGTGTCCAAAGCACTACAATGCCAAAGGTAGCCACAGTTATGGGAAAAGCTTTTCGTTTAATCAGAGTTAATATTAGTTTGTGTCAATTCCCTTCTCACACCAGCAGTGATCATAGCACTATTGTTCAGTCCACTGCATCTAGCTGACCCTTTGCTTTTGATGAGCTGCATAACTGGGTCCATAGGCTGTTCTGCTACCTCTAGCTCTGGTGTGATTGTCAGCAGAGATTGTGAAAGCTCAGCTCTGACAGCACATGCTGGGGGAGGTGAACTTAGAAAATAGCAATGAGGTACATTTGCTGTTCAGCTCATTTTTTTTACATGTGGGCTGTGTAGAAAACAAAGCAAGTTAAAACAGTCTAAAAATATAATAAAAAACCAAATCCCCAGCTTTATACTTCGTCTGCACAGCATCACCACAGATCAATGAAAGTTCAACATCTCTGTGCAGGTTTCAACCAGCTTAGAAACCATTTCCTCTAGTGGTCAGGTCTGAAGTTTGAGGCCTTCTCCACACAAGAGACCTACATGTTTTAAACCACAGTCAGTTACAGGCTTGTTTTGTTTTTGGTGTAGGGCTGCTTTCTGTAGCAGATTAAAACTGAGTACTGAAAGGTGTGGCCATTCCAGTTCAGCCACAATAGCACAGCCAGTAAGAATTAGGTTTCAAGTTAAACCAAGCTCCTGCGCCTCTGTGAGAAGGTGGCATACAAATCTAAGTCACCACATGTGTGCTGTTGGCAGAAAGGGCTATTGATGGAAGAACAAGCCATAAAGGTGGTCAGCAAGGGCAAAAGTGGAGAGAGGCTGACTGCTCCAGTGGACAGGGCCATGGAGCGGGACTCAGGAAACTACGGACCACTTTAGGCAAGCCATTGCACCTCTCTGGCTCTGCTTCTTTCCCATCCTTTGTCTCCTCATAGATTACGACTATGCTATGAAATAAAGTTGATTTGTAACTGTGGGTTTTATAAAGTCTAAGTTGAGTGTCTGCTCCTCCCTCCAAAGTCGACTTTGTGCATCCCCACTAAATCACCAAAGTTTGGCTGTTGCAGCAGTGCACTGTGGAAACCTATCCCACAGTTCCCTCATCATTATGGAAAAAAATGCACCACAAGTGGTTGTGGATGTGTGCCCTCCTTTCTCTCCTGTTGAAAACAAATGGCCATTTTTCAGAAGTTTCTTTCCTCAGAGAGAGAAATTGTTTGAGTCAGCCGCATTATGAACTTTTAACCAAATGTGTCCTGAGAGCACCCAGCTGACTAAACCATGTTACCAGGTTGCTCAACTAGTTTTCCCCTGGTGAAAGAACACCAAACAGTGGAAGAATCTGGGAATAGGACAAGATTTAATATTATTCACAAAGAAGTAAAGTAGGGAATCCCCAGGAAAAGACAAACAGGTGGTGGGCTTCGGCAGCTGAAGCACCCTTCACAAATGTGCTCTGGAAGCACCCAGCTGACTGCGCCATGACAACAGGCTGCTCAGCTAATTCCAGGGCGGTGATGTTTAACACTAACCCTAGGAGGCGCCCAGCTGACTGCGCCCATGCAAATTGGGAAAGACACTGTATAATTCTCAAGCGAAGTAGGCAAGAAAGTAGGGAATCCCAGGGGAAAGAAAATAGTGACTTTGAAAAATAAGGGTGCACCGAGCGGACTGTGCCATGTCAACAGGTCACTCAGCTACTCCCCCCACCAGTGAAAATACATCAAGCAGGCCAAAGCAGAGACTGTGGCTCCACCGAGCCACATGCTTTGGGAAGGGACGGTACCGGAGAAGGTTCTGGGGGCTAGCCCCCCACCCCCTGGCTGGCAGCTGGCAGGGGCCAGCAGAAGGACCAGTTGACATGATGTGGCCAGTGGGTTTCTTGAACAGATGGCAAGCCCCCAAAATAGGTGCTGCTGGGGGAGCCATCCCCCTGGAGAGTGCTGCTTCTCAGGTGCCAGCCAGCACCTGAAAATATTTCTGGGAAGGGGGGCCAGCCCGTCACTTAGTGAGCCCCCAGAAAATATGACGTGCAGAAACCTTCACCCCGTGCATGTCAGGACATGCTGTTGTTTGGAAGTACACCTGCTGGGCATTGTGGGATACGTTTGGAGGCCAATAAAATCGATTTAAAGAACTGCTGTTTCCACACTAGCATTAATTCACCCTTTTAAATTTGAACTCTGAATTATGCCGCATTGGATGGTTGATGCAAGAATGTTGACCTCAATGCTCATTAATTTTGACCTAATGGTGTTTGTAGTGAAGATAGTCACATTGTAAAATTCAGCTAACTGCCTTAAAATTGACTTTATGCTATAGTGTAGCCATAGCCTTAGTAGACAGCAAGCTTTTTGGGAACAAGTCCTTGCTAAATATCCAAACTGTGGATTGCACTGTGGAGCCCTGTCCTTACTCAGGGCCTCCAGGCACTGTTATAACACAAAGACAGTAAAAGCTTTTTTATATCTGGCATGCTGGGGAAAAGTGGCTGCTGGTAAGTGACAAACTGCAGCTAATGAAGAAGGAGGGAGTTTGGGTGAGGAAACAACTCTGGGCAGGGGTTGAGACACAGGAGGGGGGCTTGGGTTGCCAGAACTACAGGGTACTCACTTTGAGCCTCTCCCCACAAGCAGCAACCTGTCCCTGCTGCTCCTGGTGCAGGTCCAGCTTGGTAGCTCTGAATGCTGCCTTTGCCCACAGGAATCATAGCCAGGAGGAGCTGTGGAGCCAACACTCAGGGTGCGGGCAAGGACAGCACGCAGAGCTGCACCTCTGCCAGAAGCAGCAGGACAGATCACCACTTGTGGGGAGTTGCCTGAGGGGAGCACACCCCAAATCCAGCCCTCCAAAACTTCTCCCACATCTCCACCACCAGCAATTCCTCTGCCTAGGAGTAGCAGGGATATGTCACTGCTTCTGGGGAAGTGTGCCGGGCCAGGTACAGAGCCTGGCAGCCCCAGTGCAACAGACGATAAACTGGACTTCCTATGAAAATTAGAAATAGTGGTTTATAGCGCATTCCAGTTGGTTCAGGGCCAGATACCACAGCTTACAATAACAACCACCACCACCACCACTATCACCACCCAGGCTTTGAGATCAGGTTCAGTTCTAGCAGAATTCATAATCTCGGCTCCAGTATCGTGAGTGTTACCATCAGCCAACAAGACAGGTCAGGCATTATGATGCAGAAGTGCAAATGAAGACGTGACCAGGCCAATATCTCTCGGTATCTGGCACCAAAACTAAGACTATTTTCATTCTTAATTTCTCATCAACAGGAAGGTGATTAAAAGATACTGAGATTCCAGTGACTATCACCCAAACATTCCATCTAAGCAGATCAAATTGTGGCTCCAAAACCACTATGTTTAAAGGTGTGATGCAATACCGTGCACTCTGCTCACAAAATATTGTCCCTGACAGAAAAGGACTACAAAATTACAGCTGAAACCGTGAACGTGTTTTCAGAGTAGATAATACATTGTACAGTAGCATCCTTGTCAGAGCTTCAGAAACTGAATGTACTTTGTACCAGATCCACAGCAGTTTTGTCCTCAGTCTTCCACCTGCCATTATATTTCATATGAAAAATTCCATTAGTTGCAAAAATTACCTCTCAATTTCAGGCTTATTACCCCCTGTTGACAGTACATGATAATGCCCTGGAGTTTCTTGCTGCCTGGGTTTGCAATTGTGAAATATGATCTCTGTGCTGACCCTAACATTGGGGGCACTAAGGTCACGAGAGGTGGTAGGGGATGAGTTTCAGTTAAACCATCATCAAAACTGAATCAGCTTTAAATGGCTTGTTTATAGGAAGGAAACTTCCCAATTGTTTATTTGAAGGAAACCTGCCAATACATTTTTTACTATGTCGCTTTAGTTACAAGCAACAGAACTTCCCTTAACTTAGTAACTTGTAGTATTCACTGTGAGCCTCTGAGCTGATGCCTCTGTGTTGCTCCTTATTTGTGCTGTGGTCTGTTATGTTGATGTAATAGCAGGATATCTGATGATTTGGCTTTTAGTACTTCAGTAATTTAGTAATTCAACCAAATGAGTGAGAGAGCAGTTGCAGTCTTTGACTCTCAGCAGCACTCAGACACAAGAGGCTTAAGGATGGGCATGTTGCATGCGAGGACTTAATGACCCAATTTACAAACCCAAGTCTCTATTTGTACATGGGCAGTTTCTGTGCCTGAACACAGTTATTGTTGCAATGTTTGGGACATTAAAAAGGGCAGAGTAACCAACAACATCTGCAAGATGCAACCATCTTTGTGCTTACAAAACTATAGGTCAAAAAGGGAGAACAAACTAAGGACCTTTTAAAGGTATCCTAGCTTTTATTACTCTGACTAGTTCTCCATCACTTCAACTCCCAGCAATAATTTCCAAAAACAAATTCACAAAATTGGTCTCTATGTCTTAGGGTGAATTTTGACTAAAAACATGCATATAAAACTTCGGAAAATGTATTTTCTAATACAAACAAAAGTACAGCCTTAATTATGGTGACACTAGCAGATACAGATGTGGGTCATTTAGCTTAAGCCAGAAAACTGTACTCACCAACTTTACGCAGATAATGAAAGGTGGGGTTGCATCTCTGAAATGTTGTATGGGGATTTTGGGTTTTGGTGTCTCCTGCAAAGAGTGACGTTTGATTAGAAGACAAAGGGCTATTTTTAGTTCAGTAACGGGGCAGCTAAGAATTTGAGGGAAATTGTTTTTGAAGATCATATATCAGCATGGTTCAAGTGGTTACATATGCAGGCTCATTACTTTGCCTTTCACTTGAAATGCAATGTAAATTTGGGTCACTGTAAACAACTACTTTCTGTAACATCTAATAACTAAGTTCATTTGACTATTCCTCTTTTAGTATAATCAACTTTCTTAGCTTCAACCTATAGAATGTTGGAATTTTTACATGAACACAGAGCTGAGATGTATACATGCCTTAGACTGATGCACACATGATCACAGGCCAGAGCCTGAAGGCCCTGGATACTACAGTTATTAAACACCCTCAATTCTCATTGTATTTAGCAGGGGCTGATGGCATACACCAGCTTCTCAGAGTACTGGACTGGAAGGGTCTGACTGCCCAGTAAAGCCAAGAACACTGAATCTGGCCTTATGCTTACAGTAGATTCTGGTTAGTGTAGCTAAATTGTTTTACTACCCTAAAAATCAATATTGCACCAGGACTGAGTTACTTGTTTTAGATAGTTAATTTACAACCATTAAAATATCTTCCTCCTTGCTCTGAAGTAGCACAAAACCAGTTGCCACCAGTTGTTCCAGTGATTCCCAATTGAGATAATGAGAGACATGTTACAATTTTGCATATGGAATCATTCACAGAGAAACAATGGGCTAGCTTGAATATTTCTTTATAAATAACCAATCCTCCCTCCCACCGCCTACCCACTTTCTCTCCCTCTCTCCCTTCATTCATTCCTCCTTCCGTCTCCACAGCTTTTAGCTTTTATGAATCATAGACAAAATCTTGCTCCCAACAACGTCAGCTGCAAAATTTCCACTGAAATCAACAGAAGTTTAGCGCCATACACCAAATACACTCAAAGATATTTGTTTTATTTCTCCCATAAACTGATCACGTTTTCAGTGACTGCAATATGCTCCTGGCTCCCTCTCAACTACCCTACGAAGAACTCCCTTATCTTAGACCTAAAAACTGACCTCTCCCCATGCACACTTGCTGCTACCATGTAATTAGTGATATAATATATTGGCAAAGGACATTCTAAGTCATGAAATCCAACAGCAGTCCGTTTTCCCTCTTGTACTCAAGATCAGCTGAATCTTTGTAGAAAACATTCTTCAGGGAAATAATTCTGCTTCTGTAAGACTTCCTTCCCCAGCCACATAATTCTCTTTCTTGATCTGCATTCTAGAGGTACCTACATGAAAACAGGATCTTTGTTTCTGAAGAGTCTCTGTTCTTGCATGTTCACTCCTGAACTGTAACCACAGCTACTGGTCAGAAGACCTGAGGATGCTGGATACTAATAAAAAAGAGGCCAGTCGTTTTATTTCAGCCTGGGCTGGGACAGACCAAAACATGTTACCGTCTGTTCCATGCACTATGTAAAATGAGTTGCTGCCCCCATGGGCTGCATCTACACCAGAGATTTCTGCTGACAGAACTCAGGGAACGTCTATATTCACAAAGCCTTCTGTTGACAGAGTCTTGACAAAACTCTGCTTTTGCCTTGACAGAGTTATCCCTCAAAAATTTGAGGCATAACACTCTGTTGACAAGAGTTCTGTCGCCAGAAGTGCAGTGCAGACATGTCTGTTGACTGAGAGGGCTCTGGTTCACTGGGCAGCCCTGTTTCCAGAGCTTCAAGTCAGACGTTCTGTCAACAGAGGGCCGGGCAGTCAGAGTGGATTGCTCTGATGATCTGCTTTTGTGTGTAGATATACTCTGTCAATAGAGTTTCTGTCAACAGAACTCTGTCGACAGATCTTACTGTTGACACAGTGCTGTAGTGTAGACGTAGCCCATGGAGTTTTTATACTACTAAAAAGCATCATCACAAGTGGTGCTAAAAATCACTCTGACTCCCTACTGTACAGAAAGAAAAAATCCACACATTCTATTACCCTCCCCAGCCATCTAGACCCCTAATTAAATAGACTCTGGACTGAATACTATCTTCCTCGATTTTTAAAATTAGAAACCATCTTTTGCTGCTTGCCCAATGAGCTAGAATGTCACTTCTCACAAGACCATTCCACATGACAGTAATAGAAGTTATTACTAACCTTGGATTCCTGGTAAGTGTAGAATCCTTTTGCCAGCTTATTTTCATCAACATCACAAAATGCAACCACCTAGTGAAGAGGGAAAAAAGGAAGCAACTGATTTAATAAATACCAGTGCTATTCACTTGCTTTCATTTCCATTTCCTGGCAGCACAAGCATTTTCCCACTAAACTTGTTCCTCCCTCCCCTTTCTCAAGGTCACCAACCCCTCTAAAGGGATCTCTTCCTCAGCTACTTGAGAGTGCAGGATCTCAGGTTTCAAATTTTCCATGAATCTCCACAGCCAGGGGTTTGCAACCTGGGGCTCCAGAGCTGCATGTGGCTCTTTCAGGACTTCTTTGTGGCTCCCCACATTATAGTTGCAAAGTGAAAAAAAACCCTCTCCTGATTCCTTTTAATAGTTTGGGGACCATCTAAAAGCTGAACAATGAAAAATTCATATCTAAATAGCAAACAATAAGTGATCTCCAAATGTTGGCAACTCCCCCTTTAATATGTGCAGGGCACCGTGAGATATGTACGCACTGTTCTTAAAATAAGGCTTACAAAAAGTATGGTTTGATGTTATTTATTAGGGACCAGCTCATATTCGCATGCATTGCAGCGCTTGAATTATTGAGTTTTTTTACCAAATTAAAAAATATGGCTCGTCTTGCTCTTTTGGTTGCTGACCCCTGCCCACCGTCCACACAACATTAGCTAGTACTTGGAAGAGCAAGCAGGTCGCATGTATTCTGATTCAGCAAATGCTCATTCGTATGAGTAAAGCTGAGCACGTGGGAGTGAGGGGATGGTTCTAGCTCTCCTTGTTGGAGCTGCGGTATCTCATTTAAAGACAGCTTTCATATATTATAATTGAGGTGGGTGATCGCTGTGGTTTGTGAAAGGGATGTTATGGACTTAGATATAGGAAAGCCGGTGATCTGTGAGATTGCCAGTCGGAGGGATGGTATCCTTGGATGCTACTTGCATTATGAGCATGGCTGATCGAAAACATTTCTGTTTAAATGTTTCTCTGGTGGGAAGCAGGGTTTTCTACCAAATGAAAATTCTCACAGAAAATGTGTGCTTTCCTCAATAGTATTTGATTTTTTTTTTAATGAAAAGTTGAAATTGTCCAAGGGGAAAAAGTCTGGCCAATTATGGAAAAGTCTGAGAATCCCTGACACAAGCATTATCAAATTCTAACAGGTTGTCCTTCCTAAAGTTCTGGAACAATGCCCTATGTAGGCAGGTGGTGAAAAGAAAAATACTTCACTGGCCTCTGAGTGATGTCAGTTAACAAGAAGCAGGTTGCACCTCACTGATAATGACTCCAACATTCTAGCCTGTTCCTCTAACATTTTTAAAACTTAAAGATCAATTAAAGACTATTAAATATTGCTTTAAAAAGACTTAGTAATTCACTGCACAGAGGTATTTTCTGGGACAGTCTTCAACATTTTGCTGACACAAAAACATACAGAAAGGCTTTGACATATATTTGAATTTTTAAAAAAATCAGCCTATTATAATTTAGAATATTTCCTGCTGCCAAACACACACATTCAGAGCTTCAAGACAAAGAATATTTAAAAGCACCAGCAAGAGAATACATCACACCCCTTATAGCTCAGAACAGGGAAACCTGTTTCTACATTATGGCTCAACAATAGACCAGAAATACAACACATAGCACAGACCACAGGAGTGTGGATTAGACAAGCCCAAGTTTTATTAGACTGTATTGTGCATTACAACTAATGATAAGGCACAAGAATCAAAAAGCAAAATAAGGACGCTGATCTAAAATTACATTAACACCCTTAGACAAATGTCATTCATGTTCTGGATAACTAGAGGCCCACCAAATTCACGGTCTGCTTTGGTCAATTTCACAGTTTTTTATAAAATTGCAACTGTCATGATAGCAACTCTTTAAATCTAAAATTTCATGATAAGGGGAATTCACAAGGTTATTGTGGGTGAGTTTGTAGCACTTTTACCCTCAGTTCTGCACTGCTTCTGGCAGCAGCACTGCCTTCAGAGCTGGCCAACTAGAAAGCAGTGGGTGTTAGCTGAGAGCCCTCCTCTAAAAGCAGAGCCACTACCAGCAGGAGCACCATAGTAAGGGTAGCCTGATATGGCATTGCTGCCATTACTCCTGCTCTGCTGCCAGCAGAGCTGGGCCCTCACTTAGCAGTCGCCACCCCTATCCACCTGACCCTAAACGCAGCACCACAGCAGTAAGGGTGGCAATACCACCCCATCCCCCTAAAATAACCTTGCAACCTGCTTGCAACTCACTTGTGAGTCAGGACCCTGGTTGAGAAATGCTGGTCTTCCCCATGAAATCTGTATAAAACAGGGTAAAGTCACACAAAAGATCAGATTTCAGGATCCGTGACGTGTCTCTTGGCTGTGAAGTGGGTAGGGCCCTATGCAAATACGATACCTGCATGTTGACCTGAGTAGAACAATTCTGAACTAAATATTCATTAACCTACACAGGATAAAGCACTACAGAACCTACCTGTGGAGCTAACACATTCCACAAAAGACCTGCGTACAAAATTGCTGGAATACTGCCTGAGACCATTTCTGTGATAGTACAACAAATTCCGAATAAGAGTGCACCGAATTCTGGGGCACCTCTATTTTACATTTTTTATATGTATGCTATATTTATATTTATTATTTCATATTATTACACCAAAATCTACATGTGTGTTTTGCAAAAACACACCTATGTAGTTATAAACAGCCTTATGGAAAATGGACACCAATTTTGAAACAGCTTTATGGAGCAGTGTAAATTACCACAAAAATACTTTAGTTTCTCTTATTGTGTGCTATAATGAAGCAGTATTTCTAGACCAAAACTTGCCAAATATTTCAGATGTGTACTTATTTGCATTCCTCATAAATATGCCTGTGATCCCAGTTATATGGTGGCTCATATTTAAAGCATGGGTTGCCAAAACATCTTCCAGAGAATTTCACAAATGTGGCCTGTTTTCCTTTAGTTTCCATTGCCCCATTCATGCTACCCTCTCAGGCCTGTCAGATTGAAGCAATGCATTTGTTTGTAGAAAGGTCTCACAGAAATCAATTATTCTGTGGAGGAATGGGTGGCATTTTTCTACCCTTTTAATTTTTGCATTAAAAATTGATTAACAAAATTTAAACAAGACAACCTGAAAATTCAGACAGCTGGGTTTTTATTTCTTAAGTTACATAATGCTGAAAAAGGCTGGATCCTTTTCAGAGTATTGGCCACCTCATTTTCTTGTTATAATTAAGATGATAATTTCCCTTCCCTCTGAGGACCATGGAAGTTTTTCCATTAGCTACAGTGGGAGTTACATCAGTCTCACAATTTGTGGATACACTCGAGAACTTCCAGGGGCACAGCAATACCAATGCAGTATAGCCACTCTAAGAAGCCAGAAGAAAGCTCTCAGTGGTTTAATTACTCCAGCTTCTGCAAGTGGTGGCAGCTACTGCAGAATGAAGTGCTCGCCTGTCCAACATAGGCATACTGGGGCTTAAATCAACATAAATTATGTCATCTGGGTAGTAAATACACACCCCCAAGTGACACAACTTTTGTGGAGTTAAGCTGTAATTTTGCCATCAGTCATTGACTGATTTACTCTACCTTCTTGGAGCTCTCTGCCAGGCTCGCCCCCACCCTCCAGAGATGCAACACCCAGCTGCAGCCCACCATCCCTGTGGAAAAGCGAGTTGCAATACCCTATGGAAGCTCGCCACCCCCAACAGCTACCGGTTGGTGGGCAACCAGTTTAGCATGGGGAGGTCCACCATTAGGGCTCTGCTCATGGAGATAACACACCCTCAGGCCACGATCCTTGCTTCCTGTGGGGGAGGTGGCCCTCTAAAGTGTGACCCTTGGGAAATGGGGTTGGGGGGTGTGAGGGGTAGAGGTGGGGTGGGAGGAAGCCCCATTTCCCAGGGGATTGTGCTGTCCCACCCTCACAGAGCCCTGCTGCTGGGGAGCAGCCTCATGGGGGCTGGAGGAAGGCTCCTGGAGGGCCATGAGGCACCAGATGGGAGGGGATCGGTGACCCCTCCGGGGTTCATGTACTCCCTCCCTGAGTCCCTGCCCTGTGTGTTCAGTAGCCTCTCTCTGCAGGTTGTGAGGGCCATCAACTCAGTCCTGCTTTGGAGGGTCATCTCTCTAGGAGACCTTGACCAGGTCATGGCTGGATTCACTGCCGTGGGGTTCCTGAACTGCATCAGGGCCATCGATGGGACCCGCATCCTGATGCACGCCCCAAAACATCATACAGCCAAGTTCATCAACTGGAAGGGTTACTTCTCCATGGTGCTGCAGGCCCTGGTTGACCACTGTGGACAGTTCATGGACATTTACATCTGGTGGTTGGGCAGGGCGCACAACACACACATTCCACAATTCCAGACTGACGGAAGCTGGAGGTAGGCACATTCACTCCTTGCTGTGAGCTGGCAGTTAGGGTCATGCAGATGTCTGCATTGTGGGGGATGCAGCCTACCCTCTTATGCCGTGGCTGATGAAACTGTATACCGGACAGCTGGACCCCAACAGGGAACAATTCAATGAGTGCCTGAACTACGTCAGGAAGCAGGCCAAGTGCACCTTTGGCCACTGTAGCCAGACAGAGTCTCCCCCTTACAAGCCAGCTTGCTCGTTGCCCCCACTCCACTGAGGAGCACACAGGGCACGGAAATGGCTGCTGACAGCACAGTCTTTGATGCCCTCATTGAGGCCCAGATATGCTGGCTTATCGTGACCCTGAGAAGCAGAAAGTACAGCTAGAAGGCTAACAGGCCAGACTGTCAACATGAGAGGGGGGGGTGAACCCTCAAGAAATCACCCCAGCTGGCATTGATCAATATGATGCACACACACAATCACTCAGAAGGGGACGTGCCCCGCCCGCACAAAAGAATGTCCTGTACTCCTAAATTGTTTATCTCTTGTCTTACAAGTGCAAACTAAGTAGAAATGCCCTTGTAACAAACTGGCATCACAAAGACAGACCAGTATGATCTGGCACCATAGATAAGAAAGAGAATACGTAACCCAAAAGGGGTATAAAAGATGGGTCCAGCAGAACTCTAACTTTGAGTGCATTCGACCAACTTCCTGCTGGTCGGGTCAGGTGATTGCCTCCCGAGGTCCACAACTGGGGACGCCCAACCTCGTATTCGTCTTTCCGCGGAATTGAGTGACCGATCCGGCTTGGCTACGCTGGTATCGAGAGACGCAGAGAGGGTAAGATACACCCATGCTAGGTCTCTGACTTTTTTTTGTGCACAGCTAAAGAATTAGAGCTCTGTAACTAGTGCCAAGGTATCATTGTGTTAGATGATAACAGATATCTTTGTATTGGATTGTAATGTAACTTGTTAACACCTGTACTTTGCTAGCATATAAGAAGTAAACAATAGCCTTTTGTAACCGCACATTACCTGGCCACCGGCTAACAGCCACCTCAAGGCATAGCTCAGGTGGGAGCTTGTTGTGTCCTGCACAACATCATGGAGGGGAAGAGGGAGGCCTTCCTCCAGGTGTGGGGGCAGCCACTGCCTGTGAGGGGACAGCCTATGAGCAGCCAAGCATAGCTGCCATCTGCCAGGCCCATCAGGATAGGGTGCAGATCCAGAAGGCCCTGAGGGACACCTTCTCCCAAGAACTCCAGTAACCCTCCCAGGGCCTAACCCAGTGGGGGCTTCGGGCCCGCAACCCTAGCCTGTTCCCACCCCAACCCTCCCTTCACCCCACCCCAACCCCTGCATAATAAAGGCAGAGACTTGTGTGAACAATTACTGGGTTTAATGTGAAAACTATGTGCGAAGTGTGTGTGGGGGGTTGGTGGCTGGGACTGTGGGGTGCCTTTCAACTCAGATGTGTGGGGACTTGGGGGGGCCTCAGAACATGGGGGATGGTGGGCTGCAAACCCGAAGGGGAGAAGGACCCCTCCTGCCGACAGAAGTCATGTTCCCTACCCGCTGCACCCCTTCCAGAGGAACCACGCTTGTTTTTTGTTCACAGATTCTGCCCGGCGGTGGTGATTTGCTGTCGACAAAATGCATTTTTAGCGTGGACGCTCCCTGGGTTTTGTCGACAAAACACCACTTTTGTCAACAAAATCCTCTAGTGTAGACGTAGCCCATATGTTTTCCACACTAAAAATCCAATCCTCAGGTTATCTGACATGAACTTTTCAGTTAAAGGAAATCACATATGAAAGATTCAAGTAAATATAATATACAATTTATTTACATAGCAATAAGTGTAACACAAATTTCTCTTGAACAATGGGATTGATTCAACCTGAGTTAAAGTTTTCTTGTCAGGAAGATGAATGCCTAACAGAGGTATCTTTATGTGCAACTTCCAAGGGGGTTAGCCTACTAAAACCTGATAACTATGGTATTGTAAAACACATTAGCCTTGAATAGGTAATTCTTCCACTAGATTATATGCAGTGTGGGTGGTCCAAGAAACAGTTGATTATTTTTCTGCCACCACAATTTATTTTTAATTTTAAAAAGTGTGTGTCCAGAAACCGGATACAGAACTTACAACCGTTTATGCAACATGGCTTGTTTACTTTAAATTAATGGTCTTAATACAGAAGATCTTATTTATTTGCCACCGCCAATTGATTTTAATCTTTTGTCTTTCATAAAGACCATCCATGTCTGCAGTACTGTATCCTAGGAGAAACATATGAATTATAAAATAATGTAATGGCTAAAAAATACCCTAAAGCATCTTTGCTGCAACTAGAACATGCTGGATCATAAGTAAATCAGTTGCCTATTCTAAGGCTTATTTACTGCTTTCAGTTGTCTCAAATGCCAAAATAGGCACTATTAGGGAACAAAAGAATGCAATATTGCAATGACTTCTCAGTTTCCGTGACTGATTTATCAGATAATTCTTTGGTTGTGAGGAAAGGGATAAGTAGCAAAATAGTTTTGTTTTGATAGTCTGTGTTTTCTCAAATCTTCACAGTTCCAAAAGGAAAAAAAACCCCCAAAAACAAACGAACAAACAAAAAAACCTTGGTACTTTTCCAAGCTAAAATACAGCAAGGGAAAAACAATATATCGGCAGCTACACATAAGTCATCAGTTATCCAGTTATTATGAGGAAAACTGATTTATTGACATTGCTCATATCCCATGTAAACATCTGTAGTATTAAAACCAAACCAAAACATCACAAAACTCTTTCACAACAAAAAGTTTATCTGGACCAAATTTCAAAATCCTAAACTCTGACAAATCTTCCACTGGGGAGATATTCCACACTTGGGAAGAAAGAAACATATTTCTGGCGAATTGTTTATAACAAAAATGGTAGTTGTTGACAGACTGCTACAGACAAGGACGGTTAGTTAGATAATGCTGAGCACGTACCTTCTGATAATGAGCCCCCTCTAAAATGTCTCTCAAATTGGGGATCCCAAAACTGAGGAACCCCAAATTACTAGCGGGTTTTGAAAATAGATCTAGGATGAGAGCTTCCAAAGAAGTCAATGCTTGACTCTGCTCCCACTGAAGCCACTGGGAGTCTTACCACTGATCTCAATGGGAACAAAGTTAGGCCAACCTTGAGTATATCCTGGAACTCCCTATGCTAATATACAATACAGGAAATCGAGGATTCACCCTGGAGTTCACAAATTATTACTGCAAACTTTGTTTTTTGTCCCCACCCCCCAAATTAACAGTTGTAACAAGAGAAACAGCAGCTCATTTGATACGTGATGGGCCTTCTGATTTCTTGTTCACTACAGGAAATAGCTTTTAATGCATTCTCTTCTACTCAGTGTTTTTTTTTTTCCTTAGGGAAAAATAGGTGCTGGAACTCAACTACCCACACATCCCGCACCCAGGAGGCTTAACCCCCTGCAGCCCCAAACTGCCCCCCACCTAACCTCCAGGCTTAATCTCCTCCATGCAGCCCCAAACCACTCCCTCTCCTGCCCCCAGGCTTAACCCCCCCCCCACATCCTCAAACCTCCCCCACAGCCTCAAACTGCCACCCACCCCCAGGTTTAACTCCCCCCCCCCGCAGCCCTAAATTGCCCCCCCACCTACCTCACACAGGAGTGGCTGGTAGCTCCTCTACTCTCCCGCCCAGAGCGACTCCCAGCACACCACAGCCATGCGCAAGCTGCCCAAAGTGGCTCCCAGTGCGGCATGCCAGGGCATGGCCCAATTCGAGCCGGCTAGCCATTCATGAGCCACCCAGAGTGGTTCCCAGTGCAGTGTGGCCCAGTCATGTGCCAGCTACTCAGAGTGGCTTCCAGCGCAGCACAGCCTGGCCATGTGAGAGCTGCCCGGTGCGGCCCAGGTGGCCATGCACCAGCTTCTCAGAGTGGCTACTCATGTGGCATGGCCATGTGTGAGTCACCCAGAGCATCTCCTTGCACTGCACCCTGCCCCACCCAGGGAACAAAGGTGCTGGAACACCATTCTGTGGCTTTCTGGCAGAAAAAAGTCCTGCCTCTACTTATCATTGTATCAGAATCCCCAGTGGTAAGGTCTCTGGAGACTTGAGCAACCTAACACTAATTTTGTTGGCGGGGTCTTCTTCACCATATTTTCTTTCTTTGGAATTATACTTTACCTTGAAAATGAGCCTGAAATCAGTTGCAGTGTGCTTAACATGATGATGCTGAGGAACCTGATTATAGCAAACTGGGACAGTGAACTGTACAACAAAGTACAGTGACTTGATTTTCTCTACCACCTACCTAAACACAACATCCAGTACTAGCTATAATGAACCTCTACACACAGTGAAAACTTTATTTGAAAAAATATGCTTTACTGCCAGCTAGGCTTGTGTGAATAAGCCTTAGAAAACTGTATAAAACACCTATCTAGTCATTTCTACATTTTCCCTAGACCATACGTTGAAGAATAACAATAGGGAATTTTATTGACTGGGCTCATACATCACTAATATATTTTAAATCCTGATGAGCTTCACGATCTTGCTCTTTGTTCCAGTTTCTTACACTGGAAGTGGCTTGAAGGCCTAGGGATTCTTTTAATATACATTTCTGGAAAAGTAAAATCTATTCTTTCTACACACCTCAGGAAAAGCCCTGCAGTGCATAAGCATTATAGTGTAATGAGAGAAAGTGAATTTAACGTCAGACAGAAAGAGACACCATTTCAGATGCACAGTTTATCTCAAGTGGAGCCAAAAAACTAATCAGCATGACCATTCTTACACGGAATCCAAAGATCATAATCAGCAACAAAGAACCAATCTCATTCCACCTGTTCATCTTTACTGCTAAACCACAGGAAAGGGGTGTGTCTTAATTCCAAGCATGTGCTTGCTTCATTTTTCAGATCTGAGATACTATTCAGAAACAGCTCCACTACGGCTACTCCAGCTACTGCAGGATAGGCCCAAAAAGCCAATAACAGAACACCATTTGTCATTACCTACAGCCCCCAACTCAAACCAGTGCAACGCATCATTAAAGACCTACAACCTTTCCTAAATCGTTATGCCACGCTCCAGAAGGCCCTAGGTGACGGGCCTGTTCTTTCCTATAGACAACTTCCCAACCTTATGAGGAGTCTCACTAGCAACCACAGGCTAGATCACAATAATACTAATCCCAGAACTTTTCCTTGCAACAAACCCCATTGCCAACGTTGTCCACATAACTATTGTGGTGATACCATCACTGGACCCAACTTTGTTAATTACAGAATCACATACACATTCTCCTGTTCCTTAACTAACATCATATAGCCATCATGTGCCAACAATGTCCACACACCATGTATATAGGACAGACTGCCAACCGTCTTAGACCAAGAATGAATGGACACAGAACAGACATCAAAAAACTTCAAATACACAAACCTGTCAGCCAGCCCTTTAATGGAATGGGCCATTCTCTTAAAGATCTGGAAGTCTGTGTTCTACTGGAAAGGGAATTTAACAACTGTCTATAGATTGAATGCTCAGAACTAACATTCATATTCAAATTTGACACATTAACACGTGGTTTGAACAGGGACAGTGATTACCTGACCCACCCCACGCTCACATGCTGTCCCTCTGCTCTTCTGATTTGCCAACCTTGGTAACGATTTTTCTGACTTGTCAATCTTAATAATTTTTGGATCTCTGTGCTGTATATATTGAGTCTGTTCTGCTAAGGCTGTGATCTGAAGAAGTGGGTCTGTCCCACGAAAGCTCATCATCTAATAAATTATTTTGTTAGTCTTTAAAGTGCTTCATGACTGCTTTTTTGTTTTGATAGAATACAGACTAATACAGCTATCTCTGTGTCACTATTGCTCAGTACACTTAAACATAACATTACTCCTCATCAGTAGGCTGCAAAGCCACTTGAATCCCAGAATCCAGTGCCTATCTTACAGCCAGCGTATGAGGTAGACTCTTCTAAGCATACACAGAATTCTTAACTACATGCAAGAAATAACTCCAGAGAACACAGCTTGGGACATACTTGTAAGTTTCTCTCTTCTTCAGAAATGGAGGAAGGCCTTTGGTCATTTCTTTAGCAGACAATTCCTATTAAATACCTTGAGGCTGCGCTTCTTGTCCCTCTGCCATCTCCTCTACTTTCATTGTTTTAACAGCCAGAAAATCCAAAACCTGACATATGATGACCCAAGCCATTAAAATGCTTTGAAACAGACGTAATACCTTCTCTAAAATTACAGTCCTGTTGTCTGCTCTTAATCCCTGGGCATGTGTATGGTCTATGCAGCATAAAAGTCTACCAGTATAGTAGTTAAAATGGTAAAACCCCTGAACATGGCTACCTCTCTGTTACTCCCCTAATGTGGGTGCAGTTATACAGGTATAAAAGTGCTTATTCCCATAAGGGATGGGGAATAAGATAAACAATTTTAATAGCATCCTGATAACGAGGGGCTTGTAAAGGATAACTAGTGCTGTAAAAGAAATCAGAGCCCTAAACAAGAGTTGAACCCATAATATTTTCAAGCGCAGACCAGTGTTCCTTCTAATTTTTTCCATCCATAGGTTGAATAAATGTTGTTATGTGCACCATTAACAGACATACATGCTGCCCACTGTGGGTGGCTGTGGGCACTCTGCTAATCAGCTGGGTAGCACCTGAATTTCTCCAGAGCGCCTGTCAAAGCACTCAGCTTACAGGGAACACTGGTGGAGACCTGGCATAAATTGCAATCACTGTGCTGCAGCATCTGTACTGCAAGTGCTTCTTCACATACTGTCTCCTCAATATCTTTCAGAATGGGAGCGGCAGAGAGATTTCCTGGATATCTTTAATCCAGAAGTCAGATTTCTGTTCAGTCAATGATGTGATATTGGAGAAAGGGTGTCTCCATTTCCTGGCTCTCCACAACTGGGCTTTACTGAAACTTCCACTTCTCCCCTGCCCCTCTTCTTCCTGCCTTCTCTCTTTGAGCTCTTCTGTAAAACAAGTTCATAGCAGCACTATTTGTTGCTTCACTAAGGGCTTGTCTATACTACATGGAAGGTTGACCCAATCAGGGTCAATCTTCTGGAGTTAGATTTTGCGTGTTCGGTAGAGACGCATGAAATCAATCTGTCTGGGGTCAGCAGTCGACCCCTGTACTCCTATTGCAAGGAGTAAGGAGGGAAGACAGTCAGGTAAGTCCATTTCAGGTACATCGATTTCTAGCTACACAATTGCTGCAGCTAGAATTGTGTATCTGAAATCAACTTATTCCCCTAGTGTAGACCTGGCCTAATTGCAGGGATATAAGATTGGTTTCCTCTACTTATATCTCTAGAGTCTCAGTTCTCCCATTGTCACTCCTTGAAGCCCTCCATGTATTGTTTTGAGTATTTTGAAACCGCTGCAGAACTTCTGATCTTGTACTACAGATACAGGACTGTAGTTGCAGCATGGACAGACAGTTCTGTTACTGCTCAACCATGGTGCCTTGGTTACAGCAAAGGCCCATATCAGCCTCAAGCATTTGATTTAAAATTATTAAGTGGACAGAACACATGGTACAAAAGGGGATTCACAATGTACTTTTCTGATATCTACTAATGGAAAGGGTTGTCATACACGGGTGTTTGGAGTTAGATAAGCAATGGCATTAAGGATGTATTTTTAGAGATGCTGTCTCCTATTAGATTAATTAGCATAACTAGATCTTACTCATTGCTTCTCTCTTTGTTTTTCAGTTGGCTGTTACTGTGCTGTACTCTCTGGAGCACTCTGTCCAGCTGTGGCTTTATGGAAATGGTACAGAAGCAATGCAGAGGTACTCCTTTTAGCTGAGATTTGACATGCAACAACAGAAAGACAACAAAAAGATATATAACTGCTCAGAAACATTTTGGTTTCCATCTTCATCTGCACACACTGACAAAATGGATGTGTTTTTAATCAAAAAAAGGCCTGTTCATTTTCACGCTTGGAGAAATGCTAACACAACCCTTCTGTCCAATCTTTGAATCAAGAAGGATACTGCCAGGAAGCAGTATTTCCTTAAGAATACTGAGATACTTGCAATTGAGTCATTAAAAATACTAGTTAACTAAGCGTTGTTCCTGATAGGTTACTATTTGGCTAGCATAAACACTGAGCTCTGAATTCTTGCCTAGACTCTTTGAGGACAAAACTTTCCTTTTAATCACCATGACATTTCTTACAGAGGGGAGGAGGATATTGGCTAGATGTCCTTTTCCCTTAGAACACGGCCACAATGCCATTTCAGACTATTTTCAAAACACACTTTGATAACATTTTGCAACAAATGAAGACCGATGCTTCTGGAAAATGTCAAGTTCTCTTCTGAAGCACTATTGCTATTAAGTATACAACAAATATACTTTTTGAATACTTCATACACACCTAATAAATATAGGACATCTCACTACTAAGTATACCAGACACAGCCTCTGCTTCAAAAGGATCAACAGCTCAGGAACTGTCACATTATGCGTTCCATACTAGTTAGTCCAAACCAGTTAATCCCCATAATGAACATTCAGGTATATTTAAATTTTTGCCTTGCTCCAATCAGAATCTAATATGTAAATAAAGTTTACACAAGTGCCTACATGACTAAAGAATCTAAGCCCATTTTCAAAATTAAATTATGCACTACAGAGACTAATTTTTAATGAGGTGCTAATACTTTAATAGTAACAGGAGGTAGAAGTAATAAAGCTGAATATAGGTACATTTTTTCAAAAGCATCTAAGTGGCTTAGGCCCTGTGCATATGTGTCTAAAAGTAATTTGCATACAGGTGATGCAGCAGATTCTACACCATTTAGGCTGGCAACGTCATTGAAGAAAATGGTGTTGCACTAGTAGAGAACAACAGATTTTGTTCATAATGTTCTATACTTAAGTAGGTATTTTAAGTAGGTGACATTTTTCGTTTGGGTCCTTGGGCCTTTATTTAGTATTGTGGACCAATACCAATTTACAGATTCAAGGACGAGTAATACAGGTTGAACCTCTCTAGTCTGGCACCCTGGGAACCTGACTGGTGCAGAATAAGAGAATCTGCCGAATAGCAGGAGATCAATATTGTCCAGCAGCATTTGAACATTTCCACTGCTTACTGGGCTCTTACAATATATCTGGGGTAAATAACAGCACAGAATACTGAGAGCCAGGACTGGTGGCTATAAACAAACTTCATGGAAAACTTAGCCACACCCATGATAAGTGGTCATCTGGCAAGCTACGATGTTGCTGGGCAAGAAAGTGACACACTAAAGAGGTTCAATGTGTACCACTGTCATATCTATAATCTAAACCATACTAAATTTTTCAGACTATCCTATAAAGATAATTTCCCTATATCAACCTAAAAAGATAATTTTATGATTATATGTCTGGAAAAGGTGAAGGAATAATTATTTGCTATCTATGACCATGTAGAATTCTGTTGTTTAAAGTCATTGACACAAGTTAGAGATTAGTTACACAATACTTGACAGATTTCTGAGGAAAAATCAAAGATAGGATACTTTGGGTATTTTTTCCACTGTTGATATATAGAAAACTTGATATGCTTTGAGTCAGATATAGCAAACGATAGTAACATGCTTCTCTAAAGCAGGCTGCGTGAACTGCTGAAAATTGCTTGATACTGTGAATCAGGAGATTTTGACTTCATTCCAAAGTGTTGCTACTAACTTGCTGGGTGATCCTGAGCAAACTACTTAAATCTAAAATTTAAAAAGCACACCTTGATTTTGGGTGCCTAGTCTGAGACACCTGGGGTTGACTTTTAAACAGGCTGAGAATCTACAGAGACTTTGTTTTAATTGCTACTTGCTCCCTCTCAAAAAGAGCCAGGACATGCCTATATTTTACCAGCATTTTTCTGCAGAACACCACTGAAATGAATCAGTCAGCAGTGTGTGTTTGGTATGTACACCTGCAACAGGCAAGTGTATTTCCTAGATGTAGCTGATGTGGCATTTAGTAACCAATGGGTTAATGGCTAAAGCCATGTTACAGTTCTCAAACACAGCATACTGAAATATGTTTAATTGCAACCTTGACAGAGGCAAAATAATATCATGGTCTGAAGTGTTGCCAAAGCAAACATTATACAAAGGTCAGCTGGAAAGAAAGTCAGGATCCCAGTTAATTAGAAGCACCTCAATAGTGGTAGAGTACTGCTGAAGCAAGGCTGCTCTGTACTGCAAAAGGGATATAGCTTAGCCTCTAAGCAGAAAACCAGCCCAAACAATACCATGACACTGGGGTTTTTTGTCCTTTTCATTTACTTTGCAATAGCATCCCCAAGTTATCACTGTTTACTACAGCACAGGGTATTAACTTCTCTAGAAATAGGTGTCACTTGCATCACAGAATTACAGAATCTGCCTTAAATCAAGCTGCATTTCAGATTGGTACATTTATACATAGTTAACAAAGCCAAAGAGGTGCTGCTTTCAACACAAACACCACATACTGTTTTCTGGTTTTCATTCAGAAGATCCTGCTTTTGCAGTGTCACTAATCACCTTCCCACCTCTTACTTACGAAATTATTTGCTAATTCTTACAGGGCCGTCAACTGGAAAGTATGATGAACTTGGGAGAGTTAGGGGAATTCACACAGCATTCTGCAAAATGCTGACTACATACAGAGGGCATTTTTATAGAAACCTCACAGACTCACACTGCCTCAAGGGACCAAGAAAATGACTCAACACTCTGAACCAAACTGTTCTGTCTTTTTACTGAAGTAATTTTTCTCATGCATTCAGCATTAAACTTCGCCCCACTTGCAATTACTTTACCCACTGCCTCATTCACGGATAAAGGAGGACAGCACTGGACTGACATGTTTAGCGCCTGCTACTATAGACCACTTATTTGACTGTCTTCCACTGCTACCCAATGAATTCTACTGTGGGTGTATTCATTTGTTTTGCTTTCTTACAGGATGTGTGTGGTCTAAGGACCACTGGATTAATCAGGTTCCCATGCCTTTATTCTCCTGCTTTCCTTCTGTATTTTTTGTAACAAGAAGTCATAAAAATGAATGTTTCAAGGCTATTTCATCTGATTTTTAGAGGCCATGGTATTTCTAAGAATTCTTTTGTTCATAGGCAGCAGCTACACCCTGGCCCTAGAAGGATAAGTTAAGGTATGTCTGCAATACCTGTAAGATCAACCCCGCCAAGGTCAATCTTCTGGGGTTTGATTTCATGCACCTAGTAGGGATGCACAAAATCAAACCATCTGAGGTTGGCAGTTACCCCCTGCACTCCTCAATATCCCAAGAAGTAAGGGAGGTCAATGGGAGAGTTTCTCCCATCAACTTCCCTCTGTGAGGATGGCCCTGTAAATTGATTGTAGATAAATTAATTCTAGCTATGCAACTGTCGTAGCTAGAATTGCATATCTACAATTGACATTAATGCCCGGTGCAGACCTGTTGGACACAGAATTAGACAAAAGGAAAGAAAAGAGAGTGCTTTCCTCCAGGACACACCTTAAACACACAGATTAGAAAACTAAGAATGGTTTTGAAAAATGCAAGGCACACCTGCTTTGCTACAGTGACCTTAACTGTCAAGGGGCTAGCGGGCAAAGGAAGGCAAAAAGAAACATCTTTTTCATATATTTTACCCATTCTTAATTTTCTTGACCTCTCACCTTTTTCTGATTAGCTGGTGATAAGCTTCTATAGAGCTTCCTGCCCTGTTTGCCAGCATTCCAAATAGTAAAAGATGTCCAGTGCTTGAGGGCTCTCTCTTCCAGAAATCTGACTCGGTAATCCCAGATGGTTTCCCTAGGAAATTGGAAAACAGGTGAGTCTGGTCCCTAAATATATTAACAATGTAAGAAATAGCACTGTCAACACAGACTCATTCTTGATGTAAAAAGCACTTTAACAACTCACACTAGCAAAGATTCCAGCAGAAATGAATGCTGTGGCTGGAAAAAAAAAATCTCATTTAAACATTAAACTTGTTGTCTCTGAGGCTTGGAGACTATGGTCTATTTACAATATTCAGTTCATATATATATATATATATATATATATATATATATATATATATATATACACGATATGATCTTTCAGTCAGCACTGGACGGTTTCTGAACAAACTAGATCACAACCAAAATTCCCTCTTCAGTTTAAAATATATTCAATAAGAAAAATATTGATAGTAGAAAAACTTTGCCATAAAATTTCTATAAAGGTAAAATTTTCAAAAGCACCTCCGTGATTTAGGAGACTATAAGCCATTTTTGTTAATGACCTAAGCGCTTAGGCTGTGTCTAGACTGTGGGGTTCTGTCAATTTGCATATTTTTTGCCAACAGTTCCTTTGAAAGAGGCTTTTCCGACATTTGGCCCATTCACATGGGGCCAAATGTCAGAAAAAAGCCCTCTGTTGAGACATCCCTTCTTCTTCATTGAATGAGGTGTACAGGGATGTTGAAAGAATGCTCCTGACTGGCAGATCTGCAGTCTGGATACACACTCTGTTGACAAAACTGTCAACAGAAATTTTGTCAACAGAAGCCTGCATTCTAGACAAAATCTTGGAAGCCTAAGACCCACTTAAAGTAAAGGGGATTTAGGCTCCTAAATTGCTTAGGTGCTTTTGAAAATTTTCCTGTAAGTGATTTCGCCCTTTGTGATTTAAGAACGTAAGTTCCATTCACTTTCAATGAGACTTAGGCTCCCAAAGCATCTAAATCACTTTTGAAAATGTCACCCTAAATCATTTCCCAATGAGAGTGTGAACAATTCACTACAATAGCATTCTGTTTCATGGTTATGTTTTAGGAAGAATTTTGTAAAAGTTGAATTCTTGGATTCAAAAGGCAATCAAAAGATGGGTATTCATGTTACTAGTCACTGTGTACCTGTGCACACACAAATGTGTATACTGCACCCCTTTATCTGGATGGTAGAGACTAACAAAGTTGTTACCAACAGGTTTTGACTGCCATGATCTCAAACTTCTACAATCATTTCATCCTTCGGCCTCTACAGCCTATTTCCTCCACACTCCAACCTCTTTTTTGGCAGTTTCCTTCAATGACTGAGTTTCTACCTTGAAAGATATTGTTAATTATAGGAAGGATGTGGATACACTGGAGAGGGTCCAGCGGAGGGCGACCAAAATAATTAGGGGGCTGGAGTACATGACTTATGAAGAAAGGTTGAGGGAACTGGGACTGTTTAGTCTGTAGAAGAATGAGGGGGGACTTGATAACAGCCTTCAACTTACTGAAGGGGGGTTGCAAAGAGGCTGGAGAGAAGGTGTTCACAGTGGTCACGGATGGCAGAACACAGAACAATGGTCTCAAGTTGCAGTTGGGAAGGTCCAGGTTGAACATTCGGAAAAACTTTTTCCACTAGGAGGGTGGTGAAGCATTGGAATGGTCTACCCAGGGACGTAGTGGAGTTTCCATCCCTGGAGGTGTTTAAGTCTCGCCTTGACAAAGCCCTGGCTGGGCTGGGCCGATGGGTTTGGTCCTGCTTGGGGCAGGGGGCTGGACTCGACTCTTTTAGGTCTTTTAGGTCTCTTCCAGCTCTATTGTTCTATGATTCTATGATTAATTGGTCTTCAAAAATGCCTCCCACTGCTCCCAAGAAAGTAACTCAGGGCCCAAGCCTGTGACGTGGTGAGCAACTTCAGTTACACGTGAGAGGTCTCAGCTCCTCACAGCAATAGACAATAGAATGAGGAAGGAATACAAAGGTCCAAAGCTTGCTGAATTATGTCTCAAAACATCCAGTACTGGAGCCTCTTGCAATTATATGCTCATTTTATGCAGCATGAATGCTCCAGTTTTTGGAGTAATAAGAGATTTTGACTTGAGGTAATACTTTTAAAAGAGAATTTTTTAAGATAGTTCACAAAAAAAATTTTTTTAAACCACACAATTACAAGTTGGGAATACTTACATTTGAAAATCATACTGCTGAGCTGAACCAAAATAACTGAAAAGTCATCTGGATGTGAACAGCTATGTTTAGAAGACCAAAATGTTGATTGTTCTCCTGAATATTACAGTATATAAACTTCTAAGTAATAAACTCCTACATTTCCCTTGACTAGTTTCCTAAAACCCTAAAGTGTTCTAATTGAAAACACAACTCAGTCATCAAATGTCCTGGTTATATTTATGTCTTTCAGATAGCAATAATTTCTTTCCATGTTACTTAAACATAAAATCACTCCTTAGCTCTGACTATATCCTTGGTATATTTTTAAAACAGAAGAGCCTCAACTTTGCCTTTCAAGATGTTGCATCTATTTGCTAAAATATATCAAAACTAATTACACCATATAAACACACCATCCTTTCAAATACCAGGTTCCCACAAGTTAACACCATGAACATTTTGTAGGGCTTTTAATGGATTTATATTTTAGCGTTTCAGATATGTTAGCGTAAAGGAGTCCAAAAATATCTCAAAATGCAGAATGGAGGGATAAAGGAGCTTTTAGTTAGACTTAGGCTTGTCCTTCACAAAAGTTACAATATTATTCTTTAAATGCAAGTGAATGAGGCCACAGGAAGGATTTCCGCCTGTGCACGTGTGGGAGGGACAGAGAAATTCAAAACCTCTCAGGGCCAAAGTTATTTTCCCCTTGACCAGGATTTCTCTTTCAAAATGATACTCCCAACAGAACATGGTCTATGCCATAAAATACAGCTCCCGGTTACTAAAGTACTTCTGTGAGTGAGTCACAGTGGTATAGTGTTTTAGTCTTCCACTATATATTTAAGAGAGTTTGTCTGTTGAAGAATTCCTCCTAACCGGTAAGAGCTAGGACCACCAAATTTGGCACACAGCTTCCTCTTATTATGACTTAGAGCAAGGTCAGGGTTTGGTTGTGCCAGGAAAATGGGATGCAACTGGAACAGGATTGCTTCTCCTAAAACCATACAGAAAAGAAACTATCACCAGGAAGGTGAAAGGGGCTAGCTGGGTGCACACCATGTCCCTCTAGGACTGCCTCAGACCTGAGACTCCCACTTCCCAGGCACCTCTTAGGGAGAGTGGGAGGGCTAAAACTCTCCCCCCATTTGTGCAGGGACATTACTGGCTACTCTTCATAAGGGAGTGAGGGGAAACTACACGTCCTCATGAGGTTCACTGGGGAGTGTGGGGGCAGACGAATCTGATCCTGCCTCAGCCAAGGGTCATACACCCCTCCCCCATCCATGCCCACTGAAACTGCAACACCCCTTGAGAGACTTTTCTCACTTGGCCTCAAACTCTTAACTCTTTATAGCCTTTCCTTAGCCTTTCCCCCTCAACATACATAATTATTTCCACGTCCCTTTTTCAACTCAGTTTCAAAACTGAATCTATTTACAATGCAACAAACCAATGTGTGCAGCCCAGCATACAAGAAAAGGCAGTTTGCATTCCAGTACTCATGAGTATGCCTACAACAAGCAAATATGCAAAGCTCACAACTTATGGGCAACCCTGCAACAAAGAGCAGCCTGCAATGACCAAAAGTCACAAATAAGCCTATAATAACTAATCAGTGAGTATAACCCAAGCTTCATGATCAACCATACAACAAACCAGGCTGTGTGCACACTCACACCAGACAAAAGAAAACTGATCCAGGAAGTGACAGCTTTGAAACTTCCTATGGATCATTTAAGAGTGACATGAAGAAATCAACTGGCATTTCTCTTTTACTGTTGTGTTTTAGTTGGGGTTTTTTGTGCATTTGTTTTTTCCAACAGAAACATTTATAACAAACAAAATTTCTAAAAGAAAAATTACAGTGGAAGAAATCACTGGGAAAACAATCCTTTCAAATGAAGTTGTAAGGCTGACAAAATGACTAAAAAATGTGCTGCTCTCAAATAAAGTGAGCAAGCTGGCAGATGTCTGTGTATCCAAGTGCATTTTTGTATCTGCAGATCTGAAATAAATTCCACAATGTAATTTATACAAATCTGGCAATGTAAACAAATGTTAGACTGATACCAAATGTTGAGTCCACATGGCTGTGGGACCATAACAAGCAAACATCTGTAAATGCAGAGGATTGGATGGGATTATCAATTTCAGCAAGTTCAAAGGGTATGCTCAAGAAGAGGAGACAACTGAAGGCAGACATTTTGTTCTCGAGCCCTTCATCATGATTTGGCTGAATCTGTAGTTCTTCGTGCTTGCAACAATTTATTTCATTTTTTCATTTGTGCTCATTTCCTATTGTCTTCAATCACTTTACTTTGGCTTTTCCAATAACTATTCCCACAATAGAATGTAATATTTAAAATAGTATCGTTTACACTGGTTTAAAGAAAATTTATTGTAGCTGAAAACAGTGGTTTATGTTCAGGATTTTTTTAGTATTCAACCTAGAACTCTACTTAATATTTAAAAATAACTACTAGCTACAATTCATTGATTTGCAGTTAAATTTATGTCTTGAGTGAAGGCAGTTGAAAGTTAGCACATTAAAAGTGGCACTATTTTAATTCTACTCAAACAATTTAAAAAAAAATTGTGGTCTCCATCTAAACAAAATTATCCAAAAACCACATAAAATAAATAAGAGTGTCCCACTGATTTTACTGATTGATCCATTAATCTTAGACTAACATTGTATGGGGCACCATAAGTGTACACTACTTGTACTTCTTGATATGTCCATACACAACAGCACTGCCAGGAATTTTACAAGCATTAGCGATGCAGATTGGTTGCAATACCTGAGTTTGGTCTTTAGATGAGGTCTCACTGATCTAAGATACAATGACTTTCACCAAAGTGTGAATGGGGAGTCCCAACCACTGTAGTCTCAGCAGTTCAACTGGTCCTCTGACCTCCATTCTATAGCATGGCACACAGCATTTGGAAAGAGGTGGTTACTCACCTTGTGTAGTAACTGAGGTTGTTTAAGACAGTTGTCTCTGTAGGCACTCCACTTCAAGTATCTTGGAGCCTTGTGCCTCTAACTGGAGATCTGTGGTAACAGTGCCCCATTAGTTGCGGACAAGCAGCAGCCATGCCTTTTCTAGCTGCTACCTCATATACACAGCCAACAGTTCCTATCTTCGCAGGAGGATCAGCATGTATCTCCAAAGCAGAGGGAAAGAGAGGGGCAATGGAGCACTCATAGGGACAATCACCTCTAAGAATATCAGTTACTGCACAATGGAAGTAACCTTCTCCTTTGAGGAGTGTCCCTGTGGGTACTCCACTTCAGTCGACTGTGGAGTAGGACCACTCAATGGAGAGAGGGGCTTTGGAGTTGCTTTGTTGACAGTGGATAAGACAAAATCCAAACTGAGTGTCAGCAGCGAACTGTTGTTCCAAGGCACAGAATATAGTAAAAGTGTGGGCCGAGGTCCAGGGAACTGTCCTGCAAATGTCTACAATGAGCATATTATTGAGAATGCTATTGATGTGGACAACGTTCTGGTGAAGTGTTCCGGTGGAGTGTGCACAAACTTCTGACGGAGACAGGATATTATTCCCGTGATGACACAGGTGGATACAGCCAGAATTCCATTTAGATAGTCTTTTATACATGGCCTCATGTTTTGATTATTCAGTGATAGAAAGGGACATGGCAACATCCTAAATGTTTTTGTTCTTTGTAGGTAGGTCAGAACTATATGTACACTGACCACATGAAGAGAAGCCCATCTGGTGTTGGCATAGAGTTTAGGAAAGAACCCAGATAAATATATGGGTTGATTTAAATGAAACAGAGGCTACTTTAAATATAAATCTAAGGTGAAGGCATATGATTACTTTGTCTCTATAGAATTTGGTATAAGGTAAGTGTGCCATTAGGGCTCCTAGCTCCTTTACCTGCTTTGCCAACGTGATGACAATGACAACCTTCATGGAAAAATGCAGCAATGAGCATGTTGCTGGGTGTTCAAATGGTTTCCCCAGGGCAGTACAGAGCACAACGTTAAGGTCCAACACAGTGGGAGGGTCATTCAGAGGTGGGTACATGTTCATCATGTCCTTCTGAAAATGCTTAGTTGTATGGTGATTGAAGATGGAGGTGCCATCTCCTTTGTCATGTAGCAAGGGTGATGGCAGCTTGGTGCACTTTTATAGAACTGATGGAGACCCAGTTTTTAAGGCCTGGGATATAGGCCAAGACTTGCGTAAGAGAAGAGACATGGCATGTGGTTAGCCTTGCACCAGGAGCAAAATCGCAACCACTATGCATGTTTTCTGTGTGCTCCACCGACAGCTAGTCACAAGGATGACTTTCATGTTCTTGCAGTAGTCACCATCCAGACTCTCTAACTATGTAATAATCAGGTCTTGAGGTAGAAAATCTGTTGGATAAGTTGACTGATACAGACCACATCTTGTGTGAGGAGGTGAGAAAGCAGCGGAAGTGTTAGAGGTGGGCTTCCTGCCATCTGTCTCAGGCAAGGGAACCATTTTGAGCACAATAAGAATGACTCTGCCCTCACCTGTCTGATTTTGTGTAGCACATGGTTCAACAAAAGGATTGGGGGAAATGCGTAGATTAGTTGTGCCTTCCATTTCATAAGGTAATGCTCAGGTAGTGGTGAACAAATCCTGCTCAGGAACAATACTTTAGGCATTTTGTATTGTGAGCCACTGCAAACAGATCTACAATAAAGAATCCCCATCAGCTAAATATGCTCATGAGGGTCGGTCAATCCAGCTTGCACATAATCGGACTGCTTCCGCACATAACGCACGGGATCGTGCCCCTCCTTGTCGATTGATGTAGAACATAGTGGAGGTATTGTCGGTATTGATCCCGACTACTTTGCCATGCAGGTAATCTCAAAAATGTCTGCACGCGTTGAACACTGCTCTGAGCTCCAGTATGTTCATGTGCAGTGTCTGTTCCGCAGGGGACCATAGCCCTTGTGTCACCTTGCTGCCAATGTGTGCTCCCCACCCTATGTGGGAGGCGTCGGTAGTAAGAAAGATAGAAATTTGTGGTTGGTGAAAAAGGCACTCCCATTAGCAGATTCTTGGGATTTTCCCACCACGCTAGGGATCTGCGCACCTCCGTCGTGGGAGACACCACCCTGTGGAGAGTGTGGGATGCTGGTTTGTAAACACTCGCCAGCCAATGCTGCAGGCTTCGCATGTGTAACCTGGCATTCTGTACAACAAACGTTGCTGCCGCCATGTGCCCCAACAGCTGCAGGCACGTTAGGACCGGCACTGTGGGGCTGTACGTCATGACTTGCACCAGGGAGTTGATGGCACGGAAGTGGGCATCGGGCAGGTATACTCTTGCTGTGATAGAGTTTATGTGTGCCCCTATGAACTCTATATCTTGTGTGGGTTCGGTCTTTGACTTTGCGAGGTTGATAACTAGGCCCATACTAGAGGCCCAACTTAAATGTATACCCCAAATAAAAAAACACAGTAAGAGACCTAACAAAGAACCACCATGGCTAAACAGCCATGTTAAAAAGGCAGTGAGAGAGAAAAGGGCAGCTTTTAAAAAGTGGAAGTCAAATCCTAGTGAGGAAAATAGAAAGGAACATAAACACTCCCAAATTAAGTGTCATAGGCTGTGTCTACACGTGCCCCAAACTTCGAAATGGCCATGCAAATGGCCATTTCGAAGTTTACTAATGAAGCGCTGAAATGCATATTCAGCGCTTCATTAGCATGCGGGCGGCAGCGGCGCTTCGAAATTGACGAGTCTTGCCGCCGCGCGGCGCGTCCAGACGGGGCTCCTTTTCGAAAGCACGCCACCTACTTCGAAGTCCCCTTATTCCCGTGAGCTCATGGGAATAAGGGGACTTCGAAGAAGGTGGCGTCCTTTCGAAAAGGAGCCCCGTCTGGACGCGCCGCGCGGCAGCAAGGCTCGTCAATTTCGAAGCGCCGCTGCCGCCCGCATGCTAATGAAGCGCTGAATATGCATTTCAGCGCTTCATTAGTAAACTTCGAAATGGCCATTTGCATGGCCATTTCGAAGTTTGGGGCACGTGTAGACGTAGCCATAATGTAATAAGAAAAGCCAAAAAAGATTTTGAGGAACAGCTAGCCAAAAATTCAAAAAACGATAGTAAAATGTTTTTTAAATACATTAGAAGCAGGAAGCCCGCTAAAAAAGCAGTGGGGCCCTTGGACGATAAAGATATAAAAGGAGCGATCAAGGAAGACAGTGCCGTTGCGGAGCGAGTCAATGATTTCTTTACTTCAGTCTTCACGGCTGAGGATGTTACAGAGGTTCCTAAATCTGAGCCAGCCTTTTTAGGTGACAAATCTGAGGAACTCACTCAGACTGAAGTGACATTAGAGGAGGTCTTGGAGTTAATTGATAAGCTGAATAATAACAAGTCTCCAGGACCAGACGGCATTCACCCAAGGGTTCTGAAAGAACGCAAATGTGAAATTGCAGAGTTATTAACAGTGGTTTGTAACCTATCCTTTAAATCCACTTTGGTACCAAATGACTGGAAGACGGCCAATATAACGCCAATATTTAAAAAAGGCTCTAGAGGAGACCCTGGCAATTATAGACTGATAAGTTTAACATCAGTACCAGGCAAATTAGTAGAAACACTAGTAAAGAATAAAATTGCAAGGCACGTAGAAGAGCACGAATTGTTGGGCAAAAGTCAGCATGGTTTCTGCAGAGGGAAGTCGTGTCTAACTAATCTATTAGAATTCTTTGAAGGGGTTAATAAACATGCGGACAAGGGGCACCCAGTGGACATAATATACCTAGATTTCCAGAAAGCCTTTGACACGGTCCCACACCAAAGGCTTTTATGTAAATTAGGTGGTCATGGGATAGGAGGAAAGATCCTTTCATGGATCGGGAATTGGTTAAAAGACAGAAAACAAAGGTGGGAATAAATGGTAATTCTTCACAATGGAGGAGGGTAACTAGTGGTGTTCCCCAGGGGTCAGTCCTGGGACCGATCCTGTTCAACTTGTTCATCAATGATCTAGAAAATGAGGTAAGCAGTGAGGTGGCAAAGTTTGCAGATGACACCAAGTTGTTCAGGACAGTCAAAACCAAAAGGGATTGTGAAGAACTACAAAAAGATCTCAGCAAACTGAGTGATTGGGCAGCAAAATGGCAAATGAAATTTAATGTGGGTAAGTGTAAGGTAATGCATGTTGGAAAAAATAACCCAAATTACACGTACTACATGATGGGGTCAAATTTAGCTACGACAGATCAGGAAAGGGATCTTGGAGTTATAGTGGATAGTTCTCTGAAGACATCCACGCAGTGTGCAGCGGCAGTTAGTAAGGCAAATAGGATGTTAGGAATTATTAAAAAAGGGATCGATAATAAGACAAAAGATATCATACTTCCCCTATATAAAACTATGGTACGCCCACATCTTGAGTACTGCGTGCAGATGTGGTCTCCTCGCCTCAAAAAAGATATATTGGCATTAGAAAAGGTTCAGAAAAGGGCGACTAAGATGATTAGGGGCTTGGAACGGGTCCCATATGGGGAGAGGCTAGAGAGACTGGGACTTTTCAGTTTGGAAAAGAGGCGATTGAGGGGCGATATGATAGAGGTATATAAAATCATGAATGGTGTGGAGAAAGTGAATATAGAAAAATTAGTTACCTTTTCCCATAATACAAGAACTAGGGGACACCAAATGAAATTGATGGGTAGTAGGTTCAAAACTAATAAAAGGAAATTTTTCTTCACACAGCGCACAGTCAACCTGTGGAACTCCTTGCCCGAGGAGGCTGTGAAGGCCAGGACTCTATTAGGGTTTAAAAAAGAGCTTGATAAATTTTTGCAGGTTAGGTCCATAAATGGCTATTAGCCAGGGATAAAGTATGGTGCCCTAGCCTTCTGAACAAGGGCAGGAGATGGATGGCAGGAGATAAATCACTTGATCATTGTCTTCTGTTCTCCTTCTCTGGGGCACCTGGCATTGGCCACCGTCGGCAGATGGGATGCTGGGCTGGATGGACCTTTGGTCTGACCCAGTATGGTCATTCTTATGTTCTTATGTTCTTAGGCCTAGCAAAGTAAACGTGTTCGCGGTGACGCGTATCATGCGTAAGACCTCTGCCTTTGAGGCCCCTTTCAGCAGACAGTCATCCAGATATGGGAAAATAAACACCCCCTGTCTGTGCAGGTAGGCTGATACCACTGCCAGGGTTTTGGTAAAGACTCTGGGTGCCGAGGACAGGCCGAACGGAAGAACCCTGTACTGGAAATGTTCCCTGCCGACCGTGAAGCAGAGGAAGTGTCTGTGTGCTGGGTGGATTGTTATATGAAAGTAAGCATCTTGTAAGTCGAGGGCTGCAAACCAGTCTCCATCGTCCAGTGCCGTAAGTATGGAGGCAACTGTGATCATCCGAAAGCGTTGCTTGCGCAAGTAACGGTTGAGGCCCCGTAGATCCAAGACTGGCCTCCAGCCTCCTGTTTTCTTCTCTGTTAGGAAGTAGCGTGAATAAAAACCTTTCCCTTGGAATTGTTCCGGCACTCTTTCCACCGCCCCTATGAACATGAGGTGATCTACCTCCTGCTTGAGCTTCGCCTCGTGGGCAGCGTCCCTGAGATGAGGCCTGACGGGAGGCTTCGTCGGTGGACGTGACTGTAAAGGGATCATGTAACCCGTGGCTATGATTTCTAGCACTCATTTGTCTGTGGTGATCTTTTGCCATTGGGAGTGGAACGGTTTGAGGCGATGATGGAACATGAGATGAGAGTGGCATTGAGCGATGGTGTTGATAGTGCAGCCCCCGACATACCCGTCAAACTTGCTGTCTCTGGGCCTGCCCCGAGGGTGTACGGCTTTGTTGAGAACGTCGCCTGGGAGTCCTGTATTGCTGCTGCTGTTGATGGCGCCCTTGGTCGTAGCCTCGCTGATATTGAGCACGCTGTGGTTGGTAAGCATGGCGTCTTTGCTGAGGATGAAATTTCTTCTTCTTGTATGGGAGAGTATAAATACCAAAGGTCCTAAGTGTGGCCCTCAAGTCTTTGCTGGAGTGGAGGACCGAGTCGGTTGAGTCCGCAAACAGCTTTTGCTTATCAAAGGGAAGATCTACGATCTTCGCCTGCAGGTCCCTGGGGATACCAGACGTCTGGAGCCAGGATTCCCTAAGCATTACCACTGCTGCAGCTGTTGAACGTGCCTCTGTGTCCGCCACGTCCAGCATAATCTGGACTCCCGTCCGTGATGCCGCATAGCCCTCTTGGACAATCGTCTTTAACACCGGCTTCTTGTCCTCTGAGAGTGAATCCATGAGGGGAGTGAGTCTAGAGTAATTGTCAAAGTTGTGGTTTGATAGATGTGCCGTGTAATTTGCCATTCTCAATAACAGGGTAGAGGAGGAATATACCTTCCTGCCAAACAGCTCTAGCTTCTTAGCATCTTTATCCGACCCCCCCGACTTGTACAGAGACGTCTTCGACCTCTGCTGGGACGATTCGACCACCAAAGAATTGGGCTGCGGGTGACTAAACAGGAACTCCATGCCCTTGGCTGGGACGAAGTACTTCTTATCCGCTCTCTTGTTTGTAGGCAGAATAGAGGCCAGGGTCTGCCATATGTTAGTGGCTGACTCCATAATGGCTTCGTCCAGCGGGATAGCGATTTTTCAGGAGTTTATGATGCTTCTCCTGCACCTCTGCTATTTGAATGTCCTGCGTGAAAGCTACTCTTTTGAACAGCTCCTGGAATTGTTTAAGGTCATCCGGAGGAGAAACATCCCCGGGGGCCATGACCTCATCTGGGGAGGATGATAAGGAACCACTGGGGTACACCTCCCTCAAATCCTCTGGCTCCCGAGTTCGGTGATATACTTGCTCCCTGGAGGACTGTGAAGGGAAGTCTCGGGATTCTGGACCTAATTCCCCCTGAGACAACTGTGTTCCCGTCCCAGAGTGAGTGTGTACACGGGAGTATTGATGAGTAGCAGGGGAGGACCTGCCCTTGGATCTAGACCTGCGGTGTCTGTGTTCAGCATGATGAGGACGACCATAGCAGCACGGGCAAGGGCCCAGTGATGGAAACCTGGACCACGATCGGGGAGTGTACCCATGATGACTGGGAGAGTGGGACCTCTGCGATGACATAGATAGTGGTGAAGCTGGTTTGTGATAGTACTCAAGGGGATCCATGCCCAGAAATGGTGAAGATGGCCCAAGCCACGGCGAAATTGGTTGGAGGAACGGAGAGGGAGGCCCTAAATAAGCTGGTGGAGTTACAGCCCGTCGGTGCGGCGTGTGTATCTTGGGGGGGTGGCTAGGAGATAAGGACAGCGCAGCCTTGCCTGGAGATGGACTGAAGTGCCGAGTTTTTGTTTTTGCCATGCCCCTCCCCTGCGGGGTGGGCGCCGCCCCTTCCCGTGCTGGGAATCTCGGCCCCGTTGTCAGCGCCGCACTTGGCACAGTCAGCGGCGGTGCCGCACGGGTAGCTTCCTCCGGCGCCGATAGGCTCCGTGCCGAGTGCCCCTGCGCTGTCAGCGCCACGGGGGCCGGTGCTGCATGCGTCGGCGTTGCCGATTCCGGTGCTTGCCTCACTGGCGCTTGCGGCGCCTTCCGTGCCACCTGTTGTGTAATCGGAGGCTCAGCCTCTGCCACGTGCGCTGCCGCTTTCATGAGCTTGCGGCTGGGGGCTTTGCGTTCTGCTCGTCCTGCCCACTGGGCCCGCCGGCAAGGATCGAGCCGGGGAGAGTTTCCTCCTCTTCTGCACCAAGGAGGTCAAAGAGGCTGCCTTCCTTTTATGCAACCCAGAGGGCCCTTCTGCGTGAGGCTTCTCCGGCGGTTTCGGCTAGAAAGCCTTATCAAACAAGATCATTTTGAGCCTCATCTCTCTGTCTTTCCTGGCCCTGGCTGTAAGCTTAGCGCAGTGGGAACACTTCTGGGTAACGTGTGACTCTCCCAGGCAGCGAATGCATTCACTATGCCCATCGGAGGCCGGCATAGCCTCGTGGCATGACTCACACTTCTTAAACCCCAAGGAGCCCATCGCGGTGAGTCTTTACTGTTAATAGGGTACTTAGCCACTAATCAGTGCTTTCTAACCCAAAATAACATTCACCGGCCTGTGGGGCAGCGGACGGCTTAACTAGCCTTCTTGTCCGCCCCTCTCTCCTTCGTTCCTCTTCTTTCTGCTGTCTAATATTCTCTTTCTTTCTCTTCTTTTTTTTTTTTTTGATAGTGACAAAAACAAACAAACTACACGTAAAAACAACTATCTTATCTGTCTCTGGCTTTAGCCCGAGCGGATTCTGTCTGCAGCTGATGGCGGTTGAGAAGGAACTGGCGGGGAGCGGATCGCGCACATGGCCGGGGGCGCGCAAGGGAGCGGCGCGCGTCGGCGCATGTGCGATCCAATAGAAACTGCTAGAAGAATTCCGATCTGCGGTGCCGGGCGAGCCCGACACCTATTGTGGAGCACCCACGGGGACCACTCAAAGAAGAATCATAGAATCCTGGCACTGAGAAGTGACCTCAGGACTCCTCTGTCAAATTACACAAACTTGACAAATCAACATGCAATAATCAACATCATACAAGGCAAATAATACATAGTGCATATGTGCTGGGGTTTGCATTCCAGAGATGGGAAGTGTCTGAAACAATTGTGTGGGAAAATATTCATGCATAAATAAACAGTTAAATGTAAAAAGAAAAACCCTAAAATAACTATTACCATATTTTTAGTACATATTTATGAGAAATCCAGATTGCCCTAATTTACAGCATTAGTAATACACTCAAGAGAAGATTATACATGCATGAAATGCCAGATTTTTCTCTGGAATTGTAATTAAGATTGTACTAGTAATTTGCTCCCTGTATCCTCAAGTTGCTTATTGTTTTCTCTGCATTCCTAAAGGAATCCTGGGAAGAACCTGATTTTCTTTGCAAGAAATCGTCCTTGCATCTCATCTTTGAAACTGCACGTTTTCAACCACCTGTCTAACTCTGTTCACTTGGGCTATGTCTACACTACAGCAATCTTTCAAAAGAAGTTCTTCTGAAAGATTTCTTTGGAAAAAAATTCTCTCGAAAACAGTGCACCCACACACAGAAAAATGGATCAAAAGCTCGATCTGCTCTTCAGAGAGAAAACAGCCACACTGCCCCACTCTTTCAAAAGATGTGGCCACGGATTGAACTGCTTTTTCGAAAAAAGGACCCCCGGGGAGTCTACCAACTTTTTTTCCTGAAAGAATATTTCAGAAGAAGGCACTCTTCCTTATCTGGGAGAGGAACAGGGCTGCTTGAAAAAGTGCCATGTTCTTCTGATTTCATATCAAAAGAGCACATTTTGTATGTAGACATTCTGCAGGTTCATTCCAAAAAGGGCCTGCTTTTCTGAAAGAACTTGCTAGTGTAGACCCAGCCTTTGTGTGTAATTTATATGTCAAGGGTCTGGAAGATAACATAAGTTTCTCATCCTACTTAAAGCTGTTTCTTAATTCCATATTCTACTCTTTGGTTTGTGCTACAGCAATTCAGACTCTCAAATTTTTTCAAATAAATATTTTTTAAACAATTGGAGATACACATCTCCTAGAACTGGGAAGGACCTTGGGAGGTCATCTAGTACAGTCCCCTGCCCTCTTGGCAGGACCAAGCACCATCCCTGACATCTATTTACCCCAATCCCTAAATGGCCTCCTCAAAGACTGAGCTCACAAACTTGGGTTTAGCAGGCCAATGCTCAAATCACTGAGCTATCCCTCCCCCATACATAAGTGGTGTCAGTATGTCTACATGAACACGTGTGGGGCTATAACTTAAATCACATGCCTGAATTTGGACAACATTTTCTGACTTTTCCTCCTTTTACTGGGATATCAATGATAAAAAAATATGAACTGAGTTGTTCCAAATTATTTTCATAATGTGGGTAATGCTAAACATTTCCAAAGTTGTAATGTAAATCTGGTCCTGGCATTTTGTTTTTATAAACTTTTCTAAACTTTAATACTAAGGAAATCTTTATTTTTATTAGCATCTTGATCATGTATCAGGTCAGTGATCTGAGTAACTTAAAACCGGAAGTAGTATATGTAGCACTGAGGTGTGAGGATTTCTGGGGGGATTATTAGTTAGCTTCAGAGAGCTAAGTTAACATTAGCATCTATGAGTTTTTGAGCCCAGCAAATCCCATATATGGCCACATAGCACTTAATCACGGGTGGTGGTGTCATAACTTGGAAATATTTCATACCCATAAATGAATGAACCCTGTAAGAATAGCCATTCCATCTGAAATTTCAGCAATGTGTTGAGGCTAGGGGTACGCTCCTGAGAGCAACGCCAGCAAATGAAAAGAATTTTGGATTTGACACAAAGTATTTTTAATACACTCATAAAGGCACATTCCTGATGCAGGGATTTAGCTGCTGCTGTCATCCTTTTACATTTGTTTTTTTTTGTTTTTTTTTTAAAAGGTATTCTTTATAGCATGCTATATTCCCAGAAGGAAAGTTAATGGAGAGACATATGCAAGTTAAGTATTTTTCCAGACTTAGATATTAGTGGAAATTCTAGAGTTCTGATAGTTTCTCAAAAGAGAGGGTAGTAGCTTAAATTTAAGGAGAAAGTTTTATAAAAAACCCTGATTCTATGCTGAAAAGTGACTATGTAAAAATGGCCCTTTCTTACTCATCTGACCTGATCTCTCCAAGTATTTAGAATCAGATTTCACTTTAGTGGCACACACTTTTATGGCTGTCAGAACTGAAGAGCCAATACAGTTAAAGAGAAAGCAAGCAAGGTTAAATGCTGGTTTACACAGCAGCAATGGAGATGGAGTTCTGGATGGATAAAGGATTTGTGTCAGATAGCATGTAGAAGTAAGGATGGGAGAGGAGATAGGACAGGAAATGTGGGCTACCAAGGGGTTTTAGAATGAGGGAAAGAGGAGAGGTGAGGGCAGCAGGACATTTTGGTGGTATGTGGGATGATAGAAGAATTAGGCAGGGACCATAGGGCTGGTGGGAAATATAAGTTGTCAGGATGGGAAAAGGAGAGCAGAGACAGGGGCATGAGGAAACAGGATGATAACTAGCTCAAGGAAGCACCACACTCTATTGAGCAGCATTCCTTGGTGCTGGAGAATTCCTACACAGATTTGGTAGGGTTTGCCCTACACAGAGAGAAAAAAAAATGGTTACCCACTTTGCGTAACTGTTGTTCTTTGAAATGTGCTGCTCCCATCCATGCCAAGAGAGGTAGGTCGATGCCACATGCACGACTGTTGCAGAAATTTTCCTCCAGCTGTGAAGCCTCCTGGCATGGTGCCTTCAAGGCGTGGTACATAAGACACTGAAGATCCCCAACCCTCAGTTATTTCTTGCTCTATTATTCCAACAGAGGGAAGGAGAATGGGATTTGGAATGGACATGAGCAGCACATCTTGAAGAACAACAGTTACGAAAGGTAAGTAATGTTTTTTCTTCTTTAAGTGACGCTCATGTGCATTCCAATACACACACCAGCCATTTCCCTGGGAGGAGGGGGTTGGAGATCACCTGGCTATCGACTGCAGCCCTCCCTGACAAAAGTGGTATCCTCCTGTGCCTGCCGCATAATGGCGTTGTGTGACATGAAGGTGTGGACGGATGACCACATGGCTGCACAGCAGATGTCCTGGATAGGGACTTCTGGCAAAAACACTGCAAAGGAAGGCTGCACTCTGGTGCTGCATGCTATCAGCACCATTGCTGGTTCTTTTGCCAAGTCATAGCACACCCGGATGCAGGATGAGATCCAGAACAAAAGGCATTGGGCTGATATGGGGAGGCCTTTCATCCACTTCACTACTGCAATAAAGAGTTGCATTGACTTACAACATGACTTCATACTCTCAGTATAAAATGCCAGGGCATGTCTGACATCCAGCATGTGGAAGGCCTGTTCCCTATTGATGGCAGGGGATTTCGGAAAGAATGGCAAAAACTTATCCTGGTTCATATAAAAATGGGAGACCATCTTAGGCAGAAATGCCAGTTGTGAGCACATTTAAACCTTGTCTTTGAAAAAGACAGCATAAGTTGGTTCTGAGGTGAGAGCTCAGAGCTTGGAAACCCATTTGGCTATTTTTATAGCCACCAGAAAGGCCACCTTACAGGAGAGATATAACAAGGGGCAGGCAGGTTGCCAAGGACTCAAAGGGGGAACCCAGGAGCTTAGAAAGGATTAGGTTCAAGTCCCAAAGAGGAACTAGGTCCTTAACATGAGGGTACAAGCTATCTGGACCCTGTAAGAATCTACCCATCACAACGTTTCTGAAAACTGATTTACCTCCTTCTCACGGATGGAAGGTGGAGATTGCTGCAAGGGGGACCCTAATAGAGAAAATAGCTAGGTCCTGGAACATCAGGTGTAAAAGGTAGTCAAGCATCAGAGGGATAGGGGCCTGCAATGGAAGGAACCACTATACAGAAGAACAGAGTGAAAATAGTTTGCCCTTTGACACATTTGTTGCCCATGTATAAGCTTTATGGCTAACCAGGAGTTCCTCAGATACAGCAGCCGAGCACTTACACTCGAGTTGGATTAATTGTGGACCATGCACACCATGAGGTGGAGAGACTCCAGGATGGGGTGCCGGAGGCAGCCACAGTTCTGGGTGATCAGGGCCAGGAACAGAGGCATCTCTATCAGAATGTCCACCAGAAGGGCCAGGAGCTTGTTGGACAAGTGCTGTCTGAGCGAGGCTGGCACCACCAGTATGAGGGACTCCCTGTCCTACTGTACTTTGAACAGGACCCTGTGCGTGAGGGACCATTTGTGTGAGCATGTGAGAGAGTCCGGTAGGGCATTTTGCACCCTGGGCAGGTAACAAGTGAGTAACACAGGCAACACAGGAACGGGGCTTCTTGGTGCCATTACTAGAGTCAGTGGCAGAGGGAAAGTTTTATTAGTGGTGCCTCAGAGTCAGGTCTTATGCCCCCAAAGGTGTTTTCTCTAATGCATATTTTAGACCAGAGGTCAGCAACCCCTGACACACGTGCCACTCTCTGCACGCAAGCTGATTTCGAGCAGCACTGAGTGGGGGCTCCAGCTCTGCCCCTCCTCTGCATGCAGCACGGGAAGGGGAGCATGGGGTTGGGGATGCAGCCCCAGTTCAGAGCTGCGGCACAGAGCCAGGGCCAGAGTGCAGGGCTAAGACAGCAACAGGAGCTGGCCCACCCCATATTCTGCCTGTATGCAGCAGGCATGAGGGCCCAGGGCACCCTGGCCAAGCCCCACGCCTGCCGCAATAAACAGTAAACCTCTGCATCTTAATTTGTTTATTAATGAAGCTGCTGTAATTAGGACTATTAGTGACTTCAAAAAGTATCACCGGCAATCGGACCTTACACAGAGGTCAGAAGGTCAAATTTCAGCACTTTGCCTCAGAAAGGTTTCTGACCCCTGTTTTAGATTGTATAAATAAGGGAAATAAATACAAAACTATAATCCCCTTTGCCTGCATCATAATTTATGGGAGATCACTTCTATGGCATCTGTTGAAAACTCATTACCAATGAGCAACTATCAAGGGCAGATCCACTGATCCTCAAGAGACAAGGCAACAGGTAAGTTTTTGCATGGCATAACCATATCTTACATGCTTATTTGTACAATATTTAAGATAAGCCATCAAAACAAAAAAGAAGTCCAGTAGCACTTTAAAGACTAACACAATAATTTATTAGGTGATGAGCTTTCAGACCCATGAAAACTCATCACCTAATAAATTATTTTGTAATTTTTCAAGTACTACTGGACTGCTTTTTTGTTTTGGTAGGATATAGACTAGCATGGCTTTCTCTCTATTACTAAGACAAGCCAGAGAGTCTGCAGTGTGTGTGTGGAGATTCACACTGCATCATATGAATCAATACTATGTGAACGTGGGACTGAAGGGGAGAAAAGCATGATTGGCTATTAATGACAGGTTTTTTTGTGCTGGTACAGGAGGGTACGCTGTAGTGGCACCTGGGCAGCCCCAGCCAGGATCGCCAGCCAGGTGGTAGAGGGCCCATGTCAGCCCCACGGCTGGGAATCAGCTGGGGCACAAAGCCCAGCTGGCAGCTCCAGTTAGGGAACCCTGTCAGGTGGGGTCTGCATATCAGCTTCTCTCTCTCTCTTTTTTTTTTTTTTACATAAAGCACTGCTTTTAATCGATAGGATATTTAAAGTCTCTGTGAATCAGCTATGAACAATTAATGCAACTCATTTATTTCAGCAAAATTAAGCTTAAGGAGTGTCAAAAGAAACAATTTCAGTTATACCCTTTGGGTTTCCGGTTCACCTCGGTTGCCCCTTATGCTGGGCTGTTCCCAGAAAATGTAGTTGGGATTCCTGCCTTGGGGGATAAAGGAATGCCATTTTCCCAGACTTCAAGAGCCAGTACAGGTGCAGCAGAAGTGAACTGCAGCAACTTGCAAACAGCAATTAAAGGAAGTGCCTTAAACAAGACTAAGAGCAATTATTTTAGCTATACAAACCCAGTCTCAGAAAAGATTCTCACACAGTTATTTTCAGTCTTTGCATTATTACATGTTCATAGCCATCAGCAACAACTAAAGGGATGATTATGCTAAGCTACTGCCAAACAGTAGTTCCTGTGACAGAGAGGATTAAGCCGTACTAGCACAATAGCTACTGCTTTCCTAGTGGAACTGAGCTGCATTTTGTTCAATTAGTGAAAGATGGGCCTGAACAGAAAGACTGGATCCAAATACCCCTGAACACAAAGAAGTCCAGGTCTGGATTTTAACCTACCAGTTTGGGCCAAATTCTTGAACTAAAATTCACTTCTGTTTCTTTCATTTTCTGGTGACTTTCTTGTATTGAAAAAGCTATTGAAAATTATTGCTACATCTTCAAACAGTTTTTCCAGATCTTTTTTGCTATGCCTCTTATGCACCCATCAGTCAATTAGGGATGGATAGAAGTACAGAAGCCAAAATTTTGCAGGAGAGAAGTGGGGGCATTCATGCACGGTGGCAATGCAGCTATACAGTATATTCCTTTGCTCCTGAATAGTGATTGCTATCCCATTCAAACAAATAATGCAACAATGGAGCTCTGTGTTAAAAGGCACACTGACCGGCTGGGTGAATGCAGGAATCAGGGAACATCTGCTCTGTGCAACATATTTCTAGTCTGAAAATGGCAAGATAGAGTGACAATAAAAGCCATATGATTTAAGTCTTCTCTGAGCAGTATTAATTTCTCTTCCATGTTGTTTGATCATTCCCCTTTCCCTCCCTCCCAGATTGGGTTACATAAGTGAATCAACAGAGCGATAATACCAGATGCACACACATAAGTCACACATTTAGCCTGATATTCTACCCATGGATGTCTGGCTGTTGTAGTATTGTAGGCCTGTATCCCAGGCTTTTTCCTACACCCACTGGTCCTCCTCTTTATGCCGAGGACAGTGGAACTGATCTTTAGAAGACAGAGTTATTCAGGTGTGTGTTCCCTCTGTGGCTTCTTATGCAGAAGAGAATCAGAGCGGCCTATAACAGGGATGAATCCAAGAATGTAAATAATGAGGATTGAAGAGATACCTATTTAAATGTAAAGTTTTGACAGAAAAAAAATCTTTCAATCTAAACTACACATGGTCTCAGCCTCAGTATCCAAGAACCCCAGAATTTGCAGAATTTGCAGAACATGTGCTGAATCATACCCATTTCTCAGTCGAATCTCATCACAGTACTAATGGCTGAACTGATCTGTTTTTTTTGTTCTATTTTATTTGTTCTGGTGAACTTCACATGAACTTCATTTAATTGCTGGATTCTAATGTCTCCCTGAGTTACTACATTTGTACTATTAAAAGGTTCTGTTACTGTCTGAGTTCATCTTCAGGTCACGGGTCATTAACTGAGACAGAGTTTGCACTGCAGCCTCTTTTTCATGAAAGACTTATTAAGCACAGACACGGACCTCCAAATGTTAGCATCATCTACACTTCAAGGCATTAATGAGGTCTGTGGTATTTAAAATCCCAATGAAGAAGTGGAAGTGAAAGTCAAAAATGTAACTGACCTCAGTTTTGTTTCATTTCTAGTAAAATATGTTACATTCTTAGCATGTTTATTTTAGGATGACTATAGCACTGTAGGAAATGAGGTAACCATTCCTGTGATCATCACTTAAATGAGGCCCTTTCTGCTGAAAACCACTAAAACTACCCAGCCATGCATCTTTCATACTGAATATTCTCTTTTCCCTTGCTTGGACAGCACTGAGAGTCCATGGGCTCTGAAACCACAGGACTTCTGTGAACTGTTATTTCTTTATACTTATTTCTTTTCAAGGGTACAGAATCAGGATCTATGTTGTTAATTCCACTTTCCACAGACAGTATATTCTGAAAATTCATGGACAGTACTGTAAACCATTAGCTTTAGTCTCATTTTTCTGGACCAAATCCTGAAAAAACAAATAAAACAAATTTTTTTTCCACTGCAAGAGGGTAGTAAAAATTTTGCTGTTAGTGAAATTTCTCTTAACCAAAATGTGCAGACTGGAAAAGAATAGCAGCATTTTACATACAAATAAAAGTATTCATGCGGAATGCTGCAGAGAAGGTAAATTGTAACTTTTTTTTAATGTTTTTTTACTAAGCTCATTTTACTCCACAATGAATTTAGCAGTTTAAAGTATGGCTCACTTTCCTCTTTCCTCCCCTTTGGTATGCTAAAAATCCACGATTTTACGAACTACCTTAACTTGTCTTAGAATACTTCATATTAATAAACAACCTCTGATCTCCATCAGATTGGAGAATCCTGGTTTTGTAGCACAGAGCATACACTACCAAACAATATATGTCAATGAGAGCTAAAACAGTTTGGATCCCAGGGATGCAGTTTATGGGATTTTAATAATTTTTACATATTAAACTTCACAGAAAAAAATGAACAATTTTGTGATACTTGTGCTGCTTTTTCCTACAAATAGCCTCTGTTAGTCATATATTTTAGTTGATAGTATGATGAAAATATTTATAATCATTTATATATGTTTATAATCACTATATTTATAACTAGAAGATTTATCCAGCATTGCTTGGGTCCTTCAGAGCAGGGAGCTGAAGGTGTGAGGGGTGTTGGAGGGGGCTCAGGGCAAGGGGTACAGAAGTCAGGGCAGGGAATGAGGATGGAGGAGTCAACACAATGGGTTGGGAGGTGATGGTGGTGGGCTTAAGGGGCCACTGTCAGACCAGTGGCTGCTCTCTCAGGGTGGTGGGGGCCACACTGCTTGGCCAGTGCCCGCTTTACAGACCTTTAGGGGTGTCAGAGTACTGGGGAAAATGGTTGCTTGCTTCCCCCTGTTGTCATTCTGGAATATAGCTGTCCTCCCATCCTTGCTGCATCACCGCGCCCCGCCCTCCATGATTCTTCTGGAGTGTAACTGTCCCTGTTATCAAAGCCGTTCCTTTCCATTTGATGAAAAACAATCACATTTCCAGGAACATCCATTGTCTTGGCACAACCAAATCCTGCCCTTGCTTAAAGTTATAAGAAGAAGTTGTATAACAAATGTAGTGGTCTTAGCTCTTACCATTCAGGTGGCTAGTAACAGGAAAGTAGCCGAGTTAGTCTGTATTCTAACAAAATAAACCAGCAGTCATGTAGCACTTTAAAGACTAACAAAACAATTTATTAGGTAATGCGCTTTTGTGGGGCAGACCCACTTCTTCAGATCTAGAGATATCTCCAGATATCATGTAGTGGTTGCAGTGCAAGAGCCTATCATATTAAAAGAAGTCATGCACAGGCATCTTCCTCTGCATACTACCCTCCTAAACTTAAGCCCTATAGTGCTCAACCACCATCCACCTCAACCTCCCTGACTGGATAACCATGCCCAGGGGGTTCAGCTTTATGTTGTTGAAAGAGAATGTTAAACTTTGAAACATGGACTATTCAGACCCTAATGAACAACCCAGACAGATGGCAACCTGAAAGATGCACAGCAATTATCACCTGCGAGCTGCAATTATTCAACATCAAGTTAGCTGCCCTGGCAGAAATGCGTAGATCAGAATAGGGACAGCTAAAAGAAGAAGGAGGTGGGTAAACCTTTTTTCTGGAAAGGAACCCCACAGGAAGACAAACGAATTCATAGAGTAGAAATTGCCATCAAGAACAAACTGACAAAGATCCTATCTGAAATTGCTGTTGGCATCAATGAGCGTTGCATGACTCTCCACTTGAAGCTTGCCAAAAAACAAACAGGCAACTGCTGTGAGTGCTCATGCACCAAATCTTGACACCGAAAAGGATGTGAAGCAGAAGTTCTACACACAACTGGACACAGTCTTGAAAGACATTCCCAAAGAAGACAAGATTATTCTCTTGGGGGATTTCAGTGCCATGGTCAGAAGAGACGCAGAACTCTGGCAGACTACCATTGGGAAAGAAGGTATCAGCAACAACAACTCCAATGGAGTGCTCCTCGTTACGAAATGTGTGGAACACGAGCTTGTCATCATGAAGAAGTTACTCACTTGTGTAGTAACGCTGGTTCTTCGAGATGTGTCCCCATGAGTGCTCCACAGTAGCTGTTGCGTTCACCCCGGCACTGCAGATTGGAGATTTTCAAGCTGTCTCTTGTGGGATCGTGCATGCGCAAAAGCGTGCTGGTCCTTTTGGTCACGTGCGCGATGCAGTCCACACCAGTTCCTCTCAATCGCCAGTGGCTGCACATGGATTGACACAGCTGCCCACTGACCCAGAAACCCTGTCTGTCAACAGAGGGCCCCCGGAGCGTCCACATGCCTTGCCTGTTGACAGATTCTGTCGAGAAAGGCATTCTTCTTCATGGACGAGAGGCAGAAAGCTGTTGATGAAAGTGCCAAGTTTTGCTGACACACTGTCAACAAAACACATTTTGTGTATGGACACTCCGCGAGTTTTGTTGATGAAACCCTGGTTTTGTCCACAAAACTCTCTAGTGTAGATGTACGCAAATGGTTTATATGTCTCAATGGGCCTGGCACTCTAAACATCTCTGGCTGGATGAGGGGAATGGCTGTCACAACTCCTCCAAGGACCAAAAAACTGTTGGTTGTTGGGTTTACTAAAGTGAATCACTTAAATTCTCAACACTTCCAGAGAGGTACCTATGCCCCACAGAGACTTAAATATGCTGGTTCAAAATGAGATATTCAGAGACCAACAGACAAATAAGCCACCTGATATAAGGAGAGCGCGTTTAAACTGACTCAGGACCTTTTCTCTGATGTTGCAAACAGAGGACCTTCTGCGGTCCTTCCCAAAGACAGATCCCAACCCTTGTGGAAGGGTTGGGATGGCTATGGCCTGCTCAGGCCCTAGCAGACTAAGGCATGTCTCCTGGTACATTTAGTGTGCATTTAAATCTGCTTATTGCTTTTATTGTTTTGCCTGTAATGCTTTTATCTTATCTAGAAGTTGCTGTGTGGTAACTAGTAACTGCTGTTCACAGCCCTAAGAGAAAGCAATGCACTGATACTTCTTGCTATCCTCAGGAAGACAATCTCCCTGTCACAGAGTAAGGCAGGGAGCAGTGCAGCCTTAAAACCCTGGATCAGAAAGGAAGGGGAAAAAGGGTCAGTGCCCAGAGACATGGTGTGGCTCTGGGCAGCAACCCAGCCTCTAATGCCAGCTCCACAGTAGACAGGGAGCCTGTAAGTGCAAGCAGTCTCCTCAGAGGAGCGACCCTGAAACTGTCTCTGTGTTCCTGATGACTCCCAAACAGTCTTGTTTTGAACAGGCTGGATGCTGTCTTTCAAAACATCTGCTGCTTGCAGAGCTTCTAGGAGGGTAAATCTCAACAGGAGCGTAAGCTCATCTGGAACTGCTGAAGTAGCCACAGTCACAAAGAGCTACAGACCCGGTGTGTTTGCATTGTTGCTCAGAGGATCCCCTTCAGCAAACCGGAGGCCCAGGGCTATCACTAAGAGGGTACACTCCAAGAAAACCAGTATAATGGACAGAGGCATAGCACACCTCACAGATCTGCTGCTGTGGGGAGATGGGTTTCTAGACAGGTAAAGGAAACTAAGAAGCAGCTTATGAAGACCTTACGTTACTAATACAGTTAGATTCTTGCGCAGGTGTCAATGAACTTCTGTTTTCCATTGTTTCCTAACAACAGACATCGAGATCATTGGCATCAAACAGTTCTCAAAGTAATTTACAACTTTGGCAGAGCATAGTATAGTATAAGAATCCAAGAAAAGAGATATTAGTCAAGTTCATGTTAAAAAAATCATATAAAGTAATAGTAACAGCAAGAACAATAATAATGGGGTGGAGAAGCCAACAGGAAAAATGGCAAGACAGATTGCTTAAAATGAGACAGAAAGGTGCCAATTTGGATGCCTAAAACTGCACATCTGAAACAGTTTATAGACATTCCACATTTCCCTAAATGTTATAATCCAGGATGCTTATGCCACACAACTATGCACATCTGAATAAGCAATAGTTTGCAATACATTCAAAACATGGTCATTTCCAAAAAAAGATGCTTTCCCACAGAAACAAGAAACAATTTTCCAAAAACTTTTAGCATCCTGCAGTAAATGGCTGAGAAATCTGTAAGTAGCTGCCAAATTGGTCATTCATATGCACAGAAAAAAAGCACTCAACATTCAAATAATAGTAAAAGGAAAGTCATTCACCTTATGTTTATTTGCAAAATTAACTTTTTTTCTACTGCTTTAAGCAATTGCATGAGAGTTTATTATGTATATTAAAAACATGTGGTTGCAGCCTACAATGCACCCTCAGCAACTCTTTAAGAACTAACCAATGTATGGAGACAAAACCATGCTTTCAGTTTTAGTAATTAGCCCCACAGAGAACATACATCTAAGATTCAGGTATTTTTAGACTGACAGAAGCAAAAAATTCAAGGGTTAGCTACCTGCGTTAGCTAATTTAGGTTAAAATCATAGTAAAGACATGCAACTCAGCTTTTGGTTAGCAGGTCAACTTTCACCTAGAGCTTACAGGAGAGCCTGGGCCTGAGTTCAAGGAAACCCAAGTGAAAAGCTGAATTGCTCCATTTTAACCAAGTTAGCTGATGTGGGTTGGCTAACCCAAGTGAGGAACATACTTTTTATTTCTAGCATTGACATACCTCAAGTCAATGAAAAGAGTATTCTGTTTCATGCATCACTAACAAATTGATTAACTGAATAATGTTGCAATGAAGGAAAAGGTCTCAATGAAGAAATAAGCTTTTATTAGTAGGCATAAATTATTACTAATCATGATGTATAAGAAGGAAACAGCCCAACTCTTCTCAGATCCCAGGCTGAGCATACAGGACTGACAATTAGAAAGATCATCTTCTGATGTGTAAGATGATAAAGGGAATCACCAACAGCATGTCACAGAATTTCTTTTCAGGATACAACAGTACTGTAAATTCAGTGACTGACAAGAAAGGTCTTGAAATAATTACTTAGTTTGAGGGAGGGAAAGAAAACAAACCATTAAACAGTGAAATTATCACATGAGAAGTTCACTACTAGCTCATTTTTTTACTTCTTTTAAAACAACCTCTTACATATCTGAGAAACCCCCTTACTAAGTATGATATTTCTTTATTAAATTAAATTTTCATTTACTTCATACTCACTTCCTATTTCAGGGCTCAGGTACCAACTTTATTTCGAGCTAATTATAGACCAGTCCTAAAAGTCTAATATTACTTAGTAATTGCAAAGCATTATTTTTTCGATTGAGGATCTCAAAAACATGTTACAAAGACTAAATAATTAAGTATCACTTTGTATGGTTAGGTATAATTGTTCCCCTTCTACAAATTGATAGACTGAGGTACAGAGTGCTTAAATGATTTCGTCAAAGTTGCTCAAAAAATGAGGACCACCTTAGATCTCAAGAAGTGCTAAGAGTTCAAACACCAAGATTCCACTGCTTCTCTCCACCTGGTATTACAGTGACAAAAGGAAAGGCAAGCAGCCTTCCACTATCAAAAAGTGCCACTACCTGTATGCTACATTATACTCTACATATCATTAAGACACTGAGGCATAGTTGTCATGTTACACAGTTACTAAGTCCCCTTGTAAAAGTGCTAGAACAAACAAGTGTCTTAACTAGCTACACTTGAGAAAGCGATTAACTACCTCACTTTCATTGTGAATAACCCAAGAGGTGAGCAAGTTTTATCTCTGATAAAAATTTAACTTACTCTAGAACAGAATGAGTAGCTGCCTGTGGGTGGTAGCGATACTGGAGGAGGCACTGGTCAACTCGAAAGACTCCACCACCCTTTCGAATATGTTCATAAAAAAACAGCAAGTCTTCTGGAACACCCTGTGGAGAGAGAGCCCATTCAATACAAAAGTCATCGGCATTCGTAGTTAAAATATTACAAGAGCTATCGTTTGGCCAAATAAATAAGTTTTAAAATTCATCTCCTGAATCTCTTTTTGTTAGACCTGAAAGTTGTCTCATGTGTCTTTAAAGACATTTACCCAAACATAAAATAATGCTAGTTGGTAACGAGTCAACTCTACTTGAAACTAACTGAAGCACTGGACGCCACAGCTGTCCATGGGGGACAAGAATGGTAAAATATAGGTTTTCTTATATTGATCACACTTGTCCTGAAGCCATGAGAAAAAAAATCAAATTTTAATGTCAAATTCAGCTGAAATATTCACTTTTTTGCTGCATTTAATCATATTTTCAGTAAAATATTAGAGAGGTTAGATTTCAATATTTGTCAGAATTATTCATCACCAAAGAGCACCCTGCAGCATCCAGGAGTGTCCTGAAAGGAAGAAAGAGAATTATTTTTAACAAGGGGACGTCCGAATTGTGTGAAGCTAACTTATTTACACCATAAATATTTCTATAAATGCCAACTTTCTCCTACTTGCTACAGGTTTCTTGGAAAATCATTAATTTCTTCTTCAAGCCACAGGTTCTCCTCAGTTTGCTGACAGTCAGGACAGTGGCTGAATTATTTGCTATTTTTTCCAGCAGAAGGTAAATTCTATTCACTTTAATTTTTAAATAGCAATTATAGGCCTATAACAGTTCACCATGTCTGTCTTCATGTGTGTAATGATTTTCAAATCATTTATAACTGTTTTAATTAAACGTGGATATTAATTAGATTTGGCAGCTAAGTTTGTGTAACCAAAACTTACTGTTAATTCTTTCCATACATATACTGGTCTTGTTAATTACTGAATTTTTAAAGCAATTGTAACAGTATTTTATTCAACTTCCGTGAGTTGACAGGCTGAAATTTTTCTGATATATTGAAGGCCCAAGGATTTTTTTTTTCATTTTTGTGACAAAGAAAATGAAGTATGATGAATAGTATATCAAGTTTGGCTTCACTGTCATAAAAAATGGGACTAACCTCTCCCAGTATATCATATGCCATGCAGTTCTCAGCAATGATGCCATGAGACCTGGCTGTCTGGAGCAACATTTGAAAACAAACCAGAAGGCAGTGGAAGACAGGCCAACAGAGTTTTCGTTGCCAAACTTCAATGCTTGAACTGCATGAAGGTGAAGGCTACCTGAGCTTTTCATCAGGAGACTGCCAAACTAGTGGAAGCATCTTACAAGCTGTCACTACTCTGCCAAAGCAATTAAATGTCTCACAATTGGAGAGATACTTGTGAAACCGTGATTGTTGAGTGCTGTAAATATTGCACTTGGTGCCAAAAACCAGAAAAAGTTATAAAAAAATTCACTCTCATAACACAGTGAAGTGCCACATCCATGAATTTGCAAAGGACATAAAAGACTAGTTTTGCAAAAAATAAAAGCATCCAATTTTTTTGCAGTTCAGTGCAACAATACCACTGATGAGGCTCAATGCTGTCAGTTGCTTGTCTATTCTCGATTTATGGGTGATGGAACTGTGAAAGAAAAAAAATGCTTTTCTCACAATCAGTGGAGAGCACATCATAGGCTTCTAACATTTTGACAGCTTCTGAGTTTTTTCAAATAAGTGGTCTTTCCTGGGAAAAGCTAATTGGTGTTTACACTGATGGTGCACCAGCAATGCTTGGCTCTCGCTCCAAATTCAAGACATTGGTCAAAGAAAAGAATCCAGCCATAACTGGGAATCACTGTGTCATCCATAGACAAGTCTGGGCTGCTAAAACCCTTCCAGATGACCTGTGTAATTTGCTGAATTTGGCGATCAAAGTTGTTAATTTTGTGAGGAGGTGTGCTTTAAATACAACACTTTTTTCAGATCTTTGTGCAGATTTGGGATCTGATCATAAAGCTCTCTTGTTTCACACAGAAGTGTGCTGGCTTTCAAAAAGAAATATGTTGAGCTGACTCTACGAACTCAAGCATTCAGTGGAAATTTTTCTCCAACGTCAGAAAAAAGAATTGTATGGTGCTTTCACAAATGAAACATTTCAGCTTTCACTGGGGTACATTGCGGACATTTTTGAGGCTGTCAACAACCTCAATTTCAAGCTACAAGGAAGAAACAAACAACATTCCTCATTACAATGCAATCAGAGCTTTCATGGAGAAAATTCAGCTTTGGAAGTGCCAACTTCAAGCTGGAAACTTTCTGTCATTCCCTCATCTCAATAAATTCCTATCTGAAAAGGAAGATCTTGATCAGCATTACCTGGATCAAAAGAACAAAATTATGTCTCATCTGGATTGCCTTGCTGAGGAGTTCATGCACTATTTCCCAGATGCCACCTTGGATAATCCTGTTTGGAAACTGGTGTGAAATCTGTTCAACACTGATGTGGGCTCATTGCCGGAACCTTCTGCAAGAACAGGACATCAAATTGGAGTATGATTGAAGTACAAAGGATAGTTCTGAAAACCACGAGTCTGGAAGAGTTTTGGGCAAAATACCTCCCTATTTACCACAATGTTGGACAAGAAGCGCTGCATTTCATCATTCCCTTTTCTTCCATTTGTCTTTACAAAGTTGGCTTTTCAACTCTCGTATTAAGAACAAAACAGCACCATCGGATGGAAGTGGAAAGTCACTTGCACTGTGCTCTTTCATCCTTCAAACCTAGAATTTTTGAGCTTTTGAGGGAGAAAAAACAGTATCATCCATCTCGTTAAATTAAATCCAAATTGCTTCTATTTGCTTAAATTTCCGTTTTAGCTTCAAAAGTAAACAACTGGAGAAAAGTCTTTCAGTCAACCATTAACTACTGGCATGTTGTGGTCTCACTCATTACTGCATTTTAGCCAAGTTTTAGTTAATTTTGAAGTGGTCTGAATATGATTTTGAAGTGGTTTTGTGATATGAGTTAATTTAAACTCTTATACTTGGGGTGGAACATATGTCATCTACAAGTCTCCTCCACTTCACTCTGTCTCAGGACAAAACTTCTAGCTGACCCCAGGAGGACCCCAGGTGTTGTCCTTCAATCTCAGTAGATCTTCTCCACATCGTGTGAGGTCTTCCTGTTTTGCGTTTTCCTTGCAGGTTCCATGTGAGAGCATGACGGACTATGCTGGATGATGGTTTCTGAGAGTGTGGCCTAGCCATCCCCACCTTCTTCTCTTGCGATATGCTACTTTATAAATGTTGATTAAAATATATACATTGACATTTTTGTTCATTAGGAAATTTTCAATAAAATAAAATAAAATATTTAATGTTTTATGTGTATTTTTCAATCTTCCCTCTATGCATTACATACATGGGTACAATAATTACAAGTTAGTTCATCATGAATAATATAAACACAAGTGTAAATGGTTAAATTTAATTCACTCAAAAATGGGGGTCATGAAGGTTTAGTGAAAACCAAAAGTGGGGCATCATATCAAAAAGTCTGGGAACCACCGTTCTACACTATCTCAGATGACAGCAGGTAGGTAGAAATAGTGCTATGTATTTATTGCAGTTATTAATTGTACAGAACAAATACTAAATATGTTAACAAATAAAATGAAAAATATTTTTCCTGTTGCCATAGCTTCTCTGCTCCTAAACTCATTCAGAAAATACAATTAAAATAAATAATTTCTACAACCTAGGACCTTGCCCCTCACTCCATTTCACACTATTGGTAGCACATGGGGAAAGAGTTATAAAGTTATAATTAGAAATGGAACCACAGTGTCTATTGTAGCACAGAAGAGACAATGGTGCAATTAGTTAAAAAAAAGGGTTCTTTGTGGAGGCTGGGGGACTAAGACTCAGCCCTCGTCTGGAGCCTCTGCCTGCAACTCTAATTCCTCATCCCCAGCCACACACCAGAGCCTGCACCACCCCTAGTCGGAGCCCTCACATCCCCTCTACGTTACCTCACTGCTCCAGCCTGATGAATGAGGGTGAGAAAAGTGAGAGACAGAGGGAAGGGGGGATGGAATGAACAGTGGGCAAGGCCTCAGAAATGGGGTGGGCCAAGGCAAGGTTACTCAGTTTTGTGCAAGTACAACGTTGGCAACTCCATTCAGGTCTCTCTCTATAAATTGGTTGAGTTGAAATACTGAATCTGATCCCTGAACTCTGGGAAGCGCATATTCAAATCCAATTGCTGGGTGACAATAGTCCATCTCTAATGGGTATGTTTATATTATGAGACACTTGCCCAGTTTTCTCATACCAGTGCTCAAGCTTTTAGAGAGCTTTGTACAGTTTGCAAATTACATGGATATCTAATGCTTCAGAGGTCACTAAAGGAATCTGGGTGAGGGTGCAGAAGGAGAAAACAGCTGTTCCCATCAGAAAGAAAAAGAAATACCACTTAGACTAAAATTCTTTGTTTGCCAAGTCACACATTAAATTGAGCCAGGCTGAGAGCATGATTTTATTAAATATCAATCTACTGCACTGTCAATTTTTGGTTTGGAAATATCATTACACCACTTACAAGCACTTATTTTCATGTGGAGTCTCATTTTCATGCTTAAAATTGCTAAGGCTGAAACATTTACCAATGTATTCTGGACCCACATGATTTGAATACCTATTGCCCAGTTGCTAATATTCCATTCTTGGGCAAGGTACTCAAGCGGGCAGTGACATTGCAACTCCAGGCATTCTTGCCTGAAACAGACTATTTAGATCCATTTCAGTTTGGCTTTAGGCCAGGTTTTGAAACTGAAAGCACCTTGGTGGATGGCCTACTCCGAGAGATAGATGGGGGAGTGCATCCCTGTTGATTCTCCTGGACCCCTCAGCAGCTTTTGATATCATTGACCATGGTATCCTTCTGGAAGACCTGGCAGAGTTCGGTATCAGAGGCACTGTTTTGCTGTGGTTCCAGTCTTACCTGTTGGGACATTTTCAGAAGGTGGAGCTAGGGGGGCTGTTATTAGACCCTGTGGCAATTGTGCTGCAGGGTCCCACAAGGTTCCATCTTGACCCCTATGCTGTTTAAAATCTACATGAAGCCACTGGAAAAGGTGATAAGGCATTTTGGAAGACAGTGCCACCAATATGCAGCTCACACTCAACTCTGTTTGCCTGTGAGATCAGAAACAGGTCTGGAGGCAACTGATCTAAACCCATGTCTGGAGGTAGCGATGAACTGGATGAAGTCAAATAAGCTGAAGTTGAATTTTTGGTTATGAAGAGGAAATGAATGATTTTCCAAGGAAGTAGTAGCAAGTCTTGGTTATGACCTATAATGCCCCAAATGGGTTGGGTCCGGGGTATCTGAAGGACTGTCTTCTGCCATATGAACCTGCCAGGGACTGTCATCAGCTGGGGAGGCTCTGCTCCGTGTCCCCCCACTTTGGGGGATCAGACTAACATCTACATGGAACAGGGCCTTCTCAGCTTTTGCTCCCAGGCTATGGAATTCTCTTCCCCGGGATACTAGCATGGCACCAACATTAGCACTGTTTCAATGTCAGACTAAAGCCACCCTTTTTACTCAGTCTTCTATTGGTGTTTGAGTTTGTATGCATGTGTGTGTCCCTCCTCTTGAGATGTTTTAGTAGGTTTTATATCCCTTTGGGGTTTTGTATTTTTAATTTTTATATATATATATTTATATTGTTTTAAAACTTTGTAGGCCACATCAAATATTTTAAATAGAGGGGTAGGGTAAAAATATTTTATATAAATAAATAAATTTCAGAACACACTAACTACAAACAATTATTTCTGAACAAAATTATTCCTCTAAAACTGGGATTTGATTCTTTGAGACTGTTTCTAATTTCTCCTACTGAAAGGGGTATTTCAGAGCAACGTGCCCAGTTCCCAGAGATGAGTAGATGCCTTGCATTGCTCACCTCTCAGCTAATGAAGCAGTAGGATTACCAAAGGAAATGCACACATTTTGCAGGGAATAGAAATATTTGACTATGCCATGGGTCCTGTCAGGATAGGACTACTTAAGGCTCTGGTGATGATTGTGCTACGGCAGTTTCTTCCATTTTGAGATATAATCAGTTCCAGCAATATTTCCCATTTCAATTACCACGAATCCATCTCACACTGGTACTGCCCTTCAAAGTAGAAGAAATTGTGACCACTCTAGGGTTACATTTTAATGCTTTTTGAAAACTGATGTCTCTAGCTATAAGAACTACATACCAAGACACACAATCATGTAGCTAAAAATGTATCTTATTTTCACACATCACAAACATAGCCCAATAGCACAGTATCACAAATCAGTGAAATACGTATCAATAATCCAGATTATAAGAAAAACTAATTTATATACTCTCATATTCTATTACTAATATTCCACCTAGACTAACACACACCAGGGCCTTCTCTACTGCTAGCAGGGTTTTATTTCGTTATAATTCTCCTACTGCTACTCAGAGTTATCTCCAAACTTTTCCCCCAAAATTGCTCAATACTTCAGATCGCTAAAGAAAAGCCACCGATTCTATTAAAAATAGTGCAGAATTCTCTCCTTTCTCTCAAAAACTGCATCTGAAGGGTCATGGTTAAAAAGATATAATGTATTACCCTAGGATTTTCAGTTAAATAGCATACTTGACAAATTTCACTCAGAACAGATCATAAAAAAAGAAACTTCACATGTTTTACAGATTGTCTCTTGTGTATTTTTTTAATTTCACAAAAGACAAAATATACCAGGAAAATAAAAACACTTTTTTATGTATTAAATAATCCATCAGGTAGGTAGAAAGGTGTTTCCAAATGACAAAATCATGTAGTAAAGTCATTTTTGAAAGGCTGCTTTACCTTTCTCCTGAAGACGACTTTTGTGCAGCTTGTCTCTTTTACCAACAGAAGCCGGGTCACTAAACATATTACCTAACTCATTTTACCTCTAGCCTGGTAGTCAAAAGCAGGAAGGGCATTTGGGGGGCAATTTTTCATCAGGAAATAGAAAATAGACCCTCTGTGGATAACAATCTAGGCTGTTGCAGAATTTTAACCACCCAAAATAAACAAAACCAGAGTTTTTGCAGCAGAAATCATTATATGTATAGCTCATCTGAAAGCAGTTACTGCACAGAATATTCATTTGTTTTTCTGTACAGTTGCCCAAAACGGATTATCCAAATTTACTATGGTGATGTGGTATTCAATATATTTTGGGAAAATATGTTTGTGATATAAATATACCAAAACTGAGATATGCTTCATGCAAGATGGCTCATGTAAGAGATCACTGGAAAGTTTATGATTTACTGAATATGATGATCCCATTCATATGAATATGTGGTCAGTTTTACAAATGAAGAGGGGCAATTAGTGTTGTGCCATATGGACTCATCCTTTTCAACATGTTGATAAATGAATATGGCAAAAGGGATAAATAGTGAGGTGTCAAAATTTGCAGATGATACTAAAGTGCTGAAGATCGTTAAGTCCAAAGCAGAATCATAAAACTAGGTGACTAGGCAACAAAATGGCAGATGAATTTTAATATTGATAAATGCAAAGTAAAGAGCATTGGAAAAAATAGTCCCACCTATGCATATAAAATTATGGGGATTAATTTAGCTATTAGCACTCAAAAGAGACTGGAGTCATTGTGGACAGTTCTCTGAAATTACTCAATCAGTGCGCAGAAGCAGCCAAAAAAGCAAACAGAATGTTAGGAATCATTAAAAAAGGGAGAGAGAATAAGAGAATAGTTCATTGCCTGTATATAAATACATGGTATGCCACATCTGAATACTATGTGCAGATGTGGTCAGCTCATCTCAAAAAAGATATCCTAGAACTGAAAAAGTTTAGAAAAGGGGTTTGGAATGATTGCATATGAGGATAGATTAAAAAGACTGTGACTTTTCAGCTTAGAAAGAGGAAACTAAAGGGGGATGTGATAAAGGTCTATAAAAATATGACTAAGTAAATAAGGGAAAGTTATTTGCTCCCATAAAACAAGCACTAGGGGGATCACTAAATGAAATTAATAGGTAGCAGATTTAAAACAAACAAAACAAAATATTTCTTCATGCAATACACAGTCAACCTGTGGAACTCCTGGATAGAGGATAATGTGCAGACTAGGACTTTAACAGCGTTCAAAAATAGCTAAATAAATTCATGGAGGACAGGCTCATTGATGTCTATTAGTCACAATGGCTATGTCCCACAGCTATGGCTATTAGGACGGTGTCCTAAGTCTCTGACAGAAGTTGGGTATGGTTGAAAGGGTAGAGATCACTTGATGACTACTTCTTCTGTCAGTTCCTCTGGGACACGTGGCATTGACCACTCCTGGAAGACAGGATACGGGCTGGATGGACCTTTGGTCTAACCCAATGTGTCCATTCTGATGCTCTTATGACACCTCTGGTCTGTGAAGGACTGTCTGAAATGATGTCCAGAATGAGAACTTCTTATTTGTAACCAGTTTCTTTACTGAATCCACATTAGTAATCAGTTTTGGCCCATTTGCTACCTCGTAGGCCTATTAAAATGCTGATGTGGGAGGCAGAGGAGATGTCTCCGTTAACTATTGTGCTAATGCAAATGCTGGTGAAAGTGGAGTATGGGTTTTTGAATTAGGTTTCATATACATTGTTTAAAAAAGGACAAGAAAGGCTAATCTATCATTGCAACTACACTATTAACGTATGAGGGAAATCTGAATTGTGGGGGAGGAGAGCTAGCCAAGTCTTTTGATCAGAACTCTCAAGAGAAATCAGGCTGTGATTTGGAACATTTTTTCCCTTACCGATAAGATTATGATGGAAAAGGCTGGAACCAGAGTGAGCCAAATTTATCTCAGTCCTCAGAGCTAACTCAAAGTGCTGAGAGAAAGAGTGAGTGGAAGAGGAAATGATTTTTGTCTCCATACTTATCTGATTAATGAAGTACAGTAAACCCTCCATTTAATGGACTAATGGGGGAAGGGGTGTCCATTAATGCCAAAAGTCCATTATATCCAAATGGTTATACTGTATGATCCCATCCCAGCCCATCGCTTACTCCTGTCCTCTGCACCCCTTCCCTTCCCTTCCCTTCCCGCCTCTTGCCCCATTTGTCCCCGCACATCTCCATCTCCCAAGAGAGGAGCCGAATGCTGGCCTGGCTCCCTCTACCTCCTGCAGCTCTCAGAGCTGCAGTTTCTCCAGCCTCCAGATCCAAGCTGCCCATGCAAAGGTAGAGCATGGCCGCCCTCACCCTGCCAGTAGACAGACGCCTCCAACACCATGGCTGCTACTCAGTGCACTGCAGGCAGCAGCAGCTGGGCACCAACATGCTCCACGCACAAGATGCTGGAGACGAGAGCTCCTGCACCCTTAGCAGCTCCCACCCTTAGCTCCTCTGGCCCCCAATGGCCCCAGCCACTCCAGCAGCTCCTTCAACCCCGGCGGCAACTTTAGTGAGTCTCCGGCATTTATTTGGAGGGGTGAGCAGGGGGGCCGGCAGACAGCATCTGTTATTTCCGAGGTCCGTTGTACCAGGGTCTGTTAAATCTACGGTTTGCTGTATTTTAGCAGGATTCTGATGCCAAAGTTTTAAAGCCATTCCATACTTTCTACCATAGGCCATGCATTTAAAAATAATCCTAAAACACTGCAATAGTAATATTACACTGGAATTGTACTGGTCTGGTTGCCAAACTGTGCTTAAGACCACGTCACTATGTCTCCACTAAAGCTAACACAGTGATGTTTACTAATGCTGCAGTCACACCTTAACTTTGCAGTGTAGACATAGGGTCAGATGTTTCAAGTGAGATTCGTGGGTATGCATTTTTTTTTAAATTATGAGCACTGACTGAGAGAACATAATCTGAAATCTCTTTGAATTTACAAGCTTGATTCTTTATCTCTGCAAATCTTACATTCCCTTTTCTGTCTTAAAGAAGCCTTGTTAATTTTACTTCACAAACCTGTTTTTTAATCACCATTAGTTTAGCCTCCATAAGGACAGTCACAAAAAAATAAGCTGGAGGACCTACTAGAAGCCACCCCATTAAATTACTGCACTGAGTAATATTTGAACTGGCTTCTTTTCAGAATTATCTAAAACACTTGCAAGCTGCTTCTTCCTTTTTTAGATCTATGACTGTCCCTTTGCCCATACCCTGATAAGACTTTTAAATCATTTTGCCCTGATTATAAAACAGGAAATCTGTGACAATGTTATATTGGCGTCAGTCTTTGGGAAATAAAGTTAAAGGATTACTGCAGACTGCACTTTTTCTTTCTCCTAAAAAAGAAATGTTTTGCTCTACTGGCAAATAGCAATTAAATTAAACAAGGAAAAGGTGAAAGCCAAAAGGTCAGGGTAGGGTGAATTCAAAAGGGCGCTTAATAATACACTACCAAGAAATGTCTTTCAAAGTGGAGGAGGAGATGGGATTTCACATACTGTGTATGTATAATTTATCATCAGCCCCAGCATTTTCTTTTCTTCCTGTATATTGCTCAAATACTGATCTCTGTTCAACTTTAACTGTACCATGCCAAGAATACTAGGGCCTGTGTTTTGTCCTGATATTTCCCCAGAGCACCTTGACAGGTCATTTGATAGGCTGACAATATTCTAATTCATGTTCCAAAACCCCACAAATGTCTCCTTAACCTTTCAACTTCCAGGGTTTATCATAACTGCTTGGTTTCTTGGGGGAATTCTGATGGCTCCCTTCTGGCCCAGAGAAATGGAGAAAGGTACTAGTTAGCCCCTCAAAGGCTATAAAGCTCCTTTAGACATTTGATGTACTCCCGTGCACCAGTATTTCTCTCCTATGCACCAGGATGTATATCAACACAACCTCAGTGCTTTCCTTCCCTGATCCTTTATCATAAGAACAGATTCAAGCTGAGAGTCAGCTACTGTATTCTGAGCTGCAGTTTTATTCAGAAATGTTAACTGCTCACACAACACAGTTATACCTGGGGCTCCTTAAAAAATAATTTCCCTTTGTTTGCACTTTTAGATAAATTTCAAATTTTACAAAGTTACAAGTCTTAACTTAAATGTCTAGTCTTGATATACTTAAAAAGAAAAGTTAAGGACAGGGTTGTACATCTGGGGTGGGGTGGAGACGGGGTAGGCTAAACAGATAGTTCAGTTAGAGGAGAAAATATTCTACGTTAATCTGCCCTGGAACTCTGGGACAAAAAGATTGAGGTATTCCCATTCTAATCCCATGGTGAAGTGTGTTCATGTTAAAAACATGATTGTGCAAACATGATTCTTCTTTGTTCAGTAGAAGTTTGAAGCAAGAGGAGGAATCTCCTGGCTAGACAGGCCAGAAAAGATTTTGGGGTTACGTATGTCTTGTGTCCCACAAATATTTTCCAAGCAGTAAGTTAGGATACTTTAATGCAATTATGCAGCACTGAAACACTTACAAATAGGTCACACAAGACATTAGAATTAAGAAAATGTTAGCTAGTATCCAGGTCATGTGTCTTTTACAAAAGCACTATGGGCCGTTTAACTTTTAATTGAATGCCCAAAAGAGACAGAGCAAAGCCCTATGGCAGGGGTCAGCAACCTTTTCAGGCAGAGTGTGGAAATCTGACCTTTTTTATATACAGTCTGAGTGCTGGTGATACTTCTTACAGTCACTAACAATCAGATTTGCAACAGCTTCATCAATAAATAAAAAAAGATGCAGAACTTTACTGTTTAGCTAGCAGTTGTTAGCATTAGCTGGTCTTTTGTTAATCCACAGGTGGCATGGCTTTGAGCAAGCTCCTAGCTGTATGGGGGAAGGAGGGGTGGGGCTGTGCTAGGGGTTGCTGACCCCTGCTCTATAGTATAATGCTTCATCTGAAGGAGTATTAGTATTAGTTGGATATGTTTATTACTAGGATATATTTAGGCAGAACTACATGCAGGTCCATAACTAGAATAGCAAAATATGTTGTTGGCCTACAGGCAATCAAGTTTTGAAATGCCCCAGTCACCTGCTGACACAATGAAAATGTATGTAGAGCTAGAACCCTTCATTCTCAATGTAACTTTGTGTGACATTTGAGACGCCCATGATGTCTTTTTAATAACACTTCTACATATTGGAATCAACTTATATGCAAGGTGTAACACACTTCAAATAAATTAGGTGGCATCTCACACACACAAGTTTCCCAAAAGAAAAACATTTTCACATAGTAAACTCATAAAGTAACAGAGAAAGCCGGGCTAGTCTATATACTATCAAAACAAAAAAGCACTCCAGTAGCACTTTAAAGACTAACAGAATAATTTATTAGGTGATGAGCTTTCATGGGACAGACCTACTTCTTCAGATCATAGCCATACCAGAACAGACTCAATATTTAAGGCACAGAGAACCAAAAATAGTAATCAAGTTTGACAAATCAGAAACATATTATCAAGGTGAGCAAATCAGAGAATAGAGGGGCGGCGGGTGTGTGTGTGTGTGTGTGTGTCAAGAATTAGATTAAGACAAGTAAGAGTCCCTATAATGACCTAGAAAATTCCCATCCTGGTTCAAACCACATGCTAACATGTCGAATTTGAATATAAAAGAGAGTTCAGCAGCCTCTCTTTCCAAAGCAGTGTAAAAATTCCTCTTCAGCAAGACGCAAACCTTCAGGTCATTAACAGAATGGCCCACTCCATTAAAATGCTGTCTAACCAGTTTGTGGATCAAGAGTGTTTTTACATCTGTTTTGTGTCCACTAATTCTTTGTCTAAGAGAGTTTGAATTCTATCCAATGTACAAAGCATCTGGGCATTGCTGGCACATGATGGCATAGATGATGTTAGTTGAGGAACATGAGAATGTGCCCGTGATTCTGTGAATAACCTGGTTAAGTCCATTGATGGTATTTCCAGAATAGATATGTGGACAAAGCTGGCAACAGGCTTTGTTGCAAGGAGAAGTTCCAGGACTGGTGTTCCTGCGGTATGAACTGTGGTTGTGGGTGAGAATCCTCGTAAGGTTGGGAGGTTGTCTGTAGGAGAGAACAGGCCTGTCACTTAGGGCCTTCTGGAGTGTGGCATCCTGATTAAGGACAGGTTGTAGGTCTTTAATAATGCTTTGCAGTGGTTTGAGTTGGGGGCTGTAGGTAATGACCAGTGGTGTTCTGTTCCTGGTTTTTTTGGGCCTATCTTGGGGTACCTGGTCTCTGGGTATTCGTCTGGGCCTGTTAATTTGTTTTTTTATTTCTCCTGGTGGGTAATTCAGGTTTATGAATATTTGGTAAAGATCTTGTAGTTTTCGGTCTCTGTCAACAGGATCAGAGCAAATGCGATTGTACCTAAGGGCTTGACTGTAAACAATGGATCTAGTTGTGTGTGCGGGATGGAATGTAGAAGCGTCTAAGTAAGGATAGAGATCAGTGGGTTTCCGACAGACTGTGGTACTGATCAGGCCGTCCTTGATTTGTACTGTAGTGTCCAGGAAACGTATCTCTCGCGTAGATTAGTCAAGGCATAAGTTGATGGTGGGGTGCAGATTGTTAAAGTCTGTGGAATTCTTCTACAGTGTCTATACCATGGGTCCAAATTATAAAGACGTCATCATTGTATTGTAAGTAGAGGAGGGATAATGGGGATCAGAGTTGAGGAATCATTGTTCCAGGTCAGCCATAAATATATTAGCATATTGTGGGGCCATGCGGGTGCCAACATCAGTTCCACTAATCTGGAGGTATAAAGTGTCCCCAAATTGGGAATAATTGTTCTGATTTGTTCTCACCCACAATAAGAAAGTTAACATCATTTCACGTGCTCTGTTTACTTAGATAGCCAAATCACAACCTCTCCAACAGCTGACATATGAAAACAGGTGTTCAGATTTAACTCCCAGTGAGAAGAGCAGCTTTCCAGCATGGAAACAGTTTTGCAAAGGGAAACACTAGAATCTAGAGAATTCTTGATCTGTTTCTGCGCTTACTGGCTGCAACATAATATCTATAGACTGCATAATTAATAGTAACTCAGAAAGGTAGAGGGCTATGATTTACATGTGAAATGATGAGTTAAATCAGTATATGCACATACAAAGAGAACCCACTGTAGAGTTATAACTCTGTTCCCATTGATGTGTATGGCAAATATCGCATTTATTCCAAAGGGAAGAGGGAAGCTAATGCTGTGCACTTCTGAAAATGCCACCTAAATGCTTTAGTTTGTTGTGACTTGAGACTGCTTTCCTCCCTTGTCACAGTCCTGCAAGTGTAGTCAGCTACCGAATGAGAGACTCCTGGGCTGCAACTACATTAGCAAGTTCTTTCTAAAAAAACAGGCCTTTTCCTACAGAACCCATGGAGTGTCTACACACAAATTGCACTCTCTCGATCTGAAATCGAAAGAATGCAGCACTTTTTCTGGTGGCCCTCTTCCTCTCCCAGATGAAGAAGAGCACTTTTTTTCTGAAAGATTCTTTTGGCGAAAAAAACATGTATAGACACCCAGAGGCTCTTTTTTCCCCAAAGAGCAATCCTCATGGCGCCAGACTTTCAGATCCCTGGCCTATTCTTTAGAAAGAGCAGGGGCAGTGCTGACACTATCTATCAAGAGAGTGGACTGATTTTTTTAATCCACTTTTTTGTGTGTGGACATGCTCTTTTGAAAGAAGTTTTTTCAGAAGAGATCTTTGCTGTAGTGTGGATGTAGCCCTTGGTTTAGAGACGACGGGTTAGCAGTAGGGCATTTTCTTTGAAAGTCCCTGGCCTCCAGAACTCAATCTCATCTACCTGGCAGAGCTTGGATTTGTTGACCTGGACACCCCACAAAGTTATTATTATCCCATCAGCTGTTTAGGGAGGCAGCAGATTGTGGGAAATTAGGCCAACATTTAAGAAGTTTTAATAATTTCTGATTGGCAGGTAATTTTATGTAAATTATATTTATTATAAATTCAACTTCCTAGACTTGGCCTAAAGGCCTTTTTAGTGGATCACATTTTAGTCCCAGGAGGCAGGTATACCGTAAAATAAAAAAGAAAGTAAGAGGTCAAAAAAGCCCAAACCAAAACAAAAACAAACCATGGATAAATGGCAAGCGTTAAGAGGTTATTTAAGTCAAATGGATATTATTTGGAGAATGGAAATTCAAGGTAAGCAACAAATGTGGAGGGAGGGAGTGGGAGTGGAAAGAACGAAGAAAAGAAAGATCTGTTTACTGAATAGGGCATTCAACTGAGTCAGGAGACCTGGGTCCTACTCCAGGCTCTGCCACTGACCCACTCTGTGACCTTAGGCAACACATTTCACTGCTCTGTTTTTGTCCCCCTTCTCCACCACTGCCCCGCCCCTGGCCACCACCACCACACACACTTTTCTGCTTCTCTGTCTTTTCTATTTAGATAGTAAGCTCTTTTGGATACTGATTCTCTCACACATTATTTTTTCTGAATGCCCAGCATAATGTAGCTGTACTTTCAGTTAGGGTCTGCAGCTGACAATCTAATCTAATCACAGCAATGTTAATAATCTAGTATTGTAGTAGTAGGAATTACCTCCAGCAATTCTGCAGTGCTACATCTGGCAGCATTACATAAAAGAATTCAGCTTGTTAATTATCAGAATGTTCTTCCATTACACAGAATAGGTCTACACAGCAGTTAGAGGTCCCAGCTTGGACAGACACACTGCAACATCTGTTTGGGCTAGCACCTAAAAATAGCAGTATCTTCATAGAATCATAGAAGATTGGGACTGGAAGGGACCTCGAGAGGCCATCGAGTCCAGCCCCCTGACCTCATGGCAGGACCAAGCATTTTCTAGACCATCCCTGAAAGCCATCTATCTAACCTCTTCTTAAATAGCTCCAGTGATGGAGATTCTACCACCTCCCTTGGCAATTCGTTCCAGTGTTTGATCACCCTGACAGTTAGGAACTTTTTCCTAATGTCCAACCTGAACCTCCCCTGCTGCAATTTCAGTCCATTGCCTCTTGTTCTATCCTCAGAGGCAAGGAAGAACAAGTTCCCTCCCTCTGCCTTATGACACTCTTTTAAATACCTGAAAACCGCTATCATGTCCCCCCTCAAGCTTCTCTTTTCCAAACTAAACAAGCCCAATTCTTTCAGCCTTTCTTCATAGGTCATGTTCTCTAGACCTTTGATCATTCTCGTTGCTCTCCTCTGGACCCTCTCCAATTTCTCCACATCCTTCCTGAACTGCAGTGCCCAGAACTGGACACAATGCTCCAGCTGAGGCCTAACCAACGCAGAGTAGAGCGGGAGAATGACTTCTCGTGTCTTGCTCATGACACACCTGTTAATGCATCCTAGAATCATGTTTGCCTTTTTCGCAACAGCATCACACTGTTGACTCATATTTAGCTTGTGGTCCACTATAACCCCCAGATCCCTTTCTGCTGTACTCATTCCTAGGCAGTCCTTTCCCATTCTGCATGTGTGACACTGATTGTTCCTTCCTAAGTGGAGCACTTTGCATTTGTCCTTATTAAATTTCATCCTGTTTACCTCAGCCCATTTCTCCAGTTTATCCAGATGCTTTTGAATTATGACCCTATCCTCCAAAGAAGTCGCAACCCCTCCCAGCTTGGTATCATCTGCAAACTTAATAAGTGTACTTTCTATGTCAATATCTAAATCGTTAATGAAGATATTGAACAGAACCGGTCCTAAAACAGACCCCTGCGGAACCCCACTAGTTATACTTTTCCAGCCGGATTGAAAACCATTAATAACTACTCTCTGGGTACGGTTATCCAGCCAGTTGTTCACCCACCTTATAGTAGCCCCATCTAAGTTGTATTTGCATAATTTATTGATAAGTATATTATGTGAGACCGTGTCAAATGCTTTACTGAAGTCTAGGTATACTACATCCACCACATTCACTGTGGCACCAGCAGTAGCTCAGTTTAACTGCCCGAGTTGTACCAAGGATGTATGGCAGGATTATACTCTGGTGTCTAGCATGAGCTGCTGTCTGTGCCATGGTGGCCACAGTGCTATTTTTAGTCCCTAGTATGAGCAGAGTTAGTGCATGCGTGTCTATTTGAGCCAGGAATCACACCACACAGCTGTTGCACAGACCTAATCAATGTTGTTTCAGCACAATGCACCAAAACCTTTACTCTAGAAACATACCAAAAAGGTGGGGGAGTTTTTGTGGATGAACTGAAGTCTTTTCTGAAATTTGCAAGACAGAAGAGTGAAATTTTTGTTCTCAATTTTTGAATTTAGTTATTCACACATGAATTAGTGTTCTAACTGTAATCGTGTTTTACTGTGGCCCATTTAATAATAATAGGAAAAGACCACTTGAAAGCATAACACTGCCAGATGTCCTGCTAACAATCGTTAACAAAATGGAGTTGAAAACGCAGTATCAATGATCTTTTTTTTTTTTAAAATCAGCAGTACTCACCTTCCCGCCCTCATCAAATTTGCCCACATGAAAAAACCATTCTCGGGAGCAGAACCAGGTAGGCATGATCACAGTGGGTCCATGGGATGTAAAAACCTAAAAAAGAGGTGATAAGAAACAGACTTAGAGAAGGAGAATAGTTCCTAACAGATATATTCTTTGACAATAAGGTCTATTTTCTTTTATGCCCTGGTCCTGCAAAGGCTTAGATTTATCTTGGACTTTAAATACATCAGAACTCCCTTTGAATTCACTAAAACTACTCATGTACTTAAAGTTCAGCACCTGCACATGTCTTTGCAAGATCATGATCTGAGAGTTTAAACATCATATTCACTTCTTCATATACTGTAGCACTGTGACAGTTCCTATTATTCATAACAAGCTGTATATCAAATCCTAAGACCTTGAAACTGTAATTTAAGTTCAACTGAATGTCCCACTAGTTTTACTAAAAATAGTAATCTTAGGTGTGGTCTACACTAGGCAGGTAAGTCAACTGTAAATACACGATTCTAGCTATGGTAATGGCATAGCTAGAATCAACTTACCTGCAGTCAACTTACCTGACTGCCTTCAAAGAGAGAGGTTGATATGAGAAACTGTCCCATCGACCTCCCTTACTCCTTGTGATATTGAGAAGTACAGGGGCCAACTGCTGCCCCAGATAGTTCTATTTTGTGTGCTTCTACCAGATGCACAAAATCAAACTCCAGAAGATCAACCCTGACTGACTTGATCTTCTGTGTAGTCCAGCTGTACCCTTAATAGTGAATGAAAAATACACATCTAATGGAATGTCTTCATCCAATTCTAGGGCTCCAGTGTGCATGAGAATGTACAATGAATGGCGTGGAGAAAGTGAATACAGAAAAGTTATTTACTTGTTCCCATAATATAAGGACTAGAGGACACCAAATGAAATTAATGGGTAGCAGGTTCAAAACTAATAAAAGAAAGCTTTTCTTCACACAGCGCACAGTCAAACTGTGGAACTCCTTTCTAGAGGATGCTGTGAAGGGCAGGACTCTAACAGAGTTTAAAAAAGAGCTCAATAAATATTTAGAGGTTAGGTCCATAGATGGGTATTAGCAAGGGGTAAGGTATGGTGCCTAGCCTTTTGTTGAAGGCGGGACATGGATGGCAGGCGACAAATCGCTTGATCATTGTCTTCGGTTCACCTTCTCTGGGGCACCTGGCACTGGCTACTGTCGGCAGTCAGGATACTGGGCTAGATGGACCTTTGCTCTGACCCAGTATGGTCGTTCTTATGTTCTTACAAAATTACAGGCTCTGATCTATTTTCTGTTATTTCCATAGAAGGCAAGAAAATAATACTGGGAAAAGTGCAGTACAGCTTAATTTTAAACCAGAACAATACGTACACATTGCTACCTGGTTAAACTAAAAATCTTGGAAAGAAACATATGATTTGGCAGACAACATGAATATAGTTATTAACTTTAAATTTCTGAATGCTCACAGCTTCAATGACTAGCACCAACACAGCTAGGAACTGTGCACAATCAATTTAGCCATCTTAAACAAACATGTCATAAACCCAACTCTGAAATAAACCAGAATATCCAGATTATATCAAATAAGGAAGGAAAAATACCTAGCAAATTGGGAGACTGAATCTCTCAAACAGAAATCTGAAGTTAAAAAGGCACAACAGTGTCTAGCTGCAAAGAAAGTTATCCATACAAGCAGGTTTATGGAAACAGAAAAATAAAAACCAAATTTATTGCCAGCTTCTACTGCTAACAACATATAGTGGTCTCCTTAGGAGATCAGTTCACAGTATACTATAGATGCAATAATTAATATTACCGTACAGCTAAAATTCTCCAACATGGTTGCACACGTTTATCCTTCTAAAGCCATAGTTACATATCTAATTTCAAACGTGCTACACACCTGTTGCTCTCATTAATATGAATTGAGTGGTTGCCTAATTCCTCAGGGCATTTTTCTCTTTAAATAGATAAATAGGGATTTAGGATCTCAACTTCAGGCCAACAGATTTAAATATTTTAAACATTCTGTATTAAAGCACCTAGGGATGGGATTTACAAAACATTTAAGTGATTTTGGAACATAAGTGCCACTAGAAGGGATGACTATACTCGGCAATTACTGCTCTGTAAATTTCTTGTAATTTCTTGTGAAAAAACATTTCCTTGAGAGCAGCAAGTTACAGTTCTCCCAGACTTCTTAGCTTCTCCCGCTTTGGTTTACCTAATGCTGTGACCAGACTGCTGCATCACAGTACTGCTGTGGCAGTGTTTTAAACTTTATCTTGTAGACCACTTGCTCACTAAGGCCTACTTCAACACAGCACTTAAGCATGTGCTTAATTTTAAGCAATGGAAGTGGTCCAATTAATTCTAATGAGACTAATCAAATGCTTTAATTCCGTGTAAAGAGAACACAATCTCAAGAATAAATGCTGATTGTGACATAACATTCCATGTTCTACAAAAATATGCTTATGCTATGAATATATCATAACTGAGGTGTACTTTATGCAAGATGGTTCATGTGACATATCATTGGAAAAGTTATGATTATTAACAGTAATTATCCAATTTATATGCCTGTACCATTTCTGTACCTGAAGGTAAACATATTGACCATGTATCTGTATTTCATACGTGCTACTTAGTGTGATGCCCCCTGATAATGCGTTAGGTACAACAATGAAAAAGCCAGATGGGGATGATGACCAGACAGCACAATAGGCTGTGAAAAGATCTTTCTGTGGATGCTCTATACTGCTAAGTGCTCGTAGATACAATTCTGCTACAGTCAGGTGACTTGATCACCTAATACTAACCTCCGCCCTGGACTTCTGAACTGTACCACTGGGAGGTTAGAGAATCCCACAAAGAATTCTCACCTTACAAGAAATATATATAAAGCAGGGAAGGAAAAAAAAAATCAGGGTCTTCAGTTGGTTTCTCCTTGGCTTCCCCACCCAAAGAGATACTTAAACACACCTGGAAACCAAATGAAGGTGGGGTGAGAGGAAATACAAGTTTTTGCAGTTAATAAACGTAGTTGGGGTTTACAATGTAACCCAGTTTATGTAATTTGTAATAGGTTCGGGGATAGGAATGTGTGTATACCTTCCTCCATAATGAGGGGGAGAGGTGAATTACGTATAATTTTGAGTTGGTACTCCAGAGGAGGTGGATATCTGGGTGCTGTAGCAAGTCCCTTAAACTGAGCCTTCCCAGAGCTGATCTCAGTGTCCATATCATTATGTACTTGTGTGTGGCATGCATGTTGGAGAAGGCTTAAGAGCCTGGTTCTACAAGACAGAGTTAAAGGATGCCCAAGCTAACAGAAAAGGTGGGCTCAGTGGTATCTTTAGCACATGAAGTAGCATCCCAGATGGTCCAATCTGTCACATCCCATTCATATACTAAATAAAACTTTGTTTCATCACACACACAGCCTGCAGGCCACAATGGGAGGGCCACTGGACTCTGGGCCTTGCCCCACCATGGCATGCAGGCTGCAGGAGTGCTGGAGTGGGGACAGCTTCTAGAGCTTCACAGGCCATGCCGGCTGAAGAGGTGCTACTGGAGGCCAGGGACAGTCTCCAGATCACCAACCCCACCTCAACAGCCTGCAGGCTGTGGGAGGAGGCACAGGAGGGAGGGGCAGCCTCCAGAGCCTGCTTCTTGACAGCCTGCAGGCTATACGGAGGGGCACTGGAGGCTGTGAACAGCCCCCAGACTACCCCACCAAACAAGCTGCAGGATGGTGGGGGCCTGTAGAGGACAGGGGAAGCTCCCAGAGCCCCACACACCCCAACCAGTTGCAGGGTGGGGTAGCTGGAGGTTGGGGCCAGCCCAAGGAGTGCTGTCACCTCTAACAGGCTGTAGGATGGGGGTGGAGGGAGCACGGCCCCAAGCAAAGCCCCCTTGGAGCAGCTGCAGGCTGGGGCACGCATCCAGAAGCTGATGCAGACCTAGAGACCCCCCACCCACACTTGAGAGAACGCAACCCCAGAATCCCTTAGCAGGAGGAGCCACTGGCCAGGGAGTGCTTCCCTGGCCACCTGGGAGGATCTGCTGTCAGAGCAGTACCAACTCTGCCACCATGGGCTGCCCCAGTTAACCCCCTCTCCTCCTAGCCCTCTGCCCTGAATCCTGTACCTCTCATCTGCCTTGACTTCCGCACCCCCATCCCATGCCCTGAGCGTCCCACCTCCTGCCTTTTGCCACCCACACCAGGCTCCTCCTTACCCACCCCTTCACTCTTCATTTTTGAAAAATGCGATCATTGAAATGAAGCACGTACATTTTTCACTTATTTTCAAAAAGTTACTTCAGCTAAAGGCCCTAGCAACAGTGGGTACCTCTACTGGTAACAATATACAGAATACCTGATGAGACAGGTAATAAGCAAAAGAAAAATAAATCGCTTGAATTAAAATGAGCTTTGCATTTTTTGAAAAGGTTTGCTCTCACATATGTAGAGTAATGAAGATATTTTTATGCAATTTATGTACAATGTCCTGTAAAACTACAGTACTATCAATTTACCTGGGAATTAAGGCAACATTTGCGTTTAAATCAGTAGTCTTGTATTTCTCTATAGAGATGCAAATAATTTTTTACATAGTTAGTTTGAGGGCAGGGCTAAAATTAATCTAATGGTAGATGTTCACTTGCACAATACCTGGTCATGCCAGTAAAGTTATTTATAGTGAAAGCAATGACGACTGAGTTAGATGATGACCATGGAAAAGCAGACAAAGAATTTTAAAATTTATTATCCTGAAGAAAATTGTCCCACGCAGTCATAGCAGGGAAGCAGCACAGTTACTCACACGTAACTATTTTGCTACATAAAAACGACACTATTGGGCCAGACCAAAAGTCCACGTGGCCCAATATTTTGTCTGTGAAAAGTGGCCGGTGCCTGGTGTGTCAAGAGGAATGAACAGAACAGGTAAACATCAAGTGATCCATCCTCTGTCATGTATTCCCACCTTCCAACAAACACATTAGGGACACCACACATGCCCATCCTGCCTAAAAGTCATTGATGGACTCATTCACCATGTATTTGCTTAGCTCTCTGTTGAACTTTATCAACTTTACAACATTTATAGACTGACTATACGTTGCATGAGGAAGTACTTCCTTTTCATTGTTTTAAACCTGGTATTAATTTAACTTAGTTCTTGTTATGAGAAGGAGAAAAAAAAACAGTCCTGTATTCATTTTTTCCACAGCAGTCATGATTTAAAAGACCTCTATCATATCCTACTTAGTCATCTTTTCTCTGAGCTGAAAATTACCAGTTTTATTAACTTCCAGCTGTCCCATGCTCCTAATTATTTTGTTGTTCTTTTCCATACCCTAGCCTATTCCAAAATATTTTTTTGAGATGGGCTGACCACATCTGCACATGGCATTCAAGATGTGGGCATACCATGGATTTATAGAGATGCAATATGATATTTTATGATGTCTTATCTATCCCTTTCTTAATGATTCCCAATGCTCTGTTAGCATTGAGTGGATGTGTTTTCAAAAACACTATCCATGAGGACTCCAAGATCACTTTCTTGAATGGAAACACGTAGTTTAGGCCTCATTGCTTTATATATTTATTTGGGATTATGTTTTCCAATCTGCATTACTTTGCATTTACCAACACTGAATTTCACCTGCTGGTTTATTTCCTGCTCACCCAGTTTGATGACATCCCTTTGTAAATCTTTGCAGTCTGTTTTTTTGACTTTATTATCTTGAGTATTTACCTCCATCTGAAAACCTACCACTTATTTCCTACCCTCTGTTTCCTATCAATTATCCAGTTATTGATCCATGGTAGGACTGTCCCTCATGGTCCATGACACTTATTTTCCTTGAAAGCCTTTGATGAGGGCCTTGTTAAGAGCTTCCTGAAATTTAAATACACCTGTGCACTATATCACTCTTGTCCACTAGCTTGTTGACCCTCTCAAAGAATTCTAGTGGATTGTTGAGGCATGATTTCCCATTACAAAACCGCACTGACTCTTCCCAACCAAATCACGTTTCTCTCTGTCTGACAATTCTCTCATTTACCCTTGTTTCAACCAATTTGCCCTCTACTGAAATTAGGTTTACCAGTCTACTACTGCTGGCATAGCCTCAGGAGCCTTTTTTAAATTAAACTGACATCACATCAGGTATTCTTCAGTTATCTTGTACAGAAACTGATTTAACAGATATGTTACAGACCAGTTAGCAGCTCCATATTGTGGAACAGCTTTTGACATAAATATATAATTAGCTTGCTGAAAACAAAGCTAGTTTTACTTCTGAAAGTTATAAACAACACAAACTTCAAATAAAATTATATAAACAAAAACATGTTAGCACAATATGAAGCTACAGAAGTTTCCCACAACTCGCAACATTCTGATCCAGTGCTTTTCAGAGCTACAAGCTGAATACCTAACATCAGATGAAATGACAGGCTGAAATAGTTTATTTCTGAAACCCAAAAAATTATAGTGTAGCAATTTCAAAGGACATGATATGCAGCAGAATGGGTGCATTGTAATTTACAACATGTTATTACCATAATCACATCACCCTTGATTGATGCACTTAACCTGCTTTTAAAAAGAAATCCAAAACTAACAAATAAAATCAAACACAAGTAACTTATTGAAATCAGATAAGCCCACTTATAGTCCCATATGGTGCCATCTAGAAAAGTCTAGCTCTATGACTGAAGAAATGACTAACAAGTTGAAGGGCATATATTTCAACACAGTGTTTTTAAAACTTACTATTGTCATATATAAGAAAACTATTCAGATACTTGCCTGTTCCTCACAGGAACTTTCCCATGGTGATATACAGCAAATGTAAAAAGTACAGAGATAAAAATGACTTAGGTAATTCCAGATCAAAATTTTATATAGGTCATGTAAACCTCTCCATTCATGGACATGCACTTATTAAATAAAGAATATTCAGTACCTTCCAGTATCAGAATCTATTATTCTCTCTGTTCAGTTCCCAGCTCTACCCCTAATTTGCTGGGTGACCCTGGCTAATCTCACTTCCCTCTCTGTGCCTCAGTTCATCTAACTGTAAAATGGAGACACCACCACTCATCTCCATTGTAAACTGCTTTGAGATCTTGAGTATAAACCATTATGTAAGGGCTAAGTATTATTAGGTTAAGATGACATACTGCAGTACATAAAGTTTAGAGTGGTTGAAACACATCCTGTTTTGGCTCAGAGACAAGTATCTATGAAATCAGTTTTAAAAACAGCATTTGAAAGTGTATAGTTTTAATGCTACACCTGCAAAGAAAGGTATAAGAGGCTGCTACCTTCTTGGACGCTGACAAAGTAGGTGGGATACTTCACCTTGAAATATTTTCAAATACTGGGCATTTGAGGTTTAGTGCTGACTTTTTAAGAGTTCTTCCGAAAACAAAATTCTTGCTTTCCCTGATTTGATCCCAGGAACCAATTCCACACTGTAAAGTACTCCCAAACTAAATAGTGTTGGTTTTTTCAGCTACTCAAAAGGAACATTTTGTCGGAATGTACCAGTTTTGACAAAGATTTTCTCAGGCAGGACCTCAGATACAGGATGGAATTTGGGGCAGGCAAGCACATAGTCTTACCTCACCCTCGAATAGTCAGTAATCTGGTGGTTATAGCACTCACTTGCAATATGGTACATTCAGGTTCAAATTCTTGCACAAAACAGAAAGAAGGATCTGAACCCAGGTTTCCTATATTTCGAGTGCTCTAACCCTTTTGGCTATGCTAGAATTTCTCCTTTTCTTTCTCTCTTTTTTTAAGTGAGCATTTTTGCCAATTCAGAAAGGAAAAAAAATTGATATTTTTGAAGTAATTTTTCCTAATAGCCAACCTAGACCCACCCCCATCATCGCTACTTGATATCACTGCTGCATATTTTATCATCTACCACCAGCGAGAACAGCCAACCTCCACCCTCTTTTGCAATCCCTCCTTCAGCTGCTATCAAATTCCCCCTCATTCTTCTCTTCTGCCAATTAAAAAGCCCAGTTCCATCAGCCTCTCCTCACAAGTCATGTGCCCCAACCCCCTAGTCATTTTTGTTGCCTTCTGCTGAACTCCCTCCAATTTGCCCACCTTGTTTCTGTAGTGGGAGGCCCAGAACTGGATGAAGATACGGCCTCACCAGTGCTGAACAGAGGGGAATAATTGCTTCTCTAGATCTGCTTGCTGTGTTCCTACTAATGCAGCCCAACATGCCACTTGTAAAAGACCTACCCATTCACATATATATCTTCTGCAATCTACTCATTGGAGCACTGGATTATGATTTGATTCAGAGTCCTTGTTTGGCCTGCTCTGGATTTTTCAAAACTATATTGTATATTGCCTGTCTTTGCACATATTTGGTGGAACACTGTGAAGTTCGTAGAATGGGTTAATAGGATCTGCAAAAAATATTCTGCAAGTTACTTGCTCCAGGGTTTATTGCTGAATTGTTTTTTTAAGAGTACAAAGTTCATAACTAGAGAAACAAACATGGTAGTCTCACAATAATCAGAATGTTAATGGAAAAAACCCATGGACTGCATTATAGTCCTAGTAACCAACACATTATAAAATTAAATTCAGAGAGCTTGGTCCTGACCCAAGGCTGCAGCACTACGTCCACTCCAGGAACTGCCCGATACTCCTAGGGTCTTCACCACCCTTCCAGTGCGTCTCATGCTACTTGGTACTATGCCTCCTCCCTGGGATCTCTCCTGACTGTTCCCCCTGGGTGTCACACACTGACCAAGGGATGTGAAGAGTAACAAGAAGGGTTTCTACAGGCATGTGAACAATAAATGGGTTATCAGAGAAGGTGTGGGTCCATTACTGGAAGAGGGAGGTAACCTAGTGACAGATGATGCAGGAAAAGCTGAAGTACTCAATGCTTTTTTTGCCTCAGTCTTCACGGACAAAGTCAACTTCCTCATAACAGTCCTAGATGATGCAGTATGGGAAGTTGGAGGCCAGCCATCTGTGGGGATGGAACAAGTTCTGAGCTATCTAGAAAAACTAGATGTGCACAAGTCCATGGGTCTGGATTTCATGCACCCTAGGGTACTGAGGGAATTGGCAGAAGTCACTGCTGAACCTTTGGCCATTATCCTTGAAGACTCTTAGAGATCGGGGGAGATACCGGATGACTGGAAGAAGGCAAACGTAGTGCCCATCTTTAAAAAAGGAAAGAAGGAGAATTCAGGGAACTATAGACCCGTCAGCCTTACCTCAATCCCTGGGAAAATAATGGAGGGAATCCTCAAGGAATCCATTCTGGAGCACTTGGAAGAGGGGAAAATGATCAAAAGTAGCCAACATGGATTCACCAGGGGCAAGTCCTGCCTGACTAATCTGATTAGCTTCTATGACGAGGTAACAAGCTCTGTGGATGTGGGGAAGTCAGTGGATGTGATATACCTTGACTTCAGCAAGGCTTTTGATACGGTCTCCCACAACATTCTTGTCCATAAGTTAAGGAAATATGGATTGAATCCTTGGACTATAAGATGGATAGAAAGCCGGCTTGATGGTCAGGCCCAACGGGTAGTGTTCAATGGCTCAATATCTGGATGGCGATCTGTTCCAAGAAGAGTGCCGCAAGGCTCAGTTCTGGGGCCGGTGTTATTCAACATCTTTATTGATGACCTGGACGAGAGACTGGATTGCACCCTCAGCAAGTTTGCGGATGACACGCAACTAGGGGGAGAGGCAGATTCGTTGGAGAGTACAGAGAGAATCCAGAGGGACCTGGATAAATTGGAGGACTGGGCTAAAAGAAATCTGATGCGGTTCAATAAGAAGTGTAGAGTCCTGCACCTGGGATGGAAGAATCCCAAACATTGTTACAGGATGGGGACTGATTGGCTCAGCAACAGTACGATGGAAAGGGACCTAGGGGTTATGGTGGATGAAAGGCTGGATATGAGTAAACAGTGTGCCCTTGTAGCCAAAAAGGCTAATGGCATACTGGGGTGCATTAGGAGGAACATTTTGAGCAGATCTAGAGAAGTAATTATTCCTCTTTATTAGGCACTGGTGAGGCCACATCTGGAATATTGTGTCCAGTTTTGGGCCCCCCAGTATAAAAAGGATGTGGATTTGCTGGAGCAGGTTCAGCGAAGGGCAACAAAAATGATTAAGGGTCTGGAGCACAAGACCTATGAGGACAGGCTGAGGGATTTGGGCTTGTTTAGTTTACAGAAGAGAAGACTTAGGAGTGATTTAATAGCAGCCTTCAACTTCCTGAAGGGGAGCTCTGAAAAGGAGGGTGAGAAACTGTTCTCAGTGGTGTCAGATGTCAGAACAATGAGTAATGGTCTGAAGTTGAAGAGGGAAAGGTATTGGTTAGATATTAGGAAAAACTACTTCACCAGGAGGGTGGTGAACCATTGGAATGCGTTGCCTAGAGAGGTGGTGGATTCTCCATCCCTTGAGGTTTTTAAGTCCTGGCTGGACACGGTCCTGGCTAGGATGACTTAGTGGGGGTTGATCCTGCTTGAAGCAGGGGGCTGGACTAGATGACCTCCTGAGGTCTCTTCCAGCCCTGTGATTCCATGATTCAGTGGTCACAGCCTGGCATGCCTCCCCATTGCTGTTTGAGAAAATATAGAGCAGGGCTGCTGTGGAACTCATTGTGCACAGAGACACTTATGGCACAGAGAATTTACTCAGCACAGACTGTCTGTGGAACCATGATTCTGCCACGCCTGTGTTATCAGGAATTCCTTGGACTAGCAGCTCCATGCCACCATCAAAACACAATGATGTAACAGCACTGCTTATATGCAGGGAAGAAAGGGGCAAGATTCAGAGGGAAAGGAACTGGATGCATGGACAAGGGACTGGAACTCAAGAGAGAGAAGGGATCCAGTGCTACCTCTGACAGCAAAAATCAGTTATAAAATCAGGAGGCAAGAGGTTTAGGTTGTAAACAGGAGCCTTCCCGGTATACTGGGAGACTTGGTCAGTCTGGTTACAGAAAAAGCTCTATAATAACTAGGTTTGGTTTCCTGTATTCTCTCATTTCCCAGTCCTGCCTCCCTGATGAACCCTGCCCATCTGCATGAGATCTTCATAAGGAGCTAATTTCCTTCTTACAGGAAAGCAAGCATGTCCTTTATATTTGATTACAAATATCATCAGAAATTTGGTCATGTTTCTACTTCATAAAGTTGCTGTTATTTAGAATATATTATAAGGTATAAGATTAGTTCATTACAAACTGGCCAAAAGAAAACAGTTTATTAAAAATAATAGTTGAGGTTAACAATCAGTGAAGGTATAAGTTTTAAAGCACTAGATTTAGACAAAATAAAGTGGTCTTTGATATTTACGAGGTTAAGACACTAGTCCATCTAGTGTGTGAACTAGCCTTCCACTTCTGGTGTTCATGTCACAAATCAGACACACATGCATGTATATTTGGCATCATCACCGTGCCCCAAACCAGGGTGAACACAAGTTTACCAAACAAAAGCAACAACAGTTCACTGAAGCTTAAAAAACCTAAAAACCAATTCCAATTTGGTTTGGATTTTGGAGAATGAGGCCTGAATTGGTTCTCATGATACCTGAACTGTCTATTCATATTCCCTTACAGACATTTGTCAGTATCATCAAACCAGTGTTCATCTTGGCTATTAATCCCTGTTCCAGGAAAGCCCTGGACTGGGACAGCAGGGGATAAAGCTCAGAAACAAGGCCTGTTGAAATTCATAGGGAAAGCTGTTGCTTGTACTGCACGACAACTGCCTGACACAGATCTGGTTGAAGTCAGCACTACTGACCCTTCAGTCACAAGACGACATTCACCTGAAAACATTTTGTTGGGAAAACAGTTTCTTTTAGAGACTAGAAAACTAAGTTATTTGCCATGAGCTAGTTGAAGATAAGATAAATCTACCACAGGCAAGGTCAGCAAAATTGATACAAAAGTTCAACAGAAGACAGCAAAGAGATGGGGCCATCCTGAAAGACAGAATCCAGGGGAAGTTGAGAGCACACCACACCTTCCAGAAACCAGTTTAGGCCAGATCCTGGAAGTCTGAGCACTGAAACTCACACTGACTTTTTCACCATTTGAGGACTCACTGCTTCAGGAGCTAACAGTGCTCAGATCCCCAAGGGAGGCATTTAGTACTGGGCAGTAGATTTGTTGTGTACTGTGTTGTCAAGGTGATAACCAGAAAAGCTTTTGTGTGGTTTCAGACAAGATATAACCTGCTTTTAGCTTGTTTTTTTAAATGAACTTTTGAAAATTACTTGTCAGTCATCAGTTTTACCTTCAGTAAAATCAATGTTTTAATTTATCATTGTATAAAGCTTGTCAGCTTGAACACTCCAGTCTAGTCATCATGCCAAGAACTGTAGTATTTCTTATTCAACAGCAAGTGCACTAATCAAGTTTTCACTCTGCATAAAGATGTGCCAATCCTTTTCTCCAATATAAGCAAATAAGCAACTTAGCATAGATTTTTATAGAGATTTCTTGTGGAACATTTCTAGTTCACATGCTGTCTTTGAACACTCACAAGTCCCAGGTATTTAAATTAAATCAAACTATTCTGAATTTGTAAGCAACCCCACCACACTCTTGCAACTCAGAGCCAGAGGCCAGACATAACAACAGCAATATCCTCTTTCAAAGGCAAACTCTTCTGCCTGATGCAAAGTCCACACTGATATTTTTAGAACACTAGCACAAGCAGAGGTAGCATGTATCCATCCACCCAGGTTGAGATGCATGCTCCCAACTGCAGTGTAGACACGACGTTTGTGAATCAAGCCCCCTCTCCATGGAGACCACTGAAACCAGTTCAAAGAGAGTGAATCAGACTCGCAGATGTAGGAAGATCTGTTCTTGACAGAATCTAAGTTGGTTTATTTTCTATTCCTGCAACGTAAGAGGAAAGCGTGTCTAACTTAGTTTGTAATGAAGTACAAGATAAAACATGCAAGTACAATTTGTTTTAAATTCTTTTTCTCTAATGTTTATTTCCAACTCCTAAATAAAAATCCTTTGTTTTAAGAAGGATGATGACGAGTTATCACTGGTCACAGGTTTCTGAACACCAGTCACAAGTGGAGTATGATAAGCACTTAGCACCGAATAGCATACATTGGTCCTGGTCTAAGAGTGAAAGAACTGAGATTCCCCTCACCTGAGATGTGGACATGCAGAAACCATATAGCAGACAAAGATGAAGTTAATCCCATAACTAAGACACTTATCAGTCGTAAGTTGGCTGCTTCCCTTTTTCTTTGCTGAAATAGAGTTTTTCTGCTTTAAATAAAGATGAATGACTTCACATGACAACAACATCCCAGCCAGCAATATTCTTCTGCAGCCAAACCCTGGATCGGTGGAACTCTCTTTGGTGATCATGGGATGAGAAGAGGATCATATAACACATTAATGCCAAGATTTGCAACTTAGTGGACAAACTAGTAAAACCTTATAAAAATGGTTCAAAAATTAATCTGTGAATGTAGATCTGGTTTCTCTGATGAGATAATGAGTTTATTCTTCATTTTCTGGCTTGCCTTATGGGAGGTTAAGTCATACTTTTAGCAATATGTGGCTTTTGAGTTAGTCACATCAACTTGATTTCCAAAAGCTGTGGGGAGAGAATGCCAACTGACAGGGTGTTTCAGAGCATTCTTAACTAAATGGATAAATTGCTTTGTGTCTCTAAAGACTTGTGTTGGTGTCTTTATTCAGTGGCACTATGCAGGATGCAGTCAGTCAGTCTATTGAGTAAGTTCACACTGCTATACAAAAATGTTTATGGAACAAAGTTCCTTCTGTCACTACTCACTGATGCCTCTTCAGTTCATTTGATTCTGCTGCTTTAAGTTACTGACATTGAGAATGAGAATAGCACCATGGTTTTTATGCTGAATTTCTCAAACTGAGCACTCCTCCTTTCTGAGTAGCTATCTTCCGTAGTCTCCAGAATAGAAATGATCTTCTGAAAAGCAAATAAGGTAGGTTGTGAAGGCTTCTGCTATAGGAGGAACAACAGTGTGACCCTGTAGCTTCAGCCTGATGCTGAGACCACAGTCTCTCTCTTAGCTAGTGTAACAGTAGTCTATTTTCCCAAATGAGCCTCATCAGCAGCTTTGGCATACGCAGAAAGTTGCAGCCAAGATCTTTATCCTTACTCAGATCATACCTGTATGCTATGCTTCAGATAACAATCTGGATTCTGTTAAACCTCATCTGCACAAAATATGACACTTCCCAGGATAGTTTCCATAAATCCATTTTCATTTCTTAGTCACACAAATTTCTTTTGTCCACCGCATCTCATCAGGCAGTTTGAAGATGCAGTACTCTCTTGTATTCCTCCGGTTTTGGTCTTTATTATTTCTGCTACTAAATGGAAAAGTGAATCAAGGTGAGCTACCCCATGAATGGTATTGGGCTTATTGCTAGCACTAGGCAAGGATGGGAAGGGTGTCTTCCATCTAACCATTGTTGGTGTTTGTCCAGATTAAAGTGAAAAGATCCCATAGTGCTGTATCAGTGATACATGTTGTTCCACACAATCTTCCTCTTGTTCATAAAACAGGGTTGAATGTTCATTGCACTGGCAAGAATATCACCCACATCACCAATTATTTACATAGTGCCATAGATGTCCATGAACAAACAAAAAACAGGGTCAAAGCCTCAAGTTGGATACAATCCCAGTTAGACACTATTTACACATAGGAATTTGTAAGCAATGGTGAATGTATTACATTTCAAGCATGGAATATTTTTTTACAAACATCTATAACAACTTTAGTTAATTGCAGCAGTAAATGTAATGACATAAAAAGCTGATCTTTGATTTTATTTTATCTTGGTGTACAGTTTAAACTATGTAAATTTAGAAAGAAAAATTGTCACTACTTTTTAAGTACCTTTTAACCCAACTGCCTTGAGCGATATGTTACATGACTCATTCACATAAACCCCTCTCTCTCCTCTCCCTTTCCAACCACCCACACTTCCCTTTGTAATTATATGACTAGATAAACTGGTAGGAGGGTAAAGGAGAAAGATTTGGTGCAACAAACTCTATTTTCCCTCACTGTTACTACTTTCTTAGTATGCCAATTTATGACATTAATTTGTAGGTAAGCAAACACTGTGGTCCTTTGTATGATGATTCTTAAATACGAACTATTGCATAAATAGAAGTTTTCAGCCAGTACAAAAGTTGGATATCAAACTCCAGCACTGGGGGAAGGGGAAACAGTATGACTAATTAGGGAAATATGCTATTGCTAACTATCCAAATAATCAATTGCACGTTCACAGTATGACCTAAAAGCAGATGCCTTTCTTTCCTACTCCTCTTTCCCTAATAAAGCTAACTTCTAATGATGGCAGCATGTTAACCTACTGATTAATGCTGAATTTAGGAGACTCTCAGCAAAAGGAATTGTGTGTATAGGTCGAGGAAGTCATCACAAGTCTGGCACTCCCTTTTTTCCTGAACAAACTGTTCAAAATTCATCTTTCAGCTTTTGTGCCTCAACAAGCTTCTCCCGTTCTTGGAAAGGTTCCATTGCTAAGAGTCAAGTGTTTATAAAGCAGGAATTACTACATCCATAAAATTAAATATTAAGTGCTTCGAAGTTATCTACACAACTTCTAGAAGTTTTACCGTTTATGCTGGCTTATACCTCAGGAAGGAAAGAAAAGAATCTGTTTAAAGGCATATTAACAGACTAATTGTAAAGAACAAAACAAAAGTCTTTGTCTTACGACACCATGAAAATCAATGTTTATGTCATAAATCCTTAAGAATTGCCTTACTATTTGACCTGCTTTCACTTTAGGTTACATAGTTATTTACAACCTTGCCATAATGAAAAACAGAGAGAAAAAAAAACAGAGAGAAAGAATCCCTTTCGTAAATGAAACAGCAAGTAATCTCAAGCTATTAAGATCACAAGGAGCTAGACTTACTAAAGGACACCCATCTGATGAAAGGCTGTGTAAAAAGGGCAGCTGACTTTCACATACCTACTTTCTCATCAGGGGGTGCTCAGGCAGTGCAGGGCAACAGCACCTACATTTCTACTCAATGGTCCAAAAGAGCCAGTCACTCTCATGCTTCCAGCTCTCCAGCCATTGCCTTTCTGAGCAGAGACCAATCTCTCCCTCCCCTCTGGGGTTTTTCCAGGTGGCACAGTTGCCTGACTTTGTTGTGTCATTCCTATCAGAGGAGTGTTGCCCATGCTTGCTTTCTCTTCCAAGAATGAGAACAGAGTGATTGTCAATAGTTATAAGTTACAGCACAGCTCTTTTTCTAGAGGGCTATTTTATTCTTCAAGTAAAGGTGCTATAGAGAAAAGATTAAAATCCATTAAAAGAACCTACACCAGAATTAATCCCAGAAAAAGCTAACCAGAATTAATCCCAAACCTAGGGTGGGCTCTATAAAACCTAGAAATTATATTCAATGTGTCGTATTCCTGTTTGGTACGCTTTCATTTCTGAGCCACATTGTCTCAGAATCTTTTATAATAATCCATGGAAGTGCAGTCTTTCAAAAGATATCTTAAACCAAGATTCTTCGTTTTCCATCTCTGGTGACTTTCCATGTTAAAGTTCCCTTGATATCTTGACTAGAAAGAATAAAGCTACCTCTACATAAGAGTAGTGCATAAGTTATTATGAACCTACAGTGGGAGATATGAAAAAATACCGTAGGCTCTTTATATGGAATTCAGACCTAGCAAGCTCTACCTATTGTTATTCCCCCCAAAGGTTCCGTCACCAGGGAATTATAAGCTTTGCTAGAATTTACTGAAATTTTAGACGTTATTAGCAAAGTTCAGCGATTGCTTTGATGTGGGCTCCACAAAGGGAAAGTTACTGTATGTTGTTAGGCAGCTTTGCGGTCTTATAGCTACTTAATGATTTGCATGTGATGTCATAAAAGTGGGTGTTGTCGGTTTGTTGTTATCTTATCTGGTAATTTCAGATGTGTCAAATGATGATTTTTCAGTGGCAACCGTTGCTACAAAGCATAATCTAATTTACTGACTGATTATACTCAAGAATACAGAAAACAGCAAAAATTAATTGATTTTTAAGTCACTGATTCTCTCCATAGTAACAGAGAGATAGCCATGCTAGTCAATATACTATCAAAACAAAAAAGCAGTCCAGTAGCACTTTAAAGACTAACAAAATAATTTATTAGGTGATGAGCTTTCGTGGAACAGACCTGAAGAAGTGATCTGAAGAAGTGGGTCTGTCCCACAAAAGCTCATCACCTAATAAATTATTTTGTTAGTCTTTAAAGTGCTACTGGATTGCTTTTTTTTGTTTTGATTCTCTCCATATTTCAATTTTCTGAGTTCTGAGTAACCACCCATGAGAGATCAGAATTAAGATGTTCATTGAACACTGCTGAACAAGTATAAAGAAAGAGGAGGCAATATCTTTAAAAAAAGCAATTATCACAGATGATCAGAGAGACTATATCTGAGGAAATAACAGCATTCTATGTTTTGGTTTTAATCAGTATTTCCAGTTACTGATGTTAATCTGTAAAGCACAAAGATCTCTTTATATTTGAAAGTCATAATATATTTCTCCAGAACTTATTTGCAAGGCAAGTGAAGCACTACTTGCCAACTTTGGTCATGCTGCTTTAATTTATATAACAGTAATTTGTATCCAGAATTTTTATTATGGTCTTAGCTTGATTAAAATACGATTTGCATTTTAGTGCATCATGGATACTAAAAAAATAAAAATCACATGCCTTTTACTGATTTTAGGCCAAAGAATTATGTAACAATTATATCTTTTTTAAAAAATTATGTTGACCAACATAAACAGACTAAAATAGACTGGTGCTCACTGTAAGACGGCTTACTGACTCTCCAATTTGGCCAATCCAACATGCAAATTAGAGGCAGTACTGCAAAATCTGATTCAGTAATAAAATTATACTTCCACCAGGAGCACACTTCTGGAAGATCAACCTTGGTAGCATAGCTGGGTGTATGCTAGAACTGGTTCTTTGTCGCTCCCCTCTCTTTTTGCCAAATCACTTTGGCAAGGCGAGGCAGTTTCAGCTGGACTCTACACCCTGAGAACAGTGGCACCAAGGCGGCTCAAAACGTCCTCAGATGGGATAACACTATTGATACTGATGGATAACAACAGATTTCAGATCAATTATTGTATGGTTTCATTTTTATTCTGTGTTTTTAGATGAATCTTTTTATAGATATTTACTGGCCTCTTGAAAAAAGAAGCTATGAGCCCTTGAATAAGTTCAGATGCCAGCAAAACAAAAAAATGAGCAAAACAGTCCCCAACACAAAAAATATTTTCTGTCCACAGATGATTAGACAGCTCAGTCTGTTCTTCATTTACCTGAAAAAAGAATTCTGTTCTTTACAAGAACACCCACTTTTATGACATCACATGCAAAGCATTAAAAAGCTATAAGACTGCAAAGCTGCACAGCAACATACAGCAACTTCCCCTTTATGGAACCCACATAAAGCAATCTCTGAATTTTGCTAATAACATCTAAAAATTCAGTAAATTAAAACAAAGCTTATAATTCCCTGCTGACAGAACTTTTGGGGGAATAACAATAGGTAGAGCTTCCTAGGTTTGAGTTCCATATATTGAGTCTACAGTATTTTTTCATAACAACTTCTGCTCTACTTTGGTTGTCTGTCCTATCTGAACTGGTCAATTTGGCTAGCAGCATGCAACAATAAAATAGCGAACAAGCTGTTACTGCTTTAACTCTTGCTCAGCCTATTTACTGACCTCTATAAACTTAGGCCTGCTACCATGATCTGTAACAACCACTTCTTGTATAGAAATGGTAGCTACAACACAGGATGTAACAGAGATCCGTAAAGTTAGTGAAACTCAAGGGAGAGTGGAAAATGTTTCAGGATATGTTACAAATGCTGAAAAACCCTGATGGTAGAAAAGGAAAGATAGAGATGAATTGTTAAAAATGAAGTTCCAGGTTTATACATATACATAAATAATTCATTACATTAACATGTAAGTGTGATAAACAGCAAGCAAAAATGTTCCAAATGTGACACTTCATTCACAGTTGAAGATAATTCTTCTAACACTGATCAGGAGAAAGTAAGTGAAGCTGAAAACAGAGCTTGCTCCTATCTTATATTTTACATTTACACAGCATCTCTTATTCAGAAGAGCTTTATGAAAAACTCCAAAACCAAAAAAAAACAAAAAACCAAAAAACCCAAAACCCCAGCTAACTAACAAAACAGATGTTCTAAGAGGACAAAACTTAAATACTAACAGAAAAGTGATAGGGTTTTTAATATTCATGCAAAGCAGATAAGGATTATTTTTAAGGAGGTGTCAGTAATTAAGCGGTTTCATTTTGGGTCTTAAAGCTTTTAAATGATATTTTCCCAGAATAGTATCTCTCTGAAGAGGAAACTTGTTTTGAAACATCAGCTATATTTGTTACTTGTTAGGTATTGGTTATATTTATTAAATATTTAATAAAATATTACATATTCTTAATTGAGTATTTTCTCATTTGGAATGTGTGAGTCAGAGCCTGACTTTTTGGTAATTTACTCATTTTTAAAAAGTCTCATAAGACACCATCATTGTATATTCTCCATGGAACACAATGTATTTACCACATAGGACTGATAGGCTTGAATTTGAACTGAGGCTCAGTTTGCTACATTCTGTGTTTGTACCATGCTCAGCACAATGAAGTCCTGGTCCATGAACAACATTCCAAGGCATAACCTCAGTACGAATAATGATGATAATATGAAGGTTTGAAAAATCGCTAATATATGTCCCTCCTAACTGAAACGTAGCATGGGTTCAAAAACTGCACACAAAAAAAGCTATTATCAATAGATTTTTAACAGATCAGCAGAATGCAATTTGACTAGTAAAACAGAAATACCATATAAAGTAATAGTTCCCTCAAATCTGTAGGAATTTAATGAATATACGCTAAGCTCACTCTCCAGGCTCAGAATACTTCAGACATTCTTGCCAGTGACTGAGTCACAGTACACATATTTTCTCCATTTGTAGATACCAACATCATTTAGAAGTAGTATTTCAGTGTTTGGGAGTCACTCAGTCTGATACTTATCTGCTATTCCTCCTTTGGAATGCATAAAGAGAAGTTACTCACCGTAGTAACGATGGTTCTTCGAGATGTGTCCCCGTGGGTGCTCCACGATAGGTGTCGGGCTCGCCCCGGCGCCGCAGATCGGATCCTTCCAGCAGTTTTTGCCGGCGTGCACATGCGCCGGCGTGCACATGCGCGATCCGGTCCCTGCCAGTTCCTTGACCAATCGCCTCGGATGCTCCTGAAAAATACTAAACAGAGATCTGAAGCGGGGAGGATGGGCGGGTGGTGGAGCACCCACGGGGACACATCTCGAAGAACCATCATTACTACGGTGAGTAACTTCTCTTTCTTCCTCGAGTGTCCCCGTGGGTGCTCCACGATAGGTGACTACCCAGCAGTAACCCAAGAAAGGAGGTGGGTAATTGGTTATGTGCAGCTTGCCCCCGAAAGGACCGCTGTCAAAAGACGGGTATCCCCTTGGAATACCCTGTGTAGGGCATAATGCTTGGCGAAGGTGTCGTAGGATGACCAGGTCGCCGCTCTGCAGATGTCTTTTAACGCAATGCCCTTGAAGAAGGCTGTTGATGCCACCACCACCCTGGTGGAGTGAGCCCTAGGCGGGGCCAGTAAAGGAGTCTTTCTAAGTTCGTAGCACATTTTTATACAGGATACGATGTGCTTCGAGATTCTCTGCGAAGAGAGACCTTCTCCTTTTGATCTGGGAGCGAGAGAGACTAGGAGTCTATCCATTTTCCGGAAGGACTTAGTCCTGTCTATATAGAAAGCCAGCACCCTCCTCACGTCCAGGAGGTGTAGGTGCACCTCGTTGTTGGAGTTATGAGGCTTTGGATAAAACGAGGGTAAAACTATAGGTCGTTAATATGAAACTCTGAAGAAACTTTCGGAACAAAGGCTGGATGCAGCCGTAAGGTTACCGCCTCCTTTGAAAATACTGTGCAGGGTGGCGTTGCCATAACTGCCGCGAGCTCGCTCACCCTGCGAGCTGACGTGATTGCAAGAAGGAAGGTTGTTTTTATCGTAAGGAGACGGAGGGAAACTGTGGCTAAGGGTTCAAACGGTGGTCCCGTTAGCGCGTTAAGCACCAGGTCCAAGCTCCACGAAGGTGGAAGCAGTTTCCAAGGGGGGTACAGGTTTACCAGCCCCTTGAGGAACCTGGTAACCATGGGATGGGCAAACACCATGGGCCCTTCCTCTTCATGCCGGAAAGCCGATATAGCGGCAAGGTGGACCTTTAACGAGGATAGGGAAAGTCCGCCTCTCTTGAGGTCCAGTAAATATTCTAATATTACAGATATCGGCACATCAAGGGGAGCTAATTGCTTCGTAGAGCACCATGCAGTGAATCGAGTCCATTTCTGCTTGTAGGTCTTCCTGGTAGAAGTCCTTCGGCTACTTTCTAGGACTTGTTGCACTCCCTCCGTACATGTACTCTCTAGGGAGCTGAGCCATGGATTAACCATGCTTGCAGTCGCAGGCCTCGGGGGTGTGGATGCACTATGGACCCCTGGGCTTGCGTGAGCAGGTCCGGTGCCACCGGAACGGGCATCGGTGGGAGGTCCGACATGCGCAGAAGCAAGGGGAACCATTGCTGTCGATCCCAAGTTGGGACTACTAGGATCATGGGGGTTTCTCTCTCCTGGCTTTCTGCAAGACCTTGTGGATGAGCACTGTGGGAGGAAATGCGTAGAGCAGGGGGCCCTTCCACAAGCTCGCGAATGCGTCCCCTAGGGACCCCCGTCCCAGTCCTGCCCTGGAGCAGTACTGAGGGCACTTCTTGTTGTGTTGAGTGGCAAACAGGTCTGTCTGGGGAAACCCCCATGTGTGAAAAAGCGGTCGTAGCAGATCGGAACGGATCTGCCACTCGTGTGTGAGTGCGAAGCGCCTGCTCAGCTGGTCTGCCTTCACGTTGTGAGCACCTGGTAAATACGAGGCTTTCAAGGTTATATTGTTGGCGATGCACCAGTTCCACAGCCGGACTGCTTCCGCACATAAGGCACGGGACCGAGCTCCTCCTTGTCGATTTATATAAAACATGGTGGAGGTATTGTCTGTATTGATCCCGACTACTTTGCCTTGTATATAGTCTCGACAGTGTTTGCAGGCGTTGAACACTGCTCTGAGCTCCAGTATATTTATATGCAGCGACTGTTCCGTAGGGGACCACACTCCCTGCGTCACCTTTTCACCCATGTGTGCTCCCCACCCTATGTGGGAGGCGTCGGTGGTGAGGAAGATAGAGATTTGTGGTTGATGAAAGGGTACCCCTTTTAGCATGTTCTTGGGGTTCACCCACCATTGCAGGGATCTGCGCACCTCTGTCGTGGGCGACACCATCCTGCGGACGGTGTGTGTTGCCGGTTTGTAGATGCTCGCCAGCCAATGCTGCATGCTGCGCATATGCAATCTGGTGTTCTGTACTACGAACGTTGCTGCTGCCATGTGGCCAAGCAGCTGTAAGCACGTTAGAACCGGCACCATGGGGCTGAAGGTGATGACTTGTACGAGGGAACCAATAGCGTGAAAGCGAGCATCTGGTAGATTAACCCTTGCTGTGATGGAGTTTATGCATGCCCCTATGAACTCTATGTCCTGTGTGGGGTTGATCTTTGACTTCGCGAGGTTGATGACCAGGCCCAGCGAAGAGAACGTGCTTGCTGTAACGCGTATCATGCGTAGTACCTCTTCCTTTGAAGCCCCTTTCAGTAGGCAGTTGTCCAGATATGGGAATATAAACACCCCCTGTCTGTGCAGGTAAGCTGACACCACTGCCAGGGTCTTGGTAAAGACTCTGGGGGCCGAGGAAAGGCCAAACGGCAGAACCTTGTATTGGAAATGTTCTTTGCCGACCATAAACCGGAGAAAGCGTCTGTGAGCCGGGTGGATTGTTATATGGAAATACGCGTCTTGTAAGTCAAGGGCTGTGAACCAATCTCCATCGTCCAGTGCCGTGAGAATAAAGGCAACTGTGATCATCCGAAAGCGTTGTTTGCGCAAGTACCGGTTGAGGCCTCGAAGATCTAAGATGGGCCTCCAGCCTCCTGTTTTTTTCCTCTGTGAGGAAGCATCTTGAATAAAACCCTTTCCCTTGGAGTTGATCCGGCACTCTTTCCACTGCCCCTATAAGCATAAGATGGTCCACCTCCTGCTTGAGTCTCGCTTTGTGGGAGGTGTCCTTGAGATGGGGCCTGGGTGGAGGTCGTGGCGATGGGAGCAACTGGAAGGGGACCGCGTAACCCGTGGCTATGATCTCCAGTACCCATTTGTCTGTGGTGATCTTTTGCCACTGGGCGTAGAACGGTCGGAGGCGATGATGGAACATTAGCTTTGGATGACATTGCGCGATGGTAGTGATAGTGCAGCCCTCGATCTGTCCATCAAACTTGTTGCCTTTAGCCCTGCCCCGAGGATGCACAGCTCTGTTGGGAACGTCGCCTGGGAGTTCTATACTGTTGGTGCTGTTGATGCCGCTCTTGTTCGTAGCCCCTTTGGTACTGAGCACGCTGGGGTTGATATGGGTATCGTCTTTGCTGAGGGTAATACTTTTTCTTCCTGTATGGAAGCGTATAAATCCCCAAGCTTTTGAGAGTGGCCCTTGAGTCTTTACTGGAATGAAGGACCGAATCAGTTGATTCAGCAAACAACTTCTGCGTGTCAAAGGGGAGATCGACAATCTTCGCCTGCAGATCCCTCGGGATACCCGATGTCTGAAGCCAGGATTCCCTGCGCATGACCACTGCCGTAGCCGTTGAGCGTGCCGCTGTATCTGCTACGTCCAGGGCAATCTGAACTCCTGTCCTCGAGGCTGTGTAGCGTTCCTGCACAATGGCCTTCAGCACCAGCTTCTTATCCTCTAGAAGCGAGTCCATGAGAGAAGTCAGTCTGGAGTAATTGTCAAAATTATGGTTCGCTAGGTGTGTTGCATAATTTGCCATTCTCAACAGTAGGGTAGAGGAGGAGTAGACCTTTCTGCCGAATAGCTCCAGCTTCTTGGCATCTTTGTCCATTCCCCCTGCCTTGTACTGGGAAGTTTTCGACCTCTGTTGAGACGATTCCACCACCAGTGAATTTGGTTGTGGGTGACTAAACAGGAACGCCATGCCCTTCGCCGGGATGAAGTATTTCTTATCCGCTCTCTTGTTTATAGGTGGAGCGGATGCTGGGGTCTGCCATATCGTGGTAGCAGACTCCATAATTGCTTCGTCGAGCGGAATAGCTATTTTAGAAGAGGCCGGAGGTCTCAGGTTTCTTGAGGAGCTTATGGTGCTTCTCCTGCACCTCTGCTGTTTGGATGCCTTGTGTAAAGGCCACCCTTTTAAACAGCTCTTGGAACTGTTTGAGATCGTCCGGGGGGTGGACATCCCCTGGGGCCGTAGCCTCGTCGGGGGAGGACAGAGAGGAACCACTGGGGTAAGCCTCCCTTGAGCCCTCGGGGTCCTGTTGACGATGATACATCCTCTCGCTGGAGGCTTGCAAGGGAAAATCTCGGGGTTCCAGAACCAACTCCCCCTGAGATAGCTGCGTATACGTCCCCGTCCGCGATTGCCCTCGGGGATAGTGAACTGTCTGGGGGGACCTGTCCCTGGGGGTGTGCTGTCTATGCCCAGCGTGATAGGGGCGACCATGGCAACGCGGGCACGGTTCCTGGGATGGAGACGTGGACCACTCTCGAGGCGCATATCCCCGGCGTCTGGGGGAGCGAGATCGTCTGGGTGATTGAGACAGTGGTGAAACTGATTTGTGGTAGTACTCCAGGGGGTCAAATCCCAGAAAAGGCAAGGGTGGCCCGAGCCATGGTGATGCTGGCTGGGGGAACAGGGAGGGAGGCTCAGGGTAGACTGGGGGAGACCCCTGCCTCCTTGCTGGAGTTCGCAGCATAAGGGGAGGGCTTAGAGAGAGCAGCCCTGTCTGGAGAAGGGCTGCGGTGCCGGGTTTCCTCTGCTGCCTTTCCCCTCCCCTGTGGGGCTGACTCTGCCCCTTTCCGCACCGGGGATCTCAGCCCCGCTGTTGGCGCTGCGCTTGGCACGCTTAACAGCGGTGCTGCATGGGTGGTCTCCCCCGGTGCCTGCAGGCCACGTGCCTGCGAGCCATGCACCGTCGGCGTCCTGGGGGTCTGTGCCGCTAGCTGCGGTGCCGCCGGTTCCGGCGCTTGCCTGGCCGCCGCTCTGACCGCGGTGCGGGCTGGCTGTTTAATCATCGGAGGCTCAGCCTCTGCCACGTACGCTTCCGCGCCGCCGCTTGTTTGTAATTGCGGCTGGGGGCTATGTGCTGCACCCATCCCACTCGCTGTGGCTGCCGGCAGGGATTGGGTTGGAGAGAGCTTCCTCTGTTTTTGCACTGATGGGGTGAGGGACGCCGCCTTCCTTTTATGGGGCCCTGTGGGTCCCTCTTGTTGAGGCCGCTCCGGCACGTCTGGCTGGAGGGCCTTATCAAAGAGCAGCATTTTTAGCCGCATTTCTCTGTCCTTCCTGGCTCTGGCCATGAGCTTTGCACAGAAGGAGCATTTCTGGGTGACGTGAGATTCCCCCAGGCACCTAATACATTGAGTGTGCCCATCGGAGGCCGGCATAGCTTCGCGGCATGACTCACACTTCTTGAATCCTGAAGAGGACATTGCGGTGAGTCTTTGAGTTGTTAATAGGGTACTTAGCACCTTCTCTGTACTTGTTCCCCTCTCTCGGACCCAGCCTGCTGCGGCAGGAGGCCTAATGGCCTTACGTCCCCGGGCCTCCGCTGCTCCTCTGGTTACTAAGGCTTTCTGCCTATGCTGTTATATACTTTTTTTTTTTTTTTTTGCGATAAGAGAAAACAACAAGCTGACTGAAAAGAAACTCTAAAAACACTAAGAACATTAAATACACTGACTCTGGCCGCAGCCTGAGCGGATTCCATCCGCAGCCAATGGCGGTTAAGAAGGAACTGGCGGGGACCGAATCGCGCACGTGGCCGGGAGCGCACAAGGGAGTGGTGCACGCCGGCGCATGCGCGGTCCAGCAGAAACTGCTGAAAAGATCGGATTTGCGGCGCCGGGGCAAGCCCGACACCTATCGTGGAGCACCCACGGGGACACTCGAGGAAGAACTAACCGTCCTCAGTGAAAACACTGGTCCTCCCATGAATGTCATATGTACCACTGATTCATCATTTGAAGACTACCAAATCTGACAGAAATGTCTCACTTTCCTGTTCAGCAATCTGGCAACTACATGTGAAATTATGGAGGGAAATTATAAAGGAAAACTCTTATATTGCAGGGCGCTCATTTCCTGGCTGACTCACAGGTTCACATCAGCCATTCATCTAGCTCTGCAGATCTGTTTCTACCAAAGCTAGGACTCGTGTGAACTTTTATTTAAAAGCTAGGTTAGGGAAAGAAAAATACACAGCTCAAGCAGAAGGGGGGAAAAAACACTTTCTGTGGAGTACTGTTAAAAAAACCCGTTACCCGTTTCCATAAATAGTGTTCTTCAAGATGTTTGGGAATGTCCATTCCAATGTAGGTGTGCATGCCTGCACATGCCCAGTTGCTACAAGTCTTTTTGCCCTAGCTGATAGCCATCAGGTTGGTGCAGCACCCTCTGGAGTGGTGCCGATATGGCGACCAATATATATACCGCTCAACCCACTCCCCACTCAGTGCTTCTTGCTGGCTACTCCAACAGCGGGGAAAAGTAGGTGGGTTTTGGAATGGACATGGGCAACACATATCGAAGAATAACTGCTACAGAAACGTAATTGTCTTTTCTTGTTTGAACGATTGCTCATATGCATTCCAATGTAGGTGAACGCACATTGACGTTACTAGGTGGGGTCGGAGCCCCACAATGACTGCAGCACGGCCCTTCCCACACCAGTGTCCTCCCTAGCGTGCTGCGAAATAGCATAATGGGCCACAAACATGTGTATGGAGGACTAGGAAAGTATATATTTAAGAAATGTGCATGCGTGTCTGTCGGTCCACCTGTGAGTACTCCTAAATGGTAAGAACACCTCCTATATGGTACGAGCAACGACCGCCAAATTTGGTATGCAGCTTCCCCTTATCATGACTTAAAGCAAGGCCAGAGTTTGGCTGTGCCAGGAAAATGGGATGTGCATGGAATACGATTGTTTCATATCAAACAGAAAGGGAAGGGTGTGTTGGCTGGGACAGACTTTATGCAGGGATCATATACTCCAATATGATCACAGGAGGAAAGCAAACATGGGACAGGAATGACTGATGGGAGTGGGGGCAACAAGTGCCCTAGTGAGTAGCCACTGGCACCAGCAACTGCCACTGGGCCTACCCCAGGGAGCAGCTACTGTGTAGGCCCTGCTGCCCTGGACTGCCTCAGGGGAGCACCACTGGGTGAACTGCACAGGTCCTCTGTCCCAATCATGACTGGACCTACATGGTGCCAGAAGGTAGCCTGTGCACCCCCTCAACTGACCTAAACCAACCATAGAAGAATCTAGCAGGCAGGGTGCACAGCCATACCTGACCTGGGCCAGCCCTAGGGAGAAGCCACAGGCCACCCCCATCCCCTCCCCTGATTCCTGCACCCTCTGTCCTGATTCCCTCCCCAACCCTTCCCCAGAGCTCTTCCTCACCCTGCACCTCCCAACATCTCCAGACTCCCTCTCTAAACACCTCCTCAGCCCCCAACCCTGCCTCCTGCACCCCCCCATGTTGCCAGTCTCCTGACCTGAAGGACCCAAGCAACACTGCATAATTTTTTTAGTATCATCATAACTATTAAAGAGATTACAGTCTAAATGGTAATTAACATGACTTTGGTATTTGCATACCCCCCAAGAATATGTAGGTGCTTCTAGAAACAAATAATTAATAATTCCTATATATGTCCAGTTTGCTATATTTTGGGACTCTAGTTTTGTTTTTCCAGATAATTTATGGGATAATCCTATCAAAATTCACATTATTTTCCTGTATTTGGCTTTTCACCAAATGTATTTTAATTGGTTAAAAGCTAGCAAATTTTAGTTTTTAGCTAAATCTAACAAGTTAAATCAGAATTACCACAGCTTATAATGGAATAGCTTGAAGTGTTAAATACTGATAATAAAGTTTGCATAGAAATTTGTTTTTCCTTTTAAGAGAGGGAGCAGTACCAACAATGTCATAGCTTCCAGAACATGAGACTCTAAATCTTCAAGTGACATTTAAATGGTAATCATTTTTTAGTATGTTGTGTGTGCCAAACAAAGGTGTTTGTGTTGAATGACCCATGAAAGTCCTGAAACTGTAAATCAGAAGGACTGCTTAGCAGATCATTGCCGGCTGTTGTTCTGGGCTTGTCTATACTCATGGGAAGATCGATGTGCTGGCAGTCCATCTTCCAGAGTTCGATTTTGCCTGGCTGGTGAAGACTCAGCAAAATTGACCTCTCTGGGCTTGGCTGTTGACCCCTGTATGTCACGCTATTGCTTGGAGTAAGGGACATCAACGTGAGACTACAGTGGCTCAGACTTCACTAGGGAAGAAAGCTGATTCTGATACATTGATTCTAGGTATGCAAAACAGTAAGCAAGGAGGACAAATCAGAAAAAGATAATCAAGGTGAGCAAATCAGAGAGTGGAGGAGCAGGGGGGAAGGTCAAGAATTAGATTGAGCCAAGTATGCAGACAAGCCTCTATAGTGACTCAGAAAGTTCCCATCTCGATTTAAACCACGTGTTAATGTGCCGAATTTGAATATAAAAGCCAGCTCAGATGTTTCTCTTTCCAAAACGGAGCGATAATTCCTTTTCTGTAACACACATACCTTTAGGTCATTGACAGAATGCCCCATTCCATTAAAATGTTGACTAACTGGTTTGTGGCTATGGAGTGTTTTGATGTCTGTTTTGTGCCCATTGACCCTTTGCCTAAGGGAGTTAGAAGTCTGTCCAACTCTCTGATTTGCTCACCTTGATTATCTTTTTCTGATTTGTCCTCCTTGCTTACTGTTTTTGGTCCTCTGTGCCTTAAATATTGAGTATGTTCTGGTCTGGCTATGGTCTGAAGAAGTGGGTCTGTCCCACGAAAGCTCACCTAATAAACTATTTTGCTAGTCTTTAAAGTGCTACTTGACTGCTTTTTGTTTTGACACCTTTAATACGACAGCCCCAAGTTTTAGTGCTGTTGCTTCAACAAAAACCTTACCATAACCCTGTGCTTGGGTATGCTCTTTGTGGAAAAAGCTTCAGTACCACCAATCGCTGATAGTCAAGGCTTTCCCCAGCAACTTCACCTATCATCTTCTTGTCATTCATTGCTTTACACAGGATACCGATTCAGAGTTTGCAGCTGTTCAGAAAAACTACAAGCAGCAGCAACGTTTGTTTGCAGACTCAGGAATGCACTGCAACATTAGTTCACAGCTGGAGGGGTACGTTATTCAAATAAAATCCTCCATTCTACAGGGTCTGATTGGCTCACTATGCAAAGCTCCCTACTTACCACAGGGCAAGTAGATTTATCAGTTGCTACACTGCAGGCACCCTATACCAAATCTCATTTGATAAATCCACACTTGGATTTATGGTCTGATCAAAGTGGATTCTAAAAATAGCAGTTAAGGGCATCCTTTTGATCACAAGTATGGCCATCTTCCTTCTTATCTCAGGATCCAAAGACTTCTGAAATGTTTTTAACGCTCTCGATTGATGGGTAGATGGAAAATAATTCAAGCCAGTGTTAGGGAACAGTAAGTGCAAATAGGAATAAAGCAGGAATAAACACTGGTCAGAGTAGGTAGACAGGATTCTTAACTAGGGCGCTGAGCAAATATTAGTGAATGAAGCGACAAAGCTTAATTTTACGTGTAAATCTATCAACATGTTACTTGGGAAGCTGACATAGGTAAGTGTTAGTAGGAAAGAAAAATATTTTATTCCTGCAAGCCCTCACTTTTTGCAGAACTTTGCAATTCGAAGTACAATTTATTATTATTCCAAGTACATTCACAGCATTGGCTGAGAACATGGGAAACTAGTTTTGCTGTTGCAGAACAAATTACTGTAAGAGTCTGGAGCCCTATGTGCAGGTTATATCACAAGTGTGCTCACACACACTTCTACCTTTCTTAAAGTGCTGATGTCTCCTTTCCCAATTTTCTAATCAGCATTGCATGTATATTTCAGGAAATACAATTTGAAACAAACTGCAAGGTTACAGTTACACTCCAGCACTCTGTCAACAGAAGTCACTGTTGCAAGAGATTTCCCATCAAAACTGTCCACAGAGTGTAGCCACACACAAAAGCCAATCGGAAGAGCGCTGAGCTGTCAACGGAGCAACCAGATCTGGCTGCTCTCTCAATGAAACACGCACCTGGAAGCACAGCAGACAGGACTGCCCATTGTTGTGGATGCCCTGTCTGTTGAGAGAAGGCCCCCAGAGCATCTACACAGCCTTTTTGTTAAAAGAATCTGCTGAGAGGCAGCACTTCAAGGCTGAGAGGCAAAATGCTGCCATCGAAAGCACTGAGTTTTGTCGACAAAACACATTTTTTGTGTGGAAGTTTCACCAATTTTGTCAGCAAAACTCACTAGTGTAGCTGTAGCCTAAACGTATGGAGCTCTTCACAATTACATACAACTATGTGGTTGGGAAGGGTTGGAAAGTATTTAACTTTTACATGATATAGGCCTTTTATTATTGTGAATCAACTACATAATGTTTTTTTAAAAAATGACTTTAGTTTTTATTTTCAGGCTTTTCCTTGTCCTTGCACTTAAGATTTTGAAGTGATCACAGAAAATAAATTAAAGTTCCTTGGGTCACTGTAACGAACACAGGACTCTGGCATCCCCCAAAGATTTGTGATGTAATAAGAATGCACTGGGGAAAGATTTAAGCCACCGGTTACTTTGATTTGCTAAAGAAAACATTCTACTTGTGAGGTTACTAGGTAGTAGATTCAAATCTGATCCTAATTTATTTATCTTCTATACTTATCTTCTATAAATCCTAAAGGCCTTTGAGGGAAAATTGAAATGTAATACCATATATATTAAAATAAATAAATTCAGATAGGTTACATAAATGTTTAATGATTTTTCCTGTGGCTCTTTTGCATTAAATTTGCAAGTACTGTTAGTTCAGCAGTTCAGTTTCACAAATGAATATGTCCAGAGTTCTAGCTCTATATTTGTCTGAAATACAACCATTCAGGACCAAGTCAGGTTTTTTTGAAATTACATGATTTAACTTGGCTCCTGTAACCCTGGCATGGGCTTCACTGGTGCAAATGCCAACTTTCCGTAACTCCGTTAACTGAACAACTGCCAGCCACACTCAATGTACATAAATGAGTTATGTGTCTTAAAATTCCTGCTTCCTTGAATTTAGCTCTAAAGGATCCCTTTACTATTTCTAGCTCATTGTAGGGGAACTTTCAAGGTCTGCATTTACAGACAAAAATACATATTACCTATCCTGAGAAAGAACAAAGTTAACAGAACAATGAACTAATGACTTTAGGGGATGAAGACAAGATAAAAGAGAGGGGATGAAGACAAGATAAGACAGGGGATGAACAATGTTTTCATTGTCTTGTGTTACAGAGAAAGGTTTGGTTTTCTGCAAATGAAATATTTGTATTTCTCAGGTCCAATGCAGTTTAAAAAAAAAATTACAGAGTGGCATCTGTTGTGTTATCCATACTCACCGACATACAATGTTCACCTAGGTTGTTCCAAAATACATTGCCCATCAACCTGATGGCCCTGAGCTCCCTCACATTAATGTGGAGCTCAAACTCTGACATGGCCCAGAGTGCTTGAGTCCAGTGCTCTCCCAGATGCATCCCCCAGCCTAAGTCTGACACATCAGTTAACGGGGACAAGGAAGGTTGCAGAGGTCTGAAGGAAACCCCTGCACACACTGTTTGAGTGTCCAGCCACCAATGCAGGATTTGCAGTACCTGGTACTGCAATGTAGCTAACACGTCTATGTCATCCCTCAAAGCATGGTGCACCGAAGCAAGCCACAACTAGAGAGGACAAACCGGATGCCTACTGTGCTGCACCACGAACGTACACACTGCCATGTGTCTGAGGAGCCTCATACAGTGCCTGGCCATTGTGGGGCGAAACCTGATCAGGTCATATATGATCTGGGCCAGGGCCTGAAACCTGATCTCTGGCAGAGGCGCCCTGGCGAACACCAAGTCTAGTAGAGTCCCCCCCACAAACTCCATTCTCTGTGTGAGGACCAGTCTTGACTTTGCCCCGTTCAACGAGAACGATGCTGTCAAAAGTTTGATGGATGAACTGACTGTGCTGTTAAACCTAGGCCTGTGAACTCTCTTTGACCAGCCAGTTGTCCAGATACAAGAACAACTGGACACCGTGCCTGTGGAGGAAGGCTGGTACTATTGCCATGAACTTGGTGAAGACTCCTGGAGCTGACAACAGGCCAAACGGAAGGACAGTGAACTGATAATGTCCTCTGTTCACTACAAATCTCAGAAACCTCCTGTGAGGAAGATAAATCGCAATGTGAAAGTATGTGTCCTGCAAATTGAGAGCAGTGAACCAGTCCCCTTGATCCAGCAACGGAATGATAAGCCCCAGGGAGACCATGCAAAAACTGATATTTTTACAAACTTGTTCAGGCTTCACAGGCCCATGATCGGTCTCAGACCCTCTTTGGATTTAGGAATTAGGAAATAGGCTCTGAAGCCTGGAGACTTTGGCATGCCCTGGCATCGGGGCAACAAGAAAGGGCAACCAGCCTCCCAACTCAGGCCCAACAAACTATCTACAACAACAAACTATTAACAACTACCTAACTATAAACAATTATCTACAAATAGGCAACTTTATCAGCGAAGATAAGGCCGCTCATACAAGCAACAGGAAGTTCTGCTAACTGACACCACGGCGAGAAGGAAATGAGTGGGGAGTGGATCAGACAGTGTATATATTGGTTGCTATATTGACGTCACTTCAGGAGGTGCTGCACTGACCTGATGGCAACTAGCAAGGGGAAAAAGACTTCCGGCAACTGGGCATGCAACACACAAGCAACTTGTGGAACTCATTGCCCTGGGATGTTGCAAAAGCCAAAAGTAAAACTGGATTCAAAAAGAATTAGAAAATTTTGTGGAGTTCATCCATCCATGTCAAATCATCCATCAAAAGTTCACCCATCAATGTCTTCCTAGCTAAAATAGTCTGGGATGTCACTCCACTTTCTGGATAAATATAAACCTTTGATTGTCTGATAGTGGAACTGCATGACTAGTGAAGATCCACGGCTGTCCCTACCCATGTTGGTGTTCTATGCACCCCAGCACCACAGCTCCTCACTCGCAAGGGAAGTGACTGCTCAGTGGGGGGAGAAGAGTGGGAGCAGAAGCTGTGGCAGGCAGGGGGTTGCCAACTCTCTCAGACCAAATGGACAGGAACCCATGTGTTGCCAAGGTGTCTGGTCCATCAGAGTTGGAAAACATGGGGGAAGGAAGGGAGACCCACCTGCAGCCTCAGGGGAGATTTGGGCTTGCAGCAGTGAGGAGTACGAGCACACATCGAAGGACTCAGGTGGAGCAGAGGGCAGCTGCACAGCCTTCTGCAAAGGAGCAGAGCAGTAAAGAGGAAACCACCTGTCTCCAGCTGCCAGCCATGCAGTCACCCTCTGCCCTGGCTGAGTCCTCTGGCCTGCACTTGTGCCACTCTCCACCACCTAGTATGTGGGGGCTGGGTGCAGCCTGGGGGGAGTGTGGCTGGGGCACTGGGTCTGGGGGCTGTTGGCCCACATGTGGTGTGTATTTGTGGCTGTCAACTTTAGTAGTGCCCTATGTTGCTGTGTATGCCTAGTGATGCCCGTGCATGGGTCACTCACTAATTGTCCTTTTCTGGTTGTCTTCTTTGAAGAATCTGGAATTGGCCACTATCAGGAGACAGGATAATTGTCTGACTCAGTAGGCTTGCTTATGTTCTTCTGAATGAATTTCCACAATGTACTATCAGATATATTCCAAAGCTTGTGTGTGATTAAATGGCTTCAATGAGCAGCACAGTGAATGGTTTCATAAAATGACAGTTTTTGCAAAATGGTCCAAATTAGCTGTGTAATCTACAAAATAATAATTTGCCCAGATTCTCATATCTGGTACACTGGTCTAAATAGAATCTTCAGACCTACAGTGATGTAATAAAGACCAGATTTTGCCCTGTGTCTTTTTTTTTTTTTAATGTTGGAGGTACTGTTTATTTCATTTGGAGAGCATCCTGTATTCTGTCTGGTGGGTCTTCATCACAACAGTAAAGTTTTGGAACATGATACTATACTCCCTGAAATACGTAAGTCGTGGCATCCACTTTTAACATCATAGTAATCTCAGTTCATTTGTTCATGCCTCCTAGAGACATGAAATTGTGTTAAGTTGAAGAATGCAGAAGGTAGGGAGAACAATCACCCTTGGTACCACATATCATCTTTGATACTCTGATTAATAAATTGTTCAGCTAATGGCAACAAATTTTGTTCTCTGGAGTCTTTACTCTGGGCTGCAAGCTAAATATGGCTGAAGGGAAAAACAGTGTAATATTTACCATTTAAATTCTTTAAATAACTTTCATTTTTTCTTCCATGACCAGAGGCCAAATGCTGGAAATGAATAGGAGACAGAGGAAGAGATTTTCTTTGTTTTTGTTGCATGACTACACCTTTAAAATAACAGGACAGCCTGACCACAAAAATGAACACATGCAGAATTTGGCAACAGGCACTTAATTTCCATGTGGCATAAACAGTCTTCAGAAGGGAGTTGAAGGGAGGTCAGAATAAATGAGGAAAGATCTAGGCCTGATTATGGAAGCTGCACAGTGGGAAAGACTTTATATACATATATACACACATTATAAAAAAGAGTGAGAGATTATGAAAGGAATAATAATTGGAAATCTGAGGAAACCAGTAAGCAAACTTCTATAAAAGAAAGTTCTCCCTTTCCATTAAAATCACCTAGCATCTTTCTTGTTAAGCTTGTTAGCCATTAACATTAAATTGAAGTGCCACATAGTTGTTCTCCTTACTCTTTTTCTATCTGCTCTCTTCAGCAGCACAGTAACCTATAATGTAAGTAATGCTATAGACCACCCCCAACAGTACACCTGTGGAACTCCTTGCCAGAGGACATTGTGAAGACCAAAACTTTAACAGTTCAAAAAAGAAAATTAGCCAGGATGGGTAATAATGGTGTCTCTAGCCTCTCCCTGTTCTGTTTACTCCCTCTGGGACATTTTGCAGTGGCCACTGTTGGAAGATAGGCTACTTGGCTAGACGGACCTTTGGTCTGACCCAGTATGACCATTCTTATGTTCTTACAATACAAATTACTAACAATAGTAGGGCTGTCCCACCTCCAATCTGACAGTCTTGATGCTGTTATGGAGGATGAAAGGCTCAGGGAAGGAGAGCAGTCAATGGGAGCAGAGGGAAACCATCCCATAGTTGGGACCCTCCTTACAGAGGGTGCTATGGTATCCTCTCGCACCAAGGATACTTCTCCGGGGGAGGGAGCGCCAGCTGTTAGGAAGAAGCAGGTTTTAGTAGTGGGGGATTCGATCATTAGAAATATAAATAGTTGGGTTTGTGATGACCGGGAGAACCGTATGGTGACTTGCCTGCCTGGTGCGAAGGTTGCGGATCTCTCGAGGCATCTAGACAGACTTATGGGCAGTGCTGGGGAGGAGCCGGTGGTCGTGGTACATGTCGGTACCAATGACATAGGGAAGGGTAGAAGAGATATTCTGAAGGCCAAATTTAGGTTACTAGGAAAGACACTGAAATCCAGAAAATCTATGGTGGCATTCTCTGAAATGCTTCCAGTTCCACACGCAGGGCCAGATAGACAGGCAGAACTTCAGAGTCTCAATGTGTGGATGAGACGATGGTGTAGGGAGGAGGGGTTTAGATTTATTAGGAACTGGGGACACTTTTGGGGTAGGGGGAGCCTATACAGGAATGATGGGCTCCACCTAAATCAAGGTGGATCCAGACTGCTGGCATTAAACATTAAAAAGGTCGTAGAACAGTTTTTAAACTAAGAGGTGGGGGAAAGCCGATTGGTGTGGGGGAGCACCTGGATCGGACGGAGACTTCTCTTACATGAGGCTCCATAGATAGGGATTCCCTAGAAGTTAGTCAGATAGGGAACGTGGGAAATAATATATGGGCAAGATCAGATACGAAACAATCGCATATAAAAAAATCCAACGCGTCTGTGAAAGGTGGACATATAAATAGTGGTAGTTTTTTAAAGTGCTTTTACACAAATGCTAGGAGTCTGTCTAATAAGATGGGTGAACTGGAGTAGCTCATATCAAAGGAGGAAGTTGACATAATAGGCATCACAGAAACATGGTGGAATGAGGACAATCATACCGGGATATAAATTATATTGGAAAGACAGAACAGGTCGTGCAGGTGGCAGAGTGGTACTATATGTGAAGGATAATATAGAATCAAAAATCCTAAAGGAATCAAAATGTTCCATGGAATCATTATGGATAACAATTCATTCCTCTAATATGAATATGGCATTAGGAATATATTACCGACCACCTAACCAGGACAGCGATAGTGATGCTGAAATGTTAAGGGACATTAGAGTGGCTACCAAAATAAAAAACACAGTAATAATAGGAGATTTCAATTATCCCCATATTGATTGGGTACATGTCACCTCAGGACGGGATTCAGAGATTAAATTTCTTGATGCCTTAAATGACTGCTTCTTGGAGCAGCTAGTACAGGAACCCACAAGGGGAGAGTCAATTCTCAATCTAGTCCTGACTGGAACGCAGGATCTGGTCCAAGAGGTAACTGTTACTGGACCGCTTGGAAATAGTGACCACAATATAACAACTTTTAATATTCCTGTGTTGGGAAGAACACCGCAGTGGTCCAACGCTCCGGCATTTAATTTCAAAAAGGGGAATTACACTAAAATGAGGAAGCTAGTTAAACAGAAACTAAAAGGTAGAGTAACTAAATTAAAATCCCTGGAAGCTGCATGGAAACTGTTTAAAGACACCATACTAGAGGCCCAACTTAAATGTATACCCCAAATAAAAAAACACAGTAAGAGACCTAACAAAGAGCCACCATGGCTTAACAGCCATGTTAAAAAGGCAGTGAGACAGAAAAGGGCAGCTTTTAAAAAGTGGAAGTCAAATCCTAGTGAGGAAAATAGAAAAGAACATAAACACTCCCAAATTAAGTGTCATAATGTAGTAAGAAAAGCCAAAAAAGATTTTGAGGAACAGCTAGCCAAAAATTCAAAAAATGATAGTAAAATGTTTTTTAAATACATTAGAAGCAGGAAGCCCACTAAAAAAGCAGTGGGGCCCTTGGACAATAAAGATGTAAAAGGAGCGATCAAGGAAGACAGCGCCATTGCGGAGCGATTAAATGATTTCTTTGCTTCAGTCTTCACGGCTGAGGATGTTACAGAGGTTCCTAAATCTGAGCCAGCCTTTTTAGGTGACAAATCTGAGGAACTCTCCCAGATTGAAGTGACATTACAGGAGGTTTTGGAGTTAATTGATAAGCTGAATAGTAACAAGTCTCCAGGACCAGACGGTATTCACCCAAGGGTTCTGAAAGAACTCAAATGTGAAATTGCGGAGTTATTAACAGTGGTTTGTAACCTATCCTTTAAATCCGCTTCAGTACCCAATGACTGGAAGACGGCCAATATAACGCCAATATTTTAAAAAGGCTCTAGAGGAGACCCTGGCAATTATAGACCGATAAGTCTAACACCAGTACCAGGCAAATTAGTAGAAACACTAGTAAAGAATAAAATTGCAAGGCACACAGAAGAGCACAAATTGTTGGGCAACAGTCAGCATGGTTTCTGCAGAGGGAAGTCGTGTCTAACTAATCTATTAGAATTCTTTGAAGGGGTTAATAAACATGCGGACAAGGGGCACACAGTGGACATAATATACCTAGATTTCCAGAAAGCCTTTGACACGGTCCCAAACCAAAGGCTTTTATGTAAATTAGGCGGTCATGGGATAGGAGGAAAGATCCTTTCATGGATCGGGAATTGGTTAAAAGACAGAAAACAAAGGGTTGGAATAAATGGTAAATTTTCACAATGGAGGGGGGTAACTAGTGGTGTTCCCCAGGGGTCAGTCCTGGGACCGATCCTGTTCAACTTGTTCATCAATGATCTAGAAAATGAGGTAAGCAGTGAGGTGGCAAAGTTTGCAGATGACACCAAGTTGTTCAGGACAGTCAAAATCAAAAGGGATTGTGAAGAACTACAAAAAGATCTCAGCAAACTGAGTGACTGGGCAGCAAAATGGCAAATGAAATTTAATGTGGGTAAGTGTAAGGTAATGCACATTGGAAAAAATAACCCAGATTACATGTACAACATGATGGGGTCAAATTTAGCTATGACAGATCAGGAAAGGGATCTTCGAGTTATAGTGGATAGCTCTCTGAAGACATCCACACAGTGTGCAGCAGCAGTTAGTAAAGCAAACGAGATGTTAGGAATTATTAAAAAAGGGATAGATAATAAGACAAAAGATATCGTACTTCCCCTATATAAAACTATGGTACGCCCACATCTTGAGTACTGCGTGCAGATGTGGTCTCCTCACCTCAAAAAAGATATATTGGCATTAGAAAAGGTTCAGAAAAGGGCGACTAAGATGATTAGGGGCTTGAAACGGGTCCCATATGGGGAGAGGCTAGAGAGACTGGGACTTTTCAGTCTAGAAAAGAGGCGATTGAGGGGCGATATGATAGAGGTATATAAAATCATGAATGGTGTGGAGAAAGTGAATATAGGAAAATTATTTACCTTTTCCCACAATACAAGAACTAGGGGACACCAAATGAAATTGATGGGTAGTAGGTTCAAAACTAATAAAAGGAAATTTGTCTTCACACAGCGCACAGTCAACCTGTAGAACTCCTTGCCCGAGGAGGCTGTGAAGGCCAGGACTCTATTAGGGTTTAAAAAAGAGCTCGATACATTTTTGCAGGTTAGGTCCATAAATGGCTATTAGCCAGGGGTAAAGTATGGTGCCCTAGCCTTCTGAACAAGGGCAGGAGATGGATGGCAGGAGATAAATCACTTGATCATTGTCTTCTGTTCTCCGTCTCTGGGGCACCTGGCATTGGCCACTGTCGGCAGACGGGATACTGGGCTGGATGCACCTTTGGGCTGACCCAGTATGGCCATTCTTATGTTCTTATGTTAATACAAAATTGATAGTTTAGCACTAGCCAAAGATATCCTTCATGACCAAATAGGTTTCTTGTTTGCTAATTTCTATTACTTTCCCTTCTTTATTCATATGATTGAATATTCCCCAGTTCTTCTCATCACAGAAGCTCTAATGTCACATAGTAACAAAGGAAATCTTTAGCTGGGGCAGTCCAGTGGTTCGGTTAATCCAGGATCTTGTGATAATGACTGGTAGTGGCTGCTTCAGAGAACAAGAAACGCATACAACGAGTAGTTAGGGGAGAACTGGTCCCCAAGGAACTTTTTAATTCTGTACCCCTCTCATTAGAAGTTGACATACACCTTTATGGCCAAAGGCTATTATACTTTTCAAAACTCTTACTATAGAAAGAATACTATTATAATTCTGGATATTTTTATTATTGATGGAGATGTCTAAGCTATTTTGAATCTTACTAAAGTCTTATCTTATGGCAAGGAGTTTGACAGCCTGATTGTGATTCTGTAGGAAAGAATTATTAGTGCTGAATTTGTCACTTTTCAGTGTCATTAGATGTTCACAGTTCATGTTTTATGAGATTGAGAACTCCTGCTCATCCTAATTGACTTCATCATTTGGAATAGTTTTATCACGTCCCCTCTTACAAATTCACAGCATTTAAGGCCTGAAGAGATCATTACATAATCTAATCTGACCTATTGTATATCACAGGCTATTAAATTTCATCCAGTTACTCCAGTATTGAGCCCAATAAGTTGTATTTGGCTAAAACATATCACGACTGGAAGTTCTGCAAGATTTGAGGACATCGAGAAATGGAGAATCCACTGCTTCCCTAAGTATTTTGTTCCACACTTTTAAAAACTTGTGCCTTATTTCTAAATTTGATTACTTTCTAATTTGCTAAATTCTATGTGTCTCCCCTCTACATTAAAAAAGTTCCAGTCTTTCAGTCTGTCTTCCTATAAAGGTTTTTTGTGTCCATAGTCATTCTGGTTGCCTGTTCTGATCCATCTCTCTTTCTGCTAAATCTTTGTTGAAAAGGCATTATCAGAACTAAATGCAAATATTGTATCTTTGATTTATATAGGGGTAATACATTTTTTGCAGTGATCTTCTAGTTGTGTTGGTCCCAGGATTTTAGATAGACTCTCTAAGAAGAGTAACATTTTCCATATTATTTTCTATACTTTCCTGTTACTTGTCTCAGTGGTGACAGATGACAGAACGAGGAGCAATGGTTTCAAATTGCAATGCAGGAGGTCTAAGCCACATATTGCACAAATCTTTTTCACGAGGAGAGTGGTAAAGCATTGGAATTGTTTGTCTAGGAAGACGGTGGAATCTCTATCCCTAAAGGTTATTAAGTGCCATCTTGACAAAGCCATGGCTGGGATGATTTTGTTGGGATTGTTCCTGCTCTTAGCAGGGTATTGGACATGACCTCCTGAGGTGTCTTCCAACCTTCTGATTCTGTGATCAACAAAAATAGTTTTTTAAAAAGGTGACAGATCTATAAAAGCTACACTTGTGTTATGAGGGTTACTTGGGTCTTTTCTACTGACTGGAGGTCACTGCTGTTAATCTGAATTTGGAGGAACAACTGCAATTTGCAACCTTTCAAAAACAGCTGAAAAATTTTAATCATACATAGAGTTCCATGATAGCAAACATGACCCTCCCCTTCAAAAACTTCAAATATTCCCAAAAAAGTTGTAAAGCTAATGATGTATAATGCTTTTAAGACTTCTTGTTCTGGCACATTTCACCCAACACACTATGAAAGCATGACAGCCATACTGGACCTGTGAAATACAGCCTGTTCTAGCCCAACTGCTGAAGTACCACTCAAGGAAGAAAGGATGCAGCAATTCTTTGGATTCAAATTTTCAAACTAAACAATGCTTTTTTATATGCAAATATATAAAACAACAAGGTGGAAAAGCTTCCTAGCCTGCCAAAGAAGAAGGTCTAGAAGGAATTTGTTCTTTAAAGGTCACACTAAAGCTACGTCTACACGTGAAGCCTACATCGAAGTAGCTTATTTCGATGTAGCGACATCGAAATAGGCTATTTCGATGAATAACGCCTACACGTCCTCCAGGGCTGGCAACGTCGACGTTCAACGTCGACGTTGGGCAGCACCACATCCAAACAGGCACTGCGAGGGAACGTCTACATGCCACAGTAGCACACATCGAAATAAGGGTGCCAGGAACAGCTGCAGACAGGGTCACAGGGTGGACTCAACAGCAAGCCGCTCCCTTAAAGGGCCCCTCCCAGACACAGTTGCACTAAACAACACAAGATCCACAGAGCCGACAACTGGTTGCAGACCCTGTGCATGCAGCACGGATCCCCAGCTGCAGCAGCAGCAGCCAGAAGCCCTGGGCTAAGGGCTGCTGCACACGGTGACCATAGAGCCCCGCAGGGGCTGGAGAGAGAGCGTCTCTCCACCCCTCAGCTGATGGCCACCATGGCAGACCCCGCTATTTCGATGGTGCGGGACGCGGATCGTCTCCATGTGCCCTACTTCGACGTTCAACTTCGAAGTAGGGCACTATTCCCATCTCCTCATGGGGTTAGCGGCTTCAACGTCTCACCGCCTAACGTCGATGTTAACATCGAAATAGCGCCCAACACGTGTAGCCGTGACGGGCGCTATTTCGAAGTTAGGGCCGCTATTTCGAAGTAGCATGCACGTGTAGACATGGCTTAGAAGAGGGAAATGATCCTATTTAACCCTCTGAACTAGGGTCCACTTCTTTTTCTACTTTATTGACATGTCAGAAATTTTAATTTTGGTTAAGAGGTAAAGAATGTGGTATTATGTCTCCTTCTTGCTATATGTACTACACATCTGCCATTTAGGACTAAATAAAAAACCCATGCGGCAGAGGAAAAGGTCCACTTAATATAAGCTCAGGCTGCTTTTCTGACCCTGGTGTGCCAGCTTTATGGCACTGAAGCAAGGCAACATTTCAATGTTATTTCTAATACCCTTTATTACCCAGGAGAACGTCATACACGTTAATTCCATTTGTCCCTTGAAAGAGACAAGTCAGATTAATGAACAATATCTGCAAAATGTAAAGTTAAAAAATTCCATCAAGATGATGTGTACTTATACCACTCTTTTAAAATTAAAAGCAGAACATCTCTATTTTCATTCAGACCAATGAAAATGCAGAGAAATTGCACAGACTTTCATAAAGTTACATTGGTGTATGTGAGAGGAGTCCAGTATTTCCATTTCCTGATGAATAGTTCATTTAGTAAAAAGAATATTTTAGAATGAGTCATAAAATGATGCACCCTAATGACACTGGCATCAAGAAGGTCTTGTGTGAAAAACTTCATGCTTCTGTATAATTTTGACTCTTTGTTGGAGCAGGAAATAAAAACACACACACACGCACAGCTTGTGAATTTTCATGCCACTCACTATAACAAACCAAGACAGATGTGTTATAGTATGACACAAAACAGAACGCAGCCTAGTTGTGTGTTTTGAGTAATAGAAAGCTAACTATAGGGCTTTCTTACTACAATAAAGATTAGACGAGGGACTTCCTGCACTCCATGACACTCAAACAACATTCACACACAAAAAAAAATGATGATAAATTTTAGGCCTAACAATGTTAATTTAATCACCACCAAAAAACCAAGTATCTTTATATCTCTGAATGAAGGTGTGGCCTCAATTCCTAATCACAGTAAAATTACACCATCAAGCCAGTCACTTAGTATCACAATCCATGGCAACTGTTCAGTAAATCCTGAAACACGCAGCTTCAAGTTGCACATAACTCGCTTTAATACGAGTTAAGCACAACTTGAAGTTGCTCTGTTGCTTTGAGCCTGCCTTCCTCCAGTGGCGCAGCTGCCAGGCTGACGGCCGCATGGTTGGGGGAAGGCATGAAGAAGCAGCCAGGAAACTGACCAGCCCTGGTGGGCTGTTGAGTTTCCCAGGTCCTGCAAGAGGTGGGGAGCTGGGAAGCAAGCAGCAGCCTGGTTTCTGGCTCCCCACCCTGACGTGCATGAAAATTTGAGTTATGTAGGGACTGCAGTAACGCAATCCCCACGTAATTCGGGGTTTTAATGTTCCTCTATTTACTCTCACTGGGCCAGCGAGGGCACGCACTCAGGCTTCCAGCTCCTCTGGCCATCACCTCTCTTGAGTGAAGGCACCTGGATCTCTCCTTTCTGACTGGGGTATTGCCACGCTGAACAATTTCCTGCCATCACTATATTAGTCCCAGTAGAGACAGGCTGTCCAACCAGACCTGCTTAATTTCTCTTCAGAGGCTAACATTGTCATTGTCCATGGTCGCAGATCCAACAGACGTCTTTTTATGCAAGCCTATTTTATTCTTAAGGTAAAAGCATTACAGAGAAAACAACTTATTAAAAACACAAGAATCTACATGGGTGCTAATAAGGTTACCAGTGACTACCCCAACCATAACATGGGTTCTGTCAGGAGCAGTACTTCAGCAACTCATCTCAAGAGTTTTCTTGTGTTTCCAAAGTGCACCATAACTTCAGTTCAAGACAATTCATGACAAGCACACAGGCTTATGGAGACCCAGTCCTTTCGAATGTTCCCTAAAAACTGGGGCTCTCTGTGGACCAGGTCTAGCTGTCTTTTGGATCAGGAAGAAGGCTCTGAGCCTGTTTAAAACCAGGTGATTTATCAAAATATCCCTTCATCATCTGTTGGTCTCTGGACAATCCCATTGGAACTAGCATACACAACCTTTTCAGAGGGTGGCTTCAGAGGGCTAATAACCAGAGAAACAGCATTAGTATCACCCTCCTCACACATACAAGGCTACATTCACACATCTCCAATTGCATTTTTAATTCTGGGGACACCGAAGGTGTTAAACCTCATTCAGCAAAGTTTATCTTAATTCCATAAAGTTTGTCCTTGATGCTGCCTATCTTGCCACAATTCCCATTTACCTTTTCAAAACAATAGGCAGATTTTCATTGATTCCATGCTTTTGCAGATTTCCTTGGGAAAGCAATTCTACAGATTACTTTCTACCTGAAATAGGTCTACACATTTGCACTCTCACTTCTATTAAATGAAATACACCAGACTAAGCTGAAAGCAAAACCTCGTTTTCTTTTAACTACTTTCAACTGCACATTGAAATAGTGTGATGGGTGCCTTTTGTCTCCTTTCATCTACAGGAAGTCATTACTTAGCTTGAAAGGCCTCTCCTTGACATGATACATTTGGTTAGAATCACAAATACACAACAGGAGAATATGTAGTATCTTCCTCTTAAAAATGTACTGGTAGTTATCCTGGAAATTACAGGTCAGTAAGACTTACTTTAAGATCCCAAACTGGTTGAAATGGTAAAGTAAAACAATTTTAAAACACATAATTACCAGAAATGCACACAATATCCTTTATCTGTAGAGGAAAGCAGAGATGGTCCAGGTTGGGTGCTCCTCCAGTTCATGAATACTTAATCTGTCTCACACCTATTCCTTTTCCCCATCTGACCCCTTGATCAATGAAAATTCTGAAGGAGAACAGGTGAGCCTAACAATCTCTCTGCATATGCCTCTCTCAGTATCCTGTTCCTGTATTTCCATTGTCTCTTTTCAAAGCAACACCTACTCTGATGTCCATTCATGTACACTTACCGTTAGAGTTACTAAGTTAGGACTGCTTATTCAGTGCCAGAAGATAGTATTTTGCCTCTCATGTCATTTTCAAATAAAGTAGTCCTTTTCATACCTGCAACTCTGATTAAATAAAGGAAATGCGACTCTTTCAGCTTTGTTTTTCAAGACACAAAATTAACAAGGAAAAGAAAAAATAAGAAAGAAAAAACATGAAACCTTTCAAAACTGCCCAGCTGTCATCACAGCTCTAGTTCTGGTGCTTGCATTGTGTTTGAATATTTTTATTCACTTGTTTATATGACACTCAAACTGTTCCAAATAACATAATGCATATGCACTGAAACAACTCTAGTGCCTTGGTCATTTCTGCTTCATGGAAGCAACTAAACTTGAACGAACCTGTTGCTTAAATTTACAGTTAGAGGAAAATGGTCTTTCAGAGCTGTTCTTTGACACACCATTCAGACCTCTCTTCTTCCTGCCAAATTTCAGAAAGCTCATTGTTTCTTTTGATTGCAAAGTGTTCAATGTACCTCAAGGAAAATATTGTACTTATGATCTAACATTTTTGGCAAAAGGATACTTGGACATATTGTTACAGTATGATACCTGTACACATTGCAACAAGTGTGCACGTTGAACACTAAAAAACCACTATTATTGTTGGGGAATTATTTGTATTTTTATTTTTATTCAGACAGAAACAAGACAATCTGCAGACAGTCAGGGATTTAAACTGTAGCTCATTTAAATTAAAGACTACAAGGTTCAAAATGCTATCCTCTGCTCTCTTTCCACAAAACCTACACCCATATTTACTAAAAGTGACACAAACTACATTCAAGTTTTTAAATCATCACCACTAGATGATCATTACAGAGAGGGTAAGCCAAACTTTTTCATAATATACTGACAAATAAACCCGTTCATAAATCAAGTGTTAGGAAACACAAATGGACACCAAAAGCATCACATAGCTGATATTTTCATGGGTTCCTAACATTCTGAAAGCTGAGTTATGCTTACCAGTGAATTAAATTCACACAAATGCTTCCCCTTTTAACCAACTTCTTTGTGTTTCTAAGAAAACGTGTTGTTCATTGTTGTTAAATCAAACTAGACTTTTAACAGGATCTTACAGTTTAACTTTTCCAAGCATATTATATGTTGTTATAAGACAAATTTTTAAATGTTTCTAGACTCAATTTGGGCTTCCTTAGATTAGCAAGATTCACCCATTCGTGTATTAAGATAAACAGTTAGTCACTACACTTAAACATGATTTCTCCCCTGCCAGCTGTAGTAAGAAAACACCCTCAGTACTGCAGCTGCTTACCAAAGCTAACACAGATTTTAATAGAAATATTTAAAGGGACAATTTGAAGTTTACATCCAAAATTTGACCCGCCTTACAATTATCAGCTACCGTCCAGCATCCTCTGGGCACAGTATATACATTTTTGTTTAAAAGTAACTAGTATGACAGCAAAAATGTAAACTATAACCATTGCTTTTGCAAAACCTATGAAATTGTGTGTCTTGCATTTCAAAACAGAGTGGGAACATAAATCAACTAACAAATGCTAACAGAAATTTATTGTGAGGGCCACCCAAGAAAGTAAACAGAAACGCCATGTTGATTTCAAGTTCCAGCAGAAACAGGATAAGTTTGTAAAATGAGAAAAAGAAAAAAAATCAGGAAGACGTGTAGAGGGCCTGACTATCTGCTGCCTAGCAACTGTCATAATTTATACCGGGGTGAGGAATCTACAGCCCATGGGCCAATCAAGGCTTGGAGTTCAGCCCTCCCTCACCCATCCTGAGAGGCGTGAGCCAGCAGTGGCTCTCCAGCCATGATAGGGGTTAAGTGGGCCATGGCTGAAGCACAAGCATCAACTCCCTGCTGGCCCAAACCTGAAAATAAAGGACCAGATCCAGCTCACAGGCTCTGCCTGGCAGCAGGACAGAGTGGCTTTGTGCTTGGAACTGCTTCTTGAAGATATCCCACCCCCATCACTCCTACTGGCTGAATTGCAGCCAATGGTAGTGGCAAAGGCTGGTGCCACCAGCAGGAAGTTCCCTATAATGCACAGAGACAGGCAGCCAGGCCATGTGTGGTCCTCCACCCTTAAGCTGCACCAGATAGGTGCCCATGTCCCCATCTCTGTCCCTTCCTGCTCAGACCCAACATCACCTCTTCAAGCCCCACCCCCACCTCTAGCTCATTCCTCACTCTCCTTTCTCCCCAGATCTCTCACCCTGATCCTTCACCCTCCAATCCATGCCGCTCACAGCTAGCCTGCTCCTGCATCCTCCCTCCCTCCCTCCTGTCCTGACCCCCCACCCTGCTCCTGCATCCCCTTCCAGAACTCAACCCCACATCCCCAGCCCACTCTGCCATGTTACATCCTGCACCACAACCTTATTTCTGCACCCTACCTCCTGCTCAGACTCAACATCCCCACTTCAGCCAGCTCCCCAGCATCTGGAGTGTGGCCAAATTTCCCGTAGTACCGTACAGTTTGTTTACAGCCACGAGCCCTGGCTCTCAGTGTTCTGTGCTGTTCTTTACCTCTAATTTACCCCTTAATGTCTTCTAAGAGCCCACTTGAAGAAGAAACTTTAAATTCAATCTTCAACCAGCTTCAAACACAAGAAGGATGCTTTTGCACAGGTTATTGCAGAACAATTTACAGCAGTATTTTCATATAAACAATTACTCCCTCTGTACACTAAAATCACTAACATTGAATTGAGATCAGTGAGCAATACTAGACATAACGTTTGAATGAAAAACAACAAAGGACTTGATCACAAACACCAGCATCTTCCAGGGACTAAGAGTCACATGTGACATGACCTCAAACATAATAAAATAAAGTCTGGTCTCCTTCACACTGAAAGGATTTCAGATTAATACTGCTAGGATAATAAAAAATAGAGTTTGGCTATTCTGAATGATAATTTCTGACCTGTTACAGACTTGTAGCTTGTATTCCACAGATACAAACAACAGAGGTTCAGTACACCACCACCACTCGCAAATAGCTTGAGAAACAATGGTTCACTGATAGATTTCATTCCACGAGGATGACATTAACTGTCAACAAACTGAATACTAAAAATGAATTGGGATTCCTTTACTGGATTAAAAGCAACTAATTACACAATTACTGCTTGTTGGGACAAGTCCTTTGGACAGTCCTTCTGTCAACAACAGATAATCTGTTTCACCCACCTGAAAATTATGATGCCCTATATGAATAAAGAGGGAGACCCACATGAGTCTACTCTGTCTTCAAACTGTACAACACAGCTAAGACACATGAGAAGCATGGCTCATTCTAGCTAGTTCTGACTGAGAATATTTTCTCTCAGATTACTCAGTTGTGACTCCAGGAGTCTGAGATGTTTTGCGTGGGTCCCAGAGCACCAGCCCAGCAGCACTGGAGCTGTAGGAATACTATTTGCATGATTCCATAGAAGTGTAGCAAGCACTTCCTCAGTTAATTAAATTAAAGCAAATAGCCACAATGAGATGGGGCCAAAGCTAGCACTGAATTCAGCAGAACTGGGGTCCCATTACAATACAACAAAGGGATCCCAACAAACCAAAGTGTCCATGGCACTCCTGAACCCTTATCTTGTTAAGGTCATTTCCCCAGCCCTCACGGTAGCCTCCAACAATTTCTGGTGGGCAGATCCTGACTGGATTTTTGGAGGGTCTGTATAGTTTTTACTCATTATATACTGTACAGTGGTGTTCAGGAGATGGTGGAACCTTATCATAGCAGTGTCACTTAGGCTGTGTATACACTTGCAATTCTCTTTGGAAAGAGACATGGAAATAAGGGGAATCGAAAATGCAAATAAGGTGCATATTTACATATCTGGCACCTCATTTGCATATTCTTCTTTCGAAAGAGCTTCTTTTTGGTAATAAGGGCACTTCAAAGTGCCTGCAGCTACCCGGCTTGCTGGCACTTTGAAGTTGCTAACTTAGAAGTTCCCGTGGTGAGAATTAGAAGTTCCCGTGGTGAGAATTAGCCTAATGTGGTGCTGTGTATGCATCGCAACACCTCATTGCTATTCCCCACTCAGGCTGATTACCATGCCCCTTCGAAGGAGGAGGCTAGTGTAGACAAGCCCATACTGACTTTCTGAACAAGAAAACTCCAGTTACTTATATTTCAAGATCTCATGTCTATTTATTTTTATATGTATCTATATAGAACTTAGAGCACACCTGATCAAAATACCCTGACAACGTACAGAACATAGTATTTTACATGCTTTCTCTGAGTATCACACAAAGACCCAAACTTCAGACACTCTTCAAATTTTCAGAACATGTAAAAGTTTATGTTTGGTTAAAATCAGGTTTTAATATGATACTCGAAGACAGGGATTGCCAAGATACATCATTGTTCGCTGTGGCAATATTAACCTGACAAACTGTATTTTTAAAATATTTGTTACTTAATATTTTGTTGAGCTTTAAAGCAGTCAATATTATAGATCCCAACAACTGAATTTCTCAGACAAGTTCACAAAAAAACATCCAACCAGTACTATGTTTGCAAGCAAGGGCAGAATAAGTGAGGGGGCACACTAAACATTTGAATATAGCATGCATAGCTTTGTACTGTATAGAATCTTTTGCATGGAACTCTCTTTCCAGTTTCCCAGATAGGCTTTAGAAAAGGTTTTTAGATTTCATGGCATGTATTCTATCAGTACAGAGCACCACCAACAAAAATCTTGCTCAAACTTTTACATAGCAGTTATAACATGAGCACAAGCTAAGGCATTTAGTCCCATTAATGTACATGGGACTTCATGCATGACACAAGTTGTACATCAAGCAGTTCACTTTATCAATTCAACAGCTATTTAAGTACAAATCCATTCCTCTGAGAAAAGTGCAATCTCCTCATAGTCTGGATTTCTGTTGCATCAGCTTCAATGTTATTGCATTGTTTTAGCTTTCTGCATGTGCTATCTTCATTAATGTTCTACAGAGGTGCTCTTTCAGTCTGACCTCCAAGACCATATTTTACTCAAAATCTACAGACTCACCTGCAAGATGCTACCAAAAATCCTGTCTTGACTTACACATTGTTTTATTTCCCCCCTATACTCCTGAAGATTATGGCCCTTATTGTGCTTCCTCATATTCTTTGCATTTTTTCTCATGCAAACCTACATGCATGGCTCAGTCTTCAAGCAATCTCCTCTGTTGTCTTTGCCCTCATAAATAATCCCACATGCTCCCTGTCATGACCTCCCTGTGGTCTGCCCTGCTTAGACTGCAAACTCTTTGGGGCAGGAAACATATGGAGCTGTGTAAATCACTGGGTAAATTTATGCAACTGTGTTGTTCTGTCCAAAAATAAAATAGTATTATTTATCTTATCAAACACCACCGAAAAATTTTCCCCCATATTAAAAGTATGTGGAATTTTTATGGGGAAGGGCTCTGACAACTGTAAAATGCATGTGCTGGAAAGATATTAGACAATGTGCACTGAATCATGATTTCATCAGTGTGATACCACTGATTTTTATCTGGAGGAGACTGGCACATTGCCAGCAAACCTCGCTGTGGAGTCTCTCTAATTAAGTACAGGTGAGGTGCATTAAACAGTATAATTTAGTGTCTTGAACTTGCATTAATATAATTAATTTCGTATGATCTTTAAAAACAAATTGTAATGTCAACTTGATATAAAGCAACTTTTGTAACCATGTTTCAGTCAACTCTACCATTGTTCTCTTTCTCTCAACCCTTCCAATTATTGTTTACACCAGCTAGCTTGTTCTCTTTTTGTTAAAACTAGCTATAAATTCTTTGGTGGAGGAACTTTCTCCTAAGTGTCTGTAAAGTGCTTAATATGATAGGGGACCAATTGTGGAATAATAATAGTAACTGTCATCATAATTAGGTATTTTCTACAAAAATAAATCCTATGGATTTAAGGACATTGGAAATTAGCTAGCTAGCCACAGGGCTACTGAAAAACATGGTATAATAAAAACCAACTGATACAGAACACTATTTTCAACAAGATTGGTGTGCTGGACACGTGAAAAAAATTACAATTCTAAATAGGCACATATCTTATGATTTTCAGCACATGGCCTTTTATAAAAATATTTGGGCACATTAAAGAGAAAAAAATCCAGCAGAACAGATCTGATAGTACAGTAACCATCTAATTATACAATTGCTTTTTCAAGCTTCCAACCAAGACACATTACATGATTCATTCTCTACAACCAAGCCCTAAAATACAATTGTATCTGCTCCAATCCCACGGACAGAGACAAAAAACTACAACATTTTTTATCAAGCGTTCATAAAACTTGATTACCCACTAGGGGAAGTAAAGAAACAGATTGACAGAGCCTGATGAGTACTCAGAAGTCACCAACATCATGATAGGCCCAAGAAAGAAAATAACAGAACACCACTTGTCATCACCTATGGTCACCACCTATAGCCCTCAGCTTAAACCCCTCGAACGCATCACTGACAATCCACAATCTATACTGGAACGTGATCCCTGACTCTCACAAGCCTTGGGTGACAGGCCTGTTCTCTCCTACAGGCGAACACCCAGCCTCAAGAAAACAATCACCAGCAGACACTCACCGTACCACAGAAATACTAACCCAGGGATGTATCCCTGCAACAAACCCCATTACTAGCTCTGTCCACATATCCATACCCATGACACTATCACTGGACCTAACCATATCAGCCACACATTCAGGGGCTCTCACACCTGCATATCCATTGAAGTGATATATGCCACCATGTGTCAGCAATGCTCCTCTGCCATGTACATTGGACAAACTGGACAGTCTCTGCGCCAAAGAATGAATGGACATAAATTCTCCATCAGGAACTGAAATACACATAACCCTTTGGGGGGTACACTTTAACTTCCCTGGACATTCAATGAAGGATTTAAAAGTAGCCAGTCTTATACAAAAGGATTTTACCACAAGGTTACAGAGGGAGACATCTGAATTGGACTGCATGTGCAAATTTGACAATTTTAAATTAGGCCTTAACAGGGATTTCAAATATCTTATGCATTACAAGGGCAATTTTCCCACCTTTGAAATTCACAGGAATGGCACACTTCCTACTTAACTTAATTTGTTCCTACTTAACTGTTTGCTTAAGTGACAGAAGTATTAATTTTACCTCTTTATTCTCTGTTTACTATTTGTGTGCTAAATTCCAATCAGAAACTCCTGAGAAAATCTAAAGGTAAATAGGTTTGTACAGATGTCATTAACAGAATAATTTGATGAAAATGGCATTGCGCAATTGTAACTAAGCACTGAACCTTTATTACTGTTTATGGAGCTTGAGATGGAAAGCTAGCTTGAGTCTTAGCATATTTAGGATCAGTTCACATTTATGGGTTTTAGAAAAGACATCAAGAAACAGAGCACTTTAGCTGGAGTCATTTAGAAATAGCAGACATGGACCCCAAGTATATGGGTATTTTTAAGTCAATTTCTGGAGTAGAGCTATATTTTAAAAGGACACTGGTAGGCGGGAGTGAAAGTGACAAATTTCTTACATATTCTGGCCTACCACAACCTGCCCCCTCCTCCCGGAGCATGGGTTGTGATAGGACAGAGCTGTTACCTCACATCAAACCATACATAAACTTATTCCACCTGACAAGAAGTAAAAACTGAAAACAGAAGAGGATTTGTAACGGTAAATAGTGAATGTAAAATATATGTAATTTATGCAACAATTCTGATTTTCTGTTATTAATGCAATTTCAGTCTCAGTGCAGTGTGTGCAGGCATGGGGGGGCCTAAAGCAGGGTGCTAGGTGTATGTGGGGGAGATGCAGGATTCAGGGCAGGGTGCTGGGGGCAGGGGGTGAATGTGAGGGAGACCCTGGAGCTGGGTTACCTCTCCTGCCATAAAGGAGCTGTGGGCTGTCAGTGTGCAGGCTTGCTTCAGGGAAACCAGCAGACATGTGAGACACCTCCTGATGGAATTGCTCCCCTGCAACCCCCTCAGCTGGGTCTTAAAACAGCATGGCCACTTGGCCAGCTCTTGCTAGAGTAGCACACTCTGGAGCACCCCTGACTTCCCCCTCTGCTGGTAGATCTAAAATCAGATAACTATTGCATACCTTCAGTGTGAGAGACCTCCTGGCTTCTTCCCAGGGGTCGCTGGCAACAGTGCACACCAGGGATAGCACACGCAAATGCCCTGAACAGAGACCCCCTACAGTGTGCCCCCAGCTGGCTCATTTAACCTGCCTGCTGCTTCACTGGCTGCATGAGCTAGTTTATCAGCCCCAGTCTGCAGCAGCAGGAGCCCAGCTGGGAGGGTGCATCACAAGCTGTGCCTCCGCCCAGCTCGTTGCAGTATTGCCCCAACTCCCCTCCCCACAACCAGCTCTTTAAAAAGTGCTGCCCTCCCCCCAGCCAGCTCTTTAAGCTATCATGCCCCCCCATATCTTTAAACAGTGCTGTCCCCCCGCCAACCCCCTCAGCTGGGTCTTGAAACAGCATGGCCACTTGGCTGGTTCTCACTGGAGCAGCACACCCTGGAGTGCCCTGTACTTTCCTCTCTGCTGGTAGGTCTAAAATGAGATAACTCTTGCACGGCCTGTTCTTTTACACACTGCCACCTCCATTCATCTGAACGCTACATGTTTCTACTTTGAGAATTTTGTGCTAGAAGAAAGGAGTCTTGCAGATTTCACTGTGATGCCACCTTACAAGAATGAAAGTAACAAACAGAAATTTGGTGTTAATATTTATAGTATGTACTTAGATTTGTACCACTCCCACAAACTAAAACAATCGGATTTCCCTATACATTTCTAGGCGTCATTATCCTTTACTTTTTTAAAGTTACACTCTTAGGCTGATACTATCAAAATTGTTCAGGTCATTTTATTTCCAAAAGTGAACTGAACAAAGTTAGACCTTCAATATTTCTAGCTTAACCATGTCTATGCTAAATGGCAAGACATACCTCCTGTGGTTATCTCCTTTGAAACTGGTAGCAAAGCAGGATGTGGAGACAGTGTACCAAAATTAATATAAACTGTAAGGAGGTACAACAAGAAGTCCTGCGGCACCTTCTAGACTAACAGATATTTTGGAGCATGAGCATTTGTGGGCAAAGACCCGCTTCATCAGATGCATGAGTGAGTATAAGGTGCCACGGGACTTCTCGTTGTTCTCGAAGATACAGACTAACACAGCTATCTCTCTGGTACCTGTAAGGTGGTACGTCAGTCTTTTCTGGTAATAAGCAGCTCATCATGATCTCCTGAAATTGTTTATGCTTTATTTGTTAGCTTTAAAAAAGATTTTAGATAACCCAAGCTACCCCCACATATCAATATACCAAGATAAGGCAAGAAGAAAAGCAGAACAGTCCATACATTCATAAGACAGTGATTCAAAAATCCATATTTATGTGTATTAGTCATTTTTTTATACAAGGGCCAGAGTGTCAAAATGCAGTTATCAGGCCTTTCCCAGTTTATCCTATTTTGTTGTCCATTCAGGACAGACAGAAGCTTTGTAAATGTGAAGTGGGATTGGCTTGGGTGAAGGAGTTGGAGAAACTGGCAAAAAGGAAAGCCACGTGCTAAGATATCTGGAATGGCATTCCAATTGCTCAGTGAGTCATCAGGAAAAAGAGGAGTTTACTCAAATTTTTCATAATTAAAATGGGGTGTGTCAGATTATCTGGGTGCCTGTGATCTGTCTTAAGTAGAAGCTTAAAAGCAACAATTAACTATTTTAAATCAATAGATTCTAGACTTCACTGAAGTCAGTTGGAAATATATATTTGCTGCAAGACGTTAACATGATGAATGATGCTTCTTAAAGATTAAAACATATTATTGCCTGATCTGAGTAATAGAAGGCAAAGACCAAAAAGACAACAGTACACCCACAATATTCAGACTTACTCAACTGTGAAGATTACCATGTCATAAATAGCTAAGAATACTCTCTGTATGTTTGTTTCAATATTACTATTTACTGGAAATATTCTGAGTATCCTCCCCCATTTTTTTCACTTTATTTTCAAAATAGGTGAAGCAGCAGCACACATCTATAGGCTAAACCATAGGCCAGTTATACTGGAGCAATAATGCAAACTATGTTCTGGGTAGCAGATGCAGAGATGACAGACATTAGCTTTTGAAGTCATTAAACAGCTTACAATTTTTGTACACCATGACTTATCAATTGACAGTAGTTAGAGATAGTTTCCATATAGTTAGTGACAGCTCCCAGCAGTTCCCTGTATCACGATGATACTACTCAGTAAAATGCAGAAATATCATGTTTCACTACTCTATTTTGGATAAGTTGTAAAGAACAAAAGAGTGGGTGATCACAAATTTCCAATATGCAATGTACAGATGTTACCTAACAACAGTGCTGACTGGTGCTCAAACTATGTGGCAGGTTGAACCTGGCAATTAGATAACATACAAAATCATTTCTGACCTTCCAAATAAAATCCAATAACTGAATAGTGTGGGGCTCTTCCCACTTCTTTTACCCAATATTTCCTATGTAACAATGCCAAAAGTGAGCAGGCAGGCCCATTCTGCTCTGTTCCATCCCATTACCCCTGACTTGGGCACAGGATCTCCCTGCTCCCCATTTTAATTTCCCATCTCTCATCATCTCTCTCCGCATGCCTCAGGGCCAGGTCACAGGTTAACAAGTCATTACAGAGCATGTGAAAATAGTTTATTCTACTCTAGTTCTTTATTCCACTTTTCAAGATCATATGCCTCATATTTATTTACCTTTTATTATTTTAGAAATTTTAAATTAGAGTTTGAAGAGTATAAGCATCTTGAGTATTTAGGACAAAATGGCTAAAAGAAAATTCTTAATGGTTTATCACATTGGCCCCAACGGTGCCATCCTTATTCAAATACAATGACTACTGATTGTAAATAATGAGATGAAAGTCTGGCTTCCCTCAGGTCAATGTGAGTTTTACTATTGACTTCAAACCTACACTATCAGAGAGCAGAGAAAAAAAAAAAGAAAACAAGTGAATTTCCAGATTAGAAACCATATTTTTTTCTTTTGAATGACCAGATCTACCAATGAATGCTGATTAAAGCAAGACTTCCAGCAATAAGACTCCTAATAATAAGGACCAACAGCAATAAAAGATGGGGAAGTAAGCTTAGAGGCTACTTCTGGCAACAAAAGTCAAATTTGTGGGGAAGAAATTATTCAAGGCCCCAGATAGCGACTCAAGAAACCACTTACACAATGCTGAGTCTCTTTCAAGTTGGGAAGTCAGAAAAGTCTATGTGGTAAGTGTTCTTAAAAGGGCAAGAATATTACCAAAGTTAACTATGAAATCTGTCCTCAAGGGAGAAACAGCCAAAAGTCAGTGTGTCAGTCTCAGGACCCAAGGCCCTCAGGATATGCTGGCTGAGATGTTGCCAGTGCAGGAGCTGTCTTCGCTGGCACCGAAGTCTGGGCCAGTTTGGGAGGCTGTACTGGGGAATGCAAATAGTTCCGAGTAGGAGGCTTTGGAGAATTCCAGTCCTGAGGAACATCCTTCTTTGGCACTGGGCCTAGAAGCAAAGACGGTGTACGGCACACCAAAGAATTGAGTGCAGGCTCCTGCCTCTGAGGCTGAAGTGCGTATTCAGTAAGGAGCTGCTGAAGTCAAAAGTCACACTCCTTAGAGGTACATGGCTTGAAAGCCTTGTAAATCTGACACTTATCAGCCTGGCACAAGTTGTGGGGGTTGCTCATTGGCACAGATTTCAAATAAGGTTCAAAGCCCTGGAACTTTGGAATACCCCAAACCCAGAGGGGACATGGGGAGAGAAGGGAAAAGCCCTTCTCCACCCACTTACTTCCAATACTAAATACAGCTACCCACAACTATTTACAAGCACCTAACTATTTACATAACCAGGACCCAGGAGGTGTGGCATAGTTCCAAAGCACTTGGGCACAGTTCCAACAGCCCTCACTGGTGCTAAGAAGGAACTGAGGGGCAGTTAGGTGTTGATGGTTTAGTCACTGGGCAACACTTTGTCTTGCTGAATGCTCTCTTGATTTGGTGTTGGTTCAGCCAGTTGTCTCATGGCTCCACTCACTCCACCTACACAGCTGAGTGACACCCATACCCTACATTCCAGATCTGTTTTAGCAGGAGACAAACTTTTTTTTTCCACAATTCAAAGTGCAATGAGACACTGAAGCATCCATTGGATTAATAAAAATATTACAGAAAATTCCTATTTCAGCACCAGACACTATACATGGCCCTGTAATATTAAAGTGTCAAAAAAATCTCCAATGTGTTTAGCATCATAACACCCCTGTCAGTTTGGAAGTATTTTTATCTTCTCTTTAGAGACAGGGAATAAAGAGGTACAGAGAAAATAAGTGACTTCTCCAAGGTCACACAGGAAGTCTGTGGGAGAGCAGGGAACTGACTCTAGGACTGCTGCATATCAGGCTAGCACTCTCTCCCTCCAGGCTAGCCTACTTCCTCTCTCTAAAAAGAAAACAACCCACATAAAACACTTCCTTACTTTATTCCCAGATTGTATATGAAAGTATAGACAAAATTGATCTTGGTTCATGTATTCACTGACTACCACAGAAGTCGCTTAATCAGTAAAATGTCCAGTAGATGGTCTTGATAATGCAGTCACAAGTAACACCTGAATGACCTTAATATAAAATCATTAGTACATGGCCTGAGTGAGTACATCACAGAAGTTCACAATAAACAAAATTTACAAAAATTTAATGAAATATGTGCCAAACAAGAGCCCCAACATTGAGCTAAAAGATTTTTTTTTCCCTTCCTAACTATAAATACAAGTATTTTACCCATAAACCCACAGCCACTATTGTCTGTTTCCCCTTAAGTTAAAAGAAGTGTAACAGGAGCTCCCAAGGGAAAAACAAAGAGAAGTTCTGTAGCACCTTAGGGTGCGTCTACACTTGCATTCCTCTTTCGAAAGACATATGCAAATGAGGGCAATTGAAAATGCAAATGAGATGTATAGTTGGCACCTCATTTGCATAATCTTATTTCAAAAGACGGGAAGAAGGATTCTTTCGAAGATGGGGTTTGCTTTCGAAAGAGCAGCGTCTGCACTGGTTTTCTTCTTTCGAAAGAAGCGTCTTTGAAATAATATGTAAATGAGGTGCCAAATATATAAATATGCACCTCATTTGCATTTTTGATTTCCCTTATTTGCATACCTCTTTCGAAACAGGAATGCAAGTGTAGACGCACCCATAGAGATTAGTAACATATGCTTCCATGGCTAAAACCCACTTCATCAGATGAACTGGAGTGAAAATACAAAAGCAGGCATATAAGAAAATTACTGCAAAAGAAAGAAGTTACTATCCATTGTAAATTAGGGTCATCAATCAGTGTGATCACTGTCATTCAATATAGCTGCTGGGGAGAAATGGATATCCTTTGAGGGGAAGTTGCCTCTACAGAGTGTTAACCCATTTAGATCCTTATTGAGGCTTACCTATATACTTTGGAATTTGCAAATGACCTTAGATTAAGAATGAGAACAACTGACAGTAAGAACGTTAGCACCCTGCCTACTTAGATGTTACACTTCTCGTCTGCCTCAGGGACAGAGCTTGCTTCACAAAGCTCTGTGCCTACAGGCCTAGGATGCAGCAACAGATTGTGAGAGGGACAGCGTGAGTTTCTTTCACTTGTTGGCATGCTGGCATCATGCCCAGCAGCTCAACCCCCTTACTGTCTCTCTACAGACACACGCACACCCAGCCTCCCTCTGTGATCTGCTCTCTGCTGCCAGCTGCTCTCAGCAGAGGTGCCCAGACTGCCATGAAAGAGGTGTGTGTTCCCTACAGATTTCTTTACGCCTCCATTTTCCTGTAGTGGAGCCAAGAAATGTGGAAGGTATTAATTCTGTACCTCCACAGAGACACAGAATTCCCACAGGATTGAAGGTGGTATAGACTGACCCACTCTATGGCAATTACTATTTGGGGTGGAGGCTGTATCCCAGTAACTCCAGGGTTGGGCACAGGTTGGAATGAACTATACTGAAAGTATTTTGTGATAGTGTAACAACCCACAAAAAGCCATTGCAAATGGGTGTACTTGGCACAGCCCTGGAGCTGCTCCAATGTGTGCAGGGTCCAGGCAAATGTCTGACCTGGGCCACAATTAAGAAATCTGAGCACTGGATTAAGCCACCTTTGTCAGCAGGAAAGACGTAAAGGAGAATCTAGCTATTATATAGAACTCTTATTATTGATTTAAGATATTTTAACATCTTTTGTAAACTGTGACAGGTCTCTGGCCTTCAAAGTGCCCTGGTCTTTTGATTTACTGTTTGAAACCAGGAATGCTAGGATGGTGAAGCATATGACTCAGGAGATCATGTGAATGTATATGACTAAAGAATGTTTAAAATTCAGTCTCTAGGAGCCTGAAGTCCGGGCAAGACCAGGCATAGGTGCTCCTTAGCTTATGTCTATGTTACAGTTAGACACCTGTGGCTGGATTGTATCAAGTGACTCAGGCTAAGGGTCTGTTTAATTATAGTGTAGACATTCAGACCACACTTCAGCTAGAGCTCTGGAACCCTCCAACCTTCCAGGGTCCTAGAGACAAGGATCCAGCCCAAGCCCAAATACCAACATTGCAATTAAACAACCCCATAACCCTAGTCAGAAGCTGGCTTTTAAATACAGTACACATACATCCAGTGACCAGGAAAGGGATGAATGAAATGGACAGAAAATAGTCCAAGTAAAGAAGATACTACACAGTGACAATATGCTTGACATCCTGGCAGTTAAGTGTCTTTAGGCTGGAGCCTACAATAGACACAGGGCCTCTTTCCCCACTCCCCCTACTCAAAGGTTCCTTAGTGACCCCTGAAAGGTGAATACAAAGTAACAGAATTGGAAAAAAGATGGAAGAATGTTTCCTAAAACCCATGGAGGGGGCCCACAAGACTAGAGGGCTGAATCCAGAAGCAGGTTATGAGAAAAACTGGTTCTGTCTTTCATTACACCAGAAAAGGACAGACTCTGTTGAAACTAGCAGCTAAGGCCTATCTGATGGCTATTTCTTTTATCACATTCAGATCTGCTAACTTGAACACATACATTTTGCAGACAAATTACCTGCACAGGATTCCTCTGATCACCCATACAACCTGCTGCTAACCACTGTGCAGAATTCTGTGATTGGAGCCCTGTTTTCTTTTCAAACAGACATTTGGAAGGAAAAGGTTGCCCTTTGACACACAGGCTGTGTTTAAGCATCAAAACTATTTTATCTGGCCTTCATCAGATCATGCCCTTTGCCAATCATAAATATTTCCAATTAGGCATTTTTGGGGGAGTGGTAGAAGAATTCAAAGTAAACTAGGAGGATTCTGTGGTTTCAACTGTCTTTCTACTTGTCTACAAAGTTATACTAAAGCATTCTAACCCCACCAAGTGAAAACAGATGCCTATGAAATTAATTCACAAAGTTCACTGATACATCACTCACGTTTTCCTGTACTCCTACTATGAGATTAAATTACAACCAACATAGTCTAATGATAAAAGAAAGCAACTCAGTTTCATTAGTGAAGCCGGAGATCTGGTCATGCCTATGGCGCAGAAGAGGAATTTTTTAAAAAATGCGTTCCATGGCAAGGTTTTTTGAAAGAAAATACAAAAGGTAAAGAGAGCAGAGTACTAAAAACAGTCCTATGAATATTAACTTATTTCAGAAATGGCTAAATGGAGCCACAGTCTCTTGCTCAAGGTCACACAGTTAACAATAACAGAACCAGGAGGCCTGATTATGATAATCTCATATTCTAACACATAGGCCACATTACTGTACTTTTCTATTCTACTGGCTAGAATAGAATATTGTGTCTTTTGCCTTATTCTTATTATTAAGAAAAAAAATCTATGAATGGCCATACTAGGTCAGATCAATGGCTCATCTCACTCAGTATCCTGTCTTCTGATAGTGGCAGGTACCAGAGGGTTTGAAGGAGTCAACAGAACAGGGCAATTTATTCAGTGATCTATTTTCGGTCATCTAGTCCCAGCTACTAGCAGTTAGAGGTTCAGGGGCATCAATACATTGATCACTGGGTTATGGCTTTGCAGTAGGACTACTCACAACAAAGCTAGCTAATGCAAAAGTCTAATCACTCACATTAACTCTGCAGTGAATACATGCAGCCTCTTATTAGGAGATTCAGCTACATGACTTTAGCCTGTCCAAAGCATCTTTGTATAAATACAGAAACTCATTAAACTGTAGAAAGTATTCATAAATTCAATCTCACCACCCTGAAATGGGAAAGTGGAGATCTTGTTTTCTACTCAAACAAATACAGTTGGATTGTTTAAAAGTCCAAAGATTTGGCTTCTCTTCTTTTTCCTTGGCTAATATTACTGACTGTTCAGCATAAAGATGTATAAAAATGCAAAAAACTGTATTTATATACTTATGTACATATACATAGTGATAAAGAGTGAGAGAGCACACCCAAAAATGACGGCAAACAAGAATACAGAAAGAACATATTGGCTACTTCTACACTAGCACACTACGTCGAAATAGCCTATTTCGAAGTAAGGACATCGAGATAGGCTACTTCAATGCATATCGTCTACATGTCCTCCAGGGCTGGTGCCGTCGACGTTCCATATCGAAGTAGCGACGGGGAACATCGAAAGGAGCCGCCCAGAAGGAAATGCGGAGCGTCCACACACACAAGCGCTCCCCGTCCAAGTAAGGGACCAGCAAAGCCCCAAGCCGCTCCCTTAAAGGGTCCCTCCCAGACACACTTGCCCTGCACAGCATGAGATCCACAGAGCCGACAACCGGTTGCAGACCCTGTGCATGCAGCTTGGACCCCCACCTGCAGCAGCAGCAGCAGCAGCAGCCAGAAGCCCTGGGCTAAGGGCTGCTGCGCACGGTGACCATAGAGCCCCACAGGGGCTGGACAGAGTGTCTCTCAAACCCTCAGCTGATGGCCGCCTTGGAGGACCCCCCTATTTCAAAGTAGCAGGACGCGGAACATCTACTCACGCCCTACTTCAATGTTCAACGTCGAAGAAGGGCGCTAGTCCCATCATCAGATGGCAATAGCGATTTCGATGTCTCACCCCCTAACATCGATTTCAACGTCGAAATTGCACACGGCACGTGTAGACACGACGTTTGCTATTTCGACGTTGTGCCAGCTACTTCGAAGAAGCTGGCTAGTGTAGACACACCCATTATGTTTAATATAAAGGAAATAAAAAATATTCAGGTAAACAAGTCAAACCAGGTTGATGCATGCTAACTCAAATGTTCTCCCTGAATCTGAAAGATACAACTAAGAATGAATTTAAAATAATATGACTTTTATCCTGTTCCGTTGTCTCTCCTTCTTGTCCACAAATTCTTCACCAGCATATATTTAATTATTCTCAATAAAGGGATAGTGGTAAATAAAAAAGCCCAAAATCTGGCACACTGTACCGTTAAAAATCAAAAAGTTTGTTTTTTTTTCTCCCAAAACACACTGATGCTTGAAAACTCTTATTTAAATAAAAAGGAAAATTTTAAAACGGCAATGAGAGTTTCAAAGCTAACTATACAGTAGAAATATATTATAAATAGGATTCATGTCTACAATGACAACACCGTGTACAGTGAATGCAGACACTTACTATATATATATATATAACATGAACTGGGGAATGTCTATGTCCTGCCATGCATAAAGTTGTGTTTTTGTGCAAGGAGCAACATGAAATATAGCTAAGACCATGATTCCTCTGAGCATTTCAGGAAGCAAAAGTATTCTACATTTCTGTTTTGCTGCCTCCGGATAAGAAAATGGTCAGAGAAGCACAATAGAGAAAATCAGGTGACCAACCATGCTACACATTTGGCCCACCAGCCTCAATAATATTCGTCTAAAATACAGTAGTTTTCCCTGGCAGAACAGAACACACACAGTTCGAAGTCTCTGCTAGCATTATGTTAGCATATCTTTTTGCACTGCCACACATTGTCTCATTTGGAGTCTTCTGTAAATATACACATTTATTTTATTTTATTTTTATAAGCATCATTTTCACATCCATTTTGAGTTGTCTCCTGGGATAGTGCAGTTGTGTCACCTCTACATAAAAGCCCTTGTCTCCCTTCCAGCTGTTAGCTTTTCATTCCCTTCTGGCCAACACTTAAAGGCTCAGAAGAAGAGAGCCAGAGGGAGTGTCAATGTAAATGCAACAGAAAAAGTCCAGCAAACAGCAGAAGTTTGTCCAGTGGTAAAGCAAGATGGACAAAAGTAATGATTTCCAAACTTTTAAATTGATTTTTATTTAAATTATGACTTTTTAAAAAAATCAATTGATCTTTAAAATTAGCTTTTCATTTATCTGTTACCAGTACTTTATTTTCTTCCCTAAATTGATGCTGTAGATAGAGGTTATGATAAGAGAAAACTGTATACTAAATTTGGTGGTCCTAGTTCTTACCATTTAGGAGGAAGTCTCAAACAAACAGGCCAACAGATACAAAGACAGACAGACAAATTCAAAAATACACTAGATTTTAGCCCATGATGCTGGCTCATTTGCTGTGCCCTCCCTAAGAAATAATGTACATACTTAATTTGAGTTAGCTAACTTTTGTGAAAACTACAAACTCTTTACGCAACATAAGGCTTTTACCTTATGTTAGTTAATTCAAGTTAAGAACACACTTTTTTCCCTAGGCTATGTCTAGACTAGAGGAATTTGTCAGAAGAAGTTTTTTGTTGGAAGATATCTTTCAACAAAACTTCTATCTACAGATTGCAACCAGACTGCCAAAGTAGATTGAAAAACCGATCTCCTCTGTTGACAGAGTGGCTGGACTGCCTGGCCACTCTATCAGCAAAATGGTCAACCAGAAGCACAGCAAGTAGGGCTGCCCAGTGTCCTGGAAGCTTTTGTCAACAGAAGGGCCCCCAAAAATTCCAGACAGGCTTTTTGTTGACAGATCTCTGTTGACAGAGGTGTTCTTCCTCATGGCAAGTGACGTACAGCTGTCAACAAAGTGCTGCATTCTTTTGACTTACTAGCAACAGAACGTCCTTGGGAATCTTGACACTGTGGGTTTTGTCGACAAAACCGTCTAGTCTAGACGTAGCCTTAGTGAAGACAAGGCTACTGAAGAGATCTTCCATTCAAGGAAACTGAGTCCCTAGCTCTGTCACAACCTATATGATATTGGTTGACTACATCACTTAATCTATGCCACAATATTCCATCTGCCACATAGGTTAATAATACTTCCTTTCTCCAACTCTTTTTCTTGACTTTTTAGAAAGTAAGAAGCTCTTTGGGACTGGAAATGATTCTTATTACACTCATCCCTCCCTACATGAGCACAACTGGTTCCCAACTTTCTGCTTGTAGGCGAAAACTCATAAGAGGAACACTAAATTCCTATTAAAATACATGTAAAAGTCTCTGATTGGTTCCTAAGGGCTCCTAACTCCTGCTTTTGAAAGGTAAGTGAACCTTGGGCTGCGGAGGCTTAAAGGCTGGGGGCAGTTTGAAGCCATGAGTGGGAGGGAGGATCAAATTCTGGTGGGGGTTCAGGCTGGGGAGCCGCAGGGGGTACATGCGGCAGGAGAGGGGTTTGGCTGTGGGGCCAGCAAGGGGGTCTGGCTGCCACAGTCTGGGGACACGGGGCTGGCGGGGGGGATGTCAGGTGCCAGGGCCAAGGGTCTGGCTGGGGTGCGGGTGGGTCTGCGAGGCTGGTTAGGCTTCTGCGGTACGGGGCTGCGAACCCGGTCAGGCTGCCATGTTTGGGGCTGTGGGGCCAGTTAGGCTGCTGCGGTACAAGGCCATGAGGCCAGTAGGAGGGTGTGGCTGTGGGGCCACAGGGCCAGTTAGGCTGCCGAGGTATGGGGCTGGCAAGGGGATGTGGCTGCAGAGCCGGTCACGCTGCTGCAGTCTGGGGCCTCAGGGCTGGTCAGGCTGCCGTGGTTTGGGTCTGCGGGTCTGATCAGGCTGCCGTGGCTTGTAGTTGCAGGGCCGGCAGAGGCTCAGGCTGCAATGGCCAGCAGCGAGGGTCTGGCTGCAGTGGGTTGGAGCTGCGGGGCTGGTGGGCAGGGGGTGTCAGACTAGCAGGGGTCGGAGCCACAGGGAGAGGGTTACACCTATTAGCAGGGGGAGTTCACTCATTGAGTGAACTAGTGGAGGTATATGGGTCCCTCATGTAAGTGAGTACTTGTAAATAAAGTACACGTTTAACGAGGGATGAGCGTATATATTCGTACAGTGCTAGCAAAATGGGCCCTTGGTCTTATTTGGGGCCTCTGGGCACGACTGTGATAAAATTAACAACAATCTTACCTTCCCCTTCATTAAACTATTTTCCAACATCCCCACTGTGAATGCTAGCAAATGACAGCAACCCCTGGAACCATCTGAGCAGAAACTGAAGTACTACATCAAGCATCCAATCTAGTGCTGGAGATCGGAGAGTAATGGTTAATGAATGTGGAATTACGGGTCCAGTAATAGCTGTACAAATTTCAGAGATCTAAATATTTTGGGGACAAACAGCAGAGGCTGCTGCAATGCAGTAAAGTGAGCTCCAAGCCTTCCTCCAAGCCTTCCTGGGACTATGCATTTTTAAATATTTGGTTTAAAAATATTTCAGTATCTTCAAATAAAAATAGTAAGGTCATTATTCAGCTTTCCTTCAAGTATGTTTTTAATGTGCAATACATATAAATTAACCTTAAATTGTTTATCCTAAGAAGATAAAATAGACAACTAAACTTGGCATATGCAATACAATACCATACTAGACTCCTGGGATCCCTTATAATTCTTTCTAAGTGTTATTGTATGAGAAGACCATTTTTGAAGTGTATTAGAAATTTTCTAGTATTATAATATTCTTAGTACTCACATGACAACAAGGATGACGTACAAAATCAAATTTAAAATTACTAGCTTCTGGGTTCAAAAAAGTAAGCAACATAATCATAAGAAATTAAGAAAATATAGTGCCTAATAATAGAAATGTTTTGACAGTCAAAAGCAGTTATTCATTTTTTCCCCGGATGATCTAAATCATAAAGGCTGATCTATAGAGAGTAGTGTTGCCAAAGGAATGGACACCAGTTTGTAAATTATAGGATTAAAAACCGCAGGAGTAGATAAAATAGGCAACAACTATGCACATTTGTTTTAATAAAGGCTCAAATTCATGGAAAAACCCTAAAACTCAACCAGTTTTACTAAAAAAAAAAAAAAAATTCACCTCTGTTTTTTTGGCCTGAACAAATGAAAAAATAATAATACTTTACAGGCAGAATTCTGAAATAAAAGTCACTACTTATAGTCTTCATGCACAATCCTCTATATTTCACCATAAACCAATGACTGCAATTGTCTTTCATACACAAGTCTTTTGGTCTAAATACTCAAGAAACTCATGATGGACAGTAACAGAGAGACAGAATGAAGTTGATATCAGGAGTAGGATTTGAACCCCCACCTGTCTTTGGGGACCAGAATATGCATGGGAGGGAAAGACAGTACCTTAAATCTGGTGCCTTAGACCACTCAGCCAGCCTCACACTGCTAAAAGGGATTGGAAATTTTAATGCATCCTCACCAAGTGAGCCCCAAGAAATAATCCAGAAACACAGCCCTATAGTTTGTTCTCTTGATCAGAGGCAACTGACATTCATCAGCTAAAGGTCAATGCACTTCTTCCTTTATTCTTTTGAGTATTAATATGACTGTGATGCCATTTTAACAGGTTCTTGTAAGCCATGGTAGACCAGCCTTAAGGGGGATGGGAAAGTTCTGATAATTTCAATGATTAAACTAAATTATCTAGTACATTGCAGGATCCTTCCCCTTCATCCTGTTGCACTGGTATTTCCTTTTTTTAGCCTTCTTTCTTCCCTCCCTCCCAAAATGATTCTCACAATCTAGAACTCCCAACCAGACAAATACCTCAGCAGGCATCCCCGACTGCCACCCTTTTTCTGACCTTCCCAATATACACACTTTTTTTTAACCAAGTATGGGACCTTGCAACTTCTTTGCTGTCTGATGGATGTAGGGAACTGTTCCAGCCAGGGGAGTCAGGGGTCCGGTGTGGGGTGAGGGACGAAGCATTCAGAGAATGGAAAGGGACTCCAGGCTGGGGACTGGCATGCAGGAGGTGGTGCAGGGTGTGGGTTTTGGGAGGGAGTTTGGGTTAACAAGGGAGCTCAGGGCTACAGGCTATAATGTGCAATTGGATGTAGGGTATGGGACCCAGGAGGGAGTCTGGGTGTGGGAGAGGGCTCGGGGCTGTAGTATAGGAGCAGGTGAGGGGTACAAGCGAGGGATACAGGCATTGGATGGCTCCCCACAAGCAGCAACATGTCTCTTGGCTCCTAGAGGACGGCTCCTGGAGGCACGGTCAGGAAGCTCTGTACACCATCCCCACAGCTCTCGCTGGCCCTAGTTCCTGGCCAATGAGAGCTGCAGAGCCAGTGTTCTGAGTAGGGCAGGGGCAGAGCACAGAGCCAGAGCATGTGGCTGTCACGCTATCTAGTAGCTGAGGGACATGTTACCCCTGTAGGGAGCTCTACGAAGCCACGTAGGGAACCTACCAGCCCTGTGCAAAGTGGAATTTTAACAGCACAGTTAGTGATTCTGACTGGAGACAGCAGGGTCCATTTTTGCCAGGCATTCTGCTAGAAAACCAGACACCAGGCAACCCTAATGGGAGGTCTAAGGCAGGGGATTCCTATCCCTTGCAATTGCATCAACCCAGCTATGGAGTGAGGGAAAGAAGCTTGTTAAAATGCTTGCAGAGAAAAATGAAAATATCTAGCCTTAAAAATGTTATGATTTCATTCTGACAGTTAAAAATTGAGATTTAGCCACTCCATTGCCTAACTGAAACCCAAATTCTATGAAAAAGGACCAACTGATTGTGAAGTATTTTAAAAGTATCAGCCCTATCCCTTTCTATTTTTTGTTTAAGTGCTTCACTTATCATGGTGGAACAGCCTGCCCAAACACCAGCATTAAACTCTTTTGCCATTACTCATGGCAAAAAAGAAGCAGGAAGGACAGCAAACACAGCGGGAAATTAGCTGCACCCCAAGGACAGAGAGAAGTCAATAGTAATGACAGGTGACAGACTGGAAGGACTGTGAATCATATGGAAAAGAAGCAACAGGAATGGTCTGCTCAGAGGGAAGAAAATAGGAGTCAGAAATGGGAAGCATTAAGCATCAAGAAAGAGAAGCACCAGGATGGGGAACAAACCTATCTGCAATTACCAATAATTCAAGAGAACAAGGAAAGCAAAGCAAAGCAAAGGAAAAGGCCCAAAGACATTCCTTTGGAACTGTATCATTGCAGGACTGCCACTTTTGCAGAGTTAAAGAGCTGTGGATATTAAAGAAACTACATTTGCAAGGCTGGAGCATGTCACCTAAACTGCTCTTTCCGGTGGATGTAAAGGTCAGCTGTGTGGATGTACTCAGTGCCAGACAACATCAGGAACATCCTCAATTTCTCTCTATTTAAGTCACAAATTACACTTTGTTTCCAACAATTTACAATAATCTGCAGGATTCTCTGAAGCACTATGATGTTAAAGAGGTAGTTATTAATTCAGAGATTACTGGCTAAACAGATGAAATGCAGGTAAAGGCTGATTAAGAAATCCACTTCACTTTAAGTAAAAAACGTCTTCCTTCACTTGAGACTTAGAGGTTCTCTGTCCTTCCACTACAGATTGCAGACGATTCACAGCTGTTTGGCATCTGTTGCAATATTCACCATTATGCTCATTCTCTTATTGGCATTATATAACTATTCCAACATGCTTCCATCATCGTCAGCATCATCCACAGTGGTCCTTTTATAGACATAGTACTGCAGATCACAGAGTTCTGTATAGGTACAATAGATCATACAGCCAGACACAGAAACCTGCAGGTGTGATAAGTTGTCTACATTTCAGCATAAATTTGATTTCAAAGCACTTAGCTTGATTTTAAATTGCAGTAAACAGTATTAGGTCGATATTACGGGCTCTGTGGCTGATATTCTTACTCCAACAACCTGAGTGGGATTAATGGGAAATTCAAATTAAAGCAGGCAGATTTATGGTAGCGTGGAAACAGCTTTGATTTAAACCAGGTTTATTGGCCTCCAGAGGAGTCCCACGTGTATCCCACAATGCTCCACAGTTGTCCATTCTGGCCGCTTTCAGTTCGGATGCTCTCCAGGTGCACAGGAAGTAGGTAACAGGAATTCAAATTCATTTTCTTTCTAACCAATGTGGATAGCACACCTCAGCCATCCACTGCATCCAGCCATCATGTGTACTCAAGGGCCTTCTCTGGATCTGAGTTCTCAGGGTCGCAAAAGAGCTCCAGCATGGACTCACAATGAGATACTAAGTCTAATTTCTGTGTGGGGAGAAGAATCAGTAATGACCAGACTGCAAGCAAAATGTGACCATTTACAAGAACATTTCACAAGGCATGATCACTAAAGAGTACACCCAGGAAGCTCAGAAATGCCAGGTGAAAATAAAGGAGCTCCAGCAGAGCTACTATAAAGTTCAAGAAGCCATCGGGTTATCAGGTCATCTCCCAAGATGTGCCAAGACTATGAGCACCTGGACAGAACACTTGGGAGTGACCCAACCACAGATGCCTGAAGAATCCCAGTTAGCTTCAAAGACCATGCTGAGGACTCCAACGTGAGCCAAGAGTGGGAGCAGCAGCAGGAGCAGGAGGCTGATGAAGAGAAGGCTGCCACTGTTCAACTTGTGCCCGTGGAAGCTGATCCGGGCGGTCCAGAGCTCTTCACACTGGACCTCAAGCCAGTACGCTCCTCATTGACACCTGAAGCTATGGTGTCCAGCAATGGTGCTTTGTGGGGCTCTTCTGGTGAGTGTTTTTGGTAATGCTACAAGCAAGTAGAGTTTGGGGTGTGAGTTTACTTTGGTAGAATGCAATTTTTTTACACTGCTATAAGCAGGTTGTTTCTCAGGCACGCGTGGTGGCTCAATGTCCCTTTTTTAGAACAGCTTGCTAATATTTCTTGGGATGGGGCACTTATCGTCTTTGGAGAGCTCTATAACGGTCAATGATTTTTAGGACTGACTTGCCGCTCTGCCTGAGAAAGCAACTGGTCCCTCAGCTTGCCCCTCATCAGTTTCCCGGCGCGGGGGACTAGTCTTCACTGCCAATGAATTTTGGGGCTGGCCCCCTCCTCCCCTCAAGAAAACCCAGGCCCTGCTCCAGTACTCTCTCTTCTCAAAGTGTGTGGCCTGGGGGAGACACAGTTTCTCCTGTGTATTTATTTTCAAAGTGGGGAAAGTAGCTGACAGATCACTTGACATGGCACAGTCACCTAGGTGCTCCCAGAGTACATACACATTGTGGTATGAGGGTCTGACAGTTCCCTGACATGCTAGTTGGCTGATTAGGTAGAAGTCCTATCCTACCTAAAGGGAATACTGCCCAGCTTTTCTTTCAATGGGAGAACAGTAGCCAAGGGACAAGTTGACATAGAACAGTCACTTGGGTGCTCAGAACACATACACTTTGTGGTACGTGGGTTTGACAGTTCCCTGATGTGCTAGTTTGTTGATTAGGCAAAAGTCGTACCTAAAGGGAATACTGCCCATTATTTCAAATGGAAGGTGTTCTTTCAACGGGGAAAAGTAGCTGAGCGACCAGTTTACATGGTTCGGTCAACTTCTGAAGTGAAGCTATTTGGTTTTCTTTCGCCTGGGATTCCCTGCTTTTCCTTCTTTCCTTCTGAAAAACTGGCCAGTTGCTTTCACCAGGGAGGGGAATGAGGGCAATGCAATTTGTGAATAAATAAATATATGGTGATAGACATCTAACAGAACTGGAAGGGACCTCAAGTGGTCATTGAGTCCAGTCCCCTGCCCTCTTAGCAGGACCAAGCACCATCCCTGACAGCTTTTTTTTTTTTTTTTAATCTATTTGCCCTAGACCTGTAAATGGCCTCCCTAACCTGGGTTTAGCAGGCCAATGGTCAAACCACTGAGCTATCCCCTCCCCGGCCCCACAACACATGATATTACATACCCACAATCACTTGCATGGCATTTTTTTTCCCGTACTCCACCAACAAAAAGACACATAATGCTATGGGCTCAGGCAACTCTGGGATAGGTTCCCACAATGTAGTGCTGCAACAATCAATCTATGATGATTTACTGCGGAAGCACTAAGTTGACTTTGTGGGGATGTGAGCATATTCAACTTCAAATATATAAAACCCAGTATTTACAAACTCAAATTTAAAAAATTCGAATTTATCTCAGTGTAGATGTAGTCATAAATGAGCTATTTTTTCTCCCTAAAACAAAACTGTGTTGGATTATGGAGCAATATATCTCAACAGACCTCCAGAGCAGGTATTTTCACCTTGTATCATGTCTATTACTGAGAGAATATAAATATACTAGTAGATTTACCTGGTGTTGCTCAGGTCCTTAACTCAGTTCAGGTTGTTTGTGTGAAACTAAAAGGAAAATGCACATACTCTACTTAATAGTAACAGAGAGAAAGCTGTGCTAGTCTATATACTGTCAAAACAAAAAAGCACTCCAGTAGCACTTTAAAGACTAACACAATAATTTATTTGGTGAGCTTTCGTGGGACAGACCGACTTCTTCAGACCATAGCCATACCAGAACAGACACAATGTTTAAGGCACAGAGAACCAAAAACAGTAATCAAGGTGGACAAATCAGGAAAAAAATTATTAAGGTCAGCAAATCAGAGAGTAGCGGGGCAGAAGGGGTGGGGGGGGGGGAGAGAAGTCAAGCATTACATTAAGCCAAGTATGCAAACAAGCCCCTATTTTCTGGGCCACTACGGGGGCTCATTTGCATACTTGGCTTAATCTAATTCTTGGCTCCCCCCCTTCTGCTCCTCCACTCTCTGATTTGCTCACCTTGATTACTGTTTTTGCGTCTCTGTGCCTTAAACATTGAGTCTGTTCTGGTATGGCTATGGTCTGAATAAGTCAGTCTGTCCTGTGGAAGTATAACATTGTATAAGTATAACGTTGTATAAGGGGACATGCTGGATACATTGTATATGAGAGGGCATGCCAAAACGTGTTACAAAGTATCTGAGGGAGCACACGTAGGGACAGTTAGCTTTTGAATGGAGAAGCAATTAAGATGGAGCCAGCACGTCTAAGAAGCAGGCATCAGAATGGAAGGTGTGAAGGGCAATTAGTTAAGTTAACTGGAAGCTGTTAAAGGAGATTGTTAAGGGTGGCAGGTAATTGAAGATACGTGACTGGTCTCAGGGATCTCGAAGGGTGGTGACTAAAATCTTTTTCTTCTTTTGTCTGTAACTTCTCTGTAACTTGTTCTCCAAAAAACTGTATAAATTAAGAGACACAAGCCCCACTCGGGGGGCTCACTTCTAAATGTATTAGCAGAGCGGCTTTGCTAATAAAACAGAGTGGTCTGATAAATTGTGAGTCTGAGTCAAACTTTGACAGTCCCACGAAAGCTTACCAAATAAATTATTTTGTTAGTCTTTAAAGTGCTACTGGAGTGCTTTTTTGTTTTGATACTCTATTTACATTGTTTTATTTTTGAAAAATATAGTGTTACTTTATAAGTTAGTTTTTGTTCTGGATTTCTTAAAAAAGGGATTGTTAAAATTTTTCCATTTAATATTTTTAACAATTTCTTTAAAGTGGGAATTCCATCCAGTGTATTTTTTTCTTCATTTCTAAATAACCTTAACGCTCACTGTGTTTTAATGAAGAAGGGCTTTAGTCAATTTGGTTTCCAATAACATTTTTTCTAGTTTTCAAACCTTTAGCTGTGCCAAAACAGAGCACTACTCCAAATTTCTCCATTTTCTTTCTTTTCTGTAATTTTCATTGAGAAGTAATCCTAGTCTAGGTTCATGCTATTCTCCTGGCTCAGCTTGGTTCAGTGTCTTTCAACATTTGCTCATTTTATGTCAGTTTAGAGGCCTGTACTTGATTTGATGATTCTGTCTCTTTTCTGCTTAGTTTTATGAGAAGTAATCCCATTCCAGGCACATCTCATTATTGTGGCACAACCAAACCCTGACCTTGTTTGAAGTCATGATAAGACGAAGCTGTAAACCAAATTTGGTAGTCATAGCTCTTACCATTTAGGAGGAATTCTTCTCTAAAATATGTGGTAGATTATCTTTTAAAATAAACCAAACGTGCTTGTACTAATGGTCCTTTTTCAAAACCCAGCGAACCTGCATGCAATTAGAAAGGCAACAGAGTAGCAGCACTTTTAATTTATGACTAGATAAGCTTCTTGTTTACATTGCGATTCAGAGAAATGCATTTGTGACTCAGCGGTTTATTTTGCGAGCACAGGATGAGCCAAATATTGGTTGCTTTGTTTTCAAATGAAAAGGCCTTTCAGAATCTGAAACTGATTATATGTTCTCAATTAATTTTAACAGCCTACAAAAATAAAAGTTAGATTAATTCTGGCATCAGTTTGTTACACTGGACTGTGTGGGCAACGGATCTCATTTGAAACAGCTGTGTAATTTACTCAAGTAAGCTTGCTTTTTCTCTCTTTGATAAGTGTCTAGCCTGCCTGGGAATTCTGATTTATTCCAAATCTCATTCTGGTAGAGTTTATTTGCCAACCCTCTCCCTTTCACAGGCAGAAACGCTCTCATTTTCAAACAGCTGCTGACATGTGAACTTCCATAAATTCCACCCACACGGACATATAAGCCACCTCAACATTCTTATACACTTAGACTGGATTCAAACTTTAAACTCATTAAAACAGAAAGTTGGGAGACAAAGTACAGGCTGCATTTAATTAAATGAATCGCAAAAAGAAAGTAAAACAGCTAAACTTCTTTCAGTACCATAGAGCTCACTGAGAGAAAAGGAGCCGTGACAAACCTTTTGAGGTAGAACATCTCTGAGGATTTCCTTTGATATCTGTAGTTGATAGGCTCCATTACAGAACTGGCACACAAGAGCATGATAAAATTTATTATGTGAACCATAATGTCATAAAATAAACAACATGAAAACACCTCACAGTCAAAAAAGAGAACACACATATAAAGCAGATATAATATAGCCGAAAAAATGGTGTTCAAGAGTGTATGGGAGGATCCAGTAATGTGCGCATCTGTAAATAAAATAACCTTGAGCTCTCATCAATTGCAAATCCCTGCCATTCACAATCTCTAAAGCAGGAAATAGCAAAGGGAAAGACACACTGCCATCTAGGCAGCCCTGAGGGCTGGTTGCTCTGGCCCCGCCCCTTCCACCATTGGCCCTGCCCCTTTCAAGCCTCAGAGCAGGCTCCCACCTTGCCCAGGGTTTCAACAAGGCTGTAGGTCCCAGTGCATCTTCTCAATCTACACTGATAATTGATACTGATAGCCCTGAGGCACTGCAAAATACTAAAATGCTTCTGGATCATCAAACAAAGATTAAATTATGTTCAATATGATTTTAGTGTTAAGTGTATTATTAATGATATGGGAGTACACCATGTGCTGCTCAAAGTGACATCTAGTGTCATACCATTACCTGTATACACCTATGTGCCTCAAGAAATCAACCACTCTACAGAGGATTGATGAGCATGTATATACTATTTTACACTTTATTCGTTTTACTGCATTTTAATTCTTTGAAAATTGATCGTCCATTGTTAAAGCATAATTCAATTAACCAGAATGGCACCTCCCATTTCCCCAGCATGCAACATAACAGAGCAGTATGTAGGACACTACCAAACCCTCCCTCTCTGTCCTTTTTTGCCCAAATTTTCCAACTGGGGAGAGGTTGGGAGGATTTGGAATGAGCAGCACATCTCAAAGAACAAGATAAAAGAGGTAGGTAAATGCTTTTTTTCTTCGAGCGCTTGCTCATGTGCATTCTAATAGGTGACTCACCAAGAGTTTCCATGGAGGAAGGGTTGGGAATCACATGGCTACTGCCTCTACGAATGCCCTGCCAAAGGCTGTGTAGTTTTCTGCCTGCTGGCTGATGGCACAATGTGATATCAAGGTGTGAATAGATGGGCACATGACTGCCTGGCAGATGTCCTGGACAGGGACTTGCACAAGGAATGCCACCAAGGAAGCTTTTGCCCTCATGGAATGGGCTGTCAGGGCCAGTGCCAGGACCTTGACCCAATCATAGCAGGCCATGATGCAGGAGGTGACTCAATAAATGGTGTTGAACTGAGATGGGGACTCCTTTCATTTCTTCTACTATCTTAATAAAGATTTGCATTGACTTACAAAATGGTGTTATGCCATCAATGTAACATGCCAAAGCACACCTGATGTCCAGGAGATGCAGGACCCTTTTCCTATCATTAGCTTGGGATGCCTGGAACACCACCAATAAAAAGATGTGCTAGTTTATATGGAAATGCAAGACCACCGACAGCAAGAATGCTGGGTGATGGCATAGTTGCACCTTGTCCTTAAAATGACATTATATGGTGGTTCTGAGAGGAAGTCTTGGAGCTCAAAGACTTGCCAAGCTGAGGTTATGGTCACTAAGAAGGGCACCTTCCAGGAAAGGTAGGACAAGGGGCAGGTCTCTAGGGACTTGAATGGGGGACCCATAAGCTTAGGAAGTACCACATTCAGGTCCTTTTGGGAAACCAGGTCTTTGAACTGGAGGTACAGACTGTCTAGACTCTTGAGGAAGGTTTCCAAAGATAGATTTGTCTTCCTTCCCTCGGTGAAATGTGGAGAAGGCTGCTAGGAGGACCCTGATAGATGAGATGGCCAGGCCATGATGCTTTAAGTACAGGATAAAGTCTAGACTAATGGGGATAGAAGCTTATGGGGGCGGGCCTCCAGCTAAATGAACCAGAAGAAGAAGTGCTTCCACTAAGCCAGGTGTGTTATCTGAGTACCCAAGAGGACCACTGGAATAAACTGCCTGAGGATGTTGTGGAATCTCCATCACTGGAGATATTTAAAGCAAGTTAGATAAACACCTGTCAGACACCTGTCAGGGATGGTCTAAAGACTCTGGACAATGCTTGGTCCTGCAGGGAGGGCAGAAGAAAGGACTTGATGACCTCTCAAGGTCCCTTCCAGTTCTAGTGTTCTACGATTCTATGGCCTTCTTGCTCTCTGGGGTGAGAATTCAAGTGCTGCCTTCTTGTGTGTAGCCACCTCCAGTGCTGGTGCCACCAGGAATGGCCCTTGGTGCCATGCTCAGGACCTGTATGCAGGTGTGTACCACTGCTCCCTTGGATAACGGCATCGATCGGGTGTAGCAGATAGAAGGGTGTGGGAAATGGACACCACTGGCATGGCCCTAAAGGGCTGCCCCTAGGCTTGGTGGCAGGGCCACAGGGTCCAAAAGAGACACTGGACTGGTGCTTGCCACTGCTGTGGCTAGGGAGGCATTGGTGCCAGTGTGCCTCTAGGGCTACATTGCAGGAAGTAGTACCAGGAACATGAGCAGCGACAGCTCTGTGTAGATGCAGAGAACTCCTTACCCAAATCTGATGAGTATTCACAGCCTGATCATGGCAGTGCTCACAGGACCAAGGAGTGAAATCATAGTGACAGTGGGAGACATTGCATCATTATGGGTCTCTCCTGGTGTTAGCCTACCTGTGCCATGGCCGGTGTCAAGAGATGCGGCAGTGCTGGGGGCCTCACTCCCAAGGGGCTATGGTGGTGCCACCAAATTCTGTGTTGGTTCCAGTGCATGGACTTTATAATCTGATGTTTTCTAACTTGTTGAGGGAACTTGGAGCAGGCCTCACAAGCTGCACCATGCACCAAAAGGGGGATGTTGTGGTAGGACTGAGCTACAAAGGGTTTTTACTTTGAAATTAAGTTAGCGTAATAATGAAAGTGCTCCCTCTTTGTGTAGGTATATTGCAGTCATCTTGCAAAGAAACACAAAAATGCACAAGATTAGAGGAAAGCAATGATATTTTATGTACCAGGAGACATACATCTTTTAAAAGGAGATACTGAACCTTCAAGCAGCTTTAGCCCTTCAGCAATAAAACAGAACCTGGCCCTCACAAAAGTTACTTTGTACGAGCTAACTGGGGTATAGCCCACAAAAGCTGCTATCGCTGTCGCCCAGCGTGCTGACAGGAAATACTTTCTGCCTTGAGCCTTGATCTACCCACGTGAAACAGAGCTTGCTGGCTGACCACAGACCAGCCTCTGTTCCCTTTACAATTGTCAACATCTGCTCTGCAGAGCTATGAATAATTTTATAACAAAAATTCTCTCCTACTGACTCCAAAGCTTTTTCACACATGTGTAATCTGAGGCAGACTTTAAAAGAGATCTTGTTTTGTTCACAGGTTTGGTTTTACATTCTTTTAAAAACACCATAAAAATGGAATTCACAATGGGAGAAATGGCTTTGGTGGCTGCTTGCTTTTAAAATCGGGTGGCTGGATAAATATTGGCAGTGACTAGAAGTCACCATTTTCAAACTCCATGAAGGCTGAGGGCAGCCGACTTACGGTGGGACTCCATGGTAGCTGAAACCATAGCTGCAGTTACACTGGTTATTGCAATTGATCCATGCTCAGCTGTAGCAACTCTGAACTCATAAACATCTTATTCCTGAAGGATGTGTAGGACTGCAGGTAGCAGGCATCTAGGATGGGGGCGGTGACTGTAAGCTACAAGAAATAATAAACTGAAGGACTGGTTGCCAGAGTTATTTCTTGGGAGCTACACTGTTTCACTGATTTCAAGTGTGCTGTCAGAATGAGACACTCCAATTATAAATGAGCAAATCTAATCAATTTCATTTTTTACATTTGTGGTCGCCCCCAGAAGAAAGGAGATGTGGTTATTAGCACAGATGTAGGTTGAAATGTGGAGATCCTGTTGCACTGACGTCACAAATTCATTCCATGGTAGGAAAGCTTTATGAAAGGAGGGAAATTAAATAGGCACTGAGGCTGCTGTCACTGGCTGAGCAAATAGTACTTGACTGGTAAACATGAGAGACAAGATTCAAGATGAATGCGAAGATGGGTTTATGTTAGGCTCAAAAGCTAAAGGATGGAAGATTTAAATGTGATACCAAGGGCAAAGTGGAGGCAGTGCAGGTCCAGTGTCACATAAAAGCAAAAATTATGGAACAGAGCTGTTGTCAATAAAGCTTGATTAGAAAAGGGTAAAATTGCCAAACATGCTTAAGTTGCTTAGGAGCTTAAGTTACATTTTAAAAAGTGAGCTACTCTAAAGGATTACCCACACCAGTAAGGGGTTTGACTGCCCTTATAAGTTTGGGTTCATTAATACAGCAAAAGCTCAGAGCCTTGAAAGCAGAAGCCAGTCTACAAACAATAAGGTCTCACCCCTGACTTTCACCAGAATAGTTACTTTTTGCAGGGTGAAACCAACAGCCCTTCTAAGTCCCAGTCTCCCCAAACTGGTCTAGCGCAAGTTCTGAATTATGACATGCTTGGACTCTCCCACCCATCATTCCCCCCTGAAAAAGTGAAATTTGCTACCTAAGGAAAAAGTTCACTTTGGCACACCTGCACCACAATGTCTGCACAACAGAGACCCGTTTGGTATAAAAATAAATGAAAGACTTATTTAATAGAAAAGTCATAGATTCAGAAAGAAATGGCTACGGGAAAGCAAACACATAGTGATTTATGGTGAGGAAAACTCAATTCTTGCTTAGGCTTTAATTACAATGCAATGTTTTGTTAATAAAAAGCAGCTTTTTTCAACAAAACAGCGAATATGTCCAGTGTGATGACCCTTTTGGCAGCAAATATTGCCTGTTTTGATGGTAAAATAAAACTAACCCAACGAGGCAAGTCTTTTTCTACAAAATGCCAGTGTAGACATTAAGCTTGAATTTAGAATGAATATAAACAAACAACATGAGTATACAGGGATAAAATTAGAAAGGCAAAAAAAAAAAGCAAACATCGTTCTGGGATAGATTAGCAGGAGTGTTGTAAGAAAGATACAAAAAGTAATTCTTCTACTCTACTCTGTTGATTAGGCCTCAGTTGAAGTATTGTGTCCAGTTCTGGGTGTCACATTTCGGGAAAGATGTGGACAAAGTGGAGAAAGCAAAGTAAAAAGCAGCAAAAATCATTCAAGGTCTAGAAAACATGACCTATTAGGAAAGATTGAAAAAAATGGGTTTGCTTAGTCTGGGAAAGAGAAGACAGAGGGCACATGAAAACTATTTTCAAGTACATAAAAAGTTGTTACAAAGGGAGGAGGAAGAAAAATGCTTCTTAATCCCTGAGGACAGAACAAGCAGCAAAGGGTTTAAAATGCAGCAAGAGAGGTTTATGTTGGATATTATGAAAAACTTCCTGTCAGGATGGTTAAGTACTGGAATAAACTCCCTATGCAGGCTGTGGAATCTCAATCTTTGGAGATTTTTAAGAGCAGATTAGACAACCAGCTGTCTGAACTGGTCCAGCTCATGCTTAGTTCTGTCATGAATGCAGGGGACTGGACAATATAACCTCTTGAGGTCTCTTTCAGTCCTACGATTCTATGGTGTTCTCTCTTTAATTGTCCTCTAGGTCCAAAAATGCCCATCATGACTAGTCTAATCAGCAGTTTGATTTCTAATACCCTGCACATATGTAAACAATTATCTGCCCCTTCTCTTTCAAGTCCAGGAATTTTTCTAACTCCATTTCCTGTTTGCCCTGTGCAGAACAGTCTCATTCCATCATCCAAGGTGATCTTGGCAGGTTACCTCAGCAAAAGCTGTCCCACTTGGATCACTGCAGAGCTCCTGGATCTGCTCTGAATATGGGGAGTGGAGATGGCCACAGCAATAGAAATTTTGATGTCTATGGGGAGATTTCTCCAGGCTTGTGCAAACAAGACAATGGAGGGACAAGCTATAGTGAAGCTGAAGGAGCTAAGGCAGGCATGCCATAAGGTGAGGACAGCAAACCATCACCCCAGTGCTGTGCCAGTTCTTTAAGGAGATGGGCACTGTCCTTAGTGGTGACTCCACTGACAAGACTTCTGTGGATACTTCAATCGGTCTGAACAGAACATAAAAAGGAGTTAACCTACAGGACAAAGAGAAGTCTTGTGGCACCTTATAGACTGACAGATATTTTGGAGCATAAGCTTTCGTGGGCAAAGAGCTGCTTCATCAGATGCCTGACTCTGGAATACACAGACTATGATCCAACACCACAAAGGAGAACACGAATTACAAAATGAGGGCAAATTATTGCATCAAATGAAAAATAAGTATAATAATCATCAAGACAATTAGGCAGAAATATCTCCTGTAGATGAAAGAGTTCAGTTTTGTGGGTTTGACATGTATTACCTTAAAAATAAATTTCAATTAAGCTGTGAGCAAGAAGACGTTTCTCACTGTTCATCTGGTGACTGAAGGTGTGAAAAAGTAGCAGTGGATATGGTGCAAATTTTCCAGTCATTGTTTCTGACTTGCACCTAACTGGTGTTTTTTTAAAAACAAAGCATATCTTTTGGGAACTAACACAGATGTCCTATTATGAGTCACAGAACAGGCTGGGAACTGAGATAGGGAAGTAGGACCTAGAGTTCAATGTCTTGTCTTGCACTGCTCCTAATTCTGACATAAAACTGATGTGTTCAATCATCTAATAACTTCAGCAAGCATCTATTTTGATGCACATCTTCTGAATCCCCCTTGCAACAGAACTGTTGTTGCTTAACATCCAAGCTGATGACCAAAGCCATACCACATTTCTGCAAAAAACATTAGGTCCTGCTTGAAGGGAGTGAGAGATTGTGCTCTGCAAAATAAGTTAAACACATTTTCCAAACCTGGGTTTGGACTTTCAAAGGGACCTAAGGGAATTAAGTGTCCAGTTCTCACTTGCTTTCAATTAGAGTTGGTCACCTAACTCCCTTGGGTCCTTTTGAAAATTCCAGTCACTCTGCTTTCATCCACATGAAGATTCAGAAAGGTTTCTATTTTGTCATCCATTAGTCTTTGGGATTCAGCATGCTGGAAACAATTTCATGGAAAAGGAATCTTCACTGAATCTGTAGATTTCACAACTTCAACAGCTACATTCCTGAGTTATGTAAGTGGTACATAGTGGTTATAGATTCTTGAATATATAAGTGGTTCTGTCTGCCCAACCACTGAGTTTCCAATCCCACAGGTCACTCCTAAAGCCTGTTTAGAGAGTCTGCCCTGTGAAAACAGTCCCTTTGTTAATTACTCAACTGAAAAATAAAAGGATTGAGGCCACACTTCCTCACTGTGTGGAGACCACAGTCCTCGTACTGTTAAAACATTAGGGCTACGTCTACACTAGCCCCAAACTTCGAAATGGCCATTCAAATGGCCATTTCGAAGTTTACTAATGAAGTGCTGAAATACATATTCAGCGCCTCATTAGCATGCAGGTGGCCGCGGCGCTTTGAAATTGACACAGCTCACCACCGCACAGCTCGTCCCGACAGGGCTCCTTTTCAAAAGGACCCCACCTACTTTGAAGTCCCCTTATTCCTATGAGCAGTTGGGAATAAGGGGACTTCGAAGTAGGCGGGGTCCTATTGAAAAGGAGCCCCGTCGGGATGAGCCGCGCGGTGGCAAGCCGCGTCAATTTCAAAGCGCCACGGCCACCCGCATGCTAATGAAGCGCTGAATATGTATTTCAGTGCTTCATTAGTAAACTTCGAAATGGCCATTTGCATCGCCATTGTGAAGTTTGGGGCTAGTGTAGACACGGCCTAGTTGTGGTGCTCAGCAATGCTAACAATAGGAGCAAAACAAAAGATAGCTTGGACCCACCTCATTATTAATTATAAGGGTCAACAGTCTATTCAGCATAGCACAGTACACAAAAAAGAGACAAGAACCTGTCTCAAAGAGTTCATAGCTAACAAATGTCTCTCATCTTACAGAAATAGAGACAAAACACGCCAAAAAGGAATGGCATGAACATTCTGTATGGAATACAAAAAGTGTGAAAGTTCCCCATGGAATATCATTATATGGGTGCTCAAATCTCAGCACAATAGCCCCTTCTCTGGAAAGTTGCAGAAAAATTGTGTTCCGGAATATAAGCACTCATTGTTCTTCAATTAAATTAAATCAAACTATAGCTACAGTTTGAGATGAAAATGTGATTTCCACCTCGAGATGACATGTCTCACTGAGACAGCCCTCTAAGAATAGAGTACAGCTATGGCAGCAGACTCTCTGCTTCAAGTGTGTGCCTGTCCAAGACCAGGATTATGCACAGAGAATGGCTAGCTCCTACCTCCATGGTGCTACCATGGCTACAATCTATTTCAGCATGCTAGCTCAATGAGAGCTAGCACAAATATGAATCAGCAAGCCATGAATAACAATCCCAACTGTAAGTATAGACCTTCTGTGTCCAGTTTACACCACGCTGTCAATGCAAAGAGGCTTTAAACTGGGCATAACTGGCTGGATCATGAAAAGCCTAGTTATAATTGAGAAAACCATTCCCATAGCTTCTCAAGCCCCAAAAGTGCCAGCCACCCTCTGTCCAGCTGCCATAACCTCCAACTTACCCATCTCTCCAACATCTTCTAGAATGCATCAATGTATTTTCAATGCAAAACCTTCTGACATTGAAAACTGATATTTTGGAACCAATATATCATCAATGGAATTTAGTACATAAATAAATAACACAATGGAGACTGCACTGATCGTGTTTGTTATGCATTTGCAAATTTTATTCCTTAAAAATACACCCCTAACTGAAGTAAAACAAAAAAGCGGTCCTGTAGCACTTTAAAGACTAACAAAATAATTTATTAGGTGATGAGCTTTCATGGGACAGACCCACTTCTTCAGATCTGTAAAATTCTGATAAGGGAGCATAAATAATCATAAATAATAAATTGGAGAAGGGGGGCCATCCCACGAAAGCTCACTACCTAATAAATTATTTTTGTTAGTCTCTGAAGTGCTACAGGACTGCTTTTTTGTTTTGCGAAGATACAGACTAACATGGTGACCTCTATGTGGCCTGACTGAAATAGTTATACTAGGAAAGCTTTTGAGAATTGATCAGTCCAAACTGACAGAGAAAAAAATGAAATACTATGTTAATATTAAGCAGCAGAAATGTAGCACTTTAAAGACTAACAACATGATTTATTCGGTGGTAAGCTTTCATGGGACAGACCCACTTCATCAGATCAATTTCATTTCCAATACAGACTGACATTCATAACTACAGAGGACCAAAAAAAAAAATTACAATAAAAACTTGACAAATCAAATAGGATTGAAGGAAGGGGGTGAGGGATGGGGGGATGTTAATTGTCTTTCAGAGCTACCTCTATGTTAATATGAATCACTATTGAAACACCAGGATTCCTTTTTGTGTTTTTGTTTTACTGTTCTGAAAAACCCTAACAACCCTTCCATCTTAAAAGCAATCACTATTATAATGTCGTAATATCACAGTTGAAGGCCTTCAGGTGGTTAGTCAATAATGAAGAGTAAAGAAAATTCTTTGAGCAAACTGGGGTTTACACCTCATTAGAACAACTTATGTTAACTAACACTTTGACTCATCAAAGCCTTCATAGGCTCTTGCAAAATATTTCGTCTTTATTTTGACAGGTGCATTTTATGGCCAGTGCAGTAAACTCTACAAATCCTACAGCCATAAGGCATCGGTAATTACTGAAAATACTTAAAATCTGTCCATTAAAACACAAACCGTCAACATTTTGCAGAGTAGCTATTTCATTACATCTTAACAAAACAAAAAAATCACTGCAGCTAGCAGCAGTAACTAACTTGTGACACTTCTTGTGATACATGCATCTTTACCTACGGAGAAGTGGGTCTTTACCCATGAAAGCTTATACTCAAAAAAGTCTATTAATCTATAACGTGCCACAGGACTTCTTATTGTTTTTACTTAATTTAATATAATCAGAATTAGCCATTTTTGTAAGATATCTTTTTTTAAAAAATAACTGCACAAACCATACCAGTTATACACTTCTCTCCCCACTTCCTCTTTTGACTTTGTAGGAGGTAGGCACTGAAAGTGATGAAAAGGTTAAATCCACCCACATCATAGAAGTCAGCTCATTCAGGGAGGTGGCAAAGGACCAAAAGTTACACTAGCAGCCAGATGCACAACCATTTCCTTCCCCGTTGTACACCCCATGCACTGCAACTGCTCAGATTTCCGTTTGAGCCACGCCTTGGCTATCCTCCTGCTAACCACATGCCTGCTCCACCCCCTCTTCAATCCTAGTTCTCAAAATGCCATCTGCATACTCAGGCTGTACTTTAGATGAACTAAACCCATGCTAATCATACTTAATATCATGCTATGGGCATATTTTAACAGACACACCTATCTACTACTTCAGGAAAAGGACACAGCATTCATAGTTGCATTTAACCAGTACAAGTCTCAGAAATTTAACTATCACTCTTGATCCAAACCCACCATGGTTCTAATTACAATCACACTGAACAAATTAGGGTTGCTGAGCATGCCATAGGATTGGGCTTCTTGTGTCCAAAAATTATAAGAAGGGCTCACAGCTTGTTTTCAATAACTCATGGAAAAATACATTTTTTAAAAAACTGCATCAAAAGTGTACATTCAGTAAACCCTTGATCTAACAGACTAATAGGGGAAAAAGGGTGTCCATTATATCCAAATGGTTATACTGTATGATCCCATCCCATCCCATCCTGTTCTCTGCCTCCCATCTTCCCTTCCCTGCTCCTGCCCCATGCTTTCCCTGACACCTCCATCTCCCTTTTCAATTACCAGGAGAGAAGCTGAATGCCAGCCTGGCTCCTTCCACCTCCTGCAGCTCTCAGCACTGTGGCTCCTCCAGCCCCCAGCTCCGAACCACGTGTGCAAAGGTGGCTGTCCCCAGCCTGTCAGAGGACAGCAGCCTCAGACACCATGGCTGCTGCTCAGTGCCACTGCAGGCAGCGGTGGCTGGGCACCGGCATGCTCCATGCCACAGGGCTGGGGCAGAAGAGCACCCGCGCCCCACTGCAGCCCCCCCCCCCGGTGGCCTCACCTGCTGTGGTGTCCCCTCCTGCCCAGTAGCCCCAGCCACTCCAGAATCGTATGAGGTAGTGTGGGGTCTGGCAGACATCATCCATTATTTCCAAAGTCCATTACATCAGGGTCCATTAAATCGAGGATTTACTGTATTCTTAGTACCAATGAAAGAAACAGGATTATGTAACTGTGACTTAAAAGAAAGCACCCTGGCTAGTCACTCATTTAAAAACAGCAAGAACTACAAGGATAGATATTAAACATGCTGAATTGAGCCTACTTTAAAGTTTTGAGTGTGAAACTAAAATACTGTTTGCTACAAATCAACCCAGTAACTTTATGTATGACAGCTTTTTTACCTACTATCCAGTTTGTCAAGTGATGCTCCCTTCTCCCAACTCTTATAGTGAGGGGCACCACAATTTAAGCTAGGCATCTAAGATGACAAGCTCAGACAAAGGTCTCTAAACAACCAAATTAGTTTTCAGTTGGCTTTACTGAAAAGAACTGTGCAGCAGCATAGTAAGAGCTGACAAAATCATCAGACCATTTTTCAACTGCACTCAGCGCCAATGAAAACAACAAAAGTACTTATATGGAACTCTTTTGAAAATCTGGTCCATTGATTACTGAGCAGAATCTGGAATGCAGACTGAAAAAGACTAGAAGATTAGTTATTTTCCATCATTAAACAACTTTCAAGTGTCTGGACTCCTGAAATCAGAAGCCTGGAAAAAACAAATCAGATAGGAAATTAGACCATTTCAAGCTAACTATGAAACATCAAACACCATAAAGCAACAGTAACATTTAATATTTCAAAAGGTGTACGCTATTCATACTGTTGAACATGCTATTTTGAAATGCATTCTTTTGTGCAGCTGTGTTATTTTGAAAAAGATACGGATTATTTCAAAATAACGCTGCTGTGTAGATGCAGCCTAAGTGAAAATTTAAATCGACTGCGACTATTGCAAATCTCTTTTTAACATTTAAGAATATTTAACCTTGAGATGCCTTGACATGATGCCTCACTAAGAAGCTCCAATTATGCTTTCTTAGGACTTCTAAAAGCCCCTTGGCTATACACAGTTTTACAAGTTAAGATATACGGCTCCCAACAACCCTGTGCACTTTTTTCATGCAGCTCTGAAGGCAAGGAGAAAAATGAAGCTGATAAATAATTTTAGTTTATTGTATATCCTTAGTTAGGCCCAGACAGTTCAATATAATGCATTCAAACCATCCAGTTTGTAACTTCAACTGCATTTGCCCACGTCAAAACTCAAAGGACTTCACTATAAACTTAGCTTTTGGATTCATCAGAGAATGGAGAGGGCAGAGGGGAACAAGTAAAAAAACTAAAAAAATCTTAGCTGACCAAACCTAACAGTTGTCCTACAGAATATGTTAAAAGTCTCCAAAAGAATATTTTCTGCTTCATGAATATGTTCTCCTGAGAAAGTCTACAGTGGTTTAGTTTTCAACAAGGGCATCATTGTTAATGTAAAATCAGAAAGTCTCTCAGCCCCACTTCAGGCTTTACTAGCAATGATGAGCAACATCTATTGTGAACAGCTGTCCATTTTCTTTCAAGCTTTCAGCTCATTTACTTCTATTCTGGCTCTAAAGACATACCTGCAATCACTCCTCAGCATTAATAAAGCCCTACTTGGCCTCCAGAACACATCTGAGAGAGACACAATGGCTTAAATAAAAAGAGGCACTGTTTTTTAATTCAACCCAACATCAAAGTTAATTACAAATATGTCACACAATGGCTTTTATTCAATACTAATTCAGAACCACTTAGGATTTATAGGAGGATGTACAAAAAGCTTCTGGACTCAAACTGGCAGCTTTAGAAACCTGTTGGGTGAATCCAGCAACTGGTATTAATGAACAGAAAGTACCATGTGAGAAAACCCCAATGTGCTACATCCTTCCCTCTCTTAGATGACCCAGAGAGATCAGAAAACTGCTAACTCTTACCTAAAGGTATGGTTTGAATATACAGTTAAAAGTTACAGTCCACTAGTTCTCTCTGAAAAGATTCTAAATCCAACCAACTCAAAGAATTTTCCAAGATAAGGAAACATATGCATTGTACTTCAGAGGGTGATATAGATCTGTCAGGGAGTATATGAAGTAGAACAAGGACGGTGAATCTCTGGCATGTCAGATGCATGCAGTTCGTTAGCTTTAGCCACTGGTTGGCCATGGATAGTGTGAGTGTACACAGGCATGGCTGCTTGCAGCTCCCACTGGCCACAGTTCACCATCCGTGGCCAATGGGAACTGTGGGAAGTAGCACAGGCCAGGCCTCTGCTTCCCACAGGTGCCATTGGCCTGGAACAGCAAACTGCAGCCACTAGGAGCTGTGGATGGGTATGACTGCAGATGCTTGGGTAAACAATTTGTCTGGCAGCCCATCAGCAGCTAACCCCAATGATCTACATGTGACCTGTGAGCCAGAGGATCCCTACCCTGAGAGACAGAGATGCTATAGCTTCTACTGTGATAGATCGAATTGAGAAATTGTTGAACAACTTCAGTCTGAGTTAAAATTATACTGATCAACGTCAAAAACAAACTTCAAAAAACTACTTAGACTATCTGCATAATTTAAACTAACACTAAAGTATCATGCAGATAGTTTTAATTTATAAAGTTCAGTAAACTTTTCAATTTCTGGAGCCCTCCAGGTAAGACTGCAACAAAATTTCAAATTTAGAGGTCCTACAGGATTCTTTTAAATCTGTAATGTCTTCCAATCACCAAAGAAGAATACTGAAACAATCAATTTCATTTAATATTTGTTGGTTTGTTTCATCCTCTGATGGTTAGTGTGATACAATTACATAAATGGCCTAACACTCAAAACATTCAGCATATACTGGGCCAGAAGGAAGCCTTTAAAAAACCCTCTGAACATGTTTATAAGCCATGTAATAATGTGTCTGGAAATGCGTATCTACAGTACATACAGTATACTTTTTAATCCCTTAATTACCATCTCCATCCCTAAATTATACAAAAAATTGTATACAAATGACATTTAAATAGTAGTAAATGCTGATTTACAAAAAACAAATGAAAACTAAATTAAACCCAGTTTTCTGTGATGGGTACACCCACTACACAGGCTTGTGGGGGCAATCAGTAAAGAAATAAATATTAACTCACCTTTTAAAAGACATTTTGTCACCATCAGTTATGCTCTCTGGTTCCCTGAAAGTAGCCCAGAAGGCACATTATGACATTATAAATACTTTAAAATATATGGGATACGATTAAATGTATGGTATTTGGAATGTCACAAAATAATTCATTTTGGGGGATACATTTAGTGAACCAAGAGTACAACAAAATGGGGAAAACAAAAATTAAAATGAAAAAGCTTTTCTTGTACTAAAAAAGACAGCACTCAACTCAGAAATCTGGGATTAACTCACACGACACAAAATGAGAACAGCAGACACTCATTCACAAGAGAGGTAAAGTATGAATTTCAAGCTGCACCCCGAATTCCTTGCATTTATCAGTTTCAAAATCACATCTTTAACATAAACATGTATTCTTAGGAGGCTATTTGATTCCTTTCTTTAGTGGGCAAACCTTGTATGGCTCAGAAACATTTCAGAATTCTCATCACAAAACTAATCTACTAAAATGGCAACTTTCTAGATTACAGGGATTTGTCAACAGTTTTTGTCCGAAGGTATCTTCCAACAAATCTTCTGTCGACAGATCAGAGTCAGACTGCCAAGCTAGCCATGGCAAGACTGCCCAACCATTCTCCTGACAAAACAGCCAACTGGAAGCACAGCACACAGCACACAGAAGCCCTGTGTGTCAACAGATGGCCCCCTGGAATGTCCAGACAGGCTTTCTGTCAATAGATCTCTGTTGAGAGAGGTGTTCTGCCTCATAGGGGGAAGGCAGAATGCTGTCGATGGAAAGACTTGGTAATGTGGATGCTCCGTGGGTTTTGTCAACAAAATCATCTAGTATACACACAGCCTTAGTTACAAACTATCAGCACAATCAAGCCTTGGAGGGGGAAAAAAAGATGGTACTATTTACACCTCTTCAACCACTGTTTCTTGAACTTTCTGACACCACAGAACACCAAACAATAATATTTTTAATGTGGAATGCCTATGAAATTTTTTTTAAAAAAATTGTTGTTAAACCCAAAATAAAAAAAACCCGACAACATATACAGCAAAACTAAAATGAAGTAATTTAATCAGGTATCATAGCAATGAAGAAGTAATAGTGTATCTAGTTTTAATAACAGAAAATATGTACCATCAGTATATTTTTCCCAAACACTTGCAGCTCGCCTTCAAGTTGTTCACAGTACATCAGTGTTCCGCAGAACACAGATTAAGAAACTATGTCTTATACTATTGTCTTTTTTTTTTACCAGTTCCTTAAGGACTCACTCCAAAATTCATTTACAGTCAATGGAAAGATTTCAATGGATGTGGGATCGCTTGTTATGCCAGGATCTATTTTCTCCACCACTTTCAATCACATGCTGTGATCATGTAGTCTGAACTTTCAGGGATATATAATATTTCTCAAACCATCAGCCTCTTCTATTGCCAACAATGTTAACATATTCTACTGGTAACTGTTTTACTTTTATAATTTTTACTTGATTAATAATCTGAGACTAACATTTTATTATTACAGGGTAGGATAACCAAACCTTTATAAATGACCCCTATTGCCAACATCCCTTCCCAAAGCTGAGAAATCACCACGTATCTTTTTTCTTTTCCCCAGACAAGCTGATGTACGACATCACTGGCAATTTAACCTGGTGAATTCTTTTTAATAAAATTATTGTCCTTTTGAACAAAATAGTCTTTTGTGTTTCAAACCTGTGTTTTTTTGTTTTTGTGTATTTCAACTGTTTCCACCGCAGAGCTCTGTGGGTTCCTCTTTGTGCTACGCTTACCACTCCAGAACCTCTAAATAAACCTTTAGGGTTATGGCAGTGGGTAACATAACTAAGTTTACAATATGAAGTCTAACAAACAAAAATGTATTCATTTCTTGCGACATTTAAACTTAGCAAAATTAAAAACAAATGTCTTCCTGATATACCACCACAAACACTAAGCCCAAAATATGTGCTTTAAAGCACGCTAGGACAATCTTTCACTAACCATCTATTAGACTTCTTATGATACTCAGCACACACATTCTTCTATGAAATGGACTGATTTCTTCCACAGTTTAATTTGTTTTTGCCAAAGACTCTTAGTTCAGTGTTGGCCATCTGCCTAATAAAACAATCTCTTTTAAAGGCAAGTCTGCTGTTTTCAGTTGCACAAGATGCATCATACTTATAAACAAGGATAATGCAACCTGTGTTTAAGCCCTGAAAAAATAATACTTTAAAATATCTCCCACAAGAGTTAACTAAGTATGCCCATGTACACACACGAGTAATGTTACAACTAAAATCCTCTCAGGACAGAAGACTTCTTTTCTATTATTTAAATATGTATGCTAAAAAGAAAACCTTATTCAAATACTAGGACATCACAGGGACCAGCTGTGCAGTTAACCACAATGTAACCACCAAGCAGATAGGAGAAATATGAAGCTCACTAGAAAGGAAAAGTGAAATAAAAAAGCTTCAAACTCCTGAAGAGTATCACTATGCAATAACCATATGGCAGTTTGCAATAACCAAAAACAGTTTTTCCAATTACAGGCACTAATATTATATTTTAAAGGGCATATTAAAATATATTATTAAATACATTACTATAATTTACTTTCAGTCAAATAACTGGCAGATTTTCAGGAAGTATTTTTGCCTTTAGTTTTTAAAAGGACAACTCTGATCAGCATCAAGTATCATTAGTAAATGAGAAAACACAACTAAGCAACTCTATCTACTACTTTAGCACCACAGATTGAATCCCATCTGAAACAAGAATACCTGTGTAAGAAATTGTCCACGTGTCAGATTATTGATCCAACGCGTATATCGTTCAGTAGAGTCCAATGGCTGTCTCCTGACTTGGCAACCTATAATCTAAAGCAAAATAAAAATCATCAACAGTCAAAACTCAGACATTCAATCATCAGTAAAAACATCTGGAGTTAAATATAATTACATAAAAATCCCTCCATTGCACATTATTATGGTTGCAAGATCAGGCACGCATAATTAGAAAATGCCTAAATTACAGTTACCTTGTAAATTCATCCCTTGTTGTGGATACAGTATGATGAAGTCTTAAATTTACATAATATTTTTCTCACAAGACCCTCCAAGTATCAGCTGCCAACCCTTCCCAGGCTCCTTGTCCCAACCTATTCCCCGTCCACCAACATTCAGCTCTTGTCCCTTCTGCATTCAACGCTGGCAACTTCTTCCTCCAGGCTGCCTGAGCTTGGCAGGATACCTCACAAGATCACAGGACAGACAGCTCCACGTTTAGAGTGACCATATCCCCCTATTCCAAATGCAGGACAGGGAGTTATGGGGTGGCAGCGGTGCCCGTGCTCTTCCTGGCTTCTCTGAACCTCAAAGAGACGGCAGGGAGGCAGCAGCAGCTGCAGGCTCTCCCCCAGCTTCCCCGAGCCACAGGGAGGTGAGAAAGCATTGCAACCTTTTTAGACCCCCCAGCTGGCTCCCTTTTCCTGTGGTTGGACAGTACATATTCATTCACATGCACTACGTGCTCTCCAGCCAGCTGGCTGGTGAGGAAAAGGTCACTGGTGGGGTAGGGCACCAAATACAGGACAATTAGCTCCTTTCTAAAAATAAGTAGGGACACCTTTTTGGAGCCCGAAACACAGGACTGTCCCACCCAATACGGGACAGATGGTCACCTTACCCATGTGCCCAGTCCACGTGCTCAGATCAAGCATAGCCCAGAAGCACCAGCTGCAAGGAAAGTCCTGCGCCATATGGACAGAACCTTTGGAGAACATAGCTGTTAAGAACTAATCTGTCTTTACTGAGCACGTGCACACTGGGATTTTTCTGAAGGTTTATACAATGAGTAAATAGAAGTGGAATTTCACAGGGATGACAAAAGATGTCTCTCTTCCACAAAGGTCACTCTTGATACATTTCAATTCCTTGCTCCAAAGCATGCGTATAGTAGGGCTTTTAAAAGAACAAGTCACCAGATTTTTTTTTCATGAGCAAGACAATGTAGCTTTCCCTAGCCTCATTCTCAAGTATCTAAATAATTTTCGCTGAAAATTTTCAAAGAAAATTATCAGATGCAAATACTCTGCATGTAAAATTTCAGTCCAAACAGTTAAAGTCTTGTGAAGTTATAAACAACTGAAAACAGGGTCTTATAATGGGCAACCTTAATAATAGGTTGTGCTGTTAGCTGGGCCTATATATTGTAATAGAGTAGTTTATATCAAATGCATTTCTCACTGGGAATTTAACAAGACAAATCAAAACATCAAGATAGTAAAAAATCTAGATACTGTATTTTAATAAATTATAACTGTTCATTCAAGCAAGCATAATAGTCCCATTGCACTAGAACAAAATTCGCTTCTCTGACTTCCAGCATGTAGTTCTACCTGCCTATGCTCTGAAGAAGTGGGTCTGTCTCACGAAAGCTCACCTAATAAACTATTTTGCTAGTCTTTAAAGTGCTACTTGACTGCTTTTTGTTTTCATATACTACGAGTTTAAGTATGTAGAACTCTTTGAAATTAAGAAAAAATTACTTTGTGTGTGTATGCAGAGGACAGAATATAAATGCATTTTTTTAGTTTTTATTAACCACACATGCATTAATATGTATCCCATGGAATTCCATGTGATCGTTTAATTATTTGCTTTAGAAATCCTTGTTCAAATAAAGAAGACAGTGAGGGAACCCAGCAAAATCAAGTATCGGAGGGGTAGCCATGTTAGTCTGGATCTATAACAGCAATGAAGGGTCCTGTGGCACCTTACAGACTAACAGAAAAGTTCTGAGCATGAGCTTTTGTGAGCACCGACTCACTTCATCAGATGCTGGTCTTGGAAATCTGCAGGGCCAGGCATAAATAAGCCAGAGCAAGGGTGGGGATAACAAGGTTAGCTTAGCAAAATCAAGTGGGTTGGAGAAGTAGACAGACAGCCCACATAGTTTACTACTCTGCCTAGGCCTCTGGGGCCACAAAAGTGTTCTCATTATCTCTCTAATTAATTATGTGTCCAGCAATGTTGCTGATATTCCACACCTGCTGCACTATTCCTTTTCCACAGTAACAGAGAGAGCTGTGCTCGTCTATATACCATTAAAACAAAAAGCAGTCAAGTAGCACTTTAAAGACTAGCAAAATAATTTATTAGGTGAGCTTTCGTGGGACAGAACCACTTCTTCAGACCATACTTGTCGGTGTGGATGTGACCGCTACTTGACCAGAAATTAATATCAACATTGCTGTATTAAGAATTCTGATCATCGAGTTGGGATTACAGGATTTTGTTTGTTTCAGTCTGGGAATATTTTTAACTGCTTCTTTTTTTACATGTCCAGAGGGAAATATAACTGCACATATTGAGGTCTGCTGTCATACTAAATGCTTTGAACTCCTATAGTCATGCAAATGTCTTTAAATTCACAAATACAAGTGGTTGGGTTGCAATTACTTGTGTATATATCCAGAACAGAAACAATACCAGGTGATTTATGTGGCCAACTTTAACTAATCGTCAATGTTTTAACACACAAAATTTCAGAGGGCTATTGGCAATCAATCAGCAGTTAATAAAATTCACAAAAGAATGTGATGAATAATTTTTAAAAGGTAACAAAATCATGATTAACGTATCCCACACAAAGAAAAGCAGGAGCTCAGCTAAATGTAAATTATTTGTTCAATTCTACCTTTGACATAGCACAATACATCTTTAAAATCCATTAGCTTTCCTCTGTATTACACTCAAAAAATCCTGACAGCCAAATCCACAATTTCAAGATATTTTAATAATGCTAATTCCAATTTTTAAAAAATTGATATTGAATGTAAATGTTCTAATTTCTTTTTTTTTAAATGTAACATTCCATATTTTAAATGTTTCATAAAAGTAAATGAGAAGTACATTCAAATCGTCTTTCTACAAAGGGCATTATTTTTAAGCAAACTATTTTAAAAATAATGATTTACATAGGCTTTTGTTAGTATTCTTTAGGGCACAGATAAACTGTATTTCTTGCATTTCCTGGGGATTTATAGAATAAACCCTATGTGCACTGTAAGAACTATTTTCAGAAGAAAACTGGCAAAATACTAAGTGTTTTGCTAGTCCTGTCTTTCTGAAAGGTATTCCATAACAGAAAGATAAGAAAGCTTAGCTTATATACATAAATGCCCTCATCCTAAGCTCTACAAATACAAGTTAAAGAACAGCTGTCATGAGGTGAGAGATTAGTATGGGAGCCCAAACTTGTTTTCTGAAACCTTGGTTTCCAATTAGAGAAGAATTGGCCATCTCTCCCATACCAGCCCGAAACCTCAGAGAGGAACATGGCAGGTTTTTTGTTTTTATTATTTCCACTTTGGACTGCTTCCAGCCCACCCGGACCATTACTAGCAGCACTCAAATGTGCCCTCTGTTTTAAGGCTACTTCTTAAATCTGGAACACTGTTGCGTACAGGCTCTCAGATAAGCTATGCAGAACTACTGTCACAACTCTCAGCAGCACTGTGTTGGCCCTTTGTTCTTCCAAGACAGATGAAATTAGTTCCATGAATTTTACTGTGTGTGTGATGGAAGGATGGAGGAGATATTATGCAGTTCAGGCCTATAAAAATGAAGTACCACTTGCTCTTCTCTTGAATGCATGTAATTTTCCATAGCAGTAAAGTTTGGCTCTGTGACACTGGCCAAAATTTCCCCTTCTTTCCATGCTTCTGTACAGGGTGTTGTACAATGTTGGTTGCTGCCACACCTCCCACTCCAGCTCTGGTTGCATTTCAGGGGTACATACTGTATACAGTTTGCAAAAAGTTTTGGATCCTTTGGGATAAAAAGAATCATGTTAGTGTAAAATATTCTTTATCCCTAACAAATCGAACAAGGTTTCAAGAATCGCTCATGGTTTCTTTATCAAACAAAACAAAGGCAGTTGCCAAGTAAATTGCTTCATTCCTGATGAGAAAGAGATTACTTAACAGAATATCTTGAACTTTTATTTGAAAATAGTTTGTTTCAGATACAGTTATAGGGATTGGAAAGTCTAGCTGAGTGATTTAAGTTACAGCAGGCTTTTGAACCTGTTCATCTATCCCACCTACATGCCAAGATGAGTATACTAGGACAATCAATTTACTGTTGATTGTTCTGGTAACCTTACAGTTGTGTAACTACAAGAGATGGAGGAATAGGAATGGTCTGGAGACGTAGTTAAAAAAGAAGAAAAGAGAAAATGATAGTGGTGGATAGTCTTTAATCATCATCCATGGCAACGCACTACACCTAACAAAAACGGGGCATGCATTATTCTGTCTCAATATGTTTATATTAATTCAAAATAAAATGTAAACTAACAAATATAAACCCGACAGTGCAATGGAATTGTGTGAACATTTTTAGATGTGGCGATAACTCAGAATTTCAACAACCAATTCACATGTGACAACTCCAATAAAAACCTCCACACCTCTTTCCCTAAAAATAACACTGATAAGATTGATAGATTTTCATGTTACTGAAATCTAAATATGTTCTTTCAAGAAGTTGTGAAGAAGGGTTAGAACAATGAACTATGCCTATCCAAAGCAGAAGGAAGATTAAGCCACTGAATTTTGATTAATACAGAGGAAAATGTCAACAACAGGTCAACTCCCTGGACTTTCACACCAAGTAATTGAAAAACATTTACATTCTGTGTTCATTAATCAGTGTAATTTGCTTATCTCTGCCCAATCTTTGAGCTTCTGAGTCAGTTTGAGTTCCTACACCTTCCCATTGACCATGTACCAGAAAAACATCTTGTATGCAATGTGATATCTATATAAGAAGTTAGCATCTTGGTCTGTTTTGATGAAATACACTTCAACCCTTAATCTGGGTGTCTGTGATCCAGGAATATCCATGAAGCACCACGGCTGGCTCCACACCGCAGGAGCAAGCTGATATCCAGGCCTTGGGGGTCAGATCCAGGTAAGCCACATGCTGGATCAAGCCTGTCGGCTGTGCCTGGCAGGGGGAGGAGGAAGTGGCCCTGCATGCCGCCACTCCCCTTCACCCCCAACTGGGGAAACGGCAGTGCAGCAAAACACTTACCTGGAGACTGTCTCCCTACCACTCCTATTGGCCGTGAATCGCTGAAAATGGTGACGGCAGTGCCTGGGAGCAGTGAGGGGTGCAGAGCCACGTGTGCCCCTGGGAATCGGACACTACGTAAGCACCCCGTCCCCTTCATGCCCAGACCTCACTACCCCACCCACCTCATGAATCCTCCCTCCCAGTCTCCACACCACGACCCCACTCCTGTTTAAATACAGTGCATTTAGAATATTTCTTATGACATGTTATACATGTATCGTTGTCTATAAAGGTTTGCATATACCAAAGCTTTAGTAATAGACTTTGTTTACCATACCCATGACACAGAAAACTCCATAATCTGCATGACCTATTTCCCAAGGCTGCCAGATTAAAGCGGTTCAAGTGTCCCAGCATGCTGTGATTTTTCATTCAGAATTACACAAAAAGTCAACACTGAATTTCACTGCCCTCAGAGTAAGACATTTAGTTTTTCCATTTTAATATTGTAACTGTTCCATTTCATCTTAATAATACTTTAAATGTTTACAAAGTATCCTATGCATAAAGAAACCTAACACAATATCACAAATGTTATAAAACCAGAAGTATTATTCATACTTTCTTTGCCATTTTACAGAAACATGGACTTGTAAATTGGACTGCTTCAACTTTTGGTAACAAACTTCAACCTTCTCAAAGGGTCTTAAAACCAACAAGACGTCCTGTGGCACCCTATATACTATCTCTCGTGTGGACTCCTCCAGGCTCTGTGTGTGTGTGTGTGTGTGTGTGTGTGTGTGTGTGTGTGTGTGTGTGTGTGTGTGTGTGTGTGTGTTTATTTATATATATATATATGGAGATATACCTATGTCTTAGAACTGAAAGGGACCTTCAGAGGTCCTTTCTCAGTGTTCACAGCTTCACATCCTCCCTGACTGAACTGACCGTGTCAACTCGGGCCTTCCTCTTGATTATATTCCCTCCTTTTCATAAGCCTGTATAATTAGACCTGCCCTGGAACCTCCATTCCAATGAATCTGACGAAGTGGATCTTGGCCCACGAAAGCCTGTGCTCCAAAAAATCCATTAGTCTATCCACAGGAATTCTCATTGTTTTTGAGGACATAGACTAACATGGCTACCCCTTTGATCCTTGTCAAAGGGCCTTGATTTCGGAAAGCATTGATTGCTCATGCTCTGAAAAATGAAGCCCCTTTAAATTGTTAAGTTGGACATCTAAAAAAACACTATCACTTGAAAGTCTTCACCCATAATTTTTAACCAGAAACCTGCCCAAACCACAGTTTGTGAACTAAAAGTTTGTATTTTGCAATGATGAAGTTGAACAAGAAATGGGAACTAGTTTTTGCAGCACTAGCCATGAAAAGAAGAGTTGACAATGTGCCATTGTCAGTCTTCTCCAGTATAAATCACTTAATTTCTCCATTGAAACATCTGTTTCAATGTCTGTTTCTTCTTTGCTTCCACTATGCCCATGGAAAAACATTCAAAACCACTAGAATACAAGGAGAGTAAATGTCCTGACAGTTCAGATACAAATAATTTTTAAATGAATACTTCAAAATAAAAACACACAAAATTGTATAAAAGTTTAACATACTAAAAAAAGAAGCTACTCTGATTAGTTAGGAAAAACAGACCCTCAGATATCTGCAATAGAGTAGCTTGATTTACGGGCCACATCTACACTAGCAAAGTCTTTCAAAATATTTTCCAAAGAAGGGACTCTTTCAAAATATCCAGAGGAGCATACACACACAAAAAGCATTCTTTCAAAATTAAATTGAAAGAATTTGGTGCTCCTTTCTAAAGTGTTCCTCTACTCCCATTTCAGGAAGAGTATCTTCTTTCAAAAACTTTTTTCGGAAAAAAAATAAAGTATGTAGATGCTTTGCAAGCCTTTTTATTTTTTTAAACCAAAGAGTAGTCCTCATGGTGCCTGATTTTTCGATCCCAGACCTGTTCTTTCAAAAGAGCTGGCGCTGTGTGGACACACACTTTGGAAAAAGCAGATCACTCTTTTGATCCACTTTTGTGTGTGTGGATGACAGAAAAAAATTAAAAGAGAGGAAAAAATGAAAGAAAAAAGCTGATGAATCACCTAGATGAGGGGAAAGAATGGGGAGGAGAAAAAATTCTCCGCAAGTGTATTAAGTGGGATGTCTGGGATCACTGCAAATATCAAAGATGGGTAAATTGCCTTTGTAATGTGTAAGATAATTGATACCTTTGTTGAGCCTATGGTGATAGGTATCAAACTTGAAAATAAATTCCAATTCAGATGTCTTTTTAATCTGGTGTTAAAATCTCTTTGTTTTAGAACACACACCATTAAGTCTTCGATACCGCATCCTGTCAAATTGAAATGCTCACTTACGGTTTATGGCTAGGGCTACACTGAGCCGTAGTGTCAGCAGCTGGATGCAAATGAGCGGTCTTGAAAATGCAAATGGATGCTCATTTGGATATATGCCTGGCTAATTCACATATTCATGTGGGAACACCCTGCCAGCAGAGGCTTCTGTTTGCAGAAAACAAGCAATGTAGATATGGTTCTGGTGGCAAAACCCGTTTGATGGCAGCCCCTTATGCCTGGAAAAAATTAAAAGAGGGGGCAGCCGACAAAGGGGGTTTTTGCTGACAGAACCATGTCTGCACTGCTTGTTTTCTGCTGTCAGTATACAAAATATTCCCCAAAGATAATTTTCCAATCCTAGCACTTTAATCATATCACTCCTCTCTTTGCATCTCTCCACCAGCTATTCCATCTCTCACATTAAGCATAAACTACTTGTCTTCTTTGCCAAGGCTCTTGATTGTCCATCTCTGCTCTACCTACAATCTATCATTCACTGCCAAAAATTGACTCCTGTATACCATCACCCTATAAAGCTAGCCTCCACTTCCAATTGTTAAATACCCAAACAAATACTTCTGTACTTTCTCCCATGATGCCCCTCATGCTTCAGAGGAGCACTCCATAAACATCTACAAAGCTACCTCATTATCTTCCTTCAGAGCCCTCCTTAAAACTCTCTTTTTCCAGTCCAAGAAAAAAATTGACAGTGGTAAGGATGAGACAGCCAACCATACTCTCCAATACTGGTTCATTATGCTCCTTCATGCATTATGCTCCACCTATTCATGCTTGTTTTATTATTAGACTGTAAGCTCTTTAGGAGATGTACTTTTTGTTTTGTGCTGGTACAGCAACTAGCACAATGGGGCTGCCCTGGTCCATCATTTGGGCTTGTAGGTACCATGACAAACAAAGATGATAAATAAAATAATAATATAAACCATGAGTTAAACCATACAGATATTGAAAAATCACCTGTGCCATTCTATCTTGCCTGCTAATAAGTGTGGCACATTTAATCATTTTCCTATTCAATCTAATTAGTTAATTTAAAGCAAAATCTAAGTTGTTCCTTTTACTTCCTCATGGTATTACACAGAAACAAATACAAGTAGTTTGTGGTTGACATTCCTCCTCATGTACCCCCAGTATTCCCCACAGTTCTTCTACTTTCACTTCCCTGAATATGTCCTCAGAGTTTGTTAAATTCAAGTCAAATGCTGGTTCATTACAGTTTTTTTCACTACTTAAGGTTAAAATGGCACCTTTCATTAAACTCTTACTATCCCTTGTTTCCCTCCAGCTAGACTCGCAGCAAGTAAGAGAAATAACCCATTATTACATTTTCAACACTACAACCCTAAATCCATTAGTATTATCCGAGCTCATACTGTACTTCATTCCCTTCCTGGTTGAAATGGTTTGATTCATATGAGAATTTCAACAGCCTAAAGTTTTAAATACAAGTTTTAATCCAACTGACTAAGTATTTCATTTGTTTGGTTATTAACCATTCCAATGGTAACTTTATATTCATTTGGCTTCCCAGAAAGCAGGAGACTGAATTAGACATTATAGATGCAGTGTACTATGGATCCTCTGTGGAAATTTACCAGACTGCACAAATTATTTGACTTCTCAGAGAGGTAGTAATGTTGGCCGAAGAAGGAACAAATCATTTATGTGGTTGGCTGACATTAAAAAGCTATGTAAGTTCATGGGGAAAAGTGAATCGAAGAGAGAATATACTTGAACAGGAAAGGAAAACCCAGGAATATTTTCCATTGCTGTACAATCCAGATCCATCATATTATGTCAGAAACGGTGTCTTATTGCACTTCTTTCGCTCTTTAAATCCCCTCACTCATGCATCTGATGAAGCGGGTCTTTGCCCACAAAAGCTTATGCTCCAAAATATCTGTTAGTCTATAAGGTGCCACAGGACTTCTTGTTGTTTTTATTGTACTTTAATAACTCCTAAAGATCAAAATGGCAAATCATGATGCAGAAAGACATAAAGCACCATTTATATTATAAAGCAATGAGAAGAACTGATGGGTGAGAAATACTGAATATATTTAATTAGCTCTATCTTAATTCCAATTCATGCTACAAAATCTCAAAAGCAATTTATTTTTGTACGAAAGACACCAACATACTGATTACATGCTCTGCCACAATCCTGAATCTCAAGATAAGAGTGAAATCTAGCCACGAATTTTAACTGAGATAATAAGAACTTAAGTCACAGATCTGGTGCTCCATTGCTTTACACCAAATTTTATGGCACTGTAATTCTACTGATTTCAACAGTGTTAAAACAGACATAAGAGAGGAAAGAATGAAGTGTTTCATTTAAGTGTCATTCTAAAATGGTCATTGTTTATTGTTCTAAAGACAGAGCAGTGAATTATTCTTCTAACTATGGCTTAGTAAACACAATCAATGTATTATAAATTTTAACTTTCTGCTAACAGACATCTGAATCCAGACTAAATCAAAACTGGTAGTTAAAGCCACCACCAAATTTAAACATAAATGGTTTAAAACAGGGGAGGAAGTGTTATTGGCTATGTAAGGTTAATTAAAATAAAACTCACAGTAAAGAGTACAAACTGGAAATTTAGTCTACTGAAATACAGGGGTGTTATCTATACAGCTTCCTCATATATTTGGTTTGCATAAAAGTAAATGTGCCATTTCAGCAGTGATAGTTCAAGCCTGATGTACCAGCACCTTTTTCAACAGTTCACAAAGAAATTTTTAAAAATGAGACATAGTAGGAACAAGTTCTGATTTTCATCATATTATTTCTTCTCATTTTCCCCTGCACATTCAAGTGGAAAAAATAGAGTGGGAGGAAACAAAGATTAAATCATTTGACAACTTCTGAGCAATAAAAAAAAATAACACAAATTATGCTGATGTGCTATTTCTTATTGCTCCACTTCTCTTTAGCATAAACATGTTTCTCTCTCTCTCTCTCTTACATGAATCAATTTATGGGTACTATCGTCCCTTTTTATAGAAAACCCCACAAACAGGAAACCATGTCTGTTTGACTTAGACACTTATATGGCTCTCATTACTGTTAACGTCTGAGTACCTCACAGCCTTTCATGAATTTATCCTCCAAATGTGCCTGTGAGGCAGGGCAAATCTATCAGACACATTTTACAGAGGGAGAACTGAGGTTCAGAAACACTAAAGCTCAAGGTCACATAGCAGCTCTGTGGTGGAGCAGGGACTTAAACTCAGGTCTACCAAGGCTAATGCACAAATTATATGATTGTCCTTCCTCACTCAAGAGCCCTGATCTTCAAACTCCAGAACCCGAGGTTTCCAAGACATTAGTTCCTAAATCTTACTCCCCAACACCTCTCTGTGCTGCACCCAAACCTCTTCTCTCTGGAAGCCTGTCTCAGGAGCCATTCTATTGCTTTCCTGAGGACATGCACTATGATGACTCAGCTTTATATTTCAAGAGCCTTTAAATAAAATACGGTGCCCCTAGCCTTTAGTCAAAGGCTGGAGACAGATGGCAGGAGACAAATTGCTTGACCATTGTCTTCGGTTCACCTCCTCTGGGGCACCTGACACTGGCCACTGTCAGCAGACAGGATACTAGGCTGGATGGACCTTTGGTCTGACCCAGTATGGCTGTTCTTATGTCCTTGTGGAAGTCTACCAGGCTGACACATTTCACAGGGGTAGCTGTGCTAGTCTGTCTCCGCTCTGGAAGATCTGTGAGGGAAGAGGCAGAATAGGTAAGTGAAGGGCTCCCTGTGCATGAGAGGCATGGGGGAGTGGTCAGAAGGCTGTTATGTGGGCTGCATGCAGACCCCTGATGGCTTGCCCTCCACTGATTTAAGGTGAAATGAAAAAAGCAAAGAACACACAAACTCTGCAGTTTGCATCCTTTACCATTTTTTTATGAAAAACAAAAAGCTTGTTTTGTTTTTTACCACAAAACTAGATCTTGGTTTACTTGAACAGTGAGGTCACACGAGGCAATAGTCTAATGTGCAGTTCTCCCTCCTTCTTACATGGCCAGACTGCATTCCACTTCGTGGACTGTATAACACAGGAAGGAAAAGGAGCCACTCATGTGACTGAGAATTCAGAGCTGCCAATAAGTCAAAAAAGACCAAGGCAGTAAGCATCAAAAGTGGAACAGTAAAGGGACAAACCAAAACTGAGAAATATCGCTTTACAGTTCAGCTTAAAGTCAGAGCTGTGTGCTTTGTAAGCATTAATAGTGAAAGTCTCTCTCCATTTGGAGCTCTCGTGACTTTATAAGTAAAGCATTGACTTCACACCCAAGTAATAACTATACCATCCCACATTTGCGTGTTGCACAGATGAACTCCAACAGGATGAAAAATACAGACAACCCAGGAAAATCCTCCTCTTAAGTTTCAAGAGCCAGTGTTCCCTCTAATTTTTTCCATCCATGGGTGCAATATATTTTGCTATGTGCAGTAAAGTATGTGCATCACCAACAGAAACACGGGCTGCCAGTTGTGGGCATCTGTGGGCACTCTACTAATTGGCTGAATCTGAATCTCTCCTGGGTGGCCATGCAAGAGCTCAGCTTACGAGGAGCACAGGTCAAGGACTTCTTGGATACTGAAATTCCAGAAGCAAAGTGGGGTATATGCTGCATATCCAAGAAGCAGAATAACCTTACTGTCCACAGACATTTCATTGGGGCATTAGAATCAAAGCTCTGGGAACAACCCAAACAACTAGATGTAAGATGCACAGAGCTTGTCGGCAGCATCTGATTCTGTCCCCCAAGCCACCAACCTCTCTTCACCAAGACACTTCTAAGCAGTGTCTTCTTCCCTAAGAAATGAATGTATCATCATTTCACTTACTTTAAAAAACAAGATGCAGACACACAGTTATCCCTTCACTTCTACATATCGTGCTGTCCTGCCTCTTGTGTTTCTATTCTTCAGACCACAACTACTGAGAGATGGGAATTGTATTTTGGGGCAATGCACAATGCCAAGCATAGAACCCTAACCAAAAACAGTTTTAATTTAAATTTTTTTTTATATTTAAAAATGTAAGTTAGAAAACTGTATCTTTATCTGAGAAGAGGTTATTTTACTTATGAGCAATTACAGTCACAAAAGACAAATGGGACAGACTGATGATCTTCTTGTAACTTGATGTCCATCCAAATCCTACAAAAATATCTTAATGTATTTACATGCCATGTATGCTTTTAAGAGTCCTTTTTGTATGCTTTTTAAGTCCTCTAAGCACTCCTCTCAGTAGAGGACATTATACAGTTGATTAACACATTTGGTGCTTTGGCGAGTAAAAACTTTCTGAGCAGCTCCTCTGTCAAAATGTACCCATAATTAAGAGAAGTAAAAGCATGTACATGGTTGGATTGCCAAATTTAATTTGGACTAAAGATTACCTACTGGTGCACTGTCCCTTTCCACTTGGACACACTCTTATTCCTGCGTCATTAACATAAGAACGGTCAAATCACCAAGCTCCGGTGGGTTAAAACATAGCTCGTGTCGGGGGAGAGGACTACTTCAAGTAAATCATAAGATTATTGTCGCATAAGCAAACTAAATTAAGGGATACTGAAAACCTACAGCACTGCTGGACTTTCAGGAAACTGATTTATTTATCACATTCATTACATTTGGCATGGTCCATTCATGATGAACAAGAAACAAACAAAAAATAAAACACCAGTCACACAAAACAGCAACTTAGTCATTGTAAAGTCCACAGAAACTGGGAAGAGATTTGTAAACTTACAGATACCTTTTGCATTGTTCTTTCACATATGCACACCAAATATTTGCATGCTGTTGAGTGAAACACTATGGCTGTGTCTATATATGCCACCTCTTCATTAGTATATTGGCACATGGTTCGGAGTCCACAAGACGCTCTTCCAGACTCCAAAATACACATGTAGATGCGCAGCCCACAGTGATTTTTCAGAAGGAAACCCTCCTCCTGGAAGCCCATTCTTCCAAGTCAACAGCTATAACTTATTAGCTTTCAACCTGTTACTCTTCTGAGGACTTTTTTCTTGCTTCGGTTCAGTTTTGTCCAGGAATAGTTAAATATAACAGACAATATAGAAACAGGAATCAACTAGACTGGCTTAAAGCACTTTTGTACAAGTATAATTGCATCCACAATAGGTTGGTTATAGCACTATAACTACCTCTATAACAAAAATTGTATTCCTGACAAAAATAATCATACCAGTACAAGATGTGTGTATAGACAAGCCCTAGCACACTGAGTAAGAGCTGTCTACATAGATGGAAGCTTCGCCTGCCAATCTCTCTCTACATTCAATTTCCTTACTAAGCAACATTTTCAAAACTCTTGCAGCAACATCCTCCGCTGCTCAGATAATCACTGTCTTCCAGCAACAGAAGACTGAAAGGGGTTTCTTTTACAACCTTACATGTAACAAAAGAAAACACACTCAGGAGAGCCTCAAACTGGTCTATGAATTTCAGTATATGCTGGACATAATATTCATGGCATAAATCAGAAACAAGAACTGTCACACGCGAAGTAATCTAACCAAGATCTTTACATAAATTTGATCCCTTATGCACTACAGGTAATAGCATATTACCATCTGAATACAGTGCTGAATACAAAACCTCTCCAAAATATTTCTTTTACATATCCCCTCTCTATTTCAATTGCTTGGAGAGCCTTTAGCCCTTTCGGGGAAACCTGTCTGTCTGCAAAAGCGTATGTATGATGGATTCAAATTCAAAATTCAATGTTAAATGCATGTGTGGAAATGAAGGACTTCCAGTTGCATACTCACACAAAACTGCTCTCACTGGGGGTTTAGGGTGGTGTCATTCTCTCTCTCCATCCCTTTATTACCATTAGCTTGTTTATTTCTCTTTCCTCTCTCCCTCCCTAACCAGTCTCCTCAACACTTTTATTCTCTATTGATGCTCTTCCCCAGTCTGTTTCCAGCCCACTGCTCATATCTTTCTCATCAGTTTTTTATACCTCACAAATACCCGCCACCTCTTTCTGATCCATTTAAACCACTCACTACCTTCCTAAGCCTCTCCAGTCTTGCACCTTATCTAAACATCCCCCCGCAGTCTTTGTCTTCTACCCTTTACATTTCCCTGAACCCCTAACACCCTATCCTACCCCTTATGTTCCGCTATCCTACCCCTATTACTTTTTCCTGCTCTGAACATCCCTATCTCCTGCTGTATCTTTTCAGCCTGAGCATTCCCTACCCAATCCCTAATTCTGGACAAGCAGCCTGGATTCTGTATAATTAAAGAACAGTGGTAGATGGCAGCCATTTTTTTTGCTATAAGCAGCCTCAAGCTGCACTGATATACTGTTTGAAAATTGTGGCCTTCTCAACTGAAGGCAGGTTTGCTTCAGGTCAAATGAAACATTATTGCTAAATAAAGGGGGGAAATGCGATTCTGAAACCAGGAACCATGAGCCCATGTGAAACTTTAGAAGTAACCTACAAAATATTAAAATTGTAAGATTTGTGGTAAAATCACAAAAGCTGGCATGGTGTGTCTAACGCATGTATCTTATATGTTATAAATAAGGGCACATGCAATCTAAATTTAATGCAAATTATATGTTGTTTTGGAGCTCCAGTGAAAATATGAATATACCCCTAAGTTGGACAAGTGAGCAAAGGGAAGAGACAATTTATTATTAAAATACATATTGCTATTTCTCTTCTCTCATTTGTTCTTGTGTACTAAACACACACTACACACACACAGTTTCCGCAAAAGGCATCACATTACCTACATAGTTCATGGCTAACTATCTGATATATGAAAAAGAGAAACTGATTTTTGAATATTTAACACTGTGACTGTAGTTATGATGATAAACTATAAAATATGATCAAGATCTATGCAACTGTGGATCTATAAATATCATGCAGCAATAACAGAATGATTGTTAGATGTGGTTATTGGCATGTGGAGGCCACAGTGAATACACATTTAATTACAAAAATCATATAAGTCGGAATGTTTTTCATTTGTGATGTTTGATTAAATGTAAAACAGACTTAAGCTAACACCATAGTTTTGAAAAATCTACTGCGGTTTTTTATAAACATTAAATTGAAAAGAATACATAAGGGAGCAGCTTAATGGAAAGCAAAGACACACATGAATTCTACTACATTCAGAATGATTTATGTATAAATACCCACACCCAATTGATGAAAGCTGTCAGAAGAACAGTGCTTTCATCATCAATGAATATTTCCTTCTCTGCCTCACAGAATACAAAAAGGCATCAATCTGTTTCTTTTGGTTTTTCTACTCTCATCACTTTGGACCAACACATTCATATTACCACATTCAGTCTCCAATCGTCAACTCCACTAGAATTTCTGAAACCTCACAGATTATTTAAAATCTTTAACTTTCATTTGGCTGGTGAGACATGATTCTTTTCGATATTTCATAAACTGGATATCTTTATTTTGAGAAACAGTCTCAGTATACCTGTAGGTTAGATAAACAGAAAATGGTCAGGGAGGCTTAGTGCATTTCCGAGATACAGCAGAAGTGATTACTGAATACCAGGCACATTTCAGTACAGTTCTAGTAGCAAAAAGGATGTTTTAATTCAGATCATCACCAACCTAAATAGTGTGCATTTTCCCCAAACTCTTTATGCATACTCAAGTATACCAGCTCTGCTGAACTTAAACCAAGGACAACTGACAGCATTAACATCACCTATAAAGCTAATAATCTTTAGTCTTTTTTTTTTTGTTTTAAAAAAAACACAACCAAGCAAAACCTTATGACTTGAAAGAGTCATGTCAGGACTTGTTTACACAAAAAGTGTTGGCACTTTCACAGTGATGGTGCTAGGCATAAGCACACTAAGCAATTGCTTAGAGCCACAAAGAGCTCCATTTATCTTATTTAACATGGATTTTTTAGCAAGTGTGTTCAGAGGTACTGCATTGGTTTGTTTTCTGATTTCTGGAAATAATGCCATTAGTAATTTTAGTGGGCGAGTAAGGGTAAGAACAGCCCCTAAGTATTCCTGTTCAGGGACCCAAGTGGCAAGCACCGCTTCTGGGCTTTAACTAGTTAAAGCAGAGCGGAAAAAACTAGTTGGGATGCAATCCTTCTCTACTCTAGAAAGTTTGCCAGTGTAGCTACCAAGGAAAACCTTCCTAGCCGAGGCCCAGTATATACCAGGAAAAGAGTTTCTTTGGCTACGTCTACACGTGCACGCTACATCGAAATAGCTTATTTCGACGTAGCGACATTGAAATAGGCTATTTCGATGAATAGCGTCTACATGTCCTCCAGGGCTGGCAACGTCGACGTTCAACGTCGACGTTGGGCAGCACCACATCGAAATAGGCGCTGCGAGGGAACGTCTACACGCCAAAGTAGCACACATCGAAATAAGGGTGCCAGGCACAGCTGCAGACAGCATCACAGGGCGGACTCAACAGCAAGTCGCTCCCTTAAAGGGCCCCTCCCAGACACACTTGCACTAAACAGCACAAGATACACAGAGCCGACAACTAGTTGCAGACCCTGTGCATGTAGCATGGATCCCCAGCTGCAGCAGCAGCAGCCAGAAGCCCTGGGCTATGGGCTGCTGCACACAGTGACCATAGAGCCCTGCAGGGGCTGGAGAGAGAGCGTCTCTCAACCCCCCAGCTGATGGCCATCATGGAGGACCCTGCTATTTCGATGCTGCGGGACGCGGATCATCTACACGTTCCCTACTTCGACGTTGAACGTTGAAGTAGGGCGCTATTCCCATCCCCTCATGGGGTTAGCGACTTCGATGTCTCGCCGCCTAACATCGATTTCAACTTCGAAATAGCGCCCAACACGTGTAGACGTGACTGGTGCTATTTCGAAGTTGCCGCTGCTACTTCGAAATAGCGTGCACGTGTAGACGCGGCTTTTGACAGTTTATGCAACTCTCCAAATGAAATAGGCTACTCCAGCAAAATAACTTTTTGCCACAATAACTAATCTGTGATTTTGCTGGCAGAGCTATGTTGCTAATCAGTATGATTTTTCTGCACACTCATAACCTACACACCCATGACAGAAAAACTTAAGTGAAGACCAGGGTGTACTTATATTTATACACCAATATAGCTTATTCTTGTTCAATAAGTGAAATGAGCAATACTCATACTGCAGCTAGCATTTGCCTAATTACTGGCTAAAAAATTGCCTACCTAACAGACATAGTTGTACTGGGTGTAAAACTTTTTGAGTAACTGGGTCATAAGTACTCAAGCAGCTAGGAAGCACACAATTTACACCATCTGTAACATTTTTAAAATACAAACTGCACTGAAATTCCAGGTAGCTCAGATTTTACATTAGCTTGAAAAGTAAGCTTTCAATACAAACAGCTTTCATCCTACACCCTGATGAACAACTTGGGCAACTTTCCAGTTTCACAAGGGATAATGTGCGTCTCTATTTACAGAAGAAAGAGTGCTGGTTCCAACAAGCAACTCAGGGCTTTCATTTTCATTTTTAATTGAAGTGTTGGAAAATGTAGTTGCACCACTTAAAGGAGGGGTGGGGAACCTACAGCCTGTGGCATGCTTTGATCTGGCCCAGAAGGCTTGGGACTCTCTCCAACATCCCCCACCAGCAAGGAGACAGCGCTGGATCTCTAGCCACACATGGGGGTACTTAACCCCTGCATGGCTAGAGTGCCAGTGCCAGCTCCCCACGGCTATTGGCTTGGGGGAGCCCTGGACCTCACAGACCAGATGAAAGCAAGCCACGGTTGGCATCCGACCCACAGACTCTGTGCCAGAATGGCAGAACAGGGAAGATATGTCTCCTTAACTGCTTGAAGGCTCCACCCCCATCACTCCCATTGGCCGTGAATCCCAGCCAATGGGAGTAGCGTGGTGTGGTGCCTGCCCCGGATGGCAGTGCAGAGCCATCTGTACCCCTCCCTATGCTGAAACTGAGTCAGGTTGGTGACCCCATCCCCTGCCCTAATCCAATATTCCCAGATCACTCCTTTACCTTTCCTCCCATGCAGCCCCACTGCCCCCAGCCTACTCCTGCACCCTCTCTCCTGCCCTGACCCTGCACATCCAGCCACTCCTGCACCTACCTCCTGCCCAGGCCATCTACCCACTCCTGCACCCTACCTCCTTCCTAGACCCTGCACCTCCATCCCCAGGCTGCTCACCTGCAACCTCCTCCCACACACTAAACCTCTCATTCTGGGCACACCCCAGAGCCTGGGTGCTCCACAAAAACTTAGCTCTGCGCCCAAAAGAGGTAATCCAGCCCTGAAGGGAAGCCCAGAGCCTTGGTGCCTCCCAGGCTGGAACGTGACTGGAACGCAGGCACCCCAAGTTGTATGTGAGACAGGGGCTGTCTTTTTTTTTTTTTTTTTTTTAACTGCTTATCAATCTGTGGCATGTCTATTACGATTTTTGTTTTGCTCCCTTGCATGTGGCCCCTGACCCAAATGAGATTCTGGCTTAAGGCAATCTTGAGAGCTGGCACATGTCTGATTCCTGTATTTATGTGCTTTTTCTTGGCATCATTACTGGGCAAAATTTTCACACAAATTAGCTATTCCTGAATAATACTTTTCAGTATATTAAGCATGAAAACAGAATTTTCTGCAAGCTGAGAAACGTGCATATATTCTGTCCAAGCCATATTCTCTATCAGCATGTCAATATGTTTCTGCGCCTTCCACCTGTTTCTACAATAGCAACAATTCTAACATTTTTTTTCCTTCTCACATTTTAAGACCTCATATTCACCCATCTGGCCAACTCAATATTTACTGCTCCCCCAGAGCATTAGCTCTGCTTTGGTGGAAAAAGAAAAGAGATTCTGACATCCACTTATCAACAACCCGGTTAGTAAAATCTGGTATTCTCCCACTAAAATAAATTAATTTTGTGCTCTCCTCCCTTAACTAATGAAAAATGAGCACTTCACATGGCTAAATCAATAGATTCTGGGCTCCTTCTCCTTTATCTAAATAAGCGAATGCCAAATCATGATGCCCTTTAAAGAACCGCTCCAGGAAAAAGAGAAGTTTTAGACACTCTACATCTTCCCTGCATCACCATTCCTCCACTCCTGCAAAAGCACACCAATTCCTGCCTTGCTACTTCCTTATCATAGAAGAAGCCCGTGGGTCCTTAGGTCCCTTTAGTCCATTCACTTGGACAAAGCTTCTCCTCATCTTGATCTGGTTAAGCAAACAAGTGGGTTTTTCATGCCCTTTTATTAGCTAGCTCATTTCTATTCAATATCCATTATATGGCTAAGTCTTAACTTTTAATGTGTTACTTTGCATCACTCCCAGCCAGGAAATGCCCACATAATATGTTCAGCTCTGTCACAAACATATGCTGAGGAAGGGAGATAAAAGAGCAGCTGAAATAGTGTGATTCCAATTGAAACAAGGATTAGCTCAGGGTTTAGCCCATGAAGATAATTGCGCTTGTTTCTGAACAGAGTTGTAAAAAGAAAACCTGATGATGTGTATGCACTGATTAGAAAACAACATAATATCAAGTGCCATAGGACATTTGGGGCTTGTCTACACTAGTTCCCTACTTCCAAAGGAGCATGGTAAGCGAGTGTTAAACAAAATGTGAGGAGTAAAGGGACTTTGAAATTGCCCAGGTACTTTGAAGTACCAGCGGGTAGGCCGCAGCTACATGTGAGCCAGCACTTTGAAGTTGCCGCAGGGAAGAATTAGCTTAATGAAGTGCTGCAGGGAAACAGCAGCAAGGAGAGGGAATGTGCAGACTTGGCTGCTGGTTATAGGTTCCCTGAGCTGGAATCCAGTATGGTGCATAGGTTGCCCTACCAGCACTGGTAAGGTGGACATAATCCAGAAAATGGGACCAGGACATTGGAAAGCCTTAAGGAAAGGTATAAGGACCAGGAGATGGAGGATCAAGAAATCAGTCTGTTTTATGTTGGGTTTCTGTTATCTTAAAAGGAACTACTGAATCATGATGTAGTAAGAAGGCCAAGTTACAGGGTGTGAGACCACTGTAGCAAGAGAGATCACTGGCATGAGGTGCCATGCTGCGGGGAGAGCTGCTAAGCCACAACTAGCCAGATGGAGGCACTCCTGCAGTATGAATATCACTCACAATGCTAAATTGATCAACATAAGCAGCAACAGAAAAGGGAAAACTTAATGCAGGAGACAACAGAAAAGCTTTAAGTCAACCATTCCAACTACACACACAGATGACTAAGCAATAGGTGAGGATGTGTCCAAGGTCACAAGAAATCTCTTAGTAAGAATGGGATTCATACAGAAATATCCCTATTATGCAGCAGGTCCAAACAAGAAAAATTAGACAAGGCAAATCCATGAACACATTTATCTACTACACAATATATTTCTATTAGGAGGAAATATATGCACTGAAATTTGCCAATACTCCATAAAAATAATTCACTTTTGAGCTCAGTTGTTCTTGCGCCTCTGTCGAACAAAGATGCTCTGCCAAACTGTGTGGAACAATGCTGCAGGCTAGAGGCATGCCTGAAAAAAAAAAACTTAGACAACTCTTTTTAGTTCACCTGCTGCTTTAACAATACCTGTTTACAGTTTTACCAGAGGTAAAGGAACAGTAGTATGGACTAACACATTACTCTAATTTGCCCAATCCATAAGCTACTTGACAATTACATCAATCATCAAAGATTCATATAACTAACCAGCATGGAGTTCACTCACTTTCATACTATGAGATAATACTGTGTAAAAATGGCGAGGCATTTCAAAATTTGATCTAAACACAAAATACAGCACTAGGCGAATTTTTGCTTTTCAAGTTGGAAAGTATCTTGCAAATCTTGCTGAGGAAATAAAGATAATATATTCAGTTTTGCTACTTGAAAAGTAATGTCAAGTACAGCACACACTCGCCTGAGAAGTTAAATAACTCTACAACAAACACAGGCTGAGTGACATCACCACATACAAACAGCCCCTGCTCAGCCACAGACACACTGGGTAGCAGCAATGCCCTTTTACTTCCCTGTCCAGATTGCATTAATGCCTTGGGGAAGGGAGAGCATAGGCTACTTGCTAGATACTAGTTCCTGAGAGCAAGTGGGTCAGGAGTGGAAAGGAGTGCAAATGGAAAAAGCCCTGTGTCTTCTGCCCCAATTCATTTTTGAAAACTGTTGCATCTCCCTAGTGCAGAGACTTTGATACTTTCAGACACTGATTTTTTATGTGAATTGTTTTCCTAATTTATTCTGTGATTATGAAAACAATTAAGTTATGAGCTACTATTTAACAGAAATTATGTTTATAAAGATCAATATCTAAATACACTCAAGAAATCAGCATGGGAGAAGGACACTTCTCATAACTGTCCAGAAAAAAAAAATGTATGTGCCAATTCCCTTTTCAATTCCTGCTATTTTAATATAAAATTAAGTTGATTTCTACATGTCACTACAGAAATACCCACACCATCTGCCATTTATTTCTATTCCGGCATGTTTACAGTACTTCTCAATAACAGTCCTGCCAATCCCGTAAACTATACAGAAAGGCATATATCTCACAAGAAATCTAAATGTGTGAAGCTTTGGAACACACAGGTGTGGAGAAGAGCAGGTGCACATCCCAGCACTGAATAACAGGTTGTTCAGAAGACATTCTTTAACTGGAAGAACCACAGTGCTCTCTATTCTGCACTGAGTGTGTTTGGGAGGGAAAGCTTAAAGTTCACTCAGAGTGGTAAATTTAAGAATGTCTATGTTGATTCCAGACCTCCTCTGATAAATACCTTTTGATAGATAAAAGTCAATTGACTACTGCTTTACAGAAATCCCTTGAACACGCCATGCAAAGCTTTAACATTTTCCCTGGGGAAGTCTATTTTTATCAAACAACATTTTTGTCAGATACATAATTAGTTTTTAGAGGCAAAGTTTTTCATGTCAATCACATATGAACAAATAAAAATGATGTTAAACATCAACATGGTGATAAAATTCATCATCTTCAGGAAGGTAAGTGGAATATATATAAGAACTCTAAATGGTCCTCTACAATTGGTCCTAACAATTGAGATACATTTAACACGGATTCTAACCACCACACTCTTCAAAAAGCCTTTATTTCACTGAATAGGCACATTTATATTACCGGCATAAAGAACACTTTTCCTACTGAAGATTACTTTATTTATTTTATAGCCAGTTTTTTGGGGGGTGGAGGAACTGTCAATTTAACTACAGGCTTGTGGAACAATATACAAAATAAACCATATTATTCTATGGTTTGAGAAAGTGTAAACATTAACCTCAATTTTAAATCATTGTTGTAAATGCTCCTTTGTATGTTTTCATATTACATGGTGTGTTACATCAAAAAGTGTTATAATTTAAATAACAATCTATTCTAATTCTGATTTGGAGAAACCTTTATAACCTATTTAAAACTAATGAAAAAGGGGGTTTAGTTTACCTAACAGCAAACAAGCACAAGCAAAACAATTCAAAGCAACTATTACATACAAGGCTATAGCTAAAGGAAAACTGTATGTTAATAATGCTTAGCTGACACTGCACCCCAGTGAAATTTTCCCATCCTTTCAAAGAAATGTTATCTGGCTACACAGTTTTACGATTTGGGACTTTTGCCCCCCCCCCCTCTTTTTTTTAAATGAGAATGAAAGAAGTACTCACACTGTTTGGGTGCTGAATGGCAGCTTCATGCTGCAATCTCACCCTCTGTGGCATCATCACATCATCCTGTAATAAACAGCACACTGTTACTGAACAGAAGAAAGCTCACAGTGCAGTACTGAAACACACTCTTGAATATGTTGTTTGGTTAATAAGCATTTCACTGGCCTGCAGACAAAACCTTTTCTAAAATACAAAGGCAGCAAATATCAAAACTTCTTTGGCAGTTGTTTGTTTTCATTTTAAACAGATTGCATAAGAGAGATAAAAGGTATTTTTAAAAAGGAACCTTTTTAAATAATGCAGAACTAAAAATGAGACATTAGTCTTCAGCCCTTTTTGGGGTCTCTAGGAACATGCTTGAGTGCAGATCCTCTTTTGCCCTCTCTTGAGCATTTAGGACTATTGAGTCTACTAACGTGCCCCTCCAAACAATGCTGAGCCCTGGACTCCAGCTATAGCTTAAACATGCCCTCTTCCAGAGCTCCACTTGAAGGTGAGAGTGTTCTGGTTTACCTCTTCAAGAACACAGGGTAGGTGTAATGCATTACATTTGTATAGGATTCTAGCACACTGTTGCTCTTTACTTAAGCAGGAAAACACAAAGAAAGTACAGACTAGCTAGCTCCACAGGGATTTCTTGGTGGGGGAGTCTGCTTTCAGGTAGACAGATGTTAACTGCCTCATCAGGCTCGGGCAGCAGCTTCAGTGAGAGAGTGAGTCAATAAAAGTGGCTGAAGGCCTAGTTCTTCTGTGTGGGTTCTAGGAGGTTGGGAGGCTGGGGGAGAGTTAACCTGGTGTAGCACATCTGTAGCTGAGTAGTGGGGCCATGCATAGTTAGAGAGTCTCTCTGAAATTTCAGTCCAATATGGATGTAAAGAAATCTAACAGAAGGCACTTAGCACCCTCATTCAAAATGAAGGTCGCATCTTGGTAAAGACACGCACAGATCAATTCATATGTTGCACACACAAATCTCCCACAAGGCCTCTAAAGGCACATAATAGGGAGTTGCATTGTTCAGTGTTTTATGAGGTGTAGGGATCAGGGCACATAAGCATAAAACAAAGCCATGTACAGCAGAGATCTTCAACTCCACAGACAAAGTAGAAATCATTCACTGAAACTGATAAAATGAAAGATATAGCTGATCAAGTCCTTCTCTCAAAAGTCCTTTATCAAGATGTCCCCAAAGTAATGGGAGAGAATTAACTCTATTCAGGTTAGCTTAATGGAACATTTCCATACCTTGCAATGTTTGGTGTCTTGTTTCATGTTGTTGTTAAAATGCAACTTTAATATTAAAATTCCAGACTCACTATGGCCATGTCTACACTAGCATGTTCTTTTGAAATAGCTTTTGAAAAGGAGGGACCTTTCCATGGATCCTGTGGAGCAGCTACACACAAAACATGATCTTACTAAAGAAACTTCAAAAGAACATGGTGCTCCTTTCGAAATTGCTCTTCCATTCCCGTTTCAGGAAGAGCTCCTTCTTTTGAAATCTTCTTTCGAAAGAAGGCATGCATAGATGTTCTGCAGGTCGCTCTTTCAAAAGAGCAGTCCTCCATGGCGCTGGCCAGCTGATGTGTGGCGGTGCCCCTGCCAGAACAAGTGGGGCTCTATGGTTGGCGCATCCAGCCATGTTTAAAGACACAGGGACCCAGAAACCACATGGCAGGAAGCTGAGAGTGTACTACCTGCAGGAACCCCATGAGCCTCCAGCAGCACACTCACCTGGTGATGCCAGAGCCCAGCGAAGCACCCCACTCACCCCATGACCAGAGCTCAGGACCCTCATGCCCCCCGGAGGTCCCCACCAACCCACCAGACGGAGCAAAGAAGGCCAGCCAGGTGCTGAAAAAGATGGCCCCCTCCTGGAGTGAGGGGGAGATTAAAGACCTTGGATAATGGGGGGATGAGGTTGTCCTCCATACCAGTGGCCAGCACCAGAATGCCACGGCCCTCATATGGCTGTTGGGACTCACCACCATGTGCCATCACACCCCATCCCCCTGCACAGCCAACTATATTAGATCGAAGGTCAAGGAGCTGCAGCAGGCATACACCTGGCCCTGGGGAGCAGCCAGCCGCTCGGGGGCAGCACTCACCAGCTGCCCCCACTACAAAGCCCTTGATTGACATGTTGGGCCGGCTCCTCGCAGTGCCCCAACCAAGCACATAGCTGTACCACTCCCGCCAGGCCTTCACCTCCCTTTGGTTCCAGCCTCAACCTAGCCCCACCAGGGACACCGGACTCAGGGGGGTAAGACTCCCACAGCTGGTATGGGTCACAGCCCCCCACCCCCTCACTGCACTTTACACCGTTCCCCCCATTCACCCCTGTATACCCATGCCTCAATCTTTCAAAAAGATGGATTGGAAGATCGATCAGCTTTTGGGTGTATGCACACTCGTTCAAAACCAATCTTTTGAAAGATGCCTTATGGAAGATCGCCTTTCGAAAGTGTGCTGTAGTGTAGACATAGCCTGTAAGATTCCCTCAGGTAACTAATGAGTGTTTTCCATTTTAAATCCAGATAAAGATTTTTGTACGTTATACAATTCTGGCTTTAAAGCTCTGATCGGGAGCTAATTCTAGAATGCAGCAGCGGAGTCCAACCTGGTTCCCACAAAACAAACAGACCTGCTGTGTGGGGTGGGGTAAAGAGGTCAAGGTTCATATTCTTTAGCATGACCCTATTCCTCGGCATCTTTCACTCCTTGAATTATTTATGCTCCTGGCATGAGTAATCTGCACACAAAGATGTGAAAAGATCATATGGGTTCTCACACATCAGCACTTCTTTTGTAAAAGCAAAGAGGTCTAGAATTTGGCCTCTGACATGTTTGCAAATGCCTTTAGCCATGACAAGTATTTTTCAACTACTGGTTTGAATTGTTCAATTTTTTCAAATCAATGTTATTAAATTTTTCAATCCTTTATAAAGTTTATTAGTTCACTAACTCACTTCTTTTTAAGACACCCTTTTTGAAAAAAATCCTTTCAACTCCCATGATGATCAGCTTAGTGAGCAGGCATACTAGGAAGATTTGTAGAATAGATAGCTACAGTAGACACCCAGATACACAGAGAGTAGCACTGAACAACTTAGAACCCATGAGGAAAACAGTAATCTCAAATGTCCATGGATTACAAGAATCCATGAATAAAAGTAAAATGTTGTCTTCCTTCTCAGCTTAGCTCCTGATGTCATTCCATAGCAGAAGCAAGGAGTGGGGGATGACTGAATTGTCAATGTATCTAAAAACTGGAATCACAGAGCTATAATTCCACCAAGGGAGTCTTGCGAGTTTGGTTTGGTTTTATAATGTGAAGACATTACACATTTGTTTTTATAACGTGAAGACAACAGCAGACCTCCTTGTGGGGTTTTTATGAAGAGAAAAATAAGCCTGTTCTTTTCATTAGCTTTTCTGAGCATCCACAGCATTAAAATGTGAAAGTGGTATGAAGACAAACACTAATCCAGAAAGACTGTACGAATATTTCCAGAAGTAGAATACACAACAAGTTTCGCTTTAGTAGCTCTTTTAATGGGTATCACACAGGTGACCATTCTATCTGTGTATTTTTTCTAAGGTTTCTTCCTTATATTTACTTTTCTCCTTTACAACCTGCTGAGGCTTGGCTTTGCATTCCAAGATCTTTTTGCAATCTTTGTCCAGTTTTAGCCTAGTAATCACCACATTGCTAGGATGGATTCCAAGATGGACTGTTGTGCCATTGGCCTTTTCTTGCCACATGCATACAATGCAGATGATCTATTTTTTTCCTGTATACCAGGATTACCTTGCCAATCGACTGGTCTTTGTAATGTCCCCAGACAACCTGTGCTTTGTCATCTTTTCAGAAAGGCAAAGAGCATACACTGTATTTAACAAGAGCTTGTTTTTGATTTTGTATCTATAATCCATGCACACCAGTCGTCGTATACAAAATTACAAAATGTTACAAAAAACCCCGAATTTTACAGTATTTTCTGCATGCAAGACAACCAACCAGTGAGCTAAAAAGTATTACAAAATACAAATAATGGGGCTTTTGTTTTTTTTAGTATTAGAAGTATAAAAGTCTATTCGCCCATTGACTTATGGGCCAGTATCCCAGGAAACTCATGCCTATGAATAATAATTACAGGTACATTGCACCCAACACATCAGTGATGGAAATGTAAACTACAAACTGGGTGTGGTGTCCCTGTTGGGTGTCCCCACTGCATGGCGCCCCTGCCCCCGGGGTTAGGGCACAGTGCTGTCCATGCATGTAGGTGCTGATGGCCATGCTGCCGTCCTGGGACCGTGCTATGGCTGGGCAGTTGCGGGTCAGGGTCCGCTGGTGGTGTGTGGGGCTCCTAGTCGTGTCTGGTTCCCCTGCCCCATGGCCTGGGGGTGCGTGCCCTGAGGGGTATGTACCTGACCATCCACTGCTGCGGTCGGGTAACCTGGGTGGGCGGATGGCTGGCTGGTGCTTCAGGAGGGGAGGTCTATGAGGAGCCCACACTCCTTGCTGCTGGACCCCTCCTCTACCGTCCCAAGGGTTGGCTCCTGGGGTGGGCCCCGTGGTGCAGAGCTGGCCTCTGGGCCAGACTCCAGCTCCGAGGCCTGCTGCGACTCCTTGGCTGCGGTGTCCAATGTGGCCTGGGGGGAGTAGGTGTCCCGGGGCCCAGGATGGCCCTGAGCTCCCTGTAATAGGGGCAAGCAGTGGGGGCAGCCCAGACAGGCTGGCCAAGTCCTGGGCCAGGGTATAACCATGCCGCAACTCCTTCACCTCACTCCAGATGTGATCCGGAGTGTGAGCAGGGTGACCCCGGGTGGCCAAGACCTCAGCCAGTCAGGCAAACACTTCCACGTTCCACTGCTTGTTCCCCATCACTTGGAGCACCTCCTCCTCACCCCAGAGGGTCTCAAAGCTCAGCCTCCGAACAGGAGGGGCCCTGGGCCTCGCCGCTTTTTGGCCCCCTGTTTGGTTGCCGGGGGTGCCTAGGTCCCCTCTGGGGGCTGGCTCGATGCCATGGCTGGTGGATGTGAGGACTGGGGCCTCTGAAAAGCGTGCAGGGTTAGCACATGCGTGTGCTGCTGCCTGCATGCTCTCAGCTTCCTGCCACAGGAAATCCGGGTCCGTGGTGCTTTAAGGGCTGCTGCACACAGCGACCACAGAGCCCCACAGGGGCTGGACAGCACGTCTCAACCACTCAGCTGATTACCACCATGGAGAACCCTGCTATTTCCAAGAAGCGAGACGTGGATCGTCTACACACGCCCTACTTCAATATTGAACGTCAAAGTAGGGCGCTATTCCCATCTTCAGAAAGGAATAGCGATTTTGACGTCTCACCACCTAACATCTACTTCAATGCTGAAATAGCGCACGATCCGTGTAGATGCAACGCGTGCTATTTCGATGTTCTACTGGCTAATTCGAAGTAGCCAGCTAATGTAGACATACCACATGTGTCAGTATTTCCTAAACACGGTTTAGGTGGGGGACTTCTAGTTTGTGAGAAATTTTTAAGAATTTGGTTTTGATCTGCTTCAGAACTACACAACTGATATGTCTTGCAAATGTAAATGTGCAATCTCAAGTTCTGACCAGCTCTAATTGCCATCCTGTTGCATTTCTATACAACTGCCATTTTTCAGAGATCTTTACTATGAATAAGTAACAAATATTTAATCAAAAACTTCCTTCCTTTGTCATTAAAAGTTTAAGTCACACCAATTCCAGTAGGAGTGATCTAAGTAATGCTCAAAGAATTGAATAACCTTGATACAAGGTCAACGCCTATAGTTTATCAAAAATGAAAACAAGAAATGAGAAGTTCTTGGAAGTGGATCCCACTAATTAATGCACTTCAAGGTTAAACAAACTAATGAAATAATAACAGATGCTATTTCTTATCATATACACATAAGTTTCAAAACACAATATATAGTTAGAAGTACTTCTTAGTATTTAGTCATTTGGCAACATTTTACAATACAATGTAGGAAACATGACTGATTTGCAAAGATATTGGGGTACAAAACCTTATTAATCATTCCACGCATAGTCCAGGAGGTACAATATTGGGAAGACTAGCACTATAGCTTAGAAAGAGTAGACTATGGCCCACGGGACCCTCTTGTCCAGCCACTGAGCTCCTATCTGGGGATTCAAACCCCCAATGCCCCTGACAGACTCAGCTTGTCACACCACTTGTGCCTATGTTCTGGGCTGCAAAGCTGAAAGCTGTAGAAGGCAGTACAGATATAGTACTGTGAGCCACAGTGCTCCAGGCAACATGGTTGCGGACAGGAACCAGAAGGCTGGATGTACGTGAGAGGTCCAGGGGAGCAGCCAGGGGCAAGGGGTTTGAAGAGGGTGGAGTTTCTGGGGGACAGGAAGTGGAAGGGATAGGACAGAGGATAGCATCCTGGCCAGGGAATGATCAGGAGTCCGGGAGCAGGGGATCTGGATAAGAGGCAGGTGTCAGGAGGGTAGTAAAGGGGTCAGGTCACAGCTGGCTGTTTGAGGAATCTCTACCCGGCTCTCCGTACAATTTCAGAATCTTGACATGGCACCCACCAAAAAGTGCATCCATCAGTCTCAGTCATTTCCATCTGCTGATAAAAGTCCTTACACTTTTAAAGCCACATTGCACCACTAACTGGAGCTCCCTCAGAATGCTTCAAGGAAAACCATTTGTCGAGTACACTGTCCAATTGCTCCAATTTTGGTTTGTGATGTGTACCACATTTCTCAATTACTTTGCTTGTCTCAGCGCTTGACACAGATTTCATCAGCTCTGCCTTCAGCACCTTAATATCATAGATCGTAAATGAGCCAATCCCAAACTCTTACATCAACTGGCTCCTGTTTTCTCCTCTTTCAAGGCACCTAATTAGATCCAATTTCTGGGTTACAGTCAACACAACACAACACATTTTCTTTTCTGTCATTTGCCTGTTGATGTTATTTTGCTAGCCATAGCTGCAGTATGGGCCACATAACATTGAATGATGGCACTATATTATACTCAGAGGCATAACTACCTGAGTTAAGAATGAAATCTAGACTCTAGCTTTAACATCTCCATTCTTAAAACAGGTCATGGCACTTTTTATAATGATCACAAGCAATCCGGACTTTGATGTTACATTGTATCCAAAGAACTGCAATGCCAGCAGCATAGTACCTCTATCACTACACAAGCTCGTGGTTCAGTTCCAACCCAAATTCCTTCTGATCTAATTATCAACACCATCTCTCCTGCAGCACATGAGAACTCCTAACACCACCTAAATATTGACCTGTCTCGGGCTTGTTCACAGCAGCTTGTGAGATCAGATCAGATGGGATCAGACCAGAAGGTAATACAGCTGCAGGCTTTTCACAAAATTGAAAGTTAATACAAAGTTGTAATTTATACTTAACACATGTAAAACACATTCAGATAACTTCATTTAAGAAAAATCAACCACCATGTAAGTGTTTTGTTGACAAAACTAAATAAAATGTAAAGTGTTAACTTACAGAATCCAGAAAGCAGAGGTAGGTCCCCGAGCTCTGTATTACTGCTTGGTTTTTAGCAAAGCCAACTGAAGAGAAAGTGGAGAGATTATGTCACACATAACTTTAAAATTATTTTATCCCAGTAGATGTAAAATTATACTACAGTCAAGATTAAATGAGACATTAGTGGAAATCTATGCTATGAAAAATGTTTTGTTTTACATGCCTTAAACTGGAATCTTTGAAATATTGTGGCTACCTCATCCAGTCCTGCTCGCTCAAAAAAGAGAGAGAGAGCAAGCGAGCAGGGGAAAGGGGTAAACTGGGTCTCCTAGAATTACTATGGGTATTTCCACATCCCACACAGTAAGCTTGTGGTCTGTAAGAAAGTCACCACCTGTAGTTTTCTATACAGTCCAGTGTTCTTGAAGACATGTGTCATACCCTTTCCAGGCCACTCTGTATTGATGTCTGTGGAACACCCAAAGTGATCCACAAGCACCTGCAGTGCCACTGAGAAGTATCCCTTCCTGTTGATGTACTCTGTGGTAAGGGGGTGCTACACATAAGTTGAATGTGTGTGCCATATATTCCCTCACACTCACTCCCAGTTAGAAAAGCCCATCTCTACAAAGCCATGCAATAGGGGCGGGAACTCCCAGAACACAGTCCACATCCGGACTGCAGCTTGCCTAGATCCAACCCCAACCCTCATTTTTGGCCCCACCCCAGATCCTAGAGGGGCCCACAAAATGTAATAGTCCTGGCCCCCTTAGGCTTTGGGGCTGGCGTGCAAGGGGAATGAGAGCAGTGTCTTTTGTTGTTGTTTGTAAGGCAGGACAATCACATCAATGAGGGCTGGGTGGTTTGTTTTTTTTTTTTGCTTCTCACTAATTTCTGCTTCTGTGGATCAGTGACTTTCAACCCCAAAAAAGTTCTCCATCCCTGTCATGAAGTATGTCATGCACATTAAAAATCCAATTTTTAGATAAATTGGTTTTTTTCCTCTTTAAAATAATCAATACTAAATATTTCATTTAAAATAACTGTTACAGTAAAATTTCATCACAAACATGCTGCATATTTAATTAGTTCTAGTCTGTCCAGCCGAACTACTAGTTCTTTCTTTTTAAAAGTTCTAGGCTTCTCAGCAGACTAAAAAAAAATAGCACGTACAAAGAAAGACACAAGCTGGATAGAATTGGGGTTTTTTGTTTGTCTGTTTTTTGATTGGGTTTTTTTTTTTTTTTTGGTGCTTATGTGGTAGTAGACCTTGGTCAAGTACGGCAGAGAAGTCAGCGAGGACATTGTCCTAAAGACAGAGACAAAATATATAGGAAAGGCAGAGGCAACACAGAAAAGAACAGTGTAGAAGACAAGAAAGAAAAAGGGAACACGTTACTTAGCACGTACACAGCTTCCTGTATTTCCCCATACTTTTGTTACAGAAAAGCTGGCATGGCTTCTGGGTATAAAAGAAACCCTAACTGGTAATATTTTGAAGAAATTCATACTCTGGATAAAGGAGGAAAACATGTCAAGGGTAAGCAGTGCAGAAAGAAGAGGCATGGCCTACTGGTAAGAATGAATCATCGTAAGGAAAATTGCTTATTGGGAGAAAATGATGGGGATGAAAATGTGGATATGGCTGAGTAGATCAACTGGTTACTAACTTAAATGCTTCACTTTGTAATGCATCATTCTTCAAAACTCTCTCTATGCCTTCTAGTGTAAATGTGATTTGACAAGTAAATCCTAAAGCTGCTTGCTGTGTTGGATGTTGGTCGAAAAAAAAGATTAGCTTAGTTAATCCTTACAGCTTGTTTAGCTAACCAGGGTCAAAATCTATCACCCAAACTACACAGTACAAAAAGCTGCAATAAGAGCAGGTCAATCTTCGGCAGCAGTACAGACATAAGCTGAGTGTCACTTTATACTACATAATACATCCTGGCCACAGACCATTATGGTGATGCCATATGTCTGTTTCCTATATTACTTCAGCATAACTCAGATTTTCCAAGGGAACCCCATTCGCTACTTGTTTTCTCAAAAAACAGAAGTGCCCGAGAGTTCAATGGGGCTTACTTCAAAATTAAGTGCATTCCATGCACGGTCTCAGCTTTTCTGGTTACTTGATTTAAATCAATAATTTTGGGAGGGGCTGGGGGGGTGAGATAAATCATGGATTGAAATCAATTATTTAAATCATCTGGATTTAAATCGATACACACTGTCATTTCCCAGAGTTGTGGTCCTTAGTAGCAGCATATGATTTATTGTCCTGCACACCAGCAGTGTTGGAGCCCTAAAGGTAGACTTCCAGCACGCCAAACCGATTTGCAGTGAAGCAGCAGCAGCAGTCAGGAAGCACCAGCTTCCAGAGACAACTTGCCACACACTTCTCTACAAAGAGAACAGCCCTCATTCTGGTTTCCTTATGCCCCAGTTCAGAGGGAAGCTCAGCACACAGCTCCAGGAAAGTTGTTTCATGCATCTAAAGTTCTGTAGCCATTGCTCTCCATCCCATAACTGCATGACAATGTAATCCCACCACTACGTGCTGGTTTCCGTAGCCCAAAAGCAACGGTCTACACTGTGCAGCTGCTTTCTAAGTGCCAAATGCAATGGCAGATTTCTGCTGTCCATCTCACACAGAATCTCAGTCATCTCCGAGTCTTCTTCCATCAGTAAATTCTGCTACAATGTGTGATGTGTGCATGACACTGAACAGAACAGATGAGAGAAGTGTGGGATCCAGGCTTTCTCACTAAAGATCCTGGAGTGACCAGCACAGAACAGCAGTTGGAAGAATGGCATGAAAAGAAGACAGAAACCTCCGGAGATCTGGGAAACAGGACAGTGCCTGATGGGACATTTTGCACAGACCCAAGATGCACAGCACCCCATACCACAGCAGTGTTCCCTGTAAGCTGAGTACTTGAGCAGATGCCCAGGAGAGATTCAGATGCCACCCGGTTGACTACCAGAGCCCCCTCAGCTGCTCACAACTGGCAGCATGTGTTTCTACTGGTGGTGTACATCTGCATGTCTTCCTGCACATACCAAAACTTACTCTGCCCACGGATGGAGAAAATTAGAAGAAACACTGTTCCACAGTGCCGAGCAACACACAGTATCACCAGGCACTATGGGCTGCCTTCCACAGTGCATTGCTCACACTTTCGACACGGGAGCTAACATGGACACAATCTGTTGACAGAGGGAATAAGTATGAACATGCTTTGGCAACTTTTTTTGTTGGTAACTCGTGTATGTTCGTGTTGGTTTTGGTGATGAAACTTTGTAGTGTGGACACAACCTCATTCTAATAAAGTTCCAAGATCAGTGTTTATGGAAAATACTTTCAGTCAGACCTAGATAAGGCATGCTCCCCTTCCAAGCTGGAACTCTGAATTATAATTTATAATGTAGACAAATTCACACAAGTCAGCCAAAGACCAACTGTGCTTTTACAGTCTTCCATGAGACAGTTATAATACGTATGAGTCTTTCACCATTCTTGGTGTCTGGCAAGTCCTTACTGTGCTTTCTGTGCACTCGCTTCTCCTCTGCTAGCTGTCTGATCTTCAACTCGCCCTTCTGAAGGCCCTTGTGTAACCCCTGCCTCCATCTGCTGCGGTCGTCTGCTAGATTTTCCCAGTTGTCCAGCTCGATGTCTACCTCACTGAGGTCTCTCTTGCAGACATCTTTGTAACACAACTGGGGGCGTCCGGGAGGTCTTTTGCCAGAGGCTAGCTCACCATACAGGATGTCTTTTGGAACCCTTCCATCGTTCATTCTGTGGACGTGGCCAAGCCAGCAGAGTCGACGCTGCCTGAGGAAGGTGTGCATGGTTGGGATTCCAGCTTGCTCGAGGATGGCAGTGTTGGTCACTCTGTCCTTCCATGATATTCCAAGGATGCACCTGAGGCAGCGCAAGTGGAAGACGTTCAGCCTCTTTTCCTGGCAGGCATACAGGGTTCAAGTCTCGCTGCCATAAAGGAGGGTGCTGAGGATGCAGGCTCTGTAGACTTGCATTTTGTTGTGAGTGTACGGCTTGTTGTTATTCCACACTCTTGCTGAGTCTGGACAGAGTTGTGGCCACTTTTCCGATCCTCCTATTTAGCTCAGTGTCCTACGACAGGGTGTCAGTGATGGTGGACCCGAGGTAAACGAACTCGTGGACAACCTCTAATGTATAGTTGTCAATGCTGATTGATGGGGATTCAGCAACATCCTGACCAAGTACGTTCGTCTTCTTTAGGCTGATGGTAAGCCCAAAGTCCTTGCACGCTTTGGAAAACCGATCCAGCATCTGATGCAGCAAGGACTGTCATTCTCGTGTGGGTCTTTATAGTCACAATAGACGCTGTAAATGAAATCCTCAGTTGAAACTTTAAAGGGCACGATCCATAGTCTATGCAGACTGAAGGATGCCTACTACTACTACTTTCACCATTCTGCCCAAGAATTCAAAGAAAAAAAGATAATTTCCTCTCTGCATTTTCCATTACTTTCAGGAAGCACTTTGGCCCAACCACCACCAATGTAGTAGCACTCAAGGTTATGCCTAAATGAGTTGTTTTTAAATACCTTAGATATGCAATACAAGTTGAACCCCTTTAGTCCAGTACACTCTCTTTCAGGGATGTTCACAAGTTTCCTGTGGTCCCGCAAAATTTGTTTACAGCCCCCAGTCCTGGCTCTCAGTGTTCTGTGCTATTATTTAGCTCTAATTTATTTCTAATGTCTTCTAAGAGCCCAGTAAGCAGCACAAGTGTTGGTAATGCTGCGAGACAATATTGACCTCATGTGATCTGGCAAATTCTCTGGTTTGACACAAGTCAGGGTCTCAAGGGTGCCAGCCTAGAGAGGTTCAACCTGCAATAAATCATAAGACAAAACCAGTTGGTAAATTCAACCGTTCTCACAAGACTAAAGCTGAATTTCTGGTATCTGAAGCTTCAATGAGAAACAGCTAAAGCAAATCAGCCAGGTCTGGACATGCCAAACACAGATCCATAGTTCTGAACAGTTCTCTCCTAAAGGAAATGGAAAAAAGAGTAGTATGGAGTTGACCTTGCTCCAATAACCCCTATGCTGGCTCAATACCTAGTCTACTGAGATCAGCTCTAATCAAGCCTATATACATATTTCACTCTGGGTGTGTCTACACAGGCACAAATCTTCGAAACAGCCATGATAATGGACATTTCAAAGATTATTAATGAGGCGCTGAATTGAATAGTCAGTGCCTCATTAGCATTAGGACGCTTCCAGCCACGGCGCTTTGAAAGCGATGGTTTTGAAAGTGCGGTGCTCCGCGCAGCTACACGGGGATTCTTTTCGAAAGGACCCCGCACCTTTCGAAATCCCCTCATCCCGATCACTGATTTCCTCTCTGCATCTCTGATTGGGATAAGGAGATCTTGAAAGGTGCGGGGCCCTTTTGAAAAGGAGCCCATGTAGCCATGCTGAGCTGCGCGCTTTCAAAAGCAGCGCTTTCAAAGCGCCACAGCTGGAAGTGTCCTAATGCTAATGAGGCACTGAATATTCAATTCAGCACCTCATTAGTAACCTTCGAAATATGGCTATTTCGATGATTTGTGCCTGTGTAGTCACAGCCTCTTTGTTAATAGCATGATATTTCAACAGTTATTATGGTAAAATGAATGAAGTGCAAGGAACCAGAATTCAAGAAAAAAAGGCAAAGTGACTCAATTTTAAGATGAAAGTTAAAATATGTAAATATAAGGAAATTTTGGAAAGCTGTTAAGATTCTGCTTTTATATCAAATCTTTTAGGAAAAAAATACTGCAGTATAAAGTGCTTATGATGCAAAAAAGTATAAACTATTTTTTCTAGATTAAAACAGATGTCTGGAATTTAATTAAGGTTTCCTTGTAACAACAGTATCTTAAGAATAAAAAGGTATGCTAATTTTATTATTTAAGAAGAGATTTCACTCCCTGGGGAAACTAGATATTGAAAATTGGTTTCCCACAATGAATCCTGTGTTTGACATAAGCAAAGAATTTGTTTTAATATTACTGTACTGAAGAAAATCAAATGTTTGTGCCAGAACTCTGTTTGGTAAGGCCTGCTTACTTGATGAAAAGAGCCTGTTACTATGGTCACAACAGTAAAAACTTAAGCCTCAGTGAGATATTAACATTCCTTGCTCTTGGAAAGAGAAAGGATTTTTTTTAAGCCAGTGACCCTTTCTTTTTAAGTTTTTTTCCTCTTTTTTTCTTTTACATGATAGAAAAGAATCAGAAATGAATCTGAATCCCCTATAAATAGTCCAAGACTTGAGAATGACTGCTACATTGTTTCTGTTCTGGGACTTCTTTCATGGGAAATATTCCTTACTGACATAATAACTCATAAATATACCAAAAATAAATCACTGAAAACAAAAGAATAATTAAGGTTTCAAACTACCTGGGCTCTCCAAATGTAACTACCACTAAAACAAGAAAGGTCCTTATTTGAGTAACGATCTAGCACTGACTTCTATACATTATGCTTGGTTTTAAAAAAACAGATAATTTTATTACTGTTTATTAGATGACATGAACACCCTTTTGCTTAAGTTTTGTTTGCTAAAACTAGAGCACATGTTGCCATTCACAAATTAATTCAGTGCACAAACAAATTTTTATTTATTTCCATATATTGGCACCAAAACTTTTTGGAAATGTTTGTGAAGAGGAAGTTAAAAATTACCTGAAATAGAATCAGGTCTTTCTTGAAAGGTACCATATCATCAAGAATGAGTACAGGTTTCTTTTGGGATGCAAAGAGGTTTCTTTATCGAAGAAAGTAGAACGTGACGCAGGGTATTGTTTTTGGGTGTTCCAAAATTGTGCCTCTCAAATTATTGGAATGTTGCAGAACATTTATTGAAGGTCAGTTTTCAATCTCCATTCCCCTATCCATCCGCAGTGTCACTAAATCCTGCCTTACAGGGGGTTGCCTATACAGCTCGCACAGAAACTATCGGCACACCAGTCTTCTTCGGCTTCATTCTTATAAATGCAAGTAAGACAAGGGTCACTGCAGTGTTCCCTCTATTTTTTTTTCTGTGCATGGGTCTAATACATTTTGTTATGTATACCCAGGCATGCACAGATGTGCACCTGGCTGTGGGTGGCCATGGGCACTCTGCAAATTAGCTGGACAGCACCTGAATCTCTCCTGGGCAACCGCCCAAGTGCTCATCTTACAGGGAACACTGGTGTCCGCCACTTTCCATATGTGTAAATGCTCTTAGGACCAGGATTCCACTTCGTTTTCTGCTTGTGTGTTAGTGTGAAGAAGAGCTCAAAAAGAGAAGTGAATTGCCAGTTTGGGAACAGCATGAGCACACATACATAACTGTGAAGCTAGAACGCAAAAGAGGGACAGACAGAGAACGGTGAGAGGAGAAACAAAAGGAACAATTACATGAATTGCATTGCAAGAACCAATATCTCATATTATTTTGCAGGTGATGTGATTAAGATGTACATTTAAGGCATCATAATTAGACAGGATTACTTTTCTTCTTTCTTAAGCAGTGTCTGAATCTCTTCCAACAGAACACACAAACTGCAAAACTAAAAAAGTACCCAGATGCAATGAAATAAAAATGTTTTAAAAATTCTACTTGGTGACACAAACATCTACCTATGAAGAGAAGCGTGGCTAATTCATCACACATGAGAATGGGAAGCAAAGAAGATGTAGTTAAGCACTATATTAATTATAGTATGACATTACTGCTTACTATACGAATACCAAATGGCAATATTTAATAACTTAATGGAGTTGAATGTTGACTGCAGACCTACAAGGCTGCCCCCATGCAAAAGGAATGAACTATATATCTACTGAGTACTTGACTATTGGGTAAATGCTGTTAAAAAAAAAACTGCTAAAACATCTGCTCATTGTCAACAAAACTACAATCTTAATTTCCAGCCCTGCAGTATCCTGGCAGCACACGGGTAACAGGGAAGAAGTAGATGCAAATGTTTGGATTTTAACACCACAGACTAAGTAGTCTGGAACCTTTTCAGCAAATGTCCACGTTCAAGCTGTATCTTGAAAATGTTATGAATGAACTGGATTTCTGTGAAGGATTTAATTGCTAACTTTTATGACAAATTATTAGTGAAAAAATTTGAAAACCATATTTAATAAGCAAACTTTAATGCTGCTGTACACCAAAAGCCTCACACTTCAACATATTTTTGCCCAATTAAGTTTTATGCAAAATTGTCTGCAAAAAATGAACTATGAAAAAAATATGAGTAAAAGAAAAGCAAACTATTAGAAGAGTCCTTCCCCTCCCTGCCCCCTTTAATATGTACATTTAACTCAAGGTTTTGACGACAGATAAACACACAGATCAATCAATTATTTAGCCATTCTTTAAAATCACTATTAAATACATACCTCCTTGGGGCTGAGGTGAATCATGACCACCAATGACAACCCGAATACCCGCATCTTCTAATCTGAATTTCCATTTTTCAATTATGTTAATTGAATTGTCCTGGGAAAACAGTAATATAGAGAAATCAATTTTAACTTACAGAAGCTAAAATAAATAAATATTCTTACAAGAGTTAGGTTAAATCATATTTTAGAATTAGATAAAAAATATGTACCTTACTAGCATCATTAAACACAGACAGCTCCATGGTACCTTGAAAGTCTTGCTCCAGAACAGACTTCAAGCACTCATCCAACCAACATTCAGTATTGTGAACTGGTAGAATAATAGACTACAATGAATAAATAGAGAAAACACAGACATGTCACAAAACATGAACACATCCATTCTCCTTGTTTATTTGCAGTTTACCCAGAGAATCCTCATTTTAAAAAGGAAAGGGACTGACCTTTCATATTCTTTCTCCAAATATGTACACTAGCCATAAAAAAGAAAAAAAATTACTATTCTTTTCTTCACAAGTAATAATATTTCTTCTCCATCAAACTTCCATTTTTTTTCACTGCTCAAAACCCATTGGCTGTGTCTACATTAGTTCCCTTCTTCGATGGGGGTATGGTAATCAGCCTGAGCAGAGAACACTAATGAAGTGCTGTGATGAATATGCAGCACCTCATTAGGCTAATTCTCCCCGCAGCGCACCAGCATACCATGTAGCCGCAGTCACTTCAAAGCACCCATGCAACTGTGAAGTGCCCACACTACATGGCATGCCAGTGCTTTGAAGTTTGCAACTTCAAAGTTGCCACAGGGAGAATTAGCGTAATGAGCTTCTGTATATTCACTGCAGCACTTCATTGGTGCTCCCCGCTGAGGCTGATTACCATGGACTAAAGTGTAGACACAGCCATTCTGTGTTAATTTCTGTGGTTTCATTTCCTTGAAAATTCTTTGAATAAAAATCAAACAAAATGCCTACACCAACAGTTATTTACTCAAACCACTAGGAAGCACTGTCTCCAGTTCCCTACCTTATCCTCAACATCACCATTTTATCTCCATTTTCTGTCAATTCAGAGGGGTCCTGTATTACATAACATAACATAACATAAGAACAGCCATACTGGGTCAGACCAAAGGTCCATCCAGCCCAGTATCCTGTCTGCCGACAGCGGCCAATGTCAGGTGCCCCAGAGGAGGTGAACCGAAGACAATGGTCAAGCGATTTGTCTCCTGCCATCTGTCTCCAGCCTTTGACTAAAGGCTAGGGGCACCATATTTTACCCTTGGCTAATAGCCATTTATGGACCTAACCTGCAAAAATTTATCAAGCTCTTTTTTAAACCCTAATGGAGTCCTGGCCTTCACAGCCTCCTCTGGCAAGGAGTTCCACAGGTTGACTGTGTGCTGTGTGAAGAAAAATTTTCTTTTATTAGTTTTGAAACTACTACCCATTAATTTCATTTGGTGTCCTCTAGTTCTTATATTATGGGAAGAAGTAAATAACTTTTCAATATTCACTTTCTCTACACCATTCATGATTTGATATACCTCTATCATATCGCCCCTCAATCTCCTCTTTTCCAGACTGAAAAGTCCCAGTCTCTCTAGCCTCTCCTCATATGGGACCCTTTCCAAACCCTTAATCATTTTAGTTGCCCTTTTCTGAACTTTTTCTAATGCCAGTATATCTTTTTTGAGGTGACGAGACCACATCTGCACACAGTACTCAAGATGTGGGCGTACCATAGTTTTATATAGGGGAAGTATGATATTCTTCGCCTTATTCTCTATCCCTTTTTTAATAATTCCTAACATCCTATTTGCTTTACTGGCTGCCGCTGCACACTGCGTGGATGTCTTCAGAGAACTATCCACTATAATTCCAAGATCCCTTTCCTGATCTGTTGTAGCTAAATTTGCCCCCATCACATTGTGTGTATAATTGGGGTTATTTTTCCCAATGTGCATTACCTTACACTTACCCACATTAAATTTCATTTGCCATTTTGTCATATTCTTCTCTACTCCAGCTACCTCAACAAAACTTGACAATGGGCAAAGACTTTGAGATGGGAAAGCACACAAATAGGAATTTGAAATCATTTCAAAAGTAACTACTAATGCTATGCTTCACAGACTGACTCTGTTCTTACGTTTGATTCACTAAGGATTTTAGTACAGTCAGTCCCCTATGTAAATCACTCCAGTATAAGTTGTCTTCACTTACACCATTGAAACATGATATAAAACTTCCTCACACTTAAATTGTTACACCATCTAGAAAAGGGAAAATTAGCATATCCCCCCAGCATCCTCTTCGACTCTCCACTGTCTCATGCTGCACACAGGATAAAAAAGGTTTAAAAATATATTTTGGGTTAGGATCATTTCTTTAAATGTTGCTTAAAATGCTTTAATTCATGTATGGTAATGTCAAGTAAAAATACCACACATAGGATAAAAATGGTTTAAGAATATGCTAATGCACTTTGGGTTAGGATCATTTTTTTAAATGTTGCTTAAAAGTCTTCAAATGTATAGTATAGCAAGTGAGTGGTACATTAGTGTTCAAATGGTCGCCTATGCAAAATTTATGCTCTTACATTCCCTATCCCCCTCTATTTACATTATTTCTTATGGGGAAAAAAAGTTCCTCATTATGTATTGTTTCACTTTAAGTCACAACTTGACAGTCCCTATCCCTGACGTATACCAAGGACCCCTTGTAATCTGTAATTCCAAGATGGCATTTAGAGTAAGGCTTCACATTCTGACACCATGTTAACCCAACATTATTGTATTTATTAAAAAAGAAAAGTACGCTCCCCATGTCTTCTGACAGGCTTACTGATATCATTAACTAGCCACAATCCATGCAAATCAGTGGTTCTCAAACTTTTCTAACCAACTTACTTCAACACAAAATTTGTTTGGCTGACTACTCTATCACCACTAATTTGAGTATTTGAAAAAATACACATATAATACATTAGCTGAGTCTTGCCTATATTTTTCTTGGATTTTATGTTTCAACGAAAGCAGAAAGGCAATTACCCAAACACTCTTACATCCAAGATAAACAGGCAAATGTTGCAAAACCAGCACTTTCCTGGTGCAGCCTGTATTACAAAATGTGTAAACTACCACCTGCACCATCAAAGTGCTAGGAGCTCTGCACAATAGTTTATAATTTTCTAAAAATACTAAAATCACGTATCAAGTTTCCTGTCCTCTGAACCATGACCATAAAAGTGAGATAGATGCCTCAAATTGAGAGAAGTCATGCAATCCCTGAGGACAGCTCTGAGCAGAAGTCTCAAGAAAGTATTAAATATATACCTAAAACAATATATATATATATAATTGTGAGCCAGTTCACAGTGACTGATGACTTTGGGGTTTTATGCCACCGCTTCAAGTTTTATCCCTTCTCAGTTTACTAGTAGTCTGTGGGTCCACTCAAGTCTGGACACACAGGTTACAAATACCATGACCCAAAGCTTTCATTTTTGTCCTCAGTTCATTTCTCTCAGTTTTTAACTTGAATTACAAGTTGCATTTGGCAGTGACCCTGTACTGCCTCTGCTAAAGCAGGTGCTCCAGTTAAAGTGTTTCAGTTAAAGTGAGAAAATAACCACGCAAGGTACCAAATTTCATGCACAGGCCCTCGCAGGGCTCATTATAGGAATACATTACATGCACTTTCAAAATAATTATGAGCAAATAATTTTACACATCAAATATTATGAACCATTATTAAAATAATAACACAATAAAATACATATTAAGTATTAAATTCTCATAAAATTATTGTATTATATTCAAACAAGACCTGAAAAATATTATAAACCATACCTATATAATCATGACTTTCTGAGAGAAGTACATTTTCTTTGGTGGCCCTAAAAGCTATCAGTTTTCATTTGTGCAGCCCTCAGTAGGCTTTGAGTTTGACATGGTTGACTTAAAGCAAGGGCATGCTAAGTGCAGGGCACACTGATTGCACGCAACTTGGTGAGATCCATGCGCTCTCACTGCATACAATCAAAATGCTGCTATGGTTCACTCAGCACTCCCAGCAAATTCTAGGTACATAAGTACAGTTAGCAAAACTACCCTGTCCCAGGAGACTGTCTTGGTTATGACAGTCTTGCAACCCACTGAGATGGAGGGCCACATATTTGGCCCACTAGCCCAGGCTGCCCCGCATTGCCTTATATTGTTAGCTAAAAGCTCTTCTCCTCATTGACTCTATCTGAAGATCTTTTTCCCCCTGTGCACGAATATGTTTTGTTTCAGTAAAGCAAAACACAATCTACAGTTATTGTTGAACCAAACAGCTATGTCAATAAAATGAAATGTTTTCCCCTTCAAAGGAAACAAACAAAAAAATAAAAACTCCTTGCAATGAGTACAAAATATAAAACAACCAATTGCTCTAAGAAAATTTTGGTAATGTCCTTTCATATTCAGTCCTGGGACCACAGTATGTGCAACCATGACAGAGAATTGCCTTTCCTCTGTAAGTACAAATATTTGGAAAAAGAGAGGGCCAAAACACTACTTGCTTTCCCTAAATGTGTGAACTCCCCTTCAAAGGTCTAAATATGGCAAGAAGAAATTGGCAACAAAGGGAACAAGTCTTTAAAAGTCCTTAGAATGACACCTAGTAAAGAAGACTCAGGGTGGGTGGAACTGGCCAATGGGAGCTGACAAATTTTGCTAGGGGCATGGGCAGTGCAGTTCCATTTCTCAGCTCCCATTGGCTGGTTTCTGGCCAATACGAGTTGAGAGATTTTGCTGGGGGCAGGGTCAGCATGTGAACATACACCTATCAGAGAATGCCACATGGAACATCCACTGGGCTGGGGCTGCTCGCATGCAGGAAAGCTTGCCTGAGAGTGCAGGTAGTCAGGAGCTGCTTAGGTAAGTGTCACCCTGCTAGAAGCCCAGAATCTTTTTCTGTATCCATACCATCTGTAACACTCTGCAACCTAGTCCCCTGCCACAGTTCACAACCAAAACCCTCTGAACCTGCTTCCTCTTGCCCCAGGTCAAAAGTCCCTCTCAGGCCCTGCACCTGCTCCTGCATCCCTCCCCCAAGCCAGAAGCCTCCCCTGCACCCATATTCCCTCCCAGGCCTTGCAGCCCAATCCCCTGCCCCAATTCACAGCCCCCTTCTTCACCCAAATTCCCCCTCAGACTGTCCGCTCTCTTTGCACCCCCGTCGACTACCCTGAGCTCCCTTCCACACCCAGCCTCCATCCCAGACCCCCTGGGCCCCTCCACAGAAAAGTGCAACCCTTGGCAACACCAATAACTTGGCATGGCCTGCCCCATCAAAAATGACTGCCCACCCCTAGTCAAGAGCATAAGTGTGACAATGAGAAACATACCACTTGAATTCTACATCCTTCCCCCATTACAGACTCCAGTGAGGCTCTAGGCTGCAGCTGGGGACTGTCGGGCACCCGATGTAACGGAGCTCCTGAACATCGAAAGGTGTCCAGTGCAGAATGACTGGCAGGCGGTCCTCCTTCAAAGGGGACTTGACCTCCAGCTGCTGAGGAGGGGCGCTGGGGAGCCCCAGCTGCTTGTGACATTACCAACTCTCTCAGCCTGGCAGCGCACACATCGGGCCAGCTCAGGGGCGGGGAAGGACACCACCCCTAGGGTACCACAGGCTGCACCAGGGCTCTTGAGGGAAGGAAACCCGGGCCCAGTTCTAGCCTGTGCCCCAGACGGGACAGAAGGCCCCGCTCCAGGCAGCTGCCAGTGTGAGAAACCCACGTAGTCCAGTCAAGGCACGCGGGCCTCAGGCTGCAAGTACCAGGGGCCGGGCCGGGCCAGGCTTAGCATCACTCCGAGCCCTCTCCCGGCCGGCGCTGCTGGCCCCTCCTCCCCCAGGGAGTTTCACCCGCAAGGCGCTGCTCAACGCCCTCCTCGGCGCGCGCCGACTCCTCCCCCGCGCCGGGCTCAGCTTGCCCGCTCGCGCGAGGCCCGCCGCCCCAGACCCCCGAGCTCTCCACCGCGCGCATGCGCGGGGATTGCTTGGCCCTGGCCCCGCCCCTTGCGGGCACGCCACGCGACGGGGGAAGAGGAGTGGAGACGGCGGCTAGAGGGGCCGGAAAGGAAGCGGAAGGGGTGGGAGATGACGGTTGTAGAGCGGGGGCGGGTAAAGCGGGCGGTTTTTGGTGTGGTGGGTGTTCGGGAACCCGGCGGACCCGGGGAGCGGGGAGTGTGGGGTGGCTGAGACCGGGGCGCAGGAGGCGGGCGTGCTGTTGTCTCACCCCCTGGCTTGAGGGGGGCGCAGGGTTTCCGGGCTGGGTCCGCGGATCTCAGCAGCCCCAGTGTACTCAGGGCTACATCTACACTAGCCCCAGACTTCGAAATGGCCATTCAAATGGCCATTTAGAAGTTTACTAACGAAGCGCTGAAATGCATATTCAGCGCCTCATTAGCATGCGGGCGGCCGCGGCACTTCGAAATTGACGCGGCTCGCCCCGACGCGGCTCCTTTTCGAAAGGACCCCGCCTATTTCGAAGTCCCCTTATTCCTATGAGCAGATGGGAATAAGGGGACTTCGAAGTAGGCGGGGTCCTTTCGAAAAGGAGACCCGTCGGGACGAGCCGCGTCAATTTCGAAGTGCCGCGGCCGCCCGCATGCTAATGAGGCGCTGAATATGCATTTCAGCGCTTCAGTAATAAACTTCGAAGTTTGGGGCTTGTGTAGACACGGCCCAGGGGTCCTGCCCGGCTGCTGGGAGGGTGTTGTAGGACAGGGTGAAGGTAGCAGAGGTGGGGCCGGGTGGGAGGGCTGGAGGGTGTGGTGGGGGGTGACAGGTGGGAGGACTGGAGGGTGTCTCAGGGGGCTAAAGGGGGTGTGTGAGGTGTGACAGGTTCAACCTTGATTTCCACTTTGCCTTTGATGGTTAATGTGTGTAAGAACGGCTGTTTCCACTGGCCACACCTGTAACAGCATGGAAATGCCCTCTAGTTTCGTGAGCCCCAAGCAGCATTGTTTTGACAGTATCTGAATGTGTGGGTGTGTTTCACCCAGCACTGCACCTTTAAACATAAACATCCTATTTCTTGATGTAAAATGAAACTTAGCTGCTATGCAGGTAAATATTGTTTGTTTTAAAAACAACATTGGTGCCTGTAGTCTCACAAGGGTAGCCATGCTAGTCTGTATCTTCACAAAACAAAGCAAGCAGTTTTGTAGTACCTTTGTTTTGTAAATATGCAGATAAATGGGGCTACCCCTGTGAGGGCTTTTCTATACTTACCAGAAGATTGACACACTGCAGTCAATCTTCCAGAGTTTGATTTTGCACCTCTGGTGAAGACACAGCAAAATTGACCTCTCTGGGCTTGGCTGTTAATGCCTGTACTCCATGCTATTGCATGGAGTAAGGGACATGGGAGCTAAACTAAAGAGGCTTGGACTACACTAGGGAAGTTAGTTGATTCTGGTACGTCAATTCTAGCTACACAAATGCTATAGCTAGAATTGTGCGTCTGAAATTGACTGCACCGTCTAGCGTAGACCTAGCCTGAGACTATTTACCATGCAAGGTACTGCATTTAGTGATTTGGGGTGGAAATTCATCAGCTACATGAAGAAACTCACACAGGTACACACAGGCATCATTGGTGCTTGTAGTTAATCTTAGCTAGTCTGAATGTGTTGAAACTTCTGTGTGTGTGTTTTTGGGTGGAGGGTTCAATTAAAAACATTCCCTGTCTACATCTACACTAGCACAAATCTGTGAAATGTTCATGCAAATGCATATTCAGTGCTTCACTAGCATGCCACCGACCACAGCTCTTCAAAATTGCCATGTTTCACTCCCACACAGCTGATCCAGACAGAGGTCCTTTTCGAAGGACCCCAGCAGCTTTGAAATCCTCTTACTTCTATCTACTGATAGGAATAAGGGGATTTTGAAGTTGGCGGGGTCCTTTTGAAAAGGACTCCCATCTGGACAAACTGCGTGGGAGCAAATCACAGCAATTTCGAAGAGCCGCAGCCAGTGTCATGCTAATGAGGTGCAGAATATGTATTTCAGTGCCTCATTAATAATCTTCAAAATGGCCATTTGCATGGCAATTTCAAATAATTGTGCTTGTGTAGACGTAGTCCTATTGAGTGAACATCACTGAGGGAGATCAATGCATAAAGGCTGCTGAACAAAGCAATCACTCATGATTTCTTGACCGACCCAGAAACTGGTCAAATGTCACCTGGGCACAAGGGTCAGTGAAACAATTTCCTGCCACCTTCAATGATTGTCTTCTTGGAACAGCTTGTTCTAGACCATGGGTCAGTAACCTTTCAGAGGCAAAGTGCTGAAATTTGACCTTTTGAGGTCAGTGTATGGTCTGAGTGCTGATGATACTTTCTAAAGTCACTAATAGTCCTACTTACAACAGCTTCATTAATAAATAAATAAAGATGCAGAGCTTTATCAGTTCTGTCTTTAAATCTTCTAAATCTATTTAAATATCTAAAACTGTACAGGATTTTAATACAGGTTGAACCTCTCTTATCCTGGATTCTCTGGTCTGGCAACATCCTGTTTGTCCCCAGACAGCTGTCAATCACAGAAAACAATTGACTTCCTGTGGGCGAATGAGTGAAGGCATGCTCTTAAAATTACACAATATTTTTTGGGGTCAAACATATTTTCAACAGCAATTCTTTTTTTCACACAATTGAAAAGCAAACGAATGCAGATTTACAAGTGCACTCTTATTGTAAGACCACTCCTGAAATGTTTGTTTAATGATGTTGCCAACTGGAGGGCACTGAAGTCCATTAATCTGTAACTGGAAATTTTAGTGTTAGCATTTGTCATACTCATCTATGTAATATGACAGAATGGCTTTGGACACTGATTGCTGAGAGCCATTTGAGGATGATGGCATGAGGGCTCTGTTTAAATTTTCAACCAAGCAACTCTCTCTTTCATTTTTACAGAAATCTAATATGATCATGCAAATAATACAAAGTTAAAATGTATTCGCTAAAGATGCTAAAAATATACTTTTGCATAAACAAACTGTCCATGTGTAAATAAAAAGCATTTAATTATTGAACACACTGAAATAAGTTAAACTAGATTACATTAACTGCTAACTACAATGTCCCCCTTCCAAAGAACAGAAATCACAGTATCAGTAACTCAAATGTTACAGCATTTTCTGTAAGACAAATAGTTGCATCTCCCCCTGCAGCAAACACTTGTGACTGCCCCTCATTGTGTGTGAGGATGGGAGTGAGGCAGAAGGTGTTCAGCTGTGAGCATGACTGTGGGGGCAGGTGCGTGGGGCACAGAACGGAGGCTTATCTGCTTCTCCCACTCGACTCCATGGGGGCAGCAGAGTCCCTGCGTGTTCCTTCAAGCCACAGGCTGCTGAACCCGACTTGAGGCATGAGCCGTCCACCAGTTTCCTCCATGTGCTTACTCAGTGGCTGCCACACCCCCACCTGCTGCACAACTCGGGGGAACTGGGGAGAAAGGACAGAGACCTCCCTGTCTGCCCCAGCCATGAGACAGATTCCTCCTGATATAATGAGGGAATTACACTGGTGCACCACAGGTCTTTCTTTGTATAGGGCCCTTCATAGTAGGGCAGTCTTATGTAAAGTCAAACTATCATAATGTACCAAAACAAAAAGCAGTCAAGTAGCACTTTAAAGACTAGCAAAATAGTTTATCATAATGTACTAATACTTAATTGATCACTTCCAGATGGAAGGTTCGTGTCTTCAGAAAAATGTGATCTTTCTTTAAGAGAAAACAATGATATTAAAGAAGCAATTTTATTGGAGAATGTTATGCAGTTTATTGATAGCACTATATGGGCTATCCATCCAGGATAGTGCAGTATGGTTTTACTTTGAAGTAGTTCATCTAGAATCCACTAAAGTAAAAATGGTGGTCCCCCAATTTACCAAAAATGCTTTAGTGGTTGAATTGTTGGGAAGAAAATGTTATTTTCAAAAGGCTGCAATATTCAGTTGGTGAAGACAGCTGAAACTTAGCCTGTAAGTCCCATTTCCCTATTCTCAAGTATTCTGTGTGCCACAAGTGGTAAACTTTTGAGAATCAAAGGTTCTCCTTGAGAAAGAATAAATCTTTAGAAAATTAAGTTTGCATGTTTTGTTTTTCAAAGTCAGGCATCCTTTTGATCTTCTTAATGACCTTGGTGCCAAGCACTCATAAAATAGTTGTGCTGGAGAGCTGAGGAGAGCGGGTGGAGTTGAATACCTTCCAAAAAGTCATCGGTAAATGCGTAGAATTTGTTGAACTTCAGTACCTTAGGGAAGTTAAACATTCTTGTATATAAGTGCAGGAAACAGACAACATTTTAAGATGGGAGAATGTTTAAAGAAATAAATCACACCCTTACAAAGGAATGTAGATGTAAAAGCAACTGGAACATCTATAATATACAATGATCCACAGGACAATTTATTTGATGCCCATCTTTTTATGGCACATGAACTGGAAGGAAAATGATTAACATTAGTTATAGTTTAGTCACAGGTTTCTAAAGAAGAAACTTCAAAAACTATCCCTCATCCTTGGAAAGGGAACACATTAAGTGGTTTAAATCTTTCCACTTCACTACATATGATCTGTCTATTCCATTATTAGTAAAATGTGCTTCTGCCCTAAAAAGGGACCCTAAACAGTAACATAATTGGTACTGTGCTTGTGGCTGATTCCATACCAGATCTGCACAGTCTGAGGCTATATGTACACTACAACAGAAAGTCAACAAGATATGCAACTCCACCTACATGAATGGTGTAGCTGGAGTCAACGTACCTTAAGTCAAATTACTGTGGAGCCTGCACTGCATGAGGTCAATGGGAGAATCTCATCCACTGACTTCCCTTAATCTTGCATCCAGGGTAGAACTAACAGGCTGAATCATAGAGCAATCTGCAGTTGATTTTGCCGGTCTTCTCTAGACCAACTAAATTGACTGTGGATGGATCTATCTCAGAGCAGCGATCCAGACTGTAGTGTAGATGTAGTCTTAAAGAAGCTTTGTTCCTCAAACTAACTCATCCTGGGATCTGAGAGTCAAATCCTTTTCTTTTGGATTTATCGATCACCAATAATAAAGATTTTGCAACTACATCTAAGAACAATTCTGTTGATAATGCATGAGCCAAAATACAGTGTAGCTCATTCTCTTGTAGCTGCATTGGCTCTGCATTGTTAACAGCAGTAAAGAGCAGTAACAAGTGATTTTTGCTACAAAAATAAACAGCTATGAATAGAACAGAGACAGGAAATTGTTCTGTCAGTAAGATGTGATTTCATTTTTGCATGGCACTCCTGTGGCACTCATTGCTGGGGTGTTTGTGAAAGCCAGTACTATAAGTGGGTTCAAAAATAATTAGCTAAGTTCATGGAGAGTAGTCCCATCAATGGCTTTAGCCAGGGTGGTCAGGTATGCAATCCCATGGTCTGATTATGTCTAAGCCTCTGAATGCTAGGTGCTGGGATTAGATGACAGTGGATAGATAATTACTCTGTACATTTCCTCTGAAGCCTCTGGCATTGGTCACTGTTGAAGACAGAATACAGAGCTAAATGGACCATTTGTCTAACCCAATGTGACCACTCTTACATTCATAGCACAGGTACCTCCCTTGTCCGGCACCCTCAGGACTTGAGAGGTCCTGGATGAGGAGATTTCCCGTGGCCAGAGTGCCTCCAATCTCCCTGCCAGGATTTCCATAGCTGGGACTGTTGATGGAGCTCTGTGCTCCAGCCGCCTCTCAGCTGTGGGGCTGCCAGACACGGCTACTCTCTGGTCCAGCAACTTCCATTGTTCTGCTGGACAAGGGATGTTGGCAGACAAGAGTGTGCTGGATGGGGGAGTTTGAACGTTTATATCTCAGTTATTTTGAAGATTGGCTGAATGTTGGCACACAGTGTGCAATAGCTGTATTATTTCTGACTATATATTTCACTCTATGATTTGAAGAAACAGTGGTAAAGTTCCTTTAAAGAAAGCTTTATGTGACAGTATTTAGGGCTAGTATTAAATGAAATTTAGTTAGCAAAACTATTTCAATGTAGATCCACAGAGAATACAATCAAATAATTTAATTATGTAGATGTTCTTGGCTAATATAATTTAGAAAGTATTAAGATATGAGACAATTACAGTAAAACAAGCTACATATGAGGCTTTTCTGTGTCCTCCCTGCTCCTACTTAGATGATCCCTGCTTGTGACAAACTATATACTCATCTACTCCCACAGTGACTGTCTGATCTTTCCATAATCAATCCAGGTATTCTACTTTTACTGAGACTTTTTCTCTCAAGCAAACTCCCCAATAAAGGGTTTATTTTTTCCTACCTCAAGAAATAGATTAAATTTCACCATCTATGGAGTTAGCAGCCTCATTTGATTTCAGGTGAAATAAACCAAAAATATTACAGAACTTAAATCAGGAGTTCTCAAATAGAGCTATGTGTTACCCCTGTATGTATACAGATGTCTTCCAGGAGCACGTCACCTCATTTTGATATTTGCTTAGTTTTAAAATAGGATAAATGAAATGTACAAGAAAGTTCAGCGCAAACTAAAATTCCATATAGACCATGAGTTGTTCATACTGATCTGTCTACTGTTTACTGAAAGGTAAATATAAGACTTTTATTCCAATATATTTTATTTTTTAATTATGTGGTAAAAGTATCAGCAATTTTTCAGTAACAGTGCACCGTGACACCTTTGTATTTGTATGTCTTTTTGTAAACAAGAATTTTTTACTGAGCTGAAACATGAAGTACACATGACAAAACAGACTCCTGAAAGGGGTGTAGTAATCTGGAAAGCTTGAGAGCAACTGGCTTGGACTACCAGTCCCTTGATTCCTCTATTTTGTCCAACATCCAGGCCCTTTGGGACAGATTTTTCAGCTGGTGTAAACAGACTCAACTCCACAACTCCATTGACTGTAGTGAATCTGGACCTCATTACAGCAGCTGAGGTTGTGGCCAATAGGGCTCAATAGTTATGATTAATAGGGATTTATTCTAACATTCACTTTGTTGGATAACAGAAACTCAAGTAGGCTTTGATAGTTTATAAACATTTTCACCCATGAGTAAGTGTATATGCATGTGAACAGTCCCACTGAGTTAAATATGACTCCATATGTGTAAAGTTATGTTTGTAGGTGTTTCCAGCACTGGTTACTTGCTGGGTTATAGGTATAATCAATAACCTACATGTCAGATGTAGTTATTTTGCATGCTAAACTGAACTTTGACAGTTCAAACTGAGGGCATTAATGTGTTCATTCTTTTACCTTTCCTCAGGCCTGATTTATGTGTTGTTCATATTGCTTAGTAATTGTGAAATGATTGGATTACATCTGTCTTGGTCAAAGAAAGGAAACGAGCGAGAAATTTACCTGAAAACCCCAACTCACTGAACACCACCTGACACCATCTAAGGCTTTACTTAAGAAACCTGAACTCAGGTGAAATGTGCAAAGTAAACAAACTGTCTTTCCCCAGTTGACCATCTTGAAAAACTAAAAGCAGTACTGGCCTCTTCAGAGCTTTAGGGTTCAGCTGGTGTAGCTCATGTCCAGCTCAGTTCATTTGAACAAGTGTTTCATTCTTCAGCCAGATAAATCAGTGTTGTAATAGGGATTATTATTACATTTGGACTTCATCTATATATGTAATTTGTTTAGGACTATATCTTTCCAGATATGAGGAAAGAAGAAACCAAGAGAGGAAGCAGTCCTTGTGCTGCTTCAGTATTGTGACTTGCAGCCTCTCTCAATGCATAACAAAGGATTAATTGTATGACTGCCCAGCTGAGCCAACAAGCAATGAATAAGCAAGTGATGGTCAACAGTGCATGTACTGGATATCCCAGAGGGCAATTCAAAGAGTGTATAACTGTGAAAGGAGTGAGGAAGGTGTAAAGCAAAATAGAACTAGAGAAGCAGTTGTAGCCAGATATAAAGGTTGTTAACAGTGTTAACGCTGTCTCTTTTATTGAAATGGCTAGTTTATCATGGGGAAAAGGAAGATATTAAAAAGAGTATTGATAAGTCGGTGAAGAGGCAAGGATAACCCTGACATAGTACTACTTCAAACATGTGGAGATACAGGAAAACAGTCCCTTTTCTGCAGTCTGAGAGGAGGGAGCTGTCAAACCAGTGTCTGATCTTGGCGAAGAATGAGAAGTACTCTCTGTGCTGATTAGATTTGTGAACTGAGATCCAAGTAACATCAGATAAAGAGTTAGTTCACTGAAAGAGAAATAAAATGTTAACGCCTGTGAGGAGATATTATCTAAGTAGTATTGTTAGTGTACAGCAGTAACAAATGAGACAAATTCAGCTTTCTAATAGTAATACATAATAGAAATCACAGAACTAAAGGACTACACTGAGGCAGGATTCTGTAGTATCTAGATCAGTGGTTCTTAACAAAGGGGAAAAAGTACCCCTGAGGGTACACAGAGGTCTTCCAGGGATGACATCAATTTACCCAGATATTTGCCTAGTTTTACAAGAGGATATGTAAAAAGCACTAGTGAAGTCAGTACAAACTACAGTTTTATATGGACAATGACTTGTTTGTACAGCCTTATATATTATTAAAATGTAAGTACAACATTTACATTCCAGATTATTCATTCACATGGTAAAAATGGGAGATTGTTCAGTACTAGTGTGTTGTGACACTTCTTATTTCTAGATATAATTTTGTAAGTGAGTGCTTTGTAAGTGGGAGGAAACTTGGGGATAATCAAGACCAATCAACCACCTGAAAGGGGTACAGTAGTCTGGAAAGGTTAAGAACCACTGGTCTAGACCAACCCGTAGGAGTGTGTCAAACCTGTTCCTAAAACCCTTTAGTGACAGAGATTGTACAATCTCTTGAGGTAACTTGTTCCAGGTTTAAGTACTTTTACAGTTAGGAAGTTTTTGCTAATATCTAACCTAAATCTGCTTTGCTGCTCTTTAAGCCCATTACGTTTTGTCCTCTCCTCAGTGATTAAGGAGAACACTTTATCACCCTCCCCTTTATGTAAACCTTTTACATTCCTGAAGACTGTTACGTCCCTCCTGTGTCTTTTGTTCTCCAGTCTAGACAAACTCATTTTTTAAAAATCTTCCCTTGCAGGCCATGCTTTCTAGCCCTTTAATACAGGCCTGTCCGCAGGGAGGTGTGAAGGGTGCAAATTCATCTCCCCGGGGACCAAAAAGGTCCACAGCACTTGAAGACCTCCTGGCTCCCCTGCAAAGCAGCTGTGATGGGGAGAGAGGACAGAAGCTGAGCCAGCCTGTCTGCAGGCTCAGACTTTTAAACGTAGGGCAGCAGCAGGGAAAACTACCTGACCCCAGTGCAAGCGGGTATAGAGGCTGAGCCAGCCAGGCCCCATTTCCTTGCGGGGCGGGGGGGAGCTGTGAGTAAACAACAGCACTAACTAATAGGCAGATGCTTATCAGTTAGTCATGTAAGCAGATACTCTATCACATCCCTCCTATGCTCCACAAACTGCAGCTGTCCTAAGGCATCAGCTCTCCCTGATGGATGTTGCAGTGCCTCTAGCTGTGCTGCTCCATGGGCAGGTGACTGGCTGCTGTAACACACCCCACATGCAGCATGTGAGGGAGGGAGTATGTCGCACATTTGGAGGCTTTAAAAATCTTTTGTGAGTTTATATGTCGAGTTGAAGTCTCATAACAGTTCACAAATGCATCTTATCTGCTGCTATGACTCCCTGCATTGCTCTCCAGCCTTGTAACCAGAGGTGGAAAGTAACTACGTAGAAATAGTTAGTTACACTGCTCAAATACAGTTTTCCGGTATTTGCATTTTACACAAGTATTTTATTTAACTTTTACTTTTTCTCAAGTTGTTTTTCAAGAAAATATTGTACTTGTTACTCCACTACCATGTCCAGAATCACATAGTTACTCCCTGCTTTCTCCACCCCACTGACACTTGCACAAGCCAGCATTCCAGTTGGCTGAAGTACAGCCACATGCTGGAAGCATCCCATTGCCATGGAATGACAAGTTTAAAAAAAAAAATCAACAAGCACAATGATCCTGCCAACAAAGAAGCCTTTTAAAAACTACATCAACACCTTTTCATTCAAAAACAGGATCTGGGCAGGGGTGGGAAGCCCTGCGCCTCATGGCCTGGATCTGGCATGCGGGGGAGAAAAAGCGTGGTGCTGTTGCTCACCCTTCCCGACAGGGAGAACATGGTGCGGGAAACTGCTCGTAAGAGGGTTTCCCCACTGCTCCTATTGGGCAGATTTTGGCCAATAGGAGCAGCAGAGGGCAGTACCTGGGAGTGGCAGGCAGCGTGGACCCAGGTAAGTGCCCCCCCCACTACCTCCATGGACAGCCCCCGCATCCTCATCCCTTTCTTATGTTCCCTCACCCACCACTCAGATCTCCCAGCCCCGTCAGTTCCTGCACCCCTCTCCTGCCGAGCTCTCCCACTCCAAGTCCGATCCTGCACTCTCCCTTGTTCTGGCAGCCCCCCACTCTTCCAGACACCCCACCCACAGCTCACTCCTGCACTTCTCTCTCAGCCACACCTCCACTCCCAGCCTGCCCCAGCATCGTACCTCCCACCCAGACTAGTGATGGAAAATCCCATTTAATTGATTAACTGATTAAATGAGCGGGTGGGCAGCTGGGATGCCCCTGCACATGGTGCACTGGGACCAGGGTGCTGCTCTGGTCCAGCTGTAGTGTCCCTGCCTGCAGCACCACTGTGAGTGGAAGGCACTTCAGCGTGGCCAGAGCAACCCCCATTTGCAGCAGCCTGGCCTGGGAACGCCCCACCTGGCTGGAGCAGACCCCAACCACAGTGGCCCCAAGCATGCTGCAGGAAGGGGCACTCCAGCTGAGCCAGAGCAGTCCCCATCCTCAGTGGTCCTGGGTGCACTGGGGGCAAGGGTGCTTCAGCTGGGCCAAAGCAGCCCCAGTCCTGGTGCACCTCCTGGTGATTTATAATTTCTTCAATTTGACTCCTGTTTTAACTTGGTCACTTTTTAGCTTTAGAAATGAAGACTGTGACTATCGTTAAATTCCAGATTTGAAACATAAACATATGGTATACATGTGTGTGTATAGTATATAATACACACACAGCTACGCATGTGGGTGCACAACTGGTTGGATAAATGTTCACAGAGAGTAGTTATTAATGGTTCTCTGTCATGGTGGAAGGGTATAACAAGTGGAGTCCACAGGGGGTCAGTTTTGGGGCCAGTTCTGTTCATCAGTGATTTCAATATTGACATAGAGAGTATGCTCATTCAATTTGCAGCTGATGCCAACCTGGGAGAGGTTGTAAGTGCTTTGGAGGATGAGGCCAGAATTCAAAATGATTTGGACAAGCTGGAGAACTGGTCTGAGGTAAATCAGACGAAGTTTAATAAGGACAAATGCAAAGTACTCCACTTAAGGAGGAGATTTAGACCTACTAAATCCACTGCCAGTGCATCAATCTCAGAGCAACAGTCCCAGGTATAGTGTTGATGAGCCTGATAGGTTAATTTGACCTAATAAAGATATTGTGAGACAAAGTTTCTAACAAATAAAAATGAATTAAATTTGCATCACTTTCCAGCCGATGTATCACTGGTGGTCAGGCAGGAGGAAAAGGCATTCCCTAGTTTTGCCTCCCACCCTCTTCCTCACCAGATTTGAGGGCCACAGATATGACCCACCTATTCTTTTGTACATGGACAGATGTGGAGGGGCCTTTTTATGACTAGATCTGAGGAATATTACATGACCTAGACTATTGTTTTTCTATGAGTTTTTCCCATAAATATCCAAAAGCCTTAGTTTCCTGAGAAAATCTCTAAATGAATTGGCTGGTCATCCAGGTTGTTTTAATCCATCCCCAAACTTCCCATGATATAAATGTTATCATATGCCCTAGAGATTGGGTTGTAGCTGGAAACTGCATTTATGAATCTTTTAATCCCCCACTCTCTTTTAATGGTGTGTTTGTTAATAGGTCACTAATAAAAGCACCACTGCCCTCCACCCACATGTTTACACTTAGTAAATGGATTTTAAATGAGTCACTAAGATTAATAAGAAATGAAATCAAAGTATAACTGATAACACTCTAGAAACAGCTAGCCAAACCCTGCTGCCCTACTCAAGCATAACTTCTGTAGAACTGAATGGAAGTTTTGCTAAACAAAGATTGTATAAAGACTTCAGTACCAGGTTCACTGTGAACACATACTGCAGCAGAATCCTGGAAGGACAGAGAGGCCATTTGTAGGCTAGTGGCGTAGAGGTGCTGGCCCTCATTCAGTAATTAAGATTGAGGTCTATGTTGTACTGAAGAGCGGGATTCAGTCTCTGTGCTATATATATAACATCCACTGTGTCCAGCAGACAGTGGGGTCAACAGTTGCGGCAGGCCCTGGGGCAAGGTAGCACGGGGCCCGGCTCTGTGGCCAGACGCGGGGAGCCCAGGTGCAGAAGGGGCGGGGCCTGGGACAGTCAGTCACCACTGCTGCCGGGACTGCAGTGGTGGCTTCTCCCCTTCTCGCTCACACCTGGAGCAGCACTGCCACAACACTTTCACTTTACTATAAACACATTTTAACACTTGTGTGTTTGTGTACCAAGTGACTCCTTGTAGTATAAAGGTCGTGTTTACCTTGTGGTGGTGGCCATTGCACTACTGCACTGTCTTATCATTAGATAATTCTGGGTAGCGAAATTACTTAAACACGCTAATGCTTACTGAGTACTATAGACCTGCAAGCTCTCCAGCAGCCTATACAGAGAATAAGATTCTTCTCTGAGGAACCCTGTTGTCCAGCCAAGTCTTCAGGGCTGGATTTACTCTTCTGGGAACCTCAGGCTCTGGTATGGGGTCAAAATGAAGGGTTTGGAGTGTGGAATGTAGCTGTGGGCTGAAGCAGGAGGGTAGTTGTGGGAGGGGGTTAGGACTCCGACAGGGGGTGCAGGCTGTGGGATGAGGCATATGGGATAAGGGAAGGGGCTCCAGGCTGGCGCCAAGGGGTCTGGAGTGTGGGAGGGAGCTCCGGACAGGATATTAGGGTGAAGGTGTGGGATCTAGGAGGGATTTAAGGACTTAGGATGCAGGATGGGGCACAAGGCTGGCGTGCAGAGTCTGGGAGGAAGTTAGACTGGGGGAGGGGTCTCAAGGCTTGGGCAAGGGCTTGGGTTGCAGGACACTTCTCTCTGGGGCATCTCCTCTTTGTTCAGGGGGATAGCAGGTGGCTCAGTGCTGCCCGCATTCCCCTGCAAGCCCCACCCCTCACAGCTCCCCTTGGCTGGGGTTCCCAGCCGATGAGAGCTGCAGGGGCAGAACCTGCAGGCAAGGGAAGCGCAGGGTTGGAGCTTCTCCCAGCACTCGTGGCTGGAGGCCAGCAGGGGTGTGCAGGAAAACAGTGCAGAGAAGCCTCTTCCCCAGCACTGTCCCCCACTCCCCAAGCTCCAACAGGCAGGGCTGGGTAACGTGCAGGACCTTTAGGGGCTGCGTCCACAGAACTTGTGCTAACAGGGCTCCATAGAAAGATCTGGACTTTTCACAAGCCAGAGATCTTTTTGTGAGGATCCCTTTAGCCTGGGGCCCTGGGCTGCAGCGTCTAAAGCCCTTTTCTTAATCCACTCCTGCAAGTTCTTCATTGACTTCAGTTGAACTACTCCTGAAAATAATTACTGTAAGCAGAAATCACTGTAAGCAGAATCTCACCCAGCTCTCAGAAAGAGTTACTGTTGAAAACTACACATGAAATTTGCAAACTATTGAGCTGATTTATTTACCTTCTGAGCTCCTCATGACTGTAAAAATATCCTCTTCTCTCCTGGTAACCTAGCAATGAATACACAGTACAAGACTATTTTTTCACATTTTATAGTGAACTTACATTACAATGCATTGTCTGGCCTTAAATCCAGGACAAGCATGCAGCAAACAGCACTGCAAATGTTTGTTTATACTGGCAAGCATTGCATTTGTTTAGTGTAGTATTATGTCCAAATATCGAAGCAGAAAAGAAAATAGATTCTTATTTTCAGAGAACTGTTACAAATATTGTGTTTAGTTTTGTTCTAATGTGAAGTGACTATGGATGTCTTTGGACCTGTCTTTTGCTGTCATGTGCTCATGCTATGTGTTAGAAACCTTTGCATAATGTTTAAAGTATTACTGTCTCCACATGCTGGGTCCACAAGTTGTAATGTGCGTGCAGGCTGGAGGAATTGGAGAAAATGGAAAAGTAAGCCAGCCAAGAGGTTATGCATGCAGATAAATATCGGATTCACCAGTGGCATAAACTGAGTTTTCTAAAACAGGAAATTAATGTTTTTAGATTATAGGAATAAACAACTGTTCCCCTCTAGAAGTTTCAGATTAAATACAGTTTCTCCCGAAAGCTTGGTTTCTGAGACCTTTTTGGCAAATGTCTTAAAAACGTAGCATGTAAGTTATTGTGAAACAAAAACAAACAGTGAAAGTCCTGGACAAAATGCATAGAATTACCTCCCCTAAAACAATATGCTGATATCTATTCTCAAAATTTCCTTTTTTGCTTTAGTAGTACAAAGTCCCAGCTATGTGAGCATGGTTTCATGGGCTTAGGTACCAAGTCTTCTGCTTGAGTTCCCAGTTCCCTGCAGCAGTTTCATTGTGTGGGAGGAGATGTGCCCTAGGTCTTTCACCCATCCGTTAAACTTTGGGTCCCCCTCTAGATCTATCCAAGAGAAGCTGCAATCAACTGGGTATCTAGGTCCAGCTGTGACGATCTTCCCTGTTCCGCCCTGCTGTGTGTGATTGGGAAATGTACTTTCTGTGCTCACCTGAATCTCTGATGCTGCAGAGCAGCTCAGCAGTCTCATGTGTGGGGAGAACAGGGGCACAGAAGAGGAGAGTTTCATAACCCCAACACTGGCTTCTCAGACTTGGCTGGGGTTCAGGTTGGTCTAACGTTACCATTTTAATCCCTTTTTAACAGTCACTTTCCCTTCATTCTGCTACCATGGGGATGGGGACTGTTTTCTGAGGCCTGGAAGGATGGATGGTCCTGTGGTTAGGCCACTAAGATGGGACTAGAGAGCTTTGATTTCAATTCCCTGCCCTTCCACAGGCTTCTATGTCCCCTGTCCAAATTACAAAACCTCCCTGTGCCACAGCTCCCCCTACATAAAATGGAGATGATGATGATAATATAAGACTGGCCATACCACCGAATGGTCCATCTGGTCCAATATTTGTCTTCTGACTATGGCTAGGGCCAAATGCTTCAGAGGAAATGAACTGAACAGGGCAATTACTGGGTGACCTACCCTCTCATCCAGCCCTAGCTTTTGGCAGTCAGGGGTATGAAGATAACCAGAGCATAGGGTTGCATCTTTGTCCATCCTGGCTAAAAGCCTTTGATGGACCTATCCTCCATGAATTCAGGTATTTTTTTTTTAACCTAGTTATGCTTTAGGCCATCACAACATACCGTGGCAAGAGATTCCATAGGTTGGATCTCTCTTCTAAGTTGAAAACTTCCATTTTAAAAAAATCTCTCCTTGTACAGTAACAAAGAGGAAGCCGTGCTAGTCTATACACTATCAAAACAAAAAGCAGTCAAGTAGCACTTTAAAGACTAGCAAAATGGTTTATTAGGTGAGTTTTCGTGGGACAGACCCACTTCTTCTACAGAAGCTGTTCCCTACCTCTAATCATTTTTCTTCTTCTCTGTACCTTTTCCAATTCTAGTATAACCTTTTTGAGATGGGACGACCAAAACTACACACAGTATCCAGTGTACGGCTATATCGTGGATTTATACAGTAGCATTATGATATTTTCATTTTATTTTCTATCCCTTTCCCAATGGGTCCTTTTTAGACTGTTGCGGCATGTTAACATGTTTTCCCACGAACACCCCACAGGGACTCGAAGATCTGTTTCTGAAGTGGTAAGAGTTAATTTAGAGCTCATAATTTTATATAGAGATTTGAAGTTATTTTTTCTAATGGACATTACTTTGCACTTCTATTCATTTGAATTTCATTTGCCAGTTTATACATAGCGAACTGACTTCTCATTTTGCTGAGGGAAGGCTGACCTGTGGCCCCGCTGCCTTCACCCACTCCCCACCTTGCCTCATCCTGTCCCTGCACTGCCTCCTCCCTTCTGCAGCTTAAGCATTCTGAATCAGCTGATCACAGTGCTCCAGAAGCACTGGGAGGGAGGGGGTGGAATTAGTGCATAAGAGGCATAGGGGCTGAGGAGGGGAGCTTGCTGCCCTATACTTAGTGACTCCTTTCTCTGTGGGGGCTTCAGCCCTGCAGCATCCACAGAGTCTGCAACTTTGATTTTGTTGCCCAATTGCCCAATTTTATGAGAACTCTTTGCAGTCAGCTTTGAATTCACTATATTGAATAACTTTGTATTGCCTTCAGACTTTTCCACCCATTGTTTTTGGTGTGTTACCTGTAGGAAATTGCTTGCCCAGACACTGAAATTTCAGGGGATTCCTCTTTATAGGAGAGTTGGATTTCAAAAATCACGCCTCCCTCTTGTGTCCACAGCAATCCATTAATTCTAGAGGTAGCTGATCGCAATCCTAATTCAAACACCCAGAGACGGAAGTTGAGTTGTGCTTGTGGCGTGAGCTGCCAGTTCAGTGGATAGTTTTGTTTATCTGAGAATGCTGCCTGTGTGTTCTAGGGAACAAGGACTGCACAGCTCAGAGCAGTTTCTCCCTTGCCTTCAACACTTAGCAAATACTACCATACTCTTGTTAAACAGCAGAGCCTAAATTTACTCCCTTGCATTAAAAACCGTGATGTCTGTAGCTGGAGGTCAGTATAAACTCAGGCACTCCTCTGAGATATCCTCCCTGGGGAAAGTTTTTTGCAGGGGATTGTTTGCTTATTTTCTATTTTTTTTTTTAAGCAAAGGTTGTCACCTGCTGCGGCCTGTTACATTCCAAAGACAAAATGTCTGCTCTGAAAAGTCCTTTGAGCTAAGGTAAAAGTCAGCCAGGACTAGTCATGGCTTAGGAGCAACCGAATCTATACTCAGACCCAAGGTGATGGGACTCTTCTAATAGACATGGACAGATAGATATAATCTAAAAGATGTGATTCTGGCTGAGTTCATTCTCACCTCTCAGATTAACTCTTTCCCAGGCAAGGATATGCTGTGCCCCAAACCGCTCAGTTCAAACACTGAACCTCCTTCCTACTCCATTATTCTCAGACCCTCTCCCTCATTTGCATGCTGTCTCATTCTCTCACACACATTCCCAAACTTATCACACTCACTGGGCTTGCCTACACTAGTCCACTCCTTCGAAGGGGGCACGTAAACGAGCTGGAGCGGAGAATAGCAATGAAGCGCTATGCTGCATATAAAGCACCTCATTAGGCTAATTCTTGTTGCAGGAAAGAAGCAATGGCAAGCTGTGTAGCTGCAGGCTCTTGGAAGTACCCGCGCAACTTCCAAGTGCCCTTACTCCCAAAACAGGCAGGCATTCTTAGATAAGCAAAACATGTTGGGAGTAAGGGAACTTTGAAGTTGCATGGGTACTCCCAAGTGCCTGTGGCTCCATGGCTTGCTGGTGCTTCGAAGTTTGTAATTTCAAAGCTCCCATGGCAAGAATTAGCCTAATGAGGTGCTGCATATGCAGCGTAGCACCTCATTATGATTCTCCCTTGGGGCTTGTTTAAATGCCCCCTTCAAAGGAGGAGGTTAGTGTAAACAAGCCCATTTAGAGTAAATATATAAAGATTTACATTAAAACATTTTTACTCAGACTGTGTAATCCACACACCTACTTGTGGTTCACTGTCCCTTGTGGTAGGCCCTATACCACTTACACAGAGAAAGAATGAGCCTTCTCTACTGCCTCAGCTGAGAGGTAGCCAGCTTTTATCTCAAACTCTAGAGGCCCCCACACTAAGCTGCAAGAAGTCCCAGGTTCACATCCAGCTGTGGGAGGTTACAACTGCAAGAAACAATACATCCAAGGTCTGGGCATGGGTCACAGAGCTTGGAAACCTGCTTTCCAAACCCATGTAATGTGGTAATTGTGGAGATTATAGGCCCTCGTTCTATCTGCATGCAAGAGGATGCTGTGTAGGGTGTATGTATGAGTACTTGAAGGTAAAAAAAATGTGAGTTTGCCCACAAATGAGCAGGACTACACTGAAAGTGTGTGGGTTCTGCAAAATACAGTTAAAATTTAAAACACATTGTTGAAAATATTCTTTCCCTTTTCCTTGAAAAAATATAACTCCCTTTATGTCTCTTCTGTCACACAAATCTAGGACTAAAGATTATCCATCAGCATCTAGAGAGGATCTTGCAGGTTAGCACCAGGGTCCCCACCGTAGAGGGGAGGCTGGATTTATCTCCTCCAATGAGAACAGCATGCTTTGTCTGAGATGAAAGCAAATCAGCCAAGCAAGATCCGGTTGTAGGGGGTTGCAAAGCACGCAGTCACAGGCCAATAGCCGCCTATTGGTTATGTAATCAGTAGCATGGCTCTCAAGGATTTTGCTGCATATGTATTTTCTCCTCATAACAGTGTTGAATGAGGCTGAATGTGTTCACTCTGCCATGCTATTTACACCAGCTTTGTGAGTTCATCTGAGATGTACTTAAAGCAAAATTCTGGATCTGAATATGCCCTTGTGACGGTTTCAGCCTGCTCATGCACAGATGTCCTTTGGAGAAAGTTTAAATCGAGATCTCAGTTTGAATCCATCACCAAAAATCAGTAGATTTTTTTTTTCATATTGAATTAATGTACCTGTTTTCTTCCCGGAAAATCTCCCTTCCTGCAGTTTCATATACTCTCAGTCTTTTAAAAATACAATCCTTTTTTGGCATGGATACATAACTGTGAACATTCAAGCAAGTTAATCTAAATGAAAATGTACTAGCAATCCAGTCAATAATTAGGACCTTGATGCTTCTACTTGTTCAGTGAACCTGGACCCCAGCGGAGGGTAATGGAGTTTAGATGGGGTAATATGCAATCTTGGTGTCTAAGGTCCTGTTTTAGAGTAATTTTACTTATTAACTTCAATTTTCAGGGTTTTATAAATCAGCCACAAAAGTAAAACGTGCACGAATACTTGACGAAAACATGGTATGTTGTGCATAGGAATTATCTGATATTATATAGCTGATTATTTTCCTAGGATTTTCTTTTCTGTTTCTTTGTAAGTGCAAAAATGAGCGTTCTGAATGTTCTTTGTTGAAATATTTGCTTTTCGCAGCTCAAACAGAAAAAAGCTCAGTGCATCCAAAAACTGCCTCCACCTTTGAGTGTGTTCCCAGATTTCAGCCAACAGCACTACTATGAACTAACTGTGAGTAGCCGGAAGAGCATTCTGGGTATTGATATGCAAATGAGCACACCAAGCATCCCACTTTTGTTACAGAATTTCTATATCTGCTACTGCCAGTCATTTCGAACTGGGGAAGGCTTAACCTAAGCATGGTTTCCAGTAGTGGTTCCTTGCTCTGTTCATTTTTTCAGGCAGTGCTTTGCTCTGGTGGAGATGAAGCTGACAATATGGGACAACTCAAACACCACAGAGGCAGGAAGATTAGAAGTGGCTGTGGGCTGCCATGCCTTTGTCATGTGATTGGGTCTGTTGAACTAATTGACACAGGAATTTCTGAAGTAAATAAAGACAGAAAGCTAGCACTAATGGTCATTTCAAAATAGCGCCTGTTACTCTAAGTTCTCCCCGATCTTATCTCTTTTTTCCACAACTCACTGGGTTGAAATTAATCTATTGCAAAGGCTATGTTAGGTACACAACGGGCAGGAGTGAAGGTACACATGGGAGCATGGACAAATTTAAGACTAAAAGAACACAATGCTGGTTTTGTACGCTTTCCTTCCCAGCATCGTTTGCAATCAAACTGTCTTTGCAAAACAATTGAGGTTCTGAACTGTAAAGTTTGGGTTTCTGCACACAGGTGGCATACAGACTTGGCAGACCCCGGGCAAGGCGCGGTGGGGTCAGCTCTGGGATCCCAGGAGGGATGAGTCTTCTGGTAGGAGAGGCGGGGTAGGGGTACCCTGCCCTCAGTGCTGCCCAGACTCCGCCACGTCACACTGTGCCACCCCAGGCAGCACTCAGGACCACTCCATGCAGAGCTCCAGCGGCGATGTAAAGGGTCTGGGGCTCTGGCCGCTGGCCACCACCACTGCCACAGTAGTGGCAGCAGCAGGGAACCCAGGGCCCTTTTGAACTGCCAACCTCTGGGGCATTTGCCCCCTTGCCTCCCCACTCCCGTTGGCAGGATTGACCGCAAATGCTCAGTAGAATAAGGAATTTTGCATTATGGCATGTTTCATTACATTGCTCAGTGCTGTCTCTGCATATAAATTACATGTTTACATGCACTGCATCATTTGACATAATTACAATAATTATGTTGATCCTCTAAAAACAACAAATATCCCTAATTTACTGAACAAAAACAACATGAAAAAAACAAATCCAGGAATGGAAGGCAATGGAGTGTTCCTTCCATGAAGAGTAGCACCACCTCACGAATATAGTATGTTGGTTTGTGTATAACATCCAATCACACAACATCCCGACACCTGTGAAGAGTGCCTTATAGCAATGATATACCAACGGTATGATGATATACCACAGTGCAAATAAGATTGGAATGTTTCATGCTTATCTGTGAACTTACTTGAAAAACTGGTGTAGGGCTGTTAACAGAATCTGTTTGACTGATAATTTCAAGGACACGGTGGAACAAGGAGATCAGTGATCTGGAAATAGTTTAACTCCTTTCTTAGCTGCAGAAGTACCTTTATAATTCTGCCACTGCACTGCTGTTCCACTCAAGAGAAATGCAATACCTCAACAACTGAAGAACGGTTTGTGTGGCTCTGCACCCCAGTGCTGCTAGACTGAAGTTTCTCTCCAACAATTTCCATAAATTACTCCTCTGATCTTGATCCCAGTTGTTGCTGTTGTTATTGTTGTTTTTTGGGAGGGGGCAGTTCCTCTTAGGCCTTGTTCCTTTCTTGTCACCATGTTCAGATTTTTGAATGCATTTCCCTGCTGCTGGCTTCTTTCTCCATCACTTGCCAAATAGCAACTGGGTACCTAGAATCAGGGTGCTGGAACAATTTTGATAGTGGGGGATCTGTGGTCCATGGAATCAAACTACAAAGCCAGTATACAATGGGGAACCACTTTAAGGCCAGGCATGCTGCAGCAACCCTCACACAATTAGTTCCATCCCGTATGCATCTCATTAAAGGGTTTACAATCTAAAATCACCAAGACAGTTAAGTAGGGGCATTACAAACAAGCCAAGAAGGTACCCAGAGTGCGGTATGCTCATTAGAGTTTCCAAGTTTTAGAAATCAGAGGGGATTCGAGCATTTCCTTGGAGGTTAGGTCCACAAAAGGCTATTAGCCAGGGGGTAGGAATGGTGTCCCTGGCCTCTGTTTGTCAGAGGCTGGAGATGGATGGCAGGAGACAAGTTGCGTGATCATTGTCTTTGGTCCACCCCCTCCGGGGCACCTGGCACTGGCCACTGTCAGCAGACAGGATGCTGGTCTAGATGGACCTTTGGTCTGACCCAGTAATGGCCATTCTTATATTCTTAAAGTGGCGACAAAGTACGTGCTTCTGCAGAAAGACATCTCAATTAATGTAAACCACGCAATTTACATCAATAAGTTACCACTGTAAGTTGCATTGGGACAAGCCCATTTCCCCCCACAGTGGCCTCACACAAGTCAAGCAGCACATGGCCCAACTTCCACAAAGTTGACAGACCCTAGCAGTGATAACAAACATCTTGTCTTTCCAACCGAAATGTAAGCCTTGCTGCGTCTTTGATTTCCTGCTAAGCAACATGGAACATATGAACCTCATACACACCCACATTTAAATACCGGTGGCAGGAAGGAGGAAGAGAAAACACATTGCACACAACTTTTCCCTCTCTTCAGGAGAGGAACAGAGAGAAAACTTCAGATGAGAGATGCTGCTCTCTGTGTTTGTACTTAACTCCAAGAGGTGTTCCAATACCGCCAGAGGAGCAGGGCAATAGGTTGCAGACCTAGCAATGCTTTGCACAGCTGCAGGAATAGGGGGTGCTGCAGCAGCCCCATAGTTTTTTACGTGGGGAGCTGCTGCTGTCTGGTGTCCCAGCTGTGACCCCAGCCTCAGCCCCTTTACCCCTGTCCAGGCCCTGCTACCTGGTGAGGTGGTTCTACTCCCAGCCCAGCTTGGGCAGGGGAGGGAAGGCTTGGGTGAGGGAAGGGGCAGGCTTTCAGCACTCCCTCTCTGAAAAATGGCCCAGTGCCAGGGATGCTTTGGTTTCAGTCAAGTGGGGTGAATGTGGGGTGCGTTCTCAGCACCCTTTTACCTTTGCTGTTGCTCCCACATTCTGAGAGAGAGGCGCATTTTTTCAGGCCTCTTCAAGCACTGGCTACTTGTTGATGGCATCAGGGTTGCAGCACAGGGAAGGCGCCTGGTACTGGGCAGCGATGCCACAGGTGGGGGACCGGATCAAAGCAAGAAGGGAGCTGGGAAAAGACAGCAGAGAAGAGCAGCGAGGCTTCCGCTGGCCGGGCCAGAACCCGGAGAGAGTGCATGGTGACGCTCTGCATTCGGTCCCTCCCCAGGGGCTGCTCCGCCCTCTGCTGCGCTGGGTTTCCAACAGGAGGGGCGCGGGGTCCTGACCTGGCCCGGCCCATGGTCCCCGAGGGGTGACCCAGGAACGCTCACGACCTACTAACAAACGCCCTCCGCCTCCCAGGCGCTGCGGCACAGCCGGCGGGGGAAGGGCCGCAGCCAGCGCCAGAGGCTCACGTGCGGCGGGGCCCCGGGTCGCGCGCGCCGCGATCCGGGCCGGGTTTTGTGGGCGGCCGGAGGGAGGCCGGGCCCTGCCCGCCCCCCCAGCTGGAGAGGCGGGGAAGGCGGGTCCGAGCCAGTGGAGCCGAGCGGCCGGCGGGATGGGCACGGGGTAGGCGCTCTGCCGGCATCTGCGCGCCCCGCTGGCCGCACCATGTAGGGAGCCCCCGGCGCGCCGCGGACTCTCCTGCCGCCTCCAGCGCGTCTGGCCGGCCGCGCACCAGAGCCGGGGGGCGGCTGCCAGGGACCATGCGGGGCGCTCCAGCGCCCGGGCTGCTGCCGCTGCTGCTGGGGCTGCTGCTGGGGGGCCGCGGGGCAGCGCAGTACTCCAGCGACCTGTGCAACTGGAAGGGGAGGTGAGAGCCGGCGGTGGCCTGGCGGGAGGGCGGGGCGGCTGCAGCGGGGCATGTCCCGAGCTCCGGCGGGGCATGTCCCTTCCCGCGGGCGGGGCGGGCAGCGCGGCCGCATCCGCGCTCGGTCGGTTCCGGCGGCCCCCGGGGGGGGGGAAGGGGGGTCCCACTCGCCGTGCACAGCGGCTGGGCATCGAGCCAGGCCGGGTGTCGCTCTGCCCCGGGGCTGGGGGCGGACGGGGCGCGCCGGGGCTGTTGCGCGCTGCCCCCCCGTGGCGCGGCTCCGGGCTCCGGCTCGGCCGAGGCTCGCCGCCGGGTGGGGGCCCCGATTCCCGGCTCGGCGGGCTCGCTGGGGAGCTCCCGGACCCCCACCCGAGGGCGGTTTGCGCCTGAAACGAGAAGGCTCCATCCGGCCCTGGGGCAGCCCCGATCCCTCCGCCCGGGGCGGGCGCGCGAGGTCTGTGCCGGCGGGAGAAAGGGGCTGATTGACATTCCCCGAGCAGCGCCCGGCAGCAGCGCAGCGCCCGGGCCGGGTATTTCTGCTGGCCGCCGGGCGTTCCGCGGCTGAGCCCCCGCACCCCGTCCCGGAGCTCCCGCCCCAGTCACTTCGCTGCCACGCAGTACACCTGCGAGTCCTTCCTCGGAGGGACGTTGGCGGTGCCCGGCGCAGGCACAGAGGGAGTTTGCGGGCTTGCCTGAGTCGGATATTGTTGCTTTCGTGAGAGGGGGGTGACCTCGTATTTGGTTCGGTTCGGTTCGGTTCAAAGCATTTGGACGGTGCGTGCCGAGTTCTGCCCTCGGCGGAGTTACACTGGTGGAAGAGGGAGGAGAGTCAGCTCTTTTCATGTCCCGTTGCCAGTTTACCTGCCTTCATTCAGATTTTGCCCTTCTGTAGAATTCACTGCTTTACCCCACCCCAATGCAGAAAGCTGCTGGGCCGGATTCGGATCTTAGTTACACTCTTGGGTCACCAATTCAGTAGCTTCAGTGCAGGAGCTGAGGATTTACATCAGTGTCACTGAGGGCAGATTCTAGGCCATTGTTCTTTGGCTGCCGCTACTCTTCTAACTTTTTGAACACAGCGTTTGGCTCCTAAACTTTCATCTTCTGCAATAAATGTAATGTGTCTTCGTGGTTTTGCAACCTCTTCCAAAAAAACCCTGTGTAGTCACAACCCATAGATTGTAATCAAAACTGCTGCTAAATTACTTACCCACATTACTTTATGTTTGGTTAAGCCAATTTTTAATGGGGGTAACAGTGCATGAATTTATTACATTAACCCTGTCACACTTGTTCAATCTGAATTTATTAAAACAAGAGTTTAGGTTAACTTGCAATGGAAGGATATTTTGGAATGGAGAGAGCTGAAAGCAGTGAAATGTAGATTTATTTAATCTTGGTCTAGATTTTTCTGAGCTATCTGAAATATGCACAGAGTTAACTGGCAATTCTTTATGAAGTTCTGGTACCTCTAGGCAATTGGTAAAATGTTGAACTGTAAATCCAGTTGTGTATATGTGTGTGTGCAGTTGATACAGAACAAAGCCTTGTCAATTTCAGTAGCCGGTCCCTAACAAATCTGCTCTTAGCCCTGGGGCTCTGTTGTTTGGGGGCAGACCCTGTCACCTCAACTCCACCACTCTGAGTGTTACAACTTTGCATAAGCCAGGCCTAGAGCATGGACAGCAACATCATGAACACCCACAGAAAAATCCAGTTTGTTTTTTTAGGACTCTTGCCCCCCTTTTCCGATCTGAGCTGGTGACCCTCCCACAGCCCACCTAGAGCTGGACATATGAGAGTCATTCTTTGCTACTGAGAGTTTGGGGTGGAATTAGTGACCCAAGCTTGGAATTTCCCCATTGTCACCAGGTCAGCCCCATTTTTGTTCAGCAAGGAAATGACACCATTCGTGATGCTCCTTCCAGTTATGCAAGAGCAGAAGGGCTGAATTCTTAAAAATAAGTGCAACTGCCCATATTGAGCAGCATATGTATCATTTGCATTCTGCAAATTCTGAATTGAGACAAAGGCAATCACCCAGAGATTCAAGCTGACCTCTTAGACCTTCTGAAAGGAGGTAGAGAGTCAAGGACTGATACCCTTCAATTATCATCTAATTGTCACCTTATGGTTACTGTTTGTGCGTCATCCTCCCAATCCATAAAAATGTTTGTACTTCTTAAGGCTCAATAGGTACTGTAATTAACTTTTTTAGACGGAGGACAAGGGGGCAATCAAATCTTAAAGGCACAAGCTCTTCGCTCCCTGGGGTCAGGAAGGGATTCTCTATGCAAAGTATAGCATTTTTGCAACCAGTTAGTTGTATTTATAGCTGTGTGTTTGTCTAGGCTATATATAGGTGCCTATCGGCTTGGAGTCTAAGTGCCATTGGGAATTCAGCTTTCCTCCTGTAGACAATCAAAACACTCTGTCACTCTTGTAGGCTAGTTGTAGGTTATTGTTGCCAGATGCTTAGCGAAAATTGTCTAGTCCATATAACTTTAGGCAGCTTTGAAAAATCTCTGCCACGATTTCTTTGTGTCTCAGATTTGCCAAGGAAAGTTTGCCATAATGTACAATCTAATTTCTTACACTGCAGGGGTCTTTAGCAAGGTCTTGCACTGCATTAAAAGGTCTAATGGAGACCTCAAACCCTTGAGCATAAGCTTTCGTGGGCAAAGACGATGGTGTGGTCCAGTCAGTATTCATAATTATTTTGTTTATAATAAAGACGGCCCATTTTCTTTGAGCGAAAAGTGCTGTTTTGACCCCACTGAAACCTGACCAGTGTAGCTTTTAACTCAGGCTGTGGGCTTGTCTAGGAGTACACTTAGTTCGTGACAAGCTGGGGTATAAATCTGCCCCTGCTGTGTTCGTAAGTGTCTGCATGAAACCTGCAGCCACACACTAGCATGCTTTGATCTACTCCCATGTCAAAGCTGCACATTTCAAAGTGCACTAGGGAACCGTTAGTGCGCAGCAGGGTGCTTTGCAGAGACAACGTGTGGCAGGCTTGTGTGAGGTCAATTTACCTGTTGGCTTGCCACTAAATAAGTGTTTGTTTAGACAAGCCCTAGGAGTAAGAACAGCCCTGGTCTCTTCCCAGTTCTTCCCTGGACAGGCTGTGTGGCCTTGGACAAGTCACCTTGCCTCTCTGGGCGTCTGTTTACCCATCTGATAAAAGGAGACAAATTTGCCTTCTCCCATTTTTAAAAGTGCTTTGAGAGGTACAGATTCATAGAGGTTAGGTCCATCAGTGGCTCTGAGCCAGGGTGGGCAGGAATGGTGTCCCTAGTCTCAGTTTGTCAGAGGCTGGAAATGGATGACAGGACAGGGCTCACTTTGATGATTACCTGTTCTGTTTAGGCCCTCTGGGGCATCTGGCATTGGCCTCTGTCTGAAGACAGGATGCTGAGCTAAATGGACCTTTGGGCTGACTCAGTATGGCCATTCTTATGGTTGTAAGAGGCGCACTTTTCTTTTACACAGCAATCTTTCCTGCTGCTATGGTGGATGCATTCTCATCTTCCAAACATTGCCTGTTGCATTGTCATCTGTAATGACAGATTTCACAAATGGCAGTAGTGGATCTTCCAAGACATGCAGTTATGTGACTTCTTGAGATTTCAGGATGGGTGAACATCAGATAGACAAGTGCAGTGGATCAATGTATGTCTCTTGGGACCTGTAGAAGGAAATCTTATTTATTAGGACCTTCTCCTAGAACAAACAATACAATGGGGCAGGGAGAGGAAATGCCTCAGTCATCGGCACAGCCATAAAACACCTGATGTGCAATGCCATAAATTTTAAAAATAAAATAAAAACCTCAAGTTAACTTCAAAATAGCTTTTATGACCTCTGCATTATGTACATGTAGGACAAGTTATTGCTGGACACTGACAAGTAAAAATGAAATGGAACAAACTTTCACTATGGTGATAGATGGCAGTATTATGCAAGTTCCAATTTCATTTGGACTAGGTCTTCAATATTTTGCAGGTTTACCTCAAGTTTTGAAACTCCATTATAATAGAGCATGATGTAGACTGCAGGTTCCTGTACATAAGAACAGCCAGCCTGGGTCAGATAAGGTCCCATCTAGCCCAGCATCCTTGCCAGCAAAACTTGTGGAGCATCTACACACAAAATATGTTTTGTCAACAGTTTCTGTTGACAAAAAAGCTGTGTAGGCGCTCTCAGGGGCCCTTTTGCCGACAGAGTGGCTCAAAAGATCGATCCGCTTTTATGTGTTGACATGATCTCTTGACAGAAGTTTAGTAACTTCTGTAGACAGGTGCTTCTAGTGTAGATGTAACCCGTATGTTTTAATAGAAGCTTTCTAGGGTGAAATTCACTCCTGTGCAAAGGACCCACACAGGTCCTATGCATTACCTAAGTCTTAGTTTGAGAGTCCATGTGGGATCTCTGTGATGCGTAAGTCTTTCTACTGAGGGGTGAATTTCACTGCCCATCCCACTCCCACTATACTTTGGAACACTTTATTCACTGGCAGAGAAGGAATAAAACACTGCTGTCTTCATTTTTGATTTTGGCTGAGTGTCATCACACAAACAGAGTATTGAAAAATCAGTTTTTGTGGACAAGATTTATAAATGGGCTGTCACTATGAAATAGCTCATTGAAACTAATGTTTCTTGAATATGTCAAAGACTACTGTGCATCTGAGGGCAAGAGTGTAAAGGTCAAGAACTGATTGCTCTCCCCCCATCCTTTGTGCTCTTGATGTGGCTTTCAGGATTATTCGAAAGCATGTTTGTAGACTGTATTATTATTAAAACAGTTTTTCTGAGCTTCCTCATGTAACCTCTATCAAGTGGTTTACACTGACAGTAGTATTAATGAGTCACATCAACAGTAAATGCAAACCATATGTTGGTTTGTTTTTCTCCTTTTTTACACGTGGCTTCTTGTAACTTGCCTAACTGCTGACTAAGTTTTACTCTGATATCATTTTGTTCTTTACCTAACTATACCAAAGAAGTGGGGGAGAGGGAGATGTGTGCTGGAGATATGTGTTGAAGGACCAGAATTTCACATTTATAATTTATGCCATGTACTTCCTGTATGACCTTGGACAAGTATCCATGCCTCAGTTTACACATCTATAAAATGGAGATGTTGTGAAGCTTAATTACTTAATATTTATAAAATATGCTTGAGATTTTTCTGATGGAATATGCTATAGAAATTCACTTTTTAAGGCTTCCAAAAGGAAACTAAAGGGAAGCTGAAAGTTTAAACTTTATTTTTCAGTACCACATCTCCACTATAATGTTTCATGTTCTTAAATCTTCAGAGTTATTCACTGCATTTTTCTGCCTACTCAGTATTGTCTTAGAATAAATGTTATTCAACACAGTTGTTGGTTTTTGTTCTTAAATGTCACTGTCAAACTTTAATTATTTCTTGTGGAGGAGAGCCTGAGGGCCTCAGCGGAAATCCAGGGCCCACGTCGCTTGCATGCTGCTTAGCACAGAAGGAGAGGCAGTCTCTGAGCTTGGGACATATACCCAAAGAATGGGAAGGGAAACAAAGGCACAGAGCTGAAGTGACTGCATGGCAAATTAGTGGCAGGGCTTGGCCTGGAATACATATTTTCTGACTACTTGTCCAGTGCTTTTTACCCACTTCCTTCAAATAAGTTTACTGAAAAATTTAGAGACAACACTGCATATTTTGTGTCATTTCTTGCAACCCCTCTAGGCTGCCCACGCGTGTCCGGGTTTTCAAGACCATCCACTATATCCAGTAATACCAAAGGACTATATATCAATAACATGTGGAAGATCGCCTTTTAGGGCTGTCCTTGGTTTTAGGCCTCATTCAGGCAGTGGAGGCTCCTCAGATCGGACAGTTTAAGCTTAGTCTACTTGGAAGTGAGATACAAGTCCATTCCTTACCTTTCACTGGAAATGAACTGTATGTTCTCCCTTTTGCGTCACTTTTGTCCACCCCTTTTCCAGTGTCATTAGAGTCTGGTGCAGTTCTTGTGGGGGTGTTTTTGCATAGGAAATAGGAAAAGTTAATTCTTAATTCATTTGGGTTTCATGTCTTGTGGATTTGTCTGAAGCTCTTTTAGAGCCCAGCCCAAAATATCCACAATTTTCAGGGTGTTGATCTTGCAAGATGATCCCTGTCAACCATTACAATGAATCAGTCCCCTTGTGCTTGGTAGTGCTATAAAGAGTTTTGCTGACTTGCCATTTCTCTGAGATTATGAATGGTGTTTACATAGTTCTACCACTCATCTAACTTCCCTGTTCTCTTTCTCCCTAGTGGCTTAACCCATGAGTCGCATAAGAAGGATGTTGAACAGGTCTACCTCCGCTGTTCCGAAGGATCAATAGAATGGATGTATCCCACTGGAGCGCTCATAGTCAATCTTCGACCCAATACATTATCTGCCTCTTACAAACATTTGTCTGTTTGCATAAAGCCTTTCAAGAACTCTGCAGGAGCAAATATTTATTTGGAAAAAACTGGAGAACTGAAACTATTGGTCCGAGATGGAGATCGCAGCCCCAGTAAAGTGTATTGCTTTGGCTATGATGAGGGGGGCCTGTTTATTGAGGCTACCCCTCAGCAGGACATTAGCCGAAAAATTACAGGCTTCCAGTATGAATTGCTAAACAAGGGGACGGCATCTGATTTGCACACTGTTTCTGGTGAGTTTTCTGCATGTAATGGATGGACAAGTTAATAAGTGAGAACACATCAAGGGTTGAACTTCATCCACTTTGGGGCATGCTAATACACAAATGTTTCTGTAGACTAGTTTCATGTGAGAGCTAGTTACATGGATTGAATTCCAGAGAACTGACCCAAAACAGCACAGAGTGACTGCCTGACATACTTAAGTCACATCTACACTACTGGCATGCAGTATTAGTACTGTGGCTGTAGTGCAGGTGTTTTCTATGGTGATGAAATTGCCCCCCACCCCATATCTGTAGTGAACCCATCTGTCAGATCAGCAATGGTAGCTGGGCAGATGGAAGAATTCCAACCTAGCTCTGTCTACACCTAGGGTTAGGTCACTGAATGTTGACTAGTAAGAGAGAGGTAGCCCTGTTAGTCTGTATTCTAACAAAACAAAACAGCAGTCATGTAGCACTTTAAATCATTTTGTTAGTCTTTAAAGTGCTACATGACTGCTGTTTTGTTAGGATTAGGTCAAGTTAACTGGTGCTTGGGATGTGTGAATGTTTCACACTCTGAATGACATAAAACAAGGATGGTCTTAATTTTTCTATATTGGCAGTCCACAGTGATAAACCTGGAGTAACTCCTCTGAAGTTGCACCCGTTTAAAGCCATTCACCCATTGAAAGCCACTCACCATTGTGAGTCAGAAAAGAATCAACCTCCGGGATTCTAGCTTACTGCTGCTTCCCAGCTTTTATTGTTTTAAGACCCTCCTGAGTGTTTGGAATAGCAAACATTTTAACAAGCAGAAATGCCTCCTTTTGTTTTCTTTTTCTCTTTACAGATACTCCTACTCTGCTGACCTAATTACTCCTTTTACAGAGATGCAAAGTAGGTGAGGTAATATCTTTCACTGGCTCCAGGTCTGTTGGGGAAAGAGACGACGTTTTTTCAAACTTACATAGAGTGGTTGAAGCTTGTCTCTTTCCCCAACAGCAGTTTGTGCAATAAATAAAAGATATTGCCTCTAATATCCAAGGATTCAGGGGAAAACAATAATGCTACAGATAACTAATTACTTTCTTTTAAAAAAGGAAGTGGTGGTGTTCCCTCAGGTGGAGCTGTACCTATTGTCTTTGTATTTGCAGGGACTTAATCCCAGTGGGGCACTGTAACACCTTCATAATGCTACTACATGCACAGGAGTAGGAGTTGGGACTGTATTTCTTATGCACCCCGACCCCCATTGCAATTCCCTGTCCTTATAAAACCTATTAGTTGAGATTTGCAGCGTACGCTGGAGGACAGCAAATGTAAGTTATTTTGTAGCAAATGATGAAGTAAATTCCAAAGTTAAGAACTTCATGGAGAGTGGCCTGCCAGTAACCCCTCCTCTTTTAAGCTGATCTCAGCTGTGACAGCATCACAGGAAAAGACTGGTGTCTCCTACGTAGTCAGGTCCAGGGTTCCCTGTAAGCTGGGCGCTTGAGTGGCTGCCCAAGAGACATTCGGCAGCTGCCTAGCAGAGCGCCTGCAGCTGGCAGCTTATGTTTCTGTTGGTGGTGCACATAACATTTATTCTGTACATGGATGGAAACAATTAATGGGAACACTAGTCGGGAGCTGAGTCCTTTAGGGCTTTACAAATTAAAACACAACTTACTCAACCCTGAGAACAATAGGCAGTCGGTGCAGCCTCTGAGGCACTGGAGTTATGTATTCCTAGTGAAGAACACCATGTAATAAGTGGTGGCATACTTGATTATCTTCCATTTTCTTATTCACCATATTTTGTTTGCATATATCATTTATTTCTACAGAGATTTTATGCTAAATAGATTGTTTAAAAGCCCTCTCAGAAAAGACTCCAGGTTTCCTTTTGTGTGTAAATACTGTTTATACTGCCAGAAAATTCTAGTGCTTTGATGTCAGTTCACATATTATATTCCTCTGAATACAAGGGTTAGTTTATGACTGTGTTCATGATGTTAATTGTTAGTTTGGGGAGAGAGTAATTTATAACTCATGCAACACCCACAGTATCTGATAGGTGGCGCATTTGCCATTAAAACCAAATAGTTAGGGTTAACAATGCTTTTATTTATCTGATGAAGTGGGTCTTTGCCCACAATAGCTTATGCTCCAAAATATCTGCTAGTATATCAGGTGCCACAGGACTTCTAATCTTGCACAAATTCAGGACTTCTGGTTGTTTTTGAAGATATAGACTAACTTGGCTACCTCCCTGATGCTTATTTCATTATGATAATTGTGCAATTTTGTAGCTGGATGGCTAGGATTCATTATGTCTACAAAGAATTATGGACTGAATCTTGATTGCTAAAGGTGATACAAATGAAGTCACTTAAATAATCAGAGAGAGGCTGTTTCTTTTAAGATCACTTCCGCAAAGACTTACTAAAAACGTCATCTGTTAACTGCATAGTAATGTCCCCCTGTGGAAAACGTTTAAGTCTAAATAATCTTTAAGTCTGGTGTATGAAAATCAGTGAATCTGAGAATTTTTCTGTTTGTATTGGAAGAGTGGGAGATATAATTGCACTTGTAATAAACTGTTCCATATATTTTTATGATTTTAAGATATTTTGTTTTGTTTTTTAAAGGTGAATTTTTCATGTAGGCAAAGTTAGAACATGCAAAATAATTGCCCTGGTCCTGCCATTTACAGTTCACTAGCAGACTGGTTTTTGGGGAGTTAGCTATGCTGGTTCAATTAGTTCCTAATAAAAATATATTGTTTGTTTAAAATCTTGGACATATGTTGGAGGTCGGAGCAGATCACATCTTCAGCTTTCCAGAAACAAAATTGTTGATTGTATGGGATCATATTCCTTTTCTCTGATAAGGATATTAAATCACTTTATCTAAGATTATAGCATCTTTGTAATAGCCACTGGTTGAATCCCAATGCTGTTTTTCAGAATTACCTTATCCATAGGCCATGTCTACACTTACAAGCCTACAGCAGCACAACCATACCAGTAACTAAGATCATTCATGTAGATACCTTATGCGCAACATGATAGCAGCCACCTGCGGCTGGTTCCGTGTCCATGAGAACATCTCCCACCGACCATAGCACTGTGCACACGAATGCTTTGTTGACACCCAGGCTATGCTTATACTACCCTGGAAGAATGACCCACTCAGGGTCAATCTTCCAGGGTTTGATTTTGTGTGTCTGGTAGGGACTCCTGTACTACTCATGAGGTGCGAGGAGTACGGGAGGTTGTCAGGACCCTTTTGAGCTTCTTCGGTGAGTACAGTCAGGTAAGTCGATTGCAGATATGTAGATTCTAGCTACGCAATTGCTGTAGCTAGAATTGTGTATCTGCAGTGGACTTATTTCCCTAGCATGGACATAGCCCCGGGGGGCTATTTTTCACACCCTAAGTGACAATAAGTGCTAGTGTAGACATGGCCTATATGCATGCTTGTGTCAGATGGGACATCAAGTGTCTGTCTGTTTTGAAAGCACTTTTTTTCTTTGGTGCTAATCCCACCACAAAATCTTCAGAACAAACTCAAAGGATCATCAAGTTATATTTTAAATTATTATCTGGTTTTGGAGCCCCTGGCCTCAGGCATTTTCCTCATATGTTTTCACCATTTGGTTCCAGCCAACAGTCGAATTAACCTGATTTAAATCCTGTGGATACTTACATGACTGGGGGAGCTGCCAAATAAGAAGCTGCATACACCTGCAGTAGATCCGTCAAGATGTCTTGCTTATTTGATTGCAAATGCCTTGCTCATTTGATTGCTTATTAGGTTTCTGCTTGTCTGGAAGATAAGTTTACAGTCAGTTGCTTTCTCAACCACTGTTCCTTCTTCTGAGAATAAAGGCCCACCCAGAGCAAACCTTTACTATCTATAAATTGAAGCCTGATCTGAGGGGCTGTTTCTAACTGACGGGGCGGTTTGTTACTTTGCACTTGTGCATTCTGCCTGTTTCAGACGGGAAAGTGAAATGTGATCTGCTATTCGCCGTCTGGCGCAGTTCAGCAAAGGTGGAAGCATCTTCTTGAAGAGATGCCCGTGATTAGCGCTGCTGTTGAATATCAAGGTTGAGATGCGCTATCAAAACCACAGGAAAGTTTTCCTATTTCCTGGACCCAGGCAATGCTGCTAATTTTGCACTTACTTGTGCTTTAAACCAAGCAGTGTATTTTAAAAGATGAAGAACAATAACAAAATAAACCAAGATTTAAGTGACAAGTACCTAGGTACAGTTATCTTGCACTTTCTGTTTTCAGGATAGAATATTCAGTGTAATCAGGTAGCCTAAAATTTCTGTGTACTGTTTCCCTACATAGTGTTTTTGTTTCCTGGTGATATTCTTGTACTCTGCCCTTGAATTTATCCTCTGTTCCTGACCTGGCATCTCAGCTCTGATTAAAGAGTACAACTCATCGGTTTAATACTTCAGTGAACTATTGTGCCCCCTAGAATCTTCACATTGCAGGGTGCATCAATAAATCAGCACTTCTTGGCAGGGTACCCACGATTTAATTAGAGGATCCAGAGTTTTATTAGTTTACAGTCATTCTCTCTCATTTCATTGGAATTTAGCAAATAATGTAGAGAAAACCCTAGATTCTGAACAGGCTTTTTAATCTTCTTAGTGCAGTGAAAAAACACAGTGCTAGACGATTTCCTAAATCTCTTGATTCAACCCTTTCCTTGGCTTTAATCTTTGATAGCTTTATTCATCATATTCTCTAAAGCTGCTCTAGAGAACTGTGGAGCCCATGTTGTAATCCAGATTACAGTAATTCAGTACTGGGTGAGTTATAGCATGGACTTTATTGTTTTAGTGATTTTTTTCTTTTTTTTCTCATGCAAGCATATAATGCATTTAACTAAGGGAAATAAGTAGCAGACAAGAAGGCAAATGCATCAGTTATGCAAATCTATCCAACCTGAGTGTATTTGAGCTGGGGATAAATATTTGGGGTTCACATTTCCAGTGATGAAAACAAGTTTTCCAAGACAGACCCCCTCCAGTTTTCTAATTTAGACCTCACTTTTAGTTAATACTGTACTATCTTATCAAACAGTGCACCCCATAAGTGCCTGTAATATGTGGATTCAGACCATAGAAACTACAGGTCCCACAGTGCTAAAGTCTCATTTGCTGTGAAAGGCCAGTTTAGCTGAGGACACTGTGAGCAGTAGTTTCTGCGGGTCGGACCTAATAGTAAAGAGGCTAGCTACAACAATTAGCTTATTTGCATCAAATGGAGCCATGTGCAAGAAATGGTTACGTTGGTCTTTATGTAATTTGTTAAAGTTTGGCAACCTCAGTTTTAATGCATTCTCCATATACACAAAGCAGTTGCTGAGTGTTTGCTGATTCTCTAGTTTAAAGGGATAGGAGAAGTCAATAGAAGTCCTTCCATTAGCTTCAGTGGGCTTTGGATCAGGCCTTGTGTTCTTAGAAGGGTGTCTGCTCAACTTCAGAATTGATGTTCTGGCCAGTGGCCTTTGAGGAGGAGGAGAAATTTCACTTTGCTTGCATTGTTAAATGAGATTATTTTAATATTTACATTTAAGTCCCACTGCTGTTGTGGTGTTTTGTTTTGTTTTTTTTTTAAATCCATGGGTGCTCTGGTCCCAGAGATGCCTGGAGAGAGTGCCTGTCTGTGTAGCCCCCTAGAATAAAATGCTTAGGCCTTGTCTCCATTAGAAAGGATTAAGTATGTAATTTTTTTCCCCTCAACACGCCCAGTTGACACAACTATGCTACCCAGTGTAGACCACAGGTAAATTTTCTACAGTAAAGATATAAAACATTCAGATTGTAAAAGCTGTGGATGTCTATTTGGGACACTTTAGTTTTCAGGGTTAAAAAAGTTGCTTGACAGATGCTGAGTAAGGCCCAGGTTTGGATTCACTTATGTGGAGAAGCACCTCACTTAAATGATTGCTGTCTCATCAAATGTCACCTACAGTCAAATTTGAATAAGCAAGTGTGTACTACTTCACATAAGATGAGCCAGGGAAGCTACCCAGTAAAATGGGCAGTGGGTTTAAAACACACAGAAGAAAGTACTTCTTCCCACAGCACACAGTCAGCCTGTGGGACTCGCCACAAGATGCTGTGATGGACAGAAGTAGAACAGTGTTCAGTAAAGAATGAGAAGTTCATGGAGGATAGCTCCATCAATGGCGTTCAGCCAAAGACGGGGATACAACTCTGTGCTTTGAGTTTTGTAATCCTCTGGCTGCTAGATGCCAGGACTGGAAAATGTGAGATGGGTCATTCCGTAATTGCCTTGTTCTGCTCATTCTTTTGGAAGCATCTGGTGTTGGCCACTGTTGGAAGATGGGATATTTAGCTAGATGGATAGTTGGTTTGACCCAGCACGATCACTGCTTGTGTGTTATGTTCTTTTAAGTGGATTGCTGGCATTGGCTGCTAGTATTTCATGTGAGTTGCTCTCTGCTAACAAAGTCAAACTTTAACAGAAACACCCTTTATCTTGATGACATCTATCCATTATAATGCAGGTCTGCTACCCATTTTATGAGTTTCTTTCATTAATGCTGGGTAGCCAGCTGAGAATGTTTATAGGTAGCCGAAGTGCAACATTCAAATGCAAAAATAATAATTATTGAGAAATCCAGTTGTCCAGCTGAGAACAATATTCAGATACTACTTGTAAGCTGTTTATTCACTGACTGGAGTTGGTACAAAGAGTTAGCACAGTGCAAATATTTGGAAGCTTTCTTTACTCCCAGTCAGGTATTTTATGACTCCTGTGCCTCCTTCCTGCACTAGAATGGGTACAAGAAGACACCAGAAATGGGTTAGCCTTCCATGCCAGCATCATTAAAGTGCTAATAGCCTTCAGGTGTAGTGGGCACCCTACTCTGGTCTGTATTTGGGAACAAACACCTTTTGCCTCATGGGCTTGTGGCATTGCTGATTTCCCATTATCTAAAAAGGCAAGTGCATAATGCATTGTTCCTTGCCTCGGAATTGTCTGTGAGGCAACATTGCTCTGTTGGGCATTAACGCCGAAAACATCCAGGGATGTAAACAACTTGAGGTTGGGATTTTTTATGTGTGTAAGAACTTGTGGGATCACAGGATTGGAATTGGATTACATCCCCATCCATAGTGTGTGCTCTTTGGCTACAGCAGCAGAAAAGGTGCTAGAAATGAGAAGGGCTCCCAGAGAACTTTAAGTAAAAACGCAGTGACGTGTGTTTTACTGGTACTGCTTCCTGACCTGTAGTGTGAAATGTCTTTGGTGCTAAGACTTGCTCTTCAATTTTCAAGTATCAGAGAGGTAGCCGTGTTAGTCTCTATCTTCGAGAACAAGAAGAAGTCCTGTGGCCTTGTAGACTAACAGATATTTTGGAGCATAAGCTTTCGTGGGCAAGGACCCGCTTCAAGCAGGTCTTTGCCCATGAAAGCTTATGCTCCAAAATATCTATTTAATTTATAAGGTGCCACAGGACTTCTTGTTGTTCTTCATTTTTCTGTGAATGTCAGACACCCATGACGCTACCATAATAGGTTCAATAGAAACATAGTCTGAAATTCAGTATGTTAGCAACCAGATCCTCTGGTGCTAGGATTACCTTTCAAAAAAGAGGACACCCCTGAGAGGAGGGAGTGTATCTGTATCTACCAACTCCCGTTGTATTAATGTGGTTTACGTTGTATTAATGTGTTTTATGTTATAGTACATTCATACAACGGGAGTTGGTAGATACTGATACAGGTACACTTCCTCTCAGGGATGTCCTCTTTTCTCATATGGTAGCCCTATCTGGCACTATTTTGCAGCTCTCACTGGAATCAATCCTGTGAGGAACCATTTACATTTCAAAGCATTCACTTGTTTTTTCTTCTTTCCTAGAATCATCTATTTGTCAGATCTGTTAATTTTTACCAAGTGACCTTCAGTAGTAGCATTAAAAACGCTTCCTTGCCTTCTGGGGATTTAAGCCATGTCTACACTAGTGTGTGTCTAGTGGCACAGCTATAACAGGACTCCTGTAGCAGCTCCTTGCCAGCGGGGGAGATCTCTCGCAGCGACATCCGTAAAACTACCTCAATGACTGGTGATAAGTGGGTTGGCTGGAGAAGTTCTCCCACTGGTATAGTGCTGTGACAGTGAAACTTAACCTCGCTAAGGGGTGTGGGTTTTTTCACACCCTTGAACAAGGGAAGTTTGCTGACATGAGTAGTAATGTAGAGGTGGCCTCAGTCTTGCCAGGAAAAAGGGACCACTTTCTGTGGTCCATTTGCCTCTGCACAGAGCGGAGGAATGTGTTCTGTCGCAATTCATCAGCCCGTATTCATTTGCTGATTGCGTAATAGGCTTCAAACAAACAAAGCTGCACGTCTAGCCCAACAAAGGCTACACCCAGAAACAATTGCTGGTGACTGACCTGTGAGTCTTTTGAGTCAGATTTTCAGATAAGGGTAATAGGTTATTAGCAAAACAAAATTGTGCTTTCTTCCCTTTGCACATCCCCCTCACAGACAGGCTTGTAAATAAAGCCGGTTTTTGTTACCTATGCCCAAAAGTCGGTGAGAGTCTGCCAGGTGTACACATTAATGGCTAAAGAATGAAGCAAAATCCAGTATCACAGGCATTAAAGAAAAGTCAGACAAGGTGAGGGCTTTAGTGTGAGCTACAGTGAAGGGTAAGCAACTAATTTGGCTTGATTGGTTATTTGTAAAGTACATTCTTATCTAAGCAGGGAAGCTACAATAGGATTAGATCTGTGAAGCCAGAAATCTGTTTCATTCATGTGGTACTTTAACAGATGTTTTGGAGCATAAACTTTCGAAAGCTGATGCTCCAAAAAATCTGCTAGTCGATAAGGTGCCCCAGAACTTCCTGTTGCTTTTGCAGATACAGAGTAACACGGCTCCCCTTTTGGCACTTGTCATTCATGTGTCTCTGGAAGTTTGAGCCAAATATGCAGTAGTTGGCAGAAATGGAGAGACCCCCATGCCCAAACTGTAGATGTCACCCTCAGTGTGAGGAAAGTGACCCCTTGCTGAGAACGATTTTCTCTCCCTTAGTTGGGGCAAGAGATACAAGCTTCAGTTATTTAAACTGGAGGGTGAGGAGGAAGCTTGCAGGGCCTGAGTGAAGGATAGTAAATACAACTTTGCTTGAATCAGCGCCTTTAAATCTCGGGAGGGGAGGGTCAAAAAGGACAGTCAAAAGGGACGGTCACACAACAGTGTGAGTAAAGTCTAGTATAATGCTTCACCACATTACCTGTCTCCAATTTCCTGAGTAACATACTGGTACTGCATCTCCTTTCCTCCGTGTATTGCAAATGCAACAAACAGCTGTAGCTGCGCTTTGTTGCCAGAACAATACATTCTGCTCCTTCAGTGAGCAGAGGAGGTGACAATGTAGTTGTGGTGATAAATGCACAGCTGCAGGGGAGAGGGTAGAAGAAAATAGCTTATTTTTGCTAGCTTCATCATGAATGCACTTATTTCTCAACTCAGTGGGCAGTCAAAACTAATGAGCAATCAGGTGTATTATCTAGACAGCTGGAGTTCTGTTTGCGCTGACCCCTATGTCTAGCAGAAGATAGCCCCAGAAACAGATTTGCCATCTAGCAGAGTTGCTTGGCAGTCTCCAAGAATGCTCCGTGCTTGCTCTGCAAAATTGCGTAGTTTGCTAATTCCTGAGGCTGTAGTAGAAGAAAGGACTGGCGATGAGGGGGAAGGGAGACTGCATTTTTCCCCCTCTCTGGAGGGGACTCTTGTTACTACTGAAATGGGGGCCAGGTTTTCACATGCAGGGACCTGATTTTAATAAATTGCAATATAAAAAAAACCTTTGGAGCTTTACTCTTCTACATTATTTTCAGTAAACACAAAATATATAGAGCAATGCATAATTGGAGTGTATTTAGGGCCTGACTTTCACTGCTTTAAACCTTCCAGAGTCACTTGTGCAGTGTGAATGTAAAGCTTAGCCAAATCAGAGTGGTAGCAGTTTGTATCCATTTTTCCTAGGGGCAAATGCCTACAAGAGGCACAAGATAGTGTAAAGTCTCACCCACGTGGCACAGAAGCATAATCCTACTGCAGAGAAGAGCCCTGTATTTTTATGTGGTATGTGAATCTGTGGAACGTTGCAAACCAAAATGAGTGTGTAACTTTGAAGGGGAGAACAAACATGGCCATCAAAAACAATGCGATGTTTCAGAAAATGACTTGCAAGTTAGATGCTTCTTAAATTCCATGCACAGGCCTCCAAGCTCTCCCCCACAGAGAGGAATTCCACTGCTAGGAACTGGACAAAACAGGGCTCTTTAAGTCTTTTTTTTAAGGCTCGCTTAAACTTTGATCTTTCTGTACTTCACTTTCAGGTTTAACTTTAACTTTAAGCAGCTTCTTGTCAATTAATTTTATTTCACTCAGATCCAGACTGCATATGGGGTGATGGTAGGAGGGTGGTTGAAAAATTCCTGGCAATCATCCAAATTGTGTTAATCAGTATTTGCTCTTTTTTTTTTTTTTTTTATGATGCTGATACCAGAGAGCAATGGGAACACTGAAACTAGAGCAGAGTGCCTGGTTTACCATACAGTTTCATTAGCACAGCAGCAAGAAATGGGTGACCTACTGGGTGTGTCTATCATACACAGCCTTGTACCAGCACAGCTAGAATGGCATAAGCCCTAGTGTAGATGTAGCCTATGCTGCTAGACAGTTTTTCAATTGATACAGGAACACTCCCCTCCTCGAACAGCATTATCTGCATCAATAAAAGATCTCTTCCACTGATGTACCTGCATTTACATGAGGATATTGTTATCATAGGTATGTCCGTCAGAGCGGTGGTTTTTTTTCCACACCCCTGACCAATGTAGCCGTGCCAATATACCTTATCAGCATAGACCAGCCTTTTGTCATGTCCCGTCAGCTTCAGATGGACATCCCATTTTTTTATCTTTGTAATTGAAATTTTTTTAAAAATATTTCACATGTAATTCTATGTTTCCCCACAGCCTGTCATTAGCACATCATTCAGGGAAACTGAAACTTAACTGCTGCTACCAAGAAGTTCCCTGATGAGTAGGTGTTGGGAGGGAAGTAGCTGAGTCACCAAATTTCTGCGGAATTTAATCTTGTTTTAAAATAAGTTTTCTAGTCCTTCGGATGACGATGACAACTTTCTGAATGTGAACCCATTCGGAGCTGTCTTCCTGAGTCTGCAGACATGCTGCTCCAATGCCTGGGATACTGATGAGGACTATTTTATGCAGCAAAGAAGGGCAAAGTTAATACTCTGTCAGTTTCACTATTGCAGTTCAGAAATCTGTAGAACAGACAAGAGTCATGTCCATAGGGAAATCGCTTGAAGCATGGCAATGCTATAGCACCTGTGGCACCATTAGTTCCAGCAACTATGTTGCTGCTTCAGGAGTGGTCAGATTAATAGTGGAGCTTGTTACAGAAAAGGAGGAAGAAAAACAGGACGTTATTCTATGGGCAGAATATTCCTTTTCTCTTCCAGCGGCTAAAAGATTGGGCAGCTTTAAATTTCTCAGATTCTTAATTAGCCAGAGGCTGATATAAAAGATGAACTTGCTTATTGGGGCCTGGGGTAACACTCTGTAGAAGTCTCAGCACCCTTCTGTTTTTCAGTGGCTGGGCTACACAGTGGGGGACTGCCTGTGGGCCTTCCAGATGGAGGGAGAACCCCCTCTTTCTTTTTTTATGGGCCTTAGGCAAGGCAAGTCATTGACCGGTGAAAGCTCTAAGCCCTGTCTATTCACTTGCTAGATGCAAGGGCTGCTCTAGGTCACTTCTGCGGAGATGATACTTTTGCAAGCAGCTGCTACACACAGGGGAGTGGAGAGGCATGCACTGTGGGATAAATAAACACATGGTTGTTTATGGCTTCATGTCAGTGTCTTGTGTAGATACAGACACCACAATTCCCACCACCTCAGTTCACTTTTTAGTGGAGGTATGAGGAAGAGAAGCAGAGAAATAGCTATTACATATTTGCCTCTACAGCAAAATGAAACAAAACTAGTCCCAGTTTTAGGGATAACAGCATCTGTGTTCCGGGATAGTCCAAGGGATTTAGCTGAAAAATGCAGGTTGCACAAGTGATTTTAAGCACAGAAAAATATTCATGATGTGCAGCTATCTCTTGTTCCAAAGGGCTCATTGCAGGCAGGCAGATTTAATCATATTTACAGGAACGGAGATGGTGGTGGTGCAACTGCTGAGGCTCAAGAGTGCTGATTTTAATTAACTCTTCATTTGATGCACCTGTGTTAGTCAGCTGGGCTGAGGCAGGAAAGCCTCACCCATGCTTGACTGAGTCAGGCCTGCATGGATCTGAGGCTGTTACACATCACAGTCTTGAGTCCTTGCTCTTTGAAGTGTGTGTATGTCCACCCCCTTTGCTCAGGGCTGAGCCAAAAAGGTGCAGTTTCGCCCTACATAAAGTTGTTTGAATGAAAGATCAGTTCTGCATTTTCTAAATCAATGCACGTCTAGCTGCCGCTTGAGCACATTTAATGGCGTGTGTGCTGTAGCTATGAGCAGCTGAATGAGGTTAGCTTGACAATTTTAAAAAAAGAAAAGAAAAAGGTACTGAAGATCCATTGTTGCTTCTGCCAAGTGAAGTTTCATTTTTGCACATGGTGTTTAAACACTGGGCTCATCTCACCAAATTCCTTAATCTGGAACTGTTGATGTAAACCTGCTTCTTTGGTACTTAAAACTGTAATGCTCTGTTGGAAAAAAAATTCTATTTAAAGTTACATTTTGATTTAGGAACGTGCATGGATTGTAGTTTCTCAGGGAGCAAAGGTCATTGTGTCTCTACCACTAAGATTTAGATGGTGCTCCCCTTACCCCTTCTCTCTTTACAGGGAAGGAAGTGGAGTTCACTCAGGCCTCTGGGCACAATCCATGACACAGCATCTTAAAGTCTGAATTTCATTAAATGTATCTGCAGGTTAAATTACTCTTGGAAAATTGAGTACCCTGGCCCCAGTCACTGCCTAAGGCTTGTAGATTTGTGAATGTTGAACTGAACATTCAAAGTGATTTAAGGCGGTGAACTAGAGCTGATTTTTTTTTTAACCTTGTTTTTCTGTACTTTTATTCTTAGAGAAAATAAGTACCCTCATTTCCATTCTGTTAATACCAGGCTAGATTTTATCTTACTTTGCTTTTTGGCACTGCTGTCTTTGTGTAGACACTGCTCCGGAACTGTATCACCCCCTCTTCTGCAAAAGACTCTTTGTGTATGTTTTAGTGTCGTGATTGACAAGATTCAGGCCCCAACCTGTGGTTCATTGGCCAACTATGTGTGCCTACGATTAGATTATCATAGGCCAGCTGTAGAAGGGAAGCATAGTGTGTAGTATGATCTGTGTTCTGGGCTGCCATTTATATCTCCCTCTGTTCAGCTTAGCCCTGCTTAATGACATTAATTAGCTCCCTGACAAAGGCTGTGAGCTGAATTTATCCCACTTGTGATTCTATGAATTGCAGTATGATTCTGTAGACAGGAGAAGTTTTTTAGAGCCTGTCAACTGCATGACTCACTTCTACCAGCCAAAGAGAAAAAGACCTTCTCAAACCAGAATTCTGATGTTACTTAGTGCCGCACATGTTCCACTCCTTGCTCTGTTTATACAGTTTGGAATTTTGATACTGGAACATCAGTTTAGGGAGGTTGCAGTCCTTGCAGAGAGCTGTGTTACTATCCCAGTATAGAGTCAGGGAGATGCCATCAATATAGAGAGTGAGGAGGTGGCTTCTTTGGGTCATGTGGTCTGGAGTCATTTACTTCCACCACAGCTAAGGAGAAGCTCTCTGCATTAGATAGGCACGTTTTCTCCATTGTGGGGCTGAAGTATGCTGTGTGTGGCTGGAGGTATTGTCCAAAGTGCAGGTGGCGTCTGAGCTGTCCCTAGGCACGTGAAGAGTACGCAGCTGTGTAGGGCACTGCAAAATTTAGGGCACCACTTTTTCCCCCCTATGCAGCAGCTGTGTTTGCCTAGCACAGCCGGAGGACAGTGACATCTTCAGCAGCTCCAATCCCCCGGTCTCCACTTCGCCCTGCCTCCTGGTCCACTCACCCTGCTCCTCAGTGCCCCACTCCACCTCCCAGCCCTCTGGCCCAATCACCTGGACCCTCTACCTCCCTGCCCCAATAGCCAAATCCTCAGTCCCTCACCCTCTGCTCTGACTGCCCCCAGCTCTAGTGACCCCAGTGTCTTGGCACGCTGCCCTACCTCCCAGTCCACAGCTCTGGCAGGAGGCTCCCCTACCAGCCTCCCTGCCCTGGTCCTGCCCCCAAACTCCTGAGCACAGCTCCCCTCTCCCCCACAACTGCAGAGTTGCTGCCCAGTGGGCGGGATGCAGGTGCTCATGTTGTGTAGGGCACATAAGGACAGCCCTGAGGGGCTTGGATCTAGTTCTGTTAATGCGAGGTCAGAGCTAGCCTGTTTGATCACATTTGAGATGACTGTCCTATCCTAATTCAGGCCCAGGGGCATTGACGCCTTTTGAAGCCCCATTCTGGCTTGCGGTGAGGCAGGTCTTAGAATCCAGATCCAGAACTCTAATGGGAGGAGAAGAGTCGAAGGCTTATCTAGTGAAGCCTGTCAGACTTCTGTGATGCTGGTTCCCTTTCCTTGTGTTTTGCTGTCCCATCACTGCTCAACTTGCGGTGGGTTAGAGCGACCCAAACTGAATGAGAGGTAGGTAGTGCATTGATGGAGGAAGGCACAGTCAGAGTCTGGTAAAAGGAACACTTGTCCAGAAGCCTCAGTTCCCACTGGTGCAGAATAGTGGCTTTTTGGACTGAAGTTCTTTTGCTGAGACGATGTTGAGAGCTTCCAAAAGGAAGCCGAAGTCCACCTGTGGAAAATTAGCGTGTAAAGGGCATGCTCTGGTTGCAGGCACCAGGAGCAGGCTTGGGCTATGGAACAGGAATATTTTATTTTTCAAATACTCCACCACCAGCAGAATCATTGAACACTAGCAAGCTGAGTCTTATTTTGCGGAGCCTTGAATAGAGATGACTGTGAGAAATTCACACGAATCAGCGGCCACATCTGTGCATTGTACAGGTAGGTTAGGTCGCAGGAGTTGCTGAAAATTAATAGTTTAAAGTTCTTTGTTCCCTGTGAATTTGGTGCTGATGCTCCTTGGAGGCAGAAGTCCTCTAGTGGGGCCCCAAGAGAAACACAATGCCCATTGCTGCTGTGCAGATTTCCTGTACTGCACTAACCCTTATCTGAAAGGAGCACCTCTATGTGTATGAGGTCATTTCAGTCTCCAGGCCGTGTTAGTCTGTATCCGCAAAAACAAGAAGTCCTATGGCACCCTATAGACTAACATATTTTGGAGCATGAGCAAAGACTCACTTTTTCGGCTGCAATGTGCAGTGGAGATTCCAGAGAGACTGGGAACCAGTTGTGACAGTGATTTCCTGTATTGAGCTAGGCTAGTCACTTTTATTTGGACACATGTGTATTGTGGTAGCACATAAGACTCAATAGGTAACAGGGTTCACACACTGAGTACTGGACAAGTCTTTATTCTGAAGTGCTTGTGGTCTTCGTTGACAAAGGTGGGGAAACAGGCTGTTCGTTCTCTCTCTCACACACACACACACACACACACACACACACACACACACACACACACACACACACACACACACACACACCCTCCCCCCCAATGAGATGGCAGCAAGTGTCAGGTACTTGGTTGTGTGTATGAGTGTAAATTTAGTTAGGAGGAATCAGACCTTCAAAACGGCTTGGGTCCCCACAGCAGGTTTTAAAGGCAAACCTAGTGTTCACCTGATTTATCAAAAATCCTTTGAAGGGTAGTCAGGTGAGAAAATGACATCTTCTATGGGTAATGAGACAAACCAGCGCTATCTCCTCATCCGCCCCACCACAGACACACACTCCTACTTGATGAAACCAAAGGACATGCCTTGGTAAAGTGGTTTTCTGCAAACACTTTGCAGTAAGCCTTTCCACTTCTGCTTTCTAGCAGCCAGGTTCTTGTAAACTTCAACATGCAGCTTGCTGAGAGTAGCAGAGCAAAGGGATGGGATGAGGTGGGCTGGGTAAACTGGGCCTTTGGGGATTGTTGAAGGGATGTTTCATGAGATGCTGGAAATTTTCACTGCTGGGCCCCAGGCATTGGCGGTGTGGTGGGAGAAAAACGCAAATGTAGTTGAGGATTCTGCTTATTCATTGTGGTTTGGAAATTCCTGACACTGGGCTGGCCATCTTCTGGTTTGCCTCTTGTGCAGTTATTTGAACCTAGGCTGAATGGATATGAAAAAGACACTGGGATCTGGTTGGATTTGCCTTTTGCAATGCCCGGGTGTAGACAGTAAGCTAAGGTGCAAGGCATGGGAGAACTGAAATCGCTGAAGATAGTTGCTCATAACGTGGAGATTATACATATCTCACAGAGCGGAAAGAGACCTTGTGAGGTCATTGAGTCAGGCCCTTCTGTGAGGGCAGAGAACTGATCACCAGCCCCAAAGGACTTTTTTTTTTTTTTTAATTTAACCTGTGGCAGACCCTTGAAAGGCCCTCTCAAGGACTGAGCTCACAACCCTGGATTTACAGGGGGCCATGCTGTAACCACTGAGCCATCCCTCCTAACGCTTATAGCATGTTATTGTTGGGAATATGGCTTGTAGGGGTTCTGAAGGGCCAGTTGGAGGGTTCAGGAGAGAAGTGGTTATTAGGGATTTCAGCTCAGAATGTAATCTTTCTGAAACAATTACCACCCCCTCACTTCCAGGTGTCAGCAGCCATGCACATATTTTGCCTTATGTGGTTTGGAACTGTGCTGCCCATCAGGAAAGCAGGTCCCAAAAGCTGGCTCTGATGGCGGATCTGGGTTGGCCCCAGCACCTGCCTTTGGCTATGGAGACAGTGAGAACACCAGTTCTTTATCACAAGATGCCACATTAAAATCCCACTTGAATCTAGTCTCTGTGTTGAATGAGATCTCTTCCAGACCCATTCATCTTTACTTCCTTTCCAGCACATGCTGTTGGAAAGCTCTTTGAGCTTAGAAGCCCGGAGCAGTGATCACTTGCATTTGCAGTTTATCGGCAGTCTCTCTCTGCCCCACTTTCCCGCATCCCCACAGGAAGGACAGAGAGAGAGGTTCAACCAGTCTGCTGACCAACAAGTGCAGTCTATTGTTAGTATCACCAGTCCTCCTCAGTAACATCAGGTTCAGAGGGCAAATCACTCAAAGCAGCTGGGACATGACTGCTAGCTTGTGAGGAATGATGTAATTACATCCCCCTCTGTAGTGAATTGAATAGAGAGGCCTTCAGCCGCACTTGCTGGGGGGGTTGGGGTGGGGGGGAATAACTTAGGTTACTTCAGGTCAGGATACTGTCAAAACCCATCAGAGGAATTCCCAGTAGATTTGGCAGTAACGTACACAATGCCGGCATTATGAGCGGTCTAGTTGAGTTACAGGCATTTGGGCCATGCAGGGAACTAATAAAATGTTGCTTTTTCCCCCTCTGCTGCATGAATTAAGGCTTGTTGAATGAATGAGCATGAAAAAACCAAACGGGTTGAAATTCAGGGTTTCTCTTGTCTCTAGCGCTTAGCATTGAAAGTGAGGGAACCAAGTAAGCCAGAAAACTTAGCAAGCTGGGGAAGAGGATGCAATGTGGAGTTTGAGGAAAATACTCTGTGTGAATACTGCTGTGAATTGAACAGTCTGTCTTTAATAACTGTGCAGGTTTCTCCATAAAAGAACTTCAGTCAGATCCTAATTCTCCTGGGACAAAATAAGTGTTTTACATTTTTGGTGTAAATAAATACACACTCTGCATTGTAGGATGGGGCCAGGGTGTACATGGCCCATCTCAGATTTTACATGCTGGAATGGGTCAAAGTCCAGCACTAATTTAACATGTTGGATGTGTTCTATCCTAATGAAGTACGTGATTTTAAAAACTCCATAGGCACTGACTCCCCCGGGACTTCCTGCTCTTCGTGAGACTGTATGAAATTGAACTTATCATTTTAATGGCTTTGAATGTCTTCTGCCTTTTGACAGTCAGTTGGCCTCAGCAAGGATCAATGTCTACTGTCCACCTCACACTTACATGCATGACAAAGTATACCCACCAGTCTGCAGTCTGAATGCAGGTAGCTAAAGGGTGGTATGGATGCTGTGATATCACTGTGATAGGCTTTGTGTTGCAGCAGTGGGTGGTGCTGAACATCCTTCAGGACCACCAGACTGTGGCAAGTCAGCTTGGGGCTGGAAGGAAATTCTGAGCAGCGGTTTACACAGGGGACAGCAGTAATTTTTGATGATGGATTTTGGTAAGTGGTAAAGGGCCACACTTTTATTTGGAGGGGGTGTGGAGTCTGGGATGGAGGTTGGGTGCAGGAGGGAGCTTGGGGTAGGGGTCTGGAGTGAAGGAGAGGGTGTGAGGTCTGAGAGGGAGCTTGGTTGAAGGAGGGGATTGTGATCAGGGGTGGGGTATTGCGGTGCAGGGTCCAGGAGGTAGCGTAGGTGCAGGGAAGGATTCTGGCCTGGGGCAGAGATGTAGGAGTGGATGGGTGGTATAGGAGGGATTTGGGGTGTCGTGCTAGAAGCAAGCTCTGGCCAATGGGAGGTGAGAAATTGTGCTGCACTGTTCCCATCCCCAGCAAAATTTTTCCGCTCCCATTGGCTGCTTTTGTGTGCTGCTCCCACCTCCAGCAGAACGTCTCAGCTCCCATTGCTCACTTGCCGGTCGATACGAAATGTGAAAGCAGCCAGTGGGTGCTGAGAGGTTTTGCTGAGAGTGGGGTCACTTCACCAAAGCTCACCTCGCTCCAGAGCCCTGGGCTGGATCTAAAGGCTTGCCAGGCTGGGTCTTGCCCGCCTCTGGTGTTGTGGGAGATGTACAAAGTATCCCCTTTTGACCTTGAATCAGAGGCGGACTAGGGATCTGTGGCCGAAAGTCTCCCTTCAGTGCTCCTAATGGGGCTGGGCTCAGGAGCTTTCCTGCTGCCTGGCAGGAGCACTGCCAGGCCCAGCCTTAGGCAAGGTGAGCAAGCTGGTTGCCTTGGGCCCTGCTTTCAGGGCCCCGCCCACGTTCTGACTGGCCAGGCACAGCGTGCCAGCTTGGGCCCTACCTGCTCTTTGGCCAGGCTTGAGCACTGGGTGGTGCAGGGAGCAGGGGTGCCTATTTTTCCAGGGGTCCTCATGGTCCAGTGGCTTAAATTGCCACAGGCTAGAATTGGAAAGGAAAAAATTAACAGGTTGTGGGCTCTCCTCGCTCATTAGCATCTGTGTTTCTGAGCAGCTACTGTTCCAGGGACCTTGTTCCATATGTCAAATATACCAACAAATGGCCTCCTCTCTACTACTCCCATTAACCTATGAAATTGGAAAAAAAAGAACCTCTGAAATAATGTTTGCTTTTCAGGTCTAATGCTGTTCTTTGCATTGCACGGTGGTCAGAGAACTCAAATGGGTTAGTTGTTCTCAGGTGCAGATATGTTGTTTGGGTTTCTAAGAGCTACTGAGAAGTAACGGGATCTAAACACCACACTCTTCTCACTGACATAGTAAATATCATCCCAGCTTTTCCGTTAGTAGGTTATGCATAAAAACGTGTGTTTAACTTTGTCACATACATAGTCTGCTATGGCCCTGCGGTACTTAAGCGCCGTTAACCTCAAAGGAATAAAAGTACAGGCATGAATCAGGGCTTTGCTGCATTGGGCTGTGTTAATTTTACTAGCTATCAAAAGGTTGGAACCTTCGTCTGGGTACCATTTAGGCTCGAATTTGGGTTAGAAATCTCCCATTCAAGCTTTGGTGGGAGACTTCAACTATTTCCTGGTTCTGGCCAGGTGTTTGTTTTCTAATTTAATCCTCAGAAGTTCTGTTTGCTTCATGTCTTAGGTCAGGGCCGTTTATCAAAACCATTTTGCCTATTCTTGTCTGGAGCTCTTGAGAATTTCACAACATGTTTTGAGTAATTCTCTCAAATCTTTCCTGTCCAAAATGTGCATTTTGAGTTTCAGTTAAGCCTATTAAGCTGTGTATTACGTGAGGCATTAATCATCTGACTGGTAGTAGTGATTATTCTCTTTGGATCACTGCTTTGATATGGGACCTTGGGAAACAAGGCAGATTTGCAGTGTGGTATGGTGAAGAAGTGTTATGCTGTCTAAAATAAGGATGAAGGTTAAGCGTGGAGGAGCTAGCTGAACTAGGGGCCCTGTTTGGATTTTGCTAAAACTCTTAAGGGTACCTTTTAGTGCAATGGATGAATGTGCCATTAGGGTTGAAAGGGGACAAGTCTGCTTATTAAATATTTCAGATGATGATTATAGGTAACTTTCAATTGCCCTAATCTTGGATTGTCTGATGAATGTATCTTTGCTTAACACTTAGTTTGGTCCCCATTGTGTGGTCTGCATTTAACTATCATTGCCATTGTAATAATTCAGAGAGAACAACACAGCTGATATTTTTTCTTGTCATTTTTCTTACTGATATTCAAGTGCAACTTCAAGATAACATCAAGCAACAAGAGCCTGCTCTGCTCCCCGAGCATTCAATGAGAAGACTTAATTAGTATTGCTAGATAGTGGAGACCCTGAGAGTAAGCAAATTCCTTCACTCAATAGGGTATTATAGAAACATCTGTACTGTGATTACAATACCTTCTCTTCAGAAGTAGCTGGCTGAGTACAAAGAGGAGCCACATTCCTGCATTGATTAGATTAGTGCAGATACTAAGATATTTCTAGCAGTGCAGGAAATGGTCTTTGTACTACTGGAGTTTTAACAAATATAGTCATGAGTTTCCTTTCTGTTTTGATGTGCTCAAATGTATGCTCCCAGCCCACCTCGAAACATACTGGATCTTTGATCTGTTGTTTGGCAAAATGATTCGCAAAGTAGTTCAGCTACACTTACATACGTTTTAGGAAAGAGTTTTTGCCCTAATGTTTGAAGTCGTCAAAAGATTTTTACAAGAGCTTTGAATTCTACAGTGGATAAATAAACCCAACATTCCCTGTAAGCTGAGCATGTGGGAACCTGTCCTGGAGAGACTCAATTGCCATCTAGTGGATTAGCAGGCTGCCCACGTTTCTGTTGGTGGTGCACATCCTTGGCGTACACTACAAAACTTATTCTGGCCATGAACTGAAAAAATGAAAGACGATGGGATAACACTGTTACGATACCCATAATACATTGCACCTGGACACATCTGTGAACTGTGTGCGCCCTCTTTAAGTGTTGAGGCATGTTTTTATATACCAAAATGTCTCCTGGGTTATACATTTAATCTAAAAGGTCTGATCTGCAAGGTGACGAGCAGTGAACACAGTCAGCTTTGCGTCATGGCGATTGAACCCTGAGTGTTAAGTCATTTGATTGCAAGCTGCTTGTTTACTGACCGAAACAATCCTGCAAATTTCTCTTGCAGCCTCTCATGATCTCTGTCCCTTTTCTCTCTAGCTCCCTGCCGTCCCTGCAGTGATACAGAAGTCCTCTTGGCTGTCTGCACAAGTGATTTTGGTGAGTTTTTCTTCTTCTTTGCTGCTGCTCCATCATCCTCTCCCTTTACCGTGGTGTCAGCTGGATTTGGCTATAGAAACCTCTGCAAACAATGTATTTAAATTTCAACACCAAATTGCAAAAAACAGGAAACTTTCATCAGTTTCTGTAAACAAACCTTGAATGAGGGGGACACAGAGAACGAAGAGAGAACCAACATTTTTATGGGAGGAGACAAGAAGGGCCTCAATTAAAGCCATTGTATTTGGCTAGCTCATTCTGTAGAGGACAAAGAGGAACCTAGCAACAATAATAGAGGTAGAAGTTCAAAGGTTTCTTGGGGGCGTGCAGTAGGATTTTTCCCTTGCTGTCCTAACATGGGCCACTAACAAAAGACCAAAGCTGTTTTCTTGTCAGATTTCTGAAGGGGGGGCAGTTAATGTTCAGCTAGTAGTTGAAATTATAGCAGCAAGCAAAATGTATTGACAGAACATTCATGTTTCTTTCTGAACATGCTTTTGACTGTTGTGTGACTTTTCTTACGGTTAGTATGTTAATATTTTAAGGTACCTTTTGCATGCTTGAGCTTCAAGTAATAGAAGCAAACTGAGCCTGTGTAGTCCTGGAGGTGGGTGGCAAAGATCACTGGCTCCCATTCAGAGCTGATAGGACAGGATATCACTCCTGCTTGTATGGGCACTGAACTTGCATCCAAGCCTCCCGAAGCAATTTAAGGTAACCCTCTCCCTTGGTTCTGTTTGTCTCCTAGTTGTCAGAGGTTCCATCCGAGATGTAACAAATGAGGCAGAGCAGCTGGAATCCATAATCGATATCAGCGTAAACAAACTCTATAGGCAGAAGAGTAAAGTCTTCCAGCCCACGGAGGAAAATGGGAGCTGGCAGGGACAAATAAAGACCCTGCTGGAATGTGGCGTGAGACCAGGCGATGGAGACTTCCTCTTTACGGGACGCATGCAATTTGGGGAGGCTAGATTAGGCTGTGCTCCTCGTTTTAAAGACTTCCAAAGGATGTACAGAGAGGCAAAGGACAAAGGGCTAAACCCTTGTGAAATTGGCCCAGACTGACAACCTCTATTTGGCGAAAGATTGCTCTTAGCGTTTGGCTGGAACTTATTTCTGGCCCTGGTGAATGCTCTGAAGAACGTGGTAATGAACAGAAAGCATGGAGCAATCTGGTGTGCAGAGCGAGAGCCACGTGGAGTGCATCCATAGGAGCAACAAAGGTACGAACTCAGAAGGCTGCCAAGCAACCGAGGCTGGATTTTTAATCCATCTTGTCCCTATGAACTAAGTTATTATATTTTTTTAGCAAATTTCTTAGGCAAACAAGCAAAAAAGAAGCTCCAGTGTCTTAAAAAAAACCCAGTGAAAACCAACTTCTTTATATCTTTTTAATACTAATGTTTTAAAATGTCTTAAGCTGATGTAGCATTTGATATGGTATACTCTATAAATGGTTGAGAATGTGATAGAACACGGTAAAATCATCTTAACATTGATGCTTTGTAAAAAGCTTGGTGTACAATTTGAAGATGTTTCTTATGACAGAAATTTATGGAGCCAAATTCTTCTTCTTTTTTTTTTTTATTTGAAAGAATGTACAATCGCCGCCTGCAATTCTTCGTTCAGGCCGGCGAATAGTTTCCATTCCAGAGAAATAAAAGTCCCTTTATTTGACCCACATTGTTACCACTTTTATTCTCCTTCTCTGTAATGGTAGCTTCTGCCATTCCAGATGTGCATGTGAATCATGTGTCCATGTGCTACAGATTACTGCCTGCGTATTTTGTGGCTGCTGAAACCCAGGCTCCTATGTGAGGTTTTCAAAGTGGAAGTAGGATCTATTTTTGGAGATTTCTTAAAGAAACACATCCCAGTCAAGAAGTTGGAATAACTCTTGCTTTCACCCTTGGTGGATCACTTTGGAAGCCCGTTCAAAACAAGTACTTCCTCCAACTGGGGCATATTCTAGTATATGCAGATTGGAGCAGCAGATTCAGCTGAGAGCAGGGGGTGGGGAACTGGACTGGTCCTGGAAAAAGAAATGGTGTCCCTAACTGAGAAGTTGCAGGGGGGAGCCGGGGGGGGCGGGGCTGGGGGGAAACAACACACTCTCCAAAGTCCCCTCAAGCTCCAGGGACAGGGAGGTGCTAAGGCTCAGGTCTTATCCAGGACTCACTTAACTCTTTGGGGAGCCTGGAGCTGGGGATACGGCTGTGGAGTCTGGGTGGGAGGGAGGGAGCACGGATGGAAGTGTGGAGTCTGGATGGGACGGAGGGTGCAGGAGTGGACTGAGGGTGGGAAGCTGGGGGGAGCAAGGTGCAGGAGCATGCTGGGGGTGAGGGTGTAGGGGCAGGGCAGGAGGCAGTCACCGGAGCATGCTGAAGGTAGGGGTGTGGGGTCTGGAAGGGAGGCTGGATGCAGGAGAGGGCAGGGGATTGGAAGCCAACCTGGTGCAGCTCCCAGGGAGGCACAGGTGGCTCTGCATTGCCTTGTGCTTGCAGGTATTGTCCCCCCGCTGCTACCATTGACTGCGGTTCCCTGCCAGTGGAGGTGATGGGGGGCAGTGCCCTTACAGCGTGCAGAGCCACTTCCTCACCCTGCTCGGCAGAGCCTGTGGGACGCATGCAGCCTGTGGCTTGCCTGGGTCCAGCCAGCCAGGTTAGGGGCTTCCTTCCCACAGTGGGGAGCTGGCACTGGTGATTCACCCACGGCAGGTGCTGTGTCACTGGAGGGCCTCCTCCCCCTGCTGTTTGTGTGGGGGAAGCCCTGAGTCTCACAGGCTGGATCAACCAAGCCCTGGGCTGGATGCAGCTCTGAGCTGTAGGTTCCTCATCCCTGGTCTAGAGTGCCAAGGGCAGTGTGGACAAACCCTCTCATGCCAGCGGGGGGGGCACTTTCACACCAGGGCAGGTTCATCCTCTCCTACTTAATTTTACCTGGAACAGAAGATTGTTTGAATGGCCAAGAGACTGGGGCATGTGCAGTGGGGCGAGCTCTGAACGACAACACTGCAGCTCTCGCTCAAGGAGCAATGACATTCCACTTAACCTGTTGCTACAGATTTGCTAAAGCTCTGGTTCAGTGCTGCCACTTTGGGGGTGCCTGGCTGTTCTTGTGTTCCAAACCCAATATTCCCCTCACCAGTCTCTCTCTTCCACTAATGCTCCCCGACTAAACCTTCCAATAAGGGATATTCCTTCTTCTCACCCAGTCTTGCAAATCTCCCTGTCCATCCATTTGAACCAGCAAAACTATTGCCCAGGTTTGGCTTTGCCCCTTTGCATGAAAGTTGAGTTAGCTGCCATGGCTGGACAGCTCCAATGAGCAACTGTGACTTTTTTTTTTTTCCCCCTCTCACTTGAGAGTCTCAAATGGGCTACTGTGGTGATGGAACAGTCCTCTAAGACATCCTAGGAACGAGCTCATCGGGGTTCTATTGAAATTATTGACCAGGGTATGGAGGGGGTTCTGGGAAAGGCAATTCCCACCAGTATCCTCTGGCAGAGCTCTCTCCATGCCACAGGGACTGTCTCCCTTAACCTGGAGAGAAGGCCGTAGAGTCCACCCCCAAACCCACACTTGGAGATCTCTCTCTGGAGGCCACGGCTAGTCACACAAAGGCCTGTACCTCTGCACAGGCTGTCTCCAGGCAGTCTTACCAGCTTCCTGAACTTGCCTGTCTGAGACCGGCTCTGCCTGGGGCCCCCCCTGCAGGGATCAGTGATGAGAAATCCAGTCCTGTGCTGTTACCCTTTCCGAGGTACCCATCAGCCACTGTGTGTGTGTGGGGAGGGGTGTGAGGATATGACCATGTGCTGACACTGTCCCTGGCCCCAGGATAACCACTCTGTTCTCCCTCCTCCAGTACAGATGCAGGACATGTTAATGAGTCTGCAGTATCTGAAGGTGTTGAACAAGGCATCTGAAACCAGGTCTACAGGAGACTTGAAAGTCGATCCTAGGTACACAGTTCCAGCTAGAACACTTGCATAGCTGGAATCGATGTACCTCTACAATCGACTTAATCTGGCTGTCCTCTCTGAGGGGAGCCAACGGGAGAAACTCGTAGCTCCCTTACTCCTTGCGAGAATGAGGAGTACGGGGGTTGACTGCTGATCTCTGATAGTTCAATTTCACACATCTGCACTAGAGACATGAAATTGAATCCTGGAAGATGAACCCTGACCGGGTTGATCTCCCAGGTGGTGTAGATGTACCTTCAGCCTCACCCCTTTGCCACATATGAGTGGTTGTCCTCTCCAAGTACAGACTGACAGTTGTCTGATGCAAGCCACAGAATTTGTGGAATACTATTCTATCATCCTTCACCTATAAAATTCTATTCTTGGATAATCGTTCTCTACTAAATCCCAGGGGATGTTTCACAAACTCTTTTGAAAGGGTCTCCCTTTCATTTCTGTAGGGTTTTTCTAGAAGGATAACAAAAAGTCAGTGGCTCAATGGGCACTCTTTCTGGCAGCTTGCCTCCGAGAGGTATTGGAGTCTGTCCGTGTATGGGAACTGTGCCAGCAGGGTCTCAGCATTGCCTGCCTGAGGTCAGACAAGGCCTTGTGCAGAGCCTGCAAAGGAAGGGACAGCCATGGGTCACAACTGGGAAAATCTGCTGCTGCCTGTCACTACCCCACTGCTCAGCCAATCAGCATTGAGACTCTGCAAAGTGGGAGGCTGAAAGGTCTCACCAGGCATCCCAAGGGTGGCCAGGTCACCACCAGAGGGGATCAGTCCCAAAGCAATTCCAGCCTCCCCTCTTTGGGAAAGCCAGAAAAGTGGTGAGGGGTTCTGGGGCAGCCTCTCCCTTGCACTTCTGTCCTTCCTGGCTGATGTCAGATTCTCTCAGTGAGGTCACCAAGCTCCCACCACCTTTCTCCACCAGGCTGAGGTCCTGCACCAGGCCTCTGTGATTTGACCACCACACCCACCCCTCCCCTGCAAGGCTGGTGTCCTGGCCCCAGCCAGCCCCTTGGGACATGCACGGTGTAGCGACCAGTCAGCTATCAAGCAAGCTACAGACCAACCATTGCTCATAGCCTTAATTCAGCAAGTACTTGAGAAGAACTGGGCACATCAGAGAGAACCAGGAACTGCACAGAGGCAATAATTGCAGGAAAGCAGCACCCAGCGTGGAGTCACTTTCACTGGACATCCAGCACAATGTGTCCCTGCTGCAGGCAGGGGCAGATGCACCCTCCAGGCTCAAGTTGGTAGGGCACTGGAGTACGTCGGCCCAGCTCAGTGTCTTAGGTCCTGGCAGCTGCTTGTTTGCCTGGGGGCTGGTGCCTGGCCTACTCCTTCCACCCACTGCCTGCTGCCTCATCTCTGCAGCGCACTGCTCTTGGCGTGGGGTCATGGCCAGCTGTGCCGGGAGGGAGGGAGGGAGGCTTTGCCTGCCCGGGGGGTGGGGGGGCCCTATCTAGAGGACCGATTTCTGCAGTGGAGCTGGTAGGGGGATTGGGCAGTGTGGGCCTTTAGCTCCCAAGGAGTGTGGGTGGGAGGAGGGCAGCTCACCAAGGCAAAGCAAGGCCCAGGATCACACTGCATGGTAATGCTCTGCATCTTAATTCGTTTATTAATGAAACTGCTGTCAGTAGCTCTTTTATTGACTTTAAAACGTATCACTGGCACTCAGCCTGTACATAGAGCTCAAAAGGTCAACTTCCAGCTCTCTGCCTCAGAAAGTTGCTGACCCCTGCTATATATCGAGGCAAGGAGACTTGATTATTCGAAACATGGCTTTGGCTGCGGCTTATCGTTTGCAGTGGTTGAATTAACAGTCCCCTGGACCCCCGCTTCCTCCCAGTATCAATGCTTGGATTTAAACCCACATTGCTTCCTCATTCTAGCCTTGCACCACAGGCAGATTTTACAGCGCTGCTATTGGCCAAAGTAGCACACCTTAGTGCAGTCTCTGGCAGCTCCTTGCACGTTCTGCTACTGAAAGGGGTCAGAGAGGCTCCAGCGCTCCCTGCCCCTGTGGCTGTGCTGCGCCTCCCTTCTGCAAACTGCTGACACCCACGTCATTAGAAAAGCCCTCCTGGGTTGCCACACGCTCGTCACGTTACTGAGCGTTGCATAACTAAAATTACAAGGGCCTGAAGGGAGGGGCTGACTGAGGAATAACTCAGTGCAAAGCCCAAGTCCTTTAGAAGTATCAGCTCTCTATGCAACTTCTTCTGTTTTCGCCCCAGGGTAGATGACCAGTCATGCCCTGGCCTTTCAGCATACTGTGCGTTGGTGCCGCCTGCTCCACCCACAGGTTGCTCTGCTGCCACATACGTACGTATGCAGGAGCATGTACTGGGCACACAGTCTCTGCAGTGAAGGCCACGGTTTTTTGCGACAGAGTCCCTTTAGAAATGGAACAGCCACTGAGGTGCTGCGGAGAGCTCACAATCCGACACATACGGGGTTAGGTTGAGGTACATTTGTTGCCACCTGTTGGGGATGTTGTGGACAAAGATTATCTTAGTTAGCAGATCATCACGGACAGATTAGGTGGTTCCAAAGTATTTTTTTTGCAGTCAGTGTATTTGCTGGGGAAGCCCTTATTACCGAGGCCTAGAGCAGTAACGACTGTGCATGGTGATGCAGTAAAGTAACCATCATGGGATAATTGGGGTACCCAGTACTTGGGGATGGAGCCATGCTTCACTCCCTCCCCTACTGGTTTCATCAGGGGCAGTTTTCCTTCCAGTTCAGGTTGTTGTGAGGCAGCTGCACAGCGTTAAGTTTCCCAGCCTCAGCCCTGTGAGTAAAGGGTTATTGGTGCACCAAGTGGGCACTTTACAAAAGGTTATTGCTGCGCTCACAAGTGCAGGTCAGCAGTGTGTGTGTGTGTGTGTGTGTGCGCATGCGCCCCACTCCCACATCAAGATTTGGTGCTTGACTTATACTGAGCATGTGTAACCCACACACCAAGGCGTGGTTCACTGTCCCACGTGGTGGTACTTGGCCCACTTACACAGGGAAAGAATATTTCTCCTCTGCAGCCTTAGCTGAGTGCCTGCTGGCTTTTAGCTCAAGCTGGAGTGCCTGCACTAAGCTCCGAGCCTGCCTGTAGGCGATTTCACATGCTCAGTGAACTGAGCTAGCTCATTCTGCTCCCCCAACTAAGGATAAGCCTAGGTCAGCTGTGGCTGTGTTCCAGAATATGTGATCCCTAAACTGTGGGGTAGCCCCCCAGGAGGGACCTGGTGGAATCTTTAGAGGGGTATGGTGGGCCAGACCATCCCCACAGAGGATGGAGGAGAACTGCCCAGCCCCCCACAAGGAGATCAGGGGGAGAGCACTGTCCGGTCCCCAGCTGTGTCCCAGCCCTTGGCCCCACAGAGCTAGGGGCTGGGGGACAGTTTGCTCTGCACCAGCTGGCTCTAGACAGGGTGATTGTTCTCTACTTTCAGCAGCAAACAATTGTGACTGGTGTGTCTGCAAACACCGTGATTAAAATGACTATTGACTTTGAGCCTAGCAAGACACCAACAGGTTTCATCTAAGTAACATTTACATTTTATCTCTCAGCTCTTAGCAATGGCCTGGGCTACAGGGGAAGATCATATGGGTTGTAACTACTGCAGGCAGGGGTTAGGGCTTTCTTTTGTTTTTTAACCAATATACCAATACAAGTCCCAGGAACGACAATAGTGCGGTAAAATACTTTTATGCCAATATAACCGCATCCACACTGGAAGGGTGTATTGATATAGCTTTGCTAGTACAGTTAAAATGAGACCAAATTTCTTATGTGGACAAGGCTTTGTTTCCTAAAACCTTACCCTGTTGCTACGTCCCATATAGCTCACTTTGGCTACGTCTACACATGCACGCTACATCGAAATAGTCTATTTTGATGAATGACGTCTACACGTCCTCCAGGGCTGGCAATGTCGACGTTCAACATCGACGTTGGGCAGCACCACATCGAAATAGGCGCTGCGAGGGAACGTCTACATGCCAAAGTAGCACACATTGAAATAAGGGTGCCAGGAACAGCTGCAGACAGGGTCACAGGGCGGACTCTACAGCAAGCCGCTCCCGTAAAGGGCCCCTCTGAGACACAGTTGCACTAAACAACACAAGATCCACAGAGCCGACAACTGGTTGCAGACCCTGTGCATGCAGCATGGATCCCCAGCTGCCGCAGCTGCAGCCAGAAGCCCTGGGCTAAGGGCTGCTGCACACGGTGACCACAGAGCTCCACAGGGGCTGGAGAGAGAGCGTCTCTCAACCCCTCAGCTGATGGCCGCCATGGCGGACCCCACTATTTCGATGTTACGGGACGCAGATCGGCTACACGTGCCCTACTTCGACGTTCAACTTCGAAGTACGGCGCTATTCCCATCCCATCATGGGGTTAGCGACTTTGACGTCTCGCCGCCTAACGTCGATTTCAACGTCGAAATAGCGCCCAACACGTGTAGCTGTGACGGGCGCTATTTCGAAGTTGGCGCCGCTACTTCGAAGTAGCGTGCACGTGTAGATGCGTCCTTTGTAGGAGTGACAGCAGCAGTACTAGTGTAGACAGGTTACTGGTGTTTTCAGCCACTTCCCACTGGACGCTCTTACATCTGATCTTCAAATTTGAGAACTTCAGTGTACAGAGGCCTGTGTGTTATAGGAGCTGCCTCCTATCTCTTGATTAGTTGTGCTCCTCTAGGCGTTTACAAATGCCTACATATGCAAAGGCTTTGGGGCAGATTATTATGCAGATAGGGGGCCTGTATCTCTTCCACTGAAAAAAAAATTAAGGAGATATTACTCTTAATTGAAAATTAGGTGTGGTTCTTAATATTACCCTCATGAGCATGGGTGGAGAGCTACATTCCATGCCTGATGTGGCTGAGAAGGAAGTAAATCACTGATTGGTCTCAGCAGAATTACTTGCGACATTGCAAAACAAGCAAGCCTTGGGACAAATTCCACAGTGCTGCTAGGAAAATGCAGAACAGGGTTGACACAACTCTGCCCAGCCTAAACCTCCACATTTTGCTGCCTGACACACAGATCAGCTGCAGGGGGTGCTGGGCATTTCAGTCTCACCACCCAAAACTCTAGCCAGGTGAGCAGCACGGGAAAAAATGCTACGCATGAGCTTGAGGAACTATTGATGAGCAGTTTTGTTTGATCTTCTGCCATTCTTTGGCAAAGGTTCCTGACTGCGGCGTGAGTGTATAATCGAGGCACATGGGTCCCTGGCCAGCCAGGTGTGTGTGGAAGAGGAAAACTGTTTCTCACAAGGCTGATATGTTTTCATCACCATTCCATATCCATCTGACACTTGGATTGAGGGTTCATTGTCCCCCGCAGGTTCTCCTTGAGATCTTCCAGTCGTGTTGGGAGACGAGGACTTTTTTCCTTGTAGGAAGGATAAAAGAAGAGAGTTTACCCAGCCACCTTTGCACCAGCACCTGGTCTATCATAGCACAACCCTCAGCTGCTACTGAGCATATGGTATCTGATAAGACAAGGACTTACTGAAGAGAGAGTTACCTGGGAAAATATAGCAGAGCCAGATGCTTAGCTGGTGGAATGGCAATGGGGATAACTATGAGCTGCTGCCAAGCTCAGCTGGCTTCTGACCAGTGAGCTAGAGATGAAAGTTTCCATTACCTCTTATCCCTCCCACCCCATTCCCAGCTTGCCCGTTACAGCTGTCAGCTTCTTCTATATGCTTATTTTGCTCTTGGTTGTTCCCATCTCCTCTCTTAAAAGCTCAAAAGTGCCCTTCCTCCAGATTTTTGCCATGCTCTATTTGACAAATTGTGGCTTCAGTTTGATTTCTATCTCCGCTGCTGGAGCCAGCATCTGTCTTTTATTTACTACTTAGTCCAAAATGCATCATTAACAAAAGTTCCCAATAAAAGTTCCCAGCTCCAGGAACAAGTTTGTTCTCATGAAGTGACTTGTGGGCAGGGAGAAGAGCACCAATATTATTTCAGACGGTGTCACCAGCAAAAGTGGGTCGGAAGGGTTCAACTTTTACAACAATTCCAAGCAACTGAATGGTAAATGTAAAAGCTACTAGCAACAGGTCCACCCGAATGCAGCAATTTCTGGAGGAGCTCTCACCTTCGGGGTAACTCCCATAAGCATTCAAAGGAGCTGCATGGAAGAAAACAAATTAAATGTTAACTGATCAATGCAGCTTATGCTTAATACTTTCTCCTCCACCCATAAGAGTTTGAACAAGTTTGTTTGATCTCATTGGGGATCAAAACCAAGCCATGGGGTTGTTCTGAGTTGAATCAATGGGAGGCTGTTTGTGGTGTTCCCGTCCATCCTCCATTAAAGTGTGTACCAGTTGCTATTAAAGGGTAAATATCTTCTGTTGATAAGTAAGGTCACATTCACCTAAGAACATAAAAATGGCCGGACCAAAGGTCCATCTAGCTCAGCATCCTGTCTTCCAACAGTGGCCAATGCCAAATGCCCTAGAGGGAATGGACAGAATAAGTAATCGCCCTTGTTGCCCATCCACAGTTTCTGGCAAACAGAAGCTAGGGCCACGATCCTGGCTAACAGCCACTGATAGACTTATCCTCCATTAATTTATCTAGTTTTCTGTTGACCTCTGTTGCAGTTTTGGCCTTCATAACATCCGCTGTCAAAGAGTTCCATCATCTGACTTTGCAGGACATGAAGAAATATTTGTTTAGTTTAAACCTGCTACCCATTAATTTCATTTGGAGACCCAAAGTTCTTCTGTTGTGGGAAGGAGTAAATAACACTTCCTGGTTAACTTTCTCCACATCAGTCATGTGGAGAAAATAAATAAGAAAGTGTTATTTATTCCTTCTGACTCAGGAGGATACAGCAAAATAAAACGTATTGTGTTAGTGGGACAAAATGGTAGCAGAGAGTATGTCTTCACTATGCAGAAGATTGACCCCAGTCAGGGTCAATTTTCCAGGATTCGATTTCATGCACCTAGTGGGGACACCTGAAATCTAACTGTCTGGGGTTGGTAGTCGAGCACTGTTCTCCTCACTCTCACAAAGGGTAAGGGAGGTTGACAGGAGAGTTTCTACAATCAACTTTAATGTTTAGTGTAGACCTGGGCTTAGTTCCTTACCAGAGGTCTGATCTGTTGTTGTGTTAGCCAGTGTTGTTGTTTTGGCAGATTCCCAAGCCACCAATTGGGCCATCCAGCGTGTGTCCCTGCGTCCCCACGTTGATTGTTGTGTCATGGCTCACAGCTCCGGGCTCTCTTTCAAGTCCAAGGGATTTTGATGACTGGAGAGGCCAGAAAGCTGGGACATACCATTCATCTTGGAGCTAGCTGTGTGCTGACCAAAATGGCCATGTGATAAAGCTACCCAGGGCAGAAAGAGGCTCTCTACAAGGCCTAGGAGGAAGGGGAGCGAGAGCAAGGAGGAAGAGCAGCAGGCTGCACGCCTGGGGCAGCTGACTAAACGTTTTCTTTGGCTGTTGCCAGGCGCTGACTCAGGCGTTCTGCTGGTTCCTACTCCTTCTGAAGAAACAAGAAAAACCTGCAGTCAGCATCAGAGGCCACAGAGCTGCGAGGGTGGGGGTGGGGGTGATCCATGATCCTTCCCTGTCTGGCTGCCCCCTGCATGCCTCAAGGGAATGGGCAAGAAATAAAATGAAAGTCTCAGGGCTGCTTCGTGATGCAGATGTTCCAGTTGGGATGTTGAACACACGCCACAACCATGTCACAACCACACCCGGGTGTAATTAGTGGGGCAGGCCAGGTGTTGCAGCACGACAACCTGTGTAGTAACCTCCCCCAGCAAAGGGGTGAATCAGTGTGTTAGATTCTCCCTCCTGTTTACAGCCATCTCTGACCCAGCGATAGGGTTTCCAGTATAACTAGTTGTGTACATGTTATGCAAAATGACAGAGTCGGCGGCAGACCTGAGCCTGAGCCACCGAGCGTGTTCTGAGAAGCTGCCTATCCTAGGAATAAACACACTCTTGGGCCTTGCTCTTTACTGGAGAAGGATCCAAGCTACAACATTCAGGTTTGGTTCTGAGATGCAAAGCTCAGGGGTATGGATCACTGCAAAGATCTGGGATTTCAGCTCTTGCTGGTATACAGACAAGGACCATTTGAGATTTGGAGCGTGGTTTGGATTGGGAAACACTCCAGGCACAGTTTGGGGATGTTCAGATCAAGGGCTAGGGTATACCAATCTAGTGGTATCTGAGCATGGGGTAAGCCTTCTGCTGGGGATCCTTTTAGGTTATGTCTATACAACACAGCTTTTAGCAACAAGGCTGTGTCAACACAGCCCTGTGGCTGAAAGTCAGCCAGTGTGAATACTGTTTGTTGGCTCTTGATCGACTAAATACCTCCACCCCCACGGAGGGGGTTTCACTTTGTTGGCAGCAGAGCTATCCTGTGGACAAAAGTTCTGTTTACACTTGTACTTGACCTCCAAAGCTGAGACTACACCGACTTCCCCAGTCTCCTCCAAACACAACACAGGTTGAACCTCTCTGGTCTGGGGTGCTCTGGTCCAGCAACATCCATGGTCCTGCTGGATGATGGATGTTGCTGGACCAGAGAGCTCCAGCCACAGAGTTTGACAGCATCAGGGGGCTCAGCCACTCTAGTGACAGGAAGACCCGCTGCCTGAGATTGGAGCTGCCACTGGCCCTAGGCAGGAAGCTGCCGGGGGCAAGAGACCCCACTGGCTGGAGTGGGGTGGCCCAGAGTGGCCTGAACTCATCTGGTCTGGCAAAATCCTTCCTTCAGGAGTGCCCAGGTCCCGCGGGTGCTGCACCAAGGAGTTCCAAGCTGTACTAATAGGCAATGGAAGCTACTCAGTCTTCTATTGCAAATACCAATCTCCCTTTTATCTCAATGGGTCATGGGCTTGATGCAGTTTGTAACGTGAGTTGGAAACCTGAGGGATAGAAGCAGGGGCCCTTCAGAAATCCCTCAGAGTTGCTGTATTTCAGGTAAGAGAAAGTGGCTCCTTGAATGACAGGTCTCAGGAAGGAAGAGATTTTGCAGGATGGGTCTCAGGGTCATGTCAGAACCAAGTGAAAGTCCTTCCTAAATCAGTGGACCATCCCAGCTGATATTCCCACTAGCCTGGAGGGTGTGAGATGATTTTCACTTGGAGGAGGAGGTGGAGGAGAAGAGTGGGCACAACTTACAACAGCGAACACAAGAACAACCACATTGTGTCGGAGCAGTGGTCCTTCTAGCCCAGCGTCCTGTCTTCTGACAGTGGCCACTGCCAGAGGCTTCAAAGGGAATGAACAGAACAGGGCAGTTTCAACAGATCCGGCCCCTGCTGTCCAGTCCCAGCACCCTGCAGCTGGAGGCTTAGGAGCAGTAAATGAAGATTTGGCAAAACCGTTTGAATCTGCGCCAATAATAATCACAAACGCCCAGCACATGGCCCTTATTGCCACAAATACAACACAAATTGAGCAGGCCTGGCCTGCGCCCGGCTTGTTAACCGGTTAACTGCTAAGCTTCACCCTAAACGGACGAAGCTTGCTGGTTATGGTTAACTGGTGGGGGCTGTAGCAGTTCCCCGCCTGCCACATTCAGGGGGCTATTCTAGCCCCACGGGCCTGCTGCAGGCAGGGGCTTACCCACCCAGCTGGAGCAGCCTTGGCCCACAGTGGCCCCAGGAATCCTGCAGTGGGGGGCACTCCAGCCCGGGGTGTTACATCCGTAGCCAGTGCTGCTTTTATGGATTCAATAGGAAAGAGGCACAGGGTTCATAGTTCCACATATGTAGCACAGGTCATTTTATTTTGCTGTGGCAACCTCAACATGTGGAAGTGCAAACCAGTGGAGGGACGGCATATCTGGCAGGAAAGTCGAAGTGCATTCCCAAGCCATTTCACAGCACTCATGCTCAACAGGGCAGGCAGCGGCCAGATTGGCTCCTGCAAGTCTCCCTTGCACAGGTCACCGCCCGCACGCAGACTCGAACCTGGGTCCACTGCAGCTTAGTGCAGGAGCCGCTGCAGTTGGAGCTAAAAGACAGCTGGCTCTCAGCTAAGGCTGTAGCGGAGTCGGAGAGTCTCTCTCTCTCTCTCTCTCTCTCTCTCTCTCTCTCTCTCTCTCTCTCTCTCTCTCTCTCTCTCTCTCTCTCTCTCTCTCTCTCTCTCTCTCTCTCTCTCTCTCTCTCTCTCTCTCTCTCTCTCTCTCTCTCTCTCTCTCTCTCTCTCTCTCTCCCTCCCTCCCTCCCTCCCTCCCCCCCCCCGGTGCTACTCCATGGGACACTGAACCACACCCCTAGGTGTGCAGGTTACACACACCCAGTAAACTGGTGCCCGTGATGGAAGGGGTTGCATGGAGGCATCTGGCAGGAGAGGGCACGAGGGCACATGCCATTTAGTAATCAACATTTTGGCAGGGTCACTGGGGGCCGTGCACCTCCAGGGTACTCCCACAAGTAACACGTGTTTGCACAAAAGGCCATATCCCGGTCCCTTTGATGGCAATGGCAGCTTTGCCATATGCTTCAGGGACAGCAAGAAGAGGTTTTCTCTTCCCCTTTGTCCTGTTTCAGTGGCAGACAACCTGGGGCCTGTGGGCTGCCTGCGGGCCATCAGGGTTCTATGTGTGGCCTGCAAGACACTTTGTTTACTGTTGCTCACGGCAGGGTTGCCAGATTCTGCTGATTTTGGTCCGCGTAGGCTTTTTCCTACTGGTATTACTAAAGAGACACACACATAAAGCCCAGGCATGTGAAGTGAGACGTGGGCTATTTGAATAAACATTGACTGTGAGAGCCGTGTGCTCCCTGTGCAGCCGATCAAAGCCCTTTTGGGTTGCAATTCGCAAACCCTGCACATTCTAGGCATGTGAGTGCGTTAGCAAAACTCCCCTGTCCCAGGAGACCATCTGGGTTACGACCATCTTGTGACCCACTGAGATGGAGGAGGGTCACTCATGCAGCCCACTCGCTAGCCTGGGTAGCACATTGCTGCCCTATGTGGATGGTAAGCTGCTTGGGGTAGAGTCCCTAGGCTCTATCACAAGAAACATGATTCATAATACTAAGTGAAGAGAAAGGGAAGGTTTTACTACAGGACTGAGGCCAGTGTCTACATGACCCAGGAGATCGACCTGCACAGAATCGAACTTCTGGGGTTCAATTTCACATGCCTGGTAGGGATACACGAAATCAACCTATCAGGGGTTGGCAAATCGACCCCGGTACTCCTCAATATCGCGAGGCGTAAGGGATGTCAATGGGAGAAACTCTCCCATCAGCCTTCCTCAAAGAGGGCAGCCAGGTTAATCGATTGCAGGTAAGATGATTCTAGCTATGCACTTGCCGTAGCTAGAACTGCATATCTGCAATTGACTTATCTGCCTAGTGCAGATCAAGCCTGAAAGAGGGAGACTTTATGCAGCTCAGCCTAAAGGGGTGACTTTCCTGTTCTCTTTTACTTATTGATCGGCAGGAGGAAGATCTCCAGCCAAATGTGGCAATGACTTCACCGAAGGGAGGGGCAAGCAAGCATGACGGTGAGGGGGTGGAACAAGTGGGTGCAGGTGGAGACAGATGAAGTCAGAGAGGATGGGTGTGAGAATCCAGGCATGCAACACATCTGCCATGGGGCATTGCTAACGAGTTCATAATAGCCACCGTCCCTGTCCCAGTCGGACTCAACATGCCTCCACACGGAACACAGAAGAGCAAGGCTGGGAATGAGGGGAATGTTGTGGGGCTGGTGATGTGCCCATCAGCTTCCTTGGGTGACAGTGTCTCTTCAGAGCTAGCTGTGATCATTGTGTGTGTGTTGGGGGTGGAGGAGCGACGGCAAGTGGTTGCAGAATCACCAGCCACGCTCTCTGGTTAATTAGGGAAGTGCTGAATCCAGTCAAAGTCCAGGTGGTTGGTACCTGTGCTCTACTCACCTGGGAAGGAAAAGAAAAAAGTAAAACCAAGTTTCGCACCATGAAGTAATGGCTGAGAAAGGCTGTCCGTTTGTGAATGAATTCAGACCCCCTCCCTCCCTCACTAAATCTGCGTGACAGCTCTGGCACTGGGCACATGGGGCAGCCAGCAATTGCTCCTCTGCCAGTGCCCCTCAGTCCATCCCTGGCCTTTCTCTCCTCAAATGGCTACAGGTAGATCTCCACTAGACCTAAAAGTCTGTCCTAGATCTGCAATTCCAGCTGTAACAATTGCCCACCTGAAATCGACTTACCTGTGATTGACTTATCTGGTCGTCCTCACTGAGGGAGGTTGATGGGAGAAACTCTCCCGTTGACCTCCCTTACTCCTCACAATAAATGAGGAGCACCGAGGTTGACTGTCAAGCCTTGATACTTCGATTTCATATGTCCCCAGTGGGCATGCGAAATTGAACCCCAGAAGATTGACCGTGGCTGAATCAATCTCCCAGTAAGCATACACGTACCCTAAACCTTATCAATGGGATCTTTGCTGTGAAATTGCCTCCCCATAGCCCTCTCCAGCCCACATTCTTTTTGGCCCGTGCTTTCATTTAGCAGATCTTAATCACATTGTGGTCTGAGGCAGAGGACAAATGAGGCCTCAGATGAGGTGCAAACAAACTTATTTGTTTATAGTCTGAGCTAACAATTTTCCTGGAAACTTGTCAAAACTTTGCATGGACAGACAACAGACAACAGTGAGGATATGACGTGTGTATTGTCTGTTCTGCAACCCAGACAGGGAGACATCCATTCTAGCACAATCTGGCACCCTAGGGATGACTAGAGGCTTGGTTGTCACGATCCCCAGACAGTGAAAAAGCCCTTGTCGTAAGGGCTTTGGGGCAGCTCTGTCTAGATGAGCGAATGTTTTCCTTTTTGACTATGAAGAGTTACTGGCTTCCCCTGGACCACTTCTTTCTTCAGGACTTATCCTGAATCAGTTGATATTTGATGGGCAATTCTAATATCTCTGAGTCTTAAATTCAAAAATCCCTGAAAAAGAAGAAGCCATTGGCCTAGCTAAGGAAAACTGCCCTGTCAAAGTTGGCTCAAGTACACCTTTTCTGAAACTGTTATTTTCCCCCTGAAGTGGACACTTCCAGCTGTTGCTCTCTTTTACCATGAAGGGTGTTACAAGCCATTGTTTGTACTGTACCTGGTTTTAACTCTGTAAATAGGTGTGTCTTTCAGATTCTTCTCCTGTATGTGCTGGGTGATAGATGACAAATACTCACTAGGCTATTGGGTGGGAGAGCTGGAAAGGCAGGGAAGAATAACAAAAGGGAGAACAGTGAAGGAACCTGACACTATTTAGTCAAGCACAGAGAGAGCCAAACTCAACTGCTGTGTAAGTCAATGTCTATGCTGCTGCTGTGTTTGCCTGCCCTGAAACACATACTCTGTTGAAGGTGTTGATCCTACTGGGAAAAGTGATGTGGGGTCTGCTGATGCACCAATACAGATGTCTCATTCCCCCACCTGGATACAAAAGGAGGTGGGAGTTTTTCTCCCTGGAAAGGATCTAGGGCGTGGACTGAGCAGACCTCACAGATAAAACCAAAGAGCAGCTAAGCTTCAGAAGAAAGCTTCATCTTCATTTTATTTTTTGATTTATTTGTCAAATCCAAAACCCAGCAAAAGGGGGAATCTGGACTCCACAGGGAAGGTTGCAAAAGGTATCTCCTTAGACAGGGCATTTCTACTGGGATTAACTGAGCTTTCCTCCTCCTCTTATTGGGATTTATGTTGGCACTAGATGCTGAATGTTAACATAAATACATATGAGCAGAGAAGGGAAGCTGACATTATGCAATGGTTGCGTAACGAGCCCGTTTTGGGGAAGTTACTGCAGAAATAGAAGTAAAGCTAAGGAGAGAAATTGCTATTTATATCGCACTTCAAAGAACAAAACAGTCATGAGACTAAGTTTTCAAAATTAAGCCCTCACTTGTCTCACCTTTCCATGAAGCTATGGCCTTTTGAGAGACGAGCACACTGCGTGTAGGAAAGCAGGACAAGCTGAGGTATCTGTCTCAAAATATTGCAAAATCTTCTGACGGTGTGATGGTTATGAAGATTTGTAATTGAGGCTAGCGGGGTGACAAAGAATTCAAACTAACACATTATTCAGCAAGTAGAGACATCTCTATGGAAGCCTGGGAGCAAAAAAGAGTAAAGCCCTTGTCAGTGTGGGCCTCATGACCAACCTACATGGGGTGATGTGCATGTATTGAGGTGAGGCTCCTTGGCCTGCTGGGTCCCGCACTTCCTGGAAGCTTTTCTCATGTGCCTCAGAGGCTCACGGCAATCCTTCAGCTGCCTCAGGTCTTTTCTGAGGCAAGAGCCTCCACTTACTGAGCCATTCTCATCATAGTCAAGCACAGTGCAAGACCCCTCAAATGGCCCTGGCTCCCCCTGTACTTCTGCTTGGGCAGCTCTCCAGGGGAAGCGTGAGGAAACCCAGGCTCACCCGCTACCTTGGGATCTGACCTAGGGACCCTAAATAGAGGCAGCTGTTGGGGTTTTTTCTCTGTTCCAATGACAGAAGTCTCTCCCTGGGCCATTTCTCCCACCGCTTCCCTCTAGCACCTTCTCCCTGGTACCTGGCTGAGTCTCCCCTCTCCTCCAAATCTCAGTTCTCCAGTGACACTTCCTGGTCTGTTCCTCTTCCTCTTTTCCCTCCTTCACTGAGGGGACCCTTTCAAAGATTAGCCTGCCTGCCTGCCTTAACTGGCTGCAGGTGTCTAATTTGCCTGCTACTGCAGGCCAGCTGTTACTGAGCCCTAAGTGTTTTTTTATACAGCGAACTGAAACTCTTTCACCCAGCTCCCAGTGTCCCTGCCATCAGGCTCCCACAGCCCACTGCCTTCCATCTGCCATCGCATACACCAGTGGTGTTCAATAGGAATTCAAAGCTTGCCACATTTGTGGTTGGCATCTTTCCATATTCGCCACATTATATTATACAAAACTTTATTAAATAGTATAAGAATATTGGTAGCTAAATAAATGCCCTCCCCTCCTCCAGAGCCAGGCACTGGTGGCCCCTCCCTGCTTCTAATTCAGTGCTGGTGACTCACCAGAGCTGCCAGAGCCACCACTGAGGCAGTTACATTACTGATTGTTTTATTGATGTAGAGGGCTCCTGTGTCTTGGCAATGGGCTTCTATATGGTTTTCTACATCAATGACTACTTACATGTGTCTGGGGTAAAGAATTAAACAGCCTGTCTCCACTGTCCAGCTGACTTTGGGAGCCACGTTTCACTGGGAAGAAAACTGGTTATATCAAGACCTAACACTGTTTCACCCATTCTGTGACAACTGGAGTTTTCTTCTACAGGTGAAGGGATGAGAGGCCTCCTGGACCTCGCCCAGTTTTGGTGTTATTAAATCAGAACTTAATGGGAATCTTTAATGATTCATTTTCCAGCTGAAACATGAGTGTTTTGTATTTGCCTGAAACAAAAAAGCAGGCTTGTAGCACTAACAAAATGATTTATTAGGTGATGAGCTTTCATGGGACAGACCTACTTCTTCAGATCTGGAAATTCTGACACAGACTAACACGGCTACCTCTTTGTATTTGCCTGTAAAGATGGAGCTGTTTTAATTCTTACTCTTTTGGCTGGAGTTTTCCTCAAATCGCCTTGGGGTTTTTCCTCTGCCTGCAGAAAATGATCATGTGGAGAGATTTTCTTTCCCACTTGCTTTCATTAAATTTCCATTCTGTGTATGGAGTGAGCATGAAAAGGTTGCAGTGAATCAGTGCAAATTAGTTACATTCAATTATTGCAGCAAAGGCTATGCAAGAACTATGGAACTGCTGTATTCCGTTCCTTCCCTCTTGGGTTTCATTCCCATTTCAGATAGTAAATGAACAGTTCCTTCTCTCCACAGCTGTCTTCTGTTGGTCAGAGTTGGGAAGAGTCCTTAGACCCGAAATCTATGGGCTTTATTTGTGGTTTCCTTGGCTTGTCAGAATCAAATTGATGCGCAAGACTAGTTCAGCACTGTTTGCTGCTGCAAAACAGGCAGCTGAGCAGTGGGACTCAGAGAAAGAAAGGGCACAGTCCAGGACCCGTTGGTGCTTAAGGGGACTTGGTGCACCGTTGTCACGTTATCGCCCTGTCCTTGGAAAAGAGACTCACAGTGGCCAATACCAGCTTTTTTTCTTCCTGAGTCTGCGCCAGAGATATTAAACCCCAGAACTGCTGGAACAACACAATAGGTTCAAGCCAGAGTGAGGTCACAGGAGGAATGAGCTGGATCCTTCTCCACTTGCTTTCTTCACGGCCTGCTGTCAGCGTAAGAAAAGTGCAGGCACCGGGCCATGTCGTTAAGATGAAATGGAACCAGGCACAGGTGCAAATGGCCCTCCTCCAGCCTGCAAAGGAGACAGAGGCTTTACTTGGAGTTAAGAACCTGAATCTGAAATGGAAGAGGCTGTTTTGCCAGAGCACTGCAGGTATTTTCACTTTGTTTGAAAGTGTGGAATTTGCACGGCTCCCGCTAGGGCTTTGTGCATCACGTGACATTCTGAAATGTCGGAGCAGAATATTAGATTAGCGCTTGTCCTAAGCCTTGAAAGAACTGGGAATCTGGCTGCTCTGGCTCATCTCTGTGGCTATGTCTAGAGTTGAGCGATTTGTCAGCAAAAGTGTTTTTTGGAAGATATCTGGCAACAATACTTCTGTCAACAGAGAGTGTTCAGAGCACAAAGCAAATTGAGAGAGTGGCTGGACTGCTCAGCGGCTCTACTGGCAAAACAGCCACCCGGAACTACGGTAGACAGAGGCGCAGGCGACCATTTCTTTCCCGGAGCCCTGGCCAGGTGTGCCCTTACAGCGACCCCCGCAGACACCCGTTCCCTGCCTCTTTGAGGGACAGCACAGCTAGAACAGGGCTTTGTGTCTTTCTAGGAGACAGCTCATTCCAGAAAGCCACGGTGCCAAAGCAGCCCCCGGGCATGCACTGGCCCCACACAGAGGGGCTTCAGCAGCTGCTGAGCCTTCTAATGGCTGTCCTCTTCCTCACAGAGGGCAAGCCTGAGACCACCTGCAAGCACCTTGCCATGGCTGCAAGACTGTCACACCTGTACCCACCTCCCTCAGGTGCATAGGCAGCGAAGGAGGCACCACACCATTTCCAACGGGTGGAACTGTCTGGTTATGGGGCAGTAGGTTGACTAGCAGTGACTCCAGAACTTCTGAATTCAGAAAGCCACCTTCCTGGAGCTCTGTGCCTGGCTCGCCCCCACCCTCCGGAGACAGGACACCCGGCTGCGACTCACTATTCCCATGGAGAAGTGGGTTGCAGACGCCCTCTGGAAGCTCACCAACCCCCAATGGCTACTGCTTGGTGGACAACCAGCTTGCCATGGGGAAATCCACCTTTGGGGCCCTCCTCATGGTGGTAATGCACTCTTGGGCTGCAGTCCCTGCATGTGGGCTGTGGGGATGTTCTGCTCAAGGGAGACTCTTGAGAAACAGGGTCAGGGGGTGAAGGTTGGGGTTGCAGGGAATCCCCATCCCCAGTTGACCGTCCCACCTTTGCACAGCCCTGCTGCTGGGGTGGCAGGGGGTGGCCTCGTGAGGGGGGGCTCCTGGAGAGCATGGTGGGGGTAGGTGGGAGGGTACCAGGGACCTCCTGGGGCCAGGGACTCCCTCCTTCAGTCCCCCATGTGTGCATTTGGTTCCCTCTCTCTGCAGGTTATGACAGCCATCAACACCATTCTGCTGCAGAGGGTCATCTGCATGTGAGATGAGGGTGCAGTCGTGGCCAGATTTGCTGCCCTGGGGTTCCCAAACTGTATTGGGGCTATCTATGGGACCCACATCCCGATCCATGTGCCAGTGGTGGTGTCAAAGCAGGACATGAGCTGGTCCCAGGCCTGGGACTACCACTCCATGTCAGCCTGCAGCTGCCTCCCCATGATGTACACCATCATCCAGAGGGTGGCATCGTGGTCCCAGTGGAGATCCTCGTAAACGCACCAATTGCCCTTCTGGCTGTGGGCTCGCCCTGGTGGTGAGATGGGGTTGGCTCGACTGTTGGTCAGGGTGGGTCCATCCGTAAGGAAGAGAGATGGTGAGTCATTCATGCAACGCAGCCCCGGAGGACCTGCCCCCCACCATGGGCAGTGACTGACACACCCCTGGGCCAAGGGATGGGGATGTCCTGGGAGTCGAGCCATGTGTGGCTTGCACAGCAGGCCCTGTTGCATGGGGGGTGATCCATGGTGCTTCTAGGACCGTGCTGACCATCGTGTTGCCACCCCTGGCTTGACGGCAAGTGGCCACGGGGGCTGTCTGGCCACTGGGAGGTCACATCGTGGGTGGTGGGTGAGCTGGGAGCAGTCTGGCCATCCCTGGGGCCCACTCGCACACCTGTGGCTCACAGTGCTGCCCTTGGGAGTGGGTGCTGCTTCTCACCCGAGGGCCTTCATTCCTCAGCGTGTCTGGGGTTGGGCTGGCACCCTTGTGGCTAGCCCACTTCCAGCTGTGGCAGGTGCTGGGAGCCCCCCCGCCCCACTGAGGTCTGGGACTCAGCCAGACTTCTGTGAGGCTGGCAGTCAGATGCCGCCTGTGCCCAAGGGCTGTCTGCTGGGTCTGGGTGACACACACTACCTTGCACATGGTTCCCCGTGCCGGAACTGCTGCGCGAGGTCCTGCCCGAGCCGGCCAGGCGACACTCGGAGCACACCCTGTCTGTGCCCACCTCCCATGTCCTGGGGTGTGCGACACATGGGATAATCACCAGACGGACCCTGACCCAGCTCAAGTGACACCTGGACATGGCCTGACTGCTGTGATGTTACATGCACTATGCATGCAAGATCAAGCTGGCAGGGGTGCAGTCGCTCTTGTGGGATGGGCCCACAGCTTTCTGGCAGTACCGGAATGTCTAGTATTCTGGGAGTGAGTCAGTGGCCGCCCTTGGCCCTGGCTTTCTATACTCTGGCGAATTTCACCCATTGTGTGCCTCATATGGGGTGAGGACTGCCGAAGTGTCAAGGAAACCATGGGTAAGAAGCCACATGGTCTGAATGGGTTCAATGTTCCCAAAGTAGTTTAACAGCAGAAGGAAGGACTAGGATAACACAGAAAGCCAAAGGAGCCACATGTGTGGTAACAAGAACAATGATAAGGTTGCTATGTTTATTGTACTGCACAAGTGTAAAGTGAATGCAAAATGGGTGTAAGATTCTCCCACACTGATTGGGTGAATCAGGTCCCCAAGTTTCTCAGTCTTTTCAACCTAGTCAGTAAGTTCAAACACATTATTGTTAAATATTTTATTTGGATTTCAGTAGCGTACAGAGGCCCCAGCCAGGATCAGGGCCCCTGTGTCCTGGGTACTACATATCTTTAAGATCCCCCAGCTAGATCTCTGGCATCTTAAACTGCAAATCAGACCCTGGAGAGATGACAAGACTTTGCAGCTATTTCAGTCCATCCAGAGGACAAGTAAGACATGGATTAGAGCTATGAACTTGTCATTCTCTGCCAGAACATTGCTTTTATAATTAAAACCCACACAGCCCTCTGACTCTGGCTGCAGCTTGTGTTATCCTAACGAGAAATCTGACATTTGACACAGAATGGGAAGTCGTAGAATGCAAGGAATTCGGTGACTCAACCTAAGATTTATCGTACCAGTCCTGCCGCTTAAGCCCATGAAATGTAAGATTGTTTTACTGCATGTCGTGGCGTTCTGTGGAGCTAATTTATAAAAAAACAATAATTATTCAAATGGGAATTTTTTTTGGAGCCGACATAAACTTGTTATCTGCTTGGCAGTGTGAGATGCTGAGGAGAAAAGCGCCATTACAGGTTTTTGCTCTGATGACGTTTACTTTTTCTGGAGCAGGCCAAAGTGTGTACGCACTAAAATGCTTTTGAATTTTACTGGGCACCAAATGGTAGGGGGAAAAATGTTGTTTTTGTACAATGATGCCACTATGTTAGATTCTTCATGGGTGTGCCAAGCAGCCTGTGCCCTGGGTGCTGACTAAGCAGTAAGAGGGAGGTGGGGGAGGCAGGTCCCCCATTCCTCCTGTCCCCTTTTACCAGGGCTCCAGATCCCTCCTCTACTCCCTCCCCTTCCTGCTCCTTTAGAGCATCAGACCCTTCCCATCCTCACCCCATGGCACTGGATCCCTCCTGCGCGCCTGATCCTTCCTACTCCACCAGGCCCTCCATCATTCTCTCCCCTGCCCCGCCATCACTGCCTGCCTCCCTGAAAGTTGGGCCCACGCAATTTTCTTGTCCCGGTTGTGCCACTTGGATGGAGACATAGTGTAGCTCAGACTTACACAGCTTGAGCCATTTTTACAGCGGCAGTTTCAGCTGCAGCTCAACAAAACTGGCTTGGGCCTCCTGCGCCTGGTCTGTGCTATGGCTCCAGTCAGTTTTCAGACCATTTCAGCTGAACCAGTTTTAACACCAGCTAGAATTTTGGGGAAAATTCCCCCAGACAATGACAGGCCTTCGGTGGCTAAGTCTGGCGTCTTTTGACAGTGTCTGTAGTGGTCTCTTCACCATGTGAGAGGGAAGTTCAGTACCCGTATCCATTCGTTTGCTGGTCTATCAAGCTGAGCTTTCCATCTCAGACAAAACTTAACCAAGCCTTGTTCTGTACTAGGCAGTTAAGTTAGTTGCAGATACCCAATTCTAGCTACAGCAATAACACAGCTAGAATTGACATATCTGCAATCAACTTACTTGGCCATCCTCACTGAGGGAGGTCAATGGGAGATACTCTCCTGTTAAGTTCCCTTACTTCTTGTGATACTGAGGAGTACAGTGGTCGGCTGCTGACCCCAGATAGTTTGATTTTGCATGCAAAAATCGAACTCTGGAACATCAACCCTGACCGGGTCGATTTTCCACATAGTTTAGATGTACCCTAAGACAGTTTTAGGTTTCTACTGAAAGAAGCCTAGCAGAATAACTTTTCTAGACAGACAAACCAAGAAGACTCCAAAAGATCTGGATATTTCCTTAAAAACGTGAAAGCTCTTTTTTTTTTTTTTTTTGATCAGGGTGCCTGATTCAGGAAGTTGGAGATAACTTTACTGAGCTACAGTCAAGGTTCTGACCAGTTCAGTGACTGCTGAGACCACCAATGTGTGATTCTACTAGTATAACTGGGCAAAATGTCATATTCTCCATGCTGCAGCCATGGGCTTTGTTATTTGGCGGTGAGCTCAAGTGATGGAGAAGGCAATTCTGAGTCCCGCCCTGTCTCTGAAGGATTTCATATATTTCACTGCCAAAAGAAAACAACATAAATCATCCTTCTGAGCCCAAAGCTGTCTGGCTGCCTTGGAAGAAAAGTGCAGAGTCAGGGTGGGGAGGGAGGACACAGGGGTGAACACTTCATGTAATTGGCAGTGTATGTAAATCCCTCTTACGCTGCCGTAAATGCAGTAAAAAGTTGGGAGGAGGATGGACCATTTCTCAGAAATGCAGGCACCCAAGGACCAGTGCTGGGCATGGTGTGTGTGTGTGTGTGTGTGTGTGTGTGTTTGGGGGGCCCTGCATTTCCTCCAGTGGAGACCTGTGCGTGTCTTTATACAATCAGTTGCACTGGGTGACATCATTCTATGATGGATGAGACATCAGATCATAAATTTCAGGAGTTAAAAAGACCCCACCGAGAGTCAGATGCTGGCAGTACGTTCAGATAACAGCTCATTAGTGACTCTTCTGTGGGATGTTATTTTTAATTTTTCAGTGGGAGAAAGGCAGCTGTTTTGCATCTGTTCTGCATTTCCATGAGCTGACACTTCTGATTAGATAACACTGCCCCACCTCTTCTAGAGCTGGCTGAGGATTCTCCCACCCTTCAGCTCTTTCTTTGTCTCTGGGGTCAATATGTTCAGGGTCTGTCTGTGCTTTGATCCCTGAGCTGGTGCCATTATTGTAAGACGCTCTGAACGATGGCCCACAGGACTCCTTCGTTATTGTCTGTGTAGAATCACAAAGGGTTCCATTTGGCTCCATCTTCTGAGTGCATGTGGTGGGCCCCAGAGAGGGCAAAACACATGTGTCCCCACTGGGATCTGGAGGTGGGCAGAATGTGGATTCTGGAGCTTCCTGGAGGTCGTCTCTGCATGGCTGGGGGTGATAAGGGTGGGGGCAGAGATCCTTCAGGCCTATCCCCTACAGAGCAAGGGAGCAGGTACCCCATAAACTGTCATGGCCTGGGGCCCTGGAGCAGCTCTGCAGCCAGGGAGGAGGATTCCTTCAGCAGGAGACCTACAAACGTTCCCTGTGTAATCTTCTTGGAGAAGTCACTGACTTGTTTTGTGCCTCAGTTCCCTCACTGTAAAATGGGACTAATAACACGTCATGAGGGTACATACTTTGCAAATTTTGTGGTGCTACAGTAAAGGGGGGAGTCCTAAAAGTGCTCAGATATGTAGACTGCCAGATGCTTAGCAAACAGCATTAAAGACAAGGGCCCTGTTGATGTCACAGAGAAAATGCCCCCTGACTCCCAGTGGGGTTTGGGTTAGGCCCTCGCAGTGCAAACTGACAGTGTTCTGACTGGCTCTGCTGCACAGTGATATCAAGGGCAAGATTCTCACATTCCAGAGCTTCAGAAAGCAGATGCTGTCTTTCAGGAAACAGGGAAAAACTGTGTTCAGGGCAAGCAGATCCCTCCAGTTCTGTCAAATCTGTTGACAAATGCAAGGACCACAAGATTCATGTATTTATTCCTTCTTTTCCCCTGCTGCTACCACTGCCAATCGGTCACCAGATGCTTAGAGCCGATGTACCCATTCGCAGCTTTAGCTGGCAGAGAACAGAGGAGGTGCATACTGAAAACCAGGCTTTTGTGGCCAGAGCTCTATCACGTGAACTTTACAAGCCTGTCAGATGGAGCCAATAGGAACCATGCAGCTAAGCTTGTCTCAGCTTGAGGACATTTTTTGGCATATCCACTACATGCCAGAAGAGGGGGTGGGGGAGGTTTCCATTACAAAACAGTTTTCTCATGGTAGGTTTACAGTAGAGGACTAGATGAATCCAGGACTTGCTAACAGGTTACATCACCTTTCACCATTAGACTTCTGGCTTGAATCCAACCCAGACTGGCAGCCACCAGAAATCGCCATCTGAGCAGCTGTTCAGGGGTTGTGTGAAATGATTAGTAGCGGACAGAAAGCTGCATTACAGTTGGCCTCCTCCACTGAAGTTGCAGTGAAGAAAGTTAGTTCCCTTTTTACTCCTATGGCTGATCCCTCTAAGTCAGCTGTGAGACATACGGATGTGGAGGATGGGGGAGGTTTGTGTGGCTGTTGTCCCATTGTGCTTTTTTGTGTTAACCTGAAAGACTCCACTTCTCCAGCTGGTACATTTTGCAAGCACTAAATGAATGAGAAGCATTAAAAAAAAAGCTTCTAACATTTGGCTGCCTTGGCATCTGATTGCAGCTGGTGAGCTCTAATTGTGTTCTCTTGTGTCATGAATGTCTTCTGAGTAGGAGGTGTTGAGCTTTGGCGGCACTGGATTGCTATGCATGTGCGTGAGGTAGCCATGAGTAGACTGGTCCTCACAATCATGCTGTGGACAGCTCATTGTAGATCATATGGCTAGGCTGAAAGTCATGGGACTTTTTCTTATTTTTCTCAGGTTAGTGTCTGGGCACCAGGGAGATTGTTTGCTATGGAATGAGCGGAGCAGTTGCCTCTGACTTTTCGTTGGTCTATAAATTATCTGCAGAAAGAGAGAAACAGGGAGGTGGCAAAATTTGCTGGTGACAATAAACTGCTCAATAGAGTTAAGATCAAAGCTGAGTGCAAACAGCTTCAAAAAGATCTCAAAACTCAGTAATTGGGCAACAAAATGGTATACGAATTTTAATGTTGATAAATGTAAAGTGATGCACATTGAAAAAAATAATCCCCACTCTCTACACAAAATGATGGGGACTAATTTAGTTATAACAACAAGAAGTCCTGGCACACTTTATAGACTAACAGATTTTTTGGAGCATAAGCTTTTGTGGGCAAAGACCCACTTTGTCAGACGCATGTCATCTGATGGAGTGGGTCTTTGCCCATGAAAGCTTATGCTTCAAAAAAATCAGCTAGTCTATAAGGTGCCACAGGACTTCTCATTGTTTTCGCGGATACACGCTAACATGGCTAGCCCTCTGATACTTGTCAATTTAGCTATAAGCACTCGAGAGAGATCCTGGAGTCATTGTGGTTAGTTCTCTGAAAACATCCACTCGTTGTGCAGCAGCAGTGAAAAAGGCAAATAGAATGCTAGGAATCACTAGAAAAGGATAGCGAATAAGACAGAATAATCTTATTGCCTCTATATAAACCCATAGTACGTACACCCACATCTTGAATACTGCATACAGATGTGGTTGCTTCATCTCAGAAAAGATATATTGTTAATGGAAGAGGTCCAGAAAAGGGCAACAAAAATGATCCAGGGTTTGGAATGGGTGCCATATGAAGAAAGATTAAAAAGACTGGGTCTTTTCATCTTAGAAAAAAGGAGACCAAAGGGGGATAGGATAGGGGCATATAGAATCATGACTGGCGTAGAAGTAGGGAATAAGGAAAAGTTATTTATTTGTTCCTCTTACATAAGAACTAGGTGTGACCAAATGAAATTGATGGGCAGCAGGTTTAAAACTGACAAAAGGAAGTTTCTCTTCATGCAGAGCGTATTGGGCCCATGGAACTCCTTGCCAGAGGCTGTTGTTAAAACCAGGACTTTAACAGGGTTCTGGAGGTTGGTTCCATCAATGGCTGTTAGCTAGGATGGGTAGGGTTTCTGTTTGTCTGAAGCTGGAAATGGATGACAGAAGAGGGATGGCTGTTTAATCCCTCCGAGGCGTCTGGCATTGGCCACTGTTGGAAGACAGGATACCGGGCTAGATGGACCTTTGGTCTGACCCACTATGGCTGTTCTTATGTCTGTATATTCCTTTAGGTCTCCAACTTCCTCCTCACCGCTCAGCTTTGCAAGACATACTCTAATCAATCACCTGTAGTGTTCTATACGCTGGCACCACATTGCTCTGTCCAAAATTTTCCTGAAATTGATGCCCAGATCCATTAAGGAACCCATTGTCTGCTGCAGAGCACATCTCTGCATAATTGGTGTGGAGAAAGTTAATAAGCAAGTGTTAGTTACTCCTTCCCATAAGAGAAGAACTGGGGTCCCCAGATGAAATTAATGGGTAGCAGGTTTAAACCACACAAATATTTCTTCACACACTGCAATGTCTGACTGTGGAACTCTTTGCCAGTGGGTGTTATGAAGGCCAAAACTGTAACACAGGTCAACAGAGAACTAGATAAATTAATGGAGGATCAGTGGCTGTTAGCCAGGATGGTGGCCCTAGCTTCTGTTTGTCCGAAACTGGGAATGGGCAACAAAGTATGGATCACTTGCTGATTACTTGTTCTGTTCATTCCCTCTGCGGCAGTTGGCATTGGCCACTGTTGGAAGACAGGATACTGGGCAAGTTGGACCTTTGTTCTGGCCGTTCTCATATTCTTAGGTGAGTGTGACCTTAAATTATCTGCAGAAGATATTTCTCCTTTAACAGTGACTGCTACCCACTTGAACGGGGGAAGGAAGGGACCAAAACAAAACAAAAACCCCCCACCCCTTCACGGACCAAAACTAGCAGAATCTGGCAACCCTGTGATGTCGGCAACAGTGAACAAATGGTTTCGCAGGCCACACGGAGAATCCTGCTGGTACTACTAAAGTGACACACACGGGAAGCCGGGGCATGTGAAGTGAGGTGCGTGCGGAGTGCACACACCATTGGCAGTGAGAGCTGTGAGCTCCCTGTACGGCTGGCCTGTAGCAGGCTGCAAGATTGGCTAGACATCTGATTGGTCGGAAGAGTCAGCAGCTCAGCTCTGAAACCCAGAAGCAGCTGAGGAATCAGCTCAAAGCATTTTAGCTTTAGAGGGGGCAGCTCTTGTGCCGGTTAGTCTCTGCCATGCCCACTGTGTCCCAGCCAGACCCTCCTGCATTGCCTCACTCATCTCACCCACGTCTGACCCTGGGCTCTGACTCTAGACTCCTAACTTCAGCTCTAAGCCTTGGCTCTGGCATCTGGTGTCTGAGTCCAGTTCTGACCCTGGCTGCTGCCTCCTGGCTCCTGACTCCAGCTCTGACCTTTGGTTCCAACTCTTGGTGCTGGCTGCAACCATTGCCTCTGGCTCTGGCTTTGACCCTAAATCTAGCCCCACTCACTCCTGACCCTGTTTTTGACTCCTATCTCTGACCCTGAATGCTGATTCTGTACTCCAACCACTAGGCATTGATCACCCACATCTTGGTCTTGCGACACCTGTCAACAACATAGATCACAGAGATCACAGCAGAGGACGCTGCTCCTTGGAGAAGAGAGTGAGGGATGCAAGCCGCCTGTACCTCAGATGCAAATGTGAAAGATCACAAGTGAAAAATGAGATATGCCCTTTTCTCAAAAACAATGTTTCTCTGGCTCAGTTCAAGATTTTGGAAAAAACTTCAGTTTAGATTTTACCCCATCCTGACTGAACGCTAAATAAAATGGGTGAAGTTAACCTTGTGCAGAAGGACAGTCCACTGTATATGAGCCACTTCAATGCAACTTAAGCTGTGTGGATTTCAGTGGGTCTCGCATGGTGCAGAAGCCATGAGCTGGGCATTTGTACCTGGGTGGATTTCAGCCAGCATAAAGGGATTAGAATGTGGAGAGAACTACTGGAACCTTGTGCTGCTGGTATAAACTGCATTGTGCTGTGTCAGTACAAAATCGATTTGAATCTGTAGCAACACGTTTGGATTTGAAAAGGAGGATAATTTGTTTTGTTTTACCAGAGCTTTGTAAAAAGAGAGATGGTTCCAGATGGGATCTGCAGCTCTCAGGTTCAGGTATCAGTTGCATAATTTCCTGTGTTATTCCACCACAGTAACCTTTTTCTTCTTTTTTCGTTATCTTCTTTGCATACTATGTACGGTTTATATAAGCACATGTTGGGGATGTAAATTTTTAAAAAGTATGTATTTTCCTTGGCACTTGATTCCTGCCCCATGAACCAGCCCTCAGAGCCATCAACCGCAGCTGTATAACAGACGTGAAGTGCCTATATAATCTTTCATTTCCATATCAAATAAGTGCATCAAGCCAATTTCTTTATCTCAAGTCCCTTGTTGTTGGAACAGCAGAATGCACAAATTGCTGAGTTCCCTTATAGTTTTTACAACAGACATTTTTGCAAAAATCAACAGGGTCTCTAAATGAAAACCAAACATGCTGAATGCTTTCGATGAGTGAGGAGAACTGATCACACATATTAAAAAACTAAGAGAGATAAACTGGAGGAAAGCCAATTGCAGATAATCATACTGGGATTAAACAAAACCAGGTGAGCCTCCAGCTATTGTAAAATGCAAAATGTGCTTTTCTTTGAGGCGCATGTGGTATTTGCTTCATGAGCATCCTGAGATTTTCATTCTTGCTATCTGTGTTTTTGTTGGCTTGGCAAAAGGTGACAGAAGAAGGTAAGTGACTGAAGGGAACATTTTCACAATAATGACATCTGTCACATCTGCATGGAGAAGCTCCCTCTCAGAGGAGGACAGTGAAGACTGTGGTATGGAATCACATTAAAATCAAACTTAAAATAGGAGTGTCTCACTTGAGCAAATTATTAGATGGGGCCCAATGCTACAAATAACTATACCAGAGAGAAATAATCTGCATTGTTCCCCAAATACCATTCAGATATTGGACTCAGCCATCTATGTGCCCCCGAAGCACTCAGGGTGGAACCCTGCTCTAGCTGATTTTACTTCTGAGGCTGTGAAAAGTAGCAGTAAGTCTGCCTTAAAAGGGCAGCCAAGGATCAAAAAGGGATTGTTGGATGTCACAAAGCTGAGATAAATGGTTGAAATGCCACTCACCCTTTCCTTGCCCCAAGAGCAGGTGGAAGCATTGTAGAGCTGGTATTCAGCTGCTCCAGTTGCTGGGTTCCAAATGGCATAATTTAGAGCAGCCCTGGAACTGCTCTAAGCTGTGCCACTGTCCATTTCATTTCCTGGATGGCCTAAGAATGGGGCATAAGAAACTTGGTATATTTGAAGAAGGAGCCCAGACTGTTTCTGCTCCTACCCCAGTGAATTATGCTCCCTGTGAAATGATTGAGAAGACTCAGACTGATTTCAATTTGTCTGTTTGTGGACTGTCCAAAAATCCAGCCTTTTATCACTAACTGCCTCCGTAAAATCCTCCAGATCCATTGGCTGTACACCATCAACAACTAAGACCTGTGGCAACTGACTCACCAACTTTCTGCCAAAGAAGAAATCAGGAAGAGAAGATTGTGATGGATTTGACATACCCTTAGAAAACCAACCAACATCACAAGACAAGCCTTAAGTTGGAACCCACAAGGAAAAAGGAAAAGTAGGTGCCCAAGGAACATCTGGTGTAGAGGCCTGAAGGCAGACTCTAAAAAGGTGGGTTATACCTGGTCAGAACTGGAAAAGATCTCTCAGGACAGGGGACACTGGTGAATGGTTGCAAATGGCCTATGCTCCAAGATGTGCGAGTGAAAGAGTCTTACTGCTACTGCTACTGTTTGTGGGACAAAGCCTAAGTGAGTAGTTAACTAGAGTGCTGGGAATGTGAGAGTAGGCCCTTTATGGAGGTTTTAAGCACACTAAGAACTGTTTTAAGCATCCACTAAAGGGACTACTCATCAAGATTCAAAAAAAGAGGTAGGATAGTTGTATGGCTATAAAGAATATCCAGAGGGATGATAGTTAATGCTAGAAACAATTTGGAAGGGACATTAAATCTCCTGCATCAGGGGTTCAGCCATTCTCTAGCTATTGGAAAACAGAATGAGACCCAATGTAGAATACAGAATATCTATCATCTGGTACTGCAGCATTCTTATAGTTCTCTGTGGAACGTCCGCTCTTGGCCAGCATGGAAAACAAAGACATTGGACTCGGTAGTTTTCAGGTCTGATCCAGTCTGGTATTTCCTGTGTTTCTGTGGATGGACTCAAGCTGGTTGAACAGAGATGCTCTACTGGCAAAAGTGGGACATAATTATAATCCATATGTTGCAGATATTTCAGGGAGCTCTCTCAGGCCAGGAGGCCGGTAGCAAGCATGGCCTCTAGTCCAATGTAAATTGTAATTGAGAGGCTGCTTTGAAGTTGGCATATGTAATTTACCTCTTGATAGTTTCTTTTTGTGATGCATGAGGTACTGCTTATGTGAAACAGAGGTAAGTCACTAAAGTCTCTTTGCAGTATTCATTGATTTAAAAAAAGGGGAACTTCTGAGAAAAATGTATACTCCCAGCCTCTTCACAAATTAACTTTGTATATTTACTTCCCATGGAGTAGGCAAAAGCTACTGATAAAAGGTCTAATAGGTGATTCATCCGGATGTTTCAACAGTAGTAGAATGGGTTGATGGAAAGAATGAACTGGCCTGGCCTGTAAAGCTGCCAGCACGTGCAAGTGTCTCTTAGAGCCACTTAGCTCTGCAGTCAGCCCATTCCCAGCCGTGTTTATAATCAAGCCAATTATAATGCATCCCAGGAGGCAAGGTGACTGGGGAACACCTGCCATTCTTCGATGGATGAAGGCTTTTCTCCTTCAAGCTTCTGCTTCACAGTACACAGCATGTGAGCTAAAGCTGGCCATGTTCCCATTTGTTTTTACTGACATGGAACCTTTATGACTCAGTTGATTGGTGCACGCTGACGGGGCGTGGGGGGTGCATGACCCTGTGCTGTCTCTGTCATCCTTTCATAGGGTACAACAACTGCACCTCCTGCATGAAGCCCCTACTCTTAGTGGTGCAGCAGGGGGACAAGCCTATGACCCTGCCCTCGATACACCCCCGAGTCACAAATGATGAACAAGGATGAATGTTGTTCTCTCTGTTACAACCAGCATCCATACGTGTCGTGATTACTCTGACACTGCCACACACTGAAGAGGTGTTTTTTTTTTTTTTTTTTTGCTTTGGGATTACTGTGAAATCCTTTTCCCTGTGTGCTAAGGACTGATTTTTCCCTGGCTGCAGAACAGGAATGAAGTCCCTGATCCAGAAGTGCCAGGGTGGGCCTATCGCTGCGGGAACAGTAGGACTGGCGAACTCTGCTAGGGGCTGCTCACTTCCCTGTGGGAGGTGCAGCTTTGCTTGGCTGAGGCTCCAGTGCCACAGCTGAGGGGTGACAGTCAGACAGGAACATCAGCCCTTGAGGGGCAGGGCCAATGAAGCTGCCTTATGTGGGTCAAATAAGCATTCTCCCCATGGAGGGAAGACCACCAGCTGCCATGTCCCATTCTGTAGCTACCTTGTCTTTACTCATCAACATTTGGATTCTCAGCATCAGTCGTTCTGGCTGCCTGTTGGTCTCAGGATTAAAGATTTGTAAAGATCCAACATGTAGCCATCAGGGCCTGGATTCCCCACCATCTTTTTAAGTGATTTCATTGTTTCTGGAATATCAAGTGTAAGCTCGGGTTTACCTGAGTTTCTGCTGGAGCATCTATAATAGAGAGAAGTTCTCACACCACATAAATTCTCCTGGCTCAATTGTCTAGGGGAGGTTCACCAGTATGCAATTGTTGGTTGTATTTGACAAGTAGCTGCCTCTTTTTCCTCTCGTTTGGTAGACCACTTTCTTCAGTTTCAGGGATTTCATTTACATGACCTTTCTGGCAGCCTGCTGCTTCTTACTCGATAAAAAAGCCAAAAACCAGTCAGCTTCTTCTACTGGGTTCACCATTGCTTCATAGATGTGACCTCATTTATTGCTCAATCTCTTTATACTGTATATTTGTTAAGCTTTCCCCCAGTTTCTCATATGGCTTTGTTGTTGTTAAGACATGTGTTAAGATTAACCTGTTTGTATGTTTTTTTCAACAGGATTATTAGTGTTCTGTGCCTTCTGAAATGTGGTTCTGATTTGTTCTTTTGTCTGGAATAGTTTGGTTGATCATCTGCCACCTTTAATCCTTACATTTGGAGGAGTGGGGGTAAAACTCATATTGCAGATGAGATATAGAGCTACATTATAGGTGAATTTATCCCCCTGAGCAACAGTAATGAAACTGAACAAACTCACAGAAAGGTTAACGAGTAGACATTATCGGCAAAAGGCCATAGTGTCCTACCTTTAATATATCTTTCCCAAACCCCACCTATTGGCAGAGAAGTGATTGGTCACTTGGACAGGAAGAGCTAGGCTGCATTCCCAGTCCTAACACTGGTCCCTCCAGGACATGGTCACGGCTCAGTGGTGGGGCCATATGGCATGTATTTGTGTTGCTACTGCCAATGTTGTGTCTGTTCCAGGGATAAATAGAAGACTTCAGTGTCTGGAGCTAGTAACTGGCTCTTTTATGAACGCTGATTCACACACATTTTAGTTTTGGAAAAAAGCCCTTTCAGCTGGTTATTCGTTGGAAGACTGATTTATGGGATGCTAGAATCCTGATTGGCTGAATTTGCAAAGCTGTGAAACTTAACCAGGTGTAGCTTGGTATGAGCATCTGGTTCACCTCAATTTGTGCACACATGAGCTTTGGGACACTTGGTCTTTGCCATTGCAATCTCCTTTAATGCATCTTCCAAAGGACATTTTGGATAAAATTTAAGGGTTTCATTAACTAAGTGAAATTCAAAATGAGAATAACCGAAAACAAACTTTCTGGAGACCTCTTTCCCTGTGTAAGAGCCTAGTCAATGGCAGCCAGGGATATTCCAACCACTTGGCAGCCCTTTGCCCCTCGAGCCACCAAAGACCAGTGTTGTCTTTGGTCTTTCATACCAGGTGTAGACATAAATCAGTGCGGGCAATGCAACAAACTAGGAAAAGGCACATTTTGTTCCATATGCAGAACAAAGAATAGGGCACAAATTGGTTTAGAAAAGCGAGCAATTTGCAAAGGTGGAAGGGGAGAATGTAATGATCTGATCGTAGAGAGGGGAGGGCGAGATTTTTAAAGGTCCCAAACAATGCTGATAGGCACCCCGTGGGATTTTCAAAACACCTAGGCCAGCAAGGCAGTAAAATTTTGCTGATGTCAAATGGGCCTTGGCACCATACTCACTCGCATACAGTACTTTAGAAAATTCCATCCCACATGCTTAACTCACTTTTAAAAATAGGACTTTATATTAATGTTCTATTGATAAATGATTCACAGAGAATTAATAAGTTATCAACTGGTATGATAAGTATGCCACCAACATCAGTAGTACGTGTTGTTGATGGTTATAGATACTTGAACAGAAGGTTTTAAGCATGGATACACAGATCTCTGTCCTGCTGTGCTCAAATGATGCCTTCATTAATATCCACCTTCAAACTTCTTGCTATTCAGCATCACTTCTGCAAACTTCACTGGCTAAAATAAGTTTGTAAGCAGCTTACCAAAACATCCCTAGGAACGGGGGATAGATTCCACTCCAGCTTGAACATTATCGGTAGAATATTTAACTGAGTGGTAACCAAATCATCATGGAATCATAGAACTGGAACTGGAGACATCATCAAGTCCAGCCTCCTGTTCTCATGGCAGAACCACCCACCACCTAGATCATCCCTGACAGGTGTTTGTCTAACCTGCTCTTAAAAATTTCCAGCGATGGAGATTCTGCAACCTCCCTATGCAATTTATTCCAGTGGTTAGTTGCTTTGTGAGATCTTTATTTCTGATGATAGGTGAGCCTGCTATTTGGATATCTGATTGCAGGAAGAATTTGCAGGACAGGAGATTAGAATCATACTCTGTACTTTTAAGATGAACCACTTTAATCTGGAGTAAGGAAGACACCACAACTCTGTTACCTTCCAACAAAGTCACTTTTCAGAGCCGAACATCGCTGTGTGGATGTTCAGCAAAAAAGGCTCATCACAGGCAAACTCCTTCACCCTGCTCTGCTTCTGTTCCTCATACTTTGTCTTGCCTGCTGTGAACATGATACTTGATGGTCTCTCAGTGCTTGTACAACTTCCAGCCCAGTGGGGCCATGCTCTCAGTTAGGGCTTCTAGAAACTCCTGTTATGATAATAATGAATGGTGGATAATTACATTGTCCCCTATTAGATGCCAATCAGAGCAAAGTTTAGGAGGCTAAATGTGATGAGAAAGTTACTGTTTTGGTAAAACTGCATGGGAAATGGGTTTCTTGTTTGGCAAGAGTTTCTGAAATTGTTCCCAGCCTGAACTGGAGTTGAAAAGTCAAAATCTTGGAAAATTTTCACAAACCAATCATCAGGACAAAAAATCTGCTTGTCTCAATAAAACATTTTTTTATCTCCATAATTTCTGAATATTTCATTTTGACTTTAACTTTTTAAAATCTTTAGTATTAATATTTTTAAACAAAAAGTCTCTGTGAACCAAATCCTGAAACTTTTCTTTCTGAAAATGTCCATATCTCCCATTTCTATCATTTCAAAACCTTAAGAATAATGTTTAGAATCAGGTGGTTTGTTGAAACCAAAATCATTCCCCAAATAGTATCTGCTTAGGCTAACCAGCATTTCTGTTTAAAAAACAAAACAAAACAAAAAAAAACAACTGTTGGAATATTCCCACCTAATGCTATTTTTCAATTCTAATGGTGCTTAATTTGATATGATGCATAATGTAATATGGCCAGATCTCAAAAAAAGACTGCTTGCTAGATCAGGAAAGCCATTGGACAGGCAGAGCTCACATATGGGCCCATGAGCTGATGGGAATAAGGGGACTTCGAAGTAGGCGGGGTCTTTTTGAAAAGAAGCCCCGTCGGGACGAGCTGCGCGGTGGCGAAGCGTTTCAATTTTGAAGTGCTGTGGCCGCCCGCACGCTAATGAAGTGCTGAATATGCATTTCAGCGCTTCATTAGTGAACTTCGAAATGGCCATTTGCGTGGCCATTTTGAAGTTTGGGGCTAATGTAGACGTAGCCTAGTATGCCATCAAGGCATAGGATTTTCCGTCTGTGTAAACATGAATTCTTTGTTAATAAAAACAAATGTCTATGAGGAGTGTGGCTCTTTCAACACAAATGTTTGGAACTTGCAAAGAGATGAGAGTGACAATAATCTGTTGGGCTTTGTTTACATGAGGATCATCTGTTGACAGATGCGACAGTCGGAAGGGATTTCCTGGCAAAACTTCTGTCGACAGATTGTGTTTACACATAAGAGCGGTTCAGGGGTGCTGATCTGAAATACCATATCTATATAGCATTATTTCGGAGCAAGATATTCTGGAATAGTTTATTTCAAAATAGCCCCTATTCCCTGTCTACCCAGCCCTTATTTCAAAATAGGAGCTATTCCTTGTGGCTGCATCTACACTGCTCCTCCCATTCAGAAATGGCATGTAAATGCAGTGGATCGAAAATGCTAATGAGGCCCCAATATGAATATTCAGTGCCTCATTTGCATAATGATGGCCACTCACCAAGTTGAAAGTGCTGCTTTCAAAGTGCAAAATAGCCATGTAGACGGGGTTCCTTTGATAGGAAGTCCTGCTTTTGAAAGTGCTTTTGAAAGCAGAGCTTCCTTTTGAAGGAACCCCATCTACACGGTTATTTTGCATTTCGAAAGCAGCACTTTTGATACAGTGAGTGGCCACCATTATGGAAATGAGGTGCTGAATATTCATATCAGTGCCTTGTTAGCATTTTTGATCTGCTGCATTTACATGCCCCTTCTAAAAGGGAGGGTCAGTGTAGATACAGCCTGCAGAATGAACTTTACCAAATTTGAAATAAGCCGGCTGCTAATCTAAAATTATTTTGAAATAGAGCTGTATTGTGTAGCTGCTTGCAAAGTTATTTTTAAATAGCAGCTGTTATGCTGAAATAGCTTTGCTGTGTAGACACACCCAAGGTGTGACTCCTTGTCATGCTATAACCCAGCACAAAGGGCCCTAGAACTGGTGGATCCAGCTACAGTGGAAGCCGTGGCTTGGTACAGAACTTGTGTAGCATCTCTGTAGCATGTCCCCTGAATTGCAGAGCAGCCTAGGAAATGGGGTGTGGAGATATGATGTGCTATAGCTTTTCCCAGCTGGCACAAGGCTGGGGGCTATTGGCAGTAGTATCTAACTCAAGATGAGGCACAAGAGCAGAGCTGCATAAGTGACATAAAGTGACTTTTACTTTCTCTTGCTCATGTCTGGCGCTGAAAAGAGGTTGGCCATATGTGAGAATTAGACCTTCTGTAGGAAACAAAAGAGGAAGGGCACTCAGCTGCATACTGACCCCCTTCTTTTGTAATTAATTGTCTTCTCTGTCCATGCCATGCTTCTTTTATCTGCCAAAGGCACAGAAAATTCCTATTTAGTGCGGCTAGGTAAAAAACCGTAAACCATGTGTGATGGGGTGTTTAAACCACACAGGGGGTGGAAACAGCCATTACAGACCAGTTAACCACTTGGTTGCACCTGAAGGCCAACTGGGGAGGAGCTGGGCGGTGCTGGAAAGAGATGATGTTCAGAGCAGAAGTTGGCTCCAGCAGAAGAGGTAAGAACTTTGCGGTTGTCTCTTGGGGCTAAAGCGTGGAGAGCATCATGGAGAACAGAGACTACCTGGAACACACAGGAGTGGAGCAAGCTCCTGTGGCTGACCTGGGCCCCAGTGCAGGATCTGGACCTCGGGGGAGAATCTCTGCCTGGCATTGCACCAGGAACAGGCTGGTGAAAAGGCCTGAAAAAAGACAGATGGTAGGAAGGAGTCTGGGTAAGCAGGAGCAAATTGTCAGAGGGAGAAGATGGTGGGTGCTCATCCTAGGGCACTGGACTGGAATGGGGATTTGTGGGTTGCAGTGGAACCTATTAAAAACTGGACTCATACCTGTGGGGATCCATGCCTCAGATGCTAAGATGATGAAGACCCGATACATACCCTGATATTACACTTTCTCTCTGATTTGGTGCCAGATGTACCCTCTATTTTTATGTCTGTCTCCTTGTGTTGTCCCTATATACTGCAAACAAACCTGTGATTATGGGCCCAGGTTCTCAGATTGTCTAAATCACCATAGTTCTTTTGACTTCAATACAGCTGAGGATCTGGCCCAAGCTTTATAGGGGAGAAAAGTGAGAAAACAAAACATTTATCAGGAATTTTGTTATTAAGAGAAACCATGTTGTTCTGGCATGATTAGAAGAAGAACAGAAACTTGAAAAGATGATGGACATCACCAAGTTTGAGCCAACAGTAAAGCAGGGATGTTTGTGGGGAATCAAAATAAGCTCATATATTTCAATAATAAGATAAATTGCCATAAATCACAGAGTCTCTGAGCCAGTGTCCCCCAAGCAGGCCTGGAAAGCACTTCTTTGCAGGGGAGCAGCCAACACATGTTGAATGGTTGGGCTGAGTGTTATTTTGGTTTGGCTGAAGCAAATGATAATTTCCCTTCTCAGTGCAATTTTTGAAAACACAGGTTATCATTTTAAGGAAATAGTTTACGAAGTAGATGAATGGTTGTTATAATAACTTATTTGCCAGAAATAGTTATGGACTCTGTAATTTAGTTGCAAATTACAGGAAACTAAATGCGGATCTTGGATTTGGGATCAAAACTAACTAGCTAACCTTTCTTTGATATTCTTGATTCTATAGTACAAGTCTCTTTCTTGCTCTCTCTGTCTGTCAGTTTTTGGATCCTAACCTGAGTCATGTCAAAGGGAGATTTCAGAAAATGATGAGCACTCACTCACTGAAAGATGGGCCATATTCTCAAGTTAGGTAAACTGTTGTACCCCAGTAAGGCAATGGAGCTCTGACCACTTACATTAGGTGAGGGTTTGGCCCTGGGCCTTCTTCAAGGTGTTTTTCAAGATGGGCAAAAATGGAGCCATTCAAAATGGTAATGACTGAGGAAGCTGAAATAGGCATAGTGACAGGACAAGAATGGTCGTTGTAAAAAGATAATTGTGCTTTTTTGAGAATGTGGAACAGTGAAGTTTGTCAAAGCAGTCGGTAAGTGTCAGAATGTTTATTTAACCGAGAGCAAGGACGATGGAAAAGCACTGCAGCTGGGGAGAAGCCCCAGAGTGCTAAGGAGTGGAAGGGAGTCTAGATTTAGTAGCTGTCGCTCCTTGAAAAGAAAAACAAGCCATGCTAGAGCTGGGGAGGACACAACGTAGCGGTTGACTGCTGGCTTTTATAAAGCAGCAAGGTTAGGGTTTTATTATCTGAAGTTCATCTCCAGGTTAACAGCTTGGAGGATGTGGTTGCAACCATAGAGGAACAAAATTTAACTCTTTTCTAAACCAACAGTAGTTTTGTGTGAAGGCAGAAACTCTTTTTGGTTGTGCTTTTACAAGGGGTAGACTGACTCCTCACAGCAGAGGAACACTGCCTGAATTCTTTCAACGAACAAAAGGCAAGAACTTGACTTCACACACACTGTACAGGGCCAAATTATGTTGGCTGACATCTTGAGGAGTCCCATTGAAGTGTTAAGGGTACAACTTGACTTCTTCTGTGGGAGGCCAAGAAAAGGAAGGAACAGAGCATATTGTAATGAGATGACGTTAGATACACAGACCTGACTCTGAGTGGACAATCTCATTGCCACCCCCCCAGAAGAGATAAAAATTGGTCAGAAACCCTTCCATTTTCTGCTGAAAAGGAACAGTTTTGTTCTTCTTGAAACTTTTCACCAAAAGTTTCAACTGTGTCAAAACAGAAAATCTAAAATATATGGCTAAATATGGGATATATTTGACCAAAACCCACAAAACTTTTGGCTGAAAACAAGCATTTTTGGTTTTCTGATGGAAAAATTGGAAATTTTAGAAGCCAGAAGACTTTCTGTGAAAATGTGCATTTGGTTGAAAACCCAATTATCCATTTGAGAAAAACTTCACAGAAAATTTCCAACTGACCCTAGCTGGGATATTTAAGACTAGTCAGGAACTAGAAAAAACATGGAATAAACAGTCCTGCATTGGCTGGGATCAGCTGCATGACGTAAGTTTGGTATTTCCCTCGCTCTGATTTCTGTATTTTTCCTTTATGAATGAATCAGAGCAAATCATTTAATGTTGAAATCAGGAAAGCAGTTACCTCCAGGCCATTTGCTCCTTCTCTGAAAACATACCCACCCTCTTAAATCTTAGCTGCAAAGCTTTAGAGACCCTACTGTAATAGCCTAAAAGGAGGCAGTAGGGTTTCCACTGGAGACCAGTTTCAGATGTTTGTCTGGCTGCCTTTTGGGTGGTATCTTTGCAATAGACTCCAGGCATCCTAGTCCCTCTGCAAATATTTCAAACCCCATAAAGCCTATTTCAGAGACCTAATTGCCTGTAATTTACATGCCTCTCCTCACTTTGAAACACAAGAAGATTGATGATAAGATCACGGGTGACAGAAGTGGTATCTGTTGTTAATTACAAGCTGACAATATGGTCCAGCAGAGCCATGGGGACCATAAAAAGCTCATTCAAGGTCTCCTACCACTTCAAACACAGGCTGGACAGAAGGCCTTACATTTTCTATCCTCTCAAGGCATGTTCTTTCTGAGTTATGCCTGCAGTCCATTGTTCAGGAGGTGGAGAAGCTGAAAAAGCTGCAACAGTGTGTTCTTGAGAAACAGTGATAGTGTAGTGAAGAAGTTCCTGTACCTTTTTTCTGAACAATTTGCCCTCCTGTAACTCTTTCACCCAAGAATCTCTGAACATTTTCCAAACAGGTATTGACTCTTAGAGCGTTCCTGTGAGATAGGTAAGTGTGATTATAGCCATTGCACAGACTGGTAAACAGAGGCACAGAGCAGTTCAAATAGCTTGCCCCAGGTCACACAATGAGTCAGAGCAAGTTCGAGGCATAGAAGCCAGCATTCACTTGTGTTACTCTGACCTTGTGGGAGGAATAGGACCTCAAACCTGGAGGCTCTTATTCTAGGCAGGATACATGACTCTGTGCTCAGGTAGGGGAAAATGGCCTTTCCTTGCGTGGTTTTCCACGTGCTACTGTCTCTTGGGCAATTATTGCTGCTGTCCCATGTGGCGCCTTGCGTGTTGCTACGTAAAAAACGTGTTAGCTTCTTTATAAGCGTGGCTTCCCCACCAGAAGTCATTGGGAGTTAGAACCTCCAGGAAATTCACCCAGAAGGACAACAAACAGGGTAACTGCCCTTCTGCCAAACTCCAGCGGAAAGGTCCCTTGTGCACTGACAGGGCTGTCCTAAGTGGGGTGCAGGGCCTGGGATAACCTCCCACCCCATGGGAGGCAACCCTGCTGCCACCACCATGCCAGACCTTCATAATCCCCAGATCCCTCCTGTTGCAGGATGGTTGGGGTGGCTGCCACAGGGCCCCCAAAAGCACGAGGCCTGGGATTGTGACCCCGATTTGTCCTATGGATGGGGCAGCTCTGTGTACTCCTTCTCCAGGGTGAAATGCGCCCCTTGGCAGAGGGCCTGCCGGAGGTCTAGGCTCTTCCCAAGGCCTGGTCTGTGCACAGAACTGCATCTGTTTAGCCAAAGAGGTGATTTTTAAACTGATTTGTTGTAATGGGTACAATTTTGTGAGTGGATGGCAATGACTGTTTAGGCCCATTTAGATCAGACATGCTGCAGCCTATGTTGGCAAAACTTATGTCATTCAGGGAGGTGAATACTCTCCTGCCCTGAGTGACCTCAGTGACACCAACATAAGCATTTGTGGGCATGGTGCTACGCAGGCAGTAGAGTTCTCCTGCTGACGTAGCTTATGCTGCTCCTGTTGGTGTAGCAATCTTAGTGAGATGCACTGCAGCAGCACAGAGCGTATAGGCATGGCCTTAGTGTGCACTTGTGAGGGTGCGTCTCCATGTTCGCGGGAACTGAACTATTCCATGGGCTGTGATTCATACCTGTGGCTGTTCCGCGGAAGCCTGTGCATGGGTAGGTCAATGTAATTGAACCTGATATTTGAATGGCTTCTGTTACGTTGAAATAGGTTGCTCCTTATCAGAAATGAAAGCACCCATGCCAATGTGCATCAAGTTACCAAAGGCGTGAGTTTCAATGGATGTAGTTGCAGTTACTGGATAACATAGCGTACAATTCCAGCACTGTGCACTGTATTTAGGGACAAACTAAGCTGATCAAAGCCACATTTACACTGATACAAGAGTGCACACATTGGGGTTTGCAACAGTTAAAGCACACTGGCTTTTAGAACTCTTTAAAGTGGTGCGGGTTCTACATGTTAACAAGCCCAAACCACAGCAGCCAAGCTCTGTATTATGTTATGGCCTCCTCAGGCAGAAAGGGCCACAGGGCAGGTGCAAAGCCACTTGCTGAATAGCCAGTTTTACAAGTGTTGTACCGCACCTGCTGAAATACTTGGAGAATGCTGAGGGGTGGAGCAGACCAGGGGTGGGATGGGGTGTGACTTGTGAGGTCTTGCTGCCCTGTAACTCCCTCCTACCGCAAACCTTATACAGACTGTCAGCATGGGCCTGAGTTAGGACAACACTGTGCCAGGGGCTGTTCAACCCCTGGGAGACACTGAAAAGCACATGTGCCAGCAGCTTGCCTGCTGTCCTAGTATCCACACAGGAGCAAGCTCTCCCTTTCAGTCCTACTACCATGTTGCTCAAGATGCATGAGGGCCATGGTTACACAGATCCTATGATGTTGAGGTCAAGCATCAGACAAACACACCAGCAAATATGTGGATGAACAATTAATATTGGTGAGGTCACCAGCAAACCCGCAAGCGCAGAATTGGGTATGTGGTCTTTTCAAAAGCTACTGTGGTACAAACTGATAGAGTGAAGGGCAATGACCAGCTTTCTATTCCCATCCTCCGTGTCTTCTAATTACCAGCCATTACCCATACTGGTGAGCCTCCTATAGCATCCCATTTAGAGAGTACTGTGGTTTTGGAGCTGACCACTTGATGAGCTGCTTCTTTTGTCCTTTTCGGCAAAAACAAACAACCCCCACTGCCCCCCCCAAAAAAACCCAACCCCCTAAAAACTGTGGTCACAAATTGCTCAGTAGATCTCAACTCTCCAGTGTCAACCTCTACTGCATTCCACAGCCTTTGGTCTCCTTGGAATTCTGCAACCTCAGCTGGAAACTTGACCCTAAGTACATTTACAAAGATGAAGCTGGAGTTCCATAAGGTTTTAGGTAACTGTCTTTCGAGACTACAGAACCAGAAACGTGTGGGTAAATGATGGATATACCACCAGGTTACTGAGAGCAGGAGGCAGGCAGATGGGTTCAAGAGACAGGATAGCTGGTGAAGCTAAAGATTAAATCTGGTTTACTTAACAAATGTTTTCAGCTCAAACTCCTGAATTGTACACAAACAGAAATTTCCCACTCTCCTGCATCGTATAAAAGGAGCTTTAATTCCATTTCTGCTATGTGCAAGGTTAATCGTGCTGTTATACAAGGCCGTTAGCCCAAATTTAATGTACACATGGTGTTTCAGAGACTTGGAAGGGCTAATTATGGATAACAAGCTCCTGGATTATAATAGTCTCCCCAGTTCAGAGGCACACATTTGAGTTAACATTGGGAAGAGTATAATTCTGCAGCAAGAGCTCATTATCTTTCAGTGGCTGAGCAGTTCTGCTGCAATTAAAACTACAGTAAGCTACAAAGGGCATTTAGATATTTTGCATCTCCTTTTCAGGGGCATGCAATACAAGTAGCCTTGGCAGAATTCACTTTTCTAAAATAATTTTGACAGATACTCTCAGTTAATATTTAATAATTTCCAATTTATATATTTGCACAGTTCAGAAAATTGGGGGAGGGAGTTAGACAATTACTTAATGACATATGACACAAGGTTCAAAAAAGTTAGAGCTTTGCAAACAAATTGCCAACATCACATCAAAATATCCTGATGTGGATGCATTGGAGCGGGTTCAGCAGAGGGCAATGAAAATGATTAAGGGGCTAGAGAGCATGACCTATGAGGAGAGGCTGAGAGATTCTGGTTTATTTAGTTTGCAGAACAGAAGAGTGAAGGGTGAATTAGCAGCAGCCTTCAACTTCCTGAAAGGGAGCTCTAAAGAGGATGGAGGGAGACTGTTCTCAGTGATGACAGACAGGAGAACAAGGAGCAGTGGTATAAAGTTACAGAGGGAGAGGCGTAGGTTGGATGTTAGGAACAACTATTTCACTAGGAGGGCAGTGAAGCACTGGAATGCATTAGTGAGACAGGTGGTGGAATCTCCATCCCTAGAGGTTTTTAAGTCTCAACTTGACATAATCGTGACTGAGATGATTCAGTTGGGGTTGATCCTGCCTGAAGCAGGGAGCTGGACTAGATGACCTCCTGAGGTCCCTTCCAGCCCTAGAATTCTGTGATTAAATCCATCCATCATATGCACCTGCTTTTATTTTCAGTTTGCTAGATTGTTTGTAACCAGCCTAATTTAAAAGTCTAAAACCCTGGATTTTGACTCAATTCTCAAGCAGCATTGCTCATGCTTTCCTTAGCTATACATTTTGATCCTTATGAATGAGATGATTTTTATGCTGGCATGTGTAGGGTGAGATCAGTGCTTAACAACATTTCCCAATAATCTAATTGTTCTAAGCCTGAAGACAGGCCTGCAAGATAGACATGCTGGGGAATTTGAAAGAAGCAGTTGCAAAACCCAGCAAATGTCTTGCTAGGCCTAATTGTCAAATGTAAAGATTTGGGAAAATTAGGGGGTCTTGGTAATGGTGGAGAAGAGGCCCGCTCAAGGATTGTCAGGCCAGTGAACACAGGTCAGGAGAGCTAGCAGGTAAAAGGCACCATAACCCAGAAGCTGCCTGTGATCTGCACACTGCAAGCTGATGTATACAGTGGGAAGTTCCAGCTGAGACACCCAATTGGCTATTGCTCCCTGACCCATGTGCCAAGGTGCCCCTTTGTCTTGGTTCAGGTCCCTCACTGTAGCTCATCCCCTGCTGTAGGGTCTGAGCTGCAGCTACCCCTTCTGTGCTGGTTGGTGGCCAGTCTCATTTCTTCCTCTCTCACTACCAGAGCTGTCAGCCTGGCTGAGGAAGGGAAGCCCCAACACACCTCCCTCCCCAGCTCTCTTATGGGCACTCTCTCACATCCTGCTCTACTTGGCACTTATTTCCCTCACTCTTACTCATTCTCCCTCCCCAAAGCTACTTGCCTCTGTTGCTCTTAAGCCTGCCAGCAGTCGGCTCAGCTGGTCCTTGTTAATTGATTGCCTGCACCACAACTTACTGCCTCCACCTGGGAGCTTAATTAACTCTTTCTGTTTTTCCCCTAGCCCAGGCTGGGTCCTAGGTTACCTTCTACCCTTCCATGTAGGGTCTGATGTTCTGACCCTCTTACACCCCATAAAAGCAAACTGGACAGAGCAATTAACCCAGACAATGGATCTGTGATTGCCTATCAGGATAGCATGACTTGCATTATTCTTTTCCCTATTTCATATTGGCAGAACCTTTTTTGAGGCCTTTTCTAGTTCTGGCACAGAGGCTACCTGAGAAGCGTTCGAGAGGAATGCCCTACAGCTCTGATATTTGTTTGTTTACATAAGTAAATCCCAATAATGGTTTTAATGACCAAGAAAGGCCTGATAGGTACCAAGAAAGAATAATTAGCCTAACCCTGTGGCTTTGGATTTATCTGCCACGAATAAAATACTAGTTCCAAAATATCTTCTAGGATTCATATATAAGAAGGTGATGATATGAGCCAGAGTCTGCACCTACAGACTTTTGACACAATAGTAATGTTTATCAGGGTAGTTTTTTGTTTTTTGGTGGTAGTGGCGGTGATAGGGATTTCACATTTCTAAATCAGCAAAAGTCCTAGTCTAGCTGCAAGAAAAGTTCTTTTGCTAGTGTGGTAACCAGAGGCACTGAGAGCTCATCTGGGTAGAGTGAAGTCTCTGCTCTATAGCATCCATTGAGTGCCAGCTGGCCTTTGGCTCATGTGGTAGAGTACAGGGCTGTAGCCCTTATGTTTGTAGGTTCTATTCCTGGGGCTGGCAGCCCGGGCCTGTTGGTGTCACACTAGGATAACTTTTTTTGCTCAGTGAACTTGGACAAAGCTGTACCTGCACTCAGAGGTACCCCTGGTATAAGTCTAGTAAAGTTAATATATGTAACAAGGGGAGCATCACTTGAGCTGAACAAATAAGAGATAAACTGGCTTCTCTCACCCCTAGGGTTGCCAGCTCTCCCTACCATCTGGTTTGGAAAAATAGGCAACCTTATTCCCAGTGTCTGAACTGAAAGAAATTGGTTAATTTGTAACCCAAACTGATTTTTTCCTTTCTGAAATTAAAAACAGAATGAAAGGCTCCCTGCTTGCTGATCCAAAATGTTCATTTGAATCAAAGTTCTTCAGAAGGTTCCTTGCTATTTTTCCCCTCAAAATAAACTACTTTGATTTTTCCAAAATTTGTGCTTTTTTTTTCCCCAGGCAAAACTGGTTGCCAAATCCAGTAATAATTCTGGTGCCTTCCAAAAAGCATTTTGGAAATATTACCATTTGCTGAGAAATGTCACCCAACTCCAACTGTCACTTCATAGGCTAACAGAGCCCGTTTAATCTCACAAATAGAGGGGATGAAAGTTCAGTGAAGTCTAAATGGATAGCGTGGAAGACCTTCTCTACCTTTCTTTGACCCTCACGGAGCCTCAGGGGTCTTTTCTCTGGAGTTCAAAACCTGCCCAGAAGAGAGGCAGCCTCATATCCCCAGGAAACTTTCTAGACTCAAATAGGGGAATTAAACCTATACCTATCTGCAATAACTTTCCCACTTTCTGAGTACCCTCCTCCTGAGGGAAAGGGATGTTCCAAGTGAGTACAGGAACACCCTGGCAGCAAGGGGCAGCTTAGCAAACAGGGGCAGCTAACAGGGAGTTTCATGTGGGAGTTCTCCAGGTGAAGAAGCAGCGATTACGGGCTCCTTGAGATAAGCAGCTGTCTGTGGTGCGTGTGCTGGGGGAACTGGCTGTTTACTTGCTGTGTGCTGAGCTTGCTTTTGTCTGTTTGGTTGGAGATCCAGGTGCAGAGCTGTTTGTTTGAAGGACCCACGGCTGAAGCTGGCAATTGGAAGCTGTGAGCTTCTGAAGGAGGATTTGACATCTAGAACCCTCTGCTCATTGGTCAAGAGAGCTGGGGGCACTGGGATAGCAGAAGGAGCCAGGAGGCAGTAGGGAAACACAAAGCATTTGGAGTCCATGTTTTTTTTTTGAGGGAGAAGGGGAGTGTCTAATACCAAACCGCTTCTAGAAGAGAAAGAAACGGGTCAAATTCTGTGATTATTTGTAGAGAATCCTGCAATCGGAAACTCTCAACATTTTCCCTCCCTTGAGTGACAGCCGCCCTTGCAGAGGTCACTAGGGCTTGTGGGTAATAAATGTTCTTTGCAAAATAAGGTGAGAAGAGTGATGGTTGTGTGAGAGGAATGCTCACAATTAGCTTGAGAGCAAGCTGAGGCCTGGCAAGGGCGCCTAGGGTCTGCTTCCTTGGTATATTTTATTTCCCAGGAGATTTGCTGATATACATGGGATCATTGTCGGTTTGAAAAGATGCCATCTCAGGCCTTGCCTCGCTGTGCCACATGCAGGTGGAGGGATTAGAGAAGAGCTGGAGGTGGAGTCACAGCCCCAGTGTGGTTTGCCTTTTTTGTGCAGAGTTTTTGCTCTCTCCCGAGCTGTCTGGGGTAAAAGAGAAATCCAGCCCCTCTAACTGGCAGTGATGGCTTCCCTCTGGATTTTTTGCTTATTGCTTGAATTTGTGGTGCGTCAAATGTTGCAAAACCCAGGGAGGTTTATGCGTGAAATGGTTTTGTACAGTGAGGTGAAAAGCAGCATGTCTACAACCCTGGCTCACATCAGTATGTCTGTGGTAATGGGATTACTTCATGGCAGCAGGGGTTCGTGCGCTATTAATTGCTCATGGGATTTCAGCATGTGACTCCTATCAAGCAGTTTGGTTTCTGTCAGAAAACACTCTTGTCTTTCCTGTGCAACTCCCAGCCAATGAATAGGAGCCAGAGAGATGCGTGGTGCAAACAAGGGAGGGGTGGATGGAGTAAACCCTCCTCTGTCAGCTGCAGGGGCTCTCAGGCAGAGGTACTTCTGCTGCTGGGGGAACACAGAGCTCTTTTAGGGGGAATCGACTCACCTAGATCACTATTTCTCAACCCAGAGGTAGTGAGTTCCATGGGGGTCATGGGATGAGACAGGGGAGGGGTGTCAAAAGTGGAGGGCCAGCCCTGGGGGAGCAAGGAGGGTAATTGCCTGGATCCTTGTGCCACAGGGAGCCTCTTAAAGATATGTTACATACTTCAGCCCCATGTGACAAACACAGGTTTCAGCCTATCCCTCCAGGGCTTCAGGCAAGGCTCACAAGTGAAAAACAGGCTCACTATTTCTAGTCCAAACCATTTTTTCAGCTTTAAATTCAAAAGGAAAAAGTCAGCTCCTTTCTCAGGAACAGTGCGCTGACACTTGTGTATTTTGGCATCCGTTTTTGTCAGCAAGTAGTTTTTAAGTGAGGTGAAACTTGCGGCATGCGAGACTAATCAGACTCCTGACCGGAGCACAGTAGTCTGGAAAGGCTGAGAACCACTGCCCACATGTGGCAGCAATGGCCCACACAGAGGGTATAGGCAGGAGAGAGACAGGCCTGTAGTTGAGCGTGGGCCTGAGCGATGTAGATCTGGTGGCCATTGGCTCTGAAGAGTGATAGTGCAGGAGAGCCAGGGGTTCCCTGAGGCTGCAGTAGCAATTGCAGAGTAGTCTGGAGAAAGGGCTGTGGATTCCTCCCCTCCAGCCCCTGAGAAACACCCCTATGTCAATGTTCTGAGGTGTCCCCTGGGACAAGGTGTAATCCTTACCTTGTAATTTATCTGACTTCCCTGGATTAGCTGCATAGACACACCCAGATGCATGTTTAGAGTGTGAGAAGCCCAGAAAGATCTCAGGAATAAACCACAGCAATTTCGTTATCCTCCCCTCCCTCAAAGGACTCCCTCTTCCCAACTACCACAGAGTAGCACCTGTTAGTGGAGTTGCTCCCCTTGTCATAGCAAATGGTACCACACATGCAGGAATGAGCTCTTCACACTAGGCTCTTCAGGTCTTTAGACAAATGGGCCTACATCGAGTGGAGCTGGGAGAGACAGACGTCTCCTTGTATCAGGTACCACGGGCCATGCCAGTGCCAGGTATGGAAAACCAGGTGTCAGAAGAGCTATTACCAGCTCTAGTACTGATTTGCTGGGTGACCTTGAGCAGGACTCTTAGCTTACTTGGACCTCGGTTTTTCCCATTAGCAAAATGGACCAACATTGGTTAGATACATCAACATTGTCTAAAGTACTTATCGAGATCTTTGGATCAAAGATTCCATGTGAGTGTGAAGGGTTCTGTTCTAGTCACACTCTGGAGCAGATTACATGGTGCACTGGGCTGGTGTTACTACATTACAGGAGTTGGTCCTGGAGAGCTCCCCTCCAGACCAGAAGACTAGAGCGGTGCTGGATTTCTTTGAGGGGTGATAGTGGTGGGTGATTCAAATAATTTCGTTAACTTTGTTTCACCTTTCCCTGTTTTAATGCCTTACAGCTCATTAGGGTGGGGATTTAACTCCTTGTATGCTGTGAAAGCAGATTAAGTGCAGAGATCTCAAACTGACCCTTTTCCAGAAAGGCTGCAGTGAGTCTCTGGCAAAGGCAAATGAATGCAAATTTCTGCCTCAGTTTAAAAAAAAAAAAAGGACTATTAGGTCTAATAACAAATCCTTAACAGCCTGTGCACATGTCCATGTGGTGTGTGCAGCTCTGCATATCACCCATGATTATAACAATATGCTGCTCAAAAACATGAAAGATCATCTACCTCCTCTTACTTTTTTTTAGCTGCTTAAGAAATACACACAAGCCTGTGTGCACAAATACACAGACACATGTTTACTTTCACAGGAAGTCAGCAAATAGTTTTAGAGATAAAGTTTCAGCCCATTGTGAGTTATATGCTCTGCCACGATTGTTTCTTTTGCGTCACAATTTACAACTGGTTGAGAGGAGGAGAAGCTGAAAAATCTCTCCAAACCCCTTTGGTCCTAGGAATAACCCACAGGAATTTCCATTATCCTCCCCTCCCCCAAAGAAATATGAGATTGTTTGTAGAAGGAAAAGGAGATGAAACACTCCTTATCCTTTCCCTATATTGTGGGGATTAATTCTTCTAATCTTCTTGCAGTCATCACTCAATTATGGGAGGCTGAGCCCATGGAGCTTATTTCCCCCACTTGTGGGGATACCTGTAGGGTGATGAGAGGCTGAAAGTCCAAGGAAGGAAGGGATCAATGGAGAGGAGAAAACTTTTCAAGTTAAAGATGACTCTTGTTCCTGACTTAGGGGCCTTTGTAAAGCTAGGTCTGCATTGGCCTCCCTCACCCCAAAAATGTCCCATCATTCACAGAACCAGGTCAGTTCCTTCATTGTCAGCAGTAAGGGCAAGGCTAGAGTAGAGCAGCCACTGGTGTTGTAATCAAGGTGTCAGAGCAGGTCTAGATGACCTGGTATTTGAAATGTCAGCAGTCACCACGGCCTTGTCTACACTAGCACTCACTGCACACTGAGGTTACGTCTACACTAGGCAAAGTAAGTCAACTGCAGATATGTAATTCTAGCTACAGCAATTGCATAGCTATAATCCACATATCTGCACTTGGCTTAACTGCCCATCCTTACTGAAGATGGTTGGCGGGACAGTTTCTCCCGTCAACCTCCCTTATTCCTCTCCTCTTGTATCTCATGTCTCATGAGGAGTACAGGGATCGACTCCGACCCCTGAGATGTTGATTTCCCGTGTCCCTACCAGATGAAAGAAATTGAACCCCAGAAAATTGACCCCATCGGGTTGATCTTCTGAGCTAGTGCAGGCATGTCCTGAGAGCAGCTAAAAAGGCTCATATAGACAAATTATTTTGTAGAGACCAAAAATTAGGAATCAGATGGTAATGACGTCCACTTGCTGCCAGCCTGGTCTGGAGTTGAACTGGTGAGCAAATGGGAGCCCATAGTCCTCATGTTCGTTTAATACAAACCTGTATTTGTTACCAATAACAAATAGGTTGAACTCTGCAGGATCAGCATGTATCTTATCCCTGTTCATTAGAGGCTGTGACTGATCACTCGAGAAAGTAATATATCCAGGGCTTTAGGGGGTTGCTTAGCAGGACTGGACATAGCTTCCTTTGCTTGTAAATTAGCCGTATATGTCTATAGATCTATCTTTAGTGCTTGTGTCCTGGGAGAGGCCATCTCATGCTCTAGTGATCAGCCCTGTCTACTCTTCAGAACAACTCCAAAAGCAGCCATTATCTTGGACTTCCAAACCTGACCTCTGACCTTCCAGGCACCAGCAATTTGCTCCCACACCCTGATCCCCCCTTCATCCGTTCCCCTCTCAAATGCCTGTGTACAAAGGCAACATGGCTGGAAGGAGAACAAATCTGAGCAAGAGGAACCCTGGAGACTAGGCACCCTCCAAGAGTGCCTGGTCAGCATCTCCCTGGTCACTGACTGTGGCTGCGGTAATACGGCGTAAGGCAGGAGGCTGTCATTCAGTTAATGGCAGCACAAACCGTTTAGAACTTTAAAGGTCAGAACCAACCCCGGGAATGCCGTGAAAAGCCTCTTGGCCACTACTACACCTCACAGAGCCTCAGGGTAAGCTCAGCTTCTTAAACAGGCTGGAGCATTCTGGACACAGTTCTGCTTCTGGATGGTCGGAACGGCAGCCCTTAACCTCAGTCTAGGGCATGGTAGCTAGACAGTCTCCCGGAGCCCTGCTTGCATTGCCAGGGGACAGGGTAGTTAAATTCATGGTCTAGTTGTCAGGGCTGAAGGGCACCCTTTTAGGCCAAAGTCTGCCTTTGGCCACATCTGAACACCTCTAGTGAATTCATTAAGTGTTCAGCAGGACTGGTCATGACAGAATTATTCAGCTCTTTGTCCACAGGCGAGAGCCGGCACAGCAAAGCACTGGAAGAAAGCATCCTTCAGTCCCGCTGGTCCTGCTAGCTCATCTCTGTCCGTTAGACTCTCCAAATACAGGGAATAAAGGCAAACTGTTTAACTTCTAAGATGATTAGATGGGATACAAATAGCCTGGCGGGTGTGTATTCTTCACATCAGCACATGTCTGAACCAGCGCCATGGGAACCAGTCATGACCACTGTCTGTCTCCGTGGAAACTGCTTCCTGTGAGGTCATTCCGCCTCTAGTGTCCTCAGTTAGCGCAAGCAAAGCCGTGGAGGGCTGGTGAAATGGTCAGAGTCCACAGTGAGGGTCAGAGGAGAAACTTAAGGTTCCTGGAGTCATCAGTAAATTAAACTGGGTAATGAATGCAGCTATGATTGTGGGCTTCCCCAGCCTGGAATCCTGCCCTGAATCCATGGGGGACTCTCAAAGTCTCAGGAAGAGGCTTGAGGGGAATCTGAAACCTGACAGACGGCTCCCTGAGGGGCAAATAAAAGGCAAAGGTGCTAAGGAGATAACAGACGAGCCCCCATTCAAACCAGAGAAGGGGATTGTTGGCTGAAAAGAGGAGCTGTGCATAGAAAAGCAAACAGAATGAACTCTGACCCTGCTGCCAGCAAGAATGAGAAAGAGATCCAGGTCTGCGGCTTTGCTTATCGGGTCTGTTAGGCTGGTAAAGCCAGAGGGGATGGCAGGCTTAAGAGCCAGGTTAATGCTACAGGGGAAGAGAGAACTGAACAATTCCGCCGCTTGCTCTTCCTGAGCTTCGCTCCACTTTGAGACCCCAATTCAGCAAAGCAACAAAGCATCAGCTAAAATCCAGCTCAGTTAAGGAAAGCTTTTAAGCATGTGCTCATGTCAATGGGACTTCAGCATGCTAACTGGATATGTCTCAGAGCCTTGTTGTATGCTGAATTGGGCCCCTCTCCCTCTCCCTGTCATATTATCCATATAACTTTCTTGGCGTTTCCTCTGGGTGATAACTGATGAGGACCCCAAGCTGCCAAAACTATATAGTTCTTTGTTAAGAGAACTATTGACAGAGATGCTGCAGTGAGCACGTGCTTGCAGGCTCACTTCCTGTGGCTTTCTCCAAACTCTTTCCTAATCCCTCCTGCACAGGCTCATCCTTCCAAATTCCATGCAGATCACTACAGTTAAGGCTTCTATAATAGACACCTGCATCTGAGACCCTTTGGGGCAGATGCTGTTTCTGCATGCATGACTCCTGTAGTCTTTTCTGAAAGCAGTGCCCTTGTGTCTGAGAGCAGGATTTCTGGATTCTGCTTGTGAATGGACTAAATGTCACCTGACAGCCTGATTTGCTGTCATGTTCCTCCAGTTTTTATCAGTGTATATAAACTCCTTGAGATCAGTGACATTACACCGGGGTAAAACTGGAGTCATGCAGTGGTGGATCTGGTCCTTTCTTAAATGAAGAGCAGGGAAAGATACCAAACAGGTAGTGGGTTTTTTTCTGTTCCACTTTAAAGGCTGCTACACTGCCTCCCCACTCCTTACAATGTGTATAGACCCCAGAACTGACCCACTGCCTTTCATGAAGTTGCAAAGGATGGTGCCTGTCTCTTTTCTGGGACCCTGGTGAGCCAGAGCAATAATTTAGCTCCAGGTTGCAGATGGGGCAAACAGAGGCTAAATGACTTGCCCAAAGTAAGTCTATGGTGAAATACCAAATTAAACATGGATCTCCTATAGCCTTGCCCAACACCTTAACTTACCGGCCAAATTTCCTCCCACTAACTGCAAGAAGAAAGACAAAAAGGGACTGTGCACCCCAGATGGCATTAATATTTAAAATGACCACATGACAAAGGCTTGTCCAGTTACAGTAATCAGTCATCTCTGGATCCCACAGGATTGCGGGGCCACAGCCCAAGATCCACGACCAAAACTGGCCTCCTTGTTGGCAGGTGCAGCAGTGAAGCTGAGGTTTACGTCTTCCATTTGTCCCATTAATGACAGGTGACTCTCCTCCTTCCTGCTGTCCTTCCTCCCCTCCCTCATTCCACTCTATAAACCTGGGATTCTTATTTCTGTTCCAAAACTGAAGAAGTGGGTCTTACCCACCGAAGCTCATTACCTAATAAATAATTGTTTTAGTCCCTAAGGTGCTACAGGACTGCTTGTTTTTTGTGAAGCTACAGACCAACATGGTTATCCCTATTTTTTCACTAGTGTTTGTTTCACTGCTGAGCTTGCTCCCGCTTGGGTTCCAGCATGCCAAAATATGCCAGAAAGGCTTCTTCCCTTCTGTTTCTGGTGCTCTTAGATGCTGGAGATTGCAGGGAAACTGCACGTGGCTGTTCTCAGGGGATCTCTTGTTTCTGCACAAGCGGAGAATCTAGCTGAGCCCTGGTGGATCGATGTACAACCAAGTGATAAAAACCAAGCTCAAATACTGAATGTTTCCTGGGTCACTGCTCACCGGGTTGCCTTCCTGAAGGTCAGGGCGGCCGGGGATAAAGGAGAAACTGCAACACACTCTCTGCTCATCTCGGGTCTTTACGTTCTTATATCCTCAGCTTTCAGTTGTTTTCGAACATCAACCAGGCCTGGAAAAAGAGGCCTTTACCTTGACCGATTCTATGCTGTTGTTTCAGGTGTAAAGGCTTCAGGCCTGATTTTGATCTCATTTTCTCTGGTATATTTCTGGAACTCGCTGGAGTTGCACCAGTGTAAAATGGGTGTCAGTGACATCAGAGGGAGTTCCTTACTATGTAAAAGTAATTGCAGGGTTTGTTCTCAGTCTCTCAATGAGAAATCTTGCTACTGATGTGGGAGTGAATTATGAGCAGCAAGGGAAGCGTCCTTATTTAAGTTGCCCTTTTAACACTGACCTTCCGAGCAAGGGATTCGGATTATTTGAAGGAGAGGAGTAACTGACACTGGGTACAGCAACTATGAAAGTGTTCTCATCAGGGCTGTTTGTGTCTTGCATTGAACTGCATGTCACATTGAAAACTGATATGGTGAAAGAAAATAGTCCCTGTGCCCTCCCCCTATGGAAATCCAAGGAGTGGTGTATTTACTTCTAAAGATATTTGATCAACTCCATGAAATACCAAAGGAAGAATTAAAGAAATAAATAAAACCCCCATGATTCTCTTTTTTGTATTTTGTTTTAGCTGAAGCTCAGATGTTTAGCCAAACGGTAAGGAGAGCAACTGTATGCCATATAATACCTAGCTCATAGAACTGGAAGGGACCTTCAGAGGTCATTAATTCCAGTCCCCTGCCTTCTGAGCAGGATCTATCACCATTCCTGACAGATTTTTTTGTAAAAATCTGTTTGCCCCATATCCCTAAATGGCCCCCTTAAAGATTGAACTTACAACCCTCAGTTTAACAGGCCAATGCACAAATACAGTGTGTGGTTCTAGGTCCCTGGAAGTGCTCATAAATGAGTTAGAAGTTGCCCCGTAGTGTTCTGGCTGGCATGTATGAAACCACAATGTGAAGTGCAGCCACAGCTCTTAGTGGCTAGAATCATTCAGTTGTTTGTAACTGACAATGTTATAACCCCACTGAAATCTGCAATGTGTGAACCTAAATATATGGTGGTGAAATTTGGATAAGCACCTGGAAGCCATAGTCTTTATGGGATCAGAGTCTGCAAAGTCTGAAGCCTTGCAAGGAACAGAGCCTCAGAAGATTCTGTGAACTTCTTGCTTCTGCTCAGATCAGAGTTTGAAAAGTGCAAAGGTCATCAAAATGAAAACTGAAGGGGAATGGAAATGTGACACAAACATCCTCCCATCTCAGAAATAATTTTATTTGAGTTCTGGGCAAATGGGTTTTATTATATCCAGACCAATTTCTCCATCTGTAATTAAAATCTGTTCCAAGGGTGCCAGGACCTGTCTTGTCTCTTATGTAAAAGAATAATTGCTACAATGAAAATTGCAGGGCTGGTAAGCTCAGATTTTCAAAGGTGTCCACAGGAGTTAGTTGTCCAACCCCAATGCAAGTCTCATCTGTGTAGTGTTCTGGAATTATACATAGCACAGTGATAATCATTATTGATCCTCAGCAGCCCTGGTTATGGTTGTGTTTCCTTGTGGTAAGGATTATACAAATACAGGGTAAGACAGTCTGCTCTCAGTTTAAAGTACAAGATGAAAGCTAGGAAGCGTATGTTCAGGCAAGTTCTTATTCACAGCCAAATTTCCCTCTCATTGGTGTAGAACCTTACTGAAATCAATGGAGTTGCACAGGTATCAGTGAGAACACAATTTGGCCTTCATGCAAAACTCCCTTTAGGTCAGCCCTCAGCTGGGCTAAAGTCAGCTAGGTGACTCAGAGTGACACCAGCACAACTGAGCAGAATTTGGCCCAGGCTGAGTAATGATTTGCCCTGCATTGCTTTTGTTTTTGAGATCTGGTTTTTTTTAATATACAAACCCTGCATCTTTGATCAGTTTCTCCCCTCCTCAGCCCCAGTGGAGTCTGTCAGGCTTTGCCTGAGATATCTCATATTCTATTTTAGATGAGGTGGGCTCAGGCGGGCTAGGGCTGGGCTGAATTAGTTTGTGTTTGGTCAGCACAAGGCATTCTATAATTCCTCAGCATTATTATTGGCTGAATGTTTCTTGCTGCTTTCGCTTGCTAACCCAACCCAGGCCTTGGCTCTCCTCTGGTTTTGCAAAGTGTCATTTTGCACTTTTCAGGCTAGACTCCTTGCCAGGACATTGACAACTTGCATTACAAGTCACGGATGCTCACAGAGCAAGAATAGCTATGTGGTTAAGCACTGGACTGGGAATTGAGAGATCCTGGATTATATTTCTGGCTCTTCCCCTTACTGACCAGGTTCCCTCTAATTTTTTTCCTTCCCTGGGTGAAATAAATCTTGTTATGGGCACCAGGGCATGTGCAGCTGTGCACCACAGGGGATGCTGCTCCTTACATCTTGTGTGATCTTGTGAAGGTTGCTTCCATTTTGGTGCTGATGTTTTTGACTCTGAAAAATGGGGATGAGAGGAACGGCCATACAGGGTCAGACAAAAGGTCCATCGAGCCCAGTGTCCTGTCTGCCAACAGCGGCTAATGTCATATACTCCAGAGGGTGAACAGAATAGGTAGTCATTGTGTGATCCCTCTCCTGTCATCCATTTCCAGCCTCTGACAAACAGAGGCTGGGGTACCGTTCCTACCCATCCTGGCTAATAGCCATTGATGGACCTAAGCTCCATGAATTTATCTAGTTCTTTTTTAAACTCTGTTAAAGTCCTGGTCTTCATAACATCCTCTGGCCAGGAGTTTCATAGGCCTACCTTACCTACCACTCCAGGATATCGGAAGACTTAAGGCTCGTCTACACTAGACCTTAAAGTCAATCTGAGACATGCAGTTCCAGCTACGGTAATGGTGTATGTGGAATCAATGTTTCTGTGATCGACTTACCTGGCCATCCTCACCAAGGGAGGTCCAAGGGAGAAACTCTCCCTTCAACCTCCCTTACTCCTCACGAAAATGAGGCGTGCAGGGGTTGACTCTCAACCCCCAGTAGGTTTATTTGGTGTGTCCTCACTTGGGGTGAAAAACTGAATCCCAGAAGATCAATTCTGATCGGCTGGATCTTCCAGTAACTGTAGTTGGACCCTAAGTGCTGAGATCCTTTGGTGTGGGAGAACGTGTTGATTGTTAGTATGAGATCCCTGCTGAAACAGGGAGCGTGTGCGTCTGTGAGCCCCGGACCCCGGTTTCAGAGAGATAGCAGCAGCGAGGAGGCGGAGTCTTTCTGTGTTGCTTTTCATCTGCCCTGGGGAGAAGAAGAGGGTTCGACGTTGGAGTTTAAGTGTTCCTTTGATGCAGAGCAGTTGCTATGGGTGGCTTATGGGGACATGATCTTGCCAGATCTCGCATTTCTTGAGTACCCAAAACGTCCTGCAATTCCAAAGGAAGTCAGGACCCTTGTGGAGGAGGAGGAAGTCATGATACAGGGTTATGCCAATAGACAGCAGAATGAAAACTCAGATCCTTTATGGCCCAGGGACAAGGGCAGAGCCTGAGTGACTGGACATGATCCATGGTGAATGCGGGTCAGAGGTCTCCCTCTGCAATCACAGAGGAGCAGCGGAACCATACACCTCTCATGTCTATAATGAAGCTTCTCTTCTTTCCTCACTTACGGGCAGACCTGAAAGTCAATCTGAGATATGCAATTCCAGCTATGACAATCACATACCTAGAGTCAGTGTATCTAAGAGTGATCTATCAGGCTGTCCTCACTGAAAGAGGTTGATAGGAGAGTAAATCAAACCCCAGAAGATTGACCCTGTTTGGGTTTATCTTCCAGTAAGTATAGACACACCCTAATTTGCTCCAGTCCTGTGCTGCAGTGAAGCCCTCCACACAGAGGCGTGGGAATCCCCCAGTCACTGGGAATAGTTGAGTGCTACTGCCTTTGAATCTCCCTGCCTCCGTGCTTGTGTTTTGGATTCTGCCCTAAGCATTTGTCTGGAAGGGAGATTAAACTTCCCTTATGTGAATTCTTTCATAGGTATCGTCTAGCAGGCATTGTGATTTCTACCTACCTTTAAATCAGAGAAAATCGGGTGACTTTTTGGTTTTACAGCAAGCTTCAAAGTTTTTATAAATATTTAAAAGCACATTAAACTTGGCATCTGCGGCTCTCAAAACATAAACGCTGAATCCACGCCTTGACGTGGAATCAGTCATTGAGTCATGTCAGCTGGGCTTTAAACATAGTTCTAAGCCTAATAAAGGAACAAGATTATAGTGAAAAATGTGCTGCCCTCAGCAGGAAGCACCTGCCAGGCTGTGGGCTGCTTACGCCAGTATTTAGCAGCAGTAAATCTTCGCATATGGAGGGACTCAAGCAATGAAAACTATTTGATTTCTCGCACTCTGCATCTGAAATGGCACTTGAGACAGTTTTCCTATCATCTTTTAACAGCTGCAGGAGCGAGTGCCTAAGTGCAGAGGACATCAGGAGTGAAGGATTTTACTTGGGATAGGCCAAGGGAAATAAACATCTAAGAATCAAAGAGGGAAGGCAAGGAAGAAAGTGGTGATTCTGCTCTCCTTCTGGCGGCCCAAGGGGAACAGCCAGTTCTGTGTGTGGTTAAGGAGTGAGTCGGGAGCCTGGTGGTCAAAACCGCGGCTTTTCCATGGAAACCCTGTTGCCACAGAGGGTCCACACACAGTTCATTTATTTAAGTTATTCAACAGCATTTGACGAGGTTGGATAAATGCATCTCCAGATGATGTATGGTGACATGTTTTGCTCAAATAAAAAAAATCAGCATTCACACCCATCAGGGCTAGTTTTGAGAAATCGGTTTGCTTCACTTAGACATCAAAATCAGTACGGTCAGCTTTTCAAAGAAGCTCAAGTTTTGGGGGTCAAGCAACTGTGAATGAAGGTCGTGTTTTATCCCTACTGAGAAATGGGACAGGAGTTTGTTTATTTAATGTTGCTAAAAATGCTCCTATTCCACTTCTGAAACTTGACTGTCCTCTACAGACTTGTGTGAAGCTTTTGTCTTTAACCAATAGTTGATGACACCTGCTTACCTCATGGTATCTGTAAGTCTAAAACAAGCACTATCCCCTCTCTAAGAAGCTCCTAAAGGGCTGGGTTTCCATGTTGTATCTTACGTATCGATTGCAATCCAGAATCATAGTTTACCAGATGGAAAGAGAAACCACCCCGGCAACACAAAGGTGTGATAGTGTCAAATACAATTTTGATTTGTCCGGTGGGCAGTAGCATCAACATTTGAAGACTCAGATTCTGCCCAAACAGCTTGTGTAGCTCTACTGGGCTAAATTCTCCCTCTCTCTCTCTCTCTCTCTCTCTCTGTGTAGGACAAATCTCTCTTGGTGACAAAGTGTTGTTTGGATTTAGACCAGGAACATAAGAACAGCCAGACCAAAGATCCACCTAGCCCAGTGTCCTTTCTTCCAACAGAGGTCAATGTCTGATACTCAGAGAGAGTGAACAGAACAGGTAATCATGAAAGTGATCCCTCTCCTATATCCATTTTCAACCTCTGACAAACAGAGGCTAGGGACACCATTCCTACCCATCCTGGCTAATAGCCATTGATGGACCTAACCTCCATGAATTTATCTAGCTCTTAGCTGAACTCTGTTAAAGTCTTGGTTCTCACAACATCCTCTGGCCAGGAGTTCCACAGCCTTACTGTACGCTGTGTGAAGAAAAGCTTCCTTTTGTTAGTTTTAAACCTGCTTCCCATTAATTTCATTGGATGACCCCTAGTTCTTTTGTTATGAGAATAGGTAAATAACTTTTCCTTTTTCACTTTTTCCACACCAGTCTTGATTTTATAGACCTCTATTCTATCCCCACTTAGTCTCCTTTATTTCTAAGCTGAAAAGTCCCAGTCTTTTCTATCTCTCTTCAAATGGCTCCCATTCTAAAACTCCTCATCATTACTGTTGCTCTTTTCTGAACCTTTTCCAATGCCAACAGATCTCTTTTGAGATGAGGCGACCACATCTCTTCTTTCTTGGAACTCAAGCTGGTAGCCCGTAGGAAGCAGAACATTACCTGTGATTAGTGATGCCATATTATTTTTGTCCTCATTTCAAATACAAGGACAGTCTTGCCCAATGACCTGCAGGAAACCCATGAGTCAAGACACGCTAATCTCAAAGGATCCCATAGGAAACTGGCAGAGGGTTTGATCCTGTGCAACTGAGGCATGGAGGGTTGGCCCTTTAGGTACAAGGAGGACAGGGAATGTGGAGGTACTTGGTCCTGGGTCAAGAGGGATGCTGCACAGCTGGAAGGTTATTCCCCCTTGCTAGTAGGATTAAAATGGGAGTGTGTAGCTAAAAACCTAATTGGCACACGTAGTTCATTTCTCTTGGGATCTGCCCATTCTGCATGCACACCCCACAGTCTCTAACTCTGCACATCTGAGAATGCACTTGCAACATACCTCCATTCAGTTCAGCATATACCTGGGGGTATTCATGGAGTGCTCACCCTGGCTCGCAAAAGAGCTCAGATGCTGGTTTTGGAATAGAACAAACCAGCAGTCATGTCCCAGCAGTCACGTAGCACTTTGAAGACTAACAAAGTAATTTATTAGGTGATGGGCTTTCGTGGGGCAGACCCACTTCTGAGCACTCATAGCTGTCAGTTTGTCACAACACTTTCTAACCTGGCAAAAATTGCCCTATTGAACCTTGTCTCTGGTGGGTGTAGCAAAATGCAATTCTGCCAGCTAGACACAGTCAGGAGGGCCAACATCTTCTGTAGGCCCCCAGGCAAAGAGAGTGGGGCCCTAGCTCTGTGCCTCTGGAAGGGGTGGGGCCTCAGGCAGAAGGAGCAGGGCTGGGGCAGCCAGCCCTCAGCATTAGCTGGACTATGGTGCTGGCTTCCCCCCAGCCCTCAGAGCTGCACAGAGTGTGTAGGTTGGCACTCTGGTGGCAAATTAAAGGGCTGGGGCTCTGGCTGCTGCTGCTACCGCAGTAGCGGTGGTGGTGGCTGGGAGCCCTGAGCCCCTTCGAATCACCAGGCCTCAGGGCAATTGCCCCCTTAGCTCCTTCCCGCTGTGGGCAGCACCTGCTCATGGGCTTGGACACAGTGCATGGATGCTGTACAGCTACTGGCCCAGAACTGGGCATTCGGAGTCTGATTCACTGCCCGTTGACGTCAAAGCAAAGATTCCCATTGACTTCAGAGGAGATTGAACTGGGTCTTTCATTCTCATTTATGCTATGCCCTGATTGCCTGACGGGCTCTGAACTGTCTAATGGTTGTTGCCCTTCATCACTGTGGTCAGAAGTCACCTGTGTGGTTTCCTGACAGTTATCTTGTCAGTTCACTGATGACACCTGTCCTGCTGCCCTTGTGCCTTGCACTCGCTCTGTGCAAGTAGCCAGTACAGCTGATGCTGAGAGAACTCCCAAAGACCACAAAGGCCACATCTACACTAGCACACTACTGCGAAGGAGCTGGCGAGTGTAGACACACAGTATGAGACATGGTGAGAAAGTGCCCAAGCCAAGTGAACCACAGTAGTAGCACTCTCAGGAGACTACGAATGTATGCCCCCCGCCCCCCGAAAATGGACTCAGCTCAGCCAGTGACCTGATTCTTTGCTGCTTCCTAGGCTGGACGAGGACAGCCCCTCTGAGATACATTTTTTATGCACAGCTACATCAGAAGTGATGTGCAAATTGTTTCAGGCTGCCACCAGCTGAGGTTTCTAGATACCACCCTTTGCTTAGTACAGGTTGAACCACTCTAATTCGGCACACTCTCATCTGGGAACATCTATAGTGCGGCATGATTTTAGTTAGCCAGACGACCACTTATCATGGGTGTGGCCAAGTTTCCCATGGCCCCATAAAGTTTGTTTATAGCCACCAGTTATGGCTCTCAGTGTTCTGTGCTGTTGCTTAGCTCTGATTTATCCCTAAATGTCTTCTAAGAGCCCAGTAAGCAGTGAAAGTGTTGGCAATGTGCTAGACAGTATTGACCTCCCATGGTCTAGCAAATTCTATTGTCCAGCGCCATTCAGGTCCAGAGGATGCTGGATGAGTGAGGCTCAATGTCTGTGGCTGTTCGATCATAACATCACTGTCCATCCTGCTGTCCTTTTAGACTCCGTCCCGAGCCTGGTTGATTTATGCCTGTTATCTGTGGAGAGTGTGTTGGTACCAAGATGTTTTTTTAAGGAGGCATTCTGTGACAATTCCTCTAAAATACGTAAAGGGCCTGTGCCTCGTACCTCTTAGGTATGTGTGTTTCTGCTACATGAACCCTGTTTTGCCACCTTCTGTGAGCTGGATGTGCCTCTCACTGTCAGCTTAACTTCGCTTTATATTAGCAAAGTCTTCACCGTTGTTGCTTCAGGTGTCACACCACGCCTGTGGCGGGCTTTCATTTTAGGCCCTCTTCTTACTGTTAGTCATTGTTCCTCCATGAATGGCTTATCCTCTTATTCTCTCATTCTGAAATATTTAATTATTCCTTTGGTGATTGACGAGGGAACAGATTCAATCCATATGGGTACCCTCTCCTGATCTTCCAGGGGTCTGGATTGCCCCATATCATGTTTGCACAATTCAGTCATTTTGTCACTCATCCAATATTTTGCCTGGTTTTTTTAAATTCTCTCTCCCGTGTCATTAAATACTAACTATCCTGTTCCCATGGTGTTCAGACACCATGGTGATGTGTGCCTAGAACAGAACTGAATACACTTGCTGAGTGGTGCCACCTATGGACCAGGATGAAGGGAATGAGTGGGTTTCTTTTCCCTCCCCCCAAGTATAAGGAGGTGAAGCCATTGAGCAGGAAAATGTCTGTGTTAGGTTAATACATTTTGCTTTGTTTTTTCATAGGTCACATGCAGCATGCCAGTGCGTTAGTTTTTCTCACCCCTATCTCCCTGTAGCGCAGGGAGATGTGGGTTAGAAAAACCAATGCATTGGCGCATCAGGTTCTATTACAACACCCACATCATGTTTTATTATAGCAAACTTGTCGTTAGGATAGACAGGAATAGTCATGCTGAGCTTCATGATCTCATTGAAATCAGACATCGCTTGATTTATTAAATAGTATTATCTGCTCAGAATCGAAACCCAGGAGTCAGTTCTACGGTCTTTCCCTCTCAACAGTGGTACTGACATGCAATGTCCTGCCTAGTTTAAACCTATTAGGCCTTATTCTGCTCTCACTGTTACTTCATTGGAGTGACTCTAGGTTTATGCTGCTACACAGTCGAACTTGGATCACTTTATTCTCTAAAGATACTTAATCAACCTATAGCCTTTGTCAGTTCTAGCAATGAATAAACTTTCAAAGGTTCAGGCTGATGTTTTCAAAGGGTCACAAAGGCATGATGACCCCAACTCCCCCTGAATTTCATGGGTACCTTTAGGCTTCTTTGAAAACCCCAGGCTTTTGCTTTCAGTTTTCTGAGGCACTTGAATGTTCAAAGGGTTGTCCAGGGTTTATTCAAATTCATCAGTAGCTCTCACTACAAAAAGAGATCTGGAAAAAATTAGATTCTGCTTGTGTCAGATATCTGCGATTCCTTTTGTTTGGCTAGAGGGGACATATCATGAGAACAGCTCCTTTTGTGGTTTTACTATTTCAGGTATTCGCCAAAACAAGAAATGAAGAGACACACGGAAATGGTGAAATAAAATAAGCCCAAAATGTTCACTTGACATTTTCAAACCTCAGAAAAGGGTGGAATTGAGCCCAAGTCAGTTTTGGACAGGTTATTTCATCTGATCTGGCCAGGACCAGATGCTTTTGACCACACCAGAAACCAAACATTGATTGCAGAGCATTGGTTTGCTGAGCTGCTGGAAACATCTGTTCCTTTCCACGTGGTTGTAAGAGGAGATCGCTTGAATTCTATCCAAGTCCTAAAAACAAAACTAAACATGGAGTTTCTCCTGGAATTTGTACTTCCAACCTTCTATCAAAATGATGGTGTTTGGAACCTGAGCTCTGGATTATTTCAGAGCACAAAGACCATTTGCGTCGGCTCCTTGGCGTGAGTTATATGCACACACGCTACACTGTCTATTTCACATATTTTAATCTGTTGGTTTGTATCCACAAAAGTGGTGTGTTGGGGCACTAGGCAACATTCACTGTGCTCACAAGGGCTGGATATCTGAGTTACCTCAAAGTTTCCCTATTTATTTCCAAACTCTTCAGCTGTTTCTGTAACCAAGGGAGGAATGTGCACGCTGATAATTTGATCTAATTATCACCCTTTAGTCTATGGCTGTCATGTCAAGAGCTCTGCTTACTTGCCCCATTCCCCACATGCTTGGCGTGACTGCAGGACAAGTTGCAGTGGAAAGGTGAACGCAAGAAAACTTTGTCTGGGACAATTAAGCTCTGAAATCTATGACAGGCCGAAGACTAATTTGGGTTCTTTATTTCAACCTTGTTAACCTACCAGCCCTTAAGTTACATTGTTCTACAATGGTCAATCATCCCCCACTCTTCCGCAAGATATGAGAAATTCATTTGGAGTTGACCATTGGCAGCTGAGGGGACACTATTTGCTGGAGGAGGGGACTGAAGAGTTGTTTTTTAACTTAATGGTGTTTCTAATGGTGAATTGCAATTTGATGCTCTTGCACATGGCTGGGCATTGCAGATGGTTACTTCACAGGGCACAAAAAACATTTGCGTTGGCTCATTGGCAGGAGTCAGATGCACACACCACGCTATCAGAGGGGTAGCTGTGTTAATGTGGATCTGTAACAGCAACGAAGGGTCCTGTGGCACCTTATAGACTAACAGAAAAGTTTTGAGCATTAGCTTTCGTGAGCAAAGGCTCACTTCATCAGATGCTGGTCCAGCATCTGATGAAGTGAGTCTTTGCTCAGGAAAGCTCATGCTCAAAGCTTTTCTGTTAGTCTATAAGGTGCCACAGGACCCTTCGTTGCTGTTACACCCCACCATCTATTTCACATATTTTAACCCACTGGTTTGTATCCACAACAGTGGTGCGCTAGGGCACTAGGCAACGTTTAGTTACAAAAGCAACCAAACTGATTTCATTCAGCTTCTTCTCTGGCCATTGTAAATTTATGTGATTCCAGTTTGGAACGGCCAGGGGTCTGACCCAGGGCAAATACAGGATTATCAACTTTCCAGACTGGATGGGCCAGACACCATTTGCAGTAATGGAACGTTGGCTGCTCTAGGCAAATATTGCAGGACTGGGTCATCCAGGGAAAGGAGCATTTGAGCGGACCAGCCATCTGCTGACATTCATGCGGACACAGAGGAAAGGTAGCTATTAATAGGGACATCAAACGTTCATGTCTCCTATCATCCCAGGTGCTCATGGGGTTTTACCTAACATTAATCAGTCCTGTGAGATAGGTAAATATTGTTGCCTCAGTTTCAGAGATGGGGAAACTGAGGCAAAGACAGCAAGTTGCCCAAGTCTACACAGTGAAGAAGAGGGCTGAGAATAGAACCCAGGAGTTCTTTGAGATGAAAGGCAAAAGACAAGGGTGCAGGAATCACCAGGAAGTGGGAGAAAGCATCAGGGGATGGAAACCTAATTTTAAAAGCATAACAATGGGAGTGCAGTTTTTAGGACGGCAAAGTGCCTACTAAAGTCATAGGGAGTTTGGCTTGAGTAAAGAACTGTCAAGTTTGCCCCAGTAAATGTTGACATTGTAGGTTTTGTGGTTTTTAACCAGGAACCCTTTTAAAATCAAATCTTTCTTTTAAACCTCCGCTTAAACCCAGACCAAACCAAGGCCGGCAAGCACCCAGATCCGCAATCCACAGGCCACTTTTGCTGCCTCATCTTTTCAGTTTGAGTGAATAATTTCCAGGCTTCATTCCCTTTTCACCCAAACTGCTGCCGAGTATGAATCCTCTCTCTGTAGCACATTGTACTTATTGCTGATTACTACTCTGTGGGCTAAATGACTGGAGACTTCGATCTTCTGTTGACTTCTTTGTATGGAAAGGGAACAAGTCCATTTCTTTTGTTCGTTCCTCATTTCCGCAGAAAGGTCACACTATTGGGGTGGAAATGGTAGGGAAAGGCTGAGAGAAGGAGATCTGTGAGTGCCCTGGTGGAGAGAGCGCAGCCCAGGTCTGCGATGGACAGCAGGAATCCTACCCCACAGTAAATCAAGGTGAAGTCTGAGGGACAGAACTGCCTTATGTTTCCTGCCAAAAATGTAGATAAATTTAGGCTTTCTTCAAAATACTCCATTTTTTCGATCAAACGTCAACAGTTTGGGGTGAATTTTTCCATTTAGCAAACAGGCCGGTTTTTGCTGGAGAAAAAAAAATTGAACTACAAGTTTTCTGCTCAGGTTGGGGCTTGCTATCACTTAACAAAGCCCCAAAGCAAATCCCTCTGACTCCTTGTCCATGCTAACAGGTGCTTGCAGGACTAGTACTACAGATGTCACGTTTCATCCTCTTGTTGCTTTTCAAGGTGGGGTTTCACTTTTAAAATTCCTCTCCCTGAAGAATTCCATTGAGCTGAAGCACGTTTTCTGCTTACAAATCATCAGCGACTCTACCATAGGGTTGCCAAAATGGAAGAATCTTTCTCCACCCCTTGGTCTGCCCCATTTCTGTGGCCATGCCCACAATTCTCCTCATGCCCCCCCCGTCTCTCACTCTCCCCCCGTCCTCACTCACTTTCAGAGGGCTGGGGTTGTGGTGCAGGGTGGTGTGAGGGGTCTGGGTCAGGGTGTGGAACCAGGGGTGGGTCGGGGGGGTGGGTCTTGGGCCAGGGACAGTGCTCTGGGCTGGAGCAGAGGGATGGGTGTATGTGGGGGATATGAGGGGTCTGGACCTAGGCTGGGGCCAGGGATGAGGGGTTTTTGGTGTCAGAGGGGGTTGAAGTGGGGCTCCGAGGTGTGGGCTTTGGGAGGAACTTTGGGTGGAGGAGGAAACTCTGGATTGGAGCAGAGGATGTGGGGGAAGGAGGGAGTGCTGGGTCGCAGTACCAGTAACCAGGGATCCCAGGAATTGTCTGTCAGGTCCCTGCATCCTCTAGCTGGGGGTGACCAGGGCAGCTCCATGCACTGCCTTCCTGCACACAGGCACAGCACCTGCAGCTCCGATTGGTTGTGGTTCCCAGCTAACGGGAGCTGTAGGGTAGAGCTGACACCCTGGCAGGGGTCTTCCTGCACCTAGGGGCCTGAGGAGCCTGAGGGCTGCATCCAGAAGCTGCATGGAGCCAAGGCAGGTAGGGAACCTGCCTTAGCATCGGTCTCCTGCTGCACCACCAACTGGACTTTGAACAGTCTGGTTGGCAGTGCTGATTGGAGCTGCCAGGGTCTGTTTTTGGCTGGCAATCCTATGCTACCTGGTGGCATCACTGGACTCAGCCACTACTGAGGCACAGGGCTTTGAGGAGATGACCTTGGTATCTGCCAGGTTTGGGGTGAATGCAGAGGCATTTTGGGGACAGGGGATGGGGCAAAATGCTACCTCCCCAAAAGGCAAAATTGATGTTTGGGGAAATCTCTGTGCTAGGATCCTTATGGTGCTCTCTTCCCTTGGTCCCCTGCAGGACCAGATTTGCCACCAGAAGACGATGTTGTGAGGGAGAAAATAACTTCACTAATGAATGCAGCATTAATAGTCTCTTGGGACAGGGAGGCTGAGTGCTACATGGCACTCACTTGGTCTCCTGGTTTCACTCCTGAAACAGAAGAGAATGGAGAAAACAATGTGGCTTTTTAAATCACAACACAGGCCATCTCCTCAAACCTCAGGGCTAAAGGACACTTAAATCTTGTCTTCATTGCTAAAAAGGGATTTTTTTTCCCTCAGAATATCTAATAAACCAGGACTGTATACCCATCTGGCATTGCCCTCACTTAGTTTGCTTCATGCTGGAATTAAAGCATCTTTCTTCACTGTTTTTTACAATAGGAGAGTTCACACATGTTAGTTATCTTCGGGTAAAAAGAATCCACATTTTTAGCAGTGAAGACAAGACCTTATGCAGAAACAGTAGGGGGCTGAATGGGACCCTTGAGAAATGGGAAAAGACCAAATCAGACTTTTATTTTTACTTTTTATCTTCTTTCTAAAGTCACATACTTGTCTCTGTCTCTCTCTTTTCAGGCTTTGGTGCTAGTCTAAAAACCCAGATAAACCTAAAAACCCACCAGCAGCCATCCTCTTGAACAATCCTACCATAACAAACCAGACTGCAAATCCCACCATTCAGGACCAAGGTGCCAGGAATTTTTTTAAAAAAAAAAAAAGCTTTAGGTGCTGCAGATCCAGGTTCTATTTGCAGATCTGATGATTTCTGGAAGAACTGAAACTTTTAAAAAAATTTAAAGTTTCTAGCCCATCTGGTTGGCTATTGCTGCATAACGCAAATTGATTGCTGTCTTGTTTCCATATTGCCTGCATCTGGAGCCATTACTTTATTCACTGTGGGCCTGGTTTCTCAACAAATGAAGAGGGAGGGACCTTGGATTTAATGTCAAGATTCCAGAGTTCAGTAAGTTCATCTACACAGCTAACAAAGGCTGTTTTCCCCATTCATTTCCACTGAAAAAGATCTATCCCCTTTCTGCTGTAGATGGAAGAGGAAGAGGGACTTTCACACATACCAAACCCATGTGTCCTGGAAAGGTACCTGTGTCCAGCATGCAAAATCTCTTATGCTTCACCTTATAACTTAATCTTGTTCTGTTGTAGCTTTGTGGCCTCTCTGGTATTAATGGCACTTTGAATTTTGTATCAGGATGTACGTAGCAGTCATCCCTTCTGCCTCTATGATGGATCATGACTTTCCTCCAAGAGCCTGCATAACTGTCCCAATGAAGGTGGAAATCCATAAACTGCTTTAGGATCGTAGCCCCATTGGCTAGACACTGTACACATGTAAGAAGATATAGTCCCTGCCTTGAACACTTAACCACATGCATTCACAAGTCCTGTTGAACTGGTGGGACTTATAAACCTAACTTTTAAGTTAGTGCTCTGCTGAATAGCGAGGAAAACAAATGACAGCTTTAGTAAAAATAGTAATGTACACTCATCTTCCTATGAAAACTAAAAAACTGTCATGTAGCACTTTAAAGTGCTACATGACTACTTTTTTGTTTTGATAGAATACAGACTAACATGGCTCTCTCTCTGTCATCTTCCTATGGTCTAAGTCGCTCTGTTACGCCAGTGAAATCCTGTAGCTGTGAACGAGAAAAGTGGGAAATACTCTAGTGCTCTATACATAGAGTCCAGGATCCCTTTATATATCTCTATGAGGAGTGTTTTGTTTGCTATTTTTGTCTAGGAAGGGAGTCGAAGATATAATATTATCCCAAATCCTGCATCTAAGTCTATGAAAGCTCCCAGTGGACACATTTTCCTGCATTTCATGCTATCTCCTCAGTTCATTTTCCTGTTTTGACTTTGATCTTATTCTTTTCCTGGATGAACTCTACTCAGTGGACGCTCAATGATGTGTAGTTGGAGCAGATGGCAACGGAAGTAATGTTGATGTTATTCTTAACCTCTAACCATATAAAAATAGCCATGGTGAAATGCTGTTAATGTCAGTAACACTTGTCCCAGCTTAGTTCACCCTAATTGCTGGGATAAGAAATTTACTAACAATCACAAAAATAAATAAAAAATGTTTTTGTAGACTTTGGGAACTTTGGCTTAAGAAAAGAATGTTCCATTTATAACAGTGAGATTGTATATTTTTAAAAGCCCAAAGATACACAAGTGTGCCAAGGAATCAGAGATGCTCTGCAATTCAATCCAAGTTCTTTCTTTGACCTCGATTGGATTTGTGGAGCTATAATTTACAGCATGACCCCAGGCCTCAAATGTTGCTTATATTTTATAGACTTCAGAAATGACCTCTCTCGAGAGTTGAAGGTGATGGATAGACGGAAGAAAAAATCCATCAACCTCAGCTTTTTTTACAACTCAGAATTTATGCACAGGAACATAGAGAATGTAGAATTGTTTGGATGAAAGCTAGTTCAGAAAGCTGCAAAAGGAATGAGGCGTATGCTGTGTAAGTGTGGACATTGGGCCAATGTACAGCTACATTAGAACTGTGATAAAGGCGCCATTTCAGCAAAGCATTCAGTACATGCTTTGTGTCAGCACAGGGCCAAATGTTTTTGTAGATTTATAACGATCATTTTGAATTATAATCATCTTGTTCTTCCTCCTGCATAATGCAGGCCAAAGAGCCTCACAATTATTTCTAATTTTCTGCTTCAGCTATAACATGTTTTGGAACGAGATCCAGGTTTGCTGAATAACGATGGGATTATTGACAGGCCTAACATTTTGCCACCTCAGGACCATGTCCCCTTAAACAATTACTCCTTTGTGCGAAGGGGGAAAAGATCCTGCCCAGCTTTTCTTCCATAATTCCATTATTTCTGTTCTCTGGTGTCCTGCTCTAGGCAGCCAGGTTGAAGACCACTGCTTGATTTCTCTGGGTGCTGTCTCAGAGGGCTGGCCATATCGGTCTATAGCTTCACATAAAAACAAGCAGTCCTGTAGCACCTTAAAGACTAACAGTTTTATTTGTTAGGTAATGAGCTTTTGTGGGTAAGACCCGCTTACCCTTGAAAACTCATTACTGAATAAATGAAATGGTTAGTCTTTAAGGTGCTAGAAGACTGCTTATTTTTTTCTGTGTGCTGTGTTATTCTAGTTTTTCGCTAACACAGTTAGATACTGTTAACCAGTATTGACAAATCTGAGGAACTATCCAAGACTGAGGTATCCTTAGATGAGGTTTTGGAACTAATTGATACATTTAACCATAACAAGTCACCGGGACCAGATGGCATTCACTCAAGATTCTGAAATAACTCAAATGTGAAATTGTGGAACTATTAAGTGTGGTTTGTAACCTATCCTTTAAATCAGCTTCTGCACCCAATGACTGGAAGATAGCTAGCTTAATGCCAATATATACATAAAGGGCTCGCGAGGTTATCCTGGCCATGACAGACCAGTAAGTCTAATGTCAGTACCGGGCAAATTAGTTGAAACCATGGTAAAGAATAAAATGTCAGACACATAGAAGAACATAAGTTGATAGGGAAAAGTCAACATGGTTTCCATAAAGGGCAATCATGGCTTACTAATCTATTAGAGTTCTTTGAAGGGGTCAACAAACATGTGGACAAGGGGGATCCAGTAGATATAGTGTACTTAGATTTCCAGAAAGCCTTTGACAAAATCCCTCACGAAAGGCGCTTACGTAAATTAAGTTGCCATGGGATAAGAGGAAAGATCCTGTTATGGATTGAGAATTGGTTAAAAAACAGGAAGGAAAGGGTAGAAATAAATGATAAATTTTCAGAATGGAGAGGGGTAACTAGTGGTGTTCCCTAAGGGTCAGTCCTCAGACCATTCCCATTCAACTTATTCATAAATGATCTGGGGAAAGGGGTAAACTGCGAGGTGGCAAAATTTGCAGGTGACACCAAACTGCTCAAGAAGGTTAAGGCCACAGCAGGCTGTGAAAAACTTCAAAAAAATCTCAAAACTGAGTGACTGAGCAACAAAATGTCAAATGAAAAATTTAACATGGATAAATGTAAAGTAATGTACACTGGAAAAAATAATGGTGGAAATAAAAAAGTTATGAGGATGGCCTGTTTTCAGCATGAATGAATGAGGAAGCCAGTTAGAGAAAAGAAGAGGAGAATTTAGGGTTAGTGGGTATGGACATGAGGAAAAGATCCAATGAGTATGTTAGAAATATGATATTAAACTTTGAAGTGGAGGCTAAGAGAAGGGTTGGAAAAAGCTGGATGGATGAAATACAAAAGGCTTTGGTTGAGGAGCTTCTGAAGAACTGCTTGTAGACAGAATGAAATGGAGAAGGTCTTAAAGAGCTGACCCCATATAAATGGGATTAAAGGCTATTAGAATGTGATTTTTTATAAAAATAAAGACATGATTAAACATGCACAAAAGTATCAGTCACCTGGGACACAAGTTGGTGTAAAAAGCGTCTCAGTTTCTGATCAGTGCTTAGGCAAGGAGTGGACAGAAGGGAGTGGATTTCAGCACTTCAGGTTTGGCTCTGGGTGTATATCGACACTGCACTAAAAAAACATGGCTGGCCCATGCCGGCTGTCTTGGCTTGCAGCCCTCAAGCTAACGGGGTGTTTACCTGCATTGTAGATGACTCTGCTGGAGCCAGGGTTTAGAGCATTTTTTTCTTAAACTATGTTTTGCAGAATATGTGTTCCATGAACAATTCGCATGTATGTCACAGGCATTTGGAAAAATACAAGGATGGTCTATATTTTCTGTTATTAAAACCAGATACAACGTTACTTCATTGTTATGATGCCTGATTAAATTATTTCTTTTTGTTTTTGCTGTTTGCTTTTTTTGATCTGACAGCAAATTTTTTTAAAGAAAATTTTCATATGCGTTCCTCATTAAAAAATATTATTGTTGGGTGTTCAGTGGTCTCGAAATGTTTAAGAAACACTGGTCCAGAACCCTGTGAAGTTGGAGCTGCAGAAGGGCTGCCAGAGAGAATGACAAAGATCTCAGATAATTATCCCACATCTCAAGTGAAATTATTGGACACATATGCAAGGGCTAATGGGTCTACATTTCCTGGAGAAGGTGTGCCTCTTTGAAGACCATCCCCAACATGGTCATCATTCTTCTATCATGAGCTGACACTGACCATAGAATACCCCCTTCCTGCAACGCCCAGGTAGGTCTCTGCATGGTTCCCCTTTGCTGTCACCTCTGTGGGATTTCCCCTCCATGGACAAACCCTAAGGACTGGAACATTAGCCTCAAAAATAAGGTCAAGCCTCAAAACTTGGATGCAGGCCCAAACTGTGAATGTCCCAAAATTGCAGGGTGTTTCGACTGAGGAAGTTTGGCTGGGCCCCTTTTCACGGGCAGTATATGGGTGGAAAACAGATTGTGAGCAGCTGTTTTCATGAAGCATTCATGGATTATGCAAACTTTAAATCACACCAAATGGGATACACATGTTTTATAACTAACCAGTATGAGACTCAGGAAGTATGGTGTTCTGGATCCAGAAAGCTAATCTTCTTGCATGATTCAATTTAATAATGAGTTTATATGCTGGAAAGCAACCATGATGCAAACAACAGAGTGAAGCTTTCCAGACACTAACCACAGTTTAAAACTGAAGGAATGGGAGAGTTACCCTCCTGGATCCACAATATCTTCCTCCCAGGTCTGCTTATCAGAGTTTAGCCTCCATTTCATGTGTGTGATTTAAAATGTGGGATGTGTTGCCTGTAAAGCCTACTTTGGAAACAGCTTTGCTGTGGATCAGAATCAATTTGCAAGAGTTCCAGAACCTGAGGATTTTAACACTCATTATTTTCATGTCATTACATCAGAGATGAGGTGATTAAAGTTTATGGACCCAATTTCCCATAATGGAATGGTGAGCCAGGCTGCAAAGGCCAAGCCCAGGGACAAAACTCTCCCCTGAGCCATTTCAGTGGGAGTTTGCCTCACTGAGACCAGAGTAAGAGCTTCTGAGAACTCTTTGGGAGTTTGCCCCACTGAGAACTTCTGCATCTGGCCCCCAGGCTTGGTGTAACTTGGCCCTTACACATGAGCCCTACCTTCATTTGGTTTCAACTCCAAATGCCATTTTGAAAACCTTCTCTGTACCTGCAGAAACATTTTTCATTCATTAAAAGTAGTGGCAGAAGTAGAGGCAGAATGCCTGGGAACACAGACACTCTTAGACAGAGCCATTTCTGCCAATGAAAGCCGGAGGCCCTGCCCGAAACTTGTTGAGAATTAAACTTTGCTTACTTATTCAAACAACATGTTGTGGGCCTGCTGATCTTGGACGGTTGTCATGGTGATTCTGCACTGGGTGATGTCATCCTCCTTTTGTAGAAGCAAGAGCTTTTCAGCTGACCAGCTCTGGGGAGAGCTGCTTGAAATGCTAAGGCATCCCAGGAAACTTACTAGGGCCTCTGCTTCAGAGAATGCATAAAAGATGTGAATGAGATGGCACCACTAAAGCTGCACAGGAATTGATGGGAAAGAAACATGGACGTGCCTGTACAGGGCAGACACCAAATGTATTGTGGGTAAACAATGGTGGCACTGATAGGAGCAACAGAGATTGGAATCAATGAAGAAACTAATTGAGGCCGTTGAATAGCTGCAAAGAGAGAGCCAGTCAAACATGTACAAAAGCATGGAAAAATGAACCAATAAATTGTTTGCATTGGGCCTTAGGAATTTAAAACCATGATAAGGGTGCTGAGTGATAAATTACTCCAGGATGTTGCGTGTCAGATCTAAGGGTCTATAGCTGACATCTTTAGGTCCAGGCTTTAACCCATGCATGAATAATAGTATTTTGCCAATAGGATGCTGTGGATGAGTCCCTGAAGGCTGAGGAGCCTAGTGGCTAGGTCACTGAGTAAGTGGTGGAAAAGAGCAGGACCAAGGCAAGGGGAAGTCTGGACTCTTCTCCCCCTATATTCCTGGTCCAGGAACGCCAAGAATTTTAGTCTTTGAATTTGGATGTGGCCCCAAGAGTCCAGATTCCATTTTATCGGGGTTTTTGAACAGGTTCCCTGCTTTTCCCCAGGGGGACAGGGTGGGGCTTACTTTGCTCCCATGGCTGCTGTGCAGGCAGGTGCTCGTTTGTGCCCACAGACCACTGAACCAAAATCATGCCTCCTTGCTAGTCACCCCCAAACTGAGGCAGACTCCTTTTTAGAATCATAGGGTAGGAAGAGACCTCAGGAGGCCATCAAGTCTAACCCCCTACTGAAAGCAGGACCACTTCCAACTAAATCATCCCAGCCAGGGCTCTCTCCAGCTGGGACTTAAAGACCTCTAGGGGTGGAGATTCCACCACCTCTTTAGGTAACTCGAGTTTTTCACCACCCTCCTACTCAAATAGTGTTTTCAGATATCCAACTTAGACCTCTCCCACTGCAAAGTGAGACCATTGCTCCTTGTTCTGTCATCTGAACATCCTCTCTCCATCCTCTTTGGAACCCTCCTTCAGGTAGTTGAGGCTGCTGTCAAATCCCCCCCTCACTCTTCCCTCCTGTAGACTAAATAAGCCCAAATCCCTCAGCCTCTCCTCATAAGTCATGTGCTTCAGCCCCCAGATAATTTTTGTCACTCTCTGCTGGACTCCCTTCTATGCATCCACATCCTTTCTGTAATGGGAGGTGCCCGAAATTGAACACAATACTCCAGATGTGGCCTCACCTCTGCTGAATAGGGGAATAATCACTTCCCTAGATCTGCTGACACTGCTCCCCCTAATGCACCCCAATATGCCTTTAGCCTTCTTGGCTACAAGGGCACTCTGATGTCTCATATCCAGCTTTGGGTCAAATCCTGTGCAGAGCCGAGCCCCCTACAAGGCTCGTTGATTGTAACGGAGTCCAGGATTGTTCAAGACCTCTCAAGATTTTGCTTTTTCTTAGTAAAGTTCTGACCATAACCCAGAGAGAGTCTTGTAATGCTCTTCAGTTCCACACACCATTCCTCAAAGTTCTTAGATTTCTTGAAGGGCGCTAGTAGGCTTTATGTTGCAGACGTGTGGTTGTGTTGCCCCTTTACTTTTGTGTTGCTGATTTGTATTAATATCTTGCTCTTGATCCTAGAATTGCCTTAGTATTTGTAAATCTTTGCAGAGCTCATTTCAGGAATGCTGTTGTGAATCCTAAAAAGCTCTACATATTAACATGGAGACAGAGTCTGGTTGGCCTTTGGAAGAGTTCAGCATACCTATTGAGTGGCATAAGCATTGTATATTTTCTTTCAATTTCCCACACTACCAAGCTGCTTTAGAAAAATGCCTGCTAGTCATTCCTGGTTCCTTCTTTGCACTCATGGACCACGTGTGTTTGCAGAAGGAACGCTGCTGGAGGTCTCTTTGCCTTGGAAAAACTCAACAGACAATACAGCAAGTCATCAGGATCAAGCTATTCTTGATCCTGCTTTCATCCTTGTTCTCAAGTCACTTTCTCATTGGTTTTCCTGCAAGACACAAGAAGAGAGAATCAACAAAACTAATCCCCAAAGGACATCTTTACACTATGGTTCATGGGCTGTGGCTTTGCCAAGGGCATACTTGAAGAAATGTGGTGCTCTGTTCCAGAACAAGTGAAGGATGGAAACGATGACCACGCCAGCCTAGCCTGCAGGAATCCACCATGTGTGATAGTTTCTTCCTTCACAGCTATGCAAAAAAAAAAAAAAACCAAACCAAAACAAAAAACCCACCCTCCAACCTTGTTACATACCTACAATCTATGTTAAACTCACCCACATTTGGCACAATCTTTAACTCTACCCAAATTCAGTGGGCGTTTTCTTGGGAATTGTAGACCCCTGCAGAAATCTGGGCCCAGTTTCGTATGAACCTTTGGGATTCACTGTTGTATGGAAACCAGATTCAGTGCTGAGCTGTTCACTGAATTTGCCAGTGAGTTTTGAATTCCAGCTCAAAGAAACTAGAACTAAAGAGAAAGTTAATCCAAACTGCTTTGAGCTCAACACTTTGCATCTCAGCCACACTTAGCCTGCTATGCTCTCTGTCGACAAGACTGCCCTTACAATGTTGTTTTGTATGGTGTGGGCACCTGTCCACTAGGAACTGGGCTGGGATTACCAAGTTTCTGTCACTATTAACTTGGCCCTAAATTTGACCAGGTCACCTAGAGGGACAAGGCATTGTGCTATGTGCAGTCCGCTGAATAGCCTCAGTTGCCGAGGCCTGTATTGACTTTTCTAGCCCCAAACCCCAAACTAATTTGTATTACATCTGGCCTCGGGTTTGAAAAGCGCCTGCTTTTGGCTGCCTTTCATCTGCTACCTCTTTAGACAAAATATGGGAATTTTTTGCCTGATAACTTTGCTCACTGAAACTCCCAAAAGGATTTTTCTTTCATTTGCCTAAAATATTCCAATTAGATACAATCAGTTCCCTGGCACACCACCACTTTCTTGAAACTGTAATCCCTTCACTTAGGCTCAGTTCTCTCTTTGGGCTACTTAATTGCTTGCAACACCCCCTCCCCTGTGTCAAAGGGTCTTTTCTATAAATTGTTCTGTAGGGTTCCTGGAACTTGTTAAATTTCTGAGCTATGTAGACTGTGTTTGAGTCCCCCGAGGGCCTTCTTGCACTTGCCAAAGCATCTCCTGTTTCTGGGAGATCAAATATATGTTCTCCTGACCTGCAGCCTTGTTAATTCCAGGCTCCTTCAACCTTGTAATGTTTCTAGTGTATGTTGCTACTTCCCAAATCTTCTTCTGCACCCAGAAGAAATTCAGTCTACAATGTAGGGCTATCACCCCCATTCCTCCTTTGCGCCTATATGTACAGGGATTGCTGGATAGTTCTGTCACCCTCAGATATGCAGGCTGCCAGTGAGTGCTGTTCACTCTCTTTTTCCCCTCTCATTTGAATAGCTCCTTGATGGCATAGAAACCAATGGTGTACTTACTTTGAGTTCAATTGCTTTGGTTTTTATTATTTTTTGTAACCGTACTGTGAATGTAGCTCTTGGGAAAGCCAGGGGCTAATAGTGGTGCAGATAAAGGAGCAGGGCCAGAAGATAGAGCCCCTGGTTTCTATGTTTCTCTCTGCCACTGACCAGTTGTGTAACTTTCAACAAGTCAGGTCAATCCTCAGTTCTCTTCTCAAGCTTCTTGAGTCCTGATCTATGCTAGAGAGGTTATTTCGAAATAAGAAGGCCCGCTGTTGGGGCAACATATGGCCATTCTCAAAGCACATCACCAGCATCTGAAGCAAGACCTTCGGTGCTGACTCAGGGATTGTGGCTGGGCTTTATACACAGAGCCTCCCAGGATGACAGCCTTCGCAACTTTTCTTCACAGCTGGGCCATCTGTGAGTCAGGCATGTCTCCCACTTCCCATACCATTCACCCACCTGAGTGGAATCCTCAGGAAGGAGCACTCCTGGGATGGTCTGCCCCAGGAGCAGATGGCCTGCCTGTGGACCATCATGGAGGGCCTGGAGGAGGAGCGGGTGGTTCACTGAGTGGTGGGTTGGAGCACTGGTGGGCCACCTTATGTGCCAGCAGGACACCTTGGCTGTGGCAGTAAAACGCCTGGTATCTTGCATACAGCCAGCCACCAGTCAAGTCTCCACCCGCCTCCCCGCCAGTCTTTCCCTCCCCGTCTCTTTAGGGACTGCTGGGGACCAAAAGCATGGGAAGGCATGAGCCCCTTGGCAGCCTCAGCCTCCCCAACACCTGGAGTCAGACAGCGTTCACAGCCCCAACCCTTAGCCCCATCCCCTCTCCTGCATTCCAGGGTCCTGTCCCCTTCCCTTCCCTGTTGTATGTCCCACCAGTAAACACTCTGTTTTGTTGCAGAAAGTGTCCTTTATTGTTTGTTGTGCAGGGATGGTGGGGAAGGTGGAAAGGGCAGGGTGGGAGATGAAAGGCACACATAGAAAAGCAGAGGCCCCTACTCTAATTAACTTTATTTACTACTCCATGCAACAACGTTTCCACATGCAGCTCTGGCAATGCTACTCGTTCTGTCCTTGCAACACATACCTCTAGTCAATGCATGTGCCCCAACACCGTAATCTTGATCTGCAGCAAGTACTGTTCTTTCAGAGCTGAGTCTGTCCTGGTCAGAGGCTTTCCGTCTGGAGACTTTGTTTTGCAGCTCTGCAGGGCATATGATGAAACCTTCAGGATCCTTCATTGGATCTGATATCCTCCATTAATTTAGTTGCCATAAAAGAATACTTTACAGTCCTCTGAATTTGACCTATAACATATTCTGGGATTTTGAGATGACGGGCTTGCTCCTACAAGTGAGTTCCACCAGATTACTCATGCAAGCAAAATGACTCCCTGGTATGTTTGTTTCCAGTATTTTGCCCCAGATCAGTAACGACCCAAGCTTCATCATCATCTGGGATCTGTCTGATAGCCTCCATGGGACAAATCTGGGGAGATTCAGTGCAGTTGCCAGTACAGAAGAGTCCATATAATCACAATTAGCATTAAGTATCTGCTTGGCAGGCTATGCAGAAGATCCAAGAATTGAATTATCCATGGAAATTGGCATTTAACCTCACTCCTAAAAGGTCTCTGCTTGGATCAAGGCAATAGCTGACTCTTCTGTGGCTCCCTGCCCTGCTGCTGCTGAAACAGTAGAATATTGTACAAAATCCAAAGCCTGGATAGTTTAGCCTGATTTCAGCTCATGGTACAAACTTTAAACTCAGCCAAGGTGCTGTGAAAATGTAACCCACACACAGGATGTATGATTCACTGTCCCATGTAGTGGCATTTGGAGCAACTACACAGAGAAACAGTCAGTCTCTTCTGCAGCTTTAGCTGAGAGAAAGGTGGCTTTTAACTAAAACTGCAGAGGCTCCTGCACTAAGCTGAAGAGGTCCCAGGTTTGGTTCCACCTGCTGGCATTATGAAAACAGCGCTGGCATTTGACAACCCTCTTGGAGAACCTAGGTCTGGCTTATGGCTGAAACTTGTCCACGAATTGGTAGCATTGCACGGAAACTAGCGGGCAGACCCTCACCTGGGATAAGCTGCCATCACTCCACCGAAGCCAGAGAAGCAGCAGCTGAGGATCTGCTGCTGGTTTCTTGTGAGCAAATCTGGGCCCAAATCCAAACAATGAAGGGCAAACAATAAACATTGATTGGAGTGTGGGACCAGCTGCCGGATTCTATTTTTGGTCATATTTTGAAGTGTTTCCCCTCCCTTTCTGTGGGAGTGCAACTTCTCAGACAGAGCTCGTCTCTGTCAGAGGCATGCTAGCCCTCTGCCTCCAGGATGGAGAAGAAAGATAATTTTTGACTTAAAGCAACTGGTTACAGGGCTGGTTAACAGCTTCTATGACTTGCAGTGCAGATGTATTTGCTTTGGCTGATGTGCAATCTAAACAGTTTTCAAGCACCTCAGATCCGCAGCTCGTTGTGGTTTTATCTCCATTTGTTCCAACAGTACGTCAAAGTAAGGGCCAGCAGCTCCTGTGGCACAGTCTCCTCTCTCTCTCAGTACTAATAGGGACTGACATTCACCTGAGTCCAGAAGCCTCTTAATCCCACAGGCCCCGGCCTGCTAAGCCCTACAGCCACACTTCACTAGCTCTGTGAATGGCCACACTGGCTTCCTTGGGAGGAAGAGCAAGTCCACAGGCCAAATGTGGATCTGGTCTAAACAGGCCCAGCTTCATTGAAGCCACAGGGCTAAAGGAACTCTAGAGGAGCTCAGGCCCTAGAAGTGGGGTATCTGCTCGAGAGGGTGCAGCTAGACTTGAAGCCCCAAGTGGAGGGGGAAAGGAGCTATAACAGGTGGCCAGAACTCCCTCTTCTGCTTCAGCCTCTTCTTCAGGGTGGGGCTAGAAGTGTCACTTGTCCTGCTCTTTGGAGGAACCCTGCTGTACTACCTGGGGTTTTATTAGGTCCCTATTGCAATTTTATTAAGGCCCCAAATACAACAATTGTAGAATTCCCCCAGGCCTGATTATAGACCAGTCTGATGTCTATCCCTGCAGGATCTGAGGCTTAGATCCTCAGAAGTTTTTAGGCACTCAGCTCCCATTGAATCTGGCCCTATCTGATACCAAGCACACATCCCCGAGTCTGCAGTGGCGGATGACTCCAGCCCAATGGACTCCCACCTGCTTATACAAGGTCCAAATTGGCCCTTAAGCATTTAAACATGCCCTAAAGAAATCCCCACTGCCCCAAGCTATGCTGGAAATGTAAAGCAGGTCTTTGTTTTTGTTCCTTTAATTTTATGAATTTCTTCCTTTTACTATCAAAACAAAAAGCAGTCAAGTGGCACTTTAAAGACTAGCAAAATGGCTTATTAGGTGAGCTTTCGTGGGACAGACCCACTTCTTCAGACCATAGCCAGTCCAGAACAGACTCAATATTTAAGGCACTGAGAACCAAAAACAGAGTGTTTATTTTTTTACTCTTGCACATGGATAAATATGGAGTGTGTTGCAGTGGCATGAAACTTTCAAAGCTGTGGCCAGCCAGGCTGTTCCATTTCAGTCTGCCTGATGCACTACATCTGTAGCACAGCCGTTGCTGCTAGGCCGAAGACCAGTCAGTTCCTTTCTGCTTGCTGGTTAGGGTAAGAAAGTCCATCTCTGCCATCTCTGTAGAGCAATGGTGGCTGCAGGGCCCATTAGCAGTGATCCAAGTCAGACATATGCTTGGTCTTCTCTCTGCAGAGTTCACAGTGCATGACTCAGAGCAGGGGAGCAGACAGTGCAACATGCCAAAAATTATTTCACTTTGTCAGCTTAGTAAGAACACTATTATTTTGATAGGAGGCCATGTTTTTATAATGTAACCCTTTGAGAAAACAAACAGAAAAGTCCCCCTCTCCAGTACCCTGACCTTGCTCCACTTCAAGACTGCTGAGTCATCAAGTGCACAGGTGTAAGGAGAATCCTCCACTCCCCACCTACAGTCCACGGAGCTGGACTAAAAGTAGGTGTCACTCTTTCAGCTTTGTCTGGGCTAGAATTAGGAGCACTCTCGGGTCCAATGCCTTGATTGTCCCCACAATAGGACTTCAGGACAGAGCCTTCGCTGGTATAAACTGATTAGAGGTGGGAAAAATACCCCCCCCCCCGCCAAAAGTTACTGGAGTAAAAATACAGCTACTTTGGAGGAAAAAGTAATTAAGTAAAAGACAGAGTATACCTCTGGAAGACTACTTGAGTAAACACACAGACGTATCACACCTTAATTGTGCTCAACTACCCAGAAGTATCCATAGATTTGCACAGGATGGGTACTTTTCACTTCTGGATACTTGAGCACAATTAAGACGTGATACCTTTGTACTTTTACTCAAGTAGCTTTCCAGAAGGAGACTTTGACTTTTACTTAATTACATCCCTCCCACCCCAAGTACCTGTACTGTTAAACAAGTAACTTTCTTGGATTCTTTTTCCAGCTGTGAAACTGATGCGGCTGCATTGATTTCACCAGAGCTGTTGGTGTCAATCCAAGCTGCATCAATGTATATTAATAACATTTTTTTGGTTTTGGTCTTGTGTTGTTTCTCTGTACCAAGAGAAGTGACATTTTAGCAGATGCCCATTTGTTAGCCAGCTTGCTTGGTCTTGTCAGCACATTTACCGCCTCTCTTTATAAACATAAGGGGAAAGCAATATACTTCAGACTGGATTGCTTCTGGGTTTTGTTTCATGTCTATGCTGGGATCCATCATCAGCCTAGCTTCTCTCATACACAAAGCTCATGTAGTGTGGTCAGCTCTCAAGATTATATTATGAACCTTGCAATATTTGGTGGGTTCTCTTAATGCCTTAGCGGCTGGAGGCATATGATTATCTGGGAATCTGAACTTTCTTCTTTAAAAAAAAATTTCTTGCCCTCTTTGCTGTGGAAAACAGCTTGAATCTAATTCTTGACTTCCCTCACCCCCGCCCCTCTATTCTCTGATTTGCTCACCTTGATAATTTTTTTCTGATTTGTCAACTTTGATTACTATTTTTGGTTCTCTGTGCCTTAAATATTGAGTCTGTTCTGGTATGGCTATGATCTGAAGAAGTGGGTCTGTCCCATGAAAGCGCATCACCTAATTAATTATTTTGTTAATCTTTAAAGTGCTACTTTTCTGCTTTTTTGTTCTGTTGACAGATCACTCTAGTGTAGACATAGCCTGAGTTACACTGACCCTTTGTAAGGGCTTAATCCTGAATTACTGAAACTAATGTGAATTTTGTCATTGGCAGTCAGGATTCGTGCTGCATATTTGAGTCAGAGCGGTCACTCCATATTTACACTGTAACTGCATTGATATTTTGATGTACATTGTTTTTACCTTGGTCTTTTGCAGGAGCTCTTAGAGACAGAAGTCCTGTCTTCTGTGCATGACATTAAAGATTCTGGTGTTTTTCATGTGCATTTCCCCCAGCATCTTAAACTGAGATTTCCTCTGTCCTTCACTGTTGGCCTTGTTATCAACTAGCATATCTATTGGATGGTATTTACATCTTCTGTAGTTGTTTTGTACGAGTGCTTTGGGATGAACGGTACTGTATAAATTCTGTATGTTAAAAATAATAATCAGGATGCTACAGAGGTCTCTGGCTTACATCCCTTTGTCCTACTTCCCGGAGAGAATTATGCTGCCTAGAAATTGCTGTGTCCTGGACATATAATACGAAGTTATAGTAATAAATCCCATATACTGCTTTAATATTGTTGAGCCATGAAACGATTTGCAGTCTAACCTATTTGCATTATGTTAAACAAACACAGAGGCTCCTAGTCCTCAGCGAGAGGAACATCTACTAATCATATTGTTTGCAAAATGCTTATTTGCTGATTTGGAGGTCAAGCATGTTTGGCATTTCCAACACTCACTTAGAAGTGAACTCTGCTTTACACTGGATGCAGCTCTCTGTTTCTGCAAACCTCACTTTCATTTTACAGGGAAATGTTTATTGCTTGGAGGTCACTGACATCATTTTAAACATCTGCCTGAGCACAGGAAAGGGGATGATTTTAATTGTTTTCCTCGTGGCCTTTTAAAGCTCCGGTTACCCTTTTTCACACTCTGATTCATGCGTCACAAACCTACTTGCTTTGAGCATCCTGGAAAGCGCGAAAAGAGCAGTTACATCAGTTATTTCAGCGCAGTGCTGCCACTCACATGTCATCACTTTGCTTTCACAACTGACGGAAATTATTTGGAGTGCTCAGGAAGAGTTGGGCGAGAGCTAGAAATGGAAATCTTGTGGAAGTACAGTTGAGGCAGTGACGGAAACCCTCCCACACATCAGCCCAGGTGACCACCCACCAGCGTGCTTCAGACCGGCTCTGAAGGGTTGGGTCGCGAGAGAGGCTTTGTCTCTGGGGGAAATTTACCACTTTTGCAGCAGCAACAAAACTACGAGTTGGTAGCTGGCGAGCTAGTAGAGATGGAATGCTGGCAAACTCAACATCTATGCATGCTCTGAGCACATGCATATGGAGCTCTAGGATCCAGGTTTTGCACATGGCTCTGCAGGAGTGCATGTCATCTGGTGGCTGTTGAAGACTGATTTGGAGTTTTTTTATAGACTCAGAATCCTAGGGTGGAAGAGACCTCTGGAAGCCATTGAGTCCAGTCCCCTGCCTATAGCAGGACCATCCCCAACTAAATCATCCCTGCCAGGGCTTTGTCAAATTCTATTTTTTTACTTAAGGAGAAGCTACTGGGCATAAAAATATCACTAATCTAATCTTGTTTGTCAGAGGAAATCACGAGAAGTCAAAGGAATAATGTTGCGGGACAAATTGCTTATAACAATTTCAAATCTGTATCTACTCTGCTGGTTATAGAGAAAACCCAAGTAGCAAAACAAAAACAAAAATCCCCCAAAAGCCCATGGAAACACATTGAGTGGTGCGCAGGGTGGATGAGGGAGACTGTGGCTTGTACTTTTCTCTGAAGGATCTGGCGCTGGCCAGTGTTGAGGAAAAGACACTGGGCCGGATGAACCTTGGGTCTGTTGAAGTCTGGCAATTCCTTTGTTCCTATAAAAAAAGCAGTAGATGCCATGATTTCTGTCCTAGAGCGCATAGGCCCAGAGTTATCGTGTCCGTGCTGTGATGACTTTCCAAAAGTGTTCATTGTTGGGCCAATTCTGTTTCAAGCAAAAGGAGATAACTCAAGCACTGAGTCCATTTGACAATCCTGCCTGATGAGATTCATTTGTTTCTGTTGATTTTGGCATCTGTATTTATGTCCTTGTTTATGTGTTGGGTGTTTTGTAAATGAAGGGATTAGTAAATGGATTGTTGTCTTAAACAAACTTAGCTGGTTTTTGAAATGGAGGTTTTGGAGTTAGGATCAAAGTACGCTTTTCTCCTGACAGTAATGAGAAGTAACCTGCAAATCCGTGGATATCCTCAGCTCATTTTTGCAAATAGGGATGCGGATACAGATACAAATTTTGCATCTAGAACCTGCAAATTTGCAGACATCCGGTGATCATTTTTTCAGAGCCAGATGCAAATGTGGACACCAATTTTGTAACTGCCAGCTCCACATCTACAGTTATTGTCTAGTTATATTTTTATGGGTACAGTGAGTGACTAACATATCTTCCCTGTTTCTATTATTTCTGACTGTTATATGCAATTTATGAAACCTGGAAAAAAATCCAACTGTGTTGGCTGTTTGCAATTAACGGCTCCCTTTCTTGGCTAGAGCTGGGGAGGTGATGCAGAGTTTGACAATTAACTCCTGTTTTTAACATAAAAGATGCACTCACTAACTTCAGATGGGCTCAGTAATACTTCTCCTGAAATCTTCAGTTGTACCAAATTCCTTTTCACTTTGCTCTCTGCAATTGTTTATTTTATGTTGTAGACTATTTTGTATTGTCAGGACATCATCATAGTCCAATATTTTACTTGGCAATAGCTCCCGGTCACAAGCTCAGCTGCTCAAAATTTCCCATCGCTAGCAATCAGCAAAACCCAGGCAGGCTTTTACCATCTGCTAATGGACTTATGTGGCAAAGGGGAGGATTAATAAAGAGGTGATCTCAGCTGCTCATGCTTTGCATGAAGCATGCATGGTAATGGAACAATCATAATTTCAATGGCTACAGCTGTAGATTGCTCACTCACTGTTCAGATCCTGAAGGCCATCTATCCAACAGGTGTGAAAAGAGGGGGTTAAGGAGGAGGGAATGCTTGTGCGTGTTGAGCCACACAGTTTAGTTTGATTCCTTATTCTTTTATTAAGTACTAAAGTGTTGGTCAAGGTGCTATGTCCCAGGTTCTCCAGCCTGGCGGAAGAGTGCTCATCATGTCTGGAGAGATGTATCTGGAAGACCCCTGATCACTAGGAGAGTTGCCCTGTTTAAATTAGAGCAGCCTGGAGGCTACTCTGTCATATGCTGGTGGTCAGTGATATCCGGAAACCAGATGAGCATGAGCTGGATGCAGGAATATCGTGGCCAGTCATTTTTCCTTTGGCCATGACCCCAGGCCATATGCTGATGTAGGAGTTGCCATCCTGACTCACTACATCCTTGGGATTCCCCTATCCTGGAAACGTCCCCTGCTGGCTGGCCTCGCTGACTTGAGGAAAGCTTAGTCCCACAGGAATTTTTCAAAGCCACCACAGAGCACTGGCGAATATAGTGAGTCTTAGAGAAGCAATATGGCAGCGTCTAGTTGTCAAGGCTGTTCACCACTCTGAGTGCAGAAGGTGGGGACCTGTAAGAGACCTTAAAAATCCCTTGGTTCTGCTTAAAATCTTCCCAAGGTCACAAATTGCCTGACCTTGCAAGGTAGCTGCCACATCCTAATTGGGAAAACCCCTTCTTAGAACCCAGGAAGACACAACTGGGATGTCTCCTGGTGGGGTAACTCCAGGTTAATAATCCCCCTTGGGAGAGAGCTTGAAAACAAAGAAAACAAATTGCAGTCTCTGAAGGCAGTCCTCCCAATCTTAGGCATGGAGACACAGAGATCTTCCTCTGTCTTCCAGGACACGAGGCTCAAATTGTCGCCTTATAAGGTGATTTTATTAACAGAACAAAGACATACCTCCCTAATTTGGCCTCTTTGCTGCTAATCAGCAAAGAAGCCCTTGTGGAAGATGGTGCCCTAGACTATAAATTCCCCTGCTGCCTCAACTGGTTGTCCCATCAGGGATCAAGCACAATGGGCCTGAATCTCTACTGCTTTGCATGAATGTCATCATTTACACTAGTTCAACACGCCACCAAATCAGAATGGAGGCCTGGCATTTATTCGGCACAGGGATGAACGACCACACAAATGCCAGGTAGCAGGAAATCCAGCCAACTGGTGAGGCAGAGTAAAGTGGCTTTTCACTGCCACGTCTCTTCTGCGAGGCTTCCCTGTGAACATTGCAGGGGTGTCGATGTGGCATTGCTTTGTGGCACTTGCTTCCCTTTAACTCTTGAAAACCCACATCCCCTCTGTACAGCGCTGCACTGTCATGCTCTCCCAATCTTTCTCCTACTTACAAAGAGCCCAGGCAATCAGCCTCCCCTCACCCAACCCCGGCCTTTCACCATCTCTGCCTTTTTTAGCTGTTTCTAGGAGGCACCATCCACTGCCACTTTTACTGCACCGAGTGGTCTGGCAATTGAGCTGTCAGAATGAAAACCAACAGCAGAGTGATTATGCTGGAAGAAGCTGAGTCCAGCATTGTGCTATGGTGCATTTAGCTCCCCGGACATTAGGAAGGGTTCCAAATAAAAAACACTGCATGGACGGGCTACCCTTGGAAAGCTGAGTGGCGTGAGCCTGCAGGCCTGAGTTTTAAGAGGTCTGTGGATTAGACACTAAACCAATCATCAGCAGATTGGCCCTAATTGTCTTGGAAAGATTCATTGCTGGTCACCCTTTTTTTCTGGGGAAAAGCAAGACCTATAATGGAGCTGCTGGAAGATTGGCTTGTGTCTCATCTCTCAAGAGTACTATGGGCTCTTTTGGCAGAGTGCAATGGAAAAAAGCATGGGCTATGGCTGCCTTCACAGCTCTTGGCCTTGAGCATAACTTAGCTTGTTTCCAGCCCCGCCAGACCCCTTTGCCTTCACTAGCACAAACCTCAGCCCAGAGAAAAGCAAAAGAGAGCCCTTCCTCTGGCTTCTCCCTGTTCCATACACTACGGATGTGAGCATTCAGCAGATTCTGGCATTAGTGAACTAAAAGGAGATGGTACAAATTACAACTCCTGTCATCTCCGGTTGGCGTTTCAGAGCCCTGGAGTTAGCTTTATCCCGCAGGATTGCGTTTTGTTTTTGACTTTAAGTGGCTTGGCTTGCACCCATCTGACATTTTTCAAATGGTGTAAATCTACAGCCATTTGCCTTTGGCTCAGAAAATTCCCCACATTGAAGTCAAAATAAATGAGTTTCCCAGAGCCAAGGTCAGCATCTGTAGTCAAATAATGAGATTATGCCCCTCCCTTGCCCTGGCAGAGAACCCCCCCCAGCCAAACAAAAAACACTCTTGTTGTTTTTCACATGATTTGTTTTAAATGTATTGAAATTGCTGTTATCCATCCTGTGGCTTCAACCGTATTCCAGCCAGATCCCATCAATCCAGGCACAGGAAGATCTGGTGCCATTCTCCAGGGACCGTGGGGTAACCTGTTGGTCTGTGTCCACAAAAAAATGAGAACTCCTGTGACACCTTATCCACTAATAGATTTTTTGGAGCATAAGCTTTCGTGGGCAAAGACCGAAGCTTATGCTGCAAAAATCTGTTAGCCTATAAAGTGCCACAGGACTTCTTGTTGATTCTCCAGTACGTCTGCCATTGCCACAAAAGATGAAAACCTCCTGTTGAGCTACGAGTGTAACTTTCTGGCCTGCATTCCCCTCCCTTCCCTTCCCTTCCAGCTTCCTGTGTGAGGCTTTGGAACCATCTGAGCTGTTAGCCCTTGGACAAACCCTTGTCACGAGCGCAGGCTGGGAGTCCTGCAGTCAGGACTCACGAGTGATGTAGTCAGGAACGCTTACTAGTTCTTCACCCCAACTCCCAGCAACCAGGAGTGCTCCTAGAGATGAGGCATGCTGAGGGAGGGGCTCAGCCTATTATTCTGGGCCATGATCAGCAAACTGGGATGTTCAGAGGGTTAGAGGAAGAGGGGAGGGAAACAGGATGGGGTTGAGCACAGCTTTCCCTCATCTGTGGGAGTCCGAGGTAGAGCTGCCCCTCTGAGCTGGTGGGATGATAGTTCCCTCTCCTGTTCTGTTCCGCACTCAGGTTGGTCTCTAACACTGGGTACCACGGTCACCCCCAGAGCAGGCCAGAACTACAACCCAATGTGCTGTGAGGTGAAACAGGAACTGAGACCCTCTCTCCCTCACCCTGTGTGTGCAGGTTCCTTGGGTCGGGGTGGTGAGGGGAGAACGTTCCTCCATCTCTGGGCGGGTGGCCGGCTCGTTGCGAGCACCATGCTGGCTATGTTATGTGCTACCAGCTAGCTCTGCAGCAAAGTCTCCCTCACTGGGATGCTGAAGTGAAAGCAGAACTATGTTTTGGGCTGCCTCTCCCCTCTGTGATGTAAAGCTGATTAGCAAGGAAAACAAAGCTGCCCCACCTATCAGACCAGAAGTCTCCTCCGCCCTGCCAGCTCATCACACCGATTTAACTCAAACCCTGGTCGGAGACACTTGACTGACATTGTGCTGCCAAAAATATTGAAGGTAAAATAATTCCTGACGGGACAGCTCTCCCCTGCTGCTCCCAGGTAGAGTACACAGTGACCCCAGCACTGCCTGCATTTCCTGTGCTTCTTTAAATTAGTCAGTGAATTTAGTGCACAAGAAAGTGAGGGACAAGTAGACCCGGTTAGAGCCCTATGTGATGTGGAAGGTGGCGTGCTCACTTCTTTCTCAGGTCCAATGTCAGTATTTTCCAGTCTGATTAGAATTAATTCTGATATCGGCTGAACCTTTCTAGTCCAGCACTCTCAGAACCTGGCCAGTGCCAAATTACACAATTTGTCAAACCATGGGAGGTTGGGATTGTGTAGCAGCCTTACCAACACTTCCACTGCTCACTGGGCTCTCAGAAGAAATCTTGGGGTAATTACAGCTAACTAACAGCACAGAACACTCAGAGCCAAGATTGGTGTCTGGAAACAGTAGGAAACTTGGTCACACCCATGATAAGTGGACATTCGGAGAATGAAAAATATCATGCTGGACCATGGATGTTGCTGGACCAGAGACTGGCAGATTACAGAGGTTCAATCTGTGGTAACTTCTTGGTGTTACCAAAGAACCTAGGAATGGAGTCATGGCCTAGGTCCCTGTTGTGTTAGGTGCAATGCAAACACAGGAGCAAAAGGTGGTCCCTGCCCTGCCCCAGAGAGTTTCAGTCTAAATCTGAGACTTGACTTGAAACATTGCCTAGTAATCTGAATCTTGAGCCCCTCTTAAATCAAAATTTCTGACTGTTTGGGATTGTAGCAGATTTCAGCTGAGCTCTGATTTGGGTGAAACAAATAGTTTGCCTGTGACTTTCTAGGAAGGGGAATAATTCACACAAAGGCCAGGGAGTTGCAGACTGCGGTAAATCCGGTGAGGTAAAACATTTGGCAACTCATATACTGCAAACTCCAGAAGAGTGGAGAAGGATCAGGGAGAATTGCCTTTCCACTGTAGTCACGTTTTTGAGCTCTGGGCTGAAGCATCTTTTGGTTTTCACTACGTATGAGTCAATATTGAAGCTGTCTCTTGTAAGCTTTAATGTGATTAATGTATTTCCACCTCCAACTGCCAAGGTGCTGAGTTACATTTTGCCAATAAACAATAGTCTCTGTTCTAGTCTTATCTACCCTGCCTAAAAATCAGTCAGCGAAGTTCCTCCATGTAAAGCGTGTGTGTATGCGTGCATGTGCTCGGTAAATGGTAACAGGCACGTAAGAGCCTTAGCAAGAAAGAGTAACAAGTTCATGTTTTAGGACACTGCTGTATCTTCAGCTGTGTGCTTCAGTAGAGGTCTGCTGAGGTCCATGGAGCGATGCTGCTTCTGTACACCAGCTGGAGACCTGCCTTCAGAGTATTTGCTTTGCAATTTGGTGTTTATATGCTCAGCTATGTAGTGTTAGATTACATAGCTTCAGCTTCTTGGATCTTCTCACCAAGAAGTCTTTTGGGTAGACCCAAAACATTATGTTTCCTTTTAACACATAATAAAACTTTTCCTCTTCAAAGCCCTGTGTAATCCCAGGCTGATAAATCCTCAAAGTGATTCCCTGAGAAGCAGGCAAGGCTGATTATCCACATTTTACTTAACCTCTTTCACTGGGTTTCCATTAAGGCTAAACTTCCCACGAGAGTTCTCCAGTGTTGGGTGGCTCCAGTTTTGTGTTTGATTTTTCCAGAGGGCTGACCACCCTCCACTCCTGTTGAAGTCAGTAAGATCTGCCAGTGATTGGGACCTTTGAATATCAGGCCCCAGATATCCTGAGTGTACCCATAAACTGTAGCCACCATACACACAAGCCACTGCTGAATATTTTGGCCTGTCTATTCATGTCTGCTGAGGAGAACCTCAAGAAAGAGAGAACTAGGGGTGGGTTGAGAAAGATGGATTGGCAGAACAGAGAATGGCAAGGTCGCAGATCAGTGGTTTGGTGTGTCAGTCATGTCTAGCTTAGTTTCAGTCACCCGTGGTCAGGAATACCCAGCTCTCCTCAGATCAGTTTTAAGACTCACTTAGCCCAAGGAATGAGCAACAAGCAATTCTGTGACACCATCGTCACTATCAAATTTATTAGGTTAGGAACTTCTTTATTAGGTCAGTATGCCAGAGGACTTCACTGGAATGGACTGCTTAGAGAGGCGGTGTAATCTCCATCCCTAGAGATTTTTAAATCCTGGCTTGACAAAGCCCTGACTGGGGTGATTTAATTAGCATGGATCCTGCCTTAAGCAGAGGGGTTGACTTGATGACCTGCTGAGGTCTCTTCCAACCCTACGACTTTGTGATTCTATGCTTGTTATTTTTGAAGTCATGGACTAACATGGCTACGCCTCTAAGACGTTTTATCAAGGAATGTTGACTAAAAATTGCTCAGTAACAAAGAGGTAGCCACGCTGTCTGTACTCCAACAAAACAAAGCAGCAGAAATGTAGCACTAGTCATTGAATAAATCATTTTTTTTAGTCTTTAAAGTGCTACATTTCTGCTGCTTTGCTTTGTAAAAGTTGCTCAGACAACCTCTGCCACCTCCTTTGGATCCAGAGTCAAAGTCCAAACATCAGGTTGTTTCCCTGAGTGCCCCAGTGCCATACTGAAAGATTGTCTGAGACGCAGGCATCAAGGGCACCTTGCGTAGTCGTTTATGCCAATGCCACAGGGTGTAAAATGCATCTGTTTTGATGAGGCGGCCTTTCACTCTCTCTTTATGCTGGTATAAATATGGGCAGAAGGTACAGAGCAATGGCAGATCTGGCTGAGAAAGTTTATAGCATCCTATGTTCTTGTTTGGCTTGAATCATCAGCTAAGGCTGCCAAGTTTGGTCGTGTGTATTCCTGGAGGCTTCGTCACATGGCATGAAGACTCCAGGACTATCCTGGAGGGTTGGCCACCCTGTTGACAACTCATACTTTGAGCCCACAGGTCATCCCTCTGCCTGCATAAACCTGGAGAGTTTTGCTGTTTGTGCAGCTAGGGTAATTGAGTCACGCACCAATGACTCCGGTAAATACTTAGCCAAAGAGAAGCTCTGTTTTTCTGCTCTTGAAGGCTTATGAGACGCCGATTTGCTTAAGAGGGTGGGATATATACATCTTTTCTAAACATTGAGCTAGGAGCTCACAGGGTTAGCGCCCTTCAGTCTGCCTAAGGTGTGCGTATTTACAGACAACCTGACCCCACAATGAGTAGGTCGTTCGAGTGCATTTGGTTCCGCTTTCAAGCACAGGACCTTACCTTATGTCTCAGATTTTTGTAGACTTTCTTGGGAGGGGCAATCCCTTGGCAAAGTTTGGCTACTGTGATGGGACCTCCCGCCATGCGCCTCTTCCAAGGGTTCCCACCCAATATCAGCTTCCCCCCGTTAGTAGTCCTATGTGGCTCAGTCACCCTCTTAGTCAGGCCCAGCAGCCTCATCCTTTAAGTTTGGGCCCTGTAGTCCTGTCACGCAGGCCTCAGCAGCTTAGGCTCTCGCAATCCAGCCTCAGCAGCCTAGTCATTCCCTGTCATTGCCATACTCCCCGGTCCACTTCCCCTGTGACTCTGTCCATCTTCTGGGTCTCTACCTCATGGCCTGCAGTCCTGCAGGAGTCAGGCTGGAACCTTCCCCAAGCTCCCGTTACCCTGGCCAGCACTATCCGATCTAAGGTGCTAGCTCTCTCTGGGAGCTGGTCCCTGCACTTCCCTAGCTGGGACCTAACTGAGTCAGCTCTGCTGGAGCAGCTCCTTATATGCAAGGCTGCCCCAGCAAGCTGCCCTCTGATTGGCTCCCCCGCAGGAGCTCTTCACTCATTGGCTGGTGGAGCTGTGCAGGCTCCCTCCAGCCTGCCTTAAATCTTTTCTTATAGTCATGGGGCCCTCGCCGCACTACAGCTACCATGTTATTTCTTTTTATCTTTATTAATAGTAAAAAAGGAAATAGTTATATTCACAATGGGGTCCATAGCTTTCAGAGGGCTGAACTTCACCTTCTCCAGAGGTCTATCCTACACTTACATCCCATTTAAACTGTTCTTTGGAGACATAACTAATGCACAGGCCTTATGCTGGCTTTCAGTGTGGAGATAAATTTTACTTGAGGTGTGTAAAGTTGTTCATGGGACCCAAACCTGGAATAACAGGAACCACAGCACATGCCCCTATCAAGTAATGTTGAACTGTGCGGCTATTGTAACAGAGGGCAGGTCAGGTTCATTGACAAAGTGGAAGATTAGCTCTAGGCAGAGGGTACTGTAAATTAGGAATAAGGCACATTGGCAGAGATATTCTGTGCCCAAGAACAGACTCGCCAGAAATGCCACAGGTGACAAGCAATGTGAATTGGAAAATCTGTAGATCGAGAGGAGAGATCTGGAATAGCAGAGATGCTTTAGGCCATGGCTGAAGAACACTGGCACCACAAGGATGGCAAGTTTTCACTCTGCCTCATTCTAGTTGGGGCTGTCTGCCCTACACATTCACAGATTCACCAAGTTCATGCAAGGCAAATTAGCATGGAAGAATATTTCTCTACCAATAGTCTAGCGTGCTCTTGGGATAGCTGTTCTTTTAACTGAGTTCAGGTATTCTCCATCCTGTGAAGGATGTGATGGGTCATACTCGCCTCTCATGAGGACCTCCTTTTGAGTGTGGGTGAACCTGCACTCCTTCTCCGCTCATAGTGTCCTCTCTTGGCCATTACTCTCGTCGAGTGAGTCTTCAGTGGCTCAGTTCTCTGGACAAGTCACACCCAGTCTCACTGCATAGAAGAACCTCTTCTGGATTAGTAGAAGTTCAATGGGACCTGTCACTTTGCCCTTTTTGGCATCTTTAGCACTGTCTTTGGGTTCAGTTCTCAGCCCCTTCTGGGCTTGCTCAAATTCTGTATCTGCCCTCATCCAGACCACTACCCCCACGCATTCCCCATAGAGATTTTTTAAGTCCTGCACTTAATTTGGGCTTCTGAACAAGCCTTATTCCCTCCTCAGGGCTTAGACCATCCTGTCAGTAGCTATGCAGGACGGGAGACCCAGGACTTCCCACTACTCTGGATCCTGACCCAGAAACCCTACAAACAAAATAGGAAGCAGGATTCTTTCAAAGATGGGGTTTATTTTCAAAAGAACCCCGTCTACGCTGCTTTCTCCTCTTTTGAAAGAAGCTCCTTTGAAAAGAGGTGATGCAAATGAGGCACCAGATATGTAAAGCAGTGCCTCATTTGCATTTTCGATTTCCTTCATTGGCATGCCTCTTTTGAAAGCGGAATGCAAGAGTAGACACAGCTCATGAGTTTATCTAGTTTTTTCTTGGAACCCTGTTAAAGTCCTGGTCTTCACAGCCTCCTCTGGCAATACCATGGAAGAGAGCAGCCCTGGACCACTTACCAAATTCCTGGAGTGCTCCCTCCTCAAAATTATTGCTCTAAAGTCAGGGCCCTGCCAATAGGCACTGTCAGATTCAGTTGGTTTAACAGCTGGCAGGAGGGATTTGGCCCTTACACCTGCTGAATTTCATTCAATCATTTCAGCAGCGGAAGGGCAGGGATCCACAGAGGAGTCAGCGATGGCAGCATCCAGAGCTGCAAATGACTCCATTCAGTCCCCAGGAGAGAGCGGTCTGGCCCTGGAGGGGGGGACTGGATGGAGCGGTTCTTCGTCCAGACAGGGTTCCTTTTTGCAAGGACCCCGGCAACTTCGAAATCCCCTTATTCCTAACAGCAGATAGGAATAAGGGGATTTCAAAGGTGCAGGGGTCCTTTTGAAAAGGAGCCCCGTCTGGATGAGCCACGGCAATTTTGAAGTGCCGCTGCTGCTGGTATGCTAATGAGGCGCTGAATATGTATTTCAGCGATTCATTAGTAAACTTCGCAATGGCCATTTGAATGGCCTTTCGAAGTTTTGGGCTAGTGTAGATGTAGCTGAAAGCTTGTCTCCGTGCCCCATAAAAGACATAACAACACTCACCTTGTCTCCCTGCTATGATATCCATCTAAACCTGTCAGTAAAGCTGAGAAAAGTGCTCTAAACTGGCATGCCACGAATGTGGCATTACAGTGTAAAAATAACTTTACACAGAACTTTTATTTTATTACAGCAGTTGCTATCATTTCTGTTCTGGCAGGGATTCTTGACCAATCAACTCTGATTTTTGAGGCGGTGTTAGAAGTCAGCTGCTTCAATTCACTTCAGGCTGAAACTTGGCCTGAAGACATCCCTGTGTAAAACTCATCCCCCTTTGTGTTCCCAGAACATGCTTGATGCACACACGGCTGTTGTACAAGAGTTATCAGCTCAGATACAAAGTTTGTCTTAAATCACTCTTTATTGGGTTTGCAGTACAATAGGACATTATTACAATGCAGAGGCAGCCAAAGGAAAAGCCAAACACAGCAACAATTCAGCCACCCAGGTACAATAAAACAAGCTCTGATATGAGCACGAAGGTCATACCTCGTATTCCTGTTCCTTATTTTTGTTTATACCATGTTTTATTCTTTCCAGGGACTGGACAGAAAATAGGAAACATCTTGTGGGTTCATTTACCACAGTGAAACTTATATTTGTTCTGAGCGGCAAGTGTTTGATGAATTGGAATGCACAGCTAGCGATTTAACAGGCTCTTACCTTGTGACCTTCGTTCGTAGATGGATTGTGTTATAACATCTCATAGAGGCTGCACAACAAATGGAAAACTGATTGACATGGGAACGTCACCCCTACACGAAGAACCATCTGAAAATATTACACCTCACTTCATCCCATGTAAGCCACTGGGGTTGCAGTGGTGCATGGGTCCTATGTCTGTATAGGGCTGAACATCCGCTGTGGCGTTACACATCACAGAGCTGGCTGGGAAACAGGAAGAGAAAATTTGTGAAAACATCACCACTTTTGGAAGTTATTTTTCTGCTGCGTGTTTTGAACATGAACATTTTGTTGTCCTTGGGATATTTTCATAAAAATGCCCTTATGGAAAATTGGGTGTTTGAATATTTTGCTTTTTTGGGTTTTTTTTCCCCATTTTTCCTTTTTCCATTCTACCACCAAAAGGGTGCACGTGTGTGTGCGCGGGGGGGGAGACAAATATGTGAGTTGTAGAGTTTTTTAAAGGAAAACCCCCTTGGTTTGATGCTCTAGGTTGGCCTCAAAGATAATTAGCCTTATTGGGGAAAAGTGAAAGAAGCTAAAAGAGGATGGCTCTGTCATCTAAAAAGACCAGTCATGTTTAATCCCAAGAGGTGGTTGGGTAGCTAGGTGGTGGCTGTAGCTGGTTAAGGTGGGAATACTATCTGGATACCTCTTTGGCCTGTCTGGTCAGGACATATCTCAGGACCATGGTGACAAAGGTCTGCAGCACTACCAGATGGGTAAAATTTGCTCCAATAGACAATTTTTCTCCAAAAATATCCTTCTTTAAGAGCCCAAAAGGGAGTGATGGGCAGAATAGTCCATCCCGTTATTATTTTGTCCACCAATTCTGACATGCCAATTTTGGTTTTGGTCTTCTAGGTTATGTCTATACAGCCAAGTTATTTCAAAATAAGTTTGGCATTGTCTAAATGATGCACAAGTTATTTTAAAATAAATTCGAAATAATGAGTGTCTTATTTCGATTCTGGTAAACCTTATTCTCTGAGAATAACTTCTGTTTCGAAATAGGTCATAATAGGCTCCAATGGCACTTGTTCGAAATAGAGTTATGGATCTGGAAATGCTATTTCAAAATAGCTCACTGCTACTTTGAAATGCATTTTGTGAGTGGGTATTTTGAACTAGGGCTGCTGTGTAGACATAACCCTGCTTCCTCGTTTATCTAGGCTGATACGCACAAATTTCTGTTGGGTTCTGTGTGTGCTTTTGTTCTGTAAATGTGGGCCACAAATTTTTTAAGTATAAAGGCATACAAAAGAGTCATGCAATGAGTATGCATAAGAGAGGCTAATGAAAAATTTGAGTGGAAACAGTGATTGTTAAAATCATTTTGTTAAAATGTACTAACGTTTATACAGTAATAAAGGTTTTATAAAAGTTACTTTCTGGGATTTTGCTGTAATACCATAATTGAAAAACCATATTCTAAACTATTTCAGTCTTAGTCTTCAGAGTTTTTCGGAAAAGACTATGTATAAGCTGGTAGTACAGGATGAACCTCTCTTGTCCTGCACCCTTGGGACCTGACCGGTGCTGGAGGAGAGAATTTGTTAGGTTGGATGACGGGTCAATATTTTCTAGCACATTACCAACACTTCCACTGCTTACTGGGCTCTTAGAAGACATTTATGGGTAAATTACAGCTAACTAACAGCACGGAACACAGAGAGCCAGGACTGGTGTCTATAAACAAACTTTACAGGATCACGGGAAACTTGGCCACACCCATGGTAAGTGGTTGTCTGACTAACTAAAATTATGATGGATTATGGATATTGCCAGGTGAGAGAGTTCTCTATTAGAGAGGTTCATCCAGTAATGAAACAGATTTCAGGTAACAGCAAACTTCTCTTCATGACAGTAAGTTCACAGCAGTGTCTTTCCTGTTGCTAGCAGCCAAGGGCATACTGGGAAATGTAATCCCTTGCCTACTCCATGGCTAGTTCTCTAGGTGAGGAGTTGGCCAAGGAACTACAGCTCCCAGGGTGCCTTGGGTTGCCCTGTCATGCATTGCAGGCTCCCGCTGCACAGCACAGCAGGGATGAAGGGAGAGAAACTGGACATGGGGGCTGTGGAGGGTGGTACATTCATGCCCTTCACACACTCTCTGAATACATGCCTGTTATCAGGCTAGATTTTAACACAGTCCTTGAGTTACATCAGCAGGCTCTTTTGTTTGAACTAATTCATCCCTCCTCTCTCACTCTTGCACCCTTTTTCTATTAATGTATATTATAGGTTAATGTGACATCTTACGAACTTCCATTTACTATTTACAGTTGAGCCCACAATTAAGGTAAACTTGGAGGCCCAATTATTATAATTCCTTTCCCACACGCAGCCCGCATTGTTCCTGAAGCTCCTTCTGTCTTCGGTACAAAAATGGCCTGTGCTGGATTTCTGGCATTCCCACAGAAAGCTGTCAGTGACGTATTAGATGAAAAATCCTCTCTGGGGAAATAGAATCTGTCAACAGTTCTTTGAAATCCCCAGCTAAGATAGACTCACAGCAGCTCACCATGCCAGAGCCTCAGATAAAGGAAAGGACAGGAAGCTATTTTAAAAATAACTATGTTTCCCTCCCTCAGTCCTTCTCTCCCTGTTCCCTCTCTGTTCTTCCCCCAGAGGAGCCTTTGTTTGGGATACAGACAAACAGCAACTTTTCCTTGTATGCATGATCCTGTTCAGAACTTCACCATGCCAAATCCTGGTCCATTTAATAACACTGTTTCAGGCTGGACAAGAGGGGAGCTGAGATTTCTTCTATCATGCTGTTTTATTACCTCAGCTTTACTCCCTTTTGCCTCTTGTCTACCTGCCTCCTCCTGTCTGATACCTAGATTGTGAACTTTCTGGGGCAGGGCTCGCTTGGTTGCCTGTCCATGCAGTACCTGCTTCAGTGGGGTGCTCATCTTTGACTGGAGCTCCTCAGAGTGACTGTTACAGACGTAATGTCTCACCATCAAAAAGTGGGCTATATTGTCAAGAAATTTTATGGCCTTAAACAGGAGCCAGGCAACATACTCCAGACAGCAAAGCAGTCAGTTCTTTACCTTACATTGTAAATACACCACTACTGAGGCTTGGTACATGCAGTCATTCCTGAGGTGAGTAAAGCCTGGCTTACTTTTGTCAGTAGACAGGACCTTTACCATGCTCCTGATTCACAATAGAGCCCTTGATTCTCCAAGGCTGAATCAGTGACATAGTCAAAATCCTCTCTACACTACAAAGACAGTGCCACATTTGGCCCGGATCTGGGAATGGCCATAGATGATGGGTCACACAACATGCTTGTATTTGTAGTTAAAACAGGGCTTGAGTGTATTAATTCTTGGCTCCCTACAACAATTACATCTGGTTGTCTCCCACCCAGCTGCATTTCTACCTAAACCATGAACTCCAGTTAGAGCCCTGTCAGCTGTTACCAGTCACTGGCCAGCTCATCCTATGACTCAGTTGTACAGAAGGAACCAGCTCAAGAATTTGGAGGCTGTGTTCCTGCCCAGGTGCTGGTCCTGTAGAAGGTTTGATGCCCCTGTATGATAAATCAAGTCAAGCTTGGTCCAATTCAAGCTACCCAAGTGGGACCCATCACAGCCTGAGGCTGAGGATAACCATGCAGCCCAGGCTTTCAGTGTGTGGGTGAGTGGATAAGATAGTGATTGAGAGGAATTTGAGTTGCTTGTGGGAGTAATAAACTCCTGCTTGCTCCTTTAGGATCCAAGATAATGCGTGGGGAGAAGAGGCGGCTCTCCTTCTCCGAGGCCAAAGTTTGTTTATGAAAAATGAATTACTAGCTCTGGTTCCTGCCACTGACTCCGCGCCTTTGGGATTTCTGTGCTTTGCGGTCGCATTTTGCAGACATCTGGATTCAATAACCTCATTGACACAGCCCATAAAATGAGAAGAAACTGAACACTGTGGAAGGCAGAGGTCAGGGAGTGATTCATCCCCCTGTGACGTGTTGGGGCGGAGGCACTCTGAGATTAGCTAACAGAAGGAGTGGGGTTCCAGGGGGCGGGGGCAGGGGTGCTGTGATGGTGCTAGCCCTGCTCACAGCTCTGAGCTCAGTGAGGGGAAGTGGGAAAGGAGGGGGAGGCTGTTGTCTCCATAACTGTTTCCCTGACCTTGTAGAGCAGCACTGGGGACCGGCAGAGCTATCACCATAATTCTCGGCACTGCGGTAGTATTCTTTAGCCAAAGGCCTCTGCAGAAGTTTGCCCTGGGACTGAAGATCCAGTGGTTAAGGTGCAAGCGCAGGATGCAAGAAACCTGGGTTAGCCTCCTCTGCCACAGCCTACTTGTGTGACGTTGGGCAAGTTACTTAGGGTGGGAGAGACAAAAGGACTTAGATGTGGCAATCCTGAGGGTCCTGGCACCTGACAATATCAAAGGGACAACCACACAATCCACAAAGCTGAGCGAGGCTGCCAGGTACGCCGTACAGTTGACACAGGGAGTGAGAAGTGCTGAACAATGTGAGCCACACAAGCCAGCATCCTAGGTAGGGAGACACCTGAACTAACCAAAGAGAGATGCCAATGACAGGGACGTGTGCTGGCCCCAGTCCTTCTCTCAGGGAGAGGCACCTCAGTTCAGACTGCAGAGTGGCGCCCATCTCTGCTCAAGCAACGAGGGGTCCTGTGGCACCTTATAGACTAACAGACACGTATGAGTGTAAGCTTTCATGGGCAAAGACCCACTTGGTCAGATGCAGGTGTCCTGCATCTGATGAAGTGGGTCTTTGCCCACAAAAGCTTATGCTCATACGTGTCTGTTAGTCTATAAGGTGCCACAGGACCCCTCGTTGCTTTTGCAGATCCAGACTAACATGGCTACCCCTCTGATACTTGACCTCTCTGCTCAGTGACCCACGAGTGGGAACTTGCTGCTCAGAGCAAGGAATCGTAGGCAGCTCAGCCACTTCTGGAGGGAATGAGGCCAGGTCTACTTTGGGCCTATGTTTAGACTATGGTTGCTATTTCGGGATACAGATGTATCTCGAAATAGCAACTCCATGGCTACTCCCTGTGGCTGAAATAGTGCAGTATTCCAGTTCTGCTATCCCTTGTCATGAGAGGGATAGCAGGAACCTCAAAATAGGTGCTTCTCTCGAACGTCAGCGCTGTTTGAATGGGCCTAAGTTCGAAATAAGGTAATGCAAAATAACGTGCTCAGTTTGTGCTGTGCAAGTTGTGCACATTATTTCAGGTTAGGGATACAGTCTAATCACAGCCTAGCAGATCAAATCGGTTTTAGATAAGCAACTCATGAGAGCTGTGAAGCAGGAGTAGAAGCATTTAAAATCAATTGTTAGTTTCCCGACATCAGGAGGTTGGTGGGAGAAACTCTCCTGTTGACTTTCCTCAAACTCTCCCGTCGACTTTCCTCAGATGTATCAGGATTGTCGGGGGGCACTTTGACAGTTGGATTTAATGCGGCCCCGCTAGGCTTGCTAAAACAAACCCCAGAAGATCGACAGCCAGCACGTGGATCTTCCAGTAAGTAAGGACATACCCTGAGTTTATCCCTAGCCTCACTCCACACAGAAGAACCTGAGGAGGGGCTGGTGGTGCTACTGCCCATCTTGTAATCCCTAACCTAGGGGTTACGGCCCTCACCTGGGATATAGGAAACTCAGGTTCAATTCGCCTCCTCTTGGCCAGACAATAGGGAAAGATTTGAACAGGGGTCTCTCACCACTGAGCTGTGGGTTGTGGGGGGTGCCTCAAGCTCTCATCTTGAAGCTATCCTGCTGTGGATAAATACTGCAAGAGTGATTGAGTATGGGAGTGTACTTGGGGTCTCTCATCATGGTGATCTAACCACAGGATTGCAGAGTTATTCTTTCTCCCACTCGGTCTCTGGCATGGCAAGTGAAACTAGGTGCCTGTCAGGTTCATTAGGAGTTTTGTAAATTGTAGTGGAACAAAAGTGGGCTTAGGGACCTCAAGCCCTTTGTGGATCTTGCCCTTAGTCTCTCTGTGCCTCAATTATCCATCCATAAAATGGGAAAAAGAGCACACCTCAGATAATGTTAATGTGGGCCTGACACAGGTAGCTCATCTCTGTGGATAGACTAAAGCCAGTGGCTCTGGACTGGAGCACTTGAGCCCAAACCAGCTAATTCAAGAGGGCTGGGCAACACCAGGACCTATAAAAAACTGCTGGACGGAGGAAAGATTAATACAGGCTAAGTCCTGGGGAGAAAGTCAAAGTGGGGGTGCAGCCAGGTCCTGTGGTGGGTTCCTGGAACAAATGGCTCTACAGCTGCTGCTCCATAATGGGAGCAGAGCTGATGGAGGCTTCCAGGAGCTGGAGTGCCAGAGACGTTGGGGCCGAAAGCTGATTTAGGAGCGTCTTGAGTGTTGCCAAACCTCTGTTATGAAAGGACCCTGGTTTACTTTGGAGCTGGGGAGGAGCGATGGCCCTTGTGAGAGAACCACGTCAGTACTATCGTTAGCGTGCAAGTTAATTAATCATTGCTCCTTGCCAATGTGGAGCTGGAGCTGGCGCTAGATGACGTATCATCTCTCCTTAGATCCAGCTCCATCCCTTCCATATGATTCTTCTTTTGGGGCTTCTTGTCTCCTGTGACACCATCACAGTCTGGGGCCCTTCTTTCCCACCCTCCCTTTGCCCTGGCAACAACCTGAGTGGGGTGGGATGGGGGGGACAGAAGGGGCAGTTATGGGGTTCAAGTACAGTACAAGCTCCCAAGTCCTTTATGTGCTTGGTTCCTACCCTGGATAGAGAAGCCCGGCTGGCTAGAGGGTGCTTTGCCTTTCATGCTCATTTATGCCGAAGTTGCCTGCTGGGATGGTGGATTCAGCGGCACAGAGGTTTGTTTGTTAAGGTTAATGGTTCGATAGCCCACAATCTCTTTTTTTAATGGGTGACCTTGGATTACCAAGGACTGGGGCCAGATTGGTGTGGGTGACTCAGAGGTGAGAGGTTCCATCAATGGCATGCTGGTCCTGCCCACAGCCTGACATGTGACAGCCCTCCCATCTGATCCATGGAGAAGAGCCCATTCCTTGTTGCCGTGTGATGTCCAGTCAGTTTTTGGCCCCTGGGGACGTTATTCTCATTCCCCTCACTCAGAAACACCCAGTGATCCTTAGGAGGAAGGTGAAAACCTGCACACAGGAATTCAACAAAATTCACTCAGGCCCCTATGCACGGACCCAGCTGAGGTTCACGTGGCTTTAACCACACTGATAGAATCAAATCCCACAGTAATACTCCCAATGCCAAATATGCAAAAGCCATGAGTCAGCCTCTGCCAAGCCTGATGTTTGGCTTAAAAAAATCATGAGATTTAAAACATGTGGCTCTTCATAATCCCCTTCCATTTACTGAGCCGTCAGGGTATTTCATGGGTCCCATTTGCAAGCTATTTTCCATCTGCAACCGAGAGTGTGGATGGGCATGGTAGTCCCCTGTGTAGTTCTACCCCAAAACAGCCTGCACCCTTCCTGCCACCCAACCCTTACACCCCAAGGCCTCTCCTGCACCCTTCTCCTGCCCAGCTTATCCTAACACCAGCCCACTCCTGCACCCCTCTCTCACCCAAACTCCCCATCTCCCAGCCTGTTCCTGCACCCTCTCTCCTCCCCAGGCCCCACACCCCAAGCCTGCTTCCTGGCAGCCTCTCCCATTGAACTCCTCATTTTTGGCCACACCCCGAAGCCGAGAGGAGCCCACAAAATGCACAGGCCCTGCCCCATGCGCCCCAGGCTCTGGCTCTGATGTGTGAGGGGAATGAGGGAAAGTCTCTGCTTTTGGTATGTTTTTCAGTTGGGGACCACATCAGTGATGCTTTTTTTTTTTTCTTTTCTACTTCTCACTTGTGTGGCCTCCGACTGATTTTTCTGTGGGTCCAGTGGCCCCCGACCCAAAAAAGGTTCCCCAACTGCTGATGCTGCCTGCTGACCAGTGCAGTGAACAGGGGTGTTTCATTTCTGTGTGGTTGTCCTGCCATGAAGACAGTCAGGCTGCAAGCACCCAGCTGCCTTGCATTAGTTCACAGTGCCCTGCCAGCCTCCCTCTTTTGTTTAGAATAGCTGCCATTGGATAGGAAAGGGGGAACCTCAGAGTGGCCGCTGATGAGATGTACTGCCGCTAAAGCCAGGGAAAGCAGGCCTAAAAGTATGACTGCAGCTTAGGGCTGGGTTTCTCCTTGTCACTGAGTCTGAGCCATTCCTCCAGGTCACCGTAAAGGACTGTGGCTTGGAAGGTTTTCTGGCCAACTGGAATCCCAGAAGGAGTCAAAAATGTCAGTTTCCACCCCCACACTTGCATGTTTCACGCTGCACACTGGCAGAATTGTAGAGTCCATGATGAATGCAGCTTTTGGGGTGGGTAAGGGAGAGGGAAATCCTGGACTCAACCCCCAGCCCTCTGAGATGCTTGAAGGCAGACCCCAGACAATTGGGGTGCATATGTTTGAAAGCCCAGGGTTGGCCGGGCAGTGTAGCAACCCTGTGCCTGACCAAGTGGGAATCCCCATCCTTCTTTTGAATTCTCTGAGCTGTTCTGGACTGGGAATTCTGCAGCAGGGGCAGTTTCTGATGTTATTGCTCAAGGGATGATGCCTCTTAGCTGCTGGGGAAGGAGGAATCCATGCAATCCCTCCAGCAGGTGCACAGTTCAGCTGACAATGATCAGTAGCGTTGGGCAACAAATATTGACTGAACAGTAAGCTTTGCAAGAATGGATTTCTCAGGATACAGTTTATGAATTCAGGTTGAAGTTAGTGAATAGTGTCAGCTGACACTTTTTAATTGTGGAAATGTCAAAATGTTTCATTTCACCCAAATGAAACATTTTCATGTGTTTTAAAGTTTAGATGAGGAGAAAATTATTTTTGCTTTCTGGGTCAGCCATCAAACTATTAAATCAGTTATTCGGTCAGCTCTAACGATAATGATACTTTTAATCTTTGTGTCCTTAAGCTTCTTCTGTTTTTTTCCCCCCCACTCAGCACACTCCTTCCAATGCTAAACAACCGAATTCCTGGCTGATGCAGTCATGTTTTCTTTTGCCCTTTGTCTGACATAAAGATCCCTGCAGCCAGCCAGCCAGGGACTTCCTGGGTGAGTTGTTTTATGGATAATAGTATGTGGTTCCCTAGCGAACACAGCTAATCACAGCGCTTACAACAAGGAGTGACAGTACGCTGCTGTCCGAAGCACATCTCGTCATGCTCACCGAGACCGAACGAATTGGAGACCCCTCCTCCCCTCGAATCTCCAGCCTAAGTGAAGTTGTTAATCTCAAAGCCTGAGACCGCTCTTTCACGCCCACCAGGTCAAATCCCTCCCTTTGCTGGGAGGCAGCTTACTGACAGCTCGCAGTGTTTACACTGGAACACCTGAGAGCTGTAAACAGCACACGCTCCAGTTCTCCCACAGGACTCTAGGCTCCTCGGCTGTGCTTACACTGAGCATCCACTCAGATCCTGCAGCAGTGCAGGCACCCAGGGCTGCAGGCAGGACTCTGCCTGTATAATCTAGACAGCAGGCGGGCGGCTGTGCTAGGCTAGTGTAACCCACACATCTATATGGGGCTCAGTGTTCCAGGTAGGAGCACCTAGACCACTTACCCAGGGAAAGAAGGGGTGTCCTCTACACTTCCTGTGGGCAGTTACACCTGCACGCCCTCTGTTGCTGGGGCCAGTGGGGTGACGCTTGGGCTACAAGAGTCCTGGGAGTCTTTCGTGAGCCCCCGAGTGGAGACAGGGCCTGAGAGAACTGGAAGCAATAGGAAGAGAGTCCTTTGCAGCGAGCGTAGGGAAAGGGACCCTCCCGGTTTTAATTTGATGGCGGTGGGGTTGCCAACTGTCTAATCCAGGAGTGGGCAATCACTTTTGCTCTTGGGGGCACTCGAAGGGTTTGGTAAGTGGTCAAGGGCCACATTTCTCCATGATATCAGTGGAGGGGGTGCGGGGTCTAGGATGAAGGGTGGGTGCAGAAAGGAGCTCAGGGTGTGGGGGTTGGGGTGCAGGGTCTGGGAGAGGGCTTGGGTGCAGGAGTGCATTGTGACCTGGGGGATGGGTGTAGAAGGGGATGCAGAGTCCGTCACCAGGACAAGGGTGCAGAGGGTTTGGGTTGTGACCTGGGTCAGGGAGTGGGGGAGAGGGAAGGAGTGGGGTGCCAGAGGTAGGCTCTGGCCATAGGTGGTAAGCAGCCCAGCCAGCAGCCCAGCAGGACACTTGGGCAAGCTCCCTGCCCTCTGTGCCCCAAGATGTCACTCAGAACAGCCAGCTGCCGGGGCAGAGTGTGCGTCTGGCACAGCACATGCCACTTGGGGACAGGGAGAGGAGATGTGAGCTGCCGGGGCCTGCAAGCATGGTTCGGGCAGCTCCTGTTGGTTGGTTTCCAGCCAATAGGAGCTGCGAGGATTGTGCTGGGCGGGGTGTGGGGGGGTTGGCGGGGTAGTGCTAGTGTGCAGAGACCCTCCCTTCACCCCAGGGGCGCACGCTGCAGAGATATGCACATGATGGCCCCAGCAGCTGGCCGCCTTGCTGGTCGGTGGGAGCGTGGCAGGCAGGGGGCTGGCCCTGAGGGTCCCACGGGGCTGTGGAACACTGGTGGCCTAGGGGATTGTGGTGGGCTGGAGCTGCATGTCTGGGGGGCGCAGATTGAGCCCACAGCCATATTTATCCACCTCAGTCTAACCACACAACCACAAACACCTTTGCCCTGACCTCTTCCCCGGCTGTTCTCCAAGCCGTGCCCCTGTCCTCTCCATCCCAACCCCTCCGTCCATTATTTGCTAGCCACATCCTCACTTGCTTTCACCAAGATGAGAGAGGGGCTGGGGTGTGGGCTCCCTCCGGACTGGGGCTGAGGAGTTTGGAGGGGACAGAGGGCTGAGCCTGGGGCAGAGAGTAAGGGTGAGGGCTCTGGGAGGGGGCTTAGGGCTGGTGTGTGTCTGGGGGAGGCGTGAGGGCTGCAGGCCCTGGCTGGGCAGCTCTTCCCTTGGGCAGCTTCCAGGCGGTGGTGCAATGGGGCTGAGCCAGGCTTCTTGCCTGCCCTGGACATGTGCCGCTCCCAGTAACGTCTAGCCGTCCCTTGCAGCCCCTGGGTTTCCAGCCAATGGGATCCGTGGAATTGGGGCTTGGGGTGGAGGCAGCAGCGTTGACAGCCATTGCAGGCCATGGGGCAAGGTGGGAAGTTGGGCCCGGCCCCATGCCCTGGAAGGGGCGGGGCCCAGAGTGGAAGGGGTGGGGCCAAGCGGAGCACAGCGGTAGGGCCCCTGCCACTCTCTCTCAGCTGCACGCACCCAGAGCAGAGGTGCTGTGGCATTTCAAAGGGGCCCAGAGCTCCGTCACTGCTGCAAAATAACAACGGGCCTGTTGGTGGACCTGGGTGGGGGCAGCCTGTGGAGACTCACGCCCTCCCTAGGCCACAGTGATGTACTGGCTGCTTCCTGGAGTGGTGGGGGGCCAGGGCGCGTGCCTTAGCCCCACTGCGCCGCCAGACTTAGCTGCGTAAAATCGTCCGGGTCGGCCTCAGTAGACTCCAGGAGATAGAGGCCAATTCCAGGAGACTCCTGGGAAACCTGGAGGGTTGAGTGCCCTAGATGGAAGGTGCCGGGGGAGAGTTCTCGAAGCTGCAGCTGTGATCATGACTTGTAACACTGATGTATGCTGTGGCACCGAACAGGCTTGACCCAGTGATCTGCTACACAGTCACAGAGCAGTGCTAGTGCAGACAGGTGCTGCCTCTGCAAGGCCCTCCTCAGCCCAGGCCGAGATGTAGCCATCGTGCTGGGAGCTGCACAAACAAAAGTGAGAGCTAGGTCCTGCCACAGAGAATTGATGCCTGAGTACACAATATGGACACAGGGTGAGAGGCAGTAGTCCCTACAATTTCTTTTCATCCAGGTGCAGAATAAATTTTGTTACATGACCAAGCTATGTGCAGATGCGCACCAACAGCAGACACACCCGCTGCCGGCTGTGGAAGCTCTGCTGATCACCAGTTGAATCTCTCCTGGGGGCCACCCAAGCGCTGAGTTTACAGGGAACACTGGTGAGAGAGGAGCAAGATCGCCGGGTGGGTAAGGAGCAGAGGCAGGAATGGAGCCCCAAATCTGAACCCCAGATCAGTGCTAAACCCGTGGGGTTGTGCTGCTTCTGAGCAGCTTGGCTTCCTAATCAGATGGAGACCTCTTAGGTTTCCATGATGTAGTGGCAAGAGTAAAACACAACACCAGACAACCCTCCAGAAAGTTTAAGCAGGGAGAAGAGTTCAGCTTGGCTGTTCTCTCAGTTCCTGATGTGCTCGGTTTCAGCGGCCCTGATCTCAGTGGAGGGGCAGAGCTCCATGTTTTTCAATGCCCATGGGCTTTGCTTCTTTTCCATCTACAAAGGGGCACAGTGCAATTCACGTGCAAGAGTAGACGGCCACTTAGTTCTGTAGCAAGCTCAGCAAATCAGAGGAGGCTTTCGTGTCTTGGGTCACGGAGGAGGGGGAAGAAGCTAATTAGGCTGAACAAATCACATAGCGGGGCTTGCTGGTAACTAGCTCAGACCGAAAGCAGCAGCTGTGTGCCCTGCTCCGGTTCCCACTGGGCAGGGGAATGGCGAGAGATGATCTTGCCCCGAAATGTTACTGGGAGGATTGTGCTGGGATGCTCTTGACTTGTCAGCACAGGGACCCTTTTAGCAGAGCACAGGGGTGTAAAGGCCTCAGCATTCAGGAGTTGAATTTATTCTTTGCTGAGTCGAGACCAGGGGACTCGCAGAAGGTGCCAATCTCCTGGCGGGAGACTGACCAGACAGGTACAAGATGGACCAGGGAAGGACCAAAGGGAAGCCGAGGTTGCAAAGACTAACAATATTGACAAGGCGCGTGAGCAGTGTGGATTTAAGGGGTAGCTCCCGGAGGTCTTAGCTACAGCATCAGGTTTCAGGTGATGCCTCTTGCTCAGCTCTTGCTTTCATGAAGTGCTCAGCCCCCGGCAGGAGCGGGCCCTTGGTTTGGCATAATTTGTCTCTGCATTCACCTTCACTCCGCCCCCATTCACCACTGGTGTGATGAATGCCTCGAGGGATCCTGGCTTCTGACACTATGAGTGGGTGCTATGTGTGGCCCTTTCATACCTGCAAGCAGAGAAAAGCAGCCAGTGCAAAGGCCAGTGCTTTCTGCACAGGCTGAGTCATCAGGACCTCCTGCTGCGGACCAGCTCTCTGACTCAGGCACGTGGGAGATGTGGTTTTGTGCCCTGGGTCTGATCCCAGGCCTCTAACCCAACTGTAGCTTCTGAGCTCCTAGGGTGTGGTGCAAAGACAGCGACTTCTGAATCGCTTTGCCTTCTTGCAGCTGAGCCACACTTTCCCGCACCCCCTGAGCTGTGTAACTGGCGCTGCCCTCCTCTGCCCCCGGGTCTCTGAAAGCAAAGGGCACACCAAGAGTTTCACACATCATCCAGTTTCAAGCAAATGTTTTCTGCAAAGCTGACTTCAAATCCTGTCTGTTACAATTTCCACTCAAATGAGTGTTATATGGCTCTTGCGACACACCAGAAAACCACGGAAACTGGAGCGCCGGAGCCATCTCTCTGTCAAGTAATTAATACAAATCTCCAGTGTACGTAGTGGGGCTCAAAGTGCAGGGCTGTGTGTGTGTGTGTGTGCGTGCGTGTGTGCGTGCGTGCGCGTGTGCTACCACACCTCCTGGCCTGAAGTGGTTTCCATTGCATATATTTGTTTCAATTGCTCTCAGCGTCACCCCATACACTTTTGGTCTGGTCCTTGTCTACAGAGAGGGTCCCTGGAATCCCAGTGGTTACAGCAAGAGCCTGTGGAACTTGTCAGGATTCTTGGGGAGAACAAGGTGAACTTTTTCATCCGAAACTTTTTGTAGGAGAAAAATGCAGATTCAGTGACACCAAAATGCTTAATGAATTTGTGCCAGTTTGCCGCGTTGCTGACATCAGAAACCACCCTCCGCCCCACGTGAAGAAGTTCAAATGTTTTATTTTGACATTTCCGAAATGAAACATTTTGGTTCTTTTTTTGTTCAAATTTACTTTTCCCTTTCAAAAATTCCTTCAAATTTATTTATTTATTAACAAGTGTTTAAAAAAGTGCCCAAAATCTAAAGAAAACATTTTGTTTGGCCGCAAATGAAGTCGTCGTGATTTTTTAATTCACCAAAAGTTTTTAAAAAATTGTTTGATTCAACCTTAAGCATTTTTTATTTTTTTTTTGGCATGGCTAGAGAACTGAAACATCTGTTGTTTGTACAACTCTGCTCTTGGATTCTATTCGCAGCTCCTCTACAAATTCCCTGTGACCTGGTGCGAATTACTTAAACCCGTCAGAATGTTGATCCCTGGCCCAAAGAGCTTACAATCAGCTTTTTGGAGGCCTGCATGAAATGGCTTTGAGGGTCCCAGTACGTCAGCATCCACAAACAACCACTTCAACTGCTTTCCCCTCTGGAAAGAAAAAAAAAAAAGGACTGGTTTTAAATGATGTGTTTGTCAGCATTTTTCTTTGAAAGTTTTTTCATTTGTTTCAAGCAAACAAAAAATCCCACCAGATATCAAACTTTTTCGTGTTTAGCACAACAAACCAAATTATTCAGGTTGACTGATGTGCTATGTTTGTGTAGCGTCTGGCACAACAGGAGCCAATCTGGAGGTGGCTATTAGGAACTACTGTAATACAAATATTAAAAACAATTTTCGCAAATGAAGGTGGTAGTCTGGATTGCAGTGGATGGAGCGGAGAACAGCGATTCTCCAGGCCCACTGACAACCTTCCCAGCTGGCTAGCTCTCCCAGGACTTTATAAGTTTAGAAACTTTTGGCTGCTGTCTTCAATAGTTTTGTTGCTCTCAAGCTGCGAATATGTTGAGAATGTGGTGAGCAGCGAAAGTTCCCAGCAACATTCCTTCTCTGAACTGTTCCATTTGTGCCTAGGGACAAGAAGGTTTCATCTTGCATATTAAATCCCAAAGCAGAGTGGAAGAGAGAAAGGGTGACGCACAACAGCCGTTTTAAGAGCTCTGAATATTTCAGGCCTCCTTGGAGTTTTTTAAACTTTCGGAGGGTGACTGGACACAACTTTGCAAATCACATGTTGTTTCTGTCTCCTGTTTGGCTGAGTGTTCACACTATTCTAGGCCATGTCTACACTGGTGCTTTTTGCGCTGCTGTAACTACAGTGGTGTAGCTGAACCAGGGTAAGCTGGGTGTAAAGCAAACAGCTCAGCTGAGAAAAGTGGAGTTGGGGTCAGCATGGTTTCAAACTTGGGTGCCCTAGGGCAAGTCACTCATTAACCACCCTCAGTGTGCCTAACAGCAAGGTTTGCACCCAGGACTGCCGACAGGGGAGGCCAAGGGGGCAGCTGTTACAGGGCCTGGCAATTTAATGGGGCCTTGAGCTCCCAGCCACTGCCTCCTGTACTTCTGTTTTCGTAACAGCTTTATATGGGACAATATAATAAGGACTCCTCCTGACATTACAAAGCCCAGTGGCAGGATACTCAGCGTTACTCTTTCTTCATTCCTATTTCTTTGCTTTGCTTTTGCTGGTGCAAAGGCGAACAGCTTCTGCTCCTGTGCTGAGTTCCCACTGGGGAGCTGGTAATGCTGGCATCCTGGTAATGAGGTCAGAAATCACTGATACCGTCCCAGAAGTTAAAAACTTCCCTTGGCTGACCGGAAAGGTTCATGCTGTTTTTCCTTCCTAGTCCCAGTTGCTATCCATTTTTATCCGCTGATTCAGGGTAGTTATCCAAGTTAAGAATGTCGGGTGGGAATTTCTCCCTGCATATCGTCCAAGCAGTTCAGGAGAGATGTTCAACAACGCCGAAGTCGTCACTGCAGCCTCAGCCTCAGTAGCAGGTCTGAACCTCTTGTTGGGCCAAATGTGGCCCCACCATTTTGGGCCTTCTCCCAGTGAGACCGTCATAGATAGAAGTGGTGGAGATCATGCTCTGGAAATCGGCATAGCTACAAAGCCCTGTTCCAGTGCACCCCCATGGGAGGTCAGGGGTGGGTGAGCTGGGGGTTTTGTGACTAGCTGGATCCATTCACCTCACTCCCCATGAGGGAGAACACACTGGCCATGGGAAGTGCTACAGCAGCTGCTCTGTGACTGATCTGTGGTGAGAGAGAGGGCTGCTTCACCGCCTCTAGACTCGCTGTGATCCCCGGCACACCAGCTGCAGAGCACTTCCGGGATTGAACTTTCTGAGTCTCTGTAGTCCTGGATTGGCAGAAGCCAATAGGCCCCAGGGTAAAACTGTCTCAGAGTTTACGACCTGAGCTTCAATCCCCTACAGATGGAGACCTGAGGCCAGGGGCACAGTCCCTGTCTGTAGCCCGTGCCCAAGTTCTTGGACTGTCAGATGATACTTAGGTAGCCGAAGAGAAACAGGGTTATGCCATCTAACCCCAAAAAGTCTGAGCCTTTGTTGTGTGGGAGGCCTGAAGGGAGCCAGATTGTATGAGACAATCTTATGCAGGCCAAGGATTTGGGCTGTTCTTTCATCCCCACCTACTGGTTGATTTGGGGAAGATCATTCTTACGGTGAGTAGTAACCGAGAGAAAGCCGTGCTAGTCTATATACTATCAAAATAAAAAAGCAGTCAAGTAGCACTTTAAAGAGTAACAAAATAATTTATTAGGTGATGAGCTTTCGTGGGACAGACCCACTTCTTCAGATCATAGCCATTCCAGAACAGTCTCAATATTTAAGGCACAAAGGACCCAAAATAGTAATCAAGGTTGACAAATCAGAAAAAAATTATCAAGGTGAGCAAATCAGACAGTACAGGGGCAGAAGTGGGTGGGGGGGAGTCAAGAATTAGATTAAGCCAAGTATGCAAAAGAGCCCCTATAATGACCCAGAAAATTCCCATCCTAGTTCAAACCACATGTTAATGTGTCGAATTTGAATACAAAAGAGAGTTTAGCAGCCTCTCTTTCAAGATTGTTGTGAAAATTCCACCTCAGTAAGATGCAAACTTTTAAGTCATTAACAGAACGGCCCACTCAATTAAAATGCTGACTAACAGGTTTGTGGATCAGGAGTGTTTTTATGTCTGTTTTGTGCCCATTAACTCTTTGTCTAAGAGAGTTTGAAGTCTGTCCAATATACAAAGCATCTGGGCATTGTTGGCACATGATGGAATACATGATGTTAGTTGAGGAACATGAGAATGTGCCCGTGATTCTGTGAATAACCTGGTTAGGTCCAGGGATGGTATCTCCAGAATAGATACATGGACAAAGCTGGCAGCGGGCTTTGTTGCAAGGAAAAGTTCCAGGACTGGTGTTCCTGCGGTATAGACTGTGGTTGTGGGTGAGAATCCTCTAAGGTTGGGAGGTTGTCTGTAGGAAAGAACAGGCCTGATTTGCAAACAGGCTTCTTGGGAAACAGCCCAGTAACACCAGCTCAAGTACAGTCATTCCTGCACTGGAAAGCAGGAGGGCTGGAACAGTTTTTATAGTGGGGGGTGCTGAGAGCCATTGAACCAATGAGTAAACCTGGTATATAATCTCTGTGAGGTAGTCATGTTAGTCTGTAGCATCCAAAAAAAAGCAAGCAGTCCCATAGCACCTTAAAGATTCACATGCTTTTTTATTAAGTCATGAACTTTTGCAGGTAAGATCCACTTCTTCAGATTTTCAGACACCTGAGAAGTGGGTCTTACCCAGAAAAGCTCATGACCTAATAAATAAATGTGTTAGTCTTTAAGGTGCTATCGGACTGCTTGTTTCTTGCATATAATGGAAAAAGCTTCAAGCTGGGGGGTGCTGCAGCACCCCCAGTTCCAGCACCTATGTTTGGGAGTGCACAGCACAGCTGGAATCCGGTCTGCGTGTTGCAATGTTGACAGAAAATGATGAGAGACCAGCTGTGGGGGAGCATGCTGGGCTCTTACAAAGCCCCCTATGCAGGGGCACTGGAATGGTTTGTGTAGCGGGGTTGCTGAGAGCCCCTGAACCAAACTGTAAACTCTATATATGCTGGAAACCACTTTAAACCAACCATCTGTGTGTTAAAGGACAGGGAAAATCACTGTGCCCAATGATCATTGAGCTGACATGTAACTGGGCTCATAATGAGGCAATCTCACTATGACTGGGCTCTCCCAACCTGTTGAATCTAATCCAGTACTGCTTCCTGGTACGTCTTGGAAGGAAGGACAGGCAGCCTAATGCTGCTGCTGTAGTTAAGGTCGCTGGGTTTTCTTCCAAGTCCTCCTGCTAATTCTCTGGGTGACCTGGGGCAGATCACAAGCTATCTGTGCTCTCCACATATTTGCGTGTAGAACAGGTGCTCTGCCTGTCTCTACAGAGGTTTTGTGAGGCTTAACTGCTGGTAAAGCAGGTTGTACAGGATTCTCCTGTGTGTGTCATCACTGGCACCTGTTCAGAGTGGGTGTGACATGCCAGCCAATCAGAACGGTTGTGCTTTGGCACCCTGCTTATGCACAGATGTAAACCACAGCAGGGTGCAGTCTGGTGAATCAGCACCGTGGTCTGGTCTAATGCACAGGTTTGTACTCCTGCAGCGAAACTGGCTCTGCAACTGACGTAATTAAAGCAATACAACCCCTCAATACCAACCCAGTGTGGCTGTTTCGGAGATCATAAAAGTGCTTATAGCTTATTCCTGGAACTAAATAGAGGTGAAACAGAGGGAGAAAAAACCCTTACACCTCACTACTCTTAATCTGCACCCCAGAGCCTATAGGCTTCCCTTAGTTCTGGGGTAGGGCCAAAATGAGGGGTTTGGTGTATGTGAGGGGGCTGCCAGGGAGGTAGGGTGCAGGATCAGAGTGGGGCTGTAGGGTCTGGGTGGGAGCCAGGGTGCAGGAGGAGCCTGGGGGTGTGGGGTTTTGTGGGAACACACTGGGAGTGCGGGGGTAAGGTCTGGGTGTGAGAGAGGGTGTGGGTGTGGGAGTGGGAGTGGGGTGGGGATTGGAGAGCCAGCACTGGCTCACAACTTTGTGGGGAAAGGAGATAGGGGCAAGTCCTGAGCTTTGGAGGCTGCATCCAGGCAAGCCATGGGCCAAATCCAGCCCGTGGGCTGTAGGTTCCACACCCCATGCTAAAGTCTGGCCCAGCTTTGGCTGGTCAAAAGTGTTCCACCAAAAACCTTTTTAGCTGGAGAATTCGGTTTTCAGCTTAACATGATTTTTCATGAAGAGTGTGGGCTTTCTACAGCAAGCCTGGACTTTTGGATGACAAAGAGGACATCAGAAAAATGAAAAGGGTCAATTTGGAAATGCCATCCCAGTGCCCCTGGAGAGCCAAGGTTTGCATGCCTCAATCCCTCATTCTCCTCTGTGGGCGAGGTTCCTCAGCTGGACCACATCTCACGTGGCATGCTGTGGACAAGGGCTCCTGTGGAGTATCACAGCAGTTCATCAAGAGGAGAGGAGAGTTACTCTGGTTTACCCCAGCTGAGCCTCTGGCCCAGAAGAATGAGGTGAGAGTCTCCTTTCACTTCCATCAGTCTTCCACCAATGTAAAATACTGACTTCAGGAAGGTGGATTTTGGTAAACTCAGAGAGCTGGTAGGTAGGGTCCTGGGGGAAGCAAGACTAAAGGGAAAAACAACAGAGGAGAGATGGCAGTTTTTCAAAGGGACATTATTAAGGGCCCAAACGCAAGATAGTCCTCTGCATAGGAAAGATAGAAAATATGGCAAAAGACTGCCTTGGCTTAACCAGGAGTGATCTCAAAACAAAAAAGGAATTATATAAAAAAGGGAAACTAGGACAAATTATGAAGGATGAATATAGGCAAACAACACAGGAATGCAGGATCAAGGTTAGAAAGGCAAAGGCACAAAATGAGCTTAAATTAGCTACTGGCATAAAGGGAAACAAGAAGGCTTTCTATAAATACATTAAAAGCAAGAGGAAGACCAAGGATAGGGTAGGCCCATTGCTCAGTGAGGAGGGAGAAACAGTAACGGGAAGCTTGGAAATGGCAGAGTTGCTTAATGACTTCTTTGTTTTGGTCTTCACCGAGAAGTCTGAGGAAGGAATGGCCAACATAATGAATGCTAGTGGGAAAGGGTTAGGTTTAGAAGATAAAATAAATAAAGAACAGGTTAAAGATCACTTAGGAAAGTTAGATGTCTGCAAGTCACCAGGGCCTGATGAAATGCATCCTCGAATACTCAAGGAGCTGATGGAGGAGGTATCTGAGCCATTATCTATCATCTTTGGAAAATCTTGGGAGACAGGAGAGATTCCAGAAGACTGGAAAAAGGCAAATATAGTGCCCATCTATAAAAAGGGGAATAAGAACAACACAGGAAACTACAGACTGGTCAGTTTAACTTCTGTGCCAGGAAAGATAATAGAACAAGTAATTAAGGAAATCATCTGCAAACACTTGGAAGGTGGTAAGCTGATAGAGAACAGCCTGCATGGATTTGCAAAGAACAAATCACGTCAAACCAATCTGATAGCTTTCTTTGATAGGATAATGGGCCTTGTGGATAAGGGAAAAACAGTGGATGTGTATACCTAGATTTTAGTAAGGCATTTGAGACGGTCTCGCACGATATTCCTATCAATAAACTGGGCAAATACAACTTAGATGGGTCTACTATAAGGTGGGTGCAAAACTGGCTGGATAACCATACTCAGAGAATAGTTATTAATGGTTCTCAATCCTGCTGGAAAGGTATAACAAGTGGGGTTCTGCAGGGGTCTGTACGGGGACTGGTTCTGTTCAATATCTTTGTCAACGATTTAGATATTGGCATAGACAGTACGCTTATTAAGTTTGCAGATGATATCAGGCTAGGAAGGGTTGCAACGGCTTTGGAGGATAGGGTCAAAATTCAAAATGATCTGGACAAATTGGAGAAATGGTCTGAAGTATATAGGATGAAGTTTAATAAAGACAAATGCAAAGTGCTCCACTTAGGAAGGAACAATCAGTTTCACACATGGAGAATTGGAAGCAACTGTCTAGAAAGGAATACATCAGAAAGAGATCAAGGGGTTATAGTGGACCACAAGTTAAATATGAGTCAACGGTGTGATGCTGTTCTAAAAAAAGCAAACATGATTCTGGGATGCATTAACAGGTGTGTTGTGAACAAGACACGATGTCATTCCTGCACTCTACTTTGCACTGGTTAGGCCCCAGTTGGAGTAGTGTGTCCAGTTTTGGGCACCACATTTCAAGAGAGATGTGGAGAAATTGGAAAGGGTCCAGAAAAGAGCAACAAGAATGATCAAAGATCTAGAGAATGTGATGTGAAGAAAGGCTGAAAGAATTGGGCTTGTTTAGTTTGGAAAAGAGAAGATTGGGGTGGGGGGGCATGACAGTGGTTTTCAGGTATCTAAAAGGGTGTCATAAGGAGGAGGGAGAAAACTTGTTCTTCTTGGCATCTGACATAGAACAAGAAGCGATGGGCTTAAACTGCAGCAAAGGAGGTTTAGGTTGGACATTAGGAAAAAGTTTCTAACTGCCAGGGTGGTCAAACACTGGAATAAATTGCCTAGGAAGGTTGTGGAATCTCCATCTCTGGAGATATTTAAGAATAGGTTAGATAAGTGTCTATCAGGGATGGTCTAGACAGTACTTGGTCTTGCCATGAGGGCAGGGGGCTGGACACAATGACCTCTCAAGGTCCCTTCCAGTCCTAGCATTCTATGATTCTAAGATTCTATGACTTCAGTGTGATTCTTCTGACTTAGGGTACATCTATACTTATTGGGAGGTTAACCTATTGCTCAGGGTTGATCTTCTGGGGTAAGATTTTGTGTGCCTAGTGGGGACACACAATATCAAACTATCAGGCTCAACAGTCGACCCCTGTATTCCTCATTGTTGCGAGGGGCAAGGGAGGTCAATAGGTAAGTTTCTCCTGTTGACCTCCCTCAGTGAGGACAGACAGAAAAGTTGATTGTAGATATGTGGATACCAGCTACACAGTTGTACTGGAACCGCATATCGAGGATCAACTTTCAGCTCTATTGTAGGCGTGGCCTCACTTACCAGGGTTAGTGAAAGAGCACGTCCCACAAGGGAAGAGATTTCACCCTCTCACACACAAACTATATGGTAACTTTTCTTGTGATTTTTAATACTAAGAAACTGTATATTTATCTACCCAAAAATATGCTACTGTTTCTGGAACAAAACTCTCATGCATTGAAAAGAATCCCAGCTGGTTCAGACATGACTACTTCAGACCAAACACTAATATTGCCCTTGGCATTCATTTGACTCTTGCAGATGAAAATAGTTAATCTGATTGGAATTGGGGCTAACACGCTCTTTGGTGAATTAGTAGCTTACTCGCTGTATTAGCATCAAATGGCTGAGCTGCTGCAGCCAGTGATGTCCATTAGATCCATACTATCTAACCTTAAACTTCCTGTTCTCTTTAGACCAGCCTGGCATTCACATCCTTTCACTGACACAGCCCTGAAAAGCCAAAAGATCTCTGCCGTTTTACTGAATGGACGCCTGTACAGTTCTTCTCTTTGTTGTTATGCTCTTGAGGGTTCTGGAGTGGCTTCTGTATGAGGAGAAATTAATGGGACTGGGACTTTTCAGAGGGGATATGATTGAGATTTATGACTGGAGTGGACAAAAGAGACAAGGAAGACCATGTCTAGACTACGTGGAAGATCAACCCTGACTGGGTTGATCTTCCGGCATTTGATTTCACTCACCTAGTGGAGACGTGAAATCACACTAACTGGGGTTGGCCATCAACCCCTATACTCTTTGATATCATGAGGAGTCATGAGGTCAACAGGAGAATTTCTCCCATCGGCCTCCCTCTGTGAAGATGGCCAAGTAAATTGATTGCAGATAAGTTGATTTTAGCTACGCAATTGCCACAGCTAGAATTGCCTATCTCCAATTGACTTAGCTACCTAGTGTAGACCAAGCCGAAGTTCTATTTACTTCATCTCATAATGCAAGAATTACAGGGTGAGCAAATGAAATTAATAGGCAGCAGCTTTAAAATAAACAAAAGAAAGTATTTCTTCATGAATACAGAGAGTCAACCAGTGGAACTTTTTGCTAGAGGATGTGGTGAAAGCCAAGACTGTAACAGTTTAAAAAAGAAACTAAATAAATTGATGAACGAGAGGTCCATCAATGGCTGGTCAGAGATGGTGTCCCTAGCCTTTGTTTGCAAGAAGATGAGAATGGGCTGATTGCAGCGTGGAGAGGAGAATCTATGCTGGCAAAAATGCTGAAGCAGCTGATGAAATGCCGGTATCTTGGCCAAAACTGTACAGGGCATGGTGAACAAAGGACACCCATCAGTGCCATGTGAAAAGAAAGGAGCTCAGGCAAGCCCACTGGATGACAAAGGAGGCAAAGGGTTGGTCTGGGTCAGAATCTCAAATATGCTGCTTCTATGAGCAGCTGCAGGGTATTCTAGGGGAAGACTTTTAACATTCAGTTCTGGGTTAGGTGTCTAATGCCTAATGGGACAAAACCATTGTAGTGGGTGGGTACATGTTATCAGCCTCCCATGATGAGTCACAGAGGCCGTGTCTACAAGTGCCCCAAACTTCGAAATGGCCATGCAAATGACCATTTCGAAGTTTACTAATGAAGCGCTGAAATGCATATTCAGCGCTTCATTAGCATGCGGGCGGCAGCAGCGCTTCGAAATTGACGTGGCTTGCTGCCGCGCGGCGCGTCCAGACAGGGCTCCTTTTCGAAAGGAAGCCATCTACTTTGAAGTCCCCTTATTCCCATGAGCTCATGGGAATAAGGGAACTTCGAAATAGGCGGGGCCCTTTCGAAAAGGAGCCCCGTCTGGACGCGCTGCGCGGCGGCAAGGCGCGTCAATTTCGAAGCGCTGCTGCCGCCCGCATGCTAATGAAGCGCTGAATATGCATTTCAGCGCTTCATTAGTAAACTTCGAAATGGCCATTTGCATGGCCATTTCGAAGTTTGGGGCACGTGTAGACGTAGCCAGAGAGATTAAATGACATGGTGAAGGTCACGCATCATGCCAGTGGTAGGATAAGAATCTGGGTAGAGTTCTTGGTATTTGTCCCAGTCATTGGGTCACACCTCCTCTTGGACAGGTGGAATAAGAGCCTCATCAGATAGTGAGGAAAAACATCTCCATAGTTGGTTATTTCATTGCAAAAGCAATCAGCGGTACGTTAGTGTTTCTTCTCAGATTCAGGAATCCTTCACTGAAGGATCCTGGGTACAGTGTGCCAACCAAGAAAGGCATTTAGGTTACAGTAACTTTAATTAAACACTGTTTGGACCATTGAGTTTGGAGAGCAGGGTCATTCAGGGACAGACTTTCCAGAATTAGAACACTGATCTCCCCTGCCCTACTCCATATCTGGAGAGATCTTCCACTGAGGTGAATGGCATCACATCAACAAAATGCTATTGTTAATTTGTTCCATTAAACTGAAATAGGACCTCAGTAAACCTATTGGCAGCCCAGTTTCAAATACCACCCCCCAACCTCTAATCCAACTTCAGTTTCTAAGCTTTTCATCTTTAAGAAGAAAAAAAATAAAGGAAAACCTTTCTAAAACTGCAGCCTCGGCATTTGACAGTCAGAGAATTGACTGGGAAAGCTTTACAGGTTCACTAATTACCCCTAAAGGATTACACAAAGTACAGATGGGTTGCTAATTGCTTGCTTCAGTACCAGAAATTTGCTGTCATTGGGGAAATTAATTAGAAAAAATAAGTTGTGTTGATAGCCATAACCTTGTTCTTCAAACATCAGGTGGGCAGCTGTACTTCGATTGAGTGTCCAGCAGATTGTTGTTGATTTCTAAAGGATACTTTACAGAGCGAATTCCAGAATCCATTTTTGACCAGCGAAACAGATGTGAAGGAAGAAACATAGCAAGCACTGGGGCTCTGACTGAGCAAAGCAGTTAAGCATCTATTCAAGTCCGTCCCTTCAGCAGAGCATTGTAAGAGCATGTCTAAATCTGAGTGCCTTGCAAATCATGGATGGATTGCTGAATGGACACCTGGCTTCTGATCCTCCACGTACCTTTCAGTTTGCATCACTGTCCTTACGCTGTTGCTTGTGATGAAATACTGGAGTTATGGGACAGATCACTAGCTGGGGTAAATTGGTGTAGCACCATTTACTTTAATGCCTTAATTTACACCATATGAGATTCTGTGATGGGGGAATAAACCTTTTGCTATCCTTGACTTGTCTGTAAGGTTGATCAGCTACTCTGGCCAAATGGTTTTATTCTAACAAGCAAAAATGTCTCTTGACCCTTCTTGTAGCATCACTATGAGATGTTTTGTCCTGGAATTCACCTCAATTAATAAATACTCTATCATAATAACCCTACTACCAACCACTGCATTGCAGCTATAGGCCTTTGGCTCAACTCTATGGAGTTCTGCATCATTTATATTTATTTTATGTATAGAAGCAGGTTATGCATGCAGGGAAAAAAGTCTTTAATTAGAGTTCAAAGCAAAATTTCTTTATTTTCAAGGCAACTTCTGGAACAGATTACTCACTGAGATGTCTACCGTGGTAGCAAACACCAGTGAGATCTGCTTAACTGAGCATTACAAAGAATATGAAGGTAAACATATTGATGATTCTAGCCAATCTTTATACTGTATATCTAAAGCCCTGAAAATCCAGGGATATCCATTTTATATCAGTGGATCTCTGGATGGAGATATTCATGGTTTATTTTTGCAGATATGTATGTGGATCCGACTATAAATATTGTATGTAGAGTCTTGTAAATTTGTGGATATCTGTTTTATATCTACAGGTATCCGCATCCATGGATGTGGATATCCATGGATCACTTTTGCAGATGTAGATGTGGATGTGGATACCAATTTTGTATCTATGCAGGTCTCCATCAATATGGAGATCTGATCTTTAGCCCAGCTTCAAGGAAAGAGAGAAAGGAAAACTAAGGCAAACAAGGAGCCATAAGGCAATTTGCTGTGAAATGTGTCGGAGCACAAAGCTAGTGGACAGTCAGAACTTGGCTCTCTTTGGCTATGTAATAACACTTATGAAGAAGGAAACATCCATAATGTGCTGGAGTGGACACATGATCCTTCTAAGATATGATCTAAATTCTATATGCAGTTGTAACAAGGGTCAGGTGTAAATGAAGAGGCAAATTTCTCTCTCACTAGCTTCTTAACCAGTGCCCTTCATGTCTGAATGCGTCACAAAATGAGTGTACTGTCCACATTCTGATGCAATTCGCCCTCTCTCTCCTCTGTGAGATGCAGGGACCAGACTCTTTTTGGCATGACTGTGGAAAGGCCAAGTCAAGAAGGTGGATTTGCATTTTCAAAACACAGATGCTGAGCACCGTGGTGTGCCTAGGAGTGCAAGCAATGACAGACTGAATCTGACGAGTCCATCCCATCCAGTATCAGCTGCTTCAGAGGAAGTTGCCAGAAATTTTGTAGTAAAGTTTCTTTCTGCTCCTGTTGCTTAGAGGAATCTGGTTTCTTATGGTTGCAACGTTTCTATTCATGAGCCGGTTGCTGAGAACATTTTCCCCTCTGTGCAGGAGTCCAGTTTTTCTGGTTGCCCATTCCAGGGGAACACAGCAGCTGTGGCAGGTCCTCTTTAGAGCCCTTCATGGGACAGACTTGACCTGCTTTGGCTGATCTTCTCCTTACATGAGCACAAAGACTGAAATCTTCGGTGTCCCAACACCATGCCAGGGCTGAGGTTGCAGGTTCGTGGCGCTCCCTGTGTTTGAAGTAGTGTTTTACTGACAGCTTAAAATGTTACATTTCTTCAGGGGTGGCTTATTGTATTTCTGACATGCTGGGCTCATATTCCCTGTTGCTCAGCTGCTGGATAATCTCTGGGCTCTTATCCTTCTAGGAGACTATTTCTTTGAGTTTCAAGACTATGTAGTAGGTGATAAAGTACTGCACTGGCATGGATTTCCCACTGTCCATGTCCCAAGCACCTCCTTGTCTAGCAACTCCTTGGAAACCTCTTCCTAAGGATGGCAAATGTTATTTCAGGAACAGAGAGTGGAGATTTATTGGAGTCATCAGATTGTATTTCAAGCAGGTGTCAAGAGGTTAATAAAAGGTGTAATTTAATATGGCCTTAAAGGATAGTCACTATCATCCAGGCGCCAACAGAAATACTGTAAATATAATTGGAGCCATCTGTGCAGACCTGCAATGCTGGTATTACACATGCAGCAGAAGCCAATGAGTTGGCTCTCTAGCTGAGCAACCTTGTAGAGGAGTCAGTGCCTACAACAGCCTTAAATTCTGCCAGAGATAGGAACACTTTAGTGTGAGTCTGGGTCCCATGTTCATATGGCTAATTACAGCCCTGCCGCTGCCCTGCTTGACTGTAAAGCTGTTTGCACACACCACTGAGGTACCTGCCTCTCTCAGCTGGGAGACAACCACCAACTGGAAACTGAGCAGATATGAGATACGTGGTCCCACATCACAAGAGGCACACTGAAGGTTACTCTTAATTTGGTTAGTAATACTCTTTTTTGCACATCAAGAGGGATTTTCCACAGGCACTCAGCACTGGCGTAACTCTAACCCTACCCAAGTGTGACCATTCACTTTCTTGGTAGCACAATCATGCCAAAGCTAAGTGCTTTCAAAAGCCCCACTCTTTATTTTTCAGAGCAGACACCGCACTGGACAGAACTGTCTTTGAGGATCATTATGTGCAGCATCTTCTTGCTCAATCCGGGATCATGGAGGGTGGAAAGTGGCAGGAGAAGAGCTCTGAGAACAGGACAAGAATGTGTCTGTCAGAGGCAGATGTAATCACCTTCGGGGTTACAGGTTGGCCCAGATAGGAAGAGAACTGGATGATAGTTACACTTGTTCTGTAACGCAGTTGTATGTATTGACAAAGAACGTACCTGCAATCCCAGCCTACAGGAGGAATCAAACAACAGGAGAAAGTTATGTGGTTTGCAGCCCCACCTGTGTGAGCCAACATCAGACACAGGAGCCCTGTCTCTGGCTCCTTCTGCGGTCACACACCAGGTTTGTCCAGGCTGGGTCTGCCTCGGAGTGTGTCCACATGGCCATCTGAACCCACAGCACTGAGTCTTGGAGCCTGGGTCAGCTGATCTGGGTTCATGCCGTGGGACTAAAACTAGCTGTGTAGGGGCTGGAGCTGGAGGCCTGGCTCCAGGCTCCTTCCTCCTTGCCCATGAGCTAGAAGGTTTGTGCAGTAATTGTACAGCCCTGTCAGCCTGAGTCAGCCGCTGCCATGCCAGAGGTCTGGTAGTATCCTTGCTGATACAAGAAATTTAAGCAGGGCCTCCTGACTTCTTGTCACATTAATTAACAGCAGTGATGCATTTTCTACACCCCCGCATTAGGGCTCCAGTCATGGGAAAGGGAAATGACGGCTCCATGGCGTGCAGGTGAGGGACATGCTACATGCTGTAGGAGTGTGACATCACTTTGCCCCAGGGCCCCATGGTTTTAAGGACTGTTGCATGGATAAGCACAAATTGGTCATGCAGTTCTAACCAACGCTGCCTTAGGAGAATCCTAAATATCTCTTGGGAGGGCAGGCGCACGAACACTAGCGTCCTGGAAGAATCAAACATGACCAGCATTGAAGCCATTATTGTTCATCAGCAACTTCATTGGACTGGTCACGTGTTTGGATGTCTGATCAGGGCCTCCCAAAACAGATTCTGTTTTCCTAGTTGGAGGAAAGGCGGCGGCGCATCGGGGGCCAGCGGAAGCAATGTAAGGACATGATGAAGGCACACATGAAAACGTTCAGCATTGCCATTGACACCTGGGGGACCCTTGCCCAGGATTGTCCCCAGTGGAGAGTGGTAATCCGTGAGGGGGTGGTGTAATTTAAGAGGTTCTGCTGCAGCACAGATGAGGAGAGGTGAAGAAGAAGAAAAGAGCATCAAAAACTGCCCTGCGCCCGTCCAACAGCTACCAACACCTGCCCCTTCTGCGATGACATGCAGCTTGAGAACTGGGCTGATCAGCCATCCACGGACTCCCAAGTAGGAGGGTGACATGAAGACACCCTACTCATTATTGAGTGGTGGCCATTAGAGACAGAGAGAGGAAGAGACTATCAGGATAGTAGAGGAACCACATAGCTATAAAATGGCTGGCTGCTTAAGGCAAGGATTTGTGGTTTCTGCACAATAACCAGAAGCAAAGGCATTCTGGGAAAAAGTTCTTAGAACTCAAAAGTGCATTGGCTACCCTGCTGAGGAATCAATATTTGTGTGTAATAGTCTGGGCCCTTCCTGGTAATGTCACCCAGCCCATTGTAAAGCTAAGAGTCTTTTGGAACTAACTGGAAAAGTAGGTGCTCCTAGCTATGATTCCTCCCCGCACTTTTGAAGCATGCAACTCCCACTCCATCCCTGCTCCTTCCCCTCCCTCCGGGAGCTGGAATGTTACGAACAGCTGATTTGTGGCTTTCCAGCTCTGGGAGGTGTGGGGGAGGAGTAGGGATGGAGTGTGAATCAGGTGGTTCACATCTCTTGCTAAAGAGCTGCAAGGGAGGAGTAGGTGCAGGAATTGTGGGGCTCTGGGTCCCCAGTGCATGAGAGGATCAAGGGTTGGGGGCAGCCCATGGGTGCACGAGAGAATCCCGGGTTCTGGACTGCAGGTGGAGCTGCAGTGGGCCACAGGTTGCCCACCACTGCCTTAGCCTGTAGATTCTTTGGAGAAGGCATTGCACTGAGTACTACCGCTGATATACAAGGCTGGCGCCTATATAAATCTTCCAGGAATACTTCGTTCAGTTCTCAGCATTGTGACAGAAGAGATTTGCTAGTTTTGCAGAAGGGCTCAATGAGCTACAAGTTTCCCGACATGTTCCAGTACAATTGTGTTGCCATGGCTTTAACTAGACCTTTGAAAGCATGGCTGGCGAAGGGCTTACTAGCTGTTCAAGTTCTGCTGTGCCAGCAGTATTCGGCCTTGATGCCGTTTCTCCCCTCCAGGGAGGCAACAGCCATTCCACGCCTGCCCTCTCCCTGTGTTTCACCTGCTGGGATGGAGGTTCAAGGGCCCCAGAACTGGCTGGAAAATGGTTTTCTCTCCTTCAGCTCCTGATGAGAATTTTGACAAGAACAAAAAGTTGTGATTCTTGTAAAGGATTATTCGATTTCAGTAAAACCAATGGGACATTTTGACTTTTGGTTACCACTGCGCTCCCCTTTCATTATATCTTTTTTCCGGTGAAAGGAGAAAAAAAAATCAACCGAACAGGAATGTTTTCTCAAATATTTTGTTGGTCCTAATGATTTTTCTGGCCAAAATAAAGTGAATTCCCTGGTACAGTCCTGCCTAGACACCTGGCCAGCTGCAGTCCTGCATCCACCCCATGCCCTCTTGTTAATGTTGCCTGTGAGGATCCACCCCATGAAGTACACCAGTTTTGCCACCTTGAAAACCTGGGGCTGTGGGCCAGGTCTCCGCAGGAGCCAGGTGCTCTCTTTCCTTTGGGGGTGTGTGGGGGGCTGCTCTGTAGTGTTCCTGCAGGACACCCTCATGACTCCAGACTCCGAAGCCTGCTGGCAGCTGGAATGGGGGGACAGGTTGTCCTTCTGTCAGCTTGGTGCCCATTCTGCAGGGTGGTTACTGCGTTCTCTCCCAGCCTGAGGTGCTGAGGAGTTGTCCCGGGCTGCCTGCTGCCTGTCTGGGCCCCCATGGAGTGGGTGACATTGAACCTGGTCAACATCTACCTCCCCCTCACAAGCCCAGCCCAGGTGCTTTATATCAGCAGGTGTCCACCTTCCTTGACTCCCTTTATCCTCATGAGTGCCTGGTCCTGGGTGGGGTCTTCAACACCACCCTTGAGGACTGGGATCACTCAGGACTTGTGAATTGCCAGGTGGCTGCAGGTGACCTCGGCGAGATTGTAGACCACCAGGTGCTGGTTAAAAAAACAAAAACAATTTTTTTGCCTCTGAGGGGTGCATCTCACAGTTGAAAAGCAGCCCTCCGGAATAAGCAGGTGGGATTTAGCATCTTGCCTTTCAGCCCACTGGAGACTCACAGACAACCGTTTTTTGCAGTTCAGTCAAACAACGTGCCACGCAAGAGCCCATGCTCCAGGAGATACACCAGCATTAGTTCTTGCTATGGGAATACGCGTATGTCTGCCAAGCAGAGCTCCTAAATAAAACCAAGGCGCTGTCCTTCGAGCTGGTCAGTGGCTAGAAGAGCAACGTGAGAATACGGGCCTGAGCCTTTCAGAAGAGCTCGGCTACCTTTCCTTTGGTCCTATAGAGAAAGGGTTCTCCCAGTGCTGGCCAGCTCTCTGCTCCTGTGGCAGGTGAACTGCACACAGGGGGCTAGTGAACACAGCACCCAGAGAGCCCACCAGGGGTTACAAGTCTAGCAGCTGGCATGTTTGCAGTATTTGCCAGTCTGGGCTCTTCCACAGCTGCATTAAAGTGACTCTGTTAATCTTTAACCCCTGGCACAGTGGCGGGGCCGGGTAGTGGGGTGCAAGAACAGATCCTGCTAAAGGAGAGGTTTGCAAAGTGCTGCAGCTGAGCACCTGACCCATTTTACTAGAGGTCAATAAAACTTTTTAAAATAAACAGCCTTTAAAACCTCTCTGGCTCTGTGACAGCAGTCGCCAGCTGCCTGCCTCCTGCAGCAGCTGGGAGAGAGAGGTTATCCTGTAAACCAGCTGAGGTGCAGGTCAGATAAGAGCCCAGAGGCTCTGATTAGGCATGGGTCTGTGTGAACACTGGACTCCGTGTGTTCCCCCGCCCCCACCCCAGCATTTGGGGCTTTGAATCCAGCCAGTCCTTATTGCTATTGTGGGCAAAACCACATCTCCTGCCTGACAAACTGAGTCTCGAATGTGTGTGTACTGGGGCTGGCTAACCCCGCCTGCTGCTCATGCTGACTTCTTCACTTGCTGCTAGTGAGGGAATGACTGCTTCCTCCTGCTGGAACTGACACCTCCAGGCCACAGAGCAGACATGGCCTGAGTCTGCTAGGTTAATACCAGAATGTAACCTTTCTGGCACCTTTATCTGCTGTAAGCACTCATGGGGCTGCCATTCCTCTCACAGCTGTGCCACTCACACTTCCATGTATTCGTGCTCACAACATGCTCTGTGAGGCAGGGTGGTGCTGTTATGCCCATTTTACAGGTGGGTAACTGAGGCAAGGAGCACAAGTAGCTTGCCCGAGTCACAGCAAGTCTGCAGCAGAACAAGGAAATATGCCACAGTACTGCTGGGTCTCCAGGTAATACTCACACCAGCCCCTGGGAAAGGAGCCAATGGATATTTTTTGTAGGCTTTAGTGCAGTGGTCTCCAAGAGGAATTGGAAGATTGTCACACTTATGGTTGCTGACTTACTATATTCACCAGAAAGCCCTCCTGCAGAGCCAGGCTCCTTCAGCCCCCTCCCCATTCCAAACAAATGCCGGCAACTCACCAGAGCTGCTGGAGCTGCTGCTGCCGCTGGAGCTGCCGGGGCTGGAGGAGTCACTGGAGCCAGGGCTGGATGAGCCGCTGGGGCCGTTGGCTCTGGGGCTGCTGGGGCCACCACAACAGAAGCTGGGGCTGCCGGGGCTGGAGCCACTGAGGGCAGAGTGGAGCCACTGGGGCTACCAGGACCATAGGAGTGGCTGGGGCTGTTGCATCCCTAGCTGATGGGCTGCTGCCGCCGCAGAGGCCGGGGCTGCTGGGGCTGGAGCGGCCGGGGGCTGGAGATGCAGCTAGGCTGTTGCTGCAGCAGCTGGGGGGGCCACCAGGGCCACTGAGCTGGCGGAGTGTCTGGGGCCGGGGACACTGGAGCTGCCATGAGCTTCTCCCACCAGCGGTGGGGCACACGCAGGGGCAGGCGGCGCTCACGGGCAGCTCTAGGAGGAGCTCCATTTAGAATCATAGAACCCTAGGGCTGGAAGGGACCTCAGGAGGCCATGGAGTCCAGCCCCCTGCCTACAGCAGGATCAACCCTATCTAGCACTCCAGGTTAGCTAAAGGCTCCAAGAGCTGGAATTGCCACATGGGGTGAGCGGCGAACGTATTGGACACGGCGGCTTTAGTGTAACTGCCCAGAAGTGGGTGCAAATCTGGGACGTCCGAGGCTTAGTGCAGGAGCCTCTGCAGTTTGAGCCAAAAGCCAGTTGACTCTCAGCTAAGGCTGTAGAGATGGCTCAGTCTGTCTCCCTGTGTAAGTGGTCTTGGGGTCACTCCATGGGACTGTGACCCACATCTGGGTGTGTGGGTTACAGTAGCACTGCACTGTGGTTTCAGTTCTTCGGGCTGAACTATGGGGGAGTTTGAGGTTAATTCCCCCCCAAGCAGCTTTCCTGCGGACAGTGATGGGAACGCAGGAGATAGGCGTGTTTGCTGCAGATGCCCTATCTTTTTAAATTTTATTTCATTTTATTGCATTCAAGATAAACAAAAGGAGGTGCCGTTTGCATGGGAATTAGACTCTAGTCATCACTCCCATCAGCTTATGACCAAAAGAAGAGCTTAGCCCCCTCGAAGGAGGCCGCAGGGTGGCAAAGGTATTTTCCTGCTGTGCACTGCAGAGGGAGGATGTCTGCAGGCGTGGGGCTGGCCTCATGTCTAGGTGCATTGAGGAGGAAGTAGATGGGGGTCCCCACTTTTCTGAGCACTTGGGGTGACAGCTGTGGACAAGTGCTGGACCTTTTGTACTGGGCACACTGCGGGGCGGATGATGTGATGAAGGATGAGCATGCGCTGAGAGCTGGATTTGAGAACAGGAGTACTGAGAGGGCACAAGGCATGTGGAGGGGAATGGTAGGGCCAGATTAACTCCTCTGCAGGCCTGGGGACTAGAAGATTTTGTGGGGCCCCTAGGCTACAGGGTGGGGCAGAAATGAGGGGTTCAGTGTGTGGGAGGGGGCTGTGAGGGACTGCGCTTGCTGTGCAGGGTCTGGGCGGGAGGTAGGCTGCAGGAGCGGGCCAGGTGTGGAATGCATGGTCTGGGCAGGACATATGGTGCAGGAGCCAGGTATGGGTGTGGGATTTGGGCAGGAGGGGGTAGGAAATTTGGCACTTACCTGGAGTTGAACAGGGGACTCTATGTGCCCCTGTGCTTGCAGAGAATGCCCCCTGCTGCTCCCATTGGCTGTGCTTCCCAGCCAATGGGAGCAGCGGGGATGGAGCCTGCAGGCGAGGGTTGCTAATAACAGAACACCCAGTTCAGCTGGGGGCAGCGTGGGGGAACGGCAGTGAGCAGAGCTGCACATGCAGGGGTTTTAGAGCCTGGGGAGGGAGGGGCTTAGCTTGGGGCCTTTGGCTGCGGCCTCTTAAGCCTCATTCCTAATCCAGCCCTGGAAAATGTTAGATTGGTATTGCCAAGTGCCAAGGTTGAGCAGGGCAGCACTCCAAGAGCTTATCAGTGCACCAGAGAAATAATGCACCCCTGCACAGAGGCAAGGGCCTCACGCTCTGAGCACCCACAGAGCCGCTTAACATGGTGAAGACTTGGGCAGGAGACATGGGGAAGAGCTGCTAGAGTGGAAGCCCTGGGAGATCTGGACTTTTGTCTCCTGCGACAAGAAGGAATGGATGGGACCATTCAGAAAGTACAAGATGCACCTGCTTGCCAGGTAGGGTGTGCCATGCCCCAGCCTCAGCTGTAAGGAGCCCAGCGTGCCCCCTGGCCCACACCTCTGCTGGCCTGTCTTGGGCTTGGCAGCCAAGGCCCAAGAAAGAGAATCCTGCCAGCCGAGGACGTTGGAGAAAATCTTCGGGGTTTAGTCTGTGGGACCAGTTCTTGGAACGAGGTGCTTCAAAGGCACTTCTGGAGCTGTTCTGCTCAGCAGCCGGGATGGTCACATGGGCTACGTCTACACGTGCACACTACATCGAAGTAGCTTATTTCGATGTAGCGACATCAAAATAGTCTATTTTGATGAATAACGTCTACATGTCCTCCAGGGCTGGCAACGTCGACATTCAACTTCGACGTTGGGCAGCATCATATCGAAATAGGCGCTGCGAGGGAACGTCTACACACCAAAGTAGCACACATTGAAATAAGGGTGCCAGGAACAGCTGCAGACAGGGTCACAGGCGGACTGAACAGCAAGCCGCTCCCTTAAAGGGCCCCTCCCAGACACAGTTGCACTAAACAACACAAGATCCACAGAGCCGACAACTGGTTGCAGACCCTGTGCATGCAGCATGGATCCCCAGCTGCTGCAGCAGCAGCCAGAAGTCCTGGGCTAAGGGCTGCTGCACACGGTGACCATAGAGCCCTGCAGGGGCTGGAGAGAGAGCGTCTCTCAACCCCTCAGCTGATGGCTGCCATGGCGGACCCCGCTATTTCGATGTTGCGGGACGCGGGTCGTCTACACGTGCCCTACTTCGACGTTCAACTTCGAAGTAGGGCGCTATTCCCATCCCCTCATGGGGTTAGCAACTTCGACATCTCGCCGCCTAACGTCGATTTCAACTTCGAAATAGCGCCCAACACGTGTAGCCGTGACGGGCGCTATTTCGAAGTTGGCGCCGCTACTTCGAAGTAGCGTGCACGTGTAGACGCGGCCACGCTCTGCAGAGCATCCATCTCGAATTAGCCCAAGCTGGGTCCTTGTGCCTCAGGCTGAAGATGCCTTGTGTAAGCGACATGCTGCTGCCCAGCAGGATGGGCTCTGGGCTGAGTGTGGTGTGGAGGGATGGTGCTGGTTTTTGAAGGTCAGGCTGAGCGCCAGTGTTCAGTGAGCTCAAGGAGACTGGCTGGGATTCAGCAGCAGTGGTGGGTAACTACTGTGCGCTGTAGCTATTTTCCGAAAAGGGAATGGGAGGGGCAGGTGCTAGGAGATAAAATTTGTGGTCAAGCAGTAAATTAGGGCCAAGATATTTTGGGCACCACCACCGAGTCCTGAGGAAGAGCCAGGTATGGTCAGTGCCCCTTCCCTCATGGCTTCTGTCACGTTCCCCGTCGCAGCAGTTCAGCCACTGTCAGGTAGTTCTTGCAAAATCCAAAGGACTGTAATCACTAGCTCTCCTCCCCCGGGGTTTTCCTTCAACAGGTGTCTGGGGACGACACTGCCCCGCACATTCCAGTAAGTTGGCTAACGCCCCCCGGACGTACCCACAGCAGGCCCAACCTGTTCAGTGCGAAAGACAGCCTCCTTTCATCTGGGGATAACCTGCTCTCCCGGGTGGGGCTGCGGCGGGTTACCAGCCTGTCGCTGCTGACAGGAATGAAGCGATGATGAGAGATGGCCGTGATCAGCCCAGGAAAAGACAGAAACGTGTCTCCAAATCAAAGCACAGACCCAGTTTACTGGGAGAACAACGTGGAGCTGTTCTCACCATCCTGCTCCAGTTTCTCTCTGTCGCGCTGTACCCCCAAATTACATCTTATTGGCTCTGCTGCCATTGGTGCAGCTGAGTTTGTTGGATACTTCTCCTTCTGCTGCCGTCGGTGGGGTTGTCCTACAGGTGTCAGTGTCCCTTCTTGGTGATGATATTAATAACAAACTGCTCAGTGGAGACATAGGTGGAGCTTCCCACTTCTACAAAGACTGGTGTCACACAGCATCTGGCACCTCAGCTAGGGGCTCTGCCTGGGTGCTCGGGGCTCTGGCAAACAGGCTTGGCATTTCCTCCAGGACTTTCTCAATGCTGCTGTGCTTGCATCCAGCATTCTGGTCTTGGCCATCCAGGCTGGGCTCTTGGCTATGGCTCAGCATCCATTCTTGGTGCTTCAGCTCTTCTGCACGCCTTGCCTCATCATCTGCTCTCTGCTCTGTCCCTGAAGAGGGCTGGCAGAAGGGCATTCTGAGCGCATGCCCCTTTCTCCCTGCCCCCTCAATGAGAGCTCTCCCAGCTTGGCAGCTTGGGGAACCAGGGTGCCCAACAGAAAAGATAGTGGGGGAGGTGAGGTTGGGGAGGCGCTGAGGAGCCATACAGGCAGGCTGTCCAGAGCAGGGATGAGGATGGAGGATGGGCCTGGGGTCAGCAGTGGGGGAGTGGGCATAACAGGCTCCATGCTGAGAGGGGCCTGGGTGGAGCTCACAAAAGTATCAGCTAAGTTCCAATCCTCCACTTGTGCCCCCGCCCTCGGGAGTTTGGTTGCTCACAGCAGCCTATAGGGAGGGCTAGAGCAGAGGGCAGGGAAGGGAGCATCCTGCTGCGGATCCTTTCCCTGCAGTGGGCTCACTCACTCCTTGAGGCTTCCCAGCACCTGGGTGCATATCCTACATGCCTCCCTTTAACTTTCCAGTGCTCTGGCTGCAGAGGGTCTGTTCACAAGCCTGCTAGAGAGGGCCTCATCCCAGCACCTACAAGGTGAGACCTCTTCCAACCCAGCACCCTGGAAGAACAAGGAGCTGGGTTCCTCAGTCCAGATCCCCCTGACTCACAGATCATCAGGTCAGATCCCTCCGGCCATTAAAAATGGGGCTGCTCCCTCAGGTCATGGGCCTACAGCAGGCCAGTGGGGCTCTACACATCCCTGGCTTGCACCTCGTGTCTTACAGAGAAACCCAGTCCAAGGGAATAAGGCTTTACAGATGAACCTCAATATGACAGGGCTCCTAAGTGCTGATGTACCTGCTGGTCTAAGTCATTATAATGGGGCGATAAATCCCAGGAGGTATTTCTGTCTCACACCCTGCCTCCCCTGCCCTTTGCCTGCTGTCATCTTGCAGTCAGCAATTTGCTCGGGATTCCCTGTGTCAGCCAGCCTCACAGCCGGTCTGCGCAGCTGGACTCTTCCATGCTGTGCTGTTGCCATAGAGCCTACGGGGAAACCTAAATGTTTTTTACCTCTAGATGTCTCAGGTAAAATGCAGAGAGATGGGGTGAGCGAGGTGACACTGGACCAGCTCCTGGTGGTGTAAGAGACAAACTGTCCAGCCGGACAGAGCTCTTCAGGCCTGGGTCTGTAAGCTGCTTGCTTTCACCTGCCCAACTGGGTCCAGTAAAAGGTGCTACTTCCCTCCTCTTGTCTCCCTAATAGACCACCACAGCTGCAACAATACCTAAATCAACCGAAACATGGAATTTGCCTTTTAGATAGCACCTTTCTCCCAAGGAGAGGGGTGGTGCCCTCTAACCTCGCCTGACAGCAATTTACCATTGGACACTGGGATGCAAGAAGGTCTCAAAGTCTCCAGAATAACAGAAAAGCGTTGTTTACCATGGAGGCCACACCTGAACGCCTCAGAGGCTTTCTGTACTCTCTGCCCCTCCCAGGGCCCCTCAGCAGCTGCAGCAGATAGCACTCAGGGCCTGCAAATTGCTGGTGAGGTGAATACCTTCTTTGACACCAAGAACTAGACCGAAACTATGTCAACGGAGGGAGAGCTGGGGTGGCTTTTCCTGCTCATCCTGTTTGAGGCTTTGAACTGCATCCCGGAGGGTCTGTGTGCGGAGGAGACGCTGGATTGGATGGCAAGGGAGCCTGCAATCCAAGAGCCTGGGAAAGAAGAAACCCCTTGCCTGGGAGAAGTATGGGTAATGAGGCACTTCAGAAACCATCACTTTCATCTCGAGGGGATTAGCCAGGAGGGAGGAGGTGGTTTTGGCCCCTCATTCCAGACTGCACATGATTTGGGGCATGAGGGGAGAGGCTGGGGGGCAGGGCTGGAGGGGATGTTTTGGCAACCCATTCCTGAAATGGTGGTCGGTATCTCCTACTGTGCACAAGCATGAAAGGAACAGCCACCATGACGACAGAGCTTTACTCTCTCCAGTGCCAGAGATTTCAAAGCCTTCACCAAACGGACACACAGGGCCCAGTGCAGCCATCTTCGGGGTTCAAAACTCGCTGCTATTTACCAATGATGCTAGAGCCAATGAGCCTGATCCTTCAGTGGCGGAAACTGGTGTAACTTCACTGATTTTAGTGACGGTATGTCCACTACACCAGCAAAGGATCTGTCTGGTTAAAGCTGTAGGATAGGAACAGATTGAGGGAGGCAGAACTGAAATATTCCCAGGACATGATGATGCCTGCTCCTGCTCTAGTAGAAAGGGGCCTTCAGAGAGCAGGAGGGCCTGGGGTGTACAGCGGAAAGATAGAAATGCAGGGAGGCTAACACCTTGACACAGCAGGAGCACACCCCTTTGAAGTCTTGGACCTGCTCTGTGCTCAGTGTCTGCAGTGCTATACCTACATGGGTTAGGAGTGTAATTTTTTAACCAATACAGTAATCTCTCGATTTACATGGAGGCTGCATTCTGGGCAACCTCCGCGTAAATCAAATTTCATGTAAATTGCAGGAGGGAGTTGGGGAGATCCTCGGAATTCCCCTGGCTGGGGGAGAGGGTAGCTGGAGCCTCTCTTGAATCAAAATAGGAAGATGGGGTCTTTCGAAAATGGGGTTTATTTTCAAAGGAACCCCGTCTACACAGCTATTTTTGCTTTTGGAAAAGGCTCTTCTGGAAGTGAGATTGTGTGATAATATGTAAATGAGCCATGGGATTTGTAAATCCCTCTCTCATTTATATTTCTGATCTTGCTCATTTGTATTCCCCCCTTTCGAAAGGGGAATGTAGTGAAGACGCAGCCAAAATGTGCATCGAAACAGCACTCAGCTATTTTGAAATAGAGCGTCCAGACACAATAGAGGCTGATTTGGATTACAGCCCTTGGAGCACTATAGCTTACTTTGAAATAGCCCCTGTTCCCTGTCTACACTATTCCTCATAGAATGAGGTTTGAAATGAGCTGTCCTCTATTTCAAAATTGTTTTGGATTTGCTGTGCAGATGCTCACAAAGTTATTTTGGACTAGTGGCTGTTATTCTGCAATAACTTTGCTGTGTAGACACACCCAATGTGGGCACAGTTATGCCAATGTAAAGGTGCTTCACATCCGGTGAGTTTATGCTTCTTCCTGTGCAGGAATAAGCTAAGATATACTGAGCCATCAACACCTTTCTTTGGGATACTGTGCCCCTGCGTGGGTGGTTTTACTGCTGCAGCTCTAGTGGTGGGGTTAAAGCAACACAGCTTGGTGTACATACAAGGCTGGCCTACAGGCCTAGAGACACTTGTGCGGTTTTCTGCTGCCCTCTGCTGTCTAATGTGCTTGGTGCAACTGCAAATGGCTTGAGCAGCACCTGGTTCCCTAGCTGAAATTTTTACTAGGGCAACGGAAACTGCTGAGTCAAACCTGCCCAAGACATTCCCCTGTGTGTCCCTTTTTTGGGAGGCACCCAACACATCACTCGGGGCTGTCCAAGACCCTCTGGGGCATGTCTGCAGTGTAGCTGGGCATGCTCAGGAAAGTGAACTCTTAGGCCAGGTCTGCACTAGACCTTAAAGTCGTCCGTAGATATGCAATTCCAGCTACGGCAATTGCGTAGCTAGCATTGACTTATCTGCCACTGACTTACCTGGCTGTCCTCACAGAGGGGGGTCGACAAGAGAAACTCTCCTGTCGACCTCCCTTACTCCTCGCAATACTGAGGCATAGAGTGGTCAACTGCTGACCCGATAGTTCAATTTCATGTGTACCTACTAAGCACGTGAAATCAAAGTGAGGAAGATTGCCCCTCACCTGGCTGATCTTCCACGTAATGTAGACATACTCTTAAAGGAAATTAGTTAAACGGCAAGTAGATTAGTTAAACCCGTGTAGATGCTCTGAGTCAAATGACAGTGGCCTTAATTTGCTTTTCCTTAATGCACTCTGGCTGGCTCTAATTCTTGCAAGTGATACGGTCACCAGGTGGGACACCTACCCAGGGCCTGCTAAACTGGGCCTCACAGGCAGGGGTGTCGCTGTATTTTCACATCCAGAAATGCACGTTTTGAAGCATTGGTTCAGAAACCTGAAAATTCCATGAACTTTACAGCTATTGTCCCACTTGGGGGTTAGGGGGTGGTGAAGGGGCCGTGTCTGAGCTCTTTTTACTTCCAGCAGCAGTGCTGGTGATGCTGGATACTCCAGTTTCATTAGCTCTCTGTCTGCGTAAAGCAGCTTCAGGGAGCACTGCCATGGCCAGCCCTGGTATAGAAACCACCGTGGGAGAACATACCCAGATCTGACATTGCGTGAGACCTCAAGTGGAAGCAGGGCAAGCCCCACCTAAGAAGTACGTCTTTTAGCCATGACTGCAGTGTAGCTAACCCTGGGCATTGGAATGGGAGAGGCTCCATCATCCACTTCCTCAAAATGAAAATGAAAAGCTCACCCCACCCATTCATGGCCTTGTTTCAAATGCAGAGCAGCCTCCTCAGCTGCCTACAGGACCTGAGAAAGGAACAGACCGGTTGGTATTGGCAGGCAGTGGGACGTGATTTTGGGAAGCGTGGGGTGGCTACTTTGAAAACAAACCTGTCCCAAGAGCACGGCTGAGGAGTGTGTGCCTGCATGTGAGTCAGAGCTAAGCAGAAGGCTGCTAATTGGAGAGGTTGATGCCAGGGCTGTGGGAACATTGCATCTTGGTTTGTGGTGGGATTATGAATTAATTGCACCTGGCTAATTTTTTGTAAACCAGTTTAACAAACATTTCTCCCCCTCTCCTCTGCAGCAAGCCCTGGCCTCCTTCATGAAGGAGTGTACACGAGGCATGGGAGAGAGACCAGCCAGAGGAGGAGCAGTGTTTGAAGATGTGGCTGTGTGACTCTGTCTGGGCACATACTAAATCTCAAACTTTGCTTAATCTGATGCAAACCTTGTGTGCACAGCTCTGGCTGCTGTCCCCGAGCTCTGTGGGTGTGAGTGAAAACATGAGCCTTTCACAGGAATGCTTTCAAGCGGAACTGACCCGAAAAAAGGTCATGATCTTGGCTCCATGACATTCTCCACACTCAGGTTACAGAACACTCCCCAACACTCTGGGCCAGAGCCTCAGCTGGTGCTAATGGCATCGAGCCATTTGGTTCAGTGGAGCCAGGCCAATCTGCAGCAGCTGAGCATCGGGCTGATGAGATGCTTTGGGGCCTACTGGCTAAAGCAGGGGCCTTGGAATCAATAGAGTTGGTTCCCTTAGTGACAGCTACGGATTGCCACCTGCCCTTGGACAAGTCACTTTTCCTGTTTCCCACCCCTAAAAGCATCTTCCTCTCACCCCATTCCCAGGGAAAGCTCTGAATAAACAGAGCTCTAGGAGTGGGTCTATCATTACGCAGCATGAGGCTGAGCGCTTGAGTTTAGTTCAATTACCCATGCACCTTCCAAAGATTTCCACCTCCTCTGGGGCTGCACTATCCCAGAGGTGATACCTGCAGGCTATCAGGCAAGGACATGCAACACACTCGTGCATAAGACAGGGTACATCTAGGTTATGTGGAAGATTGACCCGGTCAGTTTGATTTTGTGTGCCTGGCAGAGACGTGAAATCGAACTGTCTGGGGTCAGCCGTTGACCCCTGTACTCCTCAATATTGTGAGGACTAAAGGAGGTTGCCATCCCATCAACCTCCTGCTGTGAAGATGGCCAGGTAAGTTGATTGCTGGTAAGTCAATTCTAGCTACGCAACTGCTGCAGCTAGAATTGTATATCTACAATCTACTTACCTGCCTAGTGTAGACCAGGCCTAAGCTAGTGGACACTAGGTGAAGGGGAAACTTCAGTGGCATCCTCCTCCTGACGGTACATATTACAGGCAGGAGACAGGAAACTTCCACCGCCACACTTTGCACGGCTGGCAATACGTCCTCATGCCAAATGTGTTGCTATGGTGACACCTAGTGGTACAAATGAAGAGGAGGAATAAATGTCTCTTCGATAGGTGGCAAGAATGAAGGATTTTCATAATTATGCTAATCAACTATTCCTGAAGAGGTTTTTTTTTTTTTTTGCTCTGGCATATGCACTAAAAGGTATAAAATACATGTAGGGAAAAGTAAACCCAGATGGTGTTTTCAAAAGCAATTTGCATGTGAAAAACTACTGGGAGAAGTAGATATGTTGCAAGGGCAGGGATGGGGTCCAGATTGGCTTAGTCAGATTGGAGGATTGGGCCAAAGGAAATCCGACAAGATTCAGCAAGGTCGAGGGCAGATTCCTGCACTTGGGATGGAAGAATCCCCAGCATTGTTACAGGCTGGGGACCAACTGGCTAAGTAGCAGTACAGCAGAAAAAGACCTGGGGATTACAGTGGATGAAAAGGTAGATATGAATCAACAGTGTGGCCTTGTAGCCAAGGAGGCTAATGGCACATTGGGGTGCTTTAGGAGAAGCATTTCCAGCAGATCTCGAGAAGTTATTCCTCTTTATTCAGTACTCATGAGGCCATACCTGGAGTATTGCACCCTGTTCTGAGCCCTCCAGTATAGAAAGGATGTGGATGCATTGGAGAGGGTCCATCAGAGGGCAACAAAAATGATTAGGGGGCTGAAGCATATGACCTAGGAGGAGAGGCTGAGGGATTTGGACTGATCTAGGTTGCAGAAGGGTGAGGGGCCATTTGACAGCAGCCGTCACCTTCCTGAATGTGGGTTCTAAAGAGGATGGAGACAGGCTGTTTTCAGTAGTGATGCATGGCAGAACAAGGAGCGGTGGTCTCAAGTTGCAGTGGGGAAGGTCTAGGTTGGATATTAGGAAAATCTATTTCACTAGGAGGGTGGTGAAGCCCTGGAATATGTTACCTAGAGTGGGGGTGGAATCTCTATCCCTTGAGGTATTTAAGTCCCAGCTCAACAAAGTCCTGTCTGGGAAGATTTAATTAAGGTTGGTCCTGCTTTGGGCAGGGGGCTGGACTTGATGACCTCCTGATGTCTCTTCCAGCCTAAGGATTCTTTGATGCTATGAATGCTGGGTTGTGTTCATAGACTGAAGGGAAGAAGCATGGTCCAATAGTTAGACCTGGGGATTGGGATTCCCCCCTTCTGTTCCTGGGTTTGCCAATGACTTGTTGTATACTCTCAGGCAAGCCACTTGTCTGCTGTGCCTCCATTTACCCATCAGTTCAGTGGGGTAGCCAAACTCATCTACCTCACTGAGATGGTGCCAGGGTTAGTTATCCACATTTGTAAGGTACTGCAGAGGGAGAGTGCTGTGTAAGTACAAAGGATGATTACATGTTGACCAGAGCTCTCTGGGCTGTGGGAGAGCCTGAGCTCCCAGTGGAAACAACAGGAAGCTGCAGACAGTTGCAGTGCTTGGGGATGAAGTGGAGCACGCTGCAACGTGCATTCCCGTTTTCACACCACACCTGCTGCTATGCAAGGCCTGTCCCTCTTTCTTTGCCATTGCCACTTTCAAAGTGCAATGAAAGTCAAGTGGCAGCTGAATCTGAATGAAAATCCCCATGAAAGCTATCTAGACAGCGGGGTAGGGAGCTTCGGAAGGCCTGGGTGGTGTACTTCTCCTCCCCCGTTCTCAAGTAGGTGCGTGGACTGAGTAACGTACTGGAGGAGGACACAACAAGGGAGAAGCCTTCCTTGTTTGCAAACCAGGGGATAACAGGTTCAGAAACAAAGCACACGGAGGCTGTTTGTGTCCGCTCGTGTTCTACAAATCCCTCTCCCATTGCCTTCTCCTCTGCAACAGCCTAACGAAAATGGGCAGGTTCCCACCAATCTTCTGTTGATTGTCTGGAGAAGCTTGGTCTGCATATTCTAGCAGCACTCATTAGCTCCTTGTCCAACTCCCTTTAAAGGCAATAGCCAAATGGCCAGGGGCCCCTCCAGTTAAGGCCAAGGACCTATTTTGGATTGTTGGCTGGATGAGAATGAGGGGGACTAGATGCTAAAAGAGTGCATACGAAATAAGAATTTTGGAAAGTGTAACATCACAGAGAGCAGAGCACACAGGATGAACTTCCAGATGAGGTGGTGGAGTCAAGTACAGCATGAGCCAAATTTGGATGGCCATCTGCTATGGCCTGAATGATATTAGTCCACTGTGTACTTGGGAATAACAGACCACATGTGTAAGGGAGGTCTTCCCTGACTGTAACTTTTGCATCGTTCGTCTTGCTTTGCATGGGACATTTTTCCTGTTCCCTAGCATGAGATATTTTAGGAAAAGTTTATGGCTGCTTGTAGAGGATGGAGTTGACAGTTTCCATCGTAACATTTCAGGCATGAAGGTTGCGTAGTTTACATGTGGATCGTCAACACTATCCATCTTTGGGACAAATGCAATTGTCATATGGACAAGTTCATGTATCTTTTTATGATGTTCTTAGAGCGCTCTGGCCTGGGTCATCAGGAGGCTGAATTTATGAGCCCTGGAGCTGAAACATGAGCCCTTGTTACCTGAGCCAAAGTACAGAGCTGTTGAGAAATTTTCCAGTGAGACATCTTTGTTAAAGGAAAATGCTGATTGGATGAAATCATTTCACAGGAACATATTCAATGAAAAGTTTTTGCAGCATTTTATTTTGATAAAGTTGAAGCACTTTGGTTGGATGTTGTGTATTATACTTCTCATACTAGCAGACTAATTGGCATTGCCTGGGTGCAGCCGGAAGGTGGAGGGGAGTGGCCGTGCAGGCTGGCCCCATTGGCAGTCCCCCCAGGCCTGAGCAGGAGGATGGAAATTAGTTTGTTCAGGAAATGGCTTTCAGCAGGAATTTTTAAAAATTCCACTTGGGGCAAATAGAAATTGCATAATATCAAGCTTCCCTGTGGCAATGCAATTCTGTGTGGTGCCCAGCTATGCTAAAGAACCAGCTCCCTCTGCCTGAAGGCAGTAGCAGACTCATCAGCCCTCCATGCCTGTTGTGTTACACGGATATTACCTTTCCTGCTTGCATTCTCTCTGCAGATACTGGCTAATGGCGATTGCTGGGCTTGGTGAGCCAGAAGAATAATAATAGGGAGAGCTGCCAGTGGCCCTGGGGAAGCAGGAATAATGCGAAGGAGAAGGAGCCTGCTGGTTTCTTTAGGAGGGATTCATAACTTCGCTGTCACTGTGCTTGAGCCAGGGACCAATAATCGCAGGAATATTCCTTCTTGTCAGTGGTCCCTCTAATTTTTTCCATCCATGGGCAGAATAAATTTTGTTATGTGCATGAAGGAATGTGAGGATGTGCACTACCAATAGACACACATGCTGGCCACTGTGGGTGGCTGTGGCTGTTCTGCTCATCAGCTGGGCTGCAACTGAATCTCTCCTGGGTGGCTGCCCAAACACTCAGCTTCCCAGGAACACTGCTTCTCGTCTTTATCAAATTGCTCCTGGGCATCTGTAGCACAAGGCCAGAGCCTCTCCATTGGTGAAAGTGCATTGAAGCCAGCGAAGCGATCATGATTGATATCAGTAGAAAGGATGCGAGGAGAATAATGAACTGAGATCAGACAGAGCTTTCCCAAACATTCCCGCTCTGCTTGTACTTAGCTTCAGCTTTATCCTGTGTAAAGGTCATGGAGTACACAGGCAAGCCCTCTGGCCCCAAATACTGTCACGTGCTGAAGCCTTGAGAGATCCCCACTGCTGAGAAATGAGACAGAACTGCCGCTATCCGGGGCTTCCTTTTTCCTAATTAAACAGCCGGGTGTCTGGGCACAGCTAAAGCTAACACAGCTGGCAAGAAATTAAAATTCCTTCCAGCACAGGCCTTAGCCAAATATCTCTGTCATCTACCGTGATGCATGAGAGACAGCATAATCCCGTGGGATTGGTTCAGATTTGCAGATAGAAATCCTGCCTGCTCCCGCTCCACCTTCTGATGCTGAGCTGAATGCATGAGCTGGAATAGCTGTGGAGTGGGCTAGTCACTGGCTGTCGGAGGTGACCTTCCCTCTACAGCTCTGCGCAAGGAGAGCTCTCCGGTGGAGGTGAAAAATGAGCCAATCACCTACTGGCAACTGACCTCCGCTTTTTCCAATGTTACATTTTCCCTTGGTTGTTCGTACATGCTCTTCTGATTACATTGTAAAAATCCTAATCATGGCGCTTTGCTTCAGAGGGGATCTCTCCCGCCCCCACCGGTGCTTTCCTGGAAACTTTGCTTTCGTGTTTTCACACTGTTGTTCTTAACCTAGACTAGAGCTCACAGCTGGTGGGGGCACAGTACTTCCCCTTTCTGTAGGACATACTATGGACGTTTTCTTGCCCCGGTACTAGTCCCTGAAACCAAACCCTAGTTTGTGTGTACAATGCTTGTAGACTCTTTGAGGGCTCGTCCTTCCACTGCTCTGCAGCCAGCTGCAGACATGAAAAGCTGGTGAGGCCATTTTTAGCTCCTTTGGCTCCACAGAAGAGGGTGATAGTCGCCTTCCAGTTGCCAAGTCTAACATCTGGTGGTAGCTTTGAGCTCGTCCATCCTGAAGTGGGCATGGGGACCAAAGCAATCCCCCCAGCCCAATGCCCCAAGCACGGGGCCATGGGCAGCCTCCATATGCTGCAGGCCGCCCCCCCCCCCCCGCAATTAGGCTGGGGATTATCTAGGACAGGGCGTGGGAGGCAAGGGCAGGCATGTGGCACAAGCAGCAGCCTGCTCTGCTCGGCCTTGGCCTCCCAGCTCTCTGAGTCCCGTTTCTCCTCTGGTGGCTGGGAGCAGAGGCTGCTTCCTGCTGCTGAGGGTGTGGTGGAGTGGAGCAGGCTGCCACTGGTGCCACGTAGAGAGGTCAAGGGGAGTTAATCCCTGTTCCCACTGCCCACACCCCACCCCAAGTAAGCTGCCATCCCACTTTGCTGGAGGAGGTCTAGGGCAGCCTCTGGGGGATACCAAAGCACAGGGTTGGGGGTTGTCCTTGTCCTATGGTGGGACAGCTCTTCCTCTGAGACTTCTGAGAGGAGCCAACAGGGCCAAGGATTCCATTGCCGCTGGTGCCACACAGGTCAAAGTTTTCATAGGATTCAATATTCTTCTGGCTGTAGCCTGCAGTATAGTGGGGTAGGGTGCTGCTGAACAGCTTACGTGCTTCACCCAAGAGGTGGCTGCACATTCAGGGTAGATGAATGATCCCTATGTGTAATTTCAAAATGAGAAAGAACAGGTACAAGCCATGGTCCCTGGAAGCTGAGCACTTGGGTGGCCACCCAGGAGAGACTCCAGTACCATCCAGCTGACTAGCACAGTTCCCACAGCTGACGGCCTGTGTTTCTATTGGTGGTGCTCATCCACACGTCTCAGTGCATATAACAAAATTTATTCTGCACAGGGATGGAAAAAATTTAGAGAGAACTACTAGAGGCATCATATTCTATGTTAGCACTTGCATACCACATTATATCTTTTGAAAAAGAGCTCTAAAATCTTTAGTGCAGCCTATTCCTGCACCGTATTCCTTTGGTGCTCACACAATAAAACTGGGACTTAAACTGTATCAGCTGTGCTACCCAGGAGCGACGGGCGGCTAAAAGTCGAAAAGAAAATGAGCTCATATTTTGTGCAGAAAGATCCCAAACAGTGTGTGGATATAAATAATCGCTGCCTGACCACTTGGCCTTTCATGGTGAAGTGGTTGCAAGATGAAAAATGCTACCTACAAATACTAAACACAGTTAGCGGGACGATTCTTGGCTGTCTCACTCAGATGTTAGTCAGTGCTTGCTTACTCAGTAATGCCATTTGAATAAAAAAACTCATCCAGGCATCCCAATATGGCCTACTCAAGGAGAGGTTTGCCATGGAAAGACACCAAGATCTGGCTCTCTTATATTAAGAGCTCTACGTTTTGTTAGGGTACAGGGACAAACATTTTCCATCAAAACTTTTTTTTGCTTTGGAAATCTGGGTATGTGGTAAAATGAACATTGCGGCAGAAAGGGATTCCTTTTCTTTGAAAATTTGTGATTTTTTTTGGTTGAAAATGCAAACCAATTTTTTCTGGGTTTATTTTCAGCTGTTTTCAGCTGAAACTTTGTGGATTCCTGAGGAATATTTGAAATTTTACTTTTGGGTGGGAGAAACTAAACTTTATCCACGTAGTTCTGCAGACAGGAGGTAGGGTTCAAACAGAGCGAAAGTGACAAGAGGGACAGCTGTATGAAGCAGCACTTATTTAGAGCTCACATACCTGTTTGCTGCTTGGCTCTGATTGCAGTTCCACTTCCTGAAAGGGGCTGGAAAGCGTTAACCGCTTCAGGCACTTGGGTGAGTTAGGTGTGTCACTTTCTTTCATTCTTCCTGCTCTGTGCAGTTACTGAGTGCACACCTTGGAAGGCAGAGGAACTTGGAAATGGCTGGCCGTGACTCCCAGGAACTGGTGCTTGGTACCCCTGTTCCGAAGGAAAAGGGGTTCCAGGTTGGTGAGGGCAGTGATTTCTCAGGTGAGAGAACAGAGGGTGAAGAGACGAATGGCCATGAAAGGCCTGAAGCCACTAGCCCAGGATCTGACGGGCAGGGTGATTTGATTGTAAATGGCTCCGAGAAGACAATAGGCCAGCCCAGCTCTCTGGAGCAGAAGAACGGTCTGGGAGATGGACAAGTGATCCTTTGTGACTTCTGTATGGATCAGAAGGCCCCAGCAGTGAAGTCCTGCCTGACCTGTATGGTGAATTACTGTGAGGACCACCTCCGGCCTCACCTGGAGAACAGCAAGCTGAGGAGCCACAAACTGATGGACCCTGCAAAGGACATTGATCTGCAGACCTGCGAGGCTCACAAGGGCCACTTGGGGTGGTTCTGCCAGACCGACCTGGTGTGTGTCTGCGAGGAGTGCCTGGCCGAAGAGCACCAGGGGCACAACTTGCTTACCTGTGAGGCTGCCAGGAGGGACAATGAGGTGAGTCACTGTCTGGTATTTATTGGTCTTCACTGAGGTACTGCGTGAGCCAGGTTGCCACGGGCCATAGGGACAGGGTGGGGCCAAGGGCATCCTCACTCACAGATGGTATATACTGGTCTTACACTGGTGACATCAGTGGTTTACACCTAATTGAAGCCTAATTGAAGAGAGGAGTCCTGGGTCTTGCCTGGTCTGTGGCCACATGTAGAGCTTTTGGTTTCGTCAATGAGTTACTTGTACTAGTCTCAAAGAGGGTTTTGTTTTCCATGTCTGTGGGCCAAATCTTCTGGTTCTACCCTTCCAAAATCACTGCTCACGTTTGGTGTAAAGCAGGAGTAACCCCTCTAACATCAATGGGCCCGAAAGTCCAGGGCCTGAGGCCTTGTGTCACCATTTCCCCTTGTGCTGAGGAGGTATTAAATAGCTGCTGTTCCAATTGTGAGCTCAGAACTGGGCCCAATGGAGGCACAAAGGAGCAAGACCCACTGAGGGGGTGAGGTGGGCACCCTGACTTAGTAAGGGCTGAATAAAGTCTCTAGGATTTGCCCTTACTGTGCACCATAGCACAGTACATAAGTGCAAAAGACTCTGGTTTTACGAGTACACATGTGCATGGGGTGACAGCACTGATGCTGCCTCCTGCACAGAGTGAGACTCAAATCTGTGCCCTTTGCAGTTCCCTTCCCTTCCCACTCCAGGCGGGTTGGAGGGACACAGGGGAACAGGCTCCACTCTGGGTAGCGTTTGTCCTACCTGCACGCAAAGCTGTGTGAAAAATGCTGCTGATTTGTTTAGAACCTGTGGATGGGCTGAAGGTTTCTGGGTTTGAAATGAGCCGATCTTGTCTCTCAGTGCTGTGTGCTTGATACAGGACATTCTAGCTGTGCCCTAGAGCGGGCGTTGCCCAGGCCACCTGGCATCCGGATGGTATGTGAGAATCCAACAGGCCCTTTCGTGTTAGTACTGTGGATAAAATTGCTTAACAACCTGCGGGACCCAGGCATCCGAGTCCCATTTGCAAAAGTGACTTTGGGGCGGTTTTAAAAGGTACGGCGCCTTGCGGGGATTTGTGTGGAAATCGGGTCAGGTGCCTGGGTGCCTGGGGTCCACTAAGCACATACCTGGCTGTTTGGGTGCATGGACATCTTTCGAATCCTGGCCATTAGTCACCTTTGAAACTGGGACCTGGGGTCCAAAGTCACCGAGCTGCTGTTGACAAATTTTCCATATGACACATTTAGGTGGTTAATTGGGGGGAGGGGACATGATCCTGCAGACGCTACTTGTAGGTGCCGTCCTTACTAACACAAAATGGGACCGCTTGCCTGAGGAAAGGGGGGACTCGTGAGTAAAGAAATCCCTGCTCCTGTTTGCTTCTCCCCCTGAGGAGCCTCTCTCCGCTCCCTCTTTGCACACACCTGTGAGTAAAGCATATGTCCAGGCAGCTGCTGTGAATCACAGCCTTAGCCGACGGGTGGAGACAGTTTCCAGTTGTCCTTGCAGCATCTATGAAGTAACCTTTCCTGTTCTGACATGCCCGCATGGGATCTGACAGCCAGGGTCTATTCTTGCAGTTGAAGGCTTCACATTATCATCCCCAATCCCAACCCCCTTCTCCTGCTCCACGGTTCCACCACTGGCTTTGCAGAGTTCAGAGCCAGCGTGAGTTTTCTCTCTTTTCTGATTATCTTGCACTTAGCACACTCCTTCCCCACTATTTCATCATTTAACACCTTCCAGGTCTCAATAGCATTCACACACATGATACCGTTCCTCCTGTGGACGCTTGTGTTACCGCCCACATGTGGGCTCAAACCCCGGACCTCAGGAGCTTAGTGCAGGAGCCTTTACAGTAGGAGCTAAACGCTGGTTGCCTTTCAGCTAAGGCTCTAGAGGAGACTCAGTCTTTTTCTGTGTAAGTGCTCTAGGTGCCACCACATGGGACAGTAGATGTCTGGGTTATGCTTGGGCTGTTTGCAGCAGCAGCAACAACAAAAAAAGATAAAACGTGTGGCCTGGAATGTGCTGTGGAATATATTTCTCTTTTGCTGCTTGGGGATGGCAGATGCACAAAGGACGAAAGACTAGGAGGCACTGTTGAATAATTCCTATTGCTTATTTTATTGGGAAACCAATTCTGAGTCACTCCTGGTACTCTTTGATGAATGGTCAATACTGCTGTAGACCTGTAGGGTCAGGCTCCCAAGGAGGCTCAAATCCCATCTATATGCTTAAGTGAAGAGGTCAGATTTTCAAAAGTGTCCAGCACCTAGCAGTTGGAACTGCTGGGTTCTGAGTAATCTCAGATAACCACGCATGGTCTTATTTATAGATGTCTAACTTTCTTTTAAATGTATTTAAGCTTTAGTCTACATTATCATGTGGCAGGGAGTTCCACAGGCCATTAGACATCCAAACTCAGAAGATATGGAGTTTAGAATTGGTCTGGATCAACCAAACATTTGGCTCCTTCTGTGAATTTGTGATGTCTTCAAAATTAGACCAGAAAATTCACGAGAATAACCTTTTCTGGGAGAGTTTTAGCATTCTAGCTCAAGTCCAGGTGTGAAACCAAGGGTCTTGGTTCTTTGCTCACTTGTAAATCAGGAATAATGGCACAGAAGGTGTGAAAACAGGTGTGAAAACCAATATAAGTGAGAGAAGAGTTAGAACCCAGAAGGGAGAGGGCAACGTCTTTCAGAACCTAGAAAAGCTTAGCTTCGCATTTGGTTATAGAAATGTTCCAAGATTTCTGACTCAGTCCCAAGTCCCAATTTTGTCTGTTGCTGGAAAAAATGACCTATTCCCCAGCTCAGATAAATCTAATAAAAAGTGTCAGGTGTTTTGAGTTCGTGGGCTCTTCTTTTTCATGGGAAACAGCATGGTCTTCAGTAGCGCTGCTTTGGGTACCCAGAAACTAGGTGGAGAGGTTCACAAGCCCTCTCCTGGCTGATCATCGTGACAGTGGATTGCTAACACTTGCTTCATCCCTTCATAGAGTGAACTTCTGCAGACCCAAGAGGAGTACAATTGGAAACTGAAGTCTGCTGAAAATGCAATTGTCAAGTTGAAGAATAATACACAGTCTATAGTGGTAAGGACAGGAGTTGGGTAATTTCTCCTCCTCAGGTTTAAGTTAACCAAAAATAATGGCACGAAAATGGGAGTATGATCTTTAAAGGGAGCCTGGATAAAGGTCTTACACTCCTGTATGTGTGAAGTGCAGGTAGCCTCCATGTTCCTGTCATGCACAGACATCTCCATGCCTGTCCCATGCTGCCACTGATGTATGGCATGCTCTTCCCTCTGTGGTCCCAAGCCACTACTCACTCTCCATTAAAAACCCTCTTTTGGGATGCCAACATGAAGCAAGACAGTAACAATGGGGCAAGTTGGGACTGGCCTGATTTATCAAGGAAGGATGTGTAGGAAGCTAACTCAAGACTTGGCACGGGGTCGGAGGAGAGAGATCAATTGCTGACTCTGCCACGGATTTCCTGCATGACCCGGGGCAAGTCATTCAGGCTAGGGCTACACTGTAGCTCCATCTCGGAATAACTTACACAACGTGCATTGAGCAAATTGCATAAGGCATGTCAAGGTAACTTATTTCTAGCTCAGCGCAGGCTACACGGCGCCGAAGTTGGAAATAAATGCCTATTTCGAACTTCCTGCTAGCCAATGAAGGGTAGTGGGAATGAAATACCGCACTCAAAATAGCCTTGCACAGTGTTTGGCCAAAGGATTTCTATTTTGGGATACAAATGTATCCTGAAATAGGAACCTCAGTGTAACCTTGCCCTTAGTCTCCCTGCGGCTGTGGTTCCAACCTGTGCGACAGGGGAATAGCACTGCCTTGCCTCTCAGGGGTGTTGTGAGGATCAATATATTGAAAACTGTGTGGTGCTCAGACATGACAGTAATGGCGGGCAGGTAAGTACCTCAGACAGAGAGATTTATACTATTGAGCACTGAGCCCACTTAGTACATGAAACAACTCCGCTGAGCTGAGCCATGACAATGCCCCCTCACCTATTGCACAGCTTCAGGACTGTACTGTATTATCAAAGCCCATGACTGGCCCTGCCCAAAGACTTCCCTGTTGATGGCTGCCCTGCACTTGGTGTTTCATGTCAGAAGTTAGATTGTGAACTTGCCCAGGCACAGACCAGGAGGGAAAATTCCGACCTCCTTGAAAGCAACAGCAGCACTTCTACTGACTTCAGAGGGGCCAGGATTTCATTCCAGGGCTTTGTATCCGTCCTGTGAAGTCTCTACACAGTATTCTATGGCAGTGCACAATCCTACTAGCGACCGTGTGCCTTTATGGAGCTATCGATATTGTTTCATGAGAACTACCCCTCTGATTTCCTCCAAGTCCTCCCCCCCAGCAGTTTAACACAGGCAAAGCTGACGGTGAGTTTCATACAGATCGGAGATGGGGGCTAAGCTGTTACGATAGCTGCCATGTTGGCTGACACTGAAGATTGAACTCAGAGCTAAAAGCATGAGCCATCACAGCTGAGCTAAGAGTCCCTACATGGGGCTGTAACCAGTTAATTTCCTCTGGGGATTGTGCACAGAAAGGGACCTGTAACAAACATTCACCCGTTAGTTACACAGGGATGCCGAATCCCGAATTAATTAGACAACTGCACGGTTCAAACTCACCCTCAGCCTTGCTGTGCATTTATCCTGAAAAGTGACTACAAAAAGACTTAGTGGGGTCCTTGCCTGCACAGAATGGCAACACCCAGAGGCCACGTGACAATTAAAATGCACCCATATCAAAAGCTGAAACACTCCACTGAATTCCGGGCTTGTTTTGAATGGTGGGAGAGATTTTTGTTTATCTCAAGAGGGAATGCTTCCAAATGCCAAAAGATTTAGCGATTCCAGGGCAGGATCATCTTTGTGTGGGCTTCTGTTGTGGAGAATCAACCCAGAACCATTGTTTGATGATATCATCCATCCGTCTCTGTGAGGCATCTTCGGTGAGTCACATCACCACAGGGCATTGGGCTGCCAAAGAGCAGCGTTATGTTTAAACAATTGGAAAAGGTGATGAATCATATTCATGTTTGCCCTCTTGAAAGGGTGCTGAGCCAGTACCATTTTATGTATTTCCACAGATTTCACTCCATGGTACAACCTCCACAGCTGCTTCCTGGATAGCATGGTGCTGATGCTGTTTTTCTGCATGGCAATTCATGGTCCTTCCAGAACAAACCCTCAGGGCAATGGCTAATGAGACGCAAAGCTCTTCATTGCTAGGTGGCTGTTTCAAATCTGGGGAAAAACCATTGTCTCCTTATGGCCATTTGATGGCTTCTGTGAGATAATTTGGTGGCACAAGTCCTTTTAACAGTATCCAGCAGTTCCACAAGTTGAACTCACTTAACCCTTCTGTCACACACTGGCATTTCCCTGGCTCAGACCCTCAGTCAGGCAGCATCCAACAGCACTAAATTCCTTCCAGGGTGTTCAGAAGCATGCTGGGGCATAAGACCAGAATCTGCTGGAAATGGTTTGGGAAGCTCCTTGTAAATAAATGTGTGGCCTCCTTTTGGAATATGGGGGAGTGTGGTGGGGTCTTTCAGAATCTGGGGTGTTTGACCATGCATTGATCTGCTGTGGGTTCCAGTTCCTTGGTTTGGATCCACTGTTTAGCTGTGGCTGCCATTGGCTTTGTGGTGTGGAGGAATATCCACAGTGATTAGAAAATGTTGTTTGCACGTCTTGATGCATTATTTGCTGGTAAGGCGCAGTGGCAACACTGCAATGCTGATGGCAGCAAGAGCATGCAGAAAGAGAAGGCAGAGGTGGCTTTTGTTCCTGTAGAGTTCTGTCTCCGGAGTGAAGAGCCTGGTGACCAGGCAGTTTGGGGAGCTGCTAGAGGCCGTCAGGATGGCTCAGTCAGAGGTCCTGGCATTTCTAGAAGAGAAGGAGCGTGTGGCGGTGAATCAAGCCAATGGGATAAAGACCCATCTGGAACACAAATGTGCTGCCATGGAAGAGAATAAACTCAGACTGGAGAAGATGGCCAGCCACACCAGTGACATCCTGTTCCTTAAGGTATCATGATGGACAAGGCCCTTCCATTACAAAGGCCTGGGGGACGGTCTGCCTGGAGATTAGTTTCTGGTTTGAAGCATTTAGGGCAAGTGTGAAGTGAGATCAGATGGCAGTACACCATTCTGTGACTGAAAAATGGTGCCAGGCTTCCTAAGGACATTAGACCCAGCCTGCATCTTCTGTAATCGGAAGTGGAGATTCAAATTCAGAAATTCAGAACTGACTGGACTCCCCTGGGTTGTGGAATGTAGGACAGGGAATGTCAAAAGCAGCTCCCAGTTCTAAAGTAATTTGAAATCTGTGAGGTGAGAGGGGGAAAGATTTTTTTCACCTTTGTTTTTAAAGAAGGAAAAAGTTTCTTCAAATCTCTAATGGCCCCATTTTTTGAGCCAAAAGTGGGCAAAGCTCCTGGGTGAAGAAATAGAACTTTGCCCTAGTGGCTTTTATCTATTTCTAGAAGTTTCTAAGACGTCTTTTCATTCTCCCTGGAACTGGCTGAGAAGCATTATTAGCCTACAGCCAGCAGTCTTGCCGTTTCATTATAAATGCTGGGTGTGTTGCTTCCTTCATTATTTTACGACCAGACTCTTATTTTTCTAATGCCGTCAGTATGGGGATACTTGGGCTGCTGCTACACTACCATTCTCCTGTCGGAGGTGGCATGGTAACGAGGCAATTTGAAGCAGGCTAATGAGGCAATGAGGCATCAACGTGCATATTCAGTGCCTCATTAGCATAATGGCAGCCGTGCAAAGAGACTTCGAATTGCAGATTGACAGTGAAGATGGGGGCAGCTTGGAAATTAGCGCTCCACTTCGACATTCCCTTACTCTGATCTAGTTCTGTGGGAGTAAGTGAATGTCCAAGTGGGGCAGAGTTTGTCTGAGGAACCTTATGTTTAGCCTGATCTTAAAGATCTTCCATAGAAAAGGTTCCTCTATCAGCTGCATCGAGGTATTTCAAGGCGGCAAGGGAATGGAAAAGGTTAGAGGTCAGAGGCTGCTCCCACTAAAGTCAATTGGGATTTTGCCCGTAACTTCTTGGTGAGATGGATCTGGTGTGAAGTCAGCCAAATATACGAGGAAATGAACAAAAATAGATTTTTTTTTTGGCAGGAATATTGTGAATTCAAGAAGCACACAGGGGACGATGCACTTCCCAGTGTTTACATTGGACTGAAAGATAAACTGTCGGGGATCAGAAAGGTCATTGTGGAGTCAACAGATCACTTGCTAGAGCTTGTGCAAAGCTCTTATAAGGAAAAGCTCCAGGAGTTTGCAAAGGAAGGTGAGTCTCACCCTCTGCCTTGCAGCTGTTTAAATGGCTATGGTCTGAAGAAGTGGGTCTGTCCCATGAAAGCTCACCTAATAAATTATGCTGTTAGTCTTTAAAGTGCTACTTGACTGCTTTTTTGTTTTGATAGTATATAGACTAGCACAGCTCCCTCTCTGTTACTGTTTAAATGTGCATTTGCAGAGCTCAGCATGTGTGCAAACCAGATGGCAAAAGTCAGGCTCTGATAGAATGCATGCTTCTCAGGCTCCCAGGAATGAGCAGACTTGGGAATAGAGCACGGCAGATAATAATTCCTATCTGCAATGAGATCATCACACACTGTTAACAGATTGTGATGTAGAGATTGCGATTTTACTAGATGGCCAAGCATGAGAGACAAATGGGCGGATTAGGGGATGAGTGTGTTGGCAGGGATGTTTCTATGCAAGCACAACACTGTGATTAGAAAAGAGCGAGCAGAGTGTTCCATTCCCTGCTCCCACTTCATTTTAACTTTGTTCAGACTCTCTTTCACATAAGCAGCATGTCCAATCAGCAGTTAATGGTTTACTGTGTGAAAAGGCCTGGATATTTTTAAAGTGCACAGTAGAAATCTGATAGGCAACATGAGTCTGACACAAGCCAGCTGAATTCCTCACCCACCCATGCATTAGCATTATCAGCTGGCACTAATCAATCGCACTTGTTTATATGTAGTCACTCCTGTTTTCTCCAGTAAAACAAAGGTCATGTGCTGCTAGGGAACTAGTGCTCCCTCTTGCCAGCTGTCCAGCATCATAGCACCAATCCTGGCTTATCTGCTGTGCTGCTGAGTGTCTTGAAACAAATAACAAACAATCCTGTAGCACCTTAAAGACTGACAAATGTATTTATTAGGTAATGAGCTTTTGTGGGTTGAAGGAGTAAATAATTCTTCTTTATTAACTTTTTCCCCACCAGTCATAATTTTATAAACTTCTATCATATCCCCCTCCTTTATCCTCTCTTTTCCAAACTGAAAAGTCCCAGGCTTTCCTCATCTGTCATCATAAAATGCCAGTTCCTAATCCCTAATAATTTTTGCTGCCCTCTTCTGAACTTTTTCCAATACCAAGTGTTTTTTTTTTTTGAGATGAGGTGACCATTTCCACACACAATATTCAAGATATGGTTGTATCATGGATTTATAGAGAGGCAATAAGATAGTCTCTGTCTTATTCTCTATCCCCTTCTTAATGATTCTCAACGTTCTGTGAGGATTTTTGACTGCTGCTGCAAATTGAGTTTTCAGAAAGTTATCCATACTGACTCTAAGATCTCTCTCGAGTGTCAACAGTTCAACTTGCCCCCATCAGTTTATACATATAGCTGGGACTGTGTTTTCCAGTTTGAATTATTTTGCATTTATCCACATTGAAGTTCATATCTGTCATTTTGTTGACCAGTCACCTAGTTTTGTGAGATCCTTTAGGAGCACTTCATGGGCTGCTTTGGATTTAGGGTCTCATGACTTAACCGTCTTCAGCAGTTTTGTATCATCTGCAAATTTTGCCTCCATCAAACTGTAAAACTTGTTGAAGGTCAAAACAAGACTGAACTCTAGGAGTTATAGTGGATAGTTCTCTGAAGACATCCACGCAGTGTGCAGCGGCAGTTAATAAAGCAAATAGGATGTTAGGAATTATTAAAAAAGGGATAGATAATAAGACAAACGATATCGTACTTCCCCTATATAAAACTATGGTACGCCCACATCTTGAGTACTGCGTGCAGATATGGTCTCCTCACCTCAAAAAAAGATATATTGGCATTAGAAAAGGTTCAGAAAAGGGCGACTAAGATGATTAGGGGTTTGGAACGGGTCCCATATGGGGAGAGGCTAGAGAGACTGGGACTTTTCAGTCTGGAAAAGAGGCGATTGAGGGGCGATATGATAGAGGTATATAAAATCATGAATGGTGTGGAGAAAGTGAATATAGAAAAATTATTTACCTTTTCCCATAATACAAGAACTAGGGGACACCAAATGAAATTGATGGGTAGTAGGTTCAAAACTAATAAAAGGAAATTTGTCTTCACACAGCGCACAGTCAGCCTGTGGAACTCCTTGCCAGAGGAGGCTGTGAAGGCCAGGACTCTATTAGGGTTTAAAAAAGAGCTCGATAAAATTTTGCAGGTTAGGTCCATAAATGGCTATTAGCCAGGGGTAAAGTATGGTGCCCTAGCCTTCAGTACAAGGGCAGGAGATGGATGGCAGGAGATAAATCACTTGATCATTGTCTTCTGTTCTCCTTCTCTGGGGCACCTGGCATTGGCCACTGTCGGCAGACGGGATACTGGGCTGGATGGACCTTTGGTCTGACCCAGTATGGCCATTCTTATGTTCTTATGTTAATTCAAAAAATAATTAGATATGTTCATGGAGGGTAGGTCCATCAATGGTGACTGGCTAAAATAGGCAGGGATGCAACCCCATCCTCTGGGTGTCCCTTAATCTCTGAAAACCTGAGACTGGGGACTGCATAACAGGGGACGGATCAATTGCTGATTCCTCTGTTCTGTTCACCCCCTCTAACGCATCTGGCACCAGCCACTGCTGGAAGGCAGGACATGGGGCCAGAAGGACCATTTCTCTGCCCCGGTCTGGCCATTCTTATCTCCTGTCCCCTGGTCTGACAGAAGTGGCAGACAGCATGTGTGCCACTCCTCTGCTCTAGCTAGCTCACCTCAAAAGGGCTCACTAGTTTTATTCTCAGACAGCAAGCTGTGCACTCACTGTCTTTTTCTTGTTGAAGAGGATTGTGGGATCAAAACGATGGTGTCTGCAATCGTACCATCCAGGTACCACATGTCGGCTCCGGATCCAGAGATGAGGCAAGACTTTACGAAGTGTGAGTATTGGAAGTAATGGCTCTAAAGTAGGTGAGGCCCTGGAGGAGTGGGGAATGGGTGTTTGGCAGAGGTGTCTAGAAAGTGACCTGGTTCTGTAGTTTATCTTTGATTATCCACATCTTAGCTATCTTATGAAAATCGCCTGGGCTATCCAAAGGACTCCAGCTGTGCTGTGATGCACCGGTAATGGAGTGTATACAGTACTGGAGTAGGACCCATAGCTCATATCTTGGGTTAGTTAAGCAGCAGAAAGAGTATCCCTTGGAAAAGCCATGTTAGCCATGCCAGTAACCATTTTCTTTTTTCATTTAGACACATGCCCGTTAATGTTTGACCCAGTCACAGCCCACCGATATCTCAGGCTCTTGGAGGACAACCACAAAGTAACCAACACCGCTCCCTGGGAACACTCCTACCCAGACCACCCTGAAAGATTTGAGCACTGGCGCCAGGTGCTGTCAGACACGAGCTTGTATATGGGCCGCTACTACTTTGAGGTTGAAATAAGTGGAGCTGGCATTTACATTGGGATGACGTACAAAAGCATTGACCGGAAGGGGTCAGAAAGCAACAGCTGCATCTCGGGGAATAACTTTTCCTGGAGCATCCAGTGGAATGGCAAGAGCTTCTCTGCATGGCACAGTGATGTGGAGACACCACTGAAAACAGACCCATTCAGTCAGATAGGGGTCTATCTGGACTACCCCAAGGGCACCTTGTCCTTCTATGGCATCACCCCAGACACCATGACTCTGATACACAAGTTTGAGTGCGAATTTGCTGAGCCAGTCTACCCTGCGTTCTGGCTTTCGAAGAAAGAAAACTCCATCCAGATAATCAAAGCAGGGGATGCTGAGGAGAAGACTCCAGCCTCTTGGGCTTCCCCAGAAGAAGCTGCTCCTTCCAACACATGCTCAGCGTCCATGGTGGCAGGATTGGCTGAGGGTCCATGAACAAAGCTGTTCTCAGCTTTCTATGCCTGGAAAAGACCTTTTAGGTCATGTAGTTTATCTCCCAATATAGCTTGTTCCCTGCTATTTATTCCTGAATGCTTTGTTCTGTAGGCTTCTGCCTTACTTAAACGTGATGGGTATTCTAACGGTTCCTTTGAGAAACTACCCCAGCTGCGATAGACCTGATTCTGCAATTAGTTATGATGGTGTAAGCCGGGTGTAACTCTAGGGAAGTTAGCCTGGGTGATTTATGCCAATTGGAGATCTGGAGTGGGGCTAGGCTGGTGCACAGGCTATGTCAGAGGTGGATCAGGCACTAATAAGTCAACATCTCACCATATCAAAAGTATTCATAATATTCAACCAACACGTCTTTTGCTCAGTTTCATTCTGTTACACCTGCTCTCACAGGAGGCAGAATGAGTCAGTGGTTAGGCAGGCTGCTCCAGCAACTGGAGAGCTATCATGGGGGTAGGGGGACCAGTGTTCTCCTCCCTGAACCAACACAATCTCCTTGTGTGATGTCAGGCAAGTTGCTCTGTGTCTCAGTGTCCTACCTGTTGGGTGTTGCGAAGATAAACACCCCAAAGAGGGTGAGATGCTCATACCACAGCGGCTGGCACTTAAGCAGCTTAGGGAGAATGCTGGCCTGGCCTGGCGAACTTCTGTTCCTGAGTTGACCGGAGACCCTGTGCAACTGCATCTTTGTGCCTCTGCTAACTGATGTGTAAAATGGGACAAGTATGCTAGCCCACCATTGTACAGCGAGGCAGCTCTGCAGTGCACATTTCTATACTGGTTTGACCTGTAAGTGCCATCAGTCTGGTTCCACTTTGGTTTAGGTGGAGTCCATCCTTCTGTATAAGCTCTCCCTACCCCAAAAGCTTCCCCCATTTCTAATAAATTTAACCCCCTCCTCCCTACACCATCGTCTCACCCATGTTTTGAGACTCTGAATTTCTGCCTGCTTACTTGGCCCTGCATGTGGAACTAGAAGCATTTCTGAAAATGCCAGCAGTGAGGTCCTGGATTTCAGTCTCTTTCCTAGCAACCTACATTTAGCCCCCAGGAAGTCTCTCCTACCCTTCCCTATGTCACTGGTACCTACATGTACCACGACCACTGGCTACTCCCCAGCACTACACATAAGTCTATCTAGATGCCTCGAGAGATCCAAAACCTTTGCACAAAGCAGGCAAGTCACCATACGATTTTCCTGGTCATTGCAAACCCAGCTATCTACATTTCTAATGATTGAAACTCCCATTACTAATATGTGCCTTTTCCTACTGACTGGAGTTCCCTCCCCTGGAGAGGCATCCTCAGTGTAAGAGGATACCACAACATCATCTGGAAGGAGGGACCCAACTATGGGGTGGTTTCCCTCTGCTTCCATTGACTGCTCTCCTTCCCCAGCCTTTCGTCCTCCTTAACAGCACAGAAGCTGTCTGACTGGAGTGGGACAATTCTATAGTGTCCCAGAAAACCTCATCAGTGTACCTCTCTGCCTCCCTCAGCTCCTGCAGTTCAGCCACCCTGGCCTCCACAGCCCACACTCCGTCTCTGAGGGCCAGAAGCTCCTTGCTCTAAATGCACACATTTGCCACCAGGCCATGCAGCAGGTAATCATGCATGCTACACTGGATGCAGTAAACAGGATAGCCCCCACTCTGCTGCTGGACTTCTGCCTGCATTTTCTATGGACAATCAGATTACATATGGGGTTATTTAAATGTGGTGGTTAGGGGTATAGTTTAGTAAAAGAGTTTTAAAGAATGTCAGAAGTAACTGGCTCCCTCTCAACTCCCCTCTCAAACCTCCCTCCTGTTTGCAATCACCCTGTTTGCTTACTAGCAGGCTTTATAAGCTCTGGCCTTCCTGATTGGTAGCCCCGCCCCCAGCTACAACTCAACCACTGAGCAGAAGGTTCTTGATTTCAAATCCTAACTGCCAGCCTCAGCACAGGGCAGTGTTTCAAACAAACAAACCAACCAACAAGCTCAGAACATGGATCTGCAAACACACAAACAGACAACACAAGCCCCGTGCATGGTCTCAAGTAACCCCCAAACACAAACACACCCACTTCAGACAGCCACTTACCCCCAAGGTCCTGTGAATTGCTCCTCCTTCACCTGGAGAGCGCCCCTCTCAAAAACCTCCCTCCTGTTTGCAATCAGCTGGTCACTTACTAGCAGGCTTTATAAGCTCTGGCCTTCCTGCTTGGTAGCCCTGCTCCCTGGCTACAGCTCAACTGCAGAGCGGAGGGGTCTAGTTTTCAAATCCTCAGGGCCAGTCTCAGCACACAGTCTTTCAAACAAACAACGCATCATATGGATCTGCAAACAGACAACACAAGCCCAGTGCACAGTCTCAAGTAACCCCCAAACACACTCATTTACCCCAAGGTCCTGTGAATTGCTCCTCCTTCACCTGGAGAATGCCCCTCTCAAACCCTCCTGTTTGCAAGGAAGGAAGGAGCTCAGCTTAAGGGGAAAGAGTCCAGGAAGGCAGCTTAGCAGGGGGGTGGCTGGGTGTTTTCTCTGGGGCTAATGGCAGAAAGAGGCCTGCGGCTGCAGTTAGTGAGATCTAAGTCAGGATACATAGCTGGGTGTCTGGAGGTAGGTTGATGTGAGCCAGCTGGATGCTAGAGGCAGGGAAGCCTTAGGGATTTCTGGAACCAGAGTACAAGGGGCTACAGGGCATAAGGGAAGAACTCTCCAGCCCCACTCCTGGCTGTAGAGAGGACAGAGTACTGTGGGGAACTGGGAGGCCTGCAGGACCAGGAAGAAGCCAAAAGAGGGAATACTCCTAGAATTCACAGGTGTGAGGCAAGGCCCTGTGTGTGACCCTGACCCAGCAGCAGGAATCAGGCCTATGGAGAGAAGACTTTGCTGGCTTTTATTTGCTGCAAAGAGCCCAGGAAGGGGCTGGCAATAAAGACCTGAAGAAAAGCTATGGGTAGGAAGGCGTCCTGAGAGAGTGCACCAAGGGTCCGATGACGCAAGCCTTGACTGCTTTTCCTAGAGTGCCTGGACTGCACCCCAGCGTGGCGGGTTTGGGGGCAGGGCTGCTACTGCAAGAGTGGTGTAATCCTCCTGTTGTAGGGAGGTAAGCCTGGTTTGGGGCCTGGAGAGAGGCGTTTCCCATGTACTGGGCCCAGTGCCAGGAGCTGGAGATGTGACAAGGAATTATTTGTTGGGCTCTGTTATCCTAGAAGAGGTGAGACTTGGAGTATGTCTACACTTACCAGAGTGGACTCTGACAGCCTATTTTCTGGGGTTCAAGTTAGTGTGCCCAGTGGGCACATGCTATATCGAGCCATCAGGGCTCTATGTTCGGCCCTGGCACTCCTCATTGTCGCAAGGAGTGAGGGAGGTCGATGGGACAGTTTCTCCCACCAGCTCCCTCTGTGTGGAAAAATCAGTCTAGGATATGTCGATTCTTAGATGGACTTTTTGGTCTAGTGTAGACCTGGCCTAAATGTGCCTGGGCTGCATCACTGAGTTAGGAGTTGGGGTGGCCCATTGGTGGGGACATGTGAGAGCTGCTCTCCCTTGCCTAGCTGTGAAGGGGAGCTCCAGCAAAGGGGAGCTACAGACAAAGCCCTCTTACAAGACACACCCTCATTTCACTAAGCCCAAGGCCCAGGGCTCTTCACCTGGAGCCTGAGCAACTTAGCTTTGCAGGCCCCCCTGTGGTGTATGACCCCAGGCAGTTGTCTGCTTGCTACCCATTAGCACTGGCCTTGACATTTCCATGCAGAAAAAGAATTGTTGAGCACAGGTGGGCCGTGGAGTTTTCAGTATGTTTGTTGTGGGGATGAGGAAACTCAGACAAAGGCTGAGCACCCCTGCCTTAGTGGGATTAAAGAGATAAGGCAGGTGAGGGAGACAGTTGGCATTATTGCAGGTTTATGCCATGATAAGTAGTAACACCATTTCCTCCCTCCCCCTGATGATGTATCAGTTTCACAAGCAGAAGGATTCATGCGCTCTGAAGCTTACTCAGATTGCACTGAAAACCAGGTATTATGAAGCCTGTTTCTTGCACTTCCTAGTGGAAAGAGTTTTTACACAGCTGTGAAATAGCAGCCTGCACATGCAAATGCTAAATTGTGATGGGTTTGGTCACAGAGATTCCCCTGGAGACTGTCACCTGCTGAGCTGAAAACACCACCTGCCCTCTGAGGTGTCCCACCACCCTGTCCTGCTGAGCCAGATCCTCTGGAATGATACATACACACAAACAGAAAGCAGATGTTCAGCAGATTATGCACTTTCCACTGATACCTCACCAGAATTATTGTGCCTAAAGCTGTTTTGAGTTAGCCTATTCGTACTGATAAGCATATTTTCATGAGGCATGGGGAGGGCCCGGTCACACTGGTAAAGGGAGATTTCTTGTGCCCCGGCCCACCAAAAGCGGGTTATAAGATACTTCATCCTACAACAAATTGCAAGGTACCTGGTGGGTGGGGCTGGGTGGGGTGTGGGGGAGAAGAGGTCCCTTCATTTTCATGGTTCATGCGAAGACAGAGGAGAGGTGACTCCTTCGGCCAATGAATATTACATTAAGCTCTTGTGCTGTTATGTCTTGATCCTTGACTCCCGCTTTCTCTCCCTTAATGTGGACACAGTCTGACAGTTTCATTTGTGCCCCTAAGGCTGTTGGCCTCATCGGAAAAGCACAATACCTAATTTGGCTTGATTTCCTTCCGCTTGCCCAGGCCAGGCCTGGTGGTAGCCCAGAGACTCAATCATGCCTTGTCCCTAGGGATGCTGATCCCGCAGGGTGAGGGCCGAGGGGCACCGACGCACCGAGCGCTTTGTCAGCCCTGCTCTCGTCCTGGCAGATGATAAATAGAAGGCTTGAGTTCCCGTCACTGCTGGTCTGTTCACCTGACACTGCGTGACTGGGAGAGGAAGGAAGCGACTGAAGGGAAAAATGAGAAAACTAATGAGCTTGAAAACCCGGCTGAGGCGAGGATGGAAGCCGAGTGCAGGGCTGTTGTCACTTCATACACATGGCTCCTGCATACAGCTCAAGCCTCTTGCATGGCAGGTTGAGATTTTCTGAATGGCCAAGGCGGCCAGTCAAATCAGAGGGGTTTTCGCAAGAGAGGTTGCAGATGGTTACAAAACCTAGCAGGCAGATCCCTACCTGGCACCGCAACCCTGCTGACTCCAGCGGTGCTGGGCCGGTTATGGACGAGCTGGCTTAAAATCCATCTTCTCCCTTGCCCCATTGCTAAGGTAAAAGTCCTGTGGTCAGTGTCCTAGTCTGAAGCTGCTTCTTCCAACAGCCAAGATGGCTGTGACGTATCCCGTGGTACTGGCTAACCAGCTGCGTGTAAATTCAAATGCCAGGTGTTTCCCTTATGCTGATTGTCACAAATGTAACAGTGCTGGTATCACTGGAGTTGCTCCTGGCTTATCTCAGTTGCAACAAAGGGCATGGAGCTCTGGCTGCTACCCCTGTCAACGTAGCAGTCGTGGTGGCCAGTGATCTGGGCCCCTTTGAAATGCCGAGTCCTGAGGCTGCTTCCCGCTTTTGCCTCTCCTTCCCCCAGCTTCAGCGAGCCTGGGCCTGATCTTCTCCTGCACTGAGATCTGCTCAGCAGGGCAAAGGAGAGGGCACTGGGGCATGGTTACAGCTCGTTCCTTCTTTGCTTAGCCCTTCTGCAATTTGAACCCGTGCCAGACGGAAATGACCACACCTGTGGGCGCGCTGCCCTGCAGCCAGTGTAATCCCTATCGTAGGGGAAAGGCAGTGTAGGAACCGGCTATGCCTGCTCAAGATGCCCAGTGTTCAGCTTCCAAACACCCTTTTTTGATGCACCCAGGGGGCACCAAACCACGTCCGGGTGCTGGTTTGACTGGGATGCATTCCTGTATGCTCTCTGTACATTAGGATGTCCCAGAGTGCACTGCTTACTTCCCGTGCATGCTCCCCTTCTCAAGCACTGTGGGATAGCTGCCCACTTTTCCCCAGAATGCACTGCTGCAGTTATGCTTAGGCAATGCAATATGTGCAGGTAGACAGACACAGGGTATGTAGCCTAGACAAGGTCTGCAGCACCTGAGAATTCAGGGAGTCATGTATGGCACAAATCCCTGTCAGGGGCTGTGGTACTGGGGGTTGGAGGGAAGTCTGTGACTTAAAGAGATGAGCTTCCCAGCACTCACACAGCATCAAAGTGGGGCTCTGAGGGTCTTACTATTACGCAAAGCCAGCTGGACCTAGGCGTAGACTAAAGCAGCTCCCTTTAAAGCACTTAAGCATTGAGTGAACCCTGAACAGCACAGGGGCATAGGCAGGCTTCACTAAAAGAGATTCAGGGACCTTGAGGTCAGACAGGTGGGTCCTGTACTGCAGCTATGAAAGCTGTCTGCAGAAATAAATAGACAGTTCTGCCTTTTTAGACCTAGGTACCGATAGGCACACACAACATGATGGCTGCGGTTACGCTACAGCAATCCATCAACAGATGTTACTGTCGGAAGAGATTTCCTGACAAAACTTCTGTTGACAGAGTGCGGCCACACACAAAAGCTGATTGGAAGAGCGTTGGGCTCTGTCGACAGAGCAGCCAGACTGACCCGCTGCTCTCTCAATAAAACAGGCACCTGGAAGCACAGGAGACAGGGCTGCTCATTGTTCTGGATGCCCTGTCTGTCTGGAGAAGGCTCCCACCAGAGCATCCACGTGGCTCTTTTGTCAACAGAATCTGTTGACAGAAGCGTTTTGCCTCATGGCTGAGAGGCAGAATGCTGCCAGCGAAAGTGCTGAGTTTGGTTGACAAACTATTGACAAAATGAATTTTGTGTGTGGACGTTCTACCAGTTTTGTAACTGTAGCCTGTGAGTGCCAGGAGAAATGGGTCTGTAGTTAGGTTTAGATCATATTTTTTTAAGAGAAGAAGAAGAAGAGAGAGAAAACCTGCATTTTGCCAAAAAAGTCAACAATTGGAATGTTTTTACATTGCATTGTTTGAAACTAGCTCATCACAATTTCATGGTAGATTTTTATTTTCAGTAGAAAACATTGAAGAGACAATCAAGATTTCTGGAGAACCATGACACTAATGCTTTCCATCTCTTCAATAAAAAGTACCATAGTTTAACAAAGTTGACAAGCTTTTGGGAAAAAAATTCTCCATTTTTGAGTCACACATAACACCGTTCCCACATTTAAACACGGAATAGTTTATTCAGAAATAATTCCGATGTATAGACATAGTATTTTGGATTAGTGCCCCTGGAAGCTCAGAGGCAGAAGGCTGTCAACAAAAGTGCTGTGTTCTGTCAACTTGCTGTCAACAGAACGCATTTGTAGTGTGGGTGCCCCGTGAGTTTTGTCGACAAAACTCTCTTGTGTAGATGTAGCTCATGTGCTTGTTAACCGGAACAGCCATGGGCTGAAGTCCTGGGAGGTTCTTTGAAGGCTGCTCACTGTTGTGAAGAGAGAGAGCCCGATGGCCTCAGATTTCCACAAACTGGCTGTTCTATAGTTTCAGAGGAGGAGCCGTGTTAGTCTGCAGCTTCACAAAAAACATGCCGTCCTGTAGCACCTTAAAGACTAATCCATTTATTTATCAGGTAATGAGCTTTCTGAAGAAGTGGGTCTTACCCACAAAAGCTCATAACCTAATAAATAAATCTGTTAGTCTTTCAGGTGCTACAGGACGGCTACTTTTTTGTGACCATTCTAGGTAAACCCAATCTGGAGACTGAAACTGACCAATCAGAGGGGTTAAATAGAGACCAGCCCAAATTCAAGTAACACAGTTGCTTTAATCTGTGGAGGCTGGGGGCATTGCACCTGAGTTCACAAAGTGTGCCCTGTAGTAATTAATAATCATTAAGTGAATTCTGGCCTGGTGATATTGGCTTGGCTGCAGCTGTGCTGACAGCAGATAGCCAAGTTGTGTCATTCGCAAGAGAGTGGCAAATTGATGTTCAAAAGTCAACATTTTGAACCAAAATCTTGGCATGATTCGTGTGAGCTTTCTACCAATGAAGGGTGCGGCCTCTTTCACATGTAACCCAATGGGCACATCTGGTACCACTTTAAAGAGCTGTTGATGCATTGCAGAAATTTCAGACACCCCCCACTTCTCTTCAGAAGGGATTCTCTTCTGTGACTTTCTTCTCTCCTCTTTCTTTGTAGCCTGAGATATTTACAAGAACACACGATCATGGCAGTTTCATAAGAGTTCATGATGCTATGATGCTTCTTCCTCACTTAACTGATGAGACTAGATTTATCAGCCTCTGGGATGGAAAACTCATCATTTATATTACTTTTAATTATGTCCAACTAGCTCCAGTTTTACTCATTAGCTGGCCTCACTGTCCTGCCAATACAATGGTGAGCTGGCTGGAATATTTTTTAAGGAATGACACATGGGATAAGGAACAAACATCTGCACATAACTTGAGGCTTTTGGTTTGCTATGTTGGTGGTTAGGAGAGTGGATGCAAGGAAAAGAGCTGAAGGAAGAGAAAAATACATGTAGAGAGAGGGTCATCACGGTAACAGACCCAAGATGGATTCAGAGCGTTACAGATTACATGAGATCACACTGCAAACCAGACTCCTAGGGAACTCAGTAACTGTAAGCCAAGATGAGCCTGAATATAAATTGGACTCTACCTACGTTGGTGGTGGGTGATATAGGCAAGGAAAGGCATCGGCTTCTCAGAAAGACCCCGTCCTGCCCACCACACTCTGTCTGGCTGCAGTGTGGCTGCTGGCCAACCAGTGCTCCAGCCAACTGGGAAAGCTGGGGCTGCAGAGAAGCTGTCCAGCTGCTCCCAGGGCCAGACCTGGAGCCTGTGCTGGGGCCAGGACTGTGTGGCTGCCTGACTGCTCCCAGGGTCAGGGTCATGGGACCTGGAAAGGGGAAGCTAGGGCTGCCCAGCACTCGGGAAGCTGGGAAGGGCAGCAACTGTGTGCCTGGCTGCCCAGCACACTGTGTGTGTGTTGGTGGGGAGAACCAGGGCTGGTGGCCACAATGGAGGATGGGTTCTGGTGGGCATGGAAGGGGTGGGGCTGGGACTTGCTTCCCCAAGCCTGACCTTCACCCACTGCCCATGTCCACCTATAATATGCAACCAGATGTTACTTAGCAACAGGTGTTGATACCACAAACTGGAAGCCATCCCAGGTTGTTAGTAAGGAGCAAATAAATCCCTGGTACAGCTGCAGCCCAGCCAGTGATGCTATTGTGGGGGCTGAAGTGGACGCTGGGCAGGGGTCTGGGACAATGTGTGCAGCAAGGCTGCTGAGAGCCCTTGAACCAAACCACTTCAAGGCGGGGGCGGGAGGGCAGCATCACCTGCGACCCTGGGGTGTTGCAGATGTTGCTGAACCTAGAACTTCATGCCTTGGGGCTTGGTGTTGCAAAGGGGCCCAGAGCTCCACTGCTCTGCACGGCTGTGAAGGAAGGAGGGGCCCAGTGCTGTGGGTTGGTTAGACTAAACTTCCTCTCCTCCTCCTTCTCATGAAAATGGGTCTGTCTATTGCTCTGCGTCCAAACTTTAAGCTTTTCTTGGCTCCTCGTTAAGCAAGGAGGGCAAAGGGATCAAACCGCAGAATAATCCATATGTAGATGGAAGATTGGCAAAGCCAAAAGGATTGCTCCAGGTGACACCAAAGTTGTGTTTGGCTGATAGGGAAGGTAAACGTGTGGTTCACGAGCCCCTCAGAGATCAGATTAACCTGTCGCTCCAGAAGCTATCAGAGGGGTTGTTGAGTTAAGTCCTTATCGTCAGAAGCAACAAGAAGTCCTGTGGCACCTTCAAGTTAACACATATTTTGGAGTATAAGCTTTTGTGGGCAAAGACCTGCTTCAGATGCATGAGAAGCTCCAGAAGCTGAGCATCAGAGAGAACTTGCCCAGCTCTGCCAGTAGATGTCTCTCTTACTCTTGCCTAGATTTTCATCAGAAGGCAAAGCGGATCTCTGTGTACCTGGCCCCATCATGAATGATACTAGCAGAGAGTGGGCAGCCCTGCCCTGCAAAGGGTGTGTGTATGCAAGGCAGGAGCTCAGAGCATGGCCACTTTTTTCTTTCTGGTTCATAGCACCCAACACCTCGTGTCACCCAGCAATCTGTAATTAATGAGCTGGGTTCATAGTAGCATCATTGTTTGGCATGTGCGGGATATTTAAAGGGCCGCCCTCCCTTCTGCAATTACCTCATTGACAAGAACCCAAGTGACACTCTTGAGTGAAATGAGGCTTCTGTCAAAACTTAGGGCATTTGATTGAGCAGTAAATAATGATCCCCTGACCTAGACCTGCAAACATTTACATTCCCCTGGCTTTGCTGATAGCTTTTCCCACCTCTCACCTAATCAGCAGAGGGCTGCAGTGATCCAGTGAAAGAGGCTTCAGCTCCATTTTCACCTCATTTGTAACTCATGCAAATCTGCTGACATATCAGTGGTGAAGAGGTACAGGGCAGCAATAACACATGGCAAAGCGTGTGGTTATACTGAGGGACTGGTAGGATTCAAATGCATCAGGAGCTAGGAGGCCAACGTCCTGATCCCTACAGCTGCCCAAGAAGAGGGATTTTGTATCTCTGCTATGCCTGTTGTTGAGTATACCAGAAAGGTAAAATTCAAAGGGGACTGCACATACTTCACAGTTACTACTTACAGGGCTAGTCCTTAAAGGTTCCAGTCAAAATCAGGGCCCTAGGGGACTAAGGGCTGTATGAACACATAGTAAAAATCAGTGCCTGAGCCAAAGAACTTAAACAGGCAGGATAAGGTGAAGGTGGAACAGGCTCAGAGAAATGAACTGGTATGCCCAAGGTCACAGATCAGGTCAGAAGTAGAGGTGGGACTCGAGCCTGATTTTCAAAGTTTCTTTTTGGTGGAAGAAAAAAAAATCCGATTTCTCTATTTTTTAAACTTTTTTTTTTTTTAACTTTGGTCACATAACAAAATGTACACTCACAATGGGCAGCATATCCATCGCTGGAGATTTTGATGAGCAGGTTACACCAACGCCTGACAGGGATGGTCTTTATGGTGCTTGGTCCTGCCATGAGATGGGCCTCAATGACTTTTTGATGTTCCTTCCAGTCCTACGAGTCTGTGATTAAGGTTGCACAGTTTGAGCTTAATTCTGGTATTTCCTAACTTCTGAGTGCTTAACTTTGCAACCTTAACATTCTTACAGCTTAGTTTTGTGTGTATGTGTCTCTCTCTTGCACATGCTTAGTTCAAAGCAAAAAGCAGTCAAGTAGCACTTTAAAGACGAGCAAAATAATTTATTAGGTGAGCTTTCGTGGGACAGACCCACTTTTTCAGACCACAGCCAGACCAGAACACACTCAATAATATAAATGTTCTGGTCTGGCTATGGTCTGAAGAAGTGGGTCTGTCCCACGAAAGCTCACCTAATAAATTATTTTGCTAGTCTTTAAAGTGCTACTTGACTGCTTTTTGTTTTGATAGTATATGGACTAGCACGGCTCCCTCTCTGTTACTATGCTTAGTTCAGTTCTTCTGCATCATATCCCAATACAAGAGTGAGCAGTAAAGGGTGTGAGGCTTTATATGGTTCCTCAGAGACTCATCAAGCTGTAGTGTGGGAGCTGTTGAAGCACCACAGGGAGGCTGTTGTCTGTCTGTGGCCACTCGCTGATAGACCATAACTCTGGCTACCTCTCCTCCCACGTGTGCTGCAAAGTAAAGATACCTTCCTGACCTGGTGCTGGCTGCACATGTCTCACAGACAGACTGATCTTGGTTCATCCCTGACACTCACCAAACCCTGGAGCCTGTGCTTCAGAGGGGGCTGAACTCGGGCTGTTTGCTCTGAGCAGCAGGATTCACTTTTTGAGCTGCCATTTTTGGGGTTGCTTATTGCACAGGTTGCCAGAATCCCTTGCAGAGCCGGGTTCCTGTCCTCTGCCTGCCATCTGAGTAGCACATACTGCTTTGATGCAGGGCAATTACCTGCTGCAGAATATAAGAGGTTTCCCTGGAGTCCACAGACTCTGATTTTAGGAGCTCCAAGAATTAGCCTGAACAATTTCCCGGCTGTTTGAAAAAAAGCACCATAATAAATTGCTGCTTGGGGTAGTTTTTCCTCAAGGACATAGGGCTGGGGTACAGAGATCTTCACTCTCCCAGTGGTGGGGAGCAGGTGACAGCTCTGCTTTCTGTTCCCCTTTCACATACTCGTTCCATCTTTGAACAGCTTGCGCCACCTCCAGGCGGTTTGCCCATCTGCTGTCCTGCACCGGCCTTGTTACTCTGGCTTGCAGGGAGAGGACAACTAAAGGAGTGTCTACATTGTAATTGGATACCCGTAGCTGACCAGTGCCAGCTGATTTCAGCTGTCAGGGCTGAGGTTAAGGGGCATTTTACCAGCAGTGTACCAATTTGGGCCCAGGCTAGAGCCTCTGCTGGGAGCCTCCCAACTTTCAGGGTCCTAGAGCTCCGACCGAAGCATCCTAGAGCCTGGGATCCAGCGGGAGCCTGAATGTCTACAATATAAATGCCAACTTCCCCCCTACCCGCAAGGTGCTCAATCCACTCACCCCAGACCCTACCCTCCTCCATCCTTTCCTCTAAGCTCTTCCCCCCTTCCCCTGCTCTGCCCTCAGCCTCTCTCCATCCCCACCCCATCTCCCCCCCTTCCACTGAGTGCACCTCGTCCCCCTCCCTTCTGAGCACTGCAAAACAGCTGTTTGCAGCAGGAGATGCTGGGAGGATGGGTGAGGAACTGATTGGCAGGGCTACCCAGGCAAGAGGTAATGGCAGGATGTGGGGTGGGGGATGTGGGAGGGCTTGGCTGTGGTTGAGTGCTCAACTGCACCTGCTAATTTGTCTCCTTGGGTGCTTCAGCTCTGGAGCAAAGAGCCGTAAGGCAACAGTCCCCACTTTGCCTTGCCAGAGTCTTTCCAATGTCCCTCCTCCACTCCTCTTCTGGAGCCACATTCTTCCACATTCCGCCACCACTGGGACCTGGTTAGCTCTTTAATTGGATCTTTGGAATCACTGGGATTCTGCAGGTCATTGCGGGGGTTGGGAGACGGTCAGGGAGCTGGGGCCCTGGGAACCCCACTGGTGTTTTATTAATGTCTTACTTCACATCTAAATTGGAAAGGTACATGTCAAGGGCTCTGAGCAGATTATACAACCTAAGATGCTCATTGTCCAAAGACTCAGGGTCTGTCTACAGAGCAGCCTTGTTCCGACATACGCTATTCCGGAAGAGCTGTTCCAAAATAGCTTATTTCAAAATAACACAGCTACACACAAAATGCATTTCAAAATAGCACTTGGCTATTCTGTCTACATACAAAGAGCCTATTTTGAAATAGAGCCATTTGATGTACTATGGCTTATTTCTAAATAGATCCCATTCCTCGTCTGAGCAGCCCCTATTTTGAAATAGGTGCTGTTCCTCTTAGAATGAGGGTCACCAATTCTGAAATACACTAAGTGTTATTTTGAAATGATTTTGAAACAGTGGTTGCATTGTGTAGATGCTAGGATTGTCATCTCAAAATGACCGTGCTGTGTTCTTATGCAGAGAGCCCCCAATAGCATCTCAAAGTCTCTGTCTTTTAAACAAACATCAGACGTGCCCATTCCTCCAGCACTAGCCATGAAATTAAGCTCCTGCAATCCTGCATGTCTCCTCTCCTTCGCCAGCAGTGCCTGGGTAAGCACAGGGCCACAGGCAGTGTGCAATGTATTTGTTACCTACACGCACACTCGTGAACATCCTGCAGTGCTTGCCTGCATACACCTGGGTGCACTCACACACAAAGGTTTTTTCTTTTCTCAGTTCATGGGCTCCTGGATTTATTTGTTTGATTTTAGCTTCTTCTCCACAGTCCCTCTCCCCAAGCATCTCACATGAAACAAATGTTTTTCACAGCTAATTGGATCTGAGCTCGGGGACATAATGCACAAGGAGAGAACTTGGAGACACACAGATGGGCAATTTTCACCTATTTGCAGCAAATCGTCTGTGGCGCTTTCTTCTGATTTGGCTCCTGACATCTCCGTGACCTTCTGCCCCCTGCCACGGCGCCCCCTACTGGGATACGAGGTGTCCTTGAGGCTCCCATGGATTTGTACTCTGTGTGAGACTATAGGGGAGCAATGAGCTGTGTGTCAGATATGACCTCCAGCTGCCCCTTCATTGCTGATGTTCCTGTCACAACCCAGTTGGCCGAATGCTCTCAGAGAAGCAAAGAATGATTTTCTTTCCAACCACTAAACTAATACAAACAAAAATCATTTTAACCGTAGCATGAACAGCACAATGCCCTGGGCTGAAACAAGGGTCTTATCCACCTGGCACTGGATGTGGCTGGTGTCATGGCTGGTGCCGAATTAGAATCTGAACCCTGACTTCCTTGGGGGCCCTCTGATGGGGCCTATAGCCGCCACTGGCGCTCATAGGGTTAACTGGAGCTCAGTTCCTCCCAGGCTGCGTCAGCGCCCAGTGGGACTGGAAAAAAAATCCAGGGCTGCCTTGACTTGTTGCTCGCTTGGAGACTTGCCTGGGCTGGCTGGACAAGTGGCTGTCTCCTCTGGAGCCCTGCTGGGAAGGGCACACAAGAGTCTCTGCACCTGGTCTTGGGAGGCTTTGTCCAAGCTCTGCCGCAGTTGGTGCAGTATATCCCCATTGGAGTAGATGTGGTGGGGGCTGGGGGTGCATTGCCGCTGGGAGCTGCCCAAGGGGGTCGTCCATATCAGCCTTAAAGAGGTAGCCGTGTTAGTCTATATCTTTGAGAACAACAAGAAGTCCTGTGGCACCTTATAGACTAACAGATATTTTGGGGCATAGGCTTTCGTGGGCAAAGACCCACTTCATCAGATGCATGAGACACGTCATGTCATGCATGTCGGCACTGGAAGTCTCCGCAGCAGCAGGTCCCCCACCAGGGCAGAGCTGGGGACATCTCCAAGGACTAAGGTTTCATACTCAGAGGCTGATTCCACTCCCTTCTTCCCGTGCAGGATCCTCAGCCAGATGCCCCTCTCGTTGTCCGAGTGGCTCTGCAGGACAATGACCTCTCTGCCCTGCTTATGGACGTGGATGTGATGGCATTGGACTGCGTCAGCTTCCGGGGTCACATCGCTGCCCACCAGCAGCACAGCATAAGTGGGACTCAGTTAGGGGCCTAGCTGCACCTCAACAGTGGGCTAGGCCCAGTTGGGAGAGGAGCTGGGTGATGAATACAAAGGGAGGAAGCCTAGAGGTGAAGGAGCTGCAGGCAGAAGAACTTTCAAATCCCTCCCTGGTTGCCAGAGGGAGGCAGGAGCACAGTAAGCCCGGGGCAGGGCTGGGGGAAGGGCACAAAGGCTGTCTAAGTAGGGGAAAATGCAGGGAGGTAGTGAGGCAAGTGAGAAGCAGATCTACTGGACTGGAGCTCCAAGGAGCAGGAGAACTCTAGGTTCCTCTGCTGAAAACCATGATGAGGAACCCCCTCGAAACAAGGGGGAGAAGGACTATTGAGCGTACAGTCAGATCTCCAGGGAAAAAGCCCGGAGGTCTGTTGTGGTGTATGAGAAGGGAAACAGCCCTGCAGTGCATGGGTGGGGTGATAAGATACATTTGCCTGAGTTTAGTTTGTGGAACTCTCTGTTTCTCGGCGTGGGGTGGGCCTAGGTGTGCCCGGACTGCAAGGCAGAGCCATATGAAGAGGCAGGTTATTGCAGGGCTGGATCAGTTGTCAGCAGGGGGTGCAAGGAGAGCCATGCCCAGCCACAAAGCATGCACCCGCCAGGGTCTTCTTTTATGGGTCTATTGATTTGCCTGGGAAGGTTCCCATTGCTTTGGAGCTGTCACGGAGCACTCTGGAGGGCCACCGCTGGAGGGCTGGTTTGCTTTTTTCACAGGAGGGTTTGGTGCTGGCTGGGGATCCACAGGGGGTGCCTGTGAGCGCCTCACACCATGAATCAAGCAACCTAGAGGCACTGTCTTTGGGAGCAAGTGGGTGGGTCTCCTTGCCCTCTGTGCTGACAAAGGTGTCAGTTGGTGGCTACAGGAGAGGCCATGAGGGTGGTATTGTCTGCTGGTAACTGGGAGAAACTGTCAACTCATCTAGTGGTAATAATGGGCGTTATCCTGCAAGGGGCTGAGCTTCTTCATCTCCCCTTGCTGTTAGATGGTCCCTCCAGGACAGGGTCAAGATGCACTACAACGTCCTTCCCACCCCAGTGTAAGGCCATGAGCCTGCAATGAATTCTGCATCGCTGCACCATACAGAGTCTCATTGTCTTCAGCGGGTTGTTGTAGTCCTCCTGTGGCAGAACAGGGGCTCGTGGCCAGTGTTGCATCTAATTTTTTCTATCCATGTGCCGAATAAATGTCATGGGCAGCAAGGCATGTGCTGTCAGCTGTGGGCACTCTGGTGATCAGATTGGCAGCTATCCCTTTGCTCAGCTTTGAGGGAACGTTGTTCACAGCCCAATAGAATAATTGATATTGATGCATGTTGCACTGGAGCCTAGGTTTGCGAAGAGTGTGCTCATATGTACCCCTTTACTGGCTAAGCAAGCTTTTCTTCTGCAGAAGTGTGCGCGCGTGTGTGTGAGCTGTCACTTTTATGAGGACAAATTAATATTTAAATTAAAAAACAAAAGCCAGGACATTCCGGTCACATACAGAACAACTCTGCTGGGAAGGAACATCGTAACTGTTCTTCCTGGGACACCCAGCATGGCCCTACAGCCTGGGATCCCTTTAAGTTACATTGTGGAACTGGTGGTCATAAGCCCACCTTGTCCAATTTGCCAGCATTCTGCTAAGCTGTCATGTACATGATTTATCTGTAGGAAGGGATAAAGAAGGGGGCACAATTACAAGCCTGACCCTCCATAAATTAAAAAAAGAAAAGTTGTTTGTGCTGGCAGAGATTGAGTTACCAGAACAATGCGCCGTATTTAGAAGGGTTGACCAATGGGGAAATGAGGAACCTGGGCTTAAAGGGGGCAGGCCAGATCTTAAAAATGCAGTTGCAGGAGTTGAAATAATGGATTGTGGAGAGCGAAATTAGTTGAATATGCTAAAACGGGATAAACCAAAACCACCTCTGCCTGATGAGAGCTTGGAGCAAACGTTCATTTGGATAACAAAAAAATCAGATAATGTATTTACTAATTGCCAAGCCAAATGCAATGGGGTGAGAAGTTGGAAAACAGGCAGGACCAATTGAATTAGCAATGCCCTGATTCTATGTTGGGAAAAGGACTGGGCTTAATGTAGTGTTGAGGGAAGGGGAGATGAACACCCATGTTATGACTACGTGAGGGAAAGAAAGTTGACTTCAGATTTGCAGTTCTAGCTATGGCAATTGCATAGCTAAAACTGTCATATCTGCAATCAGAGTAGCTGGCTGTCCTCACTGAAGAAGGTTGATGGGAGAATGTCTCCTATTTCCTTACTCCTCATGTCTTGCGAGGAATACAGGGATTGATGCCGACCCCAAGAGGTCAATTTTGCATATCCCTCCTGAGCGTGTGAAATTCAATCCCAGAAGTTCAACCCTGAGCAGGTCGATCTTCTGGGTTAGTGTAGACACAGCCTTAGAGGGACGGAACATGTGACTGACCCTGGTTCATGCAAGTGATGCGGTAGAGAAATGGGCCACCCTGTGGCATCTTCCAGAGGGGATTATACTGGGATGATCAGGAACTGGTAACAACTTTCCTTCTGCACTGGCAAGTGCAGTTGCATTGTCTCTTAGGGCATTGGAGGAGACAGCTAAAAATACTGGGTTTCCACCCCATCTCTCTCTCACTCTCTGGCCTTGGAACCAGTCTCATAGGGCAAAGTTTGATGGTGCTGAAGGGAGTTCCACAAGTCCTCTCCCAGCTCAGATGGGAGGCTTCAGTTTCTAGTCGGTTTGGTGCCGTGTTCCTGCTGCGCTTGTACCACCAGATTTCAGTCAAGACTTCTGTATTCCTGAAACAAAACAAAAGTTCCATTTCCCACTATTTGCATGTGTAGAGCTCCAACTGGCAATGAAAGCACCTGCAAATCCCTCCCTGCCCCCAGTAAATTGCTGTATGCTCTTTATGCCAGTGAGGTTCTGCACTTGGCAAGTTTGCTCATGCAGCAGCTACAAGTGATCTTGTGAAGAGCCAGAGGATAAAAATGAGATGACACTATTAGCAAGGCACACTTGTGTTCTTTGTTTGTGGTCTTTCTCCCCGCCTCCTGTGAGCGCGTAGGCACCCTTTCCCTACCCTATTTGCCACTCTTTTCTCACCATCCACAGCAGAGAGACACAGAACTTGACCTGGAGGGCTCTTAGCTGTTGCGGGTTTGGACCTCAGTCCTCAGTCCTAGCCTGCAGTTCTCCCTTTTCCATGCTGGAAGCCTTCCACCCTTCTGACAGTGCACCTCAGCCCTCCTGGCTGGCTTCAGAGCAACCTTGCAGGAGGCTTCTGTCTCAAGTACGGTACGTTCAGAGCATGCAGGGCATATGTACACGTAGACAGGCAATTGCCTGAAGACAGCAGTAATAGGTGACTGAGAGCAAGCGGGTCAAAAAAAGTCCATAATGACCCCCCTTCACCATGTTGGCTTGCACATATCTGCATGTCCTTACTGCCGGTTGCTGAGGCCACAGGGACCATATGCGCAGATACTTAGTGCTCCTATGTCCTAACAACTCCAGATCTGAGTTGGAGGAACCTGAATTCTCCTACAGCCCATCCAGAGCTATTTGGTTCCAACAGCTTCAGCCCAATCAAAAAGCAAGACTGCCTCAGGCTCAGTCAGCACAACCCTCTGTGAAAATGCAGCTCATCTTTTTTCCTCAGTTGGCAAGTCTGCTTTTATGTCTTTCAGCAGCCAGTGAGTGAGGCTGGGCATAGGACTAGCTGGATCAGTGATGGATGATGTGTCCAGAGATGTTTTACACGTCATTGTGGGGCACTTTATTTGATGCCACTTTGAAGCAGACAAATGATTTCTTATTTACCTTCAGTATTCATTTTTTATTGATTTCCGCCCTCGTTCCCTCAGCAACATGAAATTACAAAAGACCAGACAAAGCCTGGGCTAGGTGAAAGGGAGACAGCTTAGCTCAAGGGAGTGTAGTTTAGGACTGCAGGTCACTGGTTCACATCTCGCCTGGGTTGGCTGTGGTTGAAAGTCGTTACTGGCAGATGGCTCTTTGGTGACCTGTGCGAAATGAGGTGGTGCTCGGCTAGAGAGACTGGGACTTTTCAGTTTGGAAAAAAGGCGATTGAGGGGCGATATGATAGAGGTATATAAAATCATGAATGGTGTGGAGAAAGTGAATATAGAAAAATTATTTACCTTTTCCCATAATACAAGAACTAGGGGACACCAAATGAAATTGATGGGTAGTAGGTTCAAAACTAATAAAAGGAAATTTTTCTTCACACAGCGCACAGTCAACCTGTGGAACTCCTTGCCCGAGGAGTCTGTGAAGGCCAGGACTCTATTAGGGTTTAAAAAAGAGCTTGATAAATTTTTGCAGGTTAGGTCCATAAATGGCTATTAGCCAGGGATAAAGTATGGTGCCCTAGCCTTCATAACAAGGGCAGGAGATGGATGGCAGGAGATAAATCACTTGATCATTGTCTTCTGTTCTCCTTCTCTGGGGCACCTGGCATTGGCCACCGTCGGCAGATGGGATGCTGGGCTTGATGGACCTTTGGTCTGACCCAGTATGGCCATTCTTATGTTATGTTCTTATGTCCAGTCCTTACCAGACGAGTGCCCCATGTTGCATAAACCATCAAGCCCACTGGGACCCTCAGCGGAAAGGCCAAGAATTGGTTGAGCATCTCTGGAGAATGAGGAATTCAAACATGGTCACAAGTGGAAACAAAAGGGATGGTTTCAAAGCCGGACCCCGTTAGTCTATGTTGCCCAGGGGCCTGCGATTACAGGAGCACAGGGAGCTAGGCATCACCAGAGTGATATGGGAGAAGCTTGACAGGCAAGTCTCGGCTCTGTGTGTGGTTTAAGAGCATGCTAAGAGCCTCTTGCTGCCAGGGGCAATGGGATGTGTTGTAAATGTAACCCAAAGGCACTGAGACCACCAACAAGGGAGAGTGAAGTCTGCTCTGCAGCCTTAGCTGAGGGGCAGCTGATTTTTAGCTTATGGGGTACAGGCTCATGGCTTTAGTACCCAAGGTTGCAGGTTCAGTTCCACCTGCTGATGAGCTGGTTCTGTCGGCTTCAAGAGCCCCTACTTGTGAAGCTGACAGTCTGGTCATTAGCAGGTGGATCTGGCCCACAGGAGCATCAGCTGGCTCCCTGCCTGCCCTGCCCTTGCTTGGTGCTCAGAAAAGCTGGCTGCAGGGCTCTGGGATGGCTGCAAGCTGAGGGAGGGGAGAGTAAGATTCGTATCATTCTGTCTCTTCCCCAGAAAAAGCTTGCTGTGCCCATTGGCTCTGAGCACTTGTGTGGACATGGAGGCAGGGACCCCGTGGGGCTGTTGACCAGGAGCTACCCAGGTTAGCGCCTGCTTGCTAGAAGCTGTCTCTGGTACCCCCGTCTTTCTACCCTCCCAACCCTCTCCTCTCCCAGATCCTACACACCCTCTTGTATCCTAATCCCTTACCCCAAGCCCCCTTTTGCACCTAGCTTCCATCCCTGACTCCACCCCTTCCAGTATTATCATGGGATAGTGTGGCTCTTCATCACTTATCAAATTTTTAGAGCAGCCCCCGCCCCATCTAAAACGATTGCCTACGCCTGGGTAAAGAGCTAAAGCCAGGAGCCTCTACCATGTGAGCTAAGGGCCGACTGGCCTATAGCTATGGCTGTAGAGCAGACTTCACTCTTCCTTGTCAGCTGTCTTAGTGCTTCTGGATTACATACTTCCCTCAGCTGAGAAAGCACATGGTGAGCTTCAGAGACTGCTGAGCAATTCATCCTGGATGCATAAGGCCAACAGACCCAGGTTGTTGGCAGATGGGATTGAATCTACAACCTCAGAGGCTGAAGCCATGGGTTAAAAACCAGCTTCCTCTCAGCTAAGGCCATACAGCAGCTGTCACTCACTCTTTCTCAGTGGTCTCAGTGCCTTTGGGTTACATGAAGAAACACTGACCTAGGTCCAGAACCCCTTTGATTTCTCAGAAGAAAAAGGTCCCCAGATTAGCTCAGACCTGGTTGCTGTGGGGTAGGAAGTTGTTCTAATCCTAAATTGGCTCCTCATTCCCAATGGCCCTTGTGCTCCTGAATCCCAGAGGTGGTTTGACAATCTCCCTAAAACAAACCAGAAAAAAACTTTTTGGACACTTGGTTGTCTGGTACTCCTGCACACCCATGGCCTGTGTCCATTATCTGACAGATTCAAGCCCATCCTATGGCGTCCTGCAGCAATCAGCTGTGTGGCATGCTGCAGCCTGTGTTCACCCATAACGGCTGATGCCTTGGCTGGCACACCAAGAATTAAACCAGGAACTTCCAAACCACTCCCGCTGGAGTTACCAAACCTGGCTGTCTTGCCCTTGGTACATCAGGCACAGGGCCACTGACGAGTGTGTTAGATGACTGCAGCATTTCAGTCATAGGACCCAAGAGAAGGCTCTGGAGACCCAAGTTTCTGTTCCTTTGTAAGGGGGCATTTTTTTTTCCTGGTGCTGTGTTTTTCAACTGAGCAGCACACTTGAAATGAAAGCATGGGGGGCGCCCGAAGCACTTTGCAGGTATCATGCAGGAATGCACATGTATCCCTGTCACACATGCCAACAGGACTCTCGCGGCTGATACCTCACCAGATGCCACCCCCACACTGCCACCTTCTTACATGACTGCTGGGGGGCACACCCAAAGACTCCTGGCAGTTAACCTCCATTGCATTGCCTAATTGATGGGCAGGCGTTCCAGACACAGCTCCCTTTGAAGTTGGGCAAATGAAGTGGCAGAAGAAAGTGGGCACTTGAGGATGCTTTAATTGCACCCCCCACGCTCCCCCTTCTAGGGATGCACTTGGACTTGAGGGGTCCAGCTTTCAAATATTTTCAAACCCCTTTGAAGTAGAAAACCAAATTGTTTCTTTCCCGCACACCCTCTGGAGCCCACCTCCTTTTAATTGGCTCCAGCTGATGCTCAGAGGCTTCTGAGGAAGAAATGTATTTTTTTAAATGAGTTAAAAATAATAGAAGCCACCAGGAAGCACAAGGAGCTCTTTCATCAGCATGCTGGGCTGATGATAAGGAGCCTAGCGGGAATGAAGCTGACTGCGTGCAGGCTATCTGTGCCCAGACAGAGCAAGGATTCCCCCTACCTGTTTTGCTGGCAAAAGCATCCCCTGGACAAGATTGTAATAACTAAAAATGCCATTAAATTGAATTGTTGAGTCACCCCTTTCCTCTGGCTTTTGTGTCATGGGACAATGGACAAGAATGACCAAACGACTCCTTTCTTCTCGTGCTGAACAAGGAGTCTCTGTCTACACGACAGCAGTCCTTTGAAAGAAGTTCTTCCAGAAGGCCCTTTTCCGAAAAAAAACTTCTTTTGAAAGATTGTGTCCACACACAAAAAAGCAGATTGAAAAAATTGATCTGTTCTTTCGATAGAGAGCGTCCCCACAACTCCTGCTCTTTTGAAAGAACAGGCCAGGGATTGAAAAATCCAGCACCATGAGGACTGCTTTTTTGAAAAAAGGGCCCCCAGGCTGTCTACACACATTTTTTTTCTAAAAGAATCTTTCAGCTGGAGATTAGTACCATATGGAGGGCAGCCAATTACCTAGAGAGGAGTCGAAATCACCACCCCTAGAGGTGTTTAAGTCCCAGCTTGACAGAGTCCTGGCTGGGATGATTTGGTTAGGGCTGGTCCTGCTTTGGGCAGGAGGCTGGACTCCATGATGTCCTGAGGTCTCTTTGGCTATGTCTACACAGCAGTATTATTTGGAAATAGAGTGTCCACACACAATGCAGCCTGTTTCGAAATAGAGCTATTAGCTGCACTAAGGCTTATTCCAAAAGAGGCTCTATTCCCTGCCTACACAGCCCCTGTTTTGAAATAGCTATTTCAAAATGGGTGTTATTCCTCATAGAATGAGGTTTCCCTATTTTGAAACTAGATAACCGCTGTATCAAAATTATTTCAAAATAGCGGCTGCATTGTGTAGATGCTAGCAAAGTTATGGCTGTGCTTAGTGCATTAGGACCCAAGAGACCTGGATTCAGTTCCCTCCTCTGACACAGCCTTCCTGTGGGGATAACAGTATTGTCCTACTGCACAGGGCTATTGTCAGGATAAATGAATTAAAGATTGTGAGATGCTCAGTTGTGAGGGTTAATGAGGGCCAGATAAGTATCAATTGAGTTTCTTCATGAAAAGCGGATTATGTTGTCTCTTAATCTGACACAAAGATCAAAGAATCATAGAGCATTTGAACGGGAAGGGACCTCAGAAGGTCATCAGATCCAGTCCCCTGCCCTTGTGGCAGGACCAAGCACCATTTATATAATGTCTGTTAGATATTTATCTAACTTGTTCTTAAATAAAAAGCAGTCAAGTAGCACTTTAAAGACTAGAAAAATAGTTTATTAGGTGAGCTTTCGTGGGACAGACCCACTTCTTCAGACCATAGCCAGACCAGAACAGACTCAATATTTAAGACACAGAGAACCAAAAACAGTAAGCAAGGAGGTCCTCCTTGCTTACTGTTTTTGGTTCTCTGTGTCTTAAATATTGAGTCTGTTCTGGTCTGGCTATGGTCTGAAGAGTCCTCCTTGCTTACTGTTTTTGGTTCTCTGTGTCTTAAATATTGAGTCTGTTCTGGTCTGGCTATGGTCTGAAGAAGTGGGTCTGTCCCACGAAAGCTCACCTAATAAACTATTTTGCTAGTCTTTAAAGTGCTACTTGACTGCTTTTTGTTTTGATAGTGTATAGACTAGCACAGCTTACTCTCTGTTACTATTGTTCTTAAATATCTCCAATGACGGAGATTCTGCAACCACCCTAGGCAATTTGTCTCATGTGATCTTTTTTCCTCTTATCTGCAAAAGCTTCATTTCTCCTTCAAATGCAGCCTTCAGAACTGGCCATCACAGAAAAGAGTACTTCCTTCAAAGGATTCTTTAGACAATCAGTGCCAGTAATCTCAATGATACTTGTGCTCTAAAGTCAGGAAATGGTGAGTTACAGCAGAACTTTTCCTTCCAATAATGGTCTCTTGTCTTCGCTATTCCTTTGCTTTCTTCTGCCATAGCCACTTTACATGCTGGTTTGGCTACCACCATCTCAATACAGGTTAGGGGAATGCTGTAATTGATACTGCACCTTCCTAGCCCTTTTGTCCTTGATGAAATTGCAATGCCTGGGGTTGTGTCTGAGTGGGAGACATGGAACTTGCTTTCACTGGGGTCAACATTTCAAACCACAGAATATAGAGGCAAATTCTGCTTTCTGATGTCCTTGGAGTGGTTTAAAAGAAACACATAAGTATAGATTTTGTGCATAGGTGTATACAGACTGAGACATAATCCTGGACCATAAACTATAGATGCTTGTTTTGCAGATACCCACATTTTGATATGTTGGGCTATGGTCACAGACTCTTACACCTGAAGGAACCATAATGAGCATGTAGTCTGATCAGAGAATGTTCTCAAATTAATTCCTACAGAGCTTTTGGAAAAATAGCGACTCTTGATCTAAATATTGTCAGTGATGGAGAATCCACCATGATCCTTGGTAAAATTGTTCCAGTGGTTAATTATGCTCCCTGTCAAACATTTACACCTTCTTTCCAGCCTCAGTTTGGTCAGCTGCAACTTCCAGCTATAGGCTAATGTTAGACGTTTCTCCGCTGTGTTGAAAAGCCCATTATGAAATGTTTTTGTCCTATGTATGCATTAATATCAAAACTTTACATGATGGTTGGTGCCCAGCAGGACATCTCCAAGTATTCCCCAAATCTGGGAAAATTCAGATCTAGATCTAAACTTTGCAGGTGATGTAATTTGTAGTAGGGAAGACTGCCTCTTTAAGAGAGGGACACCAAGACTGGGCTCTGAGATCCAAATGCAGAGTCCCTAAAATGCAGCCCAGAGATACATGCTGTCCCTGGAAGTGGAGAATGAGTACAAATCAGTCAAAAGCATATTTTTATTTATTATGGTAAACTCAAACAGCCAGCAACAAGGAACAAGAAAATAAAAGTGAATATAATGGTTACATGCCTTTTCCCTGGGATGGAATTATTTATGTAAATTATATGCAAATTGTCCATTTCCCTCAGGCTCCATGGACGTTGCCGTTGCATTCCTGGTATGACAAAATCAGGGCTAAGGCCTACTCTGAGACCAGTGTTTCCATTGCAGAGGGTCTTGTACATGAGCTGATCTCATTGTAACATATGGACATTGGACAAAACTCCACTCCAGTTTCATTGGTTCTTTTAGTGTCTGGGCTTCCAGGACTACCCAGTCTTTTAAAGGGGCTTCCCATCATGTTAGTTCATTTGTCTGGGTGAAAGAGTGCACCTTCAGCTCTCTGCAGTAGCTCACCAAACAAAAGCACATGAAGAGGGAGAGACTCTCAGTGAACGCTAGTAATCTGGAAGTGCAGAGCCCCAATCAATTAGAACACATCTCCCACAATGATTTCCTTCTCCAAAGAATACGTCTGATATTAACTATGATTATGCAGAGTCACATTAGTGAAGCTGTGCAGCTGTGTCTCCAGCTGTTCTTCCCTGGCCGGTGTCCTTGCTGTGAAGGATAAACATTCAAGGGACTGGCTAACAGATTTGGTTATCTGGTGCAGCCTGCATCTGCAGACCGCAGCCCCGAGGTGATACCTGCAAGGCAGCAGGTTTTTGCTGGCGCTTTTCAGGGGTGTGGAAGGCAGCTGTATGAGTGCATTAATGGGGCTGCTGGCCTTAGTACACGGGTTACCTGAATTCCCCTCTCTGTGCTTATCTTCTATGTAACTGGAGCTTTGCTAACTCAGACACTGCTGAGGTATCCATTGGAACACCTTTACAGTCCTCACGAGGAACAAGTCCCTCTTCTGGTTTAGGAAACCTCCATTAAAGATGTTTCACTGAAACTGTATCAGAGACACACCACAAACTTCTTTCAAACCACCCTTTGTGACAGACTGACAGCATCTGGTAATATTAGGGTTACCATATTTGAACTTTCAAAAAAGAGGACACCCCTTAGAGAGAATGTATCTGTATCAATATCTACCAGCTCACATTGTATTAATGTACTATATATATATATATATATATATATATGACAGCACATTATTTTTTTATTTTTATTTATTTATTTAAAATATTTTTCCCTACCTCTCTACTTAAAATCTTCAAGGCAGCTTGCAAAATTTTAAAAAATAGAAACACAGATAGAAAGGTTTAAAAATACAAAACTCCAAGAGGACATGAAACCTCCTAAAACATCTCAAAAGAAGTAGCACACACATGAACCCAAACGCCATACGTGGGGTGGGCATCATCAGAAGAGAACCACTGAACTGGGTTCAGCAGCTGGTGATGACTGATTACTAAGTAGATGATTGAGGAAAGAGTGTTCCGGGAGAGGGTGGGACATCACAGGACAGACTATCTGGGAGCAATTGGGACTGGGAGGGTGTTGTGAACGCTCTGCAAAAAGGATAATGGGGCAGTGTGCACCTGAGGGTGACCTGTAGGCTGGCTGCTGGTAACAAACTGAGAGCCACAGCTGCATAGCATTTCAGGCACGCAGAGATGCAAAGCAGGCAATGACACAACCCTGGTGTGGGCTGAACCCCAAAATGTCACCAGAACAGATAGATTCATGCTTCAAGGCACCAGTTGGCAACAAGGGAGAAATATCACTGTTTCTGAGCTTTGCTAAGTGGTACATGACTGCTGTTTTGTTTTTTTACAGGGTACACGTTTTTCTTCGGAAGCACCAGGTGTGAGCACTGGCAGGAGAGGAGTTCTGATCTTGATGACCGATAATCTTATCTAGGAGAGCAACACCCAGGGTTTCTAATGTTCCTGATGAAAACCAAAAAGAACCGGCTAGGCACCAGGAGGACTAACGGACATGCAAACATTGGATAAAGTGATGCGGCAGATAGCGTGGGTGATCCAGGGGCCTAGCCATCCTGCAAAAGCTGAGTCTAGCTGGGGAACATATTGCTCAGAATTGCCGTTTGTGGCCAGTGAGGAAGTCTCCAATTTCCAGATGAGCACAGGCGGAAAACAAAGCCACAGCCAAAAGCAATCTAACGGCAAAGATGAAGAAGAGCCTAATTTTCGGCTGCTGCGAAAGACTGACTTCAGCAGAGTTATGCCAACAGAGAGCTGAGCCTCAGGTCTGTTGGGATCATCATTCTGCAGAATGTCCCCTCCCCCCGCAGTGAGAAAGTCCCCTGGACATCGAGAGCAGATAATGCCACCATGGGGGAGAGCAGCATTTCTGAAGAGAGCTGGGAAACATATTGTTGATGGGTTTTGAATGACTGAGCTCAACAGAGGCCTTTGCGTACATCGGATGAGACCTGCCTGCTTTTGGAGGCTAACAAAGTTTACTAGCAGCATGATTTGCTCTCAGCTTCTCTTTATATCTTTCTGGCTGGCTGAACTATCCACATGCTCCCAGTTCCTGCAACAATTTTAGCAGATTAGTCTGGAAGAACTGGTGAGGGCAGAATGCTAATCAGCTGCAAGGTGCCATGAGCCACAGGCGACTGAAAAGGGATATGTTTGCTTTAACTGCTTCACTCCTGTCAGTGCATGCAGCAAGTGCAAGTCTGCCCTCTGTGACCTGGTGTCCCACTGATGCCTGTGGAAATACTGGCCCAGGTGTACAATGTGGGGGAGAGGGACAAAAGGTCTTTTCCAGTCATATGGGACCTCTCCTGATCTCCATGAGTTTTCAAAGATAATGGCCGAAGGCTCTGAAACGACATTTGCCAATTCCCTCTGTACCCTTGGATGTATTAAACCTGGACCCATGGATTTGTGTATGTCTAGTTTCTAGGAAGGGATAAAGGTTACTGAAAATCAGGAGAGAAAAGTATGAGGACCATCAAACCAAGAGAACCAAAGGGGCAGTGGAATTTGGTTGTGTGGGACTTTGTTACCCTGGGAAGGGTGGAACTAAAACACCACTTGAACAGAAGTCTAAGGTGTGAAAAGAAGCAGATGGGAGGGGGACTGGAATGGCCCTTGGCCCACAATATGAACAAGAAGAATGCTGCTGGGGAGGCCAAGCCATGAGGGCCTGCACCTGCGGTGACTCAACTCTTCTTCGGCTTTCTTATGTCCCATCTGTCACTCTCTCTCTCATTTTGGAGAGAATTTCACCACTGTTGAGGCACAGCAATAAAAACATAAGGCCCCATTCTCTGCTGGTGTTACCTGGGCATTGTTCCATTGACTTGACCAGAGTTGGCCACAGACGTCACTGTAAAGGTGGTGGCCTTGGGTGGAAGGGGCGGAGCTGGGGCAGCCAGCCCTCAGCACCATCCGGATGATGCAGCAGCCTCCTCCAGCCAGCCCTACGCTGCCCAGACCATGCCAAGTGAGTCTCCAGCAGTGATTTTATAGGGCTTGGGGTTCTGGCCAGTGCTGCTGCCCTGGTTTTTGAAATCCCTGGGCCCCATGGCAACTGCCCCTTTTGCCCCTCTCGTTGGTGGCCCTGGACTTGACTTTGTTTAAAACCAGACAAGATGAGTCTGACTGACAAACCACAGAGCTTCCACTCCTGCTGTACCTGTGATCTATCCCAGCCTGAGACACGGGCTGAGTGAGATGAATCTCATCATGTGGCCTCAATGGACTTTTCTCTGACCCCTTGTTCATGGTGGCATTTGTCTGGTTTCTTTTGCTTCTAAGCTTCTGAGTCTGTCCCTTCTTCCATTGCCCCTTGCCAAGCAGTCTTCTCTCACCTTCCACTCATAAAAATGCATGATAAGGTGTATGATTGGAGCAGCTCAGTGAGATATGGGTGGTGTTGTCATGCGAGTTGGATGAACATTTCCCAATAGGATAGTGTTTTGGAAAACAGAGTCCACAAAACCAAAATGTTTCAGGGGATCGTCTCCATGGTGTTGAAATTTTCTATGTGAAATTAGTGTCGTATTTAGTTTTGATCTTGTTATTTTGAATGTCCCAAAGATAATATTACAAACATTGGAATGATAAAGCGAAAGTGAGACATTTCAGTCAGGTCAAAATGAAATATTTTGGGATATTTGCAAAAAATTCAGAGGTTTTTGCTCTTCCAACTGGAATGAAACCAAATTTAAAATCTTGGATTTACCTTTGACAGAGCTTCTATTTTCTGACCAGGTCTCATTTTGACAGAGTTTATGATGGCAGCAGGAATCTGATGCCTTTAAACACAATTGTCACATCTACCTGAAGTCTGAAAAAAACAGCCTGCAATAGTATATGCACTTTGCTATGTCACACATATCGGTGGCCTCCTGACAACAGCCCCATGGAGAGCCTTTGAACCTATCTAGTCTGGCACTCTCTGATCTAGAAATATCTGTGGTCTGGAATGATTTTATTTAGCTGCATGACAACTTACCATGGGTATGGCTAAGTTTCCCATGGTCCCATAACATTTGCTTACAGCCACAGACCTGGCTCTCAGTGTTTTGTGCTGTTATTTAACTCTAATTCACCTCTAAATGTCTTCTAAGAGCCTAGTAAGCAGTGGCCGTTTTGGTAATGCTGCTAGACAATATTCACTTTCTGTGGTTCAGCAAATTCTCCGGTTTGGCAGCAGTCAGGTACTAAGGGTGCCGGACTAGAGAGGTTCAGCCTGGACACAGTGGAGCAGAGATGCCAAATAAGCGGCATGGTAAGGCTCAAGTCAAGCTCACATTGTACTTTCCCAGGCGACATGTCTATATGAAATCTCCACACTGTCTGGAAATTAAAGCACTAAGGAAGGGGATTTGAGGGACTGAAATGGTCTTCTTAAAGGGTGATGCCTTGTGCTGCCTAAACACAAATCCATGTTTTCCTGTTCCTATACGTGATTATAAAAACTGTTCTCACACGTTTTTGTGCATTGGGTTGGAGATCTGAAGGCCTTTTCTTTTCATGAAGAGAAATTGACCAGAGGGAACAGGCAGTAACCAGTTAGTTTTGCAGCTCAGCTGGTAGACCATCTGGAAGTTAATCAAGGGGCCTGGGTTCACTCCTCTGATAAGTCATCAATTTCTTTCTCACCAAAAACATCTGGTTTTGGATGCTGAGTTATGAGCTAATATTAAATACAAAAGTTTATAGCATCACATATATAATATTGTTGATTAGAAGCATCAAGTAAAGTAATTGACCAGAGGGGACTTGGTGTGAGCAGCTGGTAGAACATCTGGAGGGGAGCCAAGGGGCCTGGGTTTAATTCCCAGGTCATCTATTTTTTTCTCACCAAAAACATCTGGATTTGGATGCTGCAAAGCTATGGACTATTGTTTTTTGCAAACATGTATGGTATCATACATTTTCATATCGATCTACACGGAAACACGCACAATCCCATTTCTGTCCAGTGTTTACACACACAGAATGCCTGAAGAACAACCATCAGGAGAAACCCAGACAGGGAGGATGAAATCCTGGCGCCATGAAAGTCAGTGAAGAAACTCTCATTGACTTCAATGGAGCCAGGATTTCACGCAGACTCTAGACTAAAATCTCTGCTTGAACACTTTGAGCATCTCAAAATGTCCACTTAACCCTCTAATGATGATCCAGGAATGGTCCTAGGTTTGGTACACAAAGCCATAGCAAAGCCATTCCTTGCTAATGAATCTACACCCACTGCATTTGGGGATGTTGCTAGATTAACACGGGAGAAGGGCCTAGAATACTTCAAATCAAGCTCAATTATTTTTATCTGAAGAAGTGGGTCTTACCCACAAAAGCTCATGACCAAATAAATGTCTTAGTCTGTAAGGTGCCAGGACTGCTTGTTATTTGTGAAGCTACAGGCAAACACAGCAACCTCTCTGGATCAATTACCCTATGTATTCTGACCACGAGGTGTCAGCAGAGATTCACGTTTGCATCAGCCAAAGCTATGTTCCCCGAGGCAGCTGCACCGCTCCTCCCGCAGAGAGGGCAGCCATCATCCAAATGGATTGCAGATGACTATGCTCCTCCATTTAATATGGGCATGGTGGGAGAGGGGTGGTTATCAGTGTGGGGCTTTATTCTCAATGGCTTTCACAGGAGATGCATTTCCCAGTCTTCCGGAAAATGCCTTTGTAGATGCTATAATGCTTGATAAATGGGAAGGCAGCAAACTTTTAGTGCATGCTCTGTGTACTGTGCAGATCTAGTTTCACCAATTCCCTCACCTCTGTGGGCCTTCTCTCTTCCTGTTAGAGGCAGGGTGACCACCTGCAACTCAAGGAGAGAAAGGGCAAACCCATGAAGAAAAAGGACAGAGCCAGTTGATTTCTAAGGACATTTGCTACCCATGGTACTAAATCCTTTGTTCTGCAGCATACAGGCTGGTGCTCTACGGATTTGAATAGAATCGCACCAATTTACATCAGCTTAGGATCTGGCCTTCCATCTTTTCCATTCAAGTGCTTTTTAAGTAGCTCCTAACTGGGTATGAATTACAGGTTGCACCTCTCTTGTCCAGCACCCTTGGGATCTGACTGATGCTGGACAAGAGAATTTACCGGACCACGGGAGGTCTCGCACATTGCCAACACTTTCACTGCTTACTGGGCTCTTAAAAGACGTGTGGAGTAAATTACATCTAAATTACAGCACAGAACACTGAGAGCCAGAAGTGGTGGCTGTAAACAAACATTATGGGACCACAGGAAATTTGGCCCACCCATGGTAAGTGGCCGTCCAGCTAACTAAAATCATGACGGATTACGGCTGTTGCCAGATGAGAGAGGTTCACCTGTACAAACTATAAACACTGCACAAAGGACAAGCCTTACAGCCATGACGAGTGTTATCACACACGGAACCCACAAGTCTCCCTGTTTGCACACCCAGCTTCCACCTTTGCAGTTGCTCTACTATGGACCGAGGAGATTTGTCCATGCTTACGCTATAGAACTTGTTAGACCCTTTGATCATTTACACAACAAAAAGGTCACCACTGACCAACCCATTCTCTGCAGGGGTTAAGGGTCTTTGCACAGCTGGTTCCCTTACTGTGGGCCAGATCATTAGCTGGTGTAAATCTATACAACTGTGTGCCCTTCACGTTTAGGGATGCTAAACTAAGGGTACACCAAAGGCTCCCATTAAAGTCAGTTGGAGTTTTGCCTTTTATGTCTCATAAACAAATTAGGAAAACACAACCTAGAAGGAGCTACTACAAAGCTGCGTCTACACAGTCCCTCCCTTTTGGAAGGGGCATGCAAATGCTGCCGATCGAAAATGCAAATGAGGTACTAATTTTCATATTGTGTGTCTCATTTGCATAATGGTGGCCACTTGCTGTTCCAGAAGTACAGTTTTAGGAAAAAAACCAGCCATGTAGACAGGGTTCCTTCAAAAACAAACCCCATTTTCGAAAGATCTCTTCTTCCTATTTTGTTCCAGCTACATAGCTGTATTTTTCCCAAAAACAGCACTTCTGGAAACGAGATTGCATGAGAGTATGCAAATGAGGCATGAGACTTGTAATTATCTCACTTTGCACTCCCTGGTGTGTGTGTAATATTGAGATTACTGTTATGTTTAGCACTCCCTTGTCATAGTCATGGACGATGAAAGTAACTGCCTGCATATGCAAGGCTGGCCAGCCATGAACTCTGTGGGAGGATGTGAGTAAAGTTACGTCTGTGATTTAAATGCTTGCAGAAGCTAAAGTTAACATTTCCAGAAGCAATCAGAGATCTTGGGCATTTCTGTTTTGGGATGGCTCCTTTGGTACATCTGAACAGGTGTTGTTTATTGAAAAACACTCAGCATCACCATCTGAAAAGCAAGTCCCATTAAGATGTCAGGTTGGGCATCCAAAAACTGAGGAAGACAAAATTCCTAGCCACCTGGAAAATCTTGTCTCTGTATTTTTGGGAAGAGCGCTTATTATATTATGTCTATAAATTCCTTAGTATATACTGCTGGCTAGGTAAATTGTTTTATAAATACCACTCCACCCCATGTGGGAAAATCCACTCAGATTGGCTTACTACCAAGACAGTCCTCTAGAGGCCTAGAAGGTCCAGAAGAAATTACTGACCAATAAAGAGGCTGCAGCCCACTCAGGAAGGGTTACTGGGTTCCTCTTAGGTCTGCATGGGATGAGAGTGGAACAGAGGAGGAATGCCTCAGTGATAGCCCAGGACCCCAGGGACATGATCTGAGGACTTCACTAACTTGACCAGAGGTTAGGGGTCTGTTTCAGGAGTGAATGAAGTTCTGTGGCCTATAACGTGCAGGAGGTCAGATTGGATGCTCATGATGGTCCCTTCTTACCTTAAAGTCTATGAGTCTATGGCTTGATCTACACTAGGCAGGTAAGTTGATTGCAGATATGCAATTCTAGCTATGGCAATTGTGTACTTAGAATCAACTTATCTGCCATCAACCTACTTGGCCATCCTCACTGAGGAAGGTCGATGGGAGAGTTTCTTCCGTCAACCTCCCTTACTCCTCGTGACAGCAAGGAGTACAGGGATCAACTGCTGACCCCGACTGATCGATTTTGCGCATCTCTACCAGGCCAGGTCGATCTTTCGGCTAATGTAGATGTAGCCTAACAGGCCCTCAAGCACTGCAGGCAGACATTCACTTTGGAGGTTTTGTTTGTGTATTTAAAGCCAAAGGCTGCCAAAGTTTGAGATTCTTATAGTCACTGAGCTGGATATAGACTGACATCAGCCTTACACCTACCACTGAGGTGGGAAGCACCGTGGGCCCAAAGGAGGTGCTACGGAGTTCATATATATATGCATTAGGAAGCAGGATTGAGTTCATGATCGTAGACATGTCCACAGGATCTGCCTCACTTAGTGCATAGGATGTTGTCTTTGCCTTTTATTTATAGCAGTATTTATTCAGTGTTTTGCATCCTTGGACTGTAAAACTATATTTATCTCTGTTACATATTTATGTGTTTTTAAAGGCCCTTGAAAGGAAGGAAAAATAAACGAGTTAGAACAAATTCAATACTTGTCAACTTATGGGGCAAAAACATCACCTCATTCATCCTTGCAAAATTCTACTCACTCACTTGTCTGGAGCGTGCATATTGTTTTGACAGGTAAGTGAAAATATATTTTCTTTCACAGCCGTCGAGGTAAAGGACAGATGAATTAGTTTATGTCTAGGCAGGTAAATTTTCATGATAACATTGCCAGGCTAAGCCAAGTGTGTGGTATGGACTGGTAGTGAGAATGTGATACTAAGACGGATGCCTATCCTTGTCCTGACAGTTTTAGCTGGGCGCCCAAATCTGCCGTCTTTTAAACAGGCAAATCTTCTGTTGTCCTGAAAAATTGGGAGTGCCAGTGAGAACTACATGAGCCTGGATGAAGCTGCAAGGCTTGTATTTTTTGGCTCTTTGTTTCGATGGTCAATATAAAAATTAGAGATGGACCTTAACTATGGAACTTGGATCTAGATCTCGGAGAACTGATAGTTTGAATGGGCCTAGTGCAATGAGCACCCGTATAGTTGTAAAAGGGAAATGAACCAGGCAGATGCAGAGCTGAAAGCATAAGCCACTGCAAAGCCTGAGCTAAGAGGTGAAGTCTTATGTCAGGCACTTGTAAAAGACTCAGATCCTCTGTGGATGGGGATCATCGGAAGACAAGTGATACACAATATACGTAGCCCATGATGCGTGGGTTCCATTTGGCACCAAAGCTAGGTTGGGCTGATAATGCAACACCTGTTACTTTGCATCAGTGGTGAAATGTGGCTTGACTCCTGTCTGCCCTTCTCCTTAAGGCCGCCTGTAATTAGAAAGTAAATACTCTGTGTTATCTAACGTCTCTGGAAAATAGAAGGGCTTTTGGTTCAGAGTTGGCTTTCCAATTAATGCCCAACAGGCGCGTTATGAAGTGCTCATGAAGTACATATAAGTGCTGCTATTTTGAACTTTCACAAGTAGTTGACAGATTTATGCAGGAAATTAAACTGACATAATCTGTTGGAGAGATTTTGAAGGCGGCTGCTAAATGAACGCTGAGAAAATAAAACAAGGGAGGGGGGTTTGTTAGCTGCTGGGGAAGGGTACAGAAAGGACTGAAAGGTGTGCTGGCTTGTAGATTGAATATGCTGCCTATGAAGAGGAGCTCTGTAATGTTGGCAATTATCGGGGGTCGCAGGAATCACCAGAAACATGGAGTAGCAAAGGAGGAGCTTAGAGAGGTGCAACAAGGCTAGTAAGAGAGGGATTGAGGGAAAGGACTAAAGCAGTGGTTCCCAACCATTGCACAAGTGACGCCCCCGATCACCCCCTCGCCTGTTTATGGAATCCCAGTCGCCCCCCACAACCATTCACAAACCCCAACAAAGCCAATTCTAGTGGCTATGTGCACTTCATTAGATGAAAAAGGAAAACCACAACACAGATTTTTGGGCATTATTGGAAGAGATTGCATTTAAAATTATCAGTTGATTGTAACTTTGCAATTTATTTAAAACTTATCTCCTATGATCATTTTTATTTACCTTTTATTTTTTTCACAGACCCCCCTACAATATTGAGTGTCCACAGACACCCCCCCCCGCATTGGGAACCCCCTAGAGGAGAGCAAAGGAGGTGGTAAGGAAGGGACAGGAAGAGGGAAAGGAGTAGGAGGATTAGAGAGTTGTGAGATGGGTGTTTGTGTGTGAAGGTTGGGCATGAGTATAAAGGAGGCTGTGCATGCACAGACCCTTAGAAAGCAATGCTTAGTAATTAGTCTGTTCTCTCTAAATTTCCAGGTCATTTGCAGCTCCATCTCAGCCATTTGGGTCCCCAGTTTAGCAAAGTACTTCAGCACATGCTTAAAGCGAAGCGTGTGTTTACGCGCTTTGTTAAATAGAGGTCTCAGGCAGTGTTTGGTGTGTGAGGTTTCTGTGGAGTAGCTGGTGTAGCTCTGCAGCCACAGGACATGTGAGGCACACCACCAGTTTGAACTGGAGGTGGCCCCAGACTGGAAACTGAGCCAGTTGAAATTTTTCAAATGAAAAGTTTTTTGTTTTTTTTTTGTAATTAGAAAAAAGGCCTTTTTAAAAATGTCACCAATTTTATGTTTTTAAATGAAAAAAGTTGCCTTTAAAAATAATGCTTCACAGTTAGGGTATATCTATACAGCTGTGTTATTTTGAAAGAAGGGTGCTACACACAAAATGCATTTTGAAATAGCTCTCAGCTATTTTGAAATGGAACGTCTACACACATTAGAGCCTATTTCGAAATAGAGACACTGTACGCACTTATTTAGAAATAGGCTTTATTCCTTGTCTACACAGTCCCTAATTTCAAATAGCTATTTTGAAACAGGTGCTGTTCCTTGTGAAAAGAGGTTTACCTATTTTTGAAATAAGCCAACCACTATTTCAAAATGAAGTGGAGGAGACTTGTTGATGACCTATGCTCCACACGGAATAAAAGGGTTAATTAGTAGTTGTAGTATTTCAAAATTATTTTGAAATACCGGTTGCATTGTGTAGATGCTAGCAAAGTATTTTTGAAATAATGGCTGTTATTTCAAAATAACTTGGCTGTGTAGACCTACCCTTAAAACCATGAAAATGACTATCAAAAGACGTACTGAAAGGTCACAGTTTTGGGGAAAGGGGGCTCAGTCCTTTTCAAAAACCTGTGATAATTTTCTTTTTAATAAAAGTCTAAAATAGTTAAAAAATGACATTTTTTAAAAAAATGCTCCACTTCAAAGTTTCAGTGAAAACAATTTTGAACCCCTGTCTTTCATGCCTCCTCCAACACCAAAACTGATTTTGATTTTTTTGACCAGCTCTAGCTAGTTTTGATTTAAAAAAAAATATTCAGAATTTGATCTACGATCCTGCAGGCTGTGCAGTGTTTTCACTTATTGCTGTACCATCAGGTTTGGTCTTTGTCCCCTAGTTTAACTGCCTTTAAAACTCCGTAGGCTTCAATAGTTACTCCTGACTTATCCTGTTGTAAGTAGGGGGAGATATTGGCTCATAGGCACTGAAGGGTTAACTTTTTACTACTAAAGGTTGGCAAGCGCTGATTTCACCCTATATGCACAAACCCAAGAATGTATTTTCATTGCTAATAACTGAAATTTACCAATAGACAGCATAAGAAAAATTATGCTTGAGAACTTACTAGAACTTGATTTAAGGATATTCCTTTGTACACTTTGACAAGTGACAGTGATGATTTGTGTTGGTCTGCTTATAAAACTGTTAACTCTTAAATCTCCGCATGGACGTTGATTAAATAATTAATGTCTGGCACTTCCCCTTGACTAATTTCTCCCCTCCCTCATAATTTCCTGCAACGAGAAAACATTAATGGATAATTTTTAAAAAAATGATTAAAAAGAAGCTTCAGGATTATCTGATGAAATGATTAAAATATAAGCATTGCCAAACCAACCTAGGGAATACGTGGTATTTCTTGAAACACAGAGCTGACCCATAGGATATACTGCAGGTTTTATTTTTTCATAAGGATCATATAAAAATGTGTTTTCTCCCTTGCTGGGAATACCCGGCTTGACCATCTGTTTTATGTTTGCTTTACTCCTGCCGAGGAGGAGAGGAACATTTTGAAAAGGGCGGGTGGGGGGGAAGCAGTTTTAGCTGGCAGTGTCTTGAGTCCAGATTCTCTTGTAAATTGAGCGCAATCAGTAACAAGCCAGGGGACCTGGAAGCACTTCCTGTTAACCCTGCGTGGCCTCTATTAGCAGAAGCAACATGGCACCCAAGACGGAGACGACTGCAGCAGGGCGACTGTGATAGAACATCTGTTGATAGCATGGTCTGTGTCATAGCAACTAGCACGTTAATAACATAATGAAAGCCACATTCCTGTAATTGTATAATATATGGGCTCAGCATTGTAACATCACTTGTCTAAATGTGATACAAATTGGTTGCAGAAGCTTAGCTGCTTTGGCAATAGCTTATTCAAGGATTATTATTTTCATATATATGTTACAGTTGACTTCAGCCTCATTTGATGCCAGCAAGTCTTATATTTACCACGTCGTGGACACAGACTTAACCCTTTAAAGAGTATCAGTCCAGAAAGTAAGTGGCCTTCTGGTGTTTCGTGTGTAATTAATGAAGCTGAATGAACCACAGCTTAACACGATCCACATCTGGATGGATACGAAGAACATTCGCAGCTAGGATAGATAGGGTGAAGTTCGGTCACCTTCTTCTGAGGTGTCTAGCATTAGCCAAGAAAGAACCAAAGCTAAGTCTGCCTGAGTAAGCAGTGTGCCTGTCATCCATCACACTGCGACAGCTCAGTCGCATCCGTCAGAGGATTTGCCCTGCTGACCTCTGCGCACTCAGAATGCGCAGGCCCAGCTCATGAGAACCCCAAAGGCAGCACTAAGATTGCTGTTTTGGTTGGATGTCTTCCTGGAGGTTTTGTTGTAGGATATAACCTTTAATTACAGGTTAATTTTTAATTCCTGGAGATCCCAGGAAAATCCTGGCGGGTTGGCAACCCTACACAGCGGCACACTTGAGTTTCCCCAGGGCCCAGACAACCTCGCCCATGATAAGAGCAGGGCCGTTCAAGGGAACATGCCAAAGAAGGACGATTATTACTTCTGTCCCACCTAGACAGTTTGGGTGAATATCACAGGCCCTTACAAGGCCTGGGCCCGTGGTGTTTTTGTGTTTCACAATGTTCCTGTGACTAGCAAAGTGCAAGAACCCCCCATTTCACATCTGAGGCCCAGAGACGTGTGACAGGCCAGGGAATTTATCCCAGGCTGCTCGTACCTCCGACCAATGAACTCAGGGGTGTTCCTACTGTTGGGCAGTGGAGGAGCGGCTGCTCCATGGCGATAAGGCTGTGGGGACGGTAGCTGTAGGGGAAAGTATGTCGCCAGCTCTCTCAGATCAGACACCATTTGCTGCGGGGCAGGGAAGGAGGCTCACCTGCAGCCTCAAGGCACAAGCAGTGGTGGGTGTCTTGGGTGGAGGAGCAGGTGTCACCACCCACAGGTAGACTCCTACCTGGGACCTCTGGAACTTAGTGGAGGAGTCTTTACAGCGTGAGCTAAAAGCTGGCTGCTGCTCAGCGAGGGCTGTACAGGAGACACATTCTTTCTCTGTGTAAGCAGTCTAGGTGTCACTCCATGGGACAGGGAAACGTGGGTTACACAGGGGACAGCCAGAGAGAAGTGGCACTTAGAAGGGGAAACCACCACTTCTCTCCAGCTACACAACTGCACTCAGTTCCCTCACAGTCCTCTGGCCAGAGGTGACTGTTGAGGGCATTCCAGGGGACTGTCCCTGCTCTGCCCTTCCACACCCCTGCTCTGCATATGACCCACTCACGGCCCAGCGCTCCCTGCCCATACGTCAGACAAAGTGCGTCTTTGCCCACGAAAGCTTATGCTCCAAAAATCTGTTAGTCTATAAAGTGCCACAGGACTTCTCGTTTTTCCCATCTGTACAACAGGGATAACTAATCTGACGGTGGTTGTAAAGCTGCAGATGACGAGTGTTGTGTAAGAGATAAGTGTTGGTGAGTCTGGATGTTGCTGTCAGTGTTGTCTGCTTCTGGTCCTAGCCACAGTATTACATAAAACTTCTTGTACCTAGGCATGTTGATGTCTGCTCCAGCTCACTGTGGCTGGTAAAGTGCAAAATACTGCCGTGCCTTTTTGAAGCCTTAAAACAAGGAGGTGCCCACTGCCTTCTAGCAGTAGCTGAGAGAGCAAGTTTTGCCTTCTTTACTGCCCAGGGGAGAGCACAAGACAGGGTAGTGTGGGGAAAGCCCTTGTTTCAACCCAAATCAAGGACAAACCAGGGTATGCGCCAATGAAACATACACCAGGATACAAGAATGCCCAAGCTATATGACTTTTATTTGCTAGAATTCAGCATTTTCCTGAATCCCTTGCAGGAATCCCTCCCTCTTGAAGGGGACCCATAAGATGTTGTGCTCTTGTGTCACTTCCAGGGAGCCCCCAGGCTTGGACTGGATTATCTGAAGGTGGGTGGCAAAGAGTGCTGTGTAAAGGTGCTGCTCTGTACCGGCTTACAGCAGCACAGGTGTCAGATGCAAGTGGAGCAGGCTACACCATGACTTGCTGCGTGCTCATGTAACCTCCCCCAGGTGGATTTGAACCTGAGACCTCGGGAGCTTAGTGCCAGCACTGCAACAGCTAGAACTGAAAAAAACCAGCTGCTTATCAGCGATGGCTAGAGAGGAAACTTGTGCTGTCTTAGAGTAAGTGGTTTAGGTGCCACTACATGGCACAGCGACCCACAGCCTAAGCATGTAGGTTACACACACGGGTGTGAGGGCAACAACACATGGGCCTGCTGCCACCTGCGCATACACTCAGTTATGGGTCTAGTCAGTAGGTGTGCGTACGTGGGTATGTGCAACATGATTGTGCACACGAATGTGTATGGCCGTGTGTGTACCCATTTGTGTATTCCCATGCACACACATTTAGGTATGCAGGTCCGTGTGTGGTGGTGAGTGTGTGTTGTGGCTTCCCAAATTAGACGCAAGAGTTGAGGTGCTCCTGCACTGAGGCTGCAAGGCCTCTCCCTGCCCCTGCAGTGAAACGCTTGTCACTATAACTGCCTGACATCATTCTCACCCTAGAGCTCACCAAGCGCTGAGGCCCTCCTGGAAGGTGAGGAACAGCTCTCAGAACCTGTGGGCTGCAGGAGGTGTTGAGAGCACTGAGCAGAATGCAAGGCGTGCACAGCTCTTTGCAGGATCAGGCCCATTTTTGGGTCTGACCGCTGGAAGAGAGACAGGGTGGCCCCCTTCCCTAACTGTGCCAGTTCAAAGTGAGGGTCGTCTGCCTTCCCTGAGGTGATTAACAAAGATTTTGACAGCATCTGCCAGAATTCTCTGGAGCTGATGCGTCTTTTGGGTAATTTTTCAACTGTCCTTTTGGAAACCCTGGGGGCATCGCAAGTGAATTTGTCAGTGCAGGGGGTAGCCTGTTTAATGCAGGAGGCCAGTCTGTCCCTTGGTATTAGGTGGCATTAGAGCAGAAGGGCTGCAGAATAGACCCTCTCCAGTGCAGCCGCCTAAGCTTTTGTAAGCAGTGCCCTGTGTGGCGTGTGTTGTTTTATGATTGAGCATTGGGCTGCTGCTTGCATATGATCCTGTTAGAGTGGATGCAAATTACTTGCCTTTCTCTGTATAAACTTCTGCATGAGGCTGAGGGAGCATGTGGGGGAAGGTCCATCGTAGGGCTTATTAAAGCTCCCTAGCTTGTGTGCAGGACGTCCTGTGGTCTAGGGGATGAGTCATGGGATTCCAGCAGCCGAGGTTCTATTTCTAGTTCCTCTGCTGACTCCTTTGGGAGCTGCTCCTTCCCAGCCTGATTTCTGTCTATTTAGGGCAGGGGTGCCCACAAGGGACAGCCAGGGCATTGCAGTGGCTGTGCCAAGGTGGGTAGGGCTCTCTTTGTTTTTGCAGCACCATGGACAATCACGGTTCACTGTAATGCAAATCATCATAAGCGTTTGGCTGCCCGGTGCTCACCCAAAGGTCTGGGCAGTGGGTATCCAAAAGCTTTAAGCTGCTTTGAAAAAAAAAATCAATCCAAAATTTGGCAGCCCCCCCACCCTCACTGGTGAAAGTGTTTCAATTCCAGTCCATTCAAACCTACTCTACCCTCAAGAAGAGCACAGGTGGGGTTCACCACCACAGGTGAAAAAAGCGACACCATGGGTTTGAATTCGAATGGGGGAGTTTGGCTTCAGATTACCAGAGTGAATACAATCCAATTAGTTTCATTAAGGTTACACCTCATTCTGTTAATTAACTTCTTGTTCTTGTCCTTGGCGAAGTAGTAATTATTTTTTAATCAGCCCAACACTGCGCATTGAGGCGCAAGCCAACTTCAGCCTCATTTCGCAGAGAGGTGTCATATGAATTAGCTTAATTAGCTTGTCACTGTCTGTGTAAAATATAGCTCCATTTGGCAAAAGGACCCTTCCTTGCTGCTCCAAGGTTAATTGAAAAACATGGTGCAGGAGAAGGTCAAGCTGGTTGGCATGAGGCAGATGCTGTGATTTGGCCAGTGCTGTGATTAGCATTGCGTGTGAACGCGAAGGCAGAGAACATGTACCCTGATGGAACGATGCAACAGTTCCAGGGGGCTCCATGCCTCAGGACTTGGGACGTGAGAAAACACTGCAGCCGGGCTGTGGGGGGTTCTGCATGTGAGCGGCTCCGTGTAGGTCAGAGGTGCCATCTGTCAGCGTACAGAGCTCCTCTCGGGTCATGTGGGACAGATTAAATGGCTAAATCAAAGTTAGCATCAGCATGACTGGGGAAGCAAAGGCTTCTCCTTCCCATAGGTGGGCTGGAGGTGCCCAACATGGAGACCCAAGACATTGAAGGACCAACTTTTTTGACATACCATTTTCGAAGAGCTCTCAGCCAGCTCCACTGTAAGCCAGCCCTGGGATTGTTAGCCCAATCCCAGACTTGGTGGGGTGGGTGAGATATGAAGTTCTTCTTAGACGCAGGTACAGCCTGAGCTTGTAACTCGCCAGGCTGGGTCTATCAGGCATGTCCTGACGCAGCTTTCCGCCTGCTCCCAAGGGCATGTCTACACTGCAGTAAAACACCTGTGGCTGACCTGTGTCAGCTGGCTGGGCCTGGGGTTGGGACCTGCTAAAATTAGTCAAAAACGCAGAATTGCTGTGTCTCTGCTCCCACCTTAAGCTGTGTTAAGAACATCCCCTCATGGAGATCTTGTATACTGAGACCCATGAGCCTGAGTCAGCCGGTGTGTGTCAGTTGCGGGTGTTTTGATGATGTGTAGCCATACACCTGGAAGCAGGCTATGAAAGGAACCAACTGTGGTCCCACTGAGATCCAAGTAGCAAAGCTTTCATTGACAGCAACAGGATCAGGACTGGGCCCTGTCTTTGCAAATCTCCACCTTGGTTTGATTTGGGGATTTGCTTTTCTGCTTGCCCATTAGTCAGAGCAACTGCTATAAACCACAAATGCTCCAGTGCTACAGACGGCTAAACCTAATGGCAGTCGAGGTGCTGGCGACAAATAGGACCAGGAAAGAAAACAAAGAGCTCTTGGCCCCCTCTTGTTCTAGGGCTGAGTTATCAGATGGCATTCTTGGTGCTTGGGAGCCTGAGGGAAACCTTCTTTCCCAGAGCGTCTGACGTGCACAGTAATCAGTGTTGTCCACTCTTGCAATTTTATTACGACTCTTGAGATATTAGGTATTTTTCTTAAAGCCCACCTGCTTGTGGAGCAGTTCACTGCAGATGTGAAGCAGTTCACCTACTTGGGGAGTATTATGGGAAGAGACAGAGGAACAAACAAGGATATCAGTGCCAGGATAGGGAAAGCAACAGCTGCAGTCAAGACTCTCTGTCCCATATGGAGTTTACAAATAGTATCCGAGATGAAGAAACAGCAAATCTTCAACACAGAAGTGAAGAGTGGGCTCTTGTATGGATGTGAGACCTGGCGTACTACAAAGTCTTCAAATCACAAGCTACAGACATTAGTAAATGGATGCCTGAGGTACCTCCCTCACATCGAACGGCAAGACTTGGTCACAAATGAGGAGCTTCGGAACAGAGTAGGACAAGAACCACTTGGTGTTCAAATCAAGAAAAGAAGGTGGGGATGGCTAGGCCACACTCTCAGAAAACCATCATCCAACATAGTCCATCAAGCTCTCACATGGAACTTGCAAGGAAAACGCAAAAGAGGAAGACCTCGGACAACATGGAGATCTACTGAGACTGATGGACAACAACTTGCAGTACTCCTGGGGTCAACTGGAACTTTTGGCTGGAGACAGAGTGAAATGGAGGAGGCTTATAGATGACCTATGCTCCACTTGGAATACAAGGGTTTAAGTCAAGTAAGTCAAGCCCACCTACTGGAGTCACATGATTACTTTGGAATTCCAGCTGTCTTTTTGAAGAAGAAAAAAAAGTTTCTAGCCCTCCTAAATATGAAGTAAAGTTTGCAGCTGAGACTGGTAATGCTTTAAAGCCAGAAGACAACTGCAAAAAAACCAGCATTTATGTTTTTGAAGCCAATCTCATAACTTCTGAGGGGGTGACCCAAGATTTCTGAAAACTTGGAAGCAGCTTTACGAGAGGACTTTGCAAAATATATACCCAGTGTCCAGAGAGCTTGACACCCTCTGAACCCAAAGGTGGGTGCTCAGCTGAGCCTCAGACTCTCTGGATTCCCACAGGTGACAGCAGAAGTTGGGGGACTATTTAGCTCCCAGTGTAGCTGGACCCACTTGGATATAGCAAGGTTGTATGTGCTGTATGATTGTATCAGAGGATGGGCACACTTGCTGTAGCATTAATCTAGGCAGCAGGGGTGTTAATAGCAGTGTAGATGCAGATAGCAGTGTAGATTTTTAGCAGAGGCTAGCAACCTGAATGCATACTCAGGATTCCCAACAAGCTTGTATGGGGTGGCTGGCCCCTTCTGGAGCGAATCTGGCCCACGGATGATCACAGCCCCTTGTAAAGCTGTCCCCTCCCACTATGCACACAGAGAAACTGATCGTAAGACAAGCCTGAACCAGCCACTCATGGTAGGACATAAATCAACTCAGCCATGGCATACAGACTATTTAGCTCTCTGGGGCTACGTCTACACGTGCACCCAACTTCGAAATAGCTTATTTCGATGTTGCGACATCGAAATAGGCTATTTCGATGAATAACGTCTACACGTCCTCCAGGGCTGGCAACGTCGATGTTCAACTTCGACATTGCTCAGCCCAACATCGAAATAGGCACAGCGAGGGAACGTCTACACGCCAAAGTAGCACACATCGAAATAAGGGAGCCAGGCACAGCTGCAGACAGGGTCACGGGGCGGACTCAACAGCAAGTCGCTCCCTTAAAGGGCCCCTCCCAGACACACTTTCATTAAACAGTGCAAGATACACAGAGCCAACAACTAGTTGCAGACCCTGTATATGCAGCACGGACCCCCAGCTGCAGCAGCAGCAGCCAGAAGCCCTGGGCTAAGGGCTGCTGCCCACGGTGACCACAGAGCCCCGCAAGGGCTGGAGAGAGAGTATCTCTCAACCCCCCAGCTGATGGCCGCCATGGAGGACCCCGCTATTTCGATGTTGCGGGACGCGGATCGTCTACACGTCCCTACTTCGATGTTGAACATCGAAGTAGGGAGCTATTCCCATCCGCTCATGGGGTTAGCGACTTCGACGTCTCGCCGCCTAACGTCGATTTCAACTTCGAAATAGCGCCCAACACGTGTAGACGTGACGGGCGCTATTTCGAAGTTACTGCCGCTACTTCGAAGTAGCGTGCACGTGTAGACGCAGCCTGGGTCACTTTTTACCAACAGTGTGATACAGTAAAATAAAGTAGCTCTGATCTATACGCACCAAACTCCCTGCTAGATGTGGAAGGCGGCGGGGTGGGGGTGGGGTTTAGTGGTCAGCACTTAGGCCTTGTGACCCTAACATAGGGGTTTTAATCCAAGGTCTGCAGTTGCCTCACTAGGCGAGTCATTGCACCTCATTGCTGTCTCAGTTTCCGCATCTGTGACATAAGGCTCATAATGCCCATTTACTTCACAAAGACAGTTGGGGATTTTTTTGTCTTCAATGGGAACATTGTTGGCTGAAAAGCAAAAAAATTTTAGTTTGGGGACTTTCGTTTTTCCAATGAAAAGTTAAAATTGTCTGTGGAAAGCAGATGCTTCTTGGAGAAGTTTTAACTAAAATTAACTTCTCTGCCACAAAAACAGTTTTGACAGAAAATTTATGGTAGGCCCAGTTTGAAAGCACCTGTCTGCTATCTGAGACAGGATAGGGAATTAGATGGACAATGACTGCCATCCAGGATGGCAATTCTCACATACCTGTGCTAACTCTTTGGGAGCTGAACAACTTGTCCTGGATGGTGAGGCTTTTGTGATTGCAGTGTTCCTAATTGTTTGGATATGGTTCTTCAGGGAAAAGACACAAGAAAAAAGGAAAATCAGCAATGCCTGCACCCTCCTTCAACAAATAAAGACAATAATTTAGGCTTTAATAAAACCATAGTGTTAAGTAATCTGCTGTGAAGAGCCTCAACCGCAAACTACAGCGAAATTGGAGTGGGACTGAGAGTTGGAAAGAACTACAGCCATTAGCTGGAGATTAAATATGAATTAAATTACTTTTGATTGTGTCAGTCCAGCCGTTGCAAAGATTAAGCTTTTTAAAGGCTTCCAAGCTAGTGGGGACAGGCCTGCCAGCTGGTTTGATATTTAGTGTAGTGAAGATAAGAATTAGGGATGAGCAACGATCACTCGACTGATGTAACAATCTATGTGCATTCCCCAACTACGCACTAGGTACAGTGCACCCAAGGCAGCTGTTTTCTCCAGGTTCGCTGCCTGGAGGAATGATGTCACAGATTCTCTTCAGCCCAGCATTGTGTCTTCTGGATGTGCTGCTGTTGGGAGCATGGGGAATACTCCCTGCAGTAAAATGAGACAAAACTGGTCCCCAGTGCTAGGCAGAGAATCTGTTTGATTGAAACACCAAGAGTAAGACGAGGATCTGCTAATGCTGGGATTGTGCCTAGTTCGGACGACTATGGACAATTTTGTATCTGGCCATTGCATGTCTGTATCCGGCGTGTGTGTGATCTTGCATGTGTGCTGGTGTGGGGTAGTCTGAGTAATACAAATAGCCTTGTGACCTAGAGCAGGCTGCTCACTCTGCTTTTCTCGAGGCTCCTCTCAAGGAGCAACCACCTCAACAGCTCCCCGAACAGCTGCCTGTACTTGGCATTGTATGAAAGGAAAGGCCTGTCTTTGCTGTAATTGGATACAATTAATCAGTTCAGAAGGGCGCTGTTGCAAGTCAGCCCAATGCTGTGCCAAAAACACCAGTCTTAATTGGAGAGGTCCTGACCCAGAACCCTGGATTTAAATTCTTTTAGACGTTGATGCTGTATGTATCTGGGCCAAAGCTGTCTCGTCCATAGGACGAGGCGGGGCTCTCTGCTTTTGGAGGCCTCAGGGTGACCACACCAGCTGTCCTATGGACAGGAGAGATGGTGGGTTACCAGGGGCAGGGTGTGTAATCTTGGGGTCACTTCCCTTCGGCCTTCCCTCTCCCCTGCACTCTCCATGCACTGCGAGCAGCAGCCTGCTCCATGCCGGCACAGCCTTCTGGCCTGTTGAGTACCGCTTATTGGCTCCCAGCCACTCTTGGAGAAGGGGGCTCAGCAGGCAGGAAATGCCACGGTGGGAGCAGGGGAGGGGGAGGAAGCTGAGGGAGGGTGATCCTCTGCTGCTGCCACCATCTGTCGTCGCACCCTGCCCCAGGTAATCCCCGGTCAGACTGTCTGGGGAGGGGACAAAGTGGCAGGGTGGAGGTGGAGTTGGAGGGGTCGCCTAGGGCACTGTGTGGGACTTGCCCCAGGCCTCACCACATGTCGGCACAGCCCTGATCTGGCCTTCGGTGTGTGCATGAGAGTTGGGGGGGGGGGCGCTGTACCAGTATCTCTCTAATGGACCCAAGGAAAACCTTAAATCAGAAATGTTCCTCTCCTCTGAACTCTGTAGAAGTTTGGATCCAGATGTTCTAGGGCTGCCAACTTTCCCTGTTGGATGGACTGGGCGCCGCTTGTGGCAATCAGCCTGCTCAGGAAAGTTGGCATCTCTAGATCCAGCGCTGCTTATTCATATGCATCCCGGTCTGTGACCTGCTAGCTTGTTCAAGGTTTAAATGTACCATTATTTGCTCAAGTAGATGTGTGCAAACCCAGCCCTAAGTCAGTTACCAGTAAACATTCCAGGGACCACCTCAAACTGGGCAAACAATGAGGGAAATGGAAAATCCTGATTGCTCGGCATGTGGCTCATCCTTAAAGACCAGAACTTTTAAAGAGAAAGCGGGGAAAGAGTTTGTGTAATAACTATTCAAACAAAGTGGAGAAAATGTTGAGGCAATGCCCGCCTGTTATCAAACCTCGTTGCTCGCAAGATTAAAATAATCCACTTTAATCTCCTTGCTCACATTCCAAGTAGCTGTAAGGCAGGCGTGTCGGCAAAAATGACTTTCCAGATTATGAGTCAAATTGTAAAAGAGCTCAGAAGATGTTCATGAGGTGTGAGGAGGGCACAACATGATCTTGGCGGCTCCTGCTGCTGGATTCGTTGCTGTTTACAGGAGCGTAGTGAGGCCAAGGAGCAGAGCTAGTGTCTAGCTTTGGGCTGTTGAAAGACTTGAGTTTCAAGCTGCAAAGGGAGCAGGCATCTTCCATGTCTGTAGGATTAGACAAAGCTTGTACATACTGCCTGACGGCATGTCTCAATGGGAGACAAGGCCCTGTGCATCACGTTAGTAAGCCAAGTGACACTCTCTTATCAGAATACGGAATTTGCCAAAGCCCTGGAGTACTTGACCTTGCCAAGCGAGTTGTTTCCGGCAGCCTGCAGAGCACTGGGAAGCATGACTCTCTGGTGGGGAGATTAGGTCTATTGTATTCTGTTGTTATGCAGTTGTGGTGGAGTGTCTACAACCCACAGTGGTTAGCCAAGGGTTAACAGGAACCTGAGCTCAGTTAGGTCGCTGGGGAGCACCTGGAGGGCTGTGAGGCCTAATTAGTGGCAAAACCGGGGTAGGGAGGAACTGCAGCTAAGAAGCTCAAGGCAGGGAAAGGACAAGACCTGGGTGAGAGGCAAATCTGAACTTCACGGGCGGTCAGTAGCTGTAAAATAGATTGAATCAACCCCCTGGGTGTGTGTGTACTGAAGATCTTAAATCTGGATCCATCCCAGACATCTGTGTGTGAGACCATCTTTAACCTATTAACATAGAATTGCATATGGTCTCCTTCAAAAAGCTGTGTGCCCTCAGATAGACAACGGATATTATTGTTAGACTACTTGTTTAACAAAGTTAATTTACAATAAGTGAGCAAAAGACGTAAGAGGAGAGGTTTGAATATTAGCAGATACCAACTTTCAACGTTTTTCTCTTCTTTTCAGTGCCATCACCCTCCACCTAGACTCATGGCAAATTTGGAGTAGGATAAAACATGTAGGCTCTCCTCTCAGAGTCATGGGAGAGACCTCATGTGGTCATTGAGTACAGCTTCCTGCTAAAAGCAGGACCAATCCTAACTAAATCATCCCAACCAGAGCTTTGTCAAGCTGGGACTTAAAACCTCTAGGGATGGAAATTTCACCACCTTCCTAGGTAACACATTCCAGAAGTTCTCCAAATGTTTTGAATTGAAAATGTCAAAGTGGAAAATTGCAATGTTTTCAGTGAAAAATAAATGAACAAAAAATAGTTGGACTTCTCAAAGTGCCGTTACATTTTTATGTACTTGTTTAGAATATTGTAAATGTTAGTGGAAACAACATTTTCCAGTGGGGGAAAAATTGTCCTCTGACAAATTCCCACCCTCTCATAGCTGTGCATGTGCTAGTTTCACACACCACAGGGCCTCCTGCATGCAGGCTCTTAGCTCAGGAAAGCATTTCTGAACATGCTTAACTGTAAGCCCCTACTGTAGCTCTCTTTTGAAGAAGAAGGCTTTCCTGAACTGTGGTCACATTTAGTACAACACTTGGGATCTACCCCAAAGAAACACCTGGTAAGAGTTAACTGAATGTGTGTGTGTTCTATCTGAGTAGTGGGCTCAGAGATGGAGTAAAGGTACCCCCAAAAGGGGGATCTGCTAGGCTTGCTCAGTTGGAAAACTGACTTTGACATAGAAAGAGCAGATCTCTCTTGCATATTGGAATGTGCTATCTCCTTTCTCTCCACTCCAGACATGCAGTTTCCCTACTCCGTCTTTGAGTCTGCCTTAGCAGCCAATCCCTTTAAAAGCCGGGGCCCTCTGCTTCCAGCTGTAGCAGAAAGGTTTTTTTTCCTTCTGACACCTGTGAAGCAATCTGGAAACAGAGCTACAGGGCAGTCCCACTGAGCCAGGCAGTGAGCAGGAAGCAGGGGGTGAACAGCCCCTCCAGGACACCAATCTGCTGCCTTGCACAACTGGGGTCAGAGCCTCAGCTGGCATAAGCTAGCATAACTCCCTGGAGTTCAATCAAGGATCTGGCCCACAGGGTTGTACTCCTTTAAGGAGAATATGACCTGGGATCCATAAATCACAAACACATAATATATTATTAGAAAATCTCCTGTTCTTCTTTTTCAGTTTTGTTTATAAAATATTCCACCAGACATCATTGACAAGCCTAGATGGGGAGAACAAAATGAAGATAATGACACTTCTCTCCCCTCCCCTCTCTCCCTTTCTTTCTTCTCTTCCCCTTTGTCTCATGCTTCCAAGTTAAGAGGATTTTTAAAGCACATTAACGAGCGCTTGCTTTGAACTCAGAATATGTATGCTGCTAGAAAGCCTCTGGACCATCCTTACTTAATATGCCCAAATATGATTAGTGTCAGACTGTGAAATATCACTTCCTTATCTCCGGCAGCCAGCAGACAGGAACATTTCTAGGGATCAGGGTCTTTTATTTGGTTGGCAAATGCAGACTTTCAGAACAAGATGGCTTGTGTATGGCTTCTTCACTGTCGTTTCTTTCTTAAGTCTTTAGAGGATCTCTGTCTCTCTCTCTCCCTCCCCCATCCCCCATCTGTCTCTTGCTCATTCTTCGCTGCCTCATCTGGCTTGACATTAATTCATGATCAAGAGACATCATTTCAAAAATGGCAGATGGCTTAGTCGGGTTTCGGTCTCAGCCATGTCACTGTCTTTCCCCCATCTCATAACCAAACACCCTCTTTTCTTGAGCTAAACTTGAAGAGGTGCTTCAAAGGATACCCCAGCTGTGGAAACTAATTATTTGGGCCATAGCATAAACTACATTGTGGCTGTTTATCTGCCAAGAAATGCTGGTTTGGCATAAAAAATACCCACCCTGATTTATTTACTTATTAGGGGTCTTGCGTATCAACAACTGCAAACTGTGGATAAAGGATTTGCATCTTCTGTAATTTCATGGAGCTGTGCGATGGTTCTGTCAAAGCAGAAAGGGGGAGGAGGGGAAAGCTATCATTAAAATGTGTTTCCAACGCCCCTTTCTGAACTCAGTGTGCAAAAAAAGGGGAGAATAGGAGAAACTCAATGCAAATTTATTATTTCAGCTCCTTGGAATGCCTGTGAACAGTTTAGTTTGATTCTAAGACTCTAAGATTCAGACCTGGATTCAGATGTCCAATCTGGATTGAGGTGGCAGATCTGGGGTTAGAGTATTATTGCCTAAAGTGATCATCACGATCTTGGAATGTGGGTTTTGAACCCATTAAAGTTCAGGGAAGACTGAATCGCAGGCATTGGTTGAAAACCATTTGTACTTAGAAGCCTTGAAAGGCTTAGAATGTTTAAATCATATAATAAACGGGCGTCTGGTATGTCTGTGCACCAGGGCCTTCGGATGTAGGGGACCAGAGCAGCTCACCTGAGCTGAAGGTCCTATAATGCAGACAAAACTGTAGCCATCAGTGTTATGTGGAGCACGTGCTTTTTGGAGCACCGTTTCCTCAAACTTCTGAGGAGGCACCACGGGTGACATAAGCACAAATGACAAACTTTGTGTGGCTGTGGGTCTGTTAGACTTATTATTTGAACTAGAGATGGGGGATTAGTCCAGTTGTAATATTATGTTCCTGACATTCCTAATGGACCCAAACCCCTGTGCTCTGAAAAAGTTCCATCAACTTTGTCTATTTCGGTTCCTTGTTTTTGACCACAACTGGGACTGAAAGGACTGAGATACAGGGAGAAGGGCTGTATGTACAGCTCAGACAAAAAATCAGGCAGTACGACAGCTCTTGTGAGTTATCTAGAGTCCATGGAGGTTTGACTGTCTTCTGAGAAGCATCTGAAGGTTCAGATGCCTATCCAAGGAAGGTTCAATGTTCAGGGCTCCCACTGGCTAATGAGAAGGATTATTTTTTGGCTAATGGCATTACACACCACCTGCCTAGGCTAGCTCAGAGCATTTAAAACAAACTGGCACAGTCTCAACAGAGCAATATTGCATGTTTGCCATTTCACTGCAACTTTTGTGTGCTTTAAGAGTTATTGACCTTGGTTTTGGATGACATCTTGCTTGCTGTATGCATTGATAACAAAAATGCTAGTGTCCTTGACTCAAAAATACAGGCTGCAGGTCTTTGTTCAGGTCTTTGTTCGTCCCTTTTTACTTTTCTGGCCTATATCTTCTTTTATAGGTTGGCTGGAGATGGCTAAGATCAGCAAAGTGGACAGTGCTGGTCTTATACCCTTACAAATCCTAAGTGTTTGCCAAGAGCCATTCCTGAGCCACTTTTCCCTGTTCGCCTTTTGTCTTGTTCACTTGCAGCCCGAGGCTCAATCACCCCTGCCCCCGGCTCCCTTTATACTGGCTGTTAGGTTGGGGTACAGGATTTAAAAAGGAGGATACCCAGTGGTTGAAAGGAGGAAGGGGAGCAGGATAGACATGGTTATCCAGGTCTGAGCTGGGTAAGCCTGACTGAAGGAGACAAGGGACCTGCAGAGCCCAGCCAGGCTGGAAGTTTGGTTGTCTTCACACTATGTTGGATGTTGGTAGAATTGCAGCCCCATATGGAGCCTCAGAATATGTCAAGTGGTCAGAGCAGACCAACGGAACAGAGGCAATGTGGCCGTATCTCTACATTTGGCCAACAGGGAACATGCTGGAGCAGCAACTTTACTGCTGCCCCGAGATAACTTTTGCATGGTTTTGCTAAAGTTTTGCCCAGTCCTATCTAGGAGTCTGAGTGCTATTCTGAGCTCCAGCCCAGCCTTCCTGTGCAGCTTGGGCAAGTGCCCTAACTCTTGGGGTCTGTTTCTAAAATAGGGACAATATCACTTCCTGTGAGGCTTAATTGGTTGAGATGAAAATTTCAGCTGCAGATCACATTTGTTCTCAATGGGAGCTGCTGGATATTGAAAATCTGTTCTTTATTTTGGCTCCCGCACTGGGGAGGGGCAGGGCTGAGCTCTTCTGAGAATCCAGCAATTCTTGTTTGTATATTTTGTATAAATCTAAGCGAATAGACAGCCCTATTCAAAGCCCTAAGTGCCCCTGCCATAAATTACAAAAACAATCATGCTGTACTTTGCAAATCTAAAGTGCCATGTAAGTGCTAAGTGAATGGCTTATTAAAATTCCTCTAGAAGTGCAAGGTATTTCAGTGCAAAAGAGAGACCTGGTGACTGACTTGTTTAGCAACCAGTTTATTTGATGCTATTTTATGGGAGGAATGAATTCTTAATAGGAACAAAAGCGGGGTGGGGGGGGAATGTCCAAGGTAAAAACATTCCCATGATGGCAGCAGGGAGGGGACCTGAATTTATGAACCTTGATTTTGCAGTCCAGTACAGACATTGGAAACCCTGCTGTTTGCCAATGGACAGTCCAACTGATGGTCCAACCACAGAGCCAAGCATTAGGATTTTATGTGCAGGAAATGTTATGAGCTAGTGGGCTTGGGTTGCTTTTTGATAGCAGGAACAATTTTAAATGGCCAAATACATTTCATCTCCAGCTGTCCCTTTGCACTCACTACTCTCTCAGCAGCCTTGCAAAGGTGTCTTTTCGGCTTTGAGTACATTTGCAAAAGGCATCTAAATAAACAAAAGAGGAACAAGAGAGAATTATTGATGGAGGCATCAGGCCAAAATTATTTACCGCTAAGGCAATTGCTGGGAAAAAGAGGCTTCTTCCACAGGGGCTTTTCACGCTTTCAAACAGAGAAGAAAAAAATCAGACCCAGAAGTTCGCAAGAACAGGGTGCCTGTGTGCATGGGTGCAGTTAAGAAATTGTTGTGTCTTCTGGAAGGCTCATGCAGGCCCAAATTTATTATTGATGCTATTGCCCAGGAGTTAAGCTCTGTGTAAATTTGGCCAGTACTGTACCAAGTAAAGCCCATTTTCCATCTAGCTCTGTGGTGATGTATGCAGTCTTTGGGCAGTGTCCTCCGCACGGTGGTTAGATGAGTTATTGCCTAGTTTTACCCATTATTTTCCACAGAATTATCATCTTGTTAACACATGGTTTGTGTGAAATTCCATGCGGTATTCTGCAGTAGCAGTGTCAATAACTCCTCTTGCTGGCATAAGAACACCTCTCCTGGGAAGTAACTATGAACACATTGCTGTGACGCAGCAGTAGGGCTTTGTGTTGGAATCATGGTCTTTCTACATAACCTCCTGCGTTGCACTGCATGAACTGACTCATCGTCCCATGGATCCAGGCAGCTGTGTACACAGCAGTAAGGAATTTGATCCCCACCAGCTCCCCCAAGTGTCTGTTTTGTTTAGCTGGACTGGGGATTCTCTAAACACCCTGGGTTTTTATAGAAAAAACCATTAAAACATGAAGGGTGTGTCTACATGTGCATTCCTCTTTCGAAAGAGTTATGCAAATAAGTCAAATTGAAAATGTAAATGAAGTATAAGTTTGCATATTCAACACCTCATTTGCATGTTTTAATTGCAAAAGAGCTTCTTTCGAAAGAAGAAAGCCAGTGTAGACACTGCTCTTTCGAAAGTAAACCCATCTTTGAAAGAATCCTTCTTCCCTTTATTTAATGGGAAGAAGGATTCTTTTGAAGATGGGGTTTAATTTCGAAACAGCAGCGTCTGCACTGGCTTTCTTCTTTTTAAAGAAGCTCTTTCTAAAATAGAATATGCAAATGAGGTGTTGAATATGCAAATATTCACATCAGTTGCATTTTTAATTTGCCTAATTTGCATATCTGTTTTGAAAGAGGAATGCATGTGTAGACACACCTGGGCTACGTCTACACGTGAAGCCTACATCGAAATAGCTTATTTCGATGTAGCAACATCGAAGTAGTTTATTTCGATGAATAACGTCTACACGTCCTCCAGGGCTGGCAACGTCGATGTTCAACTTCGACGTTGCGCGGCACCACATCGAAATAGGCGCTGTGAGGGAACGTCTACATGCCAAAGTAGCACACATTGAAATAAGGGTGCCAGGCACAGCTGCAGACAGGGTCACAGGGCGGACTCAACAGCAAGCCGCTCCCTTAAAGGGCCCCTCCCAGACACAGTTGCACTAAACAACACAAAATACACAGAGCCGACAACTGGTTGCAGACCCTGTGCCTGCAGCACGGATCCCCAGCTGCCGCAGCAGCAGCCAGAAGCCCTGGGCTAAGGGCTGCTGCCCGCGGTGACCATAGAGCCCCGCAGGGGCTGGAGAGAGAGCGTCTCTCAACCCCTCAGCTGATGGTCGCCATGGCGGACCCCGCTATTTCGAAGTTGTGGGACGCGCAACGACTACACGGTCCCTACTTCGACGTTGAACGTCGAAGTAGGGCGCTATTCCTATCCCCTCATGGGGTTAGCGACTTTGACATCTCGCCGCCTAACGTCGAAGTTAACTTCGAAATAGCGCCCGGCGCGTGTAGCCGTGACGGGCACTATTTCGAAGTTAGTGCCACTACTTCGAAGTAGCGTGCACATGTAGACACGGCTCTGAAGAGTTCAGTGATTGAGACACACTCCATCTTCTGGTGCACCTCAGGAGCATTTCGAGTGGATCTAGGGGAGTGGTTGTTCCCCTCTATTTGGCATGCTGAGGCCACATCTGCAACATTGTGTCCAGTTTTGGGCCCCCCCCCCCCAGTATAAAATAGATGTGGATGTGCTGGAGCAGGTTCAGTGGAGGGCAACAAAAATGATTAAGGTGCTGGAGCACAAGACCTGAGGATAGGCTGAGGGATTCGGGCTTGTTTAGTTTTCAGAAGAGAAGACTTAGAGGGGGGTGATTTAATAGCAGCCTTCAACGTCCTGAAGGAGAGCCCTAAAGAGGAGTATGAGAAACTGTTCCCAGTGGTGTCAGATGGTGGAACAAGGAGTGATGGTCTGAAGTTGAAGAGGGAGAGGTGTAGGTTAGGTATTAGGAAAAACTACTTCACCAGGAGGGTGCTGAAGCACTAGAATGTGTTGCCTAGAGATGTGGTGGATTCTCCATCCCTTGAGGTTTTTAAGTCCTGGCTTGACAAGGTCCCAGCTGGGGTGACTTAGTGGGGGTTGATCCTGCTTGAAGCAGGGGGCAGGACTAGATGAGGTCCCTTCCAGCCCTAGGATTCTATGATTCTATTATATAGGCTCAATAACATGCTGCAGCCAGGGTCCTGTGCTAATGCAAACCAGTGCAGTTCTATTGGCTTCAGTCGGGCAGTGCCAATGTATGTCAGCTGAAGACCTGGCCTCCATGTTTATCATGTGCAGGTTCCTAGAATCATAGAATTCTAGGGTTGGAAGGGACCTCAGGAGGTCATGTAGTCCAGCCCCCCACCTAAAGAAGTTGGATGTAAGTGGCCAGCTCTTTCTCTGTCCATGTCCTGGCCATTGAAGTTGAATGTCTTTGCGAGCTGCTGGCAACACTTATAGCTTCCTCACCAGATTTGCCAGCTCACTACAGAAGTGTCTAGGTTATGGGTCACAGTATGTTGGAAGCACAGTCAGTGTGTGTGGGCATGGTCTGGTAGGCAGAGTAATAGGTTGACCCTTCAGACATACCACGGACCCTTATTCACCATGTGACTGTGAGTGAACTTCTACGCGGCCAGTTGGAAATGGTGTCATTGCTGAAGGTATGCAACAGAGCTTGTTTGATGGATCATAGAAGATTTATCACTTGCTTTTTCTAATATGTCCCCTTTCTCAGTCTGTTACACTGATATTTTTGAATTAAGTTCCCTTTATAGCCTCAGGCAGGTGGCTAGCTATATCCAAATAGTTATTTTTAATGACTAGGACTCTTCTGTTCCTTTGGGCAGGTGGCTAACATGGGAGCCTACAGCCTGACTTTGAGGCCAAGAATGTTCTGCAGCCATATGTCAAATCAACAACCACTTTATGCCATAGGAATCTGAATTCACCATTCAGGCATTTGGATAGGTGTCCTCGCCCCTGGGGGAGATAAACAGAGCAGTGAAAGGCTTCGTCATGAAAGTAGCTGGTGTTTAATGAGGTGTGCTTGGGATTTAGAATTTGTGTCTCAGGCACTTGCCTTTACTTGTGTTTGTGGCTTCAGTTTTTCCAAAGTTCTTACAGACTTTTAGAATCCCTCAGGGTGTAACTCAGTCATGTAGTATGTTAAAAAAAAGTCATGTCCCTTGGTGGCATCTTTGCTTTCGGAGGAACCTATAAACTCAGATTCTAGGTTCCAGAATGCTGTGATTGTGAGGTGTTAGCTACATCCCCACACAATCCCAGGGCTTAAGAGATGACATAGCTAGTCATTGCCATTTTGCCAGGCCTCTGTATCTCAAAGATAAATGATCAGAATTCAGTACTTCATATTATAGCACTGGCTGGTGTGGGTAGTTCCGATTACAAATACAGTAATGAGGTTGCATTACAACTGTATCTCAGGATATCTGTGCTAAGAATGAAGCCAGAGCATCTGCCATGACTGACATGCCATTGGGCAGTCGGAAGGACACGTAAAATGGGCCCAGTGAAAGAATCTTTTAAACATCAAATGGCACTTAGGCTTAACATTGCTGGGACATGTGGAGAGTGGCCCAGGACAGACAGGGTGTGGGGAACTTCTTTGTGCCCTAAGTGATCTTTGATAGCATGGGGAGAATTCAGATTCAGACTATATATTCTTATGGAAGTTGTTCTAACTGCCTGTATTTTGCCAACTGATGAGGCAACAAAGAAGATAATGGGTAGGGCGCTGCCATGAAAAGACAAGGAATGTTGCTGCACCTTAAAGACTACCAGATTAACTTGGGTATCAGATTTCATGGGTAAAAAACGCTTCACCAAGGGTTTTTACACCAAAAGTTTAGGCCCCTATACACCTGTTCCCACAGGTCTCCTCATTTTTTTGCAGGAGAGATTTAAACTGATACAAACTGTGGCCAAATAACCCCAGAGAGACACAGAACACCAGCTTCACTGAGGACAGAGGGAACTGTGGATCTAAAATAAACCTGCTGTACTTCACTTCCCTACATGATAACTGAACTACTAGGCTCTAGCTCATTACTGTACAGATACCCCTGGTGATATATTACTACATAAATGGGGATGCTGATCTGGTCACAGGGCCTGATCTTTCTCTTTTTGATGTCCGTGGATGGGGTTGTGCTAGGTCCAGAATAAGAACTGACGTGAAAATTCACTACCTTCTTCAACTGAATATGACTCCTGCTTATGATGTTTGAAAAAGTTGAGTTAACTTGTTTCTCCCGTTGCCGTTGGACTTCATAGTTTTGGCCATTCTGCCAGCTGAAGTGCCACATAATAATAATAATCTTGTGATCTTTTCAGACAAGAACCTCTCAGAACTCCATGAGAACAGGCTCCCCTTACCGATTGCTGGCCCTTTTCTGTGCAACCAAAGAACTTGGATGAGGGTCAGAGAAGAAGCCAAACTTTTGGGCACATATTCCAGCGGAAGCTTTGCAGGTTTGCACTCAGGGCTGGTTCTATAATACACCTCAACAGAAGCTCAGCATTTTTACCTCACAGTGAGCATGACTCAGCCTTTCTCCTACATCCACTGTTGCTTTCAGTTTTTCCCTTTTAAAGCCTCCCTCTGAGGAAAAGTTACTTCCTGGCACTGAGATTTCTTTTGCAGTGATGTGACAGCTTCTAAATTAAGGGTAGGTCACCAGTATCACATGTATAAGACACTCTTTTCCTCTCATGTGATACCATTTGAGTAGAAGATTAAGCTTTTAACCTTGAAATAAAAGCAGCTCTCTCTCTCTCTCTCTCTCCCCCACCTCCACTATCATTTAGATCAACATCAACTCATCCTGCTTGTCTGGGGAGCAATCCATCCTGAGACTTGATCCTGTGACTTAATTGTCTTCAATTAAGCATGAAATTGAAGGAACATTCAGAACCCGAAATGAAGGGGGAGGCTGGGTGGAAGATACTTTGTAAGTTGCTAAGAAGTGCAGGTGGATATATTCTCTACGACATCAAGGAGTTATTGACTGCTATTGCTAGATAGCTAGACGGGGCATATGGGGTTGGATTTCTTTTGGTTGTGGGGAGGTCACCTGAGTTTGTTAAGTGGATTCCCAATACTAAATCCTTTGCCCAAGAGAACCCTTCTCCTTTCCAAGCAACCACAGTTTCACCTGAAGTAGAGGTGGAGGTATTGTCTCCTTCATCTTTAGTAATTGGGCAGTAAGTAGTGATATGTTCGATGGTCAGCTGTGTGTGATGTGCTACTCCCACACTGGGAAGTCCTGGATTTTCTACTTGTGCATTGGCTGTCTGCATTTACCACGTATGGTTTAGATTTGGTTCAGGGCACTACACCATTGCCATCCTCACTTCTCTGCTGCTGCTGCTGGGTGCATGCTACGTTTGAAGCAGTGCTACCACACAGCAGTCACCATTCTCTGGCCACCCAGCTCTGAGAGTCGGGGCTGATATTTCCTCTTAGTCCTCCAGACAGCTAGGGCTCTGGGGCCAGTTTTCTGCCAGACCCACTAGTCGGTTGGGGCTCAAAGGGGTAGCACGGGCCATTTCACATACTGGCTGTGGAGCAGAGAAGGGAAGCTCAATGGATAGAAATAGCTCTTTGAACTGACCAACTGTGCGTAGATGGCAGCCTCCATCATGACCTCACACCTGGAGGGGAACCACCATTTCTGGAATGAGGCTCTGCTCACACTCAAGGATGCAGAAGAGGAGCCCACAAATGTCAGCCTAGAGTTCTGCCATCCATAGACCTGGTCCAGCTTTCATCTTTATAATGGTCATCTCCAGCCTTAGTCTGTTGGCGCCTTTGCTCATTTGCCTCTGTGGCTGAGTGGGCACAATCATTGGTTTTTGTTCTGTAGTCTGGAAACAAGGCTGGGGGGCGCCACTCAGAAATTAGATGAGCAGTTTGGCTCTCTGCTGCAGCAGCAACAGCAAAAGGACCTGCTAATGAATAAAAGCCCTCCCCCCGACTGTAATTGCTTTTGGATGATATAATGGGTCTACCCCTACTCCTGCAATTGGTTATCTTGGCAAAGGACAGGGTGAAACAAAATAGGTTGCAATTACTTATATGCCTCCACTCCAACACCTACTAAATCTGTAACCTAGGTTGACAGTCCACAAATTAATGATTCAGTTGTGGCTGGTGGTATAGGACTGAGTTAGGCTTCCTGCATCATTAGATCTTCCTTCCCAGATGTTTTGGAGCATAAGCTTTGGTGGCAAAGACCTGCTTCTTTGCCCATGAAAGCTTATGCTCCAAAATATCTGTGAGTCTATTAAGGTGCCACAAAACTTCTTGTTGTTCTCGAAGCTACAGACTAACACGGCTACTTCTCTGATACTTCCCAGATGATAACACCTAGCTCTTATTTGGCACGTTTCATATGTTGCTCTCAAAGCACTTTTCAAAGGAGGTCAGTAGCATTGTGCCCATTGTAAAATGGGAAACGGAGGCAGAGGGGTGCTAAAGTGACTAACATAAGGGCACCCAGCAGACTGGTGGAACAGCCAGAGATAGAATCTGGGTCTCACGAGTTCAAAACCACAGTTCTGTCCTCTAGGACACAGTACCTCTCACACAAAGCCAGTTCCAGCCCAGGAGACTGTCAGTGTATCTAACAAACAACAGCCTCTGATCTCTGGTCATACTTTCTCTAGAGCAATCACACCTCTGGGAGTCTTCAGTATCCATTCCCACTTGTTCAGTTTGCCTCACATGAAAGACCCTGTGGTCCTATATAATTAGCAACCAATGGGTATTTATTCCTTCTCCCTGTCCTCCCTTCATCACTGCCACTAAAGATAGTCTTTCTACCACACTGAGCTTCTCTCCTTCCTGTTGCTGTGACAATTCTCTCTCCCCCCCACCCCCACTGCCTTTGGAGCTGATGGCTCATTTGGTAAGGGGCTGGGTAAGCACCAGGAGGCCATCAAACATTTCTGCCTGGCAAGAGTACCACTCAGACATGCTTAGCTGAGAGTCTGCAACTTAATCACCTCAAGCCAGGCGCTCTCCTCCCTCCCTGTGACCTGGAGAGCACACCGTCCGGGTGTTAGCGCTTCCAGCCCATTGGAATGAGGCCTCCCAGAAGGGTGCCTCCCTCCATCAAACTCATCCTCTACCACCCGTCTACCACATGTGGAGTGGAGCTGCCATTACTGGTCATTGCTCCAAAGGGGTCTGTGTAATGTGCCGTAATCCAACACCCCTTTGGATAATACAGTGTTCAAAGGCAGCCATTTCCCACAGAGAGCATCTGTCCCTGGGGAACCTATCTTTTCACTTGCTTTCCCTTCCCCACTAGGAACCACAGGGAAGCCTTGCAGACCTGGAAGGCATCAAACTGCAGCGCAGCTATTTCTTATCTGAAGGAGGGCGTGTGGGTGGGGGATGGAGTGGGGGAAGGAGATGGGGGTTTTGCAGAGGCCTATTTGGAAGGTGTGCTGGCCTGAGAGAGCCACACTGGGAAAGGTTTTCCTCCCAGCAGGGCATCTTCCTATTCTCTCTGCCTGCCCCAACCACAGGCAGCCAAATGAAAAAGGGAAAGTGAAAATAAACACTCGAATAGCTGAGTCTGCCTGGGGATTCCAGCAGGGTCAGGGGGGCCAGGAGTTTAATCTTGAACAGAGGCCAAGGTTAATATTTGACTGAGATGCCCAGTCGAGTGTGGAAGGCAAAGTGATAATAGCAGTGAATCAGCGGGTCCCCACTGGTCTTGGCGAAACACCATCAGCCTCCATCTGTTTCCTCAAGTGCAGGATCCAGAGGAGCCCAAAGCTCAGTGAGACCTGTCAACATTTTATTTTTGAGCCTGAAAAGCTTCAGCCCAGCTAAGGGTGTTCACAAGGCTTGCACTGGCCTTGAAAAAAGCCGGGGACTTGGCTGCTGAAGGGTCTGGAAAGCACCCGCAGGTTGGTACATCTTTGTTCATTAGCCAGTGCTTTGGACTGAGTCTGGATGTGCCTCATTCTGACTTCTGTAACAGCAACGAAGGCTCCTGTGGCACCTTATAGACTAACAGAAAAGTTTTGAGCATGAGCTTTCGTGAGCACCATGCTTTTCTGTTAGTCTATAAGGTGCCACAGGACCCTTCGTTGCTGTTACAGATCCAGACTAACACGGCTACCCCTCTGATTCTGACTTCTGGAACTCTTGGCATTGTTCATTAAATCCCAGCCCACAGGCGGTCATGTTGTTGCAGATCAACTTCACGATAGCTTGAGTCGCAATAGCAAGGTCACAGACTATGGAGTGGCTGAGCTTGAGTAAACTCCTGGATGCTGAACTGTGAAAACACCTTTAGTCCCACTGACTTGGGCAAAGGCACTTTCATATGGCCTGAAAACTGGCTGAAGAGCAATAAAAATAGTGCAAATTGTGCAATCTAAGGAGCCACTGTGAGTTGCGCCTGGTGAGGATCTGGCACATGGTACTGATATGTGTAAGTGTGCAGATCTGGGGGAAGTGGCCTGACGGGATAATAAAGAGATTCTTAAGGAGTGAGTTTTATGTCCTGTTTATGTGCTGAAGCAGCTTGCAAAGCCACAACTTGAAGAACCACACTCCTTACAATTGGTATAAAAATGTGGTCTTTCCACACTTCTCAGAAAAGATTTAGTAGCAGTTGCTGTAGCAGGGTCTCATATTAGCAAGAGTTCATAAGTTTTATACAATATTCTTCCACCTCTTTATTAATATACCACGTAGCTTGTTGAGAAATAAGTTAAAACTAAATTACAGTTGCAAGAGTGGCACCAGCCCCTTCCCATTGCAGAGGAGAGGGGCTGATGTGGGTTAGATAGCAAATTCAGAGGGAATGGCTGTGTTATACATACACCCCCTACAAACACTGGGCCCAGAGTCATGGAGGAGCAGGGGTGGGATGCCTGGGAGAGGCTCCTACCATATGCTGGGTTCCAGCTGCTAGTCCTGACTGGGATGGAGAGGGATGGGACGTTTTCTTCCCTTCCACAGGACAGTCCTGTGGCCGGGTCAGACCCACCTCCAGGAATCAGGAAGCTCCACACCTTCTCCTGTTGCCATTGCTTTCTAATTTCCCCCTTCTCCCCATTCCCCAGGGCACTGTTTTTCCCAATGGTTGGTCCTGGACATCATCAGTGTTCAGAGCTGGGCAGCCAGAGAGTGGTGGCTGCTGGCCTGGTGCCCAGCTCTGAAGGGAGCACTGCCAGCAATAGATGCACAGAACTGCAGAGGAAGGGTGGGATGGTATGGCCATTCTTACTACTGCGCTGCTGCAGGCGGAGGCACTGCCCTTACCGCTGGGTGTCCAGCCAGCAGCCACTGCTGTCTCCACTCGGTCTTTAGAGCTGGGTGGAAGGAGAGCATCATCTGCTGGTGAGTCACGCAGCTCTGAAAAGCAGAGCTGCCGCTGCGCTCTCTCCTCACCAGCCAAGAGTGAGAGGCAGGCACGTAAGCTGTGTACTTTCCCTTTACTCCCTGAAAGTTGCGGGGAAGGGGACAAAGAGCAAGTGGTGTCTGGTACACAAGGCTGCTCCTTAACGCCCCTTTGATTCCAGTACTCTTACACCCTAGTGAGCTGTACCTTAATCAGGAGTGGTCTCTCCCACTGGTTTCCATGGCACCACTTTGAGAGCATTCTACGCGTATATCGAATAGTACCCTAAGCCCAACTTTATTGTCGTATATATCGGCTATGACCAAAACACGTCGGCTTTTCTAGTCTATAAATATTCTGACTCTTCTGTACGGCTTCGTAGGAGGGGTTCAACAGCATGTTAATGTCATTTGTGGATAATATTAGTTTGGGAGATGGTGCAAATAAAAGGGCGGAGAGAGAAATGTGCATGTTGTACATTTGATGATTATCCACCTCAGAGCGTCTTGCGCCTTTCTCTGACACGTCTGTCACTTGCTACTGCTAGAGACAGGGAACCGACCGGGCTGGACCGGTCTTGAATTTCCTTTGCTGTTATGTAAAATGTACTAGGGGGATCTAAAAGGGTGTTGGAAACACAGAGAGGAAATGACAAAATAAGATGGAAACTGTAATAATGGCACTAACACCAACTTGGGAGAAATACGTAGGAGGTGAGAGGCACAAATTAGGAAGAAATTTACAGTGTAATACACAGGTTTCGTTCTGAAGCCTGTGGTTTTTTGGTCTGTCTATGCAGACAGCTTATCACAGACTGAGTAGGTGACAGCTTCTTTCTATGCAGCAAGCTTGAGGCTGAAGTCAGAATTGTGCCTTTTTGTTGTCTGGGTGCCTTGACTGCAGAAACACGTGGACAGGTTGGAGGGAAACTGGAGAAGTGCAACAACAATAGAGTGATTAAAGGCCTGAAGGGGCTGAGTCATGCCGAAAGACAAAAATAACTACGAATAACTTGATCTAATAAGTAAGCCCTTGATCCTGTAATCTGATCCCTCAGGCACATTCCCTGAGTTGAATGCTACCTACACAACTCCCTCTCTATGGACCTGGTTAAAGAGGGAGGGGTAGCATGCAACCACTTAGACGTAGCCAAAAATGAAGAAGGATTCTTTTGGGCTTGGACAAGTGTGATTGAAATTTGAGAGTCACAGAATGAAATTAAGAAGAGGAAAGCGTAGGCTGCATACCAGGCCAATTTCCCTACTAATGGTCTCTGTGAGAGGAGCAGTGTGTATGAGGAAAGGGGAGCAATAATATAGCATCTGAGGCATTTACACTGGGGCATAGGCAAAAGTGGCAGCCAAATTATGGGTACCAATACTACTCTGGCTGCAGTACTGGGCTTCCAACATGTTTTCCCCCCTCTGGGTTGGTTTTTTTTATTTTTTTCACCTCAGAACTTAAAATAAACCCTTCAAACTTTTCAAAAATTTGATAAACTTCGTTACATCATAGGGATGCTTCTGCGCTTCTTCTCATCACATAAGCAGAGGCAAAGGAAGCTTGAGACAATGGAAAAGAGTTTTCTAATATGACACCACCAGACCATGCTGGAGTTCTTGAGGGCCAAGTCTGCTTTTGAGAGATTTCTGGAGCCAGGAGTTTCCCAGACTTTCAAACAGGTGTCTAGGTTATTGAGGGTTATTGGAAATGAAGCTGTGGAGACATTTGAGCTGAACCTACCTCTAGGCTCTGGCCTGGTTCTCTACCACCTGCCACCTTGTGCAGTTTTTGCCCCAGTCTGACTATTTGGTGCTTGCAGGGATGTCAATGACTGACTGTACCAGCTGCTGTACAACTGGGCACGAAAACAGAATCAGCCCCTGTGGTGTTCGACTCTTTCCCTTCTCCCTGATCCAAAAGAGAAATCCTCTGCACTTCAATCATTGGTTCTTTCTCAATTCAGTGTGTTCTGATCAAACTTATTTAACATGCACACGTATTTGCCATGAGAAGAAAAAAGACCAGTCCAAGCAAGGGGTGATAATGACAGCACCAGCCAAGTACGCAAAGGGCTCCCTGTTCCAGGAGCCAAGTTAAACAAGACTCAGTTAGGGCTAGGGTGCCCCTCGCACCTCCCAAATGTGGGTTAATGGATCCGGAGAGGGTCAGCGTTGGACCTACCATGTCTTGTTTAACTTGGCCACAAACACAGCCCTTTTGTCTTTCACTTGGCACTCTCTGTGCATCTCACACCTGCAGGAGGCTCAAGGGCTGAAGTTTTGTTTTGTTTTCTTCTTCTCTCTTCATCTACATTACTTAGTTTTGATACAGAACAGTGTACTCCTAATTTCGTTCTGCTGAGACTTCAATGAGAAGAGGAATCAGAGGGACGGATGATGGCTCTGAGTTTCTGATGTAACCTCAGAGGTTGCAACACTGCCAGTTATTCAGTAACAAGAACTTTCTGTAAGCAGTCCCGTTCTGGGGTGCTCCAGACCAGATTTTGCTGGTCCTCCTTTTAATTCTGTCTCTCAGCCCCAGCATTAGACATTCATGGAGATAAACAGATATATTCTTGGATAAGTGGCTTCTACGGAGGCCATTCTAGCTCTATCCAAAGTATCTAGTCAAGGCCGCTACTGGCAACAGAACATTGGGTTTCTGTCAAAGGACCACTGATTTAGTTTGGAATGGAAATGCATATGAGACACAGTGGTGAAAGAGTGTTACAGAGAGGTTCCAAGGGAGCAACCCTTTCCCTCTGTGATAAATATTACTGTCCCAGCCTCAGACCTTGCACACTGCTGTCATCACAAGTGGGTTGTATGGATTAGATCTTATATGTACAGCACTATTCCCAGCAGCCCCTGCTCCTGTAAGGGGATAATGTTAAATTTCCATTATGAGCCCCCTTCTTCTGTATGAATCAGTAAAATCCTCTGCTGGGTATTCCAAGAGGCTTTCCCAACCACCATACTGAAAAAAGGAAAGGGGAGGAGGAGAAGGATGCCTGGACCAATAGAAAGATCAGGTAATGCGCACTCATGTCTTGATAGTGCTTATTGCAAACCCCATCACAGTCACCCTTCCAAGGAAAGGATCTGGAGAGACACAAGGAGCTCCCAGACACCCTGATATCAAAGTGCCCATTCAGAGACAATCTACAAAGAGCTGTAGGTGCTTTGAGTCTATGAAGTCCTGTCTAATCCCTGAATGGTCACGTGTCTCCTCCATCCTCCTGTTTATTAGAGGGAAGTGTATTCCCCTTCTCTCCACTGGCTGCCAAAAGGCATCCAATTTCCAAGTGAGGAAGTTCTCTTCTCAAGTGTCCTTCTGGGAAGTTTGGGCCCACAGTTTTTATTAGAACAAATGCATGTTGAGAGGAGCATGTGCCCTTTGTGTAGAAGAGAGATTTTCTTGCAGCTTTTCTGTACCCTCTGGCCATGCTGAGAAGCATGGGCACTAGCTGAACAGGGAGGCAGTATAGCTCAATGGATAGACCAAGGGCTTGGGACTTCAGACCTTTGGTTTCTGTTCCTGGCTTTGCCACTGGCTGTTTGGGCAAATCATTTCACTCCAGGTGCCTCAGCTTCACCATCTGTAAAATGGAGATGGCAATGACCTCATTTGTAAAGAGCTCTGAGATCTGAAGATGGAAGCAGCTGTATCATGGCTAGACATTATTGTCTGTTACCAATTGGAGAGCAATCTAGTTTCCAACAGCAAGAAAAGATGGAGGTTTGGTAACAAAACAGATGGTCTGCCTGAGAGATGTATAGTATTGTAGAACCTGAGATCAGAATGGCAAGAGGTGTTCTGTGAAAGGATTAAAGTGTGTTGGCAGAGCCCAGGGTACATTTAGGGCTTTGATTTAGGGATCAGAACTGGATTAGCCATAAATGCTGCAGGCTGGGATAGAGGAGCATTGGTAGAGTCACGGTAGACATGGAGGGACACAGGAATGGAAGGGATGTACTCAAAGGGTGATCCAATGGTTAGGATGCTAATTTTGGGCCCATGAGTCCTCTCTGCTAAAGATTCTCGTGTGACCTTAGTCTTAATCCCTCTGTTCTTGAGTGCCCCATCATTACAATGGGACTGACAGTATTTTCCTACCTCCCACAGGGTGTTGTGAAGCACTAAAGTGCTATGGTAAGGGGGCCAGATTAGTGCCTAAGAGACAAAGAGGTGCATCTGTAGGCCTCTGTGAGGGCCTAGAGCTGAGTTAGCTGAGATTCTGCAAGCCAGCACTGGCGTGTGTGGTGAGGAGGAGAAGGAGATCCCAGAATGCAGTGGCTGTGGATGTTCTGTGTGAGCTGTAACAACAAGAAGTCCTGTGGCACCTTATGGACTAACAGATTTTTTGGAGTGTAAGCTTTTGTGGGCAAAGATGCATCTGATGAAGCGGGTCTTTGCCCATGAAAGCTTATGCTCCAAAATATCTGTTAGTCAATAAAGTGCCACAGGACTTCTTGCTGTTTTTGTGGACTCAGACTAACATAACTACCCCTCTGATACTTGTGTGAGCCGTGTTGTCCACTGCTCAGATGCTCATTAAATTCACCCACAGATTTAGAAGGAAACAGAAATAAAAACATGGAAGGTCCCATCATTTATAGCTACCAGAGGCAAAAGCACTTTTTTGTTTTCTTATAGTTTACATCTGCTCTATTGTCCCCCAGGGACTGGACAGGGTGCCTTGCTCATTTCAGAAACACAAAAGAAACATAGAGGGAACTTTTAAGTAGTTGTTGTTGCATATTAAAACCTCATTGGGACATTAGAGTTTTGCACAGACTTCCCCACTGAGCAAGGTTTCCTGGAGACGCAAATGTAAGGACAATAACTGAGAATTACAAAAATGTTTCCCATTGTACATTGTCTCCCCTGGCCCCAGGCTTGCAAACGGAAGGCTCCGAGGCGTGAACAGAAAGTTGTTATTAGCCCTTGGAGATTTGTCAACGGAGAGCACAGGTTGAATGAATGAATGAATCTATTGTGTCTTCACTGTGTTCGATAAAAGTTGTGAATCTTAATTAAAAGCTTGATCGTTTGCATTTATGGAGACATTGTTCGGGCTGTTTCTTTAGCTGTTAACAGGTTGTAAAGCATTTTAAGAGTCTCTTTTTATTGCATTTATAGTTGGCTCCTTTTGAAAGAGGCAATTTTATACAAAAATTGAGAGCAGCTTAAGTGATCATGAAAATGAAGGAACAGTACTAAACAAAAATAGGCAGAGAGTTCCTTTCTGGGGCTTTGCATATTTTTGTCCAAACAGTTTTGTGTCATATTTTGACACAATTTTGCCAAGTTTAATTTAATCATTTTTTCTTTAAACTTTTTTTTTCCAGAACAAAATAGCAGAAAAGCATTGTCAAAATGTCCTGTTTCTACATTTTCATAATGAAAGGGTTTGATTTGGTTTGCTTGAAAGTGACTTTGCATTACTTTACATTTAAAATGGTCAAAACTGAAACAAAACATTTTGGTTCCCTGAAAATGTTCATTTTTAAATTTTTTTTTTTGTGAAAGTAAAAATGAAATTTTGGCCTTTCAGTCTTATTTGCAGTGAGCGGAAAAAATCAGAAGTTTGTAGTGGAATGGAAACCCTATTTTCCTGCCAGTTCGTAAAACAAAACCTCTGATTCTGGCTAGTGGCAACACTGTTATTTTAGAGAAGAAATGGTCTCATGGCTCTGCAGCCACAGCTCTTTCGAGGTCAACTGCATTCTCTGCTAATGTGTTCCAGCTCTTTTTGCCATTTATTCAAGTCTATGGATCTCCATGCAGCTCTGCCAATGCCCCTCATATCTGAGCTATGTTTAAGTCCATGGTCGATGGGTCCACCAGTGGTTGTTAGCATGCTCTGAGTGTCTCTAAATCACTGGCTGCTAGAAGCTGGACTGGACAACAGGAGCTGAATCACTTGACAAATTGCCTTGTTCTGTTCATTCCCTCTGAATCATCTTGTTGGAAGACAGGATTTTGGACTCCATGGCCTGTGTGGTTTGACTCAGTACAGGCATTCTTAGATATTTAACTGCATGATCATTTGCTTTTCTGGGCTGGAGCACATCTTGAGGCGTGGATGAAATTTGTGCCCCGGTGGGGCAGAATTTGCAGTGGCCCAATAGCACTAGGATGAGACACCATTCTTTCCCTCAAGTTCTCCGGGAGCTGCACATGTAAAACAGATGAAGCCAATTCTCAAGGGCAGTGAAAGTAGAAAACACAGTGAAACTCTAACTTGGCTTAAAATGAAAGTGTTGTTTTCAGTTCAGCCTGATTCTTATTTTCCCTCACTCTCTTCTCCCAATTCTCACTGCTTCCCTCACTGTCTGGGAAAGGAGGGGTTGTTTTTCATTCACTGTGCTTCAGGGTCTCCTTTCTAAATCTGAGCAGTCTGGGGAAGTCAGCCCAGAGAAAGGTTCACAGCCGGCATCAAATGGTACTCAGGTACGTGGTTGCAGCTTTCCTGAGCTTCATTCAGCATAGGAAAACATGGCTGCTTGGACTCCCTAATCAGCCTGATGTTCTGCATCACTTTGTGGAATACTTTGGACAGAGCTGTTATTATAGGACCCACAGAAATTAGTACAGTAGGTTGGAGAATTATTTTTCCTCCTAAAAATAATCAGCAACAATGAAAATTTTGTCAATGTTTTTATGTGAAATTGGTACATTTTTTGCCAACCAACCACCTCCCCCATATTTCAGTTTTCAATTTTTGGTTACTATTTTTTTTGCTTGTTTTTCAATAAAAAGCTAAAAAAAAGTTTACAAAGTGGATGTTTTTTCGCCCCAAATTTCCCCTTTGGTGAAAAGGCTTTTTCTGCTAGAAAGAAACATGTTGATGGAACATTTGGAGCCAGCTCTAGTAATTAGCCTTTACTAACAAACTCACGGGTCTGTGCGCAGGTTTCCAAGTGGAGTGACCTTTGCTCGACGCCGTAGCCTGCATGTGTTGCACTGAAGCAGCATAACAGTATGATCATATAACAACTGAATGTTCACTTGGGGTGAAATTTTGTGACAGGTGATATTTCCTCCACAAGAATACCATCTGCAGTTATTTCCCGACATCTCGTGTCAGGGAAAGTTCTGTCCCAGGGAACAAGTCTCAGTGGTCTGTTTTCACTTTCGACACTCAGCCTTTCACTTGGAGGTGAAAGTTCATTGGAGCCAGGTCTTGGGGAAATATCATAATATCCAATTCCATGGCAGCTTCACAGAGTGTTTCATAACATTTTTGAACCAGATGTCAACCTGATCTAAGAGGCATCTTTATTGTGTCACCGTACTTTATCTTAGAACAAATAAACCTTCTAATTCAGAAAAGGGCGACAAAGCAACCCAAGCCCCTTGTTTGAATGTTCCCCTGATATCAGTCTTCCAAGGAAGTCAAAACATCTGCAGCCAAATCCTGAAGCTCTTACTTACTCAAAAGTCCCGCTGACCCTAGCAAAAGTTTTGCCTTATTAAGTACTAGCAATTGGCTGAGGACATGCGGATTTGGGCTCGGTATTTTATCATCAAGTCAGTCTTGGAAGAATAGAATGGTAAGTAAAATAACACTTTTCTGCTTGTAAGATGCATGTGTAGCTGCATGAGTTAGCAGCCTGGGGAAGCTGAAGGTACTTACTGTGTCCTGAGGCAACTTTTCCATAGGGGTCACTGGTCTGTTCTTGGAGAATGAATGGGGTCATAGTATATACACCTATGTAACTATAATGCCTTATTTTCCCTCCATGGACTGCCCTTTCAGGTCTTTAGATACACTGTTGTTTCCCGAGCTGGAAACCTGTTTTGTGCTCATCTGAGTGCAGACTGTTCTTGAGAAGCTACACACTCTGCTCTCACTTTACTTTTGTTCTTAACTACTTTGTTCTCTTTTCTAAACATAAGGTCATTCCCATTAAAATGGCCTATGCACCCTAACTTGTGGCATAACATGAAGAGGGGACTTGTTTATTCTGCAAGCCACTTATATGTTTCTTTGTTATGCCCAGGTTTATGCATGGCCTGATCCCATGGCAGACTGTGGGATTGCTTGAGTCAGATTGCTTGAGTCAATATTTTTTCTTCATCATCAGTCTAACACCAACTGGTGATACGGGCCATGTAATCTCTGACTGGTGCTATGCAAAAACAATCTCCGCTCTATTACCTTTTGAGGGCCAAAGCTGGGCAAGAGTGAATATAGCATGCACCTGATAGACCTACCACTGTCTCATCAACAAGCACTTGTTCTCCTTTCTTGTATCTTGGAGCTTGCTACTCATACAGGCTATGGTTACACTACGGCAATCTGTTGACAGAAGCCACTGTTGGAAGAGATTTCCTGACAGAACTTCTGTCGACAGAGTGCGGCCACACACAACAGCCAATCAGAGGAATGCTCCGCTCTGACGACAGAGCGGCCGGACTGCCCAGCCGCGCTCTCGACAAAACAGGCACCCGGAGGCACAGCAAACAGGGCTGCCTGTTGTTCTGGATGCCCTGTCTGTCGAGAAAAGGGCCCCTCAGAGCGTCCACACAGGTTTTTTTTGTCGACAGCAGTGTTACGCCTCGTGGCTGAGAGGTGGAATGCTTCGGATGAAATTGCTAAGTTTTGTCGACAAACTATCAACACAACTCATTTTTTGTGTGGACATTCCACCAGTTTTGTGGACAAAACGAGGGTTTTGTCAGTGAAAGTCGCTCGTGTAACTGTAGTTACAGAGTATAAAGCAAAGTTGCCTAACCTCATACTCTTCTTGTTTGGGTCTACACTGAGGGGTATTATTGCCCACAGCTTCATGCTAATGAGCAGTCTCACAATTGCAAATGGCTGCTCATTAGCATAATCATATGGCTAATTAGCATAGCCGCAGAGATCTCGCTGATGACAGTAAAGAAGCCATGTAGATGTGCCTCTGCCAGCAAAAACCCCGCTCTGTTTCCAGTCCCTTATGCCTGAATTAGCTCTGTCATAGCCTCACAGAGCTACAAAAGCTTCCAGACACAGGTGGGATACAGGGGTACAGAGATGTGACATAATTCACTGGCAGAACTCCAAGGACAATCCAGGTCTGCTCTGTCAGCATGCCAGTTACAGCCTCACCCCTCTGAGCCTCCATCCTGCTAGGGGTAGGTGATGATAAGGAGACATTAAAAACCATTTGCCTATGCCAGGGACTATGCCCTTCAGTCATACACTCTGCTGCCACACATCTATCAGGCCTGACTTGTAATACCCCTTCAATCCAATTGCCGGCTGCTGTGAAGCAGAGACTACTGAAAGCCAAAGGGGGCGGCAGGGTTAATGGTGTGAACAAACGAGGACTGAAACCACCAGGAGTCATGCTAACATATAGCCAAAGCCAGTGGTGGGTCTCTGGAGACGACGGGTAAGTGAATTAAACCTCTGTGCCAGCCCGCTTTGCCTCTGTCCTTCACTTACAAACAAATAAAATGTAAAACTAAGCTTGATCCCGAAGGGCACTTTAAGGGGGAGGCGAGGTCTCAACTTTGGGGTTAAACCGAGGGCAGCAAACTTGTTTCACGTATAATGACTCCAAAGGGGAACATCAAAATGGAACAAGCCGTTTGCTCGGCACTGCCTCTTTCCCACCCCTGCTGCCGGGACAGAGGAAGCCTTTCCAAGAGCTCTCTGCCGCAGTGGCAGAGCCGACAGCAGAGACAAAGCCCCTGAGGAACAAAGGGCTCTCTGGCGGCTCAGCCCCTCACTGCTCGAGTTCTGTGAACTGGCATTATTCCACCCTGCCCAAAGCAGGTCGATTCCACCGGTGAGCCCCCTCCGGGGATAATCCCCCACACTTGAAGGGTAAACAGGCCTCTTTAGCCTCCATTAAGCCAGGCCTCCATAATACACACTGGCACTGAATTAGCTGGTAATCGGCTTAGGATAAATTGCTCTAAACTGACATTCAGAAGCAAAGGCCCCCGTCAGCTCACTACAGATGAGAGGCCGGGCTTTCTGGCTCAGCCTGCCTCGGGCCCGAGCTGCTAAGAATTTGAGTTATTCCAGCCAGCACTTTTATTCTCTTACTCCTGGATGAGGTGACTGCAGAATTCTATGCCAAGTTTAATCACCCCTGCAAATCCCAGCAGAGGGAGAGGAAGGAACCCTCTGTCACTGGGGCAGAGGAGACTTGTCCAGGGATGAAGCCCACGGTGTGAATGAGATGCCCCCGAGGGTCTCAGCACAGGAGACAGCAGCAAACCTGTTTTGTGTATAATGGAACGACAGCGGAGACGCTGGCTCATTGTGACCATCCTTGGAGCTAGCTGGCCAGCCAGCAGTGCCAGCTATATGCTGCTCCTGTAGGTAGGGCTTCAGTCTAGAACTTGGCTGACCACCATTCAAGTCAGTCCTGGGTGACCTTTGGCAAATCACATAGTCTCTGTAGTCCAGATCTAACAGATGCGGGAATAAAGCACAGAGGCCAAATCGTAAACGTGTTTAAGCACCTACAGAAAATATCAAATCTGCTTCAAGTGCACAATTACCTTTACAATAAGGCTGCCTGTGCCACAGGTGCTGAGCTGGAAAATGCATTGGGTTGCCCCACCTTAGAGCGTGTTGGGAAGGTAAAGACATTAAAGACGGAGATGCTCCACTATGACTGTCCTGTGGTTCCTCAGTTTCAAAGTCAGGGTTCTGGAATGGGGGGAGGAACTTGGGCCCCATCATTTTTGACTGGCTGAAGGGTGTGGGGGGGAAGGGGTGAGGGGGAGCAAACTGGAATGGAGTCCTGGGGACAGGAAGGCAGCATAGGGGACGGGGCCACAATTTAGGCACTTGTGTCTCCCTTTGTTAGAGATGGGATAAGAGTTGTGCTCCTTATTTATGTGCCCAGCAATGTTCCCTCTGAGCTTTTCCATCCATGTGTGGAATAAATGTTGCTATGTGCACCAAGACGTGCGCAGATGGGCACGCCCAGGAGAAACACAAGCCTAGCTGTGGGTGCTCTGCTAATTACCTGGATGGCATTTTAACCACTCCTGAGTGGCCATAAAAGAGTTCACCTTACAGAGGACACTGGTGTCCAATGGTCACAGTGAAAGGAGCTTAGGAGATCAATCCTACTGCACCCTTACATATCACTCTTCAGACACAGATCACAAAAGCCAAAGAAATGCTGTTGTCTGCATTTTGCAGATGGGGGAAATTGAGGCACAGAGCCATTAAGGACAATATTTTCAAAACTATCCACCAATATTGGGTGCCCAGCTTCAGCCACCTAACAGCTGGCCATCTGTTGGCTCGGCTTTGGTTGAAACTGGGAATGCTTTGCCTCTCTGAAAACTAGCCCTCAGGTGTCTGCAATTTACGTGTCCCAAATGGATGCACCCAGAACCAGTATGATTTTGAAATTCTAGGCTCAAGGACCCATCAAGCACTTTGAGTGAGAGCTGGGAAGAGCAGTTAGGGCTTTGGATTCCCTGCCTGCTACCCAGCTCACTGGATTGCGTTCACTCCTAGATGAGTTGCTGAAGAAGTCCATGGAAAGATGACCAACTCTCCTCAAAAACCTCAAATGAAACCAGGACTAAAATGTTATTTCTGCCCCCCAGCCCCTAAGCAAATGCGTTTTGTCTCTCATCTGGGTGCAGAGCACAACTTTGCTGGTGAATGCAATGGGTCAGGGTCTCTCCTGTACAAGATCAGTGCCACACTGGATAGTATGTGTCTGTGTAGCTCTCTGAGGCAAGGACATCTCCCTGGGAAAGCGAGTGTTTTTCAAATGGGATAGCTCAGGGGTGAGCAACCTTTTTACGCCAGGCCCCACTTTTCACCCCTTCAGTGAACAGGTCCCCCCCACCAGTCCGATAGCATCCAAACTCATGGAAATTTTGGTTATGTTCATGTGAAAAAAAAAACTGAACCCCCTTTCAGCACACATAAGAAAATAAGTTTGCAGAACATACAATCTTTACTAAACGGTATAGAAATGTGACAACACAGACATACAAACAGCAACATAGTTCAACGTTTTCGTGAGATGGATGAGCCTGAGACCCAGCAGCTGATCATGCTCCCCCCCTTGTGAAATTTCATGCCCGCCGGACGGGGCTCACCACCCACTCACTTTGCTAACTCCTGGACCAGGATGGGCAGGAATGGTGTCCCTAATCTCTGGGTGTCAGAGGCTGGAAATAGATGACAGGAGAAGGATCACTCAGTGACAACCTGTGCTGTTCACTCCCTCTGGGGCATTGGCCACTGTCAGAAGACAGGACCCTGGGCAAGACGGACCTTTGGTCTGACCCAGTGTGGCCATTCTTATGTTCTTGGATGAAGGAAGCTGGTGTTTTAACACCTGCTGGCTGCTTACCCTACATGCCACAATTCCGGTCATATCAGCCTGCTAACAGCTGTTCAGACTACCACTTGCCCTGGTTGTGCTGGGACTTTTAGCCATGTGTGCTGCCACATTTGAAAAATGCCACTTTTTGCCTAGCGAATGGCAGCTGTCATGTTGTAAATCCCCAAACCCACCCCCACACCTTTGTTCCTAATCTAGACAGGCTTGAGGTGTTTAAGCTCCCAAAACAATGGTGTCTAGGGCGGAGTTTATATGGTTCATTCCGGGGCCTGAGCCTGGCAAGCTGTCCCACTGAATTTCCTATGTGGTAAGCAAGGAGTAATTGCATAAAGGTTATGCAGTTGGGCTCCTAACTGATAAGCAGCTGGGAGACAGAGACTTGTCGCTGGAGAGTTGTGATTTAGGGGCCTGATTCATTTCTCATGTCCACCGCTGTAAATTAGGAATAACTCCCCTGAAGCCAACAGTGGGAATAAAATTAGCTCTCACAGCATGACGTGGGTAATGTGGTGTCCTAAGGGGTCCTCAACTATTGGTATTAAAGGTTTTTATGACTGCCCCTCAGCAGCTTTTTCAGTAAATCCCAGGATTAAAACAAAACAAATGAAATGACTTTAGGAATTTTCTCATGTTCATTTTTCTTTATAATTCAGTAGATATTACACAGATCCTTCTTAAAGATGGGATCAGCTAGAGGAGGAGGAAAGAATCCTGTGGAGCAGCTTAACACTGCTAAAATGATGACCTTTAGATGTCAATAAAATCAAAGAATAACACGAAACTCTGTGCCGACTCAGATTCTTTGGAGCGATGGAATAAAATTGAGTCTTTTTACTTGTTTCAGCTAACTAATCTGGACTTGGCTACTGTGATGTCTGTCCCTCACCTCCTCTCCTCCCCAGTGGGTACTACCAACACATTGCAAATCAAAGATATACAAGAATTTCCTGAGTGCTCCTGGAGGGCAGGTTGACAGAGAGCACTTCAGCTGAGCTCCTGCCTGTAACAGATCAATACCTAGGATCAATCATTCAAAAGGGGGAGGGGAAATGGAGCTTTAGAACTCCCTGTCTTTTACTCGGAGCCGACTATTAAAGAAAACAGATTCATCCAGCTGTTCCCCAAGAGGATTATATTAAATATATACAAGGAAACTGATCACACGGTTTTCCCCATCTGTGCAAGCCTTCCTCCACAGTCGCTGTTTTGATATGATTCTTGGAAGCCAGAAAATGAAATGAAACTCCTTAGCCAATTTTTTTTCCCCGTAGCAGATTGGTTTGCTGTTACAGCTTTGTTGGCATGCTGCACATATTGCAACACTGAATTGTACACACGGACACATGCGCACACGCACACAGACATTTGCTATTGGCGAGCTGCTCCCAGTATGACACCCAGTGGCTTGTTATTGTCGGGCTGCTCGTGAGTTGGAATTGCACAAGCCGGTTTGTTGTTGTAGGGTTGTTCCTGAGTGCCGGAAAGGACAAAGTGCTTTGTTGGTTAAAGATTGTTCATGGGCCAGAGTGTCTGGGAATGATTTAGTTTGGTTTTGCTTTAGTTTACTTAAAGAAGAGGATACTCAACACAAATTATGCGGATTTTGCAAAGAGAAGAAAAGCTCTTGTACATAGGTGCTTTACGTTGGACTGCACTCTCTACAGTCGTTCCAAACTGCTTGTCATTTCTTATTTGAGAGACATTATTTCAAGAGGTTGCAGGACCTGTCGCGTCAGATTTGGTTTCCAAATTACATTTTCTGTGCATAAGCAGGCAGGTGGATGTTTTTTAAAACAACCAAACACCCCCCATGAAAAACAGTTCTACAAAACCGAGGACTAATAGAATATTCCCTTTCTAAAAACTTCAATTAAAGCAACATTTTAAAAATTCCACTAGATGCCTTTTGCTTGGTTGCCCTTCAGATTTTGCAGGTTGCACAGAGTAATGCATAAGGGCCAGAAAATGAAATTGACAAAAGTCAACAAAAGAAAAGCAGTTTGAGCCAGAAAGTTTAGATATGGAGATGGGGTTAGATTTTTGAAAAGAAAAAAAAAAAAGCGCCATGTTTAGGATTGGGATTAGATTCAGACCGAAAGCATAAATCATAAATTAATGAGACTTCAAAAATTCACTATTGATAATCAAACAGGTTAACTAGTGACAGAGCTATGGAATATTTACTGCAGCTCCATCCTGACAATGACCCCTGACATTCATAATCCCCTTCCTTCCTCCTTAGCCACATCTACAAACAGTTTAGTGAACTCTGATGCGCAGCGAGTGCCTCAAGATTTGTCCTCCGTCTCCTTTCAGATGTCTTTGCCAGAACAGAAGCCACCGACCCTTTGACTCCACCAGTGATGTCCCAGCCTGAAGTCAGGAAATGACCTTGTGTGACCGGTCGGGGTTACATGAAGAGCGTCTGCTGGGGGACATCATATTTCCTGCTCCAGTGAGGCTTCTGCTTGTGAAGAGGTTGCTATAAAAGGCTGGTTGCTGTATCACATGTGGGATAGGAACATGTGCCCCTTCTGTGCTATTGCACCAGCCTCTGCCATATGCTTCCTGTGCTACTGGAGGGCAAAGGTTGGGTGAGTCTGAGTCTCCTGGCTCTCTGCAGCCCCCTGCTGACCTATGGCCCGAGTAGCACCTGAGACGCACAACCCCCAAAGTGACCTATGTGCAAGTGAGTGGTGGCTGCTGCCAGGGTCCATGGCCTGCATAAGCCAATGGCTCCCAGTGCCTGTTGTATCCATCTGACACTTTCTCTTCCCTGTCCCCAGAGCCACTGTGCCCTGCCAGGTTCCAAGCAGGCAACGCCTCAACATCCCTGGCTGCCCCGATTTCTGACCCCGCTCTCACTTGTGTCCTGCTGCATCCTCAGCCGCCTCCTCCTCTGTCTCATTTTAACCAAACAAAGCCACATCCTGCGCTCGGCCCCTGCCGACAGGGGTAGTCCTCCACAGAACTGGGACTCAGCAGATTCAAACCAGACAAATGGCCTCCCTTCATCCAATGAGCTTTGCCCTTGTGTGTAGAGCAGTTCTGTCCAACAAGTGCAGTCCCAGGGCTTCGGGGGCATGTGTGGGAGTAGGGCTTCTTGGAGAATCCCAGCTCAAATTTAGAGCCTGGTTTTTGGTAAGATCCAGGTCGGGAGCTATGGGGAGATGAAGCACAGCATGGTGAGGGAGAGGCTGAATAGCCATGGCTTCTGGCCCCTCCTCAGAGACCACCAGGCAAACTCAGGGACTTTGGAGTGTCTCTTCACACTTGATGAGTGAAAATGTGTGTCTGGAGGCTCAAGCCTGGCCCCTTGAGTCAATGCTGTCATGCTGCAGGGAGTCGGAAGGGAGGGAACCCCTCTCTCCAAGAAAGGAATAAGGGAAAGACGAGAGCCCTTGAGAGCAATGAATGAGTGGGGGAAAGAGGTGACCCTGGGAGGAGACCTGTGAATGCTGCAGCGGGAGGGAGGCAGAGCCCTGTCTTAGTACGGCAGGGGAGTCCACAGTGCAAGTGGGTCAGCTTGCAAGGTCTTCTCCCAGTGCTGGAGGCTTGCTAGGGAGAACACGCCTAGCGGCCACTCCCCAGACAGCCACCAAGGGAAGGCTTTATAGAAAAACATCAGACTACACATTGGCCCTGTTCTCGCAGCATTTCCAACCAGCTTCAGCAAATGAGAGACTTGCCAGAAACCTACTGAACCTGGCCAAAGGGAGGCGGGTGGCACCTCGTGCTGGTCACGGCAGGAATGAGCTTGGCCCTCAGCAGGGTGCACCCTTCTGGCTGGTGTGTCACCTGTCATCACTCAGCGCTCTCTCCACGGTCTGCTCTGGACCTGCCCCTCGCTGGGTTATGGCACCCTCTTTAGCACGCTGCCCTCCGGCAGTGCACCACTACTCAGTCTCTCACCCCCTTCAGGGAGGTGGGTATTAGCAGCCTTCAGTCCCACCCGTTGCTGTGGGCAGTGGCAGCCACAGTCTAAAAACTTTGCCTGCTAATACAGGATTCATATTCCAGTGTGATCAGTGAAAATCTGTCCACAAGCCCATAGATGTTATTCTAAACATAGAAGGAAATTGTTTCAAGTAGACCTGTAGGGGACAGGTCCGTTCAACTGGCTGGCACAGGGATTTTGTACAACCTTGGCTTTGTGGTTGTTACTAATGAATTTTAGTGGTGCCACTAGGCTAACTGCAGGAACCAGTGTGCTTAAGGTGTATTATTAATCAGTGGGGAAAAAATATGTGCCTAGTCCCAGATGATCGACTGCAGTCAACATTCTCATGGAAATCTCTGAATTATCAATGTAATGACAAGGAGCCGCACAAGAAATGGTGAAATGGATGAGCCATGATCCCAGTCCTCCATGTATTACAGGGATTTGGCATAATGCTGCTTATCTTAAGGGCATTATGCAAATATGGTGCTTATTCAAGTCTTGACACACTCATCGGGAGCAGGTGCATTGGAAACTCTCTTTCCACCGAGGTTAATCTGTCAAATGTCAACCGTTGGTTTCATTTCCAGTGACTCATCGTTCTCATGAGTTACAGGTCAGCTTCTGGCCTTTTCCTCTCCAGTTCTTGCAATAAGACCTGAAAAGGGACATTTCTGAGCCAAGTTTCGAATTGTTCCATGCTTGCAGTGAAATGCAGATGCAGCATTTCCCAGCCAGAAAGCAGCGAGAGGGGGATGTTTTCCAGAGATGTAATATGCAATGGGAGAATTCAGGAGGGCACAGGCGCTGTTAGCTTGGCCAGAGGGAAGTTTGCCTTGTGGAGCAGGGGTGGGGAACGATTTTCAGGTCGGGGTCACTGACCGCTTAGACCAGCCAGTCAGGTGCCACAAAAGTGAGAAGGAAAAAAAATCACATAGATGAAGCCTGGTGTATGTTATGCTACAGCAGGTGCAAAGTCTGAATGTGTCACTCGCAGAGTAACTGTATTTCCTCTGGAAACAAAAGCCAGAGGGGCCAGGAAGGAGTCCCCAATTGTATGGGTACTAAGGGTCTGGGGGGAAGGGTGCAGGAGCAGGCTGGGGGTGGACCATCTGACTGGGAAGGAGAGTGCAGGGCCAAGATATGGGTGGGGGGATTTGGGTGAGATGGGGCATGTGAGAAGAGTGGGGGTCTGGGTTGGAAGGGGTGCAGGAGCTGCTTCCAGCTCCCCAGCACACCAGCAGAGCCCACGGTCTGGATCTGGCCCCATCTTGCCTGATCTGGCTTGTGGGGCTCAGTACTGCAAACTCTCCATCCTGCCATGGACTGGATGCTATGGAAGGGAGCCCTGAACCTCAGGTTCTGGATCCAGGCAAGCCAAGATCCAGATCCAGACCATGGGCTGGGGGTTCCCTACCCCCACATAGAGTACCTCCATGCACAGCAGAAGGGTGTCATTTGGAGTTGCAGCTGGGGGTGTGCAAATCTCGTGTCATGCGTGGTTAACAGGCCACAGACAACAGTTAATGCTGCTCTAGAATATATCCCTCAGGTGGCAGGAGAAAGTCTTGTGAGGGTTTGGTTGGAGGTTCATCTGGCTGCTCCGCCTCGTCGTCCTTACATACTTGTTCCGTGGACAAAACCTCCACGGCAGCCCGTTGGATCTGCTCCCATGTTAGCAAGACAATGGTGGTGAATATTAACCTCCCTTTTCCCATTGGAACCCTCCCTCCCAAATCCAAACACCTATTAGATTTGATCATATCTCTGCCCTCATTTTAATTTGTGAGGCTGTGAGCAAGAACTTCTCCATTGCAGGCTGTCCCTTGTTCCAATGAACCTAGTCACATACAAACCAGGCTACCTGATGTTGTGAAGGTGAGGACTTCAACAGAATTCAAACAGAAACTAGATAAATTCATGGACGTTAGGTCCATCAGTGGCTATTAGCCAGGATGACTGGGTACGGTGTCACTAGCCTCTGTCAGAGGCTGGAAATAAGTGACAGGAGACGTACCACTCAGTGACTGCCTGTTCTGCTCACTAATTCTAGGGCATCAGGCAGAAGACAGGATACTGGGCTAGATGGACCTTTGGTCTGACCCAGTAGGGCCATTCTTACGTTTCAACTCATAAATGAAAAGGAGCTTCAACTTCCTGCTATTATCCCACTTAAAAAGCTTCTGTTATCCAATGAGGGAGTGAAAACGATGACATGTGACCCTGGTGACCCGTGACACATCAGGGGTAATGAGTAGAAAACAGCTGAAAATCACAGAATCCAAACTGTCCGTTTCAACTCTGTGATGAGTAGCTCTGAATAATGATACCAGGAATCCGTCCACAAATTCAGAAGACTAAAATTCACTATGAACATTATTTGCACTTAATCATATTGTACATGGAGTAATAACAACAGGGCTTGTTTTGCCCAGTTTCCTGGGTGTTCGTGAAAGAAACTGATGTAATTCAGCTCTTCTCTACACAGCGCACTTGACAAAATGTACCTTCAGGAATTTCAAGCAGCAGTTGGGGCTGGTTGCAAGTCTCCCAAATGGTTTTTGGCAGAAAAATGGGCTTTTGAGCATACAAAAGGCTTCTTCTTTGCTAACAATCTCCATTTTGCTTGAGAAGCTGGTGATACTTCTCTGTGAACATATATAATATCATCTACTCTGCCGCTGGCACTCCACACCAGAGGCGATGCTGAGCTGTTTAGCTTCCCTTCATGTTGGCAGCACAGAATTGCAGAAGTGTAGGACTGAAAGAACTTTGGGAGGTCATCTAGTTCAATTCTTTGCCCTCCAATGAGCACTAAATAATATCTGGACTATTTGTGAATGGTGTTTATCTAATCATTTCATAGAAGCCTCCTGTGACTGAAATGCCTGAGGCAATTCCTTCCAGTAATTGCCTTGATAGTTAGGATATTTTGCCTAATGTCCAATCTAAGCCACACTTGTTGCAATTTAAGCCAATTGCTTCTGGTCCTATTGTTAGACGTTAATGAAAACAATTTTCTCCTTGATCCTTATGACCACCTGGTAACATTCTACATCAATTGTAATGGAACTTCGTGACTTTCCCGGGCACGGGGGGTCTTTGGTGGTATGGCACTCTGTTACGTGATGTACGTGGCACAGTAGGCATTAGCAGCATGGCAAAACTAATCCACAACTAGATCTCATTTGCATTAGAAGTGCCCTGGAGGTCATTGGTATTGCTTCCTCAGCTCTGGATTGATCTCTTCCTCAGTGTCCTTCTTAGAACAGGGTAGGACATTGTTTTCCTCTTTCATTAAAAACAAACCAACAAAAAAAAACTTTTCTCAAAAATATCCTGTTCCATTCTGGGATAAAAACTTTAGACTTTTGGGTATTTTTGGGAGGTGGGGAGAAAGCATCCCTCCCCCCAGATAGCCCAATGGTTACACGGGAAACCCAGCATTACGCCCCACCCCCTGCCCCGAATCTGGCAGAGGAGGAACTTGAATGCAAGTCTTTCAGCTGAGAGCACTAACCATGCAGGGTGCTGTTTGTTCATAGAATCCCAGTGCTGGAAGAGACCTCAGGAGGTCATCAAGTCCCACCCCCTGCCCAAAGCAGGTTAAATCCTAACTACATTGTCCTAGCCAGGAATCTGTCAAGCAGGATGTAAAAATCTCTAGGGACGGAGATTCCACCACCTCTCTAGGTAACACATTCCAGTGCTTCACCACTCTTCTAGTAAAATAGATTTTCCTAATATCCAACCTACATCACCTCCACTGTAACTTGAGACCATTGCTCCTTGTTCAGCCATCCCTCACTGCCGAAAATGGCCTCTCTCCATCCTCTTGAGAACTCCACTTCGGAAGTTGAAGGCTGCTGTCAAATCACCCCTCACTCTTCTTTACTCATAGGTCATGTGCTCCAGCCGCAATCAATTCTGGGTGTCCTCCACTAGGCCCTCTCCAATGCATCCATATCCTTTCTATTCTTGGGGGGCCCAGAACTGGATGCAGTACTCCAGATGTGGCCTCGCCAGTGCTGAACAGAGGGGAATAACTTCTCTGGATCTGCTGGAAATGTTCCTCCTAATGCACCCCAATATGCCGTTAGGTTTATTGGCTACAAGGGCACACTGTTGACTCATATCCAGCTTCTCATCCACTGTAACTCCCAGGCTCTTTTCTCCTGCATTGCTACTTAGGCAGTCGGTCCCCAGCCTGTAACAATGCTTGTTATTCTTCAATCCCAAGTGCAGGACTCTGGTCTTGTGATGGAAGAAAGGTTGATGGTAAGGAATGTGTCTCTCTGGTTGTGTCCAGAGTTCTTGGTCCAAGAAATCTTCCTCTTGCAAGTTTGTCAAAACGGAGACATTTCATTGAAAATTGAATCCTTTTGAAAAATGCCTAACCAGCAGCTGTAGCCTCCAACAGTTCCCAGCCCGCTGAGCAGAGAACTGGTTATTTTAGTTTGGCAGTGCGTTCCTTGGAAGAAGACATTTTGGGGAAGTCCCAAATAGTTGCTTAAGATTTCTTCACTTCCCCATGCTGGGGGCAAGGATAGAGGCTGCAGATCCCTGAAGACAGCAAAATTTTGCTACCATCTCTGGAGGATTAAATTGGAAAGAAAATCCAAAGATGAGGATTCTGTCCAGAGACCTCGCAGCAAGGCACTCCATTTGGCAGGTTACACCCTAGAGGGTGTTTAAAATATATGATAATTCAGAAGAGACAACCGTGTTAGGGTTACCAGTGGGACTCTTTGGCCAGCCTGCTAACTGGTAGAAGGTTGTCTACTAGCTCATAGTAAATCATAATGTCCTTGTACTAGTAGAACATATCTTACCTACAAGGTAATAGTAAAGCATGCCGTTATCTTGCTCAGAGATTGCCCCTTGCCTAGCATGTAGTAATTTTGCCCAGTCTGCTAGCCACATACAACTCCCCTTTGTTTTTGCTTTATGGGAATGAGATGGAATCGATTAGAGAGGACATGCTTCTCTGAACTGCTCTTCAGCCCCAAATATTGCAGTGTCGTGTGGTTGACATGCTTTCAGCTGGTAGTTTTGGAGGCATTTCCTTTTCTAAGCCTCAGTTAGAACCTAGCACACAAAGCCCTTCAGACCCACTGCAGTCCCAGCTGTTATCAGCCACTGAACCACCGTGGGGCAGGTCTTAGCCCTGCTAGGGAGCGCAGCTGAATCAACAAGCTAAGAGAGAAGGGAAATTTGACTAAGAGGGGCTTTGTGAGTTTCCAAATGAAGCAGCCGGTGAGATGGGCGGCTGTCTGGTATTTATGTTATTTTTCCAAAACTGCTGAGCTGAAGAGTGAAATCCCCCTATAGTTGCGGCACATGAGCCTATGAGGGGAAGCGGTTTAGAGAAAGGCGCTTAAGACGGTGCGGTTAACCATTGTTCCATTTCAAAGAATAATTCTTATTAAGAAAAGCGAGCTCTGGCAAGCAGGAAGAATATCATATAGTACAATGGGGAGAAGGAAGGAATAGTTTTTAAGCAAACCATATGGCACGCTGGTGCATTTTGTTACATCATATAGAAAGATTGATGGGCCTGGAATACTCTGGGTAGGGTCCAAGCAAACCAGAGGCCTGCTCACCTCCTGTCTCCTAATAAAGGCTTTGCTGTGTGGGAATTGCTATCCTCGTTCTTTTCCTCTCCTAATGAATCACTCTTTTGTATTCTTACGTGGCTCTTTCTCTTAATGTGAAACAAGCGGCTAGTGCCAAAGAGGGGGAATGTGCTCTCTTTCCATTTGACGGGGATATACAGAGCCTGGTCCAAAGCAGCCAATAGGCGTCTTCCCATTCCCTTTGGACTAGGCCTGCTCTGGGCCCAAGGAAGGCAACACTTCCTGTTTTTCATTGCACCAAAAATCTAACACCTTCCCCCACTGTTATCGACTCCCTTGTGGGCGGGGGTAAATTGGCATGGGGACCAATGACGCTATGCTGTTGTAGACCCACCAAGGCCCTGGTCTTTGTCTTTTGGAACAGACAGGCCTCTTTAGCTCCCCCAGGATGTTATAAAGTCTCTGAAGTTAGGAAGAGTTGCTGATCAGGGTCATGAGGGAGAGCTGCCTCCTTTCCACAGGTAAATCTTTTAAAACACTCACTTCTGACAGCTGACCTACAGGCACACACTGGGAGAGTCCCAAGTTCCAGTTAACCCAGTGTCTGGTCTCTGAGACGGTGTCCAATGCTGGATGCTTCAGAGAAACATGTGAGAACCCGACAATGACAGATGTGGGTTAATCTGCCCCCTGCTTATGTCTCACCTTACTTTCTAAGTTTTAGAGGTAGGCTTACACCTTGAAGTGCAAAGTTCAATGTCCCTTCCAAGTATTTGCTGTCATGACAACCACTATGAAAATTCCAACTAGGAATTACAATGTGATCATCAGCTTAGCTTCATTGATACCAATGCCAATTTACCCCATCCCAGAACTGAATAAAGTTGGGAAAGGTGTTAGACTTTTAGTGCAGCTGAAAACAGGAAGTGTTGCCTTCTTTGGGCCCAGTCGAGGCCTAGTCCCAAAGCTCATGGAAGCTAATGGGTCTTAATATCCATATAAATGTCCAATCCCTTATTGCGTCTTGATAAATTCTTGGCTTCAGTCAATTCCTGTGGCAATGAGTTCCATAGTCCAATCATTGGCCACATTTCGAATTTATTGAATGCCGTCTACGGGAACAGATTGGAGGCAGGGATTCCAGCTCAAGGAAATCTTACGTCCCTTGATAACTGCATCATTTTATGGCTGTGCATTTCGTTCTTTATCTTCCTGGAAGTTTTGTAGATTTGTCTGAAGCATCTTTTGTTGGGAGGCCTTGCCTATGATGAATCACAGGGGATGCTGGCTAGCCATAGATCCTGGTCTAGAAAGGAGAATGGGGAGGTGAGACAGTGAACTACTGCTCTCATGAGGCATCCAGGCAGTATTTACAAATTCAAATATTTAGATTTATGGTCGAAATATATTTGTTTTTTGGATGTTTGTATTTTTGTCAAGCGAGCAAACAGCTTTCCCCCTGAAAGCACGTACGTTTGTGAAATTCTCCATCAAAAAAGTTCCCTCTGTGAAAAATTGTTTTTTTTTTTTCCCCTAATTTAAACTGAACATGTTTTTTTTCCCCAATCAACTCGAGTAGTAACATTGATATAGGAGGGCACTGGCAGCAAAACACCATGGGAAAAATGGAGTGGTGCTTCTCCCTTTTATTCCTGGCCTGTGTGACAGTTGAGTCCCATGTTTGTATGGACGTTGAAGTCAGCCTGAGCATTAGAAACAAGGTATTAACGAGCTGTTCAGTGTGATTCAGTATCTAATAGGCAGGGTAGCCGGGAAAGTCAGAAGCTATTATGTAAGACTTACGTGAGGGATATTTCTTGTCTCTGGCATTCTATGGTCAGGATCATATAGTTACTGAATTTATATCTCAAGCTGCTTTTGAAACTCAATTCACAAGCCTTTGCATCCTTGAGATTTTAAAGAACTCTACAAAATTGGAACTTCCTGGATGACTTTTCAGCCTAATGAACCCGCCTCCCCAATCTTGTCCTACATGTTAAAAGTTGAGGTCAATTTCTTATCCAGAATTTATTTACCCAAGAGAGCTCAGTGATTTCATAGATCATAAAAACAAAACTTCTAAAGTCGTATTTTATTTCACAGCAGTGGTCTTTGCAGTGAGGTAAGGTCAGGTCAGGAATTCCAGGCCTGGGGGAGAGACACCAGCCCTTAAAGAACTGGTCTGAGGTCTAGATGGGGGAAACTTGCAGTGTTTTCTGGATCTTTCCCATAGGACGGCAAACCCAGCAAAATCAGAGTCTGAAGAAGCAGTGGTGTGACATGCTGGTTGGTGTGCCTTCCCAGCGTAGGGTGCAGCAACAAAGCAAAGCCGAAGCAGAATCTGGAAGACAGGTGGTCATGTAGGTTTCCTCCTGGGAAGCCCCTGAGTTGCATCTTTGGAGAAGGAGGGAATCTCCCCACTGCTGTCCTGTACACTGTCACAGGTGCTGCAGAAAGCACAGGACAAGTGAAGGGATGGTAGTACGCACCTGCAAAGCCTAGAGAGTAATAGGGATGCAGCACATAAAAAGAATAGACTAGAATTACCCTCTGGAGGATTCAGTGGGTGAATGGTAACTGTCTTGTTAAAAAATATAGGACCAGTCTGTGGGGACAGGATGCAGGTTTGATGTGGGGGGTGACCCCCAAAGGACTGTGCTGATCTGTGCTATACTGGTTCACTACCCCAAAGGGCAGAGATACACTTGATTCTGTGCCCAGAACAGAATTTACATGAGGCTGATCCTAGTGGAGTCCTTGCTAGTTCCTCCTGTGAGCGCACCAGAGGTGTTGTTCACTGTCGGATAGCAGGCTCTGCTAAGCCACAGGCGTTTGGTCCTGGGGCAAACATTTGCAGCTCCTCCTTGTGCAGCCTCCATTCTAGCCTGTAAAACCTTCCTCCGAGTGAATTCTATTCCTGAGTCCCCGCAGTGCACCTCCCCGAGACGGAAAAGCAAATCGCAACCGGCAAGGGAGTTCTCAACACCCCAGTGGTGGGAACAAGGGCCCTATAGAGCTAGGAGGAACTTGCCCACTTCAGTTTTGATTGTCACCTAAATTTCTGCTCTTTTGCTGAATACTTCCTCTGCATTTTCCCTTGGCGCAGCCCAGAGGCTCACCCTTGCTGACTGAGCTAACCTTGTTATCCCCGCCCTTGCTCTGGCTCATTTATACCTGGCCCTGCAGATTTCCAAGACCAGCATCTGATGAAGTGAGTCTGTGCTCACGAAAGCTCATGCTCAAAACTTTTCTGTGAGTCTATAAGGTGCCACAGGACCCTTCGCTGCTGTTACAGATCCAGACTAACACGGCTCCCCCTCCGATACTTGTTCTTGCTCTGGGATCCTCAACCCTAACTCAGAAAACACCATTCAGGGGCTTTCCAGAGTCCATTCAAACTCCAGGCTGGATCAGAGCCCTGAGGAGACTAGTGAAGGCTAAATGAAGGTGAGTTTAAAAAAACAGGAATGATTGTTCCAACCTGGTTCTTTAAACAGGGGAAGTACGAGGTAATGGGTCATTAACTTAGCAGCCAGCACTGCTGCTGCCCCATGAAAATAATAACGAACCCCTGCAGAATCGGCTTTGTTCTGGAATTGAGAAGAAATGCACTGCAAATGAAAAGGCATGCAAGAAGGAAATCACACTGGGAGAAAACTATGCAGGAGGAAGGAAAGAGCTGCAAGAAGTACAGGTCGAAATAACAGGTATGTACCACTGGAAGTCCTAAGGGCTCATTAACCATTGTCCAACCCTTGGTGTAAGCTGCAGCACAATCAAAGCAGGAGTTAAGTAAGGGTATGTCTATACTTATTGGAAGATTGACCGGGTCATGATTGATCTTCTGGAGTTTGATTTAGCACACCAAGTGGGGACGTGTGAAATCGAACCATCAGGGCTAGACAATCGACTCTGGTACTCCTCTTTCTCATGAGGAGTGAAGGAGATCAATGGGAGAGTTTCTCCCGTCAATCTCCCTCTGTGTGGACGGCCTGATAAATTAATCCTAAATAAGTAGATTCCAGCTACGTACTTGTAGCTGGAATTGCATATCTAAGATTGACTTTCAGGTCCAGTGTAGCCCTGTCCTCATTGTTGCTTGCTACCAATCTGTCTTGGAGAATTCAGTAATTTTGCACAAGAGTTGGTTGTGGGGGTGGGCAGGGAGAGAAACGGTAATGGAATCTCTTCCATTTTACCTCCCTGAAATTCAAAATGTTTGGGAATTATTAAAATTTTGGGAAAAAATGGCCCTCTCTATATTTGGTCAGTGAACAATGTGTGTGTGTGTGTGTAAAACTGTGAAAACTTTCTGAACACTCTTCTTGATTTTATTCAACTTCTGAAATTTCATTGGAATATTGGCATTTCAAAAATGCCCCAACAGCTCTCATACTGAGTACATGACTGGGCAAGGAGGAGAGATTGAGGTGTGTGGTGCAGAACAGGTGAGGGTCAGGTTCTGATTCTCTGCTTCTGCACTGACATGTCTCAGGAGGATGTAAACCAGGACAAATTCAGGACAGTAGCATTTCACACCCACTTTGCACAGGTATGAATAACTGACCAAGGGGCTTGGACAGTGAAGACTCAAGAGTCCCTAGTTTGGCTGTAGGTAGTTGACAATGATAAGTGGATTTGGTCAAGATTTTTTTTCTCAAGAAAGCATTTTTTGTCAGAAAATGCTGATTTCACAAAAGAAAAATGTTTGTCAGCAAGGGCTGATTTCCAAAAATTTCCCTTTTCAAAAATTTTTGGTGGGGGGCTGGGGGAAAGCCATTTGCATGTTTTCAAAATGAAGAAATTCTGTTTTATTGTTTGAAAAGGTGTTGTTTCAAATTTTCAGTTATAATTAAATAAAAAAACATAGAAGTGTAGTGGAAACAAGGCCTTCAGGTCTCTCTGACTTGCACACATAGCAAGAGTGAAATGTAGTGGATGTAGTGGAAATGGCATCTCACACACACACACACACACACACACACACTTCCCCCTCATCTCAAATATCCCAAGTCCACACTTCCCTTAAGGCATCTGACCCTGAAAAGTAGATGGTATATTTTGTTCTTCACATTTGCCAAAACAATGTTCTCCACAGCCAAGCCCAGGCTTGTGTCCCAAGTTCCAGTGCAAAGGTAACTTTTAATGCCATTATAAACCTGAAAAATACAGCTTTTATAAAGCAAGTGCCAACATAACCTTAAATACAGCCTGGCAAATGTAAGATTTCAGTAACGATCCTACCTGATTTCCAATGTACATCTAATGAGAAACTCCCAAATGGGGAAAAGAAAACAACTGAGAATTTACAGTGTAAAGCCAGCCTGGTAATTGCATTAACAGACCCTTCTAAGCAGAATCAGGCTCCCGGCTGTCGCTGAAACCCATAAAAAGCACACCATTAATTTTATTAAGAAAAGTAGTCATTTTAGTCCTCTGAAAGCTCTGGAGTCTGTAAAGATAAGGCGATGGACTTTTCTCGCAGCTGAAATAGCGACATCTGGAAAACAGGTCTACCATTATATGCCGAATCTTCAGGAAGCCCAGCCGAAATGTATTCCCGCAAAATATATTAACCACAAGTGCAGCCCTTGGCCGGAAGCCTACTTGCCTTAGCATAAGCACTTGGCATGGAAGGAGTGCATATTTTCCCACTGGTATCAGCAATTTTCTCACGTTTGTCGGAAAGATCAAAACTATGGTAACTTTGTTGGTTGTGTTCATGCAGGTAAATCTCAACGTATGTGTTTAGAAATCAGGTTGCCAGTGGAAAATATAATACCCCTCCCAGTGTTTCCCAATGTAATTTAGTTATGCATTAAGATTTGACTTCCCTGGCTGGCTAAGTGGTCACATATTTGATAAGCCCTGCTAATTTGCTGCTAAATTTGCTATTTATATGATCCTACATGATTTGTTAGGCTTTATTAAATATTATATACACACACACACACACACACACACACACACACACACACACTATACACACACATATTTTAACTGGGAGCAAGTTCTTTAAAGAAGATGTTTTTTCACACCACCAGAGTCACTTTTTTCAACTTATTGACAGCTTTATGAGCACGGCTGGAACGGGACCAGCTCCCTTTCTTCCAGTGCACTCCAGCTTTCTGGAGAACGAAAAAACAGTTTTTAAATTAGGGCCTGGGAGCCTTCATTTCACTCCAACATTCCCCAGGTACAAAGCAACACACTGGCCTTTCTTAATCACTTTTCCAGACTTCGGCCCACTAAAATTAGGTGGGCTCTGAGGTCAAATGTTTATTGGCCCACGGCCATCGCAGGAGTTTTATTTACCTCTACACATCTGTCTTCAGCATGCATCTGCATTCTGGTTTTGCTCTGCAATTAACCAGGGTTGTTTAGAGAATGGAAAAAGAACAAACAAATAAGCTTGTCCTTTTTATAAAAGTAGTCCTTTTATCAAGCTAATTCCGGCCTTTAAAAAATAAAGTGCAACGCTTCCATGTATTCTTCTTGCCCCAGTTTATAGATGGATTTTTATTATTCCTCTGTACTGAGATAGCTCATATTCTCAGCCTGCCCCGGCTCACTTTCAAAACTCTTAATGGGAATTTTAAAGTTTTGAATGTCTGTGGTTATGTTTAAACTCCTCCTCATCGTAATGGCACAGGAAACTGATTCCTTCCTCTTTCAGGGGACGGTTGTGGCTATATTCCTTTTAAAGTAAAAAGAACCAAAGGTATGCTGAGGGTGCTGGCAGGCTGGCCGCTATTCTGCATGGCGGAGTGATGTCGTCTTTTTCTTTTGCTATGTTAATTACACTTTGCCAGTGAATTAAAACGGTGCTGTTTAGAACACTGGGGAGTTAGGTGCCCACATCCAGAGCTGTCCCATTCATAGGCTGAAGTGGGGCATCAGCTACAAGCCCTGCGCTTTTGGGGGCTCCAGGGTGGCTGCCCCAGTCATCCTGTTGATGGGGAAGGGGCAGGGCCTGCAGTATGGGGTGGGGTTTGCCCAGGCCCCTGCTTCTGTGGCACTGGGGGAGGGTTTTCCTGGGCCCACCCCACCCTCGGGATGGCCCTGTCCATGTCCCACTATAATCCTGTGGCACTGGGTGAAACGTGCTGCGTACACGTTGCTCGTCCACATGCCAGTTACACAGTCCCTACTCTCAGTGGCACTTTGATGGAGTGTCTCTCTTCTGCCCTGGAGGGCAGTCCCCATGGACCATGGTATTCTTGCCCTCTCTGCTGATGCTACAGTGGGCGGGGTTTGTGGTGCAGTTGATTTTCACGAGGAGACAGGAATTGCCAGACTGGTGCCTGTTCCCACCCGTTTCTGACGATGAGTCGGATGCTCTATAGCAGGGAATAAAAGAAAATGCATGGAGGGTGTGGGATAGCTGCTCACCCAAAGAAATCTCTTTCTAAACCCTTACGGGTAGATACTGGGGCATGCCTGGGAACATGAGACTGCAGCTTCCTGCCAAAACCCGTCTTTTAAAGCATTTAGGTTATAGCTCTGGAATTGTACACGGACCTGCCAGAGAGAGGGACACAATCTGAAACCCTTGTTCCAGAGGGACGCCGCTGAACAGTGATCAGATGGTCAGGCATTCTGATTACAGCTGTGAACCCATCCTCACCCTCTTAACCCGGTCCCATGGCTTGTAGTAAAGCCTAGATGTGAATGCCAGTCCGGTGCTTGAGCGTCAAGCTCATCCATGGTCCAGGAGCATCTGCTCCTTTGCCTCTTTCCTCTTCCACTCTCTGCAAATGGGAGCCCCTTCTGGTGTGCGGCAGGAATGATGGGAAATGGTTTTGAGAAAGGAAAGAGCAGTGAATGGAATCAGCAGGAAGGAAGGCACATGGGCATATTAGTTTTACTGGAACCTTTCGAAATCCCTGGTTGTTTAATTCATTTACAGGATGAACCTCTCTAGTCCAGCACCCTCAGGATATGACCACTGCCAAATGAGAGAATTTGCCAGATTACGGGAGGTCAATATTGCCTATCAGCATTATCAAAATTGTCACTGCTTGCTGGGCTCTTAGAAGACATTTAGGGGTAAATTACAGCTAAATAACAGCACAGAGCCCTGAGAGTCAGGACTGGTAGCTGGAAGTAAATTGAGAAGTGGTTCTGTTTAACTAAAATCATGCCAGATTAGGGATGTTGCCAGATGAGACAGTGATGGATTACAGAGGTTCAAACTGTACTAAAAAGTTGTTGTTGATATTCTCCACTTACCCAGGCAATGAACCAAACAGGAAGAACATCTCTATGGCGCTCTGGGCCTTGAAGTGCTCATTCTTTCTCAGCTCTTTGCTGCATACAACCTGAACGTGTTGGACACAGGTCAGGAATTGTTGCAAGCTGTCAGTGATATCAAATGTATTTATTATAGGGATTAGAGCAAAAATCCCACTGCCTTCCAGTAGGTGGCAAGCATAATTTTTCTTTATTCATTGGTCTGTACCTGGTATGCTAGAGCCAAATGAGCCAGCCATCAGCTGCATGCCAGCCTCCCTAGGGAAGCCCACCCTGCCGCTTTGTTTTTGTTTGAAATCAATAGCATAGTCAGATGGAATTTTGATAGCCACACTTGTTGCTGACAATAATGTCTCTCTTCCCCCCCCGCCACACAGGGCCAGACCTTCTGCTCTTTATTCAGTCTCTGGCTACCTGTTGGTTTTTTGCTTCTGAACAAACTCCCCATCATTCATTATCTTCAGCCTTTAGCATTTCTAGCACCCTTTGGAATGGACTGTGCTGAAAATGTCCATATTTTATGCCTATCACAAGGCAGTTGGCGCTTTAAGAGAGAATGGGATCCAGTGGACATGTGATGGACAACTCCATCCCAGTAGGGCTTAAAAGAAAGCATCTGGGCTCTATAAAGGTGAGCTGTCTGGTTACAAATTGAAAGGGTCAGGGACAGAGAAGACTGAAAGAACCGGGCTTGTTTAGTTTATGAAAAGAGAAGGCTGAGAGGGGCCATGACAACAGTTTTCAAGTACCTAAAAGGTTGGTACAGTGAGGAGGGAGAAAAATTGTTCTCCTTGGCCTCAGAGGATGGGACAAGGAGCAATGGGCTTAAACTGCAGCAAGGGAGGTTTAGGTTGGACATTAGGAAAAATTTCCTGTCAGGGTGGTTAAACAGTTAAACACTGGAATAAATTGCCTAGGTTGGTTCTGGAGTCTCCCTCGCCGGAGATATTTAAGAACAGGTTAGATAAACATCTATCAGCGATAGTCTAGACAGAGTTTGGTCCTGCCATGAGGGCAGGGGATTAGACTCGATGACCTCTCAAGGTCCCTTCCAGTTCTAGTGTTCTGTGATTCTATGATTCCTTCCCAGGGTCCCTCCTGGAGCTGGGTGGCTATGCTCTGGCTCCTGCGCAGGACGTGGTGTTCTTGTAACTCAGAAACTATTCGACAATTGTTTTTCAGAATTTACAGAAACACCCCCCCTTTGCCAATACAGCAAATGTGGAAATTTATGGGGCAAAACAATCCTCCAACCCACCAAAACAGATGGCCAACAGTGGAACCTTGATATGCAGATGTTACTGTTTCGTCAACCTGAACAATTGGGTCCAAATGAATTGGATTCTGGAGAAGTTCAAATCCTGATCTACCACTGTGGATCTAACTTTTCCCTCACAGCAATACAGAAGCGGACAGTTGTGAACATTTCTGGCAAAGCATCCTGCTCAGAACAGGAGCTAATTAGATTCAATTTCAAAATGCTGGGCCTAATTCTGTAGTTAAAATTCAGGCTGCACTGTAATTGTTGCGTGCAGAAATGAGAGGCTTCTCATTTTACTCCCAGCATAATATTGAGGCAAAAAGCGTTTTCTGTTATATTTTGTTTCACTGCCACCACTAATGAATGTGTAAACACCTCCTGGCATAGATTTTCCAGTTTACTGGGGTTGGAGTTCACATCAATAACATGCGTCCCTGAATGAAGCGCTCCTTTCGTTAACCTCGTGCATCCACTAATTAGCAGGTCACTTGCAGGTCAGAGGTGTACTTATCTTCTGCTTCTTGGATGTCTGTTTTGTTATTACGGCAACTGTAAATGCCACATGCAACAGACTTGTCGAATGTGTTTGGAGGGCTACCCATGTAATTAGGGTACATTATCTGAAGGAGGAGCATGCCAGCTGACATCAAAGAGGCAAAAATTTTTGCTCCCCCCTTGAAACAAATTGATCCTCAAGAAGAAAGTATGGAATCACCCTGCATTTTGCAACTGTCTGTATCAGGGCAGGCAGCTCAGCAACACAACCACAAATAAATAAGCTTCCCTGCCCCCCACCGCCACTCCATGCAAGTTGGCTGCTATTCCACAGTGCTGGTAGTTGAATCTTCTCAAGCTATGGTATTCCCAACTATATGTGTTCTCCAGACATGAGTCAACTCCCCTCTGTCCCCAGCCTAGTCAGGAGATTAGTGTGGCAATCACAAAGGTTTTTGAGATACATGTTGGGTTCCCTGGTTTAAACCTTTAGGATTCATGTTTTCAAGTTTTTCTTGACAAACATGTGGAGGACAGGTTTGACTGTTTTTAAAGAAAGCTGAGATTGTCATAGTCTCACGAGACTTGGGAAGCTGGGACTTTAAGACAAATCACTGAGCATTATAAATGTTGAGTCTTTGCTCCTTGCAGAACGCAAGCCCTCAGTGGACAGCAACTGTTTTTATTTGTTTTGTGTTTCTACACTGTCTAGTGCAATAATGTTCTGGTCTGTGATGAGGGACCATCGCTGCTGGGATAATGAAAATAACAAAGTAAGACTATGAGGAAGCCAGATGGATACAGCCAGATTCCCAAGGATGATATATATTAAGGATGTACAAACATATAAAGCCTCGTTTCATAAGTGTGCACTCCTGCTCTGGCAGGATTCTGGTGGCCTCTGCAATAGAAGACAAATCAGGCCTGTTAGGGGACTAAACACCTATTTAAAGGGACATTAATCAAATCTTACCACTATAGTGAAATGCAGGATAAACTTCCAAGATGAGACAATGAGTCAGTTGAGTTACCTTTTGGGGCCTGTATCAGTATTTACTCTACTGCAAACCATTCATGCTCTGATGTCACAGTGTTTTACAGTCCCTTGCAAGAATACAAAGGAATACACAAATGGCTTGGATGATGAAGAATTGGCCCTTTTGCATTTCATCTGCAGCAGCGACTGAGCTTGTCAATGAGGTGGGGGAAGCTGGAAACAGAAGAGAGAGGGAATTAATTTTATGGTGGAAACATGGATATGAGGCAGACAGACAAGGAGGAAATGTGACTATTTGCAGCTCCCGAAGGTAGCAGAGCCAAGCCATGGATCCTGTTTGGCTTATTAAATGAACGAGAAAAAGTAAAGAGGCTTATATTCTGTGATCTCCCACAGGATCCTGCTATTGACAAAAAACATTTCTATACAAAACAAAACAAAAATCCCAGAGGGACCAAAACTCCCACTCAAGCCTGGTTGGAGGCCTCAACCCAGAGCCATCCAAACTGTTCCAGACGTGCTCTCAAAGAGCCGGCCAGTGCACTGGGAAAGGAATGGTGCATTGTGAATGCCAAAGGGGAGCACTCCTCTCTTGCGCATCAAGGAGCTGATGAGCAGCTTGACCCAGCTGGGAAGGGAGAGAAAGTGAACAATTCAGAGAACAAGATCTACTCTTTTATTTCATTTCCATTTTCTGTGGCCAGCCAGGCCCTGGAGCCAATGTGTCGAAATGACGTGATAAAAGCTGTTTTCACAGCAAGCAGGAAGTGCCAGAGATCCTGTGAGAAGGCCTGACTGGTAGTGATTTCCAGTCTGGACCAGAGCCCAAAGCATTGTGGATCAAGCAGATAAACACTCAAACTTGGGGATGCTTTCACATACTGGTTGAGCATCTCTAAAGGTGTGCCATGGAGCACCATGGAAACCAGTAGTATTCATGCACTTTCCTACATCCAAGAAAGTTTCATTAAATAGAGGACACAGATCTGTTCTCCCCCATGAAGCCCAAACCTCTGCAGATCTTTCTAGTCAATGGGAAGTTCTGCGCTTCCACCTGGAGAGGCAGCCTGGTCCAGTGGTTAGGGAACAGGCCTGGGATGCAAAGATATGGATTCACTCTTGTCTGCTCTGCTGCAGACTTCCTGCAGGACAAGGTAAATCACTTAATCTCTCTGCACTCAATTTCCTTACCTACGTGATGGAGAAACAGCGGATGTATTGTGAGGATAAATTCATTCAAGATTGAAGTGGGGGAATACTGAGCGTATGCAGGCTCCATGAGCAACTGTAGCGAGCTGCGCTGGATTGTCAGCTTGTGCAGCCATTCAGTTCCATAAGTAACAGCTATCTTTGACACTTGCAGAGCATGCAAATTTCAATAGCAACTGTCTGGGGAATCTCCCCTCTGTCCCCCAAGAGGGGTTCAGAAACCACTAAACCAAACCTCCACTCACAGCAGGTTTTTATGCTTGACACCCCTCATTCCGAGTGCCTTACCCCTCTCTGCAATGTATCAGCTTCTGCCCTACACCGGCCTCTGGAGTTCAACTTCTCAATCTTACCAGAATTAAGGGAGGTCGACAGGAGAGTTTCTCTAGTTGACCTCCCTCAGGGAGGACAGCCAGATAAGTTGGTCGTAGATGCATTGATTCCAGCTACGCAATTGCTATAGCTGGAATTGCATATCTATAATTGTCTTTAACGTCTAGTGTAGACTTGGCCTTAGTATTATTATTTATTTGTATGATGGTTCTGCTGTGGGCCAGGACCCCATTGTACTAGGTGTTGTAGAAACTTGTAGCAAAGAGACGGCACCTGTTCGGAAGATCTTCCATCTAAGCATAGGTGATGGAACTTGGAGTGCAGGGTGTTGCCACACCCTGACTTAAAGTGGTTTCCGTTATATACAGGGTTTACAGTTTCCTTCAGTGGTTCTCAGCACCCCCACTAGAAAAATTATTCCAGCCCCCCTGAATCTAAATACAATAGTTGGATACAACAGAGAGGAGCCCAGGGAAACAATGAGATAATGCAGGTCAGCATGAAAAGCAGGGATCACTGCACACCAGCTGTCTAACTGTTGCAGCCTTTCTGAACACATCGCAGGAGAGACGAGATCCACCATTCCTAAGAGCATTTGAATAAGGCCTGAGCCCCTGTTCCCACAACATGAGTAACTTTACAAGTGTGAGTGGTGCCATTAAATACAGGATTGCAGTAAGATGTGCTGTCATGCCTTTGCAAAAGGGTTTGCAGGACTGGCCCCTTCCCCCTGTAGGCTCAGTTGATATACGTGAGCTTGGCAGAAATCTATGGGGTTTTTGATCATTTCAATGGATAATATTACTACTGTTCTTGATTTTTATTGATTTAAATTTTCACTGTTGCTGACAGTTTCAGGGGTGGGGCCAGACAATAAATATTGAGAAACAGTTGACTTTGAGATACAAAAAGTTAAAGCTTTACTGCTGTTAAAATACAAGCTGTCAACATCTCATGTTAAAACATACAAAGTAAATACCCTTTAATCAAAGGCTCAAGATTTCTTAAGCAGAACTTTACCTATCTGTAAATTTAGCTAATCATGAATAGACATATTTGTGTTGTTTTGTGCGTGTACAGCGAACTGACATTTACTGACATTGACCAATACATTTTTTATCTTTCCAAATCTAGATACAAGCCCAGTGTACAAAGTGCATCTTTGTCAATGGTTGGCAAATGGTTTTCTTGATGTGGAAAATAAGCTGCCTGCAGGCTGGACTTAATTCTCCAGGGTTAGCCCCTGCAGGGCCACCAGACGTTGTATCTGTGCATCCACAGGGATGGTCACTCACAGCTCCCATTGGCTGTGGATCGCTGTTCTTGGCCAGTTGGAACTGTGGGAAGTGGTGTTCTAGTAAGTGCAGCTATCTGCAGCTCCCATTGGCCAGAAATGGTGATTCACAGCAATACCTGCAGATGTGCAGGTCAATAAAGCATCTGGTGACTTGCCAGGGGTAACCTGGTGAACTGTGTCCAGCCAGTAGGCCTAGGGGAGCCATCAGCTTTTCCATGGCCCCAGAACAAGGTGTGTGTGTGGGTGGGTAGGTGGGTGGGGGGAGGGCAGGGCAGCGCTGCAGTCCCAGAAGGGACAAGGCCATAAGCACTGCCCAGCATGTGCTATGCTGTCCCTTGCCCTTCCCCACAGCCCATAGTGCTGCCCATAGGGCATGACACAGTGTTCCCACAGTGATTTAAAAGGCCTGTGACTCTAACACCGTTGCCTCCTCCGCCCCATCAGTGGGCCTCAGTGGGCCCTTATTGCTCTCCCTAGCTCTAAGATTGAAGGCAATTTCTGACTACTGAGGATTACGAAGAGAGTCCAATGGTGGACAGATTATCCTACATCTGCCTACTGGGAAGTTTCTTGAACTTTATAGAATCGTAGGAATGTAGGGCTGGAAGGCCCTTAAGAGCTCATCCACTCCTGCCCCCTGCACAGAGGGAGGGCCAAATAAAGCTAGACCATCCCCTAGGTAAGGCCAGGTCTACACTAGGCCTTAAAGTTGATCGTATATATGCAATTCTAGCTGCAGCACAATGGCATAGCTGGAATTGACTTATCTGCAAGAGACTTACCTGACTGGACTCACAGAGGGAGTTTGATGGGAGAAACTGGAGCCTGCCAGCCAGGGTGCTGGTGAGCTGAATGAGCCAATCAGGTTCTCCACACATCTCCGGGAGTAGGATGCATCCCCGAGGGAGTATGGAGGAACAGCATGCGAACAGAGATTATTGTGTTGCTCAGTAAAACCGAGGCAGCACCCTTGTCATATGTTGCTCGGCCTCAGTAGATTATACCACCTCTCAAAGCCTGTGACTTTTAAGGTTATAGCACTCGTTAATAACGAGCTGCTAAACTTGTTGCAATTGCTGTGGCTCGTCATTGGTATAGAAATATTATGCTTTATAGGTACATTACCCCACAGTATTTTACTAGGCTGTTAAGACTGTGAACTTTCCCTTGCAGTAAATGTCAGGAAGGTTACAATAAAACTTAACACAATATTATTAAAGTTGAAATGCATCAGTATGGAATGATCATGCACATACACTAAAAATTCTTTATGATCGCTTCCTTCACCTTCTTTAGGAACTGTATGTTTTAAAATACAGCCATTAAAAGGATCAAAGCATAGAGGTCACTCTGGCTGCCCAGAGGTTCATTAGTATTTTCAGTTTAGATGGGAATTCTGTGACCCATTAGTTCAAGTAAATTAAGCATTAGCAGTTCAACTTTGCCAGGGAAATTTCAATACAGCTGTGTATTATAATACAGGTGCCGAGGTCTCCTCGCATTCACCTTAGCTTTCACGAAGTGGAACTGATTGGCAGACTGCTGGCCTCCTAAAACCAGTTAACATCGGGGGGGGTGCACATCACAACAAGGACCCATCCTTTCAGGGGTCTCCTATTAACATGACAATCCCGATCTCACTTCCCTTGAAAGCAAATCAATAGTCCCTGGCTCTTTGAGAACAATTTCCCTGACCTCCCAAGGTCACACGCAGCAAGGTCAAGCAGCACAGATCAAAGGCTCAGCTGAAAGATGCATCCCCTTGCTGACCTGGTTGGAGGGCAACAAATCAGTCTTACCTTGAATTATTTCCCAAATTTAAGAAACTGACTTTATTTACACTTGTTCTGGTTAGAGCAAAATCAAAATTAATGTTAAGAAAAGTTGAGTTGTCATATCCCACATCAATCAATCCTATAAGTGTTTTCCAGGGCATTTTTCATGGAAAAAAAATAAAAAAAACCCTCACACAAAAGAGCTGGCCTTAAGAGGCAAATAGATTTGATTAGAAATTCTTCAAAGATCAAGGCTATTTGCATCCAGACATTGGATTAGGTCACAAAGAAAGTGGTATCATATTTAGTTATTTTTGTTTTATGCAGTATTAGTCTAGCTGTGTTCGTCCCAGGATAGAAGAGAGATCAGGTAGGTGAAATAGTATCTATCATTGGATCAGCTGTTGTTGAGCAAGGCAACAAACTTGAATTTAAGCTGAACTCTTCTTCAAGTCTGGGATCATTCTTCCAGGTTCACCCAAAGCTAGGGTCGTGTATCTAGAAGTAAAATAATCAGTGTTTCCTGGTTCAGTTGTGCAGAATGTTTCCAGCGCCAGATCTGCTGGAAGTAGTTATTGCAACAACTTTTCAACAAGCTTAGTCCCATTTCTGATCCGGAACTTCTTGGAAACGGAGTGTGATTTTTGCTGGTTTGTGAGCTACTCATAATAAGAATTCAGGGCATTATATGGTATTAAGAATATAAACTCTGACTAGTTATTTCAAACACTCTATGTTCACAGCTGTGTGAGTGCACAGAAATATGCATGCGTGCACACGTGCATGTACAAACGTGTGAACTCACACACAGCAACACACAGGCACACATAAAATGACAGTGGCTTTGCATTCTTCTCCAGTTGTGTAGCTAGAATCAACTAATCTGCAGTCAACTGACCTGGCTGTCTACCCAGAAGGAGGTTGAAGGGAGAAATTCTCCCATTGACCTTCCTTACTGTTTGTGATATCAAGGAGTACAGAGGTCAGCTGTTGATCCCAGATAGTTTGATTTCATGTGTCTCTACAAGGCGCACAAAATCGAACCCCAGAGGATTGACCCTGACTGCAATCTTCCACATAATCTCAACGTACCCTCACAGGGATCATAGTCTTCTTGTCTCCCAGCCCCTTACTCAGCCAAGTGGGGAACGTTTGCTATGTGTTAACCAGCACTGCACAACGTGGTAAGGTGAGAGCTCTGAAACAAGCCACAAATGTCTTCTGTAACCAGTACTCATGGTTTGAAAGTGATTACACACAGGTGTGCCTGTGAAGTTCAGGGGTAACATCTGACAGAAGCGGAGGAAGGGGCATATGGTGTGTTTGGATGCTTTCTGACAAGTAAATTCAGCCACAGCCAGTCAGTTCTCATTAAGGTTCTGCCTATGGAAGAATAGCTACAGTGGACACAAGGCTGATGTCTGTTCCTCTGCCTTTACTCATCCTGTGACCTGGTGGCATGTTACAAAACTACAGGCAAGCTGGTCAACGTATTCTGCATTTCAAAACTTTCATTTTTTTTAATCAAAATTTCAGATGCTGCTGGGAAAAAGGGGTGACTTCTTTGGGGCTGGGGTTTCAACGAGCTGTTTGGTACTGGCAGGCAGGACTCTTGCTGATGTCTGAAGTAAGATACCCAAAGTTGCTACGCTTTAATATCCTGGCCTTCTGCCTATAGCTCATCCTGAGATAGTCATCTCAGTAAAGAGTGCTATAATTGTGAAAAAAAACCTGCTCTCCTTAATTCAAGGAACATAACTGCTGGATAAATAAAGAGTAAGAGCAAGATCTGAGTGGTTACATTTGTGAAACTTACAATACCCGTTGTCCTCTTTACGGCCAACAGATGGAAATCATTTTAGCTCTGGGTGGCTGGGACCTGGATTCAGAGCCTAAAGTAACAATTCATTAATGACTGGGGAAGGGCAGAGAATCCCTTTTCTAGATTGCTTTCTTTAAGTAGGTATAAGATGAAGAGTTACGGAGACTGCATCATTGGCAGTAAATGTTGAAATCAATATCACAAGTCCACAATTATACACAGTCTTGCCATGTGAAGACACCAGTGGTTGTACACCAACAAAATAAAAAAGTGTAACCAAAAAACCCCAGAACAACCCGCCAACTATTGCAAGGCTCAAAGGTTTTATTTATATAAAACTAGGACTTCGAATGTTCTATATATGTGTGTTTCTATAGGATGATTGATCCATCTGCCTAATTCATAAATCATAAACTTCCAGACAGAAGTTGCAATAAAACTAGGTGATCATTAAAGTGGTATGCACTGGATATATTTCCCTCTTCCTGTTTTGGTCTGAGGGCTCATTAAAAGTCCACTCCCTCTTGAAGTGTCTTGACACTAAAGGTGATGATAAATACAGTGACAAAGGTTGCTAATAATTTCCAACACTCTGTTAAATGAGATGGTGAGAGTTTAGGAACTTGTTAGAATGTGGTTATTTGTATTTATCATGATCACTTACTCCACAATGGAATTAAAATGGAAACAGCATGAAGCTGAGCAAGTATTTATTTTCTTTTTGGAAGTACATTTTAATTACAAATGAGCTGTTAAAAAATAAAGATCTGGACAGCTGAAAATTGCTCAGTTGACACCTCCTGGCCCCAGTTCAGCAAAGCATGCTAAATTTTAATCACATGCTTTTGTCTCTTTCACTTCACATGCATTAGTGATTTGCTGAATTGGGATGGGATTACTCATGTGCCCAAAGCCCAGCACTAAGAGCTATGGTGAACCGCGGTCTTCAAAATGGCACACTTCTCTCCCATGCAAGAACAACTCAGAGCAGGCTGCAATGGGATTACTTACCCTCAAGAGGGAAACCCACCAGCTAGAGGTGGATTTTCAACGGCACCAATGTGAATTAGGGCTGAAATTTTCAAAAGTACCCATGGACTATTTTCAATGATTTAGGCATTGACAAGCAATGTGATTGGGATCCTAAATTGTTTCTGAAAATTAGATTTAAGCTTCTAAACCTGGTAGGCTCTGTAAAACAGCATAACAGGGCCTAAAAGCTTTTAAAAATCAGAGCCTAGGTGTCTAATTCTCAGGTTTTATTTATTTTTTGTTTTACTTCCTGTAAGTGGGATACCTAATTTCCATAGGTGTCTTTGAAAGGCCCAGCCTGGATCTACATTGGTCACCGAATGCATCCCAGACCTAAGCCAGATCTTGAACAGAGCCTTAGAAATGAGAAACTTGCCAATCCCTTAAGCCAGGGGTGAGTAAACTTTTTACCTTGGTCCCCACTTTTTACCCCTGCAATTAGCGGGGACCACCCTGGCAAAACATGCCTACTGTAATGCTGCCTTCCTGAAGTGCAGTACTCACACCATGACGGCTCATTTTCTTTCTTTCTCTTGATGCTCTCAGATATAAAGTAAGTAAAGTAATGCTTCTGGAGTTGATGCTAAGAGAGTTGATATTGAGAGCTTTCGGGATCACATAAGCATCCAAGTCTCCTCTGAATTCCCTCATCCCTGAAAAATTTAGAGTATATCTCATCATAAAACATATTTTTCATCCCAAAATCCTGCTCCTCAATTTTTTTTTTAGTTGTTCTATTGTTAAGCTGTTTTCTTTTTAATTGGGTAATTGATGGCTTCTGGTGAACGTTTAATGTCTATGCAAGATTGTTCTTCTCTTTTCCTGCCTAACTCTGTAAAGGGAGTGTAAAGAAATGGAAAGGAAATGTGTTAAATAAAGATGTAGAAAGTGACAGCTGATTCCAGTATGTAATAACAGGCTGCAGCATTTCCTCTGGCCTTTGACTAGTAAAATACCTTTATTGCAAAAGGGAGGAAGGGGCAAGGTGACTGCGTCAGTGCATCCTTCAGGGAAGCCCAGGATGCTTTTGTTTCATGTCATGCAATAAAACAGGAATTTCACAGTGATTTTTCTCCCTGGTTTATTCTATGGGAGCACGTGGAGTGACAGAATTGCAGGTCACAGAGAGTTCAGTGGTCAGTATACACTCGTAAAGAAAGACGTGATTTTTCTCCCCTCTGCTTCTATCAAATTAGATAGATAAATTTGTCTCTGTTCATCGTGGTCTCAATCCTGTTAGAAACTGGATACTTTGGCCTGATGCAGCCGAGAGCACAGACCAGGGCTGTACCCAAATTTTACACACGTATAACTATTTAGTTAGGGGTCTGCTGTGAAATAGTTATAATGGTATGACCCCCTCCGTGAATGCAGCTATATCATTACAAAGGTGCCTTGTGCTGGCATATTTTATTCCCCTTCCCACACAATGATACAGGTTTAAGCATGTTTACGACCGTGTAATGATGTCCACATTAGTGGATTATACAGCTTTAACTATGTTAGTATCATTAAAGTGACAACTTTTGTGTGTAGACCAGACCTTGAGCTTGTGCTTTAAGACGACTTCAGCGGGACTACCAGCATGTTCAAAATGTCATAGACTTGTAGGCCAAAGGGGGATACAATGACAATCTAACTTGCGCTCCTGCATGGTAGTGTTTCACACACAGAACTCATGGCTTGGGGTTCTACTGGAGTTTCTCTGTCCAGTCCTGATTTGAAGACTTCCAACTGCTTTGTTAAGTTGACTCTCCAAATCCAGTGTGTGCTACTGTGTGTTGCTGGATTGGGCCAAGGTGTTCAACATCTGGTGGGACTGAACCCAAACTGTGCAAATTAACCACTCTTTTAGTAGACTTCTGTGTTAGGCAGCCTTGAAACTCTCACCCCTACATGAAGATTTCTGACCATGACTCACCTAGGGACTTCAACAGAACCCTGATTATACCCTGCCTCCTGCCCTCTCTGTCCTTTTCCTGGGATTATGCTTGACCATTGAGCCTGAGCTGCTCACTGGAAACACACAGAGAAGATAGAAGAATTCATAATGCCTCTTGCTAGAAGATTACTCTAGATCACTATTTTCTTCTGCAGAATTATACACAAGAACCAAAACCTGAGGTATGTCTCACCCCACCTTGCTAAAAACTGGCTCTTCCTAGACCCACTGTGTGCTTTGCTGGTTGACTGTGCCCAGGTTACAGGGATTCCCTTAATGTCCCCTGACTCATAAGCAAGACCAGGAACTGCCTCATACTGAAAGCTCACACTTAGCCACCACTAACTGCTTGCTCATATGCTGTCCTTTGTCTCCTTGTCAGCACATTCTGGTGTCTCGTCCTGAGCAATATTTTTCTTGCCACCATTCGCTGTTCCAACCATTTTCCTTGCTGTCCCTGCACTTGTCTTTCAGATCCTTGTGCACATAGCCTCAGTCCTCCTCCCTCCCCTTCCTGCTCACTAGTATGGTGCCCACGCTTTCTGCTCCACTGAATGCTCTCTCCCCAATGCTAACATTCTACTTACCTCCTTACAGCAATGCTCATACCTTGCCCTCTCTTAGCCTACCTGACATCTAGCCTGCTTCTGACTCTGCTTCTCATTCCCTTTCCCTCTGCTTTCTCTGGGATCCTACATCTGGTTCCTCCTTGTTCTTTTCCTGCTTCTCTGCTTTCTCCTCCAGCATCTCTTTGGAGGGCTTGGACCCTCCCATTTCCCGCTCTCTGGTTGTGTCTGCATTTCAAGTGGGGAAAGTGACTTCAGCAGCCATTAGGTAATGGCCCAGAGACTTGGCAGGATGGGGATAAACTTGGGTCTGTGGCAACACAGGTTCTCTCAGGTATGTTTACATGCACTGCAAGTATAGGTCCCAGGATACTACAGATGAGGTAAGGTAGGTGAAGTAGCTTCTCTCTCACCAATAGATGTTGGTCCAACAGAAGAGATTTCCTTACCTGCCTTGTCTCTCCACACAAATGCTGCAGTTATGCCTCCTGGGCATTACAGGTGTAAGGACTGTGGAAGCAGGAATGCGAGGAATGTGTTCTTTACAGATCACTTACATGAAAGGGGAAGAGTTTCAGGGTGTGTCTATGTAAATAGCTGCTTTGTTCACAAGAGCTGCTGGGTAGCAGATGAATCAGTGGTGTTTTTCCCTAATGTGCATCTCATGTGAACAGGAGCTCTTTGTTTAAGCTTGATGAAGCCAGTCGAGGTGTATTTGGTTTCCAGTCAGAACCTGACATTAAACATTTGTCCAGAAGGATGTGCCTTCATTTAACTACAAATAAGTATTGATTAAGAGACAAGCAAATCTGTGCAAGTATTGATCTGCTCTGCAGAGCTGGTGTCAAAACAACAAAACAGTTAAAAAACACAAAACTCCTCTGGGGAGGGAGTGGGGAACTTCAAGTACTGAATATAGGAGTGAAGCTCAAGGTCTCGTTTGCCTCAAGCGTGGTCCTGGGAATTACAAGCTGTGGACCACGAATTGTGGCGTGTTTGGAGAACTTCCTGGTTCCTGCTGGGCAGTATCCTCTGCTCCCAGCAGGATCTCAGCACTGACTGATGCAAGCAGAGAGCTGCAGGCTGCTGAACTGTAATCCTGTTCTTGGTTCTTTACAGGTAGTACCAAAAAGGCCTTATAGAGCACACTGAGAGGGTTGGGGAGCACGAGGGGTACGAGGTGCTTAGCAGAGGTGGCTCTCAGCCAGCAGTGCAGCAGGACTCAGGCAGGCTGCTACATGCCATGGATCCATGTCTCAAAACCTGACTCTCAGGTTGCCCCCATCATGGCTGCTGACGCTCTCTGGTCCAGCAACATCCATGGTCCTGCTGGGCCACAGATGCTGCTGGGCCAGAGAGGACCAGATTTCTGAGCTGTATTACAGCTATTCTAAGATAAGAAGTAAACTCTTTTCAATTAACTTATCTATATTCTACATGTTTTAAGACTGAACTATAACCATGGAACAGATTTATGTTAATGAAAAGACAAGTTTTGTACAGTGTTAATTGACTCAGTGCCATAATCATGATTATTTTGTTTTAAATTCAGAGAAAAGACTTGCTTGCAGTGGTTCCACAAAAATCTAATCAGCCCAGTGACCTAGGGGAGGAGTGCTGGAGGTGGAGCAGAGGGTTGGTGGGATGGAGGAGGTGCCAGAGACAGGCTCTGGCCAGGAGGCACTTACTGACATGACTCCAGACCAGCAGCCCTGCAGGACCCTGAGGCAGGCTCCATACCTGCTACACCCTTGCATGCTGTGGGGCCATGTGCTTCTTGGAGCAATGTTGTGAACCTTGGGAGGGGGCAGAGGCTTTGCATGCTGCTCCCTGACTGCAGTGCAGTCTTGCAGTTCTGACCAATGGAAGATTGTGCTGGAGAAACCAACCAATGGGAGCTGTGCGATTGTGCTGGGGGCAGGGGCATTGACCCCACTCACCAGGGTCAGCACAGCATTCAGGGCATATGGTTCCACAGTCAACTGCTTTGAGCGGTGTGCAGGGCCAGGGTAGGCAGGGCGTATGTCCAAGGCTCCCATTGGTTATGGGTCAGATCTAGAGGCTTCTCAGGCTGGATCCGGCTTGTGGGCTGTATTTTGCCAGCCCTTGGCCTAGTGACTAGGAGGAATCGCTGTCTCAGAGGGTGTGTCTGCTGAGCAAAGTTATTTTGGAATAACAGCCACTCTTCCAAAATAACTTTGTGAGCGTCTACACAATGCAGCTGCTATTTTGAAATAATTTTGAAATAGCAGATGCTTTATTTAGAAGTTGGTAAACCTCTTTCCAAGAGGAATAGCGTCAATTCCAAAATAGATATCCAGGGGCTGTATAGACAAGGGGGCTATTTTGAAATAAGCTATGCCAAATAGTTTACTCTGAAATAAAACTGCTGTGTAGACATAGTATTTCAGATTAGAGCCTCCGGAAGGAGTGCTCCAATCCAAAATAGCCTCTTTTGTGTGTGGACATACTACTTCAGAATAGGTTTCGCTTATTTTGGGGCTTCCCTGTAGTGTGGATGCGTTTTTCTGGAATAACTTATTTTGGAATAATAATTCTGGAATAACTCTGTAGTGTAGACCTAGCCACCTAGCCAGAGTGTCCCACATCTCAGATGAGCTCTGGGTGAAAGGTTATAAGGGCACCTCTTTTTCTGGTCATTTTGGACATATCCCCAAAGATGTCTTGTGAATCTAGTCTGAACAAAAAATCATTCTTGACTGGAACTTTTTGGGAAATGTTGTGTCAAATTCACAAGTAGGTACGGGTTGACAGAAACTGCGTTTTTGGTGGATGCAGCTAAAAAATTTCTAATGCTCATGAGCTATTTCTTACACACCACAGATACTCCCTGGTCAGCTAACAAGTGATGGGAAATGTCCCGAATTCAGCCAGACACACACACAGACTTAGCGGCTGGCTCCATTTTCAGATGTATTTTATGGCACTAACAGGTCACGTGTCCTAGTTTGTATCCAGTTCTGAGCACCCAGACTGGATGCCTGATGAGGAGAGTGGGAAGGTAAAAGGGGATTGTTGAGCCTGTGTCTGCCTGATTTACACATGCTGGTATTTTTGATCCTTTGTGTCAGCGAAAAGACTTTTAAAAAGCGGGAAAGAATCTACATGAGCAAACACTGCAACTATATCACATCCTATTATTTTAAAATCGCTCTGGGGAATCTGAACATTTTCTATAAAAGGTTGGGTGTCTGGCTCTAAAAGCCCTTGGAAATTACTACCTTGTAATAGCCTTCAGCAGCTCTCCTGCCTCCCCAGTTCATATCTAGCATTTGTGAAGTAAAAAAGATACAGACGCTGTTTGTAACTAAGCTTCAGAATGAATCCCACGTTGTCAGAAGCATGGCCCCTTCCTTCTGATGAGCAAGGCCTGCCACTGAGTGACTTGCAATTGACCAGCCAGTTCACCGCAGAGAAAGACTGATAAGTCTGCATTGGCTTGTGTGTCGTCTGCCTAGATTGTGTTTGTATTTGCCCCTTGTGGAAAGCGTCATTGTATGAAGGAAAGGGAGAACCTAACAGGAAAGCAGAATCAAAGGGAAGATTAATGCAGAAAAAGGGAAACGTATGTGGTGAAAAATTAAAATAAACCCACCTGTGTTTGTCTTGCAGTCATCTGCATTTCCCTTAATAGATATTAAGTTATTTCTGCCTGGGGGGAAATTAGCTTCTCCCATGACTAAGTCAAAGGTACGGATGGGTAACAGCACAAGAACTGGAAGTTTGTCTGGCTTTGCTCTCTGTCCTTACGCAAAACATGCTGGCTTAGCTCTTCATCCTGGATGAAAGAGGTGAGAAGGTCTGTCCCCGCCAGTATCTTTGCCCCGCTTATGATCACGCATGAAGATTCTCAGAGGGATAGCAGAGTTAGGCTGTATCTGTCTGTTAGCCTGTAGCACCATGAAGAAGTGGGTCTGTCCCACGAAAGCTCACCTAATAAATTATTTTGTTAGTCTTTAAAGTGCTACTTGACTGCTTTTTTGTCCTGCTAAATCTGTTAGTCACTAAGGTGCTGCAGAACTCTTCATTGTCTTGTCTGAAAACTAAACATTTGGCGATATCCCTTAATAATGCTAAGTCATTCAAATGCCTAAGGACCCTTCATAAAGTTCAATGCATCAACTGTTCATAGAATAAATTTTGCACATTTGTGCAAGTACATGTATTCAGATTCAGACTTTTTGAGGGGAGGCACACTGTTCATTCTCATGGGGGTAGTACATACACAGTCAGTTTAATCTTCAGCAAGGAAGATTTATGTGAGATATAAGGAAAAAACCTTCAGGCTATGTGGATAGTTGAACACGGGAAGTTGTGTAATCCCTGTCACTGGAGGATTTTAAGAACAAGTTAGGCAAACACCTGTAAGGGATGGTCTAGATATATTTGCTCCTGCTTTAGTGTAGGAAACTGGCTTAGATGACTTCCTAAGGTTCCTTCATGCCCTATGGCCGTCCATTACAGGATTTCTACAGTGACGTTACCTTTACTCTTTCTTATATTGCTGCTTTCCCTTATTTGACAATAAAAACATTATTCACAGACATGATATTGATATCTGTATGCAGAAAACATCACAGATATTATCAAATCAATAGTAAAGCCTTAGCCTTTTAAAAACACTTTTTTAAATTTTAGCATTAACATACCCGAACTTCCCCTAAAAGTAATATTGAAAGTTATACACAGCCTGTATTTTTACCTTTAAAAGACCCATTTATGTTTGGTCAGCCTCTTCTCATTACCCACACGTTTAGTTTGTTCAGAACCCAGAATGAAAATGTGATGGGAGACACAAACTTGCATTAGCAAAGAAGTGATGTGGGCCCCCACAGTGCCACCCTACACACCTGTAAAACGTGTGGGTTGGAGGAGAAGCTCAGAAGGATACCAGACCAACTCAGTAGCAGGGGTCTAGTGGAGGCAAATAGACCTACAGTCTTTGCAGAGCTACTGGGGGAGCTCTGCCTGTTGCAAGCTTTTACTGAACCTATTTGTGAATCTGAGGCCTTCTCTAGTACAAGAGAATCTGGATGGGCAAAGGTTCCCATACACTTCGGGAGTGGGACCTTGAACAGAGGGTATATCTCCACAGCAGCTGGGGGGTGGCTTCCCAGCACAGGCAGACAGACCCCCGTTATCACTACTTGAGCTGGTGCCTAAAACAGCAGTGTGGTGCAGCAGCTCTACCGAGTCACTCAAGAACTCAGCAGCGAGCCCAAGCTGCTTCTCGTACCATCACATCTACTTTCAAGCTCTAGCTTGATCAGAGCTAATGTGTCTTTTGTTGCCCTTATAAGTCCCTCCCAGCCCACTATAGCTGTGTCTACACGTGCACGCTACTTCGAAGTAGCGGCACTAACTTCGAAATAGCGCCCGTCACGGCTACACGCGCCGGGCACTATTTCGAAGTTAACTTCGACGTTAGGCGGTGAGACGTTGAAGTCGCTAACCTCATGAGGGGATCGGAATAGCGCCCTACTTCGACGTTCAACGTCGAGGTAGGGACCGTGTAGACGATCCGCATCCCGCAACGTCGAAATTGTGGGGTCCTCCATGGCAGCCATCAGCTGGGGGGTTGAGAGACGCTGTCTCTCCAGCCCCTGCAGGGCTCTATGGTCACCGTGGGCAGCAGCCCTTAGCCCAGGGCTTCTGGCTGCTGCTGCTGCAGCGGGGGATTCATGCTGCATGCACAGGGTCTGCAACTCGTTGTCGGCTCTGTGTATCTTGTGCTGTTTAGTGCAAGTGTGTCTGGGAGGGGCCCTTTAAGGGAGCGGCTGGCTGTTGAGTCCGCCCTGTGACCCTGTCTGCAGCTGTGCCTGACACCCTTATTTCGATGTGTGCTACTGTGGCGTGTAGACGTTCCCTCGCAGCGCCTATTTCGATGTGGTGCTGCGCAACGTCGATGTTGAACATCGACGTTGCCAGCCCTGGAGGACGTGTAGACGTTATTCATCGAAATAGCCTATTTCGATGTCGCCACATCGAAATAGGCTACTTTGATGTAGGCTTCACGTGTAGACGTAGCCTATGTCTGTAAACATAGCCATAGGCTCCCTTCACCTCTCCTAAGAGCACCCACAGATGCACATTTCTGCAGACCTTTGGAGGAGTAAGGCCCCATGAGACTCTGTGGGGGGAACCAAGCCTCTGGAACTTGGTTCCCACTTGCTAGGACCCAACCTGAGGGCTGGTGAGTGACTGGAGGCAGACTCACCATGACATCATGCCCAGGCACTGGGGAGAGCTCTAGTAGCGACTGTCTTACTCTAAACCACCTCTTTGGCCCTGACGTAAAATGACCTTATATGTGTCACGTGACTTCTATCATTTATGAACTGCATTTCATTTGTACCCCAATGGCCCTGTCAGGCTTGATGGAACCCCACTGGTGAAACAGAGGGAGCAGTGGTGGGAGAATGGGTGGGGGGCAAGACCAAAAGATACAAGGGCAAAGGGGCAGAGTGAAGGGCTTAAAAGCAGGAGAAGTTTGGATCTGAGGTGGTGGGGGTGAGGGAGCAAGTGGAGGAAGGGTTTACATTCGTGCCACAGAGTGTGAAGTCTAAAATGTTGCTTTTAATGGAAAGGATCCAAACGGCCTGATTCTCAGCTGGAACCAATCAATGTACCATGACTGAATTCAATGGAGCTGTATGATTTACACCACTTGAGGATCTGGCCAAAATCCTGGCCATGGCTATGTGCGTCCAGTCATGAAAGGGTTAACCGCTGTCCTGCACCGACTCCCGCTATTCCTCACCCATTAGAAGCATTGCCTATAAAGTTATTTTTAGATTCCTCCAGTGAGTGACTTTCATGGGAAGCCAAGAAGCCAGAAGCTGTTGGGCAGTTCAGAGCCTGCTCCTTCCAGTTTGCAGCATGTAATTAGGGGATAATCATGCCAAAATCAGAGACTAACAAGGCTGTTTCTAGGCCATGCGCTGACGTCAGTGAGCTTACGGAGAGCAGGTTATGGGTTGTTGGTTAAATACATTGTATTTCCCTGTGTGATTCTGAGCATTGTTAAAACATGAGCATTCTGATTCCTGCATTTCCCAGTAGGAGCTGTGCATGGGAGAGCTCAGACCTCAGCACTTGTCACTTTGCACTCACTGAAGTCTGATGCATTAACATGGAGCATTTCCTTGCATTAAGATTTTTTATTATGCCTTGACCACGGCTGGTAGTATTTCCAATAACTACCTGTGACTCTATATGAAATCTATGGACAGCGTTTTGGCCCCTATCCAGCAAACATTCTGTCCCCACAGAGCAAACGTTTAAGCATATACAGTATGTAACTTTAAAGCACGTATTTGCATTCCATTGGGATTTAAGCATATACTTAAAAACTAAGCATGTGCTTAAGTGTCTTGCTGAATCAAACCCTGTGCAATATCTGTAATTTTCTTTAGCCAATGGTAAATATGACAGCAATTGGCACAGCCATCTGACAGTTGGATTGCCAAGGGTTGTCTGCCCTTCTCTTTCTGGTTTGATAATATAAAAATATCTAATAATAGACATTTTAATTTTAGTGCATTTATAGTAATAATATTTAGGCCTTCTCTAGTGCCTCAGAATTTCAAGACACTTTACAAGCTCTTTTAGATTAAGCCTGAAAATTCCCCTCTGAGGTACAATAAAGTTGAGTTGGGTAGACAGATTTATCCCCATTTTACTGAGGAGAAAATTGAGGCACTTTGTGATTTATTTGATCTTGGGAGAGGACTAGTGTCAGAAGCAGGATTAGGAAATTAAGAGATCACTTCTGGCAACAACATGTATGATACAGGGCAGATTACCATGGCCTCCTTCACAAGGGCCACATGCAATTTTGAGGCACGCAATGTTTCTGAGAAGTAGCCTGGTCTAGTTGGTGAAAGCCTCATCAAACAAGGACAAAATAAAGAAAAGAGAGACTAAATGTTCTAAAGGAGGAAATGGAAGCTTCAGCATTTAAGCAACTGAAAACTAGATTGGACAAATGCAGGAAACCAGTGGAGATCACTCTATTTTAACTGGGGAAATGGAATGGCTGGACTAGCTGAGCACTTTCATCCTCTCCGTATCCTGGTATCTCTGTTTATTACATCAATGCCCTCCCCTCTCCCATCACCTAGGGAAATGCTTCTCAGCTCAGAAAGAAAAGCAGCCCCCACTTCATCTCCGTGAGGCTTTGGAACCGGTTTATATACGATAATAGAATCTGATGTTGGGAGCAAGGGTAAAACTCAGATTCCGTGACCATTGGAAAGTTTCACTGCAGAGAATAAACCTTTGTGATCTGGTTGCATTTTCTGAACACTTCAGCAGAGCTGAAAGGGTCTTTATCTGTGTCTGATAGTCCTTGAAGATTTGCTGCAATCCCCATCCAAGGCTAAGTAGTGCTCTGTACACTCTCACCTGTGAGTCTATAGCCTTGTGTTTCTATTTTGTGCTTGCTGGCTCATAGGAAAAGTAATGGGGGAAGTAATGGTTTAAGCTGAAGCTCTGAGAATCCAAAGTGACCTCTTGGTGATACGCCCCAACAAAGTATTTGCCTAGGAGATACACTTTGGCTGAGTTCATTCCTTTTTGCTCCTAATCGTACCAGAAGCTGGATATTTATAGAAAGTATCCCTTGTAAAAACAAGCTGAAATCACTAGGCTCCAAGCGTATGTAAGTGCTGAGAGATTTAGTAGTAGTTTGTCTGCCTGTCATATGGCAAATTAGTTCAATGGCTGCATATAGCGCTGCTAAGTAGCGCAGGCAAGCACCATTCAGCAGGAAGCATAATTCATCCTAATAGTTGGCTAGTGTGCAGCGTATCATATCAGCAATAAATTAATATCTTGTGTTATGGAATTATGGCAGGTGCTTCACAGAGGGGATTGCAAAGGAGGCTCCCCAGTTTCCCCAGGTACTCCTGTAAAAATCACACCAAACCACTCACTGGCGTATTCCAGTACCGCAGACCCCAGAAGGTCTATGTCATGTACCTCTTTCCTCCTTGCTTCCCAGACCTCCTTATTGCCTGGTCCCCACTCTCTGCAGTCCTCTGATGGTCCATATATAGAAAGGATTCTTCCTTGCAGCCGCAGCAGACCTTCCTACAAGAGTATATATGGATGAAGTGTATGGGAAGTGGGGGCTGATCACTATCAGGGGATAGGCCAGTTGAAATGTTCTGAACTTGTAGACTTTGACCCCCCAAACTTGTTTTTTCTGGGGGAAAAACTCTCTGAAACAACACAAAGTTTAATTGAACATGTTTCTCATTAGAGCAGTGCAGAGAAAGGTAATTTGGTTGTACAGAAGATTTCATTATTTCAGAACTTGGTTTTGTTCCAATTTGGAACAACCTCCCGATTTTTGAAATTCTCCCAGAAAGGGATGGAACAATCTGCATAGGAGGCGACACTAATTCTACAGACCCTGGAAACCCAAGGCTGCTAGCCCCAGAGCAGTCCACAGGGTGGTTGTCCTGGAGCTGCACACCCAGGGAGCTCTGGGGCAACCTGCTCCAAAGCAATCAATGTATGACTGAGGAGCCTGGCAGGGGAGCTGGCAGGAAATCAGGTTTCTGCTGAGCCTGGCAGACAGGGTTCCATCAAAACCACTTGCCAAGTTTCCATCAGAACTTTGTGGAAATCAAACCACGCTGTGGGTGAATTTAGCTGAATCAACAAAGTCAGGTAAAATAATAGTTCATCAAAATTTTTTTGACCAGCCCACTCAACCCATATTTATTATCTAAGGCAGATGTGAAGACAGATAATGGCTTCTTTTGTCTGGCAGGCTGATTCAAATCCAGTCAAAACCTCAGGAGAATCAGCTCGTGAGAAGTGCCACCCAATGAACACGTTATCTGATACTTAATGGTTCTTTAATCGAGCACACAAAGGCATGACAAGATCCAGTGTCTAGACTCCAAAATGGGAGATCAGATGCACATATATAACAGTGACAGGCCATGCACTGCTGGAATACTGTACCAAGGAATGTGATGGACTCTTAAGGGCTTGAGCCAAGAAGGGACTTCTTTCTGACAGATATTGCTCTAACTTGACCACAAGTTAGGGGGCTCGATGCAGACTTTGCCTCGTGAAATTTGATTACCAGTCTTATGACAGTGGTCCCGGCTAAAGCGTGTGATAGGCTGTACAAACTGCACACTGGCTAGGAAAGGGTTAATGAGCTGCTGTGGGGCTCAGTCGGCCCCCACCCATGGTGCCAGCAACAGCTACCTGGCCTGGAGGGAGGAGTTGGTTCTCCACTTCTAGCTGTGCAAGAGAAAATGACTAGAGATTACTGCCTGCCAGCGTGACCCTGGGGGGAAGGTATATCTGATGCAAGCCAGTGGGCTTGGAGTTACTCCTGGTAGCTTGCTAGGTGTGGCTGAGCCAGCCTGTTGTAAAGGACCCTGCTTGAAGGGGATGACAGGCAGTTTTTTAAAAAAATCCAGCCATCTGCCTTTTGAACCTGAGTGGGGGTGAAGAAATAGCTTTTTGTAACCACCCTGGGGCTGAGTCACTTCCGCAGATCTGAGAGTCAGAACCTCAGCCTGAGCCCTGTTCTAGTCTGAAACACAAATCTAATCCAGATCCCAACTTCCGCTGTTCACCAAATGCATACTGCAATCAGCAGCAGAGACCACACTGGTTTCTTTCGTCAAGCAGGAACGCTGAGTTCTACACGGTGCTCACAGATTCAGTTCAGTTCTTCACGGCAGTCCCATGAAGTTCTGAGGTTCTAACTTTGAGATCCCATAGTTCTATGTTATTCTAGGTCCCAAAGAGATATTTTTCTGTGGGGTCCTTCAATATTGGCACCTGGCTAGCTCTCAAAAGTGATCTCTTTTGCATCCCACAGAGCCCCTTCAAAGGTTGGATATCCGTGGCCTGATTTTCAGAGTGAGTGAGACCACTGGAGAGTGATCAGTGAGGCTACTGGAGTCAGTGAGCTCTCCACTCTCCATTTTTCATAGTCACAAAGAATTTGTCTCTTCAGTGTTTCTAATTATAGGATTTCACTCCTCTTTAGCTCTAAATTTATCTCTGTTCCTCACAGGCCTGGTGCTGAGGAGTGTTAATTACTGGCGTTGGGAATGCTGACTCATGAGACAGATCATTAAGAATGTCGCACGGGTTAAAAAATAAGCTCTGCAATATTTCAAGCTTTTCCTTTTGCTGTTGTTGCATGTGATGGGAGATTTTTAGGGCACACTATACAGGCAAATGCCAGATCTGTGGAATCTTAGGGAGGTTGAACACTGTAGCCAAGAAAAACTGGCAAGAAAAAAGGAGGAAGAGGTACGTTCTTAAGGCTCCAAATGCTATTTTCCCTAGAGACTTTTTAATAAAGGAAAAATGCCACTTCAGGGGCAGTTTAACTCAGCAGAGCAAATGGGTTTCTCATGTCTGAAGATGGTTATAGAGGGTGTTCGTAATATACCGTGAATAGTGGGGGCATGCAGACTTTAAGGGACTCTAGAGAAGGTAAAACAAATACCCGTTATTAGAAAGATCAAACCAGTCCCTTGTGGCACATAGGTTCCGAGATTTCAAGACCAACAGGGCCCACTGTGATCACCTAGTCTGATCATTGGCAGGCCTGACCCTGGGTAAATTGTTCCAATGGTTAGTTGCACTCTCTGTTTAAAGAAGATCATGGCTTGTTTCCATTTGACCTTGCCTAGCTTCAGCTTAGTTTGAAAAGTGCAGGACTAATTGCAGCATTTGCAGTGGGTGCTCTGGGGTTTGAGCCTGGCTCCTCTTGTGCGAGAAGTGACAATTATATCCCTAGACCACCTGCCTTACTTTCCCATGCTGACTGCAGATTATTTACAAGAGTTCTTCTCCCTGGGGCAGCAAGGGAGGGGCGGGGCTAGCTGGGAGAAGAATGACATTTAACCAGAGGGGCTGTACTCTGCAGAGTAAGGCTTTCCCATGTGAGTAATCTCTTTGAAGCCCAACTGAAGAGAAATTCCATTGTAAAGAATAATTTTGCTGTGGTAGGATGCCCAAAGGAGCAGTTAGAGCACCTTTGGAAAATAATTCTGGTATCCTAGAGTTCCTCCCTCATCTTCATCCTTATGGGTGCGTGCAGAGAACAGAGGGCCTTCATCCTGCTGTGTATCCCAGGAGAGCTCTCCATGCAGGTTGTGGGCAACTGTCTGAGTAAGGACCACTCTCAAGCTGTGGAAGTGGGCTATAGAGGACACTTTTGGGACTCCTCTGACAATGCAGTGCAAAATAGTGATTTTGTGTGTGTCCTCAGGAGCCATGTGTCCTTTCTTTCATGTGAGTACCCAGGTCCAGATTCAACACAACACTTAAGCACGTGCTGAACTTTAAGCTGAATGAGGACCATAACTGGGGGATTGGGAGAGCAGTGATTTCTCCAAGAGACCTGGGTGACCTCAGAGCACAGACCCCACTGAAAGTTGTAGGGTTACTATATTTGACCTTTCCAAAAAGAGGACACCCCCTGAGAATGAGTGTATCCGTATCAGTATCTACCAACTCAGGTTGCATCAATGTAGTATACAGTAAAATGCGAGCTGGTAGATACTGATACAGATACGCTCCGTCTCAGGAGTGTCCTTTTTTTGGTATGATAATCCTAGTGGATTTTCATCCCTAAATCACTTAGGGGCTTTTGGAAATCGACCCTTAATTGTTAAGTGCTAGATCCAAAGCTTGTGCAAATTGACAGCGGGGTACCCAGTGACTTCTGTGGGATTTGAAACAGGCCCAGACTCGACTTATCACAGAGGTTCCTCTTTGTATTACAGTGCTAAATGGGACAGCACGTTAGTGTATTTTGTCTTGTAGGCATCTGCTGACTGTACATGTGTTCTTTGTTGTAGGTGTGATTGACTTCCCCTAAGCTGATGGCTTGTGCCTGGACTCTTGAAATCTGTCCTCCCACTCTCCTTTTATAATCTTAGTGATTTAATGCTCTTTTTTGCAAGCTGGAGAGATTTCAGGTGCTGTAGACACTTTCCGGTATGGGAATCACTACATTTTGACTTTCCGAAGGATGTAGACCAGCGAGCTTTCATGGAGACAGACAAATTATGTCAAGGAAGGATATGGCCCACTATGCAGAATAAATCCACCATGACTTATTCTAGAAGGTTTGAGATGATTTTTTTCTCTTTGAATTGGAGCCCAAGTTCGCCAGAAATTCCTCTTCCCTGGGCTATGACAGAGTGGGACGGTGCTTAGTGCAAATCCTTTTCTGAAGACAAAATATTCTTAATGCTTCCCAACCCTTTCCCTGCGTAAAACCCTGCTGAGGTAGGAGTATTATATTTAATATAATAAATTATCAGATTTCCCTTCTCCCCTGCAGGCCTCAGCACCCTCTTCCTTCTGTTTTATCCAATTGTTCCAACACAGGAAATGGAGGAGTCAGGAAGCTATTAGAGATCCCCCTGTAGGAACAGATGCCAAAGGCATTGACAGAAGACACCATGGATCCTCCATGCAAATTGTCTCAGAGCACAAACCGTAGATTGTATCTAGCTGGAATTAAGCATTTCATTGTGAGATTTGCCATCCTGAAGGGAAATCCGAACTTGAGTTGTATGGGTTTATGCTGAGTGACGTAAGTGGTGTTGCATGGGAATGACACGTTGTAGAGTTTGGCTCTTTATATCTGGAAGATTGATTTGATCCTATTTTCCTCTCCTTTTCATGTGTATTTCTGTAATAGTTTTAGATCACTGAATCCTTCGTCGGCTGATTTCCTTAATCAGTTACTCTTCCAAGAAACCTTTGCAGTGGTGCTAGGAGTCGTACTGAAATTTGTCCTGCTGCCCCTATGAAACGGAATATTACACGGCTCAAGGATTGTGAATATGTCCTTCTCTAAGGGCTGTCCCAAAGAATATGCACTCATAATTCAACCAAGACAGATTTTCCTCAACATGGTGAAGATTGTCGTTTTGGAGAAGATCTATGTCTGCTTACCAGTTGTGCGTGTGTGTGTGTGTGTGTGTGTGTGTGTGTGTGTGTGTGTGTGTGTGTGTGTGTGTGTGTGTGTGTGTGTGAGAGAGAGAGAGAGAGAGAGAGAGAGACTGTAAACTTTCTATCACTGCAGCAAATACATTATCAAGAGTCCGGGCTGAGCCTCCAATGAATTGAAGGTTTAGGCTCAAATTTGCACGGCTGGGTTGCTGAAGTTAGGCTCCTAAATCAGTACTGAGGTATCTAATGAAAAGTAGGTTGATGTTCCCAGGTGCTGAATATCACAGTAGAAGGCAAGTGCACCTGTATTTCCCTTTAGTGGGCTAGCAAGGGCACCCACTCTCAGGCTTCCGACTGTCCAGCCAGTGTCCTTTGGGTAGAGACCCACATCTCCTTCCAACCACGGCACTTCCGGTCTGCACATTTCCCTGCCTTCATCGTTTTATTCCTTGCACAGACAAGTTGCCAGAAACCATTTTTCTTTCTCTTCATAGACTGACAGGTACAATTGTTACAGTCAGAAGGTACCACACCTCTTCCCAGGTATGCTTATTTTATCCTGATGGTAAAAAAGCATTACCGAGAAAACATATTAAAACAATCAAAGAATGTTACACGTACCAATAAGTTTAGCAGAGATCACTCAACCCAAACATGGGTTCCCAGGTCTTCAACCCCCCCCTCCCCCAATTCAAGAGGGTTCCTTGTGATTCCAAGTTCAAAGCCCAAGTCTTCTGGGGTCTCGATAGACCAAGTCCTTCCAACCCTCCCCTTAGGACTGGGGCTGCCTGTGGGTCAGGGACCCTGTCTATTTGCTGGATCAGAAGGGAGTGCCTATTTAAAACCAGGCTAGTTATAAAAAAAATCTTTTCTTTATCTCTTGGTCTCTGGTACCAACAGTTTGAAGTGGTATAGGTGCACCTCTGCATGGCTTCAGAAGGCTGAGAACTGAGGAATTCCATTAGCATCTCCCTCCCTGATAAAAAGGGTACATACGGTGCCACAGTAACCCACATTTTAATTCAATGTACCACAAAGGTGTTACCCCAGATCCCAGGAGGTTTAGTGTAATTCAGTGAACTGAATTCCCAATTGTTCAGGATGTTGCTCGTCCTCATACTGAAAATCTGCCTCTTCTTTGAATTGCAATGAGAACAGTGGGGTACATAGGGCATAGCTGTCCAATTGTGGATTTAGGAGCCTCATTTGATGATCTTACTTCCAATGGCCTGAGGCGATGTTCTCATGGAAAGCATGAGTTAGGGTAGATGATAATGTATGTTTGATTTGTGCTGTGACGTGTGTGTGAATCTGGGTGTGTACAACTGCACAAAGAAAGAGTGTGAGCAGCTGTGAGGGGATACATCTGATGAAGTGGGTCTTTGCCCACAAAAGCTGAAGTTCCAAAATATCTGTTAGTCTACAGGGTGACACAGGACTTCTTGTTGTTCTCATTTCTACTCTGTTTGGCTCGAACTGTCACCTCCAACAGTTTCATGGGCACAGTTTTGTAAGAGAAACTCTATAATGCCCATTCGCAAACCAAAGGGGTTAGAGCAGTCAATGTTTCATTCTCAAGCTGGAAATAGAATGTCTCCCCTCCAGTATTCCCTGTAAGCTGTGCACACGTTCAGCCATTCAGGAGAGATTCAAATGCTGCCCAGATGATCAGCAGAGCGCCCACAGCTAGGTTTTTGATTCCTATTGGTAGTGCCCATCCACACATGCCTCAGAGCATGTCAAAAATTTATCCCACACGTGAATGGAAAAATCCACACAGGAACGAATTATCTTTAGAGGGAACATTGTTCTTCTTGGCTGTGGTTACACTACAGCTCTCTGTCAACAGAAGTGACTGTTGGCAGAGATTTCCAGACAAAACTTCTGTCTACAGAGCATGGCCACACACAAAAAAACCAGTCACAAAAGCACTCCACTTTGTCGACAGAGTGGCCAGACTGACTGGCTGCTCTCTCAACAAAACAGCCACCTGGCAGTGCAGCTGATGGGACTGCCCATTGTTCTGGATGCCCTGTCTGTCAGGAGAAGGTCCCCCCAGGGCATCCAAACGGCTCTTTCATTGAAAGACTCTGTTGACAGCAGCGTTATGCCTCATTGCGGAGAGGCAGAACACTGCCAGCCAAAGTGCTCAACTTTGTCAACAAACTGTCAACAAAACACATTTTGTGAAGAGATGTTTGGCCACTTTTGTCAAGAAAACTGGGGTTTTGTAGGCAAAACTCACTAGTGTAACCATAGCCCTTGGTTTTAAACAATCAGAATTATGGCACAAATCTGATTTACTGGAACTTTCAGCTAAAGTATTCACTGTGTTATTTTGCTTTACGCCAAGATGCTGTCAAGGGCAGCCTAATAGGCCTTGTCAATGTGATAGCTGATGGAAGACCCTCGTCCTGTTTTCACTTCGGTGGTGAGGGAGTGGTTGTTATGTTTATAGATGTCAGACGTGTGGTATTTGAATGTTTCCCAGTTTTCTAATAATACTGCAAATCTGGGTGCAAGTGTAGGAAAATACTAGTTTCCATGGCATTTATGAGCTCATCCAGTGGGTTCCTCTAATAGTATCCACATAGGAAAAGAGATGGGGTGCGGGCCAAAGTGTTATGGCATAGGAAATGGTGTCAGATATGCATACTGAGATGAACTCAGAGGAGACCAGCAAGAGGCTGAATATGACTCCTCAGCCTTCATGTGTTGCAGAGGAGAAGCCGTTGGAATGCTTTGGTTCACGACTGCAGGAGGCTAAGCGGAAAACAGAGAGATATGATGATTAATGGGCCCAATGTGATTCCATTGGAGAGGTAGTAAAGAACTCAGTTCATAGCAAAACTGAATTGATGACCTGCAGCATGAGCTCAGATTGCAAAGTGTGAGGTCAGGGGGTGGGGAGGTAGGAGGAAGAGAATTCTTCTTCACAATGGATGATGAAGTTTAGAGCAATGGACAACTTTGAACTCCTTTGACCTGCTGCTACATCCTGTCTCCAGGAAGACTGGAATCCTGGAATTTAGAAACTGTGTTTTTTGGCATGTGAGGACTTGGTGCTGATTAGTGTTATCCATATTACACTGGTACCTAGAAGCAAAACCGGGGTCAGGGTCCCATTGTGCTAGATGTACGGGAAGAGAAAGTATGTGTCATGAAGAGCTTATAATCAAAACAGGCCTGGGAGACAAAAGGAGCGCTGTCTCCATTTTAGCTAGGATACAAAGAGATTCACTGATTTGCCCAGCTGCCCAGGGGAAGCTTGTGGAAGATAAGAATTAAACTGAAAATAAAACCTAGATCTTCTGGGTCCTAAGTCAGGTCCTTACCCACTAAACCAGCCTTCTTGTGAAGTTGCAACTCTCTGGGGAATCTTAAGTGTATGCGTATGTTGTCGTTCTGTAGCAGCTCTGTGCGGAAATCCTTACTAATGACTTTGTGGAGAGCATTCCAGACTACTTAAAAGTAGAAATCTGAAAATATGTTACTCAACCTTACCCCTTCCTTGCATCGCTATCTTGTTGCTCCTTGATGAACCAGGAAACCATAACTGGACAACCTGCCCACACATGCACAGTGATCATTGTGAAATGTGTGTTTCACTGCAGTCACCTCAGCTTCTGTGCTTGTGCAAGAAGGGACTTATGCCCATGGGTGAGTGAGAGGCATATGCTTGTAGAGCAGGGCTGGGTGAACTTTTTGGCTTGAGGGTTACATCAAGAACATAAGAATGGCCATAACAGGTCAGACCAAAGGTCCGTCTAGCCCAGTGCACTGTCTTCTGACAGAGGCCAATGCCTGATGCTCCAGAGGGAGTGAGAAGGGACAGATTATCATCAAGTCATTCCTTCCTGTCATGCATTTGCAGTCTCTGACAGCATTCCCAAGATATGAATATTAACCGACAGAGTGAGGCTGGTTATAACCTGCAGTTGATGCTCCTCTTTCCATATGAGAGGGACTGTCTGTGGATTACCTTCTGCTGCTTGTCAAGGAGTTTAATCTAAACTGAAAAAAACTGGTGTTATACCAGAAAAAAAGTGCCTCCCTGGGGGGTGAGATTAGTATAACTAGACCCATATGACTGGTAACACTTTCCTAGGTACAGCCCTCATTTTCATGTAAACACTTGTCTACATGGGAAAGTGTTACAACTGTTTCTGGTTATACTGGTATGAGCCCGCTTACGTGGAGACTTTTTTATTCTGGTATAAGGGCGGCTTTTTTTCATCTTAGCTTAAACCTGTTGCCAAGTGGGGTAGGTGGGTGATACTATTATAAGAGTGACTTATGGGAGGAACTAAACTTAAATCCCTTCCTAATCTGCACCAAAAATAAAAAGCCATTCTCACAGCAGAACAAGAGTATCCACACTAGTGTGTGGGTGGGTGTGTTAGTAATAACATTATAACCTGACCAATTTATATTCATGCCTTAATTTACAGCAAAAAAATCTTTGTGCATGAGGCTTCTTCTACATAGGAATCAGGTTAGACTTAATTATCAGCATCAAGAGCCAACTGCAGCTAGTTTCCTGCCTGTAAATGTTATACCCAAGCATCACCTCTGGATCCATCATAGTGCATGGGACCTGTGTTCACTATAATTGGACTGATAGACATCTCTGCTTTTCCCACCCAGCTGGAAGGAGGTGATTTTTTATTGGTACGTGTTGATTTCATAAAACCTGCACAAAGTGATGAAAAAATATTTCCATTGGTAATAATCAAAATGTACAGATAGACAAGGTCAGAAAAGTACTGCTTGAGAATTTCTAGGAGTTTGATATAAGGATATACTTACTATATTTTGACATGTGATATTGACAATTTCTGATTTAACAGATCTAAATCTTTAACTTCTTGAATCTCAGCATCTACAGCCAATAAATAATTATTGTCTAACCCCCATAATTTCCCGCAACTGTGAAAATGTAAATTGATTTAAAACGAAAAATGCTTAAAGATGAGCACCAGTATTCTGCCGCAGCAATAAAAATATAAACCAATCCGCCAAGCCTATATATAATAGGATGATTTTCCTATTGATTTTTCTCTCTGTAAGCTCCCTCCCTCATTTCACCTACTTTAAGCTAGACCTCCTTTTTGCATGAGAAGGAACAGCTCACCCCTGTGTGCCCAATTAGAGTAAGTTTTCTGTGGGCTGAGTGACTGTGGCTGAAGCTGTGTGAGGTGGATACAGTGGTTGTTACAGTCAAAGGTGAAAAAAGATAAACAACAGAAGTTAATATTTATCATGTGCATCTGTCAGTTAATATACTTAGTGGGAGATAGAATCACGTGGCTTCCTTGAATGCATAATTTGGCACTCCTTTGCCCAGGAAGTGCCAGGCTCTATTCCTTTCCAGACAAATTGTCTGATGGTTAGCAGTGTTTGGGTTTGTTTTATGGCTGATGAGCTGAAACCCCCCCATCAGATTAATATGAAAAAATGAAAAATTTCATTTGATTATGGCTCCTGGATCTTTTGCCCTCCCTAAGAGGTGGGAAGAGGGGTAAGATGGAATCATTTGTGTTACCACCCACAGTTGGTTTTGACCCTGGGAACCTTGGGAACTCAGTGCAGGAACCTCTGGAGGTGGAGCTAAAAGCCAGCTGGCTCTCAGCTAAAGCTGTAGAGGACACTCTTTTTGTAAGTGGTAGAGGTGCCACTACATTGGATAGTGAACCACACCCAGCGGGTATGTGGGTTACGCACTTCCCCTAGCTGAGGAAGTGCGTCCCAAGTTTCAGAGACGCAGTTAAAATCACAGATGAGCTGCCACTTGTAACCACCCACAGGCAGAGTCAAACCTGGGACCTAGATGTAGGGGCTATAATTGCTCAAGGAATTCTGTCTTGTCTTAGCTCAAACAGACCTCATCAGCATGTGACAGTGAGTTAGGGTCAGGGCTTTGATTTCTTCCAGTCCCACTTACAGAACAATTGTGGCAGATCTGCAAATGGAGTAAACTGGTATAGCTCCCTGAAATGAATGGAGCTCTGTCGATTTAGCCCAACCGGGGATCTGGTCCTACTGTGGGCGACATGTTACTAGTGGCACAGCTGGTTAGCAGGGATGTCTTCCTCTTTCCCTACTCTTCTTACACATGTGGCAGAAGATCCCAAATTGCATTTGCCCTGGGCTACCAATGGCCATGAAGCCTATGAAAGGTGTGTGTGTGCTGGGGGGGGACTCCTCAGAGTTCACAGTTCAGCTGGGAGAGTAGCCTCCAAGCCCTGCAAAGCAAAGGCCGTTCTCCATGCATCTGGGACTTTTCCTCCTTCACAGCCTGAAACGTTGTGTGAAGGAACTTACAGAATGGTGTCGCCAGCTAGCTGTGGCAGAGGAAGGAAACCCTCTCTGTCAGACTGCTTCCCATCACACTTACAAATATATTCTCACCACAGCTCATGCACTTGAATCAAAGTGTTTGTCGCACCTTGCTCAGCCCACAGTTCTCACCATTCATGACTCAGCCCAGAGCCAGCCTCAAGCTAATTAAACACGCGCTGGAGCTACTGCTCTTTACCTGGAAATTCAGCTGCAGAGTTGGCCCTTCCCAAGCACTTTCAAACCCTCCAGCTGTCATCAGAGGAGAAATTTTACCTACTGTACAGTTAGGCTCTCAAAGCTGCCTAGGAGACTTAATTTTCCAGTCCATTTTTAATGGGAACTGAGCAGTTCAATCCCTTATATGGCTCTGAATCTCTGTCTAAGGGTCCTGTCCTGTGATGTCTAGGTGGCATGGAAGGGTAAACTGGAAAAAAGTGGTGACAGGGCATCTCTTTCCCATCCCATCCGGATAATCCACCTCTTGCCTCTTCATGGTCTACCAGGTTGGCATGACAGTTAACCTTCAGCTTTTGTGGTCTGAAGCATTTATTATATCTGCCCTTTTCCCATCACTGTGGTATCTCAGGCCTAGACCTGCAGAGGTATTTAGCTACCTGATGCCCACTGAAGGCATGAGCTAGGAGATGTGCGTTTGGATGTTCATCGATCTCCAAACTGTGCCAGGGTTTGGGTGGGCAGCTGCGACTGGGCTTCAGTTCTGGCACATCACCGCTGTTCATAGGTGATATGTGATCCAACACCAGTACTTCTTGGCCATATTGAAATACAAGATGGTTGATTTTTTTGATAAAATAAGACATAGCCTCGTCAGCCCCTTTGCAGCCTTCCTTCCCAAAACAATCCCAAATGGAACCTCTCAGAAAGACTCAAATGGCTTCATTCACATTTCCCCACGTGTTTTTCATTGCCTTGAGCTTCTCCACTTCCATGGTCTAGCAAGGAGTGGAAGTGTTGAAATATCATGAGGGGATATTTTCACACAATTTTCAGCATGCCCAGAAGAAGGAAATACAGGCTATTTCCCAAGAGCCTGCCTTTGTGATGTTCCCAACCCAGTTTTCAGACTCAGGAATTTCAGAGAAGTTACCAATTTTTCAATGTGAAGCTGAACTACTGGATCTTTTGGGTTTCCCCCACACATAACAATAGATTTAGGCAAGAAGACCCCTGTCAGTTACTTTTTATGCTTGAAAGATTGGCTCAAGTACTTCTCAGTGAGTGTTTACTGGTGACCCATGGAGATATTTGATTACACTACATGGTTTATAAAGGTGGGGTATTCTAATATACTCACTATGGACCTAACTGCTTCCATTGTAGTCAAAGGACTGATGTCAGTGAGAGTGTAGCTGTATCACTATCGAGTTGAAATCACACTGCCAATGTCTCAGTCAGGACTGACTGTAATTTTCCATAAAAACTTTTTCCTGTGGCTGGGGATGGGGTGGGGAGCGAGGACTAGATTTTCAACTAAACTGAAAGTTTCATGAAACAAGTCTACTGTTTTTGAAAACTTTTGGTTGAAACTCCTCCGGTTTTGCACAGTTTGGGACTGGAGAACGTTGGTTGAGATGAAAACATTCAGTTTCTGTTCTCAGTTTTTCCTTAAAAAGTAAACATTATTCATGGGGCAAACTCTAGGCATGACAGCGAACTTGCTTCTTAGACTCAGGGCAGGCATATTGCTGCTGTTCTCAGTCACTCTTTTCTCTGTTCAGGCCTTATCCTTCTCAGTACAAATGAGTTCCTCCTTTTGCCAGCTATCCCCTTCCCCTTCACTTGCTTAGCAATATTTGCAAACCTCTGGTGAGAAGGGGGCAGGGCAGGGCATTCAACAGTTTTGCGCCTGGTGCTTTATTTTTGACTTGATAAATCAGCTTCTGCTTTTGCATTTGTGACTGACTGAAATGACTGAAATGTAGGCATCACATTAGAAGCTAGTTTGAAACACCATTCCCTTCCTTTGCTGTATGCTAGCACACCATCCAAAGAGACCATCTTTCGCTCAGCAATAAGGCTTGCCAGACTGTGCATGCCTGGTTGATTACAGTGCAGGTTGGGTGTTATAATATAAGATGTGAGGCCAAAGGCTGAGTGGCTTTAACCATCTGACAAGTGCAATGATTAACCTGAAATGCTTGGCATGGGGCATCTGGCAGCTATTATGATATGGAATTTATACACAGAAATAAGGCATACAGCTATGGGTATTTGCTGGACGTTATAGACATGATGTCATTAGCAGCCAGTCTGGAAGTTCCTTTTATGTCCAGATTTTGAAAGCCATTAATAAAAAGTAATAGATGACAGGGTGATAAGTAGCCCGTGCCTCCTTGTGCATGGTAAGACGCTGCCGGCATCTGAGGAAAAGGATGACTACCCTTTCCCTACAGCTGAGGCTTCACTGCCAACATGGATTGCTCTCCAAAAATCTTTGTTTCTTGTAAACACTATGCTGCCACATCCAGAGCCTTCCTCTCTTTACAGACCCAGAATGTCTTCCTCCGTGGCTTGTGGACTTTTCCTTTCTGATCTCCTTGTTTGAAACCTCTGAAAAATTGTTCCAAAACCTGTGATGGGTCCAACTAGTGACAAAATCCCCCAGATTATAAAATTCAAAACAAGATTTCAAACATTCCCAAGTCTGGAGGTATTTGGATTCAGGGTTGGGCTCAGAAATGACTTTCAAACTTGAATCCAGATTTGCCTTCCAGATGATTCTAAAGTATGAGGTGATTTGGGTGGGGTTTTTTTGTTTGTTTGTTTGGTTTTGTTTGTTTGTTTGGTTTTAAAACAGGCCCCTCTCTAAAAATCCAGAAAAAGCCACAGGGTTTCTATAGGTAAATGTAAATTCCCTGAATAATGTAGTTATTTATATCATAAACCTACCAACAGATTTACCAAGCATTCCTTGGGTCCTCAAATCAATTATGTTTTTTTTAAATAAAAGGAAAGTGCACATGCTTTATTCAAATTACTATACTTTTCAAAAATATTATTGCTATTTTTATTTATGCTATTTTATGAAGTAAAATTTTATTTTGGATTTCTTAAAAATAGGGACTGTTAACATTTGTCCATTTGCTTTTTAAATACATGTTTAAAATGTGTATTTCATCCCTATAAAGTCCTATCATTTGCTATAAAACCAACAAGAAGTCCTGTGGCACTTTATAGACTAACAGATATTTGGAGCATAAGCTTTTGTGCGCAAAGACCCGCTTGTCAGCTGCATCTGATGAAGTGGTTCTTTGCCCTTGAAAGCTTATGCTCCAAAATATCTGTTAGTCTATAAGGTGCCACAGGACTTGTTGCTTTTGCAGTTACAAACTCGGCTACCTCTTTAATACTTATAACTTGCTACGTTTTAACAAAAAAAAGGGATCTAGTCAATTTGGTTTCAACTAAAATTTTCTTTGAGTTTTCAAACGGTGAGCATTGATTTGGCTGTGCCAGAACAGAGCACTACTCCAAATTTCTCCATTTTATCTCTTTTCTATAAGGTTGATTGAGAAGCATTCCTATTCCAGGTCCATGCTATTTTTCTGGCTCATCTTGAATTTCAACATTTGCTCAATTATGTCAAATTAGAGGAACGTACTTGATTTGGTGATTCAGTTTCTTTTCTGTTTGGCTTTCACAGAATCATGGAGTTGGAAGAGATCTCAGGAGGTCATCAAGTCCAACCCCCTGCTCAATGCAGAACCAATCCCAACTAAATCATCCCATCTGATAAGAAGCAGGGACTGCGCTTCTTATGAGAAGCAATTTCATTCCAGGCACATCTCATTTTCCTGGCACAATCAAACCCTTACGCTGCTAAAAGTTATGATAAGAGGAAGCTGTATATCAAACCTGGTGGTCCTAGCTCTTACCATTTAGTATGAGTTCTTGATCAAACAGTCAGATAAACTCGCTAACGTATATAGTAGATTGTTTCTGACTCTTTATTAGTCAGACAACCTTCAAACCAGGGATTTCTTAACTCTTGAGTGTTTGACTTCACAACCATGATACTCATTCAATACACTTCTTTTTTGTATGCAACCTGCAGTTAATGCTCAGGAAGGAAAAGGCATAGTTTTCTTCTTATGTAATAGTGAAAATTTAAATAATTACACACATCCACAACCACTTGCATTTAATTGCATTTAATAACTTCAATACCCAAGGAAAAAAGTCAAGTTATAAAACACAAAGATGACATTTATTATAGAATAGGAAATATTAATTATGTTAAAACAAAATCCTTTCAAAACCAAGTTTATAGAGTTAATTTCTCTTAAAATTGGCAGACAAAAAGACCAATAGAAATGCAAGAGGAAGAAAGGAAGAAATATTTCTTTACTTCTAGGTAAGTGGACTTTTCCTATTAAATGCATAGAGGGGTTGGTTGTGTATGCTATTATTTCAGGCAGGAAATGTCTTTCAGTCGCCAATGGCTTCAGGTTGAGTTGGGTTTAAAATAGAATAAAGGATCTAATTTTGTCCTGTAGCTCCCCAACACCATTAAAATCTGTGTAAAAAGGTGTGAACTTCAAAATTTTCCATCCTCCTTGTTGTGCCTCAGCCCTGGCTGGAAGGCAAGAGTGGTACAGCAAGACTAAACAAACTCGGCTGGAGTTCCTTAGTCGCCTGTTGGAGCAACAACGGAGATGGTGAGCTGCCTGACTCTGAGGCTTAGTTTACATTCAGCAAGTCAATTGCAGATATGCAAATCTAGCTATGGCAATTGCACAGCTAGAATTCACTTATCTGCAATCAACTTACCTGGCTATCTACACAGAGGGCGGTCAACAGTGAAACTCTCCCATCATCCTCCCTTACTCCTTGTGATATTGAGGAGTACAGGAATTGTCTGGTGACCCCAGATAGTTCAATTCCACGTGACTGTACCAGGCACAATAAATTGAACTCCAGAAGATCAACCCTGACCGTAGTGGACATACCCTTAGCGGTGGCCCAGCCATATTGGTAGATTAAGGACACATTGAAGCCAGAAGCCAGTCCACACCTAATTAAATCCATAACACAGAGCAGAACATAGACTTACTTAGACTTAGGTCCGCCTGTGCATCTGGGCACACTGGGCAACAAGTGCTCGCCAGAACATAGAAGGGAAGTGAAGACAAAGATCTCCATGGCCAATGAGGGGACTAGAAAATTCATTAAAATTAATGGATGCCAGGTATATAAATCTCTTATGCAGCAATCTCAGCCTCTGTGGGGAGGTGAGGAAGGGGTGAGGACAGGGGTAGGGGGGTGGTGGGGAGTTTGTGATTTTGTTTCGATTTTGAAAAGCCACATTTTGTCCAGGCTACTGAATGGTTTGGATAGGCCCAAAATTTGCGGACTGGGGTATTTACTGAGGTAAAGTACAGGTCAGGCTAAGTAAGATTATGGGCAATCTGTGTTGATGTAACAAATACCTCTTTTTCCTTCTAGCCGGACACAAACTTCCTTCAACTAAAATGGAGTGAAATACAGGGTTCTTTGCACTTGCTAATATGAGGCAGCTTCGTCACCAGTTTTGTTAGAACCTGCAGTTTGTGCCTCCAGGTGACAGGAAAGGAGCATGTTTTAAAGATCAATATTAATAATAATAGCAACATTAAAGTATATGGAAGGACTACAAAGGTAATTGTGAGATTTTGCTCGCTAATGCAGGCTATTAGCAAAAGATAATCACCTCTAACTTAGTCGCCTTTAGCCCTGAAGTGCTGTGGAGGTGAAATAATTCCATTCAGTACAAAGGTAATTTAGATGGTGATGGATGAGCCTCAGAAGGTCATTGTTCGTGTTCAAGGAAGCCTCCAGATATTCAGGGGACAAATCTTTGAGCTGATTAAAATGCATCATAAATTAGAAAATCTGAAATCCATATACAACAATAAAAATGGTAGTGTATTGTTGGAACTGGGCTCTCTGCTCAGTCCCTCTGGGTGAAGGCTTCATATTCTTAGCTCAGTTAAACCAGAAACCCTCACACCAGCCTGTCAGGGGGTAGGGGGACTGAGTGTTGTTTTTGCTGAGTGAACCTCTCAATCCTGGGGTGAGTTGGAACCCTATCTGTAGAAAAATCATGAACATAATGGCTGGTGAAAGTGCCTGACCGTGAAAGGGTCCCCACCACAATCAATAGCTCCACACAGGGTGGTCTTCAAAGGTCAAAAACCTTGTATTGGAAATAGCATGGGACAAGTTAAAGTGATTGCTTATGCCAGCGAGGCAGACTGAGGTACTGGAAGGAGCCCCAAATGCAGCAATCACTACACTGAGTTATGCGTCAGATGAGCCTGGAGTTTAAAATTGTTCCCATAGGCCTAAAACCCTGTTAGAGAATAGTCCTGCTGGCACATTTTGAGTAGGAGACTGAGATCCAGACTGCCTCTTTCTGTCTACTGCCGGCTCTACATACCCTGCAAGCACCAGAATGCGCTGGGCTATTCCCCAATCCAGCACTCAGCGGCACCAACAGAACCTGTGGGCCCAGGGGGCAGCAGCAAGGTGACTCCCTGCCCTTGAAAAGGGCAGGGCCAAGACTTGAAGGGAGGGGCTTAGGGCAGTCAGCCCTGGCTCCCCACCCAACACTGCTTGCAGACAGGTGGCACAGTGCTCAATAGCATTTCAAAAGGGGCCTGGAGCTCTGTCTGCCACGGCTGCTACTGAGGTAGTAGCTGGAGCTCTGGGCCCCTTTGAATTGCCAGGACTAGGAGCAAATGCCTCCTTTCTCCCCTTCCCCTCCCCACCTTCGGCAGCCCTGTCCACACTATCAATTCATTCACCATTTGGAGTATAAGACAGAATGGGAGAACCACGTCCAGAAACCAGCTCTTTATAACCCTTTCCAGAGTAGTGCTTGGAGCCTCCTATACTCAGGACTGCCATTAAAAAGGAGTGATGGCCAGAGTGATCACACTGGGGTACTGTGGGACACTTCCTGGAGGCCAAGAACATCCAGTTTCTTCCTATGAACTACCCTAAAGTCCACCATGCAGGGTCCATTTTGGTGTTACTCCTCACGAAAAGCATGAGTACAAAAGTCGATCTGAGGAACCCTTAAAGTCGGTGGAATGGACCTTGTACTGTTGACTGATTGCTTAGAAAATTGACCTCAGGGTACAGCAACACTAATACATATAACACACAGCCATCCCCCTTGGCAATGTTATAAGAGTGTTAAGGTTGCAAAGCCAACCACTAAAAGGCTGAGAAATGCCAGAAGTCTGGCTGCCAGGGCACCATTAACTGGGTCCCATAGGGAGGTGTAGGCTAACAGTGCGATCCGGCATCCTGCATCCATTGCTTCAGAAAATTCCCATTGACTTCAGTTCAAGGAATGCATCTAGAAGTTCATCAGTTGTCCTTGCATCGCTTCTATTAACAACAATAGGATTTACACACAGGGAACGAGGGGAGAAAAGGCTCTCATAGCTTTGCTGCACACACTCGCCTGTGACCCTTGCCACAAAATAACAGAACATTCTGTACCTATTAACACTTCCAGGACATCACACACAGAGTAAAAGCTTGGAAGCAAAGTGAAGAGACACAGTGGGAGTGCCTGTTAATCCACAACATGGGGAAAAGAGATGCCCAACACAGCACATAGCTGAAGAAATTCTTTGGCTCTGTTTTATGTCTGTTTCAGTCTGCAAAGGGCCTCCCCTTCTCACTCTTGCTCTATTCCCTTGTGGCTTTCCCTGGATGTCTGCCTGTTTTGGCTTTACAGATATGGTGATAGGAGATCAGAGGGTGACTTACTCTGCGGTATTATCATAGGGTTGATGCCCCAAGGAAGCTCTGGTTACCTGTCCTCCAACCAGTGGCGAGGATGAGGAACTAACTTCAGGCCTGATGTCTGTGGATGCAGCTCCATTGACTTTAATGAATTAATGGAGCAATTGAATTGAACCCTGAGACTTTAAAGGCTGGTTTGGGCAATATTTTTTCTGGGTGAAGTCCTGTCTCTTGGCTATGAGTCTGGGATCCTGGAAACTCATATCACAGGCATACTGATCTTCAGTTGGACTTGTGCTCACTGTGGCTCTTTGGAGAATTTCTCACCCTGATTCTTCCCAACTAGCTGCTGGCCTAGCTGTCAGAGTGGGAAAGACCCGCTGCATTGAGAGGTTAGCATGGGATGAGGGAAATTTTCCCTCTATTTTTTTTTACTTGTCCATATGCAGAATAAATTTTGTTACAAGCAATGAGGCATGTGCGGACGTGCACCGTGAGTAGAAACATGCTGCTGGCTGTGGGTGCTCTGCTAATTGAATCTGGTAGCGGCCCAAGTGCTCGGCACACAGGGAACACTGGGTGGGGTAAGGTTAGTACTATCTACAGAGACTAAGAAAGCCTTCACTAGATGATGGTTTACACAGGGGGTGGTGGGACAAGCATTAAGGTTAGCATGACCTGTTGGAGAAAAGACCTTCATTGCAATGGGTCAGTGAGGTGAAGGAAGGGGAAATGAATTAGCGGTGCCCTCATGTGGACACGGTGATGATGTGGGGTTCAGCAGTCCACTGAGGCCTAGTTTTTTGCCTGACCTGGACTCAAACATGGTCTAAGCACAGCTGACCTGAATCTCACCTGAGAATGGCAAGTCATTTAGAGAGCTGACCCAACACTTCTCCCCAAAACTGGGTACTGCTGCCTCATCCTTGGGGCTTGGTCTGTTGTGGGCTTCTTGCTCCCCATCTGTCTGCAACAGCCTCCTGCACACAGGGGCCACTGTCATGCAGCACCGAGCAGGCTGCAGGCCAGGAGGAGATGCAATTTATGGGCTTCTCCTGGTGTCAGAGGAACCTTACAGTGGCAACAGCTGGCAGGAGCTGGGCACACAACCAACGCGTTGCCTATCCCAGGAGCAAGAGAAGGTGATCAGACACAACCCAAACTCAGCCTGAGATGGTCAGGTTGTTTTTAGACCTCACACGAATCCAACACTTGTAGCTGTACCCATCAGGTTAGGGTTGGGCTGCAAGGACTTAGAGGGACCAATGCTGCCTACCCATCTGCCGCTTTGATCAGTGGGGAGTCAAACCACAGCAAGCTGACTCAGCCATCCCTGAGCCACTTTCAGACTCCCCTCAGGTCATACCTCACTGGGCAGCAGGGAGGTTCCTCTCCATTTGGGTAGACTAGTGTCTCCACCCCAGCTTGCAGCTCCTCGGTGACGTCCAGTTGTGTGCCTGGTGGTCCAGGCCAGTCTTCAGTCTCCTGCAGGGCTGCATGAGCCCCCCAGCCTGGGATCTCAGGACCAATCTCTGGCTTCTCGAGTGGCTGGACCTCAACTGAGCTCCTGGTCTCGGCTTTTATACTGACTGTTCCACCCCCTTGCTTCCAGACAGGTGATAAGCAGGTGGGGGCGGGGCCTGCCTCCTGAGTCTTGGGGAGAGGTTCTTCCCTCTCCCTGTCAGTGAAGAGCTACTCCACCTCACTACAAGCAGTATGAGGAAGTCCTCCCTTACCACCTTTTGTAGGCGTGTAGCAGGCATCATAGTTTAGCCCTGAGAATTTACCCACTACATAGCTGACAGATGCTTTTATGGGGCAGAAACTCGGAAGGTGAAAGGCCACAGACTTCAGAAGAACACTGAAATACACAAGCAGTGGCTGTGACCTGGCCGGTTTGCAGGGCGCCGAAGGAAGTAGAAGGAACCTGGCACTTAGCATCAACCCAACATTGTAAGCATTGCTAAATGAAAGTTAACCAGTGGAACAAGACCGGAGATGCTGTCATTGACGCTTAAAGGTTTCTTTTTTCCTGAGTTGATATTGTTATTAAAGTTGACAACTGTAGCTGAAAAATCACAATTTTTGGTTACCTCTTAACAGGCCTTTGAAAAGACGCCATGCTGCGGTGGGAATCTAAACCGAAGCATGCAAGAGCCTTAGAACCAAACAGCGGAACTGATCAGAAACCGGTGGAAGCCCTGTAGAATAAGATGTTGAAATCAGATCAGGACAAAACTGTGACAGCATCTGGGAGGGGCGTGGGCAGATAGATCATTATTGTTGTTTGTATGGCGATAGCACCCGCAGGACCCAGCTGCGCTAAGGAATGTACATACATATAGTGACAGACAGGTCCTCCGAGCAGTCATGTCATCAGAGGGACAGGTTGTGTGAAGTAACCTCTGTTATGGGACCAGCCTGTAATCAATCAGATCTCTGACTGATGCAGAGTCAAATCCCTACTGCCTGTGCAATACCGGTGAAGACAGGGGCTTTCTGCTGGAGACCCTGCTGATGTGTCAAGAGGAGACAGGGTAGTTCATGATCAGAGCACTGTCTGGAATTCAGAAAAGCATTGAACACTCGTCTAGATTTTGCCAGGTTGCTCTACTCCTGGAGAAGGCAGATGTGGTGCATTAAACTCTGGTGGTACTCTACCAGAACAAGGGAATTTTGTCAGCCTTCTCCATCTCCACTGGATGCAATGAGACAGAGCCTGGCCGTTTGGAAAACAGGTCTGTGGTATTTTTCTCAGTCAAGAATGCTGGGCCAGGAGAGGAATGCGTTCACCTGTCCATTTTTATTATTCTTGCCCTGGGTATGTCACTGGCTGCTTTCAGTCTTCTGTCTGGCAGCTGTTGATTCTAGTAGTGGGCAAGTTCCACAGTCTTTGTCTCTGTGTGAGTTGCTGACAAATTCCAGTGAGCTGCCACACAAGACACAAACATCAAAGGGCTGGCATGTGTGTTTTCTGAAGCAGATTTCTAGGTTTTACTGGGCTATAAAATATAGTGAGGAGGATATAAAAACAAAGCTGTGATGGACTTAGCAGAGAGCCAAAGCAAGCAGGGAGAGAAACGAAGAAAAAGAGAAAAGGGGTAATGTGTAAGGAATGACGTCTCGGCTCTGTGTCAGGAAGAACAGATCCCTGGATAACTGTGAAAAGCATAAAACCGGTTTAGTCATTTAAAAAAAAAAAACCTGATAAAGGGAATAAGAGGGACTTCAAAGCATAAATTTCCCAAGTGTCTGACACTGGTGTCTGGAACAGTTGTTTGGTGAGAGATAGCGGCAGCGATTTTAATGAACTTTAAAGAGCGGTATAAATAGGCATAGACAATGAAAGGCAGTCGCATTAAAGCAGGGCTGTGAGGAGAACTAATTGCGAGAACAGGATTTAAGTGACACATTATTACTTTTATTTAGACGTAGAAAACCTTTTGCTTAAAAAGACTAAAGTGCCTCAATCCAGATTTTCTGGTGAACCAATCAGATGCTTTATTCCAATGAAACTCTTTAGAAAATACATGGGATGCTTAGCTGAAAGGCAGAGACAGAACTAAGTCAGAAAAGTAGGGGGGCTTTTTTTGGTTTGTAAGTAAAAAAGCATCTATTCTTTAATGTGCAATCCCACTTTGATATCTTACATGTGTTTTGCAGAGAGGCAGCTGGGGGAATCAGAGGATCAAAACCATCAGAAATGGGAAAGACCCCTAAGATGGGTCAATGTGCCCTTCACCCTGGTCCAGGGCATTCACAAGACATTAGACCTGACAATCACCTCAGTCTGATTCCCGTTCCGCCTTTCCTCACTTGACAGACTGAAGTTTGGACGTGGTTTAAGTGATATTTAACTGACCAGCTCACCCCAAGTCACATGTGAGATGTGGCTGGTGCTTATAGCTTGTTCAGTCTGCCTCTCAATAGGTTGCTACTAGGGGGTGCACAGATAACCCTGCATACAGTACCGAAACCTTTTAGTTCTGTAGATTATTTGGCCTGACAATGTGATGTAAAACAACCTCATGGGTTGAACCACTGCAGCCACTCATAGGACATGAAATCAGGAGTCTAGCGTGTCAATGTAACTCATATTTTGGGCCAGAACAGTAGAATCTGGTGAAAACCCAAATGGTTTCATTCACTGTTTTAATCACATCATGACTTTTATCAATCATTTCAGTTTAGGTACTTATAAATGGAGAGAAATAAAACAAAACAAAAACCCCACCCTTAATGTCAGTGAAAAACAATATTAATCATCAACTTGACTCCATATTTATTTGATGTTAAAAATGCTTCTTGAAGCTGTGTTTTTTTCATGTATTTATATATTTATTCTTCTTCTTCAGAAGTGGGACTGGCTAGAGACAAAGACATGTCTGAGCTTCTCAGCTGATCACAAACTAGAGTGACTTCAATTATCAGCATCGTGATCCAGATCTGTGTAGTGAAGAAAGGAGGGAGAGATGAAAAGACAAGGAGAGAGGCTAAGAGAAAGAAAATGTGTCAGTTTCTTGAGTAACAACTTAGAAGGAGATTTCCTTTAAAACGGAGGAGCCTATTAGCTACCTTCACCTGCCCTTTTTTCCACAGGACAAAAACAAAAATATGCATGAGAAGCCTTTTTTGTATCTTTTTGCCTCCAAATGAGAGGTACTATATGGATAGACAAGCTTGTTCAGAGGAAAAAGGCCTCGGAGAAATATTGCCTGTTTTTAGAAACAAACAGGATACAGAAAGCAACATCTGTATTCAAGACTCTCAATCCCAGATGGAGTTCACAAATAATATCTGCGAAGATGAAACGCTGGATACTCAACACAAATGTGAAGAGTGGGCTCTTGTATGGATATGAGACCTGGTGTACTAAAAAGTCTTCAACTCACAAGCTATAGACATTCATAAACAGAAGCCTGAGGTACATCTTTCACATCAAATGGCAAGACTTCGTCAAATGAAGAGCTTTGGAACAGAGCAGGACAAGAACTAATTGACAGTGAAATCAAGAGAAGAAAGTGGGGATGGCTAGGAGTTTGGAGTTTTTTCAAAGAAAAGGCCTCTAAGAAAATTTTAACATGAAGCCCTAACCTCATTCTCAAAAATGGCTGAACTTCTTTGACTCAAATCTTCCAGCAAAAGACTTCGCCTAAGGCATGTAAAACTTCAGCCCAAATTATTAAAGTTCTCAGCAGCTGAGAATGGGGTCTCACTGTGGGAAGTGTTGAGCAATCTTGAAAGGAGGTGCTACAAGCCCCACTTACTATTACATACTAGTAAACTACCAAAAGACTGAAGACTTGTCTATACGACAAAGAAGATCAACCCATTCAGGGCTGATCTTCCAGAGTTCGATTTTGCACTTCTGGTAGAGACATGCAAAATTGAACTATCTGCAGTTAGCAGTCGACCCCTGTACTCCTTGATATCGTGAGGAGTAAGGAAAGTCAACAGGAGAGTTTCTCCCATTGACCTCCCTCTGTGTGGACAGCCAAGTAAGTGAATTTCAGGTAAGTCAAACCTAGCTAAGCAATTGCCATAGCTGGAATCGAATATCTGCAAGTGACTTACCTGCCTAGTATAGACTAAGCCTTTTGAGGGTGTGAGGCAAGTACTGTAAAGTGAGGAAGCGTCAAGATGGTGCAATCTCTACATGTGGATATATTATGATCCTGCCTTTAATTATATTATTACATATTATGTTTCAGTAAAGCCCAGTTGCACTATATTCTTCGGTTCTAAAGGGTTAAAACAAGAAGAGAAACGACAAAGGATGTGCTGTTGGATGTATATACTGCTCCTGAAAAACACTCCATAGATCACTGACAAGAACATATCTTGGGGCACTTTACCAGAAATGAAACAAGTTCCATGAACAGCAAAATTCAAAACATATTTGATCTGCACCTACAACACATGGATTCCCACCAGGCATTGTCAATACAAACCTGTCCCCAGAACTGACCCGAAGAATTTTCATAGGTGTTTTTGGAAAAATCCTGGGTATAGATCTTGGAACCAGTTTTACAATGTTGAATGAAAGAGGAAAAGAGCGTAGGTAATAAAAACAAAAGTATCTAAAAGTTAAGATGATGGAGTCCTCCCCACATTCAAAAGATTTCTCTGGTTCTGTTTTGCAGTGATCACTTTCCATTTTGTCCCATAACTTAAAGTGGGTGGCAGGGTCCCCATGGTTAAAAACATACCTAACGTGTTCTATGTAATGAGGGAGGGAGGGAAAAAAGATAGCAGTGGAACGAACTGAGAACCAGTGATTTTTCTCAGTGAATTATTACTAGGTAAATGAAAATGGCAATACAAATAAGACATCATAATAACAATAATGCTGAGCACTCTTAATCATCTTTTCAAAATTGCCTGCAGCTATGTTGGTTAATAAAGAAATATGGTCAAAGTTACGGTGTTTTTTTATTTTAGCCCACAGCCGTTGGACCCAATCCTACACTGTGTACAGTGTCTCTGTTAACCTTCATTTGTGGTGTATCTGGCTTTTATTTATTTTTTAGAAAAAAATTGTTACCCCTCCTCAAACTCTTCCATCAGGCAAGGAAAGCAGATTTCAAGAATGCTGGTTCACTTCAATTAAACCCTGAGCATTAATCATACATTTGGCACGATAAATGTTTCTAATTAACATCTTGCTTAAAACCACATGTGCTTTATATTACTTTCAAAAGATCTATCTGTACAGGTAACCTCAGGAAAACCATTAACAGATGGCTGGACACATCTGAAATGGGGATTGACAGGAGGCATTTGCCAATTATAAGCCTGAGACAGCAAAGCAGAAGCTGGGTTATTAACATTGATAATTTAAGGCACCTGTAAACGTTGTGTCTCTGAAAGCTGGAATGGAACTCATCCTTATAGAGGAGGGATGGGTGGATTTGTTGCTGCCAGATAGGGATGGGACTCTGGGTTCAGCCTCACCGATTTCTTTTGTGACCTTGGGCAACTCACTTAATTGCTCTCTGCTTCAGCTCTCACTCTCCATAAATTGGAGATAATATCTGCTTTCTCCAACCCCTTCTCCGTCTTGTCTAATTAGATTGTAAACTGTGTGTGGGAGTTTCTGTATGTCAACACAGCTATCTACACACTTGCCTTTTCTTTCTCCAAGGTCAAGGCAATATCTTATCCCTCCCTTTTGTTAACAGCAGAAGGAAATCACTTCCACAATCCCTGGCGCCTTTGAGAAGGGAGCGGAAAATATCTCACGTTTTCTATATCTCCTCTGTTGCCTCAGCAGTGCGATCATTCACCTCTGGGGTTTCCATGGTACTTGTCTCCCTTTTTCTTCTTCCAGACTTTGATCACTGATTCTAGATACTGTATGGTTCTACTTTTTCTTGATCTCGCTGGTGGCAGCAAGAAGGTTTTGATTAAGCAGCTACAGTGATCTGATGTGCTTTCACTATTGATTCTGTTTCCCAGGTGCCAGGATTTACATTTCTGTGTGTGTGCGCTCAGTCCTCACCCCCTCACTCTGCCTTCTCCCCCAGCACCTCCCACTCACTGCTAAGCAGCTGATTGGTGGCTGGTTGGGTGGTGGGTGGCTGCTTTTGTGACAGAGTCGTACGTTCTGGGCTGAGGGAGGATGTTTGCTCTGTAACCTGGGTTGTCACAGGTGCTAAGATTTGGGAGTTCTGAGGTGTGTCATGTCCTAGCAATCTTTTCTGAGCCCATCATGGCCTCTCCCTGAATGGATCTCATTACTAGGTCTTTGTGACTTAATGGTGGGATGAATCTTTATAGCTTTGCTGATGTAAAAATTTCCCAAACTTAGTATGTACCAACAGATCATCTTTGCCCTTCACAGAGAATCCCAAGCAGGTGCATATCAGCTTGGGAATGGGCACTTGCTGTACCTATTCATGGGTTCTTGTCTGGACTTTTCTGCCCACTGTTGCCTCTTGGAGCTCTTGATTCCTTGCTTTTTGTCTCTTCTTTGACTTGCCCCTCTGGGCCCAAGAGGCCAGGAGACTGCACCTAGCTGCTCTGTTACTAATGTGATCACTGACAACTAGAATGGTGGTAGGGCTTCCTTTCCCACGCAACACAGAGCTGACCTCACTGTGCTGCTGAGGGCAGGATGTGTTTGAGTGCTCTCCCCGCTGCCTCTGCTCTGTTCCCCGTGATGCACATAACAAGGACAGGTATCAAAATAACGTTCTCTGCCTGGTTTGAGCTGATATTCCCAATACCAGGAAAGAGGTTATCACTGGTACTGGCAACAGCTTACTAGCAAAAAGGGCTAAACCTCTTAACTTCTAGAATATTCTCTAAGCCAGTGTTTCTCAACCAGGGGCATGTGTACCCTTGGGGGTACACCAAGGTCTTCCGGGGGTATATCAACGCATCTAAATATTTGCCTAGTTTTACAACTTTACATGAAAACACTGGTAAAGACAGTACAATCTAAACAGCCCTTCAGACAGTGACTTGTTTCTACTGCTTCAAACGCCTGATGCTGAAATGTACGTACAGTATTTCTGTTCCAATTCATTTATTTGATAATAAGATGGTAGAAAGTCAGCACATTTTCTGTAGTTGTCTTCTGTGATATTTTTGCATGTTTTTGTACTTAAGCAGTTTTTAAGTGAGTTGTAACTTGGTGGTGTGCGAAGCAAATGTGACTCCTGGAAAGGGTAATCTGGAAAGGATGAATGGAACTTGTGTCAAGACCTCAGATTACCATAGGACCATGTTTCTCAACCAGGGGTACACGCACACTTAAGGGTAAGTGAGAAAGTCTGGGGGTACTTATAATTTTTTTTTGAAGAAGGGGTACTCTATAAAAAGGGTTGAGAAACACTGCTGCGAGGTATAGTGTAGTGTTCTAATTGTGGCATTCAAGAGTAATCTCGTGACTCTGGCTTGGATACTTTAGATATTCTTTCATTTACACTTCTGTAAGTCATAAATGACTCTGGAAATATAGGAATTGTGATGGATATAAAATTCATTTGAAGGAATATTCAAGTTCAAAATGTTTCTAATTAAGGCTGGCATTTTGTGGTCTCTGATTTGTCACAAAATGAAACATGCAGTAGCGTAAGAGCATTTTGTTTTTAGTTTTGGCAGAAACAAGATAATCTCTCCCACAGATACTGATGAAGTTGAATGATATGTTTTGTGAGTCCCAATATTCAGAAAAGGCCTGAGAGAGAGGTCAAGATCGACTGCTCCTTGTGAATAGTAACAGAGAGAAAGCCATGCTAGTCTATACACTACCAAAACAAAAAGGCAGTCCAGTAGCACTTTAACAAAATAATTTATTAGGTGATGAGCTTTCGTGGGACAGACCTGGCCTTGATCTGAAGAAGTGGGTCTGTCCCACGAAAGCTCATCACCTAATAAATTATTTGATTAGGCTGGGTCTACACATGCCCCTTCCTTTCGAAAAAGGCATGTTAATGAGCGGGTTCAAAAGATGCTAATGAGGCGCTGCAATGAATATCTATCTCTGATCAGAAGAAGGGCTTTCAAAAACTGGGGGTGTTTTCGGAAGGTCCTGTCTCCACGGGCGGCACGCGATTCAAAAAGCTGCACTTTCGAATTGCCACCGCTGCCATTATGCTAATGAGGTGCTGCATATTCATTGCGACACCTCATTAGCATCTTTTGAACACACTCGTTAACATGTCCCTTTCGAAAGGAAGGGGCATGTGTAGACCCAGCCTTAGTCTTTAAAGTGCTACTGGACTGCTTTTTTGTTTTGCTCCTTGTGAAATGTGGAGGTTTAATTTCTAAACATGTGGGAAAGGCAGCCTTACCTCTGCTCTGTTGTGATACCCTGCAACACCTTAATGCTCATGTTTTTAAGGCATTTTATTGTTTGTGGTTCCAGTTAGATTTTAAGGTACCTGGTTTTTTAATTCTTAAGTTATTTAAAAGGTGAGACCTGAACACTAAAAAAATGCCATCAGAAAACTACCATGAAATACTTCAAATGACTGGAAAAACATATTAACCTTAAATATTTGCTTATATTTAAGTTTTCACAGGTAGATTGCTTTGGTGTACTGAGGAACATAAAGCTACCAGAAGGCATGGCCCATAACTTGTCCCTCTGAAATCAGTGGAAATACTTTTTAAATGCTACTCAGTGCGAACAGGGATGGGGGAATCTGAGTATATAAACCACAGCCCACATGTTTATTCATATATAGGATCTATGAGTTGGAGTGGAGACTTTACCCATATCTCAGATGCCCTATTCAGTGGGCTTTGAGCTCTGGTTGAGTGACTACTGGGAACTTTCATTCTGGAGCTGAGAAACCTTCCAGATGGGAACCTCCCTGGACCGGCATGTCCATAAACCTTTTTGTTCCAGTGAAATTGTGCTTTCCTACTGAGAAAAATTTCACTCATTTTTTTCCCCTTTGGGCCAGCTCTCCTCATTTTGGCAATAAGGACACATTTAATATGATTGACATTTTTACATACAATATTATTTTAATGAATGTCTATTAAAAATGAAATTGACAACCTTGAAAGATAGTGTTACAAAAAAATGCTTCCGTTTGTTCACTCCACAGCCATTTCCAGCAGCTGCCAAAGATCTGACAGAGTTAGGAATAGGTAAATCTCTTCCCTGTGCTAAACTGTCAAGCCTTCTCTTGTGGAACATGTCAGAAACATGCACCTGCTTAGTTGAGAAATTACATCTGCAATTCCCATGGAAGTCAACGGGCATTTTACGTCTGAAAAGAATGCAGGATTTGACCCTGGAAAGGAACATTTCAGGATAGTCCCAAAATTTTCCCTGCCCTTCCTTTTGATTTTTTTTTATGTGGCCCAAACAAATACTCCTTTAAACTAATCAGGCAATTGTTGGTCTTCCAGGACTAATGGGCACTCATGAACAACTTTCCAATCACAAATAGTCTATACAAGAGTGAGGGGGTTTTGACAGCAGCTTTCAACGACCCGAAGGGAGATTACAAAAAGGATGGAGTGAGGCTGTTTGCAGTGGTGACAGATGACAGGACGAGCAGCCAGAGTCTCGAGTTGCCGTGGGAGAGGTCTAGGTTGGATATTAGGAAAATCCATTTCACCAGGAGGGTGGTGAAGCACTGGAATGTGTTACCAAGGCTACATCTACACTTGCCCCTTCTTTTCAAAAGGGGCATGATAATGAGTGAGGTCAGAAGATGCTAATGAGGCGCTGCCATGAATATGCAGTGCCTCATTAGCATAATGCTGGCCAAAGCAATTTGGAAGTGCTGCTTTCAAATCGCATGCCATCTATGTAGATGGGGGCCTTTCAAAAGGACCCCCCAGTCTTGAAAGCCCATTATTCCTAAAACCAAGTAGAAATAAAGGGCTTTTGAAAGGCCCCTGTCTACATGGATGGCATGCGATTCGAAAGCGGCACTTTAGAATTGCCATGGCCTCCATTATGCTAATGAGGTGGTGCATATTCATGGCAGCACCTCATTAACCTCTTCCAACCCTGCTCATTACCATTCCCCTTTCGAAAATAAGGGGCTAGTGTAGACGTAGCCCTAGAGTGGTGGTGGAATCTCCATTCCTAGAGGTTCTTAAGCCCTCACTTGACAAATCACTGACTGGTATAATATACTTGGGATTGGTCCTGGTTTGAGCAGGGGGTTGGACCTGATGACCTCCTGAGGTCTCTTCCAACCCTATGATTCTATGAAATGTGTACATGTACCCCAGCATTCCTGAGCAATGCTGTGGTAACAACTTGGCGTGCACATGCCAAGAAGAGAGGAATTCTGGTCAGCATATACTTTTTTGTTTTCAACTGCGGAGGTGTTACCTACTGGCTGTCATGATTTACCACTAGACAGTTACCCTATTGGGTGAACTGGCTGTTAAATATATGACTCTCCTGCCCTCTACTGGATGATGTCAGAACTAACTAACCATATCATAGGCCGTACAAATCTTGCAGCTGGTGGTGGCTCTCCTTCAGTGCAAATGGTCAAAACCTCTCTCTTTGAAGCAAGAGCGGTTCAGTTCTATCTCTGCTGCCCTTGTAAGGTTCTCACCAGCCACACTATGCATTTAAAATCCAAAGGATACAGTTTTTAATGGTTATTACATGATAATGCAGTAGGATCTTTCCAGCATATTCCTGGCATCAACATGAAGACGACATGAAGAATTAACCATGAGCCACCTGAACACATTCTATGTCTCTCTTTTGTCCTCTTTATGGATGAGCCAAGGTTGGGCAAAGCTGCTCGATAGTTTGAGAGTGTCTGTGCTGCTACAGTGTGAATGGGGTTGTTAGTAGAGGATCCAAAACCCACTAGCAACATGCTGTGTCTGCTCATACCCAATAAACCAATTACCGCAAAGGGAACTGAAGGTGAATCTGATGTCTCAACTCATCATATGCCCAAATACATATTTAACACACATTTAAGAATCTATTTTTATGACATGTAACTGTAAATTGACAGATAAAAGAAACCTCACAATGCTGATCCTGAGGTCTGAAAGGCAAGGTCAAAAATCTAGTAAACAAGACATTAAAGGAGGTTTTTTTTAATCACACTCGCTTTATTGGATTATTTTTTATACAATAACCGTGAAAAGAATGTTAAAGGGACATTCATTTCCACATTTCAGTTAATTGTTTTTAAGAGATCAGGAGAGAAAAGAGGCTGAAATCCCAGGGCTTCTGAAATTAATGGCTAAACTTCCATTTAGTTGAATAGGGCCAGGGCATTGTTCATAATATTTTGCTCACATGGAACTTTGTCCAAATGACGTAATCCCTGGTGCTATAGGGCCAGACTCTGTTCTTTCAACTGTCAGGGCTTGTTTATCCTCTTGCTTATGGTAATGCAAATCAGGAGGAATGCCACTGAAGTTGATCCACTTATGCTGCTGTATAACTGATGTGAGAGGACACCCTGGCTAACAGTCTGCAGTGGGAATTCTTATGGCATAGATTGAGGCAAATGTTTATCTTAGCCATCCTGGTCCAGGGGGATGTTGTGTGGTAAATCTCTTCCCCTCAGTTTTCAGCTTTTCACAAGTGAGCACAAAACATGCTGTTTGCCAAGTCATTCTCTAAAGTTTTGGGCTGGAATTTTTGATGGTAGTTTTTTCAGGAGAACTCTGCTCCCATTTAGGCACCTAAATTAATGGCTGTATTTTCAAAGGAGCTCAGCAGCTTGAGCCCTGAAAATCTGTCCCAAGGACTATGGAAGTTAATAGACTCTCTTTGGCTTCAGAGGGCTTTGGGTCATCCTTTGCAGATGATGGTGCTGTGAATATATTCCAAGAATGAGTTGATAACATCCACTTCAGAGACCCTGGTCTTTCGTTAAACTCCTTAATGGTCTAACTTAGCTTCTGCAAAGGTGTCGCCCTCCCCAGGTATGAGCTACCAAGACTACTGCAAAGACTGGATCTGCTGAGGTACATGGAACCTCAGGTGAGACATCTAGGCATACGTGCAGAGTCCTCGGCAGAGGATCTTCAGCTATGGAACTCCTGGCCAACTATGACCCAGATCACCAGGAGTCTGACAGAGAATATTGCAGTATCCATCATTTTGTACAAGACTACTCCAGTTTTGTTGACGGACAAATGATGACCTAGCATCAGGTGGCAACTCTGTTTAATACCCGTGTCTAGACTTTTGCAGGATTGTCCCTTTGTTGAGGTAGTTGTGCTGGGAAATTGGACAGAGTGCTGTGTGTGTACATTGCCAGCTGCCCCATCCTGGTGTCTTTCATAGTGGCAACCCTGAGATTAAAATGAATCACAATAAGTCTCATAGTCTAGGGTGACTACATCTTGGCTGGGTGATAAGCAGGGCTCTTTGCAACTAACACAACGTGATTCTCAAGTTTGTACTATGGTGCTGGGTGCTTTACCCATGTGACAGGCAGGTGGCCATACAAGCCTGACTTTAGGGCAAGATGAGCAGGGTGGTTGCCTTGGGACCTGTGAGTTCAGAGTCCTGCACTTCAATTGACAACAGCAGGCACCACCCACCGGCCAGCCCCCAGTGTCAGTGTGCTGCCTTCGCCTCCACGCACCAGCCAAGCCCCACTATCATCATGCTGCCTTGGGCCCTGCAGACTCTTTGGCTTAACCAGTGGCCATAGAGATGTGGATGAGTCTCCCTGTATTCTTTGAGGCTACCAACAAAAATGCCAGTCAATAAAAGGAATAAAAGTTGATTTTTAAGTGAACAAGTGCCTAGTTGGAATTCAATCAACTTTCCAAATTCATATCACACTCAACTGCCCATAAACCTTCAGACAGTAACAATTTTCAGTTGTACTGATTGGTATAACTTGGCAGTGTAGAACAAGAAAACGATCCCTGGAGCCTTTTAGACATCAATCTTGCATTTCTCCAATAAGGGGCTGTGATTTTATTGGCTAATAGCAGCTCTGCAAATAAATGGTTGATTATTTATCATGACAGACTAGACTCTGTTGAAATTAGTTTTGGGGTAAAAATTTCAAACGTGCCTAAGTTCCTGGAAAAAATGCAATGGGACTTATGCTCCTAAATCACTTAAGGGCTTTTTCAAATGCTTGTGAGTCAGTAAGACTAATGTACACTCGTTCAATTCACGGCAGGCTTCATCTTGCAAGATGCTGAGAATATGATATTCCACAGATTCAAGTGCTCTACTTCACCTGGATTCCAGAGCTCAGCACCTTGAAAGGTTTGAACCATGTGGCAGTGGAGTTCCAGTAAACAACTAACAAGCTACAGGTGTCTATGCTGGCTGCTTAGCAAGTGAAAGAAATAAGAATGCAAGGACTTTTTTTATTTCAATATTGAATAAAAAGGGTAAATGTACATTTTTCCCCCTAAAATGTGTAGCACTCCCTGAAGGAGATCACCCTGATACATTCACGCTAGGCACTGGGTAGCTTAAAATCTAAACCTAGATCTGAATCCCTTTTCTTCGCAATTATTCATGGGTCCATGTGCCTCAACCTTTGGAATGCTTGAAATGTAGATCCAGATTCTGCAGCTTGGTCCCATCCCTACAAAAACACAGTACCTGATACCAATCTCAAACTAATTTTACACCAGTGTAACCTCAATGATTGCAACGGAATTCCTCTGTATTTACTCTAGGACAAGGTAATCAAGAATGCAATCAGAACCACAGACTCGGGAGAGACATTTTAATTCTATAGATCAAACAGTCTCTGAAACAAAATCTGAAGGACTGAAGACAGGAAATCTGGATTTTTTTCCCCAGTAGCTGTCCCATTCTTATACAGGGCTATACTGAGGAGAAAAGATGAGCTGTAGTCTTCAGGTTCACAACAAGGTTCCCAGATCCTCCACGGCAGCATTTGCATATTCTGTTCCCCATTAACACGAAGTGGTATTCCGAACGTTAGTTTATAGCATTCTTTTTTTCCACTGTACTCAAATAAAGATAGTTTCTTTTGCCTGCTGCGCTGAGGTGATTAGATCTACTTTTTCAGCATTGTCTGACAACAAACTTACTAATCTATTTGGGTTTATTTGTTTTACAAAAATATTTTCATCCAAAAGCAGTCTTATTCAAAGAATGTCACTCCAAATGCACTTTTTTTCATTTAATTCTGGAAGTAAACTGTAAGGGTTCACTTTTAAAGGGACACAGACCCAAAACACCCATAATTCAGATATCTAATTTACTTGCTTTTTGTACCATTTCTCTACTGTCTTCATTCAACAGCCAATGAAACTAGATTGCTCAGCTTTATTTTCTGGTAATAGTAAGTTTCACTTTAATTTCTACTTAACTATATGGATTGCCATTGCTTTTGGGAAAAGCTAAATTCCTCCTCAAGTCAACATTCACCTGTTGTAAGAGAAATATAAATAATCCTTAGACACTTTTATTCGTCTTAAGTTTTGTAAAAACATTTAACAAAACTTATATTTCGAGTCTAATCCTCTTGATGGTCCCCCTTTAACCTTATACCCATTCAAACTGTTATGAAACACATCCCATGAACTCAAAGACATAAAAAAATCTCAAGGCTCTGGATTTTTCAAAGGCCAATTGAAAACTTTCATCCAGGCTGGTTTTTTTTTTTTCCATTTGGAAAAGGCTTTTTGTCTCATCAAAATATTTCCATGGAGAGCATTATTTTTGTCCTCCCCTCCCCACAAAAATGAAAAAATGACAAAACATGCTAAAACTGAAAAATTTCAACTTGACTCCTTGCTTCCAGCTTTCCTTGCATGACTTGTGTTGCCCACAATGCACTGCAAAAACTCCACAGAAGGCATTCCGGCATAAGATGGTGCATGGCACACTGGCAGACCTGCCCATGGTGCACTGAATTCTGCATTGACATAAGCTTTCCTGGTCACTGCCTGCAGTGCTGATGCAAGCAGCCAAGCATGCACGTGCAGAAGTGGTATATTAGCCATGATTTCTCTACGCTGACCTAATGTGTGTTGAGCAAAGTTTGAGGTGGATGCCTGGCTTCACTCCCATGTTTGATAATATTAAGACATATGGCAGTAAATGATTTTGTAATATATACTACAGACATTGGAAAACACCACTGTTGATCAATTAAATGAGTGTTGTCAATCAGCATGCAACCATCTTCAGTCAGGTTTTGTTGATGATCTAGTAGAAGAGCTCTTTTCTCTGAGACAAGACGGATCCAATGGCCTGTGCTGCTATGGCATTACATTAGCTAAAACAACAACACCCACCCTGAAGGAACTGGATAACATGTTACCTGGAGGTGACTGCTGTGACAGGTAGGTTGCTGTAGACTGCCTTTAGAACAACATTGGACCGCCCACCTCCATTAGACCTTATTTTCAGGGACTTGTAACTTCTAAGAGTATTGGGTCAAAAGTATTCTCTTTAGACTGTGTCTAGTTGCCAAGTGGCATGTTCTCAAAGGAGAGAGAGAGTGTAGCATTCCTTGGACTTCCACTTGGCATGTTTAAATTAGAAGGCTTTGGCTGGCGATGTGGCCCAGAGAGGGCTTCATTCGTGCAGCCACTTTTTGGTCCTCTCCTCTCCCAGGGAATCAGGAGAACAAGCCATTTGTTTTGTGAAGTGACTTTCACTGGATGGACTCTCATTACAATGAACAAAATGATCTGAATCAGCATGTCCAATTCCCATGGAAACAAGGTGGGGAACAGACACCGTAGTTTTTACTCTAGCTGGAGGGAGACAAATATTCCCAAGTCAAAGGACAGCTGGCACCAGAAAACATGTACAGCTCATGAAAACCTTCAAGGTAGTTTGGACCACCTGCTTCCCTTTCTGCTGACAAATCACATTTCTTATGCTTAGGTTTTTTACTGCTGGCATCATTGCATTGTACTGTAATGACTGGCCAAGCAGGCAGGCCTCGTGTTTATGACGTGACAAATGATGCAGTGATTGAAGCTAGGTACACTTTCATTTCTTGTGTATGTGCTCAGGGAAATCTGAGCTGTAATGAGGCAGGTTGAGATGCTGGAGGCAGCGGGGAAGTTTGGCCATGATAGACTTAAGGAGCTCAATCCATTCAGTTTATTGAAGAGGAGATTTCAAAGCAACTTGAACATGGTCTGTAAGTCCCTGCACTGGGGAAAGATTTCTGACATTTAGCAAAAGTGGAGTAAGAACCAATGTCTGAAAGTTAAAATTAGAAAAAAATGGAAGTGAGGCATAACTCCCTAACAGTTGAGATAATTCGCCATCAAATCAGCTTACGAAGGAAAGGCATGAATTTATCATCACTCTGAATCTTTAAATGGGGACTTGGATGTCTTTCTGGTTCAACCACAAGTAATTGAGCTGGGTTAGTGTTATGCATCAGTGCACAAGTAAGACTAGCAAGAAGTGCCCTGGAGCTTTTCCCAGGCTGGCCAGGCTAACCCAGTGGAGAAGTGTGTCTGGATCTTGCCACTTAAGAGATCCCCTTAGCCTGGGTGGTCCTACAACAGAGGATGTTACTGCCTCACAGTACAGCACAGTAACTGTGACAGCTTCCCCCCATAGAAAATGTAGCTTCTTTTTTTTCAAAAATTTGAGAATTTAAATATCTTGGCTGAAGAACAAAATACATATATTGATTAGAAAATGATGTGGTGGTGTCAGCTGGGAATAATATTCCTTGTGTCTCAAGTTTCTATTTTATTCCGTAGGCTGGCTCCTGATTCAGATTACAGCTTCCATAAACCTTATTGTCTGCCCTGACATTTACGGGAGGGAGGTGAATCATGGGGATGCCTACCGGGCATTGTGAAAGATGTAGCTCAGCTGGGGAACCTGGCTGTTTAAAAGAGCATAGGGAAATCTGACTACAGCCCTGTGAGTCACCATCGCAGTCTACCCAAATCAAAATATTACCAGTTTGGGTGGAAATTTCAGTTGCGGGTTAGTTTGGACTTTTTGTGAAAAATCAACACGTTATACGGAAGGCTGACATTTAAATATACTAGTTTAGGTGGAAAAGCAATTGTTTCCACGGAACATTTTTGATCTATTATATTGAGAGCCAAGGACCATGGTGCCTACAGGCTGGAGGTCCATTGAAGATATTTGATCAGGCCTATTCAAGATCAGACCTCCCTCAGAAGACATCCGATGCTGTACAGTGCATACAACTCATGACATCTCAAAACTTGGGGAATTTAGTCAGTGCTTCTGGAGAATTGTTTATGTGGACTTGATCAATAAATACCTCTGCCCTGCCTCAACACAAGGGCTCCTTCACCAGGGACATAACTATCAATATGTCGAGCCCTGCAGAACGGCACAGCAGTTTGTCCTTTGAGCAGGGTTCTGCAACTCTGTCACTACAAGGCCATTTTACAGTGTGTAGTATTTTTCTCCAGAAAGGCTTGCAGAGTTAATGCCAGGTAGGCTGTTGCATAAATCAGCACCAAACATCTGAAGGAAGGCATCTATGCTTTTCTCCTTTCTCTGAGACATTGTTCTCAGGTCATCAGCTTTATAGCCGTGCCTTGGAATAGCTGAATACCTGACTCTAGTTAAAAGTTTTGGATGCTCCATTAAATCCGGGCAGCAGCTGACTCTCTGTACCCTTTCTTGGCTGCAAGTCAGCATAAGGGATTTGGAGAGTGTCATTTCATCTGAAGGGCTGTCTTGTTGTTCTGTTAGGCTGGGCAACTTCTGGAAGCAGTTTTCCTGGGCTATCAAAAAGTTTCTAATAAATCTTAATAAGACATCCATGCTATGATGAATGATCTGATTCCGTACTTGGATCTTGGCTCCTGTTCCCAGTGGAGAGAGGCACAACCTCAAAACCCTGCCCTGGAACGGTTTAAATGGTTACCTCACTGTTTACGATTCATCCAGCAGAAATGACATTATGTTTACAGGCTGGGAGCTCCTGAAGGTTTGTTGGTTACTTGTGCAAGTCAGCACTCATCTCCCAAGGCAAACTTCTGTTCTTAGTTTACAGATTTCATGCCTGTCCAAGCCTAAGCGTTTGAGGGAGCATTACCCATTGGAAAAGAAAGTGGCTGTAAAATGGAAAGCACAATTAGATCAGGAGGAAATTTGACCCATCCAGAACCTTAGGCTACCTGCCAGCTGATCTATAAAGCTTTGCAGTTTGGAAGAGCTGGTGTATTATTATTGTTTCAGTAGCACCTAGGGATTGAGATCTGGGTCCCTTGGCCCTTGGCCTTGGGGTGCTATTCTGTGCTCTGAGTCAGGCACTGTGTCCTACACTGGAAGCTTCCCGTGAGATCTGGGTCCTTTGACCCTGTACAAACACAGTGCTCGGTTTGAGGTACTCATGCTTTACACAACTTTGTCCATTTTATAGATGGGGAAATGAGGCACAGAGATGTGAGCTCTCTCTACACTGCAGTAAAAGACCAGCAGCATCAAGTCTCAGAGCTGGGATCAGTTGAATTTGTCTGGGTTTGCAGGACTGAAAATACCCATGTGGGAGCTCAGGCTCACACTGCAGCCCTGGCTCCAAAAGCCAGCCAGGGTCGGCTTCTAGCTCGAGCTGGACTATCTATCCTATTGGAGCCCCACAGCATGATCCTTGCAAACCCAAGTCAGTTGACACAGGCTCTGAGTGTGAATGCTGTAGGTCTTGCTTTTCAGCATAAAAACACCCTAAAAAACTGCTCCTAGGTTCCACAGGGAGTCTGTGACAGAGCTGGATGCTGGACGCAGATTTCCTGAGCCCCACTCCAACACCTTAGGCTTGGTCTACATTCGGCAGGTAAGTTGATTGTAGATACACAGTTCTAACTACGGCAATTGCGTAGCTAAAATCAGCTTATTTGCAACTGACTTACATGGCCACCTTCACAGAGTTAGGTTGACTTCTCTTGCTCTTTGTGATATCAAGGAGTGCAGCAGTCAACTGCTGATGACAGGTAGTCTGGTTTCACCTGTCTCTCCAGAACTCCACAAGATCAACCCTGATGAGGCTGATCTTCTGTGTATTCTAGACGTGCCCATCCAACCCTCCTTCCTTTCTGTGCCACGTTTTTTTAGCGTTCCTTGGATGCCCTGTCTTTTGCTGTCTGTTTTCAGCAGTGAGCAAATGCACTGCTACATGCTCTTCTGGAGAGATTTCAAGTTGGAGAAGAAGCTACGAATCTACCAGCATAGTCTGTTTCATTGAACTGGTATTCTTGTTGGTGGGGCTGACTGGCAAACAAGAATTCTCTCTCATGGAAACTACAAGGTTTCACAGTTGGCTCTCCTGAAATTCCTCAGGACAACTGAAATTGAGACTCCTGCTGAAATAGCCCAGTGGTTTGGGGCTCGGGTGCTATTCTCTGCTCAGAGTCAAGCATGTGGGCTTAGTCGCTCCACTGGTTCTGAGCTACCTGCCGGACGCTAAAGCTACTAGAGACGCCATCAAAGCTAAAGGCCTTCCAAGTCCCTGGTGGTTGGTTTAGAGGGGGGAAGGTCATGAGGTGACACTCTCCAAAAGCAAGACCCACTCCTGTGACATTTGGTGCAGCTTCGCTCTGCACCTCAGCACTTTCCCACGGAATGAGCTGGCTGCTTTATGGCTTTTCACAGAAAAAGGATCAGACAGCCCAGAGTGGCTGTGTCCTTAACACATGTGCATTGCCTTGTTGCAAACGAGGAGCCCCCGGAGAGTGATCCTCCATTGCAGGACCCTTTCTCCAGATGGTGAATGAAGAGGACTTTAGAGGTATCAGTAAATCAGGTATCACTGGAGCCAGCTAAGGAGTCCAGGATCAGGGGTCAGCAGGCACACTTCATCCTATTGGAAGGCACTTACTAAAGCCCCAGTCAAATGGAGAAGATGAAGGTCCAAACCAAAATATTTAAGGGACTTAAATAAGGCCTGAAACAGGCTTTTGCGAAAAGGCTACCGTGGTTAGAAGCTTTATAAAAATGTTTCAAGGACTCTTTGACGTGAGCAGCTACGTGTGGTGGTGCAGGCCCAGAGAGGCTCTCACACAGTCCTTCAGCAGTGACAGCTCTGTCCTGGGGATCTTGGTGTAACTGCAGCCACTTGGGGCGATAGGCCCTGCCACAGACGTTCCGGGCACAGGTGATTTGCAGGATTGGCCCCCAAGGCTCCCTACCAGCATGAATGACTGTACTCCTGTAGGGCACACTTCACTAGCACATCCGAAAGCAGCAGCATTACGAGGTGTTCCTGGACATTACACCTTGGGGGATTTTTTATTTCTAGGTCTCCCATCAAAATCTTAGGCTATTCCATGTAATGCATAGGCCCACATCTCCTCTGGTCACAGCCCAATGTGATGTGCAACAGAGACCCAAAATAAGGGACACACCAAGGTCAGTAGAACAGGAAACTTTGAAAGGCGGTGAGAAGCCTCACTTTAGTGCAGGGCTCTGCAATCTGTGGCTTTGGAGCCGCATGTGCCTCCTTAAGGACTTCTTTGTGGCTCCCGACATGATAATTGCAAAGCTAAAAAAACAAAAACAAAAAAACACCCTCCTGATTATTTTTAGTAAACGGTGAATGTCTAGAAGCTCCAAAATGAGCAACTCATATCTAAATAGCAAATGACAGATCATCTCAAAATGTTGGATAAGTTCCCCGCCTACTGTCCTCAAGAGAACGAGGAGGTGTGGAAGTGAAAGTTGGGAAAAGAGTTGTACAAACACACCATAAAGTGTGAGGAAATAGAATATGTAAAAAGTTTGTGAATGTCCTGCAATAAACATGAATCACATCGCAAATCGTTGTGTGTGTGCCGTTCTTAAAATAGGGGTTACAAAAAGCATGACATGACATTATTTGTTAAGGACTGTCTCATATTCACATGCATTGCAGCTGCTGAATTATTTACCTTTTTAAAAAATGTCTCCTTGTTATTTTAGTTGCCTACCCCTGCTTTAGTGTAAAGAACTATCGTGCCACTTTCTTAATGCTTTCTTTCAAAGTAATGGGAGCCAGCGTGAGAAGAGAAGTAGAGCAGCAGAAAAATACTTTCAAGTTCAGAAAAAATGTTTTAAAATAAGAGCCTGGCGCCAGCAGCCTCTTACTCATGGGAGTGATCCCGTCAACTTCTGCGAAGCTACTGCCCAGATAGCATCTTGCTCACCTCACTAAGGATTTGCAGGATCAGGGTCATTGAGTAGTTTCAAAAAAGCTGCACCAGAAAAGCGCAAGGGGCCAGAACCTCCTCTGGAGTAAATTGTCCTTGTTCTACTCACTTGAATGGATATTTACACTAGCTGAGGATCTTCTCTGCTGCCCCGCAGAACTCTACCATGAAAACCTGCCCCCACTGCTCTGAATACCAATAATCCATTGCCTTCAGGGGAGACAGGAGTTCTCCCCTAAACACCCACATTTCTAAGGTGGAACAGTTTTCCGCACTGATCTTATCAAGACTCTTTGTTCTCCTGAAGGCGCTACATGGGAATGGTGTTAAGAAATAGCTATAGGGTAGCACATAAAAAGCCAGCTGACCCATTAGTGAAGATGGAGAGAGAGATTACTGAATTGCATAGCTGTCAAAGGCCCTCCATTCTGTCCAGGACACCTTCTTTCTGCTTCTGGCATAACTTAATTGGCAGCTCTGGGCAAGACTCTCTCTGCACGTCAGGATTTCCCCATTGGAGAAAATCTGTCTCTTTACATTAGCAGCCAAGAACTGCCAAGACTGGGCTTAGTTTGAAACACTGGGACGGGCACTTCTGTTTTTTGTTATTATTAGCCTAAAATGTAGCATGTAAAATGCAGACCCCTATTTTCAATGCACGCAGTAAATTATGCATGTCCTAAGAAATAGCTCTCCTTTCCTCCTCTGACATTCTGCATAAGTTTACATCTGAAAAACATGGTATGGGAAAAAGAGCGGTGATGGAACCAGAGTAACAGGAGCACGAGGGGTAATAATGCTACAGATAAGCAGCTGCCCAGTGCATCCATCCGGTACTCTAATGGCCCACACGCACTGCCGCTTGCGTGCTGAGCTCAGGCTGCTTTGCATGCTTGCACCAGGCTTCTGTGAATACTTCCTTCAGGCAGAAAACCGCTCTCATGCAGTTTTCTTACTGGTTCAACCCCCTTGGGGTATGGCCGTGCTGCTAAAGCAAGCCCCCGCCAGTGAGTCACAGAACCTGGATCAACTGAGGTGAGGGATAAAAATAGCTTAGATTAGGGATCAGAAAACTTTTGGAGAACTGAAATTTGGCCTTTTGACCTCTATGTACAGGCCGAAAGCTGATGATACTTTTTTAAAGTCACTAATAGTCCTACTTTCAACAGCTTCATTAATAAACAAATTAAGGTTCAGAACATTACCATGTAGTGTGATCCTTGGCCTTGCTTTGCTTTGCCTTGGTGAGCTGCCCTCCTCCCCATGCCAACCACTCCTTGGGGGCTAAAGCCCCACACAGCCACCGATTCAGGCCCGCATCCCCCAGAGGGTGCATCTCCCTCTCCCAGCAGGGGCTCTGGTGGGCTGGGCCCCCTCCAGGGACACATTGTGCTGGATGTCCAGTGTCAGGGACTGCACGCTGGGCCCTGCCAGCACTGCTGCCCCTGACACCAACTTAACAGCCTCCTGCTTGGCCAATCAGCATGGAGAATGTGAGAGGTGGGAGAAAGGGGAGTCTCAGCAGATGTCCCAAAGGATGTCCCAGGTCCCCATCAGATGGGATCAATCTCAGAGCAACTCCAGCTGCACCTCTTTGTGAAGGTCTCCCAGAATGAGAGTAAACCTCCCCGGATACACCCCCGACCCCCATGACCACCATCATTCTTGGTGGAGGGAGGGAAGAAAGGAAAAAGGAAAAAGAATCAAGAGGCAACTCAACAGCCCCAGTGATTCAACAGGACAGTCTTTAACCCAGTGATTTTGCTCTGAGTCCCCCAGGAGAGACCATGAGAAGGAGCCTGGCTGCAACAAAGCCACAGGAGTCTCTGAAGTTGATCCTGCCTTGCACCTCCGTTCTGCCTGGCTGAAGTCGGGGTCACTCTCTGAGGTCACCACCTTCCCACCTCAGTCCTCCAATAGGCTAAGGTCCTGCAACAGGCCTTTGCGATGTCACTGCCATCTCAACCCTCCCCTGCCCTCCCTTCAAAGGCTGGATCTGATGAAGTGGGTCTTACCCATGAGAGCTCATTACCTAATAAATAAAACCATTGGTCTTTCAGGTGCTCCAGGACTGCTTAGTTTTTTGTTCGGTTTTGTTCTGGTTTTGGTGAAGCTATGCACTGACATGACTACCCCTTTGTGTCCGCTTCCAGCTACACTCATTTTGATCTATGCCAATACACGAGTGAATTGGCCTGAATCCACACTAGCACGGGGTCAGCACCCCAGCACACGTGACATTCCTGGCATGAGAGCCAGTTTACTCCAGTATGTGAGGATGGAGCTCAGTCCTGCTCCTCCTCACCCTATGCAGACAGCATGGGAGAGGGCTGGTGCCCCTGCCATAGCGTGAACCCCAGCCAGAATCCCTGTCACAGGGCCCATGCCAGAGCTCAGGGCTGGGGGTGCAACCCCTGCCATGGGGCCCTTCTGGAGCATGGGGCTTGAGCAGAGGTGGGAGCCGCCTTACCCCATGAGCAGCCTGCAGAAGGGAGGACCCAGGGATGCCCAGTGTGTTGGTGTCTGCAATGGACCAGGCCAGGGTAAATGTGCTGCTGGTGCAGGGGGATGATTCTGGGAGTAGGTGGCGGAGGTGCTCAGCCACTCTGTGTGGCCCACTGCCCTGGGTGCAGCTGTATCTGCAGGAGGCAGACCCATCTCTGCAATGCAGCTGGGAAGGGGGAACAGGCACTGTGGGGCTTTAGCTCCCAAGGAGGTGGGGGGAGAAGTGAGGGAGGGAAGCTCACCAAGGCAAAGCAAGGCCAAGATCACACTACACGGTAATGCTCTGCACCCTAATTCGTTTATTATGGAGGCTGTTGTAAGTAGAACAATTAGTGACTTTAAAAAGTATCATTGGCACATAGAAGTCAAAAGGTCAAATTTTGGCACTCCACCCCAGAAAGGTTGCTGAAATATCTAACAGGGATGGTATAGAGGGTGCTTGGTTCTGCTGTCAGGGCAGGGGACTGGACTCGATGACCCCTTGAGGTCACTTCCAGTTTTAGCATTGTAAGATTCTATAAAATGCAGCCACTTCTGGGTTGAAACAAAATGGACTACACAGCAACATTGCACAGTGCTTTAACATGGGAAAGGATAATGATTATGCCAACTGCAGCAGCTGGGGATACTTAAGGATAAAAAAAAAAAAAAAGCAGAAATCAGGTACTGAGTTGGAACTGAGTGTTAAAAACTCCCCAGAACATTTTTTCCCCTGAATCACTTAGAGAACCATCATTTCCCCCAAACAATGGTATATAACAATGTCAAGCACCTCTTGATACAGCAAGAGCAGGGGGACCACAAACCAAATTAATAATGGCTTGCAAAAGTCCAAATAAATTCCTGCAAAACTTGCCATTTTAAAAAGAGATCTGATGATAAAACTGTTCTGGAGGCAGAGTTAGGGTTTCCCAGTTCCACATTTAATTAACTCAGTCTGACTTTTATAGGGCTTTGTATTATGTGTTCTCCTGTTCAGTAAACAAATAGCAGAAAATTAAACTAGTGCAACTGCCAATGAAAAATACATTTAACAGGAAAATAAATTGCAAGGGGGAAAGCCAAGCAGTTTTACAAAGAAAGATTTTTATCCTGGAAAGCTTCCCTGGCATTTGTCAACACTTGAACTACAAAAAGGGAGTGATCAGGAAAAAATATGGGGCTAGCTAGTGAAGGGCTAGACAGCACCCTAGTTCATCATGCTTAGTTAAGCACAGGGACTCTGAATCCAGAGGAAAGAGGGGCTGATTCCAAGCACTTTGTGGCAACTTTTCATTGACACTTTGCTTGACTAAACAGCATGGCAAGGAAAGAAGATGAGCAGCTTCAATCTGTGAGGTCCAGCTGAGCAGAGTTTATGAGCATCACAAGAGGTAAGCATAGGTTCAATGCAGATGTGGGAATAAGAATAGCACTATGTCACCAGCTTGTGGCCAGGTACTCTTTTTGCATGGGTTTAGGCCCCTCACCTCTGCCCCTCAAGCTGGAGGGAGCAGGCTGTGGCTGCCCCCGTTGTTTGGGTCAGGGACAGCCTCCCTCCCTCTTCTCTCATTATCAGAGGTGTTGGAATAGCTGGGAGAGGGAAGCCCCGCCCCACCCCTCCTCCCTCTGTTGTAGGCACTCTCCACCTCCACTCTGCCTATTTCATATCCTCCTTTCACACTGTCTCTCACACACCCTTCTCCCCAGCTTGCTTTGCCTCTGCTGCTTTTATGCTGCCAGGCAGTTAGCTCAGCTGGTCCTTGTCAATTGATTGCCTGCATCTCACCCTACTGTCTCCACCTGGGAGCTTAATTAACTCTCTGTCTTTCCCTTTGCCCAGGCAGAGTTCTGGGCTGCCTTCCACCCAGGTCTGCTGGCCTGACCCTGCTACACAGCTGCATTCAGAAAATGGTCTGGAAAACAAGAAGAGAGAACATATGTTTAAGGCACAGCCCCCCACCCTTATAGTCTTAATATAAAATGATGCATTTCTGCCACCACTTCTGACCCTTTGCATGATTGTCACTTGAGCATGGACCTTTGGTCTGACTGGCTGTTCCTCCAGAGACTGAACAGGGCCTGGAGTTGCCACAAGCATTCACCCCTTTGTCAATTCAGTGTCACTTCCAGGAGTCAACATGAGTCACACAGATTCGTATAGAGTAAGCGGAAGCAGCCCCAGATTTGCCTCTCCACGAGCCCCATCATCCGAAGACCCTCTTACTCACCCACAGAAAACAACCAACCGTCTATTCTTTCATTTTAACCCCCCACCCAGCCATTTCACTGATTGCAAAGGTGGGAGTGGCACTGTAACATGGAGTGGCACCTAGAGCACTTACACAGAGAAAAGAGAGTCTTCTCTAAGCACCAGCTGGCTTTTAGCTCACACTGCAGAGACTCCTGAACTAAGCTCCAGAGGGCCCAGGTTTGAGTCTACCTGGGGGTGATTACGCTACTTTCTGGGGTTACTCAGGGTTGAGAAGCACCTCCCAACTTTAGCCTGTGCCTGCCGGGAACCAGCTCCATGACTCTGGCAGCGCTGGCTACCAGGCCACCACTGGCCCTGCTCTCTCTGCAGAGAGAGACACACATCAGCCCTGGAGAGCCTGCCTCTGCAGCACCCAGCGCCCCTTTCCCTGGACCATCACAGAACTCTTAGATGTGCATATCTCAAAGGAATAATACACAGCAGCTTACACCGTGCATCTCAGGTGCAGCGGTTGGCTAAAATTGCTGTGTAAATGTTCAGGCTTTAGAATCCTCTCTGTGCATGTCTATACTGTGATTTTATAGCCCCAGAGCCCAAGTCTTCTGAGCTGGGCCACTCACGGGTGTTTAACTGCTGTGTGGACATCCCCCGAGCGACCTCCCTGTAAACACATGGCCTAAAGATTAAGATGAGCAGTCTGACACACAAGAACAGCCATACTGGGTCAGACCAAGGGTCCCTCTAGTCCAGTATCCTGTCTTCCATCAGTGGCAATTACCAGATGCCCCAGAGGGAGTGAACAGAACAGGAAACCATCAAGCTATCCCTCTCCTGTCATCCATTTCCAGCCTCTGACAAATACAGGCTAGGAACACCACTCCTGCCCATCCTGGACCTAACCTCCAGGAATTTATCCAGTAACTTATTTAGATGCAGACTCTCATAAGAGATCTTATATGATATTCTTTTGTACAGCTCAGGGGATCCCTGTGCTTTCTGACAACTGGACACAAGATGTCCTTAGGTCACAATGGGAAAGATGCTGCTACTTTTTTGCATCTGTTTTATAAGCTCATCATTTCACAGGGGTTGGTATAATGGAACTACAAATACCTTATTCATGGGCTTCCAATTCACAGGGCTGGACATAGTCTGAATTTGGCTGACATTTGTAGCACTCCTGCTTTTCATTTCAGCCCATTCATGTTTTATTTTTAGCATTTATAAATTGACACGTTTCCATCTTTTAGATAATAAGATGCTCTCCACTCAGGTCAGCCTAGTTAATTTGATCCTTTATTTGATTGGATCCAAAAGTCTACAAACAAAACTTTTATAATAAAAGTATTTATGTACACAGCTTCCACTCTTTGTTCTGATCATTTTTGATCACTCTAAAGAGGAATTATAATTCAGCCTGTAGAAATCTGCCATTTAATTAATTAGAAGGGCCCAAACCCATGTCAAACAGAGGACTGAAAGGGCCCAAAGAAGAGACAAGAGGATTAACTACAGCTAAAAGCTGCATCATGTAGACACTAATATTGAGTAGAAGCACTTCTACATACTAATACAAACATACGGGCACAATGGGGCTTCCCTGGGGCAGAGAGCACCCACACTGCTGCTTCCCGGGGCTCTGACCCCTCCCCCCCACATTCTCGAACAGGAACGTTTGTGGGGGTTCTGAGCACAGAACCTGCATAAATGCTGGGACCCTACTGTACTCAAGTCTAGCTACGGCAATTGCATCAACTTACCTGTAATCAGCTAATCTGAAAAAAGTCAATGTTGAAGAAGGTCAACAGGGAAGTTTCTCCCATCGACCTCCCTTACTGCTCGAGCTAGCGAGGAGTATAGAGGTTGACTGCCAACCCCGATAGTCGATTTCACTCCTCCTTACCAGGAGCATGAAATCGAATGCTGGAAGATTGACCCTGAGCAGCTCGATCTTCCAGGTAATGTAGACATGTCCTTCAAGCCAGCGAGGGCTACATCCTATGCCAGCCACCCTGAACTTTCTCAGTATGGAAATACGGTGTCTTGAAATTCTTGCTGACTTTATCTAGCCAACAGCACTGCCAGTAGTAACATGTTCAACCCGTTCACTGGTGTTTTCACTTCCATCACCAGCAGATTCTAAAAAGCAATACACCCCCCAGCTTCCTCAAACTGGCACCGCAAGGCAAAGCCTTTCTACTGCCTGGTATCATTTAACTGTCACATCTGAGTGTTTCGTATCCAACTACAGTAAACTCTTTCATATCCTGCAGGCCCGGCTGCCAGATGTTCAGATGTTCTGGATAATAGAGAGGTGTACCTAGCAACGCATAACACCAGCGAAAAACAAGATTAGATATTGAGAAACAAACAAAAATGTATGCAGAGTACTTTATTTACCAACATCAGTAGTAATGTACACTGCCAACATACACTGTATTTGCTGTATTTATTTGTATTTCCTCTCACCATACTGTACTTATGGAAAATGTAACTAACGCACTTATGGTTAAAATGCCGGCTATTGGAGAGTTCCTGGTAACAGAATGTTGGATATGAAAGAGTTTACTGTATTTGGGAACCTCCTCTTCTTCAAAATTGCTGAGATTACCGTGAAGATGTGCACACATCACCACCCCTAGGCAGATTTGAGTCTGGGTCCTCTGGAAACTAGTGCAGGAGCCTCTACAGTTGGAGCTAAAAGGCAGCTGGCTCTCAGCTCAGGCTGTAGAGGAGGCTCATTCTTTCTCTGTGTAAGGGTCTTGGTGCCACCACGTGGGACAGTGAACCAGACCCAGTAGGTGTGTGGGTTACACGTACAGGGAGAGTAGACTGGCCTTCTCCCTAGCTAGAAACTCCTCTAGCCTGGGGAATGTTCAGTGGATATGCAACCAGTTTAAAAGGCTCCTACACCGCTCTCTGATGGAAAGGTGTGCAGGGACAGGATGGAGGAGGAGGGGTCATGACAGGAACACAAGTGTATTGGTTATGTTCAGCCGCCACAAGGTCCCTTGTGGATCATTGCCAAATGGTGCAAGCTAATGCAGCCCCCAGGTAGCCCTTGCCTGTGCAAGGGTCAAGCAGAGACTCAGAGCTATGAGCAGATCCCTTATGATCACTCTTTTGCTGCCAAGTTCAATCTTGGCAGACTGGAGAACTTAGGTGTCCTATATGGTACCCTTCCCCTCAGCCTCCAGGGCTGCACTGGTGATACCAGATTCATATGCTGACCTGTCAGGTTCTCACATCAATATGTCCACAGAGAAAACTGGAATTTCTGTTCTGTCAGAAATTGCAGTATTTTGACATTTATCCCAAATTGGAACCCTACTGCTCAGCAGTCATGTGACTCCCATGGTGCACTTACGTGGTTCCCTCAGGGGAGACCCCGGCACATCATGGGATATGTAATCCAACCAAGGATCCCAGCTTGGACAGTGAACTGAGACAAGAAACATCCAAACTACAGCTCCCATGAGGTACTGCAGTGCCTTAGAGAGGTACAGTTTAGTGTCAGCCTGATTCAGAACAAAATGTTCGGTTCAATTCAACAAGCCAAGTTGTTTAGATTCAGATCAAACCCACCTGAAATGAAGGTTCACCAGTGGAAATTTAATTTTTTCCTAAACTACATGTTGAAGAAAAAGCCCAACCAGCTCTATTGAATAAAAATGTTAATAATGAGGCTACTGGACACAGGACCTAGTACTCCTTTCGGGCTCTCTAGCTGTCTAGCACTCTACACAGTGTGCTAAGTGTACTGTGTCGACACAGCAAAGTTATGTTAGAATGATGGCTGATATTTCAAAATAACTTTTCAAGCACCTACACAGCAAAACCGCTATTTTGAAATAATTTCTAAATTGGGGATGGCTTATTTCAAATGTGGTAAACCTCATTCTACAAGGAAGAGCACCCATTCCAAAATAGATATTTCAGAACAGGAGCTGTATAGACAGAGAATAGGGGCTATTTTGAAACAAGCTATAGTGCTTCCAGTGGGTCTAATCTGAAACGGGCTTTATTGCATGTGTATTTTGAAATAGCTGAGCACTATTTTGATATGCATTGTGTGTGTGGATGCGCTATTTCAAAGTTAGCTATTCCAGGAGATGTCCTTTGGAATAGCTTATTCTAAAATAACACTGCTGTGCAGACATAGCTTATCTATGTTGTTGCATAGCATTCATCATAAGTGGTCTGTCCCATGAAAGCTCAGCACCAAATAAATCATTTTGTTAGTCTTTAAAGTGCTACATTTCTGCTGCTTTGTTTTATTGGAGTCAGTATTTAACCACAGCCTGTGCCGTGTAGTGGGTTTCTGGGCTGGGCAGTCATGGAAGAACTGCTGACTTTTCTACAAAAGCAAAGTCGCCTTATTTTGCCAGCGCTGGGGAAATAAATAAATGTTATGTTCTGAACACTGGAGTCCAGAAACTGTGTCCTGAAGATGCTGAAGGGAGAGTGGATTGCCAGAGTACAGCAGGAGCCGAATTCTAAATAATGAATTCTCCCAGTCATTCCTAAAGGAAGTTTTCAAATAAATCCCTCAGAAGTTAATGTATATTCATGGCAGTTGCAGACTTTGCTTTTTGGACACTCTGAGTGCACGTCTGGATGTGATCCATACCTGTGGGTTCTTTTCAATAAACAGCAGCAAATGTCTGTTTGCTGGATGCCACTGGAGAGTGCCACTCCCGGCAGGCATGTGAATGAAGATGGAAGGGATGCCCATGTGACAGAGATTACATTTTGGCAGCGGCAGGGCATTTCACTTACTTTCCATCAGGCAAAGAAAAGCTGTCTGGGCCAAATGCAGCCAGATGGAAACTACTTCAGGGAACATTTCTACAACTGACAAAGGCAGCTCTGTTTCCACTGGATCGGCAGCACAAAGGAACAGCCTACATGGCTGTTTAAAGCAGAAAGTTCTTGCACCCCTTTAACTTAAAAGGGTCATTTTTAATCAGATTTGTTAAACTGGTGCAAAAGATTACACGCACATTTTTGGCCCAATCTGCATTAGAAAAGGCTTGCTGATCTAGTGACACCAACAAACTATCCTCATATAGACAAGGCTTATGTTGGCAAAACATTTTGGCTTATATATAAAAGAGCTTTTGCTGGTACAGTTTATACCAGTTAGCTGAATTAAATAAGCTATACCAATGAGCACTCTTATGCTGATATAACTGTGTCTCTACTAAGGCTTTTGATGGTATAGAAATGTCACCAAAAAGTCACACTTGAAACCAAGAGTGGGTCTACACAGCAGCCTCATTCTGAAATAAGCTATTTCGGAGTAGTTATTCCAAAATAGCTTATTTCAAAATAATGCTGCTACACACAAAGATGCATTTCAAAATAGCACTTAGCAACTTTAAAATACATTGTCTAAACATATAGAACCTATTTTGAAATAGAGCCATTGGATGCATTATGGCTTATTTCAAAATAGATGCTATTCCTCATGAAATAAGGTTTACCAATTTCAAAACAAGTCGACTGCTATTTCTACTCCATTTCGAAATAGTGGTTGTGTCATGTAGACTATGTCCTATTTTGTTTCAGGAAGAAGAGTTCTTTAGAAGACGGGGTTTATTTTCAAAAAAGCCCAGTCCACACTCCTTTTTTTTTCTTTCAAAAGAATCTCTTCCGGAAAGAGACTATGCAAATGAAACAAAACACGAGATACGTAAATCAGTGTCTCATTTGCATTTTTGATTTCCCTCACATGCATTCCTCTTTCTAAAGAGGAATGCAAGTGTAGACTTACCTGTAGATGCTAGGTTACTTATTTCGAAAGAACAGGTCTTTTTTCAAAATAACTTTACTGTGAAGACCTACCCCAGCATTACAATGCTGACAAAATTTCTAGTATTGACTAACTTGGCACATAAAGATTTTATCATCTTAATTATACAAAGTTAGCTAAAGCAACGTACATTGCTGGTGTGGAAATGATTATATCAATATAAAAGTGCTCATTCTGGGATAGCCTGTTGCCACATGGGAAGTGGAATAAGTTAAATTTGTACAGCTGTTCGGCCTTGTAATGGTATAACTGATAAAAATCACTATCCTAACTGACATAGTTTAGAGGCTGTGTAGTCTACTAGAGAGGGCTCTGGCTTGGGACACAAAAAACGTGGATGCTTCTTCCAGATCTTCTACTTACTTTTTGTGAAACTTGGCCAAGACACATCCCCTCATTGTGCCACAGTTTACACTCCACTCTGCTGTCTCCTCAGTCTGTGAGCTCTTTGTGACGGGACTGTCTGTCATTACCGGTTTGTGCCATGCCCAGCTCAGTGAGACCTCCAGGGACTACAATCAGGCAAGTAATAGACGTGTATGTTGAACTGAGTGCTCAGGAGACTTTGAATTAACTTACATATCGTGTGTCAGGGAAGCAACAGACAAGTGGGACCACTTTCAGACAGTGGGCCTGACAGCTGTCACAGGCCCCAGGGCAAGGTGGGAAGGTGGCCCCGCTCCGCATCCCAGAAGGGGCGGGGCCAAGGGTGGAAGGAACTGGACTGCAGCACTGGGACAGGACCAAGGGTAGAAGGGGCGGGGCCTAGGGCCTGGACCATGGCACTGCCTCCTCCCACGCCCTCACAGGCGCCTGGCGTGGTGGAATGGTGCTGCTGGGGCACTTCAAAGGGGCCCCGTGCTCTGGCCGGAGCTTCTGCCAAAATACAGTGGTGGCAGCCAAACCTCCGGGCCCCTTTGAAATGCTGGGCTGGGGGGCAACTGCCCTCTTTGTCCAGCCACCCCCGGGTCGACAGGCCTGCCTTTAGCATCTGCATGCAGCAAAGAGAATCATCCTGAGAAAGCTGCATCACTGCAAGTTTTCAGGCATTTACAGTGTTAACAGTTTCCCTCAGAAATAGGTCAATTTGCACAGAAAATAGTCAGTTTTCCTTAAAGAAAAAAAAAGATATGGAGATTTGCCAAAACTTCTCAGCCTTCAAGCCGTTCAAATTCCGTTGTGGGTATTTCCATCTCCTCTCTCTCAGCTCATTCTGGTGGCATGAAATTTGAGGACTGGTGGTTCTCTTGTGGTCACAGGCCCTGATCCTGCCACCACCCACGTGACTATGAGCCTTGTTGGTCACTTCAGCGAAGGCAGGATCAGATCCTTAAGGAATAGACACATGCCAATGCTAAAAGGTGAGGTTTCCATTCCCATCTCTCCTGTCTTTCAGAGACTTGCCAGCTAAATGTAAACCTTCTGCCTGTTCACGCCCCGGATGAAGAGTAATCTGAATAGAAGGAACAATGCTAATGATCACAGCTCCTCTATTATTTTATTTCCAATTGGCAACTCAGGCAAGAAGCTTCATTTTCTGTTTTAATAGGAAAGTTTATGATATACGAAATGACTCTTTAATAGTCCTATTTGAGCTGCCCTGCGAAAGGTAAATGATTTTGATTCTTTATGATCATCATTAGCTTTATATTTTGTCTATTCCATAGGAAGAAAAGGCTACATCAAAAGATCTCTTTGGTTGCAAACTCAGAAATGAGGAAATGCCAAAGTTAGGATTGCTCAAACAGTCTAAACTCTGCCTGCTAGTGCACATGCATCACAAAGGGGTCTTTTTTATAACCACATGCTATTGTTTCTGCAGCCCTTCTCCCTCATCTGGTGCCTGGATTTTGGATCAGACCTTAAGTTGATAACAGCCTTAATCAATCAATGTTAGTAAATGAAAAAAAACCCCAATGATTCTGAAAATATGGATGGTAGAGATAGCCATAAAAACATTGGTACAACATGTGATTTAAAACTACTCCAGAAAATGTCATGAGAAGAGAAAACTTTGATAACGTGAACAGTTCTTTGAAAAAAGGTTGTGTTTGTGTACATTCATGTGAAAAATTTCAACTAGTTATATTGATAATAACAATAATAATAAAATGATTATAGCAGTTTTTACATGGTAGCATAACAGGAGTCATGCAAAAAAAAATCCTCATTTGATTTCATATCACTTGCCTAATTTTGTGACCGTGTGTGCATGTTACATATACAATATAGATTCTGCCACCTGCTATAAGACCTAGTTGTAACTTAGAAAGAATGCTGGGGACCCAGATTCTCGTCCTGCCTCTGGTTTCCTCCTAGAAATGAACCCATTCATTGGCTTGGAGACTTGTTTATTTAATGAAGTACAGTATGTGGCAGCCTCTAGTGGTGCTTGTATGCAAGTGACAAATCTCAATACAAACCCCATTCATTGCCAGCTCTGTCCACATACCTATACCAGACCTAACCACATCAGCCACACCCTCAGGGGCTCATACACCTGCACATCCACTAATGTGATATATGCCATCATGTGCCAGCAATGTCCCTCTGCCATGTACATTGGACAAACTGGACAGTCCCTGCGCCAAAAGATGAATGGACAGAAGTCAGACATCAGGACTGGTCAATACAGTCCTTTCCCCATGTATTACACCTTAATTCATTATCAAACAAGCATTAAGATGACAATTCTTGGAGCTCAGCAACCCTATCTGAAAACTTACGTAGATATACTGCAAAGCTATAAACCCTCAGTAAATATGGTTTGAGAGCCTTATTGATCGGATTTTACAACTTCTGAAACTGATACACATCTTATGATCTCATTAAGGTTCAGTAAGCATGTTTCTAATAATCCCTAATTACTGATGTTTAGCAGGTATTCCAGAAGTAGTTATCCATTACTTTGTGGCCCAACCTCAATAAACGCATTTTTTAATAATCACTGATAGTTCAATAATAGACAATAATTATTTTATTAGTATGAAATCAGATGCAATTCATGTGCCATCCATTTTTAGGGCTATGATGGATAATATTATTGGTCATCTTAGAAGGACCCAATCAATACTCATATGAGCCAAATGAGTCTGCCTTTGATTCTTGCCATTTGTGTGCAGTATCATTCTATTCCTTTATCTGGGTTTATACCTCAAAACAAGTATTTCAGTGCTGTCCTCTTAAATATAAGGAAGCTGGCTCTCATGAGTAGCCCTACAATGACAATTGGTGTCTGTGGTTAGTGACCAATCTTGTGGCTTATTAACTAGGGACCTTCAGATCTGAAAGCAAAGGCCCTACTGAAGGCATTTAAAGAGTAATTTTACAAGCTGGCAGCAGTAGTGGGCTAGGATTCTCTGCATGCACCAGCCACAAGAGGCAGCTTGTATTTCACTTTCATGTCACTTGTATGATGGAAGAAAATAATCATAGGAGAATACTGATTTCTTTCATTGCCCTTAAAATGGTGCTGACAGTTGATGACCTGTAAAAATGAACCGATGGGTCTCATCCCAGTTCCTTGTGGGGCAGGAGTCCACTTCACACCAGGAAACCATCACTGCATGGTCTGGCACGGACTTTTGCCACTTTCAGTAGATGCAATGGGTCAAGGGCAGTGAACTCTCATCTCATTCTCAGAGATGGGTCACACCAAATCAAGCCACAGCTTACTGGTGAGGGGCTGCAGCCTGCTCTCTGCTGATGCTTGAGTTTTCTCCAGACAGAGGAGGCATCAGTCCTCAGGACAGATAATGTCTATTTCTTCCCCTTTGGTTTGTCTCACTGTGTTTTCAGAAGGAGAAGTTTCTTCTGAAGGCTGGGCATGTGGTTCTGGTAGAAACTGAAACCCTCTCAAGCTAACAGCATGGGCATCTCCTGAAGCCAGCCTGCACATTGTGATCTGGGGTCTGTAGAGTGAACGCTTTCAGGACAACAAGAAGGAAGAGGGCATATTTCAGGGATCATGAGTGTAGTAGGGAGGCCAAGGCTGACTGAATGGGAAGCATCTCTCAAGGATCCCTGTGTTCTAAGTGCTCGGCCTTGGAAAAAGCATGGGGGGTTTTGGCCAGCACTTCCTTAGAACAGTACAGAAAGATCCTGTGCTCTTGGACCTCATCCCCGGACAATGAGCCATATGCCAGCAGAATCCACCTGCTCTCCATGCTCTGGGACGATATCCCTGGAGGACAGGCAGAAGGTGGCAGTCAGTGATAGAACCTGCACCCAAAATCTCTGGAGTTCATCTGTGCCCCAATGCTCCCTGACTTTAGACCGTTTCAGGACCCTCATTAGGCTACCTAGAAAGACTCTGTGCGCCACAGGTTCAGGAGGTAATTGTTCCAGCTGGGCAGGAACCTAGGACTTGGAAGCGATACTGCATCTGAAAGCTAAGACCTGGGATCAGTTCTTCCCTTTGCTGACCTACCGTAGGGTGTCTTACTTCTTCCTCTAAAGCAGCTATTATTAGCCACTGCTGGAGAAGGTTACTGGGCTAAGCAGATCCCTGTTTTGACCTAATATGACAACTCCTATGACCCTACTCAAAATCTCAGCCTAGCATATCTTTCCGCTTTGCTTTTTTTTCTTCTGATTATTAATCCTTAAGGGTTTTACACTGCTGCCCATCACCATGGCATCTGAGCACCTTCCACGTATGTTGACTAGCCACCAATTTTATTGATTTCCCTTTTCTCCCTGTGTGCACTGGTCTTGTAATTTAAATGAGTCTTTCTCTCCAAATTAAATGCTGTTTTTCAGTTCCCCTGAAACATAAGCAGTTCTGTACTCACCAGCAACTATACAATAACCTGCTAACCTACTCATAAAATGGAAGAAGATGATCATTATTACATAGACCCAACAATGAATTCTAGTTTTGTCTGGAAGTCAGAGACTGGTCATGAGTTAACTTTGCATTATAAATAATTTGGAAGCCTTTGAATATTTGTGCTGTTCGTGTAGCTGTCCCATTAACTATACTTGGATGGATAAAGGTTGAGTTATTAGACGTGATGCAGGAATTACTGTGTAAATGCTATGGTCTGTATTAAGGAAGAAGTCAGAGTGAATGAGCAAAATGGTCCCTTCTATGTTTAAAATCTGTGCAACTCGTGTGGTTTTAGAGCCAGGTCAGCTGATGTAATTCATCATGGCTCCAGTGAAGTAAATGGAGCTATGCTGCTTTACATCAGCTGAGGATATGTCCTTTAAAATCAATGCCGGGAAGTATACGGTGAATGCTGCTTTTAGCTGTGATTGAAGGGCAACGTGCCCTGGAATATGTCTTCAACCGGTGCTGAATGAATGCTTTGTCTGACCCTTATTTATTATCCTTCCCATTGTCATCTTTTGGTGAGTCTCATGATGGGGTCCTGGAGCTCGTGAATGGCCATGAGAGCACTCTAGCTCTACTACCCTGCAGCCTGGTGTTGCTAAACACAACAGTGCATTTCCTGCTTGACATTTCCTGTCTGCAAATTCTGTTCCATCTGCAACAGTCGTGATGAAAGATTTCAGGGCAGGCCAGCTGAATCCATTTCTGAGCATGGCAGATTTCCAAGTCACCTCCATCCCACATATTATCCTTCATAAAGAATATTTTGCTATTCTGAGTCCTTCAGTTGGAACAGTATTTTCCTAGCAAATTACTCCACGGTTCACCTGGGAAGGATCCTGTGATTTATGAGACAGATTTGCATGGAGGATACAGGCCCGCATATATAAGGTAGAATCATACTAGAGCTGTTTTCAGCCTCCCTTGTGGGCTTGGAATGATTCCTCCCCATCCCACTGGTTGCAGAAGGAGAGTAAGATGCAAAGAGGCCAAAATTCTGCTACAACCATCCATCCATGGATGATGTGTTCCAGTGTTTAGTCAGGTGCCGCTCGTCTGCCACACCCCATATCTTGTTATCTGACCTTAAATAAAACATTGCTGCTGTATATCAGGAAAAAAATGTCCCTCTCTCGTATACCATGGAAAGGAAGTTTATTTAAGTAATTACCAGTGAGGCATCAGGCACTTCCTGAGGATTAATGGCTGGCCAACAGTTGATAGCCTGGGGGTTACGGCCTGTGAGTAATTCTCAGGAAAAGTCCTGTGCCAAGATCCTCACTGAAAAGCTGAAAGAACAAGCCCACGTACATGGACGGTTTGTTTGGGTGGCACAGGCTCAGTGGAGCTCCTCAGAGCAGCTCTAGGGAATCAGCCAAGGGATGACAAGGGAGCTGCCGGTGCTAGATCCCTGCAACATTTTCTTGGTTTCTCCAGAACCCTAAGAACGTGACTCCCTTGCTCAGTGAGAGAGGTTTGCTGATGCTTAATGGTGCATCAGTTTCCAGCCATTGCCAGTCAGTCAGCCACCCAGCAAACTCATCAGAACTCTGCCCACCCTTTCTTTGCCTTGCAGGTTGCACTTGGTGGAACCCCAGTTCCCGAACTCCCTCTGTATCTTCCCGTCCCCATCACGGAACACTCTCAGTAATCTCCAGGCAAGCTGTCCCCAAAGGGACAGAGAGCTCAGCAGGCAGGTTGCCCTCAGGCACAGGTCCTTTACAACCTGTACTGTGATCCCCTTAAAGTGAAAATATTGAGAGTAAAGATAACAGAAATGGTTACAGGTAAAACAGAAATGTAATGTGCCTTCCAGAGTCTGGACCTTAATAGACTGCAGCCCAGGTCTCAAACAGTGCCTCACCCTCCAAGTGTTTCTGCCAAGTTTGCTCAATTTACTTCACAAATCTCTGCCTCAGTCAACGCTGCTCCTCTGTGAAATGGACATCAAATATCCTTTATTTATGCCTTTTATGTTTCCCAAATTTCATTGACTTTGTTCCCAGCATCAGGATGATCCTTGGAGTTCAGATTCCATGGTCCTCTGCCCTGTTGGTTTCAAATCCCCCATTGACCTGTTTTTCCTGTCAACTTCACATAAAATGAGGCTTGCTTCATGTTGGTTTCACAATACATAGTTTACAGTAAAGATGGGGATCGGTGACTAGCTGTCCTTCTGCCTGACAAAAGACTTGTTTATCCAGTCTGCTTTGTTACAGTCTTGAAACCATCTTTTTGGTATATATGCACAATTCTTTATATGGTGTCAGCACATAAAAGTTACTATGCTAAACATGATCGATATTACCAGCTGATATTTCCTAGGCTTTCATTGAATAGAATACAAACCACTTTTTGATTAAACATGGTGATGGTGTGCGGTCATGGAAGATCCCTTGAGATGTTCTCCAGTGCGCTGATCATGCCACTGACACCTTCTTGCTCTCTGGAGAATCCCCACCACTCTGTCCTGCTGATCCAGCTCTGCTGGTCTCTCCAAGCCAAGGCACAGATTTGGGGTTACTGACGCCTTCCAGAGGAATGCAGACACTGTTTAACCACAGCTCTAAGAAGGTGCAGTTTTAAGGCATAGCACCCTGGGAATCAACGACAAGAAAAGGTCAAAACTGCAAATAAATCTGCCTAACTCTATAACAGATGTGCACAGGGAAGGCTCATCAGGAAAGCCCCCTTTATCAATGAAAGGGAGAGGTGCACAGTGGTAGTCCTCTGGAGTTAATAATAATTTACACGGGGCTTGATTATAAACAAAATAGTTTATATTAAGCAAAATAGTAGGATTTAAGTGGTTATAAGTGAAAACAGGCAGATCAAAGTGAGTTAAGAAATTAAAATAAAAGAAAATACATATCTAGGTCCAGTCCACTAAGATTCTAGTTACTTGTGAGTTCTTACCCTAAAGAGATGTTTTTATAGAAGTCTAAAGCATCAGGTCAGAAATGATTTTATCCTGACCTGGCTCTTCAGTTCACTGTAAAGTTTTTTTTCCCTCTTAGGGTGTGTCAGGCAAGTTCCAAGGCAGACTGAAGACCAAGGTAGAGGAACCCAACACCCTCTTTACACCCTTTCCCCTTGTGGAGGAAATTTCATTGTTCTTTTTGTATAAAAGTATACTCCAAGGTAGAGATTATCACGTGATGAAATCACCTGTCCCTGGTCCTTTTTAGGCAATCAGCCACTACTTATATGCTGGTCTGAACATAGATGGCAAAGTTCTTCAGATACTAGCTGTCACCCATTGTTAGCTAAGTACTGCTAGTCCCTGACAAGCCATACTCTCACAACAGGGTGGCCACACTTTCCATTGAGGTCTTCACAGAGACAGACATTTGGAACACGTACGTAAACAATACTCATAACTTCGACAACAAAAATGATACATGCACACATGTAGGATTTACAGATCCAGCAGATTATGCCATCAAAAATAGGTTACAAGAGATATTTTCTCCAAAATCTCTCTCTGAGTTATGCATATTTATATTCATAATGCTTTTTCCACAAACCATGGTGGGGCCTGTCACAAATACTGGTGACAGTGATGTGTTAGGTGTACTGAGTTTGTCTAGCCTGCGAGGAGTTGCTGACACAGAATAATGAACCATGAACTGGCTTCTGTGTCAGGCTCCAAGGTCTGTTCAATTTCAGTGAGATTTGAGTGTCTAATTTCCTTACATGCCTTTGAAAATACCCGGCTAATTTCCCTCCATACATTGACTATTGAGCCAGCCTGAAATGCCCTCAGCATCTTATCCAGGGCTGGATCCTCAGTGGGTGTCAATCAGTGTGGCCACAGCATGTGTTTGGAATCGCTGTTTGGATTTTTCTCCAAGCTGGATTCATTCCTCTCCCTGTCCAGTTTTCAGCTACAGAAGCAAAATTGGGTCAGCCAGAACCACTGAGCTCCCCAAGGCAATAACACTAATGATAAGAATAGCTCAAGTTAGGAAACTATCCAGGCTTTGTAAATGTTTTATCCTCTGCCTCCTCTATTTCCAAACACCTGTCTTCAGGGCCCTCCTCAGCTTTGCTGTCCCAGCTGTCCAGAAAGCAGAGATCAGGTTCATGAGGCATCACTTGCCTGTAAGAGAGGAAGTAGGAGCAGAAACCCACTGGCTCCATTTCTCATAATACTGTAGAGTCAGACCGTGGATTCTCTTTTGCATCTACAGCAGGACCCAAAGGAGTGGAAGTAACATGAAACAGAGCCTGCCCCATGTGAAAGCCCCTTTGTGTGATTCCAGTGGGACAAAGGAACAGTACAGCTGACCTGAATGGGTGTCTGAGGATTCTCCTGGTGTGGAGATGTATATGGGTTGCACCTCCCCAAACCAGAATTCTCTGGTGCAAGAGGCAATTAGGAGGAAGGTTGGTGGCTGGGCATCCTGCTGGGTCGGGGCTTAGCAACAGGAGGCCTATACAGGGGAAGCCCAGTGGGTCTTGTGTCCACAGGGCCAGAGCTGTGTTCGTAGTCCAGCAGTGGTTGGAGCCAGCACCCTCAGGGCCAGGGCCATGTCCAGCAGCCCAGCTGTGTCTGGAGCCAACACCCCTGGGACTAGGGCCACATCAAACAGCCCAGATGTGTCTGAAGCTGGCCTCTGCAGGGCTGGCAGCTGAGGCTGCATCTGGCAGCCCAACTACATCTAGGGACAGGGCCGGAGTCTGGGGCCAGGCCAGGGGTAAGAGAACCACGGGGGCAGAAGGTGAGGGGGCTGGAGGCAGGGGTTCCAGCAAGGAAGAAGTGGAGTCAGCAGCAGGGAAGTGCAGGAGGTTGGAGCAGCGGGGCACTTCCCTTCAACCAACTGATTGTTTGGGACTGGTCAGATCCCGAGGGTGCCAGACAAGGATGGTGCAACCTGTATAGCTAAATCATTGGCGTGCTGAGGACAGGAGAAGGTGAAGTCCAAGGAGTCCATCACCTACCCTTGCAGTCTGTGTGCCAGGGCCTGAACTGGTGTCTGGCTGCTCCCAGTACCATCTCTTCCCTGGTGCATCTTACACTCCTGTAGCCACTATGCAGGGAAAGTGCAGACAAGAGACCTCTGCCTCCTGCTAGTCCAGAGAACCTGCAGACCACAGGTTACTCTGGGCTTTTCAGGCCATCTAAACATGTCCGTCAAGCCTTGTCGGCTGAACGAAGCTGACCTGAGGAAGAGCTCTTCGTGGCCCTAAAGCTTGCCCGGCTCACCAACAGAAGTTGGTCCAATGAAAAAATCACCTTCTTGCCCATGACTCCTTTTATGGTTCAATGTCTTCGTTTTGCACCATGCAAATAGCCTGTGAACTGATGTCCTTTATATAGGGGCTTGTTATAGGCCAGGGTACCCTAAACGTTAACAGCAGATGCAAATTAAATTCAGGTTGCTGCACATTTGAAAGGCCTCTTCTGTTTGCTGGCAGGCAGGCAGCATTGTATATTCACTCAGACCCTGTAAGAGGGGCTTTTAACACTTTTGAATGGTTCCTGGGTCATTCCATAGAAACAAGTCGGACAAAACTGAAGCTGGAGGTAGAGATCAGTGTGAGCCTTACCGAATACTGACATGATGCAAATGGTAGGGTTCTTTCAATCCGGTGAGTCCTACTGAGCAGTATTTGGGGTCACAGTGAGTACGGGAGGTACTTAGGGCTATGCCACTCAGGAGCCCATCATTGTGCTGGGGTTTTTGTTTGCAGAAAAGGACAATCAGCTGAGGGCACCAGGGTTTTATTGCACCCAAATTTCTCTCCACCCCAACACACTAAGGCTAGAGACCAGAGCATCCACCTCCAGGAATGGAGCGATTGTGCAGGTGACTCATTCATCCTCAGCTCGATGAGAGCTTGTTAGCGCGTGCCATTGCCGCCGGCGTCTGTTTTCTCTGGGTAGAAACAGCCGTGGTTAAATCGAGGGTGAGGCGAGGGCAGACACTGCTAGATTGGAATTGCTGCAGCAATCGGTCAAGGGGACTTGCATCACTCACCCCCACCCAACCAGGATTCAAGCCCTGTAGGTTCCAGCCCTTCTGTGAGGTCAGTGGGTTGTGCAGGGACAGGCCCAGGCTCTTGTACCGGAATGCCACAGGCTCTCAGAACCTTTCACAATGGCCCCCTCAGAGAACAAGAGGCTGTGACTTTCCCAGCCGCCAGTCGGCTGTGTCCCACCATCGAACCCTCTGCTATTTGGATTCCACTCACTTCCGTGCATTCAAGGAGTGAGATTCCAGCTGCTGTTTATACCTTGTAGCAGCACTGGTAATTCCAGCACTCTTGTGGCTGGAATTCTCCATTCTACCTTAGGGATGAGGCCTGGGCTGCTGCTCTTCTCATGCGTACACTGTCACTTGCTGCAGAGCAGGGGCTGCTCAGGAGGGAAATCATAGCCAATGGCTCATGTGAGACCATAGCCTGGTCAGCAGCTACAGATAGAGGCCAAGGGCCAGCTCCTAAGCCGGTGTAGTTTAGCCTCAGCATGACTCCTCTGAAGTCCGCAGAGTTATGCCAATTTACTCCAGTTGAGGCTGTGGTCCCCGAAGTCCTTTTTTGCTCTTTATTTTTTTGTCCACTTTTCCTCTCCTTGGATTAGAGCCGACATCTGTAAAGCTATTATGGTCTCTGCAGCAGCGTAACTTCCATAGATTGTTTGCTTTGAAAGCCCTATAAACGGCTTTACAGGCTCTAATAATAGTCTGCAGATGCAGAGGAGGAGGACTTGATGGTCAATTAATGCAAAAAGTATCCGGTGTTTTGCATGGATCCTACTCCTTGCCTTTGAAATATGACGACCTCTTAACAGGCTACTCAAAATTCTACTGAGTAGCACAAAACAAAACAAAACAATCTGAAGCAGGGCCACGTAGCAGGCAGCTCTTTCCTGAGCTGCCTGTACACTGTTGCTCATAAACTCTTGAAAAAGGCTTCCATGGGCCTTTCAAACTGTGACGGCTCCTTCACAAAAGCACCATTCAGCTGGCAGGAGCTGGGGAGGTTTTTTATAGAGCTGAACGGGAAAACGTTCTGGCAGAAAACACTAGTCAGTTAATGTGGGTGAAGTGCCCCCGCCCCAGCCCCCGGGGCAGGCCCTGACGCTCCCCACCCACCTGGGACTGAGTAACTCGGCAGAGAGAGAACGACCCCATGGCAGCATGGATGCACATTCAGGGGCTGAATCAGCTGAAATAAGCCCCAGAAAGAGAAGCATGAAAATCACTGTTCAGGTGACAGGGGATTATTCTGAGGTCTGCCTGACATGCCAGGCTGGATCAGACACAAGGAAATGGCTCCAAGCGTCAGTGTGCTTTGGTTTATTTCGTTAGCTCTTTGCCTTGCAGCCCTTCACACTGTCAGTTGTTCCAGCTCCTGTGAGCTGACGGACTCGATGAGCCCACAGGAGCAGCTTCTGGGATATTTCTGCATTGCACATGCTCAGACCAAAATGTTCCTCTCACAGGCATCTGAATCCACCAACCTACTGAGGTTCCTAGGCCTGAAACCACAGAAGGGCCTGAAATGTTGTGCTGCTCTGCACCACGACGCCTAATGTTCAGGTGCCTAGAAGCTCCCAGGAACAGCCCTGTGACAGGCTCCTTAGGCCGCTAGGCAATGAACGGTGCCTGAGAACGGGATCCCCCAGGCCAGCAGCCTTGGCAGGGAGCTGCTGAAGCTATCCAAGGGGAAATGGCAGCAACTGGGTGGGGCCAATCCCACCCTTGGAGTTTGGAGCCTATGTCCAGGCTTCGGGGAGGTGCCTTCCTCAGCTTGTGATTCATGACCTGGAAAAGACAAACATTCAGCTGCCTGAATCCTATATGGAGGGGATTCAGTCCTTGGGTGTGCTCAGAGGCCATCTAACACCACACAGAATGGCTGCTGGGTCGGGGGATGACACCTGCCTTCTAGCAGTGAGCTCGGTAGTTAGAGCACTCACCCAGGAACTGGGGAACCCCTGCCCCACGTGCACCTTCTGCCTAAGGAGCAGAGATTCAAACAGAGCTCTAACACCCCTCAAGTGAGGGCCCTCCCCGCTGAGCTACGGGATAGTTGGAGGACACATTCTCTCCTACTGCACTTGTTCCACTTCAATTAAATGACTGAATGATAATTTGGCCAGTAGGCAGGGCACTCACCTGGCAGGTGTGAGACCCTGGTCTCAGCTCAAGCAGGGCGGGGCTTGAGCCAGGTGCACAGTGGCTCTCACATTCTGGGTGAGTGCCCTAGCCTCCAGGTAGAAGGGAGGACCTCTCCCCTTGCATCTGTTTTGTGTGAACTTTGATGGTCCCAGTCCTGTAGGGGCCTCTAAGCACCCCAGCCCCTGCATGTGACTTATACACCTGCATGCTTACCTTCCCGGTTGTGAATTGCTGTGGGGCATGGGCAGGATACAGGTACCCGGACTCCTAGAGGGAGAGACTGGGCTAGGGGGTACTGGAGAAGTGAGGTGGGAGAGAAGTGAGCTGGGAGCTGCTAGGGTGAGGGCTGGGAGAGAAGAGCTCCTCCAGTGTGTTTCACTGCTCCTGTTTATCTGCAGCCTGGCCCGCTGATGGGGCTGGGGCAAGTGCTCCCTGGGGCAGTGATTCAAAAGTGTCCAGGACTTCAGCAGTGGAGACGGTTGGACCCCTGGGCCCTTTTGAATCACCACTGGAGCGCTGCATGGTGTGCTCCGTGTGGCTCTGAGGGGTGGCTGGGGGGGTTATGGTGTGGCATATGCCAGGTGGCACTGGGGTCTGGCTGCCCAGCCCCACCTCTTCCTCCCAAGGCCCCTCCCCTTCCTGGACTGTGGAGCCGAGCCCTCCCCACACCTTGCCCAGGGGTCCAGGAAGTCTGTTGAACACCCCGTCTATAGCTACTCGTAAAACCAGTGCCCCAGCTGGGAGCAGACATGCCAGAGACCCCTTGAGCTGAGGGGACTCTAATCAGAGACCTGTCCACACTGTTAGCATTATCACCCTGCTTCTTTTCAGCAGACCGTATTGCGCGTCTCTGATAATGCAACAGCAGAGACTGTCCTCCTCCACCGTTAGATACATCTGGCCCGAGCCAAAGCCCATCGAACTCAGCTGGAGTCTTTCCACTGATGTCATTGGCTATTGGGTTGGGCACACAAAAAATGGCCTTGGTTGCTCCCCTCGTCAGGTTGTAACCAAGGGCTAGCTAAGTGTGCAGATTAATGACCAGTCATTCAGGGAGAGGGGACTGCAGCCATGGTGGCATGGCTAAAATGCAAGGGAATGAATCTCTGCTGTAACCTCTACTATGGCAGATAGTGGGAACTGATCTCGTGTCTGCATCACCAGTTTTACGCACTTTTGCAGCTCTTTTGAACTGAGTTTGAGCCGACAAGGCCTAGAAGTGGCAGCCTGCAAAGCGAGGATATGAGCTCCTGCTGCTGATATAGAATGTTCCGTTGTGCATTGTTCATATGTCCTGTGGGACATGAGCACTATGGGGATGAAGCCAGTGGTAGGGATGCAAGAACACAGTCAGCTGTGGGAGATTGAAGAGTGCCTGTCCCCCACAGTACCTAAGACTTAAACTAGCAACAAATCAGCTCCTGAGGACTAGTTCCTCAGGTGACACCAGTGGCCTAACGGCATTAACTAATAGAGTGTTTCTGATTCACACGAGCTGAATATTGGGCCCAAAAGTTTCAGAGACTGGTTTAGGAGCAATCCCAAGTTCAGATGCTTTTCTGAGCCACAGACAAAACAATCCAAACTTCCTGGGTCACAAAACGGCCTGGTAGGTTCATGAGAACAGCCTTCCTCTGGCCCTGACCCTAAGCAGACAGAATGACATGGAAAAATATAGAACTTTTTTGAGGTGAATGGTGGTTTTGGTCTTGGTCAAAGGTTTGGACCAGTCTCTATGTGAGTCCTGAGTCCAGAGTTCTGCGAGACCTGGAGTATTAAAAAGACTTCAAATCACAAGCTACAGACATTCATAAACAGATGAGTGAGGTACATCCTTTGCAACAAATGAGGAGCTTTGGAACAGAGCAGGAGAAGAACCACTTGATGTTCAAATCAAGGGAAGAAAGTGGGAATGGCTAGGCCACACTCTCAGAAAACCATCATCCAGCACAGCCCATCAAGCTCTCACATGGAACCCACAAGGAAAACGCAAAAGAGGAGGACCTCAGGCAACATGGAGAAGATCTACTGAGACAGCAGGACAACAACTGGGGTACTCCTGGAGTCAGCAAGAAGTTTTGTCTTGAGACAGAGTGAAGTGAAGGAGACTTGTAGATGACCTATGCTCCCCTTGGAGTACAAGGGTTTGAGTCAAGTCTGTACAAGTCAGACTGACTGCTCCTTTCCCTTAACTTCGAGTTTTGATCCAGCTGCAGACAGTCAAATGTGCAATAGTGTACTGAGGCAACTAGTGTGATTGTGGTTTGGGGGAGTGCAGGAGTCAAAGAATAATGGATCTGATTCTCATTTACATTAAGCCCTCTTTCCATTGTTCTGGGTAACGGATAATTTACACTGCCCTGCACTGTAAAGGTCCGATTCTGCTTTAAATATAAATACAAACTTGAGCAAGTATAAGCCCCTCCATATAGCCAAAGTGATGAAAAAGGCTTTAATGTAAATGAGTATCAGGCCCTTATTGTAAAAAGAATCAGGCTTAATGTGTTCACACTTTCAGTTTCAGGGCCATGAATGTAACCACTGCAGAAGCAGGAAAGATGCCAGATGTATTTACTTTGGCCAGATGGGCTGTTTTCTCCAGTTTTCTGTCTGCAAAGGAAATTGAATGTGTGCAGTTGCATGTTTGCCTCTACCTTACACTGTAGCTACTTTATGTACCTGTGACTTCACCCCTCCAGCGCAGCGAGCACTGGCATTTGAGGCGTTTGCATGTCGGAGTGCTTGGGGTTCACGTCTGCACAGGACCAGTGGGGACATAAAAGTTTGAATGGGACCTTTATGAAGAAGGAGCCAACATTCCCTGTTCTCAGCCAGTAAGCGGCTTCCAAGCACTTTGCAGTAACATGAAACCAAGGATGCTCAAGCTGACAAACCCTGTTTGCGTCAACTAAAGAAAAGCAGCTCTCTGCCAGCTGACGGAAATGGACTCCAGACCTACTCCCAGGGAGGAAGACATTCACTAACTGTTCAAAGATGTGAGGAATAAGTTTCCTAACCAGGCTGATGATGACAATTACAGACTGATACAGGCTCAGCATCTGCATCCTCTAGCTGGTCAATTTCTCATCACAGTCAGCAAATCTATTCACTGAGAATGCTGAGTGAGACTGATTGATCATGGGGGAAGGAGGACAGAGGGCTGGGAATCCACAGAGGATGGATAACATGGGCCTTCCAGGCACAGATTCTGAGGCAACCTTTCTTCATGAGGTTCTTTTTGCACGGAACATGATCTGTAGAGCCCTGCATGGACACAAAATTTGTATCTACATCTGTATTTGCAAAAATGAGCCATGGATATCCACATCCATACCTGTGGATTTGCAGGGCTCTACAGATCTGAAGGGATATGTAAATTTAAACCTAACTGAAATATCTGTGTCAATGTGGCATGGAATGACTTTGTGTTAATTTGCACCTCTTGGTGTTCTGAACATTCATTCTGTGTTCTGAAATATCAGCCAGGTTGGCTACTGTATCTCTGTCTCTCCTTTAATTTGTTTCTCATGTGGCAGTGAAAAATCCCCCAACAATCCCACTTTGTTTGCTGTTTATTCCAAATGAGTTACTGCTACCTTAATGAACAGAAGCCTGTTAATATACATGTAATGATGCTGCTAGCTTGGTCATCAGTGGGGCTAGAACTCAGGGCTGCTGGGTGTAAAAGAGCAAGCCTGCACTGATAGATCAAAAAAGTCAGGTGTGTTCTCAGACCCATGAATCCCTTTGAATGGTCCCCACACTAGAAGGCAACAAAAAAGGTTTGTGCAGGTTGCCTCAGAATTGAGAACCTCAAACTGTTTTGGAGCCAGACATCCATTCTCTCACGTGGAGAATTTTGATTTTTTTCTAAATTGGAATGAAACCAAACGTCAGAATAACCAAATCTTCCACCAGACAGAGCTAGCTTTCTGTATCCCAGAAAAGATTGCCAGGTGCTCAGATACTGCAGGAATGGGGAGTATACAAGTACCTGAGATGTGTACACTCTTCAGATATTTGTAGACTGTTATTTTTGTGCCTTGTTTGGATAACTGATGTGTGTAGAGCTTCTCGTTTTTTCCATAAAAGCCAGTCCAGCCAGCCCCCTGTTGTTTTTGTTCCCTTTGGTTGAATTCACTGTTCCTTATTAATGTCTCTCCGATGATAGGAATGGAATGAAACATCCAGGTCTGGATGCACCAGAGCCTTCACGAGGGTAACATTTTTCAAAGGCAGCTCATTTAGGCTACAGCTGCACTACAGAGTCATTTTGAAATAACTTGTGGTCATCAATGCTATGTAACTGCTATTTCAAAATCAATTCAAAATGGCGAATGCGTTCTTTTGAAATTGGTAAAGCTCATTGCAGGAGGAATAGCGCCTAAAGAGATGCTGTTGAGATGAGGAACAGTGCTTATTTTGACAATGTCTAACTCAGGTAGCTCAGACGGTAAGGTTGTTTCATAACCCACTGGGGGAGAGTTTACCGAGCTGAGTCATGTGGTTTCCCATTGAGCTACTGAACAGAATCCAGGAGGCCACAGTGAAGCAGCTGCTTTTGAGGAGCTTCTTGTAGGCATACCCTCAGTAGCAACGATGTGCAGACACCGACCTGAGACTGGGCTGTACAATGGGGCATGAACTTGAGTAGAGTAGCCAAGTCCTGTGACAAAGGCAGATAAATGGGCCCTTTGATAGTTTCACTCTGTAACTCAATCCACATGGAGGAGACATTTCCACAACTGCACAACGCACATTGTAATCTGTGCAAAGCACAGCCCTCTTGATGCCTTGATCCGCCTTTCCCATGAGAATCTGGGGTTGGGCAGAAGGTGGGTACACTCCTACCCAGGGCCACATCCTTCCATCTTAGCAAGCCCTGGAGCAGGCAGGAAAGCAGAGGAGGAGGAGGAGGAGGAGGGGGAAAAGCTGCCTGTAGCAGCAAGCTTGTCTCTGAGCTGCTGTCTTCTCAGCAACGTGAGGAACAGCAGCCAGGGGTCTTCTGACCACCCCTGGCTGTGGTTTTTTTGGGTGTCTGGATCTCCTTGTGCTTACCCCAGGTTGAGGTGGCTGAAAGTGCAGGTCTGCTGTGGTGATGAAGGGGCAGTTGTGCAGAGCACTTCCCATCCAAAGCTGCTGAGGAAGGCAGGAGAGCTGCTGTTGCTTGGTGAAACCAACACTCCTGCCCCGCCAAGCTGGACGTGCGGTGGTAACAATGGGAGCCCTACTACCCAAAGCAGCTTGTGTGCAAGGAGGTGGGAAGCAGGCGATGTTTTTAGCCTTGTCACATCTTGCTATGGGCACCATGCCATGCGTGCCTGCGGCAGAGTCTGATTCTTACATCTGTAGAGTTCATTCTTACATTATTTATGGCATGTGTTTCAAAAACAACATTGGCCACCGTGGCCAAACTTCCCGTATTTTGTTAATGCAAAGCTGTGTGCTTGACAAGTCCTGAAAGAAAATCTGACAGCACAGGATTGCTCTGCAAGCCAGATTATGCGGTTGTGTTGTTAAAGCTACTGACTGAGAATTGCCTTTGCAAAGCCGGTCAAGAACCAAAAGCAGGGCCTATCCCTCTTGACAACTTGTGGACCCAAATTGTGCTCTCCCTTTGTCTAGCGGCAACAACCAGTCCTGCCAAGCTGGCTTACAAGCAAACTTTTGCAAAGGGGAATTTACAAAGTAGAAAAGCAGCCCAGGGACACCCTACTGGGGGGTTCAAAGTATTCTTAGGGAGGGACTATCACACTTCAAAGGAGCTGTTGCAAGGAGGATCTCTGTGCTCCTTCGAGTGCCCACTGCACTGGGTTAGCTTCAGAGCCTCCTTAAATGTATGCACAAATGGTTCAGTGACTTACAATCCAGCAAAAATCCATTGACTTGAGTAGGGAACCTTCCGAGAATGTTACAGGCTCGATTTGCCCCAACTCTAATGGACTGGCATGCTATGTAGTTAGTGAAGAATATGGCCCTGTGTCTACACAGTAGGAAGCTACCCTATTCACCAAGTAGAACAGCACATTCCAATTTCTTCAGCAATCTCCTTGTCCTTGCTCTGACGTGTGCTGGTCCAGCCTCAAGAAAGTAAAGATTTACTACACAAAAATTGGGAGAAGGGGACTTAAAAGCTTGGGCTTTTTGGGCTCCTTTCCTGAGGAAGTAGAATGGCCTGGTGTATAGAGCAGTGGATGGAAACCTGCCTTCTAATACCATCTCTGGCACAGCCTTCTTGATGACCTTTAGACATTGTCCCTCTCTGCCTCAGGATGATCCATACCTCCCTTGTAGAGCACTCTGAGATCATGATGGAGTTAGCATTGTGCTGTATTGGGTTGGTGTAACCTGCTGATACATAGAATTGGAAAAATACAGAGAAAAGCCACAAAAATGATTAGGTGTATGGAGTAGTTCTGTGTAAGGTGAGATTTAAAAGACAGGGGCTGTGCAGCTTAGACAAGGGATGGCAAAGTTGGGATATTATAGCGGTCTGTAAATCAAGAGTGGTATGGAGAAAGTGAATAAGGAAATGTTATTTACCCCTTCACCTAACAAAAGAACCAGGGAGCACCCAGTTAAATTAATAGGCAGTAGGTTTAAAACATTACCAGAAAAGGTCATACAATGCAGAGTTGGTCTTTGGAACTTGTTAGAGGATGTGGTTGTTGCATTAAACTAGTGTGAGAGAAAAGGCCAAAACACCGGCTTCAGTGGTGAACACAGAGAAGCAAAATCTGTTTCACGGACTTCAATAGGTTAAAGTGAACAAACCAGGACTAATAGAGGCCCATTTTGAACCAATCTGGCACTCACCTTATTTGTGATTCATTCCAAATCTTGCACTATCGTCAGCATTAGCTAACAAAGGCCTTGCATTGTACATTCTAAGCTCATTAGGCAGAGGCATGTTTTGGTAGCAGAAGCAGGGAGGCAAAGAGGGGAGTTAAATGTATTTTGCAATTCCAGCTTGAGTCATTAGTCTGACTTTAGAAAAAAAAATCCCCCATAGTTTGTTTCCTTCACCGCTTCGGAATTGTGCATAGCATTGCTGGCAAAGAACGGCCATGCTTCCCCCCAGTGATAGCTGCATTTCAGGACGGGTGGTCAAGCCCAAGATATGCTGGGCCAAGTTCACCCCAAATGACAATCCATTGGTCTTAGAGGCATTTATACCAGGGATGAATTTGGTTTAATGCTAGTCTGTAAAGTAATTTGAGATCCTCAGAGGAAAGATGTATATATTTAAATTAGTCAGGCCCAAATACTGCCACTGTTCTTCACTTTGTAGTACCTTACTCAAGGCTAATCATAAGGAACCTGATTGTGTCCTCAGTGTTAAGCAGAAATCCACCTTGAAGTTGGTGAGGTGTTTGGCTTAAAACATGATGTAGCCACCACCTTCAGACAGCTTTCACTCGCAGTCAGTGCGGGTAACGGGATTGTTTTCCACCTGCATGAAATCTGAGAATTGCTACACCCAGGGAAAAATGCTGTGCTTTAAGTGCAGTAAACTAACTGGTTAAGCCTCATCACAACTTTGTTTCTTACCATCTATGTTTCAATATTTTCCTTCCCTTCCAGTAACCTTCCTTGCTCTAATTCAGTCACTTATCAGAGGTGATTTCCATTTGGGCTAATAATAATTCAGGTTTTATTGCAGCCCTCGCTGCTCTGAAGAGCCATTTATTTCTCTTTATCACAGTCCAATTATTTCAGTAAAGACATTGTCTAATATGTCTTAGCCACTGTGACAAGGGCCTTCACAGAGGCCAGAGAGCCCCAAGTCCCAGCCAGAGAAGTGGTGATGGTTTCACAGAAATCTGACCTACTCTCTTCTCACAGGAACTCGCTCCTGAATGGTGTGCTCAGAACAAAACTGAATGCTTGTTTCTTTGATGTAGCTTTCTCCGAGCACAGTGGTTCTCAAACATCATTGCCCTGCGATCCCCTTCTGGCAACAAAAATTATTGCATGAACCCAGGAGGGAGGATCCCAGCCTGAGCCTGCCCAAGCCTCATTGCCGGAGGTGGGGGGACCCAACCCTGAGCCCCACTGCTTTGGGCAAAGGGGCCAAAGCTGAAGCTTAAGGGTTCAGCCCCTGGCAGGGAGTCTGCAATCTGAGCCCTGCTGCCCTGGGCGGAAGCCCCCAGGATTGACCCCCAGCAGTGGGGCTTGGGCTACAGTGCCAGGCCCCACCGAGTTTGAGCCAGCCCTGGTGACCCCATTCAAAAGAGGTTCGAGCCACTTTTGGGTCCTGACCCACTATTTTAGAGCAGCAACCTTAGTACGGCCTTCACAGCACACAGCTCATTTCCCCTTACTCCCCCTCATGCTGAGGTGTGTACCACACCCACCCGCTTTCTCTCATAAACCAAATTCCCTCCTATGAGCCGAGCAAGCCATTCCTGCTGCAGGCTGGGAAGGAGCTGAGACAGGGGAAAGAATGCTATTGTAACCTTTTGTTTTAAATAGGCAGTGCTTCGTCATCATGCTACAGAGGAGAGATTATAATCATTTGAGTATGAAAAGAACCTGAGTAAATTCCCATAAAGCAGGGGATACCGACGGTGGTTTGGCCAGCGTTCTCTCTTGATTAAAAACAGAAACAAAGGCTTGATTCAATGCGTATTCGACTCATCGGAAGACTCCCATTGACTTCAGTGGACTGGGGATTTGGCTGTTAATGCCCAGGGCTGTGACTGAACCACTAAGGATGGCAGAGTCTCTGCACGACCAGTGCCTTGATATTCAACTCATTGCTTTGGAATTGAAAGTTGCCCTATACCACCAAATCCCATTCCACTCTATTTTGCAGCTGTTCTCCTTTGGAACAGTGGAAAGCACCAATAAATTGCACCAGGACAGCAATGTCTGGCTGTCCCACTTCAGCAATGGACTCTTAAAGAGAGGTTCTAAAACACTGTTGGTTTATTAAGCATATCTTATGTCTGAATTGGCCATAACTGCATTGCGTGCTGAAGATGTAATGAGTATAATAATAACCTTTTCCAACATTTCATTTTGAAGCCCCATTTACCTGAAATGAGCTGCTTCCAATAAATATTTCAAAACATATTGCCCCTCCACCATAGCGCTCACAACTTACAAAGCAAACAGGAATGTTTTAATTTTGACAAAATGGGTATCGTTCACAGACCGGCCTTTATTCAGCGCATGGTCTTGTGGCTAAATGCCTTGCTGAGTATCACGTCCCAGGGTGTTACTTTAACTGAAGCGATAAGAAATGTCATTAAAAAGTAATGTGCCTCTGCTTTGACAATCATATTAGTAAACATTGGCAATGCCGTAGGTTGTGTGCCAGGCAGGCCGATGTTAATGGGTGTAGTAACATATACAATAGCGCTTTATCAAACCTTCTTGTTCATCTAGATTTGCAGATGACCAAAAAAAAACAAACAACCCCAAGTCTGGAGGTGTGTTTGTGTGTATGAAACCAGCATTTAAATATGCTTTGAGTTAGGATGTGAACTTACAAAATCCAAGGAATTCAACTCGAGGGCTCCCTTATAGGAGCTGATGACTTTGGACAGTGCAAAGTGACAATGTTCTGAGGGTTGCCTTGAGGTGCTACTCTCACCATGCACAGTCTCCTGTCTCCATGCGTGAACCCACCAGGGACAAGAGGGTATCTTCTGAAGGAGCATGCAGCCGAGATTAAAAAGACCCAGGGAAATACTGTGCTCACTCCAGCCATTTGGCCATGATAGCCTCACTTGCTCTCCTCCTGACCCCCCAGTTCAGCTGCTTCCCGAGCCCCTAGACAGACTGACTCCACCAGAGCACGATACAGATCTCCCACACTCTCTCTCTAGCCTGGCTGGGAGCCTGAGTCCAAAACCAGAGCTGCAGTTAATCTTTCTCAGCCAAAGCCCCACTAAGCCCTTATGCAGACTCAGAGGGCTTCAGCCACACGTGTTGTGTTGGCAGAGGGGTGTAGCTATGACAGTGAGCATCACCTGGATGGAAACCACAGGCATGGATCCCACCTCGTCTGTCACTCTCCTCCTTTCTACTTTGCCGGCAGACAATGCAGCACAGAATGAATATGTATTTGCTGCTTCTGAACGTAAAACAGAAGACATAATGGGCAATTTGTTAGGCAGGCAGTAGAACATAGCCCCGCGGTCCCAGCAGCATGGTGTGTGCTTTAAAACGCTTCATCAGGAAGACTGGGCTTAATGACATAACACAGGGAGGGCAACTTTGTGGCTTTTCACTAGAGCTGGGAATAAATGGGCTAGACAGGCACAGCCCTGATCACAGCAGCTGAGTCACTGTAGCTGGGAATGACTGTAGGCGCTGAAGTTTATCAGTCGGTCAACCCATACTTTCAGGGTCTGTTTAGACTTTAGCAGTGTTGTTTTCATATGATTTGGGTGGTAATAGAATCGTTTGCTAGATGAAACAAGCCTGACAAATATCACACCCCAAGAGATGGTTAAGTCAACAGAGGAATTCTCTTGCGTCCACTTGGCTTTCACTTCTACCTAAAAGAGCATCAGGAGGAGGAGGAGGGAGAAAAATTGTTCTCCTTGCCGCCTGAGGATAGGGCAAGAAGCAATAAGCTTAAACTGTAGCATGAGAGGTTTCAGCTGGACATTAGGAAACACTTCCTAGCTGTGAGGGTGGTTAAACACCAGAATAAGTTGCTTAGGGAGGTTGTGGAGGCTCCATCGCTGGAGATATTTAAGAGTAGGTTAGCTAGACATCTCTCAGGGATGAGCGGTGGTTGGTCCTGCCATGAGGGCTGGGGATTGGACTCCGATGACCTCTCCAGTTCTAGTGTTCTATGATTCTTAGAGGGGTGGATTAACTACCTTGATTGAAATAAAACAAAACAAAGCCAAACACCTCCTTCCATCGCTGCAGCGAGTGTCTGAATTACAACAGCATGGCATAGAACTTGTAGCGTAGACGTGGCCTAAGTAACTATTGATTCTGTAGCTAAGTGGTTCTCAACCTGTGGTCCATGGATCCCTGGGGGTCAGTAGATTATGTGGAAGGGTCTGCAAATAGTTACCATAGGTTAGCGGTTTTCTACCTGTGCTCCAAAGGCATCTGCACCTCCATTTGAAATTTTTTAGGGGTCTGCAAATGAAAATAGGTTAGCAACTACTGCTCTGGATCGCTGTGTGGTGAAGCTCTGTTCATAATGGGGTGCCTCAAGCCCTTTGGCTCTGCCCCTTGAGCTGGAGGGAGCAGGCTTCAGCTCTCCCAGCTGTTCTCATCGGGGCAGCCACACTACCTTGTCCTTCCCTAGCAGGGCAGTCAGCCCTGGCTGGGGGGAAGAGGCACTCTCCCTCTCCTGATGTGCTCTGGCTATTCCTTATTTTCCTCGTACTGTCTCCCACACTCCCCCCACCTCTCTCATTCACCTCCCCAGCTCTGCTGGCCTCTACTGCTTTTATGCCTTCCAGCAGTCAGCTCAGCTGGTCCCTGTTAATTGAGTGTGGGCTGCCACACCCTACTCCCTCCACCTGGGAGCTTAATTAGTTCTCTGTGTTCTTCCCCTAGCCCAGGCTGGGCCCTGGGCTGCCTTTCCCCCTTCCCCCTGGGGTCTGCTGGGCTGACCCTGTTACAGTGGAGAGGGGTGTAGGCAAGGCTGTGGGAAGACATGCTGGGCCCCTGGCCAAGGTGGAAGGGGGTCTAGCTCCATGCCCCCAGAAGGGGTAGGCCACAGGCAGAAGTGGTGGGGATGGGACCCGGAGTGTGCTGCATGGGGCTTCCTCAGTCATTTAAGGGCCTGCTGCTGCACGGGGTCTTGTTCAATCACTGAGCCCTGGGGCAGCTGGCCACTTGGGGACAGTTGGACAGGGGCAGCCCCCAGAGCCTGGCTCCCTGTACCAGGTGGAGGGGCTGTGGGAGGGCAGGGCCACCCCCCATAGCCTCGCTCCCTACCCAGACAGTCTGCAGGCCATCGGGGGCTGTTGGAGGGGAGCAGCCCCCCAGACACTGCCCCCCCCCAGACAGCCTATAGTCTGCAGGGGAGGGGAAGCCCACTGGAGGCTGGGGGCAGCTCCCAGAACCAGGAGGGGGTGTCATGCACAGAGGCTGGGCCCCCACAGACAGCCTGGAGGCAGCAGGGGGCATTGGAGGTGGGGGAAAGCTCCTGGAGCCTGGACAGCCTCTGGAGCACCCCACCCAACAGGTTGCAGGATGGAGAGCAGTGAAAGCTGGGGGTGGCCCCCAAAGCACACTGCAGGGTCGGGAGGCAGCTGGAAGCTGGGGTCAGACCTCGGAGTGCTGACACCCCTCCACAGGCTGCAGGCTGGGGGGCAGCTGGAGGCCAGGGCTGCCGCACAGAACCCCAGCCCCCACCAAACAAGAACACAGCCACAGATACCTCCCTCCCGGGAGGAGCTGCTGGCTGGGCAGTGCTGCCCCGGCCCCCTTGGAGAAGCTGCTGCAGCAGCAGCATCACCCTCACAGCCCCCGGTGGCCATGGTGCCCCCGTCCCTGGCCTCTCAGTCCCCTGTCCTGAGATCCCATCCTGACTTCCTTACCTCCCACGTGCCTTGACTTCTGCACCCCACCCCCTTGCTTTGAGCCCCCCGCTTTAGCCCCCACCCACCCCCTGTCCCTCCTCACCCCCAAGCCCTCACTCCAGCCTTCCTCTTTCTTCGTTTTTGAAAAATATAATCATTGAGAAAAAGCTTAGCCATTTTTCACTTATTTTCAAAGAAATTACTTCTACCAGCTTTTGTGTGTGTGTGTGTGTGTGTGTGTGTGTGAGAGAGAGAGAGAGAGAGAGAATGACAAGGTTGGAAGAAAAATTTTCAGTCACCTCTAGTATTAATGTTCAGGATTTTATAACCTCGTTACATTTCTTGCCTGAGACATTAGGACTCCAAGGCTACTCCCATTCCCCAGTTTCTTGCCCTTCTAAAGGAAGTACAATACAATACAATAAAACTTTTGAGTGGTTGGAAGACAGACAGAGTCACTTTGAAATTTAAGGGGAAGGGAACTTCTCTCTGCTCTGAGCGAGCGTTGCAGAAGGAGAGCTTGCAGTGAACTAACTCCCATAAACTCTCTTCAAGTCAGACAATAAATTAAAGGATGTGAACAGAGAGAGTTTATGTTTATAACGTCTTTGGAGAGTCCTAGAAATGGCCCAAGGAAGAATGATATGATTGGCTTCTACTGGGGTCAAGTTTTGAAACTATGTTTCATTCAGTCACTTAAAATCTCACCGGCTCCCAAGGATGGTGCTACTATTACAAAGGCAAACCATTTTCTATTCAGTAGTGTAATCAAAGTAGTCATATAGTTAAAGACACCAGCTGTCTCCTTCTGTGACTGGCTCAGTTGCAAACTACAGAATGGAAAACATATGCAACATGTATTAAACATTTTTAATTCCAACAGAGGAGTTCCATTTGCAGAAGGTAAGTAATTAACAATAATAATGTCACTGGTGACAAAAATATTTACCTTTGTTTACACACGTTTGCTCACTGACACAATCACGGCCTCACCTGCTAATGTCCTTCTTCCATGCCTAAGGTTTCAGGAAGTCCCTCTAGCTGGTGAAACTTCCGTGCCCCTTGTTTCTTCCTCTTGCAGATGATCTGCAATTTTCAGCTAGAGCTGAGTGAATAGCTCACAGTGAATAATAGCTTTGTCTTCTTCCTTGCCACTGTCTTACTCGGCACTGGTGACTTTTATAGCCTTCTTCCAAAATTCTGGACTGCGCACCTGGTTGCCCTGCAAACCATAGAACCACAGAAGATAAGGGTTGGAAGACACCACAGAAAGTCATCTAGTCCAACCCCCTGCTCAAAACATGATTCGTCCAGCCAGAGCTTTGACAAGCTTGACCTTAAAAACCTCTAAGGATAGAAATTCTACCACCTCCATTGGTAAATCATTCCAGAGTTTCACCGTTCTCCTAGTGAAAGAGCTTTTCCTAATATCCACCTTAGACCTCCCACATTGCTACTTGAGACCTTTGCTCCTTGTTCAGTCATCTTTCATATGAGACTAGCCTAGCTCCATCTTCACTGCACTGTCTCTCCCCTCAGCTTAGTATCATATATGAATTTGCTGAGAGTGCAAGCCAGCCTATCATCCAGATCATTAAGAATGACATCGAATGCCCCAGGACCAACTCCTCAGCACTCTGCTTGATACTGGATGCCAACTAGACATCGTGTTGTTGATCATGTTGAGGCCAATGATCTAACCAGTTTTCTGTCCACCTTATAATCCATTCTTTCAAACTATATTTCTCGGCAAGAATGCTGTGGCAGACAGTATCAAAACCTTTGCTTAAGTCAAGGTATATCACATCTACCACTTTCCACATATCCCACAGAGCCAGTAATTTCATCATAGAAGGCAGCTAGGATGGTCAGGCATTATTTGCCCTTGATGACTCTATGCTGACTATCCCAGATCATCTTCCTCTCCTCCAAGTGTTTCAAAATGGATTCTTTGAGGAACTGCTCCATGATTTTTCCAGGGACTGAGGTGAGGCTGATCAGTGTGTAGTTCCCTGGATCTTCCTTCATACCTTTTTAAAAGATGGTCACTACAGTTGCCTTTTTCCAATCATCCAGGACCTGCCCTGATCTCCAAGAGCTTGCAAAGATAATGGCCAATGGCACTGCAATCACATCGGCCAACTTTCTCCACACCTCAGATGCATTAGATCTGGCCCCATGCACATGTCCACCTTTTCTAAATGGTCCTTAATCTGTTGTTCACTATTGAAGGCTGCCCACCTCCTTCCCGTTCTGTGTTGCCCAGTGCAGCAGGCTGGGAGCTGACCTTCTCTGTGAAAACAGATGCAAAAAAAAAGCCTTGAGTACTTCACTTTTTTCCACATCCTCCGTCTGTAGGTTGACTTCCCCATCCAATACTGGTCCCACACCTTCCCTGACCTTCTTCTTGTTCCTAACATACCAGTAGAACCCCTTCTTATTATACTTCACATCTCTTGCCAGCTGCAACTCCAGTTACATTGTGGCCTTTCTGATTAGAACTGACCATGCTTAAGCAATATTTTCGTACTCCTCCCTAGTTATCTGTTCATATTTCTTATAATATTCTTTTTTCTGCTTAATCTCACCCAAGATTTCTTTTTTAAGACAAGCTGGTCATCTGCCATATTTACTATTCTTCTTGAACTTTGGGTGGGTTTATTCCTGTGCCCTAAAACCATAATAGAAAACATACTCAAAACAATCAGCTTAATCCCCAAATGGATTGCAAAATTCTGCAATACATTTGTCTATTCCCTTTGGTCTTCAGATTGGTTTTTTTTTAATTGAATTGTTACAATTGCATATACAGCGCACATTTCAGCTGATGCACAACTGGAGCTGCTTGGAAAATATTTTTGTCATTGTAATCAAAGTTTTCCATAGAAAGTTTTGAGTTTTGAGGAAAAAATTAAAAACTAAACTATTGTAATCTCAGAACTAGGAACCTGCTGACAACTATGAACTCAAATATAAAAACTGGTAAGTTATGGAGAATCCACCATTTAGACCAGTTGAAACCAGCAAGTGGCCCAAGCCCCACACTGCAGAAGAAGCCATCCTGGCCCACCCTTACTAATTAAACATTTTTTCCTAACTCCAAACATGGGATCAGTCAGATCATGAGTATTTTGGCAAAACTCACGAGCCAATCACCTGGGGAAAACTTCTCTGTAATAACTCAGAGCCATGGTGCACAATAGTCGTCCTTCTTTGTGAGTTTTGGTGGTGCACTGTGGCATTTTCATGGCCACAGTTTACCACACAAAATGGAAGTCAGACAGTGATCCCAGTTTATAGAGGAGAATGAGAACACGGGACACCCAAATCACAACACCTGTGAGGTGCTCGGATAATTCTGAATTAAAATGGCTTTGGCTTTTTGTGAAAGCGTTTTTGAAATTTGTCAGTTTTGGGGTGTTCACTTTTATGACAAAAAATACCAAAATTTCCCACAGAAAGCAGACACTTCTCCTGATGAACCTTGATTTGCCAACAATCTGATTTTGCATTGAAAAACAGATTTGATGGAAATTTTCAGCCAGTCCTATGCGTAACTTCTTCAGCCTAAGTTAACTACATGAATGACCATGCCAATTTCAAACTGTATTCTTATTATAGTGTTGGAAATTTGTAGGATAATTTTCATCTTGAATAAGCTAGCCAAGAAAGGAACCCAGTCAAAGAACAGAAACTCTGCCTCATGTGACAAGGGATTTGAGGGCTTGTCTACACTTCCATGAAGATCAACCTGGTCGGGGTTGATCTTCTGGAGTTCGATTTCACGCATCTGGTAAAGATGCATGAAATCAATCTGTCTGGAGTCAGCAGTCAACCCCTTTATGCCTTGTTACTGCGAGGAGTAAGGGAGGTCGATGGGAGAAATGCTCCTGTTGACCTTCCTTAGTGGAGACTGTCACAAAAGTCATTTTCTGATATGTCAATTCTAGCTGCGCAATTGCCATAGCTAGAAGTGCGTATCTGAAATTGACTTTCAGGTCTAGTGTAGACCTGGCCTAAGTGACCAGGACAGTATAAATGTGAATCTTATAGTCACTTATATCTTCTTCTAACCATAATCTCATCTATAGGGTCAGGTCTTCAAGCCCTTCAAGAGTATATAAATATTCATTTCTTAGATTTCTTTTGCAAAGTTTTACAGACAACCAAGTTCTTGACTCCAATCCTCCTTTTCCAACCAGGCTTTGGCCCAGATGCGATCGACTTCTTACCAGTATATGTGTATGATCTTAAACACCATTCTGGCAAATATTCAGAGACAGGCACTTCATACCTCATTCGTCTGCAGTGTTTGTGATGATAAATCCCAAGGGTGGGGTTTTCAGAAGCACTCAGACTAGGCCTGTCTCTGCTACTGTTGAAATCAAAGGCAGTTTGCCCTCTGAGTTGAAAAGGAGCAGAAGTAGGCCGATGCCCCATGCTTTGCAAGTGTCCAAAGGCTCACAGAAGAAATGCAAACAGGGCTGAATCGAAATTCACATTCAAATATTCAGAGAAGATTGTTTCAGCTCTTTGCTCATTTCAGCTGCTGGTTGGCGAAGTAGGTCTCTCTAATGCATCGATTTTGTTTGGCTGCTTCTTCTGTGGCAACAACAGCTCTTTCTGCCTAGCCAAAGCCCTTTCATCTCTTTCTGCTCCCCACCAAATCCAATCTGACCCTTGAGATCATGGAAATTTCCACGGCCTCACAACCTGCATGGGAATTGATTTCAGCTTGTCCTGCTCCCAAGTTATTTCTCCCACTGGTGTCCCACCAGCTTCCATGACTACTTATTCTGCCCAATGAGGCTGTGCCCATGACAACAAGCCCATGCATGGGCCCACAAGTTTGGCACACAGAGTACCTCCTGACTGAGGCATGGCTGAGTGCTGGCATAGATGTTTATTCATAAGCTCCTTACCCAAGGATCCTGCTAACTCTGTGGTTCGTGCCTAGTGATCTTTTTAAGCAAGATGGGAGAGGGGAAGGATAACTCAGTCCAGTCTTTCCCTAGCTGGCGCCACAGAAAAATGGATGATTAATTCATTTATAATTTCACTGAGGATAATATGTGCTCTGTGTTCCTCCCATACGCCTGGGGCTCAGAAACCGAACCCACAGCCAAAGCCTTGGTCTGCAATTCCTTTAAAGAATGACGGCATATAGTAGGTTTTGATTACACCTTATTTAAACCTTGATTAAACCATGGCTTGATTATTCATGTGTCTGGGTATTCATGTGATGTCCTAAGTGATTATTTCAGTGGCATAGGAAGCACTGCTCAGTATGACCACAGTCAGCTAGCTTCAGGCGAAAGAAAGAAAGAAAGACGAAGAAAGAAAGGGCTTTCAACACCAATACCATCATATAAATGGAGCTTTAATTTCAGTAAATATAGGAGTTTGGGGAATTAAACAATGTACTGCAGACGCTGAAGTCAAACACACCAGCCTTGTATTAGTATGTGGAAACTGACAAAAAAATGTGAAATGGAGCAGCACAGTTTTCTTGGCTAGTAAGAAGAACCTGTGTTACTCTTCTATAGTACAAGCTCCCAAAATGATGGGAAATGCAGCCATCTCTGGCGTGGAGGGCAAAAGGCAGCTAAGATTGCCAACTGGTGCCGAGAGCTTTTTCTCAATAATATGATTAACAATAATTTTGGTGAGGAACAATGGTGAAAGCCCCGTCTGTCAAGAAAAGCACTATAGGACGTCCAGTATCTTGGCAGAGTACGCTGGGTGTCACATTATGAAGGCTTTTCTGAAGGGTCTTTGCACAGTAGAATCGTAGAATCCTAGACCTGGAAGGGACCTCAGGAGGTTATCGAGTCCAGCCCCCTGCCCAAAGCAGGATCAACCCAAACTCAATCATCCCACCCAGGACTTTGTCAAGCCAGGAATCAAAAACCTCTAGGGATGGAGATTCCACCACCTCTCTAGGTATTGCATTTCAGTGCTGCTCCACCTTCCTGGTGAAATAGGTTTTCCTAATATCCAACCTACACCTCTCCCACTGCAACTTGAGACCATTGCTCCTTGTTCCGCCATCCATCACTACTGAGAACAGCCTCTCTCCATCCATTTTAGAACTGTCTTTAGGAAATTGAAGGCTGCTATCAGATTGCCCCTCCCTCTTCTGTTCTGCAAACTAAATAAGCCCAAATCCCTCAGCCTCTTCTCATAGGTCATATGCTCCAGACCCCTAATTATTTTCATTGCCCTCCACTGGACCCACTCTAAGGCATCCACATCATTTGTATACGGGGGCGGGGGAGGGCAGAACTGGATGCAATACTCCAGATGTGGCCTCACCAGTGCCAAATAAAGAGGAATAATCTCTCTAGATCTGCTCAACATGCTCTTCCTACTGCACTCCAATAAGCCATTAGCCTTCTTGGATACAAGGACACACTGTTGACTCATATGCAGATTTTCATCCACTGTAATCCCCAATGCAGTGCATGGACTTGGTTTAACACCATCAGAAGGATGGAGGCATGTGATGTGTAGAATGCAATGTAACAGAATGAACGGGGACACATTTCTTTTAGTCATGTGAGTTTTATGTTGACCACATCGTCTTGTACCAGAACTAAACACAGAGATCCCAAATTCTTTCAGCTCAACCTTGTGTTACTGTGTACATAGACTACTTCAGACACAGGCTCCCGGGGTAATTCTATCACAGAAACAGCACAAAAATTTGCAAGCTGCTTTGAATAATTGCATCTGATCAAAGGGCTAAGTTTGCATATGTTCAGAGACAGGACCCATTTGCTAGCCAAACTGTGTGGTTAGAGGCAATAATAGGAAGAACTTAAGAAACTTCATGCCCGGCTTATGTGTAGCTCATGTTTGTCATGGATCCCACTGGTTCCAGTCATCATGCCTCAATTGGAGTATTGTGTTCAGTTCTGGGCACCACATTTCAAGAAAGATGTGGAGAAACTGGAGAAGATCCAAAGAAGAGCAACAAGAATTATTAAAGGTCAAGAGAACCTGAACTATGCGAGAAGAAGACTGAAAGAACTGGGCTTGTTTGGTTTGGAGAAGAGAAGACTGAGATATGATAGTGGTTTACAAGTATCTAAAAGAGCGTCACAAGAAGGAAGGAGAAAAATTGTTCTCCTTGCCCTCTGATGGTAGGATGAAAAACAATGGGCTTAAACTGAAGCAAGGGAGGTTTAGGCTGGACACTAGGAAAAACTTGCTAACTGTCAGGGTAGTTAAACACTGGAATAAATTGCCGAGGGAGGTTGTGGAATCTCCATCATTGGAGATATATAACAGCAGGTTAGACAGACATCAGGGATGGTCTCGACAGTGCCTTCTGGGAGTTGTAGTTTGACTCCCTCATTCTCCCATTGTCTTCTATACATCAAGCTTTCTGGTTGGACTACATTTATCATGAATTATAGACTTTCCCCTTGTTGAGAAGTGGTGCATCATGGGAGTCTCTGGTGATGTTGTATCATGGGAGACGTAACTTGGTGAGGGAGTGCGGGTTATGGAGCACCATGGGGACATTGGGTAACAAATTCACAGCTCCTTTGGGACCCTGTGGCAGTATATTGCAACTGACTATTTTGTGTTTGGCCAAACACCAGAAGTTTTTTTGGTTTTCAGAAGTTGTGGGTTTTTAAATTAAAAATTTGATTTTTTTAACAGAAAATAGATACTTTCGAAAAAAAATCTTCAGTTTTTATGGAAAGTTTTGAACTAGTCCTAACTAAATGTGGTTGTAAGAGCCAAAAGGAACAGAAATTTGCCAGTTCAGTTAATTCAGAGTATTTGGAATTCAGATGGTTTTCTTTGTATGCAGTCTACAGATTCAGAATTACTAACAAATTATCTAGAGAGTTTCAAAATCTAGCTTTGAGCAAATTGCAGTCTGTTCACAGGAATTCTATAAACTGATCAAAATCATCATGGCTACATCTACACGAACCCCAAACTTCGAAATGGCCACGCAAATGGCCATTTCGAAGTTTACTAATGAAGCGCTGAAATGCATATTCAGCGTTACATTAGCATGCGGGCGGCCGCGGCACTTCGAAATTGACGTGCCTCGCTGCTGCGCGTCTCGTCCCGATGGGGCTCCTTTTCGAAAGGACCCCCGCCTACTTCGAAGTCCCCTTACTCCTATGAGCAGATGGGAATAAGGGGACTTCGAAGTAGGTGGGGTCCTTTCAAAAAGGAGCCCCGTCGGGATGAGACGCGCAGCAGTGAGGCGCGTCAATTTCGAAGTGCCGCGGCCGCCCGCATGCTAATGAAGCGCTGAATATACATTTCAGCGCTTCATTAGTAAACTTCGAAATGGCCATCTGCGTGGCCATTTCGAAGTTTGGGGCTTGTGTAGACACGGCCCATGTGAATTACTGGTTATGCATTTTTATGTTTTATTACAGTGATGTTTGGAGGCACCAGACCAGAAATGACTCCGATTGTGCTAGGCACTGTATAGATAGAGCGCATTAGACAGGTCCTTCTCCAAAGAACTTATAGCGCCTTGTCCTATTGTGTAATGGTAGGCAATCTGCATTCAAGACTCAGCAATTTAAGGACATGCTGAAGGCACACATGAAAAAATGTGGCATTGGTGTTGATGCTTGGGAGAACCACGCCCAGGACTCTTGGCAGTGGAGAGCAGTAATCCACAAGGGGAGAGTCTATAACAGAGCAAGAAATTAAATGTGAGTTTCTCAAATACCAGACTAACCTGCTAACTAACAGACCATCCATCCTTCTGTGTGCCAGAGCGGGAGTTAAACCCAGATCACCTGCATCCGTGGCTGGAATAACTTGCCTGGGGCTGGTAGATTTTGTGGGGACCTCTAGGTTCTGGAGTGAAGCCAAAATGATAGGGTCAGAGTGCAGGAGGGGGTCGAGGCAAAAGTTGGGTGTACAGGGGGGACTCAGGGCAAGAGATGGAAATGGAAGTGCAAGGTCCGAGTGGGAGTTAATGTATAGGAGGGAGCTCAGTGCAGGAGGTGGTTTGTGGAGGCAGGGTCTGGTGGGGTGTTAGGCTGCAGGGAAGGAATCATGACAGAAAGTAAGGGTGCAGCCTCTGAGTGGACATTAGGGTGCAGAAGGGGCTTCAGGGCTGGAGGCTTGGGTGGGGACCATGGTCTGGGCAGGAGGGAGGGTACAGAAGGAACTCAGGGCCGGGGTGTGGGGCTGAGCAGGAGACAGGTCAGAGAGGGGATCAGGGCTTGTGCAGGGGGGTTGTAGTGCAGGGTGCTAACTTGGGCAGCTCCCCTTTAGTGGTTCTGGCCCTGGGAAAAGGAGGTCAGGGGTAGGTGGCTCTGTGCCCTGCCCTGCCCTGCACTTGCCTGCAGGCACCCATTGGCCATGATTTGCCACCCATGGGAGCTGCAAGGGTAGAGCCTGTAGACAATGGAAGGATGCAGGTGGAAGGAGGTTCAGACAGTTGCTCCAGACCAGTGGAGGCAGTGAGAAGAATGGGATCCTATGACGCCTCGTTCCCCACCAGGCAGGGCCAGAATTCAGGGTTTTTAGCTGCTGTAACCCCAACCCCAGGCTATGGGGGCCCTGCAGAAAGAAGTGCACTTTTGGTAGCCGAGAAATCTATTTGTGGGGGCTCCTCCCCTTTACCCTGAGCCCTGGTCTGCAGCCCCTAAAGCCCCTTTCTTAATCCAGCCCCTCCTGCCTCTCTGTCGCGAGGGTCCTTACCTAAAAGGACCCATCTTCCTCCTGACACTGTCATGTTGTCCTCCAGCCGACTCGCTGGGCAACCTGTTATTTCAGGATCATGTGAGAAAAGATTTGAACATGGCCTGCCCTTAGACATGAGATCAGCTCAGAATGGCATTCATGACTGACACATTTTTACACCCTGAGCGCCATCCCCAGATCAATCTAGCACCTGGTGTCGATGCAGCGGGTCTGACAAAAGAACCTTCCATTGACCTTGCAACTCCTCTCCAATATGCTGGGCCCCCCGCCATCTTCTACACCACGGGTGCCCCTTACGGGCCAGGCCATGATCTTTGTCCATGGAGTTGGGAAAGCACTGGTATACCAAGGCAGGCTTTGGCCTTTGCTGCTTTTACTTTACCTGCTGACCAGTTCCTCTCAGGATCTATTCAGAGCAGTTTCATAAATGACCCACCCCCATGCTCTGCTTCAAAGGAAGGAGCCACTCATAAAGCATGGGGATCTCCTTTGTCATTACTTGAAACTCTGTCCTTCCCCGCCCCCCAGCATGTCCCCCTTCTCCAGCTTGAGTTCAGCAGGATGAAAGTTTTGATCCCAGCTGTCGACCGCATGAGCAACAGCCTTAACTCCTGGGGACTTTGATGCTGGTTCCAACCTCCAGCTTTTTCCTCAACTCCTTGTTGGTAGAGGAGGCACTCCTGAAGAGGAGGAAGTTAACTCAGCTACTGTACAAACGAGCATAATATGAATGGTGCCCAGGGAGGCATTTGGCCCTCATTAACAGGAGTTCAGTAGCTGTTTTGTCATTTTTCTTGTTTGTCATAAAAAATAAATACAGTTTAATAGATGATCTAACTGAGCAGGTTTTGGCAACCAAACTGGCCATGTCCCATTATAAGCTTGATGTGTGTAATTTAAAGCAAGCTGGGATATAAAACCATTTCCAGCTCAGGCAGGAGAGAGTGAGAGAGATTTAGATTTTGATTGTGCAGAAATGAAAAACAGCACATTCTTGGGGAGTGTATTAAATCATGCAGCATGTTTTATGGCGCTCAGGCAATAAGCTGCCTATTTTGGAATACTTAATCATGGCTTTTTTTTTTCAATTGAAAAGTTTGCATTGTTTTAAAAAAGATGTTTTATGGGAAAGGAACAGCTTAAGAACCTTAATAGATTGTATGGAGGCCAGGAAGGAATTTGAAGGGCACTTCCTGTGCACTGGTAGGTCAAAATTGCCATCAGTTAGTAAAAATTTAAGAAATGTCCCTTTAGACTCTAGGGAAATTCAATAGATGATGGGGGACAAAAAATATAACAAAAAACCTGGGTTTCAGACTGGTGGCGTGTCTAGATTTGGAGCAAGGTTAGGGAACTGAATTTAATAAGCATCTCCACTTTCACAGAACAGCATTAGGACTTGATTAGCTGGAGCCCACTGGGCTGGTGTGAACTTTCATTAGGAGAATTACCACTCACACAGCCTCATGGTAGCCACCCAGTGGAACACTCGCGTTATGCCCTGATTGGTCGGACCGCTGCTTGCTCTTATTTGAATTTCATCACTAGCTCTTACAGTACAGCACAGAATTCTGCTCCTGGAGGGAGCTACATGATACAACAGCAGTAACCTGGGCTGCATGTGTCTAACTGAAAATAGAGGGCCAGATTTTGTTTTTTTGGGTGTAAATCAGCAAAACTCTATTGAAGACAGGAGATTTATAGCAGCTGAAGATATGGCCCAGGACTGGGCCCAAAGGAAATTTCCTAGGTCCTGAACAAGCGTACATCTGTGTAGCTCCACTTCCGTCAATGAAGGTGGGCTGATTTACGTCACCTGATCATCTAGGTCCCAGTGTTAAATTCTCAGGTTAGATGACCAGTGCAATTGAGGACTAACTCCATGGAAGTCATCGAGTTTCTCCAGAACTGAATGAGTCTAAGTGAAACAGGAAACTGATTATTAGTATATTATATAATAATAATAATGTCACCCTGCTTTTGAGGATGAGATGGAAAATCTCAGTTCATGACAAAGCATCTTCGCACTGCTTATAGGCCAGTTTGGGAAGAGCAACATTGACTGCACTGACCAGAGCTGCTTTGGTCTGGTTGTGTTCTACACTATATTCAGAGGTGGGGGAATATTGCAAAAATGTATTTATAGCCTGGCTGGTAGCATCGCCTATTATTAAGTTTGACAAATTCTTCCCATTTGAAGAGCCTATGTTCAACTGCTTCTAACTTTGCCAAAGTTTTAATCTTTTGGGCTGACATTTTCTACGCTTGATGTGTTCCTCAGTTTCTGGGGCTTGAGACTCTGCGATCTGATCTGCAAAAGGGCTGAAGTCACTGGCCGCTCTGCTTTGAACAGCTCAAGTGCTCCTGAAAGCTAAAGACTCTGAAAAATCAGGTCCTTTGTGTCCCAGATTGGATACCCAAAATTAGTGGGTTCTTTTGACCTTAGTGGCTCTGTGTATCAGTTCCCCATTTGTAAAATGAGGATAACAATACTGCCTCATCTCAGGGTGTTGTGAACAAGCCCACTGACATGGGAGGGGGCAACTGAGACAGATGCCTCAGGGCCCAGCGATTCAAAAAGGGCTTGGGGCTCCTAGCCTCTGCCACCACCACTGTGGCAACAGTGGCAGCCCTGGGCCCTTTAAACCAGAAACTGAACACTTGGCAGTATAGGTTGCTTCTAGAGGACATCTCTTTTGTACTCAGTTCTGGAACACAGTTGGCCTGCTCAGTGTCTCTGTGACCCCATTCAGGGCTCCTTAAATCAAGCATCCCCCCCGCCAAAGTTTTCACAAGCTTCTCTGCTATAAACGGGGAACATCTTGCTTCTGGTATATTTCATGTAGTTCATATTTAACCTCGACTCCTGCTAACTAGCACAAAGTTTCCCCCTTGACCTGAATGCAATCGCCCAGCTAGCACTGGGAATATTTGGCTCATTGTTTTAAATCAGAGAAAACAACTGAATGTAATTGACCGCCATGAGTTTACCATATTTTAGGTAACAGGCTGCACCTGTGTATAACCCTGGGCTTGACACCCACTCTTTGAGCTTGCTAGGCAGGTGAATGCGCAGGGGAAATGAGGGGAATGATACTTCCCAAAATCCTCTGCCAAAGCCAAATGGCTCCCTCAGTAGCTTGCTGTAATTAAAAGCTTGGCCACTCCGAAAGCCCTGTCTTGCCCAAAGGCCTAGGCAATTAGATGGACTGCTGAAGTTGCCTGGAAGGTTAACAAATTCAACCTCTCTTGGATCAAGGGAGTAAAGGAGTTCCAAAGCCAAGGACTCTGCATGGGAAACGGCCTGTCAGCACTTCTGCCACGTTTCTGTGGAAGGTGCTCAATTTCAAGCACGTCTCCTGATGACAGCTGTGGCAGTGAGCACCAGCTCTCCTGGAGTCAGGTTCCAAACCACTCAGGGCTTTCAAGTCAATGTCTTGAACTTCACCTGTAAACATGCTGGCAAGCAGTGCAGGGTTCAGAGTACTGGTGTTGTGTGCTCCCCATGCACAAGGCTTCTGCTTGACACACGTCCTCCAAACAGACCTTAGACAGGACCTAAGAGGTGCACAGACCCCTCTGTAGAGGAGTAAACTCCACCCAGTATTTATCACTATACTTGCCGGTCCCATGGGCTATTACGTGAGATACACTTGAAATAGTATCAAATATCATACTAATTAAAACACATGGCAGGACAAAATACATTCTAGGATGTACTTCGCAATTTTCTTTGTCAGATTAAGCTCCGTGGTCAGGCTGTGTTTCACCTGGGCACTGGCCCAGCTAGTTGAGTTGAAATAGATTGATTTTCTGTTAAAATACTTCAGTGTTGGGTATGTTTTTTTTAAATGACGAAAAAGCCTGTATTTTTATGGCAAGGATGTACTTCTTGTGAAAAGTTTTGATCCTTCAAAATCCCAGGTTTCCACTGAAAAACAGTTTTGATGGACAATTTTCAACCAGTCTTATTTTTAAACAGGCTCAACAGTACAGCAATGCATGCATTCTGCAGTAATACCTAGGTAACTCCAAAGGCCAGGACACCTTACCGATCTGACTATGCTAGGCTTCAGATACACCCTGTGATAGGCTTGTGTGATGAGTGGGGTCTTTCTTACACTGCCAGATGTGAAATTATGAAGTTAAATTTCTGAACAGCCACCTGAAAATACCTCAACAGACTTTCTTCGCAAGTTAAAAGGGGTACTTGCATCATGCTACAATGAGTCTTATTTTTTGGCCATGGGTGTGTTAGAAGATGACTTCTCCAGAGTTATGTATACATGGAATTGTACTTTGGTTAAGAGGCAATAGATACAGTATCAGATAAGTAAGAGACCTTGGACTTTTGTAGTGAAAACTTCCTGCAAAAGTTGCCCTCTACTGGCTTGTATGGGAATTCTCACACCTTATATGGCAAGGACCTGATTCTGTCCTCAGACTCAAGGGCACTGACTTGGTGGGCACTTTGGGGCTGGAGGACCCACAGAAAAAACTAGTGGCTGCTCAGCCCCCACAGGCAGCACCAGATCGGCTCCTCCCCCCACCCCACTCCCGTGCCACCCACTGCCAGTGATCAGCTGGTCAGCTGTGTGCAGGAGATGTTAGGAGGAATGAGGGCAGGAAGAGGTGGTGGGGAGACTGGGGCAGGAAGAGACATAGGTGTGGGGTCTTGGGAGAAGCAGGTTGACCCCCTCTCCCTCATGAGGAACTCGGCACTTCTTCTCAGATGCGTCCAGTGCCTCCTGACGTTCCTGGAAGCTGGACAGCCATATGCAGGGGCAGCCCTATAAGTCTATTCTCAGAGCCACAGTGAGAGTGACAGGTCAGGAGCCTGAGGCTGGGGACACAAGACTGGGGCTCAGGAGATGAAGCTTCAGTTCCTGGCTCAGCCACGGTCTTGCTCTGTGAGCGGAAGCAGCTGCAGTTGGACTCCAGAGGGTGCCTTGGCAGGGAGGAATGGCTGGAATGCAAATCAAGGCTGGCTGGAGGTGAGGACTTGAACACAGGACCTCTGGAGCTTAGGGCAGGAGCCGCTACACTTTGAGCTAAAAGCCCATCCGCTCTCAGATCAAGGTGTAGAGGAGACTCCTTCTTTCTCTGTGTAAGTGGTCCAGGTGCCACTGCATGGGACAGTGACCTGCATCTAGGCAGGTGGGTTACAGAAACGTGGCAGGAGTTAGCTAGTATTGTGGTCCCCTGACTTCATTTGCATCCGCCAAGCCCCAGATCCATTCTTCCCCTTGAGTATCCTCTGCTGGGGAAAATTGGTGTAGCTGTCTTGACCACCATGGCATTACACTGACTTACACCAACAGAGGATCAGGCCCTGTCTGCTTACCAGAAGAACTTGGGTTCTGCTTGGTGTCTCGTACAACAGAGAATTCATCTGTTCTACTCCGTGTTTCCCACATGTGGGGTCCATGTACTTCTGCAGCCTATTCAGCAAAACTGAAACTTTTTGTGTAATTATGGGGAAAATGCCTCAATCGGTGTAAATCAACAGAGTTCCTCTGCTTCAATGGAGCCACGCCAATTTACATCAGCCAAGGATCTGGTCCAGAAACTCCCCTGCAGACCTGACCCTATAGTCCAGTCTTCTATCATTGATTTTGTTTTCTCCGCTCCTTTCCGAAGAACGTTGGGCTGACACACTTGGGCTGCGTAAATAGTTAATCACTACCTTAGTGCTTGCTCATGCCTAGCTGACTTGGAAATGTGCAATCACAGTTCATTATGTATGGAGGTAATTAAGTGTGACAGGTCAGGGATCTGGATTTGGCTCTACTAGCTTGTCTCCTGCCAAATACCAATCAGATGCTGCATTTTTCCAAAGTCATCTCCTTCTGATGGGTTGGAGAGGGATTTACCTTCATACAAAGACAGCGCATCCTCCCCACCCCCTACTTCTCTTGTATTTTATTAATGGGCCAGACGACGATTTCACCAAAATTGTTGTGCTTCTGATGCTAGTCCAGCTGGGGGGTGGGGCTGCCTCTGAGAGACGGAGCCGGCCGTCCAAGCGTTGGCCAGGTCTGGTTACTTTCCTTCCTTGTACTGTAAGTGGAAAACCAGAGAGCAGTTTTAGAGAGGTAAATGCAGGATGGATTTTTTTCCCCATTCTGTTGCTGACTTGGTTCACGCCAACAGATGAGTGATCAATAAGACTGGATACGTGAAAAAGGAAACTCAGCCCAACCCTAGGCCTTTGGTTCTCTAGGGACGTGTTTTGCGGATTAAAGGTTAACTCTGCTGCTCAGGGAAACAATCTAAAAATACTTCCCCCCATGTGGCCCATGGCTGTTTTCCTTGTATCAGGGATAATTATGGCAGGCTAAGAAATGAGACCTTTCTCCTTTGATTCTTTCCATGGTTTGTCTTGGTCTGGCTTTTGCTTGAGTAATAAATGGTCACAATGATCTATGTATAAGCGGCAGAGCTCCCGCCACTGGCTTTAACAGTCTCTCTGTATTATCATCATCGTCTGCTGTTGTTACTAGTTTAGTGACTGAAGCAGAAACTGTCGGTTGATCTTGCACCATTGAAATCAGTGGTGGATTTGTCATGCGACGGATGCAAGAGACAGCACTTAGGGAACATTGAGCTGAGGAGGACAGGACTTATCAGTGCCTTTGGCGGTCTCTGTGAGTCTTATCATCTGTGTGGGAAAGCAGGTCTCTGTTTCTCCTCTTTTGCTGACCATATTTGTGCACAGGGGAGGAAAAATTTTGTTCATGAGAATGTTTGTGGCAAAGTGTCATGAATAGCTACAGTTGCTCATGCAAATTTGCACCCACGCAATTATGCCCCTCTGAAGGTCTGGTCTGATGCTCTCGCATATGACTAGAGTGCAATATACACAGCAGTTAGTGTTAATTGCAAAGCTGCTTAATTACATGGCGCACAGGGAAAAGAAAGGAGGCTTCCAGCAAAGTTCACGCTGATGTATATGAAATCAAATTTATGCACTAAAATATGACAATCAGAGAACCCAATGTAGACATCAAGGGCTGAATTCTGACTTCCCAAGAACTTTTTGGATTAAATTCATCCAATGCACTAGGCCTGTGCAGCACAAGAGCTCCTTCAAATCCTTCTTTGAGGTGGGACTCAAGTACAGCATCAACCTAGAGCAGCTGCCTTTGCAAAGAGGTGAAATCCCCCTGCACTAGGGCAGAATTTCTCCCCAAACTCGTATAAATGAACACTACATCCAGCGGTCCCCAGCCTCAGCACATGTGCTGGTGTAACCCACATGCCTAGGTGTGGATCACTGTCCCATGTAGTGGCATCTAGACCACTTACAGGGAGAAAGAATGAATCTCCTCTACAGCCTGAGCTGAGCCACCAGCTGGCTTTTAGCTCAAACTGTACAGGCTCCTGCATGAGCTGCAGAGGCCCCTGGTTTGCACAGGATAACACTGCTCCACTGAAGCTGAGGATTGGGTTAGTAATGCTAAATTGTTATTATTTGTGTCCCTGGACCGCTGCACTAGTCATGGCCCATGACCAAAAGACAGTCTCTGCCCCACACTTGCGTCGTAAATCTAAGAGGTAAATGTCTCACATTTACAATTATCTCAATTAAAACTTGAACTCACTGAGAGATGATACATATACTCTGCATAATGTTTCCTTGTATTTTTTCAAAAACAATGAGAAGTCACCATGGTACCTTATATACAAACAGAATGTCTGGAGCATAAGCTTTTATGGGGAAAGACCTGCTTTGTGTTTTTTCAGTGTTTCGTTGAAGCAAAGGAAAAATCAGCTTTACTTTGGGCGGCTGTTGGGGGGGATGAGGGAGGGGGAGGGAAGAATGGTTGCCAAAAAAACAGAAAATTCGGATCAAAAATAAAAAATTCAGTGAAAATTACCATTTTGATCAAATATCCAATTCTCATCAAGAAAGGTGCTGACAAAAGAACACTTCAGATGAATAACTGCTGGTTTTCTTTGTCTTAAAGTGTGTTAGGTCTGTTTTGACTTCAGAGTTCATCCCAGTGGGAGCACCCTGGTGCCTTTGAAATGAGGACTTTGAGAGTGAAATCAGCAGGGGTTATGGAGAGGTGAGCCCTGAATTAGAGGCAGACCAGCATCTTGTTAAGTAAAAAGAGGGAGTAAAACAGACCAGGAAATCTATTGGAATAATGGACTCTGCTGGTATAAATAACTGAATCAAAACCATGCCTGGACTAAGTGGCCCATCTGACAGGCAGCATATACAGTTCTCCTTGTGACATGCAAGAAGCCAAATGGGCAGCATACGGTGCCTCCAGACCACAGAAGGGGGACAGGAATGATGCTAAGCACGGCTGTGGTAGGCAGCTCCTTTTCCCTCTGCTGTCTGGCCTCTTCTTTCCTTTGACTCATATGGCCTCAATTCCTTCCTCAGCAAACAGTGGGGTCTGGAGGGGACATCACACTGCCCACATGAACAAGCAGAGAAGCTAGGCTTTCCTACCTGAGGCAGCCCAATGGGAGCTGACGAATACTAATGCAATTCCATTGAGAAATTGAGGCTGGGAAGCAGGAAAAAATTCCTAATGGTGCCATGTAGTCCACAGTGGCAGAGCCTCCCAAAGGGGAGTGGCAGATGCCCCATTGGTTTGGGTCAATTGAGGCAAGATTGGACAAAGCACAGAAGCATACACTCTAAAGAACAATCCTGAAGTGGCAGGAGCATGGCCACGTGTGGGCAAATAGGTCTACACTCACTCTGCCTTCTCTGATTTCAATGAAAGATTTGATTAGAAACCATGGGCACCTCAAGTGAGAGGATCCCGTGTAAACAAAGACTTTCAGTAAATGGTGATTGCATAGCTACGGGGTGAAAATCACTCGTGCAGTGGGTTAGCATAAGGCCAATGGAGTAAAAGACCTATACATCAGAATTCTGCAAAGGGGTGCTGGCCAGAGGTGAACTGAACGTTTGGGTAAACTCAAGTATGTTTCCCATGACAAGGAACCAGAGACATGCAATTTAATCCCAGATCAGAATGTAGGTCCCAATTCTGTTCCCACCAGAAGGTGCAGGTAGTTTGAATCTGGGATTTTGGTCTCGTCAGACTCATCATTACTTGGTCATTGCATTGTAAGCCAGATGCCTGGTTGGCTTCAGCAGATTCAGCTCCCTTTCGTGGTGAACTTGGTCTCTTGAGTTAAAAGTGAAGAAAGAAGTTGTATCGCAATCCCCAGCGTTCAGAAATGAAACCACTACCATCTAACAACCACAAATGAAATCAGCCCAGGTTTGGGACAGTCTACTAAGAGACCGCTTGTTAACAACATGTGTCTGAGGCGACCTCACAGGGTTCCTTCCAAGGAGAGGAGCTTCAGTTATGCACTCAGTTCTCTTCCAGTAACTACCTCATATTGTACCATGCCTAAGAGAGGCCACACACAAAACTAAGGTCCCGCTTGTTCTGTTGAAATGCACTTTGAGTGATGCTGTCACTATATAATAACTCCATCGGTGAGACAAGTACAGTCCTTATGTAGATAGGGAGACTACTACTGTTGGGTTGCTCGACAGCCCCAGTCTCTCAGCGTCTCCACTGTGCTGAGCGTATACTCTATTTTGATCTGCTGGAATGTCAGCTACTGATTACAAACACAGAGGGTTTTTCAAAGCAGAAAGCAACCCCCGGCATTGTCATATGTGATCTGTACATCCACTTCCCAACAATACCCGACACTCAGGCAGTGTCAGTTGATGACAGCTACATTTCCAGTAAAACTGGGACCAGAGTGCTTAAAAAGGATGAAGATGTTTTGTTTGTTTTTTCTTGATCCTCATTAGTAAGTTGTGTTCAGCTACAGAGGCAAACAGCTGCCCAGAGCCTAAGTGGAGCCAGTGAAGTACTGATGGCGCAAGGTGTATATGCTCTGAGGAGTCCCTCTGTGCTTTCTCTGCCACAGGCAGAAAGGATAAATAAAAGGCTCCTCATTTATTTATGATGCAAATAGCAATTGTGCTTTAAGACTCAATTATTTATTTAAAGCCGCTACTCTCAGAGGCCCTGACTTTTGGTGTACACAAGGCATCTGTCTGGTTTTACTACCCGTAAATGGCCATTTTGCTACTCTGGTTGTTGCCATTACTATTGTCAAAAACCTGCAGCGCAAAGCAAAAGCTTCACCGGGGCAAGGGGAGCGCCACTCAGGTCCTGCTTCGTTAGTGGAAATAGCGCCCCAGCTGCACAGTCTGTACACCCCCCAGTTATATCATAAGCATTGCTGCCCATCCTGCACTATCTAGGGCGCTGTCCCAGGTGAACAGAAATCCTGCTGGTTGGTAGGTGGAGTTTCCCCATTAAGGGAGAAGGGGCAGTTGCTTTGGTCTTCCAGTCTGACTTCCTGCATAACACAGGCCGAGGGCTTCTCTGAATTATTTTTTGCTACGGGTCCAGTAGCTGTTGTAGATTCGAGAAGAGACCTCTTAGAAAAAAACATCCAGCCTAAATTTAGGCCAGGTCTACTCTAGACCTGAAAGTCAGTCCTAGATATGCAATTCCAGCTACAATCGACTCATCTGGCCAACTCCACTGAGGGAGGTTGACAGGAGAAACTAGACGCACAAAATCGAACCCCAGAAGAGGGACCCTGAGTGGGTCAATCTTCTGCGGTAGTGTAGACCTGTTCTTTGAGAAGCTAAATAAACTCAGTGCCTGGTGCCTCTCATTATAAGGCATGCTCTCTCCTCCCTTTGCTTGCATGGCTCTTCTCTGACTCACTCCAATTTATTAACATCTTTCCTGAACTGTGAACACCAGACCTGGACACAGTATTATAGTAGTGGTCACACCTATGCTAAGAACAGAAGGAGGCAAAATAACTTCCCTGTTCTCTGGTTACACATCGAAGAATCTATCACTCCATCACTCTGGGAACTCATGTTTCCCTGACTGTCCTCTAGGAACATCAATTTCTTTTCAATCACTGTTTCACAGAGAAGACCCTCATCCTATAAGGACCATATAGTCTACGTCTACACTAGCCCCAAACTTCGAAATGGCCACGCAAATGGCCATTTCGAAGTTTGGGGCTTGTGTAGACACGGCCATAATGTTACATTTAGCCAGACTGAAGCGTACGCTTGTGCCCAGCTTAGCAAACAATCCAGATTGCTGTGTATCAGTTGGCAAGTCTGTCAAACATTATGTGGACAGTTTATGAAGCAAACAAACCAACTCCCTTGCCCCTCCCCTGGATTCCCACTTTTGACAGAAGTAACTGGCGGCAGATGAAGCATCGGTATGTTCTTTCTACCAGAAGGAAAAAGCCTTTTTAAGCCTGAAAAGCCAACAAATAAGATGTCCTGGGGTGTCTGGGGAGAAGTGAGGAGTTTGGGGATGTGAATGAAGCTATATGGAGCTTCCTTTCAAAATATTTAGCAAGCTTCATGTCTGAGTAAATGGCACCAACTGAAGACAAGCAGTGTAGGAGTAAATAGGCTGCCTCCCGCGTGAGTTAAGGTGACCTATCAGCAGACCCATAGCGCAGGGATGCGCCTGGATAAACACCTGGCAGTGTCCAACCAGAAATGTAATGTGAACTAAAATACAACAGACAGGGGGTGTGGCAGGGCTGGGCCACTCACTATGGGGATCAGGAGGAGCACAAAGACTCCCATTGTTGAACACAAGGTGCTTTGATGCCCAGTCAGGAAACCCCCTTAGCAAAACAAAACGTGGCCTCTGTCCGCCCTAAGGGACACGGGGATACATTCTCCAGGCCCTCTGGTCTGTGTGTTTAGACTCATGCCACACTGAATCCCATCTAGGGGGAAGAGCCACTTGGCAAGGCTATGAATAGCGGCTTTCATCGGCTGTCATTTCCCATTACGGCCAATATGACATGGAAGTGCACTTGCAGTGGCCTTGAAGCTTGGGAGTTCAGCAGGGCCCTGAGAAGGGGAATTTCCTCTGCATCCTGAGGCACAGAGATATTGATCCCCATTCTCTCTTTGCTCTATTGAGCCTTTCAGATTTAATCCTGTAAACGCAACTTCATCTGAGCGTGCGGGTTCACTAAAGCCCACTGACTACAGGGCAATGGCTCACCTCTGCCTGGTGGGGCTCGCAGACGTGACCCAGGCCTCAGTGCGTGTTATGACATCTGAAATGGGCAGTGCTGGAGGGTTCAGTCCCAGCCAGCTTGATACAGCTCTGCACCCTTCTAACCTGAATAGGTGACAGATTTAAGACAAACAAAAGGAAGCTTTTCTTTGCACAGCGCACACCTGTGGAACTCCTCGCCAGAGCATGTTGTGAAGACCCAGACTTCAACAGTGTTCAAAAAAAGAACTAGATAAGTTCATGGACCTTAGACCCATCAGTACTCATTAGCTAGGATGGGTAGGAATGGGCCCTAGCCTTTCTTTGTCAGAGGCTGGAAATGGATGACAGGTGAGGAATCACTCAATGATTACCTGTTCTGTTCATTCTCTCTCTGGCATCTGGCATTGGCCACTATCCAAAGACAGGATGCTGGGCTAGATGGACCTTTGGTCTGACCCAGTATGGCTGTTCTTATGTTCTTACGGCTGGGAGCCTGACAACAGGGGTTTTCGGAGACCTTCTCAATCAACATTCCGGCCATTCTGCTAGTGCAGAGAGGTTTGTCCTATTGTTTTGGGGTGAATTTTCCTTTCTGCCTCACCTGTGTGTGCTGTCTGTGCACCAGGTGGCCACCAATGCCACTCCATAGCTGTGTCTACACGTGCACGCTACTTCGAAGTAGCGGCACTAACTTCGAAATAGCGCCCGTCGCGGCTACATGCGTCGGGCGCTATTTCGAAGTTAACTTCGACGTTAGGTGGTGAGACGTCGAAGTCGCTAACCTCATGAGGGGATCGGAATAGCGCCCTACTTCGACGTTCAATGTCGAAGTAGGGACCGTGTAGATGATCCGCGTCCCGCAACGTCGAAATTGCCGGGTCCTCCATGGCGGCCATCAGCTGGGGGGTTGAGAGATGCTCTCTCTCCAGCCCCTGCGGGGCTCTATGGTCACCGTGGGCAGCAGCCCTTAGCCCAGGGCTTCTGGCTGCTGCTGCCGCAGCTGGGGATCCATGCTGCACGCACAGGGTCTGCAACCAGTTGTCGGCTCTGTGGATCTTGTGTTGTTTAGTGCAACTGGGTCTGGGAGGAGCCCTTTAAGGGAGCGGCTTGCTGTTGAGTCCGCCCTGTGACCCTGTCTGCAGCTGTGCCTGGCACCCTTATTTCGATGTGTGCTACTTTGGCGTGTAGACGTACCCTCGCAGCGCCTATTTCGATGTGGTGCCGCGCAACGTCGAAGTTGAACATCGACGTTGCCAGCCCTGGAGGACGTGTAGACGTTATTCATCGAAATAGCCTATTTCGATGTTGCTACATCGAAATAAGCTATTTCGATGTTGGCTTCACGTGTAGACATAGCCCATATGTGGCTGAGTTTCAGGGCTTGGATGCATGTCACTTTAAAGAATAGAAGCATGTCAGAGGAAGACACAGGAGTCTAACAATGGAAGGTGCTCGGTGCAGAGCATTTTAAAATACCCTTAATTAGGTGCTTAAATGGGAGTTAAGGGCCTCTGAAAAATCTGCCTTCCTCCCTGCATCATCCATGGCAGAGACATCGTTATTTTAACTAGCAGGAACAGACTCCGAAGAGCCTTGTGGTGCCAGCCACACAGCCCAAGATAGAATATCAAGTGTGAACCTACCAGCGAGTTGTAAGAGAAAGCCAATGGTGACCATGTCCAGGGAATTCTGTGATACTAGGGGCAGGGTGGACCTGACTGGTTTGCATACACAATAGTAAGCTTCTTGTCACTAAGATGTCACCTCCTGAACAGAGGCAGTGTGGGCTAGTGGAAAAGGCTCTGGATGGAGTGTGGAAACTGGGTTCTATTTCTGAGTCTGCTATTGTTCTCTTGTGACTGTGGGTAAGTTGCCTCTTTGTGCCTCAGTTTCCCCAACTTTAAAATGGGGGTTAATGGCTCCCATGCTAAACATGTGGAAGTCTCTGACTGGAAAGCAAGCAGTACTATTGCTCGTCTTACAATATTAAATTAGTCCATTTTGAAAGGGAAATTTCTTAGTGCCAGCTTTAAAGTTCTCCACTGGAAAATAATACGACAGGCGTCTGTGCTAGCAAGATGGGTGGTGGGGACACACTGTCTGATGTTGATGCATACATTTGTCAGGGTATAGGGAGCGGGATAATTCCTTGGGCTCTCTAGCATCTCCCCAGTGCAAAGCCACAACCCACCCGCCCCCCCACCATGTCTCGACCCACATTACACAAGCACACAACATCAGAAAGCCACCTGAGTGTGTCAATGCACTAACCAGCAAAGCCACAAGCAGTGAACACACATGCACACAGAGCAGCGCTTTGCACTGGGGAGCTTTTAAAATGAATTGTGCCAAGCTCATCAAATACCATTTTGAATCTGTCATTCCTTTCATTTTCACCAGACATAAATTTTAATGTCGCCTGTCTCATTTCTTGCTGGAGACAAGCATTCTGCTGCTGGAAGGAACAGGGGCTGCGTCTGTGCTGGTGAAATGAATTTTCTACTTGGGGGGCCGCCAGCAGAAGCAGATGAGTTTTATGATAACAAATTGGAAAGGAGATAAAAAGGTAGACGGGAGATTCTTGGATTATGAGGCTCAGCTTTTTTTTTTTTCAATTCTGGGTCTTGGTTATTGGGACTTTTATTTTACTTGACTCGCCAGGAATGCTGCTACATTTCAGCTATAAAATATGTGAGCGATAGAGCTGGTTAGCAGCCTCCAGGGTCTGCAGGGTTCTGGATCCCTAGTCCTGGCATAGGGTTTAATTCCAGTGTTGTAGGCAGGTCTCCAAATAAAGGCAATGTGGGGAGTTCTGCGACACTGCAAGGCAACAGGCTATATGGGGGAAGGGAAAGCAGGCAGAGCTTCTCTAATGCTGCAGGCTGGGACCGAGCCAGAGAGAGAGGAGCCCATGGGTATGTGGAGCATGAGAGGGTCATAGAACGTTAGGGTTGGAAGAGACCTCAGGAGATCATCACGTCCGACCCCCTCTGAAAGCAGGGCCAACCCCAACCAAATCATTCCAGCCACCGCTCTGTCAAGCCTGGCCCTAAAAACTCTACGGATGGAGAGTCCACCACCTCCCCAGGCAGCTCATGGCAGCACTTCACCACCCACCTAGTGAAATAATTTTTCCTAATATCTAACGTAGACCTCCCCCACTGGAACTTGAGACCATTGCTCCTTGTTCTGCCAGCTGCCAACACTGAGAACAGCCTGGCTCCATCTTCTTTGCAACCCCCATTCAAGTAGTTGAAGGCAGCTATCACAACCCCCTCGCCTCCCTCAGTCTTTGCCACTGATCAAATGCAGCTTAGATTTTAATGGCTAGGGATTTCGGGCAAGTGTTTTCCAGCCTGTTTTGACACAAAGCCTGGCATGGCATTGCTATCTCTCAGTGCTGCTGTCTCCAGGTCTTCATCTTAACTACTCTTTTTCCAGCAGTGCATTATGAAGAGTGGGAACTGGGCTCAAATGTTCAAAAGAAACAAGTCCAGACCTACATATATTTCCATGAATAAAAATTCTGGAATACTTTAATTGCAAAAATGTGAACAGCTACTGAGAACGTGAATGAATCCCTGAAGGCTGATGAATTCCAGAGGAGACATTTATGCATCCGAGAGTTCCCATTGGATAAAAGATTATTCATGACTTACTTCTGTTTAAAAGATTTGGGGGACCAGAAGGAATACCATGTGCCTTGGTTGACTCATCGCTACTGAATGGGAATAGTTCTTAATCAACACACGGACTGCAAATTGTTTGTCCAAACTTCTTAGCAAAGAGCAACAGATGGGGATGCATTTGCAGGAACGAGCATTCATTCGAGAGCAATTTGTGAACAGAAATTAAGGATAATGTCAGTGCTTAAAAAGGTTGGGCCCCATCCTTGTGAAAAAATTAAGTGAAAAATAAAATACCAATTGCATATTCACTGCAGAAATGTAAAGACCGATGTTTGTTCAGTGATGGACTGGGGGCATCTGGATCACTCTACTGACCTATAAGGAGCGGAGGAAATGAAGGCACTTTTCTGCTATTGCTGGGTCCGAGGCATCTGTTTTGGGGACTACAGTGGTGACTTGTGACAGAGATGAATATCTGAGTGCACTCCCTTGCTGACTGCTCTGAGCCTAACCAAACTGCTTGCACTCGTACCTGTCTGGCGGCAGTGCTTACAGCTGGAGAGCCCTGGGATGCTTTGGGGCATCCAGTTTAACAATCCCTTTGCTGCCTCTGGGGCACTCTGTCTACCTCTGTCCCTGGTGGGGCTCACCCAGCCTTTGTCACTGCAATTTCTCCATGAGGTCTAGATGCTCTTTAGTTCCTGAAGCTGAGGCCAAAAGCCCCACATATAGGAATCTACAGACTTAGAGCCCGGGACCATAGAGAAGGGCAGCTGGGCCACCAGTGATTCTGTTTAGGCTGGGTTTCTGCAGGAGGACCGGGTGCAGCTAGGCCCTGCAGCAAGTTCTGCCCCATAGTGCCTCAGTGGCAGCTTCCTGCAGCCCCCTGATTGGCTCATGATGTCATATAAACCAGTGTGCTGCTATGGGGAGTGAATGACACACGTCAGCCTCAGGAGGCCGGGGGAGGGCACTCGCCGGGCAGGAACGTTCTCCACTGGATGACCAGCATCACCGTCTGGGCTATGTCAGGCCTTTGCCTGGAGGAGCGCTGCATCAGGAAATGGTGGGTGAGAGTTACTGACAGTTGACAGTGGTTGAATAACCTGGGGGGGTTTTCTCCTATTGTTCAGAAACTACATGAGTGGTGCTTTTACACCATCAACATATGAAGCAAACAGTGTTGTGCTCCTTAGCCTTGAGGATGATGTCTGTGATAATGGCTTAGGAAGAAGTGGGGCAAAGTGAGGTCCTCCCGGGGAAACAAACACACCTCTAATAATTGCATCTGACATGTGTCGAGTACCTTTTGTGCCAAAGGATCCCAAAGCAATTTACCAACTATGTATACGAATCACTTCACCCGCCTCAGAAATGCAGCCACCTCTGGGGAGGAAGCTAGCAGCTGTTTACCATTGCACAGCAAGGCTGCACACCGGTCCCGGGCAGGAAGCGAAGAAGGATGCCTTAGTCAGTTGGACTTGCAGTGAAGTTTATGAAGGTCAGATGTCGATGTTGCCTTTTTAATTGCCATGCCCCCATTCAGGGTCGCCAAAGGACTTACTGTCTTGCTCCTGCCAAGGTGCTGCAGTCTCCAAAAACTCACCAGTGATGTGGGCATTGCTATTAAACCTCTTCGCAAAATTGTTACCTCCATCATGCAATGGCAGCAATGTCGCACTGGGGCACCCAGTCATTGCTGACTGTGAGAAGGATAGCAAGGTTTTTGTTTTAGGTCTCCGCTGTTGGTGCTAAACAAGCCTTGTCTTGCTTAGAATCCTAGAATCACAGGGTTGGAAGACACCTCCGGAGGTCATTAAGCCCAAGCCCCTGCTCAAAGAAGGACCAATCCCAACTAAATCATCCTAGCCAGGGCTTTGTCAAGAGGAGCTTTAAAAATCTCTAGGGATGAAGATTCCACCCGCTTAGCATGTGACATCAAACAGAACAGCCCGGGGCAGAGTTCCCTGTAAGCTGCATGCTCCGCCCAGAAGAGATTCAGGGGCTGCCCAGCTGATTAGAGAACACTCACAGCTCTCAGCATAGGTTCCTATGGCGGTGCACATCCCTCAGTGATGTATTCTACCCCTGGATTGAAAATAATAGAGGGAGTCTTGCCAAGGGGGTAGGTTTACACCCACCAAACCTAGCAATACATCTTCATGCCCCGTGTAGTAGTTGCAATATGATAAGCTGTGTCCCTGCATATTAAATGTGACTGTCTTTTCACTCTGTGCTTATAGTACCTACTACAACAGGGTCCTGGTCCACCCCTAGGTGCCTCACATGCTATGGCAATACAGCTAATGACTCATTAAACCCTCTTTATAGGAGAAAATGCAAAAGCCAGCTGTATGTATGCGGAATGCTTGGCAATTAGATTAGTGATTTATTTTGCACATCCTATTTTTCCCTATTGCTTTCAATTATGGACCACACTGGAGAGGGTGGATAGCAATGAGCAGGATGAAAGCCTGTTGATTCTGTTCCATAAGTTCTGACCTAGAGGAGATCATATTTCCCAGCCCATGTCTTTTAGTCATTTCCTTTAGTTGTAATTTGCATTCCCCAAATCATGGGCCTTGGGGGAGAGAACGAAAGAAATTACCTGGAGAAAATGCAGGTCCCTGAGCCAGCTCCCCCACGGGGGTAAATCTGAAGGGTGCCATGCTGATTTGCACCAGCTGTCAGTCTAGCCTCCTACAAATCAGTCAAAGGACTTTTAAGTGTCAGGACAGATTCTGATCCCACACTGATTTCACACCCGTAGAGATCGGCAGAAGTAGAAAAATATTAATCTTTTTTTCATGCATGTTTCCTTCGCAAGTTGCCTTTCAGACAGGGCAGAGCCTCTTAAAAAGTAGGCCTGTAGCAGCTGTAATTGTCAGATAATTCCTTTAGTTCTTTCAAGGCCTATGAGTGAGGGCCCACAAACATCTGGGGGAAGTAGATGACAGGCTGTGAGCAGGGAATACTTGTAAAGACCATTGACAGTCAGAGAGGCTGCATTCAATTCAAAGAGCATGGATCTCCGCAACAGGTTGAACCTCTCGAATCTGGCACTCTCTCATCCTGCAACATCTGGCATGATTTCAGTTAGCCGGACGACCACTTATCATGGGTGTGGCCAAGTTTCCCATGGCCCCATAAAGTTTTTTTTACAGGCACCAGCCCTGCCTCTCAGTGTTCTGTGCTGTTATTTAGCTCTAATTTAGTCCTAAATGTCTTCTAAGAGCCCTGTAAGCAGTGGAAGTGTTGGTAATGTGCTAGACAGTATTGACCTCCTGCAGTCTGGCATATTCTCGTTTGGCACCTGTCAGGCCCTGAGGTCTACAGTTGACCTCTATCCTCCCCCCATCTTGCAAGAATTAAGGAAAGTCAACAGGAGTGTTTCTACCATCAACCTCACTCAGTGAGGACTGCCAGGTAAGTCAATTGTAGATATGCTGACTCCAGCTACGCATCTGATGTAGCTGGAATTGCATATCTACAATCCATTTGAAGGTCTCGTGTAGACCTGGCCCAAGATTTTCTGGTCTGGTTCCTAAAGTTAGGCTCCTATGACTTAAACCCTAAAATCACCAAGGTTCCTGAGGCCTGCTCTCCAGTGAAAAGTTAGGTGGACCCAGCTACTTCACTCAGGGGTGTGAAAAAGCCACACCCCTGACCAACACAGCTAAGCTTGCCTCACTCCCAGTACAGGTAGTGCTGCATGAACAGAGTTTGCCTGTTGATCTCTCAGGCAGTTACTCACCTGTGCTGACCAGAGACCTCCTCCCATCAGCACAGATAGCGTTCATACTGAAGCACTACAGAGCATGGCTGCCACACTCTGACAATCCAAGCATGGACGATCTCTACTTTCGAGCAAGTAATTTGATTTTCCAAATATGCCGAGCTCTTGTTGAATTCATAAGGCTTTCAGTCAGATCCACAGAAATGGGAGTGGTCTGCACGTCTGAAAATTAGGTCCCAAATATCTCGCCAGGGATTCCACTTTGCACCAGGAACACAGGAGTTCTAATCATGCAACAGCATCACCTCTTGTTTGCAATGTCACACATCCATTAAAAATGGTCATGAAGCCAAGTCTATTTGCATGCAAAATACCTTTGGTGAAAAAGCAAATGAAGTGAGGTATGCAGATTATTATTTCACATCTAAGCTGAACTATTCCTTTATACAGTGCTTGCCATGCGGCATGAGAGCCTTCTGAACACCACACAATTATTTCCTTATTTAAACTAAACTCTTTAGTTATACTTGGGGTAGTCCTGTTTGGGTGGGGTGTAGAACCCACGTTGTTAACTCCGGATAACAATAATTAAAAGAAAATAAAATCAAAACACCTCAGGAAATAAATGGAACATTTTTCTGTAAAAGCCAAAAGATTATATTAAACTTCTGTGGTCTAATAAACTATGATGAAGGTTGGGAACATATTTTTCCTGGGACTTAATCTGTTTATACATTGAAAAAAAGTAAATAGAATATCACTTTACTTGACCACACAGCGAACCTGATACAGCATGACTCTGCTGCTGCATGTTTCCTGGTTAAAAATTTCCACCTTAAGTTTCACTTAATGAACCGAAAGTGGAGTATATTCAACTTTGTATGCCGTGTGTGATATCCTGGCTCCACTGAAGTAGACTTTGACGGGGCCAGCATTCCACCCTTCGTGTCTTCAGCTGAGCTCAACTGATTTACATCCACTAGGCTTTGACCTCAATCAAGTATCTGCCCCTTTTGGTACAGACGTTAGTCATTTGGAAGACTTCCCTAAATCAGAGAAGTGTGGAATGGACCAATTGATTAATAGGCATGAGCATTCAGGGCCAGATTTTTCAAGGTGTTTAGGTGCCTAAAGAGGCAAGTATAGTATGTGCCTAAGTGACAGAACAGGATGAAATTTTTCATCCAGGCAGAGTGAAGCAATTTGTGGATTTGGGTTGGTTTTGGAGAATTGTTTCAGCTGTAAAGGAGCTATCAATCCAGCGGAGATGTGTAAACAATTTTTTCAATGCTTCTGAAACTCTCACATTGGAGAAACCCTCCCAAAATCACAACAAGACAGTTTATTTCAAGTGGGCCAAAGCATTTTGGGGGACTTTGCTCATAATTTCATTTTGCCAAAATGCTTGTGGATTGAGGTGACACAGTACGCACCTCACTCTGGCCATCCCCAAGTCTTTTCTTTTGCCACCAAATTAACAAATGTGGTCATCATGCAGCTCTCCCTAGTGAGATTTATTTTAACAGCATTTAGGCAGGCAGGCACTTATCAAAACTCCAGTAGGTACTTGTCTGTCTCTGGCAGGGCCTAGACGCCTTTGGAATCTGGCCAACAGATCATGAGGGCCACAGAAATTCCTGTTTGGTAAATAAGAGTACAATGAATTTACACCAGCGTGAGAGAATAATTCACCCCTTGTTTCAAACCATTTTAAACATCTGTATGTACATGGGATCATTGCTCCTAACATAATTATTTTCAAGTGAAGAAAACTCTTAGAAATGAATAATTTTTCATTTTAATATAGATCATATACCTTCCCACACCTTTGCATGAAAGCTATCAACAAAAACAAAGCACAGCCTTTCAATACCCGTAAACTTTATTAAATGTGTGCTTCTTCAGTCTTAAATTAAATTAAAAATTAATCTGGTCCATACAGAAATAGAACCAAAGAGGGGGAAGCAGATGATCACAAAGCAATGGAAAACCAGAAAACATGTACAAACAAGATGTTATTTCTCTGTTTGAAAATACACAGCCACGTCCCCTATGCCGGAGAACTAACTCAACACAAGCTAATGTATGTGAGGCGCCAAAGAGGAGGCTGGGTATCAGAATTATTTAAAATAAATTAAATTAAATTCAGGACATAAATTTTCATATACCAAGAACGTCATTGCTTGAAATAACTTATGCTGATATCTGGCCCCTGCTGGACTATCAATTGCATTAAAATACAGAAGCCTCATTTCTTTGTAATCCCACAGCATCGTGGTGTGTAGGTTCATTTCTAGTGTTCGAAATATTTGGATAAGACAGTTCTTTGTGAGGTTATGATATATCCTGTGGCAAAGAATTAGCCCAACAGACTAATGTTGATGCAGCAGCTTTTTTTGCAGGAAAGCACAATAACAAAAACCCTTTGAACACAACAGTGGAAAGTTCACTAGCTGCCCTTGAAAAGTAAAACCTGTTAGTCTGCCTTGTTCAGATCCCAGCAGGTCGGTCCCGGTTCAGCAGTCTACCCTGATTCAGCAAAGCATCTAAGCATGTGCCCAGTGCCCAGCTTCTTAAAGGTATTTCCACGCCTAATTCTCTTGGAAATCAAAGGGAGCTAGGTGCCTAGCTGCCTTGGAGGATCTGGGCTTAAATGCTTTGCAGAATTGGGCTGGATTTAAGCATGTGCTTAAGTGCTTTGCAGGACTGGGGATGCTGAGTCTGATCCAAAACTCAGGGAAGTCAATGGAAAGACGTAGTGGGGGTTTTTGCCCCATTGCACCAAAGCTGTGTGCTGACTTTGAGCTGCGAGCGCACCCATGTGCCACACAAAAGGAAGCGCCACATACCCAGCAGGTCTGATCACAAGGCTGTTAGCTACTGAAAACCACTGGAGGTCCAATTGTGTACTCATGCCCTGAACTCCCACCTGGCCTGATTCCAACATCACACCCATTTACCCCGGTGCATTGCTATTAGTCACAATATGATAGCACCCTGGAGCCAGTCATGAGCCTGGATCCCTTTGTGCTAGGTGTGTACAAACATAAACCAACACCACTCATTTCAGAGGAGACTGATGCAGAGTGGTAATGTGATCAGATTGAGGGTAAGTGGGAGGGGCCTCTGTGTAACCGAGAGAAGGCTACGACCTTCCATCCTGATACAGAGCTTTAAAGAGCCACTGTGAAAGGCTAAATGGTGGATATGAAACCCTTATCTGGGCCCAAGAACACTGCAGCTTATTAAAAATGGAAGATTTTTAGAAACCTAATTCACTTTTTACCACTAAGTCCACTCTCCCCTCCCCCCCGCCACTTTACTCCAATGGGGGGGAAAAAAAAAATCAAACACTTTAAATCAATTTCACTTCCCAGTTCTTCCCACTTACTTAGTTCTGTTGAGCTGTGGGTTTCCCTAGACAGGGGACAGGTTAAATTCATCCCACACCCTTGTTGAGGCCTTTCAAAGGGGACTAAAGACTTAAAAGCCCTTTGGTTCCAGATCCTCAAAGTTAGTTTAGAAGCTAACTTTCACTGACTTCACTTAAATACCTTTCAGGCTCTGAGGCTTATATTGTATTAGATTTCAGTGGGATTTGCAGGCTTAACTTTTCTTAGGCGACTAGGAAAAGGGCAAGCTTCAGTCAATCAGGGGAATTTTCAAAAGTACCAAAATGATTTAGGCGTATTGCAAGTCAGTGGACAGGCAAAATGAGTCAAAGGTAGAATGACAGGGCTAAGAGTTTGTCAACACACCAAAGCTGCATCACAACTGGTCTAGGTAAAGCAGTACAGTCCTTATAATGCAGACAGAGTTACTTTAGTATAAAGATGTGTTATAGTTGTACACTTCTTCCTGAACGGGACAGGGACTAAGCTCTGCAGGGATCAGCCATTGTTATACCAGTCTCTGTCCACATCAGTCAAGTGGCTGTAAGAATATTGGTTAACCCCGGCTCACTCCCTGCCCAAACAGCTGTCATGGTACAAACTCTGTATATGCAGCAGGCCTACCGTGTCTCGCAAAAAACATCACGTTCAGACCTACATGTCCTTGTGCCTGTGAAACCAGCTCCGTGTGCCTCAGACACGTAGTATGTTTAAAAATCCCACCTCTTACTTTTGTGAAACATTTTTGTTGTGTAACAAAGCATCATTTTTGACCCTCAACAACTCTACAGTGTCCCTTTCAAATGATGCCATTTGCTCAGTAACTAAGGAGTTGAGGCTCATTCCCGCAGCTGGTGCCATAAGGATGTTGGTTTTGATGCCTACTAGCTGTCATAAGGTTCAGGGGGAGAACCCTGATGCATCCCTCTACCTCTGTCTTTGCATCACTATTTGTTCCTGAGTTATCCCACTGAATGCTTTTATTGCATAGCTAGTAACAGCAACAGACTTAAAGATTAAAAGGAAACTATCACTTCATAAAACCTACTGCTCCGTGATTCTGTTAACAAATGATTTAAACGGGCTGATCATCTTCTCAAATGGAGATGATGGCTTACAAGGGATCCGAGACACCAAGGCTACATCTAACTAGAGGGTTTTGTTGACAAAACTCACGGATCATCTACACACAAAATGTGTTTTGTCTACAGAAATTGTCGACCAAAGAGCCATGCAGATGCTCCAGGGGTTGGGGGCAGGGGCATGTGTTGACAGAGCAGGTCAAAAGATCAATCCACTTTTAGGTGTAGACACGATCTGTCGACAGAAGTTTTGTTGGAACAGGTCTTCCAACAGTAATGACTGTAAACAGATGCTTCTAGTGTAAATGTAGCCTCTGTCTGGTAAGCCAGTGGGAAAAATGGAAAGTCAAGACTGACTTTTTTCCCTGTGTGAGGTTGCTTCACTGGCATTCTTAGGAATTCCCAATGCCTGGGCCTGTGGCTCCTGGGCTAAATGCAGCAGTGGACATAAGTTAAGAAGGATTTTTGGTGTTCTTTGTACCTCCATCTGATCAACCTGCAGGACTGCTAGGCTCTCTCCAGGTATGTCTACGCTCCCATCAGTGCTCTGAATGCAGACTGAGGAGCCAGACCCAAGCTCGCTTTAACCCAGCTAGCATACACGTCAAGAGCAGGGAAGCTGCAGCAGCAGTGCATGGCCCGTACAAACCTCCCAGAACCCTGGCTAGTCACTTGGGTGGCTAGCTTGTGTGGGCATGCCTTCAGTGATATTGGTAACCAAGTTAGCCAGAATAAAGCTAGCTTGTATATAGCTGAATATGTTGCAATCACATGTCCCTGGCAGTGCAGACAGATCCTCAGATCTTAGAATCATGGATTCCTAGGGTTGGAAGAGACCCAGGAGGACACTGAGTCCAGTCCCCTGCCCACAGCAGGACCAACCCCAACTAAATCATCCCACCCAGGACTTTGTCAAGAAGGGACTTAAAAACATCTAGGGGTGGAGGTCCTACCACCTCTCTGTGTAACACATGCCAGTGTTGCTAAGCAGGGCCCAGAAAATTTGAGCGAGTATGAGCATTCAGAGCTACCTCAGTGACCTAGGAGAACAAATCCAACTGGCTTTCAAGACAACTGTGTCGCTTCTCAATATCCCACGCAGGAACGCCAAGATAGCACCTGGGAGCTAATTCACCCATTCCTTTGAACCCACCTCTAGCACGCCGTGCGTGTTTAGTCCAGGCTGCAAAATGACACTGAGGTTTGTTGATTAGTAACAGAGAGAAAGGTTGTTGAGGTTTGTTGACTGCCTTAAGAACTTGCAGCCACTGGAATCACCAGAAGCAAATAAAATGTTCAGCCATTATAAATAAATATTTTTAAATGAGTATATATTCCACTGCCAGGAAGTTCAAAGTTCAAATGACTCCCTCTTGCACAGTAATGTAGCTTTGGAGGGTGGGGAAAACACTGTGTAATGTAAATATACAAGAGAGCGTCTCACATCAGTCAGAGCTGTCTGGAAACACACTCAAATAGGCCACGTTTCAGAGAAGGCTTTCGTTTCCCTTCAATGTGAGAAATACTGTAGCCTTCTTTAAAAGCAAGGGAAGTTGGCACCAGACCTCAAATGCACCTTTTCAAAGTGCTGGGGAGGGGAGTAGTTATTCAGATGCGCAAGTCCCCTTCCTCTGAACGGATGTAGTATGGCCAAAACAAAAAGGGCACAGCCTGAAAGCTTCCACTGCTGGTTTGGACAAAATGTACTGGGACCCCGCCCCCAAACTAGGGATCTGATCTATGGCTGATTGAAATCAATAGGAAGCTTTCCAGTGAGCGCAGTAGTGTTTGATCAGGCTTTCGATGCTTGAACGGAGCCAGCATTTCATCCACAAATTGAAAAACGTGCTGGGTGCCAGAATCAAGTCACCTTGATGACTTCAGGCTTTGGTGAACGTCACAATGCAGCTGTACCTCAGCCCTGCAAGGAACCAGCCACTGTCTTGTTGTTAGGCTTAACTGCTATGGCACGAAGGAGGTGATGTCTTTGCTCAACGGTCAAGCCTTGGAACCAGTGGTGGAACGCGGTGTGGTCACCTATATTGAGATTGCTGTTCAAAGAGAAACACCAGCAGGACAGCTGTACCCAAACTAGTGGCCTGAATGACACAAAGCAAGCGCTTTGTGTACATCCCTTTTGTCAAGCTAGGTGATAGCAAAACAAATAAAAAAAGGGGCAGTTTGCTGGTTCCCCTGATAGCTGAGCATGACGACAAACTATAATGCTGGTCAACGCATTTCATCTGAAATTTCACAGAAATATTACAGTAAAAGATGGAAAAGAAACACACAGGGTCATTGATTTTTGCTAAAAACATCTGCCAACCTGCTCGGTTTCTCACATTTTGAGCCAGTGAATGGAAGTGAGGGGAGGCTGACAGGGAAGCTTAACATGGAAAAAAAAGTTAACAGCATTTCCGCTTACCCAAAAGAAACTTTCGGGTTTGAGTTTTAGGTGAAAGCCAGGGCACACGTTGTTTTACTCAGCTGAGATGCTCCTGTGGCTTTTTAGAACCACAGCTGGCCCAGATCTGAACAACAGGTGACCCCTGTAGTCACTACGACCCCAGCCCTTAGACAGACAGCAGCAAAGATTAAGACAAAGGGAGCCACTGTGGACTCAAGCGAGCGCGGTGGCTTTGCTTTGTTCTGGGCTGGGTTGGACTGATCTGATCTCTACCTTCTGTTCATTTGCTTAAGACAGTTTAAAATGTTCACACGGCTGTTCTACACCATAGGATCTGGCCAATTAAAGTGGGAGCTGGAACATTCTGAAACAAGAACTGAGACAGGAGGAGGACCCTGTTGGCTGGAGGTAATCGGGACACTGTGTCTCGCATGCTGGGCAGACAGCAGAGAAGATGACTTCACGGTTTTCTGGCTCTCTACTGTTAGCTTGCTGGCCAGCTGTGACTGGCCTTGGTATGAGAAAACCTGAGCTCACATCAGGCTTTATGGGATCAACAGGTGGAAGAAAGTCTTGGGGCCCAGCCCTTCAGAGAGCCTGGCAAACATTAACATGATTTTAATTAGACTGGGAAGTTGGTCCTCTCTGTGAACCCACCTGAGCGTGGTTCTGCAGCGGTAAGTGCAACAGCTCCCTGAGCCACTGCAGCCTCAGCACTGTTTAACTCTTCTCTTCATCTGGGCCAGAAAAAAGCTGGGAAGTAGACTCAGGTGTAAGGCCCAGCTCTAACGTCCTCTTTAACCGCGGTGCTGCTGGTGGCCGATGATGCATTGGTGGCCCTGGACTCTTTTCTTTGCCTTCAGCACAGGTAGACAGGAACAGGAGGGACCCTCTGCAGGGCTAGTGGTTAATTTTAAACACAGCACCTTGACCTCCCTGATGATGACATTATTGCCTTCAAATACTTCCTTTACTCTCCTGTGTTGTGATGCTTAAAAAAACCCAAATAATCTTGACATTTCAGCAGCTGGTGTGCTGTGACCACTGCTTTTCATGCTGACTGTCTCCTTGTTACCCGGTGCTCCCCTGGCTGTCTCCATCGTTTGTCTGAGACATTAAACTCCTTCTGCAGAGACTCATGTTTTGGTCCTTTTCAATGGCATTCTAATCCATGAAGTGCATAAACTACTGTGAATACAACAATAATAACCTAATGAGGCTGATGACAAAAGGTCCATCTAGCTCAGTATCCTGTCTTCTGAGAGTGGCCAGTGTCAGGCCCTCAAGGGAATGAAGAGAACATGGAATCATCCAGGAATCTCTCCCCTGTCACCCATACCCAGCTTCCGGCAAACAGAGGCTAGGACACCAGTTCTGCCCATCCTGGAGAGGAGCCACTGGTGGACCTGACCTCCACGAACTTCTCTGGCTCTTTTTTTGAACCTCGTTATAGTCCTGGCCTTCACAACAGTCTCCAGCAAGAGGTTCCACAGGCTGACTGTGTGCTGTGTGAAGAAATAATTCCTTTTGTTTATTTTAACCCTAATGCCTATTGATTTCACTTGATGACCCTCCTACTCCTTATGTTATGAGAAGGAATTAATAACATTTACTTACTTACGTTCTCTGATTTTATAGACCTCAATCTGTAGGTGCCCTGGATTCACCTTCATTGCTTAGTCATCCCTTTTCTAGCTGAAAAGTCCCAGTCTAATTTCTCTTTGTACAGAGGCTATTCCATATGCCCTCATCATTTTTGTTGCCCTTTTCCTGAATGTTTTCCCATTCCAATATATCTTTTTTGAGACGGAGGCAACCATATCTGCATACAGTATTGAAGATGGGAGAAGAACATGGACTTATATAGAATCAATATATTTCCTGATTTCCAAAAATCATGTTGACTTCTCCCAAACAAATTAGGTTCCCCTCTTTGTCTGACAATGTTGTTCTTTACGGTCAGGTACTGTGATAAGGCATCAAGAATGCCTGGTATTGTAACAAGAAGGATTATTTTACTAACATAATTTTTTAAAAAATCTCATAAACTCAGTCTGCTCTTTCTTGTTTTCTCCCTGCACCTAGGAAAACACTGCCAGTTTGTTCTTAGAAATGCAGCCATTAGATTCTCACCACCCTTGTGAATGAGGTTTTCCCTTCCATCACTGTTTTTTTTTTTTTCAAATTAACCTTTGCTACAATATTTTCTGAAGTCAAGAGGGTCTTGGTCAACTTATTCCTGACTCTGGCTTAGCAAGATACCTCACACACATCTCCTAATCATGTAATTCTGTATTTAAGAATATACAGGACATGCAATCTCCCCCACAATAACGTCCCACAAAGGCCACAACCTCAAACTCTGTGGATGACGTCCAGTGGGAGGCATGTTGACTTTGTGAAGTTTCTGAATGGGAGACTTGAAAGGGCCAGGTGAGCAATGAAATAGTGACATGGGGAAGAGTACGGGTTGAACCTCTCTAATCTGGAACTTTCTTGTCTGGCAACATCCACAATCCAGCATGATTTTAGCTAGCCAGGGGATCACTTATCGTAAGTTTAGCCAAGTTTCCTGCAGTCCCATAAAGTTTGTTTACAGTTTGTTTACCAGTCTGGCTCTCAGTGTTCTGTGCTGTTATTCAGCTGTAATTTACCCCTAAATGTCTTCTAAAATCCCAGTAAGAAGCACTGGTAAGGTGCTAAACAATATTAACCTCCATCATCCAGCAAATTCTCTCATCTAGCACTGGTCAGGTTCCAAGGGTGCTGGAAAAGAAAGGTTCAACCTGTACAATGATGGGAGAAGCTGCTTCAGAGCCATTTGGCTGGACAATGGCCTTTAAATTACAGTGCAATTCTCATGTCAAAATCTACTTGTTCCCTTCCCCCACTTTCTTCATCCAACCCCCAAATTATTTCAATTTTATCTTAACCGACCCTTTTCCCCAGGCACCAAAAAAATGCCTTTCTGCTTTTTGAACCAACACCCCAAAATTTCACAGGAAAATTGATAAAAAGAGAAAATACATTTTGATCAAAAATTTTCCACAGGATAAAGATGACTCTACCCAGTCTGTGATTTTCAGATGCCTTTAGAGCCTTAACTCCCATTTTCAAAACTGACTAAGATACATATGAAAGGCACCTGGGCACCTCCCATAGGAGTTAGGTACCTACATATATTTAAAAATCTGTCCCTCAGTCACCAAGGGACAAATTTGTAAAGGTATTTAGGTGCTGTGGTGCTTGCTGTTGCAATATGTAGCTGATTTAGGAGCCTAGGTTACATTTTAAAAAGTGATTTAGGCATTTAAGAGCCTTAAGCTTAATGACTGGCAATGTGATTTCGGCTTTTAAGAGACTAAATAATTTTTGATGAGATGTGGGTGTCTAAGTCAGTTAGGTCTTACGAGGCTGAGCATGGCAATGCCCAAACATCTTTTATAATGTGGGCCTCAAAAGCTTAAATCCTATTGACTTTCATTGAGAGCTGGGCTCATCTATGTGCCTATCTCATTTAAAAATGGTATGCAGGCTTCTAAGTCACTTAGGCACATTTGATAATGTTACTCCTCAACTCTTCTACAGATACAATGTCAGATCCTGGAACCATTGACAAAAATGACCAGATCCTTGTTGAATTCAATAGCACCAAGCTTTGGCCCACAGCCTGGTCCACAGAAGCAGACACCAACCTGCTGCTAACAGAGAAAAGAAAACAAACCAAGCAGTGACATCGTGTCAAAGAAACAAATAGAATGAAAAACATTTTCAGCACAACACTTACATTTTTGTATTTTTCTCTTCTCTACCAATATGTAAAAATATATATGTATATATATATTATATTTTTCTTTTCTTAAATTATTCTTTTTTTCAGCCTCAGTCCCAGCCGAAGTCGTGCCCAGTCATCTGGTAAAACTTCATGTTGAAAGGCCTGTAGAACTCCCGCAGTCTCTGCACCACCTCTCGGTCTATGTTGGGGTGGGTCCTGCCTTTCGTCTTCCCCAGGCAGTGGGGTTTGCTGCTGCCTTCAGCCTTCTTCAGGCAGGGGAAGCCCTTGGTTTTGTTGAAGTAGAAGTGTTTGTCGGTGATGATCCTCTTGAGGCCCAGAAAGTCCTGGACCCTGCCCAGCTCCCCGGCGGGGTCGCTGATCAGCCGCTCCCCACTGACAAAGAGGATCTGCCCAATGGGGAAGTAGAGCAGCCAGTTCTCCAGGTGCTTGGCATAGATGCCTATCTGGATGGCGCTCCACGAGGTGTCAATCAGGCCTGTAGTCCTGTTTTTGAAGGTCAGGCTCTCAAAGGTGGGGATATCAGGCTTCTTCGAGAGAGTCTGCGTGTAATCAGAGATGGCTCGGGTCACGGGGTCCCGCACCACCACGATGAGCTTGGTGCCCTTTGACATGGCGGAGATTCGAGCGGGCGCTTCCTTGGTGACGAAGTAGCTGGGGGTTTTCTCCATAGTGATCTGCCCGTCAAGGGTTCTGGGCATCAGGTCCCTAACCAGCAGAGTGACAGAGATAGAGAGAGAGAGAAAATATTAACAACGAACATCATTGGAGATGGAGCACGTGAATACAGGCCACAGCATGGCTGACAGGATGGTGACTTGGGAGTAAGCACTGGGGTGACCAAGAAGTTAACTCTACCTCCTCCTGCACAGATGGTGAAGAGGAAGGGCTATTATATCCTAATTCAGCAACGTACTAAACACAGGCCTAATTTCAAGTACGTGAGCAGCCCCATTAACGGCACTGAGATTGTATGTTTCTTCAAGTGAGGCATGTCCTGAGAACTTTGCTGAATCAAGGCCTATGGGGGCTCTTCAGGAGACAGAAGGGGAAAACCGGGCTCCAAATCAAGGATCATGGGCAGGCCTGGGTCCAAGTAAGGGGCTTTCCTAAATGCTTGGTGGGTGACTTGATTTGTTGCTATGATCTTACTGACCCTACTTATATTGCTCCATTTGCATCTTCTTCCCTATTCCTTAATTGGATCAATTCATTAACCAAACAGTTCCAGCCTCACATGGTACCTCCTGGTTGTGTCAATAACAGAAATGCAGCCGGCACAAGGATCATCTCTTTCTTGCCATTCATTAAGGAGTATTCCAAAGGCTGAGAGCATGAAACCACCCTGGTAGCTAGGGGGCAGAGACTATCACCGTGAAACATAACAGAGAAGAACACAACACCATACTAATAAAGCCAACGCAACAAGAAAAGTAACATTATCTCATGATCCATTACCAATGGAGTCACCATAAATACATCCAAGAATTTTGGTGGGAACCAGTTCAGGCTTCTGGGGCTGATCTACATTGAGATATAGCCTGGAGTAACTATTCAGTTCTAGCTCCCCATGGGGACACTCTCGGCTTACTCTGCTTTGGAACCGGTTAAGCTAATCCATACAAACGCACGGTCAGTGAAGAAAGTGGACTGAAAACTATTCAAGAGCACCAACATGATCTTTGGATCAATACAGGTGTTACTAATGATACTGCCTATTTATGTTCAATGGGACCAAATTCTAAAGGAACAAAGTCCAGAAGTTACTGGGGCTCTAGTTTCTCTGAGGATGCTATACTGTCCCAGTGCATCCACGAAATGGGATCATTTCAGAGGTGATGTTAAACCTTTATGCACAGAGAAATGAGTCTGAGTAAATATGAAGGATTTTAAGGTAATTACATGTGTCATAGAAGTTCTGTGTGATCAGACCTAACTCATGGCAAGGTATGGGATTGCTACGAAGCAAAAGGCAGGCTCCAAATCTTGAAACTACCTGTAGAGGCAAGTCAAAGGGCGACAGAAAGGAAACGCGGTTACCATGATGGAGAACAGAGGCATTGGAAGACTTACCCCGGGTCACACAGAGCATGTTGCCCAGCAGTGAATTAAGTCTAAAGCCTCCCGAGTCCCAGTCTAGTGCATTATCCACAAAATCATTCATCCTGTTGTCATTGAAGTTGAGCAGCCACAGTGTGTGAGCTGCACCATGTCTGGTCCCCTTAGACTCACGCCACCATACTTGGTCACCTCTGAACCAGCCCAACATCAGCAAAATGCCAGGGTTTCAAAGGCACCTGCCCTGGGCCAAGCAAGATGCTACCTCTGATCTACTTTTTTTTGGTGTGAATTCCCATTGCAAACAGTTCTGCCTGCTCGTCTAAGCAAGACAACTGTGCATGGGCATTAAGTTTGAACTCTGTGTGAATCAGTGCTCTCAAAGAAACCACTCCCTTTGCCCCTGAAAAAACACAAGTTGTAGTCAAACCAGCAACTGACCCCAAGCCTTTGACCTCCTGCCGGCACTAGAACTTAGTGCCATGATGAACTGCCCCCATCTATACTGTGGTTACTATCTGACCATGGCCACATCTGGATTGGAAACCTCTGCAAAACCCCAGCAAAATTAAAGCCATTGATCAAAAAGGGCCCGTGAAAACCCGGTCTGAGTTGTTAGGTTACAAATGAGATAGAAACAGCTGATTGCTTCTTAAGGACTGTCATGTGTAGCAGATGCTTGCACCATGTGCAGCGAACTGACCCTTGACAAGCCTGTGGACAAGCTGGACAGGGCAGTTTTTATGACTAGCTTTACTTGTGCAGCAGCGCGGACTGTAGCAAGGCCCATTTTGCAGGTATTCTTAAGTCAGCTGTTCCACTGAGACATGACACAGAAGAGCCACAGTAACTCAATGGGTCTATCTGTTATCAGTAAAGGGAGGGGCTACGGAAAGGGCAACCCACCATTGCAAATGAAGAGCTTCGTTTCCTTCTATTTGTTGTTTGCTAACTCTTACAACCCCAGCTGGATTGTCCCAGTTAGGAGTTGAAGCCTTTCTGGGAGATCCTTCTTTTAGTGGGGCTCTAGGTCCTATCTAACTGCTCAAGAGGAGAAGACGATTTCCTGGAAAAGGAGACTTTGGGATGGTTGGACTTATTCATATTTGGCCATTTGTAATGCATAGCTACTTCCTCCAGTCTCTGCCTACCAGGGCCTGTTCCCCACTTGAGCCTAACAACTCCTCAGGAACAAAGTGGCTGGAGGAAACCTCTGTGGTGCTTATGCCACTGAGGCCGGGACAGTGCCCTGAGGCTGAGCACGCAGCCTACAGACAATGGTCTCCATTTGAGTAGCCTGAGGTGGATACAATCCTGGCTGCTCCGGCTCCATGGCCTTCGAACGACTCACACCAAAGATGAATGTGGCTCAGGCAGGACATGGGTTCTCAACCTGGAGGTTGTGGCCCAACCGGGCCAAGTGGGGGAGGTGTATATCAGTGCTCTCCCCAAGCCCTTCCCATTGTAACAAGGGCTCAACAGCATGGAAATGGCCAGCAACACCAGCCGAGAGAGTCCAGCTAACAGACTAGGGACTGCTAATTTTCTACACCTGTTGTCGTAGCCAGTTAATGCAGAGCCATCGGTCATTATATGCCCCAGTGTTGCTGAAGTCAGACACACCACAGATACCAGAGCAGACCTGCAAACCCCTTCTTCTAGATTCACGGCATGACATGCCTTGCAGACAGGCGATCAACAATGCAAAGCAGTGCCCTTTTCCCATCCCAACCCAACTCGAAGGGGTACCAGTCCCTCGAAACAACAGCAGAGGATTTCATGCAGCTATTGACCACAGGGGACGAAAGCTTTGTTTCACTGCATCTCTCCTTCCTAGCTCAGATTTGCAAAGCGAAGTTACTAAATCTGACCGAGCCCAACGAGTCCAGTGCTTAGGTGTTTTTGGTAGTTTCATTGAGGACCTGCCTGCATCTTTTAATGTTTATAGACCTTTAAAAATCTGTCCCTCAGACCTTATAGCTCTATCCATCCATCCTGTAAATGAGCTCAACCCCAGCTCGATCTCATGAGCTCACAGCCCAAGATGACAATGTGCCTTATTATTGTTATTACATGTCTGAGGTCTCACGGGATATCATTTTTGTGTCCAGAAGAAAAGCTGGAAAACAGCCAGATTCTCAAAATTGCTCAGCACCTCAGAGCTGCCACTGAGAGTAACGGGACTGCAGTCTAAGTCCTGGCTTGACAAGTTCCTAGTTGGGATGGGCCCTGTTTTCAGCAGGGGGCTGGACTCAGTGACCTCCTGAGGTCTCTTCCTACCCTATGGCTATGTCCACATTACACAGTTTTTTCAACAAAATGGCCATTTTGTCAATAAAACCCGTGGGGTGTCCAGATTGCGAAGTGCATTCTGTAGACAGCAAATGGACAGAACTCAGCACTTTTGTTTACAGTTGTTCCCCGCTTGCCACGAGGAAGATGCTGCAGAGATCTGTTGACAGAAAAGGCCTCCAGGACATCGTGCAGTGTTGTTTTGCCAATATAGCAGCCGGGCAGTCTGGTCACCCTCTGTCAACAGAGCAGATCACTCTTTCGATGTGCCATGGTCTCTGGACATGCTCTGTTGAGAGTTGTGTCGCAAGACGTTTTCTGACACAAACTTCTGCCAAGAAATCCCTGCAATCTAGACACAGTCTATGATTCTCTTACTTCTCGAAATCAGGTGTGTACATAGGAATGGTAGGGCATTGAGCCCTTTTTAAACTCATAGGAGCTTCCAGAGGAGTTGTAGGGAAGAATTCAATTCTCTTCAGCCATGGAAGCTGTATTTTTTTTTTTTTAAAAGTAGGTACACATGTATAGATTCACATTTTACTCAGTTTCAGAAACATCCATTTATAGCAGAAGGTAAATTTTTTCCCTTCTCAGAAAGCATCAACTATCAGATCCTGGCATTGCAACTATCACTGCATTGTCAGGCCTGGGAGGCTGGATGCAAACAGCTGCTACCGCCTCCAGCTTGGTTTTAGCTTTTTCCTCTAAACATGAAACACGGAGCACAATTAGCAATAAAGCCAAAAGAAGCAGAGACCAGATCCTGGATGGTGGCAGCTCATTTCAAACAGCATCCACTGCCTTGATGTCTATGCGCCTCTTACTGACGCGACAGCCAGTACCTGCAGCCTGACTGGGAAAACAAAGGAAAATTTCCCTCCACAAATTGGGCACTTTTCTCTCAATTGCAGCAGTTGGCTTTGGCCTCAAAACCTTTATGGGCTCTGTTACAACTAGGCAAGGACTGAATGAGTCAGTGGATAGGATGCAGTGAGAGATCCATGATCCCCAGGTCAATCGAGCCAGGCCTCCAACGCTTTGGGAAAGCTGAAGTGGATCCTGTTGCAAACCAGTCAATGAGGCAACGGCAGCTCATGCCCTAAAAACCGTGAATTCGAACGTAGGCAGCGGGGACAGAGAAAGCCACTTTAACCACCGCCTCTGGAGTCAATGGACACTGACCCTTATGGGAATGCAAACTCAGTGGGTGTCTGGGTCTGGTGAATAACAACGCCACGTGTCACCTGTTTGCCCAATTGGCTCGGCCAGGCTCAGCATTCAGTTGTCTGTGCTGGATCTATGCTGCAACAGTCACTTGTGACAACACTGTCTTGCTGGGTTGTGCTATGACATTATGGCGCTAACCCTGTGTCATTGCAGTAGAATGACCCAAACTGACCCAGGGATAATCTGCTAATCATCCCCATGTCACTGACACCCCCTGTCAGAGGAAGGGCTGGTGTGTGTGGCCTTCCTTCAAGTGGATTAGGTAAGGCACTGGACCCGAAAGAACTAATTAACTCTCCTTTAGTTGAACACAGTCGTTAGAATCATTTCTACTACAATCCTTTCCTTCCTTGGCAGTCACTCGATAACAAGTAGGATGTCTTCATGCCACCCTCCTATTTGCGAGTCTGTTGATGGCTGACCAGCCTGAATGTGAAGCGGCAGGTCTCAACACAGAAGGGACAGGTATTGGTAGCTGTTGGAGGAGCATGGGGCAGTTTTTGCCACTCTTTTCTTCTCTGTCTCTCCTCGTCTGCACTGCGGTGGGACCTCTCTAATGGTGCTACCCCTTGCAGATTACTGCTCTGCACTAGGGACAGTCGTGGACACGCTTCTCCCAAGCGTTGACACCGATGCTGCACTTTTTCACGTGTGCCTTCAGCATTCTGTTACAATATTTACTCACTTGTATTTCTTCACTTTAGATCCCTGGCACAACTCCTGCTCAGGCCAGGTCCGCACTAGACCTGAAAGTCAATCCTAGATTTTCAATTTCAGCTCTGGCAATTGCATAGCTGGAATCTGTATCTAGGTTCGACTTATCTGGCCGTTCTCCCAGAGGGAGGTTGATGGGAGAAACTCTCCCATTGACCTCCCTTACTCCTCATGATAAGGAGTACCAGGGTCAACTGTCAAGCCCTGATAGTTCGATTTTGCGGGTTCCCACCAGGCATGCGAAATTGAACCCTGGACGATCAACTCTGGTCAGGTTGATCTCCCAGTGAGTACAGAGGTACTTTCACATGCTGCCTAGCACATACATGACAAATGGCAACTTTTTCAAGAATGTAAAGGAGGCTTTAAAGAACTAGTTTCAGCTGGGCTACAGAGCCTACATTTCTCTATGGGTTATTTGAGTCTAGCTCAGGCTGGTAGCAACTGGAAGTCAGTACTGTGATCCATGAGCTGTACGCAGTGAAGTGACTGTGACATAAATTGACACTTTCATAACAATTCCTAATGGACAAAAAAAAGACCCATCATAAACGGCACCTCTGCTGGAAGTCGTTGTCTTTGCATGGCTGACGTAAAAGTAGAGCAACAATTATAATTTTACATTCGGATGGTTAAGCCAGATAATTGCATTGGCAGCAGCAAAGTGTACAGCTGTGATGCCTCCTACATGGTTGTGTATCAGGCACTGAGTCAGTGTATGTTCCATGGTCGGTTCTAGGTTACCACAGACGCATGCTGCAGTGTCTCTAATTTTCCATTTGAGCAGCAAGTACCCACATCTGCCATAGGTTGTGCAGATGTGGTTTAGCGCTACCCATGAGCTTTGTGGGACGTTGAAGCCAGGGATTTTCCACGTCACGTCTTTCATGAGGTGGTTATGACGTTGCTAACTCTGCTCAGCTTCCCAAGGTTCAACAGTTCCACTGCTGAAAGTAAAACACGTGTCCATGTGATTTTACATGGCAGTGAGGAATGCTGTTAAGGTCCTGGTGGATAGGAAGAAATTCATTTTTCACCATCCTCTGGAACTCCCCAAAACCCACTGGGAATTGCTGGGAGTGAGAGGGATGAACTGAGCTTTGAGAACTAAGCTATGGAAGTACACTGCTGTATGAACTTTACCGAGCAAAAAAGGGCCCAAATCATATGCACCAATCACTGGCACTTACATGGAATCTACTACTGTCCAGCTGAGTGCTGTGCAGTATTTTGTGCAATTAGCCTCACAACCCACTATGACATAGGGTAGCATCACAGACCCATTTTACAGACAAGGAACTGAGGCTGATCTACGCTATGTCACCTAAGAAGTCTGTAGTGGAGGAAGGAACTCCCAAGTCCCTCACTACAGGAACTCTACTCAGCTATTAAAGGACAGAAAGGTACTTGGGCAGGGTGCACATTGCAGCGCTCCCAGTATGTGGTGGATGGTTCCCGTATGCACAGCTGCATAAAAGGGAGTTGTCTCCTGTCCTGTCCCAGCAGCTTGCTGATGGGCTGATTGTACTATTAGGTGCAGAGCCCTGGGACACTAACGGAGGGGGCAATCAGCAGGGCGAGAGGAGCTCAATCAGTGAGGATCCTATTTCCATGCCAATGCCATTGAGCACAGCATACACCAGAGGATGCAGAAGTTACTGGGAAAACAGTGTCATGCACTGAAGCTGATGTTTATGCTTATCGTTGGCTTTATTCCTGCTTCCCAGGCCACGGCTCCTAAAGGGCATGCAGGCCACTAAGTATCTGCCAAACACCGATGGGAATGAATCAGAAGTGAAGCCGAAGCACAATGACAACTTGTTTACTCAAAGCTAGGTTTTCCGGAAGGCACAAAGTCATTAAAAGTCCAGGGACTTCAAGCACCGCGGTCCCAGGACCGCGTGGCCTGGAGTCTTATTGATGTTATGACGTGGAGTTTACAGCGAAATACAAGGGCTGCACTCAGTCTCCTTGGCTCTTGGCTGTACAACACATTCAGTGGACATCACAGACCTGGACGGAACTGTGCTGACAACTGGGAGGAAATCACCATTCCCACTCAGCACGCAGGCACCATTTCAGGCTATGCAACAGGACAAAGATTCAGCCCAACAGCTGTGACAAGCACTAGAGATACATGCCAGGCAAGAGAGGAAAGGTAAGCTCCCTGCCCTAGGTGCAGAGGGGCTGTGAAGCCACCATGTAATGCTGCAGCTGTGAGGGTTCAGCACACATGTAGCCCTAAAGCACCCCTCTGCAGAGAAGGGCAGGACAAGAGGATCCCTGTAGGAACTTCTCCCTGGGTCTCATCAGTGCATTAACATGCGGGGGAGCCACCACGGAGATGAGTTCCTGCTGCAGAGGGTGGACAATGACATCTCCAAAGCCTGGCAATCATTGCACCGTGTAGCCATACCATTGGGGATCAGTCCAGCCCCAGGGTTAGGACCCACCCCCTAGAGAAGAGGCAGGGTTTTCGTTGCTAATGTTGGTGATAAATCACTTCCAGTGACACTCAGAAGATATGGGAACATTTTTGCCACAGCTCAATGTTTTTCATTACAATGGAAAAAACTGGCCCTTTCTCCCCAGTCTTACAAATTGGTAAACAGTGTCCGACATTTCCATACTGACCTTCCTCCTAGGGAGCCTTATCAACTGCAGACAGGAAAGAATTACTCTCAGCCATTGATGAAATGCGGCCACTTCTGGGGTGGAACTTGGCAGCTGTTTAACAACTGCACAGCATGGTTACACATCATCTTAGGAGAGGAAGTGAAGCAAGACAATATCTTACACACTCTGAAGACTACCCTTTGTTTCCAATCTGCCAGGTCAGAAATTACTGGTTAGACCTGCAGTCCCTCGCATGGCCAAATAGTGCCAGCAAAGTCACTGGCGCTGCTCACAGGAGTAGAAGAAGTGAGCATGATCAGTCTCTTTGCTTGATTAGTGCATCTCTCTTGCTGCCCTTCTGGATAACCTGGTGTGCCCTATATCCCCATGCTATCAACTTGCTATTCAGGTCCATTCTCTGAGCATAAGGATAAGGCTGTTGTGTTGGCGTCTGGCCAAAAAAATGGAATCTGTTTGTCACATGTGCAGGAGAAGTCCCACTGTAATCTAAGGATCTCTCAAGATCATACTAGTAGAAGGAATGAGCCCTACTTGCAACATATACGCATATAAGGCTTACCTACTAACACACTAATATGCACATCCGAGCCTGTAGCTTTACTGGGGTTAGATCATATTTTGTGTGTTTACACGCACATGAGCTGTGACACAATGGGATGCTCCCCCTGAAAGACAAGAGTCTAAATCTGTATTGCAACAACTTTGGCCATTGAAGGACATAACTGGAATCCTTCATCAGTGTTCATTCTTCAGGTGTTTTCTGTTCAAATGAATAATAAATAGTAAACCTAGAACTTTCTAACCATAGAGTGTAAAACACTTTACAAAGGAAGTCAGTAGCATTACCCCCATTTCACAGATTGAAAAACCGAGGCACAGCCCAGTAAAATGACTCACCCAAGGAAACTAAGCAGGTAAGTAGATGAGTCAGAGCCAGATCCCAGATTTCTAGAGCTGCAGTCCAATGAGTTTTGGGTGAGTAAAGGCTCCAGCCCTAGGTGAATTTAGAATGCAACCAGCAAACAGCTTTCTTGTTTTCAACAGAAAGCAGCCAATAAAGAGCTGTTCCCATGCTAGCATAAGGCTCCCCACTCCTGGCTGTGAAGAACTGGTGGATGCAGTCCCACACCATGAAAGAATGAATCCCAGGAATAAAGGTGGGACTATTTCAAGAAGGAGGCAGAGGGAGTATTTCAAGAAGGAGGCAGAGGGAGCTGTCCTTGGTGTTGTGTGGTTCATTTTTCTAAGCTTCGGTAAGGTAGATCATTACTTTTCAGCGTGAACTTGGTTCCTAAAACCAGAATAACTTTTTCCCCTTATTAAAGATAAATCCCATCAAATATGACCATTCCCAATGGGATTTCCAGCTTTGATCCCACAGGGATAACACAAGGCTAGCTTCTGATTGCCAAAAGTTGGGTCTGGACAACAGTAATGGATCACATGTACTCCCTCTGTTCTGAACACTCGCTTTGAAGTAGCTGGCATTGGCAGAAGACATGATACAGGGCTAGACCGACCATTGGTCTGACCCAGTATGGCCACTCTTATGTTTTTCAGTACTTGGACATTGTGGGATAGGACTGAACACCTAACAGCAGCAAACCACACTTGCCAACCAGACTTCTTGCTACCGGCAGAGAAAGGCCTGGTGTGTATATCCTCAAGGATACATCTCTGTCAGTGACATCAGTGTTACAAATGATTTAATCGGATGCTACTTCAGCTGCAGCAGCAGTGATGTGTCTTTGCTCTGCTGGGTGACAGCATGATTAAAAATGAAGCCTGCTTGTTAATGCAGAATTATCACGGCTTTGCATATGTGGCAGGTGGAGATAAAACAAAACACATTTCCTTTGCTGCTGAAAGTCAACAACATACACGGCATTAAAACAGATTGGCCCAATAAGCCACCTAGTATTTGAGACGGGGTAAAGGCATTTGGAGGTCCTTTGTCCCTGTCTCACAGTGGTTTGGGCCTCAATTTCTTGTTTGCTGTTTTTCTATCTACATTTCAGATATCACCCACCTGGGTAAATACACTAGCGGTCTATTTATTAACTGGATCGGAGTGAGAAAATCAGACCACATTCACCCTAGAAGCAAAGAAATCCAGCCTTCTCCACAAAGCTAGGTGATTTCCCTGTTCCTCATGCATGGAGGTGAGTAGCACAGGGAAGATTACTGGGCAGAAATTTTTCAACACAATGGTTTTGGGGCCAGAAAACGCTGATTAATTGAAACCAAAAAACTTTTCAGATGAAAGGATGAGGTTCAATAAAACTCTTTTGTGGCAGGTTTCTCAGGTCAAGGATGGAATTACTGGTTAAAACCAGTGAGAGCCCTAAGCACTGAATGATGGAGAGTCAGTCACTGTCTCTGGCCTATCAATATTTAATTATTTATACACACTAGAACAGTTCTGACATGAAAAACTAAGCAAGACTTACCCCCTTCTGATTAAGGCACTCACTTGGGATGTCCCGGGGAGAGAGTCAGATTCAAGCCCTGTCTTTGTCTAACTTGAACATGTCTCTCCCAACTTAGCGTTCTAATCACAAGGATACTGGCTGTCGTGGAGCTCGGGGCTCTCATATTAAAAAAATATTGAAAGGCCTCAGTTATCATTCTGTCTCTCTCTCTCTCTCTCTCTCACATGGTTTTCATAAAAAAAGCAAAAACAAAACCACCCCCTCCCCCCCAAAAAAAAAAAAAGGTCTCAATTTTGTCCCCATACTGAACAGGACATTTTTTTGAAATTTTAAAAATGTTTGTAGAATGGGAAAACCATTCACTGACCATGTCTAACTGGGAAAAACAACTAAGGTTCCAGCCATGTATGGTCTTCACTGGTCACAAGAAACTTAAAATGGCCTTAAGGTGGATCCAGACAGAGAGAACTTCTGAATTCCTACTGAGCCTAGACAGATGGGCATGCCTAGTTCTCTACCTACGTTCTTCTGTGGGCACCCATCATTTCTTCTTTCATTCCCACAAACATCTTCTCTAGTCACACAATTTGACTAGAAAATTTCCCTGCATCTATTCCCCAGCTGCAGCTTGTTCTGGATGCAAGCTGAAGCGATACCACTGGGAAGCAGCATGGACATATGGAACCTTCCCCAGAAAGAATGGAACAACTGGACCATAGATACATAGGGTGCCTTCTCAGCAGGACATCCAGGTCCGGGCTCACACTAGCTGGTGCGACAGACTGGCATTGATGCTGTCCAGGGATGACTTGGACATGAGTCATTTCTCCCAGTCACAGCATTTAGTTCTCCTTCAGGAAAACACAGTTGGTCCTCCTCTTTTCTCAAACTGGTTTTAAGAGATGACCTTTCAGTGCTACTTCCTTGAAAACAAAACTTGTTATCACAGCAGATTTGCTTTCCCCCCACAGCTCTCAAAAGCAGAACTAAAATTTGCACAAGACCAGACAATGAAAGGGAAACTGCTGTCTTGTGACCGATAATTTGCTGCATCTGCATGGTTTGCATATGTACATGAACTAAAGCCAGAGTCTGCCTCTGCCTAAAAATATTAAACCTATCCCTAACGTTTGGCTGATATGAGTAATATTTCCAATCAGCTACTCTCTCTTGGTGTGAGCCGTCCAATGAGACTATCAAGTTTTCTTTGATTAACTACTTAGGCAAAAATGACTGACTGAGCCTACTTCTCCCTTTCCTTGGGTGCCAGATGAAAAATCAATCAATGAAAAGAGCCATTCCAGCTTCTAATCAAGACTCTGTGGGAATGGAAAAGCCAAAAAGACGGTGGAAAAGATTCAGAGACATCAAGAAGGAAAAGAGAAGGAGATGTTTGCATTAAATGACTTATGAGCCTTATGCAACACCCATTAACGTCAAGGACAAGTCTGTCCATTGGTCTTAGTGGAAGTTGGATTGGGCCACAGCCATGTAGAGAGAAACGAAGGAAAGTGAGATATGGACATAGACACAGTGAGCAGCTAAGGACTTAACTGAAGGTGACAGTGACTGATTTTGTATTCTGTGTTTCTACAGAACTCAGGACAATACGCTGCGTCCGTGACTGGAGCTGCTAAGCGAAGGCAAGATGTCCAGTCCAACTGTCTTGAAAAGGCTGGTGTCACTACAGAAACATTTGCTACTGCTGCTAGGGTTTTATGTTGAACTTCAATACAGAAACACATATGGGAGCTAGAAGGTACACTTCAGACAATCAGCGACAGAAGTGACGCAGAACTGTCCACGATATCAGTGAAAAAGTCCAGTACTACTGGTTTATAGATATAACGGACACTAAGGTTTCCCTCAGCACAGGGAAAAGGGGCTCATCTATGAGGGACTCATTAAACATTTGAAGCATCTTATTAGGCAGGATGGCAAGGAAATGTATATAGAGTTTGGGAAGGAAGCCATCTGACCCAGGGCCCCAACCCATAATTTTGTGTTCTTAATCACTTCAAAACAAAACAAAAACAAAAACAAAACAAGTCCTGTAACATCTTAAAGACTTAACATTATTTATTAGATGATGAGATTTTGTGGGACAGACAATGACTACACTATTTTGGTAAGTCGGAGTATTTACTCACTTTACATTCCAGGAAATACAATTAAAATTCAGGGCCACTCAGCTGAGTGTTAAGAATTATTTTTGGATGTCTAGTCTTACAAAAGAAGGCAACAGAGTGTTTGTGTCACTTGTTCTACTACAGTCCAACCTGCTCCCCCTAGAGAAGTCCGTGAGGATGGAGCAATCTATGGATGAGGTGTCTTGGACACTTATTTCACAAAGTTTAGATTACTTTTGCCAAATGCTTGCCAAGGAATGGGGGAGAGCGAGCTCTGGAACAGGGGAAGGAAGAGCACAGGAAAAGAAGTTCAAGCAAAAAACATACAAACATGAAACATACACGTAACAACTCTGTACCACGCATAGTAGGGCTCAACGAAAAGACAACAATTATCAAAAGCTAAACACAACGAACAAAACCCAATCACAAGTTGTGGAAGGGGCAGGCTGGAAAGACACGCCAGGTAGGCCAGGAGATCCACCATCATCCATTAAATATGAAATTAATTCTTAGTAGTAACAGGCATCTTATTTTTAATCTTTCCCCTTAAGAAGATAGAAAGGGAACATGTGCTCCAGAAACGTAATACTTATTAACTGGTATATCAAGGACACACCTGTCTGTTATCTCCTATTTGGCATTGGTTTGCCAAGCCAAACACCAGAATATTAACATAGCTTGGTGCATGGAGAGACATTGTACAGAATTACTTACCCAGGGCCATCTGCTTCCCCCACTTTTATTTGACAGCCAAAGTTTCAGCTTCCCTTTGACATATTAAATAGGCCTATCACAAACAGGAAAGAAATCAAATTGGTCCCCCAAATTATCCATTTCTCTGCCAAGGAGCACAACAAACCATTCAGTTGGACAAGTAATACTTCTGCATCCCTTCAGGTTCATGTACTTGAGGTCTGAGCTTAAAAGGTGTCAGAGTAAGAAAAGGGCTGAAGAAGTTGGGAGGGAGCTTGGGGTGGGGGCAGAAATCACTGAACATGTAGCTCAGCAACCTACACTGATCCTCTCCTCTGGTCCACTGACGACACAACTACAGCGCTGAGCTCCTGTGCAGCCATCTCTTGCACTTTCAGCACATGCCGGACTGTGAGGACCCCAGCAGTCACGCCTGGACAAACAGCAAGGTCTCCCCGGGACCCACTTCTAAAAGGGGTGCTGGAGTCCTCAAATTTCTACGGGTCAATGGAATGCTGCACCACCTGGAGGTGATCTCTTTGATGTACATCAGTGCCACGCTGCCACCCAGGCCTTGTATAGGCACAAACAAATGGTTTGTGTTGATTAGGGTGTTGATTCATTAATGCTCTAGCATATCCACCAGAGCAGCAGCACTTGCAATTACTTGCACACAATTTAAACAAATCCACTCCCTGGTCAGATCACACCCATGAGATCAACTGGGGATGAGCTGTTCCCTTAATTCACCTGCAGGGTGCTTCATCTTCAGCCAGTCGGGGAGAATCAATAGGTATGTCCCAAAAGTTAATAAAGTATCAGCTTGGGACAGAAGAAACATTCCAAACCCATAAGTCAGTCAGTCACAGTAACTGGAGAAGCTCGAAAGTGTAGGTAGTAGCAGAAAGAACCATTTGGAGGTAAACTTCATATAAAAAAAGAACAGGTACTCAATTCACCATGGACTATTGTTTAAAAAATGGGTTCCGGAACACGTCCAGTTCCTCACAAACCTTATGTGATACTGAGCTGGAAACTTTATCAAATATTTGAGCCCTGGCTGCTTCGAAAAGCTCCTTTGCTGTACTAACTCTGTGCAGCCACTGCTTTTGCAAACTGTCAGAACAAATCTCCCCCCTGCCCCAACCCAACAGTACTTTCTTTCCCACAAGCTAGCTGCCTTACTTCCTCTTTTACAGTAAATCTGACAATCGGTGCACAAGGTTTGGCATCCAAGGCTAGCTTAGGAGCCAGAGACCTAAGTGCTCTTTCTAAATCTAATTTAAAAATCATCAGGCAAGCTAAGCACTTTGGAAAGGAGCCAAGGAACAAATTCTTCCTCTGCTCCTTTAGGTACTCTTGTAATTCTCAAATTATTGCAACAAGACTTTCCTTCGAGGTCTGCCACTTTAAGTCTAAGAGAAGAGATGTCTGAGAGGCAGAATCCTTATCTTCCACTGATGATATTCTCCCTTCTGCGGTCTTCACCTGTCTTATCAGCCCTGCACAAGAGGAGTTAATAAAGGTAACAGTCAGTTTTAAATTTGTGGCCTTGAAACGTGCTATATCCTCACTCCTACAACTGTCTCCAGAATGGCTATCACGGAGCCAGTGTGCTCAGTACAGGTTGAACCTCTCTCATTCAGCACCCTTGGCACCTGACCAATGCCGGACGAGAGAATTTGCCAGACCTTGTTCAGGAGATGCAGGGTCTACATCCTCATCTTTTGGCTATTTGTAAACCTCCTGGTAGACATTCACCTGCTGACCAGAGACTTTGGGTTACTTTTTTCCTTTCCTGGGGGAGCTGGTCAGGTAATTGGGACGGAAATAGGTACAGTACGTTGCTCTAGAGGTCAGGAAATCCACGCTGCAAAGCTCCCCTCCCTCTCACCAAGACTCTCGGTGCTTATTTTTTTTCCACCATTTTCACTAGCATGGTGCTATGCGTTCCAAGACAGTGCAATCCAACAGAAAGGCCACTGGATTGAGAGTTAGGAGTGACGAGTATATTTATTCATCTTGCTTAAGGATTTTGAAGGCATGTTTCACCTTAGCTGAAGATGAAACTCCACCACTGCCTGATCGATGGGCTGTTTCAGCTCTACGTGTACTGCACAATCTCCATTTCTATCACTCAGGGATCGTCTTTAGGGCCTCCTGCCAGAGCAGGAACAACCATTACAGCCACATCAGTGATAAGACTCCCATCAATGTTTTTAATATACCACCAAACTCAGGAACAACTTTAAAAACAAAGTGTTTACAGACCCGTTCAGATTTAACGTACAGGAACCTGACAAAACCGTAAACAACTTTAGAAATGCTGTTGCGCTCTACCCACTTCTTGGGTTCAAGTAAAAACTGTATTTTCGCTGCTGAGCGTGTTTTAAAATGGGCTTATTGTTAAAGAATATCTCTGTGTAAAAGTGACACCAAATTACGTGCGTCTGCTTCCCATGTGTTTTTGAGTCAGGTCAGACATTTCCTTCATCTACGAAAAACATTAGCACTTTTGATCCCATTAGCACTACAGATTCATGACAGCTGTAAGAGAGCAAACTGATTTCCATCCTGCACCATCAATTAACTAACACTGTCAGGTAAATTACAAGTGCAGAATCTTTAGGCCTGTTCCTGTGAGGTGCTGAGCATCCTCCAGTCTGTCTAAGGTACTATTACCACAACCATCTGAACCCCTCACCTCCTAACTTTTCATGTACTTTTCCTGAGAACGCTCATCTGAGGTAGAGAAGTACTACTATGCCTAGTGCATGGTTGAGAAACTAAGGCAGAAAGTAACTAAAGATCAGATGTTTAAAAGGGACTGAGGCAGCTAAAATGCAGACAGGCAGATAGTGGGCTTTTCAAAAGTGCCTAATTACCAAAATCCCACTAGATGCCTGTTTGCATCTTTAGGTTCCTAAATTCTTTTATAAATTCAGACTTATGGTCACTTTGGCTAGGTCTACACAGCAGTGTGGTTTTGGAATAAGGTATTCTGGGCGACTTTTTCTGAAATAGCTTATTTCAAATTAGCGTATGTATACACAAAATGCGTATGGAAATAACGCTCAACTATGTCAAAATAGAGCATTCACACACCACAGTTCCCATTTTAGCTTAGAGCCCCGGGAAGCACTGTGGTTTATTTCTAAATGGCCCCATTCCCTGCCTATATAGCCCCTATTCTGAAATACGTATTGTGGACTAGGTGCTATTCCTCGTAGAATGAGGTTTACAGAATTTGAAATAAGCCATCCACTATTTTGAAGTTATTTCAAAATAGCAGTTTTGCTGTGAAAATGTTCGCAAAGTTAGTTCAGAATAGCAGTGGTTATTCCAGAGTAATTTTGCTGTGTAGACTTACCCTTTGTGAGAAAGCAGGGGCCAGAATTCTGATCTTCCAGACGCTGGGCTGCCACTCTAACCAGTGGACAAGCCTGCCTGTGTGAACTGGTAGAGACCTGGCTGAGCTTGAGGTTCTGGCTGCTAGAAAAATCATCTTTGATGCTCACATAGAACACAGCAGATCCAGAAATCCCTGAGTGGCAATAAGTACAGGATCCCACGCCTTTATTTTTAGAGAGTTAATTTTATGAACTCTTCTCATGCTTTAAAAGCAGTAATATGCTGAGCAACTCTGCCCAGTGCTGATTACAATTCCTTTTCATAGAAAGGTGCCTCATTCTTTCCCTCTGAAATTAAACTGCTCTGTGGCTTGGTGCTGAAATACAGTTACTGATCTCAGGCGCTCCCAGAGACATCTTTATGGAGGAGGACGCCTCTATTTATTCAAGCAAGCCTCGGTATTTATGTATCTCATTACATCTGCAGCCTGTAGCATCTGTTTCCACGCTAGATCTGTCAAGCAGCATCTTATCAGCAGAGTTCCTTCTATTCACTCCACTCCTTTCACCTCCCTGATAAGTAACCTGATCCTCATTCTAACCTCTTTTAAATAACAGAAGGGAGAGAGGGCTAAACAGACAGCCTGAAAGACAGCAAAGCAAGGGCTTGGTGTGCTCTGCACATGTCAGAGCAGCAGGGCTTGACAGATCCAGGGCTGAAGTCAGCCCCTTAATTAGTTAAACTAGGATAATTGCAAGACTGCTGTCCTATAGTCACACGATTGCTTTCATACATAAGGATCACAAAGTCCTTTACAAGCTTTGCAGACATGCACACTATTGACCACCAGGGCTGGGCAATAAGCTGCAGATGGTTCTCCAGAGGTGAGCCACTGGTGACACATTTACCTGTGTGTTTGTAGGTCGGGCCGCTGGCAGCTCCCGTTGGCTGTGGATCACTGATCTTGGCTAAGGGGAGCTGAGGAAAGCAGTGCAGACCATTGGACGGGAATGGCAAGCCATGGCAACCAGGAGCAGAGAGCAGCCGTATCTGCGGACATGCAGGCAAATAAAGTACCAGCAGCCCTCCAGGGGCTTATCCTGCTGAACTGCATGTCTCCCACAGGCCACTTATAGCTCACCATGGACCACACATATGGGAATCTTCTGACACTCAAGTACAATCTGGAGAAACCTGACTGACTCTGGTGGAGCTACTCAAGATCTTACAAAGCTTTTCTAGACCAATGCACTGCCCTGGGGAATTCCTGCAAGGGACGGTTAACAAGCAAAGGACATTGCTGCTCTGGTCTTGATCATCTTCCATGTGACCAGAAGAAGTGTGATCTACTGGTCCTCCCTCTCAGACCAAACTTCTTGTACCAGTTGCCTATCCTTGCTTTAGCTTTGGAAATTGCAGATAGCACCTCTCATTAGGGCCCTTCCAAATTCACAGACATGCAAAATTCATCACAGGTGGTGGAAACTGGTGTCCTCCAATAATATCTGGCTTTTTCTGTGCTGTCACCCTACATGGATTTCATGGGGGAGACCAGCATTTCTCACATGACTCCAGGAGCTGAGTCTTTAAGACAAACACCAAATATCATAAGATATGATAAAAATCACAAGAATTGGTGACACTGTAAGAAATGCTGGAAGTCCCATTGTTTGGCTAAAGCACACATGAATCTCCTGGAATGACCGTTCTTGCATTGGTCATTAAACAGTCTGGATGGTACAGCTTTCCATCCCAGATTCCCACAATGCACTGGTGAATCAGATGTGTGGTTTTCAGACGCTCTCCCTCCCCAGACACATACACACACCCTGAGCAGCTCCACGGATTGGGCCATCTTGCCCAAGTTTGTGCTCTCAGGATGTTTTGCTAACAAGATCCTTTCACTAGCCTAAAGAAGTTTCACCGCCCTCCCAGCTCCCCAACAAGCAGAACATTCATCTCCAGAACTTATGGCTTCCCCTCCTCCTCAAGAGAAAACACAAAAAACCTCACATACTTGGGCTTGGGAAAAGCAGCAATTAGTTGGATGGGAAATAAACTGGTCCTACAACAATGACGACACCTCCGCCCAGGAGAAAGAACTCAGCCTCAATGCACCGAGGCGCTCGCAAGGCTCCCCGCCGGCATGCAGGGCTCATTAGTTCACACCGGGGTGATAATCCCAAACCCTGGACCAGCCGTCAACATTTAAAGAATTCCATCTGGGAATCTGAGTTTAAAGGGCCTTGTCCAATGGTTGAGCCTCAAAATGCGCCAGGTCTTAAATCTGCTGTAATCCTACATAACAAGTGGGCGGGGTGTGGGAAGAAAAATGTCACCCTGTGGTCAGAGTGGGTTTAGGGCTGTCAGTAACGTACTGGAAGTAACGGTGGCTATTGTGCAAACTGCCATGCAGTTTGCACGTTTGTGTGAGCGCCACCCACTGGTGAGCACATATTACAGAGATCTTCTGTGCCCAGTCCATGGAGGAGCTCACCGGAGGAGCCACTTAAAAAGCTGTGGCTCAGGCTGTAAAAGTTAATGCTTTCAGCACTCCGGTTCAGTAGCCAAGATCGTGGCTGTCACACAGCGGAAATCAGAGTCCTCCTGTTTGAGCTCTGGGAGCTGAGGAAGGGGAGAGCTAACTGTGAGGCCAACCCTTTCTGCGCCAGCTGGCAGACCAGGCGTTGCATGCCCGCCGCCGGCACTGAAAGAACCTCTCAGCCGATGCTCCTCCACGGGTACCCTGGCAGCGTGCATCTCTCCCCAGTGGGCAGGATGCCTCCAGAAACAGCCAGGTACTGGTACAGGACCTGCCAACATGCCCCACAGCAGCAGTGGGTCCTAGGGTCGTAGAACATCGCCTTGTTGTGTGTTTGCATAGCACCCAGCACACTGCGCTCCTGGCCCATGACTAGGCAAGACATTTTGCTAAGAGGGACCACCCATAGGCCCCACCCCCTGTAGCTCCCAGTGGCAGCGATTTGTCGTTCCCGGTCAATGGGAGCTGCGAGACATGGCAGCCAGAACCTCCCTACAGTCCTTTCACCCGAGGGCACCATTCCCACTGTGAGCTGTGGGGGACAGTGCCTGAGGACCATCAACATCTGCAAGACGTCTTGCAGCCTGCAATGAACTTCCCTTAAAGGACCACATGTGATTGCCCACCACTGCTCTACAGTCATACAACAGCAACAGGTAGTGCACTGCTACAGCCTCTTTTGTGGGAGGGTCCCAAAGCATTGTACTCTGATGGGCTGATTAAGCCTCGTGGCATAAACATCATGGTTATGCTACAACTGTTTTATGGGGGGCGGGGGGGAACTGAGGCACACAGCAGGTAAGTAACTTGCTTGAAGTCAGAGTGCAGAGAATTGGCAGAGGTAGAAAGAGACCCCAAAGTCCTGAGAATCTCTTATTTTAAACCAATTCTCTAGGGAGACTTTTTTTCAATATTTAAACCACCTCCCTGCAGCACTGTGGGACTGGTCACGTCATCACCATTACATCCCAGCAGCTGAGAGTCAAACTCGGTCACTTGCTGGTCATGCTAACTTTAAACCTCCTTGCACCTAAGAAAATACCCCAGAGAAATTTTGCATCAACCCTTCCACATCTCCAAAAGAGGGATATGAACTCAGGTCTCGAGCTACTGATGCACAGAGGAGTATTATTAACCTATTGTGCTCCAGCTCTCAGCTTGCAGACAGGAAGGACTGCATTTTATCTCCTAACGATATGTGAAATGCATCAGCAGCTTTGACAGGCGAACTGGCGGCAGAATAAAATTGTTCATCAACAGAGCTGTTCCTGAATAACTCCACGTGCAAAGCGCTAGGGTCATCTGCACTTTGCTGTGAATTCAGAGACAGAAACAATCCAAGGTGAGAAGCAAACACGTACAGCATCACAAGATAATGACAGAGTGTAGGCTTACGATTAGTCACAGTTAGGATTTCTAGTCCAGACCCTCGGATGGTGTAAAGCAGTAGAGGCAATGGAGCTGTGCCAGTTTACCCCAGCTGGGGATCTCGCCTTCTGCGTGCATGCAGCCTTGAGAACCGCAGGTTACAATCCCTCCCGCCCCCCCATGTTGTAAAGGCAGTGCCTGAAGGAACAGTGGGGTTGGACCATACTGTCCCCCCACTGTGATTTCAGTGGTAGAATTAACCAACCTGTTAAACAGAAATACCTTTTGCCTGAGTCTATCAAGCTATCTTCCTTCCCTTCCACACTTGCCACTATTTTGGTAGCTCCCAGGGACACCAGCGTCATGCACTCACTTTACGTAATGATCCAATCAAGCCCAGCATCTTACGTTCCCAAGGGTTTCCAAACACTTCAAGAGTTTGAGCCCTAATCCCAAGAGGCAGCAAGCACCCTGAAATCCTCCCAGTTTCGATGCCTCACAGAAAAGACTCCTTAGTTCAGAGATGCACAAAGTAGGGGATGGGGGAAGGGACTTTACATTTCATAAGCACGATCAGCTGCTGGGTCTCAGGCTCATCCATCTCATTAAAAATGTTGAACTATGTTATTGTTTTTATGTCTGTGTATTTACATTTCTATACCAATTAATAAGCATTTTTTTTTCCTTTCTACATACTTATTTTCTTACACACACCGAAAAGGTGTTTTTTTATATGAACCCATAGCCAAAATTTCCATAATTTTGGATTACAATAGAGAGGTGGGGGAGGTCCCACTAATTAGAGACTGAAAGGGGGGCCCCTGACTTAAAAAGTTTGCTCACCCCTGCTAGTCAATACATGCTTCACTAACACTCTTTGCCGCAGCACCTGGCTGCTCCTTAGAGGTCTTCTTTATAGTATGTCTACACAGCAAAGTTACTTCCAAATAACTTTGCTAGCATCTACATCAGTGGTTTTCAACTGCTTTGCTGCAACACAGGGGTGTGCCATGAGAACTGTCCAAGTGTGCTGTGAAGTTCCGTCAATTTCCCTCCCCCCCATCCCCCCCGGCTCTTTGCAAAGTCACTGTATGTGTGCGGTGAGGGCATGAAATCAAAGACTCCATCCTAGCTGAGACTCAAGCAGCAAGGCTGCCTGAGTCCCTACTGGAACAGGGTTCATACATTTCCACTCAAAGCAGGTTTGCAAAGAGCCACGGGGCAGGGGGGGGAATTGATGGCCCATGCCAGCCTTACTGCCTGAGTCTCAGCTGGCACAGGGTTAGTTAATTTCCCCCACCACAGGGGTTCTTTGCAGATCCACCATGAGGTGAAATGCCAAAGTTGCAGGAGCCCATTCATGCCAGGAGGCAGCTGAAATTCTGCTTCCTGGCCCAAACTAGCTTATGTGGAGCCTGCCTCCTGTGTCAAGGAAGGAGGGAGGGAGGGACCCTGCTGGAGCTGACACAGTTTAAATGCCGTATCCCAGCTCTAATATGTTGGCCAGGAGGGGTGATGTTTATGAGCAATCGATTCAGCTGAGAAAAGCGGGTGTGCTGTGGAATTGTCTGTCTCATTGAAGTGTGCTGCGTTACCGGAAAGGTTGGGGACCACTGATTTTCACAATGCATCCATTATTTCAAAATAGTGGTTGGCTTATTACGAAACGGGTAGACTGCATTCCACAAGGAACAGCACCGATTTCAAAATTGCTATTTCGAAATATTGCTGCTGTTGGGTAGACCCAGCCTGAGCTGCAGATCTAGCTTGATCCAGTGCGGCTTTTGAGGCTTTACAGAAAGCACAGGGCAGAGCAGGACAGCTGCTCCTTGCCCTCTCTTTGTTACTGGATCTGAAGCATCAGTGAAGCCTTGCTGATTGGCTTGCTAACGATGGAACCAGAACCCTAAGGGACCGGGCAGGGATAAAAAGGAAGGCACAGAAGGGTGGGGAAAATGGGAGGGAAGAGAGCCCTGAACACAGCTTATTACTGATTACAAACCCCCTCCATAATTGCTGTGGTCAATTATTGATGAACAATGCTTTTCCTTTCAGGTTGTCAGGTAACCTGAGACCCGGCTGTCAGCAGTGTTTTGTCTCCTAAGGAAGGAAACAGTGGCCACGAGAGGGAAATCCAGCATCCCACCATCCTCTGATTGGACTGGAAAACGGACTTGTATGAAGAAGATCCCAAAAGGAGGATATTTCAGAAAGTGCATCTGGGCTTCTCCCAGAGGCGCGGTGGGCTCCTAAGTGCTATTGACAAGCAGAACCCCTTTGATGCCATTAGCTGAGCAGACCATTGATTTTCCTTTCGTTAACAAGAAAATCATTTGAGTTTATATAATCTGAGCACTTGATGGCCCCTTTCGTCTTCCTGACTGGCTGGTTCTGTGCAGTTGTTTTTTCAGTGTTCTCACTTGCACAAGCAAACAGTTTCAATTGCCCTGGTATTTTCTAACATTTGCTGCAGTGGCTGCATCCTGCCCGAGTACTCTCTTGGCACTTTCCCTGGTCCCTGTGAGCTGTCCACCCAGCGAGACTGGGCTATTGTAGTCCAGGGCCTTCAAACCACCCACACATGGGAGGCTTCATACAGCCCCACCTCCTGCGTCATGGCTCCGCAATGCTTGGGGTTGGTGGTGTGGGCAGTAAAAATCAATCATTCACACAAATGCCATCCACTGGGCTGACAGGATACCCGCCTTGGCTTGTGTCCCCCTCATGAAGACCCCTACCGCCAGCAGCGTGATCAATAGGTTGGTGAGCCCCCATGTGATCCTGGCGCTCAAGGCCTTCGCACTGGGCCTGCTGGCTCATCTGTCCTTGCCACCCACCATATGCAGGGGGCCTCTGATCTGGCTGTTCTCTCCCCAACCCCTTTGCTGATCTGTTGATCTTCCCACCCCATGGGAAACGAGGAAATGGTATTTTCCTGTGTCTTTAAAATAACGTCCCTCCTCCCCAAGCCCACAGGCCTGTCAAATATCCTGCACCAGCAACGGCCAACAATTAACAACATTATAACAATAATAACAACAACATCTTTCTCCTTTTTTGTCCTGACTTTTTAAAGGGCTTTAAAGTGGGTAAATGTAATGCACCCCTCTAGGTGTGTAGTCTCAGAGAGGTAGCCGTTGATGAGGTTCAGCACTGGGGCAGGGCTGAACCCCCTGTGGGGTGAGGGCAGATAAGGACTTCCTCTCATATCAGATGCTGCTACCACAAAGAGCCCAGTGGCACAGGGAGGCCCTAGGACATCTGTCACTTGCTAAATCAACAGTGAATTATAACAAGCAAAGCAAATGGGCCCTGCTCCAATCCCGATGTCATCAGTGCAGCTCCCAAATTAGAAGTGATTTCTTATTTCCTTGACAGACCGGCCTGGATACATTCAAGTTGCTTATTGGCTGTTTTGTTTGCTTCTTAATAAAAACCGACACCCCTTACTGTGGGCTTACACAGACACCTCCATCGTCTCCCATCCCGGTGATTCCCATTGTGCTTTATAATGTTAAAGGAGTTCTCTCTCACTGCCTCACGACCTCATGTTGTGTGCAAAGTGAAAACATGACGACATCAAGTTAGGATGGAAACATTTCACACGCCTTCTGCACAGGTGTAAATGATGACTCAAGCTGCAAGGAGCTGGCCAGTCAGTCAGCTCAGTGGTTGCCGTTTTCTTTGCTTTTTTAAACACATTTTTAAAAAATGCCTCAGTGTAGAGCTGGTTAAAGATACCACATGGACAGCTCTGGAGATGTGAACACAGATCTCTACAGGCCCCAGAGAGGAAGGGGCAAAGGGGGAATTGAATAGCCAGGTCCTGGGGCTCCCAGCCACCACAGCTGCTACTATGGGAGTGGTGGTGACCACAGCCCCAGGCTCTTTATATCACTGCGTGAGTGTGGCATCACAAGCTCCACGTGGCTCTGAGAGCTTGCTGGCCCTGGCTCCGCCCCTTCCACCTGAGGCCACGCCCCTTCCAGGGGACTGAGTCCCCTCCACCAACTTTGCCCAGGCATGCAGAGGCTACTGGCTCTGCTGGAGCTCTAGAATCCTCTGCTTCACCATTGCAAGGGACCTGGTATCACAAACTTCTGCCAGAATGGGCTGGTTGGTACAGGAGACAGGCACAATCAGATTTCTGGGCCTGAACCAATATCCTAGGTCTGAGCCCTGCCTAAGCTTTGTGGACATGTCTGCTTTCTCGTCCTGGATTGGAATTTTGCAACTGATCCATAACTTTCTTCACATTCCAGTAGTACCTAAGGGCATCAGCTAAGACTGAACCAACTGTGGTGCTCATAAACGTGGCACCAGATTGCATTGTGCCCTGAAGATCTCGTAAGCTAAATAGAAAAGACAGACCCAGCATATGAGGAAGAAAGTACTATCTTCACTTTCCAGATGAGAAACTGAGGCACACAGCAATGAAGGCCCAGGTTTTTTTAAAGACTATTTTTTTCAAATAGCCTTTACTGTGATTAAGGTTTTTTTACTGTGCTCAAATTATCAAAGTCTAAGTGATTTTAGGAACCTAAATGCTTTCAAAGGGATATAGGCACCAAGACTGAATGGGATGGTCTTCTACATTGCTAAATCCCTTTTGGGAACGAAAATCAGGCATCTAAAGCTATTAGTTATTGCAACACAAAGCACAACGTCTATGTACGTTCTTATGTACGTAGCTTTAAAAATCTGGGCCTAAGTGAGCTACCCTAGATGACGGTGGGAGTCTGTAAGCAGAGCTAAGAATAGACGATAGGTCTCCAGAGTGCCACAGGAATGCCTTAATCTCAAGACCATCCTCCTCTCAGGACTCAAATACTTCACATCCAACCCTAGCCAAATGGTAGGGTTTAGAAATCCTGATCCAATTTTTTTTTTTTTTTTTTTTTTTTTTTAAAGCTTGAAGCCATCTCAGTTTGTGGGGCTGAGCTCCTAGCACTTCTGCACAAGGCAGAAGTAACTCGTTGGATACGTCTACACTAGAGAGTTCTGTCAACAAAACTTGGAGTGTCTACACATAAAATGTGTTTTGTCAACAGTCAGTCAATAAAACTTGGCACTTCCGCCAACAGCGTTCTGTCTCTCTGTGATGGGGAATAATGCCTTTGTCAACAGTTTCTGGTTCACAAAAACACCGTGTAGCTACTACGCGGGGAGGCGGGGGAGGGCACACACTGTCAACAGACAGGGCTTCCAGGTCACCAGGAAGCCCTGTTCGCTGAGCTTCCAGTTGGCTGTTCTGTCAAGAGAGCTGCAGGGCAGCCTGGCCATGCTCTGTCAGTAGAGCTGATCGCTCTTTCGGTTTGCTTTCATGTGTGGACATGATCGGTCGACAGAAGTTTTGCAAGAAGATCTCTTCCAACAGTATCTTCTATCAAAATATCCCTGTAGTGTAAGTAAACATTGTCAACTGGGGGTGGGGGATGACCATCAAGTGAGCTGTGAACTACCACAGATGGATTGGAGCTTTTATATTTGGGAAATGTTCATTTCAACCCTCATACTGGGGGAAAATGAGAAACCTCAATGAAAAGAAAATCCCACTTTGCCTTGATTTGAGAAGCTTAAAAAGAAACAAACACTGCCACGTCCAAGTTCCGACTAAGCAAGACACCTTAAAAAGGAAGGTTGGAGAACTGTCTATTATTTGAATGTCTCTCTCTAGGCCTCATTTTTTGATAAATTAGCTTCAGCTTCATTACTTCATGATATATTTCCCCTGACATTTAATTATACTTACCCCAAACACATTAAGCCAATCAGTCTGAACAGCTTCTTATTAATATGCAAATTTCTCCTTTGAAAACCCATGAATCTGTGAAAAATCTCTTTAGGCTTCAATTAGGTCCACTCAGGAAGTTGTGTACCTCACAGAGACACTCATTCCATTCACTCCCTGGATGAGTCAGCATTCACTAGTTGTTCCAGCTAACTACTCTGGCAGCGGCTTGTGGCCAGCGGAGGCGGAGATGGGGGATGAGGGGCAAGGAGAGGGAGAGGACAGAATGGAACACCGATGACAAGCCACTTAAAAGATACAGCCAGTAATTGGGAAATCATGGGCTTTTCTGAAAGCATGAGTGGTCATGTGTGTCTGAATGGCCCATGGAGAGCACATGCCCTGAGAAACAGGCTTCTTTGGTTTGACATTTTTGGAAGAAGTTTCATTTTTCACTTCAAACTGATATTTTGGAACTCAATTCACTGTTTTTTTTTTTAAAAATATATATATATATATATAAAAATTAAAAAAGTCAAAATTTGAACAAAACATTTTGATTTTATTGAAACATTGCAAATGACCACAAACCTTTTTCTCACTAGACGTTTCATTTTTTCCCATTTTTGTTCCATTTTGCAAATGTTCTCTGAAATAACAGAATTTCCTGCAAAATAAGAAATCCAGTTCCTGCCCAGCTCTACCGAGGACCCAACATGTCTAGCCACTGGAGGGGGACAAACGGCAAGGAAGAATCAGAAGGGACTTCACGAAAGTCAACTGACGGACATCAGGAACTGAAATGTGATCACCGCACTCATTTCACACAAGCCACTGAACTGGTAGAGCAAGAACTTGTCACTAATGAAAGCACGGACGTTAGCAGCCTAGTTAAGGATGATCCAGTCTTACATTACCAGTTCCCTCTGCACTCACAACTCAAGTTATCTTGAAGATGTTTTTTCCCATGTTTTCAATTACCCCCAGGGCAATTTCACAGTTGGGCCACACGCTCCTGTGTGTAAATAAATAATTACCACACAAAACGCCCCAAATCTGGCCCCACCACACCCACTCCCCATTAGAGTTTGGGGCCTCCTGGGCCAGTCCTCCCAGTAGAGGGGTGTGAAAGAGGAAGACAGAGAGAATATGAAGGCAGGAGAGCTTTGAGGCAAAGATTTCTGTCCCTTCAGTCCTGCTGCAGAGGGGAGGGGATTAGAAACAGTGAATGATGGGCTGAGCAAGTGTGAAAAACTGGGGTGGGGGTGGGGACAATAGGTACCTATATAAGACAAAACTCCAAATATCGCGACTGTTCTTATGAAATCAGGACACTTGATCACCCTAGGCTCAGGTAACAGTGTTGGCTCAAACTACAGAGCACAACTAGATGACAAGGACACCTAAGCCGCTGTCTACTTTCAGCCCACTTGGACTTAAAACCCACTTTCAATGACGTTTGGCCAGTGACTGCATAGCTGAGAGAAATAAAGTGATGTCCTAGGACCTGCGTGCTGAGAAGCCCATCTGCTCAGCCCAGGCCAGGGCCAGAAGCAGCCTCCATTGTGAGTCAGCGGTGACTACATCCGTCCATTACAGAGCAATGATTGAGAGATGACAAGCAAAACACCAAAGCTATCATTCGGACCGAGAGCGCAGGCTGCGCAGGAGATCTCACGAGAAGGGGCTTTGCTTGGTTTCAGGATTTCCAAACATGCTGAAGAAAAGCCAAGAGAGCAGCTTTGCCTGTGGTATTGGGGGATATATACTTCTGGTCCCAGCCACAGCCCACAAGTGCAGAGACGTATGGTGTGGGGTAAGAGAGATTGAAAATGAGCTAGTTGAAAAATGAGTCAAACCCATAGTGAAAAAAGAACTTTTTCCATCAAAATCTGAACTTTCTGCCAAAATAATAATACATAATAATACTCAGAAGTTGGTATTTTTCTTTCCGTCATCTTTAATCAACAGCATCCTAGGACAGTCTGTGGGCAGCTCGTCAAGAGCTGTGGTTTAGTATTTGAAGACAGGATTCTTATTTTAACTAACCAGTTCGTTAGTGTTCACTACATCCCTACTGGCCTTTCTAAATGCCCATTGCGCTGCAGTATCTACTTACTGTGCATGCCTCGTAGGTACACATCTCTCCACCCAAATAATAAATCCCTCATGACTCTCTTTGAGGGGGGATTATTTAACTCGGTATCTGAGTGACAAGACCCTTCCAAAAATACCAGCGTGCTTTTCTCTAGGCTTGAGATGGTGCTCTCAGAAGCAGCTCTCGCTGGGGTACGCCTGTGAACAGAGGCCAGCTGTGCCCATGTGAGTGACATTTCCCTGCAGAACACTCGGATGGTAAGCAAGAAAAGTTTGTCTGCCACACTGTCTGTGGGTGACAGCTCACACTTAGTCACTCCCGAGGCCATGAGCCAGGCAGAAAAGCAAGCTTTCAAATCTCGCAGCCCATGTTGTGGCATGTGTGTTAAACTCTTCTCCCTCCTCAGTGACCGTGCAAATAACTTGTGCCTTTAAAGAACTCGCCCTGGCACGGAGGCTGGATGGAGAGAAAGGTAAAGACCTTCATGTTTTACTTCCCCAGGGTAAGATGACTAGAGGACAGACATGCCAACATGCTGGCAGCAAATGCAGGTCTTTTGGCTTCTGACTGCTAGCAAAGAAGTCTCTGCTTGGGGGCTACTGAAAGGTGCAGCAAAGTCTCAAATTCACAGCAAAACGGGGGCTGGTTTCCCATGCAGAAACTCAGTGATTGACTAATATACTTTACTTTAGTAAAACATACATATGCTGCATTTTGGGCCCTCTGAGCTGGGAAGGATTCCAAGCTCACTTTGTAAGATGCCACTTTCAATTTTTCTATTTATACTGGGCTCATCCCAGGTGTTCTACCTGCTGCTGCTGCTCCTAAGACAGCACAGGGATCCGTTGAAATTATTCCAAAGAGCACCAGGATTCCAACCTAACTCATCGGAAGGGCATAAGAGAATATATTCCATACTTCCACAGTCCTTCTGACTATAGAACACACATTGCATAGTTCAGGCTGGTCTGAAAACAGACTGGATAGAACTGGCTGAAAAGAAAAAAAATATATATAGAATAATTTTTCATCAAAACAATTAAGTTACATCAAAATCAAAATGCTTTGTGGGAACATGGGCAAAAGTCTCAAAAGGAATTGTTGAGTTTTGATGAGGTGAAATGTTTCATTTTGATTCATAGATTATATTAAAATGTAAGTGTTGATGGATTTGCAGTTGATACTATATTAAACATTTTAATGTATCAGTCAAACCAAAATGAATCAAGACGATAAAAATCAAAACAGCGCATTTACCTCATCAGAACTAAACAATTCATCATGATCCATGACAAATGTTTGGACCGTTTTTTATTTCCTGCAATTTTCATTTTGCACGACATTTTGGCTTTTCCATCTGATTTTCTCTGGAAAAAAGTCAAAATGTTGGAATTTCCCATTGACTGCAAATTTCAGTTCCCAATCAGATTCATTGCTGAATTGCTTTCTTTCAAGACCAGGTCTGCAGTTTATCCCAAGAACAAGCACAACAGAGAGACAAGGGGTGCATGTTATGGACCACATTTCCCTACCAATGGAGCTCAAACCTACACGGGGTTTAGAGCTATGAAGAGTTCATTCCTCATGGGCTAATCAGAACTTGAGCTCTCTAAGGCCTTGTCTACACTCACCAGCGCTGTCAACCTCATCCAGCAAAGCAAACAGCTCAGCTGAAGTCAATATACCTACTGTGGCACCTTACGGGGGCTGCTCTCCCGCTGACACTAGCTACTCTTCTCATCTCAGTGGAGTCCTGGTATTGATGGATGTGAGCTTGGAGATTGTTTTATTGTAGACACGATAAATAGATAGCAGGTGGATTGGCTGATCCACCAAGTAGTGCACACAAGGCCTACGGCTACCAACAAGAGCACCGATTCCTTTTCTGATACATGTGCCTGTCCACTAGGAACCAGGCTGAAAGCACTGCCCATAGAGTTTGCCTTCTGACACAAACACCCAGCCGCTCCTTTCAACTGGAGCTGGCTTTGAACCATGACATTAACACGGGACAGAAAGATGAAAGGCTCAGTGAACTCTTCCCAATATGCCAGCCATTCTCTGTCAAGGCACACACCTTGTTAACCAGCACTGTGGCATCTCCCCCACACCTGTGTCCCCAGACAGGGCAGGGAAGTGACGAATGACAGAACAAGGAGCAATGGTCTCAAGTTGCAATGGTGAAGGTCTATGCTGGATATTAGGAAAAACTATTCCATCAGGAGGGTGGTGAAGCACTGGAATGCATTACCTAGAGAGGTGGTGGAATCTCCATCCCTGCAGGTTTTTAAGTCCCAGCTTGACAAAGTCCTGGATGGGATGATTTAGTTGGGGTTGGTCCTGCTTCGGGCAGGGGACTGGACTCAATGACCTCCTGAGGGCTATTCCAGCCCTAGGATTCTACGAAGGGAAAGCAGCTGAAAATGAGGAGGGGCTGAGGTCTGTAACTTTGTCTTTCTTCCAGCAGGAGCCAAGTCTCAGCACTTCTCGCTGGAATAATAAACCAATTACGCTCTTACTGTTTCATTTCAATGGGAAGAAATGATGCCAAGGCCGAAATGTTTATATAGTAAGATCAGGGAGGAAGTATAAAACAACCTGGGAAGAAGAAGAGGAATGAAAGATGGAGGGAGGGAAATTAAGGGGGGGGGGGTCCTGACAAATACACAATCATACTTCACAGCAGTAGATCGGTACCCTGCACCTCTAAGCACACCTGAACTGGCCAAGCAAATCCCCTTCCTCTCTCTTTTTTCTAGAGCAAGTAGCATATTTTGCATTTGGGAAAATGAGGCCCAGAAAGATTAAGTGACTTGAACAAGGTCACAACAGGAATCTGCAGCACTGTCCAGAATTAACCCAGCTCTCCCAAATCCAAGTCCAGTGTCTTGCCCACAAAGCCACCTTTCCTCTTTACCGGCCTGACAGTTTTCCCTTCACATTTGCGTATGACCCGGCTTGTCTTTAAGGCTGATTTGTCAGCCATTTCACTGCTGGAAACAGTCAAGAAATCTTTTTGGTTTTGAATGAACTTAGGAAGGGTAAAAAAAGTCAAGCTTTGTCGTGCCTTTGTTTTAAAAAAAAAAAAAAAGAGGAGCCAGTACTCAGCCAGCCGCCTGCCCACCCCCAGACAATCCTGCAGCTGGGGCTGCTGAAGTGCCAGCACTCAGTCCTGGCAAGTACCAGCACAAAAACAGCACTGGTCAAGCTAAATCAGAGAAAGGGGCTGCAGCAAGAAGCAGCAGCAAACAAAATCTTCTCCTACATCCCCACATCTGATGAAGTGAGTCTGTGCTCACGAAAGCTCATGCTCAAAGCTTTTCTGTTAGTCTATAAGGTGCCACAGGACCCTTCGTTGCTGCTTCTCCTGCTTTGTGAGGCTTAATCCCCACCCACAGGAAGATCCAACCCCAGAGAGGAAAAAGTAATTCAGTTTCCAGCTCCATTCAGCCTACCAAGAACTGGCCCAGTTCACCTGTCCAGGTGATCTCGATGGCACTTAGTCCTGCTTGGAGTTCAGGGGGCAGGACTCAACGATCTCTCAAGGGTGCCTCCAGTTCTAGTATTCTATGGTTTTAAATCCACCAAACCATTCCACAGAGACCAAACGATGCTAAGAACTTTCAAGTACCCCTGACCTCAATGACACGGGAACCACCACCTTCAAAGGGCCATTAGGCAGCCAACAAACCACTCAGCCATCCAACCGCGCAAGCCCCGAGTGCAATTTCTGCTGTAAAACGAACGCCAGTAGGTTGACTTGCCGCTGAACCAACGGCTTGTCAACAGAACCCGATATCCTTCCTTGCAATCGGCCAGGGGATGAGGAGGGGCCTCTCCCACCCTATATAAATATATGCAAGATCAAATCTGTTAAAATTATACCCGCCACTTTGTTTTCTAAAGGTCCCAGTTTATTCTTGGTTACAAGAATGAGGATAACGATGAGGCCGGCTAGGAACACAATCCCTTCCTGTATAAACAATGTAGCCTTCGCTGACTTTAAGTGCATCATATGGCATATATTTTATGTATGTTTATATATATATTTTTCAAACTGACTGGAGACACAGAGTGATCTTATATCATCTAGAAACAACAATCTTATTTGGACTTCTGGCAGCTTTCCCTGCAATCATCCCTGTCACAGCTGCCCCTCATCTCCCCTGCGGGCTGCCGGTGTATTTTGTCCTCTGCCCCCATTATTTTTCACAAAGGCATATAAATCACCGTGGAAACTCTTATTATCTTATTTTCCCTCTGCTTCCCTCTTGTCTGTTTTGAGAAAAATTAATGCATTTGTCTCCAGAAAAAATGTGCAGTCTCTATAATTCAGTTTTAAAACAAGCACAACTAGCAAATGGAAAAGCCCAGGGTAGGCGACTCATTTTTCATGCGAGTAATTGAACCCTTCCCTTCGATTTTTCCTTTGGGTGTTAAAGACAACTGATGCCTTCATGGAATTTGCTGCAATCTTGCACATGAAAGGGAAAAAGCAAGGCAGATCACATACAACCAGCTGCATGTTTAGAGAGGACTTTTCAGCTGAGGCTAAGAGTTTGCAAGAATGACTAGTGATTTTGGACACTCTACTTAAGACATCTTATGGGCAACAGATTTTCAGTAAGCGGATGCCCAGCAATTCTGTAAAACAGACCTCTCTACAGTGATTCAAACTGGGCACCCAAAAACCACAGTGCCCCCAAAATCATTAGCAGTCTTGGAAAATCTTGAAAAGGCGGGAAAATAACACATCCAGCACCCCAAATACCTGATGTGTGGGAACACTGATTGGTGGATGTGATGCAAACCAAGCTATTTAATCTCTATTTATTTCTGCATAAAAATCTCTCTCCTCTACAGATGCTAATGGCAGTTATGGTCTGTGTATCAAAACTGGAGCATGCCATCCACCCACAAAAAGGCAACATGAATTCATTTAATTCATTTGACAGTCTCTCTCACTAGCTGCGTCTACACGTGCACGCTACTTCGAAGTAGCGGCACTAACTTCGAAATAGCGCCCGTCACGTCTACACGCGTCGGGCGCTATTTCGAAGTTGAAATCGACGTTAGGCGGCGAGACGTCGAAGTCGCTAACCCCATGAGGGGATGGGAATAGCGCCCTACTTCGACGTTCAACATCGAAGTAGGGACGTGTAGACGATCCGCGTCCCGCAACATCGAAATAGCGGGGTCCTCCATGGCGGCCATCAGCTGGGGGGTTGAGAGATACTCTCTCTCCAGCCCTTGCGGGGCTCTGTGGTCACCGTGGGCAGCAGCCCTTAGCCCAGGGCTTCTGGCTGCTGCTGCTGCAGCTGGGGGTCCGTGCTGCATATACAGGGTCTGCAACCAGTTGTTGGCTCTGTGTATCTTGCACTGTTTAATGAAAGTGTGTCTGGGAGGGGCCCTTTAAGGGAGCGGCTTGCTGTTGAGTCCGCCCTGTGACCCTGTCTGCAGCTGTGCCTGGCTCCCTTATTTCGATGTGTGCTACTTTGCCGTGTAGACGTTCCCTCGCTGCGCCTATTTCGATGTTGGGCTGAGCAACGTCGAAGTTGAACATCGACGTTGCCAGCCCTGGAGGACGTGTAGACGTTATTCATCGAAATAGCCTATTTCGATGTCGCAACATCGAAATAAGCTATTTCGAAGTTGGGTGCACGTGTAGACGTAGCCACTGAGTGCAGAGTGTTCTTCTAACCCTGGAATAGTACAGCCAGTTATAGACTAGTTGATGTAAATTTAAAACATATGAACGGCCACGCAGGGTCAGACAAAATGTCCATCTAGCCCAGTGTCCCATCTTCTGACAGTGGCCAATGCCAAATGTCCCAGCGGGAGCAAACGGAACAGGTAATCATCAAGTCATCCCTTTCCTAATGGAGGGATCGTCCCATTTAGAATGCTGGACTTGCATTAATCACAGACATTCATCCCAACTCTCATAACAGTACAAGTTATGGAACTAGCTAACATGGGCACGGCTGAGGCTCAGCAGGGTGGGAAGCTAAGCAGGAGGGTAGGCTGAGTGCAGGCTTAGCGGGGGGGGGCAAGGCAGTTGTAAGGGTCGAGGTTGAGCACAGTAGGTTTGGACACAGGGGTTCAAGCAGGGGGACCCAGATATGGGGTGGGGGGTCCAACTGCATAGGGGGTGGGTCTGACCCAGGCCTGGCATCCCCAACCCTGTGCTCTTGTAGTGGTGATTTAGCACTCCGCTGGCTGTTCCAGGAGCCTGAAACGATGGACTCGCGCAGCTGGGGAGGGAGAGCACATCGGAGGAACAGCCACGAGTGAAACCCGAGGAGAGGAGCTTTTGGCAGAGGAGCCCTTGAGACAGGGTGCGCGACAGTGGCAGCGTTTAGAGGAGACAGCAGGCAGCAGAGCTGTTGCAGGGCCAATGAGATCTGAGGGCATTTCAAAGACTCTAGTTACATTTGTTTAACACATGTGAGCACTTGGGTATAGCAGGAGATGGGTGTTGGGGTTCCCTCCCCCTGAATGAGGACTTTGCAAAGGGAACCACAAGCTTCAGAGGGTACTTAATTGAGTGGGGCAGGGCCAGGAACCAATTCTAGCTCCGATGACGTATAATCATAAATTGGAACTTAACGACTGTTCCAAGACCCTTCTCTCCAGCGCTTTTTTCAGTTTCATTTCAAAGGTCTGAGCCAATGGAATTTCCTTCCCTGCCCTTCCTTGGAAGACAGTTGTACACACCATGCCACAAGGTCATACTCCCTGATGCTGGCCCTTTCCCCTTCTCTCCTCCTAGATAGACTGGCTTGGATCATCCAGAGCCAGTCCACATCAATTTTCAGCCCTCAGAATACACTGCAATGTGCCAGGTATTCTTTATATATGCATCTGGGCTCATCAACTGACAGTTTTATGATAGAGATGGCCATCTAAAGGGAATCCCCTCAGAGAATATACACTGTTTCACATTATGTTGAGAAGTGACTTCTTTATATAGCACTATATTTTCTGTTCTGCTGCTCCCAGGCAAAAAAAATTCCTCTATTTGTATTACAAAAGGAGTGACCGACCTCTGGTTATGAGCTCACTTCTATCGAGTGACACAAGTTTACCCATGAAGTCATTTTCACAGTTCCAGTGCCAATTCTTTGTCCTTTTGCGAGAAGGACCTGAACTGGTAGGAAAGGGCTCCCTGTTTTCCTGCTCAAGTGAAAAAGCAGAGTGACAAAGGGGATTGGGGGACCTTAAACAGGATTGCACCAGCCTGATTTGCAAATTCAGGCTAAGGAAAGGGACAGAGCAGCAGAGAACTAACTGGGCATTCCCAGGACTCCCATCTCGGCCTCCGCAAGCCTGCTGTCTAACAAAGGATTTTAGCCACAGTTCCAAAGGTCACAAATTAAGAGGTTTTCTCCCAAAGCCTCTCTACTCAGTTATTCCCACCTCACACCTGGGAATGTGGCACTGTTTCACCTTATATCAGACGGAGTCATATGGAGAGGGAGAGAGAGAGAGTCATGTGCATGCAGGCCCATGCTTTCTGGTGAACAGTCAAGTGAGATGCCAGGGGTGAATTATTCTGCATGCAGTGGCACAGAAAGCTAAAGCCATTGTCCACAATTAGAGGCCAGTTCTGTCTACTGTCCAAGCACTTGAGCTCCAGGTAGCTTTGGGCCTGTCATGTTGGAGTCAGTGAATTTTGTAAGACTCAGACCAGTCAGTTACAGAAAGAAGCAGCCAAATGCAAAAAAGATGAATGGCCAAAAAGGACCCCAATTAGTGCCCTTACTTCTAGAAGTCAGCTTGAGCCACTTGGGCCTCAGATCAGTAGGCCCTCCTGGCCTGAGCCAACTGCAGATATTTGGCCCTTAATAAGTGTCCCTGGGTTTTAGACACATTTTTGGATTCTGTTAGTCACCAGTGGATTCTCCCATGCAATAGCTCCCTGTACTGGGTGCTAAATCACAAACAAAACAAACCTTTCCTGGATTCCTGATCTTAGTTAGAACACGTGTTCCCAAAAGAAGGAGAAAAGATGAACAGAGAGCTTCAGTAACTGGGGCTGCCACTGCACACAGGTGACCCTTCCTCGTCTGGCACCTACAGGACCTGACTGGTGCCAAATGAGATAATTTGCCAGATCATGGGAGGTCAATATTGACTTCCACATTAGCAACACTTCCACTGCTTACTGGGCTCCTAGGAGACATTTAGGGGTAAATCAGAGCTAAACAACAGCACAGAACACTGAGAGCCAGGACTGGTGACTGTAAACAAACTTTTGAGACCATGTGAAACTTGGCCACAACCATGATAAGCGGTCACCCGGCTAACTAAAATCATGCCGGATTAAGGATGTTGCCGGATGAGAGAGTGCTACACTAGAAAGGTTCAGCCTGTACCACTGTAGGCCGGTTACTGATATTGTAGGACCCACAGCTTCCTACTTTTGCTGCAACATCATGGAATTCAATATCATCCCCCCCATATCAATGTTAATGAAGAGGCCAGACCACTGATTTCAAACAATCCCGTCCACTCAGTAAATTGGAAGTAAGCAAACAACATACATTAATATGGCTAAATGTAAATGTATACATGTAGGAACAAAGAATAGAAGCCACACTTATAGAATGAAGGATTCTATACTGGGAAGCAGAGAGTCATGATGAACAGTAGGGTGGTCATGAGGGATAATCAAGATGAATAATTGTGGCTAAAAGGGCTAATGTGATCCTGGGATGCAATAAATAGGGAAAGTAGAGGAAGTGAATAAGGATGTGCTAGTTACTCCTTCTCATAACACTATAACTAGGGATCATCAAATGACATTAAACGACAGCAGGTTTAAAACAACTTGTGGAACCTGTCAACCTGTGGAACTCCTTGCTAGAGGAAGTTGTGAAGGTGAAGACTAGAACAGGATTTAAAACAGAACTAGATAAATTCATGGAGGATAGGTCCATCAATTATTAGCAATGATGGGTGGGAATGGTGTCCATAATCTCTGTTTGCCAGAAGCTCAGAATGGGCAACGGGATGGATTACTTGATAACGACCTGTTCTGTTCATTCCTCTGGGGCATCTGGCATTAGCCACTGTCAGAAGACAAGATACTGGGTTACATGCTCCTTTGGTCTAACTCAGTATAACAGTTCTTATGCCTCTGCTGTATACATCGGACATACTGGACAAACACTTCACCAAAGAATGAATGGGCACAGAGCAGACGTTAGGAACCTGAATACACATAGGCCTGTCAGTGAACATTTCAATGGAGTGGGCCATTCTGTTAAAGACCTGAGAATATGCATTCTACAACAAAGAAACTTTAATAACAGATTACAAAGGGAGATGTGTGAACTGGGGTTCATACTCAAATTCAATACAATAACATGACCACAACACAAATAGCAATTACCTTCCGCACTACAAGGACTGTTTCCCTTCCTTTGGTGGTATTAATGATCTCAGGCAGGACACTTAGTATCTTGCACCCCTCTCCACCCCCATACCCCTTGCTTTAGTTGTATGCATCTGATTTGTCATTTTTTATTTAAAAACAATTTTTTTGGACTGCTGTGTTATATCACTGTTGGCCTGTACTGGAAACGGCATATCTCCAGATCTGAACAAGTGGGTCTGCCCCACCAAAGCTCATCACCGAATAAATTATTTTGTTAGTCTTTAAAGTGTTACATGGCTGCTGGTTTGTTTTGTTAGAATACAGACTGACATGGCTACCTCCCTGTTACTTCTGAAAAATGTTCAAGCACTGAGCTCTGTATTTAGGTCAAACCAATCCTTGGCTAAACCAATGTCACATCTCAGAGAGGCAGATTACCTACACTGACAGAAAACACCTTTCCATCAACACAGGAAAAATCTAAACTATGGTGCCACAGCATCATCCCTATAGCTGCATTACTATAACAACTGCTGTGCAGACAAGATCTCAGTTGGCTCCTCTGAGGCATCTTAAACTTGGCCACCAAAATCAGCATTCCCTTTTGAAATCACTAACCCTGATATTTCAAAGTAATCTCCAAAAAGCCTGTCACCACCATCTAGTTTCTGTTTTTAATTCTATTGGGTTTTTCATCAGCAGAGAGTTTGATCTGGAAAGGGGGCTCCTTTTTGTTTCCCAAAAGGCTGCACGTTCACAACAATGCCATAGTTCCTGCAGCCATCAGTTGTGCTGTTGCAATGGTATCAACTCTGGAAGGGCCAACTGCAGGAACCAGGGAACTGGCAAAAAACAGAGAACCTGTTTTCATGCAAATGAGCCTCATGACAATAGTAATAATATGAAAAGAAAAGGGAAGATGAGCAATGCATTAAACACATCAGCAACAGTGATTCTACAGCAAATGCTTTTCAAGGGTTCCCACCAGGAGCTCCAAGCTTTATTTTACCCTCCTAAATCAAAGCAAACCGATTCCCATCAGCTAAACCACCAGCACAATGGAACCTGGTTCACTATTGTTTAGAAACACAGTGCACATGTGAGATGCTATTGTCCCTCATTTGATTAATGAAGCAATCCCACTGATGGGGCAGTCCATGCACAGCACCTTGTTACTGACCCTAGCCAGGGACATACCCTTGGTCCATTAACTCCTCCAGCCCTCCCCTTTCCTACCAGCGTCAAGTGATGGTTTATGAAAAGATAAACGCACACAATAATCCTGGGTGAAGGGCACTGATGTATGTGGTGTTAATGAATGAAATAATCAGTTTGGTAATAAACAGCCTGTATATTTGTCAAGAGGGAACAAGCAGGACATTAGCATGCTACCACTACAGAATCTTTATCTCCTGGGCTTGTGTTTGACAACCACCCTGAGATAGTCCATGAATAAAATAGGGAGTAGTACACAGACATAATTAAACTGCCAGTGTGGATGTACCTAAATGAACTTGATATCTTAATGACACTAGATAGCATGCCAGCAATGCGGGTAGGAAAGCGACATGCATAATGAAGGCAGACATCGGGGCTGTCAATGAGGCGTCCCCCTTAGGGGAACAGCCTCACGAACAGCAGCTCCCTGAGCCGCCTTGTTATCCTAGCAGGACTTGCCATCCCTTTGGATTGGTTTGCATTCTCGAGTGGAGAGCTGTGTTTTATCAGAGCCGGAGGTGGCTTGTTCCCCTCGCATCTGTGTTGGAGGCTGTTTTTGATGGGATTTAGAAAAGGTTGCTTTCAACGTGTGGCCTCTCTGTCCAAGCTAGATCTACATCCTGTCCATCCCAGTTGTATTGACTCTCAGCAGATGCGAGGTGCTACAGAGCATAAGATTTGGCCTGAGAACTTGTTTTACCAGTGATCTACTATGAACCTTTAGGGAAGTCCTATTACACCACTACCATCCCATTTCCCCTTCCTTCCTTGGTCTTGACTATTCAGACTGCAGGCTTCTTCGAACAGAGACTATCTCTCAGCCTGCATCTGTAGCATACACAGGCTCTTGATGGTATCGTAATACTAATAAATAACTGAACGCAGCTAAGCACTGCAGAGCCCATGGATCTGCTGAAGGGACCAGACTGCACCAGTTCTGCCGCTGATGCCAGAAAATCGACTACATGGCAGACAATCCAGTCTCACAGTAAAGGCAGAAAGGGCCTCCCTCCACCTAATCATTTTCTCCTCCACGCTGGCAGTTCAAACGTGACTCACCAGCTTTCAAAGCCTCAAGCCCCTGCCAACTGAGCTACTGTCAAATGTTTATTAGCAGTTGCTGGTAGCAAGGCTTTTATCTTCAGCCACCGAAAGGCAGGGAGGAAGGGGGACGGTGTGTGTGTATATAGACACTAACCTACAATGTACTCACTTGCCACTAGAGATGAGCCTTCAATAATGGAAAGTCAATGAAAGGCAACGAAGAGCCAGACACACTTTGACTTTCATCACTGTCAGTTCTTCATGAATACAAAAGACCTGAGTCTCCAAGGCTAGCCACATATTTCTGAAAGCCCTCAAAATTACTGAACTTTTGAGATGAATAATAAATGGACTCCAGGCCAGAAACATGCATATAAAGATCAAGTGGAGAACTCTACGAAGTACAATCATTCATCCCCAGCTTACTGTGTGCATGATCTCTCCTAATAGGGACCCCACCCACATCTTAGCACATGAGGATACCAGAAATCAAGCTGATTAGATTCACTGTTGAGCCACCACACTTATACCAGCAAGAATGAAAAAAGAGTCTTCTTAGACCTGAGCTACATGTAAAAGATTAAATACACAGGGTGAGGGACACAGGCCACTTTCTGCCTTTCCAGCTACCTGGACTCAAACATTTGCTCTATTTTCCTTCCACCAGCAGAACCTAAAGGAAAAAAACTTCCCAAACTCAGAAAGTTCCTGGCACTGTGGAATTTGCTTTCTCATTTATACTCCAGGGTCTTGTTTTGTCAGTAAGCAGCCACCTGAATTAGAGGCTTACTTACTGTCTGGGGGTTCATTTAGCTAAGCCTCATAATAACTTATTTAGGGCACTGAGTCTACAAGGAGAGTGGGATTTACTCTGCCTTGGCAGGTGCATTCTATTTCAATAGACCAGCCTAATGAACAATCAAGAGCTCTGTGGTGATAGAGCTCAGCTCCCTGAGCAAAGCAGGAATGAAGCCTCAGCCCAGAAAGCGAAGGAAGCCACTGAACAAACTTCACTTTTGCTCGTTGTGGCAGACTGTTTGTAACACAGAGGAAAGTTTTTGAGGGACAAACAAGAAGAGGTGCCTTACGCATTCAGAGCCCCCCACTGACTCACTGTCTCTTCAGGTATGAGTGCACTGGAACACACCAGAGATGGGCATCTCACTTAGAAGTGCTCCAAATAAGAAACATACTAACATAAGAATAGCCCTACGGGGTCAGACCAAATGTCCACCCAGCCCAGTATCCTGTCTGCCGACAGTGGCCAATGCCAGGTGTCTCCAAGGGAATGAACTGAACAGATCCAGATCCCTGTCTGTGAACTGAAACATGCCAGGACTACCCCTAAATATACACTAGAGTCTTACATCACAGACCACAGACATCTATTATTAATAGCCCTGCTTCCATACTCCCTCCTTTGGAGAGGAAAGGTAGGCATTCACGTGGCACGCGGCTCAGGAGGTAATTGCCAGTTATTGCTCTAATGGTTCCAATTTTAGCAGCAAATGAGCAATGTACAGTATTTGTCTTATTACAGAAATAATCATGGGAAATTAAAGGGCACACCACAGAGAGGGAACATTTGACCAGTTTTGCTAGATATAACCATGCCAATGCAGACATTTGACAGGAGAAGAGCCCCTGCCTGCTGCTGCTATCATTGCAATATATTTAAACATAAAAAGTTCAGAGTTTATGTAACTAACCAACACAAAATGGATCCACTTTCTTTGTACTAGGTGGGTTGCCTAGGTGTCCAAGAAATCATTATAAAACCAGCATGGACATTCCAGATGTGAACTCATTCTGTCTCCCTCTGCGAGGAGATACGGAAAACTGCTTAGTGGAAACAAGAAGAAGGAAAGTACAGCCAGTTTGGGGAGGGAAAAAATAAGATTCAACAGATGCAACAGCCCCAACTGCCTTAGGGAAAGTCAACTTGGAACGCGACTCATTGGAATTAATGTAGTAAATTACAAAGCAAAAATGAGCTATTAAAAAGAGCTAAAAATAAATAACTATTGTCCGGGCCAGAAAAGGAAAGGGCTGGTTCAGAAAAGCTCTAATCTAAATAATCAGATTCAGAAATGAAGAAGTTGCTTACCAAGTAATTATTTCCATCTTTGCAGGAGGGATTATGGAACTGTAGAGCAAAACCAAATGCAGACTGTCCTGGGCAGCAAAGAAAGGAAAATCAGGGGTGTTTAGTTAGCTTTATATATGCAAGGAACAACCTCACAACCAGGATTATGGAGGAAGGGAATCTGGATTCATTCAAGAGCAAACTGTGCATAGTCCCAGGCAAACGGCATTCAAAGCAGAATGCCATCACTTCACATTTGCCAAAGTCTTCGCAGATCTTAACAACTGGCTCCTAACAGCCCAGCTGAGAGGAAGGGAAGCATCATTATCCACATTTAGGGGCCAGAAAATGCTGGGGTGGCCAGAAAGTGAGTTCCCAAGGTCACACAGCAAAACGGTTGCAGAGCCAGGATTAGAATTTACCAGTTACATGTGACAACTGGCATTGCCTGCAAAGGTGTTATAGGGATGCCAAAATCCTCCTGTCCTGATTCTCAGCTGGTGTCATCCATGGACTTCAATGAAACCAGACAGATTTACACCAGCTGAGGATCTGATCCTCACTCCCAATTATTTAACCACTGCACTCTTCTGTGAAAAGCTCATCCCCGTGCAGCACTTGTACGAGATAGCAGTGGTGATTCATTAGATTAAACAACTCTGCCAACCCTAGGAGATTAAAGGCACTTTAAATATGGAGCCTTAGATTTAGAACTGTTATTTAATACTGCTTAGATTACAAGGCAAATCCACTTTATAAAACATATTCTGGTTTTGATTTGCCCAGTGAGAGAAGCTAAGGACTGCATGTCTGGAAAGCTACTTTTTCTGAGCTTCCACCAACGGGATTCTAACAGAGTCAGAAATACTGGGCGGATCAAACAATGAAAGACCCACCCTCTCATACCAAATACCATTACAAATGCTCCCCTCCATCCCGCCGCCAAACATAACAAAACCAACCCTCTCGACAACTGGGGTTTTTTATAACTTTCTATGGCCCTGGATCAAGATGAACTTTCTGTCTCATCTGCCTGGCTGGAGGAGCCGGGAGCTCTCTGATGAATGGATTAGTCAGGCTGTCTAGTTTTACTTGAGCAGTGTCGCCACCTCCCACAGCTATCTCAGTTTTATGGCTTCTTCTAGCAATTCTCTTCCAGTGAGTTGCTCCAGGCAGAGCAAAAGGCACTCTGCTCCAGCGGACAGGGCACAGGCATAGGACTAAGTGGCCTTGGGGTCTGGCTCAGCCACTGACCTTCTCAATCTTCCACAGTCCTTCTGCCCTCTGAACGTCTCAGAGTCCCAAATGCTGAGACTAGCCTGCAACCCTCATGCCAAGAAATGTATCAACCCTGGTCCTTCGGCCAGCCGGCTGAGAGCCCTAACTTGCCGTGCCATCAGCCCTCTCCAGGGTCCTCCCTGAACAGCTCTGCTCCTTCTCTCCCTCCCGGGCGAGCGTCCATGAGAGGGGGCTTGTACTTGTACTTGTGCAAACCCCTCCGCTAAGAACCCCATGTCCCTCTCCTCCCAGCCCACTCTCAGGGCAGATCTACACTAGGCAGGAAAGTCGATTGTAGATAGGCAATTCTAGCGATGTCAATTGCGTAGCTAGAATCGACTTATCTGGCCGTCTTCAAAGAGGTAGGTCAACCTCCCTCACTTCTCACGATATCAAGGAGTACAGCGGTTGACCGCCAACCCCAGATAGTCAGTTTCACACATCTCTCCCAGGTGCATGAAATCGAACTCCGAAAGACTGACCCAGACTGGGTCAATCTTCCATGTAGTCTAGACGTATCTCTAGTTCCTTTCCTCTTCAAGCCCTTCTTGACTCCCCAGTTCATGGCCTCCTCTCTCTGCCAGAGGTTCTGTGACCCTAAATATTAGGGGCCTCATTCTCCTCTCATGCCTGTGCAAATCATGAGTAACGCTACTGAAGTCAATGAGGGACAGCAATGCAAAATGAGCAGAAGGGGCAGAGGAATCAGGCCCAAAGGGCACTGTGTAAGGCAGGGGACATTCGTGGGACCTGAGGAAACTTGCAATGCACAAACAGCTTTATCTAAAGCCCACAGAACTCCATGGAGAGCCAGAGCCTTCCACACTGGCTATAAATGCACTGACCAGGGAGGGAAAGGGGTCTGCCTGCAAAACGAGAGACAGGTGGGTCAGCTCTGGAGGGAAATTCCTGCACAGTTCCCAGCAGCAATGTAGGTGTCTCCCAAGAGAAAAACAGAAGCTGGAGCTTTTTGACTGCACAGGGTTCTTTTCTTCTAACAAAGCGCTGTAATAGGATAAGCCAAACATTTAGCCCCTGGGCTTAAGAGATCAGATAGAGCTCTGCTTCCCCTCCACCTCTTTACTGATCATTTCCTTGGAAGCATTTATCCAAGGATGCTAATTGGCTTGAGCAATTCTTAAATGCATTTACCATCTTTTGCAGATCCCCCTGCAGATCCGGAGAGGCCAGGTAATTGGAGCAACTGATGGACAGCAGAAACTCTATCCCGTCCAGGAAAGAAAGCAAAAAAAAAAAAAAAACAACCCAAAATAAATACAAAACAACCCCCCCCCCCATACACACACACAAAAATCTGTATCTTATTGCACTCTGAACAGTTGCAATTATAGTCAGGGGATGAGAGAGGAGATGGGCAATCTAAGAGGAGGCTCCGAGGAGCTACGTATCAAATGGCAAGAAAAAGACCTGGATGCTCTTGCCAAAGCCATGCTGTCGCTTGCAGCAGGCACTAGACTTAGACATGATGATTAGTTCCAGGGCCACCCTAGATCTCCTAGTGACTGCACATGAGAGAGAGAGAGAGAGAGAGAGCGAGCACGATGCGGTGGGCAGGGCAGACAAGTCAATTGTTCAAAAACAACAAGAAGTTCTGCAGCTCCTTATAGACTAACCGATTGTGGAGCATAAGCTTTCGTAGGATGTAAAACTCACAAGCTACTCTACAGGATGTGATCTGAAGAGAAAGCAAACCCCTTCTATGAATTGTTTTGGTAACCTATGTGGCAAGTGAGGAGAGAGATCATGACGCTGAAGCCTCCTCAAATGTGGGCATTAACACACCCAAAGTGAGGTTTAACAAAGCCCCAGGGTGTCATAGCATCAATCTTGGCCTGGCCAAGGGAAACTCAAGGAAAAAGCCTCCCTGTAGGGAGAGGAAAAATGTCTCAGTGTCTCCATTCGTTTTGAAATGCACAGCAGGGCTTGTCTGTCCACTAGGTCAGCTGAGCGCGCTGTGTCAGACACAGCATATCCTGTCACAAGTGTGACCGCTGAGGCAAACAAAGGGGAGAACGAAACGCCATCCAACTCCTGACACTGCCGTTCCACCAGGCCTCCTCTGATTTTCCTTACACCCTGGGATTTAATTGCCCTAAAAAGTGCCCAGTGTGAAAGCACGATTCAAAACCTGAGGAAACGCAGTCCCGATGAAAAAGCTTTGGGTGCTCCAACCTTTCTGTCTTCATCTCTCTCTTCCTGCATCTCATTTCCCCGATGGCCAAGCTCTTGAATTTATGGGCTGTAAGTTTTGGTATCCCACATGGACGGAAAAACACTGAAAAGATTTCCAGGGGCTAAACCCAAGCCAAAGAATCAAATATCAAGGCACAAAACACTAGGCACCAGAGTTTCTGCAGCCTACAGACAGGCTCCACAACTGTAAAAAAAAATCTTATATTCACTATGACAGTATTTATTTTAGTCTTTAAAACACGGGGGAGGGGGACTTTTGGCAAACTTGTGTTAACTGCAGGGCCTGTGGGTTTTTTTTTTTCTTTTAAACAGGGGAAGTGTATATCATAAAAGGCTCACGAACACTACAAACTAAAGCCAGCCAGCTGTCCACTAGTTCCGCTAGAGTAAAAAGAGTTGCACATAACGCTAATGAGCCCCTTTGTCAGATCCTTTCTTGTCCTTTTGGGGCAGGGTATCCATGCCATTTCATTGCACATGGCGGGGGGGACCGTGCTGGGACATACAGGCGCTGTGTAATGGAAAGTAAGCTGGTATACCTTCCACAGAGAGGAGCAGGAAAAGCAGCAGTTCAGCTGAGCAGAGGGCGTAAGAAGGTGCATGTTAAATGAGGCCCCCCCCTTCATTCTAATGGACATCATCTTCTAGAGCAGACAATGCAACATGGCTCCATAGCACGCCCTACCTCCACCCTTCCAATGAATCCCACCCAGGCCTCTCCACCACCCAAAGCCCTGGGTCTGCTCTGTGCCTGCAGCACCGGGAGTGGGGGGATATCGGCCCTTTCCAAGCTGGCCCAAGGATGCAGGAAGTGGGGGTTTCTCTACACTCCAGCTAGTCCTGCTGCCACGACTCCTACAGGGCTTACAGCAGTGGGAGGTGCCCCATCACTGCACCAGCCCAACTGTCTGCACAGGGTCCAACAAGCCTGGTAGTGCCTAAGTTACAGAACCACAGACTCCTCCACACCAGCCTACGTGTTGGTAAATGTCAATTCTACCCAATACACAGAGGTACATATTTCCATTGATAATAATCAAAATGTACACAGGAACAGTGTGAGAAAAATGCCACTTGAGATAATAATAATAAAATAATAATAATAATAAATATATTTTGATTTAAGCACATTTACTTTGTATATTTCAACAGGTGGCATTGGCAATTTGTGTTTTAATGGTTATTAAGTTTGAAGTGGTTGAATCTCAGCATCTACTGTCATTAAATAATGGTCTGGCCCTCCCCATATAATTTCCCATAACTGGGAAAACTGAAATGAATAAAAATCGAAGGGGTAAATGCTTATTACCTATAATTTTGTGCAACTGTGAAAAATTTAAATACGCTTTAAAATGAACATTGATATTGTTCAATAAAATTATAAAAAAGTTAAATTCTGCCAACACTACCTATAAGTCACATTTGAAACAAACCTTGCTGCAGAGCCACTAGTCTAATTCCAGAGCCACTTTGCAGTTTAACCCAGATTTGCCCAATGCAGCCATGACCAGAGTCCTTCCCACTGTATCTAAATCTCTCGTCCCACTCAGGTTCTCTCTGACTCCTTTACCAATTACAACTAAAGGGAGAGAATCCATGCTGTAACAAGCACAGGTCTGGATGTTCCGGTTGCTGAAGAATAGGGTGCATAAAAATCAATGATTAAAAAAAAATAAATCAGGTGTTCATTTAAATCAGATTTTTTCAAATCAGCAAAATACTAAATTTCTCAATTAAAAAATAACAGTCAAAATTAAATCTCATCACATATATGCTACACCTATACTTACAGTCTCATAAAGCGAATGAATGGCTTTAGTCTGTCAAGCCCAAAAACCAGTTCTTGCCGCTTGAAAGTTCTGGGCTTTCCAATTTCTGAATCTCAGCAGACTAAAAAGTAACACGTAAAGACAGACAAGCTAGATCCGGTTTGCTTTTGTTCCATGCATACAAGGTGGTGGCACATGGCAAAGGAGTTAGTTAAGACCTTGTCTCATGATAAAGAGAAAGAACAGAGGCAGCACAGAAAGCAACAGTGGAGTGACATAGAAACAAAAAGGGAAGACACTGTTCAGAACTCACACAGCATCCTGTATTCCCCCACAGAAAAACTCTCATGGCTTCTGGGTAAGACAGATCCTATCTGAGAATATTTTGAAGAAATTCATTCCTGGGGTAAACAAGGAAAGTGTGTCGAGTGTAAGCAGTGCAAGAAAACGATACTGGGCCTAGTTGCAAGAATGAAACATAAGGAAAACTGCTTACTGGGAGAAAATGATGTGGATGAACTGGTTTAGTAACTTAATTCACTTTGCAATGCATCATTCTACAAAACTCTCTCTCTCTCTCTCTCTCTCTCTCTCTCTCTCTATGCCTTTTACTATAAGTGTGACTTGACAAGTGAATTCCCAAGCTGTTTGCTGTGTTGGATGTAGTCAGGGAAAAAACATTTAGGCTACGTCTACACGTGCACCCAACTTCGAAATAGCTTATTTCGATATTGCGACATCGAAATAGGCTATTTCGATGAATAACGTCTACACGTCCTCCAGGGCTGGCAACGTCGATGTTCAACTTCGACGTTGCTCAGCCCAACATCGAAATAGGCACAACGAGGGAACGTCTACACGTCAAAGTAGCACACATCGAAATAAGGGAGCCAGGCACAGCTGCAGACAGGGTCACGGGGCGGACTCAACAGCAAGCCGCTCCCTTAAAGGGCCCCTCCCAGACACACTTTCATTAAACAGTGCAAGATACACAGAGCCAACAACTAGTTGCAGACCCTGTATATACAGCACGGACCCCCAGCTGCAGCAGCAGCAGCCAGAAGCCCTGGGCTAAGGGCTGCTGCCCACGGTGACCACAGAGCCCCGCAAGGGCTGGAGAGAGAGTATCTCTCAACCCCCCAGCTGATGGCCGCCATGGAGGACCCCGCTATTTCGATGTTGCGGGACGCGGATCGTCTACACGTCCCTACTTCGATGTTGAACGTCGAAGTAGGGCGCTATTCCCATCCGCTCATGGGGATAGCGACTTCGACGTCTCGCCGCCTAACGTCGATTTCAACTTCGAAATAGCGCCCAACACGTGTAGACGTGACGGGCGCTATTTCGAAGTTACTGCCGCTACTTCGAAGTAGCGTGCACGTGTAGACGCAGCCTTAGTTTACCTAATTCTTGTGGCTTGTTTTAATTAGTTAACTAGGTTTGGAATCTACAAGTATAGCATACAGGAAGACACAAATATAGTTACCAGTTGCAACTGTGATTTTTTATATTAAATAATACATGCCCCTTATTTTGGAACATCATTGCCATAGGCCATAATGGTCAAGCCATAAAGTCTATGCCCTATTTTACATCAACATGATGCCATTCTGCATATGCTTTCTCAAAAAAAGTACCAGTAAGTTCTACAGAGCTTACTCCAAAATTAAGCATACTCAAAGTACAGTCAGTCTTAGTTTTATGGGTTAACTTAATTCAAGGTCTCTTTCAGTGATTTAGATCACCTTGGTTTAAAATGAATCCACTCTGCTGCAGAATGAGCTGTGGATGTTCTGAAATGGACCAAGGCACAGGCGGAAATGACATAACAGATCAGAATTGGGTGGAAGCTGGACTCCACAAATCATTCTTTAGTTAGGCAAGGAAGACAGTTGTATATTTAAAAACAAAACAAAACAAAACAAAAAAAACCCATGACATAAAAGAATGGATCTCATGTATTGAAGAAACTCAGACAACTTGAAAACCAGCAGCCTGTAGCCCAGGAGGGCTGGCAGGTCCCAACTGCTAAAGCAAGCAAACTGCTTTCACTTTCAACAAAAGCAGGAAGCCATCTGCTAGTGATTGCTCTGCCTTGTGCAGACAGCCTGGAGTAGGGGAATTTTTACATCTCAGCAGGGCAAGAGCCCTGGTTGAGCAGTATCACTTGCTGATGAGGTGGGTTGGAGGAAGGGTGGGGCGGGTTTCGTAACCAGAGATTTCCCTCTGGCAGCCCTGGATTTTGGGGTGGGTGTTAAGGGCATGTGTATGAATGAGTTGGGGACAGAGTATTAATTTTTGAACGGTATGTTTTCGGATGAAGGCAAAGACACTTGAATGTCAGCACTGCAGAGATGAGTGCATCAGAAGCTGAGACATCCATACATAAGCCAGGATCTGGACGTTAGCTGTCGCTTCGCCAAATGGCCTCCTCATCATCCGTAATTAGGAAACAATGAACAGATGAAGCCTATAAAAACACACACTCACCCCTGAAATCGGCAAATACAGCCTCGCTTTTCAGCCGGGGCTCAGGGATTTCTCCAAGCCCTGATGTGCAATGTCAGGAACAGCCAGGCAGGTTTGAATGCAGCACCACTAGACCACATATTGTATGCTGCCCTGCCAGTGACGAGTGACCTGCTGCCTCCCTGCAGGCAGGGCAGACTGGCGCGGGCACAACTGAAACAACTTCCATGGAGCTGCGTCTGCCAATGGCGAGGCTGAACCTGACTTGAAGCGTCCAACACCATCCAACTTGCGCAGCGTACTTGGGTCAGAGTGTGAAGTGCTTCCCCTGTCTCGGCCCCTTCGGAGACTCTGCAGCCAGCTGCTTGCACTTCCTGCTGTTCTTTATTCCTGAAAGTATGAATGTGAATTTATTGCCCCTGAAAGCGAGGGGCCCTCAGCACAGGCTGCATGCAGGCACTGCAGAAGCAACAGGCGGCGGGTGGCAGGGGGGGGAAGCACCCACCATCCTTTGCTAATGAACCTCCCTCCCGACCTTAATCAGCTGGAGGTGCAGGGTCCCTCATAGGTCTACTGAATATTTGCCCTTCGCAGGAAATCACATTCTGGGTTATAGTGGCGATTGAGGCCCCAACCTGGTTCCAACCAACTGTCGTGTGGGGAGCAAGGGCCAGGCTTGAACAGCTCCAGCTAATTGCTCTTTTTGCAATCCCCACCTCTCCCCCTCTCAGGCCTTCTCAAACACACAATCCCGTTTTCCCCCTCTCAGCCGCCCCTGGGCAATGGAGACTCCTTGACACCCTGACACTGCTATTACAAGGATTAAAGGAGATAATGGCCAGTTACTTGAGTACACAGAGAACAAGAGGGAGGCATGCGTCTAATGGCAAACACTGGCAGACTCTGTTGTCAAGGGGCACAGCAGAACACTCATGCTTTCCTTACTAATCCCCTGCAGAGCCCCAGATAATGCACTTTACCTACTTGTGTCAGGCACGGTATTAATTAACTCAGCTGGGAGGGGATGGGGGGATAGTGCTGAGAGATTTGGGCTCTCAGCATAATGGCACAAGCAGAGAGCGGGCCCCCAACTGCCCAGTGGGTCAGAGAGGAACACAGCCCCCTGGTGCCAAGTGAAATGGGAACGAGGATCGACTTCGTCCTTTGAAGCAGCCTGGGCAAGGGGCTGCAAGAGACAGGGTGCTGGACTAGGTGGTTCACTGTTGCATGGCCACATGAAGTCCCACCTCACAGAGATCTTTGTGACGACTTCTCATCTCCGATCTGCTCTCGCTGCTTCCTGCCAGCCCCGTCCCTTAACTTGTCAAATCAAGACTCTGGATTTCCATCCTTTTCTGTACCAGCAGCAGCTGCTGGCTCCCCTTTGCTCCCACCCCCCACACACAGCCCCAGTCTCCTTCCCCTTTCTTGGTCCCCTGCCTGTCTCCCACTTCCAAACTGAGCTGGGAGTCCTTCCCCGCCGGCACACCCTGTCCGACAACTGCGGATGCTCTATTGCTGTGATGCACATCGCATGTTCATAAGAAGCCCCACCATGGCACCGAGCGCCAGCCAGCCCCAGTGGGAGCGTACTCTTTCCCCATCTTGAAGCTGCTCTTTGTCTAACTGATTTGCAAGCCCTTTAAGGCAGGGGCTACCTCTTTCCACATACCTACACAGCACCTAAGCAAATCAGGTCATGATCTCGCCTGGGGCCTATGCAATAGATACACATAAAATCAGTGACCCAGCAGATGCAGTCAGACAAAGAGATTCAGGTGTGCCATAGGTGGTCTATAGAAGCCACCAGACATGTTCTCCTTAGCTATACAAGTGGTATACACAGTCTGTGCCCATTCCCTGTGTGATCAGAGCTGAAAGACCATGTGCCTTTGTGGCCCAATATAATATCAGATGCAGCGGAGGTAACGCTGAGCACTCAATGGGACAATACCTGGCTTTAGGTCTTTCTTTTGAAGGATGTAAACTGTCCTGATTATTTCACAGTCACCTTCATTCAGATACTAGTCTGAGAAAAGCCATAAATAAATATTAACATCCATACTGTGAGCGGCCAGGCTCTGCCAAAACACCCCTATCATCCAATGCCACTGCATGGATCCTAAATTGTTTTGTAGATTGCAGGCAAAGGATCACTTCCCAACCACTGAAATTCACCAGCCCTGGGCTGGAATCCAGCAATCAGTGGATGCTGGTCAAAAGCGCCCATCAGTTTGGGAAGCGGGAACAAACAGTAGTGCAGCCGCTTGTAACCACTGGATCAATTTTTAGGGATGGAGACTAGAATTACCTGAGCTGGCCGACAGCCAGGACAACAGGACTGACGCTGTGTAAAAGGAGTCAGGAGAACTTTCAATGACCTCAAGCAGAAGGACCACTATGTCCGCTATAGAATGAAAGGTAGCACCTCCGACCGTACACTGGGAACACCACGCTGGAAAGACACTGCCCAACAGAACCTCACCTCCACATCTTTCACCTGCCTTGGCGCTCCCCCACCCCACCACAACAAGAAAACAACAACTGCTATTACATGCCTAGGCAGCAAGAGGTCCTATGTTGTAGCACCAGCTCTGCCTCTGACTTACTAGTTGACCATGAGCTAGTCAATATACCTTCCTGCCTCAGTTTGCCCATCTGTAAAATGAAGATTATGATAATTCCAATTACCTGATGAGTACGTTGAAGACTCATTAGTCAATGTCTGAATGCGACTCTGAACATCAAAAGGGCAAAGTATTACCACAATGGGGAAGCTGTTATCATTGGTAAAGGAGGGAGAGGAAACATTTCCAAGGGGCTGCACGAGGGTTAACACACCACTATTGTCGTTGCACCCAGGAGCCCCAGTCGTGGATCAAAGCGGTCAGTGGAGAACAGCACAGAGGAGTCCATCCTTGGCCCGGACATCCCTGCATTCTGAAAGATCTCCACATGTGTCTCAATTCTCCGGTGCAATGATGGAGCATGGCCTCCACTGCCCTGAATACCACTACTCCCAGAGATAATACTCAGGCTAGGTCTACGGTACCAAGAAAAATCAATGTAAGATATGCAACTCCAGCTACATGAACTGCATAGCCGGAGTTGGTGTCTCCAAAATCTATTTCTTCTGCTGTGCTCAGAGCAGGAGGTTGACCAGAGAAACTCCCTTGTTGACTTCCCTCACTCCTTACTGTTTAGGAGTACCAGGGGGTGACTGTGGAGCCCTAATGGTTTAATACAATGCGGCTTCACTCGGTGTGCTAAATCAAACCCTGGAAGACCGACCACCAACACACTGATCTTCTGGTAAGTGTATCTGTACCCCTAGACTCTAGACTAACCCAGCCGTCATTGAAATCAACAGGACTATTTCCATTAACTTCGCTGAAGTTTGCATGGGCCCTGTGAATCTGTGGGGCAGTCTGCAGATGGAGAAAATATGTCTGCATATATAAGGGTACTGCAGTTCCATAAATCTGAAGGGGCTTTACAACATTCTATTCACTGGTGTATGAGGTGTTTGTTGACATTCAACATTTAGCATTCTCTGAAAAGTGAAGCTAAACCGGTTGGCATTGCTCTTTACAGTCCTGGTATTCCTCGCTTTAGCCAGTCAGAATGTGAAATTTCTGTCCTGCAGGGAAGTACAACAGTTCAAAATTTCTCATGGAACAAACACTAATAAACATAATTTGGGACCAGTCAAAACAGTTCCGTTTGGTACCATCAACACAGGATGATATGAAATAGTATATCATATTCAATACAACAAATTAAGATCTTATCAAAGGTGAAACAAAAAAGCTGTAGTGAAAAGCTCTGACGTTAACAAAACAAAAAACACAAACATCAAAATGATTTCTTTCAACGCTTTCCATCTATAGATTCATTGACGATCAACACGTTCCCACAAAAACTTTCAATGTGAATGAAGCTGTCTTTCCCAACAAACAACCTGTTCCACTAAAATTTTTTCCACCAGTTCTCCCCAGTGACATGCGATTGGAGTGTCCCACACTGCAGAAGAATATATTAAAACATCACAAACAAAATCTTCCTTATTGAAATTGAGCAAAACCAAACCGTATCACAATAAACCAAACTGCAATCCCAGCACGAGCAAAACTCTCATTGAAATCAAACCCTTCAGCCCACCAGACCAGTGGTGCTCAACCAGAGGTATATGTACCCTTGGCGCTAAGCAGAGTTCTGTTTCTCAACTTTTTTATGAATTAAAAAAATTGGAATTATTTTATGTTCATCTATTTTTTTTTATTTACCCTTTATGCACAGTCATAAGTATGATGGCAAGTTTATTGCCTATTGGCCATTTCTTCCAGCCAACCAGTTATGATGAAGTTGTTTAAATAAATGTGTTGCAACAGTCAAGCACCCCTGCGGTAAAGCATCGAAAAACCCTAAACAAGAAATCAATGCCAAACGCAGTTTCTGGCTTCCAAAGCATCCCACAGGCTGAAGTGGGGATTTTTTGTCTTCTTTTTGCAGTGTCCTCTGTTGCAGCAGTAAACAAGGAACGAGATTTGTAGAATCCAGAAGACTGGGGACATGCAGACAACAGCACTGCAACAGATGGTGCTGCAACAGGAAAATTACTTTATAAACTTCTCTGCAAAGACAAGAAAGCAATGACCATGACAGGAACAAAGCCAGGAGAACCTTGCAGAACCACATAGTTGATAAAAAAAGAAACACCAAGAATAATTCGACTGCAAAACTACGTTCATTTACTCTCTGATTAGGGGCCTAATTCTGATTACTTGGATGAGGAATGAAGGTGGAGCCAACAGGCTTACTCCCTGTGAGTAAGGATTCCTCCCATCAGGCTACCAGGATCAGGTCCCTTCATTTGCAAACTGTGTGGAATCTTTGCCTAGCGATTGAATTTTCCAGAAAGTAGATGTGCGCCAAGAGGGCTTGAAACAGAGAAATCTGGGGTGAGGAAGCGAATAAGTATATATCGCTAAACTGCAAGGGTGCAATCCTCCAGTCCCTATTCACACACCTAGCCAAACCAATTTACTCTGGGCTCCTCCTGTGAGTAAGTGCTGTAAGGCTGTCCCCAGGAATGTAACTACAGCTGCAACCTAATCCGCTTCCCTTCTATAATAAAGGCACTTAATGAGAATTTGCAAAGATTTATGACCACAACAATCACGTCTTCTCCCCTTATCCCCTTCCTCCTCCTCTTTCAGCACACACAGTTTGGGTTACTCCAATATTCTCTAGGGAAAGAAAAACATAATTAGTCTCTACGAAGTGTTAATGTGTACAGGAGAGAGATCGGACAGCATTTTTATCCTCAGGTTTTCTCAACACTCACCTCTGCTGAGCACTTGGGAAAGAAACGATTCCTCTTATTATGCTTCAAACGACATGGGGACAAAATCCTGGCTCCAGTGACGTGAACAGGAATTCTGTCATTGCCTGAGTGGAGCCAGGTCATACCCAGGGACCAAAGACACAATACAAATTACAAGCAGAGTCCCCCTGAACATACCAGCACTAGTGGCCTCTGTGACAGATATCTGGGTAAGTGAGAGTTTGGAAGATCAAAGATAGGACCAGCTACTCAATACAAATGGAGGTAAGTCTATCCCTCTTCTGCTGCCACTGCACTTCCCAACTTGGGTCTAGACAAGCCCTGGCTGTGCTGAAGCTTTCACCAAAACCCCACAAAGGTCTGGTCTACCCTGAAGAGTTACCTAGCAAAGCCATGTCCATCGGGGGGAGGAGGGGGCAGTGAACACAAACACACCTGGACTGGCACAGCTGAGCTGACAACCTCCAGTGACTCCACAGCTAGGCCTACCAAATTGCCACATTTGGAATAGTGTGTCCAATTCGGCCCCCTGCTCCCATTACCAAAAGGATATGGATGCAAGGGAGCAAGTCCAGCAGAGGGCAACAAAAATGATTTGGGGGCTGGAGCACGTGACTCACGAGGAGGGATTTAGGCGTATTTTACCTATAGAAGAGTGAGGGGGATGTGATGACAGCCTTCAACTACCTGAAGGAGAATTGCGAAGAGGATGGAGAGAGGCTGTCCTCAGTGGTGACAAATGACAGAACAAGGAGCAATGGTCTCTTGTTGCAGTGGGGGAGGTCTAGCTTGGATATTGGGGAAATCTATTTCACCAGGAGGGTGGTGAAGCACTGGAATGGGTTACCTAGAGAGGTGGCGCAATCTCCATCTCTAGAGGTCTCTAAGCCCAGGCTTGACAAAGCCCTGGCTGAGATGATTTAGTTGGGATTGGTCCTGCTTTGAGCGGGAGGGAGGGGGGAAGACACGACTTGATCACCTCCAATCTTATAATTCTTTGATTCTAAGAGGGTCTCTACCACCACAACTAGCTTTGTTTGGGGAAGTGCTGATCCTACACTGATGGAAACCCCGCTTCTGTCAGTGCAATCTCCTACAGTAGACAGACCCCCAGGTGAGCTGCCTGAGTCTGACCCTGCCTTCCCCTAAGGTACATTCTTGGGTCATTCACTCAAGATGCTACCCATGTAATTGCAATCACACTGCTATTTTTGGGCACGAGCACAAGCAGCGCTATCACTTGCATGCCTACCCAAGCTGGAAATTACATGGCCCTGCTGCTGCGTGGGCATATCCTCAGTCTTAATGGCAGGAAAATGGATTTAATCCCTTCCCATGACAGCCAAATGGCATTTCAACACTGGATTTCCATGAAACTGGGCACAGAGAGTTTAGCCGCAGAAAATCTTTGATATATCAGGCCCAGACTGCTCAGCACCTACAAACAAAACTGAGTCTTCAACAAAGCTCCACTCCCATGCAGACATTCAGACACGAGGCCACGCTTCTGAAAGAGCTGCCAGCTCTGCAAGGGAAACCTGGTTGCAAGAATTGCAATGTGAGCTGATGGGTGCGGGGCACTCAAGAACATCTGACTGCCAACTCTACCTACCTGGGACCAAGGGTCTTTTGAAAACCTAGCCCAGTCACAAACCTGCTGATGTAAACAACGAGTTACCCTACATGGCTAGAAATGAAAGGAAATCCCCTTAGGCAAGAAATCAGCAGTGATATTTATTTGAAAAGAACCAAAACAACCAAAACACACCCTATGGCTTATTCCCCCAAAACATTATCCACCCAGCGTTAAGTTTGGGCCCCACCAAGTGCTAGGGATGTGGAATCAAATGTTGCTCCTTTAATTTTCCGCCATGGAAATACACTAGATGGCGCTCAACATCACACAGTGAAGAGATGCGAGGAAAACTACCTAAAGACTCCCAAGCAACCTCAGATTCTGCAGATGCAAAAACTAAGACACAGAGTAGCTAAGCAATTTGCCCAAGGTCACACAGGAAGTCTGCAACACAGCAGGGATCTGAGCCTGGTCTCCTGAGACAAGCGTAGTGCGTGAACTGCTGACCAACCCTTTCTCTCTCTGATGATGTCCGTCTTTTTCTTATGCTGCATTTGAAGACAGCAGCCTTCATCGCCCACTTGCCACATTTTCAAATGAGCTTCCTGCTATCCCTCAGCTTCCTTGAAATGGCCACAAATCAACCTTACTGTATTCACCTCCTTGAGACCTCTCCTTTGCCACAAGACCTACAAAAATCTCAACAACAGTCAGTGTACTCGGACCACTCTCCCTCACGCTGGCCAAAACTGTCTCATTGTACTCCCCTCTCAGTCTGACCAGTTGTCTCTTGTCTGTACTGCAATCCCATTGGGGCACGGATTGGCTTTTGGCTCTGTCTGTGCAGCACCAAGGGTTTGTAATCCCCTACTGCAGTACGCACACACACAAATCAGGGAACCCACTATCTTTTCTACCCCGCTAAGCTCAATATAAGTAGGTTCAGAATCACTGGTGCAGTCTGCAGGCAATGCCATCATGTTTGGGAAATGGCAGAGTTCATAAAATGAGGCACCTTCCCCCCAAACATGTCCAGTTTGGCTTTCATGCCGTTAAGTTTTCCTGCACTCCAGCCTTCACAACACAAACCCACGCTTGGAACCAAGGAACCAGACAAAAACCAAACACCACCATCCTTGAATACAAATATAGGGAAGCTTACATCAGCTTTCATGGCCAAACTTCCAACACTGAGCACATACTGCCCGTGTACATAAACCAGGAATTAAAAAGAGAATCAAATGCCGTAATGTCATTAACAGGCCACAGAGAATACAAACTACATAAAGACTCGCGGTGGGGACCCATCAACAACTAGAAACAAATGACTGTCAGCCACACTGTGTGATGAAGGGGAAAAAATCTCATTTAGCCTGAGGAAATGGGTACGGGACATAAAATCTCCCTACTAGGCCTAGCAGTATGAGTGTGGATGGTTGCGGCTCCCAATCGCTAAAGCATCTCCCCTGAGAGTGAAGAGGGCTTTAGGGATTTACAGCAAGTTGTTTGCTCTGAGCAGTGCTTTACTCAGGATGGTTGGGCCATCTGGTCTGATCTGGGCAGCTCTCACTCCTCCGGCCTCATGCTAGTTCTTTTTAAAATATTTCCCTCCTTGAAAACATGTAATTCTACCCAAAATGCATATGCTCCCTCTGCTCACTGGCCGAGTGGCGAATGGCTCCCACTCCATTCCTTTGAGCTATGCTGTCCAGACAAGCTCTGGACACAGGACCTCCAATCCCAGAGGCTCACATTTCACCTCAAACTGTGCGTGTGTGACCCAGGGCTTGAGGCACAGGGGCTGGGAAAGTCACAGCACAAGGGGGCCCATTACAGCTGCTCCCAGCTGCTCTGAGGTTTTCCTCCCATCCTTTTCAGGAACTGAACGACTCTCGGCTCGGGTTGACCCTCCTGCATTAATGGTCACATTGGTAAAAACCCAAAAGGATATTGATACAAAGACACGGGACTTCCTAGATCTTGAGACATCAGGGAAGAAATGCCCGCCATCCCACTACCCCCGCCAGAGAAATCCTTCATCTCTTGCAGAACACTGTAGCTTAATGACATTAGCCCGGCTTTCTCTAGTGCAAGTGGCTGCAACATTACAAAGGCAGGGAGATTAAAACATATTAAATAAATAAGTCTCTATGACTGGCAGCATGAAGACATTCCGATGGGTGACTGAGGTGGTGCACAGCTAGCAACGGGTCAGAAACAGGGAGGCTCAAACACATTTTTCTTTCAGACGTTTCTTGCTCAACTGCATTAACCCCATAAACTTGAAGTTTCCCCCAGGCTCTATACAGTCACGTGTCAGAGAGACAGGGCAGTAGCTCTGTTAAAACACAGGCTCACCTGCTATTGAACTCTGTCAACTCAATAGACTTGTTCAGGACGAGAGCAGGGATTTCTGCGTTTTAAAGTCAATGAGACCATTGTGGGCAGTATTCCCTCCTTCCTTCCCTCATGAACTGAGTCTTTGCAAAACTGAAATGGAGAAAGCTGTTGTAGGCTCTGAACGTCTCTGGATATTCGACTCACAGGCAAATGCACATGTAGGTATCATACCTCCCAAATACTGTAGTCTCTGTGATTGTGTTTTTACATAAGAGCAGCTGCCTTTAAAACAGACGCAATGCAGCCTAAGAGGAGAGGTGATTATTCCACTTGATTTAACATACAGCATTTTAGATCAGTTACATTTACTGTCTGGAATCACAGAAAATGTTGGGACTTCACAGCTTTGCTGCAAGCTCCCTGACTTTGGAGCTTGCTATCGTACACTTTAATCCATCGATTAAAAATAATCTGATCTTGCTGCACTTCTGGCTCCCCAAACACTGACCTCCCTATTAAAGGCTCTCACGATAAAAGATGAACTTTAGTAGCGGTTGCATGTTACTCCAAATAGATCCAAATCATCCATTAGTCTCTGTGATCAGAGCTGCTTTTCTTTTCAGCCTGTGAGGGGCACTGTTGAGACAATATACAGTCAAATCTGTATTTAAACAATATTATAGAGTCTAATATACAGTCTCTCAAGAGTCCAAAGACAGCAACTTCATGAAACATGTAAAATCCACTGCTTCCCTGACTCTTCCCTTTGGTCTGCTATTTCACTGCCACTGTCAATAAACATCTATGAATATTAGCATCAAAAGGCTTTTCTATTTCAGCATAATGACCCTGGCCCTTTTTGTTACGTTTTAGGTAAGGCATTCAGTGTCCATGGAGATTCCCTAAGGCTACCAAAAGTGAACTAAAATGTTTATATCCTGTAATGGTGCTGTTTAGTCTGCCTGCTTGAAAATAAAAATAAATCTGAAACCTAAGATGGTGACTCCAAAGACAAGCAATCAAGAGATACTAGCAAACATATGGCAATATTCCCAGTATTTGGTGGGACTCAAAGAGTACGACAAATGCATGTAAAGATTTTTTTAAAAATAATGTGATTAAATGGAGCCGTTTAACTGATTGCTGATTTTCTGACCATGCGGTTCTGACATCTCTGGAGCTCCATGTTAGTAAGGATTACTCCCAGGAGTAAGGGTTGCAGGTTTGGGGCCCTTGTAATGAATAATCCCACACAAAGAATGCACTGTACAAGCAAAACAGTGAAACTCAGCCTGGACAGCTAGAGAACAGAAGCAATTAATGTAAACACTCAAGTATCAAATGGTAGAACACAGTGATTACACAAAGAGCCTGGGGGGAACTGTTCACTTGGGCAAGAGCTAGCAGATCCAGCCCAAATTCTGACAATTAAATACCCTCAACTAAGAGAAATCCATTCTGCAATAACATATATGTCTGGTATATGATATGATTTTGTCATCTGTGCTCACACAAGACTTCCTGGACTGGGCTAATCCAGTGCCATCTCCTCTGTGATGACTCAAGGAATCCTCTATCGAAGAAACAGATTTCCTGAATTACCCACCACAAATAATGGCAGACCTGTTCCAAAGCCACGTGTTTATTTTTCAAAGTCAAGAGCTGATTAAAGTTCTTGAGGTTTTCAGATTTGGTTTGAAGGTCTCCTTTCTGATACAGAGTCAATGCATGAAAAATTGGATAAGTGCACACTAAAAATACCACTCTGCAGACAGCTTTGGCCCTCGCAAAAGGAAATCTTTATTCTCACACAAAAAGCACACCCTGCAATCTGAGAAAATAAGGTGCATTCTGCATATTACGACATACGGAAGTATCATGGTCTCTTCCCTTTGAAAAAAGCACTGCACAAAACTCCAGCTAGATTCTGACTATGACGATACTGATTTCATTATAATCATCACAGTCTTAACCCAGTACTGCCCTCCACTAAAACAACAGAGTTGAATGTCAATTGGATAGAAGTTTTAAGGTGACTTCAAGTCCCTTCTTTTTTTTATCAGATGCAAAATCCCAATATTTCTATTGTGCAAAAGTTGGATCTGAGAATAAGTTGTCCTCCCAGTCATTTTCATATGAATTTGCCAGAGGACACAACTTTATTAACTTTAAATTACTGACGCATCAGGGGAAAAAAACTAACTAATATCACTGGGAATACCGCCTGTGGCTTTAATTTCTGTTCTCTCATTGTCAAGGGCTTCCACTTATTTTCCTTTCTTGTTAATGAAAAATTAATTACTTTAGCAAAACACAAAACAAAAACATCTTAACACTTGCAATCACTAAACATTTTATTAATACTCAGATTGGCTAAAATTATATGGATGTAATTTACGGTTTTCTTCACACTTAACATGAAGGAAATATATTTTTAAAGGTTCTGGGTTCTTAAGGGCTTTTCACGTTCATTTGTTTTATTCTGTAATATCTGATAACATATTTATTTCCACACTGAGTTGTTCCTTAAAAATACAGCCTTACATAATTTTTTTTTCCAGGGATTACTACCTTATTCTACAAATAGAACAGTAAGTTTAAGAGAACTTTGTTTTGAGACTTTGCTGTACATAATATTTTTCCTCATTAAAAAGAAAGATGAGCCAGATATTTTACCAAAAAAAGAACAAAGGCAGGGCTCTCCAGCATACAGCTAAGTTTTCATCTACTTCTCAGTTTAGTTTTTCTACGATGAGACTTAATTTAAAACACAAGAAGTTCAGCTTTCTTGCAAGGAGACTTATTTTGAAGACTCTCTAAAGAAATATTCACACCAGAATGTCACCTAACATTATCAGCCAAATAAACTTTCTCAATTTTACACTCTTGAGGAATCCCATCATGTGTATGAAGTACGCCTGCAACTTCTTAGCTCAGCATTTCACTTGATTTTTTAAAAGTCTTTAAGATCGCCATAGCAGAAAAACACAAATGATAGGACATTAGCCCTGACTTTCGAAATATAGTTAGACCATATACAGTAAACTCTTTCAAATCCAACACTCTATCATCCAGAACTTTCACATAACCGTAAGTTTTAACCATTTTAACCACAAGTAAATGTTAGTTACACACATCTCATAGAACTGAAAGGGACCTCTGGAGGTCATCGAGTCCAGTCCCCTGCTCTCTTCGCTGGCCCAAGCACCATCCCCTCCTCTCCCACCCCTCTCGTTTTTTTTTAAATAAAATTTATTTGCCCCAGATCCCTAAGTGGCCCCCTCAAGGATTGAACTCTCAACCATGGATTTAGAAGGCCAATTACTTTTTCCCTACGTACAGTATAGCAAAAGTAAACACAAATAAATACAGCAAATACAGTATTAGTTTACCATGTACATTACCACTGTTGTTGGTAAATAAAGTACTCTGCCCACATTTCTGTTTCTTTATATATAATCTTGTTTTTCTTTCGTGTTATGCAATGCTAGGTATACCTCTCTATTATCCAGAATATTTAAATATCCTGCAATCTCCTGATCCCAGGGCTGCCAGATATGAGAGTTTACTGGATAACTTGTGCCAGGTCTATACTACAGACGTAACCTGACATAAGGCAACTTATGTCTCCCTAACTCTGCATGCATCTACACTAAAGCGTCACTTCTTCTGATATAATCTGTCCACTACCCTGATTTAATTCCACATCTGCAAGAGACCCCATTCCTGTCTGCTTCTTCATGCCTATACTTTGCCATCACCCCACCCTCACTCTACCCGTTCCCTACACTCCAGGGAGCGTAGTGTGGACAGGTAAAACTGATGCAGTAACTCCAGAGAGGTGGCCGTGTCCGTCTGTATTCTAACAAAACAAACCAGCAGTCATGTAGCACTTTAAAGACTAACACATTTATTTACTAGGTGAGCTGCTGTCATGGGACAGACCCACTCCTCCAGTAATTGCAGTGGCTGTATTTCGACATAGTTTATGTTAACTTAATTTTGTAGCATCAACTTACTCTTAGCCTTCAAAATATACCTTAAAACATCCCAACCATTTCCAAAACACCCCTTACATGGCCCTTCCCTTCCTTAACAAGGAGCGGGAGAAGGTCTGAGTGTGTGTAGCTTTTCTGTTTGTTTTAATCACTAAGAAGCCCTGGGAAGAAAACAAGCCAGTCACTAAGAGGATCATTCACGCTAAGTGGCTGAAAACTTTTGAAGCCTGTTTCAGGAGCTGACTGTCCCGGAGAGAAACCCTCCTTAGTTTTCTGTGGGCACCACACACCTGGGATTCCCCCTACCCGGACAGGATTAGGAAAAGTGGGGTGCTGTTTCCCCGTTCCCTCCCCAACCCTGTATCCACCTTGCTGGTGGAACTGAGGACAAATGAGACATTGCTGATGCTGTCCCATGACCTGACCCAAGCGGGCATTTGGGAAGGGAGGCAGGACACTGGAGAGCAGAAGAAGCTTTGAGATCAGGGTTGGAAGGGGGCACTATGAGGCTGAGGAGCGCCTTTGGGGGTCGGGGCTGGGAAGCTGGGGGCTACAGGGACCAGGGGAGAGGGAATCATGATTATCAGCCATATAGAAAGGATGATCATCATGCCCCTCTGTGTGCGCTATGGCCAGGCAGTGACACCCGTTGAGGGACATGGTGGTGGCGATGATCAGTGCTATAGAAATAAAGGGCAGTGAGGCACCATAGGGGCTGGGGCTATGGGGTGTCTTTAGGGATCAGGGCTATGGGAGCAAATCTAAGGGCTACAGTAGTTTTGGGGATCAGGGCTGGTGGGGGTTTGGGGAGCAGGGCCATGGGGGTTGGGTATTGGGGTTCCAGGCTACAGGGAGCAGGAGGAGGGGAGGGTCTGGGGGCTATAGGGGTTGGGGTTCCAGGCTATGGGGAGGCATGGGTGATGAGGGTTCCAGGTTACGGTGAGCAGATGAGGGGGAGGGTCTGGGGGCTATGGGGGTTGGGGTTCCATGCTGTGGGGAGGCGTGGGTGATGGGGGTTCCAGGGTACGGGGAGCAGAAAAGGGGGAGGGTCTGGGGGCTATGGGGATTGGGGTTCCAGGCCGTGGGGAGGGGTTAGAGATTGGGGTTCCAGGCTGCCGGAGCAGGACGGGGAGGGCCTGGGGGCTATGGGGGTTGGGGTTCCAGAGCGTGGGGAGGGGTTGGACATCAGGGTTCCAGGCCGGGGGGAGGGGTTGGAAATCGGGGTTCCAGGCCGGGGGGAGGGGTCGGGGAGGGGGGTTCTAGGCTACCGGAGCAGGACGGGGAGGGTATGGGGGCGCTGGGGGTCAGGGCTGGGCAGGGAACCTCCGCCCCGGCCGGCCCTCCCCTACCTGTACCAGGCGAGGCCCCGCTCGTAGCCGCGGTCGAAGAAGTGGGGCTCGGCGCCGGCGGCCCGCACGTCGGGGTGCACCCGCAGGAACTCCAGCAGCGCCCGTGTGCCGCCCTTCTTCACGCCCACGATGATGGCCTGCGGCAGCCGCTTGCTGCCCTCGCCCAGCAGCAGCGCCAGCGCGCCGGGGGGCTCCCCGCCGCCGCCGCCGCCCGACCCCGCGCCCCGGCCGGGCGCCTCGGGCCGCCGCCGCGGCCTCGGCCGCCTCCGCCGGGCCTGCCAGGGAGGCAGCGCGGCTGGGGAGCCCGGCAGCGGCCCGCCGCGTTGGGGGGCGGCCGCCAGCAGGGGCGCGGGCGGGCCGGGGCAGCGCGGGGCCAGGCAGTAGCACACGTAGAGGGAGGTGAGCAGGGACATGAGCATGAGCAGCAGCTTCCTGAGGACGCCGCGGGGCAGGGGCTCGGGGCCGGCGGCGGGGGCAGGCGGCCCGCTCCCGGCCATGCTAGGCGGCCCCCCAGCGGCCAGCGGCGGGGAGCCGGGCCGCCCCGGGCCGCATCGCCCCCGCCCCGAGCCGGCGCGGCCGCCTGGGGGCTCTGCAGGGCGAGGCTTCAGGGGGGCATCAGCCGCGGGGCTCCGCAGCGACGAGCGCGCCCGCAGGCTGCGACCCGCCCCTGGCCGGGGGCTGCTGTCACCGCCCCGCCGGCTGCGGCCGCACGTGCAGCCGGAGCAAACTTCTGCGAAGGCAGCGAGCGGGACGCGCCCCGCAGCCGGGGCGCTGCGGAGCGCAGAGCCGGGGGGCGGGCAGCCCGGCTGGCGCTCCAATGGGGGCAGAGGGGCGTGGGCTGCGCTCCGCACCCCGCCCCTGCTCGCCGGCTCTCGCAGCCCCCACCGGCGCCACGGTCCTGTCGGCACAAGCTCGGGCAGACCGGGGGGCGGGGGGGAACAGCTCGTAACTCGCCCCCAGCGTCTGCGGGCTGCCGCTGAACCAACCCGCAGTTGGCTTCTCTGTAGGGAGGAGGCGCCGGTAAGATTGGGCGTAGGGGGGCTCTGGAGCCAGGCCCTGGGGTTCTGCAGGCGTTGGGCTAAAGCCCTGTCCAGCTGCACAGTGACTGGTTTACTTTCTAGTGCGGTGTGAAAGCCTCCCGGAGGATTGTGTGCTCTCCCCAGCACTCGACAGGAGCGCTGAACCGTTCTGCACACAGGATCTCACCTGTTAGGGTCGATGGGGTTTCCATGATTTCTGCAGAACTCTCCTTTAAGCCGTCTTCTAGAATTTCATTGCGAGCTGGTTCAGAATTGTGGGAAAAGGCTCTCGGTTCTGTGAAACTCCCTTTCCCCTCGGGGCAAGACAGCCCCACCCAGATCTGGCTTTGTACGCATCCATCCATCTAGGTTTTCATGTTCTATCCATCATGGGGGTGTAGGAGCACACATTTGTGATTTAGGCCCTGATCTTGCAAACATTTATGAACATGAGTACCTTTACATAAACCAGTCGTCCCACTAAAGTCAATAAGACTACTCAGCAGGGTTCCCACTAATATTTTCCATCGATGGGTGGACAAAATTTTGTTATGTGCACCAAGGCATGGGGGCTGAGCACCCCAATAGAAACATGCTGCTAGTTGTGGGTGCTGTGAGCTCTCCGCTAATCAGCTGAGTGGCACCTAAATCTCTCCTGGGCAGCCACCTAGTGCTGAGCTTACAGGGAACACTGTAAATGTGTGAAATTAGTCTCCTGCATAAATCCTTTCAGGATTCTGGTTGCAGGCTAGCAGGAGGCAATTTACAAGGCACACGAAGTCCTGAAACCAGGTACAGTCCCAATTATTTCAATGGACTTTGTGCTTTCAGGATTGATTGCTTGAGGGGGCTCTCAGTTTATGATAAATATAAATGTATTGCTTTCAGTATGTATTATCCTGTGAGAATAAATAACATGTTGAAAATAGCTATCAGCTTCATGCCTGAAATGTCTGATACTAAGAGGTCCATTATTTCATTGCCTGTGGGAATGTCCTTTTAATGTGAAATGTTTGCCATACATTACAGAGTTTTTAAGGAAACTTGCACATGGAACACTGGACTTAGATCTTTTCTTCTGTTTATGTGATGTGAATCTAGCCAAGCAATAAACTTCAGCTACTTGGAAGTAAAGCTTGTGCATTTTCAGATTATTGAATGAAGAGAAAAAAAATGCAATGAATATTATTTAGCTATCTGCAGCATGGGTTATGGCTGCAGACAGAAATCAGACTACAATACATAACAAATATTTACAATGAATGCCTTTATTAGGTCTGCTTAGAAATTTGACAACTTTTTTTCTCATTTAGCAAAGAAACATCCTTAATGTACAATTTCCAGCCTCTCGTCCCACTCCTGATACATGGTAACCAGAGAAGGTTGCTTATCTAAAATTAGGAAACTACTTTATGGACCACAGGCAAGATTTTCTGAGGTACTTAGGTACTTTAAGATGCATAATGTTGCACCTAGTAGTATTTACTAAAGGGCCTGAAGATGGTAGGCATTTAACTCCAGCTAGAATCCATCTGCATCCTTAAATCCCTAAATGTTTTGTAAATGTATCCAATACAAAGCCGACAGAAGTCACCAAACAAACTTAGCTACTTCGGTGATATTGGAAGCAGATCCTATATAACAAATCTGATCAATTTAAGACAGCTTTCAAGTCTCAGAGGAGTAGCTGTGTTAGTCTTTATCCACAAAAAGAACGAGAAATCCTGTGGCACTTTACAGACTAACAGGTTTATTGAGTATAAGCTTTCATAGCCAAAGATCCACTTCGTCAGATGCCCATGACACAGTTAGAATTCTACACCCTGGTTGTTACTCTTTTCCAGACAGTTCCAGAATAAAAGTGTTATTTTACTGTAGAGGGAGGGCAACAAAATCAAGAAAGAGCAAAAGTGAAGCTTCCATCCAAGAGCTCATTGACACGGGGGCATCTTGGGTGTGCATGCACAAGTCCCATTCATTTCATTTAGAGTAAAAGGCAGGGATCTGGAGGCAGAGTTTGGCACTAATTGTGATTCAGGGTTAAGTGTCATTGACATTTCTATTCAAAATTCATGCTTCTGGGTGTAAATGCTCCTGGATACGGTACTTCTACTGTTAGAAATATTAGGTGAGTACAATTTGTTTTTTTTATATTCCTGAACATAAGTAACTCAACTGTTTCAAAACAAAAAGCAGTCAAGTAGCACTTTAAAGACTAGCAAAAAGTGCTACTTGACTGCTTTTTGTTTTGATAGTGTATAGACTAGCACGGCTTCCTCTTTGTTACTATTCAACCGTTTCAGTTTCAGTACAAAATAATCCTATTTCAGAGCAATTCTTGTGATATTTCAGGAAGTTTACACTTCAGACAAAGGGGTGTTCAGTCTGTTTGGGTTCCAGAATGCCTTGTGTGGGGCAGGTTTCTTTAAGGGAAACACAAGCAGGTATGTGAAGCTGTGAATGTTATTCAAGTTATTAGGGGAAAAAGCTTTTGCGGGTGATTTCTGAAAGACCCTAAAGGCTCTGGATCCATCTAATCTTCCTTGGAAGTTCATTTTACAGCCAGAGACTGACATTGATTGATTGCCAGTGTAATCCAGTTTGAGTTTCCACATGTCTTTGTTTCACTTTCTTCTTCTCCTCCTCCTCATTTAAATTGCTTATTAATGTTAAAGATGTTATAAATAAACGAAAAAGAAGTATAAAATTCTGCAGGTGCTAAAGGGCTGGTTCCTGAGCTGATCACAGTATTTTCTCAACCAGATTCCTTGTTTACAGCTGAATCTCAGAAAACATTGTTTTTCTTTAGTCACTCAGGCAAACTTTTTTTTGGAAGGAAAAGGAGTGAAATGGAAGAAGTTCATTGTTAAAATGTTTTTAGTGCTTAGGAGTTGCAAGACTTGATCTAAAGCCCATTGAAGTCAATGGAACTTCAGCACATGCTTAGAGTAAACTGCATGAGGCTTTTGCTGAATCAGGGACATAATGTGTTTCATCAGTAAATTTCAGAGCTCTTTTCAAGGGTGGTTGAGCATCTTTATCCACCTTTTTACCAATGGGAACCGAAGCATTAGGAGGTGAAATAGCCCTCCAAGTCAGAGCACAGCTGGGAACGGATCTTAGGACTAGTTATTCTCAGGCCTTTGTCCTTAGCCTGGAATCGTACTGCCCTGCCTGACCAGCAGATACTGGTGCTAATGTTACTTACAGATCAGAGAGCACTGCCCACACCAACTCACTAGTTTCTTTGGCTTCTCCTTGTTGGGGGAATTGATCCATCCCGTGTCTGGCCCCAGCCCAACTAAATGATATTACTGTAAATGTTTCTCTTTGTCCCATTTCTGGCAATGAGCACGGTTCTCCCACTGAAGTTAACGGCAAGACACTTGCTGACTTCAATGGGAGAAGATCTGTTCTACGATCTGCAAATACAGTCGACATCTTCAAAAGTGGTTAGTGGCGGGGAGGGGTGCTCAGTTTTGGCAGGGTTACAAATTAAGAGGCACCATAAAGGGACCTGATTTGTGGGAAGTGCTGAGCAGACACCATCTGAAAAGTGGGTCCCAGCAGACGGGTGTTAGGTGCCTAGAAGCAGGACTCCCATTTGCACATGTTCTCTAACTTAAGAAGGTTTGTTCCAACCTATTTAGGAGTCTGTGGGCCTGCAAGTTACAGCACATTATGCCTTGGATGTGTCGTTAATGGGTGGCCAATGACAGCCTCCAATGGCATGTCACTATTTTTTTTTTAAACTAGCAACTCCCCTAATGGTGATAGGACCAGGCATTAAATTGGGAATTTGGGGGTGAGGCGACAGGGGCATGGAGGGCTGCACATCCTGACATCTCATTATAAGGGTGGAAGCCAAAGGGAGTTGCTTGGTGTCAGGAAATTATCCCAGAAAAAAATATCCCATTGTACCGGGGAGGTGGGGTGATGAACAGAGGAGAGAGAGCCAGATTAATAAGCAAGGGGCAGGCTGACCCCGAAGTGGTTTGTGTGACAAAAGCCCCTTCATTTAGAATGAATAGAGACAATAGCTAATGGGGATGGGCCAGCAGCAGCCTGAGGATTTGAGAGCCGGGAGGAGAGGAGTCAATAGAGGGTCCTGTTTTACCCAAATCCTCTATTGATCAGTAATCTCCTGGGCTTTCCCCTCCTTGAAACTGCACTGAAAGTTCAAGGGCTTTTTGCCTCTGAATTGTGTGGACGTACGTATTGTCTGCGAAAAATTCCAGTGAGGCCACCCAACTCATAGCATGGGTGATCCAGCTGGAGACATATTTAAAGCTGGCCCTTGGAAAGCAAATGCTGTTGCATGGATCACTGGGCTGCAGAGCTTTCTCTTGCACTCTGGCTTTGTCCCATTGGGTTTTCATCTTGGATCGGAGCAGTTGGGGTCTCAGGGCTCTGTGGTCTGCAAATATCCCTTGCTTTCCTTCAATGCAGGGGGAAAACCCATAGGTCCATGAGGGTATTGCAGGGGGGTCTGTGAACAAAATAAAAATAATCATAGACAATAAGTTTTAAATAAATTGCAAAGTTACATCCAATTATTGTATTTAAATGAAACATCTTCCAATAATGATATTAACTGCTGTCCAAAATTCTATGTTATGGATCCTGTTTCATTTAGTGACATGTATGTAATGGCTAGAATTGGCTTTGGGGGAGGTATGCGAACAGTTTTGGGGGGGGGGTGATTGGAGGTTTGTGAGGTTGACTGGGGGTCCACTCTCATGAAGAGGTTGGGAGCCACTAAGACCGCCAGGATGAAAGATGACCTGGTGTTTTACTGGAGGAACATTCTGATGGGATTGGCACAGAGCTCAATGGAACAACAGGCCAGGATTGTTCTGGGTTTCTAATTTTTCCTTGATCTCTACCAGCAAATGAGACTAGGTGCATCCTTAGTGGGTGGGGGTTTGACAGAGTGAGGACAGCTCCTTGTCTGGTGGAGATGAGTAGGTCACTGAGACTGACTCCAGGGCAGCTACGCTGGTTCACATTAGCTCAGGATCTGGCCCATTGTGTACATCTCACCCAGAAGCTCATTTCCTTCTCAGGGGCTCTCTCACCTTCCTCTGCATGTGCATGTGGGTCACTTGCCAGGATTGTCTGGGATGACTCACTCGTTTCCCTGCCATTGTGGAATCCCTGAGCACTGACGCACCTGACTCACGCCTGTGGCCCGTATCACCTGGTCTGCTGTGGGTCTCATTTCAGTTGTTAGGGGGTGCTGCTGGCCTGTGATATACACAGGAGGTCAGGCTACAGGATTCAATGGTCCTTTGGCCTTAAGCACTATGACTCTACATCAAATTTATCAGAAAATGAGTGTTTTTCCCCTAGAAAAATGTGATTTATAGGTTTTTCTGAAGCGAAATGGATAATTTAAGGAAAGCAGACCCTGCTCCCCCGCCAGATCAGTCACCAGCATAGTCAGTATCGGTATGCACACACTAAGTTATCCTGGGTGTATGGCTTGCAGGAAAGCAGGTGGTAATTCTCTGAGCAGAATACCAAGAGTGCACTGGAAAATCTTGCTTTAGCTGCTGCAGGAGGCAGTGTCCCCTTAAGCCTGTTGTCTGTATCCAGGGCTGAAAATCAGCTTCACCCACCTGGTATCCGATACCCTGTCCCAGGCAGGGAATAAAGATAAACCAGCATGACTAGCAAGCTGGTGTAAGGAGAGGGGACATCTGGGAGATGCTGAGGTAGGAACACCTGCCCATGAATTAATAAGTGCCAGTAAGACGAGGAGGCAGAACAGGATTCAAAACCTTTCCAGCTTCTTGATAGAAAAACTTTGTGCTGTGATCAGTGACTTGGTTGTCCCAGGCACGCTACTGATTTCTACAGAGCCAAAGAAGTGGATTGTGCCCTCCCTGAGACTCCGTGTGATTCCAATAAGGGAGGAGAGACTTTGGCCCTGAATGCTGCATTCTGTTGTACAGAATACAACTTGGGGGGGGGCGGGGGGGGGAAATGGATCTAAAGTTCTAATGAGCCTGTAAACCAGACTGATTCCCACACCTTTCCATATGATATGGAAGCTGGTGGTTTATTACACGGGTTTCCATAGCCTTCCAACCGATCAAATATCCTGTAAAATCAGTTCTGCCAACAGGTCCCAGCATGCCCAGGACCAGCTGGAGAAAGGGGTGGGTGCCCAGCTGGGAATTTCCATCTTTCGCCGCAGTCTGAGTTTCCATTTCAGTTTTTTAAAAGAAGTCTCCAGCTGCTTTGTTAGCCAAGATATCTTAAAAGCAGGACCTGAGTGTACCCAGCACAGCAGTGCCTGTCTGAGTTTGCAGAGAGCCTGACCTCGAAGGTCCACTGTTTGACCTGCCCCATTCTTTTCAGTGAATGCCAGCTCAGATGCTGAATGATGACACTTTAAATGGCAACTTTGTTTGCTATTTCACTGCTCATCAAAGCACATGCTGGCCTTTAGCAACACCAGCTGGGACTGGAAGGGCCATGATGGGGTCCATTTTCCTGGGAAACATGAAATAAATGGCGAAAGGCCCTACACTGCCAAGCACAGCAGAGGGCACTGTATTTACAGCCTTGCATGGGGCAGGGTCTGCTCTCCCACCTTTTGTAACCCTTCGCTCCCCGAGGAGATGAGCTAGGAGGTGGTGAATGCCCAGTACATCATGTACTCCAAACCTCCTTGCTAGGTGCTTCACCTGCATTGCTGCACTAAGAGCCCTTCCCTAGTTAACGTGAGACACTGCACTGCACTGTATCAGGAAGTACAGCATCAGGAGCAAGCAGGCTGGAGACTGTATGGTTTAGTTCAGGGTACTCTAAGAGTCTGAATCTAATTTAATTTCTGCCCCAGATAATCTTCTTCCCCTCCGGCATAACCAGGGGCATCTTTGGGATAAGCTGGTGGGGGGCTTGGGCTGAGGGGGAGACTCTTTGGATGGGGGATGTTGGGATATGGGGGGTTGTTCAGTCAGAGAGGGGATGGGGAGGTGAGGTGTTTGGGCTAAGGGAAGGGTCAGGCTGTTTGGGTGAGGGGTGGGGTTTTTGGGTTGAGGGGTTGTGTGTTCAGGCTGAGTAGGGGACTGTGTGCGGGCTGGGGTGGGGGATTGTAGGGGCCTTGCAGGGGGTTCAGTCTGAGCAGGGCTGAGGTGATGGCATGTTTGAGCCAAGTGGGGAGTGGGATGCTCTTTGGGCCTAGCAGGGGTGGAGTGGAGGCAAACCAGGAGTGGCTGGAGCAGAGCAGGGGGACAGTGGATGGGCCCTCTGGAGAGCCGAGGTTGTGGGGGTGGTAGTCCATGTTTACAAAAAACCCACACACAGAAACTCCTGCCTACCAGCCTGCATTCCTGTCCCTGATTCTACAGGAAATTTTAGCATGTGCGATCCCTTAAACCCACCAGTAGCCCATGGCTGCAGTGGGACCAGTCCCAAGCTTGCTGTTATGCCTGTGCGTTAGCATGTTACTGAATAACATCTGAAGAGCTGCATTGGATTCTTATCTTCACATACAATCTTCTCCAGATTCTGATGCTAAAAAACTAATGCAGCTCACAAGCCACTCACTGCCTTGGACACACAACTCATAGAAGTTACAAGCCAGTATCTTGCATGTTACTATTCCAATGTCGTTTAAAGACCAAATATACATAAGAGCATCTGCTCCTCTGTGGGACAGAGGCCTTGTCTTGAGACCAGTCTGCTAAGTCCTCACATGCTGCAGCCATACAGTCATCGAGCCACATGGCCCAGAGCCCAACCGACACAACCACAGTGACTGGCATGAAGGGTTATGTCATATCCATGCACCTTTGCAATGCTCTTACTTACCCCTGCTTGTGTCAATTCACAGAGGTCAGCATTTTCTTGGCCCTTCAATGGGTTTCTAGAGAGGTCAAGTGCAAGAATCTACCTCTACAACTCTCTTTGTGTGGCCTACATAGAACCAGGAATGGCTGCATCCTTGTCCTTTCTACTGTCCCAGAAGCAAGCAGCTACAGAGCCAAGGAGAGGAATCTGCCTTCCTTCCCATCCCTCCTGCACTGCAGCCTGTGAAGTGGAGCCCCCAGAGCAGAGGAAAGGGCAGTGAACCACTCTGTGCCTGGCAAAAGTATTTTATGAGTTAATTCATGTGTGCAAAGCACCTGGAGAGCCTTGGATGAAAGGCAGTTTCCATATAAAACAAATATAAAATAGGTCCTACTATTACTGAGTCATGCCAAGTGTTTCACATCTGAAGCTAGCTGTGACACACACAGACTTCCTCACAAAAATTCCTGCTTACAGGAATGTGTGGGGTGCCTTTTTTTAAACGTGGACAGCAATATTGTAAATATAAAGGAGTTCAAAATAGTCATGCAATGATTGTAGATAAGTGAGGTTAATGAAAATTTTGAGTGGAAATGGTGATTGGTAAAATAATTTTGTTATAAAGTACTATACATGCACACAGCAACAAACATTTTATAGAAATTATCTCCTGGGATCTTGATGTCATATTGTCAGTGAAAAACAAGAGTCCAAAATATTTGTCCCTTCCCTTTCCTCTTGCTAGCAGCCAAGGGCATGCTGGGAAGTGTAATCCTTTCTCTCCTCCAGGGCTAGCTCTCAAGCAGGGAGCTCACCACAGAACTACAGCTCCCAGGCTGCCTTGAGTTCCTCCATCAGACCCTGCAAGCTCCACCTGCACAGTGCAGCAGAGAGGAAGAGAGAGAAACCGGATATGGTGGGTGTTTGTGCTCATCACACACATACACTCCCCTGCATTTGGGGCTGCCACATACACAGTCTGTATATTTCATGGACAAGTCGGTGTCCCAGTAACTCAGTATCTCCCGCACCTTGACAAAAGCCACAAGACAGGCCAGGTTGGCATGTGAGTACAACCTCCTCTTTGTGCAAACTTCATTCATGGAGCAGTGTGTTACTTGGGATTGTCTGGCAAGCTGAATTATCAGCCCACCTCTAACATTAATTACAGCCTTCAGTTACTGCTGGTAAATATTTACCAGAGTTCTGCAAAGGAAGCCCACAAACTGTTCCCTGATATCACTTTGTACGGGTCACTCGAGACAGCTTTATTAGCTATGATGGGGACTAGACACTTTCCTGCGGCCAGTCAGGTGATTTTGAAACAGTTACTTCTCTGGTTTATTACCACTGTTTGTGTGTTGCTTTTCTCGTGTCCAGCTGACCAGTGCTGCTGGTTGGATACAATCACAATTCAGCACACTCTGAAATGGCAGTAAATACCACTCGGGGTGCTTCATTTTTAAAATATTCTCAGTTTTTAAAGAAGTCCAAGCCAAACCACACAAGGAAAATTGAACTCTATATCTGATTCACAGTCCTGGATTAAAATACCAGGTATCTTTCCACTGCCAATATCAGGGGAATTTGCAGCAAGTTCTTGAGGACAGGTTACGGAAGTGGGAGCCACAACACCAGGGTCCTCCCTCCCCATCTTCACCCTGAGGCTTCCTCTGGAACTCAGAGCAATTGACATCACCACCCTCTGCCTCAGTTTCTGTGAAATAGAGCTAACAATGCTCAAATACCTTAGTAAAATGCTTTGAGATGTATAGGTGAGAAGCCTGAAATAATGGCAGATGGTGAGAAGCTATGAAAGAAAACCAAACGCGCTCTCATCACAACAGGCCTGAGCCAAAGCCCACTTAGTTAATGGGGCTCTGAGAGGGTAGACCCAAACCCCAGATTGAAACTCTCCTGAACTTAATTGGGACTGTGGTGGGTGGCAAAACCCAGATGTGAAATCATGGTATATCTCTCATGCACATTATTCTGATCCAGGCTCCCAGTGCATTCACTGGATCATCTTGGCTCTCCATGATGTTTCTGCTAAGATGTCCCTTTCTCCTTGAAAGGTTTTGCATCAGGGTTCCTGCTCAATTCTGGCTGAGGATCCAGGCTGGCGACCGCCCCAGATAACAAGACTCTTGGTTTGGCCAGGTGGGGTGGATTGCAATAGGTAAAGTGCTAACAAATTCAATCAAAGCAGTGACAAGGAATGCTTCTTTCTGCTGGACTAGGGAGTGACAGAGACAAACTCAGATCCTGGCATGCGAAATTTGCCTTCCCTAAATCTCCTTGGCTACGTCTACACGTGCACCCAACTTCGAAATAGCTTATTTCGATGTTGCGACATCGAAATAGGCTATTTCGATGAATAACGTCTACACGTCCTCCAGGGCCGGCAACGTCGATGTTCAACTTCGACGTTGCTCAGCCCAACATCGAAATAGGCACCGCGAGGGAACGTCTACACGTCAAAGTAGCACACATCGAAATAAGGGAGCCAGGCACAGCTGCAGACAGGGTCACGGGGCGGACTCAACAGCAAGCCGCTCCCTTAAAGGGCCCCTCCCAGACACACTTTCATTCAACAGTGCAAGATACACAGAGCCAACAACTAGTTGCAGACCCTGTATATGCAGCACGGACCCCCAGCTGCAGCAGCAGCAGCCAGAAGCCCTGGGCTAAGGGCTGCTGCCCACGGTAACCACAGAGCCCCGCACGGGCTGGAGAGAGAGTATCTCTCAACCCCCCAGCTGATGGCCGCCATGGAGGACCCCGCTATTTCGATGTTGCGGGACGCGGATCGTCTACACGTCCCTACTTCGATGTTGAACGTCGAAGTAGGGCGCTATTCCCATCCGCTCATGGGGATAGCGACTTCGACGTCTCGCCGCCTAACGTCGATTTCAACTTCGAAATAGCGCCCAACACGTGTAGACGTGACGGGCGCTATTTCGAAGTTACTGCCGCTACTTCGAAGTAGCGTGCACGTGTAGACGCAGCCCTTGTCTGTTTGGGGTGGATACAGCACCCTCTAAGTCTTGTCCCACAGGACTGTGCAGAATTGCTGTGCTCTGTTAAAAAAGTGGCAACATTGCTTCCCAGAGGTGGTTACATTAGTAGTGGGTGAAGTGATCTTTGTAGAAATCCATGAAGCTTTGAGACCCTGCTGGGGATGAAAGGCATTGTGCAAATGAAAGGGGAAAGAAGAAACACCAAAGGCAACTAATACCATAGGAGAACGTGAGAGGGAAATGATAGTCCTAGTATTAATTTATCAGTCTCTCCATCATTTGCCTGCCTGCCCATCTGCCTCCTTACACAGTGCCTCTGTCTGACACAAAAATTAGCATTGGTGAGTGGGGAATTCGCCTGGGATTGGAAAGTTTATACAGAAATGGATTGTGAGGATTTTCTCTTTTCTTCTGAGGAATTAGCTGATGCCTTTTTGCAGCAACCTGAAACTCCAGCCTCTCCAATGGCAATAGTTTACGTGCACTGGGCAAACCTGGAAGCAGAACAGAAAGCGAGTCAAGGCTGGGAACACTTTGTTCTAATGCATTCTGAGGACATTTTTAGGGCTGGGTTTTGAACAACTTTGGAACACAAAATGCAGGTGTAATGTCACGTCCGATTTGCATGGGCAATTATCCTGACTGTGCAGGTCATTACCTGATTTGTACAGGCAACTTGTCCACTGGAATGGTTTGGAAAATCTGGTCCTTATTGTTTCACAGAACGGAATCACCCTGTCTACAGCAGAAGATTTTACTGGGGTGCAGCTGCCGATGCTGCAATGTTGCTAGCGCATGTGCACGCTCACCTGTCTTTGCTGATGCCAGGTGCCTGCACTGCAGCAGACTATACTGGCAAAAGATGCACTGCACTGCAGGTGTGTCCACCAGGCGACCTGCAGCACCATGAGATTCAAGTGTGGACCACCACAGAGATGTGCCAAAGTCAAGTTTTACCAGTAAAACCGTAGCATGGCCATGCTGTTGTGCACCTGCATCTATGGGTATGTCTCGACTAGACAACATGGTCAAGGGTAGCTGACCCCTAGTGTCAATCTCAACCAACTAAATGAAGAGACAAGGTGTTATCCCTCATTTAAACTAAAAAGGTTGACTTGAGGTCGGAATTAATTAACCTCAACCCACCTATGCTCAATTGTTTTTCCTGGTCCAGATTTAGCCAATGTGTAAGAACTGGGTCCTTTTCTAGTTTCCCAGGTGATCCCTCTCTGTTCCTAAGGATCCCTCTCTTCATTCTGCTCTCTTCCTGCCTGGGCCCTATATCTTACAAAACCCATGTCTCTCAGTGAATTGTCCTTCGGAATATGCCTACTGCTGGCATCTGAACAGATATACTGTAGTGGGTCCCACCAACAAAAGATCAAGATTTGTAACCCACATCCTTTGGAATATGCTTAGAGGGCATCCCCACCCCCAAAGCTAAGCCAAAACCAATCTCAAGAGTTTTCCTTATTGCCCCTTCCTGCTTCCCAGTGCTGAAGCCTCTTAACAATGAGATGGAAAAGCAGAGCTAAGGAAATGGGAATAAACAGGAGGTTGTCATTTAGGTAATGGCCTCGCCACATATTTTCTAGTGTTGCATGCAGTCGGCATGGCTGGGAAAGAGAGGTACACGGAACTAACAGGGCCCATGAGCATTGCATTGTGTCATTTAGTTTTGGTTAAGGTTGAGAGCTTGAGTGGTTGATCCCCGCAGTTGTTTGTCTTGGTTTGATCATAGTGGGTTGCCTGGTCTTGTGTATCTAGCAGTGTGTATTGGTGTATAGTGCAGTGCTGGGCCAGGATGCTGCTGCAGTACATATAGACAATAATGTTCATGCACATGTGAGTATTTGCATATATAAGAAAATTTGCATGTATGATTGTGGCATGTGTGTGTATTCATACTTGTACGCATGAATACATGTGTATGTCTTATGTCTGCATAACTGCTTGCATGTTTGTATGCAAACATGTATGACCACATTCAAATGTTCATATGCATATGTGTAATATGTGCATGGATTTGTGTGCCTGCAAAGGTGTGGAGTGCAAGTGTCTTTGAACATGGATTTGCATGCATGTATGTGGACTTGATACCACATGAATGCGGAGGAGAACACTTGTAGGCTGAGGCTGCCTATGTGAACCATATATGAGAAAACTCCAGCCACCTTGCTAATCACTTTGGTCATTAGAGGATTTATTATTGGCCCAGTAAAGTTCGCACATACAACGAGTGGAATGAACCTCAGGGGGGTTCTCCTGGGAAATGACTGACATACTGGACTCATTTCAGGCTGGGAAGAGGTCGTCCATAGCATATACTATTTTTTCTACTGGCCTGTTCCTTTAAGCCTGCAATCCTCCCCCTCTTTGTTTTACTATTTATTTATTTATTTTGGTCTATTAATATCAACAAAACCTGCCAGGGTACCTCACCACCAGAGTTCAGCCATAGCAAATCCTCCAGACTCCAACCATGCCGTCAGCTTTCCCTGCCAGCCCCACTGCCTGAGTAAACTGTCTAAGTACTGTATGTACCCACATGACAAACGGAGGCTGGGGAGGCAATGCTTGATGTGCCCCATGGGGACAAGCCACCGCTTCCACACCTCCCTGTTGTTATAATATTTGTGCCCTTATCTCCACTTCGACATGACTATTCCCATTCACTTCGTGATACAAATTTGGCACAGCCTGACATAAACTTCATTACTTCGGGCCACCAAGGGAGAAAGTCATTGTTGTAAACTTTCTCTCCTCACCCTCTGCCCCCACACCTCCTTCTCCTTGCTCAGTTGCATTATTTCTTTACAAGCCAACAAGAACAGAACCAAATGTTTCACATCTTCTCTCACCGTTTGGCCATTTGCATGAGAATCCGCAGGCAGTGTTTCAATGATGCACAACTTGCTGGCTGAGAATGGGGGCTGGGGCCAGCTTTCAGAGCCCCTTCTTGCTTCTGCCAGATGTCCTGGGTTAGGACACAAAAGAGACACACCCAGAGCTTTAACAAACCACCTTCTTTTGGGTACTAATCGCTCATGAGAAGGAGGGGGTTTTGGGTGCCGGTGAATATCACAGAACTGATCCCCAACCTCGGGTCAACCCTTTTTAACCTCAGCATTTAAGGGCTCTGTTGTAAGCATTCCTACTTTCTTGCATCAGATCTATGAAGCAAAAGCTAGTTTTAGGGCTAAAGGGGCAGGTTTTGTTTAACAAATCAATAGTGGCAATTCTAATGGCAGATCATACTGTCTAGGTGGGTTTGGCATCAGCTAGGAAGGAGGTTGAAAGAAAAAAATCTACCTCCCAGAAACTGCCAAAAGACAACACAAAACCCCCCTTAAATATCCCCTTCCCCAACACTTGCCCCCCCGAAAAGTCTTCTTCCACCTCTGTCCCCCCTCTGAAATGCAGCCCCTTGTCTGCTGAAGAATGTACTGGCCCGCATGTCATCCTTTAAATCAGTGCCAGTAGGTGGGGTTGGCATGTGCAGAGCTCTGGCGAGACAGCAAGCTGAGATTTTCTGGAAGACATTTGATCTTTTTCCTTGCTGGCCAGTCGTTATGAGCTGTTATTTGACTGCCCCAGCAGTCGATGAAAGGGTTGATATTGACTTGAGCTGGTAAACATGCTTTGAAAATTGTAACTGGGAAAATGATACTTTGAGGCCACCCTGCTCCAGGTCCAATTTTCTAGCTAGCAACCATCCCTATTAACCGCTCATATCCAGGAATTCTGTGGCTAAATGAATGCTTGAGGAGGATGTATATGCATGGTACAGGTCTGCAGGTTCCATCGAGTTAACTGCTCTGAATTTGACTTCTAAGCATTGGTTTTTGGCATTGAAGGGCCATCCAGGCTTTGCCACCAGTGATGCTGGATGGACAAGATCCTTGTTTCTCTCTGGGCACGATAGAACTGAGGTCATAGATCACATGGTGGTCCCTGGAGTGATTCCAACACTGTCAGTTCACACGCAAGGCCGTGCTTTTCTGCGTAGCTGGCTTGCTGGTTCTGGGCATGCTTGGGACCTGGCGTGTCCATCTCACCATGAGGTGAATGGAGAAACCCACCCCATAAACCCAGTGACAATTATCCTGGGAGCTAGTTCCTATGGATCAGATTTCAGCTCCCAGGGCTGGGTTCAGGATTTTCTGCATCTGTCGTGTCCAAAATTTTTAGATTGCTCTTAAGCTGGTAGCATTTAAATTGATCCTGTCCATTCTCAGCCTCTTCCATCTCAGGATCCCATCTCACCAGGCCCATCCCTTCCCTTCGCAATGAATAATGTGGGAAAGGCAGGATGTTCTCCAAGCCCCTGGCACCTGTTGAGGTGCTGGCCCTCAGCTGTTCTTCAGCTGCATTGTGTTATCAGAGCCTGCTGCTTGGAATTCATCCCTCATGCTAGTAAAAGAAGACTTTATCCCTACCTAGCATCTCCCAACATCACTATGGCTATGTCTACACTAGCACACTACGTGGAAGTAGCCTATTTCGAAGTAAGAACATCGAAATAGGCTACTTCGACGTGTATCGTCTACACGTCCTCCAGGGCTGGTGCCATCGACGTTCAATGTCGAAGTAGTGACGGAGAACGTCGAAAGGAGCCACCCCGGAAGGAAATGCGGAGTGTCCACACACACAAGCGCTCCCTGTCAAAATAAGGGGCCAGCAATGCACCAAGCTGCTCCCTTAAAGGGCCCCTCCCAGACACACTCAGCCTGCACAGCATGAAATCCACAGAGCCGACAACCGGTTGCAGACCCTGTGCACACAGCATGGACCCCCAGCTGCAGCAGCAGCAGCAGCCAGGAGCCCTGGGCTAAGGGCTGCTGCATGCGGCGACCCTAGAGCCCCACAAGGGCTGGACAGAGCGTCTCTCACCCCTCAGCTGATGGCCGCCATGGAGGACCCTGTTATTTCGACGTAGCGGGATGCAGATCGTTTACACACGCCCTACTTCGATGTTGAACATCGAAGTAGGGTGCTATTCCCATCTTCGGATACGAATAGCGACTTCGACGTCTCGACGCCTGACGTCGATTTCAACGTCGAAATAGCGCACGGTGCATGTAGACGTGATGCATACTATTTCGACATTTTGCAAGCTACTTCGAAGTAGCCGGCTAGTGTAGATGCACCCTATGGGTATAAGGAAGGAGAGCATGATTTGCCCTGTTTTAGAGAGGGCTGGATGGGGGCACAGCTAGGGTCAGAGCTAGCTCCAAATCCACTGAGATCAGCGGGAGTTTTTCCACTGACGTCACTGCACTGAGCCCAAGTCAGGGATGTACTTCTAATACCATGGAGAAGCTCCACCACTCTTCATCCCTAGGCCTCTCTCCACCATTAACTGAAACAAGGGGAATGAGTGCCTGCTTTCACCATTCATTGGGGAGACAGGAAACAATATCACGAAGACAGACATCATTGAACTGGACAGACAAGTGGGATCATAAGGAAGGTGGCGCTTGGGTTAGGTTCAGGTCCCTGACTACCGGTGTGACTGTGGGCAAGTCACTTAGGCTGCTGCTACCCTACCATTCTCCCATCAGAGGTGCCACAGTAATGAGGCAATTTGAAGCAGGCTAATGGGGTGCTAACAGGCGCCTCATTAGCATAATGGTGGCCACGCGAACAGACTTCGAATTGCAGATTGACAGTGAGGATGGGGGCAGCTTTGGAATAAGTGCCCCACTTGGACATTCCCTTACTCCCACAGCACTAGACTGGAGTAAGGGAATGTCCAAGTGGGGCACTTATTTCGAAGCTGCCCCCATCTTCACTGTCAATCTGCAATTCGAAGTCTGTTCACGTGGCTTCCATTATTCTAATGAGGTACTGAATATGCATGTTAGCGCCTCATTAGCGTGCTTCGAATTGTCTCATTACCATGCCACCTCTGACCGGAGAATGGTAGTGTAGCAGCAGCCTTAGTGTCTACCTCCCACTGAAATCAATTGGTGTTAGACATCTAAATACCCTTGTGAGTCCTCCCCTCTCCCCATGTCTCATTTCCTTATCTGTGCAAAAGGGATAATAGCATCTCCCTACCTCCCAGGGGCACTGTAAGGATAAAGATGCTAATGATTGTCGGGGTGCAATAGTAATGCAATGGGCCCATATAAGTCTTAAGACCTAAATCTAATTTAAAGTGAGTTGTACTGAGACTGTTTATAATGCACTGGAAGTTCCCTACCCATACAGTGTATTGGGATGCACCAGTTCTAGTTTGGATTAGGGTGACCCTGTGCATACAGTGAATTTGTTCTGTGACCCCATCCTCCTCTTACAGACAGCTCTGTGCCAGGCCCACTTGTTCACATAATCCATTTGATTGGCGAGGCAGCCTGAAGACAATTTAGCCCTGATTGGGTAAGCAGACTAAGGGCAAAGGGGTAGGCGAGTGTTTTAATGTTCTCTGGTTTTGCATCAGCCAAGCTGAGGACAGAATTTCAAAGCTGCTCAAAGGATCGGCATGCCTTACATGTCCAAATCCCCTAGGCCTGAGACTGGCAATGTTTTCAATCTTGGGATGCCCTCTGCATGGGAACCCTCCCAGGTAGCACTAAGGGAAGTGCAGGTGATTATGAGACCCTGATACCTATTTGCAGCTCACCTGGGAATCAGGTTAAGAACCTCTGATCTAGGTGGCTTGCAAAATTTGAACCTTAGGTCATTTAGATAGCCAGATCCAGATCCTCAGATGTGTTTTAGGATCCTACCAATAATTTCAAGTTAATTACATCGATTGAAGTTGAGAGCCTAAATTGCATCTAAGGATCTGCATTCTTACTTGTGCTTGTGCTCAATTCTTCAACTTTCAGATGACTTAGAAAGCACCGACAAGGACCTGCTGGCACTAAATAAAACCTACAACTATTTGTCAGGTGCAAAATTCAAGACCCCGTTAAAGCCAGACCAAAAATCAAATGCTGTCCTCCCAATGCAAGGCACAAGTGCGAGGCAGGAGTGCCTCTGACTTGGGCTGTCCCCTTGTGTCAGGGTGCATTTCTTCCCACGAGTGAGCTTTGTAAAAGGCTGCCTTTATTTCTTTCTTTGTGAACCTACCCAAAAAGTAGCTCACAACTCTAAATAGTTTCAAAATAAAGTGACTCAAGAAATGAAATGAGTGCAATGCCAGGCAATTTGTGACCCTCTACAGGGCTGAAACCTTGATCAGATTTAGAGCAGTTAACTTGTCGGCCTTGGGAGAGTGCAAAGTAGGAGACAATCTAGTCTGAGCTGGGTTTTGTTTGTTTTATTTTTTCAGTGCAGGAGCACCTGCTAGGTCAGAAAACAGTTGGCCGCACCAAGCAGGTGTTGCCTGGCCCCCTGGAGATGCTTTCCAGGCCTCTCCTGCAGAATGAAGCCCCAGGAAGAGCATGGCTCAGCTGGCTTTCAGGCATGATGTTTTTACTATCACTTTGTTTAAATGATGCTTTCACCATATGTCTGACATCACAGTTAATCCAGATTTATGGCAAACATGCAATCTCAGGATCCCAGCTCTGAAATCCTCCCTGTTCCTACTCAGTACTTCACACAGCCAAGGAAAGGCAAGTCCCAGGGCCAGCCAGCAACAGAGGCTGCTGTGGGAGAGGGTCACAGGGTATAATACTCAGCTACTTCATTGTCTCAAAGCCTCAGCGTTCACACTTCACAGCAGGGCAGGGTGGCACCCGCTGAGGCAGTGTAGGTGTTCCCACAGACTTCAATGGATTAGGCCCTCAGAGAGCACAACTGCATGATGCCATGTTGAGGGGGTACAGGGAGGAAACAGATTGTTCCCGGTTAGAACCCCCTAGCCACTACGGCAGCCCATGAGCCCAGATGAGCAAGAGGGCTTTCCCTGGGTTAGTGGAGGATGGGGCTGCCTCCCGGCAGGTGGGGCTGTGGCGGTGGGGAGGTGGGTGGAATGCAGAGGAGAAACAGGGAGAGGGGAGGTGGGCAGAGAAGAGCTGGACTGGGTAGCAGACTTTTGGGTGCCTTGGCCCAAATTCTGACCTCACAGTGGTGTCAATCTTGCGTAACCCCTTCCAGTCAGACTGTGACACCGAGTGAGGACAGGGTACAAGGCCTGTCACAACGGAGGTCCCTGCAATTGAAGGAGCACCAGGGCTGTCCCCTGGGGGGCAGGAAAGAGGCAAGGCCATGACCCTGCCACTTCTGCTCACTTTCCCTGTGTGGTGTGGGCAGGAGCCTTTCCTCCTTCAGAGACAGCAGGTGATGCTGAGTTTAGAGATGTCCCTCGTCTCTCAAGTGCCTTGACATCTGTGAGGTGCCAGAGGTGTCAGCTTCCCCCAGGACAGCGGAATCCCACAGCCGGTCTTCAGCGCTGGCCCTGGCTGGGCTCAGCTGCAGCATCGGGGGAGGGACGGGGTGGGGGCCGTGTGTGTGTGTGTGTGGGGGGGGGTGTTTTCCCATAGAGGAGCAAACACCACACCCAGGGTCCAGTCCCCTCACGCACTGCACGAGTCTAGACTGGATTCTAAACTCTGGGGCTTGGACCCACCAGTGTAGCTCAGAACCGGCACAGAGGACCCGAGCAAGGCCCGGCATGCTCCAGGGTATCCGCAGACAGACACCCACATATACCCTTCGAAGCTGGCTTGATAACTACGTGAAAGGCCCGCTCACTGCGTTGGAGGGATGCTAGCTGCTGTACATCCCCTCGGGGAATAAAAAGGCACGTGAGGAGGCAGTCAGTAGAAGGGCCCTCAGACCATCAGGCCTTTGAGGTGGTCCTGCGTGCTTGGCTCGTGAGACACTAATGATGAAAACCGTTTTGTATTGTCCTTTTAGGAGTCAGCCTCACAGACTGGGGATGTATTCCCAACCGGCATGTTATATGAGGCCCAGTTCCACGCAGGCCCATGTTACACACTCCTAGCTGGGTGTTGTTAAGCAGGTGAAGTCACCTTTTCTGATACCCCCATCATGCTGATAGGGTCTCCTCCCGTTCAGATGACTCCTCTCTGGTTAAAGCACCCAGAACAGGTACCAGAAACAACCTATGACTGTCTTGCAAGGTTTCGCAGACCCAGAGCCTTGAAAGTAGTTTGTAGCCAAACTTCCAGGCAGCAGTTTGTCACTGCAAGCCTCCCTCGTGGCATTCAGTGGTCAGCGCTCTGGGCCCGATCCTGCAAAGCACCGAGCACTAGCGCTGGTCAGAACACTTTCACCTCAAGGGCATTGCAGCCAAGCGTGCTTCTTCACTGGAGCTGACACGCTTTGCAGCGATGTTTTGGTTTGGACTGAGCCTTCCCTGGAAAGGTGTGTTAAGTGAGCATGATCGGCCATGAAACAGGCTGTCCTAAGTCAGGCAGCGTAGGGAGGTGCAGTTGGCTCTCCCACATCCCTGGCCAGTGCATGCCCATGTACATTTAAAAAACCTCCTTCTCATTCCCAGGCCAAACCAAAACAGAGAAATGTGGAAAGCTGCTGTGAAATGGAACATTCCTCTGGTCAGCCAAGTGAGCACCCCCACGCCAGTGTGCTTAGAGCCCTCATCTCCCACTGAAGGGCTGGGCCTGCAGGTCCAACCCAAAATGCAGAGGGCCTGAAAATGAAGGGCTCCACCCCACCGCCCCCTGCCCTTCCTGGTAGGTCTTGAGGCAGTTTTGTTAAGAGCTCCAGGATTTGGACACCTGTGGCCAATGGGAGAGGGCACTCAGCAGAGGTTTCTCAGCTGTGGGATTCACTCCTCCTGTTCGCTCACCAGAGTGAACCTTGCTGACCTTTAGACAACGGTGTATAAGGCCCGTCTATTTTTTCAGGCCGTTGCCTGAGGAATGTGCTAAGCTCTGCTCCCTGGCAGAGCTGGCGAATCTCTTTGAAGTTGACATTTATCAGTAAATTGCATGTTTGGTTTCCCAGCTGAGACACACGTGCTGCTATGGCCTACGTTGGAGGCCTACCTCCCCATTGTCCTGCACTGCATGCAGCCATTTTGCACCAGAGCAAAGACCTGCCCCACTCTGAACAGTGGTGATTTGCAGCCATCTTGTGGTGTTTGTGACTGCACCTGGTGCAGGTCATGGTGAGTCAGGTCCTGCTTTGTTTGTCTTGCACCAGTGTAGTGACAGGGAGGGAGAGGCAGAGGTACATGCCCTAGTGCAGACATGCTGCACCAATGTAAAGAAAGGGATGCACCCACTTCTTCTCTGAGCAGCCCAGAGGGGGCCATCTAAAACTAAATGAACAGCAAGCCTGAGCTGTGTGGTGAATTCCATTCATGTCTGGGCCGAAATTCAGGGCTCGCACTTTTCCCTCTGCTCTGCTGCAACAACCACACTAGCCCCAGCTGGGAATTTGTGTTGTACCGCTCCGAGGTTAGGACCTATGAGTGAGAAGGCCAAACTCCATGGAATGGGGCCAGGTGAGCCGCAGGGCATCGTTCTCTCTCTCCCCACTTTTGCTGAGGGAGAGATGTGTTGAACCTTGAATTCCCCTCCCACCGCGCAGCTCCCTACCTCCTTCCTTATCCAAGAAGTTTTTATATTGAATAGCCAATCACTCTAAAAATGCCAGTAGCACCAGCATTGGCTTCATGCTCATGTGGCCATTGATGGGCTGGACAGCCCAGGGGTTAGGGGGCTCCTTGGGACAGCAAAGTTCAAATTGCCCCTCTTCCATGGCCTTCCTATGTGACCTTAAGCACTTGGCGTCCGTGGGCTTCAGTGTTCCAGCTGTACATAACAGCCCTGCCCTGCCTTACAGGGTCTGGGGAGGACCAACGTGTTAAAGGCTGGGAGGAGTTCTCCGTGCCCCCTAGGCTGAGCACCATGCAAGGCATGTTCATGAGCAGGTGGGGGAGAAGAGGAAAAGGGTCAGAACTAAACACGCCAGCAAACAGTAGGGGCACACCCGTGTTTGTGAACTAGGGTGGCATTTCTCAGAGGCGTCCACCAGGGGCTTTCCTGTGGCCACAACAGCCTCCTGGGCGGTGACGGGGGACAAAGCAGTGGCACTCTTTCCCTGCTGCTCCAGAGTATGCTGCTCTGGTCCCAGGTTCCAGCCAAGCAGCGGCAGGAGCTCACCTTGAGTGGCCATGCTCCGGCCACATGGCTTCATCCCCTTGCTGCAGACTCTGGCCCTGGGCACCGCGCCCTGGAAGTTGGCTCTGACCCCCAGCTACGGCCATACACCTCCTGCATTGCCACTGGCCATGCAGCAGAGGATGCCAGCCCCTGGCTTTGATCACGCAGTGGTACAGCTCACCACCCACCTCCGTCGTCCCTGGCTCCTGCTGCCTCCCCCACCCCACATTATCCTACCTTTACCCCAGTCCCTGCTGCTCACTCTGCTCACCGCCCCCATCCAGGACTCAAGTTGCTGAGAAAGGTGATATTAACAAACATACAAACATCATTTGTTCACAGCAGATTTATTAGCTTGCTGCGAGGCTGTGGCAAGTAATTCACTATATATTTTAGAGCATGTCTGTCTGTCCGTCTGTGGTGCTACATTTGAGGCCACCAAAAATTTGTTGGGAAACCCCCTTGAACCAGGCGACGATGATTACAGGAGCAGCTGGAGGGCTCTGGCCCCGTTGTCCTGAACACTGTACATATAACAGAAAGACGATCCCTGCCTGAAAGCAATAATGCAGCAGGGTTCTGGTCCAGCCTAGTTTCATGCATATACTTAACTTTTACACCCACCAGGAGCTGGAACAATTTGTATAGTGGGCTTACTAAGAGCCAGTGGCCCAAACTGTAAACCCTGAACACGATGGAAACCATTCCAAGCCAGGGACTGTGGCAACTCCGATTTCCAGCATCTTGGGGAAGGAGTCCCATTTGCACCTGGATGAACTCCTGCATGAGGCCTTGCAGAAGCTAGGAGTGGCTGTTTAAACCAGGAATCCAATTCAGTGCAACTTACAAGAATCTTACCTGAAAACAAGTGGCTAGCACACTGCCGAGTGTGACTTGACTGTCTGATTTTCTATCTGTTTTACTTCACCAGTAATTCCCTACTTTCGTAACCAGATGGGAGTATGTTTGCTCTGTTTGATGGAGCCAACAAAATAGATCTCAAACAGATAACAACATGGCTGCTGGGGCTGGCATTTTGCAAGCCAGTCTGGAGTTTGCTCCTGGCATATGAGGTGCGTGGAAGTAACTGAGCCAAAAATCTCTCGTGTCCCTATAAAATGTAGAGCTATAGCACAAATGCCATTTTTGTCCTCCAATAAACTGAGCAAAACAAGTGACTGCAAACAAAGGGCTAACATGGGCAGAACTGGCTTTGCTAAAAGTGCTGCCCTGTGGCAGTATTTGATAGTCCGTGCAAGGCTCTGTATTCTGATGCCAGGCAATCAAGAGCAATTTAGCAACACTGCATTGGGACTTGAGGTAGAATTAATTGCTCTTAAATTGCATCCTTCCAGCAATCTGATAATCTGGTCCAGCAGGAAGGTGATGATGGCCAATAAACATTCCCTCCTCCCTACAGAAAAAACCTCCCCAAGAATTTGAAGCTTAGAAAGGAGCTCTTTTTTAAAAAAATCACCTGAACAATTCTTCCCTTTGGTTTGAAGATGATTCTTATATCTATCTCTAAATGTAACAGGTATCTCCAGAGATTCATAAACAGACGAGCACATGGGCGAGCACACACAACTAGCTGTCATCAGGCCTCCAAATTACATCTCCCCAACTTTCTGAGTTTTAGTTTGAGGCAGTTCTTAGCATACAGACACTTTCATAAAAGCGCCTTCAGCTAAAGGCCTCAGCATGCTTTACAAACAATGATGAATCAAATCCCACATCGTCCATGGACTCCATTATAGAGACATACTGTACCTCTGTGAGATGGCTTACATACAGCAAACTGATGGCAGAGGTAGGAATGGAAACTGGGAGTCCACTGCTGTCACCCTACACTGATTTATATTAGGGAAAAAAACAGATTCCTACTGGCAGAATTTGGTCCATTGCAATTACTTGTTAAATCTCTCCTCTTTACATGTGGCACAAGCAATACAGGCAGAGTTTCCAAAGGGGACCTAGGAGTTGGCATCCATTGACTTCCCCCAATTCCCACAGGTGCCTTTGAAAAAATCACAGTTTAAAGCACCTAGACTGAAATCTCGGAGAATTTTCTTCCAGTGTCATAACCATCTGACTCCATTTTGGGGGAGGTGAATAGAAAGGCACCATGCTTTATTCAATCCTAAAATATGCTGGTGTAAGCTTGCAGTATAATTGGAGTTATTTCAGGTTTACATTGGTGTACCTCGGGGCAGAATTTGACCCCATATGCATAATTTATTACTTAATATTGGCCGATTTGCTTATATTGATGCCTTGGTCTAACAAGAGGAGACAGGGAAACCCTCCACAACACTGTTCCTGTCACCCCCAAATTAGATTTTATTAACACAGATCACCCACAGCAAAGCCAGCCTACCAAATCCATTAATCCTCTATCACCATCAATATTATCATTGCCACAAACCCAATAGAAAGCATTTGTCAGCTCTCAGTAATAAGCCCTGAGCTAGCATGAAGATCTCTGTCTTTCACCGGGTGGCTCACAGTATGTTATGAAATATTTATGAACCACCAGCCAGATGTCATCTCAAGCATTTTGTTTATGATGTTCACAGTGGGCACAGGGCCTGAAGAGCACAAGCACTTCTCGGCAGTGTCACCGTCAGGTTCAGACACTCCCCCACACATGACAAGAAGAAAACGACCCAACAAAAAGAGGGGTTGAATATCCCAGAAGAAAGTGGCAGCTGTCGAGGTTAGGGCTTATCCAGTCCCAGCAGTGACACATACTTCCTGCAAAACATTCAAGATAACATATTTGCTCTCACCAAATAAGCAAGGAAACCCCACCACATACCTTAAAAAAGTTGAGATGAGGACTAGTCAAAAAAGTTCTCTCAAGGCTTTCCTCCTCCTCCATAAAAAACTGAGTTAGTGACAAAAGTTTGTTTTGTTGCTCAAAAAAATGTTTTCTATAGAAAGTTTTGATTGGCCTAGATAAATTGGAGGATTGGGCCAAAAGAAATTTTATGAGGTTCAGCAAGAACAAGGGCAGAGTCCTGCACTTGGAACAGAAGAATCCCAAACATTGGTGCAGGCTGGGGACTGACTGGCTAAGTAGCTGTTCAGCAGAAAAGGACCTGGGGATGACAGCGAATGAAAGGCTGGATAGAAGTCATCAGTGTGCCCTTGTAGACAAGAAGGCTAATGGCATATTGGGGTGCATTTCCAACAGATCTAAAGAACTTATTATTCCCCAGTTCTGCCCCCCTCCCACCAGTATAGAAAGGATGTGGATATATTGCAGAGGGTCCAATGGAGAGCAATGAAAATGATTAGGGGGCTGGAGCACATGACCTATGAGGAGAAGCTGAGGGATTTGAGCTTATTTAGTTTGCAGAAGAGAAGTGTGAGGGGCGATTTGATAGCAGCCTTCAACTTCCTGAAGGGGAGCTCTAACGAGGATGGAGAGAGGCCATTCTCAGTAGTGATGGATGACAGAACAAGGAGTAATGGTCTCAAGTAACAAAGGGGGAGGTGTAGGCTGGGTATTAGGCAAAATTATTTCACTGGAGGGTGGTGAAGCACTGGAATGCATTACCGAGAGAGGTGATGGAATCTCCATCCCTAGAGATTTTGAAGTTATGGCTTGACAAGGTCCTGGCTGGGATAATTTAGTTAGGGCTGATCCTACATTAAAAAGGGGGCTGGACCTGATGACCTCCTGAGGTCCCTTCAAGCCCTAGGATTCTATGATTCCATCTTTTTTTTTTTTTTTTTGTCAAAAAGTCACATAGTTGAAGACCGAAATAAGAAGACTGAAGAATGTTTCAGCCAAACTTTTTAGACAAAAATCTCCCTAGAATTCAGAAATGGTGCCATGGTGTACTGAGAGCTTCATGATTGTATTCTCTATTGGCTGAGCTCCCCAGGGATACTCCATCTCCCATGAAGCACTGAGGGCTGCATCTGTATAATGTGGGCTGCATCTCTGGGATGGATGTATTACCTGTCCATCTACAAAAAATAAGTAAAATAAAATTAAATTAAGGATTAGTATTGGCTCTATGGTAGCAGTATCATTCCAGTTGATCTAGTAGCTTTCATTTCACCACAGGCAAATGTCTGCTGAGAGCATTTTGAATTAGCAAGATAAACTGTTCCAATTAATTCATTTACCTTAACGTTAACCTGGCAGAGTGCACTGCCACCCTCACTTCTGCATTGCTGCTGATGGCACAGCAGGGCTGAATGCATGAAGAACACAGCTGCTGGTGCTGCCTACAGAGCCCAGGGAAATGGAAACACTCTTCTACCCACCTTGAAAGACTACAGTAGGGGTCTTATGTGTACTGCTGTACTGAGGGAAGCTCTGGGAGCTGCGGGAAAAGTCCACAAGCACACTAAGGGGGGTGATGACATTATGAGCACTGAAGTTTCTGAAGCAGCATTGCAGAACTAGGATATATATATATATCTCGTAGAGCTGGAAGGGACCTTGAGAGGTCATTGAATCCAGTCCCCTGCCCCCTTTGGGAGCAGGGCAAGTGACGGAAAAGCCAGGGGCCAATTTACTTTTTTCATACTTTAGGCTTAGGCCTTTAAACATTTTTAGAAGGGGAGGGGATGGGAGGGATAGGTCCAACCAACCAAAGATGCAATTAATCCCAAGACAGCATGCGTAAGACCCCAGTACTTCTTAACTCCCACTTTTGTCTTCAGCATATGGCTGAAGTGTTACCTAATTTATCCAATCATGGACCAGACTTTCATGGTGCTTGGTGCCGCACAAATATACCCCCAAAGGGCAGCCCTGTCCCAGAGAATTTACAATTCAAATACAAGCCAAAAGACAGATGGCTACAGAGAGGTGAGCAGAAACATTGTCTCTTGACAGGTGCCTTTGACTGGATGATGATGACTTTAGACAATCCAAAAGCTCCCTTGGTTTCTTTCACAGGAATCCCTGGCTTTAACAGAATCCCACAAGCTCTCTGTTTAAAGAGAAAATACTTGAATTCATTTTCATCCTTCTTAAGAGAAAAACACAAAACATGGTTTTCATAACCTGATTAGTGCAGGAAAGAATGCTTCCTAGAGCTTCCCCCGGTACTTGAAAGTACAGGGACATGAGCTTAGCCTGGCTAAGGTTGGCTTAGGCTGAGGCCTCAGCTACTCGCAGAGTTACACAAATTTAACAAAAAGCATTTTAAAATGTTTTTGCTAAAGAGGTGCCAGTTCGTGTGTGGACACTCTTAATTCAGATCAACCATGGCTACAATCACCTTAGCTTAAGTGAAGTCCTTGATGACTTCATCTAATATAAGCTTCAACCTTCCAGCATGATTCAAACCAAAATACACACCTATTTCACTAAACTGGGTATTAAAAAAAATCTGATTTTAGTTATACAGGTTGTCCCTCTCTCTCTCATCTAACAACATCCATAACTCAGTCTAATTTCAGTTAGCTGGACAGCGACTTAGCATGGGTGTGGCCAAATTTTCTCTGGGCCCATAAAGTTTGTTTACAGCCACCAGTCCTGGCGCTCAGTGTTTCATGCTGTTATTTAGCTATAAAAGTTACTCCTAAATGTCTTCTAAAAGCCTAGTTAGCGGTGAAAGAGTTGGTAATGCGCTAGACAATATTGACTTCCTCCAGTTCAGCAAATCCTCTTCTCCAGCATCGGTCAGGACCCAAGAGTGCCAGCGAGAGAGGCTGGACATGTACTGGTGAAAGCAAATCCTGATTCTTCGTGTTTCTTCTGTACATTGATGCAAATCAGTCCACAAATGTTCAAACATAAGGCCAGATCCTCAGCAGGTGTGAATTGCCACAGCTCTCCTGAAGCCAATGGAGCATGGAAGGTCTGCCTCATAAAGAGCACCTGATCTTCCGCCCTAACCTGAATGACGAAGCCACTGATGTGAATATTTACATATTATTTGCCATCCATCTAACAACCTTTCACACCACAGTTTTTCTTGTCTTGCAGCACTTTTCACAGTACAGACAGGGAGAGAGAGAATGCGGGCAATTTGTCTTCTGGCTAAAGAGGTTGGATCAATATATTGCAATGGGAGAGCTATTCCTAGAAGAGTAATCATCTTCCCATGGGAAGGTATTGCTGTGCAGACCAGCACCAAGAAACAAATTGCATAATACTGGCCAAAGCCTGGAGAGTCCCACTGCCCCCATTATATTCTTTCCTCTCCACACAGAAGGCAGAGGCCTGGCCAGAGCCAGGATTTGCACATGGATGCAGTGTAGCCATCTCCATGTACTAGGAACTCACAAGACAGACCCTGTAAAGTCACAAAATGAAGCTTCTTTAAGCTCTCAAAAGGAATGAACAAAACTTACAGAGAATTCAGCAAGCGAATCACTCATACACATAATAATCACACATACACACGATAATTCCTTTTCAGTACTCACAGAATCACGGGCACTTTCTCATGCTCCTCTACTAACATCATATATGCCATCATGTGCCAACAATGCCCAGATGCTTTGTATATTGGACAGACTTCTAACTCCCACAGACAAAGGGTCAATGGGCACAAAACAGACATCAAAACACTCCAGATCCACAAAACAGTTAGTCAACATTTTAATGGAATGGGGCATTCTGTCAATGACCTAAAGGTATGTGTGTTACTGAAAAGGAATTATCGCACCGTTTTGGAAAGAGAAACGGCCGAGCTGGCTTTTATATTCAAATTCGGCACATTAACACGTGGTTTAAATCGTGATGGGAACTTTCTGAGTCACTATAGGGGCTTGTCTGCATACTTGGCTCAGTCTAATTCTTGACGTTCTCCCCCACGTCTCCACTCTCTGATTTGCTCACCTTGATTATCTTTTTCTGATTTGTCCTCCTTGCTTTCTGTTTTTGGTTCTCTGTGCCTTAAATATTGAGTCTGTCCTGGTCTGGCTATGGTCTGAAGAAGTGGGTCTGTCCCATGAAAGCTCACCTAATAAACCATTTTGCTAGTCTTTAAAGTGCTACTTGTTTTGATGTTTTTTGTTTTGTTTTGATAAAGATTCATATTCATATGCTCCTTTTTGTTTTGATAAAGATTCATATGTCATTTCATGTTTCAAACACCTTTCTGGAGGACAAGTATCAGAGAGGTAGCCGAGTTAGTTTGTATCTTCAAAAACAAGAAGTAGTCCTGTGGCACCTTATAGACTAAAAGATATTTTGGAGCATAAGCTTTCGTGGGCAAAGAGCCACTTGCATCTGCTTATGCTCCAAAATATCTCTTAGTCTACAAGGTGCCACAGGAGTTGTTGGTATTCCGAAGGACAGTGATCCATGCTGGTGGTGGTTTCTGCTCAATAAGAATGCAAAGCAGAGTGGACTGATGCATGTTCATTTTCATCATCGGAATCAGACGTCACCAGCAGAAAGTTGCTTTTCTTTTATGGTGATTTGATTTCTGCAGTTTCCTCATCAGAGATTTGTTCTTTCAAGACTTCTGAAAGCACATTCCCCACCTCATCCTTCTCAGATTTTGGAAGGCACTTCAGGTTCATACACCTTGGGTTCAGTGCCGAATCAGACTGTTCTCACTGGAGACCACTCTCCACAGAGCAGGGTGCTGGTAACATGTAGCACCTACACCACAGGAGACTGGGAGGGAAGCAGAAATAGTTTTCCTCTGAAGACATCAGTAAAGTGTATGAACACAGCCTGTCTCTAGACCATCTGGCTGCTGATAATACAATATTAATAACCACACGCAAGTAAACCAGGCTTCCCTGGAGGAGCAGGGTTTCAACTAGACAATGTCAAAAAAATTGATGTAATCCAAGTTCTGATGCCACTGATAGCAGCTGGCTTTGGAGGAGGGGTTGGGTTGGGACTATCTTCTTATGTATTTACATGGCTTCTAATATAGTTCCCGAAAGGGTCCAATGTTTCAGAGGGGTGTCTTTGGAAGACGAAGGATTAAAGATTGATTCAGCTGAAAGCCTGGCAGCCACAGGTCAGAAGACATCTCAGGGAGTGTGTGAGCACTGTCCTGTGAGGCTGAGCACATTCCAGTGGGAGACGCAGCTCGGTGGTGAAATGGTCAGGCAGATGAATAAGCTGATAAGGAGTTTGGTCTGTTATGTGAGGATAAACTAGCGTGAAAAGGTGCCCCAAGGTGCAGCTCCCTAGTTATAATGCGCAGTAATGTGTATGAGAGGGACATCACACTCACGCTGTACTGGAGATGTTCCCACCTCCCACACCATCCACTTTTTCCCCACGTACTCAAGGCTTTACTGTCACAAGCTGGTAAAGGACAATAGGGATGGGAAATATGGAGTAGGGAAGGTTTTACTTCTACATAAATCCTCATGATCCTGACTCCCTGGTGACCCCAGCAGGCCCCCAGAGCTCTGCAGGGATTAACTCAGCTCTTCTGGGCTCAGCCACCACACCCTTCGCTTGCAGCCTGTGTTCCAAAGGCTCACCTAGCTCCCCCTAATGTAAAATGCTTTTTGTGCACCTGTGACATACGTGCCCTGAGGAAAGGAGAGTCTGGGAGGAGATGCGGACAGGGACATCTGGATTAACTGGAAGGTATCTGTGATAGGAAGGAGGAAGATGGATTGGCCTGGGGCAGTTCTTTTTGAATCAAAGAACAGCAGGCAGGGGCATCTGGGTGGGACAGGGATTAGCGTGCATCTCACCATTTTTGTGCGGGGCATTTCAAACCAGGGCAGCTGCTGTTACAAGAATTTGGGTGAAGTCCCATTGCACTTAGGGATGGATAAGAACTAGTATAGGTTTCCCAATGTGATAACTAAGGATACCCACCAAACATCCAGATAATGTGCAGGGGGTCTGGATAATATCGCAGTCCCTGAATTTAAACAATAGCACCTCTGTAATTGCTCCGCGCTAGAGCAGTTCTTTGGCTGCTGAGGGTTGGATGACTGGCAGATGTTTCTCTGGGAAGGTACCATTTTCAGAGAGCGTTATTCCCAATCATAGCATCCTTCCAATGACAAACAGGCCAGTAACACCAGAAGAGCTGTTTTATCCATGGTGGGGAGGGTCTTCTAGCCTGCAGTACATGTGAAACTTTTGCAATGGAAAGTGAAGCAATTTTAAATTCTGAGACAGGTTTTTATTGTTGTTGAAAACAAACACGTTTCATGATTCAAGTGACTCTGGAACCATTTGGTTGGAATTTCCATTTAGCACCAGACCAATTCTGACCTGAAAAGCAGCAGCTTTCCTAGCGCGAAAAGCTCCTTCTGACTGACAGGGGTCACTACACATCAGCACTCCAACTTTGAAATCCAAACGGCTCTGCTTTAGGACCCAGTGGCATAAAATTCAGCAGAAATGCAACGCCTGCGTGGGGTGGTATAGTAAAACACTGTCGGGGGGAGGGGAGCAGGCACAGTCATTTTCATGTGTGTGTGTGTGTAAAACACTATCTCCAGAGACAGAGCTCCCCTAGCAATGCAGAATGGGCAAAGGCATGGAGCAGGAAAGAGCTGGCTTAGCAGCAATTACCAGACCTGGCTGAGAGATCCTGAGGTGGGCCTCACCTCAGGTTGCTAGGTGTGTGGTATTTGACCGGAAAGCCTAGTTGAAAAGGCTGGTGTCCCTGCTTGGCACTTCCAACTGAGCCACTTGTGGGATTAGAAAGTTGGCAACCCTAGCCTCACCCAGAGTTACCCAGCCAGTACCCACTGAAATCATGTAAACCCAAGCTCGGCAAGCTACTTGGCTAACTACTTATCTATGAAGAAACTTCATTCAGTTCTACCTCAGAGCTGAGACAGGATGGTCCAGTGAACTGGTCTATGAGTCAGGGAATCTAAGCCTTAGTCCTGGCCCAGCTACTGAGCTTAGACCAGGCATTTAGCCTGTTTCTGCTCTGATTAATTTAGGCTATTATTGCACCTCAGAGAGCAGGGCTGTGGTTTGTACAGCACCTACCACAACGCAACTGGACAGTGTGCAATAGCTGTATCCAGCTCCGAGGGCTTTAACAAAAAAAGTCAAGATTTAATTCAAATTCTTCCTCCCTCCACATCCACGCTTCAGAAATCCCTAAACTCACACCCCAGTAAGGAGTACTTCTATTAACAAAGCCCCAGCACAGCTACGTTCCTGTAGGTGGCCATTCCCCTGGCAACTCTAATGCCTAATTGGAAGCCCTCTGGGGCTATAAAGAATTTTAAAGAAAGCTGGGTTCCTTCCCCAGAGTCCATTTTGGGAAAGGGTGGTCCCTCCTGTGTCTCTCTGGGTGATTGTCAGCTCATCTGGCTATCCATTTTCTTCATTCCAGGCTCTACAGAACTCCGCCCCAACACAACATAGCTCAGTCTGGTTGGGTTCCCTCAGTGCTATTGCAATATAAATAATTGTAATAATAAACAGCACAAGGAGATTGAAATGAGAAAGTGAATAATCAAAAAACTCTGCTCCCGAGTTCTCTCGGTGCATTGACAGTTGAGTCTCCCACTGAATTCAGGCCAACAGAGCTGTTATACAGAAAGTTTGCTTCTGCAGAAACTATAGTGTATATTTCATCTGACACTGGTTAAAGCAATTTCAAACCACCTGTAGGATCACATTGTAAGGTTTTCCCAGAATGATCAAACAAATGGGCTATGAGGTCAGGTACCTACTTCAGAGACGGCAAATATTTGATACTTTTGTGTTAGAGGAACCCCTCTTTCACCAACAAAGTAGCTGGATGGTTATGCAGGGCTGTCCGTAGGAGGAAAATTCTTTTCTGACCACCTGAGGCCATCTGCTTTGCTCTAAAGCTTACAGACTAGCCGATGCCTTGCTATAAACATAGTGTTGTCAACTCTTGTGGTTTTATAGAAAGTCTCACGGTGTTTGGAATTTTTCCTAAAGCCCCAGCTTCTCGAATACAAGGATTTTATGGCAATCTTAGTTTTCATTGCTTTGCAAAATGATAAAATTATTTTGAAAGCCTTTCCCATGCATGCAAATGGGAACTGCATGCTCTGAGCCTTAACCTTAGACCAGCTGTGTAAACTAAAAGTAAAAGGCAACTCTTTGTGAAAAACACCTATGCTGCAGTTACATGACAGTGATCTGCCAACAGATGTCACTGCCTGAAGAGATTTCCTGACAAAACTTCTGTCGACAGAGTGGCCGAAATGTCTGGCAGCTGTCTCGACAAAACAGGTACCTGGAAGCACAGCAGACATGGCTGCCCATTTTTCTGGATGCCCTGTCTGTTGAAAAAAGCCCACCACCCCAGTCCCTGAGCATCCACACAGACTTTTTGTCGACAGAATCTGTCAACAGCAGTGGTATGCCTCATGGCTGAGAGGCAGAATACTTCCCGTGAAAGTGCTGAGTTTTGTCAACGAACTGTCAACAAAACACATTTTGTGTGTGGATGTTCCACAAAACTGGGATTTTGCTGGCAAAATTTGCTAGTGTAACCATAGCCCAAGACTAGATACAACTGGGCCAGATTCTCCCCCCTCCTGAGAATTAGGCACAATTCCAGTCCTACTGCAAGAATCAGAGAGTTAGCTGTGTTAGTCTGTATCTTTGAGAACAACAAGAAGTCCCGTGGCACATTATAGATTAACAGATATTTTGGAGCATCAGCTTTCATGGGCAAAGACCCGGTTCATCAGACACAACCAAAATATCTGTCAGTCTATAAGGTGTCTACTGCAAGAATGTAACCGGAGCACCAGATTTGTGTTGACCTTATGATTGCTAGGTGAAAATCAGCTGCTTATGAAGATAATCTATCAGTGAGATATCCTGCATATCTTAAAATCCTATTCTAAAGTTCCATTTTACTCACCCACCCACCCACTGTGTCTGTGCAGACATGCTAAATTTAGTAGCTGCTTATTTAGTTATCTAAAGTGTTCTAACTAATCACTGCCTTTTCCTTTATAGACTGCCGGTTGGGTCTCGAGGCAAGCTGGAATGGAGCAAATGGACAATGGGGAACATGGAGCTGCATTCAAAGAGGGGTCTTGTTATTTTTGTACCAATTACAAGTTTATGGATCAGGCTGAAAGGTGTTTAATATGTTGTAATATTTAGACACACTTGGCTCCAACATTTATAGGGGCTGTTTGTAGCAACAAGGAACATGCGCTCACCCTGTAAGTATGTGGTGCTCACATAAAAACTGCACAGATGTGCTGGCGAAAAGAAAAGAAACCCAAATCGACCTGAGAAATGGGGAACAAGTGTTTCTGGTTGCATTGTGGGCACCAAGTGGGAAGGTGAGGAGGTAAGTGATACCTGTCATGCTTTCTCCCATCAGCTGCTGCCTACGTTTATATGGTATTTTCTTTTCAGGTCCCAAACCCCATTGCACAATATTATAAAAATGCTATAAAATATTTTACAGCATCGTACAACTGTATTTCTGCCAGGGCGTTTAACCCCTGAGTTGCATCTCCTCTAGCAGATGCCTGGCATGTGTCCAATCAAAAAGCGACTCAGACAAATCTGTGGATGCATTTTATAGTCTGGGGTCTCTGTAGAGGCATCTGAAAGGTGCCAGATGGGCAGTCTGAAGTAGATAACTCATGGAATCAACAGCAGCTGGTTCAATGCCCCACACTTCTCTGCCCTGGGGCATCAGTCTGATCTATGTGCCAGAGTGGAGATTAACATCCATGTCTACACTTGGGAGAAACTTGCCCAGGACTGTCCCCACTGGAGAGTGGTAATCTGTGAGGGGGGTGGAACAATCTGAGAGGTCCTGCTGCAGCACAGATGATGGAGAAGAAGAAAAGAGGGGCAAAAACTGCACCCCCCTGACCCCGCCAACAGCTACCAACACCTGCCCCTTCTGTGATAAGACCTGCAGCTCCAGAATCAGATGGGTCAGCCAAGAGAGGGTGACATGAAGACATCCTACTCATTACTGAATGACTGCAAGATTCTTGGACTATTCTGTGTTCATCCCTTGCTAAAGCACCACACAGTGCTGATTCTGGTGATGGATTTGGTGAAGTGGACACTTCACTGCTAGGAGCCTGACTGAGACTCACCAAATTCTTTAGCAGGGAGACCACAGAGGGGTACAACTGTTGGACCCTACTGATACCTGAGAAAATTTGAACCAGCCATCTCCAAGAGGTAAAACGTCCAGATTCCATTGATAGACCTGCGTGGGGCAAAGTCATAATGCATCACAATGGATTTAGAAATTACAGAGGTTTGTTTTCAGTCTGATTTGAAATGAATGAAACCTTTTGAAATCTTCGGCAAAAAGGCAGGGAACCCTAGTCCTGAGGCAGTCTTCCAGGCAGCCCTCCAGGGGCAATGGGGCCAAGGGCCTGGAAGCTCTGTTCTCCAACAGCTCACCAAGAGGGCTGTATCAGACATTGAACTAGGTTCTGCTGCAACTTCATCAAACTTGCACTATCTCTTCAAAACATTCCCAGTGAGGCAAATTGTCATTTGCAGATGAAATATTTTGGTTTCCTTCAGAGGACTTCCAGCCAGTTCCGCTCATTTGCATGTGTCTGAGTGTACCATAGTGGCCAGATCACTGGGCTCCGACACCGGAGATGTGGGCTCCATTCTCAGCTCTGCCACTAGTCTGCAAGGTGATCTTGGGCAAGTCGTTTCCCTCTGCCATGCCTCATTTCCTCCATCTGTGCAATGGGGATAATGATACCAGCTTCCTTTGTAAAATGTTTTGTGCTCTACTGATGAAAGATGCTGGATAAAGAGGGAGAGCAGCATGGTGTTGGAGAAGGAGACATCCCTGTTCTTGAGACCTGCTACCCCTTCAGACTGAAAGTGAGAAATTGAGCCCTTTGAATCTACTCTATCGAGGAAGGGCTGAGTGCTTAGCCCGTTAGACCCTTGTACTGGGCATGCCTGGATCATAAGTATGGAAGCAGGGACACATCTCAGAATGGGGCGGGGCATGGAGAATCCAGCTGGCCCCCACTCCTCCCAATAAATATTGCAGCCAGCTTGGGAATTTTTTATATGGGTTGGAAAATTCCAATGAGTTCCTGAGGCCAAAGGCCCTTCTTTTGCAGATGTTGGATTCTGCCGCTGCCAGCAGTCAGCCCTTGGCCTATCGTTTGTTGTAAAGAAAGTGCAAAAATTAGCCAGCTGTACTTGAGAGATTTTCATCTTTTCCTCACCTTTAATCAGAAAAATACGCAATAAGCGGGTCTGACGGGATTTATTCTGGCCTGGGGAAAACTCACCCCTGCTCAGTGGCCTATAAGCCACTTAAAACTCACTTAAACCTTAGTTTCAGGAATTAAGTGGACCAAAGTGGTGTTTTAGCTTTGGGCTGGCCCATGCCCTGAAGGTGAATTTTCACCCTGCACCACAGACCCACATAGAACCCTGGGAGACAGAAACTGAGGTACCTTTTGTCTACAGCGAGTGAGAACACATTGCAAGTTGTGCTTCGTTGTCTGCCTCCCAGGACTATGATTTGGTGTGTGGTGCTGAGTCCCAGGCTAGAGCAGCCTAGAAGACAAACAGTTCCTCAATGTACTGAATCCCAAGGTGATATTTTGTTTCCAGCCTGAGTGTTCAGTCGCTTTCCCTCCATCCCTTCCTCTTTGAAATCCTAAAGCAACCTGCGGTGTTCCATGTCACCAGAGACATTGCAATAGTTTAACGAGGCGCTTGTGCCAACATTTCCCCACAGGCCAGAGGGCTTGCAGGGAAGGGCCGTGAGAGAATGGGGGGATCTATTCAGTTTTCCTGTTTAAACAAAATGGGTTCCATAAACATAAAAGAGAAAGCCGTTCTTGGCGGATACACGTATAGTATGAGCCTTGACTGGGAGTGTTTATACTTTGTTTCTGGAACCCAAATGAAATCAAACAGAGGTCTATAATGGGAACCATTCGGCACAGCTTTAATTACAGTGCTTGCTACCACCGCCTCCCAGGTATTAATTAATAGCAGAGCACAGGGGCCAGCTGGCACAACTTGAAAAGGGGGCGAGGGTGAGATCCTTGGGTGAAACTCGGGGTCTCCTATCTTAGACAGTGCCTGCTGTCAGGTTCCATCCGCTCCATTCCAAAAGCAAAGGGTTTTCTCCTCAGAATGCGGACATTCCCACCAGGCCCACAGAAGGCCTACGAAGCCATGAGCCAGCTGCTTCCAGAGACCCCCATTGTGCTGGGCACTGTAGCGAGACAATACAGTGTCTCCCGCCATGGAGAGCTTACCAGCTCCATGCACAAGACAGAAGGGGGACCAGTGATGATGCAGCTTGCCCGAGGTCACAGAGCCGCTCATGAGCTGAGACAGCGACAGGTCTCTTGGTAACTGCGTGGTACTTCATAGAATCCTAGGGCTGGGAGAGACCTCAAGAGGGGGTCCTCAGTTTGCTAGGCCACACTGCAGCTCTGTAGTGCACTGGCTTAACTCTGTTCCTGAGTCAGGGAAATTCTCTCCCCAGGCTGTAGCTGCTTTTGGACAATCTCTCCAAAAGGGGTGCCTCAGTGGGGCTGGAGTGGGGGAGCCGAATTTGGCCGGTAGTGTTTTACTCTTGGCTGGTGAATTGACGGTGTCGGAGGTTGTAGCGAGGTGCTGTGGCTTTCCGGCTTCCCTTGCCCCCACTCATCCACCCCACAGCCCCATAGGCAGAGGAATCCTCCCAGAGGCCTTGGTAGGCAGAGCCAGAGCACCCTTGCCCCACCCTCAGAGACTGACACACAAGGCAGGAAATGGCGGAGTGGGCTGCACAGAGCTCATTAAAAGAGTGGCCACTGAGCCTAAAAGACAGCCCTGACCGGGCTCCTGAGAACTGGGGCTGAATGGCCTGTGCCAGACCTCCAGACTGGTGAGACTGGTCAACCGGGCAGGGCCACTCGTTTGTTCTGTTTGTCCACCACCTGTCGGCATGGGTCCTGCTCCATAAATGGGAATCCCATCTGCTATCATAATCCATTCTAATAAACAGCAATAATAAGGTCCAGCAACTCCCACAATAAGGTCCTCTCTGGGGCCTGCGTGGACTCTTGTGCTTGGTGAGGGACATTGCATAAACAGCAGGAGTTTCTGATACCCAACTGTCTGGTCTGTTATTTACAGAAATTAGGCACATATACAGAGTGAGCCTCACCCCCAAAAGGTTATTATCCTTGGAGATGGCAAACCAGAGGTTCTCTTTTTTGTACCCTTGGGCATCTCTGGCTGGTTCTAGTCGATGGCATGCGGGCGAAGGATCATGATAAGCCCAGGCTTAACGTTGGGAATCAGGGTCACTGTAATTTCCTGTTAATGCAATGAGCATGGTGCATCACCTGCATCATGTCATCTTCTACCACTAATACTAACGATGATGATGATAAATAAAGGCTGGCCAATGCCCTCCTACAAAGTCTGAAGATATGAAGCAATCAGCAGTGCCCGGGGAAATTCACCCAAGATCTTTTTCACAGATGTGTGTTCTGGTGCAGGCCTTTCCCTCCAGCTTGGTGCCGTTTGCAAAAGTTTGACCATTTTCTAATTGCTCATGCATACCGACAATAAAAGCAAAGCCAGTGCTAGGCAGAAGCAGGCTAAACAATTATTTAGGGGCCCAAGCAACTCCAGGGGGCCCCCACTCATTTTTTCTTATAAAAGCACGTCTGTTTTATTGCTTCAGGGGCCCCAAAATATTCCTGCTGAGGGGCACCTCTGGGCTAGCATCAGCTGTGCATAAAATACATGCACACAAGCTGTAACATTTATTTACGTCCTCAAAAGAATCATAGAAATGTAGGGCTGGAAGATCCCTCTGCTGGGGCAGGATTCAGTGTACTCACCTATTCCCTAGGGGTGTTTGTCTAACCAGTTTTTAAAAAGCTCCAGTGATGGAGATTCCACAACCTCCTCACAAACATTCGTTCTGGAGAATAGGCTTTACAAGCACATGAGCCGTCACTGCTGAAGTCAGTGGAGTTATTCATGTGCACAAGGACATTTCCCTGAATCAGGCCGTGCAGAATTAGGATTATAAATGTTGGGACAGGGTCTGTCATTTGGTAAAAGGGAGATTTTCAAATGGGCCCACAGGAGTTGGAGCAGCTCCCCAGCTGAAAGAGAATGGGCTTGCTGTCCTAAATTCAACAAGAGTTTTTGAAAATCACCACCTATATTTGGACAGGTGCCTAGAACAACAGAGCCCTAACCTTCTTGACACCTTTAGGAGCTATAACAATATGGAGATTAAATAATGCAATTAATAGAAGCAGTAACAGTAACAATGTATTGGAGTTGTACCATTGCTGCTATTCAGAGTGTAGGTTGTTTCCTGCCCTTAACTATTCTACACAAAAATACACAAAAGTACAGATGCTTGAAGAGGCCAACATCCACACATTAAATGAGTTGCACCCAAGCAGCCACACATACACAATGCGACTATATGTAAACACACACCAAAGCACACAAATCCAAGTGCAGACAGACGTAAATCAGATAGAATTCCTATTATTAAGCCACAGACAAATACATGTATACACTACATACACATTTATTATTAGGGATGTAGCATCAGGGATACTTCTGCATTAAGGGACAGATCCTCAGCTAGTTCAAAGTGATGTAGCTCTATTGGTTCCATAGAGCTGATCCTGGTGGAGTTATGCTGATTTATGCCCTCTGAAGATCTGGCCTTGTTTTCATTTTATATCCAAACAAGTTGCCCGGTGAATTGGAAGCTAAACTTCAACCATTCTGAATCTAGGAGTTAAACACTGTCCTGAAATTGAAATAGACCATTGTGCATTATGTCCATTCTGTCTCTGCCTGTATCTCTACTGATATGGAGGACCATTGCACAGAGAGAAAAGACGTGGTGGCCCTTTCATTAAAGAATTACGTCTTTTCTTCAGCCTAGCCCTACTTTACTGGTTAGTGGTTTCCATCTTTCATCATGCAAAGTGAAATGATTAAAAGAGAATTACTGGAATTCCGCACATCCCCATCACAGATCAGGCCTGGTCATTTGGAAAATAAGTAATGGGGATCATTTGTTAATGTCACTGTTAAGTGATGATTTTTTAATGCTTAACTCGCAGGGCATATTTCCTCTTTATTTCCAACTTTGTTTGTAGATCTGTTAATTTAATTAAATCTCTGCTGTCAAAGCAATGTTCAAGATGAGCAACTGTGAAAGATACCTGGCTTGCGCTGGATAATTAGAGCATGGGGTGGGAAGGTTGGGAATGGCTCAGATTCCTAGCAGAAACTGACATACCTGGTAGAATATAGCCACTTCTGAACGATGCCTGCTCTCAGCGAAACCTGTTCATTTTTTTATTCAATGTGATGCTCCATTTAGAATTTTCTTTTTAAACAACGAAAAAGCATGTTAAAATACTTGCCCTGACTGAAACGCATGAAATGTTCCCATCAGCCCCAAACTGTATTTGTCCCTTTTCAAGCTGCCAGCTTCTATGAGGCATCACTATGATAAGCAGTTGCAATGTGCAAACCAGGCAGCAACAGTCTCTTTTTGTTGTTGTTGTTGTTAGCGTGAGGGCCCCAGCTTTCCAGACTTCATTTAAGTTACTAATTCACATCCATTAGGTTGAATTTCAGTTTCAAAAGAAATTCCATTTGTACCACAATAAACAGAATGGAATTGCATGGTTATGAGTCAGTGGAATTTCCCTTTAAGAGGCCTGTAAGTGACTGGTGGTCTTCAAAGCATTTAAATCCAATGCACGCTGGGGTCCACAGTGTGAACAAGGGGACCATTTATTGAGCCCATGATTGCAGCCAGGTGATGGTGTCCCCAGGGGCCTCCCCTTTCCGCACAAACGCTTTTATCCATCCAGGATCATCTTTGGGCAAAACTTCATCTAATTTGTTCAACAGCCTTTGCACCAAGGGAGAACATTGTGTCGCTGTTTTTCCATTAGGAGGGATTTTAATGAATGCCTTGGTTTGTCCCATGGAGTAGATCTCACCACGGCTTTCTGCCCGACAAAGGCCAGTCCTGCAAACAGGAACAGAGAGGGGAGCTACTGAGGGGAGATTCTGGAGTAGCACAATGTCCATTGGGACTGCTTGTGTATAAGTAGAGCCATCCCCGCCACAGGATGAGGTGGGGTGGTCACCCCAGACCCTGTGCTTCTGGGGGCCCCATGCAGGCTGCCTCAGCTCTCCAGTGGAGAGAATGGGGCAGGATTACCTGGGGCAAGGTGCAGCAGCAGGTGGCATCAGCAGCAGGAGGTCGCCCCCCCGCTGTACTCACCCTGCGAGCAGCGCCAGTGGCAGCCTACTGCACTGTGCCTTCCCAGCACACTGAGCCCTGCTTCTCTGCACCAGTATGAAGCAGCCTCTGCTCCCCAGCACCTGTACCAGAAGCAGGGCTCTGTAGGCCAGGAGGGGAGCTTAGGGGAGGTGAGTCCCTCCTGCTACTGTGCCCGCCGCACCCTGCCCCAGGTGATCCCTGGCCTGGTTGGTCAGAGAGGGGAAAAGGGGTAGGTTGGAGTTGGAATCGGGGAGGGGCAGGCCTGCCATTCAGCAGAGTTGCCCAGGCCGCCCCCCTTGGGACGACCCTAGCAATAAGATGCAAAGTGGTGGCATCCAAGGATACCAAGTACGTGCTAAACACAGGTACTCGCATGTGGGTCTTCATAGTCACAGTAGACGCTGTAAATGAAGTCCTCAATTGAAACTATAAAGGGCGCGATCCATAGTCTATGCAGACTGAAGGATTCCTACTGCTAAACACAAGGACAGGGGATCATGCAGCCAGTCCAACAGGGGTCCTCAAACCCCCAGGAACCATAAATCATGTCTAATGAGAGAGCAATGAGGGAAACTTTTCTTGATGCTGGGAGACAGGGAGGGACAGTGGAGACAGTGTTGTGCTATACTGCAGCTGGACACTGGGTCAAGGTCTGCCATTAATGGCAGACTGAAGGGATCATAATCCAAACAGTGCATAGCCCTGTTCTGGGTGGGTTGTCTCTACCCCCAGAAGATACTCAAGGTTATCTGCCTGCCCTTTTTTTTAAGAATGTCTTGGCTATGTTAGTGCAGTTTAGCCCACCACTAAAGACTTGTTCATTTGAATTCAAGTGGTGTACTTGAGTGCAGCCCACAGGGCTTTAGAGAACGTTAGGCAACATGCCTGGTGACAAACAGAGTAAAACTATCAGCTATCCTTGGTTAAAAATACAGCGGTCCAGGTCCAGTGCCCTGCCCAATGGAACAGTCATTCTCAACCAGGGCCATATGTCCGCTTGGGGCTACGCCAAGGTCTTCCCGGGGGTGCATCTTGTCACCTAGATATTTGCCTAGTTTTACAACAGGCTACTTTAGGAAAAAAAACCTAGAAAATTCAGTACAGTCTAAAAGTTCCTTCAGATGATGACTTGTTTCTATTGCTTCATATGACTTACACTGAAATGTAAGTATAATATTTCTATTCCAATTCATTTATTTGATAAGAAGATGGTAGAAAGTCAGCAAGTTTTCGGTCATTGTCTTTTGGAATATTTGTGCATGATTTTGTAAGTAAGCAGTTTTTAAGTGAGGCATAACTTGGTGTTATTCAAAACATATCTGACTCCTAAAAAGGGTACGCTAATTTGGAAAGGTTGAATGGCACTTGTTTCAAGACCTCAGATTACTTAAGGACGATGTTTCTCAACTGGTAGTATGTTTATCCTTACACAAGGGAAGTCTGGGGGTACTTATACTTTTAAAGGGGCACTTTATAAGCAACAACCACTGGCGAGTGGAACATGTGACACACACTGAATTACTGAAAGCCAGGTGGTGCCACAGGGTCACACCCCACGGCGGGGCTCTGTCTTCACTGCTGAATTAACTCAAGTTGTTTACAGGAAGGTTAATTCTCTGGAGATAGTCTCATTTAAGAGAAAGCACCTATGTCATGCTGTAACAATCAAATTGCTATGTCCACACTGGCCCTGTACTTACTCCTCTGTGAAGCTGAGATTCCTGGGAGAACTTCTCATGGTTCTTAGAGCTGCAGTCAACTGAGCTGTTCTCTGAATTCTAACTAAGAAAGAATTTGTCTGTCCTTTCTGGGCACATGGGAGGAAAGGTGGAAGGCTACACTCAAGTGGCACTATGGGGTGCTGTGTTGCAGAACCAGCCTGGGAACACTGAAGGGAAAAAGTCAGGGAGCCCACTGGAGCTGATAAAAAAGCAATGTCTCCACTTTCTTAGGGACTAAGGAAAGAAGGAGACAGATTCATTTTTCTCAGAGAAAGAGGGCCAATGAAGGAGGTGTAACTCTGTTAAATTGTTACAAAACGTGGACCAACTGGAAAGAGTCCAGGTGAATGTAACAAAAATGGAAAAAGGTTCAGAAAACCTGACCTATAAGTAAGGTTAAAATAACTGGGCATGTTTAGTCTTGAGAAACCAGGAGCTTTTTCAGTTATGTTAAGGGCTCTCCGTGTCTAATGAAGGTAGGACAAGAAGTAATGGACTCAACATGAAGCCAAGGAGGTTTAGGTCAGACATTTAAGAAAAAAATTCCATCTCTAAAGGCACCTAAGCTCTGCAAGAGGCTCCAAGGGAGGTTTTGGAATCCCCACTGTTGGAGGTTATTAAGAACAGATTGGACAAACACCTGTCAAGTAAGGTCTAAGTATACTTGGTCCTGCCTCAGCACATGGGTCTGGACTTGACCTTTTGTGGTCCTTTCCAGCCATATAATGTTATGATTCCAGTTTTTCTGTATCCTCTTTATCCCAGCTCTGGATTTGGCTAAAATCTCCTTAGGAACTAAAAAGTTACAAAAAGTATTTGTAAATAAATGCTTAAAAATAGCTGAAATATACACAATCTTCATGGGGAATGGAGAGAGCAGCTGCTGCACGTAGGGTTGAGCGAACACACAAAATATGTTGTTGGTTGTAAATGTTTAGAGGAAAGTTCCAGGAGACTGTATCAACTGGGGCCTTGAATGAGAAGCATGACATGGATGGGTAGCGTGGATAGATTATGTGTTATCGCGGTCAGTATCCCATAGAATCCTAAGATGCATTTTCTATTCTGCATCGTGCTTGGCCTTTGGGGTGTGTTGCAAAGTGCAAGCAGAAGTAAAACTCTTGGAAGTACCACTTTTATTCTTTAAAATGCTGCTCTCTCTCATAATGTATGCAAGGGATGTCGAAGCCCTGAGCTGGCCTTTTGCATGGCAACTCATGGGCTAAGTCCAACTCCTAATGAAGTCCATTGTAACTGCCCCAGTGACCCCAATCACAGGCTCTAAAATTAACATAGATTTATGATTGCTTGGGCTTTTTATGCACTTTCCCTGCATTGTTGATAGAAAATAAGGACAGGCCAAGAAGAATACTGCAGATTCCAGCCGCCCTGAATTTAGGGAAGGAAAATATCTGCGCTTTGTACATGGAGTCTATCTCTTGTGGAAAGGAACTCCTCCCTGACCTCACCTCTCCCCTGCCCACTGTCACTAGTTTCAGACTGACTTCCTGGGGTTTTTTTTCCCCTGGAAAGAGTTTTAACATTAATTTTGTTCAGATTATTTTACAGAGTCAAATGAGCAGACCAGCTGGAAAATGTTAATATAAGAAAGAAAGAAAGATAGAAAGAAAGAAAGTTACAGGGACAGATCTATGTGTTCAGTTTTTACCCTCCATGGTATTCCACCCTCAAAACTGCAGTGTTGGATTACCTTGTGGTAGTGGGTGACTACCATCTGCCTGTATTGTTCATTATCTTTGTTTGTCTGCCTGTCTTCCTACTGAGCATTATACTGCACACCAAGCCAGACAATGCAAAAATAACAATATTTTAATTACATTCAGCATGTCCAAGTCTCCTGTATTAGGTGGACATTGGGCCACTGAAATGTGATGTTGTTTTGGGTCTGGGCAGGGTCTGGGTTAATCAGTGTCTCAGGTGACACCAGTGGTTTCCATTCTGCTACTGTGCAATAAAGGTTTAATGAAGAAAACAACCCACTGGGCTCTGTAATGAGCCATCAACATTTGGTTGGAATAGTCCATATTAAAGGCATGCAATTGGCTTCTTGAAAACAAAGCCGTGTCTCTCCCAGCTATTCCTCCCAGGATAAAATTTGGTACCCAGCCAGTGCATTACGACAGTTGTTTTGGGAAACTCTGATTCAGAACAAGCCCTCAGTCAGTAATGAGGCTTGTCCAAATGGCCTGGGACTACCCTTGTTTTCCTTTCAATTAACGCTTTCGGATGAAGAATGCAAATCATTTTCCAAACAGAGAAGAAGCAGAAGGGGGAGGTAACAGGACAAGGCGGGGGTGGGGAGCAAAAGGAGGTATGAACCTCCAGCTCACTGAATCTAATCTTGATTTGTCTTGTGGACTGTAAAACCCTTTAATGGTGACTGTGAGTGAGTTCAGAATTAATAACCTTTTAACTGTGTGTCATTAATGAAGAAGGTTATGGCACATTCTTGCCCCATCAAGTTACATTATAGCAACATTCATTGGCCATTAACCAAATGTGCTGAGTGCTGCTTTCCGGGTAGCAGTTTGCTGGGAGAGGGGTTTCTGGACAGGGAGATGATAGGTGAGTGCTGGGGGGGGAGGTGACCACTGCTTATTTGGGGACAATTAGGTGACATCTAGTGGTAAAATGCTGCCCTGGAAGTAGCAGAGGGGAGATTGATGAGGTCTGATTCTGCCAGTGGGGTCACTAAAGGGCTTCCCCTTCCTCTTGAGCAAAGTGAAAGAGGGTCAGATTTTTGCCAAAGTAGTGTTTCCCCAGACAGGGTCAGAATATGCAGCCTGGTGTAAATCAGCATAATTGCATTGACTTTCCATTGACACCAAGCATGGATCTGCTCCTTAGCTTTAAAGCAAACTCCCCCACTCACTTCTAATTTTACAGACTGTCTATCTAATAAACCCACTGTCTAAGTGCCTCTTTCACTGGCTGACATTCACTGCTGTGCACAGAAACAGCACAGGGTCTAGGTATCACTGATGACTCACTCAGCCCTTGGTTGAGAAAGGATGAGACTCATATGCAGAGTTCATCAAACACATTTCTCAAATGAAAAAAAGTTTCCATTTAAAATTTAGCCTATACACATCATTCTAAATTTTTTTCATTTTTTAGGGGGAGGGGTCCCCTGATCTTCTGGTTTTCTGATGAAATGTCATCACACACACACCCCACCCCGCTCAGTTTTTACTTTTTTGCAGTTTTGCCCTTTTTGATTTCTGGTTTCTCTTTGTTTCTGCCTTCTTTTCTCCTAATTCAGCAACAGCCTGGGGAAAAGCAACGGGCAGTGAAATGGTGCAAAATCAAAAAAAAGGAGGGGAGACAACTCCTTCCTCACCTAAATGGAAACAAAAATGTCTGGGAAAAAAGTTAAATCTGTGAAAAGTTGCTCCTTTCCAAAACGTGCAGATTAAAAACAATTTCACCACTTTCAAATCTTTTTGTGAATGCTCTTTACCAGTTTTGACATGAGCTACTCATCAGTATTTTACTCACCACCAGGAAGTTGAACTCCTGGCTCAAAAAAGTATACTGGTCCAAACGCTTAGCTGATGTAAATAAGCAGAGCTTTGTTGACTTGACCTGCTTAACTACAATTCAGGCAAAGTTAGAATCTGGCATTATGTGGTAAAATGCACAGTTTGGGAGTACTTCATTTGTCATGGGACACATCCTACCATCCCAGTTTTCTCTCAGGTTAAATTCCCAGAGCAGCCAATGGGAGTTTTCCTAGGTAAGGACTGAGGGTGAAATTTATGGCATCAAATTCTGTCCTCAGTTACATAGTGTAACTCCAGACAATTTAATAGCTCTTTTGGATCTTCTCTGTGCAACTAACTGCAGAATTTGGTCCAGGTCTGTTAGACGGTTCACGAGGCAGTGAGGCAGTACACACACTGCAATCACTTCATGTCCACTGGAAGGGCATTCGTAGCCTCAGAACCCACTGAGATGCAAAGGTAGCGGACCCTCTGGTAAATGAATTCATGTGACCCCAACCTCCTGGTCTCAGAACGCACAAGGCATCATGGTCTGTCTAATGTCATTCCAGGCATATCCAGTTAGCCCCTCACTCTTCTCCTTTCTTTGAGTTATGGAAGCGCTAAATAAATAGCAGGGGAAAAGTTGACAATATAATTGATGAATTGTTTACCATCGCCCATGCATATAGTTACCATAGTCCATTGGTTTCCACCCATCAGTTTTTCCCACCACTATTACTAAAGTGACACACATGTAATGCAAGAGCACGTAAAGTGAGGTGCATGCTGACTGAGCTGTGTGGTCCCTCAGCATCCAAACAAAGTGCTGCTAAGGTTCAATCATCACAGCCCACAAATTCTAGGTACGCAAGCACAGTTAGAACAACTACCTTATTCTGGGAAAACAGCTGGGTTATGACACTCTTCTGGCCAACTGAGATGGAGGCCATCCACTCAGTAGCCTAGCTTGCCTACTGCTAATCCACCAGCTCTGGGCCTCAGTTACCTCAGAGGGTTCTACTGGGACATTGGATGTCTGCCCCTATGGATTGTCTTGCACACTAGATGTTTAGAATAGACTCCAACAGCCACCATGAAAGGTTCCATATCTCATCACTAAGAACCTGGCCCAAAGATTATAGACGTAAGTGGCAATACTCTTTGTGATGTCATTGGGGGCTGGACTGCACCCATAATCCATACGTTATGCAAGCAATATTAAGTTTCCCCTCTTGAACCCCTCCTGCATAACGAGCACTTGTGAGGCTACATAAAGAAGCTACTACAGAGAATTTCTTTCCAGGTGTTTCACTCCTGGGTCTAGCCCAGATGTTCAGGATCTAACTGATTGTCACATCTGGGCTTGGGAAGTAATTTTCTGCCAGGTCTGATTGGCAGAGACCTTGAAGGGTTTTGCATTCCTCTGCAGCATGGGGCATGAGTCCCTTGCTGCTTTGAACTACAGGAAATGACGGAGTCTCTGTAACTTGAAATCTTTCAATCTGGATCTGAGGACTTTAGTGACTCAGCCAGATGTTAGTGGTCTGCTATGGGATTGGGTGGTGGAGGTTCTGTGGCCTACAATGTTCTGTGGGGCTGACAGCCACTGCGGACCTGGGGGGCAAGGTGTGGAGGGGCTTACTCCATGTCGTCCTCTGAAACTGCTTGGAGCCACAGAGCGCTGCTCCCAGGGTGCTCCCAGCCACTGCCTCTGCTACTGCCGCAGCAGCGATAGCTGGGAACTCCAGGCCTCTATGCCATTGCCTTCCTTGTCCCCCACCACAAGCCTCCTTTCAGCCGGCCTGACACTCTGCAAGAGGTCAGACAAGGTGAATATGGCGGTCCCTCCTGGCCTATGGGTCTAAAGCTTATTAAGCTGTACTATTGCCCACTTTACAGGTAATGTGCTACACGCTCTACAGCTAGGAAGGAAAGTGGGCACAGTAGTTTGGATGCTAGTTGAGGACTTAGACTTTAGTGCATGTGCCCACTCCACCAGACATGTCTTGTGTGACTCTGAGATGGTGCCATAGTCACACAGCTTCTCGGGTTTTCATTTGTAAAATTGAAGTTTTGAGGCTCAATGCCTTGAGGAGGAGGAGGTGCTCAGATATTTGTGCAAATGGGGAGTGGAAAAGGACATCAGCAAGGAGTCAGGACACATAACAGCACATGTAGTGAATCAGCCATGGAAGTGCAACTGACTAGAAAGAAAACAGAAATCGACCAGGGGAGGGCAAAGTAAACTCAACATTGAACATGTTCTCAGTGAGACACATAATTATACACTTCAATGTACATGCTTTCTAGTTCAGGCTATGTCTACACTTCTGGGAAGATCGACCCTAACTGGGTTGATCTTCCAGAGTTTGATTTTGCACTCTTGGTGGAGATGCACGAAATCAAACAGTCTGGGGCAGGCAGTCGACCCCTGTACTCCTTAATCTCACGAGGAGTAAAGGAGATCGATGGGCGAAACTCTCTGCATGGGTGGCCAGGTAAGTCGACTGAAGACAAGTTGATCCTAGCTACACAACTGCTGTAGTTAGAACTGTGTATCTGCAATCAACTCACCTGCTTAGAGTAGACCAAGCCTCCATGGTAGAGGCAGACAAATGCCAGGATTTCTTGAGTTTCTGATCTGATTTTTCTCTTTCACCATTTTAGTTTGCGAAAGCAACGAGGGGTCCAACAGATCCAGACTAACACGGCTACCCCTGTGATACATGACACCGTTTTAGTCTGGTCATTTCTTGTCTAATTGGTCAAACACTTCCCCCTCCTTTTCCCCCCCAAAATGAAAGCTCAATTCTCTTGGATAATTTAACTTGTTATAAAATATTGAGAATTAAAACCTAATGGAAAAGAACTAAAATAAATATTTTATATTTGACTAGCTCCCAAACTCCAGAATGGAAAGCTGTTAGATACTGTTCTATTTATTCAGCAGGGAAAAAAAGTTTACTGCTAGGAAAAACTTATAGCTCATTTATTTATTCCCCCTGCAGCTGTGGGCTGCAAATTGTGGTGAAGGGGAAGTGGGATGGAGTGGGGGAGGGGAGGAGAGCTTTGCTCACTGAAAGGCTGTAAATGTTGGTGCATTGTTATCAATATTTTCGCTGCAAAATGAGACATTTAAAATCGCCTTGTGGCATTCCACCTTGTGTGTGTGCTGCAAACAGGACACACAGACGAGGGCCGTGTGTGGCTTCAGCTGAGAGTGGAAAACAGTCATAGAGCTGTCCTAAAAGGATTTGGGGCAGAGGAGCCACTCACCTGGTCTTTGGGGCAGGCAAGATGGTGAAGCTCCAGCCCTGCTGGCCTCTCTCTTGTAGCTGCAGCTGCAGCTGCCTGCCGTGGCCACTCTTTGTATCATGTCCCTCCTGCCTGTGTGCCTCCCTCCTCCTCTTGCTCCCTACTTTTCCATGTTCTACAAAATCCTGGGATTTCGGGCACCTCCCACTCTCCAGCACAACCAACCCCTGAGCTTGGCTTAAGTTAGGCTAAGAGGAAGCTGCACACCAAGTGTTGTGGTCATAGCTCTAATGGTTTAACAGACAGACAGATTCTAAAATATAGAGAGAGATTTGCAGACAAATCCTTATCTGAGTGGGATGAGCAGACTGTGACAGAGGTGTGCTCTAAGCGGGCAAAGCACCAGACTAGGGAACTCGTGAGGGATTGGTTCTGTGTTTGCTTTGGCTTCTGGGTGACCTTGTGTGAGTCATTTCACTGTTCCGTGACTCAGTTTCCCCATCTGTAAGTGGGATTCACCATACTGCTCCCTTCTGTAAAGTGCTTTGAGATCTGCTGAGACAAAGTATTGTGTAAGAACGATGCTTTGTTTTATTAGGTGGGAACTGGTGCTGTGGATGTCAGTTGGTGTAGTAGGTACTCACAGCACAGAATGGCAGCTCTGGTCTTGTTCCAAGTCCATTTGAGTCAGTCAGCAAAGTCCCATTGACTTCAATGGGCTTTAGGGAAGAATTTTCACAATCAAAATACACAATGCACGATTGAAATAGTGGTGTCAAATGCATTTGCCTTGCAAACACACACACGTCAAAGCTTCACAAAACAAAGCAGCCATCACGTAGCATTTTAAAGACTAACAAGGTAGTTGGATCTGAAGAAGTGGGTCTGCCCCACGAAAACGCATCGCCTAATAAATTATTTTTTAGTCTTAAAAGTGCTACGTGACGGCTTTTTTGTTTTGTGAAGATACGGACTAACACAGCTACCCCCTGTGACTATGGAAAGCTGATCTACCTTCAGGGATACTCCCAGACAACGAAGTGAATGTGGGACTTATGAAGGGTATGTGGGGAATAACATCCTTCAGCTGCAGAAATGCCACAGTACAGACAAGACCTCTAGGAACTTCTCATGGTGCCACCTTTCTCTGGTGGGTCATGTCAATGGGAAAGAGTGGTTGAGACCCTGTTTAGGGCCTGATCCAATGCTCATTGAAGGCAGGAGAATGGCTCATGGATGTCAATAGACATTGGATGAAATCTATGTCCATTTTATAAGTACATATTAGTTATTTAACTCCCACTGGTCCTTGAAGCTTTTTCTATAGAGCTCCCACCAGCCTTCTAGCACTGACTCTTCTTCTACTTCTGGACAAGTCCAGGGTTTGTATGGCCTGGATAGACTGGGTGTGGGAAGGGGCAAGCCCTCCTCTTGGCTAATGGTGGAGCAAGGAGGTATCACATGGGAGGCGGTCGCCTGGCTGCAGCCCCCTTTGTGTCCCTTCCCAGCAGTCACCACTGTTTGTGGGCTGCTAAAATGTGGCAAGCAGAGGCACAGACCCAATTGGAAAGTTGACCTGGGGTCTGCAGTGGTATTCCCTAGCTTGAAGACAGCCTGAACGGGGGTGTTATGAATATTGCACGTTCTCAGCCCGGCAGTTGACCCAGCAGAAGAAAGGGCACTAAACTGTGGGCTTCTCTGTGGACAACACTGCTGGGCTTGACCTGTAGATGGAGGTATTCACATACTTTAGATTGATCAGAAAAATGGAATCCCTTTTCAGGGACTGGAAACGTTATTTTCTTATTTTGCAGACTCTTCAGATCAGTGATACCCTGACTGAGAGTTGTGAACAACAAGCAGCACGCGTGGTATTAAAACACTGTGCGATTTAATTATTAACTAATCCAAGTTATTCATCAGTCAGGATGCTTCTCCTTTGCCATTGCTCAATTGTAGCTGATAAACTTACACTTACAGAGAGTTAGTTTGTATCTTCATAAAACCAAAAAGCAGTCCTGCAGCACTAACAAAATAATTGATGAGGTGATGAGCTTTTGAGGGACAGACCCATGAAATTCTGAATTTCCAGCTCTGAAGAAGTGGGTCAGTCTCACAAAAGCTCATCACCGAATCACTTATTTTGTTAGCCTTTAAAGTGCTACAGGACTGCTTTTTTGTTTTGTGAAACTAATATTTTATAGTCATTTTGCGGTGAGAATCACATATACTAAATATGTTCCATTGTGCTGTTTAAATACGACTATAGCAGTGTTTCTCAACCTTTTCTATGAAGTAGCTCTTTTTAAAAAAAAAATTATAAGTACTCCCAGACTTCACTGTCCCACGTAGTGACACGTAGACCACTTACAGAGAACAAATGAGTCTTCTCTACAGCCTCAGCTAAGAACCAGCTGGCTTTTAGCTCAAACGTTTAGCTCAGGTTTGAGTCTGCCTGTGGGCAGTTACACTTGCATGAGTTAGCTGGATGGCATTGATCATGGAAAGATAAAATGCTTGTCACTCTGAACATAGACCCCAATACAGTGTAGCATTTAAACTCATGGGTAACTTTAAACTCATGGATGAATCCCATTGACTTCAGCTGGACTTCAGATTAAAGCAAGTATTTCAGGAAAGCTCGCTATTCAGGCAGCATTTAAATACAGGTTTAAGTTCTAAGCATGTGCCCAACTCCCACTAAAGTCAGTGAGACTTACATGCTTAAACATAAGCAAGAATTCAAGTACTGCCTTGATCAGGGATGCCTTCCTACAGAGGTTTGAAATTGTTCTGCAGCTTTCGACAGCATATTCTTGACCAGCTCTGTCTCTTGCTATTTTTGTAGGGAACCAGGAGAGGCAGGGCAATGGACCATGTGCCATAAGGAGGGGACCTATAGTCAGGCCTATGGATGCAGGGAGGAGCAAAGGGGGTAGTTGCTCCAGGATCTGGTGATACCAAAGGGCCCAGAGCTCCCAGCTGCCATGAGGAGAAGCCAGTGGAGCCCCACATCCTTTCATTTGCTGCCAGAGCATCGCGTGGTGCACTCCAGGCAGAGCTGGGCCCTGGGAAATGAAGTTGCCATCTGGACAGTGCTGAGGTCTGGTTGCCTGGCCCCGCCCCTTCTGCCCGAGGCCCCACCCTTTGCTGGGACACGAACCAGCCCCCTTCCCCTCCCACCGCCGCCTTACCCAGGGGCCAGGTGAGGCCATGGGCCTCGCTGCCAGCGACATGAAAACTTTGGAGAAGGGCTGTCACAAGTCGAGCCCTGCACAGACACGCAAACATGGCGCCGCATCTGGTCTGCGTCTGCAGTGCCCAACTCATCGTCCCATCCACACCCCGGATTTCACTTGCCCCCGTGCAGCCAACCATCTGAGGGAGGGGTATGGAGCATAGATCAGCAGGGGGTGGGGTGGGCATGGTCATGCAGGGAAGAGGCAGGCTGCATGAAGGCGAGTACCAGGGGTAAGGGGCAATGGGGAAGGGGGGTCGGGGCAGCACAGGGCCAGGGCGAGGGTCTTGGGAGGAGGATGGGGGAAGTGAAGTGACTTGTATTGTGTGTTGCTGCTTCCAGGGGCTCTGACCGACAGCACCCAGCTGCAGCTGCGTCTGTCAGATCACAGCAGGGCAGAGGGGTACAGTGATGGGGCCCTGCCCATTCCAGTCCCATGGTGGCAGGGGGGACACTGCTGCCCAGGAACTAGCCGGTGCCCTGGGTGTTGCCCCCGCCAGCATCATCTCCAGCCCCAGCCCCAGCCCCAGCCCCAGCCGCAGCCCCACAGAGCTGGGTCCTCCCTACTCGGAGGGGAGCAGCTCGCTGCTTTGCTGGGAGCCGTCTTCTCCCAGATATGAGTCACCTCCCCCCTACGTGCTCCCAGCTGCACTAGCCAGCAGCACAGAATAGCACGTGGGGTGGGCAGCATGTGCCCCTGAGCTGGACCCAAGTCAGTGCTCACCAGGTGGGGGAGGATGGGGGCTGGCCAGGGCCAGCACTTGGACCCTTTTGCAGGGAAATTTTGGAGCTTGTTGTGTCCCTTCCCTGCCAGCAGAATAAGGGCCTGTCCTGGTACACCTCCCCTCCCTGGCCTGGTGACTGGGTGGAGGGTGGGGCAGCGACCCCTGCATGGGTATCTTCTGCACTATCTGTAGAAATCTACATCTGCATCCTCCGATGTGGACATCCTCAGATCTCCAGCAGTAAGGGAGATCCAATTTTTCTTTCTAATTGATCTGGGTTTTCATGTAGTTCCCTCTGAATCTGCTTTATATGTTGAAGAGGTTTTAATTTGTGTTAGGATACATTTAAGATTTCATGGATCAACCAAAGGACCTTATTATCAGGTTGCCTCTGCACTGGGCCCTTAACTACATGTCTGTGCCATGATGTCTAACTGATATATGGCACTAAGGAAGCCTGGAGAGAGGAAGAGACAGAGAAAGTAGATGGGACTTCTTAAAAAATTATTGAGAATCTCCGTTCAGAAATAGTCAGCTACAAAGGGGGAATCTGTTCAGCTCATTATCCTTTAATTATGAAAAACGAGCAAGACAAAAACCTCCCCCATTGGTGATTATATTGCAATTCATAAAGCAACTTCAGGTTTCCTTGAAGTAGTTATAAAGCTGGCAACAATATTTCTGATTTATTGTGCCATCTGGGGACAGACAGAACTGTATGGCATTCTCAAAATCTGTTGACATCCATTCTGATCTACGTTTTGATTGTAAACATCTCCCTGTTGTTTCAAAGCATCAGAAGCCAGCATTGTGCTGTGTAAGAAAACAGCATCAACAAGGCTCAATTTATAATTTCACATAAACCTGGATGATGGTCATCATTTTGAAACATCAGGTGAAATGCAGGAGTTGACTGAGTGTCTTTTTGACTCTGCACTAAATTCAACCCTGAGAGTTTGACACAAACACCCTCACTGGTGTGAAACTTACCAAATAATTTACATACATTTGCCTGAGAAAGGAAATCACTTTTTCTAGATGTCCATAATAAGCAAATAGAGATATTGCCGTGGAATGTTACAGGATATATTTCTACATCAAACTGTATATTGTAGTTGCATTGCTTTATTTCCTCTTTGCCTTAAACCTAATACTCTCACTGTCTTTGTTATCAGTTTATATCGCTGTCAGTAACCTACAACTACTCTGGCTTTTTGTCTCATGCAGTGTGGCTGAAATACAGTGTTCTGATGGCAACAGGCGGCTGCTGTTAAGTCTCTGGAAATTCACCATCTACATCCAAAAGATAAACATGTCCCCTATTTGCTTTAGAACTGATACATTAAAAGCAATGAAATTACAAGTAAAAATGTGATCTCTGCAGCTGTGGCGGTATGCAGAGGACCCAAAAGGTAGAGTGTATTGTCTCCCAATAATTCCGTTTAAACAGACTGTTTCTCTTTTGTGCAAGTCAATAAAGCTAGTGGAAATGACTCTGTGAGCTCAGTTGTCTGTTTGCTTTATCAGCATGGGAAATTTAAAGCTAAACATACAAAGTGTCTATTTGTAGAGACATAATATAATGTCCATGGAATTCCGTTTCCAACAACAGTGAATCATGTGTTTCAATCCCAACAAGTACTTAATATAGTGAGTCCATAAGAAATATGATGAACGTGCTCCAGAAGTGATGAAAGGACCTTCAGTTTTCCTCATGCTAGAAAATCACTGTGAAAACATACATAGAGTTGAGACAAAATTGACAAATTTATCCTAATGGGTAAAGAAAACAGACTATGCCTGAATCCCCAGATAAAAAAAGAGTGTGAGATACATAAGTTAATGGAATTCACCTGTAGCTGGGTTTAACCCCAGCTGAAGATCTGGTGCAGTATATTCTAGTGACCAGCTGATAAACAGAGTCTTTGTGACATAAACTGCCTCCCCCTCTGGGCTTCTTCCTTTAATTCCTCCCTCACGAAGCTGCATACTGATTGGTTCTATTTTTATATGGTTAAATTGGATGTTACCAATGATTGTGTAATTGTTCTGCACCACAGGAAAAGAAAGTGAAGAGAGCTCCAGAAAATACCTGCTGAAATGCTGTAGGCCCTGACCACGAGCATAAAATACCAGTGGAAGCATTTGACCTTCCTTAAAAAGGGGGAGGGGGAGGCATTCTTTAGACTCTTTCAAACAATGTCAGTCTGTCACTTTTCAGACTCTTTAATTTTTTCCAGCTGTAAATCAATCATCCTATTAACTCTTCTCAAAAGTCTCCCACAAAGTTATCTGGGGACCGGCTGCCTGACAAGCCATTTTTGCAGAGCCTTGAGAATAACGTTCCTCTTGTGCACTTGCCGTGATGTCATGAGTATTCACTTATGGCTTTAAGTGATCCCCTGTCACAAAGCCTCCTTCTTCACACGCTGCAATTATTCCGCTATGAAAGCGTATTACGTTAGGTTTCTTGTTTTAAGAGTGATATCACTCCTTGCTTTAATGTCCAGCCGGCACAGCAATTTTCACACCCCGACACTGTGCTAGCTGATTGAATCCTTTAGTTTATGTGGCTGCCTGCATAAGGCTGCCATTGATGTGTCTTACATGTGCAGAAGGCAAAGGGGCTCTGATTGATTTGAACATGGATACATATAATATTATGTGTTTGTTCCTATGAAGTGGACATGGCCAAAAATCACCCCGTTTTCCAATGTCCTGGTCTCTGCCAATTATATCTCCATGGCTAGAGATGAGACAAAATGTGGGGAGGGCTCTGAGAAGTGAGTCTGCCCAATTAAAGCTCATCACCGAATACATTATTTTTCTAAAGTGCTACATGACTGTTTTTTTTAATTTCCCAGCTGTCTGGTTGATGCGTCTCACCCACATGCTCAGGGAACATCTACACTTACTGGGAGATCGACCCAATGAGTGTCGATCTTCTGGGGTTCGATTCTGCACGCCTAGCGGGGACGTGTGAAATCATACTACTGTGGTCGACAATCAACTCCTGTATTCCTCATTTTCGTGAGGAGTAAGGGAAGTTTCTCTCGCCGACCTCCCTCATTGAGCACGGTGAGGTAAGTCTATCATAGATACGTTGATTCCAGCTATGTAATTGCCATAGGTGGAATTGTGTATCTAGAATTGACTTTAAGGTCTAGTGTAGACCTTCCCTCAGGATCTTACTGGCTGCCATATTTAGGTTGGGGAAGAAATTCTGCCCCCCTCCCCCAAAAAGGTGGGGAGAGACCCCCTGAGAGGACAGGTTCATCTCCCTCTACAGTGTGGCGCATGAGTCACTTGCTGGTTATAACTAGAGTAAATGGTGGGTTCTCTGTAATTTGAAGTCTTTAAACCCGGGTCTGAAGACTTCAGTGACTCAGCCAGAGGTTATTGGCTTCTTAGAAGAGAGGCTGGGTGAGATTATGTGACCTGCAAGAGGCCATCAAGTCCTGGCTCCCGCCTTGATGAATCAGATTAGCAACAACACTGCACACTAGCATGGCCAATCTGTGCTGCATCACCAATGTATTCTGACTAAAAGGCTGTTTAAGTGACTTACATGAGGGTGATCATCTAGTTGCATGGAGCTTTCTCAGGGATTTTTATTCCACTCCCTCTCAGCCCCCGACTTTGCTTCTGGTGTAGCAAGCGATGAGATTGGTATATTCTCTTGCTGCTCCAACCTTCAGCTGCATATTTAGTTTCCCTGACAGCACAGCAGCCAAGCGTACATTAGACCAGCCCAGATGCTGCTGTAACATGGTGGTGTGGGACCACTACATAAAAACATAAGGACAGCCATGCTGAGTCAGACCAATGGCCCGTCTAGCTCAGTACTGTGTTTTTGGACTGTGGTCAATGCTAGGTGCTTCAGAGGCAATGAACAGAACCATCAAGCGATCCACATCCTCTGTCGCTCATAGCCCATGTTTGGCAAACAGAGATGAGGCACACTGAAGAGCATGGTTCTGCATCCCTGCTCATCCTGGATAGCAGCCATCAATGGGCTTTGCCTCCATGGACTTATCTAGCTCTTTTCTGTTCAAGTAGCAGCAGCCTGGGCTCCCCTACCCACCACCCCTGTGGCCCCAAGGAAGGGGGAACACGAACCTGCTAAGATTCATTAGGCTGCTGAGGCCTGCCTAGGCTGTTGGGCCCGACTGTGACATTAACTAGGCCACTGGGCCTGACTGTGACATTGATTAGGTTGCTGAGGCCTGCCTAGGCCACCCAGCCAGACTGAGCTCTTAACTAGGCAGCTGAGGCCTGGCTGTGGGTTGGAAGTCTTCAGCAGAGGCATAGGGCTGCAGGCCCTGCCACATGCTGGTATGTGTATATCTTACCCAGGAGAGCTCATTACCTAATAAATACACTTGTTAGTCTCTGCATTGCTACAGGACTGCTTGTTTTGTGAAGCTACAGACTGACATAGCTGCTCCTCCTGGAGGGGAAGTGCCGTCACCTCTGCTCTGTGTGTTTCCTCAGAGGCTCGAAAGTGTGCAGTGCAAATCTGTCCGACTCCGCTTTCCTAGCAGGGGGCCTAGTTTTCAGAAGGCTCCAATGGACATGAGCCCTGTTGCTGATAGGGCAAATTTAATTCCCAAATTCCACAGCATATTTACCACTGGCACTTTGGAATTTGTGCCCCAAGGGCGGCTCATTGGAACTGATTACTACTGTGCCATTCTGCCTGCAAGGTGCTTGGTGTAACTGACAGACATTTCACTAGCAATTTATTATTGGGAGTGACTGTGTCTTTGTGGTTTCAAGTGCCAGCAAAAGGTCAGAATCTATTTGCAATTACCCTAGTGTAAATTCAGCAAAGTCAATACTAGTATTATGGGTTTACATGGCTGCAATGGAGAGCAGGATGTGGCCTAAAACGTTAAACGGAGCTCTTTGGTAGGGAGTCAAGACGTGCCCCATGGCCAGGCGTAGCTTGCAATTCCACCACGTGCGAGGATCACAAAAGGATGAGAGGGAATGGAACTCCAGAACAGGATCGCCTCCCTATGGGTTGATGTCATCTGCATGTTCATCTCCATCCCCCATACAAAGAAGCACGCTGTGCTACGCTTTGCGGGAGACATCCAGGGTTAGATCTTCAGTTGAAATCAACAGACCAATGCTGATTTACACCACATAGGATCTGGACTCACACTAGCTCGAAGGTGAATCTTAGGGAGAATGAGCGAGAGTTTAAAGAGCACGCCCCAGCTGGGCTGACAGCAGGATTTGGTGCCACACAGCTGTTGCACCAGGAAGGAAGGATGGTCTAGAGCCTGGGTCCTAGCCCCTTATCTGAAAGTCATCTTCATTTGTGGAGGAACAACTTTTACCAGGAGGGTGGGGAAATGGAGGGGAGTAAACAGGATAACAGGGGAATACTGTGCGACTATTGAATGACCCAGAGCATGGACAATGAGACACAGCCTCTGGCACATTTCCAGCCCACTGGGTCAATTCCAGCCTGGGAAGGAAATGACTGCAACTGACTTCAATGTGCTGGTTGTTCAAGGGCCAGTGTGAAATAAGTTGCTAGGCTCAGTCTAGTTCAGACTGCACGAATTGGCCTTGTGGTTTTTGTGCTAAAACCAGACTGCATGCCAGGGAAGTGGAATGTTGAAAGATCGCAGAAAGCTGGTATATTTTGAACCCTTAAAACGTGGAATTCATAGACTCATAGACGATTAGGGCTGGAAGGGACCTCAGAAAGCCATCTAGCCCAGCCTCCTGCTCAAAGTATTCCAGGCCTGTTTGTGAGCATACATACACCGCTTTCTTTTAAATATAGGTGTGTATTTGCTTAACCTGGCCTGCACAGAAATGTGGCTTCTGACTCAGGCTGTGCAAACTTAGGTAGATCACCAACCTCTCAATGCCTCCTTTCTTCTTTCTGGCAACAATACTATCTACCAAATCTGCAATCTGCATTGGAGAACCAAGCATGAGAACTGCTGCATAAACACTATATCATTAATCATTATTACTATTGCACCGAATATAACCATGATGGTTATGCTGTATTGTCGAAGCCCCTTAGGTAGAGCCTTGAGCAGATACAAAATTCATGTCTGAGGATGTGGATAACCATGGATATAGGGACATTTGTGGAGCTGCAGGGCTCAGCTAGGAATCGCAGCAGCAAAAGCAGCAGCCTGTCAAATCACCTCTTGCAGGAGCCAGCCCCTACCCTGGGCAGCCCCTTGGGCAGGGCTGTTCCACCCTCACCTTGATCACTGGTAGGGGCAGAAGACTCACTGGCAGCTAATCGTGGTCATGCTAGTGCAGGGGTGGGCAGTAATTTTCACAGAGGGACCATTCCACCAATGTTGGTGCTGGCTATGGGCTGGCTGTGGGCCCCCTGGGAGGGGCAGGACATTGGGCAGAAGATGGGGTGGGGGTTACAGAGAGAGACAAAGCGTGTGTGTGCGAGAAAGAGAAACACTTTGTGTGTGTAACACAGACTGTGAGCTGCAGGTCATCCCTTCCCCACCTCCTACAGCTGGGATCAGCTCCCATTCCTTCCCTCTCACATAGTGCCAAAAAGCTTCTGGTCCCATTCTGGTGTGAGTCCTGGCATAAACTGGTGGAGGGTGGGGCAGGTGACCGTGCTGCTCTACCACCACCACACAGATTACCTTGGGAAGACGTGACCCCAGGTACCACAAGAGGTGGGTAAGTTCTAGGGGCCCAGCCAGGCAGAGAGGTCCAAAAGTGTGCGAGAGATGTATGGAAGAGAGTGGTGTCACCACTCCCTGTATGAACCCTCCCACCTGAAAGAGAAGAAGGTATTACCGAGTATTTCTTTTTAACAAGGCTGAGTCAACTTGATGTTAATTTCAACGTTTCTATGCATTGCTTTGATTGATTGATGTTGAACTTGCTCCAATCTGAGTAATGTTGCCAGGTGTCCTGCATTCAACATAGAGGAGTATGGTCACCCAAGTCATCACAAACTGACATAATGCAGGCAATGCAGGACAATGACCTGAGTAGGGGGAGTGTGCGAGAGGTGGGTGCTGTCCTATTATAGAAAGCCTTTCAACTCAAGACTCCTCAGGTTCACATGCCACTTTGCTCATCCCCTCTGTGGTGGCACACACAGGTGAACTCTTTAATGGCACACAGCAACGCTACAAAACAATCTAGGCCAGGTAGCAAATTAGCCTATTTCATTCAGTTCTAGTGATCCGGAGATAGTAGACACACAGAATGTAATGCCCAGAGCTGGAATTGGATCAGGACACCAGGCTAACTCCACAAGGGCTCTCTAACGACCACCATGGGTGAGTACCTCTGGTTTATATCCCACGCAGAAAATGAAATAAAGAGATGCATTATCTTTAGCAACTTTGACTTCCGTAAAGAATGTAGAGGTTTTTTCTGTGCTCCGTAGAGTCTTCCATAAGGCCCTACAGAACCTGTATCTTCCCCACTGTCTGGGGTAAAGCGACTTCCGATTCAAGGGTTAGGTGTCCTGGCTTCCATCAGCATGGAAATAAATACACCCTTTGCAACATGCACCTTTTTATCAATGGTCTGACTCACTTAACAACTCTCCAAAATCTTTGCTCTAGAAGAGGTACATCAAGAAGCCCAGGGCTCTCTCCAGATGTATCCTAATGCTTCTTGGTTCTTGGCAATACCCACCCTTGCCAGCTCCTTTAAGCTTCCAGAGGAAGAAAAGGAGACGCAGGAGAAAGGTAATGACTAAAGAGCGGCAAAAATTTGGCGAGTTTCAGGGGAACTTTTATTGAGTTTCTTTGGACATTGTTTTTTACCCTCTGGCTGTGCAGCAGCTGGGCTTGAAGTCTATTATGAATCATATTAAGAAAGTTCTCCAAATGGGCAAAAGCACCAAATGCTTGTAAGGAAAAGCTGGAATAAGGAATTAATGACATGGGAAAGGTTATTGTTTATTATTATAATTAGCCAAATAATACTGGGCTTAATAGCGTTCAGACATAGACAGCAGAGAGGCAGAAGGTTCTGGGCTGTAATCGCAGTTCAGAATGTCTTAGACCAAGGATGAGCAATGGTCCCAGAGCAACTCCAGGGCTGTAAATTTGTCACTCTTCCAGGAGCTCTGCTGAAGTGAGCAACTCTATGAAAGCAGGTTGTAAGTGCATAGACTGGCAGCTTGAGAACTAATTTGAGAACAATGGTGTGTGTGGGTGTGTGTGCGAGAGACAGAGAGACAGAGAAACGCCTCTTGACCTCAATGGGAGTAGAGTTAGTCCAAGGCTGACTGATGCCCTCTTGGCACCCAAAGACTTGATCCAAGTCCATCTGTGGTCCATGGAGATCTTTCCATTGGCCTCTGCAGGCTTTGAATCAGATCCCAGAAAAGCTGTAGGGCCTAATGCAGGGCTGGGCAATAAGCAGTCTGGGGGCCAGATGTAGTTTGCCAGGGTTGGCCCCAAGTGGTTCGCCAGACGCCTTGTGGCCGCTTGCAGCTCCTGTTGGCTGTGCTTTGCTGTTCCTGGCTGCTGGAAGCTGCAGGAGGTGGTAGCCTGGCTTGTTCTGTCTCCCGCAGCTCCCAGTGGCTAGGAAAGGTGAACCACTGCCCACAGGAGCTGCAAGCATCTGTACCTGTTGGCATGCAGGTAAATAAAGCGTCTGGCGACTAACCCTGGAGCTAACCCTGGCCATTTATTTCCCACCCTGACCTAATGTTAAGCTATGAGCTCCTCCAAGAAAAAGTCACTGTAAGCAAGAGGAAGGAGCTGGATCTTGTATGCCCCCTACGTACTTGGGCTGACAAGGGAGAGTTTCTTGAGGTACTTTAAAAAGCTTTAATGATCTTTGATTTGTTACTAAAGTACAGGAAGGAGAAAGACCCCAGATATCACTTCATGATAGATAGCCAACGTGAGGCTGAGGGGCTGTAGAGCACTTACAAGTAATAGACCCATGACCCACTTGACATTGATTTACACTGCAGGCTCTCCTGTGGGGTGATGCTGCGCAGCAGGAAGCTTTACACGGGAAATGGAGTATTCTTAAAACCACTAGCTGGTTATTTCATGATGACCTGTGCAGCGACTGCTCCTTCAGACTCAACAATCAGTGGGGCTGAAGCATAATCCCAGCCAATAAACAAATGCACCAGCTGGCATCAGTGCGCTGGCAAGAACGCTGAGGCAAAGCCAGACTTTGTGACTGTCGCTTCAAACAACTCCACAACCTCCGGCAAGCGGGGTATCCTCAGAGGGTCTCAAATCGGGGGTGTGTGAAGAGCTTACACACTCTCACGGCCTGTGTGAATGAGTCCCAGTTCCAGTGAGCTCATCCTTTCAGGGCATGGCTGAAGCATAGTAATAAGAAGAAACTTGCTGTACACATTCTGCATGTTGATGTCCGTAGGACCTCTGGACTGATTGTTGGTGGGAGTCAGTAGCTATTGCTCCTGTTGATTTCGGCTATAACTGCTCAGCACGTGTGAAAATCAGGCACATCCATGGTCTGGTATGATTTTAGTTAGCCAGATAGCTACTTATCATGGGCATGGCCAAGTTTCCCGCATTCTTGCTGTTATTTAGCTCTGATTTACCCTAAATGTCTTCTAAGAGCCTAGTGGAGGCGTTGGTAATTCATTTGCCGGCAGTGATGTGTATATATACATCCAACAGAGGCTGACTATAGGGCAAATGATTCCCACCAGATGCCCTGTGAGGTAAGTTTTTCCACCAGGTAAAAGAAATAAAAGCCCGAATTTAAATGCAGGGAAATTGTTTCTCTTGGAGTTCCAAAAAAGCAGCAGTAGTAATTTACAGAGTGAATGGAGGTTTCTGTGCACACAATAATGTTTGTCTTGGAGAAGAAACCATCATAAATCTGTGGCCTGCACCATTGCAAGGATTATCTCAGCTAATTTCAAGACCAAGTTAATTAACCAGCACTTGTTGCCATGTTAATTAGCCAAGGGTGACCTCAGATGCATTTGTCCTTTTTGTGATATTTAGCCTGAATGGGAGAATGTGCACCTGTGGCAAAGCTGTGGCATAAACAGACTTGAAGCCTACTTTGAGGTGGGTAAATATACCCCCACCCTTCTGGGTTAATGTGCTAGTAAAAAGGACTATGGCCGTCTCAGAGGGGTAACCATATTAGTCTGTGGCTTCACAAAAAAACCAACCAGTCCTGTAGCACCTTAAGGACCAACAATTTTATTTATCAGGTCATGAGCTTTTCTGGATAAGACCCACTTCTGCTCCAGAATCTGAAGAAGTGGGTCAGGAGAAACCTAAACATCTTTTGGCTGCACAGGTGCGTGAACGCTAGCATCCTGGAAGAGTCGAACATTACCAGCTTGGAAACCATTATCATTCATCAACAACTTTGTTTTCTGAGTAGGAGGAAGGACAGAGGAGTGTTGAAGGCCTGAGGAAGTGATATAAGGACATGCTGAAGACACACATGAAAAAGTGCAGCGCTGGCGTCAACACTTGGGAGAACCTTGCCCAGGATCGTCTCCGGTACAGACGGTAATTCATGAGAGGTCCCGCCGTGGTTCAGATAAGGAGAGGCAGAGAAGGAGAACAGAGCAGTAAAAACTGTCTTGCACCCAACACCTGCCACTTCTGTGATAAGACCTGCCACTCCAGAATCAGCTGGTCAGCCATCAATGGACTCACAAATAAAAAGGTGACTTGAAGACTTCTTACTCATTATCAAGTGACCACCGAGAAAGAAAGGGCTGCTTGTTTTTTTGTGGATTGTGGCAGGACCTTTCCACTTCTTCCTTTTTGGCCTTGTAAAACTGTACCTTTGCTTTGGGTTTGTTATGCCAGGTTTTTGGAAATAGTCATTGGTACAGTAGTTGCCCTGAAATTTTTTCCAATACAACTTTTTGCAATCAGGTAAGGTTAGTGCTGTATTCCCTAAACTTAATATAGGGAATACTTGTTTTGTTAGCAATAAGTAATGCACCAGGGATGCAGAATTTAGGAAAATTATCTTTATTGGGCATGCACAAAGAGGCCAAGTTATATGGTAAGATCCCTGTTTTTAGAAGCTGTCTGGCCACCAGCTTGCACACCTAAGCTCCAGGTATCGCACAAAACTAAGTCACCCCTGAAACCGAATCCTTCCTCTCCAGTTCCATTCATTATATTACAATGCTAAGAGTCCTTGGGCACCTTCCTGTCAGGTGGCATTTTCTAAAAGCGGTCTAATTCTGCCCCTTTTGAAGTCAGTGGTAAAACTCGCATTGATGTCAACAGAGGCAGATACTGAGAGCTTTTGAAAATCTCTCATGGTTACAAAGAAGGTTGAAAATCACTGTGGGGTGCCACTAAGTCACTGAAGCCACAGCTGGTTGAACTATCATTCGTTTGACAGCAGTGTGATTAAGTGGCCAAGTCACAAACTTGGAGCAAGGAAATATCTGTATTTTGATCTTGTCTTTTGTACTTATTCTGTCTAATGCCTTGGGCCAGTCACTTAATGGCCCTGCCTCAGTTTCCCCATATGTAAAATGGAAATGATAATATGCATCTACTTCTCAGAGGTGCTAGGACTGGCTAATATTTCTAAAGCGCAGAGTCAGTGGGTGATATGTAATTCCTGTTGTGTGGGGCTGCAGGCAGTGCTGGATGTCACAGCCTGGGTCCCTCCCTGCCACCAGCAGGGCTCCTGGCTGGGCTCTCGACTGAACCTGGGCTCCCCACAGTGAGGCTGCCCAACAGTAGCTGGATGCAGCAGCCAGATGCAGCACTGTGGCTTCCTGCCCCAGGCTCCTCAGGGTGGGCTGCCATCAGGGCTCCCTGCCACCAGTAGGACTCTGCAGTTCCAGGCATAGCCGGAGTGGTCTGGTTCAAGTGCCCTCTGCTCCAGAAACATCCATGATCCTGCTGGACAAGTGATGTTGCTGGATGAGAGTGTGCCGGCCAAGGGACTTCCAGCCTGTATTATTATTATTATTATTTTTACTGTTACTATTATTAAGAATCACTTACATTAGAACACTATTATTTAACTTGTAAGATGTTTCCTTCTCCCCATCACAAAAGCTTTGTCAGGACTCAGATTTAAAGATGCACTGTTATGTTAGTTATCTTGATCTAACCCCAGGAAAAGCTCTGGGCACGACAAAGCCTTTTTTACTTAGCACACGCAATGCTAGCCAAGTTAAGGCCATTAACTACCAGACTTACATGGCTCCCGCAGCCATAGTATCCAAGCTACTCACAGTTCTTTAATGTTTTACAGAAGGGGAACATGACACGAAGTGACTCTGCCCAAGGTCATAGGGCAAGATTTTGGCAAGGCAAGGAACTCATCTCAAAAGCTGTCAAGCCTAGCACCTTAACTTCAAGACCATACTACCCCCCTAACACAGATGGAAGAATTTAGAGTTGGAGGCTTGGTCTACAATGGGAAAGTAAGTAGATTTCAGATACGCAATTCTGGCTATGGCAATTGCATAGCTAGAATCACCCTATCTGCAATCGACTTACCTGGCCATCCTCACTGAGGAAGGCCAGTGGGAGAGTTTCTTCCATCAACCTCCTTTACTCCTTGCAATAGTGAGGAGTGCAGGGGTCAACTGCTGACCCCTGATAGGTCAATTTCATGCATCCCTAGCAGGAGTGCAAAATCAAACCCCAGAAGATTGACCATGAGCAGACTGAGTAACGTAGACATGGCCTAACTCAATTCAACTTGCCTAATCTTGACTAGAGTTTTAGAAAGGGGAAGATCTATCTGGCTAAAACAGTGTAACACCTTTAAATCCTGCTCTAGACATAGGCACAGTCCTGAGAAATTTATCTGACCAACTGGAGAATTTTTCCCTATAAACAAGTTGAAAGTCCCACCTTGAACTGGTTCACAAAAGATGAAGTTTTCCTAATTTCCTTGCCTGCGCACTGCCCCATCTTACCGTGACTCCCCTGGGCTAACTTTGAGAACCTTCTTAACAGCTGAATCCATCCCAGCTGAAATAGTTTGTTGTTGTTATTAACCAACTATTATCCTTTCAAAAAGTCTGCATGAAAATCCCTAAGCTCTTTTCAGTTTCTTCTAAGGAACTTCTATGAATCACTGTTTTCATAGGATTGTGCTGCTCAGCAAATCATAAGCTGGAAATGAGATGCTAATTGACACAATCAAGTTTGTCTCATATAAGTACCTAAATGAAGAACACCAGTTAAATGGGGAAGGGGGCAAGAGGAAGAGAGGATATTTGGAGACACAGGACTGTGTGCTATTTGGAGACAGTTTAATTTTCTGCTGCAGTTCTGTATTTCATTTCGAAAAGAATGAAACAGCCAGTGTGCAACAGAGGATTACTTTCCAAAATTAAAGTTGTGCATCTAACTTGTTTCATCTCTGGAACGTTACTTTCTTTTGCACCATTACTAAAAATGAGAGCACTGGAGAAAGCTTGTCTCTCTTGCTACTCATAAGAAAATGAGTTGGTTTGGATTTGCTCATAAAGATGTCAGTGGGTTTCTCTCAGAGGCTTCATCAACATAACAAATAGATCCCCAAATGATTGCCAATGTTCTATACAAGCCAGAGCAGTTTTCAATGCTTTGCAGAACACTATTGGACATGATTTTCATCATCTGACAGTTACAGGAAAAACGTTGCAAACAGCATCAACCTTGGTACAACATTTCTCAATCTAGCCAAAGCTTTTAGCACAGCTGGTCTCACAGGCCTCTGAAAACTGCTTGCTAAATTTGGGTGTCCAGATAAGTTTATTAACATTGTTTTGTAATTCCATGAAGGCACAGCTGCACGATAGTGATATCATAGATCCATTTCCCATCGTGAATGGAGTGAAACAAGGATGCATTCTCTGTCCTAGCCTTTTTTGGGTTGTTCTTTGCTGGGATGGTGGAGAAAGCCAATTTTTGCATTGACAAGCTCTTGCAGGTCTCTTAGTCTACATGCAAATTTCAAGGTGATTGAAGCATTATCCAGGAACTGATCTAAACCAATGATTGCATTTTGGTCACACAGTCTGGAGCATCACTACAAGGTTTTACAACCCAGTTTGCTGAGGTGGTTTGGTGCTTGAGCCTTAACTATCAGCCAAACAAAAACAGCCACCCACTCTACGGCTTTATCGAGATCCATCAGGAAGCTGGAAGGTACAGGCTGAACCTCTCTAGTCCAGCACTCTCTCATCCGACAAAGCACTTTAGCAGAGCCAGGATTTGAACCCAAGTCCCCGCATTCCAGTCCAGAGCCCCTTTGCTGCACGAGAGACAGACTGATTCTGTGTTGTAACGCTGTGTGATGCTCATGAGGGGATGCTGTGTCATATCATCATCAAGGTGCATCTGCGCATGGTGGCAGAACTTCATTACTTGGCAAAGTCAACTTTACAGTGGTACGATGCCAAGTGGGGACCCTTGGGCAAATCTACCCACGTCTCTGACAATTTTGTGTCCTTGTGCCAACACCAACCATTCACGTTTGCTCATTCTTCCGTTCTGCCAGCAGAGAATATGGAAAAGCCCCACTCCACCAGGTGGACTCTCTGGGATGTGATTAGGGCAGCCCAGAAAGTTTTCCGGAAGTAAGCAGGTCAGCTGACATAAAAGGCAAAATCATTCCTTATTTTCAGCTCCTTTTCCTCCCTTGTTCACATGTATTACACTTCAGTGCCTTTCATTGCAAGTTAGTAATGGTACATAATGCATGAATAGCTAGGGGTTTCTGTTGTTAATGTGGTGTAAGGTTACACCTGAGCAGAAGGTAGAGCTGAGAACTAAACATGATCCCAGCCTCTGTTATTTGACCACCAAATATGCGTTGCTCACATTGTCCTGTATCTGATGTTTCTTTTGTTTTTACTGGACAATCATACATCCCAGCAGTCTCAAATATCCTTCTATCTTTGTAATGTCAGAAATTTCCCGCAAGGCTTGGCTGATTTGGAAGAGTATTCCTACTCATCCAAATATAATTAGACAGGTGGAGTTATAATGGCATAACTCTATGGTGGGGACACTTATTTTGTAGTCACGGTGAGGATTTTTTTGGTGCAGCACAACCTCCCGCCCGGTGACATATGCTAAAGTGAAACAGGCACTTATTTAGGACAGTGTAATGAATATGGCACTGAACACGGCCTCACTAGACCCGGGCGCTAGCCTCAGCTTGTAACTGGGTGCCCTTGGCACCAGTTCAACTCAACTACTCATATTTCACATCTGTGAAACAAGGTGGACAATATCAACCTCTGAAATCTACTGCTCAGAAGCTGTGTAGAAGGAGGAGGTGTTATCACTATGCTGGAATAAGTGTCCAGGCAGGGGGTTATTTTGGTATTACTATGTCAGTTTAATTTAATTCTTACCAAAAATACTTCCCTGTTACCATCTCTGGCATGGAGTGTAGTACCTCTGGACAACACACATCAACCCTTGGCAACAGTTCAGGTCAGGGAATGAGAACTATTGTGCCTGGAGCTGTTCTATAAAAAGGGGGTTTTTCCTTAAATTTTCATGAAAAAATTAGTCTATTTTTGAATGAAAAATTTCAAATTTTAAGATTTGTGAGAAATTTTCAGTGCACAAAATGTAATTACTCAAATAAGAATTTTTCCAGGACCAGGGACAATTTTCTCTACTCTGGTGTTAAGTGCCATGGAATCTTTAACAGCAAATCTCATTGCATGCTCAAAATTTCACTAGCATGAGACCCCCCATTCACACAATGCTAGAGTGCTGGTTGAATGCTCATACAGAGGAGAAGTAATTAAGCAAATAATTGGACACTGTAGCTTCCAACAGATAATTTGGAGCAAACCTGATTGCGTGTCTATTGTAAATTAAACAACATGTACATTTTTGTTGGAAAAATACGTAATTTATAAACATATTCAAGTTTTGTGTTAAAATCAATTGAACAAATTTGTCATTGGGAGAGAATAGCATAGAGCATGTATTGGCTTACCTTACTATATTAGCTATTTACTTTCCCTAGGCTATGTCTTCTCTATGCAGAAGATCAGCTCAGTTCAGGGTCAATTTGCTGGGGTTTTATTTTGTGCACCTAATAGGAATGCATGAAATCAAACTATCTGGGGTCAGCAGTTGGCCCCTGTACTCCTCAATATCACCAGGGGTGAGGGAGGTCAACGGGACGGTTTCTCCCATCAACGTCCATCTATGTGGATGGCCAGGTAAAGCAATTGTGGATAAGTCAATTCTAGCTATGCAATTGCTGTAGCTAGAATTGCGTATCTACAATTGACTTGAATGTCTAGTGTAGACATGGCCTTAGAGTGCCTACCTACTGGCACTACTAGCTCCTTGGGTCAATGCCCATCCTTTTTGTTCTGTGTTTGTACAGTGCCTAGCGTAATGGGGTGCTAGGCCATAACCTGGGCTCCTAAAGCAGTACCACAATGCAAATAATGATTAGCAATATAGATGTAAATGGAGTAAAGGGAGGAAGAATATTTACACATACCTGGTCACCTGTCTGGAAGAAATGCATTAGCCAAACACAAGTTATTAGGCTTAAAATAAGAGTAAGCAGGTGAAATTTAAGGAGCAGAGTTATACAAGAAGTCAGACTAGATCAGGAGTGGGCAAACATTTTGGTCCAAGGGCCTCATCAGAGTATGGAAACTGTATGGAGGGCCATGAATGATCATGAAATTAGGGTGGGGAGATGAAGGCTCTGGCTGGGGGTGAGCTCTAGGGAAGGGCCAGGGATAGTGCAGTAGGACTGAGTGGTTCAGAAGACAGGAGGGGGCTCTGGGCTGTGCATGTGTTTGGAGTGAGGGGAACAGGGGGATGAGGACTCTGGCTAGGGGTGGGGACTCTCATGGTTCCTTCAGCCCTTCAGTTCTGTGACTCTGAATCTGTACAGCAACGAAGGGTCCTGTGGCACCTTATAGACTAACTGAAAAGTTTAGAGCATGAGCTTTCGTGAGTTAACTCACTTCTTCAGATGCTGGTCCTGGAAATCTGCAAGGCCAGGTATAAATAGGCCAGAGCAAGGCTGGGGATAACGAGGTTAGCTCAGTCAGGCAGGCTGAGTTGTATTGTCATCAGTAGATCTGGAGGTGTGAACTCCAAGAGAGGATTAAACAAAGTTTGATTAAACAAAGACTGTGAATGGCTGGCTAAATACAAAAGCAGCTTCCCCTCTCTTGGAGTTCACACCTCCAGATCTACTGATGACAATACAACTCAGCCTGCCTGACTGAGCTAACCTCGTTATCCCCAGCCTTGCTCTGGCCTATTTATACCTGGCCTTGCAGATTTCCAGGACCAGCATCTGAAGAAGTGAGTTAACTCACGAAAGCTCATGCTCTAAACTTTTCTGTTAGTCTATAAGGTGCCACAGGACCCTTCGTTGCTGCTACAGATCCAGACTAACACGGCTACCCCTCTGATACTTGAATCTGTACATTTATTTAACTGGGAAGGACTTGAGACACATGAGCAGTAAACTGTATGGTCTGCCTTGCATTTGATAATTACACAGTGCAAAGAAACAGTTGCAAAACTTAGGCCTACGATGAACACAGACCCTGGGAGAAAGCTAACATTGAACCTTCTGAAGCCATCTTTGCCCCTGCAGGAAATGCAGGTGCATTATTTGCTTCTGGCCCATCACGCAGTTTTGAGGTAAGGCCTTCTGAGCCTCAGTTTGGTTTGAGTCGAATCAATGAAGCACCACAGCATTAGCTTACATTACATAAGACTTACCCAACAGCAGAGTGGGCCGTTTGGAGCAATGGTGGTAGGAAGTAGATCACTGGCACATCAGGATGAAATATTTTACTTGCTCCTGTTACAAACAACACCTAATACAACAGGGGTTGAAAGATAGCAGAGATTAGATACCTCTCTCTCTTCTGTTGGGTTTCTTGGTGAATTCAGCACTTTGTAAGCATTGGTGTGGCAGCTCCTGAGATTGTATCACAAGTCTCGCAATCTATAAAACTTGTGTTAAAGTTCTAGCTCCTGGAGTCCTGGGATTATATGAAAAGTCCCAGATTTCATTTAAAGGGAGGACTGTCCAGCCTTCCCAGTTTCGAGGAAAAGCTTGAGAATGTGAACATTTAAAGGCTACAAGACTGGAGGACACATAAAAGAACCCCCACAGATTATTTTTAAAAAGCTCATAATTTTTATGCCATTTGAAGGTTCTTAGACTGGATTGCCGATTTCACAACAGGGTTTAATTCCATCCCTGTCAGGGTATTTATGTGGGTACCTTCACCCCATCTCAGCCACACAAACCAAAATATATGCAAAAAATATTCAGGAGAAAGCAGACAATACATCTGAAATTAACCAATATGGCAAATCTCACCAATGCCATGCAAATGCACACTAAGAAAAGAGCCACGTGCCCAGGCACAGGAATTTGAAAACAAGCTTCAGGGACACCAGCACAGGAGTATAAACCCAGCACTGACAGGGAAGAGGCAAGGGTTGCTGTATATGTTCAGGTGGTCCCACCACTCTGGCTCTGCTACTCAGCATGGGAGGGAGGAAGGATTTAGACAAAGCTGACATTGCAGATAGCAAAGGGGAAGCCCTAAAAAGGAGTGACTCTTGAATTAGCAGGAGTCCCCAGTCCAGAGTCCCTCCCTCCCCCCAGCTCTGTGAGGAATCCCCAGGAGAAAGGCCAGAAGGAAGAGCCTGACTGGGCTATCTGGCCACAAGGACTCCAGGAAATCTGCTCCCTGGGCATGCCTGATTGGAGGTGATGCCCTGGAGCTTTTTTGCTTTGTGTTGGAATATTTGCTTTTCTTAATGCATAACAAAATAAGCAGGCCCTGGCCCGCTGCAAAGACACTAGGGCATAGGCACTGACTGGGCCAGCCTCAAGATGGCGAGAAACACCAGCCCTGGTAAGGAGACACTCTAGGCCAGACACCTCCATGTAGGCTGAGCAGGTTTAAAATGGTGTAGGTTTGTGAAACTCCATATGTTTGTGTGCTCTCTCTCTCTCTCTTTCTTTGCTGGATTGTCCTTACTGTTCAGTTTCTTGTTGTCATAAACCAATTACCCTGTCCAGATATTTGGTAAACGTCCACTGTTATCATCCCAAGACCCTGATTTCATTTAGACCGTCCCTGTGCTAGCTTTCTGAATGAATTTTATTCCGGTGAGGCCTCAAAGAAATGAATGATCTGTCATTCCAAATTCGAAACCTCGGCTGCAATCTGATCTGTTTGAGCCTGGCCCAGAAGAACCCTGCCTCATCCTAATTGTCATCTTTGGGCTATTTTTAGGCAATGCAACTGCCACCCTTTGGATATGATGCCATGAAGTGAGTATGAAGGATGACAATTGATTATCTCAAGCTGTGCGGTGCGGTATTAGGGAGAGAGGCCTCAGCTGTGTCCCATCCTGCCCACTCTACAAGATGAACTATTCCATTTTCATCCCTCTTAATTAAAGTGGGTAGAACACTTACAAGGGGAAGCAAAAGGTTATGCTCAGTAAACAATGGGCCTTGCAATTAAAAGAAAATGCTCCTATAAAACCTGAATAAGAGTCAAATGCTTTAATTTGTCCTCCGCTGCCTTTCACTGCACAGTGCTCTTTACATCCATGAGACAAGACACATCCCTGTCCCGAATGTGCTGCAGAGACCAGACCATGCCCAGAGCACATGCCTTGATGCATATCACACCAGGGAGTACGTAGCCTGTGGGTAAGCGGGCGCTATTTCCAGATCTGAAGATGTGGGTCTGCCCCATGAAAGTTGATCACCTAATAAATTATTTTGTTAGCCTTTAAAGTGCTACATGACTGTTTGTGTGTTTTGATTAGCCTGTGTACGCAAGTCTAACAAAAGTCAGAAGGGGTAAGGAATTCTGTTGTGCAAAGCTTTTAAGTGAACCATGACAATATAAACAGCAATTTTTAAGATGGGAGTCTCAGGCTAATATTGAATCCTCTCCTTACCTACATGTTTGAAAAAGCTCCCTTCGATTATTATAAGGGGAAGAATTTGTAACATCTGTTTCCACTCTTCCAGCACTGCCAGATTTTGCAATGTTGTTATGAATCTGGTGATTTTCACTAAAGCCCCAGCTCCTTGAGTCATAGGATTAGGCCTCAGCTGGAGCGCTGGGCACCACATTTTGGGAAAGATGTAGAGAAATTGTATAGGGTCCAGAGAAGAGCAACTAAAATGATTAAAGGTCTAGCAAATATGACCTATGAGAGAAGATTAAAAGAGTTGCATTAGTTTCACTTGGAAAAGAGAAGGCTGGCAGGGGACACGATCACAGCTTTCAAGTATCTAAAAGGGTGTTATACAAAGAGGAAGGAGGAAAGTTATCCGCCTTGGCCTTTGATGATAGGACAAGAAGCAATGGGCTTAAATTGCAGCTGGGGAGGTTTGGGTTGGACAATAGGAAAAATTTCCTAACAGTCAGGGTTGTTGAGCATGGAAATAAATTGCCAAGGATGGTTGTTGAATCTCCATCATTGGAGATATTTAAGAACAGGTTAGGTAAATATCTAATAGGAATGATAAAGATGGTGCTTGGTCCTGCTGTGATTCTATGGTTGTTGAGTGAGGATCTCTACTTACAGTTTTTGAAAAACTGAATTTCTCTTAGTCTTCAGAGTTGCAGTAAAAGTTTGACAACACAACCCCTACTGCTATTAAACTAGACAGTAAATTAGAAAGAATCCAAATATCATCATTTTTAAAATGACATGATTTTTAAGGACAATATGATTTTTTTTAGCTCAGACTCCTGTTTTTTGAATGCTTGGAGCTAGCAAAGAGGCTTACCACCCTGTATTCAGTTTATTTACTTTTTGCACTTCACTTGGGGTAGATAGGGAACTTTACTGGTCAGTTTCGTGTTTAATCAGTTGCCCCTGTGGCTTCTAGTGGGACTTATGAATAAATAGATCTTATGCTGGCTGTCTATGAATGGACCAATGTCACCCAGATTGAACCTGTTCTTGCTCCCATTGAAATCAGTTGTAAACCTCCCTTTGATTTCAAAGGTGCACAATCCACCCCAGTGTTGTATGTTATTTTTTCTCTGCCACTTTGATTGTGTGGCCTCCCAGACTATACACAAATAGTTGTGTGTGAGAACTTCTGGTGTGAACACTCATGCACATCTACTTTTGTACAAATATTTCCAGGCAAAAACGTTTATGACATTCTCCCTGTCTGTGACTCTTCAGGACAGCAAAATTCTAATCACACAAATAAGGCTGCTACTCTTGTCACAGTGCATGTGAGTCTCTTTTATTGAAAGACAATGTTTGGATGTCCTTTTCTGAGATACTGCACAGCTCTGGCAAGCTTGGGCTGAGCCTTGGTACCAATCACATCTGGAGAATGAACTAGAAAAGGGAAGTCCACCTGGAAAGGTTTCCACATTCCTTATCAGCCAAATGATCCAGTACAACATCTGCTGTACGAGCTCAATCCTGAAGTGTCCTGGGCCCTTCTAACAGGTACCACATACCCTTAGCTTGCAGGATCAAACCATAAAGGACGGGGCGCTTGCAATGCATGTCCATGCCAGATTTAAATGCACTCATCAGGGGATTCTGGCCTGACAAGTGGATTATTCCAGATACACAGAACTAAGGAGAGCAGTACACTTCCAGTTGTTGTAGGCAGAGGTCACTGGGAGGATGTCTGTGTATGGGAGGTACAGGTCATGTTCTTCTTAAATTCATCTGTGTCTTCTCAGTGGTTTCTGTTTCCCTGTTCTTGCTACCTCATCTTTCCATGGAGGAGGACTTTTCTCTGCTTCCTGCTGTGTCTGATTTGGAGATAATTTGTGGTGTGATTTGTAAGGAATTCTTCCATGCACCAAACACCCAACCTGGACTGATGCAGATCATCTAACCTGCTTAGCCACAATGTCTTGGTGCCCAGTGTTAATGCCCAAGCGTAAAAGATATTCACCCTTTTTTTTATAATTGAAGCAAAATGAACAGCGCTGCATAATTACTACACAAGCAATTTGCAGAAGTGCCTTGAGTTTATGAACAGATACAGATTTTGTACCAGGAGAACTGTCAGAGTGTGATTTTTGAGTTCAAATGATGCATGTAGACAAATTTCTCTCAGTGGTCATTTTAAGTAAACTCGATTAAGGTTCACAAGAGTGAGGTTTAGTTCCCTCTTCTGCCACAGTAACCCTGTATGACTTTAGGGAAGTCACTTAGCCTCTCTGTACCTCTCATCTCCATCCATAACATGTGAATAACAACTGCTTTCCTCCATCCTTTCTCTTGTCAATTTAGATTGTAAGCTCTTAGGGGCAAGGATTGTCTCTTATGGTATGTTTGCCTTCGTCTCAGTTGGGCTCCCTGGGTGTTAATAATCTCCTGTACTTTGTAAAAACATCAGGATTTCCAAGAACATTCTTGTCAGAAAACTCATTTGTAGGAAGCAAACAGACAAGGGGGGCCCCCAGTGTAGGTTAAGCAAATGCACATGAAAACTCAAGGACCCATGGAACCATGAAAGGTCAGGCCTGGAGTATAATGTCTGATCAGACACAGACACTTAGGTCAAGTCTACATTAGACCTTAAAGTCAATTGTAGATATGTAATTCCAGCTATGGTGATTGCATAGCTGGAACTGAGGTATCTACAATCGACTTACCTGGCCATCTTCACTGAGGGAGGTTGATGGAAGAAACTCTTCCATAGACCTTCCTTACTCCTTGTGAGACTGAGGACTGTCAATCCCCATAGTTCGATTTCACATATCCCCGCTAGGGTCATGAAATTGAACATCTGAATATCGATTCTCCACAGAGGAGGAGGAGGAGACTGAGAACGAAAATCCTTTTGTGCAATTGTTCATTTTACAGCTAAATACAAGGTTTGAACTAAATTTATTTAGCAGAAGCACTTGCCACACATTTCAGGATGAAGTTTCTTCATGGAACGTTAAGTATTGTTTCAGGGGCACACTTGACTTCTGTAAATCTCCCTGGATGAGCAAACTTTTAGGTTATCCTGCCTGTTTGCCTGACAGTTCATGATAATGCTAACACAACGAAACCCCCGAATCACACTCTCTCCAACTGCAATCCTTTATGTCTCACTGTCAAAACCACACGCGGCTCTTTCAGTTCCTCCCAGCTGCTCCCCATTCTCCTTTCACCCAGAGTAGTGCTGGACAGATCCCGGTTTGAGGGGCAAATTCTGCGCTCATTTAGACTGTGTCAATCCAGAGTGCACTCATGGACTCCTCAAAGTCAGTGTTGACCATTCATTTGTGGCCTGCAGGCTTAAGAAATGGGATGTAGATTGGAAGTTGGAACATGCTTATGTTTACACAAACCCCTCCCCTCCTGTTGCTTCTCCCAGTTGGACTTAGAAAACTGATTAGGGTGTGGTAGAGGGAAGGTCCCCTGGGGCCAATTAACCAGAGACTTGAATAACATCCAGACCTTATTAGAGGATCACTGTAAAGGACCTCTTGAATTTACAGCCTGATCCCCTTTATGGGATGTTCTCTTACAAATAGACATGCAAAAAAGATGCAGGAGGACTTTGAACCTAAACCGATTTTTGCTTATGCAGACAGCAAGACTTGGACACCAGTGTTGGCAACTTGTGCGCGTGAGTTTGCATCCCAGTATACTCAAGTGGCAAAAGACGACCTCTTCTCTCAGCAGGAATGCAAACTAACTGCAAAGGCCACCTTCAGGACAAAGACATGACATTGCAGCTGGCTGTTGGCATAAAATTATCGGCTAGAAAGCATAACACTCCACACTTCTACATCTACTTTAACGTGCTGGGGGACACTGCTGCATCATTGACTGGAGATGAAAGTTAAACAATCCTGTCTGTAAGAATGACTCTTAATTATCCAGCATCTTTAGAACCAATAACAGAAGGATACTGGTAGAACTGGCAATAGACAAGGTCAGAAAAATGGGCTACAAATAGACACTTTGCATATTTCACTTGCAAATTTTAAGGGACACAATTAAAATGAAATCTAGTCAATCCCAGAGAATAAGCTAAAAGTAGTTGCAGGTGTCGTTTCTCATCCAGGTCTGTCTTTCTTTCTTTCTTTCTTTCTTTTTCTTTCACAAAAAGGGGGAAGACTAAGTATAGGACAGTAGTAAAACTATATGCAGTGATTTTAGATGCTGCCTGTAATCAAAAACTGGAAAATATTTTCTGACAGAAAAGTGACATTGTGAAGTTGTCAGTGTGCCTTTAAGAGGACAGATGTAATACTGCAATGCATATGTGGGAGTTAGCTTCCTCTGCATGCAGCTCAGGGCTGCACTTTTTAAGTCCTGACCTCCAGTGTTGCCCCCACAGCTGTGAACTCACTTAAAGGGAAGGCCATTTAAAAACCAGGCTTCAGATAGCTTCTTCTCTGCAGCAAACTTCATCAGACTCTATTTGCAGAGTAATCACCAGAATGCCTAGTTCTTATTTACCCTTCTCATCAGTAAATCTCAATGCCTCATGCATAGTTCCCAGCGTAGGAACAACCTATAAGGTCACTCCTTTGCTGCTGTGATGAAGTCTGAGCTGGGAGCAGAGCACAGAGTGATGGAGAAAGGCAAAGATTCCAGACGGCCTCTTCTGGTGCTGCTGTGTGGACGAGATTAGTCAGACAAACCCTGCTCACCTGTACATTAAGATGCTTGCTCTACTCTTGGACCCTGCTCTAGATTTGAGCTAAGGAATAGGGTATGTAGGTAAGGGATGGGAAGCCTTCAGCCCTTGGACTTCTCGTATGAGACAAGATAACGGAAGGTATTTCAGCAACAGTTCACATTGAATTATGAAGTTAACACAGTTGCCCGTTTGGAAGTGCAACAGAACAGAGCGCCTGGATGTGCACATCATAAAGGCCTGATCAGAAGCCTGGAGATGCCAATGGATTTCAGCCAGGGTTGGATCAAGCCCATGCATTGCTCAACAGACATTCAGACTAAGGTCTGGGCTTCTGCACTGGGAACAGCTCCAGAAGCCCTGGAGAGTGAAAAGCCATTTCCAGGAAGCCTCACTGGAGTCACCCAGGTTTCTACTGGCAGAACAATCAAATCACCCTCATGCATCACCTATCCTATGAGAAGCCAACTGGACGTACCAGTTTCTGCAGACTCCAGCAAGATGTCCTAGTCACGTTGCCCTTTTGATTTACAGCGGCATGAATTTCACGTGAGGCAGTAGTATTTTATCAGTCTGAGGACAGGCTAGAGACGAATGGCTCAGCCTTACAGAGGTAAACACATCCGCCTTTGACAGGCCTTTCTTTCATTAAGGATGAAATGACTGATGTAGTTCCAATAGTCCAGCTGTGGGGAAAGGCACCAGCAAGCCCATTATCAGCCATCTCCAGGAAAGAGGAATGCTTTAGGTAGTAATGTGGTCCTGGATACTCTAGGCGCTGTTGAATGGGAGACCAGCAAATTGGGAGCTTGGTTTTAAATCTGCCAAACAGAGCTAGGAGTTTCTCTTCATGGTGCTCTAAACCAGTGGTTTCCACCCTGGTGGTCCACAAGGAGATTGGAAGGGGTCTGTGAAAAAAATCACAGATAAATAAAAGCAGGTGTCAGTGCCAGATGTAGAACAGCTCAGTCTCTGCAGCTGCATTCACAAAGCCAGTGATGCTGGCCAACAACCAAACTGAGATATTCCTTTCCTTCAGGGGAGTGGTAACTCAGCTGATTCTTGGAAGAAACCACAGGCTGCCTTAGCAAACCAGAGGTGAATCTATACCTAGGCTTTTGCAACAGCTTAGGGACGTGCAAGGAGACACTTGGATGTAGCTCACAGACTGCATTAGGCTTCCAGAAATGCCTGATGTCTATTTAAACAACACATTTCTAAAGAATGACTCAGGGCAGGAACTCCAGCCAACTGAGCCATCCTAGCACAGACAGGCTGAAAGATTATGGAAGTCATAGAATCCTAGGAATGCAAGGGACCTCAGGAAGTCATTGAGTCCAGTCCTCTGCCCAAAGCAGGATCAACCCTATCTAAATAATCCCAGCCAAGGCTTTGTCAAGCCAGGACTTAAAAACCTCTAGGGATGGAGATTCCACCGCCTCTCTAGGTAAGTCCCTGGGACATGAGAAAATGCAACCAACTGGGTAAATGTGTCACTCGAACCTTGGTAGCCTCTCCCAGTTGATTTTTTCCAAGTTGTGTTCTTTTTTATTTCTGGGCTTCTTGGCAGTACCAAGTGGTGTTGGTAGCGCAGTCATAGATTGTATCTAGACACAGGTAGATCAATCAATCCAGGAACAAACAACATCATTCATTTTTCACGTTCACTATCTTGATACAGCTTGAACCTCTCTCGTCTGGCACCCTGGGGACCTGACGGGTGCTGGATCAGAGAATTTGCTGGAGTACAGGAGGTCAATATTGTCTCGCAGCATTACCAACAATTCCACTGCTTACTGGACTCTTAGAAGATATCTAGGGGTAAATTAAAACTAAACAACAGCATATAAAAGTGAGAGCCAGGACAGGTGGCTGTAAACAAATGTTATGAGACTATGTGAAACTTGGCCACATGCATGATAACTGGTTATCTGCCTAACTAAAGTCATGCTGGATTATGGGTGTTGTCAGATGAGAGAGTGACAGACTAGAGAGGTTCAACTTGTACTTCACGAACCTTTGGAGAACTATTCCAGCTGCTGTGTTAAGTGGTACACTTGGGTGAGGTGGTGCTGAATTCTGAATGCTCCAGTACATGATAGACTCCAAGGAGTTTTCCTTCAAGAAGTGGAATACAGTCTCAATCAAAATGTTTGGTGGGAACCTGTCAATCTGGATGAAAATGTCAAGAAAGTAGTCAGAGTGACTTGCTCCCCCTTTCCTGTTTCATTGTGGAATAATTTTTTGGTTTGCAATGACACAGTTTCCCACGGCTGGGAAGTCCCACTTCAAGACCAGTTTGCACATGGAGTTTAGGAGATCTTTTGTGCCGTCGCACTGTAGTTCAGTCAATATAATACAGGCCTGCTCCTGCTCCCATGAGTCTCACAAGGAGGCCTCCAGTGGCAGGAGCAGCAGGCCCCATGTGCTATTCAGGGGAGCTTCTGAGTCCCAATAAAGCTAGTAGAGAGGGTTTACAAAATTGCATTTGGGGGGTCACCCTGATGCTAACAACCTCCCAAGAAGCATCCAGCTTGGAAAGGCAGCGACACCATGTCAAGCACGTGTCCCAAAACAAGTAAAGTGACTGCCCCATGAGCTCCCTGACAGACGGCTGAGGCTCTCCCGTCTCCCTTTGAGTTAGATCTGATTTACCAGAAGGCAGCTCGTGAGCTCTGGTCTTGTGCTCCTGAAACCTTGGGCTCTCAGCTCCCTTCACTAATGAGGCCCCACGGCCTGCTTTTCTCTTTTCCTTTTAAAGGGCCCAAACACCCCACCCAAGGAGAATGTACTTGAAAGAACAAGATACTTCCTTTGTAGCAAGAAACAAATGATGATTAATGTGTTAGTTGTAATTAATCTGCAGTGACAGATTAGCGGCACAGTGGCGGTGCCTTTCCTTGCTACAGGAGCCAGTGCTGATAGGACAGCTGGTGAGAGGGGACACCAAATTCAATTTGCTCCTCATTTGCATACATATGACAACCATCTGTGCTAATAGCACTGCAATGTCTCTATTAGGCGCTCTTCTCGGGTGCTGGCTCACCTAGATTCCAATTAGGCCTTTAAGTGGGGAAGCTTAAAGCATAAATATTTGCCAAGGGGAAAGGATGGCTGAGTGTGCTGCAGTGTATATTGCCTTTTCCTTCAGCCAGAAGGCTGAATTCAGGTAAGGCTCTGCTGGTGCAGTTCTTATCCTAGATTAGCTTTTCCCCAGCTCTCCTCCCCAAGGCACCCTCCACCCAAATTCTACAAGCACCGGCTCGCGGTGAAATATTTAAGCCCTCAGTAGCAAATCTGAAAGCAGAGTTGAGCAGTGTTCCCGGTAAGCTGGGCACTTGGCTGGCGGGCCAGGAGGGATTCAGGTGCAGCCCAGCTGATCAGCTTAGCGCCCACAGCCAGTCACGTCAGGCACCATGCGTGTCTATTGGTGGTGCGCCTTTATACGTGCACATAACAAGATTTATTCTGCCCACGGCTGGAAAAAATTAGAGGGAACCCTGGTGTTGGGCAAAACTCAGAAGGGCTTTTTTTGCGGCACTGACTGTGTGTAGGCTGGAATTCTCCTGGGAACTGGCTGTCTCGTGAGATCCCAGTGCTAGCCTCATGAGGAGAGTATGCCACACTGGGGCACTGATTTGCCTTGTGCTTTTTGGCCCTGCTGTTCTGAACCTGGATGAGCAGAAGCAGCCACAACGACACGTTGTGAAGAATATTAACCGGGCTTTTTCTGGAGTGCATTGCCTAGAGAGGTGGTGGCATTCCCACCCCGAGAGGTTTTTAAGTCCTGGCTTGACAAAGTTCTGGCCGGGATGATTTAGTTAGGTTTGGTCCTGCTTTGGGCAGAGTGCTTGGCAATGGAGCAGAGACCACCCCCAGGGTTTGATCCCTGCCAAAGCTCACCCTCTGCTGTCGTCTCTATGGTCAATACCCCTGTGCTGGGAGGATATGGGCTGGCTCTGGTAGGCTGCCCTGACTGGACACAGGTGTACTGTGTGGCCATGCCCCAGCTCAGACAAGAGGCCCAACTCCCATAGGCTGGTTGCTCCTTGGATGCTGCTTGTCAGTGGCTCTTTTCCCTTGAGACCTGTTCCCAGCTCTCCAGAACATCTTCACTTGCCAGAGCTGGGGAGGGATACAAGCCCCCTGGACAGGCTAACGTTGTTCCCCTGGCTGGCAAACTTCAAGCGCAGCATCCAGCTCTCCCCTGCCCCGCTGCCCTCCCCCAGACAAATTAGGTTTCCTGTCAGAACTGTCTTTAGTACCGAATGATTTTCGCCTGTGTTCTTCAGCTTGTGCTGTTGGAGAAATACATTTCCCCGGAGAGCTGGAATGGGTTTAAGGTTAAAGGCCAGTCCATCAATCTCCCCCTTGCCTGTCTCTTTTACCCCTACGGCTAAGGCAATTCAGCGTGGCGTTTAAGGAACGGCCTTCATACAAACAAAGGCCACTCGTGAATGCGCCCACCTCTGTCTCTGTGATGGGCGCAAAGGGCGGAGTCTTTCAGCGAGTAAAGGAATGAGCTGATTTAGTCAGCACTTCTGGGGAGCTGTAAATAGGGAGCAGCTTTTGTTCTTCCTGTCCTTCTCCCATTTATGCATCAGGTTGCTAAGTTTGCCTGTTGCTGAGCTGTTGTGAAGAGACAGACCAGCCTAGTTTCCAAGGTTGCAAGAGCAGGAGAAAAGCTGCAAACCCCGAGAACTGTGTGTACAGGGCTGCACAGTCTTGTGCGGGTTAATCCTGAGCAGGGTGCTGGGAACACCAGGAGATGGTACATGCTGAACTCCCTTCGCATTGTTTTCTGGAAGGGACAAGGGTTTGTGCTCCACTCCCCAGCCAATGTGCCCAGGGATTCAGCCTGGGGGTATGTCTACATAGCAAAGTTATTTCAAAATAAATTTGTGAGCATCTACACAACGTAACCAGCTTAGTTTGTAATTGGTAAACCTCATTCCACGAGGAATGGCACCTATTTTGAAATAGGCACTGAGTAGACAGGGAATGGGGCTATTTTGATATAAACTCTTCTGGACGAGTTTATTTAGAAATAAAGCTGTTATGTAGACAGTGCAATCAGGGGCTCTAATCCGAAATGGGCTCTGTTGCGTGTGGACACACTATTTCAGGATAAGTTTTGCTCCGTGCTTTTTTTTATGCCAGTACATGTCAGGACTAAGTACCAGCACCTTGGCAGCCCCAGCCATGGGAACCTCAGTGGGGAAGGGAGAGGAGCTGAATGAGTACCAACTTCTTTTTTTGTTTTTTTTTTTTTACAAAAGAAAGTACAGGTTTTGTTTACTTTAGGGCTGCCCTGTAGTGTGGACGCATTATTCCAGAACAGTTTATTTTGGAATAATAACATCAGAATAAGCTAGTCCAGGATAACTCTGTAGTGTAGACATACTTGGGATTTCAGGCTATGTCTGGTACAGCCAGGATCACAATATGCAGCTCATGTAAATGGACCCACACTAGCTTGACACTAGCTAGCCTGCAGGCTACATGAGCTGCCAGTTACAGCCCTGGTTGCAGGGTAGATATAGTCTAAGACAGTGTTTCTTAAGCTATTTGAGACCACAGAACACCAAACAATAATATTTTTCTGCAGAACACCTATGAAAATTTTCATCGAAAACAAATGTATTGTCAGACCAAAAACAAACAAACAAACAAACCAGCAACATATACAGCAAAATCAGACTGAAGTAATTTAATCATGTATCATAGAAATGAGGACGTAACATTGTATCTGGTTTGAACGACAGAAAATAGAGACTGTCAGTGTATGATATCCAAAAAGTGCCAGAGGCTCACGGCACACCTGCAAGTTGTTCACAGAATGCATGTGTTCCGCAGAACAAAGTTTAAGAAACTCTGCTCTAGGGGCATGGGAGCACAATCCGCTGGCAACCTTTATATGGAGGCCATGTGCCTCCACACTGCCTTCCTCTTACCTCCTGGCCTCTGGTACCTATCCCGCTCCAGCCCAGCTCTCAATGCGCCCTGCAGACCAGGAACACCCCTGAAGTTGGAATTAATGTCTGCAAACGTCCCCCTTTACCCGCACAGGGTTGGGTAGCTCTGAGGCTGCAAAGAGCAGCTGCTTTGTCTCTGCAGCACAGCACCCCATCTGACCCTCGAAACTTACAGATTGGGTTTACTAGACATTTCCAAAGTCCTAATCTGGGGGTTTCACTCGGGGAAGTGTTCCACCCCTAGGCTGTAGGTATGAACCAGAAGCTCTTCAGCTCGTCAGCAGCTGCTGTTCCAGCATCCACAGGCTGCAGATTCTAAGTTAACCCAAACCAGCATGATCTAGTGTCACGTTTCATACTTGACTCTACCGTTAGTTTAATCCTCCACCCAATAAGGGCACGGAAACGTGACTCCTACACCGATCCATACAGTGCAGGTGCTACATAAAATCAACTTCAGGCAGAGAGTTGCTGTCTGGAGATATTTGCAAATAATGTCAAATGACCAATAAATGTAAACGTTCCTTGCTTGGGAATTTGTGACCACTGAGAAGCAAAACTCAGCACCAAGTTAGCTCGTGTGAATTAGTCTCCCACCTCTGTAAACAACATATATCTAGGACTACCCAAGTAGCTGGACTGCTTAAGACTGAGTGAATCTGACCTACAGATATGCTCCTTATTATGCTGTCATCTATACCCCTCCCAATTTCCAATGTATTTCTCCTCCCAACATCTGCACGAGATAGGAAAATCCCTGTTCTGCCAACAGAGAACTGAGGCACAGAGAGGCTAAGTGGCATGCCTAAGATCAAGTAGGAAATCATTGGCAGAGCAGGGACTTTAACTCAGCTCCCCCAAATCCTAGGTAAGTGCCTGAACAATTGCACCATCTTTCTTAGCATGCAGCCCAAGATAAGCCTTTCCATGGGCTGTCTGGAGATGTCAACCTGGGAACTTGAGCATCAAAATGCAGAGCTCTACCATTTGAGTTTATGTGATGGGTGGGAGGTGACACATCAGCCCTCAGAGGAGAGCGCTCTCTGACTCCTGGTAAGGAGCATCTCTGCTATTTCCAAGCTGGCCATGTCTTGCATTGCTTCCTCCAGCCCAAGACCAGGGGGGCCATCTAAGCAGAGGCACTGAGCTTACCCACAGAGATGGCCTTGATGGCTGCTTGGGCCATGTGGCTGTGTGGAAGGAAAGTACAGTGTCAGAAGCCCTGACTTCACAAGCTTGGATCAGTTATGCCGTTTGGTGGTGTTTGACAACGCTGGAAGCTGCAGGCGTTTCCCTAGGAGGATGGGGCAGGGCTCAGGCTCTGCAGTGCCCAGGCACACAGACTCTCTGGTTTCACTGTGTACAGGAAGATTGTTGGTAAAACGAACCAGGCAGCACATTTCTGGGCAACTCTTGCTTTCTGGGAATCCCGCTATTAATCGCATCAGAACTGCTACCCCGGATCAGACCCATGGTCTGTATTGCCCAATGCCTTGTCTTCCAACAGTGGCTTCTGCCAGATGCTTTACAGGGAATACGCAGAATGTGGCAAATTATCGAGTGATCCATCCCTTCTGGGCCAGCCTGAAGGGGAGCTCTAAAGAGGAAGGTGAGGAACTGTCCTCAGTGGTGTCAGATGGCAGAACAAGGAGTAATGGTCTGAAGTTGAAGAGGGAGAGGTGTAGGTTGGATATTAGGAAAAACTACTTCACCAGGCGGGTGGTGAAGCATTGGAACGCGTTGCCTAGAGAGGTGGTGGATTCTCCATCCCTTGAGGTTTTTAAGTCTCAGCTGGACAAGGTCCTGGCTGGGATGACTTAGTTGGGGTTGATCCTGCTTGAAGCAGGGGGCTGGACTAGATGACCTCCTGAGGTCCCTTCCAGCCATGTGATTCTGTGATTCGGTCTCCCCTTCCAGTGGTCTTACAGAGCAGCCGGAAGGGGCTGTAGTGGTAATCCAGCCTATCCCCCTGCACATCACAGGCTGCTGAACCTCACCCATCCACTCTTGTAATAGACCCCTAACCTCTGGAGGAGACCCTGGAGTTTTCAAATCCTGTACAGAGGAGTCTGGGGGCAGCACATGGGGCAGCTGATCTCAAGGGGTACAAGTGGTTATCAATACTGAGGGAAAACACAGCCACACACAAACTCACATCCCAGAACCCCACTACTGCTGCCAGCCACCAGAGTTACCTCAGGGAGAGAGATGTACCAGAGAGGTCACCATGTTAGTCTGTATCTGCAAAAACAACAAGAAGTCCTGTGGCACCTTACAGACTAACAGATATTTTGGAGCATAAGATGCATCTGATGAAACGGGTCTTTGCCCACAAAAGTTTATACGCCAATAAATCTGTTGGTCTATAAGGTGCCACAGGAATTCTCGTTGTTTCTGAGACAGAGAGGGGTAGCTGTGTTAGTCAGTAGCTTCACAAAAACACAAGCAGTCCTGTAGCACCTTAAAGACTAACACATTTATTTATTAGCTTTCATGGGCATGAGTTTGGTAGTACCCTACTAATAGATCTTTGCATTACGAACCTCAAAATTAAAAATTAATAAGTGTGGGTTGATCAATTTCACTTTTCTACTGAGGAAAGCCTGATCAGAATGCATTTGCCTCTTGTCTCCTAACCCTCTGCTTTCTCTGCCCAACACAAGTGAGCTCGGGGTAAATTCCCTAGGCAAAGCCACAACGCAGGCAGCTTCTGTGGAGCACATAGATGAAGCCTGGTGGTGTATGTTACGCTGCAGCAGGTGCAGAGTCTGCATGTGTCACTCACAGATTTAACTTTATTTCCTCTAGAAACAAAAGCCAGGGGGGCCAGGAGGGAGAATCTCTTCTGGGGCTCATCTGGTGCAATTAGGAATGATCTAACCTTTCCTGGGGATGATCCGCTGAGGTCTCCTGATAGAGATGGGACAGCTGGCAGGGGCAGCAGCTAGCAAAGTGGGGAACGAGATGAACACTGCACGGCTGGGTATTTATCTAGCACTTGTGTAGCACTGAGCTGAGCACCAGGGACATGAGACTGACAATTCCCAGTGTGCAGCAGTGCAATGCTGAAATTCCAGCCATTTCACTCCTTCAGCTCCCAACACTTTCTTGTGCATGTTGAGACCCTGGTTCTGCCATCACCATGCCAGTGTTGCAAAATCACAGTGCTCTCAGGTTGATTAGCTGTCGGTCCTGCCTATATTAGGTATACCTGCGCCGGTGGCAGAGCTGGGCCCGTTTACACGAGCTGAGGGTCTGGTGCTCCATTTCCACCACTCTGGTGGAAAAGTAGCACAAGTCTCTAGCTCAGGGGTGAGCAAACCTTTTGCTTTTCACCCCTGCAATTAGCAGGCCCCTCCCGCTGCACAACCTGTCTAATGGAATCCAAACCGATGGAAATTTCGGTTATGTTCATATGAAAAAAAAAAAAAGCCTTACGGCAAGTGTAAGACAATGTCTGTCGAATGTAAAATCTTTATGAATCGGCCTAGTAATGTGACTACACAGTCATAAAACCAGCAACAGATTTCAACATTTGCGATGAGATGGATGAGCCTGAGACCTAGCAGCCAATCATGCTGCACCCCTGATGAAATTTGATGCCCCCCCACTTTGTTCACCCTTGGCCTAGCCCCTCAGAAAGCCTGCCTTGGTTAGAACAATTGGCTGAAGAAAACCCAGAAGCCTCCCCGCAATCTTGCCACACAATTAACAGACAACATCATGTTCTGAGGGAGGCGTGTGCCTAGAAGAAGATTGATATGATAAATAATGCAGCCCCCGCTGTGGCACGTTTGAATTATAGAGCAAGACTCTCATTGGAGACAGAGACATGCTAATTACCCTTCACCGGGGAGATTTCCTTATTCCACTATCCATGCAGGGTCCTGACAGCATTAAGTGCATCCCTCTTTGCTGCTTTAATAATCAGCACTGAACCTAAGGAGCCCGTGTGCTGTCATTAATGATTCCCATCTACACAGCAAATTGATGCTGACAAAATAGTCCCTGGCTCTCGTGTTTACAAACAGAAAAGCCACTGAGGTTAGTTTATGCACACCGTTATCTGCACTGGAGACAAGCAGTTATCAATACTGAGAGAAACCAGGGGAAGAAGTCGGCGCCTGAACCATAAAGTACGAAGCAGAGAGAACAGAGCTGGGAGGGATGGACAGGAGCTCCCTCTGTTGTGCATAGGTGGAGCAAGGGGAAAGACTGGCGAGTCACTCGGGAGAGGATGGGTGGCCCAGTGGTCAGGGCACCAGCTATAGGTGCTGACTTTCCCTCCAGCTGAGGGTGAGGGGGTGATTCCTGCCCCTATAACACACACACACCTAGGTGTAGTTCCCTGTCCCATGTGGTGGCACCTAGACCACTTACACAGAGAAAGAATAAGTCTCTGCTACAGCCTTGGCTGGCTTTTAGCTCAAGTTGTCGACTGTCCTGGTCAGAGTCACAAATATGCTGCATCTATGAGCAGCTGCATGGGATTCTGGAGCAGGGGCCCGATGAGTGTCCCAAAGCTGGCCCTGGCTATCTCCCAAATGACTCTTCAGGCAGCCTTGGGCAACGACGTTGTTTGTTTAAGAGCAGGTTAAATAGACACCTGTCAGGGATGGTCTAGACGGTGCTTGGTCTGCTGAGAGGGCAGGGGATGGGACTCGATGATCTCTCGAGATCCCTTCCAGTTACAGTGTTCTGTAAGGAAGAGGAGGAGGAGGAGAATGCTCAGCAGGCCAGGGGAGCATTTGATCTCACCAGCAGCCAGGACCTTTTTTACTACTTGGGACCCAATCCCTCCTCCCAGGACACATTGCTGCTAGACCATGACAGTGGGAAGGGACTTCTGGTGAGTTCACCTTTTTAACCGTGCTACAAGTGAGTTAAGCTGATAGGGTGTGATCTGTGGCAGCCATTCTACCTCCACAGTGGGGCTCCCCAGAGCAGGTTGTTAAAGCGTCTGGAGATGGCACGGGAGTCCTCCCTGCACATCTCCACAAAGCTCTCACAGGGGTACTTTTTAATCCTGCTCCCAAGGTCTGTGGGGACGGCTGCCTTCTTCCAGCCTGCACTGTAGGACACCTTTCCCCACCAAGCCAGCAGGAAGCAATCTCGTGTCACTGCAGCACAAAACGCAGCAATGTAAGGTCCAGGTTTCTGGCCACATTCACTCAGCACCCGTTTCCTATCCTTCCGTGTGATTCAAAGAAGATGGATATCATGCGTGGCAACCTGGATGGAGCAAGGGAAGCTAGGTAAGGGAGTGTCTATGCAGCAAAGCTATTTCGGACTGATGGGTGCTATTCTGAAATAACTTTGCAAGCATCTACACAGCAACCCACTATTTTGAAATATTTCTGCTGCCTACTTCCCCGGCTCCTCCAGCTATTTGGCTTTCACAGTGCCGAAGGCCAAAAAACCCACAAAACAAACAAAAAATAAAAAAGAACACACCTATCATTGCTAAAGCCCTGTAAATCAGTGTAAATTCTATCTATTTGCAAATCCACAGATATCCACAGGTATCTGCACCCACAGATCATCTTTGTGGCTATGGATGTGGATACGAATTCAAATTTTGTATCCGTGCAGGGCTGTACTCACGACCACCGAATGATAAATCAGGGTAAGTCACATGATTTCCCTGCTTTACCTTTGTTTTCCACCCAAGTTGTCAGCTGACTGTAACTTACAATAGCATTAGCATCAGCCTAGAATTTTGCTCCAGCTGAGCAAATGTGGGTGCTCCCTCTGAAATGGGGAGGTCGATTACTGGTAATACCTAGCCACTAGAAAATTCAAGTGCCTAGAGACTTTGGGGAAAAGCATACGCTTGTAGTGATTCCTTTGACTAAAGAATCAGAGCAGTGAAGTCAAGTCAGTAGTTGACTTCTAATTCTATTCAAAATGGTCAAATCACTAGAGGGGGACAAAGAGCTACAATTTTTAGCAGTTCAGGCCATGTAACTGAAGACAGCCAGCCAGATTCCTCTCTCTTATACACTCACGTCAATCCAGGGTGACTTGGACTCCATCGGACTCACTCTGCATTATACTGCCATAAGTGGTTTACACTGTAAAATTAAATTCTGCCTCATCACTGTGTGCACAAATGGTCAACAGTAGGTGGCCTGGGGCTTTTGAGTTCTCAGCAGTGAAGTTTTCTTCATCCAGTTTTTTCATCTGGAATTGCACAGAGTTAGTCCTTGTGATTAAGCAGGCTGCCAGCTGCTTGACACACAAGCCTTGTTCAGATATGTGAGCCCTCTCTGCAGCCACCCAACAGCAGAGTGGGGATGGAAGAATGGACATTGGACCTGCTAGTTCTAGGCCACCAGCAAATTCCCCTACGCTGGCTCTCCAGACAGGTGCTGCTGGGGATGCCAAAGTCCTGTTGTATGTGAGCTGAGCAGCTCCACAGAAGGCTTGCCCTGAGCAGAGGTCTCAGGCTTTTGGGCAACAGAGGCTGAGGGAGGAAGTTTCCTCCTTTGTCACTTACTGATAAAGATACATGTGACACCCCCTGGGGCAAAATACATCCCCTAGATAACTTCATAGCCTGTACTGATATTACCACAGGGAAGAATGGGTCTCACTTGATGTAAAAAAGGGTCTAGACGACAGAAGGCAGCAGGGAAGGACTCTGGCTCTAGATTAGATTTCTCCAGGCAGGAGAAAAGCAGATTGATGTATGGTAGGATTTATAATGGATCTGCTGGGAATAGCATAGGCAGTTTTGTTGCATGGTTTATGATCTGCTATCCCATCACATTATGGAGCTCACATGTGATTTAATTTCAGCTTCATTTACTTCAAAGGGTAACTTGCCTTTGTATTGTGTCATCATGTGCAGCTGTAAATGCACAGTCACAGTGTGCAACAGCATTTCTTTATTGAAACGAGGAGGCACAGAGCACGGTAGCAGTTCTGGCTGTATCTAGTAGAGACTCACCTCTACGCAGGGTTGGATCCGTGGGGATGAGGATCAGCAGGGCTCTGCCCCGGGTCAATAGAGCGTCCAGGCTCCATATACATTGAATAGCCACAGTGAGCTTCAGCAGCATCGTGGAAATGTCTATCAGAGCCACTCATTACCTGGCTAAATCTGCCAAATGCTGCATTGCGGCAAAGGGCGCCTTAGGCTCCTCCATCCAGTCGGTGTCAAAGGTTGATTCTGAGGGCAGGAGCAGAGCTATTGTTCACCTAACTCTACTCAGCCATTTGCTAGCGCACCTCAGGACTCCCCCCTGAGGGAAGGGCATGTGGTCATCCCCATTGGGTAGGTGAGGAAGCGAAGCACAGAGCAAACGGAGACTTGCTCAAGGCCATCCACGGAGGCAGCGGAAGAGCAGGGAATTGATGATTGGCATCCTAGATCCTAGGCTAGAGCGTTCTGCCCTCCCTTTCTACTTCCGGGCGCTCTGTGGGGAAGAACCCCACACCCCGCTGAAGAACACGGTTAAACCAGTGCAATTGTGTGTTCACACCACATTGGTTCAACTTGTTCATGCAAAGTGGTTTTAGACCAGGGTTAAACTGAGCACCACGATTTACATCATCCCTTTTGGGGTAATGAAAAGTCCAACAGGTAACAGTCTAATGGCCTTACAAAGGGGTCTTAGTCTCACAGCTTTCCCTTGGGGGGTTTCCACTGCCATTAGCCCCTTTGGAGGGATCAGAGGGCCCAGGACTCACCTCTGGAATCTCCTAAACAAGAAACATAGAAACTAACTAGTTTCTGCTTTCCTCAGGCTTGTCCTCCTCCCCCCACTGAATGCCTCACAGGACACCCCTCCCTGGGAGTCCAGATCTAGCCCTTGTCTAGCCTCACAGCCAGCACTTAGCTCCACTCACAGGAACTGCTTTGCCTGTCTCTTTGCTGGCGTTCCCTGTCAGGGGAGGATCCCAGACCCAGTCTTCTGCCTGGGCTCTCTCATCACAACTTCAGTCAAGCCAGAGAATAACTATGGTGACTACTCAGCCTCCTTTAATCCTCAGCTTCTTCTTGTGTTATCACCACCCTGCTCTTTTCCAAGCTGATTTCCACCCATGAATCCTGGTCCACTCTCCAGGTGCACCCAGTAGCATAACTGGCCCCTCAGGCCCACATTAACTCATTCAGGGCCTTTACTCTTCCCAGACTCTGCAGGGTCCTTTCCAACATCTGTTAAGAGCAATGCTAACCAAGTCTTTCTCCCTGGAGGCCTAGATCCTCTCTGAAGTTTTCAGTGTCTACCTTAGCTAGAACCCAAACCTCAGGGCTAGAACCCTGGCTTCTGGCTCCAGGCTGATCACAGAAGCTTGCTCTACACCTGGACTTTTACCAGTTCACCCACCTAGGTAGCTGTTCCCAAGACACGCCTCCCCCCCCCCAAGGCCACCTGCTTGCCATCATCTGCCCTTAATGACCTCTTTATTAGCCATCCAGCTTCTCTCAGCTGCAATTCATCCTTAATTCAAATCACCCAGCTTCACTCCAGCTAGGCTTAACTCTAACTGGAGCCTGGCCCACCCTTATGGTGCAGTCGCGTACACTAATTGTTTTCCAGGTGCAAATAATTGTCTCTCAGCCACAACCCATTAAAGCCTCATTCCAGGATCTCTTCATTTAGACACACTTTCTGGTAGTTCCTCACATTCTTTTCCCTTCATAAGTGTGGCCTTATGCATCCTTTATAACATGTGCACATACACACAGCCCCAGCTCCAGGAGTCCTGTGACTACATGAGAACCACAGTTTTTATTTTTTAAAAAAAGTTAGTCTAATACTTACAGAAGGTTGGAGGGAAACAAAGCAGAGAACAAGTAACAGAGAGGAAGCCTTGCTAGTCTATACACTATCAAAACAAAAAGCAGTCAAGTAGCACTTCGAAGACTAGCAAAATAGATTATTGGGTGAGTTTTCATGGGACAGACCCACCTGCTAGTCTTTGAAGTGCTACTTGACTGCTTTTTGTTTTGAAAGCTGAGAAACTAGAGGAGAAGCAGCCCCACTCCAAAACTACTGTATAATTATGATACATTTTTAAATACTATATTTTGAGGCATGACTCAATTTTTTTAAGCCTTAGATTTGGCACTACTGGATACATAGGCTTGATCAGAAGCTTACTGAAAACATGGCTTTGAATAAAGTGCAAACTTATTTCCCATTACAAATCTGGTTGAAAAAAACAAGCTACCTACTGCAGCATGAAGCCAATCTGTGCTATTCACAGCAACGACAGGTCAATAAGTCAAATTTTGTGGCCACATTGAAAAAAGGCTGCAAAATAGCATGACTCATAATTTTTGTAATTCTTCCTGCAAGCACCAGAGTAATCCAATCCCGTGTTTTCAGGAACGTCACTAAGTGATAGTTCCTTCATCCCCCACATGGTCCATACAGCAGACAGCTGAGTAGACGTGTTGTGTTTTCCTTTTGTATGGTTTTGGGAGGGTTTCCTTTTTTTAAGATTTTGGGAAGTTGGTTCATTACTTGCAATTGTTTCATGCGACTGTACCTTGGCTCAAATTGTGCACTATGTCTCTGATGATTTGCAAGGGCAGCTTATTATTCATGGGAAACCCCACTGCTCCAGCCAACTCACGGCTGCTATTCCTGCACCTGGACTGGATGACTGAACATTTAATAATCAGGGGAAAGAGGAGAGAGCAAAGACATTTTAAAATGGCCTCATGGAAATGATTGCACAAAGGCGCTCAGAGATACTCGGAGTCCCGTGTTAGCCGTGCTGGAAAAGCCCACCCCTCAGCTGGGAAAGGCACTCATACCACAGCCTGTGGATCCCCTGGGTTCTCTTCCATTACCATCCCTTTGATGAGGCTGGAAGGTCAGTCGACTGCCGTACTGCTTGGGGAGCACAGTGTCAGAGAAATAACAGTTTCAGATTTCACACACTAACAGCCATGGTTTCCTTTTCCTTGAAAAAATAATTCCTAGGAAGTGAAATGCAGAGGTGCAGTAAGGCAATGTGATTAATATTCAGAAAGGGCCAGATCCTGGAACGGGCACCTTGGCTGAGTACAAAGGCTGTGCACAAGGGATTTCTGCTGGGCGTGGGGTCTCGAATCTTCTCTCCCAGGCCACAAAGCAAAAGAGGAGACATGCCACAGCCACGGGGTCATAAATTATATAGCAGCTGTTGTGCCTGGGCCTTGCTGGGCTTCAGCTTGCAAATCGGAGTAGTCATGACTCAGCCATCCCATCCCCCTCATCTCACCAGCTCACTCCTGGGGCATAAGGAAGCCATCCCTCTGGTGAGGGCAGTGACAGGCCTGGCTTCCAGATCCCCTCTGCAGACTCCCATAGCTGAGCTGGCCAGGTCCAGCGACCTTTGTGTTTTAGGCTCCAGTGCATGGTGGCAGCGGCTGCCTTGCAATTTTTTAAATGCACCAAGTCCTGGAAACCAGAAGCCACGCTTTTCACTGTCAGCCATAACTCAGCCATAGTCCTGAAGGAGCGCAATGCACCACATTTGTGTTAGGGTCACAACCCAAGGGCTGAGTTAGTCACCGCAGGACTCGTGTGCATTTAGAACCTCAGCCGTGCATTGCAGCAACCCAGTTTCTTTGCACACAGAGTGTGGGACTCAGTCTGCCCTGGGCAATCCCTGTAAATCTTTGCAAAGGCAGCAAGGCTTGCGCAGAGAAGGAGAGCTGCCTGCCAGTGCAGACCCAACAGCAGCAGAGGTGTGAAATGCTGACACACCAGCTGCCAGGCCCATTTACATCAGCCCGATTGGTCTCATAGGACAATAATAGATGTAGAACAAATGATGATGGGGAGCCGAAAGTGCTATTACTCATTATTGAAACTTTGGATTATTCTCTGGCCAGTGCTAAAACCATAAAGCTGGCAGCCAGCGGCCAAGCCCTCCGTAACCTCTGTCACTGAACTAAAAGCTTTCTGAGGGCGAACAGAAGTGCCATAAATCTTGGGGGTGACATTAAACATTTGTCACAGAATCACTTAGGCCTTCTTTTAATCTCTTCCTTTCAGCGAGCTCATCATAACAAATAACAAGGGGACGTAACCCCCGCCAGAGGAGCCCCCGTCCCACGGCTGCCGGAAACAACCAGTGGCTCTTAATCGACCAGACAGGCCAGCTGATCAGTAAGACCAGTGCGCTGTGTGGTCTTGGAGTCCCCTCCTAAATGGACACAGGCCCTGCGATGTTTACACCGGCTGCCTGTTGCTGCAATGACACTGGCCCTGCAAATGTTTTAACTTGGGGGGTTGTGTGTTTTTTGTTTTGGGACCATCCTTTAATCTTGCTCCAGGCCAGGAAGGAAAGTAAACTATTTACATTGCCGGCGTTAAAGGAGATTGTTCCTGCGTTAACGTTGCATTTGGGAGTGTTAAATCTGTCTCTCCTGGTAAACTAGGGATGGGTTTTATCAGATGGCTTGTCCAAAGATGAATCCCACCCATGACTTGTCATTCCTCTGCCTGGGTGTTTCCTTATTCACCTTTCTCTGAGATGAAAGGAGTGTGCAAAGCCCCCATCGAAAGGAATGCAGTGGCTGGGGAGAGCACCCTTGTACGATGCATTTTGAAGCTGTACATTTCTGTAATCAGGTAAGAGAGAGGCCAACAATCCCAGCTAGAGAAACGCCACGCTAATGAACGGGATTTCTCAGTGGTTAGAGCATTGTTCTTGTGAATCTAGGGTTGTGAGTTCCCTCCTTGAGGGGGCCTTTCAAGGGCCTGGGATAGGTTAAATTAAAAATCTCTCTCAGGGAGGACAACAGGTCCTGCTGTGAGAGCAGGGCACTAAACTTGATAACTTCTTGAGGCCCCTTCCAGTTTTATGATATGAACAAGTCTGCCCAAGTCCTGCACACACACTTCTGCCATCCCAGTCCTGGGCTACAGAGCCACCACTTTCTGGGAGAGAGCACAAAGGAAGTAGAACTTCACCAAAAGTGCACTAGACTCAGTCCTCCATTGGAGAAGTCACCAAGCCTAGTTTTACATACGTAATGAATGAAACTGATGATATCAATACTTTGCATTTCCATGGCTTCTCCAGCAGCTTCAGATCAAAGCAGCTCTGTCTGCTGGAGAAGTCTCTGCTGTACAAATGGGCAGACAAAGGCATGGAAAGGTTCATGACACACCCTTGGTAAATCAGCAAACATATGGGAGAACCAAGAAGAGGCCTTAGCACCCAGCCCTATATCTTCTTCCTCACCAAATCTCATATAGGAAAAACATGGCAGAAGTGTGGGTCCCTTTGAGCCCAGGACACAGTGGAATGGCTGGTTTCACTTCCTTTTCTCTGCCTTGAATTACTGTTTCCAAAGTCTTGCTGGGAGTTGACATTTGACCACTGGACTTACCAACTCAACAATTTTGCTGCTCCAAATTAGAGAACCCTGACACTGACCAACAATAACTGCTAATCAGATTCATTCCCCACTGATGAGCCTTCCCCACAACTGCTCGACAGCAGGTCCTCCTTCATAGCTGATAAGTCCTCCTGAAACCCAGCCATCCTAACCCATTGAGAAGTAATTTTCAATCCTTTGACAACACAGGACTAAAGAGAGCTCCCTGTAGGCCTGAGTGGGGAGGTCTCAGCTCAAACATAATATAAATGTGCCCAAGCCAAAACTCTGGATCTAAACTCCTTTGAAAACTGGAAGTTAAGATGAGGATCAGTCCCGAACTTCAGGTCCACATCTCCATCAAGACCATCACCAAAGCCCTGGAGCAGACACCTTTGAGTGCTAGGAAAATTCGGATCTGGAGCAGAAATTTGCAGCTCTGGCTCATCTTTAACATTAGCTCTGGCCTCATCTGCCCCATGTACACACTCTGGAGCCCAGGAGTGACAAAGAAGCATAACTCAATTCCCCGCTCCCAGCTAAACAAAATAAGAACACTTACAAATTATTAATGTTTTCCCAACAAGAAATCAAACCCAAGCATGGACCATATATTGCCCTCAGCTGCACCATCCCAAACTCACTGATGTCAGTATTTTTTCCTGGTGTAAGTGAAAGGAGAATTTTCTCCAGTGACAATGGGGATACGGGCCAAAAAAAAAAAAATGCACCTAAGCTGCTCATGCAAACACCTCTTCTTCATCTGGCGGTCATAAGTAACTGTTGGTAGCCTTGAGAGATGCCCGGCCCTCTATGCCCCTGTCTAAATTTTAATTGCTGAAAGGGGATCCCCACCACCCTGCCTGTCTGGGGAGCCCTCCCAGCATCCACTCCCCTCACAAGTACCAGTCAACCCTACAGGCAGTCATCCCTCTTACGAGTTGGTCCTGCTTTAGGCAGGGGGCTGGACTTGATGACCTCCTAAGGTCTCTTCCAGCCCTTGGATTCTGTGATTCTATGAGTTCAATCCCTATTCTGAATGGAGCTTAGGTGCATGGTGCTTAGCTTCGGGCCTGAACCACATGCAATGGGCAGGTCAGGTAATTGCAGCCAGCTTCTTGAATTTAATGGAAATATTGGGGTCATGAACAGGCCCTGCCGTTAACAGGTGAGGCGGTTTAGAGATCTGCTGCTGAGTCAAACGAGGAGCTTTTCCTCTGGCGGGGTGGCTGGACAAACACCAAAGAAAAGGGTCTCCTCATTGTGAAAGACAATAATATCTGGCTCCAGCCCTTCTGGAGTATTTGGTTATCTAACTCCCTCTGAATTCAATCATAGTTGCATCCCATTGAGTATCCATCTAAGTTAATTATGCTAGTACCAATCACTTACAAAGAGTCAGTAATGCACCTGTGATTCACACACAAACAGTGTCTCCAAAATGCCTGGCGGGAATTTACTGTTCTTCTGTCACAAAACAGAATTCAAAGTCAGAATTAAACCTCCACCCATCTTTAAGCTGGTCACAGCGGATTAGAAGAGATGACTTCTCATTGATTTGGCCAGATAAATCCTTAAAAAGTGCCCTGGGGCCCTTGGAGTTCTGAGTCCAGACCTATCCTTCAATAATGGGATGTAATGTACCTTTAGGAATTATTATGTAGAGGGAATGGCTTTACTGGTTACAGCAGATGACTGAAAATTAGGACTCCTGGGTAAGCAAGGAGCAAATAGATCTTTTTTTTTTTTTTTTGGACTTTCCAGTGAACTGAAAAAAAGGGGGGAGAAAAACTCATTTTGGGTTAAATAAAACATTTTGTTCAACCTGAAAAGAAACATTTAGTTTTGATTTTGTGCATTTTTTCATGTTTTAAAATATTGTATTATATCAACAGGAATTTCAAACCCTTGAGTCATTTTGGTGTTGTCAAATCGGCATATTTTTCTGAAAAAAAAGCAGTCACAAATTATAAAGTGCTACTTCTGGTTTCTGTTCCTAGATATACTGTATAATCTTATGGAATTCAGCTAATCTTTCTGTTCCATAGAAACCCACCTTTAGGGTGAGTATAGTACAATACTAGCTGCCTCACAGGTTTGCTGCAAGGGTTAACTAGTGCTCATAAAGTGTGTTGGGATCTTCAAAGGAAAGATGTTAGAGAAATGCAAAGAATTATTAACGTGCATTTAAAAGAGCTCTGACCTTCCATAAATATTAATGCATTACAGTGAGGTTTCACCATGCAAACAAATGCCAAACGTTCTAAAATATTGATACTAATGTCCCCATTGTAGTCTCCAGAGAGTAGCCATCGGAGGAGTCTATTGAAAAAACAAAGAGGTTAAAAGCAGCTGGAGTGGGAAAGCCTTGAAGTTCAGAGCACCGCAGTGGATTTAACCAGAGAAGATGAGTCTGTTAATGGAAATATTGATTGTTTCGGAGGTTCACGGCTGCCAAACCAACCTGCACATATGGTACCAGTTTTATTGATATATGAATGAGATTAAACATGACACCTGTGTCAAGCAAATCCCTGGGTACCATTTAACTAACACTTAAAGCAGCTGCTTTTGAAAGATTACTTTCAGGCAAAGGCCACCCAAATAGAACAATATAATCACCGTAAGTACTTTCCCAGTTCCCGACAAATGGGAATTCTTGCCTTCTGGTTGCACAAACTAACAGTATTAGTGAAATTCAAACAAAGGGGCAAGTAGTACCTGGATTTTCTCTCTGGCTATGTGTTGGCATCAGATCTCCTGCTGTGATCACCAGGCCCAATCATAGGGCTCTTGGGGCCTCCCTCTTATTAAACTGGAAAAGGGTCTCCTTGTGATTTTGAGCTGTCTGACAGAGTGTTCCTTTCCAGGTGGGATTTCATGTGAAATGAAAAGGAGTTTGGGGATGCTCCAAATACATTAGGCTCTGAGCTGGCTCATTAGAGGAGGTCTTGGAACAAATTGATACACTAAACAGTAATAAGTCACCAGGACCAGATGGTATACACTCAAGAGTTCTGAAAGAACTCAAATGTAAAATTGCAGGACTACTAACAGTGGTTTGTAACCTAGTCTTTAAATCAGCTGACTGGAGGATAGCTAATGTGGTGCCATTTTTTTTAAAAAGGGCTCTAGAGGTGATCCTGGAAATTACAGGTGGGCAAGTCTAACTTTAGTGCCAGGCAAACTGGTTGAAACTTCAGTAACGACACATAGGTTAACATAATTCGCTGGAGGAGAATCAACATGTTTTTTGTAATGGGAAATTGTCGTTCACCATTCTACTACAATTCTTGGAGGGGGTCTAATAAGCATGTGGAGAAGGGGGAGCTGGTGGATATAGTGTACTTATATTTTTAAAAATCATTTGACAAGGTCCCACACCAAAGACTCTTAAGCAAAATTGTAATGCCGTAATAGGAAAACCCTTTCGTGGCTTGATAATTCATTAAAAGACGGCAAACAAAGTGTAAGAATAAATGGTCCATTTTGAGAATGGAGAGGGGTAACTAGTGGTATGCCCCAGGGAGTTGATACTGGGAGTAATCTTCAACATATTGAAAAATGATCTGGAGAAAGGGGTAGCCAGTGAGGTCGCAACATTTGCAGATGGCAGAAAACTGCTTAAGACAATTAAGTCCAAAACAGACTGTGAAGAGCTTCAAAAGGATGTCACAAAACCAGGTGACTGGGCAACAAAATGGAAAATGAAATTTAATGTTGATAAATACAAAGTAATGCATCTTGGAAAACTCGAGAGATCTTGGACCCATTGGGAAAGTTCTCTGAAACATCTACTCCATGTGCAGCAGCAGTCAAAAAACCATTGTCCTCTAGGTGACAGCTCCTAACATACCTAAAGACTGTGACCAGGTCCCTCCTCGGCGTTCCTTTTTTTCAAGATTAAACACTTTTCTTTAACTTGTCCTCATAGGTCAGGTTTTCTAACCCTTTTCTTATTTTTGTTGTTCTCCACTGGACTCTCTCCAATTTGCCTACATCTTAACATGTACCACCGAAAACAGGACACACTACTCCAGCTGAGGCCTCACCACTGCCGAGTGAAGCTGGTTCACAAGAGACACTCCTGTTGATACACCCCAGGTTGATATTAGCCTTTTTTTGCAACTGTATCATGTCGCTGGGTCAGATTCAGTTTGTGATCCACTGTATGCCCCAGACCCTTTACTGCTAGCTCACAGGTGATCCCCATTTTGTATTTGCATGTTGAATTTTTCCTTGCTAAGAGTAATACTGTACACTTGTCCTAACTGAATTTCATCTTGTTGATTTCAGAGCAATTCTTCAGTTCATCATAGTCATTTTGAACTCATGTTTAACCTTCACCAGTGCACCATCAGCCCTGAGGAAGCTTGGAAAGCCAAATGGACCATACAAGAAGTCACAAATGAACACCTTGTGGAAAAACCCAGCAGAGAAGGTTGTAGAATCATAGGATTGGAAGGGACTTCACAAGGTTATCCAGTCCAGTTCCATGCACTCATGGCAGGACTAAATATTATCTAGACCATCCCTGACAGGTGTTTGTTTAACCTGCTCTCAAAAACCTACAATGATGGAGATTCCATCACCTCCCTAGGCAATTTATTTCACTGCTTGGTCTCCCTGATAGGAAGTTTTTTTCCTAATCTCCAACCTACATCACCCTTGCTGAAATTTAAGGTCATTTCTTTTTGTCCTGTCATCCAGAGGTTAAGAACTCTTCTTCTCCCTCTTCCTTGTAACAACTTTTTTGTACTTGTAAACTTATGTCTCCTCTTAATAGTATCTTCTTCTCCAAACTAAGCAAACCAATATTGAGTCTGTTCTGGTCTGGCTATGGTCTGAAGAAGTGGGTCTGTCCCACGAAAGCTCACCTAATAAACTATTTTGCTAGTCTTTAAAGTGCTACTTGACTGCTTTCTATTTTTTTTCAATCTTCTCTCATACATCATGTTTTCTAGACCTTTAATCATTTTTAACTTCTCTCTGGACTTTCTCTAACTTTCTTCCACCCTTTTAGTTTGACATATGGAATCATGTTGTATACAATTTTTCAACTAGCTGTGCAGCAACCTTATAGTAATGTCATCTAGACCACATTTTCTTAATTTGCCTGTGAGACTGTCATGAGGTGCCATTTCAAAAATTATTCTAAAATCAGGACATATCTTTTCTAGTGTGTTCCTTATATTCACAAGGTCAATAACCTTGTCAAGGAAGGAAATTAGATTGGTTTGGCATGATTTGTTCTTGACAAATCTATGTGGGCTATTAGTTGTTACTCTATTGTCCTCCAGATGTTTAAGAGACCTCCATTTCGGTAGATGGTCCCTTATTATATCTTCACCTACCCTGGGGACTTCAATATTTTTTCTTTAGCCATAGAGGCATTTTCCTCAGTTTTGTGTCTCCGAATAAGTATTTCCCCAATTATCATATCAGGCTGTCTTTCCCCAGCCTGTGATGATCTTGGAAAACCTAGGAGACAGGCAGGCTCTTTGAGGATTCAAGCAACACATGAAGCAGGTTGTGAAGGGTGTATAACAATCACAGTGTGCCGGCACCTGCTCCCTTAAGCCAGTCTAGTTCTTCCATGGGTGGCTCTTTCGTGACTTCTATTTCTTTACCTCCCAATAACTGTGGGAGATTTTTGTGTGTGGAGTAAAGGCATATAACTGTCCATCCATCTTTTGGAAGCAATAGCAAGATTCTTGAGTAAATTATTCCAGAGTGACATGTTCAATTAATAATCAATTTCATCGTTTATTATATTTACCATCTAATCTAGCTGTCCATCCTCTGGGTCAATCTTCACAGTTAAAGCTGAAGACAATCTTCTGCAAAACTGATAACTGAAGTAGGGCTGGGGGATGTGTTCAAAAGCAATTAATAGGTTATTCATGACTTGGCTCTTAGCAGGTTAACTATGGAGAAATCAGCAGCCCCTCAGCGGTCACGCACACACTTGCCAATCTTATATGATTAACCAGATGAGAAGAACCAACTGCTTTAATTGCTAAGTAAAGCCAAGATGTGATCTGATGGGAATCTGAGCCCAGATACCACCCCAATAGGGGTTGTCAACATAGAGCTGGTTGGAGGATCAAGGCCCACTGCATAGGAGCGTTACAGAAATGTCTAAGGGATTTAGGAGCACAAGTCCCATTGACTTTCAAGAGCATGGTTAGTTGATTAATAATACATTACAACACAGCCAACCCCCTGGGGCTGGCTGTTTTATTGTGGGGGCAAAAGTAATTTCAGTGTGTCTTGTGGTTCTAAATCCATTAGGTGCTTTTGAAAAATCTCTTTCATAGTTCAGGAAACAACTAAGCATTTGGGTTGCAGAACACAAGATGAACACCAGAGATGTACTGGTTGTGTCATAGCTTCATGAAGTTGCTTGAGTTGGCAACACTGGTGGCTTATGGTTGTGCTTAGTGGCACAGTTTCCCCATTTAGCAACTGGTGTAAAATCTAATGCAGACAAAGCACATACACAACACCTTAATTGCAGCATCTGCCCCCAGCTCTTTGGCAAAATCCTACCTTTTATCCTCTGCCCAGTCCTGCTGCACTTTGCTGAATGCTGATGCGGCTTGTGACAGCAACATCAGGTTTATAAAGGCATCATCTGCCAATGTCAAAAGTGACACAACAGAAAAGGACAGTCTGCCACTCCCTGTGTTCTGATCCTCTGCCGACAGCATTGGTAGTTCAGTCATGCCTGAAAACCACAAACAGATAACTTCTGCCGGACAGCCTCTCAACCTACCAGGATTTCTAATAACGTGACATGCAATATTTTGTCTTCCAATATTTCCACCATTGTGTTTCTTGTGTTTTTGACAAATTGTCCTCAACCGAGCCAGGAGCTTTGGGTGTATATGAAAGCTTCTTCTAAAAGGCTCAGCTAATATCCCTGGCTGGTCTTTGCCCTAGATTTACCAGTGTCTCAAAGTCTGAGAAGGAGTCTAGGCTGCTGCCCCCTTTCCACCTTATTTCATTGTTAAGTTCAGCAGATGTAGTAGGAAGACCGCCTGAGACAAACACTCTTCTATCAGAGGCCTGGTATGAGGCAGGAGCCGCTCACAGAATTTGACAACAACAGGGCTGGTACTGAAGAAATACCATTCCTAAGGAGTGCTAAGTACAGCATGCTCACACAAACACATGCCAATTGCAAGTTGTACCAGAACATCCCAGTATTAAGAATGGTACAGAAATATTCCGCCAGGATAACAGGAACACACTGATCCCGCTTAAAAGATAAGGTCAGGATGACACATAACAGAGCTGTCTTGCTTGAACCGCCATGTACAAGATGATGGCTGATAACTGTTCCATTGGGGGCAGTAATAGTGTTAGAGGCGCAGTACTAATGTTTGTACTGGGATATAAAGATGTATGTCAGAGAAGGATCATGGTCTGGCCTAGGGAAGAACAGAAAGTCCAGAAGTTCACTGGTTCATGGTTAAGGGCATACGTGTATTGGTGGTCCAATAGTCTAAGGAATACTAGTACTGTTCTTGGTCAACAGACTTCATTCCTTAACAGCGCTTGTGGTCGTTTGGCTGATCTCTCACAGCCTGCCGGACCAGCTGTCTGCACAGGGCTAGGGTGGCACACAGCGGGAACCCATACACGCCACCAAACACCTGTCAGCATCTAACTAGAATACATATCATGGCTACAATGCCAAACAATAACTAATAAAGAGCCTTTTGCCATGGTCCGAATCAGACCTTATGTACACATGCCTCTAGCAAGGTTACCTCTACACTGCAGTAGGCACAGACTAGGCCTGCTCAAGCTGGAAAAACAGCCATGTACCAAGATACCCCAGGGAGCAGCGCAGTCTAGCCACCTAAGTACAAACCATCTGGATACCCACATGTATCCTGGGGCAGCCAGCTCAACCTGGTGCCTGTGCTACCCCTGGCTACACTACTATGTTGAGTTTGCTAGCCTCACGCAGAGCTCATGAGTGTCTGTCAACCCATGCTGGGAAGCACACTCCTAGCTGCAGTGTAGACAGACACTGAGAGGCAGCTGCACTGAACGTTCAGTTGTGTCAAGGACAGGCTGTGGGTGGCCATGTCAAGTAGCTAGAGACAGAATCTGCAGTCACAGACAGGTGTTGAGTCGGCTGGGTCAGGGTACCAAGCAGGAAAGTAGGGGCAGCAACTACAAGTCAAATACCAGGTGAGCAGAGTTCAGCCCAGCTGTTCAGACAGCTGCCTGTTCCTGCTGGCATACATAGGGTCAGTGAGCCAATCAGCCATTCTGGGGCACCACCAATGGGACCTCGTGGGCAGAGCCTCGCACTGGGGTGGGGCTTTAGGGGGTCTCAGGTAAGAAGTGCGTGCGAGCTGCAAGGCGGCAGATTGGAACAAGGTGGTTCCTGAATCAGAAGCTGGTATAAGTGAGCAGAGCAAACTCCATTGGCCTCAGGAGCTATGCCAGTTCACAGCACCTGAAGATCTAGCTATGGTCATGAACCTCCCTAAAAGCAGGGCAGGCAGTGCTGCCCTAACCACGGTTACAGCTTCTACGCTGTACTGCCCCACTTCTTCCCCCAGTGCCCTGGCCCCTGCTTGCTCCTCTTCCTCCCTTCACTCACCCTTATGGCTGGTGAAAAGTGATGGGACCATGGATCCCTGCCCCCACCATTCTGGCACTCTTGTGACCTCCTGCCTGTGTTACTGGTTACCAGGCAGCTTTGATGTCAATAATGTTTCCTTGTGCTCCTCAGTTTGTGTCCATCTCTTGTACTGTGGTTGTGAACTCTTTAGGGCAGGGGCTGTTTTTTGTTCTGTTTTGTGCAGCACGAAGCACAACGGGGCCTGATCCATGACAGACAATAATGTGAGCTAGTGCCATGCAGTACGTAGAAATCTGCCCCCTGGAATCAGATACCTTTTGACTTTTCAACCCTACAGTCCTGCCTGTGTGGAGACTTATGATTCTGTTCCAGCAACATGCTTAGCACCTGACTGCTTCTGGTGTCACCGCCTCTGCTGCTTTAGCATCCCTTGTGTATTTTGAGACCCTCTATGGTTGTTAGGAAAGAGAAGATTAAAAAGACTGGCACTTCCAGGACATCAGAGATACAAAGGGTCCCTTTATCCAGGAGACATCTCTGCATTGTGTGTAGTATTTTACCTGTTCAAACGGCCACTCCTGGAGCCCTGAAGTACAGCCATGTGCCAGTTAAGTATGGATTTTCACTTATGATTCTCTCCTCCCCCATAGCTCGATAGTTTTGCAGGTTGAGAAATCCCCTTAATCTCCAGTGAGGGGTTTAATGCTGCACGTGCTGTTCAAAAACTGCTACATTAATGGCTCTGAGAGGATGATTTTCCACAGTCTTCTGGGACTGATATCTCTTATTAACTCTTCATGGTCCTGTAAGAGGGGGATGAATGCTTTGCTGGTGGCCCAGTGTACAACATAAACCTTTCATTGACTTAGGGGTGTCAGTCTCATCTTGCTGACAGCTATTGTACACACTGAGTGACACCCGGGTAAAGGAACAAAGCATTAGGCTTACTCTAGGGAAGTGCCATGTTAGAGTTACCGCAGAAGCCCAGAGCTGCCCCAGAATCTTGCCTAAGAGCAAGAAGTTAGTTTCATATTCTTTAAGTACATCTGCATCGGGGCTGACAGCCTCAGTGGGCCCCTGGGCAAGGGGGGGCCCTACCCTGCACCCCAGGAAGGGGCCTGGCCTCAGGCAGAAGGGGTGGGGCTGGAGGCAGTCAACCTGCAGAACCACCGGGACTGCAATGCACCCCCTATTCCAGCCTGTGGTGCTCATCAGCACATCTGCCCTTAACTGCTGCCCGGGGTGCTCCAGTAGCAATTTAAAGTACTCACAAACAACTGTAGCAGCCATGGCAGCTGGGAGCTCTGGGCCCTTTTGTATCACCACGCCCCAGAGCAACTGCTCTCTTTGGCCTCCTGCCGGCAGGCTTGTGCACCTGTGCCATTTCACGTAATTGGCGCATCAGATCGAACATCCTTAGATGCTGCTGTAAGTGCCAGGTGGCAACAACCACTTTTTGGCCAAGTTTGGCCATTGGGAAAACATGGGACAACTTCCCAAATGACACATTTCACTGAACAGGATGTTAAACACACTGGAGCCGTGTCTACACGTGCACGCTACTTCGAAGTAGCGGCACTAACTTCAAAATAGCGCCCGTCACGGCTACACGCGCCGGGCGCTATTTCAAAGTTAACTTCGACATTAGGCGGCGAGACGTTGAAGTCACTAACCCCATGAAGGGATAGGAATAGCGCCCTACTTCGACGTTCAACGTCGAAGTAGGGACCGTGTAGTCGTTGCACGTCCTGCAACTTCGAAATAGCGGGGTCTGCCATGGCGACCATCAGCTGAGGGGTTGAGAGACGCTCTCTCTCCAGCCCCTGCGGGGCTCTATGGTCACCATGGGCAGCAGCCCTTAGCCCAGGGCTTCTGGCTGCTGCTGCGGCAGCTGGGGATCCATGATGCAGGCACAGGGTCTGCAACCAGTTGTCAGCTCTGTGTATCTTGTGTTGTTTAGTGCAACTGTGTCTGGGAGGGGCCCTTTAAGGGAGCGGCTTGCTGTTGAGTCCGCCCTGTGATCCTGTCTGCAGCTGTGCCTGGCACCCTTATTTCGATGTGTGCTACTTTGGCATGTAGACGTTCCCTCGCAGCGCCTATTTCGATGTGGTGCCACGCAACGTCGAAGTTGAACATCAACGTTGCCAGCCCTGGAGGACGTGTAGACGTTACTCATCGAAATAGCCTATTTCAATGTTGCTACATCGAAATAAGCTATTTCGATGTAGGCTTCACGTGTAGACGTAGCCTATCGCTGTTAGCATAGGCAGGGCCCTCCATATTTAAAACCGTGCTTGGTGTCAGCCATCATAATGACATAGGCCATGCTGCTTTAGGACACTGGAGGATCTGGCCTGAGAGCCTCAAAATTTACAGCCTATAGCTTCTGTTTGCATAATATTTTTTCCGACCATCACTGAGGCAACCCAGAAGAAAGGGGACCCCTCTCCAGACTCAACCACAAAAAAGAAAACATCTCTTGGAAGCTGCAGTGAAAGCAGCTAGTCACATCAGAGCTAGCCCTTTCATTGGGAAAGAGGTTTCAGCCCTATATACATGCTCAACTCACCTCCCCAGGTGAGGAAAATGATGATGGGTCATGTGATTCAATTAGGCTCAGTGGGATAAATAAGGGAGAGGGCTGGGGCTAGGGAAAATGAGATGGTACTAAATGTTTGGACAAGCTGGTAGCAAGTGAGACATGGTCAAATCAGAGGGGTAGCTTACCAGGGCAGAGGGGAAGCAACAGAAAACAGAAATGACCCTGACTGATCAGGTATGATCACAGACAGAGTGGGAACAGTCAGGGAAGAGGCTTTTATAAATCAATCAGAGCTAGCTGATCTTACCTGAGTTTGACACAGGCCTTGTAACACACACACACACACACACCCCGTAGTGAGAGAGGAAGTTGGGGAGAATGGTGAAGAACATGAACACTACCAGAGACAGTGGGGAAGGTGAGGAGGTCTCACAGGAAGCGTTTGGGGTCCCTGCTCCTGGAAACCTCAGGACTCAGCCAGAGGCTGCAAAGGACTGGTTACTCAGCCTGGTCAGACCAGGCAGCTCCTACCTGCTGCACTTTGAGCCAAGGGATCAAAGCCAGAACCCTGGCAAGGGCAAATGGGCCCCATACTATGGACTGAACAGAGGACTGGGGCTCAGGAATGGCACTGATCCTTCCACACAAGGTATCTTCAGGGACCTAGAGAAGCTAGTGCAGAGCCAGGTGACCTCTTGTAGCCTGTGAGAGGTGGTTGATGGGTGCAGAAAGACTGTGAGGTGCTGGAGGAGAGCACAAGGCAGGCAGAGGTCTTGAAGGACTCCAGGTGGGAAACAGGCCTGAAAATACCTCCTTAGGAAATGGCAGGAGGCAACCCAAAGGAGCCCAAGAGATGCTGAAAATGGTGTGTGCTCTGTGGCCAGAATTAGACAGGATACCTGCCTTGGGAAGAAGGGACTGGCCCAATTTGAGACTAAGGCAAAGAATGTGTCCTTCTTGCTTTGAATTTAGACTAGGGATTGCTGCTATCCTGTCGGGGGGAACTTTTGTTACAGGGCTTAACCAGAGGGCCAAGTCACTGCAGTAGGCAAACCAGACAGTGGAAGTTCTCAGGGAGGGTGGTGAAATGGGAACCTGAGGCAGAAGTACTCCAGAACCATCTCTGGCCATGTAGGGGTGCTCAGGAGGCACTTATCTTGCTCTATGGAGTATTTTTAGCCCAGCTAAAACATTTGAAAGAAAAAGGAAAATAAATGAATACTCAAATTGTTAATTCCTTGACCACCAGGTCTAATGGCTGGGTTAATGGGTTTCCAGCCTTGTCCAAGTCCAGAAGGGTGTGGAGCTGGAGGTTAGGGTTCAATGATGCTGGAACAATTCTTAGGTGGAGGTGCTAAGCTGTGTCCCTGCCCAGTCCCACCTTACGCTGGACACACATCTGACTGGCCCAAGCTGGGGCCACAGCTCAGTGGGGTGGTGGAGCCCCCAGCTGCTAGGATCCCAGGGCTAAACAGAGAAGTCTGCAAGGCCAGCAGCCAGGACTCCCAGATGCAGCAAAGATAGTGGCTGGGGTCCCCTAGACCTCATGGCCAGGACCTATTCTTCAGCCTGTTTTAAAATAAAGCTTATTTTTTATTATTTTTTTATTTACTATTTTAGAGTCTCAAAATATCCAGAATTTTGAAATGGGCTATCTCTTCAGTATCTGCAGATGGATACAACATCATCATCATCTGTAGCTCTTAGGCAGTGCTTGTCATTCAACCCACTTTACAAAAGAGGTCAGTAGCATTCTGTTACACAGATGGGGATACTGAGGCACAGAGCCAGGCTGTGACTAGTCCAAGGTCCCTCACCAGGCCAGTGGCAGATCTGGGCATGGAACTCAGGTCTCTCTAATCGCTGTCCAGTGCTTTATCTGCTAGACCACACAATGGAGGGTTTTGCTCAAATAGGGTCCTGAAATATCACCAGGCTTCATGCAAGTAGGGAGGAAGGATCCCTCCTGGTTGGCCATAGATGTGGGAGATTCAGGCTGAATTCCCTGTCTCTCTGCAGATTGTCTCTGTGATCATGGGCAAGTCACTTAATCTCCTGGTGCCTCAGTTTCCCCACTCAGAGCCCAGAAAGAAGGTGAGCACTGTCCATGGAAACATCATGATCTGATGCCCCTGTAGGTACCTGAATACATAGATGTGGATTCATGACCATAAACCAATTTTCCTAGGCTGAAACAAAAGTAATGCTTGATGCCTTTAATAAACCTAGGCATGCTAGTCATGGATGGGGACTTGTGCAAAGTGTGGCAAACATGTCAGAACTAAAAGATGGGCCATGCCCCCAAAAGTTGGCAGTTCAAGTACTTTACAGGAAGACCTTCCAGCACTAATGGTTTGGTTGCAAACTTTCCCTCTGCTAGGCTAACATAGCTCATTATTTCACAGCTGGTCGGTGCTCCCAGGCCCCAGCTGAGCCCACCAGCCCTATTCAGCAAAGCGCCAGAGCGCGGGCTTCTCTGGAAGCATGTCCCAAAGACCACTAGGTGGCAACATCCCTGAAATGCCTGCTCCAAGCTAAACATGTGCCCCAGTGCTGTGCTGACCCGAGATGGATTTCAGCACATGCTGGATTAGTATCTCTGCGCTGGCAGGAGGCGCTCCGAGCTCTCCTCACCTCCTGTGGCTTGCGGCCTCTTTGGATGACATCATCCACTTGGAAGGAATATTCAGTCTCCCGTGGGGCTGTGTGGGAAATGACTTCACACCTGTCCTGCTTAATGCAAGGCATTCGGTGGGCAAAGATCCCTTTCATTAAAACCGATAGATGACACTTCCTCACCATAGTCACAATTCAAAGCATCCTGATCAAAGTGCTGGGAATTAGGATGTTGACATGGGATAATTATGCCTCTCTTCACACTGGCACCAGTGGGTAGCTCTCCTTCGTTCCTTTCCCTTTACGCGCCACCTGGCAGTTGAAAGCATCTGCACAGAGCTGGTGGTTGTAGATGTATTTGCTGACTCTGAAGGTCAGCAAATCCCACTATGATTAGGCCTTGAGGTGACAAAACCAAACCTTGACTGTTACAAGTGAGGTAGTTCAGTGTAGAGAGAAAAGCCTAAAAATAAACCCTAGTAGCCTTTTAAGGCAGCTGAGCACAATGCAAAATCCATGTTATAAGCAGGCAGGTTTGCATAGCGAATGGGAGAACTACAAAGCCAATTTTGAGGAGCAGTGATATTATACTTGTCTCTGGTATTGCAGCACATTTAGAATGTTGTGAGCTAAGATATGCAAAAACCAGAGGAAAAGTCAACACAGCCATGGGGGAAATACACAGGGACAAATTTCAGCTTGGAGTTTAACTCCTGTGGCTCCAGCGAGATTGATCCAGGCATGTAGTTGGTCCACAATGCTTATCCTGATTTACAAAGAAACCTAAGCGAGTTAGGTGCCCAACTCTCTTTGAAATCTAATCGAATTTAGTAGCTCCTATTGGTAGCTCCTTTGAGTTCCATTGAAAACCACACCTAACTAAACTAAAAGCACCTGAGGGTCCAGATTCCGGCCAGGGACTGCGATGGATTTTTCTTGCATAACCCCATTGTTTAACTATTCCTTGTGAGTATTTTGCCCAGTCTGCCTCACATTTCAGCTCAGCCATGTTTACAAATGTCTTTATAGTCACATCTCTGCAAGCACTTCCAGGAACAACTTTCAGAATCGGACCTTCCTAAAATACCACTAGCTTTGCCCATTGTCTCTGCTCTCTCTGGTAGTAAGCAGAGAGGTGATTAGATCATGCCATGCTCTATTCATATGAACGTTTCTAAATTCACAAATTGCCAACCAGTTCCAGAAGACACCATGGGCCAGATCTAATGCCCAGTGAAATGAGAGGGTTGAGCCCAATAGACTTCAACAGGTGTTGTAGTGAGTCCTCTGTGAATGGACTCACTCTTCTATGGGAAAAATCAGGAAATTCCTCCAGGTAGATTGTGAGCGCTGGTCCTAAAGTGATTCTGTCAAGTGTTTTAACAGTCTTAAAAAGATATTCACCTGGCCTCAGTGAAATCAGCTTATGCAGGATGGTTATTAATGTTTTTGAAAGTGCAGTCTGCTGATGTTATCTGGAAACATTTGGGGAATGAGGCAGTCCGATTCATCAAATTTTCTGGTTAACAGAGAGGTGTAATTGATCAGAAATGTGCACCCCTTATGTGTGGGCCATGTCTATGCTAGAGAGTTTGTCGACAGAAGGAGCCTTCTGTCGACATAACTCAGGGACCGCCTACCCCCATAAAGCGTTCTGCCGACAGATCTCTGCATTTGTCTCAACAGTGTTACCCCTTGAAAATTTGAGGAATCACACTTCTGTCCACAGAGGGGGCTGCCAGTTCACCGGGTAGCCCTCTCTGCAGACCTTCCGGTCTCCCATTCTGTCAACAGAGGGCAGGGCAGCCTGGCTGCTTTCTGCTGACAGAGCAATTCATTCTGTCGATCTGCATTTGTGTGTAGATGCACTGTGTCGACAGACATTACGGTTGACAGATGCTTTCTAGTGTAGCTGTAGCTGTAGATGGCAATTTGAATAAACCCCAGAACACTAAATTTTCACTTACCGTATAAAGACAACAATCACTACACCTGTATCACATTAAAATTTAACACTTTGCTTAAGGCATTTATATAGCTATTTATATACTCAATGAACATGGATGTGTAAACTTCTGCTGTACTTCACTGCTGCTGGCCCTCAGCTTCTGAAGTCACCATGTGCTCCGACACTGGCACAGCTTCAGAATGTAGGTCTGGAGTGTCACCACTGTCGGTCAGTAAAGAAAAAAAAGGTATAGTGCCATTTGTGAAATTTCCCAGTTAACCAAGAATTCTGGTTAGTAAAGAGTTGGATAACAAAGAGTGTGCTGTACTTTCTCCATCTTCTTCTTTTTTTCTTAACACACATTCTCCTTGGATCCCCACTCCAAAGAGGCAAGTGGCCGGGATTTCAATGTTACACTTTACTGCTGTGTAACCAGAGAGACCCATTGGAAATTAATATTTCATAGCAGACCTTTCCATTCCTGCACTGCTCCATTTATCCCACATCTCACCATCTTCTTCCCCAAGTGCCTGGCACACTTCACATCGACACTGAGCAGTGTGGACACTTCAAAACCAAAGCAACACTGCACACCCATAATTATTCCCCTGGGAGTAGCCATTCAGATTAATCAATCTCCCCCTGTGCACACACAGCCAGCCAGCCACTTACCCAAGACCTGTTAAATTCTTGAGGCAACTGTGTAACTGATAAAACACAACAAACCAAACCTGTTAGGCTTGAGTGGGGGAAAAACCTGCCCCTCACTGGTAGAAAGGAAATATCTGTACACAATGGGTCCTCTCTAGCAAATTACCTCCTTCCCCCATGCCTGCAAGCCACTCACACTAATAGGGTCTAATTCTCCGCTGGTGGCATTGCAGCCATTCCTACTGAAATGTCACCTGACGTGACAAACAGAGCTTTATGATATCTTAGCATGAGTATGCCAGCAAATCGGCTGAGCTATGCAAGAGAAATGTCATGTTTATACAAGTTTATTTTTCATAACCAGCTACCCAGGGAGGTAAGCAGCTGGAAACACATTATGAGAGTCATTACAATATTTAAACACAAGCCGGGTAATGTGGATAAACAATAACACTTCTACAGCTAGCACATTCCTGCTCCAAAGCCTGGCAGCCTAATGGGCGCTTTCTCTCCGTCTCTGGTGTCCAAAGAGTTAAAGGAATTTCCTTCCCAGCTGACATCTCTGTCTGATGTTATGTGGCACTTTAATACTATTTAACTTCCACACTAAGATCTGGGTAGAGGCATCCATGGTCAGGTGATCTGTCTGGCTACAGGAGTGGTGTTGGCACAGGTGATGCAGCCTGTCCAAACCATGCTCATTGTACTAGGACTCCCTCCTATGAACTCCCTTTCAAGTTCCCCTGTTTGTGATCCCCTGTTCGCAGAGCCTCTGGCTTTTAAGGCCTTCTCTCCCAACTCAGCCCAAACCCCTCATTCACCACACATAGGGAGAATGATCCCAAGGCTGACTGAGAATGATCAAGAGTGATCAAGGGAACAAAGGCTCAGATAGTCTCCAGATACACCGGCCCAACTGACACAGCAACTGAAATAACTTGAGAAAGAAGAAAAATGCAAACAAGATTGGGAAGGGAATTTTTCATGAGAATATAGTAGTTTTTCAGGTCCACAAGTTGATTTCTGCTCAGAGACCTAACCCAGGAAAGCCAATAACCAGAGGACTTGCCTAGGAAGTGGAACACACAGTTTCAAGTCTTTGCTCTCTGGGTATCAGCCAGCAATCTCTTGTGCACTTCCTACATCCTAGGTCATTGCCCTGATGACTGGGCTATAGGGTCATCTGATGCTGGCCTCCTGGAAATTTATTTATACCAAGTGAGACAACTACTAAGTAGTGACTGAGCAACCGATGCCAGCATAGCCAATGGGCTGGTGATTAGGGTGCTCCCCTGGACTATGTGAGATCTTGTCCCTGGGCTGAAGCAGAAAGAGGAAGGACTGGAAAATGGGGGCACATCTCTCTCTCTCTCTCTCTCTCTCTCTCTCTCACTCCCTCTCTCTCCATTTTCACCAAAACAACAACAACCCAAAACCAGCCCTGCCAAGCTCTGATTTCATTCCACCACAGACTATGAAAGAAAGTCCAAAATCTTAGATGTTCATTGGAGGGGAAAATCTACTTACGAGGCTACGCAGAGATATTGATTACTGCCAGGGGAACTGAGAAGCCACAGGCCAGATTTACATCTCCTGGCAGTGGCTGTGGCCCACTGGCTTCACTGAAGCTTATCCAGTTTACATGAACTGGAGACCGGTCTTGGTAGTAATCGCCACTCATTGTAGGAGTTTCACTAATCTTTTTTATTCCAGTTAGATGGACGTAGTGCTTCTGAAATTCATGGTGACAAATCTTTCTCTATACAATGAGGAAAAACTGGTTAGGAGTTCTGTATGTTTCTCCCATGTGCTGCCCCACCAGTGCATGCTGCTGGATGTTGGGTGGGTGTTTTAATTTCATGGCCATTTAATCCTTGGCCTTTTCTGAAGTTGCCACAAAAAAGCCCATTCTTACAGGTAGTTACACGGGATGGACACATGTCTGCTGGGAAATGGAGTGAGATCACAAACTGATTTCACATATGCAACCAGATTTCAACTGGTGTGACCTACAGGTAGACGACACTAGACAGCTGCTAATTTGCTCTGCTTTTCCAAGTCCCCCAAATAGACTTGTTCATCCAAATAAAGCCCATGGATAGTTTGTGAAGTCACAGTAAAGCCCCAGAGAAGTAACAGTGTCATAAGTTGAGGGGTGTGGAGCCAAGAGATTAGGGTCTTAAGAACAAGAGAATGGATAGCCATGACAAAGTTACATCTAAATGACTTGGAAGAACATGAATTAAACTCACTCAGTTGCTCTAGAAAAGAGTTCTTGTGCTCATAGGACCCATTCAGGCCCCCACTGAAGTCACCTCAAGATGTTTCATTAATGTCAATGGGAATTGGACGTAGCGTGTAATGTTGAATCTGAACAGCAGGAGTACCAGCTGAATTGGCCTGTTCTAGGGTGCTGCGTATGATGCTGGATTCCATTGGAATTTCCCATCCCTAGTCTAGCCATGATTAAAATGCACCCTCAAGTAGACCTTCACCTGGTGTAAATTGTTTCTCTGGAGCTGCCAGAGCTAGGGATCTGCTCCATGGGATCGAATTCATTTGTAAAGCACCAGAGTTACATTAGGCATGAATATGGCCCACTATCACAGGAGCAAAGAAGTCTCGGGCACCAAATTTTGCTCTAGTCTAGAGGCTCTTTGGCATCTCTTGTTCTAGTGGAGAGAAAGATAATGCCATCATTGATCTAGCCCATCAGGTGCAGAGATAAACATCTCTGATTGTATCTAAAAAAAATAGAAAACATCTGACAATAAATTATCATCCACCCCAGCCAGCCTGTCTGCCCATGAGGAGAGCTGGGGCTTTGATCTGTTCCTTTCATGCCGGGGAGCTGGCATACAGAGGCTTCCTTTTGACTTTACAGCCCCTCATCTCCGGGTGACATGACAAGCAGCTTGTCAAGATCCATAGCAGATGCTCAGGAAGAAGCCACAGCCGTGCCTCTGAGAGGGATTGTCTCCAGATTCACCTCTGTAAATGTCAGACACACCATGTTCTTCTCAGCAGATCACTGGTGCCTTCCATTAAAGGAAGCTTTCCTTCGAGGTGCTGGTGCTATGTTTTTTTATGTAGAAAAACACATGGTGCGATTTTTAGGACATAAGCAACACAGAGGTCCTGTAGTTGCCCTCTGCAGAAGGGTGGATTTTCATGTTTCTGTATCGTCCATTACATCCATGTGGGACCAAGAGGACTCAACTGAACTTAGGACCCTGTTGCACCCTGTACTGTACATATATTGCACCTCCTGCCCTGCCGTGTCGTCAGCAGCACAGGTCAAACCTGGGATGTCTGGATCTAAAAGCACAAGCTTCTGATGCATGAGCCAAAATACCTCTATTAGTCAAGGCTGTAACAGATGCTGAGCCACAGCTGTAGATAGGCAGAAAATGCAGGTCTCCTGGCTGCTCTGTCAGTAACCTGGTGCTAGACTGCTTGCTCTGGTCTTGGCAGTTAAGTGAAGGAGGAGCTGACTATCAATTACTTTGACCTAAAATGCCATCTCCCATTTTCAACACTACTCATCTAGGTCTGACTCTGGTCTCAACTGCACCAGAATAAAAGAGCCTTGATCCAGTGGGAATGAATGGAATTACTGTGGAGTTACAGAGGAATAACTGAGACCCAACAGTGGACAAAGCGGGTCTTTACCCATGACAGCTCACGCTCCAGAACATCTGTTAGTCTGTAAGGTGCCACAGGACTTCTTGTTTTCCAAGATACAGACTAACTCAGCTACCTCTCTGATAATGGCCAGTTGCTCAGCGCGGGATCACAAATGGCCTTTGCTGTGATGCTCAGAGTTACAACTCCTGCTAACTCTTAAGCCCCTAGGAGATCACAGGAGCAGCGCTGGGCTCCACAAAGCAGAGGCGGGTGCCGGGGCTCCCTCCCCGTGCAAGGAATGTGCAGAGATACATGCCTGAGACTACTCTGATCCACAACAACTAGCATGTTAGGTGGGCAGCCACTTGAGTGAATCATCTGGAAATGCCAAGGAGAGGAGCCTAACCCTGGGACTTGGGCCCCAAAGTACCTTTGTGTCTTCCACCCTGGCTGAGCTGGAATCTTAAGAAGTTTTTGATTATTTTCTCTTTTAAAAGAAAGTTCTTTACTTCACCCTTAACGCTTTTCTTGCCCTTTACAAAGTGATGGGAATGAGGTTGGATGTTTTGCAAGCTTCTGGCAAGGTTTAATAACATAGTACGGTTCTTTTCCAGCAGACTGCACTACCAATAGGCTCAGATGGAGAACAAATCTATTGCCCTGGAGCAAATTGGCCACTTCATGTGTCTCTTGCAGCTCCAGGGGTAGCCGGGGACCAGACCTCATGCAGCGAGCCATGCACTGATTTGCTCTTGAAGCCAGCAGCATGAGATCTGTGAACCCCTCAGATGCAAATAGCACCTTGTTCTCCAGAGCCATGGCCAAAGATAAAGGGAAGAATAGAGTTACACCAGAGCAAACATAGGAGAACTACCCTGAAACCAGTGGAATTACTGAGTTTTAATTAAGGTAAATGAAGTCAGCCTTTGTCTCAATTACTTTTAGGTAACATAGATTGACATTTTCATCTGAAAGTTTTCCCTTCCAAAACAGGCTGATTGAGAAATTTTCACAAAAAATCCCCCTTTTACCAAAACTTTCCAGACTTTTGTTTGGGGGTGAAGGAGGAAAAACCCTCCTTTTTTTTTTTTTTTAAATTTTAGCTGTTTAGTTGATGGGTTTTTAAATGATAGGCAGATAAAATAGCAATTTATTCACTGTAATAATAGTAAACTTCTAGTTTAGCTTCATAAAAATGCAATAACAAAATATTGCAACAAACCAAATGAAAACAATTTGATGATCCCTTATAACAATAGCCATGAGGGCTGCTTGCTGAATTTTGCCCAGTCCTTTTGGACAAAAGGAAGAAGCCCAGGCTATGTTATTTCAGCAGACCCAGGCAGCCTGATGCATGACACTGCCTTAAACTGGAGTCCATTACAGGCTATGTGCCTCCATTTGGAAGGCAGGTCACTTTTAATGCCACAGTGGAACATCCTAGCTTGAATTTCCTACAAGATCTGGAAGATGTTTGAAGTTACGCATCACGTCAGCATTGAGATGAAGTGGATGGCTTCCCCCGTATCTCAGCTGCCAAAACGGAGACCAGAGAGAGCTATGGGTGCATCCCACAAAGGGGGAAGTGTAGGCAAATCACTGCCAGGGAACGTCTCTTTCATCTTTCTAGAAGCCAGGAGATAAAAATAAGCAAATGCTCATGTGACTGTCTTGCCAGGTGGTGTTGGGAGCAATAGGGATGATTTCAAAGTTCAAGGGGTCCCTCTTAAAAAGGTTAGTTCAGGAGCTCACCCAGAATTCCAGGATCACTAGCTAACTTCTTTTTGTGCATTTAGCTGGCAGTACTCCTTCCTCCTTCCCTGCAAAATGCACTGCGCCAATGTTTGAAGCCAGGAAAGGGTTCTTAGGTGAAAGGGGAACACTGCATCAGTCTGGGAAAACACAGCGGTTACATGTCTAAGAGTGAACAAGTAAACTAGTTGTCCCTGGTAATTTTGCTTGAAATCTATTAGCTTCCTTGGGCTTTCAGGGGACTGTGCAGGGAGGAACATGACAAAGGAACTTTCCTCCCCACTCTGGACTTTCTGCTTGAGCTAGGTGGCCTGCATCCCCAGTGGCCAGTGCTGCACTGTCCCAAGGGAGCATGGGCTACTGAAAAAAGGGTGTGGCCAGGCCCTGTGTTCCCTCTAAGCTGAGTGCTTGGGTGGCAGCCCAGGAGCGATTCAAGTGGTGTCCAGCTGATTAGCAGAGTGCCCACAGCCAGCCACAGGTGTTTCTATTGGTGGTGCACATCCACACATGCTTCAGTGAACATAATAAAAGTTATTCCACCCTGGATGGAAGAAACTAGAGGGAACACTGGCCAAGCCTCAAGCAACATGCAACACATCCTACCTGGGAGGTGGGGGAGAGCAGGACAGGGTAGGGCCTGCTTCTACGTTCCTGCTTCCCAGCCAGGCAGGCTTACGCCTGCAGGATGGCTCCTATGTCACTCCACTCTTCTTTAAGAGCCTCCAACAGGCAAGGTCAGGATTTTCAGAACAAGTTTCATTTTATCAGCTTTGCACCCACTTGCACTAGCCAAGAACCTGGCCTAACATTTTAAGTTCCAGTGGCCGTTTCTCAGCCTGCCCGACCCCCTTCCCCGGTGGCGACCCTCTTACTGAGATGTGACACTATCGCTGAGGGAAGGAGAAAGGGCAGGAGATTGGGAGTCTGTTTCCACCCAGGAATATGCCATATTTTTCCCAAATGACTACACATGAAGCTGCTGCTGAGCTGGTTTGGCCTTCTCTGCTGCTAGGCTCTCAGTCAGCTTCTATTCCAGATCACCTCCTAGTAAAGTGAGGTTCCTTCTGCACCGGAAAGTGCTCAGTTGCAGGTGGGAAGGGTGTGGAAAGCTCATCCTGCCACCAACACTCAGCAACTGAGACACACATGCAGGCACCTCCTCAGCTGTGGCTGATTGATGGCCCATTGAGGGCTGGCATAAGCTGCTGCAGATGAGAGATCAGCTCAGGCTGAATTGTAAGCCAAATTCACACCTACACCGGACTCAAGCCTAAATGAGCTGGTCCCAAGATGGTCCCATTACTTGCTAAATTAATGTCTTCTCACACACCTGAGTCAGTGCTGCTGCCCACTGCTGCTGTACTACCTGTGGAGTGAGTGGCGCACACCTTCCTGGCACACTCACTCCATAGCATGGCGAGATGGTGACCAGCAGGAACTGACCACACAACTGTCACCATGCCAACGCCAAGGCAAGCAGGAGAGCTGACCCAGGCCCATCCTGAGAGGGTCCAGTTGTGTTCCCACCACCTGTCTTAGCCCTCGCACTGCTCGTCGGGTCCTGTCAGTTTCAGGTCAGCGGCATGGCTCTACTGCAGAGTGGCCAGAAGGAGGTTGCCAAGGAGTTTGAGGGGGACTCTGCCTCACTATGGACCCCTAGGAAGTGGTGTGAGAAGTCAAAGCCTCCAAGGAGAAAGTTCTGGAGAAAGTTGCTCCGGAAAAAGGCTTGGAAACACTTGTAAAAATAGCTCACAAAACAGCAGTGGGTCAGAGGAAGCTGCCCTTAGCTGCTTCACCCCTTACCCATGACCAGGAAAAGGGAGGTAACACCTCTCTCACAACAGTGCCAGAGGCCAACGTTTATTGAGTCAAGACTGAGGCTAAAGAGCTGTCATAAATCACTAGTGGTTTGTTGGTTGGATTCTATAATCCCCCAGATGGGACGGGACTAGAAATGTATGTCCGGACAGCTCAGACGGGAGGCTTCTAGCCTGGCTCGATGGACTGGCGTGAGCTCCGCTAGCTCTAGCATGGTAAAAATAGCTTGGAAGTTGTGGCTCCCTCTGGAGTTGAGCTCTGAACCCCATCCCCAGCCCTCAGAGCCCAAGGTGCCACTTCTGAGTCCTGTCTACACGGCTCTTTTTGCAGTCTGTCAACCCAGGCTGGGGAAGGGAGGCTCACTGCTGTGGGCTGTATAGATATACCCTAAGTGACTTGGCTGGTGGCTGAGATGTGAGAAGGGGTGACCCACTACATGCTGTAAGGGGCAGGTACCAAGAGGTGCCAGTGTTAAAGAGGCTTCAAGTATTAGTCAGAGTGAAAAATAACCAGCAGAATGTTTCGTAGTGGCAGAGGTTGAACAAAGTGGAAGAGGAGCAATAAACCATCTGACAGAGGACAGGAGGACCTCATCACAGATGGCCATCAAATGTTTATCCAATAAAAGCAAATATTTAAGTCTATGAATAAGCAATGCAATTTTCTTGGTTTCTAGGCATCCAAACAAAAAAAGGTTAATTGATGTGAGAAATGTAGTTTTCTGTATTGATGGTCAGTTGGTTCCACTAACAGAAGAACTGACTCAAACTTTCCACCAGTCCTAGATGAATACAGGGTTTGGGTAAAGAGAGATCAAATACCTTCTGATATTTTCCCATTTCCCTCACCATTGTAGTTGCAGACAGAAGTAGAAGCAAAAATGATTAAATATTGTGAGATGGTCTTGCCGCATGGCATTTCCAACTGAACGAGAAGAAAAATGGCCAGAAATGTTTGAAGAGAGCTTTTCCTTATGAGGTTATCAGCCCATTTCTATGGACCCACAAGTTCAGAGAAGTATCAGAGAGATGGGGTGCTTAGATAAAACAAAACACTTCCACGTTCTTCTTCTGCTTCGTCGTGTTGTGAGAGATGCGGGTCAAGATGAAAATTTAAGCTCTAGAGCTTAAATGTGGCCAGACCTCTGCGTCCAGAGTTCTGATTCAGCCCATCTTTTGCACCATGCAAATAGCCCCATTCCTTGTGTTCTCTAAGGCTTTGATCTGAGAATCAGTAATGTAGCTCTCAACCCTTCAAGAACCAAAGAGGTGACACTGTCCTTTTTAATGAGTGATGGGAACCCAAATTAAGGCTCATGATATAAAAAAAGAATGACGCTTGAAAGGATCCCTCATTATTTCTGATGTCAAATATTTTACAGGGAAATCAGAGATCAGAGCAGATCTGTGGGGAAGGTGATGAATTTGGATCCAAGGGAGTGATGTTCTGCACCTCGTTGCATGGTGCAGCAGAATGTGAGGCGATTAGCTGCCAGGGTACAGTGACGTCACTTCAGCTTTGATTGCTACAGTAATGAGCTTGTGAAAGGCGAGATGGTGTCTCTCTCAGAAGTGTCAGACGTATGTCACATGTCCCTGGAGATACAAATCTGTCAGGGATGTATGTCTGTGGATTTAAATGAAAACTAATGTTATTTTGTATTATGAGAAAATAGCTTTGAAACTCATTAATTTCAAATGAATTTCACTCTAGGAGTTTGGCCTCATTTGAAACACTAGGTCAAACCCATGCAAACCATTTATTTTTGGTTTTGCTTAACTAATCCAGTGGAGTTCCTCATTTACAACTGCCTAAAGAGACAAAAACGTGGTTGACCTTTGTTTTCTTGTCCCACAAACATTTGCAATGACAACTCTTTTCCAAATTGGAAATGTCAAAATACTGGAAATTTTTATCAACTGAATTTCTGAAAAAAGGGGGTGAACGGTTCCATTTCAGTAATTTTGTACATTTCATCCATTTTTTTTAAATTGTAGTTGAACTTTGAGTTTGAAATTTTCAACATTTTGAGTCAAGAAATTTGAAGCTGCCCATTTCCTGTGAAAAGTTTAGGTTTCACCAAATTGGCATTTTTAAAGAGTTTTATTCCAGATTAGTTCAAGAAGAGACTCACCCTGCCCCCGTCCCCACCCCAATGTCTGTTCACTGTTTGCAGCTATTTATCAGGTTTTATCAAGCATAAGTTCTGTGCCATTTTCTCCCTGGAACCTCATTTATACACTGACTGTACACACACTTAAGCATGTGCATAATTTTATTCATGTGAATAATTTCTATTCATTTCTTCGGGACACCTTGCATGAGCAAATGATATGTATGTGATTCTGTTTTTAAATGGATCGAAACCTTAAACTCTGTTTCCAAAAATGTCTTATTTATCCATAAATTTCTGAAAATACAGGTCAGCTTCTCAAGTGCTATAATCTGCATAAAAAGTTGATGTTTACAAAAGACCTAATTTACACAGACTAAAGAACTTTGTTTTAAAGATGATCCACCAGGAGGAAAAAGCAGTTGATGAAAAGTTTAGTAAATAAACAGGTTGAGTTCACTCCATATATTCACAGTGGGTGATAAATCAGAGCTGGTCAAAATATTTTTGGTTTCTTTGCCATCAAATCTCAACTGATTCAAAGAAATTCACTAATTTATTTGGTGACAACTTAGTTGGGAAAGTTCTTGAGTGCAGGAAAGAGAGAGATAGGGACTTTCCAATGTCTGGTGGTAATGGTCAGCAACTGCCTGATATTCAGGGTAAAATTTGAGAAATATTTTTTGAGTTTTTCAACTTTTCACAAATAATCCAGTGGCTGTATGAATACTGATGAATACACATAACTAGGGTTGGCCAGAAAAATCACCATTTCATTTCACAAAACACTGAGAGATTTCAAAAATTGTTTTCCTTCTGATGTGGAAAAAGGCCAAGATGGTTTGAGAGTCTTGGCGATGAAGAGACTGACCATGATACTGTAAGGTCACTGGGATTGGATATGAAGAAGCCATGTTCAACTCCCCTGTTCCAAATCGGGATGAGTAGGTTAAACAAATAACAAATAATGAAGCTATTTTTTTTTTCTGTCATCCAATCAGGAAACAGAAATAATACTAGTCCATATCTTAGAATCGTAGAATGGTAGAACTGGAAGGGACCTCAAGACGTCATCAAGTCCTCATGGCAGGACCAGCTGCTATCTATATCATCCCTGTTAGATATTTATCCAATCTGTTCTTAAATATCTCCGACGATGAAGATTCTACAACCACCCTTGGCAATTTATTCCAATACCTCAACAACCTAACAGTTAAGAATTTTTCCCTAATGTCTAACCTAAACCTTCCTTGCTTCAGTTTATGCCCATTGCTTCTTGTCCTATCGTTAGAAGCTAAGAAGAATATATTTTCTTCCTCCTCTTTGTAGCACCCTTTTAGGTATTTGAAAGCTGTTGTCATGTCCCCTCTCAGCCTTCTCTTTTTCCAAACTCAACAAATCCAATTCTTTTAATCTAATCTCATAGGTCATATTTTCTAGATCTTTAATCATTTTAGTTGATCTTCTCTGGATCCTCTCCAATTTCTCCACGTCTTTCCTACAATGTGCTGCCCAGAACTGGGTACAGTACTCCAACTGAGGCCTAATCAGTGCAGAATAGAGTAGAAGGATTACTTCTCATGTCTTGCTCACAATGCTCCAGTTAATGCATCCCAAAATCATGTTACTTTTTTTTCCAGCAGTGTCACATGGTTGACTCATACTCCACTTGTGGTCTGCTGTGACCCTAGATCTTTTTCTGCAGTACTCCTTCCTAGGGAGTCATTTCCCATTTTGTATGTGTGAAACTGCTTGTTCCTCCCTAAGTGGAATACTCTGCACTTGTCCCTACTGAACTTCATCCTACTTTCCTCAGACTTCCTCCAGTTTGCCCAGATCATTTTGAATTCTGACGCTATCCTCCAAAGCACTTACAACCTCTCCCAGCTTGGTCTCATCTGCAAACTTGATTAACGTACTCTCTATGCCCTTATCTAAATCATCAGTGAAGATATTGAACAGAACTGTCCCCAAAACTGACCTCTGTGGAACCTCACTTGTTCTTCCCTTCCAGCATTACCATGAATAACTATTCTCTGTGAATGGTTCTCCATAAAATTATGCACACACCTGACAGTAGCCCCAACTACTGGTTGCATTTCCCGAGCTTACTGATAAGAAGACCATGTGATACTGTATCAAATGCTTTACTAAGATCTCGGTATACCATGTCCACCACTTCCCTTTACCCACCAAGCTTGTTATCCTATAAAAGACAGCTATCAGGTTGGTTTGACATGAAATCCATTCACAATTTATTTGCAAACCACGTGCACATAATAAATGAGAACTGCAGCTTGTTGGGAAGGAAAATTTTTAGCTGTGAAATTTTGAGGAGGGACGCAAATCATTCTCGTCAACATGTTTTTACAATACTTTCAAATTCTTGTTCAAAAACCAAATGGCTACAAAATATTCAGTCTTAGCCAACTGGCACCTGGCTTTTCACTCAGGTGGTGAAGGCTCACACTCTAAGCTCTAATAGTCCCAGCTTTGACTGCCTGCAGAAGATCGAGGTCTGCTGGCGTTGGAGGTGCACATCATGACATTACCCTATTGCCCAATGCCTACAAACAGGAGCTGATCCAGGCTCTGGTTGCTGCCGCGCACACCTGGGTGGCCTACAGGGTATCCGGGGTGGGGGGCAGACTCTGGGGGCAGCCCTGCCTTCCAACAGCCCCTCTGCAGGCTGTCTGGGGAGGAACCAGGCTCTGGGGAGATACTCCATCTCCAGCTGCTCTCCCCACTCCGCCTCCACAAATCTGCAGGCAGGCTGGGCAGGGCCAGGCTGCAGGGGCTGCCCCTTCTCCAGCTCCCCCCTCAGTCTGCTGGGTGTCTGCAGGGGCAGACTCTGGGGGGCTGCCCCCCTCTAACAGGCCCCACCAGCCTGCAGACTGTCTGCGTGGGGTGAGGTTCTGGGGGCTGCCTCCCTTCAACATCCCCCTCTGCATCCTGTTGGCTCTCCATGGCCAGGGAGCTCTGGGATGGGGCAGAGGAGCTACTTACTGGGTCTTTGTGGTGATGCCCCACTCTGCTGGACACTCTCAGTATCCTTCTGTCTGTGCCCCCCCACCCCATTTTGCCTCCTTTCTCTTTCTTTCCCCTCCCTTACCATGCTCTGGGAAATCCTGGGAATTCAGGCATTTCCCATTTTCCAGTACAACCAACCCCTATCCTTGGTTTGAGTTAGGGTAAGAGGAAGCTGCTTACCACATTTTGTTGTCGTAACTCTTATGGGTTTAAGAGAAGTTCCTGAACAAATATAGCACGGACAGAAGGGCGGACAGATTCGGTGTGGCAACTCTGAGCTGGAATCCTGAAACCCCACTGCATGTATTGATAGAGGCACTTTTCAAGGGAAGTCTTCACTTTCCACCTGTGTGTAATCATCCCCCAACTAACACACAAAGTGGAAAGGCAGGAGAGCAAAACTTACACATAAAAAGACCATTGAGTATATTCCCTGTGTGGTTTTCACTTTATGTTGGTGTCACCTTTGGCACATTCTGCTTTATGAGCGTTAACTAAACGAGTCTCGCAGGACCCAGGAGAAAGATGTTTCATCCCCATTTCGCAAAGAGCTAAACCGAAGCACAGAGAAATGGATTAGGTGATTTGACAAGGTCACAGAGTTAATTCTGTATGAGAGCTAAGACTAGAACCCAGGTTTCCTTGCTCTGTGCTTTGGACCTTAACACCTGGAATGTCCTCTGCACTCCATTTTTAAATGGCTACTTCTGAGAAATCTGCTGAAGACTTCTTGTTCAACATTGGCATCCTCACAGATGCAAAAGGGAAACTGTGAAACAGCTGGTCAGGTTCCCAAGTACACTGCACATGACTGGCTCTGATTCAGAAAGCACAGGCCGTCCTGTATAAACCGGGAATCGGCAAACTGGCGCCCCGTTTATAAACATGAGCGCTGGCAGCAAATGCTCACAAAGTCTCAGCTTTGTAAATTGTTCCCTGATGTTTTAATTTAGCACAGAAACTAAAATCAGATTGGGCCAGATTCTATAGCCCTCTCCTAGTTTCTACTCAAGTCCCTGTTGATTGAACAAGTTATGGCTAAAACCTGCAGGAATGTGGCCCAACAGAGAACGGAAGCCAAATCTTGTTTCCACTGCAGCTTAGAGCAAACCATGTAAATTCCATCAGTCAGAGTGACCTCATGCTGTCATTCTGCCTGTAATAACACGTCACATGTCTTTCCATGCATTCTCTGAGAACAGAAACAACATGAGCCCACATACCTTGGTAGAATCCAAATTATTCATTATATGGGCTCTGAAAACACCTTTGAGCCAATTATTAGTTACCCAATTAGTGCGCAAACATCTAAGGTTTTGACGAAAGAATAAAGAGTCTTTTTAGTGTTTGGACCAATGTAACAAGTCCTGAGAACATGAGGCATCTCAGGACTATGTAACTTTAGGAAATGGCTTCCATTCCTGGTATGGGCTGACTGGGTTGTAAACGCACTAATGGAGCTACCAGGCATGTTTTTGATTAAATTAAATTAATCAAACATGAAACATTTTTTGGAGACACATGTTTCAACCAAGTCTTTCTAAAAGCCAGTGTTTTGAGCTTCATAAGCCTGGTGGTTCTGGTATTAACTGGGCTGTGAAAGAGCCAGGTTCAAGGCCTTGTTCTGCTCCTTGTAAATGCTCTGGGATGAATCAAGCAGTTCAGATCAGCTGGTGCCCAGTCCACCAGACTATAGAACATCTGACACAAGCATATTTGCTATTCTTGGCTGAAAAACTCAGGTTTTGATTTGAAAACCAACAACTCAATACAATTCTGTTCTCACAAAAACCATCAAACAGTCTTGTCTTTGATCCAGCGTGGAACAAAAACGGACTCTGAGCCTCTAAGGCTACGTCTACATGGCAGCATTTTTTTTTTTTTTGGAATAAGCTGTTCTGGAAGAGAATTTGAAATAGAACATCTACACACAAAATGCATATTGAAATAGCTCTCAGCTATTTCGAAATAGAGCCTCCAGACGGACTGGCCAGCAGGGCACCCTGGGTAGGGCTGGAAGCCCCCCAATTTGGAATAGCCCCATTCCCTGTCTATACAACTTTATTCCAAAATACCTATTTTGTAATAGGCTCTATTCCTCATACAATGAGGTTTACAGCTTTCCAAATAAGCTGTCAGCTATAATGAGATTATTTTAAAATAGCGGTATTGCTGTGGAGATGCTTGCAAAGTTATTTCAGAATAGCAGTCATTGTTCTGAAATAACTGCTGTGTAGACACACTCTAAAGTTGTCATGCGATGGAATGTGCATCCTCCAGAGACTTACTCATGTAATGGGGCAGATTAACAAGAACAAATCTATCCTGGTTGGAAACAAACTACTTCCCACTCTCCCTGTATAAAGATACATGTCTTTCTCTAGCAGGTAACACTCTGACCTGCTCTGTGACCCTAGGCATGTTGCTTTATGTCTCTGTGCCTTGTCTAGTTATACTATAAGGTCTTTGAAGAAGACGGCGTCTATCTGTACAGCCCCTTCCACAATGGGGCCCTGCCTGTTTGCTGCAGGCCTGTACATGTTGCTGTGTAGTCATAGCCCACAATCAACAGCTTCAAATGTTCAAATATCAGGGCACTTCAAAAAAATATTTTCAGAAGCATCTGGCATTGGCCCTGGGTGTGATCCAGGGTGTGATCTAGACTGGTGATTCCTATACTGCATTGCCTGTTATTTAGCGATGTAGGTAGCCAATGCAGATTATACTGATGCTGTCTCTTTCTTTTTATTGCCCATTTCTGATTTTTGCCACATTTTTCCTAATAATACAACAGCCTCAAAACTTTAACTGTTAAAATGTGTGTGTACAGAGCAATCGAAGACCTGCAGCTGGCCCAGGTCAGCTGACAAAGCCCTAGGCTGTGCAGTTAAAAATTGCAGTGTAGTTACATTAAGATTCACACTGGAGCACAGGCTCTGAAATCCCACCCCTTTTCCAGAGTTTTAGAATACAGGCTCCACCTGAGACCTGCATGTCTATATTGCAAGTTTTAGCTGGGTATCACAGAGCAGGTGAACCTGAGTCAGTTGACCCAGGCTCTGAAATTTGGTGCTATGTGTATTTTTATTGCACTGCAAACTTATCCGTCGATTAGTATATGTGTTTTGAGAGTGATTGTGTGTGGGGTTGTGGGGTGATATTCTAGGGTGCCGGTGGAAGAGCATCTGGCAGTAGCAATGACAACAAACCAGCCCATGTCCTGCCCACTCCCATTTCCAGTATAAAACCTTTCTCAGCTTTGCAAGATCTTAGCTATTAAACTTCATTACTAATCATTTCTAGATAAAGACAATTGGAGTAAGTGAGCTGTTCGTCAAACATGAAAAGAAGAGAAGCTAAAGTTTAACAAGTTATTTTGATCAGTGTTTTCAAAGACTCATTCAATTACAGCTGCATCACCTAAATGGGAAGGGTTGTTCTTTTATTTATATCTTGCTAAAGAGAATATTAGATCTCATTGTCTGCCTTCCCTTTTATTTCTGCTGCTCAAATGCTCAAGCAAAAGCCCTGCTTTATAAACAACCAAGCTGGGAGTGAAAAAGAACTAGAATTAAGTTAAAGGATGTAAAATTTGTGTGTGTGTGTGTTTTACAGTCGGAACTTCTTTGTGGAACTGCTGATGTGTTCAAATGATGAGAGCAAATCCTGATTACAGTACTGCTCAGCTCTGCTAGTCCAAGTGGCTGACTGATCTCTGCAGATAACTGAAACTGTTTCAGAGACATGAGTTTGGAAACGAAGCATGGGAAAAGAGATTACGGTTTTAGGATTTGTCACATGCATCATATGGAAAACAAGAAGGCTGTGTGTGCTGGAATGAAATTGGCAAGGGGAAACAGAGAATGGTGCACTGGGGACACCAAGCTCTTGCTGGAGAGGGAAGATGCTGAATCCAGATGCTGGAGCATTTGCAATGGGAAGCCTCTTGGGTTTCATAGCTCTGAGTCACACTCTGCCACCATAGTTTTTCCCATGCTCATCTTATTAGTCTGATTCTTTTATATTTAGGGACTGATCCAAAGCTAGCTGAAGTCAATGGGATTTTTTTTTCCATCAGGTTCCATTAGCTTCAGTTTAGATCCCCTGATTTTATTTGCATAGGCACAATTATAGAGCTAGCGGCTTATCGAATTGACAGAGTAAATCAGAATCCAGCCCTCTGGCTACTCTGGTGCTTTAGAGACAACATTGACCCATGGAACTGTCCAAGGTTTGTTATAAGAGCTGAGAATGGTGTTCATCCCTTTCCCACATTTAGAACTCATCTCAGCCCCAAGGCTTTGCTGAGATTCTGAAGCAGTAACGTGCTCACTCACCACACATACATATTGTGCTGGTTTCTGAACCAAATTGGAGAGTTCAAAAATACCAGAAAAAAAACAGTGCTGGGGGTATTTTTTTTACTAGGACTAGATGGAGAAGAACTTGGAATCATGCCAATATTTAAGATGTCTCTAGCCCTGTTCTGTAGATTAATGCAATACAAATAGCTTTGCAAAGTACACAAAAGAATCATTTGGCTGTTTATGTGAAATGACCCTAAGTTCCAAGTCTGTATGGCTCATTTTCCTACTTGTAGGGTTTTCTCTGGGTGTTAATCACTGTTGTCTCGAGCAGCAGACCTGAACCAAATTCAGCATCTAGAGCCTGGCCAATCAGGTGTTAGATAATTATGTTGTGCCTTGATACTGAGCGGGCACTGTGTGTTATAGGTCCCCTTCTGTGCCCAATTGAGAGGCTAGTGGTCTGTTACACCTACTGTTAAGGACCCCGTTAGCTCAAGTAGTAGCAGCTCACGCTTTAGGCTGCGCAAGGAGTGTTCTGTGTAAGCTAAGTGCTTGGGCAGCCACCTGGGAGAGATTCAGGTGCCCCCCAGCTGATTACCAGAATGCCCACAGCTGGCAGCATGTGCAGCATGATGGAAACACATTTGAACATGCTTTGCTCATGAATAGAAAAAAATTCCAGGGAACACTGTGTGGAAACACCCATTTAGGTCACAACTGCATATACTATTCCTATCCTGAAATATTGCATGGTGTTAGTATGCGTAACAATCATAGAATCATAGAACACTAGAACTGGAAGGGACCTCGAGAGGTCGTCGAGTACAGTCTCTGCCCTTATGGCAGGAACAATGTGTATATACCTGCCAAACTGAAGTGTCCACTTCATGCATCTGATGAAGTGGGTTTCAGCCCATAAAAGCTTATGCTCAAATAAATTTGCCAGTCTTTAAGGTGTCACAGGATTCCTTGTTGCTTTTGCTGAAACAGACGAACAGTGCAGTTTCAGAGAGGTAGCTGTGTTAATCAGCTACAGCATTCCACCCCAGAGATGGCTGCAAGTCAGTGAACAGTGAAGTGCCTCTGTACATAGTTTGTACAATGCTTTGTGCTTTGCAATCCTTCAGCGTGAAAAGTAGCATGTGGGCATCATATACATAAATCTAAAATGTTGTTATTTAGGATACAGCTATGAAACTGGGGTCTGCACTAGCCCAAATACAGGTCAGCTTTAATCATTTGCACTGATAAAGGAGAAATGTTCTGAGGTAAATAGTAAGAAGTTTAATGAGACCAAATCCAAAGTACTCCACTTAAGAAGGAACAATCACCTTCACACATGCAGAATTGGAAACAACTGTCTGTGAAGAAGTACTGCAGAAAGGGATCTAAGGGTCATTGTAGACCACAAGCTAAATTTGAGTCAACAGTGTGATGATGTTGCAAAAAAAAGCAAACATGATTCTGGGATGCATTAGCAAGAGTGTTGTGAGCAAGACACAAGAATTCATTCTTCCACTCCACTCTATGCTGATAAGGCCTCACTTGGAGTATTGAGGCCGGTTCTGGGCACCACATTTCAAGAAAGTGGTAGAGAAATCGGAGAAGGTCCAGAGAGGAACAACAAGAATGATGAAAGGTCTAGAGAATATCAGCTATGAGAGAAGACTGGAAGAACTGGTTTTGTATAGTTTAGAATACAAAAGACCTAGTGGGGACATAATAGGGGTTTACAAGTACCTAAAAGAGGGTTACCAGGGAGAGGGAAAATGTTGTTTTTCTTTGCTTCTTGTTCTATCCTCAGAGGCTACTTGCTTAAACTGCAGCAAGGAAAGTGACATTAGGAAAAACTACCTAACTGTCATGCTGGTTAAACACTGGAATAAATTCCTTCGGGAGCTTGTGGAATCTCCGTCGCTGGAGATATGTAAGAGCAGGTTAGATGGACTTCTATCAGGGATGGTATAGATGGTTCTTGGTCCTGCCTTGAGGTCCCTTCCAATTCTAGTGTTCTATGGTTCTGATTGTTCTGTCATCTCTGACAACTGAAGAGATATAGCTCCCTATAGATCATCTATTGTAATAACAAAGGATTGTTGCAATCAGCATGGGCTAGTAGGAAGACTCTGTAAAGGAAACTAGAATAAGAGTTATATAACAGGAAAATGTACTCCTCTTTGGAGTGATAGTTACACCTGATTTAGCTGCTGAAGGAAGGGAAAAACCCAAGACATTAAACCTCTTATCATCCCGATAAAGCAATATTGGAAAAACCTGTTATTTGGCAGCAAATGGGTTTGTTAACTTCTAAAGGGGTATGTGTTCGAATGTGATAGGGAAAGAAGCATTCATGAGAATGTTCATTGGATCAAACGATGAATTAATCCTTTGAAGAAAACTAGCATTTCAAATCTGCAACTTTAAACAATCTGTCAGGAGTCTGAGTCACAGAAATGCAGCTTAATCCTCTTCATCACAGCGGGATGCAGGGACGGTGTGTTTTGTGGCATGGCTCTGACAGGGCTGTGGGCAAACAAGAGCTATATCTGCTCATGTGGGACTGACTCCCTGTCTACCGACAGCACATAATCATCTCAAGCCTGGCCAGAGTTGCCCTTTAAAAGCTCTGCATTCCTCCTTCCCTCTGCTCTGACTCTCAAAGTCGGCCTCAGAGGCCAGGGAGGAGCCTTCTGAGAAGAAAGGGAACTGATGGGGGGAGAAATTCTTTGGAAAATTTGCTGCCTTTTATTCTCAGGATCTCCCGTTGTGCACCTCCTCCATTATTGGGATCAAGCAAATTTTCCCTCCCAGAATGTCATGCCCAAAAGTAGAAGTATAATATCTGGCTTCTCCCAACACACTTAAGAAACAAAGGCCAGGAAATGGCTGAGTCCAGCCACTGCTTGCTGCATTTGCTGTGATCTTACAGAGAAGCGCTGTGCTTTCTGCACCGCCCAACTGTTTTGTCTGCTACACACCTTTCAAAGCCCTGTTGGCTTCAGCCCTGCTGTTCATGGGCTCCTACCCAATGCCCTTTGTTGCTGAGAAATGAGTCAGTAATGTGCTCTTGCTGGTGTATTTCATTCCCCACTTGAGCTCTACCTTTCTCCTCCTCTGCCAGGACGTACACTCTGCAGGGCAATCCCCATCTCCTTCACCACCCTGAGGTGCGTCATGCCATTGTGTAGGGTCCCAGGAAGATCAACATGACTGGGTATTTCTGGGAATAGCCTGCATGAAACAGATGGTGTATTCTTCCAATGCCGTCTCCATCTGCTGGCCATAGAAACACTGTGTCTCAAAGTAACATAGCTTCCTCCGGGCTTCCGAAAGGTGAGGCAGGGAGTGCATGGGTAGGGTGACCACATCTCCCCGTTCCAAATACGGGATGGGGAGATATGCGGGGAGGGGCAGTTCCTTCCAGCTCCATCTAGCCCTGAGGAGCTGGGAAGGAGGCGGCAGCCGCCTGCCATCCCCGGAGTCCCGGGAAGTGGAGCCGCTGGCCCACCCACCTGGGGAAGCAGCAGGGACTCAGCAGCCACCCATGCTCCCCCACTTTCCCAAGGCTCAGGGAAGTGAAGACTGTGCAGCTGCTGGTGGAAAAGGTCAGCAAGGGAGGGCCCAAATATGGGACAATTAATCCCTTTTAAACAATAAGCTGGGATGCCTTTTTGGCATCCCCAGCAGGGGACAGTCCTGCCTAACGTGGGATGGATGGTCAACATGTGCATAGTGGACTTCCTACAGCACCCTGCGACATCAGCAAGATGCTCTCCTGTGGCACCTCAGAACATGCTCTGTCTTGGACTGATTTAGCAGCTCAAAGCAGAGAAAGTCACATCCCTCTTATTGACGATACCAGCTCATACTTGTGCAGCTTGGGGCTCCCAGAGCTAGTGTAACTGCCCAAAGGCAGATTTGAACCTGGCACCTCTGGAGCTCAGTGCAGGAGCCTCCACAGTGTGAATCAAAAGCCACCTATTTCTCAGCTAAGGCTGTAGAGGAGCCTCTTTTCTTCTTTGTGTAAATGCTCTTGGTGCCCCTACATGGCACCATGAACCACACCCGTGGCTGAATGGGTCACACCAAGGACTGGTTAAAAAGTGACTAAAATATTTTGCTGACTCTTTTCCTCTGGGTTTTTAAAAATCTAATTGACTGTGTTGGTTGGGAGAGAGACCTGGAATCTAGTTCCATCTGCGCTCCAGGTTAGTGGGGGGATAACTGGCAAGTGACTTCAACTTCCTGTGTCTCTGTTTTCCTGCTGGGATGGAGACATTGCCATCCTTTGCAGAGCCCTTTGAAATCTGCTGCTGAAAAGTGCTACAGAGGCCTGAGTCCGTGTGGCTGATAACATTCAGTAAGATGGATATGACTTTTCATTTGTGAGTTGACCTGGATTGCCGTTGGTCTTCAACCAACTGGTCCCTGTTAGATGAGCTCTTGTCTTGTAAGAGCGCTCGCTGAAAATGCGTCTTTTGGCTGCCATGGAAGCACACCCTGTTTCACAGTGAACAGGAAATGAAGGTGTGAGTGGCATGTCTCCAGGTGGGAAAATAACACCCCATGATGTAGTCATCTAGCAAGTTACATGAGGAGGGGGCTTTGCTGGACCTTTTGCATGCACCTAGGATGGCACATAGTTGCTTTGTCTGTCTAGCCTAGTCCTATAGTGGTCTTTCCCAAATGGTGGGCTGTTGTGCTGCAGGAAGGCTATAGCTGCTTGTGGGTCTAGTGCTGTGGGGAAGTACTGGGGGAAAGAGCCTGCCCCACATTCACCCTGCAGGGGTAGATCTTGTCTGAGGGGCTGGGTCCAATGCCCAGCTCCCACATTGGGTGTTGCAACCTGGCACACAGAAACCTGAATGAGCTGGAATCTGTGCGCCAGGTTGCAATGACCGAGGAAGGTAGCCAGGCCCAGCCCTTTGTGCTGTGGTGGGTGGTCAATGGCCACAAGGCAGGAGAAGTGGTGGCACTGATGGAAAGAGAAGGATGCTGACTCCCCACTCCTAGTTTGGACCCTTCTGGGTGGCAGAAAAATACCATAGACAGGAAATGCGTCACCTTAGTACCGAGTCTGGGAATCATGGTCTTTTACCTGGGTATCTAAGCATCTGGGTTGGCTCTAAGATAGATCAAGTAGAGGGATGAGGTTAGGCTCATAGTTACCACTTCTTCTTTGCTGCAGAATACGGTGGGTAAAGCCCACCTGCAGTGAATGTCCCAGCTGGAGCCAGAGCTCATGCTGCACTGCACAAGGAACATCCAGGTCAAGAGATGTTCCCATGCGTCTGAAAGCACCAGATTTAGGCAAGTGGGGTGTGCCACTGGGCTGCCAGGTGTGAGGTATGGATTCAGGCAGGCTGATGCTCTACAGCCTGTGAGATCCAGAGAACCAAGGTCTCTTTCCAGCTCTACCACTGTCCAACTCTGGTGCAGCTGGAGATGTATTTTGCAGCTAAGGCAGATGTACATGCACTAGCTTTGAGTAAGCTAATGTGCTAAAAAGAGCACGTTAGCAACAGCAGCATGGATTAGTTGCCCAAGGAAAATCCTGGTCAAGAGCCTGGATAGCTATTCAGGTAGCTACTCCAACACGCCCTAGCTGTACTGGTTTTTAAGGGATAAACTTAATTAAAGCTACAGATCAACCATCTTCCCTAGCTCAAAACTGAGTGATTGGGCAGCAAAATGGCAAATGAAATTTAATGTGGGTAAGTGTAAGGTAATGCATGTTGGAAAAAATAACCCAAACTACACGTACTACATGATGGGGTCAAATTTAGCTACGACAGATCAGGAAAGGGATCTTGGAGTTATAGTGGATAGTTCTCTGAAGACATCCACGCAGTGTGCAGCGGCAGTTAGTAAGGCAAATAGGATGTTAAGAATTATTAAAAAAGGGATCGATAAGAAGACAAAAGATATCATACTTCCCCTATATAAAACTATGGTACGCCCACATCTTGAGTACTGCGTGCAGATGTGGTCTCCTCACCTCAAAAAAGATATATTGGCATTAGAAAAGGTTCAGAAAAGGGCAACTAAGATGATTAGGGGCTTGGAACGGGTCCCATATGGGGAGAGGCTAAAGAGACTGGGACTTTTCAGTTTGGAAAAGAGGCGATTGAGGGGCGATATGATAGAGGTATATAAAATCATGAATGGTGTGGAGAAAGTGAATATAGAAAAATTATTTACCTTTTCCCATAATACAAGAACTAGGCGACACCAAATGAAATTGATGGGTAGTAGGTTCAAAACTAATAAAAGGAAATTTTTCTTCACACAGCGCACAGTCAACCTGTGGAACTCCTTGCCCGAGGAGGCTGTGAAGGCCAGGACTCTATTAGGGTTTAAAAAAGAGCTTGATAAATTTTTGCAGGTTAGGTCCATAAATGGCTATTAGCCAGGGATAAAGTATGGTGCCCTAGCCTTCAGAACAAGGGGAGGAGATGGATGGCAGGAGATAAATCACTTGATCATTGTCTTCTGTTCTCCTTCTCTGGGGCACCTGGCATTGGCCACCGTCGGCAGATGGGATGCTGGGCTGGATGAACCTTTGGTCTGACCCAGTATGGCCATTCTTATGTTCTTATGTTCTTAAAATTCTTCCTCTAGCTACAGCGTAACTGTACCATAAGTGCTATATCTGTGGACCACCCAGAAAATTTGTAGCAGATGTCCTGAGCTCCAAGCTGGTCCCTGTACTCACTGAACTATCCTTCCTCTGTCACCAAGCTAGTGCTGCTTTTGGCTTATTTGTGTTTGTAACTTCTACGCTGGTCTGTAATTTGTCCATTCACAGCAAGAGCACCCAAGTCTGTGGCTACTCATACTTTGGCGAGGATCCCCTGTTATGCTGTAAGTTTTTAACTGAATTTTAACTCTTTTGAAAGGGTTGCAGCCCTGGAGACCAAACCCCTCTCCCCCTTTCTCCCCAGCATAGATTTTACGTGGGCAGAAGTGAAGCAGTCTGCCCAAGAGTGGCCTGCCCACATGAAACAACTCTGACCTCTGCGACCACTTCAAAGACAGCGTGTGCATTTCATATTCCATGGCCCATCCAGTCCTTGCATGATGTGCCAAGACAGCCAAAGCAGATGCCCACGAGTGCCAAAAGCTTTGTGCTGCTGGAGTCCTCAATTAGCTTTTTGTTTCTATGTCAGCTTAGAAGCATCAGATGGTAACACCTCTGAATCACCAGTGCTCCATACTGAGTTTTAACTGTTGCTGATGGACTAAACGTTTTATATCTCCTTGGTCATCCAGCTTGCCCTGTATTAATTCCATTCTGATTTTCCTGGGAGCCTTGCTTTCTGTCTGTCCAAGGTCTGACAGTCTGTCCAGCTCAAACTGCAATGCTTGGCACAGCAAGCCTTTTGAAAATTTCATGTTTCAGTTGATGTTCTTAGCAGGGGAATCTGACCAAGATCAGAGTGTGAGGTCTCAGTTCTAAAACAGAGCATGTAGCTGCTTCCTCATTTCTGTGATGAGTATTTTAAGTGGTAAGGCTCATACTGTTAGCTAGCCCATTCAAAAAAAAAAAACAAAAAAAACCCAAAACATCTTGTTTGGCTGTTTTGTGTGTTAAATTGTCATCCACAGGGTTCCCTCTAGGAGTCCATGGAACCACAGAAGACTGTTTCTGGGAAAGCCAGGTACCTGAGCTGGTGAAGGCACTGAAAAGATTTCTATCTTGTGGTCCTGGCTTAGCTTGTCCCCAGAGTAAGTCACCAGGGAAAATGACTTTAGCAGCTGTTTGTCCATATCTTAAAAGCCCTCAGCATCTGGCACCATTGAGGATTTCCTTCTGGAGAAGTTGAAGGGTGTCCCCAGTGACAATCTTGGCTCCTTAGTTCGAACTGTGGCATCTCTTAGGTCTGGAGATTGCTGTTTTAATCTCAGCGGGCATCTACCAGGAGGGCAACCACCCTACACTGACATAGCTGTTGAAGGGAGCAAGGAAGTCCACCATTGCAACTGGAGATGAGGCCAAGACCACTGAATCAGAGTTCAAATTTCAAATGCTCTATAGTCAGGAAAAGTGGGTTGGGATGTTGAGTCTGAGGGTTTAGTTTGGCTCACTGTCAAAGGAGGGATCTGAGAAAATTGGATGTAATTCTTATTTGTGGTTACTTCTGGACTATCACTAACAGGCCTGGGAATGATCAAGACTGAGGTGCCTCAATGTCAGTGCGAAGCAACCCAGGACTGGAATAGAAGGTGCAACTGGTTATGGCTGAGCTGTACTGGCAGATCTGCTGGAGGCTAGGAGGAGCTAGGAGCAGGATAACAAGACTGGCATATGCTTGCATAGCTGAAGGAACGCACCACCATGTTTTCTGTGCACCATGATTGAACTGAGCAAATTCAAGCGGCCGATGCCTCATGTTCATAAGAATTCAAATTCATCCCCACATTGTAACTTTGGGAAAGGAATCTTTTTCAGGAAGCATGTGTGGTAAATTCATGTCTGTTGGCAGGAAATGAGAAATCACCCTCTGCTGCTCTTGTCTGGAGTAAAAGTTACATAAAGGAAAAATATTTGGGTCTCGTTAGAGGCCATTATCTCATCATCATGCAGCTAAGGCTTTGATATTAGGCAATCCATTGTGCCCTCCCTGGAAGCTGTGACAGTGCAGTTCGCTAATTAAAAGTGAAAATTCCCCATTTTGCTCAGAGGGCAAACTTCAATTAATCAAGTGCTACCATTTAAGGAACTCTATTGTTTAATGAATACATGATGGAATTCTCACTTTAATGAACTTTCCTGTGTGTTCCAAGCAAATTAGTCGAAGTACAACTGGCTTATCTTCAATTATCCACTTTTTCAGAATGGAAAAGAACGGTGATGAGCATGGTCTGGGGTTCTTTAGAGTGAAATGGAGGGGAAAGAAAACGACTTCTCTGAACTCATTTTCCAGGCAACATGCAGATAGGAGTCATAGAACACGAGAACTGGAAGGGACCTCATGAGGTCATCAAGTCCAGTCCCCTGCCCTCAGGGCAGGACCAAGCACCATCTATATCATTCCTGTTACATATATATCTCACTTGTTCTTAAATAGCTCCAGTGATGGAGATTCATAACCACCATAGGCACCTTTAGAACTAGCTAGTTCCATGACTGGGTGCATCTCAAGAGTCAGGTGACCTGACCATCTCTAGGTCCAGCTATTTAACCTTAGATCTAGAAAGCATTCAGCACCAGCAATTCTTGGGTATGGGCAGGCCAGACATATGGCAGGTACAGCAAAACCAGTGCTCACTTGTCCATAGTTTTTTACCATTTATTGTTTGTATTACAGTAATGCCTATTGACTGTAACTGACATTGCATTGTTCCTTGCCTCTGAGAGCTGGCCATCTAACTATCTGACAGAGTCAGAGGGTGGGATTGGAAGAGATGGCACAGAGAGGAGAATTATCCTGTCCAGTGGCCAGTGTCAGAGCTGGGAATAGAAGACAGGTTGACTTGACTCCCTGTCCAGTACCCAGAGAATTAGATGACACTGATTCTCAGCTTAGGCACTGCTGTTATCATTTTACTCTTGCAATAAGAGGTGCTATCATGGTGAGATGGGAAACACAAAATTTTCTGGGGAATGGAAAGACTGTGTCACAAGACGGAAATTTCAAAGGGTGTTTGAGTTATGCAAATACCCTACTCGGGGTTTAGCTTTTGGAAATGAAGTTTGCAAGCACTGGGATGGGCTTTCCTCACCGTCGCACCAGGATGAAGATACCTACCTACTTTGTAAAGCGCTTTGAGATCCCTGACTGCACTGAAGTATGTAAGCCAAGCACTAGAAGCATTTATTCTAGGATTACACCTCTGATTAAGCTGGGGAGAGGCATGTGTGATTTCCCCTATTTCACAGTTCAGAAAAGTGACATACAGAGAGTGGAAGTGAATTGTCCAAGGTCCTGGCCACATTTGGGACCCCAGTTAATTCTCAAACCTTCTACAAGACAGCTACAGTGAGTGGATGCCTTCACACCCTCCGAAAAGCATTATTGCCAGACTCAAAACACCCTTGAAATTCTGTAGAAGGCTAAACGTCACTTCCTGCCTCTCTCTCACTCTCTAATATCTAAGACCACGTCTATGTTACCGGGAAGATTGACCTGCTCAGGTCAATTAATGGGCAACAAGTTTAAAACTAACAAAAGGGAGTTTTTCTTCACACCTGTGGAACTCCTTGCCAGAGGAGGTGGTGAAGAGCAAGACTTTTTCAGGTTTCAAAAAAAGAACTAGATAAATTTTCATGGAGGTTGGGTCCATCAATGGATATGAGCCCCAGAAATGGTGTTCCTAGCCTCTGTTTGTCAGAGGTTGGAAATGGGATGTCAGAAGAGGGATCACTTTCAAGATTACCTGTTCTGTTCATTCCCTGTGGGGCATCAGGCATTGGCCTTTGGTGGAAGAAAGGATACTGGGCTAGATGGACCATTGGTCTGACCCAGTGTGGCCATTGTTACAACCTTCCTCAGTGAGAATGGCTAGGTAAGCTGATTTCTGAAAAGTTGATTCTAGTGACGTAATTCCATAGCTAGAATTACGTACCTGAAATTGACTTATTTCCCTAGCATAGAGCTGGCTCAAAGAAACATCTAGTTTCTGGGTTTTGAAATATTTTTCACCCTGCTTCCAAGAAAGGCAAGAAACTTGTCTTTGAACAAGCTCTGAAACCCAAGTGGAGTTGTGGAACAGTTATTTCTAAGTACAATAATGTTTAAATTACAGAGGCTAATCTCTGAGTCCTCTCCCAGCATGGTGTCTGGGGGGAACACTGGCTATTGGAACGGGCCAGTTGCTTCTGGGACGTATGCTATGCTCTCACAGGGAAAGGCTAACACATATTTTCCTATAAAGATATTTTAAAATGAGAGAGAGAGAGAGAGAGAGATGGACCGGATGGGAAATATATCCTAGCAGATGTGTAATATCATTAAAAGCTGACTCTAATATAATCTAAGCCACAGTTTGGTGTATTAATGCTTTGTTTACCTTTAAGCACAGATGGATATTTTTATTAGCTTTACTCTGCTGATGCAGCTTCTAGAAAGGTTAGTCCAGGGGGCAGATGTCTTTGTTATGAGAGAGCATTCACACGGGGGCCACTCATCAGAAAGGTGAAGCTTTTCCATGAAATCTCAATTAGAGAATTAAACCCTGGGATTGTGGGCAGCCAAGAAAGGCCATCTAGTCCTCGGTTGCAATGGGGACCAGCTCCAAAAATTCCCTTCCCCCCAGGCCAGAACAAACAGGGCTTGCTGCTGGAAGCCCTGCAGCTGACAACCACTTCTCCCCCGCCACCCCTCAGCTTTCCAAACAAACCCTGGGTCCCTCCCTGGGAAATGGCCCTGAGGAGAGGACAGGGCATGCTGTAAAAGGGAAACACCCGATGCTGGGAAGGGCGGGGGTAGGGGAATGGACTGATGAGGGCACGTTTTGAGCATAGTTGTTTTCTCTGTTTCCTTATTAAGAGCTGTGGTCATCCAGGGATGAATGCTGCTGATCCCCTGATTACTTGCAAAGGCAGCAGTGCATGCTGGGACTGAGATGCCATTGGGATTAAGGTCTTTGTGACCATGTTAGCAGTGGAAATGGTGAGTCGGCCTACCCCATCTGAGTATGTGGCAGATTCTCTGCCGCTGCTTGTCGCTCTTCAGCAAATGGACACTCTGAATCAAATAACCTGACAACACCCTTACCAGATCCAGTTAGGGAGATCAGCTTTAACCAAGGCCTGAGCCAAAAGCCTCTGATGTCAATGGGAGGCTTTCCATTGAATTTGATGGACATGGGTTCTAACCCTAAGCTAGCAGCCAAGGACCATTTACTCTCCCCTCTGTGTGTAAGACAAACCACCACAGTTTACCTAGTTTCCAAGGGGCAGCTGTGAGGGTCAACATCTGTACAGTGCTTTGAGATCCTCTGCAGGAACCTCACAGAACTTCACAACTAGCCATGTCACATAGGCCACAGCAGTACTGGTCTGCCATGCACGTTAAACACCTGTCAGCTACTCATTCAAAATTCCACTGTTTTGGCTCCCTACTCATTTCACCCTTTCCTTGGTCCTGAGATGTGTCTTTATATACCCACAGCTTCCTTCCTGTGCAAACCAGTACAGAATGGGAGGAGATGGGGCTGGCTCCAAAGACTTGGTCCTTTTAATTATGTTCAGGGTCCCTGGGGGTTTCTCGTCACCAAGCAAAGGCTGAGTTTAATATTTGTCCTTTTTTGACCCTTGGCTGGAGTTGAGTGAAAAAAAAAAAACAAAAAAACAAAAACTTGGAGGACCTTGGGGCAGAAAATCTTTAAGGAATCTTCTCTCCTTCAATGTACTAAGCTCTGAAAGTTTCCCCCTTGATGGTATCATGTGAGCACATGCTGGGTGTGTCTATCTTGGGCTTTCAAACATTCCTTTATGACCAAGAGGAAGCAGTGTGTTACCATGTCTTGGCTGCTGAGGAATTCCTCCAATTGCCAAGGAATGAAATTGCGATTCAGGCTTTTGGGAGATTGCAGTGGAGGTGGGATACCTGTGAAACCCCTAAAAGCGCACAAATAATTAACCAATTAAATGGCACTGGTGTGGATCTGCACAAGGGGGAATTTTTCCCTAATGTGTCTGCATCAGAAACACTACCTCTGTCTGGTTCCCTTCCAAACACCTCAGCTAAAGAGGCTGAGCAGGGAATGCTTGTCTTCCCCAGGCAGACCACTGCATTATGATCCATCTTGAAATAGGCCCTCTCTGTTGACATTAGTTTCTGGCTCGGCTTTCTAAATGGATGTCTTGACTCTACTGTGATATGCTGGGGAGACAGGCTCCTTGGCCTGTGGGCCCCAAAACAGTGATGGCTTGGGGAAGGATAGACATTAATCTAGCATCACAGTATTAAAAGTCTTGCGGGGCAGGACATGATTTTCCCATCAGTGACTTTTCTTGACAATTTAACACTTTTTCCCCTATCAAGAATTGAGATAAAAAATCAAAATCTCAAAGTTTTGAACTGAAAATCTTTTATTTCCAGTCAATCAAAACATTATTTGATAATTTCGAAATATTTCATTTTAGTTTTGGTCTCCCCCTCCTCTCCAGACAGCAAGTCCCCAGCACCTCCTGTCTGCGGGATTTCCTGTGGTTCAGCATCTCTGAGGACCAGGCCATCAGCTACCGAATTTGCCTATGTTGTCATTGCAAAGATTCAGGCAAGATTTTGAGCAAAGAGGCTGGCCTGGCAGGCGGCTGACCCCAGAGAGTTTGATTTCATGCATCTCTACCAGGCATGTGAAATCAAACTCTGGAAAATCGACCCTGACTGGTTTGATCTTCCCGGTGGCATAGGCGTACCCTTGCATGTAGCGACTAGCTTGGAGAAGGGAGAAGTGCTAAGGATGTCCTCTCAGCCCTTGAAGAAAGTTGATCCTTATGTCACTCAACAGTGACCCTTCTGAAAATTAAAGGATGGCAATTACAAGTCACTACAGAAGCTCTCACCTCTCCTTCCTCACCCTTCTTGTTCCAGTAAAGGGAAGTGTAATATATCTCTTGATAAAGCACAGATAGGAAACCTTAGCTAATTATGTTATGGAGCTAATGACCATGATTCCATAGTTAAGGCTGTGTTGAGTTTTTCACTTACATCAGGCTTTCTGTGACTTCATTATGTATGCGCCTTGCCCAAATTTATGGCAAATCATCTATGGGTCAAGTGGGGATTTTGGAGTAAACCTGTTACTCAGTTAAAACTAATTAAATATGGGACCCTTCAGAAATTCACCCCAGTGAATCTCAGTTTTATGCACATGCCTTAAGAGACAAGGGAACAAATGCCAAATTTCGCTTCAAACCACAGTCTGAGGAGCAAATCAATGTTCCCTTCATGCCATCACTGTTTGTTTCCCTGCTGGATAGACACAAATTAATCTCTCTCTAGAATGGTTGTTCCAGAATCTGAGGGAATGAGAGTAAATAATTGTAGCTACACTAAAGCCAGTAGATTTATACTGATTTTCACCAGCTGAGAATCTAGCCCCTGTGTTATTAGCCCTCGTGTTTGTGAGGAAAAACTTGAAAATCTGATCCAAATGTCCCCATTGCAGTGCTGTCTGCCTCAGACTGCAGACAGCTTGAAAAAATAGCTCCAAAGGGTGTTAACTGACTTGTTCTTTCCAATGTGGTCGTTAACTTTGAAACCTAGAGAGGCCGGTTTAGGGAAGGATTTTCAAGACCCCTCAGCACTGGCCTGACTTACTCTCACTGATACCTACAGGAAATGTCTAAGGAGCACAATAGGAGCAGAGTTCGTTGAGCGCAGAGAGCTTTTGAAAACCACCTTAAAGGTCAACGCTGGGGCACAGTGCAGGTTGTTGGCTAGTGTATGGTACAGGTAGTCATAACACAGTAAAGTATAGTCCTGTGCATGGCAGAGTGGAGGGCATATACTCTTACGTGTTTCAGCTTTTCATTTCAGTGCTTTCGTATCAAGCATGCTAGGCACCTGACAACTTTCACTGTTGCACAAGAAAAATATTTTGGGCATGAATTCAGAGAGAGGCATTTTTTCCCCTAGCAGCTCCTGTCATTAACAGGTAGAGAATGAAGCTAGCTTACTCATATGCTTTATATCAATTTGCATCATCTACTACAAAGCTCTTACAAACGAATCTGTCATGCCTAGCTGGCACCTTTCGTAATAAATGATGCGAATCGGGAGGGGGAAGGGAGGGAGGAGGCGGCGTGTGAGGCGGCCTGTGCCCACAATGCCACCCATGAATGCCTTCTGTCTGAGGAACGTCTTTGCAAACATCTGTTGTAGTGTGAGGAGAGATGGCAGGAGGGGGAGGGATTAAAGCCCCACTAATGGATCTTCCTGAAGTTTTTGGAAACTCAGCTGGAATGCAGGGGAGAAATCAGAGCGAGACTATTCTGACTAACAGTTGCTCATTACTCATGCCGGGCGATCGTTAATTACATTTATGCATTGATACAATTTGCTAGTTTTCTGGGTAGGTGGATCCTGCGCTTCGTCATCTTGGCATTTTTAAAGATGAATGAAAAATCACCAAGAGCCGGGAGCCAGAAGCAAAAAAGACAAATAACGCCAGGAAGCTGATTGCTGCCCGTCTGTCATAAAATTTCATTAGTTTTGACAGCCTGTACAACATAAGCAATGAACGCATGTTAACTACACTTCCTCTCCGTCTGCTTCCATATTTCACTCACTCGCTTAATCCCGAGAACCAGGCTATAAGTGGAAGGGGATGCTGGATCATTGGCATGCTAAATTATAATCAAACCCCACTAGTATCGTCTGTGGAACAGCAATACTAATGAGCTTAAGTCTAATAGACATGTTTAATCAGAAGTGTGTTTCAGGCTGTGCATGTGGCTGGAAAGGCCCAGCACTGATAGGTGGAGGTGTGCATGGGGATGACTGGTTTGCAGTCCCACATGGATGCAAAAGGACAGAGGAAAGGGTCCATCTCCCCGGTGTCAGAATTTCTGCCAGGGCACCTGGGGCATGTCCCCCATGCAGAAGATGAAGGCAAAGTGAAACTCACCTTCATTCCAGTTTCATGCAACATCCCCGGTGCTTGTCTTCCCACCTTGCAGCTGAAGGATCTTCACACAGGCAGCTGCTCTAAGGCCCCAGCAGTATCATACACATTCCAAAGCCGTAGCAGTGAGATTTTACTGAACCTTCCAGCAGTCAATGATGGGTACTCTCTGAAGTGCCCTAAATTTCTGAGCACATGGACAGGTAAGGCAAGTGTGGGTTTTGTCACCTTCTCCATGCCCCTTTTTAAATAGTAAGTAATGAGGATAAATAGACCAAGATCTATAATAGCCACACAAAATGGGATGTTTGGATCATATTAATGGCTTGTGCTGTTGCAGCACTAGATCACAAATCAACGTTTTCCCAATGGCTGGCTGTGTCTCCTCCTGCATCTTTAAACAGATGTGACCTTGATAAGTACAGGTAGCAGGGGCTTGAGTAGACTCTCAAGACAAATGAATATGCTGGGCTGGATTTATGAAAAGTTATTCCTCCGTGTAGAGAAGTCTCTCTTCTTTCACCAAAGCGCTCTTCCAAAAGTGACTTTTCTTTCCTACAAGGCAATGGCTGGTTACGATGTCAAGGGCTCTTTAAGAAAAGAAACTTCTGTAGGCTTTAGCTGGGGAGTAAAAATGTCAGGGTGGATCATTTGGAAGTCAGTTTCTCCAACTAGGTGGCCTCCTTTGTGTACATAGGCTGCCCTCGCTGTACAAGAGCTACTGGTGATCCTTCGGGAACAATGTAGGCTCTTTCATCAAATCTGACCTTCCATCAGGAGGACCTAAGAATCCTTCCTAAACCACTGAGGTTCTTTCACAGACCATCACCTTCTGTCAGGCCAAGAAAAACCACAGCCCCTCGTGGAATTGAAAGGGCTGTCTCTAAATATGTGTTTACTCAAACAACTGGCAAACCAGCCTCTGAGTCAGCCTCTTCAGCATCTGGGCAGACTGCCCCTCCCCAGCCGAGGAGTAAAGTCAAGCTTCAGTGCTTTGATCAGCCCTGGAGGTTTTGCACTCTGGTCCTGTCTCAGTCTCTGCTGAGCAATGCATGTGCATGGGGAAGGGTGTAGGCATGAGTGTGAAGAAAACGCTTTTCCCCTGTTTTGTACTGTGAACAGAAAACATCCGGAGCTCTTAAAAATGAATACAAAACATGGGATTAAAGCCCTGTGTGCATCAATAAAAGCCGCAGCAAGCACCACCAGCAGTGGCAGGACAGATCCTTCAATAAACCGAAGCCACTTGCAGTCAAACCTGGGATGACCTTGGTCCCAGCTGTTGCAACCTTCTTTAGTATCCATAATAATGTGGATTCATAGATCGTAAAGTTATTTAGAGCATCTAGTTAGACTATACCTGTGTTGTAATTAATTAGTTGCTTCCCAGACAAAGGGGGCAGGACTAAGGTGATAACTTAATGAACACTTGAGCCTCCTAAAAGGCTGCGGGCATTCGGGAAGGAAGGAACTACAGAGAGTGTGCATGCCAGGAAGGGGCCTGAAGCAGTCTGCAGGAGAACACTTAGGGTGACTTGCGCAGAAGAGGTCTGTGCTCAGAACCAGAGGTAGGAGAAGATGCCCCAGCCCAGGCTGGAGAATGGAGACTGGGCCAAGAGGACAGGTGTGTTTGTGGAAATGATTTGGGTGTCACTGGAACTTTTGGTTACCCAGGAAGGAATCTGAACAAGAGACTTCTCAGCTGGAGAGCTGACGCAGGCAGAAAGACAGCTGGCCTTCAAGGGGCACATGGGTGAGAATTCCTGGAAGAAGATGCCCTGATAATAAGGAACAGTATGGCAGTGAGTGCAGCTGTTTACAGTCTCACTTTTGTAAAGGGTACTCGCGCCCCGATTGTGGAACTCACCCCTGTTCCGGCAAGTACTTAAGCATGTGCTTAACCTTACGCATGGGCTTAAACCCCATGAAAATCAATGGGATTTAAGCACATGCGTAAATATAAACAGACATCTGCCCTCACAAAGACATATGCTGGAGTGGCTTCCTGATTGCCTCAATGCACTCCCTTTCCCTCCCGGGTCTGTAAATACGAGTCTGACTTCATTAGCACTGACCATGACCATGGCAGAGCGAGGCCAGCAGACCTCTCAGCAGTGAAAGTGACTCCGATCATTGCTGGAGTGACTTAGCTAAAACACACTTTTCAAAAGGCTCAAGTGTTCACTGATGCTCTTCAGCTCCTGGGGCGTCAAAAGAATTAACAGATCACAGCAGCACCGACTGAAAGCATCTGGCCGACACATGGAAGTTCAATATGCCCATTGAGTAACTCCTCTGTTCACCTTCCCAGGTCCACAAGCCAATGAGGTCAGATCACGCCATCAAAGCTAATGCTTGGAGGAGGTCACTGCTTTCGCCCTCCACTGGTTTTTGACCTCAGACATTACCGGAAACCCGAAAAAGTGGATGCTTTTTGGAGGAGAGTGTGTTAATTCTGTTGGTTTGTGCTCTGTCACATCACCTTGAACCTCAAAGTGTGGATAAATAGAATCCAAATTTGATGTTAGAGATAACAACCTCTTGCCTTAAAGGTTTATATTATCAGAATGAGAATATGCTACTTGATGATAACCAGACCGATAATTTAATAGGAATAAGCTGTGCAGTAGAGCTTGCCTGCCTGGGAGCTAGGGGCGTGTGTAATTTTGGAACACATGACGTTTTTACATAAGTGTAACAAGGGAACATGAAAATCTGACCTGGGGTATGAGGAATTTCCCCACCGCGTATCCATAGCATGACAGTTATTAGCACTGAATAAAACCCACTAGTGTAGAGATGTACCACCTACCCTGACACCACCTGCCTCCTTCCTAGTAGGGGAATTACAACTGACAGAAATGCCTGTGTGACAGAGACATCATCCTGTCACAAAGTATAAGTGGTTAAAACAGCCCTGGAAGAGGGCGAGGCAGAGGCAGCCAGTCGGAGACCAGCTAGGCTGCATAAAGGGGCTGCTAGCCTGGAGGTACACTAAGGGGAAGATCAATGCTGATGGGGTTGCTCTTCATGGGTATAATTTAGCGCACCTCCTAGGACTGCACTAAATTGAACCCTGAGGACACCCCTGTCAACCACATTCCTCCACACAGTCATGAGGGAAGAGGCCAGGTGAAGGACAGCAGCTGTCATGAGGACTAAGGGAAGCCAGTGGGAGAGTTTCTCCTGTCAACCTCCCACAGTGGGGCCGCGCTGGAAATTCGATCTACAGGAGGTCGACTCCAGCTATGCAGTTCTCATAGCTTAGGCCAAATTTTCTTTCTAGTGTAGACCAGCCCTGGGAGAGCAGGCAGGCAGGCACTCTCTCTCCCGACGAGGAGAAGGAAGAGCCTAGCAGCATGATATGAATGGGTACCTGGGACTGAGCAGTGCGGGGGAAGGCAGCAGAAGCTGGGGTGCTCTAACCTGGCAAATCCCCCTGCGGACGCCTGCCACAGAGGCCTAGGAGGTATGAGGGCTGTATGGGGGCAGCTGGTGTAGGAAGGCAGCAGGTCCACCCTTCTTGTCAATGATGGGTGTCCAGTGCAGACTGCAGTTTGTCCCTGAGGGAAGGGGCCTAGGTGAAGAATGGCAGTGGGTCACTGAGGCAAGGTGACCTAAGGACAATGGGAGGGGAGGATTCCAGGCATAGGGGCACTGGCAGGAGGGCAGTACCCCAAGGTCCAGCAGGGACGCACAGCATGAAGTGGTGGAGAAAAGCAGCATGTGACAGCAGGAAGGACACTGGCCAGCAGAAGGTGCTCTGAGGCCAAAGAGCTAATCCACAGATTGACCAGAAGGAAGCAACTTGAACATTTTACAGCCTGGGAATCCAAGACAACAAGCATGACCTTAGTCGGTCCTGATCTCCTGAGCGGTTCACTTCTCACTCTAGTTCGGCCATCCTAGGAGCATGGGACTTTCCACATTGGCTCAATTAACTGTCCTCTTCTAACGTTTTGGAATCCCTTGGGTGTTGTTAATGGCAAAGGGATGGGAGTCTACCCCTGGAGTGCTTCCCTAACCTGAGTTTGAATCTCTGTCACCAGGGTAGTGTTCATGCCTTACCAGTTGGCTGACCTGAATTTATTGTTCTGGTGGCTACAGAGAATGTGGAGTAGAAATCATCATTCTCCAGCATCTCCACTTGGTGATTGTGTGAAAGTGACCGGCCGATGTGGAGACCTATATGATTCAGCCCAAGAAGATGAGAAGGCAAATCATTTGTCAGCACTGGCAGGAGTTTTCGGAGTGATTATAAAAGCCCCATTCATTTCAGTAATGCTCCATTAACAAAAGGCATGTTTCACATAGCTATGGACCTGGTTCCTGCTCCAGCTTTTCTGCTAAAAAATGTTCTTTTTTCACTATGTACACTTTATTAATCCAGGTCTTAGCTATGCTCATGTGGCCCTTCCAAAGGATTTTTCATTGACTTCAAACAGAGACAGTTCTTGTGTGTGCTGTGCAGCAAATGCCCACACAAGGGACCTACTGAAACAAACCCTTCCTCTGCCACATTTATGGGCTCCAAACCCACCTCTGACACTCCTGACGTTCCTGCCCAAAAAACCAGGCATCCTACAAATAAGTACAGAAGTCTAGGTCCGCAGGCAGGTCGGGAGCAGATCTGTAATTCACCTAAGAGTTCCAAATTGCTAGTGAATTGGTGGCTAAATGCCAACACCATTCATTCACTTCAAGGCAGCGTAAAATGATTCATTCGCTAGCCTGACGAACCAGGCTAGTAAAAGTGAGATGTTGTAACTTTCTCCTCTGAAGCGCTGCTGTAGAAGCGAGGAGCTGCTGCCTTGCTCACTAGCAGCTGTCTCCTGGCACAGTTCCGTCTCTGGTACAGTGCATTCATTTGTGTTTCCAACATGCCACTGCTTCTGCCACTAGCTGAGGCTGGTGGTTCCACGCTCTGATCTGTGGGGCTACTACGGCTTTTTCCCATACAGCTGCTGCCAGAATTCTGGCCTAGTATTTGTATGCTCCCCAGAACTATATATTTTACGCTACAGGGATACTTTTTGGATTGTTCTCTTTTCAGTGTGCTCCCCTTACTAATCTGGTCTAATGCACCTAGCCCCATAGTAAGAGCAACCATTAACTGCAGCTCACAAACAGCTAAGGGGCCTGTTGTAAAACATGCACAGGGTGGAACTTGATTACAGGCCCTGATGCCAAAATATTTCAGCATCAATGGTTAAAGTGCACACGTGCACAGACACATATGCAAACAGTAGGACACTTTCCTCCTTGTAATTACTTTTACTCTTGTCCTTGTAATAGAACATCTGTTGTCTTCTCACCAACTGCCTCCCACAGCTCTAGCATCCCTGGATCATGTTGACAAAGCAGCTTTTGGTGTCTTCTGTGACTTTTCACTTATTCTCCAGGCCTTATTGAGTCATGTTTAACTTCCTGTTTCAGTGCTGAATCTCTGTACCCCTTGCAGTTTTGTTTTTGCTTTTATGAAATACTTTTCTTCTCCCCGCGTGGCTGGTTCCATGGGTGGGCAGCACAGCAATGCTGCAGGAAGATGATCCTGTGGTGAAAGCATTAGACTGATACTCAGAGCTGCCTTTATATGAACGGGTGACCTTGGCTAGATCACACAATTTCTTTTCTTTTCTATGTATGTCTGTGGCCCCATACCTTAGTAGTTAAGCATCTCATAATCTCAGCACACCACTGTGAGGTAGGGCTTTACTCTCAGCAGCGTTTTACACATGGGGAACTGAGCCACCTCTAGGCTGCACTGAAAACCTGCAACTGGCTTGGGCTGGCTGCATGGGGCTCCAGGGACGCAGGCTAAGGGGCTGTCTAATTGAGATGTAGCTCTTCTGGAGCCTGGGCTCTAGGACCGTCTCACATTGCAGGATCTGAACCTAGGCTCTAGCATGAGCATCTACACCAAAATTAAACAGTCCCTTCGCATAAGCCCTGTTCGTCTCAGTCAGCTGGCACAGTCTAGGGGCTGGTGTCTAAATGCAGTATAGGCGTGCTCAAAGGCCAAGCTAGGGGGTCATAGTGGATTTCAAGCTGAGTATGAGTCAACGGTGTGACACTGATTTTTTTTTTTTTAAAAAAACATTTAGCATGAATGTTGTGAGCAAGACATGGGAAGTCATTCTTCCACTCTGCTCTGCACTGATTAGGACTTACCTGCAGTACTGTGTCCAGTTCTTGGCCCCACATTTTAGGAAAGATGTGGAGAAATTGGAAAGGGGCCAGACAAGAGCAACTAAAGTGATTAAAAGTCTAGAAAATATGACCTATGAGAGAAGACTAAAAGAACTGGGTTTGTTTAGTTTGGAAAAGAGAAGGCTGAGAAGGGACATGACAGCAGCTTTTAAATAACTAAAAGGGTGTGATAAGGAGGAGGGAGAAAAAATATTCTCCTTAGCTTCAAATGATAGTACAAGAAGCAATGGGCATGGGCTTAAATTGCAGCAAGGAAGGTTTAGATTGGACATCAGGACAAATTTCCTAATTGTCAGGGTGGTTAATTACTGGAATAAATTGCCTAGCATGGGTGTAGAATCTCCATCACTGGAAATATTTAAGAACGGGTTAGATAAATATCTAACAGGGATGATAGAGATGGTGCTTGGTCCTGCCGTGGGGGCAGGGGACTGGACTTGATGACCTCTTGAGGTCCCTTCCAGTTCTAATGTCCAATGATTCTTTGGAAGTCACATGGAAAGCCTGGAGCAGAGCGGAGAATTTATCTGAAGTTTCTAAGTCCCAAGCTTGCACCCAGCCACAAGACCATCTTTCTGGTCTGTGCCTCTGGCCCCTCTATATGTTAATATAAACACTTCCTTTGACATGTTAATTGAGACTGCAAGCTTTATGGAACAGTGAGTGCACCTGGAGCAATCGAGCCCTCACCTGGGTGGAGGCCTCTAGGAGCTATTGTATTACAACTATAATGATCATTAAGAAAGTTCAGTTTTTACCACTACCTCTCAGAGGACCTCACACATGAATAAATTAAGGATCGTGGGAAACAAGCCTGGACTATTGTCCCCATTTTGCAGACCAGGAAGACTGAGGCACAGGAAAGCAATTCACACAAGAGGTCAGTGGTGCAGACAGCAACAGAACCAAATCTCCTGAATCTCAGTTCTTAACCACAAGACTTTCCTTCTTTTCCATGCAGCAGGTCTGATTTCAGCTTCAATCTCACTGCCGGAGGATGAATTATCGCTGTAAGCATTAAGCACTTGCTTGTCTCTTGTAGAGGCTTTGCTGTTGAGTTTTCACCTTTTCTTTGAGGTGTTTATGTAATTCACACATCATTTTTCCTACAAAATATCTTAAAATGCTTTAGAATTGAAAACAGAGTGTATGTTAATGGTAAGCAAGACTTAAGATAACCATTCCAAAGAGTTACTGCCCACAAGTGAATGATAATGACCCAGACTGCAGCATATGACATACCCACAAGGTGTTAATTGCAATTCTGTAGGCACTGCATCAAAGGTCAGACATCTCCATTAGCTCCCTGCTCCTCACAGGATCTACCTCAGAATTGACCTCTTGGCTGTCATATCTCTCCATAGACTCCTTCTAGCCAGACCTCAAAGGCCTTGTCTTGCTTTTTCCTTCCCTCCCTGCTGCCTTGGACCAGCCCCATCTCTGGGTGTGTGAAAAAAGGCATCGGCTTAGCTCACTTTAGCTAATTCAGGTTTAAATACAGCAGCTCTGCTTTTAACTCAAGTTAGCCACTTGAGTTCAGTCCCAGGATCCCTTATTGGCTTCAGTTCAAGTAGATGACAGGTTATCACTGCTAGTTTAACCTTGGTTATCTATATCCCCAACACCATCTCACAGTATGGCTGCCATAGGTGAGACAATCTTCTCCTGCAGAGCTCCTGCTGCCTAGTTTTTCTCCAGCTTCACTTCAGAAACCCCCTTCAGATTTGATCTAAGAGCAGGTCTCCCTTGCCTGTGCCTCTAACTTCTCTCTTCCATAATGGCTCTTAGGACAGAATACTTGGATTTATTTCCTCCAGGTTATAAGTTAGGCAGACCTATGCTCCATCTAGCCAGTGTCCTGTCTCTGAAACTGGGCAGTACCAGATGTTTCATGGAAAGCTGCAAGAACATCCCACAATGGGCATTTTCAGGGTCACCTACACCTCCTGGTGACGTGTTTAAATTTAGCCGACTGCTGTTTATAGTCTGTGATTCATTCTGCAATGTGTTTAGTTTTAAATTCTAATTCTTAGCTACTAAGCCTCCAGCACTTTCTTTTAAATAATCTACTAAATTCTCATCCATCTGAGCTCCATGACAAAGGAAGTGCTTCTCCGTGGCATCCTACGTGTTACAGTGTTAATGAAAGGGGCATCTGGAGGCTGTGTTCCCCAGCAATAAGGAGGGACGTAATGATCTCTGTACCTCTGTTGTTGCAGAGTGAATATTGTATGCAGTACAGAGTAGACAGACTCACCACCTTTCATAAAAGATGGCCTGATTCTCTAGAAGCAATTGAAATCATAAAATGCTAAAGGACTAAAATGAAAGCAAAACTCTGGTCAGTTTCGATTGTTCTTTTAACTTCGCAAGAGGCTTTAATTCAGTCTGATTCACATCTGTAATATGCTCACTATTGATGTCTCATGTTTATATATATTTTCCCCACTGAATGACTTTTTAATATGCAAATCATGTCATTAAAAGTGGTGAGGTGCCAGCACTGAAGGCTAAGCCCAAGATTTTCAAAAGCAGGTGCCCAGTGGTAGAATTTTCAGAATTTTTACGAATGCTTCCAGAAAATGTCAGAAGTTTGCCATTTTCCAGACCTGAAGAAGTGGGTCGCCCCCAGGGAAGCTCTTCACCTAATGAAGTGTGGTGTTAGTCGTTAAAGTACCACAGGACTGCTTTTTTGTTTTCTGTATGTGACAGCACTTCCAACAGGCTGTCTCCTCATGATAATACATTGGTTTTACCAGGGACAGCCAGACTCCAACGTATCAAACTAACACCCTTAATCCAAATGCCCCCTGACCTTGAGGCAATGCTTGGAATCTGACAGTTCATCCACATCGACATGACTGTAAAATGATTGATTGCCAAGGAGGCATTTGGTGCCACTCACCGTGTTTTGGTTCACCAGTTTGAGCTCTTTGACAATGAAAATACAATTCATGGCTGCCTAATGTAGCACTCCCATGAACGAACTGTGGTTTTTATCATCAGTCATTAACTGCTTACCTGCTTCACTGGGTATTTTGTGCGGAAATAAGTATCCGAGATGTAGCCATGTTAGTCTGCATCTTCGAGAACAACAAGAAGTCCTGTGGCACCTTATAGACTAGGAGATATTTTGGAGCATAAGCGTTTGTGGGCAAAGACCTGCATGCATCTGATGAAGTTGCTTTTTGCCCATGAAGCTTATGCTCCAAAATATCTCTTAGTCTATAAGGTGCCACAGGACGTCTTGTTGTGTGGAAATAGGTAATTAAGGCATCCCTAGGTGCACAGAAATGGAGGAGTTGAAGCAGAGAGGTCTAAAGCTATGGCTTCCGGGGAAATTTGCTCCAGTTTAACTTAAATCTGTTGTTAACTCAGGCTACAGATACACTGCAGTCATAACACAAAATAACTTTTATGCATTTTGCACAATTCAAATTGCGTAATTTATTTTGAGTTAACTTAATTCAACCTTGGTGCCATCCACATGGCACTGAAGTTCAAAAGAAGCAGACACTTGGAAGTTTCCGCTGCCCCTTATAAATGAGGGGTGCCAAAACCAGCATGCCAAGCTCGAAATAGCACTGCTATTTCGAGGGCAATGTTTAGCTGCAGAGTTGCTATTTTGGGATACATTTGAATACTAAAATATAGCAACCATAGTGTAGCCATAGCCTGAGTTAGTTAATTCAGTGGAACCAGCTGTGTAGACACTTCAGGTGTGTCTATGCAGCAAAGTTATTTTGAAATCACAGCCACGAGTGTCTAGACAATGCAACGGCTATTTAGAAATAGTAGATGGCTTATTTTGAATTTGACAAACCTCATTGCACAAGGAACAGCACCTATTTTGAAACAGATATTTTGAAATATGGGCTGTGTAGAGAGGGAATAGGAGCTATTTTGAAATAAACTATTCTGGAATAGTTTATTTTGAAATAAAGTTGCCATGTAGACAGAGTATTCCTGATTAGGGACAGTCAAGCCATGCTCTAATACGAAATAGGCTCTATCATGTGTGGACACACTATTTGGAATAAGTATTGCTAACTCTGTGGCTTCCCTGTAGTGTAGACGCATTATTCCAGAATAGCTTATTTTGGAATACTAACTCTGTAAAAAGATATTGCAGAATAACTCTGTAGTGTAGACATACCCCTATTCCCATTTAAGAGAGGCTTATTTCAGCTTAGCTTAAGCCAACTTCTGTTTGACTGAAACTAAACTAATGCTGGTGTAAATGGAAACCTGGGGGCTGCATAACCATTGTCAGCAGTTGAAGTAAATAAAACTCTGCAGGTTCTTCATGTAGATGACGAAGTGGGTCAGTCTCATGAAAGCTCATCACCGAACAAATCATTTTGTTCGTCTTTCAAGTGCTACATTTCTGCTGCTTTGTTTTCTTGTCTAAGAGAGCACAGTAAGCCAACGGCAGATTCAGAGAGTTCTTCGGGCTCAGTCTTGTCACACCTGGAGCATTTCCAAGCTGGGAGCTGCAACAGACCCACAGAATTCAAATCCCATCTTTGTGGTGACAGTGTGCCAGGCCCTCCTGGGCTGAAAGCCCGTGTTTGTCTGTCTCAAAGGGCTGAAGATCCTGGCTGACAGCTGTCGCCAACTTACATCTTCTGTGGACTGGGTCCGGAGAGAACACACTGGCCAACTGGGCCCATGTGGAGCAGTGGCGGAAAGTGGCACTAGGAGCTGGATTGCCCTTTTCTATACCCTGTACGGACGTGCAGAGCTCTCAGTGCTGATGTTGAAAGGAAGAAAAATCTCCCTTCGCCAATTGATGTGAATGTGCTAGCACTTAGGCCCAGACCCAAATAAACCCCTTCTGCGTTGCCAGGTCTGCAACATGAGCAACTGTTTCACTAAAAGCAACAGCTCCTGCTAGTTATGTCAGGCCTGGGTTTATATTTTGCAACAGCAGCTCAAGAGCGAGAGAGTGAGTGTGTGAGCACTTCCCATCTGGGTTCAGAGAGCTGCATTGTGCGAGCAAAGCCTCTGTTTGCCTCACAGTTTTTCAGGCTGGTCATAGTGCAGTCAGTGTTCTGGAGACAGAAGTGGGGCCAGTTAGCTGCCTTCCCATAAAACCAGCTGAAAGCCCTTCACTGTTGTTGTGCATTTAATTTCCCTGTCCAGAGGCCCGGCAAGGCAAACAGGGCCTACATATGGAACCTTTTCATTAAACAGTGAGCTGCTAACATGCAGTGGCTTCAGCTCTGACGGGAGAGTTTGACTGGTCTGTGTGAGAAGCTTCAAGGGGACAGGACCAGAGGGAGGAGGCAGGGAACGTTTGTCTATAGCCTGGGAATTTGTTCATTCATCAAACAGTCTGCCCCGCACGTTGAAGCTGTTCCAATTGCACGTCAACGGCATTGGCCATGGCTCATTAGGAACTGGCTGTAAAAGTCTTTTTTCAGAGAGCACTAATTCATTTTGGGGCTCATTTTATGTATTTATTTCCAGCACTGGGAGGCAGGCATTTGAGGGGAGATTGTTTCTGAATGGCCGTTTTCCAGGAGAGAGAATAAAAATCTTTTTTCCTCTGGTGGAGACTCAGGCCAGATTCTCAGACAGCGGAGCCTAACATCCAGCACCTAAACAAGAGGCCTGCTCTGCAGGTGCTGTGGCTCGACAGCAGGCATTGGAATCAATGACTGCCGGGAGCTCAGCATTTGGAATATGGGGCCACTTCTTTAGGTTCCTAAATATCAACTTAGGCTCCTCACTTGACCTTAGATCATGTCTACACTGGAATTTACATCAGCAGAACTTTTATTGCACAAGCTGTGGGGAAAAAAGGATCTCCTGAGCGACACCAGTTTTGCTGGCATAAGCACTCACATGTGCAATGTTACATTTGCATGAGATGCTCTCCCAGTCACATAACTACCACTGCTCTCTGAGCTAGGTGCCAAAGTTGACGAGGGAGCTCTCTGCCATCAGCATAACGCAACACAGTTAAACGAGCCCTCTTACCGCCACACAGCTTGTAGGCCAGGCCGTAGCCTTAACAGTGCTGCCAGCAATCAATGCCACAAATAGGGTACATTCAAGCTGTATTCACGTTGCAGTTTGTAGCTACATCAGATGCATCGATGGAAGGCTCTGGCAGGGAGGCGGTGTGGAAAACCTCCAGCAGGTGGACCCTACGCTGCTAAAGAAAGTGCTGTAGGTAGAGGAGCCACAGCTTGGGCATGCAGACAGCCAAACAGGGTACATACCCTCAGAGTTTAAGCATCTCTTTACTCACCTAGGAAGGGCCTTGCAGTATACACCACCCGTGTTCCCCATAAGCCAAGCTCTTGGTCAGCAGCCAAGGAGAGATTCAAGTGCCACCCAGCTGATTAGCAGAAAGCCCACAGCCACCCACACGTGTTCAGATTGGGGGTGCACATCTGTCCCTGTCCATGGCTATTGTACGGTGCTAGCGGAGCACAATGTGTTTGTGTTCTGTGCTGTCAGAAGAGTTGTGCAATGTAGATATACCTACAGAGCGATGTGGGCTGATTCTCCATTGTGCTTCATCTAGTGTGGTCCTTCCCACCACGACAACATGTATATAGATTGGATCTGGTAGCTTTGTACACCCATTTTCCACCTAACTTATAGACGTAAATGGCTACACAAGGTACAGGGCAGTGGAGAATCAAGCACTCGTTTCGCTAATGCAGTCAACTATGTTTTCTATCTTCATTCCCATACGTGTACATTGTGGGCTTAATTCAGCTCTTTGCACCAGAGAAACTCTATTGACAGCAGTGGAGTTACACTGCTGAGTTCAGAACTGATCCCATATTACCTGGTGTATATTCACGCTACTTTGCTATGTTTCTGTCAATGGAAATTCAGTCTTCCTCTGCATGAATATTACATTACATCTCCTCCTCGCTCTTCAAACCTGCTAGTGACTGACTGGAGGATAGCAAGTCTGTTTACTAGCAACTTTCAACATTTGTTTTTGGTTTGTGTTGAAATGAAAGAAAACTTTTGCGCCAACAGACGTGTGTCAATTTTTTTAATTGAAACGTGGGCTTTTGGATTTCTGAGTGTGTGGCTAGGGATGTGGGAAACCCAGTAGGTGAATTTTTCATCCGAGATCACTTGGAAGCCAGCAGAGCAGAGATGTGAACTGAGGTCTCCCATGAGCATAGAGTGCCCTGGGAAAGTGGATTTTGCCCATGGAAGCTCATGACCTAATAAATGTGTTAGTCTCTAAGGTGCTACAGGACTGCTTGCAATGAGTGAAGCTACAGACTAACACAGCTACCCCCATGAGATTAAACACTGCGTGCACACGCATGTGTCAAAAGAATCTTTCTGACTAAAACTTTTTCAAAACTGATATGCTTTGTGCAACTAATGAAACTATAGCTTTCGACAACATTTAATTCAGCCAAAAAGGTTCCATCCAGTTCCACTAATGGCAAAAGCAAGGGCCTGCTTCCTCTGAGAAGTGAATGCAATGCCTCAGAAGTTGCAACACCAGCTCCTCCAAAGACACATTTGCCCCCAAGGCACGTGAATGAACTCAAGCAGCAAGCACATTTCCAATGTGGCTTTTCTACCACATGGGAGGCTTTTGCGTATTATTTATAATTATTTGTTCTTGTTTATATGCAAAATCCCGTTGGAGTTATTTTTGAATGAATAATGGCTGCACCTCAAGGAAAATATTTGAGTTTCTATAATGAGTATGTGCTCTGAGCAGTCCCACCCCATCTGGGCAGACACAGGTGTTTGAATCCCTTTTTATACTTCAAAGAAACAAGCTTCTGTTTCTTTTGGTGTAGGTCTTAATAGTCTCAAGTCCTAGTCTACAGCTTATCTGCTTGCAGCCAAAAAGAATGTGTCATCTTTCAAGTTGCTAGTGGGGTTTTATGAGATGTTCAGGAGGACTTGGCCTAATTGAAGGCTGTTCTAGAGAAAAAGTTTCGAGTAGAAAGAGACAAACTAGGTCAGCCTGCCTGCAAAAATGCTCTTCCCTTAGTTAGGTGGATCCCATCTCTTTTCCTAGCAATCCTGGTTCCTGGAATAACATTCCACAGCCAAAGAATCCAAAGCCCTCTCTCTGATAACTCCTGAACAATCATATATTTACTTGTGCTATTCGATGGTCCCAACCTGGGCCTTTGCCTTCAGAAAGGAGGATGGATGAAAACACGATTTGCATCTCTAACTCCTTTATCCCTCTCCCTGGACCCACGTAGTCTGCAGTGACCTGCTCAAGGTCATTCTTGGCTGTATCATTGTTGCCCATGTAACAGAGAAGTAAGAAGGGGAAGTGGTCCAATGGCTTGACCAGCCTAGGGAGACGCACTTGGTCACATCCTGAATTCTAGTCCAGGCAAGCAGTACACTTTTTGAGTTTCCCAGTCCAGATGGCCGGTGGGTGACTCTGTCTCTCTCAGGAGGTAGTTCCTGACCACCACCAACCATTGTCTCTTCTAGGAAGTGGTGGGAACCCCCATCCTTATGACAATGTATTTCATGCCTTCTATTCAGTGGGTTCTTCTTTTGATCCCTTTTCTCAGATAACTCTTCCAAGCTATTCTTCACTGTTGTACCCATGAGCATGGGCAGCGAGTCATATGGGCTCAAGGTGCTGAGGCACTATAAACGTTCAAGCCTGGGGGCTCAGCTGCAGCAACATTAACTGCAGCGCAGCCTGAGTGTGACTGTGATGAATTCCTGAGCAGCACAGCCTTTGTGACAGGGAGTTTGTGACATGCAGCATGATTAAAGCGAACTGAGGATCAATGGACTAAGGATTAAAGCGAACTAAGGATTCCATGGCACTTGAATTCAGCACAGCAAGTACAACAACAGGACACAGAACCAGATGAGGACATAAAAGTGAAGATGAGTTGCCTTGTGTTTAACACACTGGGTTGGGACTCAGCAGACCAGGTTCAGAGGCTCTGCCACAAAGTTCCCCTAAGACCCTGGACAAGCCAGTTAAGGAAAATTTTCTAGAGTTTCTCAGTTGCTCAATTCACACTGACTTTAAATGGGAGTTGGGCGCCTAATCCTGTTAGGTACTTTCATAAACCTGGTCTTATTCCCCCTGTGCTTCGATTCCCTGTCTCTATAATAGGGACACGATTGTCACCTATTTAGGTTGCAAACTCCTTGGGGCAGGCACTCTCTCTTACTCTGTGTATATATACAACACCCAGGACAATGGGGCTACAACTGGGACTTTATAATACTGTAACACAGGAATGCATTAGGGCATTGGATTTCAAGCTTGGACTTCGGGGCAGGATTCCAGCATTTGCTGAACATGGTGCAGTGGGAAGGCAGTTGGAATGACAGAATTATATCCTGAGGTGGTGTAAATACATTTAGCTCCACTGAAGTCAAAGGCACTACGCCACTTTGTACAGCTGGGCGCATGTTCCCCTATAATTGATGTGACCAGTTCCCCTACCTCTTGTAAAACAAATGGGATGGTATGAGAAGCAGTAAATTTGTGTCCAAGGGAGTTACTCAGAAATCTCAGAGAGAAAAAGGATTTATGCCACAAAGACGACGAGGACAGGGAACCTAACGAGACTATTCAAAGACAGTTAAGGCTTTCAGGAATAAAACAAGGGCAGTAGAATGAGTTAAAGCTCCCAAAGATGTTAAGAAGAGCTTTTAGAATTATATCAATGGAGAAAGAAGCTCCATTAATAAATAAGGAGGAAGATTAAATTAATGGTGACTGTAAAATGGCTGAGTTGCTGAACTCCTTTTTAAAAATCAGTCCTTAACGAGAAATCAGGGAAAGAGGTACCGTAGGGCAATTAATTAGGCATTCCTTCTTCAGAATTCTGTGAACTAAGCTCCTTTGCTCTCATTCCTTATGTATGCAGGTACAGCTCAGACAGAATGGATTGCACAAACTGGGAATGTCACAGCCCCATCTCTGATCTTGGCAGATGGCTTGGATAATCTGTCTAATACAGAGCTATTCAAAGTTACCATGGAGAGTTACGTGGCATCTGGGATGACAAGCTATATACCAGAGACCCAGATGCTTATGTCAAGAAGTTCTATCCATTCTGTAACCACCAAACACCACTGGCTGACATCTGACTGAACATAGGAATGGCCAGACTGGGTCAGACTAAAGGTCCATCTAGCCCAGTATCCTGTCTGCCGACAGTGACCAATGCCAGGTGCTGCTGAGGAAGTGAACAAAACAGGTAATCATCAAAGTGATCCATCCACTATTGCCCATTCCCAGCTTTTGCAAGAGACTAGGGACACCATTTCTGCCCATCTTGACTAATAGCCATCAAGAGACTTATCTTCCATGAATTTATCTATTTCAGTTTTCTAACTTGTGTATGTTCTTGACCTTCACAACATCCTCTGGCAAGGAGTTCCATAGGTTGACTCTGCGTGGAAAAAATACTTCCTTTAGTTTGTTTTAATCCTGCTGCCTATCAATTTTCTTTGGTGTCCCCTCATTCTTATGTTATGAGAAGGAGTGAATAACACTTCTTTATTAACTTCCTTCACACCAGCATGATTTTATAGACCTCTATCATGTACCCCTTAGTCATTTCTTTTCCAAGCTGAAAAGTCCCAGTATTATTAACCTCTCCTTGTCTGACAGCCATGCCATACCCTTCATCAGTTTTGTTTTCCTTTTCAGAACATTTTCTGATTCGAATGTGTCTTTTGACATGAGGTGACCACATCTGTGCACAATATTCACAATGTAGGAAAACTGTGGATTTGTATGGAGGCATTATGATATTTTTCTGCCTTATTCTCTATCCTTTTCTTAATGATTCCCAACATTCTGTTTGCTTTTTTTTTCTTCATCTTCTACTTCTTTTGAAATCACTGCTGCACATAGAGTGGATATTTTCAGAGAACACAATAACTCCAGGATTTCTCTCTTGAGTGGTAACAGCTATTTGGACTCCACCATTTTATATGCATGGTTGGGATTATGTTTTCCAATGTGTGCTACTTTGCATTTATCCACATTGAAGTTCATCTGCCATTTTGTTGCCTAGTCACCCAGTTTTGTGAGACAGTTTTGAAGCTCTTTGCAGTCCTCTTGGGACTTAAACATCTTGACTAGTTTTGTATTATCTGCAAATTTTGCCACCTCACTGCTTATGCCTTTTTCCAGACGCTATATGAATATGCTGAATATAACTGGTCCCACTCTGGAACCTGGGGGGCACTGCTATTTACCTTTTTCTATGCTGAAAAATTGACCGTTTATTACTGCTCTTTGTTTCCTGTCTTTTAACCAGTTACCAATCCATGAGAGACCCTTCCCTCTTCTCCCATGACAGCTCATGTTGCTTAAAACCCTGTGTGAGGAACCTTATCAAACGATTTCTGAAAATCTAAATACACTCTATCCACCGGATCCCCCTTGCCCACATGCTTGTTGACTCCCTCAAAAAATTCTAGTAGACTGCTGAGGTATGATTTCCCTTTAAAAAAGCTTTGTTGATTCTTCTCCAACAAAATATGTTCCGCTATGTGTCGGACAATTTTGTTCTTTACTATAGTTTCAACCAGTTTTTCCTGTACTACAGTTAGGCTTACTGGCCTATAATCACCTCTGAAACCTTTTTTAACAAAATAGGCATCACATTACCTATCCTCCATCATGTGGTACACAAGCTATTTAAATGATAGGTTCCATTTGTCTGATATAAGAATGGAGTATATAACACTGGCCAGAGGGCTTGGAATGAATGGACATTTAGAACACAGACTGGGGGCAGAATAGGCTCCTAAGAAAGGCTACAGCTGAGAGGACTTAGACCTGTCAGCTATTCAATGTGTGTGGTGGAGAAGAGGTGCAAGCTTTTGTAGCCAATCTATAGATACATGGAAGATTACTTCCTACCATTTAGTGTTAATACCAACTGAATATGCCCTACCCACTGCAGCTCTCCAGGTAGCTGAAAATAGTCTGAAGAACTTGCTGACTGTTCTCTCACCATGAACGTGGCTGTTACCAAAAAACCACCAATGCCCACTGCATTTATAAGAAATCCTGATCATTTGAGCCTGACTGAGGAAATCCCACTGAGGGCTGCAGTAAGAGATAAAAGGCTTATAGGCCCATTCTGAGGCTCAGGAGATCTGCATTCAATTCCCACTCTGCCACAGACCTGCTGCCTGACCTTGGGTAAGTCGCTTAGGCCTGGATCCACAAAGGGACCAGGGCTCAGAATTCTCAAATTCCACTTCTAGGCTCCCCTGCTTTCCAGTGAACTCCTGCCAAATCCTATAGGCATCTAAACTCTTAGAGCACCTAAGTTTTCAGATTAACAATTACCTCACAGCCTATGTTTCTGCCCCTGAGTGGGAACACAGCTGCTTCCATCTAGGCATACAGACACCTATCTCTTGTTTAAGTACCAGGGTGAGCCACAAGCCAGGAGTAGGCAAGCATTCTGTCACCGATGGGGCTGGATACAGGGCATCTGCTCAGAGGCTGCCTGCCAGACAAGGTCCTATTCACATATTTATACACAGAGAAGCAGTCACTGGGCCAGAGTGACTGATGCAGCAAGCTGGGGGTCCCAAGGTCTAGTCCAGCCCCTGGACTCTAATGAATCTCTTATTTCTCCACAATTAAATCCCTTCCACAGGAGGGGCTGAAGGAGCCCCACATCAGAAAACCTCAGAGGATAGAGCATTATCCTGTGAACTGGGAAGCTCTGGCCTATGCCAATCCATTCTCCTCATCAGGCAGAGAAGGGGACTGAACCTGGGTGTCTGGCATCCTAGGTGAGCCCACTGAGCTCCTCTTCCACCTCTTTTTGTGTGGAGCGGGGTAGAAGCCTAACTTATTGCTACAATAATGAGGCTCCTAAACCTCCTAAGCACTCCTTACTGGTGCTTCCCTCTCCAGGATTGTTAAGCAGAATGAGGTGTACCCCGGCAGCTTGGATGCAGATGCCAGTCTCTGAGCGAGGGGCAGACTTACCATACATCCACTTCCCCCCACGTTGATGGTATGTCCCACGCTGTCACTGGGATGCTGGCTTTTGTGGATCATGTTCTCAGGCACCTAAATTTCCTCTTTCATTGTACAGGGTCACCTTTGTAGAGTTCAGTGTGTTCCTTTGATTTTCTTAAGAGCGTAAAAGTGAGGTATGGTGACACTGAGACTTGAAATGCCTAAGCCCCTTGCAGATATGAGCCTTGTGTCCTATCTGTAAAATGGGAATAATAATGCTTCCTTATGTCCACCTGGGCTTGTCTCTTCAGAATGTCAATTCTTCTGGGCAGCAGCAATTTCTTCCTATGTGTCTATATAGCACCTAGCACAGAATGGTCCAGATCTTTGTTGAGGTGGCTAGATGTGAATAATACACAATTAAAAGATCTCTGCTCAAAATTCTACTGAGGGGAAATTCCTTCCTACCTTCATCCTCTAAACATGAGACTTTGGTTTCCAAAGCTTTGCACGAGTATAAAATTGTATTTTTAAAATAGTGGCACAAAACGGAGTGAAATAAAATGGGAGGAAAAGTTTACAACAAAAGAGGATTAGTTTGCAGCACAATTCTGAAAAGAACTTTTATAAGGATTTAAAAACTCAGAAAACCTCCTTCATGCTCAAATAACGTAAGCCTCCTGAGGGGTGAGCCATACAGCAGTAAAATTCAGGTCAGATAAAAAAACTTCCCCACGTAGATTAATACTATCTTTAAGCTTTGCTCACATCTGCAAGGCTGAAAAATATTGGCCTTCAAATGTTGAAGGTCAAGGTCTATTTTTCAAATGGTTTTCAGTGTGTGAACATGGACTGCCGAGGAAACTGTTACATCTCCTGCTGCAAATGAAAATGTGGCCAAAAAGACCCAGATGAACACATAAGTCCTCTTGGCTTGCTTTGAAAACAAATAGCAGATTTATAAACATACACAGGAAGGTAAGTAAACAGTATGGACCATCTGCTGCAAGAAACAGGCCCGCGTAAGCCAGAGTGTTGAGCTGGTGAACAGGTGCAGAGAAGGGCTACAGGGAGAATCAAGAACCTATCTTCAGAGAAGAGCCTTTCGGCTTGGCTACAGAAGAGCAGTTGTATGGCAAGCCAGGGTGTGAATGGAGAGCATGCCAATTTGCCATGTGGTAACTTGCTAACCTATTGCAGTGTCTCCAGCAAAAGTTACTGAGCACCAAGCTGGTGTGCTGTCACTCCGCACTCGGGCTTGCCGCTCTGGCACTCCCCAGGGATCACAGGATAGTAGGACTTCAGGTAGTCCAATCACCTGAACACGAGGCAGGACTAAGCACTCTCTGGAGCAGTGTTTCTCTAACTGGGGCCAATGGACTCCTGGGGGGTCCATGAGGAAACTCCAGGAGGGGCAACAGGCTCCACTGTTTCCTTCCTTCTCTTCCTTCCAGTGCTTCATACCTGCCCTAGTGCCACATGGCCACCAGAAGCAGCTACCAGGTCCCTGTGGCAGTCCATAGGTACAGGGATGATGACAGTAGGGCCTTTGTAAAAGAGGTTGAGCTCTACGGATGAAAAGTGCTGTCTGAGATAGCTGCTGTTGGTATTATTAAACCATCACTACTCTCCTAAGTCATTAATAATCTATCTCCCACCCAGTCCAAGAGTTTTATGGAGGCTGTGAGCCAATTCAGTTCTGGTGCAGGCATTAACAATGGTGGGAATTTCACCTTCTTGCAGCCAGGCTGAACTGGGCCCAAGTTCTTATCATTGCACAATTCTCTCTCTTCTGGTCCCCTGTCTTTTTCATTTATTACTCCTTCTCTTCTTGAGACTGGAGCACTGAATTGCACTTTTAAAGCTTCCTTCAGTGGCTTCTCACTCTGCCATCCAGTTTTTTCTAGCCCAAGCACCACACATGGTTCTGCCTAACATAACACCATGACTGGGGACCACTGCCCTGAAAGTTCTTGGTGCTCACCTTGATTTTATTGATTCCTTGGCACCCACTACACCCGAATGTAGCCTCTTCTCCAAATGGTAGTGGCTCATTTTGAGAAGCAGGTTACATCTACACTTATGGGAAGATCGACATGCTGGCAGTCAGTCTTCTGGGGTTTGATTTAGCAGGCCTTGTAGGGCCAAACTAAATCAAACTGTCAGGTGCCGTTGCCAACCCCTGTACTCCTGGCAATGACAAGGAATAAGGAAAGTCGACAGGAGAGTTTTTCCTGCTGTGGGGATGGTGGCAAAAATCCATTTTAGATACGTTGACTCCAGTTGTGCAAGTCCCATGTCTGGATTTGTGCATCTAAAGTTGATTTTTATCCTCTAGTGTACACTTAGCCTAACGGAAGTTGATGGAAGAGTTCTTCTCATTGACCTCCCGCTGTGAGGACAGCAGCAAAAATCAATTTTAGATATGGCGGCAATTCTTGTCGCTGGATTTGCATATCTGAAATTAATTTTATCCCCTAGCATAGACCTGGCCTCAGACTCCCAAAGAAACAGCATTCACAGCCTGGTTTGTTTCAGTGGCACACAAAACTGTCACCCCCCGTGCAGCAGAAAATTTAGAAAACCTTTGGAAGAAAAGCCGCCTCTCGCCAAACAGGCACTAGCCATAGAATAGTTTTTACAAAGGCACAGAGCTTTCACAATGGCACCGAATATTTTTCAAAAAACAGAGCTCTTTAAGCCGCCGAAGAATCTTAAAATTATGATCTGATAAAACAGCCAGCAAAGAGACTCACCCTCTATCATTGAATCAAAGCATTCAGTAGCATTCAGTGTCTAGTGTTTCTTTCCACTACCTCGAGCCAAGCAAAGCCAATGCTAATCGGCTGAGAGAACTGCAAGTGTTTTGAAATAGCGCGTGGATTAGTGGAAAGTCCAAAATTTGGGCAGACTTGAATTATTGTCTGTAGCGATAAGTAAATATTGTTCCCAGCTCAGCGTTTGGCTTGCGGCCAGCGTGCCACAAATTCATCAAAAAAAATGAATGGGTTAGTGTGTTAACAAGTGCCTGATGGAGTATGAAAACTGCCCTAGGGATGCACATGCTGCACATTACCAGCTAAAGATGTTTGCGAAACTTAACTCTTTGAATGCAGAACTATCAAGAGGAGCAATCCCATTTAAAATACACTGTGGGAGTTCATGTAACATCGAGAGCCTGATTCCCATTTATACACTGGCCCATTTACACTGCAGTGTTAATGGGCCTTAATGTGGGTTCAGAATACACTTACAACTACTTAAGGTTCCTTTACCATTCCAAATTTAGGTAAAGGGGCTGCAGTTTAAGAAGTCAGGCCCTGAGTCTGAAGAATCCTATTTTGTCTCTGAGTGAAGAAGGGATAATTTTGTGATGTCTTAATCTTGTCTTTAAAATATGTCGGACCTGATATGAATCTTATCAGGGCTTTTCTGTAGGCTGCTTAGCTGTTGTTGCCTGTAACAAAAAACACACCTTCACTTTCTGCTGGTGTATTTTCAGGGAAGGAAGAATGGTTCCTGGATGGGACACTGGCCTGGGAGGTGAAAGATCCACGATCAGTTCCCTACTCGAGCACAGGCTACCTATGTGACCTTGGGTAAGTGTCTTTGCCTCAGATTCCCATACATAAAATTAAGCTTGAGGGGCCAGGCACTTCTGAAATAAATGACACCCCTCCAAGTCAGTAAGGGCACATATGGACACTGCATTTCCTGGCAAAATCCCACGTTGGGAGTGACTTCTCAATACCCCTGAGCTCTGTTCTCATGTCAGAATTCAGCTTGTTTGTATATATAGAATGCATTTATTATTAAGAAAATAAACCTGAATACAAAGAAAATAAGTAAACACAAATCTCTTCCCGTGTGCATTCCCACCAGACTGAGTCTGGTGACGCAGGCTGTTTGTTTGCATGGGTTTGTGATTGCCTGATGCTCTCAGAGATTGGACAGAACTGTCAATGATTTGCTAATGCAGAAATGCCACCTTGTGGGGTGCAAGAAATGACTTTGGGCTGCTAGAGGAAGGAGCAATCGAGCTAAGGACATCAGAAATGAATCGAAAGGGAATGGCAGAGCTGGGAGCGCTCACTAGGACTTGGACTGCATTCCAGGACAGGGGAGTCAGATCTCACACCTTTCTCCAGCTACCCGAATCTTAGGTTTGTTCTACACTACAGAGCTAGTTGATGTAACACAACTTATATCAGCCTTATTTTGTCTGTGTCTACACTACAGTGCTGCTTTCACTGAAGTGTCCTATGACACTGACATCACAAACTGCACCTCCATGAGTGGTATAATGCTTATGTTGATGGAGTTAGGGCCACATACTGTCTCTGTAAACACATTATTACCTACATTGGCTATCAGTCCCAAGCCAGCTGATTTATGTGTGACCCCCCTTCACCACAGGCCTGAGAACCCAAAACTCCATAGCTGCCTCCCACCGAATGCTTGAAGGACGGGGAGAAGGATAGCACGTGCTTGGCCACCACTTGGGCTTTCGCTGCCACCCCTCACTGTTCAGGGAGGGAGAGATGGATAGTTCAGCGGCTAAAATACTAGCCTTGTAAACCCTGGGTTGTGAGTGCAATCATTGAGGGGGCCCCTCCAGGTTCTGGGGCAGGTTAGATTTAAAAAAAAAAAAATCTGTCAGGAATAGTGATAGGTCCTGCTGTGAGTGCAGGGGATTGGGCTCAATAACCTCTTGAGGTCCCTTCCAGCTCTGAGATATTTATCTCCATGTTTCACACAGCTCACTCCCCTCTTCCCCAAATCTATCACTGAGCGGCAGAAGCAGGCTGCATGACCTTGCCGGGGCTCAGAGACATTGCTCCCACTCCCACCCTGGGGCTTGTAGTCTATACCAGATCAGGCTCAATTTCACAGTAGAGAGGCCACCAGCAGAGAAACTGACATTCTGGTGTTTCCCTAATGATGATATTTGAATTTTTCCCTCTGGCTCTGGCTATTAGCCCAGAAACCCAAGAGTTTCAGCTGTGAGTCCCACCTGAAGCTTACAGCTGACTTGTCAGAGCCAGGGCTTTGGGGGAGAGGTTTCTGCTGTGAGCCCCTCCCCGCATGTGCTATTAAGTGGAGCTGGAGCCAAAATAATAGCAGTCATGAAACTGATGAGAGTGCCAGTTTCACTGCTGGTAGGTAATGCAGAGGCTTTAGGGGGCTGCAGGCTAGGACCCCAAGCTAAGGGGACAGCACAGAAAGATCTCCCAGTTGCTTAAAGTCCTGTGATGCCATACAGGGTTCATGCAGTCTGCTTACCTGCTGTGGCCCCCACGCCATTCCCAAAATGGCTGATGGCTGGCATATCTCTGTGGCTTTGAGCCCCCTCCTGCACTTTGAACCCCTAATTCTTGGCCTTACCCCGGAGGCTAGGGCAAGCTCTGAATCTCTGCCTCACTCCCACATGTGAATATAGGAAAAATACTTGTATACAGGGGCTTCATAAAATCTAGTAGCCCAAGGGCCCACAGGAGAGTCAGTCTGGCCCTAACTCCCTGCTGCAAAATCGAGCCTGATGCTGCAGAGGCACTTTGGGCTGTCAGCCTGGAAATGGGGGTTTGCAGCTCTGAGCCCATACCATACTGACAGCTTGGGCTCTCAGTGCAGATATTGAGGGGTGAGGAAGCCAGCTGTGAGCTTGTGCCTTCAGTTGAGGCTGTCAGCCCTGGGCTCTAGCTCTCAGCGTGCCCATGCCCGCAATGCCCTACTTCTGTCAGTGGAAGTGGTCCTGGTGAGGACTGACACAAGAAGGATCAAGTGTGTACATGAAACAGCTCTTCAATTACTGTGGTGACTATGTTGAATTACATTAAGTTGACCTAATGTAGGGTAGACACACCCTTAGGCTCAGGTGCTTAGAAGGAGATGCTCATGACTGTTTGCCTTGAACAGCCGAGCAGGCAGTGGGAAAAAGATAAGCCAGGGCAGGCAAGGAGTAGAGTTGGGCTCCTCTCCATTCCCGCCAGTGCAGGGAGCACTGTAATGTGCTAGGGCTGTAGCAAATTACAGGAACAAATTAATATTTTGTCAGAACAAGGAGTGTCTCTGAGCCACAATACCTCCTCAGACTCTGCTGGAGCTCATGCAGCCTACTCTGTAATGCCAGCTAAGAGTGAGCCTAAAGACACACTAGTGCATCTGATGAAGTGAGTCTGTGCTCGCGAAAGCTCATGCTCATAACTTTTCTGTTAGTCTGCAAGGTGCCACAGGACCCTTCGTTGCTGTTAAAGACACACTTTGTCCCTTGGGTTCTGAAGACAGAGTTAATGAAAGATACTACATGATTACCCACTGGGGCCTCTTGTATGTTTCTCTACCACAGCTTCAGTCCCAGAAGCTATATTTGCTCCTGCACAACTATGATGCATAAAAACATTCTGCTTTTCACTGTGACCAGGAATATTGCAAGGCTGGAGTTTCCCACTCGTTTCCTAAGAGAGACATTGTTTGAAATGAGCTTAGTATATTGGAAACCTCTCCAGCGTTTTAAGGGCCAGGCTCAAACATGAAAAAAATGGGGAGTAAATTCATGAAGTGACACTTACCTGATGCAGGAGGCAGGGCACAGAAGGGAAAGCAACCATCAAGAAGGTATGAGAAAGTATCAGATACAACAGTTTGGGCGGCCAAGAACTCAGCTGTGCTTTTCACCTGAAAGGGGTCGATGCCTTCTGCCACACAGTGCCCCCTAAAACTGCGCAGAGCACTGGATCATCAGTGACTCAAAAGGAAGAGTGCCAGACACTAAATCCCCAGAAGCACTTCCTGTTAGCACTGTGACTCTTCCTTAGGGGTGAATCCAAGCCCTAGTAAGTCCCAATCCTGCTTAGATGGGTGTGAGATATGAGATCACAGTCCCCGGTAGGATGGCTAGCTTGGCTGGGTGCCACATAGTGCAGGTCCAAGCAATAAATGTATTGGTGCTGGAGCTATGCAGATGAAGCTTGCACAGGTCAGCATGTGCTGTACTGTGGCTCTTGACACCTTTTATGTGAGCACTGCATTCATGAGTAGTGTTTTGAATAGAAAATGTTACAGAGAAATAAATTATTTACACTGTTACCATTGCACTTAAAATAAGCTTGCTTAGATAGAATCAATATAGATACCCAGGCATTATGGGCTGAGTATGTATCATGAAGCTTAAGTTTTCGGTAACAGCAAGTCTGCTTCCCAGTCCTAATAGGTCTCCATTTGAAACAATGTCACTTGAGCAGACTAAGAAAGTGCTAAAGTTTTCCCTAATCTGACCTTGGGTGTTCTCAGAACTATTAAAAGGATAATTTATGAGCTCTCTAGCTCAGTTACAGCATAGCATCAGTAGGCATAATTACAAGACTCAGGAGTGCTGTTATCCTTGCAAGTCAGCCATTTGCTTGTTTGGTGCTGATGCTATGACAGCATAAGGCATTTTTGCTGAATCCAACAAATTCTGCTGCAAAACAACAGTCCAAACAAGTTGGTATAAAGCAACTTGAGCTGTTTCTTCTACATGAACTTGGAAAAGTGAAATAAAGACAATAATAGCATAGAATGGGAAAATTATTGGAAAACCATTAAATGTGTGAGACAAATAAATTGCAGCACTGTACTAATGATAGCTATTTGTGTTGAAAATTCCTCAGTCTTACTGGTAGGGAGAGTGTACATCTAGCAGGGAAACCTGAAGTAATTCTCTAAAGCTGTCAGAGATCTTCAACTGTGCTTTGTGCTGAAATGGTTAGGGAGTGACCTCTCCCCACTGTTTTAATCTGATGGACAGTTAATAAGGGATGAGGGAACCTTATATAGGGGCCCTACTGAACTTCCACTTAAGTCAATGGGAGTTTTTCAATTGATTTTCCATAAGAGCTGATTCAGGGCTCTGGTTTAAGATGGTACAATTTAAACATCCTGAAATACACCTGAAGCTTATCTAAACTACCCCAAACTCCTGAATGAGCACATTGCATTGCTCCCTTCCTTGTCTGGCCAGAAACCATGAAAGAAATTACAAAATGGTTACACTGGTGCCTAGCACTCCAATAGCCTTCACTCAGTTTAAGAAGAGATGTTATGCAAACCATTTATTTAGTTTGAATATGATTCCTTCTCTCTGCTCTTAGAAAACCTTGTTTTTGTTAGACCTGTTGAGTTACAGCCAGTTGTTTTGGGAATGTCATACACCATGAAGGAGATGGGAAACCTTCAGCCTCTCAATAGAGGAAAAAATGGTGGCTGAAGATTACCCAGCTCCTAATTCTTGATCAAAGGGTACAGACTCAGGGATCTTCCTCTTTAAAGAGTGCCATTTGCAAGGCTGTGGGCTGATGTAAATATTTAATGGTCAACATCTAGAATCTTATTTAAGGAGCAAAAGGTTAAATTTGTTTTGGTGGAAAATGCAACATTAGACAAATGTGAAAGGGACGATGGAAGCTAACGTGCTTTCATATGACAGGTGAAGCTTCTTGGTGATGGAACTCCCAGTGAATCTGGGCTGTTTGCTTTGCCACTTTATTAAGAGTGAATCTCTTCATACTGCTTTGTTTATTCCAAGTCACTTTGCTATTTGTTTCTATTCACCAGTGTGTTTGCTCTTCCACCAATTTTTGTTATCTGCAAATTTGATGATGACTGAATTCACACCATAGAAACATCTGACAAGGAAAAACACACAGGTCATAGATAACCATAATTTATCAGTTTAGACCAATGCTTTACCTGTGCCTCCCATAAATCACCTGTCTATCTCCACTGTAACTCCTTTATATCAGGAATGCAGACTCATGAGATAGAAACTACAAGAAAAGATATTTGTGGTCAAGGAAAAATAAATGTGTTATTTTAAGAAACCCAAGTAACTAATTCAATGCACATTAGCATAGCTGGAGTCTTCCCTCTGACTTCAGTAGGAACTGGATCTGGGCCTAACTGGGAAAATATTTTCCCTATAGGCAGCTTGTTTGGAGCTTGGCACTGTATCACTCCCCTGTGGAATATTCAGCTGGATCATCTGTTCAGATCAGGTGGTCTACAGAACACATTCAATTTCCAGTGACTGAGGATCTGAGCCAAACCCACCTACAAGGGATTCTAAGCTTCTACCTAGAGCATAACTATCTTTGATTGAACTGGACTTTTAGCTTTTAGTGACATCTCGGTTCTTCTTGGGAAAAGGTTGAAAAAACGCAAAAAAAAGTATTAGGGTTTTGGAATGGGTGCCATATGAGGAGAATTAAAGAGACTGGGAGTTTTCAGCTTAGAAAAGAGAAGACTAAGGGCAGGTATGAGGGAGGTCTACAAAATTGTGATATGGATGACAGGAGAGGGATCAAGTCAATGAGTACCTGTTCTGTTCAGCCCTTTTGGGGCATCTGGCATCGGCCACCGTTGGAAGACAGGATAATGGGCTGGATAGCCCTTTAATCTGACCAAGTATTGCCATTCTTATGTTCATATCTTCTGCTTCTGTTTTTCTAATATGCCCTGTGACCATTTTTGGGTATGAATCCCACATGGCTGTGCCATAATGAGGTCCCAGACACACAGGTTTTTAACTGTGCAAAGCAATAGCACATGTTATATTACTTAACTAAATGACTTTGACAGTTATAGTTCTGAGATGATCTGTAAAGGTTACCAAAATAACAGCAGAATGTCATCCTATTTATTTTAAACTTGGTCTTAAATGCATCCTGAGAGTACATCAAGTCTCTGGGGAGTTACAATATCAATGACATTCTATGAAGCAAGCAAAATATAGTTTTATAGTAGGTCTTTAAATTATTTTCTGATAACAAATCCTGTTGGTATAGGATCTCAGGAGCAAGAGATTCTGAAACAAACGGAAAATAATAATAGATCGTCTCCATGAATGTGCCCTTTATCGTATCATGCAATTGCATGCTGCTGCTGAGACCTAATTAAGCACCACCAGTCAAATTTATGATTGTGTTAATAGGAAAAGGGATCGTATAACGCTGTTAATATGTGCTCTATAATTAATGTTAATGGGAGTCGCGTGGTTAAATGCCCCCCACCGCATCACCCTGAAAATGTACCTCAGGGTGTGTTGTTTATTTTATAACTGCAGAGATACAGCTATACATACAAACATAATTGCCCATCTTAGCAATTAGCTAAGAAAATTACAGATGCATTAAAAAAATCAGAATCTGTCCCTGAAATATCTGACCTTGAACTCTAGCAGCAGTATAGGATTTTACTTCAATCCAGCCCAAGTAGTACAAAGAAAAACAAAGTAGATGCATTGATAGCTGGGTTTTTATAAGGCACCTCTAAGGACCAGAGCCTGCAAGGTGATAAGCGCCACCTACAAATATTGAGTGGCCTCCATTTTCATAACGAGAATGACAGTACACAGCATGTCTTGGAAGTTCTCAGCACCTCATAGAACCAGATCCTAGGTAGCCAGACAGGTAATCTGCACAGTATTCGGTAGCAGTGTCTTTTAGATCTAACACAGTAGGCCTGATGTTCATGTCTATTAAAAATCCTAGGGCATTATTACAAGAATAGGTCCAAAGCTCAAGATCCATGTTTGGTTTTATGTTCTACCTGTCTAAAATTATCCTCATAGCTTCATCAGGAGAAATTTTTCTTAACTTCCCTATGTTCAAGCATCTGGATGTACAGTGCTTCTTAATTAGAATATTACCACTTTACTCCCCAAGTAATGCCATGATATACTACAAAAGGCATATGGCAGCAGCAAATCAGATCTTCAACCTTGAGTGTGATGTTTGTGGCACTTAATGGACTGAGACCTGGCTATAACATGACTTTTTTTCATGTAACCAAGCACAATAGTGTCAGCCAGCATTAGGAGGGGAAGTGGATGACAGGAAGATCGGTATCCAAAGACACTGAGTAACATTTTGAAAAGCACTACAGTGACTTAGGCACCCAAGTTCATTTCAAAGCCTAAATTCTATCAAAACAGGTTCCTGGAGATAAGTCTATCAGTGGTGCCTAAGTACTTTAAGAGTCCAAGTCTTATTTTTAAAATGATTTGGATACACAATTCTCACTGATTTTTTTTCAATAAATCAAGAGAATCCTAGGATGTCTAAGTCACTTTTGAAAATGAAACATAGGCTCCTAAGTCATTTGGGTGATTTTGAAAATTTTACCCATGGCTTTCAGATATGAAAATGTTTGAGAGCTTAAATTATTATAGCCAACACAAGGTAAAAACTCATGATTAGAAATCAAGATCATTTATCAGGCTAATGAAAACAAAAGGTTAGTTGTTTAAAAGATAATAGATTTATTAACCAGAGATTGAATTTATATACACAATACAAAGAAAAGACACTTCATATTTACATAGGAGAATTATACTAAAAACTTTTATTGGTCTGAAATTATTAATCTTCCTTACCTACTCCACAGCTGTAAAAAGTCTTTCCAACTGCTTCTCAACAGAGACTCATTTCAACACCTCAGTCCCTTCTATGATTTTAGGAATATGAGAATAATTTACAGAATCCAGGCTGGAAAAGAGTTATTCAGGGTTCTCGGTTTTTAACTTGCTGTCTTCCACCAGGAAGTCAGAGAAATTACAAGCTTAGTATACAATTCTAAAATTCTTGAGCCAGTGTAAATGTGCAAGTTCTATGACTAAACCATCACCAGGTGGATCCTACAAGCAAAAGATGCTTTTGAACATGCATTGCTCAGTTGCTTTAAAGACACAATGTGATCACCTCTTCAAATTCCAGGGCACTCTCTTACCTCACAACCACAGATGGGGCATCAACCTGCAGTATTTACTGACAATGCATCTACAGAGGTGGCCAAGGAAATTACAATCATAAGGGAAGCAAGCAGTCCAGATGTAATGCTGTGAGCAGGGGTGATTTTGGGATGTTAGGGGCCTCTTCATGAAAAATAAGCTCAAGATCCTGCCCAAAACTCTTACTTCCATCTCCATGGGCCATTTGCAACATCAACAAGCTTCGTAATGCAACTACTATATCAGCACCCAAGCAAATTCTGTAATGCACTGAAGTAATGTTTGCCATCTACAGGCAAAGCTTGCTGGCAAGGTGACCTGGCATTCATTTGGTATGAGATGCTAAGACAATTTTCTCATAAAATAAAGGTCTAGATTGAAGCAATGTGTACAAAATGGAATTCAATACCCTATGCATAACGCAGCTCCTGCAAAACACTGGGGTTTGGAGCCTCTAACTTTTGCTAGTTTGCACAGTATGATGTGCAACTAAATAGCAGTGGTCTGCACTTTAGTTGTGTATGTACCTGTTCACCTGTTGTCTCTTTTTCCGAGGTAAAGGGCTGGCAACATCTGCAAAGGCTGCTCCAGAAAACTCAGCAGGTGCAGGGAGGCAAGAATGAGATACAACAACGCTGGCTATCTTGTTGGATTTTTATTATGTTACACTGTTGTATGTGAAAGTCTTATAAAACAATATTTTGTTTGTTATCATACCTATGTTTATGATAATTATGCTACTTAACTTTGTTGCCTTAAGCCGTTCAGCACCATTGCTTTACAGGTCTCTCATTCCCAGGGAAGATTTTACTAACCATGTTGATTGTGGAAGTGCTTAGTGACTCACCAAAAACTAGGTTCCATTGTGCACTGTATAAACACCTAGTCATAGCCACATCTTGCAATTTCACAGGCTGAGTTTCCTTTCATCTGCTCCACGTGCTTCTCACCGCTCTAGTTCGAATTTCTATACGATTTCTCTGTGTCCTCTGCCATAGAAATGGTCTTCACTTTAATGCCTCCCTTCAGGTCAACGGCAGCATCAGAGGCCTAGTGAGGCCTGCTCTGTTCCAGATTCAGAGAGAATCCATGCTGTTCCTCAAGGAGGGGCAGTACTATTAGCAGCTGGGAACACAACACAGGAGTCCGAGTCTGGCAGACTCTTGAGGGCACCATCGCTGAGACTCTGCAGGACATGACCCTCTACTCATCCCCTGGCAGAAGATCAGTGCGTTGAACACTTTCCTGCTCCCTTGCATCTCCTTCATCCTCAGGGGTTTGGCCATGGCCAAGATGCCCCTGAACAAGGCAAACAGCGCAATCCGACAGCTTGTCCAATACTGGCTTTACTTCCCCCAGAGGGCCAGTAGGAACATACCATGAATCTCACACAGGCAAGGTGGCATCAACCTACTATGCATGGGAGAATGGTGTGATGTGGTGGTGGTCACTGACCCCTTCCATCTCCTGATGTGCCCAGACCCAAATGTGAGGAACATCACAGACAGAGTCATGTGAGAGATAATGAAAACGCACATTGCCAGGGTCCCCACTCTGCAGGATGTTACCATGTACCTGAGTGGTTCCATGGAGTACAAGTTCTAGAGAGAAGGGGGAGATCTGTCCTCACTGTGGTTCTGCACCTGCAAAAGCTCACACCACCCGGGAAAGAGTATCAGTTGCCTTTGACCTTGGTGTGAGGAACGCCAGGAGCTGGGAGTCACGATGCCACACATCAAGACTTCAGAGTATATCATCATTGCTCCACCTGCCAGAACCATGCAGGAGAGGGTCCTAAAAGACGTCATCTGCTGCCACCATGCAGGGAACTTAAAACGGAAGCTGGACCAACGGAAAGTACTTGAGATGACCAGCAACTGGGACCCAACCACTTCCTCAAAGGGGGCAGCTTCACAGACTAGCAGTTGATCCACAGGGCCTGACTCAACTGCGTCCCCCTCAATGGAGCAGTCCACCATGGAAATCGTGACAAGAGGTGCTGATCTGACAATGAGACCCTGCCCCACATCCTGTGTGATCATGAGACCCACTCCTAGGCCTGACAATTCCTCCACAACACCATACAGGAACAGGTACCTAAAGCCCTCCTGCTGATCCTGCATAGTATCATCATAGATTCTGTCATCCCTGGCAAAGCTGCTACAACTGGACATTGTAGTGACCAACAAGGAGCTAAAGAAGGTCATCATGATGGACAACACCATATCATTCAAGAACCAGATCTCACCCTTCTGTGAAGACCAAGTATGGAAAAATAAAAAATACACACCTCTGGCAAACATCCTGAGGGTCCAGGACTAACATGTTGAGATCCATGCCCTGCTGGTAGGGGCTCTAGGCTTGTGCAACCCCCACAACAAGCTGGTGTTGGAAGCATGTGTCAACAGTCCATGCAATGCCTACCTCATGAGACAGCTGATGGTCTCTTGTCATCAGATGATCCAGGGACATCTACACTTAGTATGTCATGGGCCACTCACAGGATCAGCACGAGCGACGGAGTGTACCGCTGAAAGAGGCAACCTCAGAGTCACCCGTCTCCCTTAGACTCATTGAATACACTACCGAGCCATCCTTCCACAGGAAACACACGCGACCAATGACCACAGACACAGTCAGGGACCGCTCCCTTCCCTGAGCATGGGTCGGATGAGAGCGCCACCGAGGGACGCCGCCCAAGAGCACTGACGAGGGCCACGGACAGGGAGAGCACCCACCTCCTTCCCTGACCGACTATGTACTTGGCCACACAAGGTTGGCCACCCAGGAGGGATACAGCCAGGGGCAACCCCCACTTCTTGCACTGAGACGCTGCCTATCTTCCCCCAGGTACCAGACGGAACCGCTGAAGACGGACGCCAAGGAGGGACCGAGCCCACCGAGCAGGGAAACGGTTGGGGAAATCGCCTGTTGCCTTCCCTGACGGACTGCGCGTTCCCCAGCGAAGCGCAACACAAGCCAGGCAACGCGAGAGGCCGGAGAAGGAGGGAGGCCGCGGTCAAGGCCAGGGAAGGCGCCCGCTCCCTTCCCCGCGGGCCTCGGGCTCTTCTCACAGGCGACCCGCGCGCTGCCCGCCACGGCGCTGGACCAGAGTGAGACTTCGCTGAGCGGGGAGGGACCGAGCTCGCCCGGGAGCCGGCGCCAGCGCTGCACGGCCCCAGCCTCGCTCTGCCCCGCCTGCCCGGGCCGGGCCGCCACCCGCTACCGCTCGAGCCGCCGGCGCCCCACACCGTCACCTAGTAACCCACATTCCTCGCCCCGGAAGCGCTGACCCGGAAGCAGTTTAGCGGTCGTACCGGGCAAGATGGCGGCGCCCAGGTGGTGAGGGCAGAAGGGAACAGGCAGCTCCGCTGAGGGCTATGGGCACGGCCGGTCGATGCGGCCCGCCCCGGGCTTTCACAGGTACCGACCGGGGGCAGCCTTTACCCGAGGCGGGGCAGGGTGCTCCGGGGGAGTCCTTCCGGAAGGGCAGGGAGCGAGCCGAGGTGTCCCGCCCGCGCCCGGGAGAGCCTCGGGGGACGAGGGGTGCTGGAGCCCGGGGCGGCCTTGTCCGGGGGCTGAGGGTCCCCCTACGGTGAGCGCGGCAGATCAGAAGGGGGGGGGGATCGGGTGCGTGGGCCCTGCGGGTGCTTTGTGCACCTGCTTCCGCGGCACTGGGATGCGGAGGGTCCCCTCCCCGCTGGGGATGCGGCCCCGTGGATTAGTGGGGATTGATGCGGAGTCTGAGCTCTCCCTAAATCAACGCAATGCTCAGGGCGGCAGAGGGCCTGGGCTGGTTGCCTTTGGCTGAGTCTGAGCTGCTCGGGACCCATTGCTGCCCGTAGCGGCATCGTGACATTGATCATTAGCTCCCTGTAGGCCACGCTGATATTGTCAACCATCCTGTCAGTTTCACGTTGACTTACACAGATAGCGGCTTCTCTCTTTGTAAATCCTTTCCCGAGATCTGCTTTTAAACCCGCAGTAACTAATGGAATGGTTCAGGAGCAGTTTGGCAAAGCTCATTTGTTTGAGTTAAAAAACCAAAACGATAACCAAACCCTAAGTGATATGACCTGCTTATCACACCATATCCACTTGTATGTTGTGTCCTGTTTCCCTTCTGTTTATCTTTCACTTTTTTATATCCTGATTCTGTGAAAACCTGTGTGATTAATTTTATCCAGGTTAGTGCCATTGAGACTGCTCACCTCTGTAAAGTTGTGCGTGTTTTTGCAGGCTCAGGGATTTGGATCGTAAACGTTTTGGGACAGGGATTCTGTTTATACAGGACTAGCATAATGGGATGTCACTCCTGATTGAGGGCTTCGTGTATTACTGCGGTACGAATAATAGGGAACATATAAACAGAGACTTCTTTTCCTGAGCATGGTTTTTGCCAATGGGTTGTGTTTATATATTCTCCCACCCCTACCTCCAAAAATAACTTTGGCCAAATTAGAAATAGAGGTATGGTTTTATTAACGTAATTCTGAGGTAAAATTAAAAAAAACCGTGCTCATATTGGTGGGGGATGTTGAACAATTTTAGCAACACAGCATACAGAAATATTTAGAAAGTATTTGTTGTTTTATTATGGACAGGGTCTTGAATGAGTATTAATTTCTTCACTTAAAATAGTTATTGGATATGGCAGAGATATTCATTAATGAATCATAGTCTGGAAAATATGTGAATTAATTTAACATAAACCGTGTTTTGTCAACTGAAATGCCATACCCACTGGTTTAAACAGTGGGGCAGCAGAACATTCTTTATAATAATGATTAAAATAGAGTATACCAATCTCTATTTCTCTTTCTCTCTCCTTATCATGTTGTGTTATTTGACTTAAAATTCGCAAATACAGTAAACTCTTTCATATCCAGCAGCCCTGGGACTGGGAGGTTGCCGGATATTCAAATATTCTGGATAGTAGAGAGGTATACCTAGCAAGGCATAACACTAAAGGAAAACAAGATTAGTTATTAAGAAACAAAAATATATGCAGAGTACTTTATTTACCAATAGCACTAGTACTGTACGCTGTAAACTTATATTTGTATTTATTTGCATTTACTTTCACTGCACCATACTTATGGAAAATATAACCAAAATTTACTTACGTTTAAAATATCATTTGAGAGTTCTGGATGATAGAATGCCAGTTAAGACAGAGTTTATTGTAAGTATTTAGATCTTCCAACTCTCAGTCTTTCCTCTTGTCTAAAAGACAGAAAAGCTTTCCTGATTTTTTTTTTTTTTTTTTAAAGAAAAATAATTATACAACTTTGTAAGTTTCCATGGGAAAAAAAAAACGACTTGAGTATTCTTGTATAAAGTCATCCTCATTTATGTATGGGCAAATAAAAAATAGTTCTGTTCGTTTATCAGTAACTTGCATAACAATACAATGAATTTCTGCTATTCTAGTTATTGTCAGTCCATAGACTTCTTGTGCATAGCTTTAGGTATGTAAAACACACACACATCAGACTTGTGGGATTGTTTCGTAATTCTGCATTTTTCTTATGAGACATTTTATAATGTAACTGAATTCTCCTCTTTTTGGATGATTTTGTGTAGGGCAGATGACTAGCTCAGTTTAAGAGCAGCTATAAAGAGGTGTGCTAGGACTAGCTAAACATTCCTGATGATCAAAACAAAAAGAAGTCAAGTAGCACTTTAGAGACTAGCAAAATGGTTTATTAGGTGAGCTTTCATGGGACAGACCCACTTCTTCAGACCATAGTCTGTCTGGTCTGGCTATGGTCTGAAGAAGTGGGTCTGTCCCATGAAAGCTCACCTAATAAACCATTTTGCTAGTCTCTAAAGTGCTACTTGACTGCTTTTTGTTTTGATAGTGTATAGACTAGCACGGCTTCCTCTTTGTTGCTATTCCTGATGATGTGACAGTTTATTACCAGTGCTATTTTTTATGCGTCGTTACTTGGTTTAAGCAAATGTTCCAAATTGTTGCTGATGAGGATATGGAGTGGGGATAGAGAAGGAAACTCTAAGACTAACTTTGCGGGGAGCTGGAAAATAAATTACTTAGCTCCTCCATCTAATCTGCAAACATGATATAGGTTTCCTCACCATCTGTACCAGTTACGTAGTTCAGTCTCCTTGGCAAGTTTTGTTGGAAGATATCTTCTGACAAAAACTTCTCCAACAACACTAACACAAACTTCTACGACAGATCACTGCAATCTAGACATAGCCTTAGATAGTGCTGTGTGGTGCTTAGGACAGTAAGCATTGCCATTGAGTTTGCTTCTAATCCTTGCCGTAAAGAAATAATTGAGATCCAAACACTCTTTCTTTTCTTTATAGGATTATTTGTGTGGCACTTTCAGAAACGAGTAGTAGGACAAACGCAATGCAAGTTTATGCATTGTTGTGGAGTAGCCAATAAAAGATGGATTACATTTCAGCACCTTAACTTCTTCAAACGAATGGTAAGTCATGAGCATCTCTTATTCCATGCTGAGAATTTTTCTATTTTACCTTATGCTATGTAGGAAATTAAAATGTTTGCCAATTACAAGTAGTAAATGACACTCATTTGGTGGAGTAGTGTGTTTAACAGATGCATCCTGAAACTTAAACATATTGATCTAATTCTGCCAGAGATTTTTGGGGCCAAGGTGTAAAGTCCAAGCTTGTTTCTTAAATTTTTATGATTGGAATAGAGCGAATCTGAAAAGGCAAAGAACTTTTTAATTTAATTTTAAATTCTTTAGAGAAGTCTTGAATAAGTTAAAATAAAAGGTCAAATTCTTTTGTAGTATGTAAATAGGCAATGCATTAGCTGTATATATAACAAGGCTATAACCATACTGACAGTTTAAGGAAATGCCTCTTCACAGAAAAGATGCATAATAAATTGATGTAGTGCAAGATTCTCCTTGCTGTTCCTTTTGATGTGCTTCTACCCTGTCTGGAAAGGGCCATCTCTAATGCTAGAATTGTAGTTCAGTCTTATGTCTATCCTGTGGTGTCTGCTTTGATTGCTATCAGAGAGAATTTAATTGATGGTGGTATATTTTGTCACCTATCCAGTAGAAACCAGAGTGAGATCATAGTCCACATGTGGGTCACTTAACTTAGACTTTTGGTTGCTATTAACTAGGGCTGATTCAGATTAGTTGTTTAGAATGGAAAAGTGCTTCACCCCAGCAAATCTGTCCAGCAACCTCTATTATTCAGTTTTATAAAAATTGCATCATAGATTGTTAAAAGCTACATCTTGTTTGTCTGGTTGGTTTCTAACAAATTAAATGGAAGGTTTTAGATAAGATTAGTGATTGGAAAAGCTAAGGGCTTTTTTTTTTGTTTGCCTGATGCCTTGTTGTAGAACCGTAAATGTGGGGAGAAGGACAATATAAAACCTGATTGCAGCTCAGCCTTAGTCAGTGGGAAAAGTGAAGCATCATGTGCAATAATACCCCCATAGGCTATGTCTACACTAGACATAAGTTGACTGCCAATATGCAAATTTAGCTATGCCAACTGCATAGCTAAAATCAACTTGCTGGCCGTTGACGTCCATGTCTGTCTATACAGAGGAGGGTTGACAGGAGCATTTCTCCCATCGACAGAAATTTTATTGGAAGATATGGCTTGATCTTCCGCAGTAGTATGGCGCTAGCCCCCCTCTTTCTCTTTCTATATTTTTCCTTTAAATCTTCTCTAAAATTACCAGATAAGGTAAACTAAACTGAAATTTGGTATTGATGGTGGAAAGCTGAGTTGAGAGAGATGGTTTCAATTTATGGTACGTTAAGGGATTATCTTTTAGAGAGCTTTTTCTGGATATTGAACCAGTTGACTGTATGTATCTAACAAAAATTGTAAGGCACCTAGCTCTTCTAATGATTAGAGAGTACATGCACATCAAATAATATATATGCATGTTCATACAACAAGTATCCACACACACACATTAGAGGTGGAGCAAACATGTTTAGAATAAACAACAAAACCCAGTGGAGTTTAACAATAACAAGAAAATAATAATAAATAAAAAATAATATTTCCAGTTGAAATTTCAAAAAAAAAATTATTAGGTCTGAATGCAAGCTAGCATTATATATGCTTTTTGTTAAATATTCGTTAAATATATATGCTCCTCTTAAAAATAGTCTCTCCAAATGAATGTATTCTTTTCTATTCAGTATGTAACACAGTACAACAAAGATCTCAGTCAGCAAGCGAAAATGAAGCCAGATCCAGTTGCACCTCCTTTGCTTAAGAAAAAAGATTTGGTTCAAGAAGAAACAGTTATACATGAGCTCAGACCAGTTTCACCTCTTCACCCACCTTTGTCGGAGACCTCGAACAGAAATGAGTTCAAAGCAATGAAATCAGCTGCAGTTGTAGAAGACTTGGCAACAGCAGAAAGAGCAGAATCCAGAGAAGAAAAACAATGGAAAGAAATGAAGCTGAAACTGGATGATTTACCAGGAATTTTGGCACGTTTGTCCAAAATTAAACTTACAGGTATCAATGGCAACTTTTTAATTCCATGCACTTTTTCTGTTTCAGGGTTCTCAAACTTGTTCATAGTGTCATCTACATTTTAAACAGATGTTGGTCTTTTGTGCACCCTTCTTCCCATTTTATCTCATAGATCACTGCAACCACATACTATACCTATGTCACTTTTAAAATTTCATTTTAGTTAAATTTTACTGCTAGAAATAAGGAAGGGCCAGCCTCATGGGACAAACTGTCTGTCTATAGTCCACAATACTGTAAAGTGCTCTATGGATTATTATCAGCTTGCACACCACAATTTGAGATATCATTGGAGCAGACATTCTCAAACTGTGGTCTACAAGCTGCTAGTAGTCAACTGAGCACTTGTTTGTAGCCTATGGACAGCAAGTTTAAGTTAAGCCAAAATCTATCACCCAAGAAAGGCAAAATATAATGAGAATATCTTTTTGTAATCAATATTTTCTGCATAGCCGATTTCAGTTTTGCTCTCATAGGCCGTGTCTACACTAGCCAAAAACTTCGAAATGGCCATGCAAATTTACAAGTTTACATATTCAGTGCCTCATTAGCATGCGGGTGGCCGCGGCACTTCGAAATTGACGTGGCTTATCCAGATGAGGCTCATTTTCTAAAGGACCCCGGCTACTTCTAAGTCCCCTTATTCCTATCTGGAGGATATGATAGAGATCTATAAAATTATGACAGGTTTGGAAAAAGTGAATAAGAAAAAGTTACTTGTTCCCATAACATAAGAATTAGGGGGTCACCAAATGAAATTAATAGGTAGCAGGTTTAAAACTAACAAAGGGAAATTTTTCTTCACACAGTGCATGGTAGGCCTGTGGAACTCTTTGCCAGAGAATGTTGTGAAGACCAGGACTTTATAAGGGTCTTTTTTAAAAAAAAACAAAAAAAAAACAAACCACCTAGATAAATTCATGGAGGTTAGGCCCATCAATGGCTATTAGCCAGGATGGGGTAGGAATGGTATCCCTACCTTCTGTTTGTCAGAGGCTGGAGATGGATGACAGGAGAGGGATCTCTTGATGATTGCTCGTTGTGTTCATTCCCTCTGGGACATCTGCAGTTGGCCACTATCAGAAGACAGGATCTTGGGCTAGATGGACCTTTGGTCTAACCCAGTAAGGCCATTCTTACGGTTTAATCTGGCACCCTCAGCACCTGACCTGTGCTGAACAAGAGAATTTGCCGAACCACAGGAGGTCAATGTTGTCTAGCAGCATTGCCAACACTTCTTTGCTAGGGGTAAATGAGAACTAAATAACAGCACAGAACACTGGAAGTCAGGACTGGTGGCTGTAAATAGAGTTTACGGGACCATGGAAAACTTGGACATACCCTTGATAAGTGGACATCTGGCTAACTAAAATCATGCCGGACCATGTTTGTTGCCAGACTGGAGAGTACCAGACAAAAGGTTCAGCCTGTAGTTAGAGATGCCTGTCTGTTCAAATCTTATCCACGTTATGTTTTTTGATGTCCTTGTTTTTAAGTTTAGCAGTGGTTCTTGTCACTCATATTAAAAGCAGTGAGGTAGTAACATGAATACAATATGATTTATCTGCCAAACTTTTTGAATGACGTCATCATAGTTCCCTAAAATAAAATGTTACTTCAAAAGTTGGTGAAACTCAACTTTTTGAGTTCTCCAGTCCAGGAAAGGAAACCGCTTCTTAAATGTTTGTCATAGTTATGTATCATTTATGTTAGGTTATCTTTCTCACAAATTTGTGAGAAGCAATACTCTATTCTAATTGTAGTGTGTAGCATTTATAAGACACTTTTCCAACATAGATCACAGTGCTTTGTCCCTCTTTTGTACTCAAGGAAACAAAAGTTCATAGTGAAGCAATTTCTCTAATACCTCACATCAAGTCTGTGACAGAACCAAGAATAAAAATCACATCTCCAGACTGTTAGTCTTGCGCCTTCTTCAGGAGATCACAGCATCTCTCAGGTGTTAGAACTGCACAATAGTAACATAACAATTGTTATAATTCATCAAATAAATTCCTGAGATGATTTTATGTCTTGAAACTTCTGTAGGACAGAATTTCATGTGATAAGCCTTAATTTTCCACAAAAAAGGCTATCGAGTAAGAACAGCATGTACAGTGGATATGTAGGGGTTCTTCTCTTTACAAGAGTTGATTTTATTGCTCTTGTGGTTTGGTAGGCATGGATTTTGCACCTATGGAAGCAGATCATGAATGCATATCCCAGAGACAGTCCTTACTGCTCTGGATTTATTCTGAAATGGACTAGACCAGTGGTTCTCAATGAGGGTGTCTGCACCCCTTGGGGTACTCAGAAGTCTTCAGTGGGGTATCTCAATTCTGCTAGCTGTTTGCCTAGTTTTTACAACAGGTTTACATTAAAAGCGTTATCAAAGTTGGTATGAAAGAATTTCATACAATGACACCCAGATTTAATTATAATATTATATTCTAATTTTTTGTTGTAATTTTATGGTAAACATGAGAAGGTTAGCCATTTGTCAGTAATAGTTTGTTGCAACGCTTTGTATTTTAAGGCCTGATTTTGGAAGCAAGTAACCTGTAAAATGAGGTGAAACTTTGGTCTTGCATGCTTCCATCAGACTCCTGAAAGGCTACACTTACCTGGCAAGGATGAGAACCACTGGTTTAAATAAATTTGTTGCAGTGGTAAAAAAGAAAAATGTTGTGTGTCTGAAAATTAAATGATAACACCTCAGTTGTGCTGCCCTTTCATTACAGGAGTTGCTTTATGTTCTCACTGCTCATTAATAGTAATAGTTTGAGTTTCCATAGAGCCTTCTATGCATGCTGCTTTAAGGTCTGCATGGACAGCTAAATTTCCAGTCATCTCATCAGTGAAATTATTTAAGTGGCTTCTCTTGAGAAGCTGGGGGCCCTAGGCAAGTAATTTAAATGGAAGGATCTTAAAAAAAAAAATCTGAAATAGATTCAGAAACAAATATTAGGATATTAAAATGGCAAGTCTAAATGACGTAATTTAAAATAAACAAACGAAGTATGATGTTATGATCTATCGTGATAGCTGCTTTCATGTATTTTTTAAACAAGGTTGTTGATCAGGCTGTTGTTTGGTTCTTGAGAATGTAGATTATTCCAGGTCAGCTTTCATGTTACAGATGATATAGTGCCTCTATGTAACTGACCCATGAAGGTCTGATAATTTTAATACTATGCATAATTTTTTCAGAGTTTCTACTTCTATTCTTTAAATATAAAACAATAAAAAACTTTGCATGATACTAAAAGGAGACTTCGCTGGGACATGCTTGTCTTCCCCTACAACTGAAAAAAGTGTTTGTATTAAGAACTGTTAGTCACCTTTAAAAGGAAATTAATGTAATTATTACTCTATCCACCTGTTTCATGTAAACTTTAGTCTTGATGCCACTGTCATTAGGAACTATGCTTTCACAATGGCAAAAGATTCATGTTTTATTTTTTTATATATAGTTTTTGTCATGAAAAATGACCATGGAGGGAGCTTTTAATTTATTTGTAGTGTAATCCACCTTTTTGGTTTAGATTTCCTTCTTCCTTTTGTTCCTCATTTTTTCTTGGCTAATGTCTGAACAGCTGCTTTTTACCATCCTGGCACTTTGCAGAGCTAATGCATCCGTCTCACAGGTTTTTGTTTGAGCTACAGAAGAAAGTTACAGATGGTATTGTTTTAGTTTCATCCTCCAATTCATAACTAACTGAACAGAGAAAAAGGCATAAAGATGGGGTAATAAGAGACAACCCGTATAACACATAACACAAGCTCGCCCCTAAATTTTAAATTGAATCTCGTCTTTGAAAACTTTAACACAAATTTATATTTAACTCATTTTTAGACTCAGTGATGACAAATTGAAATTAACAAACATAGCAATTATAAACACATTAGGCAGGAACATGAACAAATACTCAGCTTTTAATTCTAGTTTTTAGTGTTGTTCCCTCCCTAATACAAGGATCAGTGTGATATGCACGGTAGTGTTATCTGGGTATAAGCTGTAACTGTGAAATGGCTGGTATCCTGGCACAGTGATGCCTAAGTGCGTTGTCCTTTTTGGTGGGGAACATGGGCTAAATGTTTATAATGAAATGTAACAAGCATCTGCAAAATGGATATAAACAATAATGACGTATGAAAGTCAAATGTAATTTTGTAAATAATCTCAATGTTGCCAATCTAGATTGTAAGATCCTTGAGTCTTAGACTGTATTCTTATTGGAGACCTGTGCACTGTCCAGCAGAATGAGGCCCTGATCCACGGCTGGTCACTGTTGCAGCTATAATAATAAAAATAACACAATCTCTTTTGGAGTCTGAAAGATTGGCACACCAAATGCAGTTGTGACCAGTGCTGACTGAGGTAGCCTTTACTGGAAATGCCAAGGTCAGGGCAGGCTGCAAAAGAGAGAGCAGATACTCCAAGACTGGAGGGTAACATTAACGTTAATTTTCCCAATCAGTCACAAACTCTTCTTCTGATTTCCTCCACGCTAATTATCGAGACGCAATACACAGCCTTTTCATTACATTCCAGTTCTCTGGCTCCCACTCTTCACCTATATCCAGTATAGTGAGACGTTATTGTAAAACTCTGCCCACATGTACAAAATGTTCTTCTGATCTTAAAGGGCCAGCCATGTTTCCAGGTGAATACAGGTTTGGTTCTTACTCAAAATATCATGCTGCCAGCCAGTCCTTTAGTGAGGGGTAGGTACACAGTATGCCACGGTTAGTGTCTGGTGGATTGCCAGATGCTTGGGTAAACAAAGCATCTGGTGGCCTGCCAAGATCTAACCCAGGCAAGCTGTATCCAGCCTGTGGGCTACTTGTTACCCACTCTTACTTTTTACTGTGTAGTATTTTAGACATCTAAACACGAATAAAAAGGTTTATTATGAAGAAAAAAGAAAGAAGAGGAAGAGAGATTTTAAATGGTCAAACAGTCACACGCAAAGACATCAAATCCATCAGATTCCTAGAGGTACTGGTGAGTTTATTGGATTGAAAGCCCCTATGGAACACGTCCACAGCTTGGATGGGTCATTATGTCCTTTGTTCAGAGCTTTGTTTGTAGAACGGTCACTCCAGAGGTAAGAAGCAGGGATGAAAACAAGATACAGAATATGCAGTTGCTTTTGTATTCTTTTTGCCATCTGGCTTTTACTTCCTTTGTCCAAAACACAAGGTGTCCCACACATGGCCAAGAAGCCTATGGAGTTCTGTCCATAGAAATGCCCCTACAGGCCTTTCTGAGTCATAAGGCATAGCCCTTGCCTTCTCTCAATGGGTCATTTGAATACCTAAGACTCTTTGGTGTGCCATGACACAGGTTAGGCAGTGCATCACCAAACTGTGGGTGTCATCCAGAAGCATAACACAAGTTTTGTAATGTAGACACACATACATATCCATAACCCAACATACGAAGGCAATATGAGATTCTTATATATGGCTGATTACAATATTTTTTTGTCCGTGGCATGTCTGGCATAACTCATTGCCATTCTATAATATTGATATTCATAATATTCTAAAGTGTGTAATATTCCATACAACAGCCATCTAATTTTCCCTCCTCATAGGCTTTAAACATGTGAACCACAGCTAACATTTCCATCTGTCTCTTTACAAACATACATATTGGTGAGTATGTTGAAAGGTACTCTCCTGGGCAGAATCACACACTGAACTGATTATTATTTATATTAAAGTAACTCTCAAAATGTGTTCTAGGCTCTGTGGAAAGTTACATTTCATGTCTGTAAGACTTTGCAGTCTTGTCTTTTTTCATCAGATCTCAGTTCACTCAAAAATACTTGCAGTTCCAACTTTCCACTACAGTTTCACAACTGCAGTAGTGTCCTGTCCAAAAGTTATGTTAGTAATCAGAAGCTACTCAAGCATGAATATATTGAACAATGTTATTCCAGTTACCGAAAGCTTGTTTCAGCTGCCCACAAAACAGTTTGAGAACTTGGTGTCTTTTCTTGGTTTATTGTCTGTCATATCCATGCTTCAGTCTACAAAATGTACCTAGTCTCATGTCCATCTTGCTCACCATGCCTCTTTCTAAAAAGAAGGCCTAAAATAGAAGCTTGTAAAACTCATTTGGCACTTCAGAACTTGTACCAAGGTGGTCCTTTTGCATATAGGACCTTAGACTGGGAATTGAGAGACTTTGGGTTTTGTCTTGTTCTGCCATTCACTTGGTGCGTGGCCTTGGAAAAGTCACTTGGTCTCTCAGTTTCCTATCAGGAAAGTGGGGATGATAAAGGTTGACTTTTTACATAATACTTTGAGATCTGCATGTTAAAAGTGGTTGGTAAATGTGAAATAGCATAAAGACTAGAAAGGGAAAAAGGTGTGTAAGTAAGCTAAAATTTTGCTCACAACTACACTAATGGAGAATTCCATTTGTTTCAATGGAGTTTGTTTTTATGATCCACTTGTAAGCGAGAGTGGAATGTGGTCTTAACTGCATTAAAGCAACAATTTAGGAGCAGTAACAAAGACATATCAGTTTGCAATCTTTACATTTTGTTGATCCTACTTGTATTTTGTATAATGTCTGCCAGAAGATAATTCTCATTTTTGTGATTATTAAAACACTTACTATTGTCATATCAGACACAGAGCATAATAACTGTAACTTCTTAGTAAATTATTTTTTGTGATACAAGGAAAAGCAACAAATGCAAATGATCTGTTGCTGTACAAAATGTTCTTTAAAAATGTTCAGTGATAAAATATGGCATTAACCTAATCTGCTGTAGTTTGTAATATTGTATTTTAATTTCTGCATTAAACGATAGTAACATTTGGTTTAAATTACTGTTCCAAACGAAAGCATGCCTTAGGAACTTGGCTTTCTTTTAATGTGCAAGTTGTAATTTGCAACGAAGCCTACTTATGTCTACTCCAAACAAATCTAGGTTTACAAAGAAAACAGGCTGGTCAGTCCTGCAATGTTAATGTTGCTATTAAGTCTAGCATTCCAATGAATGAAGTGTGAGAATTTAGGGGGGAAATCTCTTTGGATAGATAAGCTCTAAAGAAAACTAGTTTTCCTTAGGGATATATTAACATTTGTAGTAAGGCAAGTAGATTGTTCCCCAAATTAAAGCAGACATCTATTCTTTTTACCCTTCCTCCTCCTCCCCTATGCCCCCATAATAGTGTCTGGTACTAAATCTGCAAGCTATATGTTTTTACAAAATTATATATTGTTCGGTGACTCAAAACAAAGATAGAAATTGAGTTGGTCATCTGAATTGTTTTGGACCATTTATAGTAGCAGGCGGTGGTGTTGTGCCAGCTATTTTTTGGTGGAAGGTGAGCACAAAGTGGTGCTAAGAATGTAGCACTATAAGTACAGGTATCGTGGTTTATTATACACGTAAAAATGTATTTGAGGGACAATGTAGAAATAATGTAGGATTAGAGTTGCCTTGAGTATGTTCTTATATTTAAAACATCATACAGTAAACTCTTTCATATCTATCATTCTATCATCTGGAACTCTCAAATAACCAGCATTTTAGCCATAAGTAAATTTTAGTTATGTTTTCCATAAGTACAGTATAGTGAAAGGAAATACAAACAAATACTGCAAATAAAGTATAAGTTTACAGTGTACATTACTACTGCTGTTGGTAAATAAAGTACTCTGCATACATTTGTTTTCTGAATATCTAACTTTATTTTTCTTTAGTGTTATGCAATGCTAGATATACCTCTGTATTATCCAGAATATTTGATTATCCAGCAACCTCCCAGGCCCCGGGCTGCCAGATATGAAAGAGTTTACAGTAATAGGTCTACTTTTTGTCTTTCATTTTCTGTGAATGTTGTGCAAAATTTTGTTTACAGACGATTTGAGCGTATAAGAAAAATGCCCTTTTCTGATTTCTAGTAAAGCTAGATATATTTGTAAGACATAAAAACATGTCTGCTTTGGTATCTCATTGTAGGTTTATATTGAGAATTACTTGTGAAAGACTCTTGCCAAGTCTAACCAATAAACCTTGAAAGGATCAGTTTCACCCATTATGCAGAGAAGTGTAGTTAATTTTGCCCCTAAGCACTGAGCTAACAGGGGTCAAAAAACAAACATAAAGAGTCAATGACCTCATGCCCTTGCCTGAAGTGATTTCAGTGAAATGAACATCTCTAAAACGAAAATGAAGAGAAGATTATAAAATTCACTTTTGCCTTAACAACAAAAGGAAAATAAACTTCCTAGTCTGATGGGAGGAGAACCCTATTTGCTGCAACATGCTGCATTGGAAACTCTGTTCATGGGGCAGACAGCAAAAACTACTCTGAGTTTAGAACATTGGACAAACATCTAGAAATATCAATTTCAGCTGGATAAATGAGAGAATGTCCCACAGCCTTTTTTAATGAGATCCTGATAAGTCACAGTGAAATGACTGACTGAAATTAATCTGGAGAAATCAATGGAGACTTTAATTAGCCCTCTGTCTGTACTGTATTAGAATTTCTTTGAGGTCAGTGTAATGGTAATGTTACACAGACTATTTGCCAATCTGCTCCACCTTTCTCCTTCTGTAAATGAATTGGTGTTGTGCTATAATAAAAGAATGTAAAGTGCTCTCTCTGATAAGTTTTAATTAAATTCTTGTCTGGAAGTGAAAGTGTGATTTATAATACCAAAAAAAAAATGTAATCACTCTTAGAAATGCAAACGCCACTGTTTCACTGTCCTTTTCTGACCCAGGTAATAAAAAACAATTGAAAAACAATGAATTTCATTGAGATCCAATATTTCCGTGTGCTCTGTATTGAGAGACAAAGGGCAAAAATTTCAAACACATGTACCTTACCTTAAGCTTCTCAATAAAGATGGCCTGGTTTCAAAGGGATGGTGTGTTTGCAGATCCTGATGACAACCATCTTTGAAAATCTTGTCCATAATCTCTGGGTCAGTAGTGTCTTTTATCTATCCTTTATCAGACTATAAATGGTGATGAGTGCAGGAGATCTCAAACTTAGCCTCTCTCTTAAGAAAAGATCCACACTGTGATTCTCTGATTGTCACATCCCTCTGTTCTCCCTCCAGTTATGAAAACCGTTCAGGATCTCCAACTCCCTGGCAGCATTGGTAGCTGGTGGATTGGTACATGAACATGACAGTACAGTTGAAATTTCCTTTCTTTAAAAGGAATTCCAAGGTCTGATTCTGTTTGTTCATGCTGTCTTATCTTTTTCTGTCAGTGGTAATGAGCATCTCCTCTCCAACCAAGATTGTAGTACTTCTTGTGTAATAGCCAGCATTGTTGTCTGTAGGTATTCATTCTCTTCCCTATCAAAACAAAAAGCAGTCAGGTAGCACTTTAAAGACTAGCAAAATGGTTTATTAGGTGAGCTTTCATGGGACAGACCCACTTCTTCAGACCATAGCCAGACCAGAACAGACTCAATATTTAAGGCACAGAGAACCAAAAACAGTAAGCAAGGAGGACAAATCAGAAAAAGATAATCAAGGTGAGCAAATCAGAGAGTGGTGTTGAGACCTGGGAGGCAGGACTACTGGATGATGCTCCTGGCTCTGCCTCTTCCTTTCTGTGTAAATTTGCATAAAGTGCTTAATCTTTCTGAGCCAAATTCATCTTGGGGAACCACAAATGTTTCCTAAGGGAGCACTAGTATTTGAGAAAATTTTATTGACTATGCCCATTTTATGGTTTATCCAGTTAAGAAACTGTCTAAACTAACCTTGAAAATCACCTGCAATTTATTTTAGGCTTGCATCTTATGCTGCTGCTGGGGCTACTCTCTGCCTTTTTCTCCAACAGGGGACTTTTGGCCCATAGACTTCTTGGCAATGTGAAGGGAAGCATTCACTGGACACTGCTTAGCTGAAAGTCCCTAAAGGGCAAAGAGAGGCTCTTAGTGCCAGCAGCAGCACCGTCACTAGCAGATAGGGGAGCAAGTTAAGGGACAGTTCCATCTTATTTTGATGGTGGAACAGTTTTGCTGAGTGCTAAGCCTATATGTAGTAAAATATTTGACTGTTTGGATTTTCCTTTTTCACAATTGCTGCAGAAAGTCCACAGCCACAATGTGTATTTGTTTTCAAGTGCTGGTAAGTGAAAGTGTGAGGCCAGGGTAACTACAGAGACACTTAGAACCCAAATGCCTGGACTCTGAACAAGAGCTGTGGTGTTTTTGTTTTTTTTTTAAGTCCTTCAGACAAAAGAAGAATTAAAGCAGTAAAAATAAGTAATTTGTGCCTAAGGAAGCAATTATACCTCAAGAAACTGTGGAAGCATATCATGCAGTAGCAGTTTGAATTGCAAAATGCAAATAAGCACACATTGGCAAGACTTCCAGCAGAAATAGATGTCTACAAGTATGATGGGGAATAAGCAATCATGGGACTGAAAACCATTCCTATGTCAATTAATAATGATTGTCAGCTCACGACCTTGCAGAAAACATCCAACAAGAGGAGTCAGTATTTTGCACTGTAGCTTGATGAATCCACACATGGAGCCAAAATAGTTCAGCTTCTGTGTTATGTGAGTTCTGTCAAAGCAGGCTCAAGAGTTGAAAAGCTTTTAGCAGGCTCATTCATCTTACTAAAATCTTAGGGTTTGTCCAAACATGTCAAAAAATCTGTATTTTCTAATTATAGTTTTGAAAACCTGGATTACATCAGAATGTATAATTAAACAAACTGTATGTAGTGGGAAGAAGTCACAAAACAGTCCAAATTCTCATGACTGAACTTTTAATCCAGTGCCCTAGATTGGTGGTTTTAATAATAATTAATAAAAAAGAGACAACAACCATGGGTGAATGTATTTAGTTGTGGGGAGCTAGCAACTTTTAAACTATCCATAAGGGAGTCTCGTAGTACTTTGGAAACCACAGCCCTGAAGTATCATATCTTCTCTCCGTGTAGGTACTTTCAGACCATGAACAAGTTACCTCTTAAGATGTTATCTACATCCCAATGTATGCCTTAGGAGGATTTTCTAGAGTCTGTCCTTGAGCAGCCATACAGAATATTGACTCTAGGTTTAGAAATTCTGCACTCATGTCTCATGCTTTTGCTCATGAGTCCACACTGCACTGAGGAGACTTGAGCCAAACCAGCCTATCCTGGGCTTCTTAGTGCCTTCCTTGATTCTAGCTGCTTTCGCCCTTTGTTCCTGGTACACTTATGGCTCTGCACTCTCCGCAACTGAAGCCAAGAATATGGAGGAGTTGCCATTTGAAAAACTTGCTCCACTTGCACTTTCACTCTTGTATCAAGAAAGAGGAAGAGCATCCATGAAATTCTGGCAAATGTTTTGGTGGCATTTTTTGATGTACTGAAGGCACCTATAGGAGAAGCAGGATGCTATACACTTGGCAGACTCAACCTGGCTCCTGCAGCTTGCGATTCTTTGCATAGCACTGATGCCTGTAAGTAGATGGTATTTCTGGAGCAAGGTCGGGAGCAACGGATTATGAGGGACCATATTGTCATGCAGACCGGGGGTGGCCAACAACAGCTCCAGAACTTTCTTATGAGGAAAGCAGTGTTTCTGGAGTTCTGTGATCAGCTGCTGCCAATCCTCTAGTGTCAGGACTTATATATGAGGGTGACCATGCCAGTTCACTGGTGGGTTGCTGTTACTATCTAGACTATGGCCATTCCTGACTACATCAGGTCCACTGCTAACCAGCTTGGTCTTGGTAGATCAGGTGTGGTGACAGATGTTTGTGAATTAATTAGGTGTATGATTTTCCCATGGATGGGATAATTTCCCTGAAGTAATTGCCAGTTTTTAGAGAATGGATTGCAATGAAAATTTTATTGGATCACACACACCAGGAATCATACATCAGTAGCAGACATGGAACCAAAACTTACAAGGACCACTTCTGCCTCCTTTTGTTTTCGTGGCCAGTTCAACAGCAGGCTGCTCCTCCAAGGGGGGTGTCATCTAAAGTTCCTCCAAGTAGGCTGCAAGCTTCTCCAGCTGCAAAGCCTCCTTGGATGACCTATGTGAGCACCAGATTCACTTCCCTAGCCTGTTCTGGCTAAGTAAATTGCTATAGACTCAGTGCATGGTACAAGTACTGGTCTGAATCCTTGTAAAGGAAGAAGGATGATGGAAAGTTCTCAGATGGGAAGGTGGCTAGTTGTTCTTGAGCCACAAAATCTGCTCCTTGCACTGGTAATCAGTCTGTCTAATCCCCAGTGCTTCTAACTCATCCACTGTTTCTTGCTACATGTGGTTGTTTCTGGTGCTTTTGCTGGTATTGAACTCCTTGCTTGCCTCACCCCAGAGGTTTACTAAAATTTGACTGTGATCCCATGCCTGGGTAGCAGCGTGCTTGTCAAAGAACAACTGTGTATTGCTGGCCGTAGCTAACACAGGATTGGTTCATTGTTTGCAGTTCAGTGGTCACAGTAAAAATGAAATGCTGAGCAGCGGTACTTGAACCAAAGGGGTTGTTTCCATTTCCTGGGAGCTTATTGACTTGTGACAGAAGAGCCAAGGAACAGTGGGCATATGGAATAGCATTGACTGGCCTGATCTGGGTCCATATTGCAAAGAGAGGCAGTTTCTGGGACTCTAGTTTGAATTCAGCTTCTCCCACCCACCTGTCTGGTCTCAGGGACCAAGTTCTACAGGCTTACTGGCCTGAGTCTGACAGATTTGTGTGTATGCGAGAGAGGGGTTTGGGGTCAAGACTGAATCTGAGCCCAGACTTGGCATTCTAGACCTATCTTTAACTTTCTCTTTGATAAACTAAATTAATTGAAATTCTTGTGTCTGACTGTATAGTAGATTCTCTAGGCCTTAAATTTTTCATAAACCTTCCTTTGAACCCCCTCTAATTTTTCTATATCCTTTTAAAAATGTGGGTATCAAATTTCGATACAAGGTTCTGGCAATGATCTCACAAACAGCTTGGCATCCTCTAGTTTTTGCATCAAACAATCGCTTTAGCTCTTTTAGGAACAGCCTGGCTGGGGGAGGTCAGGTTCTTTTGGCTCCGTGCTGTGACTTCTGGACTCTTTGCAAGTGTCTCCCTTGCTAGCAAGCCCCTTCCCTGGCATTGCATTTCCTCTTCATAGTGAGCAACATTGCCTGTATATGATCCAGATATTTGTAGCCTTTGTAGGTTTTTAGAGTGCCAGTTGACTTCCCTGCAAAGCAGATTGTTTGTGTAGTCAGAAAACTGCTGAGATAATGGTTCATACAAGAACCACAATTTATGATGTTGTCTTCCTTGCTGATAAATTTATTGAGTTCAAATTACAAAGTTTGCGGCCATAAGCAAGTGGTTCAATGATAGCGTTGGGTGATTGGTTTCAAGAGAGAGGCTTCTCTTTAGTACTACTTTTCTCTTAAAGTTACGCTTGTGTAATTGATTTTGGATCATTTTAATACTTGGATGCAGATTTATTATCCATAGAGCGGGAAATGCAAAAATCTGATAAAATACAATTTTTTTGAATTCAGATTTCTGATCTGGAATCTATTTTCCTCATAATTCCATTTGAATTTTAAAAGTTTGGATTAAGCTCACTGTTGCATTTTCCCCTGCCTGAATTTGAGCAGATCAGATAAACTGACAAGATGTGTCAAATGTACAGCAAGGATGCACACAGAATTTAGGATAAATTTAGAATTTATCACCACCAGTCTTGGCACACTAGATTTTCTTATGCTCTCTTGAGATGTTTAAAGCTGCTGCTGTTTTTGTTTTTGGTACTGATAGGGCAATATCAGAGCTCTGCTTTTCATGGCTCATGAAGTTTCCAGACATGTTTTTCTGCATGTGGAGACAATCTTCACATGTGAGCTACTATGGGAACCTGTATCCCATACATATATTTGGGATGGCAGTTTGTGTAGTTATTAGGGCGCTAAAAACATGAGCTGTAGTCCAAGTGCCACTGGGAATAATAGTATGAAATTGTTGCCCACTTCTTTTTTTACACTGTCAGCTGAAGGCAATAACCGTCATTTGCATGGCACTGTTGTGGCCAGCTTTGTAAGATGTAACATGCCAGAATCACTAAAGCTTCATATGTCCCTTCGTGCTTCAACTACCGTTCCAGAGGACATGCATCCATGCTGTGGATGGGATGTGCCTGATAACAATCCAAGGTAGTGCAGACTGACACATGTTCATTTTCGTCATCTGTATCAGATGCAACCAGCAGAAGGTTAATTTCTTTTTTGGTGGTTCGGGTTACATGGTTTCCACACCAGAGAGATGTTCTTTTAAGACTTGTGAAAGTAGGCTCTTTTACCTAATTTTCTCAGATTTTTGTAAGCCTGTTATGTTCTTAAACCTTGGGTGAAGTGCTATAGCTGTGTTTGGAAAACTCACATTGACGCCTTCTTTGCATTTTGTTTAATCTTCAGTGAAAGTGTTCTTAAAAAGATGAACATGCATGGGGTCATCATCTGAGACCAATATAACATGAAATATGTGGCAGGTGAATCACAGAGTAGGAGACATACAGTCGTTCTCTCCCCCCCCACACCAAGGAGTTCAGTTACAAATTTAACACATTTTTAACAGGTGTCATTAGTATGGAAGCATGTCCTCTGGAATGGTGGCCCATGAGCAAACACACAAATGTCATGGGCCACTGCTAGTATGAGAAGAAGTGATGGAGGCTGCTCTCAAATGAGGCAGCCGAGGAATCACCTACCTCCTCTAGTGTCCTAGACCTCTCACCCTGACACCACTCACCCCAACACCACTCACCCCAGAGACATCCAGGACATTTTGCCCACCGAAGAGAGACATGGTCAGGGACATCGCCCAATTTCTCCCCTACAGATCATGTCTCCCTACAGATACCAGACAAGACCACTGATGGGGGACTCCGATGAGCGACGGATTATTGAAAGTGTAATGATCAGGGAAAGCTCCCACTACCTTCCTTGGGGGACTATGGGCTCTTCTACTAAATAGCCACATGAGGTTGTCCGCTGAGTAGGGATGCAGGTGGGGACACAGCCCACTTCTCCCACCCCCACATCCAGCTTTGCTTCTTTCCACAGATGCTGGAAGAGACCATTGACAAAGTATTCTGATGACCAACGGTGACTGCCACTGAGGGATGACGCAGGCTACCGATGAGGGACAGAATCAGAGGAAGTTTCCACAGTCTCCCCGATGGACTATATATATCCTATATAAAAAAAGAGCACCAACGACGAGGGATGACTCAGAATGACCCAGACAGCCGACAAGGGATGAGCTCCCGGGAAGCATCTGCTCCCTTTTCTGAGGCACTACGTTATTTTTTTCATGTTTTGTGTAGGAAGACACTGGACCAAAGAGGATCTAGGACACAACACATTGTGGGGTGGAATCCACCCAGAAGCTTGTGAAGTTTGCTAAAGGATAAAACTCTTTTCGCTTCTTGGGTGGTGCCCTCAGGACATTTCACTGAGTTTAAAATACCCACCCTCTTCCATCTGGGACAAAGTGAGCTATGCTTATTGATTTTAATACGTTTAACTTTTTAGTTTTTCCCCTTAAGCCACCCTTGATCCCCAAATTCACCTTGTCTTTAATTATAACCTCCCACATGCTGTAATGTTATGTCAAACCTTCACTTCAGTAAAACTTTTCTCTCTGGCACATAAATACCTTTGTGTGCCAGCTACAAAAGTGCAATGTGAATGTTCAAGAAGTGGGGAGCATTATCTCCCGTAGCCTTGTCTTAGCAATTGGCTGAAGAAGAAGGAGCGCTAAGTAGATTTGTAGGGTCTACAGTTTTACTTTGTTTTGTTTTTGAGAGCATTTGCACTTTCATGATGATGAGATTGCATGACAGTACTCGTATGGGGCAAATTAAAAATACTGTTTCTTTTGTTTGATTTTTAGAGTGCAGATGTTTGTAACCAAAAATAGTATTTCGAATGAGCACTGTACACTTTGTATTCTGTGTTCTAACTGAAATTAATATATCTGAGTATGTAGGAAAAGCATCCAAAATACTTAATACATTTCAATTGTTGTATTGTTCATCAGTGCAATTAAAACTGTGGGTAATTGTGGGTAATTTTTTAAACCACAATTAATTTTTGCATTTGCGTGAGGTAATTGTGATAAATCAACAGCTCTAGTTAAATTTAAATAAAATTAAATGCTGAAATTAAAATTAAGTAGTGCATATTTTCTTCTCAGTTTTAAAGAAAGTCAAGCCAGTGAACTGATGGCATTGCTTGCTAAGCATTGGGAACTAGAGTTTATTGAAGAGTTAAACCAGCTTTTGACAGAAGTAGCCTCTTCTGCCAGTGCAGAGATAATATTTCATCATTTCAGCTTGTTCAGTTCAATGTCTAGTTGATCCAAAGTTAAAAAGGGAGTTGAAAAATCAGGAAAGCTTGTTTTCCTTTTCCTGTCTTTCTGAATGAAACCTAGGGGTGAGTATTTGAGATCTATTAGTTCTAAAATTTTGAAAAGCGTAGACACGAGAATAATCAGGTCTGTTTCCTAACTGCAGTTAGCACTTCCTTTTAATAAATCAGTTGATTTTAATGGAAAATTTATGTTGATAAACTTTTTTTAATGTATCCAGAACGTGTAAGATAATTTAATTTAATAATAATAATCAATAAAACTGTGTTTTTCTGCATTTTAACTGAATTTGAACTTCCAGACATGCAAAGCTTGATACAAATCACATGTAAGAAGTTAATTTAATCAATATTATATAGGGAGCCTGGGCATCTGTTGAATCATTCATCATTTTTTAACACAATAAAATGTAAAAATTAAGAACCTGATTTAAAAAAAAAAGTTTAACAATATAATGTGTTGAATAAATGTGTTAAATACAACGTATGCAACTAGTTAACAAAGAGAATCACCTCATTTAATCAATGTGTTGTGTTGGTTTCCACCCATTGGGATTCAGCCTTTCTTTATGCAAATAAAAAATACAAATGTGACACAGTTAAAATTACCAGAGATGTAGCTGAGTTAGTCTGTATCTTCGAGAACAACACGAAGGCCTGTGGCAACTTATAGACTAACAGGTATTTTGGAGCATAAGCTTTCGTCGTTGCCCACAAAAGCTTATGCTCCAAAATATCTGTTAGTCTATAAGGTGCCACAATTAAAATTAGTTATTTTAATCAAGGCTTTCTGCTTACTGATTTGGATCAAATTTAAAATCAGCCATTTGAATTATTTTAACATCAATCAGTCTACTCTGCTTGGAGCCTGTAACAGATAGTGGTACAAATAATTAATGTCAGAAATAAACCTATGGTATGTGGAGGTCTTACAGTATTCCAAAATAACTGATCTATAATGGTTGTGTGTATACAGGAGAAATGACTTATTGTTGGAGTCATTGTGGTAAAACACACATTGTGCTTTTGTGTTGCAGCTCTAGTTGTGAGTACTGCATCTGCTGGATTTGCTATGGCTCCCGTCCCTTTTGACCTTACTTGTTTCCTGCTTACTACCTTTGGAACTGGACTCGCTTCTTGTGCAGCCAACTCCATCAATCAGGTCAGCCCATCATCTTTTAACTTGTACCGTGAAGGGATGTTGTCTTAGCTGGAGAACTATGAATGTTGATTGTAAGGGTGTGTTTACACAGCAAAATTATTTTGAAATAACAGCTGGTATTTCAAAATAATTTTGCAAGCGTCTATACAATGCCACTGCTATTTCGAAATAATTTTGAAAGAGCAGTTGGCTTATTTTAAAATAGGTGCTATTCCTCATGGAATTCGGTTTACCTATTTCAAAACAGGTATTTTGAAATAGGGGCTGTTTAGACAGGGAATAGATCCTATTTCAAAATAAGATAGTGTGTCCAGTGGTTCTATTTTGAAATAGTCTGTATTGTGTGTGCATCTTCTATTTTGAAATAGCTGAGTGCTATTTTGAAATGTATTTTGTGCATAGCAACATTATTTTGAAGTAAGATATTGTGGAGTAGTTTATTTCAAAGTAATGCTGCTGTGTAGACATACCCTAAAATATGGGTGAACCGAGGGAGCTGTGTATTTTTATAAGTTATGAACATCTAGAAGTTGCACTACAGAACTGTGTATCTATTGATGGCATTGATAATTAAGAATATACATCCCTAATGTAGTTATCATACTCAAAAATGAGCTAATAAGATCTCCAAACCTTGGGAAGTCTTAGTTTTGATAGAATAAAAGATGCACCATTGAATGATGGTGAGGTGGAATTGTGCAGCGTTTAGAGTATGGGAATTCAGACTTCTAGGTTAATTGTAATTCTACTATTGTCTCACTGTGTTCTGTATCAAATCATTCAGGCCCCCGTCCTCCTCCTATTGAAATCAGTGGGAGTTTTGCTATTTTCTTCAGTGAATTTGAGATTGGGTAACCTTTGGAACCTCTGTTTATCAGTATCCACATTCGTACAATATAACATCGTTTGAGCTCTTCAGATGAAAACGCTTTGACAACAACACCTAACAATATGTACTAAAACCATACTTTTACACAAAGTACTTTTCTGTCTTGAAGTATATATAAATTGTACAAAATATGTACAGATCTGAATAGGAAGATTGGCTTGAGCCTGCCTTTTAAGTTCTTGCAGTTTCCTCAGTATAGATGCAACACAGTTCTGAAAATAAGCCACCACTTCTTTTCTCATTCTTCTTTTATATCCTGTATGTTATAGTTTTGCCTATATTCAAAATTCAGTTTGTAGCCTAAAAGAAACAACTGAAATAGATTGACACCTGTTTTAGTTTCCATTTTGAACTGAATGCTGAAGGAAGAATTGAGATTTTCTTTACAGGCTGTTGGTTTAATCTCTTCTTTTTTAAGATTCTGATAAAAGTTTGCAAAAAATGATTGAATTCACAGCTTTCAACTTATAGATACTCATTAATATGCTTTGTATCAAAACTAGCCATCTTAGTATACTTTGGAATCCAAAGCTCTCTGGAACTTTTATTCAGGAAACCAAAGGAATAAAAGTTAATTACAGGGTCAGGAAAACAGCAGTAATTCAGACATTGTACAACACTGGAACTTTTAGTAATTGTATTTTTCCCCTTGGTTAATATTAGAGCTTGTTGAACCTCAGAAGGCTTGGTATTGTGGCAAGCTAATGGCATTCTCCACTCCAAAACCAATTTCTCCTCCAGAATTTATAATGTTGTTAAATATAAAAAAAAGTTTTTTTTTTTTAATTTTATAAAGGCGGACGGGGGGAAGCAGTTGCACTCTGTAGCTTGCTGTGTGAAAGGGGTCACCAATACAAAAGTTTGAGAATTGCTGATCTAATTGAAGAAAGGTATATACTTACAAATTAGTTTTGTGTCACAAGGGATAAACTGTAACTGGATTTTCTGATGTAAGTAGAAATAATCAAATGCCTTTTGTGACAGTTCTGTTAAATTAATTGTGCTTTCTTGGTACAGTAGAGGAAGCAGAGTGTAAAATGCTTAACAGTCCTGGAGAAATGGTATTAAAAATGTTGTGGACTTCAAAGTGTTTTGGAAAATATGGCTAAAATATCTTTGAGATTGGAATAACACTGGGAGCAAATGTGTAATGATCTAGAAAAGCCTCTGAAAAAGGAGCGTGATTTGTTTGTAGAAAATGTTGAGAGAGATTTCAAAATCTTTTCTTTTAGGCACCAGTTTGGATACAGAATGTATAAAATAATTGTGGAAAATGTTATCAAGAGAGTTCCTGGTCAGAATAAATACTGGGGAAATTTGTGAAGTTCTGTCAAATGTGCATTGGTCTTAAGAGATGAACATGGTGCCGTGGAGTATCAGATAGTGAACTGCTGCAGAAACGTGTCTCTCTTGTCCTCTGCCAGTTGTTCTGCCTCTGCATCACTTCTCCGTATCACGGTACTTCAGACTTGTATGTCTCACCTAATCTAGTATTTTAGTGGCCTTCTAACACAGTGGTCCCTAGTTCTCCTCCACATCACCCAACACTGCATTATATCTTTCACCCCTTCAGTAGTGTACTACAACATGTCACTGCTTTTCAGCCCCACCTGTTCGAACACTTTCCTCCACTGTCTGAGTGCCCCTCTCCTTTCCGGTACTGGAATAATTTAGAATTATTGTATTCAGGTGCTCTCCATGGATCACTTCAGAATGAAAGAACACCATGTTGTACAATGTTTTTAATCATAATAACAGGAAAAAAAAATCTGAACACAACTACCCAGGAACAGATCATTGATGTTTCATTTCTAGTGTAAAGACATTGAGCTTGTGATTGTCAGCCAACTGTGCAAGCCCAAATGATTCAGCCTGAGCCAGTCTTATTGCTTGCAGTGGCAAAACAAAATACACAAAATAAGTGGAATTTGGAAATCAGTCTTTTAAACACTTCATTTTAAATTTAAATAAAATGAACACAGTTATTCCTAGTACATCATCTTCTATAATGCTTTTATATATAAAGAATTCTTGATAGAGCATTAATCTTCACTTGTCTTTATGCTGTGCAGAGATGATCCTACTTATTACGGTTGGGGGAACTGAAACACAGAGAAGCGGTGATGTCCTTGAGCAGAGTTTCCAGTTGTGTCTCCAGACATATTCAACCTGTTGATGTGAATTTTAAAGGCATTTTCTCAAAACATTCAATAAAAACAAATAAAACAAAAAGTGAGGGAGCAGGAAAGTGCCTGAGAATCAACAGAAGGTTGGCTTTATTGCCATGGTGTCCAACACACTAGCCACATGGGGCTATTTGGCCAGTTGAGTGTGGATAGTTAGCTTGAACAATAAATGCATTTTCAAAATAATGCAACTAGTTTGCTATAGCAGTAGCCACCAGTGTTTCCCCCCTAATTTCTTCCATCCCTGTGTGGAATATATTTTACATGCACCACGCCATGTGCCTATGTGCATCACCAATAGAAACATGCTGCCAGCTGTGGGAGGCTATGGGCGCTCTGTTGATCAGCTGAGCAGTACTTGAATGTGTCTTGGGTGGCCACTCATGCACACAGCTTCAAGGGAATACTGGCTAATGCTTCAAAACTGGTTGGACACCACAGGCTTATTGTCAGCTTAGTGAGAACTGAAGTGAACATTTATTTGCTCCCATATTTTACTAAGTATATCATACCACTGCTTTTATTCTTTGCTGTTTTTAATTTAGGTGAGAATCCAACTTTTTTTGCTTTGTAAGACCTTTTATCTTTTGAAAGCTAAAAGTAGGATTTTTAGTATTTGGAATTTCTCAGCCTTATTTTACATAGAAATATTGTCATTTGTGAGGCTTTTGAGATGTTGGTCTCTGATTTGTGGAGGAGCAGATAAAACAAGGAGATGTTTACAACACAGTACAAGGCCTGAAAATGGTAAAAAGAATCATGTGCATATTTTATACGTCAAGTACGTTCTTCTAAAAATGTAGCATGAACGGAACATGAACTGAAAGCAGGATGTTTTAAAATGGTTTGAATTTAGTAGCTGGAAGATAAAATGCTGTGTTTGGATTTTACTGATAGTACCTTGAAAAGGAAATGAGTGGAGCTGAATATGTCAGTTAAAGTTATAAGCAATTAAAAATGAAGCAAATACTTTATCACCAGGGAAAAGAACAAATCTAATCATATTTAGCATTGCTACCCATGCAGGGTTTTGATCTGAGGGGTACTGGCATTTAGTAGCTGCAATGTTTGTGCTTTTTGACAGCTGGCACATATAAAAGACTTGCTAACTTTTGTTCTTCTTATAACATCAACATCACTTGACAATACAGATAGACCCCAACTTATGAACTCAATTTGGTTGTAAGTCGGAAATACCCTTATACAGGTAGATATCAACTGCCCACTACCAGTAATGTTTATAATATTAGTTCACTAATCCTGTAAATGTAACAAAGCACCTACAAAACAACAATCAACGACAAAAAAAAGAAACACTGAGGGCAGAAACACATGGAAAAAAACAACAAAACTGCAGTGACAGCAAACTGAAATTGACAAACATGAACATGAAATACAAAACAATGCAATACAGTAATGTAAATATTGTAAATAATAATACTGTACATGGACTTTACCTTTATTCCTGGTATTGTCACTTACACTTGGATTGATAGTCATGAAGGTGAATGAACTGAATTAATTGAATGAGGAATTGGAGGAGGTAGGTGACAATACTACAGGAACATCATTGACAGCAGATTCATCTTCGACTTCAGCAGTGCCTTTGCTTGTAGAAGGTATTGGTTCAGTGGGGGAGGCAGCAGTGCTGGGGGCTTTCTTCAAAAACTATCCATTTTGAACTGGACAGTTTGTTATTTCTTCTCATTATAAATTTCTCTATAGCAAGCCAGGGCGTCCTGAGTTAAATGATCCACTTTTGAGTATCTTGCAACATTGGGGTCTGTTGTTTCAAACATGTGCATTCCTTCATTTATTTTGCTGAAAGCTGCAGCCATTTCTTTCATCCCAAATTTTTTTGGGGGGCAGCTTCTTCTTCTTGGGCTTTTTGTCTCTCTTCATCTGCTATCCTCTCGGCCTCCAGTGCCATTAAATCTTCATTGCTCAGCTGCTCCCCAACAGCCTCAACCAGTTGGTGTATGTCTTCATTATCTCCACTTCCAGATCCACTTCTTTCGCCAGCAGTACAATTTTATTGGAAATTTTTTCCAGTGCCTTTTCTTTTCCATAGCCTTTGAAACTGTTGACATATCTTTTTAGGATTTTCTTCCATATGCCATCCATACATTGTTGAATGACTTCCTCCCACCCAGCAGCAATGTTCCTTATGCCATGCAGAATGTTGTAGTCCTTCCAAAATTCACTTAATGTTTTGGCATTTTTGCATTTTGTGGCAGCTATTGCCTCTGCAGATGTGTTGCAAAGATAATATGCTTTGAAAGCATCTATGGACCGTTGGTCCATAGGTTGGAGAATAGATGTGGTCTTTGGAGGCAGAAACGCCACTTTAACTTTAGGATGTAAGTTATTTAGGTGTTGAGAGTGACCTGGAGCATTATCCAAAATAAGCAAAATTTTGAAAGGAATTCTTCTCTCCAGAAAATGTGCTTTGACTTCAGGGATGAAACAGTTCATGAACCAATCTTCAAAAAGTGCAATTGTCAACCATGCTTTCATATTAGCGCAAGAATGGACTGGTAAAGTAGCCTTGCTGATATTCTTAAAGGCTCTAGGGTTTTCATGATTAAATCAAGAAGGGTTTCAGTTTATACCCAAAAACATTCCCTCCTAACAAGACTTTGACAGTCTTTGAAAGCCTTAAAACAAGGCATAGTTTTTGCCTCCTTATGTATGTCAGTACAGTCAGGCATTTTCTTCCAAAAGAGACATGTCTCATTGACATTAAAAATCTGTTCTGGCAAATAATTTTCCTCTTTTATCAGTTTATCCAATTCCTCTCTGAAAGTTTCTGCTGCTTTCGAATCAGCACTGGCTGCCTCCCCACTTTTTCACATTGTGGAAGTTTGCATGGTTCTTGAAACGGTTGAACCAACCGTGACTGGCACTGAAAATGTGGTTGTAGTCATACCCCTTCTTTTTCTTTAACCCTTCCAAAAGGTTACGAGCCTTAGCCTGTATCATCTTGAGGCTTAACAGCAAGCGTTTTTGAATTTAGTCTTCCACAGCACTAAGAGTTTTTCCATGTTGTGGATGGGGCCAGTCCTTTGATTTATAATTGTTGATTTCATAGGCGCAGACCCTTTCACTGCTTCACGAATGTGGTCACTATCCTTTATAAAGGTGCTTATGGTGGATTTCAATAGGCCTAAATTATATGCCATGGACGACACTATTTGTCCCTCTTTTTGTATTCCCTTACTATCGCTATTTTGTGTTCTAAATCAATCGCTTTTCTCACCACCCTTATCAGTAGCACTTTTCCTGTTACTTGCCATGATGGCCACAAGCAAACACAGAAAATACTGTAAGGGTAGCATAAATGAGGGAATGAAACATAAACACGCTGGCCGAAAGTGGGCATGCAAACACAACGTGCTACTGAGAACCAAAACAAAACAAAGGGGAGGGGGACAATATGTCGGCTGCTGCCATGACTGAGCTGTAGTTCTCATGCCACGCTGCCTGTGCTGTTCAAAAAACTAAATGTACATGGTTCTCAACTCAAAAATATTATACAGTACAGAAATATGGGGTTAATGGGAGGTTGGCCGTAAGTACGAATGGTCGTAAGTCGATGTGTTCATAAGTTGGCGACCGCCTGTAATGATCTCTGACAAGCCTAACCTGAAAGAGGAGGAAGGGTGATCTTGTGATCGTAGCAGTGGTCTGGGACCCAAGAAGGTTCACTTGTCAGCTCACAGATGCCCTTGTGTGATGCCCTTGTATAAGTTACATAATCAATCTCTGTTTCAGAGATTGTAAAACAATCTGTAAAACAGCCCTAGCTCATAAGGTAATTGTGAGGACAGATTCGTCTACGTGCATGAGGTAGTCAGATACCATAGAGATGGGTGTCTTGTTAAAAATCTAGATACCATCCCTGTAAATTTGTTCTTTACTGGTTCTTCCATCTCCAAAAGGAACTGGAGGTTGTCTTGGTGAATAACAGGTAGCACTTCTGCTATAACTTCTCTTGAAGAGCATTTAAAGCATTATGCAAATATTAATGAATTAATCCTTACAAACTCTCTTAGAAATACAAAAATATAATTTCTTTTGTAGTAGGGGAAACTGAGGCCCCACAAGATTTTTTTTTTGATTTGTATGTAGTGTGTTTTGTAACCATCATACTTCCATTTTCTGTAGCAAGTACTAAAACTTACTGTAGAAATCTGATCGACTTGTCATTTTACAGTTGTTGGTCCATTTCACTGATTAATCAGGACTGCCCACGTGCGGACTGGTAAGGAGCTCCTCTAAATAGTTAATGCTCAGATGATAGAAAAACATCATCCAGTTTCATCCTATTCGTGTACAAAGGTGCTGGAACAATTTGTTTAGTGGGGGTGCTGAGAACCATTGAACCAGACAGCGAACCCTGTTTATGATGGAAACCACTTAAAGCGAAGGGGTGTGGCAGCACCGCTGACACCTCTAGTTCCAGCCCCTGTTGTAATCTATTTGTTTTGTTGTGTTCAATATTGGTAAGCTGGTATTTGTAAAGTACTGGTAATTTTCTCCACCATGTTGTGGCATGTAAGGCCTCCTAGCAAGGTAAAAAGCATGAGGCCAACAGTGTCAACAGATGATTTAAAGGGCAAAAAGAGATCCTGTGAAAGAGGGAATATGATTGAGTGGTCTCCAAAGTGTCGCAGGCATAACAGCATTGGATTAATTAGCCAGTTACAAAAACATAACTCATTTTTAAGTGATAGAAATAGGAAGCATCTGGAATTACAGTTAATCTAGGTACCTGTGCAAGAGGGAAGGCAATTGGCTGCAGGTCTTGCACCGGAGTGAACAGAACTGGCTAGTCGGATCTGGCCAGTGGGTGGGGCTGAAGGTGGCACACTGACAGTGAGGCCTGGCCCACAGAGTGGATGCTATCAACTGCCCTAATGCCTGGCCTGACAGTGAAGAAGCACGGCATCTTTGGTTTAATAAGGGTATGTCTTCGCTACCCAGAAGATCGACCTGGGGTTCAATTTTGTGCGCCTAGTAAGGACATGTGAAATTGAACTATCAGGGATTGACAGTCGACCCCTGTACTCCTCAATATTTCAAGGAGTAAGGGAGTTCAACCAGATAAGTTGATTGTAGGTAAGTTGATTCCAGTTATGCCATAGCTGTAGCTGGAATGGTGCATCTACAGTCGAGTTTGAGGTCTAGGAAAAACCTGGCCTAAATCTATACTTTGTTTTGGGTCTGTCAGATTGTAATGGAGTTCTTCTTCTTCCTCTTCTTTCATCTCTTTAGTCTTAGGATTTTAGATATTTGAAACACTGTTTATTCCCAGAGGGAGATGCTTTGAATACTAGCAAAAAGAGGACCCAGAATATTTTTTTATTTTTATTTTTTAATTGGTGACACTTGATGGGCTTTCATTTTGTTAGGATTTTTTTTTTTTAAAAACAAGGTAGGTGTTTTATTTTGGGAGTGGTTTGTTCATTTATACTTTCATGTTGAAAATCTTATTCATGTGAATTTCCATACTACCCAGCGAGTCTATTCATATAAATAAGAATTCTGCTCATATGTTTCAAGGTTTTCCGTTGGACGCCACTAGGTCCAGATGATGCAAGTTGCTTTGTGCCAGGGTCTGCCCATGAGAATCGCAACTTTAGTTTGTTGTGTCGATTGGTCTATTAAAAGTAACTTGTAAACAACCCTATGGAGAAGAAGAATCTTTTTTAAAGGAATCAAAGAAGTGAGCAGCTAGGTAAGAGCTAAAATACACACACATGCACACGTGCGTGCGCTAAACAGGCAAGGTTTCAATAAAATGTCACAGGTTACAAATAAACTAACACTCAGATTATATTTACCAAATGAGAAGTAAAGAGAGAATGGGGGGGAGGCGGAAACAGGAAAGAAAAATGGTGGTAGCTTTTACCCCAGGCACTTTCATTTGTGTTTTCTATTCAAACATTTTTCATAACAATGACCAGTTTTATTACATGTCTGAAAATGCCTTCTATGTGTTTTAGAGCAGCATGGCTATGTCTGCACTAGCGTTTTATTGACAAATTGGAGTTTTGTTGATAAAACTCACAGAGCATCTGTGACAGAAACTGTGGACAAAAAAGCTATACAGACACTCCAGAGGGCCTTTTTGTCAACAGAGCGGATCAAAAGATCAATCCGCTGTTATGTGTAGACGCGATCTGTCGACAGAAGTATTGTCAGAACACCTCTTCTGACAGTAACTTCTGTGGGCAGATGCTTATAATGTAGACATAGCCTATGCGACTAATGTAAGTCCTCACAATAGAATTACAGTTGTTAGAAATGAGAGAGAAAGTTCTCTATTAGATCATCAGTCCTTTGCCAGTCAGTGCAGGACTTTTTCCTGCTCTGTACATTGCCATGTGTTCAGTTCAATCTACTTTTAAAATTCCCAAGTGATAGTTTCTGCAACTTCTTGAGACACAAAGTGGGTTAGGCAGTAACTCTTACTCACCCACCTTCTCTTTCTAATATCCTAGGACCCACATAACAACAATACTTTTCTTGGGAGACTATTTCAATAACAATATCTCAGTAGAAGTAGATTTGGAAAAAAGAGAAAATATGCTTCCCCCCCCCACCCCAGTCTGCCTTATGAAACCAAATAGTTGCTTCAAAGAAATCCTCAAAATCATGTTTCTAAAGGGAAGTGCTTAATGAGAAATGTGGTGGGAGAAATGTGGTGTCATTTGTTCCTGCATGCATTTTGGAGGAGGCCTTGTCCAGTCTCTTTGCATTTTGTAACTTGAAATGGGGACAGTTAGCCAGTATGTTTGCCTTGTGCATTGTTTATCTGAGATTAACACCTGATGCATCTCTGTCTCTCTCTGAAGTTTCCTTTGTTTTGACTGAACTGACTGCTTGCAGTAGAGGGCATTGCCTTTCATCTACCTCCAGTGATCAAAAGATTGTCAGAAGTAGTTATTAAAACCTGGTGTTTTAGCTCAGGAGTGCAAAGCTGTCAGTGTTGGAGGCAGCCTATGATGTAATTTACAGTACACAATAAATATATGAGAAGTGCAACATTGGAAGTCTATCTTCTGCTCCGAAGTATTCTGATATATGCAGCTTTGATATTTTAACTGCTAGGAAACCTTCATTAGTGGTCATTGAGGATCATAACTTATGTCTTAGTCAGATGATTCATAACTGTAACTCTGCTAGATCGAGGCAGCATGGAGAAATCTTGCTATCGAGCAGGAATAGCTTGGCCAGTGAAGATGTATTTCATGAGCAATGAAAATGATGAGCACTAATGAGAACCAACCTCAGAGAGAACAATAAATTTTAAATGCAGAGATTATCTTTCGGAAGAATAAATTATTTGACCTGTGACTGAAACTTGACAAAGGATCTTTGGAAAGTATTATAAATTAATACATGCCATTGTTGGGAGAACATCGCATAAGCATCCTGTTGGTGGGGTGACCATATTTTCCTTTGCTGAGTACAGGACGCCTGGTGAAGTTACTCATATTCAAGTAAGTTCTATAGTAATTGATCAGAACTATGCGGTACAAACATTCAAGTTCAGTTGACTGAGCCCCAACTAAAAAGAATTACTGCATATTTAGTCTTTTTTTTTTTCCCACTTCTTGTGTTTAAGGTTTGCTTGGGGAGAGGTGACACACACAGGCCCTCATACAACTCTCACACAGGCATAGGGATAACCGACTGACCTGACACATCCCTATCTACCTAGTGCTCTCCACTTTTGATGCCTGTCTGGCTCCCAAAGACAGATCTGTCTCTCCTGGTACCTGGCAATGCATCTCCTTGTTGTAGGTGGCACACAGGGTGGGGTGCTAAGTTCCCCCACCTGGAGATCTGCAGGGTAGGGTAGCAAACGTATTGGAAATAGCTTCCTCCCTGCCACTCCAGCACTTAGTTGATGAGCAGAGAAGGTTCCTTACATCAGTGCAATGTAGAGCTTTGCCACGTGCAGGGCTTGGCTCCTCCTGGCCAGTGTTAGTGGCAAGCCAGGATCTGTCACAGCAGTAGGACTCCCAAGCAGTATTGATGAAAAGGAGGAGAGAGAAAATGTGGCACTGTCCCTTTAAAAAAAGGATGTCTGGTCACCTTGCTCCTTTAGTGAGTACCGTGAATGAGAAATCTGCACAGGGAAATGAACAAATTCTGGACTGCTGGCACACCCATGCCTAGAATTAGAGGACACATTAGACCTGAATTGTCAAAGTGTAACATTCAGTTTGGAGAATGAACATAAAACTCACTACTTTCGTTCTTGTTGCTAGTTAGCAACTCTTTATGCTTCTCATACGCTAGAGTAGAGTTGGGAGAAAAACTTTTAAATGAAAGTTTTTGTCTGGATTTATTTTCTGTTCACATTACGTTTTGTAAAAATTGGTAAATAAGTACAAAGTTTTTATTTTAAAGGTCTCTATTAGATAGTTTGAGCTGTATTTTCCGAATCTCTTTTCTGGTGACTTTCTAAGTTTTTTTTAATATGGTCATGGATTGGCAAAGGATAATGCTCAATAAGTGCAAAAAAACAAGTACAATATATTAATTAGAAAACTCAGAAATTAAATTCCAGGGGACCTGGTATTCATGGGATGATGAATAACATTCTCAAACAGTTACCATCAAAAAGTGGATGTTAGGAGGGAAATATATACATGTTTTTGTGTATATTCTAATACATATTCTAAATATAAACATCAAGAACATGGTCATCTCTATTATGAAATTTTTCCATTTGTCAAAGTGATGTAGGATGGTAAATGCAGAAACCATTCTTAAAGTCCACGTGTAGCTGAAATCGAGAAATCACATATAATAATTTCGTGGTGTAGGAAGTGCAACCTTGCTAGCGTTTAATAAAATTTCTTTTTTAAGACTGGGGGCAAGGAAAGGGTGGATGGGAGGAGAAATAATTTACCTGGATGTTTGATCTTCAGGGAAACTTTATTTGTGGAGTTCCCTTTAGATCCAGGGCCAGATTTCCCCTGGAAGCACTGATCTCGGGGAGAACAAAGGAATTTCAAAGGATTGAAATGATGGAATGTAGAGAGAGCATCAGACAAAAGGGAAAATATAGTAGTTATTAAGATTTATCTTCCCTTGTGATCTGTGGAGGCACTACCTTCCAAAACACATGGAACTTTTAAAATGGAAAGTGAAAATGTGTAGTTTTTATTTTGTACACATCTAGGTAGCTGTTTGACATTTTGCAAATAGATAAGGAATTCTTTGTTACTGCAAGGTTTTAAGTTGTACATAAGTTGATCAGACAGCCAGCCTTGGGAATGAAATTTAGTGAAATTCCAGCCTTTGTGTAACTGAGTTGTCTTTTATCTACGTAGAGTACTGCCTTTGCACAAACTGTGAATAGGCTTGAAAATGTCGGGTTAGCTGCATACACTGTGTGCCTTAGGAAAAATAATGAGCATGAAGTGAGGCTCCCTGTTCCAGTCTCCCTGAAACAACTATTTGGTATTTTCTCTTTCAGGAATAAATGGTGGAAGCACAATTTCAGAGCATTAAATATAATATATCCAACTTAAATTATGTATACATAATTAAAAACACAAATTTTCACTGTTAGTTGGATGCCATTTACTAAATACAGGAAGATGAAAGGTTAGGGCACTCGCTTTGGAGTGGGTGATTTTAGTTCATATCACTAGTCTGGAGCAGGGATTTCAACTTTCTTCATCTCACCTGTTGAAGAGGTTCCATTTGGTATAAATAATGAAATGGTCACTGAGCTAATGAATGATGATAACTATTTATGCAACGTAGATCAGCTTCAGCAGGAAAGGCTGAGAGATTCCCATTTCTGAATACCTAATAGCCTGGTGGCTTGGGCACTTGCTTGTCTTCAAATCCCTGCTCCAGGGTGGGGATTTAAATTTGAGTTTCTCACATTCCTAATTACTGGGTGGCTAGACCTGGTGGAGAGGTATAGTGACACTACCCCCAGCATTTGTGAATGGCATTTAAATCCCTCTGTAAGTCTAACCATTCAGTTCCTTGATTTTATTTTAAAATGGTTAAAAATGCTCCGCATATAATCCAAAGCAAACAAAAATACAATTTTTGATTTGCAAGTTCCAAATTTCAGTTTTGGGTTGACACGAAAGATTTTTTTTTTAAGCAACTTTCAAAAAGACTAAAAGTTGGTTGTTTGCACAGCTCTACTCAGTACCACTGTACGTAAGAGTTTCCATAGGGATCTAGTGTACATTTGCATTGTTATACAGGTTGAACCTCTCTAATCGGAAACTCTCTTGTCTAACAACATCCATACTCTGGCATGATTTTACTTAGTTGGATGACCATTTATCATGGGTAAGGTCAAGTTTCCTGTGGTCCCATAAAGTTTGTTTCCAGCCACCAGTCCTGGCTCTTAGTGGTCTGTGCTGTTATTTAGCTGTAATTTATCCGTAAGTGAGTTGTAAGAGCCCAGTAAACAATTGAAGCATTAGTAATGCTGCTACACAGTACTGGCCTGTGGTCCGGCAAATTGTCTCATCCAGCTCTGGTCAGGCCCCAAGGGTGCTGGATTAGAGAGGTTTAACCTGTATTGTATATTAGGATGAATTGCCATGTGTCACTGATGCTGTGTATAGTGGCAAAAGATCTGATGAGAGGTGCATAGAATATTTATTTTTTCTGTTTCTGTCTCCCCTCAGTTACAGTAACATCTGTTTCTTTTTAGGTGAGTAGAGAATTTAGTTAGCCCAGTAATCTTATTTACACCGTACAGTGACATTATTCTGTTGATTTTCATCAAACTCCATGGCTTAATTTGTCAGAAAAGTATTCTTTGGACTAGCTATTTTAGCAGGTCATTGAGTTTTGGAATCATAGAAATGTAGAACTGGAAGGGATGTTGGGTGGGAGGTCATTAATGGAGGATCCAGCAAACCTAGAACATCCCAGACAAGTGTTGATCCAGCTTCATTAAACTCCTCCAGTCTGTCCCACAGCTTAACTACCCTTACAGTTAGAAAGCTTTTTGTTGCGGCTGAGTGAGCCCATTACTTTTTGTCCTGCCTTTGGTGGACATGGAGAAAAATTGATCGTTGTCCTCCTTATAACAGCTTTTAACATATTTTAAGGGTATTATCATGTCTGTCCAGTCTTCTTTTTAGAATGTGTCTTTGGCCTATGTAATGTACCCATGAGTGATTGCATTTTTCACAGTTTACTGTGAGATGTGATGACAGTCATCCAAAGTTGTCTTAACAGTACAGTATTTAAGAATTAGAATTCTGAAGACTCTCTGTAAAACTATCTCCTTTCGAACAGTGTTGGCAGCTCATTGGGATCTTTGTCTGCTAGATTCTTGGTGACAATGTAGAACTCATTTAATGCTAATATTTCAGTACTGGCCTTAGGCCCCGGTTAGGATTGCTGTTCCAATGTAGAAAGACATGACCTTATCCTGTAGAGCATGCATTCTGAGAAGACGAGCAACATAAGAGGGAGGAAAGAATGAAATAGTTAAAATATTAGTTAAATATAAATCCTTAGGAATATGCTTATTTGGTTTCTCTTTTTTAAACTATTCAGCTCCCATATTCAGTCTGTATGGAGTACAGAGGGAGACTTAGCAGTAGCATTGTTTTCATTCTTTGCTTGACAAATAAACCATAGAATCATAGAAATGTAAGACTGGAAGGGACTTCAGGTCGGTCATCTAGTACAATCCCCTGCCCTGAGGCAAGACTAGATGTTATGTAGATCTGTGTTTATCTAACCTGTTCCTAAAAACTTCCAATGATGGAGATTCCACAACCTCCCTTGGTCATTTGTTCCAGTGCTTAATTATCCTTACAGCTGGAAGATTTTTCCTAACTTCTAACTTAAATCTCCAGTGCTACAATTTAAGTACATTACTTCTTGTTCTGTCCTTGGTGGTTAAGGAGTACAATTTATCACTCTCTTCTTTGTAACATTTTATGTACTTGAAGACTGTTATGTCCCCTCCTCGGTCTCCTCTTCTCCAAAATAAACAAACATAACTTTTTAAATCTTTCCTTGTAGGTAGTGTTTTCTAGATCTTTAATCATTTCTCTTGTTCTCCTTGTGCTTTTTATAGTTTGTCCACATTTTACCCAAAGTGTCAAGTCCCAGGGATGGACACAGGACTCTATTTGAGGTCTTATCAGATCTGAATAGAGTGGAAGAATTACTTCTCGTATTTTGCTTACAATTCTTGTGGTAATACATCCCAGAATGAGGGTTTGCTTTTCATGTAACAGTGTTCCATTATTGATTCCCGTTTAATTTGTGATCCACTATAAACCCCCAGATTCTTTGTTTCAGTACTCCTTTCTAGGCAGTCATTTCCAATTTTGTATTTGTACAATTGATTGTTCCTTCTTAATTGTCATACTTTGCATTTGTCCTTATTGAATTTCATCCCATTTTTCAATCATTTCTCCAGTTTGTCGAGATCATTTTGAATTCTAATCCTGTTCTCCAAAGCTCTTCCTATCCAAACCAGCTTGATATTGACTGCAGATTTTGTAATTGTACCCTCTATGCCATTATCCAACTAACTTATGAAGATATTGACTAGAACTGGACCCAGGACAGACCCTCATGGATTCCCTTTGATATTCCCCTCCAGCTTGACTTTGAACCATTAATAACTACTGCTTTTCAACCAAATGTACAGCCATCTTATTGGAGTTCCATCTAGACCGGGGTAGCCAACTTACGGCACAAAGGCCAGAATCCGAGTCCCATTCTCCTTGCCCTGCCAGTCCTGGGTTCCCAACTCCCTCATGCAGTCTCTTTCCTTCTTCCTGTCCTTAGTTTGCTCCTTGTCTGCCATGTTCCATATCCTGCCAGCTTCCAGTCCTTGTCCAATATCCCTATGTCCCACACTCTGAAATTCCTTGTCATTGTATCCAGGCTCCATTGTTTTCTTGCACCATGGCTCCCCATTAGATGTTTCCCATCCATTCCCCTCCAAATCCGAGTCTCTTTATCAAGCCTGGTCCAGTGCTCTCCCAGACCCTCATCCAGTGTCTCTCTCCCTTTCCCTTTCTATCCCTGGCTCCTTGCCCAGGCTTTTCCCACCCCATTACCCAGTTTCTTCTCTTCCACATGTCCACCTGCCTGCAGTTTGTTCCCCACAATCCAGTCTGCTCTTTCCCGCAGTAAGCTCTGTTCACTCTGCATTCAAATCAAGGCATCGTTGGACACACAGGAGAAGCAGTTTCCTAGCTCTTGGTTCCTGTGGCTTTCCCAACCTGCCCAGAGCTGCAATTGCAAGGAAAGTTTTCCTCTCTGGTGCATCAGAAGTTACGGGTAAATGCCCCCCCCCCCGCCCCTGTTGCAGCTGGGAATAAGTAGCATGCATGGGAGGATTATAGGGCTGGTTGTAAGAGTAAGTTATAGTTACTCTCTTTAAAACTTTGGATGTGCAGTTATCAAAAATAACCATTTACCACAAATGACTTTCAAAGGCAATTCTAAGCATAGAAGCAAATTGGCTTTTTGAATGATTGAATGGTTGAACCCACAACTCTGGCCAGTAATCCATTAATTCTACTTTTTGACAACATCTACATGGAGATTTAAGCGGAGGCTGATTTTTATTTTTAGTGTCAGGTTAGGTGCATCAATCTGATAAAAATTTACCATATATGTTGGAAACATTAAATGAAGACCTGAAATAAAATGGTAGATGTGCCTGAAAAGTTTAAAAAAATGTATCAACTATGTGAAAAAAAATTAAACTTTGACTTCAAAACAAACAACTGAAATCTGTAAATTATTCTGGGGCTTGATATTCCCATGTGCCATAATAGTTAAGTTAAAAAAGAGTCTGTTTCTGTTTAACAATCTTTGAAAACAGCCTGTGTGGTTATTTATACACACACACACACAGATAAAACAATGTACATTCTCAAAGTAAAACAGACTTTGAGCAGATGAAGATCTCTATTTCAGTAATCCTTTTTAAAGACTTGTTTTCTTATTACAGTTCAGATTTATGTTGATATTACTACAGAGACATGACAATCCATTTGAACTTCAGAGAGTTTCATAAAGGTGATGAGATTTGAAAGCAAACACAGTGCAGTTAGCTTCAAGCTCGTTTTTATGTTCTGAAATGAAATGCTTTTAAATAATCCCCTTTTACAAGACACATTAGGAGTTAGAATAAGTAACTCCTGTGTTTAATAAATGGTAAGAAAGACAAAATATTTTCCTGGCAAAGCCTTCATTATTAAAATGTTTATGAGAAGTGTTCTTAGCCAACAGGGCACGTAAGTTGGAAATCAGAAGCAATGCTAGATGGTGAAGTTAAGGAATCTCCCATATTTAACATACCATTTCTGATGGTTATGGCTCAATTTCTAATGTGCTTCTATCATATATTTTGTGAAGTCCCAGACAGCGGAAGTTTTCTGGGTAGTGAACAGCCTGGTTAATCCTAGCTGTCTCCAGTCAGTGACAGTTGAGTTTTTCTCACTGTGAGGAATTTTCATATTACTTTGTGAATAAGATCACTCAAATCTTCCTTGGTAGCAGAGCAGTGTCTGGAAGGGACAAATACAATATTTTCTCTGCTAGAGTTTCAGTTGTTCTTGCTGAGTGAGGTGATGGGGGAGCTTTTGAGCTGCAGCCTTTGCATTGGACCCGTGTTTTTCAGGGTTGGCTAAAGCCCTGGGGGTAGGACACTGGGGCTAGTTGTGGTGGAGACCCCAGGTACCTCCCTTTGGAAGAGGAATACACAGCCTCCCCATGCAAACAAGTATTAGATTTTTTACTCAAGAAAACACTCACTTGATGTGAATGTTCTTGCCAGGTTTTCTCCTGTTTCTGATGTTTCACTGGGGGAGGAATGATACTTGAGGCAGTTATGACACTATTGACGGTATTGGGAGTCTGCAGTTTTCATTGATTCAGTGGGTCTGGCTCACAGCCTGGCACTGTACAGGAAAGATCCTAATTTGTGGTGTTACTTGGGCTATTTAGCTGTCTTCAATAAACTTTTGGGATTTGGTGGGAGTTGCGTGCGTGGGGCAGGAAGGATTTGGTGGGAGGTGGGGATGCTAAGTTTCTCTAGTGTTTTGTTTCAGTTCCTAATGTGTCAGTGTTGTGAATCTCTTCCTTTCTTTTGGAGAGAGCTGTTACAGCGATCAACTGCTTTTCTTCCCTGGGGACCTCGTCATGCGGAGTCCTGTGGGATTCCATCCCTCCTGTTCATACAAGCTTGGCAGAAGGGTTAGGTGCCTTCCATATGCTGATGACACTCAGTTCTGCATTTCCATCTTGTGTGAAACATCAGCTGTAGTTTAGCATCTGAATCAGACTTGCTATTAGTGGGGAGATTTTAAATCAGAAAGGGAAGGTAGGTCCCCAACTAATATTGGATGTCAGTGAACATTAGGTGGGCACCTAGTTGTTCTTTATGCCTTTGAAAATTCTCCACCTAGATCTTCAGTCATCCCTAAATGCCCATGTTGCAGCACCAACCAATACTGCTTATTCCTTTCTGTCACCTCCCTTTGTTCCTCCTCATAGGAAGGGTAAGACCTATAGTGTCAAATATGGCTCTTGCTACAGTCACCTAAGCTTTATAACTTGTTCTGTGACAAGCTGGGTGAATTTGTCCTTTGGTGCTAATGAAACACAGGTAAGACTTCTCTGCTGATATACTTTGTGGAAAGAGAAACAAAATGAACAGTAGTGTTGTGTAAGTTGTCTGAGCTGAAACCATGTATAGAATGAAATTTCAGCATTGCCAATTGGCTTTATGGCAAAGGAGAAAAGAGAACTTTGTGGAGCTAATTTTGGAAGTTTTGACACTGATTTTTTTTATCAGGCACGGGATCTGGTCTTCCAAAGGCAAATGCACAGGTAGGAAGGAAGATACGTCCTTTTTCAATACCTTTCTAAGTGGTATTGCTCACATCCTGGGAGGCTGAAGTTTATCAATGAAATATGTAGTAAGAAGTGGCAGTGAAAACTCTGCCCTCTATCCCCACCAAAGTGTCTCACCTTGTTTGTTCATAACTGTAGACTCTCAGAGCCTTAGCCATGGACCAAGACCCTCGCTACTGTAAGTGCTATATGAGCTCTGAACAAGAAGCATCACCTATATTGATGAGGAGTGCAGAACTAAATTCCTTCGGCTACTACATCCTTGACAAGGGTACCATTTGTGGTGTTGATTTTGTGATGTGGATGCCAATGGACTGAACTGAGACCATGACTTCTTTCACAAAAGCCACCATACAAGCTCTTAGATGATTTGATCATTATAGTCCTTGACTAGATGCAGTTTTGTGTTCTGTTATTAGTCCCTTGAGTTGTTCAGTTGCCCAAAATACTACTATAAAAATATTCAAAATTTACAAATGTGTGTACAATTAATTTGGTTCTTCTGTATCTGACAGGCATTATATTTCAGAAAGCGTCATTTATTGTGATAATGTAACAAACAGTTCTTTGTGAAATTTAAGTCTATTTAACATCAGCACCTTCAAAGACAATAAAAATTCCAGTCTGCATTTATCTATTCCCATGTGAGGAGTTACTGCAGTGTATATTGTATCATTCCATGTGAAATTCTTCTGCTTAATAGTCTCATTTATACACAGTTGTCTGAGGTCAGTTTTCCATTTTGCAGTTGTCAAACAGCTGTCAAATTAAGAGACCAGATCCCAAAGTTCATTTACATTTTATGCCATTCTTTGGGTGCCTGTTTCATATCTTCATATAACTAATGATTTATCTGCACTTTCTATCCTAGTTTTTCCTCAGATGTTCACACCCTTTGGTTCTTTAAGAGGAGTGAAACTTTATAATTTATTTTTCAAATCTCTTTCTTCCTATATGCAAGTGTAGGAAGACAGTACCTTAGTTACTTAGCAGAAAATCTGAATCAGCTTGAAACTGTAATTATAAATGTTAGCAAATTAAGTTTCCATCATTTGAATTTTAACTGAAAAGAAAGATTTTTTTTCAGTATTTTCAAATTTGGCTCTCCTTTATTGAAATCACAGAAGAAAAATCTCTCCAGTAGTCTGTCTTCTATAATTATGCTCACAATTGTTTACAAATTAATTACAAACAGTAATTGTCATATATACCATTTTTTCCATCCTATAATATTTTGAATTGTTACTTGTGTTGATATGAAACATCTAAATTAAAAAACAGTGTGCACTAAAGGCATCTCTACACCATTCGGTTTTCAGTGCTAAAATAACACAAGATACCATCTTAGCAAAAGAACACAGAATAAAGTGAACCCTATTAATGATTTTGTGGTACTATCATTGTTTCTTTGCTGTGTTCCAAGTGTAAGTTTCCATAGGTAGATGAAGAATTACAGAATTATTTTTAAATACTGTAGTGATCAAAGAAATATCTCTATACTTGCCATTGATGTCTTACTACAAAGTACTTAAATAGCCTGAGGTTACCATCTACTTTATAAAAATTCCTTAAAGACAGGTAAGACTCTTGGGTGTTAAATGTATACTTTTGAGTTCAGTATATTTTTGGTTGGGGGAGTCAAGAGAGATACAATTACAAGCACCAGACGTGCTCGAGTTGAGCTTTAAAGGACTATTTAAAAGGTAGCCTTAAATTATGGTCACTAGGGGAAGTTTGTCTAGCATGCACTATGCCAAAAATATTTGTGCCATTTCAGCATCATTCACAAACCAGTTCAAGGGTTGTAATTTAATTAACCCTTCTGAAGCCTATATGTGACAAGCTATAATTATATAGGTAGCTTCCTAGAATGTAAAATAGGTTAGAATATACATTTTAAAGCCCCTTAACATTATTTTGTGCAAATCATTTAAACACACTACATTTGCACAAGAGGGAAACAATATGCTTGCTATTTACTGCATTTTCTTAAGCAATTATTAGTCTTTTCAGTTGATGGGATCTGTATTGGGATTGTAATAAACACAAGTCAAAGTGAAATTGGATGCAGGGTAGGGGGAGCAGATAAAACCAAGTGAAAATTAATGACAGATGTAAAAGTTATTGGTAATAACAGTCATCTTTTTACACTCCTTTTACAAAACGATATTTTTACTTCACCAGATGTCATTTAAAATCTGCGAAATTAATCATTCATGTTTGTTTTTTGAGTCTGATCTTGAATGTAAAATGTGGTTCAATTACAGTAGTATCTAACTTTTATCTCTGTATTCTACATCTGGGATAATGTGTTGTTCCTCTTAAGATCTAGAGAAAAATACAACATAACTAGATTCCCAACTTCTCAATTGTTCAAAATGGATAGTTAAAGGACTACATTAATATTTCTGATCAGTAGGTAAAGTTAATGTACGTTCAGAAAACATCTCTTTCTGGTGTGGATGTATTATCACTTTCAAACATGGGGAAACCAAGACACAGAGACTACATCTACACTACGGCAATTTGTCGACAGAAGTCACTGTGAGAAGAGATCTCCCGGCAAAACTTCTGTTAACAGACTGTGTCTACACATAAGAGCAGATCGAAAGGGCAGTCTGCTGTCGACAGAGAGCAGCCAGACAGCTCGACCCTTTCTCGACGGAACGGCTGATTGGAAGCTCTGCAAACAGGACTGCACAATGAACCAGAAGCTCTCTCTCTCTCTCGACAGAAGGGCCCCGGAGCATCTATACTGTGCTTTTGTCAACAGAAATGTTATTCCTCAATGTGGAGAGGGATAACACTGTTGGAGAAAGTGCTCTGTTCTGTCGACAAAATGCCTTTTGTGTGTAAATGGTCTCTGAGTTTTGTTGACAGAAGCCCAGTTTTGTTGACAAAACTCTGTAATGTAGACATGGCCAGAGTGTGACTTATCTAAATTATGTAAGAAATGTGTGGCAGTGCCGATATTTAATTTGGCTCTCTTAAGTCCCGGTTTAATATCTTCATCAAAGAGGATTCATTTACCCTAGTTCACATTTTTCTGTTTGGATAAAGTCAGAAGAGAGCTTTTTTTAAAAATACCTTTTAAAATATTTTCTTTTTTAATAGTTTCAGTTTTGCTGTTTTCTTTCGTCTTTTTTTTTTCCCACTGCTGAGTTAATTTAATACGTTAGCTTTTCACTAGATTCCTGAAACCGTAGGGAAATCTGGCTGCATCACAAGTGTGATGAGTGTTTGTTTCATTTGAGTTCCTAAATAAACATTAGTCTTCATTACAAATTCATTGTGCAACTTTACACGAATGGCAGTCTGCTTAGAAGAAGCGTGGGACAAAAGAAGTTGTTTTGAAGCAATCCATAAAGTAGTGTCGATACAGTGTACAGGCTTCACAGTATTTGCTTATACTGCGGTTATATGTACTGCTTTCAGTATTTCACTACCAAACACTACAATTTACAATTGCACTTTTTGCTTCTCTTCTATTCCTCCATACTTCCTACGGGAACCTTTCCTGATGAACTTGAACTGCTCTAACAAGTAAGCCACATCAATTAAAGGAACTGTCGTTGAAGAAATGCTGTTACTGTTACTAGTTCTATGCAAGAAACAAGCTGTTGCAGTCCGTGTCCCAAGGACCAATAGTATAAATTAAATTAAAGTAGTCATTTATTAATCAAAGCTTGTCAAGTTCCACTCACCGGCTCATTTGGACAGAGTAAGTCTTCAGTAGCTAAATAAAATACTAATTTTTCATGATCATCGAGTGATTTTTTTATTTGCGCAGATTTTGTTCAGTAAATTTTCATGAAAATTTCAGAATGTTGAATTTAAGTTAGGTGCAAAATTTTCACACCCACAATTATTGCTTAATGGGAGCTGCTCAGGACTGATGGAAATCAGGCCGTTTATCACAGGTCTTTAAGTTTAAACACAGAAGTTTGGAATTTTTGACTAAAGTTCCTAATCAACCAGCTGTATCATGCTGTCACATAATGCACTACACCCTCAATGAAGTCAGTGGCCACCATTTTCAAGGATTGTAGAGAGAGAGAGGGAGAGCTCAGTGGCCTGAGCATGAGCCTCCCAAACCCAGGGTTGTGAGTTCAGCCCTTGAGGGAGCCATTTAGGGATCTGGGGCAAATAGATTTGAAAAAGGAAAAATAGAAAGAAAGGGATGAGGGTGGGTCCTGCCAAGAGGGCAGGGGACTGGGCTTGATGACCTCTCAAGGTCTGATTCAGCTGTATGAGCTGCGTATGTGTGTGTAAGACATGCCACTCCCATTTAGCTGAACTATTTAAATGTGAGTGGGTGCTTCAGTCCCTCAGGCTTATCTGAAAGTTGCAGCCTGTATTTTTCTGCCTAGATTCATGCATATGGCTGCCTTTGAAGTCCATGAAAACAATGCAGATGCTTCTGAAATCAGAATTCCTATGTCACCTTAGAGGCTAACAGATTTATTTGGGCTTGTGCTGTATGGAAAGCTGCTCCTCCATCCACCCACCCAACATCCATGTTTATGCCCAAATAAATCAGTTGGTCTATAAGGTGCCACAGGACTCCTTGTTGTTGTGGCAGATACAAGCTATTACCCCCTGAGATCTGAAATCAGAGTTTGTCCCCAAGTTACCATACAATGGCCATGTCTAGATTGCAGGCTTCTGTCAACAAAACGAGAGAAGTTTTGTTAATAGAACACTTGTCCAGACTGCAGGTCTCTCAGATGAGGTCTGCCAGTTAGGAGAGCCATAGGTTGCTTTTGGGGCATACCCAGCCCTTGTGCTGAATCAGGGTCAGGTGCGGCCTCGATGCCAAGCCCATGTCTCAGGGGAAAGCAGGGACTGGAGGGTAGTCTCCCATCTCTATACAGCCAATGTCCTATGTTCTCCATTACCATACTGAAGCCTCCACATTTACTGACAAGTAAAACTTGCAGAATATTAAAATATTGTGTGAAGATTTTTAAATTTTTTTGCACAGTATTCCTTCAGGTGCATAAAATGTAGGGCATTCTCTAATCAGGTTCCAGCATTCTGTAACTTCCATTATGTCTCTCTTGATTCAGTGTCACCTCCTTATCCTTTTCAATAGCTCAACAAACGAAGAGCAGTTTTCTATAGCAAGCTAAAAACAGGCAATGGAGCTGCCATTTTTGTGTACTTATATGGTCCACATTGCCATAGCACATGAACACTCCAAAATCTTTTCATTTACGTAACCATATTTTTTAAGGTACGTAAGGATATGTTTTCCTCATTTTACAGATGGAGAATTGAGGCACAGTGAAACTGAATTACTTGTCCAGCGACATTGTGGTGGGTCATAGAATCTCCCCAGGCCCAGACCATAGCCCTAAGCACTGGACAAGCCTATCTTTGGGAAGCAACAAAGGTCTCACAGCTGAATAAAGTTGATCAGGACAAAATAATTTAATGCATGGAGTCCTGTATATAATAAGAATACATGATTTTGTGTATGACAGCTAATTGCAGAACTTAAAGCTATTAGCAGAACTAGTTGCATTTTCTCTCACGGCTCATATAGCTGAGCTCTGGAAGGCTGGAAAAGCCAAAATACATAAAGCAAACTAGATGCTGATAAAAAAATAATTACGCAGATCATAAAATTAATTGTACAATTTGTATTAAAAGGTATAAATTAGAGCATTTAAATATTATTTTATGGCGTATTAGGTGAAATTATTTTAAGTAAATGGTTTATTCCAAGGAAACTGTGAAATTGATGAATAAATCTACTCTGTTCCAGGGCTAAGCATTTGAAATGTAATCTGCTCGGGTTTTATGTCCACAGGCCAGTGTACCCATGTTTGCAGTAGGGTGTAGGTGCTACTAATATCTGTACAACAGGTGCACGTAATTTAACTGCAGAACTAGTCAAAATATCTTTAATCAGTCAATATTAAGTCAAACCATATGGGTCCATGACTAGAAAGGTCTTTTCCTAGTGCTATACAACCAGACGTTCCCTCTGCTTATGGATCAGTCTGCTGCAGCACTCAGCCACCATGAGACAGAGATTGTCCAGTTGCTGAAATTTTAATGTCTGCTCTGAAGTAACAGCTGCAGGTAGTTGTGTGATGGCTATTTTTTTCATTTTCCACTTCTGCATAGGTGGTGGCTGTTGTGATTGGTGAATTGTGTGTTTGTCTTCCATGTCCCAGAGGCTGCAGAAATAAAATAGCTTGGCTAGTGCATCCCAGTGCATCTAGGCTTAATTCAGAATCAGTATTGAAAATGATGCTGTTGTCTTTTAGACCCTGAAGGAGTAGGGTGCTGGCCTGGTTGTTAGCTTTCAACACTGAGTCCTTTGCATTAACATAAAATAGATGCAATGGAACCAAGGAATAAAGATGAGGTAGAGATGGAAGTATTTGCTGTACATTCTCTGTTTTTGCTGATGCAAAACATCATTGGAAGTTGATTTACAGCAATTATTTTTAACAACAAACTTGCAGCTTTGCTCGTATCATGAGTGTGAAGATAATTTCATCCATATGTGTCACTGGAATTTTTGTACAGACTAAATAGTTTTACTGCGGATAGGAGTGCACTCAACTTAGGATAAAAGAGGCTTGCAGAGCTGTTTGAAATAGCGTGAGCATAAAAGCTTCTTCCGGTACCAGTGCATCTAAAAGTAGATGTTTGTTTTCTTCACCTTCTAGAGGGCAGATTCTAGCCTCAAATGACTTGTGTTATTTTTATTTCAGTATTCAATCAATAGATAACTTATGACAAGCTCTTATTCGTTGGCAGAGGGAAAAATTGTTGTGTGTTGCCTTGCCTCTAAAGCTATAATCAACACAAACAACGCATAGCCCAGCACTACAGATTTAGCTGATTTTGGTGCACTGTCCAGGACTACAGATTGTTTCAAGAGCGGAGCAACAAGTTGCAAATCTACTTTTCTTCATTTGTATTCATGTAGTTCTGAAGCTTGTTTTTGTTTTTGTTTTCGTTTGTTTTCTTTTGTTGGCATTTTCCTCCTCTTTCTCCCAGCTCTTATTGAGGCATAAAAGTTCTATAGCAAATAACCAAAAAATCAAGAGACAAATTGTTTTAAGAGATTCTGGCAGGAGATTTTTATTTGGGAAAAGAGCCATAAAAGATGGATTTCATTTTTCAAACTCTTTAGGATATGCTAGTGAAAATAACTGTTTTAGATGTTTAAAATGAGCCTGAGGATAGTTAGATTGTGAAACCTCTAATCATTTGTGGTCTATTGTAAGATGAGTTATGTATCTACTATTTCATCTTTTGCTTAATTAAAATACTTTTAAAACCTGCGCCAAAGAGTATTAAACAGAATAAGACATTGTGTAAGGACTGGCAAGACATCGGCAAGTGTGAAAATTTTGGATACAGCTACTCTAGTGAGTTTTGCAGACAAAACCCCAGTTTTGTCAACAAAACTGGTGGAATGTTCATGCACAAAATGCCAAAAGATGTGTGAATGCCCGTAGCGGGGCTCCTCTCAACAGACAGGGTGTCCAGGACAATGAGCAGCCCTCTCTGCTGTGCTTTCAGGTGCTTGATTTGTCAACAGAGCAATCCAGCTACTCTGGGCAATCCAGCTACTCTGTTGACAGAACGGAGCACTCTTCTGATTGGCTTTTGTGTGTGGCTGCACTCTGCTGACAGAAGTTTTGTCAGAAAATCCCTTCCAACATTGACTTCTGTCGACAGATCTCTGTAGTGTGACCGAAACCTTTGAGTGCTACAATTTAATAGTTTATGGAAGACTAAACTGGCAAATCACAGAAACTGTGCTCAGGAGTATACAGAAGCTAACTAGATTCCAGCCTTGCCATGTAGTAAACCAGTTTTGTAAATTTGTAACATATGGAAAAATGGAAATTTTGTGTTAACTGTGAGAGCAAAGAAGAAAAATAACCCTAGAAGTATTCCAGAAGTATAGGGGTATATATTTGTATAGGCTTTTTTCTTTCACGTCTTTCTGTGAAAAGACTCCTTTGTTATATTCCCTCTGAGAAGACTTCAAATCTAATGTTCTGGGTAGCAGAAGACATCCCCTCTACTTTCAGTTTCTAAAATACGTGTCAGCACTTAAGTAAGGTAGACAGCAGCACTAATCATATTAAACACAGTCTCTAAACTCATGGTGAATGCATAATTAATGCTTTGTTTTAGAGGTGCTAATATATTGGTCAAGGGCAAGAGCTTCATGCATACATAGCTCACCATATGGGCGAAGAGGAGAGAAGCAATGTGCTTTGCAGCCTGTGACATGGTGGCGAGTTCTGCTCACTAAATCTTGTTTGTTACACCTCTGATATGAGCCAAAACCATCAGGCGGCCTCTGTTAAAGTGTTTGCCACATAGAACCTCTCACTGGGATAGTAAATGCTAATTCAGTGTCAATTAGAAAAATGCCTGTACTGGGTACAGCAGTTAATAAGAGGAACTTTTGTTGATTCATTGCGGGAGGCGGAGGTGTGCATTGCATATGTTTATCTGCCGTATATGCCGTACGCATCTTTCAGCACTTTGTTTATTATTTTAAATGAGTTCAGCTTGGATGCATTTTACTATTTCAGGATTACTTTAAAGTTTATCCCAAAGTTTGCTTCTGTACTGATACTGATTTAGAACTCCCTCTGCAAGTAAATCATTAAAGTCCTTCAGTTTAACATTTAGAAGGTTCACGATAAAATATGTAGCATCTATATTAGAAATATGTGCTGAGTTACTGTACATAAGTTTCTCATTGCAACAAAGGAAAATGTATGTGTATCTCTATATAATTGCTCGTTACAACTGAAAACTGATTTAGATCTGCTTTGTCATCTTAACTTTAATAATATGTAGAGAAGATATGTGCTGTTTTTGAGTGTTTTCCACAACTACATTCCTAAGCAAAACATTTTTGTCCATGTTAGCCATGTGTTAACCTCAAAAAAGTTAGTTTTATAAGTAGTGTTGCCCTCATAAAACAAAAACAAATGGGTAACATTTAAAGTGAGCCTGCATAGGAGAGGGAGCTTGAAATAACATACTGTTCTCTGCCTCTCACCCCATGCACACTTTTTTTTTTGCTAGTTTAAACTACTGTTATATTTTGGTTAAAGGTTAATGTGCCTTTTATTGGCCTTTTCAATCCTGCATCTGTGTTTGGTTGTGGGGGGGGGGGAGTGTATCACTTGAGATTTGTACAACATGCTTGTAGCAATTATGCCTTGTACCAGTAATCTCTGGGGATTCTTCACACTTTTTTGAAGTATGTTATCTAAACAAATTGCCTCCATGTCTCTGCTGCAGTTATATTTTAATTCTACTATAGTTTTTTTTTTTCCCAAATATGATGGCAGTATTTAGAAACAATGCTACTTTACATCTTAAAAGTAAATTGCCATCAGTATGAATCACATTAAATAATTGCTACAGAAATTTCTCTGTTAGCTCAGTGCATTTTTTCTTGTCAATTATAATTTGGAGACAGACCAGAAAAAATTATATTGATGAGTAAAAAAGACTTATTCAAAGAGCTTTAAACTATTTATTAATTAAATTAACATCACTTGATTCTTTACAAAGTAATCAATTTATCGAGAACCGTGATTGAACTATAAATGAGCCTAATTGTGGAAATGATTTTTACTTTTTTGTGAAGTTTACTGTATTGTTCTATATTTATAGTTATTTTCTGTTTACACGTTATAAGGGTCCAGTCCTGCTCTCACTGAAGTGAGTGGAAGTTTTGCCACTGTGGTTAATGGGAACAGGATTTATCCCTGGAGCCCAGTCTTCTTGAATATTTTTTTCTGCTAATGGAAAGTATGGGATAAGGAGGAACAATAAATTCCAAAAGGAAACATTGCATATTGAAAGTGTATTATCTTCTCCATCCTCATATTAATGTGACTGCCAAGAGCTAAATGTCCTTGATTTTATAGTTAGAGTAATTCATGGGACACAAGAAAACTAAAAATCCTGCATCTCTCTGAAAATTTTGTACCGATTTTGTGTGTAGTCACTTCTTTTTTCCCCGCTCCAAGTAGCCATTTGTTTGTGTGGGTTTTACCTGCCTGAGCAGGAGAGTGTGAACTGTTTTTAAAATAGGGAAATATCAGAAAATCACAGAAATTATCAGGCAGGGCTCATTTTATGTGTATAACACCTGAAATAACTTTCAACTGACAAAGTATTTATCGATTTCAAAATCATATTGTCTCTTTAATTTAGTTCAAACATTAATTTCTTGTTGCTCAAAGAAAGAGTGAAAAACTGCCACGAACTGATTGCATGAGGCAGAGTGGTGGATCAATGCTAAAAACTATACAACAAAAATAAAAAGAAACAAACAAAAAATCCGTCAGTTTTTTAACTATAGCAGATAATTTCGCTAATGTGTAATTTCATATAACCAATAAAATCTATCCATCTGTTTTAATTAAAAATGAAGAAACTGAATTGTTCCAATCTTAATATCACAGTTTCTTTTAGAATGTACAGGAATGTTATTTTACCTTAGGTATATTCTCTCTCTTTTCTGAACACATGCCAAAGATGTAATAACAACATAATTTAGGTCAAAAGATTTAGAACAAACTAACTTTCTTGATACTGCTCTCTTAGCTCCTTCTGCTATATGATATTGCTCATTAGTATGTATATGTGTGCACACATATGTATGCATACACATCTATGTAGTACTGAAAACCTCATAGTATTTTCCAGAATGATATGAGGGTAATATGAATATTTAACCGGAACGTGACTTATTTCTGCGTATGTTCTCTTCATTACCACTCAATATATAATGGTCCATATAGGTCCCCATATAGACATTAATGTATTACTTACTGCTACTGTATATGGTTTCTTATTTTTCCACAGTGCCAAAACTATCTACACAAAGGCACATCAAAGTTTTGTCTTCCTCTACAGGAGTGTTTTTAATTTATTCAAAAGTTACATTTCTAACAGTACTCTGAGTCTTAAGCTCTGTGTGGTTTTTTAAATTATAGCAGCAAACCACAAAGACAAAAAGCCTATAGCCTACATTTTTACAGTTCCTGGATGTAAATTCAACTGACTTCACCTTTGTTGTAGAGTATAAACTTGAAAGGGACACTGTCAAAACAGTTTAGGATCAAAATTTGTGGTGGAGTTTGCATAGCGAAAGGAGTAATAAGTCTTCTTAAACCACTTCGCTAAATACAATAGTATGAAAAATTGTTCTTTCATTAGACTTCCTGTGGCCCCGATCCTGACACAAGTGAATAGATCCACTGAATTCAATGCCCTGTATCATTCATGGCCCCCTATCTGCCTGAGGGCTTTTCTACAAAATGGATTTTTTCCCACTGTTTGTAGCTTTTAGTAGAGATGTTTTACACTGCTGTAAAACAGGGCTTGCGCTGGTGTGATTTACTCTGCCAGCTACACCAGTGCAAAAATCCCAAATGTAAACAAAGCCTTAAGTGTCTGCAGGAGTGGAGCCCATGTTTGTAAAAACACCCACCTGCTAGATGCATCTGGAATTTCTGTAATGCCTTTTTATGCTGTCATCAATAAATAAATGTGCAAAATGAATTAGATAATTTTATGAAAACCCAGTAGGAACAGAAATGGTTCAATAATTTTTATTTTGTCAACAAACTGTTTCTTGACTTAAACATTGCTCTGTACTCTTGGAAATGCCAAACCACCTGCCTCATGCTAGGGCACGTGAAACTGGATGGTGAAGTTTCACTCCAAGTTGAGTCAAATGTTTAAAAAAAAATCAGAAAATAGTTTGAAATATTACATTTTCAGAGGAAAATAATCAGATTTTAAGATGGTTCAGTATTAATATCAAGCATTATTGGTAATATAGAAAAGGATGCTTAAAGCAAATTAAATTTTTTCTTCTAGGCAGAGTCTCATTAAGAATAATTTTACTTTTAATAGTCACCTTGGCTGATTTGTGAAAAATAATTGCCTAGAGCCAGATTTCGTTACAAATCCACCCAACTACATTTTCTCTTGGCGCTGTTAATCACCTCCATATCTTCCACTTCTTCTATAACAATGCACACACTTGTATAATGCACAAAAGGAAATGCATAGATTATACCAGTGCCAAAGAAAGAGAAGTTCTATAGAGCTACTACTGTGCACTTCAGGATCACAAGCACTGATTTTCAGATCTGTTTGTGAGCCATAGAAGACTTGGTCGTAACCCTAAAGCCTGTTTGCACAGAGAGGGTAACACCAATTTCTTACACCTTCCAGTTGCAGCTGGGTTGCAGAGCTTTGGGGACTGTGTTAGTATGTGAAGGCTTCGCTCATGACTTTCAACAAGGTCTGTTGTACCTGGGGGAACTCTGATTTGAGAAAACTGAATGAACATTGAGAAACTCAAGCAATGCACACATTTGTGGGTAATTTTATCTGCTGACAGCAGGCAGCTATCTGCCATTTATTCAAGTAAAGCTGTTTAATGCTGTATCTTTATTTACATATACATTTTAAAATCCAATAAAAAGTTCCCCAAGGAAAACTTCATTTATAAAAATGCTTTTTCATACAATAGTAATATTTCTTGTTTTTTCTTTGAATTTTTAAATTATCTGGATATTTTACAGTATATTGGTTTTTAGTGTTCATTAGAGTCAGCTGTTCATACAGACTTGTTGAAGAGTCAGAGGCTGTTTTTGGACGGGGATTTTGAATTTTATAAATGTTGTTTGATGTATATTAATTCTGTGCATTTTTTTAGAGAATTTCAGGGAGTGTGTTGTGTCAATCGAACAAAAGTAATTCCATATCAGCTTTGGAAGAGAAATCACTCTGCTGTGCTTGGCTGTGTTCATAAAGTCCAGTCTGACTGAGTGGGGGCAGAGTGATAACAGTACCTTGGGCTGAAAATATAGTAGTTTGCAAAACTTTTAGGTATGACACCTTTTGAAATTAGCTGTGTAGATTCCTATTAGCATGACTGTGCTAATGTGTAGTCACTAGTCATGTGTACACTGATTACTTGTTAAATTTGAATTAGTCACTCAGGTGGCACTTGCTTTGAGATAAGGTTTTGGAAAAGGGCAAGCTTATCCATTCACATTTCTTGCAGATAGTAACAATGTAGGACGAAAGACAGAATTTATATCCCAGCTCAGTATGAGGGCCTTTTCTGCCAAATTCCTAATTAACCTGAATTTACTCAGGGGTTCAGAACTTGCAGTCATTTTATTAAAAATGCATGCCTGCATACATACACACAAGATATAAAATGTGTGTGATTGTGTGTCATTTATAGTTAATGAATTTCCAATCAATAGAGAAATGTACAAGTGCATTAGGAAACAGGTTTCATTTCCCCACCCAGAACCAGGGGGTTGAGTCCAATGCATCCTCCTGTCTTCCCAACAGCTAGCTACTCCAGGGGATTTTTCTGAACTCAAAAATCATGTTTGAAAATACATTTTAAACTAACAGGCTTTTAAACATGTATTTGTACCTAATGTAATCAGGGCAAATGATATTATTTTAAAATATGTTAACTGGCTGTTGAGGATTAGTACAGTAAACTCTTTCATATCTGGCAGCCAGGGGACTGGGAGGCTGCCAGATAGTCAAATATTCTGGACAATAGACAAATATACCTAGCAATGCATGACACTAAAGAAAAACAAGTTTAGATATTAAGAAACAAACAAAAATGTGTAGGCAGAGTACTTTATTTACCAACAACAGTAGTAATGTACACTGTAAACGTATACTGTATTTGCTTTATTTATTTGTATTACTTTCACTATACTGTACTTATGGAAAACATAACTAAAATGTACTTAGGGTTAACATGCCAGTTATTTCAAGAGTTCTGGATAAAAGAATGCCAGATATGAAAGTGATGGTGCCTCCTGGCTTCTCACTTGGTTCTTGCCTCCCTATGTGGGCCAGCATAGATGGGTATACAGCCACCTCTGCATAACACAAATGTATATAATAAATACATACATAACACACACACATTCCTGCAGGATGCCTTGAGCCTGGCTCCACTGCCCATTTTACACCATAATAACAGAGAGAGAGCCATGTTTGTCTATGTTTCAGACTAACTTGAATCTTGTGTAATTTAAAAAAAAAAATTCAGAGATCCATGCTAAAAATAGTCGGACATGCCGAGCCCCAAATTCAAGGCTGACGGTTTCTGCAGAGGAGGGGACCTAATGCTTTTTTCCCCCCACAGGTTTATGCATGATAGAGGGGAAACACAGAAATCCCAGAACTCAGGGCCCAACAAGTGAATGACATATTTCAAATATTTTGTCATAAAATGTATTTATATATAATTAATTCTACCCATGAATGCTGTGGACTGAGATGTTAAACAGTGGTATTCATATTTTATTAAAAACATTTTAGATTACTGAAAGAATGTTACAAGTCAAATTAATCAAAATCATGAATCATGAAACATTTTAGCGTCCTTCAAAATTTCAGCAGGAAGTGGTTTGTCCATATGAATAAATCCCATTGACTTCAATAGGACTGCTGACATGGATAAATAGTCTTGGGGGTAGCCATGTTAGTCTGTAGCTTCACAAAAAACTAGCAGTCCTGTAGCACCTTGAAGACTAAAAAATTAATTAGGTAATGAACTTGCATGGGTAAAGCCCAGTCCTTTCATTATTTTAAAATCTTTTTACATGATGTAATAACAGCTTGTGAGGTTTTTTGATGTAGTTTTTTTGTTCGTTTGTTTTTTCACCACATTTCCTTCCTTGGTGATCACCCTACTTTGTTAAAAGGTTGTTCATGAGCCCTGGGCTCATTCATTGGTTTGTGTTTGTATAGGTTGTTCATGGCTGTCTTTCAGTCTTTGAAGAAGTTTTTAATGTATACAAGACGTGTTATAATGAACATAACATATAGCAAATAAAAAAGTGAAGAAAAACAAGTTAAGTAAAATTTTAGCTTCTGTTAACCCAAGTACCTTATCATGTAAGTACTTATGTCTGAACTTAACTTTATCCATGTGAGCCGTCTTATTTGCAAAGTCAGCGGGATTTACTCAGATGGATAAAATTATTTTTTGGTGCAAATGTTTGCGGGCTCAAGGCCTTATGTAGGATTTCCAGTTCACCGTTCAGAGCACTATATGGCCCTAATCCTATAAAGATTTATGCACAAGCGTAACTTTATTCAGTGACTAGAACTACTGAAGTCAATGGGAATTCTTTTGTGACCGAAGTGTTATTCGGCTCTGTAAGTTTTTGCTAGAACAAGCCCTATGATACTGAAATATTTTTAAGTCTTGGATTACTTTTTGTGTAAACTGGTGCTACAACTTAGAATTTCTGTATGGAAAAAATACAAGATATGTTATTAAAGACGCTTTCTGTAACTTTAAAGGATAAACCTTAACAAATAATTTGGATAATTGAAATACATGCAATGTGCTCAAGTTAATCAATATCAATCTATTCATATCTAATTTTAATAATTAACTTAATGTATTTGCTTCCAATTCAGTGTTTTTAAACAGAAAGTCCAAACTTCCCCAATATAATTGGAATTCCTTATAGGCTACTTATTTTAATTCTTCGCATACTGTAGTTCCCTGTAGTGGTTTTTTTTTTTTTGTTTTGTTTTTTTTTTTAACAGGTAAGCAGTTGTTCTCAGGGATAACTTACAGCAATTTGTTTGATTTTTATTAAGATTTCTAGAAATTAATACAAGAAGACTTTATACACAACTTAGCCCATTAAAGAGAAGGACTTAATTACCTAATATAATAGATGTATTATATAAATCATAGACATATTAACCAAAGCTTACCGTGTGCAATATTCATTAGATGTCAGTTAGCAGGATATGGCCTCCTCTTGCATTCATAGTTTTAAAGCTCTGTTAGGAGCTCTGATTTTGCCTCCAATATCCTGTTGTTTTGAAAGCATTTGTAATGTAATGGACTTCATATGGTAAAGGAGTGCACATCTCGTGTTTCTCCACATTACAGACGGAAAGAGCCATGTAATAATCAGCTAAAAGGAATCACATCTGACTTTTAGGTTTTAGTTTGCTGTTTTTAACTTGGCTATCAATCTTTGATATTCTTGCTGGCTAAGGTTCTTTTTAACCTTCAAATTGCATGATGGACTTTTTGAAACTTGCAAAATTGTCTGTTTTATTGTCCTTCATCTAAATGACTGAGTCATCTTATATATGAGGAACATACACTTAAGAAAACACAAGTTAAAGTTTTCTGAGAAGTGAATGATGGCTAGGAAATATTTTATGGCTGTCGAAACAATGGAGGTGAAAAGCTTATTCCTTTGACAGATAAAGTTTCAGAGCACAGTGTGGTTCTGTAAGACATTTAACTTTAGTTTGTATATGAGTCACAGATGTTTTTGCCTCAAAAAAGGGGCGCCGTTACATGTAAAAAGAGATTAGACCTTTTTTTTAAACACATTTGTGCAGTATGTTGTTGGAGTAGCTGTTGAAAACCCAACAGACAATGTTCTGCAAAGCAGCACTGAAAATAATCATCTATAACATAAGCAATAAAAAGTGTGGCAGTTCTGTGATTAGTAGAGAATCATCTCATAGGATCCATGTGTACTCAACTGCCTATTGCTCTCAAAGACCTTTATGTTTTAATCTGTCACAAATTAGACTTTTATTTTTTTTCTATTATTAAATAAGAAAAGCAGCAGTTAGAACCTCGAAAAGCATGTGCATCAAAATCTGTCCTCGGTAATGTTGAAGGTTATACATTGTATCTATAGTAGTTGAAGAAAAGAGACAGATTCAACTTACGAAGTCAGAGGTCATTGGTGAACTGATCAAATTTATTCTTAATATCTACAATGATTCACTTTAGTACTTGAAATCATATGCAAGTTCAGAGATAAATATGTTAATCACTGCTAATGTGCTATGGTGTTTCAATTAATCTCTTCTGAAAATTAGATTATTGTTCTGGAGTAACAAGTTTTCTGTTATCTCTATTACAAAAGTAATATATTGATAGCATTAAACAGAGGTATTTGAGTAATTTTGTTCTTCAACAATAGTATTTTAATCATTGAAATCTCTTTCTTTACAATCAATCTTCTTATCATTGTGTTCTATTGGATTGATGTAGCTATTACTTTAGGAACTCGGAGTTATCTTTGTAGTAGACAAATGATTGATTTTAGACATTAAGCATTCTGTGAGACGTTCTAAACATTTGCCTTTCTATACTTCTACTTTGAAGAGTGCTAAAAGCTTTGCAAACATGTCAGTTTGCCTTAAAGGTTACAAATACAGCTTAGTCCTTGCCTGATGTTGCATTTTAAAGTCTGCAGCTTTTTTGGATGACTGGTAGAATTAGAACTGTGGCGTGTCTAGGGTATTCCCCAGGATTTCAGACCAGGGTTGGGAATCAAGTCATCAAATCATCTTCATGTGTTTTCCAGGATGACATTTCTATAAAACACCTACATATGTTTAGTTTGGTGTTTATATTAATTTGGAGGTAGGGGAGGATGTTCAAAGAGTGGGAAACTTTGTATTGGTGAAAGAAATAGAAATACCAACCTGAGACTGTTTGGGGAAAGGTTATATCCTAGCGGTACTGGTAAGTCTAAGGGGTTTTTAAGTCGACATTTAATAATTTTGAGCAAAATTCATCTTTCCAACCATGCAGACATCTCCCCTTCGATGTTGTTTGTGAATTTAACCTTGACTACAGTTTTAGGAAGTTAATTATAGTTAGCACCAGGGGAGTTTTATTTCACCCAAAGCCTTTTTCCATCTCATTTCACCTGATGTATGCATTTTATTGTCCAAGTAAACCTGATGCTGATGTGCTGTCATCTTGTCTCAGTTGTAGTTCCAAATGAGACTTCTGCTTGGGATATTCTTCTTTCTTCAGTGTATGTATATCTCTTGTTAGGATACTAGAAGTACTCTGTGTGCATTGAGAGGAGAGTAGATTCCATGTGTCAGGTGTCAAGAATTTCATCTTTCAGTATGTTGCTTTTTCTTTATCGTCTTTGGTAATACTGCAGTTTTTGCACCTTTTTATGCTTAGTCCATTAAATGTCCAGTTTTCTAATTCCTTATGTACGTAACTTTAGTTATTCTACAAGAGTTTATTTTAGAAATTCTTCAGCAGTGAAATCATGAATCTTTTCAGTTTCTTCTTGACATCTGATGTATGGAGCAGATTCCATCCCCCAAGGTTTAAAAAGGTGACCTAAACAAAATATGCAATGAAAACACACAAATATTGTGTTCTCATCTAATAAAATATTTCAAATAACAATATTATAAATGAAAATAAAGCTGGTGTTTTATTCTGCATTTAGCACTCCTAAGAAAATTAACTTTTTTCCATTTAATTTTGTACTTCTATAATTGTAGCTTGGTTAGTGATAACTCACAATAAAGTGTGTGACTGATTAAAAGTTATGGTCTGGGTGCAGTGTGAGAATAAAAGGTGAAGGAGGAGGGTATTTACCTACCTGAGAAGTAATTCAATCCAGAATAAATATAGTTACTTTAAGTGTAAGCATAAATAACTGTCAAGATTTTTCACTGAATCACTATTTTTCTCTATTGTATTTAGAAACCTTTTCCCTGTGTATGTCTGACTAGGTCCACTTCTACATGCATAGATAAGTTTAAGCTCAAAATTTTCAAAAAGAAGTTTTGTTTTCTGTGGATGGACACAGATGCATTATAGATACAATTAAAATAATATTGTGTATATTTTTTTTGTTTGGGCTGTGTGTGGGGAGGGAGAAGGGGCAAAAACCCAACATTCCAAAAATAAATAAAAATAAGTAAAGAAAATAAATAAATAAAAGGAAGCAAAAACAAAATCCTGGTTTTTGTTGCTACATAAAGTGAAGTTAATTTAACAGTTCAACTAACTATGCTTTCAAACACGTTGCCACTCCTCAGCTCATGGAAACTGACCTTGCACTGGTAAATAGTAGTAGTTGCTCTGATTACTTTTAGCCATCTTTTCTATTTTGACTTAAGGGTTTCCCACTCCCATGGTCGTGAGTAGAAAAAACCACAATGTTAAGACTGCTGTGTCAAATTCAGCTGTGACAGGCCATGGAAGGTGAAAGCACAATTTCCAACTTCACCTTCGAATATTTGGAGCCTGGCAGATGGCCTATTTTCAATTATAATGTGGGGAAAAGCAATAAGGAAAATATTAAACTCTCTGGGTCCATAATTTACTATTTGGTAATTACATAGCATGCTTTAAGCAATGCAGTCGTAACAGTAATTCTTCCTATGAGCATGACGATGAGCACTTAAACCTGTTTTTCATCTTCAAATCCTTTATGAGTATTGACTAATTATGATCTGTTGTGGAGGGAAAAACGACATGGGTCCTGACTGGGTGGACAGAGGTTCTTAGAAGCTGATTGTTGGTCAGTGAATTTGATGCTCCCTTTCATAATACCTGTGTGTGAGAGAGAGAGAATTGTCACGGTTTTCATAAAATTAATTCAGCATTGAATAAACAGAAATAATGGATTCCAGGGCACTTTTACTTTGTACAAACTGTCAGTAAGTATACGTTGGCAATGTTACATTCGTCTGGGGGGAGGAGAAGGTGCTTCCTAATTCAGGGTCTAGCACTGCAAACACTTAATAGGCAAAGCACTTAGTACCACAAATGGTCCTGTTGCCTAAATAAGACTACCTGCGTGAGTAAGCTTGGGCAGAAATTGTTTGCAGGACTGAACCTTTAGGTATTTGGTTTCATTAGGCTGTTAAATTTCACCCGTTTTGCTGTTGATAGATTTTCCTTTGATGGCGATTTAAAAAAAAAAAAAGCCTTCTAATGTTTACTTGTAGTATGTAAAACAAGGTGCGCAACATTGGGATAGGAGATGATATTTTGCATGCTGGCCTGGCTTGTTTTCTTTAATGATTACAACCTCTTTGACAAATCAGCATAGTTATAAAAACCAGATGAGGAATGGTCACAGAAACAATTAAATCTATGCTTAAAAAAAAAAAAAGGTAAAACTCAGCATCTTACAGAGCAGCACTGGGGGGACAGCTCCTAAAGGTTTCTGTGCCATTAGTTTATCATGACATTTTATGAACACCTATAGAACAAAAAGTACTTTATCGTTTTTTCAGATCTAAAGACTGAATTAAGAGCAAGGAAGTGAAAAATAATTTAATGTAAACTAGCATCCAAAATTTGATTATGATTAAATGTTTTAAGTGAGTTATTTCAGACTGAAAATATTCTTAAAATTATTGATTACATGTCCTGGAACAAAACAGCAAATAGCATTCTTCCTCTCCCATCTTCCCCTCCCTATGTCTCCCAGACAGAATTCCTTACATTGATTTTTACCATTCAAGATAGTAATGGAAGAAAACATGGCTATCTACATGGTGAATGAACAAAGACATGATGAACAAACAAAGAAGCAAAAGATTGTTAACTGACTATTTTTTTTTAAAAGTGTGATTAGGGCAGTATGTTTTTATAAGGTCTTAGAATATCTATAGGTTTTGAACCAAGCAAAGTCATTTGCAAGCTAAGTATAATATCCTTTCATGAAAGAAATTGACACAGCTTAATTTTTTGTTCTTCAAATACTCATGAAGAGTTGAAAGCAAAATTAATTGGAAGGCCCCAATTGTGAATATGTGTGTAGGTAGTATTTTAGCTGGATTAGAGCCTCGTTTGTTTATAGGATAAACTGGCTAATAACATGTAGCTCTAGATGATAGTTTCATCGATTTGTTGCAAGCATATTGCAATGTAATTTCATAAAAATAGTGCATAATTCATTAGCAGTAGGTAATTAAAATCAGTTGTTATTGTACTAAAGTATATGCTCCTGCAAAATAAATTTTAAAGCTTCAACTTAAGACACTGGTGCTTTTTACATAAATTGTGTCCTATTTATTCAGGGCTCTATTTATTCCATTAGTGAAGGGGATAATTCAGTTCTGGAATTTGTCCCCTCATCAACCTGCGTTCCCCCCCACCCCCCAAAAAAAAAAAAAACTCAAATGAAAACACATCTACCTCCTCCCCATTGCTTCAGCCACTTAGCATATTTCTTCTTTTAATCTGTTATACTTTTGTGTTCTGTGTATTACGTTTATTTCATTTTATAATTGCTAATTGTATGACGTATTTGGGTTATACTGGTATTAGAAACATGATTTGCAGCTAAAATAGAGTGTTGTTGGGGGAGGGATGTTTATTCACATCCTGGGGCTTGATCTAAATCCCACGGAAGTCAGTAGTTGTTTCTTTCTGTTAACTTCAATTGAACTTGAATCAGGCCCCCCAGAGAATCAAGATTTAAAAAAGAAATCCTTATATAATAATCCACATATGATGTATCCCAGTGGCAGTGTTTAGTTGCTGCTTAGTTTAATAAATGATCTTGCCTTTGAAGAATTTTTCTAAATATTGCATCTCCTGAAGTCTTGAATCGCAGTGTCAATTTGAGACGTTTTTGTTGTCTAATTTGATAAAGATCATCTGTTCTTTATTTCTGTGATGTTCCCACAGTGTAGAGGGAATAAATTAATCTGATAAGCATATAAATTGCACTTTAGTTTGGAAAAATTGCTAAAGTAATCTAATTGTATGTAATATAAATGAAAAATATTGCACTATTTTTATTACTGACTTTTAAAAATAGTAAGCAATCTGTAGCAGCTTGGCCAAAAATCCCAAATAGCGGCATTCTAAATTTAGAGCTTGATTTTTAATAAACCAAGATTTGTTAAGAAAGAAGAACCTATTTATCAGCTAAAACCTTTGTAACAAATCATTCTCAGTAGGATGTATGGCTAACACCTGATTGCACATTCTACTTCCATTAAAGCTTCAGTATTGTTCTATATTACTTAATGTGTTGAAATGCCTTTTTTACCTGCTCCCAAGAGCCAGCAGATTTACTGTCTTTTGGGGATCATGGTGCTACAGTATTTCCTTTCATGGTCTCTCCTCCTCCAATGGGTGAAAATACATTCAGGGAACATTATTGCCTCCTCCTACACTTTCCTTTTCCTTTCCTTAACCATCAGATAAACATCTGTTTGTTTTCAGATACCTTGAGAATATGCCCTCCAAATACATTTTTTAAATGGCCCGTTTTTCTTCATGTTTACATGCACATTGATTTTTGTTGTTGTTGTTGTTGTTGTTGTTGTTGATGGAGGGTGAGAAGGGAGGCCAGAGGAGATCTGGTTTATGGCTTGCACTCCATGTTTATCCTAAAGTCTTTGATTGTTTCCTGTGACATACCCTTTCGCACGCAGCATGAAAGAGAATGGGCTGATTCACAGAAACCTCCCCGCCTACAAAAAAAAATGGTGAAATGCCAGAATATTATTTATCTAGAAATAAATTAAAAATAAATTAAAAAATCACATGCATAAGGAAAATCTCATGTGACTTTTGGCATTTGTAAGATTTTTCTCCTCATCCACTCCCCGTACATGGAAAGAGGCAAATAAAGTATGGGAATCTGATAACAAGAGATGTAAATATCAGTATTTTATTATGGACTTTACCAACATATTGGCAAAATACTATTCTATGTCAATCAAATAACAAAGTATTTGATCAAGATAAAAGTGCTTTATTAATATGGTGTTCTGTCTGCTAATATCTTCTAAATTAAAAATGTAGAAAATATGCCGGAAACATTCATATCATCAAAATCCCTTACATTATTTAGGCATTAGACATGATAATGAAATATGATAGAAGCATCTACAAGCTCCATGCTTGTTAAGCATCACATGTTGTTTTGATTTTGTGAAGCCCTTAAAAGAGAGAGAGAAAAAACAGCGTTTATCAACTCTGTAGTTCAGTTTTGGATTGTATCTGGTAATATCACTGTCATCTCAAGACCTCTTACATGTTTATAAAAAGGATAAGATAAATAAAATTGGGCATCTTTATCATTTTTAGGTGCTCTTTTACTAAAACAAATTGGGTATAAATACAATGGTTTTGAATAACCAAACAAGCAGAGTGTCAGATGACATTTAGTAATTTGACAGATCAAAAATATATCACCATTGGGATTGAGTTTACTGTTTGTGTACTGTTTGAAAATATAAGATATTTTTCTTCCACTAATAGTATAATCAACACATACTAAGTACGTTTTAAAAAAAAATTCAAGGTGCTAGATTTCTCACTTTAATCACAAAAAATAAATTGGAAAATTCACAGTTAAAGCTTCTGTTCAATACTTTGGAAAATCTCATGTATTTGTGACACTACTTTGACACAGTCGTATTTAATTTTTCCTTTGGTAGACTAAAATATAACCAATTACTCTCTTTTTGTTTTTATTTAATATATTAAAAACATGTCATTTCTTACTTTAAAAAAATTAGGTGTTATTCCTTTTGTTTTTCAGTAGCATGAAAACAATATAGATCCCTCTTGGAAATCCTGTGTCAGGACAGTGGTCCCAGTGATTGGAACAACTCTCACAATTAAGGTTTTGCAAGACTTTTGTATCGCTAGCCAAAACAAAAAGGAAAATTTGTTAGAAAATTCTACTGATGTTTCTCTCTTTTACCCACCTTTACATTTTGATGTTTCTTTCTGTGAGGTTCTCCTTTGTGCACTATTCATGAGTTAGTTTAGTATTAGTAGCTGGAATAGACTCAATTTCCTCATAGCTTTTGTGGATTTAATTTCATTTGGGAGCTTAATTTGGTAAAATAAAATTACATATATACATACATCCTGGATTCCACATTTACGGAAACTGAAACAAATTGATTTTTCACAGTTTCCACAGTCTTACCCTGGCTTCCACGGTGTGTAAACTAGACGTACTTTATCAAACTGAGCCTTTAGTCCAGCAACCAAAATAGCAAGAAGAGCCATTTTTGCCAATTTGGTAAAAAAAATCAATAATTCAAGAGTCGCAATGCATGTGAATATGAGACTGTCCTGAATAAATAATGCCAAACCATACTTTTTGTAACTTCTATTTTAAGAGCAGTGAACACACAATGATTTATAGTGATACATGTTTACTGCAGGATGTTCACAAACTTTTTTGCATATTCTGTTTCCTCACACTTTAGACATGTGTTTGTACCACTGTCCTGCTGACTTTTATTCCTGAACCTACATGAATTATGCCACTTTTACTTCATGTTTAATTTTAGTTTTCCTTTCATGTTGCCCTTCACATCAGGAATGCCACAAGCTTCCCTTTGCTTTTCAAAATCTGGACTTTATTAGCAACACAAACAAAACACAGTTACAGTGCATCGCACAACGCAGTGCACATATTAAAGGGACTTACCCAACATTTTGAGATCACATATTTGCTATTTAGATACAAGTTGTTCATTGTTGGGCTCCTAGATGTTCACTATTTATTGAAAATAGTCAGGAGGGTTTGTTTGTTTGTTTTTTTGCAATTATAGTGTTGGGGACCACGAAGAAGTCCTTAAAGTGCTGTGTGCGGCTCTGGAGACGCAGGTTGCAGATCCCTGCTTTAGTCTGATACTTTTACCTTCTTTCTCATAATATTCAGTCAGATATGCAAAAAGATATGCACGTAGAAAGTAATGAATTTTTCCCCCTATACATACAAGCAACATTTAACATCTTAGTTGCAGAATAAAAATCTGGAATTTTAGTGTTCAAAACTAGCTATATATACTTATATATATTTTACTTAGGAATGATTGGAAAAGGAAAGGATACTTGTCTCAGTCTATTTTGACCTCTGTTGTGACCACGTTAAGGCAATATGTGACTCAAGGTGGAGTAGAGGTACAAAGTTTAATCATTTTAGAAGTCAAGGCCCAGATTGTTCAATTCTCCTATAATCCACTATTGAATTTTAATCTGTGTCAGTTTCACTGGAAGAGTTCAAATTCTCTCATTGGAAATACCATTTGCTTCGGCTTTTAGCCAAATAGGTAACGTAGGCAAAAAGGCTTTGGTTTTATAATTGATTTGAATAATATTTTGAAGTTGTAAACTTTTTTTTTTTTTTTTTGTGGCTGCAATATCTTTATTCTTCTTCTGGCAGGTATTGTTTAAATAAATGTGTATCTTTTTATTTATCCAAGGGACAATTATGTTTCATTTCAAAGCACCAATGAGGTCTTCCCTGTTTCCTTCTTCACCCTTGTTGGTTCATAACCTTTCTGCTAAGAACGTTAGCTATTCATTTTGGAAAATTAAACATCTCTTGACAATCTGTTTTGACTATGCAGGACTGAAAATGTTCTGCATATGTACAATAAGCTTTTCCTTGCTAGATTGGCCGGCATGTTATTCTTGGATTGTTCTGCAAGTTAGTAATATACAAACTACTGTTTCAAAATACAGTAGCTATTTTTACATCATGTCTAGAATTTCATGCAGTCTTTTTTTAAAAAAAAAAAGTAGCATGCAGCAGATGGTATATTAGCCAGTTGGTATACTGGGAAAATACCCAGTATACTACCCATTATGTTTAGCAAGTGTCCAGAATGCAGTCGGACACATTAGCAATTTTAGATCTTTCAGCAGCTTCTCCTGTGGTCCCACTCCTCTCTGTCCATCATACAAACTGCCCAAAGCTGCCCCATCTTCTGTTTATTTGATATGGGCTGAGAATGTGGCAGGCAGCAGATTTGGGGCAATCTCAGCAGTCTGTGGGATGAGAAGCTAGCAGTGGGGACCAAAAGCACAGCTGTTGAAAGCTGTCAGAAGCTTGCCAAGTTGCCACATTGGATGAAGATCTTCCTGATGGTCTTTCTCCACGTCCAGAGACTTTCAGGACTCCACTCACGCCTTAGTAGGCTTGTTATGGGACAACATGTGGCAGATATTTTCATTCCTCCATATTGAACATTAAAACACGTCTTTGATTTTTATTTCTCCCCGTGGTTCCCTTCATCTGTCCCAGTCCCTTCCCCATATACCAGTATCTTTCTGTTGCCCTTGTGCTTTTTCCCATTGTTTGGGGAAAGTACTCTGTGCTGCTAAACCAAACAGCCTCCCCCTGCTCCTTCAAATGCCTCCTCACAACACACTTTTACTGTGGAGACTTTTGGAAATGATCTGCAAAATTCCTTTGCCTCTTCCAGTCCACAGTGTGCCCTCACACACGATGTATGTCTTCTTGAAATTTCCATCTTCTCCTTTGCTATTGTATTGACCACCTGGCTGGCCGCAAACAGTAATAAATGAACCTTTAAATATAAGCTACCTCAAAACTAACCAACCAGTAATGATTTCATCAAAAATACATTGCGTCTCAAGTTATTATGGTATTCAAGGTTATATTTAGATTAAAATCAGTGTTGCTTTGGATTTTACAACTGTGCATCTCTTTTTCAGTGAGCAGTTTCAGAGATCAATAAAAGCTGATAAATTTCAAAAACTTGCTAAGAGAGAAAATGTGGGGGATTTATAACCAGTGGGTGAAGAGGAGATAGTGGAAGTAGATGATCTGAACCTGACATACTGAGCACAATCCAAGAGCACAAGGAGTCCCCATGACAGCATGGCAAACTAGGCGCTCAGTACATTTCTTTTATTGTGTCTCTTTTTTCAAGTGTGATGGAAAACCCCTGTGGTGGTAGATTAAATACAGTGTCTTGTACTTTTGTGGTATTTACTCCCTTGTGGTACATATGTTGGTAATGTATAAATATACTTACACCCTATTGTCCCTTAGATAAAGTCTATATGCTGGTTACATCTTGTGCATTTTGGTGGTAGATGTCCACTTTTAGCACAGTGTTTTCCCTCCCTCTGTGGCACAAAGAGGTAATGCATTTGCTGATGATAAAACCAACAGGTGCCAGGGCTCTTGGGTACTGAAGCCAGTTGGCTTTTTGCCCACAAGCTCACAGTGGATATATTGTGTCTCTCTAGGTTTTTGTGTTTCTATGTCCTTATGAGGGATGGGATAACACAGTTGAAATACATACTTATACTCCTAAGGGATTAAGTGTGTTTCCTTTGCTTTACAGTTGAGAATTTTACAGTTTCTTTGTTTGGGGTTCTCAGATTGCTTAATGATTTTTTTCCCCCATTTTGCCCAGATGTGTAGAATAGCAGTATTTGAACCTTACTAGGTTTGCCAATTTTATTACTCACCATATGGCATATCCTTTTATTTTTGTTTAGTATATAATTGTTTTACTCAGAAATCCCTTAGTTGATGCTGGTTTTATTTTCTTAGCCTTGTGCTTTCATTACTGTTTCTTTAACCATTGTAGACTCTGGCATATACTCTTTTATAGCAATTCACAGAGACTACAATTCAGATGTTTTACCTGAGCATGAAAAATGTTGTTTAAGATGTCATTTACTAGAGTAACATTACCATAATAAATATAAAGAAAAGCTCACTAGGATTTGTAACTTAAAAGTTTGGTGCCGAACTTCTTTATTTTATAAAGATACATACGTTGCACTGAGTGACTTTAATGTGTCTAGCAACGAAGGGTCCTGTGGCACCTTATAGACTAACAGAAAAGTTTAGAGCATGAGCTTTCGTGAGTTAACTCACTTCTTCAGATGCTCTTCCTCGTGAGATTGATAGATTTCCATTCCATACGGCTAAATGCAGTGCCTTGCATGTTGTCAAGGCATCTGAAGAAGTGAGTTAACTCACGAAAGCTCATGCTCTAAACTTTTCTGTTAGTCTATAAGGTGCCACAGGACCCTTCATTGCTCTACAGATCCAGACTAACACGGCTACCCCTCTGATATTTAATGTGTCTGAAGGTCATTGATGGGCAAGTAGATAACATTATATCAAAAGGCATATCGGGTTGAATGTGGGCAATACTTGTAAGCTCATTTTATATTTAGAGTGATCAACGTTTGTTAAAACACATAGGTTTGGTTAGAAAGACTAAGATGGTTTTCCTGACAGACTCAGGACCAGGTCCTTAGCTCGTTAACATCTGTGTAGCTCCATTGAACACATGTTGATCTACACCAGTTTGTCTTCTGGCCCAAATAAATACTATGGTCTAAATACAATGAGTCAGTAATGAATGGCTTTAAGACTGACTTTCCGTATAAAGTTCTCTTTCTTTATTCTTTTCTAAATAATTTCTTAGGCTTTACATGCTCCGTGGTAATATCCCCCTGCAATAAGAGTCCAAAATCAGGATCTCCTGCTCTTTGTGGACAAGTCTGAAATAGTCTCAGAATAGTTTAGGATAAGCTGAAATGAGCCACATAGTATTTCTGTCCTGACAACAATCTGAGGCAAGCTTTCTGATTTGGTTATAAAGTCGTATTAAAAGAAGATGCTCTGAAAGAAGTATTTATCATTTGGGTTTATTGTACACTACATGCATTCCTTGCTCTTTGTTATCTTTCTTCCATTAAGAAGAAAGTCCATATATCATTCTGTTCTTATTGCTTTGACCCTCTGTGCCTAGAGCACATTGAAGAAAAGATATACTCCATACTTTCACTGCAGAAGCATAACACAGGAAGTGAAGTAATGTGGTCGTCTGCCTCTTATCATCATGCTGAAAGAGAGGAAAAGTTTTGGGCTGAGGTTATCATCAACAAATATAGTGGCTTGATTGTGGTATAAGACAGACTTTTGACTCCCTGCAGATATTTTTTTTTCTGTAGTGGAGGTATAGAAGGTCCTCTTCTCTGCAGTGTGCTCATACTTTGTGAGACTAATTGAAACCTAACTGGATTCAAGCAAGCATTTAAACACGCTTAATTCACTCAAACTTAAATACAGGCTTAAGACAAGTACATGGCTAAGTACCATCATCAAACAGGGTCTGGAGACAAGAGGAGGCACAACATAAGTATGCTACTCAGTCCTACTCATATGCTGCAACTCAGAGTACTATAATTTTGTATAGATATGTCACCTGCTAGACTTGAAGTATTTCAGCTCTTTTTGTGTATTATGACCATTCTTTTAGTAGTTGGGGTAATATAGTATGTTTTCTTTCTGTTTGTATATTAAACATTCAGATCGGAGAGGTAGTGGACCCAATATAAGGTTAGATCCCAGGTACTCTTGATTTCTAATTGCAAATCTGAAATTGACTCTCGTTTGGAACAAATCACTTAATCTCTATGCTTCAGTTTCCTCATCCGTAAAATAGTAATAATCCCTTCTCATAAGGTTATTTGGAATTAATTTGATCATGTTTCTGGGTTTAGAAAACAGGAAAGGTTTTTTTTTGTATCTATCCACTGTTATAATAAGCCACTTTGGTTCATCATGAATTTTGAAGAATAAATTATGAAGCTCCTACACATTGAAATAAATGTAAGCTCCTTAAAATGCCACTAATATCCAGGAGGGAACATTTGGTAATTTTCACATTTTACATGTTCCATATAGAGAAGATAAGGCCTAACTTTAAAACAGCAGCAAACTTAAATAACATGAGACAGAACCTGGAAGAGTGATGTCATGAAGAAAGGTTGGGGTTTTCTGTTCCCCTTTCCAATGTGTAAGAATCCTTTTATTCTCAAAGATGCAAAAGCATATGCAAGAGAAACTTACAAAATGTGTTTGGAGGTGAAAACAGACACAAAACACAAACGCTGCAATTCATCCATATTATGTGAAATGATAATATTAATGTGTGCACCTAAAAATGCATGAGCTATAGAGATTGCATATATGTAAGACTCTGTGTATGTAGTTTATATGCATACACACACACAAAAACCAAATGTCTTTCATTTTAACCAAATCCAAAATGCATCACTTCAGCCACTTCTTTTCATAGGCAGGCAAACACACTATAGAACAGAATAGAATACGCAACTCAATTTATCTACCCCGGAAAGGAAAAGAGTTAGGTAAATGCTGATGGAAATCAAATCTGTGGTTCCAGTGAGACTAGTTATTTTCAGAGGTCATGCTCCAAACCAGTAAACTGTCTCCTCTAGCATATTAATCCTTAAACTTTTATCGTAAATAGGCTGGCTGATCTTTTGTTTAGTTTTCCTGGGATAGGTGGATGGGGAATGTGTGTGCTGAGTACAGGTTTTATTTTGCACATTAATATTCTTAAATTGTTCACCAGACTGGGATAAATCTGAACTATTGGCTTAAAAATATCTGGGAAAAGATTACCCATAGAGGCAAAGTGTTGCTAATTGGATAATCTGATTTTTCCATAAATATTCAAGATAAATATCTTGAGGCAAAGAGCCTGAGCACAAAGTAAGCTTTCATGTGGTGGTGCTGGAGGAAGACTTTTTTTTATTGACACACTCCTTGTTTTAATCAGCCATTAGTCTGCACAGTTTTCCCCACAAACCATTAACTAAGAATGTTCTGTTTTGGCTGCAAGGTTATAAAATCTATGATGTGTGATAGTGACAGCTCAAAAGGAATATTTGCAGTTGTATCTTGTTTTCCACACGAGTTTCCTCCGTAACTGTTTTCAAGAAATCTGTACTGGCTTCAGAAGCTTTTTCTTACCACTTAAAAGGCAGACTTGCCCTTGCGCTTTTTAGGGTCAGTCAACAAAAAAAGATTCCAGCATTAGCACAGGAGAATCCTGTGAAAAGCTACTGGAAACTTGCTTCATAGTCCACCAGATTAGTTCTTCAGTTCCTTTACAGCAAGGGAATTGTATATTTTTCTTTATTGAATATGGTTGTTATTGAGGAAGCAGTTGGAACTTACATTGAGAATCACCTGGGGTATATTTTGTTCTGCTAATAAAGAAGTCAGTTTTATTTAAACACAAACATTCAATGCTGCCTTTTATGTTCTGTAACAACATGTATATGGCCTTTGCAGCTCCCTACTGAGGCCACTTGGTCTTACTACATTCTGTCTCAAAAAACAGCAAGCTGAGATGCAAAGAGCAGCCCAAGGCCAGTCCTCTGAACTGGCCTGAAAAGGCCTCTCTCAAGCATCCATTTTGAAACCATAAAGCCCTGGTCCTCCAAGCACTGCAGGGGTTAAAAACAGCCAATCAGGGCCCTGCTGGCCCATCTGAAAGGCGTTTCCTGGCCTGAGTAGGTTAGGTTTTGCTGGGACCAGAGGAGTGAGGAAGAATTCTCCTCCCTGAGCATAGGAGCCTCGGAAGTAGACAGAGTTCATAGCTGGCTGAATTCACATAGCTGGGATTGCAGAGGGAGAATAATCTGAGGACATTGGCCTGAGATAGGACAGGGGGTGAAGGGTCCAGTAGGAAGAAACACATGGAAATAGCATTGAAGGAATGGAGTGACCGGGATGTTGCTGCTGTGTAGGGTTCCAGGGCTGGAACCAGAGTAGGGGATGAGCCACAGTTAGTGTCGTAAAACCCAAGAAGGGGAAAAGCTTCAGAATCTGGGCCGAATTCCCTAATGAGAGCAGCTAGACTGTTTGTTCCTTGGACTGTTCAATATCTAGAAAGAGGTTTATTTGGACTTTGTGATTTGGCCAGAGCACCATGCCAGTGAAGATCCATCAAGGCTGGCTGAAAGTCTGCAGGGCACACCAGGGAGGAAAAAAGGAATTGGGTACTGTGCCCAGGTGCTCAGAGGCACTCAAGTGGTGAAGGCTCCTTTTGAAGTTGCATTTTGAGCTACATGGCTTAATATGAGGTGGCAAGGTCTTCCTGGACTCAGAATTCCCTGGAGGAGGTTTGACTTCTGCCATCTGCAGTCTGTGCCAATGAAAATAGAGAAAAAAGAGAAAAAGTCTGCTGGTCACTCCGACCCAGGCTTTTCCTCAGCCTATCAGAAACCGCATTCTTCTTTTCCGAGATTTTATTTAATGGCTTATGGCTACACTAGAAGCATCTATCGACAGACGTTTCTGTCAGAAGAGATTTTCCAACAAAACATCGGTCAATAAAGTACAGTTGCACACGCAAGCCAGTTGGAGGAGTACTCCGTTCTGTTGGCAGAGCGGCTCTTCCATACCCCTAATAGTTTTTGTTGCCTTTTTCTGAACATTTTCCAGGTCCAAGATACCTTTTCAGAGATGAGGAGACCACATCTGTACAGGTTGCTGTGGGGCTGGCAGGGGGCTCTGGCTCCCGGTCCCTGGGCTGCTGTGGGACTGGCGGGGTGCTCCGGTTCCTGGCACCCAGGGGCATCCAGCAGCCCTTTGGCTGGGGCGCTGAGCCCTGACAGCATCCCTAGCTGTGGGAACCCTGGCAAGGAGGGTTATACCACAAAAAAGCCCTACGTATAATTGTTTTCCAATGGGCATTACTTTGTATTTATCAACATTGAATTTCATCTTCCAGGTTGTCAAGTATCAGAGGGGTAGCCGTGTTAGTCTGGATCTGTAGAGCAACGAAGGGTCCTGTGGCACCTTATAGACTAACAGAAAAGTTTAGAGCATGAGCTTTCGTGAGTTAACTCTGCATCTGAAGAAGTGAGTTAACTCACGAAAGCTCATGCTTTAAACTTTTCTGTTAGTCTATAAGGTGCCACAGGACCCTTCGTTGATCTTCCAGGTTGTTGCCCAGTCATGTAGTTCTGAGAGATCTTTTTGAAGCTCTTCACAGTCTACTTCAGACTTGACTGTCTTGAGCATTTTTGTATCATCTGCAAGTTTTGCCATCTCACTGTTTACTGATTTCTCCAGATCATTTATGAATATATTGAATAGGATTGTCCTAGTATAGATCACTGTGGGACTCCAGCTCCTGGCCTCATTCTAATTAGAACAGTACAGCAGTGTCACTCATTTGAATAGGTGCTCTTCCCACATGAAAATCTTCACATATAGCCCTTAGTGAATTTGAAATGTGGCTTATTTGAATTACGTAGACACAGAGCTGTTCAAACTGTTTTAACTCTGCCTCCCTCCCTCCACACTCAGGCTATGTCTACACTAGAGGGTTTTGTCATTTGTTGACAAAACCCTGGGAACATCCTGATTTTCAAGACATTCTGTCGACAGCTGTACCCTGCTCCCATGAGGAATAACACCTCTGTCGACAGAAATCTGTCAGCAGAAACCTGGTCTGGACATTCCAGGGGGCCCTCGTTCAACAGAAGGGCTTCAGGGACAGCAGGCAGCCCTGTCTTCTGTGTGTTCATTTCACTGTTTTGCTGGTAGCCCAGCCGCTCTCTGTCGACAGAGTGGATTGCTCTTGCAGTCCTCTTGGCAATTTGGCCATGATCTGTCAACAGAAGTTTTGTTGGAAGATACCTTCTGACAAAAACTTCTGTCAATAAATGGCTCTAATCTAGACGTAGCTGAAGACTTGATAGACCTGTCTACGAATCTGTTGATTGTTTACAAATTCTATGAGATTGAAGGCCCTTCCTTGTTGAGCTCTGGCACATATTAAAAGTGCTCACTTGTTTTAAATTAACACAGTTACTTAGCTGTAACAACCTTGGACTTCAACAAATGTCAAAGAGTAGAAAGCCTTCTTTAAAGATAGCCCTGCTGTTTCTTTTAACAGTCCCAGCATTAGTTACCCACAGAGATTTGAGTGATTGATAATGCTGCTGAATTTAAAATTGTAATTGAAACATATTAGAGTACTCTCGCTAATCAGAGTAAAAGTCGTTGCTTGTTGATTTTTATTGCTCATTTCACTTTATCTGTATTATTGAGAAGCGTAATACGATTGGTATTCTGCTGTGCCAGTGTATAGTACCACTGATACATTCCCAGGAGTCTCGCTCCCTGCTGAAATCTATATTTCTTTTCACAGACTGAAGGGTTTCTGTTGCAGCATTGGAACAATTTCTAATAGTTTATATTTCCTACACAAAGTCTTTATTATTATTTTATAGTTGAGGATGACATAAATTTAAAGAGCCTTCATATTACTTGAAACTTTATTTCAAAGGAGTCGTTTGGAAAAATAGTCTGGTGTAATCAGCAGTCCAGCAGACCTGCTAATCTTTTCATTTGGTCTAGACATCAAAGGATGCTTTGTAATTGTCTGGCTACAGCGTGATAATCTAAAAACTTCAGGAATAAAAGTTTTGGGACCCTTTATATGGGGAATTCCCCAACTTAACTAGGAAAAAAAAAGTTTGAAAAAAACCCATTAGATTTGCACATTCTTCTTATGACTAATAAATGCCTGATTTGCTGACTTAATTCTTGAAAGCAAAATTTGGAAGTTTAAACACATTTCTGAATACCTTCATGTACGGGGACAAATAAAAAGTGTCCATATAGGCTTACAGAACACTGGAACTGGAAGGAACTTCAAGAGGTCATCAAGTCCAAGCCCCTGCACTCATGGCAGGACCAAGCATCATCTATATCATCCCTGTTAGATATTTATTATACAGACTCTTCCTATAGCAAAGAAGAGATTTGTCCACCATCCACCGCTCCAAGCGGCAGTAGCTAATTTGGCTCAAAAATTCTTCCATCAATTTAGCCCTTGTGCACAGAGGTTAGGTCAGCACAGCTGCTGCACTTAGGTACTGTGGTTGTGACAACCCAACTTTCAAGCATAGTTCAGAACTAAGAGATGTTCAGGATTTTAAAGAAGCAAAAGTAACTGATTTTTGAAATATCTTTTGCAGATTGCCTTTAAATGACAGTAAATTTGGGGTTATCCTGGAGCAAAGTATATTTCTCTTTCTCCTTTGCAAAATGACCATCTCTGATAAGAAACTGCATGGTGTTGGTCTCCTGGGTGATTGTATCAAGCAAGTTTTCTCATTGTTATTGGTCTGAGTTCTTTGGAAGGAAATGAAGAGCATCTTGCAAAGGTTCAGTGTTTGACTAGATTTTCTTACGACTTTTGTGTTTTTGTAGACCACCATGACTCTCCTCTCTAAAGTTATCAGATCTTGGTGCCAGATGAGCTCTCTGCCAGCTTTTAGAAGCTTGACTGAGTTGTCAACAGCTTGTCTGCTAATACGGACAACTGTTCTCCATCAAGCCTCCATGAGAAAAGCATCTGGAATTGTGGAAATTAAAAAAAAAATATTTTTGAGTAAATCCAACCAAAAAAAATCAGTGCAGATTTGGGAAATAAATCACCTAATTATAAATATTGATGCAGTAATTGTATGTGCTTGTGTAAATGATGTATTTATAAATTATACAATCAGCCCTTTAAACCTATTTGCATTTATAAAAATGTTTAAATACAGAGGATGTATTTAATCACTGGCAACTTTTTAAAATGTGCAAAATGTACATATAATTCAGGACTTACAAAGGAGCCTGAGGGGGTTAGACGCAAAGCATAACAAATAACAAGCAGTTCTGTAGCACCTTAGAGCAGTGGTTCCCAACTTGCAGTCTGGGAGGGTATGGCAGAGGGTCTGTGATAAAATAAACAAATGATCAGAGAAAATAAGTTTTGAATAAATTGTAAAATTACAAACAATAATTAATTTTAAGTTAAATATCTGCTAATAATGTCCAAATATCTGTGTTGTGGTTTCCTTTTTCATTTAATGAAATGTACAAAGCAGCAAGAATTGGCTTTGATGGGGGTCGACGAACAGTTTGCGGGCGTGATTGGGAATCCATGAGTGGTTGGGAGGTGATTGGGGGTCCACACTAGTGAAAAAGTTGGGAACCGCTGCCTTAGAGAGTAACACATTTATTAGGTCATGTGCTTTCATGGGTAAGACCCACTTCCTCAGATGTTTGGGTAACCCCTTTTTTCCTTCCCTTCCCCACTCCCTCTTTGTTATATAAACCTGGATTCTATTTTTTTCTGCTCCAAATGTCTGAAGCAGTGTGTCCCACCCACAAAAGATCATGATCTAATAAATTTATTAAGCTGTCCTTTAGACTAAGAGACTATCTACATTTCAGTGATGGTTGGCTGCTTAACACCAAGACTGATTTTGCTAATCAGTTCCTTTTTTGTTCCTTCTTTTCATGTTATTGAGAACACAGCATGAGATATTTGCATGTGTATCATTCCAACAGCTACATGTAGATGTCTCTTTTGCAATATTTTTTCTTTTAATTGTGAATATTTAGCATTTCTTCTACTTAAATTCTGCAATAAAAGCTTCATGGATTTATTCGAATGATAAGAATGCTGGACAGCTACCAAGAGTATCTGTACTTATTGACTAGTGTAGTAGTTTTGCAAATCATTTTTGTTGTGTGTGCAGTGCTTAAGTGACCTGTTAAACTTTTAGTGTGGGGTCTTAAAACTCAGTGGCAAAAATTCAGACATGTTAAATAATTGTCCTATCAGTGTGTCTCAAGGCTTGTCTACATAGAAAGTCAAGCTTCATTTTCTTGTGAATTAAGCAGTGTTCCCTGTAAGCTGAGTGCTTTGGTGGCTGTCCCACTGATCAGCAGAATGCTCTCCACCTCCCACAGTGGGCCACATGCATTTCTATTGCTGGTGCACATCACACAATTTATTTTGCCCATGAATGGAAACAGAGAGAACATTGGAATTAAGCTGAGAGTGCTATAGCCATATCACTTCTGAATGTGAGTGGTTCACACAGGGATTTAATGCACTTTATATAAGGCAGTTTAAATTCATACCTTCCATTTATTTGCATTAACTTTCCTGATGGTCTCCATAGAGACGTGCCCCCTGAGATGATGTAGTACAGCAGCCCTTAATGTACTGAATTCTGGTTGCTTCATAGGCCACGTTGACTGAGGCTTGTCTACACTATACATTTTTGGTGGTATAGTAATGTTGCTTAGGGGTCTGACTTCTTGCAGCATTTTATACCAGCAAAAGCCCTAGTGTATCTGCAGTTATATAACAAAAAAGGTGATATTGCCAGTTTAGCTTATTTCACTGTGGCAATCAGACTAAGCTCTACCAATCAAAACATTTTTAACAAATGTAAATGGTGTCTGCACTAGCAGGTTTTGCCAGTGTAGCTGTACCGTTAAACCTTTTAGTAGCCTAAACCAGGCCCAAATCTCGTGTCTTCTCCCTGGGGTTATACTAATGGAAGGCCCAGCTCTCTTAGAGCTCAGAAGACCTAGAGCAGCGGAACTTCAGTTTGGTGGAGCTCCTGGGAGCAGATCAAATCTTAGGAGCACCACAGGAGTCAGTCCTTCCCCTCCCCTGCAGAGAGCTCAGGCCTTGGGGATTCTTGTGGAGCTGGCTGCTTGCGGGGTTTAACATTTTCATTTAATCAAAATGTGCTGTTTCATCAAAGACAAAATGTTTTGCTGAGGTCTGTATGCAGTATGATCGTAGCTGTGTCTATCCCAGAATATTAGAGAAACAAGGTGGGTGAGGAGTATATCTTTGATTGAACTAGTTTCTCTCTCAAGCCAACAGAAGTGCATGCAATGAAAGGTGTTACATCCCCCACCATTTGTCTTTGCAGAGACCTGTCATTTTCAGCAATGTTTTTATTAGAAAAGTTGGGGCTATGGGGTTTAACAGAGAGAGTGAGCATCCTGCTTTTCAGTCTGGTGGTCGGCATGCTAGTCTGAGATGTTGGAGACCATGCTCAGGTCTCTGCTCTCCCTGACTCACAGTGGTCTGGGGTGAAACGCTCTGCTCGAGCTTGGCACAAAAGGGACTTGGAACATCACACATCCACGCTTTCCTGCTCCTGCCCCCTCCACAACCCCCCTCCAGCCCCTCCCTTCCAGACCCCATATCCCAAACTCTTCTACACCCTTCCTTCCACCCAGACCCTACACCTCCAGCATGCCCCTGCCCCTCAACCACAGCCCTCTCCTGCACCCTACTCCCACCCAAATCACCTGCCCCATCTCGCTCTGGCACCCCCTTCCTGCCAGGCCCCCCCACTAGTTCCCAGCCCATTCCACCACCCTCCTTCCTGCTCAGACCCCACACCCAAGCCCACTTCCTGGCAGCCCCCTCTCACACTGACTTCCCCCCACACTTTTGGCCCCATCCCAGAGCCTAGAGGTGCCCACAAAATGTACTAGCCCTATTCCCGCTACCCCCAGACTCTGGGGCTGTTGTGTGAGGGGAATGAGGGGGTGTGTCTTTTCTTGTTTTTCAGTTGGGGATCGTCTCAGTGAGGGTGAAGGAGTTGGCTCATTGGTTTGTTCAACTTGTGTGGCCCTGGCTGATTTTTCTGTGGGTCAGTGGCCCTTAACCCAAAAAGGGTTCCCCAACCCTGCCGTACAGTCAGGAGAGCATTTGAAATACAGATCATTAGGCAAACTCTTCTGTCAGTGAAGGGATTCAGTGCCACAGAAGGGCAGATTTGTGTATCCTGTAGCTATGCAGGCAGCTTCATATGAGTGAACACTGCATAGGCCTGGTTTTGGAGTGCGTAGGAAGAGAATCTGCACCAATAGTATTTGCATGGCAACGTCCAGGAGTTCTTAAACCCCACAGCTGTTTTGTGATGGCACTATTGTGTGCACTCCACGCTTCAGAGTTTAAATCAGTTTGTTTATGCGCCAAGTTACTTCTGTGTGTGTGTGAGCATTGTGCAAGGCTTTTCACATTCCCTTCAGATGACTGAGAACTAGAGTGTATCAACTCAGAAGGGAGCCTCATCAGGTCTCCTTCTCTAGAAAGTTTCTGATGATAGTGGTGGCACAGGGTAGGAGATACATTTAAAGCAGGAGAAGCTGGGGGGCTGTATTGGGGATGCAAAATGTCCCCTCCCAGGTAATCTCTAAAAGCTCTTGCCTTTATTAAGAAATTGCATATTTTACAGGGTAAGCTGAATAATTTTAAAAAATGGGTTAATATTTGTACATTCTTCACTTTCCTATGGGTATGGTTATGCAACAACATTGTTATTGGAAGTACTGAGACTCTACAAAGCCAGTGAATATAAGAATATCATATTCTGCTATTGTAACGGCTAGTGACTTCTATAAACAATAAATAAATCTCTGGTGTAGTGCCTTCACATTTCCCACCATCTGAGTTGCATCTCTTCCAAATATCAGTTTTTGAAGAGCATTAATGAACTGTCTATGGCCTTGAAGAAGTTTCTTGAAAAATGAAACAGACCATTGTATCTGACCCAGGATGTTGGTACAGGCCGAGGGCAGGTCTACACTAGAAAAAAAATTCAACCTACGATATGCAACTCCACCTATGAGAATCATGTAGCTGGAGTCGACATATTTTACATTGAGTTTCCAGTCCGGCCCCATTGCAGGAGGTCAAGGGAGGAAACTCTCCCACTGACTGTCTGTAATCCATGCAACAGCAAAGAGTACCATGGTCAACGGGGGTGCCCTCATGGTTTGATTTACCGCATTGCAGTTAAGCACACTAAATTGAACCCTGGAAGGTCAACTGGGGCAGTGTTGATCTTATCCTTAGTGTAGACAAGCCCTGTGAAAATACAGGGAGATGTGTGATTTGTAGATTAGAAGAGGATGCTAGACACTAGGATTCAGGGATTCATTGCTAACATGGCTACTGATTTGCTGTGTGACCCTGACCAAGATGTTTCTCTGCTCCTCAATTTATGCTTTGGGAATAGAGAAGTAATATTTTCTTACATCACAAGGGAAGCTGTTAATCTTTCATTATCACAAAGAACTTTGGGAATATTGATTGTAGGTTGCTAAATATACAGACTATTGTTAAGTGCAAGTTAATGCAAAATATTTGTTAGCCTAGTTCATTGCAGTTCTTGCAGATAGATATAGGAAATGTTTCCAGCTTAAGTTAGGTTTATCTAACTTTGGTCAACAACTTGTTAAAAGCAAGAAGCCAGTCTGCACTAGCTGCTGTTGAGTTTAATGAAAAAAAAAAACCCGACAATTCTCCATCCTATATAAATAAGTACACCCAGGGAATGAGAGGTATCATCTGTATTTTGTTATACTTCTGACTGTACCCTTTTGTACGGAAGATGAGCTATTAAAACACAGTGGGAAAAAATCATAAAACAGCCTTCACCATATTTTCAGATCAGAAACGTGCTCCCTAACTGCACCTACTGCTTGTGTCGCTGAATGCCAGAATCAACCCACCTTCTTTGACTGGACATTTTCTGAAGTACTTGAAAGTATCACTTTGTAGTTAACCTAAGCAAGTGGCATTTGTACTCTTCAGATGGGTAATGGCAGATTAAATGTCTTAACTGGTTTCTAAGTTGAAATTAATAGTATTTGGAATCTTGCTTGGTAATGTGACACCTTACTGTTTATTTTTTGACTCCTCTTTCAACCCTGTCTGAGATTGATGGGTGGTATTATCTTGGAGTTTTATCTTTGAGTTTGGGAGATAGGCACAGTATTGGAATGGCAAACACTTCTTGACAGCTTTTGAAAGACTGATGAGTTGATGCCCCTACAGCAGGTTCATGTGTTTGTGCTTTCTAATGAGTCATTGTGAGGCTATCTGGCTGCTTTCATTCTTGACCAAGGGGAAGAAAAGGTGAGACCTATTTGTTGGATACAAGTATCTTTGTAACTTGGCTTGTGTCTGCACAGTTTTGTCATCTAGCCTTTTAACTAAGTCAGAAAGCATAGTAATTTGTTGATTTATTTTAATAGCTAGTTTGGGCACTACCTAGAGGGAATATCTAAGAAAATAAAACAGAAGAGGACTTGTAGATTTTCCCTTAAAATACTGTGCTGTTCAATTAAACAATTTTTACTGTCTCTGTGTTCATACAATTTATTCTTAGTATATTAAGTCTGTTACCAATTTGATAAACACTTACCTTGTGTATAAAAATGTAGCTGGATGGAGAGAGAACCTTTGGGGAAAACAGTTTAATAGGAATTAAGTCGGTGTGGTTCTATGAATTGACTCTCAGCCTGTAGACTTAATACTCTTTTAAACTTTTAAAAATCCATAATAGAGCTATAACTTTTCATAATATTCTATAAAAAGATTAGAAGAAAATACTTGATAGAAAAGTTACGACTTTCTGTTTAATTCAGTACAACTTTCTGGTAGAGGAAAAGTTGCTAGTTTTCCTTTAAATGCTCCATTCCCAAGATACAAAACCCTGTATCTTCCTTCCAGTCTGATGCAAGTGAAGATGTAACAATTCACTTAATGAAGATGTAACAATTCACTTAAATTACTCCTAAGAGAACAAACTAAGTGTCAAGGTGCCTTTGGTAATGGTGTCAGTTTCAACCTTAAAGCTTCTCAGCATATAAGAAACTAAACTCCCTTTGACTCTTAGAGCAGCAAATGCTGGAGTAAGGTGATGTGAAAATGTTCACTTGCAATGTAGAACAGAAAAAATCCGTACAAAAATGTGTTATTCTTTACAAGATATCTGAGTAATAAGGAAAAATTGTTAACATTACAATATCATGAGTAGGTCACTCATCTACTTGTCACGTGAGGTCCCAACCCTTAATGAGACATTTTAAGTTAGTAGCATCCTTTTGGTCTACACTTGCTTCCTATGCATTTTCATGCCATGCACTGAACAGCCCTCAGCTACCTCAGCCTGAAATGGAGCCCTAGCATGTCTACTTTGAGTGGGCCTTAGCAAAAAAAAAAAAAAAAAAAAAAAAATTAAAGTTGTTAGTTTATAGTTAATACCTTTAGGCTTCATTAGTAATGGCAGGATTAATTTTGTTCCTTTTTCTCTCAGCAAGGGAGATTTACCTTCCTTGTAAGGGCATGCTTGGCTTTCCAGTGTTCAAACAGTGCCTTATTTTCAGGCGGGCATCCCAGTTAGCACCAGCCACTCTGTGTATCCACTGCCTGGGGGAACCACATATTCCCTAGATGTACAATTTCTACATAAGACAAAGAAGGTAAGGATAAATCCTCCAGGCTGTTACCAACAAGCACAGCTCCACCATCAGTCCATTCACATTGCCAGCTGGTAAAGCTAATATTTTTTTTTTAAAAAAAGTCCATACTTATAAAAACATGCATAATGTAAACACACCTCCTTTCAAAAGCTCCATATAATTGTAATTACATAACAGTGCAAAAAAGTAATAAATCTTCCACTTTAAAAATCCCTTAAAAGCCTCAATCCCTAAGAATTATAAAATAATGGCAGGCATGTAACGTTAAGTTGCATGTAAAATTTTAAATATTGTAACATTTATGTTTGGTGTGTAGTACTATATTAATCTGCTGCATATTGTCATGAAATATATATGTGACAGGGCTCTTATTATCTTAGTATCACTTAATAGTGAAGTAATACCCTACCAAAGGGAGGAAGCTGTAGACAATGGGTTTTAGTCTGTTATTGTGGGATGTTGTGATTAACTAAATTCCTAGTGGTGGTAGGACAATTTGAATGCTGCCATATTGCAATGACTAGCTACTCAAGGGTTGATTTTACAAAGCAGCACTGTCATCCACTCAGAAGGGCCTTTCTCTGTTCCTGGAATTAAATCTTCAGCTCAGTGTTGATTTGGTGACAGCCAGAGCCTACCTTCCTATGCACAGATTCATAATGTTATCAGCGCTATTAAGGACTATTCAAGAGAGTCCTTGGACCTCTATAAAGAGCTGTCTACAATTCCTACAGCACATGGTAGCTTACGCCTGTGTTACCAGTCATTTAAAACTATTATGTCATTGCTTCTAGTGCTGACTCAGTATGACCTATTTACCAAACAAGCATAGTTTAGACCAGCATTTCCCAAAGTGTGGTCCATGGCCCAGTACCGGTCCTTGGGAGAGGAGGGGGGGAATGGTCCTTAGAAAATATGCAGATTATCAGTATGTACTATTATTATTCTGAATGAATAATGAACCATGAAAAATTATTCATTTTTTAATTTTTTTGTGTGTATGTTTATATTTTTGGGCCACAAAAAAAGGGTACTGGGAAAAACCAGGTCCCAACTACATAAAATTTGGGAAACCCTGGTGTAGATAAATAAGTCTCAGTTGCTCGTCACATAAAAGATTCTCTTGACTGGTAGAAAGATCAGAACAATGTTGGTATAGGCATTCCTTTCCTTCATCTAACTCCAATGATCACCGTGATGACAAATGCATCCCTGTCGGGATGAGGGGCATTTATCTCAATACTCACACAGTCCTGGGCAGATGGTTGTCTTAGGAAACCACTCTTCACATCAACCTGTTGGAAATCAGGGCAATCAGGAATGCCTGCCTTCTCCTCATGAAAGGCAAATCAGTCAGGCTCATGATGGATGATGTGGCTTGCATGCTTTTTGTCAATTAGCAAGGAGGGACAAGAGTCTCCTCTTTGTGCACTGAAGCAGTGACGTTGTAGAAAAGTTATATAAGCCATGACATTCATATTTCAGTGCTCTACTTCCCTGACGCTCAGAACATCACAGCCAGTTATGTAGGCAATTCTCTCATGGCTATGAATGGAAATTGGGCTCTCAAACCTTCCACAGTATATTCAAAAATTGGGGAATTTCAGGGGAGGAGCTCATGGGCACCTCTCTGAAAAATAATAGAAATTGCTCCCACTTGAGAGGAAGAGCCTGTTCTATGTGTTTTCTTTGGTATTCTTAATATTGAGAATGATGAACAGGATCAAACAGAACAAAGTCGGGGTTATTCTCATAGTTCAAACTTGGCAAAGACAAGCTTTGAATGTTTGCCTGTTTCTCCTGTCCACCTGCCCAGCCATCAAATTTCTGACTGGTCCTCATCTCCTCTCTCAAGATGCATGTAGTGTACTTCATCCCAACATAGAAGTCCTCTGTCTGAGGGCACAGCTCCTCAGTGGTTTCCAGAGCTAAAGTTTGTCTGTTCTACTGCAAAGTTCACATCAACATTTCATCTCAAGCAGTCCATTCATCTATTCCTCCTACTCCCCCATCCAACATAAGTCTCGGCAGGAAACCTCCAGTCATACTGTAGATGTGAGATGGCTATTGGCTTTCTGTTAACATAGGACCAAGCAATTTCTGAGGTCAACTGGATTTCTTTCTATCACAGACCCAAGGATCCACAGTATTGATTGTCAAGGTGGATCTCCAAGTGTGTTGTTGCTTGATATAGCCAGTGCTCAACACCACCACCACCACCTCCGCACCCCCCTACAGATTCTACCCAGTTGAAAAGAAAATCCATGTCATTACACAAAAAGGTTCCAGTGTCTGAGATATGTAAAACTGCTGCATTGGCTACAACACACATTTTCTGAGCTTTTTGCCTTGATCCTTGCCTCCAGATCTGAGGCAGTAGTTGGTGGTACTGTTCTGTTTTCACTTCTGGACTCAATTCTGAAGCTCCGACCTTTCTGAGGATACAGTTTAGGAGTCACCTGAAGGACACTATTGAAAGAATAGATTACTTCCTCTACTGTGAAGTTACTGTGGTTCTTTGAGATGGGCCCTCCTGTGAGAGCTCCATTACCTGCCCTGGTTCCCTTTGGCTTTGGAGTGTTCTCTGTGAGGCAGTTGGGTAGAGAAGGACCTGAGGATGTTTCACCACTCTAGTCTTGATGTGTGGCATGAGGATGTCTTGGACACACGTGCGGGCAACATGGGACATTGCTAATGGAAGATCTGCCCACCTGAAGTGGAGTGCTAATAAGAATCCGTATCTCAAAGAACCCTTGCAACCTGCTTTTAATAATTTTTAGGAGGTAGAGGCACTTGCATTGTCTTACACATGCAGCCCAATAACTGTTGGACCATATTTCCATGGTAGGCTTTTGTGACACACTACATATCAATAAATACCCATCTCATTCTATGTCTTGGTCTATAATTTGGCTTTTTTACTGTCTGGTTTACAGTATTCTCCAAATTAGGCACCTGGTTTTTCATGACCTGCTTCTGTTCAATTTGCTTGTTGTTGCAAGCAGATAAAGCATTGCGGTAGCCTATGGTAAATAAACTGGGGGAAAATGGGGATTTTTTTTTTTTTTTGCTCAGTGATATGGACAGCAAAGAGACACTGAATCAAATCGGCTTTTTACAGCTGTCAATAGCTACAGTCAAGCATACTTGCAAAATAAAAAAGTCTGTCCACGTGTGTAGATTAGATATTACGTTAGCATGATCAGGCATGTGAAATTAAAATAATCTTTAAATATCCATGAGCAGGCATACAAAAGGCATACCTGCTATTCTGCACAAATCTCCATGTTTGTTTCCCTTGTAAAAATAGTTAGCACCAAGTAAGTAATAAGACAACATAAGGTATCAACCATGAGTAGATGTCATAAAAACACATTAGTATGTAATGCAAGGGAAAACCGTTTCCCTGAGTGTAATAGATTACTGCTCGTAATACTGCTTGTCTCTTCAAGTGATAGCTGAGTACCAATAGTGGGTTAGGTCCTATTGTGGAGATAAACTCCACCAAGGGTAATGCAGGAGGTCTGTACAAAGATGTTTTAAAGCCCAATTTTGCACTCCCCTCCTCCAGCTCCAGTTGCTGCTCTGTACAGGGCCAGTCTCCTGGGCCACAGAAGAGCAACTTCAAGGCTGCATATATTATACCAGGGTGCACTGGCCACAAAAGTCTGAAAACATTGTGGAGCAACAGCATGACACAGTATTGCCCCTTGTGCACCTCTTACCTAGCTAGTAAGAAGTAAATGGGAGAGTTTACAGGCTCTTCCAGTAGTGTTGCCTTTGCTTCACCAGAGGATCTGATTTTACTGGCTATTGGGCACAAAGTAGCTGCACCACAACCAAAGCATATTTTTATTACACGTACAGTAATTAAAGCTATATATTGACTAAGTGCAATTTCTTATCTTTAACACAGAGATAATTGTTTGAGGGTGCGTTTGTATTTTTAAATTACATCTCACATATAAATGTCCGAGACTGCCTAATGCCAAACATAATTTACTACAATGAAGTCTCTTTGAGAAAACTACTTTGCAAAAGTAATTCCACATGCATTATTGTAAATTGTAAATGTGATTTTTATTGAACTCTTGATATGTCTCCCTAAAAATACAATAGCATTCAAAATAATATAGTATGAGAATGTAGAAGTGAGCCAGGTAAATACTTAAGTCCCCTCCTTCACAGATCCTGTTTAAAAACAAAACAACACAGCATGGGAAGGAAACAGGTCTGTGGTTTTGGGCAGATCCAAATCTAGGAGTTGGAATTCTTTTGGATAATGCGGCTGACAGCCACTGTTGGTCTCGGGGCAAGGTGGTGGGGGAGGCCAGTTCCCTGACCCCAGAAGGTGTGGGACCTGCGGCGGAAGGGGCATGGACGAAGGCAGTCAGCACTTACCACCCCCCAGACCACAGCACTGGGCCACCCCTCACAGCTCCACAGAGCAGTGGGACAGCATTGCCATGGAACTTCACAGGGGCCTGGAGATCCGGCTGCCACCACTGGTATGAAGACCAGGCCCCAGGGTCACTGTCCCGTTTACCACCCCGGTCAGTGGGCTTGCTTGTGGGTGTGAACAAAACATAAAAAGACTACATTTGATTTAATAAATATGCAAGAAGATCATTTCATGCTGTGTAGAGCTGGGGGAGCTGCTCTGAGGGGCTTTACCTTGCTTTTATGGGGCTAGGTTTGAGGTGACATATTGACGCTGAATAAAGGGTGACATGATGGGCTGCTGCCTGTGAAGCATTTCCACCTCTAATCTCCTTCCAATTTGCCGTGCTGCTCTGGGTGCCATTGTACATTGTCAGAGGCACCAGCAGAGCTGCTTCATGCAGTGGGTTGGAAGGGGCAGAGTAAAAGCAACAGTCACAAGACGTTGCATCTTTTCCTTTGGATGTGAACTTGCAGCTATGATACATGCCCTTGTCAGCCTCAAGATTAAACTGGTGCTGAATTCTGCAAGGTTCTAAACACTCTGTTCCCGATCCTGCAAAGCACTTTTAAGCACTAACTGAAGGGAGGCTGCAGAGAGGCTGTTCACAGTGGTCACGGATGGCAGAACACAGAACAATGGTCTCAAGTTGCGGTTGGGAAGGTCCAGGTTGAACATTAGGAAAAGCTTTTTCACGAGGAGGGTGGTGAAGCATTGGAATGGTCTACCCAGGGGAGTAGTGGAGTCTCCATCCCTGGAGGTGTTTAAGTCTCACCTTGACAAAGCCCTGGCTGGGCTGATGTGATGGGTTTGGTCCTGCCTAGGGCAGGGGGCTGGACATGATGGCTTTTTTAGGTCTCTTCCAGCTCTATTGTTCTATGATTCTATGTTTTACTGAAGTATTTGAGTAGCCGAATTGAAATTAATGGAATTACTCATGCTCAGAAGTGAGCATGGTTTGAGGGATCCATGGCCAGGTACTTAGCATCTTGCAGGAATGAGCCCCATATCTGGGTATATTTTTAAATCCATTTGGAAACAAGCTAGTGCAGAATGCAACTCTTGCTTTACTGAGAATGTTTCTCAGTTGAAGCATACCAAGGGCTCTGTGATTTGCCCTGGCTTCCTGTTGATTTGTGGCATTTAAAGTGCTTCTGTTAACCTAGAAAGCCCTAAATAGCTTGGGATCTGCCTACCTGAAAGACACTGTGTCATCTAGTCAGTGTTGCAACTGACAAGAGGCACTCAAGCAAAGTCTGTTGATGCTTAAGGGACAAAACAGCTGGCAGGATGATCAGTGTCTGCTGCTTTCAAATTCATTCCCACTTATCCTAGAAGCCCAGACAGCTGATTTTTGCTGCACAGTGCAACAGTCATCTTTTTGAATAGCTGTTTCGAGAAGACATGAAGTGCATGAGGGTTTCTTGTGGATATCTGTATTTTCTTACAACAAAAAGTTTGTGTGGTGCTCTGAAAAGGTTAGGAACAATCTATAATAAGTAGTTTTGGTGTTAAATGCGTCTGGCACCTACCAGGGAAATCGGTGCTGCTCCCTGTTATGCTGCTGTCCCCATTATAACTCTTGCCCCCACAAACATCACCTATTATGGAAGCCTTTTTACTTCTGGAGTCCTGAGTTCATGGTTCTGTTTCTCTGCAACAATCTCAGTAAAGCTTAAGGCAGAACAGTCAATGCACAATTCAGGTGGTTCATAGCCTGACTGGATTTCTTAGCAGTTTATATAAATATTGATTTTTAACTTTTAGTTTATTTTAAAATGATTTGTATTTAATCACACATAAATTTAGACCTAAAGAATAGATATTCAGCATTCTCCTGAGCCTGTGGGAGGGCTCTCTCCTATTTGCTGAAGAAGCAAGGGGGTGCGGTGCTCATCAGTTCAGGTCTCTGACTTGCTGTGGTTTGAAAGTATCAAGAGAAGGAAAGTTTCATTTTGACACAGGTTTGGTCTAGTAAATTTCATTTTGTAAGTATTAGGGAGAGAAGAAAGTAAAATGTTACCTGTGGGAACGCTACAGTTGCTGCACAGGCATATGTACGTCCTTAAAAGCTGTTTGCACATTGCCGATCGGAATCTGACCCTTCCCGTTTTTTTCTGTTTTAATTAATCCCTCAGTTATTCCCATACACATAGTCTCACTTTAACACACACTCCTTTCACTACCCACTCCCTGTCTTCACCTGTCTTTGCCTAGGTGAATGCCACAAGCGTATCCACACCTGCGGTAATAGTAACTGCTTGGTCTGTGCTTTGTCAGTCAGAAGCTTTGTGTTTCAGGGTGCGTCTGTTGTTCTGCTGTCAGTGTCAAGCCTTTATCACTGTAACAAGAACAGAAGACAGTGCATTAGTAATGAGGGCACTGTAGAATTCGAGCTCTCTCGCTTTGACACTTCTACGTGTTGACATAATCATGTACTCTTCAAACTCCTTGTAATATGGTGGTGGGTCCGATATCATGAAAGTGTATTGCTCGGCAAAAGTGAAATCTGCAGAAGCTATCAAACTCCAAGAGTCTATTGATCATGCTTGTCTTGTTGGTCAAGCTTGTTGAAGTGTTTTGGTTTAAATGAAAACAAGTACAAATATAGGGTGCACGCATACATGGCCTTGTGAAGTCAACCGTAGTATTTGAAGAAAGCCAGGCAACAATTAAGATGGAATGTTTGGGTTATTTGAGTACCCGGTGTTTCTCCTTTTCATGTAATTTGAATGTGTTTGGAGTTTCGTTTTCTCCAGAGTTTACTGACCCAAATAATCAAAGTGTGCGGAGTGCACCTTCTAAGTAACAAGCCAGGTGGAGGCAGAACAGCGGGCTCCTGTTTAGCTAAAAGAGCAAAGAATGTGTTGTCCTTTCTCCCTTTGGGAGATGGGCTTGTTCCTAATATCACCTACCTGTCCTTAAATGTTTGTAACAATGGAAGAAGCAAAGGCACTTTCGCAGAGCGTTTCAAATATCCAGTCTGTGGATTTATAAGGATTCTTACATTCTCCTATATTGTTTTCTGATGTTATAAACCAGGAGTGGTCAATTAGCAGCCTGTGGGCCAGATGCAGTTCACCAGGTTTTGTCCCTTGTGCGCCGCCAGACACTTCATTCACCTGCATGTCCTCAGGGACAGCAGCTTTCTGCTCCCGTTGGCTGCGCTTTGCCCTGGCAAACTGTATCCGTCCTGCAAGCTGTTTATTGCCTACCCATTATAAACTGTTGGCAGAATAGTAACAAGTCATTTCTTGCATTTTTAAAGTAATACTATTAATCTTCCAGGACAGATAAAGTATTAATTGAAGTCTGTGGATTTTTAGGGGCTCTGTATGAAAAATATTTCCTTCTAACGTGACAGATACCAGCACTTTCTTAGCAATTACCTCCCCTGCTCCACTACACACATCAAGGGGTGTTCTGAAAACTAGGTAGCAAGGGATATGGCTTGAGTAGAGACTTTAAAAAATATATTTAAAAAAAAATGTCTGGCAACTCACTTTCTGACACATCTGTCTCCAGTTCTTTATAGCTAAAATGCAGAAGCCCTACCTACCTATGAGTTAGTAATGGAACATTGTTTAGGCTTGCATTGGTCTTGTTTTTAATTAGACCCCTGTTTGAAATGGAAAAATGTTAAAGCAGGTCTGTAGCTAGCATGGGGAACTGCAGGGCCAGAGGGTTTTCAGCTTCTTCCACACTTTTATAAAAGCAATTTCTAATCCTTAAAATATTTATTTTGCTTTATTTTCATCTCTTAAAGACACACAGGTGCAGAGTTCTCTTTCTGATATCCAAATGTGTATTCTCCAAGCCAACAATCTAAAAAGCCTTGCATTCTTTGTACATTTAAGGTGGGATTTTATTAAGCAGCCAGAGGACTTTCAAAAGCATTCAGCCTTGGCCTAATTCTGCTCTCATTGATGTCAAATTTCCATTCACATCAGGTGAGAAGAACTAGGTCCAAAGTGTCTGAGTGCCTTGGAAAATCCCATCCTGCCTTTAAAAAAAAATCTGTATATTTTTTACTAACAGAACCTTTAAAAAAAAAACTCTCAATTTTTAATAACATATTCATATTTTATAGAAAAGTGATTGAAAGGAAGCAAGATATACTAATAATGTTAGCTTTGATCTTGTTTACCATAATATTAAAGGAAAAGCATAATATATTTCTTTTAAAAATACTCTGGAATAAATTGTCTAGGGAGGTAGGTTATGGAATCTCCATCACTGGAGAGATTTAAGAGCAGGTTATATAGACATCTATCAAGGATGGTCTAGATGGTACTTGGTCCTGACATAAGGGCAGGGGACTGGACTTGATGACCTCTCAAAGTCCCTTCCTGTTCTAGTGTCTGCTCATGCTAAGAGTGAAACTCCTGCAAGGTGCATGGAAACTATTAAAAACATCAAAACAGAGACCAGGGCTCTTTTTTGCTGGTGGATCGCACTGAAACGGTGTTCCAGCAGCATTTTTTCCCCCTCAGCCGGGGATATGATGGCTGGCGCTGCTGACAGGGCTCCATGTCACAGCTAGCTCTCAGCCATGGGGCTATGGGTACCGCTTCACTCCCCACCTGGGATTCACGGCTGGTACTGCCAGCAGGACTTGAGTTCCAGCACCTTTTTTTCTAGGAAAAAAACACCACTGACAGAAACTCAAACTGAATGTATACCCCCAATAAGAGATCAGTGAGAAAACAAAAAAATGCCACGATGGCTAAACAACGGCATAAAAGATGCAGTTATAGACAAGTAGACATCTTTTAAAAATTGGAAGTCAAATCCTACTGAGAAAAATAAAAAGGAGCATGAACTTTGGCAAGCCAAGTATAGACGTATAATTGAGCAGGCCAAAATAATTTGTAGAGACACTAGAAAATTTCAAAAACTAACAGCAATTTTTTTAAGTTCATCGGAAGCAGGAAGCCTACCAAACAATCAATGAGACCGCTGGAAGTTTGAGGTGCTAAAGAAGCACTTAATGTGGAAAGGGCTGCTGTAGAGAAGCTAAATTATTTCTTTGTATTGGTGCTAACTGCAGAGGATGGGAGGGAAATTCCCAAATGTGAGCCATTCTTTTTAGGTGATAGATCCGAGGTACTGTTCCAAATTAAGATGTCATGAGAGGTGGTTTCGGAACTAATTGTTAAATCAAATAGTGTGTCAACAGGACTGAACGGTATTAACCCAAGAGTTTTGAAGGAACTAAGATATGAAATTGCAGCACTGCTAACAATGGTATTTAACTTGTCACTTAAATCAGCCTCTCTACCAGATGGCTGAAGAATAGCTAATGTAATCAATTTATAAAATGGCTCAGAGGCGATTCTGGGAGTTACAGGCTGGTTGAGGCTATAGTGAAAAATGGACTTACCCGACACATGGGTGAACGTGATATGTTGGGTAAGAGTCAACGTGGCTTTTGTAAAAGGAAAATATATCTCCCCAATCCACCAAAATTCTTTGAGCTTGTCAGCAAATTTGTGGACAAGGGTGATGCAGAGGATACTGTGTACTTGGATGTGGTACTAGTTAAAAGGCGGGAACCAAAGGGTGTGAATAAATGACTGCTTTCCACAGGGGAGAGGGGCAACAGTGGGATTCCCCCAAGGATCTGTATTGGGATCAGTGCTGTGTAACATTTTCATAAATGATCTAGAAAAAGGGCAAACTGTAAGGTGGCAAAGTTTGTATGTGATACACAGTTATTCAGGATAGTTCAGTCCAAAGCTGACTGTGAAAAGTCAGAAACTAATCTCACAAAACTAGGTGAGAAGGCAACAAAGTAAGATGAAATTCAGTGTTGATAAATGCAAAGTACTACACTTTGGAAAACGTAATCCAAAACTACATGTACCAAATGATGGAGTCTAAATTAGATATTACCACTTTACAGATTGTGGAGTTATTGTAAATAGCTCTCTGAAATTTTTTCAATATGCAGTAGTAGTGAAAAAAAGCTTTCAAATGTTAGGAGAGTGCTAGATAACAAGATGGAAAATACCATAATGCCACTGTATGTCCTCCACAAAATTGTAACCTGTGTAGAGAAAGTGAATATTCTTGTAACAGAAGAACCAGGAGTCAGCCAAGGAAATTATTAGCAGCAAGTTTAAAGCACACACAAAGTATTTTTTCATATACAATACTGTCAGCTTGTGGAACTTGTTGGCAGTGAATGTTATGCATACCAAAAGTATAGCTGGGTTCCAGAAGGAATTAAATATGTTCCTGGAGGATAGATCCATCACCGCTGTTAGCCAAGATGGTCAGGAATGCACCCCAAGCTCTGGATGTCTCAAAACCTCTGACTGCTAAAGGATGGTACTGGATTACAGGGCGTGGATCACTCACTAATTGCCCTGCTCTGTTCATTCAATTTGATGGGTCAGGCACCTACTGAGCTAGATGGAGCATAGGTCAGACCCAGTATGGCTGTTTTCACATTCTTATGCTTAAAAGGCGGCAGAATGAATAGAACCCACTAGCCTGGGAGTGCCACTTCCACCCAAGGTACACTTTGGAAAGCTAGGGTGGCAGTACAAGAGGGTAGTCTGAATTATACACAAACAGAGGAGTCATCTTATCCCTTACCACAGAGGATCAGGAGACCTCTAAACTGATGGAATTAAAATTTCTTTTAATAGATGGGTCACATTCTGTCCTTAGGCCCCTTGGATTATCAGCCCTGAGTAAATACATATTTAGCACTAGACTAAAATGTTATGTCAATACATGGAAAATTCGTTGCCCATTCCAGCCTGCTGACATGGCTTTAAGCTATACTGCAACTGTATCTTGTTGGGAAAAGTGATTCATACTAGCTAAATTCATCTTTATAGTGGAGGTAAAATGTTTTCAGAGTGGAACAAAGAGGGACAATGCTATTATTTCGCTTCCAATTCTCCTCCCGCTTCTAATTCCCTGCCCAGTTATTAGGTGTTCTGCTAGTTTCTTCTGGAAAGAATATAGCCTAGTATCAGCAGTATTGTTCTACAAAATGGTGGCCCAATCCCAAGTGAATAGCACATAACAGTGACAAAGATGTTGACAGAAACAAGTGGGGGTATAGTAACAGAGAGGAAGCTGTGCTAGGCTATACACTATCAAAACAAAAAGCAGTCAAGTAGCATTTTAAAGACTAGCAAAATAGTTAGGTAACTTTTCATGGGACAGACCCACTTCTTCAGGGTCTGTCCCATGAAAGCTCACTTAATAAACTATTTTGCTAGTCTTTAAAGTGCTACTTGACTGCTTTTTGTTTTGAAACTGGGGTATCTGTAACGTATGTATCAGCAAGTTCTATAATTATACAGCTAAACTTATTCTTCCAAGATATAGGCTGAAAATTTAAATGAATCTTTAGATAACATTTCTACAAACATAAAAATGAAAAAATATGACACAACCTAGTAATAAAGACATGGTTATAAACAGATGTACACAATAACATAATTGGTCTAACATTTTTTGCGAACACAGGATTTAATTATTGTATGTTGATATAATGAGAACTATACAAAGGGAATAATTTTTCTGACATAGAAATAAACCACAATATTCTGCTTAGTGTGACTTTTTTTCAACATCGCGTTTTAAGTGTTTGTGTGTTGATTAAACTTTAGGTTAGTGTGTCAAAAAAAACTGTTCCAAGGTTATGACATTTGGGTGTTCAGTTGTAGATTTAACACTGTGTCTATCCTTGTGATGGTTCACTTGCCAAAAATGGAAGATAATGTTCTGCCTTAACCAAATGAAGTGATGCATTCTGACTTCCTGAGGTTAAAAAACCCCTCTTGAGAGCTAATAAAATATTTATCCAGACTTCATCTTACTGAATTTACTATTTGCTAAAACAGGCAAAACTGTGCAGGCCTGTAATGAGATAATCTGTGTTTGAGTTCCCCCTTTATTCCTGTAGAACAATTTTTCATATACATTTTTTTTATTTTTCTTGAATATCAGGGGGAAGTAATTCCAAGTGGAAAGAGAATTTTGCTGAACATCTGGGAACATAATGTGGAAAGTTTGATGTATAGCATCTTGCTGACATGTAATTGCAGTTAGCTCAGTAAAGCTGTAGAGTAATATGTATAAAAGAGTTTTTTTCTAATAAATATAATTTCTTTCAATCAAATAAGTAATCCATGCACAAAAATGACATTAAAGGAATAGTCAGATTGTGATTTAAATAAGCAAAAAGTGAAGCAGTCCTGAGCTAAGAGCTCTACAGTAGCATAATTCTGTCAGCTTGCATGTTTGCATTAGAAATAGTCTGTTCTGGACTGGTTACTTAACTGAACAAGGAGATGCCCTGTTTAAAATATATGTTGCAGTCAGGGGGATAACTATTAAAGATATAGAAATATTTCATATACTAGTTACAATGTGTGATTTATTTCATTTCTTTTAACAGAGTAAATGTCAGATGTCTAACTGCCCTTCATTTTATGATTATTTTGTATTTTTCCAGACAGTGCTTTTAAAACCTCACTGCCATTTTTATTCCAGCCATTGCAGAGTAGCTACATTTGGCCGCTTTTCCTAATCAGTACATCAGTGTAAAATGCACTGAAGTCAGAATACTTACTATAAATTAAAGAAGAATTGGACCCTTAAAATTTTGTAGAAATTTCTTGAAAAGGCCTATTTGAGCACAGCCAAAGATGTTTTCAAGAAGGACTTTAGATTATGTATTTTACCTTCCTGCTTTACCATTCTGATGTCAAATTATATTTTTCCTTCATTAAACATAATTGTGTCTGAAACGTAACTGTGAAACAAACCATTACCAAAATGTTGAGCTGTCAGAAATAATCATCAGTTTCAACACAAACTGAGTTTTTTTCTTTTCTTAACATTTGTAATCCTTTGCTGCCTTCTTTTATTGAGGTAGGATCAGGTTGGAGGCTGAGTGATGGGGGAGTTGTTAAGAGAGAAAACTTCAGCACTCAAAGCACAAACTATTTTTTTAATAAACTGACTAAAATGCATAGAGTGCTTATAGTCTGTTTCCTGTTTGTCTGTACACCACCTAGCACATCAAACTGTTCATCAGTTTGTCATCAATATTTTGCAGCACTCTACATGTTGAAAACCTCTGTTCTGTTGTGAACAGTCAGCAGTTCTGCAAATCAGCTTCAGGGTCACAGAAGATGATACATTAATTAAATGGTCATCTGTTTGGTTTAAGTGACTTACCCAATATTGCATAAAGAACTCTAGCAGAGGCAGGGGTAGAATCTGGTTCTCCAGTGTGGCATTCAACTGACTTAACCACAAGATCATCATCGTTCTTCAATCAGTGTGCATTATCTTAGTACCTTCCAGCTTCCACCGTCAATGAAGCACAGGTCCTACAGATCGCACTCATGAACTACACAACACAGATTCATTCCCAGGACCTGGTCCGTCGTCTACACTGAAGGAGAAACAGGTTGCTATCATGTAATTCAAGGCAACGTCATAATGCATATGCACAAAAGGACCTGGTTTTATGGGCAACCTTAATTCTGCATAATATTTGTATTTGACTTTGCAGTCTTAATATTCATGCAATATTTGTTTTGTGTTTTAATCCTTAATAGGAGGGACAGCTCTGTGATTTGAGCATTGGCCTTTTAAACTCCAGGTTGTGAGTTCAACTCCTCCTGCCTCCTCCAAGCCCTGGGGAGCCAGCAAGGAGGCAGCAGCCACCTGCCAGCCCCAGGCACAGCAGCTCCCAGGAGTCCCAAGGAAGCTGCAGGGACAGGGCAACCACAGTGCTCTCCCACCCTCACTTCCCCAAGCCTCCGTGGCAGGGGTGAGGCAGCTGTGGCTGCGTCCCTTTTCTAAAATAAGTAGGGACACTTTTTGGCATCCCAAATACGGGACCGTCCCACCAAAGGCGGGATGGATGGTCACTTTAAACTTCTAGCACAACAAGGTTCTCGCTGTGGTATGAATGATTATGGCTAAATTAACAGCACTATATATGTGATGTTATTCATTACAGTCAGTAATTTTGCAAAAGTGAGACACTGAAGTCTCAAAATGGTTTGCGTGTTGTGATGCCCAAACCATTTTTAACATATACTAGCCTTCCGCACAGGCCATGCATGAGTACTTTAACATATACTAGCCTTCCGCACAGGCCATGCATGAGTACTTTAACATATACTAGCCTTCCGCACAGGCCATGCATGAGTACTTTAACATATACTAGCCTTCCGCACAGGCCATGCATGAGTACTTTAACATATACTAGCCTTCCGCACAGGCCATGCATGAGTACTTTAACATATACTAGCCTTCCACACAGGCCATGCATGAGTACCTTGTAAAGTGGCTAACAGCTTCCCTTTGGCAGAATAGCAAGGCCAGTAACTGTCAAAAGTAGTTGTTGGGTTTTTCTTGTCTTTTTTTGTTTTCATTTTAACCAAAAGTGATTGTCTCACTGAAAAATAGCAAAGCACAACCCATCAAAAGTCAAGAATCTTGTCTTCCTACCTGCAGGCAATAATGTTCAATCATTCAGGCGTTGTTCATAATCATGCATTTCATTACATCATACTTTTTCCATATATAAATTATACCCTATAATTTGTATCTTTCTCCAAGAGTTCATTTCGCACATAGAAGTTAGTGTCTAGTAAATATTGGTGAACCATTGAGAAATTACCCTGATTGTTTAATTTCATTGAAATCTAAATAGCTTTACAGAGTCTTGCTATATGGAAAACTGGATTTGGCTTCAATTTTAACTTATTAAATGTTATCCAATAAAACCCCACTGTAGTTCATATCATGATATCACTCTTTGCTTTTCACACAGGCGATGTCTGAAGTCAAGTTGGGTTCTCCCACTAAATAATTCCATATGGCTGCTTCATTTACCATTTATCATACCCTACTAGATGCTACATGTAGTTGCAGTAACATTTACTGGAACTGATTGATTTTTTGAGTGGGTCATGAGTTCTCAGAAGTTGGATGATCTTGAAAACGTAGCATTCGTCTTTAAAAACCAGAAACACAGTTTGCGCAAAGATCGTGCATAGTTTAGAACTGAGGGCAGAGGAGGTGGTTGGTGCTTTGATATACATGTGTGTATGTAACTTCTGAAGAGCAGAACTTAAAGGTAGGTTTTACTTCAAAAGATTAACTTTTATGGACTCATTCAAAATATTTCTTTCCTCTAGGTAGCTTTTATTTTTAAGTGGAAGCCAAAAGTATTAATGTAGTCTATCAAAGCTAATGTAAAAGAGAATTTGCCATTTTAATTGTTGTTCTGAACATTCAAAAATCTAGACTAAAGCACCTGCAAAAACAGTCCATTCTGCACTTGGTATGGTTTACGGCATCCTTTCAATCCTTCCTTTTCTTTTATACAGTTCTTTGAGGTTCCCTTTGACTCGAATATGAACAGGACAAAAAACAGACCTCTAGTCCGAGGACAGATCAGGTAAGGCTGCCCACACCTGTTCCCTGTAATGAGAAAACAACCTATTGTTCCTTTTATATATCTTCTCCCTTGGTCTGTTTATATAAGCAGGTATTTCAACATGCACATGAAAGACTAAGAAAGTGATGCCACCCTTTGTGTTTTGATAACTCTGAAAGTTTGTAGTAGTCCCATGAGGAGTTCTTCAGTATAATGCATTCTCTTTCAAATATTGGATAGTGGTAGTTAGAAATTACCACCTGCGTGTGCTTTGTGATGAGTCCGTGCAATCGATTAGACAAAAGCAAACTACTGAGCTTTATTTGAAAATGAGCAGCTGATCTTAAATGTTGCTCTCTTACGTGATCCCACCAAAATTTCTTGCTAAAAGGAGCAGAGAATCCATTTTAAATCTGTTGAACTGAGTCCCAACTGACTGCTGTCAGTGCACATTACTTTGGCTACTCTCATCCTAAGTACATGACAAATTTAGAGACTTCTCCCTGTGTTCTCAGTAGAAGCTGTTGGGAGCTGAGCATGTCTGAAAATCTGGCCGTGGATTTATAAGCATCTTTCTCTCATGAAGGAGCTATCGTTGAAAAAATTTTGATTTCGTAATGTCTGGCTAGTTTCTTGTTGTTCACTTAAGCCTCTTTGTGTTGTTTCTAAGCAGGGTGTTCTAGAGCTGCTTATCCTATATATCTTAGGCACTACTGAAACACGTATTGAATTACAAAGTTAAAACGCTATTGTGGTGAAGTTCTGGCTGAGAGTATGTACCAGTCACTTCAGTTGAAAAATGTGGATATTGCGGTTACCCCGAACTTACCACAGCAGGGTCAGAACTAGTGTTCCCTGTAAAGTGTGTGCTTGTGTGGCTGCTTGGATTAGAGTCAAATGCTGTACAGCAGATTAGTAGTGTGCCCACAGTGAGGTTTTTCATTTCTGCTGGTGGTGCACATTTGCACATGCCTCCATGCACGTAACAAATTTATTCCACACAAACGTGGAAAAAACCCACGCATGGATGGAAACAAATAGAGGGAACATTGGTTAGAATTCAGGCCCACAAGCACGTTGAACTCTGTCATGTAAATCAAGTAGGTCATCAGTTTATACGTTTAGCCTGTTACGTTCTATGCATTAAGTTCTCAGAAAGAGAGGAGACAAACCAGCATACATATTTTAGAGCGCTATTGAATTTTACTTAACCTTATACTTGGAAGAGAAACAGCTTGCTCAAGAGTGACTCTGTTGCATACAAGAAAATTGTGAGGCATCCCAACAACCTTTTAGCTAGCTTAGACTACCTGGCTCTAAGTATGGTTTGTTCCTACCATGGCCCTATATATTAAGTGTGTTATCTTTGGAAGTACTGGCATTGCAGTGGGACACATCCCAGTCCCCTAGAAGTCATTTGCACGTTACAAGGGGAGACCTCAGACACCGAAAAAGCTATGAAACATTACAAATATCTGGCATTCAGATGTTGAATGGTGATTGAGAATGGATGGTTGCCTCTTTAAAAAAAAAAAACAAAAAACCTTGTGTGTGGCTTTTACATCTTATCTTCCTTGTGTTCTTCATTGGAGGACAGAATTCTCATGTCTGAAATCAGCACATGTTAAGCATAGTGTACAATTTTGCAGAAGGGTTACCTCCAACTGAACTTTTCCCCTTAATTTGTAACAATAAAGCTCCTGATTTTTAATTTTGAAAGAAATGTAGAATATTTCCTTTTCAGGTAGTTCCTCTCTGTCCCCCTTTCCCTCTTGCAGGATTTTGATTATCTCATTTGTACATGGTATGTGCACTCATTGCTTTTTGCAGGGGGAAGAAAAATGGAGCCCCTTGCAATTTTATAGAACGCCCATAGTGGGAGTTGCTAAAAGTTACCATTATTTAAAAGCATATTATTCTTTGCTTACTTTATAAAGTGCAACTGCCATTTTCTATTTGGTAAATCGTAAAGCCAGAATAAAAATGACATGGTGACATTTACGAAAATAATGTTATATCTTGTCATCTTCTGTTTTCCATAAGCACAAATAAAAAGCTAGCGTCCCCGGGGCTCCAATTTGAAAAGAAACTCAAAGCTATCCCAATTTCTGTTTGCATATCTGTTCAGTTTCTCAGGGATTAGGTTTCAAACTCTTAAAAAAAAAACATTACACCTAATTTGCAAATTTAAAATGAAGCCCTCGTTCATAAATGATTCAACAATCAATTTTAGTATAGCATTTCCTTGATTTGTGCCAAGGATTATTTATAACAAAATTACATTTTCCCTGAGGGTTCCATGAACAGTTGGTCCTCTTTATTTCTGTGTTTTATCCATCACCTTTGCAGGACTGGGAAAAAAAAGTGATGGATGAAATTACAAGAAAATTGAGACAAAATAGTACAGTTAACCCTGGGGCTAAATTCACTCTCATTGTAAATAGTTGGAGTACTTCAATAAACTTGTTCTGATTAGTTCTGTAAGATGGTACTAATTACAGATTCCTGAGATAAGTTAATTTTGTTTAAAGCACATTTTAGGGAATACTGTAATGAAGATATCTGGCAAGCACAGGGTGAGCCAAATTTCACACTTGCTGTACACTAGTATATCAGCACTCACTTAGACCAGGTCTGTATTTGGCCAAGTAACATGAAAAGAGGAGGAAAGCTTCCTTTTGTCATCGTAGTCATACTCAATAGAGAGTTTTATATCACTCCACATTAGCTTTGCCTATAGTACTCCCTGACTCAAGTTAGCATAATTGGAAAATGTATTATAAAAATTCTTGATTTAGGGAGGGCAATTTGTTTTACAAGTTAACAGCATCCAGACTGACAAATACATATTTATCATACTGTAAACTTTCTCAGCTTTCTTCTTTTCTCTTGCATATTCCCTTCCACCACAAAATGATAATGTTAGGGACCTCATGTAATCACACATCAATCTATGTACCTGGCTGTCAACAGCTAATTTAAAGTTATTTAAAAGTGTCATTTACCTTGAATGATGTTGACCTAATTCCCTATAGACTTTGACCATGAAAACCTTAACAGAGATTTTCTTCAGTGGTGTGGCAGAGTAGAATAAGCCCCTGGAAGTGATCTGGCAGTTGTATATTTTGCCACATACTCCCTGGTATTCTTTGAGCTTCTTTTTACCATGCCGGTTAAATAAAATTCTTAAATGGTTATGCTAAAGACTAGTGAAAACAGGCTAGACATAGCTGGATAAATTGTATTTAAAAGACTGGTGTCTTTTGGCTCTGGGAATGGATCCAAAATTTTTGGATGTGCACAGAGTTCTTGCCCCTGTGCTTAAACTGTGTTTAAATCATTTTGAGTCTAGTTTTGACTCTGGTTGCTTTTTCACTGAAGCATTTGGCATACATTTTGATTCTCCTGCTGTTCCATTCTCACTAGCTGACCCTCCACTGTGGCACCGCAGTGCAAACGAGCTAATACAGTCACAGAGAGGTCGCTGTGTTAGTCTGTTTCTTCACAAAACAAAAAGCAGTCCTGTAGCACTACCGAGATTAACAAAATTGTTTATTAGGTGATGAGCTTTTGTGGGACAGACCCACTGCTTCAGAGCTGGAAAATTTAGAATTCTCCACATCTAAAGAAGTGGGTCTGTTGCACAAAAGCTTGTGAGCTAATAATTTTGTTAGTCTCTGTAGTGCTCCAGGGCTGGGTTTTTTGCTTGTTTATTTGTTTTTAGCTAATACAGGATAAGAAGCATTGACCAGTGATCTTCCAATAGTATGATCAGTTCTGATGTGGAGGATTCACTTTTAGGGAAGCGAAGGTAATTAAATCTCCATAGCCTAGCTCGTATGATGCATGGCCTCAGTAGTGGCTCCAGATTGAGATGGAGGCTTTGACGTGGACATCTGCCCACTAATGAGCTGCGCTGAGATTATCAACTTACTTTAGAGGCTACTGAACTCTGAAAACCTCCCTCAGTTGCTGCTAGCTTGGGCAGGAATCAAACCAATGCCTTAAAAATCTCTTGAACCATTGAGTCCCTATATAAGTTATTTGTATGCTGTGTATTTACTGTAAATGTGATAATTTATGAAAGTGCTTTTAAAATTGTTTAGTATATTAAAGAAATTATTACTGCAATATCTCATTTCTCCTCCTACTTTTCATTGTGGTGGTGCCCTTAAAGTTACAAATCATAGACCAGGCAGTGCTCTGGAGCCTGAGCTCTGAAGATACGATCTTGGGAAGGTTATTGTTGGGAGGAAGAATCTTCTTTCATAGTTACTGGAGCATGTGGAGAACTGGCCTGACCTTGTGACCGTCTGAGCAGAACAAGTGGTGATGCACAAAGACCCTACCGAGTTGGAACCCCTCTACCATAAGGGGCACATATGCTTATTCTTTCACAAGCCCCAGACCCTGTTTCTTTCCCTTTCCTCTCACCCTTTGCGTAGAAAACCACACCAATTCTGCTCCCGGGAGACCTCCAACAATTGGTTGGTGAATTTACCCTAAATTAGCTTTGACTGTCCTGTTTCAGCTGACTCGGGTTTGCAGGGCTTGGGCTGTAAAATTGCAGTATAGACATTCAGGCTCAGGCTGGACCATCCTGTTGCAAAAATAACAGAAGTAGAACTGAATGCAGCATGCCACGAAACACTATCAGTCATCCCAACCTGCCCACATGTTCTCCTCCCTATTCTGACCCCCGAGTCCTGTTTGGAAACACAAAGTACTCAAAATGTTCCTCATACTTGGTTGCAGTGTTAAACTCATTGAGCATATTTATGTTCCATATTATAAAAACAGTTGTTATTTTTCCTGCTGTGAATTATGCTTGTGTAATTGATGGGAAGAATTTCCACACAGACAGCCCTTTGATTTCAGTGAAATGGCAGCAGCCGTTCTTTTTAGTTTCCTGTTCAGTATGATTTATCCCATACTTTTCTAAAATGCTGGGTTTGATTTTCTGGCAGATCTGTTTAAATAAATCTCTTATACTAGCCCCAGCAGCTGACTTAGTTTAGTTTCCCTCTTCTACTAAGGTAAGCATCCTGATCCATTATAGGTTGAAGGTGAGTGTCCTGATTTTTCTTCTACCACACATTTGCATATACTATGTTAAACAGCAGCAGTTTTCATGCACTACAGCACAGTTGGATGAGCAAGGCTAAGCACTCATAAAAAGTTAATACAGGAGCATATTTCTCTAGGGTCGTGTTCGCGCTACAGAGATCTTTCAAAAGAGGATCTTCCAGAAGACCCTCTTTTGAAACAGCACATCTATACACAAAAAGCAGATCGATCAAAAGATTGATCCTCTCTTTCAATAGAGAGCCCCAGGTCTTTCAAAATAATGGGTCAGGGATCTGTTTGGACCAGGCTGGATTCTACTGCACATAGGGGCATAGCCAGTTGGTGAAGTGTTCTGCTGAACTCCTAGAATTGTCTCAAAAGGTTGGGAACAATGAACCTATCAGAAACTTGATAATTAAACTATTTGAATATAATTACATAGGCTATAATTGGAAGCTAACCTGCAAAACAAAAAAAAGAGAGAAAAAAAGCATTCTTAACTGTGTTTTTTTCGTGTATGTTTTAATAAACTCAAACTCTTGGTGCTCAATTTGGTAGCAGATGCTATTTAACCAAAATCTTAATGCCACAAGCCTCATAATGCCTCTGATATTTGCAGAAATGAATTGAATGTTAATTTACTTTGATAAATATTTTTCCTGGGTCTTTTATTAGCCCCTCACTTTTACAATGCATTAATAATTATTTTCTGTATTTTGCCTTCCTGATTCTTACAGCTATTAACTGTTGATACAGCTATTAACATGCAAAGCTTTCACAGTTTTTGACACTTATGACATGAGTATCAATTTTGACCAGATTTTGCTCATATCAAAGAAAAAAGACTGTCTGTCCCCCTGGTTTTTCATTTTAAATTGATCGGGTTACATTGTTCGAGAACAAACGTTACCATCAAGCCCAGTTCTTCAATGTAGGCTTTTCACTGATTGGGATGTCATTGGTGAGTCTTCTGTCAGTTTAGCAAACCAAGAACGTGCTGAAGAAATGTCATTCGGGTTACACACCTATCTGTCAAGTAATTAATGTGTAATGAGGATGATTGTATTCTCACTAATCCAGTGTAAACTGGGAATAACTCAGCTGAAGTCACTGGAAGCACATTGGTATATATGAGACAAGTTTGACCTTGGTTTACACTGAAAGCTGTACTAAAGATTTAACAATCCACTATCTTAAGCCAGCATTTTAAAGTTTCCCAAAAGTCCCAGTACAATTTTGGCTCCCATTTAAAGCTTAAACCTTTACTTAAATGGCTGATTGTTCTGGTCTCTTGGGTGGTCATTTCAGGCAGGTTTCACTGTATTTAAGTTAAAATGAAAACTCTATAAACCTGTAATTCTTCAGAAATAATCATTGCAAGAGATCAGATGCTTATTTCCCTCTGGAAAACATTCCAGTGTTTTGCTTAGAAAATACTTCATTTTAAAGAGAAGGCCCTGAGATCTTTTTAGGTGATAAAAATGTTACTTTTTTCGGTGGGAGGCTTTTTGTCTTGTTTCAACAAGAGCACAATTCAAAGCAGACACCACTATGGCAGCCCTTTCAAGCAACTTTTATGCTGCCTGTTTGCAAGCTTTTTTATTGTTTGAAAAACAAGTATGTGCCTTTTTCCCCCACTAGGTTCCTTTTCGGTCCTGTGTTTTTTCAGAAGGTGAGCAAGTGGGCTCCATTTGGTAAATAAGAAATAAAAAAGACAGCTTTACATTTTTGACATGTTCAGTTATTTGTAAAAAATGTAGTCTAGGCATTCTAAGCAGCAGGGCTTTCTCTCCCCCCATCCAGCCTCCCCGCCTCCATTTAATTCTTTCCATAGCCACGTCATAGAGGATGAAGAGGGGATCGGGAGAACCTTGGGGCTAAAACACAATTTAATGAGAATAAAACCCACATCAAAGGGTGGCCTAATGGAATGATATAATGCTCACTGTGCCACTTTCCCAAAGGGACTATGGATGACAGTGCTTATATTTCAATTATCTATTCACTTGGTGCATAAGATGTTGATTACATGATTCTAAGATATTAGAGTCCTTGTGTAGCATTCTTAGAAAAATATCGATTCTGCACATTATCCTTTTAACAAAATGTATATTAGCAGGAAAGTTTCTATAGCTACATAAACATAAGTATACATATAGCTATATATTCTCAGAGCAATTTGAAAAGCTTTATTAACTCCAGCATACAGTCACATTTATGTTGATTAAAATGAAGACTGCAGAAGTTACTAGCTATTCAGCTTGTGTCTTCAGCTAACTCCTGCTGTCTGACAATAATTCTGCAGAAGCTCAATAGAGACATTCCTTTGTAGGCAGCTCTCTGTTTGTTAAATATAAATCCAACGGAAACACTTGACCCCTCCAGCCTGGCTGCTTTTTCATTCAGCGGTGGGGCCTTTACCACCGAATTATTTATCAGAATCTCTAATTGTGTGTGGGACGCTTGATAAATTTGAGTACATTGTACATCACATCACATTAGGAAACATCCCAGATGCTCATGTATAAACCAGGAGTCACGGTGCATTTGGCTAAATAGTGGCTCCATCTGCTTGTGAGGAACACGACAGAGAGGTGATATTGACTCCTAATGGAGTTGTTTTATCCTTCCATGTCAGCACCACACCAGGGGGTAGAACACAGCTAACTGGAAGCAGCCAAACCATTGTGTACCAATCCTTCTGATTTTGTGTTTGATATGAACAGACCTTTTGGAACACTCTGGTTTGAGCTGTCCCATTTTTAAAAACTCACTTGAGGCAAACAGTTTACTTTGCTTTAGAGACAGTTATGGGAAATGGATTTTTACAAACCATCCATTAAGGCACAGAAACAAACAAATATTGTAAAGCCCAGTATCACATCTTGTCCAGAGGTGTTTCCTTCTGATCCCACCTTACTGAATGTGTCAAACATTTCAGGTCCGTGTTTGTAAATTTTGGCTTAACACAATCAAAATCCTAACACTTTATTCCCTTTTAATAGTACTAAACTTTATCTGGTCTAACCAAAACAGCAATGTTATTCAACATGTGCCCTGTGTTTCAAGAAATGTCAGTACTCAACAAGTCCATTACAGAACTGCCTGCGATTGTAAGCTGTTACACTTCGAATGCTGTTTACAATAAGTCATGTTAAAAGTGCATTTCTTCTATAAAGGACAGAGTTTATCGAGTATCGGAGGGGTAGCCGTGTTAGTCTGGATCTGTAACAGCAACGAAGGGTCCTGTGGCACCTTATAGACTAACAGAAAAGTTTTGAGCATGAGCTTTCGTGAGCACAGACTCACTTCTTCAGCATCTGAAGACCAGCATCTGAAGAAGTGAGTCTGTGCTCACGAAAGCTCATGCTCAAAACTTTTCTGTTAGTCTATAAGGTGCCACAGGACCCTTCGTTGCTGTTAGAGTTTATTGAGTCTTTAAACAGGGTATAGCTTACACGTTATCAACTTGGCAAGTCAGATAGCAGGTTTTTTTTCCTCACTTACTTTAATTAGCTTTTGTTGGCACAGTCCATGCTGTTTAGTCTTTATAACTAGAGAGGCTGCATTCCTGAGGTTAAAATATGCAAAGAGCCTCCCTCAGGTTTTATTTGAAACTACTTGATAAGGGCATAGAATCAAAGCAAATGCTTTATTATAAATCAAAGAGTAACTTGATGCAATTTGCAGAGATTCTCACTAATGTAGCTGCAGGATGATAAGATCTTGTATAGTAACACGCTGTGATGTTGGATATTTGTTGTTTTCTTACTGTATTTCTTCAGATACCAGCCCTAGTCTGGGCACACCCATCCAAAAGGTTCCAACATACAAAATTATGCATAAACTTGATTAAAATATAGTTACTCCAGCTCTCACTTAATTCCTTGAGTAACATCCTGAGAAAACAGTAAAATTTGTGCACTGCTCATGGAGTACACTGGTGTTTTGCATGTGCCCTGGCCGTCATATTGAAGGAGCGTTTGCAGCTTACCTCCTTCCACCCCCACTCTCTGCACAGTCATTATCCAAAGTGTTGCATGTTTAATATGAGGAGCTTTTAGGTCAGACCTGCTCGTGTTAGCATTGAAAGAACTGTTGAAATGGTTCTTGCTGTGTGACAGCGGAACAGAACCTGGCATCACTCGGGTCATTTGACTCTGTCCCCACATTGATTGCAGCAAATGTTCACAGTTCTTTTAGGGGAGCCATTTTGGGGGTCCTTTTGCATTTTGGTGCGTGTTGAGCTCATGTCATTCCTGCTTCTGCCCACCTTAAACTCAGAAGTCCATTTCCTTCTTTCATGAACACCGACTAGTGATATTTCCAAAACAACTGTCTCCTCACCCAGCTCCTGTGCACTTAAATCAAAGATAAAAGGTAGACAAAATATTCTAAACAGAGCTAGGTTAATCAAGGTAGAAAGCATAGGCCATAGGTTTAAATACAAACACTATTACTGTGCCTTACACAGGCGAAAGTTCTTTGTCTGTGTCAGCTGCTGTGAGCCTGACCTTTGCTGTCCCAGAAAGCTCAAAATCTCACTCTACCAAAGTGGACAGTTTTACTTCATAGAAGAAGCAGGTTACTTTATCATCTCATTCTCTGCCTCCCATCTCTAAGGAACAGGCGAGAGCTCCACACTCATCTTATTATGTGACACAGAGATAGCTGTGCTAGTCTATATACTGTCAGACAGCAAAGCAGTCCAGTAGCGTTTTAAAGACTAACAAAATAGTGGGTCTGAAGAAGTGGGTCATCATCTAATAAATTATATTGTTAGTCTTTAAAGTGCTACTGGACTGCTTAGTTGTTTTCATCTTGTTATGGGTTGTGTTTAATATATATTGTCAAGCCAAAGTTACCTGGATCAAGGCCACAGAAGGAGAGTAAGCAGCACCATAGCTGTCTTTAAAAATCAGTGGTTTATCCTGTGTTCAGTCCTCTAAACCATGTCACCTTCCATTTTTTGATCTCTTTAAGACTTTTCTTTCTTTATGCTGCTGCTGCATTCTAGCTTTCATATACTCCCAAGGCAAGTCTGCATTACAGCATGTTACCGCACTGGAACACAACTGTGAACAAGAGCGTTAAATGACTCAGCATTGGCATGCCGTAGTGATAACTGACATAAGATGCTGAACATGATTTGTGCAAGTCTACTCTGCTTAGTAAATCATAGTCAGCATCATGTCGTATAACATGTTCAGACCTGATAATTTTGTAGTATGGACAACTTGTATGAAAGTAAGGCCGGATTAGGACTTGCTGCGTTCCTCCTGACTACCTGCCTTTTGCTGGACTACTTCCTACCTACAGCTTTCCCCTGAATGATATTTTAGTCAAAGCTTGCTCTTGATGAATTGTGGGGATGCTGGTATGACTATTCCCTTTTAGTAAGAACTTCTGCATAACTTTTGTTCTAGTCTATATTTATTTATATGATGTCTTTCACTGCAAGAGAATCGTCTCTGGGTGGGAACATGGCAACTGTTTACTGACACTTCACAAATACTTTTAAGATCAGAAATGAAGAGTATACACTGAAAACTGCAGTGAGGGTTTCTGTAGGCAGAATGCAGCTTCCGTACATTGTAATTTGGCCAGATTCCACCATTCATCTGCTCTAACAGCTAATGGTGTCTAGAGTCTCACTTTCCCTTGGACCATTGCTCCTGCCATCTTCTGAAACAGTAAATAATTCCTTCCCATCATTGTTACTGGTCTCTGGAAAGGATTTAGTTTCTGATCTTATTTCTATTAAATCTTCTAATGGCTGACCAAGTTTTCTGCTGATAATGTCTTAGAAAACAACTAATGTTTTGCACAGCGAAATTCTCCATCCTGATCAGCCTACTGCAACTTCCGCATCCTTTACTTTCTAAGGGTATTGTCTGCAGGGAGCTCAGCAGAAGCGGATGTTGAAATGATTGTAGGCTAAGAACCAAATCCAGAGAGGAAGGTTGCTGTTTTGGGAGGAAATAATGCCCATTTCATTGTGGGGTTGTTTTTTTTTTTCCAGTTTGCACCTGGTTTTTATAGGAGTAGAAGATTGAGATTTTTAACTAAAATGAGTGGGTCACTTACAAGCCAGTTTTGTAAGATTATAAACCAGGATTTAGTTTAAATATTATGGGGAGTATTTTCCAAATTTACTGTAGGTTAGACTTATAAGCCCTTTAAAAAAATAACATTTTCCTGACTATGGGGGAGCTGTGAAAATTATTCACCCAATCACTCCTCTCTGTCTGTCAAAGACATACAACTAGGAGCATGTTAATTGTCCTTGAGTTTATTAAGAATTGTTATGATTTGCTTTATGGTGTGTACAGCAAATGTAATAAGAACATAAACCTTTTACAAGCATAGATCTATTTTATTTTTAATGTTGTCTTTTAAATAAAGTGACAAGGCCTTTTGCAGGTGTTTTTTTTAATCACAAAGGACAAACAGAATCAGGAAGTTAATTTATATCAACATTAAGAACAGCCAAACTGGGTCAGACCAATGGTCCATCTAGCCCAGTATCTAGAGCCTTGTGCAAATACAAATGACTGACTGTGAATGCAGGCATCCCTGGATGGATTTCAGTATCTGCTGATCCACAGGGCTCTGCTCCCAAGAGAAGCTGCTGCCAAAAGTGATCCGTGTGGTGCCACTGTTCCTGGGACCCAGTGCCCTGAGCTGGCAGCGTGGCGGGGGGTGAAAGAGCTGCAGAGCTAGGAGGAGCTGCCGACATGGGGTGCTAGCTCCCTGGAGCAGCTGCACCATGCTCGTGTCCTTTGGCTTCAGCATCTCCTGAGAGTAGACCGCTGTGGTTCAGCAAATACTGATGTCTTCTGTAGCTATCTGCATCCATGAGTAGACATTTATGCATGTGCAAAGCTCTGCCATCATCCTTTCTTCTGACTATGGCCAGTACCAGATGCTTCAGAGAGAGTGAACAGAACAGACTCCTGTTTTACACTGTCACGTTCTTGCATTAGGAGATTTAGGGTCGGCTTGAGCGTGAGGTTGTATCCCTGATCATATTGACTAATAGACATCAATGGACCTGACCTCTATGATCTCATCTGACTGTTTTTGAACCCAGTTATTTGTTGGCCTTCTCGGCTTATGACTCATGAGGTCCAAAGGTGGACTGTTCGTTGTGTGAAGGATTATTTCTTTTTTGTTTAAGCGTGGTGCCTGTTAATCTTATCGGTTGACTCCTAGTTCTTATGTTGTGTTATCTGCCTAAGCATAATACAAGTGTAAGAAGTTGTACGTTAGAATAAGTAAATTAAATTCTCTTCATAGTTGCTCAGTAGTAACTTCATTCCAAACCTGTGGTCACTTTGACCCTAGTCCTGCAGTCTGATCCACCACACAAGAATGACACACAAAATGTACTGGTTCATAAGGCCAGAGCCTGATATTTATTTGGAGTTACACTAGTAGAAAGGAGACCAAGACAAGAACTATAATATAAAGCTCTAGAATGAAAAAGCTGGACCACCCTGGACTCCTGCTTATTGCTCCCACATAATTTTCTGCTGAAATCCCTCTGCTTTGTCTCATCCTAAACCTCATGTCTTTGCGGAAGTCACCAAAACTGACTAAGCCAGTTTTGAGTAATGTGTGCACAAAAAAGAAAGATGTGTCCATTTTAGAATGAAATGAATCTGTTAACATAGTTCTGTTAGTTTATGATTGTTTTCAAGTCGGTGGCTCTGGCAAGGAGGAGAGAACATCTGCAGCTCAGATTCTTTAGGAACCAGAGAAGCTAATTGCCTCCAATTGGGTTAAAATACAGTGCCAATTACACTTTTAAACAACAGCTATATACTGTCATAACAGGAAGGTTTGGATTCCATGCAAGGATTATTTCCTCGTCAGGAGAGAAATGAATTGACCCAGGTACAAGATATTTTACCCTAGTCTAATTTATTTACAATAAATACCAGTCTAATTTATTTACCATAAATATACTTTTGAACATACATGTAGTAAAACCAGAGTTCAGTTTCCAAATGTGAGCCACAACTCAAGAAGACAACTCTGTGTCAGTTTCCACCCAGATTTGTATGTTTTCTGTTGCAAGACTCACCAGACATTTCAGGTTCACCATACTCTCAACATATTAAATCCTTTGTAATATCCAGGTGCCACTTAATATCAAATACCCCTTCCTCTCCTGGTCAGATGGTCTAAGTGTCAATCAAGAGCACTTCTAGTTGATGCTGATGATTCTGGATTTACTCTATAGACAAAAGAAGGTAGTGCTGGCTCAAAAGGAGTCTGATCTTATGTCTTTGCATTTTAAAGTGACTTCTTTTGAGACAATTGTCAACTCCTTGTCAGTAGATTGGATGTTTATAGTGGTGACCTAAATTTCCCCATTTAAGTGTCTTTAAGCGTTTGGCCAATAATTCATTAAGGCTTTAGTACCATAGTGGTATTTATACTCCTTTTGTGCAAATAGCTCGTCCTCCCATTTCAAACGTAATTTCTTCAGTACAGCTCATTTTTTCAGATCTTCATCATATCAGTATTTTACTCTTGGAAGTGCTTGCAAGTTTTAAGTTATCACCATAGCCTTCAAGTGTAGTGGGTTGTGTTACCTGCAAGCTAAGTTCACAAACAATCCAATCAGCAAGACATCAAGCAGAAGTCCAGCTAACCAGGTTAAGGAGCACCGGTAAACCCCAGTGTACGTTACAGACTACCATACTGTTGTAGCTAGGTAGAGGAACAATGATGTTGTATCCAGTTCTTGTTCAGATTCACCCTAAAACATTCCCAATGTACCCTTTCTGATGAGCTTCTACACCAAAATTCATGTGAATTGCGAACAGAGGGTAACTGAGATCTGAGCAATATAGGTGGCATAATGATACTGCTTCTTTATATTTGAAAAGAAAGTTAAATAATTCATAGAAGGGATTGACAAGTCTCTGCCATATTTTACCCCTCCCCAAAGACCTCTTCTCAAGCTTCAGGCATAGTGACAGAAAAATGCATGTTCAGATGGCCCAAGTTGATGGGGAAATGAAAAGGGTGGGGGAGGGCGAAGGGGCAGAGTTCTCAATTAGAACTGTAATTTACTTTTGCATTTTAGTTTTAAAATAAATCATCTTCTAGCCATCATTGTGAGTCAAGAACCTTTTTGCATGATTGAGTGAGAGAGAATAAATGAATATCTATTAGGATTCTTCCCCAACTCTACACTTTCTTATTTTTTGTTAAAATAGTGCTATTTTAGCTCATTGATAGATACTGTTTAGTTTAATGGAATTCCGGTTCTTTGCAACATCAGATTCCAATCAGAAACTTTACATATCTTTCATAATATAAAATTGTGCTCTGGTCGTGAAAGAGCAGCTTCTCTTTGTTCAATAAAGCTTGTGATAGATATGGCGTAAGAAGTACGTAAGCAGCAGCAGTGAAGAAAAGTGTTTTCCCAGCAATAAATCCATTCTGCTGAAGCTAAAATCTGTTTTTTTCCTTTTAATTATGATGAAATATCTCACAGATAATGTTGTATCCAGTTCTTGTTATTCAGATTCACCCTAAAACATTCCCAGTGTACCCTTTCTGATGAGCTTCTACACCAAAATTCATATGAATTGCAAACCAGAGGGTAACTGAGAGCTGAGCGATATCAGTGGTGTAATGATAAACAGAAATCCGAATAAAAATTGTAATTGAATGTAAAAACATTTTGTTACTCTGTGCTCAGTTAAGTGTTTGAAAGGTAAATACGCTGTGTATAAGTGTACTAAATGGAAATTAATGAAAAATAAACAAAAATAATTAATTGTGTAACCACATTGAGATAAAACATCAGATTTGTGTGTGAATAGCTTTATATCAGTCAGAACCTGGCAGCCTCATATTTCTGAACATACATATCTTTAACCAAAGTTAAAGATTTTTACGAGTGTCAGTGAAGAACTACCAGTCCAGAGAATGTTATTGCAGTTTCAGTTTCCCTTATTATTATTACTACTATTATTTCTGCATTACTTTTTAAGTTTTCCAGTGTTAGAGAATATGGTTTTTGTTAAGAAGATATAAATACTGCAACTTGAAAGAATTTATGCAGAAAGTTAGAATGTACTTTCTCCATTGGTGGATTGCCATCATTCAATTGTTACTTTGAGTTCAGAAATTGTACGGGCACTTTCTTAGCATTCCATCAGAAATCCTTTCAAGGTGGCACAGTGCTTCTTGGAAAGAAAGGCATACAATTTATGACAAGACCTGCCTTCTCCATTCCCCTTCACCGGCGTTATGCCACTCAAGGATTCAGTTGTGCCAGGGAAGTACTGGCTGACTCTTCAGGGCAGCTTTCCATTTTCTGAGGATTTGTGTCAGCAGAACATCAGGGAGGTGGGTAGATTTTCTTCCCCATTTTCTAACTTACATTAACAGGAAGAGCTCTCTTTATTGTAGCTATATCACTGTAATTGCTTTGTCCCTAAAAGCCTGAGGTGCCTGCTTTTCTTTCCTTGGAGCAAGAATATTGGCCTGGGTGTAATTGGCCAGGGGAACTTTCTGGAAGGTCAGGGCCTCCCTTCATTTGCTTGGCAGATCTCCAGAACAGGTCTGTTTATTTGAGAGGGTTGTGGGGCTGTAGGCTGCAGCTTTTTAAAATTTCTTTGTGAGCTGATCAATATTCCTCCCACTGGAGACCATGTCCCCATTGTAGCTAAGCACCATATGACCAGGCGCAACGGTCCCAGGCTCTTCATCTACGCTGGGGTTGGTTGCATGCACCCATTGCATGCTTGGGTTCTAGGTATGCAGGAATCTGAGGTGCTTCTCCAGAGGTCAACAACACAGTTCCTCGTATAGGGAAGCTGACTGTCAGTTTTTCTACATTGGATTGGACATCTGTATACTGATGCTTTTTCCATGGATAGTCTACTAACTTAATCTTGCACCAGAAGCAGGTTTTGAACTCCATTAAAAACAGGAGAGGTGGCTTACTCTCTGGTATGTAGATGTATTTACTGAGGAATTTCGAAACATGGGGTTTAACAAGTTCATATGTGGTTTTGGAAAACCTATTAGTGCATGGATGAGCCCAAGAAAAGTCAGGATGGGTGGCTGCCCTGGGCTACCCATGCACTTTTGAGTAGCATTTTCTAATACCTAACCAGCATAAAAGAAGAAAATGGCATTAATGGTGTTGTGCTTAGCATTGCTATCTCTGAAGCGTGTGCCAGAATATAATGGGGAAATGACTGGTAGCCTTAAGGATAACACCCCCTGTTCTTTTTGTCTCTCTACTAACTTGTTCAGAGCTTCTATCATTTCCAGACAGTCTGTTCTTGAGAGATTTTAGACTGAGTCTTTTTTTATTACAATAAATTTTTTGACAGCATTGTATGCAGATGAAATTTTCACCTAGAATAGCAGTATTGAGATTTAATCTAAGACATCAATCTCACCTTTATTGTCTCAATATCCTTTACCTGTCACCATAGAACATTATGAAGTCAGTGCTAATTTAGCATTGTTTCTGTGGGTAGCAGTGAACAAATTATAGCTCAGAGGGAAATAAATGTGGCATTGTTGATGAGCCTGTATCTCAAATGAACAAAGCAGGCAACTCATCAGATGCAGCTAAGCCTTGCTTTTTTTGGTCTGGCAAAAATCATGCAACATTATAATTTAATTGTTAAGAAAAAGAGTTCTGCCTTTCTTGGCAGGGTGGGAGGCGGCTGTTTGGCATCATTAAAGGGGTTGTGAAGAGGAAAATGAATGTCTGAATTATTTGGCTTCTTTTTGATATATAAGAAGGGTTGGTCGGTAATTCTTCAAGAAGATGCAACCAGGTGTTCCCTGTAGATGTGTGTGCGCCCAGTGCACAGAAGCCACAGAAGTTGCCTAGCAGTACCTGTGATGTGGCATTCTTGCCCTGCGGCCATAGCCCCTGTCCTGAATATATGATGGCATTGCCTTCCTAACCCCTTCTGTTCCTTCTCACGGCCCGTGTCTAGAGTCAGAGCTTGGTGTGGTGTGTTCACCTCATGTTATCTGGATCAGTTTTTCTGTGAGCTTTTTGTTTTCCTCAAGGTAGCAGTTAGTTTAACCTAAATGTAACGTACGGTAGTGTTAATTAAGAGCAGTTGGCTTCCCTGCGTGGTGCTCTCATCCAGGTTCAAGCGTTGTATGTCGCAAGAGCAAGTCATCACCAACAGAGAACGTGAGCTGTGAGGAAGGAATGAAAGAACTGGGCTCATTTAGTTTAGAAAAGGTCAGACTGAGAGGGGATATGATAGTGGTTTACAAGTACCTAAAAGAGTGTTTCAAGGAGCGGGGAGAAGATTGTTCTCTTTGGCCTCTGAGGATAGGACAAGAAGCAATGGACAAACCGAAGCAAGGAAGGTTTAGGCTGGACATTAGGAAAAACTTCCTAACTGTGAGGGTGGTTAAACACTGGAATAATTTGCCTAGGGAGGTTGTGGAATCTCCATCACTGGAGATATTTAAGAGCAGATTAGATAGACATTTATCAGGGATGATCTGGATGGTACTTAGTCCTGCCATGAGGGCAGGGGACCGGACTCAATGACTTCTCAAGTCCCTTCCTGTTCTAGTATTCTATGATTCTATATCAGGGAGCATCAGGCTGCTCACCTCTCAGTCTCTGACTTTTCACTAGTTTGTGAATTTTCCAGTGCCATGGTTTCCACTGCTTGATCCCACCTTTGTACCCTTGGCATCTTCTGATGGTGTGACAGAGCATATGGACACTATTCTAGGCATCCCGGCTGAAATTCTGCAGGAGAATACGTTGTTGGATATTTTCCAAGTATCAGCTCCCAGGAAAGTAGCCTTGCTGATAAACTTGAGGCCTTTTTGGAGCCTGCAAAGGGCCCCGGAGCACTCCTGGTGTATTGCCTCCCATTGCAAAGCAGATAGAGCCAGTATGTTTTCCCCTTTCAGGATTGTTGCTCCCGTTCAGTCCCCACACTCTTGTCATACCTGCAGCCCATGAGAGGTCAGAGCAGCCGAAGTATAAATCCACTCCTAAGGACAAAACATCCAATTGAAGGACTTGATTGGGAGGCTGATTTGTACCACAGATGTGCGTGACAAACCAGCAGGCATTCCTCTCAAATTATGGCTGTGTTAATTGCGTGGCAATGTCTGAGTTTGAAGACAAGTTGCCAGAAATCTCGAGGGAACAATTGAAAGTGTTCACTGCAGAAGACATCACTACCGTCTGCTCTGGATATGACAGATGCCTTGTGCAGAATTATGGCATCAGCTAAAGGCTTCCTGTCTGCAGAATTCAGACATTGCGCCTGATGTGTGGCAAGTCATTGAGGACTTATCCCTGGATATTTAGGTTTTATTTTCAATGCAGATTGGTGAGACCCTGCACTCTTTTAAAGATTTCCAAGTGATTTTTTGTTCCTTGGCAGTCTGTACTCTGGCTGTACAGAAACACCGCAATAGCAGGCGGCAGCAGCAGCAGCACTACTGCTTATGCCCTAACAAATGTGTTAGTCTTTCAAGTGCCGCGGGACTCTTTGGTGGGTTTCTGTAAGGCAGCAGGGCTACCCGAAGAAGGGGGCATAGATCCCAGAGTCAAAGGCCCTCTAATTTCAGATTTTGCTAACTGGCTTGTTTTCCCCCAGCATCTAGCAAGCATCTGGTTTGATTTGTGTGTTCAGGGCAGCAATCTGATGTAGTGGTTATGTCTCTATTTCTGTTCTCCAGGGACAGTCTGGCTTGGGACTCTGCTACAACAGACAGCAGGGTCCTTAGCACAGTCAGTTCTGCTTATGCCAGGCTGCACCTCTCTATCCATCTCCTCCATCCGTCTGCAGGAGTCTCTCTCACAAGATTCTTCCCCTAGAGCAGGTTCATTCTCCAATGGCCTTGGGGGCTGCATAGGAGATCACTCTGCACCATCAGGGGCAGGGATGCTCCTCCCAGTATTTCCTGGTTCATGAAGCCTAGAGAGGCTAGGGTTATCTTTGACCTCTGCCACCTCAATAAATATATCACATCTTTGAAGTTCTGCAAGGTCACTGTAGAGTGGCAGTTGCCCCATTCTGGCATGGAAGGGTTTAAAGCAGATCAGAGAGGCTGCTCAGAGCCCCAGGCAACCAAATTAAGGGGTTATTGAGAGCCAGTCGAGTGGAGGCTTGAAAGCAGCCAATCAGGGCCATGCTGGACCCCATAAAAAGGCTGCAAGGTTGAGCAGAGAGCAGTCTGGAGGGCAAAGAATAAAGATTTGGATCTTACAAAAGCTCCTAAGACAGAGCTGTGCTGGGAACAGTCAGAAGAGGCTGGGAGAGCTCTAGGCTGATGACTGCGACCCTGACCTAAAGGGCAGAGAAGGTTCTGGGCCTGTGGGGAAGTGGCCCAGGGAAGCAGGCAGTAGAGGAAAGTTGGAGGAGGGCAGTAAGTGGCCACCATTAGAAGGTCCCTGGCTCGGGGCCCAGCATATCCCAGACATTCTCTTTGGTTAGAGGAGTGCATTTGGGGTCATTGAAAGTTCAAGAACTGGAAGCTTCTCTGCCTACCAATTTGCGGGCGCTTCGCACCATCTGCTGTGCCTGTCAGGCTCTTCAAGATCCTGTCAGGGAATCCCAGGTGCACAGCCTTACCAGCAATACACATGTGATGTATTCTGTGCACATGCACGGACGGAGAGCGTGCTCCAGTGTGCAGGTATGAGTTAGCGATGAGGTTCTAGTAGTTTTGCAGCAGGGAAAACATTTCCCCCAGGGATAATCAGTTATGTGGGAGCCAGGGTCAGCAGAAATTTCTCCCTGAATCACAAATGATCTCCAAAGCCCAGTCTCCTGTGGTCTTAGCAGTTGGTGCATTCTGACCATCCGTCCGATTTCCATAAGAGACCAGAAATGGAGTCTGTGGTGCTGTCAAGGGGATCTCCGTCTGACTGGTGTTTTTCACCTGAGCTGGGAATTGGGATTTTTGGATGCTGCTCTTCCTCCACTTAGTCATCCTGCAGATCCTTCTCAAGCTGAAATTCGATCATGCCAAGCTCATCCTCATTGCTCTGGTGCAGGCTGGATTGATTTAAATCAAGTTACCAAAAAAGCTAAGACTGACTGCACTTAGAGTGCACTTAATTTTGGAATAAGCCCTGTTGAACTCACTGGTACTTCTGTTTTTGAGAAAACAGAAATAGAATGGAGTTCCCTTGGAAAAGTTGAATTATACTGAAGCCAACTGAAAGCACAGCAGACAGGGCTGCCTGGTGACTGGAGCTAGAGCCTGAGCCATGAGGGGTTGAGCCAGGGGTGAGGGTGAACCGTCTCCGCAGCAGGGTTGGAGCCAGAGCTACCTGTCTTCCCCTAGCTGGGAGCTGGACCTGTGCAGCGGTGCGGGCTGCCACCCACAACTCGGGAAGCCAGGAGCTTCTCTGGCGGGGCAGCAGCCCTGGTCCCAGCACCTCATACGGTGACCATCTGTCCCGTGTTGACCAGGACAGGGGTCATTCCCCATGTCCCACATTTGGTTGGGGGGAGATATGGTCACCCTAGTTAATGCGCTTCACCAATATTTATACATTTAGCTTCATGACACCACTCTGAAGTAGGCACTGTAGGCCCACATTTTCAGATGAGGAACTGAAGCACAGAGCTACGTGATTTGGCCAGGTCGTAAACAAAACCCACATCATTCTGGCTTTCATTCATGTAACTTCACCGTACAACCATCCTCCTTCCCTGGAATTGTCACTGCTGTACTCTCGGATAGAACTACATTGACCAAAGATATTTTTCTGGCCCATCAATATGCTGTTTAGATAAGCCCCTCTCTAGTATGACAGCAGGCCTCTGTGCACTGTTACTTGCATCTCTCTTGGTGACAGATCTTTATATATGAATGCAGTTACCATTTGGATGGTCACAGTGTAAATACATAGATAGTAGTGCATCTGTTTTCCTTAGCCTGTATGGGCACCAGATTTGTCCAGGGGTGGCATGGGCAGATTTCAGAAACAAGTGCTACGTATACATTGCACATTGACCACACATTGTGTCTTCCTGCAGTGCTGTCTGGTAGAAGAAGCAGTGTAGTGAATAGGGCTGTGGAGCACCTGTGGCCCAGGAAGTCTGAGACGCAAGCAGCAAATAGTGAAGGAAATCTCCCTACTGGAAGCTGCTTGTGAGAAGCCAAGTGGATTTAAAGATCTCTATTATATTTAGTTCCAGGCACCCCAATTTATCCTGAATTGAGAAACGTAGAAGTGAGTGTTCTATTCTTGTTTTTTTTCAGTTTGGTAAGGTTCTCCAATATCACCTTGATGGTCATAAAATAAATACCAGGAGAGATGGATAGATTATCTAGAATACATGCTGTCAAGGGTTATCTATAGAGAATGTTCTGTTTATGCTACTTTCTTAGACACAGTGATGGGGGAAGAGATTAAATACGTTTTTTCTATTGCCTAAACTGGCAAGTTTCAAGTATTATCTACATTGTCTCACAAACTATAGTTATACATACGTACATATACATACATATATATACAGCTTCCTCTCTGTTATTATAGTTATACATACAATAGCTGATCAAAATATTATGGACATTTGGAAAATATTCAATTAACTGCAGGATAAATTTAGATTTAAAATCCCTTTAGAGACTGATCATTTTCTTTCCAGGGAAATTCTTTTATATTGGTTGAGAGCCCAAAAAAGTAGTTTTTTGTCTGCTATTTTAAATAATTATTTTACTGTAAAAGTATCTTTCCAGCATAGTGGATCCTAAGAGGATTTGTTCTTGGGGTTATTTTTTTCTGTGCAGGGATTAATTAACTAGTAACTGGCAAAGAATAGTAATTCCTTTAGTTGTAACAATGAGGGCATTTAAGTATGAATGTAATATAATATACATGCACACACACAAGCTGGTATGTGTGTTGTTTGCCATTACTGGAAAGGTTTAAAATTAAACAAAAAGTTGTTTTGTACAGGCCAAAACATGGTGCCATAGACTTTATTTTCTTTAAGCGATGCCCGTAGTAGAGGTTTAGGATCTTAGGACATCCTGATGGAAATTTCTCTGAGTAGTTGTAATACTCATGTCATATCTGCCAGTTAATTGACAGGAATTCCTCAGAGTAGATGTATATTTTCCTGGGGATGTAACATTCTCAAAATTCTGACCAGTTGGTGGCCAGGAAACTTTGTAAAATTGTAATATCAAATGCAAAATATTTACCTTTTCTTGATGGAACTGAAGTTTGCACATATTGCTCTTTTGATGAATAATTATTTTTGCCTTGGGCTTGTTTTTGGTATTAGTTTTGTGGGAAGATCATAGCTGAGCCTAGTGTTAAGCTGAGCTGGGAATTATTTTTTGTGGATTCACTTATTTTATTTTGTAACAAACATAGGAACAAAAGAGAGGTCATACTGGATCAGAAGAAAGGTCCATCTAGCCTAGTATCCTGTTTTCTGACAGGGGCCCATGCCTGATGCCCTAGAGGGAGTGGACAGAACAGGTAATCACCAGAATGATTCCTCTCCTGTCATCCATTTTCAACCTCGGACAAACAGAGGCTAGGGGCACCATTCCTACCTATCTTGGCTCATATCAGTTACAAATATGGAGATATACATATCTCATAGAGCTGGAAGGACCTTCGGAGATCATTGAATCCAGTCCCCTGCCCTCACAGCCAGTCCTATCACCATTCCTGACAGATTTTTTTTTGATGTATTTGCCCCAGATCCCTAAAGGTATTTGCCCCAGATCCCTTCACAGCCCTGGGTTTAGCAGGCCAATGCTCAAACCACTGTGCTATCCGTAACCCTACCCCTTGTTTGTGGACCTGACCTCCGTGAATTTATCTAGTTCTTTTTGAACCTTATTAAAATCTTGGTCTTCACAACCTCCTCCAGCAAGGAGTTCCCCCAGGCCTACTACGTGCTGTGTGAAAAAAAACTTCCTTTCGTTAATTTGCTCTTTAATTTCATTTGGTGGCCCCTAGTTCTTTTCTTTTGCGAACAAGTAAATAACTTTCCTGTATTTGCTTTTTCCACCTAAGTCATGATTTTATAGACCTCTGTCGTATCTCCCCCTGCTTCCTTAGGCTCCTTCAAACTGAAGTGCCAATCAATCATTGAGCATGAAGCTCATCAACAAGTGAGGCAGATGTTTAAAAGATCAGTTACGTGGACGTCCAAACCTTTCTGTTGTTTTTCGCCAGAAATCTCCAGATCCTTCCCCATTATTCAGTCTCTTCCATGAAACCCGCAACGCTGCTCTATGGAAAATACCCCATACAGGATGAGGCAAAGGAGTGCCCCAAAATCCCTCCTCAGCTGTTGTGGCTCTGTACCAAACTGCAGATCTCCACCAAGTCCTGGTGTTGGGGAGTGAGCTCACAGCCAAAATGTTATTCCTTTAGATAGCCGGTCTCCTTATTTGTTAGTGTCAGTGTTTAATACCATCATGTTTATTAGTCAGTCCTGTGTCTGAGTTTAATAGTACTTCTGGAGCATCTCATGTGAATATCTCAAAGCACTTAGTCATCATGCTATAACCTCCCAGGGATGCTGTGAGGCTAATTAATTAATTTTGGAAATTTTACCCGAGACTCCTGAATTCCAGTCTTATGCTCTAACCATTAGGCTTCTCTCTTATCCAGTCTTAACTATGAACTGTTGTGACCGTGTTATGACCTGCAAGATCTTGCCTTTCGCACCCTGTGACAGAACATGAAAAATAGCCCCTCAGGATGACAGCTCTCAGCTCTAATATCGTGAGGAGTGTATGGTTGGTGTTATGGGGCAGTTTCTGATCTCTGTCAACTGTACAGAAGGACCAGACTTATTGAGTGCCCCAGGCTGCCATGTTCGTTTGCTGATAGCTTTGCAGATGGGAAATGGTGAAGTGTTTGGCCTGTTGCTGCTCGTGTGCCACTAGATCAGTGTTGCATTGGTTTGAAGGCAGAGACAGGCTAGAGTCACTGTTCTTTCTTAGCAAGAGCAGTGTTCACCACTTTGGGCCAGTGCCCCCCCTTATGAAAGTCATATGGACCCCCCTTGAAGAGAATAGGGATTACCTGGGATGCAACGGCTGCAGTTTGTCCTTTGTCTTCCCAGGAGCAGGTATATTTTTTTCTTTGTCACTCATATGTCAATTTACAATCCAAACCCACCTCACTCAGGAACTAATTGAATTATATTTCTTTTGCCAAACCCAGTCAGGCTTTTGCTGTGCAGAGGCAATGATGAGAAATTATAGCATGTGTAGACCTAGCACTGAGGCAATTTATTATGCATATTGTATGCTGCTGCAGTCCCACTAAAAAAAAAAAAGCTAACAGTAAAACTGAAGGACACATGGCACCGTATGGTCCTTTTGTAGTGTTACTCATTAGCACGATTCTCAAATTTACATCTCATTGTTGATGGATGGCAACACAGTAACTTGCCTATATTTGTAATGTACCAAGAATACTGGGACTCTGACTGCTATCTTTAAAGGAAATGATGACACTCCCTCCACACTATGTAATCTAAAATCTGTTGCTGGATTTGAAAAGATGGTGGAATTATCCTCATGCATTTCATCAAACAGTTGGTTTAGTCAATTCAATTTAAATTGAAGCTAGACTTTTATTCAGTTACCACATTTTGCCTTAAAGTTTTCCCATCTCAATAATGTGGACTATTTTAGGATTTGTAAAATGTGATGCAAATGGTCAAACCAAGGCTATAAAAATCAGAACAAAATCTTTGGATTCTTTATTAACAAGAGCTTATTAAAATTCATCTTCACTGCTAACAACACTTCTACAGCTGAACATGGAATGATGACATGCACTTGGCAGGGTTAAAGACTTCATGTGGAAGAAGCGTGCTGCTAAGAACACATGGAATATTGAATGCAAAGCAGGGTGATGGAATGTGAAGGCTATACAATTGTAAGAGTCAAAAGTGGTAAAGGTGGTTGTATTGATATGAACTCAATTATGCTGGTAATGTGTATTTTCTGTTCCTGTCACTGGTAACTATTTAGCTATATCTATTAATTTCATTGCAAAATGTGCACTGGAAAGCATATAGGGTGTTAAAGGTGGCTAAGTTAATACTACCTTCCTCCCTTTCATGCCTCTCCCACACATCTACCAGTTTTTCCTTTCCCCTAGCTGAAGCAGGTGGAAGCGTTTTCCTCTCACTTGCACCCTGGTAAGCTAGGTACATCTGCACTGAAGTCAGTGGAATGATAATGGTGCTACACTGTTTCCGGTGAGAGGAATTTCAGGTCCTTTGTGTATGCCCCAGAACTGAGAACCATAGCAGTGTGGATTTGCTGACTGACTGAAATAGGTGGTCAATCTATAGTCCAAACTGCCTTTGCTCACCTCATTGGGTGTTTATTCTAAAGCCTAATTGTGTCGGTTTAAATTATAAACATCAATTTTTTTCCCAGCTAAACATTGTACCAAAAACTTCCAGCTGCTCTGGGATTGAGAGCGGAGTTTGAGAAGAGTTACTACCGTTTCCTTCTCTCTGAGTTCGACCCTTGGAAAGAACAAGTGTCAAATGCAAGCCAGTCAGTTGCTATTGCTCTTAGAAAATAACATCTTAATTTGATTTTGTCACTGTAAAGTTTGTCGGATTTCCTCTAGTGAGCACTATACACCAGCCAGGTTTGACCTGGGAAACGTCAGCCATTTTTCAGTAAATTCAAAAGACTTTCTTATTCCTACTTAGAAAACTCCAAAATGATTGCATTGATTCTTCTCAACCCATCCAAAAAAGGAGCCTTGCAAAAATTTATGATCAGTTGAAATTCTGACAAAGCCACAAAGAATACGGATTACAACAGTAGCTTTAAACATACAGACTTTTTTTTTCGTGATATGCCTGTTCCACATGCTTGTAACTCACTAGAATCAATACCAAATTGTTAAGATACTGATTCTCAGTGAGGAATCTTTACACAAATAGTACTATAAAGTGACACAGGTTGGGCATTTTTGAGTTATCAGTGCTGGTCACTAGTAGAATTAGATCCAATGAACTTGTCCCATGAGCTATAAATCCAGTGCCATTCAGTGGAATTGGCTCAGCTTTTCTAGAAAGGTTCACCTTAGGATGGAGGTTGAGAGTGGAAATTTCAGCCAGAAAGGAAAATTTCGGGGAAAAGCCACAGGTATCTTGGAAACTAACTTATAAATGGCAAGTGTTTTGCAACACTAGCATAAGCTTTTGCTCTAAAGAGGGATAGAGGTGGAATGTCAGGTGACCGCAGACTCTTTTGCTAACAAATGTGTCTCCTTTGCTTTTTTTTTTCCCTCCCCACCTCCCCCTATAGTCCTCTGCTTGCAGTGTCCTTTGCTGCATCCTGTGCAGTTCCAGGAATCAGCCTTCTGACTTTGGGAGTAAATCCTCTCACTGGGGCTTTGGGAGCCTTCAACATTTTCCTGTACACTTGTTGTTACACACCGATGAAAAGAATGAGTATCATCAACACGTGGGTGGGAGCTGTCGTTGGTGCCATTCCTCCCATAATGGGCTGGACTGCAGCTACAGGCAGCCTTGATGCTGGTGAGTATAAAATCTAAATCTCATATTTGGACAGACAGGCAGAGACAGGCAGTTGCCATTACTACATTTGGAGCAGCTGAAAATAACTACCCTGGAGACAAGAACTATTGGTTTCCATTAAGCTTAGGTATTAGCGTAGGCTGATACAATACATATTATAGCATAATGCTACAAAAACTGGTTTGTATTGCATTTAGTAATAAAGACTTGTTTGTGCTGGCAGACATTGCTGGCACTCTGTTAGGACTGAAGAAGTAAGCAGAGATCTTGTCATTCTGCCTTTAGAGGGCTTTGGAGATTAAAAAAAAAAAAAGAAAAAACAGTCTGCCGGATGAGTTCCATAGAATATGTGCTAGGACCGTCTGGGAACAAAATTCAGGATGAAGAGCACTGACCCAGCATGTGGGCAATGAGTAGAACAAAATGTTATAGAAATTCAGAATAGAAACAGATGAAGTTAGGCTGCCTTCAGTTGTGAGAGGGAGGGACAGGCAAAGGATTTCTGCAGGAAAAAGTTCCGTGGTGTGTACCAATATCCTCACCGCATTCTAGAAACTATTTTAGAATGTTAATTTATTGGTAGAATGATCAACTGCCTCCATTTAGACTGTCAAAGTCTCTTTTTTTCCCCTCTTGATGGAATGGAGATTCCTTTAAGTAACTGAAATGTTTTTTACATCACATATAAAAAACAGATCTGTTCCAAGCTAAACTCTGAGACAAGGGGCGTTTGTTTTTCCTGCCAGCTGGGAAGTTACAACCTTAAAATATCACTAATTTGTTATAATCAGCTGAAACTCACATAGTTCAGGTAACAGCCACATTGAGAAATATAACAATAATTTTCAATTTATTTTATGTAAATCAGTTTAGGATTATGCAGGTTATGGAATTTTTTAGCATGCATCCATGTCACTACCTGGCATGTTAAAGATTTTTCTTGTACTTTTCTGCAAACAGAGTTCTAAACAAAAATGCTCAAAATCCATGCAAAATCCTTGTCAACCCATTCATCTTTTGCAGTACACATTAGTACTCATTTGGGAAGTCAGACTGAATTGCCTTGTATATAATCTATTCCGATGTAGCTCTAACTCTGAAATGCGTTAAAAGTTTCTGTAGCCGCATGCTGATTTTAATTCATTTACTCTATCATGTCTTCTAAGAAAAGATGATGAAATCGTGTGTCATGGAATGTCTGTAAGATCTTGTAGGAAACTCTGTGTTAGCGAAGAGCAGAGAATTATTTTAAAATATTAAATAAATATTTGTGTGTATTTAAAAAGTAGTAAAGTAGATGTAGTTCTGGCCACTGTGACATATAAAATACTAGCCAAGATGGACCTTGGGTCTGATCCAGTCTGGCAGTTCCTGTGTTCCTATGTTGGCATCAGTATATTATTTCATAGTCTTTAAAGTAATTCCACAGTTTCAATTCTAAATAGGTAGAATCCAATGTAAGTTAAAGTGAGAATCACTGACACTGTAACGTTCATTTGCTTTGAGCTTGGATCAAAATGTTTAGAAGAACGTGAAACTTTATTTTTGTAATTATTGAGTTAGTTTATATGCTTGAGATATACTTTCATGTTTCCCTCACTGTTCGTTGGGTGAAGCCTACTTGCTTGGCAGAAATGTTTCTGAGTAAATATGACTCTATAGAGTGGAACCCATACATAGCAAACGCTGGATAATAGTGACTTAGAACTGACTGCTTCAGTGCATTGGGATATGAAAAGTGCATTCCTTTTTATAATGAAAATAGATTCATAGTGGGAAACAAGTTCAGTTCTCCAGTGCTGAACACCCACAACTCAGCACTTGCAGAATTTGACCTCTGTAAGAGGTTGCATATGGTTCACACCCATATATGAGCATGTGCATCCATTCTCTTACGCCCACATAGCCATGGCCACAGAACGATTAATGAAGTGTAATTAGATAACAGACCTAACCTAGTTTTTAAGGTGAAGGTGTGCAAATACCTTTGCACTTTGCTAAAAATAAATGGGGGGTTGAATAGTTGGCTGAATAACAATGAAGAATGTAGTGCCTTGAAGAATGTGTAACAGAGTTGTCAGAACACTGAAGAAAAGAGAGGTATGCTCCATTTCATTGGAATTTCTTGGGTTTATATTATGGATTTTCTCCCCTTGCAGTCTGCTCAGACACCAATGTTCAGAGCAATCACAGTATTGTATGTGCTTCTAGTTAAGGCAAAGGTAGTTGTTAAGGATAGAACATCTTTCCCAAGTTTGATTGGCAAACTTGGATAGCCATCACTGCCGTGTTTCCATATGTCAGAAGATAGCAAATGTCGCTGACATGGTTCAGGAGTGCTTACCGCTTTAAGCTTGTGTTGGTTGTTGGCCATAATTTAAGACACTTTCTGGATTGCAGTTCTGGAGCTGACAGTGCAATTTTTTTGAAACCAGCTTCATAACAGCTAAACATCAACAGAAAAAAATAAAATCAGTCAGATATAGTTCCAAAGGCCTCAAAGTTGAACAACGTTTTTGTTTTCCAAAGTCCATTTATGATTTTTTTTATTTTCCAAAACAAATTTACATTAAAATGCCATATCTTTAAAATCTAGCATCTCAGCAGCTCCCAAGGTAAAAAATAAGAGTTGCATTTCCCAATGGAAGTCTGGGATTTTTCTTATTTCAAATCATAACAATGCTCCTTTCTTGTATGCCTCTTTCCATCAGTATATCTCAAAGTCTGTTCTGGTGCAGCTATGATCCGAAGAAGTGGGTCTGTCCCATGAAAGCTCGTCACGTGATAAATTATTTTGTTAGTCTTTAAAGTGCTAGTGGACTGCTTTTTCGTTTTCATAGTATATAGACTAGCATAGCTATCTCTCTGTTACTGGTCTATTTATGTATAGCCTGGTTGCCAGACAGGGGTTTGCATGCTTCCTTGAAAGTTCCTCCCACTGTTCCCTTGTGGTGCTATTTCCTTCCACTTTGCCTCATAAATCCAGTCTCTGAAATGACTCGTTTCACTTTTATGAAGGGGACAGTCAGAGCAAATTTGTTTTAAATCATATATGGTAGGATAAGGTCAGAGAAAAGCATTGGTGTACAGTTTTTCTCTCTTGTTTTAGATTCTCCTTCTGGGTGAAACCCAAGTTAAGCACTACTATTGCCTCTGCTGCATGACTGTTGAACTTGTAATTGTTCAATAGTAGAGGCGTCTTTAGGAAATAATGTACAGTAGAGCTATTTATTTTAGCACAAAAGAGAACAGACACGTGCTTTAAATTATACTCATGCTTCTCCTTGCCTATTGCTAGAGATAGTCTTTGTTAGTTTTGACTGGGTTTTTTTTTCCTAATTAGCAAGTAGGGCAAAATAGAATTTATAGTGAAATAGTTTGAGCTCCAGAGTGGCACAGGCTGCCGTAAGCTTTTTCATTTCAGTTGACTCCATACTCTAATGCAGTGGTGGCTTGTTCATTGAAACCTACTCAGGCTTTAGAACTGAGCAATTTGGTGCCACAGCACATATAAAACTACCCATTTGGAGAGACATGACAAGCGGGGGTCCTTAGCTTAATGTGCTTTATCAGTTAAGGGGATTTGTTCTGAGTAGGTGGCAGTGGCATAGCAGATAACAGCCCTGACAGTATAGTACACATTGCAGCCCCATGGTGGCCTGGAGCCATAGTTATTACTGCACCAAGGAATGTTTATGTCAAGAGACTATTTAGTTTATCTCAGATGCTCCACTTATGGTCTCTCTTTCCTGAAAGACATCTTGTACTGATTTTCATTCATTTCAGAAATTTAAATAATTCCTGAGGCTATGGCATTTATAGACTGAGTATCAGTGGTAATCATGAGGAGGCTGATTTTAAAATTGCCTTTACTTTGTAATTCAAATTGTGTTATATGGGAGACATTAATTATGTCAGTCAACATCTATTTACAAATGGGGATTTAAAAATGGACAGTTCTTATCTGCTAGTGAAGTTTGGCAGACAGATGGTTTTAGTAACAAAAAAGAGAGAGAGGTGGTTTGTGGCGTTGCCTGCCAAAGGCCACTTTCTGACACCTTTCCCGTATAGCCCTCGTCTGCCAGGAAAAGAGAGGTAAAGCAAGCACGTGTAATGTGGGAGAAATAAACATTACAGCCCTATCTATTTTTCTTTCTTTCAAACTGTCTTTTTGACTAAACAGTCTGATTTTTTAAAAGCCTATTGACATGGATGCTGGTCCATTTTGGGGGTTTCTGGTGGGCCAGAGCAAGACTGGATTATAACGTTCCTGAGGATTTTTGCTGGGGTCCTCTCAAACTAAACCAAGTCTCTTAAGCCTTTGCTTCTCTTCAAAGACAAGATGATGAAGGAGTTTGTACTCTGTTTCACGGGTAGGTAGAGAGATTAATGTCACTGACATATGAGCATAGGAAACTGGCAGCCTAGAAGTATGCTCTGTGTGGGTAAAAACTGAGGCAGATGGGCAGCTGTTTCAAATTTAAGACAAAAGTCAGTGAATTATCCTGTGGGTTTCTTTTTCTTCAGGCGAGACACAAAAGAAGTGGTGATTCCACCACAGAGGCACCTTGGGGGACTGACTGAATCTGAAAGATGAAATCAAAGTCAAATAAATTCATTGTTATCCCAATTCCATGCCTCAAGCACAGCTGTTACCAGCATTGTGCTTTCATCTTCCAGATGAAGAATATTGCACCATGTGGGCAGGGCCCCACGCGGTGAACTACACTTTTCAGTAGGGGGCACCACAGCCATAGCAGGATTCAGTAAAGACTTATTGGTGTCAGTGAGTCAGCCGAGTAGCTGCAAAGAAAGGCTGAAGTGCCTTCGCTTGTAACCCCAAGTGTGGCTATTGAGGTCTGTAGTACTTGGCTGAAAATTTTACTTGCAAGACCCTTCTACAGAGACTCCCTAAACACTTGCACCTGTGAATGGCTCAGTCATTGCATTACCCCACAGGGTCACGTTTGAGGCAGTAGACATGATGCTGAAGGTAGCTAAGATTAAATCACAGTAACTTGTTGTCGTTCTCCTAAATCAGTCTTGGGCTAACTCCGTAATCAGACTGACAGAGACTCCACAAACAATATGGTCAGTTGCTTCCTCCACACTTAGCAAAGTGTTTCTCTCATCTTGGTCTTCTCCAGAGAGCAAAGGCTCATCTTGCATTCCCACTGCAAGATAATTCAACTGAGGTTTCAGGAATGTATGTGGTGCCTACTGCGTACTGTGTGTGTAATGTAAAAAACTGTGTCTTGCATACAAACGATGAATACACCTGAAGAAATCTCTAGGGCTGTTTCCTTTAGAGGTTATCCCAAAGAAGGCCTCAAGATGAAAACCTCATTGCTACCTTTATTTCTCATCTCCTTTCCCGTGAATATTTGAGATGCTCCTTTTGTTCTCCTTGCAGTTCATATACAGATACAGCATTCTCTTCCTTTTATTTACTCCAGCACAGTAGTCTATTGCTCCACTGAAGCTGTCCTGTTCCACGAGTCCTTTGTGCTGTGCTTCAAAAGAAATGGCTATTCAAACCCATGACCATGAAGCTTTTTTGGTTTGGGATTTTTTTCCCCTTGCCCTTAGTTTACATAACCATATAACCTTGAAAGCACACAATTACCAGTGAACACGGAGGATAGAGCATAGAGCCATGTAGGGCTCCATTGATAGTCAGCCCTATTGTGTGCAGGGGAAAGACCTTGTATAAATACAAGAAGCAAGCTTTCGAAGGGCTACATTTTTTCTCCTCAAGGCTACTCAGCCACTCACATGTCAACTGACACAATCAACATTATAGTCTGTTTGTAGTAGGAAAAAATACTGGCTGAAGGCTTACCATGCTATCACTGCAGAAATATTAGACCTGTGAAATACAGTGGAATTCTGTCACCAGCAGTCTTGCTAAGACTTCTGAATATACAACTATGAGAGGCCTTGATGCTTGAGAATGTTCTGTGGTCACACATGGAGATTTCTGTTGAAGGGAGGTAATCCCACTCCCACCCGGGAAAAGAATAGTGGACGTTGAAAATTAAATGGCAGCCTGCATTTTTTTCCTCCATGACGTTATTTTTAAAACATCCATATGCAACATTTTGTACATAGATAATCTGACACAGGCCAACTCACACACCTCAAACAGCTATTTTCTGTGTCTAAACCTCACTGAGGGAAGAAGATCACAAGCGCCACCTCTCTGACCCAAGAAGTAAATTCCGCCATCAGGCTAAAAGAGAAAAATATCTGTATTTCAAGACTCTGTAGCTCTGATATATATGACACAATCATGCCCAAATGTCGATGGGATATATTTGCTGTACAGTACTGGATATATGTATGTGTGCATGTATATTAGCTACGAGGAGTTAGTACATACACAGTAGAATAATAGAACAGACTATGTCTTTGAAAATTGGCAATAATGCCACTTTAATGCTAGGTCTATACTAATGCAGAAGATTGAATTAAGGTACTCAGTTCCAGCTATGTTAATTACCTAGCTGAAGTCTACATACCTTAATTTGCACATCTGGCCAGTCTCCTCTGTCGGAGGTCAACAGGAGCAAACGCTCCCATCAACTTTCCTTACTCCTCACAAGGAGCAGACGTACTAGCCCTGATGTTCTCTGAGTTTAATCTAACGCGTTCCTACCAGACGTGCAAAACTGAACTCCAGAAGATCGACTGGGGCAGCATCAATCTTCCTCTGAGTGTAGATAAGCCCTAAGAGTTACCTTCCACATCCACCAGGGCTGCTCTGGCCCAGCTGGAGCATCACTGCTCATGGAGCTGCCAGGGGTGGTGGGCACTTCAGCACAGCTAGTGCAGCACCCATCTGCAGCGGCCTGAGAGCGCCATAGGCAAGGGCCCTCCAGCTGGGCCAAAGCAGCTTTGGTCCCTGGCACAACACAGATGGGACGTGCTCCAGCCCAGCTGGAACAGCCCCTGTCCACAGCAGGGGGGCTGCTTCAGCCCAACCAGGCTAGAGTGTCCCCCCCCAGCTGGGCCCTTACCCCACAACCACCATGGATGGAGTTCCCCTGCTTGTGATGGCCCCATGGGGCTGGAGCAGCTTGCTGCCTACAGCAAGTGAGTGGCTGCTCCAGCCTCTACTGGTTAACCAGTTAAAGTTTAACATCCCTGTTTTGGGGCTCGTATTGCACTGAATCACTCTTCAGTGGTAAGCCAGCAGGAAAGACAAATATTGTAACTGAACTTTAAAATCTTTCCCCTGGCCCACAACCTCACTGGAGAGGTCCTACGAGCATGTTAAATTGTGGGTGTGAACAAACACAAAACTGAGAGTAAGCAAGGGATATAAAAAGACTGTCCAGGAGCATCAAGTATCTTTTCTGTTGGGCAACTTTCTGTAAAAATCGTGCCAGACCACTACTGAGAGTTTCGGATTAATTAAGAAAGGTGAAGAATATAAAGCCTGGAAACTCATGTTTGCCCATAGGCAGATGGATACAGCTGGACCACTTTAAGTCTCCCAGCTCTAATCTACCTTGTCTGTATTAAAGAGGAGTAATTTGTTCAACATCTTTTAACTAAGGAGAGCCAGTTGTGTCATATCAGGAAGAACTGTGTGTGGTTGTTTTCTGACTACAGTCCATTAAAAGCTAAGCACAGCTTCCAAACCCTTTCACTTCTGACATGAGCCAAACTCATACCCAATTTCCTTGAGACGAAAGGCCAGTACTTTCCCCTAATCTGTCAGTCAGCTACCAAAATCTGGAAATAATTTAAAAATTCCTGCACATTATTCAAGGCAGAAGAATTACTAAAATTCTGCTTTAAGCAAAACAGCATTCTTAGGTTGCCAAGGCAGTAAACACCAGCTTTGGGAAATGCAATAAGATTTCAACATCTGTTTTGGAGCTGATATTTTCACCATTCTGTGTTTATTTTACATGCCTGGTTGGCCACTTCCCAGTCACACACATGCAGGGCCAAAAAAGAAACAGAAAAGGGGGCAAGTCCCTACTGAGCAGCAACACTGGTTCACCCTTTCTCCCTTTTTGTTGTACTAATGACATAAAACACCTGTTTTCCCCCCACTTGGGCATGCAGATGTAACCAGTATTCTGCAAACCACCATGCTCTTAAGGAATGGAAGACTCTCTTCCATTAGTCAAAAGAGTGGTGAATGGGGTAGGGGTAGAAAATAAGCTCTTCATGCTTCTGGGTTCGATTTCATGCACCTGGTAGAGAGGTGCAAAATCAGCCTATCAGGTGTCAGCAGTTGATCCCTGTACTCCTTGCTATCACGAGAAGTAAGGGAAGTGGACAGGAAAGTTTCTCTCATTGACCTTTCTCAGTGAGGATGGGCAGGTAAGTCAACTGCAGATAAGTCGATTTTAGGTAGGCATTTGCTTTAGCTAGAATTGTGTATCTGCAATCCACTTACCTGCATAGAGTGGACCAAGCCTTAGTGTGGTTCCAGGAATGTAATGCATAGATTGGTCTCTCTACCTTTTGTTTTCCTGTGCTGCAGTGGAGCCAGCACTGTTCATTGGTGCAAGTTATATGAACCCTTCAAGGCGGATATGCATTGTGTGAGCTTTCTCTGTACAAGAAAGATGGCATTGCTTAAAAAAAAAAAAAATTGGTGTTTATACAGCAACCACCCAAATGATGACAAGACCATTTGAAACAATTTCATTGAATGTTTTGTTGCACTACCACTGATACCAGTCCAGATCAAGAATTAGATGGGGCACCTCTCTCACTAACATCTTCTCCTGCAAGTGGCTTTTCCTTTCAGTAGGTAACCCTTTCCCCGCTTCTCTGAGTCAGTTTTTAAGCAATACTCAGGGACACAGTTTTACTAGAAATACCTTTTAAAATGAGACAGATTAGGGGGTCCTGATCACACGTGTCCTAACCACATCGTTCCTCTGCAATTGCCTGCTGTCAAACATCTCTCTCCGGGTATGATGGTGGGAGTTAACTTCAGAAGGTATTCCTCTCTCCTTGTCCTAAACTATTGTCTAACAGCTGCTGCTGCTTTTAATCCCTTGTGAGGGTAGACAAAATCACCATTGTACAGCATATAGCTTGTATGTAAGGACAGGTCTACACTAGGCCAGTAAGTTGATTGTATATAAGCAATTCTAGCAAGAGCAGTTGTGTAGCTAGAATCTACTTATCTGCAGTTGACTTACCTGACCATCTTCACAGAGGGAAGTCAACGGGAGAAACTCCCAAAAGGCATTAGAAGGGTTATAAATTGGTATGTCTGTATTCCCTGATATCACCAGTGCCACAGAGAAACCAGTGGAGCTTATGTAGGCATGGGTATTTCTGGTATTAAACTGGCGTTTCTAAGCATCTCTAATTAAGAAACTTTTTTTTGCAAAAGCGTCTCTTACAGTTATGAACCAGCTAGGTCTTAGATCATACTTGCCACCTCTGAGAAGATGACAGTAGAATGTATCTAGGATGTGAACTAACTGAACTTACCATAATAAATAGAGCTCCATAGAGAGAGAGATTTACATCTAGGTGCCTAGCTATCCAGAGGTCCATGAGGAAACCAGTGCAGTCTATGAAATGGTGAACAAGCCCATACTTCAGCTATAGTCCTTCATGCAAGAACATTGCTTACAAGTGCTATTGACATACCTATGACATAGTTTGTCAAGCAAATAGTCTTTTAATGCTTGTCATCAGCTCTAAGTTTGTAATGTGCCGAGCCAGAGCTCATTTGACACTGGGGTATGTCCTCTCCGGTTTTCCAATTAAGTCAGCATGTACGTGACACTTAGCAGTCTTTGGAAACCCAACCAAGTCAGCAAGGCATGTGGGAACTAGGAAAATGATCACCAGTGAAATTGGGGCTGGCCAGGGAATGTACCTCCCGGATAGGATCAGTTAAAATCCTCATAATGGCCTGTTAAATTGTTTTATTGTTTTGCTTCTCTGTAAAATACCTGTTATTTCTGAAGTGGTGATGTAATAAAAACAGTTAAAAACTTACAGGCGCTCACTCTAAAACCAGACCTCTGCAAATGGGAATTCAGTTTCAAAGTAGTCCTGACTCATTTGTTTGTGTGTAAAAATTGCCTCAAAATGGGGTTCTTAATTGAAAATGTAGTGTTATAGTGAGAGAATTACTGGGATTTCCAGTGTGCTTGCAGGTTTGCATGCTTTTTTGAGATTGACTGCGTGCCAGAGATCTAATAACTTCATATAACAAGATTCTGTTGCAGAACAAAGGCACAGGAACATAGGGCTTGTCGTACCAGATCAAAGACAAGGGTGTCAGAAACAAGTGGCATGTATTAAATCTGTCCCTGAGTCTGGCCCTGCCTCGGTTTCCCCATATGATCGATAATTGTGACTTATCTCCCTGTGTGTGTGCGAGATGAAGAGCCAATGTTTTTAAAACCATTGATGACAAAAAGTCATATGTAAGTGCAGCATATTATCATCTTTGGTTCATCACATATGGTCTCCTGTCTCTGGGAGCAACTATGGCAGATGAATAGGAACTTAGCTATCATGATCTCGTTCCTTATGGTCCTCTGAGAAGAGGTGAGCTCTCAGGAAAGAATGAAGGTCTGATCTTCCTCTGATTAACAGTGAATTTTGGCCTTGACTTTAGAGCCTGTTTCCAATTCCAGCAGATGAGCAAGAAAGGGTGGTAGCTTGGGCTCAGAAGTGAGAGATCATTCTCAGAGTGGGCAAATGCATAGAGGTGGGAAGGTGCAAAGAAGAAGGCCAGCGGCAGGGCGGAGAGAAGAAAGGGGAAGAACAAAGTCCAAGATGACTCTGCAGATGGAACACTCATAGGTGATGTTAGTGTGAATGAAGGTTACTCCTGTATATAGCCCACTCCATGGGCCCATTCCAAAGTCCCCCTGGAGTCAGTGCAGATTCCCATTGACTGCAGAATACTTTGGATCAGGTCCCACAATGGCTTAGGACAGCCTGAAAATATGTCAGTTAGCTGCTTTTGTATTTACAGCCAGAATTCAGAGTTGGTCTTTGGAAGTGAGCAGCTCTCCATCACCTTCTGGTCAGCTCTGCCATGGTTGTACTTTGCTATCACAGGGTATAACGATGCAGAACTTCGGAAGCCTCCACACCTGGGACCAATTTGCAGACTTTGTAAAATGAAGAAATTCCCGCTGAGCCCCAAATTATTTTGGCATCACTGATCTCTTAGCTTTCAGGTCATGCCCTGTTCCCTGTGTAGGTGTCTTTCCCAATGGCTTATCAGTGAGTGGGGCTCATCTTGCTAAGAACTTTCTCTTATCCTGTCACACGCTTTCTTCCTTCAGCTGTGTTTTTCCTGCTTTAGGCACTCCAGCCAGGGAATTTGGATTAGAAAGGTCTGAGTCCTAGAAACTGTGGAAAAAAATTCTCCTACCAAACTTCTGTTACATTTGAACAAATCACCCCCAGGCAGAAAGGGGACTGGTCTGTGGATACTGAGATCACAGGTGCATCAGATATGCCATGGATCAGAAATAAAGGATTCTACGAAACACTGTGGCTATGTCTACACTCGCCAAAAACTTCGAAATGGCCATGCAAATGGCCATTTTGAAGTTTACTAATGAAGCACTGAAATACATATTCAGCGCCTCATTAGCATGCAGGCGGCCGCGGCACTTCGAAATTGGCGCGGCTCACCGCCGCGTGGCTCGTCCCGACAGGGCTTCTTTTTGAAAGGACCCCGGCTACTTCGAAGTCCCCTTATTCCCATCTGCTCACAGGAATAAAGGGACTTCGAAGTAGGCAGGGTCCTCAGGGGTGGGGAGCGGTTTGCCATTGGCACTGTAGTGTTAGCACTCGGTAGTGTGGGTGAGCTCTGGATAGGGGTTGAATGTGGCAGGCAGGGCTATTTGGCAATGCTGTAGATGAGGCTCTAACCCACATTTCCCTTTCTTTCCTTTTGTAGGCGCGTTGCTGTTGGGAGGAATTCTCTACTCCTGGCAGTTCCCTCATTTCAATGCGCTGAGCTGGGGCCTCCGGGAGGATTACTCCCGAGGAGGATACTGCATGATGTCTGTCACTCACCCTGCCATGTGCAGGCGGGTGGCTCTGCGTCACTGCTTGGCCTTAATTGGACTCTCAGCAATAGCCCCCCTCTTCAACGTCACCACGTGGAATTTCCCCCTCATTTCACTCCCGATCAACCTGTACATTTCCTACCTCGGCTTTCGGTTCTACAGGGACGCAGATCGGAGCAGCGCCAGGAAACTTTTCTTCTGCAGCCTGTGGCACTTACCAATGCTTCTGCTTCTCATGCTGACATGTAAGAAATCCCTGCTAGAGAAAGAAGACACAAGCAATCTTCTCTGATCAAATCACAGCCTGATGATGGAAAGCTGTTGCCTTAATGTCAGTCAGAGCTAGCGACGCCTACTTTCAATGTCACGCAGAGGGTCTTTTGCTAATGGTGGGTGGGAAAATCTATGGCAGTGTGTTTGAAAGAGATTCCCTTGTCCCCGGAGGTCCCTTTACATAATAATTTTCTGGTTTCTCTTTTGTGGGGAGTTGGGAGAAGACAGGTGGGATTTAAATGGCTCGTGGTGCTTGGTGAATGGGATCAAAACCCTTTACACTTCTTAGGTCGTGAATTTAAAATCCAGCTTCAATGAAAAATTAATCGTGTTCTGTTGGCTTTCTGCTGGCCTACGTGAAGTGGATTTGGTGATGAGTGAGAGGAGGGGGATTCGTAAAATGGGCAGGTCCTGTCCTAGGAGACACTTTGGATCTTGAGCTTTCCTCTGACCCCTTTGAGCAGGCGGAATAGGACTGAGCGCATTGGCAGGGCGGTGAGCAGGAAGTTTGCACTTCCACAGGCATGCCATTCTGGCTGCTTGACTAAACGGAGGGCTTCGCTTGCCAGGACTGTCCATCTGGCACCTTTCACAAGGATTCAGGTCCCTTATGGATATTTTCAGAGCTCCCAGATTGTGTTCCATTTGGTCTTCAGCACTTTGTAGATCATACCACGCACCATGCATTAGCTGAACGGAGACGGTTCCTGGTCTGTACTTCTCAGATACGCTCACCGAGTTTTTATCGTACTCTGTTGCAGAGAAACTGCTCGCTCTGGAGCACATTCTGTGAGCAGTCCTTAGGGATTGAATGCTTGGGCCAGATCCTCAACTGGGGCAAACTGATGTAACGACATCAATTTAACGGCAGCTTCTCCAGTTTACGCCAGCTCAGCATCAGGCCTTCAGAGTCCAGTAATTTGAGGTTTTCTAATAAGAATTGTGTCAACCTCTTCGATGTAAGAGCCTTCTGCGGGTGAGACACTTCCTGTAATTAATTGAGTTCTGAGCGTGCGTTAAGAAATGTGACAACTGTATCAAGCATCATGGCAGAGGTACAGAGGAGAATATTGCTGTCGAGAGCGTGAGCGGGGGGTCACTGTTTCTCACTCCTGAGGAAAACCATTTTTCATTCCAGCTAGAGTCTGAATTTAACAGCCAGTTCAGCAAGTCCAAATTGCAGCCAGTACAGCTGATGTTTGCTATCGGGTGCAGCCAGACAAGAAAAATGTGTGTTATTAGAACATGTTAATTAACATGATGTACAACAGGCAGTGTACACAAGCATTGACCTTTTGTAGTCATGTTAGTGGGTTGTAGTTAACCCAGGGTGCACTGGATGTTTAGCCATGGCCAACTAACGTCATGTTGAACACAACAGCACACCGTGTTGACCAGGACTAGTTCATAGTTTACATTGGGTTTGTTAAAAAGTGTAATAACTTGTAATTTCCTCACTATAAACAAGCCCCAAGCATGTTCCAGTGCGTGCAAGGACCGTTCTAGTAGCATTGTGCAGCAAATCCAAGGGCTTTTGGTGATGGTGCATCCTGCCAGTGGTGAAATGGAATAGTTTATCTAGCCTGATAGCCAGGAAGGCCCTTCAAAAAATTATACCCTGCTATAAAAACCTGACATCATCCTTTAGTGGTGAATGACCTGATTCTGGTCTCAATTACACTGGTGTAAATCAGGAGTGACTACATTGTCCTCAGCCTCTATTGCAATGATCTATTGCAGTGCTCTATTGCAATTGTCTAGCAACTGAATTGGGTGTTTTAGATACCATTTAAGCAATCAGACATAAGACTTTTGCCTCACTCCAGGGATTGCACATAACAGTGCAGAGTTCCCTGCTACTGTGTATCTGAAATAGACTCTCCATTGTGTTCAGGATGTTTACTGTGGGAACACTGCATAGGAATACCTGGAAACAGTCCACAGTCCTCTACAATTTCTTAATTTGTAAAATGTATGACTTTGTTCTGCAATAAAACACATACTGTACCAGAGCAATAGAGGGCATGGTATCATTTCTTGTATGTGATTCACAAGTAGTTTACACTTTGCTTAGCCGAATACATGAGCTGCTTTATTCTGGTTTTGCAGCATTCCTAGGAGCAGTAACCCTCATGTCATATGAGCAAGCCTTCTGGAAATTGGGAATGGATGGGAAATGTGGGGTTTTTATGCTGCAGGATGCCTCCCTGGAAAATGAGAACACAGGAGTGAATGGAGAAAGCTGGCAACATTTTGCAAAATGATGTCAGATTCTGTGAACTGTCAAATGGCTCAGAAGATCATGAGGAACTTGGAAAGCAGGTGGCGGGCTTGGCAGAGCTGAGAAGAATAGTGGGTTGGTCAGGGGAACTGGCATGCTGAGAGGCAGATGGGGAACAAGAGGTGGAATTCCTGATTCAGGAGGTGGCCCTCTTCCCACTCAGCCACTTTAGAATCAGGCCTCCAGCTTGCCATAGGAGCACTGCACCTTTAAGACAACCAACCTGGTAAGAGCTATTGAGGATCCTGGGCCCTTTTTCCCCAAGACTTGCAATGGCAATTGGGCTCAGTACCCTGGCCAAGATATGCTTTCCTGAAACTCACCCTGCGGCTCTACTGGGAGAGAACAGTCATCTTCACTGCCTGGTCTAGAAATACCTGTAGCCTCCCACAAGTCTAGGGCCAGAAGGAGCCATTCTGGTCATCTAGGCTGACCTGCGTGGAATTTCATCCAGTGATTCCTGCATCAAGACCATCTCTTGTAGTCAAGCTAGAGCACAATATTTGAGAAAGTTGATCTTGACCTTGAAGATTGGGTGTCTTTTAAAACATATCCTTTACTGAGGCCAAGAGATGGGTCTTACTGTGCTGCTCTCCAGAGATGGCTGTATTCCAGGGATGGGGAAGTGAGCCAATGCAGAGTGTTAAATGCCTTGGAGGATGCCTGAAAGCACTTATAATATCAAAGCACTAGCACACTTTAAATCTCAGTTACGCACAAGTATTGGAGTGTCTGCTTCTACAGAGGCCCACTATCTTATGCTCAGGGTGTTGTTATGGAGGTGAGACCCTAACAAGCTAGTCTGTTTAACTATATCCATCCAGCAAGGGATTTGTGCCATGTTCACAGTATTAACACAGAGCCTGCCATTCATAGCTCTCAAAGGAGGGCAATATCAACATCCCCATTTTACAGATGGGGAAACTGCTGAGCAAGCCACTTCCCTCCCTGTTCTTCAAAGTAGTGGCAGAGCTGGAACTAGAATCCCATTCTTCTGAGTCTCAGGTGCTCATGCTTGAGCAGTGCTCCTCTTGGTAGCAACAGCTGCTGCTGCAGCCCGTCCCCAGTGTTGTTTAACTACTGTGAAACCTTACAAAGAGACAGTCTTAGAAGCTTCACAGTGCAGGAACAGGCATCAGCTTAGGAGTCATGAAACCTGTACCGTGTTCAGTCTTATTAGGCCTTCCTTCAAAGCCAGTTTGTGGCTTATTAGCTGGGCTGCATGACGAACCTTGTCTCACTGCTGTCAGCACTGTAGCTGTGCTGTCAAACAGAACATGGGTTGGTACAGCCCTAAGCCACTTGAGGCCAGAGAAAGGGTGCAGGCTTCTAAGAGTCAAAATTTGGTAAATTGCAGGACAGAAGCATAAGAGCTGTCTCTCCCACAAGCATTAGCAGATTGTTGGGCCACGCTTAGCAGTGGGCAATGTTACCTATTTATGCTGCATGTTAGAGCTATTATTTATTTGTATGTGATTGCACCAGGACCACCTTAGCCTCTGAAAACTGCTCTTGGCAAAAGTTCTTGAGAAGCATGCTGCTAGCATCTCAACATTCCATCTCTACTGAGCATGCTCCAGCCCCACTGGGTGCCCTTCATCCCAACCAGCTGAGCACAATCCCAGGCTCAATGTTAGTGTTCTTGTATGGGAGGGTGATGGAGCAGCACCTGAAGCAGTTCTTGGGCCTAGAGACATGCAAAGGTTAAGGTAAAACAAATACAGGTAAATGAGAGCTGACCGGTGAGTTAGCTAGGAGATACCCGTAATAGGTGGTATTTATTCAACCTATTAGTAACCTCTTAGCTACCAATCCTTCATCATCCAGAAGCCAGCAAAAGTAGGTAAACAAATTGCACATTGTCCTACAGATCTGAATGAACATAGAGCCTGACAGGTGGATGAAAGGAAAGGGGCAGCTGGCCAGTACACCAACATCAAATTTCCTCCTGTTCTTAATGGGAACTGATTGTCGGGGATTAAGGACTGAAAAAACATGTTAGTTTTCAAGTAAATGTATCAAACAGACCAGAGTCAAAGCTCAGGCTTCGTTTGACTTGGGGTGTTCTTTTGAAACTCAGGGAAGATAAAGTCTTGTGCTGTTAGCAAAATCTTTTCAAGACTTTTTTGCTGGTGAGAGAGAAACTATTGTCCAATAGAACTAAGGTTTTGAAATAGATATAAGAAGGTAATTAAAAAACTCACTTTCTCTTCCCTCCTCCCCTTGTTTCAAAGAGGTGCTGGACTGCATCCCAGGTGGGGAAAAGTTAGAATAAACCAAAACCAACAGGTTGTGAATTTACTAACAATTAGGAGCTTTTAGTCATATTTGTGTTCCAGCAATGCCTAGACCTGCAAGACCCTGCATACTAAAAAGTCTTCAGATCATGAGCTGCGGACATACATGAACAGATACCTGAAATACATCCTTTGCATCAAATGGCAAGACTCGGAACAGAGCAGGACTAGAGCCACTTGATGTTAAATCAAGAGAAGAAAGTGGGGATGGCTAGGCCACGCCCTCAGAAAACCATCATCCAGCCTAGGCTGTCAAGCTCTCCCACGGAACCCACAAGGAAAACGCAAAAGAGGAAGATCTCGGACAGCATAGAGAAGATCTTCTGAGGTTGAAAGGCGACTATTGGGGTACTCCTGGAGTCAGCTAGAAGTTTTGTCCCAAGACAGAGTGAAGTGGAGGAGACTTGTAGATGACCTATGCTCCACTCGGCGTACAAGGGTTTAAGTCAAGTAAATCAAGTGCCTAGAGCCTCCAGCAGAGATCTGGCCCTTGTTGTGATAGGTGGTGCTCCATACATTCACAGTCCAAATAGATGAGAAAGACTGGGAGGGAGAAAAGCATTGCAAGGGGAAGAGACTTGCTCAGAGTCACACAGCAAGTCAGTGGCAGAGCTGTGACTAGAACTCAGGTCTCCCTTTGTCCAGTGTCCCTTCCACCAGACCAGACCAGAGCATCCCACATTGGGTGTCCTGAGGTGAGCAGCAGAAAGTACACAGGGAAATGAGGACGGGGGAGAGCAACAGGCAGCTTCTAGGGCAGGGTGTGTCCCACAGTTTGAAAACCAACTCCCAAGTCCATGCTGCCCTTCTCAGACCCCAGGAATTTGGAGCCCACCTTGGTAACTAATGGAACTTTTCTGCAAGAGGGAACTGAAGGAGATGGGGAGACTAGAGAAAAAATGGGCCAGACTGACCCACCCAAGAATGGGGCAGGATTCGGGAAACCTTCCCTGTGGAGAATCCTGCCGCCATCACCATCCCTCTGGGGATGCAGTTTGCTCCGTAGTCTCATGGAAGAGCCAACCCAGGGGATATGCAAGAGACCAGTGCCATCTGCACAGCTCTAGTCCTGGGAGGTCCCAGTCCCCGCTCCTTGGTCATGTCATTGCATTGGAGGTGCAGTAGCAGGAACCCCTATGGCTGTATGGAAGATCCCCGTGAAAGGGATCCAAGCCCCGGGGATACATCAGGAAGTGGGGGTAATTCCCATTCTGTGCCTTGCTCATGTGCCTCTATGTGGGTCTGATCCAGTGCCCACTGAAGTCCATGAGCATCTTCCCATTGCCATCCATGGGCTCTGGCTCAAACTCTGTGTGCTTCCACGTAGTATCTGTTCAGTGTGACAAGAGCCACCTTGTTCCTCCTTTGCACCAAAGCCCCTCATGTTCCTTCATTACAAGTCTGTCCCTGTAGCCTCCACACCTGGCCCACCCCATCTGTGCCTTGATCTTCACAAAGGCAGCTCCCCTCCTCAGAGGTTTTTAAGGCCTGGCTTGACAAAGTCCTGGCAGGGATGATTTAGTTTGGATTGGTCCTGCTTTGAGCAGGGGGTGGGACTAGATGCCTTCCTGAGGTCTCTTCCAGACCTAGTCTTCTGAGATTCTGTGAAATTAAGGTGTCATCCTGGGCTGCTGGGCCACAAGCTAAGGAGAAAGAGGACGATAGAGATGTTCTGCTGGGGCCTGCAGGCCATGTTCAGCATAAGCTACCCTGTACTTAAATCAAGCATTTTCACTAGTTTACCCTGAAATTGCACCCTTTGTCCCATTTTCAGGGGCTCTTGTTGGCATAAGAAATACATGCTACTAAATGAACACAGACTCATGGAATACTAGAACTGCAAGAAACCTCAGTAGGTCATTAAGTCCCATCCCCTGCCTTCAGGGCAGGACCAAGCGCCATTTCTATCGTCTCTGTTAGATATTTATCTAACCCGTTCTTACGTATCTCCAATGATGGAGATTCTACAACCACCCTAGGCAATTCCAGAAATTAACCACCTTGATAGGAATTTTTTTCCTCATGTCCAACCTAAACCTCCCTTGCTGCAATTTAAGCCTATTGCTCCTTGTTCTATCCTCAGAAGCTAAGGAGAATAATTTTCCTCTCTCCTCCTTGTAACACCCTTTTAAATACTTGAAAACTGCTGTCATGACCCCTCTTAGCCTTCTCTTTCCCAAACTAAATAACCCCAATTCTTTTAATCTTCTCTCATCTTCTCTAGACCTTTAATCATTTTAGCTGCTCTTCTCTGGACCCTTTCCAATTTCTCCACCTCTTTCCTAAAATGTGGGGCCCAGAACTGCACACTGTATTTCAGTTGTGGCCTAAACAGATACCATTATTTCTTACCAACAGTCCCATACTTCTATGGAGTAAAGAACAGGAACAATCTAAAACCATTCATGGCATTAGTTCTGCTGGTTCACCTGTCTTGTGTCTGTCAGCTGCAAAGTTGGGGTTGGAAGTGCCGCAGGGGAAGGTGAGTTCCATTCGGCCTTTGTTTGAATACCACATTAAGGGAAAGGTTTCATCTGGGATTAAATTTTATAAAAAAAAAAAAAAAAAAAATTAACCCAAACTGTCAGACCTGCTAAAAACTACAGTGTCCTGGGCTGCCTCCCTGAAAGTCAAATCCATCTACATGGGTGCTCATTAGCCTCCCACTCAGTTCTCCTACCCTAGCTGGGAGGCTACTAACAGCTCTCCGGCTCAGCAGGATGATTGCTGAATGGTACTTAAATTCAGAAGCCGTGTGGTCAATGCAAATTTCTGGATGGAACAGAAGCGGATCAAGTTTGGGCTTGCCTGGGAATAGATTGTTATATTTCTATAATGTGTCAGCTATGGATCTCAGTTCATTACACTCTCATTGGTAATGGTGTGGTACCCTGTTTCCCAGGGTGGGGGAGGAGTTTAGAGCAAAGTGGTATTAAGTGATATTAAGTGATAACCAATTTTGGATAAGGTGCTAGCTGAAGGACCCAGGACTCCCTCTTCTAATCACTGGGCTACTCGACTTTCCTAAGCAATCAGGGCTTGAGTGATTGTTCCCTCTTGTCAGGTAGCTGAAACCCACAGGAAGCAGTTACCTTCCCTTATCTGCAGGAAAACTGAAGCAACCCACTTATCTGCAAAGGAATATCCATCCTCCAGGTGACCACCCTGCAGGCTCTGTTCTTAACCACATAGCGCAGGAGTAGAGGAGGCTGTTGATGTGCTGAGATCCAAGTTTACAGATCACTTGGAGCGGGTTTAGGGGACCTTTTAAAAACCAAGAACTTGAAGTCTCTCAGTTGCTTTTTCTCTCCACTGAACATAACTTTGAGGATATGAATTTGAATAGTCATATGCAACTGGTCGGGGGAGAACCGGTGGCCAGGCCTTTGTTTTAACCACTTAGTGAAAGACTCTCTTTTCTGGAAGGTGCTTAATTGCAACATTTAACCAATTTAAGCCTCTGCCTTTAATTTCATTCAGAAGGCGATTTCCCGACCTACTTCAAACAACTGCAGCAGTGTAGCCACTGCAGTGCAGAGCATTCATGGACACTACAGGAGATGTGAAAACATCTGCTGGGTCCGTGCCTGACCCTTTCAGTACAGTTACTCCCCTTGCTAATAATTGTCTGTGTTCTGTCATCTAGAAAGGGACTTTGTGTGTCTCCCAGGTATTCTAATGCTAATTTGTTTAGTTAAAAAGCGAGGAGGCTAACCAGATGTGAACCATTTGGTTAGGTTGTAGTTCATTTGTTAGGAAGTGCAAAGGGCTCTTGGCAGGATATTAAATATTACCTTGGCTATTCACAAACACTTCATATTTCAAGAGAGGAAGGGAGGCAGGGGCTGCACTCAATACATCAGCCTTTTCAAAGAGACAGAAAAAGGCAAACATTTGATAAATCTGTGTCATTACACTTAGAGATCAAAGGGGTTTACATATGTATTTATGCAACTGGCAACCTAGGAGACAATGATAACAAACATAGATCTCTGACAGCTTTACACGAATAAAAATTAGTACCGTCTAATCTCTAATTATCAGGCAAATGTGTGAGGCAGGAGGTTGTTAGTTGCAAAGCTTTTTAACTTGGTAATGCTGAAAATGATGAGATCGTTAAATCGTTAACACAACAATTAACAAGATGCATGCATGGGAGATTGCAAAGGCCAATATGTTTTAACAAACATTGTGTGTGTATACAGACACACTTCTATACACATGCACACTATAGTTATTGGAAATAAGAATCAATGAAACATGTTTCATAATGTGCTGATTACCATTGTAATATTCCTGCAGAGACACTATATGAATGAGCCTGTGGCATCTTTGGAAAATTTGATTATTTTCATTCATAACTACTTTTCCCCACTGAGTCACAAATGTATTTTATCTCTAGGTTGGCACTCCTAGGTTTAGCCCTGAAGGAGCCAGGTAATTGTTCCCAAATTAGACTGACTAATTTTGTACAGCTATGTAAATATGGAACCCAAGAATATAACTTTAATAACTCCATTAAGAAGCTGAGACAACCCAAAAGGAGGATAATTCAGACAATGGGGCAGGGAGTGGGTCCAAGGAGGTTGCAGTGGGCATTGAAATCCAGCACAGAATTTGGCTCAGGAATTGAAGTGAGTCCAGAAGAAACAAGAACCACCAGACCACACTGAAGACCAGAAAAAAAATTCAGTTGCATGAAAATGAACCCATGGACAAAGCAATAGAGTCAGAGAAATTAGAGAAGGTAAAACAGTCTTCTGTCATCTTGTCTTTTCTCTTTGGCCAATCTTGGATTTTTCTCTTATTCTCCAGTTTCATTTTAAATGACTTGAGCAATCTGGTTTCTACCACTTCCCATGGCAAGCTTCCATGGTCTATAGATTTCAAAGATAGGAAACTCTTGACAGCCAGCCGATATTTTTCTTTACTCAGTTCCATCACATCACTTCTAGGTGTAATTCCTTGTTGGAGCAGCTTAAACACTATTCTCCGTTGAAGCTGGTGGAATTATGCTTGCAGTGAATTTGGCTCATGTCATTATGACAAATAGGTAATAAAGCTCCATGGGCAAATTAAGAAAAATAAAAAACTTGCTTTTCATCTCACTCAATAAAGTTGAATGCTTAGTGGCTGATGGCATCTCCACTTTGCTTCAGAGAGAACCAAAACAAAACACCAGTCATGCAGAGGACCAATGAGACACAGAGGAGCATTACATCATTTAAACAACTCCCATTGGCTGAACATACCCAAGGACAATGGTAGAGTAATAGTGATGTCCGAGAGCCCGTTAGCCATTGCCTTGCTGTAACATGCTCCTCCACATGTACACATTCACATCATCAGCTCCCCCCAACGCCCATCCTTCTTGGGTGGGAAGGCACTTAAAAGCTACATGGATCTTCCACGCCGGTGACTGAATCTTCCCGAATTCAGATTACCTCACTTCTGGCTGATGATGTGCCGACCTGCTCCGGGTCTCATGGGTGCGTGTGGGGTTTGATACAGCAGGGGGAGTCAGGTGGCCCAGGACCGACCACCCCACCTTCACAGCAGCCTTATATAGTGTAGCAGCAATATGTGATTCAGTGTATCTACTTTAAAACCTAGGTTTCCACAGTATTATGAGTACCAGGAATAATAACACTCCGATTGTGAACACCACAATGCCCTGTGGCTGTTCCAAGTCCCAATAATTCTCTATACAGCCCCAGCTAGTCCAGCTAGTGGTATTTACCAATAGTGATTGATTCATTTATTCATAACTACAATTACTTAACGCTTGTCTTATTTATTTATTTATTTATTTATTTGGCATAGGCTAAACACTAGGTTACATATAGCTGTATATAATTACATGTGACTTACCAATAACATCCAATGCTCCCACATCTCACCAACAACTACGTCACAGCCGCCCTTCAAATCAGAGGTACGGCTTGGTTGGGACCTTTCGTGGTGGTGACATCCAGGTGATCAGGCCGGGGTCTGCCGTCTGGACTGGAAGTTGCTAGCCTCCGCCTCGTGTCCAGGAGCCCGCACCCTTATTCCTGCTAAATCACCTTTTATACTGTTTCTTACTTGGGGGGTTCAATACCTGGCCAATTAAAGCGTTTGTTACCTAATTTGGGCTTTCTATCCTCCCGGCCTGTCAGAGCATGTTACAAGATTTCCTCTGTCCTTGGTCATCTTCCGAACCTCCTGCCGGGACCCTCTGATATTGCACAATCAAGGTGTTCTCTTTGGGGGGCTTCCAGCTACTTGCCCCAGCAGTTCTCTTTGGGGACTTACTATCTGCTTGTCAGGATGTTCTCTTTGGGGATTCTCCAACTACTTGTCAACTTCCTGATTTCTTTCTCCTGGCCTGGCTTCAGGCCATCCCGCCATTGTATGATAGCGTTCCAAGATGGAGTGTATGGTCATTCTGCCTTGCGAGTGAGGATCGGCCACCAGGTGCTCGTGCTCCCACACTGGCAATCCCAGGTCATTCCACCATCAGGATGACCCAGGCCTCGGTCCATTTTGGCAGTGAAATTCTGAAGAATGGGATTTGTACTCACTCTCTATGCGTTTTCCTGCCCAGCGTAGCATGACCTGTGCTGTGTGCCTTCTGGCTCCTGTGTTCATTTGAGCATGTTGATTTTCATAAAGGGCCTGATACTGTTCTACCCAACAGACAGCTCTTTGCCTCCTTGACAAGTGCGGTCCCAGAGTAGAGAGAGGTGTTCCCTGTAAGATGAGTGCTTGAGCGGCAGCCCTTGAGAGCTTCAGGTGCTGCCCAGCTATTTACCAGAGCACCACAGCGGGTAGCCTGTGTTTCTCTTGGTGATGCATGTCCACACATGCCTCAGCACACAACAAAATTTATTCTGCCCATGAATGGAAAAGATTAGAGGGAACCCTGGGAGGATGTACTCCAATTGAAGTCCCCCAGCTGTGAGAGACAAGGAGGCTTCTTGGCTTTTCCCTTTTGCAGCTCCCCTCACCCTGGTCCAAACTAGCACCAGGCCACTGACCCAGGGGAGATGCTATAAAGAATATCATTTGTCAGGGTGGCTGATTTAAAACTCTTTGACTTAAGCTGCTGCTGTTTAACATCTTCCTAAGATACTAGTGGAATAGAAAGAGTGTTAACGATATGACTGTAGCTGTTTTTCCTGTTACAGCATAGACATGCTTATTGAACACTTCTGCCTTTTCTGCATTAGTAACAGAGAGAAAGCCGTGCTCGTCTATATACTATCAAAACAAAAAAGCAGTCAAGTAGGCACTTTAACGACAAACAAAATAACTTATTAGGTGATGAGCTTTCATGGGCAGACCCACTTCTTCCGACCATAGCCACACCAGAACAGACTCTGTGCCTTAAATATTGAGTCTGTTCTGGTCTGAAGAAGTGGGTCTGTCCCACGAAAGCTCATCACCTAATAAATTATTTTGTTAGTTGTTGAAGTGCTACTTTACTGATTTTTTTCTTTTCTTCATTGTTACTGATAAGTTTAACAGCTGTCTCGGTCCATTACTAGATGGAACTGGTAATTTCCTTTTTGTTCTCAATCCTGCTGCAAATTATTGTCCTGAATTCTGCTAGCCATAGACCTTTCCTTGTGTCTCTTTATTCCTTTAGCAATATTCTACACGTCCTACCTTCTGATTTACATTCATTACTGTTTACTTCCCCTTTCTTCCATTTGTATTTGTTTAATAACTACCTTCACTGACCCTCTAAACCACATTAGAGTTTTTTTTAACCAGTGTAACCTTCTGCCTCAGTTGTGGATGTTTGAGTATGAAGTAAATTGCTTTTTAATCATTTTTATGGTTAAGTTCTCCCTCTTAGTTAATTTGGGTCAATTGCTTTTAGCTTTGTGAAACTGGCTTTTTCAAAGGGTGTGTGAGAGCACGCGAGAGAGAGAGAGAGAGAGAGAGAGAGAGATATCTCACTGGTCTTGGTCTTTATTCTGTTTGCACATTATAAATGTGATGAAGTCATGATCGCTCGTACCTAAGCTACCATTGATTTTTAGGTCTGTAGCCAGTTCCAGCTGAATGCAACATGTTGAGTTAGGAAATTATCATCTATAATAAGAAGAGTCCAATTTCCACTTCCAAGCATCAAAGAGCAATTTCAGCCAAAAAATGTACATCACTGAAAAATGAATATGTCTGTGGCTAAAAGAGGGCATTTGCTCCCAAACCACATAAACAGTTTCTTATTAGGGAGCATAACCCCAGGAGTGACAAGATGAAATGGGGGAGTGGGGAGAATGTTTGTGCTAAATGCTAACTGGCAAGGACCGTTAATTGCAAAAGTGTCTCAAGGGAAGTGATGGAAGCCATATCAATCAAAGCTACAATGGACACAGGCTTGTAGACTTGAAGGTAGGAAGCAATCCCATACTGACACCAGGAGGATAGGCTACAGGCTGAAGGGCCTTTTCCTTTTCCTCTGTCAGAAATTCTCTAGTTATTCCATGGTCTTCCCTATTGCAGCAAAGAGATGGCCCATCTCCATCAGTCAGCCAGGTACCAGACTGAGCTCATATCAAGAGCTCAAGGCCTGCTCAGAAAAGCATGTAAGCCACTAACATGCACTGATTTCAGCTGCAAGTGTGCACGAGTGTTTTCTGAGCAAAGTGATGCAACCTGGAGATGCCCTCTTTCCTCCAGCCAGGTAGCCCCAGGATGACACCCGACTCCAGCATGCTTTGCTCTTTCTCTCACAGCCAAAGTACACTGTGATGTGAATTGCAATTCACATAGACCAGCACTTCCAGAATCAGCTGAGGACAGCTGACAGGCCTCACCAGAGTGTCCTGTGGGCAACATTTGACATACAGGCTGCATTTTGGCAAGATATTCAAGAGCCAGGTCATTGCCGTGTCAGCTAGAAGGAATGACAAGTGTTTCTCTCCCAGCTTTGAAATTACCAATATAGTCTAATGCAGTGGAAGCTACATAAGATTCCACCCTTCTCAGGTGTTTGTGAGTTCTGTACTTTCAGTCATTGCTGGGTTTAAGTCCTGTGACTTTCTGTAAGCTTTGTATCAGTAGGGCTATGGTTACACCAGCCAGTTTTGCTGACAAAACCAGTGGAACATCCCCATATAACTGCAAATTGTGTCACTTATTTTGAGCTTACGGCACCACGTAGACATAGCCAGAGCCCTGGCCAGTGGTGAAACTCTCGGCCCTGCAGCTTCCTGGGCCAGTGGGACTGGACTAAAGCATGCAGAAGATGTGTGCAAAGCTCTAGGAGCTCTTTTCCTTCTCTTTTTCTTCTTGCCATCACCTCTCTGCAGGAGTTAGTCTTATCTGGCTTATGGGAGGCAGGAGGCGGCCCAAGCCCCTGGCTCTGGGCCCCTCCCTGTCTCCCCAGAATGGATGGTACTGATTGCTCCTGAGTACTACAGCTGACAAGGGGATCATACAACCAGCTCGCCACCCTGGATTCACAACAGCCGCCGGACACACTGGACCCACTATGCCTTGGCCTCCACCACTGTCCCTATACAACTCCACCTGTGTGAGTTTGTCGGTGTAAGCGTGTGAGTGCAGGAAGGTGTGCGTGTGGGCGGGGGGGTGCTTAAAAGCAAGTTCCCCCTATTTCCTTTAATCCATCCATGGCATGTAATAAAAGACATATCAATATCGCCCTGGGGTGGTCTGTAATGTAAAAATCAAGGTAACAGTGCGGTGCACGAGCTAAAGAAGTAATAGTTCTCTAACCACATACCTGACAATCCTAGGCCGAGGCAGGGCCAGTTTTCATCATCTCGTGAACAAATGCTGACTGTAATATTGATTTATAAACAGACTGTGGGGAGTCTCCCATCTAATTTCATTTGCTCTGAAGCTGCTGTCACAATTACTCTAGTCAAGCTGCTGATACAGTACAGCACGCTGCTAGCGACAAGCTGTCCTCCGCACCTCCAGCTTCACTGCATATGTTAGAAAGAGAGAAAATACGTTTCTTTCAGGACTTCATTTTAGCCCAGTGTGTTTGCAGGCACTTTAGAGCTGATTACGTTCACATAGCCAGTGCTGGCATCAGAGACATACTGGGGAAATAACAGCCGTTATTTCAAAACAACTACCCTATAGCTATGTCTACACAAGAAGCATCTGTTATGCCTCAAATTTTTGAGGGATAGTCCTGTTGAGGCGAATGCAGAGTTCTGTCGAGAATCTGTCGACAGAATGCTTTAGTTGTATAGCCGCTCCCTGAGTTATGTCGACAGAAGGCCCCTTCGGTCAACAAAACTCTCTAGTGTAGACCCAGCCTCGTGTCTACACAATGCAGCAGATATTTTGAAATAGCACTGTCTTATCTTGAAATTGGCATACCTCATTCTACGAGGAATACTGCCTATGTTGAAATAGCTATTTCAAAATAGGAGCGATTAAGATAGGGAAGAAAGCCTCTTTTAAAATAAGGCATATTGCGTCCAATTTCACAGAGGGCTTTGTGTATGTAGAGGCTGTATTTTGAAATAGCTAAGTGCTATTTTGAAATGCATTTTGTGTCCAGCTGAGTTATTTCAAAATAAGCTAGTTTGGAATTTCTGGAATAGCTTATTTTGAAATAAGGCTGTTGTGTAGACAGACCCAAAGATAGCTATGCCAGAGCATCCCCTCTTGGCAGGATTCAGTATTACATAGGCTTTCCCTGCCCCCCTCCCCCGACTCTGGAGCCCCTTTGTGTCATCCTGGTTCCACAAGTCTGTTGCTTTTGTGGCCAATCCCTCTAGTCAGGTCACCCTTCTGAGGTTAATGGAAAAGCCCCAGATAAGAAAACCCAAGGTCTAGTAGCCTCCATGTCAGCCCTCTGCCTCCATTTGGGACTTGTATTTCTAGGGCTCTCACTTTGAAGGCTGGTTCTTTCCCTCTTCAGTTGAGGGAACTCAGGCTCACCCTCTTCTCTAGATTGCAGCCCAGAGATCCTGTCTTAGGCCCCTAAGAACTGTTCCTTCAGTCCCTCACCCATTTCCCTGAGCCACTCCTGCCTTTGCCCTGTGGTCAGCCTCTTCACCAGCTCCACAGACTCTGGTATCCTCACTTCAGGTCTGTGAGTCCACGGGGATTTGTCTAACCAGCCATGGAGGCATTTCCTGGAACTTGGAAGCTGCCTTCTGCCCCTCTCCCAGCATCAGGGCTATGTTCTGGACCGCCCCTCTGGCTCTCCTCTCGAGCCAGTCGGCGTTTCCCTCCCTCAGCCAGGCATCTCCCCCTCAGTCCTGTTTCTGGGGCTGGATGTCCGGTTAGCTTATCTCTCCAATAGGAGTTGCCTTAACTCTGCTGCACAGAGCTGAGCTAGAGGTTTGGCAGTTCAGTCCCCCTTGCAGCAGACCTGTCTCCCCCATCCCCCAGCTCTCCTCCTGAGAGCTGGGGTGGGATTTTGGGCCAGCTACCAGGCTCTAGCCAGCTTTTTATTGACAGAGGGAATGTGAATTCTCAGTTTTGCTGTCTCTTGCTGCCGAAAGGCGAGTGTTCACAGCCCCCAGCTGACAGTAACCCCAGCTAGCTCGACCAAACAGGCCCTGACTTTCTGGAAATCTTGTACGCTTCCATCGGTGCCGAAATAAACCCCCTGAGGGGTTGTCACCACCCGTCCCAGAGAAATGCTCAACATGAGTACTCTGCTGAACAACGCTGCATTCTCCAAAGAGGCCCAAATCCCCCATGTGAGCTGCAGGAAATACACAGGACATGAAGAACAGGGAGGGCTGATGCTTCTGGACGAGCCAAAGCAGTAACACAGATGAGGAAGACAGGGCTGTGTCAGTAGCAATTCAGACCTCTGTAAGCCTAGAGTGGACAGGACATGACCCTGCATGGAGTTGCCACCTCCAGGAGGTGTAACATGTAGATCTTTCACCGCAGAGATTAAACCCCCAGTTAGAAATGGAACCACTTGCTCTCAGGTTCTCCTGCAGGTCTGAGGTATGTGGGGGTGGGGGGTGGGGGGAGTGAACTACCCAATCAAGAAAGAGCCTATTCCATGCAAGTCTGCCTACTGTTTCTGCATATCCACCCCTTAGGCTTCTGCTGCCCAACCTCCAGTCTTTGCTCATGGTCCCGCAAAATGCAAGTGTCATAACTGTCTCCAGGCCTAATTCTCTGAAGTAGGGACCACCCAGTACGGCTGCCTTCCCAGGGCCTTTCCTGCTGCCCTTAGACCTGGGGATGCTGCTAGGCTCCTTCCTTCCTTTCTGTAGTCAAACAAGCCTAGTCACCTTCTCTTCTCACCTAACCTCCCACAAGGAGCTCTTCTATCCTGCTCCCCCAACAGCCGTGTGCAAACCAGGTGCTCCTGTATGGGCAACAAATGCCTAGAATATCTGGCCTTAAAAGGTGCTGGCCCTTTCTGGGAACCCAGCCAGCATCCTGCTCTGCTGCTGTAAGCATCTCAGGCAGCTGTCCAGGCTTCAAACCGCAAGGGAGCACCATGCAGCGCTGTCCTGTCAGAATGCACATGGCTGTGTGATGACCTTGCTGAACACAGCTGGGCGGGAAGTGGATTTTTCTGTCCCACGAAACAAGTTGGGACAATATGAAACATGCAACATTTTGGTCAAAAGTCGTTCCAAACCTACCCTCACCCCAGCCCCCTCACCCCCAAAAAAGAAAAATGTCCCACATCTGCTGAAATCATTTCCTTCTAGCCCAGACCTTTTTACCTTATAACTTTTTTTAGAATATTAACTACAGTAAAGGGTAACCTCCCCCCCACCAGCTCACTGCAAATGCAATAGTAGAACTGGGCATGTTGAAACTGGAGCTTTGTTCAGATTTCATTTCTCACTGTACTTGTCTAAGTGGAAATGATTTGGGGACTAGTTCACTGAAGTGGCATTTTCTGGCAGAAAATTGTTGTGATGGAAACTTTGGGGCCAACCCTGTAGCTGAATCCTCTCTCCACAGCATCTCAGTGAAAGCCTGTCTGTTCTAAGTGAAAGATAAGGCACAACGCCTTTGGGGGCATGACCGAGGCTAGCTGTGCATTGGCACCAAGATATACATAAGGTGAATCCTGACTGGGGCCTACCAAAAACTAAGTCTGGGGTCAGCAACCCCTGGCACAGGTGCCAAGAGCAGCATGTGAGCCGATTTTCATCAGCAAGTGAGTTGGGAGCTCAACCCCACCCCTTCTCCCCCATACAGCTGGGAGCTTGCTCAAAGCCTGCCAACCACCACATAACTGCTAAACCTCTGCCTCTGATTTTTTTTTATTAATGAAATTCTAGTAAGTAGGACTATTAGTGACTTTAAAAAGTATCATCAGTTCTTGGACAGTACACAGGTCATATTTTGGCACTCAGACCAGGGGTCAGCTACCTTTCCATGGTAAAGTAATACAAACATTGAAATAACATACAGCACAGAATAAAAATGATCATCCCCACGTCAGCTTTATCTCGCTCCCTTGAATCCCTGTTTGGCCACTTGATATCAATGAAAAGGGGAAATTCTGATCCATTAAGATCAAAGGGAATTTTGCCACTGAATTAAGCGGGGAAGGAATTTTCCCCCAAGAACCCTACATTTCATTGCCATTTACCCTGCAGGCGCCAGCTGAATGCAGCCCTGTTAAGCTGACAGTTTGCTAATACTGTCTTGGTACAGCTCAGTTAGTACCCTACTGGTTGTTGGGCCCTGGACCCATCTGCATAAGGCACACAGATGGTTTCTGCTGGATCAGGGGCTGAACTCAGCTAGCTCACAGCACAGGAGGCTGACTGCTCTAACCACTGAGCCATCCTCCTGAGAAAGAAAGTCCCCCCCGCCCGACTCCTTGCTTTACTATGCACTTAGTTTGGAGCTGTGGGCTTTCTTCACCTCCACTTGTGGGCCCACATGTTAATCTGCCCCGGCTCCATCAGCCCAGTGTGAAGTAGGAAAAAACAACATAGCAAAGCTGGTCTTCTTTCATTCCACCCTCAGCACAAGACTCCATCATCTCTTATGATCAGCTGTTGCGCACATGGTACTTCCTATCTTAGTGTGGGAGTTGTGCAAAAAGCTAGGAAATGGGATACCTGGTGAGTGGGGGAAAAGATTTCTGATTGCAGACAGCTCTCAAATCCAGCAGAAAAAGGTGTAACACGATCCAGGGGTTGGAAGCTGAATTTAGACAAATTCTAACTAGAAAGAAGGTGCAAAGTGTTAACAGTGAGGTGAATTAACCTGCAGAAATATTTATCTGGAGAGCTGTGTTTAGACTAAGAAGCCTTTATGGAAAAGCCGGGCCCTTTTAAAAAAAAAACAAAACCCATGGAGAGTTTACACACAAAATGCACTATCCCAACCTTTTTTCTGAAAGATTCTTTTGAAGAGAAGCGTATGTAGATGCTCTGTGGGTCCCTCTTTGGAAAGAGCAGTCCTCCTGGCACCGGATTTTTCAGTCCTTGGCCCTTTCTTTTGAAAGAACGGGGGCTGTGTGAATGCGCACTATTGAAAGAGGACATTGATCTTTTGCTCTGCTTTTTTGTGTGTGGATGCAATCTTTTGAAAGAGATTTTTTCAGAGATCTTCCAGAGGGGCTTCTTTTGAAGGATTGTTGTAGTGCAGGCACAGCCAAGATGTGCGAAGCTAGCGTAGTCAGAAGTCTTCTAATTTCTGATGCAGAAATTATTGAGTGCTATTTTTTGACCTGAGTTATGCAGAGCAGACTAGATGATCTAGACATAATAGTTCAGAATCAGCAGCGTGCATATTCCCTTCCCTGAAGTTGTGTGTAGAGCCAGGCACTTGTGTCACAAAAGCAGAGGTGGATTAACGTAAGGACAGAATGGGAAGTTGCCCCAGGTGTGAGGGGCCCCCAGGCTCCATAACTCCATTTTGTTTAAACAATTCACTTTAGTGGAACAAAAGAAACATGTCCTCTCTTTCTTATTTTAAAATTAATGCAATTTTATTATGCATCACAAGTAATAGATTTTAAATCATAAATAACAATGTTTATTAATATTTTAATACACTGGGGTGGTGGGGAGCTGCCTTGTGACTGTGTCCCAGGCCCCTGCCTGTTCTTAATCTGACCCTGCACAAAGTAGCATCCTTGGAGCAGGTTTGAGACACCACATCATAACATTGCCTGAGGTCATCTTTGTGAACCCTTTCAAACTGAGCTGGCCAAAACTCCCCTTGACGTCAGTGTGTGTTCTAGCTGTGCAAAGCCTGCAGGATTAGGCCCCCTTTGTACCATTATTGGATATTATCTCTATCCCGTAGCTTTTCAGCGTGCTGGAATTTTGCATTAGCCATCAAACACTGGATAAGTAAATAGGAAATGTGACTACCACTTAGAAAAGAGGTACCATTCAATACTGGTTGCCCCTGGTTCCCTTTAGTCTTTACATTGGTTATTGCCTCAGTTTCCCCAGCCCTGTTAACCTCAAATATTTTGGCATGCTGAGAAGAATAAATAGCTGTCACAGTACCATTCCCCTATTCGCTTTCCAACTAACTAACTGTGCAGATCATAAAGCTGTGATTTGCCACAACATTTTGCCTATCAGCCTCCGGTAAAGCATCTCTGAGTACAACACTGCAGCTGGATTAGGGGAGTAAAATATTCCCCTGTGAGCCCACAACTGTAGTTGTACTGTCCAGTGCGGGAACAGAGAGACAACACATTATGCTGGAACCCTCTCTTCTGAAAGTCTACTTATGTTGAGCGGGGGGAGGTGCACTGCAAATTGAGGATTGCTGGGAGAGGGGTTACAGCTGCAGGCCCATGTCAAAGCATGGAAACCAGCGGAGATGTTTCTCTCTAAGGACTTGTCTATGCTGGTTTTTGTTTATTTGTTTGCTTGCTTGTTGTTTTTATTGTTCTTCTGGAATAACAGGGCATTTAACTGCAAAGAGTAACTCCACCAAAACAAAAGACTTTCCACCCTCCAGCTATGGGTACACTAGAGCCATCTGTTGAAGGAAGTTACTGTTGAAAGATATCTTCCAACGAGTCTTCTGTGGACAGATGGCCGCCAGACCACAAAGTGGATTGGAAGAAAAAGCAGTCAAGTAGCACTCTGAAGACTAGCAAAATAGTTTAGTAGGTGAGCTTTCGTGGGACAGACCCACTTCTTCAGACCACAGCCAGACCAGAACAGGCTCAATATTTAAGGCACAGAGAACCAAAAACAGTAAGCAAGGAGGACAAATCAGAAAAAAATGATCACGGTGAGCAAATCAGAGGGTGGAGTGGGTGGGGGTGAAGGTCAAGAAATAGATTAAGCCAAGTATGGATTGGAAGAGTGATTCCCTCTCTGTCGATAGAGAGTGGCTGGACTCTCCCCACCGTTCTATCAGCAAAACAGCCAACCGGCAGCACAGCAGACAGGGCTGCCCAGTGTCCCAGAAGCCCTGTCTGTTGACAGAGGGCTCCCCGGAAAGTCCAAACTCTTGACAGATCTCTGTCAACAGAGGGGTTCTGCCTCATGGGGGAGTGGCAGAACGCTGTCAACAAAAGTGCTGCGTTCTGTCCATTCACTGCCTACAGCACGCTCCTGGATTTTGTTAACAAAACTCACCCAAACTCTCTAGTGTAGACATAACCTGCTTTCAGTTCTGAAGTTGAGGCAGGGTAGGTGTGCACAGAACAGTTATTTCAAAGGAACACCTGTTACTTCAAAATGCATTTTTGGCTGTGTCTGCACTTGCATTCCCCTTCTGAAAAAGCATGCAAATGAGGTACAGATTTACATATCTAGTGCTTCATTTGCATATTCTTATTTCGAAAGAAGAAAAGCAGTGTAAACATAGCTCTTTTGAAAGTAAACCCCATCTTCAAAAGAACCCTTCTTCCCATTTGGTTTTGGGAAGAAGGAGCTTTCAAAATCCAGCGGCTCCTTTCAAAGCCTACACGGTGGCGAGCATTTCAAAAGCAGCACTTTCGAAATGTGCATGGCTGCCTTTATGCTAATGAAGTGCTGCATGTTCATGGCAGTGCCTCATTAGCATCTGCCGAAATGGCTCATTACCATGCCCCTTCTGAAAAGGGGGAGCTAATGTAGCCACAAACGTTGTGTGGAGCAGTGTTACTTTGAAAGATGCGATTCCGGAGCAGCTTATTTCAACCTAAGGCTGCTGTGTAGACATACCCTCAGTGCCTGCTAAGCGGATGTAATTAGGCCTTAACTGGCCTCAGGGGAGGCTTTCCCCCATTGTTCTTATGTCTGAAAAGAGCCCAGAGCCCGCACCCTGCAAAGAGCCCAGCTGCGCAACAGCTTCTTTCCACTTCTCGGAATAAGTCACTTCTGCAAACTCCCGCAGGGGAGAGGCCGCCTGCGCCCTCGCCGGCCAGTCAGGCTGCGCTGGCAGGGTCGGGCTGCCCGGGGCCGCTCAAGTAACGGCCTCCCTTGGGCGAGCCCCGCCACTGATGCCTTGGCCTCCTGCGCCTCTGCGGAGTTTGCCCCTCGGGCAGGGGACGAAGCGGGGCGCTCCGGGAGGCGCCAGGCTGCGGCCGGGCGTGTGACAGTGGCGTGAGCTGTGGGCACAATGGCTGGGAGAGGCCGGGACAGCCGCGGGGAGCAGGGGCTGGCCCGAGCAAGGCGAGTGCGCGGCCGGTGGGTCCCTCCTCCCCGCTTGCAAATGACCATGGAAGCAGGGGCGGCGAGCGGCCGGTGACCTGCAGCCCCTCGCTCGCGGCCTGGGGCGGGACCAGGCCGGGCTGCGCAGGGGCCGCTCGGTCGCCGGGCAGGTAACCGAGCGGCCGGCGAGGGGCCGCGCCCGGCTCCGCAAGGCGCCGTGTGCTTCGCCTGGCCTGAACCGCGCACCGATCGCGCTCTCCGAGCCCGGCGCCCCGGGGCTGGGGCTGGGGCAGGGGTCGCCGGATCAGCGTGGCAGCCGCTGGGGGCGGGACTCAGCCCCCGCTGGGAGCCGCGCTCGCACCGGTCGCGTCCCGCCGGGGGCCCGCTGTGGCTTTGCCCCCCGCTTTGCTGGCTGCAGCGCACCTGCCGCTCCCGCAAAGCCACCCCGCTCGCCTGGCCCGGGCCCCTCCGCGGGCGCGGCGGAGGCGAGCTGCCCTGGCGTTCGCTGCCTGCGGCTGGGCGTCCCTTGCTCGGCCCCAAGCAGCCCGGGGCAGCTGGACCTTTCCATCCGGCGGGCTCCGGCCCCCGAGCCGCGCGCTGCGCACCCCGCTCCAGCTCCAGCTCGGGCCTGGCGCCTGCACAAGCCGGGGCTCCTCGGCCTGCGGACACGTGGCTCGCAGCCGGCGGGAGCTGAGTAGCGCCCCTGTGCGCGCGTCGGCCACACCCAGCCCTTTGCGCGGGGGCGTAAGTGCGCGTCGCCCGGGGCCCGCCCGCCCGCGGTTCTCCTGTGGTCTCGGAGGAGCAGCGCAACCGCGCGGAGGCTCTTTCCCTCCGCCTGTCCTGGCCCGGCCCTGCTTTGCCCGGCTGCGCGGGAATCTCCTTCCCCGCCGGCACGCGGCGTGTGGGTTCCCCAGCGCTGCTGGGGGCGCGACCGGGCGCATTCGGCTCCCCGGGGGCTCACACCACCTGCCCTGCGGGCGCCGGTGCGCAGTGACAGGGATCTTCCTCGGGTCGCGGGACAGCGTCAAAGGAGCCCGACAGAGGCACGGGCCGGACCTCGGCCTCGCCCTCCGAGCTGTCAGATAACCGCGCCCCGCAGGCTCGGCCCAGGGCGTCCCCGGGCACCTGATGGACCCACAGATGTTTTGGAGCATCCGCTTCCGTGGGCGACGACCCGCTTGGTCGGACCGCCCTGGAGTTCGGTTCGCTCCTGGGCTGAGCCAAAGCCGCAGCCGGGCCCCCGGCTCAGCTCTCTCGGGCTCCGCGGGCCGGGCGCGCGTCGGGGATCGCTCCCCGGAGGTGGGTTGCCCTTAGGACGAGCAGGGGAATAACGGGGAACTGCCCCTCTCGGCTGGGAGCCGCCGCGCTGCGCCCCCGCCACAACCGGCCTCCTGGCGCCTGTTGGTTTTCGCAGCCGGCCGCGCAGCGGGCAGGGCTGCGGCGCCGGCTGGCTTGAAGCGGCGGAGGGAGGACAAGCTCCATCGCGCGACTACCTGTGCACGCCGGTGTCCGGGCGAGGCGCCTGGGGCAGGTCTCCACGTCCCCCTCGGGGCCGAGCCCTGGCCGGCTGTGGGGTGCAACGGGCGAGGGGGCGATCCGCGCTGTCCCGCCGCCCTGGTTCGTTGGCCTGGGCTCCCCGCTTGTGCTGCCGGGAGCCACGGGCCGCAGAGCTGCGAGCTGGCACCGGGGCTACCCCAGCGCAGCGCAACCCCGCTGCCCCCTAGTTCCCTGCGCCGCAGTGCGCTCGCCCTGCAGCCCGCGGGGCCAGGTCCCGCTGGTCGGGACAGACAAGCGGGGGCCGGCAGCCGGGCCCTGGGAGCGGACGCGGCAGCGCGTCTCGTGCTTTGCTGCCCGTTCCCAGGAGCTGGGCCCCGAGCCGGGCACCAGCTGGGAGGGAGGGAGAGGCGGACGGACGGACAAGCAGACAGGCGGGCGCCCTTGCCCGCATTCGTCACGAACCGGCCCGGGGTTCCCAGCGCTGCACCCCAAGCCCGGTCCGGCTCACCCGGCTCCGGCTGCTGGCCGCGGAGGGGCAGCTCAGCTCTCCGGAGCGCAGGCTCGAGAGTTCGCCCCGCGAGCGCCCCCGGGAAACTCCGGCCCGCGGCTCGTCCGCGGCAGGCCCCAGCTGCTCCCCGAGGCGGGGCTGAGTGACTCGCCGGCCTCGCACCGGGGAGCCAGGGCAGGGCAGAGGGGAGTCCCTGGGGCGGGCAGCCGCGCTGTGTACAGGGGGTGCTGGGAGAGAGCCGGAGGGGCGGGGCTCTGGAGCGGGGTATCTACTGCAGGGGAGCAGAGCTGGTGCCGCTGTGAGGGGGGGCGCGCTGTGCGCTGCAGGGGAGCGGTGCCGGTGCCGCTGTGACCGGAGCGCGCTGTGCGCTGCGGGGGAGCGGTGCCGGTGCCGCTGTGACCGGAGCGCGCTGTGCGCTGCGGGGGAGCAGTGCCGGTGCCGCTATTGGGGGTGGGGGCTGTGCGCTGCAGGGGAGCAGTGCCGGTGCCGCTATTGGGGGTGGGGGCTGTGCGCTGCAGGGGAGCAGTGCCGGTGCCGCTATTGGGGGTGGGGGCTGTGCGCTGCGGGGGAGCAGTGCCGGTGCCGCTATTGGGGGTGGGGGCTGTGCGCTGCGGGGGAGCAGTGCCGGTGCCGCTGTGACCGGGGCGCGCCGTGCGCTGCAGGGGAGCGGTGCCACCAGGGCCGGGAGCGGGTCACTCTCGGCACGGCTGGGGCAGGGCTGCCCACGTGCACAGCTGGAGCGTGTGCGGGGGTGTGTGAGCCGGCAGCAGCCCCGTCTCCGCGGCCAGACTCGCCGTCCCCCCTGCGCGGCCCCGCCAGCCAAGCCCGGGGCGGGCTGATGTCTTTCCCCGGGGCCAGCCCCCCCGGCCCCATTCATGCCCTCCCCCCCCAAGGCGCTGCGGCACCTCCGGGCGGGGCGCTCCCCTTGCCCCGCCCCCCTCCCGGGAGCCGGACTCCGCGAGCCCCGCCCCTTACGGCTGATTCGCCAATCAGAAACGCGAACCGCCTCCGGCCGCCGCCGCCGCCCCGCCCACCGGAGTAGGCTGAGCTCCCGTTGGCTGCCCGGCGCGCCACACAGGCCGCTCATTAGCATAGGCAGCGCGGCTCCCATAGGCCGGCGGGGCTGCCCGTCACGCCGCTGGCGCCCCTCCTCTGCCGGCCGGGCGCGGGGACCGCCCGCGGGAGCCGGCGGCCGGGCAGTGCGGGGCGGCTGTGCCAGGGGCCGGGTGGGTGCAGCGCGCTGCGCGGGAGGAGGCGGCGGCGGCGGCGGCGGCGGCGATGCGGCGCGCAGCCTGCTGAGCGCCTGGCCGGAGCCGCGGAGGGGAGCATGCCGCCCCGCTAGCCGCTGCGCTGCGCCGGGGCTCGGCTGGCGGGGCCCGGGAGCTCCCCCCGCGGCGGCGCCCGTGCGCTGAGCCATGCTGCCCGGCGCGCCGGCGGGCCTATGGGACAGCGCCTGATCCGCCGCCCGGATGCGCCCGGCGCCCTGCAGCCGCCGCCGCCGCCGCCGGTGAGACGGAGGCTGCTGCTGCTCTGCATCATGCTCTGCCTCTGGCTCTACGTCTTCTACTCGTGCGCCGGCTCCTGCGCCCCCGTGCCCGGCCTCGGGGGGCGGCCCGCGGCGGCCGCCGGCGCGCACGGGGGGGGTCTCCAGGTGCTTTCCGAGCTGCTGCGCAGGGCGCCGGCCGGGGCGGCCCCCCCGGAGGAGCAGAGCGCGGCCCCCGACCCCACCAGCCCCATCTCCAGCTTCTTCAACGGCTCGGGCACCAAGAAGCTGCCGCAGGCCATCATCATCGGCGTGAAGAAGGGCGGCACGCGGGCGCTGCTGGAGTTCCTGCGGGTGCACCCCGACGTGCGGGCCGTGGGCGCCGAGCCCCACTTCTTCGACCGCAACTACGAGCGGGGCCTCGCCTGGTACAGGTACCCCCCTCCCCTGTGCCTCCCGCGGCGGGCGGGCGGGCGGGGGACCCTGTACACTGCGGGCGTCCCTGGCGCCGGGCTGGGGGTCCCGCTGGCGCGGACCCGCGGGCTGCAGCTGGAGGCGCCCCGGGCCCGGCGCGGAGATGCAGCCCGGGCGCGCCCCCAAACTCCGGGCCCATCCCCGGCGTCTCGCCCCGGCTGCTCCCCCACGCCCTGTGGCCTCCTCCCGCCGACCTCCCCTGCGCTCCGGAACCGGCCAACCCGGCGGTTCTCCCGGGGACCCCGGGCTCTCCAGCCGGGGCAGGGTCTGGGCTCGCGTGTCCTTCGGGCTTTCCCGGGGAGCAGACCCGCAGCGAGCTGGCTTTGGCTGCAGCCGGCTGTGCCCGGCGTCCGGAACCCCCGCGGGTCACTCGGCGCCGGCAGGTGCCCCTGCCCCTGGCCCGCCCGCAGCTGCCCTCCCCGGGCCGGTCCCCGGCTGCGCTCCCCAGCGCTGGTTGCGCGGGGCTGGGGCGATCCCTGTCGGGAAGGGGGGGCGCTGCAGCTGTGCTCCGCCGCGGGGGTTCTGCTGGCACGGAGCAGCCCAACGCGCCGCTCGGCTGCCTGCAAAGCAGGGCGGCCCCGGGGCGCCTCGCCTCCCGGCTTGCAGCGAGGCTCCGGGTCCGTTTGGGTCCCGTAAATCCGCGAGCGCTCCCCGCCGGCAGCCCGGGCTGGGGCGCGCCGCTCTCGGGCGCTTTTGGTCTTTGAGCTCTCGGCTGCGACCTCCGCCTGGGAGGGAGTTGGTTTGCAGCGAGGTTCGGCCCGGAGCCTTGCAGGAGCCGGGCCCGATTTGCTGGCGGCACTTGGCAATAAAGCCGCCTAGCCGGAGCGGTCCGGATATACTGCACCGCCGCGGACCTTTCGCACCGAGTTTCTCATCCGCGCTCCAGCTTGAGCAGCACGGGAAGGGGACCGGCCCCAGGTGAACTCTTTGTTCTGGTTCTCTGCTGCCCAAACGTGGCCTGGCTGGGTCTGGGTCTGGGTCTGGGTCTGGGGCTCCTTCTTGTCGCTTGTTTGCCTGGTGAATAGTCACAGAGAGGCCGCCCTGTTAGTCTGCATCCTCACAAACCACCAAAGCAGCCCCGTAGGCTAGCAAAAGCATTTATTGGGTGATGCGTTTTCCTGGGTCTGCCCCGCGAACGCTAACTACTGATAATGCGTTCTTCTGCCAGTGTGTAAAGTGCCACGGGACTGCTTTTGTGCTTTGCTTGTCTGGGATTTTGTTCCAAGCTGTTTTAGCAGCTTAGCTGTAGAAAGTCTCTTCTGAACAAATACGGGGGTTGGGGGTTGGGGAATAAAATCCCCCGGGAACGGAACTGATCAATTCTTCTTCTTTTTTTTCCTTTTTGATAAACGCATGTCTGGGGAGCGGGGCGGGGGCGGGGGCAGGATTTTATGGTGTTTGCAGTGGGGAGGAGAGACCAGCCCTTACCATGTTTGAACTTTCAAAAAAGAGGACCTCACTGAGAGGGAGAATCTGGATCAGTCTTGACCAGCTCAGGGTGTATTAATGTACTACATATATTAATTAATGCCACAGTGGGTTGGCAGAGACTGATCCAGATACACTCCCTCTCTGCGGTGTCCTCTTAGGGGACAGTCCCAACTCTGGTGAGAGCTGAGCAGCAGGTCCAGACCAGTGTTTCTTAAACTTTTTGGGACTATGGAACGCCAAACAATAATACCCTTATGCAGAACACCTCTGAAAATTTTCTTCCAAAAAATCGTTGTCTGACCAAAAACCAGACAGCAACATCTACGGCAAAACCAAAATGAAGTACTTTATTCAGGTACCATAGCAATAAAGCAGTAACATTCTATTTGGTTTTAAATAAGAAAAAATAGAGCCCATCAGTGTAAAATATCAAAATGACAGAAGCTTGCAGCACACTGAGAGTTGTTCATGGAATGCCAGTGTTCTGTGGAACATAGTTTAAGAAACACTGGTCCAGACAATCCAGGGGTGGGAAGTTAGCCCACCATTGGAGGGGAAGTGGAAACTGGAGGGGAGTAATAGTTTACCTGCAAGCCTTCATCTCCCCGTAGTTCCCTTCTTCCTAACTACAGCGACCAGCTCTTTTTCTGCAAGCCCAGTTTTGCTGCTTTTTGACAAACAGAAACCTTAACAACTTGTAGGTAATCCGGGGAGACAATGAAATGTGACTAATCCAGAACTAGACCGGATTTGGAGTTGGTGGAAAGGGATTGATCGATAGGGATTGAGATTAAAATGCATATAGGTTTGCCCACTCATTGGTTGTACTATCCAGTAGTAGATCAGTGTTGTGTGCCTACAGACTCTCACAATCATGTCATTAAACAGATACACCCAGGCTGCAGATCATAGGTGTATCTTAAACAAAACCAGTTTTCTAATTCTACAGACTGGGTTGTCCTGAGGTAAATAATGCAAATCACAAATTTAACACTTGTTTGTATTGTAGCCATAGATTCGATTTATTTTTTTTTCCAAGGAAGATTTTTAAAAAAAAAATAAATAAAATCTGGTTAGTCTTTGAAAACATATCCAGCATATAATGTTCTGACTCCAGAACAGTAACTCTATTAAATTAAGGAATGGTTCACTTTGAGTTGGAGTAATTAATTTAATCCCCAAAGAAAGGTGAAGGTATAATCTGTGTCATCTGGAAAACATTTGCTGGGAAAGAAAAAATAAATGGCAAACCAAGTGAAAATCCCGTTGCACCCGTGTTCGTTAGGGATGTTACTTACAAAACCCCGTTAGTGCTGTATATTTAATTCTTTGGTGACTTTTAGAGTGAATGGAAACCTGTTGCTTTCAAAGAGGTCCTGGAGTCCAGCAAAAGGAAATTAATGGCTGCTTTTGTTTCTATTTATTATGTTACAGTAAATCTTCAGGTAATTCTTTGCCCTTTTTCATTCAGGGGCATGATGCAGAACTAACTTCTATTTTAATTTAATCCTGAAACCCATAAACAGACACCAAAGCTAGTGGGTATTGTGTTAAGACTACAGGATCTGGCCCATTCAAAGTCGACTAGTCACTTCCGATGTGTGCTTGAGACTTTTTTCTGAGCAGAATGTTGGTAATGAAAGTGGAATCTTTTCCACATCTGATCACAGCTCCAGATACCAGTGTGTCAGGGTTCTGTTTTATTTATTATTCCACAGATAAGTAACAATTTCATTAGCAGAGCCTATAAAGAGATTGATAATCTTAGCACTAGTCATGGTTTCTAAGAATATTCCTCAAGGAAAGCAGTCAAAACAGGCTTCTTTTTTAAAAATATATATCCTTCCCAAATGACAACAAAAATTAATGAGCAAAACTGTCAGGGTGAGAAGAAATATTAGCTTCTATGTTGATCTCTGCTGAAAGAGCTGAATTAGGATCTTACTGCAGCCAAGGCAAGATAATTGCCTGGAGAAATGTAAACACCTATGAAAATGTTGGCTTCTGATTTCCCCCACCTTCATGTACCTTCACTTCTCTGCTCTTTTCAACAGTTATTTCTGGATGTAAGGTCTGATCAGTGATAAAAAAACTTATCTACCGAAGTAATCTAAAACTTTATTCAAACTTGGGTTTAAATTTAAAATCAAATTAAAATAAACTTGGAGGGTGTTCATTTGAACTGGAAAATCTACAGTCTATCCCCCCAACCCAACATTGATAGGCTTATAAAAAAAGATGAAAAGAGTTTGTCTTTTTTTATAATTCTTCATTACTAATGCACTTCTGAATCCTCTACTGCTTCTTTCAGGCAAGATGCTTCAATTATTGCAGGGGCTGTGTAAAATAGTGCAATAACTTAGCCAATAAATAAGGATGACGTGTATTTATACATCACAGAAACAGCAGTGTTGCTCTGCTCCTAACATTCTTAAAATGGGAGTGAATGGAAGGAGCATTGTAACTATAAATCATGGTTTGGACTGTACGCCATGTGGCCAATTTTATCTTTCTGGCATATTCAAAAAGTAGTTCTTGGCTGACTTTTGTGCAAGGTACACCTGACTGGCTGTACTGTTGCACGTTGTCTCTTTGTCACAAACTGCACTGCTCATGTCCTGTTAAGTGGCTAATGATTTTATAGTTTGATAATCCCCAGGGCTACAGTGGCAAAGCAGATGAGATTTGTATTACAGCATCAGAATTTAATTGTAGTTCCACTTCGCATAACAAGGCTTCATTAACCTAAACAAAAGAGATTTGTGGGTGATGAAGCTAAATAAAAATGTTGATTGGGTGCTGTTTTTTCCCCCCTTCTGTTTGCGGTGATAGTTCAGGACTGAGGGGGCAGGGAGGGGGGAGTCATCTGTTCTGTAATGAAGTTTGCTTTAGCAATGACTAGGGTGCTTCAAATTTTTCATAGTTTATTCCTTCTTATACCATTCCAGATCACTTCATCTTCAAAAGTATTTAAAATTTGAGCAAGTGGAAAAAATAATAAATAGCTCTTGCTTTGAATGATTCCCTCTACTCTTCAAGACCCTCTTTGCAATTTAATACAGTTAATACTACGTAAGCAACAAAAATAAACTTTTGAATACTAAATTTCTAATTTAATGGCGCAAATATTCTATCTATTGTGCAAATATCCTCAATAAAGAAGAAAACAAGGTAAAATTATAGCCACAGGTCAAGTACAAATTGAGGGTATAATAATAAGCTTAAAACTGAAATTAACTTTAAACAAAACCACAAATACTACTTTTCTTCCAATTTACTTTAAATATTTTGTATATTGGTTTCCCATATTTAGACTGTTTAAATATGCTTTGAAACAACACCAGATAGCGTGAAAGCCTTAATAGGACCAGATCTTTATTTTTGACCATATAGTACAAAAATTATAGTGTTAACACTACAGGCTATGTTGTCAGCCTGTAATTGGAGCATGTCAGATTTATATAAACTAGTAGAGAATTTTGTAACTTCTGCATAAAATAGTTTATGCACTAATTCTCCTGAGGTCTTTCACATGCACCTACAAAGTTTCGCTACTGTTAAACTGCTCAGAGTAGTCACTCTGGGGAACAGAATGACGATAATTAAATCACTGTACTGGAGTTGCTCTAATGGGGTAAAATTTGTTGGTTACCTGGTTCAGCATTGTCTCAGTGGAGTTTCAGAAGAACAGCAAATGTATGAATGCTATTTTCAGCAGCGCTGGGATGGATCTGAAACACATTGGGGGGTAGGAGCTATTCAGTTTTACAATGTACAATTCTAGGTCCTTATGCTTCGAACGCACAAGTATTTTAAACATGAGCAGCTAGTGGGCCTACTCCTAGGGTTTAAAGAGTTGGGGGTTTAGGGTGTAGAAATCCCAATCTTAAAAAGACCATAGTCCAGCAAGCACCTGTCTGACTGCACTCGCAAGTTGTCTCTTTGGGAGTCCGTGATACTCATAGCATTAAGAGTGTGCATAAGCAGCATGTAGGAGCAAGGCCAAGAGTTGCACGAATATTTTAAATTGTCAAATCCAGATTAGCAAGTACCAACTTTTAAAGAATAACAAACTTTCTTCAGTAGAAAGGAATACTAAACACAGAACTGTAAACAGCATTGAATTTGAAACCCCGGGAGTTGAGAGAGCAGCTGTGACGATTTAAAGCGCTCTAAATTTTAATTTCAATGCACTTTGAGAGACAGACTCCCACTCTCCAACTTCTGTTAGCAAAACATAAACCAAGGTCAGACAGCGTATGCTGCAGCGGTTACCGAGAGGGGTAATAGATACAATCTAGCTAAAAGCCAGTCTCTTTGCAATCACTTACCACCAGTTCTGGGATTTCAAGCGTGTACGGCCAGCCTTGCAGCATTTAAGGTGAAATAAAAAAGCAAATTAGATTTATAATACAGTATTCTGAAATGAGAACCTGCCTGTTACAAAGCAGAAGCGCTGTCAAGATTTATTAGCAAAAATGGTGTTGACGGTGTTTAACTCTGTTTTTAATTAGGCACCTAAATTAAACCATAAAATGGTTGATTAATCTTTTACAAGTGAAGGGAGGGGTGAAATAACTAAAAGTAATTTAATAATAAATGTTATTCCAGATACAACGAGTTGGGAGTCTGCCGATATCTAAAAGAAACATAAAGCAAGCATGTTTGGGAGTGCTAGTTTTAAATTTATTCATGATAATTCTGATGTGATTCATTGGCGTATGAATTCTTCTAATATGCTTCTGTTGTAAATATTTATTTCCTTTTTCAACTTTGCTTATGCAGGTAGAGTGACTGATTTCCACAGAACATGACAAAGGGTAAAAGTTTGTCACCAAAATGTCCCGGGGTTGGGATTTTAACTACTATTTTTAAGGGATTTCTAAGTCACCAGGCACACTTGAAAATTATACCTAGAAGTTACTTACATGAATAAGTATTTGCAGGATTGGGAATGGAGTTTATCACTTAAATGAATAAACATTGAATAATAACACTGCAGTTACCAAACAGCTTCACAATTTACAAATGCCAAACTAAAAATCTGACCTCATATCATCTTTTCATTTAAACAAAGTAGCTTTGTAAAATTGTAACTGTGATCCAAAGAAGCTAAAGAAGTTTGACCATCTAAATTAGAAATAAGATATTGTCTCAAAACTCCCACTGATTTTACTGAACCTCAGCACTTTTCAAGGTCCTGCATAGTTCCATAACTTAATTTTTTTTTTAAAAAAAAAGAGGTTAATATCAAAAGAATAGAGCTTTAGCTAAATGACTGTATTTTATGTTAATAGCCAAATAAGAAATTAACAGCTATAAATATTATCCTACGAACACTATTGACAACTAGTGCCACAGAACTCAGTGGGGCCTCTTGCGTTTGTAAAGTTACTCCTATGTAAAAGAGTTCATGGGATTTAGTCCTCTTTATACAAATCCAGTGGTCTAGTTTCTTTAAACCTTAGATCTTCTTATTTTTGGCGTATTTCATGCCAATGGTATCTCAGTAGGAATATTTAACCAGGGAAATGGTACATACAAGGAGTTGGTAACTTTGTTGCAGCTAAAACAACTCTTTTAAAACTTTTTTAATGTTGACTTGTTCAAGGCCAAACTCCTGATAAGTTTCTGTTCTGAAGTGGTGTTTGACTAATCTATTAAATACTATCACTTTTGCCTGAATTGTTCCTTAATAAAGTATGTGGTCTATTGGCTTGTGGAGGAGAGATAAAATGGCAGTTTTTGTTTTGTTTTTGTTCAGTTGTCTGCAAGGGAAGGGGGCTGTCGAAGTGAAACCAAACATGATTTTCTTACACTGCAAAAAAAAAAAAAAATCAAAATCAGATGATGTTGGCAAGTTAAGTCTCTGAACTAGCAAAGAGATGAGAGAAAAATTTGAATAGGTTTTTTGATAGTGCGATAAGTGGAGATCCAGTGGAAACACATTCTGTAAGCTTGTAGCTTTTTTTTTTTTTTTTTTTGTAATGAATGCAGCATGTTGGCTGCTTCAAATGAGAATAGTTATCACGACAGACAAGAAATAAGATCCAGCCATTACTACTTTTAATTAGTTAGCAGTATACGGCATTTTTCATACTTAGTAAGCTTTCTCTTCGAAATTGTCTTGAGAAATTGAAGTGTGCAGTTTTAAGAAGTTTGTGCCTTTGGGAGAGGCAGGGGAATAGCCTTTTGTGGTCTGATATATAAGGCACTCGCTGCGTTAAGTCTGCCAAAAAGCTCACTTCTTGCAAGCCTAGAATATCAGTTCCATGGTATTTTGAAACAATTTTCTTTGTATTTTTAATCCCTGGATTCCTCCTCTCTTTATTTGGGGCAGCTATAACGATACTCTTAAATAGTACTGGGAACTTAAGCTTCTGTGTCTCACAGTAAGTATAACTGAACCTGTATTGCTTGCTGGATTATTATTGTTAAACAACTTTTCTATTTGATTTTGGTCCAGTTCCACTGCAGTGCCAAGCTCTTCTTGCAATGTGTTGTATATCCCTAGTCCGCCAGTGAATTTTTATTTAGACTAACAGATTGTAGGCTTCCTCTGTGTTTGGAAAGTGCCCTACCACTGTGATCTAATAATAGCACCATAACATATAGTGTTCTGGACAAAACGCTGATGGAATCCTTGCCTTGGAAAGCCCACAGTTTTAGGGTTTGATCCTCATATGAGTGCTGAGTCCCTAAATTGTGACTTGAGTGAGATTTATGGCTGTAAATTCAGACTCATGGGCCTGTACAGTTGCACATGGTTTCTGTAGGTCAAGCGTGGTGGTTATTACATGTCTAAATATGTTCTTGGCACTTAAGGAACCCCAGCTGAGGATCTGGTGCCATTGTTTAAGCTGCTGCCTGTGACTCTGGAGAGAGTAGGTGAGCCATGAATTTTCTTGCCATAGGCATGTCACAATTGCTATAATGAGGAAGTTGTCCCATGGTTCTCCCGAGTATCTAGCGCTCAGAGAAGAGGGTGGAAGGGAATAATTGTTTCGTGAGAGTCAAGTGGTTTATTAATGATCTCGGGTAAAATCCTGGCCTCTATGAAACTAATGGCAAAGTTTCATTGACTTCACTGAGGCTGGGATTTCACCCAGACTTGCTGTAGCAATATAAATTCCTGCTTTACAGTGGGAAAGTGTCTGCTGCCATCTCTTCCACCACACTGGTGCAAATTATTGATAAAGCAGCAAGAATTCAATGTAGCCAGGTGCTCAGCGCCCTCCACTACCACTGAGGGCATCTTCCCAGGCACCCGATCCTTGCAAAGCTTTCTAAAGATGCAAGGGGTCTCTTATGATAAAGTTCAGCGTGGTCTGGATTGGACCTGGATTTGATTTTAAAAAAGCCACGCACAGGAATCACAGCATTTGTGTGCAGCAGGCAAGGTTCGCTAGAAAATGTCCTTGAGTTGCTCTTAATTGGAACGAAAGCCAAAACTTTACTTTAAAAACAAGCTTTTTGTTCATTCTTTTTTGGAGTGGCTTCTTTTTAACATTTTTGATCCTGTTGGGATCTTTGTTCCCTTCCTTTCAAAAAGAGATCACGCAATCGCAGAACTTGGCTCCGACCAGCTTAAATCCATACCAGAAGAAGAAATCATTTCGTCGAGGGAATTCTTCCCACCCACTCAGTAACGTTTGCGTGCAAACATCCAATAGGGTTTGAAATGGGGCTATTGCTACTTTTGTCTCTTTTTTCTTTCTTTTTAAACGTGTCCTGCCAGGTGGCGAGCCTCCAGTTAGATCCCAACAACCCTGAATGACATTGTCTTAGTGACCAAGGGGAGTTATGAAGAAAATGGCCCCAGGAAGGAGGGGTGGACTCCTAGGATCAGTCAGCAAGGCCCTTGTGTTTGTGTGGGATCATTATTTTAGATCTGAGGCAGGTTGAGTTGTTCAAACAGATGGCAAAGATTATTCGTGTTGCTGGGCTTTCAGTGCGCTACTCTGTTTCAAGCACGTCGCCTGATATGACGCACGTGATGAGTTCTTCCCAGCACGACGCTGAAGAGGGCTACGTTGTCTGCCCTGATCAGGTTTCATAGCCTCACCTGTTGAGTTGCTGAACTTTTTCGAAGTTAACCATGAGTTTGGGGGGGTACATGTGTGAAACTTATTAGGATGGTGGATCTGCCTGGCTAATCTGATTAGTGTGATACTCTGAGGCATGCAAGGCACATTATGCTAGCAAATGGCGATAATGGGAGGAATAAACCCGGTGCTCGGTATCTCTGATTTAAGTGGAGAAGATGGACTCTACTTTAGGCAACTGAATATCTTCACCTTCTTTTTGGCGGGGTAGAAGGCTTTGATTGTCATTTGCAAAATGCAGGCACCAAACTTTTCTTTCCCAATGTATTATACTGCCTCAGAAATTCTTAATTTACTGCTGTACTAGGTGCTGAAATGGAGTATATTGGTGAGAGCAGGTCTCAGTTGACTTGGGATGGACTACCCTCACCGACCTTGGGCTCCCTGGAGTAAGAACGAAGTACGGTCCTCTTTCAGCAGGAGCACATCTCTTGTGTTGGCATCAATGCCAGTAACCAGTGGGTGGTGAGATAATTTTTAATGCCAGGTCTGTGTGGAATGGTTAACAAATGGAGTTTAAAAACCAGCAAATATCAGGTTGTGTGATTTCAGCCGTTCAGGGAGAGTCTGTAAGCTATCGGTTGCTACCTGTTGTCCCCTTAAGTTGTTTGAGGAGTGAATGAAGTGATGCTCATGCGATTAAACTTTCAAGCACAAGGTTGTTAGATTGCAAATCATCCCAGAGGACTAAAGTAGAGTAAAGTTCATTTAGCTGCTCTCCTTCATGCTCCCACTGTTTTCGCATCCCTTTACTTGTAAGGTTTTATTTTAAATTTGCAGCTAACGAAGAAACATAATTGGGTGGTAATGTTACGTGTGACACTTGGGGAAAAATAAAAAGTTTGCAAAGAACATCAAAAGACACCAGTGATAGCAAAAAAAAGAAAACCAACTGCCCCCCACCCACATGCAGTGCCTAGCTATTCTAGTCTAAATGGGATTTTTAACTATACCTTCTAAGGATATGATCGTACAACTTGATTCACATGACTAGATGCATTCCCATACACTGCCAATAATGGTCACTGAATAGACTAAATATTAAGCACAAGGCAGAAGATGTGTCTGGGGAAACACTGCACAGGAGTAATGAATAGCTTATGAAAATTCCTTTTTTTATATCCATAGTACATGCATGACTTGATGCAGATCAGCTGTACAGAGTGGGGTTCTAAGCCACAGCTGAAATGGAGGAGGAAGAAGGCTTTTGTGCTTGGCATAACGTATTTAAGCAGGCTCCTCTTTCAGTTTTTGTTGCCCATGAAAATATGTAATTGATTGTCAGGAACCCCTTACGGTGACCTTAAAAATGAGTAACATGCTAAAGTTGATCAGTCACAAACAATACCTTTTGTCGGTCCTTAGGCTACCATTACCATTCACCAGGCAAGTGCTTGACCGAAAATGATCTACCTTGCCCCCTGCTCTGGAGGTCTGTAAGGGTTATGATGGATGAGTGGAAGCAACAATGTCTTGGACCAGAATCTCTCTCCCTCCCACCCAAGAACATCCTGTCCCTAGGTCTCCCTGGGTGTCCTTTTGGGGATGGTAAGGAAAAGCTATAAGATAAACCCAAATCTTCTGACTTTTTGTGCACAGTGGCACCTGGTTTATCAGCAAATCAATCTGAAATCAAGTCCACTTTGGCTAACTAGTGCTGGAGGCTGCACTGGGCCCAGATCCCCTGAGCACTTGCTGGCTATACAAATTGTTTCTCTCTTTAAAAGTGCTCTTTGCTCTGATTGGTGCAGAAGACCCACGCGAAGAAGGGAAATGGACTAGAGCGAAAGAGATCTTCCCCACCAATGCTGTCGAATGCTCAACATGAGCAGTGGGGGGCAGGACACAAGTGTAATTATTTCTCACCTCTCTCAGGCCCAAGAATTTTGGGCCCTGGTCCTGCAAGCGCATAGGCACATGCCTGACTCTGCAGATAAGTATCCTGTTGGTGTCAGAGGGATTAGTTACAAGGCACTTGGGACCAACGACGAGCCAGTTTTGAGAGCATGCAGAGTTGGTAGATGCTATGCTTGTCTGATGTGGCAGCACCTTGTGTGATACATCATCAGATAGTCAAGGGACACTTATGTGGAGCGTGTCATAGGACTTTGACAGCAATGAGTGGGATAAGCAGGACCACCAGCAAGGAATGCAGTCAGAATTTCAGCCACTTCCCTTTCTGTCAGGCTGTATTTTCCTACAGAGAGAAACCCCCAAACACCAGCAGACTGAGGGACAGTCTCCAGTGCTACCCATTAACGTACCTGCTTTCCACAACAGACTCTGTAAAAGTTCCCAGAGGTGATATGCCCAATCACTCCTACTCTGCTACCTAAACTGTCTTGGTGGTCACTCGATAATGAGTAGGACGTCTTCATGTCACCCTCCTATTTGTGAGTCTGTTGATGTCTGATCAGCCCAATTCTGGAGCTGCAGGTCTTATCACAGAAGAGGCAGGTGTTGGTAGCTGTTGGAGGAGTGCGGAGCAGTTTTTGACACTCTTTTCTTCTTCTCCACCTCTCCTCGTCTGCACTGGGGTAGAACCTCTCAAATTGTGCCACCCCCTCATGGATTACCACTTTCCATTGCGAACGGTCTTGGGCAAGGCTCTCCCAAATGTTGACACCGATGCCGCACTTTTTCACGTGTGCCTTCAGCACATCCTTACATCGCTTCTGCCGGCCCCCAAAGCTCCTCCATCCTTCCTCCAACTCAAGAAACAGAATCTGTTTTGGGAAGTGCCAATCAGACATCTGATACTTTCACACCTAAATTTGGCTCAGTGCTCATTCTGTATAGTATGGTTCTTGGCATTTTCTAAGCAAGACTTAATTTCAGGTAACCCAAGCTTGAACCCAGAGGCACAACGCCTTTCCTTTAAACCTGTGGACTGTGTGAGTTTTTTCATTTCAAACATTAGCTTCAATAAAATGTTAAGCACACGTGTACATTTGTAGGATCAGGGACTTAAAAGTTTTGTGGTACATGTTAAACCTCTCTAATCTGGAACTCCCTTGTCCAGCAGCCTCCGTAATCCCAGCATGATTTTCATTATCTGGATGACCATTTGTGATGCGGGTGGCCACATTTCTCATGGTCCCCTAAAGTTCGTTTGAAGCCACCACTCCTGGCTCTCAGTGTTCTGTGCTATTCTTTAGCTGTAACTTACCACACATGTCTTCTAAGAGCCCAGTAAGAAGTGGAAATGTTAGTAATGTGCTAGAAAATATTGACCTCCTATCGTCCGGCAAACTCTCTTGTCCGACACTGGTCAGGTCCCAAATGCGCTGAACAAGAGAGGTTCAACCTGTAACATCAGAAGGAAGTCAGGCAAAAAAGTGTAGTGGCTTTTGATGCTGTCCCTTCAACACCCTGTCTATCCTGATTCATGTAATTCAGAGTCTGATTTTGTGCCCGTTTGAGTTACTGAATGGGATCAGACTCTCTCCTTAATTAAAATAGACTTATTTCCAGCTGCTTTCAATTCTGCTAAATTAGAAACGGTATTGAAACATGAACAGATTTTTTTCTTACTACTTAATGAGTGTTATGACTATAAAAACGACTATATAGAGACTTACTGTAAGTTTACGCCATCAGAAAAGCATGAGCCCAAAATAATCCCAGAACTTGTCCAGTTAAACATCCATTCCTTATCTCTGTAAAGAAGTAGTGGGTGAGAAAAATGATCCCTGAGATTAAGAGCCAGTGCTATAGTTAGTGTTAACTAGTGGGGAAGTCCGTGGAGCTGTGCCAGTTTACATCAGATGAGGATCAAGGCCCAGAGCGTATCAAACTTTTCCCCTAAATTTAATCTTCCATCCAAATTGACTAGAGATTAACGTCACATTGTGCCTAAGTATTGGGGGCTCTTGCAAAGCAAGGGTCAGATTTGCCCAAGTATTCTCCACAATGAAATCAATGGGACTGTTTTCATAAGTAAGCCTTACCTGGCTGAAGGTGAGTCCAAAAGAATCAGAGCTCTAATCTGGCTAATCTTTTAATGCAGTGCGTCCTCAACTTTCCATGGCATGCCAAAATAAAAACGGTCTGCATAAACTATTGCAAGACACAAGTCTCTTATTTCAAAATTAAACCCTACTTATACGACTAACTGAAAAAAGCAGAATTTGAGGAAGATATATTTTAAAAAAATGAACTCCAAAGAATCTAATTAACTGATTAAAAGATTTACCTGACGAAGTAAAAATTCTCTTAATAATGGCAAAATTTCTACAGCTCACTTAAAACCCCTCTGTGTCAGATTCTGAAAAGTTTGCAAAGGAGATTTGGGAGCACAGCTCCCTTTGGAAGGCTAAACTGTACTGTTTAAATTGGCACGTTCTACCTTGGATTCCCAGTAGTTCAGTTTTCAGTTGCTTGCTCTGTCAGTTATGTGAGAACAGTGTGTGTGTGAAGGTAGGGGAAAGGATGAAGTTAGGGGAGAGGATGACTAAATTCTCATCTTCCTTGCTGCTGAGCCCGATCCTGCAGAGCTGCACAACTCCCCCTTTTGACTAGCAGCATCAAGGATCACTGGAATCGGTTCTTTAAATCCCCTTAGATACATACAGATGCGTTTAACGTGTAAGTAAGTGTAGTGAGGGGATATACTTTATAAAAGGGAACACTGGAGCTGTAGACTTCAGGACCTGATGCACTTAGTTCTCAGCCCTAGTGGGTGATTTGATAGAGTAAGGAATATAGGATTGAGTTCTTTATATGTTTCTGTGAGTGATATATATATAGGCAACTCTTAGTTGTTGTTGGTTTTTTTTAATGGTTATTGTAGGTTATTATGGGTGTTAAACAAAAGCCCTCAATGCTAGTTTCATTAGGTTTAAAAAATCACCACCACTATTTTGCGGAGAGGTGAATAATAATCATAATGGCCCTAAAATACCACTAAAGAGCTGTATGCACAGTCGAATCAATACTTTGCACTGATGATCAGTTTAGGGTTATCGGAGTGTGCAAATCAGCACAACCGTAACCAACCATTCAAAACGAAATAGTGTACCAAGAAGTGTGTCACTATTTTAAAATTTAGGGTGTTTCATAACATTCGAAAAACCCTTGTGAGTTTGGACCAGTTCTGCTCTCAATAACAGGCACACATCTGGAGTGACATCAGTCAAATAATGTATAATTCTACGATTGCCCCAGTGTTGGGTAGTCACTGTCCTATGCCTGAACTAGACAAGAATGCAGTACTTTATATTAATATAGTTCACTGCCACACTTAGCTGTTGAACGTTTCTTTGGAATGTGCCAAGGGCAAATACAGAGGTTTTCACTTTCCCTTCTAATGAATTTTCAAATCAGTTTTAAGAATTGAGTCTCTCCTCTAAGTGGACCAACCATCCCAGTCTTTAAACATCAACATGATTTGTCTTTGTAAAAGTTTCTCATCTTATAGCCGGGAAATGAGTTGCCCATATAAGTTGCTGTTATGAAATGACACTGTTGGAGTTTGTCCAAACTACGGGCTTACTCCTGTTCTTAGTGAAAATCTGATGCAATTCCTCTTGACAAACACTGGCCTCACCACTGGGATATGCAAACGTTGCTGGAAATGGGCCTTACCCCAGACTTGCAGTATTATGTGCTCTGGGGCTGCAGCTGCTGTACCAGGTGTAACTCCAGAGTAACAGTGGTGAGTCAGTGCTAAAAATGGGAATGAATGTCTTCACTAAACTTCAGTCCAGCCCTGGGGTGTGTGGCTTAAGATATAAAAGGAAGGACAAATACATCAGAGAGCTCACCGCTATGATTGCATAGCACTGCAATGTGCTAGATAGCGTAGTTTCCTAGATCCATTCGTCCCTGCCAGTTTAGTGGTTTGGGGTGAGATTTTGCACAAGTTTCTTATGACTTGCACTCAGCGCTGCTAACTAGAGGCACCAGTGAAAACTTTACCTCTGACAACTACATTGTAATGGTTTAAAGTCACTTTTGAAAATGTGAGCTAGCCTCTTTAGCAAGAGGAACTAGTAGAAATTTTACCCTTTGACCTATTTCTTTGGGGTGCCTTTGAATTCCCTGTCTTGGCTGAAATAACGGATGGACCCTGCTACAGAAAGTGAACCTGTTAGCCCTGCACTTACACACACTATTTTTATAATAGAGCTCTATACCATGAACGCCTACGCTGTGGTTACACTAGAGCGTTTTGTCGACAAAACCCAGGGGACATCCAATTTCCCAAAGTGTTCTGTCAACAGTAAATCAACGGAACGTAGTACTTTTGTCGATGGTCTTATCCTGCTCCGCATGAGGTATAATGTCTCTGTCGACGGAGATCTGCTGACAGGAGGCCAGGCTGGACATTCCAGGGGGCCCTTCTGTCAACAGAAAAGGCTGCGAGGAGGACACCGGGCAGCCCTGTCTGCTGTGCTCATGATTGGCTATGCTGTTGAGAGAGCAGCCAGGCAGTCTGTTTGTGCTCTGTCGACAGAGGTAATTTGGCCGCGATCTGTTGACAGAAGTTTTGTCGGAAGTTATCTTTCAACACAAATTTCTGTCAACAAATTGCTGTCATCTAGACATACCCCTGCCCTGGAAGCAGAAGTGATAAATGCTTCACAGACTGGCAGAGTTGCAGGCTGAGCTCGTTAGTGTTGCAAAGTTTTTGATGTGGCTCTTACATTTTCTAGTGGGGGATGTGGCAGGGGATTGTAATATCTCTCTTCGCCCACGACCCTGCAATCAGCATGTTGGAAATTGACAGAGATAATTCTGGTGGCAGATCTTGTTTCCGTTTCTCGCTGCTCTAGTAGCTAGTGAGCGTGGGATCTGTCTGGATGGTGTTTCTGAAAGGCTGGGAGAATTCAGTCAAGGTGGGGGAGGGAGAACTTTGAGTGGAACGAGGAGCCTTCAGACCGGCCTTGGATCAGACTCGGATAAAACTGAATAGCAGGTTAGCGTTTCAAGCCAGGTCTTACTGCAAACTTATATGTGGTGAGCGCTCCAGTCGTCTATCCTTTAGCTTGTTAATTACAGGTTTTCTTTCCTCTGTACTGCTTTATGGAAGGTGGAGTCCTCTCTCTGCTAATACATCTGCAGCATCAGGACTTTGTGTGTGAAATAGCCGCATTGTATATTACTAACTTCTAGCAAACTATGTATCTTGAGCACTGCAGCTATTAAAGCTCTCCCAGGAGACAATACTGAAGTCACGCTGGTAAAGGAAATATAGTAACTAGTTAAGGTTATGTATAAGCAACAGGCCCAGGTAGTCTTAAAGCAGATTAAGAACCTAGGAGTTTTCTAATTTAAAAAAAGAATCATCTCTTTCCCCTGTTCTTGCATGCCAGCTCCTCTAGCTGTCACACACTGAGAACTCAAGTAGATTTCAGCAGCACACTTCACTGGCAGCATTAAGCTGACTGCATGATTAGATCTTAATTGAACAGCAAATGGAGCTCTGTGAAATCTGTCTGTTTTGGTGAACTTTTCCAGTTAGTGGGTTTTGTATGTTTTCATCACCACCTATTATGTGGGGGGTGTTTTTTTTTTTCCTCCCCACCCCACATCTTTGGACCTGTAAGCAGCTGAGTAGTATGTGGAGTCAATGCCCTCTAGTGGATGGATTCAAAACTGCTCAATTTGAGATCATATGCCACATACTGCTAATACAGTGCAGGAGTTGCTGATCTTTGCTTGGCCTGCTTATCAGAGTAATTAGTATCCAAACATTTGCCATGAAACCCCAGTGACTATATCTTGATGGTTTGGTGTGGGTGGTGGGTGGAGGGAACCCTCCCTGTTGTGTGTCTCCAGGATTTGGAGACTGTTAAAGTATTTGGCAAATTTCATGAGGACCTTTTGGGTAACTCAGCCCCAGTTTTGGGTTTGTGATGAAACCCAAAACTTAGAGCCAAGCAAATATTTGTAATATGGCTTGTCTGAGAAATCTTGCCACTTTTATGTAATGAATCTAATATGTTTATTTGCCTACCTCTTCCCAAAACCAGGAAAGGCTTGTTCATAGAAAAAAATTAAGTGTTTTTCTGTGGCCCGAAGGACAGTGCTTTAGTTTCTAATTCTTTGTAAATTCACTTGCAATCCCTTTCTCTCAACTTCCTAAAACCAACCTCTAATAAAGAACCACTTATACAAGTGGTTTTATGAGGGATCTCTGGAAAATACCTCCCACAATTGTGTAAGTGATTCTAGAGTAGCATAGCACAATCCCAGCTGAGCTCTTCTGCTCTGTTACTCTGTTTGCTTTTGGAGCTGATCTGTCTCAATTATAAGTGCCACAGCACAGCTACATCCTGCAGATGGAAGCCAAGAGAATAGGCATTGTACATGGCTGGTTCACAATGGAATCTTTTCACTGGTGAACCCTAGTGTGGAGGCTGATGGCACTGTCTCATTTGGGAGCCTATAGGGTACAGAGATCAAAGAGGGGTGAGTCAATTACAATTCAGACTTGGTTCATCCATATGCTTGGGTATTTGAAAGACTTCAATGGTAACTAGTCTTATATCTCATATGTCCATTGATTTGTTAATCTGACACTTGCTGTAATCTGAATAACAATGGCACTCATTCAAACTGAGCAGTTTTAGGGAAAAGTCATTTAACTGGGGCTTTCCTAAGCCCGCAGGATTCTTAATAACCAAGCTGTAGCTGAAGGATTTAGGAGTAATTCTCCGATGAGTAGTTCTTAAAAATTGCTCAAGGAGCTATGGGTGAAGATAGTTTGAACATGCCCCCATCCCACAATGTGGCTAGGCTGCTACTAATAGGACTAGGTTCTGACACCATGTAGATACCGTCTCTGAGTGCAAGCACCTAAGAAGTTTGTGGTGAGTTATGGAACAGAATCATGACATCCAACCAGCTCAGTCTAATCATTAACAATGTTTCCAGTGAACACAGCAGGGATGTGATCTATCCTGGTCAACAGGATGAGCAGCCAGTATTGTAAGGATGGATGATCTCAGTAGCGCAGAAATAAAATGCAAGAATAACAGGAACATGTGCATAGTCCAGTGGGCTCACTCAACTTCTATCCGATCATTCGTATGGAAATAGCCTTTCATGAAAATGTGTACGTGTTCTTGAAGCTATACCTTGTATCTCCTCTACGTACTGTAAAGGACGTCTTCATGGCTGAGTCCTCCTTAAAAGACCCCTAGACAGTGAGTTGACTCTGTTTGGGATCTACCTGTATGCCAACATCATGAGTCCCTGTAATTAAGGGGGGTAGCAGGTGCTTTGCAGACACAACTGCTGCTTAATGTTTTTTCTGATTGGTACTTGCCCTACGTTTATGCCAGTTTCTCGCTCTCTAAAGGGACTTGTTTAGCTCTGATTTGTCTGTGTAGACTGGATGGTGTACATCTAGCCTCACCTTATGGCTTTATTAGCTACACTTTTACGTAATTTTATGGGGTAGCAATCCAGTTCTTTCTCAAGCTAAATCTTTCAACATTTTCTATTTTGGGGGGTTAAGGAGAGAGGAAGGAGGTGAGCACTGGCTTGGTAAGTGGATTTTGTGGAGGCGGCCATCCAACACTGGAGAACTTTTTCCAACCATGCCCTGGACCTGATGGCTTCTTTGTTTACAGCCAAGTTAATTTAATGCAGTGGCTGTTCCTTTATGACCATAATCGCAAATCCAATAATGAGCGACTGGGGAAGGCAATCCCATTTGTATTAAAATGCAATTAGGGGTCAGTACAGAGAGGATCAACAGTGCATTAATTTGGTAGATCTTTTATTCCAGGGGGTGGCAAAGAGAGTTCCTCCTGGTGCAGTACATGCTGTCCAGCTCATATTCTAATTTAAAGTAGGTTTAAACAGTGACCCCTTTAACCCCACCCTCCTAGTTTAAAAAACAAACTCACAGGCCTGTCCTTGGTAGGGCCAGATGTTCTGCTGCTCCTGAGGGACAATCTGTTGCATGTGGGCCTATCCTGTAAGTTCACTAGTGTGTTAACATCTTGAGCTGCTTTACTGGCTGGCTTTCTTGAATAATGAAAAAGCTGCAGTAGAGCAAATCAGCCCAACCCGGGGCTATGAGGACATCCATTTAAAGCTCTGTAGACATCCAGGTTTGTAAGAATTGTCATCTGTTGAAGCACCTTTTATCTCAGGATCTCAAAGCCCTTGGCACACTTCAGTTAGCATTTGGTTCCAGCACTCCTTGTCAGTAGGCAAGTAGCACAGCCAACCATGTCACATGGATTCAATAAACATTGTTATTCAGCTAATCACAATTGTTGTGCAGCCAGCTCTCCAGCTGGCTAAATCTTTACTGGACAAGTAATTCAGTGAATAAAATATTTGTTGTTGCAGATAATATTGACTAAACAGCGCCATCTGATGATCTGCCCACTCCAATTTCTATTATCCTCTCTTTACCGGTGGAGAGAAGGAGGCACAGCAAGGCAACACGGCTTACAGTGCTCCGCTTCGATTCTTTTTACAGGGGTTTGCTTTCCAGAAGGCAACAAGTGTCTGCCCTCAGGAAGTCGGCTTTCTCCTAAGATCTCAGGTTGGGCATTAGAAGATCACTAGTTGCTGTTGAAAACCTTTTAACAATGGCTCGGGTTTTTAAAATTAATATTGCGTCCTCCCATCGTTCCCTCACCTTTAGGGATTTCTCTACATACATGGGCTCAGTGTTTCAGTATCCTGCGTCCCATTCAACAGTCAAATAGATGCAACTGAGTAGCAAAGGCCCATGATGCAGAGGAGGGGCAGATAAGCCTGACAGAAGTGCTGTTCAATAAATAAAAATTGCTTTGTTTGCAAATCATAAGCTCGTTCTTCTGCACGTTCAGCCAGGGGGTGGAGGTGGGGGGTTCATCCTGCCTCCCTCAGCACCTAACCACCATAAACAAATCAGTCCGCAGCAGGCCTGTCACATGGCTAGTCAGCCTCTGTCTCGTAGCCAGTCCCGCTTGGGGGTCTTAACCTCACACAGTTGCTTAAGTGCCCTCTTCTCAGCAGAGTGGCTACTGCTGTTGTTAAAACACCCCTTCCTTTTATCTGGCTGGGGAAGGGAGGTGTGGAGAGGAAGGGATTGTTTTCCTCTGGAATTACAGAGACTAATTGTGAGGGGAGGAAGGGTTGGGGCTGTGAAAAGTGGCCTGGCCTCTGCTAGTCTGGTGTCTGAACGCAGCCCACGATGGTTGAAACAACTGGCCTGGGGGAAGCAGGAATCTCCCGCTGAAGATGGGAACAAAAGCGATTCAGCCCAACAGGAACTTCATGTCAAACACTCATTTTTCCAGGGAGCTGCTCCACACATGGCAGAACATGGAGCATTGTTCCTGCCCGTTCACGCTGCTCCGGGAGTGGAACTTGCCTTTTTTTGCTTTGTTTGGATATGTGCTTTTCCTCAGGCCTTAAGTCAACTGAATGAAAGAGGGGGCCCTGAGAGATGTCACAGGAGATACTGAGCATGTCATGAGATCCATTCTCTTCTGGCTTTGACAGATCTGAGCTTGTACATCTTGATTTCCTGGACGTCGACACTTGTAATTAAATACAGGATCTGGCTAATGTTCATGGGTTTCAAAGATACCCACCCACTCACCCTGAGGACTGATGAAACAATACCTTTCCTTTCATGCTTCTTTTACTAAGCATGAGTGTGGAAGGTGGGATGTATTTATGCACAGAAGAAGGTGTGGGAGGCAGCTCTGGATTGTTAGAAGTGCACTTCCTGAGACTTGCCATGAAGGAAGGGCCCCAGGAGACTGACCATTCGTAGAGAAAACTTGGCAAGGTGGTGAGAAATGCCATGGTTTCCTGGCAAGTGTTCTGAGCGGCTGTAATAGTTGATTAACCAAAGGACATGTTACCTGTTTGACATGATGCCTGGCTGAGTGCTAGGAACACAGGTTAGTGCTTGGGGCAAACCCAGGAAGGGTTCACAAAGGTAATGGGCTTGGTTGGGTTAGGAAATTAGGATACGATGCCAAAGCCAAGACACACACGATGGGTCAAAAACCTATTTGTGGTGTTCTCTCACCTGGGTGGTGCTTAACTTCGCCTGCCAGAGCCCCCGGATCAGGAGATCAGGCATCACCCTTGTTGAGGTATATCATTAAAACACATGTAGTGTGGGTCCAGCAGAGGTAGGGTTAATACACACCTGTCTGATTTGCTCTCGACAAGCATGCATTCACTGAGTTGGGTAGTAACTCAAGGGTGAACCCCTCCCATGAGGACGTCCTGGAGCAGACTTGCCCTGTAGCTGAGCTCTCACTTGGAGGGACAGAGTAGAGCTCACTTATCCCTGGCTCGTTCAGCTCCTAGCCTTTGCTGTGACTTCCGGGGTCAATTAGAAATTACTGTTGTGGGGATTTCACCTTTTCCAGGTGATAGGTTTACTTCCAGTGGTGCTTCCCCGGCCCCCCTCTAAACAGTACCTGTGCAACCACAAGAATAGTGCAGCATGGCTTTGCAGGGACATGACTTGTATTTCAGACAAAAACTTTATTGCCTCTTCCTGCTCCTCCAATACTTGTGATTTATAGAATTTGGCATTGCTGAAACTCAGTTGTTTTGTCCTGCAGTTGTCTGTGGCAGTTGTCTCCTGCAGACTTAGAGTAATGAAGCCATCCCGGAAATATATGTGGGCTGTTGCCCAACTTAGTAGTTGTTGGGAAGAGTATTTGGTACTTACATTGGTAACGTTTTGCTTATTTTGGGGCTTCTCATTAGTGTAGACACATTATTCTGAAACAGCTAATTTTGGAACAGTAACGCCAGAATAAGCTATTCTAGAATAACACTGTAGTGCAGACATACCCAGAGCGAGAAAGGGACCTGGGTAGCTCCTTGAAATAATGACTTCAAATGGAAATCCACAAGTGGATCCTATGTGGTGTGAGACCTCGGAGCAGATCTTCTGTGGATCTATGACCACTGACTGAACCAAGCCAACTTTCGTGCCTAGTGTAAGCCTGGTCTTAGTCTGGCCCTTACACAGAAGAGGCCAATGCACATCCAGGGATGAATTTCTGCTTGAATTAGAGCATTGATTTACAAGAACTATCCAAGTTTGAGTGAAACATCGGCAGTGATGTGGAATCTTCCTCACCCTTAGTAAATTGCTTTAGTCTGCATTTGCCCCACTTAAACTTCCAGCCACAAGCTCTCCTTGCATCGTGTGTGTTGGTTATTCATCATGGCCTTAAAATACAAGACACAGGGCTACTGACGCAAGGACGATGAGACAGAACTCCGCAGACCTTCCAGAAATAACATTGGTCAAATGTTACGGATATTGAGGGAAGGGAAATGGATCAAAAAGGTTTTGCTTTTTGGCTCTTTGGTTGTTCAAACATTAAAAGACTTCAGGTAAATGACATTTACAGCCAAGCCCCAAGTCTCTGCAACAATTGAGATTTGTGTTTGTCTGCAACTAACTTTGTCTTCAGTTGTTTTATGAAAAAAATGCTTTATCCTATGGTTGCACGAGAAACTCCGGAAGCAGCTAGAATAGTAAACTCCCTTCCATAACTTAGGGTGAGAGCCAAACAGTTAATTTAACTGTATCCTGCTTTACTTGATTGAGATCAGTGTTAACTCTGGTCAGAATCGGGTCTGTCTGTGGGCTAGGATGAATCACGGTCGGAGGGGGTGGAGTCAGAAATAAGACATAAAGCAACTTGCAACGTTGATGGTCAGGGGGGATGAATATTAATGTCCATGGAGCCAGGGAAAATGAAGTAGACTGTGTTCATACACAGCAACTGGCACCGTAGTCTTTTCTGAAAAAACTTGCCAGCGTAGATACAGCCTTAGTTGAGAGCCAAATGACTTTTAACACAAACTGTAGTGGCTCCTTCACTAATTTCCAGAGTTCCTAAATTTGAGACTGCCTGTGGGCTGTTATGTAGGCACTGGCTCAGCAGAACTGCACGACGGGAGAAATTTGGTTCCCAGTATGGGCGGGCATAGCCCCAAGGGAAAGAGAGATACTCTGGGGTAATCGGAATACTGATGGAAGGTGAAAAGTCCAGGCAAACTGTTCTTTTTAAGCTGCACGAATAGCAGCTTTGTAGAGATTTAAAAAGAGCAAACCCCCAGAGGTTTGATCCAGGCAGTTGTCCCTGGGCTGAAGGCCTGTTTCAACTGATCTAGCTCCATGATTCCTGCTAGGTGCAGAGGGTTTCTTTAACTTACATTTCCCAGTAAGCCACCTTTGCAACATGAGCAGCACACCTCCTCCTCCCCGGTCCTCCTGCAGGGAAACAGATTACTCCGATTTCATCCGACTTAGCCAGTGGGCAGTAAAGTCTGATAATGATGAGAAATAATCTAAAGAACTCATCCACAAACAGCAATTCGCTGTTCATCTGAGCGGTGCCCCTCCCCTCCCACCAGGAAGAGGCACTGGTGGTCTGTGTTAGGCGGAACTGCCCCCGGGGGGTTCAGGGGACCTGACGGGGTGGGGTGGGGGGCTCCTGAAAAGAATAAAAAGAAGCTGGGCTTGAGTGAAGGGAATCAGATGCTCATTTCAGCCCTGCCCCTTGCTGCATTCAAAAGCTTCTCTTTACAAAATGCACAGCAAAGCACCATTGAAGCACCGGGACAATGCAAATTAGGTCTTTCTTGGGGGGAAGAGATGGAGCAGCAGAGGCATCTTTTGTTGCTTTCACTTCTTTACTTGCCTTCTGCCGAGTGCCCCTCCACCCCCACCGAAGCTGCCTAGATTATCCTACCGCTGCTTTCTTGGGCCCTCACTAATGGGATTATAACTATAACTGGAGATGAACTGAAGTGAGCGGAATATTTGCCACTTCATCCTCCACGGTAGAGAGCTCCTCCAAAGCAGGCGTTTGAGATGAAGAGCGCTGCCCTTTCCTCCGCTCCGAGAAAGGAAGACAGTTATTCAGTGGAAGCTCAGAGCTTCTAAGGACAAGACCAGGTAAAGGCTGCGGTGTTTACATAAAAAGGAGGCTCCATGTCATGGGCCAGGAGGGCCCACTGACTTTCTCGACTGGCTCTAGTAGAGAGAAGGAGCTTGAAGCAAGGAGAAAACTCTGGCTCGCACCATTGGATCTCCTGCTGAGATATGGGGGGAAAGGACTGGAGCTCACCCATGTCTTTTCCGTCCACAGAACGACCTCCTCAGTGCACGTTGGTTCTGATTTTCTCAGCACCTTATCCTCATGCCATCTTGCAGCGGTGCACAACAGATGTAACTGCTGCTGCTCAGAGCAGTGGTGATTTGGGCCTACCAGGCCCAGGAGGTTATTCACAGGGTAGTAAAAGCGCTGTAGACTCAGGCCACTAAGGGGGCTTCTCTCCACCCTAGCCCCACACATGTTCATCTCTGCAATAGGCACATGCAGTTGCTGAGCTGTTCTGCGATCACAGCTGACTATCATGTGTCATGCAGCAGGTTAGTAAGAGGCTGGGAGACCAGACAATAAAAGAGGGAGGATATGTACACGGGAGCCCTCAAACCCAACTAAGCATTGGAGAATGTCTCTAAAACTTCCCAGCCTGGAAATCCCATGGGAAGAGGCTTCCTCCTAGAGGTCTCAGCACATTATGCATCTAGCTTCCAAACACTGGAGCACCTCAAAGCAAGCCTGTTCTAATGAGTGACTGGCGGGGAGAGGATAAGGTTCTCTTTTAACTGGATTTCTAACCCCATCCTCTGAACAGAGAGACAATGATACACCTGCATGTGGAGATCTCTGAAACAGGCAGCAGCCCCTGGTAGGTAGGTTTTAAACAAGTTCCCATTGGTGATTCTGCAGGTGGGGAAACATTGGCTCTTCAGCAGCTCATCTGAGGCCTTGTCTGAACTAGACAGTTTTCCTTCCTTAGTTATCCTGTAATTAAAATGGCAGGTCCCCTGAGAGGGTGACTGTGTAAAAGTGGTTTAGTTTATACTGATACCCTTTATTCCAGGGTGGGGATGGAGAATGAGTTGTGTCCATGGAACTGCACCCATGCTAAGCCTTTACTGGTATAACGACTTCTGTCAACAGCCACACTGCTGACAGAAATAGTTCACTGGGAAAACCTTTCAGGTAAGTTTGTAGTAGGGAAATAAGTCAGTTTCAGATCCGCAGTTCTAGCCCCGCTGTTTGCATAGTCCGAGCCTCTTTAGCCTTGCGTCAATGTCACTTACTCCACGCGATGGTGTGGAGTACAGGGATCGAAAGCTGAGTCCAGAGAGGTCAATTTTGCCACATCTTCACCAGATGTGCAAAATCGAACTCCGGAAGATTGGCCGCAGCTTGTTGATCTTCCGGTAAGTATAGACAAGCCCTCAAGGTTAGGTCAGGCCCGAGAGAGAAAGGCGAGCAGCTCATTATAATAACCAGCCTTGTTATTAGTGCCTTCAATGCTGGGAAGAGGGATGGTAGGGAAGGAGAGTTTTAGACTGGTTCTAGCTGGAGATCTGCAATCTTGGTTTCAAAAAAGATCCCAATGCTAGAGCGATTTGAACATGAGCCCTAATTATAAAGGTTCATTCCACTGGAGCATTCTTGTCAAGGTGTCCGAGATGCCTTCTCCCCACGAGACCAGTGATGTTATAAATTGCCCATGGTTACAGCTGCACTATAGCAGAAAGTTGAGCTAGGCTGTGCTATTTTGTCACAGTACTGCGGGCTCTTCACCATGGGGGGAGAAACTTGTCCATCAACTTCCCTTACCGTTCTCATCTGGGGTGTAGTAACAGGGTTGACGGGAGAGTGACCTGCAGTTGATTTGTCAAGTCCTCACTAAATCCTCTAATCCGCTGCTGATGGATTGAGCTCAGAGCATTGATCCAGGTGGTAGTTCAGATGTAGCCTGTGTACTTCGAAACATATATTCAGTCTGGAATATATTCTGCCTGCGGAGGCCTGGTCTAGGGGGTTAAAGCACAGGTGCATACAGGGGCCTGGTCTAGGGGGTTAAAGCACAGGTGCATAGAGGGAGTCTAACAATTTGTAACCATCAAAGAGAAGGGAGGTTCTTGAACCATATCTCATTAAGAGGGGTAGAGACAATCAACCTAGACCTTGGTGGTTTAGTGAAAGGGATTATATGTTGGAATGCCAGTGAAGGCAGAGGACTAGATTCAGTGACCCCAGAGGTCCCTTCCACTCCTGGATTCCTGTGACTGGGAAACTGGATCCCAGCCTCTGTGCCCAGCTCTGTCAGGGTATCTGGTTTGTCGGTCTAGAGGTGGGAGTTCAAATGGACTCATGGGGTGGAACGTTGCTTGTTATTCCCGAAAGTCTGGTATATGCGAGGGTTTACTGCCCACCCACCCCTGCCAGGCTGCCCCCCAGCAATCAGATGTTTTATAGGGTTTTTATTTAAATCAGGTAGTTTTCATTTTGATTTAGTTTAAAACAGCTGTTAAAGAATGCCAAGTGTCTCTATCTCCCTTCGAATCTCCCCCTCTACACTCTCCCATGCAGTTCTCTGTTAGCTCAGCTCCACGGTCACAAGCTCCCTGGTGACTTTAATAGCGGCCTTTATATAGCCCTGGCCGTAGCCTGCTGGTTAAGGCTTGGTGAATGAATGACTGTGATAAGGCATACATTTTTATAGGGAAATTCACCATTGGAACAACTCGTCAAGGGTGCTGGTGGATTCTGTCCCTTGCAATTTTTAAAATCTAGATTGGTTATTTTTCAAAAAGACTGGGGATTATTTTGGGGATGGTGTGTGGCCTGTGTGCTACAGAAGGTCAAGTTAGAGGCTTGCAGAGCTCCCTTCTGGCCTTGGAATCTCTGAATGTGCAACTTAGGGCAAGTCATTTTGTATCTGTGCCTCAGTTTTCCCCACCCATGAAAATGGGGATGATCGTATTTCCCTCTCTGAGTGTTTGAATCACGGTGAAATCTTTAGGCCTGATCTAAATATAGATTTTATTTTTTTTTTTAACCACCAGTGTAACTAGTTTGGTCTGGAGATGTAATGTTTTGTTAGGTTTTTTTTCTTTCAAGTATATGAGCCTGGATATAATTTAGACCAGTATAAAGATGGTTTATACTACAGTAGCTTCTTCCTCTTTCCATGTAGGATATACCTATACAGGTATAAAGACCAGTTACTTCAATGAGACTGCATCCACGCTAGAGGCCTTGCTCTGCATTCGTGGTAGTTAAAGCAGTACAGTATTGCGAGTATATTTGGAAAGCACTGTAGAAGTGTAAGGAGTGTACAGTAGAAAAGCAAACTGCTGGGAAAAGTAGTTACTGAGCCAGCTCTCAGTGGAAGGTCTCTCACTGACTTCATTTGCATGTTGGGTGAGGCCCTTGCCCTTGAATCTCAGAAACCCAGGAGTAGCGCTTCCTTGGATGTACCAAAATCTTGAACAGGATCATAGAGGAAGATTTCTCCCCCTTTGTTCCTCCTGCTGCTCCCAAGAGGTGGAAGACACATGGAGGAAAAGGGGGTGGGTGAGGAGGGGATCTTGGGGAATCTCAGTTTCAGCTCCAATTATGTTTTCCCCTCTCCACTGTGAAGTTCATTAATCACCCTCATCCGGTGCATGTAACTTTCGCGGCACAGTGTTGTTACAGCCCTTCCAAAGGGGCTGAGCCTGGTTCACGGTCGCTCTGGGTTTTCTGGTGTTATTGGCTAACCCCAGCAATGGGTTCCCACTTGAGATGAAGGAGCTCGTGCGTCCTGTGCCTGGGAGCAGAGGTGACGGCGCTGTCGCTGGGGCCCTTGGTGCAGCGTTGGGAGGGGAGCGCGTTCCCCAAACCCAGTTTATGTCGTGTGAAAAACACCCTTTAGAGAATCCTAGTGCCGTTCCCCCTCCTGCAGAACCACTCATGCCAGCCCATGGCTCCGAAGAGGGGCCTTAGCATTGTATCCCCCACCCCCCTCCACTGCCCTGCAAGCTGACGAACAGCCAGCTGAGTTTCAAAGCCCATTGGCCTCTGTGCGGATGGCCGTCTCCGTGATGCAATTAAAACGCTTTATGACTTTAACATTCCTGTCCTGGGCTTGGCAGGTTCTTGCTTTACACCGTATTTCTTCCACATTTCTGGGCTCTGATTATTTTATTATCGAGTTGGAGGCAAGAGCCGCTGCTGAAACTTCAAGTCTGCTGTGGAGCAGCCGGTGAAATAATTTTACGTTTTATGGCACTGCCTTTCCACTGCTCCTGGTGGTAGGGGGAGAAATTTCTCAGAGGATTTTTGAGACTCCCTCTGCAAGCTCCTGATTTCATCCCTTTCCCCCAGGCCATGCTCAGCCCAGTCCATCTTTCCCTGGAGCTTTTCTTGAAGCTTCTTAGATATTCAAAACAAACCCCAATCTTCAAGCCATTTGCCAAACAGTGAGACATTTATAAGGTTTCCTGCTCTGCATTTATTTCTGTAATATCTGTGCACTTACCACGCAGTAACCAATTTGTCCTGGCAACGTGTCCCAGGAGCTTGGGAAGTATTAACCACAGAGAGAGGTTAAGGCCCCACTTTTCAAACGCAGACTGTAATTTTTGTCAGGTGTCTAAAGTTTTTCTGTCCTTCCTCTACCATTGAAGGCTACAGGGCTATATCGATCTACAGGGCAGCTTTAAGAAGTGTTACGTTTAGGCTGATTTTTAGCTGCCTCCAGGGCAAGTTTCTCCCTTGTTAGCAATGACTTTTGAAGGTCACTAGCTTAGATGTTTTGCACATCTCAGCTGATCTTGTGAAGCCCTGTGGATGGAAGCAGTTGCAGGGGATTTTGCTTAGCACACAAGCCTTTAGTTGAATTTAGTTGGGCTTTTAGACCGTGCCACAGGGTGCACGAGCGTCTTCCATGCAAAACACCAGGTTGCCATAGATGCTTTCTACAAAAGGGCCCCAGTCTCTCATTTCTTTAGACATTTGTCTTGTCTTCCGTCTCTAAAAGAAAGGCACAACCAGTCTGCTGTTCTGAATCTGGCCTGCACTGGACAGAGGCAGATGAACTGGAGAGAGTTGAAGCCCACAGTAATTTGTTTGATCCCTCTCCGTCCCCCCCCCCCACCCCCCACACACAGTCCCTTGCCTCTGTCTTTTCCTTCCAAGGAACAGCTGGAGGTGAAGTCTGGAAATTCAGCACAAAAAGGTCGTTCTCAGTTGCATTTGTCACTTGAGCCGAAGAGGGGAAACCTGTAAATTTTTGCAAGAGACCATGATTTCCTGCCGGGTTTTACAGGCTTGAGAGGGTTAGATAAACATCAAGGCATTTAAGCCCAAATCCTCACAGGTAGTTAGGGCCCCCCTCTTACTGTAATACAAGGTAATTAGGACCATCAGTGCTTATACAAATAATATTGCAATAGTTCTCATCTGCAGGCCACTCCGAATGCAATCCTGTCTCCTCTCATCCCTCTCCCTCCATGACACAGGCATTATAATCCCTGTTACAATCTGGGGAAACTGAGGCACAGAGCAGGGGCATGGATTGACCCACAGCCACCTGGAACAGAGCTGGCATTAGAATTCAGGAGTTATTCACCACCAAGCCTTTGCTCAAAGTCCTAGCCTGTCTCCAAAGGAAATGTCTAGGGTTGAGTTATATTCTGCTCATCAGTGGGGTCCATCCAATTCCAGCAGTAGTGGGTGCTCTACAGAAAACAAGGCTTAAAGTGATGTATGTACACTAGGGCATAAACAATCAAGAGAACAAAAAAGCATAGACTAGCACGGCTTTCTCTCCGTGGCTAGTCAAGAGAACAGTTTGAGTTGAATCAGGACATAAACAATACACAGAGTTGACAAATACTCGTGGGTGAGATCTGATTGTTTCCAACGCCGGGTGGAGAACAGGGAGGGAGCCGACTCCCTGCCTCTCTGTACGTGTGCCTGCTGCTGTGACAAATGTCGATGGGTGGTGATCCCCATCTAGGAATTGTAAAAATGCATCACACTTTTTCTGCATCGTCTCTCTTTTCTGGCATGCTCCCTTTGTCCCAGAGACGTGGTTCCCACCCTGCGGTCCATGGACCTCTGGGGGTCTGTGAAAGTATTGTAGGGGGTCCAGGAAAAAGTAGAAGATAAATAAAAATGATCATGGAAAAATAAGTTTTAAGTAAATTGCAAAGTTACAATCAATTGTTATTTTTAAATGAAATCTCTTCCAATCATGTTTTTAGTTGCTGTCTGAAAATCTACCTTGCGGTTTCCCTTTTTCACTTCATAAAGTGTACACAGCAGCTAGAATGGGCTGTGAGGTTCCACAAAGGGTTGGGGTGGCTCACTGGGGGCTCTGTGAATGGTTTGGGGGTCAACACTTGTGTAAAGGTTGGGAACCACAGTCCTAGAGGCTTTGCAGAGAGGGGGGCATAGGAGCAGGGACACCTAGTTCTGCACCTGCTGCAGCTCCCACACCCCATTGGCAACCCCAGAAAGGTGTTTACAGTCTCATAGCACCTCCTGCATATTGCAAAGACTCTGCCCTCTGCATAGTGTGGCTAGAAAGCTGGAGAGGCAGGAAAACAATATTGTGTCATGTGTCTTTTACACAGGTTGTGATCAGCCGGAAATAACGGGCTGAAATTTAAATGCTCTTCCGAGACGTCTGCGGAGGTGAATGCGTTCTTTGTGGACAAGTGCGGGAGGGGAGGAGAAACTCTTAAAGCTAAAATCTGCCATGCTGTGTATGTTGCTGACATGCCTGTGGATCAGGTTCCTGACAAAAAGAACCACTTGGGCGATAATTGTATTGGATATAATCCAAGCCACATGTTTAGCAAACAGGGCTCTGCATGCTGCCTAGCTTTAGAAACGTCTTTTTCCACTTGAATTTAGCTTTCCACCCATGCTCCTCTCTCCACAACACATGCAACTTTCTTGCATTTATGGGTTTTTTCCCAGGGAATAGGCCCGGGAAGGGTCACTACATAGTCCCTGGCGTGCTCCTGTTCCATCTGTAAAACTAATCACGTGCACCCTTGCTATACCTGGGGAAAGCCTTTGTCTCTTGTACCTGCCAACTTGATACAAATGAATAACAGTTTGTAAACATCCACCCACCCATCCCCTCCCACTGACAGTAGCCTCTCTCAATATTCTTTATTGAGAAGTGTCAACAGATTAGTTCAGAGTCCCTCTGTGCAGACAAAAAGCTGCCACAATGGGCATTAGGCATCGGGGATTGGTTTATTCTGTGGCCACCTGCCATTGCGACTTGGTAAGTTTATCGGTCTTTCTTCCATATTAGTAAAATTGGTGTTAAAATGCAGCAGTTTCAGGGCTGGTATTTTTGGTTGGTTTAAATATTTGTTTGTTTGCTTTATTAATGTAGATTGCGGCCTGCTGCAAAAGGCCTGGGGATTAGAATGGATAGGCTCTCTTTGTTCCTTCTGACATTAGTCTAAGTGGTTAATAGGTAAAGTAGGCCAATCCGTCTTTAGGATAAGCCTATCACTCTGCCTAGGATGAGTGCAGGCTTTGCTGAAGAAGTATTCATTAAAGGAAAAGCTCTTTTTTTTTCTCTGTCTCTCCACTGACATGTCAAGAGCTCAGAGTTAGGAGCTCTTTGCTCTGCCTGTAGAAAATTCATCTCTCTGTTCGCACAGCTACTCCACGGCTTTGCCGAGATTCTGTTCCACAGAAGCTTTAAGGGGCAGATCCTTGGTTGATGTCAGTTACCATAGCTCCCCTGAAGTCCATGGACCTACACAACCTCCCACCGGCCAAGGGTCCGGCTCTTTGTGCACTGTGTGGCATAGTTCCTGTAGGAGGGGTGGGAGGGAACTGCTAATGGTGGGGGTGCCCAAACCTCGCCTATGCAAAGAGTGTGGGAGAGGTTGTCAAAGGTGTAAAAGAACATTAAGGTTCCCCATGGCTAGCTGTAGTCTTCCCCTGCATTAGCAGTTGATCACGAGCCATACCCATTTAAGCAGATAGGAGTTAGCTGCATTTTTAACATGGATGTATGTTTGCCGCAGGGCAAGATGAAGTTTACAGGCTGCACCCTCTAGTTTCCATGAGCTGCAGCTGTGTATTAGAGATGAAGAGTGGTTGTAGACTAAATTACAGGGCAATGCAGGCAACACAAGAGCCCACTATGGCCTTTATGCACAGCAGATCAGTAATAGCGGGGCAAAGTTGGATTCCTCTCCTTCCAGCCTAATGCGTTGGTCTGCCAGCATGTGTTCACTACAGCCTTTCTTCTCACAACCTGCTCTTCTTCCCATTTCCTTTTCTTTGGTGATTCTTCTCTGCTGATATAGTTTGCTCCCGCTATCCCTACAGCTCTGAGATCATTCCCCTTCAGAAGGACTAGGTTGTACAAACTTGGCTTACTCCTGCTCACACCAAAGCACACAAGAATTTTACGGTGGATTTCAATGTGCATCAAGATTGTTCCCTTAGTGCCATAGAAAGGAAGTGGATGTATTGGAGAAGGTCCAGCAGAGGGGAGTGAAAATATTTGGGGGCTGGAGCACGTGACCTATGAGGCAAGGCTGAGAGATTTGGATTTACGTAGTTTGCAGAAGACAAGAGTGGGAGGGGATTTGATAAAAGCCTTCAGCTTTGTGAAAGGGGGTTCTAAAGAGAGGATGGAAAGAGGCTGTTCTCAGTGGTGACAGATGGCAGAAAAAGGAGCAATGGTCTCAAGTTACAGATGAGGGAGGTGTAGGTTAGGTATTAGGAGGGTGCTGAAGCACTGGGATGCGTTACTGAGAGAGGTGGTGGAATCTCCATCCCTAGAGGTTTTTAAGTCCCAGCTTGACAAAGCCCTGGCTGGGATGATTTAGTTAGGGTTGGTCCTACTTTGGGCAGGGGGCTGGACTTGATCACCTCTTGAGGTCGCTTTGAGCCCTAGGATTCTATGATTCTAAGACCTGTTTGCCCGTTGTGTACACCCATGAATCAGATGGTGGCTCACCTAGGAATCAGTCTAACCTATTACTAATTAAGCGAGGTATCTACATCTTCACCCAAAGGCCAAGGACTGGTTAAGCTAGGTATATACAGGCATTATCATCTTCTTCTTCACCTGTGTAAATCTCAGACCATCCAGGAAACCTGTAGTCCTGTGACTTTGCTTCTCCTATTCAGTCACAAACAAGCCAGCTACTCTCACGTTTAGGAAAGCCTGAAGGACCGTATACAGGTGTCTGCTAGAGATGGGCTAGAACATCAAAGCTGGATCTAGATACAGATCTTAATTTTCCTAAAGCATGAGGCTGTTCTTAATCCATTGTTCAAAGCCATCTTGGTCCCAGCTTTGATAGGCAATAAATTCTGTCTTTTTCCATGTATACTATCTCACAGAGTTCGCCTTCTTTTAAAAGGCATCTCTGTGGTTGCATTGGTGAGATTGTCATCTTGGGATGTAACAGAATGCCAGCACATAGTGGGGAAGCTTTTCTTTGCAACTAGATCCTGGTGGCACTTTTCGCAACTCGAATGCATGTTGGGAGTGTGTTTATTTAGTCTCATTCTTCGTCTGGAAAGCCTGAGCAGATTGAAGATCACATTTCCCCCCCTACCAGTTTTATTCCTCACTGGCGAAGACAGACTTTGGGTTTTTTACGTGCAGAGGAAGGTGGAACGTGAGTCGATTTGGCTGCTGCTGTTACTGTGCCAGCATACCAACGGGGGAGTTCATAGCACTAGGTAAACTCCATCAGTCTGCAGAACGCAGCTGCAGATCCGGTAGGGGGAGCCCAGACAGATCTTTCATTGAAACTCTCTTGAGCTAATCCTGCAAGGAGCTAAGTGCCCACAGCTCAGTCTGAAACCAACAGGAGCTGAGGTATCCCGGCAGCACTTAAGAAGGATTTGGGCTCAGGTCAGATATTTTGGCTGTTTGTGTAAAGATTCTGGGAAGTGGATGGCCATCTGTAAAGGCGGGAGGGCAGGGGCTGAGCCTGATTCTTCTCCCCCTGGGCCTCGTTCCCAGTGCCCAAAGAATGGTGGATTTCATTCCTGTATCTGTCAGAGGTGATTTATTAGTTATTTTGGATTTTTACAAAGCATAATGCATCACTTGTCCGGCGTTCTTGGTGTCCTCTATGTTGTGTTAGAAAATGAGCTAAAACGCGCTTGTCACTTCTTCCCAGGTTGGGTCAACTGTCCCAGCAACACCATAAATATAATAATTAATTGAGCCCTCATGCACCCCTCCCCCATGCAATCCAAGAGTCCTAAACCCCACACTGCCCAGATCATTTGGTCTGACCTCCTTATAACCCAGGCCCTTAAATTTTACCAAGTTATCCTGCGTTGAGCCCAGTATCTTGTTTGGCTAAAGTATCTCTTACAGAGATGCAACTGGTCTTGAAGATAGTAAGAGATGGAGATGACCGGTCTCCTCCAGGGAGAAAAAGCATGCCTTCCAGCATGTTCTGAAAGCTAACTAGCTCTGGCTGTCATGAACCTGGGGAGGAAGAAAGCTCTCCAGGTCTAGCACATAACACATTCCTCTTTCTACTTGCAAAGGGGCTTCAACATAGGCAGCTCTTCCACCACAGCTTCAGCAGTTATGAACAAACTCCGAAAGAGGCCACTCTCAGGTGACTAGGGGCTTTGGAAGTCAAAACCAACATCTTAGGCCAAGAGACAGCCGTCACAAGTAATGGAGATCCGGTTGTGCCCTCAGAAAAGCCCAGACACTGGTGAACAAGTGGTCTGTCCAATTCTGCCTCTGCGCTGGTTAGATGCAGTAGTTGTTCACTGGGCCATGGTTGTGCTATGTTTTGTGATTGGTTTAGAAAACAGACCTTTTCTGAGATTCACCAGTGGGAGAGCAGCTTCTCCTGAAAATCACTCTTCCACTTGGCGAAGGGTTTTGCAGAGACTCATTCCCCTGGGAATCCGATAGAGAGGTTCTGTCTGGCACCCGTGTTCCGGTATGGCATGGGCTGGGTGCAGAGAACCATCCCTGTGTAAAGTGAGTGGAATTAAACCTTTCTGTGGGTGAAGTGCAAGGGCATGGGAGAGGTGAAATCCACTTCCTGTGGCTGCTTGCATGATAGGACACAATGGCCATTTAAACATGCATCTCACGGCATTTCCACTGGCCTACTCCATTATTGCCCCACGCACTGACCCACGGAAGACTGTCCTAGATCTTTCCCACAGCATGCAGTAGGTGCCAAAACCAGCTGCCCTCCTAAAGGGGTTTTGCCTGTTTCCACTTTGAGCAGGCCTACTGTGGGCTTAAGCCAGGAGATTTTGTAGATAGCACCTGAACAAATCTTTCCGATAATGACAGAGGGGCATGTAGCTGTAAAACATTTTGTCAGGTTAAAAGACAGAGTCCCTATGCCCCTTGCTTATGATGTTTCAATATGTTTGAACTTAGAGGGGAAAAAGCTGGTATGTGGGATCCGGCCTTTTGAAGAAATCATCTGTTTTTTTGTTTTTGTTTTGTTTTGTTTTTGGCTTGTATTATCTGGTAATCTGATACATGCCACAGTGGGTTTGATTCATTGTGTATAAATTGCTAGCCAAAGTGTGCACAAGCTATTGTCCTAGGCTAAGGATCCTTTTGCTCTTATACATTCATATAACTTGATATCAAAACACAGGGCTCAAACTTTTCACTGGAGTTCATGATCATGGCTCCACTGAAGGCGCCAGGTGTTGTGTTTTGTTATTGGTGTTTCAGATGCTCTTAGGAGCCCCAGTCATGGTCCAAAATCCTGTTGCGCTTGGTGCTGTGAATTAGCTGCAGTCTCAAAACAGCATTAGTTCAGCCAAAGAGAACTGAAATAGATTCCTTTTCTCTGTGCTCCAGCTTTCCTGATAAATATATTTCAATTCCATTTGCCTGAACTGATGTCATTTCAAGGCTGCAGCTAATTCACATCCCAGGGAAGTGGAGTAGCCACTTTAAACCAAGCTGAACACATAGCATGAATCACTGTGATAGCGTAACTGCCTGGAGTCTAACCTCCTGTCCAGATACTGTGTATATATGCAAGCCACATGAATAAGAAGTGTGCTGGTAGCAGAGATCATAAAGGTTACATTGCAAGGGAAGTTATCCTGTCATCCTAACCAGTGCATTTGTTCCTTGGCAGAGACCTGATGCCCAGAACCCTTGACGGGCAGATCACCATGGAGAAAACCCCCAGCTACTTCGTCACCAAGGAAGCGCCCGCTCGAATCTCCGCCATGTCGAAGGGCACCAAGCTCATCGTGGTGGTGCGGGACCCCGTGACCCGAGCCATCTCTGATTACACGCAGACTCTCTCGAAGAAGCCTGATATCCCCACCTTTGAGAGCCTGACCTTCAAAAACAGGACTACAGGCCTGATTGACACCTCGTGGAGCGCCATCCAGATAGGCATCTATGCCAAGCACCTGGAGAACTGGCTGCTCTACTTCCCCATTGGGCAGATCCTCTTTGTCAGTGGGGAGCGGCTGATCAGCGACCCCGCCGGGGAGCTGGGCAGGGTCCAGGACTTTCTGGGCCTCAAGAGGATCATCACCGACAAACACTTCTACTTCAACAAAACCAAGGGCTTCCCCTGCCTGAAGAAGGCTGAAGGCAGCAGCAAACCCCACTGCCTGGGGAAGACGAAAGGCAGGACCCACCCCAACATAGACCGAGAGGTGGTGCAGAGACTGCGGGAGTTTTACAGGCCTTTCAACATGAAGTTCTACCAGATGACTGGGCACGACTTCGGCTGGGACTGAGGCTGGCACGAGAGTGGTCTCCTTGTAATTGCCATGTGGTGCAGGTTGCTCTATAAAGATATATATGTGTGTGTGTATGTAAAATGTACAGAAATCTATTTTATAATAATTTATTTTTAATTCCTAAGTAATTAATTCACTAAGCTGCCTAACCACACGGTCTAGAATATTAGCCCATAACCTGTTTTGTTTTGTTTTGTTCTGTTTTGTTTTTAACATTCCATGGTGTTTAATTCTAATATCAGTCTTTTTTTGTGTTTGGTTTGTAATTGACGGTGCTTCCATTTACCTAGAAGAAACTAATATTAAAAAGGAAGGGGGAGGGGGAGAAAAGCACAATTTTATTTTTGTTACGGGTATTAGACCTTTATAAACTTTTACTTGTCATTTTCCAGCTCCCTAGTGTGTGTGTGTGTCCCAGCCCTGAGCATGAGATCAGTTGGCCCATCAGCCGGGTTCCTGCTAATTTTCTCCATCCATGGGTGGAATAAATATTGTTATGTGCACCACCAGGAGACGCACATGCTGCCAGCTGTGGGCGCTCTGCTAATCAGCTGGGAGATACCTGCATCTCTCCAGAGTGGGTGCCCAAGTGCTCAGCTCACAGGGAGCGCTGCTCATCACTTTTCTTCCTGCCTTCAGAATAGCAGTAGGTGTGGGAGAGGCTGTGCTGCTCCATGGAGTACAGGTGTGTCTGTCTAACATAGTGGCTGCTTTACAAGTGGGGCATAATTTGCAAACATCAGTATCCACTCTCGCAAGCCATACAGCTGCTGCTGCTGCTGGGAGTCTTCTACTTGCGTCTGTTTCCTCAGGCTTTGCTGGGTGTAAAAGGTGCTCCTTTGAAAAGGGAGCTGTTGTTGTAAAAATTTTGCTGTAAGTGGGGGCAGGCTCATCAGTCTGTTTTTTATTGCAGAATTTTTCCTCTATGGACCCATGCAGGCTTTGGAGGTGGGAACTTCTATGCATTTTTTTTAAAAACTTTATTTTTGTTCTTTTTCAAGAGGCGAGATGCTTTGGGCTGGTTGAAATTGTTCTGTCGTAAATGAAATTCAGCTCCTACTTGTACTTGCTCACAGTGTATGGAACCCATTTTCAAATGCACTAGAGTCTAGCACGCAGGCAGAGCATCTGCTTTGACACACCAAAGAAATCAATAGACCCATGGGTACCATTAGCAAAAAAAAAACAGGGTATGAGTCTGTCACTGATTTAGTGTTCTCAGAGGAGTAGAAAGGAGACACAGGTCAGGCACAGCTGGGGATCTGAGCTAGGTCACCAATACAATGATGGAGGGGGGTTTCAGCCTCATTCCCAGGGGCTGTTGTCCATCCGACAATTGCTTTAATACGTCATCAGCAGTCTCCTAGCATTGGCAAGAGGTGTTATCAGGCAGGAGTCAGATGAATCCTAGAACCATAGGGAGACACTTGCATTGTACTTGCCTGCCTCTGCGGCCTCTGGTCCCTCCATTTCACCTGCAGTACATTGACCCCATATTCTTGGAAAAATAAGACCCTGAATCAAGCATCTGTGCAGTATTTCACAGGGCACTGATATTAGTCAAAACTGCTCTATAACCATTGATCATTTAAATACCCAATTAAGGATGGAGCAACCAGTTAACATAAAAATGCAACATTTTTCCTAGAGTTTGAATCAAATGCTTTTTGTGAAGCTGAGCAGTTCGGTTGGGGTCTTCTGTGCCCTGTAGCTTCTAGCGTCAGGCCGGGAGTGGAACCAGGCTGGTGTTGCAGAATGTACAACCCAGCTGGAAGTTAGCAGTGAATGGATGAATCTGATTCTCACAAGAGTTCTAGCCAAACTTGTCAGGTTTAGATGGGCTGGATAATCTTCACAAACTTTTGGTGTCTGTCTGCACCAGTGAGTTTCATCCATCTCTGGTGGACACTTTAGGGGTTTGGGTAGAAAAATCCTGATCTATATTCCCACTGAATTTAATTAAACAAGGCTGTGCCATTGTTCTAGGGCAACTGCAGGTTACCCATGGCTATTTTTGACTTCAGTCTAACCCAGAGCGTAGATTAAACAACTTATTAACAAACAACTTATTAACTGCATCTTTCATACAGTGTGCTGGAATGTGTTTGAGTACTATATAGTGAGAGCAGCAAAGTACTTGCTAAATAAAACTTATTTTACTGTTTGTCAATAAGTGCATGCATGATATATGTGCAGTGTCGTAAAACTTCGGGCCAGGGGTTCCCAACCTTTTCACTAGTGTGGACTCCCCAGTCACCCCCTCAACCTATTCGTGGACCCTGTTTACATCCCTCCCTCCAGCCATTCACGGACTCCCATCAAAGCCAATTCTAGTCGCTACGTGCACTTCGTTAAATGAAAAAGGAAACCACAATATAGCTTTTCAGAGAGCAGTTGGACATTATTGGAAGAGATTTAATTTAAAAGTAATAATTGATTGTACCTTTGCAATTTATTTAAACCTTATTTTCTATGATTATTTATCTTTTATTTTTTCATGGAGCCCCGTGCAATACTTGGGGGTCCGCAGACCCCAGATTGGGAACCACTGCTCCTAGACAATTGTAGAATAATGCAACAGCATATGGGATAATGGGTAAAGGATACACGATTTCAGTATGTTGATAAGTTGGTTTCATATGAGTCACCGATATATTCTAATACCAGGCTGAAGAGGCCAGTAGCCTCTCCCTCAGCAACCCTTCTGTTATAATACTAGATTACTAAACAATGCCCAGCTGTGGTGGTGTCATCCTAGACAGCTGGTACAGGGGCTTAATGATGGTCATGCAGATGCAATAATTTTCCTTCAGAACCATTCAGTTAACAGGCCCATGTTGCTCTGTCTGGGCCCATCTCTGATCTCATTTATGCTAATAGTACTGAGGGCAGAAGTCAATTCTGTCCCTCTGTAACAAAGAGATCTGTAGTGAAAGGCTCCCCCTTGAAATGTGGATGGATCTACTCCAAACCCAAGAGGTGCTTAGTTTAATTTAAGGACTAACAGGGACTTTTAGCTTATCATTTACGAGAATAGCTTAATGTCATGGCAAGTAAAGAGAGATACAGCATGCACCCCCTGTTCCAGCCCTCCTGTTTATCAATGCCACGAGAAAATGTGGGGGAGGGGACCACACCTAGGTCCATGAGGGAGGAGGACAGGTATATGAGAGCACCTTTAAATCCCAGCAAGGTGCTGAGTACTTTGCAGGATCGGACTCTATAATTACCACTTAATTGTGGTCTGTGTTTAAGCCTTCCATTTTGTTTTTCATCCCAGCCTTTCCCACTCACTGGAAAGTTGAAACCCCACCCATGAAACAGTATTGTTTTGTCATAGGCAGTTCCATACGCCAAAGCCACTTTGGCTCAAATTACCCAGTACTGTGAAAAGCCACCAAGGAGTGAAGCATCGTCATTACTGCAATGCAGAAAGCACCCTGGGTGCAAAAGTGAGAGGAAAACTCTAAGGGCATTTGGATGTGTGTTTTGGGGGAAATGGGGGTCCTGGCCTTTTGCTTGGACTCCAGGTCTTGGGGTCCACCTGTGATACCAAGTGATGAATAAACTAGTATATTCAATTTACACTAAGGGACTGCAGCTTGAGGTACTTGGATGACTGTAGACAAACACTTCACATCTCATAAAGCTGCTTCCTAAGACACTAGTTATTACAAAACTTGAATCCCTGTGTCTGCCTACGGAGGAACTTATGCAGTGTTGAATTAAGCCTCGTATGTCGCCCTGGCCATGAAGGGCCACCAGAGTAACTCTCCGGATGCTCTCTCAGCTTTCATAAAAATGGGGGGCACTTTCTGGTCAAGTGACAACATTGTCTAGCTGTGTAGGCCCATATCTTCCAGCGCTTGGCCAACTTCAGGTATTTATCACATTGCCATTTCTTCATGTCACCTCTGCTTCCTTGAGTTGGTTGGTTTGTTTTTGTTTTTTAGATGCTAGGGGGTGTAGGTACTTCCTTTGTAACAATTTCTTTAATCTCCCAATGGCTTTGTCAATTGAACAAAATTCACCAGGCTGTCGGCTTAATTGGTACAATTGAGCCTTGGTATTGAACTGTTTCATGAGGCAAACATATTGGATTATGGAATTGGATGGTGTTTGATACTCTGAATAACATAAGCAAATTGCTAATCCTGGTGGAACAGCCTTTGTAATGAAGTTTATAGAAGACCACTTAATATGAAAAACCTTACCTAAGCCATATAGCAACCAGGACTGGGGTCCCTATAATATGCATAATAAAGTCAATACTATGATCATTTTTTTGTTTTCTTCAAGAAGGATGAATTGTTAACTCAGAGGTGTGGTTAGATTTTCTTTTTTTTCCACATTGTAACATTAATTTATGGCTGAGTTTCATTCAGCCCTGTATTCAGAAGTGCAGTACAGGTTTTAGCAAAGTGTCGTCTGTAACATGGTACTATAGAATAGCCAATTTGTTTTAAAAAAATTAAAAATTGTAAATCAAGTATTTTGTGGTATGTACAACACAAATTAATTTTACACAGAGAAAGATGTTTCTAGGAAAATGAAATTCTGATAATTCATACTATTTCTTTGTATGAACAAATAAAATATATTTTACCAAATCATAGACGCGTTTGTTTTCATTTTAGTTTGCGGGGGCAAATAAAAGACATCATGTTTTGTGCTTATTCTGGTAGCATTCCGTTTGCGTTCTGATACTTGTACAGGTTGAACATCTCTAATCTGACACCCTCGGGATGAGAGAGTTCTGGATTAGAGAGGGTCAACCTGTAAACAACGCCCATTAACATCAGTGGAAGTTGCATGTGTGCATATAGCCTTTAATTCAGCAAAACACTGAAGCACATGCTTAAATCCGAATTAAGTCAGTGAGACTAAACCATATGCATAGGCACCCTTCCTGAACAGGACTACGTTCCCAGCCTGGGGAGCTTTATTGTGTTGGGTTGGTCTTCCATATGGTAAACCTATGCTTTGTGGTGTCACAGCCATAAGGGCTGCTCCAATTGTCATTGAAATCAGTGAGCTCATTTGACTGTTGACATCAGTGGGTGCAGAAATAGGCACTGAGGGCATGATCCTGGAGGGGTTGTATGCCCTTGAATGAGAAGTGAGGGATCTTGCCCAATGAAGAGCATAATAGGACAATTTGTTTCTCTGGCCAGTAGATTGAGAACCTCAAAATTACACCAACCTTATGAACTAACCAGTCAACCATATACCTCATTTGGAACAGGATGTGTGGAGTCAGGCAGCAATTCTGGCGAAAAATCAAATTCAGCCCAGGACTGTGTTAAAGGGAAACCAGCATGCTGCCTCTGCATAATAAACTTCTAAAGCTGTATTGAGTCAATGCTCAGTTGTAAACATTTCAAAGAACCCCCAGGAGGTTTTGTACAAACCATTCTGGAGTTCGGAACAAGCTCCATTCCTGAGGCATTTGTAACTTGGGGCTTCCAGGGTATTTATTACATTGTTGCTGTTCCTCCAATGCTGTTCTGTACCAACGGGCATTTTACCATTGATTTCACTGGCACAGGACCAGTTCTTATTGCTAGTTGACTTTGGCTATGTCTACACTAGCCAGGAAGATCAACCCGCTCAGGGTCGATCTTCTGGGGGTCAGTTTCGTGCCCTTAGTAGGGATGCACAAAGTTGAACTCTAAGGGGTTGCAGGTGATGCCACCCCCCGCCCCCCGTGTTCCTCATGAGATGTGAGGCATAAGGGAGGTCAATAGGAGTTCTCCCATCAACCTTCTTCAGTGGGGATGGCCGGGAAAGCCAAGCACAGATGCATCGATTCTAGCTGCACAATTGCCATAGCTGGAATTGCATATCTGCAGTTGACTTACTTTGCTTCATGTAGACACAGCTTTACTCTATTAAAGGAAGCAGGAAGGTAAAGTCTCTTATTTCAGTGTTTCCCAAATGGTGGATCTCATCCCTGCAGGATTGGTCTGGCTCCCTACTCTGGATAGTGCAATAGTGTCACTGTGTCACGCTTGTTTGGCCTGGTCATCCTCCAGGGCTGCTAGATCACACAATGCTTGGAGCCGGGAGAGGAGCTGCTGCTGTTGCAGGGTGAGCACGGGAAAGGCTGACTTTCCAAACACCCTGGTCAGGGCCCCCCTTTGCACTAGCTAGAATTAGGGTAACAGTGCTGGGGGGGCGGGGGGGGAGAGGTGCTGCTGCGGGTAGTTGGTGGCCTCCCAGCAGGGTGAGGAGGAGCACGATGCTGAGGCCCCATGGCCCAGCCCATCATGCCTATTGGAAATCTAGGAAGGGAGGGTCTGGGCCTATGTCCCTGTCATCCCTGACATCTTTGTGGCGAGCTGTTGCCCACTAAGGCTGGGACAGAGTCGCAGGGCTTGTCTACACTACAAGTTATGTCACTACAACGTATGTCACTCAGCGTGTGATGAAGCCACTCCACGGTATGGACGGTGCTGCATTGGTGGGTGAACGCCTCCTCCCAACACAGCACCTGCCTCTTGCTACTTATTATGCAGACAGCAGAGAGCATCTTCACCACATGTGCTGTGGTGGCTCAGCTGCGTTGGAGGCCACAGCGTCATTGTAATACTTCTAGGGTAGACTAGGCCCAGCAGCAACAGGGCTGACAGCCACTGCAGGCCCATGGCAAAGTGGGAGGGGTGCCTGGCTCTGCGTCCCAGGAGGGGTGGGGTCAAGGCAGAAGGGATGTGAACAAGGGCAGTTGCCATTAGCCCTGCCAGGATCACTCTCATAGTCTCATGTATTATATGTACAGAGAGGGAGAGAGAGCCTGAGACAATGAATTATAGACTCATAGACTTGGAAGAGGCCGCAGGAGGTCATTGAGGCCAACCCCCTGCTCAAATCAGGACCAATCCCAACTAACTCATCCCAGCCAGGACTTTGTCAGGCTGGGACTTAGACACGTCTTGGGCTGGAGAGTCCACCACCTCGCTTGGTCACACACTCCAGTGCTGCAGCACCCTCCTGGTGAAGTAATTTTTTTCCTAGTATCCAACCTAGACCTCCTCCACTGTAATTTGAGACCATTGTTCCTTGTTCTGCCATCCCTCACTACTGAAAAATGACCTCTCCTGTACGCTTTGCAATCTTCCTTTAGGTAGTTGAAGGCTGCTATCAAATCTCCCCTCACTCTTCTGTGGACTAAATAAGCCCAAATCCCTCGGCCTCTCCTCATAAGGGGTCACCAAACCACTACTCATTTTTGTTGCCCTCCGTGGGACTCTCTTCAGTGTCCCCACATCCTTTCTGTAATGGGAGGCCCAGAATTGGACACCATATTCCAGCGGTGGCCTCCCCAGCATTGAGTAGTGGGGAATAATCACGTCCCTAGATCTGTTGGCAGTGCGGCTACTAGTGCAGCCCAGTAAGCTCTTTGCCTTCTTGGCCACAAGGGCACATTGCTGACACATCCAGCTTCTCATCCACTGTAACCCCAGGTCCTTTTTTGAAGCGCTGCTGCTTGGCCAGCCTGCAGCAGTGACAATTCACACAATTGAGTCCCCTTTGCGTAATGTTTGCTTATTAATTTGACTCCTGAACCACTCAGGACTGCTGTAGTTTATCACAACACTATTGCAGTGTCTGTGGCTATTACTGTAATGTTGGCTTTTTTTGGGTGAACCTTGGAGACGGAAGCTGAGTCAGGAAGCCAGGGGGAAGTGGATGACCTGTGACCCTGGGAGTGGGGAGGGCGTGTAAACCCTGCACGAGACAGGACTGGGTTAAGGCGTTGCTGCAGGCTCCGGTGGCCTGGGCTGGCACCAGAGGATGAGGCTAGACAAGAGTTGCCAACTTGTTAATGGCATAAAACTGAACACCCCTTCCTCAAGGCCCCGGCCCTGCCCTGCCCCCTTTGCAGAGGCCTCGATCTCATCCACTCCCTCTGTCCTTCTGCCATCACTCAATCACCTGCATCCTCACTCTATCACTGGTTGCGGGGGGGGTTGCAGTGTCTAGTGGGCCATCAAAGAGGAATTTAGGGTGCAGGGGGGTGGGTTCCAGGCTGGGGCAGAGGAGGTCAGCTTGAAGGAGCCTGCTGAGGTCTGTGGCAAGGGTTGGGATGAAGGAAGTGGTGCAGGCTCTGGGGGCGGGGTGGGGGGGCCTGGGACAGGCAGGCAGGCTCTGGGAGGGAGTTAGGATGCTGGGGGAGGAGTTACAACCTGGGATAGGGGATTGGGTTACAGACGCCAGCGAGGTAGCGCCCAGTCAGTGGGGCGCCAGGCTTGCTCTGTCTCCACATGGCTCCTGGAAGCAACCACCATGTCCACCTCCTAGGCAGAGGGGGCAGAAGTCCCTGAGCACTGCTTGTGCCCACAGGACCCCTCCCCTGCAGCTTCCATTGGCTGCAGTTCCCAGCCAATGGGAGTTGTGGAGCAAGCACTGGGGGCGGGGGCAGTCCATAGAGCTTCCCTGATTGCCCCCACATCCTCGGGCCTCTAGGGACATACCAGTCTTGCACATGGAGCCAGGGCAGGGAGGGACCCTGCCCTAACCCCACGGTGCTGCTAGCATGACCTTTAATGGCCTAACAGGAGTTGCAGGATCCCTTTTTGACGGGCATTCTGGTCGAAAACCGGACACCTGGCAACCCAAGGCTAGAGGTCTGATCTTCTAGCTCACAAGGGCTACGTCTACACGTGAAGCCTACATCGAAGTAGCCTATTTCGATGTCGCCACATCGAAATAGGCTATTTCGATGAATAACGTCTACACGTCCTCCAGGGCTGGCAATGTCGATGTTCAACATCGACGTTGCGCAGCACCACATTGAAATAGGCGCAGTGAGGGAACGTCTACACGCCACAGTAGCACACATCGAAATAAAGGTGCCAGGCACAGCTGCAGACAGGGTCACAGGGCGGACTCAACAGCCAGCCGCTCCCTTAAAGGGCCCCTCCCAGACACACTTGCACTAAACAGCACAAGATACACAGAGCCGACAACGGGTTGCAGACCCTGTGCATGCAGCATGAATCCCCCGCTGCAGCAGCAGCAGCCAGAAGCCCTGGGCTAAGGGCTGCTGCACACGGTGACCATAGAGCCCCGCACGGGCTGGAGAGACAGCGTCTCTCAACCCCCCAGCTGATGGCTGCCATGGAGGACCCCACAATTTCGACGTTGCGGGACGCGGATCGTCTACACGGTCCCTACTTCGACGTTGAACGTCGAAGTAGGGCACTATTCCGATCCCCTCATGAGGTTAGCGACTTCGACGTCTCGCCGCCTAACGTCGAAGTTAACTTCGAAATAGCGGCCGACGCGTGTAGCCGCGACGGGCGCTATTTCGATGTTAGTGCCGCTACTTCGAAGTCGCGTGCACGTGTGGACACAGCTAAGGAGAAGCCTGTTGAGGTCAGAGCCGGTAGCCTTGCCTATGAACTGCCTGAGCTCCCAGAGGGAAAGGTGGGCTGGAAGACAAGGCACTCTTTGATGAGAGCCCAGAGGACTGATCCTACTCTTGCACCCATCGTATCAAGAGCTGCTTCAAAGGACACAAACTAGTTGATCTCCAGAACAAAGTATAGGCTGAATACTGGACTCCAATTAAAAATATGTCGTATTAGGGAGGCAACCAAAATTCTAAAATGATGAAATCAAAGTGACGTGAGTGATGAGGCATCTCTGACTTCTTGACATCGTCTCTTGAAGTTTACGCATCAAAAGCTGAAAAACTTAATCTAAGCAAAGTTTAAAACCCACGATGTTTCCAAGTAATTAAGTAATGTCAGCCATATAGAATTTATTTATTGCTATCACTCATGTCCAGAGCTGAATTATCTCATTTTTGATTTCTAACGACTTTCCCTCTCTCATTAATCGGACCCTGAATTATAGTTTATATATCGTTCTGGCACTGAAGCCAAGAAACGCAATTCTTGTTTAAAGAAATGACCCCCGTGGTAATTCTCTAGCAAACCTGAGAGAGAGACTTGGGAGCTTTAATTTCCTTCAGCTGGAGCTGACTTGGCCTTCCCCTTGCTGTGGGTACAGAAGATTTGTCTTCGCAATCTCCCCTGGGTCTGCAGATTCTCTTTATTCTTCGGTGCAACTGTCATTCTCTGTTCTGGTGGAAAATGGGGCCAACGAGCTGTGTGAAAAATGGTGTGCCTTTCTGGAGGGCATGTTTTCCGGGCCAGTTCATAGTCAGTTGAGCTACTTGAAAGAGGCTGTTGCAGATGCAACCATTTGCCTTCAGTGGTGATGTCCTTGGTTTCTCTCCCTTCTAAGTGTTGAGTTTAGGTTATTGTCAATTTTGGCCCTTCTAATTCGCAACTTTAGTTCCTAACTTGGTCTTTAGCACGAGTTCTCTAAGCCTGAGCCCCCCGATCTGGCAACACTGCTCCCTTGCAAATCAGAGGAGTGGCCTCTTAGGCACACAGAAATTGCTGCACTGGGTCAGACATCCAGCCTCATGTCCCGCCTGACCCCACCCAGCTTGAAGACCAAGGAGGTGCAACTCTTTCTTATCTGCCATCGGAAGTAGTGCTCAGCTGCAGGTGAGTACTAAACCCGTAATTCAGAGGCCTATGTCCTCCTCAGTCCACACTCCTCAGTGGTCTCTCTGCCATGGCCCCACCCACTTTACAGAATTTGGTCCCTCTTTCTGCTCAAGACAGGACTCAGACAGGCTCATGGACTCTCCAGAAAGCCTGTTCTCATGAGGTGTCCATTCTCATTGCTGCAGATCAAAGACAATCAGCCTGGAGCAGAATGAGCCACCCCAAGTTACCTCAGAGTCTGCCTAGGCATGATGAGTCATCACTGAGCCAGGGAGTAGAGGCAGGTTTGACAATGGACCTCACACCATTCCACCAGGATTCAGCCAATCCACAGGCATGGACCCAGCCAGCTAATCTGGAGGCAGCTATAAAGGCACCTAAGGGCAGCAAACTTTCCAGTTGCTTCAGCCTTGCGACTGTGTCAGGAGCACTCCAGCTGTGTTCTGGTGGGCTGCTCAAGTTTCTGATCTGACAGGCCTTGCTCCTCCTCCTACTCCATTTCTGCCAGCTGCTGGCTGCCTGCTGTTCTGATGTGGAGCAGCGTCCAACCAATGGATGGGTTCCTCCATCACTAACAACAAAACAGACCCCCATCCTTCCATGTTACCCAGAGCAGCTCAATGTCGGCCTGACTAGCCATGGTTTGCCACAGTTCCCAGCTCCAGTGCAACCTGTGCTTTGTCGGTCCTGTTGACCAGTGACCCAGGAAACACAAGGCAGGTCATTGGCATGCCTTGATGTAAAATGCCATCACTTGGCCAGAAGGAAGGAAGGAAGGAAGCTGTATGTGGACCTGCAGGCACCAGTATGGAAATGCCATTTAGAAGGGAAATTCCCTTGTCTGGAAGAATACGACTGAAAAGAAAGCAAAGCGCAGTTGGCAGATGGCTGAAGCAGGTGTGACAGACAGGACAGTTTGGGATTCCTGGACTATCCTTTTCTCAAGGCCTTTCCTCTCAGTGGGCCTGCCTAGTGGTACTGCACGAGACGAACATGGTTTTGAAACATAGCAGAGTGTCTGGGAATGTCTAGTTCACACTAGAAACAGCTGAACTGTCAGGTCAGCCATGCAACAGCAAACCACCCTCCTGTACTAGCTTGGCGTAGAGAATCTACAAGAAGTAACCGGAGGGCTGATTGTGCACTAGTGACCTAGTCACCACCTGGGACTAAACAGTGAGTTTTCAGTGTCTTGTTTCAGGCTCTTTTCACTGTTTTTGAAAAGCAAGAAAGAAAAGTGTGCAAAAGTACCCCAGATGGCCTAGCGGTTCACACGGGGGCTCTCCACCTCCGGGAGCTACTGGGTAGGGCCCACTCTGACTCTGCTCTGGTGGTAGCGGTGGGGACAGGGGTAGGGTCCAGGGGGTCAGCTGGCCTGAAGCCTCCTGCTGTGTGTACAAAAGACTTCTCTCTCCCATTTGTCGCCCTTTATATTGTCCAGCTGAGACCGTGCACCAGGCATGGTCATGCAGTGCAGATCAGTTAGTTCCCAGCTGGGGTTCTCTCAGGGGAGGGTGTGAGGGAAAGGTCAACAGCTCCCTGTTCCTCCCCCAGCCTCTGGCTAGTGAAGGGGCAGAGCACCCTGCTACACTGACTTTACTGTTTCAAGTGGTAGGATGTGGCAGTGGCTTCCATCTTCCATGCCCCTCCTTTCTTTCACACGTTCTTCTGGAGACAGGCCATCTGCCAGCTTCCCAGAGCTCTGAGGAGGGTGTCACCTTTGCATTATCAGTTATTAACACGGGAGCGTACTAGTCAGTGGCTCACAGACCAGTCACCCAGGGCCAAGCAACGGTCCATCCTGCCAGCTCTGCTCTGTTGTGTTCGAAGGAGATTGCTGCAGCATGGCCCCTTTCAGTCTGCTGTGGGAAATGCAACATTGCTGTGATATATGGCTTAACCTCTCCCACTCCAAGCCAACAAACGCGGGGGGGGGGGGCTCAATGTCATGCCCCAGGAAGCAATGTCTGCATCATACACCGCACATGGCTTTCTTTCCTCTGCGTATTTCAACTGGCTGATCAACGACTTAGGGTTGATAAAGTAGTGAATATGATAAATGTGGCTCTTCCGACATCTGTAGCTTATTCCACTAAGGCTAGATGAGCTCTGACTACAGCTGGTCAGAACGTCTTGGTTTTTCTGTGGAAAACGACAGTGAAAAAACTCATTTCAGTCCACATTTTCTACGGAAACTTTTCTTTGATAAACGAAAACACGTTTCAGTTTTTCAACCATCAAAAATTTCTGTGGAAACCATTTTCAGTAGAAAAAAGGCTTTCGATGGAGAAAACTTGACCAGTCCTAGTTATGACCTGCCTTTGGGGAGAAAGTAGCTTGGAAATTTAGGTCTTGTGTGCATATTTCTCTATGAGTTTAACAAGTCAGCTTTACCAGCTGCTGGCTGTAGTGCTCACGTCCCCTGTGGGCTGGGTGCTCAGGTGGATGTGTAATGTATGTTTACCAATGGCTTACATTGGCACCTGTCTGTTTCAGGTACTCAGAGTGTCAACCGCCAGTCAGCATCAGGAATTCAAGCAGATATCCCTGTTCCTGCAGAATTTGTCTCTTTCTAAAGAATGGTGAAAGGTGAATTTGAAATGCCACTGTTGCTGCCATGTTGGCAGAATACTTTAGGTCATGGAGGCTGAATTCATAGTCTGTCCTCAGGTGCATATTTGTGAAGATTCAGTGGAACACAGGGGAAGGGAAGAATCTGGGTTGTCTTACTTGCTATGAAAACTTTGAGAACTTTTCCAAAATCTTACTTTCAAGTTAGCAGATGCACCAGCACGTGATTAGTCATCAGCCATGCACATTGGTGTGCATTACTAATTCAGAGGATGCTGCGGGACAGGGAATGCCAGGCCAGATTGAGAGGCTGATGGAGGAGTATTTTTCCTTCTTTTTTATAAGTAACGTCTTCAAACACCAAGACATATGACCCAGATCCTCAGCTAATATAAATCAGCATCTCTCACTTGTCTCCAATGGCAATTATCTAAGTAACTTCATGAGAGCAACATTTACATCACCTGAACATCAGATCCATGATCTGTACTGTGTGTTACTGTGTGGCTAGATGCAGGTATTCTGGGGATCTTAACGGGTACCTACCAGGGCAGGCTTGCTGTTTCTCGACCACTCCATCCCTTACAGCCATACAGCACTAGCAGGATTTGATGCAGATGACATATATTTTAATATGACTACAGATGTGTAAAATGATACAGTTGTACAAGACATCCAGCTGGCTGTCAGGCCACAGGAAATTCACATGCCGTGTAGCAGGATAACATTGTTTAGCCCTGGAGGGGTAACAGTGCAGGGATCTCATTACATTTACACAGCACATGTTTGCTGTGTGAGGCTTTGTTTGAGAGCAGGCTTGAAAGCTCTGAGTACGCTGATGGAAAATAGACCGTAGGTCTGGGACATCGTCAAATGATAACCTCAGGACATTCTGAACAGTATGACTGAAAATAGGAAGAAAGAACAAAGGATGGTGAAATCTCACCTGGAGCCTCTAGAAACCCATGGAGTTGAATGGCTGTGAATCTGAGCTAAACTTCCCCAGGTTGGGGTGGAAAATGTATGGCAAAGTGTCTCTGTGTTCCCCATAGGGGGCTGATAATCTGTGGACAGTTACCAGCTAACAGAATAAGTTCTTTTGCTCAAGTGACAGTAGATTGTGGATAGAGCCAGCAGCCCAAGGGTCAGCTCCTACCTGTGACTCAACCAAGGAGTTAGACACCTTGAATACCAGTGAGGGCCTTGGCCTTGGTTCCTATATCTGGATATGAATCTGGGCTGACTGCTACAGCAGGCAAAAAGGTCTCTCCGGTGGTGTGCCAAAAAGTCTGAATCCTTATCAGAGAATAGATGGTCTTGTGATTAAGACACATTCTAGGGATTCAGGAGTTTGGATTTCTAATGATTTTACTGAATCTAGACTGATAGAGTCATTGAATCATAGAACACTAGAACTGGAAGGGACTTCAAGAGGTCATCAAGTCCAGTCTCCTGCCCCCACAGCAGGACCAAGCAACATCACATGAAGGTCTGGTCCTATTTGTCCAGAAGCTTTCAGACCAACACTCACCATCAGCGAATACATTGTTGGAAAAAGAGATCAGTTTGTGACCAGTAATGAGGGGTGCTTTTGTCAGAGAATTTACTGCGAGAGAACACAATGACGGGTGCTGCCAACTAGATGATGAACGAAAAATCAAGACCGTGGCATTCAGCATAATGGACGGTTCGAATAGGAGAGGCAGCACCACAGAGAATGGATAGATGATATAGTAGATTGGTGAGGAGCTCGTCTACAGGAAATAAGCCACTTAGCACTGGACAGGGAAAGATGCAAAGGAACTGTGAGAGAGGCACCAGACACTAACGGGCACTGAGCCCACGGTTATTGATGATGATGAACTAGATGAGCCACTCAACTCAACTCAGTTCACTGCAAAGGATGAAGTGAGTCAAGGGCTAACTTGTGGGCACTGACAGCAATGGACGGACATCAGACAGGGCAGAGAAAAGCAAATTCAGCCCTGGACGAAAGCAGTTGCAGTTCCCATTGGAGCTGAATTCATGGAATGAGTGATTGCACCTTGCCATCTGGAGTTGCGTGTGACACACACATCTATTATCTTCGTTTGTAATGTTCCCGTGCGGCTCACCTCAGGGCAGGTACTTTGGAGAGCTCAGTTACAGACAGCTTGTTGCTTGATGACACTTCTGGCAGATGTTAGCAGAGCATGGGGCTCTGTATGCCTGTCAGACACCAGAAGAACTCGGTGTGGTTATTAATGCGTCAGAGTATGTGCCACATAGCACAAGGGATTATATGCTGGATGCAAGGGAAATAAATGAATTCCTGAAAGTGACAAACAGGATGAATATATGATGCAGCCTTGAGCTGAGGTGGTGGCTGTGATCATTATTATTGCAGCTGGGCCTCATAGTCCCAGCCAGGAACAAGACCCCATCATGCTACGAAGGGCAGCATCATATTGCAAGGGACAGGCTCTGTTGCCAACAGCTAGTGAGTTAAGTAGAGGAGGGAAAGGACGTATTCTTGTCCCCATGTGACAAACCCAGAGATTTTAGGTGATTTATGCAAATTTACGCGGGAAGCCTGTGGCTGAAGTGAAATGGGAAGGAAAGGCAGGCCGCCAATGGCTCAGCTCACTGTTAGAACCACAAGGCTTATTGCTAATCTTGTTCATTACAGTAGTACCTAATGGGCCAATCCAGAATAAAGCCCCATTGGGCAAGGCCTGGTCCAAGAAAGACCAGCAGATGGCCATTGCCTCAAAGAGCTTATCTAAATAGCTACTAATAGCTTTGGAAAAATAAGCCAGTACATATTCTTCCCTTCCCACCTGTTCCACTCGTTCCCAGCTGAGAGGAGAGAAACAGGCTCCACTGCCCAAGGCACTGTTTGGTAGGCAGTGCAATCACGAGCTAGCCACATATGGGCTACTTCTACACGAGCCCCTTCCTTTCGGAAGGGACACGAAAATGAGTGAGGTCAGAAGATGCTAACGAGGCACTTCCATGAATATGCCGCACCTTATTAGCATAACAGCAGCTGTGCACGAGTTGAAAATGCTGCTTTCAAATCATGTGCCGCCCGCGTAGATGGGGGGGGGCTTTTCGAAAGGACCATGCGGACTTCAAAAGCCCCTTCTTCCTAAAACCAAATAGGAACAAGGGGCGTTTGAAGTCTGGGGGATCCTTTCAAAAGGCCCCCAGCCACAAGAGCAGTGTGCATTTTGAAAGCAGCATTTTTGAATCGTTAGACTAATGAGGCGCTGCATATTCATGGTAGCGCCTCACTAGCATCTTCACAACTAGCTCATTACCAGGCCTCTTCCGAAAGGAAGGGGCTTATGTAGACATAGCCATGAACTTCAAAGGAAGGATTTCTCTTGCCAATGGTAACTTCACTTTGGGTTAATTTCTCCTTACCCATTCTATGTCCCAGGTTCCTCCACTTTATTTGCTCACCTGGCACTGGGTGGGAGGATGGAGGATACCGTTCAGTCAGTATTTTATGAGCCTTGATTGAAAGGTGCCTCGGAGTGCAGAGCACTGGGATGATGGATTGGAAAAACTAATGCTGTGTTTCCTTCTCATAATTAGAATTTCACCACATACTAATAATTCGTAATGATTGATTGTGTCCCTCTGCCTCAGCAGGATGATAGTTCTTTGTAGGATCTGATTGATAACCTCAGCTGTTGCTTGGACAGGGACGTGGTTCTGCGTTTTGGAAGGTGAATTGCCGTGCCTTTAAATAAATAAAGCTTTTACAGCCCCCAGATCAATAAAGGGTAAATATTGCCACCTTCCTGCATGCAGTGTCTGGATGTAGCAGAGTGGGGCCAGTGCCTTGGTCACTGTGCTGATGGACCAGTGTTTGCCCCTGCAGAGCTGCAGCCGCACGGGGGAGGAGAAACAACCATGAAGTACTTTTCCACAAAACCCTGAGATGTTCTTTCGCATAGCCCAGCTGCTCCACAGAGATTTGCAGGATTTGGCTCTCAGAATGGACATACAGAGAGGGATTTTCAAACATTCTTCTGATGCTCATGGGACAAAACCTGAGTTCAGGTCCCTGGCTATTTCCCTGAGGGGTGCTGGGGACCCACACTCTCAGCAGGCCTCTTGGTCTTCCCCGACACCAGCAACAACCTGCCCTGTGGAGACAGCGTGGCTGGAAGCTGTGGAACGTCCCCAGTTGTTGCAGGCTAGACTCGGACGCCTGACTGCCAAACTGGGATAGGCAGAATGGGTAAAATGGGGCCCAGCTGAGGACACCCCTTCCCCTGAGCTCTGCAGGGAAGTTTTCCCTGTACGGTAGGGGCACTCGGATTCAGGTGCTGCCTTCCCTTCCCCAGCGTAGCCTGGCAGGAAGTCTGCAGAAAGGAGTGAACCAGATACTCCACCTGGTGTCCTTTGGTCACTCAGAACTTGCGCCGTTTTGATTGGACTTTATCTATCCCCTGCTGATTGGCTGTTTGCTCCCATTCCTTACCCTCTTTGTTCTCTATACCTGTCCTTCCGACTGTCTTCCCCCTGCCCTGCCCCCTTCTCTCCTCTCCTTTCCCATTTCTTTCATTGCTCAGGCTGCTTGTGCATTTCCGACCCTGCCCATGACCCAAGACTCCCCATGCTAACGTCATCATCTCTGTGGCTGTAAGTGGGCAGTGGAACCAGAGTTGGGCTCCATAGGAAGTCTGGCCCCATCTTGAGCTTCCCATGCAGCAGAACTGACACTGATTGCCCCTGCCAAGATGAAGGGGTAAAATTAAAGTTCCTCCCCTGTTACTCCCCAGATACAATATTCAGCTAGTGCCTTTCTAGATTCTCCCTCTGTGAGCTTTGACAACCGTAGAATCATAGAAGACTGGAACTGGACCTCAAAAGATCATCGAGTCCAGTCCCCTGCCCTCACAGCAGGACCAAGCACCATCTAGACCATCCCTGATAGGCGTCTATCTAACCTGCTTTTAAATATCTCCAGTGATGGAGATTCCACAACCTCCCCAGGCAATTTATTCCAGGGTTTAACCATCCTGACAGTTAGGAAGTTTGTCCTAATGTCCAACTAAATCTCCCATTGCTGCAGTTTAAGTTCACTGCCGCTTGTCCTACCATCAGAGGCCAAGGAGAGCATTTTTTTCCCTCCTCCTTGTAAACAGTCTCTTAGATACAAATGGAATAACTATAATTGGGGCGCAGAGGAAAGCTAGGAGAAGATAGACATGCCTCCCCTAAAAGGTGACAAATTTGGATGAGAAAAGTCATTGCCCTGCTGTAAAAGGCTGCAGTTTTTAGTTGCTGATTGTTTCCCCCGGGGTTAATCAAATGATGTGTTCAAGGAAGGATAGTGACTGAGGCAGGTAATCTGCTCATCAGTTTCTGTTAATCCAGAAATCCCAGCGCTCGCAAAACTCTCACTGAAGTCAAAGCAGTTTTGATGATGTGATGTCTGGGTAAAGACTAGATTAGAACCTTAACGTTTAGCCCAAACAAACTTCTCATTTTCCTGTAGGCCATTCCAAAGCTTTGGGCTAGCGTAGACACAGCCGTAGTGTCTTCTGTCAGAAGATCTCAAAGCGCTTAATAAATATAAATGAAGGCTCCTTATACCGTGTTCAGAGAAGCAGCTATTACTATCCCTATTTTACCCACAGTTCTGAGATTGGTCCATGGTCATACAGAACTAATGCTAGCTCTGGGACACTGCAGTCTGTTGGGGACTGTATTGGAATTGCAAGCTATTGCTTTGGGAGTGTATGTGTGGGGCGGGGGGGCAGGTTCCTACTGCTTTCAGGCTAAGGGACTCCCTCATGAAGTGCGCAGTGTGGGCATGGTCCAGAAAGAACCAGCCTTGGCAAAGTTGTTAGTCTGCCTTACGAAGCAGCCTGTTTTGTCACTCTCTGTTTTTTATTGCTGTGTGTTATTGTTCTGGATTCTAAAATGACATGAGACATAAACTTTCAGCAAGAGTGTTTGATGTTTCTAATCTAATTTCTGTGAGCATGCTTTGACCACATCAGAAGTGACTCAGCTAAGAACAAATGGCAAAAATCTACCTTTCCAAAATTCAGTGAGTTGGGTAGGTACTTTCACATCAAAGCACAAATTCTCCAAAACAAGAGGATGCAGTCAATGGCCAGTCTGGACACTTGCTCTACCTACAAGAGAGTCAGGACTAGAATCCAGTTCTTCTGGCTTCCACTCCTTTGCTTTTGCTGTCAAGGAGAAGCCCATGTTCTACTCTCTATCAAAAAGCATAGAAACATTCTAATACATTGCACTTAGGGGAAGAGTTATCCCTGTCCAAGGGCTCAATTTCTTGCATGGTTATTTTAGGCAGCCTTTAATATAAAAATGTTAATGAAGGTTTCTCAGAAACCTAACCCCAATTGACCTAGAGTGAGTATTAGATAAATAATAAATGGGAATAAAGTATCAATGAGTGGTGTCTATAGCCACCATCTGTTTTCCTACTGGCCTGGAGCCACAGCTCTATAGGCTGTAATCTCATAAACTAAGCCGGGTCAGCCAAGGGCTGCTCTTGGATGGCTGCAGACAGGAGCTGCACACTGGCACAGTGTGGGCATCTGTCTGTAAGGTACCCGCCCAATTCAAACACAAAGAGACTGATGAGCAGGGCAAGAACATCACAAAAGCTAATCTCTGGCGGAAACCCTAGAACCTTGTTGATAAAAAGCACCTTGTGTTCCACACATGGATTAGGAGCGGCTCCTGCCTTGGTAACGTTCCTGGCAGTTTGGCTGATGTACTCCAGCACTTTTATGGAGTGATGAATTGCAGAATGGGGCCACAGCCATTTCTTGGCGTTACCGCAGCATAAACACTGAAACAAACGTGGATCTGTGCTGGCCTGGAGAAAGAGCGAGAGTGTCTCCGCGCTTGGCAGGGCGCTGAAAATAAACCTGAGGGGGATATTTTTTCAGTCACAGGGAAGATCCAGACAGGGAGTCGGGGCAATTGAGGTCATTGGTAGTTCGGGGTGTAGCGATGCTTGCAGCTTTTCTCATGCCTGAGAGAGCAAAGGCTCAGAGGTGAGAAAGGGGGTACTCTGCTGGGAGAGTTGGAGTCTTTGGTCCAGCTTCACAAGGGCAGGGCTAATGAGCTGTGAACCTTAGACGTCTTTGGTGGGAAGAGGGGCAAATTTTCAGCCACAGCCCCAGATTTGGCACCCCGCACAGAACAATTGGTGCCCTTAGATGTGCACGTGGCTCATTTTAGGCCTTGAGGGGGCGGGGGCGGTCTCTGGATCCCAAACTAGTGATGGAACAAGTTTGCTGGCTCAGACCTGAGGGCTGCAGGTCAGGGTGTTCTGTACAAAACCTTCAGTCACTGGAACGCCATGCCTGGTGGTCCTGTCTGCACAGCCCACTTTAGGGGACCCGAGTTGAAGTTCCTAGCAGAATGGGGCCCTACTGCCCATAGACAAAGCTGGAGCTAGAATGAAACCTTCTCAAAGCTCAATATGTTTGGATCTGGAGGCCTGATGCAAGCCCATCTCTGGTTTGTAGCTGTTGTTGAAAGGGCTGGCTTTCCACCTGTCCATCCATCCTTCCCCTCTGCACTCAGCCAGGGCTGCAGGAGAAGAGTTCTCCCCCCCCCCCCCCCCCACTAAAGCTGCTCAGGAAAAATCACCTCATTGGCTCAAGGGCCCACGCTCTTGCCTCCTGACCTCATTATCACTCCCTCCCAGTCCTTTGACTTATTGCTGCTTTCGTGGGTGTTTGTTTCATCAGCCTGGGGTCTTGCTTTGGTGTTATAGATGGCAGCCTCTGGGCAGAACTGTCTCCTGGCTTCTTAAACGTCTGTGGGCAGACAGTACAATGTTACGCGGCGGGGGTGTGGGCGGGTGGGCAGGTGATTTGACCCAAACTGTAGTGCCCAGACACTATGCAGAGGGTGTCATTTGAAGTATTTAGTTTTATTGAAAACCTTTCTGTAGGTGCAAGGATCTGAAACATGCTGTTTTATACACTGGATTACTAAGGCAAATAATTTTCTTTTGCATGCCTTATTTTGCTTAAAATAACAGCAAGGAGTTTCCTATTGTGGAAAGCACTGGACTAGCATATGAGTGACCTGGGTTGCTATTCCCAGCTCTGCCACTGTATTGCTGAGTGGCCTTGGGCAAGTCATTTCCCTTTTCTGTGTCTCCGTTTCTCCAGCTGTACAATGGGTATAATAACACTCCCCATTGTACTGCTGGAGAGGAAGTGACTCACCCAAATGCATACGGAACAAGCTGTGGCATAAGTTAAAACCCAGGCACCTAACTCAGTCTTGCCAGAAACTCCTTAGGTCTCTAAAGATGGGTCTGTGCTGGACCTACACTGGGTCTGGCCTGGGACAGCTGACTTGGGTTGGAGGGTTGTAAAACTGAGACCCTGCGACGTGAGAGAGTCCCAGCGCACAGACTCCACCTCGCACCCATTCCATGGCAGTTTTATTATCGGAGAACCAAAAGCCTGTGTGGGTTAGTAGACACCTAAGCAACAGTGTGCTGCCAAGGGGCTCCTTCAGCAGCTTTTCTTCTTGGGAAAGTCCCCTAACCCAGCCCTCAAAATCAGTTCTACCATCACCAGCACCCAGCGGCCCTTTGCCCCCTTGCTCCTGATGCATGTTCTGAGAGCTGACTCCTTTACCTGGCAGCAGTGCTGGTGGACAGGTAGCCCCATGGCTTGTGCTGCAGGTGGGTTGTCTGGTGGCAGTAGGGTGGGTGGGTGGGAAGGCAGCAGGTCCGCAGACTGGTGTGAGGTAGGGAGAGCTTCATGCTCCCTTTCTCTGCCAGCCCTCCAGCCTCAGAGAACCAGAAGGGTCTAAGAGCCGTAAATGGGGGTTAGGATGCAGTGGCATGATCCTGAACCCAGTTACCCAAGTGCTCAGATACCCAGTTGGGGAACATGTAAAAATTATTGCTAAGAGAGATCTTTGGCTTCCTTACCAGCTGTGACACCAGCAGAACTCCCCATTAAGCTTGAACTTGGGAGTCATGGGAGAGTGAGTAAGTGACCTGTTCAGAGACGATAAACAGAACTTATCCTTTAGCAAGGATGTGAATAAAGGTCGGTCAGATTGCTACGTGCTTTGCATGTTCCTTACTTAATCTCTAACCCTTGCCAGAGATTAGCATGAAGACATAATCTTTTTGTAAATTTATCTTAATTAATAATCCAACATACCTGGTGGAATTACTGGTGGTTTACGTGAAGGGGAACGATTAGTGTATATTTTAAACTACAAGCTGCACTTGATGTTTATAGTACTCAAGGATTAATATAGCAGATGTGCTATATAAAGACCCAGAGTCCTCAGCTTGCTACTTAGTTTAATGTACAGTAGCACTAATTAACTCTTTGGGGACTATTATGTGTATAAGTGGATCTCAACATGCACAAACACACACACATAAACATACAACTCATTTGGGCCTGACCCTCCCTGGTCCTGCGAATTTTGTTCTGGCATTTATGCTGGTCACTTACAAGTGACTGCAAAAGTGGGCATGAAAGGCTTCCCTTTTGATCCAGTGGCATTTTAGTCACACTTGGCTCTGGTGCAAATGACTACACAGGATGCAGAGGCACTGTGCACCAGCACCATGTGTATAAGAGATACCTGCCCCTAAGAACAGCCAGAACACAGTTGAGGTTGAAAACCGCTGTACCATGGCACACTGGAGCATGAGAACTGTCCAAGTGTGCAGTGAAATTTTGTCAATTTTCCCTTGCCTCCACTCTTTGCAGGACCACTGTGGGGGGGAAACTGATGAGCCGGTGCCAGCTGGGGCTCAAGCAAGGCTGCCTGAGTCCCAGCTGGTGCAGGGTTGGTCAATTTCCCCGCAAGGTGCTCTTTGCAGAGCCGCCACATGGGGAAATGATGATCCCACAGGAGTCTGTTCGTGCTGGGAGGCAGCTAAAATGCTGCTGGCAGGGAGCCCACGCCCACTTCTTCCTGTGGCAAGGTGGGTGGGAGGGAGGACAGAAGCCTGTTGGAGCTGGGACATGGTTTAAATGCCATGTCCTAGCTCCGGTGGGCTGACAGGGAACCACCTCCCCCTGCCGACTTGCCAGCTTTGTTGCACATGAGCAGGCTCGGGTTTCTCACTAACCCAGTAAGGTACTATTAACTCTCATTGAAATTCAGTGGATCAGAGCAAAATGCAAAGGATTTATCAGTTCAATCATTTAATAAAACTTACACTTTTAAAATGTTTTTAAAATATGAAATACATAACATGAAACTGCAAAATCCGGCTACCTGCACCAAGTGCTGCATGTGGAACAGATTTAGAGCTATGGATAGCGAGAAATAGTTGAGTTGAGCAGATTTTGAAAAATGCATCTTTGCTCTCTGGCAAAGATGGTGTATTCTGTTGTGGATACGAAACATGAATGCATTTGGTCCTTATTTAGCTTGTTGTATGCACTACTGTTTTGCAAACCTCTCTGGTAAGACCGTAACCATAGGAAAGGTGACGTTTATGAGCAATTGATTCAGATGAAGAAAGTGGCCGTATTGCAGACTTGTTTGTCTAATTGAAATCTGTTGTGCTACGGGGGGAACCACTGGATTAGGAGACCTGACTTCTAATCCTGGCTCTGCTACTGACTTGCTCTGTGACTTCAGGCAAGTTATTTCTTCCTCTAAGTCCCCTCCCACTCCTTGTTTGCCTTGCGCATTTAGATTGTGAACTCCTTGAGTAGTCCTGGCAAGGCAGTCTTAAACATATCTTTGCAGTGTCTACACCCTGGGATCCATCCCCTCCCACCAGGAGACTGTTTTAGAGCCTCTTTATGCAGCACTGGCCTTTTTATGTAGTGAACAAGAACCAGAATATGGGTAAGAAATTGATGCTGTGCCTGAGTGAAGAGTATAATTGCACAGAAATTGTGCATACAAAACAGTGGGATGAAATAAATATTTGAGTTTTTTCTCTCTTTCTGGTGTACATGGTCTGTGTACAGACTGCTGTTTGTCTTCCATTTATTTATGCTCTGAAATTATTTGCCAAATACTTTCTGCAGTTGGGCACCTTCAAATGGGTCTTAAACATGTGCTTTGCTGAATCTGGAGAAAATGGTTTTTTGTTTCATTTGTTTGTTTGTTTTGCTGGCTTCACAAATAAAGCACATTTTAAAAAATGGTTCTTCCTCCTTGCTGTTCTGTATGTCTAAGGTACATTCCACCAGTAAGAATATGGCTTGGCAAAATATTCGTGGCAGGGAAGTTGGTGAAAAGCCTTCTGCCTGGACATGTGAAAGCCTGACATTCTGCAAAAGAGTTTTGGGTCTAACAAAAACATGTTGGACAAAAAAATGGCAGTTTGATTTAAGATTCTGTCTTGATTTTTGCCTTTTATCATTCCGAAATTCCAGTTCTGACTGACGCTGCAGAATGCCAACAAGACTAGAGCTGTAGTCCCAGCAACATCATTAACGCCTGTTAAGCGAGTATGTAATCTGAGCAGCATTAATAGGAAAATCTAATAACGTTTCTATTGGAAATTTCTTCCCATTAAATTGCCAGCAGAGAGCTTTAGTGTAGGTTTTCTGTAGATGGCACTGTTTAATGGAAACTTTACACAAATTAGTATTAGGCCTTTGGTGAAGTGGGATCTTTAATTTAATTTAATTTTATTGCCCGTATGCAGGGTGATTGCTACTCCGGCCTCTCCAGAACGTAGCTGGTCAGAATTAGGTTTTGCTGTGATCACCAAAGTAATGACTCTTCCAAAGCACCAGCCTGCGGAGAGCAACGCAGCTTCATTATTATTTGAGCAGTAAATGGCATTAATAACGTCCTTATGGAGCAATAGCATGGCAGGATGGCATCATAAAAACCTCTAATCCTGTGGTTTTTTTACATTTTCTTTTGGAGGAGGGTAGTAAAAAAGAAAATGGAAAGCTTGTGCTTTTATTTTTGTTTTGCTTACAGTGTGATCCTAGTGAAAGTGCAGATGTTTGTAGAAAGCTCCATTTGTTCAACATGCAATAGGGGCTGACCTGCTTCTTTCTCCAAAGTGGTCTCACCTAATGAGTTAGGTGCCTTTACCTCTACACTACCTGGTGGATTGACCCGGTCAGGGTCAATCTTCTAGGCTTCAATTTTATGCGCTTAGTGGGGATGGGCAAACTCAAACTCTCAGGCATCTACAGTCAACCTCTGTACACCACAATCTCGTGAGGCGTAAGGGAGGTGGAAGGGAGAGTTTCTCATGTTGACCTCCCTCAGTGAGGACAGCCAGGTAAGTTGATCATAGGTAAGTCGATTCCAGCTACACACTTGCTGGAGCTGGAATTGCCTATCTACAATTGACTTTAAGGTCTAGTGTAGACCTGGCCTTAGAAGTGTAATTTGAGAATAAGGTGTGTAGCCAGACTGACAGAACCACCACCATGACGTCCACATTCAGAGAAAAGCCCACGGAGAAGTCAAAATTCAGTGGGGAACCTGAAGTCCTTGAGCTTCCACCACACAATCTTGTAGTAAGTGTGGGAAGTGGCCTTGCTCAGGCATGCAAAGGGGGGGGTGCCAAGCTGTGGGGCCAGCAGTATCCTAAGGTTCATGGAGAAAGCTCTTAGAGCTCAGGGCTGTGCTTAAAAGTACTCTGCAAAGTGCTACCTATGGACATGCCTCCCATTTGCAGAGCCTGAAAATGCCCCTGAGGTGCTACAGCACTTTTTCTCCCAGCTCCATGGGAGGTAGGGCGGGGCTATTATACCCATCCAACAGATGTGGGAACTCAGCCACTTGCCCAAGAAACAGCTGTTGGAGAACTGAATACAGGTCTCAACTAACAGCTGACCCAAGGCCTCTCTTGGCTGTATGAGCCTCATGGGTGCTGTAGCCATGTCTGGGCAGCCCTTCCTCCCACACTTCTCCAGCGAGAGGGCTGGTGGGGGAGCGAGTTGGTAGCAGGGAAAGCAAACAAGCTCAGTATTATCCTCTGAGGGGAACCCTGCTGATTTGCTGTGGGAGGACACCACAGACAGCACCTCTCCCCCAGCTCAGCCTCCTGCAGCAAATCGTGGTGGAAGCAGGGAGGCTTGGAAAGGGTGGGGCCCCCACCGTATGCACTCATCCTCCCTCCTCATCAGCGAATTTTACTTGGAAGAGAAGAGTTGCTGTCAGTCCTTCAGTCCCTTCAGCTGCAAAACATGAGGGGACAAACATCTATGCTGCGTTTTCAAACTGGCGGCAGTGAGGCCGAGACTTGGGTGACAGCACAAGCCTGAGACATGGGCTCTGCCTGAGTTTGAAAACATGTCCTCATTCTGCCTGGCAGGAAGAGGGGACCTCATTAGTGAATTCACTATGCAACGCCGGCAAATGGGGCAGAGAGGAGAAAGACCCACTCCTCTTTAGCTGTGCTGATGGTTTAATTTGACCCTGGAGGCGGCTGTTAGGCCGGGTGCTCTCAAAGATCTCCCCACGTGGAAGCCAGTACTGTCTTCACCAGGAAACAGTAACTCTTCTCCGCAGTGAAGCAATCGGACTGAGGAGGGGTCTTTTTTCCTGGCTCCAATCCTGTACTTGGGCCCAGCTGCACGACTGGGACTCTACAATTTCTGTAGCACCCTATTCGTTCATGGTGCTTCCCAGGCACTGACAAAGTCAAGGGCCTTCCTGGGAGGAGCATACCATCTAAATCGGGCCAGCCATACCAGAATCACAACTCACATGGCCTCCCCTCTGCTTCTCTACTTAGTTGTGGATCCCTTAGAGGATGCACACGTGTGATCAGCTGAACAAAGAACACAGGCCTATTCCTATCAGTGCTCAGCCTGAGCTGGGACAGCCCCAGTTCATTTTTGGCTTTTGAAATACATTAATTAGAGCTGCACTTGAGCCACTGGCCCAGAAAAACGTCCCTGGCTGCTAAGGCTGCTGAGATTCCTGGGAGAGTCATCCCTTCTTAGAATGGCTGTTAATCAGGGCAGTGAATTTCCTCTGAGGACCGACTTGCTCTTGAAAGACGATGTGTGAAAGGAAAGCAGGCAGGACTGTGCGTACAGCTCAGCCCAGGAGTGGCTGTACATGTCTCAGCTCAGCGAGCTTGGTGCGCTGTGGGTCCAGGTGGGAATGATGCCAGGGCTTGTGTGTGCAGCTTGTTTGTTTCAGCTGCTCCTGTAGAACCAGTTCAATGTGGCCAGACGGGAGCAGCTGAGATCACCATTCTGTTTAGCAGGCCAAGAACGTAGCTGAATCACTCATCAAACATGGAATAGTGAGTGCTTTTCCCTCCCCCAGGACCTAGGGCCTCCACAAAGAAAGAGCTAATCATGGGGTGGTAAGACCAAAATAATAATGCCAATTTCTTATATAAGCCTTTTCCTTAGTAGGCCCCCAAGTGCGCTCCAAAGGCAGTATCATGACTTCCATCTTACAGCTGAGGAAACTGAGGCACAGGATATGCTGTGTCCATGGACACCCAGCAGGCCAGATCCACCAAGGTCTCCTAAGTGTCAGTCTAGTGCTCCATCCACTTGGCCAAAGAAAGGCGTTTACTAAGTCAGGGAAATGTGTCAGGTATAGTATAAAAACCTAGACAGACATCATGGAGGTGCCAGAAGTGGTACCCTGACATGTATTCCATAGGCGTGTGTGGGTGTGTTGCTTATCCGGTAATAATCTCTCTCTCTATATATATATTAGAGTCTGTCTGTCTGTCTGCCAGTGCTACTTTTGTTCAAAAGCTCCTCTTAAACCATAAGAGCTATGACCACAAAATTTCCTTTTACCCTAACTTAAGACAAGGCTGTTTGTGCCTGGAAAGTGGGAAATGCCTGAGATCGCAGTATTTCTCAGAACATGGAAAGGGAGGGGGTGGAAGGAGGGAGGCAGGCAAAAGGGAGGGGGGCACAGACAAGAGGGATGTAATACTGGGAGTGGCCACTGGGGGCAGCTGTAGCTCTAAGAGAGACGTCTGCAGGGCTGGGGCTCTGCCATGTTGAACTGAATAATTTGCATGGTTTTTTTTTAAGCATTTTTTAAATCCATGGTTCGAAAAGCTCCTTTATAAGGTAGATCTTCATCACCCCTGTTTTATGGCCAGGGATACTGAGGGTCAGAGGTGACCTGCAGAGCTAGGGACAGAACCCAAGTTCTAGTGACTCCTGGCCCACAGCCCCATCCCTGACGCCTGCCTACTACACATTAGCATGAAATGGGACTGAGGAGACAGTAATATTTAATTTGGGAGGGAAGGATCAGGGGACAACTGTGTTTCCTGCCAGTCACACAGAAGCTGCATTTCCAGCAAGAAGCCACGTACCCTCCCTCAGTATCATTTAATGCAATGCTGTATGTGACTACTAGGGGGTGTAACACAGAAAGAGCAGGCAGGCAGGTTTGACAGTGATGGTGTCGGAATAAAACACTTCCATTTTCCCGATGCAGTAATCGTTAGCAGATTAACGGCAGTGCTGAATTTGCTCCAGAGTGCTCAGTGCTAGATTCTTGGTGAACCTTCTGAAGACTGAGAGAGGTGCAAGAACACTGCATGTCCTCACCGTGATCTCATGCCTCAGGCATCACCAGCTGCAACAAAGGCCATCCCCTGAGTTTCCAGGAATCTGAAAAGCCACCAATTCTAGAAATGCCACAGGAAGAAACTCTGGGAAAGTAACTTAGTCCTTGTTGCCGAGGAATGAGAATGGCCTAGTGGTGTTAGTCGCAGTCTGGATCTGTGCTCGTTCTTTGGAGGTGGCTCCTAGGTTGCACAGACTGCCAGAAAATTTTAATTCCACCTCTTGAGCCTGCTCTGTGATCTTAGGTATGCCACTTTCCTGCTCTGGGCCAATTGCTCCTTCCCTTAGCCCAGTACAAGTCACTAGTTTAAACCTGATTTGGTATCACACACCAGAGCCAATTCATGCCCCCATTGAAAACGCCCTTATCCAGCAAAGGAACATAGTGAAAAGGTCAGGCACTCGCCATCTCATAAGGGGCTATGTGAGCTACTAAGAGAGTTTGTGGTCATTAAGCATGTCACAAGGAGTGGGAAGAAAATTGTTCTCCTTGGCCTCTGAGGATGGGACAAGAAGCACTGGGCTTACACTGCAGTAAGAGAGGGTTATGTTGGACATTAGGGAAAACGTCCTATCAGGTTGGTTAAACATTGGAATAAATTACCTAGGGAGGTTGTGGAATCTCCAGCACTGGAGATAACTAAGAGCAGGTTAGATAGACACCTATCAGGGATGGTCTAGATGGTGCTTGGTCCTGCTGTGAGGACAGGACTGGACTTGATGACCTCTCAAGATTCCTTCCAGTTCTCATGTCCTATGATGCTGTGGAGTATCAGGGCCCAATTCACGCACCCTAATTTTGAACCCACTCAGATATAAGTGGAACTGAAAAACAAAACCAACCAACCAACCAAACAAACAAAAAAGAGCCAGGGAGGTGTTACAGCTGCAGTGAAAGGCTAATGAACATCTACATGGCAAGTACAAGTTCCAGGCGTCCATCAGGCTCACTGACTCATAGCAAGTGGAAATGAGTGTTACAGCTAAGTGAGAGAGGTGTAACACCTGGTTCTTGTGCTGAGTATCATAGCCATGTTAAGTCAGAATAACTCATATCAGAGTCCAGCGAAGAGCTGCACTTTGGAAAGGATCACAGTCGGGATTGGCCTGAAACTTGGGCTGGCTAATTGAAAGGAAAACTGGCAAACTGGAAAAAAGGAAATTATAACATTTTGCTGAATTTTATATGAAACAAAATCCCTGAATTTGTCGGCTGGGGACAGGCCATCCAGATCTCTGCTGTGTGGCCACAGAAGTATGATAGGATTTGTCACCGTTTTACAGGGGGGCAATGGAAGACTAAGTATAGGAACCTGCAGCCCTGGGAGTTTCTGGGTGGCTGACACTTCTGCAGCGCTACTGAAAGTTTAGGCTGGTTTTCTGCTGGAGGACCTTGGGAAGCTAGGCTCTGCCAGAAGTGCTACCCAGCAGGGTCTGAGTGGCTCCCCACATGGGTATTAAAACAGGAAGCCACCATATGGTGCTGTCTGCTATGGACTTGGGATTTTGGCTTCTGAGCTTGGCTTGTCATTGATTCCATCTGGTGGAGCCTGACCTTGACTTGCAGGTATCCTACCAGCTTAACTTCCCTCTGCCACTCATCTTCTGACGGCAACTCAGTAGCTGACCAATGAATGCAGGCAGCCTATGATCCAGCCCGGACTCTAATTGACTCATCTCCTGCAGATCTATGGCAAAGCCAAGAATTAAACCTGGATCTCCTGACTACCAGACCATCTTCCTTCTCAAGATTCCTATTAACATCAGTGAGCTTTGGATCAAGACTGGGTGTTTCTCTGTTTTCCCCATCATTACCTTGAATACTTACTTTTTCTCTTCCCCCTCCACTCCCCCAAGAGATGAATCCACTCATTCTTTCCTCAAGAAATCAGAGGAAAAGGAAAGGTACTTAGCTCATGTCTTATTCATGGCAGACACTATCTCTCATTAATTTAGTTACTTTGAAATTCAGTAAATAATGTATTTTTGTGTGGCAGGCAACATCCCTGGTCCTATTAAATGCTCATTTTTAAGCTGTATTACAGGTTAACATCTTCTTTAGGCCTCCAGATAGTCAAAGGGTCATCCCCAGTCTTAATTTACTTTTAATGATTCTAAATATAAAAGCAATAAAGCCTGCTTTAATGGCAGATTTCAGTCAACCCAGTTCTCCATGTGATTATCTTTTATCTAAGTCCACTGTGATTATATTTTTGGTACAATATATTTCACTTCTGAGCCAGTGCCTTTACTGACTAATAATGACTGAACATGCTTTAAGGTACAGGAATAACTGCCTTGAACTTTTGTCCCAACCCAAACCAAATACACATATGAAAAAGGCTTCCCAAATAGCTCAAGTAACATTTTAAAACAGAAATTAATTTTAGCCTTCCCTGTTGCTGCTTTGCACTTCCTGGTTGAATGATACGAAGTGGCAGATGTCTCACAAATATTTTATATTTGTGAGATTTTTCAATTTAGATGTTCAGACTCAGAGCATTTGCGTAGTTCCCATATTTGAGGCATTGATCCACTTTCCAGAATCCTGAAATTCTGAAGCCCAGTCCAAAGCTCTAAGAAAGGCAGGACGGTAAACTCAAGAGAAAAGGAAGTGATGCTCAGAGATGAAATGACACAGTGGCTTAGATATACTGTAGCAGTAAAGGAGCTTTCTAGTGAGGCAGAGTACCAAGCTAAGTGACCCTTGAAGTCTGGAGAAGTTTTAGGAAGAGAAAAGGGGGAAGGCTGGAGGAGTGGAGTGAATGTGCCCAGAGGTCCAAAAAGTAACTGGCAGCCAGGCAATTGGGCAGAGAAATGTTCTGTGCTTTTCCTAAAATGTCTGTCACTCTTGGTGTGCCACGGGTTAGTGACAACATTGACAGCCTGGGTGCTGAAGGGCCATCAGCGGTATTTGATGACATTGGAAGTACCATGTTATCTAACCTTGTTCAGTACTGGTTGAATCAACATGCTGCTTGAAATGCCAGTGGAAGCCTGAGGTCCTGTCCTACTCTGGCTCTCAACCTGGCTACCATGGGCAGCATTAGTTTGGTGCTAGGGCAAACCCTGTGTCTGCAGACGTGGAGCAAGGGAACCCACCTACTTGCAAACACCAGCTGGATCAGGGCTCCACTGGTGTGGGAACTCCCCCATGGCTCCTGCTGAAGAGCAATAGGGATTGACTGCACCAGTCAAGGCTCCTTTGCATTTCACATTTGTGTGATGGCTGGTGGCATTTTGGTTGCAATCTGATTAAGTTTTGCATATGGGGGCACTTAAACGTAGGTTTCCCTGAGAGGAGATGAAGGAACAAGGGGTCCTGGAGCCACCCTAACTGATTATTATCCACCCTAATTTCTGTTAGGCACAGCTGGGAAAGGGAGCTTAGACAGCTCTGAGAGAAATAGGTCTCTTTGGCTGGGAATGGGCATACTCTAGGTAACAGCGATCTGGATAAACTGTTATGAGACGTGCAAAACTGTGGAGTGTGCAGAGCAGCTGCGCATTTGAACTAAGGCTTGATTCAGTGAGGTTGTTCTTTGAGATAAGGACAGTTCCGGCAGTGACAAATGCAGATCTTGGTACACTAGGCAGAAGCTGCAGAAAAAGCAGCCTGCCACAAATGGGCTGCTGTGGGTCCTTTTGCTGAGGAATTGAGGCTGAAATCATGACAACTGGGTCAAACAGTACATACTCTGGAGCTGCCCAGGCAGCAGTGACGTGCTAGAATCCATGGTCTTCTCCAATCCAGAGCAGCTAATGGTAAATGAGGAGCAGGGAGGTGGCCAGACCACATCAGCCGTTGACAATTGCCAGGAGATTTGAAGCTGGGCCTACTGGTAGGAGCCCTGGGGGGAGAAGTCTTTGTCCTGTTGTCCCCAGTACCCTTCCCTTTTTGCCACTGACAGAACCTGGCGGAATAGTTATGCTCTTAACAGTGGGAAATGTTTCTCAATCTTGTTTGCATTGTGGTGGTGGGAGAGATCCAATCAGACTCCATTGTGCCAGCTGTATGTGCTGTTTGCAGCACTTCTTTAAGCGCAGGCAAGGCCTGAGCCTGGTGATCGATGGTTCTGATTAGAATAGCAAACTGATTTAAGTGAAACACAAGTTCCATGGAATCAAAATCTAGCCGAGTGACGAATTATGGAGATTTGCTTTCAGAGACAATTCCTGAGTTCCTGAAGCTGGTTAAAAGAGAATATGTAGGTCATTTCCCTTCTGATCCTGCTGAGCTCTGCATTATGGAATGTGGCACTTCCACTCAGTATCCAGAAATGTTTTGCTTATAGGCCAAGGCTCTTTCTTTGCTGGCTGGAAATCTGTGATTCATTTAATTTTGACACACCTCATCAGTATACACTTATCTCCATTACAGTCCTGTGGGAAAGCTCATGTACCCGATACTGCCACTGAACAATCATTTCCCTCCAATGAATTTGTTTTACAGGCTGTTTCTTCTCTTGAAATGCCACAAGCCTCAGGCAGCGGCACTAGTCTTCTCATTGAGCTTCAGAACACATGGGCTGGTGGTGAGTATGTGCAGTGACTTAGTTTCAAAGTGAATTTAATAAAGAAGTCAAAACTAAGCTTAATGAAATGATGATGCATTTAGTGGACACGTCTCAAACAGGTCGAGGACATTGATTTTGCTGGTGATGTCACCCTGCTTTCATACCAACATGAGAGCCTGGAAAGAAAGGTTGGAACGCTAGACAAAACTGCCTCAGTGACTGGACTGAGCATTAACAAGGGAAAGACCAAGACCATGAGGCATGACCAGTCCAACAATAATACCATTACACTGGGAGGAGATGACTTGGTGGATGTGGAGCTGGTCACCTCGTTGGAGAGTATAATAGGCAGAGGCTAGGAACAGACAAAGAAAACAATGCCAGGATAGGGAAAGCAATCGCTGCATTCAAGACTCCCCGTCCCATATGAAGTTCACAAATAATATCTGTGAAGACGAAACTGTGGATCTTAACACAAATGTGAAGAGCCTTTAAATCACAAGCTACAGACATTCAGTTTACTTTAGTGAAACTCTTATTTTTATTCCTAAATGCCTAGCTGCTGCCAAACTAAAGACGGCTCTCCGTTACGTGACCTTGAACATCACACACCGACATCGTGTCCTGTTTAAATTGCAGAAGAACGCTGTAGCTGCATAATAAGATGTTGATTGTTAGGCTAATCAAGTCACATTGATGAAAGGAAATTGTTGGGGAAGCTCATCTGACTACATTGCTATCTCTTACCCAGACTGTTCAAAAATTCCTACTTGATAATTCTTAGTTTAGCTGCTGTATTTGCTGGTCCTTATGATCCTCCTGGAGATAAATTAGTTTTCACCTGGAGAATTATTATTCAAATGATATGGTCCTGAAGGGTGTGTGTGTGTGTGTGTTGGGAGCCAGGGGGAGGGAGGTGGGGGAGATCGCTCGGGACAGCTATTCACTGCCTCTCCAAGAGTATAAAAAGGAGACTTCTAGTACATTTCAGACTGTTCTTCTTGTGTCCATGGCGTTAACAATCAGTTCCCTTTGATGTTGTGGGATGGAAGATGAAATGCTAAAAAACTGGTGTAATAATATGAGGAAGCTGTTTCCTTGTATCACTAGACATCTTTCCAGAACCTCCATGCTGTTCAGATGTACTCCCGTCTTTTAATGCCATAGCTGAACGTACCAGGCCCATTACAACCCATGTCAGGTAGCTCACCATTCCCTCTAGAGAGATGGATGAATTTCCATTGCGCTGCATTGGATGGAGCAGGTCTGCGGAAGATTAGCAGGTTAAAAAAATTAAAACATCCAAAACTTCAGTGAAACTTGCTTTTATCGGCATGGCTAAAATTTTCCAAAATCTAGAAGGCTCCCAGAAAAATTCCTGAAATATTCGAAAACAGCTCTGAATATTTTTGACCTGTGAATTTGCATCACACACTCCATTCTGGTAGGGATTTTGCAGCAGGTTTTATTTTGTTATCAATCTCTGCTAGCTCTGCTTTATTTTAGAAAGTGCAGCAATGTCCCACCCCTAGGGAACCCGGTTTAAGCTGTAGAATGTGGTGCCACCTACAGAATTGTTCTGGGGAATGATAGCAGCCCTGGCACAGAGAGGCTGAAGAGCCCTTCCTACTCTCTTGTTTGGGATGGGAGGATTTCTCCTAAAAAAGATAATTAGGGATTTCTTCTGATGCCCCTCACAGGTTCCATTGAATCCTAAACTGGCTGCAGCAGATTCTATCAGAATTGGAATGTACCTTATTCCCTACCATTGGTATTACAAGACACTACCCATCTCACTGTAGGATTGCTTCAGCATACACTTTCATCCATCAATCCCATAATATTCTGCTGCTTACTCCTCCTCTGGGTCACTATAGGGGCTCGTTTGCATACTTCGCTTAATCTAATTCTTGCCTCCCCTGTTCTGCCCCTTTACTCTCTGATTTGCTCACCTTGATCACTTTTTTTTCTGATTTGTCCACCTTGATTACTGGTTTTGGTTCTCTGTGCCATAGTCTGAAGAAGTGGATCTGTCCCACGGAAGCTCATCACCTAATACATTATTCTGTTAATCTATAAAGCGCTACTTGACTGCTTTTCTGTTTTGATAGCATACGGACTAGCATGGCTCTCTCTGTTACTACTCCTCCTTGTGCCACTTTTCTGCCTGCTGTGCTGCCCAGGTGCAGGGCAGTATAATCAGCCTCCTATTACACTCCCCCTCCTGTAATTTATGGCTAGCACTGTTCTGGAAAGGAGCAAAAAGAGGTGACCCTGCTAAGGGTGAGCAGAGAAGTTACTAAATAACCCCCTTCCCCCCAAAAGGCTGTAAATTGTGCTGAAATAGCACATAGCATGTGACTTCATGCTATGCCAGAGGAGAAGAACCCATAGACCACCTAGTGGTTTTTAATTGGCCTGGAACCAGAGGAAACGCTTTACTCCACAAAACACTGACTTGCCTTTCCTTGCCACTGCACAGCATGCAAATTCATTTGTTTTATTAACACTCGGGGTGAGGGTAGGCCATTAGCAGAGTCCGTTTGGCCAGGGTGGGAAGGTGAAGCATGGAGGGGGCGGGCAGGAAAGGCCATCGCTCATTTTCACCTCCCTTCACTCTGAGGCAGATTTGCAAGGTGTCGGCTAACCGTCAAGCTATAAGTAAGGTTTCTGCTTGGCATTACAGTAGCACCTGGCACTCAGTACTTATATGACCCCCATTGTTGTAGCATCTATGCTGCCTCTCAGCTGGTAACGTTCATCCTCCCTGGCCCCTATCAGGTGGTGGTTCTACAGGGGAGAGGATGGAACACAGAGCAACTAAGAATGACCATACTGAGGCCACCTCTACACCAGACCTTAAAGTTGATTGTAGATATACAATCCCAGCTAGGCACATGAAGCCCGGGGGTCACCACCTCCCTGCTCCAAGTTCCATGGACAGCAGCACAGCAAGGGAAATGCCTATGAGGTGGAGGTGGTGAAGCAGATGAGCCCATGGGGTCCTCCCTTTGAGACAACCCCTGAGCACTGCTCCCCCTTCAGGGCCTCCCCTGGAGACCTCCAGCACCCTTCTTCCTGGGCATCCCATCCCCTTCCAGAGTACCCCGCTGCATCCCTTCCTGTGGTCCTCCCACAGGTTTTGGAGGAGGGGGCACTGGCTAATTGGAGGGCCAAAAAGTGGGGCCCAATGTACGAAGTTGCTCACCGCTGCACTAAATCATCCTTCCTTGCTAGAGACATTGGGATCTTGTGTTAAGTTCTGTATAACAGTAAGTGACAATATGCCTTGAAGACCTTATTAGCTAAATGGACAAGACAAGTAACAACCCCATTATTTCTGTACTACAGAGGATTTCATAGTATATGTCATAAACAAACTAGGGGTTAACTGAGCAAATAAACCTTTCTAACCCCAATGCTTTTGCTGAAGCTTAATTTCATTATCCAGTCTTACAGAGAACTGCAGAATAACATACACGAAAATAGAGATTTTATTTTTTAATCTTGGAAAATAAGTGCCCCCTCCCTCCAAAATAAAGATGCTAACTGCTCTGAAAGATGGCTCTTCTGTGCTATTTCTCTTTCACGTTTAGTTGTTTTCCATGCTGTGACATCACTGCGAGTGTGTGACAGAGCCCCAAAATATGGAAGAAGTGACTCGGAGGTAAAATTTATTAAAGCATAAAAATCGTGGGGAAAATATTTGCCATGGAAAGTTTGCCTCAGCTTCATCGCAGTGCAGCCAGTGTGGTTTTCCCATAATTCCCATTTTTGAAGGACTAAAGTACTACCCTGAGGTCACTGACCATATGTTAACTTCTCAGAGATTAATCATACATGTGATGTATTTTCCAGCCAATAAAATTCTGCTGCTACCTTTTTTCACCATTTCTGAAAAGCCCTAATTATGCTTGTTAAAGTTTATGCTGTTGTAATCATAAGGCCATGATTCTGCAAATAACGGGGCACAAGTTTAACTTTATTATTGGAGTCAATGAAATAGGTGTGTGCTTAGCTCTAAACACATGCGTAAGCGTTTGCAGGATCAGGGTCTAAATCTTTGTGTTTGTCATATTTTGGAGAATCTGAGGGTGCTGTGGGGGGAATTTTGAATTTCAGATTTGCCCTTGATATGGAAGAGGATGAGGTTCATGTAAAATAACACTCAAACCAAATCTTCTTATCAAACTCAAACAGAACGCTAAACTCATCTGCATTTTTCGTAAACACAGTGAAGTTAACTACTTATTTCTAAGAGCTTTGTTGTTTTCCCTGCTGCCTCTGGGCTATAATTTTCTACTGCTCTACAAACACATACAAAGCCCTGGATGCTTTTTTGTAAGACACTCTTGTAAATCTGCAGACCTACCAACTCTCTCAAGATTAAATAATCAAGCAGCAAGACAGCTATAACAAAATGTCAGCTCTTCCCCTAACATCCCCCTTAAATGTTATTACCATCCCCATCTATCTGCTTGCAGGCAAGAACAAAAAATGGGCTTTCAAATGCACCTGGAATATCAATAACTCTGACTTTTGCTAACCTGGGGGGTGGAGAATAAATTGTGCGGACACAAGCCCCTAACAGATGTTAGCAGTTTCTTCTAATTTATTTACAAGTAGGACCCCAGCTCAGGTTGTTGTCCATAAGTTAATATCTCACAGAACGAGAGGTGGCATCTTGGATAGGTAAGTCCCGCTCTTTTAAATGGTTTATAGGGCCAAAGGTGAAACTTAGCAGGAGAGCAAAAGCCAGCTGGGAGCTATTTAAAGAGCTGGCAAGGAACCGGATTGCAACAGGACAGTATCAGATGCATGATCCTCTGAACCCCCACCACCCCACCCCACTCATGCATCTGATGAAGCGGGTCTTTGCCCACAAAAGCTTATGCTCCAAAATATCTGTTAGTCTATAAGGTGCCACAGGACTTCTCATTGTTTATGCTTTTGATAAGAAACCCCACATACCAAATTTGGTATCAGCTGTAGTTTACAGATGGATTGACGAGGTGGTGGCCCATGTAGGATGGCATGGTTCTGCCCAGAACCCATATGGAATTCCCCATACACTAGAAGAAATGCTGCTTATGTGATCTTGCTGGCATAGTCTAACTGATATGTTGTTAGACCAAACTCTCTTTTATAACACCACTTCTGATGTAAGGTATTTATCAACAAAACTCTGTTGTTCAGTGCAATTCTGGTTCCAATCAGGTTCAGTATGTTGCAGCCAAGGGGTGGGATATTATACCAGAAAGAGAGTCCAGTGGCCTTGAAGCATTGTGAGTCAATGTAAAGTAGCTTAAACTGCAAGAAATATTTGACCTAAATCTTGAAACTGGCCTTGGTCTGAGATGGATTCCAATAGTTTCCAATTTGTTCAGTCCATGTGCATTTTATTGATGTCAAGAACCGTTTTTTTTGTTTTTTTTTTGGCTGCATCTGGCTATCTTAGAAGATTTCATGGCTATTGTTTCTAGCTTAAACATCCAGCCATTGGATCTTGTGATGCCTTTTTCTGCTAGACTGAACAGCCTTGTCATGATGGCAAAGGAGAAGTGAAAGTGGCCTTGTCCTAGTCTTAATGGCAGCTGAATTCTAATGCTAGTTATTATCACAACTGCAGTTTGACCATTTACTATGGAGATCCTTAATGAGCCAGGAACCCTGGAATTTTTCCAACCCATCGCCCTTGTTGGCTGCCCTCCCATTTGGTCATGCTGAATGACTAGGTAAATAGGCCTTTCATGAAACCTAACACCCGCCCTACCTAATCCCCCCTGCCTTCAAACTGTGGGGCTAATCAGTTGTTTTGACATAACCAGGATCCAGATTCTATGAGGAACATGGCCAAGAAAAGTTCAAACCCAAGAGCAAGACAAATGAGAACTTCAAAGAAATTTACCACCAAATGTTACTAATTTAGTACACCTTGTGTTTGAAGCCAATGACCTAATTGGAAAGTACGTTCTTTATGCCCTGGCTCTTTAGTATTCGAGAGGTGGGTTCTAAGGATCAGCGTAGGTTGTGCCATTTGGTAGAACTGGAGACAGGCCGCCCCCCCAAGCCCTGACAAAGTACCCTGCTGTTGACTGTGCAAGGAGATTGCACTGTTAATGCTCAATAAATAACAGATTTTGGATCAGACAAACAATTTCCTTCTGCCTTCTAATATATGAGTATAATATTACAAATCCTTTAAAGCCGGTTAGAGAAATGAAAGGTCTGATTAACTGGGCTGTCGTGTTGCCAAAAAAAAAAAAAAAAAAAGAAAATCAGCCCATTAAAAAAAAAGGACTTAGCATAAAAATGCTTGCTGTTGTTCAGGGGCCTGGTTGGTGCTTTTGACTGCCTGGATGTTCACCAAAGTCCCCAGCATGTATGTGAGCCTTGGTGACCAGGGTTGCTGATGGCTTAGTTAGCTGGTGATAGGTTGGCTGGCCCTATTAACAGCTCCAAACAAAAGCGCACCATAGTGCATTCTGGGACATGGGTAAATTAATTCTGCAATGGTGGACAGCTTTTCAGAGGTGCTGATCACATTGATGGGAGCTATGGCAGTCAAGCTTTTGATGGGATGGACAGTCTAGTGTTTAGGGGGCTACTCTGGGGAGGAGGGAGTTGTATGCACTGTTTTGCTCGATCACAGCCTTTCTCTGGGACCTAGGGCAAGTCTCCAGGGTCCAGCACCTCAAAGGTGTTTAGGTTCCTAAATTCCATTGAAATCAGCTTAACTACCTTTGCAGATCTGGCCCTTAGTCTCCAACTGATCAATGGGTATAAGAGCATTTTCCTACCTGCTAGTGGTTTTGTGCAGACAAAGGAGATTGTGAGGCCCTCAGGTTCTGTGGTAATGTGCACCTCAGATAGCAAACTGGCGTGTGTGCATGCAGCTACACGCCTGAGCACCAAGGCATGTTCACACTGTGAAGAAAAACCTGCAGCTCTGAGTCTTAGAACTTGGGTCAACCGGCTTGGCCTCTAGCTGTAAGGCTAAAGAGGGCAGTGCAGTTGTTCCCACTCAGCCTGAAGCCTGTGCTTTGAGGCCCTCTTCTGCTCACTGGGTTTCAAAGCCTGGGATCCAACCTGTGCCTGAATTTCTCCACTGCTGTTTTCAGCCCCACAGCCTGAGCCTGAATCCATTGAACCAGGTGGTGTGGGGGGCTTTTCTCTGCAGTGTAGCCACACTCAAAGGCAGATAGATCTAAAGTTCCAAGAGGTTCAGTTCAAGGGGTTTGGTTTGCCCCACAGTCAGGACTGAGTTCACCTGGGGAATCTGGATCTAGATCAAAACTTTCATCAAGCTCAGGTTAGGTCAGATATGAGGCTTTGGTTCATGCACGTTAGATTTCCTGACTCAGCTGAAAGGTTCTATAGGTATAAGCAAATGATGGGAGTTTGTCCCACAAAGCCTTGGTCAAGTGAGGGGAAAACCTGTGAAATTCTGCAATTAAAAAAAAATAAAAGGTATCCTGGCAAGGCTCCACAGTACAACGCAAATCACAGTGGGCAGTGTGGGTGTGAGCATGCACGCTGATAGGCGGGAAAGGGGTGATATGGACTGAACCGCTCTAATCCAGAACTCTTTTGTCCAGCAACATCTGTAATCCAGTATGATTTAAATTAGCTAAATGACCGCTTATCACGAGCGCGGCCAAGTTTGTCATGGTCCCATAAAGTTTGCTTACAGCCACCAGTTCTGGCTTCCTGTGCTCTGTGCTGTTATTTAGCTGTAATTTACCCTTAAAAGTCTTCTAAGTGCCAGGTAACCAGTGGAGGTGTTGGTAATGCTGCTAGACAATACTGACCTCTCACAGTCCAGCAAATTCTCTCATCCAACGCTGGTCAGGGCCAATGTTACTGGATTAGAGAGATTCAACCTGTATTCATCACGGACCATCAGACGTTGTTGTGTTCGCACAAGCACAGAGAGATTTTGTCATGAGGATTGCTAGCATTGTACACTGAATACAAATGTCCACTATCCAATTTCAAATTTGGAACAGTCGATGCACGAAATGGTGAGCTTCCTGATGCAGATAGGAGTGCAGAGTGGCAAGTTCAACAGGTTGTCATTGCTCTATCTAGCTCTCTCCCACGAGCTGTTACATTGTGTCCTTGGAGCAAGCTGGTACTCAAATGGTGGGACATTCCAACTTGGTTACAAAAAGATTTTGTGCTTTGCATTTTTTGTAATATATTTTAATTTCTTAAAGGAAAAATAAAGTCACAATGAATCAGAACATATCAACCTTATCTAAACTAAATACTCTAAATACCCAAAAAAGAAAACCAACAACAGTAACAATGAAAATAAATTTTAAAATGTGGCATTTCTTGCAAAATAGATTTCTGGTTTTAACAAAGCTCTTCTGGGACACAGAAGCATTCATGTTTATGGGAATGCAAATAAAACATCAACCGATTAGACCACAATTGCCTCCTCTGATGAACGTATATGAGCAATGATAGAAATTAGAACATGAGAACAGCCAAACTAGGAAAGATGTGGAGAAATTGGAGAGGATCCAGAGAAAAGCAGCTAAAATAATTAAAGTTCTAGCAAATATGACCTATGAGAGAAGATTAAAAGAACTGGGTTTGTTTAGTTTGGGAAAGAGAAGGCTGAGAGAGGACATGATAGCAGCTTTTAAGTATCTGAAAGGGTGTTACAAAGAGGAAGGAGAAAAATTATTCTCCTTAGCTTCTGAAAATGGGACCAGAAGCAATAGGCTTAAATTGGAACAAGGGAGATACATGCTGGACATTAGGAAAAATGTCCTAGCTGTCAGGGAGGTTAATTACTGGAATAAATTGCCTAGGGTGGTTATAGAATCTCCATCATTGGAGATATTTAAGAATAGATTGGATACATATCTAACAGGGATGGTATAGATGGTGTTTGGTCTGGGTGTGAGGGCAGGGAACTGGACTTGATGGCCTCTTAATATCCCTTCCAGTTCTAGTATTCTGTGATTTTATATTATGAAGCTCAGGCTATTGTGAATCCAGAACAGGATACAAGCGCTGTTGCCCATCCTAGACATTCACTTTCAGATGCTGTGGATGCATATGAAAATTAATACACAAAATATTTCTAGTATGGGGCATGGAGTGAGAAAGCGGTTTGGTGGACCGCTTCTGCAAAATGAGAGGGGTCATTGAGGCAGGTAAATTAAACCACCATTAAAGAGACTATACCTTCATAAAAATCTCTTTCCTCTCTTAATTCTGGCTGTAGTTCAGTAAGGGCTATTGTCATTTGTTGAAATAATTAATAAAGACACACAACACCTATGTAGTTTCCTACAAAACATCACCTTGTACTATACAACTATAACTTGCATGGCCACATACAGCTGCACTCTCAACTGGAGTACAATGAAACACCTGATGTTTAGCACAACTGAAAATATATGTTTGAGTGAGTTTGCTGAGTTTGCTGCTACACTTTTCAAATGCTTGGCATGCAAAATGAATCAACGTCAACATGTGTGTCCTAATTGTGCCATAATAAGGGAAGCAAGAACCTCAAACAACACTTTCAGAGATGGTTGGTTAATATGAAAACAAGGGAAATGTATTTGTCTGTGTGCAAATGCAACTAGGAAGGGAATTAAAATTATGATATGTTGCCATGGTAATCGAGTCCCAGGATTTGGCTTGGAGGAATAGTGGGGCTGCAAGCTGAATGTTCATGAATTCCTCAGTAGGCTTTCCAATACTCTGTTTCCTTTAAATGAAATTGGAGAAAGACTTGCAGTTCATAGTGGGGATAAAAATTTTATGAAGCTAAATCTAGGCCGTGCTTTAGTGTCAGTCAGCATTAACCCACAGCATGAGCACATAAATAATTGAGATTTCAAATACGCCCATGCTCTTGATTAGAGTACTCACAGAGCTCATGTGCTGGAAGTAGGTGGAAACCCCAGTGAAGCCTGTGAGCTCTTTATAGAAGTCTGAGCGCCCTCATATGCTACACCATGAGGTGATGTGAAAAATACCCTGCCATGCAGTCTTCTGCTGCCCTTTATTGATCCTGAATTTACACTGGCTATTGTAAAACCACCAAAACTCTCCTAATATTTCACAGACATCTCTTGACGTGCATTGGTATTGAAGATGGATTTGGCTATGAGCAAAGTATTCAGGTTGTATGGCTTTTTTCTTCAGAGATTATCTTTCGCTCAGTAACTTAGAATGTGGAGTGTATTTGCACAGGATGAAAGTTGCATTTAACCCAAGAAGCTGTTGGCAAACTATGGGGTCACAATTGCCATTTGCTGTTGCTGAAGACAAAATGTGCATTAGCCCTTCAAATACTGGCCATTGTTCAGGTGGAGACTGGGATTTCTACCTGTGAAACCGGCTCCAGGTTGCTTCCACTGTCAGATCTTCTTCCACTGCTGAACTCAGCTGTTTGCAACCAGGTTTCCTCTGACCTGATAGAATCCTTCTTTCCTCATGCAGCCATTTCTTGGCATTCTAAAGTATGCTATGGGAACAGTCCAAAACCCCACTGCTTAAAAATAGTTGCTGGGACACCTGAAAAATCATGAGTGTGTTTTGCACGAGATCTTAAAATGTTGCTGTTAAATCCACCAAAATGTAATTCATTAAAAAAGAACAAAACAAAAAACTGACCTCCCCCGAGTTTTGTTTTCTTTGATGTTTGCTGGGAGCAGTCTCCCAACCATCATTTTTTTTAACCTTTTCTCCTTCTTATCACCTTTTTCTGAGGCAAAGTGGAGGAAGGCACAGTGATGAAGCTGAGCTGAGTGGTCAGTACAAAAGAAGAAAACCCAGATTCAAAAAGACCACAAGAAGGAAAACTCTGCAGCCCTTTTTGATTGCTAGAGAGTGGTGGGAAGGCCTGGAGAGGTGCAGATGTACAGTTATGTCAAGGGAGGCTCCTGAAAGAAGGCTAAAGTAGGGAGAGATCCATAGAGACAAAGAGGAGTTTGAAGAGCAGAACTTAGCTGATTGTCACAGGGTCCCATGCTTTGGATGGAGCCCAGAGGAGCGGGAGGGCTTCAGGTGCCCTGCCAGCCAAGGGAAAGATGGGACAGAAACACCCTGACACAAGGGAACTATTGAGTTTGGAGCTTTAAAACTAACCAGCTTATTCAAGCCTAGGGGGAAAATATTCCCTGCAGCCTATTTAACTTCTTTTGAGAATTTCTTTTCACCTCTCGCCTGGCCAGCTGCGGCCATTCTGAGGACTCGTGAGGTAAGTGATTCTGCTTGGAAGCTTATTTTGCAGATCAAGAGAAAATAAACATAAGTGTCTGCTCCCGGCTCTTTCTTTCTTGTGCCATGTTTGGGCTGCTTTTACCCTCTCATGTGACTTTCTTCTTGTGCATGACGTGATTGTCTCTGGGTCAAGGTTATTTTTTGGTTTCAGTTCTGCTGTACTTTTTTTTTTAGGTGCTTGCCATAAAACAAATATTTTTTAAAAAAATACCCCCCGCCCCTCCAAAACCTACTACTGCAAGCCAAACTCTTTCAGTCCAGTGGAAATGTGTAAAGGCTTTGCTGCAAAAGGGTGGACCAGGATTTTAATATGAAATTTTATCCTTGTCTTCTGGAGACTAGATATGGATGACTCCCTGATGTTTAGAATAAGTCACCAAAGGAAAAGTAGTTTTGAAAGTTTAGTCATTTTCTTTGCAGGTTTTTATTTAAAAAAAAAAAAGAAACAAAATTGCAAGTTTTTAATGGAACTATATATCAAATATTCCATGAAAAAAACAGTTTTTTGGAAAAAAGAAATTTTTAATAAACATTTTAGTATAATTTTAAATGAACACCGTATTTAAAAATTGCCACAAGAAAAAAATATTATCCATGAGAAAAATTGTCCCCCTCCCTCTGCCCAGGCTATTTTTTGACAAATTTCATTTTAAGTATTTTGACCAATTCTATTGATTTTGATTTTTGGCAGTGAAAATTCAAAGCAAGTCTCTACATGTCCAAATTATACTCCCACAAGCCTATTGTTAGTTCCATGGAAAATATGAGCAGCTAATACTTCAGATGGCTGGCACAACTCTAATTTCTCCTTCCTGAACATGGAATCTGTTCTATTTGCATTTGGAATCAATGCTTTAGGTAACAAAGGGCGTCCTCTGTGTAAAATTAGCTTAGGCGAGTTGCAAAAAAAGCCAGTTATTTTAGTGAGATTTTACGAACAAAATGAATTTCTTTGGCTCATGCAAAATTTTTGCAGAATTCTTTGATAAAACAAATTGAACAAATATTTTATTTAACTTTAGTTTTCAGATTTCATTCTTAGGTTTTATCCCTTCCTTTCTCTTCCTGTTTTTCTTTCTACAGGCAGGGAAGAAAATTTAGAATCAGAGAACCAAAATATGAGCAACTTTATTTTTTAAATGAAAGAAAACAAAAATTTTTGATTGGAGGGAGAAATTTTTCATTTTACTGAAAATTCAGAAACAGTCAAAGGAAATTTGCCTTCCAAAAGGCATTTTGTTGTTATTGTTGTTGAAAATTATCTCCAGTGAAAAGGTTTCTGACCATCTCTACGATCTTGTTTCCTACTGGTAACTTACAAAGCCTCATTATTGTTTTGGGCCTTAAAATAATAATGTTAAAACATTTTTGAAGAAATTACAACAAAATGTAGACTGATGAGGGAAGCCTCTATCAGTGCTGGGGGATCTCACAGGCAGTTCCATTTGAAATGTCATTCAATATCTGGGCAGAGACTGTGAGTTCAAGGTGCTTGAGGTTGATGAGGCAAATCACTAGAAAATGACTGTTTTTTAATGCTAAAGACTTCCCCAAAGTTGAATCCCTTTTCCTGTGTATTTTGTTTTAATCAGTGCATGGATGGTCATCTCAGGTTGGTTTGCCTCCATTCATGAGCTATCCTGAATGTTTTTTAATTGTATGGTGTTATTGTTAACTGAAGCGACATGAGCATGGGAGAGAAGCTGAAAGAACAACAAGCTTTTGAGGTTTATACTGGCATGTTGTACTCTGAATTAATGTTAAACTAGTTCACATCAAACAAATTAACCTGATCCATCAGCTCAAGACAAACCTGACTCAGTTTGGTAGATTTTAAGTTTTCCCATCATTTCCTCCCCCAAACCCCAATCTTCATTTTCATCTGTCCATTCTTCGCAGGACTTCTAATGGAAGGGCCCAAAGATTCTTGTGGCAGCCTGTGTGGCCCATGCTGGAACCATGAAAATCTCATGCAAGAGTGCCAGCCTGATTCTGTACAATTGTAAGGGCCTTGCTTCCAGTGTGGCTCCTGCAAAACTGAGTTTTTTGCGGGGAGAGTACATTTGTTGTCAGAGATGATGGCGGTACCTGGAAGTCTAACTACAGGAGCCTCATAGAGACTTTTAGACCATGTCCTAATTCACAGCTAGGTTTTTGGAACAGAGTAATGCATCTATTGGCTTAACAATCCACGGAGTTACTGGTTTTCCAGTTTAAACTAACAGGGTATGTCAACACAGCAAAGTTATTCTAGAACAGTTTATTCTGGAGTTATTATTCCAAAGTAAGAGCTTCCAGAATAAAGCATCTACACTACAAGGAAGCCCCAGAATAAGCAAAACTTATTCCAAAATGGTGTCTCTGCACAATAGACCCTATTTTGGATTAGAGCTCTGCTCTAATCTGAAATACTATGTCGACACTGCAGAATTATTTCGAAATAGCGCTTATTCCAAATTTTGGGATAGGCACTATTCCTTGTAGAATAAGGTTTATCCATTTTGAAACAAGTCATCTGCTATTTCAAAATTATTTCAAAATAGTAGTTGCGTTGCATAGATGCTCACGAAGTTATTTCGGAATAGCAGCCATTGTTCCGAAATAACTTTGCTGTGTAGACACACCCACAGAGACCAGCAGAACCCAGTTCAATCAGCTTACATCAACAGATACCATAAGAATAATTTTAATGCAGTTAGGTCAGCTGCATGCTGTCCTCCACACTTGCAATTAATTGCCTCAGAAGAGTTTGCTTTGCAGCTGGAAGAGAAGCACAAGGCTGGAAACAAGGGCCTAGATTCTCTCTATTAGATATCAGGGAGTCGCTCTGAAGTGGATGAGCATGTCTTGTTACATTTGCTGTATTGATCATGCAGAGCACGTCTGCAGTCTTCTTCTATTGTGGGATCCTGACATTGACATGTAGCTGTTTGGGTGAAAGCACTTTTAAAGTTTCCTATTGTTGTGTGCCAGAGTCACTTTTCAGAATGTCCTGGGTGTAAAAGGAGACAGCAAGGTGAACCCAGGCATTGCAGCTTGGCCATCCTGTTGCTTCAGACCTCAGCATGTGTTTGACTTGGCTAATGTTTCTCTCTTCAGATCGATGAGCGCCCATCCTGTTTGGTTTTCTTTGAAGATAAAATAACTCTTCCCCCCTCCCTCCTGGGATTAGGTTCCAGGTCGGAGCAAATCCAGCTGTGAAAAAGGACAGGTGCAGGTTGCAAGGAAGAAAGGCACCCCGACTGCTCCTGCATGCGTGTGTTATTCTTATGGGAGACGAACTATCTCCATGAACATTCCAATTAGTGGGGCTTTTGTTACTAGTGCTGGTTTACAGGCCATGAACGTTGGGAAGAATATGTGGGGGTGGGGGACCAACCTCCAAGCAGAAATAAGTGAAGATATTCTTTGTGGGCTTGCATGAAGCATGGAGAAACTATAACAGGCCAGGGAGGGGCAGGGAAGGGGCAATGAGGGATTCCAGAGGGAGAGAGAGCTTGATAAAATGGGCAAATATGTTTGGCCTGTGTAGGCAGGCAACATTGCATGCATGTTTCTTCATTCTCCTGTTTCTCACACTTGGTTTGGCCTTGGCCTCTCTGTGAAAGATTTGCTCCTTCTGGAAGGAAGTCCTTGTAGCCTTCAGTGTGAGCTTAAAATGCTACAGTATAAAACCACTTGTTCTGTGTACTGGCAGGACCACAGCTATGTCACAAGTCCCTACCAAGGCAACCCATCCACCAGTAATTTAGGCGTTCCTGAAACAGTGGTCGTCACAGTGAATGGGCATGTGAGCTAAAGCAACCGAGAAAAGGCTGCACTCATCCCTTTTAACAGGGAGGGTGATGTTGAGGTAGTGCTTCACTGCGGTAGGTCATTTCAGGAAGAGAGGCCTTGCTTTCAAGGCCATCTGGGTCCAAGAAGTTGGATAGGTCAGAATAAGAAGTGGGTGGGTGATTACAGAGGAGTGGGTAGTTGAGATAATCACCTGAAAGTCTGAGTACTTACTATTATCATTAGGTAAGTTTTGCTAGCACCTAATGGCCACAACCAACCAAAGTGCGAGCTGCTGTACATGAAAGTAGTTAGAAATAGTCCCTGGTCCCTAGAGGCTACCATCTAAACAGGCAAATGAAGTGTTAATGCCCCCATTTTACAGATGGGTCTGGGCATGGGGGGAACTGAGGCAGGAGCTGAGTCTCATGCCAGTGTCTTAGACCTACTGTGCAGTAGGCAATTAGGTTGGTATAACTACATTGCTCAAAAGGGTGAAAAATCCACACCTCTGCATGACCCAGTTCAATGGACATAATCCCATAGACAGCATGAGAGGAAGGGAATAATCGTTTGTTGACTGAGCTACCACCTCTGAGGGTGGTGGCTTACCTGAGCAAGAAGTCCTCCTATCAGTGTAGGCAAGGGCGCCATTTTGGGAGGATGGGGTGGGGACAGGCAGCAGCCATGTGTATTGTATTGGGACACTTCGCACTCTTCCTCCCCTTCCGCTGACTGTCAGGGAGCAAGGGGAAAGTACACAACTTGCCTGAATGCATCTCATCTCTCTCCTGGCCAGGGAGGGGAGGGGGCAGAGGAGTGATTCACACAATCTGAGTACTTTCCCCTCTCTCCCTGATAGTGAAGTCCCAGTACTGACAGCTGGCTGCTACCTCCCACTCCCCTGCCCTCCTGAAATGCCACCCGGGATTGCAGGGAGTGTCTTCACACACACGTGCAATTGGGCCACTGCAGTCTTTGAAGGGTAAACGAGCCCTGAGCTACAAGACATTCCTTCCTTCTACAAAGGGGCAGGATCATTTTCTACTCTCATAAGACGGAGAGGGAGCCGTGCTAGTCTCTACACTATCAAAACAAAAAGCAGTCAAGTAGCACTTTAAAGACTAGCAAAATAGTTTATTAGGGGAGCTTTCGTGGGACAGACCCACTTCTTCAGACCATAGACTGTTCGGGTCTGGCTATGGTCTGAAGAAGTGGGCCTGTCCCAGGAAAGCTCACCTAATAAACTGTTTTGCTAGTCTTTAAAGTGCTACTTGACTGCTTTTTGTTCTCATAAGACAGTGAAGGTTGGGTTTCCACCGAGAGGGGCTTGATGCAGCTGAAGTAACACAGAACTTGCTTTCTCTCCTCTTTCCTAATGCTGCGTGACGACGAATAGAAAAGCAAATGCTCAGTTCAAACACACATGTTGGGTCTGAACTTAGAAACATCCATTGGGCTACATGGGGCAGGCCATTCCTTCTGAAGCCAATTTCAAGTGCTGGAAAAACCACGGTTGCTTTCAAGACAGCGGATGGGCAGGTCAGCAGGGTCACCATTCTGCAACCATCCTGCTTGTTAGTGGTACAAATGGTGTTCTATGAAAGCTTTTCGCAATATAATTTCTGCTTTACACTTGTTAGTTTCTGCTTTTTATTCCAGGCTGCAGGATAGGATTCAGCTTCAACAGGTGTCAAACGGTCTCACCACTGTACAGACAGAATTTTTAAAAATAACACTCCTGTGCAAAGTTTCTACCACCATGATATTCTTAGGAGAACAAAGAACAGGCAAACTCTGCTGTCCCTCTCTAAGTCAAGCCAACTAGGCAGACAAATTCACAAAGTTACAATGTATCACTTGTGTTACTTGAAAGACACCTCATTTAGCTATGGACAAAAGCACAGAGAGGCCACATAATGCACAATTAACGAGGTGAACTCGCTGCTACAGAATATTGTTGAGATCAAGACTTTAGCAGGGGGAAAAATACAATTATCCCTTTGACTGAGGAACATCCTTAGTTACACAGAATAGACGTTGGATATGAGATATAAGCTGCTTCAGGGCATAAGTCAGCCATTAACATGGGAGTCAGAAAGAAGCTTCTCCTGGGCTAGGGTTTCCTTGACCTCTTTGTGAAGCAGCTGTTGATGGTCCCTGTCAGACAGGGTAGTGGACCATAGCTTTGACAATTCCTAAGTTGTTCTAGACACCTTACTTCTCTCACACTAACTTTCTACTTTCAGGACCCATCTCCCTGTCTCGTAACATTAATTTATCACTTTCTGGGGGTTATCTTGAGAACGTCTATTGCACTCCCCAGCCTCTTTCTTCTGTCTGCTCCATGGACGGGTCACTGAAGCCTCCTCTGAGCCTGCTGTTTGCCAGATGTGTTCTCCTTTGGGCATCTGCTGAGGAAGCGGTTTGAATGAAACTCCCAGGCACAAACACCAGCACCATTTTCAGGGGAAGGATAATCTTGTGGTTAAGGCCCTTGACTAGGACTCCAAAGAGCTATGTTCACTTCCCAGATCTCTCTCTCTCTCAGCTGTGTCAGATCCCCTCTGTGTTTTGCCATTGATAACAGAATGATGAATGTTACCTTTCTTCCATCTGTCTTCTCTATCTAGATTGTAAGCACTTGGGACAAGGAGTGTCTCTCACTTTAGGCATGCACAAAACAAAGCAGGGCTTCTGGCTTGCTCAGGCCTCCAGATGCTAAAGTGACACATATAATTAAAACAAAACAAAAACCAAAAAAGCAGTCCAGTAGCACTTTAAAGACTAACAAAATAATTTATTGGGTCATGAGCTTTTGTGGGACAGACCCACTTCTTCACATCTGAAGAAATGGGACTGTCCCATGAATGCTCATCACCTAATAAACTATTTTGTTAGTCTTTAAAGGGCTACTGGACTGCTTTTTTGGTTTCATAGTATATAGACTAGCATGGCTATCCCTCCGTTACTATATAATAAAAAGTGTATAGAAGACAAAAGAACACTGCATTGTTTATCAATTTCCCAGGCCATAAATGGAGGGGGAGTATAACTTATTGGACAATGCACTGCATTTGGATTCAGGTCAAGAAACCACCGCTTAATTCTTAGCTCTGCCATTGGTTTGCTGGATGACCATGGGCCAGTCATGTCACCCTTATAAGCCTCAGTTTTCCTCACCTGGAAAATGGGCATTTTGACTCTGATGTCTTTAGTAAAGCATTTGTGACCTGTGGCTGATAATCTTGCATATTATTATTTCTGAATATACAGTGAAAGAGGTTTTTTTCCCCTCTGATAGACTTAATGGAATACAAAATGAAATTAAGTAGGGCTTCTTGAAAAGAGGTATTTCCAGTAAAAAGCAAACATAAGAAAAAAAAACCCAACAACTTTTAACATAAATGAAAAAAGGTTTTTTAAACTTTTTTCAACTTTTAAATTGTTTTCATTGAAATGAAAGAAATATTTGGTTGGATCTGCTTTGATTCTAAATGAAGCAAAATATTCATGTTTTTTTTTTACCACCCTTTCCCTCGCACAACCGCCTACTAGAAAAGGAGGGGGTAGACGGAGGCACCCAGAAATGAAAGAGAGAATTGTCATTGCAATTATAATTAAGTTGAATGTTCTCATTTTGTTTCAGTGGCAAAATGGACTTCAATGAAAATAGCAAATGATATGGAAATGTTTGTGTAAGTTGAAAAAGCCAGTTTTTTTTTTTTAAAAAAGTTTTGATCAAAGAATTTTCACCAGTTCTGAAACTGAGACTCTATGTAGATGTCTATGTTGGATTCTTCCTTTGCTGGGGACATATCGGCTACGTCTACACGTGCACCCAACTTCGAAATAGCTTATTTCGATGTTGCGACATCGAAATAGGCTATTTCGATGAATAACGTCTACACGTCCTCCAGGGCTGGCAACGTCGATGTTCAACTTCGACGTTGCTCAGCCCAACATCGAAATAGGCACAGCGAGGGAACGTCTACACGCCAAAGTAGCACACATCGAAATAAGGGAGCCAGGCACAGCTGCAGACAGGGTCACGGGGCGGACTCAACAGCAAGTCGCTCCCTTAAAGGGCCCCTCCCAGACACACTTTCATTAAACAGTGCAAGATACACAGAGCCAACAACTAGTTGCAGACCCTGTATATGCAGCACGGACCCCCAGCTGCAGCAGCAGCAGCCAGAAGCCCTGGGCTAAGGGCTACTGCCCACGGCGACCACAGAGCCCCGCAAGGGCTGGAGAGAGAGTATCTCTCAACCCCCCAGCTGATGGCCGCCATGGAGGACCCCGCTATTTCGATGTTGCGGGACGCGGATCGTCTACACGTCCCTACTTCGATGTTGAACGTCGTAGTAGGGCGCTATTCCCATCCCCTCATGGGGTTAGCGACTTCGACGTCTCGCCGCCTAACGTCGATTTCAACTTCGAAATAGCGCCCGACGCGTGTAGACGTGACGGGCGCTATTTCGAAGTTAGTGCCGCTACTTCGAAGTAGCGTGCACGTGTAGACGCAGCTATCATGTACATTCAGGGGTATTCCCCACCACAGTGGTGGGAGAAGCAGTGGGGAAAGGCTCTTCCTTCTGCCTAGTCTGTTGTCTGACACATGTAGCTATCCAGGCTCTCTCCTTTCCCCACTTGATTTTTCACTGAGACATGTAGACCGTGGTGTGCAGTGTTGATGTAGCCTGCAGATAGCTCTACACTTTGAGCTGGGAGGTGACACACACTGTCAAAAACAACAAGAAGTCCTCTGGCATCTTATAGAAGGCTTATGCCCAAAAATATCTGTGAGTCTATAAGATACCACAGGCCTTCCAGTTGTTTTTGCAGACTAACATGGTGACCCCTCTGATGCTTGATACCCTCTCAAGCCTTCGCTCAAGCTAGCACGCTAAAAATAGCATGCCTGGGGCAGTGCCAGTGTTCAGAGCGGCTGCTTGCCTGGACTCGTACATAGCATCTTGGAGAGTGCCAGGTTTCAGTCTTGGTTCCTCCTGGTTTGGGGTGATCTGCAGTGGAAATCTCTTGATGCAGGCAGTACATACCCTTGAACTTGGTCATTCTAGGCCAATGCCTACAACCAGACTACAGAATGTGGGTGTTGCTCTTTAATTCTGCCTGAATCAAAAAGCTCAGAAACCCACATCGTGGCATGACCCCCCTCGCTGTGGGAAGGTTTAGTTTTTTGGCCCAGTGCAGAATGAAAACATATTTCAAAGGCTAGAAAGCTACCGGGAACCAGTATTGTCCTCTGAGCAGCTCTGCTCCTCTGTCAGGCAGGCACTCTTGGAAATATCAGCCCTTGTTCCTAGAGGAGAAGATGCATCTTTGTTGAATTAGACCTGATCTTATGTGATTTGGCTGTTATTGCGCTAACCCTGCCTTTCCCCAAACCAGTTAAATCAATGGAAAAGATATTACCCTGCATCCATGCAAAGAAAAAGTTCAAGGTTGGCCCATGTTCCTTGCTTGAACCTTGGCCACATTTCCTAATCTGGCCATCTTCTCTCCCCCTGCACCCCCCACCCCCAGTGTGCAGAGCAATACAATCCAAAGGAATAAAACAGTGTATTGTTTTAAAGGTAGAAAGCAACTGCTTAATATAACAATCCATTTTCTGGATTCTTTTAAAGTGTGGATGTGGTTTTGATCTTTTGAATGCAATTTCCCTTAATCCAGTGGGAATTGAGCTTTAATTTGATGCTATTTTTAGAGATGGGGGATGACGTCAGAAGAGAAGTATCCAAGTTGCTCTTAGTGCTGCCCTTTGCTGAGCTTTCTGCTGAAAGATCAGATCAGATAGTGTATAATTAATGTTGCCATTTGGCATAATCACAGGGACGCAGGCTTGCCAAAATGTACAAAGTGCATTGCTAAGGCAGGATATTGGATCCCATCAACACAAACAATTGTTCTTCTGTGTTTAAAAGTTCACAGTTGGGGAGTTCAAATCAACCTCTGAAGTTAGCTCCAGATTAAACTCCTGCATTTTTAATTAGTTCCTTCATGAAGGACCTCATGTCAAGGAAAAGTAACACTAAACCCCATTTAAATATACATAATAATTGTCCCACAGCTTCAGTCATTGTCATGGGGGTAAAACATTAACATCCTTTTATACGGCTTAAGCATCTGCTTGGTTAGTTCTTCAGTCCAAAAACTTTAAAGGCTAATGAGTTAAGAGTTGCCCAGGGTGTTAATGGGGCTGCTAAATTTCTTTAATGATTGGTGTAGCTCATAAAGAGAAAAAAAAACCTGAGGGAGGCTCCCTGGAGGAGGAGGATAAGGACACAAAGGGTTGGGTGCAGGGGCTCAGAGAAAAGCACTGTTGCTTTCACACATGTAGGTGTTTCAGGGAAGACAAACCCTGGACATGGCTGACTAATTTTGGCTAATTGCGACCTGCATGGGTCAAGGCCTGGAGCCTCAATGCTCTTAGGTCAGGGCAGCATCCATCACAATGGTCTTCTGTGAACAGTGGCCTGGCTGCAGCCCAGGACAATGGAGACACAATGGTGGGTTGAGCCGGCTTGACAAAAACTATTCTTCACAGGAGATTCCATCATACCCATTTGTACTGGCTTCCCTTTCCCATTGGTGGGGAAGGCAGTCAAGAAACTGCCTGGATGGCTTGAGATCTAATAAGGTTCCATTTCTCTTCCATCTGCAAGGCTAATTCATCATTGTGGAGCCCTGTTTTTTCCCACTAAGATGGATGAGCGGCTGTGCAACCAACACCAGCTAGTAGAAACTCCTGCTGAAAATTTTCAGCTGGTGCCAGTTGCTAAACAGGTTTTTAGCTGGAGCAGTGAGGTCTGTGGTTGCTTTGGGCAGCTAGTTCCTCTGTGGAAAGAAGCAGAGACCAGTGGAATGATGCTAATCAGGTCTATTCAAATTCCCGTTTCAAAATTTTAAAGCGGGGGAAGGGGGCGGGTTGTGCAGCAACATTTTCACTCCAGTAAAAGATAAATTCTGCTTATGTTTTCAAGCTTGGTTTCTATCATTGCTGCCAGCAGCAACTTGGTGCATGTCTCAGTTGAACATTGTTTCTAACAACTGAGCATCTCAATAAGCGTATCTTGAAATACTTGAACAGGTGTAGTTAACATTTACTTTACATAACTGCACAACTTTAATAGCATCTGTGCTCATTTAGCTTCCTCCCCAAAACTGGCTCATCATACTGATTTCCACTGGGTTCAGTAGTACAGCTTAAACAACCCCAGTGGTTAGTCTATAAGATGCCACAGGTTTTCTTGTTTTTGCAGCTACAGACTAATGCGGCTAATCCTCCCATACTAACAACTGTGGAGACATTTACAAAAAAGAACAATTTAATTACATGAAAATGGGACTTTGCAAGTGTCCCAAAAATAATTCAGATGAGAAGCTAGGACTGCCTCAGCAAAACTAGGAATTACCCTGACTCTAAAGATGCAGCCCTGTTTTTTAGATACTGCACTTGAAAATAGTCATGGATTTCTAAGACCAGACATGACTATTACGATCATCTAATCTGAAACTGCTTAGCAGAGGCTGTGGCATTTCATCCACTAAAATGTACATCAAAGCATTGCTTGTTTGTTGGTTTGTTTGCAGTATGGTCAACCTCTTCCCAAGATGTCGGGTTTTCAGTCCTTAGAGCATCCATCAGAAATTGAACTCCCACACAGGCAATTTGCTGGTCCCGTCCAACGGAAAGTTGAAGTGGAAGAAAAAAAAATCACAAGGCTGCTTGAAAACTAAACACAAGACCAAAGTGGCCCTAAAAGAATCTTGACAGAGGATGGGAAAACCCATGAATGCTGAAAGCTGTTGTTTCCCTATTCTGCGCTCAGCTTCTGCTAAGTATGTTGCCCTTTGGCACTAGCTAAAACCAGCAAATCAAGGAAATGACACTGTGGCATTTATTAACCTTGAGCATGGATGTTAAACAGAAGCCATTTCACTGAGAGCAGGCCTTAGCAACATTGTGGGAAATAGCTCGTTACAGTGTACCCGGATGTAAATGCAATAAAACAGGCTTATTATGAAAATAATACCAGGTGGCGATGCAGTTGCGATTACACATACCTTCGTGGGTAGATTATAGCTGTTTTATGGTTGTTAAAATGCTGCATTGTTCTGGAAAATTAGCTCTGCTTTATTCAAAGTTTCACTCCCAGCCACCTACCTTTCTTGTCAGAAGGAAGTGTTCAGATGAGCAGCGAGCTCTCCATTGGTTCTGCCAGGGGAATACTATAGCTTTGAGAATAACAAGGCTACCTCTCTGATACTTGTCATCATAGCTTTGGTGCCTGGTGAACCATGTAAATCTGTAGGATGGCTAGGGGTTTTCAATCTATGGTCATTGAGGTCCATACTGCCTTTCAAAGTCCACCAATGAACAAGGTTGAAAACCACTGCTTGTAAGAGAGCTGGACTCTCTGATTTTTGGCTTTGCCAAGCACCAGAGAGCAACTGGAATTGTTTTTTTTTTGACATGTTCTCAGTAATCATCAAAGCAACAGCTGAATCAAGCCAAGGTAGCACCCCGCCTCACTGCTGATAGAAAATCAAGTGAATTTTACATTGTGTTAGTAGTTGAATCTGATGACATCATGAAAATAAAGGAAGAATAGCTCTGCTTGGTCCCCAATTACTTTTCTTTTTCCATGTCATTTTGTACTTCTTGCTTGTGGAAAGCCCCATTAGAAAGGCTATTTTCACATGATAATAAGCTAAATTTGGCCACCTCAAGAATTCATACCATCCTAACTACTAGGTATTTATGGATACTCCTGGACCTTCAGAGACCCACCTGTCACTTCTGGAATCTGAGTTTCTTTTGGGGTTTGGATTTTATCATGAGAATCACATGCAACACCAATGGAAATTACTTGAGTGTTGGGCAGATGAGATCTCTATGCTTTATATTATCAGATCTCTGTCTCCTGCAAGTTCTCCGTGTGCACTAGAAAAAAACGGCTTTCACCCTGAAACTTCACTCCTGGGCTTCCCTGGAAGACAAAGCACCAGTCAGGCTGAGCTGTGTGTTGCTGCAGCTTTGGCACATTCAGAGGTAAATCTTTTCTCTAAACAGGGTGGGGACATGCACCTCTTATGGAAGAGCTTCTGGGAAGAGGCTTTGGTTGGAGGAAAATCTGCACAGAGTTTTCGCTTATTTCTGTCATGGCAAAAATGTGCCCGTGAACCCAGTGATCCTCCTGGTCAGCTCAGGCTCTGGAACCACCCCACACTCCTTTTTTTTAAGGGTAGGGAGAAGATTGCTTAATTCAGATGTGTCCTGGAGCTGTATTGTTTACCACATGGATTCCCTAGGCAATGTTAATGCATTTTTCCTTCCCCCGTCTTTGCCCCTCCATGCTTGGCTAATGAACACCTTTCTCCTGGCAGCTCCAAGGGAACAATCAGATCACTTGTAACTAAGACAGGGAATACACCCTATTTTGAAATAAGCCATTTTGTGGCCAATGGTTCAGTTTCAGAACAAGCTCTGCTGTGTGTAGACTCTATTTCGAAATAGCTGAGGGCTATTTCGAAATGCATTCTGTGGGCAGCAGTGTTATTTCAAAATAAGCTTTCCGGAATAGCTTATTTCTGAATAAGGCTGCTTTGTAGACAGGCCCTAAAGCAGTTACTGTAGTTCCACAGCACCTCTGAGGAGAGGAGAGGTTAAAATATTTGACAGTGCACCTGAGCAGAAAAGTAAGAGATCTCATTTGCTCAACACTCCATTAACATCCATTGATTTTCAAGGCTATTCTCATGATACAGTTCAAACACATGAGAAATCCAGATTCTAAAAGCAACAAGTGACCCTCTGAACATCCAGAGGTTTCAATAAATGCTTGGAAGATTGTGTGAAAATACCCTTGCAAATGGGGCTTTCCCACATGTGGGAACTACAAAATCACGTGGTTAAAGAAAAATATTCGGGGTGCAGGCAGAACTGAGCTACCCACATTTATGGACATTTGGATCACGTGTTCCTCTGTTGCACACACACTTCCTCCCCAGCCACCACATTGATTTTCTTATCCCTATTTCATGGCAGTTTAAGACAAGTGGTTCCCAACGTGGGTCCACAGACCCCTTGGGGTATTGCAGGGGGTCTGCTAAAAATAAAGAGAAATTAAAATAATCATAGAAAATAAGTTTTAAATAAATTGCAATGTTACAATCAATTATTATTTTAAACGAAATCTCTTTTAAGCATGTTATTAATGGCTGTCTCAAAATCTATGCTGTAGTTTCCTTTTTCATTTAATGAAGTGCACATAGCGGCTAGAATTGGCTTTGATGGGGGTCCACGAATGGCTATGGGGTGTGATTGGGGGTCTGCCCTAGTGAAAAAGTTGGGAATCGCTGCTTCAGACCAAAGAAATTTGACTAAGCTTTGGATTTTTCATTCAGCGTTTTTGAAGTTTGCTTAGAAGTAGCTTCTATGGACCTAAGTGGAATGCAGAAGCTATTTCGTATCTCAGAATCCAGTTGCTCAAACGGGGAAAAAATGTCCATGCGGTCTGATTAGGACCTTGACGTACACCTGCATTAGGGAAGAGAGAATCAGTTTTAGATGAAACTTGAACCAAACAAGAACATTGCTTGAGGTTTGAGAAATTTCAGTTTACTATTTCAGCAAAAGATGGTTATTCATGTGCATGTACCTTTTTACTTCCTTTACTGGGGAGAGCAGCTCTTCTAAAATTCAGTATGAAACCCTCTTCCATCCCAGATTTTGCATGCAGAGCTCTACTCTACTTTTATTTAAACAGTCGTTGTCAGGTATAGAAAAACACAGCGGGCTTGGGTTTCAGATTTAATTTGGGGCAAGAGCTTTGGGGAGGGAGCACATTCTAGGTCAATCCAAACTAAGTTCTGTACATTGCAACACCTAGAGGGCAAATAGATCATTCTTCCTCTTTTTCTTTTTCTTTTCCCACATAAAGAGAGGGGAAGTTCTGCCAGAAGGAAAGGACAGATGTAATAATGGTGGTGTCAAGTGGTTTATTCATTTGGAAGTAGTTTTATATTGGATCAGACCTTTAATTTGCCAGTGTGTAATCACGCTGCATGTTTGGGAACAAAATCACGGTTGTATTACATCAGCTTTTGTAATTTTGTAATCGCTGTTCTGTTTGGGGAGTTGCTTGTGTTAGTGGTGTATAGCATTCCTTCCTTAGGCCCACACTTCTTACTTTATAGCCAGTGAAATCCAGTTTTAAACATTTTCTGGCTCTGTAAGAGAGAAAGAGAAGAACAAAATAAAACAGATCCTTAAGGTTTAGCCTCTGCCTGGAGAGCAGCAGAGCAGCATATTTATCTATTTGCTAAAAGTAGTAGTATTTCCAAAGACTTTGGAGCATGACGCAATTAAACAAACAGCAACAATAGGATTTGCAAAGAGTCTGGCAAAACACAACTGAGAAATGGTGCTTTCTGCCCTATTGAAGTGCAAATATTCGAAACACCACCTGGCATTGTTTCTCTGACTCCTTGTCATCTGCCTATTACTTTCCTTCTCTGATCCTTGGTTAGGTACAGTGCATGTCTACCTGAGCAAGCAGGGATGCTGGCACAACTTGTGTTGTGGGGATGCTCAGAGACACGAACCGAACTAACTCTGTATATAATGGAAACCCTTTGAAGTCGAGAGTGCTGCAGATTCCCCTGCATCTCTAGTTCCAGCATTTATGTGGATAAGGGTGCAACAGGAGTGCATTGTGGTGGGGAAGGAATGAAAGATTCTGTAGAACACTTTACAAACTATTTGCCTCCTGATCATTACGGATTTTAAAAAATGTTCCTCTGCTTTTTAACTCCAGCCTGCTGCTGCCAAAGGATTGAAATCTTTTCCCCATATGACAGCTCTAAAGAGGGCAGAGTCACAATGACTTCGCTCTGTTGACATTATTAAAATAAAGCCCCTGTGCTTCTTATCCTAAACTCAATCACCTCTGTTCACACAGTCCCTTAACACCACTTCTGCAGTCATGGAGGGTGGCTCTGCGCACGATGGGAGAGAGGGGCTAGGATGGGTGGCTGTGGAAGATGGATTTTGTTCTCACCCTGCAGTGTGTGGGGAGGCTGGTGTACAGTAGCACAGCAGCAGGGTTTATGTGAAACTTGTTCCTTGGCTATAAAATTGGGCAGGGGCTCTGATGTCATGTGACACAAAAGTGGGCAGAGAAAGAACCGTTGGGCTGAAACTAAATCACTGATGTCTTCACTACCAGGAAGATCAACCTGGGCTGAGATTTTGTAAACTTTCGATGCGACGTCCACCCATCAAGTGTTCAAATCCTGCACATTCCTGGTGATTCCTCTGGTAGAACTTCTGAACATCCTAAAAACATGCCATTGCTGCATGAATGGAAAACTGGTTAAGCAAACCCACACTCTGGATTGGACTGGGATGTTGTGATCAGAAATAAATTGCCTGAAGGGTGACTGGTCATTAGGGGATCGGGGTTGTATTCCTAGTTCTGCCATAGTTTTTCTATACAACCTCAGACAGGTCAGTGCCGGCTCTGTGCCTCTGCCATGTTCCACATGTGAAAAGTTGGGAGGAGGATTGGGCTGATGAACTGTTTAATATTTGCAACCCTTTCTGAAAGCCTGGTGTGTAAAATGCTATGTAAGTGCAAACACAACTGGAGGTCTTTGCAAAGAGCTGTGCCTTTCAGGAATGGGATAGCTGGAATGTAATAAGCTAGTACTGAAGTGTAAGCCATCATCCAGCATAGTCCATCAAGGTCTCTGATGGAACATTCAAGGAAAACATGAAAGAAGAAGACCACAGACAATGTGGAGATCTACTGAGATTGAAGGACAACAACTGGGGGTCAGCTAGAAGTTTTGTGCAAGACAGGGTGAAGTGGAGGAGCTTGTAGATGACCTATGCTCCACCTGGAGTACAAGGGTCTAAAGAAGGAAGAGAGGTGTGTTGCCAGAGCCACATGGAGGGCTGGAAATGGGACAGTGATGGAATGCTGCAGCTCAGGACTGAGGTGTCTTAGCAGAGTGGTGTGAGGTCCTGAATTGTAGTAGCAGGAGAGGATTAAGGTGAAGTGAGAGCACTGTGTTGTCAGTACAGGTCTGCAATACCAGGAGATGCTGCACATTCAGGCTGACTTCACTATTGCGAGCTTGCCTTAGGCCTTGGCAGCCTTTTGCCTTGTTTTTGCCACTGCTCTGAATTTCCACAGCTCTGGTTTCATAAGTCTGTGTTCCAGTTGGTGACTCTCACAAAGCTGAGACTCGCCCTACCTCTTTGGATGACAGTTGATGTCCATAGTCTCACTTTCATACAGAGGCTGAGTCTTTCCAGACAGAGCAGAGTGGAATAATGACAGAACATGCCCCCTTAACCTTCTCTGCACAACTGTGTAAAATAATACCCCAGACAGATACCCTGAAGGCCTTTATAATTTATTAAATCAACAATCTCTTTTGCTGTACTTAATGTTGTATTTCCCTGGCCAGGGCTGGCATGTGAAGCGTGAGAAATCCGTATGGACAGATGGCTTTGCCTTTTTGAAAACAAGCTCAAGTTATCTGCTGAGTGGCTTTAATGAGCTAACTTCTCCTGCAAAGTGCTTCATGGGTTTAATGGAATTCGTTGGCTACCTAGTCAAATGTTTAGATTCCCATTAGCTAAGACATAAAAAAGAGCTAACTCCTGGCATTCTAAGTCAGGTTTTAAACTCTTCTGACTCAGGCTGAGCAACTTCAGGCTCTCTCTGTGTCTCACACACATCCCTCTATCTGCACATGGTTCTACGTATCTATATTTCTATCAGAGACAAGCATTTCTTGCTAATATTAATTTTTATAACTCTACGTCTAACTGTAAATATTTCTAAGGTATGCAAATATGAAAATACACTAATGGGTTTTTTTTTCTGATTGGTTCAATGGCAGTTTTGCTTGTGGAAGGCTGTTAGGATTTATGCATAGAGTAAAATGAAAACTGCAGGGTGCATACAAGAAAGATGAAGATGTGGTTCAGTGTTGGGTTGAAGTTTTTTTTTTTTTTTTAAACAGTAAGTTCTTTTGTTTTAAACATGCTTCCTGTGTGAAGTTGCCATCAACTCTAGAATTTATTTCATCCTATTCCACCCAAGGAAACATAGTGACTTTTAATAGTTACCCCTAAACTTGGCTTGTGGACATTCAAATAAAAATCTTATTTCAATCCTGGAGCAAGAACTCCAAGGTAAGTCAAAGTCTACAAACGCTTGGAACTTCCACTTTGCATCTGTCTCAATGAGGCTGTTTTCTAACACTCCGTTTAGTGTGGCCAGAAAGTTCATTTAGTGGATATTGGGAAATTCCTCAAACACCATGAGACTTATTGTTTCCAGCAAACTTTTGGAACTTTTGCTGGTATTTCGAGGTGTGAGACTGCAGAGCAGGAAAATGCAATGTTTCATTAATTTAGTCTAGGGACCCAATCTGGGATGTTATCCCCAGTGACCAACACGGTGTTATTTTTCTTCTAGACCAAGTGGAAGTGAGGGAACATGAAAAGTCACAATAGCTATTCTGTAACGGTCAGCCTGTATTGTACTAATGTTGACATTGAATGTTGAAGCAAAGTACATGTGTGTGTCAGTCAACCTCCTGGAGTCAGTATATTCTTACCAGGCCTGTAGAGCGGGCTTTTTGGTGCATTATCCAGTTGCTAATGCATGGCAATGGAAGTCACGGACCTGGTTCTATTTTGGCTTTCAGACTGTTTGGTCTGTGGGTATGTCCTCACTACAGGGAAGATTGACCCTGCCATGGTCAATCTTCCAAAGTTTGAGTTAGCATGCCTAGTGGGGATGTGCTAAATTGAACTTACAGGGTTTGCCTGTTGACTGCAGTACTTGTGCCCCCCATTAGGAGTAACAGAAGTCAATGGGAGTGCAGTTTCCCATTGACAGCCCTTAGTGGAATGGTGTGGAAGCCCAAATAAAAGTACATCAACTCTAGCTACATAATTAACACAGCTTCCCTTCCCCTGTAGTGTAGGCCTGCCCTGTGTATTTGTTCAATGCTGATACAGAAGGACCCCCATCTCAGCTGGGAAAATGCTAATGAACATCTCATACAATACACATGAGAGAAGTCAAAGTCCTGGGGAACTGTGAACATTCATTGGCTACGTCTACACGTGCCCCAAACTTCGAAATGGCCATGCAAATGGCCATTTCGAAGTTTACTAATGAAGCGCTGAAATGCATATTCAGTGCTTCATTAGCATGCGGGCGGCAGCCGCGCTTCGAAATTGACGCTCCTTGCTGCCGCGCGGTGGGTCCAGACCGGACTCCTTTTCGAAAGGATGCTGCCTACTTCGAAGTCCCCTTATTCCTGTGAGCTCATGGGAATAAGGGGACTTCGAAGTAGGCGGCGTCCTTTCGAAAAGGAGCCCCGTCTGGACGCGCCGCGCGGCGGCAAGGAGCGTCAATTTCAAAGCGCGGCTGCCGCCCGCATGCTAATGAAGCGCTGAATATGCATTTCAGCGCTTCATTAGTAAACTTCGAAATGGCCATTTGCATGGCCATTTCGAAGTTTGGGGCACGTGTAGACATGGCCATTGAAGAGCAAAATCTGGACTCGCCAAATCAGAAAATAAAAAAACCCCATACGTGAGTCACTCCTAACATGTCAGGTGATTACATCTGAGACCAAGGTCAGTGTCCAACTTAGTTGTCATGGCCAATGTTAGCATTTTCCTAGCCTGGCCAAGGAAGCTAGTCTGGCAACTTTGTTGTTCTGTTTCTCTTCTGAAGGGGATAGCTTTTGGCTTTCTAAGCCACAAGATGGGAAATGGGTCAGACAGGGCTGCATGTACACAAGGGGCTAGAGGTGTGTACACAAACTTGTGCTAGCTCACACCACGTGAGCCTAACTAGCTGCAGTGGGACTGGCAGCCCAGCAGAGACATAGCTGATGGCATGACTATACTATGCGAAGCAGCAACCCAGTCAGGGCTGATCTTCCAGGGTTTGATTTCGTGCACCTGGTAGGGATGCAAAAAATTGAACCATTGGGTTGGCAGTTGACCCCGTATCCCTCAATATCTTAAGCAGTGAGAGACATTGGAGGAAGAGTTTCTCCCATCGACGTACCTCAGTGAGGATGGTCAGGTAAGTTGAGCGTAGCTAAGTTGACTCTAGCTATGCAGTTGCTGCAGCTAGAATTATAGACCTGGCCTGAGCATGCTGAGTGCAAATCCACTTCAAACTGGTGCATATGTAGCCACATCACTGCTACTGATACCCACGCTGTCATGGTCACATTATAGTACCTGGACACTAGCAGGGGAAACAGACTGGAGCATACAGTGTAGAGGTAGCTGAGGAAGAACATGTCAGGGCTAGAAAGGGAGATAGTGCAGTAGCCTAAATCAAAGGGCCGTAGCAGAGTGACATAGCAATCTATGATGGGGAAAGTTGGGGCAGCAGGTCCAATGTCTGCATTAACATAACATTCCTCCAGCATCTTGCAAATCAAGGGCAGACAACACACCACATTCCTAGGAACTGCAGTAAACACTACCACCCTCCTCCAACCACTCAGTGTGAGACACGGGGGCTGCATACACCTTCAGATTTGTCTGGAAAATATCCTTCCTTTTCTATCACTGTTCAAGCTCTCCTGGGACAAGCAATGGTGGTGTCCCTAGGGCAGTCTGCCTCTGGCATTTAAAGAGGCATGGCATTTAGCTCTGCTCAGGCAGATCTGCCCAGACAGACGGTTACAATGCAGATGGCCACAGGGCCCTGTCCATGCTAGCTCTTCTACCGTTGCTAACCCTGGGGGACCTGAACCAGTGAGAGCAGTGATGGGAGATTTTAAGATGAAGGTTCTAGTGCAGACAAAGCCAAGGTTTTGGGGGAACAGGTTGGCATCCCAATGGGAATGAGCAGCCCACAGGAATACAAAGGGCCCCACAGACCTTGCCCTTTTGAGGGGGTTGGTTATCAGAGTCCAAAATCTGGTCCTCACAGCAACACAAACTCCTGTCCAGTGAGTTTGCAAGAAACTGAGAAATGATCTTATGACAACTAGGGAAGCCCCATTGAGCCTCCTTGAATACTGGTTCCCAGAGCATAACAACAGCTGAGAAAAACAAGAGTTGCGCATGCTCCCACCTTATTACTGGAACAAGCAACTTCCCATGTGCTGTCACTAGATCTGTGTACAGTGAGAGGTTTGTGGTAAGGCCCAGGTTAGACCTCAAGGTGCTGACCAGAAGAACGTGGATGTTGATAATCATACTAATTAATTATATAACACTCTTATATCTCTTACATAGCACTTTTCATCAGATGATCTCAAAGCACTTTAGACCAGAGAGCAACATCATCACACCCATTTTATGGAGGGGGAACCAGAGGCAAATAGAGTCGAAATGACTTGCTGCAGGTTACCCAGAAGAAGGGACATTGCTAGCACAAGCCACTAGTGTGCAGTGGAATCCCAAAAAAAGCATGCTCCATGCAGCTGATCCATTGCATTGGAACTGACACAAGATGAATGAGCACTGGCGGTAATCGGCCATTCAGTGGGGCGATGCACACATGGCTTATACAGCTATGATTTTCAGATGACCTGAGCTCCTGTCGCTCCCCATCTTGAACTTAGTGGTGTCCAGAATGTCTAAAAATCAGGCTCCTGCTGCAGTCCAGGCAGACATGCAGTTCTGGAAAGCCACAGATTCTCAGGCCCACAATGACTCTTCAGTCTTCTATCCCAAGCTCTTTCATAACATAAACCAGAGCGTTTCAGCCAGTTACTCCTATTTTGAGTGTTCCCACTGAAACACTGCTGGGTTGGGAGGCAGAGGATTGCTAGTGGGTGAAGGAGAGAGGAGACCCAGAAGGAAGAAAAAGCAAATTGGGATCTGGCCTCTTGTATAAACCAGAATGTTTTTTTTTAAAACATTTAAAATCGCTTTCTGCTCTTGATGGAGATGATGGTGGTTATTCAGTAACCTGGGAGTTCACAATGGCACTTTTGTTCCTAATAGGTGCTGAAATGTTACGACCTCATGTGTAACTGCATAGTTGAGGCATGTAACAGCATTGAGGTTACTGTGTAAGGCCCTATAACTACATGAAATAGCTGCATCTCAATGATACCGCAAGCCAAAGCACCAGACCACCTGTTGAAGCGATGCACACACCCACTTGAGCACGAAAGCTTCAGCTCGTCCGAGCTCTGTCAGAACAAAGCCTAATTGTTCCCTGCATTCATGGGTATGAAGTGGGTTCGGGCATAGCAAATATTCTCTAGTGTGCTGCAACACCACACGAAAGCCTGTGATCTGAAGTCCTCGTTCCGTCTGAACATTAACATTAATGGGAATGGTCAGTTGTAACATGGGCGAAAAATTCTCGTAAGCTTGTTGTAATGAGGTGGGGCATGTGAGAGTTTTATTCCCCTGGTTATGTTGCGTGTGTTTCCTACTGTCCTGTGGCAACCTATGGTAGGTGCCTCAGTTTCTGTAGGCACAGTATCAGTGCATAGTGGTGATGGGAGTTTTGGTGTGAGGACTTCTCACACATAGGCAATGGACTTCCAGAGGTTCTTTGTAACCTAGGGAACCAGGTTAACACCTTTCTTCCCTGGGAAACAGAACAAAGGAGGGAGTGGGGACCTGGCTGGTTTGAAATGGAATTGGGCTGTTGAGTGCGGAGGTCTCGTTTGGCTGGAGAGGGAGGTAGGAGGGCCATGGCCCTGGCTCAGGGACCCCCTCTACCTCTAGGCTCCCTGTCCCAAGATGGATTATACTGGCGGCTTCTGGCTTCTTTATTGACAAGTCTGTTCTGAATAACGCGTCTGGTCTACCTGCTGAACGAGAGTCATCTCTGACTGTGGATGAGATGCAGGGCCTGGGGACCCTCACTCTTTTTGACGTATGTACCCTTTTATAGATAGCAATGGGGTGGAAAATTATTTGGTCCCCCTAGATTCAGTTTGCTTCACTGTTAAGTGAGTAGGCTACCTGAAGGTCTACCCTCCTGACCTATAGCTAAAGAAACCTGCTGTGCAATCACTGTTAAGTGGGGACGAAGACTGGACTCATTGGAACAGACCAATCGTCTACTTCATTAGCTCTTTTCCCACTGTTACCGAAGCTGGAGTCCACTTAATTTTGTGACTCTAAACTCTAGTGAATTATTGTTTCTCACCTCAGTAGTTGATCATGTAATGCCTTCAAGTAAGAGGACTGAAAGCCCTTATGATTTTAGTCCTAGCTAATGAAACCGAAGAGGCCACAGTTATTAATCTCAATATGCAATTCTTTTTACAGTTATGCGTCATTGTTTGCTTCAGTTATATAGCAGGCAGGGGAGTTTCACAGGTGAAATATTTGTATTGAAACACATTCCCTTTGGTCTATTTAATTTGTCTTGAATTTTAATTTTCCTGAGTACTCTGTGTTTATGTGGACCATTGTGTTTTTCAGGATTGTTGCCAGGTTCATGTCTCGGGAGGAGACAATTGTTTTCATTTGTAGTGGACTCAGTTGTTCTTTGTTGGTTTTGCCATCTTATTGAGAGAGTTCAGGGAGAATGGTTTCATGGGCATTGTAGGGTGCAAATCCCCAGTTCCTGATGTATGCCCAAATTTCATCATCTGGTATAAGACTTAACTAACTCATAACATGTATCATGATTTACAAATACAGCTAGTGTGAGAAGGAATTTACAGGCAAGGCCATAGCTTTCTCATAGTCTGGAGAAAGAGATAATAACCATAGCTACTGTGCTTCAAGGCCAAGTCCGGAGGCTGTAAGACAAGTCTGAGCTGCCAGGGATGAGATACCCTCCTCCCTTTCAGTACTCCCCACAAGACATTTCCCTAGTTCAGTGACCCAGGTCCCGGATACAAGAGTAATGTGTTACAAATAAGTGATGGTTGTTATGTACTCTGATTGTTTTATTTTAACTCTTTCAGATATGGACCTGTGGATCATACCCAATCGAACAAAGGCATCATTACTCTCATGGATACATAAGCGGGACTAGAGTCCATGTATATGTTGTTTAAACAGATGACTAAAGAAAAAAACCACCTGTGTATTGTCTAAAACATTGCCCCCAGCCCAGAGCCCCTGCACCACACTCCCCTTACCCCGAGTCCTCCCCCCTCCCCCACCAACTGAGGAACCTCACTTTCTTTTCATTTCCCTCCTACTGTGTGTATAAAAGGAGTCTGAAGAAAAAAAAAATGCAAAACTGGGAGGAGGATGCAGATAAGGGAGAATGTTCTTTTTCTTGGCGGGATCTTGAGAAGGGGTGGTCAAAATTAAGCTGTGTACAGTAACCCACTAACTTTAAAGTGAATATGTTACCCAGAGAGGTTGTGGAATCTCCATCCCTAGAGGTGTTTAAGTCCCAGCTAGACAAAGCCCTGGCTGGGATGATTTAGTTAGGGCTGGTCCTGCTTTGGGGAGGGAGCTGGATGTGATCACCTCATGAGGTCTCTTCCAAACTTAGGATTCTATGACTCTAAATCTGCCACTGGCAGCTAAGCCCCTTTGGCTGGGCTGTGGACAGTCCTGGATTAATTTAGAACAAACCCACTCATTTCTGAACATTCTTCAGCGGGGTGGAAGTTTACCCCAGCAGGCCAAACCATTGAGACTGGAGTTGGATGCAATATCTAATTCCTGGAGATGGCATTTTTCCAGCCCATGTGTGAAAGGGTTTGTTTCAAATAGACTCTACTGGCATTATTTACTTTTTCCATTATCTGCCTTGCTCTCTGCAATTATTATTCCGTTTATCGAAACTGGCCATGGAAAGGGCTGGTGTCCATAATTAGAGCTTTGACCCTTTTTTAACCTTGCCTAGAAAATGCTCATTAGCAAAAAGTGTGCTGCTGGCTGCTGTACATATGGAGAAGCCACTGTAAACAGTGGAGTTCCTGATAGCCTAGTGTCAGAGGGTGCAAAGCTCCCACCATGGCAATCAGAATCGAGCTTGTGTGTTTGTTACCAGCACTGGTAATTTACACACAGCTGGGTTCAAGCTTTCAAGGCCATTCGTCCCAGCAATTCAAATGATATTTACCTGGGGGACCTTTGTAAAGAAACTGAAAAAAAAAAAAATCAGCCATTAGTGCACTTAGCTTTAAGCCTGTTTCATGTCTTCTGTCTCTTGTAGCTCAACAATGAAGGGGTTTACTCACCACTGCCACAGGGGAAAGTCCTCTGAGGAAATCTCCATGGTGCCTCAGTGAGAAAATAGATCATTGTGTCTCATGCCTGGCTTGTCTCCAGATGGGCATTGAGCCCTGATTTCCAGGAGCGCTGGGTTCTGCTCCTAACATTGAGTTCAGGAGCTCAGCACTTCTGAAAATCAGACCTGTAATTTACAGAATGGCTTCCTTTTTACTCAGCATCTTTGCAGCTGCTCCTCCATGGACATCACACAGGCATGAAATCATCACATCTCCGTCTCTCTCCATCTCCCATTATAGCTGCATTAGCACAATGATTATGTGGCTTCTATTACATTCCAAACAAAAGGTACAAAATGAGAAAGTAAAAGAAAAGTTCATCTCCCCCAAATCTCTTTTCTCTCTTGATGCCCTCAGCAACTAGAAGCCATGGCAACAAGACGTGCTGAGACATACACGGGTGCTTCAGAGAGAGTACTAGGCCAGAGGTCTGTTCAGAGGGAGGATGAAGTTATGTTCAAACACAAAAATACATACTTATGCTTATTTTCTAAAATTTTCTGTTACTGTTAGTACCCTTCCACTGTTTCTTTGTAATGCTTGTTACAGCCTGCAGCAAAGTTCTAAACCCTGATTCTTAAACACTGTAGATACAGGCCAGCTTACCCATCTGAGTGGTCCCATTGACACCAACAGAAATATTCACCTGAACGAAACTTGAACAAATGAATAACCGGGGCCTTTGACTGTAAAATGTTTTTGAGGGAGGGACTGTGTTTTATTCTGTGTTTGTACAGCACTGGGCACCAGGAGACCATGAGTCTAAATGGATCTTTACAATGCTAAGTAAATAAATAAAGCATCTGAAAAATAAAGTCTTGCTAAAGAGTAAGTGTACATTTGAAAATAGTTTTTAAAACAATATTGTAAGTACAGCTGTTTTTACTCTCTCATTCTGTACCGTTTGTTTGGAAGATAGTAGAAGCCAAATAATTGTTGTGCTAATGCAGCTGTAATAGGAGACAGAGAAAGAGAGGGATGATGGTCCATTTTTGTTAAAAGTATTTTTTGATGAAAAGTGACTTTTTGAATTACATTCACGTATCTGTGAAAAAATTTCTTCTGCAATGTTTGACACAATAATTGGGAACAAAAAATGCCAAATCTAGTAAAAGATCCCCATGCTATTAACTGGAATTAAATGGAATTGAATAAAAAAATTTGGCGGTTTGTTTCCTTCCCTCCTTTTTTGACCACTCCCTGCCACTTTTTTTTCTTCTCGTTTGAAAAAGAAGGGGAACCTCCACAAACTGAAATGTTTGATTTCTAGTCCATTAACTCATTATCTGTACAATTTTTTGTTTCACTTTGATTCAGAATGATTCTCAGAATAATTTTATCAATCCATTTGGAATATATTTCAAATGAAATTAACTTTTTGTTTGTTTGTTTTTTCAAAATATAATACCAATTTTTCTACCAGTCCTTAGCATAAATGATCAGTTGTCTCTAATATCCTGGGACCAACACCGCACACGGTTGTATTTATTTATATTGGCCCTTGATTCATTAGCATTCGATTTAATGTATTTTAAAAGTGACCTGGGGGTAGCGCTGAAAAATATCATTTGAGCATCCTTGCTTTGGCCAAAGGGAGTGAACAAAATAAGCTAATGGATCTTTTCTATCTGTGTCTTCAGTGATGCTGTGCTTTGTGAATCTTAGCATAGCAGGGTGGCATTTAGTAAAATAGATGTGTGCTTGTTTCGCACATGATATTGCACATAATATATGCGTAGTGCTGTGTCATACTGATGTCACCCACTCAGAAATGATGGAGCCACTGATGGATTTTGCAGGTGCATGTAACAGCTAATACTAAATGTCTTCTGAGGAGAGGACAATTAAACTAGCCCAAGCCATAAAGTTCACACACTGGGTTTATATGAATCTCAGCTGTGTTCAGATCTGGAGGTTTGGACCTAGTCTGAATCTAATCATAAGTACAGACCAAATCCGAAAGTCCTGACTGAGGTTTGATTTGGCTCTTTCTTAGGCAAACTTCGACTGACATCCACACCACTGAGGTCACAGTGAGACATTTATTTTAGCCTGCTCGCTGTAACCAAAGGCATTGAAGTTGTAGGTAAAGAGGTCTGCTGTTTAAGACAGAGATGAAACCTTGGTCCTTACTGTATACCTTTCCTAGGAGCCTGCTCTTCCACGCACTAGACTCCAACAGAAATTAAAGAGGCTCTTCAGACAGGATCAATCCAGACAGATATCGACAACTGATCCATTTCTCACCTTTATTTGTCATCTTGGCATGCTGTGTCCCTGCAATCCCATCCCTAGACACACATCTACTGAAAAGGGTTTTCCCTTTGAAGTTACAGGGCCCTTTGATTTTTTTCTTAGTTCATTTCTAGGGTTGCCTGGGCTGCAGAGGGGACACATTTCAGAGGCTCCTAGGCATTTCCACAAAGTCAGCTGTATTTCCAGTCCCAAGAAAAGAAATGAGACTCGAGCATTTGGTCAGTTTGCCTGTGAAGTGTCCATCCTTTGTTAAGGCTCGTCGACAGCTCTGCCCTCCAAGGCCTCTTGCTTACCACTGCGAGAGAAAGTTGGCCCCCAAGGCTTGAATTACAGTGAAGCCATGGATAAAAAATACACCATGAAATTTTATGGCTCCTGCGAAGGGGCTGCCATCTGCTTTTTCTTTTTTCCCCTTTCTATTTTTTAATAGCCATTCCACAGTCTATTAAACCATTCCTGTCTGCTCCCCCACTTTCTGCTAATGTTTGTGTCCATTTCAAAATACAACGCTGTGGGTTTCAAAGCAGTCACTTGGGAACTTGCCAGACCCTTGTTTCTTTATGGGACTGTGCCCCTAGTTCCTTTTATAATTTAAATGTATTTGTTCACACATGTATTTATCAATTGTTTTCAGCCTCTCTCTCCCACTCTGCTTTTTTCACAATGAAAATTTGAAAACACAAAAATTGTTCTGCTGAGATGAACTCAAATAAGACATACTGGATCTGAATGGATCTCCTGAACTTTGGGTCCAAATGACAACTTTGCATTACAGACAGGATATCAGAACTCAAGGTCTGGTTCTTTGGCAAGAATTTAGATGAAGATCTAAACTTTGCAAGAGGCATTTTCTCTGCAAACCCAGCTGAAATCTGCAATCTGGGCACCTTTAACTTTCGGACATGTTTTGACTGATATATAGTACAGTTCTGAACTTTAAGATCATCTCCCGTGCTGGTCTCTGCCTTGCTGCTCACTTGCAAACTTGCTCTATTACAGGGTGTGCATTTGTTCATTGCTTTTGTATGCAAAGGTAACTAAACTCCACTTGTCTCTGGCAACTGATTTTGCAATGTCAGTTACAAGGTCTTCTCACCTGCCCCCTGTGTTGGTTTTTCCTTTATACTTTTGGGTAGATTTCCCATCTTCCTCCCCCAAACCTTCGGAACAATAAACCATCCAGCAGTAACAGGTGTGACCATTAGCAAAATAAACAGTGTTTAGAATCACTCTGTTTTCACTGTGGATTCCAAGGAATATGAGAGATTCGATCCCAGCAGAAGTCTAGACACATTTCTGACAGCTCTGCCCTTACGCTGAGCCAACCTAAAAATGAACTTTCCAGAAGACGTTTTGATCAACAGCTCATTGTAATCTATAGGTGCTCAAACTTCCCAGCAATGTGCAACATAGTATTAATGGCTCGACTTTTCAACTGCTGTGAATTTACTTAATTTCTGAGGTAATCCCTGGTGTGTGAAGATAGATTCTACAGAGAGAATTTTACTAACTGAACAGAATTCTCTGCAAAGTGTCTTACTCCATATTCCTCTGATTGTATCTCATTTTCTGAATCCCTTTTGAATGCTGTTTTTCTTTAGACATACTGTAGATATTTTACCATACAGATCTCATTTGCAGGATTAGAATACCCTCTAGGGGGAGATGAGGGTGACCACTAACAAAACATAAAAGCAGTCATGTAGCACTTTCAAGACTAACAATAAAGAATAACTATCACTGAATAAATTATTTTGTTAGTCTTGAAAGTGTAATGTGACTGCTCTTTTGTTTTAACAAAACATGTTTGTAATTCTCCTCTCTCATGCATAACAATAACAAGACATATAAGAAATTGACATTTTCGGCCAAAGTGAAAGTATTAAATTAACAGCCCTACTCTTGCAATGGATTGCTATCATACGCCTTCGTACTGGGAGAGGGGAGTCCTGGATTCTATTTTTGGCTCTTCCATTGACTCACTGACCCTTATTTTCAAAAGTGTCCATTAATTTTGTAAGCCTCCCAATGTGAAACAACTTAAAGGGCCTGAGTTTCAGATTAGATGTTGCTTGTAACACCATGGGTGCGTCTACAGTAGCTGGCTACTTTGAAGTAGCCAGCACAACACTGAAATAGCACGCGTCGCATCTACACACGCTGTGTGCTATTTTGATGTTGAAATCGACGTTAGGCAGCGAGACGTCAAAATTGCTATCCCCATCCAAAGATGGGAATAGCGCCCTACTTCGACGTTCAACATTGAAGTAGGGCGTGTGTAGATGATCCGTTTCCCGTTACTTCAAAATAGCGGGGTCCTCCATAGCGGCCATCAGCTGAGGGGTTGAGAAACGCTCTGTCCAGCCCCTGCAGGGCTCTATGGTCACCGCGTGCAGCAGCCCTTAGCCCAGGGCTTCTGGCTGCTGCTGCTGCTGCTGCTGCTGCTGGTGCAGCTGGGGATCCATGCTGCGTGCACGGGGTCTGCAACCGGTTGTTGGCTCTGTGGATCTCGTGCTGTGCAGGCTGAGTGTGTCTGGGAGGGGCCCGTTAAGGGATCAGCTTGGGGATTTTCTGGCCCCTTATTTCAACTGGGAGCACTTGGGTGTGTGAACACTCCACATTTCCTTCTGGGGCAGCTCCTTTCGACATTCTCTGTCGCTACTTCGACGTTGAACATCAATGGCACCAGCCGTAGAGGATATGTAGATGATACGTGTCAAAGTAGCCTATTTCGATGTTCTTACTTCGAAATAGGCTACTTTGACGTAGTGTGCTAGTGTAGACGTAGCTCATGTGACCTAAACAGGAGCTGTCCTCTGAAAAAAGTGAAGAAATGCACCTTTGGACTTTAACATCTTTGTGCTTTAGTTTTATCATCTGAGAAAATGGCCTGGCCTCGCCTTCCAACCTCAGAGGGCTGTTATGAGGATTAACATTAATGTTTGCATTGTGCTTTGAGACCTTCAGATCAAAAGAGGTACAAGTTGAACCTCTCTAATCCGGAACTCTCTGGTCCTGCAAGATTGGCAATCCAGCCTGAGTTATCATGGAAGTGGACAAGTTTCCTGTGGTTCCATAAAATTTGTCTCCAGCCACCCATCCTGGTTCTCAGTGTTCTGTGCAGTTATTTAGCTGTAATTTAGCCCTAAATGTTTTCTAAGAGCCCAGTAAGCAAGGGAAGTGTTGGCAATGCTGCTAGACAATATAGACCTCCCATGGTCTGGCAAATTTTCTTGTTCAGCATTGGTCAAGTCCCAAGGGTGCCGGATGAGAGAGTTCAACCTGCACTAGTTAAGGAAGAAGTATTAATGGTGCCTATTTTTATTTCTTCTTCTTCCAATTCATTCATATTAATATAATTCCAGCAGTGCTGTCGTGGTATCCCCATGTTGCCAATTGCATTAAGGGCTTTCTCTACACCATGTTATCTGCTTGGAGTCAAAATTCTGTGCTAAATTTTAGAATACCACATCTTTGTGACACTATGGCCCTGTAAGTAGAGGAGGTCAAAACAGGCAAGTATTTTCTTTAAAAAAAAACTGGGAAAAAATTACATTTGAAATATGTTCATGGAACCTTTCAGTTGAATGAATATTTTCATTTTGTTTCTTTTCAAAATAAGAACATTGTTTCATGTTGAGTCCTCCTCCTTCCCCAACTTTTCACAGAGCAAAAAAGGAGCGGGGAAGGGAGGATTTCCCCTCCCCAAAACCCATAAAGAGAAAATAGCTTTTTGAAACTGGCATGTAAATGATCCATTTAAAAAAAAATTAAAAAAAAGAATTGAACAAACTAAAACTTTTTTTGAACAAATTGTTTTCTTCAAACACTGTGTTGCAGTGTAATAACTTGTTTGTGAAAATTTTTTTCTCAAGCCTATTAAGCATATAGTAGCTGCATCTAATTTGTATATACATTGCTGATCCTGTTTACAATTAAGAATAAATGCTCTTGCTCATGACAGTCACTTGTATTTGTGTTCTCCTTGATATCGTATCTTACCGAAATTCTAGCTGATGGTACTTGTAGCACAAATCAGTTTGGTTAGAAAACATATCACAGGATTTTGTTTTATTCAGTGCCTTTCACACGCAAGGTATTTGGTACTGTTCGACAGTTAGGCCATTTTGGTTAGGTGGCCTTGCTTCTGCCTTGCACCCAGTGGAGTCATATACACCTGTGAGTGAAGACAGCTTAAGTGTTACCTGGCGACACTGGTGGAAGTGAATGGAGTGACAGGATCTGGTAGCATATTACACATGCCTTACACAAATGTAAATGATTCCACGTTGTCCAAGACAGGAAAGCAGAGGGACTTGTGGTTATTTAGGAGTTCACATACAATCTTGGATGCTAAAACCCATTTATTAGAGAAAACGACTATTGGGCCAGAATGATTCTGGAGTCATGTCCTTCTATTTAGGAAGCATTTTTTGGGATTTAACTTATAGCTAAGCAGTCACTAGAGACAGACTGAAAACAGAAGGACCAACGGTACCTGCTTTTACTGGTCTCTTCTCTCTGTTAATTGTTAATTGCATCAGCCTCATAATTCCAAATGGTAAAACCTTGGCAGCGACACAGCCTTCTGTAGCTACTCTTTGTGCTGTTTAGCGTTTTCTTTTCTGGGGATCACACAGGACTGAAAAGTTTTTCCTTCTCTCCAGTGCATGAATGTAAGTCATTAGTTAATTCGTTAGACATTAATGAGGCCTGCCAACTGGTAACAAAGGAGTGGAGCCCCTGAACTCCTGTTGAATTGAAAAAAAAATCATTGCAGATGCAATTTTGAAAGCAAAAAATTGCATTCGTTCATGGAAATAAATAGCGTCGTTCACAGCATGCTCATACAATCAGCTCATATGACAGTGTCTCCTGCCTCACGACAAGCTTGTTGTTATGGAATATTTATATTGCAGAAGTACCCCGAGATGCCATTGTGCTGGATACTACACAAATATGTACAAAGCCCTTTTCCCAAAGAACTTACAGCTTAAGCTGTGGGCCAGTCCACTTAATGGACTCAGACCCTAGTAAGGGAAGAACATCCATCCATTATGGTTGTGACTGGTTATGACAGTAGACCTCTCTTACTCTTCACAAGATTGAGAAGTACAGGGGACGACTGTCAACCCCAGTAGTTCAATTCTGCGTGTCCCCACTATGTGTGTAAACTTCAGTCTCCCAGGAAATGTAAATGTACCCTTTGGCTATTCTGATGGACACCTGTCTAATGCTATCAACGTTGATGGTGCAACTCCTGAGTTGCCCTGGTGTTGTAGGAAGAAAAGAATCTAAACAAAAGAATGTGACTCAGGCTACATCTACATTTACCATGGAAGATGGACCGCTCAGGTTTGATCTTCTGCGGCACTGTTTCGCACATGCACAAAATGGCGGATTCTGGGGTCAATGTTGAGTCTGGAACTCCTCACGAGCTATGAGGATTAAGGAAGGTTGACAGGAGGAGTGCTTCTGTTGACTTTTTGCCATGAAGAGAGACACCAAAGTTGACGGCTGAAAAGTTGATTTTAGGTACGCAATTGGTGTACCTAAAATTGCCTATCAGGTGTTGACCTTCCGCGTGAATATAGACGCAGACTCAGATGATGCACCGGGGCTGCCTGGCATGCACTAAGTACGATCTTTCCCCCTGCTCAAAATAAAAGCAAATCCCTTTTACATGGATAAAAGCAACTTGCCTCCTCTAGTGGGATTCTTCTCCTGCCCAAAATGAGCTTGTGGGGTTTTGGCAAGTGTGTGCCCAGAACAAGCTCTTTCTCAGCTTGTCACATGTCACATCCACATTGCAATCTGCACATGGTCTGTGATGTATTGCCCCTTGTTGCAAAGTAGGGTCTTTTCAATTGACAGATGGGAGAATCTTTTTCCCTCCCTCACACAGTTGGTTAGATTAGTGTTTCCCTGTCTGGGTTACACATTGCTAGTATCTGTCAACCCTGTTTAGTCTTTAGTTGCTCTTGGGGCTCTGGGCTGGAACTAAAACATAGCTAAACAACATGTCAAGAGGTTACAGGAATGAGCTGAGGTGTCCTCACACTGATATAGAAAAGGGTGAAGTCAGTTAGAGAAGCCTGAGCGGTATCTTTATAGTGAATTTAATGATGACTCCATTGTATAATAGCAGACACCCCATTTACATTGCTCTTCAGCTGTTGTCAGCTTACAGACCCAGCAGCACCTGGATTGACTGGTAATGCCACAAGGCCAAACCAAATCCCCAGTTAGGTCACCAATTATTTTTTTCACCAAAACATCTGTCTCTTTTCATGCTGTCCTGTCTGGTTAATGTTGCATATAAATGACACTTAAAATCTGCAGCATCACAAGGTGTTAAAGGACCATAGGGGTTTGCAGGACAGAAGTGGGGTTTAAGTCCACAAAGAGCAGCCCCTTTGGAAAACTTGTGAAAAACCCTGAATTTCATTGCAAGGCTGGGATGGTCTGAAATGGATTTTTGGTCCCAGAATTGAATCAACTGGCCCCACTTCAGACAGAGAGGTAGTGACTTGTAGGCCAAGGGTGGACGTTGGGGGTGGGACTGGAAGATGTTTGAAAGAAATACTGTAAGTGGAGGTCTGGAAAGGACTGGAGAATGTTCTGAACAACAATCACTTTTGTAGTGGTGCAGCTCTGTGCTTCCTGCTTCTGACTGGGACCAGAAGTGGACATGTCAAAATGCTCTTAGCACAGCCTTCCTGGCCATATTTATAGCCCCGTGGGGAGGTAGGAAGTAGTGGAAACTTCACCAGGAAGCAAGTTGGCATGGCTCACAGCCCAAGAGACGGGAGTGAAATGAGGTTCAGGAGAGAGTTTGACTGACTGTGAGAATGAACAAGGCATGCTGATCTGTTGTCATGAAACCTGCCCTATCCTGGCTACAATGACACAAGGGAGTTGCACACATGGACCAGCATTTGCTTTGGAGGAAATCCTATTTATTTATCCCTTATTCCCCCGCTCCCACCTTTCTCATATTATTTTAAAAAATTAAAAAGTTCCAACCAAAATGAAAATCTGCAGGGAAGGTTTCAGTATCAGGCAACAAGACACTGACCTTGAAAAAATGTTTTGTTGAACATAATTCATCTAGTTCTGGTAAATATATAATCTCTGGTAGGATTTGCAACCCAATCCAAGGACCCTTCTCCCAGAAATACCCACCCACTGTCTGAGTCAAGTGCCCTGCACTTGAACTTCTTTTCCCTTCCCTCTTCACTGTCCATCTGTCCAAGATGTTTAAAACTTTGCATTTGATTTTCTTCAGAAAAGGATTTTTTCTAAAATGCCACATTTGTTTTAAGCCAGTGCTAGTCTCAGTGTTGTCTAAGAAAGCGCTGCCCAGGGCTGTGAGTTCAGTCCTTGAGGGGGACATTCACGGATCTCAGGCAAATACATTTTAAAAAACAATCTGTCAAGGATGGTGATAGGTCCTGCTGGGAGAGCAGGGGACTGGACCCAAAGACCTCTTAAGGTTCCCTCTAGTTCTAAGAGACAGGTATATCTCCACACTTTCTTACCTTCTCCTTTGTTTGCAGCCAAGCAGGCAGAAGAGAAGCTGCCTGTTTGAACTAGTCTCACTTAAGTAGCACAGAAGCTGCTAGCCTAGAGAGACAATGGCTTTGTCTTATTTTCATAGGAGCAGCTATCCTAATATCCCTCAGACCCAAGTGTGCCTACTGTGGTCTGGCTATACCCAGAAGACTGAATGAACTTGAAACAAGCTGCACCCTGACTCGGTGCTGTTTGTTTTCTTCCAACAAACCCAGTTCATGAGTGCTTGCTAAATATTACGGAGTATCTGAATGCACGTGGAACTAAAAATGCTACAATAGCTTTTTTCCAAGTAGGTTGTCCCCATGGCACTGATATTTTAATGATTAATAATGCTGATCAGAAACTTTCTAAGTGCTTTTTTAAAAAAATGTAAAATGTTGCTTCTCTAAAATCAATACATTCTGCAAGAAATTTTTGATTTTGTGGAATTTTTTTTGATTTTTCACCTGGAAAATTAAACCAAAATATTTTATTTTAGGTTCGGTCAACCCAGTCTAGAATATTTCAGTTTGTTGAATGTAATTATAATATTTCATTTTGGGTCAGTTTGACATTAATCTGTACCTGCCTGAGTCTGTATTGGTGCTCCCTGTCTGGACTACAGATCCCATAACGTACTGTGACATTCTCTTTGTCAGAAAAGCTATTTTGCCTCATGGGATATGTAGTCTGGGCGGGGAGTTTGATTCACAGAGGAAAATAGAAGCATGATGCACCTAAACTACCAGTCCCATGAGTCACTGCTGCACCCTGGTGACCACAATTCAGCATTGTACTGAGCAAAAATGAAATGTGGTGAGGACATTCTGGAATTTGACCAATTCTAGTTATCATTAAAGCGCCTTACACATTTATTATTATATGATAAATCATGCTATTTGATTAATAAGGTGGATTTGCCCAATGTTTAAATATGTTCTTTATGAACAGTGTATGTATGTCTGTGAGTGACGAGAACCTCTAATAGAATATGAAAGCTGCATTATGAAGAGACCTTACAGTCTCTGGTAGGATAGCTCACCTAGAGCTAACCTCAAGGAGTAAAATGAGAGGATGTTTTCCTTCCAGCTGCTGAGGGGGCATGCTACCGTGGAATTTTTTTTTTTTTTTTAATTTTAGGTGTTGAAAATTGGCTATTTCCTGCAATACATATGTGTGTGACACGTACATGACATAGTTGAAACTTCTGGAAAACCTTATAAAATTACTCCTGCCCTTGGAAGCTGTAGGAATTGGAAAATATGGAAATAATTTGGAATTAGGCATTTTAAGTCATTTCAGAAGCGCCAAAATGACTTGCAGTTTTTTTTACAGAGAAGAAATTCCAAAAGGAATGTCCAAATATTTCCTTCTGGTGGTTTTGAAATGACTTGAGATGCTATAAATCCGTATTGGTCCCAAGGAGATGCAGTGGATGAACTTGCTGCTCTTTTTATCTTTAAGGTCTTATGATTTCCCTTCAGTCAACACCGTGCTAGTGCTTCAGCATGGGCTTGAACCCACTGCCCTCTTGCTGGTGTGCTCTGCTGGATCAGATATACAATGGCAGACCTGGCAGTGCGGGGTGGGTAAAGAACCCAAGATGCTTTTCCAGTGTGAAGAGGCGTTTGCCCAAATTCCAATCTGCTGTAGCTAGAGCCCTTTCTAATCCTTACAGTCAAGCTACGTGGGCTGGGAGTTTTTAAGGAACCAAAGGCAGCTAAAGGCCTCACCCCCTTAAGCTATATCTACACAGCATCATTATTCCTGAGTAAGCTATTCTGGAAGAGGTATTCCCAAATAGCTTATTCTGCAATAGCACAGCTACACACAAAGACTGTGGCCACTCTACCCCTGGCTTTCAGAAGGGGTATGTAAATGACAGGGATCAGCACTGTCTAATGAGGCACTGACATGAACATTCAGTGCCTCTTTAGCGTAATGGTGGCCAGTTGCACTTCAAAAGTGCTGCCTTCGAAATGCACACTGGCTGTATAGACACAGTGCTTCGACATAAACCCCGGACTTCAAAATTCCCTTCTTCCCAATTCGTCTGGGGGCTTACAGCCAGGAACCCTCTTTGCAATTAGGTGCATATAACTATTTTTCTGGGCATCTGGAGGCAAAGCCCACCCCACCCGTGTAACTTAAAGCAGTGCTGTGATCAGTTCCCCACTTAGGCAGACACAATTTAAACAGATGTCTCCACTACCTCTCAGGAGTCTGCTTCCATTTTGCTTTGAGAAAAAAAGAATCATTTTGGGGGTAAAAATACACTGGGGAGAGGATGGAGAGGGGAGAGAAATTATTTCCTGATCAGCTGTAGGATGGAGCACAGGTTAGACAGGAGCTGCTGTGTTTAATGTCACTGTTGTCGCAGAATGTTGCAGTTACTTGTGCCTGGGGGTCTGCAGCCTCAAAGATGTTCTAACTTAAACTGGGGACTGACTTAACTTCCTGCAGCCCCTGGAAATGTTGCAGCACAAAGGGGTTACCCTCTCCTGTGCTGCTGGGCTCAGTCAGGCCCTGGGGAGCCTTGTGTGATGGGAGGAGGGCTGGGCCCCTTATGTACCAGCATACGCAGGCATGAGCTCAGTTTATGGTTGTGCTGCTCTGTTTGCAGCATAAAGCTTCACACCTGAAAAATAAAAGCGAAGTTGCTAAAAAATGAAAACTGCCCAATTCCCAGTTGTTACGCTGCTTTGAGAAGGTCAGACTAAATTCCACTGAAAGAACTCCTGGCTTGGCTGAAGTCAGTAGGCTATCACCCTGTGCTAAACATAACAAGTGCATGGCAGATATTAAGGGGGAAAGTTGCCAACAGAAATGGGACAGTGTTTTTTGTCCATATATCTATGTGCTATGGCCTGGCAACGTAGTTGGAGTAAGGCTTCTGAACCGTCTGCCAATAGGACATCAATAGCTTATCAGGATATCCATGAAGACTAACAAAAAGTGGGGTTTGTTTATACATTTGATGGGGGAGTCCCAAGGGCAGCTCTTATCTTCTGTTGCACCAAACACTGGACTTTTTCTTCAGTCCAAAGTGCACTCTGCAACAAAGCCATGAATACAACATGGGCTGGTCACGAACAGGAGGAGGTTGACCTACAATGCAGCTTAGCAAAGCATTTTACAGATAGCAGCTACTCATTTCGGCTGCGACTGCAACTTTCTTTCTTGTTCCCTTTAATATCCACCAACAGTCCTGTAGCTAAATCATGAGGCTGTCTCCTCCTCCTCTTGGACTTCTAACCATCTGGAGGCTGGGAATTCCTTCGTACTTCCTTTGTTATTGGAGGCAGAGGTTCCCAGATTGGCATGGAGTCTGGCTTGGTAAATTCAATCAGATAAATTGAGAACTGACCCAGACCTGTACTTGAAACTTCAATTTCACCCCACATATTTCCAGGGTTGTAAAAGTTCCATTAATTTGTGTTTATTTTTAGCCTGTCACTGAATTATGTGATTTATCCAGGACTAAAAATGGTCATAACAGCATACTGTATCCAATGAAAGGCCTGTTGCATTGCCATGAAATTTCTGCCTACTTGGAGGAAAGATTCCTAGAGATTTCAAGAGCACAAATTCCAGATTCCATGAGACCTTCAGCTTGATTTCCTTTCCTGCAAAGCAAAATAGTTTTAAAATGACTTATTAGTACCAATGAAAGTGACTTTCTGTTCCCTCATGTATTAGTAACAATTGATCTATTGGAAACAATCTAAAGCTACAAAATCAGAAAGCCTCTCTGTAGCTGATTTTGGTAATGCCATACAATAGCGGTGCTTTGTCCTAAAGTAATTAGGGGCAGACAGCATGCAGGAGGTCACCAATGAATGGATGGATCTTAGCCTGAGTGCTACAAGTACGACAAGAAAAGAAACAGTGTGTGCTATTTTAGTCTGTCTATTGTTGGTATTTTCTTTCCATCTTTAAAATGGGTTCAGTTTGCAAGGTGATGTTCTCATGTTTCAACCAGTTTGAGTCAGTTTCAGAATGCGAATTGATCAGGTATCATGTGCATGGGGGCTTCTGTTACCAAGTTTTGCAGTATTTTCTCCATACCGATGCAAAAAGAGCAGTTTTGCTAAATTCTAGGGCAAATTGAAAATGGTGATGGGAGTGCTGAGGAGTGGAGGAATTCCCCGTATGAGAACAGTGTCACACAAGATTTCAAATCCAACCCCTCTCTGGTTTTGTGCCACTCTAGGCCACTTCTGCCTGTTAAGCAAATTGATAGCAGCAATCCCTTCTTGCTGCCAGTATCACATTAATTTACACTGCTCAACTTTATGCTCCAAGGGGCCACTGACAGGTGTTTTTATGCAAAGCCTCCGCTGTTGGTAAGCCACAGTGCTACCTGGATGGGCCGTAGGAAAATGGAGCACCATACTGCCCCTGGGATCCCTGACCCAAGCCCACAGGCTGAATAAGGTCATGTCAGTGCTACACAGCCCTGCTGTTCTGAGGCCATGGGTGGTGTTGGGTGATAAGGAAGCTCCTGTTGTTTCCCTGGCAGAAGTTCTGGCTGGCTTTTGATTTTCAAGCCCCCTGGTGCTGCTTGTCCTTCTATTATTCATACACAGGAACCTAATGGGAAGCCCTGGGTTTAGACCTGGGGGAACTGTGCCCAGTGAGCTGTGTGGGTGCTGCTCTTTTCATTGGAAATCCAAATCACTAATGAGGATGCAGAAAGACGCTGCCGCTGTGCTGCTTCTGTCATTGGCTAGGCAGAACAACCAGAGCAAGAGCATCAGGCTCGTCCTGTGCTGGCTATTGGAGGATGGACAGGACACTTGTAGTTTAGGGCTTGTGATCCAATTAAGCTCCAGCAAAAGCAGGTGCAACGCTTGTTGACACCAACACTGAATTTAGATCAGGGATGCTGGTTCTTTGCCTTTAACTGGGTCACCCCATGGTGACCTCCACAGCCCTTTTCTCTTCTCCTGGCTCCCTTTGAGTTACATCTTTCTTTGCTTTTGCATTTGCCCATCTACTGTGTTTGGGCCCTCTTAAAAGCAAGGAGAGTGTAGCACCCAACCCTTTCCCCAATTCCAGGCTCTCATCTGGCCACAGAGAACCCTCATGTGAGTGCAGGAAGGAATCACTCCTTTAGAATTAGTCAGGTGCATTGTATGAGTCAAGAAGAGAGTTAAGATAACCTGCTTCTGAAATGCTAGACTGGAGGTACCTATTATGGGCTTTTTGCCAACAGCAGCCTGGCCTTTACTGATTAGCGTTGATGGGCAGGGTCAGATGTAAAAGAACTTTTTAGTTTATTTTTGTGACTGGCCAGATTCCTCAATGTAATTTTCACAGCCTCACCTACCTTATATTCATCCAGCTGTATTCATTCTGCTCTAGATCTTTACATCTATTTCAAGAAAGCAGAGACCAGCATTCCTCCAGTCACATTTCCCTTACGGTGCCCTTCCATTTGGCACTAACTGTGTTTAATATTTCATTCTGCATTTTCATAGCTGTGCACTTATCCACATTAATTATTAAATGGCCACACTTCTTGAAAGAAACGTGCAGATAAAGACTGTCAGCCTCTGCTGTTTTTTCAAGGGTGACACATACTAATCAGGGCGCAATCTTTTATTTCTAGAACTTTGGAATTAAAAAAATACCAAAGTTCCCATTTTTCCTAGAGTCACTTGAAAGTCTAATACCCGATGCTGATCTAACACTGGTCATGCTGAAGTCCCTGAGAGTTTTACCACTGACGTCCATGGGAGCAGAGCTAGGCTGATGCTGATCACTTTTAATAGCCTGATGCTAGGAATCCAATAGGTAGGTGGCTCGTTAACTATTGTGGGATTGCCCTCAGCTACATTTGCATAAATGGGGAGGGACTCCACTGACGTCAACAGAGTTTACTTAAAGGTACACGGGATTACTAAGACCAACGTGGTCCCCCTGCATTGTCAGCTACTATCACTACTGGCAGCTCCCCCAACATCATCCCAGCCTGAAATAAATCATTATAATTAATATTTTGATGTAAGATAAAAGTAAGAAATGAAACACCCAACATTAAACCTCTTGACATTGTCAAAAATGTTTTTTGACGTTTTGCCATGGAAAATAGTTCAGTTGAAAACCAATATGTTCCCACGCCACATTGTGATTTCAACGAATATGCATTTCTCAAGGAAAAATTGTTTTCCAACCAGCTCTACTCCCTGTTCACCTACAGCATGTGTCTGAAAATCTTTTGTTGTGGTACCCCTCGAAGGGCTCAGTGGCTCACTGCTGGTCTATGAGCAACAACTTATGAGCCTCTGTGTTAAGACTGTCTGCCCATGAATAGCCCTTTGGCGAACATAGTGGATCTGGCTGTTGAATTTCACCCTGAACAACGAATGGAAACTCCTGGGACTGAGCTGCAGCTGACAAATTTGATGAGTCCCTCTTTCGGTCTGTATCCTCTTTGGAGAGCGCAGAGACCTCATGCACAGAGAGCTGGAAAGCAGGCAGCTTCTGAGGGCTTTCTCTAGTAAACGCTCACCCAAAAAGAGCAAATAATCAAACCCTTCCAAACAGCTACAGATCTGCTAATCTCCTGGCCAACACTTCCCCTGGAAATAGCCTAAAAATGCTCCATTTTTGGCCTGAACTTATCCTCACTTGTAGTCTGGCAGCATCTCATGTTCATCAGGCTGGCGTTCGCAGCTGGGCCTATATAATCCTCAAGAGACCTGAGGGTGTGTTTTTTCCCACTCAGTGCCATAGTCTTCTATTCTTTGGAGAAACTGGCAAGTATGAAACTACATGGCCTAGGTAAACTTTATATTCATTCCAGCTTCTCTTTGGCTTCCTTTTCTCCTCATTTGGACCATGGCCTGAAGTATAGAATAATTTATTCTGGTTAATATAAAGTTATGTACATCCCAAGCTTAATTTTTTTTTTTTTCCAATGTTCCTTCCTCAGCAGAGAAAACAGGAAATTATAAAGCAATTAGAAAAAAAAAACCACAATATGAAATATCTGACACTCTAGTCTTGCTGGAGAAAAGCATGAGAAAAGAAATTGGGGAACTGAGCAACATTATCTCAAAGCAAAAAAGGTAAATTTCTCCAAAGCCTGTTTTTCCCCACAGCCTGTTTCTCTACTCTCATTTGCACAGGCTTTGCAGCAAATGCTTGTTGCCCCACCCACTTCTTTTCAGTGAAAAATGCTGGTTTTGTCAAAAGCTGCACACTTAGAAAAATGTGTCAGTTGTGGTGAAAGTTTGTATAAAAGGAATAAAAACAAAAAGTTATAAAAGGTCACAAACAGAATGAAATATTTCAATTGATGCCCCCCGCACATTTTTCTCTACAGCATTTTATTTTGTGATCACTTTTGAGCTACCTTGTTTTCTTTCTGTTCTGGAATGGAATATTCTATGTAACTTGCTGAGCTTCCTGTGACATTAGAAACGTGACTCCAGTTCGGCTCTAGGCACAATCCATTGAATCCTGTGGCACTGCACCTCATTTACAAAGGTGTAAGCGAGAGGAGATTCGGCAGTCCCCTTCTCCCTTCCCAGGACTGGCCTGGAGGACACGGACAGGCAGCTGATAAGATAGGATGTACACGCAGTTAGTCTGCATGCTGTGTTATTGTCACCTCGCCTGCCAGCTCCCCTCTATCTGTTTCCGTTTATTCGGTTCAGTGATATTTTGTGTGTTGGTGTTAGCCCTCTTTGTTAGTCCTTGGAGGGGGACTCTTTACAAGATGTTTGTGCAGCGTCTAGCACAATGGGGCCGTGATCCCTGACTGGTGGCCAGGCCTGCCAACAGAGCAGAGGGTAAGAGGGGCGGTTGCCCAGGGGCCTGGAATTTCAAAGGGGCCCAGAGCTCAGGCTGGTGCCTCTGCTATTTTGGCAACAGCACTCGCCTGAGCTCAGGCTCCTTTGAACTGCCATGGCAGCACCACTCCATGTGGCTGGGGATGGGTGGGCAAACCCAGCGCTGCAGTTTAGGTGGCGCTAATGGCTGTCTTCACTTGCCCCCACCCCTTCCACGGCATGGAGCTGGGCATCGTCCTAGCTTGTCCCGGGGCCCCTGGTGGCTGTCAGTCCCCCTTCTCATGAGGGTAGGAGGCTGTGCTGTGGGGGTTTCCCCAAACCATAACTTTGACCGAGGACAGAGTTGAGATATGAGACTTCCCTGAAGCCAGGGGGCCCCCAATTGGCTGAGGCCCCTGGGCATGGGCCCCATGACTAATCTGCCACTGATTGTAATAATTAACAATATAAAATATCAAATGTCAAAAGCAATCTAAAAAGTCATTCCAAACTAAACTAGTGCTGAGAGACCATGGGAAAAATGACTTTAGGCTTTTTATGCTTCAGTTTCTCCATCTGTAAAAGGGGGGCTATTCTGTCCTCTTTTGTAAACCACTATAGAAGAGGTTGGCACAATTCTTTTTCTAAGACATGGTGAATAGCCTCTAGTTACTCTTTGCGTATTGGGAGCCAAGAGTGCACTCAAGGGCAAAAAATGGCTCCTAATATTTTCTGGCCCAGTCCAGCTTTTACTGAAGTGAATGGGAAGGCTTGCAGTGACTTTAATAATAGCTAGATCAGACCTGTATCGAGGACACCCTGCAAAGTATCAAGCCTCTGGGAAATCCAGTGTGTTCCAAAATCACACCCTGCCCCATTCCCTGGCTGAAATGAAACTACCTCCAGAGTAACACCCAGCATCTGCTTTGCATCTGCAGCAAAATGCCCCTGGCTCTAGCGTTATTTATTTATTTGCATGCAAAGAACTCAGCTATGCTTTCTATTTGCATTGGGATCACAAGCTTGTCTTAGTCAGGACCTGTTCCCTGGATGGGACCCCAGACATTCCCAGTTCATTTTTCCCCCTTTATGATTTGTGTAGCGCTCTATCTACTCAAAGTGCAGCTGCCAGGCTCGGTGAGTACAAATTACCAGAAAGGCATTAAAACCCTTCCAGGTTGGCAAATTTTAGTTCAGACTGTAAAGTGTGAGTTTCACTACCCCCTGGGTATTTTAAGTCTCTTCTGAAGCCAAAAAAATGCCATTGCTTCAAGAGATGAGCTGGCAGACTGGTTTTTATTGTCATCTGTTATAGACAGGGGAGGAAGCTTTGGGTTGTGCTTTTCAGGAACACAAAGTGTTGACGGTGGGCAAAAGTGTGCACCATCTAAGAGCAGAAGATACTGCTCTTCTGCACCTTCCAACATAGCATTCCTAGTGAGGGAACATTAGGAAAGCGGTTTCCAACCTTTCCCCTAATGCAGACCCCCCCCATCACAGCCCCTCTGGTCATCATTTTGTACGTGTGGCTGGGATGATGTTTTCCGATGTGTATTTCTCTGCATTTATTAGCATTGAATTTCATCTGCCATTTTGTTGCCCCATCACCCAGTTCTACGGGAGCCCTTTGGACGGTTTCACAATCAGCTTTGGACTTGACTATTTTGAGCAATTAGGGATCATTTGCAAACTTTTCCCCTTCACTGTTTTGCCACTTTTTCAGATAATCTGTAATGTGTTGACCAGCATTAGTCCTTCTCCAGGTCCTACAGGGAACCCCATGATTCACCTGTGAAAACTGACCATTAATTCTCATCTGTTATTTCCTAATGTTGTCACTGACTGATTGACAAGATCCCCTTCCCTCTGACCCCAGGACCACTCACTTGGCTTAAGAGCCTTCAGCAACAGACCTTGTCAAAGTCTCTCTCAATGACCCAGTACGTTATATCCATGGGACCCCTCCTTGTCCACGTGCCTGTTGATGCCATTAAAGAATTCTAAAGGTTTGGCATGGTATGATTTCCCTTCAAAAAAGCCATGTTGACTCTTCCCAGAATGTTGGGTTCCTTTAAGCATCCAATAATTCTCTTCTAAATGACAGTTTGATTCAATTTGCTAGGTGCTTAAATTAAGCTTCCTGATCTGCAGTTTTCAAGATTGACTCTGGAATTGTTTTAAACAATAAGCATTATGTTAACTATCCTCCAGTCATGAGGCACAGAGGCTGATTTAAACAATAGCTTACAACCACAGTTAGTTGTTCTCCAATTTCATATTTGAATTCTTCCAGAGCTCTTGGGTAAATGCCAGCTGAGCCTGGTGATTTGTTACTATTTGATTTTTCAATTTCCACCAGAATTTGCTTCTCTTTTGACACCTTGTTCTGGGACAGTTTCTCAGGTGTGTTCTTCGACCCCTACCCCCAGAATATCTCCCACCCCCAAAATAAAATCTCCTGTGTGGGAATTTCCCTCACATCCACTACAGTGAAGACTGATGAAAAAAACCAGCTTTACGAAAAGCGCCGTATCTTTTGCAAGTGCTGCTCTGCTGATTGGCAGACTTCCTGTTCCTCATGTGCTCACAGTTTTTGGTTTTGCTGTTAGTTTTAGTGTCTTTTGCTGGTTGATCTTCAAATCTTTTTCGGACTGTCTAATTAATTGGCCTGCCAGAGTTTACACTCCTATTCTCCCAAACTAAGATCTGAATTGCAGTTTTTACAGGATTTTCTTTGGTCTCTAGCTGCCTGTTTTACCCTGCTGTGTAGTCATGGTGACATTTTTGGGTCCTTTTACTTGGGATATATTGTGGCAAGGTCCCCCTTTATCTTGCCAGGGTCCCACATGCCTCCCTTCTTGCTGGAGGAATTAGGCTGCACCCACTTGTGTCTGGTCAGCTGCTCAGTCCTTCCCCCCCCTTTGCCATGCTTACGGCTTCAGTCTCTCCAGGGGAGGGGAGGGGAGCTCAAGCACCCTCCTATGGAGCTACTCCATTCCCCCCACCACTGTCTTTTGTAAACCCTGCCCACTCTCCTTAGTTGTCTTCTCACCTCTTATCTCACTCCACCCCATTCCCTAGTCCACCTCCTCTCTTACTCTCCCCCATCCCCCTGACTGGGACGGCTTTTTGAAAGGTCTGCCAGCCATGTCAGCAGTGTGATCAGCTGGCCCTCATTGATTAATTGCAGGCTCTCCCTGTTGCTTCCACCTGTGTGCTTAACTAGTTCTTTCTATTCTTCCCCTAGCCTAGGTTGAGCTGCTTTTCACCCTTCCTACCAGGGTCTGCTGGGCTGACCCTGTTATAACATATTTAGTTTGAACCTCCATTATGTAGTTGTTACAGAGTTTCACTACAGCTTGCAGGCATGTTACTCATATTGGGATTGGTTTTTTTTTTTTCATTTCTGTTTAACTGGTTTCCTCATTTTTGCGTTATTTTTGTGTAGCTCCCCTTTTTGAAGTTAAATGCTGCTGTGGTAGCATTTTTAGGTATTCTCCACTCCTGAAAAGGATGTTAAGTTTAATTATATTAAATATACTATGTCAGTGTTTCTCAACTGGGTTATGTGTACCGGGGTGGGGTGCGGGGTGGAGGGTTCACCAAGGTCTTACAGCAGGTGCATCAACTCATGTAGATATTTGCCTAGTTTTACAACAGGCTACATAAAACCACCAGTAAATCAGTACAATCTAAAAGTTCATTCAGACAATTACTTATTTCTACTATGTTATATGCCTTATATTGAAATATAAGCACTATTTCTATTCCAATTCATTTATTTGATAATACAACAGTAGAAAGCCAGCAAGTTTTCAGTAGTAGTCTTTGGTGATATTTATGCATGGTTTTGTAAGTAAGCAGTTTTTAAGTGAGGCGTAACTTGGTAGTCTACAAAACAAATCTGACTCCTGAACAGGGTATAGTAATCTGGAAAAGCTGAATGGCGTTTGTTTCAAGAAATCAGATTACATTAGGACCATGTTTTTCATTCAATAGTACGTGTACCCTGAGAGGTACATGAGAGAAACCTAGGGGTACTTATAATGTTTTTAGAGGGCTACTTTATTAAAGAAGGTGGAGAAACACTGCACTATATTAATACCAAGTGGCTTAACTTTTTGGACCAGATCCTGTGCACTGATTGGGACAAAATCAAGAATTGTCTCTCTGGTTATGAATTCCCTGTTTCTCGTGAACTCAGAAGCCAAAGTTCCATTGAATTTAATGGGCTGTATTTGACTTCACCACAGCTAATACAAAAAACCTAATGGCCTGAGCCCCTTGGGGTCTGTAGCTAATTCTGCAAAGCCAAGTGATTTGGTAGTTCAAGATGAGCTTTTGAGAAGGAACCGGATGCCCAAATGTTTCTCCGTGTTTGTGCTCCAGGTTCCCAACCCTACAAAGTTTACTGCTGAAGTTGTCCATGTTTGCGTTTGAGTATGAAGTCGGTGGGTCTATTTCTCTGAGTAGACTTGGCCCATAATCATTCTGCAGTTCCCTGTCCCTGCTCAGAGAAAGGGTTTAAAATGAGATAGCAACTGGCCTGGTCAGCCTGTGCTCATCTTGGATGGGTGCTGTCCAATGAGTTATTGAATAAGACCTGCCTTGGAGAAGTGTAGACAAGTCCAGGCCAAGAGGCCCTGGGGCCTGGCATTTTAAAGGGACCTGGAGCTCTGGCCACTCCCACTGCTACTTTGTCAGTGGGGTGGTCAGAGAGCTGGGCCCCTGTGAAAAGCTCCACGTGGCTCTGAGGAGTGTGTGCGGGGTGCGAAAGGCAACGTCATGGTCCAGACAGTTCCAAGGGCTGACTACCCTAGGCCACACCCCTTGAGCCCTTGGTCCTGTCCCCTCTGGGTATGTGGAGCCAGGCCCCACTACCACCTTGTCCCTGGCCTGCAGTGGCTGTTGGCTGCACTGGGAGAGACCCAATGCTGAGCCTTAATCACTGGCTTAATTTTAAATTATTCCTTTATAAGGGTTTGGGAGACACCTTATTTTCTGCACATCACTGCACACATACCACTAAGTTGGGTGAGCTGAGGTTTGGGACAGGATTTTATTTTACTTACATGTGTCTGAGATTGTAAAAAGTTAGAATCAGAGTGAAGGGGGGGAATAGTTGTAAATGGGTGAATGTCATATAAATAGCAGAAAACCTGTTAAATCTATTTGCAATTCACACCCCATAATTTCAAATTCCACCTCTGAGAGCACTGCTTGGAATTTAGCACTTTTAATTGTCCAGTAAATTTCCTTTTAGACAGCTGCTTCATAAACTGCCATTGCCGCGAATGGTGAGAAAAAACAGATAACTGATTTATCATAGTACGGAGACTAAAGGAGCCATTTGTGTGTTAGGAGTTTTCCCCTCTGTTTCACTTAAATGAACATGCAAAGGCAATTGGTTACAGATCTGCAGTCTGGCTAGAGGCACTGGCTGTATTGCTTACAGGCACAAACACTCATGTGTCAGACGTTGCTTTTCCATCACTAACCTGGAATAATCCCTCAAAAGTATGTGGCTTGCACTGTTCACTCTGGCCGTGAGCTCACTGTGTCTTGTTACAACAGCAAATTATTTTCTGCTGCTCAGGGAGCGTGCAAGCTTCGGATCATACAGCCATAAGGTAATAGGCTATAATTCAATTAGAGCTCAGGAACAATCTTCTGAGTTATGTCACATCAATTTAGCCTGATGACGGTTTCTTGGAGGTCTCGGGACTAGACCAATGGGGGGACTGCACTTTAAAAAAAGCCTTCTTGTCAGAACCTGTTATAGGATCCTGAAGCAGTCACGGGACTGCTCAACATCCACAAAAACTGGATGGAGGGTGGCTCAGTCTGTTTTGATTTAAAAGTAATCAGAGTTGCAACAAAAGTATATTGTACCCATATTGACACTACTTCCAGTTATGTGTTCTTCCTTAGTGTATTCCACACAGATATGCAGACATGCAGTTGATCCTTCCTTCCTTCCTTCCACCAGACTGAATTAGTATTAAGCATAATAGATGTACCAGAGTATGTGTGAATCTTATTCACAAATATACATACACATAGGCCGCACCTACGCTTCAGCAATCCTTCGAAAAAAGTTCTTCCAAAAGAGATCTTCCAAAAAAGCTTCTTTTGAAGGATTGCATCTACACACAAGAAAGTGGATTGAAAGAGCGATCTGCTCCTTCAATAGAGCGTTTACACAGCCCCTGAAAAATCCGGTGTCATGAGGACTGGTCTTTCAAAAGAAGGGCCTGTGGAGCCTCTACATACACTTTTTTTTTTTTCAAAAGACTCTTTTGGAAAAAGGCACTCTTTCCCAGCTGGGAGAGGAGGAGGGCTGCCAGAAAGGGCTGCATTCTTTCTATTTCTGATCAAGAGAGTGCATTTTGTGTATAGACACTTTGTGGTTTTTTTTAAAAAAGGTCCAGCTTTTCTGAAAAAACTTGCTAGTGTAGACACAGCCATACATGTTAAAAATCTTATGTACGATGAGCATCAAGCTGTAAAATACTGCATACATAACAATAATTGTCAATCTGAAGGGACGGTTACATGAATAGAGCACCACCCTTCATTTATTTTCTTATGGGCAGCTTTTATTCTCAGAACATATTTTTGTGTTTGGGGTTGGGGAGCTTTTTACCTGATGGATGGCCAAAAGAAAAGAGAGCTCCTTCAAGAATCAGAAGCCATGCACATGGCAGCTCTGGGGAAGTTGGTGAAGCTTGTATGTTTGTATTCCAGGCTTATGGACACAATCAGTCAAGACACAGCTCTGAGCCAGAGGCAGAGGAGCAGGTCTAACAATAACTGCTGATACCTTCATACAGAAAATCAAGAATTCAAGAGCAGTAGGCATAAAAATCCATCCTTGGGACTGAGAGAGAGAAACTCTCCAGGAGCAGGGCACTGGGTGGCTGGAGGAGGACCCTGAGAGGCTCTCTGGGGAAAAGGAAACAACTGCAGATTATGAGGAGTGAGACCCTGGAAAGGCCTTTACTGGTGGCAAAGGACAAGGTTTCAGTGGGTGCTTTGGTGAGTCCAGCCCCCAGTTAACATCTGCCCACACAACATGTTGTCCATTTTTCCCTCCAGCCCTGGTGGACAAAGACAAGAGCTTAAAACAGGCTGCTACCTGCTACACTGGAACATCTTAGGCTGAATTCTGATGGAAACGAAAGTTTCAAGACAACTGAAGAGAAGGATGGATGCTTAATCTCTTCATTAAAGACAGACTGCACTGCTTTCCTCCAAAGATATCATCCTGTTCAGCTTGAGACAAGACCATGCCCTCATTGTCTATCTGTCAAATCTGCCTACCTCTCTTTTACATCCAGTTTCTCTTTCTTTGTATTGGTGTAAATGACAACACGAGGCAGCGCATCAGAGCCTTAGACGTCTATTCTCTCAGCACTAACACATTTTTGCGCTTTGTTTTCATCTTTATTTTTCTCCAGAACTGTCTAACCTATTTCTTTTTAGGTCTCTTTTTCCTTGACAAAGTCCAAACCCTCACTAAAACAACACACTCAGAGTCAAACCTTGCAAAGAAACACCTGAACTACAGACATGGACTTCCCGGTACAAGCCGCATCTGTGCACTGTGTGAGCCCTAAAGTGGCATTCCAATTTATTTTCCACTGACAGGCTCACTCACTAAAAAGGAACCAGCTGGTTAAATGGCTGTAGAACCTCTACACCAATGAACCAGGCTGGTGGCTACTTTACCGTGCCTGTATGACCAATAGGCCAGGCAAATAAATCAACTGGTGATTGTGGGGACCTTTTAACATGAATAAAGGAACAGTAATATTCTCATTATTGACGAGCTGATAGACATCACTTGTTAACCTTTTAAACATACACACACACCCCACTCTGCACTGGTCTGAATGTCTGCAGGGTAACAGAGAAGCAGCTGCCTAGGCCTGAAGCCAAACCGCCTGCAGCACTGCTAGACAGTAACTGTCACTGTAGGCACTCCCTCTGTCTCCTCATGGACTTAGTCTCATAGTCAGGTAAAGCCAAGAGTAATTGCATATACGAGAGTTCAAATAGTCACATGCATGAAAATTAGCAGGATCAGGGTCTCACCTTGAAGAAAAACAGCAAAGCAAAATATTGAGAAGCTGCAGGTTACAGATGAGAGCTGTCTGCCCCTCGTAAATGGGCAGGTGAGAGTAGTAGCTGAAACAGACTCCAGAGTATGTCTTGTTCCCTGTCAGCCAGGAGCCTGGATTGTAGGGATGCAATGTGAAATGTGGCCTGATTTTCAGGCTGCCTCGTGGACCTGATCCAAAGTCTTCAGAAGCCAGTGGGAAGCTTGTCACTGACTCCTATTGGACCACATGGGCATCTTTTTGATGCCAGCTATGCAGGTGGCCCTGCAAGACAGCTGCACTGGCTGCAGCTGGAGTGGGCCTGAGGATAGCCACTTGGGTGGCCCTGGGACCAACTGCACTGGCTGCTGCTTGGGTGGCTCCAGGCAGCTGCCCTGGGGACCCTCCAAGCAGAAATCCTGGGGTTGGCCCCAGGGACTGCTGGAGCAGCAGCAAACCTGGGGGCTGCCCTGGGGTGGCCTTAGCAGTGGCTAGCGTGTGGTGCAGGGGCCTTGTAGCAGTGGCTGGCCAGAGGCCGTCAGTCCCTGTCAGCCCCTGGCACCCCCACACATCAGCAGCAACCTAGATGCAGCTAAGATTTAGTTGGGGTATTTACAGTAAAAGTCACGGACATGTCTCTGGGCATCACTTTTTGTTTAGTGGCTGTGCCCTGCCCATGACTTACTACAAATACTCGTGACTAAATCTTAGCTTTAGCGATCATGCAGTGGTTTCATGATCTGAGGTGATGACGATAATAAGCCAAGAGCTACTACACTAATCAGCACGGTGAGCTCAATCGACGTTCAACTCTTCCACTGAATGGAGGGGAGCACATTCTAGCTGTGGTGACAAAGCTGTTGTTGCAGCAGGCTGTGCCCATTCTGGAGTCTGGCTGAGTCATCCAGAATTCCTCCTGGGAGAAGCCAGTGCACTGGAAAACCTCTTCACTCCACCTCTTGCAGCTCCAGAGAGGGCTGTGGCTTTATGCCATGATCCCACCCTAAGGAGTTAGCTAGCTAGCGCCAGAGCTATACCTTGCTTTCTAACAGAGGCCAAGTCAGCACTTGGAGGTAAAATCAATTTTAGATACACAAATCCAGCTATGAGAATTGCACAGCTGGAGTCCATGTATCTAAAATTAATATTTGCCACTGCTCACACTGCAGAGTTTTGATGGGAAAAGCTCTTCTGTGGACTTCCTTTGCTCCTAAGTACTCCCTTACAGGAGTTCTGGTGCTAGCCAGGTGTCCTGTGAGGTCGATTTAGCACGTGTCTACTAGGATGCTAAATCGAACCCCCCAGAAGATGGACCACAGCAGGGTCAATGTTCCCTGCAGTGATGATGTACCCATAGTCATCCACACCATTCCAAACAACTCTTCAACCCTCTGTACGCATTTCCCCATTCTCCTAAATCTCTCTAGCACTTTGGGGAAGAGCTGCCAACCCACCATCCAATAATCACCCTTGCGGCTCGTGAAGTAGCACTACAATTATTGCGAGTGTCAGTTCTGAATGGGATCTTAATATAAGGAGGGAAATAATATGTTAAAAGTTAATTTGCCATAAAATATGTCCAAATCCTTTTTTTCTTTTTTTTTTGCTTTTCCAAGGGATTTTTAACCGGGTAGTGAAGCGAGGCTGAAATGGTTTGCAGCAATAACGGCCTTGTCAGAGAGGTGATAGATATCGCTTTACGGATGGTAAAAAGATATGAATCAAGCTTGTCTGCCAGCATGATTACCTAATTGTACCAGGAGAGTTCAACAAGGCCACTGCCGTTGCTCCGATTAGACAGTATCTTTAGGTTATTCCACTGCTGTGCCTTATCGCTCAGGACCCAAGGCGCAGAAGAAATACGTCAACGCAGCTATCAAGAACTGAATGAAGTATCCACTGCAGCGGAGATTTCACCTCGCCACTTCTGAACTGAGCACCCTGGAGGAGAAATGGAATATTAAAAAGTATGGTGCATCATAAGAGAAAGGGATGGGGAGGTGGATGATGGGTAAAAGCTCTTATTATGGCTTTGGTAATATTGATCTTCTCATTAATAACACAATGAACCTTAAGTGAAATTCAAGTGTCAGTGCCAAGGCAGGTTAGTTCTATCATAAAAGGGACACCAGGCCACTAAAGAATGTTGCTATTGAAAGAGATACAGAGAGTGGCTGTGTTTTTTTGGGACTGGTTTTGCTTAGTAGATTCTGGTGTGTTGGGTTTGTGCAGGGTCTGGGGTTTGTTTAGGTTTCTGAGTTTCTCTGAACTGGAAAACTCCAAGTGACATTTCCATGAAACTCACTAGGCTTCTAACAAAGCTGCAGGTTGACCCTCTCTAGTCCTGCACCTCAGGACCTGATCAGTGCTAAATGACAGAATTTGCTGGACCGCAGGAGGTCAATATTGTCTAGCAGCATTACCAACACTTCCGCTGCTTACCTGGCTCTTAGAAGACATTTAGGGTAAATTGCAGCTAAATAACAGCACAGAACACTGAGAGCCAGGACTGGTCACTATAAACAAACTTTATGGGGCCACAGGAAACTTGGCCACACCCATGATAAGTGGTCATTGGGCTAACTAAAATTGTGCCAGGCTATCGATGTTGCTGGAGGAGAGAGTGCTGCACTGGAGAGCTTCAACCTGGGCCAAGCTGCATGGCTTCTTTCCCATGACGTGATATCCCAGCTGCTTCCTTCTTCCCAGAGATAGTCCTACTGTTGGCTGACCAGCCAGTCAGCACAGGATGACCCACCCACCACACACATTCATCATTTTCTTCAAAACTTCTATTGGCCATTTTGGGGGGTTTCATCACCAATGTGCACTAAACAAATGAAACGTCTCATTTGCCAAAGAATGTTCAATTAGATTTTTCTTTGGGGTCTTTTTTAATGAACCCTTAAAAAATTGAAGGTGAACTATTTTTGGACTATTCTGCCAGCAAAAACTCCCTTCGTTGGCAGCCCCTTATTCCTGATTATTTCCAGGGGTAAGGGGCTGGTGACAGAGGGTTTTTTGCCAGCAGAACCACATCTTCATGTTGATGTGTCAAGTGGCTGCTATTATGCACATGAGGTGCTGAATATTCATATCAGAACATCATTTGCATTTTTAATCCCCTGCATTTACATAACCCTTCTGAAAGGGAGAGGTAGTGTAGATGCAGACCTGGCTAGAACCCCATGTTCTAACTTAATTTTGCTGTTGAGCTTTAAATGTGTATTTGCTAAATCCTTTCCAGCCAACACTCTCTTTTTTGCCAAGCTAAACCACTTCAGGGGAGACTTTAGAGGCAGCCTTTTCTCTTTGGCCATCTCTACACTTCAGAGTCTTGTTGACAGACCTGGGCTTTTGTAGACAAAACTCAGGGAGCATTTAGACACAAAAGGTGTTTTGTCAACAGTCTTGACAAAACAGAGCACTTTCCCCGACATTGTTATCCCTCTTCGTGTTGAGGAATAATGATTCTGTCAACAGAATTCTGTTGGCAAAAGTGCTTCCGGTCAACCATTCTGTCGAGAGAGGGCCAGGCAGTCTGGCTGCTCTCCGTCGACCAAGTGGGTTGAGTCTACGCATAAAAGCAGATTGAAAGAACAAGCTGTCAACAGAAGTTTTGCTGGTAGATCTCTGTCGACAGAGTGCTGTAGTGTAGATGTAGTTTTATGTCTATATTTTGGGGAACTGAACTCTTGACGTTTCTGATGCTTAAAAAATGCACCCCCTTCCATGCACAGCCAATTATCTCTCCTGGAATTTCCTTCCTGGAGCAAACTGCTGCTTTCCTCATGTTTGGTGGAGCTACATGGTTTGCTTTATTTGCCTGAGCTGGCTGAAGAGATGTAGATGTGTGCTCCAGATTGCTGGCTGAAATCCCGGAAGGGTCAGGTTCCCTCTTCAGATTGTATCTGTGCAGTCAGTTTCTTGGGGCAGTAACTCAATATGGTTTAACCGTTCCCTTCAAACCCAGGCAATGGCTTTTTTCACAACATTAAAAAGCTGAAGCCAATTACTTCCTTATGCTATTAAATGTCTGGGACATTGCACATATATTCCAACATCTGCATGACCTAATTTACAAACGCATCATCCCATGTGCAATGGCCACGGAAGCGATTTCATAAGCATCTCTTTGCTGCTTCCCGCTACTGAAGAAGATTCTTCTGTATTGCTCTCCTTAAAGGAAACCGAGCTAGACAGTGTCGGGAAGCAGTAGAACATGTGGAGTCTGAGGCAGAAAGTCTGACTGAAGATTATTACCTGCCATTAGAAACTATGTTAGGCCTTAGCAAACTCATTGAGCTAGAATAAGAGCTCCAGGTCAAAGAGAGAGCCAGGAAGCAAGCCCACATAGCTAAACGCCCCAGCACTTTGCAGATGTTCAGATTGAGATCCCAATAGTGAAACTGGCCTTATTTCTACAGAGGTGTGAACAAAATCCCTAATTTTTTGCATGTGTGCACAGCTCTCTCTCTCTCTCTCTCTCTGTCTCACACATACACACACACACAAATATGCCCAGAAGCTGAGGTCTGGATCTAATTCCACATCGGGCAGGCCCATCTTTATTAACAATGGACAATATAATTATAAAGGGCTTCCCTTTTTGCACCAGCAGTAAGTCCTCAGATGTCATAAATGTGCCCTAAACTGTTATGGGCCCAAAGGTGAAGCACAACTGAGGCAGGTATCAAAATCAGGAGCTCTTTTAGTATCAATAATCAAAATATATATAAGAAGAACCATCAACATCCTCATTTAGGTTTGAAATGAAATGGCCACTGTTCAGGGGAGCTCCACATTTTTAAGCTCAACTGACACACACACACATACACACACACACCCCACCCTCCACACCAGGGCCTATTTTTTTCAGCTTCTGAATGTTCAGAGATCCCATTGACTCCAGCCAGAGCTGTGGAACCTCAACGCTTCTGGACCTCGGTTCCTAAGACCTAGATGCTCAAAAGTATTCAGACACCTTTAAGGATCTGGGATTAAATGCCTGAAGATGGCCCCCATAAAACAAGACTCCCTAAACTAGTGTCCCTTGCTTTGAAAATGTTGGCATTGGAAACATTTCCTCCTGTTGTTTCTCATTCTTTGTCAAGTATCTCCACCCCCATATTCTAGATGGGACCATAAGCAAAAGGGCCAAATACTCCAAATGGTTTTTCTATTCTCAAAAGCTGGGTCTACACTACAGAGTTCTGTCAACATTCTGTTGACAAAACTAGGGAATGTCCACACCACAAATGCATTCTGTTGAGAATCTGTTGACAGAATGCAGCAGTTTTCCCAGCAAAGTTCTGTCTTGACCATACAAGGCAGAGCACCTCTGTCGACAGAGTCCATCAACAAAAAATAGCGTAGCCTCTCTGTGGGGACCCTCTGTGAACAAAAAGGGCTCCAGTTCACTGGGCAGCCCTGTTTGCAGAGCTTCCAGTTGGCTGTTCTGTTGACAGAGAGCTGGACAGTCTGGCCACCCTCTGTCGACAGAGTGCATTGATGGGGTAGCCTGTATTAGGCATGAACGTGTTCTGTAGACCGAGGTTCTGTCCGGAAATATCTGTCGACAGAACTCTGTAGTGTGGATGCAGCTATAGAGAATACTGGAAACAGTGGAAATTCCCTGACAAGTAATCAGATCAAACTGATTTACATATCACCATAAACAAACACACACACAAGGAGCAAGGCAGTGACCAAACCATCATGGTGAAGAATTCAGTATCACTTTTGCACACCTTGGAGGCTGGTATTTTTCTGATCCTACAGCACTATGATTTTAGGAAGCTTAGGTGGATCAACTAAGTGGCTCTTTGGTTGTGAATTATTAAGTACACTTATAGCTAGAGTTGTGCAAATAATGAAATTCTTGGTTTGTTGGCACTTCTGAAAAATGGAAACCAATTTCAAGTTGACCAAAAAATGAAACTTTTTTTGAAATTTTCAGCACCCAGGAAAGGGTGGGGGGGAAAGACCAAATGATTTTAAGAAGACTAAAATGCTTTGTTTGATGTAAAGATGTCAATTTTTTAATGTTCAAAATATTTTAAACACAATTTAGGGAAATTTCAAAACAAAAATAATTTGCAATAGAAATATTGAAACTTTTTTTTTCAAAAATATGAAAACTAAATGTTTGACTTTTCTGGAATTTGTTTTGAACCAAAACAAATCAGTGAATTCAATACCTATTTGAAAAATATTTTAGCTGACCTGAATCTGCACTTTTTTGCTAAAAAAGATTTTGCTCAAAATATTTCATCCAGCTTCATTCTGAAACCATTTTCAGCAAATATTTTACATGTGAATTAAGACATTAAAACTTCTTGGTTTCCACTAATGTCTGAGGATTAAGCTGTAACTGTGTATTTGGATCTAAAAGTGTTGCTATCTTCAGTAATCTAATAACTTCTGTCTCAAATCTACAAAAATTATGAGACAAGAACCAAAAACTCATGAGATTGAATTGAAAAATGTGTAATGTTTTTGAAATATTTGAAAAAGTTGGGTTCTTTTTATTTGCTGTCTAGTTTCTGATCCTTTAAATTTCACTCACTTCACATATGTGAGTTCCCTAACACTTGTGGTAGAAGGGAAAACTACTTTTTTTTCAAAGACTGAAATCTGGGATTCTCATGTGATCTCTGCATTCCGGCAACTAGTGGTGAAATCTCACCGGCCCATCTGACTTCAGGAACTGGGGCTTTTAGATAAACACATAACAGCATGAGACTCATTAAAATTTTGTGGTTTTGTCTTGAAGCTCCAGGTTTTGGAGACATAAGTGACTAAGTGAAAAGATCAGCTTTCATTAAGGAGAAAAAAAAAAAAAAGGAAAGAAAAGGACTTTTCTGTGTGCCTCATGACTTCAGAGGAAAGCTTGAAAACACAAATCCTAATGTCTGAAACAACAGGCAGTGAATAAAAAGAACAACCAACACAATTTTAAAAGGCTTGTGATTTTTAGGCCAATTTAATAATTGCTGGGGAGTGGTGTTCTTGTGTGTTTAGGGTCGGTAAGACCATGTTAACTGCAAACTGTTTAGTGGCAGAGTTTTGGCTGTGGTTGGAATTTACTCAGACACCAACAATTTCCTTTGCCTTTCACCTTTGAGACGGAGGTTGCAGTTAATAGACATTCCTTCGCGGCAGCAGTGAAGGCTCCAGGTGTTCAGCGCTTGGTTCATTCAGCTCACGCCTTGCACTGAAGTCATTAGGACTGTAATTGACCCCCCACCAGAAACATAAGCAAATGTAATCAAATAAATATTTTCCAGCTATTCCCTCCCAGCCCTTTGCTTTCAACCTGTCAGCATGCTAAAAAAATATCAGCGACACTATATGAGCCAAGTGGGCATCAATCACCCTACCCGCGAGCCTGGCAGACAAACCCATTCGTTTTTTAATCAATGTGAACACCGCCCCCACCCTGACCTCTCAGCCGTGAGTCCCCTCTCCCCTCTCTGAAACAGGCAACAGATTTCAATTTGGCTTCGAGCAAGGGATGCTCAATTGGGTTATTAAATTTCACACACTAATTGACACGCCTGTCGTAAAATATAAATTGCACCAATGTAATTTATACTAATGACACTAGGGATGAAGCTTTACATTTCCAGTTCATCCCTCACATCCTTTCCCCTCAATGCCAATGGGAATCCTGCTTAATTTGCAGTTTGGTAGTGCATAGGGCTGGGAGGTTAAAAAGAAATAAATAAAAAACAAAGGGCTGATGAGATGTTCTCATTGATGCACAAAAGAACAGCATCAGTGGATGTGCGTGTATATTTGTGTGTGCGCCTTCATGCCTGCATTTTCCTTCTTACAGTATGTGCGCACAGCTCACTGACTAATGCAGCAATAGCATGCACACACACGCACGCATATCCCCAGACACATCAAAGTTCTACTTAATAATCTTTAATGGAAACAGATTAACCTTCGCCAGGTCCCATGGCACCAGTTAACCACTGATGTTTTACAGATAGATTTCTGCAGGCCTATTTAGAGATCTTCATTTCCCTGGGCCAGGCAGTTGCAGATCAGTATTTAAACAGCTTTTCTCCAACATCATATTTCTGTTTTAAAAAGCACTGAACCAAACAAGTGACTTTATTTTTTTGATTGCTTCCACCACCAGATCCTGGGAGGCAAAGCACAGAACACGCTTTTCCTGGACTTTCCCCTGTGACAACCAGCTGACTGAAACAGCTTGAGAAACTGACTGGCCATCTCCTGTGCATTACTGCAATGCAATCAGAGAGGGATGGGGAAAAAAGCATGAACAGCCAAGACGCAAGGATGAACAACACTGAACAGTCTCCATGGTAGAAAGAAAGAACACAAGTTGCATATCTAGGGATATAGCTTTAGACGTATACTGGGAAAATTGGTACTTAACATATAGGATTAAACTCCCTTGAGTGCAACCAGCCAAACCGCATACCCAAGAAAACTGAAGAAGAATCACTTCCCTGGAAGACAGTTTTGAATAATTGATCATAGAACCTTAATGACACATGACCATGTGGAAGGCAGCTGATTTTATGCACGGGCATCATTACCATTAAAAATTAAATATCATCCTTTAAGAAAGAGAGCTTCCGTTTCTTTCAGCCTTGTGCAGTCACTCCCCAAAATTATCTCAGGTGCTGCTTCCTAGCCCTGGAATGAACAACAGAATATGGTCATTGCTCAAGGTCAGCGGAAAAATCTTCCTTGAGCAGTGACATATTCCAACTTGAGCTGGGTTGGAACTCCGGCCTGGATCTGGTCCTGGTGTTTTGGCTCTAGTCCAATTGTTATAGAAACCCATGTTGCAGCACTCTGTCTCAGCACAAGGAATGGACTTGCAGTAGCCTCTTCCAGTTAGCGCTGTCTGAGAACCAGAGGTGTAGTTTGATTTCTTTACTGGGGTGGGGACAGGGGCGGGGGAGCAGAGTTCTAGGCAGGCCAATAGGGCCATGTGAGAGGGACAAATTCCACACCTGCTCAAGGCTTAAATGTTTTGTGGGGAGAACCCACTGCAAACCATATCCATGACCAGAACAATGATTCCAAAGCCCCTCAAACTTTAGCTTGTTGTTGTTCAGACCTAGATGCAAGCCTGAAGTGGATCAGCTATGAAACTGTATTGTGCCTCACCATCTTCATGTGATATCTATGCATTCCAAAGAACACTCCCTGCGTTTAGAGGTAGAGCTAGCTCATTCTGTGTGAGAGTAAATGGAGATGAGGCACACAGAAAATACATAGGGGTGTTCCTTCTATATAGAAACATTGCAAGTGTTTTTAAGCCAGGCCCATTGCCAGGTCAAATACGGGTACTTAGCAAGACAGACTATTTGGGGAGTTTGGCAGCACGAGGAAGTACATTGCCCTTGGCGAATACAGGCACTCAGAACCTCCACAGTACTCCAAAGTGAGTGTTACTGCTGATCAAGCAAGCTGTTGAGACAATGGTAAATCCCAAAATTGACTAGGCTATGGTCAGTTGCACATCCAACTTGCTGGATGCCATGAACCATGTACTGAATCAGCTGAGAATTTGAAAAATGCTTACTGCTAAGTGACTGAGATTATTTGACCAATCTGCAATGTCACTAACTCTTGCAGTTTCATTATGAGGCTCCTAATACTTGGTTCCTCTCCAGGACTCAAGTTATTTCATGAAAATGTTGCCATTCGTTGAAAAAAATATAGGTTCTAGCACTCAGGTCAGCAGAGTGAAAAATCAAAGCTTCCATCCTGCCGGAGATTCCAGTATTTCAACATTTATTTGCATTCTGAGGTGAGACAAAAGCTGAAATTGACTTGGAACTGGAGAAATATTTTATTTTGGAGTTTTCAAAAAGAGAAGTATTTTGATATGTCTGAATCAAAACGTTTGACTTCAGTTTCTTGAACTGACTCAAATGGTTTAGTTTTGAGTAAACTTAACATTAAACTGTGTTTCTTTATTGCAGGACATTGTCCCATGAAATTTGTAGTTCAGGTGCTTTTTGCTTCCCTTCTCCCTATGGAGCAATAAATATAACCATAAGAAAATAAATTAAACTGAATCAAAATAAAACCTTTTGTCTTTGTTTAATAAACCAAGATTTTAGTTCAGACTTCAAATTAATTGTTTTGTTACTGTTTCCTTGGCAGATTATTTTTGTTGTTGTTGAAAAATCATGGAAATTAATATTTTAGACCTTGTATTTTCCATTGAAACATCACTCAGAAAATTCCTGATCAGCTCTGCTTGAAGACATTATCCAAGTGCACCCTACAGATGCAAAATCCAGAAGACACAGCATCTGCAATTAAAAATAAAGACTTTTTGAATTTTAAGCCAACCTCATGAATTTTGGAAGCCTGAATCAGGAAGTTTGAAGGCTTGGTGTTAACAATGGTCTTTCACTGAGTTCACCAGTGAATTGTCACACTAACTTGATAGCTGAGGGTACATCTTCACTACACAGAAGATTGACCCAGTCAAGGTCAATCTTCCTGGGTTCGATATTGTGCACCTTTTAGGGATGCACAAAATCGAACTATCTATGGTCGGCAGTTGAATCCTGGGTGCCTCAATATCGTGAGGAGTAAAGGAGCTTGACGGGAAAGTTTCTCCCATCAACCTCCCTCTCTGAGGACAGCAAGGTAAGTTAATTGCAGATAAGTTGATTCAAGCAACACAATTGTTATAGCTAGAATTGCATATCTACAATTGACTTTAATGTCTAGTGTAGACTTGGCCTCAGTTATTCATCTGCTCTCTGTCACCTAGCTTGTCCTAACCCATACCAGCATAAGAGTTATATAGTTGCTTTTGGGGAGGGAAGCAGTGCATCATGTCAGTTGTCTAACTGTGATTAATTATGGGACATCCACTCTGTTCTGGGAGCTTAGCCCACAAAGGAGAATAGGAGTGTCAGGGGTCTGAACTACAGCTCCTACGAAACATCATGAATGTGTTTCAGAGTCCAAATATTTTTGGTTTGGGACATTCAGTTTTTCAATTATCAACAGAAATCTTCCATGGAAAAGCAGATGATAACTAGGAAAAACTGTCCCCATTGTACAGGTGGGAAACCTGAGGTGCAGACAGTGGGGCTTAGTCACAGAACAAGCCAGCTGCAGAGGTGGGAATGGAGTCCTGCAGTCCTGACTGCCAGTGCTTCATAGCGCAATCCCTTTCTAGTAGCACAGGATATTACAATTAAGTAATGCTGCTAACTGAAGAGCAAAATCTAATTTATTTGGTTTCATAAACTTCCTAGTGCCTCTATCAACCTGATCCTGAATTCACCAAAGACAATAACTAAACACCTATGAACTTGCTGACTGGGGCATCTTGTCCTTGTTCCTAAGTCAGGAATGGGCTGGAACCAAGCAGGAGATGCTACAGAAGCCTTGGAACTGATTTCATTCTGCAGTTCATTCATTCATGCAAAGTGTGTATTTCATTAGGCTGATTGCTCACTTCTATTGCTAACAAGGCATAAATCCTTCCATTAGTCATTCTCAACCTCTGGATCATGACCCCTTGGGGGGGTCACCAGCAGTTCTCCAGTGGAGGTCATGACCCTACTCCCATTACCTACCATGGGTCTTCTGAAGCATATTTCCTCAGTCAGCTGGGCCCCCCTGAGAGGACTGATCTTGTGAAGTGAGCATGGGCTAGGAGCCAGGAGCTCCTACACAGCAATGCTGATTCAGCCAAGGATCAGCTGTTTGGCTTTGGACAAGCCACCTTATCTCTCTTCCAGACATTCCATCTTTAAATGGGGCTAATGACAGAATATCCTGTTCACAAGAGCTGCATCTACACGTGCACGCTACTTCGAAGTAGCGGCAGTAACTTCGAAATAGCGCCCGTCACGTCTACACGTGTTGGGCGCTATTTCGAAATTGAAATCGACGTTAGGCGGCGAGACGTCGAAGTCGCTAACCCCATGAGGGGATGGGAATAGCGCCCTACTTCAACGTTCAACATCGAAGTAGGGACGTGTAGACAATCCGCGTCCCGCAACATCGAAATAGCGGGGTCCTCCATGGTGGCCATCAGCTGGGGGGTTGAGAGATACTCTCTCTCCAGCCCTTGCGGGGCTCTGTGGTCACCGTGGGCAGCAGCCCTTAGCCCAGGGCTTCTGGCTGCTGCTGCTGCAGCTGGGGGTCCGTGCTGCATATACAGGGTCTGCAACTAGTTGTTGGCTCTGTGTATCTTGCACTGTTTAATGAAAGTATGTCTGGGAGGGGCCCTTTAAGGGAGCGACTTGCTGTTGAGTCCGCCCCGTGACCCTGTCTGCAGCTGTGCCTGGCTCCCTTATTTCGATGTGTGCTACTTTGGCGTGTAGACGTTCCCTCGCTGTGCCTATTTCGATGTTGGGCTGAGCAGCGTCGAAGTTGAACATCGACGTTGCCAGCCCTGGAGGACGTGTAGACGTTATTCATCGAAATAGCCTATTTCGATGTCGCAACATCGAAATAAGCTATTTCGAAGTTGGGTGCACGTGTAGACGTAGCCAAGGGGTCTAGGAAGTAATTAGTGACACCCTCTTGTCTTGCATCAATTTGAAAAGTTTTGTTCTCCCAGCTGAGACCCAACAAAGAGTTGATCTGCAGCTCTGGTTCCCTGTCCCACCGTGCACCTCACCTTCATCCCATCGATGCTGCCAGAATCAATGGTCCATTTACCTCTTTCTTCCACTTCTGTCATGGCGCTTTTCTCCACCCAGAATTTAGAAAACTGTTTCCATATTACTTCATCCAGCCACCTTCCCCTCATCTGAAATCCCTTGTGGGCCCACAGAAGTAAAATAAATCAAATTAAGGAATCAATCTCAAAGTTATTCCTTCCTGTGGGCATCCATTCTTTTCTGTTTTTGTTTCTTAGACCAGTGGTTCTCAACCAGGGGTCTAGGGCCCCTGTGGGTTGCAAGTTAAGTTTCAGGGGTTCCATCAAGCAGAGCGAGTGTTAGACTCACTAAGGTCCAAGGCAGAAAGTCAAAGCTCCAGAGCATGGCTCTGAAGCTCAGTGCCCTCAGTCCTATTACCCATGGCTGAAACCAAAGCTTGAGCAATGTAGCTTTGCGGGGGACCCTTTTGGTACGGGGCTCCAGGCAACTGCCCCACTTGCTACCCCTAAAACTGGCCCTGGCTTTTGTATGCAGAAAATCAGTTATTGTGGCACAGGTGATCCATAGACTTTTCATACCATGTTTGGGGTGGGAGAAAAAGTTTGAGAATCTCCATCTTATATTGGAGTAGGATCACCTCTTAGAATTTCATCTTGTGTAACTTAGCATTGTCCCACTGATCACAATGGATGTCTTCTTCTTATTGGCAGTCACTCAATAATGAGTAGGATGTCTTCATATCACCCTCCTATTGGCGAGTCCATTGGTGGTTGACCAGCCCAATTCTGGAGCCGCAGGTCTTATCACAGAAAGGACAGGTGTTGGTAACTATTGGAGAGGCACGGGGCAGTTTTTACTACTCTTTTCTCCTTCTCCCCTTCTCATCTGCACTGGGTTGGGACCTCTCAAATTGTGCCACCCCCTGATGGATTACCGATCTCCACTGGGGATGGTCCAGGGCAAGATTCTCCCAAGTGTCAACTTCAATGCTGCAGTTTTTCATGTGTGCCTTCTTCTGGCTTCCAGCACTTCTCCGTCCTTCCTTCAAATCCGAAAACAGAATCTGGGAGGCGCTGATTAGACATTCAAACCATGTGACCAGTCCAACGAAGTTGTTGATGAGTGATAAAGGCTTCAATGCTAGTCATGTTCAATTCTTCCAGGACGTTAGTGTTCATGCCTCTATCCTCCCAAGAGATATTTACAATTCTCCTGAGGCAGCTTTGTCGATATAGTTATTCAGCCCTGTTGATTTACATAGTCTCAGGGTCTGGTCTTGAGCCTTGTATATTGTTGATGCTTAATAAACACTAAAGTAATAGTTAATCTTTGACAATACACAGAGTCATTTGAGGATCCCATGCCTCTAGCTCAAGAGAAGTGTGTCTTATGCTCTGAGGCAATGGGGCTTTTAGAGGCCAAGATGAGAAGGAAGGAAAACAGGCAAATTGTCATGGCCCTTCCACTGAAGTTTCAGATGTTAGAAGTTAGAACAAGAAAAATAATGGTAGAAAAGGATGGAAGATTCCACTAGCGGGACTAATAGGTCACGGTGGAGAAGCTCCAAAAGTTAGGTGGCTCAGCTTAGAGACACGCGTATGGTGAAATCCTGGCCCCACTGAAGTCAAACCAAAATTTCCACTGACTTCATAGGCACTGGAATTTGTAGTTTGGATCCTTGTTCAAAAGCTATCTGGGCACCTATGACCTGGCCATCAGCTGGAGTAAATGGACATTAGTTGACACTGGTTGACTTTACTGGAATTACTGTTCACAGTTTTGTTGCAGCCATGTTGGTCCAGGATATTAGGGAGATAAGGGTGATGAAGTGATATTTTTCTTGGACTAGGATGATCAGATATGCCAATTTCATAGGGACAGTCCCAATATTTGGAGCATCTATTAGGCATCTATTAGACCCCTGTTAGCCCCAAACCACACCTCCATACTAACTTTTCACGCTTGCTGTCTAGTCAGCTATCCTGTAAAACTTCTGCTGGTGAAAGAGACAAGCCTTCCAGCTACACAGAACTCTGCTTCAGGTCTGAGTCGCTTTCCCATCTTTCCCATCCATCCCACTTTCTTTCATCAACAGAAGTTATTCCAGTAAAAGGAATCCCAGTAAAAAATCCCTCATTATTACTTCACCCACCATGGACAACTGGAATTATGCCAATTTATACCAGCTTAGTATCTTGGCTTTGGAACCTGTAAAACTGGACTGAAAGTGATGGGAAAATAGATTTCCTTATGATATTTCCTCGTAAGCATTTTTGGTCCCAGCTCAAACCACAAAGTGTCGAAGCAGCATGAAAAGGAAAACCATGGAGGGAGACTGGAAAGTTGCCTGAAGTTTTCAACACTTGAGAAAGAGCTGGCTTGAGTTTTGGGCAGTGGTTCAGGTCAGTTAGGCTACATCGACTCATCAGTGTTATTCAGAAATAATACGTTCCAGAATAGTTATTCCAAAATAGCTTATTTGAAAATAACACAGCTGCGCACAGAAATGCATTTCAAAATAGCACCCAGTTATTGTGAAAGAGCATGTCCAGACACATAGTTCCTATTTTGAAATAGTGCCAGTGGGTGCCACTATTGCTTATTTCAAAATAGCGCTATTCTGTGTCTTAACAGCGTCTCTTTTGAAATAGCTATTTCAAAAAAGGTATTATTCCTCTTGCAATGGGGTTTAAGAAATTTGAAATGACACGCCTGCTATTTCAAATTTATTTTGAAATGGCATGTGCGTAGTGTAGACAACAGTAACATTATTTCAAAGTAACAGCTGTTACCTCGAAATAACCTTATTGTAGCCTTATTGTTTTATCTAACCCAGTTCACTTATATTTATTAATAGGTAACTAGGGAAAGATGCAAAAGATAATAAAGTACTAGCAAGAGAGTGGGGACGGATTCTCAGTTGGGGTAAATTGTTCCATCGGTGAGAATGGTGCTAATCCAGTTTGCAGCAGCTCAGAATCTGACACCATAATTGTAAGAGAGAAGGCAAAATACACAGTGCCAGAGTATACCATCTTCCTTGTGAATCAGGATCTTCTTTCAAGCATGGTGAAGGGCAAGAGAGGGCTTGTGCAATGCCTACCCTAGGTCATGGCGCATTAGTGGGTCATGAGTCTGCAAAGCTCCAGTGCACAGTGCAAGACAAGATGTTCATTCTTAATACTGCCACAGCAGGTGCCACCATTTGCAATTAGCACAAGAGCTGCACATCAGTGCAAATCTATTTTCTGAAAAGTTTCTTTTGGCACCCAGCGGCGGGGCAGAGGTGGCAAATATCCAAAATCGGAAAGTTTTTTTTATGGGCATTTTGTCAAGCATAACTGCAGACTGTAACTGTACAAACAGTAATTAACCACAAGCTGTGGGCAATGTTAATCTGCATTCAAACCAACCTGCAGGAGCATGGGAAATCCGAGATGCTGCTAATAGGTTTTCAGCAGCTGAGTCATAGTCTGCTCCTGGCCCTGATCTCCTTGCTATGGCACTCAGATAACACTGTTGATTGTCTGCTGGGGTCTAGTTGGACAGCTTCCTGTTGTCGGACTCTTGATTGGAAGAACAAACAAACATGAACCAGGAAGAGAGCCTGTGAAATAGATCCCTCATTCCATTAGCATGCATTGGTGTCAACCAGAAATGCTGGCATAGGGCAGCATCGTTAATTAATTAAAATAGACAAGCTGACAATAGTAATTAGGAGTCAGGGAGACCGTTCGAACTGGAAGTGCCCACTGCATTTTTCCAGAGTTTATGAAATGCGTTAGAGCTTTCCTTTCTTTCTTTCTTTCAGTTTGCCAGATGGGATCAGACCCGTGTTCCACCTAGATCAATATTTCATCTCCAGCAGTGGCCTGTACCAGCTGCTTCAGATGAGGTGCAGGACAGCTATGCAGGAACTATGGTAGAATATTATGCTCCCAAGGGAAGTTTTCTGTGAACACCCAATAGTGAAGCTGTGATTTATGACCATAAATTGAAGCATTTATATCCCTTCCCAGACTCATGGTATTTTTTTTAAAAAAATTCTTATTATATCCCTGGATACACTGGTTAGTCACACAAACATTTGGCCCTTTTAAGAATCTTGCCAAGCTCTTGGCTTCAGTGATATCTTGTGGGAGCTGAGTGCATGCCACTGTCCCATGGACCCAGCATCCTAGGTGCTATGTGAGATTATTATTCCCCTCTGTTCTTCACTGGTGAGGCCACATCTGGAGTATTGTGTCCAGTTCTGCGCCACCACCCCCCAGTACAAAAAGGATGTGGATGTGTAACATCAACAGACCTGGGTTGTCGCCACCAGGGATAGAACCTGCAAGGACAGGGTCCAAAGCCCTGCACTCTACTATGTGAGCTAAAGGCCAACTGGCTCTCAGCTAAGCTCATAGAGTGGAGACTTCACTCACCCCAGATGAGGTCTCAGTACCTCTGGGTACTGCAGATGCATTGGAGAAGGTCCAGCAGAGGGCAACCAAAATGATTCGGGAGCAGAAGCACATGACCTACAAGGAGTGGTTGAGGGATTTGGGATTATTTAGTCTGCAGAAGAGAAGACTGGATATTAGCAAAAACTGTCACCAGGAGGGTGGTAAAGCACTGGAATGTGTTACCTGGAGAGGTGGTGGAACCACCATCCCTAGAGGTTTTTAAGTCCCAGCTTGACAAGGTCCTGGCTGGGATGATTTAGTTGGGGTCGATCGTGCTTTGGGCAGAGGACTGGACTCGATGACCTCCTGAGGTCCCTTCCAGCCCTGGGATTCTATGATTTCAAGCCTGTTCAGCTACACAGTGTTTTGTAAAGTCTCAAACTGCTGACTCTCCGTTTTTGCTGTTTGCATTGTCTAGTATCCTCCTCCTCTGACTTCTAGTGGATGTCTCTAGGGAGCTCCGCTCTCACCCCTCACTTTCTCTTTAAAACTCTGATACCATCGACTTTTTCCCCTGTCCTAACCAGGACTCTTTAATTTCTGGTGTTGCATTTTCACATGCTGTGCTAAATAGTTTGTTGGTTCCATCATGGCTCAGCACTGCTCCCTCCAGGACTTTTTTAAAGAGCAGAATTTCTAGCAGTCATGTAATGCCTTGAGTTTAGTGCCCTACTGCAGTGTTTCTTAAACTTTTTGAGACCATGGAACATAAAACAATAGATTATTTTGTGCAGAACACCTATGGGGAAAAAAAATCCACATCAAACAGAAACATATACAGCAGAAACAAAACGAAGTAATTTAATCAAGTATCATAGCAACGAAGTAACATTGTATCTGATTTTAAAAGCAGAAAATATACACCATTAGTGTATGTTTCTAAACGCTCGAGACATACCTGCGAGTTGTTCATGGAATGCCAGTGTTCCATGGAACATAGTTTAAGAAGCACCGTCTCACTGCATTGTATCCTACTTGATACGCTGCCATAGCTATCTAGACTCTTAGCTGTGTCTGCACTTGGTCACATACTATGTTCCTGTCTTCTTGTTACAGAAGCGAATCAGCTCACAGTTCTATGGAAGCAAAGGACTTGAATTTTCCGAAATAACTGCAGTTTCTGCAAGAATGAAGAATTTTGTTCAATGGGAAAAAAATCTGACAATGGCTTTTGGGGTCTTAGCAAATGATACTTGCTTGGGAACTTCTTTTTCTAGTAGGTTCAGACAGGCTTCACAAAGTGTGAATTCCAGTAGTTATCCAGTTCCTCCATCTCTTGAATTAATACTCATCTTCGCAGGCCATGTCGCCAAAGGAGGGCATGAAAAGGAAGGAAAACACTTTGGTCTTTCACAAAAATCAGCAAACCTATCCAAACACTCCTCTCTTGATAAAAACAAGAAGTAGTTCTCTGGCACCATAGAGATTATCGAATTGATTAGGTCATGACAGTTTATGGGTTTCAAGCTTCCTCTGAAGAAGTGGCTCGTACCCGTGAAAGCTCATGACCCAATAATTTCTTAGTCCCCGAGGTGCCACAGGGCTGCTTGCTGTTTGTGAAGCTATTGACTAACATGTCTTCCCCGCTGAGTCTAAAAGTTAAAAGTAGGTTGGTTAATAGTAGGCTGCACAGTGCAAGGTGGAGTTGTCTGGCATGCAAGGAGCTGGAACTGTGCCACTCTACAGGTGAGACCCCTGATTGGGGCTTCTTTAAATGGTGTGATTGTAGCTGTTGCAAAGGTGCTGTTACATTCCCATCTTAGGCAGCCTCTCAACATGCCCTCTGTGCTGAAAGGTGGGGGTCAGTTTGGGAGTGGGTGACCTAGAGCCAACAATGATGACTTCAAGTCATTCAGGGATTGCCCTGGGCTGGAGGAATTCCCAGGTGCCTGCGTAGGGCAGCTTTAAGTCCCCTTTGTGCAGAGGGAGTTCTGCAATGGAGATTTAGCCCTGGATCCTGCCCTATGGAAGTCAATGGAAGATATACAATTGATTTCCATTGGTGGAAGATCAAGCTCTCAATGGTGATGAGGGCTTACTCAGCTTGACTTAAACCCTCGCACTCTGAGTGGAGCATAAGTCATCTACAAGTCTCTTCCACGTTACTCTGCCTTGGGACAAAACATCTGGCTGACTCCAGGAGTACCCCAGTTGTTGTCCTTCAATCTCAGTAGATCTTCTCCACATTGTACAAAGTCTTCCTCTTTTGTGTTTTCCTTGTGGGTTCCATGTGAGAACTTGTTGGACTAGGCTGAATGATTTTTTTTCTGAGATTGTGGCCTAGCCATCCCCACTTTCTTCTCTTGATTTAACATCAAGTGGTTCTTGTCCGGCTCTGTAACAAAGCTCCTCATTTGTGACCAAGTCTTGCCATTTGATGCAAAGGAAGTGGTGAGGAGGATCTGACCTTTACTCCTGGCAACCCAGTTTGTTGTACTTTCCAGTCTCCTCTCATGCTTCTTTTAAACCACTTTTCCAGGGTTGATCTTTTCAGAGAGATTCTTTTGCCAGAGTTAATCTAATCTAATCTAACCCATTTCTGCTGTAGCTGTTCTTGTAGCCTAGTATTCGAGCCCCAGAATCAAACATGCAGAAAGAAACAGTTCACCCTGACGTGGATCTGAAAGTTAATTTATGACTGTTAAATGATAGCACCATATAATGCCTGTCCTTATTGTATCTTTACCATAATATGAGGAATGAACTGGTTTGCACAGAAGCTTTCAAGTTTGCAGGATTGCTCTGGCATTTAAATTTCTTTCCAAATGGCTGAGGTTTTCACAGTGCCTTTGCCCAAAATGATTCTCCTTGCCCCCGCACATCCCTCCCCAGATCTAGAACTGCTGAATGCTCAAACTAAAGCAGGTTTCCCAAATTTTGTATAGCTGGAACCCGGTTTTTTTAAGTACCTTTTTTTGTGGACCAAAAATATAAACACACATAAAATAACCAATGAATGAAAAATGAATAAATTTTCACTGTTTATTATTTATTCACAATAATAATGGTACATAATAATATAAATCTTGATATAAAATACTTAAGTGCCTAACTTCTTGATATTACCTTAATTATGCAGGAAAATATGAAATGTACCAAATTAATTGGATCGTGCACGATCATTTGTGTATTTTCTAAGGACCGGTATTTTTCTTTCTGAGGACCGGTGCTGGGCTGCAGACCACACGTTGGGAAATGCTGCACTAAAACAAAGACATTTTCAAGAGAAAAGATGAAATCATCAAGTTCACCCCCAGCTGTGAGAAGCCTGGAAAATTTCACCCTCTCCTCTGGCCCTTCCCAGGACTTCTCTGCCTCACAGCTGCCACACGGCCTGTCCTTTTCCTGTCCTCAAGGGCGACTGCAGAGTTGCTTATCATCCTGTAAATCAACCATGGCAATAAAATGCTGGCATCCTGGGCAATAGCTTTTCTACTAATGTACTACTTTGCAATTGCTGCACATATCCAACATATTAATGACACAAATTCATTACGATAAATGAAGCTCCTGACTGGCTGGGCGCCAGAGCTGAATAAGGGAGGTGGTAGAAAGTCGCTGTTGATCCTGCCAGTTGGCAAGTTTGAGTTTCGTGATGCAAATTCTAATGCAAAACTGTGGTAGCTTTTCCAAGCATCGCCAGAGACGACTGCCAAGTATAGTAGGCAATATTGCCAGCACTTTGGCGGGGTAAAAGGAGAAGCTTCCACCTATAATCAATCAATGAAAATAACTTCCAGGTGGAATTATCGAGTCAAATAATTTCAGACAGAGAGAGCTAGGTTGTGCAGGCCTGATTCATGTGTGCGAGAACTTAGGATATGTCCACACTCCAGGGAAGATGGACCTGGTCAGGGTTGATCTTCAGGAGTTTGATTTCACCTGCCTGGTAGAGATGCACGAAATCAAATTATCTGGGGTCAGCAGTCGACCTGTGTACTCCTTGATACTGCAAGAACTAAGGGAGGTCGATGGGAGAGTTTCGCCTGTCAACCTCCCTCTGTTGGAAGGATGATTAAAACCATTGCAACAAACTTCCAAGAGAAGTGGAAGAGTCTCGATTTCTTGAAGTCTTCAGCTCAAGACAGGATGCCTTTCTAGATGAGATACTTTAATCAACTACAAATTATTGGGCTCAATGCATGGGTAAAATTCTATGGCCTGTTTTATAAAGGAAGTCAGACTACATGGTCTAATAGTCTCTTCTGGCATCTCTCTCTCTATCTTGGCAGGATTTGTGCAAGAAACTGGTGCCTAAAATGTGCCCCCCACACTCCCGTCCTCCTGAGGTCCAGCCCTTACGCAGACCATTCTTCTCAAGCCTCTGCCCTCATGCCATTCCTTCCCCTCAAGCTCCTGTGCTTACACTACTCCTTCCCCGAGGCCCTGCTCCTGGACTGCCTCTTCTCCTTTTAAAAGTGATGAGGCTGAGACCTCCTGGATTTCCCTTTCCAGTGCTCCTGGGTCTTAGTGATGAAGCCCAATAACTCCTAATTTTGAAACAGAAATGGGGTTCCGTGCCATCTCTTCACCAACAAACGCTGTCAATAGGAAAGCTAAAGTTGCAGACACAGTCTGTCAAGGCAGGGAGCAAATGTAATCAGGTGTTGGAGACTTTTTTTGGTGACTTCTGAATATCGACATTAGATTCCTGGACAAAACTTGGTTATGTAGACATAGCGCCAGTCTTCTCTTCTCCAGATTAAACAAACCGCATTCTGTCAATCTTCCCTCCTAGGTCAAATTTTGCAGACTTTATTCATTTTTGTTCTTCTCTGGACTTTTTCTAATTTGTCCACAACTTTCCTGAAATGTGGTGCCCAGAATGGGGCACAATGCTCTGGAGGAGGTCTAATCAAGCACTGATCGATGATCCTGATTCAGTGCTTGGAAACAGCAAGATTTTAAAAGGCTCTTGAAGGGCAAGTGACTAACTATGAGGGCTAGGCTGGAACTCCTAACTTTTTCACTGGATATTTTTGAGTCCTTCCCACCAAAAACATGACATTTGAAACATTTCAGCCAACTGGGGTAGATAAAGTGAGACATCTCAGCAGCCCTACAATGTGCCTTCGCTGTGTCCAATAGTCACAGTGACTTTAATGGGAGCTCTGTTCTCCATAACAGGATGGTGTTTCCTCTAAGATAACAAGCAGATGAGAAAGGAAAATAAAACTCATTCTCAGGCACCCAAGGTGATTAATGCGGAGGTTCTAGGAGAGTAGCAGCCATGTGCCCCTGCCCTGCCATGCTCCACACCCTTGCTTTCCATGCCCCACCTTTCCCTCATCCCCTTTCCCATCCATGCCCTGCCCATGTCCCTTCTCCGCCTGCCCGTGCTCCTCCTATGTCCTTCCCTCTCCCTGTCCTGGCTCCGCCCCCTCCCCTGCTCCGCCCCCATCCATTTCTTCCCGCAGAACCTCTGCACCGCTTCCGGTGAGACAGTTGGCAGTCCTCCCCACCCCCCGGAGTGGCGCAGCCCAAGGACTGACCATGCACTCACTGGAAGTGTTGCAGCAATGCTGGGGTGCCTCTAATCCCCTGTGTACCTCCCTACCCCCTGGCACATGTCATCTCTTTCAGGGATGGCTCTAAAGCTATGTCTACACTCCATAGTGCAGCTGGGCAGCTACCAGCTGTGCCGTTGAAAGGTGCGCTGTGTAGCTGCTCTTTACTGGCAGGAAAAGCTCTCCTGACAACAAAATAACACCCCCCCCGTCCAAAAGGCAGGCAGCAGCTTTATCAGCAGGAGTGTGTCTGCCCCACTCATGAAGTGCTGGTCATGGTCAGTGTTACCGACAACTGCCACAGGCCCTGAGGCAAGGTGGGAGGGGCAGCTGGCTCTGTGCCTCGGAAGGGGTGGGGCCAAGGGCAGCTAGCCCTTAGCGCCACCCAGACCATGGTGCTGAGCCCCCTCCCGCTCCATCTCAGGCCTGTCGATGGGCCTGGCCCTACTGATGTTTTTTCTCATTAAAACTGTTGTCAGTCGCAGTGTGGGTGTTTTCACACACTTGAGTGACAGACCTCTAAAGGACAAAAGTGCAGTGTAGACCTATTCTCAGTCAACAGTTTAAGTAGGGACCTGGAACTGGAGCCCTGTGCGGGTAGAAAAGTCTGTCCATGCATGCAGGAAGTGATGTGGATACATGCAGAGAGACGTTGCAATGTACAGGGCTCTACTCTCAAGAGCCACTGCAGCCAACAGATAGGAGTGCTACCCTCTCACACCCAGGAGTGGTTCAGCTCTGCTGCCCAGAGGAGCTGCTGGTGCAGGGCGCTGGCTCCAGGCACATAAGGGTAATGCTCCTCTCCATTGACCACAGTGGCTCCCTGAGGCAGGATAGTGGGCACACCTTGATCCAGGCCATGGTAGCCACACTGCTGGGCTGGCTCGAGTGGCGCTAGTGAGTGTCTTTCTATGTACTCTGGCAAGCATCCTTTCCCCCAACTGTATGGCCGAACAGCCGGCGAGTTTACTCCGATTTTCTCTTCTCATGATTACAAATGAGCCTGACGTGCCAGAGGGTAGGGAACCCACTGCTCTTTCTGTGGGACATAAACAGACCATCCAGCAGGGCTAGAAACACAATTAAGGGTGTTATAAGCCAGCAGGGTGGCACAGTCTAATGACAAGGAAAGTGAAGCTCATCTGTAAGGACTGAAATGATCTTTCAAAGCCCAGAAGGAAGAAAGTCCAAAAGATCAGACACTCTGTGTAAGATCAAGCTCCTCACCACATGTCCTGGAGGCAGAGGGAGGGCTGGAGACAGGAATAGCAGAACATGCCACCAGCCTTGTCAGGAACCAGTTATCTAAATTAATTTGCATTGTCGTCGTCTCCGTGCTGCTACTATCTGGAGGCCCAGGTAGTCACAGAACTGCCCCCCGGAGCTGAACACCCCCAAACTTTATGGAGAGTATTTCAGAATCCTACCCCAGAAAAGGGTCTGAATTTTGTAGCTATAATGGACTGAATCAAAGCCATGGATTCAGACATTGAACCCCACTACAATCTGACTCCACATGTCTGTTAGTGCCAGAATAATTATCTGCCACTGGTAAGACAGAGGGAGCTCTTCAAGGCTGCCCAGAGAGATAGTACAGATGACATAAGGCTGGATGCCCCACCTTCTCTTACTGAACTATCTGTCTGGAGTAGGGGGTGAAAGCAGAAGTGTGGATTTCAGGATGTAAAGCAACTCAAGGCAGTTTAAAATCTTATGTGTGAAATGGGAAAGTGTTTCCAACAAACCGCAGAAGATCTGACTTCACTGATCACTGTGCACAGGTAACCTTCTCTTCCCCAACGTATTCTCAGCTCCCTGCTCTTGAAGTATTTTCTTCTGTCAAGGAGCAAAAGGATGTAAATAGAACTGGCCATAACCTGGCAAGGGCTGAGCTCCTTTGCCATGAAGCTCTGGTGTTTCCCTTAATCCAGATTAGCCTCCATTTTATTAAGAAATGAGTTGTACATTTGTGGAGCAGGAGAGCGGCCTTGAGAAAGAACGTTGCTGTTTAGAAAGCAGAGCAGCTTAACTCTACATGAAAGCTCCTCCGAACCTCCGTCCCCCACGTAAGCTTTGATGCATTAGGGGACCTTCAGAGCCTTCCAGTCTTAGCAGTGGATACTTCTGGAGTGAAAGCTGAGTCAAGTACCCAAACAATTACTCTTCTCACCTCAGTTTGTGTGTTTATGGAGAAATGCCGCAGCTTTTTGCTTCTCTTGGACAATCCAGTGCTGGGGCTGCCAAGTGAACTCTCATGCTGCTGTGACTAGGGCAGAGGGCAGTAATGATATCAGTAACAGCAATTCTACAGAGCAGGTGAAGCAAACACTTACTCTATACAATTGTGACTCTATTACAGACGTGTGCCACTGTGTATCTGTCACTGTTCCTCTCACAGGCATTTAACTGGGGCTGAATTTACAAGTGGAAACATTCTTAGACCTCTGTGTTTCTGTTTCAGACACATGCCTCCAGGCTGTTTAACTGAGCACTCACTGGGAAAGATGATCCAATGGTTTGACTCAAGGAAGCTGCACTGAACTCAGCGTCGAGCTTTCCTTACACCATTGCACAGTTGTTTTCTAACCACGCAGGTGCTGGTCTGGTTCTAGCCCTGGTATGTTTAGAAACCAGCTGATGGGCCATGGAGGAGGTAGTGGAGGTCTTCCCCACATGTGTGTTTGTGGGAAGACAAAGTTCCCTTTGTGAGGCTGTCACGTCTTAGGGATGAGAATTAGGTGTAATGCTAAAACAATCGCTGATTTTTCCTTTTTAAGTGCCCCCAGGGGACTGGATGGAAACTTGTTCAGATGTGATGCTAACCATCCGCGGCTCCTGTTGAAAGAAAGGTTGCCTCAGAACAATACCTAGTACACAGGTGTTTGCTCACCACCCCACATCCAAATGGCTTAGTCTCTTTAATGCTATCCTCCATGGAGAGGGCAAGCGCGGAACAGGGAGTTCTTACCTCCATAAAACAGTCCATTCAGAACAGGGCTTCTGTACATAGTCAGAGGCATTGAAGCCTTTATGCTGCTGCTGTCTGCAATCAGCTTGTCATCCAGAGACACAGCTAAGAAACTCCGGTCTCCAGAGCTGTCTCTCTGGCATTTTCAGTGCACCAAGTTCGCCAAAGAAAAATATAGCTACAGAATAACAGCGTCTTACTCGATTTCTGTGCCCAGGAGCGTGCAAACAGGAGCGTGCCAGACAGAATCGATGCATCACAGAACTGTAGAGCAGGTAGACACCTTGACAGATTCTCTGGTCCAGTCTGAGACACCGACACAGAACGCTGAGCATTGGCCTTGTAAACCCAGGGTTATGAGCTCAGTCCTTGAGGAGGCCATTTAGGGGTCTGGGGCAAATAGATTTAAAAAAAAATCTGTCAGAGATGGTACTCGGTCCTGCCAGAAGGCAGGAGACTGGACTCCATGACCTCCCGAGGTCCCTTCCTGCTCTATGTGATATGTCTCTATGTACTTTATGTCTAAGCTTACAGCTGTACCAATACACAAGGTCGCTCCTGTAGCCGTGTTACGTCGACGAGAAAGTGTTTTCCTGTCAACCTAATAACATAGGCTCAACAAGCAGCGGCAGCTGCGTTGGCTGCAGAACATCTCTGGCTGACATAGCGCTGTGCACGCAAGCACTCATGCTGGCAAAACTCCTAACTCTCCAGAGAAGATGGGTTTTTCACACCCCAGAGTGAGAAAAGTTTGGCTAACGTAAATGCTGTTGTAACCATTGCCTTAATATTAGCGCCTTGTTTGTAACAAAGAGGAGCCAGTACCCAGCTAGCTTTCCGCTTCCCCTCCCCCAGCTCATCCCCTGTGCTGGTACTGAGTACCGGCAAGTACCAGCACAAAAAAAAAACCCACACTGCTTAGTATTATCTAGACCATCCCTTGGGAATGTTTTCTAACCTGTTCTCAAAATACTTCTGACAAGAGAGATTCCGCATCCTCCCTGGGTAATTTATTCTGGTGCTTAAATACCTCCACCACTACAAAGTTTTCCCTAATGTCTAACCTACAACTCTTTTGGTGCTGTTTAAGCCCATTGCTTCTTGCCCTGCCCTCAGTGGATAAGGAGAACAATTTATCAGCCTCCTCTTTATAACAACCTTTTAAGTTCTTGGAGACTGTTATCATGTCCCCACTTAAGTCTTCTTTTCTGTAGACTAAACAAACCCAGTTTCTTCCATCATTCTTCCGAGGTCCTCTTTTCCAGACTTTAATCATTTTTGATGCTCTCCTCTGGACTTTCTGAAGCCTTGTATGATTTCAAGCACTGACTGTATCCCCATGCCTTGAGCGAGAGAGCAGAAAAAGCTGAGTGCCGATGGCCTGACCAAAATCTCGGGCCATTCAAAGCACTCGGCACATGCAGCAAATCAGTCGGAAAAACTGCCCAGCAGTTGAGGATTAGCTGGGAGGAGTAATCGCTCTGAGTACTGTGTTATTATCTGCAATTTCCAAGCAATCACGAATAGCACTTGTGGTCATTTCTTAGCTCATTAGAGTGGGCTTTTTTAAAAGGGTTTTTTTTTTTTTATTATTTTTTTATTTGAGGCTAAACTGAAGGGTGAGCAGTGCTGAAAACAGGCTGAAAGACCCAGACATGAGCTAATCACATTAGCACAAAAATTACAGGTTTTCAAAAATTATTTTCTGAGAGCCTCCTAAACATTGTAGTTATTGACTGTAACAAGGACTTTCTGGATTTTAATCTAATTGTGAGTCAAGCACATGTTTTGTGAACAAAGTGAACAGCTAGGTATGTGATCCTGAAGCCCACTAGCAAGCGTCATGTTCATCAAAGCCGAACACAAGGCCTTGTTTTGAAATCACTTATTGAGTCTAATCCTGCTTCTAGTTCTCTCTCTCTCTATCAGTTTTTATACTCTACACAGTCCATTTCTGGGGTCTCTGAGCAGTCCTGAAATGAATGGCTATCTAAAGGTACATCTACATTCCCAGGAAGATCAATCCAATCAGAGTTGCTCTTCTGGAGTTCGATTCTGTGCGCCTAGTGGAGATGTACGAAATCTAGTTATCTGGGGTTGGCAGATGACCTCTGCTCTCCTTGATATCGTGAGGAGTAAGGGAGGTCAATGGGAGAGTTTCTCTTGTCGACCTTCCTCTCCGAGGACAGCCAGGTAAGCTGATTACAGATAAGTTGATTCTAGCTACACAATTTCCATAGCTAGAATTGCATACCTGCAATCGACTTAACTCCCTAGTGTAGACCAAGCCTAAGTCTCTGGTGATAGCACATTTTTGTGAGCTTCACATTAAATAGGATAATCCAACTCCTTTCAAGATTCCTTATTTAACCAGAAAGTATTTACACCAGGTAGCAAACGCAGACTCATTTGTGGGCACTGAGAAGGCAACAAGCTTCGGAAAATAGCTCAGTGATTAGAAACAAGATTGGATTGTCCAGTGGTCAGAGCACAAGTCCAGGCTGAGGAAACCAGGGTCAGCTCTTTGCTCTGCCACATAGTTCTTCTGTGAGCCTGGGTGAGTCTCTTAACCATTCAGTTACACATGTGGATAACAGCACTGCCTTACGCAAGGGGTGGTATGGGGATACATACTGAAAAGGCTTTGAGGGGTGTAGCTACTGAGGCAACGTGGGCTGTAGGAGTACCCCCAAAAGGTAGACAGAAGGAAGGTTTGTGTTTACAATCCTTGCTTTGTTCACCAACTTTTTAAAACACACCCCTGAAAATTCCACCCAGGATGATTTAATTGCACTGGGGAGAAGAGAGCAGGGAAGGCTACCGGCTCTATATAACAGCATAAATACAACATTGCTGAGGAGGAGATTTGTTAGTGTCAACATACCAGTGGTGATTGAATCTTGCTAATGACTAGATTTTCCTTCCAGAGCTTACACGAAGCCTCTGTGCTTTCACTGGACACGTTTCTAGGCTTCCCAGAAAATAAAGGAAGCATTCTATTCGCATCATGAATGTTAACCCTGGAGCACTGATAGCGTCTGATTCTGTCACTTCAGGATCAAAACCAGAACTGCACCAGCTCTGATAACAAGACCAGATGTGCCACTTTAATTAATGCAATTTGCTACACTTTGGAATAATTAAGTGCAACATGATAGTGCAGTAATCTTGGGGGATAGGAAGGGTCTTTTTAAAGGCACCCTGAGCTGTTCCAGCCTTCTATTCTACTGGGTCATTTTCATGAGTTCACAAACTCAAAGGATTTGCGTGGCCACCACGACACCAAATAGACCATAAAACAGAGAAGGTGCAGGTGTGCACAAGGGAGGGCAGAGGATTATTTCTGTAAGCGCCTTAGGCAAGGGAACAGTGATCTGGATGGTAACAGTTTACACAAACACAGTCCTATGCAAATACAACACCCAGCAGATACAAACAAACCTGCACACACATCCAAATATACTTGTGTTTGCCATCAGACCCCTCTTAAATACTGAACCTGTGCAGACATGCTCACACCCATGATATAACCAGACATGTGTTCGCATACTCTCAAAGGCCAGCATACCTGAACATATATTTGCATATGCACCCTTAAACACATACACTCAGATCAGGTCTACACTAGACTTAAAATTCAATCTAAGGTAAGCAAATCCATTTATGACAAGAGCATAACTAGAATCGACGCATCAAAGATCGATTTTTCTGGCCATCCAAACTCTTTCATTGACCTCCCTGACTCCTCACAAGAATGAGGAGTACCAGGGCTAACGGCCAATCCAGATGGTTCAATTCAGTGTATCCCCACTAGGCACACAAAATCAAACCCTGGAAGATTGACCTTCACCTGGTCAATCTTCCCGTAAGTATAGACATGCCCTTAGAAAGCCCCTCCATCCTGGGTTTAAAAATGTCCAGTGAGAGAGAACCCAGCACAACCACTGACAAATAGTCCCAATGGGTACTTCTGCTCGCTGTTGAAAATCAAAACAAAAAGCAGTCAAGTACCACTTTAAAGACTAGCAAAATAATTTATTAGGTGAGCTTTCGTGGGACAGATCCACTTCTTCAGACCATAGCCAGACCAGAGCAGACTCAATATTTAAGGCAGAGAGAACCAAAAACAGTAATCAAGGAAGACAAATCAGAAAAAAAAAATCAAGGTGAGCAAATCAGAGAGTGGAGGGGTGCGGTGGCGGGGGAAGTACTGTTTTTGGTTCTCTGTGCCTTAAATATTGAGTCTGTTCTGGTCTGGCTATGGTCTGAAGAAGTGGGTCTGTCCCACGAAAGCTCACCTGATAAACTATTTTGCTAGTCTTTAAAGTGCTGCTTGACTGCTTTTTGTTTTGATAGTATATAGACTAGCACGGCTCCCTCTCTGTTGCTGTCAAAAATGTATGTCTGAATTTGGTCTCACTTCAAAGTCCAGCCATCAGGTCATGTTAGATCTTCTCTGCTAGACTGAAGAGTCTATTCTGAAATAATTGCTTCCTCCGCAGGTACACAGGGACTGAAATCAAGTCACCGCTAAGCCGTCTCTTTGTTAAAAGAAATAGACAGAGCTCATGGGATCCATTGCTCGGGCAGGTTCCTAACCCTGTAACCATTCTCGTGGTTCTTCTCTGATCCTCTCCAATTTATCAACAACCTTCCTGAATTGTGGACCTAGAATTGGACACAGTATTCCAGCAGCAGCTGCACCACTGTCAAAGAAAGAAGCAATATAACCTAGAACCCATAGAGCTGAACTCGAGAGTCCTCCAGTTATCAGTGTGCACTAGGAAATAGAGTATGGGAACCTGAATAAACTGAGCATTTGACCACCGGTCAACCGCAATCGACTGGTCAATCCTGGAGCCTCGGCCAGGTGATTGTGATCTCTGGTGGCACAGCTGGCTGCCTGACCTGGCCCCATGCTGCTCCCAGGTACAGCTGCCTGCTGGCATGTCCCTGCAGCACCTGGGCAGGGGTGGGAGAAGAGTCAACTCAGCACACTGCTCCCACCACCAGCCTAGTCCCAGCCATTGGGAGCTGTGGGAGCAATGCTCACGGGCTCAAGCAGTGCCCAGACACTTGCAGCCCCCTCCACGCAGGGGCTGCAGAGACATGCCAGCAGCCTGCGCCTCCAGCCCCATTCTTCACCCTGCCTCCCACCCAGACCCTCGCCACCATCACCTTACTTCTCCACCCCCCTTTGAGACCCCACCTCCACCCCAGCCCATTCCTGCACCCCAATTCCTGCCCACACCCCACATTCCCACTCCAGCTTGCTCCCCCAGCAGCTCTGTCCCATGCAGTGAACCCCACACTGTTGGCCCCACCTCAGAGCCTAAGGTACCCCCCCGCAAAATCTACTAGCCCTGTTCCCCCTAGGCTCTGGGGTGGAGCTCGACAGTGATGAGATGATGCCTTTTCTGCATCTCAATTGGGGGCCACATCTGTGAGTTTTAGGGGTTTTTTCCTCCTCACTTACACGTGACCCCTGACTGACTTTTCTGTGGGTCCATGGCCCCCGTCCCAAAACAGGCCCCTCACCCCAGGTTAGACTTTCCACACCAGGAAGGGGGATTTAGTCACATTCCTCCCATTAATTTCAAAGTTGTGAGGCAGCCTCCCCGAGCTGACTCTGAAAATTGCAACCTATAAAACTTCTTTCTGATACCATCAGACTGCTCTCAGGCCCTTCAGGTAGGAAATTAAAAAGAATTAGTACATTACTCAGCAGGATTAATTGGTTAACTAATGTGGATGCTGGATTTGGCACAGTAAATCACTATGTAAAGTGGTAACTAATATCTATTAAGGGAACTGACTGAAAGGCAGAAAAAAAATCAGTTTACAGTGCTGAAAATGAACGAGCCTACATGCACATGATAATCTTGGGGAAACGGCAAAAAACTCCAGGCTGCGGAGTGAAGGACTTGAGATTACAAGAACATAAAGCACAAGAGTCCATAAAGTTTCTGAGTTTTGAAGGTATGCCTTAAAATTTAATATCATGTAATGTCACATCCATAACAACAAGTCACCTCAGGCAATTTATTACTCATTGAGAGCTGCATGCTCTGCTCACATCAAAAGTCATTCATGTGTCCCAGATACATTTCCTCTTTTTTACAGGAGATTTATTGGACCACTGCTGCACATTGAACAAATGCCAATCAATTATTTTAACAAGAAGGGGTGTAGTTTTAAAAACCCTTTGATATGACAATACAGAGAATATTTAACGATGTGGCTGGTACATTACTAGAAATGTCATGTTTGCCTAATAATTGGGTGCTATGTTAATGGGCTTGTCACACGGCTATAACAATAAACCTACTTACAGTAATGACTATGTTCAAATGCCTTTATTTCTATATTACAGCCACGTGTTTCACCTCCCCGAATGCTTAGGAATTGTGGTTTTTGACCAAAAAGAGTAAATTGTGGATTCCTTATTAGTTGAAGTCTTTAAATCATGATTTGAGGACTTCAGCAACTCAGCTAGAGGTTAGGGCTCCATTACAGGAGTAGGTGGATGAAGTTATTTAGCCTGCAATGTGAGGTTGGCATGGTCCCTTCTGGCCCAAGAGGCTAAGATTTTCTTTTATTGAAAGTGACTTTTTGTTTAAAACTTTCCTTCAATTTTACATTAAAATGTTAAAAATGAAAATGAAAAAGAAAAAGAAGAAAAGCCAGAATTCTAAATGAGATGTTTTTATCACCCCCCAAATCATACTTTTTTTTTTTTTTACCAGGAAAAAAAATCTTTACCAAAAGCTGGGAGTTGGAGACAAGACATGGATTACTTCATGATTACCTGTTCTGTTCACTCCCTTTGAAGCGCCTGGCATTTGCCGCTGTCCAAAGACAGGATACTGAGCTAGATGGACATTTGGTCTGACCCAGTGTGGTTGTTCTTATGTTCTTACTTCAATTTGTTGAAAATTTTTGAAAAATTCCATTTAGCTGATCCTAAAATGAATTGTAGTTCCTTATTTTACATAATTGCCAACAGACTGAAAAATCAGTTATTCACAGAGCTGCGGTAAGGACCCTTTTCTCATAAATGCCTCTGTGCAGGAGACCAGCTTTACATGTAAGTTCATCTCCTTGTTCCCTCAACTACTAAAGCTGGATTTTCAATATGGCCTGTGGGAGTTAGGTGCCCAAATTCAGCTGGGCAGAGTGCCTGACACCCTTAGATGCCTCTGAAATTTTCAGTCTAAGATATGTGCACAGTACTATCCGTTGCATGGATGAGTCGCTGTGAACTCCATCTCTTATGGACACGCTCACAATCAACCGTAGGTTGTTTTAAAGCTTCCCAATATATTAAATTAAAAAGCACAATCAGATTATCCCAAATCACTTTAAACAGACAAAAGTGGTTCACTAAAGAAGAACTCTGTGTCTCTAAGATCATGGAATCACAGTAACCAAAGAACAGTAGGATTGGAAGGGACCCCAGAAAGTCACTGAGCACCCTTCTGTGTATGGAGGCAGATCAAGTAAACTTGGACCATCCCCGACAGATGTTTGGCCAACCTGCTCTTAAAAACGTCCCACGAGAGGGATGCCAACCCCCTCCCGCCCTTGGGTAACCTGTTCCAGTGCTAAACTGAGCTATAGTTAACAAATTGCTTTGAAATATATCTTTTTTTCTCCAGTCTAGCTAGTCAGCCCATGTTCCTCATTGTAGCAACGGAAAACCCAGTTCCCTAACAGCAATTCAAGTAAGCTGCACATCTGAGCACATGGGTACCTCTTCTCCCCTCTCCCTCACCGCATTTTCACTTTGCACTCAATAGGGCTTTTTGTTGTCATTCATTAATTAATTAATATTGCGCTGCTGGACCAGGATTTCATTCCTGGCACTGCTGGCCAGATGTAAAGAGACAAGTAGAGTGAACGGTGACACCTTTCCTTATCTAAATGTATGAGGTGTCCTTAAGTGACAATGTTCTTTAGAGAGGAAAACTCTTAATCAAACTCTTTGTCGCAGATCAGTCTGGCTAGGAAAGTTAGAAGAAAATCCAGGCTGGCATCAGATTTTGTCTTTGTGTCCAAGGGCGTTGGAAATAAGAACATTGGTTGCAACTGCCAAGGAAATCCAGCAAGTAGCGAGAGCGAAAATATCTGGGCAAATCCCCATTTTAGAACTTAATAGCCCATTTCATCTCCATTTTCTTCGTTTCCCTACATACGAGAAACGTCCCTCAAAAATTATATTTCTAAAGGATAAAACAAACAGAAGCAACAAATTTTTAAGATAAAACAAAATGTGCTGGGGGTCTTACCACAAAAGCAACCAATTGTCTAAGTCTTCTGACAGTGGCCAATGTCAAATGTTTCAGAGGGAATGAATATAGTGGTGTAATTATCAAGTGCTCCATCCCCAGGCCCCTCTTCCAGCAGATGGGAGTTCCTCCTACAAAGAATGTGCAAAGAATGTGGGGGCCCAACTCCAAGCCTTCAGGCAGAAGGGATGGGGCCAAGGGCAGTCAGCCTCTAGCTCCTCCCTGAGCACCGCACTGTCCTCTCAACCTTCAGAAGCTGTGTGGCAGCTGGGAGCACCAGGCCTCTTAGAAATGCTGGGCCTCTATGCATTTGTCCTCTTTGGTGCTCGCAGCCGCTTGGTGGGCCTGAATATTTGCTTTTTCTGGTTTGCTTAGGTAGACTAAGTTCTTCAGTGATAATACTTTGCTTTTGTAGGGCATTTTTCATCCTCAGATCTCAAAGCACTTTGCAAAGAAGGTCCATACCATTATCCCTGTTTGACAGACAAGGAATTCATTGATACAAGGAGATCTGCCTATCTTACAGAACTGGAAGGGGCCGTGGAAGGTCATCACATCCAGTCCCTGCCCTCACAGCAGCACCTATCACCATCCCTGACTGATTTTTTTTTAATCTATTTGCTCCAGATCCCGAAATGGCCCCCTCAAAAATTGAATTCACAACCCTGGGTTCAGCAGGCCAATGCGCTAACCACTCAGCTATCCCGCCCTGCCTCAGATGGGGAAACTGAGGCACGGAGAAGTGTAGCTGCTTGCTCTGGGACACCCAGCAGGCTAGTGGCAGTGCAGAAGTAGAAGACAGATCTCCTCACTCCCGTTCTCGTACTCTAGCCACTAGGTGACACTATGGAGGGTGTTTCTTACCACATGCGTGTACAGCGCCCAGCACAGCAGGAGCAATATCTGGGTGGAGATTCTAGGTTCAACTGTGGCATGTAACAATAAATACTGGTAATGCGTATGGAAGTGACTTATCTCCCCAGAAAGCAAATCCCGAGTGCTGAATTTCAGTGGCATGAAGAATAGCGTGCATATAGCACCCATTCCTCAATCAAAATTCACACAACTAGAGGTAAATACACCGGAGCTAACCACAATGCGTCTGCCTAACTTTGGAACTGACTGGTTTTTACTGAAATGTGAAACTACTGTAGCAAATAGACCCAGCCACTGTTTGCACAAATGGAGATAAGCTGGCACCATCTCCCTGTTGTATCAGAGGGGCGTTCTGCTTTAGAAGTTCCGAACTCCTTGAGTCAGGCAGGAAGTTTACGCGTCTTCCCTAGATCGCGCAACAATCTTTCCATTGTGACAGGAATGGTGTCTGTACACAAAACTCCACACTAGAGCACAAAAAATGCTCATACTGCACACAGTCAGCCCAGGTCAACCCTCTCCATCCTTTGTGTAAGGGCTGCATGGGCTTCGGCACACCCAGGGAAGGAATAGAATCCAACTCATCCAAGGGGTTTCCAGCTTGAGGACTGGGTTTCCCAGTTCTTCAGATGAAAATGGAGTGGGGAGAAAAAGAAATCCAGGGTTTACGTAGCGGGGGTGGGGAGGAAGTTACCTGTCGGCAGCAGGACCAGTTAATGAGATAAATTCAGTTGGATGTGTCTCTTTTCTGTGAATATCAAAGGTGGGAAAACTGCAGTTTCTGTCCCCTGGCTACAGCGTGGGTGGGAAGAGGTTAAGCCCTAAGTATGCACTGTGCACCGGGGCCCAAGGAACCCGACTACAGGGGCTTCAGTGAACCCAGCCAGGGAGGTGGCTCAGTGGAGGAGGCTGCTTATTGGCCAAAGCAGCTTCAGACTGCCGGGGGGAAGGACCCAGGGCTGTGGGAGATTGGGGTGGATGAAGAGGGAGCCACTCCAGAGCATGCATGGTTGAGGTGTGAACAGGCTGACACACCATGCCAGAGCTGAGCCACGGGATGGAGCCACCTCCCCATGCCACCACAGTGCAAGGCTGTGGCACATGCACTGTTCGGCTCTTCTGGCAAGCACCTGGACTGGAGGGCCTTGGGCTTTCCTGGGGCACCAGCCCAGCCAGAGACACTGGAGGAGGCTGGCCCACACTCACCCACCAAGAGCCAGCACATAGCATGCTTACAGACCAGAAAGGGGAGCAGCCTACGCTGAATTTTGCTTCATCACCCTGCCCACAGCCTTGCACACCCACCCCTGTTGTCACTCCCTGGATCCTGCCCCTCACTCACTACTGGAGAATGGCAGCGGAGTGTACCACTACTGATGCCAGGAAGGCAGAAGATAGGGGACAATTTGCCCATTTTCAAGGAGAATTTGCGACACCTGCAGGAAGGCTTAACGCCAGGACTGTCCCTATAAAAATGGGACAGCTGGTCACCTTTTATTAGACTTCTGAGTGGGGACGATAATCAGTCTCCTCTAAAGGAAGGTATCTGCCCCCATGCATTCTTGAAGGTATTTTTCTTCCCCTCTGCCCAAATGCTCCATTGCTTGGTCCTTGTTTGAAACACAAATTACAAGAGTGAAAAAGAAAGCCCCCTGAAATAGTGGGAGAAAAGCTGAGGTATGTCAACCACTATCTGAAATAATTGGTCTTGACAACTAAGCTAAAAACACGGCAGCTCAGACACCTTAATCATCCTTCACAAGGTGCAGCTGATAGAGAAAACACACGTGCTCACACCCACACAACAAGAAGGAACAGTTGCCAGCCTGCAGGAGCTTCTTAAATGCAAGGGCAAGAACTGGTCGGGTGAGGATAGATAAAAGAAAAAGAGGGGAGGGAAGGGCACATCTCTCCCCTAACTCAGCCTTCCTCAGCATGAAATGATTAGCTCTTGGACCTGGGAGGTCAGGAACTGCTTTGGCATGTCTTCGTTATCTGCGCTGGAATGGAATTTGCACTGGGATCTCTGTCCAGTTTTCTCTGGCCTCTATCGAGAAGGGATGGAGTGCAGAAGTTCAGGTACAGAAATACACCTCAGTTGTCTCAAAGTTTGGTGCTGCTCTTCCAGCCGTGAGCCATTTGTAAAGCAAATGTTAAGGATACGGTCTGATTACAAACATCCCGACAGCTTGAAAGGGTTCAGTTTTGCTGTTCTGGTTCTTCTTACAGTGCAGGCAGTTGTCTCTTAATCCAAACTGGGTCTTACAGTGACTCTGCCAGACGTGACATCATAGAATCATAGGTCTGAAAGAGACCTCAGAAGGTTATGAGTCCAAAAAGCAGCATCAACCCTAACTAAATCATCCCAGCCAGGGCTTTGTCAAGGCGGGACTTAAAAACCTCTAGGCATGGAGATTCCACCACTTCTCCAGAGAACGCATTCCAGTGCTTCACCCCCCTCAACATATGGGAGGGAGGCTCCAGGCTGTAGCTGCAGCTCTGGGTCTGACAGTGACTGAAGTGTGACACGTAGATGTGAATCAGAATATGTGAAATGGTGATGTTTTGGTCTGGGGCCATGATTTGATTCATGTGCTTCTTTCTTACAGCTCCCCCAAGTTTGGCATCATGTTCTTTTTGCCTAATTCCTCAGAAAAGAGAAAATATCCCCACTAACTCAACCCAATAATTAATTGCTCTGCTCTGAGCAGCTGAATTTTAGTCCTCTTTGTAAGGTTGATAAGGAAGTAGGTTAGTACAACCCCTGAGATGCTTATGCCTGGTTATGGTCAGTTACTAAGGGGGTGTTAGGGATGGATTTTACTAAGAGGGTGATGAAACACTGAAACGCGTTACCTAGAGAGGTGGGGGAAATTCCATCCCTAGAGGTGTTTAAGTTCCAGCTTGACAAAGCCCTTTGGGGATGAAAATGAGAACAGTATTGGTCTCCTCATTCAGGAGAAGGAAACAACTCTTTTCCATTCTGCCTGCTTAGTATTAAATGACTTATTTTATTAGGCATGTTAGAGTAATACCCACAATTTCCTGCCAGCTTTGTGTGCCCACTGTGCTAAACACGGTACACACACAGTAATAGAGTCCCATAGAGTTTAGAGTCTATTCAACCAAGAAGGAGAAAAGGGAAGTGGATACACAAAGAATAAGGTAATTCTCCTGAAGTCACACAGCAAGTCACCAGTGCTGTCCTCATTTTCACCCCAGAGCCATTTTGTACATCAGTTCCACTTGGTCCATCCTGTGTTTTGAAACGAGTGTATTGCCTTGGTCCCAGCCAGGCCCGCAGCAGCCATTTTCTGTGATCTGTTTAGGCTGGGCATCCTCAGAGAGACAGGTTCTGCTAGGATTTGATTTGCGGATCAAGCAATGTCCCTTGATGGGATATGTCAGCTTCCATAGGAGGCAAGGAGACCTTGAAACCCTCCCCTCCCACCTTGCTGCTTCAGGGTTGCTAGGATCCACTTGTTCCCCAGTGAAATCAAGGAGAGGCCTCTGTCTGCTGACTTGGCGTCAGAAGAGATTACTGACATTCATTTTATGTTATTAGCTTATCCCATTGACCAGGAATGCCCTTGTGGTCTGTTCATGGAGCTCACTCTTGTGAATAACCCTGACTGGATCAGCTGTGCAGCATTTTAACTTCCAAACCAATAACCTTGTCTGAGTGTCGCTTTAATTCCCCTGTGAACACTGGGAAGTGTCTACACTGTTCAATAGGATGGTGTCATCTCCAGCTGGAAAGCTCAGAGACACTACGAGGAAGCCTTACAGAGCCCTGTTCCCAAGGAAGGGCAAGGAGCCAGCATCTGCTCTGTGTTATGCTGGTATGAAATGGAGCGATACCCCTGAAGTCGGCACAGTTCTTTAATTCATTTCAGTGGCGTTACTCTGATTTACACCAGCATAGCTAAAAGCAGAATCTAGTCCTCAACCACCAGATGAAGATCAGCTCTAAGAGAACTTCCCCAAGCCCTTTGTCTGAAACTCACACTGAACTGGAAAACAGTTGTTTTTTTTTTCTTCCCCCACCATGTACACCTTAAAGGGAAACTGAAAGGAATTTCTGGTTCTGCTTTTACCTGCTAAGACCAAAGCTTGTTGTTTTCCCAAAACAATCGTACCACAGAAAGCAGTGAGTGAGGGAGATGAATGCCTTATGCCATTTAATGAAACAGATGTACCCTGCAGCAAAACCCCACCAGCCCAGAAGGAACTTATTTTTTAAAGTTTTCTGCTTAGGAATGTATCCACGTGCCTCAAGCAAAGTGCAAATGAGAGCAATAAAATAAAGGCAAATATTACCACCAAAAGCTTGTACACAAAAAGAATTAGATGCTGCATTTGATTTAATCAATCAGCCCATCAAGAACATTAGTAGGCAAAATAGTTACTGCTATCCACATGCATATGCTCCTTCGTGATTTTCCATATCCTCCCTCGAGAGTCTATGAATACAGGTAGGCTAAGGAGTTTTCAGGCTTGAAGACAGAGGTTCCTACACATCTGAAAAGCAGGTGCAAGGCATCTAAATCTGGGCAGCCAAACACCAAAGCACCAAAGATTAATAGCTGCTTTTGAAAATTTGGTCTACAGGGGCACTGTGCCTCAGTTTCTCCTTCTGTTCCAATGGGGATAATGGTGCTTACTGACCTTTGTGAAGCATGTTAGGCTGGCAGATGAATAATTGTCTTTGTTGTATCCTGACTGGATTATTGTAATATGCTGTAACTGGATTAAAAATACTGCACTCGGATTCTGAAAAATACAGCTGCTGCCTCCTACAGAGGCTTATCAAGTCTCCACATAGATCCCAACAGTGATTACCAGTCTGCTTCTACTGCTGCTTTTAAAAACTTGGTCCTACTGTGCAGTTATTAATGGACAGAGTCCCAGCTACATTAGAGACCATCTCTCCATCTGCCCTTTTGCTCGCCTGGGACAATGCAGATCCCAGAACTCAGAACAAAGTGCCAAACAGATGGGAAAAGCATTCTGAGCTGAGCGGGTCAGGCTGGGAGATGGGCCTCCAGAGGAGGTTAGGTGAATCGAGTCTGACTACTTTTCAGAAATGCTGCATACTCTTCCTCTTTGATAAAGATTTCCCACCGAGACCAGAATGACAATCACAGCATCCTCCATTCCCTCCTTTCCTTCCTATCCTAAGAAAAGAGGCATCGTACCCAGAAGAGTGTTCTATAACCTGAAAAAAGAGCAAAATGAGAGACTCTAGGAAGTTCACTGAGGATTTTGCTATTGTTATTCTATTCTGTATGTAAAGCATTAGATACCACAATGATGGGCAGCAGTGCAAAACTGAGAGTTTCCATTCAAATCTTCTCAAAAGTGTTGCCTGTATTTTCAGATCAGACAACATATAGCACAAAGGTCAAATCTCCTGATAGCAAACCTCTGCAAAGAGCTCTGAGAGACCTTGAATCTTGCCCTCCCTCCTAATCTTTTGTGTTTGGTAGGGTGCTCAGCTGGCAGGGCCAACTTGCCCTCATTTGCTGATGTAATCAAGATGCCTCTGTCATGCTGACACTGCATCACCTGAAATAATTATTCACAGTCATGTGAAGTTATTAACTTACCCCACTGAGCTGGTATGCCCTGGAGAACTGAGCACAGAAAGCTCGGGTTTTGTGAATAACCACCAATGGACCTTCTGTGTAGCATCGTATCCTTCAAATCAATGACCTTGTCTGACTCAGTCTTACCAGTTGTTCTACGTACACTGGAAGATGTCCTTACCTTTTAGAGCTCTGGCACCTCCTGAAAAGCGAGCACAGCCACGGCACCAGATGGCTTTTTCCCCCCACGGAGGTGGAATTCTACAGAAACTTCCAAATGGATTTTGGTTCATCAGCAAATCTCACCCATTGTTCCCAGCCCTGCTACTGGATAATCAGGTATACCATGAGGAGGGACATGGGGAAGTAAATAAACCACAGTTTGCTTGCCTTAATCTGGAGTAACTCCCTTAAATAAATTCCATTGAGCTGAATCATATGCTTGTTTGCTTATTGCACTGAAAAAATGGAGTCACTAGATTTACACCAGGGCAATTGTGAGCTGAATTTGGCCCGACACAGCCTTCCAAGGGCAGAAACTGGCCTAATAGCATCAAAGTGAAAACGCTTTTGCACCTGAGCCACCGTGTTTAGGGAGGGAGCCTGGGAGCATGCAGAGGAAACAGGAACAAGCCTCTTTATTTATGAGTTCCAGTTCCTGCGGGTCCCTCGCAGTTGTGATCGCACCGATTCTTCACCTCATACACTGGTCAGATCTAAAAGTTCCTCAGTGCTCCATGCAGGAGAGCGATGGAAAGATAGCCACCCTGGGTTCCCTGAGCAAACTCCATGAGAGTAATCCACACAGCAGAAGCAGCCTGCCAGAAGTGGATTTTAAAAGTTCCTGGGACTTGGAGGTGGGGTGGGATGTATTCTGAATACCTGGCTGCAGAGCACTGGCCCGAGCGACTACCTGGGCATCCTGACTAGTTCTTCTAGTTAATGGATAGTATCTTTAGCCATGCCCTGAGTACAGGTCTACAAGATATGGCAGAGTACCACAGTGCCCTGTTCTTTCAATACAGTCTTGGAGTGGCACAGCTTCCAGTTCGGTTATAAGCCATGTGCATCACCACCCTGCAGCCCAGACCATGGAAACAAGCCATTCTTTAGAGAAGGGGACAGCAGAATGGTCACTTTTGTACTATGCATATGCCTCTGACACCAGCTTTCCAGACCTGAAGAAGTGGGTCTTTCCCACAAAAGCTCATCACCGAATACTCTTTCAGGTGCTACATGACTGCTTTTTTGTGAAAACTTTGAGTTCATTTAAAACACCACCACCACCACCACCACCATTGTTGGGACTAATATTCTACTTTTTAATATCATGGATTAGCAAGTACTGCAGGATGTGTGCTCTGACGTGACAGTATCATTATGGAAAATAAAAGTAGCATAAACTAGTTTTTCAAGGTTGCTTGGTGAGGGTATGTCTATACTTACTGCTGTGTTCACACTGCTGAGATTGATCTTTCAGGGTTTGATTTAGTGCAACTAGTAGGGACAGGCTAAATTGAGTGCTGACGGTGTCCCTGTTGACTCTGGTATGCCTTGCAGTTGTGAGACATAATGGAGACCGTTGGGAGAGTTTCTCCCTTTGACCTCCCATTGTGAGGATGGTGGAAAAAGTTGACTTAAGGTATTGACGGACCTTGCGAATCTTAGGTCAACTTTCTTCCCTGGTGTAGCCCAACCCTGACAGATGGCAGTACAATTTGCACACAGAAAGTTTCATGCCTCAGAATATTTCTTCAAAGGGGTCCCCCCCACTTTTCGTCCCTTTTCGAACCACTCTATATTTTAGGGAACTGAGAGTGATACCAGCATTTGTCTGGCTTCCATCTTGGCCCAGAAAGGCATTTTGATTGGATTTCACTGGGAGGTAGCCACCTAACTATTTTGAGGAATTGGGCACTGATGTTCTGATTCTTCTCGCACAGCCAAGGATAGAAATAAGAAGGAACTAGACTGAAGTTGATACCTTGCACATCTGCAAAAACACTGTTAGGTCCCCAATTCAGCCAAGCATTTCAGCAAGTGTTTAAGCACATGGCTTGTTTCATTGCTGTGAGCTCAGCGCACTGTTGTCTGTAGACAAGAGTTCTCATCGCCACATAGGCTGAGTGAGGGAAGAACTGAGACACATAAGATGAGCTTAAGAGATCTAAACAGACCTAAAACAGTGTAAGGAAACAAAACTAAAACTGAATCAACATATATCCAACTCGCCGTCAACTTGCAGTGCAAAATGAGACTTCTGCTCAAGCAGTCGCTGAAGCCAGGATGAGTCTTTCTGCTAACCTTAATACGGGATAGACTCATGTCTTCAATGTGTCAAGAACAGTATCTTGAACGAGACATAGTGAAGCCAGAGGTCAAGCCAGTCTTGACTTTCATGCCCCATTTTAACCACTATCCAACTCTCTGATCTGGCATTAAAATGCATATGCAAAAATCTCAAACCACAACATAGTCCCAGAAATTATGAGGATTTTGTCCCAGTCAGGATGGAAATCCAATTATGTCAGGCACCGACCAAATGTTGAGGTAGAGAAATTCCCTCCAGCAAGGAACTAGGGGCAGCAGTTGCCTCTCTGATAAAGCATGTGCCATTTATGAAGTATACACTGTTAGAGGGCATGCTGGGCATCTGCTGAGACTGAGCTGAAGAAACTGGTGGAACATCCACTCAGTACTGCATCCTATTCAGCACTGGCTTTATTATAAGAGTGCTTAGCCTGACCAGACATCCAGTAGGTTGCACCTTCCGTCTTGAGAAAGGGCAGGAAAAGGAGACACTGCAAATAATATGGACCCTACCTTCAAAGTTTTTATTCAGGCTTGAAGTTTTCCACTACTCAGGGCTGTGTTCAGGTCTGGGGCTTTGCTCTCAGTGGGTACAATGAAGAAAAGCAAAGAGGAAGAAAGTATTGGATTCAGAAAAAATATGGAGTAGCTGGCGTAGAGAAGCCATAAGACTCAAGAGCTTCCTTCTGCTGCCCTGAGGAAGTCTAGAGCAGTTTGAAAATTGCCAGTGGTCTTTGTAAAGACTTCAGATCCAGAGGGGTGACAGCATCGGCTAACGGCATATTTATAGGACAAGGAAATTACGCTGACTATGGACTAAGAGCAGGCAACACTCATAGGTGCTACAGATGAGCAGTTGCACAGTGGACACTCTAAAGACAGAAAAAAAGTCACTATACCAGTGCAAAGGCCTCGTATCTTTGATCCCGATTCGAGTCATCTTATACCATGTAAGTGATTTTTCATGGTGTGTCGTGCAGGTGCATTTCACATTCCAGTTGCAATGTTACTGAACTCTGCCAAAATCCATCACTGACAAGAACACTTCTGGAATGTGCAGCTATTCTCAAACTGGCCGTTAACCACAGAGCTTTTTCCCCTCTCAGCCATTTCAACCTGTGTTTTATAACCTTGAATATCCATCATGTGTGTTCACCCTACTACTGTCTGTCTGCGGAGTCTGTCTACTGTCTGTCTACACTGGACAGAGGAATTCCTCTTACTTTATGCAGAATAAAGCACACACGTCCAGAGCTGAATTCTTTTGGCCTAACACCTCTGCTACTCTGTGTTGAGAGAATTACACCAGAGAGTAATTTAGCCTAGAGACTTTATAGCTGTGTGACACAAGCAGGTCCTTAATAGCTGGGCTGTACTGAATTGTAAAAACTTGGAGGCAGGTGTGGGAAATGCTTTTGTCTAGTCATAGGTTCATGACATTCTTTCCATACAGTATAAATTGTTATTCTCACATTTTCCTTCTCCCCTGTTGTTATTGTCATCAAATTAAAAGTCCATTTAAATCTCCAAAATCAGTTTAGGAAGATGGGTACCTCAGGTGGGTCCTTCCATGTTTTGACAGACAAACACTCTCTACAGACATCCATTAGATTCATTCAGTGCATCCAGAATCTGGATCAATCTGCAAATAATTCAACCCTTAAAAAAAAATCATTCTTTTTGAGGATCACAACTTTTGCATCATGCTCCTGGTCAATAAATATCCCATGCCACATTTTGTAAGCACATGAACATTGGGCAGGATATCCAACTGAATTGCAACACCAGGAACTAATTACACAGCGCCCTGTCTAAACAGCTCCTTGCATCCTGATCCACTTCAATAAACTGTGCCCAGGCTTAGATGGTATACCCCTTCAGTCTCAGCATGAGGAAACGAGTGCTCCCTCCATTTTTCCATCCATGGGTGGAATAAATTTTGTTATGTGCACAGAGACATGTGTGGATGTGCACATAACAAATAAAAACATGTGCTGCCCACTGTGGGCACTCTACTAATTAGCTGGGTGGCACCTGAATCTCTAGGGAATGCTGGTGTCAACCCAGCTCTGCTGAATACTTCTGTGTGTCACATGACCTCTGCAAAAATCACTTTTCAAAATGTACCATTATTTGAACAAAAATGACCACAACCAATATCCCTTGCACTGTTTCATCTTTGCCCCAGTCACTCACGAGGCTTTGGTGTCATGGGATCCTCACATTAGACTTTCAATGGCTGTTGGATAAGCACAGATCAGAGGAAGCACAGAAATGTAGCCATTCTGTAAAAACAATTGGCTCTCTGGTCTCTTGTCATCTGAACAATGCTCCTGTTTTTAAGGGTGGAGATTTTTCACCAGTTTTCCTTGACACAGTTTCATTATTAACTTTGAGCTGCTTAGAACAATCTTGGGCTGGGGACAGGACTGATAAGAATTTTGCTGTGCATTATTCTCAATGACCTCTGAGGTCCCTTCCAGACCTATGATTCTATTACTGCATTTTGTGACACTGAACAAGCAGATCGAACGTCTACACCAGGGTTTCCCAAACTTCATGTAGTTGGAACCCATTTTTTTTTAGTTCCTTTTTTTGTGGACCAAAAATATAAACACATATTTAAAAGAATGAATGAAAAATGAATAAATGTTCACTGTTTATTATTTATTCACAATAATAATACATAATAACATAAATCTTAATATAAAATACTTAAGCACCTAACTTATTGTCATCACCTTAATTACATGAGAAAATATGAAATGTACCACATTAATAGAATTGTGTGTGATAATTTGTATATTTTCTGAGGACTGGCATTTTTTTTCCAAGGACCAGTACTGGGCCGTGGACCACACTTTGGGAAACTCTGGTCTACACCGAGAATGCACTGAATACCAGTAACAGCACAGCACGCACTGTTACTAACACCTTGGCCCTGATCCTCCATTGCCCAGAACTCTGGCCATCATTGGTACAATTGCAAACTGTGTGCAGAAATGGGCAGAGGATCCAACAGAATCAGAATGATAATTGTTTTAACACGCAGTTTTATACTCCCATTGAGCTGGTGTAAGTGACTAACTGCACAATGCGCTAAGCAAAAGAGAATGAGGCCGCCTGTGTTTATAACAATGTGTAAAGTTCATTAAAGTGGTCTCTGAGGTACAGTGTATTAGCCTCTCATCTCTTGAGAGATGAGTTCCAATATCTCAGTGCAAATAGGTTTATTGCTTTTCCAAGTCTCTTCCTGGCATTTATCTCCATCGTAAAACCACCTGCCTGATAGTTGGTCCCTTCTCAAGAGAGGCTCACGGCTGGCACAGCAAAAAACACTGCAGGTCAGGACTAAAGCACACTGGCAAATTTCCATTGTGGTCCAGGCCTGGAACAGCAATGGCCCTTACAGGTCAGGTTTGAGGTTTTATTGGCAGTGCTCTCTGGGGGTACAGGAGTAGAATAATGAAGCTGGGTTCTGCCAGGCAGAGCTGAGGTATACATCTGGTACTCTGCCTACTTCTTCCCTAGGCCCTTTCCTTTTAATGATTACCAGATTCACACAGAAACTGCAATCTGTCTCTCTCTCTGTCTCTCTCTCACACACACACACACACAGGAAAGTGAAATGAGCAACAGAAGTTCCACTTATTTTCCAGTGAACAACAGCTAGGACACAACTGTCATCCATTCCCCAGCCTGGAGGATAACCATCCTCCTGGCTTTCAGAAGAACAGAGACAATGCTGATAATGGGTCACATGAAGTCAATGGAGATATGATGACTTCCATCAGCCCAGAACTGGATCCCCTCTCCAATCACCCTACTGATTACTGACGGCTGAAATTGTGTGGCTTTTTTCACTTCAGCTTTATACAGGAGCAACTCCTCCGAGGTCAATGGAGTTCTCCCTGACTAAATCAGGCCTAATGCAGTGGAGGATCAGGTCATTCATCAATCACGTTCAAAGCTCTAAACTCCTTTTCTTTCCTTTTTCTTTTGCTACCAAGTATAATTGTCATAATTGTCACATTTCACCGCCCCTCCATCTCCCCCCGCACAGTCCATTTTGCTCATTTGTACAGCTGAGAACAGGAAGGGGAGAAAAACTCTGATGCTGCAATTGCTGATTCCCTTGAGAAACCCTTAAAAAGTGCCATTAGCTAGCATGCAAATCTTTCATGTCATCCGACAAGGTCTTTGAAGGCACTATGTTCAACATCCATTTTTACAACTCCAATTAAAAAAAAAAACCTCTGATTTCTTCCAATTGGGCTTTCTTCCAGGTATAAAGCAAAATCAGAATTGCTGCTTGAGTCAGTACTAATCAACCAGACTTCAACAGTGGGTTCTGATAACCTTCCTTTATACTGGAATTCAAAATGACATAAAAAGATTATTTCAATAAGGCCACAGCCACACTGCCAAGTTATTTTGAGATAACAGCTCTTATTTCGAAATAACTTTGCTGCTGTTTACACTACATAACCACTATAACCACAATTATAACAATCACAATTCAAAATAAATCCGAAATAGGGGATGCATTATTTTGAAATTGATTACCCTCACTGCAGGAAGAATAGTGCCTATTATGAAATAACTATTTCAAAATAAGTTGTTAAGACAGGGAACAACACTTATTTCGAAATAGCTCTATAAAGCAGGGCGTGAATAATACCAAGTGAAAGCAGTTTAAACAGCTGAAAACTAACTACTTGTGTTCTTTATTATGCACCGAGTGCCTAAGGAAGAAGATGGAAATGTTAGCAACAGCTTGCTCTCCAGACTTTGCAATGGGTTTCTCATATAGGATACTTTATATGGACAGGATTTCCAGAGGGAAAGAGAGGCCCATTTTTTACCCCAAATACTGAGTGCAAGATCCTCAGCTGGTATAAATCAACATGTCCGCACCAAAGTCAATGGTCCACTGTTGATTTGCACTGGCAGTGCATCTCACCATAGATGCTTCACTACTTCATGTTTTACTGCTGACAGTTTCTATGGAGACATGCCTGTATAAGACCAGAGGAAGGCTGAGTTGAATCAGACCTGCTCTCTGAACGGCTACCACAACAGAGCAATGATAGAAGGGCAAAGAACCCTACTCACATGTTTTTAAAAAACACACAACATAAACGATTGCAGATAATCTGATTGTTCAGGGTGTCCACTGCTGAGTTCTTCATGCTGGGATAACATGAAAGACTCTTCCAAGAAAAGGGCCCAACGCTTGTAAGCTGAAGCCAAATTGAGACTAGAAATAAAGTGGACATGTGCAAGTTATATCAGGAGTGGGTATCTTTTTAGAGGCGATGCTCTAGTTCAAACCAATTCTGAGCTTGGTGAAGTTCTCTGTCTCTTGTTATAGACTAGATGGTTAGATTAGACCTTTGTAATGATCCCTACCAAACTTATAATTGATGACTACAATAAACCTTCCTTTTATTTTTCTAATATTCTGTCTAGATTTCCTGGGGATCCAGCTGCTCTGTCATTGTTGGCTGCTTTTCCTTACAAGAGTAATTTCCTCAAACGCTCCATGGACTTTAGATAGTTGTTTTGGTTCCTCCCAGGTTTCTCTATGAACTTCGGGCTCATTTTCCTATTTGTAACATAGGGATAAGGGTGTTTACCTACTTTAAAGGATTAATTTAAAAATTAAATCAGATTTGTAACCATGTTTTGAGATCTTGGGCGGACCCTGCAAAGCTTTATTTATTATTGTGGTTTAGAAACCCGTGACACGTTTTCAGACTCACAAATGAAGACATAATGGGTTCTGGTATCTCAGAAACAATGTCGTCCCAACTTACTGTTTCATGGTTCAGCAAAAGGCCTGATTTTGGTCTTGCACTGATTTTACCATGACTGATGTCAGTCCATTGACTCCACAGGATTGCTCCTGATTAGGCCTTGGTAATGAACCATTCCAGGAAGTGCCAAATCCATTTTATTGTCATTAAGGTCATCCAGATAAGATCTGATTTACTGGTGTAAACCAATGTAACTCCATTAATATCATTGAAATGCTGCTGCCTTACACCATCTGAGACTCTGAACCATAGAGGGTGAAAGGTATGTGCTGCGACTTTCTTGATCTTACGGCATCGAGCCCTGAAAGTGGTGTGAGATTACAATCAGGCGCACACTGAGTGCTCCTTTTTTGCTATGTGTCCCTTGCCGCCACATATAATGCTGCCTGATAGGTACTACAGGTTAAACCTCTCAAATCTGGACCTTTCTCATCTGACAACATCCGTAATGCGGCCTGATTATAATTAGCTGGACAACCGTTTATCATGGGTGTGGCCAAGTTTCCCATGGTCCCATAAAGTTTCTTTCCAGCCACCAGACCAGGCTCTCCATGTTCTGTGCTGTTATTTAACTGTAATTTACACCTGTCTTCTAAGAACCCAGTAAACAGTGGGTAATGCAGCTTGACAATATTGACCTCCCGTGGTCCAGCAAATTCTCTCGCCCGGCACCAGCCAGGTCCTGAGGATGCTAGATTAGAGAGGTTCAACTTGTACCATCATAGATCCTATAGTTGACTGGTTAAAATTGCTTCCATTTTACACAAACTTTAAACAGCAGGAATGTCTTTAACAGCCCTATTCTTCCATGGATCTGAATTCTCAGATTAGCTGTGGAAGCCTGAGCCCTGTCCTTACAGGGAAAAAACAAATACTTCATATGTTGTCTCCTCCTGCCTGGAGCAAAGCCTGAATTCCCTGCTGCTGAGCTACTTAACCCTTGCAATGTTCCCCATCTGCATCCACCATTCCTCAGTAAAAGCTGGGCTCCTACTATAATTCCATTGATCAAGAGACCAGGGGCTTTGTGTCTGCCGTCACTGCAACTTTCTAAAGTTTGTGTCTGCTGGGGGAAAAGAAACACTTTAATGTTTGCAATGAGCGGGGAACTGTTTATGCTCCATTCTGATGCTGTGTTTCATCGGGGTGAGAGACGGCTCTCAGCAAGGAGGGATTAAGGGGATCTATTGTAGCCTTCTCTGATGTTGCCCACCATTTGACTCCATTTGCATACATCTCACATTCAGGAACGGGGCATAGAAACAGCCATCACACCTGCTACTTCTGCTGGGCAGAGCCATGGACTAATGGTTAAATGCAGGCTGGCTTTTAATGAAGTGGGCGGGGGGAATGGGAAATTGTAAAGAGGGGTAAGTGTATTTGCAAGGTATGATGGGAGGGAGGGGGAGAGATACAAGAGTAAACATGAATTGGGAGGATTTTCCAAGGGACAGAGGGCCTGCAAAAGTACAGGCTTTGAATTCTGCATGTTCTTTTAACTAGGCCTCTGATTTGAAGAGGCCCCCCAAACCCCTGGTAAGCCTCATTGAGCTTGAAAAGCTACAAGCTTCCTTTCTTCCCCATTTGCTTTGTCTTCTCTTATCTCATTCATATGAGACATTGTCCCTCCTCCAGCCTCACCCCCTCATCTCATGGGGGCCGGGGGGGGGGGGGGGGGGGGGGGAGGCTTGGAATGTTGCAAGGAAGCAGCAATATCATGTTACACATAGAAAACCTAGAGACAATAGCGCAGAGAAATTATAAGTGGGGTCCGGTGGCAACACAGACTAAGCTTTAGATATTGACTAATAAAAGGGGACAGAAGCTCTCTCTCTAAAGGCTGCAAAGACAGACACTATGCAAAAAAAGAAAGTCTGGTAAACCACTTTTAGGTCTTGTCTACAGAGGAGATTTGCCCCAGTTACAGCCACCAGGGATTATTAGTGGAAACTCCTTGTGCAAAAAGCCCTTCCTCGAAACCACAAGATGTGGCATCCTTTCCATTTTTGGTGATAAGTGATTTTATCTGTCTGGTGAAACTACTTGGAAAAATAATTACTTTTTTGCAACAATTTTGAATCATTTTTTGTGTTTTTCTTTTAATTTCTATGAAGATTTTCCAGCTTTTAAATAAGAAAATGAAAATTTAAAAAAAAACCAGTAATTGAAAAATATTTTCGGTAAAGATTTTGTTTTTCTCTGAAGATTCGTTCCTTTTTAAAAACAGCAGGTTTTAGGGTTTTCTTTTCAGTTTGTTCTCAAAACTGGAAAACTTGAATGAAAATATTCTGCAAAACTGTATTTTGGTTGAATTGCCATTTTTTGTTGAAAAAATGTCTTGCAAAAAGACATCCACTGGCATCTCTGTCTTCTTTATGACTCAGCCATGCCAAAAAAGGCTCATTTACCTGCACATCTACTGATGCTATATGTGCCATTATGTAGCAGCAATGCCCCTCTGCCATGTGCATTGGACAAAGTGGACTGTCTCTATGCAACAGAATAAATTACATTTTATAGGGAAGCAGAATTACAATCCCAAACCATTCTAATACATTATCACATGCAAACTATTGTTCCAGCTAGAAAAGCCTTTTGGTGATCAGTGAGCAAAGACTGGGGCAGGCTTGGGCTGACAGAAGCTTCTAGGCACAACCTGGTATGGAGGTGGCACCATAAAGATGTTTGTCATGCACTTGGACAAGACTAAAGTGTGCCCTGGCAGCTGTAGCTGTGACTGAGCAACCCTATGTAGGAGCCGCTCTGCCCACCCCAAAACAGTGCCCTAAAAAAGAATGTCTCAACTTGCCTGCTAACTGCTGCAAGTGGGGAACACTTTTTAATTCACAGGGCCAACAATAAGAAGAGGAAAATATTTACACTTAGATTTGGAACCTGGAACGTCAGGACGCTGGCCAACAGCACCAAGTCTGACCAGCCAGAGTGCCAAACAGCCCTCATTGCTGGAGAGCTGAGCAGGTTCAACATTGATGTTGCTGCTTTGAGTGAGACCCGGCTAGCTGATGAAGGCCAGATTAGAGAAACTGGTGGTAGCTATACCTTCATGTGAACCGGTAAATGTGAAGATGAGCACTACATGCACATATGCGTAGTCTCAGAGAACACCCTACTGGTGTCAGTGAACATCTAACAGTGCTATGTCTCAGCCGGCCAAAAACCAGCTCAGAACAGTCGTAAGTTTTTGCTTTTACACTCCCACCCTGCAAGCTGATGGAAATACCTAGAAATGTTTCTACACACACCTCAATAGCATCATCAGAGAGGTCGCTACAGAGGACAAGTTTGTACATCTCAGGGACTTCAGTGTCAGAGTAGCTACTGACCACCATCTGTGGAGTGGTGTCATTGGGAGGGAAGGTGTAGGAAAAATGAACTCCAGTGGTCACCTTCTTCTCACACTCTGCACTGACCATTGTCTAGTTATAACTAATACCTTTGTTCTGGCAGAAGAATCATTTCACGACCTCCTGGTGACACCCACTGTTGAGACAATGGCACCTGCTTGATTATGTCCTCACCTAGTCACAGGACAGTACTGATGTCTGCATCAGTTGCGCTACCATTGATGCGGAAGGCTGTTGGACCTACCGCTGACTGTTCTGTTCCATTACATCACTTAAACTAGCACTAAGGTATATCAACACCAGGAAGATCTGGAGAAATTTCACAAAAAGTATCTGAGGAGAATATTGGGCATCACATGGCAGGATGGATGGACCAATGTTAGCACCCTCACAGAGGCCGATTCCGGCAACATTGAGTTAGCAATTGCCCATAGGCCGTGGTCACTTGATAACAAGTAGGACGTCATCATGTCACCCTCCTATTTGTGAGTCTGTTGATGGCGGATCAGCCTGATTCTTGAGCTGCAGATTTTATCACAGAAGGGGCAGGGGCTGGTAGTTGTTGGAGGTGTCTGGGGTAGTTTTTCATGCTCTTTTGTTCTTCTCTACCTCTCCTTACCTGCACCATGGCAGGACCTCTCATATTGCTCCACCCACTCATGGATTACTGTTCTCCACTGGAGATGGTCTTGGCCAAGGATCTCCCAAGTGTCAGCAATGATGCTGCACTTTTTCATATGTATCTTCAGCATGTCCTTACATTGCTTCCACTGGCCCCCAACCCTTCTCTGTCCTTCCTCCAGCTGAGGCCCTGATCAGACATCCAAACCACCTGACCAGTCCAAGGAAGCTGTTGATGAATGATAATAGCTTCAGTGCTGGTCATGTTCAACTCTTCCAGGGCGCTAGTGTTTGTGTGCCTATCCTCCCAAGAGGTGTTTAGAATTCTCCTGATGTTGCTCAAGAGCCTTTATATGATGCTTGTATGTTGTCCAGGTTTCACATGTGTACAGTCAACAACCACTGCATGTTATACAAGGAGTTTTGTTTTGGGATAGATGTCCAGTATCTTGACGACCCTTCACGTTCATTGTGAGGCTGAGATTCTCACATGCTTCAGGGAAGGCACTTAAGATGGTCTGAAGGGCTGCAAGAGAAAGAGCAGCAACCACATTGGCATCTGCGTACTGGAGTTCCATGATTGAGGTTGTGGAGGTCTTGCTTTTAGCCTTCAGTCTCCTGAGGTTGAAAAGCTTCCCGTTCATTAGATAGCTTCACGGTCCAACTTGTCACCCTTCTTGAAGAGACTGATGATCAGTGTCTCTCTGAAACCTCATGGTATCTGCTCCCTGTCCCAGATCTTGAGAATCAAGAGGTGGAGTTGTTTGTGGAGCTCTGGCTGCCTTCTTTGAAGGCTTTGGCAGGAATTCCATCTAGTCCAGTTGCCTTGTTGCACTTCATTGCTTTGATGGCAGCTTGGACCTCACTCAGGTAGGAGGTGTTGCAAGATCGTCCCTCGGTGGTTGCTGATGGATTTGGTCAATGGATTTTAGGGCCAGGGTGGAGGGGCGGTTCAAGAGCTCTTTATAGTGCTCCCTCCAGCCAGCAGCAACGGCTTCGTTGTCTTTCAAGTGTTGAGTACCATCCTTTGATCTCAGGGGACTGGTTCCAGCCATGGATCGACCCTCCCTCATTACACCTGCTGTTGAGGTACAGTATTGCGGCCCAGCTATTCCAGCTTTACACCTTCCAGGAATTCCTCTCTTCCATAGGAATCCTCAGCCTTCCCTTTCGGGCAGCTTTCCAGAGGCTTTGTGCTGCTAGTCATTGAACTGATGACAGATACATCCATTTACACCAATGGGTCTGCTCCCATTGACTTCAACAGAGTCACGCCAATGCACACCAGTTGGGGATCTGCCCATTGACTTAAACAGAGGGAAACTGAACTACACCAAATGCAGATGGACCCCATTCACTTCAGTTATACCAACTGGGGACTGGCCCAACAAATGAATGACAAAGTTTCTTTACTCTCTGGCTCTTTTCTACAGCCATATTGAGCAGCTGTACATTGTCCTTGTAGATGCCAAAGAGAACGTTTGAAGTTGTACTCATTGCCTGGGTTGAATGATAAGTTTTAATATTGTGGCAAATTGAAAATAAAAGCCTGGCAAAGTCACTGTCAATAGGGTCATTTCTGGATGATATAAAGAAGGCTTCCTCCAGCACCAAGTATGTGACTTCAGGGAGGTAATGGAAGGGGGTTTGGAGTCTTTTGATAAACAACTAGAGGCTCAGATATAATGAGAAAACCTTTTGTGACATAAGGGCCTGTCAATGTCAAGTAAATTCATTACATACCAGCTTGAATGGCAATCCAACTGCCTCCAAATGTCTAATGCAATTATGTTGAGATGCAAGAGATTGTGCAGCTGGGCTTCCATTCCAATAAAAAAAAAAACCCATAACTAAAAGGGGATGACTAGAAGTTGAAGGCTTCCACTAGGCCTGTCTGAGCCTGCTGGAGTTCCAGGGACATCAAACTAACAAACTGTTTTTTGGGATCCCAGAGTTCACAGAACTAGTTTGATTTCACCAGCCTTTCCTCTGTAATTTAAACCCATGATGGGGAATGGCCAGGGGGAGGGCAGGGAGGACTCAAGGTAGCTTTCTTTTCTGTGTCCCTGCCAAAATTGTAACTGCTAAATGGGGTGCCCCCACATGCCTACCTCTTGGGGTGGCCCTCCTGGCATCTCTTGCCCCCACGGACACCAGCCATCCCTGCATGATAGTTAGGGCTTTCCCGCCCCCACAAGAGACATTCAATATTAAATACATGGAATTAGAATTTAATTTGAATTCCACCATTTTAGCTTTGGAGTAACTCCTATGAAGTCAGTAGAGTTACACTGGTGTAAATCAGGGGTATCAGATTATACTCCGGCCCACAGGTTTCTGCTGGAATGACAATCTGAACTCTTTATTAGAGACATAAGAACATACTCTGCAGAACTGGGTGACCCTCCTGCTTAGAACAGTGGAGGGGGGTTGCTGTTTACATCTTTGTTTTCCCATCTAATATATCTTTAAATCTGATGGATGATAGTATCCACTGAAACAAGCAGACCTTTTATTTTCAGGGTTGGAGGGCACAGAATCAAGCCTAAAATAGTCAAGTGGTTTTGACACCAGTTGACCTGTCCCAACTGCTGCCCAGACCTTGCTGTGTATGGATTCTACTCAATGGGCTTCCAGGTGCTAATGGAAGAGGTGCTCTGGCAAAGAGGACTCAGAGTCTGCTCGGCACTTGGAAAGGGCTGTCTATATAATGCAGAGAAATGAGCACCTGGCTTAGCAAACACAGTACGATTCTAGGCTCCCAGAGAACTGAGCCCCAGTGAGCAAGTGGGAATGATAGAGGTGCAGCCCAAGGGCAATTCCTATTCCACCCTGTGGGCCCCATGACATACATTAGGTAGAGCGTCATCCAGAGCTTCCCCCACCAGTTTATTGGCTAGGAGTAGCAGAGCACCAAGCTCAACAGCCTTTATTAGAATAAGGTTCTGATGAAACCACGTTAGCACACGACTAGTTTTGTTCTTATTGGAACTCAGCAGACATGCGTAAACTGCTGCCTATGGCGTGATTCAAACCAGGGATGCCTTCGTCATAGTAAAGGACGATACCATATCTCCACGGGTTCACACCATTGGTTGTGGGAAAGGAGTATATGTAGATCAGTTGGATTGATCACTTTCCCAGCTAACTGGGAAAACGTATATACTACATGTACATGTATGCTTCAGATACTCCTTTCCTACAACCAATGCTGTGAACCTGTGGAGATATGGTATTGTCCTTGACTATGACAAAGGCATCCCAGGTTCAAATCACACCACAGACAGCAGCTTATGCATGTCTGATGAGTTCCAATGAGAACAAAACTGGTCACGTGCTAATGTGGTTTCATCGGAACCTTAGTCTAATAAATATAGCCAATCCTGATTGGGGTGTGCTTACAGTTCACTCGCTTGTGAACATAGCACACGTGGCTAACGGTTGTTGGCCCAATTATCTGGGAAAGCGATGATCTACCTATAGTCCTTTCCCACAACAAATGCTGTGAACCCATGGAGATATGGTATTGTCCTTGACTATGACGAAGGCGTCCCAGGTTCAAGTCACACTATAGATAGCAGTTTACATGTCTGATGAGTTCCAATAAGAATGAAACTAGTCACATGGTTTAATCAGAACCTTATTCTAATAAATATAGTCAACCCCGATTGGGGCGTGCTTACAGTTCACTTGCTTGTGAACATGGCCAACAGTTGTTGGTCCAATTACCTGGGAAAGTGATCAATCCAACTGATCTCAACAGCCTTTTTGATGGTTTTCTTCAATCCCTCATCCTTACCCTGGCCGAGCCAGATGTGCACGTCCTTGGTTGCGTGAGAACACATGGAGAGATTGTCCTGAGCTACATATTCTACATAATAATTGAAACACTGACGGCCAATCCCAGTCTCCCACACACCACTTCTACACCCAAGTAAAATCTACTGACTTTAGTAGAGTGACTATTTTTGTGATGCTGGTTTAACTGGGATTGGAATCAGGCCCTGAGCATTATAACAAGGCTCAGTAATGATGGATGGTCATGAAGAAGGAAGTCAGTGTTACAGGAACAATCCTGAAAATCTCTCTTTATTCAGACTCCTGGCTCTATTCTGTAGTAGGCACCGGCAAATGCAAAACAGGGGAAACTGGTGTTTCGTAAGTATTCTCCCCCAAGCAGTTTCTAGGCCAATAGCAGCTTAATTTCCAAGTCAGAAGACAATACTTCAACCACCATACCTATAGAGTCACGTTCATTTTCTCTACATATAGGGCTTGTCTACACAGGAAAGTTTTACCAGTTATGCCAGTAAAATTACACCACCATTGGTAAATCGGTACAGTTACGCCAGTATAACTTTCCACGGAGACATACTTAATCTGGAGTTTATTTTCCCATTTAGCTTAAACCCCTTTCAAAGCAATTTAAACTAAAACAGAAAGGGGCATCTTTATACCAGAATGAGAGTGTCCATACTGGGACACAATGATAAATACACCAATTAAAATTTATCATTTAGCTTATACCAGGATAACATTCTCATGTAGACAAGCCCTTAGGTATGCACGCTTGGTACCTTGTATGCACTGCTTTGCCTATGCCAACCAAACACAGTGAATGAAACCAAAAAAGCAGTTAAGCAGTACTTTAAAGACTAAAGACTTATTATTATTTATTTTGTTAGTCTTTAAAGTGCTACTTTACTGCTGTTTTGTTCTGATAGAATACAGACTAACACAGCTCTCTCTCTGTCACTATTCAACGTGAATGAAAGTCAGAAAGGTCAGAATTAGATTAAGCCAAGTATGCAAAAGAGCTCCTATGACAACTGCCACCACCACCACCACCTTCTGCCCCTCTACTCTCTGATTTGCTCACTTTGATAATAGTTTTCTGATTTGTCAACCTTGATTACTATTTTTGGTTCTCTGTGCCTTAAACATTGGGTCTGTTTTGGTATGGCTGTGGTCTGAAGAAGTGGGTCTGTCCCACAAAAGCTCATCGCCTAATAAATTATTTTGTTAGTCTTTAAAGTGCTACTGGACTGCTTTTTTGTTTTGAATGAAAGTCATTTGTCTGGAAAGGACAGATTAAAATGCAGAGAATGATCAACACACCGTCACCCTAGGCAACTCTTCAGCGTTCCCCAAACCTCAAATTTGGGCCAGCTGCCTCTCCATCATTATGCAGGCCAGATTTCATCAAGTGACTGGCAAACTGTTGCAGTGCTGCAGGGTCACTCCTGTTTGGCCCTGCCTCCCCTCCATCATGGCCACTCTTCAGTTGGCATTAAGAGTGTTTTGAACCACAGGTGGGTAGCATATAAATTTCATTTTGGAATTATTTTTAAGTGTGTAGCCATGCAAGTTCAATGTAGCTTTTCCCACAGTAAGTACATGTATGGTATACTTTGGATACAGTGATAATCTGCGAAAAGCAGAGGTGAATCCTGGCCCACTGAAGTCAAAAGTGGTTTTCTTCCCAAGTGTGAATTATGAGTACCCCAAAATTCACTGTTTTTAGATTACAGAGGCTATCTGCATATAAGTAGTTTAGATTAGATCAGATTAAACTGATGGATGGAGACATGGGTGGAAGTAGGAGCTATTCCTTTTTCAGGGGTAATGCACCAAGAAATTAAAGTCAGATGGATTTCAGAAAAGGATACATGTGAAGAAAGTTAAATGACCATTGTGGCCTCTTTAACTTGGGATATTTATCCAATTATATCAAAAAAGCATATATAATTACTTCCTCCACATCATGTCATCATTTAAAATACAGATTAAAGTAATCTATATTGAAAGGTGGTATATAACCTCTAAGGAACTCTCCAAAAACTTCAAAGACTTTCAAACTATCAGATATTAAGCAGCCAAAAAAATCTGTGGCTCAGGAGATGTAATTAAATGTCAGCTATCTGTGTTGGAATAACTGCGTTTCATAGGCTTTTTGTTGGTTTCTTTAACATATGGCAGTATTTCAGTCTGTTCCTCTACAGAAAGAAAGGGATCCTCTCCAGTGGGTTTCACCTAGAAGGCAATTTTTAGCTGGGTCAAATAGTATTCCAGTTCTTCAGAACAAAGCTGTTGACGTGGCTATGAAAAAAATCATCAGTAAGATAGAGGAATTCCATTCAGATCCTTAAAATTGGGCGTGCTGGAAAAAACTGACTCTTCACCCAGCTGAGTAATTTAGAAGCAGAAGACGACATTCGGGATTTCGAAGGTTTGCTTAGGAAATTTACTAGCAAAAAATGTCAGCAGATCTAGTCAAAATTCTTCAAATTTCAAAATTATGATGAAAAAATCTAACACAAAGTTAGTAATTTAAAAGACACTGCAAGCATTTTTGCAATGCATTTTCCCATCTTTTGATCATCTTGAAATGTCGACAGTGAGTGTAGATGAAGTGGCAACGAACAACAGAGTTTAAGGACAAGAAGTCCTGTGGCACCTTATAGACTAACAAATATTTTTGGAGAGCTTAAGCAGGGTTTCTAAAGTGATGCTGGGCAGGCATAACTTGATCCTTGTAGTTAAATTGTTTTCACTACTAATTCAGCTGTACCCATGGACAATAATTCCCTAGTATAACAACGTGGGCCAACTGGTTCAGATAAAATAAGAACTTAGATGAATCATTTCATTGCTCTTCACAGTCAAATGTAAGTGCCACATATGTCCACCAGATCCAGGCTGGGAGCTGATGTAGAAACAGCCATTTTGATCCTACATCACAAGCCGATCCACAGGAGGCCACAGGTGCTGGAGAAGAGGCAAGGAGCTGGCCCTTAAATCCATTCACAAAATGAAGTAAGTTCAGACTACAGCAGTCCATGTGTTAAACCAAAGCACAGTGAACAAATGGCCACAGTGAGCCACAATTTGCATGAGCTGCCTGTGGGCTTCCAGATGCAAGTTATGATGTAGGTTTAGAGCTACAAAATCCTAAATGGCCTGGTGCCACCCTGCCTGGGGGACACCTCTTTCCTCATGTTCTGCCACGGGATTTGCATGTGTTTGTGGGGAGGGGAGAATTGCAGGAGGAAAAAGTCCAGCGTTGAGCCTATCGAGACAGCCCTCCACCACTTGTCTAAATATTTAGTGAATTTCTTGTAAGAGTCTGGACCCTTCTCCTTATCAGACAGCACTTGCTAGGAAGTGCACCTTCAACGGCGAGGGAATTCCTCTCTTAGAAGACATGGCAGGCAGGCACCAGGGTAATCCACTGTTTACAAACATGTCTGCACTTTGAGGGCCCCCGTCTCCTGCCCTCATTTTTTGCTTCTTTCTTTTTGCACTCAGAGCTATGGCTGAAAACTGAGGGTCTTGTCTAGGCAACACTTCCTTGGGTCTGAACTGTGGCTCACACTGAGCACAAGGTCCTCAAATGCCTCAGCAGTGACAGACTCTTTCCTTGACAGAAAATAAAACTCTAGGCCTTCAGGGCTCATGCTGATTGCTGTCTACCAGATGGAGGGAAAGTGTGTTGAGAGTGAATCTTAATTAAGTAGTTATGTCTACTGTAAGTGAAGCCATCGGCATAAGTACACTGGGCAGCCTGTGCAGTTGATCTTATCACTCTTATTTTCATCACTCTGTTATTTAAAGGAGAATGACTACGAAGCTGGATTCATTTTTTGTTTTCTTTGGGGAGAATGATTTGAGGGGAAATGCTGAGTCACACAAGTTGTCACATTAGAGCAATAAAATCCATACGTTTTAGATTAACGGGACTTGCGAGAATGTCGCTGCATTAGGAAATCGAGAGGGACGGAAGAAAGAGATTTAGGGATAAAGGGCTAGTTGTTGTTCACCCCCTGAACTATGATTTCAGTGTTACACAAGCACACAAACAAGTTTCTCATCTGTAGAAGAGAGTTTGCCATGTCGTGCAACAGAAGCACAAGTATGAGGCAAAGGAGTCTCTTTACTTATGTCACAGTTCAGGACAACTACATCTGTATTCTCCCTGGATGGTCTGTGGAGGGCACTTGCTCCTTGTTCATTGGTCCTCTTGGGTGGAGACCTGCATCTTCCTCCCTCCTGACTGGGGTATTTCCAGTCTGCACAGCCTCCTGCCTACACTCCGAATCAGACTGCCTCAGCAGGCCTGCTTTATGTTTCCCTCAGAAGCAATGGATAAGTGCAATTGCTCACAGTTATAAAAGTAACCCTGCAGCTCTTTCTAGGCAGGCGCATTTATTGCTAAGGCACAAGCATTCCATGGAACAATTTTAAAAATCTGCACACACACTAATAAGCTTACCAGAGATCCCTGCCCATTTCCAGCATGGGGGCTGGTAGGAATCAGTATTTCAAATCCTACCAACAGCTTTCCCCCATGGCTACCAGTTCAAAACAGACCTAGCGTAGGACTAGCTCTCTCGAGAATTGTTCAGTTTCTCTCTTTTTACAGCTTGGGACTTTAATCTTGAGACTCCCAGAACAAGTCGTCAGCAGGTTATTGTGCCCTCCACAGGCCATAACTTCAAACACCTGGAGTTCTGCATTACCAAAGGTGGGAATCTTCCTCTAGAGGAGCAGCTCTCAAGCTGTGGGCCGGGACTCCAAAGTGGGCTACAAGCCTGTTTTAATGGGGTCACAGGGTGCTGTTAGATTTGCTGGGGCACAGGGCTAAAGTCTGAACCCTATCACCCAGCACCCAAACCCAAGCCTGACTCCACTCCCCAGGTCTGAATCACAAACCCAAGGGTGGTGGGGCTCATGCTTTGGTGTTGCCCTGGTCCCCGGGCAGGAAGGCTGAGGCTTCAGTCTCACCTCTTGGGGTCATGTAGTGATTTTTGTGTCAGAAGGGTGTGACAGTGCAATGAAGTTTGAGAACCGTGGCTCTAGAGATTTCCCCAGCAAACCACCTGACGCTGTTTGTCCAGAAAGTCCATTCTTGTCCAGCTCATTCTCTGGTACTCTCCCTAGATGTTCATACCATTTCCCAAGGTTCACATCCCACCTCTTCAATAGACATTACATTCAATCCCAGACTACTGTAATACATAACCTTTGCCTTTAATAGAATCAACGACATTAATGATTTAATTCAGTAAAGTGTTGCAAGCACATTGCAGGAAATTGCCACATCTGTTGCAACAAGATTGACAGTTTCACCTTCAAGTTACTAGTGCTGTTACAGTGATATCTACAGCCCAAACCCAGTTGAGGGCCCCATTGTGCTATCTGCTGTACGCACATCTTGTAAGAAAAAGCAGGACACATGATAAAAAGAGCTGGGTGGAGGAAGGAAACTCTGCTTTGAGAAGTATTTTGACATTCAGACATTTGTCTTTGCTACCAAATTCTGCAAGTAAGAAAACTCCTTATTTTTTTGTCTTGATTTTACCTTTTTAAAATTTGTATAGTTCATTATAAAATAAAAGCTAGACCTCTCTAATCCAGCATTCTCTAGCCTGGTAACATCTGTAATTTGGCATGATTTTGGTTAGCTGCATGATCACTTTTCATGGGTGTGACCAAGTTTCCCATGGTCCCACAAAGTTTGTTTCTAGCCACAGTCCTGGCGGTCAGTGTTCTGTGTGGTTATTTAGCTATAATTTGCCCCAAATGTCTTCTAAGAGCCCAGTAAGCAGTGGAAGTGTTGCTAATGCTGCTAGGCAATAATGACCTCCCATGGTCCAGCAAATTCTGTCATCCAGCACAAGTCAGGTCCCGAGGGTGCCATATCAGAGACGTTCAACCTGAAAATGAGCCATTTTAAAAAGATTCAAAATGAAAAGTCCTTTCAAAACAAAAACCTGAAATATTTTGTTCTGACAATGTTGCTTAGTCCCAGTGAGGTCAGATATTGTGATGCTGTCAAGTATCAGATAGGCAGCCGTGTTAGTCTGTATCTGCAAAAACAACAAGAAGGCCTATGGCACCTCGCAGACTAACAGATTTTTTGGAGCATAAGCTTTCATGGGCAAAGACCCGCTTCATCAGATGCATGCAGACTTGTCAACACTTCTGCTCTCCCCTCAGTTTTTCCCGAATGAAATATTGGCAAACCCAGTATGATTTCATAGCTTTGACATAATGCACTCCTTACTGGATAGCGTGCTTGCCTATGTTTTTCCGACAGGCTCTGAAGACAAATAAAGGGTTGGAAGAGAACAAGAGAGAGGTTCCAAGAAGTGAAATGACCTAAGTTAATCTCCAGGACCACAACGCCTGTCAAGGGAACTGAAATAATGACATAAAAACAACCATCTTCCTTATCCTATCTGCTCCCGTTGCCTTTTTGAGTTCTCATCTGCTTACTTTTTTTGGACAGGGATACAAGTTCACCCTGAAGCAACGATACAGCTAAGGGAGGCTCAGCTGGATCCTATTCTGGCTCAGACACAATCCAGAGAGCTCACATCTAAGTTCTGGAGGCAGAATCTTTACCGCTAGTCTTGGTACAGGAGAGGAGGCAGGAGGAACACAGCTGGGTGCTCACATCACAGGTAGCAATCGCAGGGCTGAGGGAAGAATCATTTTGACAGGCAGACTGAGCACAACTCGTACTGACTCCAGTGGGAACCTGACTGAGCTTTTTTACACCTAACAGCAGCAAAATGTGTCACTAACAAAACCATGCAAACTATCGCCAATATTAACTGGTTTGCACACTGCTCTCCGATCCCTTGCCTCCCAGACACCGCTAGTTCTTCAGGGCAGAGGTTCAGCTTGCACAAACCCCAGCACAACGGGACTAGCTGCACCTCACCAGGCCTGCAGACAGGGGCTGGGAAGGGCCCCAGGCTGGGGTGGAGAGGGATGGACTGGGGAGGGTGGGCCTTCAATCCCCTCCCCCTGGAGACGTAGCCCCTCACCTCTCCCAACCCACAGTGCCTGGGTGGGGTGCTTGCCATTCCACCCTGCTTCAGGGAAGCCACCGGTGTACGGTTGGGACTGCCCAGCCCAGCTAAAAGGGAGGTGAATCTGGTAAACTACTGTCCCGCCCTGCCCCAGAGCTAGGGCTTGCAAACTGTGGCACTCAGCCCTGCTAGAAGGCACTGAGCCTAACTGACCTATCCAGGGTTTATACACTGGGTTGCTCAGCTCTAATGCAAGGCTCTGAGCTAATTAACTGTTGCCCTGCCCTGCCCCAGGGCCAGGGTTTATAAACTGCATTGCCCAGCCCTGCTGCAAGGCTCTGAGCTCACTAACTACTGCACTGTCCCAGGGGTTGGAAACTGCCCTACTCAGACCTGCTGCAAGGTGCTGAGCCTTGCACACTGCTGCCCTGCCCTGCCCCAGGGTCAGGGATTATAAACAGTGCAGATCAGCCCTACTGGAAGGTGCTGGGCTTGCCAGCCTGTGGGGTGCCTTGACAGTTCCCACCCCTGAGAGGGCAAATCCCAGACACCAACCTGGTGCTGTACTCCTGAAAAGGCCGGAAACCACTGCCTGAGCTGAATTCCATTTGGGTTCCCTTCCCGTCCTCACTTCCCTTTAGGAGAAAACAGAAAATTGTTTTTGCCTTTGGCTCAAAAGCCCCTTTGATCACACAGCCAGTGTGAGTCTGGGGAGGGCGTGCCTGAAAAAAATGCTGCCTCCTTTCCAGGATAATCATATCACCACTCTGTTCCCATATCCTGCTAGACCTTGAAACACTCTCCTTATTAGCACTGCAAAAACCTGAATAGGAGCCGGCAGCTGCAAGAGCCATGTTCACACCTTCCATATGTAACTGAATGGCAAACAAGAATAACCAAGCAGTCTGCTTTGTAAACGCAGGCGGTGACAGCTGAGAAATGAGGGAACTCACAATGGGCCTATTGGAGGTCTCAGTGGTAGTGTTTTGTAGATCTAAAAACACCAAAGCCCATTGTGTTTTTTTTGGGAGGGGGCGGGGGTGGGTTAACCGTGAAACACTAGTGATTTTCAGACTACCAGCCACATAGATATTAGGAGAAGATATTTTTTTCTCCAGGAAACACTGATCACCCACTTTCTGGAAAGAAGACCCATTAGGATGTCTCAGATCTGGTACCCAAAATCACGAGTTACTTTTGAAACTCCTCTGTCCATCCACCTGTCAAAAACCTTGTATTGTGTAAGCTGGCTTACGCATACTACACCAGTTGTCAAACCACAGAAGGAAATGAAAATTTAAGTCAAACATACCCACTACTCCTCTACTCAGGGATATAAAATTCAGCCCAGCAGAACCAGCACACATCACAGACAAGGCATTGTAACTTCAACTCCGTACCCAAAAGGCGTGACAGACTTTTAGCTCCTCGTTCCACCAAACAACCCCTTCCTTCCACCCGCCACATGGAAGCCTCTTGGAAGTGGTGATGTTGGAACTATAGCGTGCAATAAGGAAACAATTGCAAAGGAATGAATAACATGAGGAGGATCAATTTCTTGTTTCCTTATTTTCAAAGGCCAGTGTTCTGAAGCTGTCATGTTTTGGGGCAGTTTGGAGAATGACAGACTATATTCTTTATGATAAAAATCTCTCTTATGTTTGGACTCAATTGTTTGCATAAAACAAGCACCTAACACTGCCAGGATAAAACAGACAAAGTCAGGCATGATCCTCAGCTGGGGTTGATCGGAATAGGATTTAATACTGGAATAGTAAAATAAACCAATTTGGCATCTGGTGAGGATCTGGCTCAAATCTATATAGAATACCTTTTATAGCAGTAGATAGAGACTTTGAGTATATTATGTATACTTTTAGTATACTATGAACTCTCATGATATTAATATCTTTCTGTTAACATATGGCATGAATGGGACTGCTCCATCCTTTTCAGTTCACAAATCACTGTGTACAAGCCGCACCCTCTCATGCAGCTCTTTCCCTGGCAACATTCACTCTACTTTTCTCCTTCCAGGTCCAGAATAAATGTTGCGATGTGCACCAAGGTCCATGTGGATGTGCACCACCAGGAAAAAACACATGCTACCCACGGTGGACACTCTGCTAATCTTCTCTGGGCAGCTGCCCAAGCACACAGATACAAAGTACACTGCTCCCCACTCAGTACTCCTCTTTTCCCCTGACTTGGTTTATAGAAGGCTTTGGACCACCTTTCCCCGACCCTTTCTCAGACTTGTCTGTTAGGTTGCAAGCTCCACAGACCAGAATGTGATAACCACCGGTTAAGGAGGAGCTCCCAGGAGCTGCCTTACAAATGTACTGTACATAACCGGCACATCAGGGTCAAAGGACAGCTGTGCCAATGAGAACACTATTGCTGCTAACAGCGGAGCACCCTTGGGGAAGCTCAGCCCTTTGTTATAAGCAGTATTGCACTGACTGGATCCTTTTCCAAGATACAGTAAGTTCTGCCCTTCACCTTACCTCAGTCAGCTTCAAAGACATACAAGGGTATAAAGCTCTTGGCCACCACTTGCACCTTTCATCTCTTCCCTAATGCATTGCAGAAGAGTGGTGAGCAGGAGACAGTTGGCTCCACTGTGGAAGTGAGGGACCAATTCCAGGGGACGACCCAAACTCCCTGTGTGATCTGAGACAGGCCACTCCATTGTTCTGTCCTCAGTTTCCCAGCAGTTAAATGGGAATATGAGAAGTCCCCAACTTGCAAACGGCTGGTGTTCCAGAAGTTTATGTATGAGTCGGTTGTCTGGAACTCAGAACGCATTTTCCCCTAGAAATGATGTTATAAATGGTGGTTAGGTTCCCAGGCCAGCCCACAAAACCCTCTTTAACCTATAGTGTAGCTGAAATACTGAAAAATAGTAGAAAGAGTTTTTATTTAACTTTGGATGCTGGTGCTGGGGGAAAGGCAGGTTTAATTAGAGAAGGATGAGGAAGAAGGTGGAGATTCTAAAAGACATATGGGTGTCCCCTGGCTGTCACCCCACATCACCTCCCACCCTCCTCAGTGATCCCGGCCAACTCCTGTGGCCAGCTCCATGCCCTGGCTTTTCCCCCTCCTCCACACCACAGTCTGCACACAAGCCCCATTCCCCAGGTGGCAGAGGGGCACGGAGCTGTCATGCAGCTGGCTTCAAAGTGCTGCTGGCTGCATGGCTGCCTCCTGCTCCTCTACAGTTCTCCAGCCATCACCACCTGTGCCTCTTGTCTGCTCCCGAGACCCCTGGCCATGCTTACTCATACATAAAATAGGCAATTGCGTAGGACATCTGAAAATGTGGGGCACACTGGGCCTTAATGTTCACCCTTCTGTTCCTATCACTGTTCTGTGGCTTTGCTTCCTCCAGCGAGGGTCTAGTTCACTTAAAAGTGAAGAATCCTGCCAGATCTATTAGCAGAATGCTGAACATATGAATGGGCCATTGAAGTGGTAATGAAGCCGTTTATCAAGCACTTCCTAACCCTCAGGTGCATACTTTCGGAATTTACTGGGTCTTCTCTCCTCCTGGGTTGTCATAGGAATAGGGGCACCAGTTTAATAACCCTGCATAGGGCCCCTTAAATCCTAAGGATGGCCCTGCCTGAGGCTGCAGGGGAGCTTTTGTTTATTTGCAGGAATGGGATGTTCATAAGTTGGATGTTTGGAACTCTGGGTTGCCTGTAATTGCATTCCTTTCTCCACATGGCGTTTCTCTTGTCTGTTTACACTGCATTTTCTTTAGGGCAGGATCTCTCTCTTACTAGGTGTGTGTACAGCACCTACCACAAAGACGTTCCGATTTTGCTTGCAGCCACTAGGTGCTAGACTAATTCAAATAGTAATGGTGGGTCACCCTCCAGAGAGGCACCATCAAGCCGATCCTCTGCAAGCTTACACCTTGCAACCAGAGCTCCCGGTTGGGAATGAGCCAACTCTTTGAGAAAGTGGGCAGAGTTTTGTCACAGTCTCACTATTATAAACAAAAAAACCAATGGACACGTCTGCAAATGTCATGTACTGAGGCAAGCCATTTACTGCCACAGAGCCAGCTGTTTTCACAGGCGTCAGTGAGGCCCAATTTTGTAGACTTGGGGAAAGTTTCAGTTCAGGAGTGGGGATTTTTCCTGAAGGGGGAAATGAAATGTGAAGAATTTTGGAAATGTGAACAGTGCCTAGGGCAGGACGCAACTTTCCCGACCGAAAGCAAGAGGCAGCCCCCTGATGCGGAAATTAAATAGACCACCTGGAAGAAAAGGGGAGGAAGGAGATGGGAAATGGAGGGGCCTGGAATTTAAACCACACAGTTTAAAAAGCCTGCATTGGTGAATCATTAAAGCTGCTGCGCTGCTTGTTTCAGGTCCGGACACCCAGGCAGTTGTGGTGGGAGTGACGCCATACGAGCACAGATGGAAAAATTATTTCCCAATTCCTGGCCGGCCCCTTTCCTCTACAGCCTGGGATCTGGTGAGTTTTGGAAGGAAAAGAGCTTGTGCTAAGACCAGGGAAGGAAGATAGTCACACATATACATACTCCTGTGCTAAGGGGGGCAGGGTCTTTTTTTTTTTTTTTAAGAGGGGCTGGAGCTCAGGCTGAGGAAAGATAGATGTTCCTCTCACCTCTCCCCATGCTGGTCTGTCCCAAATGTCACGGATAAATTCCTTTCCCAACTCCCACATGCTACTCCCCTGTTGTCTCCGGCAAACCCTCCATTGGCTTCCTCTGTCTTACTGGATCAGACCCAAGGTCCTCCTTCTCACCTGTTTGCCCCACCTACACCTTTGTATGAATTCCCCCTCCCCCATCCTTTCTTCTGCCTGCTCCCTTAGAGCTATAGCATTAGACTACGCACCTTCTCCTCCTCCTCTCCAGTCGAGAAGATCACAAAGCAGGAGGAAAGGGTCATCTAGTCTAACCCCTGCCAAGATGCAGGCTTCGTGTCTAAACCATCCAAGACAGACACCATCCAGCCTCCTTTGGGCTGCTTAGTTAGTCCTCCAGTGAGGGATGACTGCTGAGGTAGCCCTCCAGTGAAGGAGCTCCCACAACCTACCTAGACAGTCTGTTCCACTGTCCTTAGAGTTAGGAAGCTTTTTTTCCTAGGATTTAATCTAAATCTTCTATACTGTAGTTTGAACCCATTGCCTTGTGTCCTGCCCTTTATGGCCAAAGACCATAGCCTGTAGACCAGACCTGCGCAAAATATGGCCCACGGGCTGGATCCAGCCCGTTGGTGTAGCAGAAACCTCAGTCAGGTTCCCTGCCAGCCATGCGCCCCGCACGCTGCTCAGAGAAGCCAGCTGTGGGGCTCCATTTGTCCGGGAATGGGGTGTGTGGGCAGGTGGGGGGAGGCTTCACACACAGTTCCCACTCCCAGCACAATGTTGTAGCTCTAACTAGCTGGTGTCCCCTCATTCCTGCCTCCTACTCCATATAACCCAAACCCTCCACCCTCTTCCTGCACCTATAATACCTTGCAGACGCTGCACTGCAGCCACTTGCCCCAAATCATCACCCCTCCTGCCCCATGTCACAACCCAAAACCCTGCACACCCATGCATGCCCCGATCACAACCCATTCCTTCACAAAAACTGCCTCTCACATCCCATACCCCTCCAGCATCCCAGCCACTTACTTCAAGCTCTCTCCTGTAGCCAACCTCCACCCCAGACCTCACACCTCCTCCATTAATATCACAGGAGAATGCAGCTCTTGACCACTTACCCAAGTTCTTGGAGTGCCCCCACCTACCCCTGCTGTAGACCAATCAGCCTGACTTTGATCCCTGTGAAGCGACCAGAACAGTGGTCATTTCCTGAATTGCCTCTGCCCCTGCACAGGGCTTCCTGCCTTCTCTGATCCCATCTCCTCACCATGAAGCTCTGTAGACTTGCAGAGCTTATGCTACTGCTCAGTCTTACAGTACCCAGGAAAGCAGGGCTCTTGAGTGTTGCATAAGAAGAAATAATAACAGAGTTTTGCATAATTGGCTGGGTACAATTTCTTTTCCCCACTTTCCTCCAAAGCACTGTCCCTTGCTAAAGGTGAGATAATTGCTTTGATGGATCTGCTGATCTGCTTATGATCATTCAAATGTTTCTGAGAAGCTCAGGATGGAGCACCTACTAAACAATACCAAAGGTCAGCCTTGGTGGACTGTGACATTTTTGCAACTCCATCCAGATCCTGTCCAAAGCCAGGTTGTGGAAGAGACAAATGCATTAACCTCCTGCCTTATGTTGCCTTCTTGCCTTAATGCAGTCCTCTCCTCATATCACGTTAACTGGAGCAAAGCAAAGAAAAACTAAGAGGAGAAATCTGACTCTTCCCCCAACAATGAAATGCAAACCACAGAACCTGGGACTGTGCGAAAGAGGGGAGGGGGGCACAGGAGACAGGATAAGATATTCAAGTCACTGCCAAAATATTTGTAAATAGAATAATACTCAATGAAGCAGAACAGGCTAAAATGCTAAATGTACATGCTGATTAAAACTGCCCTGGAGATCAGCAAATTGTCCTATAAATGACAAAGTCACTTTGTATGCCAACAAAACCCAATCATATCCCTGAAACATATTCATAGCACGTGTATAGTATTTCATCAGGAGACTAACAAGGATCTGTGCCTGGGAACAATGCAGCTTAAGGGAGAATGGTTGGTGCCTGATGAATTTGGGAAGTCTACCAGCTTTTGAATAACTCTTTGTAAGGAAAGCAAAAGAATCACATACATCTTGTTATAGCAGTCAAGGAGATATGGCTGTCAGGCCATGAGAAGCCTGCTATCAAATTACTAATCTTTGGGCCAAGTCCCTTTGCGACCAATGGAAATTTTGCCATTCATTTCCACGAGAGCATTACTGGGCTCCTACAGAGAAAAATATGATTTATTTGTAGGCATCTTCATGGCACTTACTCCCCTAGGGTTATATTCATGTCACTCCCTAGTTCATGTATGTTACAAATCCTCTTCTGGAAATAGGGTGCTACATCCCCCACACAGCACTTTAGCTCAACCTATACTTGCTTGTGCTTTTAGCTTTGGAACTCTTTGCTTCAATACAGTTTGTCAGCCAATCTGGCAGCCATCACGTCACTGTTTCATACAGTTTACTTTCTGTCCATTGGCTTTCTCCGGGAAGCACTCTGTCCATGGTTTTCCCTGCACAGAAGGCTTGCGTTCTGGGCCATCACTCCCTCTATGTTTGACGGCAGTGGAAATGAAAGCTGGCCTAGCCAACAAAACTGTTGCAATCTAGTTGGTGCCTCTATTCTCACTACATCCAGAAACCCAGCTGAAACTTTAAGCTGAGGTGATGCACTGCAACTGTGGCATCAGTTTACATCAGCCATGATGCCGTCTATTGCAGCCCTATCTGAGGAAATTAACTGGCAAAATTCTGCAGTGCCTTCAGCGGAGCTACACCCAATTACTGCACTTGAGGATCTGGCCCAGTGCGTTTAGACACTTGATGAGTGGATGCACACTTGTGACTCATCAGTCAAACCCCAATTTCACTAATGTCTTCACTGAAGAGTTAATGCAGGTCCAACCACCTGGGGTAGCCTAGCCTGACTGTGAGCAACCACGAGGCAAAATCCTGAGTTACTGAAGCTTCACTGGTGCTTTCCTCACCCTTACACGTTGCTAGGACTACTGGGGGCTTATCTCACCCATCTTTGTACAGTAGTAAGCCAAGCTGTTTTGTCCTTTCCCAGCAAACATTGAGAGAAAAGGTCTGTCCCTTTAGGCCAGGAGTCAGCAACCTTTCCAAGGCAGAGTGTGAAATTTGACCTTTTGACTTCTTTGCTGGCGACAGTTTTTAAACTCACTACTAGTCCTACTTACAACAGCTTCATTAATAAATACATTGAGATGCAAAGCTTTACCATTTCGGTATTGGTTGGAATCATTAGCTAGCCTTTGGTTAATCCACAGGTGGCCTGGCTTTGAGCAAGCTCCCAGATGCATGTGAGAGGAAAGGCGGGGCTGAGCTGCCACCTCATGTGTCGATGAAAATCGGCTTATGTGCCAGTGGTTGCTGACCCCTGCTTTACGCACTTGTGGGACAGCACTGGAAGACCATCAGCACTTGAGTGATTTATCACGCATCCTCATGGCAAAGTGGATGGCATGAACCAATGCCACTGAAGTTAACAGAAAGCAGCACCCAGGTTCTAGTCTGTAACTCAGGACAGGCCAACAAACAGTTGAAAGCACCACTGAATTCAAGTCGGATGTTGTGAGTGGACAGACAGGACATAGGAGGGACATTCTGGAAGCAGCCCGAGCTAGCTTTGCAGTGAAGACATACTCTGAGACCCTTAGATCAGTCATTCAGCTGTGCTAGCGGATTTTCCAAAACTACTGCCAGGCTGCAGATCTAACCTGTGAGAGTCCAGCACTGAAAATGAGTTGTTTATTGAACTTGGAGGGCAATCAATATACTGCCAATCCATTTAGGATTGGTTTAATGAGTTGAGCCCAGAAGATTTGCTTTCTGGGTGAAGTTGGAGATGCTGTGTACAATTTTTCCCTTTCCCAGTCAGTCGTAGAGGAAGGGACTAAAGCAAGATGCTGAAATATCTTAATTGTCTTTACCGCAACTGACTGATCAGTCTGTTATCTGACATTGCCTTCACTTGTGCCTTCCCATTTATTTCTCTCTTTCTTGGCAGTCACTCAATAATGGTAACAAGTAGGACATCTTCATGTCACCCTCCTCTTTGCAAGTCCATTCATGGCAGATCAGCCCAATTCTGGAGCTGCAGATCTTATCACAGAAAGGCAGATAGCTGTTGGAGGGGTGTAGGGCAGTTTTTGATGCTCTTTTCTTCTTCTCCACCTCTCCTCATCTGCACTGTGTTTGTACCTCTCAAATTGCACCGCTCCCTCATGGATTGCCACTCTCCACTGGGGATGGTCTTGGGCAAGGTTCTCCCAAGTGCCAACACTGATGCTGTGCTTTTTCCATGTGTGCCTTCAGCATGTCCTTACATTGCTTCCACTGGCCCCCCAACGCTCCTCCATCCTTCCTCCAATTTGGAAAAGAGAATCTGTTTTGGGAGGTGCTGAACAGACATATGAACCACATGCCCAGTCCAACAAAGCTGCTGATGAATGATTATGGCTTCAATGGTGGTCATGCTTGAGTCTTCCAGGACGCTAGTGTCAATGCCCTAGCCTCCCAAAGAGATGTTTAAAATTCTCCTGAGGCAGCGTTGATGATGTTCTTCAAGAGCCTTCAAATGACGCTTGTATGTTGTCTAGGTTTCACACGCGTACAGTAGTGTTGGAACAACCACTGCATGTTGTACAATGAGCTTTATCTTGAGATAGATGTCCCAGTTCTCAAAGACCCTTTGGCTCAGGTGAATGAAAGCAGAGCTTGCACAGATCAGACGATGCTGGATTTCCATATCAACGTTGACTTTAGGGGAAAGATGACTTCCAAGGTATGGAAGTGTTCCACATTTTCCAGTAGTTATCCATTGACTTCAATAGAAGATATTCTGAGATTGTTCTGTCAGTGTGGGTCGGTGGAGCACTGTGGTCTTTTTGATGTTCACTGTGAGGCCGAGATTCTTGTATGCTTCAGCAAAGGCACTTGCCTGAAGGGGTGCGGGAGAAAGAGCAGCTACCATGTTGTCATCTACATACTGGAGACTACAGTCTCCTGAGATCGAAAATTTCCCTTTCATTTTATAGACAATCTTTATTTCTACGACTGATTGAAAGATATCTGAGAAGAGAAGAAAATAAATTCATCAGAACACCTCTGCCACAAAATCTCCCCTGCCGCTTTCAGGGAAAGCAGTTTGAAAATATGAAGAATAAGGGATTTATTATGTCTGTATTTTCCACCTAGCAGGAAGGTATAGTTCCCACTGGGGCAGGAAAGCTGTCTCAGAAAAACAACCCGAACTTACAGCAGAAGCTCCTGATGTGAATGACAGTTGGCTGATGGGAATAAAATGGTTCTTGTTTGTTCTGAGATGGAGATAACAGGGTCAAGAGGTGTGGGAATGCAAAAGGCCTGAGGATAATGCAGCATCAGAAAAACTGAGGGATCCGGGGAGAGTAATTTCCAGGTGAGCCTAACTCACAATTCAGAAATGGCTTAGATCTTGTCTGTATTTAAATACTGTCAGAGAATTTAATGCCATTAGCTACAGATGGGCTCCTTCAGAAGAGGCTGCTAATGGCTCTGGAGAGATATGCACAGTGTCTAATGAAATGCTAACTAGGGGAAGTTTTTTTTTTCCCCTTGCCCATTAGTCTTTTCATCAGCTGGGCAATAAAGTGGACATAGCAATTGATCCAATGACACTGAAGTTGTGTTGGCTCTATTGGATCATTGCAACAATGAAAGAGTGAGAAAGTATTGTTACTAGCGGTATATTTCAGCAGTTTCTATGACGTCCATCTACACAGTATCCCAGGCCATTAAACACGAGGTCGTTCTGTACCCCACAATCCCTGGAGCTCTGCTCTTTGACCAAGGGTTGCCCTTAGTTGAGCTTGGGATGCAGTTTGCAGCTCAGTAGTAGAGAGGAGGAGCAGAGTGTGGACATTGCGCTACAAACCAGAACTGAAAAGGCAGTAAAGCTCCTTGGGAGGCAGTGCGCTGGGATTAACCACTCTTGTTCTGGAACAAGAGCGTCCACACATGGTGTTAATCAGGAGTAGCATCTGTGCCGTAAGTCCCTGTGTGGATAAACCCTAACTTGCCTAATGTCACATGGGAAGTTAATGGCAAAACCGGTAGTTGGGCCAGTTCTTCCAAGCCCCTTAGCCACAAGACCATCTTTCTTCCATTCCTGTGTTCACTTTTTACTCCTTCCCATGACTCCCTTTGTGGCCTTGGGGCAGTCACTTCACCCCCCTGTGCCTTACATTCCCCATCTGTGAAATGGCGATAATGCTGTCTCCCTTTACTTGCTTTAAATGTGCAAATCACTTTGTCATGATCTGATGAAAGGCACTAAAGAGGTCTAAACCTATTATTATGATTGACTGGCAACCTATGTTCCCTGTAAGCGGTGCGCTTGTGAAGCCACTCAAGAGAAATTCAAATGCCGCCCAGCTGATTAGCAAAGCGCAAACAGCTAGGCTTGTGTTCTTAGTGGGGGGTGCACAGTTGCACATGCCTCAGTGCATGTGAACATTTTTTCTGCACATGGATAGAAAAAAAATGAGCACATGGATGCAAACGATGAGAGAGAACATTGCTGACAGCCCACACGTGTGCATTCCAAAGTCTGACCCGTCAGCACGAAAAGGCTAAGCTGTTCCACGTAAGTTTTAGCACCTTTCATCTTTTGTAAACTGAAAGCCAAGGCTGGTGTTTAAATAAAACATGTTGTATAATCAAACGAATGGACATGCTGTATTATCTGTAAATTACAGACGCAACCCCCGTTACTGCTAGCAGAGTGACAGCATGGGAATTTTCATCTTGTTAATTCTCAGTGGTATGAAAGTACGAAGGAGGGTGGATTATCCTAACAAAGCACATTCACTTGCGACCATCACTGCAATGGCTGCATTTCACTGTGGGAGTTGGAGATGTGAGGCACTGACTTCCCTAGCCTTTTTCAGTAGAAGCCCAGGCACAGCTAAACACACAGGAGAGGAGACAAAAACTTCAGATGAGTTTTTAATGGCCTCTTCTGCAGAAGTGGTACCTATTTCCTTTCCAGTGGCAAAGAGAGAAGCAGAGCTTACAGAAGAACATAACTGAATTCTCTGGCATGGCAGCATTCCCTATATCTTCTTGGGAACAAGTATGGGAATTTTCCCTGCCTCCTACAGGGGTTCAGTGCCAAATCTGCCTCTAGATCATTCGAATCCTAGGGCTAAAGGGACCTCAGGAGGTCATCAAGTCCAGCCCCCTGCCCAAAGCAGAACCAACCCTTACTAAATCATCCCAGGCAGGACTTTTTCAAGCCGGGACTCCCAAACCTCTAGGGATGGAGATTCCACCACCTCTCTAGTACACACATTCCAGTGCTTCCCCACCCTCCTAGTGAAATAGATTTTCCTAATATCCAACCTAGACCTCCCCCACTGCAACTTGAGATCATCGCTCCTGGTTCTGCCATCCTTCACTAATGAGACCAGTTTGCCTCCATTCTCTTTAGACCCTCCCTGCAGGTAGGCTGCTATAAAATCACCCCTCACACTTCTCTTCTGAAAAAGAAATAAGCCTAAATCCCTCAGCCTCTACTGGTAAGTCATGTGCTCCAACCCCCTAATCAGGTTGGTTGCCCTCAAGCGGACCCTCTTCAGTGCCTCCACATCCTTCCTATACTGGGAGGCACAGAACTGGACACATAATTTACCACATGACCCAGGGACCATCCTACTAAGCACTGTGCAAAGGCAAAGAAACAGCCCTTGCCCCAAAGATCTTATGTAATCTAAATAGATAACGCGTGGGAGGCAAGACAGAGGAAGGAAGGCCATTTGTGTAGCTTCCAACCAGACCATCCTGTTTTCCTAAGGTTTGTTCCTGTCTGGTACGGATGTAAGCCCGGATCATGGTTTTGTCTGTTATCGTGCAGCCAAGAGGGGCTCCTGTATTCTGGGGATGTGTGAGTGGCCACCCTGAGTCTTAGGTGAAGTAACCTATGCCCAAGCGTACACGACAGCTCAGAACTGGGAACTGAATGTAAGGTTGCAGCTGCCTAGTCTAATTCTCTGTCCATGCAACCAGACTGTATGTAGCTCTTATTGCCACACAATTGCCTAGCAGGCGGGTGAGTCTGGCTAGGTCACAGAGCAGGAAGCAGTGCCCCTAGTGCAAGCTATAATGCACAAAGCTCCAGGCTAGTATAAACCCTATCTGCACCCACAGCCTCTGAATTAGTGTACTGGACACTGCAGCTGCCCCCAGCTGCCTGTCTGATTGTATTGCTGAACAATGTGTCATTGTGCCTGGGAATAATTTTTTTAAACACCCTAACGCGCCTTTCTGCTCTCCACCACTCAAGCTGCTGGGCCCAGCCTGCCTCTGGAGTGGAAAGCTACAGAGACACTAGTTAAATTGCAGTGGCAATTTTGGAATCCTTGGAAAGCAGCTTGTTTAACTGAACTTTCTCAGCCTCACTTTGGCTCACAGTAACATTTCTTGACTTCACAACTATTGCCGAGTGGTGCGTCTCACCCATCAGGGATGTTAAATAATCCAAAGGTGGTAGCAGAGAATGGTGGGAGGTGAGGACTTGGACTCACCTTTCCCATCTCTCCTCTACCATGGGCAGCAGGATTTAGCTCAGCAGAGTACAAAACCATGATGAAAACTAACGAGATGGCATCAGACAAAGGACAGCCTGCTCCAGCCGTCACACGAGACTCATCCAGAGATGAGTCCAAGCAGTACAATTTTATTGAAGGATAGAAAACAAAGACCCACTTCGTTAAAGACCTGCTTCGTCAGATGCAGAGAAACTTTTCTCTGGCGGATTGACTAATCCAGAGGGATTGTTAATGGAACCTTTCCCCTCTGGGTCACAAGTTAGAATTCTGCCCCTCTTAGGAGTGATGGTAAGTCAATGCCATCTGATGGTGAGTCTGGTGTTCATTCTCATTCTAATTAAAAGACGTCCACCCCCCAAATCCGTCACTGCCATCACAAGCAGTACTAACTAACTGACTGACTGCTCGTCAGCTTTGTCAGAGTGGCTAAGGTTTGAAACACACTGGGTAGACAGGATGGGGGAAAAAGTGTTTGCAGCTCATGAGTAGATAAAACTTCACTTTCCAGGATTGTTAATTCTGGTCTTTTTCTCCAAACACTAAATTTGCTTTAAATAAGTAAGAAGATAGGCTGGAAATGCTAAAGGCCTCAGACTATTGTTTTGTCTTGTGGTTAGTGCAGTTATTGAGTCATTCTTTGAGTGATGTAAGTCACTCAGGTCAAGAGAGTCAAAAGTTTCTCACAGTTGGTACCTTACATTTGGAGAATTCCAAGATTATACCTTTTAGCTTTCTTGTGCCTGTGTTTGCCATTAATAAAAAGGATGGGGGGCAGGGTCAGAGGAATAACAACAGACAACAGATTTGATCTCTGCAGTGGGCTTTTTTTTCTTCAGATAAGCAGAAATTGATTAACAAGGACATAGCTATTAGAAGTACATTACTGTTAAAAGTGAGGAGGGAGTCCTTGGAAAGGTGAACATTTCCTTTTCAACAACAACAACCACCTGGAGTATTCTGAGAGGAACTATTTGCCTTTTTTGAACAAAATTCTGACCAGGAAAAAGAGTCATTTCCCCCACCAGTTCTGGTCATAAGGCTCATTTAACTAGTTCAGAGGTATGTTGTGAACTGCTAAATGTTTAGATCTGGTGAAACTGCTACCCTCTCACCTCCACCCACATCCACAGCCACTAGTCCAGGAGTAAGGGCTGTCAGCCAGCCTGTAGAAGAACCAGTTTCAAGTTTCTACCCTATCTGACTAAAACCTGGTGTCTCACATGCAAGTGAGGGCCCTGTTTATCATGCTGTTGTGTATTCTGGGATGGGCTAGTTTCATTCCCAGTTTGAGCAGATAACCTATCATAGGCCAGAGGAACCTTTCCACTGAAGAGACTTTCAATGAAAATCTCAATAAGCTCTAAATACTAAGTCCTAGCTCATTATATCACCTTGCCACCCCAATCAAGATCATGGATTTCCTGATGCTAGGCACCGTGCAGACATACAGTAAGAAACATTCTTACTCCCAGTGAGATTGCAGTCTAAATCAATAGGACAGACAAATGTTGGAAGAGAAAGGAAAAATTATTATTTTCCCTGAACAGGTAGGTTAAGTGACAGTCTTTTTTGTCCTACAGTGAGCCTCTGACAGGGCTGAGAATTGATCTCACTTTGAGTTCCCGGTTTTAACCACCACCTCCCTCGTCAGCATGTCATACAGCAGAGTTAATATCTTCCATGGGTCAGAGAACTCAGTCAGCGTCAAACACAAAAGAGCAGTGCCATGTTGATTTTAACCTACTGGTGTGAATTTCATATAGCTTGGAGTGCTGAATTACATTTCAGTTATTTAATCCAACCCCCCCCCAACAAAGGAAAATAAACCCAGGTGGTTTGTTCATCTGGGGTATTTTCTCCTCGAATTGCAGGCTGGCTTGGGCTCAAGCCTCAGATTTTCATTCAGGGGACTAAAAGGTTATTGAACCTCTGCTGTCTGGCACCCTCAGGACCTGACTGTGCCAGACAAGAGAATTTGCTGGCCCATGAAAGGTCAGTATGATTTAGCACATTACCAACACTTCCACTGCTTACTGGGCTCTTAGAAGACATTTAGGGGTAAATTAAAGCTAAATAACATCATGGAGCCCTGAGAGCCAGAACTTGTGGCTGTAAACAATTTTATGGGACTACAGGAAACTTGGCCACACCCATGACGAGTAGTCATCTGGCTAACTAAAATCATGTTGGATTGTGGATGTTGCTGGGTGAGAGAATTCAACCTGTCTAAAACTTGTCAGTTCTAGGCTGCTGATTCAGATCGACCCAATCTGAACAGGAAGAGAAAACTGTTACCAGTCGATAGCTGACTAGAGGAAATGATTTGGTTGGTCCAGTTCCCAAGGAGGAAACCTGTCCCAGAGCCGGCCCTCCGGAAGTGATGAGCTCATAGAGACTGGTCTCATGTTCACGGTGGCTCTGCCCTGATAGATACCTAGGTTGAGCAAGGGCTGGTCTCTATCTCGTGGTGGGGCTGGTCCTGCTGCACCTGCTCTGTGGCCTCTTCCCCCCAGGGGTAATGTCACATGAAAATGAAACCGGAACAAAACACTATTAACGAAGTGCACAAGCGACAGCCTTAAATAATTGATGTTGTGGAAGTACATAAACAGCCTCGTGTGACACATTGTTAAAACCAGCTTTTTGTTAGGCAAAGGAAGACAAACGTATAGAATGTGGTAAAAGAGCTGCCACAGAACAAGAGAGAGAAGCTAGTGGATACTGATACTCTGAATCCCTCAGCTGTCCATGTCTGTGCCCATAAATGGAGGGCATCCCATCCCACAGACAGCTACACAGCACCCGCTGTGTGATGCCCAGATTCTGTGGCGATGGGCCCCTCAGGCACGTTAATAAGCAAAAGCATTGGTTTACCATCAAACCCTTCCCCATGTGCTTTGAGCAGAGGCTAGAACACTGCTGCAGAATGGTGGTCGGGTGGTACCATGCAGGGGCTGTCCATCCCTCACTCTTCAGAGGGAACAGGGGTTCCCGGCAGCTAAATCACAGAAGAATATCAAGGCTGCACACTGAGGAACTCTGCCAGTTCGTAGCTCTGAAGGTCAGGGGCCATCTGGGGGAGGAGCAGTCTCCGTCAGGGTGAAGATGCCTCTACCCCACCATGATGATACGAAGGAGAGCAGGAAACTGTCAATCAGGACCCTTCATATACTCCAACCTGTGCCAGAAGGTGTCTCTAGGTTCTAGGACAATATGAATAAAAATAAACTAATAAAGACTTGAAATGTTGTTGTGAGGTGACTGGGATTTTTTTTTTTTTATATAAAAGATTTGTAGGAAAATACTAATTTATCAAAACCAACACTCTTCTTGGCATAGAGTTGGCTTCTACAAATATCTTATTCCCAAAAACATTTAAAAAGTTTTGAAATGGCTAATATGTCCCATTTCTTAAAGGCACATTCCTTCCATCGAGATGATCTTCTCTGTTTAGAATTTAACATTTTTATCCTAATTTTTTAAAAAAAGGTCAAAATCAAAGCAAAAGGCTTCAAGGGTAGCAAAACAAAACATTTCAACAAAACCAATTCACTTTTCATCCCAATTTGGGATGGGAGAAGTTTTTTAATTCTCAAAAGCTCTTAGGGAATGGGCAACCCATTTCTTAATGCTGTCTTCAGGCCTCAGTTGAAACTGCAATGAGCTGTTTACTAAGATCTTGCTTCTGAGAGCTCTTATCAAAGTCAATGAGGACAAAATACAGACTAACAAAATAAGCGCTTTTTTCCTTCAGTTTTGTCTGCATCATTTCTTAGGCTTGATTGATATTTAACGGAATCCTAACAGCATTGATAGGTCTCTTTGTCAGTTGTCACAAATTACACAAAGACACCAACAACTTTACTGTATTCTCTGAGAAGAGCTACCCAAGGCCTGTTCTGGCAGGGCACCACATACCGGTAATTTGCTTGGAGTGGTCCTCAATCTCCTACACATCCCAGAACACTTGTGCATAACAAATAAGGACACTTAGGGCCAGGCCTACACTAAAGGGTTAGGTTGACCCAGATACTTAGCTTGAGTGTGTGAAAAATCCACACCCCTGAAGTGACATAATTAATCCACTGGAACCCTCATTGTGGGCCGCTCTAGGTCAAGAGAAGAATCCCTCTCTTGGCTTAGCTACTGCCTCCTGAGAAGGACAGTCAACTCCAGCGATGGGAGAATCCTTCCTGTTGGCATAGAGAGTATCTAAGGTGAAGCACTAGGGCAGGGTAGCTGCTGCAGTTCTAGTGAAGATGTAGCCTTAGTCATGGTGTGTCAGCCTGAGAGTGGGATCTTTTCCAAGTGCTGTCCTGTGCCTGACCTTTGCCAATAAACCTGACACCAGCCATTTTGTTACCCGATTTATCACAGCCTGTTCTGGGGTGACATGCAGACATGCTTGGGGCAGCTACCTTTTTCCTCAGCTGAAAAAGCTGGTTTCTTTCGCCGCGTGTGGAAAAGTGCCACACTCACCCTGGTGATGCCTTTAACAGGTGACGGGAAATTGCTTATGGTTTGAGGGCGGCAGCACTGCCGTCGCTGAGAGAGGCTTTCCACATTGGTAGGAACCGATGCAGAGAGCGACTTGAAAGGAGTCATTTCCAGTGCAGAGTGACGATGCTTTCCTGCTCCTATGCAACCCAGGAACGCATCTACCAGGACTGTGCCTCTGAACCATTTACCTATATACAGGTGTTAGGTACTCTAGTAACATTCACCCTGCACTTGAGAGCTACATTTTAGCGTTCATTTGGCTATGAGGCTCAGGACCCACAACCCTCAGAAGAGAGCTGCTGTTGTGTCCTTCAGATCTGTCCCTCTTGCCTGATCAGCCAGTATGTTCTGACGTCTTATTTATGCAAGTGGCTGGGGGCTTTGGATGGCTGCAGCTGTGCTGACACTCAGCCCCTTGGAAGCTTTCTCCAAAGCCCTTGACATTGTCAGCTCCCCTCTCTGAAGGCTGCAGTGCTGGCATGCGGACAACTGAGGCACATTAAGCCTGCCGATAGGCAGGAAAGGGGACGCTGGGCAGGGAAGATGCCATTAGGGAAGGAGAAGCCCACATGACCTCCTTGTGTCAGGAATGTCACAGCTGCTCAGGGTGGAAATTCTTCTGTCCCCTCAGATCAATGGATGGGTTTGAGGCCCGTTGACTTCCAGATCCACCACCCAGCCAATGACACCTAAATATTTCCCTCCTTCAGGGGACAAAAGGAAGGAAGGCGGCCTGGCTCTTGTCAGCAGTGGAGCTGACAGCTTTACAACCTCACTGGAGAAAGGAGCTGAAAGAAAGAGCGTTAGATTTAATCTGTGCTGACAGGGATGGGTGATGGGTATTTTTATAGCAGAGGAAATGTATTGAAGAGGGGAAATTACACTGAAAGACGATAAGGATCTGGGCCTGACAGCCAATTAAGAGATGTTTACAAATGATAAAACCTGAGAGATCAAAGTAAAAGCATTGCTTTTTACCACGGTCCACTCGATTGTTGGTAGGTGTCCCAGTCCAGGCTGGTTGCTCGCCACTAAACTTGTTGCACCCTTTGGCATTTGGGGTAATACAGGTACTAGAGATTGGACCCTGACAGCATCTGGCTGAAGCCAGGGAATGTTTAGAGAGGCCCAAGACACAAAATTCAGGTACAAATCTCCTCTCAAATACTCTAGTTACTTGTATCATCCATAGTCATTGCCTGGTAGCAACAATCAAATGTTGCTTCTGAGCACCATCAGCTTATAAGCCTCTCATTAGCACTAGTGATTGGCAAGCAATATGTTTATGTGGTGGGGATGTTTATTCTGAAGCTTTTTTCCCCAGAAGCTGAGATGGGATTTTATGTGGCGTTCCAGCTCTCGCTGGTTTGGTTTGGGGCTAAAAACACACAGGGAATAAACAGCCCGTTCTGTAATTCTCACTTAGAACTGCTGCTTCCAAACTGGACCCACCCCAAGGTACGTGTGAAGAGGAATGTTCTTGGGCTGCAGGTAGAATGAGAGAGGAGAGGCTGACTAAGCCTCCCCTAACCCAGCCTAGAGCCCTACCCAAGCTCTGCCCTTGCTCCTCAGAAGGCAGCAGGAACTCAGTCTGAGCTGGCAGCCTGGAGCTCAGGGCTCGGCTGGCCAGTGGCCCATGAAGGCTGAGCTGGCACTTGGGCAGGCTGGCTGCAATCTGAGCTAGTTGGCAGCAGTTTGGGCAAGTACTGGGGAGGGGCAGGGCTAGGAGATGGACCTCCCTGAAGTAGGGGCTCACGCACCATGCATGGAGGGTTACAGTTAATAGAATGATGTGACTCCCTGGTTGTATAACTGCCGTCTAGGGTACTTGGATGGAGCTTATCTGTACCTCGGTAAATACTCATGTGCGTCCAGTGCCCTTGAAAGGCCCTGGTTTCAAAGCCATGGAAAGGAAGTCTTGATCACCCAGCAGTTGCTACGGGGTTCAGTGGAGGTGAGGTATGCCCAGTGCGAACCTCCTTCGTCCCCAGCGGCAGCTGCTGGTACATTAAGCACTTTTGAAAGCCTGGCCCCAAAGTCCACTGCTTAACCACAGCATAGAAACAACATCTTTAGCAGGGGTTAGACGAGTTTCCTCAGCACCGGCGTGCACAATCGAGTTCTGTCCTGGGCCACCACTCTGAGGAGAGAGAAGATAGCTCGCTCCCACTGAAAGCCAGAGTCCAGGACTGCGTACGGGGCAAAATGGCATTGCAGACCGTGCAACCGCCCCCTTTTATCTAGAGTCGATGTGGGGAGAGCAAATTCTAACTGTCCCACCCAACCTGTCAGGGACCTTGTTTCAGTCCCCACTTGTCTGCACCCCCTCCTGCAGGGACCTGGGGTCTCCCTTGGCCAGAGAGTCTCCTATACACCGCAACGGAGTAGTCAGGATGGGGCAAGTGGGGTGGGGGGTCCAGCGATGAGGCTCTCTCTCCCCACCTCCAGCTGGCCTCGAGGGAGGGACAGACGCACTGGCCAGTAGCCCTGTGGAAAAGTGCACCCTGGCACACCTCATCTGGCACTCGGGGCTCGTCCCCGTCTGCCTGCGGAGCTCTTCTGCTGCAGGGGCACCAGGGGCTCACCTAACCTCCCACGGATTCTCCCAGTGGTTGGGGCCAGGGGCCTGTCCTGCTCCATCTCCCCTCCCCCCATAATCCTAGAGGAATCTGGAGTTCACACCACTCTGTCCACCTGGTGCTCCCAGCAGGGTGGGGGGTCAGGTCCAGGGAGACTTGCCCGGCGCTCCAGGGGGGGTTGGGGCATGGAGTGTGCTCTGATCTCCCCACTGATGCTCTGAGTGGTGTGTGGGGTCAGGGTGCTGGGACTTGCCCCACTCTTCTGTCTTCTGCTCCAGGGGTTGGGGCTTGCCCTGTTCTGCCCAGCGCTCCCGGGGGGAGTGGGGTCAGGATTTGCCCCATTCCACCCACCCTGACCTCTGCACCCATCAGGAAGTGGGGTCGGAGCATGGGAGGATTGTTCCAGTCTGCCTGCCCAGAGCTCTGCAGAGTCCAGGGGCATGCCCTGGTCTCCAGCCCACTGTGCTGAATGAGGTGCAGGACATGGGGGTACTCCCAGCAGTGACTAAGGTGGGACACAAGGGCTTGTGCTGCTCCCCCTGCCTGCCTGGCACTTCTGCTGGGGGGTGGGCTTCGGGCGCAGCAGCTTAAAGCACCCCACTCTGCTCCCTGGCAGGAACTCCAGGCAAATGGAGCAGGGTAGTCCCGATGAGCCTGTTGCCATGGCATTAGTTCTTATTTGGGGCTAGATCAGTGTTTCCATTCTGGAAAAGTGGCCTGCAGCAATATCCCCAGAGCTCTCACTACCTCCAGGCTCAGAGAATTCTGCAAAAGTGGCTGCCCTGGGTTTATGTTTTTTTCAGCCCTGAATTAAAAATCACTCTGTAAAACACTGGAGCTCTACAAACTAAAGTGCAGTTCCAGGACAGTTATCAGCAGCACTGTCAGAGTGGATGCTGCAGAGCAGAAGGACGGTGCAGTCAGCAACGTACCTAGCAGGTGCCTCCTGAGCCACTCACCCAAAGGCCAAATTACAACATGTCTGGGTTCGGCTGCTGTGGCAAGGGCCTCTCTCACCAGGCCACTGCTCAGTCTCTCACCCCTTTCCCCCAGCTTTACAGCTTCCCTGGGGTAGGGAGCCCAGCCACTCCTCCTGGGACTCCCACCCCTGCTGTTGCTGAGCTGGAGTTGGTCCGACTGCTTCCCTCTCACAGAATCATAGAATCCTAGGGCTGGAAGGGACCTCAGAAGGTCATCTAGTCCAGCCCTCCGCTTCAAGCAGGATCAACCCCCACTAAGTCATCCCAGCCAGGACCTTGTCCAGCTGGGACTTAAAAACCTCGAGGGATGGGGAATCCACCACCTCTCTAGGCAACGCCTTCCAATGCTTCACCACCCACCTGGTGAAGTAGTTTTTCCTAATTTCTAACCTACACCTCTCCCTCTTCAACTTCAGACCATTGCTCTTTGTTCTGCCATTTGACACCACAGAGAACAGTTTCTCACCCTCCTCTTTAGAGCTCCCCTTCAGGAAGTTGAAGGCTGCTATTAAATCACCCCTAAGTCTTCTCTTCTGGAAACTAAACAAGCCCAAATCCCTCAGCCTATCCTCATAGGTCTTGTGCTCCACCCCTGAATCATTTTTGTTGGCCTCCGCTGAACCTCCTCTAGCAAATTCACATCCTTTTTTTACTAGGAGGCCCAAAACTAGACAGAATATTCAAGATGTGGCCTCACCAGTGCCTAATAGAGGGGAATAACTACTTCTCTAGATCTGCTCAAAACGCTCCTCCTAATGCACCCTAGTATGCCATTAGCCTTCTTGGCTACAAGGGCACACTGTTTACTCATATCCAGCCTTTCATCCACCATAACCCCTAGGTCCCTTTCCATCGTACTGCTGCTGAGCCAGTCGGTCCCCAGCCTATAACAATGTTTGGGATTCTTCCACCCCAGGTGCGGGACTCTACACTTCTCCTTGTTGAATTGCATCAGATTTCTTTTAGCCCAGTCCTCCAATTTATCCAGGTCACACCGGATTCTATCTCTACCCTCCAACATATCGACCTCTCCCCCTAGTTTTGGGTCATCTGCAAACTTGCTGAGGGTGTAATCCAGTCCCTCATCCAGGTCATTAATAAAGATGTTGAATAACACCAGCCCCAGAACTGAGCCTTGTGGCACTCCTCTTGAAACTGACCACCATCTAGATATTGAGCCATTGACCACTAGCCATTGGGCCCGACCATCAAGCCAGCTTTCTATCTATCTATATTTCCTTAACTTATGGACAAGAATGTTGTGGGAGACCATATCAAAAGCTTTGCTGAAGTCAAAGTATATCACATCCACTGACGTCCCCATGTCCACAGAGCTTGTTACTTCATCATACAAGCTAATCAGATTGGTCAGGCAGGACTTGCCCCTGGTGAATCCGTGTTGGCTACTTTTGATCACTCTCCCCTCTTCCAAGTGCTCCAAAATGGATTCCTGGAGGATTCCCTCCATTATTTTCCCAGGGAAATTTTCCCTTATTCTGTCAGGCTTCTGCTTTTTTGCCCTTCTTACCCTGTCTGTCCTACACCTCTCCTCCCATCCACCCTCTCTCCCTCACCTTCCAGCTGTGGAGGGTTTTAAAGGCCTTCATCAAGCCAGCAGTGGAGTCAGCTGTCCCCAGTCAGCCTCCCAGCTGCTTGTAATTGCCCTGCTGCCCGCTGCTTGTATTCAGCAGGTCTTTTTCCCTTTTGGGCTGCCTTTCTCCCACTCTACCGGAGCCCTGGCCTGGCCCTGCCACAACGAATACACAGCAAGTCTCACTAGAGCCAGGAGGCCCATCCCTAACCAGAAACCTCAGAAAACTCGGCAGGCTGCCTTCATTATCTTTAAGCAAGAGAAATACCACATGTGTATGTTAGATTGTGAGGTCACCGCAGTTAATATCATCTTGACACAGAAAGGCCAATGAACTGCAGGATACGGCACTGGAATATGTTTCTGAAAACACAAAGCGCCTGAGTCAGCAGCCCTTTCCTTCACTGGCACATTGGGGAGCAGGCAGTTCCTCTCCAGCTCCTCCAATTTCCACCACGTCATCCCCAAAAGCTTTGCAGGTGACTAGTGGCGCAGCAATCACCACCAGGCTCAGGAGGTAACAGGATAGCTTAGTTCCTGCCCTGGAAATCACTAGTGAATCGGAACAGCCAAGCTCACCCCTACCACCTAGTGTATATTGCACAACCCCCCAGGGTGAAACTGTCCGGAATTAATTCGGGAGAAGTCCAAACTGGGATGCAGCTTGCACATGGGGCCACAGAATCTGAGTCTGGATTTTCAGCTTGCAGAGTTCTTTGAGTTCCCAGTGGATGGTATGGGCAGATAAAACAGATGGATTCTAGAAAGGGGGTTTGATGCAGCCCGAGTCTCACCCCCTACTTTGGTATTACCAGCACAGAAAGAATTTGATAAACGAGGAGCATCCTGCGTGAAGCCAATGGCAGCTGTGGCAGGCTGTCCTGTCCCTCTGTGCCTCCGTGCGAGCAGGCCAGAGCTTCCACTCGAAAGCTTGGCTCTCTCACTCACAGAAGTCAGGCCAAGAAAAGATATTACCTCCCCTGCCTTGTTTCTCCTGCACTTCAGAGGCAGTGTTGCTGTTGACTTCAATGGGCTCACGATGGGGCAGTTGTGTTGTTAGAAAATGCTGTAAGTGGGCCCAGCCATTTCCCTGAGTGCAAGAAAGTACAGAGAGTAAGAGCCCTGAAACCAGCTAGTGCAAGGTTCACGTTTCCTTGGCCATGGCCAAACTGCACTCTTCCAGGATGCCTGAGCATCTGTGTACTGGTGAGGGGCCTTATTGGGTCTGCGGAACCTGATGTGTAGGAGGAATACAAAGCAGCCTACACCCAGCCTAAATTCTTCTCTCCTTTACACCACTTTGTGATGCCAGTCATAAGGGAAAACCTCAAGTTCCTTTACCAACATTGACTAGGACTCACAATCCCGCTGGGCACTAGACTAGTAGCCAGGAGTGATGAAAGCTCCCTAAAAATGTGGGGCCTCACTGGTCCTACCCTCTCTCTGAGATGGTGCCTTTGCAGTGCCCCTCCCCCCAGAGCCCTGCCCCTTCCCTTGAGGGTCCATCCTTGCACCACCTCTTACTCTTCTCAACCCCCCTTATGTTGCTCATCCACACAGTTGGTAAAAACCACTTTCAAAAGTGATGGAGTCTTCTGACCCCTTGTTCTGGGGTCCCTGGTAGCCCCAGTAAACAGAGGAGCCACCGTGGAAAAACAGTTTCAGACTGGACCACTTGATGTTAGCCACTTAGGAACCAAAAAAACAGGCCTGATTTTAAGTGCTGCTCACCTGCCACTCCCATGGGCTTCTATGGGAGCAAGATCAGACCCAGGCAGTGAAGCTCAGACTCATGGATGGTAAGGCCAGGACCAGTAGGACTACTTGCTGCATAATCAATAGGATTATCTACTTACTGTTTCACCCTGTAACCTCTGCATCAGATCCATACCTAGACTGAGGCCCAGGAAGATGTACAACACTGCTTAACGCCAGACTACACTTCCCCTGCCGGGTGTCACCATCTGTTGTTGAGGAACCCTTATGAAATGCAATTACAAAGCTGTCCGGGTTGTGAGATTTCAACTATTCCCATGCACGTCCGCTCTGCTGCCCAGGGCATTGACACAAGAGGCCCTACCAGAGGAGAACATCCTACATGGCGCTAATTTGCTATTAAAACAATTATAGGCTTTTGAGTTTGGGCTTCTTTCCAGAGGCAGTAAATCTCCCCTGTAAGGCAGTGTCTGTAACCGTACCTCCACTGACAGCGCCCATCAATTATGCTAAGCTCCATTATAAGCAACACCCAGGTCTTATCATGCAAAATGCTGCATGACCAAAGGCAGAAGCAGCTCGAGTCTCCTAGGCTCTGTGGGTGGACGTACCAACCTGGGACTGGTGCTAAGCGCATACAAGGCTTTTCTCAGCTCGCTCTTCAGAGCTGTTTCTTTCTCTGCACAGGTCTCTGAGTCTGAAGCATGGCCCTGCACGGTGTTTGCAGCTCCTGAGCAAGGCCAGACACCCTCACCCCGCAGCGAGTTGCAGGGGCTCAGAACTCACCAGACAAGCTCAGTGTTTCGCAGGATCAGTCGGAGGCTGATGCCAAGGCCAAGGCCAAGGCCAGGAGGGACCACTGTGACCACCTCCTGTGACCGAGTGTCTGTCACAGGCCAGAGACTAGCCCCCGCGTAATTCCTAGAGCAGATCTTCTTGAGAGACAGACAATCTTTATTTAAATATAATGGTGAATCCACCATCCTTGGCCAGTTGTTCCAACCTTTGCAGATTGGATTGATGACTCTCACGGTTCAAAATGTACCCCACACTTCCAGCCTGGCTTTGTCAAGCTTCAACACCCAGCTACTGACTCCTGCGAGCCCTTTGTCTGCTAGATTAAAGCATCCTGTAAGCAGTGCTGGCTGCCTCCACTGCATCACCTCCATCGCCAAGTGCGCCTCTGCGCTGCCCCGTTTATAATTTCTCCCTTGAGAGGCTCCTTACACAGGCTCAGAGCTCTTCGGCAAGGGCAGCATTGTGGGAGGGTGCAGAGCAGCCGTGTGTACAGGATGCTGCTTGCTCTTCTTCCCATTCCCCTGACTGTCAGGGAGCAAGGGGGAAGTACACGGCCTGTGTCCATGCCTCTCACTCCTGGCTGGGAGAGAAGGGGACAGAGGAGTACTTCACAGACTCAGTGTATTTTCCCCTTGCTCCTCCGACAGCCAGAGAACCAGGTGGATCAAGCAGCATCCCAGCATACATGGCTGCTGCCCCCTGCCCTGCCCTCCTGAAAGGTGCCCTTGCTGTTTGGATGTGGAAATACTCTTGCTGGGGCCTGAGATTAATCTTAGAAAATAGCACAAGGTTCCAAATTAGAGGCCCATAAACAAGCATTTCTCTTCCTGCTCTCTCTGGTTTCCCCTGCCTCCTTCATAGCTGGAGCCGTAGGGGACATCTCTGCTGAAATAGAAGACCGGTGGCACAATTAGTGCGGGCCTGAGTCAGTTTGTGGGGCTCAACATTGCCATGTAGACATTCAGGCTCAGGTTGAAACCTGGGCTCTGGGGCCCTCTCCCTGCTCTATCCTCCCTGAGCGTTTTCCCCCACCCACACTTCATAGGGGAAATAACCTCTTCTCGCTCAGGTGGGACTCGCTTTGGGCTGGCTTAGCTCTTCCAGCCCACAGGAAAGCCTCTCTCTTACAAACCCATTCTGAAGCTTCCCCATCTAGGTACTAAGTGCTCAATGCTGCAAGGTGCAGGCCTGACCCAGCAAAACATTTAAGCACGTTTAGATGAAAAATATCTTTCCTGAACCCTCACTTCTGCCCTTCAAGCAACCCCTGCAGTCTCTCCAAACTCACCACGGAGCTTTTGGGTCTCATCAGTGTGTGGAGAAGAGGAGTCAGCACAGTCACAGCTGCATGTGACCCTCAGGAACTGGGGCACTTAAAGCCACCTTTCTCTGAGCTGGTGTGAGAAGGGGTATGAGCAGAGTGGAGGCAGTCCTACCATATGGTGAGGGAGGCAGGCCGCCATTCTGGTGCTGTGCCCAAGACATGCTGATTTTATAAAGAACTGGAATCAGTGCTGGGTGGGGACCCTGTGTCCACAGCCAAGAATCCCATGGACACTTCCGAAGGCGCTGAGACAGCAGACAGAGGACTCAGCCTAGAAGAGGATGTTCTAGATGAAAGAACAGCTATGGGTACCCGCATGGCCCCTCAATATGCCAATATTTTCATGGCTGACCTAGAACAACGCTTCCTCAACTCTCGTCCACTAACACCCCGGCTCTATCTACGCTACATTGACGACATCTTCATCATCTGGACCCATGGGAAGGAGACTGGAGGAATTCCACCGCGACTTCAACAACTTCCACCCCAACATCAAGCTCAGCCTGGACCAATCTACACAGGAGATCCACTTCCTTGACACTACCGTGCTTATACACAATGGACACATCAGTACCACCCTGTACCATAAACTCACTGACCGCTACTCCTACCTCCATGCCTCCAGCTTCCATCCCAGACACACCACACGATCCATTGTCTACAGCCAAGCACTTAGATATAACCGCATTTGTTCCAACCCCTCCGACAGAGACAAACACCTACAGGATCTGCACCAAGCATTCCTGAGACTGCAATACCCACCTGAGGAAGTGAGAAAACAAATCAACAGAGCCAGACGTGTGCCACAAAGCCTCCTACTACAGGACAAGCCCAAGAGAGAAACCAACGGAACACCACTAGCCATCACCTACAGTCCTCAGCTAAAACCTCTACAGCGCATCATCAGGGATCTGCAACCCATCCTGGACAATGATCCCCCACTTTCACAGGCCTTGGGAGGCAGACCTATCATTGCTCACAGACCACCTGCCAACCTAAAACAAATCCTAACAAGCAACTATACACCGCACCACAGTCACTCTATCTCAGGGACCCATCCATGCAACAAACCTCGTTGCCAGCTCTGCCCACATATACACACCAGCAACATCATTACAGGACCTAACCGGATCAGCCACACCATTGTGGGCTCGTTCAGCTGCACATCTACCAATGTAATTTATGCCATCATGTGCCAGCAATGCCCCTCTGCCATATACATCAGACAAACTGGACAGTCCCTACGTAAAAGAATAAATGCACACAAATCAGACATCAGAAATGGCAATATACAAAAACCCATAGGAGAGCACTTCAATCTCCCAGGACACACAGTAGCAGATTTAAAAGTAGCTATCCTGCAGCAAAGAAATTTCAAGAACAGACTCCAAAGAGAAATTGCTGAGCTACAATTCATCTGCAAATTCAATACCCTCAGCTCAGGATTAAACAAAGACTGTGAATGGCTGGCTAAATACAAAAGCAGCTTCCCCTCTCTTGGAGTTCACACCTCCAGATCTACTGATGACAATACAACTCAGCCTGCCTGACTGAGCTAACCTCGTTATCTGCAGCCTTGCTCTGGCCTATTTATACCTGGCCTTGCAGATTTCCAGGACCAGCATCTGAAGAAGTGAGTTAACTCACGAAAGCTCATGCTCTAAACTTTTCTGTTAGTCTATAAGGTGCCACAGGACCCTTTGTTGCTCTAGATGAAAGAGTAGATCTAGTGAGGAAGTGGGGTTGCGCAGTGTAGCAGGGAGCCAGAACTCTTCTCAGGTGCAGAGGCTAATGTGGAGTCTCAGCAGCAGCGGGATGTGGAGCATGAAGTAAGGGAAGAGATGCAGGGTAAGTGGCTCTGCTAGGGGTAATGCTGTGAGGGGGTGTGGGAAGTCTCAGAAATGAAGGAGGTTGGCTGTGTTCCTGTGAGCTGTCTCCGCTCTGCCTGGCTAGGCGTTATGTCCAAGCAGGGTGTTGGTGCACACAGAGATGTTAATTGAATCCTGCAGAGAGATGCTCTGGAAACTTTGCCTGATGTACTTACTAATTTTCTCACAAAGATTCGCTGGCTGTGCCGCCATTTGCACCCTCCCTCGCCTCCATGGTAAGACGATATCCCAAACCATTCATCAATCTGTGCTGCTGGTACCAAAGCAGCACCGAGTTGGGCTGCAAGAGGAACAGGGAGACCCCCACTGGCACCCCAAGGCAGAGCCTGGGCTTCTCTGCTCACCCTCAGGAGGGAGATATCAAGCAGAAGTTCTTGGGTTCTTTTTTAATCAAGCAGCTGGTGCACACCTGGGGCATCATTAGAATTCTTTACATGCAAAACTGCTGCACAAGCCAGGAATCCACTTCCTTATGCCCCAGGCACACCCCTCATCCCCCCTCCCCTCTCCCAAAACTCACCATGTTCAGAATGCCTGCAGAGATGCGTGCTCAAAAGGTACCAGGAAAAGTGGCAGCTTATGTTCATACAACTGGCTTTCCTTCAGTACTAACGAATGCTTTTCTCCACAACCACGAGAGCTAGAAATTTGCTTTTAAGTTATAATGAAAGCTGAAATTCTCAACTAAGAGTAGGGGGCTTTAAGAAAAAAAACCCATCACAGGACTCATGATAACATCAGGGCTTTGATTAAGGCAGCGTTGAACATGCTGCATAGTACCCCTACTACATTCAAGCTTATGTTGGCACCAAATAAGTCACTGATATCTGGGTGGAAAAGAGGGTCATTTAAAAAAAGCCAAATAATTATCAATTTCCCCAGATCATTCCTCACACTTGAAATCTTTATGTGGTTTCAGCACCTTTGTGTTGTTTCATCCTGTACTCCCCTCCCCGCACAAAGCCCCCCACCCTTATTCATCTGCTTGAGTAAACAAGGCTTAGGAGAAAGAACTCACAAGGGCTGGCACCCCCCCAAAGAAAAGTCGAGGGGGAAGGCAGGCTCGAGGCCTGAATGGCATTCCTACATTTCCATATTTCCAGATTTGGGGCTCTGTGTACAGAGCGTGAACTCTCCGCTACGTCCTGCTTCTGTCCATGTCCCTTTTATGCCAGCGAGATTTGTTGCTGGATAATTCTAAATGACCATCTCCCCACGACAAAGCCGCCCCCTTTAGATGTGGGCAAATGATATAGAAAAATGGGTGGTTCAGGCCAATTTCATGAGGCCTAATAAATCTTCACCAAATTAAAGCTCATCCCCCATTCCTTCCCTCCCCAGGCCTTTGTCTTGCTAATACACATTAGGCCCTGCCTGGCTACACGCTTTGAGGAGTTTTCGGAGGTGAGGCCTGTACAAAGCTGCAGATGTGGGGGCCTTTAGGGACCTTTGCCCGCAGTGTTACCCATTAACATCAGCCATGCCAACACAAGAATTCCACCATGGTTCTCTCCCCTCAAAGGGGCTTCAACAGAACAACTTGGCCTTTTGAGGGGGAAACAAAATAAAAGGACCAGAGTGAATGAGCAAGAGAGAGGGAGAGGGGGAGAGAGAGAGAGAGAGCTTGCAAAGAACGGGCTCCTTGTAAAATCTGATTTTGTCCCAAAAATCACTAGTCAAGGCTGAACGCAGGCTGCAGATAGTTTAAGAGAACTGTGTCTCTTTCAGACCCAAGGGGCTTTGGTGCCACAGAATTTACTAGTCTAGGAGGGTGTGTTCACACAGCAAAGTTATTTCGAAATAACTTCGCTCGCGTCTACACAATGCAACTGCTTTTTTGGAAATAATTTCAAAATTGCAATTGGCTTATTTCGAAATAGAAGAACCTCGTTGTACAAGAACAGTGTCTATTTTGAAATAGACATTTCGAAATAGGGGCTATGTAAACAGGGAATAGAGCCTGTTTCAAAATAAGTCACAGTGCAGCCAATGGCTCTATTTCAAAATAGGCTCTATATCATGAAGATGTTCTATTTTGAAATAGCTGAGCACTGTTTTGAAATGCATTTTGTACATAGCAGCATTATTTCAAATCAAGCTGTTCTGGAAAAATCTCTTCCGGAACAGCTTATGTCAAAATACTGCTGCTGGGCAGACATTGCCTGAGTGACTTTCCCAGCATCTGCCATCCTGGCCCCCTTAAGTTCAGACCTGGCATTAGGGAGATAAAGCGCAGGTTCCTGCTTTTGTCCTACAGCCAGCAATTTGTCACTTGAAATGTTGTCGTCTTTTTATTTCTCTCAGAAAATGGAGCATTGCAGATAGGTAACGCCTGAGCCAGACGGGCCTTGGAGATTAATCACCATTGGCTGTAAACCAAATACACAAGCAAGAATACCAAAAAATGCCACCACTTTGCACATAAGCATGCTGCTATTTGCACCAAAGCCCAGCTTCATTTTCCACCAGCTAAACCCTGTTATTTCCCACTGTACGCCTGCTGCGCCTCTTGACCAGGGACACGCAGCCAGCAAGGGAAAACGACTCCTAAAATCCACCCTGAATTTGTCCGCTGTCAAAGCTGAAGCTGCCCCAGATCAGTGTTAAAATTCGAAAATATTTGCATCGCTTTTTTAAGGTCTCTTCCCTTTATGTGCTTCTAGGTTCTAGCGGAAGCAGGGCAGGAGTAAACAGCGTCTGAGTCCTAAAACAGAGAAGTGCTGCAGCTCCTTTGTCCCCTGGAGACCGGCTGACATAACCCACACACCTTCTGGGTGTGCACACTGTCCTGTCCAGTGACACTGAGACCACTTACACAGAGAATAATGAGTCTCCTCTACCGCCTCAGATAATAGCAGCCCACCGGCTTTCAGCTTGTGTGGTAGACGTTCATGTTCTAAGCGCCAGTGGTCCCAGGTTTGATCATGGCTGGAGTCTGCCCACCTAAAACTGACACTGACTGGCTCTGGGGGAGCAGAGATGAAGGCCAGTTATCACAACACTCCTGCCAGGATAGGTCAGCTGGTGCAGCAGTAAGGGCTCCCACAGCCTTGAGGGTGCACGGGGGAGCCAGTGGCCTTGACTGCAGGGGATGAAGATGCACAATGGAGGAGGGGAGATAGGCCCTCACTTTGGCCAGTGCTGGGTGGAGACCTGGCAGCTGCTGCCTCTTCCTCTTGGTCGTGCCTGAGACTGCAGGGTGGGCACCCAAAAGGGCTGGGGACCCTGGTTCAACATCTACCAGGCAGCCTCCCTTGGATTCCTGATGCTTCAGGTCAGTAGGAAAGTTGCTGGGACTTTCCTGGGGCCTTGCTCCGGGGTTGGGAAGCCCTAGGGAGGTACTGGGCAACATCAGGGCTTCCCTAGAGAACATGGGTGCTGATACCTTTGGAGCACTGAAGTCACGTACTCCTGAGAGCACTTGCTCTCCAGAGACACCCGGGCAACTTCTGCAGGCTTAGTAACTTTGTAGGGATTGGCAGTAACTCTGTGATGCTCATGGAGCATGGGGGGGTGGGTTAAAAGCTATCAGTTGCTCAGAAGCTTTGGCAGCAAATGAGCTGCAAGTAGGCCTGCTAGTGAGTGGGAGGGCCCAGTGATTCAAAAAGGCCTGGAGCGCCAGCCCCTGCTGGTCCTGTGGCTGCGACCAGAGCCCCAGGTCCTCTCAATCACCGTCGGCTCTCCAGGCAGAGCTGAGAGCCAGCTGGGATAAGCGTGGTGGGCTGCGACCGCCTGGAGGAAGCTAGCCCCAGCCCTGCGCCTTCTGCCGGAGGTCACATCCCTTCCACAACACCGAGTTGCCCCCACCCTTCCCCCTACCCAGGGGTCTGGCAAGTCTGTGAGTCCCCTGGCTATAAGCACCTAAACCGACAGGCAGACACTGCAGTTAACTGGACAGCGCCCCCCTGACTGTAAGAGGGAAAGAAGGACAGACGGACACAGAAGCATCCAAATGCGCAGGTGTTTAACTCTTCCAGAGCCACGCTCTGAACCCAAAACTGTAGGCATGTGCTGTTCATCCTTGGGGCTGACTACTTCAGCAGTCTTCCGTTTTCATTCCATAGGGAGGTAAACTTCACTCCGAAATCAGGACTCGCCACAGCGCAGAGACCAGGAATATAAGAGCAAAATTAAACAAAAAGCCAAGAAATCTTTCCTTTTTCCACCTCAAAAATATAGGTTTGGTGTCAAATTTGGTTTGAGTCTGGGGCAAAGGCATGAGTCAGTCCTCATTTCGTCAGTTCAGCGTGCCTCTTCCTACAAGAAAATGCTTTGTAGTTATGATCAAACTCCACTATGCCAAGTGCTGGGGCATCGCAATGCTTATCAATCAAGTGTGGCATTTGTTAACCCTTGGTGGTAGCTGGAGGCTCAAGCTTTGCATTTTCTCTATCCAATCAGATCAAACAAAGTGTCTTTTACCATGCTAGCGACCTAGCATGAAGCTGTGCAGAGCCACACTAAATAACTTGCAACAGAGCAGCATTTTTACATTAATTCCACACATCAAATCCTGACAATGTCTAAAATAGTTGGGATATTTATCTAGGCCTGCTTGTCTGCCCCCTGGAGTATAATGCATCTTGTCATGTTTCTATGCTTGCCTGGTGAGACTGTTTTACAACAGAGCAATGATCCCTGGGACATTATATAACTATTTACATATTCATTTCCTGATGTCTTACCCATCACATCTTATCACATCAGGGCTGCTGCTTTCGTACACAATGTATTTCTAAACAATTTCTGCCAGAAGAGCAGCACAGAGGTTTTAGATCAACCCGGAACACATAATGCACAATGGGGACTTTGGCAGGGACACCTTGTAGGACTACAGTCTAATGGCTTGAACAGGGGATCGCTGTGCATCTCTCATTTCCTGGACTTTCACTCTGAAACTGTCATTTTTCCATGTAACTTTGTAAGTTTTGCTTGAAACCAAAGGTTGACAAAATATCTCTCCTTCTCTTTCTCAGCACTGGAAACGTAACCCACACGCCTACTGGGTGTGGTTGATTCTCCCATGTAGTGGCACCCGGACCACGTAAAACGGAGAAAGAATGAGCCTCAGCTACAGCCTTAGCTGACCAGCAGGTAGCTGTTAGCTCAGATTGTGTAGGAGCTTTGGAGGTGCGAGGTTCAAGTCTGACTCTTGTCTGTTACAGAAGCACACTGAGATGTGGAGACTAGCACGTCTTGGATGTGAAGTCCTGAAAGAAGCAGGGTATGTTCTCAGGAAGCTGGCATACCTTAGTCACTTTAAGCATCTATGCTCTTGCTGGGCCTGTCTACACAGGAGGTCACGCAGCTCTGGTATACGCCAAAAAGTTAATCCGAAACAGCTGTGATCCTCAGCGGTGTGAAAAATCCACACCTCTGGGAGATGTACTTAAGAGGATCTAAACCCCAAAGTGGACAGTGCATGTGGCCGAGTCCTTTTCCTGGACCAGGGCCAGCGTGTATGGAACCTTGCAGGATCCAAACCTGAAGTAGGGTACACTAAATGAAAAGGGCCAGCTTGTTTCAGACTAGCCCTTCCTGGCAGGAAACAGGGCAGGGGTAAGTGCTGCCCTTCTTCTCCCTCCCCTGGCTGGAGCTGCATTGCCACAAGCAGTGGGAAATGCTGTTCCCACACTGCCCTTGGCTGGAGGTTCTGTCCCAGCGCTTCCATTGGCTGGGAATTGCTGCCACTGGGAGCTACGGAGGCAGTGCTTGGAAGGAAGCAGGGGGAAGTATGACCCACGTGGAGCCACCTGTTCCTCCATGTGCACCAAACAGGAGCTGCAGCTGCACCAGGTAAACAGCCTGCCCCTCGACCCCATGCCCCAGCCCTGAGCCTGCTCTCACACCCTGAGTCCCTCCCAGACACTGTACCCCAACCTGCAGCCCCAAGTCTGAGCCCAGTTTCAGCACCTAACTGCCACCCAGGCCCCACACTGCCACTCTGGGCCTGCTCCATCACCCTAACTCCTGCCCAGACCCCACACCCCAACCCCCTTCACCCACTCTGAGCCATCTCCTGTACTCCAAACCCTTTGGCCCCAGCTTGGAGACCCCTTCTGAACTCCAAATGTCGCAGCCCCACCCCAGAGCCCACACTCCTAATCAACACTCTCACCCCCTCCTGCACCCATCTTCCTGTCTCAACCCACAGCCCCCTCCTATACACTGAATCCCTTATTTTTGGCCCCATTCTGGAGCCTAGGGGGCCCCACAAAATCCAATTAGCCTGGGCCATCAGGAGACAGACTCTAGCTCAGGGTGCAAAGTATTATTAGTTTATTGGGTCTTTTGTTCTCTTAAAGAAACCCAGAAACAAACGCTGAAAACCCTCATCGGGCAAAGGGACAGTGCACTGTAAATATTGTAAGCTGGAAAACAGAGTAACACTTCTAGCTTACAGAGCACCTTCCAGCTGAGGATTTTAAAGAGTTTTACAAACTTCAGTTCATTAAGTCGCTGAGACTCCATGACCTGAATGACAGCATTGAGATGGAAGAGTTCCACAGATTACAAGGGGCCCAATCCTGCCACAATCAATGGGAGTTTTGCTACAATTTCACCTGGAATAAGATCTGGTCTGTCAGAGTGAGGCTAAACATGTCGCTTTGAAATACACCATCAAACCCTCCATTGCAAGGGCCATGCTCAGACCTGCTCCAACTGAAGGCAACTGAAACACTGCTGTTGACTTCAAAGGGATCAGGACTGGTCTCAAGAGCAGAAGGAAAATAGCTTCAGAATTGTTGTAATTAAATGATAGTGTTTTCTTTTGAGTGACTGAAACTCCAGAGCCAGTGTGTGAGATTTGCATCCCCAGTACTGTTATAACCACACTAGGCATGAGAAATGCAAGAGACCACTCCCAGGGCTTGTATATGCACCATAGAGTCCCAGCTCCTGGAGACATGTGCACTTCTCATTTTAAAAAAAAAAAAAAAAAAAAAAAAAAAAAAGTGTTGCTTGTTCTCAGAGACGCAATGGAAAAGCTTGACAACATGAACTGTTTGTAACTGATGCCTGCCTGAGTTTGTAGAGAACTGTAAAACGACGGAACCAAGAGGTGTGACTTTCCTCATTCATCTCTTCTCTCACCCAAAGCGAGATGAGGCCACCCCATGGGGAGAGGGCTAGAGAGGTGGAATGTGCATAAGACCCCAGGTTGGTTTCATTTAGCATTGACTGCTACTGCTACTGATTCTTTCAAGTTTTCCTCCCCAGACATGGATGGTTTTAGTGTCTGGCTGTTGTTCCATGCCTGCTCCTTCAACACAGCTCCGGAGGGATGCATGGAATCGTCAGATTCTCTAGCTAGCTACTCTCTAAAAGAGCCACCACCCGCCACCTCTTCCCACCTAGAACCACCCCGTCTGTGTCACCGTCACCTCAGCTCAGTGCCACACTGGCTGTAGGCTCTCTGGCTGCTTCAATCTCTCCTCTCCCGCCGCCATGGACTTTGTGCTCTTGGGACCTTACGGCAGAGTCTGTAAAAACCAGCAACGAGCCCTGTTTCTGATTCTGAAGTTTACCTCAAGAACCACTGGCATGAGTGGAAATTCAGCAGGATCTCTCACAGTACCAAACTCTCCCAAGACATCCAGCAGCTCCTGGGGCCTTGACTGTGTTGAACCTCCTGCCAGAACAGCCTCTCTCCGAGTATTGCTGTGGCACCAATGCTGCTAGTCATCAGGGCAAAACTAGACTGCTAGGAGGTTTGCCGCAGATAAATACCCTGGCAGAAGCAGGATTCTGCCACTTGCTACATTCATTAGACTCTCGTTAAGATAAGGGCCAGTCTGCTTCATAGATCCTCTCTCTCTCTCTCTCTCTCTCTAACTGAAATGTACTTTATTTTCTCCCCACTGAGCAGAAGGTTTTTAAATCAGTGATTTGTGGCTCTGGGGGAATGACCAGGACTGGATTTTCCCAGCAATTCTAGTAGCCCATGGGGAGGTAAAGGCGTCAAGATCAGATAAATAGGAATTCATCCCCCAGACAAGGAGCATATCTGATCTCTGCTTAGGTTACATCCTGTGGACCAAGGCCTAGCAACATGCCTCGGAACCGGCAAATCCCTGTAAAGCAGATAAAGTTTAGAGTGATTGAGTGCGTTAGCTTTGCTGCTTGAGAATGCAGGCCTGCTCTGAAATTTATGGGAGAAAGATACGAGCATCTAATGGTTTCAGGAAGCGTGGCTGGAAATGAGTCAGGCCTCCACTCAAAGGCAGAACAGCTCATTCAGGATGCAGAAGAGGCAGCTAGATCAAAGCCTCAGCCATTTGCTAAGGCAAAATTCTCCTTGGTACAAAGGAGGGTTGGCCACAACTTGCTCCCTACCTCTGTAAATAAGTAAGTTTTGCCCTTTCACTTTCTCAGGCCTAGAACGTGCCACTGGTGCAGTGCAGGAATCAGGGGCAGATGGTGGCTGCTCAAGAGGGATTTTACCTGACTCAGTGAGAAGCGCTCCTGGGTGACACTCAGTAGCGTAATATACTCTGTCTATGCCCTGGCCTCACCCTCTTGTTCCCGCACCCTACCTTTGGCTGTATGGAGGCACACTTGGAAGGAACAAGGGCACTTTCTAGTCACATTGTGGCTTGCATGGGAACCCAAGGAGGAGATTAATTCCTTCCCTCACCCTGTGCACCACTCCAGTCTAGCCCGTCGTCTCATATTCAGATGAAGCATTGTTACTCGTTGTTGAGAAGAAAAGACTGGTAACCCCGTGTGACTTACCAAAGATACAGGCCTCATCTCAGACGAAGGGCAAAACCAGGCAGGGCCATATGAGTTACACCAGGAACGACTGGAGTCCGAAAGTCGAGCACGAAACAACACTGGATCGAGCCAGGCACAGGCAGGCTTCCTGCTCTCTGCTCTAGCCCAGTCCTCATGTGCGACCCCTCTCCACCCTCAGCTGGTCCATCCATGGGCCTTTATGAAGCAAACACAGCAAAATTCCAGTCAAACCCCAGGAAGGAGAAATGTTGGGGACCAACACGAGATAATCAAAATCGTTATCTTTGGGAAGCAACGCCGGACCTGGCAAACAAAAGCCTAGAGGCAACAAACATCCATATGCGCTGCCTAGCCTTGGTCCTCCCGGATTACGGCTGTAATACCACAGAGGCAAATTATTTCATGTGAAATATGCCAAGCCCTCTCCATGGGGCCACCAGCCTGACCTCATAGTACGTTTAATTGGGTTCTGGGTCAGTGAAACCCAATTCCCCTTCACAAGTCACTGCACACCATGTCCCTCGGTCCCTGCTTGGAGGTAGCTAATGCATGAACAGTGTTACATAGGAGAGCCATATTTTATCCAAAGCCAGTGTGTTCAGTATCCCATTAGTTGCATAAAGCTTTGAGCAAAGGGCACATTTACACCCTGGGATCCACCTTTTGGTTTCATCAGATCAACCTCTTGGACGGTACAGTGGTGAGGGTACCCATTACCAGCCAAACGGGCACTGCAAAACTCATCCATTTAAACTTTTAAAGCCCCCAGATGTACATTTCAGCTACCCTCAAGAACCCATTTTAGCAGCAAAAATGGACATGCTTTTCCAAGACAACAGAATCAGTATGAAAGGGCAACATGGGAAACTTCCCATGACTTTAAAAGAATGAGTCCTAGGTTTGTATTGCTAATATAATTTTTTAAAAAAATCTTCTAATTGGCAAGCGGAGATGGGGCAGCTTCAGGGCATGAGCCTTCACTTTCTTCCAGCAGCTTAAGCCAGAGTTAAAAGTCACTTCAGGTACCTGGCTGTAAAATGTACGCGAGACAAGTCAGACCTTAAATGACAGTGAGGCTTTGTTGTTGCTGTTTTGGGCAGTCATTTGAGGATCAGATTCTCACCTCATTCACATGAGTGTACAGCCAGTGTAACACCATCAGTTCCAACACTTACAAGTTCTTTTTTTTTTTTTTTAAACTTTGCATCAGAGTCTGACTTAATCAAGAAGATGAGAGCAGTGCAATTTCTCTCTGGGGCACAGGCTTATTCCACGTCTCCCTCTCCTCCTTACATGCACATACTCCTCAAGGTACAACTAAGGGAGCTTACTAGATTTGTCAGCCCTAATCTCCTCTCAGGACCAACTTTTAAGTGAAAGGAGAGGGATCTCTGAGTATCATCCAGGAGTTGGATCCTTCACCCGCCTCGGTTGCATCCCTCCCTCCCCTTTCACAAACATCCCATGGAACAAAGAGTGAGACCGGAAGGGAGCAACCTTCCACCCTCCCCTTTCATTCCTAAAGAAATCATGCTCTGTTGCAAGAGTGCCTGTTGCCTAGTTTTATTTTGGCTCCGCTCTTTGTTCAGGCTTGGGCTGCGGTGGGGGTGGGAGCGGGCTGTTTGCAATTCAAATGACTGGACCTCAGGAAAAAACCAATAAACTTAAGTCACTGGAGAATTTGAACAAGCAGAGCCACTTTTACAAATAGGGCGCCTCCTCCCATTGGGTGGGAGCTGTAGAGGAGCCACGAGACAACAGAATACCCAAGCACTCATGGGGCTGAGAGCTTTTCACTCAATGAAGTCCAAACCAAACAAATGCCCCTGTTAGGAGATGCCTTTATGCAAACACTGTGAGTGTGCACAGAAAGGTGGTTGGTGTCTCCAGCTCATCAAACATGCCAAAGCAGCCCTGTTTTCTTCCTGCCCATCACCTAGACTCAGATGCAGGCTGGGCTAGATTCAAAAGAGCCACCTTTATCCAGCGTGTGTTTTTAGCATGCCCACCGCGAGATGCTGTCTGACTGGAGGTGTGCTCGAGTGAACTTTTATTTCCCATTGCATGCCACAAGCGTGTAACAGCTGGGCTTCTGGAAAGCGACAGTGGCTGGGAGCAGTTCGCTGCTGAGTGCTCAGTTCAGGTTTTAGGTTTCCTTCATTAAGAAGATTTGAGGATTTCTATAACTCATTCCAGGTTGGTCGCTGCCTGTGTGCTGCAGAGCCAGTCCCGCTCTTTCCTCTGCCACCACAGAGTACTTCACCTGCAGCAAAACAGGTGAGGTTCCGCTGTGCAGGGAGTGGGCATGGATTCCTGGGACTGGCTCACTGGCTCACATTTACTAGGGACTGGGGCCAGCTGGAGAAGAGGAGATGTGGAACCTAAGCTACAGGAATCCACCATCCAGGTTCAGAAGGTGCAGGGGGGCAAATGTGACTAGCTTAGCTGGGATTTAGCCAGAACTTTGGGGCTAACACACCTACCCTTGGGGCTTGTTGGCACTAGCAGGCTCACAGCAGCAGAGCTGCACCGAGCTGCTCATGTCACTGTTCTCCCAGTAATCTCATTAAACCATCCCAATGGGCAGCAGTAGCTATGTCGGGGGAGAAGTGCTGTCCACTTCTGAAGTTGGAACATCATCCCAGGAGCGGGGGAGGAGGGTTTCACACCCCAGACTCACAAAAGTTCTACCAATAGAAGTGCTAGTGTAGACAAGCCCTTAGTAAAAGTGCTGGGAGTTTTCTGGAAACAAAGGAGTTGGGCATCTGACTCCCACTGAACTGGCCTGCTTAATCCCCTCAGTTTCCACCAGAAACCCAACTTTTCATAACTAGCAGGTTTCCTCTCTCTATGCTTTGGCAAACAACATCCCTCACTTCTGAGGCCGTCTTTAAGTCTGCGGGCCCCGTGCTCCAGGAAGAGAATTAACAACTTGAGGTTCAACCATGATATGGCCATCATTGAAGCAGATGAAGAGAAGGTAACAAGAGCAGTGCAAGTGCTGAATGAGGAAAGGAAGCGGTACAGGCTGATTATGAACATCGATAAAACAAAACCAATGGTATTGGGAGATAAGGAAATAGGAAGGAAGATAAGATCGAACTAGAGAATGTAGAGAAGTTCACGTATCTGGGGAGCAACATAAAGTATGATCTAGACTGTAAGAAGGAAATAGTGACTAGAATAGTGAAAGCCTTCAAGGAGATTAGCTTAGGACCAAAGCTGAGCATCTTGAAAATGTATGTTTTCAGCAGCATGTTGTACAGATGTGAGGCATGGGCGACAATCAATGATTTAAAGAGAAGGATATTGGCGTCCGAGAAGAGTTGTTATAGAAAGATCCTGAGAATAGGATGGACGCAGAAGGTCACTAACGAGGAATTATATAGGAAGATACAGCCAGAAGAAAACCTACTGCAGAAGGTTATACAAACACAAGATACAGCTATTCAGGCATGTATGCAGAATGAATGAAAAATCAAGACCCTGGTATTCAGCGTAATGGATGGTTGGAATAGGAGAGGCAGACCCACAGAGAACGAGTACATGATATAGTAGATTAGTGCGCAGCTAGTCTACAGAAACTAAGCCACTTGCGCTGGACAGGGAAAGATGGAAGGAAATAGTGAGAGAAGCATCAGACACCAATGGGCACTAAGCCCACGGTTATTGGTGATAACATTCCGTGCATCAAAGACTGCACACTTGTGGTTGTCATCCTGCCATATTCACCACAGTCCACTTCCCCTGGCCTTCCCCTCCCACAGAGCCAGGATCTCCCAGACCAGGCACTTGTGCCCCACCCCCCCACACTCTGCATAAATGTCCTCCCCATCCCCCAGTTCTAAATGAATGCCGGCGACTCACCAGAGCTGCTAGGGCTGCCAGAGCAGTCAGGGATGCTGGGGGGCCACTGGGGCCACCTGTGTGGCCAGAGAGGCCAGAGCCACCCCTGCTGGGGCCACAGGGGCCACCACCGCTGCCACGCACTTCTCTAGGGCACATGCGCAGAGCAGACAGATGGCACTCCACGCATGTGGCTCTCGGAAGAGTTGCATTTAAAGGCTCCAACAGCCACGTGTGGCTCCAGAGCTGGAATTGCCACATGTGGCAAGTGGTGAACATCTTGGTTCCGCAGCTCTAGAACATTAACACTCCAGCCACGGGAGGACAACCCCAATGCTGAGAAAGCAGCAGGCTTGGTTATATAGTCAGTCCTATGAACATCACAGACACCATGAATTAAAGAGTACACAAGGCTGAGTAGGACACACCTCCCAAGAACAAGCTTCTGCAGAGCCCTGCAGGCTCATAGCAGTCCACCTCCCATCTGGGTGCTATTTTGAAAAGTGCTGTGGTGTCTGTCACTCCTAACACGTTACATCTCTGGGCATTCATGTTGAATAGTAACAGAGAGAAAGCTGTGCGTGTCTATATACTATTAAAACAAAAAAAAGCAGTCAAGTAGCACTTTAAAGACTAAAAATAATTAATTAGGTGAGCTTTCGTGGGACAGACCCACTTCTTCAGACCATAGCCAGACCAGAACAGACTCAATATTTAAGGCATAGAGAACCAAAAACAGTAATCAAGGGTTGCATCGCAAAGGTTCCCTTTCAACACGTTGGCAATGGACTCATTCCTCAAAATCCTGTCCTTATCACCAGCTGCCGCTCTGCTCCTGCAGGGGAAAGGTGGCTTTCATGTCCTAGGGGACTCCTCTCTCACCGTCCATCAAGGGCTTGTTCTTTAAAGTCGTCCCACTGTTTCTTGCAGTCCACATGACTCTCTAAGACAGGGATAAATCAAACATCTGTGGAGGCTGCTCTTAAGTATCGGTTCAAAGGCTAACAAGGGAGAGGAAGGATGTTAAAGCAAATCAGAGCAGCTATTTGGTTTCATGTTAATTGTATTTATTTTGTATACATGAAACCCAGGGCTCCCCAAGTTCAGGCTTTGAAGCTCTGATTTATCATTTTGATGATATGTAAATTTCATCCAGGGCATTAGTATTCATTTTCATAGGCTTGGAAGGATTCATTTTCTGCCACCTGTCTTGCAGGTCATAGAAGGTAATAATTGTTACCTACACATTTATTCATAACTGTCTTGTCTCCTGGAAAACCCCTAGGAGAACTTAACAGGCCTCAGCTGAAAATTCAGATTTGGATTCTAACCACTCTCTTCCAAGGATCCTCTGGTGGTCAGCTGTGGTCCCCTCTAGCCTGCTTTCCCAGGATACAAAGGGCCTTTGACTTCAACAGACCTTGTCACCGGTGATAGGGCAGTTTGAGTAGCAGCAAGCGTGACTAGCATCTAACTCTGACCTATCTATGTGTCTCATTAAGCAGACACCAATCCAGCTGCTTTGCTGCGGCTACAACACTGTCTGTTCCTGGATCTTATTTTGAGGAAGAGGACGGGGAGGGAAAAAAAAAGCCAACCATAAAGCATTAGTCAGAAGAATGTTTTTATTGCCCCCATGAGTAATTCAAAACCTTTTTGGTGGTTTGAAGTCAAACACTCCAGTTGTCGTGTCATGCCGTTGGCTGGATTTAAAGACAGGCTGGAGAGTTTTATGAGCGTTAATAAATGTAACTTACATGCTAACATAATAAAAGTAAGCACATCCCACAAGCTGGTCACCTGTTTAGGCCAGAGAGGAATTGATTACCTGCCCTCTGTCCTCCCACCATGCAGACCATGGCTCAACTGATTAAGAGCATTTTGGGATAAACTTGTCTCTAAGGAGCTATAGGACTGCTCGTGATTTGTGAAGCATTATCTCTGGCTACTCTAAATGAAGGCTTCCAGGTCCAGAGCTACCCCATCATTTCTAGATATTCATAGTAGCATCACAAAAATCCCCTACAAAAAAACCCCACAATTAATTAAACTGTGTTTGCTGCCTGGGAACCGAAGCAATAGAAGCAGAACCACTCTTGCCAATGACTGGACACAGCACCATGTAAACTTAATTACTGCGTATCACAAACAATGGTATGCTATGGTTAGTGCCATCAATGACCATGAATTCTAGACAAATGCAAAAGTAATGGGCGGCGAATTGTATTTTCTGTTGCAGATTCCAAGAACCAGAATGCTGTACAGTAATAGATTTCCTTTCCTTTTACTAAAAATTTATCTTGTGTGTCTCATACATATTGCCAGATCCTCAGCTGGAGTGGAGCAGTTCAACCCAACTGCATGAAGTTTTGCTGGTGCACACCACCTGAAGGCTTAAAAGACATAAAGAATAAAAATTTACTGTATTGTTTTAAAAGGAAATTTTAAGGCAGAAAACAATTCAAGGAAAGCCGGACTTTCAACAAAGAAAAAAAAAAACACAGGCAGGGGAGTGAAGCATTTTGTGTTGTGTATTTTGAAAAAAAAAAAAAAAAATCTACTTACTTGGAACTACAAAAGCTTTCAGTGGAAATGGGCTAGCAGGAGTTTTAAAGGGGAAAAGCAGTTCACAGTCTCTTCTGAATGCATCTGCAGTAGCCAGGGTGTTAAGACATTCAAAGCTGTTGATGTGTACTGTCAGGCGGCTGTCACCAAACCTTTCATCCTGGGCCTGTCAGACTTGAAGGAGAACTAAGGGGCTGACAGTGCAGCAATGAAGGGATTTTCATGCTCTGTTCCCCTCCCCCACTGAGCTTTTAAAGTTGGACTGAAGTCGAGAGGCTGTTCCTTCCAAGCCCTGTGAATAACAAGATGTAAACCCCACCCCAAAATAGTAGCCTGGCCTTGTCAAATCCCAGGTTGGACGCACCCAGTGTGTATTTGAGTAGAGAGATAACCACTTCTCATTTTTTGAGAGCATTGCATTTTCACATGCTTTTCCCATTCATACTTCCCAGCAGAGGTCAGCAGTTTTCCAGCCCTGTCTTTTGTTTGTAAGCAACACTGGTCACACTCTAGCTTTGGTCGGCCCTGGCTGGCTCAGAAAGGCCAGGGTTTTCTTCCCTGCATGAGATTGGAACCAGCTTCTGCAGAGTGACCCGGGGTTTGGAGCAGGGGACTAGCTGCTAAGAGGTACGACTTCCCTTCCTGTCTCTTCTGATGAATTATCACAAGACTTTTAGATACTCACAAAAGGGGGTGGTGATACAGTACTTCTGCCTCCACAGTGTAATGGAGTTGAGTGGATTAAAGCTTTGGCATCCTCACATGGGAACCATCAGATGCTGTTATTACAGTTTCAGGGTAACTGCACCAGTCTCCACCTTCTCTGTTGGCCATTCCAGCAGTGTCCAGTCAGGACTCAGCTCTCCAGCCATCCCCTGTCTCTGGACAGGGACCTCTGTCCCACTCCCTTCTGACTGGGGCTTTAAGGCTGCCCAGTTCCCTGTCTCACACTATGATAGCCCCAGCAAGTCAATCTGCCTGATGGCCAGCACTTGTGCTTGGTTTTCTCCCAAAGGCTGACTAGTGTATGGCCAGCAGTGACAAGCTACAAGCACAGTTATTCTTAAGGTGAAAGCATTACAGAGAAAACATACCAAAAACCACCACCAGAGGTTCCAATACATGTGCTGACAGGGGGTTAACAGACCAAAGTCTTTCTACCTCTTCTGCAAGAGATAGACACCCTTGAGACAGTCCTGGCCATTTGCTAGAAAGAATCCCCCCATCCCCACCCCCCATGTCAGTTTACACACAGGGTTTTTTTGTTTTTGGTTGTTTTTTTTTTTTATGTCAAAAGTCCTTTCTTTATCTGTTGGTCTTTGGAAAACCCAGTTTAAGCCAGCCTATTCAAGCTGCCATATGGGGTGAAACACTTCAGAAGGGGTTTATACCACAAGTTTAATCACCTCCATCAGTTTTGGTTTGTAATGGAGTTGTGGCAACCTTCCCTCCTGGAGTTGCATACAATCCCAAGCTCACGGCGATGTATAAACATAATACCATATGGCCCCCAAAGACATTTCATGGGACTGTAATATCCGTCACAGCTGTAAGTGCAAAGAATCATGTTAAAGCATTCCAGGAGGGAAGATCTCCTTAATCCCATGATTAAATGTCTGACACGATTAAAGCCCTTTTGAACTACAGTCCCCTCTGAGGTTGTGCTCTCTCTAGCCCAGTCCCCAGTGCAACAACATCTGACTGAGGAACAGCAGGATGGCAGAGGGGATACTAGAAAAATACAGTGTTATGTTGAAGGGCAACCTGTTCTCGTGTCTTTCAGTTCCTTTGGGTCCAGTGAATAACCCCTGGTCTCTGTCACATACCACTCACAGAGTGAAGGGTGGATTCATCAGACTTCCAATATACAGAAATATACTGGCCTGTCATCTGCTGCCCGCAGAAGATGTTGATCTGTTCCGTATTTATTTATTACAATTCCATGATTGCTTTAAAAATGCCTGACAAGAAGGGCCAGCCAAGGCACAGAACTCTGGTTCCCATTGCCGTGTGTCATGTGTAACTGTTTACACCCATGGATTTGCAGTTCCAAATCCGGATGTCATTGTTATTATTTTGCTCAACATGTAAAAGACTAGACAACACACAGAAAAAATGGTGAAATGGGACTGCGGCAGACGAGCAGCGCTCCCTCTAATTTTTTCATCCATGTGGAATAAATTTTGTGATGTGCACTGAGGTGTATCAGAAAAGCCATTGCTTCTATGAGCATTCAAGGGGCCATCCCAGAAAGGCCGAGGATGAATGGGGGCAAGAGTGTGTTCTAATTCATTCAGCTAGGTTCTAGACGGCTTGTGGAATGAGAATGGCCAGGACATTTGTACGAAGACTGCTGCTCCTGATGTACCTGTTCTGTAAATAAGCCACTGATTTCATTGTGCAGGGCTGTCAGTCCAGGACTTTTTGCCAGCACTAAACTGATGTGTGTATGTGGGGAGGGGGCTGGTGGAATAGGACGTAGTTCAGAAAACATTATCAAGTGGAAATGAGTAAAAGCAAAACCAGCTAAGTAAATCTGAAAACCCCATTCACGTTTCAGGGGTTAGAAATACTCCCAGAATCAGGTTAAGCGAAACCCTGCTGAGCCAGTTATTGATTTCTTAATGAGCCTAAAAAGAAAAGCACTGACGGGAAAAAAAGAGAACAAATTCCAAACAGAAATGGTCATGCAGGTTCCCTGGGTAAGCAGAGGTGAAGTCAGAAACCCCCTGGGAGGCTGAGGGCTGTGTTAGCAGGCAGAACCAAGCAGAAACATGTTTGTGTGACCCAGGGTAAGCAATTAGAAATGGCAAACTCCTTTTGGAGGAGGAAGGTTATTTAAAAAAAACACAACACTGCCTGGGGAATTTGCTCTTTTCTGCTGAAATATTGCCTGCTGTGTCTCAGCACGTGTTATTTTTCAGTTTCATTATTTGTGCTGCTGTAACATCTAGGCTATATCAACACATGACCATTATTCCAAAATAAGCCATCCCGGAATAAGCTATTCCAAGATAGCTTACATCAAAATATCACAGCTGCTCACAAGAGTGCATTTTGAAATAGCACCCAGCATAAGAACGGCCATACTGGGTCAGACCAAAGGTCCATCCAGCCCAGTATCCTGTCTGCTGACAGTGGCCAGTGCCAGGTGCCCCAGAGGAGGTGAACCGAAGACAATGATCAAGCGATTTGTCTCCCGCCATCTGTCTCCAGCCTTTGACTAAAAGCCAAGGGTAAACTATGGTGCCCCTGGTCAATAGCCATTTACGGACCTAACCTCCAAAAATTTATCAAGCTCTTTTTTAAACTCTGTTAGAGTCCTGGCCTTCACAGCCTCCTCCGGCAAGGAGTTCCACAGGTTGACTGTGCGCTGTGTGAAGAAAAATTTTCTTTTATTAGTTTTGAACCTACTACTCATTAATTTCATTTGGTGTCCTCTAGTTCTTATATTATGGGAACAAATAAATAACACATAAAGTGCCTGAACACATAGTGCCTATTTCAAAAGAGTGCCACTGGATGCCATTATGGCTTATTTTGAACTAGCCCTGTTCTGCCTCTTAACACCACGTGTTTTAAAATAGGTGCTATTCCTCCTCCTGCAATGAGGTTTACTAAATTCGAAATAACGCACCCACTATGTCAAATTTATTTCAAAATAGTGTTTGTAGTGTAGATGCTGTATAGACATAGCCCTAGAGGTACCAGATGAGATCAGAGCCCACTGAATTAGATGTTCATACATGTAAGTCAAAGCTGGTTGTTTGTTAAATGTGACCCATAATTAGGTCCCCAAACCAAATTGAATATCAGTGGGGTTTAGACAACTAAGTTCCTTAGGCTCCTAAACAAAAGCTAAATAGATAAAGTAGAAGAGAGAAGGATTGTTATCAACATTTTAGAAGATTTAACTTGTCTCTCCTATGTGACCGTGGAGTGACAGCCACAAGACCAGCCTGCACACATGCCGTTTGGTTTCAGATAGAGGGAGTTTGATTACCACCACATTGTCTTTCTCTTCCAACCTGAAAGCACACAGCCTTCTTGCCTTTGCTTCTGTTTACGATAAGGCTACAGAAAAGGCAGGTTGGTGTATTATTAGACATACAGCTGCACAGGCAGCCCCTTCTACTTTAGGCCAAGTTTACATCCACCAGAAATTCCCCAAAAACCATTTGCCTAGTACAGTTCTACTGGTTCTTCAAGGAAAATCAGTTCCCCCAGCAGAATCATTTGTGTGATGGTATATGAGGGCAGGGGCTTGGACCTGATGACCTCTCCAGGTTCCTTCCAGTTCTATGATAACTGTGTCTACAACAGGACTTTTGCTGGCATAGAAATGTGAGCAGAAAAATCAGACCCATAACCAACATTGCTACTGTTGAGCAAATATTACCACTTCACACCTGGTCTTTCCTCTGTCAAGCATTCTAACTACAGGCAGCATGCAGTTAGCCTTCATTATTTGTATTATGGTTGCACCTCAGGGCCACAATTGGTGACAAAATGTCCCTGTCCCAAAAAGCTTACAATCTACAGCATATGAAACAAATAATATTTTCAATAGCACCTTTCACTAGAGAATCTGAAAGCCTGTTGCAGACATGCTATAATTCATGTTCACATCCACCCTGTGGAATAAATACAATGGTCCCCTTTTTACAGCTGTGCAAGCTCAGGAACAGAGATTAAGAATTTATCTATAAGAGAAAATAAATGTACCATTTTAGTTATTTCAGTATAGGTAATACAGTACAATTCTACCTCATGTTGACTGGACAAAAGTATAATGGTATAAAGGTGCCTTATACAGGTATAGTTACTCCTCGCTGGGAAGGGAAATAAGTTATACTGGCATAAGACACACTTATACTATTTCAGAAAAAATAATCGCACCCTAACATAAACCATTGTACCACTTTAGACCAGGTTGATGTGACTCATCTAAGGCTGCAAAATGAGACCACGTATGCACTTCAAACTTCTGCAAGCACAACTATGTCACTTGGGGACAGGGGAGAGGTGTGATTCTTACTGATGCAGCTGTGTTGGCCCTGTTGCAGACTCAAATGTACAAACAGAACTGTGCTTTCACTGCTGTCACGCATTTATCTTGGGGAGCTGAAATAACCTCCCCTAACAAATGGGTGGTTTTGCTAGGATGCTCTGGGTCCATTATAGGAGGGCCTTCCAGCAGCTTACAGGTGTACCAGCAAAAAGCCCTAGTGCAGACATATCCTGAGTGGATGATAGCATGTCAAAACAGTGATGGAGGACTGACCGGCAGTCACCAATTCGTATTACCAGATGCTAAGTAAAGTTGCATTGTATTTCAGCACAAAGACACACATTTAATAGAAGGCAGCCAAACACAATTAAATTCCCAGACAGAATCTTTGAGCTGGCATTAAGGCCTTAAATAGAAATCAGTAACTTAAGAGAAGGAAAAAAAATACAGCAAGGACATTGTGGGTATGATTCATTACTATATCACTCCAGTTTCATGCCAGTGTAACCCCACTAAATTCAACGTACTTGCCTGAGGGTAAAACTGGAGTAATGCAGAGAGAACCCAGGTCCTGTAGTTTTCTAAAGAGGAAATCAGCAGTGCTCTGTCGAAGTCACAAGCCAATACACATCAGTTCAGGATCTGGATCCAGAACACCTGCTGCATTTACAAAAGGAATCACAGTTCTTTTATGACCCTAACGAAGCAGGCAGAGACTCCCTAGGCCAGCTCCTCAGCTGGTGTAAGTCACAAAGCCCCTGACTTCTCAGAAGTTGTGCTGATTGACTCCAGCAGAGCATGTGATATTCCAATCTTTAGGTTTGAACTGAAAAATCTGTTGAGTGAAATGCATGGAAGTCAATGAACTACCTTCAGGATAAAGGGCTGAATGGTACCTGATGGCACCTTCACAGCCTGGATCTGAGTTTAATAATTAGATCACTCACCCTTTTCCCTCCCACTGCACCACTACTCATGTCTTTTCTTCTCCCTCTGTTTGGCAAATTAATCTGTCAGATTCTCCCTTTTCCCAAATCTTGCCATTCCTGCTCAATTAACAGACCCCCAGAGTATCTCTACACTGCAGAAAGAGACGGGTTCTTCATTTGGCATTAGCTAACTCGGTTTAAAATAGCACAGAAATTATGTCAACTCATCTGTAACTCAAATTAGGCGCTCGAGTTCAAGCCTCCAGGGTAACATGAGGTTGAGCATGAACTGCTAACCTGAGTTAAAAGCTGCTGTGTCTCTGTTGTTATTTTAACCTGTGCCAGGCCATCTATGTTTGTCAACCCAAATCAAGAACACTGTTTTTGTTTCTGGTGTAGACACACCAGGAGAAATTCCTTCTCCACCATCTTGAGCTCTGGGGCAACCAGCACTGCTCAGGTATTGTAGGATTATATGATTGCTATTAGAGTAACATCTAGAGGTCCTCTTCAGGGTTGGGCCTCATCACGTTAGGTGCTGTAGAAAAAGCAGGGGTGCACATGGGTCTGCTCTGAAGAGCTTAAAGTATTACTCATGTATTATATACAAAAAGACTTACCTGGCTTTGCGCTGGTTCTTCAGGGCAGGGGACTAGCGGTGTTGGAGTCAGAGCAGGAGGCTTGGGATGTGGAGTGCAAAAGTCAGGGTTGGGGGTGAGGAGGGGCTCAGGGCAAGAGGTGGGGGTGCCAGAGTCAGGGCAGGGGGTTGGGAGGAGGGAAGTTCAGAGAGCAGGGTGGGGAACTCAGGGGAGGGGACACAGGGCAAGGCATGGAGGTGGTCAGTGGCTTCTCCCTGGGTGCAGCCCAGAGTGGGTGGGCAAATGTCTTCTGGCTTCTCCCTGGGCCAGGCCACAGCAGGTGGGAGGAGCATGCACTTTACCCTCTGGCTCCTCCCAGGGCCCAGCCCAGGAGTGGGACTGGAGCTATGCAAGCCACCTGCTAGTGCTGCGCGGGGCTCACTCAGAGAAGCGGGGCGGTGTGGCAGCTACTCTCCAGAGCAGGCTGGTGTGGCAAGTGCTGCAATTCCCTGGCCACTAGCTGGGATGCTTGCTGCTTCCCTGTGGTCATTCTTGTCCCTGTGCTTACTGGCCCCCTGTGGCCCTGCCTGAGTATAACTGCCCCTGCTATCACACACCTCCCTTTCCACTTGCTATGAAACAGTCGCATTCCAGGCATCCCGTTAACCCGGCACAATCAAACCCTGACCTTGCTTTATGTTATGGTAAGAGGAAGCTGCATACCAGATTTGGTGGTCTGAGCTCTTTCTGTTTAGAAGGAGTTCTTGAACAAATGGACTTGTACACAGACCGACTTTTCCAAAATATGTAGTAAGATTAATCATACTTCTACCTGAGGGCTTTAAAATACCAGCGGCCAACACTGAAGAGTGTTCACCCACCAGCGTTGCCAGCTCTGTGATTGTTCAGAGCTTTTTGAGTTTTGTTTTTTAGCCCAATTTTTAGAGTCATGTGATCACAGGAGTAGTTCTGCTTCCATTTTAAGAATTTTCCACAGAATAATGCAACAAAATATGGCTATTTCTTTAAAATGTTGTTTTTCAAAAAGCTTTCTAAACTGAAAACCAAACCAAAATGCACTTTTTTGGCGTGTCAGTGGGTGGGATTCAGAAACATAAATTTTTTTCATTTCAAAATTGCTGTAAAATTCCCACTTCATCTCATTTTCTTCACTCTCTCTCTTTTCTGCTATACCCTGAAGCCTCATAACATAAGGCCAATAAAAGACCTCAATACTTATGTTTTTTTTTAAAAAAAAATTGTGACTGTTTAAAGACAAACACCATGATTTCACAGGGGGCGTGATTTTTGACAGCTTGAGGCTGACAATACTGATGCATTCTGTGATCAGTCAAAACATGGCCGGTGACAGCAACAAACACCGTGGGAAGCGAAGACAAAAATAAATACATGTGGTTGCTTGGTATGGAATAGACTGAGACAAATTAGATTTTTTCATCAGTAAATGTCGATAAAAGTCAATTTCATGGTACACACAGAAACTGACAAAATTATTTCCATTGATAGTCACTGACATTTACAGACAGGTAAAGGAAGATAAATGCTGCTTGAGAACTTCAGAGTTTGATTTAAGGCTATTTACTTTGCATACTTTAATATGTGGCTTTGACGATTTCTGTTTTAACTGTTCTCAACCTCTAACTTTTTGAATCGCAATATCTATCCCTGCATCACTTCTCACAACCCTGAACATTTAAGCTGATAACAAGTGAAAAAAGCTAAAAAAAAATAAAATAATCACAGATGTTATCACTCAAAGTTATCCATATAAAAATCAGATTCTCCCAAGCCTAGTTACGAATGTGCCTGGAGACGTGGCTTGTTCTCCAAGTAACTCTGCTCTAATTTGGAGCTGTCAGAGCAGTGTCAGGCCACTCAGTAGCAAACAGGGCTCCGTTCCAGGGAAAGCGTTGAATGTTCTTTCCTTTCTTCAGCTGGGCTCAGATCCAGCAGGGAAAGCCCTAGGAGCTATTCGCGGGAAAAACTTTACCCTTGTGGTTTGCTATTGAAAGGAAGTTACAGAAATGGGGTTCCTCTCTCCTGAGTTAGTCCAGGCTCTTACTCAGGTGTGGCCTCAATTCCCCTCTCATGTACACACCAAACCCTCTGACCCAAGCATGGTGGGACGTTCTGTGGCTGCAGACTAAAACCTGAGTGAGGTTTGCACTTAAGTTGGCAACTCGCCATCTTTCCAGTGAAGACTCAGGTTAAATCACCCACGTGCTGATGGGCCTCCAGGAGTTTCCCACAATGCCCTGAATCCCATGAATGCCCAGGACAAACAAGTTTTCCCATTGTTAACTCTGGGAAGGAGTCATAGAGCAACTCAGTACAACCAGTGAGGTCTGGGGAAGTCCCGGTGACATACACAGGGCATGCAATAATTGTGAAGATGGGGTAACTCAGGCAGGGCTTTGTGGTGTGGCTGCTCTCACTGAGGTCAGGCCAAGCTTGGGAATTGAAACTCAGATGCCAATCATGCAAGTCTACACTAGAGACCAATATTGGTATAACTGCATCACTCAGGGATGTGAAAAACCCACCTCCCCCTCAGAGTATCTTAATTATAGCAACCTACCCCCACCATGTAGACAGCTCTATGTCATCAGGAGAGCTTCTGCTGACAGCACAACTACTGCATCTCTAGGAGGTGGATTCACTACACAGACAGGGGTGCCCTCTCTCAATGGTATGGAGCATTCACAGGCCTGCATGCAGAGGCTGTGTGTGAGTGAGAAGGGTATGAGTACCCGCCCCCAAGTGTGTTTTTTCTCCCTTCTTCCCTGCTGCACTGTGCAGGGGAAGCCTGCAGGGCCTGATAGGGGAGCCCACGGCACCCTGGGAGCTATAGTTTCTTGGCTAGCTCCCTGCCTAGAGCGGTAGTCCTGGAGCAGGGAAGGGACTACATTTCCCAGCCTGCTCTTGACTGCTAGCAACCAGAAAGGGAAGGGGACGAGGAAATATTATTTTTTCACTTACAATATTATGCTAGGATCCCAGAAGGTAATTTCTATAAAAATCTTTATTACTGTGTACATTTTCACTATATTATAACAAGATCATTTTACCAGTCACTGCGTTCACTCAAATTTTTTATTATGTTCTCTTCTGCACACTCATTGCATGACTGTTTTGACCTCCTTTATATTTAAAAATATTGCGGTCCGCATTCACAGAAAAAGCACCCCTACACACACACACAGAAATTCCTGTTTACAGGCCTGATTCAAGTGCTGCACAGCTGCAGCTGCCCTGATACAGTGTTTTAAGAGTAGACCAGCCCTAGTGTGTGTTAATAACAAGGTGGGCCTATCGCCTGCTAACATAGCCCAACCATGGCCGGCTGGAAGGAACTGCAGAGGCAAGGAAAGCTGGGCTGTCACCATCACTTTTGCAGCCCAAATAGAATTCAACCAGCACTCATGTTTGCAGTCACTTTCCAAAATCAAGGCAGCTCTGCAGGACCCTTCTGAGCATCACTTCGGCCTGCACTAATATGAATCCAGAAGCCGTTTACGTGTAAGCCAGCCTTCTGTACATTGCGAATATGCTCATTGTACCAGGGTGAGCCCTGTTTATTTGGATTAATTTAAAAAATGAAAACAAAGCCCACCGTTCTGAGACAGATTGCTGGGGCAAGAGGTGAGATCAGATATTCACAGGACATTAGCACTTTCAACCCTTAAACCTCTTGCTCGGGAAAATCTGCCATTTATAAAGGCCAAAAACAAGTAGCGTGGAGGGGAAAAGCAAGAGCAAAAACTCAGCAAAATCTTAAAAGCCAGGCATTAGTTCCCCTTCCACACATGCCAGAAAAAAAGAAAAAAGGTACTTAGGGAAAAGTAGAAAGGCTCTATTTCTTTAAATAGCCGTGCCCCACCCCCAACCCAAATCTCCAGAGAAATAAGAATGTAAAGGACAGACAAGAAGAGTCTTTCATCCCAGTAGGGATTCTGATCTTTGCTGGGACATCAGCTCTGTTAGTACGATGTGGGCCTGGAACTTCTCAGGCATTTAGAAAAGAAAGCGTTAAAATGGAAGGGGAAGGGCAAAAAGGACAGCCACTTAAGGTTTAAAATGCAAATTCCTTAATTTTCTTTTAGGTGGATGGGTCAAGGTTTGTCTGTCCTTCCTCTCCCCTCCCCTCCCGGTTTTGTTTCGGACAGGACTGTAGAGGAGACAGGGTCTTTGTGTGGGCCATTCACCAGAATGAAAGGGCTGAGGACTCCCAGTGGAGGGAACAAACTTTTGGGGGTCAGCACGGTCAGCTTAGAATAAATGTGTGGTATTGTTTGCATTAAGGACATGATCTCAGCGGGGAGTCCCCGAGCCACTGCACACACCATGAAGAACTATTTATTCAACACTGAAATACCTAAGGACTCCACTCACAGGGAAAATATAAATGGTCACTGAAAACGTGCCCATCGATCGCTATTGGGAGTAATTGCTGGGAGGCACAAAACACTCTCTTTTTTTAAAACAGCCTCTCAAAGTCAATGCTTGTGCATAGCCAAGAACCGGCACCATGCAGTTTGCAAAGAATAATCATAATTAAACACAGCAGAAAAAGAGAAGGTACATGTTTTCTTCTGTTCTCCTGGAGGGACAGTCCAGGTCATTAAAGGCCCAGGACAGAAACAGTTTCTCTTAACAGTGTTTGAAAACAGGCTTTTGTTTCCATGGAAGTCGCACAGGCCTTTCTTGGTTTGCCTTCGCTACACTAGTCACACAAGGCCCCAGGGAGGGGGGTGGGGGTGGGGGTGAGAATGGAATGCAGCTTTGGCATCTGAAAGCTGGAGACGGGCAAACATGAAATCAAATTGGAAAAGCAGCACAAAGGGGGGAGAATGGAAAAATCAGCAGCCTCCCTACAGTTACATGGCCCCCAAAGGAGGCTGGTGGGGGCAGGGAAGGACTAATTCCCCAAGTTGCAATAAACAAGATGTTCAAAAAGGGCCTTTTCAGGAGAACTTGGCGGCTAAAGATCTCGCTCGCCTGTTTGCTAACTAGTATCCAGGCTGCATGGGTTCCTTAGAATGCCACACTTTTTATAGGGTTCCTGCGTGCTGCAGAGAGGTGCTACGATGCAGCTATTCATGGCTTTGTCTTGAGAAATCCACTTGTCCTGGGAGACTTCCGCCGCACGCCTTCCCAAGCAGTAGACTGGCAATCAGGTAGCTTTTGTCAGTGTTTGCATTGCAGCGCAAAACAGGCACTTGGTTGGATTGAAGGTCTGACGAGGCAGCCTCATTGCAGGAGGCTCCATCCGGGTTTGTGGGGCAGGGAGAGGGATAATTTCACCAGCAGCCCAGTGACATCCAAAACCAAAGGGGTAAGCATTAAAGGTAGCCCAAAGGAATCATCCGAGAAGGAACCCAGCACAAAGCACGAAGGGAATGTTCAGGGAAATGAAGAGAGGAGAGCAATGAGAAGATCTGAGGTTTCCAGTTCTTGAGATGGAGTTTCTGCCAGTCCTCCTAAATCAGGCAGGTGACTTGATGTTGTCATGTTCTGTAGCCAGAACACTCCAAGAATACAGCAGTGCATTCTGGGAACCAGAGCCGATCTTAGGGCCGGCAAGCCAGGTGGTCGCCCAGGGATGCTGCTTTCAAGGGGCCACCAAAAAGCTGGTCCGGCACGTGGGGATGGGCTGCTGTCTCAGCAGCCAGCTTTCCCCCACGCTGCTCACACACATGCTGGCACTCCGCTCCCAGGACAGCCTCCCGCAAACTGCCCATGTTCCCGGGCTGGCCCCCACCACACTGCCTGCACTGTGTCTTAGAACAACCTTGGGACTGCTGTAAATTAAACAGTTTTCTGTTTTGCTCCATAGCCAATCCAGGATGAAGAGACTGGATTACTGCTTTACAGCCACCTTTCCTGTCCACTCATCTCAGCAGCACTGAGTTTGCACTCAGCACAGCAGCTGACAGGGTCGAGTGGACACTGAAGTTCTTTCCAACAGCCAGGGTAAGGGAAAAAAAACATTTATCAATTGATCAAATCACTGAAAGCTAAGCTTTCCACATTGTGGGATGGTCTCAAGCTGTTTGCATGAGTGCAGTGTCCCATAAGAAGATTACACAGTAGTTTCCAGTGCAGCCCACCAGTTCTGCAGACCAGTGGCCTCCATCCTTGCCTCTCTCTGCCCTTTTGGGATGTCTTGAAACCCTGATGATACTGGAAAAGAGGCATTTCTGGGACTGGGGGAGCACAGGGACAATGATGTGGGAGGATGGCTTGCTGTGCATGGGATAATGAGGAGACTTCCGGGGCTACATGCTGCCCTTGTGTAGCTGCCGAGAAGCTATCGAAAGCTGATCCCTAGTGTGTATTGCACACATACCACTGTCATAACAAGAGCTGCTTACAAAAGGTTCGGTGCAACAGTTTTCTTTTGGAAAACGCAGATGGGTAAAATGATATGTGGAGAATTCATTGAACTGATGGGAAAGAAAAAAAATGCTGGAGTAGGAGAATTACAACATGCTGAATATTTCTCTGTGATCACCAAGTCAATGCCTGATGTATAGCAATGCAGACCAGCTCACATTCATCTTCTGATTTATTAATTCAGAGGGGCAAATAATTGAGTGATTCATTCGGGTTCAACTACTGGAGAACCACATGGGTGCTAACCTCGCTGAACCTGTGCTGGCTATGATAAATAACCTGGGTTTGGAGAGAAGTTATGTAACTGCCGGCAACAATCATGGGATAATGCTAGTAATGAGGCTGGTCGTTACAGTGGTCCACAGGCCCAGCTGCTATGGAAGAATATGCTACTAGAGTAGGTGCACTGCACAGTTCCAATATTTAGGTGAAGTGAACTGTGTTAACTAACAGTTGTTCAGGTACAGTCAAATTGGGGGTAGGGGGATGGAATTATGAAGTCGCTGTACTTCTTCTCATCTGCACTGACTGTTCATCACAATGTAAGTATTGACACAGGCCAGAGGATTGTTGACTGTCCAAAGCCTGTCAGATACGTGATGGTGTAAGCTGTGCTGATTCTCGCCCAGCATTGTGTCAAAATGATAGCGGTTTTTGACAAGCTTTGGAGGATCTGTCAAAAGGTACAAATCAAGCTTCTGACAGTTATGTAAAATTGCAGCTTCTCTTCAGAAGAAAATGGCTCACTTGGAGACAGCTTTCACATGCATTTCTGGAATACTGTGCTTCAGTGGTTCAAACTGACCAGCATTCAGCTATAGACCATGGACAAAAATCTAAGTACTGGTGTTAATTTACTACAATATCTGGAAATATTTATTTCCATCTGGTGTGACCAGTTTGAAGATTTTCAATTCAGGGCAAAGAGAATGTGCAGCACTTATCTGATATTATCACCATGAGTTCTGAGCTTTGGTGGTTATGGCCCATTTCATCAAACTGCAAATGCAAATCTGATAGAATCATAGAACAATAGAGCTGGAAGAGACCTAAAAAAGCCATCAAGTCCAGCCCCCTGCCCTAGGCAGGACCATAAAGTGGGTCTTACCCAGGAAAGCTCATTACCTAATAAATAAAATAGTCTTTAAGGTGCTACAGGACTGACTGCCCTCCCATGGTTCAGCAAATTCTCTTGTCTGGCACCTGTCATCTCCCAGGGGTGCCAGATTAGAGAGGCTCAACCTGTATTAATTAGCAGCAGAAAGGTGCTACCCAGTCTTTTTTTTAATTTTTGTTATTAACAACTCCATTAAATCTGATTTTACACATTGATCTGAGGCAGTGTGACAAATTTGTACCCTTTCTGGATTCCTTTGGGAGTTGAGAAAACGAAGTGATGAAGATCTATATTCAGCAGCTGAACAGTGTCAACAAAGGTACAACAATGGAATTTCAGGAGGCCTTTGGGATGAGATTTTCTTCCTGAAATGTATTCCTTTCACCAACTTTAAATCAGATTGCCAGCCAAAAGAACTGCTTCAAGAAATATTCAGTCTCAGCCTGTTGACTGTATCTCCTAATAACACAATTGCATTATCTATTTCTGTCAGTCTCCCTGCATCAGTGACATCAAGTGAACGAACACTCAATGTGTAAAAACAAGTAAACAACTGCCATCGCTCTACAACGGGACAAAGTGTGTGAGGGGCTCACGATGCTTAACATTAACGCTAATGTTGTATGTAAATTAGATTTTTCTTCAATTATAAATAAGTTTGCACACCACAAAGCCATAAAAGCATTCCTAAAAGGAAGAGTTTTGCTTGCAGCAGAAACTCACAATTAACAGCACCTTTTTAATAGCTATGCTATTGGTATAATGATTTAATTGTTAATAAATAAATATTTCAAGTGATAACTTTCATATATTCTTTTGGTTTTACTATGCCCCTGTGAATGAGAAGTTAGATATGTCGGGGGCTTGGGGCTGGGCTGGGCCCACTAAACTCAAACTGGTCCAGGCCTCTGTCATTCTCTGACAGGGTCTGGTGATAACTCACTCACTCAGCACAATCTGAACCTGTCTCAGCTCTTTTACGGTTGGAGGCTGGATTCTCTTCCTTTGTCCAGCTTCCCGTAATCTCGGGTTTTTTTTTAACCAAACGCTGGCCGACGGGAATTACCGCCAGGGCCTCCTCTGGAACAATCCTTTCCAGGAGATTTCTCCTTTTGTGGCTGCTGCTCATGGACAACGCAGCCCATTAAATGTCTCAGCAGCCTGTCTAGAGAAGAGTATACCTGGCTTGGAAATCTGTGGATGGAGTGCCCTGACGGCGCTTAGCGTTTGCATGAGAGCTATGTGAGAACAACAGGTGATTATCCCACTGAATAGCTCTTAAGTGATGTTAATTGCTGGCTGTAGGCTACTATCCCTCAAAGAATCAGCTGTGAGGGCAAATGGAATAAAGTATATTGGATAACACAGAAAAAAATATGGAGAGTAGTACCTCTCTGAAGGTCAGATGGATTATTTCTTTCTCTTTATGTCACATTAAGCATGTTGGCCACTGGAAAAAAAAAAGAGATAGAGCTTGTGATGTTCTAGTGAAGTTCCATTTGGGTCCAATAGACAATGGTCCTTTTGTTCCAGGAAGAGACTGTCAGAAAATCTCAGAACACCTGCTACCTACGGCTGGCATCTGAACCAGCAGCTTTTGTCCCCAGCATGCAAGCACATACCACATACACATAACGTTATGTGCCAAGGCTGGTAAATAAGCCTGTATGGAAACAGCCATGAAATGTGACATTTTCAGCTCACTAGCTAGAAGTGGAATTTCTGTTACTCTACAATATTATAAATAAGGAATTGGTGCTTTTAATGCAAATGCTCTACATTTAAGACCAGTTTAGCCCGTAAGAGTTCAGCTTTGTGAACTGAGGCACTAGAATCAGGGAGGACAAGGAAGGGGACAGCATACCCATCATGGAAATCTTCATCAACTTGTGCACACCCAGGGAGGGAAGGATGAAGGCAAGACCAGGCTCCAGAGGGGCTGGAGCAGCCATCAGGAGGCCAAAGACTGGCTTGGGGAGCAGGAAGACGGACCCAAAGAGGATGTACTAAGCCTGGGTGCAAATAAGAGCCACTGGAATTCTTCTTCCAAGCCTGAAGCCAGCTCTTCTCCGGCTGAATCTCAGTTCGCTCTCTCCTCTCTCTCCCATCCCTTTGCTCTCACCCCCAGGACCTTACACACTCTTCATTGTCTCTCTATACATATTAGAGCGTGGCTGGCTGGCTGGGCTCACAGACATACATCTGTGAGTCTGTTTGTACAAGAACTCCTAGACCATAAGAGCTAGGGCCACCACATTTAGTAAGCAGCTTCCTCTTATTCCAACATAAAGCCTGGTCAGGATTTGGTTGTTCTCAGAAAATGGGAAGTGCCTGGAATGGAATGTTTTTCAGAACATGGAAAGGGGAGTGGCAGAGGGGAGGGATGCTATACTGCTAAGTGGCCACTGAAGGCCAGCTGAAGGGGGTGGCCAGCTGGGCTGGGGCTCACCATCTTGCCAGCCACCAGACAGGATAAGTGGCCCCCCCTGCTTTAAGCCCCTCCCCCATGGCCCCTGGCTGCAGCACCAGAGCAGGGGGCAGGGAGGGAGGGAGAAAAAGCCCCTACTAGGTGGGGACGGGCAGGAAAGGCCTCTGCTTGATGGGGCGGAGGGGAGAAAAGACACTGGCTGGATGGGAGAGAGGAAAGCAAAAGCCCCATGGGATGGAGGGGGAGGCAACCAGGTGGAAGAAAAGTGGACAAGGCAGAGCAAGGGGAGAAAAGGCCCCTGTGAGACGGCAGGTGTGGGGAGAAATTGGCCGGCTGTGAGAAAAGGTCCCTGAGAGATGTTGCAGGGGGAGGCCCCACTGGATGTAGAGGGTAGAAAGACACACCCCTCCCAGAGGAGACAGAACCCACCCCCTACCCCCAGCTCCACTGAGCTGCCCCGCGCAACTGCCCTCTGGTCAGCCCATGGGCCTGCCACCTGGCTAGCTTCTGCAGCCCTCCCATCTTCCCCCGCTGCCAGGACCAGCCTGTGTGCCCCCGTCCTAGGCCTTTCCCATCCCAGTCCAGTCCCCCCAGTACAAGCCGGTAGGCAGCGTGCACTGGCCCCCCTCTCGCCCCAGGGATAAGCAGGCAGGTGGGGTGCATGCCCCCCCGACACTCCTGACTAGCCCAGGGAGAAGTCAGGACCTGACATGTAGCCACCACTCCACACCTGAGAAAATCTGGCAGCCATCCCCACCCTCTGCCCTCCTCCCCTCCTTCCTTGAGCTCCCCCTCCTGCTAAACTCCTTCCCTGATTCCTGCACCCCCACCCTCCGAGCTCCTCCTTACAATCTGCCCAAACTCCTCTACCCCCATCCTCACCCTGAGAAACTCCTCATCCCATCATTCCTGCACCTCCACACCTCCACCCCTTGCACTGAAGGACCCAGTAAGTCTTCTAGTAAATTAATAAAAACCTAGTAAATCTGTGTAAAAAATTGGACATTGACTTGCTTATGTATTATCTTTGAGGAGACCAGATCAACGTCATGCCTGAGACCTCATTGAGACTCCATGGAAACCTACCTTTGTAATGATATTTCATGGCCTTCAGCTCCTGACAGCCTCAGAGGAATTCAAGGCTGACCACATACACATGCCCTCAATGCATTTATTCCTATAGTAGCCCCCTCCCTTCAAAGAAAGCCACTGACCTCAAGAAATCCATTCTGTCACCTTCTGCTGCTGAGCTCAAGGTTTTGAAAGGTATTTTCTCCTCTCTACTGCCTTGTCACTCTCTGCTGAGACACCTCAAGAGCAACTTCCCCAGTGAATATTAAAGCTAGAGTCCAGAACCAAAACTGTGGCTCCAACCCGCCTCCCTCTGAGTTTGGTGTGTCTTAAATCCAGATCTGAGTTCCGGTGCTCTAGGAAAACCCCAGTATACTTGAGGCCAGATTCTTGTCTGGTGTCAGATGTCAGAACTTGATGTGGGCCTTGATGGCCCATGACTCTCCCTTTCTAACGTGTCTACAGAGAACCAGAATGCTGCTGTAGAAATAAACCTGTCTCGTGAGCTGGCTTATGCACCCACAGGCAAATTCCACAGAAGTCCTGCTGGCTTCTGTGAACTGGTGAGCAAAAGCTTCTCTACAGACCACTAGCAGAGACATGGTCAGGTCCAGTGAGACCAAAAGCAGGGCAGGAGTGTACATCCCACACACCGACTGACCGCTTCTGGGGAGCCAACTGAATTGCAGAATGCTTCGCAAGAAATGGCCTTTAATCATCCCCGCAACAGTTTCCTTAATAAAGTAACAGCAGCAACCAGTTTCAAGAGGGAACTTACATTCACACACAGTCTGTGTTTAGACTGTGCCAACGTATGTAAACATAACAATTTCAGTTATGAGTGTGAGGCTTTTTTTAACCAATATAGTTATACTGGTACAGTCCCTAGTGTAGACATAGTTATATTGCTATAAAGGTACCCACAGCACTATACTTTGTTCCATTTGGAGAAAGCTACAAGAGGTACATGTTTGTGTATGGTATAAGTGCCTCCATAAAGTCGGGGGACAATGCGGTGGGGTGGTATTATTTTAGCTCGACTAGTATAGATAAAGTGGCGTAACTGCCATGTGTGGTCCAGGGCTTGGAGCTGTCTTGCCCAGCACTCTACATATACACACTGAAGCTGTCTATATGTGTGTGCTCCACCACACACACACACACACACACACACACACACACGCAGAGTAGGCGTAGCAAGGCGTGCTTGCAATGAAAGCTGAATGCAGCCTGCGTTCATTGAAATGTTCCCTAAGATTCATAAGACCAGAAACCAAACCACAACTTCCCTTCGTTACTCCAGATCCTGGTTCATACTTCTGGAGCCCATTTCTCCCCAGTCTTCCACCATCTGTTGCCAACTGCACCTGAAGAAAACATGTGCAGAATTGTGTGAAATATTGCCATTCTGATCAGGAAGTGTTGCCTGCTCCCACAGCACTGCTTAAATGACAACATGGAAATCAAAGGCAGTGAAAACTCACCCCTTCTGCTCCCTTTTCTACAATAGTTTGAACTAATCCCACACTTCTGACAAAGTAGTTTTATATTCTGGCTGCACATCTGATCTCATGTTTCCAGGTGTTTGGATCCGAACAATGTTATAGATAAGTCCGATGTGCCAATCTGGGTTTCCGGTGTACTGGTTCAGATCCATCTCTGCTCCACTTTGGAACAAAAGGAGGAAAATCAAAGAAAATATTTCCACAAAGCCTTGGAAACTGAAACTGCTGGGGCTTTTCACAATCTCTCAGGCTACAGCCACACAGCAAAGTTTTTTCAAGTTGGCAGCCATTACTTCCAAATATATTTGCTAGCGTCAACACTGTGAGCATGCTATTTTGAAATGAATCCAAAATAGTGAGTGCATTATTTCCAACTTTGTAAACCTCATTGCAGGAGGACTAATGCCTATTTTGAAATAGCTATTTTGAAATTGACACTGTTAAGACACAGACTAGTGCTATTTCGAAGTAAGCCATAGTGGCATCCAATGGCAGTATTTCAAAATAGACACTATTGGTTCTGATGTGTTATTTTGAAAAAGCTGGGTGCTTTTTTGAAATCTAGTCTTGTGTGTAGCTGTGATATTTTGAAACAAGCTATTTTGGAATAGCCATTCTGGAATGGATCATTTCAAAATAATGCTGCTGTGTAGACGTAGTCTCACAGAATAAGGCAAATAGGTGTGAATGCAATGCCATAAATAAACTCAAGTAATGATAAAGCTGACAAGACACGAATATCTTCTCAGACTGCGGATTTGAGCCATTGCTCACTAGACTACCATTAGAAAAAGAATTCCAGATATTGGCCAGTCTTATTGCCAATCATGATAAATGACACTGAATACTCCTTGCAACGTTGTTTTCAGCCCAGTAACAAACAGCTCATACATGCAACCTTTAGTACATTAATTCTGAATATTTAGAATACCAACAACTTGGAAAAGAAGGAATTGCTCATCTTTGGCTTAGACATAATCTTCCAGAGAAATAACATGTAGATACAGCCCGATAATGATCTAGACCACCTTCCGACAGAGAGAGAGAGAGGCTGATCTATGGCAGAATATTGCCACCAGCCTTTCTAAAGAAGCTCTTATGATTTTATATGAAATATTGTATAGAGGTAAGTCTGAGGTCGGCATTCTCTTGCTGCCACTTTGTCTATTGTGTCAATCCATTGTGAGAAACCCATTGTTTTGGAGCCTTAAGTATGAAGAGTTTCCCCCTTAGAAATCCAAGTAGGAAAAATCTAATCTAAAGCCATTATTCGTATTTGATGTTACAAGACTTTTTGCTAATGGAACCATAATTCACTGAACTGCAAAGCAAGAAAAAATGTCACTGGTTTCATTACAAACCTGAAACTTCAGTTATGTTACATTCATTGGCCTTTTTATGGCTTTCTGTGAAAACCTGTGGGTTTTGCATCATTTAGACCTACAACTCAGCAGTTCAATTATGTGGCCCTCTGAAGTTTTGGGGCCAGATTTTCTGCCTGTGAAAAATGAAACAGATCTATCAAAGTCATTGGAGCTAAGCCAGTTTACACCATCTGAGGAGCCAGCCTTTGGTGCTTACCCAAAATTCCAACTGAAACTGAAGAGACATGAGGCACTCTTTAAAAAACATGTGTGCAGACCTCACTCAGATGAAACTGCCATGGCTGATACTTCTTTACTTCTAGTCTACGGAAGTGAAAGGATTGCTCGGAAAAAAAAAAGCCAAAATATGAATACAGCCTGGCTAAAACATCCCACAAATTAAGCCAAATGCTAAAAATGCCACCACAGCTACCATAAAAACAGAGCCCACATATGAAGGGCAACATTCTGTTAACAGTATCCAGTCACTGGGGTTAAACTAAGTCTCTATTGCCAGGTCAAGCGCATGACTGATGATGTTCATTGCTAATAAAATAAAGGGGGTTTTTTTGGACTGAGACAGCATACATCCAAGTAGCTGCCCTGAGCTTCCCTGGTTGAAGATCTGATTAGGCAACAAGATAGCCAAAGGGATTATAACTTGCAATAGTTAGCCCAGTACTGTATAAGAGAAGAGCAGAGGCTATGGTAACAGTGGTAAAGAACTGGGAAGATGAAGAGGTCCATGTGCCTTGAGGAGGGAAGGGAAAGACAATTGAACTAGGCTGGCTTGTCAGATGCACAGGTTTCAAGGCCAGAAGAGGTTGTGGCGATAAACCGGTCTGACCTCCAGTAAAGCATAGGCCCCCGAACGACGCTAAGGGCTCATCTACCCTGGCAAGTTACTGTGCTGGAACTTTCTCCCCCAGGGGAGTTTGCTGAAATGCACCAGCGTGGACACAGCTATACCTCCTCCCCTTGTGGAGGTGGTTTACCTAGCGTGCCAGGAGAGCTCTCTCCCAGTGCTTCTGCTGTGACCACACTCCCATGCAGTGCTGTGTCCTTTAACGTGTAAATAAAGCCTCACTATCCCTAGAGCAGACCTTGTGGAGAAACACCCAATCTTGATTTAAAATTTGTCAGGCTGGAGGAGAGTCCATCGCAAATCACCGTCACTGTTCAAAATGTCCACCTCGTTCCACGTCTGTACTTGTCTGGCTTCAACGTCCAGCCACTGGCTCATGTTAGACCTTCTCTGCTTGATGAAAGAGCTTCTTATTAAATATTTGTTCCCTGAGTGGATTCTTAGGCCAGGTCTACACTAGAAGGTAAAATTGATTTTACGAGTATTGAGTAGCTGGAGTTGACTTATATAAAATTGATTTTTTTCACCATCCCCACAGTGGGAGGTCAGCAGGAGAAACTATCCCATCAACTTCCCTTACTCCTCATGACTGCCAGGAGTACCCAGGTCAATGGCGGCTAAAAGACAGTTTGATTTAGTGCATCCCCACTAGGCACACTAAATCAAACTCCAGAAGATGGACTGCCAGCCCTTCAATCTTCCCCTAAGTGTAGCTGTACCCGTATAGACTGTGATCAAGTCACCCTTTAACCTTCTCTTCTTTGCACTAAATAGACCAATCTCCTTGAGTCTCATCCTTTAACCACTCTTAAAGCTCTTCTCTGACCCTTCTCCAATTTATCAGGAGTCCTAGAACTGGGCACAGTATTCCAGCAGCCGTCAGACCTGTACCAAATACAGAGGCAAAGCCACCGCTTTATTCCTACCTGTTGAGGCATCCCAGGATGGCAATAGCCCTTCTGGCCAGAGCATCAAACTGGGAGGTCCCAGTCAGCTGATTATCCACTACAGCCCTCAAATTGGTTTTAGCATCACAGTGTCCCAGGAAACAGTCCCCTCTTGTGTAAATATGCCCAAATTCTTTGTTCCTAGAAGTATACCTTTACATTTAGCCCTTTTAAAACAGAGACTGTTTGCTTGTGCCTGATTCACCAACTGATCCACATTGCCTATGTATCAGTGACCCACTTCCCCAAATTTCATCATCTGCAAACTTTATTCCTGGTGATTTTATGTTTTCTTCCAGGACATTGTTAAACATCTTAAATAACATAGGGCCAAGAAGAGACCCCATGGGACCCCATGAGAAACACACCCACTGAGTAATGATTCTCTGTTTTTAACAATATTTTGCAATCAAAAAGTTCACCAAATTTAATGCACTGAATGTATGCCAGGTTAATTTTATATCCCTCTGGATTTGCAATCAAAATGTCACGTGGTACAAAGGCAAAAGTCTGCCAGAAGTCTAAGTATATTACTTCTAAACTATGACCTCTATCAACCAAACTTGTAATCTCATCCAAAAAAGATATCAAGTTCGTTCTATTTTCCAGAAGTCCATGTTGACTGGAAGTTTCAAGGATGTTCACATTTAATCACAGGTGTATACTGAAATACAAACCATTCCTTCAAGGATCAAAATGATATTACCTCACCCACCTAGGGACATTGCAAAACTCCTGTGTCTGATCCCAGGAAGAAATGGAAAGTATGAAAATGAAAAACAATTAGAGATGTGTGGGAACAACAAAGGAGGACAGGAGATTCTTTAAGCTCAGAAAACGCTTGGCTTGAATTTTGAGTTAAGGCTGGTGCGAGAGAGGCTGTTCTTTTAACTGTCGTAGTTCAGCACCCTTCTTTATGGCAGAAAAAATATCTGAGGCTGTGACTGTGCTGACTGGCTTACACGAGGACTTTCCTTCTGTTCTCTTCCCTGACTGCATGTCTCTGCTTCACATGCTCCAACTGTGCCGCTGTAGCTCTAACTGAAGTTAGCCTCAGAGAAGTTCATCCACCACTGCAGGACTTGGCAGCTATGTTGGTAGGAGATGCCTCCTGCCGACACTGCACTGTGTTCACAGGTGCTGAGGGTGGTACGCTGCTCAGGGGTAGTGGATTTTCACACTCTGAGTGACACAGTTATACTGAAGTAATTCTGTAATGTAAACCTGGCCTTAGCCATTCAGAGTAAGCACACTCCTCTGCTCCAGACATCTGGCAATTTTTGCTTCATTTTTCCTGCGGAGCTGTGGTTTACACTCTTGCACGGTGTTCCCCTAACTATTTCCATCCGTGTATCAAATAAATTTTGTCTCGTGCACAGAGGCTTGTGCAGATGTACACCACCAGTAGAAACACAAACCGACGGCTGCAGGCCATCATGTGCGCTCCGCCAATCAACCAGGCAGCACCAGAATCTCTCCTGGGTGGCCACCCAAGCACTCAACTTACAGCACACACTGCTTCTGCACCTGTCTGGGCATCTGTCTCCAGCAGCCACCTATTGTAGACATGGTCTGGGACTCAGGCGTGACCCTAGAAGGAGGGTCTGAGGACCTTTTCTGAGAAGAGTGCCTTGAACCAGTCTCTGATCCTAACCAAGGAGAGATAGTTGTTTAGTTATTCTGCAGGTCTTTACAGTGGCTTTGGTCACCATTAATCCGGTTTGTAAAAGGTTAATAAATTATTAGCAATAAGCACATTACAGAGATGAGCGGTCGATAGTTATAAGTAGACCTGGCAGAAAACAGAAGCTCTGTTTCAACATTTGGTTCCACTCCAGCAGGGAATTAAACCAAGACCCTTTGAAGTTGAGGGAGGAGATGGAGAGGGGTGGGACAGAAAGAGTCACCCCTCACCAGGGCTTAAATTCTCAGTGTGTTTCCCAGAGCCCCTTGTGCCCTCCCCCATTTGTGGCCATGGGCTCCATCTGCAAAGCTTTCACCCCACAAGGGCTGGTGCTTGGACTTGGGACCTTAGCATGTACAGGGCTGTGTGTGTACAGAGGCTTGAGTCTTACATGCTGGAGGCACTGGAGATCCATGATGCGGGCTTTCCTCCCTGAAGGAGGCACCAGGTTGGAGAATATTTAGGGGCGCTCCCCTCCAGATGAATTTAACCCCTGCCCCTCAGCCAATAAGAGCTGATAACCACCTGGTAAGGGCACTGAATTCTTATTCTTTGTATAAATAATCAGATTTTCAGTGGGGCAGGAATAGCCATATATATATATATATATATATATATATATATATATATATGCTATAGTCCAGGGGCCAGGGCAGGTCAGCCGATAGTAGGGGGCCCAGAGCTTCATCTTTCCCTTTGACTTGCCACAGCATCACTGCTATGCAAGGCTGTGAGGCAGCAGCGTGGTGGTCTGGGTGGTGCTGAGGGTCAAACACCTTAGGTCATGCCCATCCCACCCTTGGTCCCACCCTTTCTGGTTGCAGACCTAGTCCCCCTGCCCACCTTGCCCCAGGGCCCGTGGTGGCTGGTGGCCCACTGAGCTAGGGTACTCACCTGAGATGTAGGAGTCCCACATTCAAGTAACTGAGTCATCTATCTCTGGCTCCATTAATATTCAATTACATATACACAGGGGCAGAACTCTAAGAGCAGAGATTGATTTTATAGCCTGCCTGATTTAGGTCACAGACTTGAACCTGGTCTTCCACATCTGTGGTGAATATCCTAACCACTGAACCATTAGCTGCCCTGGGAAAGAAATCTCTCCCTCTCCCCCATTGCTCCACCCTGTACCTGAGAAGTCTCCCTATCAAATCTGCATTTCCCAACAACGTTTATAGGAAAATATTGGTAAATATCACTGACTGTACAATCTGGTGCAAAATTATTTCCACCAATAGTAATCGAACAGTACAGACATGTGCAGGAAGAAAATTACCGCTTGATAACTTATTAGATTTCATTTAAGGACATTTATCTTGTCAAGTTAGATGATGATATTCAAGAAGTTAAAGCATTCTAAACTTCAAAATATGAACTGTCAACTTCACACATCAAAGGGTCATTAAATAATTATCGTCTGGCTCACCCAGTGGATCACCCACTCTTCCAAATTCCCCACAACTGAGAAAATGTAAATCATGACAAATAAAAAGAAACATTGATATTATGTGTTGAAATTGTACAAAAAAATGAAAACTGAATTCCTCCAAGACTAGTTATAAGCACTCTATTCAGATTCATTGATCAGAAAGCCAGAAGAGACCACTGCAATCATCTAGTTCAGGAGTGGGAAAAATAAGGCCTGTGGGCCAGATCTGGACTGGCAAACCAGCAGATCTGGCCCACCACCAGCCCTGCTGCAGTGGCCATGGGCTTCTCTGAGCGCAGGGTGAGCTTATCGACCCCACAGCTGGCTGCACTGAACTCTCCAGCCAGAGCCCGCACCTGGCATCCCAGCTCCTCCCTCCCCCCAACCTTCTGCTCCCACTCCTGCACTCCTGCCTCAGTCCTCTACCCATACCCTCTGCACACAGCTCCTGCACCCATCCCCGCTCCTAGACCCTGCGCTCCAGTCCCCTGCCCAGGTCTCAATACAGACCCCTTGCACCTGCTCCTGAACTACTTGTCCAGGTCAGAACCCTTTCCTGTACTTATCCCTCTCCCCAGGCCCACCGACAGGGGAGCAAAGGGGAAATTGCCCCATTGATTCAGAAGGGCTCAGAGCTCCCAGCTGTATCCACTGCTACTGCAGCAGTCGTGGTGGCCAGAGCACTGGGCCCTTTCAATAGGCAGTGGCATACCATGCTCTGCAGGCAGGGCTGGGGGCAGCGTGAAGCCATCTCAAATGCTACGTGAGGTATGAAACATGGTTGCAACCTTTGATATTAACTAATATGATCAATCAAAGGTATTTAGGCACCTAACTCCCTGTATACCTGCAACCTTGTCCTCTTGATATTTTCAGCCTAAAGTCTAAGCCAAAGAGGTTTGAATACAATACGGTTAGATGAACTTTGAGTACATATTCAACTTTGTGAAGTTGACCAGACTGAAACTTTTGATTGTCATTCAAACTTAAAAGACCATGTGAAAGAAATACCTTTTGGAACCAACAGAGCTCGCATGAATTAATGAGTTATATGTTTATTGTATGGATAGTGAGAAGGGGTGGGGGGAACTATATGTATTATGTTTTCTTCCATCTTTGACCTGAGTAACGAACTCTTCCCTCTGTCATTCTCCTGCCAATTAATGCCACAATCCTGAGAGTCTGGATTGGGCCACCTAGTTTTTTGGTTCCTTTAAGTTCATTAGTCAATATTAGCTTTCTCCCCTTTATGAGATGAGAAAATTGCCTGGAATATTTTGGAACTAACTGATGACAAAAGAAATTAGTAAAATGTCCACATCGAATGCTGTTTTGCATGGCATTGTTGAGTTTCAAGTGCCCTCTAGTGGGGAATGTTATAGCAAACCCAACTTGAGGCACAGGTAAAGACTTCCTGTCACAAACTCTGACATTTCTACTACTCACCAGAGGCATCTTGGGATGAGCAATGACTACTCTGCTTTGAATCGCATGCAGTTTGATCACTACTTGCTGCTATAAACCCATTTAGAGTTCTCTCTTGCTTGACAACTCTAACTAAATGATGCCACCAGTGAGAAATGCAAAACAGAGCTGTACAAGCCTAGCGAAATCCACTTTCATGGCTTGACCCAAGGACTGCTGAATTTGGGGGTGCTCAGCACTTCTGAAGATCAGGCATATCAGATCTGATCCTGCGTCGTTAAAGGGAAAAGGACATTCTCCATTGACCTCAATGGGAGCAACCTCTCTCCAGTCCTCTAAGGAAGTGGATCTTACCCACAAAAGCTCATGACCTACTACATTTTGGTCTCTAAGGTGTTACAAGACTGATCATTATTTGTGAAAAATCTTGCATTGGTTTTTCATAAGTGCAACAGACTTGGGATTTTACTAATTGCATTTAAGCAAGGGCGGGATAGAAAGCTAGTAATACTGCAGTTCTAGAGAGCTTATTATTTCAGGGTCTCCATGTACTTGACAAAGTACAACAAATTCATCCTCTTCCTCTTCTTCATAGGGAAATTATGCCCATCATTTAAGAAAAGGGAAACAAGATAGCAAAGATAAATGACTTGATCAAGGTCACCCTGACAGTGCTAGATAAAGAACCCAAGAGTCCTCACTGGCAGCCTTTTGGTCTCACTGCTAGCTCACATCTAAAACTTAGCTAAAAATTGTTGTCTTTAAAGTAAAAGGCAACTGTGGTTTGGTTTCATTTCTTCCCTTTCTGAAATGTTTTGAAAATAATCAAAATACTTCATTTTGTTCATTTTTCCCCAAAAAAACACATATTAAATTTTACTAAACGAAATTTCATTTCATATTTTCCATTTTGGTTTGTTACAAAAAGAAACCATCTCTACATTCTTCTATATCTAGCATCCCTTTTTGTTCTACTGGAAAAAGGCTAAAGTAGAAAAGTGGGATATTTTCAAGAGAAAGAAATTTTAAAATCTAAAGAAAATATTATTTTGAAAGATGAAAAAGTAACTTTCACTAACTTTTAAAAAATTTCCCCCCACTTTTCTGGTGAGAAAAAGTTGTGGAGATTAAAGTAAAAAAAGGCGGCGGACTTTGTACCACAATTTCAAAGTGAAAAAAAAAAAACTTATTGACTTATTCAGTACAACAAAAAGCAAACACTATTTTTTTCACAAATGTTTCTCTTTCCTCCTGGACCAGAAAAAAAAGAATCAGAAAGGTGTGGAATGGCTCTAGTCAAGAGGCCTAGAACAATTAGCACATCATGAGACCAGTGTGTGCTGTATGGAAATAGCTTTTATTTTGTTCATTCCAATAGCACTGAAGGAGTTCTGAGAACATATATCGATTGCTGTGGGGAGTACAATCTGCCTCTGTGATAGTGTGTTCCATGAGTAACACCACCAGTGTTGCTGGAGTGACCTGGCTCTGAGCGAGAACAGAATCAGCCCCTGGCCCTACTTCCGTCAGAGGACTGGGTCGGAGCGCACTTGTGGTTTTGGCAGGTGTTGTCAGATTTTAGCAGAGCTGCAGGATTTGGCTCAGGGAAAGAGAAGAACATAAGAGACAGAATTATTCTTTAGACTTTGGATGAGATCAAAGTGCTCCTGGATCACATGGCCTCAGAAGTCTTTTGCATCTCTGCCCTCTATGAATCAGGCTAAAGAATTAACGGGAAGACTGCAGAGGATGGGGAAGAGCTACCACCTCCCACACCAAGGGCACAGAAGCAGGGGCGGCAGTTTTTCTGGATTTTGGAGTACTACAGCCTGACTGCACAATGGGGTGACCTCACCTCTCCCTTTGGTTCACATGTGCCATAAATCAGCGAGGGGGGCTGTTCTGCCTGGTAGATTTGCAAGAGGAATCTGTGCACCGAATACAACAATGGGCTGGTGTTTGTAGGGCAGATGGAGGAGGGGGTCAATGAGATGGCTGTCAACAGCCCTGGGAATCAGACCACTGCTGTCTAAATCCCATGTGCACATAGTGAGCTGACACTACCGCCCAGTCCCTTGGCTGCAGAAACCCAGGCCTTGATGTGGTGAGCCTCAGGAGAAGACCTTCATCCTTGGGCCCTCCATCCTGTGGGAGACTAGCTAGGGGAGGGCACGATCACAGGACGCCCCAGCTGGAAGAGAGCATGCCCAGCAAGAGTAACAGGTCCTGAGCAAGCCGTACTCCAAGGAAGGGTCTGAAAGGAGGAGCAGGCTCTGCAGGCTGTGTAGCAGATGCTGCCATGACAGCCCTGGTAGAAGAGAACAAAGCCCTGAGTTTCTTACAACAGGTGGCTGAGCTCCCACCTCACAATAAAAGCTGAAAGAGACACCTGAGAAGCAGGGCTCACAGATGGGGCAGGAGAGGTGGGAAAGAGTGGGTGAAAGGAGGCAGGAGCCTGCAGAGTTGAAAAGGGATGGGAGCTTTCTCCTTAACATACGGAGGACTTGGAAAATGGGAATCTTTGCACCAGCCTGGATGTCGCTGGCTTTCCGAAGGAGCTACAAGGAGACCTGCAGCTTTGTGCAAGCCTTAGTTTTGGGTAACGTGAAGCCAGGCTCCGAGAGTTATGCAGTATTGCAGTGATGGAGCCAGAAGGGACAGATGGGTAGCTACACCTCTGACCCCACTCTGGTCGCTGAGGGCACCCCCCTCAGTTGCCATGACTTCTCCTCGCCTAGGATGGAAGCACAAGTTTTCTGTTTTCAGATGGTACCCTAGTGATGACCCATGCTTAGGGAGCAGATCTGACAGGGTTTGGCACCTGTGGCTCTTCCCTTGGTGAATCCAACCAGCCATGAGTGCAGGGACTGGGTAGCCTGCTTAAGCCACGCTATTGTCTATGTTAACAGATGGTGTAAAGCATGTTGAGACAAGGACTATAAACAACAATCACCCAACATGTGTGTCTTCCCTAACACCTGCGATGGCGGGCCATTCTTCAGCCACCTCTGCTATCCTGCACAGCTTTCCAGCAACCACCCCAACAACCTGCTGATCCAGCCAGACATCCTCTGCTTTCTGAGTTCCCAAACTCTGGCTGCAAGAGGTTGAGCCAGTCTCCATGTGGCTCTTTCATTGGGGGTGCTCACAGGACAAGTGTTGCCTGAGGGGTCTTATCACAAGCCATTGTGTCATTGTCTGGATTTAACCAGACGTGGTTCTATAGTGAACACCCCCCGAGAGAAGACAGAGGAGTAATGATTGGAGTGAGGTAGTTTTTAGGTCTCCAGTTGGGGTGTGAAGAAGAAGTTCACTATATAGCTGCTACTGTGGATTCAGAAACTGGGTTGCCTTTGGTTAGGAGCCCAACAGCAAGAGCAGGTGAAAGGTCCCTTTGTGGGCTTATGGGCACCTATGTTGGGTTCTCCGGTGCTATTGACCCAGTTACAGTACATTCAGATGCTGCCAGCTGTAGGGCAGAAGACACCTTGCTTTAGATTCTGGGCTCTGAAATACCACGCTCACTTCCACTGAGCAACAGAGCAAAACTAGACAAGTGGCTCATATGTGAGTGTGTGAGAAATCCTCTCTGCCCAGCTCCTTCCTGGGGCTGCTGGTCAGCCCGAAAGACCTAGGCCAGGCCAATGGAATGCCAGCAGTTCCCTGACAAGTTAACCTTCAGGAAGGGCAGCAACTACTGAGAGGTTGTAAGCACCAGCCTGCAGCACTGGGACTTGGCAGGTTGGAGGTCTCACCTAGAGGGATTTGGACTGCCTGTTTGCTCTGCTCCTCATTTCCTCTCTCCACTCCACTTCTCTCCTGCCTCTTCAGAGTGGGAAAGTCGAGTGGGAGAGGGGACCTGCCTTGAGGGTTCTAGTAACTCCCTGCGCCTCACCTAAAGAAGCATGCAGAACCCCGCTGGTGTCTCGGAGCACATCAGGGAGATCAGGCACCCCCTCAGAACATGCGTGGTGCTTTGCAGTTGGGTGCAGGACGGGCCAGAGAAAAGGACTTGTACCAGGGGTGAGTCTTGGCCCCTTTGGGCTTGCGGCATCAGTTAGGAAATTTAAAAAAAAAATTGCTTATGTCCCTTCTCCTCCTTTATTACAAATGAAGCCCTGGGACAGGCAGGAGAGAAAGAGACAGACGGGAGTTAGTGCCTATCACCAGAATCAAGTCAAAGCTACTTCCTTTGGCAACCAGGTCACTGCCTGGGGTTATCTCCCTGGGAGAGGCATGCTCGGGGGGCAAGAAAGGTGTGTTTTAAAGAGATGATCAAGAGTTCAAACGACGTCTGTCACCCCTTGCTCTGGGCTGGAACTTCCCCACCTTGTAAAAGGGCTGAGAGCTCTGCTTGGGGACTGAGCCCTCTCAGTGTGTCAGTTTCACCAATGACACCACATAGGAGAAATTAACATGCTTTTTAGGAGCGGGGTTCACTCACACCCCAGTCTCTCTCCTGCTGAATTCTTCAGCCACCCTCCTCCCATCCCCAAACACAGACTATTTGTTTCCAGGTGTACAGGGAAAGAGATCAGAAGGGTTCGTTGCCTTTCCTATCAGGTTAGGCCGCGTGAATTTCAAAGCCTCTCTGATTTCAATGTGACTTTTCTTGGTCCCTGACTCCAGATGCTTTGGATGAATGATGCTGAATTAGGCAGAGGAGGTCTAACACACACACAGCATGCCTCAGAGGGGCTGATTCCTCAGAGAAGACTTTGGCAGCTGTGCCGTACACCGAGGTACAGAGCACCGGGGCTTTCTTAAAGGCACCAGAGAAAGAAGACAACATACACTTTGTCCATTAAAGTTTGCCGCAGGCAGCTCATTTCAAGCTGCTCTCCAGAGAGCGGTGCAGACACCAAGGCACGAACAGGAGAACAGATCTCCTACTAGATGGGAAACACAGAGGCTCGTCTGGTAAATATTTAACCAGGGGCACTCCTCTGGCTTTCAACTTCCTCCCCTCCATATGTATTAAGCTCGCTGTAGTACCAAAGGGCAAGGGCCTCCGGGGACGTGCCAGCACTTTCCAACCCAAACAACCATCACCATCAACCACACAAAATCTGCGGCGGAGCAGCCTGTTTGTATTTAAGAGCCAACTGGGGTGCCCAGTGGAGCAATAACATCTGAAAAAGGCACTGGAGCAGCTGTGTTGCTCTACCTTGTCCCTAAAGGTCCATGTGCTTGCCACAGAGGCTCTGGCTGGGGGTGTTAGTTGTGGGATTGATCCTGTCTCTTCTGGACCCCTGCTAGGTGTCAGAATTAGAGCAGGGGTTGGACATTTTCCAGAAGAAACAGATTTCTGTCAGAAAATGCCCGTGTCTTCCCAAGAGGCATGTGTTTCACAGGGACAGGCTGATTTCAGAGGAATCCTGGAGGGGGAAAGTGGGTGTGTGACGAAGTGCATTGATGAGGTAGCAACACTCTCTTGGCATTGCCTGAAAGGAACCATGCTGTTCCGCATTTCGAAACGCATTTTAAATCGTCACCACCGAAAAAGGAATATTTTAATAAACCCAAATGAGTTCTCTTTTTTTCCTGCAGAATTCCCTTGCGTGGGAAATTCTGCTTTGTTTTTAATTTGTCCCCCTTTGGGCTGGAAACCGTTGGGAAATTTCCCATAAAATGGAAAACCCAGTTCCCACCAGCTCTGCTGAGCATGAAGGCAGAACACAGTGGGCATCTGATCCTGTATTTGGAGCTTGTAGCAAGGCCGGCTATTTAGGGCCAGGCTGTGCTGTTAGGCTCCACCCTAGCTCTGCCCCCACTTGCAGCCGGGGCTGTGAGAGCCCAGCTTGCGTAGACATACTCCTGCCAGCACCTGTCAAGCAAGGGGGCTAAAAATAGTGTCAGATGGTTAGCGTGGGCAATGGCGTGGCAGAGCGGGGGTGGGGCATCCTGCCTGTGCACCAACGGGTCCAGGTGGGTTTGCACTCAGGGTGGGTAGCCCACACCACTGTAGCTACACTACTAGTTTTAGCACATGAGCACTCTTAGAGCTAGGGCAATAAGTGTATGCGAGCTGGGACTCACCTCTAACTCCAAGCACTGATGTCACCTCAGGGACACCCGGTGAGGCAGAGTTCCCTCTCTTTGCCCCCTGAGTAATGAGTAATCTGGTCTGGCCTGGATCAGCAGCAAATTACAAACCGCTCCCCCAGCTGCAAACGCTTCCCCCTACCCCTGCCACAGGCTCTGCTATGCGAACCCTAGCACTGGAGTGGTGGCCAGCCCTCCCCCCCCTACTTCTCCCCATATCTGCTTCCTCTGGAGGGAGCAGTGGGCATGCAGCCACAGCAAAGGCCTGTGCCCCATGGTGCAAGATGTGGGGAGCCCACGGGGTGTCAGGTGGATTCTGTAAGGACGCATAGTTCTAGCCACAGTGAGATGATACAGGGAGGTCTCACAGCCTGTCATGGAGTTTAGCGTCACCTCCCCACCTCCTCATCTAAGAGTGAGCGCAGCTGGGCTACTCACTCATGTCAACCCTCCCCGGGACAGGTTGGGGGAATCGGCAGTTCCCTCTTCCACAGCTACTTCCCGGCCAGAGGAGCAAAGGCAGTGCTGGAGTGAGGCGAGTGTCAAGGGCCCAAGAGGCCAGAAGTCAATGACTTTCCCATCTCCTGTTCCAAAGGCAAAGAGGAAGCAAGGGAGAATGTTGACACAACCTGCCTGCTCCTTGGGAGGTGCTGGCTCGGCCCAAAGACATCAACCAGTCTATAACATTTAAAGCAAACTCCCAGCTGGGCAAAAAGAGGTGACAGAAAACCCAAAACTAGCATGGAACTGAAAATCGGATGCCCTGCTTTGGGCTGGTATGGACCACTGCCATTCCCTGCACTCCCTGGGCATCGCTGGGCTCGCCTGCTGCAGCCCGAGCATCTTAAGCACAGTCAGTGGCTGGGAAAAGCCACTTAGTTGAATATTTTAACATCTGGAGTCACTTAGTGGCAGGAAAAAGCAACTTCTTGTGAAAGACCCATTGATCCCTGGGGAGAGAAGGGGAGTTTCTATAACCATGTGTAAAGGCACCACGTCACCATGCAACTCCAGTTTCTAACAGTGGGCAGGTGCTCGTGGGGCTCAGGAAGAAGCTGAGAAGGTTTGATCTTGCCTTTGTACACGTGGGAGTTTCTCTCTTGTAAACCTGTGCCAGCTTTTATAGGCATTTATTAGACCTATAGTCACAGAGAGTCAGCCAGGTTAGTCTGTACCTTCATAAAACAAAAAAGCAGCCACGTAGCACTTTAAAGACTAACAAACTAATTCATTAAGTGAGGAGCTCTCATGGGGCAGACCCACTTCTTCAATCTGGAAAAAGGGAATATTTCCCATGAAAGCCCATTGCCTAATATATTTTTTTGTTATTAGACCTCCAGTTAAGGTTGCTTAAGACTTTCCCTCAAAGCCAGTGTCTGATTATGCAATGAAAAACGATCATAAGGCACACACACAAAGGGGCTGAATTTATGCTGCCCAGGCAATCTGAATTCCAACCATTCTAATCCTGAGTGCTTCCAACACTTCCAGACTTGAAACCTTCCCGCTAGTTAATACATACCCTGTGGTAGTCCCATGAGATCAGCTAGCTGCACAGCGCCGGACAAACAGACAACGAATGACACTCCCTGCGCACCAGGGTTAGCCAGTCAGAACTGATCTTCACAACTCACCGCTGGCCCAGCCACTGCCAGAGGCTAATTTTCTGAATCCACCCAGGGCGTAGCTGTGGGTGGGCCAGAGTGGGCTGTGGCCCACCCACCCAGGCCCACCAAATCAGAGCTGGAGCTGCCCACATCCACAAGCTGGGGCTCCAGATCCCAGCTGTTTGTCCATCAGCCTGGCCTCATCACTCTCCTGCTGGCACCACATGCTGCTGCCCTGGTCTCCAGCCCCAGCACTAACCCCACAGGGAAGGGGACATGCCTCATAGGAAAAGGTCTGGGTGGGGCTAGTGCTCGGGGGGGGCAGGGTGAGGCACTGGCAGGAGGGGGATGTGGACAGACTGGCAGATGTTGAGCTGGGGTTGGGAGGGTTGAGCAGAGCTCAAGGCCCCATGGGGCACTCCTCTGCCCCAGGGGTGCATCATTCAGCCTGTGTGCCCGGAGGGCCTGCTGAGCAGTAAGGGGTAGCGGGCAGCAGGTCCCCTATCCCTCCTGCCCCCTTTCCCCAGGGCACTGGATCATTCCTGCACACTGGATTCTTCCTGCCACCCAGGACCCTCCATCCCTTCCTTCCCACCCCACATCCTTACGCACCCCCGTGAAAGCTGGGCCCTACCCACTTTTCCAATCGTACGTAATGCCACTGGTTCGCACCATGAATGAGGCGCAAGCATGTCTTGCTCTCAGCATGCAGAGCAGGGACACCAGTTGTGAAAGCAGCAGAGGGGGAGGCAGCAGATCTGGGCCACATTCAAATATCATTAATGCTCCCGGTCTGCACCACCTCTGGGCTTCTAGCTATAACTCCACTACTGTCTTCCCAAGGATGGGCATGTCAGCTCACCTATCTGCATCTCCATTTCTGCCACACATAGGGCAGTAACTCCCACTGGACTGCACTGTTGCTTTGTAGGCTGAACAGGAGTTCTCATTCATTGGGAAATTGAGAGACCACGGCATGTGGCATTACTACTACTTACTACTGAGCCCATGTACTCCAAGTATCTACAAATCTCCTCCCCTTCACTCTGTCTTGGGACAAAACTTCGAGCTGACTCCAGGAGTACCCCAGATGTTGTCCTTCAGTCTCAGTTGACCTTCTCCACATTGTCTGGGGTTCTCTTCTTTTGCATTTTCCTTGTGGGTTCCATACAAGAGCCTGATGGACTAGGCTGAATGATGGTTTTCTGAGAGAGTGGCTTAGCCATCCCCACTTTCTTCTCTTAATTTCAATGTCAACTGGTTCTTGTCACGTGGCACAGTGACAACATAATGTCCCAGGTGATCACAGATTCGCAATGGCATCTCTGTGACCAATATTAAACTGGGGGCAGAGGAAGGCTATGAAAGCATTTGAAGACCAAACCCAAGCCACACCAATACAGAGTGGACGTTCAGGCTCTGGCTCCTGTCACATTTCTTTAAGGCACATTTGATTAGTTTGGGTAATTGAACATGTAGTGCACTCCATTATCACGCTCCAACAACATATCCTTTACAGCTCCAGCAAATATGCTCACAATTAGCACCAACACATAACAAACAGGACTGTTAGGGAAGCACTGGAAGAAGCTATATTTTATGAATGGCTCCTTGGTAATTTGGTCTCTTAATCATTTTCTTTAAGAGGTTTCTCCCCTGCCTTTCTCAGACTGCTCTTTGCATTCAGCGCAGGACTGAAAGGAAGCAATTCACAGCACAGTTAAAAGGTTCAGTGTAATATACATATTTTCCTTCCTGCTAGATTTATCTCCCACCAGGGGACCATCAAGACTTTCTCTCTCCAGCATCTCCAGTAAGCACGTATCCTTTATGACTGCACAGAACTACTCCAAACAGACTGGTGCTCATTTAGTAGGAGACGAGTGGAAACTAATTTTGCTCAGTTGATTAAACTAACCCAAAGGCTCTGAGACCATGTCTACACTAGCCCAGAAGATCAACCTGCTCAGGGTCGATCTTCCTGGGTTCATTTTCCTGCATCTAGTAGGGACACATGAAACTGACCTCTTAGGGGTTGCAGTGGGCCCAGTACTCTTTGCGCGATGCAAGGAGTAAGGGAGGTCAATGGGAGAAACTCTCATGTCGACCTTCAGCAAGGACAGCCAGGTAAGCTGGGTGCAGCTACGTCAGTTTTAGCTACGCAATTGCTATAGCTAGAATTGTGCACCTGCAATTGACTGCTTTGTGTAGGTGAAGCCTCGGGGCACACCTGTGCTTTCACTGGGCTCACGGTCACCTTCTACCTGAGTTTGACACACTGCATTTGAAAACGCCACTCCCATTGCCTTCATGCAGAGAAGGGTGCGGTCGCTCATCCAACGCATGCCACGTAAGATAGTGTTTGAAAGATCATGATATGCTGAAACCTGGTGCTCCATCCAACTATGTAAACCATTTCCTGTCCAGTTCCATTCAATCCAGGGGAACTGGTAGAACTCCTCTGGCCTGCGTTACACAGGTGGTCAGACTACGTGATCGAATGGTCCCTTCTGGCCTTGAACACTCCAGATCTATGAATGTGCATAACTTAAGTACATGCCTATTCTCAATGAGGCCAGAGGGACTCATTATGTACTTAAAGTTACACACACTCTTAAGTACTTTGCTGACTGAGGCCTCTGTGAGATGCAGAGGTGGATGAATAGTAAATAGCCCGTGGACAGATCGTGTTACCCTTCACGATGTTGTATATCATCTAAAGTCACGAGTAGACCCACTGAGTGAAATATTGCTTCAGATGAACGGTGCTACAATCTGGGACCTGATTAAAACATTTCTTCCTGAACAGAGAAAGGTGAAATTTTCCATCAGCTTTTCAATGTAGCTGATGTTTTCGGTTTCCCCAGGAATAAGAAGAATAGCAATCGACCCGCATTGCTCTTTTCATCAGCAGATCTCCTAGCGCTTCCCATTCTTTCATGGATTTCTCTCCCCAGTTGTGAAGGAAGTCTGTGCTGGGGTCCTCTTGTACAAATGGGAACTGAAGTACAGAGATGTTTGGTGACCAGCCCATGGTGTCACAGGAATCCTGTGGCCAGGCAGCAATTTGACCCCATGTCTCCCATTTCACTTTTCTCTTGTATGCATTAGCTGGCAGTATTGTGGACATCTGCTGGGGTGCACTGCAGGGTGCACTCTGCAGAGGGTAAGTTAAAGTCGAGGTTTAACTATAGTCCCAGAGCCTCTGCTCTGCCTCATGCACCCAAAGGAAGCAGTGAGTCATCAGGGGCCATGGCTGAGTTTGTTCCAGGTGGGAGCCGTTTCTTTGCACAGCTCAAATGTTTCTCCCACCCCTCTGCTGATTGTCAAGTGAGGCTCAGATGCATCTCTGCCAGGGTTACAAGCAGGACACAGCTCTAACAACACAGAGGATATCAGGGGAAAATTCCAATTTGAGTCAGGAATAGGCAACTTGTCACTCACTTGTAAGAGACTGTGGTCCTTTCCACACAAGGGCTACGTCTACACTAGCCCCAAACTTCAAAATGGCCACGCAAATGGCCATTTCAAAGTTTACTAACGAAGCACTGACATGCATATTCAGTGCTTCATTAGCATGCAGGCAGCCGCGGCACTTCGAAATTGACGCGCCTCACCGCCGCGCAGATCATCCCAATGGGGCTCCTTTTCGAAAGGACCCCACCTACTTCGAAGTACCCTTATTCCCATCTGCTCATAGGAATAAGGGGACTTCGAAGTAGGCGGGGTCCTTTCGAAAAGGAGCCCCGTCTGGGCGAGCCGCGCGGTGGCGAGGCGCATCAATTTCGAAGTGCCGCGGCCGCCCACATGCTAATGAAGCTCTGAATATGCATTTCAGCGCTTCCTTAGTAAACTTCAAAACGGCCATTTGCATGGCCATTTCGAAGTTGGGGGCTAGTGTAGACACAGCCTAGGTGATATGCATCCTGTTCTGGGGGCCATGAGCAGGCTGGCTAGTCCAGTTCCATGCCACATGGGAATTCCCTGCTGGCTGGTTAAGCTGGCTGCTTGGGCCCTTTGCAAAGAAGCTATAGGAGGACCAACAATGTAGCCCAGAATCTTTCCCCATCCACACCCCTCAGTTTCAATATTCTACCACAAGGCGCAAAATGTTTTATTTCATTTGGTTTGCTCAGGGTTGTCTGCATCTAGTACGAGGGCTCCCACACATTGGGTCAGTGGGACAGAAATCTCTGGGCACAGAAAATATTCCCAAATCATTTCCACTGGGGAAAACAAAGTCCTATTGTTTTCAAAACTTCACAAAGCTTCCTGGGAAGGTTTGTTGCTTTGGTGATGCCGCTTTCTCTTCTTTGCCATCATCTTCCTTCATCTGCACTAGAGTCTCCATAGCCTTCCTGCCTCCTGCTCTCGTGTGAACATGTAAGAATATGAATTCACAAGTAAACAGTAATCTTTCCCATACTGCTAGTACTATGTCAGTTGTTGTATCCCATCCTGCACTCTGAGGGGATGGTAGGTTAATCAGGGTTTCAGAAAGACCCACAGGAAACTAAGTGTGCAAACAGAAGACCATTAAATCATGTGGTGACGGTAGGGGTGCCTGATATGAACACTCCGATGGAGTGTATGAATGAAAGCTTGTAACTCTAATCGCATTACTTCCAGTGAAATGATTCCTCAAACAGCATTAGAAATTCCCTGCTGTGCCTGCAGGGTTCCTATCCCCGCTTTCTTTCTGAGCAAAAGATCTCCATTTGGCTGCCTGAAGGTCACACAAGAGAGAGAGGAGAGGAGGTTGAATGAGGCAGGAGCCTGGCATTTCCCCAGGCTGAAGGGAACAATGTGACTGGTCCCAATGGAAAATGCATGTGGACTTTACTAGGGTTCACTGCTATTTCCAGGGAAAAAGTGTAAAGCAGCCATTCCAGATAACCCAATCCAGAAAACTGAATACTACATCTTCCCACAGCCACTGAAGCTGTGCCAGCCAGTGAAGGATCCCGGACTGGGCAAATTCTGAGGTGAAGTAAGTAGCTTGATTTTCCAGGGGTGCTGAGCACCCACAGTTTCCACTGAAAGCCATGGGAGTTGCAGGTACTCAGTGTCTCTGAGAAACAGGCCACTTCTTTCAGCACTTGTATATGGATTGATGACACAGAAGATGCCCATTTTTAGGTCTCAGCATTTGAAAAAAAATGTTGGCTTCCTTTTGGGATCACAAACAGAGTGGGACAGCCATTGTGCCCTGCTCATATTCCTTAAGGGAGGGGGCCTCTGGGCCAGATCCCATCTACATGGCAGAGGGCCCTGAATTCCCATAGGAAAACCTTGCTCATTCATCAAACTCGTCACAAAAAAGGTCTGCAGCAAAGTGCCCACCCATTTAATAAACTACAGTTCCCAGAAGGGGAGGGAACAGGCAGGCAAAGGTCATATTATCCTCTTGGGTATAAAAAGCCTCAGTGTCTGTCTGCTACTCCAACGCAGGGAGTTCCAGCCTGCAAGAACTGGCCACATTGCTGCCTAAGCCCGACCACAGTTTTCTCACTGCCACCAACCAAGCAAGGTTCTTCCACGTATAGCAATACATAACTGCTCATTTTATAGCCCACTTGGTTCCACTGTTTTAGACTCATATTAGCCTCTTAGATGCATAATCCTCTACACAGAGAAAAACCACTTGTTCTAGGATGGTAATTCCCACTACAGCTGCAGAGCCTTTGAACACCTTCCTTTTGTGCTGTATGCTTCACTGGGAAATGCAATCCAGCTCCTATGTGCTATTAGGGCATGAGGGACACAAACCAAATACATTAGAGAATGCCCAAACAGGTGGGACAAAGTGGTACATCTTCCAAATTTAGCCCCTTGGCTAGAGACATGAAGTATGGAAGGGAAACTTTTCCATTTGGACAATGCCAAAACTCTTTCCCAACACTTTTTTTCAGTTGAGATATTCAACAAAACCAACCCTTTCCTGGCAACAGTTTCAACTAATTGACATTGTCCTACAGGAAATGTCTAACTGAAAAATTCCTGATCAGTTCCAGTCATCCCTTTTGGACTCTGTCTGCCTTAGCTACTTATGTGCCACACACACCCGCCCCCCGGCCCCTCTTGACTACAATAAGCAAGCATGCCACAGTTTTAAAATGCAAATATCTGTAATGCAGCCTGTGAAGTAAGGCAGAGCTGTTGACTCCATGATATAGATGTGAAAGTGAAGCACACAGAGACTGAGTGACTTGACCAAGGACACACTGGGAGTTTATGGCAGAATGGGAAATTCTCTTGGGTCTGCAACCACTTCTCCTCCTTCCTCTCCTAAGGATAAGAAAACTATGGTAACTGACAAGAAAGATTAGCTAGGATATATGTCCACCTGCCCACAAAGCTGGGACCTTCTCAGCACAAACGATGTATATACTAGCAAGCAACTTCTACCTGGGGGGAAGGGGGATAAATTAACCAGACATTTCAGAAGGGCCAGAAGTGAAGGGACTCTAGCACTGACATAGGCTGTTACCTCTGGAGAAGGGCAGGTTTGGGACATATTGGCCTTGACCACGAGGCTTTTCTTCTTAAGTTTCTCACCATTGATACCTCTAGTGTAGGCAAAACCAATGGCAGCCCTGTTATAGTGCACTGTCTCCATCTTCTCCGAGCATAGCGGCCATGGTGGTAGAGATGTTGAAGGTGTAAACAGACCCTATGTCCCATTAGGCTGCTCAGCCATGTAGTCATTTCTGAAAATGTAAGCACATGCATAATTAAGAGCAGATGCTTCAGCCCTACCTGAGTTGATGGCACTTAAGGGTGTGCTTAAAGTTGACACCTATGTATGTGACTTTCTGACTATGGATCAATCTAGGGACATGCTTAAATGTTTGGTTGAACTGGAGCCTGGGAGCTTGCAGTCTCATCCCATCCATCTCTATTCTCTAGGAAAAATATATACTGCCACTCCAAGCCACCAGAAATCAGCCAGAAGCTCCTCAGTCCTCTCCCAGCTTTCAGTCTCAGATGCAGCACCTGTGACTACCAGGGCAATATATAAACATATCCAGGGAACTGTTTCTCCATTCTGTGCTTCAGAGGGAGTTCCCAGGATGAAGGTAAAAGATGAAAGGCAAGATATGCAATAGAAGGTGGAAATTGCTAATCTTTAATTTCACCTTTATAATATGATTTGGCTTTTGGAGTGTTAAAATTAAAACACGTTCAACCTATGTATTTTTAAAGGCTTCAGTGCTTTGATTGACAGCTTTTGCAATAACTTTTTTCCTTTCAGAAGGCATTACACTCAGTTAATCTTTAAATGAAGTCAATTACAGCTTCTATCTTTGAAATCAAACGATGCCTTAATCGTACGGGGAGTGGGAGGGAAGAGACAGCATTTATATACATACATATTCTGGCTCTGATTGGTAATTGATGTCACAAAACAGAAAGAGAGAATGTCACCTCTGTGACCCAAGACTATGATAAGCAAAACCCTTAGAATCCCTTTAGTACATACACCAAAAACACACTTACAACCACGTTAGTCAGGCAAAAGCTTAAGATGTTGTACAGAGGAATTGGTTACTTGCATGTTTTGAAGATTTTCTTTTTATTTCAAGTCACAGACATCTTCCAACACCAGAATTCTGCCTGAAATGTTTTTTTACATGTGAATGCCACAAGTAATGCCTAAGATGGCCAAAATAGAAAGACATTACAGAATGCAGATAGAGAGATAGATCTGTCTTCCTTTTTTGTTTCCAGATTCAAGAGCTCTGTGGTTGTTGTCATTTTCACTGCCACTGGTTAACATTTTTTCCCACAAACCATTTTTGTCCAGCAGAAAGTGTTAATTCAACAAAATCGACACATTTCACAGGAACACAATGTTTTTATCAAAATTTTCACTGGGAAATTATCAAAATGTTTCTTCTGGAAATTCTGTGCCTGTTTATTGTGGTTACGCAGTATAAAAGTCAAAAGAAGACATTTTGGCTTTCTCACAACGCAGCTACAGAAGAGTGGACTCCCTGCTGGTGCAAACCAGGTGTCTGGGAGGCAGGCACATTTTCGACAGCTTCTCCAGCCCTGTCTGTGGTGGTCTGCTTATTCTTGTGTTTCAGCCCTCGGGCGGACTCACATTCAGTCCCACCCTATCCAGGGAAAACAGACAGTGTAATAAATGAAAGCTCTTCACCGCGCCCTGGCTCTGCAGAGCTCTCCTCCCACTGTTGCTGGGACTGACACCACTCAGAGTTTTCTCCCTGCAGGATTAGCTCCAAATGCAACAGTTCTTTTCCTCCAGATATTTCAGCCTTCCCCCTTCCGGCATCTGGTAAGGCAATCCTGCCCATCCCTCTCCTCTGGATTCCAGGCCAGGTGCCCTCTGGAGAGCTGTGAAGTGTCCCTGCCTTGGCTTTCTTTCAAGGCCTTCTCTACACACCTTCCCCCAGCCTCATGCTGACTGGGGGTCTGCCTGTCTCTCGTCCAGTTACTAGCAACCAGAAGGGCTAGTGAGCTCTTTCTCCAAGTCACGTGAACACCATGGTTCGCTACAGGGGCAGCTAAACCAAAGCCGTGCTACCCCCAGCAACACTACTACTTTTAGCTCTCTTGGTTAAACAGAGCAGGCGCTTTCCTGTCTAGCCTGATTCGGAAGCACTTCCCCATTTGCCGTGTAAATATCCCCAGCAATGTTGCATTGGTTTCAGTTAAATTGCTTCGGCAAAGCTCATACAACTTTTGTACATGGACACTGCTTTCAGTTTAGCTTGCATCTGTACCTTTACTGATGCTTGTAATCCTGAGCTAAACCCAGCTTCAGCTGACGTAAGAGCATCCGCACACACGTTGCCCCCAATTTAACTAAACTGATATAAAATCAGATCTTTCCCTAAACTGCACAGTTCTGCATGCAGACCAGGCCTGACTGCCCATGCGCCTTCTCCTGCCCCTCCCCTTTAGGGGAATAGACACATCTATAATGTGCAATAAAGACAGTGCAAAGTCGCCCCGGAGATGTCAGGCTGCTAAAATGCAGGAATGGTGTCAGACATTTCAACATAGCCAGGGGAAGAGCCACCGTGTCTCTCCTCACCTCCCGGTTTCCATGATTTTCATACCAGTTTCACATTCCGTAGTGCATCGTACCAAACCAATACCATGAAAGGAAAGGAACACCTGGATCCAAATGCTGGCCCTCCTGCTGCCCCACACACCGGGTCTTTGTCTGGTGGTGGAGCTGCTGGGGGACATGATCTCCTATCAGGTCTGTTATTTGTCACTATCTCCTTCTTTTTGCACCTCACTCCTGCAAGATCCTGCCAGGCCACATCACTGCCTGGCATGAAAATCCCTAACAGCCTCTACACCTGGAGAGCTCCCATCCTTTATTCACTTTTCTTTAATCGCTGGCCTGGAAAGGCTCCCACCTCTTCCCCATACCGAGTGTGTGCCGGGAAAAGGAGAGGATGAGGAAGGTGTCGAGCATCTGATGTCTATTGTACTTCTAAACTTTGTGGGCCAACAGCCTGACCCTGTGCAGGAAATCCTGGGGGATAAAAGTGACTGTCACCTTTCACAGTGTATCTTGTAGGCCATTGCCCCAGCATTCTCCAGTGCTTTCTCTTCTGTGGGGTTCAGGACTTTGGTTTGAGCTGTGTCACTGCTAGACTACCTCAGAGCACTCTCACAGTTGAGATCTTTCAGAGGTGGGACTGGGTAAGCCCCCTCTTCCAAAGAAGCTTCAGAACAGGAGCAAAGTGGCTGACAGTCCTCTTTGTTCTCTACAGTTGATGCCACACGTGAAAGGGTGTGCCCGCATGACCCAACCATTTCCCAATCAGACACCTTCCCAGGCATTTTGTTTTCCTTTCCAGTAATGGCAGGCCACTAGGATTAGGTTGTTCCCTTCCCTGCGGTTTTGGTGAGCTTTGTAGCAGGTGCTCTGAACAACATTCCAGCTGGCCATTGCTGGACAATGCCAGTCTGAGGGCGTGAGGAGCAGCTGTCCAGACTGATGGGAAAGCTGGACATTTGAATGTGAAGCCACATGTCACCAAGAAAGGCAAATGCCACCCATTGTTTTAGCTGTAATCTGGGCTAATTCACCTTTAGTAACATGATTGAGCTTGTATACCCATGGTGTCAAGAGCCGGAGTAAACCCAAGTGTTGACAGGGCTGTGTTTTAATCAAGTTGCATTTTCTGTATTCAAAGCCATAAATTTAGCCGGCCTGGTTAAAAAAATAGCAAAAAGGACAAAAATCCATAGAATATCTCAAACTGCTCTGTTTTTCTAGCACCTGACTTCAGGAGATTTAAATGCACTTATGTGCCTTGGTGAACAGGTACTTGTGCACAGAACTCATCTCTTGAATATAACCCTATAGACCATCAGAGACAAGATCATTTCTCAGTTCCTTTGTGTTTATTTTTTGTAAACCTTAATGATTGTGTGGAAACAACCAGGAATTTTGCAAAGAGACAAAGGAAAATAAGTGATACATTAGGACCAACATTTGACCTACCTTGAAATTATTACAGTCTAATTAGATATAATTCATCGTAGTGCGTATGTGTGTGCATGAGAGATATATTTTTAAAATTGAGATTAATTAACCATTGGAACAGAACTGGGGCTTGTGGTTAATTCTCTGTAGCTGGAAAGCTTGAAATAGACATTGGGTATCTTTTTAAAACATATGTTATACTCAACCACAAGTTACAGGCTTGATGTGGGAATCACTGTATGAATGATGAAAATGGCCCCTTCTGGCCTTAAATTGTATTCTTCTGTTCCAATGGTGGTCAGACTGCAGCGGTTCATGAACCAAATTAGTAATCAGCATCATCCAAAAAAGCCACAGCAATGTGAGTTCATGGTTTCATACACTACAGTACTATACAGTCATATTTAAACAATGTGATGTGAATATATTTAGTGTGCATTATATATATATATATACACATATTAGAAGGGCAAACACTTGGATACTGTTTAAACTGAATCTTAATATTTGTGCTAGCTATCATTTTTCATATTCGTATCACCTTACCAACCTTAGCTAATATAGGCCGTGTCTACACGAGCCCCAAACTTTGAAATGGCCACACAAATGGCCATTTCGAAGTTTACTAATGAAGCGCTGAAATGCATATTCAGCGCTTCATTAGCATGCGGGGGGCCACAGCACTTCGAAATTGACGCGCCTCGCCGCTGCGCAGCTCGTTCCGACGGAGCTCCTTTTTGAAAGGACCCCGCCTACTTCGAAGTCCCCTTATTCCCATGAGCTGATGGGAATAAGGGGACTTTGAAGTAGGCAGGGTCCTTTCGAAAAGGAGCCCCATCGGGACGATGCGCGCGGCGGCGAGGCACGTCAATTTCGAAGTGCTGTGGCCCCCCGCATGCTAATGAAGCTCTGAATATGCATTTCAGCGTTTCATTAGTAAACTTCGAAATGGCCATTTGCGTGGCCATTTCGAAGTTTGGGGCTCTTGTAGACGTAGCCATAGTTATACCAGTCCTGTGAGGTAGATAAATAAAAGATTATCCTCATTTGTTTGATAGCTAGATCCTCTTTATTTTCAGATTCTAAACAGCATTAGAAAATACTGAAGATGCATCAACTTCTTTCTTGACTTTAATTTTCTATGGTAGCAATTGCAACAGTTTCCACTGAAGTATGATGCAGTTACCAATAAGGGAGAAATGGCCCCTGCAGTTGTGAATGGGAGGGAAGTGCCCATGAGACAATATCTTTCTGAAGACATGGCTCATGGTATGTAAATGTTTGAGAACCCTTGGTCTTGACAACACCCAAAGCTTGAGTTCCATCTGTGTCCATTGATCTTCATTCACTCTGCATTCCCAGATTGGGGCATTAATGCATAAACAAACTAAGACATCCCTGCCCAGAACCCTGAGAAGTCACCTCTCCACTTATGATCCACTGAGATTATTGCCCTCTTCTGAGTATTGCAGATGACATAGTCTAGGGTGAAGCTCTCGGCAGTTGGAGATGGGGGTTGGGGAGTATGTCCACACTCCTCACAGATCTATGCTGCAGCAATCAATCCACTGGGGGTTGATTTATCAGGTCTAGCAAGGACCTGCTGAATTAACCACTGAATATGTTCCTGTCAACTCCAGTACTCCACCGGCATGAGAAGCTTCAGGTAAGTTCATGGGAGAGTTTTTCCAATTGATACCTGAAGTTGTGTAACTTAGGTCAACTTTATCCAGGAGTGTAGACCAAGCCACAGAAAGAAAAAAAAATTAGCAAAACATCCACTGAATGGGAGTTCTAAAAAGACTTCAAATAGGTGAGTTTAATGTGACTCAAAGGCCTGTATTAAGACCTGGTTTGAGCACAGGGAACATCACTGAGTGACTCCCAATCATTTCTGATCAAAATTTGTCTCTGAAAGGTGGATTATAGCTCTGTAACCCAAGTAAGAGGCAGAGCTAGTCAACATTTTTCCAATAGACTGCTTTGCCATTGGAAAATGTGGATTTGATTAAAGTGCCATGTTTTACAGACAGGCATTGATTTTGTCAAACTTTTGGACTCAGAGTGGTAATCTGAATCTTGTTTCTCTCTCACTCCTGGGTTGAAGCAAGGGGCAGCAACCCTCGTCAGGGAGCAGGCTCAACAGGCTATAGGGCACTGTGCAGGATCTAATACCATGCATTTGCCCACTTAAGCTGCGTCTACACGTGCACGCTACTTCGAAGTAGCGGCAGTAACTTCGAAATAGCGCCCGTCACGTCTACACGTGTTGGGCGCTATTTCGAAGTTGAAATCGACGTTAGGTGGCGAGACGTCGAAGTCGCTAACCCCATGAGGGGATGGGAATAGCGCCCTACTTCGACGTTCAACATCGAAGTAGGGACGTGTAGACGATCCGCGTCCCGCAACATCGAAATAGCGGGGTCCTCCATGGCGGCCATCAGCTGGGGGGTTGAGAGATACTCTCTCTCCAGCCCTTGCGGGGCTCTGTGGTCACCGTGGGCAGCAGCCCTTAGCCCAGGGCTTCTGGCTGCTGCTGCTGCAGCTGGGGGTCCGTGCTGCATATACAGGGTCTGCAACTAGTTGTTGGCTCTGTGTATCTTGCACTGTTTAATGAAAGTGTGTCTGGGAGGGGCCCTTTAAGGGAGCGACTTGCTGTTGAGTCCGCCCCGTGACCCTGTCTGCAGCTGTGCCTGGCTCCCTTATTTCGATGTGTGCTACTTTGGCGTGTAGACGTTCCCTCGCTGCGCCTATTTCGATGTTGGGCTGAGCAACGTCGAAGTTGAACATCGACGTTGCCAGCCCTGGAGGACGTGTAGACGTTATTCATCGAAATAAGCTATTTCGAAGTTGGGTGCACGTGTAGACGTAGCCTTACAGCCCACCTGATAGAGAGAGAGATTAGCAGCTTGGCAACAGCTGCTCTCAACCCCATGTTGGGCTCCAACAATGCAAACCACTTGCATAGGGGAATACAGGGGCTGCGTATACCCCTATGTGCAGTTACGCAGTAGGACTCATGAATGAACTCTGCATGATTAGAGGGAGAATCCAGCAGAAAAGGGCTATTTCATACCTTCCAAACAAGGATATCAAGGTGCTTTACAAATCTTAATGAATTCAGCCTTGCAACCCCTCTCCTCTCCCCCGGACCCCACCACCTCGCCAGCTCTAGGTTGGCCTGTGTTATTATACTCATTGTACTGATGCAAAAACTGAGGATAAAGAGGTGAAGATACCCGGTGCAGTTCACATGGTGAAAAAGATTGGAATCAAAAGTTGATCCTACTATCTGTCCTGCCCCCTCATATAGGCACCCGTAACCACAGTGTAAAGTGACATCTTATTTATACAACACTCCTGCAGCTCTGATCATTAGGCCATGGCTTTTCTCTCCAAAGATCAACATGTTCAGAGTGATCCTATTGACTTTCCATTTTTCCCCTCCCCAGACCTCTTCAATTTCTCCTTCTCTTTGAATTTCACATTGTTTTCTTTTGCTCACTCTGGACACGTCTACACGAGAAGCCTCTGTTGACAGAAGTGACTGGCAGGAAGGATTTCTTGACAAAACTCCTATCGACAGATCACATCTGCACATAAAAGCAGATTGAAAGAGCGATCCACTCTGTTGAGAAAGAGCAGCCAGACTGCCCAGCCTTCTGTCGACAGAATGCCCTGAAAACAGGGCTGCCCAGAGAGCTGGAAGTTGTGTCTGTCAACAAAAGGGCCCTTGAGCATGTACACAGCTGTTTTGTCGACCGTCGAGAGATGTGTTATACCTGCACAGGGAGAGGTATAATGCTGCTGGTGGATGTGCCAGGTTTTGTCAACAAGCTATTGACAAAGTGCATTTGCCATGTAGACATGCTGCGGGTTTGAAAAGCTGCTTGTGTAGACGTGGCCTCTATGAATTTCAGTTGGGCCATTTTCTAGGTTCTCCTGCTTGGTAACACCAGAAAAAAGTTGCAGTCCTGCTTTATTCAGTTATATGCTTGGAGAGATCAGTTCATTAGCCTGGTGGATGGCAGTGGAAAAATTAAGATACTTTAAAGTTCTCAACTTTGCCAATTGCACCAAAGCCAGCAAGCTCAGCAAGAGAAGCGGTTAGAAAATGTCTCAGATGGCATTTGGATGTGCACAGAGCAATGGAATTTCCACAGACGGCTCTTTCAAAACCTGCCCCGTAGGAATGTTTCAAACGTGCAGTAGATAATCTGAGGCTCTAACAAGCTCCCACTGTGATTGACTTAAGTGGAAACAGCTCTTTGGAGGACCATCCCAAAACTGGTTTTTGCTTTGCCTCTTGTGCTGTCGAAAGGCTCAGGCTGCCATGGTCAGATGTGGCATTTTGGTGGGGCATGCAGCTAAAAATAGCTTAGATCCTGGGGTTTCTAAAAGAACGCAAAAGCCACTGGCGGCTTTATGAAGAAGAAAGTTAATTTTTCTATTTAATTCAAAATGAGAAAATGTTCTCTTCCAGCTCACTATGTATTAGCACATATGTAAAGAATCAATTACTTTAGCCAATGTTACCAGTCGAGTCCTTCACAGGAACATTTGTCTGTTTCAGGGACTTCAGAAACATACTTTACTGTCCTGGTATCAGAGGGGTATCCATGTTAGTCTGTATCCACAAAAACAATGAGAAGTCCTGGCACCTTATAGACTAACAGAATTTTTGGAGCATAAGCTTTTGTGGGCAAAAGTGGGTCTTTGCCCACAAAACCTTATGCTACAAAAAATCTGTTACTTCATAAAGTACCACAGGATTTCTCGTTGTTTTTACTGTCTTACAATTTAGGCTCTGTCTGCACTACAGGCTATGAATGCTTGAGCTCCAGGAGTATATACTGGTCACAGCTAAGCTGTTCTGCTACAGCTGCTGACTTTGCTACTGCAATCACACTACTATTTAAACCTGTGTTAGCACTCAGTGAGCTAGCATGAGTGTATATATGTGAGCTGGCAGTTACAATCTAGCTCATAGAGTAGATAGACTGAGAGACATCTCCCTGCTTGAAACAGCAAGAGAATGACCAGATAGGCTGATCGAAACATTTCTATCAAGGCTGGTTTTATTGCATTAGAAAACTGAGTTTTTGACAAAATGATTTGTTTTTGTTTTTTCTCCACAAAAGGCAAAAGAAAAAGAAAAGTTTTTTTGTTTTTTTTGACTTTTCAGACTTGGCTCCGTCTTAGATACTGAAATGAGAGAATGAAAAGGCCACCCACTTGTGGTACCAAAATGGGACCACAGAACCAGCTGTGCGGATTCATGCCCCTCCCTTTCCTATCTCACCTAAGCAAAGAAACAATCAACAATGTTGAATAGTAACAGAGAGGAAGCCATGCTAGTCTATACACTATCAAAACAAAAAGTAGTCAAGTAGCACTTTAAAGACTAGCAAAATAGTTTATTAGGTGAGCTTTTGTGGGACAGACCCACTTCTTCAGACCATAGCCAGACCAGAACAGACTCAATATTTAAGACACAGAGGACCAAAAACAGTAAGCAAGGAGGACAAATCAGAAAAAGATAATCAAGGTGAGCAACTCAGAGAGTGGAGGGGTGGGGGGGAAGATCAAGAATTAGATTGAGTTAAGTATGCAGACGAGCCCCTATAGTGACTCAGAAGGTTCCCATCACGATTTAAACCATGTGTTAATGTTCCGAATTTGAATATAAATGTCAATTCGTCCGCTTCCCTTTCTACAAAGGAGCGATAATTTCTTTTCAGTAACACACATACCTTGAGGTCATTGACAGAATGGCCCATTCCAATCTGGTGTCTGACCTCTGTTACTTTGTTCTCACACACAAACATTTCCGTTTTGGGGACAATTTATACCTCCAGATTAGTGGAACTGCTATGGGCACCTGCATGGCCCCACAATATGCTAATATATTTATGGCTGACCTGGAACAACGATTCCTCAGCTCTCGTCCCCTATTACCACTCCTCTACTTAAGATACATTGATGACATCTTTATGATTTGGACCCATGGTACAGAGGCTCTAGAAGAATTCCACAGAGACTTTAACAATCTACACCCCACCATCAACTTATGCCTCGATTACAACATGCAAGAGATACATTTCCTGGACACTACAGTACTAATCAAGGATGGCCTGATCAGTACCACACTGTACCGAAAACCTACTGATCGCTATACTTATCTACGCCCTTCTAGTTTCCATCCTGCACACGTGACTAGATCCATTGTTTACAGTCAAGCTCTCAGGTATAATCGCATTTGCTCTGATCCAACTGACAGAGACCAAAAACTACAAGAACTTTACCAAATATTCATAAACCTGAATTACCCACCAGGAGAAGTAAAAAAACAAATCGACAGGGCCAGACGCATACCCAGAGACCAGCTACTCCAAGATCAGCCCAAAAAACCAAGAACAGAACACCACTGGTCATCACTTACAGCCCCCAGCTCAGACCACTGCAACGAATTATTAAAGACCTACAACCTATTCTTAATCAGGATGCCACACTCCAGAAGGCCCTGGGTGACATGCCTGTTCTCTCCTACAGACAACCTCCCAACCTCATGAGGATCCTCACTAACAGCCACAGTCTATACCCCAGGAACACCAGTCCTGGAACCTTTCCCTGCAACAAAGCCCGCTGCCAGCTTTGTCCACATATCTTCTCTGGAAATACCATCACTGGACCTAACCAGGTTACTCACAGAATCACAGGCACTTTCTCATGCTCCTCTACTAACATCATATATGCCATCATGTGTCAACAATGCCCAGATGCTTTGTATATTGGACAGACTTCTAACTCCCTTAGACAAAGGGTCAACGGGCACAAAACAGACATTAAAACACTCCAGATCCACAAACCAGTTAGTCAACATTTTAATGGAATGGGGCATTCTGTCAATGACCTCAAGGTATGTGTGTTACTGAAAAGAAATTATCGCTCCTTTGTAGAAAGGGAAGCGGACAAATTGACATTTATATTCAAATTCGGAACATTAACACATGGTTTAAATCGGGATGTGAACTTTCTGAGTCACTGTAGGGGCTCGTCTGCATACTTGACTCAATCTAATTCTTGATCTTCCCCCCCACCCTTCCACTCTCTGAGTTGCTCACCTTGATTATCTTTTTCTGATTTGTCCTCCTTGCTTACTGTTTTTGGTTCTCTGTGTCTTAAATATTGAGTCTGTTCTGGTCTGGCTATGGTCTGAAGAAGTGGGTCTGTCCCACGAAAGCTCACCTAATAAACTATTTTGCTAGTCTTTAAAGTGCTACTTGACTGCTTTTTGTTTTGATAATCAAGAATGTTGTTACCTAAATCATCATCATTGAGAAGGGGCAGGGGGCATCTGAGTTAACCCATCTCAGATGAATAGGACAGTTCACACCTCTCCAAGCTCCCTGTCCCACAATCACAAAGTCATGACTTTATTCTTTACGTCTGACTGGGACAGTTGTTCCTGGCAGAATGTGCCTCCGCAGAAGCACTGGGCAGAATCTTGCTCAGGGTCAGCAAGTTCAAAGCATCTTTTCTTAGGAGTTGGCAGCATTCTGCCCTGCCCTTTGGCCATCGTTGGCCTCAAGCCACTGATGCGGATCCAGGGACTTGATGGCCACCTCACCCCATCTCAGTGGTGCTAGTAATGTTAGCCCTGTGCAACTCTTGGGCTCAGATATCTGCAGTTGCAGCTGGCCCCAGTTTAGAAGGCCCAAGGGGAAAGCTATTTGTGCCACCTCCAGCCTTGAGCCCCTGTGTAGGTCCCCAACTCCACTGGACTCATAATCTAGCTGCTCTTTTGGGAGGCAGTGGACTTGTGGGGGTAGCCCACTAGCCTGTGACACAGAAGACCTGTTATCTACTCTAGCCTCTGCCACTCACTTACTGGATCAGCTCGCCCACATCACCTCCCAGTAAACATGGTTCTCCCTCGCCCAATGCATCATCTTCATCGTGTTTCTTGATAGATGTGTGCACAGTGCCAAGTCCAGTGGGGCTTCAGGAGGCTACCATCCTGCTAATAACCTTGTGGGAGAAGAAAACGATCACACTGAATAAGAATTTCAAAGATCTCTAAGGCTGCGTCTACACGTGCACGCTACTTCGAAGTAGCGGCAGTAACTTCGAAATAGCGCCCGTCACGTCTACACGTGTTGGGCGCTATTTCGAAGTTGAAATCGACGTTAGGCGGCGAGACGTCGAAGTCGCTAACCCCATGAGCGGATGGGAATAGCGCCCTACTTCGACGTTCAACATCGAAGTAGGGACATGTAGACGATCCGCGTCCCGCAACATCGAAATAGCGGGGTCCTCCATGGCGGCCATCAGCTGGGGGTTGAGAGATACTCTCTCTCCAGCCCTTGCGGGGCTCTGTGGTCACCGTGGGCAGCAGCCCTTAGCCCAGGGCTTCTGGCTGCTGCTGCTGCAGCTGGGGGTCCGTGCTGCATATACAGGGTCTGCAACTAGTTGTTGGCTCTGTGTATCTTGCACTGTTTAATGAAAGTGTGTCTGGGAGGGGCCCTTTAAGGGAGCGACTTGCTGTTGAGTCCGCCCCGTGACCCTGTCTGCAGCTGTGCCTGGCTCCCTTATTTCGATGTGTGCTACTTTGGCGTGTAGACGTTCCCTCGCTGTGCCTATTTCGATGTTGGGCTGAGCAACGTCGAAGTTGAACATCGACGTTGCCAGCCCTGGAGGACGTGTAGACGTTATTCATCGAAATAGCCTATTTCGATGTCGCAACATCGAAATAAGCTATTTCGAAGTTGGGTGCACGTGTAGACGTAGCCTAAGTGATTTAGGAAACTGGGGGTGAGTCTAAACTGAAAGAAAACACACATATCTGAGTTGCACTCATGGGGCTGTAAAACTGTGGTAGGTGTCTGGGGCTGGCTGGAGTGGGGGCTCTGGGAACCTTTCCGGCCTTGCAGTGTTCCAGAGCCTGGACTCCAGCCCCACCTCAAAGATGTACACTACAATTTTACAGCTGTACAGCCCAAGCCCTCTGAGCCCAATTCAGCTGGCATGACCACTTATGGGTTTTTAATTGTTGTGAGGACAGAACCTGAGTCCCATTTTCAAAACTGACTTAGGAACCAACCTGTGGAACTCCCTGCTAGTGGATGTTGTGAAGACCAGGATTTTATCAGAGTTCAAAAAAGAACTAGATAAATTTGTGGAGGTTAGGTCCATCAGTACTTATTAGCTAGGAAGGGTGGGAATGGGTCCCTAGCCTTTGTTTGTCAGAGGCCGGAAATGGATGACAGGTGAGGAATCACTCAATGATTCCCTGTTCTGCTCACTCCCACTGGGACATAGGGCATTGGCGTCTGTCAGAAGACAGGATACTGGGCTAGATGGACCTTTGATCTGACCCAGTATGCCTGTTCTTACATTCTTATGAGCCCAACTTCCACTGACTTACGCTCACGCCTGAGTCACTTTTGAAAATGGGACTCCTAAACCACTTAGGCATTTTTGAAATGTGCCTTGGGCCTTCGGCAGGCCCACACGACGCTTGCTGGGCTCTGCCTGTTACCCTGCAGGGGCTGAAAAAGCAGCAGTAGCCTTGTTAAAAAGCTGAACAGGACCAATCCATCCCCAGAATTAGGGGTATTGTGTCATACTGAGCACATCTTAGGTTGCCTTTCCTGGAAATTCCCCATACCCTCTCTTCCCTGAGCCTACTGTGAACAAATGAGCCAAAGCTGAGCCAAACCAAGCGAAGTTCAAATCAATGCACCATGTGCTATCCCAACTGCCTCGGACTGAACAGCCCCCATTACTGGGAAGGCTGTCACCCGTCACCTCTGCACTGTTCTAGCTAACACAGTGATGTCACTGGTCCCGCAGACCATCATTCCCAGTGGTATGCCTCCCACCAGCTCTGCTCTAGTCGAGCTTTAGAAAAAGAAAACAGAAACAAATCAACAGCAGAAGACTCCACCTCACTTTGCACCCCCCAAGCTCCTGTCCAGCCGCACCCCCTCCAAACGCTGCTTCATGGAGATAAGCTACTGGCATTTTCCCTCCCAGTCTCCAATCAGACATTATCATAAGAAAGTGCAAAGCATCTATCAGCCATGCAGCCCAGTGATTTATGTTCAAAGTTAGGATTATCTATTCTGTTCCAAATCCCTTCAAACAGCAAATCGGATAAAAGAGAATCACATTCAGCAGATAAAATTGGAATATAGGTTCATGCAACAGAATGACAGGCAGGTTTTTATCTCTGCACTGCTCCAACCACCTCATTTTGTCAGGAATTGTTCTTTATCCACAGCATGGGACTCTCCGAGTGACCTTAATGACATTCCTGCAGCTTTCTCCCACTGTGCTATACATGGGTAGTTTGCAGATTTCCCTTCCAGGGAAGGGGTAACAGCCCAGCAATAATTCAACAGCTCAAGTATGCAGAATGGAAGCTAAGCCTATCAGGGCACAGAGCCAGGCAGAGTTCTTCTATGGGCCATTCTGGCTCTCTGGCCACATAGCAATACACAATTCAGCCCTTTATAACGACCAGTTGAACCCTCTATTGTCCTGCCTTCTCCAGCCTTGACTCTGCTCATTAAAGGAAAGAAAAAGCTCCAGGAAAAAAAAGTCCAGAGCTGGCTGATTTGTCAAAAAGAAAAACTCATTTCCGGCATCGGTTTTTACATTGCATCCTTCACAGCATCCCAGGACCAGGGGCTCAGGGTAATTTATCGCCACCGTCTGACAAATAACTTCTCTATCCACTCACCATTATGCTCCATCTCTCTTTCTTCTGCTTAATTAGACACTATTATTGCTGGCACAGTAATGAGCCTCTCGCAAGCAGGAGCACAACGGGCTAGGTAGAATGCTTTCTTAATACAGTAGAAACCTTTTTGACAAGATAACCATTAATTACAACTGCAAATACGGAACATAAAGGCACTTTTGTAGGACGATTAACCAATTGCCACTCTATCTGCCTCAATGCAACTCTCTGGTCTCATTCCCAGGAAAAATGACAATTCATCATGCTGTTTGGGAAGTAATGCGTTGTGAGGGAGGGGGCTGAATGGCCATTTGAAGGAAAAATGGCGGTGAGACTTTCACTTTCAGGTAACCAAGATGAGCTCAGCCCAGGGCTGCAGGAAGCAAAACTTTTCACCATGCACTGTCTTTGGCCAGGAGGAGGTGATCACGTGTTACTCCAGAGGCCAAGGAGAGAAAGATGCTCTGACGCATGGGACATGGAATTCAGGACATTTCCATTCATATTTCCCAGATCAGTCACAGAGTCCCCGGGGGACTTTGGACAAGTCCAATGCGGTGTGACTGTAGCTCTCAAAGATAAACCTAAGTTAGCTTGAGCCCCGCAAAAGTGCAGGCTTCAGTGTGAGCTAACTCTGAAGGTAATTATCCTGAGCTCTAGCTGAGCATGGGTAGCCTGCACTGCCCAGAGACACTTCCCCTGATCCCAAGCCAGCTGGCTTACAGCTAGCTCAGGCATGTCTGCATGAGCCACAGACACGCCCTGTCACTGCAGTGTGGATCCACCCTGAGGGAAATCTTTTCAAAAGCATCTATGTCATTTAGGAGCCTGCATCCTATTTTTCTCAATGACTTAGGCAGCCAGGAGCATAAAGCCGCGTCTACACGTGCCGGCTACTTCGACGTAGCCGCGCCAACTTCGAAATAGTGCCCGCCACGTCTACACGTGGCAAGCGCTATTTCGAAGTTGAAATTGACATAAGGTGGTGAGACATCGAAGTCGCTATCCTCATGAGGAGATGGGAATAGCGCCCTACTTCGACGTTGAATGTCGAAGTAGGGCATGTGTAGCCAATCCGCGTCCCGCAACATCAAAATAGCGGGGTTCGCCGTGGCGGCCATCAGCTGAGGGGTTGAGAGACGCTCTCTCTCCAGCCCCTGCGGGGCTCTATGGTCACCGTGTGCAGCACCCCTTAGCCCAGGGCTTCTGGCTGCTGCTGCTGCAGCTGGGGATCCATGCTGCATGCACAGGGTCTGCAACCAGTTGTCGGCTCTGTGGATCTTGTGCTGTTTAGTGCAAGTGTGTCTGGGAGGGGCCCTTTAAGGGAGCGGCTTGCTGTTGAGTCCGCCCTGTGACACTGTCTGCAGCTGTGCCTGGCACCCTTATTTTGATGTGGGCCGCTTTGGTGCGTAGACGCTCCCCTGCAGCGCCTACTTTGATGTAGTGCTGCCAAACGTCGACGTTCAGCCCTGGAGGACGTGTAGATTCGATGTCGCTACATCGAAATAAGCTATTTCAACGTAGCATTAATGTGTAGACATAGCTTAAGGGTAATGGTTTTAAAACCATCAGGCTGACCCACATCAGGTGCTTTTAGAAGTTTTAGTTATCATTAAAACTGTGCCTTAGTTCCCCAGCTGTAATAATCACTTATCACCGGGAGATTTCAAAGCCCTTTGCAAAGACGGTCAGAATTGTTTCCACAGTTTGACAGACAGGGAAACAAAGACTCAAAGCAGAGCAACTTGCCTTAGGTCACCTAGTAGGCCCACAGCAGAACCCGGTCCAGAATCAAGGCAGTCCTGACTCCTAGACAAGAGCTCTATTGAGTACTAGACCATCCATCCTTAACTCACAGCTCCTACAGGAGGTGAATAGAAGCCTACTACTAGCCATGGATGGTGGGTGAAGGCCAGGCTTGAGTAGGCAAAGTCCAGTCCTACCCTTCTGTGCCCACCAGAGCCCAGGCCACATAGGGGACACTAGGCTTTGGTCCTGCCCACTTCACCAACCACCAAGGTGATCACATCCCTCCCCCACCCCAGATACAGGCAGCCCTAGCTTCCACTCACTCCTGACCCACAGCCCCGACCACAGGAGCAGCTGCATGGCCCTAGGCCCAGCTCTCAGGAGCAGCCAGTGGCCACATGACCCCAGCCCCAGCCCCAGCCCCAGCCCCAGCCCCAAATCTGGCTCCAATGAGCAGCCAGTCAGTCGCACAGCCCTGGCCTCAGATCTAGCCCCTGAGAGCAGCTGAGCAATACACACACATATGCACACTCATGCACACACACACACACACACACACACACGCACGCACATGCATGCTTGGTGCTTCAACAGGGCAAATTTTACAAAGCTGAAAACAATTATGAGCCATATCAGTGAGGCAGAAAAATTTAATTTGAAAAAACGTGACTGGTACTTGGGAATCGTTTAAGAAAACTTTACCACATGCCCCCAAAGCCATAATCCCACAACCAAGAAAGAAGACTGCATGGCTCAAAAACCCTGACCTGGGTTACAGGGGAAGTGTAGGCAGCTATGAAAACAATATGCAACAAGTGGGAGAAAGGGGAAGTTGACAGTAATGAGTATGAATCCAAAATTGGAAATGTAGAAAACTGGTAAGACAAGCCAAGGAACGCAAGAAGCAGTCTACGGCCAGCAGAGATGGACACAATAAAAAGGGGTGTTTTCAAAGTATTAACAGCAGAAAGAACCCTGACAGTGGCATTGGTCTCTTACTAAGTGGAAATGTTAGAATTATTGAAAACCACCCAGGAGAGGCAGAAATATTCACTTAATATTTGTATTCTGTATCCGTGGGAAAAACAAATGACAGAGTCTCATCATTTAGTGATAACAGGTTGAACTCTTTCTTCAGGAACCCTCAGTGCCAACCAAGAGAATTTGCTGGACCACAGAAGGTCAATATTGTCCAGCATATTACCACCCCTTGCATTGCTTACTGGGCTCGTAGAAGACATTTAGGGGTAAATTAGAGCTAAATAACAGCAAAGAACATGGAGAACCAACACAAATGGCTTTAAACAAACTTTGTGGGACCATGGGAAATGTGGCCACACCCATGATAAGTGGACATCCAGCTAACTAACGTCATGTCAGATTACAGATGGTACAAGATGAGAGAGTTCCAAATATTAAACAGAAGCTTACTAATATTAGACATTTTAAATCAGCAGGTCCAGATAACCTGCATCCAAGCATTGACTGAGGCGCTCATTGTTCTTATTGATTTACAGTCAGTCTTGGATCTCTGGGGAAGTGACAGGAGACTGAAAGAAAGCTATAAGTTATGCCAAGTTTTCGGAAGGGGAAGTGAAGTAGTCATATGCCTATTAACTTAACATAGGCTGTGAGCAAGACAGCAGAGTGGGTGACACAGGACTCAATAAAGAATGAAAGGAAGGTAATAGAATCAGTGCAAGTCAATATTTACGGAAAAGAGATCATGCCAAACTAACTTGATATCTTGTTTGGTGGACACTACAGATTTGGTTGATAAAGGTAATGGAGCGCAATATAGTTAGACTTCCATAAGATATCTGACTTGGTCAAACACAACATTTTGATTAAAGTATAAAAACATATAAAATTAACATTGCACATATTAAATGGATTAAAAACTGGCTAAACGATAGGTCACAAGAGGTAACTGTGAATGAAGTGTCATTAATTGTGGGTGTTTCCAAGCGAGGCCTCCAAGAGCGTGGTTCTTGGCCTTATGCCATTTAAAGTTTTTATCAGTGACCTGGAAGGAAACAAAATCATCAGAGCTCAAGTTCACGACTGACACAGAAATTGGGAAAGGTGTAAAGAAGTCAGAAGACAGGTCACAGATTGAGTATTCGTATCACTTGGCAACCTGGGCACAAATAAAATATGCATTTGATTAAAACTAAATGTAAACCAGGGAATGCTATGTCACTGCAGCTGTATCCTTGGCATTATCAGCTAGTGGTACAGCCAGGTCAGCCACTCCAAAAGCTCCAGCACAGCAACTTCTAAAATGCCATTGAAAATGAGATTTAACTTATTTCAAATTATTCGGCTGAATCTATTATGTCCCACGGCTGGGGCTGCCGAGGTGCCGGGACTCAAGGCAAGTACCAGCACAAAAAAAGCACTGTACCTTCCTAACTTCCACTGACATCAATGGAAGTTAGATAGAGAAATATTTTTGAGGCTTGAGACCTAAACCTTTCCAGTGGCACTGCAATAGAAATCAGATGCTCTGCCAGGCATTGTGATAGCTCTGTCTCCTCTCCCTAAATTCTTCTTGTGGGTTAGAGTGTGTTTTCTCCCTTACTTACAGCACAGGAGTTTGCATATAAAAACTTCAAAGATCTTTGCCTCAAAAAAAAAGTTTTTACCATATTAGCCCAAATAAACAGACGGAGTTTGAAATTAGTGAGAGGGAGAGAGAAACATATTTCAGACATTTAGGGTGACCTTGATGCGACCACAGCTGTGATCCAGCCAGTGCTGCATGTGTTAAGCTAAGAGGACAAGTTCATGGCAGAATGGGTTTATAATTTATGTCATGCTGCCTTACGCTCTGGTTCCAAAGCAGAGCTAACTGTGGTTTTTGCTGGGTTTTATTTGCTACAGGAACTGGGAGCCTAGTGCAATGAAAGAAAGAGTGATGAAGACCTCTCCTGCACCTTCTTCATTCACTCATGGACTTCATCTGAAGACTCACAAAGGGCAGGTCATTAATAGGTAAGGCGGTCATAGCTCCTCTGCTTAACCACAGGTGGAAAACAATCAAAGCCAGCTTTCCACTCCCCTCCCTTTGCCAGCCATGCTCCTGGGATACCAGTGCTCTCCATCAAGTTCTTGGCATCTTGGGCCTTCTGGTTTTGCTGCTGCCTTCTGCAGTCACCATCATTTGTTCATCCTCATCCTTCACTTTGGAGCTTTGGTTTCTGTCCTGGCACAATTCCTGTCTGAGATGCTTATCTGCCCTCCCCCCCTTTACCACAGTGCACAAGGAGCTCACAGTCTTCAATATGGTGATCTTCTCAACACCCCTGTGATGTCAAAGACACATCCCCATCCTCAAAACCTCTGTAGTCTCTTCCTGCCCAATGGTGGCAAAGGGCAGCAGGGCATGGACCACCAACAACTACCTCTTCTGGTCATTCCCAGGCAGCACCTGATATCAGAAGACAAGACACTGGGCTAGATGCAAAGGCACTGACTTTCTAATGTCCCCTGCGGGAGAAAGGACACTCATCCCTCTCTCTGCCCTCAGCCGTGTCTCCTCTCCAGCCCTACCTCCAACCTCCCCATGCTCCCTCGCCCTGCCCTGCCTCTTCCCACCCTACTTTGCTCCCTCTTTTGAGTGCACCCACCCCCCATCCCCTTCAGAATAACAGATCTCTGCCAGGAGGGAGGTGAAAGGTGGGAGATGGGCTGACAGTGGGTGGGAGGCAATGGGGAGAGGACAAGCTGACTGGGGGAGCTGCTGGTGGGTACTCAGCACCCAGCGTGTTTTTCCTGTGGATGCTCTAACCCCAGAGCAACCATGGTGTCAGCACATACGACCAGATGGACCATTGGTCTGGCAGTCTGTGCATTCTTATGTTCTCATGAGGGAGGGCAGTGCTATCACCCCATTTAAGAGACAAGGAAATTGAGGCACAATCCTCAAAGGCATTTAGTTATCAAGGTTACAAACACTGAACTCACACTGACATGGGTTTCAATTGGAATTTGGTACCTAAGGACCTTTGAAGATCTGGGCTGAAGTGACTTGCCTAGGGTCACACAGGATGTCTGCGGCAGAGCAGGCATGGAACTTGTGGATGGGAGGAGGGGTGGAAATGGTGAACCTTGTATGTCTGGGTATGAATTATCACTCTGAGTTAACTAATGGGGAAACAGAGGCACAGAGTGGCTAAGTGATTTCCCCAGTACTACGCACAAACTCAGGGTAGAGCCAGCATCTAATGGCTGGTTCTAATCTTATGTAATGCCAAAGACTTCTGTGACATTACTCCAGATTTATGTCTGCAGAAGCTTCTTTGGCCTTTGCTGTACAGGAGACTAGCCAATGGGTCCTTCTGTCCCGAAAACCTCTACAAATTCACCAGGGAGCAGAGAATTATGCTTCTTGTCTTCTGGTTCCCAGTCCAGAGCCCTAACCATTGTCCCATGCTGCCTGAGGTTCTCCACATCGGCTGTCAGGGCATTTAGTGAAAGAAACACTCGCATCAGACTCTGCTTCCTCCTCCTTTTCCCATCTCCCCAGCCCAGGGCCCAAAGACTCTACTTGTCTGTGTGACCACAACCCAGCCCTTAAGTCAGCTCCTAAAGCATCCGGCAGTAGTTCCAAACACCACAGTAGCACTGGCCGGATGCCACAATGGGTTTGACCCTATCTGGTACGCAGCTGAGTATGCTGTAGGACAGCCCAGAAGCTGCCGCCACCCCACGCTGGGTCAGCCGCCTTGGCATCACCGGGTAAACATTAGGTCAGATGTGCCATGTGGTGTTTTATGGATTGCAGGTCTCAAAAGTCTGGACTGAAAACAAACTCCCACACGCTCCAGCTAGATGAATGGCCCATTAAAATGAGGCCTGGATGCTGGTCAAAGAGATGCGCGAAAGAGAAAGTGGGCAGATGATTATATTTGTCGTGCCTCCCTGCCATATTTAGACAGTCTAGGTGCTACTGGGCACCAAAAAACAACAACGAAGGCCGTGTCTACCCTGCAGGTTTTTTCAGAGATTTTTTGACGGTGTAACTTGGAAATAAGTTATTTCTTAAAAGAGCGTTCACCCTGAAAGAGCATTTCAAAATGAAGTGTTCACACTAGAGACCCCAACTTCGAAACGAGCAACAAGGAGATGCCTCCCTGGAGGCCAGTAAAGTTGTAATTACCTGTGCTTTGTACACACTGAGTGAGTTTTGAAATTGAAAGGGGCAGGGTCAGCAAAAGTCGTTCATTTTGGGGGACGCACTATTTTGAGTTAAATGCCCTGTTATTCCTGAATAACAAGACTGCAGTGTGGACATAAGGTTTTGGTTTTTCCAGAAACTTTTTCTTTTCCTGCAAAAAACCCCAGCGTAGACAAGCCCTAAGAATTGGCTTTTTCAATTCATTACCTCTAAATGGGACTCATTTTTTATCAGAATTCTATTGACTCACTTAGACTCCCCTTCTGCAAACTGCACCCTTCGGACATATTCCCACAGACTTTAGTGGGGCTCCATACAGGCAAAGAAGTCTGCCCAGAGAGAGCAGTTTGTGTGCAAATTTATCCAGTGGGGCACATTCAGACGGTCTAAGATAAAAGTTCAGCACAATGTTTATGAGCTGATGTTATTCCCTACGGAAACTAGGATCAAGAGTTCTCCAAATACTGAAGCTGGGTGATTCTCCCCTGAAATATTACTACAATGGAAAAATAAATACACTTTGAAAAAGTACTGCTAGGGTGAGGCTTAAAGGGGGTTGAGATCCTTATTCTGTCTTTACGTCTGCCACCGACTTGCTGTGCAGTAGTTCTGAATTTCTGGTTTACTTCATAGGTATATAACTGTTCAGTTTATTCCTGTCTCTCCATATCACTGTTGTCAGGTAGCACCTAATAGCCATCTGCTCTTCCAGCCATCACAGACAGGCAGAATGGTTCAGTGCTTACACTGGTGTGCTAGAAGAGCCAGACTGAAATCCCCGCTCTGCCATAAACTTTCTCTGTGTCCCAGGGCAAGTCACTTAGTTTCTGTGTCTCAGTTCCCCATCTATGCAATGGAGATTATAACATTCCCCAACTGCACAGTAGTGTATTGAGGAGGAGTATGTTAAAGTGTGAGAAGCTCACATACTAAGAAGGGAGTCAAAGGAATACCTAAGGGCAATAGATAACGAGACTTTGGGCGAGAGGGAACATTCCAAGCATCATTTCCCTCTCGATTCAGGGAAGGTCAGGAACCCAAACTCAGCCAGTGGCTTTAATGAGGGCTACAAATTTTTCAGTTAGCAGCTTCACCTCCTGTTAACTCTCTGAAATCTAATACTCCTGCAGCACAGGAGAGGAATGTTTCAGGGGCTTGTGTCAGAGCTGTTCTGAGGGCGAGCGGGTAATTGCAGTGAATCGAACGTCTGGCATCAATAGTATCAAATGCTAGGGCATGTTTTCATTGTGAGTCCCTGACTGCCTCTGTAATTTCTATGGCTGGCTCAGAGACCACGCCCCAGGTGAATTGTGGGATTCCAATCCCAACACTAGAGGATCTGTTACCAGCTCACCTCCCCTCTCATAGCAAAATCTGCAAAGATTAAAGACACCTCCTGCATTGTCACAGCAAACCACCGTTAATCATTGCCCTGTAACTGCACCATGTATTAAACCATCAAACAATACATTACAGTCATATTACGGACCCGACTTAAAACCAGAAAAGGATAGGGAAATTCAGGTAAAAAAATTACAGCTCATATTTCATCCCTAATTCATGGAGCTAGGGGGAAAAAAAATCAAAGGAGCCACAGGAGTAAAGACCAGAGTGTCAAGCTAGGGTTCCTGTCATAAATCTGAATTTCTGGTTTACTTTATTTTACATATCGGTTCCATCTATCACTGTGGCTTCATATAATAACCGCCACAGCACTCCCTAATGGCTTCCCTCTCTCCCAGCTATTATGACTATCATGTATCATTTCATTTCCTTGATCGTTCATTAGGGCCCTTTCAGACTTCCCTTAAAGTGGTGCCTTCCACTGAAATCAATAGCATCACATTGGTGTGAATGGAAGCTGCATTTGAGCAGCATATGTATGTATTTAGGTAGGTGAGTGTAAGGCACTGGTCTGGCCTGGTTCAGATGTAAAGTAGATCAGGCGCCCATAAACTTCTTATTGTAGAAATAATACATAATACTGTGAAATGCACAATGGTATTGTCTATAAGGACCTCTGATGGACGAGAACCCCATTGTTCTAGGTATTGTACAAACACAGGACAAAAAGACAGTCCCTGCTCAAAAGAACTTATAATCTAAAGAATCTACATCTTCTGCTCATAGCACATCTACAATATTCAGAAGCCTGTGCAGCCTTGGGTAGATCACTTTGCAACTCTGTCCCTCAGTTTCCCCAGTTGTACGTTGCAAAGTGACAGGCGATGCTTGGATGCTAACCTCTACCATGAGATGATCCTATGGCAACTTTTCCAGGGAAGCAGTAGGGACTCTGTTTCTAATTTGCTCCAGGGAGGTCATATTCTTTCCCTCCCCTGTGTCTTGTCTATGGATGAGCTAGAGAACTCCTCTAGTATGAACAGACTGTAGGGCATCTGATGCCACTTGGCTCATTCACAGCCTGATTCTAAGTCTACTGAGGTCAATGGAAAGGGTCCCAAGAACTTCAGTATGTTTTCGATTTGCAGCTCAGCTGGCAGTTGCCGCAGAAACAGAGCCTCCTCCTGCTCGATGGGGCCAAGCGTGGTGAGATGGGTATGTAGCCGCTAGCTTCCCTTCTGCCCTATAACAAGCACCTCAGTGAATTCAGCCTGGGAAGGTGCAGCAGCTACACCAGGGGGCCTCTTTGACACTGGGGGTGAGTTTGACATCTAGTGACCCACACACAAAGATCCCAGGCAGAGGAAGAAGGATGATACTGCACTGAAAGCAATGGAGCTAGAATTATTCCCCACCCCCCGCTCCTCTGAGAACAGCTTCTTGGTGACCTAGAGCCACACAACCAGGTCTCCACTGCTCAGCGAGTGCCTCAAAGCTCAGGAATAATTAATTGCATGACCACAAATCGCAGAATCCAAAGCCACCGTGACAAGGATGCCTTCAAGAGCCTCCGGTGGCTCCTTGGCTATCGGTGCTGCACTGCAGTTCGTTACCTAGTATCTTTGGCAGGGCTGGTCATCAGTGGTCCCTCTCGTTATTTTCCATCTGCGTGTGTGTATCACCGACAAACCCGGGTTGCCAGCCCCAGGGGTAGAACCTGCAAGCAAAGGGTCTAAAGCCCTGCACTCTACCACGGGAGCTAAAGGCCAGCTGGTGTTCAGCTGAGGCTGTAGAGCAGAGACTTTACTGAGCCCAGATGAGGTCTCAGTACCTCTGGGTACTACATGTGGAATAAAGTTTGTTATGTGCATCAAGGGATGTGTGGATATGAACCACCAATCAGAACACAGGCTGCCAGCTGTGGGCGGCTGTAGGCATCCTGCTGATCACCTGGGCAGCACCGGAATCTCTCCTGGGCAGCTGCCCAAGTGCTCAGCTTACCGGGAGCAGTGCTAGTCATGCTATTATTCAGGTCACTCTTCTCATGCTTCGAGGCGCAAGGCAAGATCTGGCTAAACGGCACTGGGGAAGAAACTTCCCCTGAGTGCGGTTTGCGCCCCACAACCATTGCAAGGATTGTACAAGGAAGAGTACAGGACTATAGACTCTCTGTCCAGTCCAGGCTGGCAACCCCTAGGTTCCTCCAAGAACACAGGCAGTTCTGCTTTGCAGGACCAAGTCAAACACACCTTACATCAACTCCTCCTAATCGTACCATAGGCTTGCGCTTTTCTTCCTCTGCCCTCTTCAATGTCCTTACAGCCTGTGCAAGGCCATGGGCTGGACATGAAAATGGAAAGTAATTTTTATGTCTGGCGTTATCCTTTTGCTTCTCTGAGTGGTTCAAGATTTGGCTGGCATAAAAATCAAAGAGGCATGTTACAGGCTTATCCACTGAGCATTATGTTCACAGTTGTCTCATCTTTATGGGCCCCCTGCACACTTACTCAGAAGGACCCTGCCTGCCCATCACTTTCTGGAATGCTGACATGCTGCTGAAAGGCACGGCAGCAACTGGGAGCACAGTAAATTGTTATGCTGTCTGGAGCAGTTCATGCCTACCTCCAGGCTGACTGTCATAAGCAGAGCAGACACTCAGAGCTGGCGGTATGTTCCATAATTAGATTGTACTGAGCCAGTACCAAATGTGAGCTCTGGCTGGATAACTAGGACTGTCTTGCCACAACACTCCAGTCTAACGTGCCAACCATGCAAGCTGGATTATATCATAAATGGCCATTTACGTCAAATATCGCAAATACATCAGGTTACACCCAGTCCTAACAGAGCTGTCACTGACCCAGGTTAATTCCCAGCTTAGCTCTCACATCACAGGCAATGCTGACAGTCAGTTCTGTGGTAAAGTAACTCAAGGTTTATTAGCTCAGAAAAACGAGTAAGAGTTATTGAAAGATTAAAACAGGTAAAAGCATGTGTGCCAGTAAGTCACAGTCTACAAAGGCAGCAGAGATGCAAACAGTAGTCTCTGCGCCAAAGGATGAATGGACAGAAGTCTGATAACAGGAATGCGTCAGGGAACACTTTACCTTCCTGGATGTTCAATGAGGGATTTAAAAGCGTAGCCATTCCTCTGCAAAAGGGTTGTTCCTCAAGATTACAGAGGGCAGCATCTGAATTGGAATTCATTTACAAATTTGACACCTTTAACCTTGGCCTGAACAGAGATCTTAACTATCTTATGCATTATAAGGGCGATTTCCCATTTTTGATCCACATCCTACTTGATTTGCTTCATTAACGAGTCCTACAAGTAACAGGTAAACTTCTTTTTTAATCCTCCCTGCTAGATGAACCCTGGATTCTGTTTTTTCTCTTCCTTTTTCATCTGAGAAAGTGGACTTTGCCTCTGAAAGCATCTAATAAATTTGCTAGTTTCTAAGGTGTCACAGGATTTGTGAATCTACAGACTAACAATGCTAACCCTCTGAGACTGTAGTTCAGAGATTAGGCATTTTTCCTTCTACCCATACTTGTAACGTCTCGCAGTAAACAAATTGGCAGAGTAACTACCTTATAGGGCAGAGGGAAAAAAGAACACTGAGTCTTTGATCTCTGATCATCACACCCAACAATCACTTGGCCTTCCAATGTACAAGAATTAGAATTTTCCTCTTAAAGTGTGCCATTTGCATTTCACAAGGCTTCTTTCCTGTTGGATGGGTTACTAAGTGAGGGATTTATCCACTGTAAATATTTGCTATTATGTTCGAACAGAAGGCAGAGAAGTAGTGTAAAGTGGCCTTGCAGTAGGAGTAAATTACACCCTCTTTTTGGCCACTCTCCACTGCCAAAAGGGCATAAATAGGTCTGAGAATCAGGCCCATAGCTTCTAGAAAGCTTGTGCTCCTAGAGCAGCAATTGAACTGGGGTAAACTCCAGACCTTCCCCTTGCTACCTAATTCACAGTGTGCAAAGGCTATCACATTGCTTTTCAGCCCCTTTTAATTCCTGAGTCTATTTTCTGCTGTCTCACGGAGTTGATTTTCCCTGCACAATATCAAAACAAACCAGAAGTCACGTAGCCTTTAAAGACTAACAAAATAATTGATTAGGTGATGAGCTTTTTTATTTTGATAGAATACAGACTAACGCAGTTATCTCTCTGTTACTATTCATCCTGCATAATATGACCATCGCGTACCATGACGCAGCTGAATTGCAAATTCCAGCTCTGTAGCATATTACACATGCTTTGTTCTGGTTGTAGACATTGCAAAGTGGAAACGCAGTGGAAGATCAGGCTGTCAGCATCTCTCTTTTTCTGTCTGCAAAATACTTTTTGAGAGGTGCCGAAAACCTGAATTAATTGTTTGCTAAACCCTTGGATGTCCTGAGATGAAAGATGCCACAAAGTGTTGTCATTATCGATATAAATGCAAATGCCAAAGGACTGGGCTGCAACATACTGAAAATGTTGATTTAAACATATTTCAAACAAGCTGCTTTCCAGGGGGATGCAGGAGAGAGCTGCCCTGTGAAATAACATTCACAAACATCCTACTGTGAGATCAAAGGCTCTATGGGCATGGGAGGTTGGAAAGTCTTCTCCATCTGAAGCCCGCACTCTATAAAGGACAGCTTCAGCAATGGGACAGTAAGGCAAGTAAAAACAGCTGCCTGGCAGAGAGCCAGCTAGAGACCCCAGCCAGTACAGACAAAAGCAGCCCAAGCAGGGACCTCAGAGAACTCTATAGACTTTCTCTGCCCTGTCCCGCTGACCTTTTCACTGCACACTTCCCCATCCCACCTCTTCGCCTCATGAAGGTACATCTACACTACGCGGAAAATCAAGCCAGTCAGGGTCAATCATCCAGAGTTCCATTTCATGTCTCTGGTAGAGGCACGTGAAATCAAACTATCTGGGGTCAGTAGTTGACCCCTGTGCTCTTCAATATCTCGAGAAGTAAGGGAGGTCAATGAGAGACTTTCTCCTGTCAACTGCCCTCTGTGTGGACAGCCAGGTAAATCGACTGCAGGTAAGTTGATTCTAGCTTACGCAATTGCCGTAGCTAGAATTGTGTATCTACCGTCGACTTACCTACCTAGTGTAGACCAGTTTCATTCCAAGTCCACACCTGCCCATGTTATACGTTGTTCCACACCCACGCCCCTCAGTCCTCCTGCCTTTGTATTTCCTTCCATTTCACTGCTCCCCTCTTAAGTAAATGCCCAACACGTCATTGGCAGCCATCACATCATTCACTCTGCCTGTGTGCTCCACCTCTTCCCCTACTACGGGCCTGTCTGATCTATTTAGATTATAAACTCTTTGGGGACAGGGACACTGTGCTACTTGGTGTGTGTGCAATGCTAAGCATGATGGGCCCCCGCTCTTGGCCAGCCGTTGGGCTCTGCCGTAATTGACGTGAGTAATAAAAAGAAGTGCTGGGCCTTCTAATGGAATTTCCCTGTGCTCCAACACTACCAGACAACAATTCTTTTTTCCCTTTTCATTGCTTTGGTTTATCCCTGCTCCTACCTCTTATCTTTGAACTCTCACTGCCATAACAATCATTTATAAATCCCTACATCTTCATTTTTCTGCTCCGCCTTAAAGAGAAAATGTGTCCTTGGTGGTTAAGAGCCCTACAGTCACACTTTTATGGGCTGTTCAGTCAGAATTTGTGAAATGTTTTGATTGCGTTACTGCCATCTGTATTTTCCCCTTTATTGTTCAAGCCGCAGTGTGTTTAGAAAGAGTTAATCATACATCTGAAATGAGAGATAAGCATTTCACATTTACTGCCACTCTCAGGTGCCATATCTTTTTCATCCCTTTGGCTAGGAGCCGATGCATTTGATCTTTCTAATTCCTGCTTCCCCCATTAACTTCTTAACATCTCTGCAGGCCGTAACAGAGAAGTGTTTTGATAAAAGTGCACTTCAGTGAATTTCACTTATTTAGGGCTTTGACTTGATGGGGGACGATATTAAGGTGTTATGATGTTTAAGATGCACATCCTCAATGGGTCTGCAATCACCCTTAGGAAACTAGGATCTAAAATCTCTCCCTTTACCAAACATTTCTCCTCACCTTCCGCTTTGTGATGGGAAAATATTTGTCTAGGGGTTAGAGCAGGAGACGGTGTTCTGGTTTCTATTTCCAGGTCTGTTGCTTTGAATGAGTCACTTCACATCCGTGTGGGCCAGCGTCCTCATCTATAAATTTTGTCTAGTGATACCTCCCTTGCAGAACGAAAAAGCAGTCAAGTAGCACTTCAAAGACTAACAAAATAGTTTATTAGGTGAGCTTTCGAGGGACAGACCCACTTCTTCAGACCATAGCCAGACCAGACCAGACTCTCCCTCTCTGTTACTATTCTTCCTCGCAGAGCTGTTGTGAGGCAAGAGTTATTAATATTTGTAAAATGCTTTGAAATCCTTAGAAGAAAAGTGCTGCTGTACTATTGTTCCATCATATTGCTGCAGGGCTGCTGAGGATAGCACTGGCATTTAGTTAGTTAGAAAGGGAAAACAGGACACCACAGCATTTGCATATAGAGGAAAACACATTTGCTGAAGGAGAATTCAGCAGGCAACAGCTTAAAAATTCCATGGACCTTTGTAGGTTTGTTTTGATATTCTGTGTGCTCCTAACCCTTTATCACACAGGACCTGCTCTGCCCTCAGGAGGATTAATTAATAAAATGGACCACAGAGTTACTCGTCATTTAATTGCACATCCAATCATATCAAACTCCGTAGGCTATGTCTGCACTAGAGAGTTTATTTGAAAAAGCCAGGGCTCTTTCAAAAAACCCTGTGCAGTGTCTACACACAAAATGCGTTCTTCTGATATTAAATTGGAAGAACGTAGCACTCTTTTTCCAGCAGCCCTCTTCTGCTCCCAGACAAAAAAGGCGTGTAGACGCTCTGGGGGCCCTTTTTTTTGGAAGAGCAGCCCTCCTGGTACTGGATTTTTCAGTTCCTGGCCCATTCTTTCAAAAGAGCGGGGCTGTGTGGATGCTCTCTATTGAAAGAGAAGGTTGATTTTTTAGACCTCCTGTTTTGTGTTTGGATGTGCTCTTTCGAAAGAAGACTTTTTGGAAGAGATCTTTCAGAAGAACTTCTTTCTAAGGATTGCTGTACTGTAGATGTAGCCTAGGTGAGCACAGAGGTTGCTCCTTTAGGGATGCATGGTGATGTTGCTACAAGCTCCAGGAGCACACCAAGATCACCTCTGGAGCCTTTTTAAATAATTAGCATCACTTAACATCTGTTAGTCTATAAGGTGCCACAGAACTTCTAGTTGTTTTTGCAGATACAGACCTACGTGGTGACCCCTCTGATACTTATCACTTAGCTGTTCTCCGGTCACCTGGTACAGAAGCGGATTTAAGCACTAGGTTACGTACCACAGTTGGTAGATCTGCAGTGTAATTGTTGCATTTCTATAGGTCTCTTGGGCGGATCCAAGATGGTCCTGGTGGCTTATCACTGTTTATTTTACCAGGTTGTTCCTAAACCTCCTCTACTGACACCTCTGTCTGGAACAGTTCCTCAGATACATCCCCAGGAAAGGATGGCTTGAGTGTGGGGATCTCCCTTCCCTCCTCTGCAGTGAGGATGGATATAACGATTACATTCAGCTTCCCCACAACAGACTTGTCTTCCAAGAGTGCTCCTTTAGCACCTTGAACATCCCGTGGCCCCAGTGGTTGTTCTTGCTTCTCACGTATTACAAAAAATGTTACTGTTAGTTTGTATGTCATTTGCCATTTGCTTTTCCAATTCTTTTTGGCCTGCCTAATTATATTTTTACACTTCACTTGCCAAAGTTAATGCTCCTTTCTGTTTTCCTCAGTAGGATTTGGGTCCCAATTTGTAAAGGAAGTATTCTTACCTTGAACTGCTTCTTGTACTTTCTTGTTTCACCCCAATGACATAATTTTGGCCCTCTTCCTGCTTTTTTAATGTCGGGTGTACATTTAGTTTGAGCCTCTCTTATGGTGTTTTTAAATATTTTCCATGCAGCTTGCAGGCATTTCACTCTTATAATTGTGCCATTTATTTTCTGTTTAACTTTCCTTGGCTTTGTGCAGTTCTCCTTTTTGAAGTTAAACGTTGCTGTGATGAATTGTTTGGTATTCTTCCTCCGCCCCCGCCCCTGCCCCACCTTACAAGGATGCTGTTACATTACAGTTCCTCTGACTGAGTGGTTCAGCTATATTCACCTCTGAAAACAGATCCTTAGGATTAAACCAAGAATTACCTCTCCCCTTAGGGGTTCCAGCACTAACTCTTCCACAAAGCAATCATTAAGACTATCTAGAAATTTTATCTCTGCACCCTGTCCTCAAGCGATACATGCCCACTCAGTATGAGAACAGCTGGAATCCCCCATTAATACGTTTAGTAGCTTCTCTAATCTCCCTGAGCATTTCACATTCCAGCCAGGTGGTGGATAGCATATTCCTGCTGCCTGTTCTCGTGTTATTGGAGCATGGAATTTCCATCCATTGAGACAGGCACAGTTTGAGTCATGTAACATTTTGTTTTACATTTAACGTTCTGTTTCTTTCACATATAGTGAAAGAATAACCTAGTCTGTCATTCGTATATATTTTGTACTCTGATCTTACTGTGTCCCTCGATCATCAGCATTCCGCCAAGTTTCTCTGAAGCCTGTTATACTCATGTCTGCATTTAATAGCAGGCTCTCAAGTTCACCCACCCTAGTATTTCAGACCCCTACCATTCGTGTACAAGCACTTATAAAATGTGCCACTATTGAGTAGTCCGCTTTCAGGTGATGTAAGTGAATGGGACTCTTGCATGTGTCTGTTTCTCTTGAGTTCCCACCTGTATTTCATCAGCCTCTGTCCTCCCCTCTTTGTTAGGGTATAGATTATCGCCTTTAATAAATCCTCCCCTAGAGATACATTGTTGGAACTGTGCTCTTCTCCATGCCCATTAATTTTCGCCAGCCCTTATGTTAAAAACTCATCTGTCCCTTTTTTAATTTTACTTGCCAGCAATCTGGTTCCCTGTTGTAGATGCTCCTGTCCCAAAAGGTTCATCAGTTCCTAATAAATCTAAAGCCTCCTCCCAACACCAGCTTCTGATCCATGCACTGAGACCCTGCAGTTCTGCCTGTTTAGCAGATCCTGTGTGTGGAACTCGAAGCATTTCAGAGATCCTCGACTTTAGTCTTTTACCTAGCAGCCTGCAGGCTATCACTTACCTTGCCTTATGTCTTTGGCATCTACCATGTCCCACTCCTCCACAGGCATACACATGATGATGAAGAACCTGCTATGGGCTTAACTAACAGAGGTGAGTAGCTCAGACAGTAGAGATTCATGCTTTAAGATCCAGAGGTCTTAAAATCAATCCCTGCTGCCGAAACCCCATCCATGTGTAACCTGGGTCTGGTTACTTCCTTGGCTCCCCTGGACTCTGCTTAAAAACTGATAGCGCATTATAGCTTCAGATGAGATTCTGAGCATCTGCAGTTCCTACTGAAGGGAATGGATTGGAATAGTGCACAGTTCTAAACCAAAGTGTGATCCTCAGCTCATTGAAGCCTTTGGAGTTTTGCCAGTGACTTTGGGGTGAGAGTGGTGGGGGAAAGGATTGGGTTCTTAGTGTCATTGTTCTATGCAACATGTGATTAATGTACATTGTAAGAATTATACACATTGTCTCTTGGGGGGAACTGCAAAATCTGTAGAAGAAAACTCCTTTGCCTCACTAAAAGGCTCTAGCCTGTTCGTTCAGGGGCAAGGCCCAATTTTTTTTTAATAGAAACAAGAAGTCTGTTTCCAATACATTTTATTCCATGAAAGATCAATACACCAGAATTAGCTGTCAAGCCAAACTGCTGAGTTCCTTTGTGCCCTATTACCCATGGAGCGAGGCCTCTGCATAGAATAACCTAGGCAAGGAAGGAACTCTTGCCTGATTAGATGTGGTGAGTTTATATGACATGGGAATTTATTAGTGAGACCAGCTTAAGGGAGGAAAAGCCCCTCTTTTGTTTGTGAATTAGATACACAGTTTTGAGTCTAACCCAGGGTTGTTAACATCTAATAAACTCCATTCGCTGCTTTCCTGAGGGACAGGTTTATCTGCATAGCAATGTTTTCTTGCTTTTTGACAAACCCTAAAGAGTATGGAAATGAAATTTTCCTTCTTCCTTACACCCAAATCCTTTTTTATTAAGTTACTGATGTGTATGAAATTTGCTATCAGCTAGGAGCTATAGAGACCTCTGCTGTGTTTTTCTTATGGAAAATGGCTTTTTCTTAAAGAGGAACTGTGACCGCCAGGCAGGATGAAAGCCATACATTGCCTAACGCCAGACATGGAGCTTTTCCCTACCCACACGTTGGTGTGATGACAGTGAGAAGAGGAGTCAGCTCTCGCTCTCCATGGAGAGAGAACGAGAGAAGGTAGGAAATGTCAGCTTGTAAGACAAAGCCTAGGCCAGTGACTAGAGAGAGAAGCTGGCAGTGAGGACACGTATCACTGCTGTGCCAGAGACTCTCCCAGTGAGATCTAGGACAAGTGACATTTGTACCCTGGGGTTAATACCCATGCCCTGCCTTGAGGCAATTGTGAGGAGAAATACATGCTAAAAAAAGTGAATAGGCCCATTCCTACAGTACGAGCTGGGGGAGGGGCACATAAGTACCTAAGATGTAGATGAGGAGCTCATGGATCAGTCTTGGTCACTGGCTCCAAACCAGGGCAGGTCAGTCTGGTGCTGAATGTCCAGGCACCTGAAGTCTATTTAATGCCCTCAACAGGCCCTTTCAGCCTCCTGCTTAGGTTTTAATGTAGTTCATTGCACGCTGGTATCAGTGGGGTGAACTGAAGGACTCTGTCTCCTTGGTGGACAGACACCCATGTCTTAAAAGCTCTCCTGGCTGTTGGGACAAATCAGCTCTGTCATGGGAAGTCTCGGCAGCAAATCTCATAGGGACCATGGAGACTGAGTTACCTGCTCACCGCAGCCAGGACTGGGACACTTTGCCAGGACATCACCGGCGTGGGTGTGATCTGTGGGTAAGTGAAGTCCATCAGCATCCAGGATCATTCCCTTGCACACTATGCAGTGGATAGAGAAGTCCCCAGTGGGTCACTGTGGGAACCAGTGGGAGATAAGTGTTCTAGTTAATTGTTGCCATAGAAATGATTTATTTGTACCCTCCTATGAAGACAGGTTGCACAGGAGGGTGTGTACTCCTGCCCTGCTCTGTGTTTATAAACTTGTGCTCCAACAAACGGATGAAATAAACAACCGGGTGTGTCTGTGGCAGTGGTTCCCAACCTTCTCAGTTACGCAGCACACTTCAACGAGACAGAAAATTCCACAGCACAGCCACTGGTGTCATCTATATTGATAGCTTATAAATGTCACATTTACTTCCATTTACAATGGCTATGGTCTTACTAGAGAGGTTTGCACCATGGCGGTGCATACAACAAGCTAAACCAGGACCAAACGCGTTCATGTTTCACATCCACCACAGAACACATGGTCTTCAGCAGCGAGCACAGACACATTTTCTAAATCTGCTCAAGACCATGCTGGGGATGTTGAGAGTAAATGAGCAACCACTGAAAGCAGCTCTCCACCCCACCAGCCCATTGGAGCCAGGGCATGGCATTTAAACTGCGTCCCAGCTCCAAAAGGCGCCCACCCTATTCATTTCCCTCTTGCCACAGCAGGGAATGGGGGGTGGGCTCTCCACCAGCTCATATGGATTGGGAAGCAGCACTTCAGCTGCCTCCCAGTGCAAATGGGGGTCCTGCAGGTTTAGCATTTCCCCTCGTGGTGTCTCTGCAAAGAGCCACCACAGGGCAGAAACTGACAAAGTCCCAGCTGGTGCAGCATCTTCAATTCCTGCCTCTCCCTCCTTGCAACGTCTCTGCAAAGAGCCACAGTGAGGGGCAATTAATGAAATTTCACAGCACACTTGGACAGTTCTCATGGCAAACCTGTGTGCTGTGGCACACCGGTTGACAACCACAGTACAGCAGGTCCAACATTTGTCATCAAAATTTTACTATAACAAAACTAACTTTCAAAATATGATACATATTTTTCTGAACAAAATTCTCCTCTCACCCAAAAATGTTCCGTTATCAAAAACTTGTGGGGAAACAGAGGAATCAGTTTGGGATTTTTTTTTTCACAACGAGTCTAATGAAACATTTTTCAGGGGTAAGTTGAAGAAAAATGTCCTGACCCACTCTGGGAACAGAAGTGCAGTATAGCACTTTTGTGTCGCTGTGAGCACAAGCAGCCTGTGCACATACACCAGCTTGCCACATGCTTCAGCTGTCCCAGGCAATTTTGACACTATCAGCCATGGTCCCCAAATGTGCAGAGACTTATTCAGCAGGACCTATACGTAGAGCCGGTTGAGAATTTTCAGCCAACTTGACCAGAAGAGTTTTTAAAAACTTCATTTCAGGTCAAACAAAATGTTTTGTTCCACCCAAAACTAAATGTTTCAGGTTGATTTTTGAGCTTTTTTCATTTAAAATAAAATTAAAGTAATCTCAAAATGAAAATGCATTTCAAAGCAAATGGCTGATTAATTCAAAGCCTCTTGAAACAAAACATTTCAGATTGGGTAGGTTTATTGCTGACCAAAATAATTCAAAGAAATTGACACATATTTGAAAGAATACACCTGAATTTGCATTTTTTTTGTGTTGAAAAATAGCGCCCCCTGAAAGTTTTTGCCCTGATCTTATCATCACCCTAATTTTCACGCAGGAATAGATACTTTGGCACATGGCTCAGATATGGAGCAACCACTTTGCTGAGCAGAGAGCTCTTTGCATAACGAAAAGTAACCATATTGGCCGTGTCATTTAAGTAAGTGACTGCCTCACAGTTCGTCACCCCATTAATAAACCATCTGAGTGACATGCTTCTGATTGGTGAGAAGGTCTGCCCAAACTTTCATTCAAATTACTCTCTGGAATTCGGCCACACAGCCTGTTTTATTTTCTCTCTCTCATCACAGAGATGCTGTCATCGCAATGCCATCTTAGGAATACATCAGAAAATACCAGTTGCCGTATGCCATGTAATATTTCAGAGCAGATGAAGGGCTCCCACTTGGCACAGCATTTCTTCGGCTGATCAAATTGTCCCCATCTGTTTGTCCCTTGCAATGATAATGAAGGTGGCAGTGGAAGAATCGACTGCATGCTCTCTTTCTGTTTCCATTTTTAAATCTATTGGATTGCACGCTAGGAGAGCGGTAAAAACATCACTCCCCATCAGAAAATGACTGCCTCATTTTTCACACAATCTTTACCCATATGTAAAGTCTGTTTTTCCACTCAGCCCTCATTTTTCAAGGCCTCTTCCTCAAGGTACAATTATCTTGTTGGTTAATAAATAAGACACTTCTGGAGGAAGGGAGGGAATTTATGACATTAACAGCCCAAAATGGGCAGCGAGAGACAACTGCAGGGGCCTGTGCAAGTCCTTGTTTTTCAAGCGGTGTGCCATGGCACACTGGTGCGCCACGAAAACTATCCAAGTGTACTGTGAAATTTCACCAATTTCCTCTCACCAGGGCTCTTTGCAGAGGCACCACAGGGGAGGGAGGGAATTGATGATCCCACGCCAGCTGGGGCTCAGGGTTGGTCAATTTTCCCCTGCCCTGGCTCTTTGCAGAGGCTCTGCAAGGGAAAATCCCAATCCCGCAGAAGAACATTGGTGCCAGGATGCTTCCTGGCCTGAAAGGGGTGGCAGGGATCCCCACCTCTCCACTGTGACAAAGAGGGAGGGAGGGCAGGACCCTACTCGAGCTGGATACAGCTGAAGTGCTGCATCCTGGCTCCAACGAGCTGGCAGGGAGGGGAGTCTGCACTCTGGAGCCACGTCCTCCTCCCCACCCCCTGCGAGTACTCAAGTAAAAAGTGTCAGGAGTTACACTAGCGTGGCACTGTTTACTTGCCCTCATTTTTCCCCAACGTGTTGAAGCTGGTGTGTGGTGTGGCGGGTTTGAAACAGTAATACCTTTGCTGTGTGCACTGCCATGTTACAAACCTCTCTAGTAGGACTGTGACCATAATAAATGTACATAAATGGGATGTTTCTGAGCAATCAGTTCAGCTGAGAAAAGTAGGGTGTGCGGTGGAATTCTCTGTCCCATTGAAGTGCTCCATGTTATGGAAAAGGCTGGGAACCGCTGCTCTACACAGACAGAAGCCAGGCTGAGAGGGACTGCTCCTGCGGGGGCTACTTCAGCCAAGTAGCTGTTGCCTTCCCTACATCCCACATCCTGGGTGGCGTGTGAACTGCTGGCTGAGGGAGGCTAGTCCCTACCCCTGCCCCCTCCACGGCCCCTGAACTCAGAGTCTCCCGACCTACCACAGCCGCGAGCCCTATCTCCGTGCTGGGTAGCGTCTGCAGCCCCTCCTCCCCTGCCTGGAGGGAGAGCATGAGGTATTACCTTAGCCCCTCCTGTTCCCCTAGCACACAGCAGGCCCAGGAAGGCCAGCACCCTGGCCCCAGTCCCTGGAGCCCAATAGCACAGCCAAGCATAAACCTGAGGACAGACCATGGGCACAGCCACACTAGGCTGCCAGAGCAGGAAAAATCTCCCTCAGCCTCTAGTTCCCTCTACCATGACCCAAATGTCTCCCGCCACCAGGGCTGAGCGAGATCACCACTGCTCCATGCATGAAGGGAAACACATGTAAATCTGAATCCTCAGTTTGGAATGGAAGATGTTGTAGAAGGTGTAGATAAGGGAGGCTGTGAGTACTTAAGAAGGGTTGAAAGCAGAAGTAATAAACCTCACAGGCATCCTAGCAATAAATATTTGGACACTTTCAAGGTAAGTCAGTCTTAATTGAGCTATGTTTAGTTTTCTGCAGGCCAAAGTAATAAGGTTTCTGATAAACAGAGACCACTCTAGCTAGAGAGTTTGCAGAGAGATGTTAATGCCAGCCACTGAGGTTCCCCGGGCTTTGCACACACGCACACAAGTTCAGAGGAGTGCTTTGAGAAGTTCTCCCTTTCCTGCCACTGCTGCCTTTGGGGGAAAATTGCCACTGTTTTTCCATTTTGCAATTTCACCCAAACGCATTTTTGGCAAATTAGTTTTCCCCCACAGCAAAAACATAAAAATGCAACTTTTTCACCCACTCAACTGGAAGCTTCTTTTTGCTTGAAAATGGGCCCTTTTCACTAGAGTCCCATATTACTCCAAACTAGATCCAAGTTCTCTCTAAAATATTGCCTGCCCAGTTAACTTTTTCAAGATTTGGCCCAGATAAGTCTTAACAAGGTTAGGGGAAACCAGAGTTTTTGGCTTTTATCAATATTTCATTTGCTGCTAACTGGCCGTGCACAGATGGACAGGAAAGAATCCCTTTTCAAGCAACGCTGCCATTTCTGAGATTGTAACCTTTCACTGACCTCTCCCTCCAAAGATTAGCATGATTTTAACATAGAAAAAGCAGATCAAAGCTGAAATGACACCAGTTACCTGTTCCGGTTTGCATTCCTTTATGACTCTTGGGATTGTATGCCTGATCAACTCCACCCTCTTCCCTGGGGATACATCAAGCAATAATGTTTCATTATTTCCTGCCATGAAACAAATTTCAACTTATTTTTTTAAAAACAGCCAAATAAATTTCTGTCCCTTAAAGCTCCCATTGTGGAACTGGGGAAATGAGAAGACATAAAGCAGTGGAAATGAGGAGAACGTAATCACAGGTCTCTTTAATAGGTTGAATTTCCTCTTCAGGAACTGCTTTGCATATCTGCCAAGCAATAAAGTTCAAAACATTCTTGAAGATCCTGCCAGTGAAGCAGGAAAGCAAACACCAAGAACTCCTAGTCGAGCCCAGATCAACAATAACGATAAAGGGTTATTACCTTCTGATGGCAGGTTGATGGGAGCTGTTATTTGGGCCCAGGTTTTTGAACCTTAGACACGGGCCTAACTTTTGACTCCCATACTTGAAACCCTTCCCATGTGAGACTCACCCATTGTCACCCGGGGAGTCTGATCAACGCATGGTATTGAAGCTGGCCATCCAAGCTCCGAGCCGTCTGTGTTAACGGCAAGATCATTCTTCTTCCCAGGTCTTGGAAGTTAGGCCACTTAGTCAAGTGCTAAATATGGATTTAGGCACCTTGATCTGAGCAGATTGATCTTAAGCACCCTGACCTGCTTCTGAAGATTTGTCCACAGGCACAAATCCACAAAAATAAAGAGAGCTGCATGAAAAGCTCATTTCTCTGGGCAGTAAATTTTTGCTGGCTGTGGCTAGTTTCTCAACCTATTTGCTTTAATCTAAACCACAGGAATGTTCATCTCCTGCTCTATAAGCTCTTTTCATGAGGATGAGTAGGGGTTAGATGGCAGGTCCATCTGTTATCATTAGAATGAGTACAAGTGTAGTGATTATGCATCACGGTCATATGACCCATTTAAACAAATTCTTATTAACCACAAGACATATATTTTGTTCCTGAAATCCAGAGATAAAGCCTGAAAGCAGGTGGTAGAACTGCACCTGCAAATCAATGTTTCTTGGGCTTTTTCAAGTAAATTTAATCTGGTGGGCAGGGCATCCTTCAGTCAAGTAACTTTTGGACCATATCTGTCACTTGCTGCAGGTGCTGTTCCTGGGTGTGGGTTTTTTGCTGCTTCGGCAGATTTTATTGTTTAAAGATAACATGGTCAGATGCTCAGCATGTGTAAACCAGCAAGGCTCTAAGGAAGTCAGTGGAGCTACGGAGATTTTACTAGCCGAGGATCTGACCCAACCTACAGCCCCTGGCAACCTGCTGTCGGGAGCTAATAACGCTTTATCGTTATTGAGCTGGGCTCCACTGGGAGTTACACTAGGGTAATTGAGAGCCCATCTGCCTTCATACTCCGTGATTCTGATCTCTGGGTAAGTCCCTTTCATCCCAGTATCTAACAGCATTTCATGGGACGGATGGCTACGGGCCCAGCTCTGATGTATTACTAGCTCTGCATAGCACTGTACTCCACAAACAGTGCCAACCAGTCGGTGTGGGGCAACTTGCTGTGAAAGGCCCAGCCTTTGAACTCCTTCCTCCCACTGCTCAGCAGTCACTCCACAAACGGACCCCTTCAGTGCGGCAGTTCTGTTCTTGGGAGTGACCAAGTAACCGTGGGAAGAAGGCATTCTGAGGCAGTCCCAAAGTGTGTGAAGAGACCACAATCTGGCCCGTGGTAGATATTCCCAACCCAGAGCTCAGCTCCACCAATCTCAGCCCCTCCTGCCACCTGTGTGCTCTCCCTCTGATGCTTCTGCTCCCTGGAACACCTGCCAACAGCAGCGCAGCCTGGCTGACGTGCTTTCTGGACGCTCGCTTTGCATGGCTGCTGCCACCTCCCTCCAGCCCCTGGGCAAGGGGGATGGGGTATGTCTCCCTGTGCTGTTCCGATACCCAGTGTTCGTGTGGCCGATGGGAAGCTGCGGGGGTAGTGTGTGCCTGCCAGCAGCAGCTCACAGATACCGGCCCCTTCCACCTCGGAGCTGCTGCTAGAGCAGGATGCCCCGGGTAAGCACGGCACCTCCACCCCCAAACTGCCTCCTGCACCTGCACCCCTCACGCCCTGCCACATCCCAGAGATTGCACTCAGCACCCAAACTCCGCCCCAGAGCTGCGTTCCCAGACCCCCTCCCACACCTCCCGGAGCCTGGCCCTTCACTCCCTCCTGGCCCAAAACTCCCTCTCAGAGCCTGTACCTTGCACACCAATCTTCTGCCCCAGCCCAGAGCCTGCACCCAGCATCCAAACTCACAGGCTGGAGGAGGTGAAACATTTTGTAAGAGCAGAAATATACCAGGCTGACCTAGAGGCCTGCAGTGTGCGGGCAGCGGAGGGAGGGGAGAGGGGAGGGAAGAGGATTTAAAAGCAAGAAAAAGCCACAGCAACAATTACTGGTGTAATATATGCCGCTTTTATACCCTCTCTTCGTCTATGATCTTTGCTCATTACTGCTGTTTCCATTACCTAAGTAATGGCCTAAAAAAGGCAAATATGCATTATTTTAGCATTTGGGGGAGCTATTAAAGTCCTTTATTACATTTGATTTGGGCAGGTTTAAATATAATTGATTTGATCCCTATTTAACCATACTAGCTTCTACTACACATCCAGAATTATCCTGGTTTAATGACCAGTTTAATCATGGGTAGTTACTTGAATGGATTTGCTCAGTATACCTGAGCATGCAATGCATATGTGTGTGTGTTCTGAAGGGAATGCTTACGGCAATGAAGAACTTTACTTTATGGCTGAGTCTCGCATGGAGGTATTTCCTTTGTAGATCCAGGAAGCACACACACATTAATATCTAACTGATGACTTGTAACTATTTCACCATGAGTTTCTCGGGATAGTGCTTGTCAATATTTGGATCTGGAAGGGTCTTTTCAGTGTGATGGCCGCTCAGTGGATGACGCTGCAACGAAGGAGTGACTGCTGTTTACGCTAACAACCATTTGAGCCATTCTGGCAGTGCAAAGGGATCTTATAGTGTGAGTATATAATAATCACACATACCTTAAGGCCCTTTTTACACAATCTGAGTGACATAAAGGGGCATTAACATAAGCGTGAACCAAACCTGAACAGTCAGGGACTTGACTTAGTTGACTTAAACCCTTGTACTCCGCATTGAGCATAGGTCATCTAGAAGTGTCCTCCACTTCACTCTATCTCAGGACAAAACTTCCAGCTGACCCCAAAAGTACCCCAGTTGTTGTCCTTCAGTCTCAGTAGATCTTGTCCATGTTGTCCGAGGTCTTCCTCTTTTTCGAAAGAGATATGCAAAGGAGGTAAATCAAAATGCAAATAAGGTATGCATTTGCATTCCCTTTATTTAATGGGAAGAAGGATTCTTTCGAAGAGGGGGTTTACTTTTGAAAGAGTAGCGTGTACCCTGGCTTTCTTCTTTCAAAAGAAGTTCTTTCAAAATGAGACTGATGAAGTGAGTCAGTGCTCACAAAAGCTCATGCTCAAAACTTTTCTGTTAGTCTATCAGGTGCCACAGGACCCTTTGTTGCTGTTACAGATCCAGACTAACACGGCTACCCCTCCGATACTTGAAACCATAGTTAGTAGTTCTGCAATTCAGTATTTGTGTCCTTCAGAACTCTTGGGGGAAAGCCATCTGGTCTTGATTCATGTATGTTTAATTTACCATTTGGTTATAAACCCTCTTCCATTGACATCACAGTCTGGACCACTTGCTCAGATTTGCCACCTATAAAGAATGGTTCAGGTGAGACAATCTTTTTCACATCACCCATAGTGAATACCAGTGCAAAGAATTGAGTTATCTTCTCTGAAAGTGCCTTGTCAACCTTGAGTGCGCCTTTAGCACCTTCTGATTATACAGCTATTGTCCTGCTTCTGACGTACTTTAAATAATTGTTGTCTGTCTACCTCCCCTATAATTTGAGGAACTGAACATTTAAATTTTATTTTTATTAAAGAAAAGACACAGCACACACAGCTAACATCATTTTTTAATGTCAATAGATATTGAAATACAAAAGGTTAAACCTCAAAAACCATTAAGCAAAAATTGTGAATAGCACACAGCAAAATACATGGAATAAATACTCTTAACTCAGACTCTAACAAGTTCTCACCCAGCATGTTTCTTACTTTGCCTATCTGTGAATTTCAACTGGATTTTTTTTTTTGGTTGGCATGTGGAGGGTGAAATCAACATGTACCAACAAAACATTTATCCTTCCAAACCTAATTACATTGGAAGCCGCCTTCTCTGTGTGTAGTTTGGCATTAGCATTCCAAAGTATACTAAGCTTCCCTTTGACAGCACCCTTCCAAATGTTCTGCCAACCTGCTGCCTTGGGAGTGGTTGAATAGACCACTGATAGTTGGACAGCATGCAAGCTACCACACAAATATGCCTAAAAGCCACACTATGCTGGCAGGGATCTAGCCAGACAACAGAATAATTTTAAATAAATTTCTTCTTGTCCTAAAAAGATGCCCTAGGAGCAAGAAAAGCACAAACTGCAGAGAAAAAAAAGAAAGCCAATGGCCCCGAACTGATCAGGGCATTTTGACACAAGCTGTAATTGATCAGTGGAGTATCTGTTCTAATATCGTGGCAGGAACACAATAATCACCGCTCTGTATTACATGCCTGTTCAACATCAGCCTCAGTGTCCTGCCTCCTGGTGAGTCTCTTGTTGATTTTTACTTTTCATGTTCAAGAATGAGGCCTTTCCATCCCAGGTTCCAAATCAAGGCCCAAACTCAAGCCAGTCCAAGCAGGAAAGAGATCATATAAATTATTTTCAGAAGAAGCCCACGATCAAGAACAGATGAATGCTGGTTTGTTATTTATTAAACACAAAGAAGGGCACATTACAGTCCTTAGTTGCTATAGTATAAACCCAAACTATCTCACTTGTGGCTTGTATACTAGTGTAACTGACCACAGAATTTGGCACTGAAGCTACTAATGAGCCTAGTTATCCACTGGTATGTGCAGAGCTGGGTAGTATGCCTTTAAATCGTTTATGATCCCTGTAGAGGCCCTCAAGATTTTGTTCTTCATAAGCCACCAGAACCCTGCAAGAGAAATACTGTGCATTGATACCTAAGCCATAATTTTTTTCTGTTGTATGTTTTAGGGTTTCAATACCTTCCAGACATTGACTGCCCTGTCCAAAAGTTTAGCTGAGTTATATTTTGAGCTAGACTGGGAAAATTTGTGCTTGTCCACATGGGCTAAACAAACATATCAATGTTTGTTGCATCATTGTTTTTGCCAACTTGGTCTGATCTGGTATGTTATAGAAACTTGCTAGCAAGAGTGGTCAGTGTTTTTTTTCTTTTTTCTCTCTTGTTTTTCAGCATTTCAGCAAACACCTGAACCTACTCCTGCAAAAAAATTAAAAAAAAAAAAAAAGAAAAACCTTTGTGGTGGGGTTCAGAGAAACAGACTTCTGATCCAAAACATGAGTGCAGGAATGTGAAATGGCTTGAATGTCTTTATACCTTGAATTTATGAACTGCAATCCCCCTTCCCTGACGAAATTGTCAACACAGAGGAAGTTTGTCATCAGGAACCAGCTGGGCAGCTACACAACAGCGTTCAGGAGAGAACAAACCTTCCAGCCATCATCACTTCACTGCTACCTGGAGAAACTGGCTCGGATGGCTGGCAGAGGAATGTGCAATAATGGCCTTCAGTCAATGAAAACAGGTTTCCCAAGGAAAGCGCCAATGCCTAAAATAATATAAGTGGCAAAAGGTATTGCAACAATGCAGCCAGAAATCAAATAAGATGGGAAGAAGTCTGAACTGTCAACCAAAGTCACTGAGGCCCAACTCTTCAAAGGTATTTAGGTACTCAACTCCCACTGAAATCAATGGAATTTATGTGCCTAAATACCTTTGAAGAGCTTGGACCTTGGAGTTTTGCCACTGATTACACTGAGAGCTGGGTTGGGTCCTAACAACCTGAGCCTCCAAAGTTCTGAACGCCACCTGGATGAAACTCATCCCTGTGCCAAGGACCTGTGAGTCACTTATGACTTCGTAAGAAGGCTAACAAGTACATAGGTTTTGGCTTGCCCCTCTGCTCAGATCGGTTCCTGCTCTCTGCCGATGCTGAGGACCATCAACTTCCTTCAGAAGTAGATGAGGCTGTTCAGTATTGTTCAGGATTAGACCCTGGGCTAGTTAGCAGCCCGAGGCCTTTCTGGGTGCATAGAATGGAAGATTTAAAAGGAAGACTGATAACTCTATGGCAGTTAAGGAACTGCACAGGGAATCACTATATGCTTTTGATCAGTCTAATGACCCCAGCATCTCTACTCCTTTGCGTGCACTCAGGAAATTAAATTTATAGTATCTTTTGAGATGGGATGACCTTGTCACACATGTTGTCCATGTGTCAATGGAATGGCATCCTTATTCTCTGCAGACATATTCCATATCCTTTGTAAACTTATGATGTATTTGATTGATCTCCACAGCTAGAGATCTGCAATGAAGCCCAAGGCCATGTTAGACTGGCCCAGCATCAGCTTAGTTTCCAAGCCAAAACTCAGGTCAGGCTCTGAAAGGATTGGAATGAAACAGAACCAAATTCCAAACTCTGAGGAAATTTACAATGCAAATCTCAGGGTTTCACACTCAAGTGAAACAAATCTTGAACATTTCACTTGAATTTCCATTTTCCTAAATCCCTGTAAAAGTGGTCCTTCAAATGCCATGTGTCTCCATCAGGACTGTGCATGGTGATAGTACCAAAACAGCATTTTGGCTAAAAATGTAGATTCAGCAATATCAAAACATTTCCCAAATTTATGTTGATTTTTGCCCCGTTATTTTGGTTGAAAAACAAACTTCTGAAAAAATGAAAAGAGTTTGTTTCAAAGCATTCTGACTTTTCAATATGAAATAACCTTTCATCTCCTAAATTCCTCTAATTTTAGTTCTGTTAATTTTAAAAAAAATTAAAAGTGCTCAAACTACAAGCAAGATGTTTCAGTTCAGGTAGGAAAAAAATACAATTTTGTTTAACTTGAGTCACTGGAAAAGGTGAAAAAATGGGTTTTGGTTTGAAAGGAAAAATTATTGAATTTCCAGAAAACCAGAACTATTCATTAATCACACAGTTCTAGTTTCAGTGGCTCTGTGGCAATGTCTCCTCTATTTTTTCCATCTGTGGGCAGAATAAATCTTGTTATGTGCACCACGGCATGTGCTGCTGTGCACCCCACCAATGCAAACACCTGCTGCCAGCTGTGGGTGCTCTGCTAATCAGCTGGGAGGCAACTAAATTTGTCCTCAGCAGCTGTCTGAGCACTCAGCTTACAGGAAACACTGCCCCATGGCTTCACTGACAGTGTTTTCTGCAACTCTGCACCCTCGCTCCATGTCAGGAGGAGTTCTCCTCCCCAGTCCATTGTAGCTTCACTGTGATGCAAAGAGCTGTTCTCAGGGATTAGAATTTGTCTCTGAATAGGCCTAATTGTCGGCAGAAATGTAAAGATTGTTTCTTGAACAATGACTTGGTTGCTTTGTGGTTTCATTGGTTCCCCAGTGCCACTGTCTCACACAGATTCCCCTGCCCCCAGAGTGCTTGTAGGTTGTAGCATACATTTCTGGCATATGTCAGACACTGCCATACTTTAAAAGCATGAGATCAAAAGAAAAGGAAGCGGACTGCTATCCCTTTGTCAACTGCAGTATTTCTACCTGTGATCACAGCATGGCTTCCAGTCCTTGTGTGGGCCCAAGAGGAATTGTTGCCAGACACATAATCAGTTTTACCACCATATTCATTGTTTCCTGAAGGAAAGTACACAAGGAAAAGACTGACTCACACCCTCTGTTCTCCATCAGCGCAAATATTACTTCCTTTATACGTATAGAGTCTGTCTTGTTGCATAAACCAGAGAAAAAACCCTGGCACGGAATCCTCTTCAGCTATAGTTGGAAATATTCATATAAGATACAGACCAAGTACTCTTCAAGAAATTTTATTGCTTCTGTATGTATCAGAGGAGTGGCCAAGTTAATCTGTATCTTCAAAAACAACAAGAAGTCCTGAGGCACCTCATAGACTGACAGATATTTTGGAGCATAAGCTTTCGCGGGCAAAGACCCGCTTCATCAGATGCAGTCTGTTAGTCTATTGCTTCTATAAGCATTTTAGTCTTATGTCCATTTCCCAATGGATCAAAGATTTCATTGAAAAGCAAAAAGGGATGGGTAATGGGTTGTAACCCTCATTACATCTCCAAAGTTCCATCTGGATCCAGGTCTCAAGCTCTCCCAAGCTTAGAGCTCTGGAGCTTGGGGTTCATCTACTATAAAGACGGGGAGTGGGCTTTTGCACAAGTTGATTCAAGATCAGGGCTCACATTCTGAGCTCCTGCACAGGTCAGGAATGTCGAAATCCAAGATTATGAAACAACTCTAACTCTGTGAGATGAACATTTGTTTTGGAGATCTCCACTTCAGGATAATGCCTTTGATAACCTTAACAAAAGTTTGGTGGGAATTTTGAGGCATAGGTCTGGGGTGGCTCTTCATGGATCCACATATGCTGATTGGCTCACCTCTTGCAGAGTTCACACAGGGTAGAGTTCTTCTCTTTGGGTAGCTGGAACAAACTTTAGGGGATCTGCTGCTCTTGGCTACGTCTACACATGAAGCCTATATCGAAATAGCTTATTTCGATGTAGCAACATCGAAATAACGTCTACACGTCCTCCAGGGCTGGCAACGTCGATGTTCAACTTCGACGTTGCGCGGCACCACATCGAAATAGGCGCTGCGAGGGAACGTCTACATGCCAAAGTAGCACACATCAAAATAAGGGTGCCAGGCACAGCTGCAGACAGGGTCACAGGGCGGACTCAACAGCAAGCCGCTCCCTTAAAGGGCCCCTCCCAGACACAGTTGCACGAAACAACACAAGATACACAGAGCTGACAACTGGTTGCAGACCCTGTGCCTGCAGCATGGATCCCCAGCTGCCGCAGCAGCAGCCAGAAGCCCTGGGCTAAGGGCTGCTGCCCACGGTGACCATAGAGCCCCACAGGGGCTCGAGAGAGAGCGTCTCTCAACCCCTCAGCTGATGGTCGCCATGGCGGACCCCGCTATTTCGAAGTTGCGGGATGCGCAACGACTACACGGTCCCTACTTCGACATTGAATGTCGAAATAGGGCGCTATTCCTATCCCCTCATGGGGTTAGCGACTTCGACGTCTCGCCGCCTAACGTCGAAGTTAACTTCGAAATAGCGCCCGGCGCGTGTAGCCGTGACGGGTGCTATTTCGAAGTTAGTGCCGCTACTTCGAAGTAGCGTGCATGTGTAGACACGGCTCTTGAGGAACAAGCAAATGTCTGCCCCTATCACAGGTTCAGGGACGTACACTCTAACCAGAGGAACAGTTGGTGAGCATGCAGGGCATTCAGGGCCCATGGCCACAGGGGTCCTAATGGAGTGCATGGCGACCCACAGCCCCCTCTCACATACAGCGTGCAGACATATGGCTGCAGGAGTTGGCTGCTTCCATCAGCAGCATGGGGGCATGGCAACAGACAGACTGGCGGCACCGTGGGCCATATAGAAATGTTAGATGGGCTAGATCCAGTCCACAGGCCATATTTTGCAGCCCGGTCTAGTCTGACCTCCTTAATAGTACGGGCCATAGACCTTCACCCAGCCATTCCTGCAGCGGAGGCAATTATACTTCCCAAACTCAAAACTGAGCAGTTCCAAACCTCAGAATGGACTACCACAACTGGCTGTATCAAGGACAGAAATAGGGAAATGTGCTGGCTTCCTCCCGTTTCTCCTATAACCCTAAGGCGTGTCCAGATGAGTCCTCCATATGGAGAGTCTAAAACCAAACCAACACACCCAGGCAACTTTTGGCTGTTTTTGTTTTTTGTTTGGTTGGTTTTTTAAGGTATACAAAATATCTCAAATGGAACACGATTGTACGTGAGTGTGTTTTGACACAGCAAACCTTAGCTGTAAACTGTGCATGTCTACAGCTAGGGGACAAGTGCTCAGAAATCAGCAGCTTGTGTTGGAAAGGGCTGAAGGAGTCTTCACAATACTGCAAATGGAGCTGCAGGAGCTAATGATAGAAAGACAAGAACTTGCAATTAATCTCCAGGCCTGTTTTTCAAGAGTCACTCATTTATACCAATTAGCTACATTGTTTCATTTGAGAGAATTGGAGATTTTTCTTCTTTTTTGTGCCTGTAGCTTCTTTTAAGTTTTCAGCCAGTGCGATTTTTATTGCTCTATTTCTTGTTCAGATTGCAATAATTTGTCATTGATGTGTAGACAGTTTCTTAACTACTCCTGTGTTGGAAATAAAAGAACCAATACTGCTTGGAAGGTAGTCTCCAGGGTCCTGCAAAGCAGAGTATTATTGAATGGCTAGGTATTAAGGATGCAAAGACCCTCCCATAAAGCAACACATAAAATGTGAGCTACCTTCCCATTTAAATGCAAAGACAGCGCAGTGCAATCATTCAAACCCAAGGACTTATTAGCATTAAAGCCAGGCTGAAAAGCAGAATTGGGAGAGGTTGTCACCTGAATTTATCTTTGTCACCTTAATTTTGGGGAGTATAAAAATACCAGCCTCAAGCCATGGGGCTTGGTTTTCTTTTAAAGAAAAGGGGTCTTTTGACCTATCTTCTTGCATTTTCTTTGTGTCCAGTGGAGTTCTTCTTCTGATGATTCATAAACTTTCAGGTCAGAAAGTACACCTGATGATTATAGCCCTACCCAATTCACCGTTGATTTTGGTCATTTTCACAGCCATGGGATTTCATTTCATGAGTTCAGCTACTTAAACCTGAAATTTCATGGGTGGTGTAATTGTAGGGGTCCTGACCCAAAAAGGAGTTGTGGGACGATTGTAAGGTTATTGTAGGGGAGGGGATCGCCATACTGCTACCCTTACTTCTTCGCTGCTGTTGAAAGCAGCTCTGCCTTCAGAGCTAGGCAGCCCAGCTCTGAAGGCAGAGACACCACCAGCACCAGGGCAGAAGTAAGGATAGTATGGAATGGTCTCGCCACCCTTACTTCTCTGTTATTTTGGACAGAGTTCCACCTTCAGAGCTGGATGTCTGGCTGCTAGCCTCCTCTCTCTGGCCACCCAGCTCTGAAGGCAGTGCAAAAGTAAGGGTGGCAACACCACAGACCCCTAAAATACTTTTGTCAACCCCCTGCAACTCCCTTTTGGGTCAGAACCCCCTGGTAAGAAATGCTGGAGATAAAAGTACACAAAAGCCCAGACCACAGACTAACACGGCTGCCCCTCTGATGCTAGTCACCCTGCAAGTAAATACAGAGCTGCTGAATCTGCAGGTGTACCTCTCCTAGGCTGACATCATGACACGGAAGGAGAAAAGGTTTGAATTACAGCGAAGGACTAACTGACACCACAAATCAAAGTCAGCATCCTCTCCTATGCAGAGGTTTCCTACGGTCCTTGTAGGCATGGACGAAGGAGGGGAGTGGGAGAATTCTGGTGGAACTCCGCTGAACCAATACTATTGCTTTTCCAAATGTAGCATGCCCCCCACTTCTGCCGGTGGGTGTCTGACAGCTCTCAGGAAAAGCCAAATAAGTCATCTTCTGCTGGGAACAGGGAGAGGTGTTTGTAAAACTTGTTTTTTTCCCTTTGCTGTAAGTGTCTCAACTGGTGCTTCTTGATTTAGCTCAGACCAAAATCCCCCCAGATCCCCACAATTCCTCCACCCAACCATTCCCTTTTTTGACATATGACCAGGGCAGGGTGATCACAACCCCCTGAAAGCTCTTCCTGATCCTTCTTCCAGGGGGGCTGTAAACTCCAGTTTGGGAACCCAAGATCTAGACTCTTTGGGCTTCTGTTTGCCTGGAGCGTGGGCAGGGGAAGGTAATGCAGCCTATTAGTGTGTGATTTCTAATGCACACTAAGAGGCTGCACATTAATTGGTCTTGTAGATTCTGCTGGTGTGAATTCTGGTTTACCATAATATTGTGGCAAACACCCTAATGAAGGCACACTAGGTAACCTTTAGTGCTCACCAGCAGGACCACACCAAGCACTGAAGGCTCAGGACATTAGAAATCACACACGCAGTATCCAGCTCTGTGTGGACAAACCCTGAAGCTCTGTCTATGTCTTCCTTAGCAGGCGCACAAACTAAAGGACAATTTTTTTTTTTGAAAAGCAGCGTTTAATTGTATAGTCATGTCAATTATGAGAGCAATCAAATGTTAGAACGTGGGCATCTAATTACCTGGCATAAGGATGCAATGGGGTTCTCAGATGTCTAAGCCCGTGGCTCCCCCTTGTATATCGTCTGTGTAGCGAAATGATCTGGCTGCCTGGCTGCTGATTCCCTTTGGCCCTGGTCCTGTTCCCCTGTGGGAACACATTTCTCTTCCCTGCAGTGCTGCATGAGAAGCTGACTGGCACCTCCTTTGGGAGAGGTGCCAGGTGGGTCTAGTGCTCTCTCCGCAACCCATCAGGATGCAAAGTGGCTTAACCTTCAGCAGCTGGTTGGGAAGTCCACACGCTGCAGTGGCTCCTGCACTAGGACAGAATGAGATTACATGCCCATAAACCTGAGCGGCTTTTCCCCTCCCACCTTTAGGCCTGCATGTGAGGTAGGGACAGGCAAGAAAGAGGCTCCTGCCTGACCTTCTGAAACCACAATGGAATGGGAGTAGAGCCTGCTGGCTGCCCTCATGCCCCACTGCCCTGACAGAGCAGAACAGGGATGTAGCCACCCATCACTCCCTGGAGACTAGAGCCGGGACACCTGGCTTTGAGTGGGGCCATCAGAAGAAGGAGTCGGAGGGGCAGAAGAGGAGGTGCTTCAGGGAGGGTGTAGTGGAAGGGCTAAGCATATTGCCTGGAGATTTGCATGACTGTCCAAGTCAACCAGCACCAGCTGGTTTGTTGCCAGACCCTGCTAGTAGTGAGTAAAAGTAATTATTTCCCTGCATCTTGTGTAAAACGGGGTTGAGAGGTCAGAGTGTAGCTCCCAGCAGTCAGAGGTCAGAAGCACAACCCACCCACCTCTCACTACTGGTGTTGGCACGGCTCATGTGCTGCCCTCTGACCCCTAGCAGTACCTCACTCCTATAGGGCTAGGCACCGGGATGCTGCCTGTCCTGTCCCTGGTCCATATCAGCGCCTAGGGCTGTCAGCCTGGTGCATTTCTCCAGTGCTAAACTTCCCCTTTAAATGAAATGGTCTTGAATCAATAACTAGTTTGTCCAGTATATGCTCACAAATCTTAAGCCACAATGCTGCCCTTCCACAGTCAGGCAAAGCCGGTTGCTTTAGAGACTTGCTGTTGAGTCTGCCAATACAATGTTAATTTGTAACAAAGGGTGAAGAATGCTGCAAGGGATTCCCGTTATCTCTGCGAATAGTTCATGTTTTACAATTTTCTGGCATCCTTCATTATCACAGGTCACGCAGCTTGACCGCTCCACGTTGCCCTGCCTTGATTTAAGGCAAGGGGTAATGCACAGGATTTTTTTTTTAATGTACACAAGCTTGTCGCTCATCCCCGCATCATTCCTATCAATGAATGCAGGCTGACACTTGAGTTTTGTTCCAGTTTGAACAGAAATTGATTTAAGTCTCTTCTGATGGTAGTTTCAGGGCACCGTGGTGCTGTCTAGCCAGCCCCTGTGGTTTTATGTTTTGCAGGTTTTTCTAGCTAATGGAATCCCAATGGCAATTAAGCAGGATCTGTGTGCTGTGAGAATGGATGCATTTGTTTCATATAGAAATGGGCCCCAGTCAGATACCAGATCCAAACTACAGTCATCCTCAGATCTTTGCCTAGATTCAAGCTTTGGAGCTGGGTACCAACTCTCCTCATAACCAGTGCCTGTATGACTGTTTGTTTCACTGATGATTAAGAGTGAAGCAGCATTTGGGAACAGTGGCCACTTGGATTTTCACTGCCATTATACGAGGGGAGAAATGGCTTTCCTGCCTGAAATCCAGCAGAAAGACGCGCCAGCACTGGCAAGTCTAGCTGGGAAAGGATCAGAACTGTGGATGAACAGTTAGAGGCTAGAAAACATTTGGTGACCTTTTCTTCTGCTAATTCCCTCTGCATTTCTGGAAGGAGACTGGAACGAAGCACAATGAAACACTGTAAGAAAGGCTGTTCGTGAAGAGAGTTCATCTAGGCTGATAAACCAGTAATGGTTGAGCTATTATGTGAGAATCTGAACTGCTGCTCCTTCCAGCCAACATGTCACCCAAAGCAGGGTGGATAGGGTATGGCTGTGCCACACTGGGTATTGAACGGGGGACCTCCACAGCTGAAAGCATGAAATGCTGAACTTGAGCTAAAAAGCCAACTGTGGCTATAACAAACTAATATCCTCTGTGGCTTCAAGACAGAAGCAGGACCTATAACACTCACCAGTGGGTTAGTAAAAAACATGGGAGATAAAATGCCTGCCTGATCTGAGGTCTTTCTCTTGCATATTGTTATGCAAAGCCTCTGCCTAAGCCAGAATAATATGAATACATCTGCAACTTCATTACTGATATAGCCTTTTCAGTTCTGTAACTTTCTGTAAGCTTTGTAACAGTTATTGTCTGTATGACCTTTGCAACATTCCATCATATAGAAACTTTTGTTTGATAATAACTTATAGAAACTTTGTATTAATCTCATAGGCCGTTTCTACACAGGCCACTTTCTTCGAAAGTGGCATGGTAATACATGGCCCAAAATATGTTAATGAGGTGTGGATGCAAATTCCCCATGCCTCATTAGCATAATGGCACGTGATTTGGAGTCCGGAAGACTGTTCTTCCAGACTCCAAAACACAGTGTAGAAGTGCGGCTCCAGGGGAGCTTCCGGAAGGAAGTCCTTCTTCCGGAGGCCCCTTCTTCCCAAAAATTTTTGCAAAGAAGAGGCCTCCGGAAGAAGGACTTCCTTCCAGAAGACCCCCCGGGGGCCACACTTCTAAACGGCATTTTGGAGTCTAGAAGAACGGTCTTCCAGACTCCAAATCATGTGACGTTATGCTAATGAGGCACAGGGAATTTGCATCCAAGCCTCATTAGCATATTTCAGGCCGTGTATTACCATGCCTTTTTCGAAGAAAGTGGCCTGTGCAGAAACGGCCATAGTGTAACGATTTGTTAGTAGCTTGTTAAGAATTACCTCGCAAGAATTTGTTATTGTAACTGAAACTCCATTTTTGAAAGTTAGGTGTGTCTGCAATTCCATTTAAAAGTGTGAACATGGGTGTGTGCAATGGTATCAGTCCTGGAAGCCAGCCCATCTGGATGACCAGCTGCCAGCAGCACCTCGATGGCCAGCAAATAAGAAGACCTGAGACCTGCAAAAGAATCCACCCAAGACAGAGAAGAGGCCCCATCAAGAGAAGATCAAAGTCCTGTCTGCTATTAGCTGATAACGCATGCACCTACAGAGTCCTGGGACAAGGGTGATGGCTCATGATCATAGCGTCCTGGGTGTGTGGGGTAGGACTAGAGTCATGGACTGAAACGTACAAAAAGATGGGTGCAAAGTTGTAAAATTGGGTTCTTCTTGCCATCATCACTGTGCAAGAATCTTGGTCCAGACCAAACAGAACCTGGTTTCTCCCTTGCACTTAGTATGCCTGATCAATGGACTGAGGTGAGCAATAGACCAGTTAAACTTAACATCAACTGGCAGGACGCTGTGTGTGTTGATTCCTTTTCTGTTTGATTCAATAGAGGCATTTAATAAATCAATACATGGCCTCGAGTGAAATTAAGGTAATGCATATCATCTCCTGGTGTTTGTTTCTCTTTGTTCCATGCTGGTTTAAAACCTAATATTTTAAAAACAAGGACATTTTTTTCCTCAATATTTAAATGTGCTATCCCCAAAAATGAAGGGCTAACATCTGTAACTACAGCTTGTTATGACTCTGACATGCTTTATGCAAGTTTTTCTTCATAAGCTTCCATTGCATCCTGACCTGAAGTGTCATCTGCCTCCTTTGCTCTAGCATCATGTCTCCCCTGGCCAGTCCTACAATTCTTCCTTCTAGTCCTTCCCAGGCTCTTGGTGGTTCTGACTCCACTAGCCAGTCCACTGCTTTTGTCTGAGTACTTTTCAATAGGAGCTCAGTAGTGAGTGTGAACTGTGAGGGCAACTTTAAACACAGGAAGCAACTGATTTTCAAAAGTATCAAGATTATTACCATATAAACAGAATCTAGGGATGTAATTATCTCAGAAGCTCCTAGTTTCTTCCACCTGGATCTCTGATCTTCAGAAAGATTGGCAGTCAGCCTCTCCTCCAGGGCTATGTCTAGACTAAAGGGTTGTGTCGACAAAATAGCAGTTTTGTGGACAAAACCTGGGGAGCATCCAGATACCCACGTGCATTCTGTCGACAGTAAATTGACAGAACGCAGCTCTTTGACAGCCATACCCTACTCACCACGAGGAAAAACGCCTCTGTCGACAGAGATCTGCTGACAAAACACACACACAAACATTCCAGGGTGCCACACGACCCTGTCTGCTGTGGTTCTAGATGGCCGTTTTGCCAGTAGAGGAGCTGGACAGTCCAGCTGCTCTCTGCTTTGCAGTCTGGTCATGCTCTGTAGACAGAAAGTTTTCTCAGAAGGTATCTTCCAATTCAAACTTCAGCCAGCAAATCCCTGTAATCTAGACATAGCTTAGGAGCAGCTCTCCTTGTCCTATCTTTTGAGTTCAGGGGGAAATAGACCAGACCTGCTCTGACAGTTTCATCCCCATCAATCACACGGGGCAGTTCACAGCCAAAGTAGACTCCTCCAGCTTTCCCTTTGGAATCTGCTTTTTAAATGGGGTCAGGTGGCCCTTTTACATCAGACAGCTACAGGCTGCTTCTCCTTCCCTTTCAGAGGGCATTTCTAGTTCCTCTGATGTTTGTCCTGCTTTCTCTGGCACCAGAGAAGGCAGTATAACTTGTTAGTCAGTCTGTGTGCGGTGCCCACTGGGCCTGATCCACAGAGAATAGGAGCTTAAGCTATGAGGGCCTGTGGGGTTTGTTTGTTTGTTTGTTTTAGTCCTGGAGGCATTCATTTCAATCCCAAGCATTGACCAGATAGCAGCTGTCAGAATATCACATCCACATACATGTAGGCGCTCTGGGTTCCCTCCAACCCAGCTTGTCAAAAGCAGAAAGACTTTGGGTATTAACATGATGTGGAATCCAGCTTGAAAACAGAGAAGGGCCTTGAGCTACAGTGCTGAGATCAGGATTGTCTAGCTCCGGAATTCTCCAGTGCTTTGTACCCACAGGTTTTCTGCTAGGCCACCTATAATTCTTAGTTATTCTACACGAACCAGAGGAGTCAGTTGAAATAACAAACAAGTGAACTGGAATTACATAATCAATGTCACCCTCCACTACAAAGCAAGACATCACATATATATTTTTTATGCTGCTATTTTTCTTCCCCTTAATAAAAAATTAAACTATAAAGCAGGAGGCTGATATTCCTGAAGCTCGTGGTTCTGTTTGAGCTGCTGAAGTGGTTGTTTCAAGCTCTGCTCCACATGATTCCCACATGGGAAAGAAGCATTACAGTGAAACAAGTAATTCTTTGATGGAGTGCAGTCGTTTATTTGAAAGTGTAGTCTCACCATTAAAATGCAAATGAAATGAGTGCTAATATATTAACTCTGGCTAGTCGTCGAAATGGTTTATGACAAGTATGCTTTCATGTGGAATTTAGTTAAGTGATAATGGTGAGTGTGTAAGAGGAAATACTATCCCAGCACGGTTGTTTGTTTATTGAAGATATTAATGAAGGACAATGCTTGAAACCTATGATTCTTCCCATATCTCTTCTTTCATAACAGTCACCTCCCTGTTGTACAACTGAGAGTAATGTTTATTGTGGGGTTTCTTCCAGAAGAGTTTGACCATGGGATTTTTATTTGATGACTAACCTGAGATGGTTAAAATCCACACAAAAGCTGCAATAAGCTTAATGATGATTATTGAAGAAGCACATGAGAGAGTTTTCAGAACCATTCCTCCCCCTCAACTCCTACATCCCACACACTGTGCTTGCCTTGAAAGATTTTCTAATGATTTATAAGCCAATGTGAACTGTGGGCCTTTTTATTCATAACTAGAAATCACAACTGTTTTCAGGAATGTACCTGCCTAAGGAGAAACATCTGAGAGAATCACCTTAGACTCCCTGGGGAGAGAAGCCTGCAGAACATCCTGCCATGTGGTATAGAAGTTGCAGTGGAGAAAGGAATGGGAAAGTGTAGGCTCATGACCGCTCTTTATAAAAATAACCTCCAGGTTTCAATGCTAGGAGACAGCCTCCTTAGACCACTGAGTCTGGCATCCTCTATGAAATAGTCCATAAAAGTCTCACTCAACTAGTCTGATATTTAGCCCATCCACTTCTGTGTGACTGACGTATGGCGTCTAGAAAGGCATCTATGCTGATCTTGAGACAAAAGAATTAAAATTCATCACTGATCTTGGTAGGTTTTTTTCCATGGGTTAATCACCGTCCCTGTTATGAAAATGGTGCTTAAGTACTAACTGAAATTTGTCTGGCTTTAGCTGAGTGTATTGATGATGACACTTCAATAATAATTTGATATGCAGCAGCAAACGTTCAAAATGCTGTAGCATCACCACTGTTGCAAGAAGGTGCGGCCTTGTGTCTTTATTGCAGTATTTCTTTTGTAAGTGGCTGGAGGGATGAGGACAGTGAATTGCATTGTGACAATACTGCGTGCTATGGAACTTCTGTTTGTTTCTAATTGAAGAGTAAATGTGAAAAATCTTGAGTCTGGATCTCAGTTACGTGGATGTCAATGCAGATCATTAGCATTTTGGAACAGTTTTCCACTCAGAGCTTTACACTGGTGTGAGTGAAATCAGAATCTGGCCCATCACATGAGAAAATTCTCTCAGCTGTTGTTCTTTTTCCACCTTCTCCTTCCACTAGGGAGCAGCGGCCCGGGTTTTCTTCAGGTGAAAAATAGTCCAAAAAACTGATGTATAAACCACTCCATTTAATGTGGGTTTTACTTTGTAAAAAACTAGTTCCCAGAGCCGATTTATGCCAAGTGCTCAGTATAATCTGCCACTCTCTAGTCCAGATTTATATGCTGTTGGCTAACTAGTGTTGACAGCAGGGGAGGGAATTCTTCCTCCTCTCCACCCCCCTTTCCTAAATCTCACCCAACTGTTGTCAGTTTGCTGCCTGAGCGCAGGCCAGACTGGTAGCCTCCCACAGCAGTGCCAGCCCTAGGAGAGCATCATGCCATAACCTTAGAAATGAAGAGAGAAAAAAAAAAAACCCTGGGCATTCTATGGAGCTGTTTTGAAGCGTTCCGTTAACATCCACGTATAAAATAAACCAACAGCTCACTTCCCCTCCTGCGCCCCCGCACCTCCCACCTGACAGAATCATCCTGAGGCAGCATGGAGGGCCCTGATCCTGTAAAACACCAGGCACGCCCAGCACTACAATTAACTTAAAGGGCGTTGAGGGCATCCAGGAGGTCAGAACCCCTCCGGACTGGGCACTGCCAGGAGTCGTGAGGCAAGGAATGGTAGGCACTAGCAACAGAGAGACAAAAGTCAATTGTTAGCCAACTATTCAGAGGGAGGCCAGCCTGAACTGCCTCTGAGCCGCTTGATTTATGGCTTGCGATAATATGTTTTGGAGCGCCACAACCCAGAGTGCTGTGCGGTGTGACCTGTGGAAATAAGTCTATTAACCCTAATCAATCTCCCATTATCCACCCTCGCTGGCAATTTAGCTGGCAAAGGAGTCACCAAGGCCTCTCAATTGGGTTTGAACTAATCCCATTGTCTTTCATAATCAGGGGCCATGAAAGAGGAGCACTTTCTTCTTCACAGCAGTAGCAAAATTATCACTGGGTGTTTAAAAGGGAAGCCCTCCTCTTTCATCTTTTAATGAGAAAACCGAGAATTGTTTTCATTCGCATTTGCCAGGGCTAATTGAGACCCCGGGCTCCTGTCGAGATACAGGCCCTAGTGGATATTGGTTCCCAGAGCCGGTGAAGAGCTCTTAGTCTCAGCAGTAGGTAAACAGCTCTGACAAAACTTCCTGTTGTAATTAGTAAGAGCATTTATTCAGATTAAGTACTTTATTACAGAAGCTAATTATGAAGTTTATCATAGATTCGATGTGCTTTGGAAGGGGTTTGCCTGGCCCTTTGTCATCCCCGCGCTACGGGAGAAAGTTATTTCAGCCTTTGAAGGGTAGAGGGAATTGGCACGTCACTAGCAGGGCCTGTTGTTAATGTATTCAGCAGAAAATGGCACTTGAATCCAAACCATCAGTACAAAGCCTCTTTCTCACTAACCTTTAACTCCCCTCCACAGCTTCACACCCCCCATTTCGATGCTCACATCATTCTAGCAACTGGTACCAAATTTACCAAACTGTGATGCTTTCTAAAGCAAACTCCCATTTGTAGTGGCTGTATACTCAACAGTACAAGCGTGATCCATGCGGAAATGTAGATAAATTAGGCTAGGAGAAAACAGTCTTTATTTGTCTATCAAAATAAAACAGCAGACGTAGCAGGCTACCTGGCTCAGCGTTAGCTCTGATGTGCCGACTTGTCCTTTCCGCATTGCAGCATAAACATATCCTAACAGCAGGTCTATGCTAGGCATTAAAGGCGATTGTAGATATACATTTCCAGCTATGGCAACTGCATAACTAGAATTGTCTTTTCTACAATGGACTTTTCTGGCCATCCCCACAGAGGGAGATCATCGAGAGAAACTCTCCATTTGACCTCACTTTCTCCTTGTGATATTGAGGAGTACAGGGGTTGACTGTCGACCCCAGATAGTTCGATTTTGTGCACCCTCACTAGGTGCGCAAAATCGAACCCCAAAAGATCAGTCCTGAACAGGTTGATTTTCCACATATTGAAGACATACACTAAGACTCAGGGAACCAGAGCATAATTTAGGGCAGCTTTGGGGCCACTCTAAGCACCCCATGGGCCAACCTGGCCTCCAACAGGCCCAGAACTGGGGAAGGACAAGCCACCTGCAGCTCATTTCTGAACTCACTCCAACTCCAGGGCCCAAGTGACTGGCCCGAACACAGCTGGAACAGAAACGGATGAGAAAGGTAGGGAAACACTGTGCAGATGAAACAAGCATAGAGGCCACCCCTCAGACTTCAAAGGCCAGTATCAGTACAGGATCCTTACTGAACGGTGGTGTGCATTTAGTGACAGGCCCTCAGGCCACCCATCAGAGTGAGAAATTACAGCTATTAATGGAGCTGTCAGGACAATGACTCTTTAAGAATGGTGAGCAACGTATCACCTCTGGACCAAATATACTAATCACCCTCTGCATGGCCCTTTGTGTGCTTCGGAAGAAGTGAGTATTAGTAGTACCCGCACATACCCTGCTTTGGAGACAGAGGTGGGTAATTGTACAATCGCACGTGTTGCATGCCCACAAGGGGGGAAAGACGACATACTTTCATGAAGGCCATTGGAGACATTGTACAATTTGGATGTGGGGTGAATCATAAGATTTATTTAATGACTTTAGATCCTCAGGTGTTATTTATAGGATGTCTTCTGAGATAAACCCATAAGTCATCCTGGCCATTGTAATTTCTCCCTATTCTGAGGCCTTGAGGAAAAGGGTTTTTTATGCTGTCTGTTGGAGAGAGAAATTAATACCAAAAAGTCAGTGATAATTTGCTACTTTATGGGATTGAATTATCACCCTGTCAGCTCCAAGATGAAAACTCTGAGGCATGAACCAATATACCTTCGCACCCGAAGCTGGCTGGAGCAACCATTCCAACCTCCCATCACTCTGCCGTGGCCCTGTTGTTTCAGTAATTAATTCTGAAGGCTCCCAGGTTTCACCTTGTCGTTTCATTTTCCAGACCCTCTCTAATTTGGCACTTTCTATATTCTGTACTCCCCTCCCTGCCCATAAATCATACACCAGCCCTTCCTGAAGGCATAAAGGGGGATCTGTTCTCTCAATATATATACATAACTTCCAGTACAGTTAGTGTGAGTTCAGCATGTGCATGGGAGAAGCCGTTAGACCCCATGGGCCAAAATATACCTCAATCAGCAGCACAGAAAAAAAATGAAAAAAAAACCCTCCCAGCACAATGCGCCAAGGCATCCTGTAAGCCATGTTTTGTTATTAATATAGCTGTAACATCATCTTCTTTTATGCATTCCCCTGACAGCATGTTCCTTATCTCTCTTGTACCTTTACCCTCTGAATTTAATCTTTTTATAGGAAAATAAGTGTATTGAAAAATAAGTCAAATGGTACCCAGATGTAAGAGAGAAAAGGTCCTTTGTGCTCCCTGCAGGGGAGCAGCATCAAACACAGAGGGGTAGCATGATAGGGTGAGATGCGGTGTCAGAAGATCGACTCGCCCAATGACCAGTGTGGAGTTTGGATTCTCTGCCTTTTACTCCAGCTGACCAGTTCCTGTTTCCAATGGCCTTGGTGCCTCCCAATGTAAGAAGTTGTGAAAGCCATGCTCTTAAGTTCCACAGTCAATCTCTGGGAATCTAAGGGTATAGTCATCTCCTTCTCTGTCCTTGTGCAACTCTACCGCACCATATCCCCAGTTAGTGTAAATCACCTTAGCTCCGCTGTCTTTGGTACATGCCAATCTACACCAGCGGAGGAGCTGGCCCGTTGGCCTCAACGCTTGGATTCCACCACTGTGACAGGTTGAATTCACCTCAATGAGCTCATGAGGGCAAGGGGAGAAGGGGTGAGTTGCACCCACCAGCACCTGATTCTGATCTCACCAAGATCTGATCCCCCAAGAGGCCATTCTCTATGAACTATGGCAATTTACATCCAGTCCTGATGTGGTCCATGTGCCTCATACATCTTTGTTAGAGTCAAAGACCTCAATCTTATTACTGTGGGGCAGGTTTTCCAATCCTTTAATCAGTCTTGTGGCTCTTCTCTAAACTCTCTCCAAACAGCCAACAATAATTTAAGAACTTAACTCCCAAAAGTCTCCATCTAAAGTCTCCCCCAATGTCACTGGATCCATGACGGGGCCTATCCAACACCAGAGTATCCCAGTCTCCCATCTTTGCACCAGGCAAACAACAAATCGTGAGATAAGGGACGATGCTTTGCCCTCCAAACAGTCTCTCTCCCTCTCTTGCTCTAGAGGACGGTAGTGCTGGAGCCATTCCCTTCAAATAAGAACACTCCCTTACTCAATGCTGTGGTTGTGTGAATGCAGTTTTCCAACATTACGTGCTTCAACATTAGAACACTGAAATAAGTAACATCAAAAAAACCTGTCGTGTAGACCTAGCCTCAGACACAGATTCTCATCATCCCTTCACCTCTTCAGACAAACAGGCCACGTGGAGCCCCTAGGAAGTCGACAAATCTTTGCTGTGAAAGACAAGGGCCTAAAGAGATAAGAACTCAAACAGAACAAGGCGTTCAAGAGCACTGTGCTGATGAGTGTGTCTATGCACAACGGCACTGTATACTGGACAGAATCAGAGCTGCTCAGCTGCGTGAGTCAGGGACTTTCCAAAGCACCCAGTGCTGGTTTAACTCTAGTCCTTTTGTGGGACCAAATATTGAGCACTTTGAAAACAATAATCAAAACCTGAACTGCTAACAGGTATTCTCCTTTTACCACATGGGGTAGGGTTTTTAGGCTTCAAAGCAGAAGGATCTGAGCTCTGTTCTTGTTTCTATGATACTTTAGACCACTATGACCTGTGTCTTAGGGACAGCTGTGAACATCAAGATGGCCACAGAATTGTTATAATGCTTACCTAACTGTTGCAGGCAGGGTAGAACTGGGCAGCTAAAGTCAGCACTGCCTGTAGAGTGCAGTGAGGTCCTTAAATTCAAGCAGCTACAACTTGGCAAAAGGTAATTCATTATTTTATAAAAAAGAATGAGTGGTATGATCATGGTCAGACTCTCAGCCATTGCAAGATGCTTGTGAGCTTGGCTTCCCCCAGTCGGGCTGAAAAGGGCCATATGAAAGTTGATTACCCAGCCTGGATTCTCCCTTGAGTAATTTCCATCATTCCCCATTCTGCTTTTATTTGATCTCCAGGCAGGCTGATTATAAATCAGAGCCACAATGCCTTCAAACACAGTTCAGATAGCCTGCCTCCACCAACGAGGAAACAACTAGGTAATTTATTTTTAGTGGCCGATTATTATGAAGTCATTTGCTATGTTCAAAGAGGCTGCATGTACTGTACTTCTACAAGGGTTTCACTCAGTAAGAATTAGTGCAGATAACGGGCATTTAATAACTGAAAAGAGTATCTACATAACCGTGCATTGCCTAGATTAGAATATACAGCGCAATACAGCAAATCAGTGCTAATTCCCTAGTTACCACGTCCCTGTGCTAACCAGCTTCCATACAATTAGGCTCCCATTAAAGTGACTTAAACTAACACCACAAGGTTCTGTATGTGTTTTCATTCCACAGTTTCTGATCTCCCACAATGTTTACCACAGACAATATGCCTATTGCACAATAAAGGGAAAAGTATTCAAACTAGATATTGTGGAGTGAAATCTTAGCTTCACTGAAGCCAATAGCAAAATTCCCATTGATTTAAATGGGGCCAGAATTTCATCCCTAAGTACACACAGCTCATATGAGTTTCACGCGTATTACACAAATAGCAACTCCGGTGCAAACATCCCTAAGAGCAAAGCCCCCCAGTTATCTGTTTTAGGTTTGCACATGCTGATTTTGGTACGTGTGAAGTGCCCAAGTGTGACATTTAGGCTCTCAGTTTTCTGAGAGCTGAGTTTTGAAACTCTGTGTTTTGGCCTCTCACATCACCCCCAGTAGTAAAGATTCTGCTTGTAGAACTTGTCTAGCAATGTTGCTGATGGTGCCCAAGACAAAACAAACTCCAACTCACTCCTCCACAGCCGCCTCTGCCCCTGCAGGGTTAGTAAAAGGGAACATTTGTTCTAGTGAGCCAAGACAGCAGTTAGAATTTAAAGACAGTAGGAACATGTTGAGTAAACAAGTTACTCTCATTACGCTGCTGCTTTTCTGGCCAATAACTCCACTTTTATTCCTGCCAGCTGCTTGCAGCATCAGCGTAGTCAGACAACCCTGCATGTTCCAATAGAATCTAAAAGGAAGTAACATCCAGCTCTGTGGAGCTGGCAGTGAGTCTGCCTTCAACTAGTCAATTACCATTATCTCTCACCATCCTACTCGTTTGCTCCTAACACTCTGGTTCTATCTGGATTCATCTTTCATAGGAAAAAAGCAGCATTCAGAAGAAAGATCAAATGCTGATTGGGGGTGTTATCCAGAGAGCAGATACAACATCTATCCATCCTGGAGAGTAGGTGTCTCCTGGTGGGAGAGATCAGGATCTTCAGCTCATTGGAAATTTTGAAAAAGGGCTTTTAAAAAATTGTTTTGGGTCAAAGAAAATATTTTGTTTTGACAAAAATCTAAAGTGCTCCCTTTGGGGTTCCCTGATTTTGGAATGTGATGGTATTTTAATACAGTCAGGTTCCTCCAGGGGCAAAATGCCCAAAAGGAGAACAGAAGAGAAGCCAGAGCTCTGCCCCCACAATGGAGCTGAAACGTTGGGGGAACAATCTGTTCCACGCTAGCAGATGGTGCAAAGCAAGTACCCCTCAGAGTGCGTGGAGGAGCCCTGACAGGTACACTGCCCTCCTGCTGACGAGCTGCCCCTCCTGATGTTCCCACTAGGTCAGTGTGGCTCTGCACTCCCCGACTATCCCTCCCCCCAGCCCCCAATACACAGACGTGAGTGCCAAGTGTCCAGGAAAAGCTATTCTGACATAGTTTATTTCAGAATAAGGATGCTGTGTAGACAGACCCAAAGTGACCAATGAGCCCAGGGATTCTGTGATTCTTCATTACCGCTAGGTAAGGACCCTGGCTGTATAAATGTGAACTGCACAGATCTAAAGCCTGGCCTTTGGCTTCCCACCCCTCCTCACTGCCAGATGAGTACAAAGTTTGGCAACCAAGAGATTTTCTTCCTATGCATTTAATAAATAAGATAAGGACACAGAGTAATTTTATGGAAATGATCACCTGCCCTCTACGGGACGGGATTAGAACTGCTCAGTTGAATCTCTCCCCCACAACCTATACAGCTAATTGGGCTTGATCAGAAAATTGGTTTTCTCCGTCCCTCCCTGGAAAAAAAAATCAACTTTTAATTCAAAATTTAAAACCTCACCCCAGTTTTTGGCAACTCAAATCTAAAAAAAAAGCTTTGGCTGAAGTCAAAACGCCCAATCTTTCCATCAGAAGAAAGGTCTGAACAATTTCCAGCCAGTCTAACTGCTCATGGGGGCATGAGGTTCCACGGCTGTTAACAAGCCCAAGATATTCAGCCCGCTCTGTTCCCTGCCTCTCCCTCACACATTGTGTTGCACTGCGGCTTTCTGCCTTGCATAGGCAGGGGTGGAGGTAGAATCATTTTTCTGATTTAAAATTGGGCGGATGAGCCGTTTACAGTGGATTCCATTACAGGAAACAAAATGGGGCCTGGTGCTTGTCACTTCTGTTCCAGCCCACTGCGGGAAAGAAAGCGACGGGGTGGGAGAGCTCCTTTGCAGCTTCAGCCACTGGAGGAAGGGGCTGCGGAAGACAATGCTGAGTGCCCAAGGAAGCGGAAGAGTTTTTGCCATGGAGACACGTTGGCTTCATCCCCAGAGCGTGGTCTGCAAAGCCTTTGACTGCAAGGTCACCAGTTCAAATACAGCCCAGGCCAGTAGTAGCTGAAAGTCATTACTGTCCAATAGCCCTTCAGTGACCTGTGTGAAATGAGCTGGGGTTGACCTCACTCCAGCCCTGTGCTGAGGTAGTGACCACTCATAGACACAGATTGCTTTTCCCTACAGCATGTAACCCTGTGGTTCAGCAGCACAGATGTAGCCATAATGTTACTTTGAGGCACTGAGGTAATCTTGAGTCCCTGTGTAGCTCTGACCCCCTAAGTCACAGAGGTAACTTTTAAAAAAGTTGTCCTCTACTTATGTTTGCTGCACTATAATGTTTGTGATCATAATTTTTCCCTCGCAGACCCTGATTTGGTGCTGGCTTTTTGTTATCATGTGTCTCATAAATCATTGCTAACCATGACCATTGAGAAGAAAGATATTGTAGAGATCGGGGACAGAAGTGAATTGAGAGGAGACAAGGAACTGAAACATAGTTTATTAAAAAGTAGTGAGGAATCCTGTAGAACCTTAATGACAAATGGGATATTAGAACATAAGATTTCATGGGAAAAACCCACATCATCAGATGAAGGTGGGTTTATACCACAAAAGCTCATGCCCTAATAAATCTGTTTCTTTAAGGTGCCACAGGACTCCTCATTGTTTTTACAGATACAGACTAACACAGCTGCCTTTCTGAAGTGTAATTTGGAACATCCTGGAGCGCTACATAGTCCCAGTGATTTAAAATTAGATGGGAGGTACACGGGAAAACACTGGCCAGACAAGCCGACAGAAAGGAGAGGTACTGAGATTGAGTTCATATAGGAGGGGATTTAAAATAGAAACACCAAGGAAGAAGCTGCTGGGAGAGGGGAGATGTCTTGGCAAAGGGGCTGTTTAAGAACAATTGCAATTTAAATGGAAGACGTGAGAAGGAAGCTGCTGAGGGCTGGAAGGAAGATTGATTTAAGACTAGATACAATTTAAAGGCCAGGCTGAGGAGATGGAAGCAGGGTTTGGAATAAGATCAATTTCCACTCATCTGTGATTTAAACTGATGAAGGAGGGCTGTGAATGCAGAGGGACTTGGAGCTAGAGATAGATGTGCTTTCAACTCATATGCTAAATAGAGTAGCAGCTATGTGGGAGATGTCCTTAAGATCAATGCGGCAGCAAAAACAGGCACTATTCCAGGTATAAGGCTCGTGTGAACTGCATTGCTTGCCTGGATTTGTGCAGTCACACATGGAAGGTGAAAATGTCTTGTCATGGATCCCAGCTGGCCCAATCCACAGCTAAAACTATTCCTTATTGTGGATAACTATTGCTATTATTTAATATTAGCATCAAGCCACAAGCACTCACTCAGCTGTAAAACAGATGAATTGTGCCAGGCTCAGAACAACCTCAACAGTTTATATTCTAAGGGCATGGTTAGTTACATTCTAGCAGCTTTTGTATGAAGTAGTAAATGCTTGAGATGAGATAGCATTCAATCACTCCTATTGCCAGGCAGGCAGAAGTGCACTGTCTAATAAAACTAAGTTTCCTAAAGGATCTTTGGGCATTTCTATTTAAGAACCAATGTTGTTTTCACCACTTTTACTCCTGAAAACAGCTGTAGGCATTTTTATTTCCAAAGAAATATTCACACATTAAAAATATCTAAATCTGTTAATTTCATTCTGGGTATTTTGGTCAGAGCCTTGGTGTGGCTACTGTGAACTAGATCAAGCCCCTCATATGCTTTCTTCCACTGGTGTAATTTCCTTGCTTTAATTTCTACATCACTGTATCTTTACGGTATGATTGCAAAATGAATGATTGGTCATCTGGGGACAGATTTCTGGAAGACCTCAACTCCTAATACCCATCCTGTTACAAACATCAATGAGCTCCTTCTGGTGGGTGCTCACAAAGCTGATCTATTTGGACCTAACCCATGGATCCCATGTACACTAGGTTTGCCAGGTGTGAGTGCAGACGGTCTCTCTGGGTACCTAGGCACACCTCCAAGATAGGCTACTCCACCCAGCCCTCCGATGAGACATGGGAATCAGCAGTGAAACCGCCTAGCTTGAAACCGAAACCAGATCCTCCAAGCCTTCTCAATAGCTCTTGCACATTTCCAAAGCTGGGGATTCCTGGATCACCGGTTCCTTTCTCCATGATTATTTGACAGTGAAAGCAAGTAATGGAGTAATTTGCAAAGGAATTTCTAAACCAAACAGACTTTATTCAAAGACATTCGTAAGAGATTTATGGAAACCAATAACAAAAATCTACATGCAAACCTTTGTCTCCAATGTGTTCACCACTCACACCTTTGGTTCCAGTCTACCCTTCCCAGGTCCCAGAACAGCTCCTCTCTCTCTCTCTCTCATCTCCTTTTGCTCACCAATAAGAACACTCTCCTTTTCTAAGGGTCCCCCAACGCATCAGATGATGGTCCTCAGGGGCTTCAGAGCCCTCATCAGGTGATGCCTTTCTTGGTTGCTTTCCCACCTGGTTGACTGGATTCCTCGAACAGCAGCTAGCTTTTTGTTCTAGGGTGCATTTATCTGAACCAGAAACTCTTCATTTTGACTCTTGGTTGCTCTGCATTATGAGTCCTGTGTCAGCATCGCTTGGAATCCCAGCTGGAGCTGGAGATAAAAATGACACTGGTGAGGGCCCAGAACAGTTTACACACGAGGGCATTCACAGAACCAAAGCTTATAGAAAACCTTGTCAGGGTGCACAGATGAGTAGTATTAGGGGGTTTTCCAAAAATCTCATGTCCCTGAGCTTCACTCAAACTTCAGGCCAGTTGTGTGCCGAGTGCTGGCGTGATAACCCTCCCTAGAGATTGGTTATTCATGTATGAAGGGGCAAAATGGTTCTGTGGCCCACCCCAAATGCTTCTTAAAGTGCTCAGCCCTCCCTGATTGCACCTACCATTAACATACTGGTACCTTCTTCTGCAAAGGGATCACCCTACTACTGAGCCCACCAGTGTCTCTGGGTGTGCACCATGTTCTGTTGTTCTCTGCAATCTCTTCAACCTCCCCATCACCCACCTTAGTTCTTCTCTTGCCATCAGTCTGTCTCCTGCACCTCTCACACAGGCTGGGCTCAGGTCCTCACTCTGTTTTATGGCTGAAGGGCAAGTGGCTGAGCATTCCTCCTTTTTTGTGCTCTTTCCCTCCAGCTGGCAGTTCTGACCTCTCCCCTGCCAAGTTTGCCATGTTCCACTCTAGCAGCTGGTCCGTGTAGTGGATGAGAACCTTCCACTGCAACTGGCTATCAGAGTTTAGCTCCGGTGGCAGTGACCTGTCACGTGGTACTGAAGTGGCTGGGTTCTGTTCCTCCTCATCCCCCCCGCCCCAGTCTTTGGGTGTGCTACTGATGATCAGATAATATAAAGCTGGAGCTCCTGTGTGGGCATGTCATGACTTACCTCTCTCCCACACAGCATAATGCCATTAGTGGTAATGGGCCTTAACCCTATGCCAGAAGGAAGAGGAGGCTAGAAACTGCCACAGGAGAATAAGCAATATTGGTGGTGATGGTAAATCTATGGCAGAGATCCCTTTCCACCAGGACCTGGACTAAGACCCACACAGCTTATTCCATGAAGGCCATACAGCTGCCAGACAAGACCAGCTCTTGACCCAGTCTAAGTTTGAATGAATGGCCTGGAGGTGAAAGGCCATTTATCTCATCACCTGTCTCCTAAAATGTCTAGTCCCTTGTGATAGACTCATATATAACCTACCCTGTGTAATGGCATGCTATGCCCAGACCGAGACCTCCATTGACTTATTCATGGGTAGCACTGCTTGTTGAAATGCATTGGAACAGAATAAATGTGTATCCTGAAGAGAACACTAAACAGCATGCTCTGCCGAAAATGACCTAAGTCCAGATAACTGCGTGGGCATCCAGACGGCCTTGTACCAATGGCTGCTGCTGCATCTGAATCCTCTCCCCTTGGATTTACAATGCATTGCTGCACTCAAGTTCCACAAGTGATTTACCAATGCAAATATTCCCCCGGCCCCAGTGCTTCAGGGCATTTTTGTCTTGGAGTTTCTCACAACCAGTCCCTTCTTTATGCTGGCCACATACCATGGATGGGATTACTCTCTATGGCTGCTCCCTTGCTCTGTGGAGCCTTTGTGGTTCCCAGTTCCCCCTCAAGGCAAACTTTGCCATATGTATAGGACATCTACTGTAAATCACACACCCATGCTGCGCTTCCTGCTCTGAGAGGCACTCCACAAAAGGAACCTTCAGAGGCAGCATAATTAGCTCTGTCGTGCATAATTCTCATCTCTGCTACCCTGGGGCTGATACAACTCCATCCAAGAAACCTGGGGAGCTGCTAGAAAGAAGGAGCACAGCAAAGCCTTTCCAAATGTGGGTAGCTCAGTCCATCTCACCAGCGTTAATTGGATGGGAGGGGATTTTCTGACAAATTATTGTGCCACAGAAACGTACATTCTGGGCCTGATTCTCCATTGCCATCAGTGGGTTTGCTGCTGGTTCATGCAAGATCACCTGCCATATGTCATTCTCAATAATCTGGGCCCAGCAGAAGCGCACGCAACCCCAGGGAGGCCAGAAGAATAGGTGCTGTTCAGATGTCCTTTTTTTGTTCACTAGGCTGGTTCATATTGATACAATCGGATTCCACATGCTGGACCTGATTCTGACCTCACACTGGCTTCACACCAGCATAATGACATTAATATCAATGGGTCTACTCCTTAAGTACACGTGTGTGAGAGGAGACTCAGAGTTGCTTTAAATCTTCAGGAAATAGTGTCAAACATTAGCCCTGCAAAATCTGTTGTTTTTTTCCAAATGCTGTTTGTTGTATTTAGGTAGATGTAAATAATAAATCACAGCTATACAAAGCTCAAGGCACCTAACACCTGGTGATTATCAGAATAAAAATCCTATAGCACTTAACCAAACTGAGAGCTGGGTGGAAAGTTTCAAAGGAAACTTCAATTTTTAGCAAAAAATGCTGCTTCTGTGTGACAAATGTTTGGTTAATTTACATTAGTTTTACCAAATTCTTTCCATTTGAGAGGAATGTTTCACTGAAACTTTTTGAAATGAAATGTAAGCTTTCAACTGGAAACGCTTTATTAAGAAATTTCTATATTGAAAAGCATTTAAAAATTTCTGAGGCTCAAAACAATTTTTTTGTTTTGTTTTGTTTGGGGATCAAATAAAATATTTTGTTGGACCAGAATGAGTTACCATCAAACCTTAACATTCATTATTTGCCTACCTTTGATCCAGAGAGTAACTCACACAGCTACCTCTGGGGGATATGCTACCTTTCAATCTCTTTATTGTTCTGGGAAATGTGTCTGGTGCCAACTTCAGAACCCCTGGGAAACAGAAGGTCTTTGCAGTATGGCTGGTAGGTCCTCAAATTCAGGTGACTTCAGATCAAGTGGGAGGAGGAGCAAGTTCCAGAGCCCTCACAGGCTGTGGCCACACTTGGACAAAACTTCAAAATGGCCAGGCTAATGGCCAAATCGGCGAATACTAATGAGGCACTGAAATGAATATTCAGTGCGTCGTTAGCATGCTGCCAGCCAAGACACTTGAAAATGGCACATTTTGATAGTGCAAAGCTTGGCTATATGGGGGTCCTTTTCAAAAGGACCCCACAGACTTCAAAATCCCTTTTTTCCTGTCAGCTGATAGAAATAAGGAGATTTTGAAGGCTGCAGGGTCCTTTTGAAAAGGATTGCTGTGTAGCCGAGCTGCGCACGAACAAAACGCGGCACTTTGGAAGTGCCACGGCCGTCAGCATGCTAATGAGGTGCTGAATATTCATTTCAGCACTTCATTAGTATTCTTTGATTTGGTCATTAGCATGGCCGTTTTGAAATTTTAGCCAAGTGCAGCCATAGCCTTAGTGTCTTAGGCTAAGCTGTCATGTTTTGATTTGTTTTGCTTCGTAACTTACTTTGATCTGTCTGCTATCACTTGCAATCACTTAAATCCCACGTTTTCTATTTAATAAGATCATTATGGTTATTATTAAACCCACTGGGAAACACATTTCTATGCATTTTTTTTCTCATTGATATCGGGGTAACACAATTTATGAGCTGGCTGCGTATAAACTTTGCGCAGAGTGAAATGGATTTATCTGGGGTTTTGGTCTCATTGTGACTCTGCGTGTGTGCTGTGTCAGGTGTTTCTTTAACTGAGCCCCCACAACTGAGGAAGATCCCAGCGTCTGTGTTGCTGTGCTGTGGGTTGTGACCTCAACTCTGTACCATTGTTTGGGGAGACTGGAGAGTCTGGCTCAGCAGGACAGGATGGTGAGATGCCCCAAAGGCCAGGTAGGTTGCTTAGGGGTGTTTTCAAATCATCAGATAAGTCTCAAGGGGATTTCTGTGATCAAACCTGTTGCAATAGTTTCTGCAGAAGTCATTGGTAGACTGACAATTCAACTAGATAGTGAAAACCAGAGGAGATTCACATGCAAAGTCAACTTAACAACTGCAACTTGGTTTTGCATTTTCATAAGGGCATTGTTCACCCATAAAAGAACTTTTTCACCCAAGAGTTCTGTACCTGGTTTGTTTATTGCTCCCATGAATCTTTGCAAGCAACGAGAAGTTTAGATTAGACATTAGGAAAAGCTTCCTAACTGTCAGGGTGGTTAGACACTGGAATAAATTGCCTAGGAAGGTTGTGGAACCTCCATCACTGGAGATATTTAAGTAAGCGTTGGATAGACACCTGTCAGGGATGGTTTTCGATGGTGCTTGGTCTTTCTGTGAGAACAGGGTACTGGACTCTATGACCTGTCAAGGTCCCTTCCCATTCTAGTGTTCTATGAGTCTATGACTGACATGAATATCTTCCTGGTACACAAAACTTTTAAGGGTCATTCTTAAATCCTCTTAATTCCAGCAGGAGTAAATCACAATGACCAGGTCTAACAAGAAACAACAGCACAACCCCAGGGTTTCCACAGCGATCCAGCTTGCTGTGGAGCTAGAAAAAATTCCAGTAACTGAAAGATTGTAATCCGGAGTCAAGACAAATGAAAAGTGCAAGTACTCTCTTGGCCTCTTTGTCCCCTTTCCCAGTTTGCAGCTAGAGAAAGCTTTTCCCATCCATTATCATTAGCTTGATTTTGAGCAATCTGCGAATGGGGGTGGAGGTGGGGAGACAAACTTTTCCAAAATTTTTAAACCTTTTTTGAGCTGATTAAAGAATCTTTAAAAAATAAGAACACAACAAATGGGGCAAAAAGCATTAACTTCTTAAAACTTGTTCTGAATGCAAAGGAAAATGCAGGGTATCCTGCAAGCAAGTCAAGATTAATTATAGAATTACATTATTCACGTAGGTCCAGTGGAGAAAAGAGGAAACAGGACTTGAAATGATTACAGAAATTCCTAATGAAAAATTACTTAGCGGAGTCAACACTCAAATGTCTGTCACCCTATTGGTCCTTAAGAAAAAGTCTGCAGCTAGAACGCCTCTTGCATAGCTCATAGTCTGCATGTAAATATGTAGTCCAAAGCCACCTCTCCTTGTAGGTACAATGAGAGAAAAAATGCTTATCTATAGATGTTATGGCTGACCTCAGACCATGCCTCAGGAAAGCAATACTGTTCAGGGAAGCACATAAGTACATGAATCAAAAGGATTGAACGAGGGCCTCAAACAACAAGCAATTTCCTACTTATGCTACAATTTCTTACCTGATCTTGCTGTGTTTGTGTTCGTTGAGGCCTTGATGTAGCACAGCACTTACCTACTCATTTTCAGGAGTGCCCTAGGGCTTCTCTACACAGGAAAGTTACACTTCTGCCAAAGGGTCAGCCCACTAGTGATACATCTCCTCGTGGCTGGGTATGGAGTAGTAGCTACTGCCAACGGTCACTCCACTCCCACAGGGGTCTGCTTCCTCTGAGATCTCTGCCATCTGGCCAGCCCGCATTTTAGTTCCACCACCCTTGTGGCGCAATCCAGGCTCAGGTTGAAATAAATCAATGCCCAAAGTTCCAGTTTTTTCTGACCTTCTTTGTGGAGTTAAGAGCCACAGTTCTTCACTCAGGAACTTCACTGTAGAGCTCTCAAAGAAATCTCAACTTAATATTTCTAGGGCCATTCATCCCCAACAGCTTTACTCAATCCTCTCTGGGGTTCACATGGTGAGAACTCCTCATCCCCAGCTGTGTTGGTAGTTTCTTGTTCTCCACTCTGTACTAAACCCCCTCTCATGCCCATGTCAGTGACAATCACTATCTTCACCTTTGCCTTCCCCTGCTTCTAGCAGCCTTCCCTGTCACCCTCACTTACCTGGGCTTCCTTTCAGTGTCTCACATCCTCTTGCCTCAGAACTTCTTGCTGAGGCTCAGCCCAATGCCTGCAGAGCTCTTCCTCCCCTTCTTTCAAGGCTGGGCCTCCCAGGCTTCCTCTTGGGTCAGGCTCCTCTAGTTCTGACTCCCTTGGGCTCTGTCTACACTTGCATTCCTCTTTCAAAAGAGGCATGCAAATGAGGGAAATCTGGCATATCTGGCACTCATTTGCATATTCTTATTGCAAAATAGCTTCTTTTGAAAGAAGAAAACCAGTGTAGGTGCTGCTCTTTCGAAAGTAAACCCCATCTTCAAAAAAATCCTTCTCTCCTTTTTTTATGGGAAGAAGGATTCTTTCGAAGGTGGGGTTTACTTTGGAAAGAGCAGCGGCTACACTGGTTTTCTTCTTTCAAAAGAAGCTATTTTGAAATAAAAATATGCAAATGAGTGCCAGATACTCAAATCTGCACCTCATTTGTATTTTCGATTTCCCTCATTTGCATACCTCTTTCAAAAGAGGAATGCAAGTGTAGACACAGACTCGGGGTTTGTTTACTCACAAAGAGCTACAGTGATACAGTTCTGCCCCTCTGTCACTTCAGTGTAGATGCTACCTATGCCTATGGAAGGGGATTTCCTGAGACAGAGTAGCTAGGTTGGTAGAAAGCTGTCTACATGGGACTTATGTCTGTTCAACTACACCGCTCCAGGATGCGGACACTCATGACCTGGACCACCACTGTTAAATCACCCTAATTTTCTAGTGTAGATATGGCCTATGTATTCTCGATTCAGGGACTACATCAACAATTTCCAGCTGAGGCTGCAGCATCTCAAGATCAGTGGGCACTGGCAGAAATGGGTGGAAACCCTGATGACTGGAATAGCTGTGTGAATGGCCTACCAAGGACGAAGTGGATTGGCAGAATGGTGTGAGTAGCTTAGGACTGAGCGGCATTGACACAAGTCTGTGCGGAGAGCAGCCAGACCTGGAGCTGTAGGACAGGACCCATTAGTACGGTGAGTTTCCTTTCCGTGAACTCAGCCCTGATGTAATTTGACAAATCTGAGCACAATGAAACTATGAGGTCATGGCATTTAATATATTTTAAATGTGCCAACTGGTCAACGTTTGCAACATTTAAATACCTTTTTGGAGTGCTGCCAGAAGGCCCAGAGGATTGGAACGGTGGGTAATGAGGTAAAATTGACTAGAGGAAAATTGAGCTAAATATCAGGACCAAGACACGCAGATAAAATACTGTGTCTGGACAAGAGAATGACCCATCCATAATTGTGCTGATGGGACAATGGTGGTGCCATCACCAACAGTACAGCATGTTCATACCAGCAATGCTAGTGAGGCTGCTATTTTGCCTCACATTCACACTTGTGTTGTAGTAGAGTGCTGGACCACCTTCCAGGTACCAATCTCATCTTTACCTCCTGTGGTCTAAAGTAGTTTCCTTGCAGGAAATTTCACAGGGGCATCTGGAGATTGACAGAGATAAAGTAAAATACCCATAATTCCACAGGCAGGCTGCTAGAAATTGGCATCCTTGTCTCAAGTTGGAGGCCAGGAAACATCAGCTCTGTCCCCTTGCTCTTCAGGAAAGTCTCAGCTGGAACATTTGACAGTCAGTTGCTCATTGGGTGAATAGTCACAGAGAGGTAGCTGTGTTAGTCTGTATTTTCACAGAACAAAACAGCAGTCCTATAGCTCTTTTAAGATTAGCAAAATGATTTATTAGGTGATGAGCTTCTGTGGGACAGACCCACTTCTTCAGATCTGGAAATTCTGATGAAAGTAAACTGGGTAAAGAACATAGCTCTGCGGAGTGTTTCAGAAGGGCCTATGTGAGTGGCCCAGAGACGGAGACAGACAAGGAATAGATTTATCACTGCCACAGCCGTGACTCTCACCTGTGGAGCTGCCAACTTCCTGCAGTAGTAGCGGATTGCTTTCAGATGGATCAAACAGCACTTTTGGGGTCACATCACAACAGTCAGCCTCTGGGACAATGTTTCTCTTGAAATCAGGGCTTCAGAAAGACGAAAGTAACTTATCTGTGGGGGTGGGGAGCTGGCTCCAGTATGTATTTTGCAATATATCACAACTCCTCACCTCCAAGAGGAAATCTGCAGTCCTCCTGGAAAGGCAGGGGAGTGCTGACCCATGGAGGCCTCCTGACTCCTCCAGTTGTGTGTCACAAGTTTGGGGTTCAGAAGAACCTAGGGGTTGGGGTCTCATGGAGGTTTAAATGATAACAACATGTACAGTGCTGTCAGGACATGTGATCAGAGACAACAGGTGGGGTCACCAAAGCATGCTGGATCTACAGCTGGATTAGGCCCAAAATGTGCTATATGATATATGCAGCAATATTTGTACAGGTAAATGCCTGTCAGCCACTGTATACAGAAGCTAGACTAGACAGGCCACCTGAGCAGTGAACTGAGTGCTATGAGATGGTAGTGGGAGAGCTGGAGAATGTGCTTGAGCAATTCATCAGTCTCCATCCCTCTCTCACCAGGCACGGGTGGAGATGGTCCTCATGGAACACCACAGGACTGTTAGCCATGCTTGATGCAAGTCTAACCAAAAGGGTGACATCCCCACCTGTGAACTGTTGGGAGCATTTTGTAGGTGCTGCTGTGAGCCAAGCTCCAGTCTCCAAACAGCATCCCAAATTCTGGAATTGATCAGGCAATTTTCAAAGGGCGTTGCAGACAAATAGACGCAGAGATGCTATCAGGCAGGGCTGCACAGAAGTTTTGAAGAGGCAAAAATTTGATCCTGAGGCCTCGATCCCCCCCCAGAAAAATTACCATGGAGACAAAAGAGGGCTCTGGGGCAGCATGTTGGGAGGGGAACCTGCCCTACACTCATGCCCCAGCAATAACTTCTGTCCCCGCAGGGCTTGCCTGGCTCCCAACTCTGGACTGTGTGACCTGTGACACAGAGTCACTGAGCCACTCCTACATTGGGCGAGGGGTCCAACTGAGTGATGCTGTACTCCATATGCCAGGTCACAAGGCCACTCAAGGTACATGGTTTGGTGGGTCTCTCAGACAGAACAAGTTGCTCCTTCTGCCCGTGAGGCAGCCCTGCCACCACACTGAGTTTAGAGCCTCACTCTGTTTGGCCAGGGTTTGACAAAACTCTGACACTCATGTGCGATATGTTGTATCAAACATTGTGGGAGTATGTGAAATGGACGTGTATTTCCAACCGCCGTGACAGGAACCATGGCTGCTTACGGACATTGATACACAACAACTCACACATATTGCTGTTGGTATTTCCATGACTCACGTCCATAACTGAGCTTCTCCACACACTGGATCACGCCAGCCACATCTCCCTCTGCTGTGCCACTTTCTGATTTAACTCTGCCAGGACAGCCGACTGTTGCATTCCTTCCTCAGCCTTTCCTTGTAAAGTAGTTTTACTCTCAGTCAAATTATTTGATGGACCTTGATACCCAGGCACAGTTCTGGATGATTTCTGCTCTTGCCCTTCTTTCTTGTGGTTTCTGAGGAATACCAGGGTATCAATGCTTTGCAGAAAAGGTCATGGCGTTTATGATTGGCATGCTACAGGCATGCTGAGTTTTGGTAGGATGCCATAGAGGTTAATGCATTTTCCCTTGAGTAGTAAAGTACTAATACAGTATGACAGAGGATCTGGGCACCCTGCTGGGAAGAAAGAGGCACAAGTTATCATATTATTTCCATACTGCCGGTGTGCCTGCTGGAATGAACTACACACAACTTAACTTTTGCTTTAATGGGAGACCAAATTATTGTTTCCAGACCAGAAAGGTGGTGAGTGGTTTCATCACCTGGTAAGCCTCATTCTGAGCCTGGTCATATGTCTTAATGAGCACTCCAGCAGTGCTGTAGAAAACCTGTGTATCACACTGGCCAGCTGCCTAGAAAGCAGCTAAATGAGAACCCCTTGTTTGCTTGCTCTGGTTACCTGACCATCTTTACATGCTGAACTGTGCAACATCAAAGGACAATTGATTCATTCATTCATGGTAGACACCATTAACCTCATACATGTGTAGAAAGTGTTCCTAATCTTGAAGATGCCCCAAGGGTCCCTCAGTGACACAAGCTAATTATCTCCTCATTACCAACAACATTAGCATTCTGTTTGATGTATACAAGTTAATTTGTTAATTGCACTTTAATTACAAAGTTATTAAGAGCTGGGAGGCATTCAGCAGAAGACTGCAATTAACACGCTTGGAAAAATTGCTTTCAGCAATTTGGAGATATTATCTGAAACCAATCTTCTGCTTTACAGGAAAGAAGGAAAAGGGGGGAGATTTACGGGCTAACACCTCAATTCCTTCTGTTTTATCAGAAGATGCTCTTCAAAGGGTGCAAACAAAGACAAGGATATGGCATGTTAAAGTCAGCTTTGGACAGCTCTTTTCTGACTGCCTGTATTACTGCCTTATTAAATACCCTTTTCCCTTTCTCCATGTGAAGTACATATAGGATTGTAATATATGGGTCCAAGCCATTGAAAGTCTTGAAAATAAGGACTAAAACCTCAAGCTCTTCCAATGCTCCTTGTCTGTGCATGTGTCTTGGCAGCAGTTTCATGCTGGAATTCATTTTATTATACATAGAATAACCTGGCCTAAAGATTATGGATAGGCCAGTCCAAGGAGAAAGATTGATTTTCTCTTCACAGTGGTTCTGTAGCAACTTGTCCACCAACAGATGCTCTTCAGCTGTGCCAATGCTCAACAATAAGTTACACTGCTGAGCTCTAACAGGTCTGATCCCTTCTGACCCTAAGGGAATTTCCACATATTTTTGGCTCACGCTGCTTTTGATTATTTTTTCTACTGGTCCAGCACGCCTTACTCCAAAGACTGATTGTTTAGCTTACAATGTTAAACTAGCTGGAGAAGTGTAACTGTAAATGGGACCCATCCGTCCAATTATGAAGGCTCTTACAGCTTGGCGATAGAAGGTAAAGTATGTAAGAACCCTTCTGGCTATTGAATATTCTGCAGTCCTTAAACCAGAAATAAAAACTATGTAAAATGATTTTTTTAATTTGTTTAAGATGACGATCTCACTTCTGCTTTTTTGATCCTTTCTAGTGGTAAATTCTGACCCACCATCATAGAGGAGACACAAGGACGGCTCTGAGGACAGACAGAGGAAAAGGAGGAGTGGCTGCCTATCTGTCAGCCTTCCTTTTCATATCTGTGTTCTTCCTTTGGTGGTGATGCTGAATTTGGCACTCTCATGATCACTGCTGCCCAGGTTGCCACCCACTTCTACTTTCCCTACCAATTATTCTGTTTGTGAGCAGCAGGTCAAGCTGCCTCCCCGGTTCCTTCCGCACTTGCTCCAGGAAGTTGTCTCCAACTTTCTCCAAAAACTTCCTGGATTATCTGTGTACTGCTGTATCAGTCTCCCAGCAGATGTCGGGGGATTGATTTGGTGGTCGACAGCAGACGCCCAAAACAACATCACCCTTGTTGCTCTCGCCTCTTAACGTGACCCAGAGACTCCCAACGGGCTTTTCTCACGTTTCATATGGGAGTGCTGAGCGATCACACTGCTCTCTTACATACAGCGGAACTCTACCGCCTTTCCTCCCCTGCCTTTCCTTCCTGGACAGTTTATACCTTTCAATGACAGCAAGACATCCCACCAATACTCCATAATTCCAATCACATCATAGTTCCTTGACTGTGCCAGGACCTTCAATTCTTTCTGTTTGTTTCCAAGCTGATTTCCCTACTTTCTCAGTATGAATCAGGAGGAAGCCACCTCCTTGTGTTTCTTCCCGGTGTCCCACTTCCCCCAGGCCTTAAATCACCATCCCCAGAGGAGCATAGTTTGATGCCCTCCTCATTAGACTTGCCAGCCTGCCAGCAAAGATGCTCTTCCCTCTCTTGGTTAGGTGGATGCCATCCTTTCCCAGTAATCTGCCCTGCTCTGCCTCTCTGCATCTCTCTTCTCCATGGGTGGCAGGAACTGGAGTGTCCTGGGGAGGGGCAGAAGTGAGGTGCAGAAGGCCAGGAGGGTAGTGCAGCAGGGCAGAGTGGAGCAAGCTACCAGGCCACTCCAACTCCTGCTGCCCACGGGGTGAAGGTGATGCCTGCTGCAACCACGATGCCAGGCCTCCGTAATCCCCCAGTCCCTCCTGTCAGGAGGGTGGATAGGGCAGATCCCACAGGGCCCCGGCGCACCTCCGCAATTCATCCTCTGACAAGGTGCTCCCTGGGGTACAGAACGTGACACGGGGAACATGGGAGGTTGGGGGGCTGGAAGCATGAGGCTGACGCACTTGGGTCATCGGCAGGAGGGAATTAACCTGCATCCTTAGTGGTTAAAGCCATGCGCTCTACCACCCGCGCTAAGGGCCAGCTGGCTCTCAGCCAAGGCTGTACAGCAGAAACGTCACTGGCTCTTGTCAATGGTCTCAGCATCGCTGGGGTTACGGAAGGATGCGCTCATCTGCGCACTCATCCTACAGAAGCAACTACATCCGTGACCAGCTAGTATAACTAAGTCTACTGTAGTGGTTGTATTTAGTGACCAGCACCTTTCTCTCACAAACGGGAGAAATGGTTTTTCTTATGTGTCTTGGACTCTTTCCAAAGACTGATCCCATCAGCACGTCCTCACATGCCTGTACACTGGTACCATTTTCACATCGTCTCTTCACTCTGCACTTAGGAAACAGAGCTGCTGTGTGAGTGGCTCTCCAGTGCTGCATCTGAAGGGTGACTATTCAGACCTCCCAAGCACTGGCTACAGAAGAGAGCGTCAGTGTTAAATCATTTGGCGCTGCCTCTGAAAGCTCCCTGGGAAGTTCCAGCTTGAAATGTGGATATGGACAGAAGTTTCTTAGTTGCATGGGAAGGTTTTATACAACCCAGCCTCAGGAAATGTTTGCCTAAAGTACACAAACCATCCCCAGAGCCAGGGCCCTCATCTGGACGAACCCAGAACCAAATGATGCTAGGAAACTCAGACTCGGCCAGCAAGGAACGGGCGGGGGAGGTGGATTTTCAGCTGAAACTTTTTTTCCCAAACTAAAGATTTTTTCATTGCAATCCACGTGTCCATTTTTGATAACATTTTCTGGGGGTGGGTTATCGGAAAGTTGAAAACAAAACCAAAAACATTCAGCTATCAGCAATCGAACAGTGAATGACGTCAGCCACTGAAAACAAAAGCTCTTACCCAAATAGCCAGTATTTTTCAGAAGCCTACAGGTAGTGCTCCTGCGTTAAAGTGAACCTTGGCCACACTGTATGGGGCTCTGTTGCTCAGTTTATGAAGAGAGGAATGTTTTGTCTGACCCACAGCATTGGTATTTTGTGCTAATGGGTGGTCTGAGCTAAAAGGCAGACAGTACACTGAGATATTCTTGCTTCCTCCAAAGAAACTCTGCTATGCCTCCTCCCTCTAACAGCCAGAACTATTTGAGTTCCTTACCCAGCTTTTAGAAGTCCATCCAGATAAACACTGCCAATCAGGCTTCAAATTCATCAGTAGAAAGCTCCCCCACTGCAGCCAGACAAGCCCCAGGGCCTTTTGCACCACTCCATGGCAATATAAATAAGAAACAATGATGCCTTCTCCACAGACGGCTGCTATTTGGCCATTGTGCATACAGAGATGGTCAGTCCTGCTGCCAGACCAAACTACCCACAGTTAGTCTGCAGTGGAATGTAGCTGAAAGCGTAGGAGACTAAGCCAAATACCTGTCAAGCTTTCATGCACTGCAGATTTGCCAGGAGGTCTATAAAAATGTCATTGTCTCTCAGCTGCTTGTGATTTTATTCCCCTTTATGCTGGCTGTTGGTCATATATATATGAGTGAATATCATTTCTGCACCAGTCTAGCCTCCCCCTGGCCTTTTTCAAACAATAATAGACTAAATATAAAGAGACAGAAGCTGTTACTTGACTCTTTAAACAATGCCAAGTAAAATGAATAATTAAGAGCACATTACTTGCAAGGAATTTACACTGATGCTTTTAAGTTAAGACCCCACTCAGATCCCTCTTAAAAATATTTCACTCCCCCTTCATCTTTTACACAGGATTCATATTCGAGTCAAACGCGTTATAGCAGCTCCTGTTTAGATCTGAGTTGAGAGTGGAAGAAAGCAAGAGGCAGGTGGGCGTTTGGTTTCCATTACGTGCCCGATAGGAGATTGTTTCTAAAGGGCTGAGGGAGTGCAGCTGCTCTGTATGTGTCTTTTACCTCATTGCGCCCTGCCTGCCAGCAAAGATTAGATTGAGATCTTAAATGGAAGCTGTTATGAATTTGGTATTAAAAGAGGGGGAAAAATGAACTCATGCACTACACTCACCTACAAGTTATCCTGGCACCAAATACTAAGGCATCACACAGCAGACGGCCCCAAGGGGAGCATGTGACTCTATAATTCAGAGAAGGGGCTCCATTGATGTCACTCTGTCTAAGAAGAGCAGAGATCTGGGAATGATTTTGGCTATGTACTCAATCCAGAGTCACGCTTGGGCTGGCTACTTTGATTTTCATACATTGAATTTACTAAAGTTTGTTAAATTGCTAACATGGGATGACAGGTGGGGCTGGAAGGAGAGGAGCAAATTAGCATTGGTGGAAGATGTTAGAGGGATCCGATTGGCAACTCATGTCCCCAGTCATTAAATAATTCCACCACAAGCCATGGTAGAACATTGGTTGGTTGGTTGGTTGGTTTTTTTAAATGCAACTTTGCTAAGAGCCAGGGTTTTCCTTCTTCTGATTTTGTCCAAACAGACCAGGCAGCAATGTGGCTAGAGAAAACACAAGTAGGAGATCTTTACGCTCCAAGATAATAATCCTATAAAACACATCGCCTCCTTCAAAAATCCTAGTGTCTTTTCCCAGCAGAGCTCTTAAGAGGTACAGGGAAAAAATATTCTCCTGAAACTATTTCTTTTGAATGAAATTACCACTTTAGTAGCTCTGGAGAAAGGCTTTTAAAAAAAGGTGGTGCAGGGGAGAGACCAGCAGAAAGCATGTAAGAAGATATTAAATTGAGATGGCAGAACAATCCAGGTGAAGGGATGGATGCCAAACCAAGAGTCATAAGGAAAAGATGTATCAGCAACAAAGGGTCCTGTGGCAGACTAATAGGTGCCACAGGACCCTTCGTTGCTGTAACAGATCCAGACTAACACGGCTACCCCTCCGATAAGGAAAAGATGGAAGTTCGTCTAAAAGCATCATCAAAGGTCATTACAGAAAAAAAAGACAGTGAGGAATTTAGGAAGCTCAATATATTTAGCTGATGGGTGATAAAATGAAGAGGTTACTGGATCATGGCTTATAAGCAATGTGGGGAGAAGATCTTGAGGAATCTTGAGTCCAGCAAAGACAGAATGGCTGAAGGTTTAAGTGAGGCTAACTCAGAATTGGAAACAAAGAGTAAAATTACAATAGTGAGAATTAACTTTTGCACAGCTTCCTTTGGGAGGTGGTGTATGATCCATTATTTGGAGCCTTTCAATCAAATCTGGATGTCTTTCTAAAAGATCTACTTAAACTGAAGCACAACTTGCTGGGCACATTATAGACATTACTGAGCGAAGTTCTAAGGGCAGTGTTATGCAGCTGGTCACACAGTGGCCCCTTTCTTTCTTAATATCCAGGCATCTATGCACAGGCACCAACTTTGCCTTTTGCCCAGGGGAAGGACAGGTGCTCAACCACTGCTTCTGAGGCCCTGCCCCCATTCCACTCACTCCCCCATAGCTTCATCTTCACGCCACCTCTTCCCTGAGGCCTGTCCGCTGCCACAATCTGCCCTCTCCCCTATTCCTCCCTGAGCCCCCCTTCAGCTGATGAGTGGCAGCTGCTGGTTATTTTTTTTTCCCTGTGGGTGCCCAGAAGAACCCTTGAAGTCAACACTTCTGTATCTATGGATGTATTAAAACAGCGCAAGAGAAAGAGATGGGTATAGAAAGCTAATTCCATTTTATGGGATGTTGCAATCTTTTGGAATTTAATTTCATTTCAATTTGGAAAAAAGAAAACATTTCAAAATTTTCTACAACAAGAATGGAATGCAGGCTCTGGGGCACGCCCTGGAAATACTGAGGTCTCTGATTTTCACACGGTCCTCCTAGCCGTTCACCAGATGGACAAAGACCCATGATCTTAGCAGCCAGGTCTCCCAGAGGGCTTTGAGGAATCCTGGTGGATTTCTATGAACACCTGGCCTGGGTTCCTCTGGCATTTCATTGTTTCCCAGAACCAGATTTCAATCTGATGTTGTCAAAAAAGGAATTCCCAGTGAAGGAACGCTTGGCTAGAATTTTTCCAGTTGACTCTAAAGATAAGCTTGGAAGTTTTTGTAACAGCCATTTAATGAGGTAAATTCCAAGCATGGGGACTCTTCAGTGGAATGGTGAGACATTTGCCAAGCGGAGGAGAAAACAAAGCTTTGACAGTAAAGGAGCTGTTGCCAATCTAAAGCCACGAGGTGCATCTCAGCACAAATAATGTGCTTGATGTTCATTGCGATTTGTTTACCTCCACAAGCATATCTGGCTACTTGAGATTTACTTAAATAATTGAGGTCGGGGGAGGATGCCAGACTGTTAAGAAAGTGAAATTTACAAAAATGTGCAAGGGTTTCTTTCTTAGTTCTTCCACAGAAACTTCTTCAATAACCCAAAATGATTGGTGTAACCATCCAAAATTAATTCCTCTCCAAAAGCTCTATTATAGGAGCATTATCCAGTTCTTATCTACATGTAAACCCCATTATTTGTGGTTCATCCATGGAATTTGCCTGTGTAAACTCATTTGCACTGCATTGGAAAGTGTCCGTAAACAGCCACTTTGCCAACTAGCCAAGAGTGACTGCAGAGTTACAATGTATCCTTATCCACAAACTGCAAGACCTGGAATAATGACTTTTTATTAGACCAACAAAGTGATATTTATAAAGGTTCCCTCCTTAAAACTACTCACAGTGCTAATGAAGAGACCACTGTGCTCTAAAGAAAGAACAACCTTGACTTATGAATGCTGGGTTTTATACTTCAAAACGTTTAGGGTGTTCGTGCTTATATAAATGGTAGACCAAAAGCCAGTTATAAAACCCCTCCAAAGCAGCAGTAAACAGTTGTCCATAATTCCAGAGTGTGTTTTCCTATGAACAAATGTCCATTGAGAGTTAACTGCAGCCACCAAGAGTCTTCCACTCTGGCCAACTATAGATTTTTAAATGATTCTGTTTCAGTGAGTGGGCACGTGCAGAAAACAGGCAGTCCTGAAGAGCCTCCAAACCATTAAGTATTGTATTCACTAGGTAAGTGCTTCCCAGCCTAACAAGTAAGTGGGCAGAAAATGCATTATTTTTATTGCAATAGTACAGAGGAAACCCACTTACCCCACCCCCACCATGTCAGACATTGTACAAACACAGAACAAAAACAACTTACAGTTCCCCATGATGCCTTAGGTTGGGGTCAGCAACCCTCAGCCATGCACCAAGCGTGGAACGGGAGCCAATGTTCATCAGCACGTGAGGGGGGAGCTCAGCCCCGCCCCTCCTCCCCCATGCAGCCAGGAGCTTGCTCGTAGCCTGTGGATTAACAAAAGATCAGCTAATGCTACCAGCCACCACCTAAAGGGTAAAGCGCAGCATCTTATTTATTAATGAAGCTGCTGTAAGTAGGGCTATTAGTGACTTTAAAAAATATCACCAACAGTCGGACGGTACATGGAGGTCACAAGGTCAAATTTCAGCGCTCTGCCTCAGGAGGTTGATTACGCCTGCCCTAGATAGTGATTGAAGGATGGGATCTGAAGTCTGAATCCCTGGATTTGGCACTGACTCACTGTGGAAACCTGAGCGAATCACTTTAACCACCTCCTGTGTCAGTTTCCATTCTCGTGAAGTATTATGAGTCGAGGTGCCAGGAGCTTTTCAGTGAATGCTTTTGAAGAGCCATCGAAACCAAAACTGTTGGTGGGGAAGAGTTGGTTCTGACAAAGTTCCATTTCTATTCCCAATGATTTTTGGTTGAAAATTTGAAGTTAATTTATAGATAAAAATGTAAACCAAATGATTTTAAAAGGCCAACACCAAAAATATTTTCAGTTATCAAAAATGAAACATCTCAATCCAAACTTTATTTTATACATTGGATTTGCAGTTCAAAAACTGGGATTTCAACTTTTCATCTTGAGTTGGGATGGAAAATGTTTTTGAAGGCTCAAAAATTCTTTAGGGAGAAAAGAAACATTTCTCAGTCAGCGTTTATCGTAAGGGTTAATTAACAATGGCATAGCCTTTGACAGACCAAGTAAAAGACAAAGTGTAGGTGGAGCTTTAATTCAGAGTCCAGGGCCAGAAGGAACTGTTTGGATCATCTGGTCTGACATCCTGCATAAGACAGACAAGAAAACATACCCAAAATAATTCCTAGAGCAGATCCGTTAAAAAAATCCAAACTTGATTTCAAAGTTTTCAGTAATGGACACTCAATCACAACTCTTGGTAAATGTTCCTAGTGGTTAATTACTCTCAACGTTAAAAATGTACAGCTTATTTCAGACTGAATTTGTCTATATTCAGCTTGCAGGCTCTGGCTCATGTTCTATCCTCATGTTTTCTAATCCTTTAAACATTCTCATGGCTCTTTAAAGCTGCCAAAGGGATCGGGACATCTATTTTGTTGAAACTGCATATTTCTCCTGGAAATGTTCATTTTGATTTAAAAGCCGTTTTTCAACAAAGTAACACTTTCAATGAAAAACTGAAACCCTGCTGCTTTTTCCATGTGTTGCCCCTTGGTGAACCTGCTCCAAAGGAAGTCAATTGACTTCAGTTGGTATTGGATCCGACCCTAAAAATATTCCACAGGAGTAAACTAGGCCAAAAGCAATCATGGAATAATCTTGCAGCTAGAAGAAAACTTCCTAGCGACACGGGTCTGGACTCTACTCTGAAGTGTGTATTAGAGATGGGTAAATAATTACTTTTTCAGTTCAGCAGCAGCTCTGAAGAAAAAAAGCAGTTTGGGTTGCACCTAATCTGATTGTTCTGATTATTCTGTGAGTCAAAACCCCTCCATTTCACACCTCTTTAAGAGTGGGGATTTGAATTCATGTTCCCTATGTTCCAGGTAATCACCATCATCACTAAAGTAAAACTTGTATGGCAGGAAGAGGGGAGCAACAACACGACTTTCTCCTGCTTAGTCCGGTTTGTGAGGAGTGAAAACTGTGCATCAAATTCCCAACTACTTTCAGACTGACCCAAACAAATACATTTCAGCAAATAAACTATTGCTCCAAAATATGTTGCCCAACCCTAGTAGGTGCGTGCAACTTTTATCGACTTCAACAAGATACACCTGTATCTTGGGGTATAATTTGTCCTTCAGTGGAGAAGAGCATAATGACACAGATTCAAGATTCCTCTGTCAGTTTCCCAGGCAAATGGCTTCTTCTATCAAATTGCCAAAACAGGCATGGTTCACTGGCCACATTTATGGTCTTCCACACCTGTCCTTTGAACAAAACCTTCACACGCAGGCTGACAGTGTCTGGAGGATGTTCGGTGTCTTCTGTGAAATTCAGAGGTCTTAGCGTGGCTCCCGGGGACAGGCCTGCCAATGGGGAGTTCCAGGGGCAGTTGCCCCCAGGGCCCCTTTGGAAAGCTGCAGTAGCGCTGCTCTGGCTGTACGCAGCTGTGAAGGAGTCAGGGGGCACCGACGCAGTCTGAGTGGTGTTGAGGGCCGGCTGTTCTTGACCCCACCCCTTCTAGTCTTGGCCCCTACCCCTTCCAGTGCACGGAGCCTGACCCTCCTCCTCCCACCTGGCCCTGGGGCCTGCAGCTGCTGTCAGTGCCACTATTAGTGGATGTTCCATCATTGCAAAATCCCCTGTATCTTTGTCTAAAAATATTGTGACGTGCAATAGAGGGCTGCTGTGCTTCTGGCCTCGCCGTGCTGAGCTGGAGTAATGGCTGCCCACGTAGTACCAGTTTCTTCATGCTGCTCTGCTAAAGCACCTGTGCTACACCCGTGTGTTCTCCAGGTCAGAAGGGAGTTCCCTCTCTATCGCCTCATTCCTTGGCCTCCTGGCTTAGGTAGTCCTCTGAGGTATCAAAGTTATAATAAATAAGGTTTCTAATAGCCTTCCAGTGAATGGGCTCCCCATGCAATGTGCTCTGAATGTTAGCTTGGTATTCACAAGCAATAAATGGCTTGTATCCCAGAGGCATTACCCATGCTAACATTACCCAGGCAATTTTTAATTTCTGTTTGAATATTCCTACAAGTGCCACTCTTGAGTTGATTTAGCGCCACCGCTGTGGTACCTAATGGCTCTCCAGTGATTAATACCAGCCATTTGTTCAAAGCTAACAGCCCCAGTGACAGCAACAGATAAATTAGCAACATTAGAAATATACTAAAGAAAACATTTATGTAGTGGATCAGCCTAGTATATGATAGTAATATACATCAGCTGTGCTTATAACAAGCTATTAATGATGAATGCTATATGGTCAAGTAATTCTGGCCAGTACTCTTGTAGTTGAAGTCATTCACGTGCAGCTTGGTAACAACAGGCTCGTTCTTCTGGCTGTTGAAGGCTTCATGTGGTTAAAAGTGACTACTGCAAGCAGGCAGAGAGAGAATGGAGGGAAAGATGGTAAGGCACAGTATAGCCATCAGCTCAGTTTGCAGCAGCAGCGTTAAGGTGCTGAGAACTCTTTGGGCATAAATCACAAGGCCATTTGCAGAGACTGCTGTGTTTAATGAACGTCCCCAGCAACGTGTGCCACTCAGACTGTTTCTGTCTGCATTCCCCTCCATTGGAACACATGCCTAGGCACTGCACATGGCTAAGAGATGGTGCAGTGTGGGTTGAAAGGACAGACTGAGAAGTGGTACTGTTGCACAGTCATTGGATGGGCTAAGTGAAATGAGATAAAGGTCTGAATCATTTTTCTGCCGGTGGTTATATTCACCATCACTGAGAAGCTCCTTGTCTCAAGACGTTAAGCCTCAGTAATAAGGACCACAGACTACAGGCCATACTGGTCTTCAGACCTTCTCCCAGCTGTCACTACGGGCGAGGCTCACCTTCTCCCAAGGGCTTCTTGAAAGTCTTTCAAACTTCTGCTCAGGTACCTGCAAGGAGTATTTGCAGGACTTTACAGCATCCGCACGTCTGAAACCACAATCACATAGGGCTGGCTTTAGGGTAAGGCAAGCAAGGTGGTTGCCTTGGGACCTATACCTTCAAGGCCTCACTCTCCAATTGACGGCAACGAAGGGTCCTGTGGCACCTTATAGACTAACAGAAAAGTTTTGAGCATGAGCTTTCGTGAGCACAGACTCACTTCATCAGATGAAGTGAGTCTGTGCTCACGAAAGCTCATGCTCAAAACTTTTCTGTTAGTCTATAAGGTGCCACAGGACCCTTCGTTGCTGTTACAGATCCAGACTAACACGGCTACCCCTCCGATACTCTCCAATTGACGTGGCATCCACCACCCACTGGCCGAGCCCCACTCTCAGTGGGCTGCCTTGGGCCCCCCCCACCCACTGACTGAGCCAGTTCTGCCTCCTATTTTTTGTATATGGAGGATTATGGACATTCACGGATGAACCAAAATGAAGGGCTGTTTTCCTCTGATTAAGTTAGACATGTGAGGAGTGTATCACTGGCTTTCCCCAGCAGAGGGTTGTAGGACAGGGGCCAGCAACCCAGAGTTCAGACGTTTCACTGGTTCCAACATCTGGGAATAAGAAATTGTTGCTCTCCACTCCTGACCTTTAAATTCACAGCCTCACTCTTCCTCATGCCGCTAAGGAGATTCTCTGAGTCAACAGGATGGGTTTATTGGCAGGACAGCATGATTTCTCTGCAGCCACATTCTTACAGTCAGTCTCAGTCTCACTGCTCACTCATCACACAGAGGAAAACTCCAGAACTTCTGCTGCAGAGGCACAGGCCGCTAGCATTGGAGCGTGTTTCTACTAATGCTATGCCTTGTAGCTCTTGCATAAGCCAGGCCAGGAATTCACTCGGCATTAAACTCGACTGTAGATACGCATTTCCAGCTATGACAGTTGTGTAGCTAGAAACGACCTATCTACAATTGACTTACCTGGACTCTTTGAAACTCTCCCATCGACCTCCCTTACTCCTCGCGATATTGAGGAGCACCGGGATCGACTGCCAACCCTAGATAGTTCAATTTTGCATGTCCCCACTAAGTGTGCCAGATAAAACCCTGGGTCGATCTCCTGCATAGTGTAGACATATCCATAGTGAGTGGGTAGGAGGATCAGATACTTAAGCAAATTAGATCTCATCCAGAAGAGGGGAATGCAGCGCATATCCAGATATGGATAATAGAATGGATAAGTGCTTGTGTGTTCAAACAGGGGTTCTCAAACCAGGGGAGGGATAATCATGCCCTTGCAGCAGACCTCACAACAAGGTGGGGCAAATGGTCTGGGCTGTGCTGAAGGCAGACTATCCCCATCCCTGGCAAGAGAACAGAGCCGCACGTTGGCCAGGGGCTTGCGGATTATTACAATGAGGGTAATGAACTGTTAGCCCCACTCTCAAATCCTGCTTTGCTGCCAGAATTTGTATGCAGGGGGTTGCAAGGGGTCATGAATGCAAAAGTTTGAGAATCATGGTGCTAGAATGGCAATATAACAAGCATTATGGGCCACTCAGCCCTCTTGAGCTCGCTTTGAAATAAGTGACCCTTCTGGTCCCTTTTAGAGGAACTGTTCTGAAATTTGTGATTTGGGACTACAGAATCTAGGAGGTTAACAATTTTGCAACACAAAATAAATCTCCTTGTGGTTTGCCTGCATGTGGGATTTCTATATAGCCACCCAAACATCTGCAATTCCCTCTTCTTTCTGCTCGGCAAGTTGATGACTTACAAGTTTTGCTGATACACCGTACTAAGTTGCCTTCTGCTACCTGGTTTCACCCCGCCAGGTTTATTGAGTCTGCCATGGAAATGTGACAATCTGCACTACTTGAAAGATGTATCTCTGACAGTTTTTTAGATTGCATGATGCTTTCCAGCCAATGCCACAAAAATCACTTTTTATGGCTGAATGTGGTGAATGCATCATTAGTGGAGGTTGTCAGTTTGTTGTGGCAATTTTTAGGGCACATCATTAGGGATTAGGAGAGTTATGGTGCAAATAGTAAAAGTAACAGAAATACCACTTTAAGAAAATCTGAAGGAGAGATGGTCCTGAATCAAAATCCCAGCCCTGAATCTCCAAACAATTTAGGGAAAATTAAGATATGGACCCAAACTTTGTAATCTGGGCCAGGCCCTATGGCACAGGCATTGTTTTGTTCCCTGTGGACAGGATGCAGATATTGCAAAAAATGACCCAACCTCTAGAAATCCAGTTTGGATTTACATGTATTTTGTTTAATTTTACCCAGATTAGGAAGTATCAACAACCTCTGGAGGCTACCTGTTCTCAGTACCCTTATTGGCTAGATCCAAGAGGTCTTTTATAAGCTTTGGATAAACATGGGCATGTTGGAATTCCCTATCCTAACTATAAGCCACTAAGCCATTAGAGATCCACCCAGTACAAGTCTTTTGTTGTACAATGGCCACCTGAGATTATCCAGGGGAGAGTGATCTGACGGCAGCAACTTCCAGCCTCCCTCAGTTGTGGCTATGGCTAAATTAGCATGCTAGGGATCATGGGAACACATCACCACTCCCATCCACTCAACACCTTGTTCCAGGAATGAGAAGATTCATTCTAAAAATTCTCTTGCACTCCAAGATGTTCTAAGTGCCTGTTTTGGAGATATTTATTGCAAACCTGAACCCAGATGACACTCACTCTTCAGGCCAGCCCAGTCTCCTGCCCCCAGAAGTTAAAACAAATGCAAATGCACCAGGTGTGATGATATTCTTCCCTCTCTTTAACGTGTTCATTACAAGTCACACACTTTCCATCTGTTTTTCTACCACCATATAAGCAGGTGATAGCTAGTTGCACTTAAACCAGACTGTCCATATTTTTCCTCCCCTATACATCTTTTAGGTACCAGCCCTCACTGAAAATAAAGAATGTTCTGTTGCTAACCTCATTAGGAGCATGATCAACCCCACGCATTATGACTAATTAAGAAGCCATGAAGCGCTGACAAAGCGGTTAACAGCACATGCCTGGGAAGCATTGTATTTGAGGATTCTTTTTGCTCTAGGTTCTCTCTCAGAGCTTAGAGAATTTTTTCTGTCTCCCCATCCAGACTCCAACCTGCCAGCTTGCTCTTGTGGAGCCTTGGTCCATGGTCATTAACCTGAGTCATCTTGACCATGTCCATTCACTTTGGAAAGCACATCCTCACCACTTCCTAATTAGCTGGAATCATCACCCCACTACAGCCCCCGATCTATGACACTGCAGGCTGTGCTGCTGTAGCTTACACATGTCCTACATTGAAAAAATTCATCAGTCAATCAATGGAGTTAATCCTTCTCTCTGACAGGCAGCAGGTGGGTTGACAGTAGAATTTTTCAGTCCTCCTAGCTAAGTTTATAGTGGGGTGAGAGTTAGGCTGACCTAACAATGGTGCTGAAACTCCTAAGTTTTCTACAAGCCTTGAGCAACATATTTAGCTCAATTTATTTTCTGTAAGATAATGCAAGAAACCTGCCTTCTGCTAAGGCCTTAGGATATTCCTTTGAAATAGTTCAGTATGAGTGGAGTATCATGCTCATGGCGTCTCTCCAGATGGCAGATACTGGAGCTTGGCAGCACAGTAGAAAGGGGCTGTAGCCAAATGTTGCCTCTAGCAGCATTAAACAAGAAGTCTGCTGACATTTGTGGTCTAAGCTAGCATTTCATGGGTGGAACAGCCTCAGACCTCTGCTCCAAAAGTGTGGATATGGTCTGCACTCTCTGTGTTTTTCCTAGATTGGTGTGTCTCTATAAGGTGTTCATTCTTTTCTGGTTTGCTTCAGCCCAAGACTCATTTGCAAGAGCCCATCTGTCAACACTTTTATTTTTCTTGCCTCTGCTTTTCTTGGCCTAGCCTGCTGGGCAGTGGTGATATGTAGACACAAGGGGATCACTGATGTGTTATGAAATGAAGGGAGCATCCATATTTTCCCTTTGAACGGCTGGTGCTTTCTGCAGATCACCAGCAAGGCTATTTAATGTTTCAACTGAGGAAAAAAAAGAACAATGGTAAGAAAGGGGGAAATTATTACACGAAGGCAACATGCAAGCTAAGTAAAGGGGCCTTGCTTTTGGAAATAAAATTGATCTGAAGAAGTGGGTCTGTCCCACAAAACTCATCACCAAATAACTCATTTTGTTAGTCTTTAAAGTGCTACATTTCTGCTGCTTTGTTTTGTTGGAGTACAGACTAACACAGCTACCTCTCTGTTGCTTTTAACAGTACATTATTGAATAAGTGTTACAATTCTGAGAATTATTCTGAAAAGAGCTTTCCCATCTTGTCACTGCAACTTAGCATGAAGGGCTCAAGGCAGCAATTAAATCTTTAGCAGGGCTTTTCTTTGCAGGGTTCATTCATACACACTGCATGCCAGCTGCTGGGCCGAGTTTGGCCCTGGTCCTGTTACGCGATCAGACGTGCTGAATTTGAGACACCCACTTTGATACCACTACTGCAGCCCAGCTGGTGCTGTTTGCTGAACCATGGCCTGAAGCAGTAGATTTTAAAAGGGCAGATCTTTTGCTGGTTCAGTAAAGTTCTGACAATTGGCACTAGCCAAGCACCCGCCCTTGAAGCATGATAGGGAAGAAAGCAGCTCTCTCTCTCCTTTCTGTGAACGCAAACGGGAATAAGGAGTAGCAGCTTTCCTAAGGCACTGTGGTCACCCCAGCCAAATTGCTTATCAATTATATTTCATTCGTATCCTTAGAATTTGTACTGGGTCCCTGAGACCAGGCCCCATTGTGTATAGTTGAGATAGTCCCTGCCCCAAAGGGTTTGCAATCTAAACAGACAAGCTGGGCACAGGACTGGGACTGTGGCGCGAGACCCAGGGGAGAGGAACAGACATATCCATTCAACATGTCGAATCCCTCTTGGTATGCAGAGAACTTTGCTGAACCTGCTTGTCTACACTTCCTGGGAGACACACTCCAGAGATCAATCTCTTGGGGGCTGATTTAGTGGGGCTAGTAGGGACATCCTAAACTGACTTAGTTCCACTAGCACAGATCTGCCCACAGACGCAGAGACATTTACTGGAGATTCAGCAGGGCACCAGCTGCTGCAGCTCTAAGGGTATATGGACACATCTCTTTGAAGTGTACCTGTGCAGCCCCCACGAATACCTTAGCACAGGGGGCTCCCCTGCCCGCCAGGAGCAGACGAGGTGCTGTGTTCTCTTTGCCCTGCCCATTCCAGGGATTTTCAGACTCGGAGGGTGAACTTGAACTCGTGATCTCCCACCAGTGCACGTAGCCACTGGGAAAAACATTACAAGACAGATTCTCGGTGTATTGTCCACCTGCCTCAGGGTTATTATGTGTAAACTGGCCCATGGGGTGCTCCAATACCACCAGCTGAATCAGGCCCCATAGATGAGGTAGGCAGAGGAACATACATCTTTCCCTACTTCATGAATGCATATCTGGATACACAGTAGGTAACTGCAATGCATGTGCTCAGAAGCAGAAAAACTTCTCAGGAACTTGCTGTGCTGAAATTTAGGCACTTCCAGGACAGGGGCTTTGAGACTCTCACTGAGGCCTAACTGTGGGATTCAGGCTTCCAAGTCCATTTACAACACAAGACCAAAGGAAGTCTGGGCAAAGCAGGAACTGAATGTGGCTTGCCAGCGTCCTGGGCTTCTGCTGTAACCACTAGCCTACCCTTCACTTGCACTGTGTTCGTGAGCTTTTCTCAGCAGAGCCAGTGACACTTCCGAAGTCACTTTGGTATCTTTCTCACTGGTGTGGTCCCCAAAGATTTCACCACATTTACGTTGGCATGACAAAACCAGGATGACCACCCCTCTAGCTCATTGCCAGCTTTCGTTTCTTGTGAGCAGGGCTTTGGGCTGAGATTCAGGACGCTTAGGCCCAGTTCTTGGCTCTGTCACTGGGTGTCATTGGGCAAGTCACATCACTTTCCCATGCCTCAGTTTAGCTATCTGTTTGGCATTATCTCCCTGAATAGGAACTGGGGATAATGGAACATAACCAGTACAACTAGATGGCAGTTGAGCAGTGCTACTCAGCCATATAGATATTCCCCAGTGTAACCTGGATTATTTCTGTCCCCAGTGCCTCCTGGCTTTTAGACAGGAATCCCTTCATGTGGTTTAAACACACTGCTTTTAGTCCTGTGATTGATTTATGAATTAAAAATACTTTGATGGCCTAGTTTTCACATGCTCCTTGATATCGGCAAATGGAAGCTGAAGTTATGAAGTCTGTTTCTCTTGCTGTTCCAGATGCATTAACACAACAAAAATCTTTTCTTAAATGAACAATAAAAGAGGAGGGGAAGTGTAAAGCCATAGAGTGGAGAAACAGAAGCCTATAGAAAATATCATTAATAAAAAAAAACTTACTGAACAGATTCTTTCAACCCCCTCTAGAAACCACAAGCATGGCATTTTGCCAGCTTTCAGAGATGCAATGTACCAGGCATTAACCATGAGCCATCAAAGGAAGAAGAGGTGTGTGAAACTACCATGTTATGCTTCAGGACAATTTGTGTCCAAAGGCAGATATGTCTGCACATGTCATTGTGACATTTTTACTTTTTATAGGAAGTTAACAAACCTCATGTCAGCTCATTTCACGGATGAGATCCAAGCAGAAGATGGCTCGCTTGCCTGGTGGTGGGTTTTGTCCCCCTATTCAAAGACATGGCAAACTTCTTAAGAACACAAATGGGTTTAATTTTTCACTGATGCATCAAGAGAGAGGAAAAAGAAAGCAAGCACTAACTCACCTACAAATCCTAAGCTTACAGCAGCATATAGCAGCACAACTAACCCAGAAAGTAGCCAGACCCAGTTCAAAGAGGTTTCAACAAAACAAAATCCAAGATTTTGTTCAAATAAAAACCCTTCCACACCATAACTCCAGCAGGCATCCAAATGATTCTGTCCCCAGACTCCAGTACCCGGCCAGTAAGTTTTATAGATAAGTATCTGAGGGGTTGTCATGTTTGTCTGTATCCGCAAAAACAACAAGAAGTCTTGTGGCACCTGATAGATGCATCTGAGGAAGAGGGTCTTTGCCCACGAAAGTTTATGCTCCAAAAATTCTGTTGGTCTATAAGGCACCACAGGACTTCTTGTTGTTTTTCAGAGTTCTATAGAGGCCTCTCCTACCGAGAAGCCTTTGCAAGGAAAGCAAATCCCTCATCTGTCTGTCTGAGTAACTGAGAGCACATCCAACCAACCAACTTTCTTTTCCAAGCTCTACAGGAGTGTCCCACACCACTGGTCTTGATATGATAATTATTGGGTAACATTATCTCATCTAGATCATGCTGGAGCTCAACAAAATGATCATAATGGTCCACTCTGGCTGTACAATGCCCAAACTCTCAGATGCCATTGACCGGCACTGACAATATTTTCATGACGCTCTGGTAAATAGCTCACTTCTTATACTTACTCATATGAAAGCTACACAAATGCACACCCCAGCTGTGCTTTAATACCCAGGTGATGGGTTAGTTCATACAAGAAACCCCATTACATCCTTTAACTAAATCCAGCTTTGTGCATTGTGGCCGTGACGGTTCGGAGGATGGAGGGTGAGAAACACAAGTCTTTTTTTCTCTCAAGTTACATGTTCAAATCTGGCCCAGATGAAGAATTTGTACTTCCCATTCAGTGGTTGTTTCCAGATGGAGGCAGTAACAAAGTTATATTGCTGGTGGGAAGAACTGGTCAGGAATATTTCACTGAAATATTTTTCCATCAGAAACTGTTGGTTCATCAAAACTTGAACTTTTCACGGTAGCATATTGGTCTGCACAAACCCATCACTGGGAATGCTGTTCTGGTCTAGACTGGGGTTTCTGGTCCAAAGCAAAGCAAGGGATTATAGACCTGCAATGTCCAATACTTTGGCCACTCACCACATGCGCTGAATGGGCCACTGAGGTGTGGCAAATCGAGGCTCTTGGAGCCCTTAAATGCAGCTCTGAGTGCCCTCTTCCCCCTCCATGCACGCACCTCAGCACATGATGGCAGCAGCAAAGGCTTCTGTGTCTCCTGCCCTGGGCCCCGCCATGGGTTCAGGCTTGCTGCAACTTGGGCCCCCCGTCACTGCAGCTGTGGCACAGCTCGGGCCTCCAGGCAGCTTCTGCAGTGGCAGCTCTAGTGAGCCACCATGTATGTGGGGAGAGGTGTGCTTGGTACTGGGGTGCTTAGCTCTAGGGGAGGGGAAGGGCATTCAGTTAGTAGGGGGAGCTAGGGATGCCAGGCTGTGGGGGAGGGCATTGATTTGGAGAGGGGCTGGAGAGCCTAGCTCTGGGGGAGGGGAAGAGCATTTATTTAAAGCGGGAGGCATAGCAAATTCAGAAGGAAGACAACCACAAGTGTGGCGCTCCTAGAATTTCTATTGGACACCACTGCTATAGACAATAGCCCAGTGGCTAGAGGATTCCCCTGGAAAACAGGACACCCAATCTAACATCCCCAACACTGCCCTCCCTGCTTCTTCATAAACTCCTAGGGCTGGAGAACCAATGCATATTTATGTGAATATGAATTCAACTGAACCAATGAGCATTTATTTACAGAAAGTGGAGCAGGTCCAACAGCAGAAATGAAAAGTGAGGAAGACTGATTTTATCCCCAATTCACAGCAGGGATTTGAACTGGGGTGTCTTCCACCCCGGGGGGACAGCCTAAGCACTCAGCTATTGGCTGTTCTTGGGTGAAAAGCCCTGTGTTTCTTTTACATGGAAAGTTTTGAAAGATTTGAGGTTTGTTCCACAGTTCAATGAAAACAAATTCCGAAATGGGTCAATTTTTTGCAAAATGGAATTATTTTCTTCTGACCAGTCCTACAGGGGACAATAGTCCACAGCCCAAAACCCACCTACCAGTTGTCCCTCCTGCTGGTAATCTGAACAGAGAGGCCCAGGAATGAATTGCTGATGGGGGAAATGTGCTACCTTCTCTCTTGTCTCTCAGCCTTTGAGCTCAGGATGGAACAGGTCAGGATGGCAAGCAGTGGCTGTGGAAGGTATTTGAACGGCAGGTTAGCAGAACCCCCATAACTGCAGTTACGAACCTGGACTTTTTCACCTGCATTGAGTTCCCTTTTAAAAAGACAAGTAAAACACCCATTTTTAAAACATGGAAATTAAGCATGTACAAAATAAACAGCCACTCCATTTTTCACTTGTAAATGCTTCCTTGTCACATTAATTAAAAAAACACTGCACACGTTATCATTAATGAATATGTAAATGAGGTGTGATTAATAACTCATTTGGAGAAAGAAACAGGATGATTCATGTTACATTATGTAATTTCTCACTATCCTCCAGACGAAATCATTTTGTCCCACTGCTGAAATCTGGAATCAGATCCTTTCAGTGCAATGAAATGTCTGAACAAACACCTCAGATGTTGTATTCTACATGCACCAAATGTGTTTGGTTCTTCTTTTCCTAGCATAGATCTAACCCTTGTTTGGGGTGAATTGTAAATTGCACCTTGACATTTTAGCTACAAATAAATGGAACCCAGCCCCGCTCTGCAACAGACAAATAAATACTAAGGGCCCAACAATGGGTTCATAAGAGAAAGGCCTGATATTGGAACTGGCAGACACCTTTCCACTGAAAAATTATTTCAAGCAAAAATGGCCCCTTTTTGAAGGGATGTTCAAAAAGGGCAACAAAAATGTTGAGGGATTTGGAATATGCGCCATATGAAGAAAGATTAAAAAGACTGGGACTTTTGATCTTAGAAGAAAGGAGATTGAGAGGGGAATGTGACTGAGGTCTATAAAATCATGACTGGTGTGGAAAAAGTGAATAAGGAACAGTTATGTATTTGTTCCCATAACATAAGAACAAGGTGGTGGGGCCATCAAATGAAATTAACAGGTAGCAGGTTTAAAACTAACAAAAGAATGATTGTCTTCATGCAGCACATGGTCGGCCTGTGGAACTCTTGGCCAGAGGATGTTGTGACGATGAGGACTTTATCAGAGTTCAAAAAAGACCTAGATAAATCCATGGAGGTTAGTTTCAGAAATGGCTATTAGCCAGGATGGGCAGGAATGGTGTCCCTAAGCTGTGTGTCAGAGGCTGGAAATGGATGACAGGAGAGGGGTCAGTCAATGATTACCTGTTCTGTTCACACCCTCTGGGGTATCTGGCATTGGCTTCTGTCACAAGATGGATACTGGGCTGGATGGCTGACTCGGTATGGCCGTTCTGAAGTTCCTATATTTCACAGTGAAATATCCATTTTTGACAATTTCTGGAGGTTTGGTTGTTTTAACTGCAAAATTTTTTTTTTTTTTTCTATTTTCATAGAAACTTTTCGGAGGAATAGTTTTTCATAGGAAAAATTTCCCAAGTAGCTGTAATGCGAGCTTCAGATTGGTCTTTTCATAATGTCCAGTGCAATGGGTTGAACTCCTCTAATCAGGTGCCCTCGGGGCCTGACTAGTGCTGGATGAGAGAATTTGCTGGACAATGAGAGGTCAATATAGTCTAACACATTACCAACCCTTCCACTGCTTACTGGGTTCCTAGACATTTAGGGGTAAATTAGGGATAACAGCACAGAACACTGAGAGCCAGGTCTGGGGGTTGTAAACAAACTTTATGGTGTAGTAAGATGAAGGCCTAAGCCAATACAGCATAGACCTGGTTTGAGGCCCAAGGCCTAGCAACAATGAAGAAAAACATAGCTAACGTTAAAGCAAGTCTAACCTGTGAGCAAAACACAGGCCCCTGAGAACAGAACATGGCACAGACAGGGTTGAAAATACAAAACACTAACAGGTAATCGGCCCAGGTGCAGAACAATAATTGTTATAGGTCATAAGTTGAAATCACAAGGTGCCACCAGCTCATTAAAAAGACCTTGGTACCAACCCCTCACAGATACAGGTCCAGGTTCAGGAAAGAGTCCAAAAAGACAGCATGATGGATAGAGATGAACTAATCAAACCACAAGGTACAGGGTGATTGGCGGTATCTAAGTGACATCACAAGGTGGTAACCTGATACGTCAGAGGATGACATTCCTGATACATTAGCAGTGAGGTGTGATTTGTTTGTACCTGTGTATAACACGGCATCTTGGGGGACAGTGGAAATTTCCCACTGACTGAGTCATTCCATTGCAGCAGGTACACACACGCAGTGGTTCAGTAGAGTCTACTTGACAATTGTTGACAACTGTTATTGTACTTTGTTCTGCAATAAACCTGGCTGGGTGCCTTTGATCCTTACTGGGTCTGTGGCCTTTGGGGGCCTCGCGGGGTCTCCTGTGATTGGTGGGCCCACTTCACTGAACGCTCTTGCAAACAGCCTTCTGGTTATCATCACTGATGGAGTCAAAGCCCCTTGAGGACACCACAGCAGTAAATCCACTAAACTACATATGGGACAGTGGGAAACATGGCCACACCCATGATGATTGGTCTTTCAGCAAACTAAAATCATGCCCGATTACGGATGTTGCCAGATGAGAGAGTTCTGGATTAGAAAGGTTCAACCTGTAGTTAATGATAAAGATACTATCAAAAAAAAGCCTGAACCTTCTTCCTGAACGTACTTGATTGCTGGCTGGTATTTGACCAGCTTTGACCAGTTGCCAGAAAAACAAGCATTTGATCTCCAAGGATTTTTAAGAACAACAAGAAGTCTTGTGGCACCTTATAGACTAACAGATATTTTGGAGCATAAGCTTTCGTGGGCAAAGACGAAAGCTTATGCTCCAAAATATCTGTTAGTCTATAAGGTGCCACAAGACTTCTTGTTGTTCTCGAAGCTACAGACTAACACGGCTCCCTCTCTGATACCAGGATTTTTAAGGTGAGTTTAGAGATTGGCATCATCATCACATTGTAAAGCAATAGGAAACAGTACCAGTTCCTGTGTCCGGCTAAGAACGCTGCCATGTTCCCGCCACTGCACTTTAAATGATAACCAATCAAAATGCCTCAGTTGTCTGCTCACAGGCACACAAGCATCCATGTGAGAGAGGGGTTGAGTCACATGCAGGAGGAGTAATCAGTATACTCTCTCTGGGGCTCCATTTAGTGCACAGGGTGCTGCCATCAATCCCAGTATGTCTCGCTGGGGTCCCTCTAATTTTTTCCATCTGTGGGCAAAATAAATTTTGTTCTGTGCACCATCAATAGAAACACATGCTGCCAGCTGCGCACGCTCTGCTAATCAGCTGGGCAGCGCCTGAATTTCTCCAGGGCAGCAGCCAACTGCTCAGCTTACCGGCAGCCCTGCTCCTCCCAGTTGATCTCCTGCTGCAAGGGCTGCACAGAAGGTTGATGTAAGGTACAGAGACTCCAGCTACCCAATTCACTTCGCTGGAGTGACGTATCGTACATCCATTTTGTCCCCCAGAGCGACCTGGCCTCATCAGTAGCTGCTGCAGGGGAGAGCAGCAGCATTGCCTCGGGATTGGGATTGGAAGGGACCGATGCCCAGTTTTTTACACTTCAGAGCTGGGGATCCTAGTCCTAACCACTGACCTCCCAGCAGCTCCAGGGTGTGTCTGTCTGTGTCTCTCTCTCTCCGCTTAGCATTGTTGGACCAAAAACGTTTTGTCTGCAAAGTCCTAACCAACCCTCCTGCTGTGCTCCATTGTAGGCTGCTCTGACCCGGCCTGCAGATCAGCTCCTGTGTAACGCTCCCCCCACTCACACGGAAGCAGCGCTGATCTGACTTACATAAGTCAGGTGCCACCCAGCTGATTAGCAGAACGCTAGCAGTATGTGTTGCTACTGGTGGTACACATCAGTACTGGCCTTGGCGCGCAGAACAACATTTATTTTGTCCACGGATGGAAAAAGATTGTCCAGCTATGCTTTCCCAGAATGATTAAAACTGCAGATTACCTCAAAGGCCTGGATCAGGCCCTGGGGCAGCCTGTGTTGCAACCTGTAGTGAAAAAGGGTTTGTCTTCCTAGCCACGTCGGCCAGCATAGGGGGAACATAGAAGCTACATGCTCTGTCTGTAGGGTGGAACTGCTGAAAGTCAAAGGGTTAAGATCATTGCCTGCAGCAGGCATTGGGTCCTGTGCCTAGAGGATGGAGGGTTAGACTGACACTCAGGAGAGCTGCACTCTCCTGCTGGCTCTCATGCTCACCTGGTGAGAGACCTTGGACAGTTCATGTCTTCACCCTATGCCTCAGTTTACATATCTGTAAAATTGGGCTAATGAGCATTTCGAGATAATACTGATGCAAAGCATTAGATAAGGAGTTAGATGTTACTTTATGATGCCTGTACTTTGGAAACACCTGCCATCACCCTGAACCAAAATGCAGGATCTGAATACTGTTGTGAAAATCCTCTGCCCAAGTCAATATAATGTGGACGTAAGTTTTGTACCTTACAGTCACTGCTAGTGTAACCTTTTAATCACCTAATGAATTATTTTGTTAGTCTTTAAAGTGCTACATGACTGCTGGTTTGTTTTGCTACAATACAGACTAATATGCTATCTCTCCATTACTTTTAAGTTCTGTAGCTTTCTGCAAGCTTTGTAACTTTCAGTTATTACTTGTGCAGAATGAATGGAAAGAAACCATAAGACAATAGAACCCCGAGACAGGTGCCAGCTGGTGTCTAATATCATCCGCCCTGGCCATGATCAGAGAAAATCAGAGGCACCTCTGTCCTCAGCATGAGTAAAGTAGGCAACTGGGTATGCATGAGAAGGACAGGTCTTGCCATTCTCAGTGATGGACACAGAAGGACTCTGTGCACATGTTTGGAGCCGTCCAGTGCCAATAAGGGAACAGAGCACGCAGACAGCAGGTCGTACGATCAGCTCACCGGCCCAGATTCGTAAGTGCAGGCACACACCAGACTCTCTTTGTTTAGGTTTCATTTGCTGTCTTTGTGCAACTCTTTGCTTGCATAAGTGTATGAGAGTGTCAGAGGGTGGGGGTGGGAAATGATTCTCTCTCTGTTTGATTCCATAGTGGCATTTAATAAATCAATGTAAGTGTAACCCTGACAGCCCAACTCCCCAGGAAATTTGGGGTCTGGAATCAGATCTAGATTTTATACTTGGCTTCTTCTCTTTGAGCCCAACCTCCCCCCACCCCAGTTCCAGACACATTTGATATCTGCTGAAAAGCAGGGGTCACATGTAGCCAGAGACCAAAGGTTGTGTGTGAGTTTGCATTTCCAATGCATACTTCTATGTGAGTCCATTCATCAGAATATTTCTAAAGAGGAAATGATTCCAGGTTGGTGGAAGAGCCCCGTGTGCCAGATTTCTTGTCAGTTTGGCATTTGCATCATTTAGAAGTCAGTGCCCAATAACCTTAGCACCAGGTCAACGCACACTTTTCTCTTGGAATATATTACATACCTCCATGGGGCTCCATGCTGCACTGCACTCAGCTCAGCAAACACCGATCAGCAGCAGCGCAGGGGCTAGCCCACTGGGGCTATGTCTGCAATAGGGGATAACTTCGAAATGGCCATGCTAACGGCCAAATCGGAGAATGCCAATGTGGCACTGAAATGAATATTCAGCACCTCATTAGCATACTGCTGGCTGCAGCACTTTGAAAGTGCCACCTTTCGCTCATGCATGGCTTGTCTATATGGGGTCCTTTGCAAAAGGACCCCGCAAACATTGAAATCCCCTTATTCCTATCAGTTGAAAGAGATAAAGGGATTTCGACGTTTGCAGGGTCCTTTCAAGAAGGACCCCCATGTAGATGAGCCGCGCGTGAGCAAATCATGGCACTTTCGAAGTGCCGTGGCCAGCAGCATGCTAATGAGTTGCTGAATATTCATTTCAGTGCCTTATTAATATTCTCCGGTTTGGCCATTAGCATGGCCATTTCGAAGTTTTTCACTAGTGTAGATGTAGACAGGGTGCCTTGTGCAGGGATGTTTTGCAAGGTCCTGGCACAACACATATTAATAATTAATAAAGGCCCTCCTGGAGCTACCTGCACCCTAAGCGACTGCTTAGTCTGCTTATGTATAGTGGCAGCGCTTTGAATGGCAGCTGTGAGATGCCTCTCTTGGTATCACTGGTGTTTCTTGGGCTATACACCAGAAGAGATTTTTTTTGCACCCAGGCATGTGAGAGCTTGGGACTGAAAAACCTAGGGACTAAGCACCTGATTCTGCGAGGTGCTGAGTGCCACTCGAGCTGCTCAGGGTTCTCAAGCATCCATTGCCTTCCATTGGAGGTGAGGATACTTAGAGCAGCTGATCAGCTTCTTTGGAGGATAAGGTCTTAATGCTACTGAATATTCTTAAGGTGAAGGGCCCTACATTTTTCAACTCAACCACCCTACAATGGTCAATTGCCCCATCTTGTGGTGAGAGATTTAACCTCCAAATTATTCCGATACATTGCGTAATAAGGATTTGACGATTCCCTGATGTAGAAGCAGTGTGGCATATATATACTGTATTTGCCATATTACAACTCAGTTTTCCTCATATCTTTTTCCTCACTGGGCAGTACTGACAATCACTGGAGAAAAGCCGACTACGTTTCATGGGAATGTTTTACCTCTATCGAACTGTCAATTTGGGACATTGCTGATAGGGACGTGAAATTGGGGCAGGGTAACAACTGAAGCTGGAAAGGGGTTTGTCTCGACCTTTCTGCTGTTGTGGACTCCATGTTTTCTTTCTGTTTGGGAGCAGCTCTCAGCATCATTGTAGAAACAGCCTTTTTAGAAGGCAGGTGTCTGAACATCCCATTCTCATCAGGAACATTCTGTTTTGCCCCTTTAGTGAGTAGTCACCTCTTATCTGGCTTGTTCTTTAGACCCAGGCCTGCTTGCCAGCTCTCATGAGTTTATTGCAAGTCTTGGGATTTGGGGTGGTTTTCTTAAAGTGTCAGCCCCTGGAATCACTGTCAGAGGCAAGCGGTTCGGAACCAGTCACCCAAGAGCAAGAAAGGGGACAAAACACGCAACTGAAGTGCCATCAATTCACAAATGGGATTATCTGCCAACATAACCCATGATGCTGACCCAGATGGTCCTTTCCTGTCCTGTGTCCCTTTGACTGTAGGAACAACTCAGCTCTTTTTAAAACAAAAACATAGTTCTAGACCTTGTGGTTGTGGATAAAAAGCTGGAAAAGGGGAACACTAAAGTATTCAAACCCAGAAAGGCCCACAGAGTGAGTCCCATATTTATTTTTTCCAAAAGCCTCAGGAGTTTGAACTTTTGGTGTCAGCCCAACTGTGTATCACAATAGCACTTGGAGACGCTGAAGGAAGATCAAGTTTCCATCTTATTGGGTGCTGTGTATACAGCTGGAGACAGACGGCCCCTGTCCCAGAGAACTCACAAACTAAGCAGGCAGAGTTGTACCGTCCCTGTTTTGCACGTGAGGAATTAGGTAGGACTGGCTGCAAAACAAGAATTCTGGTTCATAGAAAATGCGATTTGTTGTCCTACCATGGCAGGATGACCTCAAAACCACTCTCGTCTCTGCTGTGGCTGACTTGTCATCTGAACCCATCGTCTCCCACAGGCCAGCTGATTATCCACACCCAGAGGTGACAGCATCTGAGCTAGTCCCAACCTCAGAAATTCCACCCTGGGTCTGAGAAAGCTTCCCCCAGTAAAATTCCATCCAAACAGATCCCTTGCCACAAGGAGGTTGGTCAGACAAACCAGCCTTTTGTGACACAACACAAACTTTCCTTTCAAAACCTCTCAACCTGTTCTGGAATGACGGCAGAGAGAGCATAGGTAACCTGCCCAGAGCCTCAGCTAACGTCTGTGCAGCACCAGCAACATCTGACACACCGATTCCTTGAGTCCTAGCTCAGTGGTTTAAACATAAGGTGAGCCTGAAAGCAGCTATAAAGAGGTGGGGGAGGCAGTGTGTGTGATGCTGTCCAGAATGAAAGTGTGCTGTGTTGCACAGGGAGGGACATCAAAAGGAGAGACTGAAAAATAGACTTATTTATTCCATATGAGCAGTATTGAGGGGAAGGGGGTGAATCAAGGAAAAGACAAATGGCGCCTGAGGATGAGGAAAAATAACCCGTCCTTCGGTCTAGGAAACAGTCTCCCAGCTGATACCCTCAGGTCCCTCCCAGAGGGCATCTCAACTGAGGAACAAAGCTTGAAGTTCTAAAAAGTGGTGACAAACCCTGAGTGGGGCTGTGACATGCCCCATAGGCAGGCACGACAGAGCACTGGCCCTCGCCAGCATGGGATGAGCAGTGTCAGGAGATTGTCTCCTCCAGTGCAACCAGCCTATGGATGGAGCCCTGAGCTGTGGCCCTTCTTGTTCCCTGTCTCTGCTCCTTGTTCAGCTTCCTGCTCACTGGGAACGGTGGGAGGAGAAGGCTGCAATCCCCAGAGTGGAAGGAACACAGGCTGTGATGGTGGGGCAGGACCCCAGCAAGGGGATGGAAAGATTTCTTGCCCATCCTTCCACCTTTAAGCTTAGCTGGATACACCATGTTCTCTCTGCCAATCTGTCTGCATTTAGTTGCCATCCATAGATAAAATAAGGAGAGAATATTGCCCCCCCCCCCCCCCCGAATATTTCACCAAGGCTTCCTCCTGACAACGAACCAAAGGTGTCCAGCCAATCAAGGCAGATTAAAGCAATAAATAGATGCAGGGGAAGGTTTCACTTGGAAGTTGATTTAAGCTGTGCAGAGATAAAGGCAGATCTAGACACGCATCAGGTTTATTTACAGCTCACCCAGGGCAGGGCAGGGCTGGCCCTCCCGTGACAGCTCAATCCATAATGTATGAGGCTTCAAAAGCCACAGAGGAATATTTGGAACTAAAGTCAGCTGCTGCCAATCTCCACTGCTGCATCCGAACTGCCTGCGACCAAGGGAACCTGATCCGGCACAAAAAGGAGAAAGCCTCTTTTGTCCATTTCTTTTTCAAAGCTCTTTTGCTTTGAGGAGGAAGGCTAAATTCTGAACCACAAACCAGTTCAATGACAAATCCACGATAACAGATCACTCCCTTCCGTTTGCATGCACCTTTCCCATCATGCATTTCTCCCACGCTCTCCGTTTGATAACACCGGGCCGTATGGCCAGATATTTTTAATTGGAGCAGGCCTGGGATATTCCTGGTGTAATTGTATGCACCCCACTGAGCTCAGTAATCTGCAGGGTCACAGATTAGACTCACACAAAAGTTAATTTCCTGGCCCTGACTAGACATACAGGGGCTCCTCCTGATCTGCGTATTACAGCTGGCTCCATTCTTTGCCCCCATCAAAATGTAAATTCAATGAAAAAATGGGGGCTTTTTGAAAATGGAAAGGTTCAAAGGTAATTTTTCATTACATTCTCTGTTTTTTCATCAGAAACAGTTTGGATAAAGAAAAGTTTTGTGTAATAGAAAACTTTTTTTTAGCTAAAACCAGAATGTTTTCAAAGCTCAATTTTTTTATATATATAGTTTTACTCAGTAAGCCAAACACTTTTCATGGGAAAACGTTGGCAGTTATTAAGAACACCTTTTCTTCCATTTCTTAGAAAAAATAATTGGCATTATTTGACTAGTTGTGTTTGGCATCCTCTTTACTTGGCATTGCTATGCACAGCAAATATATTTGCCAGCTCTTGCGACACACTGCTCCAGTTGTGTCCCATTCAAACTCGTAGTGATCTCAGAGACCCATGTACTTTAACCATTGGCACAGAAGGATGTTTCAATAGCAACCACTGTGCTCTATCCAATCAGCCACAGCAGTTATGCAGTGCACCTAAACTTAAGAGATCATTCAAGAATTAAATCAACATAATATTAACAAATCATATATTCCAGCGGCTGCTCCCCCTGAAATCACACACAACAGCGGTCTGCACTTTTAGGAGTGTGCCCAGAAAGTATTTGAGCTGCTGTCAAATGCAGAAGTTTCCTCTGCTGACCCATCAGCCTGACTGGGCATGGCTGGCAGGACGTGCTCACAAAGCCAATGGGCATGATACACAAGCCTTGTGGCATTTGTCTGTGGCAAGCCCAGGCTTAATGGACATGACTGGTGGATCACATCATCTCTACCAAGAGGAGCAGTGGCCGGAACATCAGCATGTGCCACTGTCCCACCAGCCATAGCAGGCACAGTTGCAGAGGGGTGTATGGAGTAGCACCAGGCACGGCAGATGGAGGTGGGAGGGCACAACCCTTGTGCTCAAGAGTTAGCAGCTGCTCCCTGTGATTTTTTGTTGTTTGTGTATGCAGCACCAAACACACTGGGGCTGAGGGGCTTAACTAGGGCTTCCGGTACGTACTATCTACTAATTAACAACAACCTGAAAACAATGATAGGCCAAATCCCAAATGTTGACATTTCTTTGACTAAAAACCCTCCCATATTTTAGCTGTGCTAGCAACTGATTGCTCTCGTTTGCCTCCAAATACTCTGCCTGGAAATGGAGCAATTTCAGATGCAGGTCACTCACTGGGACATGCAGAGGTTCCCTGTGCTGGAAAGTTCTAATTACCTGAAATATTGATTTGGGGTTTTAGACCACACTCATCCCTGTTGGGAGTCAGAATTTTGCAGGCTGACCACCATTCCCCTCTGCCAGCTGTCTCCATCTCGGTTTTGGGGGATTTTTGTTTTTGTTTTGGGTTCTTTTTTTGCACTAAACAGGAACCTGTTGTGCAGGTGGGACTGCCAGCTTTTTCTGTGTTTGTACCCTGATTAGCACAACAGCCCCCAGCTGGGGCTGCTGGATACTGCAGGCTGAACCCGTCTAACCCGGAACACTCTCGTTCGGCAACTTCCACACTCCAGGACGATTTTGGTTAGCTGGATGACCACTTATCATGAGTATGGCCAAGTTCCTCACGGTCCCATAAATTTCATTCACAGTTACCAGTCCTGGCTTTCAGTGCTCTGTGCTGTTATTTAGCTGTAATTGACCCTTAAATGTCTTCTAAGAGTCTAGTAACCTGCAAAAATGTTGGTAATTCTGCTAGACAATATTGACCTCTCGGGATCCAGCAAATTCTCTCTTTCGGCACCGGTCATTTCCCCAAGATTCTGGGCAAGAGAAGTTCAAGCTGTACCACAACACAAACAATTACATGAATTGCAATCATACAGAGCTGTGTTCTGAGAACAGTGGTAACAGTTAGAAAGCCCATAATGCCTCTCAGCATAGCCCATAGAATCTTATGTTCCTTACTGACCTTTACCTTGCAAACAGTACGACATGAGATGCAAACATACATTTCTTTGTTAATGACCCTTTGGCAACTCCAGACCCACATCAATCAATTAACATGTAAATAATTAAAACAACATTTTAGAATAAAACGTTCTGCCCACAAGAGGCTCTCTGTTGTGTGCATTACGAGGTATTAATTCATACGTTGGTTTCTTAATGGACTTCGACCTTCGGCCTCATGTCTAGCAACAGCAAGGTGTGAATTAATTCACCCCATTTCACGCATTGTCAATTCATCACATTTAAACACAGCACAGCTCCCTTCTCCTGAAAGGTCACCGACGTGTCCCAACCCTTTGGGAAAAAGGCAGAGCTGGAAGGGACCAGCAAGGGCAGGTCATTCCATTATGCAGCCTCCTGCACCTTCCGGTGGTCCATCTGCACTGTCGGCTGTCACCAACAGAGTCCTCTGCTGGTGTGAAAATGCTCATCTTCCGAGAAGTCCAAGTCCCAGCCAGAACCCCGGGCTGTCCCTTTGAACGGTAGCATCTCCGGGCTGCCAGCAGGTCCGGTTTAGGGCTAACAGCTCCCTCTTCCCCACTGCTTCAAGCCATGCAACCCCACAGGTTTGCCACCAAAGGGCTGACAGCTTGATACTGTTCAGCTTGTGTGAACTGATGTGACCTTCAGCCAGCTCCAGGATACACTCAAAACTGTAGGGGCTGCCACGTCCTGTGAGGGGATGGGAAACAGCAGCAACATTTAGACAGGTAGCCCCCCGGAGTCCAGATGGCCTTTTTGTTCCGTGGCTGTTCAGCTCCAAGCACAACAGGGCCCTGGGACAGGAGTAGCACAATGCAAACAAGTATCAGAGGGGTCCCCAAGTTAGTCTGTATCTGCAAAAGCAACAAGAAGTCCTGTGGCACCTTAGAGACTAATAGATATTTTGGAGCATAAGCTGTCTTGGGCAAAGACACACAAAGAACTAAAACCTGCCAGCTCCAAGGCCCAGAGGTGGCTAGGGATGTTACATGTGGTGCCCCTGCCCAGAGTGCAGGCACCACCCTGAGTGCCAGTTCCACAGCTCCTATTTGCTGGGAGCTGCAGCCAGTGGAAGCTGCAGGGGGATTCCCACAGAAAGGGCCAACACCCAAAGATCCCTGGCCACCCCTGCACCTGGGAGCTGGTGGGACAAGCCAGCCACCTCCAGGAGATGCACAGAGCTGGCAGCTGGGACCAACTGGACTTCTAGCAGCCTAGTCAACTGTGCTGACCAGAGCTGTCACGGTCCCTTTTTGTGACCAGAGGTTCCAGCTGAAAACTGGATGCCTAGCTTCTCTATTTCCAGTTCAGAGGGCCTAGGCAAGGGGCATAGTCTGGAGGGCAGTTGGGAAAGAGGCGGGCCAATGAGTCCCCTCTCCTCCGTTGGTTATTTCCTGGTCCCTGGAGCTTCCTGTTTCAAGCACCGTCTTCTGCCCCTTTTCAAGCCTGGCTTTTCACAGCCCCTGAGCACATACACAGCTCCTGCCTCACTCCATCCCTGGCTCTTCTCCTGGCCTTGCTCATGCTAATGGGGGAGCAAGGGGCAGCTATGAGGGAAAAAGCAGGGCAGGGGATGTGTCAGGTTCCCCTCTTGTCAGCCAGCACAAAAGGGTCAAACGTTAAGATGAATGCCAACTCCATGGACAGCTGCCTCTGATGCTGCCTGCAGGTGTGAAGCCCCTGTAATGGCTCTAGCCGAGGGCTGGTTTCAAACCCAGAAGGCACCGGGTTCCCAGGCCCCATTGCCACCTTTCAAAGCTGACTCAATTCAAATCAAATCTACACTGGGCAACGCCTGTGTTTGCCACACTCTGAGCTGAGCTTTAATTAAGAAGTAAAATTATTAAAGCTGCAAATTATTATGGCCTCAGGATCCTGGCCCAATAATATCCAGCAGATGGTCCAGGGGCAAGCAAACGCCCTTTAATAAAGAAGCGTTTGTTATTCATGAGCATTAATTATGTCCACTTCCCTCATTTTAAACTGTTCTGGTTGTCAGCCTGGGCATTGTGCAGCAAAGATGCATGATGGATTAGGCAAACCCCTTCTGGTTCAGGACATGTTCTTTGTGTGAGGAAAATTAAAAGAATTATCTCCCAGAAGACAGAGCGATTCAAAACAAACATGGCAGTTTCTTCTCACCGTTCCTCCTTTTTATTCCTTCCAGCTTTATTTTTTTTGCTTTGCAACAGGAGAGCATCACCCCTTGTCGGCCTCCCACATGGACAATGGCTGAAAGTGGAAGTGGGAAAGACACAGCATAGAAGATTGTCCCGGGAAAAGCACAGGACTAAGACTGAGGAGACCTGGATATCTTCCAGGGGTCACTTGTATGGCTTTGGGCAAGTCACTTGCCCCATAGGCTCACAGGAGCGAAATGCCTGGAGGGGAAGGACAGCCTACCAGCCTCAAAAAATCCAGGTTCCATTTTGTCTTCTGCCACAAGCTTCCTCTCTGACCTTGGGCAAATCACTTAGCTCCAGAGGTACATTCTGCCACCCTCTGAACCTGGTGCACAGAATTCAGTGTAGTAAGGCTAGCAGTGGCTACTGCCCAGGGCCGTCTGGATTCTGTCTGGTGGCTGGAAGCGGGAGATTGTCCTTCCCTCCATCACTTTCCACTCACGGCAGCAGTTCTGCAAAGCCAGGGTCAGGCAGGAGATAACGATGTGGTCTGGTGCTCAGCAGCAGGCCTGGAGCACAAGTTTTGGCTGTTAGTTAGTTCTTGGTGAGGGAGGGGCAAGTTCCACCCTCACCTCACCCAGCAGGGATGTCATTCCAGTCCCTGATCATTTCTCCGTCTCCCCTGGGTCTCCCCAGTTGGGGAGCTTCCCCTCTCTCCCCCGCATTCAGTGTCTGACCCCAGGAGCCTAGTTCTCCCGAGACTCCCCTTGCCCTGCTGCACAGGAACATGCCCTCCTTGGGCCAGGTCGCAATACTGGGCCTGGCCACTGCTCCATCTGGAACAGAGATAAGAGCTACTGAGACCAGGGAGGGTGGAAGGTACCGGGGGAGAGCAGGAGCCTTCTAAGGCTGACAACAGGAGAGCAGCTGGAGGGGCTTGCCAGGTGAGCTTCTCATGACAGAGCCACAGGGCTGAGGCCAGAGGAGCTGGCAAACAGACGTCTCCGCACCAAAGAACTGGCGAACAGAGAGCAGGTCGGTATGTGGCAGCTGCTTCCAGGGAAGGATGATCTCCTGGCAGGGAGACTGTGTGGTACTGGGGAGAGCAACATTAAGGTCCAGGTGGTAGGGCTGGCATGGCCATCCCAGAGTGGAATGGAAGAGAAGCCACAAGGCAACAAGTCCTGGGATTTTAAGGACTTTGTGAACTGGGGTGATGAATGGCCTATTCTGGGGTCTTGCCCTTGGGACCTGTCTGCATTAGAGTTTTGATAATAAGCTGGCCTCAAGGAAGGGTACTGCTGATGTCAGAAAGCCAGTAGTGGAGTCCTGGGTCACCAGAGAGGAGACACCACAGCAGGGGCGCTAGTCACAGCATGGGCCGCCACAGTACCTGTGTGTGTAACAGACTCATTGTCCAGCGCCAAGCACAATCCGCTCCCAACTCATGACTGGGGCCTCTAAGCGCTGCAGGAATCCAGACCAATAATTGGATTCTCTGAAAACCCAGCAGGGAAGGGCAGTGACACATGCTCCCCACTACGTTACACTCACACACCAAATCCTCTTTAAGAGGTGCTGCAGAAGGAAAACACTTAGCAATAAACAAGTTGGATGAAGTCAAGATCAGCTGGTGAGCTGCCAAAAGTGAAGTTAGATTTGTAAGTATCAAAGGGGTAGCTGTGGTAGTCCAATACCTGCAGAAACAAGAAGTCCAGTGGCACCTTATAGACTAAGAGATTTATTGGAACCTGAGCGTTTGTGGGCAAAGACCCACTTCATCAGATGCATGGAGTGGAAATCCCAGAGGCAGGTCTAAATATGCAGACACGTGCAAAGAATTGGTACTCCTTTCTGGCACACACAGTGAGTGCTGACTCCATCGCTTATTCACTGCCCCATTGCTAAAACCACCTCCTCAAACTTCCCCTCAGAGGGCCCTGCAAGGAAGGCCTTTAGCTGCACTTCTAACAGTGCCAGGGTGATGAGCGAGGGCAGGCCACAGAAACAGGCTCAGACTGTCTGCTCTTCCTCACCAAAGGGCACGAGATAACCTAGTGTGACCCCACAGAGCTAAACAAGGGATCCAGGCCCCCACTACAGTGCTGCTAATACAGCTTCCTCTGCACAGCTCTTGAAACACCCTGTCATTAACATGACTAGAGATTTATTGGTTCTTCTTCTTTGTCCTGAATCAGCCTCTATTTTCCTCTCTCATTGTGGCCATTTGGCTTTTCATGGACCAGCCACAGAACATTGTGGGATTGCAGGATGCTGGGATTCAACCTGTGCACACAGGATAGTAGCATTAGGCAGAGATGACTCACAACCAGGCATAAGGACCTCAGACAACCTGGCCTTTGGCCTTGTTTGGGATGTCCACAACCTTGGCCACTACCGCAAAGTTTGTTAGCCGGAAATCTGACTCTCCACAGGGACTTTATTCTTGGTGGAAGCTATGTGATAGGCCTGCCAGGGAGTGCAGAGGTCCAGGGTCAGATGTAGCAACAGTAGCAGCTAGTGGGCAATCAGGTTATGCCACGTCTCTGCACTGTGAGAGCCTGCATGTGAAATCACAGAGGGGACCTGAATATCACCTTTCAGGAGTGTGGAATTTGCCCCGAGATGGAAAACCTGTGCACACAACTACCTGCCTGCAAACCCAGCTTACGTATTTTCCATGCACAGTGTAGGTGCCTGTTGGTGCCAACAATCCAGTCCCTGCTCAAGCATTTTTTGCTAAGGTGGTGAAAATCAGAAATTCCCTACTTTCATTTCACAGCCTACCTCTCTTCCCCTGAGCTCCCACAGCCAAGCTCTGCTCCTGAGCACAGGGGTCATCCCCCAGGGCTGGCAAGAGGGGCTTGAACAATCGATTTCTGAGCCTGCCTCCTCTAAAATATTCCAGCCACCCTACCTGCCCCTCTATCGCAAAGGGGTCAGGTGCAGCTCCTTCTGACAGCAGCATAATGGGAGACACCAGCACTGAGGTCATGACTGGACTCCAGGGAGGGGAGGGTCTCATTAAAGGAAGGAGGGGAAAAAAAGAGCTTAGACACTGAATAATAAGGGGGAAATAATTCATTGACTCAGCTTCCTTCCCAGCCTATTAAATAGGCCCTGCTTCTTGGCTGGGGAATAGGTACTGGGGGTTACTACCATGTGCTAGGGCAGATGGGAACACTTCCAAATCACCCCCAGGTGCTTCATGGTGAATTACAGGCAACGGGCAAAGCAAGAGGGGGGTTAGAGGTTATGAAAAGGACTGGGCCAGGGACACAGCAGGGGCACCATAGGCTGTATCAGAAACACTAATTTAGTTCAATTTACTTCAAAGACTTTCCTGCACATTTGGTCAAAGGCAGGGCTCAGATCTCTCTCCTAGGAAAAGGGGTAGGGAGAAGACTCCTTTTTCTCTCAACAGCCCTAGAGAGGTTTTACAAGGTGGATAAGAGAAGCCCTGGAAAGCATAAGGAAAAGAAAATGAAGGAAATTAAAGCACCAAAGTGGTTCACAATAAAGCCTGTCTCAACCCAGAGCCAACAGCCCAGCAATAAAACAGCCATGTAAATGACTAAGCAAAGACTCCCTCTGCCTTCACAAAGGGCATCCCTGACTGAAAGTTTAAAGATGTTTAATTACCCTGAGAGACAAACAAACCAGAAGGGAGAGCAGAAAATTGGTGCTCTTAAGCTTTAACCAGTCTAGCTGAGGAAGGGGCTGGTGAACTCTAAACTGCAGTATATTTACTCACTCTGGGGAAAACAATGAAGACAGTTTCAGAGGTAGGTGGCCCTACAGAACTTCAAGAATAATGAATCCTTAGCACTTGCCAGAGCTCTCTTCAACTTCCAAACTCTCTGCAAGCGCTGACAAAATTCCTCATAACTTCATCACAACCCACAAAAATTCTCATGTCCATTTTGCTAACCACAAATGTTCAAAAATCAGGAGTCAGGTTCCCAAACACAGGTGAGATTGGCTTAAAACTCATGAGATTGCTTTGAACAAATACTTTTGGAGTTGTTTTTATTTAGCTTCTAGTTTGGGAGCCTTCAAGACTCCACACTGGTCAAGTTTTCAAACTTTTCTCCACAGCCTTGGAGCTACAAACCCCCCAAGCAAGGGAAGCCAAGATACACAGCTGCAGGAGTCCAGGCTTTGAGGAAAAACACCAGACAGCAAAAGACTCACAGTGAAATGTGAGCAGGGCCAACAGTGTTAATGGGGAAGGAAGGGAGCTTTGCAGCGAAGGGTGTAATTTGTTTTGGACCCTGGAAGCCCCAAACCCAGGATGATTCACATCTAAGGTCACATTTAGACCTTGAATTTGAGGAATATCACATGAAAGAGTCCAGCATGGACTATCAACTGACCTAGGTACATTAAAATGTGTGATGCTGCTCCCATTTGAACCCTAGATCAGTGGCCAAACGGGATGTATAAAGAACCACCTACACAGCACGCTGGAATAATGGCTTAACACCATACTGCTGACACAGTAGTACAGCATTTGGACTCATTATTATAGAGCACTACCAAAATTTAGTGCTAGATCCAGGGCTTTGTTCATCTGCCTCCCAGATTTCCACCTGCAAGGAAGAAGGAATCTATCCCAGTCATAGGCCACTAGCTTGTTCCCTATGGGCCATTTTCCCAGGCTCTGTTAGAAGCCATACAGGGGAAAAAAGTTGCAGAACAAAGCTTTACTGAATCAACTAATGCTTCTGTGAGTGGTTCCACTCACCACCATTACACCTGCCTGTCCCCACCCAGCAGGAGCCCTCTCCTCTGTCCTCTCTATTTACACCTTCTAGGAAGCAGCCTTCCAGGGAGCTCAGATTGGAGTTCAATCCCTTCCAGGATAACAAACCATCCAGCCAAATGGCAAACCTTCTCTAAACAACCCCACTTCTGACTCAGCTCTCACCTACTCTAGACTGCCCAAGCACCTCTGCTAAAGGCAACTAGCTCCCAGCCTAAGGCTTGCTGGAGTTCCCTGCACTTAGCTTCTTGCTCCCCCAGAGCTCTCTCCTCCTTCTAATGGATGTCTACCTCTCCAGAGACTCTTTGCTTCCATACAGGCTCTGAAGGAGCCCTACCAAGGACTACAGCCACCACTTGCTGCTTCTAGCTCCCCTCTCTCTCTCAGAGCTGCTCTTCCTCCCTCACAGGAGCCTGAATCACTTCTTAGAGCACCAACACCAACTTCCATCTTAAAGCCTTTCCATTAGGAGGCCCAGGTGTTCAACATATTCACACCTGAGCCCATTAGCCCCACCCCCTCAAGCCACAATCCAGGTAATCACAGCACAGGTGGGGCTGGTCCCATCTCCTCATCAAAAGGCCTGTCCCTGCTGTGGTATCTCCCCATAGGCTGGCAGATGATAGTCTTTCTACTAACTGACTGGCTACATCTACACACTCTTGTCTCTTACAGGTCATGCTCCCTAGAAACAGGACTCCAACCCCAGGGTGAAACTTGAGTTGGCTCAAAGCTGCCAAGAGGGCTGTGTATGCAGATCTGTTGAAATGAGCTCCTTACAATAACTGCCCAGTGCACAGCAATCGAGTCTTTACAGCCTTGTAGGGGGACCTATCTCAAGAAGGGCTGGAAATCCAATTCAATGGACTGTCTCCTGAAGATTTTTTTGCTACCTGTTTTTTTCTAAGGAGGAAATGTGCCCTTTGAGGGTGGAGGCTCATGAGAGAGACAGTGAATTTCAAACCAATGTGATGGGACATGCCAGACTCGGACACTCTTTGGATTCTACCCTGACCCCTTTGGGATCTCTGGCCCTGCATAAAAAGGTGCCCTTGATGAACGCAGACTCTAGAGCCCAGGGATGGGCCTGGCCCTCCAGAATACAGAGGAGACACAGTGCCTCTGCAGAAGGTAGAACCTGCTTGGCCACATTAGGTAACAAAGAAAGCTGGAGAGGCAGGGTAGTTGAGTGGGTAGAGCACCCAGCTAGCACTAAGGAGGCTTGGCTACCATTCCTAGCACTACTACTGACTGGCTCTGTGATTTTGGACAAAGTGTGGCCCCTCACTGTGTGCATCTTTTCCCACCTGCCTGGGAAGAGCAAAGGTCCTGCCAGGGCAAAGGCTGTTTTCTTTGTCTGTGTCTGTGCAGCATGCAGCCCAATGAGCCTCTGCCAGGTGCAGGACATTGCTGAAGGAGCTGAGGGGAGCAGGATCTCCCCAGGGATGCAGCAGAAAAGCTGGGGTTTGTTCTGGGTAAAGGAGCATCATTAGAACCTGCAGTAACCCATTCCTAACACCACTGCACGTTTCTGCTACAGAGACAGTTCCCAGGGCTTCTGCCTGAGGGTTCACCCTGACTGCACAGCCCCATAGTGTCAGAGCATCTCCCTGGCTTTGCCTATCATTCACCAAATTCATGTTCCTATGACATTCCAGAGCCCACTTCCTGTAAAGACACCCTTTGCCAGGCTCTTAGAAGACATTTGGGGTAAATTAGTGTTAAGCAATTCAGTGGTTCAGCAAATTCTCTCGTTTGGTGCCCATCAGGTCCTGAGGGCGTTGGAGGTTCAGTCTGGATTCACAGAACTGGCCAAGGTCCCATTGGACATCCCCTTGTGCATGAGAGATGAGAAACACAGGCATCTGCAAGACCTTTTGTTTTCCATTTGTTTATTTTGCATTGCACCCTGCCATTGTCCCGCCCGCCCATTCATCTCCTCTCTAAGCTGCACAGTCGCAGCCTCTCCTGCTGTGGAGCCCTCCAACCACTTCCTTTGTCCTTTTCTGCGCTGTGCTTACAGGCAAGAGTGTCCCATTCATTTACACAATGGCATTAGAATAGACTCCTGGCTGTTTTCCAGCCTGTACCATTCCTTGTGCATCCTGACCTCATTCTAAAAGCCTCTCCACTCCTGGAGCAGAGCTTGCCAGTGAGCTGTTCAGAGGGCTTGGCCCAAGAGGTCATGTTGATGTTAGACCTGGTCTGTCCAAACTTGTGTCCACCTGGAATTTTGTACTGAAAATGTGTTTTTAAAAGAACAGTGGGCCGGAGTTTGGCCTGGGTTCAGTGGAGTGACTTTCATTTCCAGCAGCTCAGGATCTGCCCCTGAGGTAATACCATGTTGATGAAGATAATGAATTAATGAACCTGGGCTTGAGTACAGACAAGTCTAGGAAGGTGCTGTGTGAGAAATACACACACATCAAGGCTGCCATTCCTGCTGACCTAGGTACGGATTTGTAATGGGAACTATAGGTTGAGATGGAGATTTAGACCCCAGCTTGCAATGCACTTAGTGTCCTGCACAGCTGCCCTTGAAGCGCACAACAGCCTTTTCTGCCATGTCCCTGTGCTCATCAGTGTTTCATTGTTGCCTAATGCAAGCAGAGCACCAGGCTCAACTCAGTGATAAAGGTTAGAGCCTCTGACCTGAGTGGAAGCAAACAGAAATGCTGGGAATGAACATCCTTGAGGCTAGTTGAATCTCTCCTCTCTTACCAGATTGTGGGGGGACTTTACATGACACCGGCTGCTCTACAAAACCTGTTCTTGTCTCCCTTCTGTGGAAAAAATGTCCTTTGTCGCCCACTACAGGTGTGCTCCTGGCTGGAGTCCTTTAAAGGCCTGATCCTGCAAAGTGCCGAGCATCGGCCACTGCTATTGGCATCCACAATGAGCAACTGGCCCTCAGCACCTTGCAGCAGGTGGTCTGCCCCTCCCATGAGCAAACCCGCAACTCTGTGATTTCTTTCACAGGAGAAACTCTTCTCTGGGCAAACACAGCTCATGGGCACCACCCTGTGGTCCTGGATGGTTCTAGCTGGCTGGGCTAGAAGTTCATCAAAATCAAAAAGCTAAACCAGGGTTTCTAAACATTAAATAAAGCTTTTTTGTTGTTGTTGTTTTTATTCCCACTAGCACTTTGGAATTTGTGAGGCAGTTTTTGGAAGAGGAAGACAAGGTTTTCCCGGCACAGATGGCAAGAATATTTACTGCGGAGCACAGTAAAAAGTCATTAAAATGATTAGAACAAAAAGCAGTCAAGTAGCACTTTAAAGACTAGCAAAATAGTTTATTAGGGGAGCTTTTGTGGGACAGACCCACTTCTTCAGACCATAGCCAGACCAGAACCATGGTCTGAAGAAGTGGGTCTGTCCCACGAAAGCTCCCCTAATAAACTATTTTGCTAGTCTTTAAAGTGCTACTTGACTGCTTTTTGTTTTGATAGTGTAGAGACTAGCACAGCTCCTTCTCTGTTACTATTTAAAATGATTAGCTTTATGATATGACACCCAGCAAAGAAACTGTCCACTTTTCTCCCCCAGCCCTCCTTCCAGTGGTGCACTGTATCGTTGTCATTCTTATGTTCAACTGCCCATTTTATTGGCTTGGTCATGGCAGCTGCAGGCCATGCTAAAGTTCCCAAAGCCAGCTTGGTTCAAAGGTGTTCTTACAGCCCGTCAGCTGCAAGTGCTGAGTCCTCATTAAATGTTGCACCTCTTCTTATGAGATGCAAGGAAGTGGAAGCAACAGCGAAGTCTGGAACAAGACTTATGAGAACCCCAAGCAAGGTTCATGGTCTCCAGTGGCAGATTAAAGTAAGGGCAAAAGGGGCAGTTACCCCAGGCCCCCCAGGTATGAGGGGCCCCCAGGCTCCATAACTCCATTTTGTTTAAACAATTCACCTCAGTGGAACAAAAGAAATGTGTCTGGCCATTCTTATTTTACAATTAATTGTAATTAAGTGTAATTTTGTTATACATCATGAGTACTAATACTCATGGATAGATTTTAAAGCATACATAATGAAATTAAATTAATATTTTGGGGGGAGCTTGTGACTGCATTGTCCCAGGGCCTCGCCTGTTCTTAATCCACCCTGATTTTATCAGCAACATGCCTTTGAATGTGGACTCAGATATGGGGCTTACAACTGTTGACTTACATACTTCAATGGGGGGGAGCTATACGCCCCCTCCAAGCGATGACAGATACATATGGGGTAAGGAGTGGAAAGACAGATGAAGCTGAACTCTCTCTGGCAGCAGCAGAAGGGATTTCAGGACCCTACATAGAGGCTCATCACAGGGGGACTCCACCAGCCAAGAGGCCTTGCAGGGCAGACTGGGGAGAGGCTGACAGTGGGGAAAAGTGTCTCACCACCCAGAGAAAGTGTCTGACCTGCAGCATAGCAAGGGCCTGAGCAGGAGGCCTGGGACCTACAAGGCACAGATGGTGACCTGCCCCAATATCCCAGAGATGCTATGTGTGAGGTCTCTGTGTCCCAGAGTGGCGTAATGTGGTTCCCCTCCAACTTTTACTATCTTTCCCTATTCTCTTCTTTTAGTTGATTTTGTTTAATAAATTGCTTTTGCTTTGAACTATCTCTAATCATCAGTGGGTCAGGGAAGGTTCAATGTGAAGAGAGGACTCCTAGCCCCTGCCCTAGGTGATCACAACAAGATTGGAGCTTGAACCCCAGAAATGTTGGGCCCAGCCTTGGTGGGGTTACACGGACTCTGCCACACAGCCAGAAGGGGAGCCCTTAGGGTCAGGGAGGCTTCTGGGTAAAGGAAGTGGAGCGGGGACTCAGATCCATTCAGCAGCCAATTTCACCAGGGTAGCGTAGAAGCCAGTAAAGTTCCCCTCAGCGGTTGTACCATTCCCTCTAATTTCCTTCAGTCAACAAACAGGTCGTTCACATAGAATCATACAATTCCAGGGCTGGAAGGGACCTCAGGAAGTCATCTAGTCCAGCCCCCTGCCCAAAGCAGGATCAGCCCCAACTAAATCAGCCCAGCCAGGGCTTTGTCAAGCCAGGACTCAAAAACTTCTATGGCTGGAGATTCCACCACCTCTCTAGGTAACACATTCCAGTGCTTCACCACCCTCCTGGTGGAACAGTTTTTTTCCTAATATCCAACGTAGACCTCCCCCTCTGTAACTTCAGACCATTGCTCCTTGCTCTGCCATCCCTCACTACTGAGAACAACCTCTCTCTGTCCTCTTAAGCACTCCCCTTCAGGAAGCTGAAGGCTGCTATCAAATCCACCCTCACTCTTCTCTTCTGCAAACTAAACAAGCCCAGATCCCTCAGCCTCTCCTTGTAGGTCATGTGCTCCAGCCCCTAAGCATTTTTGTTGTCCCCTGTTGGACCCTCTGCTCTGCCTCCACACCCTTTCTCTGCCGGGGGAGGCCAGCATCAGATGCAATACTCCAGATGTGGCCTCACCAGAGCCAAACAGAGGGGAATAATATGACATTTGGTATTTTATTGGGCTCTATGCACACAAACTCCTCAGGCCCATGCAGAGCTACCAACAGCTGGTGATGTTGTAAGAGTTGTTTCCTCACACTGAAAAGGGGCATGCTAACCCCATCTGGAAATTATTGTGGCAGCCAGGAGGGAAGGCCTGCTTCCTCCAGCAACGAGACAAGGTAGGTGAGGTAATGTCTTTTACTGGACCGGCTTCTGCTGCTGACAGGAGGGAGGGGTAGCTCAGTGCTTTGAACACTGGCCTGCTAAACCCAGGGTTGTGAGCTCATTCCATGAGGGGGCCATTTAGGGATCTGGGGCAAGTAGATTTAAAATATATATATCTCTGTTAGGGAGGGTGCTGGATGCAAGGTCCCTTCCAGTTCATTGAGATTGACAGGAGAGAGAAGCTTTCGAGCTCCACAGAGCTCTTCATGGCATGGTTCAGCACAAGGGGGCAGCATTGCCTCACATTTCACACCACTGCGCAGCTGAAGGGCTGGCCAGTGCAGGCCTGAGCCGGCATGGATGCTCCCTGAGCCAGCATGGATGCTCCCTGAGCCAAGTGCACAGGGCCACACATGCAGCCTCCTGCAGGGCCCCAGCAAGACTGGGAGCCTCTGGGGGGAATCTGCAGCCAAACTGTGCTTCCCATCTGCTGCAGAAACTGCACCTTGCAAACGCTCCCATCAGATCACTGGCCACGGGGTCTGCTCCTGCTCAGCACGTACAGATGGGGACTCTCCCTTTAGGGCATCTGGTCCAACAATGAGATGACGTGCCATCAGATGACCCTGGGCTGATGCAGGATCCTGGAGCCCTGCCCTTCTCAGGTCTTATTTGAGCCCATGTATTTTAATAAATTGCTCCATTTCCCTGCTTTGGCAGCATAGCTGCACCAAGAGACCACAGGGCCGGGAACCGTCAGCCAGGGCGGCCACTCAGGCATTCCCTGGTATGGTACAGTGAGGTACTGCTGGGAATGGGCCCACCGCTGCCAGTGTGTCCTTGCACACATGGGCCATACACGATAAACCACAGATGCCATTTTGAAGAATGAGCCTCTCCGCACCCACTAGAGAGAATTCACTCACATGATGCGTGCGAGGCTGCACCAGTGGGGAGGGAGGAGCATGCTCTTCAAAATGCCATACTCCATCCCTGACACCAGACAAAAAGCACGTTTGGTTTTGTCTCAGCGCTGGCTAGGGGACAAACCATCTGAAGAGAGGACTTTCGCACTGACAACTAGACAAATGACCCATCCGGTATGGTCATAGCAAGCCAAAGGGATTTCACATGGGCCCTTTATCATCTCAGTAGTGGGACACGGGAATCACTGGTGAAACCCTGTAGCCTGGGCCAGGCAGGAGGTCAGACTAGCTGATCGTGAGGCCTGAAGATGTATTAACGTACATACTGTAGAATCTCAAACAGAGAAACAACAGAGTTATGGACTTTGCAGTCAACCGGACCCCCCATGGAAGCACAAGTAATCAGGCAGCCGTGGAAAGAAACAAATAATAAATACTACTGTCTCTGAACTTTAGCCCTGGGCACTGTTACAGCAGGGACAGTGGGCGGTCAAATCTCTGGGCCCAGGATTCTGACCGTCAGGTCAGGGCTTGGGCTGGAGGAGTGTCAGAGCTAGGGGCTACCAGGGTAGTCTGGTTTCAGCCCCAGCATCCCCCCAAGACTGGGAGTGGAGCTTTGGTGAGCCCTGAGCCACAGTGCTTCGTGCAAGGCTGGAACCTGGAGCAAAGCCAAGGTACTCCAACCCTGAGTCCCGGCAGCCCCCCACGAGGCAACAACGAGTAGCCTAAGTCCCAAGTCCCAGTACTGCCGCTAGATCTAAAGCCCTGAGCCCTGCTGCCCCAGTTGTCAGAAGCCCTACCTCACTTTCCCCAGCTGGCCCTGCGGCTGCAGCCCCAAACGCCCCCTCACACTCACACCCCGGCTGAAGTCCATCATCTCATGTTCCACGTTATGGGCCATCTGAGGCTTACAAACAACCTCCATTCCCACAGTGTGTGTAACTCTGAGGTTTGACGAGAGCCACAGTCCTGTTTATCTCAGCACTGGAAGGCGGTTTTGGCTCTAATAGCAGGGAAAATTTCAGCCTCAGAAGGGAATTCTGAAGGAATTGAAAGTGAAAAGAGTTATAGTGAAAACTGAACTGCAGCCATAACTGTTATAGGCCTTTGGAAGTTAGGCCCGTGGAACTTCTCACCAGAGGTTGTGAAGGCCAGGACTTCAACGGGGTTCAAAAAAGAACTAGGTAAATTCATGGCTGTTAGGTCCATTAATGGCTGTTAGGCAGGATGGGTAGGAAGGCTGGAAGTCCTAGGCACAACCATACTACTACTACCACTGACAATGATAATTAATTGTGACTATCTTGGAATGTTTCTTCATTCATCGCAGTCCAAATCCTGAGTTCCTTACTTGGTTCTAATTCAGTCTCTGCTAGGTCAGAACTCCTGTGCCTGTCGATGAGCAAGGGCTAAGTAATTCTGATTGTAGGACTGTCAGCTTGGGCTGGCCCTATCTCTAGAGGTTTCATTATGACATCGTCTTATAGATAATCTAATTCCTGGGGACAATCCTGGAAGGCCAGCAACCCTAGTAGGGACTCAGAGCAAACTAAAGGCCTCAGCTCAATATTTATAACTAACCTCAGGACCTGGTCCACAACGAGCCATTGTATTTCTCCCAACCCCTGAGCTAGATGAGCTCAGATTCTCGGCAGCCAAAAGCGACAGGCAAATGGAAGTATGAATGTTTCACCGCCGGCCACTGAGACGGTACGTACTGTTGACCATTTCCTGATCCCTCAGGTCACCTTCTCCAACTCCATCCTCAGGGCCTGACAGGTTGGCTCACAGTACGAGTGTACAAACAGAAATGTTTGTCTATGGAGGAGCCGCTGAGGCCCGTGAAAACTTGCTAGTGATGTCACGCTTATTAAGTTGTAGCGCTCCACCCATCGTTTTGGGAAAGGAAGTGGGTGAGGCTGAGAAGAACTTAACCATGGCAGACTGAGGCTTTCCTGCATGACAGAAACAAAGACGAGTCCAACATACACCAGCAATGCAGGTGCAAAGGGGCGTCACCAATATTGACAAGACACAGGCTTGCTCACGCATGTGTCTCTCTCCTTTGAGACGGACCTGCCATGGCTCACACAGCTGCAGAACCAGGCTGGGCCTATTCAGCTGCCTACTGAAGCCAAGGTGTAGCTCTTCACGATGCCTAACGAAGCAGAATCACTCCCAGATGGCCCACACAGGCTCCCCTTTTACAGAATGCCCCTTTGCCTCGAGTCACCGCAGCAAGGGCCCCCCCACCTCCCACCCTCTCCTTTGGCAGGGGCTAGTCCCCAGTGGGCATGAACTGAGAGCTCCAGCACGACCTTACATCATTCACCCTCGGACACTTCACTGGCGAGAACCAGCAGCATATTGGCCTGGCCGTGGCGACCGGCTCCACCTTCTCCACTCACTGGCTTAGATGGGAACTTGCAGTTTCACGGTTACCTGGCAGGCAGAAGCTAACCCAGCAGGTCAGACTCAGTGATAAATCCTAGTCATATGCCACTAGAGGCATGTTGCACATATCCTGTGCCGCAGCACCTACCTGCACCTAGATGCCAGGACCTTGGGCTCTTCCAGAAGCTCTCTAGTGTCAGAATGGTCACAGCACGGGACTGGGACTCAGGAGAGCAGGCTCAGTTCTGACCTGGGCTGCATACTGCCTGTGTGGCTCACTTCACTTCTTCTGTGCTTCAGCTTCCACCCCTCAAATAGCACGTCACGGGGTATCCAGCCCCACCACAAGGTCTAAAGGAGTGGTGGGGTTGTACTGAGCCAAACCCAGCCCCCAGCAGCTGCCTTGAAAGGACCACTAAAGGCGAGCTCTGGCAGTGGAAGTGAAAGTAGGGGTTTGAGGTGAAGGCTGGCAGAAAGGTTGCAGCCAGAGACAGAGCGATCTATGGGGGAAAAATCTGGGCTCTAAAACCCGGCCAAGAGGCTGGGGCCTGACCGGAAGAAACAACTAGACTCAGAATGAGCTGGGAAGCCCCACTCTCATGTTTAGAAAGCAGAGGAGTAGGGCCAGGCCCCAAACGGAAGGGAAAATAGGGAAAGCAGAAGTGTCCTAGGGAAGCCTGATTTGGAGGAGCAGCCAGAAGGGAAAGAACCCCTTCACCTTTCTGCCCCAGGGCCAGGCCCAGACTTGGTGGAGACCCTTGGTGGACCTGGGTAGCTTATCCTTCCCTCCTCCCCGGGCCTCCTGAGAGCCACTGGGAAAGAAAAAAAATAAACTTTAACATGAGCATTGGTCCCTGGGGCTATCCAGAAAAGCCCATCCCAACATCCAGATTACACAGAATCAGAGTACTGGACCTGGAAGGGACCTCAAGAGGTCATCAAGTCCAGTTCCCTGTCCTCGCAGCAGGACTAAGCACCATCACTATTATCCTTGTTAGATATTTACCCAACCTCTTCTTAAATATCTCCAACTTGGAGACTGTTCAGCTGCAGCTTGACCACTGTGCCTGTTGGCCCTTCAGCAAAGTCCACTTCACAGGGTTGATAGTTCCCTTCACGGCAGGGTTGGATGAGGCTCAAACCCAAGTACAATTGTGAGGTAGTTAGATGCAACGGCAAGAGCAGGTAAGTCCATCAATTTGGGGGCATCCACAATCTAGCCCTGAATAAGTAAATAAAGCTGAACCAGTTGAGTTACTCTGACTTTTATTTCATTGCTGCTTAGTCCACACAGTCGGTATAAAATCAGACAAGCAAAGCAAAAAACAAATGAACAAAAAGCAAACAAACAATGTCTGGAGTCTTAGCATCAGAAGGCACCATCTATGAATCTACAGTCAGATGCCCACACAAGTCATTGCCAGACACACCCCTGAAGCACAGAAAGAGGGTTACAGAAGCTGGACTCTGGAAAAGGAAGACCAACAGGTTCCATCCAGAGATTTGGTTTCTACCACTCCTGACCGTAGTGGGGTGGGGGGAATTGTTTACAAATGCTTTATTAACAATAATACTAAGAGCAACTTGTCTAAGTAGAAAAGCAGTTATAGCCCACTTATATTACATAGAATTATTTCTCATTTCTACCTTCGTAGTTTACCTCATAAAATTGTTAACTGAATTTCCAGTGAGTAAGGTTAAATGGCTAGTGATATAAGGAATGGCAAATAGATAGCACCATTTCACGTATTTGGTATTTTATTTCATAGATATATATTGGTTTTAATTCTTTCCCATCTTTATCTACATGGCAAAGAAAAAATACATTTCAAGATCATAGGCTACGGTTCTTGGGTGGTTTGGGTGTGTTGGATGGCTACTGAGAGTTCGTTGTACACGAGGGCTAACACAAGGAAGAACTGGCATTCTAAGGGGAAACTTTAAAAATACAGGTGGCTAAGGTACACACGTTACAGTAAAATTTCAGTAAAACTGGTAGATAAAAATACCACAAGCCCCCAAGTGAGTTAGAAGTCGAAGTTCCCAACTGGGTGTGGTTGGCAAGTTAGCAGAACTTGGGCTCCTACATCGCTTAGGTGGTTTTGAAAAGTTGGCTCTCTGCTCCTAAATTTCTGAGGCAAGATATTTATTCAGGCACTGGTTTGATCACCGCGCTCACGGGAGAAGGCAGCTCCTCAGCGGCGGTGAATGCAATTGCGCCACTGATTTACCCCATCGGGGAGCTGGTCGGAGCCCGGGTTTCTTTGGTGGGTTGCTTTGGGGAGGAAGCTTTCAAAGAGGGGCCCTTTCGCATTCAGGGTGAAACAAAAACAAGGAGACAAAAAATACTGCGCTCTTGTTATACTGTTAGGAGTATTCCTTAGGCACTTTCTTTAGGCTTTAAAACATAGCAGATGGTCAACAAAAGCAAACAATACTATGTACATATATGTAAAAAGTGTTATAAATAGGTTTTTTAAACCATAGATACTATATACATCTTCAATTAACACAATTACCCTTGGTGTGTTTCCTTTTGGGGTTTTTGTTGGGCTTCTATGTGGAGAGTGGGGGGCTTGGTTAACTGGCCCCCTTCCTCCGTTTTCTCGTCTGTTCTTTCCCTGCCTCAATCCCCTCCATGGACGTCACGAGTGCCCGTGTCGCAGCCCCCTCGCCTCACGCTTCATTATTCGCGCTTCCTCAAGATGACGTAGATCACCCCGCTGATGACAGCCAGCGGGAAGGCCACCCAAGCCAGGATGTAGGCAAAGCCGAAGGAGGCGTCCCCCGCAGTGGGCTGCCAGTCCGTGTGTCTCACAGTGAAGATGGCTGCACCGCTCATCACGCACAGGCCTAGGGGGAAGAAATAATATGGATCAAGCTTTGTGTACTGCATGAGCTGCCCTGGCTTTCTTGCCTGGTAATGCTCCTGGCTGGCAGAGTGCTAAACAGGCTGATTAACATCCCGTTCCCACACCCAGAACCACCTGCCACAAACAGAGAGGCTTGGTTGGAAAGCTTGGGGGATAGGGATGCAGCTGCAAATAACTGCTGAAGGAATCTGATCTCTTAGACGGCAGCATTGTTTGTGTGACCCCTATTCTTGGGGGCAAACACTCAACGGGTCATCCCACTGGAGCTGCTGGAATGAAGGGCTTACCAGGTTGCGTAAGTGCTGCAAAACCTAGCTACTGCCCCCGTCCCCATGGCATAGGCAACCACTGTGCATGCTCCTCTGCCAATGCACCCCAAACCCACCCTGTGCCCCCAGCCTATTTTGCAATTCCAGAGCCTCTTTGGAGGAGAGATCCCTCCTCCTGACCAGGTTCGTAAGATCCTCCAGCCAACTCCTGTTCCACACGAGCCAAACCATGGTCCTGCAGAGCATACAAACGCCCACCCCACCTACAGCACCCGATGAGCAGGGCACTCTGTGTTTTAGCAGCATTAGATACCCCAAATTATTTCAAAAGGCCTCCAATTTGGCACCTGGGGTATCCAATGCTTAGCTCTGTTTCTGAGCAGTAGGGCAGGAGTGCAGATTCATTTCCAAATTTCCCCGCCTTGTGTTAGGAGGAGGTGGCGCAGAATTTCCCATGGTCACTCCACACCTGCAGGTGCAGGAATGCACACGGTCATTCTGCATTTGAAGTCTAAGTGTTCTTTAAAATGGGGCTGTATCTGAATTAATTCAACAGACGTGCTTTGGGCTCACACTTCAGCTCACGCTCAGATCAGATCACAGCTGGGGGCAGGAAAGAGGAACATGGTGCTCAAAGGACATCACCACCAGCTTGGGAAGAGCTTCTGTCCCAGGATGAGTTCACCATCTCTGATCCCCAGCTTCCCCAGGCCCAAGACTGCCAAGGACCATGCCTGGGAGCCTCGTCCTAACAGTGGGCCAGCACGACCCCTCTGAACCACAGCACCGACCAACACTCCAGCAGTGTCGCAAAAATTTCCACGTCGGGGGCTGCAAAGTGCTCACACAAAGCCACCACTATCCCCAAGCAAAGACCAGGTCTTTTCGCTGGGCCCTGCTGTTCCATTATCCATTCACTGTGCCACTGAAGCAAACTCTGTTCCCAAGCTCTCCAACAGACATCAGGACCTCCTACAGCTAACCGCCGTGCTATGTGAGCTGTTATTTCACTTCACACTGCTCCTTTGTTCCTGGAAAGTGCAGAGGTGGGAATATGCTGAATTAATAAGCAGCTGAATGGAGTTTCCATGTTTCAGGCAGGGAAGAGAACTCCTACTGCACTGGCCCATGCACAGAAAGCAAAAGGATTGTCTCTTGACTGGTGGGACAGAAAATCAGCAGGCGGTCATTCCAGAATCACCTACAGACGGCTAGAAATACTGCAGTCAATTGTCCATTGATGGGCTCTGGTAGAAGAGATGTTAAGGATTGTCTGTCTCTTAGAAATAGTGTTAGTGATTCTGACCAAGGGGATATGCTCATGTGGGAAAAGCTCAGGGTAAGGTTCAAAGAGGGCTGGGGTCTTTCTCCTGTTCCGATGCGTACGTACTTTGTGCAACATCTCTGGGGGTTGATTTTCAGACACCTGATGGAGATGTTCAGCACACAAAGGCATGTATGAAGAATAACTTGCCAACGGGTGTTGTCGGGTCTTAGTTCCCTGATATCTTACAAGCACTTTGAGATCCTTGGACAGAAGAGCACCTAGAAGTGCAGAGTACTGTAATGTTGTCCTGTCTGCATAGTGCCCCTAATACCTCATCTTCTGTAGCTCATAATAATCTGATTTGGCAACTACCAGCCAAGCACAGCCATTGACTAAATTTAGCCTCCCATAGCACCATAGAATACCAGAACTGGAAGGGACCTCAAGAGGTCATCATGTGCAGTTCCCCCACGGCAGGACCAAGCACCATCTAGATCATCCCTGACAGATGTTTATCTAACCTGCTCTTATATATCACCAAATGGAGATTCTGCAACCTTCCTAAGCAATTTATTCCAGTGTTTAATCACCCTAACAGGAAGTTTTTCCTAATGTCCAACTTAGACCTCTCCTGATCCCCCAACTGAAAAGAAATGGGGTTGCTTTAAGAACTGGGGTTGCTTCAATTTGGGTGTGTTAAGAGCACTGAGAAAACTCATGTACTTGACTCTAGCCAATGTTCTGTTTTGTGAGTTTCAATGTGAACATTCATCTTGCATGGTTGGAGGAACTCTCCTTCAGAAGAAAAGGAACTCCAGCTAGCCTGTCTGCTCTCACTCACCTTTAAGTAGCAGGATAACACTGGTACCATGTCTGCTTGTGGCACACAAGGTGTTCCAACACCCAAAGTCACATGCAAACTGTTGCTGAGTGCAGTGGCTGCTGTGTGCCCCTTCACACCTTTTCTATCTCAGGGCTTTGCAAAATGCCTTGAAATGCACAAAATTCAAAAGCCCCACAGTAAAAACAGCCTGCATTGGAGGGAGCCTAAGCCACAAAACAGCCATGTGTACTGACTGCAGTCCTGGGTACTAGAACAAATAAAAAGGGCAAATGAAGTCCAGACAAGAACAAAAATGAACAAGAATCTGGAAAAACGAACTTGCAAAGGTTCTTTCAGTCTGCCAATGCCCTGATTCTTCTCCCATTTATACCACATCTGTAATCGAGCCACAAACATCTGCAGCGTGAAGACACCCAGGCTCAACAGGGAGAAGTTTAGAAGAGGTCTGAATCAGGAGAAAGGGGCTGAACTCACATCAAGGAATCTTTGGGCAGACTGCCAGGAAAAGCTTCTTAAGAGTGAGATCTACACCCCAACACAACCTCCAAAGAAAGACTCGCTGCACGGGCCCTGAGGAATATTCTTGAGGGGTGCCCAGCACTGGCCCAGGAAGAGGGACTAGATGTGAACTCCTAGGTCTGATCTACCCCAGTGCCCCTGCTTCCCACCAGGCAGAGATACATGGCAGAACCATGGCCTGGGCCACCTCCCCCGAAAGCATCAGGGATGATGGGTGATGAATATCTCCTCCCAGCTGAGTGGAATCAGCGCAGCCTTTAAAGAACCCCAGAGCTCTTGCATGGGACAGCCCCTTGGCTTCAGCCTCAGCACGGCGGGTGAGTCAGGCTCCACAAACGAGGCACTTGCCTTGTGGCTCTGGGCCCTGCCAGGCTGAGTCATCTACTCAGTGGGTTTCCCTAGAGGCAGGATCTACCGAGCAGACGCAGCCAGGGCATGTCTGGGAAGAGATGGCTCCTCACCTCCCCTCAGGGCGTTCTGCCGAAGCTCCACCCAGCCACAACATAATTTCCATTGTTTAAACTGGCCCTGCCAGGGACCTCTAGTAGGGAACCCCCAGGGGAGCTGAGGGCTCCTTGCTGAAGGGCTCCTCAGGCGCCAGGCCTTCCCAAAACCACACAGAGGGCAAGGATCAATGCCCACAAAGACTGGACGCTGTGGTTATTTGCTCCTTTGGCTTCACTCACCAGCCTGCCTTCCTCTGGCACAGGAGGAAATCTGGGTGGAGGCTGAGGCAACAGCAGCCAGCTCTGCTTGGATCACCGCTGCCGAGCGCCGCACGAAGGGGAGAGGAAATGGATTCTAGTGGCTGTTTACTTACAGCCACCCTGAAGCTCAGATAACAAGGCCTAGTGACTGCCCTGAGCTTCCTGAGGCAGAAGTGGAGCATGCACACAAGCGCTATTATTGGATCCACTTCCTGCCCACCCGCTGCTTCAGAGCAGGGACGCACTGACTGAGCTGGTTTAGGAGCTGCTAAAGTGATGCCTGAACCTGGATTGGGCGAGAGGGGGGTCTGGTGGCTGGGCCCATTTGGGATTTCAACAAGGAGTGCCCCCGGCTGCCTGTGGACTTATGTCTGCTGGGCAGTGGACTCGGCCTGTGAACCGACACACACCCAGCCACGCGTCGAAGTCAAGGCTAACACGGGGTTCTGACCAAGCCAAAGGGTTCTAAGCTGGCCCTTCGCTCCTCCCTAGAGCTGGTGTGCTTGGCTGCTGTCGAGATGGAACTGAACCGGCTGGTGAGGCAGGCTGAGGCCAGGCCTGTGAGTCAGAGAGGACATGGATGATCTGGATTACAGGCGCCAGAGTTGGGGTCTGATCCTCGCTTGCACTTACCACAGTATGCAGGGCTTTCAGCCCTGTTGAAGGAAAGAGGCTATCGCAGCATGCAGCTCTCTGGCTGGAGGGAGGGGCTGTGGGTCAGTTGCATAAAGGTCCGATCCTGGGGCATGGCAGGGACAATTTTCAAATTCTGCCTGCAACACTCATTCGAAGAGCCACCGGGTTACTCGCTGGGGCAGCTCCTCTATCCCAGAGCACAGGCAAAGGCTCCTATCACCCTTCTGCTGAGGGCATAACAGATGCAGCTGGGATTTCCCTTTGCTCTGCTGTTTTGCATAATTTAGAGCAGCCTTCAGGCAGCACCGTCTGAGGCATGGGACGATCCCTATGTAACCACTGACAGGTGGAACTGAACCTGGTACCTCGGGAGCTTAGCGCAAAAGGGCCTCTGCATCTTGAGCTAAAGGCCAACTGGTTCTCAGTTGAGGCTGTGGAGGAGACTCATTCCTTCTCTCTGTAAGTGTCTAGAGGGGACAGCGAACCACACCAAGGTACATGGGTTACACCTACACAGAGCAAGCTGGGGCCTGAGCGGGATGTAACAGTGACCGGGCACTTTGGCTGAACCCCAGGATCAGGTTCTAAGCTCCTGTGGAACAGTCCCCTTTTTCCTTCTGTGTCTTGAACTGTGCTAAGTACATCATCTGCTCACCAGTGTAATTAACCACCAACCGCGCCCTGGCATGGCCCCCTGGAATTATCCAGCCCTCATGTTCCAGTGAATTCCCTTTTCACCCATATGCAGGATTTTCAAGACAGATGCCAACAAGAGCACTAGAGAACTGCACTCCGCCAAGCCCCACCTGGAGAAATTAGATGCAGGGAAAAACAACAGCTCGCCGCCTGCTTATCACACAGGATGTGCAATGGGTTTCCTAACATGCTTGCTATGTGGCTTTGCCCTACACTTTTCCAAGTCCCTTCACAGCTTGCCCACTTGCCAGCCACTAAGGAGAGAATTCTAAAACTGGTCGGGCGTCTTTCCACTGACATCAGTGGGCTCCAGATCACCTCCCAGGGTACTTTTGAGTCAGTTAATCAAATCAAGCTCTGGCCAGCAGAGTGACTGCTGCCCCTGTATCTCAGCCTCAGATTGGTCTCCTTTGGGAACTGACATTTCTCAAGAGCCCATTTGAACCATTTGAATTTTTTTTTCTAAATTTATCACTTTGGAATCACCAGCACAATTCTACCCTAGGAAGTGTCACAGCCCCTGCTGTGATGGCGGCATCTGTCTGGACCAGAGCTGCAAACTAGCTAATGGAAAAGAAACAGGGTTTCAAAGCTGAACTCTATGGATGACACAGATGGGTATTAAAAGCGGCTGGCTAATTTTGTGAGCTCCAGTGACCCTGGCTGGGATGGAAAGCTCAGTGCCCCCTTAGAGGACATCTACAAAGAACCTTTTTGGGGGCAGAAGTCACACGTCTCATGCCATCAGTTCGGGAAGCCTCAATCAATCAATCTAGGAGAGGCGAGGTCCCTGGGGCAACCTGACTCCACATGCTGTCAGCATCCAATCCCCTAGCTAAACAAAAGGGAAACATAACTACCTGGGTCAAACTCATCCCTGCTGTGAACTGTACAGAAGTCTATGAGGATGCCCCAGTGTCTCAGCAGACCTCAAAAGGTGAAGAAGTGGTCATTTATTGCATGCCCAGCCTGAGAGAGACAGGGGCTGAATTTCAGAGGTGCTGAGAACATGTAATTCACAGCTGGTTATTTAGGAGTTAGCTCTCTTTTCCTAGCAGAGCAGAAAAGCATTCATGTTGCACTTTAAAGATTAACAAAATGCATTAGGTGATGAGCTTTTGTGGGGCAGACCCACTTCTTCAGATCTGGAGACAGTGGGGCTGCCCCACAAAAGCTCATCACCAGATAAATTATTTTGTTAGTCTTTAAAGTGCGACATGACGGCTGGTTTGTTTTGTTAGGATACAGACTGACCCGGCTCCCTCTCAGTTACTCTCTATTTCTGGGTGCAGTGTAGGTGTCAAATCAGAGGCTGTAGTGTTGCCAAGCAGCACAGCTTCCAGACCAGCCAGTTCCTGGCACCTCTTCTCCTCCTGTCAACTAAATCAAAGGAACAGCCAAACAGAGCCCTCTTTGTTATTCAACAGCTTGCTTCCCACCTGTCATTAGCCCACTTGCCTCCACCCAAAAGCATTTTCCCTTTATGTCCTCTGAGCCAGCATCCATTTATCACTCCCCACTTACCGGCAAGGATCTGGAAGATTCCAGTAAGGTAAAACCGTCCGCCTTTGGTGAGAGTAAACAGCTGGCAAAAGAACAGGAACAAGGACAGCACGCTGAAGATAATGGAGAGAATCATCATAGCTTGGACAGACTGCAGCCACTCTGGGGAAAACAGAAATGCATAGTCAGGGCAACGTCAGTTCCAGCTGAGATCTCTGCATAAACCACTCGCTGCTCCTCCTACTTGAAAGCCTGATTCCCAGGCCCATAAAGCCAATGGACATCTTGCCATTGATTTCAACGTGCACTGGCTGCTGCCCAGAGTAATCTCTCGTGGCTTCACGTACAGGAGGGAATCATCCCTCAAAGCCTCAAAAGGAGGGCTGGACTGGCGAGGTCTTTTCCACCTGTGATTCAGGGGAGAACATATATCCTTCCCTTATTGGCTATCAGGTCATCACAAGAGACCTCTGCAGAAGCAAACCCCAGTTCCACAAGGAAGAGCGGCCCTGGGACTTTCAAGTGCGAGCCAGCTTGGAGAAATCGTGGTGTGGTCCAAGCATGGGGATACAAAGCATAGTGTGAGTTCTGTTCCTGGGTACCTCCCCGAATGCCTGTGTGCGAGGCAGCCAGGAGATCACTCTTCAGGGATTACTCTTGTCCAGATTTGCTCAGCACTAAGCCTGAGACTTTCAAAGCCTAAAAAGGGTTTTGGATGCCCAATTCCTACAGCCTTAAAGTGAATGGGAACTGGGCATCTTGTCCATAAAGCGGCCCTGAAAGTGCAACTTTACATGGGTTGCTTCATAAGAACGTAAGAATGGTTACGGTAGGTTAAACCAAAGGGCCACCTAGTCCAGTGGCCTGTCTTCTGACAGTGGGCAATGCCAGATGCCCCAGAGGGAGTGAACAGAACAGGTAACTATTGAGCAATCCCTCCCGTCATTCATTTCCAGCCTGACAAACACAGGCTAGGGACACCGCTCCTGCCCATCCTGGCTAAGAGTCATGGATGGACCTAACCTCCATGCGTGTATCTAGTTCTTTTTTGAATCCTGTTACAGTCCTGGTCCTTGCTTCCTCAGTTTTAACCACTTCTCTCCTTTCATGCTGCTTGGATCAACACCTAATGGGCCTTCCCACTTGAGAATACACTAAGATAGATCCACGAGGATCCTGGAACACAGAACCAAATCAGCAGGTCAGCATGTTATCTGTAACATAAGGAGCATTGGTTATCAGTGGGCCAGAGGGCCTCTGAGCCTGATCCAAAGCCCACAAGAGTCAATCGAAATGTTCTCATTGGCTTCAGGAAGCTTTGGAGCAGGCCCTGAAAGGAAGCTGGGAACACGGAGAGCCGGCCAGTGACATAAATAGCCAGTGGGTAGAAACACTTCCTCTTACACCCTTATGGGACTGAGCCCTTTGGAAAGGCACTTTATCACAGCTAACCCTGGCAAGAGGTAAGGGGAGCTTAGTCAGACCAGCCTCTGCATGAGTCACTGCCCAGCTGGTCTCATTGTTTGCGGGGTATAAACTCACCTTGGAAAGCAAAACAAAAGCTACAGGAATTAACCCAAATACCACAACTATACTACAGGTTGAACCTCTCTAATCTGGGACTCATCTGGCAACACCTGTAATCTGTCATGATTTTAGTTAGCCTGAGGACCCCTTATGTGTGTGCCCCAGTTTCCTGTGGTACCATAAAGTTTGTTCACAGCCACCAGTCCTGGCTCTCAGTGTTCTGTGCTGTTATGTAGCTCTAATTTACCCCTAAATGTCTTCCAAGAGCCCAGTAAGCAGTGGAACTGTTGGTAATGTGCTAGATGACACTGACTTCCACAATCCAGCAAATTCTCTCGTCAGGCACCAGTCAGGTCCCCAGGGTGCCCGATTAGAGAGGTTCAGGTTCAGTAATCTATAGTGCTTGGGAACATTAGGGCGCAGTCATTGTAATGAATACTGCACGAGTAGCTTTTACACACGAAGGGACATTAAAAAAAAAAAAATCAGTAGTTCAGTACCCTGAGCTATCCAAGCATTTCAGCCCTTTCAGTCGTGCACAGGGAGCAAGGGTTACGAGCCTCATTTTGTGGAGGGAGAAACTGAAGCAGAGAGCAGCAACGTGACTTGCCCAAAGGCACGTACAGGAAATCAGCAGCAGACCCAGAAACATAAGCCCTGGAGCCAGCTCTTCAGGCAACCTGAACAGAAGCAGCACCACTAATTAACACCTACCGAAGATCTTCCCAAAGCCTTTTGAATCCCGCCCTTGTGCTCCTCCCCTGCACTGCATAACACTGCCTCCCCCTCGGTTTTAGCTCTATCCCACTTCCAGTTCCCGTGAACCAGCCATTCTTAAATCTGCACCCTGCCAGGCTCTTTGTTTAGTCACACGGCAGCCAATGACTTGTCTGCATCCAGCTGCCTCCGTTCTGCTCTAATGGAGCATTATGCAATGGAAAGAAGCTATTTTAGACTCAAAGGTCAACTGCTGATCTCTGGGACATGGACGTTCCTCCCACGGACGACCACGAGAGCTGCTCCTGTGGAGCCGAGAACAGAACCCACCCCTACCCCCGTCCTGAATTTAAAGAGACGTCAGCCAGAGCTCCAATTGTAACATAAGCATCCATCGTCCAGATGGTGTCAGCTGTGCAAGAGTCCTAAGGACTTCAACTGAAAATGATTGCTTTGCTACAGATTTCTTCGTAAATGCCTAGAGAAGAACATAAAATACTAACAGACAAGGCTCTGATTCTCTTTAATTCCATAGTTTTAGAGGACTTTCCAGGGAGCTCTATTGAATTTCTATAGTCCTGTTAGAGAGACAGAAACTCACACACACACAGGTCTTTTAAAGCTCACATATATCATAAGAGGAGTGGGGTTAGCCCCAGCATCCACACCCAGTTCCAACCCCTGTAAGTATACCCTGCTTCCCTCAAGCTCCCTGCAGAGAGGGTCAAATCCGGTCCTGACCACACAAGCAAAGGGGGAATCAATGTGCATTTCAAAGCCATTTGCCTCCCTGTTCTTTTGTGCTTCCTGTCCCTAAGCGCTGTGCTACCTGCTCTGGGCAAGTAAACAAAAGCTGCCATATTTACCCCAGAGGTGGCTGCATCTCAGCATTTCTAACAATATTTGCCATTGCTTGGGATGCAAGAGCTATAGCTACTGTAAGCGAACAAAATCTCAATGATCACTCCCTGGTTTCAGCAAAAACATCGAGGAGTCTTGTGGCACGTTGTAGACTAACAGTTATTAGGGGCATAACTTTTGTGCAAAGTGAGTGGCAGCCCATGAAAGCTTATGCCCTAATAAATCTATTAGTCTTTAAGGTGTCACAGGACTCCTTATTGTTTTTGCTGAAACAGACTAACACAGCCGCCGCACTGTCCCTGGTTTCACATGCCATGCACATGAAATGTCCTGAACATCTAGTCCCGCTCCTGTTCGGTCAACAAAACTATGAACCACGCACTCACTGTCAGATCTTTTGTCACTCAGTGGCTCCTGGAGTGTGTTATCAGTGAGATAAGAGCTGTTGAAGTGGTGCTAAAGTAATCAGAATTATAAGGCAAGCTAGGCCTACATGTAAAACATTACAGTGGCACAGCCGCAGGGCAGACACAAGCTGCAGTGACAGGCAGGGTTCTCCTCTTCTCTACAGGCTGAACCTCTCTAATCCAGCAACATCCATAATCCAGCGTGATTTTAGTTAGCTAGACAACCACTTATCATGGGTGTGGTCAAACTTCCGATAGTCCCCTCAATGTCTTCTAAGAGTCCAATAAGCAGTGGGAGTGCTGGTAAAGTGCTAGATGAGATTTACCTTGCATGGTCTGGCAAATCCTCTCATCTGGCACTGGTCAGATCCCCAGGCTGCCAGACGAGAGAGGTTCAACCTGTAGTAGCTCACTGGAGAAGCAGCACCTATGTACACAGAAGAATTCTTCTTTTGGTCTAGCGCAGTCCAAGCCCTGGGTTAGGATTAGGACAGTTTAACCACATTGCTCCGAGAGTCAGCCATGGTGACCTGAGTTTTCAGTGGAGACCAGACCAAACCATGGCTCTTCTCAAAACTCAGCCCTAGAGGCTGGGCTATGGGGAAGAGTGATGCAGCAACTGCATCTTCCAGCACATCAGGTAACAGCCAGCTGGTGAAAAAAAGCAATAAGGTTTGTCTATACTCAGGAGATCATCAACAGGGCAGAGAGGTCCCAGTGATAAGAACAGTACCTGCCTTTCTCATTGTATTCTCATTATCACCTGAGCCCCAGATCATCACATGAGTCGAGAGAGTTCAATACACCAGCTGGCCAATTAAAAGCCTGCTGCAGTTCCACCTAAATTTAGGATCGGACCCAGCCAATGGGTGTCTTTCTGGATTTCAGTGGGCTCCAGATCAGACCCATGATTTCTAGTTCTTTGGCAGTGGTTAGTTTATAAGTGTGACCTTCAGAAGAAAAACAGTTCTGCTGAGATAGGGCAAAGACCCCTTGAACTGCATCCCTCCTGACAGCTTTACACCTAACGTCCATATTCCCACGGCAACAGCAAGCTACCTCCCAGGGATACAAAGGCAGCAACCGGAAGGTGATACCCCAGCAGACAGTGCTCTTGATGCACTCAGGAAAGCTGGGTTCCAGTCTATGGCTGAAGGCAGAGCCTGCTGCTTGATGCAGATTCTCGATCTCCTCTGCAAAAGGGAATAAGGACACTTGCCCACGTTAGCAAGTGCTTTGAAATCACCAGCTGGGGCCTTGTCTTTTTAACAGAAGCACATGCTCAGCTCTCACTGGATTTCAATTTAACTGCCTTAGTCTCTCCTGGCTCACTCACCAGCCTCCCAGTGCAGAGTGCTGCTGGCCAGTCACTCCCCGCCTTCAGGTTACTTAACTCTCCCAGCTCTGCATTATGTCTCTGTTCCTTCAGTTAACACCAAGTAACTGCACATGGAGAGGCCTAGGACTAGTAGAATCTCCTACTGGGTCTTCACATTTACAGGGTGTTGACTGGGGCTTTCAGAGTGGACCAAGGGACTCAATCCACCTCTGCGGAAGCATCTATCCAGCCAAGCATTTCCCTCCTCGTTTCCAGGAGGAGCTGGAAGGAAATACACCAGGGACAGAGGGGAGGGGCAGCAGAGGAGAAGATGGCTCACTGAACCAAGTTGTTTTTGAGGTCCCCTTTCTGACGTTCAGTAAATGGCTTTTGAGAGAGGCTAGAATTATGGAAGGGCTGCCACTGGAATTCTACTTGTGATGTGCAAACCTATCCACCTTGAAACTGCTCTTCAGACCCTCACTAGCAGTGAAAAGTCTGATACCACATAGGTTAGTGTAGACTCCAGTTCAGTCAGCAGAGGAAAAGAAAGGTGGTCCTGTGGTTAGGGCACTGGCCTAGGCCTTAGGAGACCTAGGTTAAGTCCCTGCTCTGCGCCCTTGGATGAGCCAAGTTCTGTACCTCAGTTTCCCCATTTATAACAGGGGATAATAATTCTTCATTCCATGAAATACTGTAAGAATGCCAAGTAGTTCAGCAACAGTCACTACAGAGAACTGGGGCTACAGCAACAGAAGTGTTAAGTGAGCATGTTGAATGACCCAAACCCCTGAGCTATCACTTACAGCTTGGCAGAACACACATACAGCCAGTGAGAAGGCTACCACTCAGGTGTGTGAATGATGGTGTAAGGCCAGGGAAAAGTTGCTATGCTGTGAAAGAAAGAGAGAGTTACCCTAGTGTTTCCCTGACCCTACATTTTAATTCCACAAGCAATTACAAGTGAAAAGAATCTGGAGGCAAATTCAGACAACCTGCTTGGTTAATCTGCCTAATGCTAAGTCCAACACATCACGCAAAATGCTGACATACAAGGAACATACCCATGTGTCGTAGCCTGCAGCTTAAGAATGACATTTGGTGTGCACACAGCAACCTTCCCCCTGAAAGATCTCAAGCCTAACCTGCACACAAATGGCACCCCCAAAATGCAGCCATCTCTTGGGAGCAAGGCCTCAGTCAAACACACAGCTGTAATACCCACCACGCACGCAGAAAACTTAGGGGAGGGGAAATTCCTGGCCAAGAACATTAGGGTAAAACTCTACTGCTTCAGTGCCTTGCAGGGGAAAGGGCAGCGGGGTTCATTACAAACAGGCGCCTGCATTTTGAGCGAAAGGAAAAGCAGAGGCAGACTCTTGCTTTTCAAGCACTGATCAAACATGTGAACTTGAACTCCGTCTGTGTTTACAGGGAATGAAAACCTCGGCCGGCACTGCAGGGACTTGAACTTTGGGTCCTAGAAAGTGGACGTATTTTCATCCTAGCCATCAAACCCATCCTCTTGGGGGTGCGTATGCATGAGCTTGGAGCGTATTCCTGGCCTCCTTTGCTCGCCTTTGCCTGGGCCTCAGGCTAACCACCTCTCCACGGCCACTCGGGCTTTGCATACGCTAGCACTTTTGGCAGCAACGCTTCTGTCTGCCGGGGTGTGGGAAAACACACACACACACACACTCCCAACCAACCGAAGTTTCACCGGGTGCACGGTGCTATGTCAGCAGGAGAGGCTCCCTGCTCAGACAGCTGCCGTCACCCCAGGGAGTGGGGGTGAGTTCATTATGCCAGCAGAACTCTCTCCTGCCCTCAAAGCAACTGTGCAGGAGACCGTACAGTGGCACAGCAGCAGCGGCTGTCCTGATGTAAGTGTAGGCACGGCCTTAGCCAGAGCTAGAAACTACGCGCTCTGCTGACCATCTGAATGAAAGAACCTCCCGGCAGGTGTGCTAACCCGAGAAATCCCACATATGCCACAAGTTCAGTCCAGACACAGCTCCTGCATGGCTACTTCATTCCAAGTGCACCTCATTCTCCCGCTGAGAACAGGGGTAACGGCTCCCCTGCAGTTCTGTGGAGCGACCACACCTGCTGGAGAACCCAACCTAGCTTCAATCTGGCGAGTGTGGAGCAGCAAGGTCGCAGCTTGGGCTGTCACATGGCCTAGCCACTTGAGCGATTACAGCCGGTGCAGAAACCCACTGCCCAGTACCTGAACCAGGTAGGGGTGTCAACATAAACAGCAATCACACCCCATGACTGCCACTAAACAGGCTCTAAATCTATAAAGCAGCCACAGACTTAGTGGGGCTGCTTGGACGCCTGCTTATTACCCTGGCTGGCACCCTTAAACAGTGACTTTCCCCCTGCTCTGTTCCAACCCCCTCAATCCACCACCACCCACCGCTGCCTCTCTGAGCTGCCCGTCCAAGAAATGTCAGGTGGATGCTTCAGCCGCGACCCTTTGATGGCAAACACCACAGCTTCTGTTTTGTTCCAACGAGGCTATCAGCGATTGCATGTTACTAGCGCTCTGAATAGACCCTGGACTCGCACTGCGGCTGGACAGACTGACTCCCAGCAGGAGGAGGTGCTCTGGAGACCAGTGGAAGCCTGGAATTAAGTAATTCTAAAACTTCTCTTTGCCAGTCAAACTCACTTCAGAGCGGGGGAGAGGGAATTGTTCTATTTCAACCAAAGAATGAAGGAAATGCAGCCAGGCCCCCTCCAGTGCCTGCCTCCTCTACTCTACGGACTGGGAGGATTCCTGACCAATGAGGGCAGTAAGCACTAAGTGGAGGAAGTCTCCAGTGAGACCCCATCAGAGCATACCCAGGCCTTACCGCTGCCTTGGTTTCCATGCCAGTTCCCTTGGGCGTAAAGGAGGCAAACACCCCAAACGGTGCAGTCTGAGATCACAGACATGCCTCACCCACTTCCTGTGCCAAACAGCACCCCTAACCGCTCCCCACGGCCACCCAGCAATGCTCACTTTGTAGCACCTCAGACTGCCCTACAAGTCAGGAGACCTGGATTTTGCTCCCAGCTCTGCTATCAGGTCTGTAACAACTCACCCACTTCCGTGCTTAGGTTTTCACTCACCAGCCTCTCTCTGCCTTGTTCAGAGGTGAAGTGATACAGCTTGAACCTCTCTAATCCAGCGCTCTCACATATGGCAACATCCCTCATCCCGCATGATTTTAGTTAGCCAGACAACTACTTATTATGGGCGTGGCCAAGTTTCCAGTGGTCCCATAAAGTTTGTGTCCAGCCACCCGTCCTGGCTCTCAGTGTTCTGTGCTGTTGTTTAGTTCTAATTTATCCCTAAACGTCTTCTAGGCACCCGTAAGCAACGGGAGTGTTGGTAATGCTGCTGGATAATACTGACCTCTCGTGGTTCCACAAATTCTCTTGCCCGGCCCTGGTCAGGTTCCAAGAGTGCCAGACTAGAGAGGTTCAACCTGTACCAGATGACCCTCTTACTCCAGTGTAATGATGGCGTACACCCAGGCGGTATATCCCAATGAGTGATGAACCGGACTGGAACTCAGAAGATCCAGGTTAAACTCCTGACTCTACAACCAGCCTGCAGGGTGACCTTGGGCAAGTCACTGCCCTTCTCTACGCCCCAGTTTCCCCTCTCATGAATGAAAGCAGTGATTCCGAGATCTGCTGCAAAGAGCCAGGTGTTGTTATTATGCCCCTTCCCAAGCAACATAAGCTAAACTCACTCTTGTACTGGAACTGGAGCATGCACGGGGGGTGGGGTGGGGAATACTGGTTTAAATTAACCCTGTAGGTTATACAAAACCAAAACTATTGTCCCATGTAAACAAAGCCTTCAGCTAAACCCTTCACAGCAGCACAGTTGTCCCCAGTGGGTGCGAGGCCAGCACCCAGCACAAGAGGGAGCTTGTCTTTGGCACTGCTCTGCTACAGATACCACAAGTATGAGCAGCTGTGCTCTCCCTGGGATATACCATCATAAAGCAGGCTATTCACTGACACAGGTTAATAATGACCCTCACTCAACCAGCGTTGCCATGTTTCTTGCAAGAAATGTTTATTCCATCTGACTAGTCTGGCTTTGGTGTGATAGGCATTAGCTTAGTGCGTGATGGCAGGTACGTGGAAAATGGAATGGAAAGCTAAGGAGGTCGATCCTATAGCCTCCAATGTGGCCCCACAACAATACATGGTACTTTGCCACTGGAGGCTGAAAAAGATGAATCAACCCCTCTGTAAAACGAGTTACAACTCCTTGGCTTCCAAAACTGCAGCCAGTGTTCTGAGCACCAGAAGATAATCACACTCAGCCAGATAAGGTGCCTGAAGATGCAGATCTGTGAGACCTGGGCATCTAACCAAGGACTACTCTGCACCCTCCTGGCGCTTGCACAGCTAGAATGGTTCTGAAGACTGCGTAGCTTTTCACTGCTTTAGACTCTCACACAGGAGCACAGAACAAACAGGGCTGAGAAAGACATAGCCGTAAGATGCTGTTCTTGGCTCCAGAAAGCAGTGGTTCACAGCTATCTCTGCTCACTAGATTAAGCTTCACCTCCTGTGGTGGGAGAGGGCATTTTCCCGCTGCTCTGCAGGAACCCTCTCAATTCATGAAAAATTTCCTACCTCTCAGGGTGGATTAATTAATTACTGGAATAAATTGCCTGGAGTGATTGTCGAATCTCCGTCACTGGAGACATTTAAGGAAAGGTTAGATAAATATCTAACAGGGATGATAAAGATGTTTGATCTGCTGTGTGAGCAGGGGACTGGACTTGATGATCTCCTGAGGTCTCTTCCTGTTCTAGTGTAGTAGGATTCTGTGACATATGCATGGAACTTTGTCAGCAACCAGCTCTCTGTAGTTTGGTCACATACTAACCCAATACGCCTGGACCTTGAAGGTTTAAGTCTAGAGATTTAAAGTGCCCAGATAGCAGTGGAAAACTAGGGCCACCAGGGAAAAAGCAAAGCACCTTCTCACTACCAGTTTCATGATACCTCAGCTAGCTTCTCTGCAAATGCCTTGGGTTCAGGCTCCTATCGGCCGCTGGGTTCTGGCATCTGTGGTATCTCCTGTGAGCAGCCTGGATGAAAATGCAATACCCCCTGGGGAGCCCCCTGCCAGGCAGAGCAGCTGAAGCCTAGTGAGCAGTGCCAGGGAGATGTACTATTTCCTCTCTCACCCACCATCATCCCTACAACAGTCAGGGATAACCCTGCCACTGAACAGAGAGGGCAAAAATGTGGAGTTGGGTCAAAAGGAAGGGCTGGGAGGGACTGCCTGCACCCTCTGTGCACCATACAATGCTGGTCCCAGGAGGCTCCCTTTGCCTGCAAGGCAGTTTGTGAGCCTGCCAGAGCACAAAGCTCTGCTGCAGTGCAGGTCCACCATCAACAATCTCCCTGGGGCAGTAATTGCTATGGCACCTTCCCAGCTGCTGCAGCATCGGCAGTGTGAGTGTGGGTCTTGCAGAAGGAAGATCTCTAGTTAAAGCATTACACTGAGGGGTGGGAATCTAGTCACTTCGACTTCAGTGCAGCTATTGATGTTTTGCTCCAGGGCAAAAGTGCAGAGAAACAAAGCCTGGGATTCTACACCCAGCCCAGCCTAGGACCCACTGGGTAACCACAAGCAAGTCACTCAATCTCCCTGTGCCTTGTTTTCAGCCATCTGTAACATGGGTCCAATGATGCTTCCTGGCAAACTCAGTGCTATTTGCAATGGTCCCAGAGGCGAGGCTGATGAACACCACGGTAATGACTACAAATCCAAGTTAAGGTCTTCCGTTGCCCCAGTGACACTGTGCCCCCCTATTTTTATGGAAATGTGGGTTTGAATACGACTATGCATCATTCAAATAGGCTTTATACAAAATGGGGCAAGTAACCCACCATTCAGGAGCTTGTGATCCCCTGAATGTGTATAGTCCATTTGTGTGCATGTATCTTTCCTATACATGAAGTGAGAAATATGAACTATAAACCTGTTTATTAATCTTGGTCTTCTACAGGCTGAACCTCTCTCATCCAGCACCTTCTGGGCCTGAGCAGTGCCAGATGAGGAAATTTACCGGACAACAGGAGGTCAATATTGTCCAGCACATTACCAACACTTCCACTGCTTACTGGGCCTTAGAAGACATTGAGGGGTAAATTACAGTTAAATAATGCACAGAACACCGCAAGCCAGGACTGGCGGCTGGAAACAAACTTTATGGGACTGTGGGAAACTTGGCCACACCCATGCTTAGTGGTTGTCCAGCTAGTTAATATCACGTTGGATTATGGATGTTGCCGGATGAGAGGGTTCCGTATTACAGAGGTTCAACCTGTAGTGAAAAATCACTAGGGGTTCTTGAGGAACTTAATGGCCTAGTGTTCAAGGCAATGATCTGTGAATGGTTCTGTTTTTCTTGTAAGCCTCAAAAGTGCTTGGTCCTGTGAAGACAGGTGACCATGTCACCTGGCACTAGACTCCATCTTGAATTTTGTACTCTTCCGTGGAAGGGAGTGACGCAGAACTGAACAAAGAGTTCCTGCACAGGGGAAATTCTATTTAAGGGATGAGAAGCAAAGCCTAATTGTCTTCAGCTGGCTTCAGTGACTGCTCCTCACCTCAAGAGGACACATGAAAAGAGATGGAAGGAAAAGAACTCGAGCAAAGAGAGAAGCTGTTAGACTCAGGACAGGAAAAAAAATCATCTCTGACATGAACAGCCTTACCTGAAGTAAGGAGTAGAGTGAGAAATTATTATTTGTAACAACTTCTGCAGTGTATTAGGCTTACATGACAGGCTTTGTTTAGTTTATTTTAGTATTTTACTTTAATCTGTCCCCTCACTTGCAACCATTTGAACCCCAATTTTATATTTCACAAAGTCACTTCTAGTGTCAAGCACAGTATAAATAAATAATTGTTACTTGGGGAGAGGGGAACAGCTGTGCAACTCTCTCTTTCACTGATCAGGAGCCTGAACTTCTTGAGCTTGTTCTGTGTATAAGTGTTAGACAGAGTAAGGGTATGTGTACACTGCCTGGGTGATCGAGCCGGCCAGGGCGATCTTCCGGAGTTCAATTTCACATGCCTAGTGTAGACGCGTGAAATTGAACCATCAAGGATCAGCAGTCAACCCCTGTACTCCTTGATATCATGAGAAGTAAGGCAGGTCAATGGGACAGTTTCTCCCGTTAACCTCCCTCTATGAGGGCAGCCAGGTAAGTCAATTGCAGACAAGTCAATTTCAGTGACACAACTGCCCTAGCTAGAACTGCCTATCTGCAATTGACATACATGCCTAGTATAGACCAAGCTCAGGATGGATTTATTTGAAGTTTTAGTCCCTTTGGGGCTGTGCTCCAGGGCACTTACCAGGACTTGACAATGAACACTCTCAGATCTGCGCTGCTATCACTGTCCGTGTAATTCTGCTGCGGGGTGCCTGTCACCCCAAAAACCTGTGCCTTTGCTGTGGGAGACCAGAACTTCTAACCCAGAAGGACAGAGTGGGGGTGCCCCAGAGGGCAGATGATGGGTGGATCATATCACTGCCCCTCACCCTGGTGACAATTCAAGGGGGCCTTTTTGGCCCCAGCCAACATAGCCCCTTCTTATGTTAAGCACATCTGTTTGGGACAAGAGGGGGCTCAGCCTTATAAAGAGACTCCAAGAGATGTGCCAGCAGATCCAGCTACCAGGTAACAACTACCAGATAAGTATCAGAGGGGTAGCCATGTTAGTCTGTATCCTCAAAAACAACAAGAAGTCCTGTGGCACCTTACAGACTAACAGATATTTTGGAGCATAAGCTTTTGTGGGCAAAGACCCGCTTTGTCAGATGCTCTTCCAAACCTGAAGCCAGTATCAGATATAGTCCCTGAGCCAGATTCATTAGGATGCCTCAGTGGTCTGTGCTCCTCTGGCACTGCAAAGCAGTCATAATCCACTACAACGTCATGCTGCAACGCAGCTGCGGGCTACTGGGGAATCTGTCCCAGACACCCCTCGTCTGCAGATAAGCAGTATTACAACAAATTATATTTGTTTTGCACCACATAGAGTGGAACCTGGCATGGCAACTGCCACCCCACAAGTCATTGGAATTTGGCTGAAATGATACTATGGGACCTGCAGCATGCTGTAATCTGCATTGGTGACGGACACAAGCAATCTTCCAGAAAAAAAACAGTCACTCCTAATTTATACCCAGGAAAATCCCATTGATGTCACAAACGGGGAGGAGTTGGAGACACCCTTGATACGATACGCTCATAGTTTAATTTTAGCATGTTATCAGTGTCCTAAGAACTCCATCCAGGTGAAATCCACTGTCTGGATCTGGCAAAGTTTTAGGTATGGGATTAGCTTTATGCATCTGAATTTTCTCTGTGAACATATGAGACAAGGGTGCATAACATTAAGAATGTGCCTAAGTCTTCGCAGTATTGGGGCCAAACCAATTCCAAAATATTAAGTTCAAGTTTCTAGCACAACACCCTTCCTTTGATGCTTCTATGCAGGTTACACAAACCCACCTGGGCACTTACGCAGGCAGCTAACCTGTTCTGCCCTAGCTTCACTGATGAGGTACTAGAGCTGGCCAAAGTACAGCTAGCTCAGGTATATCTACTCAAAGCACAATCACACCCCATCACTGCAGCATAGACAAATAAATCCCCCAAATATCTGTGGTTTTACAGACACATTCTCCCTTCCTCTTCCCCAACATGGCTGGCTCTCTCCTGTTTGTTAAAAAACAAAACTGAGGGAACTGGCAAACTCACAATGCAGGGGAATGCAGAAAGAGTGATTTCAGTTCAATTGAAATAAGAGGAAGAAAGATACCATGGGCGTCTAATCTCATTCAGTTACAGAAACATCAGGTGACTAACAAGAATAGGTAGAAAAACATTTACAGAAAATTAGTGTTTCCATTGAAAAGATCCCTTTGATATTTCAGTATACAACTCTAAAAATGGGACTGAAAAATAAAATGTTCCCAAAGACCACGCCCCAAGAGAAAGGTTACAATATACACGTTCCTGACTTTGCCCTATGGGAAGCAATTCAAGAGATGGGGTTGCCTGGGTGCTACTAGGGTAGATTCTGACCTCTGCTAAGCCAGTATTATCCTGGAGGCATGCCACTAACTTCAGTGGGGTTACACCACAATTACAATGATGTTACTGAGACCAGAATCTGTCCCCTTTAGGCAGAGGAAACTCCGGCTACCCCGAATTACTGCAAACTGAGACATCTTCTAATGTAGACTGTGAACCGAATGGGAACAGCCTTCGCACGTGATGATTAGTACATCTAAAGACAATACAATTCCTACTACATCACCAAAACAGCCCACCACATCCTTCGTGTCATTCTGCTACCATCTGGCAAAGTTACGAACAGTGGCAAGATTAGCTGCCCACCAGCAGGCTCAGAGAGGTGATGCTTCATTAAGTCACATTTGGAAGGCTCTGACCTTCTTTTAAAGAACATGTTTTGCAGAAATTAAAGACTTAGGCTCCACCCATGCCCCAGAAAACATCCACCTCAGGCGTGACACAGATTTTCTAAGACCTGGTCCAGTTTCCATCAGTGTAGCTGAGCAGAGACCTCGAGGCACTTCTTTTAATCCAGAGGTTTGAGGGAAACTTGCGGCCAATAACAGCATTGGGCACTGACCCAAGGAGAAACGTCACACAACCTGTTTTCTGTCCGGGTCAGAGCAACACCAAAGACAAGTCTGCAGTAAAGATCCCCATAGAGAACTTTTTAAAGTGACTCTCTGATGAAATGTCTGTTCACAGACTACATTACACAATACTTCACTGGGAAACTTGGTCAAGGGTCTGCTCTGGTTAAGCCATTACGCTTTGGATTAAACTCTGCTCTCCGTTGCATCTACAGGACCAGGCTCGGCTCAGCTAACTTGCATCTGCTATCAGAAGAGTGTGGAGAACTCTACTGGATGCATCTTGAATCCATTTGCAGCTGGAGTTAGAAGACAACACGTATGTTGATTTCCAGTGGAGAATCTGGTTCCTCATGACAATTAGCGAGGTAACAGGTGAGGAGGCTGAATAACACCTCTCTCCCTCCATGGATCTCCTACACTGTGTTACTCCCAATTTAGATTAATATAAACAAATCAAAACCAGATTTACAGTTGTCCCTGCAGCAAGGTGGACCATTCTCCTTCTGGATATTTATCTTTCCCTGCTAATTTGTCTGCTTTTGCCCTTAAGTAGCCAACTGAGAACAAAATATTTTATTAATCTGCACTGGAACTATATCGAACAAGATAAATTGAGAATAGCTGACAGTTTAAACATGCGTTGGTAAAAGCAAAAGAAGATAGACAGATGGGGTGGCCAATCCATTTAACAAGAAGGAAGACAGAAGGTGGTGAAGTCGTGTGTATTTCGACATCATGTGTTTCAACACAGACATGAATAGTGGCCCTCAAAAGAGCTGCAGATAGATCAGATTGCAGGGCTTACCGCATTATGTAGCCACGACTCAAGTACCGTGTTTCCCTCCCGCTTCACCCAATGCAAAGAAAAAGGCATCTGAAACCTCCATCTTGGCCAAGGGCAAAATTTTCTTAGCCAATCTCGTGTGGCTTGCTGTCCAGTACTGTGCACTTATTCCACATGGGCAGCTTCTACTGACCTCCCATTTTTAAGAGCAGGTTTCATGTCACAGCAGTGTGTATAACCGCTGCAAAGTCATGGAGAGAATTTTCCAAAAAGCATGATCTCTGCAATGACTCAGATGCACAGTCTATCTAGGGGCAGGGGACCTAGATCTCCGGACTGCTAATCCTGGCTCTTGTACATGGCTCTGAGTCCTGGTGTTTGGCTGCACTGAGGTTTTAACCACTGATGTAAGCACATTGATGGAGCTGCAACGGGGTGTATCACTAGTGATCCATCTGAGTAAGTCGTGACTTGAGGTGCTACGGCTTGTCCTGGTTTTGCACTCCCATCTACGTGGATTATAGATCTGACACACTCAGCAGTGGACAGGGAGCACACAGCATGGCAACAGAAGGGGGCCTTAGAGCTGATTCACTTGTAATTTGGGGCACTGTGTGCTGAACCAGTCTCAGCAGCTAAGGGCTTGCTGGGGCAGACTGGGCTCATCTCCCTCCCAGCACACCCCTTCAAGCCGGCAGCCTGGAGTGGCAGAAGAACCCACTCCAACAGCTCTAGTCCACACTACTCAAGAATTGCTCTACAGGGAAGAAAACTTCCAAGGCTTGAGCCTGCAAGGTTCTGGCACCCATGCCCTGTGGAGCAATGCAGGCCCGGCAGCCCCAGATCTGAGGCTGTATTTCCACAAGATGGCCATGTATAGCAAGAGCAGTCTTCAAAACTTTCAGCGGATGACCTCCTGAGTTCCCTTCCAGCCCTGTGATTCTATGAACCCACTAGTGGGTGGATGGCACAGGTCCTTCTCTGGGCCCGATCCCCAGAAGAACAGGCATTTCTGAGGGGCAGCAGCATGCAAGCCTCTGCTCTTTACCTCAAGTTTAGCAGCTTATGCTTTCAGCTCTGCAAATGCCCATTCCAGTCCCTGATGTATGGGCCAACCTGCTGGCCATCACGTCAGCAAACCAGAAAGCTCTCCCCTCCCATGGAGGGTGGTAACCAGTGTCCAAAGCTCCCATGGGATTACTTTCAAAAACTCGGCCTCACAAATACCAAAAAACAAGAGCCATCATCCCAAGCTGTGACCCAGCCAACCAACAGAAAGTCACAGAGCAACGATCAACAGACCAGAAAGAGGAAACAGGAAAACTTGTTCAAAAACAAACAATTCTGAAGAGGGAAAAGTGTTTCATTGCTAAAGTTTCCTCTCATTTTTTAAACAAAAGTTGTAAGGCAAAAAACACTTTTTTATGGGAAAAAATCCATTGGGAGTGGTGACAGAGAGAGACCAATTTGTGACAAAGCTTGAAGGATTCTGCCCAGCTCTACTTCTGAGCATTAAAATTCATAAGCCGTGTCTACACGTGCACGCTATTTCGAAGTAGCGGCACTAACTTCGAAATAGCGCCCGTCACGGCTACACGTGTTGGGCGCTATTTCGATGTTAACATCGCCATTAGGTGGCAAGATGTCGAAGCCGCCAACCCCATGAGGGGATGGGAATAGCGCCCTACTTCGAAGTTGAACGTCGAAGTAGGGCACGTGTAGACAATCCGCGTCCCGCAACATCAAAATAGCGGGGTCCGCCATGGTGGCCATCAGCTGAGGGGTTGAGAGATGCTCTCTCCAGCCCCTGCGGGGCTCTGTGGTCACCCTGTGCAGCAGCCCTTAGCCCAGGGCTTCTGGCTGCTGCTGCGGCAGCTGGGGATCCATGCTGCATGCACAGGGTCTGCAACCAGTTGTCGGCTCTGTGAATCTTGTGTTGTTTAGTGCAACTGTGTCTGGGAGGGGCCCTTTAAGGGAGCGGCTTGCTGTTGAGTCCGCCCTGTGACCCTGTCTGCAGCTGTGCCTGGCACCCTTATTTCAATGTGTGCTACTTTGGCGTGTAGACGTTCCCTCACAGCGCCTATTTCGATGTGGTGCTGCGCAACATTGATGTTGAACGTCGACGTTGCCAGCCCTGGAGAATGTGTAGACGTTATTCATCAAAATAGCCTATTTCGATGTCACTACATCGAAATAAGCTACTTCGATGTAGGCTTCACATGTAGACGTAGCTATAGAGTCAAAACTCTTTGCTGGCATAACTCCAGACTCCACTGGATTGACATCAGTAGATAGGTACTCCTCCATTTGAAGTGGTTTCTTTTATACACCAGGTTTATAGTTTGATTCAATGGTTCTCACCACCCTCAACACCCTTGCTAGTTGAGAATCTGACCCATAGTCTGCTAGATGTACAATTCTGGGATTCAGTGCTGAATTCCTCAGATACGTCTGCTGCAGGAATGTCTGGCAGCACAAACAAAGCAGCGATTGCAACATTTTTGGCATAGTTCTCGGTCTCTTGAAAAATGACATTATCTAGCAAGCAAATGTTGCAAATGAAGCAATCAGCCCTCCGACGTGAAAACCAAAGGAACAGGGGCATCCCACACTGACTGAGATGCTTGCTCATCTCTGAGTGACCTTCCACAGTATTGCATCATGAATGTCAGATCCATATGCCCAGGAAGCTCAAACTCAGCCATCAGAAAGAAATTTCTGAGGTCATCATTCAAGTCCAGTTGAAAGCCAGCCCCTGTGTGCCTTGGAGTCAGGAGAAGTAAGTTCTCTTCCCAGATGTTTAACTTCAGGTCTGGTTGTGCCACTCACAGATTTCCAAGTCGTGACTTGCATGGCACGGTCTCAATTTGTCAGAAGTTTGGGGCCACATTTTCAATTGCTCAGCACCCACTCCAGAGACCAGATCCTCCAAAGAGCTCAGCTCCCATAAGGGACCTAAATAAAAAGACCACGTTCTCCAACACTCGTGCTGCGAGACACCTGGCTCAGCTTTCAACACTCAGGTATTCTGTGCTCTCGTGAACATTCCAGCCTCAATTACTACCTGGTGGCACTTTGATGGAGTGGGGCTTATTTGATTTTAAGCAAGTTCCTTACCTTCCTTTTCTGTGCCTCCATTTTCCCCCATCTATGAAACTTGTGATCTACAAGCAAATATTAATTATCACCACACAAGTGGTGTGGAGTCCAACTAAATCAATGGCGAAACTCCCATTGACTTTCAAGGTGCAAGATCAGGCCCTGCCAAGTTTTACAAAGGCTGCAGGAGGCTATGCTTGAATTTATCAATAGAGGGGGAAATTTGGCAAGTGATTGCTCCCCAGTACAGACTTAACTCCTATGATGGGTTGGGGGAAAATACTCATGTCTACTAACGGACTAAATTCTGCCAAACTTGTCAATGGGAATTTCATGTCCATGCACAAGGGTGGAATTTGTGCCATGCTATGAAATGGTGAATAGGTTTTTTGGCAGAGGCACAGAAAGAAATGTAAGTTTTCCTAAAGCTTTTTAGGACACTGTGCAACAGCCTAACATGCTCTATGCTTTGAAAACCCGTTTATATGAGTCTCTTGTAGAATGTTGTATAGGAGGGACAAGGAAAGTAAGTGCCCAGAAGATGGCGAAAATATGGGTGATGAAAAAAACTGAAAATACACTGTCAGAGGGGCTAATCTGAAAGAGTGTTTAGAGTCTGACCTTTTATAGGGACAGTGTTCCCACTAATTTCTTCCATGCACGTGCAGAATAAATTGTGTTATGTTCACTGAGGCATGTGTGAATGTGCACCAGTGGGGGGAATGGAAGTGGGGAAGGGTTGTCCAACAGCTAGGTACCCAGCTTGGGACTTGAGACTCAGGCTCATTTCCATGCTCCGCTACAGACTTCCTCTATGACCCTGGGCAAATCACTTGATGTCTCTGTGCTCAGTGGAAAAAATGATAAATCTGTAGGGTGGAAATAATCTCACGGCCCTACCTCACAGCAGGATTGAGAGGATAAACTCTGTAAAGCTGGTGAGGTACTCAGACTATGGAAATGGAGGCCAAATTAATTTACATGCATAAAAACAAACCCCCGCCACAATTTTCTCTACTGGGGAAAAAAAAAAAAAGATCCATCGCAGGTAAATGGAAAACAACTGTAAGCGTGAGAATGTCTGCTCTCTGGGGCAGAGAGCATCTTTTTGTTCTGCATTTGACCAGACAATGGTACAGGAGGGAAACGAGGGGTTTGCTGGTGCTAGCAATATACCTAGTCATTTGGTTAACGCATGAAACCCTAATCCTGCACAGAGATGAATGCAGTCAGACCACTTTTGCCCATGCAAAAACCCACTGGCTTCTCAGGGCTTTTGCATCACAGATGTTAAAATGGTTAACGGGTTAACTAGGGCCTGTGGCCTAGCCCCACTGTGACTGTGAGGTCCTGCTGCCAGACCCCTCTAAGGCCGGGTCTGCTCCGGTGCGGCTGGCGACCGCCAGAGTTCACCAGCAAGGGTCAGGTCAGCAGTAAGCGTATCAGCAAGCATCTTGCTCGCCGTTATGCTTCCCCATTAGTGGTTTAACATCCCTATCGTCCATGGCTCCAGCAACATCACAGGACCAGTGTGTTCATGTACAACTGTCAAGAGAGGCACATTCAAATAAGGACAGAAGGTTGAATTTATGTGATTTTTCCCAGCCTGTGTCAGGTTTGGGTCCCAACTCCTCGAAGCAGCTCAGATTTTATTATTCTGCTGGCTCACGAGAACAGAGCAGCGAGGCATAAACAGGAAAAGCACCATTAGAACTGCAGGACGCATGCATGTATACATTCCAACTGGCAGCGCTGGGTCAAAGTTTTAAACCGGCTGCTCAATTGTTTGCCTTGAACAGTCAAAATAAATAAAATCACTTGAAAGGCTCGAAAAAGGTTCCACTCTCGCTGGTTCCGGGTATGTAATTTATTTCACTATCAGCAGCAGAATTCTGACTGACTAGGAGCACCCAAAGAGATCTCTGTTTAAAAAACACTTGCCATTCTTGCCTGGGTTAAGATTTACCTCATTATTTACAACATACCCTACAGAAAACTCCCAGGAGACTTCCCCTTAAGATGTGCAGTAATCTACTTATTTCAAGTAGGAGGCACATTTAAGATTGACAATTAGTTTTCCCTCCTCTCTGCAAAAAAAAAAAAAGATTCCCCTGTGTTCAGGGAGCAATTACTACAGCCCTTATTTTTAAACACGCATTACAGCTGTTTTGGAGCATGCATGAGTGGACGTGAACCAGCCTGCCTACTTTGCAGATAGCAGTACAAGGCAGATTCTGCCAAATGCTGATTCAGGACATAACTATGGTAATCTGCAGGGCTGTAACTGAAGATTCCAGCTGCTCTGAACAGACGGTCTGTCCTGTGGCCACTAGGTGTTGCTAGAAGGCTGTGAAGGAGGCCCAAGGAACTCCAACTCCCTGGAAACGTGAGCCTCTTCCCAAGATGAGAAGCATGGCTCCGCTTTCAGTGCAGTTAAAATTAGAGGCCAGGCAAGTGCCTGCATTTATCTCCCAACATGGGGTACCCACAAGGATTTCATTACCAGCAGCCTGGCCCGTTTCTCCAGAAAATTTCCACTAAAAAATTATCGAGCCTCGCTTTGCAGCACAGTGGAAATTGATAAGAACTTGTTAAACCACACGAAGGGTTCACTCCCTGCATGCCTTAGCCACAACGCACTCCTTCTTCACTTGTCCAATGCGCCCCACCCACCCTGGCATCAGTGTTACCTTCAAACTAGGGGCTCAGTCTTCCCACTTCTTGGCATTGCAGGGGTAGCAGCTCCCACTGGCCAGAGATGGGATTCAACTCCCAGTTACACTGCTGTAAATCAAGAGCAACTCCACTGAACTCACTGGGGTTATGCTGGGTTCAAACCACTCAGGGAGGAAAGTGAAGATGCAAATTCCTAAAGCTAGTAATGAGAGTAGCATAACCCCGTGCCAAGCGCACCACTAAAAATACTGTGCAGGTAATTATACTTAGCCAAGTGCTACGTAAGAACATCAAAGTGGGTTATAAAGGAAGTGGGACCATGGGGGGAAAACTGAGGGACAGAATGACGTGGCCATGGCAGGATCATTCAGCATGCCAGTATTAGAACACAGGGCCCTAAGCCCCAGTCCAGCATGCCATCCACCACCCTGCACTGCCTCCCCTACAACACTCGGCAGTTCCGAACCCACAATATACAGAGACAACTCCTTGGCCTCACACAACATGGACAAGCCAGCTGATCAAAGCGCGAGTCACTCCGCGTCCCAAGCCAGCTTCGGATCATACTTTCACCTGGATTTTCCCTGTGCACCCGAATCTGATCTCAACAGCACCACTGTCTCCCTGGCGGAGAACAAGTGGGTTCTCTAATGGTTTACACTCGCACAAGGAAAAACAGGCCCTGGTCCCTAACTTCTATGTGGACTTTTAGTGCTCATAGTCATAGGTCATCATTCTGAGCTATTAATTCTTCGCTCCACTCCTATTGGTTTTGATGGCAGGCTAGACTGAAAAGGTGATAGCAAGAAATGGCTCCCTGGGCTCCATATAAATCTAAAGCCAAGGTTCCCAACCCAGGGTCTGCAGACCTCTGGGGGTCCACAAGGGTATTGGAGGGGGTCTGTGGAAAACAGATACAAAAAAGGATCATAGAAAATGAGTTTTAAATTAATTGTAAACTTACAATTAAGTATTGCTTTTAAAGTAAATATTTTCCAATCATGTTGTTAATGTTAATTGCTCTCAGAAAAATCTATGTGGTTTCGTTTTTCATTTAACAAAGTGTACATACAGCTAGAATTGGCTTTGATGGGGGTCCGTGAACAGCTTGGCAGGTGATAGGAGAGGTCTGTGAACACCTGGAAGACGAGGTGGGCTGGTCAGGTTGAGAGTCCGCACTAGTGAAAAGGTTGGCAACCACTGATCTAGGGCAGCTCTGCCGAATGGCTCTCAACATCTGCGAGTGTAACTCAAAAGTAAAACGTGGCCTCTACAAAACCCATTTTGCTCTTTAACCCTTACCCAAAGCACACACTACAGAACTAACCAGGCATGCAGAAGGATAGCTTACAACAGCTTGGTTCACGGTGACTCACGTTTTGAAAGCGACTTTGGGAAGGTGACCGAGGCTCCATTCCCACTTTATCACAGAGGCCGATGGACTGAGTGCTGGACTAGCCCACGCCAGCTGAGCAGTGGGAAGTTTTTGATTACTGAGCCCTCCCAAAGCCACCGTGCTCAGGAAACTACAGAGATGGGAGCCTAGGTAGACAGCAAGCACCTGTATACCAAAGATGGAGCAGGGGAAATGTGCAACGATTAACTGTCCTCAAACTCATTCACCTCCCCAGGATAAGTGAGCACCCAGAGTACTAACTTGCACCAGGACTGGGACCCATCCTGGGAGCTGCGGCTATTCACTGGCCGCAGGGAATGCTGGAGATCTGTCCTGGTTACTTAGCAATATAGAAACTGTATAGAAACAAGTGGGAGTGGCTACCTGAGGCCCCACCCAGCAGGTGTTCATCAAAGACCAAATCTGCTCTGCTCTGGCCCTTTAAAAATACTGCACACTTGTCAGGGCAGTAAAAGTCCCCATTCCAAGGGCTGCCCCTGTTTGTTTCTCTAGGTATTATCTACTAAGAACTGCCAGGAGCACATTACAAAGAGGTCACATGGGGCCATCATCCCCCCACGGCAGGAGAAGGAACTGTTGATATCTCACAAACAGTCTGTAGCAAGTCTCAGAGGGGTAGCCCTGGTAGTCTGGAGTGTCACAATTAACAAACAGTCCTGGGGCACCTTAGAGACTCACATGCTTATTAGGTCATGAGCTTTTGTGGGTAAAACCCACTTCCTCTGAAGGGAAACACCCAGGGAAGTGGGTTTTAACCACAAAAAACTTGTGACCTATAAGTCTGTAGCAAGGCAGGGGACAGGACCACACCCAGCGCCTCTCCCCTCCCTGCAGCGATTCAATGGCCCAAATTCTGCTCTCAGTGACACCAGCATAAATCCTGCATGCCTCTTGTTTGCAGAAGGAGATGCAATGGGAAAGAACCACAGCAGAGCAGATTTGGTCTCTTAACACCTGCTGGGTAGGGCCTGTGGCAGCCATCCCACTGGTTTCCACACTGTCCGTATGTTGCTGTGCATTCCCTTCTGCCAATGGGTAGCTGCTGCTCCCAGGCCTGGTGTGAGCTAATGCTCCACTAATCTCAATGGCATTACTCTGGGCTCACACTGATGTCACAGAAAGCAGGAATCTGACCTGTTGACCTCACCACGACTCTGAGAACCCGGCCACATGGGCTGAGTATCCATTGTACTGCACATCATGCAGCCAATCCCACCTGTGCAAGGTGCGTATACTGCCCCACCTTGTGAGCTGGGATAAACGATTGCACAAGGCACTGGGCATCAGTGAACCAAGCCTGGTCTTCTAGGGTGCTATGAGCTGCTGTACAGACAGAGGCCCAGCAAAACAGGTCTGGTTGTCCATTTGCATTAAAAATAAGGAGCAGCCCAAAGGTCCATGAATAAAATGGCAGCATTTACATGAAATTAGCTAAATTGCTCTCCTTCTCTCCCACCCTGCTCTGCAGCTTTACTTGGGGCCTGATTCTTCCACCTCTACTCCATTACCATTACTTCAGAAGCTGTATTGGCAAAACCCCTGGGATAACAATGGTTAAAGAACCACTTTCATCGAGGAGCTTGGTTCTGTCCCTCATGTATCATGCTGGGCATGTACCAGAGGCTGCAGAGATTGTCAGTTTCTAAAGGCTTGGGGAGCGGGGGACATTAAACGGATGAAGTCTCTATTTCTGGAGAAGCAGACAAGCTGTTGGATCACTCACCATTGGTGGAGGATGGTACACACTGAAAGGAACTTGGGATACTCAGAGTGCTGCAGTTCTGCCAAAGGTCTGCTGTGCGCCCGTTAACGATGAGCCATTGCTGAAAGAAATACACAAATCTGTGAGAGGAGACAGCAAAAGCCTGGGAGGCGAAGCACAGTCGCCAAAGCAAGATAAGCTTGAGCTCAACTAAATGGGCTTGTGAGAATACGACAGAACAGTGCGTGTTCATTCCTGTTGTCTTTTGACTTTTTACAGTTGCTTTGGTTATTTTGTCTCGGGATCTTCATTTCAGTGTGCATGCACACACTCTCTCTCACTCTCTCTCTCCCTCTCTCTCTCTCTGAGCTGAGTTTGGAAAGAATATGCTCCATGTTGTTTTTCACGTACTTTAGTATCAGCAGCATAAAAGAGGAGATGTCTGTTACTCTCTTTAAATATGTGCCAAAGCCCTGAAACACTTCACTTACCTCTGGCTGTAGCTTTCCATGCACTGACAGAGCTGGTAGTAACTGATTCATATCCACCACAACCAGTTCAGCAGTTATTATATTAGAGGTAGTTTTAAAGATCTCCTTAAAAATTCTTTTGAAAGACATTCTGGAATTGACTAGCTCAGCAGATCCTCTGCATTGTAAACAATTAACTACACCTCCGCCTAAGTTATCGTGTTAAACCTTTCAGAGACCTTGCATGAATGTCTGGTACTGGAGGAGCGCTGAGCAGCCTTTAATTTCACAAGATCTGGCCCTTCATTTTGTCTACACAGACGAAGCTAACAGTGGAACACAGCCCTGGATTCTGAACTGCTTTGGGGCAGGGCCTCCACATTTCTGCACTCCAGTTAACCCACAGGCAGCTCTCAGCACTAAGCAAGAGGACAGTGATTTGATGTGCAGACTTCTGAGACCTTGACTACTGAGACTTGATTAAGGATTTCTCTGCTTGCTGAAAAACTTCAGGCTCAACCTGAAGGATTCTCACTGACCACACTGTGCAAGGTGACAAACAGCCACATGCCGCATTCCCCAACCCCTGCCCTGGAGACACTCAGGGGGCCCCCACACGAAGCTGGCCTGGACCAGGGGGAGAGGAACTTTGTACTTACACTAACGATGGTGGAGACAAAGAGCAACACCAGCACCGCCACGTGGAGCAGGATGATCCCCAGCAACAAGAGGAGCATTTTGGCAGAAGTCTTGGGAAGGTCTGAAGGCGGGGAAGAGAGCGATTTTTAAGCGCCAGCAAAACCCCTGCAGACAGCCCTTTGGGGCGTGCCCGGCTGCAGGGACCGTTACCCCGGAGAGGGCAGCAGGGGGCGCCGCAGGGATCGGGAACAAACCGACGGGCTCGAGCGAACGAGGTTTAACAGTCTGCCTCGGGGAGGGGCCGGGGAGGCTTTGCCAGCGCCTGGAAAGGGCCGCGGCAGCCAGGCTCGCCCAGGGGCTTCCTGTGCGGCGGGGGCTGTGCCGGGAAGTCACAGCTCGCCCCCCCCCCGGGGGTCACGGAGCCCGGCCCCGGCCGGGCGTGCAGCATGGGGATCCCAGGAGCCTCCAGCTCCACCCTCCGCCCCCGGCGCCCCGCTCGCCCCAGCCAACGGCGACTCCCGCCCCCAAACCGGCCGCCGGCCCGTGCGCCCAGCCGGGCCCACAAACCCGGGGCAAGCTGCGAGGCGGGGGGGGGGCAGCGGGGCTGGGGAGGCGGCGGGAGCCCGGCTGGGGGCGCACGGGCAGGGGGGGCTACCCGCCGCCAGACACCGCCGGGCCGGGGCGGCTACTCACTGCTCTCCAGGAGCCGCCCGCCGAGTGCGGAGTCCCGGGTCCCGGGCAGACGCAGAGAGGCGGGCGCGGGCGGGCGCCAAGTTATAAAGTTTCCCCTTTAACGAGGAACAACGCCCCGGATTGCGTCTGTGCCGCAGGGTGGGGCCCGCGCCCGGGCCCGGGCAGGGGCAGCCGCGGAGCGCCTATAAATAGCTCGGCCCCGCGCCGCGCCCGGGCGCTGTGCGCTGCCGCGGCTCCGGGGAAGCGGCGCGTCCCAGTGGCCGCACCCTGCGGGGGGGGGCGTCGCTGTGCCTGGAGCGGGCGCGGCCGTGGGGGGGGGGGGCGGCTGCTTCCACTCTCCTCTCGCCGGGCCCCCTCTCCTGCAGCCCGTGCGGAGCCCCCCCTTTTCCGCCTCGCGCGGGGCGCTCCGGGGCGAAAGGGGGGCGCACAACTGGGGCTTCGGGGCTCCGCCCAGCGCCTCCCCGATCGGGCGGGGGGGGGCGGTTACACGCCCCCTGTTCTTCCTAATCCCGGGGGACCCCGAACCCCGCGCCCGCGCCCTCGTCGACGCGCCCCGCGGCTCCAAAGCCCAGCCGGCTCCAGCTTCCTAGGCGCTTCCAGAGGAGCCGGGGAAGGGCAGGGAGCGCGCCCCGCTCTTGGCCAGACTTACCCGGGTGAGCGCGGGCAGCCGACGGCAGCTGCTACACGGACAGCCCAGCGCGCATGAAAGCTCCCCCGCGGCAGGGTGCCCGGCAAGGGCGCAGGCTGCGAGCCACTCGCGGCGTGGGCGGGGCGGCGAGGGGGATCCGTGGCGGTTCGGAGCCCTGGTGTGAAACCCCAGATCTGGCGCGTTCGCTGTTTATTCATCCGCCGGTCCAACGCCCAGAGCTGTCACGGTGGCCTGAGAGAGCACAGCCCCTCGGATTTAAAGAGACAGCTCGCCGCAGCGCACGGCCGGAGAGGTGGGGCTGGGAGACCTCGGGCCCGCGTAATGGTTTATCCAGAGCCCGGGACGCCGGGACAATAACGAGTGACCCCCGTCTGGGAGCGGGCGAAGCAGCCGGGGGAACGTCTCCAGGCCTGGAGGGAGAGGGAGGCGGCCAGACAGAGCAGTGCTTTGGGGTGGGGGGGTTGGGGTCGGAGTAGGATCTGCTTGTGGAAGCTGAGACAGCTCCCTTGACTCCAGAGGCCCGGCACCCAGCTGAGGCCTGGCCTAGTGGGTGGTGGTTGCTTGCCCAGGGGCCGGCTGGAACCGCTTTCAGGGGCGACCTTGTTTTGTTGTTGTGCAAATAGCCAGCTGATTGTTTTCACTGAAAAACTGCAGCGCAGCCTGGCTCAGAACCCACCCGTTGCTGGCATGGCCCTGCGGCAGGTGAGTGCACAACACCTTTGGGGAAGTTGTGGGAGCTGGCCAAGTCCTGCAGACAGGGGAGACCATCCCTTACACCCGCATGCCCCACCCCACCTATTGTACACCCACCCTCCTTCAGGGACCCAGCCAGTCCCTGACTCACCTCTTCCTTTCTGCAGGACTCCCTGAGGCACCAGGAGCTCTGGGAAGTGACTAAGGATGTTCTGGAGCTGAACTGACCAGCCTGAGTCTTATCTCAGCTCTGCTGCTGTAAGGTGGACTAAGTCCACAGTTTGCGCAGAACCTCATGGGAGTAATGGAGAACAGAAGGTCACTGCTAGCAAACAATATTCCTTCCCTGGTGTCTATCCATCCCCCTTCCCACTACACACTCACCTCTGGGTCTCTGACGTACTTCTAACAAGAGGGAATCGTAGTTCTCAGCCCACTCCCTTCAGTCCACGCACTTCATCAAGCCAAATTTCAGACACCTGCAGTCCAGGGGTAGCCTTCAAACTTGGGCATCAATGGTCTGTCTACACTGCAGTGTGGCATGCCTGGATCTGGTTTGGGCCATCTGGCTTGGTCTCAAGGGACTCGAGCTGCAGAGTTAAAAACTGAAGTGTCAATGTCCAGGCTCGGCTCCAGTCCGAGTCCTAAGGAGTACACTGGAATTTTTAGCCCCATGAGCCCAATTCAATGAGCTGAGCTCTGAGGCTTGGTGCCACAGTTGTTATTGCAGTGCAGATGTCCCTGGAGAGGTATGATATAGCTGCTGTGGTTCAGCTCATCCACTGTATTGGCCATTTAGGGAGCCCCTCTCAAAAGCAATAAATGAGCAGCTTTTAGGGAATCTTCTCAACACAAGTGGGGGAGGCTAAGGGTGTGTAACCTGGGTGATCTTGTTCCTCTTACAGCAACTCCGTCACCTGCTCAGAGTTTGGAAGTGTGAACTGTAAGAGAAACAGGCACCGTCGAGTACCAGAAAGGGGCTGGATGTGTGCACACGTGGAGTGAAATCCTTGAAGTCAGAGGGAGGTTTGCTCGTGACTCCAGTGGCGTGGGGCTTTCTGATCACGGTTCAGATAGCATGTGTTTCAGTGGCAGTGTGTATGTGCCAACAAGGTTGTGCCTCCACTCATTTTTGTGTGTACATGTACAGTGAAAACTATGTTTCTTCAAGAATTTCAGCACTGGGATTTAGATGCAAAAGGTCTGTGAAATGCAGAGTTTCCACAAATCTCAGGTCAAGCTTATTGAAAAGCGCCAAAGGAATGTGATACCCAACTACCCTTGATTTTTTTAAAGGGAGCTGACAGCATCCAACTTCCTTAGGCGTTTTGAGAATCCCAGTCTTCACGCCCCAGCCAAATTCTCCACAGTGTCTAAGGAGGGTATGGTTTGGTTTGCAGTTCTCTGGTTTCTCCCTGGCACAGCATCTGACACGAACCACTTGGCCCTCAAAAGTCCCATATGCGAGCCCTGGGATGATGTCTCCAACCCTGTCCAGGGGTGTCAGGCTGGAGGGAGGGCTCCCCATGACCTTTCACTCATTTGCACATCTGTTCAGGGTGAGCCATGATCTCACCTGGTTTTGTCACGGAGGAAGATAAACTCACATGGAATTACAAATGCTGCCCATCTTTAGCCACAGACCACCAGCGTCAGAGATAGAGGCTATGCATGGCTGTTTCCTCTCAGCTAGTTTAGGACAGATAATCCTTGGACCCAGGGCAGTTAGAAAAAGGACTGTGTTTGGAAGATGGTGATAAAGGTAGTGGGGGAAGGTAAGGAGGATAGAATGTTGATTGGGGAGACCTTGGGGAATTCAGAAGGTATCCCAAAGGAGGAGGTGCCCATCATGGCTGCAGAGACAAGGCAAGATAGCTTGCTGTGCACACTGCAAGAAAATGCTATTGGGAACTTACTCTTAACAAATGAGGTAAAGTCTAATAAAGAAAGCTTAACACTAGATTGTTCTCCAAAAGTGAAGGTCTTCTCAGTCCAATTAGATAGCTCTCCAAGAGTGAACGGCATATCAGTCCACAGTTAGCGTGGTGAGACAAATGCACCACGGAAGTCTACATAAACTTCCAAACAGGGAAGAACCCACTCCAACTACATGCATCTCAGGAGCTGCAAAACATGTGCCTTGTGGCAGGCTGTACTTTGCCTGTTTTGGGGATCTGGATAGGCCATGTCATGTAGAAGAAGCGAGGCTAAAGCTGAGCAGCATTTGTTATGGTGGCCACAGTAGTATGGGATTTTTAGAGGCTGGCAAGTGCTAAAAGAAGCAGCGTGAGCATTTCTGAGTTGCAGAAAGTTGGCTGGGGGAAGAATGTGAAATACCCTAAGGAAATACGGAATTCTATAATGTCTGGGAAATCTGCTTTAGAAAAATGGAAAATATTTGAGAAAGAAATGAGAGGCTGCAATGGAGCTTCCTCCAGTTAGGGCTGAACCAAAGACCCACTGAGTCCTATGTGTATCGAAAGGGAAGGACAGTGACATCTGCAGACAAGTATCGGAGGGGTAGCCATGTTAGTCTGGATCTGTAACAGCAACGAAGGGTCCTGTGGCACCTTATAGACTAACAGGAAAGTTTTGAGCATGAGCTTTCGTGAGCACAGACTCACTTCATCAGACGCTGGTCTTGGAAATTCCAAGACCAGCATCTGATGAAGTGAGTCTGTGCTCACAAAAGCTCATGCTCAAAACTTTTCTGTTAGTCTATAAGGTGCCACAGGACCCTTCGTTGCTGTATCTGCAGTTAACTGACACTGCATTTAAAATCTCAAACCGCAAGAAAAGTTCAAAGGTGTTTAGTTAATTGGAAAAGACCAGCCTTGGAGATGATCTACAAGAACATTTTAAAAGTGTGAAAGATAGGTAAAGCTGATGGGTGGTGTGCCTGTGTATTTGTGTTCACAGTGTGTGTTCGGGGCAGGGTCTAATTCTATTTGGCATAACCTAAAGACTGAGGGAGAAATCCTGGCCCTGCTGAAGTCCACAGCAAAACTCCCATTGACCTCATTGGGGTCGGGATTTCATCCAAGGAATTTCATTGAATCATAGAATCCTAGGGCTAGAAGAGACCTCAGGAGGTCATTGAGTCCAGCCCCTTACTCAAAGCAGGATCAGCCCCAACTAAATCATCCCAGCCGGGTCTTTATCAAGCGGAGACTTAAAAACCTCTAGGGATGGAAATTCCACCACCTCCTTAGGTGATGCATTCCAGTGCTTCACTACCTTCCTGATGAAATAGTTTTTCCTAATGTCCAGCCTACACTTCCCCCACTGTAAAGACCATTGCTCCTTGTTCTGCCATCTGTCACTACTGAGAATAGCCTCTATCCAGCCTCTTTAGAGCCCCCCTTGAGGAAGTTGAAGGTTGCTATCAAATCGCCCCTCACTCTTCTCTTCTGCAAATGAAGTAGGCCACAGTCCCTCAGCCTCTCCTCATAGGTCAAGGAACCAGGATGCTAGGAACAAGGAACAAAATTTTCAAATGTGACCAAAAGTGTCTGTATTTTTGGGTGTCCAGCTTGAGACATCTTAGACGGAACGGCCTGATTATCAGGAGAAGACACTCAGTAGTTTCTGAATATTCAGCTCTGTTTTACTGCCTCAGTTTGGGCATGTACAGATCACGATAGCCCCCAAAAATAAAAAAAATCACTAGACACTCAAGCAAGGAAATGCTGGCAGAACAACTTAGTGCAAAGGAGTACATAGTCACAGAACAAACACCTCACCGGGGGAGTTCACAGAAGCTAAAAATCTAAATGGGTCAACATGCTGATAGATATATTTCTGAAAGGCTCAGGTCTCTGGTGACGCAACAAGACATTGGGACAACAGGAAAATGAGACAGGGCCAGCATGTTGGGCAGGACAGCCTTTTCCAGTTCCTAAGATGTCATGTGCTTAAAAGGAAGCTGCTATCTCCAACAGACTCAACCTGGAAGCTCCACCATACAGATAAAGGGGAGAAAATATATTTGTCATCTCCATGAGACCAAAGTCCTGCTCCAAAAGGTCTCTGAGGACCGTTACTTCCCGCTTATTGTTGTGAAGGGAGAACCTACCTAGATGCAGAGGTTATGGGATGGGATCTTGCCACAGGTTAGCGCTCTGGGAGGCTGCACCCGGGACCAGGGAGGGCTCACAAGCTACAGACTGGCTATCTCTATAGCCTAGAGCACAGTTTCTCCACCTTTTCAATACCGGGGATGAGCTCGCTGCCTTCCTAAACAGTGTGAGGGTGACCTCAGGGATCAGTCATTGAGAAACACTGGTCTCAAGAGCCAAAAATATTGGTGGCTCTGCCTGGATTTATCTGGGCTGTTGGCACTAAGTAGGAAACTGCTAGAGAACATTAGCTCAGAATGTTTCCCTTCCAAAAATGCTCCCACCCAGAGCCAGAAGCTCTGACTAGGAGATCACCTTTACCAGTGATAGAGCGTGACACCAGGATTTTCAACACAATCTCAGTATACATCTTTACTATGAGGAAGATCAACCTGGTGAGGGTCAATCTTCCAGAGTTCTATTTCGCGTGCCTGGTAGGGACATGCAAAATCAGTACCAACCCAGCAGGGGCTAAGTTCCAGGCAGGAGGTGTGGGGTGTGGGGAGCCAGTGGGGCAAAGTGGAGCCAGCAGCTGAATGGGGCAACAGACTGGGTGGCTGGAGGTAGGGGATCGCCCTTTGTCCAGCAAATTCCCTCATTTGGGACTGGTCAAATCTCTAGTGGGCTGGATGAGGGAGATGCAACCTGTATTGATGTCTGGGGAATTACTCTGATTTGCATCCCAACAGGAAGTGTATCTGGCCTCTCTATTTGCTTTTGGACCCTAGGGTTTTTTTTTTCCTGGTTCCCAATTTTAAGTGAAATGCTTTTAATTTTAATTTTATCACTTTAAAGGAAAACTTGATGCATTATCAGGTGACTTAAAAGCAAATACAATGTAATTATTTTGAATAGGAACACAAGTGACTTAGGAGCCTCCATCCAATTTTCAACATGATTTAGGCACAGAGGGTTAGATATTTTAAAAAGAGGTACATAGATTCCTACAGAGCTTCTCTAAAGAATGTAAATGCCTAACTCCTATTTAAATAATTGATTTCAATGAGAGTTTGCTGTCTACCTTTCCTAAGTGCTTTGAAAATCTTACCAGACACCTATCAAGAACTTTTGCCGCATACATGCATTTGATAATCTGGCCCCTGGAATTCCAACTGTCATTGACAGTAAATGAAAATTGTCTCCTAAGTCACTCAAGCCCTTTTGAAAATGTTACCCCTACACTTGTAATGTGCCCACTATTGTGCACATGATAGCCTTCTTCATAGCTGCAAACCCCAGAGATCCCCAAACACCTAGAATTAGGCTATCTTGCCTATTTAAGCAGGATGATATAGCATTCTAGAGAGAGAAGATAGTTTTGTAAAGTGTGGTTACTTGTGTGGATGAATGGTACACATTGTGAAGACTCCTGGGGATTCACAATAATTCATGTTTTTCTTGCTGCTTGCCTAAAAATACATAATCAGCATCAACACCTAATTACTCTAATTGCTGAGTATTTTTAGTTATACTTCTGCTTTTTTCCCCCCAGAGAGAAACAAAGGGAGAGAGACCCTGCAATTTTAGATTTCTAAAATTACAGGTTGAGGCGACAGGAATAATTCCCATTACGGAATAGAATTTCTGTGCAGGTCAAACTCATGCTTTCAGATTGACTCTGTGCGTCCTGTGAAGAAATATAGCCACACTGTGGGGAAAAAGTCTCCCAAGACACAATCTAACAAAGAAAGTAATAATTTAATTCCTAAGAGTGTGTCCTCTAATAAATGAAAATATAACCCCCAGAGTATTAAGACTCCTAGTGCCATGGCAGGCATCCCCTCCACACATGCTTTCATGAATCAGGGCGGGAGCATCTTCATGGCTACCTTGGCCTATGTATACCCCACCAGCCTAAGTGTATTGGGGAAGGTCTTGCGCATCCCCATGCACTTCTCTTGATCAATGAACAGGGAGTTGGCTTTGACAGCCAGGTCATGCTCCAGGTTAGACTTGGTGTGGACCAACATCTGTAAGGTGTCCTCTGCATCCCTCAACCTCTGCTGAAGGTTTTGGATGGTGTCATCAATTTCATGGACTTCGTTAACCAGGCTAGAAGACAACAACAACAACAAAAACTCCAAGTTAGCAGATTGTGGGAGGGAAATAGTCTTATAACTTGGCAGTTCCTGGCAAGTCATCATTCACTGGGCTTTGGGTTCTGTTAAATACCTTCTCGTTACATGCACACCTTTTTAACTCAGTGCTAATCTTGGATTCCATGGAAAACAATGGCTGAACTCCTTTTCCCTTCAATGGGGTCCTTTAACAAACCAGCCGTTCTCAAATGTTAGTAATACAAGGAAGCAACTCTGGTGACATTTAGGAAAGTGATGGAAAGCTGTGGTTTCCTGTTCTCATCTCTTTGTCTTTCTGGTTTGTTGGTTTGTTTTCTTGCTTACACATGTATACACACACACACACACGCACAGAGTGATGCAAATGCATACATACACACAGCATAAAGGGTGACAACCAGCAGAATTTAAAAAGTAAAGAGAAGAGTATGAATGAGGGGTGAACAAAGACATTTACGATGTCAGGAGAGCAATCGGGTGAAATAATTTTAAACACAGTGATTAAACAGCGTTTACACTTGTCTTGCAGATCTTTACATTGACTCAGTGCAAAGACACCGTGTTGGTAGTCACCCCAGCACACGTGGTGTGTTGCGATGTGCAGGGTGGCTGCTGTAGTGGGTAGGGAAACAGGCAGGATGTTTAGCATTCAGAGTGCTAGTCTGGGACTGGGGAGTCCCACCTCTATTCCCAGCTCAGTTGAAGGCTCGCTGTGTGAGCTTAGCATCTCTGGGACTCTATTTTGTAACTGTAGAATGGAGATAACAGCATCTATCTGCCTCACTTTGAGGGCATCGGGGGCGTGCTTTGATTAAGAGTAAACAGCACTATTATACAAGGGGCCAGACCATGCATGGTCTTTGCACAGATGGACCCACGAAGGGTGTTCTTGTGCAAACAACATGGGATGGACTCAGCTCTCCCTTGGTAACTGACCGCTGCAGGCACTCACTGCAGTACAGTCATGTGAGGTGCAGGGCAGGCAGGGAATCCCCCTGGGGATGGGGATAGTGCTACCTGCCCGTGTCAGGTATCTTATAAAGCCACTGATTCGAGACTGAGCGTAAGATCCTGGGCCTAGTGAAGTCAAAACTCCCACTGACTTCAATGAGCTCAGCATTTCATCCCAGGTTGCTGTTAAGAACTGGGTGGCAGAAGCCAAAACACTTTAGCTGGAAAGAGAGGCAAGGGAGAAAGTGGTAGTCAAACCCCTCCCTTGCTGAAAGGGCAGATCAGGGCTCAGCAGCACCTTTGGAGACGGCTTCAAAGGAGGGAGACCCCCTCTGCCCTTCCCAGCCTATGCTGGACACTGGCCTCCTTCTTAAGAGGCAGTTTAGTTTTCAAAAAGTCAAAATGTTTTCATGCTTACAAGTGGTGTATTAAAGGCCCTATCCTGTCAAGTGCTGAGTGCTTTTAGCTAGTGCTGGAGGATACTCTGCATCTGAAAAATAGCAGCACGACAGCTCAAGAATAGTCTTCAGCATCTCTCTTGTAAGGATGGAAACCATGACTGTTCTCCGTGGGCAATGCAACAATTTGCCTGAGTTTAGTACCACGCCCCACAAAGCCTCTGACATTAACTCACTGGCAGTTCAATTTACTAGTTTGTCTCAGGTAAGAAAATAAAACTGAGCCCTATTAACTTCTACTTTCCTCTTGCAGAGCTGTCATTGTGACAGTGTTTTGACAGCCCTGAACCACCCCCCGTGGAAGTCTGTGGTCTTTAAGTACAGCAGTAAATTGGAACTCCTGTCATACCGTAACTGGGCAGAATCCCGGCAGAGCTCCATGTTTGGCCGCCATGTGCGCTCGTCCAGTCGGGTATGAGCTACCTTTAATGGCGGCCCTTTGTCTCTGATGGCTTTTCGAATTGCTGCTATGGTCATCTCTGTTTGGAAGATTTCTTGTAGCGTCTAAGATTAAACAAAACCAGCCAACACATGTGACCATTGCTATTTAGAGAATGTATGTTCGCATTTTCTCTTTCCCTTTCAATCTTCCATCATTCAGCAGGAGAACTTAAATTTAACAAGCAATCACCATTATACCCAGTGGAGCTGGAGTGCTTTTTATAGTGGGGGTGCTGAGAGCTGTTTAATCAAATTGGACACCCTGGCTACGTCTACACTAACATGTAAAAATGGGAAGAAGGGCTCTTTCGAAGATGGGGTTTACTTTTGAAAGAGCTGCGTCTGCAGTGTTTTTCTTTTTTCAAAATAATAATACGCAAATGAGGCATCAGATATGTAAATCTGCACTTCATTTGCATTTTCAATTTCCCTCATTTGCATGCCTCTTTTGCAAGAGGAATGCATGTGTAGGCACAGCCTATAAGTGGTTAAGCCCTGGGACACTTTACTAGGGAGGTTGCAGAACCCCTATCATCAGCGTTTTCGAAGAGGTTAGAGTAACACCTGTCAGGGATGATGTAGGTTTACTTAATTTCCCCTCACCGCAGAGAGGGTGGAACAGCTGACCTCTTAAAATCTTTCACCCCTCGTGTGCTATGGTTACCTTAGCCAGATGTGTCTGGATCTTATTTTTGGCATCCGCTGTCTCAGAGATGCGATTAGTGAATGCAACGTTCACTCTGTTGAACTGGTTCCACATCTCGTTTGCAGTCACAACCAGCAGGTTTTCAATATCGTCCCTCAGTTTGGAGGAGGCAGCTCGTTCACTCTGGGAGCGTAGGATATTATCATCCGTAAACTTGGCCCAGGTCTCTGGCACTGAGATCCTGGGAAAACGAAACCAGAGGCATGCAATAGAGGCTGACTGTGGTCAACTGCATATCCTATTAAGGAGGAAGTTGGATTATAACTATCCTTACTAGAACCTGTGATCTTGACTCTCTCACATAAAAAATTGTCTATCCAGATGCAGCTTATTCAATAACACTGCTCTTTATCATCCAGGAAAGTATTATGTCCATCATATTCATGAAGACAGGCCTGACATTTTATACAGGCTCCATATACATTGTCTCAAATAGTGACTGCTGGATCGTGCTTTAAAGAGCTGAATGAATCTGCATATTTCTGAACATTTGAAGTGTGTTGAAGCTCTAGGGGACAAGTTACAAACAATTCATTTTGCCCTTAGGAGCTGTAGTGACTTCACACTGACTAGATAGTACAGGCAGTTCAGGTTGGACCTCTGTACTCTTGACTTCCACAGTTCAGCCACATCTGTGGTCCAGCATCCCTAAGGGTGTTCCCAGGCTGGAGCACTCACAGGGAAGAGGGGTGCCTAGCTCACAGCTCCTCTCCAGGCCTTCCAGAGCTGCTGGAGTGCCGCTAATAGCTCATTTGCAGTTCTCAAGCTCACGGCAGGAGTGGGAGAGGTGGGGATGGGACTGTAAAAGCCAGAAGTGCAACGCTGCAGCCTGCAGTGGCGCTGGGAGTGCAGCCTGGCAGTCATGGGGCTAGGTGTGCTTCCACAGCACTGTGCTCCACAGCCCCCCACCTCTTCCCTTGAGCACCCCACTCTCTCCCGCTTGGTCAACACTGGCTGTTCTGCTGCTGTCAGAGCAGAGCCTGGCAGCCAGTGGCAGCAAATGGGCCAGGATTGACTCCCCTGATCTTGCAAATTCCCTAGCTCAGGACTGGACCAGGGAGGTACAACCTGTGTCATATTCAGATCCCTTTCCTCCTAGAAATTTCTGTTTATTCCCAAGAAATTCCATCCCCAGGCAAAGAGCCAGAAGGCTGAAGCAACTCTTAAATCCAAGGTCAGGCCCATTTCAGCCAAGCCAGCCAGCTACACATCTCATCTACCTTCTGTGACTTTCATCAGCTTTGGGCTTCAGTCTTCTGGCTGTTATCCTGGAGCTCATCCAGATTCCTCTGGCCCCAGTGAGGAGGGAATTAACTGACATGTAAAGATTAAAAAATGTATCCTTCCCATGGAGCGCACGTGTACAAGGAACATTAATTAACTCATTTAGCCCTCAGCCAGCTACAGTATAACAATCTGCATACTGATTTATACGCTAATGCATTCACTGCAGGGCCAAGGCTGACTGTAATGAAGAGCAGAAACATATTTTGAGATCAATAGGCTTTTTTCACCTTGTTTCTATTTTGCTTATATTATGCACATTGCCAGGCAGCAATCAAAACCAGCAATCTTTGTCTTAGTGAAGACCGCAGTCGAGATTCATTGGGCTGTAGATCAACACTGAGTTATAGAGAGGATCTATCTATCTGTCTATCTCCAAACAGCATATCTATCTTAAAGAGTTTGTGCATCTGTCTGTCTGTCTGTCCATGAGTCTGTCTGTGAGTCCATTTGTTCAAGATCCCCTCCTAAATGATAAGTGCTCAGACCATCACATTTGGTATGCAGCTTACTCTTCTCCTAATTTAAAGCGAGGTTGGGGTTGGTTGTGCCAGGAAAACGGGAAGTGCCTGGAACGGGATTGCTTTCACTAACACGGAAATCGGGGTTCTGAGATGAAGGACAGCTATGTTCCACAATGACCACTCAGGGCTGTGAGTGTGGGAGACATTTATATTGCAGAGCGCCCACGGGGGAAACTGGGGGAAGGGGAAGGTTCACCAGGAAGACAGTGGGGCCAGCTGGGACCAGAGCTCTCCATGTTGCTGGCCGCCAGCCATGGGTAAGTGGCCCCCTGCCCCAAACTGTTCCCCTAGCACAGCATCAAATGGGGAGGACCCCAGCTGGCCATCAGCCCCACAGCTGAGGCCCCCCTGGGAGCACTAGTGGAGCTGGGCAGTGGCACTTCTCCCTCCCTTAGGGGAGCCATGGGCAGCTATTCAGGGCCAAGTAGTGGATTCCCTGCCCTGCCCCCCAGGAGAAGAATCAGGGATGCGGGCCAGATTTGGGCAGTGTAGCCCCAGTCCACCCCCCTGGATGGAGCTGCTGGCCAGGCAGTGTGGCCCCAGAACCCCCATGAGCCCCCCAGACCTTCCAACTCCTAGTCCTGACTCCTGCACCCCACATCCTCTTCCCTAAGCCCCCACAGGGACCTGAGCAATGCCAGATAAATCCTCTAGTATTAAAATATTTCAAAAATACGTAAGTTTAAGAACTGCATCACAAATCGATAGCTAATAAATGCATGTTAAACTCAGCGACATCACTTTAAATTACATCTAAGAGCCTTCCAAAGCCATCAGAGGGATTTGGCCATGCACTCATTAATTTTATTCAGAGCTGATTTCCTAAACACTGAGGCTTCTTTGGAAATTTAAGTGGAAGTGTCTCAAATTAGACATTACATGAACCTTGCTCTTAAGTTCTTCTTTCTCTCCTGTCTCCATCCTCCCTCACCCATCCTCAGCCCCCGCCTCAGCTCCCTCCTTTATCATCAGTCCTGCCCATGCTGTAATCCTTCGCTTATGGTGCACTCAACAGTCATAAACCAGCTATGAGACTGTACAGTTTCCACTGAAATTGCCTTTGATTGTTAAAACATGGCTGTGGCCAGCACGGGGGGCAGTCAGTGACAGGAAAGCTGACCTCTCCTGCGAGAACCAGCTCAAAAATTTCATCCAAAGGTCTGGATCTTTTAGAAAAGTAGAATGTTTTCTATCCAATCCTGTGTCCTCAACAGTTTGAGCGTAATTCTTCAGAGGTACTTACGTAGCATCTACCCGCTCCACACCTCGGTAGTAACTGATGCCCTCAGAAGTGTTTCTCAGATGGTGACACTTGTCATCAATCCGATGAGCTGCTTGTTTATCACTGAGGTCTTTCTCCAGCTCATGCTGGGCTGCCCTGTCTGATCTGAAACATGAGAAGAACAGTTACAGGTCTCATCCTCAGCTTGGGGTTGTCCTCTTCTACTCTGCTCCAACAAGGCAAAGGGGACTGGGAGCTGCTCTAACAGGGCCAAGAGAGGATGAGGGGGCATGGCTGATGTAACAGACCCTAAAGGACAAGTCCCTGGAGGAGCCCTGAAGCTATTTACACTGGAGGCCAGTTCAGTGCCCAGACAGCCCCAGAAAATAGAAGAGCAGCTGAGAGGGCCCTTTGCCTATCCCAGCAGCCCAGCTGACATCGAGCAGAGGGGTACAAGTCCAAAGAAGTGGGAAGCGTTTACTATTTTGGAACGACCCACCCAGGCTGCACATGTGAGAAGGGGATATAATGATACTTCTTTCCATCTCTGTAGTTCCTTTCATTTGAGCTTCCCCGAGCACTGTACAAACACGCGTTGGTTCCAGCTGCGTGAGATCCTGAGCGAAGTAAGTACTACCCCAGGCTTCGGATGAGGAAATTGAGGCCTCAGATCACACAGCAGCTCAACAGTAGAGCTGGGAGTGAGAACTCTTACTACAGTTCTTTAACCATTAGCTCAGAGATCATGCCTCATGGGGCAGCGTGCAGGGTCCCAGTAGCCCCAGATTTCCACTGAGGTAGGATCTGGATGACTGCAACTGAGGGGGGCATGCCTGGGAAAAACAGTGTGCTAGTACTCTCACTGTGCCCTGCCCGGAGATGCCCAAATCAGGGAAGAGGGACTGGGCTGGCAAACAGCTGCAGTAGAAGGGGGCATGTGGAAGCCAGCTGAGTCCTGTCTCTTCCTTGCCTACAGCCATGCTCACCACCATTCGGCAGGTGGTAGGTGTCTGGAGTCTGCTCCACAAGGGGAGAAGTAAGTGGAGAAGGAGCTGTGAGGGGTTTGGGGGCAACGTAATGCCGACTTGAAGTGGGTGTCTGCCTATGGGAGGAGTGGGAAAGGGCCCGGAGGTGATGGATGGGTTCTGCCCCCCAACCCTGCTCCCCCACACCTGAACCTTTAAACTATGCCTGCCCCAACGTCAAGAGTTACTGGTTGTCTCTGTATGAGCAGCTGCTACTTCCTTCAATAGAATGTAATAAATGAAGGCATGATCCAACCCCACCGGTAGCTCCAAAATATCCCTATTTCATGTACTCCTTCAGAAGGGCATTTGAGACCAGCTTGTCTAAGGAGCACAGCTTCCATTTTGGCACCAGGTTTTCAAGAGAGCTTGGCAAGTCAGGTGAATGAGCTCCTTTGGGAACCTTGTCCAAGGTCCACAGCAAACATAACTACCTCTGCTGGAGCATCTATCTCTGTGCAGCTACTCAGATCACTAAACACCACTGTGCCATGTGCTTTGGGTCTCCACCAACTTCTTCAACGAGGAGACCAAATTTAAGCAAGAGCTAAGCCATTCTGAAGTGTAGGAGACATTTCTCCCCCATAACCTGTATTTTTGCTGGGAAGGGGATTTGCTGAGGGTTTAAATTACAGATCAGAAAACAATTCTACTAAGAATAGTTGAGGTGAAACTCTGCCTTACGCAAGCTGGGCGATTGCCTTATCCAGGTGGCGTTTCATCCTCTCCTGACACGACTTGATGACATCCACTTCCTGATCAATTGACAAAATAATCCAAATCCCATCAATGTCCACGCTTATGAATTCATCATGTGCATGACAAGATCCACCCACCTGTGGCCTGTTCAGACTCAGACCCTGGGCATGTAGCAGTCACACCATGCTCTGTGCCTGCTCCTCCCAGCACCCTAAGCGAGCATGCAAGAAAGTGTGTAAGGAGTAAGCAATGCCTGGGCTTCCTCCCTCCAATGCACTGCAGCTGGGCCAGCACAATATGTGTGCAGTGAGGGGGAAGGTACTTGGTACTGATTCCGAAAAGGAAAAGTGGCTCCTGGCTCTGCTGCTGATATGCAGCATGAATTTAGACAGTCACTGCTAGGGCCCAGTCACAAATTCCTGCCCTGCTGGAGCAAGTTGGGCACAGGTGCGGGACAACAGCCTCCTCGGGCTGCTGCTTGGTATGGGGCAGCTATGCATCGTCCCCATCCAAGTCAGGTTGTTGTTTCACAACCCATCCCTCCGTGAAATGTCCTTGTTTGCCTACAATGGAACACACACTCCACAGAGAGAGCACCTCCCAGCAGAGGATCTTATAGGGCTTTGCAGATGTCCACTATGCCCATGGATTGTGATTAGTCTTCATGCAGCCAAGCAAAGTGGGGAAAGGAATAAGGGACTCTCCACCTGCCTCCCCCACCATACTTGGGCAGCCTGCAGAAGGGCTACTACCAAGCTGTACCCAGTCAGGAAACAATTGACCGAAAAGGGGATAGATAAGTGCATAGAAGGGCAGGGAATAGATGGAATCATGGCACCATCTCCCATTGGCCAATATGTTGCACCTCTCATTGGGGTGTAGCAGTTTACTCTCCCGCACCAGCACAGTGGAGGTGCTCAGACCAGCCCTGGTTTCCTTATGTTTGAATTCAAACGTGACCCTGAGGAGTTGCATGAGCTAACATGATACTGGGCATGTCTTTGTGGCCCACGGTGCCAAGTTCAGCAGCCTGCCTGTTAGGCATGGACACATCCTAATGAAGGCAAAGCCCAGACAGAGGGTCTCCCAGTGCTTTCGCTTTAAAGCTACAAGAGTTTACTCGGGCTGATGGGTCATCTGGTCGCACAGAGCTTTGAATTTCATTAGTCCCATGAAAAAAATCCAAGCAGTCCCATAGCACCTTAAAGAAGAACAATTTTATTTATGAGGTAATGAGCTTCTGTTGATCTCCGACAAAAGCTTATTACCTAATAAATAATATTGTTATGCTTTAAGGTGCTACAGGACTGCTTGTTTCTTGTGAAGCCACAGACTAACCCAGCTCCCCCTCTGAGACTGTTAGTCCCATGAATTTCCAACCATCGTACCCTACTTGTTGTCCTCTGGCAACGAATCTAACTCTCAGCACTGCACTTGAGTGCCTGGCATTTACTGGGCACTTCCCTCACTCCCATAGATCAGGGAGAGCTAATTCTATGACGACAGAAGGAGCACACTCCCATCTTTCCAGCTGAACATGCCACAATGATACAGAGCTGTTCATAGCCTGAAATCACACAGCAAGTAGTACTAGAGTTATGGCATCAACATTCGCTGCCTGAAGACTGGCTTGTCAAACATTTTTCCCTATGCTGACGTCAATGTGGCATCCCTAGTTATAGAGAGAGATTCTTAGCTGGTGTAAATCCAAGTAGCTCTCATCACATGTCAATCAATGAAGCTATACCTACCAACACCAGCAGAAAATCTGTCGTATTAGCTTCCAGAACACCTTGTCCGATTGTCCAGAGATAATCACACATATACATGATCCATAGCAACTTGTTTCTTTCTTGGCTTATACGAAACCCATTGGGGCAGGGACCATCCTATTATTCTGTGCTTGTTCACCATCTAGCACAAAGGGGCCCTGTTCCAGCACTACAGCCCATAGGTGCAACTACGATACAAATAATAGAATTCCTTTCTAACGTAAGCTATTGCCTTTAATTCAGGGAAAGGAGAAAGGCACCTGTGTTGCTAACTCTTATACTTTTGTGGGAGTCTTGTGATATTTGCGATGTGTCTGAAACCCCCAGCTCCCAGCAGCATGTGGTTAGGTTTGAACCTAAAATTTCATAGTTTTTCAAAACAAGTTTTGAGCCCTCATGGGAATGAAGGAAAGCTGGAAACCATGAGCCAACTCTGCCTCACAGTTCTGAATGTTGATTTTTTTAATATAAGCTCACAACTTTTGGGGACCTGACCCACAAGAAAAAAAAACTCCTCCAAATGAGGAGGTTTTTTTTTTCTTTTCATTTATCTTAATAATTGTTTTGGAACTTTAGGGGGAAATCCTGCCCCAACTCAAACCAACGGCAAGAGCTCATCCTTAGGCTGGAATTTTCCGTAACACTCGGCACTGGCCTAAATGAAGACACTAGCAAACACTGAGTTGATTTCAATGGGTGTAAAGTTATGCCAGCTCTGAGCTCCTTCTAAAACCCCTGCTGATAGTAGGGCCTCCAATAGAGATACACGGTGGGTGAGATAATGTCTTTTAATGGACCAACTTCTGTTGGTGAGAGAGACAAAAGAAGTCAGTCCGATAAAAGATATTACCTCATCTATCTACTCTCTCTAGCATCCTGGGTCTGACACAGTTACAGCTACACTACGTAGGCTTTCCTAAATATACCATGGTGCAGCTACCTCATGTGTCTGTCCACAAGCTAATTACCCACTGTTCCTGTGACAGACAGGTGTCTTCATGCTCGGCCTTGGCCAGCTGTGAGGTTCCTTATTCGATGGGCAGTGGGGGGACATGTGCTCAAGCGTTCTCAAAAAGTTCTACTTTCAGGTAGAGACCGGGAAGATTTCAAACCGAACATGAAAGTCATCAAGTACTGGAGCAAGTGGGTTACAACAGAAACTAATCTGCAGCCTTCACTACAGCAGCTCTTAGTGGAGTACCTACTACCCCCGCTTATCATACGGGTAGTTAGGGTTTAACCCTTTATGATGTGTTTAGTCGCCATTATTTTGTCTGAAAGAAAATCTCTTGTATAACTGACTTTGTATGTACCAGAGAGGGAGCCATGTTAGTCTGTATCTTTGAGAACAACAAGAAGTCCTGTGGCACCTTAGAGACTAGCAGATATTTTAGAGCATAAGCTTTTGTGGGCAAAGACCCGCTTCGTCAGACTTGGTATGTTAAATTTTAAAAAAAAGTAATACCACAGGCAGCATAAAGAAGTCTTGTTACACAACCCCTTCGGATGCCCAGAGTAAAATGGTTAGTTAAACATCTTGGGGACTAATTATTTGTGCATTGGCACTGAAGGTGCTCAGAAGCTGGTTGGATGGATGGATGGATGGACAGAGAGAGGTGAGAGGGAGATGGGCTAGACCAAACCTGATCTAAAGCCTACTGCAGTCAGGTAGAGTTTAGTGACTTCAGTGCCCATGTGGCTAGGTCCTTAGTATGTTTTATGTTCTGCTTATCAGGTAGTTACTTTTTGCTAGATCAGCCTCTCCCATGGTAAAACCTTCAGGGCAGGAGCTGTCCTACTGCAATTTACACTGGACTGCACATTGATGCCTGCACCAAAACTTGGAAGATTTCTAGCAGTTTGTGGGTGGCCAGGACTACATGGACGCTCCTTTCCTTGAGCTGGCACTGTGCCCCCATGGTTTCTTGCCCTGCTAGTACTTCCATATTACCAGAGAGTCCCTCTGGAAGTGGCTGGACCAAAAAGGCCCCTTAAAGGAGGATCCCTGTCAAGTAATAACACTCAGGCTGAATCCCCTTTCCTTGCAACTCTGTGTTATCTGATTTGTTCCCTAGCCTTGCCCCATCTCTCTTGCCTGGCCCCCAAGATGACCTCCTGAAACACAGTGTTACCGAGGCAGATGAACCCCACTACTGCATAGGGGAAGGCTGATGACTGCATGGAGAGAGTCCCCTTCAGGAGTGGATCTTGGGGACAAGATCCGGACCTTAGTAATTATGAGGAGGAGGAGGACCTAGATCACGTGTTAAAGCTACAACACCGGCTACTGTTGGTCAGCATAGAGCCATCTTTGCAGTACGTGCCCTTTCTCCTACTTAGACTGTTACAAAACCTTACTGTCAACAGCTGTTTTTCCACATCATCATGGACTAGATCGATTCCCATCCTCTTCTCTCGATGAAGTAAGCATTCTTCGGCCACCTGTTTGGTAAACAACTGTAGCTGTTAATGACCAATAAAGTTACACCAGAGAACTCTGCAAACAGTTCTAGGGCTTAACATTAGTGCTATTCAAAGCTAGATGTTTATCATACTGTGATATTTAGTAATAGCAGTAATTTTTTCACTAAGAATGGGAATTTTTCTTTTGCAAGACAGATCTTCCCTGGGGCATCATAAGAAAATGTCAAACGTGGAGAAGGGTCATCAGGTAAGAACTCAATACAAAAGTTCCTATTTGCCATATGCTGGTGTGTTGCTGGTAATATTCAACTGAGCTAATATATCAGAGTGATCAAAGCATAAAGGAGCACATGTGTCCTTGGTGCAGCACTGTTGAACTCAAGGAAACTACTCCAGGCATGACTTTGGGCTGATTGGAGCCTTGTAATAAGACCTTGTAAACTGTAATCTTAATTCAGGTTTCTGATGCAGTGCATGAGAAAATTTTTAGTTAAGTAAATATTGTTCCTAAGTGCTCAAGAGGCGTTGCATAGGAAATGTATCAGATGGCAAGGGCTTTGTTCATCCCCAACTTGGCTAAGGACTTAATAAAAGCCATTCAGACATAATGGAGCTCATATGAAACTTAATTAGATATGTGAATGGCTGCAGATGGGGAACTGATACGATATTATGCATCAGAACATTATATCAATGAAACTGATCCTTACCTGGAGAGGACTTTCTGTTTCAGCCAAGGCCCTTTCCAGTCGTTTCTTCATGTCTGTAAGAGCATTGGTCTCCCCAATCATCTCGTCTATCTCGTGATTGAGCTCTGATTTCCAAAATACTATGTCATTGACCCGTTCTCCCAGATTTTTGGTAGTGTCCGTTTGGGTTTTCTTCGTTTGCTGATCTTTGTCCTGGATCATGCGGGATGTGTCAACTCTTAGCCTCTCTGCACTGTGCCGGGATGTCTCTGACTCTTTGTAATTGGTCAGGTTGGATCTGTACCAGTCATCAGGGGTATACCTAGTGAAAAGGGCTGTTCTATTGGATACAAAGGGAAGCATCTTGTTTTGGGTTAGCCCCTGGGAGCTTTTAGAGAAAGGAGCCAGAGTTGGGGTGATGGCTGCTACTTTATAATAAGTGCTGGGTCTCCAGGGGAGGCTCAAGCTGTGGGTCAAAGAGTAGTGAGGAAAGCGGTTCCTATAGCTCGAGGCCATGGTGCTGATAGCTGGTAGGAAGTTAGCAGGTGTTGGTCTTGGGTGGGCGTAAGTTGCCGTTAAAGTAGAGCCCACAAGTTCCATGATGGAAAACTGCTGTTGGCTTTGGAGTCCTGCATAAACCAAACACCAAAAGACAGAGAATGATCACATTTAGCAAGGTCCCACTACAGCAGAAAAAACACCTCTTCCAAAATCACATAAAACTCATAGTGCAAACACCAATGTGTACAAGAGTTTCGACCTAACACTATAGAAAGCAAAGCCCCATCTCACAGTTGCCTATATATTTGGATACAGGAGTATTGATGCTTCCAAGGTATAGTCTATGCTAAAAAGTGAGCTCAAGCCAGCTGTGTCACTCCTGGGTGTGAAAAATCCACACTCCTGAATTACATGTTTAAGCCAATCTGACCTGTGGTGTAGACAGTGCTAGGTCAACGGAAGAATTCTTCCATCAGTGTAGCTCTATCGCCTTTCAGAGTGGTGGATTACTTATACCAATGGGAGAAAGGCTTCCATTGACATAGTCAGTGTCTACACAGAAATGCTGCAACAGTGCAGCGTAGAATGTGTATACAAGTCCCTAGTTATTGCTCAGTTTCATGTACTGAACTGAACCAAAGGCCATGTTGTGCCATGACTTTTTAAGAATTCCCTACTCAGTAGCAGAGGGAGACCAGCTTCAAAACCAATGGCATTGCACTATCCCAGAGATGACAAAGCATGGGCTGCATTTTTTTTGCTTCATTTATCATTAATAGGTCATGATTGTGCAAACCTATATATACATCATATATTATAGTTTTTGGCTGTGGTGTCTAGGAGTCACACTCATTGGACCAGGACCTGTACAAACCAAAACAAAAAGACAGTCCCTTCTCCAAAGAACTTACAGTTTAATTATAAGAAACAAGACAACTGGTGGACACAGATACAGATGGGGGACCCCAAGAAACAATGTGTTTTATCTTCCTCATCTGATTAAGCTTATTAAAATCAAGAGGGTTATACTCCAAGTAAAATGGCAGCAAGGACAGTTTAGATTGGACATTAGGAGATTTTTAAGAGTAGGTTAGACAAATACCTGTCAGGAATAGTCTAAATAATTCTTAGTCCTGCCATAAATGCAGGGGACTGGACTAGATTTCAGGAGGTCCTTTCCAGTCCTATGACTTTGTGACTTGCAAGGGGAGAACACCCGATGCCCAAATCTTCGACGTAGAATAAATATGTACGAAATGAGCAAAGAAAGCAATTACCGGAAGGCCGCCCTTTCCTTGTTAACCATTGTTACCCTTCAGGAGTCATTTGAATAAACTTTCCCCACAGTAACCCTGGAGAAAAAGACCACACAGGAAGGGTTTTGAGGGGAGTGGTGGTATTTTGTTTCAAGTAACTGCATACACTACTGTGTGGAGTATTGTTCTTTCCACTTTGCGGTCATGAGTTAATTGTGTGTCAGCAATAGAAAACCCATGCCACTCAATGGTAAATATTGACATACATGCAATAGGAAGAATCCATCCACAAACCCACAGAGAGGCACGTTACGCTGATTGGGAGTTCTCTTATGGTTACTAGAATCAGCATGCTGGTTGAAATGACAAGGACTTTTGGCTGCACTATAGAGGGAGTGACAGCTCCTGTGATTGGATCAACTGTCTGCAGTAAGATGATGGACAATGGTGTCCGCAAAGCTATAGTATTCATATGAGTTCAGGACAGAAAATGCGTTCTCCAAAATTCGTCACTCATCGTTAAATAAAAAATCTGCCATGCATTAAACTCGTTCCAATATTCTTATTGTACAAGCAACATCAGTAAGTTTATTTTCTGGTGCATTTGTGCTGCAATAGCTCCTTGCAGTCCCATCAGGGACTCTTGTGAGGCATAGTACAAACACAGATGAAAAGAACAGTCCTTCACCCAAGGGATTATAATCTAAGAGTATGTCTTCACTAGATCTGCCACAGCTACAGGGCTGCGGCAATACTCAGCATGCAAGAAACATTTTTCACAGCTTTGGGCAATGTAGTAAAATGCTTTTAGGGGTGGACCAGACCTAAACAGTAAACACCTTGATTCAGGGGAAGATACGCAGTCAGGAATGGTGCTTACTCTGAAGCATGTGATTTAAATACCTGCTTCGTGTTATGCACATGTTTAAGGACTTTCCTGAAAGCAATAAACATAAGCACCCAGTGAGGTGGTTTTTGGAGTCAGGAGACATACCCCAGCTGCATTTTACCGATACAGTGCCTGTTATCCACACGTATCCCAAATCACTGTACTAAGTGAATAGCCCATCATGAAAGCTACTCAGAGAGAGAGAGGCAATGTGGCAGGAAAGCCGCATGAAAGTCTAGGATGCTGCTATGCTTACCAGTAAGAAACATCTGTAACTCATCTTTGGGCTGCTCAGATAAATAGTGTTTTACCAGAGCAAAGTATTGTTATTATTACTAATGAATGCTTCCTAATGTAAATTATGTGGAATATCATCCTCCAAATGATCATGCAAACCAGTGAAAACTAGAAGGGTCACGAAAGGAGAAAAGGACACTGAGCGGACAGTTTGGGTTGGAAGAGAAAGACAGGAAGCCTCACACAGATCTGGAAGCTGCTGTAGTTCCAGGTAACATGTGTACATGTTTGCAAATGTCTGGAGACAGAACTTAATAGGCCTGTTCCAGCTCTAGCTTCTATGAGTGCTTTGACATACTCAGTGAACAGTGCTCAAGAAATACAAAGTGTTGTTAATAGCAGCAATGATAAGCAGCGGGTAACTTAGCAAATGCTAATACAAACCACAGAAAAAGAGACAGATGAGCAAAATGAAAGTACATTCCCTGGATCTGCAAAATTATTAAATTTAAGTGCCAACCCCTTTTGGCTGCCTTGGCGTGTGGATGCTCAACATGAAACACCTGCTACCTGGTATCTGGAGGTGCTGTTGAGCTCAACAGAAGCAGCAGGTGCGCAGTATCTCTGAAGAATCAGGACCAATTTGTCCCAAAATTTGCACAAACTTTTCAAATTGAGGCCCTTCGAGCTGGGTATTTTGGCAGGGCTGGGATTAAATTTCCATGGCCAACTCCCACTAATCAGTTACTGCCATCCTTTCCTCCTCCTCCTCGTCTGGCAGCCTCTCCCTGGCCCCATATTTAGACCTAGCAAGCAAATAGTTTGGGAGCTGGATGGAGCACTTCCATGGTTTCCCCTCCTAAGAAATACTTCCCCTTCCCCTGTCAACACACACATTTGGATACGGGGAAGAGAGGGTTTGGGAAGGGGTAGCAGCAATGCTGTCCTGGCTACCCCATTAAAGTAAATTCCTTCCCCCATCTCCAGTACATCCCACTCCCCAGAACTACTCCACCCTGGACACCCATGCCATACCCCCGCTGTCCCCCCACACATAGAAGTTGCAGAGCACTTCCTGGAGTCGTGGTGTGGATAAGTTTCACTGACTTCCCTTCCCCTCCAAGCACCTTGTCCGTGAACCTTATCTCCTTGGCCCCCACGTTACGTGGATGACTTGGCTGTGCAGAAGGAAGGTTTCTGGGGAGTGGCCAGGCTAAACTCCCCTGACGTGCTCTCCACTGCATTTCCCGCCCTTTCCCTTCCCGTGAAGCTCACACAGGGCTGAGCCGTGACGGGGAGGTGGCTTCTGTCCCTTGTGCTTGGTGGGTTCTTTAAGCTTGTGGGTCCCCAGCAGGCTCCCTGCTCAGTCTTCCCAATGCCCTCCTGCAGCCGTCAGCTGGAGGGGCTCCAGGAGGGTGATGGGAGCTGCAGGCACTCACCTGTCTGCTAGCTGGAGCACAGAGGGAGGGAGCCTCCTGCATCCACAGGCTCCTGCAGCTCACTCAGTGCCCAGCAGCATCCACGCCCCCTCCCCACACTTCTATGCCCACCCCCTTCTTTGTGACATGCACTGTCCTGGCCCACCCATTGGCCAAGAGGAGATGGAAGGGGAGGGAGAGAGGAGGAGGGAGTGTTGCTAAGGACTCACAAGATGCTTAGTAACCAAATTCTCTTCAAAGGAGGTCTGGCTGGCCTGAGGATCTCCTTGAACTTGGGGCTGGGTGGATGCTGGGGGCACTGGGGGCCTGCCAAGACACTGTGTCCCTCCCCTGCAGTCAGTGTGGCTAGCGTTAGAACGAAACAGTCACCGTTCTTCAAAGCACTCATTACGAGCCCTGCTGAAACCACTTATAAGCAAAACACAGCCACAGCGTAAGCCTGGGGCAGGTTCCTGGCTGGCTTCTGTCTCCCGTCTCGCCTCAGGCTTCTGCTCAGTGTTTCATACTCCCCTATGCTTGGGCTACTGCCAGGTCAAAGCCTAATTTCTACCTCTCAGAGTCTGTAGGCTACAGCAGGGAGGAGGGGTTTGACTGAGTTTAGTTTATTGCTCCAGGTAGCCTAACTGGCCCTCTGATGGGGAATAAGGATGAATGTCAAATTAAATGGTTGTTTGCAGTGTGTTTGTAGGTGTTGGTCCCAGGATGACAGACAGACCAGGTGGGTGGGGGTACAACTTTTAGGGGACCCGCTTCTGTTGGTGAGAGATACGAGCTTCTGAGCTTACACAAAACTTTTCTTCAAGCCTAGGAAAAGTATTTAGTCAGTCGCAGCTAAGTACCAGGTGTAACCCTAACAGCTTTGTGGGCAAAGTGGGACAAACCTCTATGCTCTCGCATTAATTAACACAGAAATATGATAAAACACAGAAACATCATATTTCCTGTGGGCAAACTCTTTTCACTATACAGTCACTCCGGGTCCACTTCTGTCTTCTTCATCCACACAACAGCTTCAAAAGACAAGCCTGGGAGCCTCAATGAATAATGTTTCTAAAACTAAAGTTGTGGTTTTAATACAGACACTGGATGTATTGCTCTTTACAGCAATCTGACCTACTAATGTCCTGTTTTGTCCTAGGCCTAGAGCCTACTCAATTCACAGCCTGGAAGAACACATCACAGACTGTGAAATCTGGTCTTGTGTATGCCTTTACCCTATACTGTTCAGATTTCACAGAGGGAGACCTCATGCCTCTCCTCCCATGGGTCCTCTGGCTGTCGGAGAGGTGGATCAACGACGTCAACGGAAAACCCCATTCCATCAATAGAGACAGTCTATACACTACCGCACTAAGAAGCACAGCTGCCATGTCGTAGCTGTGCGGCTGAAGCAGCTCTAGTATAAACATAATTCCACCCTTTCTTCTGGGTACCCACCTGCGACCAATGAACTATTCCTAGATGGGACTGGACTGTGTATTTTCGCTCCCGTTCAGCGTGCATCAGGGCCTATAGGTACAGCCTGGAGTGAGGGACGGCGAGCGCGTACCTCCACTGCCTCCGCAGGCTGGGTGCATTTGTGCATCGCCAAAGGAATGATGGAGATTCCCGCAGCCCATTTCATCTCACTCCTCCCGTATAGCCAGGAGTGGGTGTTTAGGTGACACACTAACCTGTACACAAAAGTTAGATTGACGCAGTTACATTGCTCAGGGGGTTGAAAAATCAACACCCGAGTGACACAGATAAGCCAACCTGACCCTGGTGTAGGCAGTGATAGAGGGTGGGAGATGGGCTTTACCTACTCTGGTAGGTGCTGGTATTGTCTATACTGAAGCACTACTGAGCTGCCTTGTGCCACTGTAGCATTTCTGGCACAGACAAGCCCTAAGGCAGCAGAAGATATGGGGACTTGTAGAATGCTAGTCACATTTTCACCCTCTACAACTCACTGACCACACGATCCAATGTCAGCAGACATGTTGCATTAAAAGCAGCCATCCACACTAACCAACTCAACTGCTGGTAGTAAGCCTCACCCTTGCTGACTGAGCTAACCTTGTTATGCCCACCCTTGCTCTGGCTTATTTATACCTGGCCCTGCAGATTTCCAAGACCAGCATCTGATGAAGTGAGTCTGTGCTCACGAAAGCTCATGCTCAAAACTTTTCTGTTAGTCTATAAGGTGCCACAGGACCCTTCGTTGCCACACTAACCAAGTTACTCATGTATCTAACTCTTTATGGAATCAGGGCCCTAGACTGTGAATATCATGGTAATAGTGCAGGTAAATCACCACTCTCAACCACTGCCATTCACAATCATGCGAACTTTTAAGTCCATATTTAGAAACCCTGGTAAAAGTGGGCTAAGCACCCGCAGCTCCCACATCTGCTTAACATCAGCCTTTATCCCCAGAGAAAATGGAGTAAATTTTGGATCAAGTTAAGTATGCACCTAACATGTTCCAAAATCTACTGCAGATTTACTACTACTCATCGGTCACAAATCTCTGTGTTTATAAATCTACAGTGTTCCCAGCGGTTGAAGAAAAACCTTCCCTTAAAGCACTACATCATTTATAGCATGGGCCCAGGGTGCTGTGTTTACAACAGCATTACACTGACTGTCTTGTGGTATACTGTTCCTGGAAAGTACTGTGTCTGCAAAAGAAATAAAAGCTGCTGGGTGGGATTTATGTTCTGCTTGACAGACACATTAAAACCCTCTCTCATAGGTTGATTTAAGCTCCTTAAATAAGTCATATTGGTGTAACACCATTCTTCAGTAGATCTCCACTTACATTGCCAAATTTAACATATTCAGCCTCCCAGCACCTGTATGCAGGAGGGAGTTCTATTATCCCCATTTTACAGATGGCAACCTCGGCACACGGAAGCTAAGTGACGTGCCCAAGGTAACAGAGAGATAGCTGTGTTAGTCTATGTACTATCAAAACAAAAAAGCAGTCCAGTAGCACTTTAAAGACTAAAATGAATTATTTTGTTAGTCTTTAAAGTGCTACCGGACTGCTTTTTTGTTTTGCCCAAGGTAACACAACAAGTCTGTGGCTAATCCCAAACTAGTAACCTAGCTCTATGACTAGACCATCCTTCTTTCATAAAACTGTGTGTGGGCATTATACCTTAGACTAGGCTTGATCGCATGGCACCTTTCTGAATAATTAGAGGAGGGGAAAGAAAGTTCATATAATAAAGTTTCTTTTAAGAGATTGTGAGAGGCTAAGATATGTGTCATTTTCAACACCAGGGCAACTGGTGCCTGCAGGAGGGGGAAGGGATGCAAGGAGGGCCATCCAGAGGAACAAGGAGGGGACATGTTGGGGCACTCCATTTAGTAATTAAAATCGTGGTGGGAGCACAGGGGGGTGGTGCACCTCCTGAGTTTAACACTGTGCTTTTTGTTGTCCTTGCTGCCTTGCCAATTGCCCTTAGTCTCTCTCCTCAGCTGGCGAGGGGCATGTGGCCTGTCTCCTGCACCATATGGGGAAGCAGAAAAGCTCAGGCACAGTGTGTGCTGCACTCTGTTCCACAGCCTCTTTCAAATAAAAACAAGCTTTGGGATGTTATTTATGGATGAAACCTGGGCTGGCTTTCAGGCGAGAGCTATACGTGCAACCGCAGTCCAGAGACACAGCCCGCATCAGCAGCCAGGTGCTGTCTGACTAGACTTTCCAGGGATTCATAGGTTTCCTGTGCATGAGTAAAATGCATTAGATAACTACAAAAATTCTCAGAGGCAGGGTTTTTGAAAGGCATGAAGTCAGCGTTGGCCTGCTCCTATCTCAATATAGATCAGCAGAAAAGGCCATCACTTACATTGGTAGATAAGTATCAGAGAGGTAGCCGTGTTAGTCTGTAGCTTCGAGAACAACAAGAAGTCTTGTGGCACCTTATAGACTAACAGATATTTTGGAGCATGAGCTTTCGTGGGCAAAGACCCGCTTCATCAGATGCATGTCTCATCTTCATCAGATGATGAAGCATGTCCCGCTTCATCAGATGTCTCGTGCATCTGACGAAGCGGGTCTCTGCCCACGAAAGCTTATGCTCCAAAATATCTGTTAGTCTATAAGGTGCCACAAGACTTCTTGTTGTATTGGTAGAGAAGATCTTCCTCTGATTGAAAATCTAATCTCTTAAAGCAGAATCCGTTTTGTCAACATGCTGCCTTCCCCTCCCCGCAACCCCAAGCAAAATCTCGTGTGGGGTAACATGGGCATGGCAAGCTCCCGCAGAATGCTGCAATTCTCATAATATTCTAGCAAGTACTTGGTATTTTTCTTAATGCTCCCCAGTTTTTGGAATTAAGTTAGAATTTCAGTTTTCTTTACAAAACAAAACAACAACAAGAAAAAGCTAATAGCCCAGATTAACCCAGTCACATAACTTTGTATCTGCCTGAGGATTTGTAAACATTCTGGGCTGGCAGTGGAGCTAGGCAAAGCTTTTCATCCAAAACTTCCTTGGGGGAAAGGGCAGATTCTGCAACCCTGAAATGTTTTGCGCATTTGTGTCAATTTTGCCAAAATCCTTATAATGAAAATCTAAAAAAGGCAAAACGTTTCATTTCCATGTTTTCTAAATGAAAGAATTGTGGGCTTATTCCCAAGGACTTTTTAATTCAGCGTATCTTTCTACAGCGTATCTTTGAACATCTCTAGTCCAGTACTCTCTCATCCGGCAACATCCGTCGTCCAGCATGATTTTAGTTAGCCAGACAGCCACTTATTATGAGTGTGGCCAAGTTTCCAGTGGTCCCATAAAGTTTATTTCCAGCCACCCGTCCTGGCTCTCAGTGTTGTGTGCTGTTACTGAGCTATAATTTACCCCTAAATGTCTTCTGAGAGCCCAGTAAGCAGTGGAAGTGTTGGTAATATTACTAAACAATATTGACCACCCACGATCCAGCAAATTCTATCATCTGGTGCCAGCCAGGTCCCGAGGGTGCTGGATAGAGAGATTCAACCTGTATGTTATTTTTAAAATATTAAAAATCAAAACACTGAAATCAAAATGTAGGTACTACAAGTACCCCAGGTAGGGATTTATCCACTGTAACTAGGTGACTCCTTAACTATCTTTGTGACACTAAATAGCTTGAGCTCCTTGCAACTCTTGCGGTAAGGCAGGTCTTCTAACTCTACACAGTCTCATGTCTCTTCTGCGACCCCTCTCCAACTTGCCACCGGCCTTCTTGGATGACAGACCGCAGAACTGGACACAGTACACCAGCAGATTGGCACTGGTGCCAAAAAAGCTCTCTGGTTCTACTTGATATTTCTTGGTTTATGCATCCAAGTATTGCACCAGCTCTTCTGGCCATAGCATCACACTGGTACCTCGGGCAGTGGGTATCAAAGGCAGCGGAAGGCTCAGCCTACCCAAAATGTCCTGCCCACACTTCTCCCCCAGATCTCCTTCTGTTTCCTACCATGGGTACTGGCCCCTTCTTGCCCACATGGCTGAGCCCAAGGCCGACGAGTCTGGAAGCATAGGTGGGGGAGGGAGAGGCATAACCCTCCCACTTTTTGAAAGTGGGTGACCCTGGCCTGTCCACTTTTCGCCAGGGCAGGCACCACCCCCTGCCCCTCCTCTTGTTCCCAAAGCCCCTGCAGCCCAACCCCCAGCCAGGCCGGGGCAGGCCCTGGGCAGCTGCGGGAAGCCTCAGCAGGCCCTTCACAAGACAGCAGCCCCCAGCCTGTCTCCCCACAAGCTCCCTGGCCACCTGAGCAGGAGGAGAATCCACAGCTGCACGCTGCTCCCCACAACTCTCTGCCCAGCTCTTATCCCGGCCCCCTATCCCAGGCTGGGTCACTCCATCTGCCCTGGACATGGGCCCCGGCCCTCCCCTCTTTTGAGAAGTCTCCAGTGACTTGCCCCGGGCTGCAGGGAGTGGGGCCTGCTTGCCTCCTGGCTCACACTGCCTTCCACCCTGGTGTTCTGGGGCTAGGGGCTGGGCTGCCCACCCGTCCAGCTCTGTGGGGCGGGGATGGAGGGCACCCAGCTGCCTCTGTGTGGGACCTCTGGGTTCTGGGGGGGAAGGAAGGCAGGGCCCTGGGCAGAGGTGGCTGGCTGGCTGGGGGCCAGCATACCCAACTGGCTGGTCACCCACTGCCCCTGCTGGGGCTCATGTTTAGCTGAATACCCACCATGACCCCACACCTTTTCTCAGTGTCTTCCTCCACCCCACCCCCACCCGCCGCCCTCCTTCTTCCAACCCAGGAAGAAAGTGCATTGTCTGCACATTTGTAGTCAGAGCCGTCCCGAGGGGGGTGTGGAGCCTGGGGCAACCGCCCCATGCCTCAGGCCCTACACCTCCCCCAGTCCGCCCCCATCCTACCTGCTTACCCCCTCCCCAACCAACTACGCAGGGAATTACCCAGAGCAAGCTGCAGCAGCAGCAGGGGGTCCCCTGCTTTGGCCACTCTCACGCTGACCAAGTGGCACAAGGGGCAGCTGGCGCCACTCTGATGCCCCATGGCCTCCCAGCCCTCTCACCCCCACTTTTCTGTGGGCAGCAGGAAGCAGAGGCTGCCACGGAGAAGTGGGGCTCAGTGGGCAGGGAGGTGGCAGCACAGCAGAGTGGAGCAAGCTGCCCCTGGCAATGCCCATGTGGTGAGCGCAGCGGGGAATGGGGGAGGCAACCCCCTGCTGCTGCCACACCCTGCCCCAGATAATCCTTTTCCATCCCATCCATAGGACAGCTGGAGAGGCCACCATGAGGCCCCCAAAAGAGCGAGGCCCTGGGTGGCCTCCCCACCTTGTCCTATGGATAGGAAGGCTCTGTAGTCCGCAGGGAGTCCCTGATAATAACCCCACAAAATAGGCTTTCTTTCCCGCACCACAGTGGCAGCTCACTAAAGCTTGCACAGCCAGCAAAAACACTGCCTGTCTGCTAGGCCATGCAGTGGCCTTTGCGTGCCCCTTTGGGCTTTGTGTTTAGTAAGCTGTGTGTGAAAAGCTTCTGAACTGCCCTGGTGTGCTGCACTTTTATCTTAATCTGTCTGGATGTCCTCAAAGCCAGCTCCCTGCAGGACAGAGGGCCTAGCCCAGAGTCAAGGCTACAGAGTGACATAAAAAGAAACTGGGGCAATTTATTTGTCCTTGAATCCCAGCCTGCCCAGTACAAAATCACTGCACTTACAATGATTGCTATTTTCTTTGGAAAGTTTCTTACTCTACTAAGGAAGCATCGGTTGAAGAGAGAGGATGGCAATGCTGCTTCAGTTTTATCTAAGGTGGCGCCACCCTAATGTGCCATGCCCTCCCAGCTCACTGACCCCCACTTTTCTGTAATGCTGAGGCTAATGTAATACAGGTTGCCTAGATGGGTAAGGAGGCAAGGCCAGTCCTCCTGCCCCTCGGAAGGATTAAGGGAAGTCGATGGAAGCGTTTGCTCCTGTTGACCTCCCGCAAAGGAGACAGACCAGAAGCTTGAATTAAGGTACACCAACTCCAACTACGTAATTAATGTAGATGGAGTTGCATATCTTAATTCGACCGTCTCCTTTAGTGCAGATCTGGCTTTAGTCTTTGAAATGCTTGTAAGTTGCTGCCTGCATTACTCTGACTTGGAATGTCTGCATCCCATGCTAGAAGGGAATACTTTAAAGACTAACAAAATGATTTATTCAGTGATGAGCTTTTGTGGGACAGACCCACTACATCAGATCTGATGAAGTGGGTCTGTCCCATGAAAACTCATCACCAAATAAATCATTTTGTTAGTCTTTAAAGTACTACATTTCTGCTGTTTTGTTTTGTTGGAATACAGACTAACACAGTTACCTCCCTGCTACTAGACGGGAATATGTAAGCTTTGTTTATAACTTTAAAAAATGTTCCCTCTGAGCTTATGGACCCAGGCAAGGGAATTGCCTCATTCACCCATGTTGGAAGCCTATCAGAAGTAAACAAACCATTGCAAATGTCACAACACAAAGGATTGATGTATGGCCCTATTGCACCTTTCAAATGCTAAACGCAAGGGAACTCGCTCGCGCCTGGGACTGGAAGGCCAAATGTAAATGAAAGCAGGACCACAAAAACGTGTAATCTCTTTGCTGTTTGAACTGTGGCAAAGCCTGAGGCTCGAAACTGAAGTGAAAGAGCTTCCTGTCGTCCCTGAGTTTGCCCTGGATGACTTTTTAAACGGACTGACTACTACAACCTTGACACTTTCAGAATTTACAACTCATTTGTGTTGCATTCTTTCAAAACAACAAAGCAGTCATGTAGCACCTCAAAAACTAACAAAATAATTTATTAGGTGATGAGCTTTTGTGGGACAGACCCACTTCTTCAGATCATAGCCTTGCCAGAACAGACCTCTGTTCTGTTTTGGACCTCTGTGCTTTATATATTGAGTTTGTTCTGGTAAGACTATGATCTGAAGAAGTGGGTCTGTCCCATGAAAGCTCATCACCTAATACATTATTCAGTTAGTCTTTAAAGTGCTACTTGACTGCTTTTTCGTTTTGATAGAATACAGACTAACACGGCCATCTCTTTGTTAGCATTATATTCTTGGTCGCCCAGACTGCTAAATAACTCATTCTTTTTCCTAGATAATCAACCTGTAATTAGTTGATTACACAACTGACTACAGACTTTGTTTTTGGTAAGTCTGTCCCTAGAGGGATGTGGGGCCACTTCCAAGTGAAAAACGTTTTAAGAGACCAGCCACCACTCCCTACACACATACACCCGCTTCCTCCAGTAAGGGAAGAAGTGAGGGTTTAAAAATGAGAAGAAAAAAGGATCCCTCCCATACACAGTCCCACACCCCACTGTAACAGAAAGTGGAAACATGAAACCTTTTACTTTGAAATTCTGTCCAAAGAAATGAGAAATGTCATGAAATAAATCACGAAAATGCCACAAAAGCAACCTCTAGGGGTCCATGTGCCTCGCGCCCTTTTTTTTAAAACTCTAGCTTGAGGCCCAGTGTTTGTTGATGGATACCAGATGTGTAACCAGCTCAGTAAAATATGATTCGTGTGATTGCCAGCTTTACAAACTCTGCCTGGACTCATTCAGCTTCTTCAAGTCCAGATCTGTCCTCTGCTATGACCCGTGCAAGTCATTGTCTTCCTATTACACCCTGCATTACATCTCTCCCCCACCCTCCTCCCCACCCCAGTGCTTTTCTTGAGGCTGTATGGATATCACAGAGCAAGAGCTCACCTCCAGCCGGAAACTAACTAACCATTAACGGCTGAGAAAGTCAGCTAGGGTGGTGATTAGAGTAACAAGTGGCAAAGATTGATTTCTACCACTGACCTAAGCAGATCTCACCCAGCTCATGAATAAAATCCTGCTGAGAAGGTGCCACTTTTACATAGTCACTCTCTAGACTAGAACCAGACTGGGCCTCGTCCCCTATGGCCTGACAAAATTGTCATAAAATGCTACCAAATCAGCTTCTACCCCCAACCCTCGCCTTTCACAGGTGTAAAAGACAACACAGGATGAGACACCTGAGCCTCAGACCCCAGCCATGTCACTCCAGACTGTCCCCATCTGACCTAAAATTCCAGCCACCAACACCAGAAGCAGGGATGCTCTATAAGTGAGATGATGTTATAGAGCTCTTTCCTCACCTCTGCGGTAGGAGGGAACATTGGCCTTCTGTATTCCACTTGCTTGACTGGCACTCACAGCCCTGACAAATATTTTGCTTAGGTCTCGCTGCTACTTGTCTGTCTGCAGTGTTGTAGGGAAAGCGACCTGGATAACAGAGAGACAAGGCGAGTGAGGCAATCTCTTTTATTGGCCCAGCTTCTGTCCATCAAAGAAGTTGACGCTTACACAGGGTATTCATGTCAACCCCACCCAGAAGATCAACCCGCTGTGAGTCAACCTTCTAAGGTTCGGTTTTGCACATCTGCTGTGAAATCAACCTAGCAGGGATCAGCACTAACTTGCATTCCTTACCAGACACGAGTTGTAAGGGAGGGCGATGGAAGAAATTCTCCCATTGACTTTCTTCAGTGAGGACGGCCAGGTAAGTCAGTTGTGGATACATCAGTTCTAGCTACGCAATTGCCATAGCTAGAATTGTGTATCTGCAACTGACATACTTTCCCTACTGTGGACATAGCCAGAAACATGCTCATCATCGCAGTTCAGTCCCCGGGTGGAACAGACTAACTACTGTTGCTAAACAATCTGTTCTGCCTTGTATTCAGCCGTGATGCACCAAGCAACTTTCCAGACTTGAGAAGAGCTCTTAGTAAGCTCAAAATCATTTTTCTTTCACCGGAAGACATTAGTCCAATACAAGAGTCCCTTGCCCACTTTGTCTCTCTGATTCACCATCTATCCATGTGCGTATATGTGATTTTTTTTTCATGAGTGATTGTTTTTCCAGAAATCTGGGTTCCTTGCCAAAGTTCGCTTTCAACTGGATCACTTCATGGCCTCAGATGTCTTTGCAGCTCTGCAATGTTAATCAACTCAATATATATACCACCCCCACCCCCACCATCTGTTTTCCTGCACTGACTGGGGTGATGTTCAGCTTTAGAGAAATACGACTTTGCTCTCGATATAGACAGAAGAATGGTTCACACAGGGCCAAATGCTGAGGTTCTTTTTCATGCAAAAGGTGCGCTCCTTTCAAAGAGGCCTGAGTGAATCCTGAGAACAAGATCGTGTCTTTGTCTTATTGGGCAAAGTGGGAAAATAACGTGATGTTCAGCCTGCCCAGCTCTGGGTGCCAGGCGTGGTGTGGAGTGCAGACTCCACTCCTCAGCTCCCCACAGCGGGCAGGGGGAGACACAGGGGACGCAGGAATGGGCTGAGCCTTGGCTCTCCCTCCAGTCACTGGCACAAAGAGGGATGTGAATGGCACTAGCGATGTCCCATTCACAGGACAAACTGGGGCAGCCCTGCACTTACGGGGGCCCTGGGGCAGCTGCCCCAGCCATCCTATAGATAGGAGGAGGGAGGGTTACCTGGGCAGAGCATGGCAGCGGCAGACAGCGGCTGCGGGAGATCCCCTTCCCTCAGTCCCCCATGCTCATCGGATGGGCAGCGTGAGCGGCGGCTCTGCTCTGCTCCACCACGCTGCGCCTCACAGCCCGCTGAGTTCCACTTCCCCATGGCAGCGGCCGCGCTCCCCACCTCCCACGGAGAAGCAGGACTCAGCAGGCTGGGAGGGCGCGATGGAATGGGGCCGGCTGCCACTTAGGTCACCCATGTGGTGAGTGTGGGGGAGGGGAGAGGATCCCCTGCTGTTGCTGCACCCTGCCTAGGTAATTCCCAGCCCGGTTGGTCAGGGAGAGGGGTAAGGAGGCAGGGCCTAAAACCTGGGACAGCACTGATGGCTTTGTTCCTGCTACACCCCCCACTGCTCTACAAAGCTGCCTCTGGTGGAGCTGGTCCTGCTGCCCAGGGCAGAGGCCTCAGTCTGATAGCTGAGGCCTTGTCCAGGTACAACACGTGTACTGATTTAATTTGACAGGTTTAGAAACTAATCTAGTGACATCGCGGTGACCCACTGTGTGGGCCTTCAGCTTCGGCAGGAAAAGCTTGTCCACGTGCAAACCCCCTGGCAACGTGGCGCTCTGCAGCTACACAGCCAGGGCCAGGCTGCCCTCCTGCCTCTGTCGATCGAACTGACACTGCTCAGGGGTGTGAGGAGGACACCCGCACCATGAGCAACAGGACCCGAGTGCTGGCTACCCCCATGCTATGTCAGTGGGAGACTTTTCTGCGGACGTAGCTCCTGCCACTCATTGAGGTGGGATAAACATGCCGACAGAAGAGAACGTCTTTACCAGAGGCACTACTGCTGTGCCGATACACCCTTCTCGTGTGGACCTGTCCTGAGACAGCTGGTATGTGTCCAGCACCCACAAAGCCCAGCACTCACTTACACACCAAAATAAAGTGGCTGGAGCTGGGTTTTGAGCACGCCCGGAGAACACAGCCCCAAGCTGAGCTCTGGAAATCTGGCCCCATCCATTTCAAAAGGTGCTGAGCATCTGTGGTTTGTCCTGGACCCAGATAAACTTGTGGGTGCTCAGCCCCTCTGAGAATGAGATGATTATTAGGTAGATCATTTGGTTTTGTGAACTTTGTAGTAGCAACTGAGGGTTTGTTTGTTTGTTTTACAAACCACATAGTAAATGTGACACCAATAAATCATTTCAAATCCATCTTCTCACTGTGAGTCAACAAACCACAGCCTCACATTTATCTCAAAAGCAAGTGTGCTGCATTTTCACGTAGGTATGATGCAGTGAACTTGTGTGACCACAACATGAGTCAAGAAGTGTACTTTCCTTTAAAGAAAAAAAAGAAGGTCCCCATTGACCTTGAGTGGGATTTATGCAACATGTGCTCCTAGGTTCTCTGGACCCACTTCAAAATTCTCCCCAGCACTTTTTTTTAAAGTCACTAAATAAATATCTTGAGTAGAAAGTATTGCTCATTGTGATATATTTAATCGTAATCTGTTAGTATAAGAGCCTCTTCTCTGTCTGATGCTATTTCAAGATTGTAAGTCAAATCTTACCATCAATAAGTCCTACTCTGCTTAGAGTAGAAAATAGAAACAAGCTAGCTGAATCAAAGCCTCCTTATAGCTTCTATAAACGACAGCAGGTTTAAGGCAATGGAGCCTGGATCCTGCTCTTGGAGTTAGATTACCTGAAAGCTAGCAGTGTCTGATGTTGCAAGGAAGATGTGCTCAGAATATATCAGACAGGAAAATGGACTGTTCACATTAAATTAATACAATGTAAATCTGTTTCAAAGGGCATGAAAATAGAGCAACAAAAATAAATCAGCATTTAGCATCAGACACGCCCTCGGATTTATAGCCACATTGTGGTTTGTACTTCAGCACAGAAAGGAGTGAGAATATTAATAGAGGAGATGTTTTAAAGCATGAGCTTCATCTGGAACCAGGCTACTGTGAAAAGCAATGTCATAAACTATGTTTAGGTTATATAATAATTGGAATCATCTGAACAGTGCTAGGAGGCATCATTTGGTTTAGATGCCAGACAACAAGCATCAGGAATATATGTGCTAAACCACACTATATATATGGACTGATCTAAATCCCATTAGTCCGTAAAAAGACTCCTGTTTAATTCATTGACAGCTGGATCAGGCCCTTAGGAATCTGTCACCAGAATTACAAAGGACATGGAGATCCAAAGGTCTCATCTGTCCAGGGCACGGTGCAATACCACTGGATTGCATCTGAGGGACGCTCTGCACATAGAGCTATGCCAGTGAAGTCCCAGTTGATCTTTCCCTTGTGAGCCCTGCTCTTTATCCAAGGAGCAATGTCCTAAGTGCAGGGGCCCCGGGGGCAGAGTTCTGCCAGTGGAGGGTTCCAGAAGAAAGCACTGGTGAAATGCAACAGCTGGGGAAGGAAAAGTTTCCTGATATTCCCTCTGAGATCTCCTCTTTAAAGCACTGAAGTGCCTGATTCAAGTGAAGGGCACACACAGACACATTTATTCCAGTGAGATGTGGAAGAGGACCGTGGCTACCACACATCTTTTGTTCCTTTCGCCTGACCCCTGTAGGGTCTCTCACAGCTCCCAGGAACCATTTTATCCCAACGTTCTTCATTTCATTCTGCACCAGGCTGGCAACGAAGCCTGCTAGATAACACTCCAGAGTAAACACAGAGTCTTGCATCAACCAGCTCCACACAGAATCCCCCCCGCTCCTCACCTGGGCTACGTCTACACGTGCACCCAACTTCGAAATAGCTTATTTCGATGTTGCGACATCAAAATAGGCTATTTCGATGAATAACGTCTACACGTCCTCCAGGGCTGGCAACGTCGATGTTCAACTTCGACGTTGCTCAGCCCAACATCGAAATAGGCACAGCGAGGGAACATCTACACGCCAAAGTAGCACACATCGAAATAAGGGAGCCAGGCACAGCTGCAGACAGGGTCACGGGGCGGACTCAACAGCAAGTCGCTCCCTTAAAGGGCCCCTCCCAGACACACTTTCATTAAACAGTGCAAGATACACAGAGCCAACAACTAGTTGCAGACCCTGTATATGCAGCACGGACCCCCAGCTGCAGCAGCAGCAGCCAGAAGCCCTGGGCTAAGGGCTGCTGCCCACGGTGACCACAGAGTCCCGCAAGGGCTGGAGAGAGAGTATCTCTCAACCCCCCAGCTGATGGCCGCCATGGAGGACCCCGCTATTTCGATGTGGCAGGACGCGGATCGTCTACACGTCCCTACTTCGATGTTGAACGTCGAAGTAGGGCGCTATTCCCATCCCCTCATGGGGTTAGCGACTTCGACGTCTCGCCGCCTAAAGTCGATTTCAACTTCGAAATAGCGCCCAACACATGTAGACGTGACGGGCGCTATTTCGAAGTTACTGCCGCTACTTCGAAGTAGCGTGCACGTGTAGACGCAGCTCTGGCCTCCCACCCACAATGGCTTGCTGTTTGCCTTTCCCCTGCCACTCCACCACCACAGCACCCTGCTGCTTTTTCTCTATGTGTATTTACCTGACTCCTCTCAAGTGGGCTCATCACACACAGGGCTGCTTTAGTCCCAGGTTCTCTAGCCCAGGCCAGCCACCCTGTGACCATGAGCTTCAAGTTCAGCAATCCGCAGACATGGGACTATTCACTGGACTAGCGCAATGCATGAATTTAGTGCTTAGGTGGACTGGGGCCTTGATGCTTCATCAGGCTGCATCTCCTTCTCGTCTGCACTGAGCCACATGTGGAAGTAATCAGCACACCAGGAAGACCATGGCTAAGCCTGCCAGTCTTTTGTTAGGTCACTGTTTATTTCTGAGCTCACTTTCTTGTAGCACATGTTGGCGGAGCAGCTGGGAACGGTTATGTCATGACTGCTTATTGTTGTTAAATCTTCATCACCTTGGCAAGAGTTTTGAATTTGGAGACAGGAGTGAGGGGTTATTCTCCACCAATGCCTTTAGGCTATCCCATAGCGAAGGAGTGTTCTTTCTGCATCTCAGCTTTTGTCTCCTCTGCAGACCCCAAGAAGTGAATGGCATGCCCTCACGGCGAGTACCCACAAAGCCGAAATAAAAAATGACAGCCCTCCATGGAAATTGTGTGTAAAAGGAAATGTAAATATCCCTCCTCATTTGTCAGCTTCCATTGCACTGAGTAGCTTACACACTGCCAAACTGATCTTTCCATAGCAACCTAAACGGTATTCTCAATGGTATGAAACATTAATGACCAAGTGATGCCTCTCCCATTCCACCCACATGCACAGAACCCCCCTTGTGTCTTCATTGCTACCCTGATAGAATGTGGCACGGCTGGAGAGAAGAGCCCTCACTCACCTTGGAGGCAATGGGAATGCACGTGATAATTTGTGTCTTTGGTCTTGTCTGCCCTAGGAAACTTACTGGCAGAATCACTCTGATATAATTATAGCGCCACTTCTATTTACACCCATGTAACTCTTATTCCAATGGAATCATGTCCACATGCTGAGGTCTGCTGGAAAAATTATAGTAGTATAGTTCTGCTGGAAAATTTCCCCATGCAGATAGTTCTAGTTCAGAGCAAATGAAGATATGTTATTGTGAATATGTATTACAGTAACTACATTTTGTTTACAGGAGTTATTTTCTTTTGCAACAGGATCATTTTAGGAGCACACGGTCATAAATTCATTGATACTTTTAGTAGCATCTCTCACTTCATTTCATTTCATGGTTTTGCATTACAGTAGCACTGAGAGGCCGGCATGGGCTTGGAACCCCAGTGTGCAGAGCAGTTGTGCAAACATTAGAACAACAAAAAGTCCTGTGGCACCTTAGAGACTAACAGATATTTTGGAGCATAAGCTTTCGTGGGCAAAGACCTGCTTCATCAGATACATCTGATGAAGGAGGTCTTTGCCCACAAAAGCTTATGCTCCAAAATATCTGTTAGTCTCTAAGGTGCCACAGGACTTTTTGTTGTTCTCGAAGATACAGACTAACATGGCTCCCTCTGATACATGCAAACATTTAGTGAGAAATGGTCTCTGCTGTACACACCTTACAATCTAAACAGACAACATGGCCAAAGAGGAGGAGGGGTTGGACAGGAGGACTGATCTGCGCCGAGTTACAGAACCCAACTATCACTTACATGCATGTCTATGAACTAGGGAGGGCATGGGATTACCACTCACTCCAGAATGCACTGCTGCATTGGAAGGGGTGCTGTAAAACAACCCCAACTCTCCCAAATAAAGTTTCCTCCACCATGAGCCCATTTTGCTCCAGGGAGGCCCTGCCCCAGAGACCTCATATCAGGGCGTAAGCAAGACCACAGGCAATTGAGATATGGTTCTATTTATCTGAACCTTCCTGAATGTAGAAGATCTTGGATAAATGGTCCCACTCCTCTGAAACACATGTAGCGTTTATGACTATTCTTTATTTTCAAATAGCGTCCAGTCTGCGCTTGGTACTGAGCTCTGCCCGCAGGAGCATACCAGCTCAAGAGCCGCAGAAAAGCGGAGTCCGCCATTCGCTGTATGGCTCTAATAACACAGATAAGAGCAAATTATTGTCTAATTCCAGGTGTTGCAACATTTAGTAACTGCCTTTGGTAATGGGATATAATCTGCACACAAACCACATGTTTAAAAGCCACCCTAATTTGCCATGCTAGTAACAGCTCCACTCGTTTAGTAAAATCTCTGTGTTTTCCTGTTTTCTTTCTGGATTTCATTCAAACTGGAGGATGAAAACAGCCTGTCCAATCCCACCCTTTTTCTTGCAGACATGGGCCTGATCCAAACCCCTGGTTCTGAACAGTTTTGACCTGCAGGAAAGTTGGGATCCAGATCCAAGCTTTGTCACCGGCCTTTTTGTTGTAACGGGCCAAATTAGAACCACACACATGAGCTCTGGGGAGATTTGGCTCCCAGTCTAAAGTCAATCTACGCAGCACATCTTTCATTTTCAGTCAGTTTCACGTCTGTGTTGTCATGAACACTCAGCTGTTGTTTTGACTGTAAAGATAACAGGCCGATGTTTACAAAAGCCCAAGATATTTTCATTTAAAGTTAAATTAGATACTTAAAACAGTTCCATTCTTATTAGATTTGGTAAAGCAAGTTGGTTTTTCTTTTTAAAATCTAAATAATGGGCCTCAAATGCAGTAGGTCCAACCTCCTAATTAAAAGTACCTTCTCTTCTGTCACTCTTAGTTCCCTTCATCTTGTGTTTACCTTGAGATTAAATGAAAGGTTGTAATATTTCTTTTCAGCATTGCCTGGCCACATCCTTTCAGCACAATCAACATTTCATCACATAAATATTTTGCATGGTTCTTAATCGTTCATTACATGACATTTTTATCCTTGGTACACTGCAGTCCACTTAACCTCCTGGAGCCATGGAGTCTGCTAAAGAAAAAATGAAAACCGGAGCCGGCTCTGTAAATTTATTCCCCTGCATGTGACAAGTCTTTTTCGAACTGTCCCTGTGTTCTCACTGGCTGCTGAGCTAGCTCCAGAGGGAGACGATCCTGGCACACCATGGAGAGATTGTACAAAAACTGGCAAGATGACTACAGTACTTTAGGAAGGGGTTTAGAGCCTGCAGCTTGGCAGCAGAAGGTCTTTTGGCTCTGAGCACCCAACACCAATTGAGTTTCTTCCCCCAAAAGAGCATTCAGGGCCAGCTGCCGGCTGGAGTTTGAACCTCTCATTGGGACTTTCACAAGAACTTTGTGCCCAACTCCCACGTAAATTCACTGGGCATGAGGGTACCAAACTCCTTCAGGTTCCTTTGCAAATCCCACCCCACAGTAGACCAGAGACGCATCAGCCAGAGGGCCAGGGATAAATGCTTCACTTGGGGTCTGGTTCTGGCACAATTACAGACTGCTCTGCTGATGGCCCACAGCACAGCCAGGGTTGGCTCTAGGAGCATGATCTATATGCCTCTCCGTGCATGCACCATGGACTGGGTACACTCACCCCTCTAAGTGACTCTGGCTACCACCATGAGTAGCCTGCACCATTGGGACTGTCGCTGACCCAGGTGGATAATTAACCAGGCCCAGTCTGGAGGGGGCACTGTTGTTTCCCAGGGCTCGGCTGGAGCCCTGTCAAGGAGAAGCAAACACTCCGTCCTTACAGCAAGCGTCACATCTCCTTTAAAAAGCCCCTCCAAAGGGAGGACTTGGGCCAGGGCTCTGGGCTCTGGGACAACGTTCCCTCTACTTTTCTTTCCATTAATATGCGGGATAAATTTTGTTCTACGCACCAAAGCATGCGTGGACGTGCACCCCCAGTAGGAACACATGCTGCTGGCTGTGGGCATTGTGGGCACTCTGCGAAACAACTGGGCGGCATTTGAGTCTCTGTGGGCAGCTGCCCAAGCACTCAGCTTACAGGGAACACTGCTCAGAGGCCGGAGAATATGTAAAAGTCCCAAAACAAAGCAGCATCTTTTCCGGGGTCAGACCCAAGGATTCCCTGATGCCTGGAAAGCTCAGCAGCTCTTCCCCTCTGTACTCTCCACCAACCTTCCTGCTCATCTTTTCCAGTCATACACTGAACAATTTTTTAGGTGCGCTGAGGTATGTGCACGTCCATCGCCAGTAGCAAGAAAAGTCCCGGCGGTGGGCGCTCTGCTAATCAGCTGGGCGGCATTTGAACCTCTCCTGAGCGACCGCACAAGGGCTCAGCTTAGAGGGGCCCCAGAGAGGCTCCTTCAGAGCTGCCCTCAGCCCTTTACTAGACCCAAGTGCTCCTTATTTAACTGCCTTCCAGCTACCCAGCCACTTACCTCTCCCATGTGCACCTGGTTGGCTCACTCCCTTCTGCAGGTCCTCTCCCAGGTAGGCCGGGCTGCTGGCTCCCTTAAGGGCCAGCCCTGTGACACCTTGGAGGTGTTAATATATAGCACAGGTCTGATTCTCTCAGAGACCAGGGGGTGCTGGAACCTGCCTGGCATCCCCTGATTTTCACTTGCCCCAGAGCTCTTTTCTGGACAGCTCAAAGCAGGGGGCCTGTGCTTTCTGCTCCGCCTCCTTCAAGCTGCTGCACGTGGAACTAGAGCACCGTAATACTCCACCAACAAGCAAGGTGTTGGCATACCAGCCTCCGACAGCCTCAGCTGAGCAGGGTCTCTAGGTACGCCACTGTGATGACACCAAAGCAGGTCCAGCCAGGAGATAACTGGACAGGAGAAATCATTCCCTGGGGTCTATTAGCTTGTGCTCACTGCACTCTTGTCTAAGTACTGGCTGAGGGACCAAGTAGTTACTTTATGTGGAAGGCCTGATTCTCAGAACAACGGGTGTCCTTCTAGCACATAGGGGCCAGGAGCCCATGCAGGCAGCCTGCATCCTGTGAGCAGCATAACACCAGGTCTAGCTCCCCAAGTCCTCGCAAGCGGGGAGAGGTCTGTGGGAGACAAGGTGGGAGCAGATTGCTCCTGTGGATTAACTAGCCAGATCTACCCTATGCAGCTCTGAGGAAACACAAGTAGGCCTGGGGCAGCTGATGCTGCTTTGCAGCCTGGAGCAAGGTCCCTTTTCAAACCCTTGAGCCTCCATCTCTGTACATGGGCTGTGCAAGTGGGCCTAGCAACAAAGGCTTGCATACTCCCTAAGCATCCCAGCATTGCACCTTCTAGTCCCCATGCAAACTGCCCAGGCTCTAGAGAGCAAGGACAAGCTCCCAGTTAAATGTCGCACCAGAGGCTTTGTTGATGTATCCAAGGCACTCTAATTGTCTGTGTTGTCTGCATTACACAGAAGGCCTGCAGCGATCCGGCCACTGAGCCCAGTCACAAGCTGGGACTTGTTCTGTAATCAGAAGTTAACGGACTGTACTCAGACATACCTGCCTGGAGTGCAGGGCTGAGCGCGGTGCAGTAGGAGATGAACAGAAGATGAGGAGATGCTGAAATAGGTTTCTCGTGCAACAGGCTGTAGCATTCTTCTTGGCAAATGTTTGGTGCCCGTGCAGCCAACTGTCTGATAGCACCAGCCTAAAGGGTGTAACGCACCAGGCCACCCTGGAAACTGAGTGTACCCATGGTATTGGGGAACCATAAGTATTGCATCTCCATGGCTCAAGCACACTGGCTCCACTTACCCAGAAAGAAGCTGTTGTTCCCTACCTGCCAGCCCTGCAAACGCCCCAAGAGCTGAGACTCATGGCTCTTTCTGGCTCTTGCGCAGGCATTGGGGGCGCAGTGGAGAGAATCAGCCATTTTGTGTCCAGACAGAACAGGGAGCGTACCTAACTACTGTATACCACATGTGGGTTAGATACGGCCCACTGGAATCCTCTAAATAGCCGCTATTAAAAGGGCTCCAAGGTCATAGTTCCCAGCCCCCACTGCTCCTGCGCTGCCTGGCCATAGCCTGAAGTTCCTGCAGCTGTTTAAAAAGCCCATGGCTCCTGGCTCCCGCTGCTACCCCGGCAGTGGGACATAAACTGTCTGCAGGTCAGATGCAGCCCACAGTATCTGGCCCACAGGCCCTATCTCACCTGCCCCTGCAGTAGATGGCTATGTAATTTCATTAATAAGGAACATGCAGCCCCTGACAGCTTTCCCAAATTTGTGGTGTGGCCCTCCCAGCAAAACTTATTCCCCTCCCCTGACGCATATTGTAACAGAGAAGATACATTTCTGGAGCCAGTTGGGGCAGGTAAATTACTGATAAGATCCTGGCACCATTGCCTCAATGACCAAAAACCTGGCTTCAGGCCGAGAAGAAAATAACTAACAATCTATTCATGACTGTGTCGGGCACTCTGTGCCACCACCTGGCATTGTAACTGCAGTCCAAACAGCTTCCGTATTGCACGATCCCATTTCGGTGCCTGTTGCCTTTGAGTGCGCACTCTGCACTTGGGAGTTTTATTACAGCTTCTGGGTGGTCTCAATGCAAACCACAGGAGGTGAGACTGCCCTGCCTCCCGGGGATTACTTCGGAAAATCAAAAACATGGTATTTGCATGTAGCTGCTTTTCCAATGCACATATTCACAGCCAACGGAGAAAACAATGGAGCAAACGTTTTATGAATGGTGCTGCCTTTAAGAATTTCCCCCGCTGGTTAACAGTAAGAATATTTTCTAGTTTGCTCCTGACACTGTCACTTTGACCATCTGTGGGGAAAGATCATTTATATGCTAAAAAATAGGGCTTGATACTCCTACACGGGAGACGGCATTAGTGGCAATGCAGGGCACTTATCTGCACGGCTGGATTTGATTTGCTGATACACAAAAGTCATCGATTTTTATGAGTCTTTGAAGTTGTAGATAAGAGAGGAAATTATATTCTTATCTGTCATTAAAAGCTGTTTTTTTTTTACCTATATGCAAACACTCAGTGCAGACAACCGACCAGATCTGACCTGACGTGCTACTCCAGTGCTGCCAGGGAAGCTCAGACACAGCTCAGGATCTGGCTCAATTTTTAAAACAAACCTCTGAATGTTTTGAAGTTTTCAGCCTGATCAGTCCAACAGCTGGTCACCCTAAGCATGGGGCAGAGGGCACTTGTCAGTGCAAACTAAAGCAAATGGTGGATTCTCTGCAAAATGACATCTTTAAACCATGATGGTCCCCTCTGGCCTTACAGATGATGAGGGCAGCAGTAGGAGCAGATTAGGCACCTGACTATGTGATCTCCATTGGTGGGGATACAGTGACCCTCCCACACCATGTACAGAGAGCAAGGGGGTTGCAGCCATGGAACTCTGGGCTGTGACCCTGTTGTGAGTGTGGTTGCTCCCAGCAGTGAATATTTCTTGCTCAAGTGAATTGACCGAGCACCACTGTGAATTTAGTCTTGTGACTCAAGCACCAGGTGAGGTTTATGCAGGGCTCATTAAACAGTAAAATGTACGTCCAACCCCTGGCCACCCCAAATTGTGTTGACAGAAGTTGCTATGGAAGCGGGAACACTTGGCTTGACACAAGATGTGCACGCAAATCATTTCTGGGAGGCAATAAAAATCTGTTGTATTTTCAAGGCACTAATCTGCAGCCTTGTTCCATTGGCTGCAGGAAGCATCTGGGGGTAACAGGAATGCAGCTGTTGTACAAGAAGAGAAAAAGATAAGACTATCTCACAATTATTGCTTTAGAATCAAGCCTCTCTTCCTAAAAGCTGAAACTGGAGTATGTGACATTCCATTTTCTCTGGTCTCATGTATAAACCTTACTGATGTGACTAGCACAGGGGATGAAGTGTGCTGTGGATTCTTCTGTGTATAATGTTTCAATTTGTCTGCCTGACTTGGATGATTTAGTAAATACTTCCCCCTTCATGCCTTACCTCTGGGATATACTAAGGAAGGGCCTAAATCCTAGGAGCACTGATCACCGACTGCCATAGGCTGGGGCTCTGATAGCAGTAGTGTGTAGTTAGTTGCTGGGTGGGAAAGAAAATTTTGGTCTTACGGGAAATATTATACTTCCCAACATTTTTGCCCCACCCTGAAATGAAATGAAAACAAAAAATTCAGAAAAGTCTTGCAAAATGAAATTCTGGGAAAAAATTCCTTTCTTTGATCAAAATAATTGATTTTAATACAGCCAAAAGAGTTTGCTCCAATTTAAACCTTTAAATATTTTAAATGCTTTAGTTATATAAAAATCAATGCATGACATTCCAAAAACCTGTTTTGAACTGCAAAACTGAAAAGCCCCATTCCAGTTTCATAATTTCAAAATGTCTGGTTTCAGTCCGTCCAGAACAGAGCATTATGACAGCAAAACACTTGGTTCTTTTTTTCAAAATAAAAGCTAAATTGATTTCAGTAAGAATGGCCTTTTTGTCAAAAAATTGTTTCAGTGAATTTCTAACCAGCTCTAGTGACATACTTAATTGGAAAGTTGACAGGATGATTCACTGCCTTTCTCGCACCAACAGATGTAGCACCAACGACAGACATTATCTCACCCACCTTGTCTCTCAGGCTTAAATTTAGGAATTTTCTTGCTTATCTTCCCAATTCAGGGTCTGAGGTGGCCTCCTCTCTGACTGATGGCTCATGCTACTCCAGTGAAGCTTGAGTGTCATAACCATAAACCACAAGGACCCAGCGATGACTCAGCAAGGATGCTGAGGTAAATATTTGAGGTGAGAATAGGAAGTTATCCCTACAATCCAAGAAACCACTTCCCTTCATCCAAGGCGTTGTTATTCCCTCTGGGTGCAAGTCAAAGGAAACCTTAAATAGCCCCTGTGTTACATTCCTGACATAGGCTACCTCTTTGCAGCTGCTAGGGCAGGGAAGACCAAAGAGTGACCCATGGAGATGTAGTGGTCAGACTAGGCACCTGGGCAGTCCTAATACCTGGGTGAGGTTCAGATAGCAGTGAAACAGGGTGTGGGAAAACAGGTGCGTTCAGGTGGGAGACTTGACGCACCTCAGCTACCCTGTGCACTAAGTTCTCCCCACTTCTGACCCCTGGGCTAACAGAACCACTCACTAAACCCCTCAGAACCACCAGTCTTGGGCTATCACCCTCATGGCACCTGGACATTTTCTCCTGGGTAAAATCTTTTTCTACCTGGCAGCACAGATGTGTCTGGGACGATCCCACAAACATCTCAGCCCGCAGGTTTGTGCATGGACTGTATGTAATTACTGTTCTGCCACCCAGCCCTTCCATGTAAGCCAATTATAAAGAGCCACGTGTGGACGGGGAGTCTGGCATCTGGACTCTTTCCAACGAGTCCGGCTGATTTTTAATGAACAGCCTCTCCAGTCCTAGAATCCAGGAAGAAACTTTGGTCACAGGCCAGACAGAGATGGTTTGGCAGCTCAGCTTGTGCAGAGGTCCAGATGACAATGCCACCACACCCATGTTTTCACAATAGCCTCCCTTGGCAAGGCGTGAGAGCGGAGTTGGCTGCTGACAAAGTGATCACCAGGGTCAGGGTTAAAACCCATTTCTCAACAATTAAACCTGGGCTATTTAGGGAAAGCACTTGGAGGTTTCCCCAAACTCATTTCCCTCCTGAGGAACTGGATCGTAGAAGGGCTATAATTAGCAACATATATGTAAGGGGATTTGGTCAGAACACCGGAATGCTTTCCTGCCTTTAAAAGACACCAAAGAACACTGAGTAATCCTCACACTGGAGGCCTGTTTGAAGGGCTTTTATTTGGGCAATTGGCTAAGCCAAATTAATTTGTTAGCTCAACATTTAGTAGATGGTTATGGCATGCCTGGCGTATTCCAGAAACCAACAGCAGGAATGAGGTAATTAAACTCCACTGCTCGGGATGACTGACATTGGGTAATATTTATTTTAATTTTTTTTAATTAGCTGCCACAGGTTTTATTTGTTCCCTCCTACTGGCAGCAGTGAATGGAGCTGGTTGAAAAATTTCCATTAAATCATTTACTTGGTGGGAAATGGATTTTCAAATGGATTTTCTTCAGGAAAATAAATCTATTTTCATTTGCCTTTTGGTGTGAGGTTGCTGAAATTCCAACCCCTCTCCTGCCCCCCCCCCCCAAAGGTCTGTTTTGGGGCATGGGGAAGGTTAGTTTATTTGACGAAAATTTTCAGAGAAAAAAAATTGATGATGTGTATTTCTGTTTTAGTTTTTGTCAAAAAAAAAAAAGTTGTTTCTGCTCCAGTTCCGGATTTGAAACACAGTGTGGTGGGTGATGGGGAGGGGGCAAACCTGTTGCCCTGAGGACTACATCTCAGAACAGAAATTGTATCGAGGGTTGTGAATGCTCAGGAAATTGGGGGCTGGGGTGCACGAGGGGGTGAGAGCTCCAGCATTTCAGAAAACTGTTTGCTCAGTGATGAGCAAATGTGAAACGTGTGTAACGGTCAGACGCTCAGCTGAGAGCTTTCAGTGCAGGACCTAGCCTGGCATATTGGCCACTGTAGCTTAGCCCAGAGTGAGACTTCCCACCCTCCCTAGCTGAGAGAGGGATGCACGAAGGGAGGGGTGTGATTGGACGTATTAGTAAATGATATCCTCCAGGTCAAGCACAAGTTGTTAGGCTCAGTGCAGGAAGTGCTAGGTGAAATTTCCTGGCCTGAGCTATATAGGAAGATACGATAAAATATCCTAATGGACCTTTCTGGTGTTGGACTCCAGGAATGAAGAAGATATTCTCAGCTGGTTTTATGGTGAGTCTGCTTCTGAACCACGGCACTCAGAACCATGAGAATACAATTTGCATCTACTTTGGGCCTTGTTTTTCAAAAGGGTCTTACCTTGCTTCCATGTCTGTGGTCTGGCGGTCTAATTGGATGGGGGGGGCAGTGAATCCTACTGGTTAGAGCAGGAAAACCCTAAAATCTGTTCCAGGCTCTTCCACTGCCCTGACAGGTGGCATTGGGTAAGTCACTACCTCAGTTTCCCCATCTGTAAAATGAGACTAATGATAATGACCTCTGTAAAGGACTGGGATATCAAATGGAAGTTAGGAACCTAAAGATCTCTGAGGATATGGGCCCTTCACATCTACTGCTGAAAAGTGCTGTATAAAACCTAGAGCAATTAGACTTGCAGCTTTCTAACATCAGGCTACAAAGAGCAGAGGCCATTTTGCACAGAAAAAGAATCCCTTTCTTGCAGACAACAAGATACCACTGTGAACATTTGACAAAAATGAGCTCTTCCACAGTTCCAGACATGGTCCAGTTTTTTGTCTTTGACTTGTGTTTTATCCAGGTACATCTATCCCTCCTCACCGATAAGAGTTAGACTCTGAGATGAGGAAATCTGCTGCCCTGGACTATTGGTTCAAAAATTTGCAAAGCCACCTAAGGAACGGCATCAAAATCCTCCAGTAAATCCTGGCCTAAACTCCCCTACCTTTTCTGGCAGATGAACTCCATTGAGTAACACTGAGTTCCTGTGAAAAATATACTGTCTTCTTAGAAGGCAAGAGGAATTTGAAGCTCTGGGACTGTACTGTGGGCAGTCTGTCTGCCTTCCTCATTTATTTAAAAAGGACCTATAATTGTGATATCCAGTCACCAAATTGAAAATAAATAAATAAATAAATAAATAAATAATTAATAGCTTGCCTAAAATCAGCCGGAGTAACACAAGCAGCATTTCAGTAACAGTCCTGGAATACTGATGTGACCTGTCTCTGCCCCAAGACTCTCCTTGGTTCCTTGTGCTAGCAGCTCGACATAAAGGGACATTTCCATTTTAAGCCATTGGCCAATCTTTTGTCTTCCTCAGGCACTAAATGCGAGTGCTGGGTTTCTGCAGGTTACTCCAACCGTTAATGCACATTCCAGCACTAATCCTAAGGAACCAGGAAATGGAGGGTGACTATCTAAATAGTTTATGTAAGTACAGCCCAAGTGCTGTGACATCAAGACAGCTTGTCACCTGAAAGAGAAACTTGACCCATTTAACTTAGTCCTGTCACCTGGAAGCCAGGAAGCAAGAATGAGAAGAAAGCACAAGTAAGAGACTGAAAGTGCACTCTTCCAGGGGAACTGGCCAGAGTGTGCCTGAGGGAGGACGGGGGGAAGAACCGAGTAAGGACTTTAGCATCTGGCCCAACGTGAACTCTAGTCAATCAAACCAAACTGGCGCATCCCCCACCTCACCAGGCACAGCGTGAGTTGTAACCCACAAATCTAGAGTGATATCTGCCTTCCCCCTCCCCCTCCATATACAAAAAACATCCACAAGTCTGGGAGTGTTTCAATCAAAGGTTTTGCTGTGATCCCTCAGATGGGCACAACTCTAGATTCAAGTCTAGGTAACAAATTCATTCTGATGCTGCTGTAGGCATGTGTGGCCGCCGCTCCTCCAGGCCCCTTCTTTCCTCTGCATTTAAATCAGTGGCTTCCTCCTCCAAGCACCTTGGCGTCAGAGGGTTGTGTGGGAGGTGGGGGAGATTCACTGAAACCCCAGGAGAAATGGCCTCCTTGCTGTCAGTTACCTAGCTCTGGGGTAGTCCACAGCAGCCCTGAGGTGCAGCTGCATTGCACCTGGGGCGTGCTCAGTGCATATGGATGCTTCGCCTTCTTTATCCGCAAAGCTCTAGAAAGTCTCTTCTGAGCACATGCGAACTGCAGCGTTTCCAAGCTTATAACATGGCAAAAGTTGAGCATATTTTCATGAGGGTGGCTAAAGGCACATCTCTGACGCAAAGTTTAACCTTCTGCCAAATTTCAAGTCCCTGTTCCCCAGCATGGAATGGCTAAAGCTTTTCAAAGAAAAGATCCCCAGCATTTAACACAGGCATGTATTTTTCCCCCCAGCCTCGTTCTCTGAAACAGTTGAATCACTTTGACTGAAATAAAAAAATAGTAATTAAATAAAAAATCCTCGAGACAGACAACCAGCATGGAAAATTTCAGCCCAAATACTTGAAGGTTGGCCAAGTTATAAACAATTGGAAAGAGATTCTTATACAGGGCACTGTAATAACAGGCAGTGCTACCAGCTGTGCCTCTCATAAAACGGGTAATTTCACTGTTAAAGACTGTTTCATCCAGTACTTCGGTGGGGCTGTCTTCTTCCTCCAGAATGATTCAAGTCTCATTGTTTCGTTTGATAGTTTAAAAGGCGGGAGGAAAGGGGAGAGATGGCTCTTCTGGGCTTCTGTGAACAAGGCCTTCCGAGAGATTTAAGTGACATGATGAACCCCCAGTTGTCCGATCAGGGGACAAAGTATCAGCTTGTCTGGGCAGTGCACTTGACAGAAGCTTTGTTTGCAAGCGGCATTGCTTCTTTGCTGGGTATGTTTTTGCTTAAAAGTGGAACTGTCCCAGTAAATCATCTAGTTCCTGATTCCCCCACTCTCCAAGAGCACATACCCTGGGAGATAGGCAAAGCCACCAAGGGGGTGGTGGGCAAATGGGGCAGTTGCCCTGGGGCCTAGGAACTCAAAGGGGCCTGCTGAAGCTGCAGCTACTGCGCCAGTGGTGGAGGCCTAAGCTCCAAGGCCCTTTGAACAGCGGCTGGAGCGAATCGCTCCTCTGTCCCCTCCCTGCAGCAGCCAGGAGGGACAGGAGTGCGGGGTGCTCGCTGACCGTGACGGAGGCGGAACAGCAAGCAAAGTGCAGCTTTAGCAGGAACTGGGGAGGCTGAAGTCCCCCAGCCCTCCCTAAACTTACCCTCTGCAGCCTCCTCATACACCCCAACCCTCTGCCCTGAGCGCCTACTCACATCCTGAACCCTGACTCCTATATCCCCTGCACCTCCAGCCCTGACTCCACCCCTGCCCAGTGCCCTCTGCACTTCACCTCCCACTTACATCTTTTACTGGTGCTGTCTGTGGCACCCCAGCCCGCCGCCAGTCAAGTGGTTCCTATAGTAGGGTCAGGCCAGCAGACCATGGCAAGAATGGGAGAAAGGCAATTCAGGGTGCAGCCCCAGCCAGGAGAAGAAGGGAGAGAGCTGGTTAAGCAGCCAGGTGGAAGCAGCAAGGAGGGGCTGCAATTAATGAATGAGGGCCAGGTGATCGCACAGGAGGGCATTTAAAAGCCACCCAGTCTGGGCAGGGCTGGGAACAGTAAAAGTGGGAGGTGGATGAGACAGGGAAGTGGGAGAGAAGGAGACCAGGCCTGTTTGTAGAAAACAGGAGGGAAGGGGATGGGAGTAGCTTGTGGGTGGGGGAGAGAGTGCCTTGGCTCCCCTCCCCGGCTGAGACTGAATGCCCTATCTGTGGCTTGCAGGGGGAAGGACTGGCCGACTGGCCCTGGCAGACAGAGGTGGGTGCAGCCTAACCCCTCCCCAGCCAAAGGGAGAGGTCAAGGACCCTGGCAAGACACAGGGGACCTTGCTGCATACCAGTAAAAGAACTGTGTCTCAGCCCTGGTAGGTGCTGACAGGGTCAGGCTGGGGAAAGCTGCCCGACTGTGGGGAGACCAGGGCTAAGCAAACTGCCTCCTTCTGAAACAAGTACCTGTCCCCTTTTGTTGTGGCCAAGGAGCATTCTTCCACCTGAGCACAGATGCTAGACTCGCAGGAGCCTCCAGGGCTAATTACAAGCCCAGAGGGTAATTTCCAAGGGGGGTTCTCCCACCTCCCTGGTCTGTCCACCCGGGGCACTAAATGCTGTGATTTTACCTGGTCTCTTCCCATGGGCTGTGCCATCATATCATCCTCATTTGCCCCTCGGCATACACAGCCCTGCACGAGTCGTAGGGACAATTCTGCCTCCTGTCCAGCTGACAAGTGTGACATCGCTGCCTGTTTAAAAAGAAGCTAGTCCTCAGCGCCAAAGTGCGCTGTCTTTGGGCCCAGTTCTGCCTTCGGGGAGCGGGGGTGTGGGTGGGGAGAAACCAGAATGCACAGAGCGATCTGATGATTCCCCTGTTTGCTGACGGTGGTGACTTGCAACATCAAGGGGAGGCTGCAGAACACTTGCAGAGTGGCAAGATAAGAGAAATAATAGCCGAGCGTCAGTAGCAAGAGGAAGTGCACGTGGTACTGCAGAAAACCTGCATGGCACACGTGTTAGCTAGGTAGCCCAATGCTGAAGCTGTATGAAGGGGTAGGGCAGCCGTCTTAGGTAAGATTGTCACAACAGGGTGAGCAGATCCATTAATGGAATGCTGGTAGAAAAGGGATTTCCTGGCCCACCCAGCTGTTCGAGATTTCACATGTTCTCCCCTTCTGCGTTTCGAGGGAAATGAGACCCACCACAGGGTTTCTGGGGTGGGGTGCGGAGGGAGGGCAGGTGAAGGAAGAGGGAGGAGATGCACCTCAGAATAGCCAATCGATTGGTGATTCGGGTATTCCCCTTGTATGCAGGAGGATGGCAAGTAAGGGACCATAGTGAGGCAAACCTGGCTGCCCATTGACCGGCAGGCAGAGGAACTCCTCCCTGAGCCCTGATGGGAGAATCCTGTCCCTGACTAGACTACAGGGACTTAAATGTAGGTCTGCACCATCCCATGTGCGTGCCCTCATTCCCAACTCTTCTAGAGCAGCCCTCTCCTTCCCCCTGTGGTTGTGACGAGAAATTCTATCCAGGACCTGGGAAGCCTTCCCCTTGTCCCACTGTACTCCAGCAAGCAGTTTCCAGTTCAAAAACCAAAAGAAAGCTTCATCAGCAAATTTCCAACCAGTCCTAGACCAGAGCGGCAGCAGTTAATTCTGCAGTTAGCCGCCCATTCTACATCCAATTTCCAACTCACCTTCTGGATTTCCTCCTAGACTGAAATTAGTGCCATTGAAATGTCATGCTGGGATGGGTAGAACACTCTTTGAAGTCCATGGGAATTCACATACTGAGGGTTTGCAGAATAAGCTGCTTGCTGCTAATATATTGCGAAATATAGACCTAGAGGTAGATCTCCTGCTGAGATAGCCTTAGGCACCGCATCCCCTTTGTAAAGCTAGCTATGCCTGAACACAAGAAAAAGGAGGGGAAGGGCTTCTCCTGACACGTCCTTCTGCAGCAGTGTGTGCCAAAGGAACAGCCTTAGAACAGAGCAAGCAATGCAAAACCTTATGTCCTTACCCAACGTAAGTGTGCTACAAACGTGTGCCCAGTACATGGTGAAAACAATGGGCGTTTTCATACAGTGCCTGTGAAGAATCAGCACAGAAGAGCCATGAGGTCCAAAAGGAGCATAAGTCGCTTTTGTTGAAGGAGCAATTAGTGCATTCCGTCCGAGCCATCGGCCAAGCTCGGAAGCCAAGAGGGCTCCTTTCTAACAGGCTCTGTCAGAAAACTCCAGCTGAAAATTCCGGCTTAGTGGGTGTTTCTACAGACCAGGCCTAGAAAGCAGACTGCTCCAATGAGGCATTCTGGATATTTTCTGTGCTGGCAAAAAAGATGCAGAGGTTATTGTTTATGGCCCAGATCCAGAAAAGCACTTACGCACCCACTTAGCTGCAATCATCAGAGGAGTGCCATTGATCTCATCAGGGGCACTCACACACTTCATGTTAGGAGATTTGTTGGTTTGGTGCTTATCTGCACAGGTTCCTACAACTCCAGGGCTCAGGGTTTTCTCTGGGTGGCTCAAGGAAGGACTGAGAGGCTGAATGTTTGCAAAGCACTTTGGGTCTCAGCATTATAGAAATGTACAGTGTATACCCATCAGAGTGGAAAAATGCATAATGCCTGAACTGTAATAGAACTGAGTGGACACTGTTAAGACAAATGCATGTTTAGCTTCTATTACATCTAGATCACTGAGAAGAAAGCACTTTTCCTTCCCAGGGAACTGCAAACACTTTCCAACACTGCATCTGCCCCACAAGATGGGGGTGATATTTTCAGAAGTGCCCTTCTTTAATCTCACTCAGCTTCTGCTAAAATTCAGAACTGCACCTGGCTTTTACATGCCACCTTTCATCTGAAGATCTCAAAGTCCTTTACAGAGTGGGGGGGGGCTGTACCATTATCCCCATTGTGCAGATGGGGAAACTGAGGCACACAGCCTGTGAGGTGATGTCTTCACAACAAGGCAAGGTGTGTTTCACCTGGACATAGCTGACTTAAAGCAGCTAGTGGCAACTAGCCACAGATGGTTTTTCACCTCACTGTAGTTAATTGGAGAAACCCCAGGAGAGGGATAAAAGTTCAATATCAGCTGGCTACTCTGAGGTAAAAATTTCTTGTGCTTCATCTCCACTAGGATTCTACATCAAGATAGCTCCAGTAAAGTTTAAAACAGCACAGCTCTTCTTGCACTGAAAGCAAAGCCTGAGGCATCTGCCCACGCTTACATGAAGACCCAGTGTCTGTCTCCTGAACATGGTAGGAGGACTGTTACCACTCCACCACCACCCTGCTTCATCTCAAGCGCAGTGCTCAAATTCGGTTGTCTCTGGGCCCAGCTAGCCCCATCCTGCTTAACCTGAAGCAATGCCAGAGCTGGAGATGGGAGAAAAGGATGGAGCCTGGATGAATCTGGGGCTGACTAGCAGGGAGGCAGAAGCTTAGTTCAGAAGTATAAAGCGATGAACCACAGCCTGCCTGCCCAGCTGCCATGGGAAGGGAACCTATGGGGAAATGCCAGCTAAGGGGACTCTGGACTCTCAGAGTCACACCCCAGTTTTACAGACCAATGTAGGGAGTGCTTGGAGTTCTTGGGCCAGGAACACAGGGGGACAAGGGGCCAGACCCTCCTCCCCCAGCAACCTAACCACTAGACTTCTCAGCTTTCAGGGAACCAGTCACACCCTCCATTCACTGCAGCAGCTGTTTATGGTGTTGCCTGTATGGCTGTGACTAGCACGGTACTGATGTGAAAGGGACCAATCTCACAATCGCAGGGTAAGAGTTGTACTGTGCCAGGGAGCTCTCAACCTCGGCCATCTAACCTACCCTTGCACCTGCCTGACTCTCGGCTGCTTTGGGGCACTGCCTAAATTACTGTGGCCAGTCCCCACTCACCTCTGGCAAAAGAGCTGTCTGGACTCTGCACAGCCCTTTCCTAGACCCCGGCCACAACCAGCCATGCCCCCAGCCGTCTTCCTCCCTTCCTGCTCTGTGGGGTCTCCCCAGCCAGGTTTTAGAGCCATGCTGGCTCCTTGATACTGTATAAAGGGCCTTGAGCTAGAGAGAGAATCTCACATGTAGACTTTGGAGGGGGAAATCACCAGTGACGCATTCAGCCTATCTCTGCAAATGCAGGATTGCTCCTGAGTTTGGGCCATCTGTCCCCACAATGTGCTTGAATGGCTTTGCAGGCAACATCGATGCTACACAGTAATCACAGGCCACAGAAGTAAAATGCAGCCACCTCTGTGGTGAAACACAGCAGCTGTCTCATCATGTCCAGCAGCCTTAGTCTGGTGCCAAAATAGAGGTCAGCAGAAAGTTAGCCGGTGCAGAAAGGAAGAGGTAACTACTTTGGAATATAGTCAGAAAAAAGAGCTTAACAAGTTTACCCTTGCGAAAATGCGTACTGGGATCTTTAATGGCCACAAGTGGGCAGGACCTGGGCTCTTTCTCTCTTCTGCCAGGCCATACCTTTAATAGAGTAGCACCCCCTAGCTCCACGTGAAGGAACTGGTTCAATAATGACTCCCAGAAAAACATGCTATCCACAGCAATCCCAGAAGCATCCTGGCTTCACTTTGGAAATGTCCCAGGCCAGCATTGCCCAGGCTCAGCCCTGCCTGGTGTAGAAGGCTGAGCTCATCTGCGACGGAGCAGCCCAAAGCATTTTTTAAAACGAGATGTAAACCATGAGTGAGATGCAGTTGAACTCATTCCACTGCCAACAAAAGGGAAAATTGGAACTTAAAAAAAAATGGGAATATCAGCTGGGGGATACTAGCCAGGGGGAGCCAACGCCAAGTTCCTGAGAGTTAAGGGCACTTACGGTTCAATTTCTCAGCCCATTGTCTCTTCTCTCACCAACACTTCATATGACGCCAAGCCTGTTGCCTGGATGAGACCCAAACAGGGCCAGCATGGGGGGTTGAAACGCATGCTGAGGAAGAGGGGGAAGAATGGCTGTTGCAGGAAGCATGACGTGAAGTGGGGTTTCATTAGCATCAGCGATGTTTTACAAGGCCTCAGAATCACGACTCTGCTTTTCTGATGTATTGACTGACAGCTGTCAAAAATGAAACAATACTGGAGCTGTCTTGATTGTCCCCTGCCCTGCTCCTAGTGTCATCATTTACACCAACAAGGGCATCGTGGGTGCAGAATGCTACCATACCAAAGCAAAACCTTCCGCTCCCTCCTTTGCATTCCACGTGCTACCATTGCTGCTATTCCAGGAGTTACCAGGGTTTTCCAGGTACTACACAGGATCATAGAATCCTAGGGTGGGAAGAGACCTCAGGAGGTCATCGAGTTCAGCCCCCTGTCCAAAGCAGGATCAGCCCCAACTAACTCATCGCAGCCAAGACTTTGTTAAGCCAGGACATAACAACCTCTCGGGATGGAGATTCCACCATCTCTCTAGGTAACACATTCTAGTGCTTCACCACCCACCTGGGGAAACAGTTTTTTCTGATATCCAACCTAGACCTCCCCCACTGCATCTTGAGACCACTGCTCAGTGTACTGCTCTCTGTCACTACTGAGAACAGCCTCTCTCCATCCTCTTTAGAACCCACATTCCAGAAAGTGACGGCTGCTGTCAAATCACCCCTCGCACGTCTCTTCTGCAAACCAAATAAACCCACATCCTTGGTCATGTGCTCCAATCCCTAATCATGTTGATTGTGCTCTGCTGGGTCCTCTCCAATGCATTTGCATCCTTTTTTACACTGGGGGACCCAGAACTGGACGCAATGCTTCAGCTGTGGCCTCACCAGCACCAAATAAAGGGGAATAATAACTTCTCTAGATCTTCTGGAAATGCTCCTCTTAATGTACCCCAATATGCCATTAACCTTGTTGGCTACACGGGCAGACTGCTGACCTCCTTCCCATACTGCGTCGCCTCGTGCAGTAGTCTGGGAGCTGAAGTTGTCTGTGAAAACAGAGGCAAAAAAAAGCATTGAGTACTTCAGCTTTTCCCACAACTGTCACCAGGTTACCTCCCTCATTGTACCCCCCATGTTACTATTGTTACCAAGATACTCCACATGTTACTAAGGTATTCCAGGAGCTACCATTACCATCAGGTTATGCTAGATGTTATCATTGCCGGAGTATTCCATGTACTAACCGGATTTCATGGGCATTCAATGATTCTGTCTGCAAGTTCTGCACATGCTTAAACTGCCTGGAAATTTAGATACCATCTGTGCTAGGTGAATATTTCCCAATGTATGGACTCTGGCCTTCTGGGTGGGTTATCCTGCCCTGGAAGACACCAAGCAAGAGATGCCAGGTTGACAATTCCTAGGCAGAGGGAGGCATTCACATCTCATGGGGAACACACAAGTATACACCAGATCACAAGATGTGAAAAACTAAGTTCGTTTTAAGGCTTGCTTCCATTAAGGGCACCCATAGGTGACAGGGCCCATGGATATCCGGGGCCAGACTGGAGGGTAAATTACTGCCACAAAATGTGTCCTGTGGATTTTGTAATGGTACCCATTTCATTAAAAAATTGGTGGGGGGTGGGAGTTCTGCCCATGTCACTGGCCTTTCCAACAGGACTCCAGCTGCGCAGTGCTGGGTTTCCCAGCTGCAAGCTGGGGAGAGAGATTAAAACACACTGTGTCATTTGTCCTACTCATGACAGGCAGATAAACCCTAGGCTGTCGGTCATGTGGTTTCACTTCCTAGTGCAGTGACATGAGCAGAGCTGCCACGGGCAGGTCCAGCCATTGGAAGTGCCAAGGAGGTTACAGACAGTGTCCCAGTGTGTCTCAAAACAGGCTGTGTCCCCACGTGCTCTCTGCTCATGACTGTCCCTGCACGGCGAGCTCCATGGCCTTGGCCGTACTCCCCACTCCTCTCCAGAAGGTCACGTCTCTAGTGGTACAAGCTGGTGACAGTTACGTGCAAACCACAAGAGCAGCAGGGCTGGTATTTTGTGAGGTTCTGACCGAGTGACCGTACTGGCAGGATGCAGCTGCAACAACAGCTGCCAGCCCAGTACAACATGTGCTCTGCAGCCATCCCCAGTAGGTCGCTCTGAGACAACGTATGTGGCCGGGGTAGCAAAGAGAGCTTGCAATGCAGGAGAGAAAATCTGACAGCACGGCACTTCCATTCTGCACCAGCCCAGACAATCTGGATGCTGGGAAGTAGGTGGCTGAAGCCCACCCACTGCTGAGGCCCCCCCACCTAGACTCCCAGAGTGCAGCCCAGCAGCCAAGGCAGGCAGCTGGGCCTTGTTGCAAATCAGTCTGCAGCCAAAAGGCTAATCAGTCGTCTGCTGCTAGTTAAGGACTTCTGGCTCCCTCTAAAAGGTTTCCGCCAGGCCGAGAGGGAGGAAGAAGAGGAGGAGCAGACCAGGAAGAGAGGCTGGAAGACTGAGGTTTGGAAGAGAGAAGCGGCTCAGCCAGGGACAGGGGAAAGGTGCTAGAGGGAACTGGTGGTAGAAGTGACCCAGGGAAAGGCTGCCGTGTTTGGGTCAGGGGAAAAGCCCCATCAGATGCCTCCCATCTAAGGTACCTGGACTGGAATGCAGAGTAGTGGGTGGGCCTGGGTTCCCCCCACCCTTCCCCTGGAGACCTGCCCTAGAGGAAGGACAGGGGCATCCAAAACTTCTGAAGAGAGCCTTGCTTCCCCTCTTGTCTATGATGATAATGACTCAGTGGGTGGAGACCCTTGTCTCTGGAAAGACCCAAGGCAGTGGAAAGGCCACCAGGAGTCTCTGAGGCACATAATAAAATCTGCCAGGAAGAGCAGAACCCCTGCGGGGGCTGATCAGGGACTTGTCACAGGGAAGCGTAGAGAATACGGTCACTCGGCATGGAAATTACACCTTTTAAATTACACGCATTGCCTAACAAAACAAACCAGCAGTCATTGCCTAGAAATTATGGAGATAGTGACGCCAGGGGGAAGGTTTAGTAGAGAACTTAACTGAGGTTCACCTCCACCAAGACACAGTTGGATTTCATCTGCCACCAGCTGGATTGCTTCATTAACAGCTCCTGCAACCTGGAACTGGAGCCAGGTTAAATTCTTCTTCCAATGCTATTGTTTCCACATCAGTCTATCGTGCCACGAAAACAGGAAAATCCTCCCCTTATCTGATTCCTGCTTGGCTGCTGATCCAAACCAACACAAAGGGGTTCGGCTTCTCTCCCACCATACTCTGGGATTTCTCTTGCTCAACCTTCACTCGTAATCCCCTCACAGTTGCTCTTGGCTCATTAGACACATTTTTCCCCTAGCCGACATATTTTGCATTTCCACCAGATTCTCCTTAGTCTATCTTCTTCACAGCGGCAAAATCCCTTCCTGCTCAACTGCCAGCAGCAGATCCAAGCTCCCGGGGCGGGAATAGGTCTCTCTTCATCTCCTATCATGTCCCTTAACACTTTGCCGAACCTCACGCTCCAGCTTCAGCCTCAATTTGCTGTTCATTTCCCTCCCCTATGCTTGTGTCTGAGCCCCAAAGAATGGATCAAAGCAGGATGAAACCCTTTTATTGGCTTGAACACAGGCCTACTGCCCTGCCCATGTCCCTAAGAAAGTCACTTTGCAATGGAACAAATGCCACCAGCTGCACCGCAAGGGGTGAGCAAACTTTTTACATCAGGCCTCAGTTTTCTCCTGACCCCCAACCTGGCTAATGTCATCCAAACCAATGGAAATTTTGGTTATGTTCAAATGAAAAACAAACAAAAAAATTTTTGGCACGTGTAAAACAATAAGTCTGCAGAATGTAAAAGTTTATTAATCGGTGTATAAATGTGAATACACAGACATAGAAAACTAACAGATTTCAACATTTTTAATGAGATGGATGAGTCATTACAATGTTTGGGATTCTTCTGCCCCAGGTGCAGGACTCTGCCCTTGTCCTTGTTGAACCTCATCAGATTTCTTTTGACCCAATCTTCCAATCTATCTCAGTCACTCTGAGCCCTATCCCTACTTTTTATAGGTGGGGAAACTGAGGCACAGAGCGAGAAGCTGCATTATCCAGAGTCACGCATCATCAGAGACAGGAACAAGGTGCTGAAATCCATGAGAACAGATATCATTCCAACAGCTGCCAGGGGGCCACCAGCATCTCAGTGGGATCACGCCCTTATCCTGGGGACTCTCCTGCACCCGAGATGGCTGTGGTCTGTGTAGCGTGCGAGAGGATGGGGATGTGTTTGGGTGATCAGCCGTGGAGTCTCTTCAGAGCTGGCATCGATCAGCAGGATATTTAATTGACTTTTAAGCCATGTAAACAAACACGGGGTACAATGTGCCCCTCCGCAGCAAGGGGCCTAAGCGCCATTTAGCCCAACTGTGGAATGGAGAGTTTCACCCCCAGGGAATTCTTCTATCCGTAAGAAAATTAAATCTAAGAGTCCATGAAACCAAAGCTTTGTTTCTAATGCTGCTTGGGACCTGGGATCAGCTCCTGGCCCCATCAAAGCCAATAGAAAATTCCCATTGACATCAAGGAGGCCAGAATTGCAACCCTGTGCTGCCCAGCTGCAAACAGAGACATTGAGTCCTTGGCAGGGCCAGAGCCCACATAAATTCAAGCTAATGTTTTAACCACAAGCCCAACGGGCCTCTCCTAAGGACAAGGAAGGGGTTCAGATAAAATAGGGATCACGAGCCTTCAGGCAGCGCTTACCTAACATTTGAAAATTGGATAGGAACGTGCACAGTTCCTTTTTGGAGAAGTTGAATGCAGGGAGGAAGTCAACAGGTTCCTAAGGCAAAAGGAATAGAATTGAATAGAGCATGAGCTTTTCTCTATGGGTTTTTGGGCCTGTCCTGTGGAAGTCCACAGTAGGATATATTTCTCCACTGTGTTCTACAGTGGCATTAAAAAACAAACCACCCACCCACTAGAAATGTTACTGTCTTTTCCATAAGGGGTAGGCGTCATAATGTCCCAGCTCTCAGCGCCTCTGCAGGGCTTTGCTCATGAGTATTTTGAAAGCACTGTGAGATCTTCTGACATAAGAAGGACAGAGCATTAGAAGTGCTGTTATCCATTGACTGAGAGGGTGGTAAGGCCAGAAGGGACCACTCTGCCTGACGAAGCGGGTCTTTGCCCACAAAAGCTTGTGCTCCAAAATGTCTGTCTATAAGGTACCACAGGACTTCTTGTTGTTTCTGCTCCTTTAGGCTGTTTTCTTCCATCAGCCAGCCCCCGGTGCCTCACTCAGGCATTTCTGCATCGTTCTAGTGGCTCCCCTCGTCTTACCAAGTCGCCAAGGCTTGGTAGGGGAAATGCTGCTACACCTAGAGAGTGCTACAGAGCAAGCCACCAGGCCTTTCCCATTCATACCCTGCTCCTCTTAGCCATCTGAGAGTGGAGCACTCCTGTTCGTCCATTAGGGGATGAATCAGCAGCCTGTAGCTCGGTCTCCATTAGGAGCGAGAGCCTCCTTACGCTCATTGTACTTGCCATTAATCCATCCTCAGGAGGTTGGCTGACAGCCCAGAATAGCTCTTAGGGCCACAGATGGTCTTTGCGTGCAGGGGACGTGCTTCAACCCACCCCCTCTGTGCTCCCACTGGCCCTGATAAGAGCATTGGCTGAGAGGAAGAGGCTGCTCCCCGGTGTAAGAGATGCATGGTGACCGGCTGCAACATGACAGCAGGAATGGAGCTTGCGGGTCCCTGTAGCAGTTCGCCAGGAGGTAGAAAGGCAACAGCCGGAGAGGTGAGCCCTGGAGGTGGCCCTGGGCTGTGCAGTTCACACCCGGGGCCCGTTGCAAGCAGCTTCAGACTCAGGCTGGTTGGAACTGAGGACAGAGAGAAAACTGTGATTCTGGTTCAGGAGCTAAGCCGCCAGCACCCCCCAAAATCCGACTTTTCCAAGCACGGCTTGGCCCAGGCCTAGCTCTAGGGCAACTAGCATCACTTCTCCCCCACCAGAGATACAGAGCTTCAGACGTTGCAGCAGAGTACCTGGGAGCAGCCCAGGACCCACCTGGCATGCCACTGACCTACTCTGCAACGTGAAGCAAAGGTGTTCCACTTGAGTCAGGCTCTGCCAAACCCATGGGCCTAGAACCAGTTCCATGCATTGCCAGTCTGCTTGGCTCAGCTCCCCTGCACAGCTGACATCTGACTGCATCCCCATGAGTACTGACGATGCTGATAGGCAATTAGCAGCAGGAGAGATAAGGCCCTGAGCTTTGATGCTGCCAGATGCAGAGCACCCTCCTCTCCCCTTGCCTTCAGTGAAAACAGGCGGGGAAGTGCTCAGTCCCCTTCATCTGCAATTAGAATCGTCTGCGTATTCTCTTAATAAATATACCTTTTGGTGCACGTGTGTCGTTTAGAGTGCATGAGAAAAAAGGAAGCCTAGTCACCAGGTTGCCGGCCTGGGAAGAACCAGAGCATCTTGCACAAAGGTAAGGCATTATGTTCCCTTTTCTGCTCTGCAGCAGCAAGAGTAGGATGCAGCAGCAGCTTATTTACACACAGCCCAGGCCTCTGGCTGTTTTTAGCTGATGGACTGTTTCTGTGGGTGGCTGGAATGCCATCCATCTCCTAAGGTTGCAAAAACGCAGCCCACGGTGCCAATACGGAGGGTGGAATTCTTTTGATAGCAGCAGACGCTGCAGCAGCGTGGCATTCCATTCACTCCGCGAAAGGGCCAGCACAGAGTGACAAACCCCACCACCAAGTAGGGGACCCCAGAAAACTCAAAGGCGATTTCCCCTTATAGTTCTCTTCAGCACCATCACAGGACACTGTGGACGCATGCTGGCAACTGGGGGGTTGTTATTTGGTACCTGTGGACTGGTGTCTATAGGCACTTGTTTAGGGAGCAATCCTTACCCTGCAAAAAGGGCCAGTGGCCCAGATGATCTAGTGGTTATCTAGGCAGAGGGACCCCTGCAGGAATTCCCTTCCTTTCTTGTTTGGGGTTAATGTCCTGTGTGCCACCACCACCTACAGAGGAGCTGCCAGTCGGGAGGGTCCTGGCCAGCTCCAGGAGGGAGAGAACTGAAATTCTGGCAGGGCAAGCAGAGAGTATGCAGATGAGTCGTACTGCTGGTACGATCCAGAAGGAATTGATAATGGCTGAGAGGTTTGTGGGCATGTCCCCTCTCACCTGCTGTTTTAAACTTGCTGGCACTCAGCAACAATCACAATAACAGTGCCCCGCTGCTGATTCTGCAGGGAGCACAAAAGTCCTCGGTTCAGGGCTAATTCTTCCCCTGATGTAAATCAGCCTGATTGCAGTGGACACAAGCCAGAGATCTAGCACCACATCATTTATCTCTGTCCCTGTGTTCAGGGTTGGGCAAGCTTCCCCAGGTTCCAGGCTTGGGCAAAGAACAGGGTCTGGATAATGGACAGTACAACACGTGCATTTCCTACAACTTCCTGCATTCAGGAGGCCAAAGAATGTTGAGCATCTGACAGCCTGTTCCCCTGCATGCCGCCCTGCCCCCTGTAATAGAAACCTTGACATTAGGGCTGTAATCTGCTTCCCTGAGGAATGCCAGGCCTGCCTCTGGAGAGATGCAGCTTGCTTTATTTGGACGTGCAGTGCTGTGGGTGGCAGCGGTGTGACCTGGCAGCTGCCCTGAGAAGTTACACGTCTTTTTACCAAATGAGTCTCATCTTCTTTCGCTTTGCCACGACCCTCCTTCCCCTCAGTGTGGGGATCAGATGTTCCAGGCATAGTAAACAGAGGGGATGCAGCAGACGGCCAAGCCCTTTTATAGCTCTGCCTTGGAAAGCAGCACAGCGCACCCTCCTCCAAACAAGGAAAGGTCTTGCCTCAGCTCCTCGCCTGGGCTGGCTGAACCATTGCCCCATGCTTCCCAAGAGGGTCCGGCTGTGGGATGGGCTCCCAGAGGAGACCAGGCCAGTGCAGAGTCTGACTGCGGGCAGGAAATGTTGCATAGGCTTCCTCTTTGGGAAGAGAGCTCCACCTAAACAATGCTCCTAATGCAAACACCACATTTATTCTCCATCCCTCTCTTAAATAACACACACACACACACACACACCCTACCCCCAACCAGCATTCTGAACCCATAAAGGTAGGAGTGGTAGAGACACCAAGAAACCCACCAGGGACTATGCTCTTAGTTTTACATGGGAGGTGCTCAGACATTTTAGTGACGTAGGGGGGTAGGTCCCAGTTCTTAGTTTACAGCGCAATATAAAATAATTGGCCACATTGCAACTCACACCAACTGAGACTCTGGTCCCATATGTACAGGCCCAGAAGGATTTGAGATACACTAACATAAGAAGAAGAAAGCCTTCTCCACTGCTCCCTGGGCTGTCCCAGTCCTATGAAGGCAGTGAAAATTTCAGTCTGCAGAAATCTCTGTTCATCCTCTTTCATCCATACTGATTCAGCATGAGTGGTCCCTGTCCCTGCGTAACCACTGCAGCACTGAGATGAGGAATGGCACGTTCCGTGAGGTTATTCTGCTACATGAGTAAGAGTCACAGGTCACATCATGGGCTCACAATTCACACAACCCAAAGTATACGGCTTTGACTTCAGATTGTTCTTCCTGATTAGATGAGCGTCACAAGGGCTGTGTCTGCTTGGTCACAAGCATGTGCTCCTCAGATGGTCTCAATTCACCCAAATGCCTAGTTGCTTTGTGTACCTCCAAGAAAAGGGCCAGGGGTCGAGGCGGTGCTTGGTGATATTTTTTTTTAACTGGGGTCTCGGAGTACGCCAGGCTTCAAAGAAGCAGCCCCCTTTGCAAAGCAATGCTGCTCAGCCTGCTTTGGGAAGGGGGACCTGCAGAGATTCCTACTTCCAGTGACATGTTTCAGTAGGGCAGCCGTCTTAGTCTGTTACTTCAAAAACAAGGAGTCCTGTGGCACTTTAAAGACTATCAAATTTATCCAGGGCAGGTTTATCCTACAGGGGAAGCTGGAATTAAGGTGCGCCATTACAGCTACCTTCGTTATGCAGCCAAAGCTCATGTACCTTAATCTGGGCGTCTGCACTCTCTCCACTAAGGGAGGTTAAAGAGAGCCTGGGCTCCTGTCGACTTCCCTTACTCCTAAGAAGGGAGAAGAAGTACCGCGACTGAGGGGGGCACCCTCTAAATTTGATTCTCTGCAGCCCAACTAGGTGCACTAAATCAAGCTCCAGGTGATTGACCGCGGCAGGGTCGATCTTCCCTGCAGTGTAGCTGTACCCTCAGTCATAACTTTTGGTGGGCTGCAGCCCACTTTGTCAGATACAAGGCAGAGGGGGTTCATGCAGCTGGCAAAGTGGGGTCCAGCCCCCGAAAGCTTATGCCCATCTACATTTGGTAGTTACGTTTCTATCAGTGATGTGAATCAGGCTCGGAATAGGCCTCAGGCTAGCCGGCATGCAGATAATGGCCTAACGGAACAACATTCCAGCTGAGCGCTGTTCTGGAAAGACATGCACAATGCCATTGGTAGTGGACACACAAAGAGAGCTTGTGTTATGCCCAGAACTATGAATATTTCTTTCAAGCAGGCGGAGCTGGAAAAATGTCTGAATGTCTATTTTTGCCACCTCTGCTTCACCCACTCGAAACATTGACATCATACCAGGCTCCTACGGAGGCAGTCGGTCGCGAGGCGTGGAACGGCATGCCGGCGCTCCGGCAGTGTCTCTGGGGAAGCGGGGGAAATGGCTACTTAGCCTGAGAAGGGTGGAGCCACCCACTTTTGTGAGGGAAGAATTCACATGTGAAAATGGAGGTTCCGCCACCTTCCTTCTGTTCCTTTGAGAAAGGCCAGGTGGAACTGGAGCACAGGCCCGGGATGTCTTGGCGTAATCTCCCCACTCCCACCCAAGCCTGCGTTTTCACTAGCTTGGGCTGCACCAAAAGGTTTCCATGCAACACTAGGCTTCAGCTACCCAAGGGCAGACAACCCTTTTGAACCAATGCCTCCATTTCATGCCCAGGTAGGACCAGCTACCCTCACTCTTGCCCTTAAAGACCTGGATTAGTGACAGAAACTAATGCAGAATCCCATGGCCTCGTTCACCTGTGGAATGAGATATTTTCAGTCTATCACCAGCCCACCACCTTCACAGAATTCCCCAACTTCCGTGGCCTCTGTCAGAGATCTTCTTCCTCTTTGTTGCTCTGGAGAATTTCTCTAATCCACTGGGTCCTCTTTGGAGACCTGTAATGCTTGGGGTATATATACTCATGCAGGCTGGCACACCAGTGTTGCTTGCCTATCTCACAGTGTCCAGTTAACTCAGTCAGCATGTCTGGATTTCTAAGGGAGGAGTCTGACTAGCCACCGGTCATCTGGCTGAACTCCGGGCTGCTTAAACGCATGGTTTCTGCTAAGCGCAAACCTGGGTTCCATTCCCACCCCTGGGATGACGCCGATCTCCAGTGAGATGGCGAGAAAGCACCTCTCTTTTCCATGGACCCTGCTTTATGCCAAAATTAAGGTTCTCATTGCTTGTCGTTAGTGTAAAATACACCTGATTTTACAAAGTTGATAATGGTGCATCTATTCCTCCTTTACGTTGTGAGCTGACACCTTAGACCTGCAAACATGGCACGGTCTCCCTACATCTCTGTGGGGTTGTATTTATTAACCAAAAATAAACATTCGACTGTGGGTTTCATGCTTCTAATCTCACCAATCATTTCTCCCGTCTGGCATAGGAAAAATTGGCCTGTACCCCATTTATAACACACGATACAAGGACACAGGCTCAGCCTGTTAAGATGCCAAATAACTAATAGGGCCAATGAAGGATTCATTTTGGAAGTGTGCTGATAACTTGAGATTCGTCTGGGAAAGGTGATGCTTCAGAGGAACACTCCCTCCAGCATCCTTTTGCCAATGCCCCAGTCTTCCCAATCTAACTGAAAAGGTGATGCTTCCTTACCCAGTACGAGGAAGCTCTTGAGGAGATGTGCTAACTCTGACGGAGCTGGCGCTCTAAAAGTAGTGTGGCCATGGCAGCAGGAGCAGTGAGACAGGCCAGCTCCCCAAGCAGGTCTGTGGTCTCAGATGGGCAGCAAACACATCTCCCACGGTGGGGATAATACCATCAGCTTGAAGTGTACACACAACCTAAGTCATGAGCCATCCAGTCACAATAAGGACCATTAAAATCTGGAAGAAAAGTGTTCCTAATTCTCCACTATTTCCTCCCTCCAATGACCTCCAGGGTTTTCTCTGAGTCAGGATGTCCCCAGTTTTTCAAGCTGAGAACATGAGGCGTTACCACACATTTCATGAGGAAACAATGGGGAACTTATCGCATCTTAAACGATAAGATGAGATTTCCGTGCCCAGGTTTCTATTGGCAAGTGACTGATTTTCTGAGGTCTTTTACTTAAGGTCCATTCAGAAACCTTTCAGCAAACTTGAGTTGTTTCCAGGGAACTTGGGGCTGAGCGTCATCTCTCTCTTGGTAGAGAAGAGACAAGGATCACTCATAATGACTACAAAGTGGGATGTTTAGGAGACTGATGGATGACAAATTCAGTGTTTCCTCATGAGTTGTTCCCCAAGCCACTCAAAATGTGGCTTTTCTAACATTGAAATTTTGGGTGGGTTGCAATAAAAACAAAGCCAGCCCCAGGCCTACAACCCTTCCCCACCATGGACCCAAACTGACAACAAACAGTCTTCATACTCCACAAGCACCAAAACCCACTATAGCTTCATTAGACACCACCCAGAGTTCCATGATCCAGTCGGTGGGCATCCCAGGAGAATCTGCCTGGACACAGGTGGATGGGCTGTTTTTGCAAGAGCCTACTTCTGTACAGCAAGGCCAGTGACTGGTGGCACATCCCACCCCAGCCCCCAGAACTCAGAACGGTGCCCCAGAAGCAATTCAAAGGGGCTCTGATTGCTGCTGCAGGGGCAGCTGGGAGCTTTGGGCCCCTTTAAATATCTGGCCACCCCCTTGTCAATGGGCCTGCTTCTGTACCAAGGAGTTAAAAACCTAAACTGAGTCCTAAATAAAAGCCCACGTCCATCCTACTTGCGTCTCAGTGTGTGTAAGTGTCACCTTTAGGTGAAATCTGCCAATATTCCACTAAAACAGGCCAGGCAGCCCCTGGCTTGCAACTGTTTAATGAGCTGAGCATGTGCTTTCAATATGCCAGAGTCAGGAGCAGTTACAGCATAATGAGGGTCCTTTAGAGCAGCAATTAGCTGTGAGGCCCCTATTTTACATTGCAACAACTGACTGGTGCGGCCACATCTATGGACAGCTTCTGGGACTTTTACAGAAAAGTAACTTTTCTTTTCAAATGCACATTCTGTCAAATGCACATACCTGTCCAGCACCAGCGAGGGAAACACTCCCTCTTGCCTCACCCCAGGTTTTCATTTCGCCTATGTTGTATGTTACACCCCAGGTTTCCGCTTCTATTTCATCCTACATCTCCGAGTCCGGAGGCACATTACACACACGAGTGAATTTGGCTCTGATTCAGCGTGCGCTTAGCACATGCCCAAATCCCATTGGCTTCAGTGTGACTTAAGCTCATGATTGAAGTGAAGCATGGGCTTCAGTGCTTTGCTGAAATGGAGCCTTAAACCTTCCCATCTTTGTGAGATGTGGGTTATTAATTATAGTTCACATGCTTTCAAGACGGGGGAAACTGAGGCATAGAGTGGCAAAAAGCTTTGCCTATCTCAGGCAGAGATCCTCTGAAAGAGTCCTCCTTCCCCGCTGATTCCAAAGCCCCCGTGCTAACAAGTGGACAACACTTTATTGCCTGCAGTCAGGAAATGACGTGAATAATCCCCTGCATGGATAAACATGGTGGTCTGGCTGGAATAGGAGAATGGTAACAGACACATGGGACGTTTCCCCTCTATAGCATTTCAAAGCCAGCTGGTCTGTGGCCTTTGTGAATGAAGCCAAAATGTTAAGGGAGCATAAGGTGCCTGAGTACCTGACTCCAGGAGGGCTTGGCGACCCCTGAAAATCCTGTCCTAAATTCTGCGTTTGGTAGTTTTCCGACAGTTCTCGATGTGCTGCTTATATGATATTTCAGAGACTGCACCATTCTGACATACCAGCAGGGAGCCCGTGGGAGGCTGCTATGCCCAGCCCACTGTATCCCACCCACCGCCCTCCCACAGCTGCAGGGTTCCCTGCAGCCGGTGCCCTGTCTGCACCCACCAGGAAGTACTGCTGTGATGACACCTGTGATTCCCAAGAAGAGTTCAAAGCCAGAGGTGGAAAAGAGCAGCGGCAGGTCGGAGAGAGCCCCTTCCCCACTCCCCGGACAATTCCACACTCTGTCCCTGCCCTGGGAACTGGAGACTCCCTGGAGCTGTCCGTGGGCCAACCTTACCCAAAGTTTCAATAATTCCTGGTTGAAAATTTGAGCAAAGCCAATACATTCCCTCAAAGCATTTTAATTTAAATGACACAGCATGTTCCAGTAGAAAACGTCCATCAGAAAGTTTTCCTCCAGGTCCACTCATCTTAAACTTCCTGGTGAGGCAGTGAAATATTCAATTCCCATTTTACACACAGGCCTGGATAATTTAAGTGACTTGTAAATATAACAGAGAATCAACAGCACAGCAGAGAATAGGTCCCAGACAATCCAACAAGTTGAACTCTAACCTCTAGACCACACTTCCTGTCTGAAGAGACCTGAATTGCCAGGCCCTTTTACCAGCACTCAGTTCTCTCTCTCTCACACACACACACACACACACACACACACACACACACACACACACACACACACACACACACACACACACACACACACAAAGGCACACTCTTGCAAAAGGAAAACAAAAGAGTTCTTCAATCACATTGGCCACTATTCCTGGGAGTTAGAGATGATTTTAGCCTCCTACTGTATTTTTTCCACTCACTGAGCTGATTATAAATAGCTCTGGTTTCCTGCAGTTGCCAAATAAGCAGCCCATTTCCCCAGAGACAAAAGGTGATGGAGAAAGTTGTGGGTAACACTGGGGTTGAGGGAGGCAAGCCCCCCAGCCCCACCAAGGCTCCACCCCTTCTGCCCAAGTTCCCCCCCTTGGGAGCCAAGTGTCTCCACTGTAAGGGTAGGCCCCCAGCCCAACCTCCTGCCCCAGCAGGCAGCAGGTGCTCCCACACTCCCCAGAGCACAGGGAGAGTGAGAAGCCCCAGCTCTGTACGTGGCAAAAGTCGTTTAAGTTGTTACCCCGAGCCCCAGGCTGTACTGATTTCAGAGAATCATAGAATTCTAGGGCTGGAAGGGACCTCAGGGGTCATCTGGTCCAGCCCCCTGCCTAAAGCAGCTGGGTTTTGTTTTTGTCTCCACCAAGGGCCCTGGACACCATTTGGATAGTGTAACCAGGTGTAAGTAATTTACATCCACCTCCAGGTCACTTTACACTGCTGGAATGAGTCAAATGGGCCTGGGTGTACAGGCGAGTCAGGCTTTGTCTACACAGGCAACTGAGCGACAAAGCTGTTTTAGTTCACACCCCCTCTGCACACGCAGTGACAAAATCCTTGCAAGGCAATCGGCACTAGTAGGGGGTGGAAGGATTTTGTCCGCGCACATGCTGACAAACAATGTTTGCGCTGTCCTCAAAAGACACACATACCGTCAGGCTGTCTGACTTAAACAGCGTTTTGTGCCCACTTTGCTCTGGTATAAATGACCAAACAAACTACAGGGCAAAAGAGAATCACTGACTTTGATATGATGATAGCCACATAAATATACCAATGGACTGTTGGACTCGCTCCATTTTGATTTGCTTTAATGTAAGCTTGCCCTGGACACCTGAAGCCAATACTCTAAGAGCCAGTTGATTACACTCTTAATTATTTATTATCATTATGTTCTGATTCACTGATATCTTACATAGTCATTTATACCAGCGAAAAGCCATTTACAGCGGCTGAATGGGTGTAAGGTGTTACTAGCTCGGAATAGGAGCGTAGTATGTGCACTTTGGGGTGATCTAAATGATGACACGGGGTGCAAAGGAGCAGATAATAAGATCCAGACTGTGTATCTCTGTGATGCGCCTCTATATATGTGTCTGTTGTGTTCTACCTTCTACCCCTGGCGGGGGGATTTGCCAGGACGCTCGTGAACAAATCAAGTAGCATTCCGTACACCAGACTAGCGTCATTCTGCCGTTCATGCAATCATCCAAATGAGTACACGAGGGTCTCTGAAGGGTATGGCTGTGAAAACCACTCCCAGTCCGTTGCAGAGGAACTTTAATGCAGGCCAGAGTGGTGAAGCAAAACACTTAAGAGGTGTTTGTCTAACTGCAGGCAGTTGATTTCAGCTTGCTGGGAGACATCTGGGAGCCATATGGTAACACCCGGAAGGGGGGTTTACTGGAGAAAATAAGCCTATTGCCTTTAATTGGGGGGCCCCCTGATGCTGAACACCTCTGGAAAAGCACGCCTGCCGTGTCTGCAGGAGAGCCCCTGACAAGCCTAGTGGGGCTGCTGTCTTCTTGGGGCCTTACTGACTCCTGGGTTGTCCCAGTGACACTGGCTTTCTGGGATTCACCGCTTGGCCTTTGACCTGGCGCATGGCCTCCACCGCTTGGGCTGCTGTGCAGTCCTGGTCTGCGTTGGGGCCCAGCCTTCCGCAGCTCATCTTGCGCCACTAGCAGCTTGACGGTGGGAGAGGTGAGGGTGGTGTAGGCTGGCCACCGGCGGCAGCGGCAGATCAAAGGGCTGGGGAGGCCGATATTCGCCGAGAACAAACTCTGTTCTGGAACCCGGAAAATAGACACGTTTAGAATGTGGCAGGTGTGACCCACGCACCTCCTGGGGGTGGCTCACTGCCCACGGAGGGGCACCTGGACCACCCACAGAGCGAGAGAGTTAGTCTCCTCTACAGCCTGAACCAGTCACAAGCTGGCTTTTAGTGCCGAGCACGGCGGCTCATGCGCTAGCTCCAGAGTCCCAGCCGTGCTGGTGCTGCCATCCGCACTCCCCCCAATAACGGCTCCCATGCAGGGCAGGCAGGCTCGGCCTTCAGGCAGGATGACTGAGGCAGTTGCCTTGGGCCCTGCACCTTCAGGAGCCTGTGCTCCAATTGAAAATAGCCTCCACCCCCAACCGGCCAGGTCTCACTGCCAGCAGGCCACCTGGGGCCCCACCCAGTGGATGGGCCCTCCTGGGCCAGCCCTGAGGGCCGGGACAGCTTTTTCCTTTGCACTTGTACAGATGCATGTCCTAGGCAGTCCCAGGGTGAGCAGCAGCAAGCACGTGAACTGCCAGAGCTGGCCAACATGCCGAGGGAGCGCTCCTGCCTTCAGCACCGCTTTGGGTGATGGGAGGAAAGCTCCCCATCATGGCCAGTGAGTTCCGCCAAGGCCTGCCCTCTTCCCCACTCCTTGATTTGTCCAGCCACCATGAAGCAGTGTTAGAGGGCAGGCCAGGGGTTGGGTGTTTGGCCGGGGAGGGGATGCAGGAGGAAGGGAGAGTGCAGGAGCGCACTGGGGGTGGGAGAGCTGGGTGGGAGGGGGTGCAGGAATGAGCCAGGGGATTGGCAGCTGAGTACAGGAGTAATTCCGGACCTGCACTCAGGAGAGCGAGGTACTGCAGCTGTGCCCGAGGAACCAGTTGTGTGGCTGGGGCTACCACCCCTTCTTCATGTCTGTTAAAAAGAAGCTACGTATCCAAGGAATTCAGAGCTCTGCCGTTTAAGCAGGTTGACCTAGTGGCCAGTGGCCGGGACTCGCATGCAGAAGACCCAAGTCCTATTCCTAGGCGTGCCCTTGCCTCATATGTGACCAAATCGCTGCCTAGCTCTGTACTTCACTTTCCCTGTCCATGAAATGGGGATAATGACCCTGATCACCTTTGTAAGGCTCTTTGAGGTCTACTGATGACCAGCGCTAGGTATTCTTGTCCACTGATGGCCAGAGATGTTCTCACTGTTCCAAACAGCCCCCCTTGGAGGGCCATCTGGAACTACGTCAAGCTGGAGTCCTCACGTCTAAATTAACAGAACGAAGAAAGGCAAAAGAAATGCAGCAACAGCAACATTCAATGTTTCTGTCGAGATGTCAAAGGTCAGCTGGAGACTCAGCACCAGAGCTTAGCTTGGTATTAAAACTTTCCATCTCTCCCGGATTTCAGCTCTACCACAAGACACAGCTTCTTCTCTGGTATGTAAACAAGCCAAACAGAAAGCTATGAAAGCTGGCGGATATGACTAGCAAGATTAGAGCCAGAGCGTATGTCCATGCTGCGGCTGTGAAGGGCATACCTGGGGTAGCTTTACCTCTGCTAGCATGGCCAAAGATCGCAGTGTAAATGTAGCGCCATGGGCTTCGTCACAAGGTGTTCCAGCACACTGGGGATCCTTGGTACTGACTTGTGTTGCTGAAGCCCACAGAGCTTCATCCACGCTGCTATTTTTGGCCATGCTAGCTATGCCAGGCACGCCTCCCTTTGCTGCAGTCCCAGCTTGGCATGCCACAGACACTCATTTCAGCTTCACCTTGGAGAGAAAATCCAACAAAGAAAGTCTTGAAGAACCCATCAAACATGCCTTGAGAAATCAGACTTTTACGTCCCTTCCTAGGGTTGAATTGAAAGCCTGTCACCAAACCCACTCATTCTTGCCTGGCAGCAATTTTTCATTTAAGAACTGCAGAGGCCGCAGGCAGCTATAGAATTTCCTGTGTGCATGTAATTGCTTTTATCTTTACTAGCACTGCATAATAAATCACAACAATTATATCATTAGTGATTAAATATTTACAGGAGTAAAAGCTGCTTTTGCTTAAACAAGCAGGTTATTGGGCGTGGGAAGCTGGAGAAAAGGCCCCATTGATCAGTGTATCAACAATCAGTGTAGCCCTGTGGAATAAACACTCTACTGAACTGGGGGATGCTTCCACCCCAGCAAGTCCTGGGTAACAGACTAGGAGCCAAGGGCCATCCAATGAGATGATTCGTTGCCATCAGAGTTACAACTGCCTTAGCAATTCATTCCATCCCAGGTTCTTCTCCTGCCCACAAAGCAGTTATCAGATTCCCCAGGAGGCAGACAGGAATACAAGGGAAGTGTCCACAAGATGTTTTTACTGAGACAGTGTCCACACCGTGAAAGACCTTGAGAATCGACTTTGTGCCTGTTCTATGGGCATGTCAGAGACTTCCTTTCTCCAGGGCCGTTCATCTCCAGGTGTGCTCCTAAATCCAACCCCAGTCTCTGTGCCTCGGTTAAGTGGAGATAATACTACTTCTTTTCTCACACTATTCAGCTAAGGAGCAGAACAAAAGAACTAGGGGGTCAGTAAATGAAATTTTTGGGTAGCAGGTTTAAAACTAACCAAAGGAAGTTTTTCTTCACACAGCGCACAATAGGCCTGGGGGAACTTCTTGCCAAAGGAAGGTGTGAAGAGCAAGACTCTAATAGGGTTCAAAAAAGAACTAGTCAGTGGCAGAAAGTGGTGCAGAACCAAGGAGTCTGGGCTCCCAATCATCAGTTCTAATTACTACATGATTTTGCTAGGCCTCGTTGAGAATGGAAATCGTGCTTTTCTCAAGCCTATCTTCTGCTCACATTGCCGGTGGCATAACAGTGTGCCAGAAAAGAACCATCGGTGTTTGTTTTCAGTGCTCTGTGTTGACCCACAGATTGTGCATTCCCAGCTCCAAGAATGTCAGAGAACCCGGCAGCAGTTGTCCTGTGTCCTTATTCCTGCCGCCTCTGGACTGCTTGGCTGTCTCAGACAGGGTGCACGCACGCAGGCTGGAATTTGCTCCGGTAAATGCTGTTCTCCTGCTCATGCTTAAGAACATGGAAGTCCCTGAGATAACTGGCTGCTGGTCTCTCCTATTTTCTGTCTCCCTCCCACCCCTCCCTTCCTTCCTTCCTGTGACTCGCTCCACACTTGTCAGCAAGCCCATTCTGAGCAGGATAAAGCTGAAATGATTTCAGTCACCCGACTTGAATTAGAAGAATCTTTGAGTACACCCCAAGGGCATTCTTCATTTCCCAGCATTACTAACTTGTCCAAAGTCTACTGTAGGCCTTTCCTTATTGCTTCTGAGTGGAATCCCCATAGTGATACTGCATGAGCCAGATTCAGCTGCAATGTGCGGCTAAGTCTCTCAGAGCACTAGTGGAGGTAATGTGAGTAGACCAGCTAGGGAAGATAGTAAAGGAACAGAAAACACACTTTTTCAGAGCGCAGAGCATAAAGGCGGCCATACTGAGTCAGACCAAAGGTCCAGCTAACCCAGCATCCTGTCTTCCAACAGAGGCCAATGCCAGATGCCCCAGAGGGAGTGAACAGAGCAGGTACTAATCAAAGTGATCCCTCCTCTGTCACCCATTTTCCGACTCTGACACCATCCCTGCCCATCCTGGATAATAAGTATTGATGGACCTGTCCTCCATGCATTTATCCATTTCTTTTTTGAACCCTGTTAAAGTCCTGGTCTTCACAACATCCTCTGGCAGGGAGTTCCACAGGCCAACCATACGCTGCATGAAGAAAAGCTTCCTTTTATTTGTTTTAAGCCTGCTACTTATTAAATTCATTTGGTGACCCACTAGTTCTTATGGGAACAAGTAAATATTTTTTTATTCACTTTCTCCATACTGAAGAAAGTCAGACTGGATTTGGTAAGGAGTACTGGTTGAGAACAGATGTAATTTTTTTTTTTAGAAAAAAGTTGAAATATTTGGTTTTGAACTTTTTTAAAAGGAAATGTTTCGACTTTTAATTTTTAAGCCAGCATTGTGTTTCAAAATTTAGCTAATTTAAAATAAGAGAGTACATAAAAATGACCCTAAACTAAGTGATCTCCCCCCAAAATTACTTGGAAGGATAAACAAGCCTTTTTGTTCCTCCTGAAACAAAGGCAGTGGGTGGGGTGTCAATGTTTTGGGTTTTGGCGCATTTATCGGTTTTGGTTTGGACTGAACATCTTTTTTGTTGCAGTTTGGCCCTCACTGAAAAATCCCTTACTCGCTCAGCTCTAAGATCCAATCATTTGTATTCTTTATGAAATAGGAAAACTTGCAGAATAAATGTTAAGGTTGCTTAGATCTCTGGTGCACAGGTAGGTGAGATCCTCCATGCATAAGTGGGAGTGATCATTGCGATTTTCTTTAAATCTTTTTTTTTTGCACAGCACAATGTCAATTTTGATGAACATTTTCAATTTCTGATCTGGGGACTCAGACAAAAACTGTTATTTAAAATCAACTCTTTGAAACAAAGCTATATTTTCTGTTCCCAAATTTTCAAAAGGTCAGGGTGACATGTCAAACTGGTTTGTTTTCATGAAAAAATATCAAAATTTTCCACTCTGGTGTTTGCAATTTGAAAAATTCAGAATTTGTCATTATATGAAAAATGTTTGCCCTTTCTATTTTTCATTCCTTTTTCCAAGCAAAAAGTCATTTGAAAATGTTGACAGTTCCCAGGAAAGGGCAATTCCAATTTTCCCCTCCAAAAAAGCCCTATTTATGAGAGTTTTAAAGGCATCTGCTAAGGAGGAGTGACGCTGTTAATCAGTGCTTGCATGTGATACATTTGCACTATAGAAAATGTATTTAAATTCTGTGTGTGCAAATCCAGTGTTGCACATGGAGGTCCACTGTGTAACAACAGCAGGATTGGCACCAAAGGCAACAATGATGACTCTGTGTTTGAAGACACAAGAAACAAGGGCCTGATCCTTTCACTGACTTCAGTAGGCTGGGGATCAGGTCTGGAGGAGAGCTAACACTCAAACTGAAAACCAGGCACCCAGCCGCTCAACCACACTGAGCTGTGAATTAAATATAGAAATTAAAAAGGCCATGGAAAATAACTCTGCTCCCCCCACAGGCACATCCAAAACTTAGTCCGTTTCCATTCCACAGCCCCAAGCCATCCTGCTGTGAAACAGCTGTGCGCTGCATTCCAGCGCATCTTGGAGAAAGCCACAAACGGTCACTGCTGTGCAGTAGTACCAAAGCAAATCAAAACATGACACTGTCGGTGTTGTAAAGCAACAGCTAGCGGGGCCCTTCTTTCAAAGATCTCTGTGTGTGAGTGAAGTTAGGAAAGCAAATTGATTGTAGTTTATATGCAGAGCCCCTGAAAATATGAGAGGGGATTTGCAGAGCGAGCAAAGGCACGGTATAGGGCCCACCTTAGGGAATTTACAGTGCAACAGATGAAAGCAATAAGCTATATAGGAGACTGCAGAATAAGGAAGAACATGAATTGCATGAACAGCAGTATGACTTGGTCTAGGCATGTGCAAGTACCCTTTACATTTATATCGTTTTTCAAAGGAGTACTTAGCTGAGCCACACTAAACCAAAACCTGCATCCAGCCACTTGCTCTTCTGACGTAAAGGGAATCGACAACTTCTCAGTTTTGTGTCAGTGTTCGCAATGGGAGGGTGCCTGTGTGCGCTTCTTTTGGGTCTTGTGATATCGAATTGGGATTGCATGGAATTACTCTGATAAGGGGAAAACACTGCCATTTGCATGTGATGTATGGTGGCCAAGGTTTTCCAAAGAACCTATGGACTTGAACTACTCAAGAATAAAACCTTTTGTGGACTCTCATGTGCTTTGGACAGCAGCACTGACTTAACTACATGTGACAAAACGGCAGGGCCTTAACATTTCTGTGCCTAATTGTGAAGTGATGGGTGATGGATGGATAGTGTTGCTTTAGATCAGTGGTTCCCGAAGTGTGGTACACAAAACGATTTCCAGGGGTATGCAGCGGAAAATATATTACTAAAAATCAGGGGGAAGGCACTGGGAGAGGGGATATGCTGGTCAGGCTGACGTCCCGAAAGGGGTACGTGAACGTTTTACGTTTGGGAAACATGCTTTAGATTATTGTGGGTATGGGGGAGGTGTTGCTCCAATCAAAGTTAAGGTGCACACCCATGTGTGTGTGGCTCTGAGTTCCAAACCCCCTCTTTCCCAAGCACTCCATCCGGGTTATGAACTGTGGTTAAAGCATCCCAGGTGTTTCTCTCCTGACCTTCACCTCCAGTCCTCACTGTGTTGGCACCCAGCAAAATGACTTGCAAGCTACACTCCAAGACTGGATAGCTAGGAGAACAACACTGACGTCTTGGAAGTCCGTACACGTTCCCAGTTTGACTCCTCAAGGCTTCTCTAACTTTTCCTGGTGGCAGTAGTTCTAGGGAGACCACAGAAGCCCCCTAAAATCTTCCCCACAGCTACCCAGCCCAAAGGTCAAACATTGCACATAAGTAAGGGGGAAACAGTACAGCATCTTCACCCTTACTGTTCTGCCCTCAGAGCTAAGCAGCTCACCCCTCCAGAGTACAATCCATGCCCCCTATAGTTAAAAAAGTATGTATCTACAAGATATATATTCTCTCCTATAGACAACCTCCCAACCTCATGAGGATTCTAACCAATAGCCACAGTCTATACCGCAGGAACACCAGTCCTGGGACTTTTCCTTGCAACGAAGCCCGCTGCCAGCTTTTTCCACATATCTGTTCTGGCAATACCATCAATGGACCTAACCAGGTTATTCACAAAATCATGGACACATTCTCATGCTCCTCAACTAACATCATATATGCCATCTATGTGCCACAGATAAACTATTTTGCTAGTCTTTGAAGTGCTACTTGACTGCTTTTCATTTTGATTGTATATGCCATCATGTGCCAACAATGCCCAGATGCTTTGTATATTGGACAGACTTCAGACTCTCTCAGACAAAGAGTTAATGGGCACAAAACCGACATCAAAACATTCCTGATGCACAAACCAGTTAGTCTACATTTTAATGGAGTGGGCCATTCTGTTAATTACCTAAGAGTCTGGGTTTTATTGAAGAAGAATTTCCAGTCTGCTTTACAAAGAGAAGCTGCTGAACTCTCTTTCATATTCAAATTCGACACATTAACACGTGGTTTGAACCGGGATGCAAATTTTCTGGGACATTATAGGGGCTCTTTGGCACACTTGGGTAATCTAATTTTTGACTCCCTACCCCCGCCCCTCTGCTCTCTGATTTGCTCACCTTGATAATTTTTTTTCTGATGTGTCTACTTTGATTACTGTTTTGGTTCTCTGTGCCTTAAATATTGAGACTGTTCTGGTCTGGCTATGGTCTGAAGAAGTGGGTCTGTCCCACGAAAGCTCACCTAATAAACTATTTTGCTAGTCTTTAAAGTGCCGCTTGACTGCTTTTTGTTTTGACATCTACAAGATGGATAGCACCACTCTCCCAATTTCCTGTCTCATCCACCTGAGGCCTTTTCCCCACCCCCAACGGGAAGAGGCTGGCACTGACCCCAAGTGACCAGATAGCAATTGTGAAAAATCAGGCTACTTTCTTTTGAGGGGTAAGGATGGGGGTAATATTTGCCCGTGTGAGATAAAGCCCCTAATACAAAGACAGTCCATATAATAATGGACAACTGGTCACCCATAGTGGGACCCACCATGTGTTTACAGCAGGGACAGCAGATAGATGAACCAGGTGCCAGCTAAGGGGTACACAGCTGCAGAGCACACTCAGGAGAGACATGACCATGGAAGGACAGGGGCTGAGCAGAAAGCATGATGCCCAGGCAGGGCAGGCGAGAGTGCCCCTAAGGAGAAGTGAAGGAGGGTTCTGATGAGCCATCAGTTAGTAATATCTTGGATTTGGCTAAGGACTGGGCTGTTGTGAACCCCCAGCCTCCTGGTACACACGCTGTGCAAGCGGTTGTTACCAAGAGCTGTGTCTGTGACACAGGTGCAAGAAGTAGGGGTGGTGCTACTGTACTCCCAGGCTCTGGGTATCCCAAACCTGCACCGCCATTTCTCAGGATCCCTGCACCCGTGCAGGCCTAGCGCTACTCAGGGGTTCTGCTGCCAGCCCCAGCTCCTGCTTGGCCACTGGCCCTGTACCCAAGATCGCCAGCCTGGGCTCCCACTTGGCTGATGTCCTCAGGTTACAATCAGGTACTAACAGAGAGACTCCCGCACCTGGGAATGGAGATGGGAGACAGCACAGTCCATTCTGAGTCCAGCTCAAATGCTCCAGAGGTCACAGGTCCTCTGATGCCAGGCATAAGATTCAGACATCACTCCACTTTGAGGAAAAGGAGAGGAACCTGTGGGAGACCCCTGTAAAACCAGCAAGGCTTGCAGGCACGAACGGTTCCTTTTCATGAACAGCTGGAAAAATCTGCCAGCATTGCTGGTAGAGAAATGTCTCTCAGCGGATACCACTTTTCCCTGCTAAAGCTGTGTCGTTTCTATCCCAGACCAAAAGAAAAAAAAGTGCTAATTTTTGGCCAAATTTCACTGAATAAAAGCCACATGATTTCTGCCCTTTCACCTTATGATGCTCAGAATTACAGCACTTGGCTGTTGTCCGTACATGGCTCTCCATGTTATGGCCCCTGCAGCCAGATACACCATGTTATGTACCATATCCATGCTGCTGATTTATTTCACAAGTTGCTTCAGGAGACCTTTGGATGGGAAAAAAGCCCAAGATAAAAAACTCTCCAGATAAAAAATCCTGGTCAAGAAACAGTTCCTCTGTAATCTAAAATCTCCACTGCTGGCAGCAGCAAACAATACTGTTACACCCATTGATTTTCTTTCCAGGACATGTTGAGATTGTTTTTCTTATTATTTTGATTGCATTGACCATCTCCCAAAAGAAAGACGATTTTGCTTTTTATGAAAGAAAGACCTTTAAATCATAATGCTCCCAGCTGACACTTTCCTGCATGCTGCGATGGTTGTGAACTACAATTCTAAGAGGAATTTCTGGCAGTGGGACAATTTTCACACTCTTATATTTAGAGAGAGCTTGCAGGAAAAATAGCCAAATCTGTCAGTTATAAATCAGGCCGTTCTGACAGTGCCCAGAGCTTGCAATAAAGTAAATGAGGGGGAAATGAAATTATATGTTGCAGAGGGGAACTTTGCAAACTAATAAGCTTTTGTTTAAAAAAGCACCCTTGGACTATTTAGAACTGCAGTAGTTCTTCTTCTCCCTTTTCTGTTTAAGTTACAGTTTCTCTCTCTGCTCCCTTCCAGTGGACTGTTGGTTCCCAAACACCGATATCTAATTTATTTTACTTTTCACCATGTGGTTTCCGTATTCATTTGATAATCAGTCAGAGCTCTGGTCTCCAGGGACTAGGGCAGAGGAGGGAGAAATACTTCAGTTTTGCTTTGGAATCAGGAATTAGTCTAATGAAAAACATTTGCTTGCTGTGTGGTTTGAATGCACATTTATGCGGCAAAAAGGCATAGATAAGGGCTTGATCCACTACAGACAGTGGAAATATCTCACTGCCTTCAGTGGGCTTTGGATGGGAACATGATGTCTTTCACTGACATAGTTTAAAGCCAACTGAAATCTAATAACTCCTGTGAATTAATCCATCTATGGTGCTTACAAATACCAAAACACACTAAGAAGGCTCCTCTTGCAATCTGCCCAAAGCTGGAGTGTGCACAAGAAAATTTGATTTCCTCAGGTAATTGCCAGATCAAAGAAGTTCAGATAAGCACCCAGACCCCAGCTAAACTGGCTTAGGAGCTCATTAACTTCATCAGTTTCCTTAGCTAGCAAAGAAGCTGTTGTCATGTCAAATATTATAGAAGAGGAAAAATCACCGATGAGTTGAGCCAAATAGCTGTCAAATCCCAAATGCGATCAAATTTTGTGACATCTGTGGTTTTATTCCCCACATTTCATGTCAACCCTTTCCGTCTGCACTAGTTTCAACATATTTGCCCTCTTCAGGGATCCTGGAAATATCCCTTGCCTCCCTCAGTGAACCCCAACGGTAAGCTATTGGGTGAGGCTTTGCAGCAAAACTGGTAAGAAAACCTGCGATTCTATCAATGCTTTTAGTCCTGCAGAGAACCACCAGCTGTAGTTGTAGAGGTGTAGCTATCTTGGTGATGAACATAGGATTGTTAGATTAGATTTTACTGAGGATACAAGGGACTCATCTTCTGGAGCATTACTTCATTCTGTATATAAGATTATATTTATTGATTCTTGATTTTTACACCAATATTTTAGCTGCTTATTTGCTATGGTCAAGGTTTCCAAACAAAATAAGTGAAACTCCGAGAACAGGGTGATGCCTTTTCCGCCTCTGTAACTGAGCAGTGTACAAAGGCATGTTAGTAACATATTGCAAGAGACGAAGCCAACTTAGAAGCTTACCAACAAGCAGTTTCCTGTGCATCTGCTCACGATCCCGTTGCAACCTCTGCTGGTTTGGTACTGACTTTAATGGGATAAGGCTTTGACCCTCAGTGCCAACTCAGATGTAGTGGCAATTGTTAAATAATTGCTGGATACTGACTAAAGCTGATGAAGGGATAAAAACAACAAAAACCCCTTTATTCACTCATCTGATTTCACTGCTTGAAATTCTCCATAAACTGATTCACACTCAAACTTGGGCCCATGAGCATGAATCGGGGAGCTGCGTAACAAGAGCAGAAAGTGATCATCACAAAACCCAGTGGTCAAGTACATTACAGCACAGGGGAACCTGTTTGCCCAGTATCACATCTCCGCAAAGAGGGAAATGCGGACAGGCCTCAATGAACCCGCGGTCTGAGCTCACGGCGAGAAATTAATGTAGGAGGAGAATAGCCTGGCAAATATTTTTTTTCAGTATCAGTTAAAGGAAGGGGATCAACACCCACTCAGTTCAGTAGGAGCCTTGTTCATTGACTCTAGTGGGCTATACATCAGGCCAATAATGCAACATCAGCATCTGCCTGCAGAAGCAGAACCACCAGAGAGGCCATGTGGGGATGTGAAACCAATTAGCTGAGATTCCACATTAACCTGGCAGATGCTCATTACATTGCTAATGCACTACTGGCCAGCGTTCAGCTGTGCCGGGGAGAAGGGCGGAATGAGAACGGCAACAGAACAGAACCCTCCCACAGCTGTGCCTCTAATTCCAGGAGCAGGACAGCCTGGAGAATCTGACCGCGGCTTCTGGCCTTAAAAGCTATGAATCTATGTATTTATTATTAAATTATCCAATACCAAATGCAAAATATCCCCCTCAAAGCACCCTGAAGTTTGCAGAATTAACACTGGAAAACAGAAGTTCAGATTCTGAAAGCAACCTGGGTGCCCTGCATCCTCTGTGATTGACAGGACATATTTGACAATACACCCATTAATGCGTCAGAGGACAAAGAACATTAAAAACCCCACATATCTGTCATGCACCTGGGTGAACAGTTGCCACAGAGCCTGTGCGTCATTTTTGCTGGAAGGAACCTGGTGAGGTCATCAAGTCCAGTCCCCTGTATTCAGGGCACGGCCAAGCACATACAGACCATCCCTGACAAGTGTCCGTAAAAACCTGCCCTTAAAAATCTCCAATGATGGAGATTCCGCAACCTGCCTAAGCAATTTGTTCCAGTGCTTAATATCGCCACAACTGGAGGGGGAGAACGGCAGCTGGTGCAAATCAGTGTCATTCCATTGACCAAAGTATCCTGAAGCCGACAGGAGCCTTCTCACCCAGGGGTCTCCAGAACAGGCTCTAAAGCCTGTCCCAGACTTCTCCTCACTTGCCTGTCCTTTACTGGGGCCCCATCCAGCCCCAGTGTTCTGACCCCACTGGTGCTAAACCAGTGGCCTCTAGGACGGTGCAAAGGGAAGCTCTCTGGGGCGTGGCTGGGAGTGGTCAGAAATACGGGGCGGGGGTGAGGGAAGGCGCTTGTTTGTTTGAAAACAAGGAGACAAATAGTTGACATTAAGATTTCAGGCAGGCTGTGGGCTTGGGCTGCTTCTTTCAGCTCTCGCACAAAGGGACCTTTTTCCCCCCTCGCTCTGTAGGAAAGAAACAACAGAGCAGCCACAGACAGGAACCACAGTGATGGCCTGGGAAGGGGCTGTGGAATTTCGGTGGCTGTTTTCTCTCCTGGAGACACAATGGCCTGTGCTCCAAAGCGACAGACAAAGGAGGAAGCAAAGGCCAGGACGTGCACATGTGACTTTTCGCTGCCACCCCACCAGCCTCTCTGCCCAGGCAAAGCCATCACTGCTGCAAAGCCCTGATCCTCTGGTGCTCTGGGGAGTACAGCCGACAGCAGGCGTGGGGGGCGACGTGAGGTGCAGGCGAGGGAGATGCTGCCTGCGCGCTAACCCCATGGCTAAGGCAAAGCCTCAGCAAAAAAGAGAATGAACACAGGGAAGACGCCTGTTGAGGAGCCAGGCACACTCCTACCCCTGGAAGAGGTGCATGTACCTCCAGAGCCTCATTCACCGGGGTCTCTTGCCTGGCAGTGCAGAGGATTGCAGCGGGGGACAGGGCGAAGAATCCAGAGGTACATGGAGTCGCCAGTGTCTGTTCTAGGGTTAGCTAAACCAGCCAAACCCAGAGTCACAGGGCAGCCTTTTGAAGAGCAACTGGGTGATTTAGGCACCTTCCCAAGTCCCCTCCTCAGGCGTGAGCTAGTTGTTTGGGCACCTAAGTGTAACTGAGAGCAAATGGGACCCTGTCTCCTCAGTCACTCAGACCCCTTTGAAATCACAGCCCTCAATGGAGTCTTGTTATGTTGCAGCTGACGTGACCTAGTGGTCTGCGAGCTGGCCTGGGAGCTGGGCCTGCTGCGTTCTCGTCCCTTCCTGGCCTCTGACAGGTCCCATACTCCCACCGCCTCAGATTACAGCGCTATAAAAGTGGGGCTTAGGTTTCTATTGCCTGCAGATCTGTGCTATCCAGATACACCCTATTCTGTTTCATAGCAAATGCCTCTAGCACAGGGGTGGGCTCGCCTGCATCCAGCTCCCTGAGGCTCGGGCTCTCCTCCATAGCATCCGGTCTGCGCTGAGGTTGGGGTGTGGGGCTCAGAGCCTCACAGGCCAGGTCAGGCCCCCGGGCCCTGCCCAGCTGGGGCAAGAAGCAGCGCTGGGCTGTGAGCTCTGTGTGCCTCCGTCTCTGTTGCTCAGTGCAGTGCCAGCTGGAGCTTCTCCCTGACACTCCGCTTGGCTGCAATTCGGGCCACTCGGGGCAGGGGGTGCCTGGGAGTGGCACAGGAAGAACCTCACCAGGGAGCCTTCTCTGCATGGCCATATCACCAGATGAGGGAGGGGGTGTGGCGGCGGGGGTGTCCCAGACCTGCACCCCCACCCGTCTTCTGCAACCAGCCCCAGCGCACCCTTCTGCTCAGATCCCCACCCAGCTCCTTCACCCACCCACACCCGATCCCACTCAGACTCCAAACCCAGCCTGTTCCTGCACCCTCCCTCCCTCCTGCCAGCCCCCACACCCCAAGCCTGATTCCTGGCAGCCCCCTCCCACACTGCACCCCTCAATTTGACCCCATCCCAGAGCCTTGGCGGGGAGCCACAAAACCTACTAGCCCTGGGCCCCAGGCATTGGGAACCACATCAGTCAGGTGGATTTTTTGTTGGTTCCCGCTGGTGTATCCCCCAAACTGATTTTTCTGTGGACTAGTGACAGCCCCCGACCCACTCTCTTCGCTCACATGTCTTATCGTGCAGCTGAGCAATCCCTCCCTTCTTCCCCTTTCTTCAGTCACTCTTCTGGACGTGACGAACGGTGCGCCAGCAGGCACCAGCCCTTCGGCCAGTTCCATGGCACTTACAACGGAGGTTTAAAGAGCACCACATGTGTCTGCTCTAGCATAGTAAACATGCAACCATCCACTGGCCTGAAGCAGAGGACAAATGTGCTCAGCAAGGGAGCAGCGCCCAGAAGAGGTTTCAGACAGGCGAGTGGCTATAAATCACCTAAGAGCCCCACTCCTCTGGCCAGCCACCACCTGTCCGTGCTGGGCCTGCCCTGGAGACTGGATGGGTCTGGCACAGGCTGACTGGAAAAGCTGGTCTCTTCCCTTCTGCCCTCAGCCCAGGAAATCCTGCCACTTCTCCCCCAGCAGCAGGAGGGAGCAGGAGCTCCGCAAGCGGCAGGAGGTGAATCGTGTTGCTGCTGCTGCAGGGGCCCAACAGACTGATAGCCCATGGACAGGCCCAGGAAGCAGCCAGCGTGGGAATTCCTGCACCCAGGAATCAGCCACTGCTCAAGGAGAGGGGGTTCCAGAGTCCAGGCCTGAGAAGCTGAGGCTGGAGAGGCCGTCGAGACTGCTTGTGGCCGACGGGTTTGTGCCGTGCTCCCACAGACGGCCATGTGCACCAGCAGGGGCGTTCTGTCCACGCCGAGACAGCTCCAGAGAGATCTGTGCACTGGAGCAATTCCTGGCAGAGTTCCTGCCTCCCCAGGGCTGTCACAGTTAGCATGCGGGGGGCGGGCACACCATTCAGCCTGAAGCCTCTCAGAGATTGTGACAGGGCACTTGACTCACTGCTGGACGGTGCCACCTCCTGGCAGTCCCGTCACTTGGCTCTGCCAGGCCAGCGTCCCTTCTGGCCATTGCACTCCATCACTCCGTCTCACCCCACCTCCACGGCCCCTCTCGCGTAGCAGGGACTGCAGCCCTCTCTCTGTGACAAGGTCACTGCGTGGCTGGCCCTTCAGGGTGCCTAAAGGCCTTCCACACAGTACCTTCTCCAGCACTGCCCTGATGGCTCCCCTTCCCCTGGGCCTGCCCACGACCCTGGGTTCCAACCCAGGGATCCTCTGACAACTGCCGTCTGCTTCCCTCTAACTCCTTCCTGCAGCCTCTGGTTCCCTCCAGGTGGACCAGCTCAAAGTCTTCCTCCCAGGGAATAACACCAGACCCCTGAACCTTGTAGCCTCAAAGAGGCCTCCCTTCTCCCAGGGAGGGACTACAGACCACGTCCCTACAGCCACCCCTACTCGCTTAATGAACTCAGCCCAGCTCCTCTCCCAGCTGCACTTCCTCAGCCAGTTAGGCCTTAGCAGCTCCCTGGCTTTCCTCCAGGTGCAGGGTCAATGGGCCCAATTTACTCCTTCAGGCTTTGGGGGGGGGGGCGGGTATGGACTCCCCGTCCCAGGGATCCAGTGCACTTTCCAAAATGGCTGATGAGGGCAGCTCGGCTCTGCCTGTGCCAGACCACTGCCCATCCTGCAGAGGAACTGTCAGAGGGATGCCCTGGTCATGGCTGTTGTCCACAACAGGTCACTTGAGCGCCAGACTCTAGGAGTGTGAGGCAGCGTTCACAGCCTCATTGCACTTGCTGCCGTTGCAAGTGTATTACCCAGAGGCACTGAGACCTCATCTGGGGTGAGTGAAGTCTCTGCTCTACAGCCTTGGCTGAGAGCCAGCTGGCCTTTAGCTCATGCGGTACAGTGCAGGGCTTTAGACCCTATGCTCGGAGGTTCTATCCGTGGGGCTGGCAACCCAGGTCTGTCGGTGTCACACAAGAATGTAGATTAAGCAGCGGCTAACAGCAACAGTGCAGGTCTGGGCTCCAGAAAGGCGACAAGGAAATAAGCCACCGCTTCGCCAGGGCGGGAGAAGGAGACCTTAAAAAATCATTTAGACTCTTCTGTTATTTTCATTCTGCACTTCTAGCGAGGAAAGCTTTTAGCGACAAGGTCAGTTTCGGCCAGTGGTTGTACACTAGACTGGAGAGACACTGAAAATAAACACACCACTCTCCTCGGGAGAGCTCATTGCTACTATGGTGCCAGTGAAAAGCTAGCGTTCAGTTTCAGCATGACACAGATGAGGGCTACAGATGCCAGACACAATGGAATGCATTGTGTTTGCAGCTGAGTGAATCACATAGTACTGGAGTATTGGCAAGTGGCGACAGGATGAGCTGGAGTTTCACTTTCTCAGTTCAGCCTGGTAGAAGGAGGAAGGAATTAGCTCAATAATACTCTCCGGACTAGCTGTGAGTCTGCCTGTCTTTGAAACACAGGGTAATATCTAGCACTTCTCATCCAAGAACATCTAGTGCCTCCAAGCAATCTGCCAAATACTTAGCAAGAGCCTCAAAGCAATTTACAAATACTAGTTAGGCCTCATATATTGGTTGTACAATCCCCATTTTACAGGCAGGCAAACTGAGTCACTAGCCCACACTGTCAGGGCTGGGAGGGGAACCTGTGTTTCATAGAAATGAAGGGCTGGGTAGGCTCTTGTGGGTCTATCTAGTCCATTACGCTGTGCTGAGACAGGGCCAAGTAAACTTATGCCAGGTACACCTGATATAGCCCTAGCCTCTGCCCAGCAGGCCACACTGCCTCCCAGGTACTTGAGGGATGCACCCTAATAAGGAGGCTGGAAAGCTGATGGTGCTGTTCGTTAGAAGGGGACAGACCCAGCAGCACAACAGAGGGAAGTGATCGCCTGAGCGGTGGAATGATCCCAAGGCCCAAAAGCCCCTCCTTAGCTTTGGACTGCTGGCACTAGGGAGCTGTTCAGCTGCATTGCAGAGTAACTAACCTTCCCATCCGTCAGGCAGTGAGAGGATAAAAACCAAGCAACTGCACAATTTCCAATCAGTCAGAAAGAGGAAGTGCCACTGCTGTCTGAACAATCGGTGCTTTCTGAGCCTGGGGAACAAGCAGGGAAAACACTACAAGGCCTTACAAATGACATGCTCAGCAAGCAGGATGGTTCAAATGGCCTGAGGCTCCAGGTCCAATTCTGACATTGCTACTTCAGCTCAGAGCTTTGTTTAAAAATGTCGGGCTCTGCAGCACTGAGAAAACGCTCAGGCTGGCTGGACGTGGTTCGTCCTCCTAATTCCCGGTTTGATTGGCCTTAATAAATCCCAGCTTTTCAAGCCTCTCTAATACCACTCTGATTCCCACTGTGACTAACCCTGTTTTGTTCCAAAATGAGCAGCAAATGTTTCTTTTTTTCATAAGCCCATTTTGGTGGTGACCTGCAAACCAGTGAAAGCTGTTGGAGGCAACAGGCCCCATCCTCTCTGGCTTGGCATTTCAGGTAGCCATTTCTGCCAGTGGAAACGGGGTGTAAAAATGAAATAGCTGTGCACTGCAATCTGCTTTACCCTGACTTGCTGCGGTGTCTCTGGTCATGCAAACACAGTGCAATGGAGGATTAATCCCAGGAAGTCCAGAACTCAAGCCTCTATCCGTTGTAAGCAGACACCATAGAGCATTGGACCTTGCTAACTAAAGTGCAGAGCCAGGCAAAACTTTTCATACACGGTTTTCTGTGCCTTAAATATTGAGTCTCTGGTATGGCTATGATCTGAAGAAGTGGGTCTGTCCAACGAAAGCTCATCACCTAATAAATTATTTTGTTAGCCTTTAAAGTGCTACTTTTCTTTTTCTTTTCTTGCAAAAAGGTTTTGGTCAAAAAACTGGGCTTTTCTCAAAATCGAAACATTTGCTAAAAATTATTGACTTTATTGCAGTTTTTCCTTTAAATTATTTTTTTTAGGGTTGCCACATCTGAACTTTCGAAAAAGGAAACCCCTGAGCAAGAGTGTATCTGTGTCAGTATCTACCAACTCACATTGTATTAATGTGCTATAGTACTATAGTATATAGTATACATTAATACAACATGAATTGGTAGATATCTATGTACTACAGTATGTTAACACAATGTGGAATTCATAGATACTGATATAGATACATGCCCTCAAATACGTCATGCCCTCAAATATGGTAACCCTGTATTTTCACAACTTTTGTTCCAATTATTGTTGACATTTTTCCTCTTTTGAAATCCTCTCACAGAAAAGCAGGGTATTAATGAGAGAAAACAGAAATAGGTGTAGAAGAAACAGACAATTGTTTAGTGTCCAACCTTTCAATGTGAAAACACCTCTGAAATTTCAGACATATTTACTTAATCATTTTCTTGGTTGCCCACTGGCTCTGTATGTTCTAGTACAGTTTTATTCCATTCTTGGAGAGATTCTAATAGGTTCTCAGCTAACTGGGCCATAAGATTTTGTCTCTCCATTTCCATGAGAGGATAACAAGAATAATTTTTCTCCTTCCACCTTCTGGCATCATTTTACATACTTGAAAGCTGTTATCATGTCCTCTCTCAGTTTTCTCTTTTCCAAACTAAAGAAACCCAATTCTTTCAATCTTCCTTCATAGCTCACATTTTCTGCCTTTAACCTGTTTTGTTCCTCTTCTCTGGACCTTCTCCAATTTGTGTGCATTGTCCCTGAAATATGACACCCAGGACTGGACACAGTACTCCAGCTGAGAGGAAGCAAAGGTCTCAGGTTGCAGTGGGGGAAGTTTAGGTTGCATATTAGGAAAAATTATTTCACCAGGAGTGTGGTGAAGCACTAGAATGGGTTGCCTAGGGAGGTGGTAGAGTCTCCATCCTTAGAGCTTCTTAAGGCCAAGCTTGATCACCCAGTGCAAAAGGTGACTGCCTTCCCCTTGAGCAAGCTGGACCAGAGAAAGTCTATCACCCCTGTGCATCAGAATCTGCACTGGAAACCAAGAGGCTCCTGGGTGAAACTTCAGAGGGATGGTTAATATCGAAAAAACCTTAAGTGACCCAGCATCACCCCCCATGAGACCAGAGATCTGATTTAGCACCGTCAAATGCAGAAATGTAGCTGGAACTAGTCACCTTACAGGCTGGCTTCCTCTGGTCTGAACACTCTCATTCACTGCAGGACCCACAGTAAATATTAGAGAACAAAGAATTATTTCCATACTTGTGTGACTCTACAAGGCAACAGATTAAAAAGCTGCCACAAGGTTGCCTTCCCAGTTGCTGTACTACAGTAGAACATAAGAATACATGTGGGGGGGGGTGGAACCAACCATACTGAGATAGACCAAAGGTCCATCTACCCCCATGTCCTGTCTTCTGAAAGTGGCCTAGGCCAGGTACCCCAGAGAGCATGAACACAGCAGGTAATCATCAAGTGATCCATTCCCTGTCGTCCATTCCCAGCTTCTGGCAAACAGAGGCTTGGGACACCATTCCTACCTGTCCTGGCTTATAGTGACTGATGGATCTGTCCTCCATGAATTTATCTAGTTCTCTTTTGAGTCCTGTTATAGACTTGACTTTCACAGTGTCCTCTGGCAAAGAGTTCCACAGGTTGGCAGCGTGTAGTGTGAAGAAATACTTTACTTTGTTTGTTGTAAACCTGCTGCACGGTAATTTCATTTGGTGACCTGCCCCCCTCCCCAGTGCTTGTGTTATGAGAAGGAATAAACGCCACTTCCTTATTTACTTTCTCCATAGAGTTGTGACTATGTAGACCTCTATCATATTTCCCACCCCTTAACTGTCTCTTTTCCAAGCTGAAAAGTTCAAGTCTTAATAGAATCTCAGTGTGAGAACGCCTTGAGAATGGAGGTTTTTCACAACTCTGAACAAAAAAATAGGGTTATTCTTTCAAAAGTTTACAACAGAATATTGATTTAATACAGCTTTGAAACTTTGCTACACCCCAAAGAAATGCTGCTTTCCCCCACTTTTAGCAGGTTTAAGTTTAACACAGCACTGTACTGTATTTGCTGTCGTCTTCTTCTTTTTCTTTCTTTTTTTTTTTTTGGTCTCTGTTGCTGCCTGATTGTGCACTTCCAGTTCCAAATGAGGTCTGTGGTTGACCAGTCAGCTCAGAGAAGAATAACGACATTAGTTTGTTCAGAGTTAGCCATAGTTCACAGTTGCAAACAACCTCCATCCTGAGGTGCCTGTCACTCCGAGTTTCTACAGGTGGAGCATCTCTTCTTGTCCAGCATCCTTGGGACCTGACCAGTACTGGACAAGAGCATTTGCTGGACCACAGGAGGTCAATATTTTCTTGCACATTGCCAACATTTTCAGTGCTTACTGGCCGCGTAGAAGACATTTAGGGATAACTTACAGCTAAACAACAGCACAGAATATTGAGAGCCAGGACTGGTGGCTGCAAGCGAACTTTATGGGACCACGGGAAACTTGGCCACACCCATGATAAGTGGTCACACGGCTAACTAAAATCATGCCGGATTATGGATGTTGCTGGACAAGAGAGTTACAGATTCGAGAGGTTCAACCTGTACTATGACTGTGGCTGTTAGAAGTTACCAAATCACTAAAAGTCTGTTGCATCATGAGTCACCATTGTTTTATGCCAGCCTTGTAGAGTGCCTGGAACAGGGAGGCACAGAGGCCTCAGGTGCTACCAAATAATGAACACACACAAAAATGAAATAATCCGTGTTACTTTTTTCTGTGAACGCAGCCTTGCTCAGAAGTCAGCCTGTTTGTCTTTGAAATCAGGTCAATTTTTCACTGAAAAATGTCTCTTTTTAATATATTGTTTTCCACCTCCTCCCAAACCAAGAATCTTTAAAGTAGTTTGAATAAGGCCTACAGGGCCATGCTGAATCCAGACTGAGAACCGAGTTTTTCCTGGTTAAATAAAGGGACCATTTTTATCCCCACTGAACTGACTTATCTTATATGGTAAAGAATGCAGTAGGAAAACCTCAAACAGATGGCTGTGCAGTTACAAGAAGCTGCAGTCATAACACAAGTAAAATCAAGGGAGAACCTTATTGCTCACAGTGAGAGATACTCCTTACTTCCAACAAGCTTACATTCTCAACGGACAAGCCAGACAGGGTGTACTGGGATGTCCACTGTACAGAGTTGTAAACTGAGGCTACTCGTACACTACCACAAGGGATCGACACTCTGAGATCAATCCACCGTCAGTCAATTTAGTGAGTCAAATGAAGACCTGCCACGTTGTCTGCAAATTGTTGTCCATCCAAATCCATCCATTACTCTACCCCAGACTTGAAATGTAAGGGAAGATGATGAGAGAACTTATCCCATTGACCTCCTATGGTGTAGACCCCACAGTAATTCAACTTAAAATACGTCAATTCCACCTGTGTTATTCACGTACCTGGGATTTCGTAGCTTAAGCTGACTTTCTGCGGTAGCGTCAATGTAACATAGGGCACAGAGTATATGACTCTTAAGAGGACTTACAGTCACACCTGAAACCTGTAGCAGAGCCAAAAATTTAACCCTGCTCTCTCCAGGCTAAGGCCTGTCCTCTACGCGATGGATCAATGCAGCAGTGATTGATCCACCAGCCATCAATCTATCACATCTACTATAGACACGATAAATTGATCTCCGATCTTGGTCCCGTCAATGCCAGCACTCCACCAAGTCGAAAAAAGTAGCCAGCGTTGACCACAGAGCAGCCCCCTGCTGCCTTACCATAGATATGCCAACTTCAGCTACACTGTTTGGTAGCTGAAGTAGAGCAATCATGCTGGTAAGTGTAGACAAGGCCTTAGTTCAGAGATGTAGCCATGGGACTATTCAAGCAGGGCTCTTTAAGCATCAGCTTAGCAGTGTGGGTCTCCTCCAGCAGTAGCACAACAAATTTGTTTCAGTTCCAGTGAAGTCAGCTGGCCCCATGTGCTCAGTGGTAGCAGAATGCCACAAAGCAGAATGTGAACATATAGCCAAACCACTGAGGTCCCCGACCTACCACAGCCTGCACACTCTGTGAGGAAATGATCCTGCTGTAATGCCTAGTACTAGGAACAAGGGCAATTAAAGAAAGGAGCAGGAATGTGTCAGGGATAATCATGCTTCTTGTGACTCTCTGGGAAAAGGAGGCCAAGACAATTTGGGCTGAATTTCATGAAGAACCCAAACGGAAATCCCTTTGCTAGCATGTCTTAACCATGCTGGTTAATTACCTAAGAATATGGTCCTGCATTTGTCGGAAGGCAGCTGAGTCGTAAAAAGCTTTTTTCTGTTCTACTGTCTATGGGGTCTCCCACCCACTCTGTCTCAATAAGGACGACATGGGCAGCAGCTTTGCTGCTTCTTTCTGTGGAAGGGCCAGGGTACAGCGGCAATGCCCTGAGTTGGTTTTATTGTTCTTTATTATTTGTATTTTCAGACACGGTATTTCTTTTCTGGCATATACCAATTCTTTGAAAGGGAACCTGTTTGCAGGAAAGGCTTGGTTTCAAAAACCGTCCCTATTTGGAGTTGGAGGGGAGGATGTAAAACATTGTAAAACTGTCAACATGTCTCATTTTAATATCTTCAGAATGAAAAGCTTCATTTTTTCCACCGACATAACTTTTCTTTTTGAAATTATAATCAATTTGAACGAACCGAAACCAAAAGAAAAATATATTTTAAAGTTGCAAATGAACTGAAACATTTTCATGGACTCAGCCCGAAATTCTTTCTGGATTAGCAGCTTGTGAAAATTGGGTTTTGACATTTTGCCTTGATTCAAGAAAGGGAAGGTTTTTCAAAAACCTCAACAATTTTCACAGGATAGCAGAAACTTTTCCTGCCCCACTCTCCCTCAGAGCCCCCATTGTGGACCAGAATCCAGTCGTGCTACGCATTGTACCAACAGAACAAACAGACCGTCCCTGCTACCACGGCTCACAATCTAAGTACTAATCACAGTCTGCAGAAGCATCTCTTCCCTGAAGTCATCCTCAGCGGCTTGCCTCACACACCAGTTTTCCCCTTCCAGATGGTGGAGATCCACACCCAGTTTAAAGAGATTAGGGTACAGGTCACTGGAGAGTCCCTGCATGACGAAGGAGGAATAAGCGGGCGCAGGAAGTCCGGAATGAGAGCACAAGCACAAGACTTCCGTACTGACGGCCCTATGGCTTCACTTCTGCCCAGAAAGCAGCAGATTTCTGCTGGGCTAAGGGAGTAGGCCCAATGGTGGCCCCGAGGATCATGTTGCCAGTGAGGCAGTGGCTTTAAGGCTGGTAGTTAGACCTCACTACTGTCATCATGCAATTGCCTTGCATTTGTGAAGGATCATATTTATTGTCAGATGAGATCATGAAAATGAAGAAAAAGACAAGACAAGCTGGCTGTGCAGGCTGGGAGGGATAATGGCTTAAGTACGACTCAGAGAGAGTCAAAAGTTCACGCTGTTCCCACAGCCAAGAAGCTCTGTGAATGCTGAGCTCAGGTTGAGAAGCACGAAAGAGAAGGGAAATTCTCAGCAAAGGCTTCTCTCGCAATCTCCCCTTGTGGGTCAGCATCACTTGAGCATGATGGGAGCCCCAGGGCTCAAGAGGTTTAAAGTCAAACTGGATGAAGTGAGACCCATGCAAATCTTGGCACATCCTTTGGCGAGAACATGGCCCTTAGCTTGTGGTTTGATTAACTCCTCTCCTTCCCTTCCGGTGCTGGGATCCCAATCAATGGATACCACCACAGCCCATTACCTGATCTTCTTTAGCTTTTGTCTCCAACAACGTTCACAGAGGGTCAGACTCTGCTCATAAGTTAAGATGTCAGGTGGTCGGGGCAGAGGTAGCCATGTGCCCACCTCGCCAGCCACCAACACCTCCTTGTGCTGAATGGGTTCCGGCCAAATAGTAAATGTGAAATAACGAGCGTTGGAAAACAGAATCCCAACTATACATGGAAAATAAATGGGGCCATTACCACTCAAAAAAGAGACTTTGGAGTCGCTGAGTGTAGTTCTCTGAAAACATCCACTCAATGTGCAGTGACATTCACAAAAGAAAACAGAAGGTTGAAAATCATTAAGAAAGGGACAGAGAATAAGACAGAAAATATCGTATTGCCTTTCTATAAATCCATGGTGGGCCCCCACCTTGAGTACTGCATGCAGGTCTGGCCACCTCATTTCAAAAAAGATATATTGGAATTGAAAAAGGGCAATGGAATGGTTCAGGGTATGACACAGCTGCCATCTGGGGAGAGACTAATAAGACTGGGACTTCTCAGCTTGGAAAAGAGACGATGAAGAAGCGCTATAATAAAGGTTTATGTAATCATGTCGTGTGTAGAGAACACGAATCAGGAAGTGTTATTTACTCCTTCTCATAACACAAGAACTACAGGATCTCTATGTGAAATTGATAGGAAGCAGGTTAAAAAAAAGGGGGAGTACATCAATATATCTAGATATTGGCTCAGTGTTACAAAATGCTACATAAAAAGCACTAATAAAGTCAGGACAATCAAAAATGTCACACCCCTTTATACTGTTCTATATATACTGCACACTAAAATGTTATATATCCTATACACTAAAATGTAAGTACAATGGTTATACACTAATCTATTTATTTTACAATTATGTGATAAAATGAGAAAGTCAGTAAGTTTTCTGTAGTAGTACACTGTGACACTTTTTAGTAGCTTTACGTCTGATTTTGTAAGCAAGTAGTATTTCAGTGAGGCAAAATTGGGAGATACAAGACAAATTAGGCTCCTGAAAGTGGTACAGTAATCCAGAAATACTGAGAAACACTTGTCCATTTCGTTTTCTGCTAAAATATTAAGCTTATGCCACTACTAGGAGAAATCACACAGACAACCCTCTTCTCTGAATGAAAAAAATTCAGTGGGACAGTTTTCTGGTGGAAAACACAGTTCCATCAAAATTGAAATGTTTCACGGAACATGTCAATGTCGGCAACACTTTCAAAGGGAAAAAGTTTAAAAGAAATCATTTTGACTCTGTTGTATTGTTTCAGTAATGTCTCTATATTCATTTTGACAAGGTGATGTTCAGACTTTTTCATTTAAACGTTTTTTCTTTAGACTATTATGCTATAAAAGCATTTGTTATATTTAATAGTCTATATATTATATTCAGCTTTTTATACAATATTATATAATGTTTAGACTTTACTGAAGTGAGGTATTTTTATCTTATGGAAACTAATGAAATGTTCCAGTGGACCTGAGTCAAAAATTGTTGGGAATTTTCATTTCATGGGAAACATCAATATTTTGGCTTTCTCTTCTGATTTAGAACTTCCCCCCACAAACCATATCATAATTTCTTGTGAATGAAAACTGCATTTTCCAATCTCTCTTAAGAGGCACATGAATTGGTGGATAAGTCAACAGCAGGACACGCTTAGGGAAAGTCATTTCAAGAGACTGCAGACCAGCGGGGCCCCGAGACAAGGTAGGAGAGCGGCCTGGCTCTGTGCCCTGGAATGGGTGGGGCCAAAGGCAAAAAGGGCGGGGCCTAGGGCAATCAGCCCTTAGCGCTGCCCAGACTGTGGTGCTGGGTCACCCCTCACCCACCTTTCCGAGCCGCACGGAACGATGGAGCAGTCAGTTCCATTGAGTCAGCCAGAGTTCTGGACCCCTTTGAAACTCCAGGCCCTGTGCAGCGGTCCCTTTGCCCACCCCATTTCTTGCTGGTGGGCCTGCCCAGGGGAGTAAACTGTCCTCCCAAAATAATTGTACTGGGTGCTGATAAATGTTTAAATCAAATTTTGCTTCAGAAACATAACCGCTGCTTGCAAAACTAGCCTGATATCTTTGGCATTGTATTCGTTTTCATGGGATAAGGGAATAACAAGCCTGTTTTTAGAACTGGCAGCTTTCTGATATGCTGAGGTTTGGTGTCAATGTGTTATCTATCATGGAGAAAACCAGATAAACAAATACTTGCTCTTTTCCTTCCTGCCGAGGCTCCACACAAGGACTCTAGAGGATGTTTTGACGTCTCTTGCTCTCTCTCTGGTTTGATGGCTTGGAATGCCAATAATCACAGTACAATGCCCCATCCAAGCATGTTATTCAGGGAAATGTCAAAGTCTTTTTCCGATGAAGACAAGACACAAATGACTGCCCACCCATGCATTAGTTTAGAAGAGAGAATGAGAGTTAACAGCAGTCAATGAATGAGTTGCAGACAGGATGACGTAGAATTATTAGTGTTCATATGGGGTGGCTGGGACCCAAACTCAGCCTGATAGCTCTGTATATGCTTCCTGTTCCGGCTCAGTTCATTCAAACAGAACTTGCTTAGCGGAGCTCAAATCAAGACGTTCCGAATGGGCTGAGTGATAATTCAGACCGTGCGCTAGGAAACCTAAGTGAGCTGCCGCCTGCTTGGCAGCTGCAGAAGTCCTTTTTACCCTTCTTTCCGTCTGATGTTCCCCTTTTCTGACCTTTTGTGTTTTCTTCATTTCCATGCACAGATGGTAAGAGGGGGGCAGGAGCTTACGTACATTGCACCCATCCGTGTCCTGACGTGGGAGGCCTGGCCCCAGAAACGTGCACGCAGGGCATTTATAGATGGATTAGGCAGCCTGCTTCTTTAATACTTGGGGGAAGGTTGAGAAAGTGGTGAGTGGATGTGATTGGCAGGGCTAATTAGCAGCTTCCACTGGTTAGATGAGCGTTGCAGACCACAAATGTGTGTGATTGGTCTTAACTGGGCCTCAGGCCGCAATCTAAGGTAATGTAGTTGCTAGGCCTCTTATTCTGGCTGGGAACCTTTTGAGAGTCCCTGACCCTCGGCTGTCCTATGCTAGGGGCCTCTTCTCCCCTGTTTTGCCCACTGGTCTCTGGTAGCACAACACAGTGTAGCTGGTGTGCAGAGAAGGAGGATTGCTGCACTGGCAGAGAATGACTGTGTCTCGGGGGGGTGGTCTGGTTGTGGTGGGGAGGGTGGAAGCTCCTTTAACTAGCCCCCACCCCCGGTAGGTGGTGGCTGTTGCGAATTTGCTGTCTACCAATCAGAAGATGGCACGGAAGGTGGCATGAGAGCCCTGCAGCCAGAGAGAGCCAAGGGAGCTGGGGCACGGCCGGCAGCTGTTCCCAACGACGTGCTGAGTATGTGCCACATTCTGTGCGGGCGCTCGGCTTAGGGCTAGATTCTGACCAGTCCTTACACATGAGAGTGGGAGAGCCCAGGGACTGGGTAGAACCATACAGGCTGCACTTGAGGGGGGCAGGGGGTGCCAGGGGGGCAGCTCTCTGGTTACCCCTGGGGTACAAGAGATGGAGAGCTGGTAGAGCTGGCTGGGTAAGCAAGTGAGAGCGTGCTGCCTCCCCTCACAGGAAGGTACCAGTTTGTTCCCTCCCCCATCCACCAGACAGCCCTGGAAGGCATTCCAAATATGCATGATCCTGCCTCAGCACTGGAAAGTGGAGGAGCTGGCCACTTGTGGGCCCTTCCAGCCCGACATTTCTCTGGTTCTCTCATTCTCTCCTGGCTGCATGCCAGCCCCGTTCCTCCATGAGTGACACGACTGTGCCCTGTTCCTGAAACAGGCCTGTGCCCTCAGGGCACAACATCGTCCTCAGAGAGTGATCGCTGCTGCACAGGTGTCAGAGCAGGCGAGCAAGCTGAGCCCAGTCTGACCAGACCTTGTATGGCTATTCTATCCAGAGTAGCTGGATTCAGAGTCGCTTTGCTGTGTAGACATATCCTGAAGGGGTGTGCCTAGCACAATGAGCCTTGACCTCCTTAGAGAGGTAATATCATTATAATTTTTCCTCAGAAATAGGGGCATTTTGGACAAAACTTACGCTTCCTAAATCTGGTCTTTCTAATTGTTGTTTGGGTGAAGATAAGTCTTCACCTGGTCCATGAAATCCTGGTCTGAAACCCCAGTGTGAACACCCTCTTTCAGAACTAACATGGCCATAATCTGATATAGCTGAGTTCACTTCCAAAATGAATTAAGATAAAAGCACTTTAATTCTAAATACCAGCATAGGCTCAGGGATTTCATGAAGTTTAAGTGATGTACTTCAAATTCACATCTTTAGTTCATATGCATTATTTTTCCTGCATGCTCCTGTGTAGCTTATGGAAAGCACTATTCTAGTTTTCACCCCTGGCTGTGCTATCATCATCTATCTGCCAGAAGGGCCTCCATCCTGCCCAGGGGCCATCAAGGTAACTTCAGAGGGCTCACATTCTGCTACCCTTCCTCACACTAGGCGGTACCTAGCTGTCTGAGAACTCATACTGAAGTCAATGGGACTTTTTACAGTCTAAGTTGCTATTCAGTAGATGAAATCTTGATGCCACAGAAGTCAACAAGAGTTTTGCCAATGGCTTCAGTGGTTCCGGATTTCACCCAGTATGCACAAAGGTATCAGAAGTTAGCCCATAGTTAGCAATGGCGATTTCTGCCAGCTCATTGAAAGAACTCATTGGTTAGTGGTTACATTGTTCCTTAGCTGCCCCTTAGGCCACCTTTAACACACTGCTGGGGAAAGCCCACACATGTTGCTGATGTATTCCTCGTGATCCCTAGAGGAAGACTTTTTAAAATCTACATAAGCTCACTACTGCGTATGAGTATATCCGGACTGTGGTGGGAAATGTGATTCTCAGGGTTTCAGTATGAACATACCCTGAGGCCACACAGGCCTGACTTACTAAACTTGTGAAACAGGAATGCTGGGTAGCCAGATGAACAGAAATATCGACTTTGTACAATTAATCTTCCCAAGGGGAACATTTCCGTGCTCCCACCCCTGGGGAACACAGGAGCTGTCCTGGCTCCATCACTCTTAAGCATCAAACCAGAAGAGAAAACAACAGCAAGGGCTTAAAGGGAATCTGTACATGCACTTGACACCAAACCTCACTTGGGAAGGGATCTCTGCTGTCTACGTTTCATGCATTTTAGTGCTGAGCCATCTCCCCAAGGCTGGAGGATTCCATTCCGTTTATCCAGATGTATCATAGCATCTATTTACTCAAGGAGCTTTTGAAGTGGTTCAAGTTGAAAGGAATGCTTGTGTTTGTTTCCGTTTTTCCATCTGTGCCTCCTTTTTCTCTGCATGCATCTCCATGCGTGGCCATCACTCCAGTCAAGGAGCCGGTCTGTACAAGAGTATAAACGTTGTTTTAAACTGAGGCAGAAAAGCCCAACAGTAACTGTTGTCATTGAGTTTGGCTGATGCCAGTTTTGTTCAGGAGCCCAGAGAAGGACCTGTGTGGAGGTGGTTGGTTAAGGTAGCCTCTTGATGATCTTACGTCCATGGCTTCAGAGATGCCCCTCCCATTTGCCTCTACAGAGCATATGGAAGTAGGCAGTGGGACATTTTGCAGTAAGCACAGGTTCCCAAGAGAGGATAGGGGCGTATGCATCAAAAAACAACTCTGTGCTATCTTGTTTTAACAGCCGGTCCATAGCTAAATCCTTCCTTTGTATCCCAGGCTAGGGAGTTTGGTTTTGATGTATGTGGGTGTGAACAGCTTGGTTTGATGGGAGAAAGGTCAGACCAGTAAAACAAACTGTTTGGTCCCCTTAATAATTGCTGTCCCATATGATCTTTGGTCAGACAATAATTTTGCCCCATGCAGATAATTCTCTCCAAAAAAGAAAAGGACATTTTCCTTCTTTCTCCAGGAAATGACACTGAAGACTCAGCTGTGCTTCTTCTTGTGTGCCCATTGCTCCTCTTGACTTCTCTTCACTGATAAGCTGGTAATATTCAGTAACCAAGCTCCAAAAGTCACAAAAACATCGATGGATTTATCATAAATTAAGGCAGAAACGACAGGTTGTGAAATAGATACAGGGCTGGTGATGGAATTCACTGGGCCCTGGGATGGCTTGGTGATGGGCTCCCAGAAGGGGTGGAGCCTCATGTGGAAGGGGTGGAGCCTGGAGCTAACCTCCCCAGCCCATGCCATGGAGAACCCTCTTGGTGATTTAAAGGGCCAGGGCTCTGACCACTGCTGATCCCCTTTTAAATTGCCAGGCCACTTCCTGCTCTCCCACCTGTCCATCAGTAGCCCTGATGAGATAACAGAAGCTATGAAGTGCTTTCTTCCTGCTTTGGGGCTGATCCAACCCAATAAACCAGAACTTTCGGTAAAACAAAGCCCAGGACCCAGCTTTGTGCATCACACCAAGAGCTAGTTCACAATTTTAACCCTGACAGACAAATTCAGCAAAGTGCTTAGGGTCTGAGCTCGGCACAACTTCCATCAACATCAGTGGATCCAGATCAAGCCTTTAAGCACATACTTGACTTCAGACACATGGGTAATCCCATCCCCATTCTGCACAGCATTTAAACACAATTTGAACTTTAAACACATACCCAGCAGATCACGGACACCCCTTTAATGTTAAGCACATGCTTTAACATAGGGTGAGTCAGGGCCCAAAAAGCTCGATTCAGGCTATCTCATTGTCCTCCCATCTGAATGGTTATGTAGAATACAATAAGTGAAAGGAAAGTTAGTCACCTTTGCTCTTGGGAGTCACCAGACTTCCTAACTGGGGGCAGGAGGGACTTTTTCACTGCTAGACTTGTGTGTGAGAGACAGCGTTTAAATACTTAGAACATTTTAAAGACTGTAGGATGCTGACGGCAGAGATGCCACTGAGCCACTATAGATATAAGGAGGCCAGCCTCTGCTTTGGGGTACGGAACTGACAAAAGAAAGCTATGTTTACACAATGCATTCTTAGCCCGTAGAACTCCCTGCCACAGGATATCACAGCGGACAAGAAGTTAGCAAGATTCAAAAAAGGGTAATATATTGATATAAATAACAAGAACATCCATGGCTATGCTGGCAAGAAAATATTTGATAAAGGGTATAAACCCTCTTCAGTTATGTCATGAGCCAATTACTAAGTGCCAGGAGATAGAAACTTTTTCTATTCACAGGTATCTCTATAATTAGCCATGAAGTGTTCTTGTACCTTCCTCTGAAGCAACTGTTAGGCAGAGGCTACTGCATGAGACAGAGCCCTGGTCTGACTCAGTCTGGCAATCTCCTTTATGGGTATGCTCTGTGAGAGGCATTGGTTCATTTCCAATCCCCATCTCTCAAGGCTACGCCTGAGCTCCACCTTGATTTGATTGCAGGTGGCTTGTAAAAAGCAACCTTTGATCATTATGAGCTGTCCCTGAGCACTGAAATCCAAAGATTTCTCTTGCACACAGAGGGCTTTGGATCGGGCGCTGGGATGAATCATAGAATCATAGAATAGTAGGACTGGAAGGGACCTCGAGAGGCCATCGAGTCCAGCCCCCTGCCCTCATGGCAGGACCAAGCACTGGACCATCTCACACAATTTGCCAGTGTCCCCGGCCGGCTGCTTCTCAGAACAGTGCTGGTGAAGCTGCTGTGTCGACAGTGGTAAGGGCATAAGGCTCTGCCAGCTGGGGGATGAAAGTGGGGAAGATGGGAGCATCCTTGCGGTTCTGCGGAGTATCAGGTGAGAAGGGAGGACAGCTGGCATTAAGGAGTGGAGCTGAGAGCAGTGACATTGGAAAAAGTTGTATAATGGAGGTGCTGAGAGGTATTGAATAAAGTTGTAAATCCTGTAAATGATGGAAACCACTTCAAGCCAAGAGGTGCTGTCCCACCCCAGCAGCCCTGCTTCCAGCAGCCCTGGCTGACAGCCAGCCTCAGCTCTGCCACATATTTGCTGCAGAACCATGGGCAACTCAGTACCATTGTGTCGCCTACCAGTAAAATGGGCCTTATGTCACTTGCCCTTGCTCTCAGTCAGATATGAGATGCCATTCATTAATGTCAGAGGACCCTCGGAAGGAAGTAACTGGAGATGAAGAAAAGAAAAGAAAAAAAAAGAAAAGAAAAGAAAAAGAAAAGATCCGCAGCCCCCAGCAAAGTGATGCTTCTTTGGTTCTTTGCCAGTCTAGACAGCAAGTGAACGTGGCTTATGAAAGAACACAGTTTCCCAAAGAAGTTACTGGCAGATGCATTCGTACCTGTCTGTCTACTGTCCATCGTTGCCCACTTTTCTAATGCCGCAGGCAAAGCCCAGGATTATATCAGCAGCTCTTGTCTAGCGGCCTACAAGCTTCTGTTTCTGCATTTATTTCTCGCCTATAGGTGGCAGCAACTCTCCTAAACCATTTGAATGTGTGGATTGAACAGAAAACTTAATTAATTATAATTGTACTAACCCAGTGAAGGACACAAGGCATGAAAGCGAGCACTGAGGACACAGATTCTCATGGAGAAAGGAGGTCCTGGGGAGAAGCAAAGCATGGACATGCACTTACACACATGCAGCCCTGAAAGGGTGATAGTTAAAGCTCAACAGCATCTCATGAGAGTTTATATGACAAAGGTTGCCCCTCCCAAGCCATCTGCATTCAGATCAACACAGGGCGCGGGTGTGTTTGCTCTGTGGCTGCGCACTCTTTCCTTCAGATGACTTTAGGTTCATCAATTGCCCAAGAGCCGTTTGTTGTGAATATTCAGTAGTCTGAGTCATTCTGATCGGACACAGAAGTCATATCTGAGCAGCTGTGATTGGACACAGAAGCTGCGTCTACACGTGCACGCTACTTCGAAGTAGCGGCACCAACTTCGAAATAGCGCCCGTCGCGTCTACACGCGTCAGGCGCTATTTCGAAGTTAACTTCGACGTTAGGCGGAGAGACGTCGAAGTCGCTAACCTCATGAGGAGATAGGAATAGCGCCCTACTTCGACGTTCAACGTTGAAGTAGGGACCGTGTAGATGATCCGCGTCCCGCAACGTCGAAATTGCTGGGTCCTCCATGGCAGCCATCAGCTGGGGGGTTGAGAGATGCTCTCTCTCCAGCCCCTGCGGGGCTCTATGGTCACCGTGGGCAGCAGCCCTTAGCCCAGGGCTTCTGGCTGCTTCTGCGGCAGCTGGGGATCTATGCTGCAGGCACAGGGTCTGCAACCAGTTGTCAGCTCTGTGTATCTTGTGTTGTTTAGTTCAACTGTGTCTGGGAGGGGCCCTTTAAGGGAGCGGCTGGCTGTTGAGTCCGCCCTGTGACCCTGTCTGCAGCTGTGCCTGGCATCCTTATTTCGATGTGTGCTACTTTGACGTGTAGACGTTCCCTCGCTGCGCCTATTTCGATGTTGGGCTGAGCAACGTCGAAGTTGAACATCGACGTTGCCGGCCCTGGAGGACGTGTAGACGTTATTCATCGAAATAGACTATTTCGATGTTGGCTGCACGTGTAGACGTAGCCAGAGATCGCTTGGTATGTTTCTATTGCATGATGGAATCAACGTGACTCTCAGAGGGAGGCTTCTGGAGCAAAAACTCACAATGACAAATGCTAAATTAACTGTCTGAAAACATTTCCGATAGTCGTTTGGAAATTTGATGGGTCCACCAAGCATGTCTGCCGGGAGACTTATTTGCCAGAACGTTTCTGGGAAATGAACACAAGAAAGGCACAAAGAGGTGAAGTGAATTTGTTTACAAATTTGAACAGCTGTTGACTTTTTTTTTTCTCCAGTATTTGCCATTTTCCTGGCTGGACCAACAGCGTACCACACTGCGCTTCCCAGGGCCTTTTCTTAGGGATCTTCAGGGTCTATTACGTACATTTAATTCAGACTCACATTATCCTCCAGTTGGTGCAGAAGCATTACTATAATTATTTCCTTTTTACAAATGGGAAAACCAAATCCTCGGATGTTACATGATTTGCTCAAAGTCACACAACAAGTCAAGGACCGTCCAGAATCAGAATGCAGTAATTTTTTTGTGCAAGGGCCTTGCTGTAACCGCTAGCCTACACTTTACACCACCACCCCTCCCCCATTGCTGGGTGATGGGGTGTTTGGATTAAAATAAGTTCAGCACAATACAATACCTTTTACAACAGCGTTTTTATACACAGCACAATAGAGGTGTTGACAAACAAAAATATTGTCTTACATTGCCAAATGTGACCAGTGAGTTCGGGTGCCCAGCTTGAGATGGAAAGATAGGGCTCAAGGCTTTCTGAAGATCAGATTCATTTAAGTTATCTGACGTTGGCTTCCAAAATCATTGATCATTTCTGGAAATCTTGACCTGAATCTTTGCTGAGTCCCTCACAAGGCCCCAAACCTACGAGAGGCAGACTCAGGTCACAGTATTTTCATGCATCTAGATTTCAGACCCCCAAAGGCTAAGGGCCAAATTGAGGAGTTGGTTCCAGCATCTTTTCCCCTCCTGAGGAAAAGACAGATGTGGCTGGAGTGAGATCAGGCCATGGAGTTTGGCTCAATGTAAAACACAAGACAACAGAAACCACCCCCAAAATGCTGCCTTCCACCACACAAGAAAAATCATTCTGAGCACCTCTGAACTTCCTCCATCGATGCAGCCTGCTACAGAGCACTTTCTAGGGGCATTTTCCAACTTTTTTTCAGCTATGCACTTCCAATACCCCTTACAAATCTAATGGTAAATGGAGCCTACGCACGTAATAGAATTAAATAGCTCCCTTCTTGATTGTGTGCCACACCAAGAAACATCAGGGTGCAGCAGGCTTAGTAACTCACACAGAGAGCTCCCTATTTTCCAACAGAACCGTTTCCTTGCCACATCTGAGTTGCAGCACAGAGCCAGAAATCTGGAAGAATTTAACACCCAGTGGATTCAGACACAAGGTACAGTGTTCAAAGTAAACACTGGAACCCCTCACTCATCAGCCAGGAATGCAGAGCCAGCACTACCCTGAGCTCAGCAACTTTTGCTGAGCGGGATCCAAGCCATAATGCAATGGTGCCAGAGCCAATGGGATAGAAATGGGGTCCCTGCGGGCCCTGGGGTAACTTACTTTATTTGCACTTCCATGGGGGAAAAGCTAGGTCACCAAAGCTTGTCTGGGCGCCCCTCCAGCCACTGACTGCACTCTGTCTTGGTCAGTTTTAGTTTGTGGGACTCCAGCTAATATGTGTGGTAGCTCCCACTTTACAGAGTTCCAGGGCAGGGCCAGCCTGGTGGAGCCAACGCTCCCCACCTGCACTGCAGGCCCCACCCCTTCTCTGCTCCACCTTTAACCTGACCCCTGGCTCCCTCCCAGGCCAGCTTGGCCAGAGATCACCTTCCCCAGGGGGTGGGCCATGGGAAGAGCAAGAGGGTGCCTCCCCTCGGCTTCCCGTCCTCCCCCGCACTCCCCACACAGCGTTCCACAACACCCTCCCAGCAACTTGAGCCCGGCTTGTCCACAGGAGGGTGAGAGCTGAGGCCTTGTCTGCAAAGGGCTACATCGCAGCTTTCTGTCATGTGCTGCCAAGAATGATACGTGTGGTCCGATGAAGCCACAACATGCATGCTCACAGCACCACAGGCACATGAAGCCGTGGTTCTCACCAAGTACAAGGCAGCTCTCCAGTTTAGCATGTCCCCGTCCCTGGCTCTTCCTCAGAAGACATGTCGCACTTCAGGGTCCAATAAGCCTTGGCCAGAATCCCATCCAGTTAAGTTATGACTAAAAGTTCTTACTAGAGCTGATCAAAAATTTTTGACTCCCAAAAAAATATTCTGCCAAAAAATGCACTTTTGTCAAAAAAAAAAAAAAAATGGGGTTCCTGCATGACAGGGTCATTTTAACTATTTTTTCCCTATAGGAAATTTCTAAACGAAGAGCTCATATTCCACCTCACTTTGGTTCTTGAAAAACAACAAGGAACAAAATTTTCTACTTAAATCCAAATGAAACCAATGTGTTTGTTTTCTTTTGTTTTAAGAACTCCTGGAAGATTCTCGTATAAAAAATATTCTAGTCAGAATGTTTCACTGGGAAACAAAAGACTGTTTTTTAGCCAGTTCTGTTAGCTACTGTCTGGTTGATGGCCCGTGTGGAATACTGAGTACGAGATCCTCATCTAGTTCCCACGTGCCCATACGCACACCCCCCATGTGACTCATCTCTGCAGTAAGGCCAATGACTGAACAGTCATTAAGACTGACTCTCCTCCTTGAGCTTCTTTCTCCAGATGAAGGGTGAGGCAGATTGACATTAGTATGTGGAGAACCTTGTTCTGCTGTTGCCTCAAGCTTCATTTACTCTGTTCAAAGAAAAAATCTGTCTCCAACCTCCTCTATATATCACTTTTCAGCACCCTCTTAGGGTACATCTGCAGAAGCATCTAGAGTTCAGACATTGTACACCCAGCTAGCACTGGTGTGAACATCTGTGTGGACAACAAGGCTCAGCTTAGCTGAGTACAATAGAAACTTTCCCCATTTGATCCAGCTCAGAGAAACCTTGACCCAGCCCAACAGGAAAATGATAAAATAGCTATCCCAGCAGGAGATTCCAGCACAGTGAAATTTTGTATAGCATGTGCTTCAGAGGCTTAACAGGAACACTGCATGATGACTTACTTTGACTTAAACCCTTGTACTCCACGTGGGGCATAGGTCATCTACAAGTTTCCTCCACTTCACCCTGTCTCAGGACAAAACTTCTAGCTGACCCACGAAGTACCCCAGGTGTTGTCCTTCTGTCTCAGTAGATCTTCTCCACATTGTCCAAGGTCTTGCTCTTTTGCGTTTTCCTTGTGGGCTCCATGTGAGAGCTTGACGAACTAGGCTGGATGATGGTTTTCTGAGAACATGGCCTAGCCATCCCCACTTTCTTCTCTTGATTTGAACGTCAGGTAGTTCTTGTCCTGATCTATTCCAAAGCAATGTTGGCAAGTATTAAAGTCCAGAGGAAAGGGTCAGTCATTTCTCACAGAATTTAAGTATTCCAGCCATTGAAGACTGATACTAAAAAAGTCAGGAGCGATTATATGAGAAACAATCATTGTAACCTTTCCGGCACTCTGCACTGCTTGCTGGAACTAATAAAATGTGTATTCAAAAACCAGAGAAGATGCTACTGAACTCACACTGGACAAACACCATCTAGATATATATTTATGCCACTGTATAAGACTGGCTGGAAATTGTGTGTTGAAACTGGTGTGTGTGTGTGTATGGATAGGTGGATAGATAGATAGAGGAGGGACGTTGATAGAAAGTAGCTTTTCAACAAAATGGAAATTTACACAATTTTTAAATGAAAAAAGTCTAAAATGTGGGCGGGTTCTTTCGAACACCCCAAGAAACGAGAAATGTTTCCGTTTTTCAAATAACCCTACAAAAATTGAGATGGAAACATTTAAGGTTCATCTTAGTCAGGATCTGGAGGAAGGATATGCTGGAGAAAATACATGGCCCAGCCAGCCTACAGCTTGACGCTTCACATCATTAATACCAGGCAAAGTGGACACTCAATGAAAGCAACCAACAGCCGCCTCCCAAACAGCCACCTTTCCTAGGTCCCACACCTTTTGAAAATATCTCATTAGACAGACAAACAAACTCAGGGCTTGGCTACCCCCTGGGCTAGTGCGCACCAGCAGGGCTGTGAGTTAGTGTGCTGTGATCTAATTGTCTGTGTGGACACGGCTGGGACACAAAATCTTTCCCATTGTGCACTGACGTAGTGTTGTAAAAGGGACAAAGTCAGCGCACGCCAGGGAACTTTTTTTGCACACCAGCAGCATGCACATGGCCAGGCAGAGCGCAACATGCTATCTACACCCCCGCTGGTTCACACTCCTCAACTGTGTCGTGCCTGTGTGGACAAAAGAACAAATGGAGATGAACTGCTCATCAAGAAATTTAGGCTTGAAATTAGATGAAGGCTTCTAACCATCAGAGGAGTGAAGTCCTGGAAGAGCCTTCCAAAGGTAGCAGCGGAGGCAAAAGCCTACTGGCTTCAGGACTGATCTTCATAAGTTCATAGAGGGGAGGCTGTGTTGAGACTGCCCCTGATGGCATGTGGTCCGTCAACAACTTGCAGTAGCAAAGCTTCCTGACTGCTGGAGATGGGACACTAGGAGGGGAGGGGTCTGAGTTACTACAGAGAGTTAGTTCCCAGGAGTGTGGAAGATCATAGAATGCTAGGACCGGGAGGGACCTTGAGAGGTCATCGAGTCCAGCCCCCTGCCCTCATGGCAGGACCTAGTACTGTCTAGACCATCCCTGATAGACATTTATCTAACTTGTTCTTAAATATCTCTAGAGATGGAGATTCCACAACCTCCCTGGGCAAATTATTCCAGTATTTGACCACCCTGACAGTTAGGAACTTTTTCCTGATGTCCAATCTAAACCTCCTTTGCTGCAGTTTAAGCCCATTGCTTATTGTTCTGTCCTCAGAGGCCAAGAAGAACAAATTTTCTCCCTCGTCCTTATGACACCCTTTTAGATAGTTGAAAACCCCTTTCATGTGTCTCCTTGATCTACTTTTTTCCAAGCTAAACAAGCCCAATTCTTTCAGCCTTTCTTCATAGGTCATGTTCTCTAGACCTTTGATCATTCTTGTTGCTCTTTTCCGAACCCTTTCCAATTTCTCCATCTCTTTCTTGAAATGCGGTGCCCAGAACTGGGCACAATACTCCAACTGAGGCCTAACCAGTGCAGAGTAGAGTGGAAGAATGACTTCTTGTGTCCTGTTCACAACACACCTGTTAATGCATCCCAGAATCATGGTTGCTTTTTTTGCAACAGCATCACACTGTTGACTCATATTTAACTTGTGGTCCACTATAACCCCTAGATCCCTTTCTGCCATACTCCTTCCTAGGCAGTCACTTCCCATTCTGTATGTGTGAAACTGATTGTTCCTTCCCAAGTGGAGCACTTTGCATTTGTCTTTATTATACTTCATCGTGTTTACCTCAGACCATTTCTCCAATTTGTCCAGATCATGTTGAATTTTGACCCTATCCTCCAAAGCAGTTTCAACCCCTCCTAGCTTGGTATCATCTGCAAACTTAACAAGCCTACTGTCTATGCCATGCACTTTCTATGAAGATAGGTCACGTCTGCATCAAGGTCTAACTGATCAGCACATTTAGAGCTGGGAAGAAGTTTTTTCAAGTCAGATTGGCAGAGCTCACCTGGGTTTTTCGGCTTCCTCTGCAGTATGGGGTATGGATTGCTTGCAAGTTTAAACCAGCGTAAATGGTGGATTCTCTGTTACTTGGAGTCTTAGATCATGATTTGAGGACTTCATTAACTTAGCCAGAGATTAAAGGGTCTATTGTCGGAGAGACGAAGTGAGGGCCAGTGGCCCATGATGAGCAGGACGTCAGATGAGCTGATCTCGATGGTCCCTTCTGACCTTAAAGTTGATGAGTCTGTAGTACCCAGAGGTACTGAGACCTCATCTGGGGTGAGTGAAGTCCCTGCTCTACAGCCTCAGCTGTGAGGCACCTGGCCTTTAGCTCGTGTGGTAGTGTGCAGGGCTATAGACCCTATGCTCACAGGTTCTATTCCTGGGGATGGCAACCTGGGTCAGTTGGCTTTACAAGTCTATGGGTGAGTTTTCACTACCGAGAAGATCAACCCAGTCAGGGCTAATCTTCTGGTGTTCAATTTGGTGCACCCAGTGGGGATGCACAAAATCAAACTTTCAGGGCTTGACAGTCAACCCTGTGCTCCCCAATCTTGTGAAGAGTAAGGTAGGTTGACAGGAGAGTTTCTCCCATTGGCCTCCCTCAGTGAGGATGGCCGAGTAAGTCGAGTGTAGATAAGTCAGTTCCTGCTAGGCAATTGCCAAACTGGAACTGCGCACCTACAATTGACTCCAAGGACTAGTGTAGACCTGGCCTAAGGTGTGTTGGGTGGAACGTAGGAGAGGTTATCAGAAGTGGCTGCTCTGGCCTGCACCAAGACTGGACAGAGAATCAGGGAGCGTTAACCAGTTCCAGCAGAGAACCTGGACCAACAATTCTAGTAGATGAGGCATAAACCTTTAGCTGAACTGGCCAGTTCAGTGGTAAATGTGCCCCAGTTTCCCAACTACAGCCTTGTGGCTGCCCTGTCAGGCTGACAGCCAGGCTGCTTAGGCTCTCCAGCGCAGCAGATGTCAGGAGGCTGGCTGCAAAGGCCTGTTGCTTAGCCACAGGTCATAATTCTAGCACCATCTGTTTTCTATGTCCCCCTGGGCACAACTCCAAGTGCATAACAACATGTGTCTGTCACCAGCACTGTACAGGGCCTGGTATTTGCCTCCTCCATGGCCAGCGGTTGTCAGCAAGACTTTGGGTTTGGACTGTCTGGTGTGTCCTGACAACTACGCACCCCTGGCTTCTCAGGAGCAGTTGCCGGCTGCACAGCAAGCCAGCCAGCCAGCGCGTTTGCCCGTCAACGCAAACCGTAAAGGCTGGCCGTGCTAAGTGAACATTAACGGCTTTGCTGGCTTTGTAAGAGCATCCTTTTCTGCTAGGCCGTGTTCTGCAGCCCACAGCCACCGAGCCTGAGGGTTCAGACAGTATTATTATAACCCCTGCCCCGTGGGTGGCAACAGAAACATCTGCAGGCCGATCGGCACATCCAGCACAACATGAGCTAAGAAAAATAAGTGGTTGAAAGGGGACTTACCCCACCCACCTCAAGATGTCCAGCGCGTGACTGCCCTGCTGCCAGCTGGCTGGATTTCAGAGACAGCCTGCCTCGCATAAGGGAAGGGGGCTGGGCCCTGCCTTCCACGGCCAGCTGGAAACTCGTGGCTGTAAAGCAGAGACCCTGTCCCCTGCACAACCCCCCCCCCCCCCGTCCCCTACCCACCATTCCAATCATGTAATGGGGGCCAGGCACGTACCTACCCCTCCCGCTCCCCCCAGAACTTCAGAGCACGGCGAATCAGCTGACTGGTGGCATTCAAGCTCTGGGGAGGGGGAAGGAGCAGGGCTGGGGGGCAAGTCAGCTGATGGGTGGAGAGGAGAGGGGGCAGGCGCACTCGGGGGGGAAGAGGCAGGGAAGAGGCCAGGTGGGCATTTAAAGGAGTGGAGTGGGCCCAGGGCTTGCGGCGGAGGGGAGGCTCAAGCAGCGTCTGGAGAAGTGACACACGTTTAAAGCAAGGGCTCGTGTGAGGTCCAAGCTGATCTCACACACCACTGTGAGAGCTATGGGCTCCCGCTGCTTCTCCATGTGGCGTTTGCACCAGCAATTTAATTTGCCCCAATAATGGATCACTCTGTGCTGAAAAGGCGGGACACAGAAGGAGACTCAGGCGCAATCCACTTCGTCTGATGCTTGGGGTCCCAGTTAGTGCACACACCCAATTGCGGCAATAGTCTTGTGGACTACGGAGCCCACACCCACGAGGCCTTTGGTGGCAATGGAAGCCAAGCTGCAGCTGCACCTCCCTGCAATCAATCCTAGCCCATGGCAGTCAGGGAATGGGTGACTTGCCAGCTTAACTCTGCTTTGAGACTGGTTTGGAAACCACTTCAAGTCAAGGGGTGCTACAGCTCCATCCCCTTTCCCCCGCACTGCAGGTCCCAGCACTTTTGGGTGGGCAAATAACTTGTAACAAGCCCCTTATGTGTTCAGGTGCACTTCTGTTTAGCTGGCCTCGGACAGATTCTAAAGCTTTCCAGCATTTGGAAACGAATCACAAAGTTTGTTGGGGAATAAATAAAGGTCCGTAGCTAATGCCCCAACAGCTTTCGGTGCATGTTCAAACTTCCCACCCAGCTCCATAAGGCACACGGCATTGATTTAATGCTCTGCTCGAACAAACTCGCCCACAAGAGCACCACTTGCAAACTGCACCAACAAGGGAACAATTCCCAGAGGACAAATCTCACTGCCCTGGGATGACTCTCAGGTTTGACGCAGCTTTTCAGTGACTAGCTGAGCAGTCGCCCTTAACGGCTTCTCTGTTCCAACCTTTATCTCGACATCCCCAGCAGAGACAGCGCCGGGCCCATGGGAAACTCTTCTGTCAGCCTAGCTGCTGCCTCTCCAGGAGGTGGGTTAACTAGAGCAGGGGGAGATCTCTCCCGGCACTCAAGCGAGGGTCTACCCTGCAGTGCTCCGGTGGTACAACTGCAGAGCTTTCAGTACGGACGCAGCCGAACCTTCCCCTCCAGGGAGCGTTCGCACTAGTGGGCTGTAAAGCAGCGGTTCTCACACTGGTGTCTGCACTCACAGGGGCACACAAGGCATGTCCGGGGCCGCCAGCCCTGCTGATCAACTCCTCCCCTGCCCTCCCAGCGCCTCCTGCATGCCAGGGACCAGCTGCTCAGCAGAGGAGGGATGGGGAGGAGCAGGGACAGGGCATGTTTGGAGGAGACAGGCAGGGAAGGGGAGGGGCAGAGGTGGCGTGGCAGCAGGAAGAAGGGGGCGGAGGTGCAGGGCATGTGTCTGAGCTGGGCTTGAGGCCCCCACCCCGCAGGGGAAATCAGAAGCTGGCTTGCGGGTCTGTGACCATTTTTAAGCCAAAAAGGGGTTTCTCGGGTGGTTGCAATTTGGCAGCCGCGGCAGCAGAGTGTCGTGGGAAGTGCAGGCACGCCAGGGGAATGAGCACGCCGTGCCTTTATTTCCGCAGCGGCGCATTTCAGCCGGTTGGGGGTTTTCAGTATTTGCTCAGCTGCTGAGGAGTTTGGCCTCAGAGCTCACGTGGGCACTCCTGTCCCCGTACATACCAAAGGGTGCTCGGCCATGGACTTCAATGGCAGCTGGATGGAACCCGCAGCCATACAGTGCCAGCCTCCTACCTTTCAGCGAGCTCTTAAAGCTGCTTGCAGGGGCCGTTTCCATCTGTGTCAGGCGGTTGAACGCTTCGTTTTGAGCAGGCTCCAAGAATTCCTTTAAAAAAACACCCATGCCTGTCTCAGTAAGCAGGAGGGGTGCACAACGTCACTCCCAGAAGGCGACGCTCCCCCAAATCTTTCCAGCTGGTTTGCTCTCAGAGGCAGGCCCGCCACCCGACAGCAGGGTGGCAGACGTTGAAGCAGTGCCAGTAAACACTTTGTGTTACTATAGGGATGTCACATTATTGCCATTCACAGGGAACCATGGTAGTTACTTTGTGCGCCACCAGGCACGAAGCCTTAACCAAAGCTCGTCCGAGTCGCTGGAAAGCATCCCCTGACTGCAGTGGGTTTCAGATCAGGCCATAAATGCTCACTAGACAGCCAGGGGTGGGAAGAGGGGGTCTACCATAGTCACCCATCACATTACTATGGTTGCAAAATCAAGGACTCAAAAATTAGGAAATGCCAGACTGAAGCTTGTCTGAGCAACCTTAATTCAGCCCTCTGGGCATTTTGGTATCTGTTAATTACACAGTTCCATAATACTCCATCTGCAGGACCCTCGCCTCATTCACTGCTCTTCCCTCGACCTAGCTACTGGGGAAGGGTCTCTACCAGAGCAACTGGAGAACCCGCTGTGCTGAAGCAGGGTGTCGGAGAGTTTTATCCCCAGGTTCCGTTGCATGTGTTTCCTACTGTAACAGGAGGTGTGTGCCTGAGTTTTCCCGGGCACAGCACCAGTGCAGTGTGGTGAGAGGCGTTTTGGGGTGATGATTTTTCACACGTAGGTAATGGGGCTCCCTGGCCTTTGTAACCTAGGCACCAGGTGACACCTTTCTTCCCTGGGAAACAGGGCAAAGGAGGGAGGAGGGGGCCTGCATGGTTTTGAATGGGACCTGGACAGTTGAGTTGGGGGGACCTGGTCTACTGGAAAGGGAGGAAGAGGAGCCAGGCCCCGGCTCAATCACACACACACCCCAGGCCCTGTCTCCCCAGGATGGATTGTTCTGACGGCTTCTGGTTTCTGTGCTGACACATCTGTTCTACCCTGTGGCCCGGTTGCCTCATAACCCTTCTGTCTTCCCTGCTGGATGAGAGTCACATCTGACTGGGGATGGGGTGCAGGGCCTGGGGAGCCCCCCCGCTTCATAAGTGCTTCCCCATCACAGTCGTGTCTATGGCTGTGCTGCTGTAGCATTGTAAGTGCAGACCCAGGCTATGACTCAACACTCTTCCATCCAAGAGCTGGACAGTTATTAACTGATTTGTCTTTACAATGTCCCAGGAGCTGCAGTGGGTATTGTTCCCATTTTACAGATGGAGAACTGAGGAACAAACCAATTAAAGTCATAACTATTTGCTAATTTTGGATGCCTAATGAGACAGTTGGGCTGTTCTTTTATTCCAGAGTACTGAGCATTGCATAGCACTTCCTACATTCAAAGCACAGCATGACCCCCACCCCAGACACCAGCTGGGGCTATGAGTACTCAGTAGGCTTCAGCCCCAGGCTTCTTCCCCAGCCTGTCTCACTTCACCCCTTGCAGTTCCGTGTCCCATAGCAACAGTCACCCCCAGATCAGGCTAGTGACAACCCGCCCCATGCTCTTAAAGGGGCAGCGTCTGCCAGTGCCAGTGCTTAGCAAATAAGAGCCACTGCCCTAAGGAGGCTGTTCTTTCCTCACTTCCCCTTTTTGCTGTGATTGACAGCTGCCTGCCAGGTTATCCACTGGGCTCAAACAGCAGAGGTCCCCTACAGTCAGCTCCATGTCCCCAGGGCGTCTCATCCAGGACATGGGCTCGGAGGCAATACAGGAATACACACAACAAAAATATGCCCATTTCCTTCAGAAGAGGATCTAGCTCTGCAGGGACTGAGTCAAAAATAACAGCAGCACATTTCCCTGCCCAGCTGGTGGGTCTCAGACGACGCTTTGATTCAGCATTGGCCTTGAAGGCCAAGCCATGCAGCATGGTATGCTGTACACACACCGATTCCTTTAGTTCTCTCCTACAGAGGGGTGTGTAGGATACCTTTGCTACTGCTGTACCCGTCCTCTTCTCTGCCCCAGCACTGGAAATACAGCTAGTGTCCTACCAGAGGATCCCAAACTCCTCCTTGCAAAATCTCTCCCGGGTTTTAATTCACTAGCTGCTGCTGCCTCCCAGGGTTTGGCATGATTGGTGCTCTTCGGAAGGAAGCCCCAGACTTTGTCTGTTCCATGCAGAGCCTGCTGTTGCGTCTTCTACTCGGCTGCTCCACCCCAGGTGCCCTCTGGGCTCCAGCTCCTGCCCCTGGCTGGCTATATCTCAAGAAGGCAGTAGGTCACAGCTGGGAGCTGGTATTGTGACATAAAGGGTGGCTCAGCTTTTTATTACACGCTACAGCTGGCTTTAATAATGTGCGTAATGCGATCCTGCAAGCGAAATGCCCTTAACGGTATTAGTAATATGCTCTGAATGATCAGCAATGGAACAGTTAACAGAGTAAATTCCGTAGCTACCAGGGATGTAGGACGTAGACAAGGGGATAATTTTTCCCTGGCAGGAAGATGGAGTAAGTGACCTAACAGGACTTTTCTGTACCTAAAATCTATTAGTTTATGAGTCCTCTTGTAACGCCCATTTAGGAGCTCATGGTCCACTTCAAGTGAGGGTGAGAAGTTTGTTAGGGTCAGTGTCTGCCTGGGAGTGGGGCCAGGGTAAATGTTGTTACACTGAAATGGGCAGCAATTCTATTTGAAAAGAAATAACATTCCACCTGCAGTGAGTGGGTGAGGACTCCATGACAGAGCCGGGGTGTGATTCAGCACATGACTACACATGGGAAAAATTCATCCACATGGTCTGCCTGCATTAAGCTTGGCGGGAACCCTGCTCCCCAGCTTGGAAACTCTGTGTGTAATGCTGCATCCCCAGCCCCTGGAGCCACAAAGGGCTGACAATACATGTGGTGGGAGAGGTCGATTAAGAAACCACAAAGGCCCAGCTGTGTGCTTGGTTCCCTGGCTTCCCTCCCTTCCATGCCCGGTTACATTCCCTTGAAGTCCAGCAGAGGTTCTGAGTCAGTTTGATCATCACTGGGATGACTCCTATCAGTGAACGCCTTCTTCCTGTTCCAGGGCACAAAGCTATTTTCTCTCTTCCTGTGAGCCTCCTTCCCCCAGCGAGTGACCCAGTGCCCTCCGCTTTCTGAAGAAACCAAAGGGAAGGTTAAACAAAAATAGGCCTGATTCCAAAAGGGCAACTTTAAAATATTAAGGAATTTGACTGGGCTGAAAAACACAATGTAGAAATATGTTAAGTTAAAGTTGCAGAAGCTATTTGAAGCCCGCATTCCATACAAGCAGAAAAAAATTGTAGGGAAGGGTGGCAGCCCAAGCTGAATGAGCAAGCAGCTCAAAGAAGCAATTCAGGAAAAGCAGAATTCTTGCAAGGAACGGGAGCTCAGACATTAATGGAAGAAAAGCGTTTTAGCCATAACAAAGAAAAAGAAGCATAGTGGAAGTATCTAGAGTTATAGCAGACCACAGGCTAAGCATGAGTCAACACTGTGACATTAAACAAGCAGTCCTGTAGCACATGAAAGACTAACAAATTTATTGATTAGGTAACGAACTTTTGTGAGTAAGACACACTTCTTCAGATTTTCAGATTGGAATAGAACAAACCAGCAGTTATGTAGCACTGTGCTGGTTTGTTTTGTTAGAATACAGACTAACACAGCCATCTCTCTTTTATTATTCAGATTGGAATAGATAATTGTTGCAGAAAAAGCAAAACATCATTTTGAGCTGTAAACAAAACACAATACTTAATTAGATTTACCATATTCGAACTTTCAAAGCAGAGGACAACTCATGACAGAGTGTATCTGTATCCATATCTACCAACTCATGTATTAATGTGTTACAACATGTGTTGATAGATATGTAGCTCTAAAATAACTCTTCCACTCTATTCTGTGCTCTTATGTCTCAGCTGTGTCTAGTTCTGGACACCACATTTCAAGAATGATGTGGACAAATTAGAGACGGTCCAGGGAAAAGCAACGAAAATGATTCAAGGTCCAGAAAACGTGACCTGTGAGGCAGGATTGAAAGAACTAGGTTCATTTACTCTGGAAAAGAGAAGGCTAAGAGGGGACATGATAACAGCTTTCAAGTACATAAAATGATAGAAGGTGGAAAGGGAAAAATTATTCTCCTTATCCTGTGCTGATAGGACAAGAAGCAACGTGTTTAACTTGCAGCAAGGGAGGTTTAAGTTGGACATTGGGAAAAGCTGCCTAACTGTTAGAGTAGTTAAGCAATGTAATAAAATGCCCAGGGAGGTTGTGGAATCTCCATCACTGGAGCTCCTTAAGAGCAGGTTAGACAAACACCTGTGAAGGAAGGCCTTGATGGTGTTTGCTCCTGCCACGAGTACAGCGGGTGTGGACTTGACGATTCTATAAAAACGTGGAACGAAGGCATCAGGCTGCTGAGCACCAAGGGTGGAGTGGAGATTAAAGATAATCTAGGCACCACCCAACACATCAATGCACACGTTGCCTGAGATTTTAGTAAGGGCAACATGAAATTGGGGACTAATGGCGGAGCAGATAACAGGAACAAGGATATGGAAGGAGAAATGGCAACATCCCAAGTGGAAGCCAAATTCAAACAGTTTAATGGTACCATGTCAAGGGGTCCAGCTAAACTCCATCCAAGAATGTTAAAAAATTAGCATACAAAATTGCCCACTCAGAAAAAGGATAAACTGGGGATGGTCGTAGCCTGTGACTGAAGAATTGTGTATACAATACCTATATTTACTATAAAAGAAAAAGGTGACCCAGGAAACTGCATGTCCATTAATTTGACTCCAATGTATGCATGATTTTAAAACAAGTTATGAAAGATGACATAGGTTAGGACATAGAGGTAAACTAATTGGGATAAAATACAACACAGTTTTGCAAAAGGTAAATCGTGCCAGACCATCCGGATTTTGTTCTTTGCAACTGACTTTCTGAACAATGGAAATAAGATCAAATCTACTTGGACATCTGTAAGGCAGTCAGATTGGTTCCGCATGGAAAATCATTGCATTGGAGAAGATGGGAATGAATATGGAGAATTGAAAAGGGGGCAGATGTGTCAGGGCCCTCTTGCTCCTGCCTCAGTTGAAGACCTCAGACTGCTCAGAGACATTTATGCTGGTGAAACACCCAGCGCCGTTTATTTGAAATGTGGGTTTCCGTCACCAGTCTACCCTTTACAGCCTCACTCCTACGTCCCCATCTCTTGGGTCTTCCTCAAATGGGCGCTGCAGGAAGGCACTCCCTGCCCACCCCTCAGCCCTGGCCAGAGGGTCTCTGCCCCACAAATACCCGTTCCCTCCAGTCACGCACTCTGCAACACACAGGCCAGCTGTGCAACTTGCAGCTGGGCCATCACCAAACCATGCCTGGGAAACGCTCTTGCTCCTCATTCTTCATTCCTCGTGTCTCATGTGTCTCATTCTAACACCAAATAGAAGGGCCTTCTACAACCTGTGGAGGATGGGAAGCCCCAGTTTGTATTCAACACAGGTCCTGGGGCTTGTCAGGGATATGAACTGGTGGTTCCTTCACAGAGCCATGAACACGGGTGCGTACTTGGCATGGTTCACCCCTCCCCCACAGCAGCCCCTTTTCCAGCCCCTCCAGAACCTCCTCCTCAGGTTCCAGCTGCACCTTTCCCTGCCCCTCCTCAGATTCACGTTCCCGTCAGTGGCCCCACAAAGCCAGGAAACCTGCTCCTTGGCCCCCTCCTGGCACTGGCCAATGGGCCATCTGTCATAGCTGGAGCAGTAAGTGTTCTGCCGCTGTGGGGCTTATTTCCAACCCTCCCTCTCTTTGTGCCAGGGTCTTTGGTGAAAATGTCAAATAAGATTGCTCACAAGCCTGGTCCTTGATGAGGTCCATGTGGAACCTCCCTCCTGCCTGGCAGCTCACCTCAGAGGGACGTGTTGTAGTCTCCCCTTTAACCAGTCCCTTACTGTGACTGAGAGCTGGGCAAAAGTGCCAAGTGAATTGCCAAGAACATCTACAGCTCCCCACCCAGCCTCGGGGGAGAAGCCACAGGAGCTAGGCATCCAAAGAATCTGGGGGCAGCAAATGCTAAAAGGGGGATGGGAGTGAAGGTCAGTGTCAAAAGCAGGGGGCCAGAGGGGGACAATGTGCAAAGAATCCCGGACAATGCCCACAGCTCCTCAAAGTCACCCAGGGAACCACACGGCCCAGAGGGACTCCTCCCAGTTACGTGACCTTCTCCAAGGATCGGCCTTAGGAGCATTCTTATTGGATGTTTTCATCAAAGCCACAAAACGTGGGAGTGTGCTAGTACAATTTGTGATCAAAAATAATATAAAGTGCACACTGTACATGTTAAATTCTGTGCTGTAATTGAAATCGGTGTATTTGAAAACACAGAAAAACATCCACAATGTTTGATATATTTCACTTGGCACGCTGGTGTTTAACAACCCAATTAAAACTGTGATCAATCACCATTTTTTAATCCATAAGCTTTCCTGGGCAGAGTCCTGCTTCATCACCTGACCAAGTGGGTCTTTGCCCATGAAAGCTTATGTTCCAAAATATCTGTTGGTCTGTAAGGTGTTACAGGGCTTCTTATTGTTTTTGAAGATACAGGCTAACTCGGCTACCCCCGGTACATTTTTCAATCATGAGGGATTTTTTTTGAGTTAATCGTGATTTAACTGCAATTAATCACCAGCCCTAGTTGTAATTGTTTAGCAGTACCATGCGGCGGTTCCAATGGTCGGTGAGAGGTAGGGGTGTGTGGTTGAAGAAGGTTATATTTACATACTGAAGCAGGTTCTCTTTGCGTGTTTGGGTGGCCAGTTCCATGAAGCAATCTATTTTTCTGGTGGGGTGTCCATGTTTGGTGAAGGCAGATTTGTGGGTTCAGGTGTAATATCCCACACTGCCTCCTTGGAGCATAGTCTATGTTAGCCATGTGCCTGGCTGTAGGTAGAGTTCCTCATAAGCCTGGAGTGCTTATTGGATCTCTGAAGCTAGGTATGGTGATCCATGATCTCAAGGAAACATTTTGTCACCAAAGTCTGAAGAGCTCCTCAGAGCTTGTTCTAGTTCCTATACGCCTGGGAGTGACTCATCTCTTCCTCTTCCAACTTCCCATCATTTTGCAGCAAGATTCCTCACTCCATCCAGGACTGATAAAAGGAAATGACAGACCAACATGAAGCATTGCCATTCAGTACTGGCCTTCAGATAGGCAAGAAGCCAGGCACATTTGTGAGCTGGGAGAGCTGAATGTCAGTCAGTGCCAGGCTTGTTGGCACAGATGTTGTATTGTTCTGATACACGACTGAATCATTTGTTCTGAAAACTCCCCCTGAAGAGTCACGTTAACCTTGCGAGCAGATGTCTGAGTCTGGCCAGTCTGAGCTGACCATCCTGGACAGCGCTCCCTTTCCAAATGCCTGTGTGACGTGCACGTTAGCCAGGACTGTTGCCTTCTGTTACAGTCGTTAGTCAGTGACATTGATTGAACAGCGAGTGGACTCCCTGTTCCTCCCCAGGAACTTCCCAGGTATGGAGTGGGGGAGGGGTGGATGTTTCACTCATTACTCGTGCTAATTCCGTGCTCTCAAATGATTTACACTTGCCCATGAGATAAAATGCCAAATGTCAAGATGTAAAACTCTTTCCTGGCCCTGCACAAACATTAACCCACGGACACCTGCGTGAGGTAGGTAACTAATTATCCCCATTTGCTAATAGGGAAACTGAGGCAGACACCTCAAGTGACTTGCTCAATGCCCCAGAAAGTCCATGTCTGAGCCAGAATTAGACTGCAGAACTTCCTATCTCATAATGCAAATCTGCCAGATTATATTGTTTCCTATATGCCTAAACCATGGCACTTAAAATGCCACCACTTTAATCCCAGGGTGAGCAGTTCTGCAGCTATTAGAACGCCTTCAGCCAAACTCTACACTGGTGTTAACTGGTCCATCTCCATTCATTAGACTCTGGGCACTTTACACCAGCAACGAATTTGGCCCTGTGTTGCAAATGATGGTGTGGTCTAATTCATTTACTCTGCATCTGAACCCAGAATGTGCCAGGTGCTGTACAAACATCCATTGGCTGGGGCTGCATGCAGTTGTTTAATCCAGTTGTAAGTAACAGCAGCCCCAGGCCATCGTACCTGGACATCTCTAAATAATTCCTTGGCCTCTCTCTGCTCAAGTGAGCTGTACAGCACCAGAAGTCTATTTAAGGGAACAATTTCTGTGCTTCCACCCAGTTCTGGGCTTCACTCCCCCTGCCACTCTGGGGCAAATGAGAGGCGCGATGGAAGAAAGCCAGAAGGGACCATCAGGAGCATCCAGACACCTCCCTGCATAGCCTGGGCCAGAGAATTTAGCTCAGTTCTCTGAGTATACAAGGTCATTTGTAAACCAAGTCAGGCCAATTTATGGCAACCTGTGTGCCTAACAGCTCTCTGGCCCTGGGCCTCCCCTGGCTGCCCAGCTGGCATTCACGCTCTGTTTACCAGGATCCCCACAACTGGAAGCATCTGAAAAATATAAATAAATCATAAATTAAACCCTCAGTGGCAGCCAATCATAAGCAATTAGAGGAGTAGGGTGGGGGCACAACATTGTGGGGCGTCGGATCAGCCTCATGTTAGAGGTTCTGCGGAACTGGGAAAGAACCAGATACCCCAGAACAGTCTATAGGGGATGGGTTGAGATACTAATTGCCAGGACTCCTTGTAACAATGCCAGCTTGTGCTGTGAGCTGCTCCCACAGACAGATGGCTTCACTCTGAATTTCTGATCTGCTATCTCCTGGGATGAAAGCAACAAACTCCTCCCAGTTCTGGCGCTTGCTTCCCACCTGGAATGGCTTGCGGAGTGCCACACTCTTAACCCTTTCTTGCCCAGTCCCGGAGTCTTTTCATGAAGCATAGGAGAGAGTGGAGCTTCGGGGTTGGACTCTCCACAGGTATCCCATAGCCGTCGCAGGAGCTTCTCAGAGCCTGGGAGTTCGGGCTAGAGCCTGAGGTCTAATCCTGGCTCTGCCACTCACTTGCTGAGTGAACTTGGGCAAGTCCCTTCATCTCCTGTGCCATATTTTCCATCGCTGACCTCAGAGCGGTAGTAGTGGCTTTTGTGACATGCTCACTTGCCCTCTAGGACCAGAGCCAAGATCACCAAACAGCTAGCAGACAGGCCAAGGAAGAGCCGTCGGAAGGCAGTGCCTTTCAGTGCTGGGGAGTGTGGTACCCAGCACGGGCCAAGAGCAATGCCGGGGTAAGCACGGACACTAATGGGATGCATGATCAGAAATGGCTGCGTGCCTAAAAGCAGGGAGGACTGGGGTGTGTTTCTGGCTTTTCTGGAGCCTCTTAGTATGTGACCCTGGGCAACACATTTCCCCTCTCTCATCCACCTTACCTCTTCAAAGGGCTGTTTGAGGCTTAATTCATTGAGCTTCGAAATCCCCAGCTCCAAAGAGCTACAAGGCACGCACAGACTTACCCAGCCATTCACAGGAGCGTCACACACCTGGGCAGCTTCAGACTCGGATGGTTTGAGGCAGTGGAAGGCCAGGGAGCTAGAACTCTCAAGAGAATGTTCTAACCGCTGCTCTCATGGGGAGCAGGACAGAGCCGAGCAGCCCTTGGCACTTTTACATGGGACAGTATTTGGGCTCCAGAGGCCACGCATTGCTCCACACTCATGCTGGCTTCTCTGCGTTGACCCACCAGGCAGCAGGCACTTCGAGAGAGGCTCTGGCTAGGGCCCTGCTTCCGCTGTACCTTCTGCCTGGATAGCCTGCATTGACATGCTCTTTTGTAACCCCTTGCAGAGCAAATCCCAATAGAAATCACTAGGCCTTCTGCGCCCAAGGTAAGGTGACCTTCTGGCCCATTTTGGTCAGGACAGTCCCGTTTTTAAGCCCTGTGTGGTCATCCTGGCTTTCCCCCCACAAAGGTGGCTGTTTGTCGCAGTGACATTGTGCATCACTTGAAGCCTGGGGAACCTGGCCTGGCGACAACACAGTAACTAAACTCTAAGACTAAACCTAATTTTAACTTTTTTTTTTTTTTGGTTAAACTTAATGGGAAAGATCACCTGGATGAGAACGGCTAATGGTAGAACAATAACGAACTCTTCTTTGTCTTCCAATGACAGAAAGAGCGAAGCTCCGTCTGCTGCCGAGGATGCCAGAGAAGGAATAGAGGGGCCCATGCTGGGTGTGCACTAGCTAACATGAGACAGCACTACCGTGCAGTCACCACACGGGAAACTATGGCTATAGAAGAATCTCCAAGCTCAGTGGGTGTGCCTGCGGGGCACAAAGCAACGTCCAGGGGAGGAGGAGGTGGCGATGGAACACAGCTGTAGTGCCAGCCAGCTGGTGGGGCAGGGGCAGGGTGGCTTGGGCCCTGGCAGGCGGTGATGCCAGCCAGTGTTCCCTGCAAGCCAGGCGCTTGTGCAGCCTGTCCAGAGAGAGTCAGATGCCGCCCTGCTGCCCAGCAGAGCCCCCACAGCGAAGTGCTGTGTTGCTACGGGCGGTGCACATTTGCACAGGCCTCGGGGCACATGACAAAATTTATTCTGCACATGGGTGAAAAGATTTGCGGGAACATTGATGTCAGCCCTGCGCAGGGGGGAAAGGCTGGGCTCAGATGAGAGCCCTGCACAGGTGGAGGGAGGTCTCAGGCTAGCAGCTCTGGGCAGCCCCACGGCTGGGGGCTGAGGTGGGGAAGAAGGCGCAGGGCTTGGACAAGCAGCACGGGCCAGCCACGTGCAATGTCCCATTTTCCTTCTGGGAACCAGTCACCCTGACGTGAGAGGGGACAGGCTGGAGTGAGCTTGGGCCAGTGTCACAACAAGCTGTGCTTCACCCAGGTTAGGGGGACTTTCTATTGATCCCCCCCCCCACCCCCCGTCCCAGATGTAGGAGCAGAAGAGGCTTACTACTGCTCCTCCTCCTCTCTCCAGCCTGCACTCTAAGAGCAGGCCTAAAAACAGCCCCCAGATCTCTACGAGCAGTCGGGAAAAGAGAAACCTGAGCTGCGCTCGTAGGATCCTGCTGCAACATGCACGTCATGAATTAAATCAGTCAGTCAGCCCCGGTGCATCTGCAAATCTCCTCCCCACCCCCCGCAACCAGCAGCAAGATTTAGCTTCCAGCGCAATAACCGGAATCCCAGGAGGACCATACAGAGCCTTTCTAGAGCAACAGCCACCATGGCAGTGCAGAGCGCCAAGTTCAGCTAGGTCAGAAGCAAGTCAGAGCCCGCGGGTGGGCAGACAGCATTAGTCAGAGGCTTGTGAATCAACCAGAGTCCCTCTGGAGTAAAGGATGGCCCTGGAGCCCCCTGGAAGAGGCGTTTGCCTTGGTTGGACCTGGGTTCCAGAGGCACTCAAGGGTGTCTCTTTACATGAGATATTTTACTGTCCCCCTTCCCCTCAGAATGTGAGGGCTGGAGCTTGCAGCTGGGTGTGCACTCTGCATGGAGGCCGAGGGTTTGGGCAGTAACAGGACACACCAGACAGACAGGAAAATGACCTTCAGAACAATGGGCAGCTTGCAAGCCGCAGTGGGGCTCGGCCGTCCCTTATGGCCTGTCGCCCTTTTCTGCCAAAATGTTGCCCTTTAACTCAGCGGGCTGGTCCCCTTGCGTGTCCAGAGCCAGGCAGGCGGACCCCTGGGCCCAAAGGACTCCAGTTTGCTCTGGAACACCAACACCACTAAGGGTCAGGGAGCTGGGCTCTGCTCCCTCCTGAGCCACTGAAGCTCAACAGTGGGAGGAGAACATTTTGGGGCTGTCTTGCAAGTGGCTTCTTTGGGGCTTTCTTTCCTGCTGCAGGCTGTGGCGATAGCCCAGGAGCGGGGAACTTTTCTTCGGTGAGGGGCCATGCACCAGTGAGAAGCCAAAAAACAAAAACCCTCGTGAGCCTGGCCCCTGGGAGACAAAAAGCAAAGAAACAAAAAGAAGCAAACAACACGCACCAGCCTGGCCCCCAAAAGACATGCACACCCTGGGGGTGCCAGGGCTTTCTCACCTTCCAGCTCACCAGGGATGGATCGGGCCCACGGCTTCCCTTGGTCTGGTCCATGGCAAGGCCATGGGCTTCCCTTCCTCCCCGCAGCAGGCAGAGCTGGTGCCAAGCGGGATGCCAAGGCACGGAGATGTACAGTGGGGCTGCTATAGTCCCCAAATCACACCCAAGACCTGGAGCCATCTAAATGCCAAATATTTGGTAAATGGTCTTAGAAATGTAGGGCTGGGTGGGACCTCAAGGCGTCGTCTAAGCCACCCAGCAACCGCCCCGCTTCTCCCGCGACCTGAACACATGCGAGGACTGTTCCAGGCCCCATCAGCCTAAGTCTGCCAGCATTGTAAACCTCTCCCCACAGGTCAGGGTTCCCAGACCTTTTATTCTGTTTATTGCCGTCCTCTGGACGTTCTCCAATTCATCCACATCTTCCTGCAAGTGCAGCACCCCAAACTGGACACGGTCCTCACCGGTGCGGAGGAGAATGGAAAGGTTACCTCCTACAGCTCACACGGGAGGCTCCTGTTAATTCCTCCCAGAATAATACTGGCCTTTTTCGCACATGCCTCACCTTGACAGCTCGCTCAGCTGCTGTCCACTAGAACCCCTTAAACCCTTCGCAGCTCTGCCACCTGGCCAGTTAGTCCCCAGTTAGTATTGGTGCCTGTGACAGGACATCTGCCCTGCACTGGCCTAATAAGGGTTAAACTCAGCCCTGGGAGAGGGCTGGGGCTGTGGAGCCAGCAGCTGCAGATAATAGCAACTAATTAGGCCAGACAGGGGTGGTATAAATAAGGGTTCCAAGGGAGGCAAAGGAGATTCTTGCTCTAGCTGTGGAGCAGGAGGACCTTGGCTGCTAAGGAAGCTACAGAGGCAGAGTGGGGCTGAGGAAAGGTGGGAAGAGCCTGAGGGGTGCTAGGGCTGCAGGGAGGTGACCAGAGCAGGAGAAGGCAGCAGGTCTGCACCCCTGTGCCAATGATGAGCAGCCATTTCAGACAGTAGTTTGCCCCGAGGCGGGAGCTAGATGACATATGGCAGTGGGTCACTGAGGCAAGGTCATTCTAGGGGGTTGTGGTTCCCTGGGATGGTCAAAATCTGGATGTGAAATCTGCAGCATGCTCCTCATTAAAAGCCTATATTTTGGAAGAGGGGGTGAAGATGCAATGGATTCTTCGCTTATTTGTCCTCCATACGTCAAAAATTTGAGATAAATGGATGAATAGCAGTAGATACTTGCTATGTATTGCTATTCTAGCGCCTCCTTTTCGGAGAAGACTGTCTGGTTAGTGCAGTTTTTCCATGACTAGCTCTGGGGCACAAGGACGCTGGCAAATTAGGGAAGGTGCAGGAAAGAGTTTCAAAAATGATTTGAAGGTTGCAATAAATACCTTGCAAGGAGAGATTTAAAGGATCTATTTGATTAACTTATCAAAAAAGAGTGAGAGGAGACTTAACTGTGGTGGATAAGAACCTTTACAGGGAGAAAACACCAGCTAATAAACAGCTCTATGGAGAAGCAAAGTAAGGCATAACAAGAAACCAGGGGGTGAAAATTAGAGCCAGACAAATTAGAAAGTAGGAACTTTTTTTTTAAATGAGGGTGATTAACTACTGGAACAAACTCTCAAGGGAAGTAGTGGGTTCTCCATCTTTTGAAGTCTTTCAACCAACAGTGGACGAGTTACTGGAACAGGTGCTTTATTCCAACAAGTTATTGGGCTCTGTACAGGATCCCCTTAAGATCCTCGGCCTGTGTCAGGCAGCAGGTCAGACCAGATGTTCTAAAGATACTTTCTGGCCTTGAAATCTATTCATCAGTTAGGGCAAAAAAAAAATACAAAGAGCTAAGACCTTGGCACAGTTCACTCATCTCTCGACACGGTACAATCAGATTCCCTTGGCAGCTTTGCTGTTTGTTGCTACCAGATGCAATTACACTGATTCATCTGGAAATGAGGAATAATGTTGAAACTGCCCAAAATGAGGGATTGTGGTTTAGTTTTGTAGGAACATATCTGGGAAAAAGAAAATGTCTTCGTGCATCCACACACCCTTCCGCCCCTTGGTTAGGCCTGGCTGGCTAGCGATGTGCTGATTTGTGGGGTTTGGTTTCTGTGTCCAGGTGGCACTTAGAGAGGCCCAGATGTCCAGTTTCCAGGGTCCAGCCAAAGCAAAAGCCCAGTTACTGCAGGGCAGGGAGAGGCACCAGGTCCTTAACCTGTTTCACCCAGGACTGCCTCCTACCTGTAGGCAGGCTCCTTGAGACAACCCAGCAAGTGAAGTGAGGAGAGGAGCAAGGCCCAAGGATTTACATCAGGGCAACATCCTGAAAAGAGCACAGGCAAAGACCTCAGGACCCAGTGCGGCTCTCAAAGCCCGGCAGGGGGTGGTGTAGCAGCACCAGGAGTGTACCTGGAGCCCATCTGCTCCACAGCCAGCCTGAGCATGGGAATGTCAGTCTGATCTGACCTGCCACATCTTCGGAGCTTTCTCCACTGCTGGTTAATAGCGTGTTCCTCCCAGGCGCGGCGCAGACATCTGACACTGTCTCCCAAGTGATTCTCAGAGGAGTGCAAGAATATTCTACCTGCACCTTCTGCTCCTTTGGCCCAGGCAGCAGAATTCATCCCCATCACCTGCGGCCACCCTGCCCATTTGCCAGCCAGATGCCAGCCCTCCAGTTTCTCCTTAAAGCCAAGAGTCTCACAATTGAGTCTAAGGTGGCTGATAATGAATCACTGATTCCTGGACTGCGCTGCCGTGATGCTAAGCAGGCAGCTGCAGAACCAGGAAACAGACCAGAATCCTGGAAGGGCCATTGTGCACTCAGTCACATTCCTGGTCACCCTGCAAAAGGACAAAGGCTGGGCTTTCCTGGGACTAGTACTTTGTCTCTTCTGATGGAAGAGCCCTGGGCAGGACACGATCAGCTCATCCACAGGAAGCATGAGTCACTGCTGGCTCTTAGGTAGTGTGGGAGCTCTCAATAAACAATAACCCTCCTTCAACACATCAAAGCAAACTGCTGGTCGGCCAAGGGACAGGGTGAGTTAAGCGCCTTCTTTCCTGTCTGAGTCTGAGATCAGCGGCCACCACCCCACGGCAATTTCCTCTTCTTCTTCCCAGACTGCCTCAGGAAACTGGACAGCATGTCATCGGCCCCGTACGTCAGTCTTTGCTGGGTGAGGGGGTTTCCAGGCTGAAGGAAAAAGGGTGTGTTAGCCCCACAGAACAAGCAGCGTGGACCCCCAGGGGAGGGAGCAGCCACAGAGCTCAGGGTCAGCTAAGGAGTGGGCAAGACCCAACTGGGATGAGAGCAAAGGCCTTTGTTGGAAAATGAGGGACCCGGATGGGGACACTGAGCAAGGAACCCAGAGAGGAAGGGGTCTGCCTGATAGTCAGGTCAGGTGAATTCCTCTGCTTAAAGGATGGATACCTTGTAAGCAGAGGCAGCACAAACATCCCTGACCCCCACCGCACCCACAGCTCCCCCAGCAGGCCCCACGGAGCATCATCTCCCTCTGCCCTCCATGACTTCTGCCAGCCAGCAGCCCTGCCAATCAGCTGCTGCTGCACTTCCCGCATCTCCCGCCCCCTATGGACCAGCTGTCCAGGAAGTTCTGGGAGAAAGGGGGAGGAGCGGTGCAGGAAGAGGTGGGGTGGGCATGGGGGCTTGGAGGAAGGGGTGGAGTGAGGTTAGGAAGGGTCAAGCATCTCCCAAGATATGAGTAAGTCGGTGCCTATGGCATCACCCCAAAAGCTGTTCTTAGGGTATCATCTCTAAAGTGAAGGAGGCATCCTTCATCCTCCATGGCCCACGAAACTAAAGCCAGGATCCTCGTAGTCTGAAAACAACATCATCGAGTCTCCCTTTGCACAAGCCAGCAAAAGTCTGGCTGGGGTGCAGTCATCTGGAGGCACCAACATGTCAAATCAGAACCATGGAAGATTAGGGCTGGGAGGGACCTCAGGAAGTCATCTTGTCCAACCCCCAGCTCAAAGCAGAAGCAATCCTAAATAAATCATCCCAGCCAGGGCTTTGTCAAGCTGGGCCTTGAAAACCTCTAGGGATGGAGATTCCACCCCCTCCCTAGGCAGCCCATTTCCATGCTGCTTCACCCTCCTGGTGGAATAGTTTTTTCTAGTATCCAACCTAGAGCTCCCCACACTCCAACTTGAGAACTCTACCCCAATCAGGTAGTTGGAGGCTGCTATCAAATCCCCCCTCAGTCTTCTCTTCTGCAGTTCCTTCAGCCTCTCCTCCTAAGTCATGCGCTCCAACCCAACCCCCGCATCATTTTGCTGCCCCCCACTGGACTGTCTCCAGCTTGTCCTTGTCTTTTCTGTAGTAGGGGACCCAAAATTGGACATCATAATCAGATGCAGCATCACTAGCGCTGAACAGAGCGGAATAATCCTCTCCCTCAGTCTGCCAGCAATATTCTTCAATTAACTGCCACATATCTTCATAAAAGTAAACTAGTCCCATAAACTAGATGAGGAGACTGCTTATCAGCCTGGTCAGTATAGTTCCCCAGTGCATCCTGCTCTTCTGTCCTCTCTCGCCTTAGATGTAGATTGGAAGATCTTTGTTCTTTTTGTTCTCTGTTTGTACAACATTAGCACCACGGGGTGCCATCCATTATTGGCCTCCTCAGTCCCACCTCAGCTACCTTCTTCCACACGGTGGAGTTACACCCTCTGCCCACTGCTGCCCCACCCCAGCTGGTTCTGGAACGTTGTTTATAAATGATAATCTTCCTTAGAAAACCATTATGTGCCGTGGTAGAACCCATGTCCCCTTGGTGCGTGGTCTGTGCCTAGATACAGAGACATCCTACAAAGGTGCAAACAACGGCAGACTCCTCTGCATATGCACTATAGAGGCTTGGACTGCAGTGGCTTTCAGGCCAGGTGGAGTTCATTTTGAGTGAAGGAACCTGAGCTCAGATGTATCCCATGCAACTCTTCACATTCATGAAGCTGCCACACTAATCCAAAGTCCCAGATGGAATTGCATTTCCTTTCCCCAGGGTTCAGGAATGCTCCCAGGACAGAGGTGAGGCCCATTAAGTCACACAGCAGGACCTCGTCAAAATGAAGAGTAAAACCCAGGTCCACCAGCTCCCTGGCCAACATCCTAGACGTCGGACTAGGCTACTTGCGATAAGGAACCTTGAATGGACTTGTCGGCCCTGCAATGTTTTACCGTGTTTGAACTCGATTTTGAAAGCTCAAGTAAGACGATATGGTTCAGAGCATGTGTGTACTGACAGGACAGAGGGCAGTCAACATTGCGACCCTATCCTATTCTCAGCATCAGCTGGGTGCAGACAGCTGTTAGCCCCAGTCTACACAGAGCAATCAGTAGCATGTCCAGCAGAACATCACCTAACAGTGGTTCAGATATGTTGTGTTTTGTCCCAGGGACAAATCCAGCAGGCGCTGATGTAAGGGTGCGCCTTTAGACCCAGCAGCATGAGAAGGAATAGCACCATTAGCTTCAAAGACACCAGCTGAGCTGGAATTGGGACACACACAGCTTTGCAATGCTAAGTGACTGCTTTTAACTGACTGAGGGTTGTTACTCTCTGGTACACTGTGAAATCAGGTGCACATCTAAGTCCAGGTCCTGTATGCAGCTTTAACTTCACTCTTTCTTTTCAGCATTCTGTACTTTTACATTTCCAGCAGCACTCCCAGTGCACGGAGACAGCCGCAGCTCTTGGTGTAACCTCCAGAGAGAGGAGAGACACACGCTGAGCTTTTGCACGGCAGACGTCACATGTGTTCTTTCTTGTTCTGTCTATAGGGAAAGACATGACCCGCATCTCTGGCTCATGTGGTGGCAGAGCCCAAGACCTATCAAATGACTCCACTGGGGACCACTAAAGAGTTGGAGTCTCTCCCTCCTTTCCAGGCAGTTTCTCACAAGGCTTGACACGCCAGACAATTTTTTTAAATTCAGGAGAACTTTGGAAAAAGGAACATCGCCCCTGAGACTCTGGAGGGAGTCACAGGGATGGCTCCCAGGCCCAGCCAGAGGTCAGGAGCACAGACGGTTGGTGTCCGAGTTACACACATTGCTTACGTAACCCACCCCCTTAGGGATGCAGGTCACGGTCCCATGGAGCGGCACCTGGATCACTCGCACAGAGAAAGAAGGCGTCTTCTCTGCAGCCTGAGCTGAGCAGCAGCTGGCTTTTAGCTCAAGCTGTAGAGACACCTACACTAAGCTCCACAGGTCCCAGGCTTGAGCCCACATGTGGGCAGTTACAAGCTCCCCTGGCCATCCTGGCCCCTGCCTCATCCAAGGCAACTGGTCCTTCGTTATACAGGAGCAGCTGCCAGCACCCACCCAGCAATTATTCCTTGGGGGTGAGTTTGCCAGCCAGGGGCACCCCCATCTCTCTCACGAATGAGCAGAGGTCCCAGGAGGCAGCACACTTTGCAGTGTGGGCACCCTACTTATCCCAGAGCTTGTGGCTGAGGGAAGCAGCAGCTCTACTGGCTGAGTCAATAGGAGCACGGTGGGGTAACGCACAGGTGGGAGCTGCCCTTTGCCTACCTTACCGAAGGAGCACAGGCCAGCCTCTGAGGCCTAGAAGTCAGATCTGTGCCCTGGGGTTTTATTTGCCAGCACACACACACCATGTGCTGCTGTAGCCCACCGGGGAGTGTAGTTATCAGTCCCACTCTGCGCCAACCCAGCCAGGGACCAGTGAGTCTCAGCCTCCGCCTGTAGCAGCTCATGCTTTCGGCTCCAGATGTCCCGGATTCAGTCGCTGTGCATCAGCCAAAGGGCACGTATTCAGCTGGGTGGCTGGTGCCTCAGGAGCTTGCAGGGTAATGGGTTGGACTTCATTCCCACGCCTCACGCCGCAGAGTGCAACTCATGTATCCCACCAGAGTGCGGAGCCGCGATTTACACCCTGGCCTCTTCTGGGAATTACACCTCAGTGTAGCCTCCACTTTTCAAGGGCTTTCTGATTAGGAAAAGTAGCATTGAAATGCAAAACTCCAGGCACAGCCCCGCCTCCCTGCCCCTTTGACAGTGTCCCCAAACCAAAAGTGCACAACCCTCTGACGGGAGTGGCGCTTGTTGTGATGTATCAAACCACAGTATGACACAGCCGGGTGTGTCTCCATGTGCTGCTGGAATTCCAGAGGAAATGGCAAAATGCTGCGCTTGGCCACGATGCTGCAGAGCAGCCTCCGGGCATTTCCTGTGTGCCGGACGCAGGACTCCGGAGTGCCTGCCACGCACAGCACTAAGCGGTGACTCACACGCTTACATGTTGTGGAAACCGAGCATGTCAGTGTGGCTGTGTCACTTACAGATTTAGTCCCTTAAGCCTGAGGCTGCAGTGGCGCAGAGCCATGGGAAGTCACTGCAAGCTGCTGGTGCAAGTTAACCCCCTTGACCTATGTTCCAGGCCGCGGGTCAAGGATGGAAACGGGCCGCTAGAGCAAAACAGTGGTTGTAACTTGCAAACATTCATTTCAAGTACTGAACAGCTGCTCAGTTCAGTCACGTTCATGCCCTTTTTAAAATTATTATTAGCCATTCCTAGACTGCTTTTTCCTTGCACAAGTATTTAGGGAACGGCTGTTCTAACCCAGCACCTGGCTATTGGTCATTTTGACTTTTCTATTAATGTTATTAATATATAACATGTAATAGCCCAGGGGCAAAGGTTTCTTTCATTCCATTATAATATTGTCAAAACGAAGCGCTTCAATAGCCTTGAAAAAAGATGTCAGGATTTTAGTTTTGCAGGAAACTTTTGCTTTTCATTTCCATGTGCAGAGATTGTTTTCTTTTTCTCCCGAAGTTCCAGGACTTCCTGGGGAGCAGAAACTCCTGTTTCTCACCAGCTGATCTAAAAATACATTTATATTCATCATAGAATGTAATTTCTTAAAGAGAATGTAGAACACTGTATAGAACTGCAGTGGTGCGAATTTATAATTTATGTAAATCAATCCTGCCAGAGCTGGCAAGTCCCCCTTTTCCATACAGGGGGAGCAGTAGAACCTTTTCCCCTCTGAATTTCCTAAAGCTGGAGCTTAATGAACATTGGATTTCACTTGTTGCACGAGGACCTGCTCTTTGTTTTTTCCCATCAACACACAAATCACGCACAAAGTGAACACTTCACAAGCTGCCCTACCCAAAGGCTGAAATATGCTCACAAAAGTGTCCTCTGACCAATTCCAGCCAAAAGACACATTAGTAAAAATAAATACATTTTTAAGGATGGGTTGTCTGTGAACAGGACAAAGGCTAAAGTCCTGCAGAAGCCAGCTGCTAGGATTAGCTCTACCAACTCTAGTGACAAAGATCCTACCGCAGCTGACCTCTAAGAGCTGGATGCTGTATCACAGACTGGCAGATTCCAAGAGCAGATGGGACAATTATGATCAGCTAGTCTGACCTCCCGGATAACACAGGCCAACAAGGCCGCACGGTGCTTGGCCAAATAGATGAGCTGAAGAGGCTGCTGGGAACACGGGCTTCATGGGGCTTGCAAAGCAGTGGGGCTGGGAGCTGATCACCTGGCTGCAGGGCAGCTGAGTTCAAATGTCTCACCAGAGCTGCTTGGGAATTGTGGGCCACCTCCTAGAGGTCAGAATCAGTGAGAAAACACCTCCAGATGTCCACACTGCACACCTGTCATCAATGCAGGGAGGGGAAAAGGCAAAGGGAAGATTTTGTCAATGAAAATGGCCATTTTTCACAACAGAAGCCCCTTTGCAGTGTGCATACTCATATGCTTTCATCAACAAAAGGCACGTTTCCTCAACAAAGCCAGGGAGTGTAGACAAATGGTGTGTATCTTTCCCAGATCTGGGTGACAAAAGAGAAGGACGCCCTGTTACCACATGTGAGCGAGCACTTTTCACAAAGTGATCCCTCTACATGGGACCTCCCAGTCCTCAGCCTCAAAGGAATAATTTGCACAGCATCTTCAAAAGGTGAACTTGGGAACTTAAATTCATGTCTTGGCTGGATGTTAAAAATCCTGATCTTCCAACACCCAAGCAACAGCTCCAGCTCGCCTTGATCTGGAACAGCGCAAAGGAAGGAATATGTGAATTCGAGGCGTCTCCCGGAGTTGTCCTGTGCTACAGCTATGAACATAACCCTCACTGCACAGGGATGAGTCTGGGGTCCCTGGAAGAACTTAATAGTTCTCTATCCAGGCCTGATGCGCACTGCAGCTCTCCCGAAGATGTCGCTAGGACTATGTTTACTCTCCAGTGGTTCGGGCTCTGCCCCCTGAGGGCACACTCACGAGCGGATGGTTTGGAGACCCAACAGGTAACTGCACCTCCCAGTGTTGAGCTCTTTTTGCTGAGGCCAGAGCTGCCCCAGTTGAAGCAGAGGGTGAAGTTCGACTGGCTTCAAGGAGCGTGGACTTCAGCTGCGGCGGAGCACTTCTGGAAAGGCTGCCTTTTGTGTGGCATACGAGAGAGAGTCAGCACCTCGCTGCTGGACTGAGACATGCACCAAGAACACGCCCCAGGGCTTGGGCACGCAGAAGCCAGTTGCCTTTGCTTGAAATGAGGGGGCGGGGTAGATGTAATTGCTTTTTCTGCAGTAGGTGGAGGCCTCTGCAGAGGATGCGAACAGGGCAAGTGCAGCCATTAGGGGGAGAGTCCACCGTAACTCAAGTGACAGAGCAGCTACAGTCAGCTTCACAAGGCCCAGATTCAAATCCCGGCCAATGCAGAGGCCTCACCCTATCGGGTGCTGGATGCTTTGTACAGTAGCCGGATGCTTCACTGCAAGGCCTTGAACACCTTGCAAGAGAGCACCCGAAGGGCCTGATCTTGCACAGACACGTGCACCGACTTAACTGCATCAGTCCCTGCAGGATCAGCGCCAACATCAGCAAATGTGCGGCTGCCATCTCGGCTGACACGTCAGAGAGCCCCAGAGCTGCAGACGTTACTTGCTCCAGGTTGAGCTCGCTTGCTGGAGACGGCTGCTGGCCAGGAACTGCTTAGGTCAGCGTTTTCCAGCCAGACTCTGCCTCTGGCACTGCCGCCCAGCGCCCTCCCAGACCCCGCATCCCCTTTTATACCCTTCCCCCAGGCCAGCATCCTCTCCTGCACCCACACCCCCTCCTGAGCCCTACCCCCCCCGATGCCTGCTCCGGGTCATAGCCCCTACTTCAGCCAAACTCCCCCTCACACTCCTCTCCATCTCCTGCACCCCAGGGCCCTACCCCGAGCTCCCTTCTGCACCCAACCGCCGTCCCGGGCCCCACACCTGCACTATCACAAGGGCAGCCCTTGGAGCGCCCACCCCACAGCCCTGCTCTAAGCAAGGCACATCTGCTGAAGCGGTGAGAGAGGAAGCCTCTGACAACGGGGCCAGAGGAATACGCAGCCAGAAGTGGGAAATATAGAAGGGTGATTTGGACAGGTGTGCTGGAATAGGGCAGCCAAACGAGACAGTTGCTTAGTCCACCTCCGCAATGTGGGGGGCTCCTCCCGGTTTATTTCACACAACAGCCCAAGTCTGTGGGCCCAGCCCCTTCCCACGGCCCTGCTCCTGGGAAAAACCCGCCCGCCCTCCTGCGTCAGGGCTCTCCCCGGCCTTGGGGAGGACAGGGCTCTGGACTGATGCACAGGAGCAGCGAAGCCCTTTGGGCCCTGCAAAGCAGCAGCAGCGCAGGGCTTGGAGTGAAATTGTGCCCTGAGAGGCGTTTACACGCACCGGGGCGTCTTCCTCAAACCTCCACCAGGGACCACGTCCAAAACCTCTTCCCCCCCCGGCTGACCGCTGCGAGCCTCTCTCACATGCACCGTCAGCCTGGGCTGCCTTGCACCTGGCGTCTGCTTCTGCCTGTTGACCCGCTGCTCATGCCACCGAGGAGCACCACTGCGGTGAAATCACTCTCCCGTTATATCCCCCGTCTCGCCACGGGGCACCAGGAAGGAGAGGCGGTTCCACTCCCTTCGCCGTGTGTCATCCCCGCTGCAAGCCAGATGGGGGAATGAGTTGACCAGGCCAAGCATGACGCATAACAAGGTTACACCCTCCTCCGCCACCCAGCACCACATTCCTCCCCACTTCTAGGCCCACTCGTACCCTCTCCGCACAAGACGGATGGGGCGCAGGCTGGCAGGTTGTCTCTAATGCCTTCCACATTTCATAACAGCTCCCGGGACGCGCTCCAAGGAAAAGCGGCGTCCTTCCAGAAACCTTCGTTCCGCACGTCACCATTTCCTCATGGCCCTGCCTGCCCACTCACCCAGTGCACAGCCCCCTCTGCTGTTGGAAGCCCCTCAGGCAGCCAGAAGATGCTAAAATGGAAGCATCCTACATGCAAAAACACGGTTTGCCACTGAGAGCAGGTTAAATGCTATTGCATCTCCACAACGGCTGCTCCCAGGGTTCTCTGGGCTCTTCCTCCGTCGTCTCTCTCGCTGGAAGACTGTATAGAAGCTGCAGCGTCATTGCTCTGCTCCTGTTCTCCTGAGAACTTTGCCCCTGTGGCTTTAAGGCGCTTTCTGCTGTAGTGGTGCTGCCCAGTCCGTCTGTGGCAGCTCCCCCAGAGGAGGAAGTTCTTAAGCCCCCCGCTCAAGATGGGATCTGCAAAGTTTTGGTTAAAAAAGATAATTCAGAAAATTAGCGCTTCACCCCAACCAGAGCTGAAGTAGGGAAAGCAACAGCTGCACTCACGACTCTTCCTCCCACATGGAGATCACAGATAATATCCGCAAAGACGAACCCGCGGATCTGCCACGCGCGTGTGAGGAGTGTGCTCTGGTATGCACGCGGGAGCTGCTGTACTGAAATGCCTTCAAATCACAAGCTGACAAGTCTCCTAAACAGATGTCTGGGGCGTGTTCCTCGCCTCAAGTGGCAGGACTTGGTCACAGACAAGGAGCTCTGGAAAAGAGCAGGACAAGACCCATTTGATGTTGAAATCCAGAGAAGGAAGTGGGGGTGGGTAGGCCACCTGGGGTTCCTGCATCTATTTTAAAAGCCCACAGCTCCTGGCCCTCTGCACACGTGTGCACATGCACACACACACGTTACCCCGGCAGTGGGATACGGGCCAGCCCGCGGGCCATATCTCACCCACCCCTGGTCGCTGTGCCGCTGCCATGTAGACGTCGCCAGGCAAGTTCTGCAGGAGACAAAAGGAGCCTGCAGCATGGGCTTGGTGTAAGGCCTGAAGCACAGTGAGCAAGGGTTGTACTGTGGGTAACAGGCAGGCCCTGCCAGAGACTGCAGGTCAGCGTCCAGACACGAACTCGGCATCAGTGCTGCTGGCACTGCTGCAACCCACGGAACACGTCAAGCCCTCCCACCAGGACAGGACAAGGACCCCCCCACGTCAAACAGTTTGACAAAAGCAATGAATAGTGATTGTGTGACTCCTCCAGAGTGGAAGCACCATAACGGGTGAGTAGGAGGGAAGCTCAAGGGGGGAACAGACATGGCACACCGAAGATGATGCATAAGGCGTGCTTCACAGGTTGTCTCCGCTGTAAATGTTGTCGTACCTCAGCCTAACTCTTTCTCCAGCCTCGGGGGCAGTTTGTCAGAGAGCACAGATGCAGAGGGGTTCAGTAGACTCTGCTGATAACTAACCCTGTACTCCATTTGACAGTAAACCTGCCTCGGGCACCTTCGTACCTTATCTGGTTCCATGCTCCTTGGGGTCTCTCTTGGAGTCTTCTGTGTTGGCAAAGTCCGTGCAACACCCTGGAGGAGTGTGTGCACACACACACACTCACAGAGCCACATGGTTATCATCAGTCGCCAGAGCAAGATACCAGGCAGGGCACCACACTGGTGACTTCTGACCCCAACAATTTCTCTAGCTAGCAAAATATACTCTCTGTCTCTAACATCATGCACTCTGTTTGGTAGGATATCCCTTGGAAGGTCGAATTTGAAATCTGATCCCTTCGCAGCGTGCGATTTCCTCCCAGGCCATGCACGCATCAGTTTTATTACTATAAAGGTTAGAAATGAAAGGGGTTTTGTTACTGAGTGAGAACTGACCTGTGCCTGTTAGTTTGCTAATTCCAGGACTGCTCATGATCTGAGCTGCTACCTTTTGGAAGGTTCTTAATTCCTTTAAAGAATAAGGAAGTCACATATTGGGAACTTTTTTTCCTTTTGAAGTTCAGAAGAGCCCACTAACTATTTGACGGTCCACACTCATTTTGGCTTAAAAGGAATCTAACAGGAAGGGAAATCACAATAGAAACAGACATGGAAGGGACTTACTGGGTCACTGAGTCCAGTCCCCAGCTACTGCAGGAAAAGGGTCAGAGCATCCCATTCATAACTTTATCACGTGAATCTTTCTGCACATCACCTTTGACTTCAGCCCACTGTCTCCAGGCACGCAGGCTGAATTTGGAGGTCAGTGGAATGGGACTGGGTGTGGATTGGATGCACAGAATGGCAGAATCATATGTGACAGACAGCTGCTCATAGTGCCCCCGATCTGGTTGTGTCTGGGCTGGGGTGTCCAGGTAACTATGAGCTTTCTGTTCTTGAGGGTGCCATCAGTTTTCTCTACAAGAGGCATGTCAACCTCAAAGCCCACTGAGGACCGCACAAATGAAAACTGATAGCTTTCAGGCCCACCAAAGAAAATGTACTGCTCTCAGAAAGTTGGAATTATTTAATGTCAGTTATGTTTTAGGTGTATTTTATAATATTTTTCAGGTCTTGTTTGAATATAACGCAATAATTTTAATTGAGAATTTAATACTTAATATGAATGTTATTGTTTTATAATTTTATTGAGCTCAAAGTTTGACGTGTAAAATTGGTGTTATTTGTTCATATGTAATCATTTTTAATTTAGATATAAATTTAAGGTACTTCAAGCCCTGGCTAGCTCCCAGCCCCAAGATGCCAGGGTTCCTGGCGCTGCCTGGGTCTCCAGGTCTGGCGCTGCTGGCGGAACTCTGTATCTCAGATGGCACCCAGCCTAGGGCTGCTGAGGTTCCCCCGGCTCAGCCAGGTCCCTGAGGCTAGAGCTGGTGATGGGACTCCACGCTCCGGCCATCTCCCAGCCCTGGGGCTGCTGGGATTTCCCCTGGCTGGGTCCCCGGGGCTGGAGCTGCCAGCAGGACTCCACAACCTGGCCAGCGCCCAGCCCCAGGACTGCAAAAAAATTTGGGGGGGAGCTGCACACAGCCCATGAACTGCATGTTTGACATATTTCCTCTGCAAGGTCTTTTTCCAATGGAGAGTTTCAGTCCTAGGCCCTGTCCAGACACCTGGTATTGTAATCTGATGGGAAACAGCCTCATCTTTTCATTGGCAGATCAAGTTTGGTTTTTTGCAAGCCCTTAATCCAACACTGGTGGCTAGTGATAAGTGTCTCTAGATATGTGTCCTTCTGGCTACGTCTACACCTACTAAAAACCTTGAAATGGCCATGCTAATGGCCAAATCGAAGAACACTAATGAGGCGTTGAAAGGCATATTCAGCACCTCATTAGCATGCAACCGGCCATGGCACTTTGAAAGTGCCGTGGTCTGCTCCCGTGCGGCTCGTGTGCACCGGGATCCTTTTCGAAAGGACCCTGCAAATGTTGAAATCCCCTTATTCCTCTGAGCTCCTAAGAGCTGTTCTGATTGGAAATGGAGCCTTCCCTTTGTCGTTTCCCTCCCTACCTTAATGTTACTCTTAGAAACATGTTCTTCTGTAATGCCTTCAACTCAAGGCATCCAAAATACATTACAGTGCCTCTGAAGGGTAGGCAATCACCAGTAACCCCATTTCACAGATGGTTCAACTGAGACATAGAGACATTAACTGTCCAAGGTCACTCTGTGACCAGGAGGAAAACCCAGCCCTCCAAGTGCATCTCCCTGCCCTTCCGCCCTGGAGAGCATTTCCTCCAGAACCACTTTCATGGGAGGGAGCAGCAGTCATCTCCTCTGTGGGACTCACCACATTAAATTCTCAGGCCTGCCCTCTGCCACAAGGCAGCCTATGTAATCCCCAAAGTCCCTTGTGGCTGGATCTGACCAGACGCAGCTGGGTAGGGCAATGGCAAAATGGGAGTTTGGTGTCACACCAATTCCACCACACAGACTAGAGACGAATGCGCCGCTTAGCAAGGACTCCGTAACCTGGCCCTGGGTTACACCAGCAAACCACCGATCTATCCAAACGGCTGGGTTCTTCTTCAGAGCTATTGAGCTGCCCAGCTGCTGTCCCATGGCCCAGTGCCTACCAGCTCTTTGCTTTGTGTCTATTGACTCTGCAATGACTCTTCACGTGAATCTCTGCTTTAGAACTTCCAAGGGTTATAAAAACGCCTGGCAGTGTGGGACCAAAAGGAGTGCGGGCATTAGTCCAGGCAAGGGCAGAAGCCTGGACTGCTCCGGTCCATTGCTGGGAGTCTCAGCATATTAATTCCACATGCTCCACACTTCTTCCTGACTGCGGTATAAAGCTCATTCTTCCCATGGCTGTGGCTTCGAGTCTGCTGGCTCAAAGCTGCATGCATTCTTCTGTGGCTAAACAGCGAGCTGGGGGAGGGGAGCACCGATGGTTCCTTGGATTTGCTGGGAGAGACTGCATTAGGCTTGCCAGGTCCCTCTGCACACTCAGCACCACTGGGATCTTTCTAGACAGGTGCCAGTGGGCTCGTTCACAAACGCAGAATGTCTCTGCTTGAGCACTGCACTGTGCTGGGTTTTCTTTTTCGACTAGGTGTCCTCCACTATGCGCTAACCGTGGGAATGCCGGAAGACACTAACGTGCAATCAAAAGAAGGGAAAGAAGCTTTAACCCAGGAAGCAAAGAGGAGCCATTTCAACAGTGACCAAACGCTAGCCCCTCTGTGTAGGGCTGGGGAGTTGTCTAGGACTCCTCCAAAGAGACAATTGTGCTGCTTAGCAAGGATTCAACCAAACAGCAGGAGGAGAAAGCGTAGAGCCGCGGTATCCAACCAGTTCTGGAGCTGTAGCCCCTCTAGCGAACTAGCCACATTATCCTGAAACTATATTATTGTTCAAGCCAACTAGCCACAGTGGCCAACATGTTGGACACCACAGGGGTAGACGTTGCCAAACCAACACCCAGTGAGTTCACCCAAGCCCTTATTGAAAAGGCAGATGTCACATGTGGCAACCCTGAATCTGCTCGGAGCTCAGGGGAGGCGCTCTGCGTGACAGCTATCAAAGGGCTACACCAGAGAAGCATAGAAGAAATTCACGCAGTGGACAGCCACATTCTGTCACCAGTGGAGTACATGCTGAAATGGGGGTGCAGGCGAGACACCAGAGCATCAAGGATCGGGTAGGCCAGGAGCTCAACAGATCAGCAAGATGCTTGGATGTGAAGAAGCAGGAAGGAAGTGGGGATGGCATCCCACACAGTGAGCTTTCTTTCACTGCAGAGGAGTCGGATATGGAGAGGCCTTTTCTCTTCTCACTCATTCTGAACACACTGGCAGGTGGCATACTGACAGGCTGCTTCCTTTCTCCCATGCTCTGCCCGCCTTGTCTATGCAGTTGGGGGCAGAGATGGTGTCTCCCTTGGTGTATGTACAGCAGCTAGCGCAATGGGTCACTCAGTCTCACTGGGCATGATTGTTTTTTCCTAACCAGCGCTGGTTCCCTTTGGGGACCTCAGTCCCTGACAGTGAGCAAGAGATCAGAACAGATCTCAGAGTGCACAGAACGGAGTGCTGGATCACACACACCTCACTGGTCTTTTTAAATGGTCCAACCATAGCTTCGGAAAAGCCACTAACTTGGACTTTTGTCAAGAGGCTAAATATAACCCAGAGAGAGGAATTATTAATAAACTTTCCTGGCCTTGATGCAGTTAAGCGCACTTTCCATAGAAGACTGGGTGTGTCTCATCTTTCCCAGATTAGCATTGTGCTCATGTTATGGCAGAAGCCAAAATTACAAAAAAAAATCCTGTAATTCAAGTCCAACTTGCTCTGGGGGGCCAGATCCACAGCTCATGGCCTACTGACCTTAGAGGAATGCCACCACTTCACACCAGGTCAGGATATCACACTTTGGGTTTAAAGCATGCTGTTTCAGTGGCCTGGGATACCCTCAGTGGTTGCATTAGAGTCTTGAATTTCAGTCGTTTGCTGGAGCCTGGCAGTTCACCTTGATTGTGGTTATTATTTGTGTTTCCCATAGCTCCTAAATGTCCCAACCAAGATCAGAACCTAATTGTGCTGTACATGCAAAAAGAAAGAGAAAGATCGTAAACGTTTTGGGGCGGGCGTTAACCAGACAAGCCAGACAGTGCAAGTATTATTTTAGCTGTTCTTCAAGGCAAGAATTGAGACACAAAGAGGTTAAGGAGGCGATTTGATGGCTAACATGGGACTGAAGTGTTTAACTTCTTTGGTTAGTCTCTCCCTGAAGTGACCTAGCCAAGGTCACAGAGCAGAATCTGTGACCTAATCACTCTGGCAGCCTGTATCCCAGTCTCATGCCTTAAACACAAGATCTTCTTTCCCCATCCCCCCATACCTCGAAAACTAAGGCTGTGTCTACACTGCACATTTTTTCCAATGCTACCCTGTTCAGTGTGCCGAGCTTGAACTAGATAAAGTTGAAAAATCGCACTCAATTCTCATTCACAGCCACGGCACTGCAAAAGGAGCACTCACGGGTTGCTAACAGCTGGGCTCCCTTCGCACGCATTCATTTTTCCACCGTGAAGAGGGGCATGTGGGTGAAAGACGCTGGCAGAGCTGGAGTTGTTATTGTGCGGGAAAAGCCCTCTTAAAATGACTTCCATGCACAGCAGCGTAAACACTCCACGCTTTTTTTTCTTTCTTCAGGAAAAAAGTTTTTACCGGAAAAACTCACACGTGACTGACTCTGAAGGCCTGACATTGACATCAACGATCAGCCCTTAGGAAGCTCCCTCCAGCCCATCTCCATTTCATAAAATTGCTTTAGCTGTTAAGTCTGAATGGGCAAGCAAATACACTTCACCAGCCTGAGGGTCTTTCTCCTGGGGAACCTCAAAGACCTGCTGCAGCAATGAAGGTGTTGAGGAACTTCTCCAAAACAGCCTGCACAAAAAATTTGATAATGGAAAGTGTTTGGCAAGCAAAATATACCAGGTGTTTCCTGCTCCTCCTATGACACGTACAAAGAAAATACACACAAAGGGGAAACTGAGAGAGGCCTGCAGGGGTGGGTTTTCAGCAGCCCCATGGTCTTTAGACTCGCTGCTGCCAAAGACCCTACCTACAACCTCCGCTCTTTGGGCCCTCGCGCCACGTAGAAAGGCAGGTGTTTATATTGTAGCCTCCACTCCTACTCCCAGCCTGCACTGTAGGCTGATGCACAAAGATGGTTAGTATGTTGGCCTCCATTTCCCAAGCGGTTTGCAACAGGCGGTTTGACAGATATGGCTGCCTCACGTCCTTCTTTTTAACCCCCACATCGCCTGGGCAACTGGAGAGCTCTAGCCCTCAAATCAGGGCCAATCAGAGGGACTTCTGTCCCAGTCCCATACTACATTCCCTAGACTGCTTCCTCTTCCCCCTCATCAGGCTTCCGTTTGCAACAGAACAGTGTGGCCTTTGCATTTCTGCAGAGACTCTGGTTTTTACGTTTCATGAAAAAATAAAGCCACATGCAGGGGAGCCCCATTAGCCTGTCTCACTGGGGCTGAGGCCAGGCTGCATCAGCAAAGCTTTGGCTGTCAGTTTTCAGGTGGCGGAGCTCTGGCTGGCAGCTTAAAAAGTGTAAATGTATCAATAAAACATTGTGTTCACCTGACACTGACGCATATGGCAGCTACAGAAACTCAAGTTTTATGTTTTGTTTAAATGGTGGGAAAAGATGGATTTTTGTTTTCCCTAATGAGAGAACTTTATTTTATCATGGAAAACTAGGCTCCCTGCAAGAAGAAGAAGGGAAATTAAAAAAAAAAAAAGGAAAATCCAGAGCACGAGCTGGAATGCAATTTACAATGTTCACAATTTGTCTCCCTTGGTGCTCACAACTCCTGCAGTGTAGATGCGCCCTCTTGTGGAGACAATATGTAGAGAGGCGTCAAGTCTGCCTACAGACAAAGTTTTCTTTGTGCTAAACTTTCTTGAGAGATGCCAAGTGTCAGAGAGGTAGCCGTGTTAGTCTCTGTATCTTCAAGAACAAGAAATCCTGTGGCACCTTATAGACTAACAGATATTTTGGGGCATAAGCTTTCGTGGGCAAAGATCCGCTTCATCAGATGCATGAGTGGGGCGGGGGGGGGGGGTTCAGAGGATCATGCGTCCGGTGAAGCAGATCTTTGCCCATGAAGGCTTATGCCCCAAAATATCTGTTAGTCTATGAGGTGCCACAGGACTTGTTTTCTTCATGGATGTTATCTGCAATATTTGGCGGCACTGAGAGTATCATAGCACCCAGCATTAGCCATGATTACACAATGGGGCATGAATGAAGCTCATTTTTAAACACTTACACTGAGCACAGGAGTTGAGTTACGTGGCTGTCAGTACAAATCGCACAGTATGAATTGTTCCAGCGCTCCAAGCTGAGCTTGTTTACAGTCTTATTGGAACCGTGTCAGCCCCAAGGTACTATAGAGACAAAGTGGGGGAGGTAATCTTTTACTGAGCCAACTTCTGAGACAAGGTCTTAGTGCCCTGAATGGTGGGTACGTGTTATTGATAGCTGCACCAAAACAGTCCACTTTTTCTGGGGATGGCTGTGCAGTGAGATTCACTGGTGTGGGAATCTCTCTGGAAGTGGGGACACAGGCAGGAGGATGTGAAGTCACTTGGGCTGGGGTTGCAATGATAGTGGGATGAAGGACTTTCGGAGTCCCTGGGGCCCATGTTGGAGCTGTATTTATTTAACATGAGTTAAAAACACACCTGTTCTCCTCGGCTACATCTACACTAGAGAGATTTTTCAAAAAGAGCCAGAGCTTTTCCGAAAAATCCCGTGGCACATCTACACAGAAAAGGCGTTCTTTCAATATTAAATTGGAAGATGCAGCACTTTTTCCGGGAGCCCTTTTCCTCTCCCAGATGAGGAAGAGCATCTTTTTCTGAAAGAAAAAAAATGCGTGTAGACACCCCAGGGACCCTTTTTTCGAAAGAGCAATCCTCATGGGACCAGATTTTTCGATCCATGGCCTGTTTGTTCCAAAGACCAGGGGGCTGTGTGGACACCCTCTATTCAAAGAGTGGATAGATTTTTTTCTATCTACTTTTTTGCATGTGGGTGCACTCTTTCAAAAGAACCTTTTTCAGAAGATCTCTTCCAGAAGAACTTATTTCAAAGGATCGCTGCAGTGTAGATGTAGCTCATGAAAAGACAAGACCATCAAGATCACATTGCTGTATAGAGCCATGATCCTGCACACGTTCAGTGGTTGACGTTCAGCATTATCTCAAAGGGTCGCCCCACGTGCTGAAAATTAACCATATGTGTTTTCAGGGTCAGTGTCTACAGACATATAAATCTAGATCTGTAAGTCAGATGGAAAGTCTGGATCGCAGGCAGGGATCCTGGAGCATTAAAGGTTTAGCGATCAGCTGTTCCGAAAAAAAAAAATCCCTCCCCTTAATACTATAATATTACCTGCTATATTTGACCACGTTTGCAGACACACCCTGCTGTTTAGTGGGGACAGAGTGAGGCATAAGATGACAAAAATTGGCTTTCCTTGATCAGAAAACAGCTATTGGAAAAACAAAATTCTGTGCCGCAGCAGCATCAGAACACTAGCTGCTAATGGAACAAGGCTGGGAGGAGACACTAATTTGCAGGTCACCTATTTTTAGTGTAAGGTATTTGGTTGGGCCCTTGGTAACCTCGTGTTTGGGTTGCTAAAATTCCCAAACAATGTTATTTTTAAAATCTTAACCCTGTTCTATTTAAGATGCCCCCCCTCCACCCCAGTGGTCTGTCCTACAGATGGAATATTCCTTGGACCTGGGCCTGGGCCATGGCTCTCCTCTTCCCAAGAGCTCAAAACTCCTGTGGCAGAGCCCCAAATAACATCAGATTTTAAAAGCAAGACACTTGGGACTTCTTTAGTTGTTGAGAAAACACATTTTGCATGTGGACATTCCACCAGTTTTGTTGACAAAACCAGGATTATTTTGGCAAAATGTGCTCGTGTAACCGTAGCCTGTCCTGTCCTTCTTCCTATTTGACTGCATTTATTATGTGCAAGGCAACAACTGATTTCATATCACTTTTTCTGTAAAACAAAACAATCCCCAAGCAAAACACCATTAATCTGGGGCCTAAGCTAGCCATTGTGCAATGACATGCCCTGTGAAAGTACCTTCCAGCCAACCTTCAGTGCATACTTCACCTTTCTCTGGACACACAGTAGCTCCAACCCCCACTAAAGAGAAGGGCTCTATTTTGTATTTTCCACTAGACAATACTTATTCCTTCTGCTCAGCTTGGCTCATGGCAGAATGGCTGTAACTCATGGGTGGAGACAAGTGTCTCAATGGGCAAAGTGGTTTCTCTTTTCTAGATTGTTCCCCTCTCCCTCTTGTCCACTCTAGAGAGGATGACATCTCTCTTAGTGTTACTCACTGCTCTTTAACCTCAGACAAAACTTATTTCAGAGTGGTGCGGCTGACTGAGCACCTAGCTACAGCCGCCCAAATGCTAACCTCCACTCTGTCACGATTTGCTGAGTTGCCATGGAGCGTCAGCTTCCTCATCAGTCCCCTGCAGATGGCAGCACCAACTCCTGCGGGAGTGGTGTGTATTAATGTAAACCAAGCAATTTGAGTCCCTCATACGGATGGGACTACAGCCTCCTTTGTCAATAACAGTTATTGCTACCTTGTGTTTTGATCCAGTTTTGCCACAGTTTCTAGTAAAGGCACCCAATCTGGTAGACAAAGTGTTATTTAATTTCAAGACTTTATAAATATGTATTTACAAAAAGATATTAATCCAAAGAGTGTAACACATGTACAGCATAGAGTTGGAAGAGATTTTACAATTTCAATATATTGCTTTAGTATAGGAAGAAAAACCTTGTTAACGCAATCCATGATTTAGATCGATAAAGAAAGAGACTGCTTTTAAATTAAAAATGCCCGGTTAGGGTTTCATTCTCCACTCTGGTATCAACAACCAATCCCCCTTCAACTGAGTCACACAACAAGGTGGAATTAGTCACCTCTCAACTCTGGTTTTCAAAGCAAAACAAGTCCCTCTCTTCCATCTAACTGAACAATGTAACCACAATGTCCATGAGTACACAGCACATGCGGATTTCTTATCACCCCAATGAATCTTTTGGCAAGTACAACTTGAGGACCAGGTATAGCTTGGATTAGTGTAACGTCAACCTTTCTGCCAGGTTGGCAGTCAAGCATTCAGTTTCTTGGACAGCTCCAGAATATGAATTAGTCAGGTTGCCAGAGGCCACCCAGCCAGCAACACAGTGAGTGAGGGGAGATTGTCCAGTTTAAAATTTTAGACTCACACACTGAATTTTCAGCAAGGGCTGTTCTCAACTTGTCCTAATGTTCAACTGCACTTTGTAAGTGAGCCTGAGCATTCCTCTGTGCATTTGGATTATAGACATCACATGAGTATGTAGTTACACATGCCATATCAATGGGGGAGACCCACAGTTCAGTAATATCTAACAACAGCAGTGCCATCCTTTGGAGTCTGTAATGCCCATTTCCTGCAGTGGCAAACCTACTGATGCACTTTTTGGACATAACCAGCCCCATTCATGCCAGGGAGCCCACAACCTTGGGCACAGTCTATGCTCCTTGGGGCCTGATAAGGCAACATGACGCTCTATGTTTAGGGCTGGCCAGGCAACCGCCACTCACAGCTTTACTTTGCTGCTAGTAGTTTACATGGCCCCGGAAACTTGTTGCCTGCTCATTTTCTCTGATCAAACACACGCCACAGGGTGAGAGGGGATTCTACCCCACACTGAGGGAGGTAGTTCCCCACTGTCCGAGCTCCTACCTTCTTTGGGAAGCAAAACTTCTATAAACTGAGCAATGCGGAACTGAAGCTGCAGCATACATGCTCAGTCAGAGATTAACAGGCTGGCCAGAATATCAAAGGATCATTCATAAGTAAAGTAACTGAGTTGCTTAGATGTCACTTTAAGATCCCACTCAAGCACACCACACCCAAGGACAAAAATCCCACTGAATTCAATGAGAACAGGGTCAGGACCAACAGCTGCTCACAGGTCATCTTCTAGCTCTGTGCAGAATAAGAATAGGATACACACCTGAGGAAACAGGGATCAAGGCTGCGAACACTAACAGCAATTACTGCCAAGAGCAGAATTACTTCTGCAAGTTGAGCTGTGTTTGATGCAATTGCTGGAAGGCCCAGGGGAGTTCTTAGATGATACAAGGCCTGCCTCATTTACATTTTTCACACTGACAAATTATCAGGAAGGTTGTTCAGCAGTTTTCTCTCTTGCTTCACCCCAGACTGGCTGGTTCCTATTTAGGCTCCAGGTCTCTTGATCTTTAATTAAAAGGTTAGGTGAATTAATTCAAGGACTTAAACCAAACTATTAGGAGAGCTCCAAAACATAAATGGCTTCAGAAAAACCCAAGAGTAATTTACTACGCATGTTAGGCCAAAGATTTAATTGAAATTACAGAAATCCACCCACAGTTTATGTAGTAACCAAACTTGGGGTCAGAAAACGCTTCCTGTTGTTCACCAGCATGACTCCAATCCAATTTTGGATCAGTCTTCATGATGCTGCTTGGTCATCCTTAGCCACAGTCTGGAAAAAAGGAAGGAGACATTAGATCGGAACTAAGCTAGTCACAGTTGAACTCCTTGGGCAAATGCTTCAGAAAGAAAGCCTGTGCCGGCTTGGAGAGGGAGCCCTTGACAAACTAAAGAGGTTGACTGAATTTGAGCCAAATGCGATGTTACTCTGTTTTCATTGCAAAAACAGAGGGGTGGTTTTATACTGAGCCAGCTGTTGCAATGTAAAATCCTAGTGGAGACAAGGCACAGGAACATTTTCCCTTGACACAGCTAGTTAAGGTCACCCCAGGTGACATGGTGTGCTGAAGATGGAACTTAGATCCCAGTATACCACAAGGCATCACGCTAATGCGTCAGGACGTTAGGCTGCCAAGAGGGCAAAGTGTAATAGAAAGTTCTTCGCCCCTCACCCCATGCTCCCTCCAGTCTGGCGGGGGAATTTGGAGAGAGACACAGATTTGGCCTGTGACAAACAGCCTTCCTCCACCCCTACCGCAAGAGATTTGCAATGAAGCCACCACTTTTTACACTGTTCATGTAAAACCAACACAAAACCATGGGGAGGTAGAAGATTTTCTACATGCAGCACTAAAGACAATAAAACTCCGCACAGTTAGCTTGGTCTTGCTATAGCACTGCCAGCTGAACGCTACTCAGCTAACAGACACTGCTCCAAAGTCACCTGCGTAATAATCCAAGTCTTGGTGTCCCATACACCCTATCTACACACATGCCGAGAAGGGACATTAAGGTTTCGTTCAGTGACTTTTGGGATCCTCACCTGCCGCAAGAACTGTCTTCCCAGATAGGAGGTAGCCATGCTGGTTAAATTTGTTCTGCTGCCCACTTTACACCTGATATAACCATACAGGTTGGCCCCCTGCAGAGCCACTCCCATCGTGACCACCGCCTGTGACAGAGGAGAAAAGACACAAGGATCAGGGGTTTCTTGTCCACTTCTCCAAGGTTGGAGGTGACAAACCAGTCCAGGTGTTTAGAATGCACCAAGTCACCGCAGGAGTGAGGTGCTGAACTCACCAGCCATTTCACTTTGAATGAGAACAGGGCACTGAAGGCGAATATCACCCAGATGACAGGACAGGTGATTAGTCCTAACCAGAAGATTCGGGACTCTGCTTCAGAGGAGACTTTTTTCCTTTGAGACGATGCCTGGAAATGGAAGGAGACTGAAACTGAGCAGTTTGCTTATTTGCGCAGAGCACAGCGTCATGAAAAACAAGCCCAAGCCAACATCCCACGAGCGTTTGCATCCGCACTGTGATTCGTAAAGAATGCGGATGCAAGGCACACTGCAGCTTGCCAGCCTCTGGGCACTGTGGAACATGGCATTTCTAAAAAGACCGCTCCTGTTTGCTTTCTGACTGAAGTGAGCAGTTTGGAGCACACCCATCACTATTTGCAGGAATTGGATAAGGAACACGTTGAACTGTTAATTTAACGGCCCAAGTTACCAATGACATCAGTCACCAGAACAATGTATCCGTGGTTCACCATCCCATACCCTAGTGTACAGTGTTACTATCATAAATCAAGGGGGACAGATGGGGATGGGAACTAGTTTACAGCTGTTAAAAATTGATGTTGCCATAGTCAGCAAAACAACCCCTCAGAATAATCAGCAGCCAACTACACTGCCACATGTTTATTAGCAACACTTGGCGCCTGCTGATTAAAACGTCTCTTGTATGGTGCTGGGTAATTATGCAGCATGAGACAGGTCAAGACATACTATAGAGCCCTTACATTTTCAAAGCACTGTACAGGCACCTGTGTAGCTAGCTGCTCCCAGCAGATACCAGATTAAATGCTTATGACCTTGGTAAACAGGGCTGTGTGGAGTAATACAAAGAAAGGGTGCAGTACAAATTCAGACACAGTTATCATGTTTATATGTTTTCATGCTAGATCCTAGTATTACTGAGCCTGGCGTCATGTCCATCAGATGTGAAAAGAATCTAGCCAATACGCAGACATTTTCACGCAAGCATCCAGTCCCTATTTATGTTCTCCTCAAGCCAATAATATATACATAAATAAAAACAGAGAAAGATAATAAGGCAATTAAGACAATATTAACCAAAATGCAGCGCTAAGAGTTTAGGATAACGTTACTGAACTGCAAGTACAGGCTGAACCTCTCTGGTACGGGACTCCCTGATGTGGCAGAATCCACGGTTCAGAAAGAGCACAGATGTACTTGCCCACAGAGCCCCAGAGGCAGAAGCTATTGGTGACCCAGCAGGTAGGGAGTCTGGCCCGTGGCTAGGTGGGAAACCCAACTGGCAGGGTGGAAGTCTCCCCAGGAAAGCTCAGAGGCCTGACCTTCCTGGGTCAGGCAAACTCCCTTGTTCAGGGCCAATCATGTCCTGAGGGTGCCAGACCAGGAAGAGCCAACCTGTATTCTGCTTCTTTTCATTTGCTTTAAACTTGCCAGGGTCACCCTTCGTTACATGGAGTTTTACCAAACTGCAGCGGTTAAAACACACATGTTAAACATTTACCTTCCTAGCTTCAAACACCCAGTGACTCTTGCCATCATCATCCACCTGATTCCACCAGCGAAGGCCAACCATCAGTCGGCCTGTAACATTCTGCAGAGGAATAAATACAGAATGAAATGGAGTTCAGAGATATTTTAGCCCTAACCCTGGAGAACCAAAGAAATCCTTCCTGTACCTAGCCTATGAGATACCAGAATGGAAGCTTCAAAACCAATTCTCTTCATGTCTAATAACCTCTTTATGTCTTCAGTTTATAACCCGTTTCTCCGGTGAATCTAGCTTAGTTGATATGATTTCTATTATTTTCTTCATAATCTGCTTTGTTCTGTTTGCTACCCCTTTGACTACCCTAAAATACACCTGTTTAAAATGAATAAACTTGTTCTTTGTTTAGAGTATCGCCCACTGTCTATCATTTCTAAGCAGATGGGGGTGTAAAGGCTGTGCATACCTTCCTCCACACTGAGGGAGGAGGCAAATTTCATATAACTTTGGGTGTACACTCCAAGGGTGGAACAGGAGTGAACCCCTGGGCGCTGGGACAAGTCCCTTAAGCTGCGTCTTCCCAAAGATGATCTTGTGTCTGTATCTTCTGCATGTGGATGTGGCCCTACCTCTGTGTTTTGCTGGAGTTGGATCTAGTGCCTGGCTCAGCCAGGCCCGATAAAGGGGACCCACGCTAGAGAACAGGCTGACTCAGTGGTACCTCAGCTCATTGTGTGGCAACCCGAGGTGTCCAACCCATCAGAGGCCTCATCTGTCAGAAAGGTCACCAGCTCTCACGATCTGAGCTGAAATGTTCTGTGGCACTAGTTTGCCTCAGCTTGGGAAGACTAGAATTGGCTGGGTATCCGTAGGATGAGTAGGGAAGTTTGGGACAAGTCTCAGAAGTCAAGTGGATATGGGAACAACTGGGACAAGGAGCCTGGAATGAAGACTTAAAAGCACATATAGCATGTGATCTTGTATGTCTGTGCTGCAATAGTTTTTAATTACAAGGGGACAATCTTATCTCCAGCACTTCCTAACTTCGGTGAGCCCTTCGCTCTGTGACCTGAACTTTCTTTTTGTGTAAAATGTGTGTGTAACGCCCTGCAGGCTTGCACTCCACGCTCCAGCTGAGCACCAAAGGCATCCCCTCAGTGCCATTGCTCTGTATGAGGCATTAGCAGAGCTCAGTTGTGGGTGCTCTTGGGGAAGAGCCTACTGTTTCAATATTAATAGTTTCAGTAATCAGGTAACTCATCAGCCTGAAGGGTTAGGCTACAACGTCAGCATATACACCATTCTGCTAAGGTGATGTGCAGAAGCAGCTTTAGAAAGACTGCAGTTTACTAGCTCCACCAAGCAGCAGAACTGCTCACTCCTGTTTTAAAGCCTAATACTGAATTTGTATTAGGTGTGTGTTAGCAATAATAAACAACATGATATTCCAGGGAAAACCACAGAAATAACCTTTTAGCCTCTCTTGGGGTAGGAACTGGGAATGCCTTTGCCAAATGCAAGTGCAGGGTGTCTTCAGTAGAGGTTAATGAAGTGGAAAGCCAAATTCCTAGCTGTACTGGGGTAGAATTTTATTAGTGAATCTGGTAATCTCAATAAGCAGTCAAGCATGCATTGTTTAGGACCTGTCCTGGCCAACCCAAAATATTTTCTAGCATCTTCAGGCAAACAACAATTAATTTTGATAATACAAAGAAAAAAAATACGAGTTGGGGTTTTCTGGCAAGTATTCAGTACGAAGGAGGCCTCTGTTTCTGCTTTAAAAAACCTGTAGTGAATTATGTGACTCAAAGGAAAGGGTGACATTAATTCCCCCATCCACTCTCAGAAAATAAATAAGACACAGAATATGAAATTAAGAGATCCCTGAATAAAGTTCTTAAAGTCGTAACGTTTCATAACTTGCAGAATCTAAAAGAGTTGACTCTGTTTTTAAACAAAACCAGATATATTCAGACAGTCTGACCTCACCTAGTCCTCTCCTGAAAAAATATTTTAGTGACAGACAGGAACTTACCTTTACTGCCCAAAAGTCACATGACAGTAGCAGGATAATTGACACCATGCAGGCAATAAAGCTGCTGCTGATCAGCTCACAGAGAAGATAGACAACTATGGCACTGACTCGGAAGAACAAGTGGAAAAATGATGCTACTGGGTGCCTGTGAACGATATGTCAGAAACACAATCTCGTCATACACCTCTGAAATAAGACTGAAGCCACTTGGTAAAGAATGACATTTTCTGTTGAGGCAGAAGAGAGGGTTTTTTTCATCTGCACAGACTCAGCAGACAAATACCTTTAAATGAGGCATGTTTGCATCACATGACAGAATACTGAGCATCACAGTACATCCACTCATAACAAACACATCATCCTCTATACAGCACAGCAAAGTCCTGTAGGAGATCACTATGCAGCAGACTTATCAGGCCTGTGGCCATGGTTAAAAGCGCGTGCAGGGTTTGATGTGCAAGGGAAGATGGCAGGTGAAGTCCATCAGAAGATATCAATATGTAGCCATTTTTGAGGAGTAACAATTAAGACAAACACCCTCCTGAGATGAAGGGAAGCAGATCACAACTCTCGACAGAGAAATCCTACTCTTCTCTTTGCTCTGGTGTCTCCATGTCAAAAAGAGTTGAGGTGCAGACTTTGCTCTTCCGAGCTTGCTGCTGCAGCTGAACAGCAGGGGCTTGGAAATAAGACAGGAGTGAGGCTGCCGTATTATCAGCCACTGTGAAACACCACAGAAGGAGAAGGAGGAAACAAAACAGAGGCTACAGCAGATCAGACATTGGAGAAGTGCTGAAAGGGAGGCCTAGAAAGAAGGATTCCTCCCTCCGTGCCCTGATCAATGCTGTGCACCGGAGCCAGGATTTTAGCCAATTCACAGCTCTTATTGTTTCAGACTATTTTCCAGGGTCTGCACATAGACTACACAACACCACAATCATACAACCCATTGAAACCACCAAGACATGGATTTTTTTTTAATGGAATATTGAATTATTTGGCATTTTATGAGTAAGTCTCCTATCCTCTGTTTGTTAGGAAACATTTCTTTAAAACATGACATTCACCTCTAAAGAAAGAGAGAAACTCATTGCTCTTGTACCAATAGATAGACATGAAACATTCTACAAACACAGCAGTCCCGCCTCTGCTACATTTTTGAATGCAACCCATGAAGGAACTATTCCTTCTGACCTTATCTTTGACTTTTTTGATCTTGAGGATATTTCTTCATCTGCATCAAACAGGGACACATCTTCAGTGTCATCATTACTGTCCTAAAGTGGAGGAAAGAGACAAAATATTATGAAATAATTGATACAATATTTCAGATTCAAAAAGATGGTTTTGATTACTCAGAACTACAGTATTTTGATGAGGTCTTAAAACTGACAACCAGTAACCATCAATCGAATCAACAGGAGCCACAGCGGCTCATCAACTTTCTGGATCAGGTGCTAAAGTTTTACTCTACTGAGAGATCTCAAGCATTCTCATAACTCAGTTTTTTCAACATTCCATGTATTTGTCTGCATTGGCTTTATAAATTTATATTAAAATGTCAAACAGTAACAGAGGTAGCCATGTTAGTCTGTATTCTAACAAAACAAAACAGCAATGAGGTAGCATTTTAAAGCCTTATAAATCATTGTATTAGTCTTTAAAGTGCTACATTACTGCTGTTTTGTTTTATTAAAATGTAAGTTGCACTTGAAAGTTAATGTCCCAGAACGTCAGATCCCAGCGCTTTTCTAAATTGTTTGATGAAACCTACACAATACAATGGCACACATCAGCCCCAATATTGCAAACAATCACCTGGTTACCTTTAAGTATGAGAATCATCTTGGAAAACTCACATACTTAAATAGTAACAGAGAGGTAGCTGCGTTAGTCTGTACTCCAACAAAACAGCAGAAATGTAGTGCTCTAAAGGACTAACAAAATGATTTATTTGGTGATGAGCTTTCATGGGACAGACCCAAGACAGGGGGCCTTCATTATAAGGCACACCACACTAGACAAAGAGAGAACTTCTGTTTTGCCACAGAGACTAACAAGAAGTCATACAAGCAATTCTATCAGACACTCCAGTTCCCCTTTATCCCCACCAGCAGCATTCCATCTCCGACCCGCACCCATCACCTCCCCAGAGCCCCCCCCATCTCCGACCCGCACCCATCACCTCCCCAGAGCCCCCCCCATCTCCAACCCGCACCCATCACCTCCCCCTCCCCCGACCCGCACCCATCACCTCCCCAGAGCCCCCCCATCTCCGGCCCGCACCCATCACCTCCCCAGAGCCCCCCCATCTCCGGCCCGCACCCATCACCTCCCCCTCCCCCGACCCGCACCCATCACCTCCCCAGAGCCCCCCCGGCCTGACCCTTGACCTCCGACCCCACCTCGCCCCCTCCCCAGGACCCCTGCTCCTCTGACCCCGCACACCTCCCCGCGCCAGGCGGGAGACAGCGCGTCACGACCCCACCAACCCCGGCCTCCCCCCGACCCTCCTCACCTGCCGTAACATCCTCGGAACCGCCTCACTTCCGTCTCCCGCCACGTCACTGCTCGGGACCAATCCCTCACCTGAGCCCCGCCCACCTCAGTCGTCATCACGCCGCGCCACCCCCGTGGACGCCGAGGACAGGCGTAAGCGGTAGTGCCCCGCTGGGCTGGGCGGGGTCCGCTCCGCTCCGCTCCGCTCCCAGGGCGTGTGGTCTTGTCCCCATGTGCGGGCGGCGTCCCGGGGATCCTCCCCGCAGCCTCTAACGCCTGCGCGCGGTGCGCCCGGTCGCGAGCCAGGCGGGGTTCCCCCCCCGCCCCCCCGCCCTGGCTCGTGGCCGCGCCTCGCGCTGCTGCTTCCCCGGGACAGCGCGAGCAGCCGAGTAACCCCGGCCCGGCCCGTTCAGCGGGGTCGGCGTTTTCCCGCTGGTTCCTCCCCCGCCAGCAGTGGGCGGGAGGTGTGTGCGGCTGCTGGCCTCGAGCGGGGCCACACGTGCAATTGCTGCAGGGAGGGGAACGTGCGTCCCCACTAAGAGGGGCTTCGAGTCGTGGAGAAGTAGGGAAACTGGGTTAGCGACTCACTTAAGCCTTGCGGCTGCAGCTACACCTGCGGGCTTTGTCGGCAGAGCTCGCTGCACGTCCACACAAAATGCGTTTTGTCCGTAGGCTGTGCCCAAAACTCAGCGCTGCTGCTGACAGCCTTCCGCCTGGCCCAGGTGAGGAAGAGCACCTCTGTAGATTACAGAGCTGGGGGGGTGCTCTGGGGGGGCCTTCTGTTGAGAGACAGGGCTTCCAGGCACTGGGCAGCTGTGTCTGCTGTGCTTTCGGTTGGCTCTTTTTGTCAAGAGAACATCTAGCAGTCCAGCTGCTCTGTTGAGAGAGTGGAGCACTCTTCTTTTGATCCACTTTAGTATATGGCCGTACTGTTGACAGCTGTTTTGTCAGAAAATCTTTTCTGACAGATGCTTCTCGTATAGCCATAGCCTTGTACTCCTGGTGGTGCATAGGTCACCTGCAAGTCTCCACTTCACTCCATCTCTACCCCGTGGTCCATTCCTCGTTATGGTCAGATGGCTGAAGTGTCCCAGTGACCTGGGGAACTGTGCTAGCAGGAGCTATAGCTCCTGGAAGGATCACCTAAACTGGAAAGGTTAAAGGATAGGGACCAGAGAAATGTGGATCACTTCTCCCTGGGGTAAAAAGGGTTGGTTTAGGGTTAACAACCCCATCCATGGGAACCAACAGTTACAGAAACATCTGCAAGAAAACCTACAACACCACAAAGCTTGGGAGGAGTTGGCATTCGATCTGGAAGTAGCAGCTTCTAGTTCTCCTTTTGCTCCTGTAGTTCCCAGGAGAGCCCTGCAGTTCCATGGATATTCTCTGCAGATATAAATTTGTTTCCATGCAGGGCTCTTATTTATTTGGCTTGTTAGGAAATCACACAAGGTTAGGAAATAAAACAAATTAAAATTACTTTAGGAAGCAGAAACTACTTTTTTCCATCCATAATGCCTGCTAGAGACCTTACTTGGTACAGAAGTTCTACAAAGACTGCACATGTGAGGTTAAAATTAGTTTTACTGCAATGGTTGTACTGGAGTTTAACTGGTTTGTCTAGTCTAACAGAAAATATTTAAGGCTTACTCCTCATCAGGCCAAACATGTTAATGAGGAACACTTCACAAACAAGGGTCTTGATCCTGTAGCCTTGTACATTTCCAGAGCAGTAGTAGAGACATAAAGTACAGCACTGGGCAGGTATAGGAAAACCACATGATAAACTTGCTTGTATCAAGCAAATTAGTTACCACATCCAAAATAAGTGAAGTGCATGCAAAAATTATCTAAGAACATGAAGTAAAAGAGAATTTTTTCAAAAAAAAATTAGTTCAGTGTAATAATCTCAGGTTTCATGACTGGTTGAAGGGATTTAGTATAATTTTGTGCTTAACAGTGTCCACCAAAGTTCTAATTAAAAGCAAAAGTATGTACATTTGTAAACAACAGGCCTGCTGAGAGAGGGAGCTGGGCATAGCTGAACACACCAAAATTGTATGTCCTGATATATAAGAACCCTAAGTAGGTTGGTTAATCCACTTACTATGCTTGTCTGTGCCTTGCAAATACCAAATATGAAGCCAAGACCCAAGGTTAGACTGCATTTTGTAAGTAATTTGGTACGCTCCTATAGTTCATCCATCAGGGGCCAAACTTTTCAATGGGAAGAGGGGCCATGAACTCTACGGCTTCTCTTCACTAGGAAATGTAATCACGTCCAAACATTTTTTATCATGTTTTAAGTGGCAGTGCCAGTAACGGTATAGGCAAGTACAAACTATGTTCCACATTGTGTCACTTAACCATGGGTAAACCCTAGTTATCTGCAGTGACTTGTTAGCATTATTTTAACTGTTAGAAATCAAGTTTAAGTGCAGTTGCATTTCTAGGAAAGACAAGGATGAAATTCACCCCTATGCAGAGACCCAGTGCTATGCCTGTGTGCTATTTGCAACCCATTTAAGTGCCCAAAATAAGATTTGAGGAAGACATGCATGGTACTTAGGCCTTGAGCTTACCCTCTGTTCCATGGGAACTTAACTTCAATTTAATAGGCTTGATTTGCTAGGAAAACCCATGTAAGTTTTTGAGCACAGAAGCAATCTGTGCTAGGTAGAGATGTGCCGGGCTCCTAGATATCATCTGCCTATATTTATAGTCCTTTTTCAGGGAACAAGCTATCAACTGTAGTCCAACAAGAAAAACCCACACGCAAGAAGTAGTTGTGGTTGAGTGTATTTGTTTTGCATAATAAATATGCACATTAGATGAGGCTCTCAGAGACCTGGTGAGTTGCCCCCAGGATAGCAAGGGTCAGGCACCCCTTTTTTGAAACATGGGTCAGATGATCAGCTTGTTGGGGCTTGCATGAGGCCTCGTGAGGAAAACATAGGATTGTGGGATGATCACAAGGGGAGATACTGTTGATCACATTTAAATCAGTCTAAAATAACGATAGGCTCGCCGGAATAATAATCCCATGGGCTACTTTGAGAACCATTTAACTATACCAATAGTAATTACTTGAAGCATCATGTGGTGTTCTTCATAGAATTCCTTCCTCCAAGAGAACATTGAAGTAATGGGTGGGTACCCTCAAGTGGGGATCACAGCTGAATCAAACAGTTTGAGCCACCCCAAAAGCCCAAAGTTCCATCTATGTATTTCTGTTTATTTCTTTACAAAAGCTGATAGTCTGCTGTCAGGAGCTTAGTTTAGACATACACATTAAGCCCAAGTTCGGGGGCAGCTGTTTTTCCCTCTTTGGTGAAATAATCTATGGGAAGGCCTTTAATTTTCTTTAACCAGGCCTTCCTACATTCTTTTTGCTGGTCTGCTATACATTTTGTTCGGTGAGCTTGGTACTCAGCAGCTGTAGTCTCTTCGTACATTTTCATCTGCTTCACTGTCAGAAGCTTGAATCCGGTGTTGTATCGGTAAGGATTTGCCGTTTGCGAGGAGAGGGGAGTTTCCTGGTGGAGTCCAGCTTCAATTTTAGTTTGTGCAATCTTCATGCGTGTCGATTTGATGGATTCAGCTGAGCTTGTTAAGTGGCCAATCAGCTGAGCCCCACCCTCAGATAGGGGAGTGGCTCTGTCGTGGCCAGTGTGAACCTTCTTTTCCTCTGGCAAACTGCAGCATGACTTGGAGCGTACAATTGTGGGAGCAGGAATAAAGGAGTGCACTGCTGACCCATGCAAAGAGTTCTTCAAGTTGAGCTGCAGTCTTTTGGTTTCAAAGGGGGTGGAAATTCTTTTCATAGTCAGCAAGCCACTGGCAGATTTAATGTGTCTGAGCTGGGTTGACTGATCCTTTTTCTCTTGCTTAGGGCTTCTGGATGATGATGTCTTTTTAGAGCGTTCTTGGGGGCGCAATGGAGGGCCCCAGGCATCCTTGATTTTCATATTGTGCATCATATTGGAACTGACTTGATATGGCTTGTAGGCATGCTGCAGCGTGCTGACAGTCAGGAGGATCTGGTCAGGAGAAATGCGACAATGTGGGTCCCGTTTCTTCATACGCTGTAAAGTAGCCTCTGCTCTTTCAGCAAGTGAAGATGCATGGACTGGAGAATCGTAGCCAGATTCACCATCTATTTCCAAAAATAAACACAAAGAAAAGAAAAACATCATCTAATTCTATATATACACATATATGGAAGTGATTTTACAGTGAGGCTGGTGAGGATGCTAGTCTATTTGATCCTTCTTTGAGTAAGGGAGTCCCCAAAGGGGGTGGTGATTGGCTTGAAGTTGACTAGAGAATTTCCATGTTTAGCCACAGAACAAGCACAGTATGAGGAGCAGCAGGGCAAGCTTTCTCAGCACTGCCCTGTCTGATGCGTGTCCCTCTTCATGCTGGCAGAGGACCTCTTTATGGCATCAGTCACCATCATTCTATCATCCTAATTCCCAGCAGTGGTGACAGTTCTATGTTAGTTATCAAACGCGTGCTAGTTGCTGTAGTTTGTAGATGCCAAAATAGCTTATGATAGGGGATGGACGCTTGTTTGTTGGAGCCTTGGCCCGTGTTCTGGTTTTCTTGAAGTCATGGTTTCTAACGTGAGCAGAATTGGGTCTCATGATGGGAGTGCCAGGATGTGGGACTCAAAATGCCAAGTCCGTTTCCAGTACGAGCTGCTGAACAACGAGGTAGTAACAACTTTTGGCCATAACGTATCTGAACTGGTTTAGAATTGGAACTCTCAGGGTGAACAAGGCGTGGAGTTTCTGATGTCTGAACATTTTGGAGAGTGACTTCTGTTGTGTGATGGGCACCTGATGTTGGTTATCACCGTCTTTCCCCCTTATTCCAAGATTGTATGATGAGACCCAAGGTTAAAAAATACTGAAGCACCTGTGGTGTGCCTGGGGCCACCATGGATGAGGACTGCTCCTCCCATGCTGGAGCACTGCACACCCAGGACAGAGCTATGAGCAGGAAGGCTTCAGCTGGGCCAGAGCAGCTCCAATCCCCAGTATGCCCTGAGTTTAGGTGCATCAGCCGAACCAGAGCAGCCGCTGTCCACGGCAGTGGGGCTGCTCCAGCCCAGCTGAGCGGGAGTGGCCTCCCCAGCCACATCCCCACGTCCATTTAATTGGTTAACTGGTTAAACACAGTGTGTAACTGGTTAGACAATTAAATGGGATTTTACATCCCTATTTCCACACACATCTGGAATTTCTGGATTACTCCTCATCCAATTTCAAGGTACAGTAAAAGTTCTATTATCCAGCACCCCTAGTTGCCTGGGGATGCCAGATAATCAAATGTGCCAGATACTGGAGTGGGGCCAGTGGCCCTGCGCCACCGGCCCCATGGCAGCCAGCCCCAGCAGAGTAGCCGGCCCCTGGCAGCCAGCCCCAGCGGGTAACTGGCCCCGCAGCAGCCACCCTGGACAGTCAGCTGACCCTGGCCAGTTAGCCAGCTCTGTGGCATGCTGATTAACTCTGTGCTGTTTACGCGGGTGCTGGATAACCGAGCTTTTACTACACAACCACCTTGCTGGCAAGCTCAGGCATGCTGGAACAAATTGTGTTTACAGTGTAATTTCCATAGCAAACTAATATTGGCATTGAAATACTAACCATTTCTTCTGAGAACTTGTAAGTGTGGAAACCCTCTCCTTCCCTCTCCAGAGGAAGTTACTTTTTTAAGTAGATCAAAATGACTTTGAAATTAGAAGGAAATTGCAATACTTGTACAGGGCAAGAAATGGGCCCACATACTGAAGAACTTTTCCAGGCTTCATAGTTAGACGAGATCAGTTACCTTTACTGTCTGTTCATCTGCCCTATCTAAAACAGCCTCACAACCACTGCAGGCCTTCAAGAGATCAGTTTGCCTATGGCAGACTCCCGATCAGACCTCTCATTTACTGCAGGCTTCTTACCCAGAGCATATTACCCTTTATCATATCATCCGTCTGCCATCAGTAATCCTAATGCAACCATTCTCATAGTGCCTGTCCACCAAGAGCTCTTACCAGACTCTGACAAACTTCGTGATGTTGCTGCTCCGTATGTTTGACTGGAATCCTCTGAATCACTGCTATACACCTGTCGTCTCCCAAGAAGCGCAAACCTTTTCTTCTGGTGCGGCTGAATATCCAGGCAACCGAGGCTCCTTGGCAAAGGCTGACTTGACCGGTGAGCAGGTTTTGTCACAAATTCATAATGGAGACCTGCAAAAAGAGGGAAATAGGTTAATCGTGTGGCATTAGGACTAAAGATAATTGGTATTTATGTACTTTTGTGGTTGTTGGCTTTTGGTTACTATTTTGGTTTTGGTTCAATTTATACGATTAGCAAGCCAAAGTTGGAAAAATATCCACGCATGTCTGACAAGCTAAAAGCATCAGAAAAGCTTTGAGAATAACAATAGCTCCATGCCTCCTTCCTGGGCCAGATTCTGATCTGGATTATGCTGGTGTAAATCCATAGATTCTACAATCACTGATTCTGAGGGTTCATGCTGACTGTGACGTGGGCTGGGATCTGGTTCATTCCCTCTCTGTTGCCTGTCTCCTAGCAGTGCAGGGATCTCTAGATGGGTGAATGGTTGTGTTGGATATTAATGCTGCAGTACTGTTCTAATAATTCTTGGTGGTGAGATGGCACTGCATTTATGACACTAAGGGGTAATGGTTTTGCACTGAAAGACTGTCGTGGACTCTAAGCTGTGAATTTCTTCACGGTGTTTTTGTTTTAATGGATATTTAAAGACTCAAACACAGACTTCACAGTGTCTCAGACATATGGTGCTCTGCTTTAGACAGCACACGCTCACAGCTGCAGGTTTTTGTACAGCAATTGGGATTCAGTAGCTACCCATCGATTCAAACTCTACCAGCATGTTACACTTTGAAGAGTATAAACCTGTGTGGAGTTAGTCTCAGAGGGGGAGCTGTGTGAGCCTGTAGCTTCACAAAAAACAAGCAGTTCTGTAGCAAGACTAACAAATGTCTTAGGCAATGAGCTTTCGTGGGCAAGACCCACTTCTTCAGGCTTTCAGCCCTTCTTTGAAAATCCGAAGTGGGTCTCACCATAAAACATAATTCATCATCATCAATAACCGTGGGCTCAGCGCCCGTTGGTGTCTGATGCCTCTCTCACTATTTCCTTCCATCTTTTACTACCTAATAAATAAATTTGTTAGTCTTTAAGTGGCTACAGGACTGCTTGTGTTCTGTGTGGATTTGATTTTCTTGGTGGTCATGAAGTCTGATTACAGATGTTGTGAAGATTTATACTGTGATGGAAATTTAAAATAAATAATAATTCATGTAGCACTCAGCAGTTACTTAAATATATGCCTCGCTTTAAGAATATGGTAAATCCTATAGACTTCAATAGGACTACTCACATACTTAAAGTTAGACACCAGCCTCGTGTTTCTGCTGTACGGTGCTTCTCACAGGATCCTAAAGGGCCTTACAAAATATGTAACAGGGTTAAATACAGCAGCCACTTTTCACAACATCCTTGGACAATGGTGGGGATTGGGCAAGAACAGTGGAAACCTGACAATATTTCCTAACTCATTTTCTAAACCAACTAGATTTCAGGTGGATCCTGTCCCGACCGTGTGCATTGCAAGAGATCTATACAGTACTTGGAGCTGCATCGGATCCCCTTGTTGACCGGCGGCGAATCAGGTATGACAACATTATCTGGTCCTCATCTCGTTTCTCCTCAGGAAACTGATACATCTTCCTGTGGCTGGCTGCATCCTGTTTCACACGCTGAGCATTAACGTGTGGGTAAGGCTGCCTTCTGATCCTTATTTCTTTGGGCTTTTCCTTGTCCCGTGTTCCTTCCTCTCGGTCGGCTTGTATTGTGTAGTCCCATTCGACTTCCTCAAACTGGAACATCAGTACACTGCTGAGAGCATTGATCACCATTCTAGGAAGAGAGGAGGAATGGTGCTAAAAAACATGCATTGTCGTAATGGTGGGCAGTTATCGGTTGTGCTGGATTGCTTGTGTGTGCACAGTTAGAGACGCTGGGGTGCATAACTAGGATTGAAGTTGTAGTTGTTTGCTTGGGAAAAAGAAAATGAGCAGTCAGCTTGTGGCCAGCTCCTGTGATTGAACCCAGCATATTCCAATTAATGTAACCTGAAATGTAAAGCACCCTATTGTGTCCATTCCTTGCAAGGTACAACTAAGAATAGTGGTATGAAATCATGAAAAGAAAAACTAAAATTTTCTGACTGCTAAATTGAGACGTAGCTTCCAAGGGAAATTGCTGCAGTCCTGTTGCTAAGGTCCATTGAATCTGGATGAAAAAACACCGGGAAGCATAGTGTAGGGAACAACTCTCTTCTTGTCTAGAAGGACAGATGTGATCAGTCAGCCTTTTCATCTCTTGCCTCTATGTTGAACACTGGTGTGTTAAGGTGGGTGTGATCCTGAAACCACCCCAAGTCAGAGGAAATTCAGATCTCCATCTTGCCCAAACTTTATAGGTTTGGCCTATCTTTAAAATGGACCCAAATCTACACATCAGATATGACTATCCCATGTTTCAGGGAGGTTTGGATTGAAATCCAGACGAAACCACCACACACATTTAGTGGAATAACATATTACAGTGAGCCATACTCAATAAACCAGCAGAATTCTTGAGAAAAACTTACCTGCTGGGGCCGGACAAGGGTCATGATCTCTGGAGCAACAAGATAGCTGTCTAACCTAAGTCACGCTCTGAGATACTGTTATTACCCACCTATTTTCCACAATGCAGAAGGACACCACAGGGTCACCTCTGCTATTGGCCCTCATCACCTTCAGGCAGGTCCCCGTCAGGAAGTTAAATACACGAATTTTTCCATCTGCACAGCCGCTGATAACTCGGAGATACAGAAATGCTAGATACAGGACTTCCCTGAAAACAAAATACCAGAGCATAAGCACATTCCTTCATTCTGCATGAGAAGATGGAAGTAACATAAAGTTCTATCTGGGATGGTGAGTGAAAAACGGTCCATCTCCTCCTACAGATTAAATGAGAGAACTAGATAGATTTAAGAGAAGCAGGTGAGGATGAAAGTCAGCTGGCAAATTCCTCTCTAATTGTCATTGCTTCACAATGAAAAGATGGCCAGAATTAGGACATAGACACAATATATTGGACATATGCATGCTCAAAAAATGAATGAACGTCATTGATACCTAAACACCATGTTTAAGACCAGTTATAGCTTTTGGCATTGCAAATGCAAACAGTACGGACAATGTAGTCTTATTAAACCACAGTTAAAATAACAAAAAAGCCCCATGATATGCAAAGGAAATTGTTCCCAAAACAAAACTGATTCCTGACAGTTTTAGGTACACTCTATCTGTTTGCCTTTTTCTGCCAAAAGATGCAGCATGGTGTTAAATATATATTAGAGATTCCTGAAATTGTGGTATGACTGAATTCCATTTAATCTTAAATCACCTCTGCTTCTGTGTTAGTAGTAAAAGAGTGGGAATGATCTTGTTTTCCTGAACTCCTTGATTTAAGTGGGTCATTTGCCACTGGCCTGAGATGGGGGAGCCACAAGTTTAACGGGCTTGAGTTCTGGATGTTAGCTTTTTTTGATGGCTGGAAGTATTTGCATCTAAGCTTGGTCTACACTTGGTAGGTAAGCTGATTCTAAATACCCAGTTCTAGATACAGCAGTTGTGTAGCTGGAATCAATTTATCTGCAATCAGCTTACCAAGGTGTGTTCACAAAGGATGGTCAGAGGGAGAAACTCTCCTGTCAATCTCCTTTACTCTTTGCGCTTTTGAGGAGTACAGAGGTTGAATGCCAACCCCAGATAGTTTGATTTCGCTCATCTCTACGTGTAAATTGAACTCTGGAAGATTGACCCTGAGCAAGTCGATCTTCCGCATAGTCTAGACATACCTAAGGTTTTACAGTTTGCTTCCAGAAGGCATCGGATCTGAATTAGTTTTTTCTGCCAAAGAATTGTTTTGTTTGTTCTGCTTTTCATGTACACTCACTTCATTCTCATTATAGTCAGGACTGGGATGGCCACCTGTTTTTAAGGTTGCCTAAACTTCTTGTTATAAAACCCATTTTTCAGTTGCTTACAACTCTAACTGCAACTGGGTTGAAATTGGCCATGTTGGGTGTTTGCGTCATTGAATGTTTTTAGAAAACATTAGTCAACATGATTTAGCTGTTTCCATAACAAGGCAAAGAAAAAATGCTGTGACCTTATGTTGACCAACTCTAGTGTCACCATGCTTTGGAGCAGAGACTTGAAATTTGGCAATACGTGAACATGTACTAAAATAACTCTTGTATGGGCATGAGGACTCATGTAAGAACCTTAATTCTAGCATGTCCTAACTTTGGAGTTTTTGACCTTGCAACCTTCATAATGTTTCTTTAACACAGAGATTGTGCGTGTGCGCTCACGTAAAGAAGGTATGTTATCCTCTTGGATCAAATCCCAGCCATATTGGAAGTCAATGGCAAAGCACTAATTCACTTCTGTGGGGCCAGACTTTCATCCCATGTCTTTAGTCCATCAGTGCTTCTCCATACCCCTGATGGAACACTTCATCACCATATATGTTTCCCCAAATGTCTAGCTTTATTTTGTTATGGGACAACACTGAATGCTGTTGTTGCCTTGTTAAGACTAGTGTCACTAAGATATACAGTTCTGGGACTTTAATGCTGTGACAGGGCATTCCACATGCTTTATGAAAATAAGGCTGTCATCTGAATACGTCATAACTCAGATACACTTGATGGAAGACGGCTCATGACATATCATTGGAAAGGTTGCAATTTACTACATATGATTATCCCTTTTGTATGCATGTGTCATTTTTGTAGATTAAATCAGGACTGTTGACCCGGGTATCTAATTTAATATTCGCTGGTTTGGGTCGCACCCATTGTCAACACCTTAGGTACAACAACAAAAAATGGCCACAGTGCTGATGGCCCATCAGCAAAAGACAATGAACTGTAAAAGAGACTAGCCTTCCTGGGAACTCATGGGCCAGCCTGTGAAGAATGGCTGCAGAGATATGCGACTATGTCAACAGATACTGGAACCCATCTCGATTTCGGTAATTTTCCTTGGGAAGCTGGGAGGGTGTCAAACTTGAAAAAAAAAGTCCCTGACTTCATGCAAATCCTATTTAAGAGTGGTGAGTGAGAACTGGTCATCAGCGCTCCCCAGTTACCCCACCCAAGATGACTGCTGGAAACAAGACTGACCTGGAAGAAGGTACTGGGGCCAGTCTGGGAGGGTGTTTGGCCTGTGAAGATTATTAGACCCACATTTCAGGTGAGATCTTACATGTACATATTTCTCTTTGCATTGAGAAAGAGGGTGAATTTTATGAGGTTAAGCCATGTAGATCTTTATACAGCATAAGCTGGATGTATCTAGGGTTCAGCTCCCATAAGGGATGTGTACTTGCTTGCTGGGAAATGGCCTCACACGGCACTGCTTTCAGTCTGTGTCTGCAGCCTATCCCTCTGTGTTGTGTTTGGCTACACTGCTCACCTTAACGACAAGACTGTGTCAACTCAGCCCTGTTGCTAAAAGTCAGCACGTGAATGCTTTTTGTCGGCACTTTGGCCTACAAAATACTTTCACCCCAAACAAGCAGGTTTCACTCTGTCGGCAGATGAGTGCTATTGCTGACGCAGCAGTGTTCACAAGTGCACTTGCCATGGCAAAGCTTTGACCTCTGCTAGGATTGCCATACTGAACCTTTCAAAAAAGAGGACGCCACTGAGAGGGAGTGTACCTGTATCAGTATCTACCAACTCACATTGTGTGACTGTACTACATATACTGTAACATACTCATACAAGCGTGTTGGCACATACTGATACAGACACATGCCCTCTCGCGAGTGTCTTCTTTTTTATACCATAATCCTGTCCCCGGGGCAGGGGGTAGGGAGTGAGTTTAAGCATCCATGAACAATGTAAGTTTTGTTGAGCAAGTGTGAGTGTAGACAGAGCTGAGCTCAGCATGACAGGGTTATAGGGTGCCCAGGCTGTCAGGGGAAGCAGGCACAGTGGTGTTTCAGTACGTCGGAGGACAGTCCCGGGGGTCCTGACCCATTACAAATGCCATCTGTTCTGCAGCAGTTCCTTATTCTGAAGTCACTGTTCCACTGGATAACAAAAGCTCTCCCGGCTGGACAGAGAGCATGTTAAAGTGTTAGGTATGTGAATTAACACTATGCAGACATATTCCTAAGCAGGTGACGGAGCTGTAGGAGGAAACGTGCAGATATTTGTTATCTGTGAATTCCAACATGAGAATGATACCTACTGTGGGTGCCTGAAAGCCATTAGGCATCTCCTGTGTTGTCCCACCATGCTCCAGCCAAGGACAAATCCATCAGAGCTTCCTGTCACTAGATGCCACTGATCAAAGGACAGGCATTTTACTGGGCCTTGGTGCCCTTCTAAGGTCTGTAACATGAAAGTACCACATGTCACACAGTGTAACATAGCAAAAGAATCCTGTGCATACACATGGCCCCAGACATTCTCCTATTACAATCACAGTATTGCATTCCTGTGATTTATTGTGACTTCTGCAAAGGGCTACAGTATGCCCTTTGGTAATAGTTTTGAGTCATTACAAGTGAAACAAGCCAGACATCAGTATTTCTTCAGCCGCTTCGGAGTTCTGCCCGCACAGATTCCTCTGCCCATACATCAGTCAGATTCAGAATCTCCTGCATGGTCCAGGGTGCAGCTCATTTGCAGCCCTGGGTATTGGTGGTCACATGTTGCAGGGCTTGCCAAGCTGGCCAAACTGAAAATAAAATTCAGAAATGTACTGGGGCTTTTCCTGTGCTTTTTCCTGGGAGTGCAGCGGTGTTGAAAGTGTTGAGTTTGCACTATTCCAAAATGGACTATACAGGGTCAAATTTAGTGCTATGCCTCTCATCAAGGAGGAGTCTAGAAACCAAGGTTAAGCTCCTTTAAAATAGGTGGAAGAGGCTTGGTGTAGACTCGCTGTTTATAAAATCAACCTAACTTGCTTATTTCTTATTCAGTTGTGTTTTTCTGTTTTAATTACTTACTAGTATTGCAACAATATTATTTTTTTACTAGTTTGCCTTGAAAATATACAGTATCTCAACTACTTTGTGGATTAGATAGGGTTTTATGGGCTAGCCTGGAACCTAACCACCACTTATAACATTGCTTCTGTGGGAAAATGCATTCTGCGTTCCAGACATCCCACTTGCCACCAATTTTTGGAACACAAGCACTTCATAAGTTGGGGACTTCCTGTCCTTGTAATCTCTCCTCACACCAGCTTGACCCCAGAGGTGAGGTTCACTGTCTTCCTTTTCAACTTGTGGAATGTGAACTTTGATTTTATGCATTTGCTTTGTTGGCAGTAAATCTGGCCAGTTTGCCCCCAACCCGTGTCTGTGGTCTTTCTGGGGAGTATTCTCAAGGCCTGCTGAGTCAGCTAGCTGCACAGAGCTGGGTCGGCACACAGAGGGCAAAGAGGCCAATGCACAACACTGTGACTTAAAAAATAAAGAAATAAAAATGCCAGAGCATGCGCTGATTAGGAAGAAACATACCTTGATCAACATGCAGGTATCCACATGCCACACTTTCACCACCCCTTTTTCACAACCGCTCACAATGTGTGTGGTGTTGATTTTAGCTGTCCAAATGGCATCTTTGTGTTTTAAAGTTTTGATGCATCGCCCAGTGTTTAAATCCCACACTGTTAGGAGCGGGAGAAAGAAATACAAATCATGCCTGAACTTACTTGTCTGTATCATTGTGTAAAATTATTTGAGTCAGGGTTGCACCTAGAGACCCCAGTGGAGTTCAGAACCCCCTTGTGTTAGGTGCTGCACAGAGACAGACCCTGCTCTGTAGCACTTACAGTCTAAATAGAAGCAATGGAGTGTCATTTTAACCCCTAATTCACAGGGGAGAACCTAGGCCACCACAGGAAGTCCATAGCAGAGCCAAGTCCCCAGTCCATTGCCATAACCACAAGTCCATCCGTCTTGTATAAAACCACCCCAATGGGAGTAGTATATGTGGCCATTGCTTGCAGAGCAAACTGAGTGCCATTGAGAGAGTTTGAAATTCACCCACTGGTTTCCATGCTGCTTGTCAGGGAACACACTGCCTGTGGTATAAATATATGTATTGTGCCGCTTTCGTTGCTGGTCTAAGCCAGTTCAAACCCTTTTGCTATTACCGTGGGGCATAGCCAACGTGGGGGTGCACGAGGGATCACGTAGCCCCCCGTGCCATGGAGGCAGAGGAGGGGCAAAGGGTCGCATTACCTCGCTCAGGCAGCGTCTGACCATGCTGCCAGGGAAGGAGAGGAGACAGCGCTCCCAAGAGCACTGTTGAAGGGGTTTGACCCCCTGGATTTCATTCCTGAGCTCCAGGAGAGTTGGTGCTGTTTCCAGCTTTGGGGCAGGGTGGCAGAGAGTTTGTTTATAAACATAGGGAGGCAGGGTCATCATGGCAATGCTGCCAGGTACAGTAAGGTTTCAGAGTAGGTGACCCCGCTCTTACGCAGCTGACCCCCGCGTCCTACAGTAAACCCTCAAAATGCGCAATTACCACTTGAGCTTATCTCACATTAACATGAGTCGAGTGCAACTCAAAATCTCGCTCCCCCTGCCCAGACTCAAACCCCTCCCTGGCCCCGGCTCAGCATCATTCCTCCAGCCCCGCTCACCACTCACACCCGGCTCTGGCTCTGGGTCCCGCTCACCACCCCTCACGCGCAGCTCCCTCTCAATCCCCTGCTGCCAGTTTAAACCCCCCACGTGCAGCTCCAGTTCAACCCCCTCTCCCCGCCATCTGGTTCAGACCCGCTGCATGTGGCCCAGGTTCCATCCTCTTATCCTGGTTCAACCCCCCCACCACCCCACCCTCCGCATGCGGCGCAGCTTCAAACTCCCAGCGGCCTGGCTTACTGCTCCTGTATGCGGCTCCGGCTCAACTCCACCCTTCACCCCACTGCAGCCCTAACCCACCCCAGTCTTAGCCCCTCTTCCCTCCTCCCATAGCCCCAACCCACTGCCAGGCTTAACCCTCACCAACTGCCCCCCAACCCCAGGACTTACCTGTTTGCTGCTTCCCCGGCTGCAGAACATGCATTCTGCCGGGGGGAAAAACGGGACCCTGACTTACATGAAATCTGGGTTACGCGAGGGGGCATGGAACGGAACCCTCACGTAAATCAAGGGTCGACTGTGCTCCACGTAAAAGATAGGAGTAACTAGTGGTGTTCTCCAGGGGTCTGCAGTTGGACCACTGCTGTTCAGCTCATTCATAAATGAGTTTGAAAAAAGGATAAACAGTGAAGTGGCGAAGTTTGCAGATGACACAAAGTAGAGCAGAATAATTAAGTACAAAGCTGACTGCAAGGAATCACGAAGAGATCGCACAAAAAGGAGTGTGTGGGCAGCTCAAGGGCAGATGGAATTCAGTGTTGACAAATGCAAAATAATGCACGTGGAAAAATATAATCCCAACCACACATACAAAATGATGAGGTGGGTCTAAATTCATTGTTACCACTCCAGAAAGAGATCTTGGAATCATTGTGACTAGTTCCCTGAAATTGTCTGCTCAGTGTGCAGTGGAAATCTAAAAAGCTAATGGGAGATTGGGAATCGCTAGGAAAGGAATAGGTAGTAAGACAGAAAATATCCTACTGCCTCTATATGAAGACATGGAGTGCCTACATCTTGAATACTGCACACATATCTGATTGCCACATCTAAAAAGATATATGGATTTGGAAAAGGTAGAGCATAGGGGAACAGAACTTAAGGGGTAAGGATTGTGGCTGGTGCTCCCCTGTCCCTCCTCACCAGTCACTGGTGTTTGAAATGGGGCTGTCTTCAAAGCCTTGGGTATGTCCATGATTGCTCGCTCACCTTTGACCATGCAGTCTTTTGCTCCTGACACAACCTTGTTTTTGTACAGATCCAGGCAGGTGATGGTCCCCATGTGACCGTTAAGGATCTTCATGCAAACCCCAGTGAATATATTCCAGCATCTGCAGAGTAAGGGCCAACAAAGAGAGAATCTTGTCATTCATTCCTTGTTTATAATGACATATTTGATGTTATTGCTACCTTATGGGCCTGGTTCTCCTGGCACATTCACTGGTATAAATCAGGAGTAAATCCACAGAGGTCAATGAAGTAACAGTGGGTTAAGACCAACATAAGGTCAGTAGAATCAATCCCTAATATTAAGATGCAGGTTGAACCTCTCTAATCCAGAACTCTCTCATGCAGCAACGTCCATAATATGGCATGATTTTCATTAGCCAGGTGACCACTTATCCTCGGTGTGGCCAAGTTTCCTGTGGTCCCAGAAAGTTTGTTTCCAGCCGCCAGTCCTGGCTCTCAGTGTTCCAAGCTGTTACTTAGCTGTAATTTACCCCTGAATGTCTTCAGAGAGCTCAGTAAGCCGTGGAAGTGTTGGTAATGTGCTAGACAGTAATGACCTCCCGTGGTCTGGCAAATTCCCTTGTCCCGTCGGACGAGAGAGGTTCAACCTGTACTTGGTCTTATATTTTGTTCAGGTGGCACTGGGGCTGTCATGGACACATACATCTGGATTTCTTCTCTGGCTACCCAGTGACGGGTGCCTCTGGCCTCCAGTCATTGAGACAGTCCCTTTTCCGTCTAGCTCAGGGGCGAAAATAAGTAGTAATGGCAAGCCACGGCCAACAGGAGGTGCGAGTGGCTGTACCTGCAGACACCAGGGAAATAAAGCATCTGGGGCCCACTGGGGGTTAGCCCTTGCAAACTGTATCTGGCCCACAGGTGGCTTATTGCCGACCCCGATCTAGCAGCTGCCTAGAAAACTTGCAGCTGCTTCACAAGAAAACCCAAGTATGTGGGTACAGCAAAGACCATGTCAGGCTGAATCAGATGGTAGACGAGGACCCTATAGCTGTGCAGACTCTTTCCCCTTCCGTTAGAGTGAAATGGCCTTTGGAACACACCCTGCCATGTCATCCCAGAGCCAAAGCACCTGACTTGGGTTTCTGCTCATGGGCATAATACAGGGTAATTATGGCAGCAGATCATTAGAATCCTAGGAATTAGTAGCAGAGAACACAAACTCAGAGGGGTAGCTGTGTGTCTGTAGCTTCACAGATAACAAGCGATCCTGTTTGGAAATCTGAGGAAGTGGGTCTTACCTATGAAAGCTAATAAAGCACTTGATAAATAAATAAATGTCTTAGTCGTTAAGGCACTACAGGACTGCTTGTTATTAGTGAAGACATAATCAGACTTCCCCTTCCCAAATGTCAATGAGCGCATGTGTCCTCTTTACAGCTAGCTGCCTCTACGCTTTCTTCTAGTGCCGTGGAAGGTGGTCAGATGCCATGGCAATGGGTTGGTATTGAAATGATGGGAAGATAAAGCCATCAGAACTCCTGGTCTGACTGAGTTTTGGCATGGAGTTCAACAAGGCCTGGATTTCACCCCAGAGGCTAATGAGAAACATTTCTCAATGTCTCTGACTTAGAACTATCATAGCAATTGGTTTTCCTGGACTACTTTGCTACTTCTTACAATACTGGATGAAACTGGAAAGCACAGTGGACAAATGTCCTGTCCCAAGAGAGGGCGTGCGCCTGGAATTCCACAATATATTTTTCTTCTCTCGCTGTCCCAGTCAGAAAGCAGGGAAGAGGAGGGTTCTGGAGCAAATTCTCAACACTGGGCTTGGTTTGGGGCTTTATGCTTAAAATTTCATTTCAACAGGTCATTTCAAAGGTGACTCTTGGATCATCACCTGTTGCCCTCCTTTCAGCACTGCTCACCTGATGCTGAGATCAAAGCTGGCACTTAGCAGGAACCCTTTCTTCTCATTGAGGAACACTGCCTTGATGCTCCCAGCATGGCCACTGATCACAGGTGGCACTTCCTTCAGCTCAAACACATCAAGGAACCTGACTTTCCGGTCCAGCGAGCCAATGGCAAGCAAGTTCCCACCACTGTAGTGAATGACCCTGTGCGGATCTGACCTGGGTGAGTGAGCAGAGATTGAGAAGAGCATCTGCCAAAGCATTGCAGTCCTAGCCAGGAAAGTCCTGTGAGCTGTTAGCTCTCATGTGCTCAATGCTGCAGTATCTCAGCTGCATGAATGGCACTGATGGGCTGTCCTGGAAAAGTACATGAAAAGTCCTCGAGGTACTGCTCAGCGGAGGCTTGCTGAGACCCGAGGTTTAACTGATGTTTGCGTGTAGTGAGTAAATCAGAGTGGGAAATCAGAGTGTGAGTCACAGTGGGACTGCCGACCCCGTATTTCTGAAACGTGAGTCACTGTAATGCCTTTATACACGGTCATGCTTGGGTGGTCAAGGTTCCCAATACTGTGTTTTAAACGTCACGTCTTGCAGCCGCAAAGGATGGAAACATACATCGTTCAAGTTTTGCTCATACACATGTCCACACACCCCATGATACGCCCTTACCCATGGACTAAAATGTGCATAGGCTGGTACAGTCATTCCTTCCACCTGCACATGTGTGTGCACACACACACACTCACAAACTGACTTGCACACACACTGAGATTCTCATGGAAACACAGACTCATCTGTACATATGCCAGAGGGGATTCTCCTCCTTTAGTTCACGTGACAGGTAGGAGTGACTGCAGCAGAAGATTGTGGGTTCTAACCCTTCTTTGCACATATAACAGGTGGCAGAAATTGCTGCTTACAGACGACTGTATGTTGCTGCCCTTGGTCACATTAGCTGCGTCTACACGTGCACGCTACTTCGAAGTAGCGGCAGTAACTTCGAAATAGCGCCCGTCACGTCTACACGTGTTGGGCGCTATTTCGAAGTTGAAATCGACGTTAGGCGGCGAGACGTCGAAGTCGCTAACCCCATGAGGGGATGGGAATAGCGCCCTACTTCGACGTTCAACATCGAAGTAGGGACGTGTAGACGATCCGCGTCCCGCAACATCGAAATAGCGGGGTCCTCCATGGCGGCCATCAGCTGGGGGGTTGAGAGATACTCTCTCTCCAGCCCTTGCGGGGCTCTGTGGTCACCGTGGGCAGCAGCCCTTAGCCCAGGGCTTCTGGCTGCTGCTGCTGCAGCTGGGGGTCCGTGCTGCATATACAGGGTCTGCAACTAGTTGTTGGCTCTGTGTATCTTGCACTGTTTAATGAAAGTGTGTCTGGGAGGGGCCCTTTAAGGGAGCGACTTGCTGTTGAGTCCGCCCCGTGACCCTGTCTGCAGCTGTGCCTGGCTCCCTTATTTCGATGTGTGCTACTTTGGCGTGTAGACGTTCCCTCGCTGTGCCTATTTCGATGTTGGGCTGAGCAACGTCGAAGTTGAACATCGACGTTGCCAGCCCTGGAGGACGTGTAGACGTTATTCATCGAAATAGCCTATTTCGATGTCGCAACATCGAAATAAGCTATTTCGAAGTTGGGTGCACGTGTAGACGTAGCCATTGTGTAGTAACTTACTACAGAACTGGTCCCACTGAATCCAGTGAAATTAATTCTGTGGGGAGGCATGGGTAAGAAGGGCAGAACTGGACCTGAAATTTGGACACCAATTTTGAGTAACTTACCCTGTCAGTAAGATGAACCTTATATTTCGTGCATCTCATCAAAGCTTTCAATGAATATCAGCAACAGTTACTCTAAGAAGAATAAATATGCCTAGAAAACTATAGCCTTGTCCATATTTACATCCTAATAGTACTCAGCAGTCATTAGGCCTGATTCTTCCCTGGCTTGTATCTTGTGTCTTTATTTTTACCAGTGCAAAGTGGGTGTAAAACACTATCATTGTGACCTGGTGGTGTTTCACAGCCCTGCTGCACTGGTGAGAATGCCAACAGAAAGCAGTTTTGTTGTAGCTGTGTCTCATGGGCTCTCATGATTTTAAGGTCAGGAAGGGACCATTGTGATCATATTGCAGGCCACAGAATCTCACCCAGATGCTCCTGTAATAGGCCTCTGACCTGTGCTGAGTTCCTGAAGTCCTCAAATCATGATGTAAAGACTTCAGGTAACAGAAAATCCATCATGCACAATAGTTTTAACCTGCGAGTGACCCATACCCCAGGCTGCAGAGGAATTCATTGCCAGTCTGACGTGGGGGAAATTCCTTCCCCCCAGCCAGGCACCTGCCACAGAATTCTCTGTGGTAACTCAGAGCCCATCCGGTCTAGTGTCCCATCAGCAGCCATTTGCTGCCAGCAGGGGCACATCAGCTATGTCCTGTTGGTCTCAGAAGATCAGAGACAAGCTTGTCTCGCTCATCAGCAGAAGATGGTCCAATACAACGTATTACCTGACTCATCTTGTCTCTAACAGTCTGCAAGGCAGGAAAGAATTAGGCCCAGTGTTTTCAAAGCATTTCAGAGACATTCTCTAACCACTCCTGTGCACACTGCCCATGTTTATGACAGGGAAATGGAAGTGGATCACTTTAGAAGGAGTCGCACCAGAGCCAGCAGGAGAATGCAGGAGTTCTTGGCTCCCATTCTGGTGCCCAACCATGAGGCAGAGCTCTTTCAAAACCTAACTAGTTCTGAAAGCTGGTTTTGCTGTGTGGTTCCTATGCAGTTAATTGAAAGTGTTTTCAGAGCCAGCTCAGAGTGTCCAGGGAATTCTCCTGAAACAGCCTGATGGCAGAGGCATGGTCAAGCCTGGTCCTTTAAGCAGGATTTTTACCTATTTCTGCAATACCCTGGTAGCCCACTTGACCAATAGCATAGTGTGGATGCAAATTGTACTAGCCACTGGTGAAAACAGGTTTTCAGGAGAGACAAAGCACCTGGGGGAATCCCTGAGTGACGTGACTGGCCTGGTGAAGCCACCATTGAGCCCTAGCGACTTCCAAAGAGCTTTGAGATCCCCAAAGTTGGCGAAGGGCAGCCAGTGCCAAGTGTGGTGACTGACGCATGTACGTACTGGTCTGTGAGGACACGGACATTGTAGGAGCCACAGAAGACGTTTCTCTCCTCCAGCTGGACGGTTTCAGTCATCTGGCCGTGATAAGCAGCCTGTAGGTTGTTCTCCTTCTACAGCCAAAGAGAAAGGAAGTAGGAGTAAGTAACTCTGTTGGGAAGAGGCTGCCTACTGCTCTTGCTCTTCAGTTATAGTAATGAGCCTTAAAGATGCGGGGGGAACCTAACCCCAGAGCATATGCCCTACATAGGCTCAGAGGGCATGTTGGGGGCAGGACAGGGGTGTTCCATGGGACACACTTCAGTAGGGCTATTCTCAGGATGTGTTATGGACAACCCCAGACTTCGTCAAACAGGAAAGTGGTGGATCTGGTCATATGGGAAAGAGATTAAGGGAGAAAGAAGTTCAAGAGACCTGGCTCTTTCTAAAAGATACCAGCTTGAGAGCACAACAAGCACCCTATCCCAGTGCAGAGGAAGGACGGGAAGAATACTAAGAGAGCAGCATAGTTCCACATGGAACTCTTTAATGGCCTGAAAAGCAAAAAGGAGTCATACAAAAAAGTAAAAGCTCAGAGTAATTGCCATGGTTGAGTATAGAAAATAGCACAAACATGGAGGGACAAAATCAGAGAGACAACAGAATAAAATGAATTACCACCAGCAAGAGAGGTAAAAGGAAGTAGAAGAGATTCTGTTAAGGGATTAGAAGTAAGAGAATGCTGAAGGAAGACATAGGTTCATAACTGGGAAAGAGCAAATAATGGATGAGTCAGAAAAGGCTGGCACATTAAATGCTTTTTTTTAACTCCAATATTCAATAAAAAGGTTAACTGCGACTAGGTGTTTAGTGCAGTATTAACGGCAAGGGGCATAGGACAGATTAGGGAAAGAAAGGGTTAAAGAGTCATTTAGGTAAGTTACATGTAGCATAGTCAACAGGGCCTGATGAATTTCCCCTGGAGTTCTAAAGGAACTAGCTGAAGCAATTGCTGAACCATTTGCAATTAAGAGAACCCATGGAGAGGGGAGGGGTCACAGAGGACTGGAGAAGGGGACGTATAGTTCCTATCTTTATAAAGGGAGGCAGGAGGAATCACAAGCCAGTCACCCTAACTTTGATACCATAGGCAACATGTGGGGTGCGCAGGGGGGCAGGGGCAGACCAGTGGTGGGGAGGGGGCAGGACAGAGGTACTTGGGCAGTGCTCCCTTGAAATCCCCTCACCAGTTGCCTCTGTTTGATAACCGTAAAGACACTGGAATAAAGTGTTAAACAACAAATTTGTAAACACTGAGAGAATAATAAGGCGATAAGTAATACACAACAGTGATTTGTCACGAACAAATCATCCCAAAACTAGTTTCCAAATATCCTAGTTTCATTTCTTTCTTTGACAGCATGAGGGGCCTAGTGTGTGTGGCGGGGGGGAAAGCTGTAGAAGGGATACATCCTGGCTTTAGTAAAGACCATGTAACACTCTCATTAGGAGATGGGGATGGGTGAGATTGCTGAAATGTGTGTGCACAAGATGTTCTCCAGGAGTTGTTCTCAATCGTTTGCTTTTACACTGGGATGACACATCAAGAGGGATATTTTGAGGGTGTCTTGGATCTGGGGCTATTCAATATTTTTATCAACAACTTGAATGATGGACTAGAGAGTCAACATAAGATTGGTGGATGAAGCCAAGCTGGGAGGGGTTGGAAGCATTTTGGAGGCCAGGATGTGAATTAAAAACAATCTTGATAAATTAGAAAATAAGGTTGAAATCAATGAAGACAAGTGAAAAATATTGTACTTGAGAAGGAAAAATCAAATGCACAACTAAAAGACAGTCGCAGCTTTCAGATGTGTTACAGGCAGTTCTAACAGGATAATGATCAGGTGTCCTCCATGTGAACTGAAAGTCGGACAAGTAGTGGGCTTAAGCTGTAGCAAGTGAGATTTATCATCATTTTAAATATTAGGAAAATGTACCTAGCCCAGCGGGTAGTTAAGCTCTGGAACAGGCTCCCAAGGGAGGTTTTAAAGAACAGTTTGTACCAACACCTGTCAGGAACAGTCCTCGCTCAGTACAAAGGGCTGGACTGGATGACCTGTCCAGGTCCCTGCCAGCCATAGGTTTCTTTGATTTCCATGAATTGGGGAATAAGTGGCCTGGCAGTGGCATTTCAAAAATGGATCTGGGGATTATAGTGGATCACAAACTGAGTGAATCAAAATGTGATGTTTTGGGGGAAAGGCGACTACCATGCTGGGACGTATTAATAATAGTGTCATATGCAAGTCACGGAGGTAACTGTTCTCTTCTGTTGGACACTGGTGAGGCCTTAGCTAGCGTATTGTGTCCAGTCCTGGGCAGCACACACTGCTAGTGTGGACAGATGCTGGAGAGTCCAGAGGAGAGTGTCGGGAGTGATGAGAGGTTTAGAACATCTGACCTACAGAAAAGCTTGAAAGAACAGAGCATCTGTAGTCTGGAGAAGGGCAGAGTGAGAGGGGACCTGATACCAGCCTTCATACGCGTAAAAGGTTGAAATAAAGAGACTGGTGATTAATTGTATTCTGTGTTCATCCAGGGCAGGACAAGAAGTGATTGGCCTAGTTTGCAACAGGGGGAATTTAGGCAGGATGTTATGAGAACATCCTATCAGGGTCACTAAGCACTGGAACAGGTTTCCAAGAGAGGTGGTACAATCCCTGTCGCTGAAGAGGGTTTTTTTTTGAGACTAGATTAGACAAAAACCTCTCAGGGATGGTCTAGGAACACTTAGCCCTGCTTCAATGTGGGGGGATGGGCAAGGTTCATTTCAGTCCTACTTTTCTATGGTTCTGCTTCCCAAGATACCGAAAGAGCCATAGGAAGCGAGCTGTAACTTAGAGTAGTCTCAAGGCTGCTCTAACTTTCCCCAGAACCACATAGGCTCTTTGAATATACCTGCAACATACCTTTCCTCTGCGTTTCCATCTGCGTCCTCTTGCTGGGATGACATCCCCCTCCTTAGTTATCCTTGGAATCACAACATTGGTCATTTTAGCGTAACTGGGAACGACTCCCCTAGGACATGACCCCTGGAATAAATATCAAAGAAGGTTTGTGTTGTTACCACACAGCCAGAGCGGGAAGAGAAAGCAGCACTTGTTTTCTTCACTTCCTTGGGGTGAGCTGCATGCACTGGTCGGGGTGCCCCACAGCTACTACGGGCCCTGGAGAAATGGGGGAGGGGGCTTAGCCCGTGGAAGAGACATGGCCAAGAGCAGTCAGGCCTCAGCGCCACCCCAATCACTGCACTGCCCCCTCTCCACCCTCCCTGACAGCTGTGCACAGCCAGAGCTGCGCTGCCATGGCATTTCAAAGGGGGCTGGGGGTAACTGTCCCCTTTGCACGTCACCCGCATGGGCAGGCCTGGCAGTGGTTTTCTATTGTTGAATTTCTTGAGCCCATTGGGGGCAGCACACACTGAACTGGAGAGAGGAGAGCCGGCGGTCTGGCAGCACAGAATACCCTCTTCTCTGGAGTGTTAGGCAGTGGCTCTGAAGTCTGTGGTTCAGTCCTCCTCTCCTGGGAGGTGAGTGACCCTGCCCCAGGCACATGGCTCTGGCGGTGGGAATAGATGCAATGTGCGGGACAGCAGCATGGTTCCCAACCCAAGTGGGAGGGACTGTCGGGTTCCCGCTGTGACTCCCTCGGATCGGTGCCAGTGCTGCGGGGTTTGTAACAGCCAGGACGCACTGAGTGGTTCCTTGTTCCTGGAGTTCATACATATATTTTCAGGTTTTGTCACCTTGCTTTGGGGATCAAACAAGCCCTCCATTGCAAGGTACATCTCATCCCAAGCTGCCCTGTTCAACCAAAATTTGCAGTCAAGCCCTTAAAGGTGTGAATTATGCCTGTATTAGCTGGAGTGTTATTGTGAGGGGAGCCAGCTTCCAGGACCTTCTGTGTGAGCCTCCAGCTTTCTCTTGCCAGAGAGGCTCCAACACTTTTATGTAAATCAGGGGATCTCTCTAGACCTGCCTGGTCTGGGTTTCCTCAGTGAATCAGTAGGACAGCTCTGCGCCCCCTTACTGGGCCCAGAAATCCAGCTCATGGTCATGTTCTCATCTATGACCAAAATCTTTGGCACCACGCTTGCTGCTAAGCCCCTGCTCAGAAGTAGCAGGCTCTCCAAGGGCCAGCAACAGCTTCTCCACCTCAGCAAGTGTGAGGACAGCTCTAACCTCTCCTGGCTCAGGAGAGTGAGTGAGTGAGGAAGAAGGAAGAATACAGTAGAATGCAGCTGGGAAGATCATCCCCAGGTTGGACCCTCCCATCTGTTGACTAGGGGCAGTGGAGCTCTACTGGAAACGGCATGATGGCAGAGCAGGGGCACAGCCAAGGCGCAGTACCTGTAAGTACACAATCTCCTCCAGGACTAGTCTATGCGACAGTTGTTCCTGCCTGACCTGTTTCACCAGGAAAGCCCAGTGCTGGCTCACAGAAATGCACCTGTTCAGGCTCCTTTTGTCCAGAAGCCCTGGGGAATTACAAGGACAAGCTGGTTAACCCCAAGCTACAGCACTGATGTGGCCTTGGGGTAGCCGGGCTTGGGAAGGAAGAGGAGCCATACCCAGGATATACTTGGACAGGTGAGTCGGCAGGCAGCGGATGAAGTCCTTGTGCTTGTGGGCCCCAGAGGTGGACTGGAAAACTGTAGGGACGTCAGTGAGGGCCGGGTCGATCAACAACACAGTGGACATATCGTCATCCACTGAGGCAGCTCTCCTGCCATACATGTGTGCCATGTCTCTGGGCCAGAAGCCCGATACCTGCCCTTCGACACCTATATCTGGGGCAGCAGAATCAATAGCATGTTAAGGACTCTCAGGAGTAGCTGAGCTTTGGGAGATAGTTACAATATCCATCATCACCCACCAAACCTGCTCCCTCTAATTTCTTGTTAACCCACAGCTCCTAGGAGTATTCTGAGCACTCCAAGTTCTATGGAAGCTGAAGGTACCTCATGGAAAACAACCCACCCCTCCACTTCTGGGCTTTGAAGCTTCTCAGATGACACCACGCACTAGCTGCTGTTGGTGCCGTACCTGTTTCACTGAACAGGCTGGTTCCTGCTGAGGAGGTTCTGCTTTCGAGGGCTATGGAAGATGTCAGGAAGGACTGAGATGTGGGCTGCAGCTGAATCTTGTTGCTGGATTGTGTGTGTTTCTGGGACTTGAAGCTGCTTTCAGTCTCAGCGATGGTCACCTTGATTCTTCCTTCCTCATCCTCTGAAAGAATTGTGCAAAGATAGGAGTGAGCCAGTCAAGCAGAGCAAGGATGGATGGGACCCGTTAGGTTATCTGTCCCACTCCCCTGGGCTAGAGTAGGATTGTTTCCTTCAGGGTTTGGTCTAGGGAGATTTTAACGACTTGAATATTTTTGTCTCCACCATTTTCCTTGCAAGATTTTTACACAGGAGACTTCCTATTAGGAAATGACTGGAGGCCACCTTACCACTGCAGAGGGATGGGAAGAAATCCCGTCCCAAACCCTGTGTGCTACATGTCTTGGTTATCAGGAGTTTTCTGGGTTTCTTTCCCCCTCTCTGAAATGACCAGATTGCCCACTCCTCCTGCAGGATTCCATGCCTGAAGGTCCTGAACCTCAGGCCAATCCTAGTCAAAGGGCGGCCCCAAGGAAATTTCAGCGACCCCTTGAAAATGGCGGCCCTCACAATAACCCCAAGCCCAGCGTTCCTCCCCAGCTCTGCACCCAGCAGCCGGCCCAGTCATGGAGCACGCAGTGCAGTGGGGGCCGGCCTGGAGTGGAGTGCAGGCAGAGTGGCAGGGGCCAGCCCAAAGCAGAGTACCTGCTCGGGAGTGCTGAGTGCGGGGGAAAGCTGGCTGTCGAGACAGCAGCCGAGCCCAACACGGCTGGTTGGCTTTTTGGCAGCCCCTTGAAAGTGGCAGCCCCAGGCAATCACCAGGCTTGCCGGCTCCTAAGACCGGCTCTGCCCAAACCAAACTCTCAGCTGCTGCACGCGAGTGCTACTCACACCCTCCTCAGCTGACCTGATGGGGGAGGGATGGCTCAGTGGTTAGCGCATTGGCCTTGTAAACCCAGGGGTGCAAGCTCAATCTGTGAGGGGCCTTTCCAGGTCTGAGGCAGGTTAGATTAAAAAAAAATGTCAGGGACAGGTCCTGCTGTGTGGGCCAGGGACTGGACTCAATGAACTCTGAAAGTCCTTCCAGTTCGGTGAGGTAGGTATAGCTCTATACTGGCCTGCTGCAGCTATTTGTACAGTAAGGTACCTCTCGGGGGGAGGGAGTCCGACTCTGGTCCTAGGGCTTTATTTTGTCACCTTAATTCATTTTGAAAGCCCACGATTAACCTCGCCTGCCTCCCGGCCTGTCATCGTACCCGTTTCGCCTTTTGAGCTGGCACTCTGCTCTCTGAGCAGGAGCGTTCTGACCAGGTCAGCGGCTGTAAACAGTAACTTAGGGTTGCACATCTGAAGCAAGAGCAGAGTGTAGTTTGCTTTAGTCCAGTACGAACTGTGCTTGAACCACCTCCAGGTCTCCCACATGGCTTCCTCGAGCAAGTCTGTATTCAGAGCCCGGTCAGAAGTGGACATGGTCCCGTCTCCTTTGAGGCTGAGGCTGAGGTTGATTCGGGACCGGCTGAAAGTGGAATCCTTCCCGTAGGCGGTCTGCAGGACTTTCTCAGCGTAGTGTAGCAAATCCAGGCTGTTGAGTCGCTGCAGGATCCCCACCAGGAACTTCCTTTGGGAGATGTTGCTGGCGCGCAGGAACCACTCCTTGGTGGAGAAGAGCCTCCACGCCAGGACACACGTCTCGCAAATCTGGCAAACGGGCACTAAATCGGTTTTCTTCTCACACCGCAGGTCAGGGGCAGAGTCTAGTCTGTATTCCAGGCTCTCCCAGTTCTTGGAGGCATCTTCCATTGTCTCAGATCCAGTTCAGCCAACAGGCACCGGGCTGGCAGGGGGAAGAGCCGAGCAATGCAACCTGCTCTCTAACCCTCTGCTGCCAGCCTGTGACGTTATCAAAATAACCCTCAGGAAGTGGCTGAGCCCTGCAATGGGTGAAGTAGCCACATCCCGTACGGCTGTTTGTAGAACTCTCGACTTTCCTTGTACCGAACTCCTAGGAGACGCAGTTGGTACCGTAAACCTCCTAGCATGTGCATAAACAAAATAGCCTAGCAGCTCATATACCGTATAGCTTGTAATATCAACAATGTTCCAGGATCAAGATGTTAGTGGGATTATGTGAAAAATTAGACAACTATCCCCAACTTGGATTTGTACCAAAGGTACCTGGTTTGCAGCGTCTTTATTATTTTGTGCCAGTATTTATGTCTAAGGAAACTTGTGCCTCATTAAGGGTTTTAAAATCTGGTTTTATTAGATTTATTTCAAATACTTGTCCCCAGTAACATCCTGGAGTCCTGGGAATTAGATCAAAAATTAAGATAAGAAGGGTAATAGTCCTCCAGTTTTGATTACTGCAAAAAGTACAGATACAGTTATTTTGGGTGCATATATCTCAAGCAATTATATTCCTGAGCTTTTGTTTAGAAGGTTTTATGGGTTTAACCTAAAACTAGCAATCCAAAGCATTGTGCACAAGGGACTGTAAGTGTTTCATTTAAAAAGAAAAATAGGAAAATCTTGCAATAAAAGTTTCCTCAGTAAAAAGATAATCGTCTGAAAATTGTAAATGCGTGAAATATGAATGGGTAAATTTTGCTAGTTTGGATCCTGGGGAGCAGCTTGGCACCCCTTTCTGAGCCTCCTGCTGCTAGTATGTGTAAAGCAGTGCTCTCAAATAGCCAGGAAACGCATGCTACGGCCCCAAATCAGAAAGCACTATGGACTTAAGTGTCAATCAGAAGCCCAGCTGGAGCTGTTAAAGGGAAAGTCTTGAACTCAACTAGGGGTGAAGAGTTAATGAAATCTGTGATCACTGCTATGACAACAAACAGTGCAGCGTGGTCCAGGGTTTTGTGTCATCTTTACTGGCCATGCCTAGTGTAGTGACCACCATTTAAAGTATTTTAAATCTTTTTATTAGACCCAAACAAAGAAGGAAAAATTGTTAAAGCATTTGAACTGTAAAGTGCTAAGTCAGATTTTTCTTGTAGCAATACCTCTCCTTTCCTCTCCCTGTAGCCATATAGAGTTTTTATTGGGCGAACCCCCTGGTTGGCATTCTTTAGAGTGTTAGTCCATGCTGTTTACTGTCCTTTTGTGGGGAGATGGGAGAGAGGCAGGCTCGTGTAGACAGGCTGAAGCTGCTGTTGTTGGAGTTCTAAGCCTTTCTCTAAGATGAAATGTACACAGAAGTGAGGAGTAAAGAAAGTAAAGGAAAGAAAAGGTAACATCTGTCTCTGGTGCTGATTTTCACTTGCAGCCTTGCTGCTGGAGAAACACAGGCTCAGCACACAGTCTCATCAGCAGGTCCAAGACCTGGCAAACTTGTGCCAGAACTGAGCTTCATTTGCAGCTGTCTGTATACTTGCACAGGCAAAAATGGAGCTCTCTTGGCTCATTTGGCCGAAGTCTGATGAGACAAAGGCAGAAGGAGAAAGATGAGGAAGAGGAGAGATGAGATGGGGAAGGACAGTGACACAGTGGGGAGCAGGTGACAGCAGGAACCCAAGGCTCACATTCTAGGTCTGGTTCTGGATTTGGCCCAAACTGGTGACAGTGGTGATGTCATTTGGGTCCTTTTCTCCTGCCTCGTCTGGTCCGGGTGCCAGGACAATGAAGTGTCAGTGGTAGAATGGTGGATCCCGAGGTGGCAGCCAGGATGACAAAGTTTGCTTCTTCCAGTTCACCTACCCTCTGCTCCCATTGTTGGGATCCCGAGACCAACAATGCCCAAGAAGGAGCAGCAGCCTCATTCCATTGGAATTAACCAGTCAAAACGTATTTCTGTCATTTCACTGACAAACATTCCCTCCCATCCCCATATAGGTGTTTAGGTCATTGTCATTCCAACCCTGACGTTCATAGGTTCCAAGACCATTGTGGTCATCCAGTCTGACTCCTGCATAACACCAGCCATTATGCTTCCTCAAAGCCAATCTCAGAGCAATTCCCTTGGTAAATTGTTCTGCTGGTTAATTGCTCTCTTACTTCCAATCTGAATTTGTTTAGTTTCAACTTTACCGGGCCCCTCGGTACTGTTCTTTTAACTGAATTCTGTGGGTACTAATCTGTTGGTCTCTACTTTTTGTTGAATTTTACTACCATGTGTATGTACTAGGCTATGTTATGGAACCTGGTACCCTAACAATGTAAGGCAGAATAGTAACAGAAAGATGGCCGTGTTAGTCTGTATTCTATCAAAACAAAAAAAGCAGTCATGTAGAATCTTGCTTCTCCTCTCCCTGCATAGCTTCACCCTTCACCATCAAGCATTCTACATAGTAAACATCAGGAGCCCATGAAAATGTTTAACTTCAGGTAAGGACTTGCCAACCCCAAAAGGCTGAGAAACCCCAACTTCTGTGTGGGTTTTTGCACAGTCGGGACACAACCTGTGTTAACGTAAAGCTAAGCACACATTCAATGCTATGCGGGATTGGGACTTCAGAGAAAAAATGGCATTTGTGACCTTTATTTTAGTGACTTAAGCTTTGTTTGAGAAAGTGGAGTCTCTGTAGCAGAGGTGAAAGGAAGCGGGTGAGCCCTGGTGCGCAGCTCCGGCAGAAGCCAGAAGGAAGATGTTGAAAGAGCTGGCGGAGGGCTGGGTTGCAGTGGGACAGGACCAGTAAGAAATGTTATGTTGCTTCACCCCTGCTCTTAAGGCACCCTGGCTAACTCCTGTGTGGCCTGTTAAGGCCAGTCAGGCAGTGTTTAAAGATGAGGTGAATAGCTCCTCTGCCAATAAGTGAAATAAAGCGATCGCTGTATTGTCTTACAGCCTGTCGCTCTGATTCCAGTGAGCCCCCTGTCAGTGTCCAGTCTGTGGCATCCCTCTGGGCAGGAGTGAGAGAGAAGCAAGAACTCAGAGCGTAACACTGGAGACTCCCTCCCGTGATCTGCTCAGGGGCGAGGCATGCAACCTGTGAAGGTAAAACCCCCTCTGAAGGAGGCCTGGCTAGTCCATGGAGACATTGCCACATAAGGGGGAGGGGGCTGTGGCTGACTAGGGGGTCTTTTGGGGGGTGGCACTTAGGACTTGTGACTCTGCCTGAGGGAGGGGAACAGGGGGCCCATGGCTTGTGCTGTTCTGGGGCCCAGACATCCTGTCAGTAGGCCTGGGGCTCCTGAGCTACAGATTGTTGTAATAAATCATAAATCCCGCGTCTCTGCTCAGTCCTTGATTTGTAGTGTCTAGCAGAGTTATTCTCCCAGCCTTGGTTTTTGCAAGCGCAGTGCAGATTTCCTTTAAGTTGAGGACTGACAGGCAGGGATGCCCCTCGGGGACTGTGGGGCCCAGAGTGGAAGCAATGAATTCATCACTTCTGGAACTAACCCGTCACTACTGGGGCCAGCCATGCCAAAGTGCAGAGGGCCTGGAGCAGCTGTGCTGCCGAGGAGACTAAGGCAACCCCAGGCTGTGCCAGCCCAACAAACCAAGGGCCTGAGGAAGCACCAGCACCATATACCAGCAAGACATGGCTTCCCCTGGTACCTTGAACTGTAGTCTTGACTCTGAAGCTCAGAACCCAACAATGTGAGAGTTAACTTTCTTTTCCAGTCACTTTTTCTCAAGCTCCTACTTTCTGATCTGGCAGGGCCACCTGTTCTTCTCCCCTCAGGATTTTTCCTTTGACACTTTTAAAGTGTGAATGAGAACATCTTTGTGTGAAAAAACTGGTAGGTGGCTCTCCATATTCTAAGTCCTAGCTCAGATCACTACACATGACTGTGGGTTGTAAAAGTGTGTGTGCAGCAAGTACTCTGCCATAAGCAGGGGAATTCGGGATTGTTAATCTCTCTGGAGCATAACAGAGAGAAATGAGTTGGGAAAAGACTCCGTTGTAGAAGCCGCCTTGTCAACTGTACTTCGAAAGAGTCGAAGCATTATTTCACAGGGCTGAGAGGGAGCCTGTCCCTAGTTATGTTACCAGGGTAGAGTGTATCATGCATCCACTACCACATTGCCTTAGCACCAGCCCTGACAGCAGCAGGAGGAACAAGAGCTCTTACTTGCCTCTGACTTTATTTTCCCCAAATAGTGCCAAACTGGGTGCCTTTCTGGCATGATAGACTCCTAGAAATTTAGGGATGGAAGGGACTTCAAGAGGTCATCAAGTCCAGCCCCCTCTGCTGAAGCAGTGCCCAGCAAACCAAGACAGTCCCTGACAGGTGTTTGTCCAAACTGTTCTTAAAACACCTCCAGTGTCTTGGAATCCTCAGCCTCCATTGGACCCATGTTCTGGAGCATAAATACCCCTAAGCTTAGAAAGCTTGTCATGATATTTAACCTAACACTCCCTTGCTGTCCATAATTTCTTGTCCTACTATTAGTGGACATGAAGAACAATGGGTCAGTCCTCTTTGCAATAGCACATAACATATTTTGAAGATTGTTCTAAATTAGTGGTGGGCAACCTGTGGCCTAAAAGCTGCTTGTGGCCCCCTGGGGTTCTGTGTGTGAGCCACAATTTGTTTTGTGTACTGTTGGCTAGAGTTGCAAGAGCCCACTGGTTCCCATTCGTGTGGTGCTTTTTCTGGCTGGTACAACTGTGAAGAGCAGCGACACGTACGCCTCATTGATGCTCGTGAGAGGAAGAAAGCAACAGCAGCAGCCGCACCAACAGAGCCAGGACAATTTCCTTGCCCCCCACTGTGAATGCCCATGCCGTTCAAAGCTTGGACTCCTCAGCCCCATGCGAGTCCGCAACCGATGAGCCTGTGCAAGCTCAAGACGTCATCGTCGGACACGACGGACTACCTACGACTGAAGTGACACACACATAAAGCCAGGGCATATGGACGTGAGGTCCATGGTGGCTGCACACAAGAGCAACTGCTTGAAGCATGTGTGCCTTCTGCAGCCAATCAAAGTGCTGCTACAGTTCAATGACCACCACCCACAAATTCTAGGTATGCAAGCACAATTAGCAAAACTGCTTCTCCCGGGAGACAGCCTTGGTTATGACAGTCTCGCAGCCCAGTGAGGTGAAAGAGAGCCACTCATGCAGCCCACTCGCGAGCTTAGGTTGCCCATCACTGTTTTAAGGTCCCTCCATCATCTTTGCATAGAATCATAGAACACTAGAACTGGAAGGGACTTCGAGAAGTCATCGAGTCCAGTCCTCTGCCCTCAAGGCAGGAACAAGCCCTGTCTAGACCTTCCCTGTTAGATATTTATCCAGCCTGTTCTTAAATATTAAACACGCCCAGATTTTTAACCTTTCCTCATAGGTCGGGTTTTCTAACCTTTTTTATCATTGTCGCCCTCCTCTGGACTCTCTCCACTTTATCCCCGTTTTCCTTAAAGTGAGGTGCCCAGAGCTGGACACAGTCACCTGCTGCAGACAGCAGAACAATTATCTCCTATGTCTTGTGTTCAGGGCCCCAGAATATTAGCCTTTTTTTGCAACTGTGTCATACGTTCAGTTTGTAACCCACTTTGACCTGCAGGCCCTATTCCGCCATACTAACGCACCTCCCTAGTTTGTAGTTGTGCATTTGATATTTTTGTTCCTTCTGAAGGGAACTATTTTGCATTTCTCATCGGTAAATTTCATCTTGTTGATTTCAGGTGAATTTGTCCTGGTCACCTTGAATTCTAACCCTGTCCTCCAGCACTGGTAGCCCCTTTTGTGCTTTAGTGATTTGCTTCAGGTGCACTTGTTGGGTTCAACAGGCCAGTTACTGGAGGTGTAGCTAGCAGGGCCAACAGCTACTGCAGGCCCCAGAGCAAGGGGAGAGGGGGACCCAGCTCCACCCCCAAAAGAGGTGGGGCCAGTGGCAGAAGGGGCGGGACCTAGGGCAGTCAGTCTTTAGTGCTGCTCAGATCACAGCTCTGCCCCTCCGCACCATCAGCGGGCCTGGGTATATTCTCTGTGAAGGGCGAGAAGGCATGGTTGGCACCAGAGGTAGCCCAGCCTCCGAGTCAGTAGCCACACGCCAAAGCTCTACCCTAGTGGCCAGTGCTGCGTTCCCTGCTCGGAGTTGACGGGACTCTCTGGGTGGTCAGGTAAATAATATTTAAATGAGTCCCTGAATAAGGGAGCAAAGTCCCTGTGTGTTCGATGCCGGGACCCAGCCAAATCCCCACTACGAAACCCAGCCAGAATAATGCCCGCCCCAGTAAGTTTCTGGACTCCGCCCTGAGCCTCCTGGAAAGAAGTAGTTAGCAGGAACAATGAGACAAGGACAAGGGTGAAAGGACAAAAAACAAAGTAACTAAGATTTTTATTAAGGAACACAACAAGGTCAGGATGCAACAAGTAACAGTTTAAAGTACAACCTTATTTACACTCTATTAATACCTACACTTATGTTTAACACTGTATCCATTTTGAGTCTTGCTCCTAATTCTTGAAATTGATTTTATTACTCCGCAAGGCAAAAGATTTGATTACTGGAGCAAGGGAGGAAGGATAGAGGGATTTAGGAATGAGGGTTGTTGGGAGTTTAGAAATCCCCGCTGTCTCCTTCCAAAGCTGGAGTGGGGGTGCTAAACCCCACTTCCGTGCGGGGTCGGGTTGCTAGCCCGACCCAAGGGTTGGTACCCGAGGGCCAGTTGGGACTGTCCCTTTATTTTGTGGGGGTCCCCGGTACCCTCTTAGTGGGCCCAACTAAGTGTACCTGGGAGGCTTATGCTCTTCCTCAGGTCACTGTGGTAGGATTAATAGCTAAGGGAGGCAGGGAGGCAATGCCTTGTCCTGCAGTTTATTTAAAGGAGGTGAGTAGGGATAGAGGGACACAGGGTAGAGGGATAAAGGTTAGTTAAGGCTTATCATTAAGAGCAACACACTATAACAATTTAAACTTACTACCTTTAACTATTAAATACTAATTATTAATTAAATGTGCTTAAGCTTTGTTAGTATGGAGAAAAACCCTGCCTGAGCGTCCAGGCCTGGCCTTAAGGGGTCAGACCCCCGGGCACTTCCCTCCCCTCGTCAGGGAAGGGAACAACGAAGGAGCAACCCCCCGTTCCCTCGTAGAGGGTCCCGATTACCCAGGTGGGAAGGTGTTTAGCCTATGTGTGTAGTTGTGTCAAGGCAATTTTTACGTGTTCCAGTCCGGTTAGGTAAGGTCCTGTCCAGTATGAGTCCACTCCGGTAGTGGTGAAGCGTCGATGCCGCAAGATGGCAGGTGGCGGGAGCGAAGGTGCCGCTGTGATGGCAGGCCCTGGGCTTCAACAGGCGAGCACGCAGTACCTCACCCTAGCGGTGAGGCCAGGTCGCTGCCCGCCTGATCCACCTCAAGGCTGCTTGGTGCTCCTTGACGCAAACGTGAGCTAGGGAGCGGTGAGGCGCGATGGCGCGAAGACGCCGCTTCAGGCCGCAAGGCGGCTCAGGGTCCTGACAGTGATGGCGCAGCTAGGTACGACTAGCGCGGCAGTGATTCAGCCAGCACCACTTAGAGGCTAGTGCTGAGGTGATTTCGGCTCAAGGCCGCAGCTGCGGCTGTGATTCAGCTCTCTTCAGCTATACAGCCTGGCCTCCGAACCCTCAGCGGACGCCTAGTGGCCTCGCTGTTCCGTGTAGGGTCAGCAGGATCCTTGCCCGCAGTACCCAAGGGCCCCGAATGCCAGGACCAGCCTGACTTTTATACACAGAGTTTATGCATGATTCATGAGGTGATTTCCATGTGAGAGTTCTAAGCGCATGCTTTCAAACAGGTCCTCCGGGCCAGGGAAGCTTCTAGAAGCTGCTTCACCTGCATCCAATGAGGAGCCTGGATTTCAAATCCATGATTCTGAGGTGTTTGTGAGTTCAGGTTACCGGGGAAACCAACTGACACAGAGTGACCGTTACAGGGGGCTGCTAAATGGCAGCCTCTGTATCTTTAGAGTCTACCTGCCCCTGCAATGATATTAAATAGGCCAAAGGCTTGTTTCCCCTGGCCCACGGGGACGATAATGCCTGAGGGAGGAAAAATCCCTGCTCGGAGTTGCTGAGACTTCTGGGGCTTGCAATAGGCAGCGCTGCTCTGATTCTTTCCCATGGGGCAGTGGGAGAATTTTTCCGGCCTCTGCTGGTGGGGAGGCAGTCAGTGCTGCAGCCATAAGTGTTGGTGTACTACTTGCACTCGAGGAACCTGGATTGTAACCCAGGATTCTAGCCTGGGGTGAAACCTGGGGGGGAATAGGTTTTGTCTGTGGACAGAGAGGGGCTGGGGCAACTCCCAAGTGAGGGCCCGAGTTAACCTTGCAGTGAAGATCTCTCTGCCCTTCGTTTGGTGGCCTGTGCTATCCAGGCAGTCAGATTAGATGAGCTAATGTCTCCCCTGACCTCAAAACTGCGGGCACACAACTGACTTGTATGTCCTCTGCCAGTCTCAGTGAGCTGGGACCTGTCCCCTTTTCCCCAGGAGCTGGCACTGGTTAATAGACATTAGCCAGAGTCTTTTCTGTCCCAGAGAGCAGAGGCATGGCTCTCTGCTCCTTGCTGGGCTGCTCCACTGACATCAGCTCCTTGGATGAATCATGCATCTTCGAGGCTGGCTGTGATCATAGTATTAGCATGTGCTGATCTTAATTCGTGCTAATATTTTGCCTGGGAATCAGTCCATCTGCCTTTAGCCCCCATCTGTCAGTTGTGGGGGAGGAACGTGGCAACGCCGTGTGTTGGGCTCTCACATGCAAAGAGCAGTCTTGCCTTCCCGGGCATTCAGTCGAGACTCAGGGGAGGCACAGCTGAAAGGAAGAGAGCCCGTGGGAGCGCCTGCAGGCGGCCCGTGTGGTGCAGTGGGGCACAAAGGGAGAGCTCTGAGAGGCCACGTCCCAAATATGTGCACCAGGCTTCCCATGTGGCCTCCGGTTTGATCCCCACCATTTCATTGCTTCTGCCCCCTTCTCTCCCAGCACTCGCTCATGCACCAACAATCAGCAGCTGCTTTGGAAAACCTGGGGGCGTGAGAATGTCTGCGTTACTTTTTGCCTGTGGCAGCTTGTGTCCTTTATCCCTTCATAATTATTTGGGACGAGGGGAGCGGTGGGGAACCCAGGGCCCATGGGTCAAATCCAGCCCCTGGCTTGTCTGCATCCATGCCTGTCTGAGCGCTCTTCTGTGGTGAGCACCGGGTGTCGCCAGAGGGGATGTGTGGTACTGTTCCATTTAGCTTAGCCATGTTGTGGCCCACACCCTCTCCCGACTCACCCAGCACCCTGCTGGGGAGGGAGGCTGCAGGTGCTCTGCATGGGGCTGGCTGTGCACTCCCAGCCGGCCAGCCTGGGCTCCTCTCCGCACGCTCAGAGTGGGCAGGCTCAGAGGGTTGCTGTGCTGCTCTGGAGCCTCACAAAACCAAGCAGTCCTGTAGCCCCTTGGAGACTAACAGTTGTATTTATTAGGTGATGAGCTGTCATGGGTAAGAGCCATGTGCCCGGGTGCCTGGTGCGATCTTGGCCAGATCAGTTTGTCTCACTTTTTGCCTTAGTGCTCCACCTGTCAAAAGAGGGTGATAATCCATCTGTGCTGAGTCTGGTCTATAAAGTCACCAGCCCAGCTGATGGGAGGTGGGGCCTGTAGCTGCTACCACCGGTCAAATAAAATGATATTTTTGAGCATGCATCACCCAGCTCAGCTGCAGCTAAGCACATCTCAAACCATCCAGGAGCAAGCTGGAGCCTTCCCTGGAAATGTTTGGCAAGGGAGGGTCTTGTGCTGTGCTGTTGGGCAGTTCCCTTCACTCTTCTGTGGAAGCGGGGCTCCCGGCGCCACCTGGGACAAAATTCATGGGTGTCCCCTCCTTCGAGAGCCAGGGCTGGCAGAGGCTTGAACTGAAAGGCAGAACATCGTTCACTCCCCTGCTCCAGCCCTTTCCCCACTCACTGTGCCTGAGATAATCACTAAATACCCACGGCAGCCACCCAGGTTCTACAAATAGCAAAAAGCCTCTTCCCCCACCTCCTTTGTGCGAACACAGCTGCACACTGTGTAAACACACTGAATTGTTAACTCCAGTGCCTGCTTATTGACTGGTAATTTTGCTGTGTGCATATGTGTAATTATCACATCTAAAAACCTCATTAAAATCTGCTGATTTCCGAAGGGTGGGGGGAAGAGCATTGGGCTTTGTGCTGCAAGTTGCAGGAAGGGTGCAGCAGAGCCTGCTGAAAGTCTCCCAGCCAGGAGGGGAGTGTCTGGCTTGAAAATGGGAAATGGAGGCTCCACTCAGCCACAGAGCCAGGAATTAAACCCAGGAAACAGACTTGCAGGTTTTACCCTAGCAACGCTGCTGGGTTGTGTTTCTGTTTTAGAGGAAGGTACTTGGGCTTCTAGTTCACATGGCTGCCATTGGCAGTGAGGGGCCGCTGCGCCTTGGGGGTCTTGGCAGAGGTGTCTGGCCAGGGAGAACCAATGTGTTAACAGGACTGTGTTAACGAGGCTTTCTAGTGTCGTCTGTAGTGATGTCCCCTCGCCTGGAGGAGACCTTATGATGCCCGGTGAGACATGAGAGACGTTTTCATTGCTGCTGTGGTGGCTGCTGCCCTTCGGTAGCACATGCCTGGTTTCCACTCACCGTTGTGCAAACAGCAAGAAGCAATGCCAGAGCAAATTGAATTGCAGGCACCTCCAGCCAAGTCCCTGCACTGAGCACCTTGGTATGTCGTCCATCCATCTGCATTTGGGGAGGAAGATGGCGCAGGTCTGTGTCCACAAGTTTTTCATGAGGTTGATGGATTTCCACTCCATACGGATAAGTGCAGTGCCTTGCATGGTGACAAGTGTCAGAGGGGCAGCCATGTTAGTCTGTATCCTCAAAACCAACGAGAAGTCGTGTGGCACCTTATAGACTAACTGACAAAATGGGTCTTTGCCCAAAAACTGATGCTCCAAAATATCTGTTAGTCTATGAGGCACCACAGGACCTCTTGTTGTTTTTACAGATACGGACTAACATGGCTACCCCTCTGACACTGATCTGTTATGTGACCTTCGTCAAGTCACATCATCCCTCTGTTTCCTCTCCCATCCCTTGTCTATGTGGTAGGTAACCACTTAAGGGTGGAGGCCATGCACACGCTAGTGCTGAGCAAAAGAGGGCTTCCATCTCAGAAAGGGAAGTCTCAGTGCTCTGTATAGTAAAGCCCTCCCCCCACTTTCTGCACAGCTCATTGTCAGAGGGGCAGCGCCAGCAGTCTCAGGTATAATAGTGCTGGATGATGCAGTTTAAAACACCCAATATTCCAGACCAGGAATGCTGGCAACAAGCATTTGCTGGAGTTGAAGTCCCCACGAGCACAACAGAGCTGCCTTCTCAGAGGAGAAGAGTTTAATTCAGGACATTCTTGTACGCAGTGGGGTGGGGGGTTCTGCCTCTGCCGCACTGGACCTGCTCCATCCATAATCCCAGGGTCTGATTTCAGCCCTCACTCCCCCTTGCCAGCACTGGCCTGAGCATCAAATGCACCTGGGAGAATAACCGCTCCTTATCTGCCTGCAGCAGGCGTCAGGAGAGGCTGGGAGAGCTGCAGGCTTGTGGCTGATACTGGCTTTCTCTGCATCGGAAGAGAAGACGAGGAAACAAGCCAGCTAACATTTGGGAAGATCGAGAATAGAAACACCCAGGCGGGGGTCTGGAATGAGATCCGCTGCTCCTACGCTGAGGGAAAGAGGCCGGGGGAGAGGCTGCCTTGCTGCTCCTAGTCATGTGCAATCAGGGGCGATCCCATGGCAAGATGAGGCCTTTAGTGGGGAATCTAAAACAAGGAAGAACCAAGCCATACACCTCCAAACTGCCCCCCCGACCTCCACATGTCCAGTCCCCCTCCCACTGGGGGAGGGGTGCCAGGAGTGGTGCAGGGGCGCTGGCAGAGGGGAAGGGAGCCATGCATGTACAGCAGAGGGTGACGGATGTAGCGTGGGGCCTGGGCATAGTGACTGCTATAGCAGAGTCTATGTGGTGCAAGAAGGGGCCTCACTACACTAAACAAACCCCTCGGATCCATCTGAAACCAGCCCAGCCAGGTGCATCTCCCTGCTGCTATTGCCCTTATCCAAGGAACACTGCAATGGCCTTCAGGAAGGAACTGCTGTGTAACTTGTGAAATCAGCTGCCACCTTCATTTGCAACCAGTCCTACATCCCACCGAGCAATTAACCCCAACCCAGCTGAAGGTCCAGTGGACCCAGTTTCAACCAGTCGTTCTGCGTGGGATAGCTCCTGTGTGCATCCCCTGAGGTCGATGGGCTTTTCAGGGGCCCGTTGGATTCATTTCGGTTCTGATTCCATTTCCTTTCTTCCTTGGCTAGCCCTGGCTGCACAGGCCCAGGTCCTGCAAAACTTCTGCACACGCTTCACTTGCGCAGTGCATAAAGTTCTGTACCTGCGTGCATCTTTGCAGGGCTGAGGCCTTTTGTTTGCAAAAGCTGGGTTCGTCTCATACGCTGCCTCTCTACAGCACCTGGCACAAGGGACTGCTAGGTGCCAGTTTGATACAAATAATGGCAATCGGGAAAACGGAACGAAAGTATTTTTATTGTCCTCGTTGTGTCTTTCCTGAGTGGAACATACGCACACCTGCCTGTGTGCACGTACACACAAAATGGAAAATTCCCTCCCAAATGGGAAATTGCTTAAATAACTCACCAGGGACCCGGGCCTCTGCTTGCTTCTTGTTGAAAGCTGCATGCGGTGCTGGTGGTGGCTGTAAAGCGTTCGCAGCTATAGGGGCTAGACTGATGTCCATTTCTGGGCTTAACGCAGCCCTGGCAGAAGCAAGAGCCACTCAGTCAAAATCAGTGGGGCTCATACGCCAGTCCTAAACAGGGCCCATTAACACTACAGGTTGAATCTCTGTAGTCCGGCACCCTCGGGACCTCACTGGTGCCAACTGAGAGAATTTGCTGGACCACAGGAGTTCAGTATTGTCTAGCAGCATTGCCAACTCTTCCACAGCTTACTGGGCTCTTAGAAGACCTTTAGGGGTAAATTAGAGCTAAACAACAGCCCAGAACAGTGAGAGGCAGGACTGGTGGCTGGAAAGAAACTTCTTGGGACCGTGGGAAACTTGGCCACACCCATTTTAAGTAGTCGTCCGACTAACTAGAATCGTCAGATCTGGAAACACGGGATGAGCTGCAGATGCCAACTCCGCAAGGTTTGCTGAGGACAGAGCTCTACCCTGAGCGCTGAATTTCTGCCTGTACTGAATCTTGCCAAGGTTTCCAAAGAACAGAAGTAAACGTGCCTGGGGGCTGATTCATTTTCTGAACAGTTCAGCAGCACTTCCCCATCTTTGTTTAGGTATCAGCATCCTTCACCCTTAGCTTAGTCCTCATGAGCGTAGCATTTGCTGGCCAGTAGATGGAGCACTAGGCATTGTGGTAATATGGGGCCAATAGAAATCGCCCCTATTGCATCCTGTCTTGTGTCTTCCTAGAGCGGGGAAATATTTAAAACATTAATTAATTAATTAAAACAAATGTGTAAAATTCAAAGGATTGCTCCTCTTCAAGACTCTAATAGACACAGACTTACTCCGAGGGCTCTGCTCTGCTGTTGGGTTGCAATATGGCAACTGCAAACAATAGCCTACATCACAAGAGCTGAATATCTCAACCTCCCTTTGACTTCACTGGAAGCTGCAGGTGCTTTGGCTCTGGGAGATACCACCAGTACCAGCCTCTTAGGGAGTGCTTTGCAGCCACAGGTCCCAAGGCAGCATAAATCTCACTTCACAGAGTGGGAAGCTGAGACACAGAGTTATCTGCCCATGGTTGCACAGCAGATACGTGACAGAACCCAACTCTGCTGATTCATAGGTCACGGCATTAGTGTGACAAAGTGAGAATTTTCTTAATGTCTTGTCTGAAGGGTGTGTGTGCCTCAGTTTCCCCTGTGTGTTGCATGAGTATGTAGGTGGAGAGACAAGGGTGTGCTGTGACCCCCTCCCCCAGAGGGCAAGTGTGACTGAGTCACTCAAGGTTCTTGGGCCCAGATGATGGCCTGACACTGTCCTGGCAACTGAAAGCTGGGGTTGGAGAGCAAAGAGAGAGCCGGAGGCCATGTGACCAGTTCACCCTGGAAAGGGACAAAGGGTGGTGGAGGGGCCACTGGATATGAAGGAGGCTGGGCTGCTGGAACTGGGCAATCTCCAGGTGTGGGACCGGCGAGAGCTCTGGGCCTCCCCAAGATGGCCTTTGTTTAATGTTCCTACTCTTTGTCCTAATGAGGGCTATGCTGTGTTCCAGACAACCCATAAACCCTCTTCTGGTTCACACAGCTGGCTGCAGAGTTAGGGTGTGTGGCCCTTTGGGGCATGTGAGGCTTCCCCAAGTGTCCCCTCCAGATGGACTCACTACGGGGAGCTCCTGGTATGAAACAGGTGCTGAATACTCTGAGGTCACAGCAGGAGGTGCTGAAGCCAGGTGAGTGTGTGCCCTGAGGGGCTTCACTGGATAAGAGGGTCTTGTCTGAACTTTATGCAAAGCCGTCAAGAAAGAGCACGGAGGCATGACAGGTAGCCAGTGGAGCAACCAGAACCAGACATGTGCCTCTGGGGATGCCAAGGTGGTTCCAGATGAAGCCTTCAACCCCACAAGAAGCTTGCCTAAACCTACCACCATTTCATACCATTCCTGCTGGTGGAAGTGCCGGCTGTCTTCGCAGTCCTGATGCCGTGGCTGTGATGGGATTTTCTGCTGCTTGCCCACGGCAAGGTCTGCTGCTGATGTCTCTGAGCTCTGACCACCTGCTGCAAAATGACTGTGTCTGAAAGGGTCTGAAGGAGAGAAGCTGAAATTCAATCAACACAAATGCAAAGTGCTCCTCTTGGGGAGGAACAATCACGTGCATGCATAGGCGCTGAATCTGAAGCACCCACAGAGAAAAATTTGTGGGTGCGGAGCACCCACCAGCACCAAGCTCCCCCCGCCCCTCTTGCAGGCTGGTGGTCCTGTGCATATCTACTCCTCCCCCTCCTTCCTGAGGCTTCCAGAGCCCCGTGCCCAGCTGATTCACAGTGTTCAAGCTCCAGGAGGGAGGGAGAGCAGCGGGTAGGGGCACTCTGTAGAGGAGATGGGGAAGAAGTGGGGTGGAGATGGAGCAGGGAGTGGGAGGAAGCAGCGCAGGGCTCTTGAGGGAAGGGGCAAGTCAGTATTTTTCAAGTTTTTAAGGACGTAAAAAATTGTTACAAGGAGAAGGGAAAAGTTGTTCTTAGCGGCCTCTGAAGATAGGACAAGAAGCGATGGGCTTGAATGGCAGCTAGGGAGGTGTAGGCGGTACATCAGGAAAAACTTCCGGGCAGTTGGAATAACTTGCAGGGGAGACTGTGGAGTCTCCATCCCTGGAGCTTTTGAAGAGACGATTAGCCAGACATCGGCAGGGATGGCCTAGATCAGGGTTCTCGGCCTGGAGTCCGTGGACCACTGGGGCCCCAGCAACAGCCCACAGGGGTGCCATGAGCATCTGAGCCTTTTTGGATCTCATACACCCCTGGTCTCTATTTTCTGTTATTAAAACCCCGTACAGCGTCACTCCTTCATTGCTAGCAGGCTGGATTACACGGCTTCATGGTGGTTTTGCTGTGCCTGTTGCTGCTGGGATTTGGTTTGGTTTGGACCAACAATAATTGTTTTTGAAGAAAATGTCCAGAGACATTCGGCATAAAAATATTACTTTTTGGTCTCAAAGTCTAAGAGCACTCGACGAGATGGTGCCTGGGGCTGGGGGAGAGGAAGGGCCTGGGCTGGGCTGGCCCTGCTCTGGAGGCCTCTGCCAGGCCTCCACCTCCTTAGGACACCTGGCACAGGAACAAACATAAGAATGGCCACTCTGGCTTGGACCACAGGTCCGTGTAGCACAGTGGCCAGTGCCAGGTGCCCCGGAGGGGGCGGACCAAAGACGATGATCCAGGGACTTGTCTCCTGCCATCCATCTCCAGCCTCTGACACCATTCCCACCCCCGGCTAAGAGCCACCCATGGCCCTAACCTCCCTGCCTTTAGCTCGCCGTCGCCCTCTTTCCGCGGCAGGGGCGCCCGCAGCTCGCCCGCTCCCCAGAGCCGGGGGGCGCCCTGGAGTGGGCGGACTCGGAGGGGGCTCCGCCCCCCAGTTGCAGCGCCCCCTCGCGGCCGGCTGGGGGGCGGGACTACGTCTCCCAGCACCGCCCCCGGAGCCCGGCCAGCCCCATGCCGCAGGAGGTGCGGAGCCGGCGCGGGGCGGCAGCGGCGGCCGGGCTGGAGGCGGCCAGAGGCGGCCGGCTCCGGGCTGCCCGCTCCGCCGCGGCGGGGGCCATGTAAGCGCCCGGCTGCTCGCAGCGCCCCGCCCGCCTGCCCGCCGCCGCCGACATGAAGAAGCAATTCAACCGCATGCGGCAGCTCGCCAACCAGACCGTGGGCAGGTAGGGCGGCGGGGGGGGCCGGCCTGGGGTCCCCCCTCCCCGGCTTCCCCCGGATCCCCCCCTCCGGGGTCCAGGCCTGGGGTCCCCCCTCCCCGGCTTCCCCCGGATCCCCCCCTCCGGGGTCCAGGCCTGGAGTACCCCGGAGTCCCCCCTCCCCGGCTTCCCTCGGATCCCGCTGGATTCTGCCCCCACCACCCGGGGCTGCGCCTGGAATCCCCGGGGCCGGGCCATGAGCCGCCGGCCGCGCCCCTCACCGCGGCGTCTGGGCGCTGCTCGGCTTCTTCCTTGTCCCTGCCCCGGCCGGGTGCGTGTCCCGCGAGGGGCGGGGATCGGAGCCCGGTGGGGGCGGTGGGTTGGCGGCTGCGCCTCCCCCGGGAGGCTGGCCCGGCCCCGATCCCCCGCGGCTCAGCGCCGCCGGAGCTGGCAGCGCCCCGCGGAGGACCAGGCGGGGTGGGGGGGCTGGCAGCGCCCGCAGCGAATAGCGCCTAACCCGGCTGGCCAAGGCAGCTCGCTTGGGAGTCGGAATCGGGCCCGGGGGTGTTTGCCCGTGGCCAGATGGGGCCTTAGTGCCCCCCCCCCCGGGCTGTGGCGAGCCAGAAGAGGCACAGACCGGCCGGACCCTCCTTTGGTTCCAGGTGCAGGCTCTGGTGCTGGGGCTCCCTGCGGCCGGGTGTGGCCCACTTCTCTGCGGTGGACCCAGGTGCCAGTTACACGCTGCCCGGGGTATGAGCCTTAGCTCTGGTTCTGTGAGGAAGGAATGTCCTTCCTGGGCTAGTGCTGTGTCACTTGAATCCCTTCCTGCCTCCCTCCCTTGTCTGGCTTTGACACTGAACTCACCTTGATCTGGCTCAGGCTGCCAAGGCTGGTTCTGGTCCTGGTCCTGCGGGGAGCCCATCAAACCCGGCTGGGTTCTGTGGGGGCACGGGGCTCCCACCGTGAGACAGGATCTCGGTCAGTTGGTCCTGCGCCTGCCTTAGGGTTATGTTTGCCAGGATTGGACAGAGCTGGGGAATACTCTGCAGGATCTGATGTGCTGTCTGGGACTATGCCCAGAGGCTTGGTTTGTTTATTGTTGTATAATTCTCTGAGATTTTGCAATGGCTTCTTATAGGGAAGGAAAGAGGGAGAGGTTTTTTCTTTCCTAATTGAGCAAGTTCTTTAAGCTGGCAGATCAGCATGGGCCATGGAAGGGGAGGGCGGCTGCATGGATTCCATGGAACATCATAACCCAGAAAATGCACCTCCAGGGCAGTGTATTTTGGCTTCTAACTTGTTTGTTGTCAGAGTCACATTCTGCTTCTAACCTTTTGAGTGATGGGCTCGAAACCAGCCAGCCAGCCCATCGATTGGCTTGGGTCACGTCACACTTGTAAGCTGCTCAAAGCAGAGTTCCCCATTCCCAGCAAAGCGTCAGGGCGTCGGGTCTCTGCCTTTGCATCTGAGCAGTTCACGCCAAGAAGCACAGCGACCCTGGCAGCCTCCGGGAACCCGGCTGTTGTGCTAGCTCTGTTTTGCATTAACGAGGGGAGGTTTGTTGTTTTTATGTCGTTTGCTGCAGCTGAGACCCAATGCTCGGCTGTCTCGCCTCAGGCGCTGATTTTGGGTGGAACCTGCCTTCATGCTTACGTTTACTCGAGAACCCTGGGAGGCAAGGCTTGAAATCCCAGACCAAATCCAAAGATCTTGGCCATGATGCTCTTTTTATTGCTTTTTGCTTTCGGAGGAGGGGGGACCAGGCGTGAGGAAATATTTTATGTCAGGCCCCGAGTTTCATCCCTGCTGTTAGCAGGTCCCACCCCCGTCTCTCTAGTATAGTCCACACTGACGGAAGTGTCAGTGACGTTCATACGGAAAAACCCCTTTTGGCAGGTGTAAGAAACAAGTCTGCAGAACGTAAAAACTCTGCTAATCGGTGTATCCCTGCGACTCCACGGAGCTAAACCCAGTACCAGGTTTCAGGGGTTTGGATGGGATGGATGGAGCCTGAGACCCAGCAGCTGCTCATGCTGTGCTCCCCCCCTGAAGTTTCGCGCCCCCCACTTTGCACACCCCTGTGTTAGACATTCACCGTACACGGTCTCTGTCACTGCTGCACTGTGACACGCGCTGGCACTTTGCAGAGAGGAAGCGATAAATCCCTGCCATGAGGCGCTTCAGATCTGAGCTCTGGATCCCTCCGGAGCACTGCACAGAAGGGCCCCTTCAGGTGATGGGTGTCCAGGATCCACTGGAAGGGGTCAGGGCCTGAATTAGACGCACACAGGCAGGGTATGGGGAGAGTGGCAGGGAACAACACGCAGGGACCAGCTGGTGCCCATGCTGTTACAGCTGCCCTGGCTTGGCGTAGGGCTCACGTGAGAGATGGTGATTAGCGGTGCAGGATGCAGTGAAGCCGGTAGTGGGGAGAAGCGAGTTTTGAGCAGTGCTTTCAAGGACAAGGTAGTGGCATGCCAAGCGCTGCCAGATGCTCAGTAGGGCAGTGTGGGGGAGCTGACAGCACCGCCCCCACAAAGTGTTTAGGAGTCATGAGCCTCCGCCGTCAGGCGAGAGCCTGAAAAGTCGTGCAACATTTCTCATTTTGGGGGCTATGTTCCATCTGTTTTCGGAGCCTTTGGGTGTTGGGGTCTGGTTTTTCTCCATAGCCAAGAAGCCTAGCAACCTCCCTCTAGGTTTGAACGAGCACCTGGCTCCAGAAGCTGGAGTTTGGGAAGAGCATCAGCTGGCATGGGGATGAAATGGCAGGCACCGGTCAGCTTGGGTTTAGCATGAGAACTTTGCTAGCCGCTGGATTTAAGCTGCGAGCAGAGCAGACCCTGCTGAGACACGCTCTCTGAAGCATGTGAAGCGCTGACCGATAACGTGCAGCACATCTGAAGCCATCTGTTGGAAGCCAGGTTGCACGCTGAGACAGCTTTCTTACTGCCGGGGTAGTTAAGTGTAACCACCCACAGGCAGAACCAAACCTAGGACCTCTGGAGCTTAGTGCCTGAGCTGAACTCCAGCTGGTCAGCAAAGCGTGTGCTGAGTTGGAGGCATGCACTCCTGTGAGCTCAGCTACTGCAGTGCCAAATCAACCCACTGTCTCTTCTGCAGTGCGAGTCTGTGGGGTCCTGGGCCTCCCTAACCAGCTGACTTGGTCCTCTCCTCGCGCTGCAGGATGCTCACTTTGCTCGTTGGCTGAGCGTGTTCTGTCCTAGAAAGTGTGACCTGCCTCCCCATCAGGCCCATGCCCTGGATCTGGCAGTGACCTGCATGTGATTCTTCTGAAGAAATTTCTTCCCATCCCTGTGAGATAGCAGTTGGTTTTTGCTTCAAGCCTAGGAGGGTTGTATCTCCACCTGTGTCTTGGGCATCTTGTGGAATGCAAGCATGGATGTTCTCAACATTCGTGTAGGGGTCTGTTTCTGCACTGAATTCTGCCGTGGTCTCAGCCACCCCAGGGTATTTTAGCTGTGAGTTCAAGCACTAGTAAAACAGAGGCTCCTTAGTCAGATATCTTGATTTAGGAGCTGTCAGATTTTAAAAATAAATCTCCAGGTTTACGGTTGAAATGGATTTTGTCAATTTTTAATGTCATTATGTATAACAAACTGGGGCAGCAAGAAAACTGCTGCATGTGTGCCTGGTACTGTGACGTGCTAGTGATGTTCATGGGACCTGGCTCTGCTGCTCTGGACATTTTCCAAGTCCTGCCATGGGTAGGGGTAGCTAGGGAAACAACCATGGCATCCCAGAGGGCTCTACTGGCCCCTCTTCAGGCTGGCCCCTGTGCTCTGTGGTTAGGAAGTGGTGATTGCTTGCCTGTACCCTGGACCCCAGCTCAGGCAGAGAGCAGCTCCCCAGGGTTCTGGAGTCATAGGAGCCACACATCCAGTGCCAGGTTTTCCCACCTTGGAAGCGCTGGAGTTGGTCACTATAACCAGGCTGTGTGGATGCTAAGGGCTTGTCTTCAAGCACAGCGCTCCGGTGACAGTTGCAGTGAAGACGCTCCTATGCTGATGGGTGAGTGTCTCCCACTGCCATAGTGCAGAGGTCACCGGTCAGTAGAGCGGGATCTGCTGGCAGATTCTGGCGCCTCTGACAGGTCTTCCTGCCTGGTTTGGCCTGGAGCTGCTCCTGCCTGTGCCTCAGAGCTGCCTCTTGGATGCTGTGCAAGGTGTGGTAGGTAGAAGGGGGTGTGTGACACACGCCTCATCCATCCTTTGTGAAAATTTTCTTATGAATATAACTATGCCCAACGTGGAGATGCGTTGGACAAAATATCTCTTGTAACCTCAGTTTCGTATCTGCTCTTATCAACCTGCTGAATCTGTATATCCTATTTTTATGCATGTATCATGAAGAGGAATCTTGTTAACATTACACAAGGAATAGTTCTTCTACTCTATCCTACATCGATTAGGAAAGATGTGGAGAAATTGGAGAGGGTCCAGAGAAGAGCAACTAAAATGATTAAAGGTCTAGGAAGTATGACCTATGAGAGAAGATTAAAAGAGTTGGGTTTGTTTAGTCTAGAAAATAGAAGGCTCAGAGGGGATATGATAGCAGCTTTCAAATACCTAAAAGAGTGTTACAAGGAGGAGGGAGAAAAATTATTCCCCTTAGTTTCTGAGGATAGGACAAGGAGCAATGGGCTTAAATTGCAGCAAGGGAGTTTTAGATTGGACATGAGGAAAAAGCTTCCCTATTGTCAGGGTGGTTAATTACTGGAATAAACTGCTTAGGTAGGTTGTAGAATCTCCATAATTGGAGATATTTAAAAACAGGTTAGATAAGTATCTAACAGGGATGACACAGATGGTGCTAGGTTCTTCTGTGAGGGCAGGGAACAGGACTTTTGATGACCTCTTGAGTTCCCTTCCAGTTCTAGTGTTCTATGATTATTCTTGTAGGTGAAGTTAGAAATATGGAGTATATGTCTGTTTATAGTTTTAAGTTGCTAATGAGGGCCATCACTGGTTCCCCAACCTTGATGACTGGGTGATCAACCCTAATGACTGGATGATTAGCTTAACGACCTGTAAAACTGAATTACCCACTGGGAGAAGTAAAAAAAACAGATTGACAGGGCCAGACACATACTCGGAAACCAACTACTTCAAGATAGGCCCAAGAAGATCAACAACAGAACACCACTTACCATCACTTTTAGCCCCCAACTTTAACCCCTGCAGCGCATCATTAAAAACCTACAACCTATCCTGGATCAGGATGCTGCACTCCAGAAGGCTCTAGGTGACAGGCCTGTCTTTTCCCAAAGACAGCCTCCTAACCTGAGCAATCACAGGCTACACCACAGTAATACTTTCCTTGGAACAAATCTTGCTGCCAACTTTGTCCACATATTTATTCTGGGGATACCATCACTGGACCTAACCATATTAGTTCGTACACTTCCAGCAACATTGCATGTGCCATTGTGTGCCAACAATGCCCTGCCACTATGTGCATTGGCCAGAGTGAGCAAAGCCTTCACCAAAGAATAAATGGACACAGAGCAGACATCAAGAAACTCAATACACATAAGCCGATCACTGAACACTTCAATGGAGTGGGCCCTTCTGTTAAAGACCTGAGAATTTGTTTCCTAGAGTACAAAGAATTTAAAAACAGATTAGGACGACAAATTTGTGAGTTGGAATTCATATTCAGATTTGACGCATGAACATGTGGTATGAACAGAGACATCAATTCCCACCCTTCCTTTGATGCTTGTAATTATCTCAGACAGGACAATTAACTTCCTCTCACCCCCCTCCTTCAATCCTATTTGATTTGTCAGTTTTTATTGCATTTTTTTTGTTTGGTCCTCTGTACTTATAAATGTCAGTCTGTATTGGAAATGAGATTGATCTGATGAAGTGGGTCAGTCCCACAAAAGCTCGTCACTGAATAAATCATTCTGTTAGTCTTTAAAGTGCTACATTTCTGCTGCTGTATTTTATTGAGGTACAGACTAACACGGCTACCTCTCTGTTACTATTTAATGACTTGTAAACAGCCTTGTTTGTCCTGTATGGTGGTTGATGCAAGATAAACATGTGACCACACCACCTGGTACTGACAGCCATTTTGATCCAGTGTTTTTCCATGAGGGGGTGTGTGTAGTAGAAGCAATGGGAAGCTAGCAGTTTTGTCTTCAGCTTGCCTTAGAAATTGCCTGACACACCCCAAGGGGAGACAGAGTCTTACAGAGTCAGTAAAATAATTACTGACTTGAAGCTTTCAGCTGCTGTAGGAACAGCTGTTTAGGGTAAGAGCTTACATGATTCTTGTGAAATACAACTAGCTATGCACTTTGCTTTTCATTTATTTTAAATTGTAACTCCCTTTGATCTGTCTGTTTTTACTTATAGCCACTTAAACCCTACTGTTTTGCTTAATAAAAAGTTCTTGTGTCTATAACTAAGCCCAGTGCAAATTGTTCTTACCTGGGGAGGGCGACCTCTGTGCATATCTCCCTTTCATTGATAATGGAGGCTTTCCTGATTAGCCCCCTCTATGCAAATCTTTTGCACAGAGAGACACATTTATTTGGGAGGTTGATTTCCTGGGTTCTCTGCCCTAGAACTGCATCCTTCCAGAGTGGAATTAAATTATTTTTTGTGTTGCTCTGCAAAGGGTGATTAATCACCGCTCTATCTTCGCTGGGGAAGACTAGAGGAATGGAGAGCCACAGTCAATGGGAAGTGTGGGGGATTTGCCTATAGGTGAGGGGCAGTGCACAGACCCACCAGCCCCTCTGCCCTCTCCTGGAGCAGCTGATGGACATACCGGCTGCTCTGGGGAGTGGTACAGGGCCAGGGCGGGGGTGAGCCTGCCTGAACGTCACTGCACTGCCGTCCGAGAACCACCACAGGTCATCAGTGTCCAACTGCATCCCTCACCTGAAGCTCCGCCCCAGCTCTGAGCCCCTCCTGCATCCAGACTCCCTCCCAGAGCCTGTACGCTGAACCTCCTGCCCCAGGCTCAGCCCGTAGCCCCGCCCACACCTTGAATGCCTGGGGTCAAGACCAGGGTCTGAAGTCCAATCCCCTGCCCCAGCCTGGTGAAGTTGAGTGAGGGTGGAGGAGGGAAGGGGCATGAGGTGAGCAGGGCAGGACCTCGGAGAAGGGGGCAGGGCAAGGGAATTTGGGTCTGAGGTAGAATGCACTTAAATTCAAAAAGGGATTGGGTGCTTCAAAAGGCTGGAGACCATTGGCACACTTAGTGCGTCGCTCCAAGAGGAAGCAGCTGTCTGGGCTGGAGGAGATGTCCTCTCAACACAGCACTGTCTGACTGGAGGGCTAGCGCGGTATAACTGTTGTGCAGGGGTGTGGATTTTTCACACCTCTAAGCGCTGTGGTTCGGCTGCTGTGGGTCCGAAGTGCAGACCGGTCCTGAGAGGTGCTCGTATGATGGCATTCTCTGGCTCTGGGTGGGCGTCATCTTTACCTGCCCGAATTTAAAGGTGCTTTCTTCTGCCCTGGCTGATATGAGCGGGGCCGGGCAGGCTGTATTAGTCAAGCTGTGGATGGAACCTGCAGTTACCCCAAGGTTTTGAAATACATTTTGGTGCTGGTGCTGTTCCCCCCGATGCCGTACACTGAGCAGACATCTCCACCTGGCTGTAAATACCATGTAATAATAAGTTAAAGGGACCCGATGGAGTCTTTGGCTACGTCTACACGTGAAGCCTACATCAAAGTAGCCTATTTCGATGTGGCGACATCGAAATAGGCTATTTCGATGAATAAAGTCTACACGTCCTCCAGGGCTGGCAACGTCGATGTTCAACATCGACGTTGCGCAGCACCACATTGAAATAGGCGCAGCGAGGGAACGTCTACACGCCACAGTAGCACACATAGAAATAAGGGTGCCAGGCACAGCTGCAGACAGGGTCACAGGGCGGACTCAACAGCCAGCCGCTCCCTTAAAGGGCCCCTCCCAGACACACTTGCACTAAACAGCACAAGATCCACAGAGCCGACAACAAGTTGCAGACCCTGTGCCTGCAGCATGAATCCCCCGCTGCAGCAGCAGCAACCAGAAGCCCTGGGCTAAGGGCTGCTGCCCACGGTGACCATAGAGCCCCGCACGGGCTGGAGAGACAGCGTCTCTCAACCCCCCAGCTGATGGCTGCCATGGAGGACCCCACAATTTCGACGTTGCGGGACGCGGATCGTCTACACGGTCCCTACTTCGACGTTGAACGTCGAAGTAGGGCACTATTCCGATCCCCTCATGAGGTTAGCGACTTCGACGTCTCGCTGCCTAACGTCGAAGTTAACTTCGAAATAGCGCCCGACGCGTGTAGCCGCGACGGGTGCTATTTCGATGTTAGTGCCGCTACTTCGAAGTCGCGTGCACGTGTAGACACAGCTTATGTCTGTCTGATCCCTAAGCAATTAACTCACAAAGAACAAAGGATTTGCTTTGCGTGAGGGTGCCACAAAACGAGCAATCTCATGCCGGGGTGGGCCCCTGAGGTGTCCTTCCTCCACTCCCATCTTCAGCAGTGGGAGTCGTGTGCACAGAAGGGAGCAGGCCCGTGACTCCATGTCTGAAACAGAGCTTCCAGATGTTCTACCTGCTCCTTTAAAGGGGCATATGAAGGTCACTAATGCGGCGGTTTTCAGGGGGAGGATAATACCCTGGCAAAGGAAGATGAAGTTGCAAGAGGCCAGTTTAATTTGATTCTGGTCTTTAGAAGAACATTTGTCCCAGAAGACAATTTGATCTCTCTAGAAGACTGGCAATTCTTTCCTCCCTCCCCCCACGCCGGATTTAAGGGGAATAAAGGCAATAAAGGATCATCTGTATTACGAGTTTTGCTCTGGTAGATTTGCGTCAACATGTGCACAGCCATTCGTGCTCGTGGCTGCTTTTTAGCAGAGGCGTTAGAATCCAAAACAGCAAGGGAGGTGCGAAACAGGCCTGCCTGTAACAGAATCGCTCCCTTCTCTTGCTGCAGAGACCTTTCCCGGGCAGCTGCCATGTGAAGCTGCCACAACTCCTCACCCTTTGGCTGTGACCTCTGGGGGCTGAATGCTGCTCTTGTGAAACTGACTTGAGCTTTGTCATTTTCACTCTGCTGCAGCTTGGGACAGGGTAAGGACAGTATGTAGTGGAGCCCTGAGGCTGCCTGCAGACTCTGGTGTACACCAGGGCGTGGATTTATGTCTGGAAGACCAGTTTTGCAACCATGAGTCCTGGAGACATTCCTTTTTTTAAATGGCAGGTCATGCTCTGCAGAAGCTGAGGGTTTAACCATAAGAACAGCCCCACTGGGTCAGACCAAAGATCCATCTAACCCAGGGTCCTGTCTTCTGACAGAGGCCAATGCCTGCTGTACCAGAGGGAGTGAACCGAGCAGGGAATCACCAAAGCGATCCCTTCCCTGTCACTTATTTCCAGATAGTGACAAGCAGAAGCGAGGGACAACATTCTTACCCATGCTGGCTGGTAGCCACTGATGCACCCAACTTCCATGAAGTCGTGTAGTTCTTTTTAAAGCCTTGGTCTTCACAGCCTGCTCCGTCAGGAGTTCTACAGGCCGACCATGCGCTGTGTGAAGAACAACTTCCTTTTGTTTAGTTTTAAATCTGCTACCTATTAGTTTCATTGGGTGGTCCCTAGTTCTTTTGTTATGGGAATGAGTAAATAACTTGTCCTCATTCACTTGTTCCACCCCAGTTACAGACTTCCACTTTTAGAAGGGAAAACAAATGACATTTTCCAGTTCAGTTCCCTCAGTGGTAAGGTAAATACATTCAGCCCAGTTGTTCTTTTCTACCCTGATAGGTGAAACTTTTCTCTGAGGCCTTTCTAAATAATCACGTTGTGCTGGAAGGTGTTACTGGCTGCCATCAAGTGGGTCTTTGTTCTTCACGCAAGCACAGACCTGATTTGGGGGGGGGGGGGGGGGGGCAAGTATCCTTCTTTCAGGCTAACTGGAAGGAGCAATTAAGCCCTTTTAAATAGTGGTGGCTGGAAGCAGTAGGATGTTATTGCCCAAAGCACAGTGGGCTGCATGGCAAAGCTTGAGCCAGGGCTAAACTCTGCGACTAGAAAGGTTCCTGATTGCAAATGCAGGGGCTGGGGGTTTCTTTGGCAAGCTTTCTGTGTGGTGGGTTGTGGCCGGGGATGCCGAAAGCTGGCAACAGGCCAGAGAATCAGCCTGCAGAGGGGGAGTGCCTAGGGGCACAGGACTCACTGGGAACACAGGCTTGGGCATTGTGAGACAGGGAGCTAGCCACCTGCTTCTCTCTCTTCCTGTAGGACTCTGTATACATTCTTTGTCCATACACAGGATTGCACCAGAGAAATACCTGACTCCTAGAATCATAGAATCCCAGGGCTGGAAGAGACCTCAGGAGGTCATTGAATCCAGCCCCCTGCCCAAAGCACAATCAGCCCCAACTAAATCAGCCCAGCCAGGGCTTTCTCAAGCCAAGACTTCAAAACTTCTAGGGATGGAGAATCCACCAGCTCTCTTGGTAACACATTCCAGTGCTTCACCACCCTCCACAGTTTTTCCTAATATCCAACCTAGACCTCCACCTCTGTAAGTTCAGACCTTTGCACCTTGTTCTGCCATCTGTCACTACTGAGAACAGCCTCTCTCCATCCTCTCTGAACCCCTCTTCAGGAAGTTGAAGGCTGCTATTAAATCACCCCTCACTCATCTTTTCTGCAAACTAAACAAGCCCAGGTCCCTCAGCAGCTTCTCGTAGTTCATGTGATCCAGCCCCCTAATCATTTTGGTTGCCCTCTGCTGGATCCTCTTCTGTGCATCCACATCCTTTCCATACTGGGGGCCCAGAACTGGACACAATACTCCAGATGTGGCCTCACCAGTGCCGAGAGGGGAATAATCACTTCTCTAGATCTGCCGGCAATGCTCCTCCTAAGGCACCCCAATATGCCATTAGCCTTTTTGGCTACAAGGGCACACTGTTGAATCATTTCCAGCTTCTCGTCCATTGTAATCCCCAGGTCCTTCTATGTTGCACTGCTACTTAGCCAGTCGGTCACCAGCTGATAGCAATACTTGGGATTCAATTTCTCCTCCTAACGTAAGCAACCTGGCAAAGCCCTGGCTAACTGCTCTTGCCAAAGAGCCGACAGCAAACAATAACCCCTTCCGTGCGAGGCTCTCAATGCACTTTACAGGATTGAACTGAAATCTTCACTGATTGTCTGTGCACAGAAGAAAGAATATATTGTTACACGTTGCAGTCCCTCCATGCTGTCCAGTCGTTCCGTTGATCGGTGGTTGCAATTTTTGTCTCGTTGCCAGCTTAAGAAAAAAAAACAAGAAGCCATGCTTGTGTTCCGGTTACCCTCTGCTGGTAAGGGAATGGAGTGAAGCTTTTAAAAATGGATCCTGCTGCTAGTGAAATTCAATTCAGAATGAACCCTGAACCTTGGCTACCGTGGATTTCAGGAGAATTTTAATCTGGGCCCATGCTTTGTGGATCATTCCCATCTCTACGTCTTGCTGTTTGCAGTGCTCAAAGGGATGCTTGTCAGCTGGAGATGTAGTCACTTAAAAACAGGTTGCCAAGTAGTTTTGGGTTTCATGCCTGTTCCCGAAGGTCCCTGCCAGTTCTTGCACATTCACAGTCCCCTTCTCTTTACGGATGTCCTCCTCTCCTTGGCTGCTCCCTGAAAGACCACATCCTCCCTGACTGAGCTGACTCGATATCTCCTCTCTTGATGTTCACAGCTCCACGTTAACTGCTGATAATGGGCCCCATCCAGCCTGACTGAATAGACCTTGTCAGCTCTGGCCTCTCCTTGACTGAGACTCCCTCTTTAAACCCTCCTCTGAAACTCCCCCACTCATGCATCTGATGAAGCGGGTCTTTGCCCATGAAAGCTTATGCTCCAAAATATCTCTTAGCCTATAAGGTACCACAGGACTGTTCATTGCTTTTGTGTGTACAGACTAACATGGCTACCCCTCTGATACATGCCACACAAACAGTAGGCGAAACTGTCGTGCCACGAAAGATAAAGGTGCAATGGGCAATACATGTGAGGCTGACAATATAGCAGTGCTGCCAAATGGAAACAAACTGAAAACGGAGAGGGGGAAATCGTTTGTCTTTAATCTCTCCTGGCCACAGTGAGCCAAGCTGTTACCTGTGACATACGTTAGTGAAATGTGTTCAGACGGTGGCAGTTTTATTATTTAATACAATAGTATCTGCCGGCCTCAAGCAAAGTCAGGGCCCTATTGTGCTAGGCCCTGGACAGACTCAAGGTGAGAGGCAGCAGATACAATGTGTTTTGCCCCTCAGCCAGCAAGGCCAGGGAAGTCCTATGGTGCTTGCTTGCTAGTACAGGATTGTTCTTGGGCTTGCTGCATTGCAAGAGAAATAGTGAGGTTCTAACAGCGCAGCCATGACCCTGCAAAAGCTTAAATGAACGTTAGAGGAGCTGAGGAACCCAGCTGCAGTCCGTAGGCCTGCTCGGCTGCATGTGCACTAGGGTTGATGTGAAGATGGTAAGTTCTTTACCTTGACCCTGTTAAGGACGTAACTGACATACATTTAAGCAGCTGCTTAAATTTGGTTGTGTGCTACAATGCTTTACTGGAGAGGGGGAGTCTTAGCTGGCCAGCTCTTTGGTGCCGAGGTCTCGAGGTGCTGTCACAGTATAATAGTTGTAATTTTCAGTAATCTTCTTAGCGATCCCTTGCTGGGCGGGCTCCTTTCATGCACTTCTAAAAATCCTCTGTTTCCAGCCTAAGCGATCTGCCCTTTTTCCCCTTTCAAGGCCAGGGAGGAGGCAGCAACTGGAGCTGAGGGCAGGGGATTGGACATGTTGACCTCCTTGGGATCCTTTCCAGTTCCTCTATTCTATGAGTCCTGCTTGTTTTTTCCTTGTTTTCCTGGAGCCTTTGGATGCATTTGCTAATCCTCTAGTAGAGAGAATATTGTGAGTGAGAAAAGCCAATCCACAAGCTGAAGGGAATGCTGGTCAAATCCGCCGCAGAAAGGAAATAAAGCAAACGGACCAAACACCGGCAGCTCAGACAGCCCCGGAGGTCCCGACATTGCACAGGGACACCGGGAGATCCCCTTGCTAATTCTGCCAGCCTGCAGGGAAGTGACAGTTATGTGTATAGAGCCAGCAGTAAAATATCCCGTGCCCAGGGAGCATGAAGGCAGCCACTTCCAATCAAAGGGTGATCTTACAGCCGCTTGCGCGCATAAGTGGCTCTGCTCATGTGAGTAGGTCTCTTGAACTCCATGGCACTGCGGCAGCACAGGGCTGGGTTGCAGGATTAAGCATCTCCAATTTCCTGTAGAGCTAGTGTAGGCTGCTTTGCATGCCAGTGCCTTCTGCCCCATTCCCTAGGGACCGCACCAGGCTGGTGTGTCATCCTGAAAGCCATGCCAGGGGAGTGCTGATGGCTGGGACACACAGCCAGCTCAGAGGACAGGGACCAGAGGCAGAGCAACCGGCTGGCCCTCCCATATGTTTAAACCCTCCTCTGGAACCCCCACTCATGCATATGACGAAGCGGGTCTTTGCCCACGAAAGCTTGTGCTCCAAAATCTGCTAGCCTATATGGTGCCACAGCACTTCTTGCTGTTTTTGAAGATACAGGCTAACTCAGCAACCCCTCTGACATCAGTGCACATAAAAACTTATTCCCTTCACGGATGAGAAAGATTAGCGCAATGTTCCCTCTGAGTCTTTAGGCCGAAAGACGCATGGAGTCTCAGACTGGTCCTGCTCCTTCTGGCAAGAGAGAGCACTGTGGCTTTCCACGCCTGACATGCCCTGCTGAGGGCAAAGGCAGGTGCCACAGGCTGGGGATCAATCCTGTTGCTCCATGGCCTCTCTCTCCTCTTATTGCCACCACCTTCCATGCCGCCCTTCCCATGCACGCTGAGATCCGGCACCAGCCAAGGCCTAAATATTAATGTTAAGGTCACACATGCCAGCTTGGTGCTGTGGGCCCACAGGAGCTGCTTTGCCAAAGCTGCACGCATCAAGGAGCACACAGCTGCTCTGCTAAATTAATCATCCCTCTGACTAATTAATGGAAGGAAACCCTGGCAAAAGCCATTTGCAAAGGGAGATGGGTTCTGGCGCTCTCATGGGGGCCTTTTCATCTCCTCACCCCCATTAGCAAGTAAAAAGGATCCTGCCTAGGAAAGGAGCAAGCTGGGGAAAGAGCAGGAGTCCGCAGAACCTCCCCCAGGGATCCAGGCAGCTCTGTTTTGATCTGCCTGTCCGAGTCTTATTTTAAAAACTCCCTCCCCTGGGCCAGGCTGTTCAGTGGCTGGCTCTGCAGAGAGCCCTGGGCAGCAGCTGCAGTGCCCTGCCCTCACAGCGTCTGCCCTCCACTCAGACACAGCCTGCTCTTCAGAGATCTGGGACCCCGGCACCATGGGCAGCTCGTGAAAGGCTTGGCCAGAAATGTGCCTGTCTTAGCAAAGTTGCAAAAACACAAATACCCTTGAAACACCAGTTGCTCCACTGAACAGAGCAGGCTGTAGCACATGCCTGCCAGGGACCAAGTGTCGAGAGTCCGTCCGCCCTGATTCGGTCTCTTTCCTTCTCTTCGAGAAATGTGTGCTTGGGGGGGATTTAACCTAGAGGGAATTTATACTGGGTTAGTTCAACTGGCTTAAGCTTTGTGTGGACATAATAGTTTGGGGGGAAAGTGGCCTTAGTTTGGTTTAGCTTTAGTTTACTTCCAAAACAAAACAGAATTTTTCTGGCATAGAATCATTTTTCTTCCAGGCGAGAGTCTCTCTGTGGAAGGCTTTCCCGCAGGACAGATTGAACCGCTTTAATCCGGAACGCTCTCGTCCAGCAACATCCATAATCCAGCGTGATTTAGTTAGCCTGATGAGCACTTATCGTGGTTGTGGCCAAGTTTCCAGTGGCCCCATAAAGTTTGTTCGCAGCTGCCGGTCCTGGTACTCCGTGTTCTGAGCTGTTCGTCACTGTAATTTTGCCCTACATGTCTTCTAAGAGCCCCATAAGCAGTGCAAGTGTTGGTAATGCTGCTAGGCAATGTTGACCTCCCATGGTCTTGCAAAGCTGTGCGAGCTGTGTGCGTGCTGCGTGATGTCTTCTCTTTTTCTTTCCAGTCCACTCCACTGTTTCTTTCTGTGCTGCCTCTTTCCTTACCTACGTATTGTCAGTCTCAAGACAAGGTCTTAACTAACTCCTCTTCTGTGCTTGGCCAAGGTCCACCACCGCATAAGCACACAACAAAAGCAATCCTAACCAGTCTGTCTTCCTTTGCACATTATTTTTAGTCTGCTGAGAAACAAAAAATTGAAAGCCCAGGGCTTTGAAGAAGCAAGAGCTGGTAGTCAGGCTGGACAGACTAGAGTCATTCATTCATTTTTATGAGACTGTAAGTGTATATGCAGCAGGTTTGGGATGAGATCCTATTGTAACTGTTTGTAAAGGATAAATTTAGCATTTTATTGATTTTTTTTTTCTTTTTAAATCTGATTTAAATTAAAAAAGTCCAATTTAAAAAAAGTCATCACTTTTATCCACCCTGGACCTGAGAACTTAGATTATGCCCAGCTCCTGGAACCACAGCTGGCTTCTGTGATCCCCTTGAATCTTAAACACTCTTTTTCTCGGATCTCCACCCAAAGGTGTGGGCCTGCTGGCATTACACAGGCCACTATTGTTCTTTGCTTAATCATGCAAGAAATACCTAGATCTATTCCAATGCTGTAACCCTCTGCACGTCACCCCGTCTGTTCCCTGGCTGCTCTAGAGCAGGCTCTGGGCCAGCGTTAGTACTTCTGTAGAAGCTCGTTGCTTGTGGACCACAATATGGAGCCTTCTGCCCCTGGCTCAGTTACTCTGACTTTGGCCTGTCCTGTTCCCCTCTCCAGCCTAAACTTCCTGTGCGTGTGTGCGTCTCTCCCCTTGTATACCTCCTGCTTGTACACATGGCTCTGGATCTTGCTGGGTAACTTTCCATTCCTCCAGAGCCCAAAGGCCCCTGCAGATGGACTTCAGTGAGCTGGGCTCCAAACTCTGGCTCCCTCCTTAGTGTAACTGTTGTCTGGTTAAGACTCCCCATTGTCCTCAACCTGTTGTACCTGCTGAAGGCCCCAGCTGCAGTGATGGGCATGCAAACAGAGGTGTTAAGGCTACCGCACTTGTCAGAGTACTGGCGTCTTCCTACTCTCAGCCAGCGTTCAGAGCTTGGACATGCATTTCCAAAATCTGGACTTGGGTTTCAGCGGGATGTGGTTTTGTTCTTTGTCCAGCTCCTGTTGTCACTGTTCTAAGTGACTTTGTCTTAGCAAGGCCAGTGGCATCCCACAGAGAAAAGAGGCATATCAATAGCAGAGCCTTGTCTAGTCCTGGGACATTTTAAAAAAAAAAAATGGCACCAGAGTTTTCTCCTTCCCAGATTGCATGGGAATGCTCTGAGTCAGGCGATCAGCAGCCAGTGCCTGCTGAGTACCTCTGGAGGTGTGGGTACTTTATACCTCTGGGAACTGAGCCCCAGTTGGACATCTGTAAACTGAAGCATCCCAAATTGAAAATGTGGGTATTCAGCTGCACCTCAGTTTCCCCATCTGTGAAATGGGGCAGTGGTGCTGACCATGTGGGAGAGGTGCATGGGTGTGAGAGAAGTAGTTGGTAACCTATTTGTAAAGTGGCTTGGGATCCTCGCATGCAAGGGGCTTTGCCCTCCATGGGAGTTCTGCAGTTGACTTGCCTGGGAGCAAGCAGATTTGGAACAAGTGTGCAATGTGACATCACGCTGGCCGGGGGGAAGGGGAGCAGAACAAGGGAAGGTGCCTGAAAGGAGAACTAGGATCATAGAAATGTGGGCTGGAAGGAACCTTGAGGGGCCATCCTGCTCACCCCACTGTGCGGCAGCAGGTCCAAGTAACCCGGGCTGGGCAGGTATTTGAGGTTGTAGGTGTGAAAACTCTGACTCAGCTAAGGGCTTTGCTTTTTTCATTGACTGTACCTGGTGGTCACCAGGATACCGTGGTGAGCTCACACGGTGGTCGGATAAACTCCCCGATGTACAGTGCAAACGACTTTGCTAGGCATGAGCCTTAATGGTTGCCTTTCCTTCCTTTTGAGCGCTGAGAGTAGCAATCCTAATGCGACGCCAACAGCAGCACACAGGCGTTTTAAAATATTTACGTGCAATTTTCCTCTGGTGCTTCCTTGAAGAGATTAGATTGCTCTCTCTGACTGCGTGACCAGCGCTGCGTCAGGCCTCACTGCCGAGTAATTGCACACAAGAACTGTGCATGCTGGAGCCAGAGAATGTAACATTCTGTTAGAGTAATTCCATGTGGGATAAATACCCAGGGCAAAACCGGCCCCTGCTGGTAGAGAAATTCTAACTGGACTTAACAAAGCGACTTGCGACCACTCTCCATTTGCCAAAATGTGGTTGGCGTACAGGGGCGGCCCTTAAACCGGTTACGGGTGGAGCCAGGAGTGGCCAGACTAAGAAGGCTCTCTTTCAATAGAAACGGTCTGTGTGCCCAGCCGCAGGAGTACTGCTGCTGGGTCTCTCGTGGCCGGCTCTAGGGTTTCCTCTGACACCACTGAGGTCAGTGGGTGAGAACTCGTGAGCTGGGCTGTGTTGCTGCACCCGGCATTGAGCAACATCTTTGAGGCCAGATGTTATTACAGTAGAGAGACCTGGACCCAAGTGTGCCAGGTGCTGGACGGACCCATGGCAAACCGGTCCTGGCCCCAGCCACTTTCGTAGACTGTAGGAAGAAGAGCAACTGAGAGGTGAAGGGGACATGCCCTAGGTCACACTGCGGCTGAACCTCTAGGTCTCCTGGTTCCTGTTCCAGCGCTCCCTCCGCTAGACCACAGAGTGACCGAAGTACCCCTCCCCCCGGCAAAAGGCAAATGGCAAAGAAGGGCTCAAGGTCTGCGCTTCCGCTCCCGATCTGTTCCTCGGACCCCGTCAAGGTGGTGGGGAGAGGAGGGTTGGATTTCCAGTCATGCAGTGGGATAAGAGTGAAGCATTCAAGCCCAGGGCCTTGTCTAGCCCTCAGGGGTGCCAGGTAGGAGGCAAGTCAGTGTTTAACTGCTTAATCAGTAAGTTTCATCCTAAGTTGATGGGGCTCATCTGCTGGGGTTAACCAGCCGGGGCTGGAGCAGCCCCCTGCGAGCAGGGGTTGCTACAGCCTCGCGGGGTCACCATGGGCAGTGGTGCTCCAGCTCGGCTGCAGCAGTCCCCCCGTCCATGGTCGCCAGGAGAGGTGGGGGAGGAGGCCACTCCAGCCCCATTTTAATTGGTTAGCTGGTTAAACCTACTGTTTACCAGTTAACCACTGAAATGGGATTTGAGGTCCTTGCTGGGGAATCAGAAAGGACTGATGTGGGCGCGGTGAAATAGATCACAACTGGCTGAGACAACCTGGCTGGGGGATGGAGCCCAGCTCTGACTCTCACCAACTGGCCATTCCCGGTGCCAATCTAACAGGGCAAGCCAGGGGCTGGTTTCTACCCACTGGTGTTACGGGGAGCATCTCCTGGGCCTGCTAACTGCCATGGGCTTTGGGTGGTAGCTTGGCAGAGCTTGATGATCGCAGGTGGTGAACTAGCAGCTAAACCAGAGAGATGCTACGGAGCAAGCATCCTGACTCAGGGGCATCCTTTGAGTAATGCCAATGGAATGAATTCAGCCACTCCATTGCGTGCAAATGTCCCTAAAGAGCAAGAACCAAGTGAGATGGGGCCACCACTCAGGAGCTCCAACTGGGGCTTCCAGAACTAGAAGCATGAACTGCTGCAGCCGGAGGAACCCGCCAGGGCTTTCTGGAGAGGGCTGTAACAAATTCATGTCCTCTGTGGATCAAGGGCTGAGGGAGACCTGTGTGCCCCTCACCAGTGGGCGATGCAAACAGGAAGAGAGGTCGGGGGGCACAAGCAGAGCCATCGCTGTAGGGAACACTTCTGTAAAACCTGCCATGACCTCAGGCTACGGTATTGGGAAGGGTGGTGTATCTCTTGGGTCTGCTGCAGCCGACTGGGAGGAAGCAAAATTCTGTGGTCAGCTGCGCCCCAAGCTGAGCTTTTATGTGACCTTGAACCTGGCCAGCCATCAGTTCACACCCATTTAAAATCCAGGGCAGTGGGTACCTACAAAGCCCGAGCCTTGCAGTGCACTCCAGCTGCCGTGAGGAAAGAGCGCTGAAATGCAGATGTTGTCAGTTTCATTTCCTGTTGTGTTTGTTATGACTCTTCTGGTTCCAGAGCGGCCTCACTCAGTGCAGCTCTAAGCAATTATTGTCCTCAGTCGTCATCCACTGTCACTTATTTTCCAAGCAAACATGGGCGGGCAGGGAGGAAAATGAATACCCAGAATTAAAATGAAATGAGCCGGGGCTGCAGCAGCAATTTAGCTGGCACCAGCTTCAGTGGCAACTAATTAATTGCTGCCAGAAGAAATCAACACCAATCAAGCAAATTAATTTGATTGACAAACCAACACTACACAATCTCCCACCATTTGAATTGCGCGGTGACCGTGGCAGCTGCTTCTTGGGAAGGCTTCTGCTCGCCAGGGTGAGAATGTAGCTCGGAGGCAGGTATGTCGATCGGGTTACAAGGGAATGTTTGCTTGGTTAGCTGCCGGGGCTGCCGCATGGTACCTGACGGATTGATCGCTTTCACCGCCCAGAGGGACCATGGAGATGCTCAGGCCTGACCTCCCTCTGGCATAACACGGTTCAGAGATTTCATCTGGAGTATTCCTGCCTCTAGCACAACTTGTGGCGGAACTAGGGAAGCTCGGGCGGGGTGGGAGGGGCGAGAAACAGACCAGCTCGGCTTTGGTGTCGGAGCTGCGTGGGGAGGGTTTGGTGCCATCTCCGGGGCTCCCCCTGCGCAGGATGGCCTGGCGCGGGATCCTGCCTGGGACAGGAGTGGAGCAGCGATGCGAGTCGGAAGTGGGGGACGGGAACCTGGCGTTGAGCTAAGAGGAGCTGCGGATGTGAGCGGAGGCTGGCAGCTGCTGGGGCTGTGCTGGGCGGGGGCTTTGGCTGGCTGACTTCCGGACGGACTGCTGGGGGCGGGTGCTGCACGGAGGGGGAATGAGTGGAGTGTGGACTTGGGCTCTTTGAGTGGGGCTGGGGGACAGCTGAGCAGAGGCTCGGAGGCAGGAGAGGTGACAGCCATAGCGGGACGGGGGGTTCTGGCATTCCTGGCTGACTGATAACTGCAGGGAGCGAACAGCTTGCTTCTGGAGCCGTTGGTCAGGGGTGGGAGCTACTGGTGGGAAGGGCTGAGCTGACAGTGCCCTGGAGACCAGGACCAGCCAGCGGGAGTGCTGGCCCCTCATGCTGGTGGCCAAGGATTACCCATATGCCTGCAGTCCCACCCGCTGTGGTGCTACCAAGGAGGTTAAGCCGCAGCGGTGCCTAAATAGGAAGGGTGCGGATGCATTGGAGCGGGTCCAGCAGAGGGCAGTTAAAGTGATTCAGGGGCTGGAGCACGTGACCTACGAGGAGAGGCTGAGGGGTTTGGGTTTAAGTTCGCAGAAGAGAAGAGTGAGGGGGGATTTGACAGCAGCCTTCAACTTCCTGAAGGGGGGCTTTAAAGAGGATGGAGAGAAACTGCTCTCAGTGGTGACAGAAGGCAGAACAAGGAGCAATGGTCTGAAGTTCCAGAACAGGAGGTCTAGGTTGGATATTAGGAAAAATTATTCCAGCAGGAGGGAGCTGAAGCACTGGAGAGATGGTGGAATCTCAATTCTTAGAGGTTTTTAAATCCCGGCTTGACAAAGCCCTGGCTGGGATGACTTAGTTGGGGCAGGCCCTGCTTTGAGTAGGGGGCTGGATTCAACCACCTGAGGTCTCTTCTGGCCCTAGGATTCTGTGAGTGTAAATGTGGATGGAGCTCACACTGAGAGATGTGTGCGTGTGTGTTTAATGCCCTTTCAAGCATCTCCTACGGCTGGTCCCCCTTTTTCCCCCTCTCCAGAGAATGATTATTCCCATCCTGATACAGCCGTAGTGACATCTTGTCTCTCTTGCTTAGGCTCACTGGGAAGCAGTCTGCCGTTCCAGCCGGTCATTGTTCCTCCCGGGCTCTGGAGCTGATCGCGGCTGGGCTATTTTGGGAGCAGTGTCTAACGTGAGCCCCGACATCACAGCCGTGGGCTCCGATTGGATGTGACGCTGGGTTTGCTGCTGTACAAGCAGTCTCGTTCCGCCCCTCCTGCTCCCGGGGAGATGCAATTCCCTCGCCTGCCCTAGCAACAGAACGGGAGGGGAGCTTAGTTCCAGAAAACGCGGCTCGTGTTCCTTCCGAAGACGTGTGCCGGTGTGGCCAGAGGTCAGGCCAGCCACGGGGGCATGGGTTCGGTTGCAAACAGGTGGGGTTGTGCTGCTGGCCTGGTCCCGCTCCCTGAGCAACCAGTTGGTGCTGAGCACAGTGGAGCTGAGTCATCCCACTGGGTAAGATAAACCAAAGCCCTGAGCCCTGTTCGCCTGTTGTGGCCCAGTGACAGAGAAGTGCCCCAAGCATGCGCCCTTCTGGACACTGCGTTTGTGAGGGTTGCAGGCCCATCTGCCCAGAACGGCAGAGGCACACACCTTTATAAGGAGAACTCGTCAAACTCCGCAGTGCCTCATTAGGCTCAGGGTGATGCAGTGTGAGAACGACCCTGTTCGTTTGCTCCCCTGGGTGTCCTTCCTGGGGCTACCTGCTGACAGAACAAATCCAGTGCCCTGGAGTCCACCGGGAACAGAACCAGAGGTGCTCGTTCAGAGCCTGTGTCCTGCTGCATCCTGCCAGCTGGAGCGATACCCTCCCCATCTCAAGCCCCTTCACGTGCAGCTCTCCCAGCTCTTCGCAGGCGCTTCATGACCCGCTCCCGAGAGCTCGGGGTTAGGTGCAGAACGCTGAGTGGCCTGATCATGCATCGGTGCTGGGCCCCTGCAGATGTTTTTGCTCATCACCTCATTGAACCACAATGGATGTGGGCCGGACTAGAACCCAGGAGTCCCCGAGCTCGAACCACGGGGTGGTGCTGGCCCCTCCCATAGAGACAAGCTGTGCAAACAGGCCTTCGATGTAACTGAGCAGAGTGCAGTCTGCTTTCGCCAATTTCACGGGCCAGAGCTTCAGCCCAGACCAGAGCCTGTGACGTGCTTGGAGCCATGTCAGGTGGTGCCATCAGGCTGCCAGCACAGGGGGAAAGGGAGAGCCCATGGGGTAGAGCTTTGCTGGAAGCTCCGGCTGTCGGCGCCTCCTGAGTGCCTGTAGCTGAGCCCAGCAGAGGGCTGTGCGGGTTTGGAGTTCCAGTCCCAACATGGCCCTTCTCAGGCTGGCTGCAGAAGAGCTGTTCCTTGGGCAGGATTCCTGCCAGGCTTTTCCATTTGCATCCATGGGCGGAATCAATTTTCCACGCACCACCAAGAGGAACACGCGCTGGCGGCTGGAGGCGCTCTGCTAATCTGCCGGGCAGCACCTGGAGCTCTCCTGGGCGGCCGCCCACGCGTTGCGCTCACAGGGAGCGCCCTCCTTGGGGTGTGCGCTGGAGAAAGGGACACCTGCCTCCCTCTTTAGTGACCCTTATTGGCCAGGCAGTTTCTTCGACTGCCCCAGAGGGAGACCCGTGTTGCTCCCTTGACTCAGCTAGCAAGGTCACTGTGATGCCGGCTCTGAAGGACGTTGCTGGGAACACTCCCCAGGAAAGAAATCCGGAGCCCAGGCACCGTGCTGCTTGTCAATAAGCAACAACCGCTCAGCTTGCTGAAGTTCCTTCCCTCTAGCTCCATTCTCCGTTGCCGCAGACGTGCATGCAGGTGCGTTCTGAGCTCTTCCCCCGTCTCTCACGGACCCCTGCAGAGTGCTTCGCCATGGAGCAGCTGCACAGGTACGGGGACTCTCGGGCCAAACCCCCGAGGGCGGCACCCAATGGAACCCTGTCCAGGCTGCATGCACAGCTAGGCAAAGGGTCGACCGGGCGTGAAGGAACACCAAGAAGGAGGTGAGGCATTGGAAGGGCCCAGGAGGCACAGCATGAAGCAGGTGTGATTGTGAAGGATGAACATGTCATCAAATGGGTGTCGTTTATGTCCAGTCCATCTCAGTAGCTGGAAGCTGTTCCTCTGGTGGCCTCATGGATCGGACCCTGCGAAGGGCTGGTCAGCCTTGAAGCTGCTGTGGAGCCCTCTCCCCAGAGAGGCCTGGGGCTTTCACGCCAGGCAGATCCCCCACCCCAGGTAACCAAACTGCCCTTTGCTCTCCCTCCTGGAGAAGCCCTTTGGAGCGTCCCTGGGGCTGCGTTTTCTCGGCAACTGACACAGAGGCCATCCCGTTCCCTGCCTTGAACTTCTCGTCTGCACCGTTCTCTCTCCAGTGTACCGACCCTGCAGACTCCTCCTGCACTGACACGCCCTTCCGCACCCCGGGCTGAGGCTGGCAGAGTGAGCGTGGCGGTGCTGGGGCAGGGGCGTGTGCCTCACGGGCTGCCCCTTTCAGCGCAGTACGTCCGCGGCTGGGTTAACAAGAGCTGTCACTATAGCCGGTGGGGAGCAGAGGTTGGTTCATGGCCATTACCTTCTGAGCTCATCCCCCGTCGCCACTGTGACCACTTCTGGCCTCTTTCTGTCTTTTTCTGTCTCTCACGATCTGCCCTTGTCAGCAGGGGTGTAAATTTCCACCAGGTGGAATATCGGCGCTGAGCGCAGTACCCAGAAATCAGCCTGTCGTGGGGCCAGCTTTGAGCGCAGCTGCCTGTTAGCTGCGGCTGTGAGACGGGAGGCCAGGTAGCCTGTCGGTGGCTGTCGGAGCCAGGAAGGTGTCGCTAGCAGGGGCCATTTTGCTTCCCACCACACAGCAGCGACTTTTCAAAGGGCCGGATTCTGCAAGGATGTGTTGATGTCAGTGGCTCGGTGGTTAGAGGGCTCGGTGCCTTTCTAGTCCGGCGGTGGAGGAAGTAGTGAGCAAATGGAGTGGGGAACAGTTGATCTCAGGTCTGTGAGACCAAGAGACTGAAGTGAGCTGAGGTTGTCTGGCCCGGAGCCCAACACCTTTATTAAGTGTTCTGCACAAATGGACTGTGTTAGAAGGACAGGGAGTCGAGCACTGGAAGGTTAGAAAATGGCAGATTTCAGAGTGCCTGCGCGTTCTTAACGTGTTCCCACCGCGCGTGTTCATTACACGAGTCTTTCATTACTTGACCACCTAGGTTTTCTGCGGGAGGGCGGGAGCGGACGGTTAAAATCCCTACAGAGGAAGCAAAATCATCATGGTTTTGCCCTTTTCAGAAACGTCTGACTCCTCCGAGGAGCTGAAAGCCTGCACCCTTCCCCCTCCTCTTTCTCTGCGATGACGAGTCATGAGGCTTGTGAGGTTCAGAAGGCTGCTGCCTGTCCCCTTGCCTACCGTGCAGCAGGAGCCTTAAAAACAACCCCTCCGCATTAGAGTCAAAGTCAGGGTCGAGTAGCTGAGAGAGGCTTTCGTGTATTGTCCTCTGTCTCTGCCCTAGCTGTGGGCTTGTTCTCCCAGCGGTACGGGCTGCTGTATCTTTACCCCCGGTGGCTGTGGGTGTTGGAATGGCATTATCGTTGGGTAAGCGGTACCTGCACTGCAGTGTCTTGTCAGAGCGCCAACCCTTTGAGACATAGCTTCAGAGCAGTGGAGGGCTGGCTGTTCGTGGTCCCATTTCACAGGCCCTGCAAATGTGGCAACACAGGCCTGTCATCCAGCAAGCCAGTCTTGCCAGCGGGGTAATGTGTTTATAAAACTTAACACCACATGTACTTTTCATGATTCAGTGTCTAATGAACAGAATCCAGAGTTGCGATCACATCTTCCCAAGGTGCCCAGTCCTAGAATAGCACCAGCACAATCTGTCGCCCCAGAAATGATCAGCACAAGTGCAGCTCCCTGGCTGCTTCGGAAAGCTTTCATTTCTAGCGTGAAAACTGGGGATAAGAACAGCCACACAGGGTCAGGCCAAAGGTCCATCTAGCCCAGTGTCCTGTCTTCCCACAGAAGCCAATGCCTGATGCGCCAGAGAGAGTGAACAGAACAGGCAATCACCAAAGCGATCCCCCTCCTGTCGTCCACTTCCAGCCTCTGGCAGAGGTAGTCACTAGTCCTACCTGTCCTGGCTAATAGCCACTAATGGACCTAACTTCCATGAATTTATCTAGTTCTTTCTGAATCCTGTTGAAGTCCTGGTCTTCACAACCTCCTGTGGCGAGGAGTTCCACAGGCCAACCATGCGCTCCATGAAGACAAACTTCCTTTTGTCAGTTTTAAGCCTGCTACCCATTAATGTCATTGGGTGACCCCTAGTTCTTCTGTTATGGGAACAACTAAATACCTTTTCCACATTCACTTTTTCCACCCCAGTCATGAATGTATAGACCTCTGTCATGTTCCCCCTTCGTCCCCTTTTTTCTAAGGCGAAAAGTCCCAGTCTTTTTAATCTCTCTTCATATGGTGCCCTTTCCTAGCCCCTCTCCATCTTGGTTGTTCTTTTCTAGAACTTTTCCATTGCCATGTATCTTTTGGGAGATGAGGCGACCCCTTCTGTATGAAGCATTCAAGGTGTGGGTGTAGCATGGATTTATATAGAGGCAATAAGATATTCTCTATCCCTTTTTTAATGATCCCGAGCAGTCTGTTTGCCTTTTTGACTGCTGTAGCACATCTAGTGGAAGGTTTCAGACAACTATCCATCCACAACGACTCCAAGATTTCTCTCTCTCTTGAGTGGCTGTAGCTAAATTAGTCCCCATCATTTTGTATGTATAGTTGGGATTATTTTTCCCATGTGCATGACCTTTTATCAACATTAAAATTCATTTGCCATTTTGTTGCCCAGTCATTTAGTTCTGCGAGATCTTTCTGAAGCGCTTCACAGTCTGCCTTGTTCTTCACCATCTTGAGCACTTTAGTCTCATCAGTAAATTTTGCCACCTCACTGTTTACTCCTTTCTCCAGACCATTTATAATTCTGCTGAATAGGATTGTTCCCACTATGGACCCTTGGGGGACACCACTAGTGACTTCTCTCCATTCTGAAAACTGACCGTTTATTTCTACCCTTTGTTTCCTAGCTTTCAACCATTTATCAGCCCATGAGAGGACCTTTCCTCTCACCCCATGACAGCTAGATAGGAATGTTTTCCTGATCTGTGTTTTTCTTTGTTTTCCCCTTGAAAAAGCCAATTCTAACTTACTTACATGTCAGGGCACTGCAGTGTTTGCAGCCTGCCCTTGTGGGACAAAGCAGAAAGTGAAATTGACGAGAAATGAGAGGGAAACTGACTAGCTTTGTTTCCTTGGGATTAAAATGCAGAAAGAAAACAAAGACGCAAGCTGTTAGCATTTATTATTTCCTTCTTTCCTTATTTCCTCAGACAGACCCACAGATGTGAATGCTGTGAATAATAATGTAAACTAGGAGCCAAATCTTATGGCTTTTTATGCAGACCAATGGTGGCTGGGTAAAAACAGAGCAGATCTGAGAATTTGGCCCCAGATTTCACAGTGTGGCTCACAGGCAGGGCTGGCGATCCTGTACAGCAGTGGCCACATGTGGTTTAAATTGGATTCTCTGACTGAGTTTTAGTCCTATTTTAATCCTCATCAATAAATGAGGAGCATACAGGGAGCAACCCCCCCAGAGGATCACTGCCCTATGGGCAAAACGCCTTCCCTGGCTGGATCCTGGCTGCAGGTCTTTTCCCAGCTGATGGAGGGACCATGTAATTGTCACAGACAACTGGAGAGCAGTAAGGGAGGGGAATATCCTGTGTTTATTGTTAGAGCTTTAACACACTTCCAGGGTCAGGAGAGCCCCAGAACCTGGACCAAAGGGTCATGGGACAATACGCTGAGTCAGTGGAAGGGTTTGTTTGTTAGTTATCGCCTAGGGTTTAATGAGAGATTTAAAAGGATGCCAGGATCTCTCTGTCTAAGGCTGCCACTTGCCCAGCATTTGTTGGGAGCATTTTCTGAGCATCATGGTGATGGGAAAAGATTTATTGCATTCTGACGTGGCATGGAAACAGGCTGTACTGCCCAAACAAGGGACAGATGTAGTTTCCCAATAGCAGATGTGCTGAATTCAACTGATGATGTTACCCTTAGTTGAAATGCAGCCAAAGGTTCCTGGACCTTCTGCGGTCTTCCCAATCCTGTTCTTCTGTGATTTGAAGTAGAATAATAATAATGACAGGCCTTTTATGGAGCACTTTTTCCCTCAAAAAGCTCTGCAGCAGTGAAAACACAGTTCTAGAAGTGCTTTATTCACCAGTGAAATGCAGCCACCTCTGGAGTGGAACGTGGCAGCTGTGTAATAGTGCAGGAATGCAGCATGACCATGTAGGACAGGAGATGAAGAAAAGCGTTGGATGCCTCTGAGCCTTCGCAGAGGGAGATGAGGTTGGAGGAAAGTATCTGAAGTGGAACTGGGGCCAAGACCTCAGAGCTGGCCCCTGTTCTTGCGCCCTGGTTTGGGACTGGCCGAGACCCAGGGTTTTAAGTCACCGCCTCCAGCAGTGCAGCGCCCTCTCTGGCTGTTGGTTGCAGCTGTGCTTCTAGAATGCCTCGAAGCACCCCGGAGGTTTGAAGCGCATCCCTTTCCCCTACGCTGGCAGCTAGGGGCGTCCCCTCGTCATTAGTCCCCCCCGTGATGGGCCGAAACTGGCCTCAGAGAGTGTGCATTGGAAGTGCCCCCACCTTCCCCTGGAGCGTGAGTCGGAGGGAGGCCCCCCTCACTTGGAAGCGGGCAGCAGGATGCTGCCTTATAACTGTGGATCGGGGACAGAAGGGGGCCTGCCATGCATGTCAGAGGCCCCCACATGGTGCTTGGGAAGACGGGGGTGGGCACAGCCCCTCTGCCACATCGTTGTCCCTCTTGTCTTTGCCAGGAGGCTGGACTCTGACCCTCCTCTAGGATCCTCAGTGCTTCTCTGCCTAGCAGTGCAGCCTCTCCCAAGGGGGCCCAGGCCAGACCCAGGGGTGCTGGAGGCGAAGAGCAAGCCAAGCACAGTGCACCGAGGGAAATGACACGTGCCCTTTGCTTCTGTGCCCCAGCACCTAATTCATTAACCCTTCAGCTCTGTCAGGCCTTGGGCTGCTCAGTAAAAGTGCAGAGGCTGGAAAGTGGTCCCTGATGCCCCTGTGCTGGGGGAAGAGGCAAGAGTCCATCCAGGTCGTGGTCCCAGCCCCCGGGGGTTGGGGAAGCCACCGGACAGGACAGCTGTGCTGGCAGCAGCAGGACAGGCGCTTTGCTGTGGTTTCTGACCAGAGGGGAAGGGACAGGAGGACCCGAGGCGGAGAAGCGAGGGCAGTTCAGGCTCCTGTCTTAGACTCAAGCACCTGCAAAGGCATAAAGAGCTGTCCTTGGCATGGTGGAGGGAGGACCGCGGTTGGGGCTGCTGGCTGCCATTGCAGCAGACGCATGGTGCTGGGGAGGGACCTTGAGGGGTTGTCTAGTCTGGCCCCCTGTGCTGGGGGAGGGCCGAGAAAGCCCAGACCATCCCTAGCAGGTGTTTCTCCACCTGTTCTTGAAGACCTCCAATGAACCTCCCTTGGTCACCTGTTGCAGGGCTTAACTACCCCTATAACTGGAAAGTTTTCCCTCACATCTGACCTAAATCTGCCTGGCTCCCTTCGTGTCCCACCTGCAGAGCACCGGGAGAACAATGCATCACTCTTCTGAAGAGCGTTTAACACCAGCAGCCGGTCCCCTCCCACTCATTTTTCTCATGCACACGTGGCTGTTTAACTGTCCCCGCCCCCGCCCCCCGGGTCAGGGTTTGGAAGCGTTTCGGCCGCGTTGCTGTCCTCTGGACACTCCAGTTTGTTCACTCCTTTCTGAAGGCGATCAGTCATCAGCCACGCTCCTCGTGGTCCCACCACCCTTGCAGTTTGATGGCGACGTTAGTGGTATTCAGTGCGTCGGTTCTAGTCCCATCTCCTGGACTCCGGAGATCAGGTGAGAGTCGGAGCGTTCATTCAACAAAAAGATGTTTCTGGCCTTCCTGGCTGCAAAAGAGATGGGACCCGGGTGTGAGCCATGGCTTAGAAACCAGAGTGCAAACAAAGAAGCCCACCGTTCAAAATAAAACCAACCTTCGGCATCTGTAAGCAGCTCTCGTGGTTGTGGGGTGGGGGAGCTGAACCCTGCCTTGTGCACACTAGGCGTGGGTGGTACTGCAGTGCTGCTGGGAAGTGAGGGCTGGGCACAGATTTTGGCAGGAAAGCTGTGACAGCTCAGCTCAGCTCTCCTGCCCGCACCAAGCCAGCAGGGGAGGGCCAGCTGGTGGCAATGCTGAGGCCGCTCTTGCTGAGAGTGACGGAAGTGGGAGTAGGGAGAGCACCGCTTTCCCTAATGCTGCCCCCAATCTGCCCTGGCTGGAGGGGCAGCGTACTTGTCTCCTGCCCCATCCTCCCGGCCGCACGGGGAGAGCACCCCCTGTGGTTTCAATCCACCATCACTCCTCTGCTCAGCACCTCGCTCTGGTTGGAGGCTTGCTGCCCTGCGGGGGGGGGGACCATAGTTAATTAAAGGGGTAGGTTGAGGGTGCCACAGGCAGAGGCCCGCAGGCCGGGGCTTTGCAGCCGTTGGTGAGAGCAGAGTAAGTAAACCGGAGGAAAGGGAGGGCGGCACAGAGGATGCCGACAGCTCTCAGGGCTGGAGTTAGGAGGAGTGCAAATATCCAAACAGTAAATCAGATACACAGCTGGGTCAGAGTTTGTGCACGGTGGGGCCTGCTAAGGCGATCTGAGTGCGTCTGCACCACAGCTGGCCAGTTGGTTCCTGTCCCAGACCTGAGCTGCTTAGCCCCTGGAAGCCTGCTAAAGCTAAAGGCAGGAGTCCCGGGGAGGGGAGAACACCAGTTTGAGCGTCCAGAGGAGGTGCAGTGCCCTTGCTTGGTTCCCAGGGTGGGGCCAAGTCCTGGGCTTTGCCCACACAGCGGTTCCCTTCCCGTTCCCATCAGTGGAAGCGAAGGCAGGTTGCTTGCTGGCCTCGGTGCGCCGGTACAGCAGGACTGAACAGTAACAAGGGCGTGGGCAGCTGGGCCAGCTCAGTCGAGAGTGGAGAGGGCCCTGGAGTCAACAGCAGGGCCTGGGTGCCAGGGATCAGGCGTTGTCTGCCAAGGGGTCCTGACCCTGCCGTGCTGGTCCAAGGAGTGGGGTGGCATGGAAAGGGGGATCTCAGCTGGGAAGAGGCAGAGCCCACTGTGCTGGTCATAGGTAGGTGCGAGACACCACTGAGATGATTCAGGTGGCTTCCCTGGATGCTAGTGAGAAGAGATTGGCTTGGGCAGAGCCCTCCCAGGGCAGCTGCCCTGGCCCTGCGCTTTGAGGTGCTTTGTGCAGCCTCCTCACCTGTCCTGCAGATGGGCCGGTCCCCCCGTTGGCCGCGGGGCGCAGGGTAGCCTGGGGGTGAAGCAGAGCACAGCATGCTGGGAGATGAGCAACAGTGCAGGCTGGTGAGGGGCTCCGGCTTCTGCCACCACGGTGAGCACAAGGGGGTGAACCTTGGTGCCACCCTGCACCAGGCCCCCCACTAATCCTCTGGCTTGCAGGAAGGGTGCAGTGGGGGTGGGAGGAGATGGGGGGAAGAGCAGGAACAAGGCTTGGGGGAGATGGGGGAGCACAGGCTGGGTGGGGACTGGGCCGGTGGTGGGGGAGGGGAGTTACCCCAGGACCCCTGCCTCAGGCACCGGGGAAACGCTTCCCTGGGCCCTGCGGTAGGTGAAATTTCCAAAAGTGCTTTCACTTCTTAACAGCCTAAACCCCATTTTCAGACACTTGGGCATCTACATGCCTGAAAAATGGGACTAAGGCTCCTAAATCACTTGGTTCTTTGGGGAACTGTCATCCCTGCACAACGGCTAGGCGCAGCGCTAGCTCTGGCAGCTACCAGAGCCAATATCTTGGGATTTCTCAGGGCAAGAACCAGTAAGGAAGGACCAGGAGGGACCTGCTGGGGCTCAGAGGCTGTTCCCTGGCTGTTGCCAGCAGCCCCAGCCAACAATCGTGTGTGGTAGTGAGCACGCCACTGTAATCTTCTGCGGGGTGGGGGGGGGTTCCGTGTTTGGTGTGTGTGGCAGGAGAAAGATTTATCGGGCAGGTTTGCAAAGGGGTGCATAGGTGGTCAAGTTGTGCAATCAGTTGCAGAGCTGAGTAATAAATTGCACTGATCACTTGGGACGTGACCTCCGTATGTGTAAACTGTGTGTGTGCTCGTGTGTTATCTAGATGCAGAAACCTGTGTGCTTACTGTACGCTGCTCTGATTGCTCAGAACTTGCACCGACACCATGATAAGCTGTGTTGCTTTGGACCATTGCTGCTAATCACGAGTGACTCACTGTTAGAATGCAGCACAGCATAATACCGGAGGCATGGTTAACTCACTAATGAAATTCTCCCAGACACATTTAAAACCCCCGTAGCAACAAAGACCGCAGCGTGGCAACGGCAGCTGCTGAGCCGAAAGACACATTGGAACGATATATTCTTCTGGGGGGAAACAAATGCTGTTCCCGTTTGATTTCTTTTGAATTTGCAAAATGAAATAAACAAGAGAATCGCCAGCATTTTAATTTTTTAATAAAAGCAGCTTAAGCCTCCTAGGAACAGTGCCAGCTTACGCCTGCCATGAGAATGCGTTCCCTTTGCAAAAGAGGATGCTGTCTGGCAGGCCGTGCCTCTGCCCCTTACGCCTCACCAGTGTCCTTGCTTGCAAAGACAGATGTCCTGTCGGAAGGAAGCCATTTGGAGTGATGTGTTGTCGCTGCTCTCAGCTCTCTGCCCGGAGTCCTGCAGAGCAGGATTGCACGGGAAGAGTCGAGCCGAGCCGAGCCGCTGAACCGCAGCAGCTTTCTCTCCCCACGGGTGAGAGGAGAGCCGGGGGCCCAGCACCCCGCTCTGAATACCTTTGGGGAGCGGTGAGCTCCCCAGGAGCTTTGGCAAGGAACAGTGTGAAGCTCTGTCCAAGCAGCGCGGAGTGTGAAGTCCGGAATACGTGCCTTGGTTTTAGCACTCGAGTTCTATGTGACATCCAACCCACATTTTGCAGCGAGGGAGGTTGTGCGTCTTCCAAGCTGCACAGCTCCCCAGCTAGCAAAGCCACATCCCCTCCTATTCCGCCTCTGCCCTTCCATATTTCCTCCCTGCCAAGCCCAGCGCATCAGCCTGAGCTTCTTGCCAGACTGCGTCAGCGTCTGTACGGTTGTGGTGGCGGCATCTGCCAGTAATGGCCGTGTATGTGCCTCTCGCAGTGCGCTGTGTTGTGCTGGAGGGTGCGCTGCTGGCTGAGACAATCTTGCCTGGCCCTGGCCTCCTTTTCGCTCTTTCCTTGGCAAGTCTCTTGGAGTGCTGTGCCCAGCTTTGGATGCCAGCATTTCGGAAAGATGTGGACAAACTGGACAGAGGAGAGCACCAAAGTGAGAAAAGGTTTAGAAAACCTGCCAGATGGGGAAAGGTTAAAAGAGCTGGGCATGTCTTGTCTTGTCTCCAGAAGAGAAAACTGGTGGGGAGACAGTCGTCATGTGTTAAGCCCTGTTCTGTTGTTAGAGACTGGAGCGTAGGCAGTGTGGTCTAGTGGTCATGGCTGGCCTGGTCCCTGCAAGTCAAGGACAACCACGAGGCAGGAGCCAGTGAGTAGGGATCAGAGTAATCATAAGGCCCAGCAATTAGGTCAGTCTGGCTGGGGTCAGAGGTGGCTACCAGGCTGGAATTAGGAGGCCCAAGTCAGGGTCAGAGATGCAGATGAGAAAGCGAGGGGCATCCTGGAGTCACAGCAGGCTGCCCACACAGCTTCCGGGGTCACCCGCCAGAGAGAAACAGCAACTAGCTGCCCACAAGGTGCTGTTGCTCTTCAGCCTTCGGGCGGTACTTCTGCAGTGCCAAACCTCCCCAGTCCCTCTGGGTGGGATTCTGCGTGGCCTCCTGCTGCTGATGGGTCATGTCAGCTGTCTCAGCCACCGCAGGCCTGGGACTCTCCTTACACTGGTGATGAGAGCAGAGCCCGCGTTCTCTAGGCCACCTGAAGGCAGGACAAGCAGCGAAGGGCAGAGATTTCAGGTCAGATACTAGGAAAACACTGAGTGGCTGAGCCCAGGAGTAGGATCCTAAGAGGGGCTCTGGAATCTCTGTCCCTGGAGGCTTTTAAGGACAGGCTGGCCAAGCTCTGCCAGGGATGATCTAGGGTTACCTGGCCCTGCCTTGGCAAGGGGGGGCTGGATTTGATGGCCTCTCGAGGTCCCTTCCACCCCCACGTTTCTCAGATGTGGTGCTGCTCGCAGATTCCTGAAGCGATGCCCTGCAGGAATCGAAGCCCGTTGGATGTGCTAGGTAAGCACACCCGGCCCCCAGGGGCCCCCAGGAGCCAGCTGGCACAGCTGCCGATCACCAGCAGGTGACTCGGTTGTGGTTCCGAGGTCCATGCGGTCACTGCTGGAGGGTAGAAAGCAAGATGGTTCCCCGGCACGTCTCTGCTTGGAGGAAGGAGGGGTGTGGCCGTAGGTGCCCCCACAGAAGAGTTTGGTTCTGCTTCGCCTAGGGTGAGCGAGAGGCATGATGGGGAGGAGCTGCTGCTTGCGGGCCAGCAGGCTGGGGAGGAGCATTCGGGTTCTAGGGTACTGTGCGAACTTACGGCTGAGGTGATAGAAACAGACTGGCTACAATGAGGGTTTTCTCTTTTGTCTTGGCAACACCGGGCTGTTATGCGGCCCTGTAGCAAAGTCATAGGGTGGTGGGGCATTTTCCTCTGATCCCCCTGCAAAAATAACCCCGGGGAGAATTGGTTCTAGGTCTCCTGGTGTTCCGAGACGTCCCTTCAGCCTCCTGATCCTGGAGACGAGCAAAAGGGGCGTTCTGAGTTGTGGAGACCTTCCAGAGCTCTCCGAGAGGAGGAGGAGAGAAATGTGTGATGTGGTAGGTGGCGTGGGGGATAACTAACCGAGCTGCTGTCGTGGGATTGGTACATATGTTCTGAGACAAGAACCAATTCTCCTGCCAAATTAAGCAGAATTTAACCTGAGCAGCTCGTTAGCTGTAAAACCCTCGTGAGTGGCGTGCGTGGTGCTCCTGGGATGCTGGCTCCTCTTGTGTCTAGCTGCTGCATCGCTCCAAAAGAAGCCCTAAATATTGCTCTTCTGAGGTGTGTCCCTGTGAGGTGTGTGGGTGAGGTTTAAGTGCAGTTTCCGTTACTTCGGGGTGCCCTTTCTGAGCCTCTGGTGGCCTGTCTTTTCAGCCATGTTGAGCCGCTCCCATCACTTCAGCTGGAGCTGTGGGTGCTCAGCACGCTTGAAAACTCAGCCCCAAGCTGCGCATGTGTGGATACTCTTGGGAAAGGTGTGCCAAAGGGACTGGCTGGTGTGCCTACAGAAAGGCTGTGATGGGGCTGGGAATGGGATTGCTGGTGCCTTGATGTCTCAGAACCTGTCCCCCTTCCATCCCCAGTTTGGGGCTCTGAAAGGCACAATCTCTGAGCCACCCTGGGCTGAACCCCCCGTGTCCCTCGTGGCAACTGTACACCCAACGCTGGCCTGTTGGAAACAGCTTGGCATAGGTGAGCTCAAGGTGTTCTCGAAATGGGCTGAGCGGCGTGAGCAGAGTGTGGTGCCTCCTGCATGAGTGTGCATTGCGATGGAGCAGTGGTCCACAGTCCTTCTGGGCAGAGCGGGAAAGAGCAGGGGATTGTGCTGCAGGGGTGAAAGCCTGTGTGCGTTGCCCCTTGGAGCCATGCGCTGAGCTGACTTAGCTAGGAACACTCCCAGTGGCTTGTTGCTGCAGCCCTGAAGCAGCAGCTTTAGGAGCATAAGAGACAAACCAGGTGTGAGCCCCCAGGCTCCTGAGCCCTGCGCCCAGTATCCCCATCCCCTTGGTCCAGCTTGGTCCTGAGCACCACCTGCCGCGTTAGTGTGGAACTGACTGTGTGCCCATCCTGCTGACCTCATCCACTGGGCTAATTACACAGGAAGAGAGGCCAGCCTGGCTCTTGCAACCTGACAGATGCAATAAAAATCAGCCCTAGAGAATGAAAGGCGAAAATCAGCTGGAGGAAAAGGCACTCGGAGGGAGATGCAAAACAGTGGGGAGTAAAACTAGAACTGCAGTGGCTAGCACACCCGGCCTCTGCTGTCAGAGCGTGTTCGTGCAGACTTGTAGATTGCATATATCGCCTACTGTATGTGTACGCCCGTTCCAGTGTCTCTGTCCATCCATAGCAACCCTAGAACCTGCTCTCCTTCCGTCAGCGTTGCAGCGACTTTGGTCGGCTATTTGTAGGTTTTTCCCCATAATGCTCTGCAGCGTTCCTCCTTTAGCGAGCGTAGCTGTTGGCACTTTTCCTAACTGGGTGAAATCTGCTGTCAGTTGGCAGTCAGGGCAGCGTGGTGGTAGGTGGGGATGTACTCGGCGGGGGGGTTGCGTGTGTGAAAGCCATGAAGATTCTGGGTCTTCTCTGGCGGTGAGCTTACTTGATCGAAGAGCAAGAGCAGCTTTAGTTCTTCTGTTGTAAAAAGCAGATGTAACTTAGCACGTGTTGGTGCGGGGAGGGGAGCACTTAGGCTGCGGGGACACTTACCGGTCCCAGGGCTGGCAGGGTGGAGTCCCATCTCCATATGCTCACTGTTTTCCTGCTCTGGCTGTCCCCAGTGGTCACCTGCGGTTGCTGCTCCCAGTGGGAAGTCCAAAGTATGTGGTCCCTTCTTTTGATGCCTGTCCCTTCCCATGTTCTAGAGAACTGAGGGATACCTGTCACATCCTGCTTTAAGTGGTTTAAGTTCGGGTGAGAGGACGCTGCACACCATGTTTGGTGGTCGGAGCTTTTCTGGCTTAGGTGGAGTTCTTGAACAAGCGTAGCATCGACAGACGGCCAGACAGACAGACGCCGTCTCCAATGCATACGTCGTTTTCCAGACCGGGATGCCATTGTGCTAGGGGGTGTGTGAACAACAGTGGCTGCTGCCCTGCAGAGATTACAGCCTCCGCGTAACGCAAGAGGTGGCTACGGAGGGATGGAGGCGCACAAAGAAACCCAGGGCACCGCTGAGTCGTGTGACCAGCAGCGATCTCTACGCCAGCTGCCTAACTGTGCTGGGATTTTTGTGGCCAGCCAGAGCAAGGGAGAGGTCCCTGGTGGTGTTGAAAGGGAGATCATGAGCTGCTGGCAGGGAGCTCCTCCTGACCACGGGGGCAGTATGCAGGCGAGCCTGCTGGAAAATGTCCCCTGTGAGCAGTGGAGGCTGGTGGCCTGGGCCTGTCAGAGGCAGGAGTCACTAGCAGTGTTCCCTGTTAAGTGAGCACTCGTATGGCCGCCCAGGGGAGTTTCAGGTGCTGCCCAGCTGATTAGCAGAGCTCCCACATGCTCACAGCCAGCAGCGTGTTTCTGCTGCCGAGGCACATCCACATCTGCCTCCTGCACATAAACTTGTATTCTGCCCGTGGGCGGAAAGGTTTAGAGGGAGCTGTGGTCAACAGTAACGTTATGCACACCCCGTTGTGTGCCTTGCGCACGGCGTGGGGAGGGGGTGCCCAGGGAGAAGCGTCTCTCAGCAGGCAGGTGTATTTCAGCAGTGCAGAGGACGGTGTTAGCAGCATGGGTGTGGGACAGCTGTGTTACTCAGTGCATCGGCCTCTCCCGCGGCTGGGACCTCACTCGTCTGTCCTCGCCCGGCACATGGTATGGGCAGTGGGAAACGCATGCTAGCAAATCGCCCCATTCTGCATGGTCCCTGTACATCCCAGCACCGCTCCTTCAGGAGTGGATTTGGGGACAGGCTAAACAGCACTGGCGATTATTTCTCGTTATCCCTCGCCTGCGAAGCCAGATACTTGGTAACTAGGAGTCGGGCTGTGGAGGACTCGGGAGGGGATGATGTAGACAGATGAGAGATCTCTGCCCAAGTGACCCAAATTTTTTACTCACAAGGGATCTCTCTGGGCTTGCCACAGCTAGAGGAGAGCATCACGTCTGCCATGGGGAAGTGAGTCCGTTCAGTCTCCCATTTCTAGCTTTGCAGAATCATGGGATGTTGGAGCTTAAAGCTGTGGCAAGTTTGCATCCGGATCAGCCATTAGTCAAGTCTTGCCTGTCGTCCCAACCTTCAGCCCACAGCAGTTTTCTTGGAACATTGGATGAAATCCCAGGGAGTCAGGCAGGTGGTTCACTCCTCCGCGTGGGATGCGCTGTGCAAGTGGGCAGTGAATGTTTTTTGCACCGTGAAAATCTTCCCTTTGTGCATGTAACAATTATATAATTAACACGTGCTGGCAAACTAATTCCTGCTTTTCTTCTCAGGGTGCTGGAGGTCAATCTCTTTTGAGAGCAGGCCAATAACGTGTGTGTGTGTGTGTGTGTGTGTGTGCGCGCGCGCACGTGCACACGCTTGCATCCGATATAGCTCGGTGTGCGTGTGCGTGCGTGGGGGGCGGGTGCTTGCACCCGATACAGCGCAGTATTATTTTTGGCTTTGCCGTATTCTGTGCTAATTTGCCCAGACACACAGGATGCTTTCAGACAAGGCGTTTTGCAAATGCTAGCTCTGCCCTTGGATAGCCGCCCCGTCTGACTCCTCCTTCTCTCCCACTCCTGAGGAGTCGTTTAAGGATGAGCCGTTCGGTGGCGTGATTCGTGCAGCACTTGAAGTGTTGGTGATGCGGGGTGGGCAGGCGGGCGTGGGCTGCGTCCGAGTGGGGGAGTGAAAACTCTGTGCAGCTGATTGGCAAAACGTCCCTTGGGTTTTACATTCCTTGCTGAAAGAGGCTGGTACAAGGTCCATGTAGCTGTCTGTGCTGGAAAGGGACAGATAGCTCCGCCCCTTCTGCCCAAGGACCCGCCCCTTCTGGGGCTGTGGCCCCCCCGTACACGCTGGCTGCTGGACCCACTTGGTGCCATATTGGGCAGCTGGTCATTTCCCTGCTCCTCTACCAAGGCTTAATTTCAATCGTCTGTCTGCAGCCGGGGCTGAGTCTATTCCCAGCACACGCGCACTGTCAAGCTGAGTGGCTTTTTGCAGGGGGAGTAGAACTGGCCTTGGAAGCATCCTCTGGCAGTGGAGGAGGGAACCCCCTGGGCAGTTACTTGCAAATGTTTGAGGTGCTCCCAGGGCCAGGTAGCATGAGGCGATGGTGGAGGGGTAGAAGGGTCGTTTTGTGGAGTCAGCCAATCTGGATGGGGATTTCTAAGCAGCCTAAGGGAATCGGGAGCTCAGAACCTTTGCAGTGCAATGGGCAGTGTAGCGTCTGCCTTCTTGAAAGGCTCTGTGCCCTGTTCCTTCCTGGATTCCCTGCACGGCCCAGGCTAGTCCTTGACCCTGTGCCTGTGTCACAGGGACACAGGCCAGCCTCGCTGAGACACCTGGGACAGAGTGGGTTCGCGCGGGGGCGCTTTGGCCTATCCAGAGAGGGATGCTGCTACAGGAGCACAAAGTGAAGCTGTGATTTTCCCTTTTCTGAAGACAGCCCTTGTGGCTGGAGATGATTCCTGGTTCTCTTGAGCCTGCCCAAAGTGCAAGGGGTTAGTTTGACCCGAGAAGCCGGGCACATGAGCAGTGGATACAGCTAGTGCATCTCCCCTCTTGCCTTTGCGTCACTCAAATCGGAAAGGGTTGTATGAGGTCAGTCGCTTGCTTCTGTGATTAACGTGTCCTATGTTCGCGTATTGAGCCGGGGGAACTCTCCACAAAGGAACTGTAAGGAGCCAAAATGTGACCCAAAGTGGATCCCATATTTGGACCACTGATCCCACCCGCAGCTACATGAGGCACAGCAACATGCGGCTTTAGGGAGAAGGGAAGGCTCTCGCAGCCCTGCTGCTCCTCCTGTCCGTTGGAGAGTAAACGTTTCGCTGCAAAGCAGAGGTGCAGTAAGCTGGGTAGCTGAGAAGGAAAGCAGAAAGAGAAAATAGCTCAGGAGTGTGTAACCTTAACTTTTCCGTGTCTTTTATTACTTTACTGTTGCATTAACGAATGGTTGGGAGAGAGGTTAGAGACTTCTCAGGCTACTGCAAGCCTCTGTGACTCATTCGCCTCCCGCTCCCGTTTTGCAGCCCGTGGGTGTATGAAAGATCTAATCCAATGTGCTGTATTTAGCGCTACTAAATGAGTGGTGCGTTGTTTACTCCAGCGCTAGCTTATCCCAGAGATTGTCTGGGTGAGTTTAATGTAAGCGTTCGCACTGCTGCACCTTTGGAAAGGGTTGTGATAGTCTGATAATCAGCTTTCAAAAGATAATGGTTGTGCTTAATTTGCTACCTAAATGGATTTATTGTTGGCTCTGTGAGTTGTACCAATAAGCAACTGTGCTGGCTTAACTTGCTTTGTGTGCCCAGCCCCTAGTACGCTCAGAGAGAGCTTCAGTCAGTCTTGCTTTTTCCAGGGCTCAGGTCTGAAGCTTTCACTGTACTTGGGACTTGTCTGCGCTGGGTGGGTTTTGTTTTGTTTTGTTTTGCTTTCTTTCGGAAAATCCCCCAAAGCATTCACCCGCCAAGCAGGAGCGTTCCAGCTGTAAGAGGGCTTTTCCCTTGAAATAACTACTCCAGCTTTGCAAAGGCCTGTTGCTGATCCACCTGCTCCCTTTCAGCTTCGGAAGAGACTGTGAGTGTGAGGAAAGCACAGCTCTTACTGGCTCATCTGCAGGCTCCTTTTGCAGTGCTGTGCCTGAGAACTGCGGCTGAAAATGAGATCGCTCCCTTTCGCCCGGCCGTGGCTGTGGGAATGCCGTTTCCCAGCACTGCTTATTTTGACATTAGAATGTCGAAATTAGGAGCATCAAAAAACCCCTGCAGTGTGGACACAGCCTGAGCAGAAGGGCTTTGCTGGCTATGCTGCAGCGTGCTCTGACACCTGCACCTGCCAGCAGAGATCTGCTCTGGTGTCAGAGCTTTGGCTTCTGTAATCTGCGGTAGGCCCAGGCAGAGAAGGTGTTCCCTACGCGACATGGATTCCTGATGTGCTGAGAGTGGGGCTGTGACCCTGAGGCTGTGCTGTTTGTACAGCACCTAGCACAGTGGGGTCTTACCCCACCACTGGGACTCCTGTGAGCAATGGTAATCCAATAATCATTTGGGATCTTGGAAGGGTCCTGGAGAGGTGTTCCCTCTTTCCTCCTCTGGTCAGTGGTAGAGCTGCCAGTACTCCAAGAGGTCCTTATGGCCTAGTCTTATTTCCCAAGGATCACTCTGCCTCTAAGTACGTGAAAGTGACTCCCTTTGCAGAACTCCAGCCTGTTTCACATAGGGCACCCAACAGCCGGTCGTTAGCAGCCAAGGCTGGGTTGGAGTCATTGACTCCTCTGGGCGATTGACTCCAAAACTGATTCCCTGAGCCATCCAGCCCTATTGCTCTGTTACCTGGAGGCCTTTGAGCTCTCCGTTTATAAGGTGTTTGTGGCTCACTTGAGCTCGTTGGCATCAGCTGTAGTTCTGTGTCCTAAGATGAGCCAGGTGGGTGGACTCCAGCTGGACTGGAGAACCGAAGTGCTCTAGGCTAGAGTTTGCATTTTGGGATTGTGACCCTTTTGGGATTTGTGTGTAAACCTTATTTCAAGACTTATACTGAGGTCAGATCACAGAGGATTCTCGCTGTCTGAGCTCAGCTTTAGATGCTGCTGTTTGGTTGGTTTTTTTCTTATCGGAGGGCAGCTTTGTGAAAGTAAGTGTAAGGGCTTCAGACAGCTACTAAACTTCAGCTGTGCTTGTGTTTATGATCTGTCAGTGGAGTGATCGAACTGATAAGGGTGGTACCAGCTAGCAGCATGGTCGTGAGCTGCAACCCAGCAATGCAGGGGAAAACAAGGTACAGACATACAAGTTACATACCACCCCTCTGGTTCTGTAGCCTCTCGTAGTTCTCTGAGTGTCAGCAGCAGGCTCTGATTCAGGGCATCTGGTCAAAACTTTTCCATCAAAATTGTTTTCAGTGGAAAATTGGATTTTTGACTCTGTAAAATTGTTCACAAGAAGAATTTGCTTTCCCAGAATATTTCATTTTTGTACTTGGAAAACAAAATATTTTAGCCGATAATGGAAGTTTTTTGATTCAGAAATGCCCTCCCTGTGTCTCACGGCAGTTGTAGTTTGCTTGCTTGACATCCTTATTAATCTTTCTGGGCCAGGGTTCCCCACCCCCACGTTGGACTACATCTCCCATCATGCCTTAACGACAGGGACTACCATGATGTACCTCCCTTTCCAAGAAGGGAGACTGTGGTGCATGCTGGGAGATGTAGTTTGGGCGTTATTTGCTCCCATCCTGCTCTAAAGAGCAGACTGCTGGGTTGAGCTACAACTCCCACTAGGGCACCATGGCAGCACTTCCTGCTAAAAATATTTCACTTTCTGCATTTCTACTGAAAGATCTGAATTGTCCTGGAGCGTGGGACGTTTTTCAATATCACCTGCTTATGTTTGCAACTCAGGGCCCTCCTAATCCTCAGAAGCACCAACACAACCCCCAACGAATTTGGATGCTGTGATAGAGGTTACAGCTTCAGCCGCAGGGCACCTCAGATACTTTGGTTAATCCTAGTTTCAGACCAACTGCAGCAATATTACAGGAAGGTGATTCGGGATTCCTGAAGGGAGGCCCCCGATTCCATTGAAGCCCAACTCTGCCATTTCCTAACTGAGTGGCCTTGAGCAACTCAAAACCAAAGCGCAGTCATGTGGCACTTGAAAGACTAACAAAATAACTGATTAGGTGATGGGCTTTCATGGGGCAGCCCCACTTCTGCAGACCTGTACTTGAAATGGCGCTGAAAGCGAATTGACGTATAACAGCACCACAGACCTCATCGTGTCAATTCACTTTCAGCACCATTGCCAGTATAGCACTTGCTCCGGATCTGAAGACGTGGGGCTGCCCCACAAAAGCTCATCGCCTGATCAATTATTTTTTTAGTCTTTAAAGTGTGACATGATGGCTGGTTTGTGTTGTTAGGAGACAGACTGACCCGGCTCCCTCTCTGTGACCACTGAGCAGCTCAGTTAACCATGCTGTGGCTCTCCTGGTACAGAAGTGCTAGTAGAGTGACTGTCTGGTGTCTGCATGTTTGCAAGGACCTTGAGAGCTTCAAATGCAAACATGCTGGAGATGCCCCTAGGGCTGCATTGGTGCGTGATCGTCCTGGGCTGTTTGTTCTATGCTGAGCGTGAGTTCCGACTAGACAGGTGTCACTAGGAGCAGGGATTGTGTCAGCGCTAAATCGTGAGGAAGCAACGCGAGTTGGTTTGAATTAGTTCCTGCCCTGTTCGCTCTGAGGCAGGAGGCGCGCGGCATTTAACACGGGCGTACGTTGCATGTTTGTGAGAGAAGCTGCCTCTTTAGGGACGCGGCCTTCAAGGTTCAAGCAATGAAATATAACTCAGACTTGTGGCTTGATTCTCCTCTTGCACTAGTGAAAATCTGGAGCCATCCTTCTGCTGTCTCGCATGGTAAGTTCGGAGAATCAGGCTCTGACTCTCCACAGGCTGCTGTGCGCACACTTTGCCTTTTGAAAGCCCAGGGTGGGGTGATAGTTGCATTGATTTGTGGAAGGCTGGCACTAGTAGGGGAGGGGGATGTTTTATTTCTCCTCTTGCTGGTTATTGCTTTGCAGTCTGAGTTAGTGAAGATGCTTCCCTCTGCTCTGGCGTGTGGGACCGGTGCAGTGCAGCTGGGTAATTCTGCTCGTGCACCACAGCTCAGCCTGCCCGCCCCCCCCCCCCCAATTTCAGAACTTTTCTCTTTGTTTTAATTTACCCCGGGAGTTCTGGAGGCCTCCCCTCTGGAGGGGGAGATGTGCGGTTGTTACAAAATAATGAGATGGAGCAAAGTCTAATTAATTGCTCAAAACTCCCTCTTGATCCCTGCAGAACCAAATCTCCCTCCTCTCCGGTGGGACCTGCAGGGCAGCAGATCCAGGCTTCAGGGAACCAATGAGACAAGCTAACCCCACAGGCCGGGGAAGCAAAGTGGGGACAAAACTGTGGGCTAAGTTGGGTGCGTGTAACCACCCCCAGGAAGACTCAAACCTGGGACCCTTGGAGCTTAGCGCAGGAGCTTCTACACTAGGAGCTAAAAGCCATGTGCTGCTCAGCGAATGCTATAGAGGAGACTCACTTGCTCTCCATGTTCGTGGTCCAGGTGCTGCTCCATGGGACAGTGACCCACCCCCCAGCAGGTGTGTGGGTTCCATGTGCCCTGCAAGAGCAAGGAGTCTGCCAGGCTGGCTTTTGGGCCCTGCAGTCAGAGGCCAGTCCAGCACCCGGGTAACCCTTCCCAGGCGAGTTCCATGCACCGCTTTGGGTTAGGTGCCTCTTCCCAGTGCTGCTCAGCAGTCCATGGCTGTTCAAACCCCTGCCTGGGTGAGCTCACCCCCTTTCAGTACGTATCTGCATGTCCCAACTGCGCACACGAGACCCAGCGTATGCGTTTGCTGAGACTGAACAAGCACAATCTTTTTGAATGTCCTTCCTGCTGCCGCATTCATCTGGTTGTGTTACATCCCTGCTGCCGTAACCCAGCCGCAGCGAAAGCGGGAGCGCTTCCTGCTGGCGACCGCGCCTTTGCTTTGTGCTGGGAGCACCCGGAACACTCTGGGGGGGCCGTCAGACCAACGAAGGGCACAGCTGAGCGGGTGCGCTTCTTGGGAAGTGCTTCAGGTGCAGGCTAGGTACACAAGCCACCTTTTTGTACGTTTTCCATCCCTTGCTGTGCTGAACGCAAGCGAAGGGTGCACAGCTGCACGAGCTACATCTGAGCACACCGTGGAGACTTCCAGCCTGCCCAGAGGACCGAGGGGTTGCTGCAGTCCCAAAGTCACCAGTTGTGCCCAGCGTGACCCAACCCGTTGGATTGCCTTGCGCCCTCCCCCATACACCGCTTGTCCCCCCTGCAGCTTGTCTGCAGCAGTTGGGCTGTGCCACGTCAGTCAGAAAGCTCAGCGTGTTTCCGTAGCAAGTGGCGGGTAGGCGAATGGCTTGGGCCCCCCGTTTGAAGTGCTGCTGTCTTTTGTTGCATACAGGGCCATGGTGAGTCACCCTCACTCACAGCGGGAAGGCAGGGCGAAGGTGGGTATGAAAAAGTCTGAGTCAGGCCTTCCTCCCTGCTGCTTGTCATACCCAGGTCTGTCCCTGAGCCTGCAAGATTTCCAGGACAGGGCCTGCCTTTATTTCATCTTGTGGAGCACCAGGTGCTTCAGTGGCCCTGCATAAATCCCAAGGATAGGTGTCCCAGGTAGGAGCCTATGTGTCTCTGCACCAGAGCTGGAGGGTTGTCCCCGAGGTTACAGCACCACCCTCAGCACAGCGGTTAGGGAAAGGCAGCTGGGACATCTTTGTCAGAAGGCTCAGTAGCAGTAAAGCCTGAGGGATACCTGGGGAGTCGGCCATCCCGCTGCTGTTCCCAGCGTGGGTGTGAGCCGCTGACTTAGCAGCTGTGTCAGTGGAGGACTGCGTTGCTCTGCAGTGTCCTTGCAGAGGGAAATGTTTCTGCTGCGCAGGAAGCGATAAACCTGTTCAGCCTTTGACAAATCATGCAGTGTGTTACCAGGGCACCATCTCGCCACCCAGGTGTGCATGGCTGGGCAGGTGGCTGGGGAGAGCTGGTGCCAGGTGGGGTTGGCAGGTTTCTAGCAGATTGCAGAGGTAGCACTTGGAGGCGGGAGTAGAGGAGGGGAGGCGACTTCTCGGCCTTAACGCGCTGTTGAGAGGAATGGCGGCCGTTCGGCGCTCTCGCTACATCTGCAGGCTCAGGGAGAGGTACGGCCCTGGGCACGCCTGGCAGGGTTCCTGCACACTCAGGGCCTGAATCTTCCCTTGCAGGTGTGAGTCAGGAAGTCCATGGAGCACGGGCAGCTAGCTCTGAATCAGACCTTGGACTTTTTCTTCAGTGGCGTTTAAATCCCATTGTGTCTGTGGCTAAGCCCACTCACCAGTTCCGCTCCCCCTCTGAGGAGAATATCTGCCAAACCCTGACTCCATTAAAGTAACTTTAGGTGGGATTGTCACAGTCGGAGCCGCTCTCTGTTCAGATAGTCCCGTTCCCAGGCTTTGGTCCGTGAGCTCAGGACAGGACTTGCAGATCCAGTGGCTCTGCTGCTCTCCTGTTGCAACCCTCAGGCGTTGACTGTGGGGCAGCGTAGCAAAGCCCGGTGTTCCTCGGTCACTGGAGGGCAGCTCTGTCCCTGCCTCTGCAGCCCGACCCCTGCCCACAGCGTCCGGGGCTCAGGGGTAAGGCCACTGAAGGGTTGTTGTCTGTCGCACTAACTTTCGCTTTTTTTCCTTACAGAGCTGAGAAGACAGAAGTCCTGAGTGATGATCTCTTGCAGGTAAATTGACTCCCTTTCCTGACCGTTGGTGACTGCAGTCTGAGACCTGCTGGGGACCTGGATTTCAGTGCCCCTCGAGAGGCCGGCTGGTCTGGTGCTCAGGGCTCTAGCCTAGGACTTGGGAGGCCTGGATTCCCATCCATAGGCTTGACCAGACCTTCAGGTATAACTTGGTGCTCGTTATGAGAACAACAAGAAGTCCTGTGTCACCTTATAGACTGGCAGATATTTTGGAGCATGAGCTTTCATGCGCAAAGACCTGCTTCGTCAGACGCATCTGGTGAAGTGGGTCTTTGCCCACGAAAGTTTATGCTCCAAAATATCTTGTTAGTCTATAAGGTGCCACAGGACTACTTGTTCTCAAAGCTACGGACTTAACACGGCTCCCTCTCTGATACTTGGTGCTAGTTAGTCTTTCAGGAACAAACCCACCACTAGCGACCACAAGGTCCATTTTACTCCCCCCTCTGAAGCTGACGGGAGGGGGGCAGCCCTGCAAGGCACTCTGGTGGGAAGACTGCTCATTCGTCTCGCTGTATGTGCACAAAGCGTTTGCCGTCAAGGTTGGCATCAGCTCATGTACAGTCAGATCAAGGACTGCTTCCCAATAGGGATGCAGGAGATTAATGGGCTAATCAGGAGGCATCACGCTTAAGAGGTGATGCTTTCCACTTCTGGTTAACTAGTGGGGGCGGGGGCAGCTCCCCACCTGCCACGGGCAGGGGACTGATCTAGTCCTGTGGAGCCTGCTGCAGATAGTGGGAGCAGCCCCTGTCTGGGGCGAACCAGGGTGCTTTGGCCACCCAGAGCAGCCCTTGCCGTGTTCCCAGGACAGACAGGATGTGGATGCACTGGAGGGGGTCCAGCACAGGGCAACAAAAATGCTTAGGGGGCTGAAGCACGTGACATGTGAGGAGAGGCTGAGGGATCTGGGCTTATTTAGTTTGCAGAACAGAAGAGTGAGGGGCGATTCGATAGCAGCCTTCAACTGCCTGGAGGCGGGTCTAAAGAGGATGGAGAGAGGCTGTGTGCTGCAGTGATGGGTGGCAGAACAAGGAGCAATGATCTGAAGTTACGGAGTGGGAGGGGATAGTTGGACATTAGGAAGATCTGTTTCACCAGGTGGGGGGCGAAGCACCGGAATGTGTTACCTAGAGAGGTGGTGGAATCTCCATCCCTGGAGGTTTTTAAGTGTTGGCTCGACAGCGCCTTGGCTGGGATGATTTAATTGGGGCTGATCCTGCTTTGGGCTGGGGGCTGGACTCAATGACCTCTGAAGGTCTCTTCCGGCCCTGGGATTCTATGGTTCTATGAGTTTTTTGCCTGGGAGAGTTTTCAAGTGGCGTGGAGGAATCCAGCACACTCCTGCTTTCCCCTTTTATTGCCCATCTCCTGTTCGGATCTGTCGCAGAGCCACCAGATCTGGTCTCCACCCCGTCCATAGCCAGTCCCTCAGGCACAGGCTTGTTAATGTGCCAGACCCCAGAGTCCACTAGTTCCAAAGGGCGTCTCCAAGCCTGGCTCTTGGGGTGCCCGCCTTCCCTGTCTGTGCTCGTGGCTCCCGGGTCTGAATCTAGTCAGGCCAGACGCCTGTAGGAGGGTTGGGGCACGTCCCACCCTGAAAGTGCTGCTTCGGTGCAGCTGTGTGGCTGGGGTGCTTTAGTGAAGCCAGAGGGCTCTCCTGCGGGCAGAGTTAATCTCCCTCCCCCAGAGGCCCACGCTAGGTCAAAGGAGAGATGGCACTATTTACACCTGGGGTTAGGCTGGTGTAACTCCATCAGCCGGGGTGTGGATTTGTCACTGGAGTTACACTGATACAGGTCTGTAGCGTAGACCAGGGCTTGTTCTTTAGGTTTTCAGCGCTTGGTGCTCTCAGAAGTATTTGCACGGACCACAGGAAGTCCTCAGGTTAGCACCGAGCAGCACAGAGTAGGACCATCGTCCCTGCTAGCTACAGCCAGGTTGCCCATCTCCTCTCTTTTTTGTCCCAGGTGAGAGTCCTGTGTCCCTGGGTGTGTCTACACAGCAGTTAAATAGCCCCAGCCAGCCTGGGGCACCTGACGGAGGCTCAAGCTAAAGATTGTAAAATGCAGCATAGACGTGTGAGCTCTGGGACTCTGTGATGGGGGAGGAAATCTCCTTTTTCGCCAGTGTTAGTTGTGACGTCTAAATGTCTTGGCCACGGAGGTCTGCAGCCTCTTGTCAGTGTGTTAATGATTCTGGTCTCCAGCCAGGCAGCTGCGTGAGTCCTTGCTATACGTGCTGCACAGCTATACAAAGTCTGGTGGTAAACTGAGGCACACGTGGGACTCATAAAAATCCTACCAAGCGTCCTGCATTCATGACAGGCCCTCGAACCACTTTTTGAACACCTTTTTCCATACTTCAGAACCTGCCCAGAAGGTGGGATCCAATAAGATCCACTTTACCTATTTTTCAGATGAGGAAACCGAGGCAGAGAAGGGTTATGTGACTTGCCCAGTCTCACACAGGAAGTCAGTGGCAGAGCTGTGCATTGCACCCGAGTTCCTAAGATCTCGGCTAATGCAGCCCATGGCATATGGTGAAGTTGCACATGTAGATAACAGAACTCTGTCCTTCTGACCTTCTTCAGCCAGCGTCAAATAATCTAGTTCAGATTGATGTAGGGCCCTGATCCAGGCACATTGTTGTTCACGCAGAGACCCCTTGCCTTGAAGAGTGAGCTGGGCCATAAATGAAGATGTTAATTTTCCCATAACAATCAAAAAAAAAAAAAAGAGAAATTCTTGGCAGCATCCAAATCCTCCCTAAAGGCTGTCAGATCTTTGGGAATCCTGCTGGCTAATCTAGCACTTAAAGGCCAAACTCTGTTCTCAGTTACACCACTATGAACTTGGATAAGTGCCTAGAAGTCTGTGATGTTAATTGGCTTTATGCTGGCGCTTGGGAGAGCAGAATCTGGCCCCAGTGGGACACTTTTCACGATTTGCAGGGGAATAGTGAAAGTCCCTATTTCAGTTTGTTCAAACAGCTAATTTTCTTCTCAGGTGTCTGTCCCCAGAGAGACTGGGAACCAGCATCTCCTTGCTTCCTTAATGTAACATCTGCCACCTCCCTTCCAGGATGCATCAGCCTTTATCTAGAACCCTGGGTAAACTCAGTTCTGGGGAGCTCAGTTCCAGTTCTCTCAGCTTCCCTCTCCTGCTCTTTGCTTGCCCCTTTGACGTGCTGCCAGCCGTGTCCCTCTGTCGGCAGGTGGAGAAGCGGCTGGAGCTGGTGAAGCAGGTCTCCCACAGCACTCACAAGAAGCTGACGGCCTGTCTGCAGGGGCAGCAGGGCGTGGATGCTGACAAGCGCTCGGTAAGCGGCCATGTTAAGAATTTGGGGCCATGGACGCAGGCCGGAGAGGGGCGAGGGTGGGTGTCTGCCTCCGATGGCCGCTGTATGACCCGGGGAGTCCCCACCTACAGAGTAGCACATCAACAGCGTAAACCCCCCCAGTGGCAGGGACGAGCCTGGACCATGAGCCTCAGTGCCGGGTCCCAGCTCAGACATCCCCATGCATATGGCTGAGGGTTGGCTCATTCATCCATCTTTGCTGCACCATTTGAGAAGTGAGCAGTTGCTTTGCCCAACAGCCTTCAGGCTGTGTGGTGGGCAACTTACCGGCTGGCTAGCCATGCAGCCCAGGGCAGGGGCTGAGAGACCCTTCCCCAGGAATGAGCATGCCGCTGCCAGCCCCACTGGGAGGTAGCGTGGGCCTGGGATCCTGGGCTGAACAGCCTGTCCTCCATCAGACAACTGTTCCCAGCCATCTCTCTTCCTCTGCAGAAAAAGCTACCATTGACGACGCTGGCCCAGTGCTTGACGGAAGGCTCCACCATCCTAGGGGAAGACTCTTTACTGGGGTAAGACGCTCTAAGCCGAACGTGGCTGCCCACACGCTGCAGGTTCTCCCCAGCCTGGCTGCTTGTGCGGGTGACCGTTGTGTGACGTGAGTGTGAAATGTTCACACAGCCCGCGGCTCCCCAGGCTTCCACTGGCTGCACTGTGGGGATGGGTAGATGGGGGGCCGCGCCCCCTGGAGCAGAGGGACACAGTCTATGGCCAGGCTCTGCTCCACAGGGGCAGCCACACCTGCCGAGGGACACGAGTCCCGGACACCTGTGTGGCCTCCGCCTTTCCAGCTCCCACCCCCCGCCCCAGTGAGCGTGCACCAAACGGAGCTGGGGGCTGAGCACCCTGACAGGGCGCGGTACACTCTTGTCTCTCCACAGCCCCTCTGGAGGGGGTGTGACCTCATGTCCAGCCCCCCTACCCTGGGAACACAGGGTGTTCCCCATCCCCAGCAGCCCCTGTCAGCACTAGGCCCTCGGGGTGACCCTTAACCCTCTCCACTAACGACAGACCCCCCTGTTGGGTATTGCTGCCCTTCACCCCTACCCTGGAGCTGGCTGAGGCCTCACTCCCATCCTGTGCCCCCCGTGTGCCCTTTTTCCCTCAGCCGGCAGTCGGTCCCAGCCGCCACGTTCCACCTTTTAATGCCTCAGCCATACGGCTCGGGTGGGCGGCTGCGCTGGGTTTTCACTCCTCTGGTCCCTGTTCTGTCCTTTTGCAGGAAGATGCTCAAGCTGTGTGGCGAGGCGGAGGACAAGCTGGCCCAGGAGCTGATCCACTTTGAGCTGGAAGTAGAACGAGATGTGATCGAGCCTCTGTTCGTGCTGGCTGAGGTAAGGGGGATCGAGGCACTGACAGCCAGCAGCGGGGCTGGCAGTGTGCGTGGCGGCAATGGGCTCTGCAGGCTGTGGTGACTCCCCTGTAGCCAGAGTGGGGTTTTCTGCCAGGTGCCTGTTTGGGTTAGGAAGATGCTCAACGGTGGGCAAAGAGAGGGGGCTGCAAAAGGGGCAGACACGTTCAACGATGCCCCGGATTCTACAGTGCGTTTGAGCTGCCCTTCCTGCAAGGGGTCTGCGTCCAGATGAGCTGTTCCAGCAAAGGAACAGCGACCAGAACATAGAACCAGGAACCTCATTTACTCTGATTTTGTTGTTTTGCTATCCCGGGGGGGGGCAGGCCCTGATGGCAGAGCCTGCCAGAGCACTCCCATCTCGCTGTCACAGCCTGCCTGCACGCGCTGGGGTCCCTCTGTGACCACTCGAATGGGAGGTGCTGAGCAGCGGCTGTGGCAGCGAAGGTCTTAGCTTGAGACAGGTGCAGTTGCCGCATGGGTTTGGGAGCGCGAGTCCTGGGGCATTGCCGGGGCCGCCAGCGCGTCGTCTGTGACGGTCTCTCTCTGCTGCAGGTGGAAATCCCAAATATCCAGAAACAGAGGAAGCACTTAGCGAAGTTAGTCCTTGACATGGATTCCTCGCGGACCAGGTAGGAGGGATTGTGTCCGTCGGTCTCCCTCCTGCTGCCTTTGCTGCGCTGCTGCTTTGCCTCTTGCAGTGCACTGGGGGAAATGACCTTCGAAGCAATTTCCGTGGTTTTCAAGAAATGCTCCTGAGTGCTTTAGAGCTGATTTCAAAGCAGCCGAATGACAGCTGTGCGGGGGCAGCTGCTCGATGTGTCCAGGAGACATGGACGGCCTTGGCTGCAGTGGTGCACGCTTGTTCCCTGTCGCCCCCGCGGCTGGGCCTCAGTCTTGGCCCCTGGTTACCAAGTGCTTGCGTCCGGGTCGCCCATCAGCTAAGAGAGCCAGGAGCTGCCTCTGTTGCTGCCAGGCCTATCAGTGGGATTTGCTGACCCCAGTTCTGTCCCGTCTCCCCTCAGGTGGCAACAGTCATCGAAGTCGTCGGGTGTGTCGAGCAACCTGCAGCCGGCAGGTGCCAAAGCAGACGCTCTCAGGGAAGAGATGGAGGAGGCAGCAAACAGAGTGGAGATTTGCAGGGTACCTCTCTCTCTCTCTCTCTCTCACGGCAGTGCGGCCAGTATCTCACCCAGGACAGGGAAGGAGGATTCTGGGGCCTGGGGGATTTGGGGGTTGGAGTCCCAGGCCCGCGCTGGTGAGCAGGGCAGAGGTGTGAAAGGGTGATGCCAGTGGAGGCCTGCTATTGCCAGAAGTCCCAGCCTGCCCGCCAGGCAGCGTCAGCAGCCCTCGCCTTCACTATCTCCTACAGCCTGGCTGGGAATCCTACCCTTGGCCAGGTGGGGCAGGGAGAGGAGACCTGTGTGTCTCCCCACTTCAGAGCCCAGCAATCGCCCTTGTACTATACAAGGCAAGACCTATGTCCACAGCCTGCGGGGAGAGAGCCTCGCTCCCAGCACGCTCCCAGCACACTCCCCTGACTCCCACACAGCCTCAGGGCATACCAGCTCCCCTGATCCTCTCTGCCTGGATCCCACACAGTGTGGGGAGGGCTCTCCCTGACCTGCTCCCCCTCAGGTTGGAGGAAGGGATAGCTCAGTGGTTTGAGTATTGGCCTTGTAAACCCAGCGTCATGAGTTCAACCCCCTGAGGGGGCCATTTATGGGTCTTGGACAAGTAGATTTAAAAAAAAAAAAAATATCTGTGAGGGAGAGTGCTTGGTCCTGAGCCTAAGTGCCACAGCAGTGTCTGAGTCCCTAGAGATAAACAGCCCCTCTTCCCCTGGAGGTTGGTTGGTTGGTGTGGATGGCAACCATGTAGAAAGGATGTTCTCTCCTCCCCCAGGCCAGCTCCATCTGATGATATCATTTGGAGTTGGAAAGCAAACTCCTTCGTCTTAGGGGACCGTGGCAAAATTCAGCACTGACAGTATTCTGAACCCTAACAAGCTGTCGTACAAGAGGAGGCCATGTCCCCTAGTGGGAGAGCATGAGACTGGCACTCAGACGACCAGAGTTCTAGTCCTGGCTTGGCTACTGGCCTCCTGGGTGGCTTTGACCAAGTCACCCTGGCACTGTGTGCCTCAGTTTCCTCATCTGTGCAATGTGGCTAATGACATGTGCTTTGTAAACTGCTCTCCTGAGGAAGGGTGCTAGGTAAGAGCTAGATGGCGTTATTACTTTCCACGTGCATCGCTTTGTGCTCAAGATTTCAGAGTATTAACTGGTGCATTTTGAGCTAACCTGTAAAGCGTGTTGAGTACTTCCAAGATCTGCCCCTTCCATTTCAGCATCTCAGTGGAAACTGAGCTCCCTTGAAAATCTGTCTCCTGCCTGTCTGTGTACTAACATGCGTGGCTTTATAGATAGGATTGTATTCAAACCCAGACTAGCTACTACGTCAGAACAGCCCTAATGGGTCAGTCCAAGGGTCCATCAAGCCCAGTATCCCATCTTGTGAGAGCAGCCCATGCCAGGTGCCTTGCAAAGAACAACCAGAACAGGGCAAGTGTTGAGTGATCTATCCCTGTTATCCAGCCCCAGTTGCTGGCCAGCAGAGGCCGGGCACACCCAGAGCATACAGGCACATACCTGACCGCCTTGCCTAATAGCCATTGAGGGGCCCGTCCTTCACAAACTCACCGAGTTCTTCTTTGAACCCAGTTGTCGTTTTGGCTCCACAACATCACCTGACCTGTTCCACGGGTCGACTGTGTTGTGTTGCTTTTCTTTCTGTACCCCAGGGTGGTTTGTTCCTGGGCTCTCAGTCAGGCTTCTTGAAAATGCAGCCGGCTCTCCTGAACTTCTTTCCCCCTGCACATCAGCCTCCCAAGGGACCCTGCCCATCAGTTCCCTGAGCGACTCAGTCTGGTTTTCTGAAGTCCAGGCTCCATATCTGCTGCTCTCCTTTCTCCCTGTGCTTGATTCCTGTAGCACTTGCACCAGGAAGTTATCCCCAAACTCGCTGAATTCTCTGTGCACAGCTGCATTGCTCTCCCAGCCAATGTCAGGATGATTGAAGTCCCCCAGGGGAACCAGGGCTGAGTTCTGGAAACTTCTGTTAATTGTCCGAAGAAAGCCTTGTCTACCTCATCCTCCTGGTCCAGTGGTCGACAGCAGATGCCCACCATGATCCTTGTTGATCTCACATCTAGTCTTAACCCAAAGACTCTGAACTAGCTTTTCTCCAGTTTCATACTGGAGTGCTGAGCAATCCTACTATTCTCTTCCATACTGTGCAACTCCTCCATGTTTTTCCCCCCCCCCGCCGCCCTTCCCGGACAGCTTTTCCTCATGCACGACAGCTCCCCAGTCATGTGTGAGTTACCCCACCAAGTCTCTGTCATTCAACATCATAATTCCTTAACTGTGTTTTGAATTCCAATTCTTCTTGTTTCCCAGGCTGCTTGCATTCATGTACAGGCACCGAAGATAACTAACCGACTGCCCTACTTTCTCTTTATCGTTGTGAATGTAGGTTTGGGAGAAACGTGCCATTTACTTACATCGCTGGTTTTGTTTGTTGCTGGAGCTTATTAAAAAAGGTTCTGCACAATATATGAAGTCCAGGTGGTCGATTAACCATCTCCCTAACCCGGCAGCTTGTGCACCCCAGCCCTGATCTGCAGCCTGCAACCGCCCCGGACTTGCAAATTCTCCCACGTCAAGATCGCAGGCTGGGTTATATTAGATAGCACAATGGCTCCATGGGATGGGTAGAGGGAGGCAGGGACTGGGGAGAGCAATTCCCCCTCACACCGTCCAAAAGCCCGAGACTTCCACAAGTGAGTAATGGTCAGTGCTGGGTCTGAACTCAGGTCATCAGAGGGGAAGAGTCATCCCATCCTGCTGCCTACAGCAGATCCCTGAACCGCCTCCTTTCTAGGCCGTGACTCTTTCTCCACAGTTAGTCAGCTCAGTAAGGAAGTTCTCCCGTTTCCCCCAGTCTGACACGAGGCCCAGGATCCACTGTTCTATGCGGGGAGGAGTAAATGGTTCCTCTCAGAAGAGGCTGTGCCCATCTCCACCTCCTCATCTCCTGGCACTTCCACGCACTGCTTCTTCTTCACCGCCACTAATTCCATCTGTCCTGTGCCATCGCCATTTCTTGTCTCTATGCCTTGGGTCTCCATCCACATGTCTGGTTCTGACTCTCCTGTTGCACCTCTGCTCCCCTCATGCCCTCTCTGCACCCCTCTCCCCTCGTCTCGACTGTTCCCCCTTGTGGTCTTCAGCCAACCCTTTGGGTCCATGACGCTTACCCCCAGAGCAACACCCAAAGCCCCCTGGGCCATATCCCCTTGTTAGCTGTCAGATATTTTCTTTTTTTTAACTCTCATGGCCCAAAAGGGACACACACCCCGGCCTCATACTCTACACTTGCACTTCAGCTGTTTGACTGAATTCCTCCTCCAATTAATCCAATTACTCTTCTTCCTCTTCCCACAAGGCCACCAAGGGCCACACACAGGGCACCACCAGCCACCCAAAGGTTGTCAGTTGGAGAAGCTCAGATGCTGAGCTGGTGCAGGTATATGTCTGAGGGCAGCACTTAGCTGCTTGCTGGGGGCTCACGCGTTCTCTTTACTGTTGGACTTGAGGGGTCGGGGTCGGGGGCTGATGGCGGGAAATCTTAAACTGGGGGCAGGCGCAGGAGCGTACCCCTGGAGATGAGGAACCAGTAGAGCCAGCAGCTGCTGTGTAGACTTTTGAGAACTGCAGCTGTCACGTAATTTGGACGCGCAAACAGCCACAAGCTCCCGTCCTGCTATTCCTGCGGCCCTGCATCTCTCCTGAGCAGGGGCTGACAGCTTTGCTAATTTTGCAGAGTCACACAAAGGCCCAGCTGTTTTGCTTGTGGCCCCAGCAGGATTTGAGCCCAGAGGTGCCAAAGTGGGGTCCTGGGCCTACCCTGCTGAGCTACGTAACTCTGCTTTACTTGTTCCCTTGTCCATGGACTGCTGCGCCCTCTCTCTGGGACTGGTCTGGAGAGCAACCTCCTGAACAGCGCTGTGTCAGGAGCTCCGCAGGCCGGGCCCTTGCAAAGTATCTGTGGAGCCACTGGGGCATGCCAAGGGCACTGAAACAGACCCTGCAAAGCCTTTGCCCCTTGTGCGCCCTGCAGGCAGCTGTGGTGCAGACACAGGCCTGCAGACCAGCATTGGAGGTTGGAACGTGCCTACACAGACCGAGCGGCTGCCTGTCGGGACTCAGGCTAGAATAGCACTTAGCTCTTTGCGCAGGCGTGCAGAGAGCAGAGTTGGGCGGGGGGGTATTAAAGCCTCCGCTGTTGCTGTGCAGATGCTAACATGGCATATTTTGACTGTCAGTGGCCGAGAAATCAGGAGGTGCCCCCAGAGATCTTGGCGGGTCTCCAGCAGGCCAGTCCTTTGTTGTTCCCATGTCCGCTACCTGTGAGTCAAACTCAGCCCAGGATGTCACCAGTCGTGGACGTCATGGCGTTCTAGCCACGTTTACAATGGCTCTGAATTTGGCCTGGTGGGTCAGTTGCTTTTCTGTAGCAAGATTCTGCCCTGTACCAATGGCAGGAGAGAGCCTCCAAACTTCACAGCATCTCGGGTCTTTGCTATGTCACTATTCAAGGCAAAATTATCCCTTTGCGCTGCACCGGTTCCCCTGGCATTCTGCTCTCTTGATTTGTCTGGAATTCCCTTGGCACAGCGTATGAGAATCTAGAGCCACCTTAGGGCTCTTAAGTGGGAGTCTTGCTTCGGAAGAAGTGTTTTATTTCTGTTCTGCAAATCCTGCTGCGTCAGCCTGCCCGCCGCGTACTCTGTAACGAAAGCTGAGCCTTGCAGGATTGCCAGAGCTGGAGCTGTGTATCTTTCCCCCCATCTGGGTTTCGCCCTCCATGTTCCCGGTAGCAGGGATCCAATGAACCATGAGGTTTGTGCCATTTCCAGGTGGCCCTGCAAAAGTGCTGTGCTCCTCCAAGCATCTCCGACCCTGCGTGCCAGCAGTCGAGCCCAAAATGCTTCGAAATTGTTGCACCAGCTGATGGGGCTGGTTTGAATTTGGGGGGTTTACTTCTTGCTAATTTTCTGCTCTCCGCAGGACCAGCTCTCGGCTGACATGTACAATTTTGTGGCCAAAGAAATAGACTATGCAAACTACTTTGAAACTGTAAGTGCCAGTGGGGATTGGGCTCTTCTAGCTTTGTCCTTTCCTTCTGCATGATGCCTCCCTGCATTAACAACCAGTCCCCCATTGAGACAGCCCTCCCCTGACCCCTCTCCCAAAGCCCTGTGGCAGGGCGTAATATCTGTCCCTTGTCTTTTCTCCAGTTAATAGCAGTGCAAGCAGAATACCATAGGAAGTCATTAGCACTTTTACAGAACGTGTTGCCTCAGATAAAAGCACAGCAGGGTAAGTGCGCAGTGTTTCTGAAACTGATTGCATGGTAAGCTTGAGCCAGACCATTGCTCTGGGCCCCCATGAAGCAGCAGCCCCAGTGACTAGCGTTACCTGGTACTCTGGGGTGTCATTTATCCCATTGGCTCTTGCTTGCCGCCAGAGGCAGGATCCTGCATAGGTTGGAGCAGAGGTTCTCAGTAGTGTGGTCGTTAATGTGGACCTGCCTTCCCCGGCCCCAGGACTGGGACTCCCCTGGTCAAAAGCAGATCTGCCCACCTCTGCTCTGAACTGGTTTGTGGAGGAGGAAATTCCCTACCATCTGCCCAAATCACCCCACCCCGAGCTCCCCTGCCAGGGAGGCACTTTTCCATGACAGCCGCCCCCACCCACCAAATCAGTTGTCCATCAGTTCTCCTCTGTCCTCCGAGTCAGTGCCCTGGCCCCTGTCACTGCAGCCCACACCCTGCCGCCAGAACTGCCTCTCACCCCACAGGGACTCCCGCCTGCATGCTGCCCTGCCTTGCCAAGGGCTTGTCAGCAACTCTGCCATCCTTTGCTCTGGGGCAGCGGCACGCCTGTCCTCCCACAAGGGTCCACTGCCCCCAAAGCCCCAAGGGAATCGCCCTGCACGCTTGCCTGCCATTGCTAATTGCACTCCCTCCACAGAGCTCTGAGCCTGGGCCCCACAGGGTCTCTCCTGCAAACCCCACCAAGTCCCTGCTCCTTTCCTTGGGGAGGGAAAGAGCCTTTCCTGTGAGTCTGTCCCACACAGGAGGTGGATTTCTTCCCCTCCCTTCGCCAGGGGGTAAACTGAGGCTGTGTCAGCATGCGACTGCTGTTGGGTAGCACTTTTGCCAGCGAATCCTTCCAGCCCTGGCGAGTGGCTCTCACCTTCGCAGCAGGGGAATGCTCCCTGCAGCAAAGCTGCTGCCTTTGGGAGGTGGGGGGTGGGCGGGTGGTTAAGCAGCCATGTACAGGTGGGCGTTAAGTATGAGAGCGGCCAGGGGGCCTTTGGGACTGGCTGCCAGCCGGGGTAGGGTTGCTTCCAGTGCCCCCCTTGCAATCGCCCAGAACGACACGTGCGGAAGAGTCTCTCTTCCAAAGCAAACGAGCCCTGAAGTGCCCAGTCCTGACCAGCAGCAGGCTCATTGGTTTATGGCCACAGGCTGCACGCACGGGGCTTTGCGGGTCCACACCTGGGCCCAGGAATCTGCCACTCTGCAAAGCAGCATTGTCCGCCCCACCCCCCAACCCTTTGAAAGCATCAGCGCTGCAGCTCTCAAGCCGAAGCTCGTTAGCGGTCAGGTGAAGGGCCCCAGGGCACCCCCATACGGGCTACCCCCAGGTTCCCCTGCCAGCCCCATTCAGGCTGACCCAGCAGCAGAGCCTGGGGAGGGCCCAGCATTGGAGTTTGGCCCTGGCGAAGCGGTACAAGGGAGAGCGATGGCACGCCCTGGCTCAGCTCCGCCCGGGCGTAGATACAGCTGACAGTGGGTTAGTCCCCTGCATGCAGAGATACGCAGCGTGGGGATGTGCCCCTCTGAACCTCGCAGTCGGCAGAGCTCCCCACTGGCAGAGAGACCGCAGGGTGGGGGGCTGGGGACCTGTCCTGCAGGTGAACGCACTCCCTGAACCCAGCGCAGGTCCCTCTCTCCCCTGCTCACTGCGGATCCATGTACAGAAGCCTGGATCGAGAAGCCCTCCTTTGGGAAGCCCCTGGAGGAGCACCTGGCCGTCAGCGGGCGGGAGATCGCCTTCCCCATCGAGGCCTGCGTCACCATGCTGCTGGAGTGCGGGATGCAGGAAGAGGTGAGTCGGCATCATTCCAGCTGCAGCTACGCCCTGGCTTAGCTCCCTCCTCCCCCAGCGCTCCCAGGTGTCTGAGCACCACTGTCAGTTGTGTGCCTTGCTGCCCGGAACATCCCTGACTCTGCTAAGCCCCCATTAAGGCCCTGCCCTGCTGTTGCCGCTGTGTCCAAACCCATGTGTGACAAACTTCAGGGGCAGGCCCTGGAAATCTTCAGGCAGCTCTTGTCACCAGCCTTGGGTTCAGCAGGGAGAGAAAATGTGGCAGCCTCCTCCCAGGCCTTCTCCAGACAGCTGCTGCACTGTGCTGTGATTTTCACTCAAGGGAAGTGGGAGGAGAGTGTGTGTGTGTGAGAGAGAGAGAGAGAGAACAACCACACACACCCCCAGCGCAGCACCTCACAGGGCTGCAAAGCACCTGGGTAAAGAGCAGGGTTGCCCAGAGCAGCTGCGCTCTAAACTTAGTGGTGTAGCCAAAGCCTCAGTCTGTGAATGAGCCTGCTCAGAACCAGCCCCCTTGAGTGATTGCAGATGTACCTGGTGTATGCTGGGGGCAGCCCCGCTGAGGCCCTGGCAGAGACACTGGTGGAGCCGGACCCTGGGTCCCTTGCTATGTCCCTTCGGCCTACAGTAAGGTGGCTATCGACACAGGCCGAACTCGGTCACGTTCTCGACGGGTGCTGTGGCCTTGGAGGCCCCTGGACTAAGCTGAGAGGTGCTGTGCGGAGGGGTGCGGCGTGCAGGGAGTGCAGGTGGAAATGGGGTGTGGTTTCCCATTATTTGGACCCACACCGCCCCTCAGACCAGTTCGTTTTCAGTGGCCACTCGCCAGATCTGCCCCAGGCTGGAGCTCAGCCTGCTCTGCTAGAGCTTTCGTTCGCTCGAAAGCCTGCTGCCAGGGAAGCCCCTTTCCTACGGCAGAGAGCGGTAGGGGAGCAGCCGGCCGATTGTGCTTGGACTCTGTCGCTTTCCTAGACCAGCTCCCTGCTAGCACAGTCCTGCCTTGCTCCTAGGGCACCTAGTTGCCTGTCAGTGGCTTGAGACCTAAGTAGTTCCTTGCCTGCAGAAACCACATTCCAGCTCTGAACCACGGAGGCAAAGGCGCCTTTTCTTCCTCCTTCCCTTGACACGCGAGCAGGAAAGACGCTTTACACACGGCGGGAGATGGAGGGGGTGATGCACAAGCAACGGTTGCAGTCCTCTTCTCACATTCAAACGGCAGGGACGGAGCGTGTGAACACGCAGCTGGCAGTCCTCCTGCAGTCTGGAGAGGCCGGGAAATGATGCACAAAGGACTGCCCCCTGCAGGCCCAAAGGAGTAACCCAAAGCTCAGATGTTTCTTAAGAGCTTGTTGGAAGTTCTCAGACGCCTTGGGCTGTAATATGGAATTGGGAAACTTCCGAGACCACACGTCGCTGGTCGTTTTCCGATGCTTCCCCTCCCAGTTGGGGGGAAAAAAAGAAGTTTCAAGCAGCTTTGCTTAGTGTTTTGTTGCCTGCAGCCTTGCTATGATGGAGAGAAGCTCCCGGGGTCTGCTCTACGCTACAGGTCTATATCGGGATCATTTCGTCACTCGGGTGTGAAAAATCCACATCCCTGAGTGACAGGCATAGTTGTCCCAGCCCACGCAGGCAGTGCAGTGTGGGCAGGTGAGCTACTGCCCCTCAGGAGGGTGGATTATCGATGCTGATGGGAGATGCTGTCCCGTCAGTGTCGTACCAACGTGCTACAGCTGCAGAGCTCTAGGGGAAGATGCGCCTTGAAAAGCTGAAGGAATGGGCGGGCCTGTTTGCAGTCTCCCCCAGGCGGTTTGATTCAGGGGTAAAACTTTCTCTTCATCATGACAGATGAGGGGTTCCCAAACTTTCCCCTTTACAGATGGATCAGCTGCTGGCATACCCTGTGTGATGAACAGAGTCCCAGGGGAGCCAGCTGAAGTCACTCAGGGCGCACTGCACAAAGCAGGACAGCCAGTCCCCAAAGCTGGGGCTTATTCCAATATTTGTACTCACCAAGCCAGCACAAAACAGCTTCTTTGTATTGTCTTATTGGTCAGTCACAGTCCAAAGTACATGGTGCCCTTAATGTCCCCAGCCTGAGGCTTCCACCCAGACACCCCAGCCCAAAAAAGTTCTACCAGTCCCAAGGGAAGGGACACGTCACCTTTCAGGTCGATGAATATTTCCATCTTGTCCAAAAGACACGCTCCCAGTTCATTCTTATTCACTAGATTACAATAAAGAAGAGCATATTGGTGAAAAGATCAGTGCACATGCTGCCAGGAGCTCAATTTTTGAGGTTCAGTTACATAACAGAGGTGGAGCTCTTATAGTTGCAAAAAGTTCTTTTAGTCCAAAGTTATAGTCCCAGGTCCACGTAAATGGTGATCTCAGCTAATGGCTGGAACCTCGGTCCTTGAGCCTCAGGTTTCCCCCCATCAAACCTCAAGCACAGCTCAGACCCCAAGGCAGGGGTCTGCAACCAAAAGAGCAAAAAGAGACATCTTTTCAAATTCAGTTACAGAATCAATCCTTCAAGAGCCGCAGTGCATGTGAATAGGAGACACTCCTTCGTAAGTAACCTTGCACCGTTCTCTTTGTCACATCTGTTTTAAGAACAGAGCGCACACGATGATCTGTGTCAGCTCGAAGGTTGTTACCCCCCCATCTCCAGGCTTTACCCATGGACCTTTCCCAGAAGAGAGGGCAAAGTTAGCCGAGCATAGATCCGTCGATTCTAGCTGCACAGTTGCCATAGCTAGAATTGCATATCTGTAGTCAACTTACGTCGCCTAGTGTCAACATAGCCTGTCAGTGTTCATTGAAGAGGCACCAAGATGTCCTGAGATCTCATTTCCTATGGCTTGGAGTTTTCCTCAGGAGCATCCCAATGGATATGAGACACAGATTCTGTCCAAAGGGACTCTGGGCGGGCCCAGTTGGCTCGTGACATAACCTTCTGTCCCGCAACCAGCACGGCAGTCAGCACCCAGTCATTTGTGTGTTGCACCATTCACACACAATTTAATGCAACCTTCAAAGAGAGAGAGGAAAAATAACAACACTTCAATCAAATTTCAGCATAAATGCTGGTGAAAGCTCTCTGGCCACGTGGCACGTTTTAATCAGATGTCTAATACTTCAATCAGATAACATCACCCCCCTGCCCTTCTTATCACTGATACTTCTTGTGTTCGTGGTAATGCTGCTGTCTTTAGCCGTCTGTCACTGGTGCACTCAGATCTAGTTATAGTACAGCGAATACAGCCAACAGAGCCCCAGCCCTTACTCGGTTCTGAGCTTGGTTAGACTGGAGGACTCCTGTGCCACCCCAGGCAAGAACACCACCTCTTATGATAGGCAGGTGCCAGGCTGAGGGATCTTCAGAGGTGTGCCATGGAGTCAGTCAGACATTGGTGCTTTTTCTCATTCTGCCCCCTTGGTCAGGAGCTGCTCCCCGTCAACGTGGGCAGAGCTACATCCTTGGGAGCTCCAGAGTCCGTAGGCAGCTCCCTTTCCATGATGAACCACAGACTTCCCTCCTGCCTCCCAACAAGCAGCTTCAGCCCCCCCTGCCCAACTTTTTTGGCCTGATGTTTTTCACCCGGAAGATACAAGGGGCTCCTAGCTGCACGTTCCTTGTGCTGTCTGGCTGACTGGCCCACTGGGTACATGTGGGGGTGGGCTTTGGTAGGAGTGGCCTCCAGGTCAGCCTATCCCACCCTCTACAACAGTGGTCAACCTGTGGCCCCACATGCATGTCCTCAGGGTTCCATGTGTGGCCCACAAGGCGTTGTCTTTGCTCACATGCAGGGTGGGAGCGATTGTCCTGACACAGGAGCTCTCATGATCATCTTCCCCAGGGGTGAGAGCTCCCATCTGCTTGGCTTCCAGCTCAGGCTAGGCCTCTTCTGCCTGAGGCCTCTGGGATCTGAAAGCCCACCCAAGCCATGGCTGCCTCTGGTGCTGTCGCCCTTAACAAAGGCCTGGGTGCCGCTGCTGGTTATGCCGGGGTCTGAACAGACAGCCTCTCGCTCCCCTGGAGCTGTCACTGTAGCCACAGGTCCCCGTCTGCACCTCATCTTGGGGACTGCAAGTTCACTACAGTTGCCAGCCAGAGATCCTGGCCCTTGCTGCAGAGGCTGGAGAGCTGTGGTGTTGGTCAATACCGGTACATGCCTTGCCGGGTCTCCTAGGGGCACAAGCTTATTTGTGCCGGCAGAGGGGACAGGAGTGACGAGTGGCGGCTCAGGGCACAGATACGTGAAGGAACGAAGGGCTTTCCGCAAAGACGCTCCTCACACCACGTCTGAGCTGCCTACTTCCCTTGTTCCTGCATCCCTGACAGCCAGGGAGGTACCTCTGCTCCGTGGGTGCCGATTTACACCAACTGAGGATCACAGCCTGTAGCTGCACTCCCGTGCGAGGTGTTTGTCAGGGGAACCCCAGGAAAGGGATTTCCTTGCTGCCTCAGTCGGTCGTGACGCTGCTTGGTGAGATGGTGACCCCGACTGGGTGTTAAGGTGGTACCTGGGTCAGTCTGCAGGGCTGTGTCCTTGGGGTGCTGCATTCAATGGCTGCCATAAGGTTAGCAGAGTCTCACTGGAACTAACTTCTCTCCTGTCTCCTTTGCCCAAAGGGTCTCTTCCGCGTGGCTCCTTCAGCATCCAAGTTAAAGAAGCTGAAGGCGGCTCTGGACTGCTGTGTGGTGGACGTGCAGGAGTACTCAGCAGACCCCCATGCCATTGCAGGTAGAGGGCATCACCCCCAGAGCTTCAGTAATCTGTCTGTCTGTCTGCTTCTCTAGAGATGCTCTTCCAGCTGAGGGTCTCCCCCTACGGTGCCCGCCGCGATGAGCTCACTCTTCAGCAGAAAGCACTGTAGCCTAAAGTCAACCTGAAAGTCTTCCAGAAGAGGAGTTTCTGATTCCGCAAAAGCCAAACGGATTGTGGGAATGTGTCACTCTCGAGGGCATTTTGTTCAGAACCGGGAAGCGAGGCTTTCTGATGTGGTCGGCCCGTTCAGGATGGAGCTGTTCGATTGGCCGAGTGGAAATGGCTTTCTGTCTCCGTTTTTTAAAAATGAGAGAATGGAAAGTTTCAAAAGCCAAGTTTGTAACAAACCTGTCCAGTTTTACCAACATGAAACATGCTGAGCGACCCAAACCGATATTTTTTCAGAATTTGTTTCACAGGAAAAATTGGAAACTTGGGAGATGGGGGAAGCCCCCATTTTAGAATGGAAAAAATGAAAACGAAAGAACAGCTCTCGAAACAGAAAACCCGTTTTCTCCTGGCATAGTTTTGATCAAATTGCTGATGCACCTGAGGGTTCAGACTTCCCCTGGCATGTCCTGATAAACAGATTGGCCAGTAAGGGTCTGTCTACGCTACAGAGTTGTTCTGGAATAGCTTATTCCAGGGTTGAATAGTAACAGAGAGGAAGCCGTGCTAGTCTATAAACTATCAAAACAAAAAGCAGTCAAGTAGCACTTCAAAGACTAGCAAAATGGTTTATTAGGTGAGCTTTCGTGGGACAGACCCACTTCTTCAGACCATGGCCAGACCAGAACCATGGTCTGAAGAAGTGGGTCTGTCCCACGATAGCTCACCTAATAAACCATTTTGCTAGTCTTTGAAGTGCTACTTGACTGCTTTTTGTTTTTATTCCAGGGTCGTTATTCCTAAATAAGATATTCTGGAATAACTCATCTACAGTACAGGGAAGCCCCAAAATAAGCAAAACTTGTTCCAAAATAGGCTCTTTTGTGTGTGGACACACTATTTCAGATTAGAGCTCCTGGAAGCACCACTTCTGGGGGCTCTAATACAAAATACTGTGTCTACACAGCAGCTTTATTTCAAAATAAGCTATTCCAGAATAGCTATTTTGAAAAAACTTCTCTGTGCAGATATACCCTAAAGGTTACATTTAAAAAAAAATACACCTAAATGTTAGGGTGCACATTCTGTTTATTTTAGTTAGCCAGCTTACGTGTCGTGCTGAAGCAAACCAGATACAGCAATAACCATGAGACGCTCCAGACGTGTGGCAATGAACGTGGGATGGGTGAATTGATAATTAAGTGGTTTTTCTATTCCTTTGTAATGGAGTTTCCAACCTGGGTGTAACACGTTCTGCTGTTGAACTCAGGGGTTTCTGAAGGAACACTCCTCCTTAGGAGCTTGTTAATTATCGATTCGGTTTGAATAAAACTCTGCATTTCAAAGAGGTCTGGATGATTTGGACTTCAAATGGCCACAATTGTAGCGAGACCTGGGCACTCGGACCCCGTAGGTCACTTTCGAACATGGCAAAGGTAGTGGACCTTTGCAATTTTCAAAGCAACCTACGGGATCCGAGCGCCCAGGTCTCACTACAATTGTGGCAGTCATGCACCTTCCAGGGGGTTAAGATGAATTTCCTTCCTTCATCCGAGAAGGGTTCCGTTCTCTTCCAGAGTTTGATCCTGGGAGGTGCTGAGCCCCCTAGGCAGCAGTGCTGGCTGTTGTCAGGAAGAGCGTTCAGTGCTTTGCAGGATTTGTTCTGCAATGAAATGAGGGTCTGACCTCGCTCCTGTTGAGGCCAGGGTTGTCCTCCCTCCAACCTCCCGGGGAAGAGCCCGTAGAGAGAGCAGGGAGGGACACGGACGTGGTGACTGTCTCATGAGATTACCAAGATGTTGTCGGTTTTCTTGCTTTGGGCTGAAATCACATTACAAGGCTGCTGGGCAGAGCTGGCAGCCTGGCCTGTACATGTCCTTGGAGGACTGAAGTCTTATGCCCAGGTACCAACCAAAGCCCTTAGACCTTGGCCCAGGGCTTGGCTAATGTTCCTTTCTGTCTCTTAGGGGCACTGAAGTCCTATCTCCGAGAGCTTCCAGAGCCTCTCATGACCTTCGACCTCTATGACGAATGGATTCAAGCTTCCAAGTGAGTCCCCCAGGCACTTCCCTTTGTCCTTGTCCTCTTCGTCTTCCTCACCACCACACAATCAAAAGCACAACACCTGTGGTGTCCCACACACCAGCCACGAGCCATGTGTAGTTGTTTGGCCTATTGAGCGTGGCTAGTTGGCCTGAACATTAAATATGTTTTCAGATTATTGCGGCTAGTTCGCTATTGTCGTGGCTACGGCTGCAGAACTGGTTGGACACCAGCGCACTAGAGTACAGGGGTGGAAATGAGTTCTATACACAGCCCGTGGTGGGAGGCATTTTCCATGCTGGGAGCTGCAGAGCCGCCTGCATGAGTTTGTTGTGCCCCTTTGACCTCTCCTCTGTGTTGTGCCTCCACCACTCCAGCTCCCAGGGGTTCTTCCGGAGACTGCTCAGCTGGCCCCCGGGCCAAAGCTGCAGGGACATTGACTGCTCTACAGGAGCGTGAATTGCAGCATGCTGTGACTGCAAACTGAACAGCACCCAGCATATGTTAATCGAGTCCTGGTTGAACAACGAGACATCCACCTGAACTAGGCTGCTTTTAGCTTTTACCAGCAGGGTCTGAGGAGGTCACTCAGAGCACTACATGCTGGAGCACCACATGAGATCAGAGTACCTCAGGCTGACCCCCAGGCTTCACACTGCTGTCCTGCTATATCCCCATGGGGCATTTCTGCCACCCCCTGGCCTGCCATGCGGACAAGCCCTGAGGTGGCTACCTGGATACTCCCCATGATGGGCGCACAACTCAGGTGGTATCTGTGGAGCAGAGATGGATTAAGGATAAACTGCCCTAGTTCAACAGTGGTATCCCTGTACAATTTCCTTCCCTCGGCTGCTGTCTCTCTCTGCTGCCAGCTCTGCACAGCCTCGGCTGTCTGTCTTGCTGGCTGCCTTGCAGCTGATCTGTTTTGTGTAGCGAGCAGGAAGGTCTTGAAGTGGAGGCAGGCTGCCCTTGTATAGAAATTCCCTGGCTCTAGAGCCAAGTGCTAGGGGAAGGGGGTTCATTCCCCTCTTTGAGGCAGTGCTGGTACCTGAGCCATTGGGAAGGCCTGGCTTCCCCCAGCTCGGACACAGAGCTTTGGCAGTGTGGGGTTGCACCACTACTTCCCTGGAGGATTCCCTTGTACTCAGCTCAGCAAACCTGGTGCCTCTTCCAGAGACAGGGCTGAGCAGTGGTGGGTGGTCAGAGCCTTGAGGTTGATTCTGGGCTGCTCTCTTCTTCCACATCTGAAAAGGGCATCTCTGTATTCACAGCAGATCCAGAACTGCCCCAGACTTGGGTCAGCCCCCCCAGCCTCTGGACTCATGCATTCCCCTTGAGCAGGGCAGGGGCCTGGCGGAGTAGGTAGGCTGGAGGCCTTAGGGCTGGCTCAGACGGCTGCAAAGGCAAGAGCTGCTTGCAAACTCAGGGCCCCACTCCAGATTTCAGACGTGCCCCAGTTGTCAGAGTCTTTGGCTCTGGGGCCTCGTCACTGCTCAACAGCCAGCAGGCCTGTTGGGAGGCGACCTGCCCCACTAATCCCAGATGACGCTTCCTTCCTAGCATCCAGGACCAAGACAAGCGACTACAGGCGCTGTGGAACGCCTGCGAAAAACTGCCCAAGGCCAACTACAACAACATCAGGTGAGTGTGCGGGGGGAGGGGGTGTGGCCCAGCGCTGCCCTGTCCCACCAGCGGATTTACTTCGGGTGTGGTTTTTAAGCCAGACTCATTAGACTGATGCCAAAGGCTGTGTGGTTTAAACCGCCCTTATTCTGGTTTGACTCGAGCCAATTAATAAGCGCATCCCTGCCCCTCCCTGCCCCCAGCGCACGTGCATTCTGGATGCACCGACGTGCATTAGCCCCATGGGTAGCAGCTTGTGCTTGGAGCTCTGGAGGTCACCAGTTCAGTTTCCGGGTGTAGACCAAGTTGGTGGCTGTCACCCACCCACACCACCGTTGGCACTGTGGAAGCTAGTCAGTGAACCTGGGACCATTTGCTAGTGCAGACAAGGCCCTCGTGGGCCGGCAGGGGCTCTCCCCTCCTCAGAGGCTGTCTGTGGGCTCTCTGCATGCCTAGCTGTACCTGGCCAACCCTGCCTGGGCCCAGCTCCCCTGGAAGCTGGGCCTTCACCTCCCCGGCGAGTGCTGCTGCAGGAGGCCAGGAGACAACTGGTGCCCTGGGGCTCTGTGCCGGTCCCCATGCCCAGAGCCTGAGGGGGGAGTGGACCCCTCAGGGAGCAGGGCTCAAGTAGCGTGAGTCGCATGGGCCAGAGCTGGAATGTTCCCGGAGCGGCCCAGGGCTCGCGTCTGCCCTAGCCCGCTACTGAGCATGAAGGTCCCAGCGCACCTGTGGCAGGAGGGTTGTGGGTTCCCCGCTTTGCCCTACCCCCCTCAGCCCGCCTGCCTGTGAGCTGAGCTCAGTGGTGGTGGACAAGCTCCCGCACCACTTCCGGGGGAGGACTACCGGCTGCGGCCTGGCTCCCGCCTCTCCCAGCCTGTGGGGGAATCGGAGCGTCCAGCTCCTGGTAGCCCGGGATTGTAACGCCAGGGCCCCTGCCCTCCTGCGCCTCAGCCCTCTAACAGGGGCAAGCTCTCCTCGCTGAGCGCCCACGGAGCTAGCGGCACCTGGTGGGGTCACCCCGCACCGGTTCCCTGAAGGAGACCAGGGTGCAAGCAGCCCTCCGCAGGTCACAGGGACGCCGGCTGTGGGGATGCCTGCCCGGGCAGGGGCCGGAAGAGCCCTTCTCGCCCACATTGTGAGGGGTTTCTGGGGGGACACCCACTCCCATCAGATTTCGATAGCCTTTGGGCACGTCAGGCCCCTCAAGCATGGCCCCCTTACTGTGCAGTGGTTAACGAGGGGACCCTGAGCCTCCATCCTCTGACTCTGCCGGCCTCCAAGGTGTGCTGCACAGCCCCACTTGCCCAGGCTTTGGGGGAAGGGCATGTCCAGAAATCGCTCTCTCTCGGGCAGGGCGGGGTTAGCAGGGGTGCTCCCTGTAAGCTGAGTGCTCGGGCGGCCGCTCAAGAGAGACTCAGAGATTGGCGGGAAGTGGATTTGCAGTCAGCCCCAGGTAGAACAGGGTTTCCTGCTCAAGTCTGTTTGCTTGCCAAGCAGCCTGGTCATAGCCATGAAAATCCACCAGGGTTGCTAGCTCCGTGTGGTTCTGTCTCCACGCCACGCAGCAGGGGAGCGGGGAAAGTTAGCCGGGGAGGCTGAGATCTGGGACTCTGGATTCTCTCCCCAGCTTTGTCCGGGCTTGTGGAATGGCCTGGGACAAGTCAGCAGGATTGTGAAGCTTGAGAATGGCTTTGGGGCCCCCGAGGAAGGATGCTGGGAGTAGGCAGCGCGAGGTGCTGATCTGGTGGTGGGTCATGGCGCTCACTGACGTGCTGGTCTGGAGGCGCCTGGGGAGCAGCCTTGTGTTCAGGGCGGGGTTTCGCTGTGGCTGTTGGGTGCAGAGGAAGGCAGTTGTGGGGAGTGTGCGCTGCAGCCCACAAGCTGAAGTGATGCACCAGCCTCACCCTCTGCGCCTCGGTTGCCTCTTCCAGGTACCTGGTCAAATTCCTGGCCAAGCTGACAGAGTACCAAGGTGCTAACAAAATGACACCGAGTAACATGGCGATAGTGCTGGGTCCCAACCTGCTCTGGCCTCAAGCAGAAGGGTAAGTGGCATCCGCTGGCGCACACGGGCGTGTAACGGTGCGCGGCCCACGGGGGCACGCCTGCTATGGTCACTGCTAGCGAGCCAGGCCGTCCCAGCACAAGTGGGTCCCCAGCACCTCGGCTGAGCTGGTGGCTGTCACACACACGCTGGGGAAGGCCGGATGGAGCAGCTCCCTTGGCGTGGGGCCCAGCTGGTGAACTCGCAGTTCCTGTTCCCCTTCAGCCTGGCTGGCCACGGAGCTGGGGGTGCTCGGCACTCCTGGCAGTCAGGCCGCTCCGGCGTGGCGTGTTTCGAAAGCCCTTTCTCGAAGCGGAGCTGACTCCAGCACTACGGATGAGCCCATCCCTTGCCCAGGAGAGCATGGCAAGCTAGAGACAAGGGAGGCCTCCCAGCCGGGGGGAGAAGGAAGGAGGTCTGGGCTGGACAGTGTGGCCGGCTGAAGTGGGGAGGAGGGGATGTTCTGGGCCTGAGAGAACAAGGGGCTGCCCCGTGTGCCAAGGGAGGTGAAAGGAGAGAACTGGGAGTAGCAGAATCGCGATTCCGATGACAGTTCTTGGAGCTCCTTTGAGGTGGCAGGTGCCACAGCCGCGAGAACCTGTGCTAATGGGACTGCCAGGGTCTCCCTTTGTCGCAGGACTGAGTTAACTGACCGTTGGCTCCCTGCCCAGTGCTGCTTTATTTACTCCCTGAGGTCAGCCGTGTCTGTCCCGTGGGCGTGACACCAGCGTCCCGGCAGTCATGGCTTCCATGCTTCCTACATGGACGAAAGGGAACTGCTCCCTCTTGTAGTTGTTCCACCGCCCCATGGGGTGATTCTCCCAGCCACCCAGCTGCACTTGCCCTGTGGGTTAGCCAGACGGGTGCTCACAGGTGTGACGATTTCATGGCCCCGAGCCGGTCTATCTGTATTTCCAGTGTAGGCCTGGGCTCAGGGTCCATCCCGTCCCTACACTGTGGCTATGTCCTGTTGTGAGCCAGAGCATGAAGATGAGCTAGGGAATGATGGGCCATGAGTCACTCTGCTGGCGTGAACGGGGGTAGAAACAAACTCTTCGCAGAGCTGGGCCAGCCGAGGGTCCCTCCCAGAAACATCACAGCCGTTGGAAAGCGTGTCAGACGTCGCGCACTCAGTTAGACGCAGGGAGTCCCTGAGGGAGGCGCGTTCTCTCGCCAAGGTGAAGAGAGGCCATTGAGAGGAGAGGCATGGCAGTGGTTAGTGCCTCCCGGGCCTGCCTGCCGGGCCCTTGCACACCCAGCACTGGTCAGCATTACTGCTCTCTGCTGGAAACTGGAAGAGCGGGAGAGGGAGGGATCTGCAGGGTAGAACCGAGGGGCGCCGGCCGAACTGTGTGAGCCCAGGGTGGCTGTAGGGCAGAACCGAGGGGCGCCGGCCGAGGTGTGTGAGCCCAGGGTGGCTGTAGGGTAGAACTGAGGGGCGCCGGCTGAGGTGTGTGAGCCCAGGGTGGCTGTAGGGCAGAACCGAGGTGTGTGAGCCCAGGGTGGCTGTAGGGCAGAACTGAGGGGCACCAGATGAGCCATGTGAGCCCAGGGTGGCTGTGGGGCAGAACCGAGGGGCACCAGATGAGCCATGTGAGCCCAGGGTGGCTGTGGGGCAGAACCGAGGGGCGCGAGCCCAGGGTGGCTGTGGGGCAGAACTGAAGGGCGCCGGCCGAGCGTTCGGAGGATGCAGGTCTGATACCTTGGACCTGCACAGGAATTCCAGTCAGGACAGTGGCGCTCTAGCGGGGCTGTGCTGGAAGAGCAGGGTGACCATGTTGGATCTCGCACCTGTTGGCTTCAGCCCAGGCTATCAACCTTCACATCCGTGAGCCCCCCCATTGCCTGTGCTGAGCTGTCTCCCCTCACCCCCCCCTGCAGAAATATCACGGAGATGATGACGACGGTCTCCCTGCAGATTGTGGGGATAATCGAGCCCCTCATCCAGCACGCGGACTGGTTCTTCCCGGGAGGTAGGCCGTGCCCTCCAGCCCTGCACTGGGGCCCTGCTGGTGCTGGGAGACCATAATGAGCTGGGGAGGGGGAGCGTCCATTGCCCAAACCAGCTTGGAGGCCAGTGACCATCCGCGTCCTGGTGACCAAGCTCTGCCGCCGCAGCCGTTCGTACTGCTGGGCAGAGGAGGTGAAAGCTGGGTGGGCTGGGCCCTGGTGATGACGTTCTTGCCCCAGGGCAGCGCTGGGCCCTTGGCGAGACCAGAGCCCGGTCCGCTCTGCGATTCAGGCTGTGAGGCCGCCGGGCTCTGCCCTCCGACTTGGCAGCTCTGGTGGCTGTGGAGGGGGCTCTCCCTGTGTGGCCCCACAAGCCTCCTGTTCTCCGTGGCTCAAAAGGGCCGAATTACCTCAGAGACGATCCAGTCCACCCCCAGTGAGACACACTCCAGCCATCTCTCCCCTCCATCTCCTTACCTGGGGGCTTACAGGCCCCATCCCGCAGGGAGTCAGGGGCTGGCTCCCCTCGGGGCTCTTCCACTCACCCGCCCCCTCTCTGGTGTCCCCGGCGGTGGGAAGGGCTCTGTGTCCGTCGCCAGCATGGCACCGCGAGGCCTGGGCCACGGCCGTTCCGCTAGGTGCAGCCCAGACCGGAAACGTCCGTGTTAACCCTGCGCTGCCCCGCACCCTCTGCCTGGCCTGTCCCTGCACGACACGCGGCTCTCTCGCTTCCCCAACCAGACATCGAATTCAACGTGACCGGGAACTACGGCAGCCCCATGCACGTCAACCACAACGCCAACTACAGCTCCATGCCTTCCCCCGACATGGACCACTCGGACCGCAAGCAGCACGACCAGGCCCGCCGCCCCCTCAGCGTGGCCACGGACAACATGATGCTGGAGTTTAACAAGAAGGACGGGTAGGGCCTCTTCGCTTCGTTGCTGGGGCTTGGGTTGCGTTTTAAGCCCGTTACAGCCGACTGAGCAGGAAGAGGCTGTGGCTGACATAGTCTTGGCCATGGGACCTGCTTGGGACAGGGGCCCATGGGCCCCGTACGGTCATACCTGGCATCCTCCATGCTGGTGAGCGCAGACAGCTCTCTTGTTCCTTGCGCTCTCCCCTGCTCCGGACCCCTCTGCCCTCGTGGGTCAGCTGACTTTGAGCCCTTTGAGATAGGAGAAGAGTCACTTTCTCTCCCCTGCCCCTCAGCCGGTGGGGAGTCAGGTTGGACACACGAGACGGAGGGCTGAGGAGAGTCTGGAGAGCTGGGCATGGAGGCAGAGCTCCAGAGCCCTTGTCCTGCAAGGGGCTGGCTGGAGGCATGGGAGATGGGGCAGAGGGTGTTCCACCTGAACCAGGTCACGTCTGTTGAGCTAAGGAACCACGGGGCAGTGCTTGCGTCTGAGGTCGTCAGGCACGAGAGAGGCTGGGGCCAAGGCAGGGGTAGAGAGTGGCATTTGCCTTCATGAGTGCTTAGGGGGTGTTGTCCTCGTGGGGCACAAGAGATGCACACCAGGCAAATATTCCCCTGTAGCTCAGTCAAGACCAGGCTCCCCAGCTGGCCCAGCCCGGCCCAGCAGAGCCTTTTCGGGAAGCCCCTCTCCTGTGCATGTCAGTGGCTGCCATGACAGTGTGATTGCCAGTCCCAGAGAAACACGCAGGCCGTGCTCCAAGGGGTACCCAGTGACCCTGAGGCCGGGGCCTGGTGTGAGGAACTGCCTCAGGCTCAGCTTTGGGAAGGAGATGGGCACTGCCCTGGGGGTGTGGGAACAGTGCGTAGTACGGAAGGATCTGTGCCGGCCCCGCAGAGCTCTGGATCAGTCCACGGACCTGCCCTGGGAGCTCTCCAGGGGCTACTGCCTTGTGACTGTTCCACCCTGGGGCTCTTTGCACTTGATCATATCTAAGCACTTCCCAAGAATTCCTTCTTCCCTTCCCCCGAGAGGATGGGCATGCGTCCCCTCCCCGCTTAGAGAAGGGTGTCTGATAGGATGTCACTTGGGCCATCGTCCCCTGAAGGGGTCCTTACCGCCTGCCCCAAACCTCTTGGCCTAGCCGCTAGAAAGCCACCCTCCCGGCTCCAACATAGCCGGTGAGGAACACAGCCCAGCTGTTTGCCCCCAGCCGAGGCCGGTTCTGCTGGCGTGCAGCTGGACACGTGGAAAATCTCGGGGGAACATCTGCAGTTCCCCGCGCACGAGGCGCAGCGCAGCGCAAGCCCAGCAGGGAGGGGAGAACTGGAGCAGAACGAGAACGCTTGGTAAATCAGCTGGGGAGTAGAGCCCAGAACCCCAAAGGCGCAGGACTGAGACAGGAGGAAGTGCACCGGGGCTGTGAGTTAGCAGCAGTCAGACCCTGCTGCCCAGCTGGATGAGGGCATCGTCTGCCTCAGGCTACTGCACTGCTGCGGGCAGTCTGGGGGTCTCAGAATCTCAGCCCTTCAGGCCCCCCACACCCTGTGTGCACCCCCCAGAGATGAACACTCAACTCTGAGACTCGTGACCCTTCCTTCCAATGCCCCCCACCACACGCACACCAACACTGCCCTTCCCAAGAGGTCCCATCCACTGAGCACAATCGTCTTGTGTTTGCACCTTCCTCTTCAGTTTCTTCCAGGGCTTCCTTTTCTGTTGAACAATCTGCTTCTCCTCCTCCTGCCGTAACCTGGCTCCAAAGACCTGCCCTCTGCTCACTGTGACCTTGGCCCTCTGAACTCCTTTCCAAACCGTCGCTGTAACCACTGGTAGTTTTTAGCCTTAGTCTCTTTTACACTAATATTTGTGTGTTTCTGTCCATGCAGCCTTAGGAAAATCCAAAGGTACGGTATCCTCTGGTAGCTACTCATCTGTGTTCTTAACGCCAAGCCAGTGCCATTTCAGCAGGCCAGGAGTTTAAAGTCCTTCCTGCTGAGCAAGCTGCAAAGCTGCTTTTTGCTACACCAAGGGAAGTCACAAGGCCAGTTCTGAGCTGGTTTTTCCCCGGGTGGAGCGGGTCTCAGGAGGCGGAAGCACATGCCACCTTTGGCCCTGTTACTGCAGGGGCGGCAGCCAAAAGAGCAAGATGACTTTTTTTTTTTTTTTTCAAATTTGGTACAAAGCCCAGTAATTCAAGAGCCGCGGTGCCGTGACTACGAGATGCTCCTTAATAAACAATGGCCAACCGTACTTTTTGTAAGCCCCGTCTGAAGCACCGTGCACCAGCGTATCCCACAACGCACGGCATGTGTTAAAGGGGGCGTTGCCCAACATTTCACATGCTGTTTGCCATTTCGAGGGGAGCTGTTCCGTGTTTGGCTTTCAGACGTTCGGTGAAATATCGAAAGTACTCAGGAGAGGTTTTTCACTTTGCCATGCTAGCGTCAGGAACCCCACAGAATTCCTTAAAGAACTGCAGGTTGCCAACCTCTGTGTTAGTGCGACCACCTTGAAAGCTCGCTGCATTTTCGGAAGAGTAAAGGCCTGTCTTCCTCCTGGGGGTGACAGGAAGCTTCCCTAGCTGGGAGGAGCACAACGGTGTCAATGCCCTCCCATTCGTGTTGGCTCCAAGTGGCTCACAAGTTGTGGCTGTGTGGAGCGCCCACGCAGCAGGGCAGCCATGGCCTTTGGCGGTGAAAACTTGTGCGGCGCCCTGCACCAGGGCTGCTCGCACAGCCGCCACACCTTCACACAGGCGGTGCTGGGCCTGCCGCAGCTGCTGAGCAAAAGACACGAGGTCTAAGGCAAGCTGGTCCCTGGGTAGCAGCGTCTCTTCTGGTCTCTGCAGGGTGGGAGGGGGCCCAGGGCAAAAGCCATTCCTTAACTTTGGGCCTCCCCCGTGGAGTCTCCAGTCTGTGCCCCTGACAGCGGAGGGCAGTCTGGAGCCTACCCACAGAGTTCTTCCAGCACCGTTCTGACCCTTTGTGGGCCGGTGCCCTGCTGGTGCAATTCCAATGAGGAACTATGGGATCCCCAGCATAAGAGGAGATTTTAAGGGGCCAGAACTGGATTGCGATTGGAAACGGGCTAGGACAGCCCTCCAGCGAGGGTCCTGTGCCAGACCTGGGTGCCTGTGTTTCATGAGGAGCCGTTGGGCTGCACTAACTCTGTCGGGAAGGGAGGCTGCCAGGAACCGGATGTAACGAAATAGGGTTGTTCCCCCACTCACTGCAGGCTGTGCTTTATTTCTCTGCTCTGAGCCGTAGTGCCGAGGTGGTAAGGGAGTGTCTCTGTGTTCCCCCAGCATGGGCGTCAGGGTGATGGACACATCTTGGGTGGCCCGCAGAGGCACCACTCTAGCTCGAAAAGCCTCCTCTACCCCACCCGCCCTGCAGCCCCCTGCACCGCCTTCCGATCTGTCTGCTACTCCTCAGTCACCAATTCCTGAGCAATCTCTTGATATTTCAGCTACTCCCTCCCCTACTCCAACTAGCTTCAGCTTCCAGCCGGGAGCTGAACGGACCAGGTAAGTCCGGGGGACAGCTGCTGCCACTTTACGTGGGTCTTGGGCCTCTGTAGCACACCTGTCTCCTTCTCACCTGCATGTGCCCTTTGATTTCACGCTTCTGTTTTCTGGTGTGTGTGAATCCAGGCACAAAATAATCCAAGACTGTGAGCACCCAGCAAACAGGAAAATCCTGGAGCAGTCTGGAGTCCCCATTTCCAGCTGGGCTGCAAATCTGGGCCTTTTGCAAAAGCAGAGGCTGGGTGCTGCAGGCAAATCCTCCCTTATCCATACTGCAAATCTGACGGGGGAATGTGTACTCACAATGCCAGAGCCTCACCCATAGGGGTACTGTGCAGAGGTCCTAGAAGAGCCCTTTGGAGCACTCCCATTCCCTGCTGGCCAGGAGAACTGGAGACGGGCTCCAGGCTGTCATGTGGCAGCCATGGTGCTGATCGTGGGGCTGCCTCTCTTCCTGTTTCTCAGTCCATCCCTCCTCTCCTGCTGCTCCCCACAGAGGGGCACTCCTTGGCCAGACTGATCCCACCCCTCGCCCTGCTCCACTGGCCGCAAGGAAAGTGACGGGACGCTCCTTTTGGGGCCTGTTAGGCTACACAGGCAACTCTCTTAATCACATCAGCATCTGGTGCACTCCTAGCCACTAACCCCTCTACCCTTTGCATGCGTGGGTGCAAACAGTCACCCTGTAGTTTTCCAGCTGTGAAATGGAGCATGAGCACATTCGGCAGCCCCCTTTTGGAGCCGCCTTTGCCAACGTGCTGTGCCGTCCTTTCTCCAGCCTGTCCCTTCGAGAACGTTCCCCCGCAGAGAGGGGCCCATTCTCTCCCAGAGCCTGCCTCCAAAGGCCATGGGCTTGTTTTGTGTGGATGGATTCACACGCAGCATCCTGGCCGGCAGCCGGAACACCAGGGAAGCTGTCGGGGGCAGTCACCCATGCGTGCAGGGAATGGGGCTGGCATGACTCCTCCGCGCTCCCAGTCTGTGCTTCTACCATAGCCGTGCTTCCTGCCAAGCTCCTACGGATGTTAGCGTCTAACGTGGTGCGTGTCGGGGGCTTGCCAGTACGTGGCTGGCTCGGTGTATGTGCCAGAGAGGTGCCTGAGGAGCCCTGGCGGTCCGGTAGAGAGCTCGCCAAATACAGGACCCACCATGGCTCAGTGGCTGAAAGCACCAAAAAAATCAGCTGTCCTTGTGCAGATGCCCTCTGCGCTGGGCCCGGGGTTTGCTCACAAACACGTGCACCTGAAGGGCTGGCCCCTGATGTGTTACACTGATGTAGATCTGGAGCAGCCGTGCTCAGGGTGGTGGTCACCCTGGATGTGCACTGTTGTAACAGAGCCTGCAGCCTGCCACAGCTTGCATGGTCCCGCCTCTCCTTATGTTAAACAGCCACGGCCCGCAGGTCCCACCTCCCCCAGTTGCACATGGTGGTCACCTGTCTTGGGTCCCAGTGTCCCTCCCAGTGGTATGTCGCACCTCAGCCGAGTTAGGTTTCTCACGTGTCACTGTCCTTTCCACCTGGCTTTGTGCAGATGCTACAGCATTAGCCTCAGTTCCCAGGACTGTAAGTCTGTCTCCCGTCCCACCCCAAGAGTCAGCCCCTGCCGGTGTCAAGCGGAGGGCACTTCTGTCCCAGCAGGTGGAGATCCCACCGAGTGCTGTCTTTGCATCTCCATCCTGCGCTGCCTCCCTCCTGACACCCTTCCTTTGGACATTGGCATTATGCTGAACGGAGACCCGGGGCGGGGGTGATGCAGACCCAGGGCCCAGCAGCTGACACAGAAGGTGGCAGCATTAGAGCCTCTTCCTTGCTGGCAGAGGGCTCTCCCTCACCTGCCCAGTGCGTGTCCTGGAGTTTGGAAAAGGCTTTTAGGTGTCGACTTTCAAGGCCTCAGCCCTGCAGAGCCCTGGAGATTTGCCTGGCCTTGTGTTTCAGCTCTGGGCCCTGCTGCTCTGCTCTAACTGCCTGGCTTGGGCCACCCTCTGCCACTCCTGCCTTGCCATTTTCTAGATCAGAGGCTCTCAGCCCCAGGCTGTACCCGTGGGCCTTGCAGCGCGGTGACTGCCCTTGGGCTGCCCTTCCCTCCTGTCCGGATGGCCTGCTGAGCTAGGCTCAGGGTCCACTTCTCCTTCAGCCATGAGTGCTCAGACCTTCTCTGGCGCTCAGCTGCCTGGGGCCAGTTCAGGGGTGGCGGTGAGCACAGGCTGCGGTCTGGTCTCCGGTTCCCCGGAGTGAAGCATATTGCTGTGGCTCCGTTGACCTGCGTAAGTGAGCTCAGACCCCTGCCCAGTGCCAGCGTCGCCCCAGGAGGCCGGGCCCCGCTGCTCGGCCTCCCAATTCCGCCCCAGCACGCGCTGCAGCCAGCAGGCCCTGGGCTCTGTGTTTCTCATGGTGGTGGTGGTGGTTGTAGCTGCTCCTCTTTGCTTCGCTGCCAGCCTGGCAGCGCCGGGTGGGTTCTTCCCTGTACCAACACTTCTGCTCTTGTTTTTGTCTGTCTGTCTGTCTGTCTGTCTGGACGTTTTGCAGCACGGCTGATGTGTCATCTAGGTGGTTGGACTCCTGTTACGACTCCCCTTCCCCCGAGGATGACAGGCCCCCCCCTTACCCCAGCTATCAGCACCTCCACCATCTCCATCCCCAGGCTCGGGCCGAGGCCCCCTCGCCACGCTGTCGGTGGCTGGGGCACAGCCAAACTCTGCCTCCCCGCTCCTCCTCCTCCTCTCCCAGCCCTCAGCTGCTTGACATTAACTCGAACCTGAAGCCCTGCGCCCTGCACCTCCCCAAGCAGAGCTCCCTCTCTGAACCGCATGCGCTAGCTACTAATCTCGCCGCTCTCCCCAGCAACCCCCCACTTGTCCTAGCCAAGCCTGACCCGCCCCTGAGCTCAGCCTCTCCCCCCTGGGCCAGCGACAGAGGAGCCGGCCTGACTAGGTAAATACCCAGGTGTCGGGGGGCGGAAGGGCCAGGCGGGCAGCTGCAGGGTTAGAGCTGCAGTGGCCAGACCCAGCAGCCCAGTCTGCCTGACTAGCAGGGGTCGGCGCTGAGCCGCTTGGGAAGGGGGTGGACAGAGTCCTCTGCGGGCACTGCGGCCTCCCTGTCATGCCCCAGAGCCAGCCTTTCCCCACCACGACAGAGCTACGCCACAAGGAGTCGGAGTACAATGAGTGGCCAAGGCCAGAGCACACGGCTGTCAGCCCCGAGCCGCCCCCTGCCCCGGCGGTGCGCTCGTGAGCTGGTGAGGTGGGCCTGCGTGGCTGGCGCCTGGCCTGCATTTGCTCCTGCTGAGCCATAACATCGCTGCCCGGTCCCGGTCTGGACCCCTCTTTTTGTTTCCTGACCTGCGTAGCTGGGGGTGAAGGACTGGACGTGGGAGGGGAGGTTTATCAACACACCCACTAAAACACCCAATCCACAGGCCAAGTTCAGAGAGTCATTGGGTCCAAGGCAGCAGAGCCCCGTCGATCCGCTGCCCCGAGTCATTCCTCCAGCCCTTCCTAGCCGAGGGGAGCTCCCCCGGTGGGGCAGCGTTTGGGGCAGGGAAGGGTTTTTGTCTTGCTGTGCGCCATGCTGTCCTCGCGCTCCGCCTGCTTGCAAAGACGTACGCCCGGCTTGAGTCCAGCGTGTCGCGCGTCTGCAGAAGCCGCTTCTGTCGGGCGGGGGGCTTTGCCCGGGGAAACGGCCGCTCTCGGGGAGGATCGTGCACCGGCGAATGGCCGGGATGTGGCGGGTTCACTGAGTGACCCTGCGCTGTGGGGCAGAGGGAGGCCCATGTGGCGGCTTCAAAACAAAGGGACTTACCCGTTTTCCTCTGTGTTCCTCTTCGTCTGTTTGCAGTACTTTAAAAGCCAAGGAGCTGTCGCCTGACTCTGGGCAGAAAGGCAGCCCCAGCTCTGGCCACGCGGCCCCGTGTGGGAGCTTCCAGCCGGCAGCCAGTCCCACTCAGCAGCTGTCCATGGAGCAGAGCCCTCATGCCCTGCGCAAAGGTATTTGCTGCCTTCCCGGGGCAGGCAACAGCACCGGGTGCGCGGCAGTGCATGGACACTCACGCCATGCTGCAGCGGTTTGGAAGTGTTTCCTGGTGCCAGGGGAGGTGGTGTGACATTTGCCTGGGCCTCCACTGGGCCGCTCACACAAGGACTGGTCCTGTGACCACCCGCTATGTACACGAACCCCACTTGCCTCGTGCTGGGTTCTTTCTGCCAGTTCTACAGCAGAAGCTCTCTGCCGGCGTCTCTCCAGGCAACGCGCCTCCCGTGTGGCTCCGCAGCAATGCCCATGTGCTTTGCTGAGGAAAGGGCACTTTTGTGGATGGCATGGCTCGGTCAGTCAGGGATGGCCCCGCTCTCGCTCCCAGCTGGCAGCGCTGTGCCAGCAGGCGTTTGTTCGCGGTTTGGGTTGATGAGGGCGATTGAAATTCAGGCTGGGCCAGAACCTGAGCTGGTGCCAGTCAATTTAGCTCTGTTTAGTCAACAGGGCTACACCGCTTTAGACCAGCTGAGGATCTGGCCAGCAATGAAATTCAGATTCTTGCTTTGACGAAGGCTGTTGCAGAATTGCAAGCGCCAGAGATCCCCCATCGTCTCCCTCAGCGCAGCAGGGACGGGGGCTCATGGCTGACTGGTGGAGCTGAGGAATTCCTGCCTGGGTCGGCCAAACTTGCTTTGTTTTTGGAAGGATCTGTCTGCAAGCACACGGGTCAGACTCCTTTGTGCGCTCGAATGAGCGGTACGGATGCGCCGCGGGGCGGCTGGAACTTCCCACCCAGAAGCAGAAATTCCGTGGCCAACTCATCAGTTCTTGTCAAATCCCCAACCTGCCCTGTCTGGACAGACCCTGGGTTGGAGAAGCATCCAGATGGAGTGCTTGTGCAAACCCCCTGGTCCTTGGGAGGTCACCTGTTAGACAACAAAAAATTCCCAGGAGCATCTACAAGGGCCAGGTTTTAAAAGGCATTTGGCTGCTTAAAGGTGTAGCTTGGCACCTGGGGAGCGTTCCAGATGGACTCGGGTACTGAGAAGCCTTGCAGTGCAGTGAGGGAACTGATGTGCCTAAATCACTTTTGAAAATGGAAATTGGACTCCTAAGTCACTTAGGCACTCTTGAAAAGTTTGTCATTGTCTTAATGAAATCGCCCTCAGCCCTTTGATCAATGGTGCTTTCAGCTCCTGGAGTTGTGCCCTCCCTGCCTGGCGTGGGTGGCCACAGAGCCAGAGGGGCCTCCTGTAGTGTGAAACCTCCAGCTGGGTGAAGGGAAGCTGCACCCCCAGTCCTGCTATCTGGGTGTGGCTCCTTCCTGCTGTCTTCCACAGCCCCTCTCCGTGGAGCTCAGAACCCAGCTCAGGCGGCTGCACAGAGGCTCCTAGCCAGCTGGAGAGCAGGGGGAGTGTATGGATGCAAAGCTCCTGCCAGAGAGATCCAAGGAGTTCATTCATGGTTAGGAGCAGCCAGTGGCACTTGCTGGATGAAGCGAGTGGTCCCTGCAGGGCACTGGCAGGACCTGCCTGACAAAATCATTGTTCCGGGCAGTGCAGCTGCCAGGCATGGGAGACCGGCTGGAGTTTGTGTCCCTTTGCTCCTGGGTTGGCTTTAACTCAATGTTCTCAAGTCTCCAGTTATTCTGGGGGCTTTGGGAGATCCCTGGTTCCAGGGAGTCGGGCACCTCCACCACAGTCCCTATTATGCACTTACTGGGGCAGTTTAAGGGCAAGCTGCATCTGTCCTTCCCATGTCAGCGAGGCAGGGGCCAGCTTGAAATGATCAAGAACACGCTGAAGCCACAGGTCTCAGCAGAAGTGAAGGACAAAGCTCGACACTTGGAGCCCTGGTGCAGATGGCGGGGGGACAGCCTGTTCCTGAGAACACCAGCGGGAGGATGTGTAAGGACGCATTTTGCGTGAGCAGCTGCAGCCTTTAGCAGATACGGCTCTTTGTAACGGGGATCCAGCCTAGGCCTTGCTTAGCTTTCTCTGGTGTAACCGGGGGCGGGGCGCACGCAGTCTGGTCCATGGAGCTGATGAGGGATCTGCTACTGCTGCGAGCTAGTGGCCAGCTCCAGTAGCTTGGCTCAGAGCTGCAGGAGGAGTACAGTGTGTGCCTGGCGAATAAGTGCAGCTCCTGGCTGTGTGGCAGCACGAGAGGCCAGCTTCTCCCCGCCGGCGTAAGCCGTGCTAAGCACCTCCTGGCCTGGGCTTTGCTTAATCGCCTCTTTCTCTTTGTCTTCCACAGTTTCAAAGAAGCTGGCTCCAATCGCTCCCAAAGTGCCCTATGGCCAGACAGGCGGTATGGCCAACCAGTCCACAGGACAGCCGTCCCCCGTCAGCCTGTCTCCCACCCCTCCGAGCACCCCTTCTCCCTATGGACTGAATTACCCACCCAGCTACTCGCTGGCCTCGGGCCAGCTCTCCCCAGCAGCTGCTCCTTCTCTGTCTTCTCCTCCTTCCCTGACCAGCCCTTTAACCAAGTCTCGACCCGCTCCTAAGCCAAGGCAGAGGCCCACGCTGCCACCACCGCAGCCTCCCACACCAACCCTGGCCGGCACTGGCTCACAGTCCGTGGACCACACCCTGCTAGACGACATGTCCCCCGGGGAGAGCATGTCCACAGGTAACCGAGACATTCGCTCCGCGAGCTCTGCTGAGGTCCCCCGCAGGTTAGCTGAGAGGGTAAACTCAGGGATGCTGGAACTCACTGTGCTGCAGGCAGTAGGAAGAGTCAGTGTGAGATCCGAAGCCGGTGGGCCCATGGCCACATGCTGCTGCTGGCGTGTAGGTCCAGCACCAAGTTGCAGGCTCTGTAAGATGCTCTTTATAGGAAGGAGGGGTGGGGCCATGTTTTCACTCCTATCTCGGCGTCCCCCTGGGAAGCGGGGTGATGCCTTGGCAGGGTGATTGCTTACAATAGCCCCAGCACAGACAGCTGAAATGGCAAGACACCTGTGTGCGAAAACACAGCTCTCTTCTGCCCCGTGCTGCAGTGGCCACCGCCCCAGCAAGTGGAGGTTCCCTGGGGAACCCGTGGTGCCACCTGGAAGCCTGGGAGTGCAGCAGGTGGGACCCCTGGTGCGAGCTGGCTTGCAAAGCAGGCTCAGGCGTCCTGGTCACTCCAGCTTAGACTTCAAAGTCACACGGGCTTCTGTTGTAACCCATCTGGCGGGATCGTCTCCTTACTGCAGGCCGTGGTAAGTCTTAGTTTGCTCCCGCAGTGGTTTAGAGCTGCCCTCCCACCCACATCAAGCAGAAGTTTTGCAGCGTCCCCTGAGACCTCCAGGTAGGTGGGGGCGTTGACCTAGAAGTATAGCGTGTAGTGGAAGGTAAACTGGCCCAGTGACCTTAGGATGCTGACAGCATCAAGGCCTATCTGGTGTCCCTTTGCCTGCTCCAGGGACAGGTCGTGGTTTTGGGGTGAATCTCATGGCTTATGATGACGAGAAGCATGCTTTGTGCAGTTGGGAACCTGGGAGTCCTGGCTTTCCATTGACGTATAGGGCATCGCTCTGCCCAGGATAGTTCATGAGAGATCAGATGTTATTTCAGTTGTACTCTTGCATGTCTGATGACTCCTGTACTTGTCGAATAGCACTGGTGGCCCAGCTAGGCCAGGCCTGAAACGCTTGCTCCACGGGCAATGGTACAGCTGCCCCCTCATGCGCCAGGGTTTTAGAACAGGCGATGGTAATGGGGAGTGGCTGGTTGAGTCCTGGCCATGCAGGCGTGGGCAGTTGGACTCTCTAGACCAGTGTTTCCCAATTGTATTTGGCTACGGAACCCTTTTAAATTCAGAAGAACTTTGCAGAACCCCAAATAACAGTCCTATGTAGCTTAACCCCTCCTGGACCCAACCCCCTATCCCCAGGCTTAACCCACCTCAGCCCCCAACCAGCCCCCAGGACTAACCCGCCTGAACAAACTCTACTTGAGTTAGCGCCTCCCATTACCTCCTCCACCTTAGCGGATGAACCTACCTTAGCCACCGCTGCTCCTCCAACTTTAGTCCTGGGGGCCTGATTTCATTGGCCGCCCTATGGCAACTCGAGAGGCCAGTTGCAGCCAATGAAAGGCAAGGACGATGCAGGAGCTGCAGGGCCCATCTGGCTCCCCTTGCCCCGCCCCGCCCCCATTGCACGTGTGCTGGCTACTTTGCGGTTGAGGGGCTCTCTGCAGCTCCCTGCCCTGCCGCCGCTGAAATAATGGAACCACACTCAGATGGTTTAAGGGCCGGATCCCTCCTGCCAGCCATTAAGCCAATTAGCTTTAGTCCTGCTGTTCCAGCGGCGGCAGGGCAGGGAGCCCCAGAGGAGTCAGCAGAGTCCGGAACCACAACTGACTCCTTAGAGCTGCCTGCAGCTCGGGAGCTGCAGGTTGTAACCGGTGTTTCCACTTCGCAGAGCCCCGGCTGGGAACCACTGCTCCAGCCTGTAATGGACTCGTCCTGTCAGTTGCACTGACAGCTCTGAACCACCTCTCTATTGTGCTCCTATCTCCTTGTTGCTGCTTATCTGTGTTTCCTTTTCCCCACCCCTCCTGTTGTGTCCTTGCAGCTGTGTGAGGCGCGTGGTGCAATATTGGATAGGTGTGAGGGGGATTCTCAGGGTAAGCTGGAGTTCCCGTGCTAGCCCCTGCTCTCCGGCACTTGCCAAGCTACCTCCCTCCCCAGTGCCCAACTGCCATCCAGTGGCTGGCTGCGGCGTCAGGTCCCCACTAAGTCCATCTCGCGCTCTGGCCTGTGCATGGGGCTCGCTGGCCTGGAATTGCATGGCTTCCTGGGACGGTGACCCTCTCACGAGTTCGCCGATAATCCCCTTATTAGTCGTCTCGTTCGTGTGGCTTCTCGGACCCATGGGCCTTTGTTACGCCCACCCCCCGCACCGTCCCATTTGTGCATTGAAAGCGAGAAATGCAAAGTCCTGTGGCCAGCCCCCGACTTTCCCCTCCCTGTGCGAGCGGCTCCCTCTGCCGTGTCCTGTGCTGTTTATCGGAAGGGATGTCATGATACTGCGGCTCCCCCTGGCCTGGCTGGCAGGGATACTGTCAGGGCGTTTTCCAGGGAAGGGGGCAAGCAGCAGCTCTAGGCAGTGCTCGGTTATGCAGGCCAGGAGCGCGCAAGAAACGAACAGCATCCTGCAACGGCCCTGCACCTGCCAGAGCCTCGTGTTGGGGCACCCAGTGAGGCTGGCGTGTTAGTCCCCTGGGGTGGGGCTGGCAGCTGGGTTAGCAAGTCCCTGCTGTGCGCACCTGTTGACCAGCTAGTGCAGCATGGGCGGAGGGGGGTCGGGGCTCCGTCGAGCGTGGAATTGTTGTTCCTGTCTCCAGACGAGTTCATATGATTGCTGTTTAGTTCTGCTAACTACCTGCCTTGTAACCAGTCATCCAGGCCTCCCACAAGCACTCCTTTGGGTTCAGACATCAGTGGTTTGCCCCAGGGACCAGCCCCAGCGTTGCTAGAGCAGCTAGACTACCATTTGCCAGGCTGCCGGCTAACTTAAAGGGCAACAAGCACAAACTCTTCAGTCTAGACAGGCCGAAACCACCGCTTGGCGCTGCAGCTGTGACGGCACAGCCTGGTTTGCTGAGAGCTAGGCCCCTTCCTCTCAACGCCGCTTAATGCCTGAAACCCGCCCTCTGCTCCACCTCTTCCCTTGTGGCTGCGTGCCCCCTCCCACTGAGCTGGGCTCCCCCTGCCCTGAGGCTGGCATGGGAGCTGTTGCCTGCCTGCCAGCCTGAGAGAGGCAGGTGGGGGCAGCCCTGGGCAGGCAGGGGCTGGGGTGGGTTGAGCACCCAGCCACCTGTCGTCCCCCCCCCACCCCGCCCCGCTGTAACCAGACACCCGCCACAGCCAGCTCTCCTTTCCTGTTAGACTTTCCGGTTGAAAACCAGACACTTGGCAACCTGGAGCAGCTAAACCATAGATCTCCTGGCACCAGGGGCAGCAGCCGTACCCCAGTCCCACAGTTCTAACCACACCCGCACTGCAGGCGCCCCCAGGAGCAGTTAGGCCCACGCTGGCGGGAGCGTGGCTGCGCTGACGTTCTGGGTGCACTAGGCAAGTTGCATGCCAGTTGGGAACGATGCACCAGCCGTGGTGGGAAAGGAATATAAAAATTCCTGGTGGTGCAAACGCCGAGGAGGCAGGAACAGAATTTGGCCCCTGAGGTAAAACGAGCATAAATTGAGGTATAGAGTCGGGGGTGGGGCGCTGCAGTATGTGCAGGGCGGGTGTTACCCCACCGCCCCAGTTCAGAGCATCCCTCTGGGCCCTGCGTCCCCCCAGCAGACTGCCCGGGTGTGAGAGCCCAGGCTGTGCCTGTGCCGTCAGCCAGTCTCGTCGCCCGGCAGCAGAGCTCGGTGCCCAGGCCCACGCCGCAAATCTCGGCTGGGGTCCTCGGCTCTCCACGTTTTGCAGCCCGCAGCGTGGCGCTCCTGCTAGCCAGCTCCGCCTGTGCTTTGTGGGGGTTTTAACTAATTCCGTGAGTTGAGTTGCCCCTCCTTGGGCTGCAGGCTGAGGGGCGGAGATCAGAAACCCGGTGCCCAATTCTCCCGCCTCCCTTCCCCAGGCCCGGGTTCCTCTGGCCTCGTGTCACCAAGAGCGCTCCCACACAGTGCCCAGAGGCCCCGAGCGTCCCTCCCACGGAGACGGAAGGGACACCTGCTGGACTCATCTTCAGCCCAGAGCTGTGGCCTGGCTCCCAGGCAGGGGGCCTGTCCCAGGTCCTGTGCACGCCGGCTGGCCGGCCAACCAACTTCCTTTCTTGGTGTGAGGTGAGGCTCCGCAGCACAGAGCCGGGGGGTGGAGTTGTGGGGCAGGGAGAGGAGTTGGACAAGGGCTGATGCTACTACCCTGGCATTTCCCGTCAGCTCCACCTTCCTCCGGCCACAAACTTGCCCCAGCCCCGTGCTGAAGGTAGGAGCGGCCGAGGTGCCCCAGAGTCAGGAGAGGGAGTGCAGACAATGGCGGGTACCTCCCAGGGCTGTATTATGACATCCCGGTTCTGTGACACTAACTGCGAACTAGCCTGAGAAACGGTTTTTGCTGCTAAGAAAAAGCAACGCCTCCCAAGCTGCTTTTTGCCGCTCGCCTCCGTCCGCCTCAGCACAGATCCCGCCTGGAGCCCTTGTAACTCTGCCTTTCTGTGCCCGCTTGCAGATCTCGTCCACTTCGATGTCCCATCTATACACGTTGAGGGTGATGCTGCACCCCACGGCGACCCCCCGCAGCACCCCCAGAGACATTCAGTGGCAGTGAACGTGGATTCGGAAGAGGAAGAATCGGAAAGCACTGCCCTATGACAGAGCCTCCCCTTCCCACAGTGACTCGCTTGTACATACATGTGATTCCCATGACGCTGCTGGCCCGAGACCTGGCTGTTGGGCAGGGCTCTGCTGGCTGGCTCCCGCCGTGAGCAGGCTGGACGGATGTGTGTGACTAGCAGGCAACGGGGACAGCCTGTCACAGTGGCAAAACGCATTTCTGGGGCGCTCTGGGGTATTTATTTTCATTGGTTCATTTCGCCTTATCCAAACTTTGCCTTTTGACATGGTGCCTGAATAGCCCCTTTCAAGCTTTTGGCCCTGGTCCAATACCACCCCCTCCCCTCCCAGCACACGTGCCCTGTCGCGCCTCGTCCTGGGGGCGGGGTGGTCATTACAGCCGTGGTGCTGGTGGGTTTGGCTCGCTGACTTCCACCAGGGCAGCCAGAGGTGAGCGGCAGCGGGCATGGCCCCTGGGCCGGTAGCCGGTGAAGGCCTGGCCCAGTGGGTTGTTGATTTTCTGGCTGCGTTGTTGGAGCCCATTCTGGTTCTGTCCCCTGCAGGCAGGCTGCCCTGGGGCGGGGTCCTCACAAGCCTGGTGTTCTCCCAAGTGGCTGCCAAATGACCTGCAGTGCGGTCTCCCAGGGACATTTGTCCCGGTGGGACCTGTGCAGTGTCTCATTGTTCCCACACAGCTCACCCTCAGGTGCTTTTCCCTCCCTGGTTTCTTGGTTGGCTTGACTCCTTGTTGGCCAGGAATCAACACCCCCTCTGAGCTGCAGTGGGGCGAGTTGGCAAGGTCCCTCTTGGGACCGGCCTGGAGACACCCAAGATGGGCGAGGAAGCTGGGGGCCCCAGCACCAGGAGCGGTGCCTCTTTGTGCTGGAAAGCCACGTGAGGCGTTAAGTAGCAATAAAGGGTTCCATGCGTCTCCTCCACTCTGCTTTGCTAGGTGACACGTGGCCCCATGCAGCTCTGCTCCCAGCCTCTCTTCCTCTGCTCCACCCCACTGCCACAAGTCACCCATTCATGTGTCTGCAGGGAGAGGGGAGGGCCAAACTGACAACAGGAGCGTGTTCCCAGGGACCTTCGTTCACTGTTTTGTCTGGGTGATGTGGAGCTGAGGTTTCGGTGGTGCATGCAACGGCGAATTTAACCTTTTATCTTTTTGAGAGAGACGTGCATATATATATATATAATATATATATATCTGTCTGCAGAGAGAGAGAGAGAGGGATATTATATATTTGTATATATCAAATAGATCTCTATATATTTGTTTTATCTGAGCCATTCCATCTGAACTGGTGTACAAATGTACAATGTAAACAGAAGTGCTTTAGCATCCCCCCTGCCCGCCCCAATGCTGGATCCAGTATCAACGTAGAAAGAAATATTCTCTCGCCGCCATAGTTGCAAGGCAGGATGTGTTACAGCTTTTTGCACTGGGCACAAGTGCAGCTCATCACCCAAACTGTAAAGGGGGGGGCAGGGGCGTAAGGCAAAATCACCCGAAATAAATGTGTAAATTGCTGTCAAAACGGAGGTGCTTCTCCTCAAATGCAGTCAGGCTCTTGTATCTGCAGTGGTTTCTCGCGGCAGGCTGGTGGCTCACGCTCTACTCTTGAAATGTCTCTGCCCCGAGCAGCTTCTTGTAAGAAGCCACCTGCCGAGCGCCCCCTGCCGCCACCCTCGCCCCGACTCTCCCACAACAGTGTTCTCAGGAAAGCAGAATCCGCTGCGGACGTCTGCTGGACCCTCCAGGTAGCCATTGCACCCTTGCAATCTGCTTTGCTGCCACGCCGCTGGGGGCTGGAGCATGTGAAGGGGTGTGAGGGTTCTGGGCCGGGGGCCATGGATGAGGGGTGTGGGTACCCCAGCCTGGGACTGTGGCAGCAGCAGCAGGGGGCTAACCCTTCACCCCACTCCACTCACCACATGGGCAGTGGGGTCACCCCCGGCTTTTCTGCTGGGGCAGGCAGTGTAGCAGAGCCGGGCGGGCTGCCGCTCCCACTGGCTGCATGGGAAGGAGAGCAGCACAGGCAACCCCCTGCTGCCGCTGGCACCGCCACGCACAGCCCCAGGCCCATATCGCTGGCCTTTTGCTGGAGGAGGGGATAAAGGGGCAGGGCTTGGGGAGGTTGCCTTGGGCCCCACCCCCGCCTTGGGATGGCACTGGCAATGGGGCAACAACAGCCCTGCCCTGCTCCATGGGGGGTTGCAAAGATCTTCCATGCATGTTCCTGAAGTGCTCAGACCTGGCAGGGCTCAGCTGCCCACGACCAGCCTGAGATGCAGGGTCTGGTCTGGCTTCAGAGCAGGGTTTGGCTGGAGCAGGCCCAGGTGCTGGAGGAGAAGGACAAGAACTATTGATAAGTGGCTGTGACAACCTGCTCCCTTGCTCTCTGGGGCTCCCCACTGCCCTGTCCGGCGGGGCCAGAGCCTCTGGTTCCCCAGCCAAGGCACAGAGTAATGCAGGCACTGCTTCACTTCAGCTCTAGGAGGATGCACGTGGAAAAAACACCTGATTCAAGAAACAGTTCAGTACCAGGAGATAGTTATATGTCTTTCTAGCACCAGCCGTCTTCTAGATTTACAGGAGAAACAAGGTGGTTGAGCTGATTTACAAGCTATTAGGCTTCCAGGGCACCAGTAATGACTCTCATCATCACATTTAAAATTATAAATAGATTTATGCTTCATAATTCTAACTTCACAAAGAAGAAAGGCGCATGCCCAGAAATAAAAGGTATAGCTTCAGCCTCCTACAATGTTTAGATTGATGTTATCTGAAGTATTTGGTAAAGTATCTTCCAGTTATGCAGATTCGTAAGCCAGTTTTCATAACCCATGGGGGCAGGGGACTTTCACAGCTACCCTGTTGAGCAAGCTGCAGTGTCTGGTGCACTGAATGAAACAGAACTCCGGTGGAAAAACCAGCGTGTCCTACACAAGAGGGCACGGGTGGGGTCCCAGCAGGGCTGTTAGAGTGGCTGTTTGTGGGACAAGCCAGATCCTTTCTGCAGGGGCCTACCTGGGCTGGTGGAATTTCTCCCTGCTCATCCCAGGGAACTGCCAGGGTTCTGGCCCCACGCCTGTGTCCGGGGCTGTGCTCCATGTGGTGCTGGGATCCCAGCAGAGACTGCATGGCTCAGCCCTGCTCTGCCTCAGCCCCGCTGGCCTCCAGAGCCACCAGGGTCCAGGACCAGCAGGGCTCCTACATTTCTCCCACCCGCTGCTGCCGCCTCAGCCCCAGGTTCCTGGCCGGGAGGAAGATGTGCCTGTTGGACGCTGTGCTGTCAGCCCCGAAGGAGCGAAACCCATGCGTCCGGCACGCCAGAAGCCACAGCGTGGCTGTAAACTCACGAGGTGGCGTAACAGTAAGGGGTGGGGGCTGGGGGAGCCTCTTGGCCACAGGGGGTCGTGTTTGAAGCTCTCACCACAGCCTGGCAAGCTACTGCTTTGCTTTGGCTTTGAGGGTGCAGGCTGAAATCGTCACCTCAGCGCTGGGCTCCGGAGAACTGCCATAACCATGAGACTCCCGCCAAGGCTCTGTGTATCAGCCTCACTGCGGCAGGCGCTGAGCCGGCTCCATCCAGCTCAGAGCGCTCAGTGAGGACAAAGCTGCTGTCCTGCTCCTCTGGCCAACCCGAGCCCAGAGAGGCCTGACCCTTGGAGCTGCTGCGCCCATCATGTTCTCCGGGGCAGACCCTGCAGCTCGCCGGGCCCCAGGACAGTTCACTACTGCAGGTGTGGAACAAGAGGGGCCCATGTGCCGGGAGCCTTGGGCTGCCAGGCCACGCCAGCTCTGCCGTCCTGTGGATCTCCTGAGGTGGATGGATGCACCAGACCCTCAGGTAACAGCCTGGTACACGCCGCCCCCACACAGCCTGGACTGAGACACGGTACAGGTACCACAGCCGAGGACCAGCTCGTCCCCATCTAGTTACTGACCAAGCCGCGTCCAGCTGAGCCTGTAGTGGTGCTGGTGAGCTGCAGGTGCCGCCGGCTGCTCTGGTCTTGGCTGGGGGAGACGGAGGGGCTGGCCCAGCAGGACAGAGCACAGAGGCAGGCTGGCACAGCCGCTTGGCCATGTGGCTTCTAATCCTGCTCCAGTGGCCAGGGCTGGGGCTGTCCAAACCCTGCTCTGAAGCTCTTGGCTGTTCCCCACAGCCGCAGGCTGAGCTCAGCTGTGCCCTGAGCACTGCGTGACCAGCTGTGGGCCGGAGTAGTGCCCAGCTGCTGCCCACAACCTGCCGGGCCCAGCGCATCCCTTCCAGTCACCCACTCTCGCTGTCCAGCTTCACCTTCTCAGGCAATGGCCACACGCGCTCTGGAATGGGAGAGGGAGAGCTGGTCAGAACACCCAGAGGGGCTGCAGCTTGGACGGGCACATGGACGGCTTCTCCTTCCGTGCACGCAGGCTGCAGTGCAGTAGAGCTGGCCTCTGTGCCTGCCTCTGCCACCGCTGCCCCGGGGGAGCGACGCAGGCATGTGCCAGGCCGGACCGCGCCAGGCAGCTCTCTCCACCCAAGCGTGGTGCTGAAAGGCTTCTCGGCGCCTTGGCTGCCCGTCCACCGGGGCTGAGCCCAGCCTCGCCCGCCTGAGAGCCTGCTTGTCAGATGCCCGGGCGAGGGCGCCGCCGGTACCTGGCTGGGCAGCAGGGCTCGCAGCTCTTGTGCTTCACAGAGAGTAAGAACAAGGCGACCCTAGTCGGGGAAGGGGAGCTGAGCAGGGGGACTGAACGCTGCTTGGTTCCCATTGTCAGCCGGCGGCTGACTGGCTGCACAGCCAGGAGCGAATCACCCCACAGGCCAGCCGCTCTCGGCACCCGTGCCAGGCAGGGGTGGGTTAACACCCAGGCCCCGGGCCCAGCCCACTGGGGCACTCTGAGCCCACACGCTCTTTGTGCCCAGGGCCCCTTCGCCTCTAGGCCAAGCAGGAACCTCAGGCTCCCGGGCTGTTGGCCCTTTGCCAGTGCTAAGGCTGTCCTGGGGCTCTTGTGCTGTGGCTGCTGCTCCTAGGGATGGAGCCGGGATCCCTTAGCCCCCACACACAGGCCTCGGAGCACCCACCCCACTGCAGCTCTTCGCCCACAGCTGAGCCAGAGGCTCCATCCCCCAGCCCATCCCTGGGGCTGGCTCTGAGCAGGTGCCCCCTTGGCTGGTGTCGCGACCAGGTTGCCCGACTGGTGCTTTGGTGCAGAGGTGAGTGGCTCGCTGGCCCCCCATAAAGCCAGTGCAGCGGAGCCAGTGCTTTTCCCTGCAGGCCGGGCTCAGCTGGCCACACTGGCGGGGTCGGAGCAGCTCCGGCTGGCTCCATGCAGCCATTCCTGAGGCGCTTCTCGATGTGCTTGGCTTGGAGGGCAGCATGGCCGATGGCTCCTCACCCCGGCTGAGAAGCAGAGCCCCGGCCCTGCCGACTGGCTGTGCTCAGAGCAAACGCTCGCAGCTTTGCCCCTTTTCAGCCGAACAGGGGGGCGGCTGGGAAATGGAACCAGACTTCAGAAAGGAGGAAGCAGACGCCCTTCTCCCAGACCTCTGGTTATTCTGGGGGCTGCTGGAGCCGGGGGCCAGGACTGGGCCTGTTGATTCCAGTGGGGTTTATATCAAGCCGTTTGTTTGTATAAACCACAGTGGGCTGCAGCTGCCCCTCACTAACGGTCTGGCAGGACAGTGTGCGCTGAAGTGTTGAAGACCTTGTGGCAGGAGTCAGGAGCCGTAACCCTAGTCTGGAATCGCAATGGCTGCTGCCAGGCCCGCCTGCAGCAGTAACCAGCGCGTGTCATGGGGTTGGTTCCTCATTGCCTGCAGCTGCAAAAAATGTAGTGAAAGAAATCACCGAGCGAGGAACGCGCTGTTGAGATTAACCCCTGCAACTGCCAACAAACACCGGTCTCCTGCCTGGCCTGTCTGCACACGCCAGGTAGCAGGGCAGGGTCACAGGGAGCACGCTGCAGCAGTGGTGCAGCTTTGACACTGATCAGTGCAAGAATTGAACATGGCGTTTGCTCTGAAGCACATGATGGCACAGGGCCACGAAGCTTTGAGCGTGTCAGAAGCAGTGGAAGGAGACACTGGTCGTGCAGAGAAGATGGAAAGCGCATCAATGAACCTGCCGGCAGGGTGACAGGAGCAGTTAGCATGACCCAAAGGGGTTTCTACAGCTCTGGTAAGACAAGGTGGGTTTGATCCCAGCGGGGATTCTAGTACCACTGCCAGGGTGGGAAGCCTGCGCCCCGCAGGCCTGTACTCAGGGCTTTTGGGAGAAGTGGTTGCTTTTTGTGTAAACGGGGACTGCAAATTTTTTAAAAAATAAAGGAGCTCAAAAATAGTCATGCAATGAGTGCACAAGGGAGGTTAATGAAAAATTTGAGTGGCAACTGATTGGTAAAATGATTGTTACACTAAAAATTGACACAGTAATAAAGGTTTTATAGACATTTCCTTTGGGGATCTTGCTGAAGTATTGTAAGCAAAAAAACAATATTCCCTCCTTCTCCCTTTGCTGTTGCTCGCAGCCAAGGGCCAGCTGGGAAATGTAGTCCCTTCCCTGCTCCAGGGCCAGCTCTTTGGGCAGGGAACTGGCCAAGGAACTACAGCTCCCAGGGTGCCTTGGGCTCCCCCATCATGCCCTGTGGGCTCTCCCTGCACAGTGCAGCAGGGGGAAGGGAGAGAAACCAGACCTGGGGGGTGTGCATTCACACCCTTCTCACACCCCCACATACAGGCCTGCCTCTGCATGAGCATGGACTGGAAACCTCAGCAGGCACATCCCACTGAACAGCTCCTGGTACCTTTGGGCTACAGAGAGCCCTCTGCAGCATGCGGGTTGTCACTGCCAAACGCCCCCTTCAGGCAAAAGGAGCTAGATGTAATCACAGCTTGCACTCTGCTTTCACGCCTGCCAGTTCCTCATTAGCACACACCTGTCATGGGGGCAGCAAACGCCCCTTTTTGGGCATGTGACTTGCTGTGAACTTCCCCACAGCAGTGGCCTGTCAGCCTTGAGGGAACTCACCAGTCCTGGGCTCCCTCCTGCTTCAGCCAAGCGGAGGCAGGTCAGACGTGCCCCAGTGGCTGAGCAAGTCAGGCTGGAGTCAGATGCAAACAAAGCCACACCGACCAATACGCAGCCACGTAGGGGCACCAAATGTCACAGCGTGCAGGCACGTACCTGAGTCCATGACGACGTTCAAGGGGGAGTCGTAGAACTGCAGGAACTGGGCAGGACTCAGCAGCTCCCTGCACCCCAGGAGGTGGCAGATGGTGTCCTGGGGAATGATGAAATCGGCGACCCCCTCCAGAACAGCATCAGGCAGGTCTGGGGGGCTCTGGAAATCAGGTGAAGCAAGAAAGTCCTCAGCCACGATGCAGGAGCCTGGCGTCTCCAGCAGCCATGGGCAGCACTCGACCGACCACGCCGGCTCCCACCTATGGTGCCCACCTGCTGTGAGCGAGGCCAGTCCGAAAGCAGTGAGCCCCTGCTCCACCCAGTATGTGGGGCAGCGATGGCCCCACAATCCCCCACTGCACCGGGCGGCTCGGGGCCCTTACCTTAGGGTACTTCAGCAGGTGCACTCCCAGCTTGAGGAGCATAGCCAGGCACTCGCCGGTGATGCTTTCAACTGGCTCCTTGCGTGAGGTGTCATAGGCCAGGTGCCTACTGGGCACGGCCAGCACCTTGTAGCTCCACTGCTGGAAGAGCCGGGAGGGGATGTTGTGGGACAGCACCAGGATCTTGGGCTCCAGCACCAGGGCCCTGGGACAGGCCAGAGCAGAGAGTCAGTGGCTCAAGTCCCTCCCACAGCAGGAGGAAGGGGTCACCCCGTGGGGTTAACAGGGGGGCGTTACCTGCCTCCTGAGGTCTTGTCGCCTGCAAAGCTAGTGCCACCTTGGCCTGGGATTGTTAAATCAGTCGCCCCTGTGGGGAGCTCGTACGCCCAGCTCTCCCCCTGCTTTTCAGCCAAAGGGTTTGTTTCAACAGGAAATGAACTGTTCAGCTTTTATAGTTTTGTCTGAATTCTCCTCAGCTATGAAGCCCTTTCCCAAGCCGCTGTCAAGCAAGCGCCCAGCAGCAGGAGGGACGCCTCCCTTAGCCCTGTTAAGCTGCAGCGAGCTCAACGTGCAAATTAAACAGGTTGGTATGATTTCCCTTTGCCCCTGTAGCGGGCCAGTCACAGAGCGATAGCCACGTCAGGCAGCAGTCTAACAAATCAAAACTGCAGCCAGGCAGCACCTTGAGACCTAACAAAGCACGCGGTTAGTCTCAGCGCTACCTGACTGCTGCTGTATTTTCTACAGCCGGCGCCAAGGAATATCCATGCCCAGCCAGCCTCTGCCCAGGCTTCCCAGGGGCAGGTTTGTGGCTTCCAAAGCCAAACAGGGTCAAATGCCTCCCGCCCCTCATTCCCAGAGCCGGGCACGCATGAGTTAAAAACGCCCCCCGGAAGGCGGCTCCATCACAGCGTTCCTGGATCTCAGTCAGCTCCCGTCCCCTGGCGCTCACCGCAGCAGTGTGCGCGTTCAGCCCCAGAGGGTCCCCGCTTCCGGCCCCAGACCCAGCCCAGCCCAGCCCACACACCCCTGGCTCAGGCACACCCTGGGGTTTGGTGACACTGGCCAGCCCTCACCTGTGCTGCGGGGGCTGCATGTCTCGCAGGTCCCTCAGGATGGAATAAAGCACCTCGCTGGAGCCCTGAAAAACAAGCAACCTCCTGAGCTGTGCCAGCCCCTCTGGTCACACCATACCCAGTGCTGGGGCTGCACCCCGGGCAAGCAGACGGAGCCTGTGTGTGCTGCACGGCTGCCCCTAGTGCGGGGCCAGGGCTGTCACCCCCACTGGTGCAGGGTGCAAGGCCACGAGTGCCAGGGGCAGCACAGTGAGCCGCTACCGCTGGGGGTGGGCCCAGGGTGCTCAGCGCCTGGCACAGGGGCGTCAGGCCTGTGGCTCTTGCCTGCAGGGTGGGTGGGTGAGGTCTGAGGCCTGTGGGGAAGGGGGCAGAGGAACGGCCTCTCGGGGTGTGGGTGAGGGCCCCTCGCACTGTGCGGCTGCAGGGAGGATAGGCTCGCAGGTTCTGGTGTTGGGGCCGAGGCCGGGGTGGAGGACAGGCACATAGCTCCTGGGGCGGGAGGAGGTGGCGGAGGCGGAGGCGGAGGCTTTCCAGCGAGGTCGGGAGGTTCTCGCGCTCCCCTCCCGGCGCAGCTCCCCGCTGTCCTGGCCAGGCTGCCTGCAGGCTGCCCCATTCGGCGGGGAGGGGCTCTCGTGCAGGGGCTGGGGAGCAGAGCCAGGTGCACCCTGCGCAGGACAATCTCCGGCCATGTCACAGCCCCCCTGGGTTTCCCCTCTCCACCCCCTTTGACACTCCCGTCCAGCCCGAGGCGGGGCCCCTACCTCCAGGGTGTGCACCACGTAGGTGGGATAGATCAGCAGGAGGCCTGTGACCCCCTCGCCCTGGTGGTAGCGCTGTAGCCGCAGGAAGAGGCAGTGCCAGTGCCCTGCGGAGAGCCCAGAGCGCACTCAGTGGTTGCTGGCTCCTGCTTCAGGCTGCAGGAGCCCTCCTGCCTTGCCCCCCACCGCCCCCCATGGGGCGATGCCCGGGGCTCTGCCCTGCTCAGAGTGCACATGGGCATCCAGCATGGAAGCCCCTCGCAGCCAGAAGGGCCATTCCCAAGCTGCTGGGGCTGGGCCCACCCCAGCCCTGAATCAAGAGGGCTTGTGCATATTGGCATCTCCGTGTCACCCCTGGAGGACGCCCATTGCTCCCCCACAGGGGGCCGGGATCTCCCAGCCCTGGCAGCAGTGTGGCACAAGCCACCCTCCCCGCGGGTACCCAAGTACCCACCGGGGATCTCCGTGCACACTGCCCTCAGGCAGGGCCAGAGTGAGGTGGGGGCGAGGGGCCCCAGCCCAGGCCCTCTGCAGGGGCTGACACTGGAATTTCCACCTGGCCTTTAAACGAGCAATGAGCCTGTTTCTAGCCCACAAATGCGACCTGTGATAGGTCTGAGCCTGAGACGCTCTCAGGGCCCCATCCAGGTCAACGAGGGGCTAACTCCGACACCTGCTGTCACTCCCCTCCATGGCTGTGCTGGGGGGGGAGTTACAACCCTGCTCCAGCTCCATGGAGAATGTGAGCAGAGCTTTGGGGAGGCTCCAGTCCAGCCAGCGGCACCTCAAATGCAGCATGTCACGTAGCCCCTGGGACCGTGCACAGTGCCGGCCAGGCAGTGGGGCACGGCCTGGGATGGGGAGCTAGTGCTTCCCCGGCCCTTGGTCCATTTCAGACCCCACCACAGATGCTTCCATCGAAGAAACGGGCTGAGCCACTTACCTGCTAAATCCCGTTTGTCGGCCAGCTCGGGGGAGATCTTGGCCAGAAACACCAGCCTGTGCAGAAGCGATTTCTAGAGGGGAAGCGAGAGGGCAGCTGGTGGTCACAAGGCGTATGGGGCCCAGGCTCTGCCCTTGGCAGCATCAGCCCCAGCAAACCCTTCCTGCTGCCTCTGCAGAGAGCAGAGACTGGGCATCCACACAACACCCCCCCTCCCAGGGCTTCTGCTGCTCCCGGAGCCCGAGACAGGCAGGAATGGAAAGGTCTGGAGCCACTGGTAGCTGGAGGCACCTGTCTCAGCCCATTACCCTCCCTAGACACTAGCAAGAGGTTTGTGTTGCTGGACTGACCCGTCTCCTGGTGCCCCTCGCTGTTCCTGGGCATGCTGCGCAGACGTGAGAACAGGCCTTTCTCGAAGGGTTCGTGGCCAGGTGCTGTGCCAGCTCACCCACAAAAATGGCCCGGTTGCCCCTACAGGGACTCGTGAGGCCCCAGCCCTGAGCTACCGGATGGTTTGTGTCCACCGTGGGCGCTGAGAAGAACGCAGCATTCGCTGGGGAGGAGGGGTGGCTGAATGCCAGCTGGCAGCGCCCCCAAAGCTACTCGCCAGGCAGCCCTCAGGGAGCTGCAAGGCTGCGGCTGCCTGCAGAAGCCAGACCCTGCTATAGCTCCTCTGCTGTAGCAGCCCGACCCCCCGAGCAGCCCGTTGACATTGGCGCAGCTCCTACTGAGCAGGAGGGCGAGCGCTAGCGGCTGGGCTGTGCACATGCTACAGGAGCAGGGCTTGGGGCCTGGGGCTTCCCGGTGTCTAGCCTCAATCCGCCCGCTGAAACCAACGCACAGCAGGAGCCTGAATACCTGGGAGGCTCTGGGCCTGAGCGGAGCAACTCTAAAGCCTGAGTGATGGCAGCAATGCCCAAGCTGGGGGCTCAGGGGCAGCAGGGGCTCCTCCCAGCCCATTACAGCAGGGGGAAGGGGAGCAGCATCGGCTGGCTCCCACCACGGCCCTAGGAATAACTTGCACCCTTGTAGGCGTGCAGCCCGCAGCAGCACCAAGCGCTAACCCGGCCCAGGGCAGCGTACGTGTCCCTGTCCTCTGAGCTTGGCCTGCCCTGCAGTGACGGGCAAAGGGCCCTCGCAGCCCAGACACGGTGCGGTGACTGCGGTGCCAGCACGGCTCAAACCGCATGGTCCCACTGCCCAGCCCCTGCCCGTCTCCCAGTCTGTCTCCCACCTGGCTCCCTGCCCATCTACCAGCCTGGCCCCTGCCCAGCTCCCACCCCAGCCCCCCACCGTGCGCTCTGGGGCAGCCACTGACCGTTCCCTCTGTGCCATGGGGGGGGCCGCCTGCTGAGCAGGTGCTGAAGGAGATTTCTCCGGCCTTTCTCCTGCACTGACTCCTTCGGTTGCCCCTGCCCCACTCTCTCCCGACCAGCCGTGGCCCCCCCTAGGCAGAGCACTGCCAGCCCCGGGTGCCAATCCAGCGCTCTTGCTTGGCCTCTCCCCCCACTGACGCTTGGTGCCCAGAGGGCCCAGTGCAGAGCACCACGGTGCTGCCGGCATCCCACAGCCTGGCGCCCGGTTGCACCTCCCGGGAGCAGGGCAGGATTCGGCCAGGCTGCAGCAGCGTGTCTGAGCAGCGCAGCTGGGGTGTTCGCCGTTAGGCTGCATTGTTTGCTGCCTTGGTCTGGGAGCGCGTTAGCCGGCCCGGGCAGGGGTTGCTCAGGCAACGGCTGGCATAGAGAGCTCCATTATTCCCGAAGCCTTTGACAGGCTCAGGCAGGCCAGGCGGGGGGCAGCGGGCGGTCTGGCCACACTAGCGCTGAGCCAGCCTTCGGCTGCTGCCTCTGGAGCCCCAGGCTTTCCTGGGTGCGCCGAGGGGGAGCTCCCCAGCCTGGCCAGCGTGCGGCTTGGGCTAAGCGCCACATTCGCACTCATTCCCCACCTGGCAGATGTCTCCCAGCTCCCTCGGTGGCTATGTCGCTCCTGCTGGGGGCTGGCCCTGGGGCTGCTAGGAGTGGCCACGTGGGGTCAGACCAATGGCCCAGCTGCCTTGTGGCCTGTCGGCCGCCAGCCACGCCATGACCAGACCAGGGCCGTTATGGAGGGATCCAGCCCATTGGCCGGGCCCAGCTCTGGGCAGGCAGCACGCCGGGGATGCCCTCAGCATGGGGCTGTCCCCCTGGCTTGTGGGGGGACGTGCGGGGGCACCCCACAAATTTTGGTAAGTCATCATAGGCCAGGTCCAGGCCACTGGGGGGCAGGGCGGGTGAGTGAGGCTTTGTGACATGGGCTGTGCGTGTGAGACACACCGTGCGTGCGTGTATGGCGGGCGGGGGGCACGGACGTGCTGCCTGCAGCTGGGGACCTCTCTGGGCGCTGCCATGTGCTGCCTCTTTAAGTCAAGGCAATTGCGACTGCCCTGCTGTGGCACCCTCCCCAGGCCTGCAGCAAAGGCGTCTACGCTGGCGTGGCTGCCCCAAGGCAGCAAGTGCAGTGGTGGTTGCATGGGGGGGGGGGGGGGGGGGGTCCTGCTTCCCCAGAGCACTGCCTGACCGCCCCCCCAGCCTGTCACTGCCCGCCCCCCCCAGCCTGCACGGCACCCAAGCAGGCCCAGAGGCTGTTCCCACCCTCCTGCTGGGGCTCACCCGCCCCGGCTAGGCTGTGCTGCCGGGCAGTGCCCCCTCCCCCCCAGCAAGGCTTTTAAAGCAGAGGTGCCCGGCTGTGTTAGGGGTCTGCAGCCAGGCTGGCTCGGCCCCAGGCAGGACAATCCACCCCCAACCCTGACCTTTCTGAGCACCTGCTGCTGCTCCTGTGCCAGCCCATACAGTGAGAGCCTGGCCTGGAACGCGGCCTCCTCCAGGTCCTGCTGGCGGCCCAGCGCTCGCCTGGGCTCGGGGGCCATGGCTGCTCCCTGCTGCTGCTGCTTAGTGACTGGGTGAGAACAAACGCACCTGGGAGCTTTGCCAAGGTGGTTCCCCGCCCCGGGGCCTGGTGCCCCCATGCGCTGTGCTGGGCTGTGCCGGCCTTGCTGTCCGGGGGGGGGGGGGGGGGCAGCATGTGGGCAAAAATCAACCCTCTGGAGACAAAAGTGCTCACAGGCAACATGTCCAGCGGATGGGTTGCAGGGAGGGGCCTCAGCTTTGCCTCACTGGGGCAGTGCCCTGCAGCCCTGCTCCCCACAGCGGGCCCATGTGACGCCTGGCCCTTCCACCCAGGCGGCCAGTGAGGGACCAGTTAGGGCCAGCTGGTCCAGTGGTTAGGGACTGTCACAAAGCTGGGCTCGGTTTCTGGCTCTGCCACAGGCAGCGCCTAGGGGCTTGGGGAGCTCACTTAGGCTGTGCCCTGGGGCGATACTGCCGCGCTAGCTGAGCGGGTGCTGGAAGAAGACACGTGGCAGGCAGCCCCAGCAGTGAATAGGAGGTAAGAGCCATCGGGTGCTGTAGCCAGCCAGCCTGGAGCTGGCTATGGCTTTTTATGGCAGCTGCCCTGCGCTGGCCTCAGACTGCCCCCGCCAGAGCCTGATGGGGCTGTGCACCATTACCAAGCCCAGGCCCATGGCTGCTGCAGGCTGGTGGTGCCAACCAGCCCCAGTGCTGTTGCAATGCACGTGTCTGGAGGGGGGGAGGCTACACCAGGGTGAGGCGGTTACCTACTGGTGTCAGGGAGAGAGCACTGAGCATTGAAGCCCCCGTGGGTCTATGCCCAGCCCTGCCATTGACTGGCTCTAGGACTGTAGGCACAGTGCTTGGGCGCTGCAGCTGCCCTTTACCCCCAGACGTGAGGCCCTGGGTGGCGTGCGCAGGAGGCACTTGCCTGGGTGGTATGTTCGCCGAGCAGGGGCCAGGTGTGATGCTGTGCCCAGCACGCGTGGTCTTGGAGGGTCTGGCCCATGGGCTTTCTTCCCCAAGCACCGCCCGCCAGCTGACAGGCTTCCATGGATGACCCACAGGCTGTACCGTCACAGGCTCGGCAGCCCTGGCCCAGTGGCTTGCAGAGCGCCACTGCGACCCTGTGCTGCCACGCTGTGACATTGTGGGTACCACGGGGGGTGGGGTGGGCCAAGCTCGGGCACGCAGGCGACAGAGCATCCCGGGGGCCAAACCAGTGCCCATCCCAGCCCGCCCTGCTCAGTGCTAGGCACATGGACCTCCAGCTGACTGGCCTGCCCTTGCATGACACCTCTGTGGGTGGGCTGTGTGTGTGGAGGGGGGTAGTGACAAGGAGTGCAGGGTGCTGGGGTCGGGGGGTTAGTGACAGGAGGTGCAGATTTCTAGGGTGGGGGGGGTTAGTAACAAGTTGTGCGGTGGGGGGGGGTTAGCGACCGGGGGTGCAGGGTGCTGGGGGGTTAGTGACACATGGGGCAGTGGAGGTTCAGGCTGTGATGATTTCACCCACACCCAGCTGCCGCAGGGACTCCCCATCAGGGCAGAGTCAGTGCAAGCCGCAGACCAGAGCTCGGTCCCTCGGTGGTCTGTGGCGGTTCTCTCTCCCCACAGCTGCACCACCCCAGTGCTTGTTTGACACGGTGTTAATCGAAAGCTCTGCAAAAGCCCCGGGTGTGTGGCCAGACAGCCCTGTCCAAAGGCTCAGTAGAAGACTTTATTATTGCATAGACCTTGGTGCCAAAGACCCCCATGCCCACCCAGCCCCAGTCCTTGGTACGAAAAATAGTCGCCTCTTAGAGAACAGCCAGCGTGGGGGACGCTGCGTGGATAAACCTCTCTGTGTACAGAATAAATATGCCTCCTTTGCTCTTGCGCCTGCTCCTCCCTGCCCCAGGCCCAGCCGCCCGGGCTGGGCTCCATCCCATTAAGGCATGGCATGTGCAGGGTGCCCTGTTCCCTACAGCTCTGAGGGAGACCAGGCATCCGGGCGTGGGAGGACACAGCTCCCTTCTCACTCCCAGGGACGCAGGATGGGACCCACCCCAAGGCAGTTGCCCAGGGGACCCAGGAGCTGTGAGATCAGCCCACTAGAGCCTGGATGGACATCGGAGCCCCTTGCAGCCTGCTGCTGGGACCGTCCGCTCCCTCCCTTGGGCCGGTGCTCATCGGCCACCTCAGAAGCTGGACTCCGGCACTGGTCTTGTCCTGCCCAGGGAAGCCGTGTGGTACTTGGCACTGAGCGAGGGGCCGTAGGCTGCCCTCTCCACCGGCGCGCTGCGGCTGTGCTGGTGGCTCCCATCATCCTTGCAGCGCGAGGCCGCCCTGGGTGGGGCCCACTCGGCCTTGCTGGGGATGCTGGCGGAGCTCTGCGAGCGCTTGATGTCCACCTCGGAGCGGCTGAGCCGGCCGTTGGCCAGGCCCTCCATGCCCCGCCGGCCCCGTGTTCCCTTTGCCCTGCCCTCGCTCAGGACGCCATTGGCCAGCGATGGCCGGGAGGCGCTCATGGCTGGCTCCGAGCTCTGGGGTGGCTCCGACTTGTGAGACGGCTTGGGCTCCTTCTTCAGGAAGCCTGCTCTAAAAAGGGGGAACTTCCCTTCAGGCTGCCTCTCGGCATCGGGCTCCCTGGCCCGGCCACGCACCCTGGCCCTGGGGGCAGTTCTTTGGTCGTGGTCCCCGGCCCTGCCCAGTGCCCCCCTGGCCCTCAGGGAGCAATGGGGATAGGGCAAGGAGCCTGTGTGGGCTGCCCCATTGGGGCTCACTTTGCTCCCATTGCTCTTTGGCTCCTCAACTTGCCAGGCGCCCCCTGCACTGACAGGCAGCTCGAGCGTTTGGGCTGCTCCCTGTGGCTGGCCTGTGTCCGCCTTTGGTTTGCTGCTTCTCTGCAGGCTCCCGGCCTTCTCAGGAGCCAAGGGTGCACTGTCGTGGCTCTCTGCAGCACCCCCGAAGGCGCCCTGTGAATTCTGGCTGCACACGCCAGCCCCCTGATCCTTCCCAATGGCAGCTGGGTTCACCGAAGGCCTGGCCACCGCTGAGGTGCTCTCGCTGCTCGGGGCACCTGTCATGAGGGGAACAATGGACTTGTGGGTGTACCGGGGCCTGCGCCCAGACTCCAAGTACTCCACCAGCTCCCCGGATGCAGCTTGCGACCGGTCTCTGGCGGCAAAGGACCAACGGAGCGAGGCTGGCTTTATGGGCCTCAGCCGGGGCTTTGTGGGAGACTCTTTCATGCTGACGCTGCGCCCCTGAATGCTGCGTACTAGGGGCCGGGATTCAAAGCCTCCTGCAAGAGAAATCAGGTGGGTTGGTGGGAGCCCACAAGCGCAGATCAGAGCCACCTGCACTCACCAGAAGGGGTTCCTGGGCTCTGCTCAGTTGTGCTGACGCTGCCCAGAAGTGACCCAAGGCAGGGTCCAGCCAGCAGCGGGAACTAGTGGCTAGTGCTGTTGGCTAGTGAGGCAGGAGATTAGGGGTCTGGTTCTGGAACGACCCCAGGCACATCATGTCCTGCCTTTGTCTCCCCACCCCACACACATTGGCAGGCTGGTCTCTGCCCTGTGAGCAGGGCCTGTATTGCACTGATTGGACAGTGCCTAGCACAAAAGGGTTGGGGCGGGGGGGGGCAGGGGGCACAGACCAAGCTAATGGTGCAGGCCCTGTCCCAAGACCCAGGTGCAACGCCAGGCCTCTGCTGCCACGGGGGGGCGCCCCCCGCCAAGTGCCGCTTAAATCCTGCAGCGCAGGGTTGTAACCGGCGCATTGGCCCGGCAGGGGGCGCACCAGAGCACCGCCGACCGGCTGTAACTGGCGCATTGGCCCGGTAGGGGGCGCAGCAGGGCACCGCCGACCGGCTGTAACTGGCCCATTGGCCCGGCAGGGGGCGCAGCAGGGCACCACCGACCAGCTGTAACTGGCGCATTGGCCCGGCAGGGGGCGCACTACAGCACCGCCGACCGGCTGTAACTGGCGCATTGGCCCGGCAGGGGGCGCAGCAGGGCACCGCCGACCGGCTGTAACTGGCGCATTGGCCCGGCAGGGGGCGCACCAGAGCACCGCCGACCGGCTGTAACTGGCGCATTGGCCCGGCAGGGGGCGCAGCAGGGCACCGCCGACCGGCTGTAACTGGCGCATTGGCCCGGGAGGGGGCGCACTAGAGCACCGCCGACCGGCTGTAACTGGCGCATTGGCCCGGCAGGGGGCGCACTAGAGCACCGCCGACCGGCTGTAACTGGCGCACTGGCCCGGTAGGGGGCGCAGCAGGGCACCACCGACCGGCTGTAACTGGCCCATTGGCCCGGTAGGGGGCGCACTAGAGCACCGCCGACTGGCTGTAACTGGCGCATTGGCCCGGCAGGGGGCGCACTAGAGCACCGCCGACCGGCTGTAACTGGCGCATTGGCCCGGCAGGGGGCGCACTAGAGCACCGCCGACCGGCTGCAACTGGCGCATTGGCCCGGCAGGGGGCGCACTACAGCACCGCCGACTGGCCGTAACTGGCGCATTGGCCCGGCAGTGGGCGCACTAGAGCACCGCCGACCGGCTGTAACTGGCGCATTGGCCCGGCAGGGGGCGCACTAGAGCACTACCGACTGGCTGTAACTGGCGCATTGGCCCGGCAGGGGGCGCACTAGAGCACCGCCGACCGGCTGTAACTGGCGCATTGGCCCGGTAGGGGGCGCACTAGAGCACCGCCGACCGGCTGCAACTGGCGCATTGGCCCGGCAGGGGGCGCACTACAGCACCGCCGACTGGCCGTAACTGGCGCATTGGCCCGGCAGTGGGCGCACTAGAGCACCGCCGACCGGCTGTAACTGGCGCATTGGCCCGGCAGGGGGCGCACTAGAGCACTACCGACTGGCTGTAACTGGCGCATTGGCCCGGCAGTGGGCGCACTAGAGCACCGCCGACCGGCTGTAACTGGCGGATTGGCCCGGCAGGGGGCGCACCAGGGCACCGCCGACCGGCTGTAACTGGCGCATTGGCCCGGCAGGGGGCGCACTACAGCACCGCCGACCGGCTGTAACTGGCGCATTGGCCCGGCAGAAGGCGCACTACAGCACCGCTGACCGGCTGTAACTGGATCATTGGCCCGGCAGGGGCCGCACCAGAGCACCGCCGACCGGCTGTAACTGGCGCATTTCTCCGGTAGGGGGCGCACCAGAGCACCGTCGACCGGCTGTAACTGGCGCATTGGCCCGGGAGGGGGCGCACCAGAGCACCGCCGACCGGCTGTAACTGGCGCATTGGCCCGGCAGGGGGCGCACTAGAGCACCGCCGACCGGCTGTAACTGGCGCATTGGCCCGGCAGGGGGCGCACTACAGCACCGCCGACTGGCCGTAACTGGCGCATTGGCCCGGTAGGGGGCGCACTACAGCACCGCCGACTGGCTGTAACTGGCGCATTGGCCGGGCAGGGGGCGCACTAGAGCACCACCGACTGGCTGTAACTGGCGCATTGGCCCGGCAGGGGGCGCACTAGAGCACCGCCGACCGGCTGTAACTGGCGGATTGGCCCGGCAGGGGGCGCACCAGGGCACCGCCGACCGGCTGTAACTGGCGCATTGGCCCGGCAGGGGGCGCACTACAGCACCGCCGACCGGCTGCAACTGGCCCATTGGCCCGGCAGGGGGCGCACTACAGCACCGCCGACCGACTGTAACTGGCCCATTGGCCTGGCAGGGGGCGCACTACAGCACCGCCGACCGGCTGCAACTGGCCCATTGGCCCGGCAGGGGGCGCACTAGAGCACCGCCGACCGGCTGGAGCTGGCCCATTGGCCCGGTAGGGGGCGCACTAGCGCACCGCTTACCGGCTGTAACTGGCGCATTGGCCCGGCAGGTGGCGCACTAGAGCACCCCCGACCGGCTGTAACTGGCGCATTGGCCCGGCAGGAGGCGCACTACAGCACCGCTGACCGGCTGTAACTGGATCATTGGCCCGGCAGGGGGCGCACTACAGCACCGCCGACCGGCTGTAACTGGCGCGTTGGCCCGGCAGGGGGCGCACTAGAGCACCGCCGACCGGCTGTAAGTGGTGCATTGTCCCGGTAGGGGGCGCACTACAGCACCGCCGACCGGCTGTAAGTGGTGCATTGTCCCGGTAGGGGGCGCACTACAGCACCGCCGACCGGCTGTAACTGGTGCATTGGCCCGGTAGGGGGCGCACTACAGCACCCTTCAGCTGCAGGGACCAGTGGCACTTGGCAGCAGCCCTCTGCCCGGCCCTTTCCTGCAGGGTCCCCAGGCCTAGCCCAAGGCAATGGGGAGCACATACCGAGGGCCAAGAGCAGAGCTCTGGTGCTTGAAGTGGGCTGTTTGCAGGGGCCTGTGTGGCTGGGAGCTGGAGCAGCATGGCAAGGGTTAATGTCCCATGTACCTGGAGCCCAGGTGTGCCAAGCCTGGTGGAGCCAAGAACGTGGGGAATCTGACCTTCGGGTGGGCTGGGGGGATTCTAGGAAATGGCCCTTGCCCCCGAGGAGGCTGAATGGAGCTTGTTAGCTTGGCCTGGTCCCATCCGCTGCCCTTTAACCCACGCCTGGGCTGTTACAGGCCTGAGCCATGATTGTGTGTGACTGAAGGGCCCAAAGCAGAAAGCTCACCTGGCCCCACCCCGCTCCCTGCAAACCTGGGCCCCTCCTCCCTCCCACCGCCTACACCAGCCAGCCCAGCTATGCGACTCGGTGGCTCCCAGGGGGCTGCAGCGACACACACCTCTCTCCTGGCTGGCTGCAGTGTCGGGAGCCACAGGTGAGTCAGGGGCCTTCGGGAGGGAGGGGCAGGCTGTGGACGCCCAGGACACCAGGCTCCCCCTCTTGCTGTTCACACTGAGGCGTGCAAGCCAGTGGTCCGACACGGAGGAGCTGGTGGAGCCTGCGGGGGAAGCAGACAGCCAGCAGGCAATGCGTTACTGGGGCAGGGAGCCCCCACAGCACCTAGCACCAGCCCCTAGTCACCTCCAGCCCCCAGCCTTCTGCTCCCCAGGGCCTCTGTGTAGTGAGCGGCCACACAAGCGTTCCCCACGGGGGTGGGCAGGCCTGTGCGGGGCTGGGAGGATGCTCGCGGAGTGGGGAGCAGGCCCCAGGTGAGGGAACCAGGGGTCAGTGTGGCAATTTGCAATAAGTGCCAGGAGAGGGCACACACTAGCCATTGTGTGAGTGGCTGGCCTGGCCAGAGTCGGGGGGCTGGCCTATCCACGCCCTATAGCCCAGCGGGACCCAGACCCTGCTGCTCCCAGGCCTGGGGCAGCACAGCCCTGACCCACAGGCCAGGCAGCACATCCCACCAGGGTCCTGTGGGCAGCCAGCCCTTCCCCTTGGGGGGCAGCGCTTGGGGGTGCTGGCAGCCTCAGTGGCCCTGCAGCTCCAAGGAGGCCAGTGAACAGCCAGTGCCTCAGAAAATCAGCCCTCAGGGGCTGCTCTGGAGCACCCCACCCAAAGCCCTGAGCTCAGGGCCTGCTGGTAACAATCATGGGGGTTGTGCCACAGGGCGTGGGTACATGCAGCAGCCGCCCCGGGGCAGCACCAACAGGTCAGCACAATGAACACACTGCCACGGCAGCCTAGGAGTTTGCAAAAATCCCAAAGCAAACACAGCCACTGTCCAACCATCTTCACATGCGTGTGGGGCTCCTGCAGGTGGTCTGTGGGGGGGGTGGGAGCGCACGTGCCTTGTGGCCCGCGTGTGAGCACACAGGTGCCTGGCAGTGTGTGTACTGTGGCTGCTGGGAGGTGGGGGTGCAGAGTGCTTTGTGCCTGAGCGTGAGGCAGTCAGCAGTTCCAGTGGTTCTCTCCTGCTCTCAGGAACCCCAGCATCTGGCCACCTTCTCCCCACATCCCACAGGCCTGACTCAGCAGGGCCGGGGACGGCCAGTCACGTGAACGCCAGAAAGGGGTGTGGGCCTGCGCTGGCTCCGGGCCCCAGGACCCCTCTGGGGTGACCTCGGGTTAGACGCGACAAGGGCCAGGCTGCTGGTGCCACAGCCGTGATTTCCGCCCAGGGGATGGCCGCCCTGCAGCGAGCCATGTGTCCACCCGCAGGGGGGCCCCCCTGCCCTGTGCCACAGACGTCAGCTCCCCAGGGACTGAGTCCTGTGCCGACGCCCATGGGGCCGGATGGCTCACCCCTGCCCCCACGTGGCAGGCCCGACGCCCCCAGAGCGGGTGGGCTAGTGAGGAGCCAGACTGCTGTCCCAGCCCCTGGGACCCGGGGCCAGCCTTTGCCCAGAGCTGCCCTGAGGGACTGGGGGGCCAGGCCTGGGCCGCAGCAGGGGCTGTGCTGGGAGGGCGGGGTGCAGGCCCACCTCGCAGGGAGCTGCCGGCCGACCAGCTGGGGATGATGTTCCGGCGCTGGTAGAAGAGGATGTAGGCGCCCCGGGTGCTGACCTCGTCCTCCCGCACGGGCTCCACGGCGCTGTCGTCGTAGCTGTACCAGTGGCCGTCCAGGGAGTTCCTGCAGTAGGCTGGGTGTGTGCAGTAGGCTGTGCTGAGGCGGGGCCGACAGACCATCCCGGCACAGCGGGAATGGGGGGCGCTGCTGCGCTTGGGGTTCAGCACACACTGCCGGGGGGTCCCATCAGACTGCATTGCCAGCCGGGGGCAGCGGGCTGGAGCCCAGCCCCCAAACCCCCCCACCAGCGGCTGCTGGGGATCCCTGCACAGGGGAACAGGGCAACTCCTCTGCTAGCGTGGGGCTGGGCCAGCCCAGCTGCTGCAGGCCCCCACCCCCAGCCAGCTTCACCCTGGAGGTGCGACACCCCACTGAGCCAGGGCTGCCAGTATCCTTCCCCAGCACAGAGCCAGGCACCACAAGCTGCCCCTCGCACTGGGCTGGGGCACTGCTTAGTGCACTGCATAGTGCCCAGTGGCATTCCCCCACACACAGTGCTCCATGCCGTGCCCATCCTGTGCAGTGCCCACGTGCCGTGCCCCCATGCATTCCCCATGCAGTGCTCATCCTACGCAGTGCCCATGTGCAGTGCCCCCATGCATTCCCCATGCAGTGCCCATCCTGCGCAGTGCCCATGTGCAGTGCCCCCACACACTCCCCAGGCAGTGCCCATCCTGCAGTGCCCCCATGCAGTGCCCATCCTGCACAGTGCCCATGTGCAGTGCCACCATGCATACCCCATGTAGTGCCCATCCTACACAGTGCCCATGTGCAGTGCCCCCATGCATTGCCCATCCTGCGCAGTGCCCACATGCAGTGCCACCATGCATTCCCCATGCAGTGCCCATCCTATGCAGTGCCCATGTGAAGTGTCCCCATGCACTCCCCAGGCAGTGCCCATCCTGCGCAGTGCCCATGTGCAGTGCCCATCCTGCGCAGTGCCCACGTGCAGTGCCACCATGCATTCCCCATGCAGTGCCCATCCTGCGCAGTGCCCATGTGCAGTGCCACCATGCATTCCCCATGTTGTACCCATCCTGCGCAGTACCTGGGTGCAGTGCCAGCCCCACGCAGCACCCTGGTGCCCTGCCCCCGTGGCAGCTGTGCGCACTCACCTGTGTAGTGCCCGCCCTGCATGCTGCCGTGGTGGTTGCAAACGGCGTACAGGTCGTAGAGAGAGTCCAGCTGGCAGCTGGCAGGAAGGGGGGGTGGCTGCGTCCATGCCGCCCACAGCCTGGGTGCCGACTCCCCAGCCTGGCTCCTTTGGGCCACGTGGGGGGCCATGTTGAGGCCGCGGAGGGGGAATCGGACCAGGGTGGAGAGCTTGGTCCTGCAGTCGCCCGCCTGGCGGAACCGCTTCAGGTGGATGATGAGGATGTTGGGCAGCGTCCAGAGACTCAGCTTCACCACGCCCTGCTGCAGCACCCGGCAGTGGGGGCACCGCCAGGCGTCGTCGGGGGCCAGCTGAGGACACAGACAGGCAGGGCTAGGAGCCAGCAGGCCAGGCCCAGAGCTGGAGGTGGAGGCTCCTCGCGGAGAGGGGCAGCGCAGTATTCGCCCTCCAGCACAGCCACACTACCCACCAGCTCCTGGGCTCCGTATCATGGCCACCAATAGCAGAGACTAAAGGAGAATCCCCTGCTAGCTGTATGGGGCCTATGACACACAGCTGAGCCATGCTGGCTGCATCCAGGAAAGGGCAGCATCACACACACGCAAACCAATTCGCTCCTGGCAGGGCCCCAGGGTGGCTAACACTCATCTCTCCCACCTTAACCAATCCCACTCTGCCACCAGCCCGGCACCCGCCCCTACCCTGCCTGCTCCAGGGCCCCACCTGTCTGCCCTGTCCCTCCTGGCACCCACCTGCTCCTCCTTGGTGTACAGCTGGAAGCACTCATCCAGGGTGCAGCTGTGCAGCTGCTGATGGGCCTGCTGCTGCAGCCGGACGCTCTCCGTGTCCTGCACCACCTCCTCCTGGATGCTGCCGAAGAGGCTGCAAAGGCAGGAGAGGGGCTTGGAGGAGGCAGTGTCCATACAGCGCCACCCACGGACCCAGGATCCGGTCACTGGTGCAGCACGACAGCAGGCAGCAACTGTCCTGCTTGCCCCCCTATCCTGAGGCAGTGAGTTCCGCAGGGCCCTTAGTGACCACTCAAGGGACTGGCACCTGGCAGTCCTGGCAGAGCAACGCTCTCCCCAGTGGGCGATGCTGCCCAGGAAAAGGGCATGAAATCAGAGCTCTGGCCCAAGTGCCAGTGACATGGCCCCCCCATGGGAGCAGCTTGAAGGGGGCCGAAGTTCAGGCTCTGCAGAGCTGCCGCTGAGACTCAGCCCCTTTGAGGGGGGCCCAGACATCATTCGCTGACGCAAAACCCTCGGCTCAAGTCTGCATTTCACCCACTGCCTTGGCCCAGGCTCTGGTGGACCTGCTGGCACCACCGGAGCTGCTGGGAGCTTAGCGCCTGGGGCAGGCCCAGCTGCCACTGACCTCCTCACTGCAAACTCCGCTGTCCCCTGGGGGAGACACGGGCAGGCCAGACACTTGGCAGGGGGCCCATGCGGATGGCCCCTCTTAGCCTGCACTCTGCCCTTCCACGGGTGGGGGTTCCCTGCATGGGGCTGCCACAGGTTGATTCTGATTCCATTGGGCGAGACCCTGAGGCCATGTCCTGAGGTGGGGGTGGGCCTGAGGCCACCAGCTGGCCAAAGGGGCCAGCACTGATGAGATGCGTATGGGGAACCAGGATGTTGTCTTCAGGCTGGGGCGACCCCGTGTCTGATCCCGGCCACCATGGCACTGGGACAAACCTGCTGCTGCCTCTGGGGCAGAGGCTGTACCCCCAGGCCCTGGCCGGGCCCAGATCCACAGCCCTGAGACTCACCGCTCTTTGGTGTTCAGGTCCCACTCCACCACCAGCTTCACGTGGGGGGGCCCACCCGGGCCGCAGAACTGCAGCGCTCTGCAGGGACAAGTGCTGACATTAGCTGCAGGGGGTGCCTGGCAGCAGCTTCTCCACAGCCCCCCCCAGGTCCTGCAGCCATTGCGTGAGACCCAGCGGGCAACTCTGTCGGGCACGGAGCATGGCATGGAGCCACCCTCCACGCCCTTGCACCAGGGCTAGTTAGCAGCAGGCTGCGGCTTTCCTGTGGCAGATCAGAGATGACTGCAGCAATGGGCTCTGTACACGGAGCCATTACAGCCAGGCCTCCTGACGTGGGCACCATCACTGGGAAGCTAAGTAGAGGGGTTCCCAGCCAGAGACCCCAGGGCCCCAGCCTGCTTGGAGATGGATGATCCTCTCTGAGGTGCTGGCTCGTTAAAGAGCAGCAACCGCAACCACTGCTGGCACTTACTGATAACCACTGAATCCTTCCAGACTTCTGGTCAGGGCCATGCCACAGGCTGAAGCTGGCTCAAACCCAGACCCCTTTAATTCCCACCTCCCCCCCGCCCGCACTGTTCCCCACCACACCTTACTTCAGAGAGCTCTGTCACACAAGGCACCACCACGCTGCAGGGGAAACACCTTGTGGATATTGTCTGGCTTAACATCACCCTTGCGTGGGCAGTTCCTACCTTCTGGACCCTGCCTGTGGTATTCCCAGCAGGTGCCCTGAGACAGACCATAAAAATACCAAAGGCTCCCGCTGGAGGGCTGCACTGAAGTGCAATTGTTTTTCTTAGACTCCAGACTGATAACAGCCAGTGACCAAACCAGAGGGAGACTAAACAGGCTGCTCCTGAACGCACCAAGGCTCCATTTATCCACTTTGTTCTAGGCTGGTTCTTCCCAGGCTGACTCTGGTGGCAGACTTCCCTGCGGAGCTCCCTTGTATGCTAGCAGGATCAGGAATGTCACCCCCCACAGCAGCTCTTAAAGGGATAGCAAGCAATTCCAACAGTCCTCACCACCACGGGGCCCAATCCTCTCACTTCACCATGTCTCGTCTCGGCCCTGTGCCTATTCTCCAATTACTCTTCCTGCCTGGACTATTGCCCTCAGCTCCTTCCTGAATCAAACCCTCCTTCCTTCTGCTCCTACTCATCTACCCCCTGCTCAGCACCAGGGATGCCAGCGCCCACACCTCTCCCAGCTCTGCCCTCAGAGTGTGTCTGCACACCAGTGGCGCTGCGCCAATGTCCAGAGGAATGAGTCGGGAGACGGGTGCGTTCAAAGGGCTGAGCACAGACCCGTGCTGAAGGAGAAGCGACAGGCTCGCTGCAGAGCGGAGGGGCAGCTGCCGTCTCCCGTCAGCTCTCTGGGGGTTTGTGCAGTGCCTGGTGCGTGGGGGGGGGGGTCCTGCTCTGAGGCATGCGCACAGGGGATGGTCTGTCACCAGCCCAGGCCCCTTCCACAGGGGACGGGTCCCCACCAGGGCCAGGCAGGCAGCAATGTATTGACGAGTTGGATTCTGCAGGGCCTAGGACCCCGGGCTGGAGGTGGCTGTCCGGCTTTCTCCCCCAGGCCCTAGACAAGAGGGTCAGGAGCAACAGGGGTCTGTGCCTCGCCCTCTGTCAGTACTCAGTGCGCTGAAGGGCAGGGCCCTGTCCCCAGGGCACTGTGACAGGCAGACAGGAGACAGGAGAGTTGCGGAGCCCCCCACCTGCAGCCCCCATGCGGCCCTGGCAGGGAGCAGCCCTGTGTAACCCCCACAAGGGCCAGCAGGTGGCAGATTGCTCCTGGGCAAGGTACTTGCTCTATCACCCAGGTGGGAGCCAGCGGGGCGAGTGGGTCCCTCGGGGGGTGATGGAGGTTTGCTCCCACCTCAGGTGGCCAGGAGCAGACTGTGAAGGTGCCCGAGGGCTCAGGCCCAGGAGCCGGGCCGGCCCCCTCCATGGCCCAGGTGCCGTCGGACACAGGACGGGGGGGCAGAGCCTCCCATACGTGCTGCCCTGAGCCTGGAAAGGAAACTGGCCAGGGCCCTCCCAGAGCACAGAACGGGGGCAGCTGACAAGTAAGAGCTGGTCACTTCCACGGCGCAAGCCTGGAGATCGGAACCCGCTCCGCAAATACGGGCAGCACCACTAACCCCGGCACAGAAAGGGAAACTGAGGCAGGGAGGTGGGATGACACAGGGAGACTGTGGCCGATGGCTCTGGGTGTAACTCCTACTGTACTGCGCCAGCCCCTAGCATCGGCCGTTGGACCCCAGTGTGCTCCCACAGCTCCCCGGGGTGCCACCGCCACGTCAGACAGGGACTGCGGACCTGACAACATGCAGCAGAAACAAGGAACTCGTACGTCCCAGCTCCTGGCAGAGCTTCCCCTGCAGCGTCCCACCTGGAGCCTGCCCCCAGCCCTCATAAGAGCCAGCCAGTGCCAATGCATCGCCTGTGGCGACCATGCGAACGCCACGCCGGGGGGGTCACTCAGGACCCAGACGCTGGGAGCTGGTGACCAAGGACTGATACGTACAGCGCTGAGTGCCCAGGGCACTGAGGAGGTTCCCGGTGGAGCCCGGCACCTGAGCAGCAGTACCGGGGCCAGCTCTTCCTGGCAGGGTGTGCGGCACAGGCCTGGGCCCCAGCAGAACACGCTGGCACTGCCAACAACCTCCTCAGACACGCTGGGCAAGAGCATCGCCAGCAAAGGGGCCCTGCTGCCCGGGGAGCTGGCGGTGAGACTCCCTGGCCTCCTGCTGCTCCTTTCAGCTGGGCCCGGCAAAGGACCGAACGAGGTTCTCCCTCAAGGGCAAAGCGCACCGGCAGCCCCCAGGGCAGCAGAGTGGGGAGGCAGCTTGCCAGGGCAGGGGAAGTGGCAGGTGCCCTTGCAGCCCGGCCGAGGGAGAGTCTTTCTGAGCGCCTAGCGAGCCGGTGCCATTGACACACAGTGGGGCCGTGCCGAGCACACCCAGCAAGAGGGCAGCGCTCTCACCTACGCCCTGGCCAGCTGGTGACGTTACGCGCTGGGCAGCCCTGCAGCGAAAGCCGCCCATCTGCCAGAGCCTGCCAGCGATGCCCCACGGCGCTCAGCAGGGGCCCTGGTGCCCGCTAGGAGGAGGTGGGCACAGGGCTTGGTGGGAGGCGTGCGGTAGCCGATGCACGGGGAGGGGAACAGCCAGTACAGGCTGGGGAGCAGCTGCAGGTACTTCCCATGAAATCCAGCCTGGCCCTGGCGCTGGCCCCCTGCCCCCTGGTCCCGGCCTGGGCTGCTCCTTCAGCACAGGCTCTCCCAATGAAAGCAGGCCTGGGGCTCCCCCGGCAGAGGGCAGCCGTGTGCCGCAGGCCCTGCTCCTTGAGTTACCGGGGGCCTGGGGGTGTCCAGCTCAAGAGCCAGCAGGGAGGGCGAGGGAAGGCTCCAGACTGGCCCCTGCTCACTCGGGTGCTCCTGGCCCAGAGGGGTCTCTTACCTGTCGACAGCGGGGTGGCAGAGCGGCCTGCCGTCCTGAGGGGAGAGGTAGCTGCATGCCACGGAGCCCCCAGCAACCCGCACCCGGAACAGGTCCCCCACAGGCTGCAAAACAGAGGGTGGTTCCCTGAGCGGGGCCCAACGGGACCAGAGTCTGGCACAGGGGCTGAGCGGGAGCGGGAGGGGCCGGAGGATGGGGGGCCAGTGAGACGTGTGGCGCACTGGCTGTGGGCTGCAGGAGCGTGGGGTGCCGCCAGCGGAGGAGCAGCCCTAGCAGAGAGGCCCACTGACATCAGCAGGCGCTTGCCGAGGGCAGGGCTGGATCAGGGAGTGAACTTCAGTTGGAGCAGGGCAGGAAGGCAAAGCAATGGCGGTGCCCAGCAATGGTGCCCAGGCGGCAGTGCCCAGATGGCAGTGTCCAGGCGGCAGTGCCCAGGTGGCAGTGACCAAGTGGCAGTGACCAAGTGGCAGTGTCCAGGCGGCAGTGTCCAGGCGGCAGTGCCCAGGTGGCAGTGACCAAGTGGCAGTGTCCAGGCGGCAGTGTCCAGGCGGCAGTGCCCAGGTGGCAGTGACCAAGTGGCAGTGCCCAGGCGGCAGTGCCCAGGTGGAAGTGCCCAGGCGGCAGTGCCCAGGCAGTGGTGCCCGAAGCTAGGGAGTGGACAATGAAACCCAGCGTCCCTCCCACCTCGCTCACTGCTTTGGGACCAGCCTGGCACTGCTCCCCTTGCTAGTTACTTGAGAAACGGGCTGAACGCAAGGTGGCCCCTCCCGCCCCAGGACACCTATAACCTGTGGGACTGGGGCGCTGCAAAGGGATCCCCAGGAACTTGTCCCCCTGCCCTGGGACCTCAGGCTGGTCTGTGTCTGTTCCCCCCCAACAGGCTGTGAGCTCCTTGGGGCCGGGACCGTCCCCATGTGCCAACACAGCCCCCCAGCTTGCTTGGGACCTCGCCCTGCTGCTGGAACACGGCTGGAGCAGCGGCATCCCGGCACCGCCCCCACCGCAGAGCCCACAGCCATGTACTTGGCCAGACAGCCGGCCTGGCGCTCGCCCTCGTGGCGTCTTGCTGCAGCCCTGCACCTGGCGCCACAGACAGGTCCCCACGGTCAGCCCAGCGGCTTCATCTGGAGCCGTCTCCCGCCACACGTCCGATGGGCTGTCAGGAGCTGGAGCTCACTGGAGCTCGCTGAGCTTTTTGTCGGCCCATCAAGCCCGGCTGTCTTCCCCTGCAGCCGGCCACCCCACACGCTCCCACGGGGCCTGTGACAAGCTTGAGCCAGCTCCATTCCGGGGACAGTTCTCAGCCGGCAATCCCCCGTTCCTCTGACCACGCATTAGAGAGAGCCCCCTGCCCCACTGCACAGCTCGGCTCGGCTCAGCTCCCGGGAGCACAAGGAGGGAGCAGCTGATGGCACCTCCCTTCCCGGGGTCATTCTGGCACCAGGAGAGCCTGGGGAGCAGGCGCTGGAGACCTGCACTCCATCTGCCCTGCACCCAGCTTGGCTGCGGTGCGATCAGTCTGGTGGGGTCAAACGCTGTCCCTCTGGCCTGATGAGCCGCAGGCAGCTCTCAGCACCACCTGGGCAGCCCCGCCAGCTGCCACGGGGAGAGAAGAGTCTAATCTGCTCCTTTCAAGGGCCCCGCAGAACCAGCCGGGAACTCCTCGGAAACGGAAAAGCTCCCTTACCAGCAAGAGTGCCTGGCCAGCTGTACTGCAGCACACGCTGACAACTGCACACACGTCTGGGGCCAGACCCTCCTGAGCCCCAGGGGTCCAGCAGAAATGCAGCGGGTGGCTTAGAAGGGGTCGGGAATGTCTCTCCCCAGGCAGGTTCCCTTTCGCCCTGCCAGCTGCTGGTGGGTGCTGCTCCTGAGCTGCTAACCCCGGCTGCGTCCTGATGCAAGTGGGACCCCCCGCTCCCCACAGCCTCTCTCGTCCCATCTGGCACCGACACCCCAAGCCAGGGAGACGGGAATGGACCGACCTGCACCGGAGCCTCGCTCCTCAGCAGGTAGCGCATCTTGCCGAGAATACGCTGCTGGAGCTGCTCCCAGGAGATGGCTCGGTCTTCTCTCGTCAGCAGCGGGGGGCCAAACCTGGCAAAGCACAGGAGACAGCGCTAGCAAAGGAATCCCTGGCCCATCTGGACACGAGCTCCCACTGCCAGCCCCACACCTGGTCAGGGCAAAAGCACACAGTGTGCACACTGGGAGATGCCCTAAGGCTCTTGGACTGCACAGGAGCCACCTAGCTGGTGGGGAGAAGGGATCCCCAGTGGTACGGCCATGCAGAGAGGTAGCACGGCCTAGCAGTCAGAGCACAGCACTAGATACCTGCCCCGGTTCGCCAGAGGGATAAACATCAGTGGGGCAATTACTGTGCCAGAACACCCACGCTCCCCAGGCTCCGCGACAGACCAGCGGCTGGGCCAAGCGACAGAAGGGAAATCGCTCCCACCGAGCCGCGGTCCTGCTTCACTGCCCCATTGTTCCAGCGCCTGCCCCCACAGAGGTGCACCGTCAGCCACGACTCATTTGCGATTGCACCCTCCTGCCTGCACAGTGCACGCACCAAACCGCAGGACCCGCACCTTCCCCGGCACGCAGTGGAGGCAAAGCCACGTACCTGGCAGCCTGCTGTCCGGTCCCCACAGTGTTACACAGGAGGAGCAGCACCCTCCCGCCTCCGCCTTGGTGCAAAGCCTCTGAGGACGTGGCTCCGGCACGGGGCAGTCGCTGGCCTTCAGGATCAGAGCAGCTGGGGGAGGACGGGAGGCTGAGGGGGCAGCCTGCAGGGAGAGACCCCAGAGGGGTTTGAATCGAGGGCGCAGCAGGACTGTGTGAGAGGAGCCCGGGGCCGGGACAGCCACGGGGCCCGTGCGCGGGAGTGTGGGGCTCTCTCCTCTGCCTGCAGCGGTCACAGCTCAGCCATGGTGGCAGAGCAAAGTCAAAAGAACCGGTTCTGCTTCCTGCGAGCCCAGCCTGGCATACGGCCCTACAGCTCCCCCGGGCACCAGGGGCACCCTCTTCCCACTCCCGTGGGCGCACTGCTCCCAAGCACGGCCCCTCGGCTTCCCGAGGCTGTTCTGTTTGTACAGCACCTGGCGCCAGTGGGGCCTGAGCCGGGACTGGGGAAACCAGGCTCAGACACAGCATATAACCTCCTCCTGCTGCTTCCAGACCAGCTTTTCCATCCTGCCACACCCCTCACTCGCACCTTCCGGTGTCCACTGGCTCCCAGCAGAGAGGCTGTCTGGGGCTCTCTGCTCGGTGTCTCCCCCACCACTTTACACCTGTGACTTGCCCCTGCCCCTGTTTTCTCATTAGTTCTCCCAGGCAACCAGTTGGGTCCTGGGTCCTGTAGCCCCCTCCCACTAGGCTGTGGGGGCCCAGCCCTGGGTGGGCTTCGGTCGGCCTGCTTCCCAGCATCCAAACAGTACCGGAGAGCTGGGACGAGCTGCTGCGGCTGCAGGGCAGTGGGGCCTGGAAAGCGTAGATGCCGTCGCCCTCCGCGACGGCGTTCAGATCCTCCTCGTCGTGGAAGGAGCGCTGGAACCCGCTGGGGGACAGCTCCGCCAGGATCACCTGCAGCACAGGGTGGGCCGCTCAGCGACCCGTCTCTGCACAGGGCAGGGAGGAGAGAACCGTCCCCGGCCCGCTCGGCCTGCGCAGTGGGGCCTGCAGCCTGCAGAGCAGCCAAGAGGTTCCCAGGGATGCCTGAGGCTCAGCACAGCAGCTCGGGGAAGCTCAGCTACGCAGATGCGTCTGGGGGGTCTCCAGAGTGAGCGGCACAAGCTGCCACAGCCAGGAGCCAGGCTGAGGGGCCGTAACACCCAGAGTTCCCGCGCTCCGGCAGGCCTGGGGCATACTCACCGGGGGGGTCATGGGCACCCCTCTGCCTGGGGCTGCGATGCCACCTGGGCTTTGTGGCACCACACAAGGTGTCCCTGACAAAGGGCAGCCTGGCCTTGCCATGTGAGCCCGGCCTGGCCGCAGCGGGCAGTGCCTGCAGGAGCCCCCTTGGCAGTGGGTAGCTGCAGCTGCCCAGCTGGCTGCTCCAGGCCTGGGACAGGGCAGGCGGCTCTGGCCCTGACTCACCTGTTCGGGGGTGATTTTCCCTTCGTCTGCCACCATTGCCCTCAGCGTGGCCACAGTGCTGCAGAGGGGCACGGCCAGACCTACCCGCAGGAACCTCTGGCTCTTGGACTGGAAGACTAAGGTGACGTTCAGGGGCCTGCAAAGCAGAGAAGCAGATGAGCACCCGAAGGCCCGGCCAGCCGGTAACAGGGCCTCTCCCCCTGGCTGCGCTGGCCCCGGGCACCCGAGCTCTGAGTCTGGCTGGCAGCTGGGGTGGGCGGCGTGTTCCTCACTCGCCGGGCAGGCCGTGAGCGCAGACTGCTGCGCGCGGCCCCAGGAACACACCTCAGCACCGCGTCCCACCGCTGGCAGAACCAGCCGGGCTGTGCCAAGCCAGCCGAGCCCTGGGCTCCCCACACACAGCCCTGCCAGTGCCCCCCACTCCCGACCCACAGCCCCTGCCAGCCCAGCCCTGGGCTCCTCACACACAGCCCTGCCAGTGCCCCTCAGTCCCGACCCACAGCCCCTGCCAGCCCAGCCCTGGGCTCCCCACACACAGCCCTGCCAGTGCCCCTCAGTCCCGACCCACAGCCCCTGCCAGCCCAGCCCTGGGCTCCCCACACACAGCCCTGCCAGTGCCCCTCAGTCCCGACCCACAGCCCCCGCCAGCCCAGGCCTGGGCTCCTCACACACAGCCCTGCCAGTGCCCCTCAGTCCCGACCCACAGCCCCTGCCAGCCCAGGCCTGGGCTCCCCACACACAGCCCTGCCAGTGCCCCTCAGTCCCGACCCACAGCCCCTGCCAGCCCAGGCCTGGGCTCCCCACACACAGCCCTGCCAGTGCCCCTCAGTCCCGACCCACAGCCCCTGCCAGCCCAGCCCTGGGCTCCCCACACACAGCCCTGCCAGTGCCCCTCAGTCCCGACCCACAGCCCCTGCCAGCCCAGCCCTGGGCTCCCCACACACAGCCCTGCCAGTGCCCCTCAGTCCCGACCCACAGCCCCTGCCAGCCCAGCCCTGGGCTCCCCACACACAGCCCTGCCAGTGCCCCCCACTCCTGACCCACAGCCCCTGCCAGCCCAGCCCTGGGCTCCCCACACAGCCCTGCCAGTGCCCCTCAGTCCCGACCCACAGCCCCTGCCAGCCCAGCCCTGGGCTCCCCACACACAGCCCTGCCAGTGCCCCTCAGTCCCGACCCACAGCCCCTGCCAGCCCAGCCCTGGGCTCCCCACTCACAGCCCTGCCAGTGCCCCTCAGTCCCGACCCACAGCCCCCGCCAGCCCAGGCCTGGGCTCCTCACACACAGCCCTGCCAGTGCCCCTCAGTCCCGACCCACAGCCCCCGCCAGCCCAGGCCTGGGCTCCCCACACACAGCCCTGCCAGTGCCCCTCAGTCCCGACCCACAGCCCCTGCCAGCCCAGGCCTGGGCTCCCCACACACAGCCCTGCCAGTGCCCCCCAGTCCCGACCCACAGCCCCTGCCAGCCCAGCCCCGGGCTCCCCACTCACAGCCCTGCTCTTCCCACTCCACACTGCTGCCGCATTGTGCCAGTCCTTGGTCAGTGCGATGGCCAGCAGCGTGGTGCATGTGGGCTGCGTGCTGACCAGCAGCAGCTGCGATGGGACCGCCCAGCTCTGTGACGAGGACCTGGTCTCCACAGACAGATTCCTGACACCCTCCCCGACCTGCTGCAGCCGGCCCCCCCCCAAGCCACAGTGCAGCTGGTGAGGCCTTGGGCCGGGGGGCTCAGAGACAGCCAGCTTGCCTCCCCTGCTGGCAAAGGGACGGACGGCGCCCGGGTACGAGCTGGGAGCAGAGGCAGCCGTGCTGCTTCCACGTACCTGGTCTGGCGCAGGGGGATGGGCAAGGAGACACACAGGAAGGGGTCAAAGGTGTTGCTTTGCTTCAGGCAGTGCGGGCAGGTCAAGGAGGACCTAGGAACAAAACAAGAAACCAGTCGGCCGGAGCAGGGGCACATCTGTGCTGCTGTGACGTTCGTGAGTGACCCTCCGGCTCCCGCCACCGTCGTAGCTCCGCTAGCTGCTTGCGAACGCCACACAGCTCCGGCTCAGGGCGGGCACGTTGCCTTGCAGTGCGCGAACCTGACCGAGTGCGCCATCTGCAACTCTCCCCATTGTCCTGGCCCTGGATCAGCCCCCGGAGACAGGGCCAAGCTGCCGCTAGGGAGTGCTGTGCCGGGGCGCAGCAGGGAGCTCGTCCCCCTTGACTGGGGCAGGAGGGGCACTCAGCACTGCTCCTGCCAGGCGAGGGCCCAGGAGGCTTTCGTCCTGTCTGCATGTGCAGAACACTTGCCTGGAAATGCTGCCAGCCAACAGCCAGCGGGACTCCCCACCACGAGATGTGGGGGAAGCCAGGAGCTCGGCAGGGTTGCCAACCGCAGCCAGTAGCAACAAGGACAGCAGCGGTTTGCTCCAGGGCACTGGCTCACTGCACACGGCTAGTGGGAACATCCCGTGGGGGCAGGTTACCCCACTATGGGTCCTCACAAGCTGCTGGCGCCAGCCTCTGTCCGAGACAAGGCACCGGATTAGACAGGCTGAGCCACTGTAGCCGTTCCTGTGAGCTGCTGTCTCCCTCCACCCCAGAGGTGGCTGCCGTGAGTCTGGCCTGAGGGACGTGAGCTCGGCCTGTGGGAAGTTTGCGCTGCTCTATCACCTGGGCTGTTTAATGACTACGTGTGGCACCAGCCCCCAGGAGGCCAGGTGGGCGTCAGGGTCCCTTTGCGCCGCTGCTGGATGCACAGAACTAACAAGCAATGGTCCCAGCCCCAAGACCAGCATTCCCAGCACGCTGAGTGCATGGGCAGCCGCTTGGGAGAGATTCAGGTGCTTCAGCTGGCTAGCAGAACGCCCACAGCCACCTACCGTGGGCAGCAGACATTTCTATTGGTGGTGCACATCCACGCACGTCTGGGCGCACAGAACAAACTTTATTCTGCCCCAGGCTGGAAAGACTGGCGGGCACGCCGCCCACGGCTGACCGTCTCTTTCTCAGTGAGTCCATCCAGCACCTTTCCCGCACGCTCACGAGCAGTTTTAGCACAGACGAGCCACAGGCAAGGGGAATGGATGCTGCTGCCCCTGCTATTTTAGTGCATCGGCTCTTGGGTGTGCAGGGAGAGAAGGAATGGCTGAGCCAGACCGGAGCTGCTCCGGTGCCCGCGGCACAATGGAGCGCCGCAGGAGGCCGTCTTTGGGGACCAAAGCACAGGCACACAGCACGGGGTGCTTTGTCAGGAGCCCAGCCGCTAACACACATTGCAAAGCATCCAGCAGCCCGGGAACGCTTCCCAGATGGCTGGTGGGGCCGGGGGCTCGCTAGCACACCGGCAGGGCGGGGGCAGATAAAGAAGGCAGTGGAGCAGCAGAGAAGCCAAAGGGGCTTGGGCTGAAAGGAGGGCAGCCGACGGGCCTGCGCTGCTTGCAGAGCCATGGGGCAGGCAGCACGCGGAGGACTCTACAGTCAGCGCCCCATTTGCACAGTGCACCCAGAACCAGGGACTGGATCCAGCCTCGAGCCCAGGACCGGGCCTGCCTCTGCATGGAGCCAGGGGTGTGCCAACCCCACCATGCCCTGCGGTCCCTGGGGACAGCTGAGACGTTAGCACTGGGCCTGGGATCGGTCCTGGCCTTTGCTGAGACGGAGTGCGGTCACAGAACCAAAGGGCTCCGGTACACAGACATCCCCCTGCACGTACGTACACAAACACGTACACCCAACAGCCACACACGCCCCTGTACACAGAGACAGGGCCTTGCATGTACACAAAACACCCAACAGCCACAGACGCCCCTGTACACAGAGACAGGGCCTTGCATGTACACAAACACCCAACAGCCACACACGCCCCTGTACACAGAGACAGGGCCTTGCATGTACACAAACACCCAACAACCACACACGCCCCTGTACACAGAGACAGGGCCTTGCATGTACACAAACACCCAACAACCACACACGCCCCTGTACACAGAGACAGGGCCTTGCATGTACACAAACACCCAACAACCACACATGCCCCTGTACACAGAGACAGGGCCTTGCATGTACACAAAACACCCAACAACCACACACGCCCCTGTACACAGAGACAGGGCCTTGCATGTACACAAACACCCAACAGCCACAGACGCCCCTGTACACAGAGACAGGGCCTTGCATGTACACAAACACCCAGCAACCACCCAAAACCACCATACACAGAGACAGACCCCTGCATGTGCAGAAACACAAACACCTGACAATCACATGCAGCCCCTGTACACAGAGACAGGGCCCTGCACGTACGCAAACACCTGACAACCACACACAACCCCCACACAAATCCCTACAGGTACATAGATGCCAACACCCACCACATGGACACACACAGAGAAACAGCCCCTGCCGACACGCATCCGATGCACGCACACAGACAAGTACAAACACCCGTACAGAAACCGAGGCATGTTGCACATGTACTTTGCTCAGGCTCGGAAGCACATGGCCAGGGAGGCGCTCGGGACAGGTAAGGTTACCTGCACCCTGCAGGCCTGACTCCTGCCAGTTCCTTCTCATCACCACAAGTCATACCTGGGCTCTTGCCCCTCCCGAGAACAAGCCGCAGCCTTCCTCCTTGTAGGGTCGATGTGACCTTAGGAGAGCTTGGGTTCAATCCCTGCTGATGCCTGTGAGGAGTATGAGACAACCACTTCTTTGTATAATGTTGTGTGTTAAAGAGCTGCCGTGTTCCACCCCAGAGGTGGCCGCATTTCAGAGATGGATGTAGAGTTTGCATTTCAATTTGTGGAACGTTTTTGGCTCTTCAGGACAGGGGGCTGCTCTGATGGTCTGTGCTGCAGGATCATAACAACTTGCGTATTTCTAAAACTACCCTGGCAGCCCAAGCCAATATGGCCGGGCTGGGTTTTAAATGTGGTTTACCACAGGCGGGGGAGAGGGAGCCTGGCAGCCACTGTGTTTGTGAGAGTAGTTGGGGAGGCTTCTAGGGTGCATCAAACCACTGGTGCGCCCTTTCATCCTGTACTCACACCTGAAGCATGTCTCAGTTTAAAGGGGAAAACGCTTCTGCAGCTCAGCTGGTGCCGTGTGTGGAGGGACACAGAGAAACTGGGGAAGGATGGAAAAGGGGTTGACATTGGAGAGAAAAGCTCCACTGTCGACACAGACCCAGCACGCTGCCCAGCGTGGACGGAGGCTCCGAACCCTCTACAAAACAAAGAGGCCACCCAACTGGAACCCCTGGGACCCAGCACCTGCAGAATGGCTCAGCCCTGGTGAGCTGCTTACCAGCTGCTTCGGAGAAAGACACAAGAACCTCTCCAGGAGGCACTTACAGCACTTTCCCTTCCACCCTGTTAAGTGGAGATTGGCTAACGCCTGGAAAATGGCAGCTTATCTGCCGTCCCATCCCTTGGCTCCCATGGCAGAGCCTCCAGGGAACGGAACCAGCGCCTAACGGCAATCGAGCCGCCCCTACAAGCCCACGACCTTCAAGTGGGTTTGCTATCTGGCAGCACACACCTGTGCGGCAAAGCCTGGCGGGGCAGAGCCATTCTGCTGTGCACACAGCCAGTACAAGCAGGCGATGGCTTTGCCTCACAGAGGCCTTGGAGCCGGAAAGGCCCTGGCATTGCAGGGGCAGGTTGGGGCTGGGCAGCTCCAGGGCTCCTGTGAATTTCCAGTCGCATTAGAACAAAAAAGCAAAGTGACTCCGCAGCTCCTGAGGCGCACAGAGAGAGGAACCCTGCAGCACCCAGGCTGCCGCGCGCGTGTCCTTTCGCTCCGTCTCCAGCTGTAATTATGCTGTTTGTTTAGCGCTTGCATTAGCCCTCTCGGCAGAGCCACCGAGGTGCCGCTAATCTGCATTCAGCATCCACAGGATGGGCCTCACAACAAAACAGGATATTCTGGTGGGCCCGGCGGATGGACATCACGCAGAGCGTCTCCTAGCAACGGGTCGGTGCAGAGCCTGCCCCGCTTTAAGGTGCTTTGGTTGGAAAGCGGGAGGCTGACAGGCCTTGCACATGGCTCACGCTCTCTGCAGCATCTGGCCGTGCGCCAAGATACACCTCAGGGCTGAACAGAGATGGACAAGCTCCATTCTTCCCACATTTGGGGAAACTGAGGCACGGGCGGTGCCTTTAACAGCATCATCTTCAGTTGTGCAGGGCCTGACTATGCAAGGTACTGAACACCCTGGCCCCCCACTGAAGTGCTCAGTACCTTCCCAGAGCAGGGTGTAGTGGGGCAGCTACCCCTCTCCTGCAAAGCACCCCCAGCCAATTAGGGAAGGGCTTACAAGCAGCCAATCAGAGGGCAGCTTGCTGGAGCAGCCCTGCATATAAGGAGCTGCCCCAGAAGAGCTGGGTCAGTTGGGTCCTGGCTGGGGAAGGTGCAGGACCAGCTCCCTGTAAGAGGAGCAGCGCTAGGGAGATGCTCCAGGCTGCTGGCCCCAGTACAGAGGCCCAGAAGGTGCAAGGGGCTGCTGGGGAAGCAGCGCAGGAAGCAGGGCAGTGAAGGGGACAGAGGAGGAGGGCAGGACAAGGCTGCTGCTAGAGGAGCAGTGGGCCAGGGCTCAGAGAAGTGTGTGGGTCTGAGTGCCCCCTGTGCCCAGCCACACCAGTAGTGGCCGTCAGGGACCGTAGCTGGCCGCTGAGGCGAGGGGCTGAACTGAGGCTGGGCCCCCCAGAAGGGGGCGAGAGGCGGGGAGAGCGGGCACTGCCAGAGGGCAGCGTCCTGGAGGGGACACCGCAGTCTAGGGAGCAACGTGAGCCCGCAGAACAGGAGGCGCTGTGCCGGAGACTGAACGAGTTTCCAGTCCGACCAGCAGGAGGCGCTGTGCCAGGGAGTTAGAACTAGAACTCCTCTCCCGCTGGCAAAGCACTGGGTGCTAAGCACTAGGCCACCTCGTATGCCCAGCCAGAGCCAGAGCAGAAGCACATGCCTGGAACCAGCTCCCACCACAGTGGGGGCTTCAGCAGAGCAAGTGGGGAACACGCATCCATCTGCGAGAGATTCACTGCATGGCCCTACAAGCCCCATGTCCTGTTACCCAGCTCCAGCTCAGTCCCCACCACTCCATCATCGCTGCCCATCTGCAGTGCCCAGGGAACGCCGAAACTGGGAGGGGATGGTTTTTCCACACAGGAGGCCGACGCGTTGGTAGCATGGCCGCCCGTGGGAACAGGCTGCCGTCGGTGACTTTCCCAATTCGAAAAGAACGGTGGGGGGGTTCAAAATTTGACGTTTTCAAAGTGAAAAGCTTTGGTGTGAAACAACTTTCCTTCTGCGGTGGGAGGTGCTGTTAGCCAATGCGCAGCTGAGACCTGGAGAGACTCCAGATTTGCCCACACTAAGCCCATGCTAGAGCAAGGGCCTGAGACAGGATTGTGTGCACAGCCAAGTCAGTAGCAAAACCCTCATTGACTTCAGCAGTGTTGGATGAAGTCGCAGGCAAAGCCCTCGACACCTCATCAAGTCTCATAAACTGCCAAGATGTCAACCCCCACCTCCCACTGGGCCGCGATGCAGGTTCCCTCACCCATGGGATGCCTCTCCAACCAAACCCCTATGTGCTCTCCCATGCCCCCCAGCCCACACGAGAGTCACTCCCTGGAAACACGCCCAAAGCGCTCTCATCACTCTCCTCGAAACTGCTTTCCTGGGAAGCCGCTGGAAAATCCGGCAACAGCCAGGGAGCTGATGTGCTAAGGTCACAGCCTGTTATGCTGGCCAATACTGGCGTGGGTTTTCCCTGTGCTCCTCCCACTGGCCCGTATCCATCTGATGTCTCTCTTCTCACCCTCAGATTGTCAGGAAGAGAATAAACTTTTTGTTCTGTGTTTGTACAGCACGTAGTACAACCATGTCCCAGACTAAGATTGGGCTCCCCAAACCCCACTGCTACACAACTTATTCCCATTATTACTAGAGGGGAGAAAGGATGATTAGTGGAACTGTTTGAAAATGCTTGTTTATGTCAACCTTTATTTAAGTCAAACATCGGACAGACAGCTGGAAGAAAAGATCTCTTTGGTAAAGACTTAAGACACCTCCACCTATTACTGCAGTTTGAGGCTGTGAAAACTCCCATCTCAGTTCTCTGGTCTTCCACTGAGACCTTCAGCAAATGAATACATGGGACTGTCAATTAATTTCAGTTAACGCACACAATTAACTCAAAAAAATCTTATTACACATTGAACCTCTCTAGTCTGGCACCCTTGAGACCTGACCAGTGCTGAACCAGAGAATTTGCTGAACCAGAGGAAGTCAACATTGTCTAGCAGTATTACCAACACTTCCACTGCTTACTGGGCTCTTAGAAGACATCTAGGGGTAAATCAGAGCTAAATAACGCGGAGAGCCAGAACTGGTGGCTGTGAACAAACTTTATGGGACTGTGGGAAACTTGGCCACATTCATGATAAATCAACATGTGGCTAACTAAAATTATACCAGACCATGAATGTTGCTTGATGAGACTGCAGGACTTGAAAGGTTCAACCTGTATGATTAAAAAATTAGTAGTGATTAATCACACTTTTAAGCAAGAGAAAACCAATTGAAATTTATTGGATACTCTCGGATGTTTTTCTACATTATCAAACGTGGATTTCAGCTGCAACACAGACTACTCACTGTACAGTGCTCATTTTATACTATTATTTTGATTACAAATATTTGCACTGTAAAATTATAAAAGAAATAGCATTTTTCAATTTAACTCATACAAGTAGCAAAGTGCAATCTCTATACTGTGAAAGCAGAACTTACAAATGTAGATTTTTTGTGACATAATTACATTAAAAACAAAACAAAATGGAAACTTTATCGCCTACAAATCCACACAGTCCTACTTCCTTTTCTGCCAATCGCTAAAACAAACAAGTTTGCTTACATTGACGGGAAATAATGCTGCCTGCTTATTTGCAATGTCACCAGAAAGTGAGCAATGGTGTTCCAATGGCACTTTTGTAGTCGGCCTGGTGAGGTATTTACATGTCACATATGCTAAACGTTGGACTGCCCTTTCATGCTTTGACCATCATCCCAGACAAACGCTTCCATGCTGGAAACTCATTAAAAATGTGTTAATGAAATGAGTGACAGAATTCCTTGGAGAAGGGCTGTGTGGCTCCTGCCCTGTGTTTCACTCACATTCTGTCATGTATTTCATGTTACAGCAGTCTTGGCTGATGACCCATTTAAGAACACTTTCACAGCAAATCTGATGAAACACAAAGAAGGTACCAATGTGAGCTTTCTAAAGATAGCCCCAGCATTTGCCCAAGGCTCAAGGATCGGAAGTGCCTTTCAAAATCAAAGAGGGACAAGTAGTCCAGCACGCTTTCAAAAGTCTTTAAAGGGCAACAATTTGATGTAGAAACTTCAGAACCCCAGCACCAAAAAAGAAAATCAGCCTTCTGCGGGCGGCATCTGACTCAGGTGATTAAAACGCATGTGTCAGCCCCTTTTGCTTTGGACTTCTGTCCTGCATGGCCCATCGTGAACATGGTCGCATGTCCTCTGGCATGCCGGTGGAAGCAGGAAGGGTCATATGAATCTTAATCACCTTGGATACGTAAATGCTGCAATGCCGGCTATGTGAATAATTGTTCTCACTTTCAGATGATTGTTAACAAGAAGCGAGCAGCATTATCTCCTGCAAACTGCAGCCAAGCTTATATTTCTGGCCGAATGGCTGAACAAGAAATAGGGCCGAGCACCCTTGCAGGCTCAATTTTATGGTGTTTTACTTTTGACTTCAAAGTGTTTTTTTGTACATAATTCTACACCTGTAAGTTCAACTTTCACGATAAAGAGATGGAACGACGGTATTTGTCATGGGAGAACTGAAAAATAGCGTTTCCTTTGTTTCTTTTTTACAGTGCCAACACCGGGAATCAAAAATACCAAGTGAGTACTGGAGACTGTATTCTGTCCTGTATGTGAAATCAGCAGTTTTGAAAATATATCAAACATTGCAAAATATTTAAATAAAAGGTAGTCTACTGTTTAAAAGTGCAATTAACTGCACGGTTAATCATGTGGGTTTGGTTTGGTTTGGTTTGGTTTGGTTTTTTACTTTGTTGACAGCCTAAGACATACAGATCGGAAATATAGTGTTTTTAAGTAAACAAAAAAAGAAAGAATTTAAAGATATAAAAATGACTCAACCACAACTTTTCAGGCCTTCCTTCTCCGTCAGAAATTAGCAAAGAAGTCACAAAGATGAGGTGCTTTGCTTTTCCCTGGCCCGCTCACCCGCTGAAGAAGTAAAGAAGGAAATAATACACCTTGCCACTGGTTCCAATACTATCAGCTACAGCAGAAATGCCTGGCCCCCTTTAAGCAACAAGAGGGAAAATGCTTAACAAAGCGAGTCATTTTCTCTTGGTTACAGCATGTTGAAGGAAGCCCTCCATCAAAGCACCAGCTAGAATGAATATTTAATGCCAATAACCAGCTTCCTTCACAATTTCACTTCTTATTTTTTACACATTCCTGCCGTTTTCCTCTTTCTTGTTTAAAAAAGGGGTAAAAAAAATAAATTAAAAGCAAATCAAACCCTTTTTGGTCCAAGCCCTAGTTATCCGTCACCTTTCAGACCCCAAACGGAGGGAAGCAGCATTGCAAATGAATAGATCTTTCTACAGATAGCCCGGCTTTGACACACACATCTGAGTCGTAGGTTAATGCAAATCACAGTGCCCCTTCCTGCTGTACAGAGAGAGGAATTGGCATTCTAGGCATGTCCCTCCCCGCTGCACAGAGACAAGAGGCCCACGGAGGTGTGTGGGTCAGGATTCGGCTGTCTTAGCTGGCCAAGAGGGATGAAGGATATTCCCAAGGCTCATCGGCACATGTAATGGAAATGCTATTACAGTCTGCAATGGCCTGCAGGTTGCCAAGCCCAGAAGGGGCACTCCTGGAGGGGGAGCAGTCATCAGCTGATAGTAACTCCCTGTTCCCGGGGGACAGCCCCTCAAGAGAACAGACACCATGGCCCAGCACCTCCAAAGTACTGAGGAATCTGGCCCTACATACACCAGGAACCAGCAAGGCAAGGACTGCCTGCGTAGGAGACCTCCATGTTATTAAGGCTGGGTCTACGCTTAAAATGGGCACAGTTCAGCTCTGGGGCTGTGTTGCTGTAGTTAACCCACTTCCCCAAGAGGCAGTAATTAGGCCAACAGAAGAATGCCTTACTCAGCCTAGCGCTGCTACCCCAGGGCTTAGTTTGTCTTCGCTACTGTAGTAATGAGAGGCTTGGTGCAAGGCTAAAGGCCGAGGACAACAGTCAGTGTTTTGTTAACATACAGCAAAGCTAGAGGCCTCAAGCCCGAACAACAGTAGGTAAAATCAAAAACTGGGCTAGGTAGGTTCTGCCCACAGGAATGCAGCAAGAAACAGAGCTGATAAGTCACAGGGCCTAAAAGCGCCCAGAGCCAGGCACTGAGTGATACACATAAACACATCCTGCTCGGAACCATGCATGCCCCATCCCCTCCCCATAGATAACAGCTTAGCACCGGGTGCATTCCCACCCAAGTTCAGGAACAAGTCATAATGACAGCAGGATGGATAATGTTATTTTGATGGTACTACCCTTAACCCCCAAGTTAATGTTAGATCTAGTTACATTAAGGGGTATCAGTGTGTTACGATGAGGGGGCTGTACCTGGATACATAACTTGTTTACACCTGTGTATAAAAGTGTGCGTAACAGGGGCTGTGTTGAGCGACCTAAGGGATGAGGGAGACCCCTTGCCGTCAACTGAGTCGCACCCATTGTCACGGTGTATGCATGCACCAATGTAAACTGTTGAGTCGTATTGGAGACTCATGAGGGTGCTGGAGACCACACATCAACGACAATAAACCCGGCTCCAGCGCCTTTGCACCTCGCTCGATCTGTGGTTCCTGGGGGCTCTCGGAGGTCTGCAGCGTCGGCTCACTGCAGGGTGTGCGCTGCTGTCCAAGGAGAGCCCACGCACACGGCCAAAGTGATTAACATCAAAGGGAGCCGACGGGACATCCGAGCACCGTTCCGGGAGAGACGCCCGACCACAGCTACCTCACTTGGGCCATAGTGAGGCTGATGTAACTGTGCAGTATTGACTGGCCCTGGCCACACCTGGGTCTTCTCCAGGAGTTGGAGGACCAAGAACTCCAAGGATGGAATCCCGCCCTTGTTGAAGTCAGTGGCAAAACTCCGCCGGCCGCCGGGACTACGCGACTGCTCTGTGTGTTCCCCTTAGCTCCACAGGATGCTGGTGAGAAGGGGAACAACAGGCCGGGATCCAGCAGGGGAGCTTGTGCTTTCCCTTCGCTGCGCTCCCGGGGAAGGAAACCGAGTCAGATTTCCAACCCAGAGGCCTTTGGCAATTTCTCACCAGGCCAGCGGCTCTTCCTAAGGGGCAACTGTGCTGCCCCTCCCTTGTCAACGGGATAGTCGCTGCTCCGTCTGCTCTCAAATGGGTGCACCAGGACAGAACTGCAGGTGGCCAGGAGCATTCCTGGTTCCTCTTCTGCTCAGAGTCCCCTGAACCACTCCCCTAGGTTTTATTTTGATCGTTATTAGTGTTTCCTGGGACATCTCGATGCACTACCAAGCCACTGGCTGCCACAGCTCATGTGTGCCACGGCATCACAGTCGGAGCCCACCCCTCAGAGTGAATCATTCATTCCGACACACTTATTTCCTTTTCCCCGCTTGCAAAATTATCTGCCAACAGACGTGGGCCCAAATTCGCTCAAGTGACCCCTCAGTTTTGCCTTTCTATTTTGGGGGGCCTAGCTCAGGCCTCTCCCATGGGATTCACTAGGTGCAGGGGATGCCCAGCACCTCGGGAGGCAGCCGGCACGCCACATACACTCGACTTGCTCAAGATCAGCCTCTTCATAACACTTTGGCGGTAGCTTTTCCTGAATGCTGAAATGATCAGCTTCAGCACTGCATGCCCGGCTCCCTAGGTCACATGCTGTTATTTCGGCTCTCTAACCGGGGGACTGAAAGTTACAACAAGCAGAAGAGAGACGTTACTAAGTTACTTGGGGCACACACCTCCCCTGGACTCGGAGTCACAAGACCGTCACTTGCTGGAGGGTGCATGCCTACTTATGGGTGGCCACGTTCACCCCATGGGACATTTTGTCCCCACTCATGCACACACAGAGGCTGATGAGCATGCTACAGCTTTCGTTAGCAGAGCTGGGTCCTTTAGCTCTGGCAATGTTGACGCCCAGGCACTGAAATCCCAAAGTCCTCAGCTCCACACCAACTGCTGTCAACTCACCCCTCCCTGCCTGTTGCAGGAGGGATGAAGCGAATTTCCAGCCCTCCGTCGAGCAAGCGTCCACGGACGCACTAGCGCAGCCTCTGCCCTGCTCTAGTGACCCTTCCGTGTTGCCATGGAGACCGTTGCAGCGGTCCAGCACCGATGCAGTTTGATTCAGGGGCCAGAGAATGGGAGTCTGGGACCTTCGGTTCTGCCCCTGGAGCCTTTCTCTGCTCCCCATTCCCCACCTGCAGTCTGGGGCTGTACTCAGACCTGCCTCAGCCCAGGGCTGAAGGAGCAACCACAGCACAGTACGACATACCCTCTTGTCATCAGCAGGCTGCAGACTGGAGGAGTGAGCAGCAGATAGCATGGAAGGGCTATTCCGTTTTGCCAGCCTGGCCCCACCCACGCTGACACAGCTTCGCTGGCCGAGCCCGGCTGGGCCTGCTTGGCCTCGTTCAGAGTGAAATGCGCCCTGCTGGCTAAAGCCCTTTTCCGCCAGGGGCCATGTCTACACTACAGACTCCTGCCAGCCTGGCTCGGTTGGCCAGCGGTGCAGAGGTGTGACCGCTGGCAAACACAGCTTAGCCAGACGTCCCTAGTGTAGACGGAGTTAGAGCAGCATAGCTGAGCTCTGACTGGGTTTGCTTGAGGCTGCAGGGGAGTCCCTAGGGCAGCCTACCTGCACCCCAGACTCCTCATGTCCAGCCCCAGCCAGAGCCAGAGCCAGAGCCCTCCTCCTCCGCACTCCAGCCGTCTGCCATAGGCCTCAGCCCTTCCCGCACTCCAAACCCCTTGGCCCCTCACACCCTCCACCCTATAGGGATAAACACTTACTCTGTCACTGCGCAGGTGCCACTTGAGCTATCTGCTCACAGCGTCAGCTGGGCTAAGCCCAGAGCTTTTTGCTGTTCTTCTCCAATGGAGTTTGGCTGCCCCAGAATCACTGTGTTTATCTCTGTTCTCTCTAAACAATGCAATAACCTTCTCCTGAGAGATGCATTTCACTCACCACTCATGGGCGGCCACCTCTGGGGTGGGACACGGCAGCTTTCCAACACCCACAACAGGAAGGGAAGGAAAAAATACACCCAGCTGACATGGCAGGAGGGGTGTAGGTGGCCAGATGGGATGTGTTAACATCCCACTGCCTACCACAAAAGAGACAACAGGGTATTTAATGACCTCAAGAACTGGGGTATGTGTCCTGTGGGTCCTGGAAGGAGAACGCCACTCAGAGAATGACCGGTGCTGCAGCTGGCAGCCCCTGGGTCTTGTGTGAAGGACCCCATCCAAGCACAGGCCAGGCCAAGGAGCTCATAGACCCCCTAGAATTTTGTTCCTGTGCAACAGTTCCATTTGCGACCATCTGTTGCTCCCTGTCAGGAAGATCTTTGCCACCTGATTCCTAAATGGGCCTTTTCCTCCATTTCCAGCTCCGCCCTTCTTATCATTTACATTCAGGCAGGGATGATGAAAAGCACATAAATATCTCAGTGAAGCTGCTGCTTATTAAGCCACTTTCCTGGAACTGCTTCAAGGCCGTGGATCTTTGAAGTGCACTGGCAGACGGGGGAGCAGATGCCTTTGTGATAGCCTTGCTTCGGAGGGATACCACGGCAGGCGGATTTGCGCACCTTGCAAAATTCCTCAGGGAATGTGTTTAGCAGGGAGGATTTCAGGCTGATTGTCATTTTGTTATCGCTGCCAGCTCTCAGTGCAGGCACCTGCGCTCCCTGGGTGCAGCCACGGCTCTGCACACCAAAGGGAAAGAGCAGGAGTTGTGTGGATTGAGCTTGTGAAGTCAATGGACACAGCAACGGCCTTTTAACGGTGACTTCCCCACTCCCCAGCATTGCACCAGCTGGTCTTGCGGTTCTTCGGGTCTTCCTCTTTCTGCCTCGGCCAGGATGTGCTGAGACACCTGGGCACGGCAGCTGGCTCTGGGAATGGGCCCCGGACTGGAAGCCGTCCCAGTTTCTGATTTCATTCCATATGCCCAGGGCCAGCTCCACACCCGTTACTCTCCTGCATGTCTGGAGGGAGGACAGTTTGCTGCCTCCTCCGACCAACCCTTGGCTGTCCAGACTGCTCTTCTCACTGTCGACACCCGAGGACGGCCGGGCACTCGCCCAGGCTGGAGGGAGGACAAAACTTAGCCCTAGATGTGACAGTTCCGCGTGAGCCCTGTTCCGCCAGCCACAGGGGGTCTGGCCAGAGCCAGGCGCTGAGCCCGGTTCCGCCAGCCACTGGTGACTCAGTAGAGCGCCTGCCGCCCTCGCTCAGCACCGAACCGGGGCACCAGCGTGGTGCTGGGGGCACTCTGCTGCTGGCGCCTCTCACGTGCACCTGAGCCGCCGGGGGGCACTGAACAACATCCGGGGCGGCGCGCAGGTCAGATTTCAGGCTGGGGCATTACCCTGCCCACCAAACCCCCTCGCCCGCACTTTCCGCTGGAGGCAGGAATCCTCCTCAGACTCTGTCCTCGCCGGTCACAAAGTGCAGCCGGGGGCTGTCGAACCACGGCCACGCTCCACCCCAGAGGCGGCTTCATCTCACTGCTGGGGCAGCAGCTCCTGTGGGCGTGGCGCGTGCAAGGTGCAGGGCGCTCTGGGAAGGGTGCGCAGCCGCCAGCGAGGTGCTGCTCGCAGTGCCGGGAAGTGTTAGTCTCCTCTGGGCGCTCCCAGCCAGCTCAGTGGCCCTGGTGCATTGGCAGCAGAAACGGGAAACAGGAGACACAGTTCCCAGTGCTGCTACCATCCGGGATCTTCCCCCCCCCTCCCCCCGCCCAAGGTGTCTCGCTCATCACCTCACAAGGGTCCCTAACCGACTGAGACCAAGCGGGGTGTGGGGGAGTTTTATCCCCGGGTTTGGCTGCATGTGTTTCCTACCGTCCTGTAGTAACAAGAGGTGGGTGCCTCAGTTTCCCCAGGCACAGCACCAGCGCAGTGTGGTGATGGGAGTTCCCGAGTGAGGACTTCTCACAGGCGTCCAGTGGCCCTCTCTGCTCTTTGTAACCCAGGCCACCAGGGACACCTTCTTCCCCGGAAACAGGGCAGAGGAGGGAGGAGGAGCCTGGCCGGCGTGAATTGGAACTGGGCTGTGGAGTGGGGCAGTCTGGTCTGGCTGGGGAAGGAGGACCAGAGCCCAGCTCAGGGAACCCTCTGGGCCCCATTCCCTAGGATGGATTGTACTGACGGCTTCTGGTTCCTGTGCTGACCAGTCTGTTCTACGCTGTGTCCCTGTCACCCCATAACCCTCCAGTTCTCACTGCTGAACAAGAGCCACCTCTGCCTGCGGGCGGGAGCAGGGCCTGGGGACCCCCCTCTCCATGACACCGATCTGCCCCAGGGCCTGGCAAGGCAGCTGAGCACCATCTGTCTGACCCCAGGACTGGAGAGCAGGGTCTGCGACTAGGACTCTGCTGCTGCCTTAGCTGGGCCCATGGCTGGCTCCCCAGCCGGCTGGGTTCTGCGGAGAGCGGCTCGGGGCTCATCCCAGCGAGCAGAGGTGCCAGGCCGTGTGCTCTCACGATGGGCCAGGCCAGCACATGCATCTCTGGGCACGTCCTGCTGCTGCCTGGGAAAGTGTGCGCAGACAAGGGGCGCCTCGCCCCCCCCGGACTGCTCTGTGACCCCCGGCCTGTCACCGTGGCTGGGTCCTGCAGGGACAGGCACCACACCCGTGCAGCTGGGAGCATGGCCGTGTACGAGCCCAGCCTGTCACCTTCCAGCTGCCCCCACCCCGCCCTGCTCCGCCTGGCCCAGATGTCTCCTCCCTTACCTGTACTGCGCTTGGAAGTGGTTCTGCACGAAGCTCTGTCTGCTGGGAGACCGGGCGGCCGGCTGGGGGCTGCCAGAGCCACCGCTCTCAGTGAGACCAGCCTGGGGCTGCAGAGAAACAGATGGGGTTAGGGAACCGTGGGATGGTGGCTGAAAGTCACCCAACTCTCCCTGCCCCCATCACGCCCCACTGCCCTCAGCATGGGCTGCCAGCAATTCCTCAGAGGAAGATCTCCCCTCCTCGGCTCTGCCCCAGGCAGGAGTGTGGGGTGGGACCCCAGTTCCAGCAGCCCTGGACAGCCACAGGAGTCACTGCAGGGGGGCATGGGCCCGGGCATGGGCCAGGGCTCTCCCCAGGGCCTGGGCACCCCCAGGCTCTTTGGCTACAGAGTCTGGTGGAGTTCCCCTGAGGTCCCCCTGGTCTTTCCTGCCGGAAGATTCCCTCCGCCTGTTCTCAGCCCTTGTCCCCAGCAGCCCTGCTAGGTCAATAGGGGATGTACACACAGAGGAGCAGTGAGTCAGTTGGATGCCGGGGAGAGTTCATGGCTCGGCACAGCACTGGTGAGACTCACACGGGACACTGCGCCCAGCTCTGGGGTCCACATATATAACCAGACATTGAAAAACTGGAGGGGGGCAAACGAAAGCCAGGAAAGCGATTCAAGGGCTGCAGCAATGCCTGACAAAGAGAGATTTGCAGAGCAATCAGATCGGCTTCCTGAAGAGAAGGTGGGAGGTGGCTTGTTCCCAGTCTCTTCGGAAGCAGCAGACACACCTCCGAAAGGACTCTCATCTGGCAGAAAAACCACCCTGCCTGGGAGGTGACAGCAGACGAATGCGCACTGCAAATCCAGAGCGATTCTTTGCCAGGAGGGAGATTAACGGTCTGAACACCCACTTCTTCCGATGAGAAATATGTGTGCACATGAGGGCTGCTGTGTGCATGCACAAGGGCTGTTGTGTGTGCACAAGTGTGTGTTTGTGTGCACATGTGCGTACAGATGTGCACAAGGCTTGCTGTGTGTGCAGCAAGCCCGAGGGGAAAACAGTGCCAGGTGTACATTAATCTGACATACACAAATTGAAAGCACCAGCTGGGGTGCAGCTCACCAAGGCAGGTGGGCCAGCAGGGCTCAGTTAGCAAGGACACCTGACTCAATAACTACGTCCTGGCATTTGCATGCTGCTTTCATATACAGAGCTCAGCCTGTTTTACAAACAGCAGTGAATTCTGCCACAGCGCCCCAGTAAATATGACCATCCCTGCTTTGCAGAGGGGTAAATTGAGACACAGAGTGATTAATGTGACTGGATCATGATCACAGACAGTTGATCACTGACAGATCTAGGGACAGAACCCACAGCCTCCAACCCTCACTTCCCTGGTAGAGCCCCAGCCCACGTTAGCTCCCTTAGGAGCCCTGAGCATTGTGAGTTTTGGGGGTGTAGGAAGAGCAGCAAGAAGGGAGACACTATCTCATTCCTAACAGTGGCACTTTCCACCCGGCACCCCAACACTGCAACAATGGGAAAGTGAAAGCCGCCCAACTCTCACCTGCGAGGAGATTCATAGGTGCAAGAACAGTCGGGTCCCTAACACCCCAGCAAGGAGAGCAGATTGCCACTTCATCGGACAGGGCGATAAATAAATCTCTGTCACTGTTCCTGTACAAAACTCCCGCAGGAGGCCCTCCAGTGACTGCTTCTCTACGTAAACATAAGAACATAAGAATGGCCATACTGGGTCAGACCAAAGGTCCATCCAGCCCAGCATCCCGTCTGCCGACAGTGGCCAATGCCAGGTGCCCCAGAGAAGGAGAACAGAAGACAATGATCAAGTGATTTATCTCCTGCCATCCATCTCCTGCCCTTGTACTGAAGGCTAGGGCACCATACTTTTACCCTTGGCTAATAGCCATTTATGGACCTAACCTGCAAAAATTTATCGAGCTCTTTTTTGCAGGTTAGGTCCATAAATGGCTATTAGCCAGGGGTAAAGTATGGTGCCCTAGCCTTCAGTACAAGGGCAGGAGATGGATGGCAGGAGATAAATCACTTGATCATTGTCTTCTGTTCTCCTTCTCTGGGGCACCTGACATTGGCCACTGTCGGCAGACGGGATACTGGGCTGGATGGACATTTGGTCTGACCCAGTATGGCCATTCTTATGTTCTTATGTACGTACAGCCTACACCTCAAAGCACCAGCAGCCAGCACCTCTCGTGGGGAGGAGTAATGCATCAGAATTTCTCATACAACTAATTTAACTGGCCCAGCACCCTGGGCTCCTCGGTTTGAACCTGGGAACAGTTAAACTGCATCAAGGGTATGTTTGGGGTGCAGGTTACTGCATTTAAACAGAGGAAGTGCCAATTTCCAACCCCGCCCCCCAAGTAGGGTACAACGGACTTAGGGGCAGCACCTGCCCCATCAGCGGCTGGGAGAAAACAAACCAAGATGAAAAAGGTCCATCAGTGGCTGAGTTGAGCCTCACTGAGCGCCGCCTCCTGGTTCTGTAGCAGCAAAAGGGATCCCAGGAAACTGACCCTCCCTGCCACCCTGCTGGACAGACAGACAGACAGCAGCTCTGTCTACAGTCCCACCAGCAGCCTCTCCCCACCCAGCACTTACTACCACACTCCTGGGGGCCACTCAGACCAAGGAAGGACCAGCCCTGCGGACACACAGGGCACCTTCAAAGCCCCGGCTGGAGCCTACTGCGGTAACAGTGATGGGACACTGGTTGCTGGAGTGAGACTATCCCAGTGGCTGTGTGACAGTGACCAGCGTTACACAGCGCAGGGGGTGGTACAGAGACTTCCCCAGGGCACCGAGGCTAACACGCCGTTAGCCGCCCAGGGACCACTTAGTGAGGACAGGGAAAAGCGGAAAGCCTGTACTAAGTCAGGCTGCGTGTCAGCAGCATCCCTTGGTCCCCCTCCCTTTAGCTGGGGAGAATTTCAATCCGCCTCGCCCCCCATTTACCCCTCTCTTAGATGGGGCCCAGGACAGCAATGGCTGTTCCACCCACTGCTCCTTCCATGGGTCCTGGAACAGCCCGTCCCCTCGTTCGTTTGCCCACCAGTTAGCCCTGGTATCCAACACACCAATTACTGGCCCCACACCGTCCGTCTGCAGCAAGCATCACGCCCGCACAGCCCCGAGCCACAGCACCCAGCCTTTCCCATCAGCACTAATTCATCTCGGTCTGGTTCAGCTGCACCTGAAAGCAACCTGACCTACTTTCTAGCTCCGCGGCATTCCCAGTCAGCGAGGCGCTCTGAACCATCGGGCTCCCCATCCCAGCCGCTGCGCAGGCCCGAGCCTTGGCCCAGGGTGGCCCGCCCGGTGTGAGATGCTCTGAGAGGGAATGTCCCAGCCCCCTACCCCCAGCTGCTCAGGAACGTCGGCCGGAAAATCGCACCTGGCAGGCCACTACTCGGCAGCCGCTGCCCCCGTTCTGGCCCTGGGTAGGAGGATCGGGCTCCTCGGCAATGTGCAGGATCATGCCCAGAGAGTCCTGGAGAAGGAGGTGGGGAGAAGGGAGAGGTCTGAGCCTGCTGCGTGTGGGGATGGGGAGCTGGCCTGCCCTTGGCTTCCGCTGCGCCATCCCCGATTTGTGGCTGGCGTGCAGGAGACACCTGCCTGCTGGATCCAGCCCTGCCCAGCTGTCCCCATCACCACGGCAGAGTCAGCCCCACCAACAGCCATGCAGCCAGGCCGGGGGAGCCCCGTACCCCACAGCTGGGAGATGCCTGAGGTCTGGAGCCTCAGCAGCCCTGCGGGAAAGCCCTGCAGGAGCGGGACCCCCTTCCAGGCAGCCTGGGGGGCTGACCACCCCTCGTCCAGCAAACCCCCTCATTCTGGACCACTCAGGTCCTGTGGGTGCTGGCCAAGCGAGGTACAACCCGTCCGAAGGAAGCGGAAGGTGCAGCTCAGGCAGAAGAACGGGGTTTGCTAACTGTACACAGCACACGAGGCCTCATTACGGAGCCCGGTGCTGCTCCTGGAGGGCTCTAAACACAGCCCCACGAGGCTGCTGGAGCGCTAACCCGCTAGCTAACCGGGCACGCCCAGCTTGACTCTCAGAGGTCAGCCTGAGCTTGCAGGGCTCCTGGGGGTGGCCCTCCTTGTAAACCGAGCACCTTTGCCGTGGAAACTCCTGGGGTGCAATTGACGCGGGCCAAGCCCTTGGGCATGGATTTAAAGCCACCCACGTGAGCAGCCCCAGTGAAATGGATTTCCAGCACTTTGCTGAATTGTAGGTAATAGCAAGTCCTGCAGCCCCAGGACAGCGTCTGGATTAGGGCCCTTTACCATGCCTGTGTACTAAACCAGAGCACTAACCCTGGTAATGCTGAGGGAACAAACAGCAAGAGAGCGGCTGCGCGAACCAGCCTGTGCCTGTGCCTGTGGCTGTGCCGCCTGAAGGAGAGGGTACAAGAACACTCTGCAGGCAGAGACACATTTGGTTGTAAGCCGCAGCCCTGTTCCGTAGCTGAAACATCGCTGCGCTGACCGGAAAATCTCAGTCCCAGGTGTCGGGTCACGAGCGAGCCGTTCCACGCATGAATAAATCAAAACAAGGGGTACTGAGAAATTATACTTCCCAAATCTCCACACGCCTCCCGCCAGATTTACAGGGACCCAGGGGACAGAAAGAAAAATACGACAGGATCCAGAAAAACCCATTGACTGAAAATACAAGCAATGTCTTCTGGAACAAAATCCCGCTGCCGTATACCCAGGGTATAAATCTAGTGTTTGGAAAGTCTAACTGGCATTTTTAACACAGCTGCCAAGGACTCTAAGTAAAACATCCGTGGAACTAAAGACAGCCTGATTAAAAAAAGGAACGGGGAGCTAGAGATGGTTTAAGAGGGACTGTATTAAGAATATAATAAAAATAATAAGGATGTTTCATAACCCAGAGACTAGAGGTCTCAGCTCTCCTTGGCTACGTCTACACGTGCACCCAACTTCGAAATAGCTTATTTCGATGTTGCGACATCGAAATAGGCTATTTCGATGAATAACGTCTACACGTCCTCCAGGGCTGGCAACGTCGATGTTCAACTTCGACGTTGCTCAGCCCAACATCGAAATAGGCACAGCGAGGGAACGTCTACACGGCAAAGTAGCACACATCGAAATAAGGGAGCCAGGCACAGCTGCAGACAGGGTCACGGGGCGGACTCAACAGCAAGTCGCTCCTTAAAGGGCCCCTCCCAGACACACTTTCATTAAACAGTGCAAGATACACAGAGCCAACAACTAGTTGCAGACCCTGTATATGCAGCACGGACCCCCAGCTGCAGCAGCAGCAGCCAGAAGCCCTGGGCTAAGGGCTGCTGCCCACGGTGACCACAGAGCCCCGCAAGGGCTGGAGAGAGAGTATCTCTCAACCCCCCAGCTGATGGCCGCCATGGAGGACCCCGCTATTTCGATGTTGCGGGACGCGGATCGTCTACACGTCCCTACTTCGATGTTGAACGTCGAAGTAGGGCGCTATTCCCATCCCCTCATGGGGTTAGCGACTTCGACGTCTCGCCGCCTAACGTCGATTTCAACTTCGAAATAGCGCCCAACACGTGTAGACGTGACGGGCGCTATTTCGAAGTTACTGCCGCTACTTCGAAGTAGCGTGCACGTGTAGACGCAGCTCTAATGTCCTGCCAACACCCACTGGAGGGGCATTACTTAGAGAGAAATTATCTGAAAGAAAGAACAGCCCAGACTTCAGTGATTAGGCCATAACCCTGAGACTAGAGATCTGGCTTCAATTCTATGCTCTGACACAAACTTCCTGTGTGACCTTGGCCATGTCACTTAGCCTCTCTAAGGCTCAAGTTCCCATCTGCACAAGGATAACAGCCCCGACCTGCCTCACAAGAGCCGGAGGATAAATACCCTATGACTATGAGCAGCTCAGATTCTGTGGTAAGGGGTGCCTAACCTAGATAAAACTACAGGTTTTGGAGGGAAATCGACTCCAAATCAGGGAGAAAATTTAAAACAATGACAAAATTTAAAAAAAATAAAATCATCCGATGTAGCAGCGCTGGGTGGTAATATTGGGCAGAGAGCACTTCCAGCAGCTGTGTGAAGGAACCAGCACAGGAATCGATATGCAAAGGACAAAACGCCAGACGAAAGGTGCGCCTGATGAAGCAGGTCTCTGCCCACAAAAGCTCATGCTCCAAAATATCTGTTAGTCTATAAGGTGCCACAGAACCTCTTGTTGTTGCTGTGGATACAGACTAACACGGCTACCCCCCGATACCAGAGAAAAGGTGAAATACACCCGGGAGTGGAAATGATCCTTCGCCTGCTGGCACACCTCTAACAAACCAGAAGCACTCCAGCTGCAGAGGGTGGAAAAGGCTCGAGACCTGTGGAGGACACCACGAGGTTTGGAAGGACTCAATTTGATTTTTATGGGTGAAAGTTCATTTCACTGGACACAGGGCGAACCGGGGAAAAGCATTTCCAGGGTACTCATCGAAATTCAGAAACAGACAATGTCAGAAAAATCTGCCTGAGAACATATTAGCGTGAAAATTCAGTCGTTTAGATTTCTGAATTAGGCTTGGTGCAAAAGGACATCAAACGTATTCACATCCTGCATTCTATCACCCAGAACTCTCAAATAAGCAACATTTTATCCAATTACGTTTCCCATACGTACAGCACAGCAAAAGTCAATACAAATAAATACAGCAAATACAATATGAGTTTACAGTGTGCTACGCTACTGTTGTTGATAAATAAAGTACACTGCCTACGTTTTTGTTTGTCTCTTAATATTTAACCTCGTTTCTCTTTGGAGTTCTGCGTTGCTAGGTATCTCTCTCTATTATCTGGAATATTTGAATATCCAGCAACTTCCTCCTGGTGCCGGGGCTGCTGGATGAGAAAGATTTTACTGCCAAAACAGGCACAACTTGCTGACAAAAGGCTATTTAATGAGGGCACATGATGGCGACAATTTTTGTTTTAAGCATTTGGAAAGCCTGAGGTTTCTGAATCTCAGTGTTTCCTATTGTTAAATAACTGTCTGACCCATGCCCCACTATTATTCCTGCAACAGTGACAATTTAAGTAAATACAGAAAAAATGCTGAAAAACAGACACTGATATTACCCGGTGAAATAATAGTAAACCGCACTGAATTCTGCCAGGCCCAGCCATCAGGCTGTGTCAGAATGCAAGAACCGGGGGAGCCAGCGAAGGGGAAAGGAGGGGAATGTAAAACGGATTCGAGGAAACGCTTTCCCAGCAGCTGACAATTAGCCAGTAGAACTCACGGCTGCTGTGGTCTGCTCAGGAGATAGAGAGAAAGGAAACAGACAACGATAACATGAACTGCCAGCACGACAATGGACAACACTACAATAAATGAGCCCTGCCTGTGGAAGGGATCTAAGCCCTCCTGCTGCATGGCTTTAGCTGGTACCTGACTGGGGGGTCAGGCAGGAATCGTGCTTGTGGGAAGGTTATTCTATGGCTGTCTGCTATGGTGGGCTCGCATCCGTCTCTGAAGTGTATGCTGCTGGCTGATGATGGAAGTCGGACCCCAGGCTAGACGGGCACCTGGTCAGTCGGCTTCTGGTGTGAGATACAACCTTCCCCCAACTTCAACCTCCAGCTTAGAACCAACGTCCTGCTAACGTCGGGAAGAACAGTGTCTCGAGTGCCTGGCAGCAAACACGGACTCTCGTCTGGAGAGTTCGGAAATAGCGCGTGAATATGGAACATAAGAACAGCCCAGCCGGGTCAGACCGAAGTCCGTCTAGCCCAGCGTCCTGTCCTCCAGCAGAGGCCAGGGCCAGGTGGACAGAACAGGGCATCAAGTCATCCGCCCTGTCTCCCATTCCCAGCCTCTGGCAAACACAGGCTAGGGACACCAGCCCTGCCCATCCCGGCGCATAGCCGTCGGCGGACCTGTCCTCCACAAACATGGGCAAGAAGCCAGAGGGTTAAAGTGCAGCAAGCGAGGGTTAAGCTGGCCACGAGGAAACACTTCTGAGCCGCCAGGGTGGTTAAACCCTGGAATAAATTGCCCAGAGAGGTTGTGCACTCCCCATGGCTGGAGCAATTTCAGAGAGGGCTAGAGGATGCCTGTCGGCAAGCCCACCAGCAGGGACACAAAGGGGACAACTGCACAGGGGCTGGGTGCTTTAAAAAGGCCCAGGGCCTCCGACCACCACAGCCACCAGCAGTGCAGTGGGGCAAAGGCAGAAATGACCAGCACCATCCCCGAGGCCCCCAGAGGGGTCTCCATGCACTGCCCCCACTCCGACTCCAGAGCTCCCATTGGCCAGGAAATGCAGCTAATGGGAGCTGTGCGGCCAGGCCGTGGCTCACAGAGCCCTGACCCTCTGGCCCACACCTGAAACACCCTGCCAGAGCCACTGCCCCACACCTCCTTCCACACCCAGCTCCCTGCCCCAGCCAGCTGGAAGCAAGTGATAGTCGGGAGAATGAGCACGGGATGGAGGGGAGTTGGGACCTCGGACAAGGAGCCAGAGGCCTCGGGGAAAGGGCACGACAAGGCTCTGTGAGGGGGGGATCCCCAGGTGGGGAACCCCAGGAGGGGAACCAGAAGGGGAACACCCTCGCCACGTGGGGAGCAATGGGCACGGCTTGCCAGCCCCCTGCCTCGGTGCACAGCTGACACGCACATGGCGCCATGGAGTACGCCCAGGGACCCGCTCGCGCCCAGCGCAGCTGGAAAGCGGGTGTGAGATCCGAGCCCGGCTGCAGCGTACACAGCACCGGGTGCTGCCAGGGCCCTGGGCAGGGGGAGGCGCGGGGTGGTGCTGCGTGGGCTGGAGGAGACAGCAGCCGTCACGGGCGGTCAAGATTCTGACGAGCGCTGAACTGCAATTGTCCCCCCGAGGGGCGCGTGGGAGCTGAGAGCCGGGGGGGGGACAAGCTGGCGGCTGGCTGGGCCAGTTTGATTGAGCGGCTGTTCCCCTTCACAGCACAGGGCGCGAGCGCTGGCTCCTGCGGCGCAGAAACAGCTCGTAATGGACGGGCAACTGGGCAGCACTGCAGCGAAGAGCAGGATTATCCACGCCGAGATGAACACACCAGCACGGCTTCGGTCCAGGGAGTCACACCTCAGCGGTGCCCGGGAGTGCTGGGCAGGAGCAGGTGGAGACGGGAGGTGCGGGGGCCAGTGGCTAAAACATAGTCAGACTTGTGGGGGGTCCCTGGCCAACGCCCAGCTAGGCGGTCGCAGGAGAAGAGGGGAGGGAAGGTCCTGGCCAGGCTCCAGATGGGGAACAAAGGGCAGAATAAATGGCCACTTTTCACGAGGCACAGCAGTAAACCGCGGGAAGCCCCAGAGATCCGGGCTGGCTCCTGTGTTGCTAATGAGCTGGAAAAGGGAGCGAACGCTGATGCGGCAAAGCTCCCACCTGAGACAGAATTACTCGAGATCGCTAAGTCCGACGGGGACTGTGGAGAGTTCCCTGGGGTGCTCTCGCAACGGGGGAGGGGCAGGGGTCCCTGCGAGCTGAGCGCTCGGGCGGCTGCCTCCAGGGAGAGTCAGACGCACCCATTGCCAGCCATGGCTTTCTACTGGTCGTGCACATCTGCCCTGGGGCACAGAACATTAGTTCTGCCCGTGGACGGGAAAAACCAGAGGGAACGCTGGCGAGGGGCAACCCAACGGGAGGTGAAATTTATCATTGATCGATGCACAGCGATGCAGACTGCAAGTACAGTTCCAGCTGGAGGTGTATCGGGAAGGGTTCAAGTACACGGTTACCCTTCGAGGAGAACTGGGGATCCCAGCTCATTCTCTGGAAACACGAGCTCAGTGTTTACCAGAAGCAGAAAGTCCAACAGGCCGCTCAGAACAACAGGGAATATCCTAACATCGCTGTATAAATCCAGGGGCGCCCCCCCTTGAAGAGTGGGTCCAGTCCTGGTCGCCCCATCTCCACAGGGATATAACGGACCTGGGAAGGGTTCAGAGACAGGCAACAAAGGTGGGGAAGGGACGGCTCAGCGTCCTTCTGCGGAGAGAGCGAAGGGGTTTGGGCAGGTCGGCTTCAGAAAGAGAATGCTAAGGGGCAGGTAAGGGACTTAGCCCGTCGCTCTGGGAGCCTGGGGCAGAGCAGGGACTCAGAGCAGGTCCCCCAGGACCCTGGGCCAGACGTCCTGTTCAGGTGCCTGGCCCTGTGTGGTGTTCATCTGCCATAGGAATGAACCTCACCTCCCTGAGAGGAGTACGGGGATGGGGGAGGACCCCTCCTAGGGCCGGGGAGCCCTGAAGGCGGCTGTGGTGCTGGCAGCAGGCCAGCCAAGCAGCTGTGTGCTGTGAATCACAAGCAGCCTGTCTGTCGTCCCCTCCCAGGCCCGGCTCAGACACCATTCAGCCCCAGCCCACGCCCCCGTCTCCCAAAGCCGAGTGCACAATGCCGGGACAGCGGCTCTCACGGCTCTGCCTCGCCCTATTATCTCTGCCCGGCCCCGTGCAGGGCTCAGCCGTGGGCAGAAGCAGGGATGGGGGCCTGAGGAGGGGTCTGCAGCCGGACGAAGGCAGGGGAAGCTGGTCGCATCTGACGGCCGGTCCCTGGGGCCTGTGGAGGAGGCGGTCCGGGGGGCCGGGGGGGAATTCCCTGGGACTCCCCGTGCACCTGTTCTCAGCCCATCCCCCGCAGCAGCTCGATGCAGCAGGACCTCTCCGCTGCTGGCTTCTGCTGCTGCGCAGACTTGTGCGCTGCACACAGCTGCTGGCCCAAGAGTGACAATCCTTTGCCTGGGTACCACCCCCTACACCTCAAGGCACTGTGCGAGCCCCCCACGGGCAGGCCGGGGCACCAGCCTTCTGGTGCAGGCAGAGCCCAGGCTGTGTGGGGGGGGTGACCTGCCCAAGGTCTCGCAGTACGTTGCTGGCAGCGTGGCACAGAACCCTGGAGTCCTGATGTGCACTCCCCTGCCCTAACCACTGGCTCATCCTCTCTCTAGGGTGGGGGGTGCTCTAGCCTGGGTCCGCCAGGCCTTTTCATCCAGCCCTCGAGCTCCAGTGGAGGAGCAGGGCTGGGGGCTCGCCGTACTCCAATCCTGCTGCTTGGCTGGACCGCTGGGTGGGGGGTCGGAGCTGATGGCCATGCAGGGATGCTCATTTTTACAGGACTCCCCAGTTGGCTGGTCCCACAGATGCACACGCCCCTTTGGCCGAGCAGCTAATCCAACAACGTGCACTTATGGCTCGCCATACAACCTGCCTGCTCAGGTGTGGCCCGCAGGCCAAGGAAGGGTGCGAGAGTCATGCTTGGGGTGGGGCCCTTGGGGGACAGCTTGGGATGTGCTCCCACAAACAATGGGCCAGACAACAAGCCTGGCTGTAAAACTCCATGTCTAGTCACACATGCTTCCCCACCCCACCGAGGCACGATTCGTTAAATCAGTCGCTCTGCTCTAGCCTAAAAACCAACGTAGCCGGTTACCTTCTGCCCACCCAGCCCCCCTCACTGATCTTAACGGCGGCGCGGCATCACCATGCACAGTTACAGAGCTGCTGAGCTGCTCCCCAGAGGTGGCTGCATTTCAGCACCAGGCATACGGCTGGCAAAGAGCTGGGACATGACGTGGGAGGGTAGGCGCTAAACTCAAGAGGTTGTTGTTCTGAGGTTGGTTTCTCTTCGCTGCAGACCCAGGCAGCTCCCAGCACAGGGGCTTGCAGGGGGGCGACAGCACAACCTTGAAAAGGAGATCTCAGCACCACGCGCCAGCATGTCTGAAGCCTCCCCTGTGCTGCCCCAAAGACACAGAAACAGCAAGACAAGGGCCGAAAGGCTCACCCCAGGGATGTGCCATATGCAAAGACGCCGGCTGCAGATGATGCTCATGTAGGAGTGTTACTGCCGAGGTGACAGAGGTCAGGAAGGAGGCACCCAGGTTCCTGCTGGGCCTGGATCCAGCTCAAACAGGCATTTGGGAGACAGGAAACCACAAGCTCTAATCTGGTCTCTGCTAATGACCTGGCAAGTCATGGTCCCACTTTGTGCCTCAGTTTCCCCATCTGTAAATGGGGTGACCCAGCCCTAGCTCAGGGGCACAGTGAGGCTCTGCTGGTGCCCAGTGTCACAGAACTGATGGGAGGCAATGCAGGAACTCCTGCAAAACTGGAGCAGGTGTGGGGGGGCACAGCTGAATGGGGCTGGGGGCAGGGCTGCAACCACCAACAGGTGAGGCTGATGTGACAAGGGAACTGTTCACTGCCCAGCCTCTCCCCGCCCCCACACAGTGGGCCCAGGGTGTCTGTGATGCTGAGCAGCCCCTGCCAGGCACAACACCCTGTGCAGCAGAGCCAACTGCACAGACCTGTACGCCAGAGGTTGGACTGGGAACTGGGAGGGGCCCCTCTGGGGATCATTGTGGGTGGGTGGAGCAGGAGAAACCACACGACACGAAGATACTAAATCCACAGTGCAATCTGTCAGTCCACAGCTCTTACCTGGAACCCTCATCACAGCACCTGAGCATCTTTATGGGCTTTGATGTGTTAACCTTCGCCCTGGAGGGCTTCACCACCGTCCCCATGCAGAACTCCACTTCGATTCCCCCGCCCCAAGAGCGCAGGCCCTTACTGCAGGAGAATCTCCATAAGCTATCAGCAGTGCAGAGCCTAGGACACACAGCTGCACAGTTCTGATTCCACCCCCTAGAGGGCATTGGTGATAGATATGTCCCAGCCAACTGCTTACAACAGCTGGGCCCTGGGCCAGCATGCAGAGACGTCAGGTGGGGGTAAGTAGAAGAGGACACTGACCTTCTGACCCGCCCTAGCCTTCCGGCTGGGTGGTGAGCAGCCGAGATCCTCATTCATTCTGTCCAGCAGCCAGAGCAGGAACTCCAGGGCGTCATGTTGCGAGTTGCCCCGGAACTGAGCTCCGTACTTGGCGACAATATTCTGCAACACAAGACATGGACAGAGGAGTGCGTTAGCCCTTTGGTATCCGACAGGCCATGAGCGAGCTGAGGGCGGGGGGATGGCAGGCGCACAGCTGCTTCGGATGCCAGGGACCTGCTTCCCTGCTGCCACGTCATGCTGGGCTGATCTTGGCACGTCTCCCAAGCTGCCAGGGGTTGGAAGTGAAATCTCTGCACTCCGGGCAGCGTCGCTGCATGGGCATTTCCCTGCTGAGTCTGGCAGCACTGGGCACAGACCAAAACCCAACTCGCCAGCTTGGGTCCCTGCCAACCCCCCGGCAGCACCCAGGGTGTGATTTCTTTCCTGCCCTGGTCCCAAACGCTGCTGCCATGGGATGCTGCGTCCTCCCCCAGGGTGGTGGGACCCACTGAGTCGAGTGCCCAGTCACCCAACAGCATGGAGATCTCCTGCACTGGAGCTTTGGATCTAGAGCCGCGGTTCCCAACTTTTCACTGGTGCAGACCCCCAGCCGCCCCCCCCAAAAAAACTGCCCGTGGGCCCCATCAAAGCCAATTCTAGCCGCTACATGAAAAAGGACACCACGGCATAGGTTTTCAGCCAGCGCTTAAGAACTTGATTGGGAGAGATTTCATTTAACAATACTAATAGATTGTAACATTGCAATTTATTTAAAACTTATTTCCTACGATCATTTTTACTTCTTTTGTTTTCTCCCAGACCCCCTGCAATGCCTTCGGGGACCCCCTGCAGTCCGTGGACTTGAGGTTGGGAACCCCTGATCTAGAGGCTGGGAGTTCTGTGGCCCATCACCCGCCCCCCAGGCCATCCCACCCTACAGTGGCCCGGCTATTCCCGGCCTAACATAACTCCACCCAAGCCCACACAGAACAGCCTGGCCCAGTGGCTCCCTGCATGGAAGTTTCACTGCTGCTCAACAGGCTGAACAGCGACTTGCAGCCACAGGCAGGGAATTCAGGGCCTGGGATGAAGCCTCGAATGAGCTGAGCCCCCTGGCACATCCAGCCGCTTGGCTCTCATCTCAGGACTGTTTGCACAGCTCCAGGGCAAGTGAAGCCTGAGTCCTTCCAGCAGCTGGAAGGGGCTGCCGGTGCCAGAGCCTATGGAGAAAGCCAGGCCACTTTTCTTGCTCTTCACCAGTCCAGGGACAGTTTAATGAAATCATTATCCCTGTTCCCAGAGGTGTTTTACTGCGTCATTCCAGCCCAGCACTACCGGCGAGGCAGTTCCTTTTGGGCGCATCCACACTGCACACGCAGCTGAGCCCCACGTCCCCGGCCGTCCACACGCACATCAGCACACACTGAGACCTGGGCTCACGTCCCCGCTGGGGGGGGGCCTGAGACCTGCCGTGACTCGGCTCCAAGTGCTGTGACCATGCAGCCACAGCCACAGACCCGAAGCAGAAGCACCACACGGAGCAATGTGGATGCACTGGGGCAGCTGGGAGACCAGGGTTCACTCGTGGTGGGCACCCCTGGTGCTGGCTGCACATACACCTCGTGAGAGACAGGCCCGGTCCCCACAGCTTCCGACCAAAGCGGGTGAGACTGGCTGAGGAAAAGCATTATCCCCCGAAGCAACTGCGACACTTGACAAAGGTCATGCAAGCACTCAGTGGCAGAGAGCTAGACTCAACTCTCCCAACCCCACAGCACTGCTTTAACCACTAGACAATCCTGTCCTCTGTCCAGTGCCTGGGCTTTAATTTCAGGCACTCCCAGGTCTTGGGGAACCCAGACTATCTACTGTCTCACAGAAGCCCGGAGGAGCTAAGCCACGTCCGTCCCATTCGATCAGTGCCAGGAGGGCCTCTCTTCGCGCAGGTTGCTGCGTAGGGAGCCAGTTTCTAGATGGTTACACGAAGCGCACCAGTCGAGGCTGGCTGCTAACGCAGCGGAGTCTGCAGCGAACGCGGGCGCAGGACCCTCTGTGCACAGCGGAAAGCAGCGCGCCAGCCCTGGTGGAAAGCAGCTATTTACAGGCAGCCTCCTCCAAGCGCCCAGCAGCTCCCGCAATGGCAGCCCCCCACCTCCAAAACCCCCTTACTCCCCACATGGGCAGCCCAGCTGAGTCGCTCAGCCAGCCCAGGAGACAGCAGAGTCCCATGGTGGGGCAGGGGGTTGAGTCTCAGCTCTCATTGACATTCACTGGCTGGATGACCACAGTCCGGCTCGCAGCCTCAGTTTCCCCACCCGGCTGCAGAGAAGAAGGACACAAGTGCAGCTGTGAGGATGTCTGACAGGCCATGGGTGCTAATTCTGCCCTGGTCCCTGAGCCTCTAAGGGAGCTCCATGTCCGGGCCTGAGTGCAGGGCTGTGGTGTTTCCTGGGGGACCCAACCGCGGGGCAAGAGCGTTACGGAGCCACGGCCTGACAGTGCAGAAAGCAGGTGACAGCGGCCCCCTTTTGCCGGCCGCTGGGCCAGCATCCGGAGCGCCCTGTGCATGGCGCTAGCTCCCTCTGACTGCAGCCTGAGCGGGGAAGGTTGCACGGCCCTGTGCCGGGGCCCATGCAGCGACTCGCCCTCCCCAGGGCGGAGTGCCAGGCAGGGCCGGAGCACAGGAACGCAGCTGCCTGGCGGGAGAATGCCTCCGGGGGGCTCTGGAGGCGCTTCCCGCCCCTCCGCCCCACACACGCCCACGGGCCGCCTGCCAGGCTGCCTAACCTTTGCTCGGGGCTGGAAAACAGGTTTGCAGCAGCTCAGCAGCACCTTGGAGACAAGGGTTAGGCAGGTGGGGAGTGAGCCAGGCTGGGCTGACCTGGGGGAGGGGGCAGAGGGAAGGCCGGCAATAGCCCACAGCTGAGTATCACCAAGGGCTGGGGGCCTCCGGGAGGTGACTTCAGCCTGAGCAGGCCCTTTAAAAGGGGCCCCTCACCACTGGTTCTGCTAGCCCCTGCCACGTGCCCCCAGCCCTGCAGGAGCCAAGCGGCCACTGCCGGGAGCCGGGCACAGCCGAGCTGAACTCAGCCGGAGCTCAGGGAGGCGCTGGGCTGCTCAGCACCTGGCGGGGGCCACCGCTGCTCGGCCATGGAGGCTGCCCCAATGACAGTACTCAGTGGCCGACAGGTGCAGCAGCCCCTAATCTCTAGCGGAGCCGTCCTCCCCCCGCCACAGCCAGCCTGGCCCTCACCCAGCTCTGGAAGGCTGCGCCTGGCCCCTTGTCCCACGGCAGAGTCAACCCCTCCCTCCAGGAACAGGACCAGATACACAGACCTGCAGGGTATCCCCGGGGAGGAGCTCCCAGCACCTCTGCCGGCACTGACCCGAGCATGCCAGGACAGAGCACAAAAGGGAGAACCCATCTCCTGCCCCTCGGAGACGCCACCCGCCTTCTGCCAACCACCACAGCTCTGGCCAGCTCCTGCAGCCGGCCTCCCCGGCCTCCCAGGGACCAGGACCTCTGTGCCAAGTCACACCCCCCTGCCAGCTGTCCGCCTGCTTTGGAGGAGCCCCTGGGGCCGGTGCCCCCCACCCCAGCAGTGCCCCGGGTGTGGGAGCAGGCGCTCGCTCTGGGGGCAGAAGCAGGTCTGCTGTCCGTCCGTGCAGGCCCGGCTGGCAGGCTCTGTGCTCAGGAGAGGAGCTGGCAGGGTGGTGGGGCTGGCAGGAAGGACAGGAGGGTCTGTAGAAACCTGCCCAAACCTCATGGCCACCCACCAGTCACCTCTAGGAGACACAGAACCGAGTTATCCCTCACCTGCTGGGCCACAGGTAAGCCCGGGGCAGGGGCCAGAGGCCATGCTGGATGGGAGGGGATCACAACGGGCGTGAGTCAGAGGGAACCCTGCACACTAATCGCTTCGGAGCCTGGATTTGGAATTGCACCCGAATCTGCCACCCACACACTGACTGCCCAGAACCAGGGCCTGGCCTGGCACGTGCAGGTCAGAAACCCCCCGCCACAAGGGCTCTCAGCATCCGGCCAGCGAGCGGGCAGGAGGAGAGCTCTCCAGCCTAGTGCTGAGCGAGGGGGCTCAGCTCACGCCGGGTGTGGGGGATCCAAGTTCCAGGCCCTGCTCCAACGAGCCGGGAATGATTTCGCTGTGGTGGAACCACCCCGAGGGGAGAGACTGAGAAAGCCCAACGACAGACCATCCCACCAGCTTACACTGTGGGGGACCCTGTCCAGACCCTCAGAACTGCACCGTAACCGCTGGGGCAACGGTTAGGGGACATGTCTCCTCCTCTCCCCACGCCCCCCTGCAGAATCCAGGTTTATCTGCAGCACCAGAGTCTCTGGGTTCCCCTAGGAGTCAGCAGTACTGGCCGCCAGAGGCCAGGCCGAGAACGGCATCAGTCCAGAGGAGCCGCCCCGGTTCAAGGGTTTGCACCTGGCCTCCTGGAGGACAGGCCTGGCCCAGGGGCAGCAGCTCCAGAAAGGGGACTGGAAGCGCAGGCGCCGTTCCGGCCACGTGTCACCAGGAGGCGACCTGCTAATGTACTTAACTCCGAAACAGAAACGCGCTACGAGAACTGAACAGAGCTGGTCGGCCAACGGCAAAGCCCCGGGGGAACCTTACATAACGCGCTGCTTCAAGTGCGCCGGACACCGGCTGAGCTCTTGTCACTAATGCACATCTCAGGAGCGAGAGCTTTGGCTGGCTGAGGTTACCGCACTCCGGCGACCCGGCCATGCACGCCGCTCACCCCTCCTCACGCTAGTCACTGCCAGCTTCCTCCAGGCCCCTGCCTTTGGGATGGGCGCAGGGGCCATTCCCCAGCAGTCTCTTCCCCAGGGCTAGTTAGGGCTTTGGAAGAGGCAGATCTCCCTGGAATTGCACCTCTTCCCTTGCAAGACCCCCCCACCGCGCCGCCCTGCGCCGGTGGCTCCCAAGACGACAAGCAGTCCTCCGGCACCGGAGTGACAAACACCTTCATTTGGTGGGCAAGAGCCACTGGAGCGGACAAGCAGACTCCAGGGTACGTGCAGCAGCAAACAAAAGGGGAGTTACCTGTCGTTAGCAGAACCCTTAATCTGCTTCATTAACTGGACCTACTAATGACAGATAACTCCCCTTCCCTCCCTCCCCGCCCGGCTTGTTGCTACTGTACATCAAAGCAGGCCAGCTGGATTCCCCCCTCACCCGTCGAGGAAGGAGGTGGGTTTCGCTCACGACCTCGTAAAGCTGTTGGCCTCCCGGGTGCTCCAGGACTGCTTGCTGGGGGTGACGTTGCCGACTAACCCGCTGAAGCAATAGCGAGGGTTCCATATGGGAGCCCAGGCTGCAGCTGCCTTGCTCCCACAGCCGCCCCTGCACAAGGGCTGCACGTGCAGAGCCACGCCTGGGAAGCCCTGGCCGGCCGGCTGCAGCGTTGTCCGGGCGGAGCTGTTCATCCGGAGCCCTGGCACTGCTTCCGGCCAGGCCAACACAAGGGCAGGTGCAGTGAGAAGGGAGGGCTGGTCCCCGCATGGTGGACAACTGGCGTTTCCTGCTCCAGGCAGAGCCAGGGCTGGCCTAGCAGCAGGTGCTGCCCACGTGGGACCTGCAGATCAGGATGGGGGCTGCTGGCAAAGGAGCAGGGGAGCCTGGGGCTGCCGTTTGCACACAGGGGGAGTCGAGAGCCCTGCGTGGGCTAGGCCCTAGCCAGCGCTGCCTGCCCTCCGCAGCCACTGAATTCCAGCCCCAGCTAAGGACGCGCCCAGCTCCCCAGCGTGCAGCTGCACAGCGAGCCTCCCTCCCCAGCATCAGGCACCAAGGTGGGCAGCTGGGTTTAATCCTTTCACACTGGCCTGCAGCACCCCCGGGAAATGAACCACAGCTTGGAAATCAGCCGGCGCCTGGCGCCCGAGCAGCTGGCAGCATTCAAAGGGTTAATAAGACACGCTCATTGGAGGGCCTGACCCTGTCCAGGTGAGCCGAGGCCAGGTGCCGAGTTTGGCTCTGGTCATCTCAAAGAGCGGAGCAGAGAGACAGACAGAGGTCGGAGTGTGACCGAGTTGTGGGGGTGGGGGGGATTTTATTCCCCTGGTTCAGTTGCATGTGTTTCCTACTGTCCTGTAGTATCCCGAGGTGCGTGCCTCAGTTTCTCCAGGCACAGCACCAGTGCAGTGTGGTGAGATGAGTTTCGGGGTGATGACTTCTCACATGCAGGCAATCGGCCTCCCTACTCTTTGTAAGCTAGGCAGCAGGGTGACACCTTTCTTCCCTGGGAAACAGGGCAGAGGCGGGAGGAGGAGCCTGGCTGGTATCAATGGGAACTGGGCTGTGGAGTGGGGCAGTCTGGTCTGGCGGCAGAGGGAGGAAGAGGGCCAGGGCCTGGCTCAGGGACCCCTTCTGGGCCCCTCTCCAGAAGATGGACTGTACTGATGGCTTCTGATTTCTGTGCTGACAAGTTGGCTCTACACTTTGTCCTTTTGACAAGTTAATAACCGTTCTGAGCTCCCTGCCGAATGAGTCACGTCTGCCTGCAGATGGGGTGACGGGCCTGGGGACCCCCACATGCCTCAACAAGGACCCCCGGCACCTCATCTGTCCCTCCCACAGGGTTCACAGCCCAGTGTTTGCTGTCCCACGGTGTCAGTCATTGCCCCAGGGCAGGTAGGTGCCAAGCTTTCCAGTCCACCTAGTCCTGCTCCCAGGCACATCTCGGTATTCTTAGTAACAGGCAAGCAACGCCTGGAGAGCCCGGCTGAGAGCAGCGTCCCCTGTGGGAGGTCCTGGCCGTACACCCCACGCCCTGAGCTGTTTACAGCTGCTCGTTAGCCTCTGGGAGCCGGGTACCCAACTTCCAGTGGGATTTGGGCACTGGGCTCCTTTGCAAATCCCAGCTCTGCCGCTTTTATTATGCAGCTCAGTAGTCTGACACCACGTGGGTTTCACCTCTGGGATCTCCCCAGCTCAGCGGTAACTTTGGTCCCCTCCTTTCCCAGATGCAGAAGTGTAGGCTTATGGCCTGAGATGGCCCCCAGCCCCTAGCCTGTTTAAAACGGCCTTCCAGCCAGTGACACTGCTGCTACTAGGGTCGCGGTTAACCAGCCTTCCCTGGAATCTCAGCGGCTGGGCAGCCAGGCAGGAGAGATTCAAAGCTGCTCAGCTGCCCAGCAGAGCCCCCTCAGCTGGCACCATGTGTTTCTAGGGATGGTGCTCATTTGACAGGGAAGAAAAAAGCCAGGAGGGACACTAGTGTTAATGTGCCTCTGCCCACGGCCTTGGGTGTGTGTGTCGGGGGCAGCACCTTGGCCAGTGGCTGGAAAAGGACATGGGAAAGCACCGAAGGAAAGGCCAGCGAGCACAGCACGGGACTGGGAAAGCACTGGCTACACAAATCCCAGCCACGCGCTCGCAGGGTCAGCCGGTTCAGCCCAGCCAGCATGCTCCAGACCCTGCCGGGATGAGCCTGCTAAGGGTAAGAGTGCACAGCCCCGGACGCCCCTCCAGCTGGCTGCAAGCAGCAGCCGGGGCTGCCCATGTTGCAGGGTTCTGCTAGGGGAGTGTGTGATTCCCCCCGCAGACCAGCGCTGCTCCCCACACCGTGGCTGGCTGCCCACAGGGGCTGGTCATGTGCCCACAGGGGGAGAGCCCAGCTTTGTTCCGACGGTTATACAGCAGTGTCTCTGGCTGGTGCTGCTGCATTCCTGGCCAGCGGTGGTGGGGAGGGAGGTTCCAGCCGGGGTGAACCCCGAGCAACTAGTTAAGTGGTTTCCAAGGGCAAATTACAGTAAAAAGCTGAGAGGGCTAATGCAGGCTGGGGAGTTACACAAGTGCCGTCAGCACCTAGTGCTGGGCAGGGGTAGCAACCCCCGAGCCATTTCCATCCCTGCAGGCGGCTCCGGGGGCTGAGCTGCATCGCTGGGCCAGAGATTCCCGCTGCAGGGGCCATCCAACGTCAGCGGGCTTGGGGTGGCGGGAGCAGCGAGGCTGGGAGAGGCCGGAGCTCAGCAGAGCCTCTTTGGCCAGGCAGCCAGTTCAGCACCTCAGGAGTGGTGGTGCTTTTCTCACTCGTAACCGTCCCCCAGCGCCCGGAGAGCCGGAGCCACAGGGCGCCCAGCCCAGCCGTGGCTACACTGCAACAAACGCCTGCGGCACCGTGTCTTGGGTCCGGCCAGCTGCCAGCTCGCAGGGCTAAACCAGCCCTGCCAGGTTCACCCTACGGCCTGGCCCAGCTCACCAGACTCTGACGGGCCGCTGCGGGTGCTGTACTGCCGTGTGCAGGTACCGCTGTGCCAGGAGCTGGGCCGGCAGCAGAGCCCATCTCTGGGCCACCTCTCAAGCACAGAGGGGCTGCAGCAGGCTGCCACACTGGCTACCCAACCACCTGGGCTGGCTGCAGCAGACAACTGGCCCGTAAGCCCAGCAGCAGCAGCAGCAGCAGCAGCTCAGCGGAGCCATTAGACCCCACACAAATGGCTGCTTCTGGGCCTGTTTGTTCCCAGCTCTGCTCCCGCCCTGAGTCTGCCCTGGAGCCTGCCCTGCCTTACGCCTGGAGCCAGGTCCGGACCCTCCGTGCCATTGCCTTCGGCCCTGATCCCCGCCTCAGCCCCTAGACGGGACCCCGACCTCCCGGTCAGGCACACATGGCAGGACTCCCTGGGGTGGTTGCAGGACCGTCCCTCTGCAGCCCTCCCAGGGCGCACTGCTCTCCCGGCCTTGCACCCCTCCTGTGCTATCCGTGGCCAGCGCTGCCTACGGCTGGCCGGTGCGTCCCAGGCGTGGCTCCCGGGGCTCGGGTTACTGCGGGGGCTGCTCTCCGCACGGCGCACACAAAGGCCCCTCTGTGCACCACACAACGGCATCATTGCTCCCTCCCCAGCGCCCAGGAGCCGCCAGGGGACCAGAGCAGGGGCTATTCGGCTGCCAGGAATGTGAGCACAGCTGGGGCACCAGACAATGCTCTCAGCTGGGCTGTGGAGTCTCTCGCTCAACACTCACTGCGCTGTCTCCTAGAAACCCAGCCCAAGGTCACCGCCAGGCCACACCGCCACCGCGCACCCCACCCAGCCTCACCTGCTGGCCCCACCTCGGGCACTGCCTGGGGCAAAATGCCCCATCTTCCCCAGCAGCAGCCAGAGGCCAACAGCCAGAGACTTGCCTTGGGCGGGACTGCTCCAATGGACTGGCCGTCGGCCAAGGTGTGTGGGCAAAGCAGAACCCTTCCTGAGCAGAGACCACGTTCCCAGTCCCACCAGCGCCGAGCCAGGCAGGGCCCCGGTTCCCAGTCCCACCAGCGCCGAGCCAGGCAGGGCCCCGGTTCCCAGTCCCGCCAGCGCCGAGCCAGGCAGGGCCCCGGTTCCCAGTCCCGCCAGCTCCGAGCCAGGCAGGGCCCCGGTTCCCAGTCCCGCCAGCTCCGAGCCAGGCAGGGCCCCGGTTCCCAGTCCCGCCAGCTCCGAGCCAGGCAGGGCCCCGGTTCCCAGTCCCGCCAGCTCCGAGCCAGGCAGGGCCCCGGTTCCCAGTCCCGCCAATGCGGAGCCAGGCAGGGCCCCGGTTCCCAGTCCCGCCAGCGCCGAGCCAGGCAGGGCCCCGGTTCCCAGTCCCGCCAGCGCCGAGCCAGGCAGGGCCCCGGTTCCCAGTCCCGCCAGCACCGAGCCAGGCAGGGCCCCGGTTCCCAGTCCCGCCAGCGCCGAGCCAGGCAGAGCCCTGCCCGAGCGTGGACCTGGGACACAGCTCTGACGCCAGGAGCTGGCATTCCGGTGCAGCAGCATTACCCTGGTACCAACACAGCAACCACTCTCCTGGGCACAGTCTGTGTTGCAGCCAAACCCAGGCATGTGCCAGCTCACAATGCAACCCAGCACTGGCCATGTGACACCGCACAGGCAGGGCTGTTCCCAGCAGACCCCAATGCCTGGAGAGCACCGCAGGGCTGCTCGCTCCCAGCACCCTTCCTCGGTGGAAAGGCTGAATGCAGATAAGCACCAGGGTCTGCCCTTCAGCTGGCAAAGGGCAATTCGCTCCTTCTGACATACTTGTGGGTGGAGATCAACAGGTCCACAAAGGCTCCACCCACCAACCAAAGCTCCCACTTTCCTGCGGCTGAGCTGCATGTTGGGATTTCTCCATTGTCAGCTCTGCAGGCTGGGGCCTCTGCCAGCCGGGGCAGCAAGGGAAGACGGAACGGTTCCCCCCTGCGACAGGCGGCTGCTGTGCAGGCACAGACAGGCCCAGTCGTCTCCGCCGGGACTTTTAATCCTCTCAGTTAGCAGCCACCACAGCCTTGGCCCAAGCGACAGTCACACCTGCTCAGGCTGCTCCTAACAGCAGCCAGGCGCACAGGCTGGAAACGTCCCCTCGGATGTGCCGGGGAGACGCCGACAGTCCTGTGAGATTACGGCCTGAAGTGCTTTAACATAGCACCCCCCAAACTGCTCAATGCCCCTTTGTCACCCCAACCGACACCAGGCCCCAGGGCCCGGGGAGCAGTGACCCCGGGCAGCCCACTCCGGAAGGGAGAGCGGAACACAAAGGGGGCGCTGGGCGCGGCTGAACAGATCAGGTGGCTCCGCAGCCTCCCGGAGAACCTCAGGCCCTGGCATGGTGCGGGGGAAATGCCATTGCCAGGGAGATTCAAAATGGGGAGGAAATTCCCACCAGAGGCAGAAACCACCCAGAGGAGACTCCGGGGGAAGCAGGGCCTTCTGCCTCCCGCAGCGCCTGGCAATGCAGCTGTCCAGCGTGGGGGGCTCTGTCCATCACGCGCAGGTTGGGCTTGTCACGACACTAGCAGGATGTCTGCTACGGACTCCCCCCAGACGTTTGACACCTGTTGCCCCAGGCCCCCAGCCCAGCCCCCGCCTCCTGCCACTCCCTGAGCTGTGCTCTGCAGAAAGGCCCACGTTAAAGGTGTGCAGAGCACAGGAGACCGGACCCACCCCACAAATGGCTGTCCTGCCCGGGGCAGCTCCCAGCCTGGTTCCATATTTGCCTCTCCCAGAGCTGGGGAGTCCGCTCATGTCATTGCAGGGTGGAGCTAAACCTCTGCACCCAGCAGCCGCTCCCAGGGCCGCCCCTGACCAGAGGGCAGCCAGTGCCAGCACACAAAGCCAGGGAAGGCCTGACGCCGCTCCTGAAGTGAGGGAGGCGTGGAGTCTCCTCCCAGCTCTCACGGAAGGGGAGCGTGGGGTCAGTGCAACTCCTCGGCGCCTTCCCACAGCTCATTCTGCCTACGCTGGCACTAGCTCAGCCGGATCAGCTGCTGGCCCAGCTGCCGTGCGGGGAAGGAGCAGGGAAGCCCACTGCCAAGGCCCCGATTCTGGCCCTCAAGGGGGCCAGGAGCTGGGAGGAGGGGCTCCCCAGCAATTACTCAATAGTACATATTCCCTTTGCACCTTCCCCGTGCTTTACAAACACCGATCCCGCTGGTTAGCGCCGGTGCCCAGAGGAGACAGATGGAACAGCCTGCAGGAGCTGGACTACCTGGCTGCCCTTAGCGCACTCCAGCCCATGCTCCGTTGGCCCCCAGGGCTCGCAACACACTGCACAGGGGGTTCGGTTTCACAGAGAATAAAACTGAGGCTCGGGGAGATCGCCAGGGATTTACTCCCCTCCCATACAGGGCCAGGGATTACTCACGCGAGTAAGTGCCTAAGGGACCAGCTGTTACACTCATGCCAAAACTCTGCAGCTTCTTCCAGGTGGGCAGAGACCTGTGCCAGCCCAGAGCCCACGAAAGGAGCGGGGCTCTGCCAGATGGAGCTGCCCAGCCAGAAGAGCGTGCAGGGCTGGGACCTCAGTTACACCTGTGTATCTTCAGGGAGTCACTCTGGACTGGCCCCAGTGGCGCTGACAGCAGGATGTGGCCTACAGACACATGCTGTTCTGCTGACGTAGCAGCACGCAGACATCCCCAAGCCTTGGGGCCGGATGCATCTGCCTACCAGCTTACCTGGCCACCTCCTACCCTACAGCCCACCCCAACAGCCCCCCCCGCCCCGCACTGCCAGGCCTAGGCTTAGGGAATGGGGGAAGGAAGGACGGAGGAGACCCACCACTAGTGGGACTCCTTGTTAAGGTGCATAAAGAACAGCCTGGAGATATCAACATTGATCTGGTGCACTGACTGGTTGCCACTGTACTATGTGATTCTAATCAGTTGTGGATTGGGCGTGGTGTTAAGGTGGGCCATGGGCAGAGTTAAGGTGGCCCAGGAGCGGCATTAAGGTGGGCCCTGGGCAGAGTTAAGGTGAGCCGGGGGCAGGGTTAAAGATCAGGTTACAGAGCCCTGCGTCCCCGTGAGCCGCCCGCCGCCCCTTGCCGCCTACCTTGAACTCGACGGAGAGCTGCGGGGTGTAGTCCAGCGTCCAGAGCGCCCGCACCAGGGCGGCCAGCTGGCGGGTGACCTCCCCGGGGCTGCCGCGGGCGCGGTACTGCTCCAGGCCCAGGAACTCGGCCAGCAGGTCGGTGTTGCTCAGGCACTGCACCACCGCGTTCATGAAGCACGTGTTGCCGTGGTTCCGCAGCCCCTGCGCGCCCGGGGGCCGCCCCTCCGCCGCCCCGCCGGGGGGGCTCCGGGAGCGCCGCGCCTCCGGCCAGCCGCTGCCGCCCCCCACCTGCTCGGCCGGCGGGGGGCCCGGCGGGCAGCGGAACCCCCCCTCGTCGTCCTCCGGCTCCGCGCCGCCGCGCCGCCCGCCTCCCCAGCGCGCCAGGGCGCTCCAAGTTTGCAGCAGGCGGCCGGCCAGGCGGGCCAGGGCGCGCAGGGCTCCGCGCCGCCGCCGCCCCCCGGGGGGCTCCTGCCGGGGCTGCGCGCTGGCCGGGTCGCCCATCGCCCAGCCCCGGGTTCACCTGCCGGCCCCCGGCCGCCGCCCGGCCGCGTTGGCCCTGGGGGCGCTGGCCATGCCGGCGGCGGGGCGCGCTCCGCGGGCTGGGCGCACGGGCAGCGCCGAGCTCCTCCCCCTGCTGGAAGCGCCTTCGCCGGGCGGGGGGCGCGGGTGAGCCGGAGCCGGAGCCGGAGCCGCTGCTGCTGCTGCTGGCGGAACGCGGCATCGGCCGGAGGCTGCCCGGGAGCGGCGCTGGGCCCCTCGGCCCGGCCTGGTACCGCCCGGCCCGGCGGGGCAGCGAGCGCCCAGGCTGGCACCGCGCAGGCCAGAGGCGTCTGCGGAACTGCCGCCCACCAGAGGGGACAAGCGGGCGCGGGGCGGGGGGGTTGCCCTACAGGTGCCCAGCAGCGTCACACACACACACACACACCCCGCTCCGGCCCCCAGCTGTATTTGCTCCCAGCCAGTGGCCACGTAGCAAAGGGGCCGCTGCCCCCTCGCCCCAGAACTGGGGTTGGGTTACAGAGAAGTGCCCCAGCCCCGGCTGAGGGGGTCATTGTGCAGCAGGAGAGGGATGAAGCAGGAAGGGGCTTAAAGCATAAATAGTGATGTCACCGTCACCCGCGCACTTCAGCGTGGCAGGAGCTTGGGACTTGCTGTCCCCAGCCCAGCCTGTTCCCAGTCCGCCCCTGCTCCGGGCCCTGCCAGCTGCGCCCTGGCAAGTTGCACCCGCCCAGGCTACTGCTGCAGTTTTGGCACTTCTCCCGGCAGCCTGGGGCGGGTTTACCGAGCCGGAGCCAGCCAATGCCGTGGAGGGGTTTGGGGAGGGACCCAGTGGCATACCCGTACGGCCTGCCGCTCGCCTCAGCCTGCCTCCCTCAGCAGTGGGGTAAAGCCGACCCCAGACCGTCCACACTGGAGACTTTGGCTGCCCGTCTGGCTATCCACCCCAGCGTGGACGCGGCCAGCTGCTCTCCGCGACATGGAGGTGTGGTGTAGACACTGATGCAGCCCCCGGTCAGCCCTCACGTCCCTCAGTTTCACGAGTGCAATGGCTCTACGTAGGGGTTAACCGGTGAATTTTCCTAGCTAAACCAGTGCTGTTTTCCTTGCAGAGATCAGGCCTGACACCCACCACCGAATCACATCCTGTACTCATGGAGGGGGCTGCAAAGCCCAGGGCACAGACTGCAGACCCGCGAGTCCATCCCTCGTCCCTGGTGAGCAGGGCCCTGGGCTTTTGCAGTTCCCATCAAGCTTCTGCTGTAAGCCTCTGCGCGGCCCTGCAGGAATGTATATGCTTGTCAAGCGCTTGGGGCCAAACTCATCCCTGCGGGAGGCCCATTCCCTGCAGTGGTGTTTGCATCAGGCCTTAGTTCGGCCCTATTACATTTAAAGGGATTCTGTCAAGATAAGAATCACTTGTGCAGAAGGATTATCCAACCCATCTCACTGTGAACACGGAGCGGATTCAGTCCAGGAGAAGGCAGCCATCCAGTTCAGCTTACTGTGCCCGGTGACACAAAGGTGGGTGGGAGGGTTTCTCTTTGCTTTCTGGTCAGTTGTACTTTCCAGGGCTTATTCCCTGAAACTGCTCCATGCTGACTTCCACCTGCCTTAGGTACCAGCTTGGCCCCTGGTGATGCATTCTGGGACACAGCGAGGTCCTGCTCCCAGCCACTCTTCTGCCTGAGCAGGCTGGTTGGAGGGCTTTCCTGGTTAAACCCCCTGTAAAAACAACCAGAAGTCCTGTGGCACCTTATAGACTAACAGGTTTATTGAAGCATAAGCTTTCATGGGGAAAGACCTGCTTCACCCAATGCATGTCACCCTCCCACTGGCCCTGATAGAAACTGTGTATTTGTCCTTCCTTTGCTGCTTGTTTCCCTTTACCTGCCTGAACTAACAGTCACGCAGAGTGGAAGAAGGAAACCCAGCAAGGAGATTTCCAACCACCAGAGGAGGGAGGTTTGGGGACAGGCTCCCCAAGGAGGACAGGTGGCAAAGAACCCAGCTAGCTTGAAGATGGAGCTTGATGCATTGTATGGACAGGATTTTATGGTGGCATCAGCTACGACAGCATGGAACTGGACTAAGGAACCCGGGAGGTCCCTTCCAGTCCCAGGCCGAGAAAAGACACGTCCTGCTGCTGCAGGGGCCACAGCCACCGGCTGGTGCAGGCGCAGTGCTGAGCCCCTTAGTTATCCCCCCAACTCCCATCAGCCCGCGGGTCCAAGACTCACTGAAAAATCAACGTTAACAGCCCAGCCTCCCTGTAGGCCTCTGAAAGGAGGTCCCGGTAACACCTCACCCTCAGGTGTGCTCTGACCTGTCGTCGTAGCCGTGGCTAACTGCTGGCCTCTTAGCTCTTTAAGATCCAGAGGTTGCAGGTTTGGTGCCCATTGGTCACATGAACCCCACTCATCAACGTGGAGCGGTTGGACACGCCCCTTCCGACTGCACAGCTCATGGCAGGGCGTGCGGCTCCCCTCTAGACTGCCCCCCACGTGTCTGTAGCAGAACCACCAGGGTTCCTCTGCATCTAAGGACCTTTGTGCTGGGAGACGACAGACCGTGCCAGTGCCCTACTCTCTGATGTGTCCCTGGGCTCAGCCGCCACACAAACTCCTCTCGTATTACCAGTGCAAAGCCCAGTGAGAAACACAGGGAAAAGTTTGCTTAAGAACAACAACATCAGAAAGGGCCAAGCTAAAGGGGTCGGCGTTCACAGGTGCAGCAGAGCCACGCTTCCCCCTGTATTGTGCAACACCTGGGTGAGTGCACAACTCACAGCGGGTGCTGGGTCAGGACCCCTCCCAAGGGATTCATTAGCCAGTGTTAGCTACCAGCTGCCACTCAGCAGCCTGTCCGTCCGCTCTTGGGGAAGGCACCAATGGGCTGACAGCTGATTGCAGAGAGGCCGTGCAGGGGAGCGAGGATCTGGCAGGGGGGAATCATGGCCTGTCTTGGGCAGTGGTGTTATTCCTCCACTGGTGTATGCGACAGGCCGATAATCCAGCCATGGACACAGCCAGCCGGGCATGGCTAAGGGACTTTGCAGGGGTCGAGACCTGGAAAAGCCCTTCACCGCCAAGCAGCCAGGGCCTATCCATGTCACACTTAGCAATGAGCATGGAGGCGAAGCCAGACCATGGGCACGTTGATGCTGCAGGTGCCTCTGTCATAGCTGCCCTCAGGTTCCCCCCCAGATTTTCCGTGGCAATAGCGAGAGAGCCATCCGCACAGCACAGGGGTGGATGGGAACGGGCAACGTGGCAGGCACAAGGCCCACGTTGCTGCGTGCCAGAGCCTCTCCCCCCGCAAAGGCCCCTTTCCCGGCATGGCCCCGGGACGGCCGCTCAGGCTACGCCTACGTGTGCACTCGATTGACAAAAGTTTTGTCGTTCTCAGGTGCTCGTCCTGTCCCTCCGCGTTGGTGTGAATGGCACAGCACACGCTCCCCTGCTGGCAAAGGGAGACCCGCTCCGTGGGGGCGGAAGTGTTGTGTCGGGAGAAGTGACTCCCACCGACCAGGCTGCGCCACCACAGCGTGGATGGGGCCACGGCCTGCGACCCAGCCCGGTGTGCAGGAGCAAGAGGGCGTACAATGAAACTCAAAGGCAACGCCCCCAAGCTGCCTGCAGGGCAAGCCTTTCCATCTCCTCCCGGAAACGTCTGCGCCCAGAGCCCTAGGAGGCAGGATCTCACTGGGGAACCGGCTGCGCAGGATTGCAAAGAGGCACAGGTCTGGGTGTAAAGGAGAGCAGCTTCACCCGCCCTGTCCCCAAAGACCTCAGCAGCTGGGGGGAAAGACGACCCGCCCCCCACAAACCTCCTTTCTCACTGCAGGGTTCTCCATCTGGGTGTGACCTGTCATCAGCTGCTGCTCTTACTATGCCTTTCCTCCACCCCCACTGGTTTTCCCTTCTCCCACACCTCAAGAAGCCTGACTGAGGGGCCGTGTCTGAAGCACGTGACTGCCCAGCAGTCCAGCATTTGGTGGGCCCAGTCAGGCCAGCATGCAGAGGTGTCCGCTTCATTTCAGCCAGACCCCAGCATTCACTGATGCTGGGGAACAGCTGGGGGTGGGAGCAGGGCCCGTCCCTGATCAGGCTACAATTCTCTTTCGCCTCCTCACCAAGTTTCCCACCCTACTGCTGCCAGGACGAATCACTTCTCTGGTATATGCCCCCTCCATTCCCCTCGCCCCTGCCAAAGCTAAATAACTTTCTCTTCCACCTTCAGTCACTGTGCACAGGCTCCAGCCCAGCAGACAGGGAGAGGTAAGCAGACCCTGAAGCCCAGAGAGAAAGGATGGTCCAATGGGCCAGGTGCTATTGGAGGCATGAGACAACTGGCTTCGAGTCCCAGCTCCGCCGCAGATGTCTGATGTGACCTTGAGCAAGACTCTTCGTTTGAGCCTCCATCCCCCACCTATGAAATGGGGCTAGTGACTCCTCCTGCCTCTGAGTGTTGTGAGGATAAGAATGGTAAAGAGCAGGATGGTGGCACAATAACCCAGTGGCTGTAAGGGAGAGGCGGGTGGCCATTACACAGTGAATGCAGATGAGCCTGGAGCAGGGAAGTCTTGAAGAATGTTGTGATGTTTTTCAATTAAATTATTTAACAAAGGTAGACTTATTACCCTCCATTCTTTTTAGTTTACTAAACCACAGCTAGAAAGGTCTTCAGGGACTTTTAGCTTATTTAAATGAACACAATTCCATTGTTCCAATTGACACAAGCTGTAAGTATCAGATAGCAAAAGTGACAGAAACCAGAAAGTAAAAATGAGTAGAAACAAAAACAAACTTGAGGAGCCTCAGGCAGTGAAATTAACTAGAATCAGAAAGTGAAACAGGGAAAAACCAAATAGTGAAAGGGATTAGATCCAGAAAGCAGAACTGGTTAAATCAGAAAGCAAAATCGATAAGAACCAGATAATGAAACAGAATCGAACTAGAAAGCAAAAGTGAGTAGGACCAAATAATGAAACTGAATAGAACTTAAAAGCAAAAGTGACTAGATCCAGGGCCTGAAACTTCTTAGAACCAGAAACCAAAATTGATTTGAATGAGAAAGCAAAGAAGTGAAACTAACTGGAGGTACAAACAACAAGCCGTCCTGTGGGACCTTTGGCTACGGCTACCCTGCAGCCTTATTCTGTAATAAGATATTTCAAAAGATCAGCTATCTCTTATTTCAAAATAACACATCCACACATAAAATCTATACCAGCCCAGACCAACACCCCCCACTCAGGTGAGGGGTTCTTAAAACCTCTTTCACCAACTCCACACAGATTCTCCCCGGGCCCCAGGGGTCCAGCTCCAGCCCCCTGTCAATATACACTTGGCTCTTACCCAAAAACAACACACTTGCCCAAATCCTTTAAATCTAAACACCTAAAGGTTGATTTACAAAGAATGAAAGAACTGGGTTACAGAGAAAAATTGTTAAAGTGATACTTTACGTACATCAGTTACAGATATTGATGCCGGCCAGCCATGTTATCTGCTGATTCTTGGCAGTCTTTGTAAGCATCCTTTTGGGGGATGGGCCCCCACGCCGGACAGGCTTACCTTCATGAAGACTGAAGAACAAAGATGGTCGCAGCCAGGGCCCATCCTATTGTTTTTTCTGTGTGAAGGGAAAATCCCCCAGAGCAGAGTACATTTGATCAACAATATAACAGATTCCAGGATTATCAGCCACACAGGTCAGGCAATGGTTTGACATAGTGATCTGAATTTTACCTGCTTCATCAGTAAGGCCGGACTCTAGCCGCACACCTAATGAGGCAAGGATGACGTATGCTCCTCTCTCCAGCAGGAACAGTCATGGCACAAATATTAGATTCATGCTAATATTTAGTTCTTCATTGTCTAATTTAAAATTTCACTTTACATCTGTAGTGCTTACAAGACACTAAGTTAATTGACTTTTTTTTAAAAAAATCAAAATGGAACAAACCTTCTCCCGCTATGTCTAACCTTGGCCGTGACTGCCTTAGTCCCAGTCCTGAAAACACTAGTGGGAATAGGCCCAGATCCTCCAAGACATTTAGGCACCTAACTCTCATTGGTTTCCATGGAAGTTGTTAATCACCTATATATCTTGGAGGTTCTAGGACAAAGTGCTTAGAACCACAAATGAGCCTTTTAAGTTCAAGGGGAAAGCTACCAAGAGTAAGTACTACGCTGTGTAGAAATCATTTGAAAGATCCAGCCCTAGGCGATAAGAACTGTGTGGCAGAAGCCATCAATATTTTTGGTCCTTGTATGAGACCAAATTTTTGGCACATAAGTAAATGCTGCATAATAATAAATGACCAGGGTATTGCATTTTGTCTGGTGAGAACAACTCCTCCTGCACTGACTGAGGGTTCCGGCCTTGGTTTGGAGCTGCCAGTTTAGAGACTGGTCCTTTGGAAGCTGAGTGCCCTCAGCTGTCTGAGTCCAGAATCAAACCTCTAAAACTTGAGATCCGGGCGGCAGACCCTCCATGATCCCTTTGTTACCCAGGATTCCACGGGGGCACAATTGTTCACTCATGTGAATCCAATAGGAGGAGCAGGGCCTTACACCTTTATTACAGGGAATGCCTACTGCTTATGACCTGAAACAGTCATTTCTCCTGGCAGCAGAAAATCTTACTATGATGATCTTGCTTTCAACAGGAACTTTATTTGTAACATTTGCTCTTAAAATAGATCTGTACCGCGTGCCTTGTTATTTGTGTTAAATTAGAGATTTATTATAACTGCAGCACAAAGCAGGGTTACAGTTAAGGTTGTGCAAACATTTCCCCTTTAATGGCTTTTTTTAGTTGCTTATAACTTTCTCAAACTTTTCAGGCCTTACACTTTCCCTATATAAGTCTTAGGCAGGAAGCAAATTTGAGAAAGAAAACCCAAGCAGAATGGTTTGGACAATTTCAAGTGCAAAGAGAGCAGCAAAATACATTTTTGCCAATATAAAAAAAATTCTTTGCTACAACTGTTGTGCTTCTGATACCTTGGCGTTGGATCTGGTGTAGATAGATAGATAGATAGATAATTTGCCTTTTAATAGGGAAATGTACTCTGGTCCATAGATCTGCTACTGGGGGGCCTAATGAAAATCCATTTTCTTTAGTCAGATCCGAAGGGGTTATAAATATACTTCATACATACACTGGATTTTACAATACGATGAGGAACTTTTACTGAGCATCTCTTGTCCTGCTGCCTTATTTTGTGTGTGTAACTGAGTGTAATTCTCTACCCATATGCGATGTCCCAGCTGTCCGTTGGCTCTGTTTGTGTCTAGGTAAGAATGATGAGAGCGGGATTTCTCATTCAGCATGTGGAGGAATGAGGAATATGATCAGCAAAGGTATGGTTGGCATGAGGCTCAGCTCAACAGGATTCAACCTCTGTGTGTCTCTCTCTACTTACATACCTGCTCCAAGAGTGCTGTGCAGATTAGTTAACTAATCTTTGCACAAGGCTTTGAAGGTGCAAGGCACCACTGGTGTGTGTGCAGGTGCAATTTAAGCCTCTATCCAGCACACTTTTAATAGCCCTTTTAAATAAGGCAAGGAAAAAGGAATTTAACATGGCTCTATTAGCAGAATGTTAGCAAGGAAGCGTTTGGCCCTGCGTTGCTGATAAACGAGGGCCGAGAATATGCGTGAACCATTATATGGGGAAGAAAATGGGGTGGGGAAGTTCCAAAATAGATTTTTAAAGCCCATTTTTTATTATTCAAGAGAGAAGGAGGGAGTGCTGCCCTGCACCAGACTCCTCCCTATTAGACCTCTTCCTCCAATGAAATGATGGATCACCAGCTCTGTTCTTTAGTGCCTATATGAAAGCTGTATTCTGCCTGAATCGGAATAAGCGTCTGCATGAATAGCAGAGAGGCAGGTAAAACCTGCTTCACGTGCAGTCTCACCTCATGCTGATGAACAGCTGTGACTATGCCCATTGGCTTTGAACATGAAAGGTCAGCAGATGACTCACTCTTGCCCCTGAGCTGCAGTAACTTATGCGTGTTATTCGCAGCACAGTATAGAAAGGATGTGGATGCACTGGAGCCGGCCCAGTAGAGGGCAACGAAAATGATTGGGGGCTGGAGCACATGAAGTACTAGGCAAGGCTGAGGGACGTGGGCTTGTTTTGTTTGCAGAAGAGAAGAGCGAGGGGTGATTTGATAGCAGCCTTCGGCTTCCTGAAGGAGGGATGGGGAGAGGCCGTTCTCAGTAGTGAAAGATGGCAGAACAAGGAGCAACGGTGTGAAGTTACAGAGGGGGAGGTGTCGGTTGGATATTAGGAAAAACTGTTTCCCCAGAGGGTGGTGAAGCACTGGGATGTGCTACCGAGAGAAGTGGTGGAATCTCCATCCCTAGAGGTTTTGAAGTCTCCGTTTGACAAAACTCTGCTTGGGCTGATTTAGTTGGGGCTGCTCCTGCTTTGGGCGGGGGACTGGACTCAATGACCTCCTGAGGTCCCGTCCAGCCCTAGGATTCTATGACTACATACGGCTCTTGACTGCACAGCTCCCTGGCGCGCTGCTCCCAGCGTGTTTTGCCCATGTTGCTGCAGCTTTAGGCAGCTGTGCTCCATGATAGGGATGATGAGACAGTAAGGGGCGATGCCAAGAAGGGGGAAACTGGTCCTTTTCCATCAGGAGCAAGAGGGGAACGAGGAACCTTTTAACGCCCCCCCCGCCCCCCTTGAAAGGCATGACTGGAGTCTCACGAACACGGCACAGGTGTGGCCAAGCTTGGTGCACATGGGCTTGTACCCCTCAGAAAGGCTGAAGTGGTGCCAGTTTTACGCCGCAGGCCTGCCGGCCAGCTGGGTTTTCCACAGGAAATACAATCCGGGTTTGCAATGCACGGGGCAGTAAATTCCACCTGGGTTTCTGTAGCCGAGGCCCTGAACCTCCCCGGGTGGCTGGGAAAGCACGTGACTGCCCTCTAGTGGACGCGCTAGATAGGGCCACAGGTCACTGCTTTGCCCCACATCAGCCGGGCTCAGCAGTAATTTGGCATTGCAGAGCAAACCCCCTTCTGTTCCTTTTCTGCCACCGGCTTGCGAGCCCCAGGCCGGATCGTGCACAAAAGGCTTGGTTGGGCTGCATGAGCCTAATTAGGAGATGCAGAGAGCACCTTCGAAATCCACTTCACTGGACCTGCCGCAGAGAGGACAGTCAGGGATTCAAGGGGGTGCTGCTCACCGCGCCCCCCCCCCCAGCCCTTAACAGCACAAACGTCTCCCAGGACACTGTGCTGGCTGGGCAGTCCGCCGCAGCCAACGAAGGCATGCTCAGGGTGTGGGCTGCCGTGGGCTCCTCTCCAGGGACTCCGTCTGGCTGACTCAGGCCCTAGTATTGCTGGGCCACATTTCCCTCTGCTGAACACAGGGTGCCTGCTAAAATTGCTCCTACTGAAGCGAGCTCGATGGCAATCCAGCAGAACTAGGCCGTGCAAACATTCAAATGAGCATCAATTTGGCTGAGCCCATTAAAAAGCATACGGCCTAGCTGGAGTCCTTTCACTCATTCACCTCCTTTAAAGCTGGCAGGGGGAGAAGTGACACACACACACACACGCCGGTACACCTCCCTCACGCGGGGTGGGGGTGACAGGCCAATCTGCCTCACTCCTTCCTGACCAGTGTTCTCCACCCTCCATGGCTGGGCCCCTGGGCTGAACCTGCCTCTCCTGCCACGGCATCTTCTCAAGGCTCCGCTGGTGGAAAGGGCACACAGGGTCAAGTGTCTCCCACAGCTCTCTGCTGGGGCTCACCCCACAGGATGGCCAGCAGCAGCCTTTCGGCACTGTGCGGGAGGGAAGGGAAGGGAGATGCTTTCATCTGCAGGGAGGTGGGTAGGGATGACCTGGCCAGTGCCCTGGAGAACTCCTCTCTTCCCTTCAGCCCCGCTGTGGCTGGAAGCAGCTTGTCCCTTCCCACCCGCTCAGTGCTGAAAGACAGCTACCACCTCCAAGCTGCTGGTGGCAACCGATATAACCCAGCCACCTTGTGTTCCCTGGCTGAAGTGCTGGCAGGAAGGGGTTAAGCCCTACAGGTGCATCGTGCAGCAGGTCTCAGAGAATCTGTCTGCAGAGCGGTGTCTCAGCAGGAGAGAGTGACTGTGGGACACAGCGCCTCGGGCAGAGGCCATGTGAAGAGGACATTATGCCCTTGCTGGGGCCCTGCAACAGACCCTGCAGGGTTGGGAGGCAAACAGGCTGCAAATGTTTTCCTTGCAATGCCGTAGAGCTTAGCTGAAGGGTAGGGAAGCTGCCCCGTGCCAGCACTGCGTGGGGCTTAGGCTCATGCACTGGCCAGCATGCTGGGCTGCCAGCTGTGGAGTGAGGAAATGGTCTCTGTAGGCTGCCAGCCCAGCCAGCCAGGCTGTTGGTGAGCTGAACGTTCTGAGAGGATCTGGTGCTCGGCCCAGAGCCAGAAAAGGAAGGCAGCCCACAGGTGGAGGGGAGGGGGAATGAAGAAGCAGCAGAGCTGGGGGGCAGTTAGGCCCAGCAGGGAGAGCACAGTCAGGGGGAAGCATGGAAAAGGCCAGTGGGTGGGCAGCAGAGGAGACACCATCAGCTCACTCACCCGCCACTGCAGCCAGCAGCCAGTGCAGACTGGAACGGGGCCTGCTGGGCAAGAGAAGGCACAGCAGGGCCGGCACTACGGGACCAACACAGGGCGGGGCTGGCTCCGCATGCTGCAGCCGTGCCAAACCGCCGCCTTGCACCCCCAGCGCCACCCTTGGCCACGGGACACCACCCTTCCTCATGAGCAAGGATGCAGCCAGCAGCAGGACCTGCCTGTACTGATGGGAAGAGAGAGGCAGGAAGTATGGGACAATTGGCAGGAAGGCTTAAATGCAGGACTTGTCCCTTTAGAAAGGGACATCTGGTCACCCTAGCAGGGAGCCCTGTGCAGCCCGCTGCTGCTGCTGCTGGAGAGAGGATGCTCATGGTGCCGTACCCTCCTGGCCCTGTGCTGCTAGTGCACCTTTTCCTCTGCACGCGCCCCCAGCCACCGACTCTCCCATTGCCCCACACCCTCCATCGCAGACCCCCAGTGTTCAGTGCCCCACTGCGCACAAGTCTCTCTCACCCCTCTGTGCCCAGTATGCCTCCCCACCCCTCTCACTGCCTTGCTCCCCACTTGCCCTCATTGGCCCCCTGGGGGGTGGCCATGTCTGCTGGCTCAGCCCCAGCCCCTTGTAAGCAGTGAGGTCAGCCAGGGCACAGCAGGATAGGACCTGCCCAGCTTGGGCTCCCTCAGGATCTACTTACCTGCTGGGGCCCGCCTGAGCCCCTATGCTGCCACCCTGATCCCCAGGGTCTGAGACCAGCCTGGCTTCTGTCCTGGTCCCAGGCAGTTTGTGTCAGGAAGGCAGGAGGGCCCCATAGGTGGCTGTCAGCAGAGACTACTCAGGGCTGGAGCCAGGCTGGGGATTGTGGCACACCCCCACCAAAATTCCACCCACCCCCAAGACCAACAGCCCAGCCCAGCCCAGATGGCAGAGCCCAACTGATGGGCAGTGAGCCCCCTGTGGGTGGGGGTGTGCTGGCTGGGGAGTCGCTCACACTGCAAGGCCTGGGCACTGGACTGCCTAGGGCCATAATTAGCCCCTCTGTGGTGTGGGCCTGGCTGCACGGCTCCATTGTAAACCTGGTACTGACTGAAGTCTTGAATGCCCTATCTGCTCTGCAGAGACATCCCCCTATCTATCAGAGTGTGTCTGTCAGTCTGTTAGTTCAAAAACGGCTCTTAAATCGTAAGAGCTGCAACCATGAAATGCAGTACACGGCTTCCTCTTACCCTAACTTAAACCAAAGGCAGGGTCTGGCTGTGCCTGGAATGTGGGAAGTGCCTGAAATCCCACGTTTTTCCAGAACATGGAAAGGGAGGGGCACCAAGAGGAGGGACAACATGGGGGCAGCGAGTGCAGGGAACAACAATACGGAAGAGTGACCCCTGGGGCAGTCACAGCAGGAAAACAGTGGCCATGTGGAGACAGGGCTCTCTACCCTGCCAGTATCCAGACAGGTAATTCCTCCCCGGCCCCAACTCCCACCCGTGACACTTGGCCACAGCATCGCACAGGGGAGCCCTGCTACCCCCCACAATCATCCTCCCTTGCAATTAGCCCCTCCCCCCAACATGCTGGGGCCAGGAATCCCAGTCCTGCCCCCACAAGCTCAGGCTGGGGCTGTGGATACTACGACCCCTTTACACCCTGCCTTGTGCCATGCAAAGGGGCTGAAATTCACACAAGGTCACTTCACACTCCCAGAGCAGCTTAAGGAGGGTCTTTGTGTAGCTGCGAATCAAGACTCATAGCACCACGCAATGTCTGCACTGCCCCGGACTTCTCTTCCCTCCAGTATAACAAAAGCAATTACCCTGCTTGTCGGAAAGACTGTATTTACCTGGCACGCAGGAAGTGTTTGTAAGGGATGAGTGGAATACGCTTGCAGTGGCACGTCTGTTCACCAACACCCTTTGGCTTCTATTGATGCGACTAGGGAAACATTAGCTCTCTTCAGCTCAGAGAGCAGAACGGCACAGAAATGCCATGGCATTTTATGGTACTAGCACATTCATAACAATTGAATTTCAGTGGGATTGGTACGTAAGAGTGTTCTAGATCTCCATTACTAACCACAGTGTTCCTCATGACTAATGGTAGCGTAATGAACACATTCAGAGCACGGAGTACCATCTGCCTGCTGCCAACCACTGCATAATGAGAGGATTTGTACCTGCAGCTCAGGTTTCTCAAACACAACCTGACTCCTGGTGGAGGACTGCAGAGGGTTCACGCGGCCGGCTGACTGCTCAGAGTTATCCAGGTGGGTTAGATCAGTTTGTAAAGCTCACGTGGCTCTCCTGGCACAGCTGGATATGATGTGGGCACACACTGCACTTAGATCATCATGAGAGGTGCTGGGAGGAGCAGCGCTGTGGCAGAGGAAGCAGAGCTGCTGAGGTTCATCGGTGCCAGAGCCTGGCGCGCAAACTAGGTGAGCCTGCTAAGGCCTAGCTCAGCCAAGGGGGCCCCCAAGTTCCATAGCAAACTCACAGCTCACATGCCTCGGTTCAACCCCAGACTCAAAGTAACTAGAAGGGAGCCATCTAGGAACCACAGCATGCAGTGACACATGGGGGAAGGTGGGGGGACAGCATCTACACTCAGCGTCACAAAGGGGTGATGCTGCACTGGCATATTTAAAATAATGCAGCTCTGTGTATGGAGCATCTCCTTTGGGTTAAACATGGCTCTTTTTACCGGGCAAACTAAACCAATACAAGAGTGCCCACAAAAAGCTCTGCCTCTTAATCACATCACACAGGATTCCAGTGGGTGCAGAGAAGACACAGAAACAGGTGAGGTTCTGGACCAACAGGAGGTTGTGTTAGAGATGTGAAGCCCCAGCATGTGCCCAAGGATCCTCAACTAATTGTAGCACAAGTGTTAACCATTCTAGAAGGTAGCTGAAAATCAGGCCACTTTGAGTTGTGTCAAGTTGGGTTCTCAAGGTGTCTGGCACCCCCAGACCCTCATGTGCCTTTGAAAAGCTTAAATCAAGGAGGTCTGTAAATCACATTTCGGAGCTGAAGCAGAACAGGCTTTTGCCTATCCAGAACCAGAGGAATTAAAAAGGAACACAGAAGACTGCATTTACCCAAAAAGCACTTCATTGTAAAGGAGACAGACAGATCTAGGAAGGGATTTAGATAGAAGACAGCAACAGAACACAAGCACTAACAGAACTCCTGGGCCTGATCTTGAGCAGTGAGGAGCTCCCCAACTTCCATGGAGTTAGCGGGAGCTGCAGATGCTCAGTACCTGAGAAAGTTAGGGCCATCAGCCTTGTCGGACACTAAAAGGCTTCTCGGAAGGGTCTGGTTCTTTCATTCAAGCTAATGAAAACACAAGAGTTCCTCTATGAGTAGGAACGTTTGCATAGTTTTAAGCAGTGCCAGCGGTAAGAGAAAAGATTTCAGAACTGGCATATGGCCTTGCATCTTCTGGGCCAGGTGTCAGGACGAGTGTGGGTATTTCCATCGCAGGATCGCACCATCCGCGCTCACACTGACAATGTATTTGTTCCCAGGGCAGATCTTGAGTCGCGTGATGCTGCCACTGTGACCCATGCCAACGTGAGTCACCTCACCCTCACTGTACTCCCACACCTTTACTAGGTGATCATCACCACCTGTGTTGGACACAACAGAGGACAGATGGTTACAGAGCCCCTGAGGTTTCTGAAAGAGCCGCAAGCCTTTTGTTCTTGGAGAAAAGGCAGAGGAATATCCTGGCTTTGGGATGGGAACAGGGTGCGATACAAGATCCTGAGCCTGTGGTTGCAAAGGCTTTTTCACACTAGAACAAGTGACTCAGTGTCTGAAATTAGCGTGTGCCCATACACTGACTGACCCTGATAAGCTATATTCAGAGATACAGTCACCTAGCAGAACTACAGGTCTTCAGTGAGAATTTCCTCTCCATACTGGTTTAACAGGTTAAGTTAAGGGAACCACTCTCAGCACACAAGTCTGTAACTTTCACCATCTGCCTCTCCAGTCACACGTCTCCCCCATGCCACTCCCCTGTCAGGTTCAGAGGGTGTGTGAGAAAGGCTGGGGATGTATGCACCAGGGCTTAGGTTGGGCAGCTGAAGAACCTACATGAGTCATCCTCTTTTAACCTGCTAGAGGGTCAACCACATCACCAGAGATTTCCTGGCTTCTGGAGAATGGATACTCCCCCAAGCCAGGAAAGACAAAGGGTCAAACTCCTCCCTCGGGCAGCTCCCCAGAATCCAATGGTGTTTCACCTGGGCTGAAAATAACCCCATTTTTTCTCCAGGGCAGACTGTTTTTTAAGGACCTGATCCTGGAAAGTGCTGAGTGCCCTCATCTCCAAATTACTTCAAAGTTCTCAGCACATTCTAAGATCAAGTCCATTGCATTTTCCTAAGTATCTCCCTTCAGTGATTCCTTTTCTTTTCCTCTGGCCTTATTTGCAAAATCTCATTTTGTTCTTTCTTACTCACTTTCCTAACTTCTTGCCATTCCTGATGATGACATTTCCTCTGCTTCCCTGGGGATTCTTTACACTTTTTCCCTGCATCCTACTTGCCTGTAACAAAGTAAGTCCCATCTGATGTGATATCCATCCCGTTGATGGAGCCAGTCAGAGAGCCTTCCAAATTTCTGATTGCTGAACCATCAAACACTTCCCAGTATCCAATCTAGGCACAAGAGCAGAAATGGGAGGTCACTTGTGCAGCACTAGTGTAAACATTGCCACTGCTTCTTGAAGGATAGTGTTAACATGGACGATGGGGCACCTAAAGCATAAGCTCTGCCTTTGGACCAGGGGATAACCCAGGCTGGTTTGGTAAGGGGCCGGCATGTGAAATCCCAGACAGTGGCAAGACTTGAGGTCCTGCCCCTTGAGGTTCTGAGCTACTTCAAGCTGACTTCCTGCGGTTGTGCTTACCTTTCTGTCTGTCCCACTGGTGATTATCTGGTATTCCTCCGGATGGTAACACACACACTGGAACAAGGTGTTGGCCAGGATCATCTGATTCCTCATAAAACGTCTGAAAAACACCCCCAAAGCAGCCTGAGGCAGAGGCTTCTCCAAACACATCTCTCTGTTCCTAATACAGCTCCACCGAGTGTGGGTGCCGGGCCTCTGCCCCTAGGAAAGGTTCTGTCACATACTGGCCTGAGGAGAGGGTTTCATGAGGTACAAATAACATGGAACTCACCTCCCACAGGCAAGCTATCGTATTCGCTCTCCCACCCAGTACCTCCTTCGCTATCGCACAAAAGGCCTTATAAAGGAGGGGCTGATCTAATAGTGGCAAACTCTTTCATTTCTGGACACTTCGCTCAGGAAGACTATTGCTGCCCAGGTCACCTTGGGTAAGGAGTGGGTCTGTTGAAAGCTTTAACAGTACACCCCACAGCCATAAACCAGAAAGGTCAGAGGCGGGGCATTACAAGTGCTGTATTGCAGGGGAGGAGTGCTCCTTACACAAGATCCCAGATGATGCACGTTCCATCGATGCTGGCTGTCACACACTCCCGGTTGTTCTTCTTAATTTTGATGCATGACACTGCAGATATGTGTTCCTTCAGAACTTCTTCCAATTTGGAGGTGGTCTGGCCAATCTCCCACACCCTCACCTGCAAACCAGCCACAAACACCTTTGTACTGCATGCTCCCAACTGAGCTAAAGTTGAACCAAAAGGAACTCATAATGTCTGGGTTTCTCCTGCAGCATTTGATGGCATCTACAGCACCTGGAGCCGAATGAAATGCTGCACTTACACTGTTTCCAGTTTTCTGGGGATGAATCGGGGCAGCAACATAGATCACTGAACATAGGACCACATCCTGCTACCAATGAGGCAAACAGCTAAACTCTGGTCTAATTTATTTTCACAAGGATTTGGCCTTAACGCAATTAAAGTGTAGATTTAAAGACAAGCTCGTCATTCTTCGAGCCACAGCAGAGATGAATTTATCCTAAAATGTGCAGATGAAAGGAAGCAGGGTCAAGTCTTGTCTTGAGGAGAGAATTTCCTTCTAACACAGCTTTGGTTACTCTTATGGCCAGTATATGTTGCAGAGCTAGTAATAGACCATAATTATAACCTTGACTTCCGTTGCTTTCAGAATATCTGACAATATTCCTGCTGTGAAAAAATACCACTAAAATCTCTGTTCTTTTACAAGCCAGACTGTACCCATTCTTTTGACTGTATTTCAGTGGGCAAACTGCTCTCAAACAGGCAAACAGAGTCACGTTGGCTGTTTTACTCTACAACTTAAACTGGCAAGAAGAGTCCCAAAGTACAGCTTCCTCCACCTTGTCTCCTTAATATCCTGAGGATGAAACAGCTACAACCCCACTGCCTGCAAGAAGAGTCCCAGAAATCCTGGAAGTTGCATATAGCTTGAGGCAGCACATAAATGGGACTTTTTGCCCTGGCTGTTGGAGTTGGGAGAAAGAAAGTAAGGAGAGTGAAATAAATCTGCACAGATCAGAACAGGTTAAGCAGGTGAGGATTGCAACTGTCAAATCTGGGTTAGAAGGAAAATCTGCATTCAAGACAGGCTTGCAAACAATGTATGTTGCTGATGAACCAAATGTAAGTGACAGAGAGCATGACAATTGAGATTAAGAGGCTTGTTCAGCATTGGAAGGATTTACAACAGCTGGCATGCCAGGAGTCATCAGAGGGTAGGGTGCCAAGGCACACTACTAGCAAAGGGGGAAGATTTACTTACAGCAGATACTAACATTTTGGAACTGCATCTTTTGCTTGAATAGGTCAAACAAGGATGATGCTCTGGTTCTGCATAGGCGCTTACTAGTTCCAACGGCAGCAGTGCAAGTCAACTCTGAGTGACTTTATATGTCCTACCTGCCCTTCACCTCCTCCACTGACGATCCTTTTACAGTCACTTGTTGCAGCGATGGCTGTCACACCCATGCTATGGGCATGGTCAATCACATAAATGAGTCGGCCAGTCTCCGGAGTGAAGGAGCGGATTTTCAGATCATTCCACGCTGATGAAAACAGAAAGCGCTAACCCTGAAGGTCACGTCTATTATATCGTTTTTCTCCTCCCTAAGCCCCCTCTCCCAACCTCCTGTCTTTTTATTAAAAAACAACTTCCCGCTGATGCCCCCACTGCTGAGCCTGTGAACACAGAGCCCTCATCCTAGGCAGCGGGAGAAGACTTCACGTCCTCTAGCTTTCTGCCTAGGGAAGAATGGTTTGGTGATGCTGGGGGTGAGCACAGGCCCTCTGAATACGGGGACCGCAGGAGCTCCTCTGCTACCACTCACCAAAAGGCAATGGTTAGGGGAGCTGTGTGAAGGTGCATCATGCCCCTGCCCTGTTTCCCCAGCCAGGACTCACCTAACAGTGTGATGGCCAGTGTGAGCGTGGCCTCCCTAATGTGCAGGAGTTCACACCCTCTATCTAGGCTCCCCAGGATCCTGCTCTCCTTGCACACCATTTCCATAGTGCCTGGGGACCGGCAGCTGGGAGCTACCCAGATACAGAAACCTTTTGGTCACTGCAATTAATTGAAACAATTCCAGACTTTGGTCTTGATCTAGCTGATTACAGCCAATCTCCTTAGAAGCAGCAACTGGAGGCTGAACGTGAACATAGTACTCGCCAATCATTACCTGAAATTATGCTCTTGCCGTCCCTCATGAAGTCGATGGCATGGCAGGTCATATTGGGGATAGTGATTCGTAAGAGCTCTTTGTTATCAGGGGTGTGCCACACCCGGATGTCACTCTTGGAGCAGGTGGCAAACAAGTCGGAGGTTTCCCTGGGAGAGGCAGAGAAGCAGGCTACTGAAAGTCAGCACTGGAGAATAGTTTCCTCATTGAGTCTTACGTCCCACTCCATTGCTTCACTATTTGCTGTTACTATTGTTCCACTGCAGCCTTTCAAGCAGGGGCACCACAGTTAAGGTGAAAGGACTCTTTTCCTTTTTCACTTTCTGACAAGCTCACCTTTTGAAATGAAACTTTCTAAGTCCAGTCTCACCTTACAGATGATTATTATGGGAAGCTTAAAGTAAACCCTGCAGTAGTATTTCATGGCTCCTTCCTTTACAATAGACTTCATGGCTTATTTGGCCCATACATATTGAAAAGAATGGATTTTATGTTTTTAGCTTCATGGGACAAAACTTGCTCAATTTCTCTGGAAAGCAAAAATTATATATAAAGATCTGAAGAAGTGGGTCTGCCACACAAAATCTCATCACCTAATAAATTATTTTGCTAGTCTTTAAAGTGCTACAGGACTGCTCGTTTGTTTTGTTAGGCTACAAACTGACATACTTCTCTGTTACTATTCACTGAATGTGTTAGTCAAGGAGTTGGATCAGATTACTGCAAAGCACTGAACGCTTTACATAGTAAGCGACAGATGTGCAGGCTCGTGCACTGGAATAAATGGAGAAGTTGGAAGGCTTCTTGTGTTCCTGTTTTATACATTTTACAGTAACTCAATAGGATTTGACACTTCATGTCACAACAGCAGCATGCCAAAATGCAATACCTCTCTAAGGATCAAACTGCCACCCTCCATTTGCAGAGTGAGTGACTGAGCTATCACTTTTATGAAAAGTCGTGATCCTAATATTCACTGCAAAGGGGAATTTTCCCGTCTGTTCATGAGATGAATGTGAACAGAAGGCACATCCGTTAAGTTAGCACCGTGCACCATAAGTCTGGAATTTAATATAACATGCCATAGTGTTAAACACACAATTAGAAAGGATGTTGTTGGAGCCGAAGCCTTTTTTGACAGCAGTGTTAGTCAGATATTAGATGATGTTCAAGGCATGAGATCAGAGTGCAGCAATGTGGCCATGTCGACAAGTATCAACCCTATTCAACCCAGTAAATATAAGAAACACTGAAAGACATGTTAAATGTTTTGTTTCACGTTAGCCCAAGCCAGAATGGCCCAGGAATTTCACAGCACTTTCCACCAAAAGTAGGGGTTCCAACGTGCAAAATTCATCCACCCACTTAAAATTCTTCACGTAGAGTTGGTTGAACAACTTATTTTTCTCTTCTCCAAGCTGAACTACCACTAACTACCACCCAGATGAGCTGCATTTCAAGGACGGAGGAAGGGACTCCTCTATGTAAATCAGTATGATTTGGGGAACATTATGCACAGAAAGTGCTCTTCAGGCATCTTCATCAAATCTGCAGCTTGTTTCTGCCCTGCCCCCCACCTTTTTCAAGAACAAAAACGTTCCCATCCAGTCATACTAACGATGGGAAAACGATGTCATGGACAGCTTCGTTATGACAGGTGGTAATGAGCTCCTCTTTAAATTCATTGTAGTTAAGGCGATAAATCTGCGACTCATCTGTTCCTATAAAGGACTGGTGACCTTGACCTCTCAGTGTGAGGGAAGTGACACCACCTTGGACTTGAATTTTCCTGTTAAGACAAAGCAGAAATTTGCACTGATGTGGACCTTGACTTTTCTTATGTCTCTCTTGCCTCCCCACTCTTGCTGTTTTGCTTGAGCCTCTGTTGCTTTTCCTTCCTCCCACCCAGGTACCACATTGGGTGAAGGTAGCAACAGGCCGAAACACTGAAGACTAACATTCCCTGGTCTGCCACGTTTGTTTGTACTTTATGAAATGCTTGGGGTCTCTGGGACTGTCAACATGGGGAAAAATAACTTGGCATTGCTACTGCAGAATATTAATAAATTAATAAAAAACATGCAGCATTCTGCAGGATACATGCTATCCATTTCAGCAGCATCTACTTGTGTTTGGAAAAGTGATACAAAGAGATTTCTCTCTTGTTCATTAACTAAAAAGCCATCAACACAGGCCATGTTAGAGTGTGCCATGGCATGTAAACACTACTGACGCATCATGTTGCCACTCTGCAGAAATGCCACTCACCCTTCTGTTGCTTTGATCTACAAACTCACTTGATTAGTTTGTAGTTTGATCCTTTACAGAGAGCTACAATCCCTCCTCCGGTGCCGACTGTTAAATCTCCTGTCTTCAGCAAAAGCAAAGCTGTGACTCCCTGTGAGAAAACAGGATTAACACACTATTGTAGGGTGGCTGAGTTGCTTTACTGGTGCTGCTGTGGAGAAGCATTCATACTGAGTCTGTCAAGCTCCCTGTGGTGGTGCTTATGTTGTTCAGGGATTGCTTTATTAGTAATGCTCTGCTCTACCACTAAAAAGTAGTTCTTCCAAAATGAAAAGGAGACAGTGTTTATCACCTACAGGTACATGAACAGCTGGTGCACAAAGTGTGAAGAAGAGCAAGAAATTAACAACAGCATTAATCCTATAAAGAGAAACTAGGACTGAGTATGCACGCCCCTGGATAACTGTTCTAGAGCAGAATATGCACCTCTTTCCCCAGACAATTCTTTTTAGCACTGAAATAACACAGTGTAGCTCAGCCTGAGCTTTCTCTCCCAAAGCTGTGCTTTGGGTTTCTTTCTGACTTCTCTGTCCCACACTCTAGTTCTCACTGCTTCAGAGAACCACCCCACTTCCCTTGTTTTGAAAGGCGGTTAACAAGCTCTTCCTATCACTAATGCCAGATCTATACTCCAGGGTGGATCAATGTTGCAGTGATCGATCCACCAGCCACTGATTTATCATGTTTGCTGTAGATGTGATAAATCAATCTCTGAGCTCACTCCCGTCACCACCAGTACTTCACCAAGACAAAAATAGTAGCTGGTGTTGAAGGGACAGCAGCCTCTGCCAACCTTACTGCACGTACGATGCCACGCTAAGTATGTTGATGTCAGCGATGGTATTAGCATCGCTGAAGTAGATTAACAGTGCTGGTAAGTGTGGACAAGGCCTAACAGCCCTGTGGTAGCAGTCACCATTTCAACAGAGAGGCCCAACACCAGCTGACAGAGATTAGGACAACGGAAGAATTTTCTGCTCAGTCAGAGAAAGGAAACCTTGTATACAGGCACACGACCAGAGTGGGAGTCAAGAAATCAGCTCTCTATACAGAACTGGCAGATTTTCATATATGATCATAGACAAGGCTGCCCAGTTTTCTGTGTCACAGTTTTCTTGCTTGTCACATGGTAATAAGCTGGCCTTTGACACTTAGTGTATTGATGTCTGAAGAACACCAAGATCCTCTGCAATAAGGCGCTGTAGGGAGGCAAAATATTGGTAGTTGTCCAAATCCTGACGTCCTTCCACAAGCAAATCCCCTCTGATTTTGTGAGCGTTTTCCCTCAGTACAGAGGAGAGTGAAGATGTCAGGATCTGGCTCATTATTACATGAGATCACCATCTTGCCGTCAAAAACTTGACCGTGAACTAAATTCTACTGCTAAGTAAACAGTGTGTTCCCAGCAGCCAGCTCCATTCCACTCAGAAAGCAGACAGCTCCACTGTGGAATGGCATCTGCCTGCACGAGTGGGACAGTGCCTATAGCGCAGTATCTTGGGCTGTTGCAATTCGTGGCATCATCTCACTCACAGGATTCAGTTTAATTCCAGAGCCCTGTTTACCCTCCCACTAGTTGATTTGCTTTACTCAGGGACATGGAGGTGGAATGCAGGTGTCAGTAAGGAGCACTTCATCACAGTGCACCTGTGAAAGGTATTACTGGGGCTGTGTTTTGTGCAAACACATTGCTGGAAGCTTCCTGCAGAAACCAGTTAATCCCAATATCCTCCCACTTTCCTCTGCAAAGTTTCACTGATTCACTTAGCTCAGAGCACATATCTGCCTACCCTTACAACATTACCAATATTTACCTTATTGGGTGTTTTCCTCAAAACCCCAGCTCCTGGAATCATGGAATTATTTGCAAACCTCAACCTTCATTTAAAAATACTGTACCTTCTCAGCTATCACAGTTGTGGGAAAAAAGCATGAAAATGTGAACTCCCGAAGGTTGAAACCCAGATGGTAAATAAAAAGAACCAACATTTTATAACGTATCTAATTTTAAGACAGTCTCATAGCTTGTGAACACGTGCTTGGCAGTAGAGCATGACATACTGTGTCTGATCCTAAAGTACTGGTATGCTGAGATCATCCCCTCTACAAATATTAAATCAGGTCCAACCACACTTAGCTTCCAGGATCACACTTGTTCAGGGCAGCATGGCCACAGACAACAAGTGTGCAGGTCCTTTGTACAGAAGTGATTAATGTCTTTGTTGAGGAGTGTGGGGGACCCCAGGCCCTTCACCCCATCTCCAGTCAGATGTGACTCATTCAGCAGGGAGGACAGAAGGGTTATTAATTAGTCAAAAGGACACAGCATAGAACCGACTTGTCAGCACAGAAATCTGAAGGCATCAGTACAATCCATCTTACGGAGAGAGGTTCAGAGGGGGTTCCCGAGCTGGGCCCTGGCCCTCCTTCCTCTCTTCTGCAGCCGGACGAGACTGCCCCACTCCACAGACCAGTTCCAATTCAGACCAGCCAGGCCCCTTTTCCCTCTTTTCTACTTTCTCCTGGGGGAAGAAAGGTGTCACCTGGTTGCCTAGGTTACAAAAAGTATGAGGGCTATTGAGTACATGTGAGAAGTTATCACACTGAAACTTCCATCACCACTGATGCTGTGCCTAGGGAAACTGAGGCACCCACTTTGGGTTACTACAGGACAGTAGGAAACACATGCAACCGAGCCAGGGGAATAAAATCCTCACACACCCCACTTTGTCAGAGTCCTGTAAGGGTTATCAGGGGAGGTGAAGGCAGAGAGAGAAATAGTAAGGGTATCTGAACTGCTCTGGTCCAGAAGGGGGTCTCTAAGAACATCCAGACACTATTGACTAACTGATAGTCAAGTTCATGAAGAAAAGAGGTTGATTTTGGGAAGACTGCTTTGGTCCAATTGTCCAATTGAGTGGAATCAACTATGTTAATTTTAAAGTCTTCATTATGCTTCACGGAATATTTTTTAGAAAAATATTCCCTATAGAGATTACGGCATATGTCACATTACCTGTATTACTCATCCACTCAGAAAACAAAACTCTCAAGCATATCTGCCTGGAAAAGGGTCTTTGCTTCTATTTACATTTTCCTATTTTTATCCTATTTGCATTTTTTCTCTTTTTATTTCCACCTGCTCCACTAACTACTCTCTCTTGGAATCATGATTTTCTGACAGGACAAATCAGTGTCATGGGAAATTACGTCATACACCAAGCATGTTTTTTAACAGAAAAACAGCAGGAAGGAAGCTTGTTTTCATACAACTAGCTTTAGGAAAATGATGAGAAAAATGAAAAACAAACCCAGAAAATATGGTTTACAAATAGAACTGCTCTAAACATACTGTCTGTTCAAGTTATCTTTGAGGTGTCAGCAGCTCTTTACGAGTCCCATTTATCAGCTAGAACTACACCAACTTTGCTTTCGGTCTACTACTTCACAGTGTTTTTCTGTAGAAGTCCTATTTCAAACACCCAATGGGTTTAGGGTTATGGAAAGCATCAATTTTACAAACCAGACAAAAATTACAGAGAATTTATATAATTACAGCTCTCAAATACCAGTTAATAAATTTATGATTTTACAGCACTCCCAATACTGCTTTAGTTTTTCTAGGCATCTTGCTCAATTTCCCTAATTTGGGATTGAAACTGGTATCATAAACTGCGAAAAACAAGGGCCTTCAAACTGGTCAAAACACGTTTGACTAATGACAGTGACAGTCGGATTTCAACCCTGCTTTTAGACACTGGCTTCCTTCCTGTCAAGACAGTTCTTTGAACTAACATGAGCAAACCGAGAGTTTTATAATCCACACTTGTTATTCACAACACCAAGTAATTCACATTAGTGATGCAATTAATATTGTTTTACATCCTCTCTTTTGTATATGAAACACAGTCTTCTAAAGGTATGTGTACACTACCGGGAAGATCGACCCTAAGGGGGTCGATCTTCTGGAGTTTGATTTTGAGAGCCTAGTAGAGACGTGTAAATTTGAACTATTTAGGGTTGACAGGCAACCCCTCTACTCCTCATTATCATAAGGACTAAGTGAGAGCAATGGAGGAGTTTCTTGTACTGACCTCCCTCTGTGTGGACGGCCACATAAGTCAATTGCAGATAAGTTGATTCTAGCTGCACAATTCCTGTAGCTTGAATTGTGTACCTGCAATCAACTTAACTCACTAGTGTAGGCCAAGCTTAAGAAACTGCTGTCTTGAAATACACTGATTATAGAACTAAATTTCAAACCAATCCAAGCATAACTGCTTCCCTATAAGGATACTTTCTGCCTTGTCCCATTCTGATCTCTTCCAGGCTTCTTTGCTGCAAATTTCGAGAGACGAAAGAGACTTCAAAGTAGCGCAGGCACTTTGAAGTGCCCGCAGCTACACACATGCTGGCACTTCGAAGTTTGAAGCTCTGAAGTTGCCACAGGAGAAAATTAGCCTAATGAAGTGCTGCGTAGTCACTGCAACTCTTCATTAGTAATCTCCCGTGGCCTTGATTACTATGCTCCCTTTGAAGTTGGGGGCAAGTGTAGACACAGAGTATTAAGCTTGGCTGCATGTTTTGTTTTATTTGCTTAGTAACTTTCTTTGCTCTGTCTGCTATTACTCAATCACTCAAATCCTACTTTATACTTAATAAACCACTTCTGTTTACTAATAAATAATTTAATAATATAGTATTTAACTATAGTAATAGTATCAATAATTGTTACCTACAGGGGACCAACAGCTGTGCACCTCTCTCTCACATTCATAAAGGAGGTGGACAACTTATGAGCTCACCCTGTATAAACTTTACGCATAGGGATATGGATTTATCTAGCATTCTTGTCCCACTGTGGCTGTGTACCTGGTTGCTGGGTCAAATCCCTTTGGCTGAGCTTTCCCTCAGCTGAGTGATCTCAGTGGCTGTGTTGCTCTGTTGGGGGCTCTGACCCCAACTCTGTGCCATCCTCCCTAGGGGGGACCAGAGAGTCTAGTGCAGCAGGACGGTGTTGGGGTGCCCTGCGGGGCAGGTAGGAGGGCTCAGGGATATTTTCAGCACACCCAGTGACAGTCTCAAAAGGATCTCTGTGACCAAACCCATCACACTATTGATAAAACCCAGCTTTGTGACTACACAGGGAGACAGAAGCTGGTGAGCCAGACAAAGCTGAACAGAGCTAAACTGGTGAGCTCCCTCTTTGGGCTCCGGCTCAATTACACCATTCAAAAGGGAAATAATGGCACAGAACTCGGATTAATTTCTGAATCAGCTTCAGGACGGTTCTCCCAGAAGGAAGGCAAAATGCCTATTAACAAAGCGAGGAAGAGATTGGGAGACAAGAGGAAAGCTGCATGAACAGCTACTGGGCTCAGCAAAAGTTACTTTAGTAACAACCTCAGAGGGATGCCTCTCACCAGACTGAACTTGTCCTTCACCGGTCCATAGTCACTCATCAGTTTGCTTTTCATATTCAGTTTCAGGATATCACCACTGGACGTGCCAACATAAAAGTAACTATCATCTTCTGTCATCTGAGAGAAGGTTTAAATAAGAAGATCAAGTCAGCTATCAAGATATTTGTTCCAGGCCCAGGACTGTGAGGTATGAGTGGCTTCACTTCAGCATACTGCACAGGTTTTACCCGACGTGGGTGAAGTTTATGTTCAAACACACACGCAATACTCCAAAGCTCTGCCAAAAGTTAAGACATTTTTCTGAACTAAATCTGATAACATTAATAAGGAAAAAAAGAATTCTCAGGAGACAAAATGCTATGGGGGACAGCCTGCAAACTTATTACAGAAGGTTTCAATCACTCACACATCTGCTTAGCTATACAATTTCCACAGAAAAATACTTACCACAATACATGTGATTACTCTTTTCAGCTGCCCTGTTTGGCATTCAGTTGGCCGAATTTTTCGATTTGGTAGATCTAGTTCCCATACTCGAATAGTCCCACTGCAGTCAAAGAACACACCTCATCAAATTTATACATGCAGGACTCTCTGAGATCTTTACTACAGCAGTGTTCAAAAAGGACTTTTAGAATGGTCTCCCTGGGATAACTCATCTTCTTAATATAAAAGGAAGAAAGTGCAACTGGAGAACCAAAAAAGGAATCTGTCCTTTTTATAAGGTAGGGTCCTCATAACTTCTACTGCACCATTGACAGCCATGCTGGCTGATCTGGAAGAAGTATAATCTATACTTTTGGGGAACACTTAACAACCTAGACACCTGCCATTATTCTGAGATAGATGCCCTGGGGGGTGCTGATGGGTGAGGTTATTTCTGAAAACAGGAAGAGGACTGCCTAGGATGTTCAAGACTATTTTCTAGAACTGTAACTTCACTAGTAACATAGGAGCCATTACATTATTTATTCACCATAAAAATTACATTAGAAGAACATTCAAGTTGAAAACTCAAGCAAGCAAAAGTTAGGAAATGCCAGAATGAAAGCTGTCCATGAACCTTAATTCAGTCCTCTTGAGCTGATGCATTATGATAGTCTTTAATTACGTGAGTCCATACTATTTTTTGCACAGGACTCCTGAATTATTCCTTCTATGGGGAATCATCATCAAGCAAGTCTGTTTCCTGTGAAATCCCACAGGAATTGGTTCTTGGTTCTAGGCTATTTAACATCTTTATCAATGACCTGGAAGAAAACTTTAAAAAAAACTCCACAGTAAAATTTGGGGAGGACATAAAAACTGGGAGAGAAGTAAATAATGAAGACAACAGGTCACTTATAACAAGCAATCTAGATTGCTCAGGAAGAGATATCGTACCATAGAACTGGAAGAGACCACGAGAGGTCACTGAGTCCAGTTCTCTGCACCCACAGCAGTACCTATCACCATCCCTGACAGATTTTTTTTTAATCTAACCTGCCCCAGACCCTTGAAAGGCCCGCTCAAGGACTGAACTCACAACACTTGGTTTACAAGGCCAATGGCCTGATACCAGCCAATATGTGTTTTAATACAGTTTTTATGTAAGTGCATACACCTAGGAACAAAAAATGGAGGTTACACTTACAGGGAAGCAAAGACTCTGAAAGAGATTTGGGTGAACAGGAGTTCACAGTGTATTGCTGTGGCCATACTATGATCCTGGGATACGTAAACAGGAATCTGAAGTAGGAGCAGAGAAGTTGTTTTACCTCTATGTTTGGTATTAGTGCAACCACTGCTGGAATACTGTCTCCTGTTTTAGTGTCCTCAAATCAAAAAGGTTGTTGATAAATTGGAGAGGGTTCAGAGAAGAGCCCTGAGAATGATTAAAGGATTAGAAAAGCTGCCTTCAAGTGACAGATTCCAGTAACTCAATCTGTTTAGCTAACAAAGAGGAGGTTAAGGGGTACTATGATTACAGTCTGTAAGAATCTACATAGGGAACAAAAATTTGATAATGCTCTGTTCAAGTTAGTAGAGCACAATTTAATGGCTGGAAGTTGAAGCTAGAAAAATTGAGACTGGAAAGAAGATGTACATTTTTCAGTGAGAAAAGAATGAGGATGTCAGTCAGATCTGTTCTACCACCCAGGCTCTGTTGCAAACAGAAAGGCCTAGAGATCTGACACAGTGAGCAGTGTACCTCTCTGTTCCGATCCTCTTATAGAGAGAACAACCACTTGGGTGGGCTGCAGACCCAGAACTGGAAGTATTTACAATGATAAAACAACACAGTGCCACTGTAAAGGAATTGCAGCTTTTCTCATCTCTTCCCTTTCCCCCGCTTATCCTACCACTATCCACTTCAACTTCCTTTAAGTCACTCCCTGCCCCAGTTTGCATGCTTTGATCCCTGAGCATTCAATGCTCTCTTAAAAATAAATCAATACTTTTTAAAAATCCAACTATAATTCCTTGTTGAAAAACATGTCAGAACACAAGATGTGCGAATAGACTGACAAGCAAATCCATCATCTTCTCAATCTGCCTTGCTTGGTTATCACTTGCAGTACTGGGTCTAACTCTAGGCTGAGAAAGCTTCAGGCGGAGACCCACTCTTTCGTATAATTCTAGCACACTTGGAGAGCCACTGCCACTATTTTCAGACACACCACAATTCCTACTGATTTCAATGGCAGCTGCTGTTGAAAAGCGAGTCATATAAGTAATAATGTACATAAATGTGGAAATGTGACTGTTTTGCATCACAGAGCTCTCTTATACCATGCAGAGCTGATAAATACACATCACAGCCAGAGAGGGTAAGAAAAAAATCCAGCAGTCTCTGCGATGTCACTACTTCTGATGGTCTGAAGAAGTGGGTCTGTCCCATGAAAGCTCACCTAATAAATTATTTTTGTTAGTCTTTAAAGTGCTACGTGACTGCTTTTTTACTTCTGCATTATATGCCAGTGTTCAGAGCAATTTATCGATACCTCTTCTCTGGTAACCATTAGGAAGCAAATACTTTAACTGCTGCACAGAGAGTGCTAAATATGAACCCCACCATCAGTAAAAGAACTGATGCATGCAGTACACTAAACACTGCTTTGAAAACACTGTGTAAAACAAGCAGAAATGCCTGTAAGGGACAAGCTGATGGCTCCTGATAGTGATAGGAAAAAACATTAAGAGTCCACATTGCTTAACTTCCTTTCATCTAGGTAAACAGGCTTTGCAGAAAGAAACAGCTTTGTGCCTCCCATCCCCCAACAGTTTTTCTGTTGTCATATTGACAAGAGCTTACTTTCCAGCGCTAACAAATGTCTCATCTCTGCAGTTGGAAAACGCCAGGACAGTAGCATTTCCAGCACTACGGGCTGAAGCAGGGCTGCCGCATATGGCATCTTTCTTAGCTATGCTCCATACAACCACACTGCAGGAAAAGAAGGGTTTAAAATAGCAGTTTCAGCTTGTTTAAATCAGGAAAGTGCAACAAATCAATAGAACGAGGCTATCTTCCCATATATCTTGATGAATCCAAGCCTGGGGACACCTTGCGGAGACTATAACTATGGAAAGCTTTCACCCACACATTCTGTACATAGATATATAGAATTGCAACACACATCCCCTCTTCCTAACGCAGCTTGGTGGGTTTGTGCACTAGCCTTTTAGCCCCTGTCAGTCGAGATTCTAATAATGAGGTAAATCATCAGTAGAAACTGACCTGGTGGATCTCATCCTGTCCCTATTGTGAGACATCTATTGCAGGATGTTACCCTCTTTTGAAGACCATCTTAAATTAAGAGTCTGAATGGGTTATGTATCACTGTGAGACAGGCACTATGTGAATACCACAGACAGAGGGTTACCACATCTCCTCCAGGAAGTGAAAACAGCAGGGGAAGATTAAGGCAAATCACTCAGGTTAGAACAGCTCCAGACAGGTGACACCTCTTGGGGATGCTTGCATCTTCTGGTTCAAACTGGATTCTCCATAGACTAACATACAAAGAGAGGACTTTTAGGTGAGGAGAAAGTATGCTTAAACTGACTCAAAGCCTGCATTCTGGTTCCAAGACAATGAACTTGTAATCATGGGGGAAGACTAGTGGTGGGGTTTGAAGGATTAAAACCTGCTGAAGGACCCTCTGTTGGAGGTGGGGTGACCTCTGGTAAGATTTTTAGCATGTGTATAGTTTCTTTTGTTGTTTAATATTTTCTCTCTGCAATGCTTTCGCCTTCAGAATAAAGGTAATTGCTAAGAAGCAGATGTGTTGTAACTTCGCTACTGCTGCCAATACACTAGTAAGATCCTTTGGAGAGCGGGCAAAATGCATCTGCTGCCCTCTTATTAGGCAGTCCGGTTTGCCGGAGATATGACAGTGTAAATTATGGAGCTGTGCAGCCTTAAAAGCCTGATCAGAAGGGAGTGAGATGAGCATCTCTGCCTCAGGAAAAGTGGTGCTGGAAGTTGAAACATTTAAGAGGTGCCTTCAAGGGACTGTGGACTGGGAAGTACCAGTGCAATTATCCCGAAACTGTGACACCCACCATAAAAACACCATACCAATTCTCATCTCATCTTCTGACTGGCTAAGAGTGGAGTAGCAGAGATGATGCAAGTCAGGAACCAGGTACAGTGTCAGAGGTGCACCCAACTCACCTGAAATGGGGCCCAACCACGTAAACACTCAGTCAGCATCAAGAGTAGTAGTTCTGTTTGAAACCAATGGGGCTGCTCCTGGTAGTAAGCACTACACCCAATAATAAGTGCTTGCAGAACTGCATCTGGTTCTGATCTGTGCTAGAACAGCCTTTGTTTTCATCTTTTCTTAATTAATTCACAGTTTAAAATAATTATATATTATCCTGTGTGTATTCAAGTGTCCCTCTGCTTTCCATGTGTTCAGTTCCCCATACAGCACAAGCAGTACATTTCAAATAAAAACTAGATGGTATGTAACAAGGCTGATGGCAGAACTCAGTGATGAGGATATCTGCAGAGAGATGCAGTTTTAGAAATATGACCCCCATGAAAAGATCTGTGCTTTCAATCCACTGTATAGCCCAACAGAGAACCTCATCATTAAATGCACAAATGTTTTAACTGGGATTACGACCTGAGAGCATAAGGCCCTTCCAATGACCAATGGGGACCAAAGCCATGAGCAGAAAAACTCCTGCAACTGCCAACCGCTCACTGCATGGGAATGGAACTGGCAAATAATTCTGTCACAAAGGACGAGACGTTAAATGTGCTCCTGTCAGTCTCTCTGGGTCAAATTCAAAGGTGAACCTACTCTGATGTAGCTTAGATCTTCTTCAAGCCCATATATTAAGCCAAACAGAATTTCTGAAAGTCAGGTAGTAAGATTCAGAGGTGATGTGTCAGGGCCTGCATCGAAATTGGCGTGAATTACACTGTATGTTACATACCAGCTTAGACTCCCCTCTGCATTGGGGGCTGAACTGGGAATCAAACTCACAACAGGAGGAGAAAAGGCTGCCAGAAGCATTTTTGCCTTCATTTACATGCACCGCAGATGCAAGAAAGTTGCCTTTCAGCTGGCTCTCAGCTTACGTGACCCCTTTATTGAGGGAGGAAGGAGAGTCAAAATTTAATCTTGTTACCTGCCATCATCCTGGCCTCCCAATGACACCAAGTAAAGGTCATTCGGCGAGAAAGCAAGTTTTTCAATTTTCCCCTTGTGAAGCGACAGCCGAGCAAGCAGCTCTCTCTTCTTGTAATCCCACAAAATTATATCTGCCTAGGGCCCAAAGAACATTAGTTAAGAACCTGAGGGTATTCTAGGGGCAAAAGGTGCTTCTAAGTTAAGCTTCTGTCCAGGCCAGGACTCTATTTGTACGAATACTCTTCAGATTAGCCACATCTATACAAGAAATGCTTTACCAGTATCGGAACAGCAGGATATTACACCAGTAAAGCTGCCTTTTTTATCACTATAATAAGACCATCCAATAAACTATACTGGCAAAAGGGCAGCTTTGATGGCCTAGCTCCACCTACACTAGGTGCTTCTGCCTGCCCAGCTAAACTGAACAGACATCTCACCTCTTCACACCCCAGCTGACATCCTGATGCTGACAGACATCCCAGCGTGCACCTGGTGGAAGAGACACCCCCAAAGAAAAGCAAGCCTTCCCAGTTTAAGATTGTGTTTCATTTTAGAGTCAGGGTAACATCAGGGCCAACAGGACAAAGAGGGACATCGTGCAAGACTGAGAGGTCCAAAACTGGACATTTGAAAAAAACAGTGTGGTGCTACTACCATGTTCCTTCAAGGGTCTTAGGGTGCCCCACAAAGAGTATTTCATTCATGTGAAGGCAAAAAAAGCACCAGACTTTTGAAAATCTTAGGTGTCTAAATAGGAAGTTAGGCACTCAGTGGGATTCTCAAAAACACCTGTTTTATTTTCAAAACATTTAGCAGCCTAACAGGACTTGAGTTTCAAAGTAACTTTTGAAAATGGGACATAGGCATTTTGGAAAATTGTACCCTACGTAAACTGCTTAGGGTCACATAGCAATTCAGCGGGAGACCTAAGAGTACCATAGCAATTCCTTTCAGTCTCCTCAAATGTTTTACTTCTTCTAGCACTTCTGGTTTCCCTTCAAAACAAAAGCCTCATTTGTTTAAAAAAAATAAGACACCCCCCACCCACTGTTAGTCTATACTGAGGTACTTAAAAATAACAGGGCTTGCGCCTACCTGCGTCACTCATGGCTTTTGTGCTACTCAGTCAACAGAGCTATACATAAGACTATGGGCTAGCAAATCTAATGAGGAGGATTTCAAGTCTGATACTTAGGTAGGCATCTTTCAGTCTGCATAGACTATGGATCGCGACCTTTATAGTTTCAACTGAGGACTTCATTTACAGCGTCTACTGTGACTATGAAGGCCCACACGAGAGTGACAGTCCTTGCTGCATCTCTTGCAGATGTGGTGGGTGTCTGGCAAGTCCTTAGTGTGCTTTCTGTGCGCTCGCTTCTCCTCTGCTAGCTGTCTGATCCTCATCTTGCCCTTCTGAAGGCCCTTGTGTAACCCCTGCCTCCATCTGTTGCGGTCGTCTGCTAGTTCTTCCCAGTTGTCCAGCTCGACGTCTACCTCTCTGAGGTCTCTCTTGCAGACATCTTTGTAGCGCAACTGGGGGCGTCCGGGAGGTCTTTTGCCAGAGGCTAACTCACCATACAGGATGTCTTTTGGAATCCTTCCATCATTCATCCTGTGGACGTGGCCAAGCCAGGGGAGCCGACGCTGCCTGAGGAGGGTGTGCATGGTTGGGATTCCAACTCAGTCAACAGAGCTATACACAAGACTATGGGCTAGCAAATCTAATGAGGAAGATTTCAAGTCTGACACTTATACTCAAGTCATTACTGGAATTCCTTCTCCCCAGCAAAGATTAAAATAATAATTTTTTAAAACATTTCTCACCTTGAAGCCCATGAAAGTGATCTGTCCAGAAGCAACATAACATCCACTCCGAGACACAGCAACACAGGAGACATTGTTAGTGTGGCCATGCAGGAAAGCTTGTGTGTTATTATTCAGGCTTTGAATAATTATGGTACATCCCAGAGGATAGACAAAGTGCTCCCGATCAGGGTGGCAGATTAGACCAGAAGGTATATGTCCTACGCCAGAAAGGGGAAGAGAGAAATTTCAAGGACTGACAGATTTGGAGGGACACAGGCCATCTGTCATCATATCACAGGCCCTTAAATTACACCCAAATGCCCCTGTATTGAGCCTGGTACGTTATGTTTGATTAAGCACAACTTGCATTTGGCCAAGGCATAATTTTCAGACAAGCGTTAGGCTTTGTCTACTCTACACAGCTTTTAGTGACATGGCCATGTCAACACAGACATGTCACTTAAGGTCAGGCAGTGCTGCCCCCATTTGTTGGAACTTTTGCAGCAAAAGGCTGCCACCCCCATGAGTTCACATTGCCATCTGGAGAGCGCTCTTGCCAGCAGTGTCCCATTCACACTGACACTTGCTACAGTAGAACGTTTGTTTTTCAGAGAAGGAATTTTTTAGCACCTCTGAATAACAAAAAACGTGTTGCTCAATTGCCAGTGTAAACATAACCTTATTCTTTAAGCTCTAAATCAGGGAAGCAGAGCCAACATTCCCACTCCTTTTGTCCTATATGCAGAATGGGTGCCAGAACTCAGGTTTATAGCTTATGAACACAGTCTCATCCTCATTCCAGAGAGAGGAAGACTGGTACAGTGAGCTCTGGGTACAATTCCCTGCTCTGTCACAGACTTCCTGTGTGACCCTGGAAACTCACTTAAGTGGTCTGTGTCTCAGTTTCACACCTGCAAAATGGTGTTAGTGTTAGTAGGATAACTGTATTAAAGACTGTGAGGTGCTTAGATAATATGATAATAGGGGTCAGATAATTACAATCACAACTCGATCAATTCCATCAACCCCTTTGTCCTCTCTCTTCTTCACGTATTCCCTCTCCCACATTCATCACATCCGTTGTTGTACTCATTTTCTCCCTTTCAGGTTCTCTCTCCGTCCCACAAACCCTCTCCTTTAACTCTCCTTTGAAATCCATAGAATCAAACGTTCAAATCCAGTTTTTGCCTTACCCATGCTCTTCATGCATCACAAGTAGATACAATAGAATCTGATTATTTCCCAACCTTGGGAAACAGGGGTTGCCAGATAATCAAATTTTCTGGATAGCTGAGCGGGGTTGCTGGCCCTGCTCCATCAGCCATGCAATGGTTGTCCCAGCAGCAGATGTCCTTGCTTCACCAGCTCCATGGTAGCTAGCCCCGGCTGGGCTGGCTCCACGGCAGCTGCCCCAGCGGGGCACACAGCTCCATGGCAGTCAGTCCCAGACAGGCACCTGATAGCCATCTCCACTCTGCCAGCCCCAGCCGGGCAGCCTGCGGTGGAGCAGATGCTGATTAGTGAACATGCCAGTTATCTGAATGCCGGATAACACAGCTCTTACTGTATGTGTATTTTGAGGTGGCAAAGGGATCCCTGAATGTCCAGTTTCCGAGAGGTAGCTGTGTTAGTCTGTATCTTCACAAAACAAAAAAGCAGCCCTGTATCACTTTGAAGAGTAACAAAATAATGTATTAGGTGATGAGCTTTCATGGGACAGACGCACTTCTCTAGATCTGCAGAATCCTGACCAGGATTATATTGTTAGTCTTTAAGGTGCTACAGGGCTGTTTTTTGTTTTTTTTGTCCACACTTTGTAAAGATCCACAAGAGGAGTCCTGGAAACATAATATCTCTTCACCAGCTCCAAATTGCATCCACTTCTCAGGCACAGAGCAGAGCAGCCGAACAGATAAATGGCACACTGTGCAAAGAGGGGAGAGGAGGTTTGGGACAAGAATGCTAAGGCAAACCCCTGCTCTTATGATAAGTGCTGGGGAGTTTTAACATCCATGCAGAACACATAAGTGGAAGCTTAGTTTTGATATTGTCATCTTGAGAGACACAGTGAATGTCATGGAATCCTGTCATGTTCATCTCAGACCCAGGCATAACTCAGGCAGTGCCAAGAACTGGATTTGAATCTCTGGACCTAAGGATTTCAAAACAAAGGTCACTCCCTCTGGAAACTACCAAACTTCACTGGGATCACAGCCTCATCCAGATGTTAGTATTGATGTAGCACAGCAGGCAGGTGTGACACTGTACTGACAGGTGCAAGAGATGTACCCCTGCCTTGAGATGTCAAATTGAAACTCAAGGCAAAGAGCAATGACGACAAGAACAGGTGGAAGGGTTGCCAGAGAAAGAGGCTGGGGAACTAAGTGCAGTCCAATGGGGAAATGGTGACTTCATTACTCTGCAGGCAATGATGCCAGGCAAAGAAGTTTTTGTAGGTTAAAATGATCGGTCAGGTCCAGAGAGAGAGCCAGGCAGGAGAGGAGCGACCTGGGACCCCAGGACAATGCTCAAGCACTCAGCACCCAAGGGGGCAGGTCACCAGGGATGGGGACGGGGAGGGGACATTTATCAGAAACTGAAACAGATCATGAGCTGAGGTCAGGACCCCCAGCCCTGCCCCCAGCCCTCCCCACGAGATCCCCAACCCCCCACTAGAACCCCCCGGCCCCAGCCCCCAGCCCTCCCCACGAGATCCCCAACCCCCCACTAGAACCCCCCGGCCCCGGCCCCCAGCCCTCCCCACGAGATCCCGAACCCCCCCACTAGAACCCCCCCAGCCCCATCCCCCAGCCCTCCCCACGAGATCCCCAACCCCCCACTAGAACCCCCCAGCCCCGGCCCCGGCCCCCAGCCCTCCCCACGAGATCCCCAACCCCCCACTAGAACCCCCCAGCCCTGCCTCCAGCCCTACCCACGAGATCCCCAACCCCCCACTAGAACCCCCCCATCCCCATCCCCCAGCCCTCCCCACGAGATCCCCAACCCCCCACTAGAACCCCCCATCCCCATCCCCCAGCCCTCCCCACAAGATCCCCAACCCCCCACTAGAACCCCCCGGCCCCGGCCCCCAGCCCTCCCCACGAGATCCCCAACCCCCCACTAGAACCCCCCCATCCCCATCCCCATCCCCCAGCCCTCCCCACGAGATCCCCAACCCCCCGCCCAAGAACCCCTCGGCCCCGCCCCCGGCCCCGCCCCACCGGCTCCCCAACCCACCACCAGAGCCCCAGCCCGACCCAGGGGCCTGGCCTGGGACCCCGCAGCCGCCGCGCGCTACCGTTGAAGCCGATGACCGCCTGCAGCTCCAGCTCGCCCAGCGCGCGGCCCGGGGGCCCCGGCTCCCCCGCCATGGCGCTGCCGCGCGCACCCCGCCGCCGGCCGCTGTGTACACCCGGCGCTATGGAAACCGCGCCTGCGCACTAGCCACAGGCCCCCCCCCCGTCCTGGGGCCCGGAGGCAGCGCATGCGCAGAGCCACGGTCCGGGCCCGAGACGGTGGGCCGGGTCTGGCAGCGGCGGGCAGAGGTCGTGAGGCCATTCCCAGTGCATGGACCCTGGTCCCCCGCGGGCACCCAGCACCCCTGCCCTGCTTCGGGGTGCACCCGCCGGCAGGGACCCAGCACCGCTGCCCAACTCGGGGTGCACCCGCCGGCAGGGACCCAGCACCGCTGCCCAACTCGGGGTGCACCCGCCGGCAGGGACCCAGCACCCCCACCTAGCTCGGGGGTGCACCCGCCGGCAGGGACCCAGCACCCCTGCCCTGCTTCGGGGTGCACCCGCCAGCAGGGACCCAGCACCGCTGCCCAGCTCCGGGTTGCACCCGCCGGCAGGGACCCAGCACCCCCACCTAGCTCAGCGTGCACCCACCGGCAGGGACCCAGCACCCCCACCCAGCTTGGGGTGCACCCGCCAGCAGGGACCCAGCACCCCCACCCAGCTCGGGGTGCACCCTGCCCCGACAGACATGGCATCCCTCAGCCCTATTCTGAGGGACTGCGCATTCCCTCCCACACCCACAGGTGCTCCTTGCTGTTCTGCACCCCACCGAGAGGCGACCAGACATTCCTCTCTTCCCCCGTCCTGGGCTGCAACCAACCAGCACCCGTCCTCCCCTCCAACAGTGTGCCCTGCCTGCAGGGGTCCTGGCATCTCCTCCATCTTCAACACACATACTGCAGAATGCACCCCGCCTGGAGGGTTCCCCCACATCAAGTACACCTGTGTGCAGAACATGCTGCAAGATGCCAGAGGCTGATCTCAGTGGAACCGGGTCAGGGTCAGTTAATAGCAAATTGGCCTAAAACACTGGTCAGCTAGACAATCAAATACCTGATTAGGCCTCAGCAGAGGGTAGTAACAGACACAGGCCAGTCAGAATGCTGCAAGTTGGCTCTAGTACCAGAACGAATGAGAAAAAGTGCTCCTGGTTCCCTATTGCCTTTTGCTAGTGTTTCTGTGCCAGGAGCCAGCTTGAGGCTCTGCTGCTCTCCCTCTGTTTTTTGGAGGAGCATGGCAATCCATCAGCAAATGAAGAACTTAGTGCGTGCTGCTTTATTTTCTGCATTTTTAGATTTCTTGTGAAAGAGTAATGCTAAAATCAAATATTTATATAGCTGCTGCTAACTAATTCACCCATAGTGCCACTCCAGGGTTCTGAAACTTGCTGGCAGATTTGCTGATCTGTGTGGCATTGAGTGGAGTAGCTATCCTTTGACACTTTCATTCCTCGTTGTCAAGCAGAAGTAATGTTTGTAAATGCAAAGGGCCAGAATTATTCAGTTGTTTCTTCCTTTTTGTTCCCACTTGACCTAGCCCCACCTCTCTGCTCCAGTAAGCAGAGACCCTACATGCAGTAAGAGTGGCCTACTTTTCAGCAAAGCTGCCATTTTTTGGCTCTCCTGTGCCAGGGCAGCCAAGTGTTTTAGTTTTCAGGAGTGCTAGTTTACTTGCCCTACTTTCATACAGCAGCTCTACCTGACACAATGAAAGGAAAGCTTTCTCAGAGGAAGCCGTGCAACCCTCCTGGGGAACCAGATTTGTCTTCTCAATCCTTTTGATGTGTGTTTGTTATGGATAGCCTCATTTATTTCTTTTGTGAAATTCACTGAGGCCTCCAGCAGGGGCAGGATCCCATTGCACTAGGCACTGTGCAGACATAACAAAAAGACTGCCTCAGTCCCAGAGAGCTTACGAAGACAAGAGCCCAGGCCCTTTAAATGGCTGCTGAAGTGCGGTGTGGTATGGTCTGGGCAGTTCTCCGGGCTGCTGGGGGGGAAGGGGGCAGTGCAGTAGGGCCTGGCTACACTGAGGGCTGGCTGCCCCCTGCCCCTTCTGGGAGTGCTGACCCCCTCCTCCTCCTTTGCCCAGGGGCCCAGCAAGGCTGTTGGCTCCACCGTCTAAGGGTATCCGCCTGATGTGCATGTCCTCAGATCATTTTTGCAGAAGCTGAAACAGATTTTGTATTTGCTCAGGGCTCTGCAGATATGTACCTGCCTCAGAGATGGGTGGTAAGTGTGTCTGGCTGTGCCTGGGGCCGGATACCATTTAAAAAGCAAATCAGTGTCATGTAAGTACCTTTGCACTAATCAACCTCTTCAATACAGCGTCACTGCTGAGCTTTTACAGACACAAAAGCCAGGAAATGCCAAGTTGTGGTTCTCACAGAGACAGTTACATTTCCCCTGTGTGTACCACATTTCGGATTACGCTGAGTGCTGTCAGATCCATGACTTGACTTAAATGTACGAAGTGGCTGGGCTGCAGTTGCTGTGGGATTTCTAAGCGTGTGTTTTAATTCCCAACCTGAGCGTCAATGAGCGTCAATGTTTGCCTGAATTTTCTTGTTTATTTTAGATAATAAAAATAAAAGCGTGAAAAGAAAATGAAAAAAACTATGTTTGCAATAAGCAAGTGCTGAACTCCCGATTCATCACACACACACAAATACACACGCACACACGCACACACACACACGTATATCTATGGTAACAGAGAGAAGGCCGGGCTAGTCTACACACTATCGAAACAAAAGAGCAGTTCCAGTAGCACTTTAAAGACTAACAAAATAATTTATTAGGTGATGAACTTTCATGGGACAGACCCACTTCTTCAGACCAGAGCCAGACCAGAACAGACTCAATATTTAAGGCACAGAGAACCAAAAACAGTAAGCAAGGAGGACAAATCAGAAAAATATGATCAAGGTGAGCAAATCAGAGAGTAGAGGGGCAGAGGGAGGGGAGTCAAGAATTAGGTTAAGCCAAGTATGCAAAAGGGCCCCTATAATGACCTAGAAAATTCACATCCTGGTTCAAACCTCATGTTAATGTGTCGAATTTGAATATAAAAACCGGTTCAGCAGCTTCTCTTTCCAATCTGTTGTGAAAATTCCTCTTCAGTAAGACACAAACCTTCAGGTCATTAACAGAATGGCCCACTCCATTAAAATGCTGACTGACCAGTTTGTGGATCAGGAGTGTTTTTATGTCTGTTTTGTGCCCGTTAATTCTTTGTCTAAGAGAGTTTGAAGTCTGTCCAATATACAAAGCACCTGGGCATTGTTGGCACATGATGGCATATATGATGTTAGTTGGGGAACATGAGAATGTGCCCATGATTCTGTGAATAACCTGGTTAGGTCCAGTGAAGTATCTCCAGAATAGATATGTGGACAAAGTTGGCAACTGACTTTGTTGCAAGGAAAAGTTCCAGGACTGGTGTTCCTGTGGTATAGACTGTGATTGTTGGTGAGAATCCTCATAAGGTTGGGAGGTTGTCTGTAGGAGAGAACAGTCCTGTCACCTAGGGTCTTCTGGAGTGTGGCATCCTGATTAAGGATAGGTTGTAGGTCTTTAATAATGCATTGCAGTGGTTTGAATTGGGGGCTGTGGGTAATGACCAGTGGTGTTCTGTTCTTGGCTTTTTTGGGCCTATCTTGGAGCCGCTGGTCTCTGGGTATTCATCTGGCCCTGTCGATTTGTTTTTTTATTTCCCTGGTGTGTAGTTCAGGTTTATGAATATTTGGTAGAGATCTTGTAGTTTTCGGTCTCTGTCAGTAGGATCAGAGCAAATATGATTGTACCTAAGGGCTTGACTGTAAACAATGGCTCTAGTTATGTGCACAGGATGGAAGGTAGAAGCATGTAGGTAAGTATAGTGATCAGCGGATTTCTGGTAGGGTGTGGTACCAATCAGGCCATCCTTGTTTTGTACAGTATTGTCCAGGAAATGTACCTCTCGCATGGAGTAGTTGAGGCATAAGTTGATGGTGGGGTGCAGCTTGTTAAAGTCTCTGTGGAATTCTTCTAGAGTCACTATACCATGGGTCCAAATCATAAAGATGTCATCAATGTATCGTAAGGAGAGGAGCGGTAATAGGGAATGAGAGCTGAGGAATCGTTGTTCCAGGTCAGCCATAAATATATTAGCATATTGTGGAGCTATGCGGGTGCCCATAGCAGTTCCACTAATCTGGAGGTATAAGTTGTCCCCAGATCAGAAATAATTGTGAGTGAGAACAAAGTTACAGAGGTCAGACTCCAGATTGGCTGTGGTGACATCAGGGATGGTATTCCTGATCGCTTGTAATCCGTCTTCGTGTGGAATATTGGTGTATAGAGCCTCTACATCCATGGTGGCAAGGGTGGTGTTGTCAGGAACTTTTCTGAGGTTTTGTAATTTCCTCAGGAAGTCAGTGGTATGTTGGAGATAGCTGGGAGTGTGGGTGTCATAGGGTTTGAGGAGGGAGACCACGTAACTGGATAGTCTGGTGGTAAGGGTGCCAATACCTGAAATGATAGGGCATCTGGGGTTTCCAGGTTTGTGGATTTTGGGAAGTAAATAGAACAATCCAGGTTGGAGCTCAGATGGTGTGTCTGAGTGAATAAGGTCCCAAGTAGCAGCAGGGAGTTCCTTAAGTAGTAGTTGTAATTTCTTTTGTAATTCCAAAGTGGGATCAGTGGAGAGAGGTCTGTAAAATGTGGTGTTGGAGAGTTGTCTGGCTGCCTCCTGTTCATAGTCTGATTTATGCATGATGACAACAGCACCCCCTTTGTCAGCCGGTTTGATTATAATGTCTGGGTTATTTTTGAGACTCTGGACAGCCTGGCTTTCAGCATAGTTGAGACTGTGTCTCATTTGGTATTGTTTGTGTATAATGTCAGTCGGAGCATGGTTGCAGAAGCATTGTATGTAGAAATCCAGAGTTTCACTACGACCGTCAGGAGGAGTCCACATAGAGTTCTTCTTCTTTAGGTGTTGGGGGGGGGTCGAGAGAGTCAGACTGTTTGTCAACCTTGATTACTATTTTTGGTTCTCTGTGCCTTAAATATTGAGTCTGTTCTGGTATGGCTGTAGTCTGAAGAAGTGGGTCTGCCCCCCAAAAGCTCATCACCTAATAAATTATTTTGTTAGTCTTTAAAGTACTACTGGACTGCTTTTTTACATATATCTATGGTGCTGCTCAAGTATATGTTTCAATGTTGAGGCATTGAAATGAACAGGGGAATAGGTGCATATTTCCTAGCTTCCCCATTTGTATATTACTCCTGGGGGCATTCTGAGCCAAAGACTTAAAAATCCTGTACATCTTATTTCTCAAAATAGCACTACATAGTCACACAGAGCAGCAGAGTGATGCTCCCATGGCATTTCAAAGGGGCTCCTTATTGTGGCCAGCAGCACTGCAGCCCATTTTTGTGGGGGCGGAGGCACCAGGGGGGAATTCTTCACATGCAATGTTCATAACTGCAAAATGCTGTGTCGCGCAGTGGTACAGAATGTCCCCTGGTGCAGCGACGGGACATTGCTATGAATTGATTAGGCAAAAGGTATCCCTCAAGTAAGTCCATGGGATTCTTTGGAAATCCACTGCCGTGAATTTGGCCAAGTACGTTTTAAGTCCTTTTAGATGAAAATAGGTGCCCAAGGTGTGTCCACTCTGACCTGGAAGAAACAACTCAGTCACGCTCAGTCTCCAATGACTGAAGTGTAGGCTTCTCTGTTAGTGTTTTCAATAAGGGGATTGCAGAAGAGTTGTCGTGCTGGTAGTTTTTTTGTGATGTGGTTATCTGTCCTCTGGAGAATGAACTGAGATCCACCAGCTCATTTCACGCAAGCCCCAAGAAGCAGCAAAGTTTGGGCTCTGCTGTCCTGAGCTGTGGTCAATTAACAGCATGACATCAATGAAAGATGAGCCAGTGGTTAGGGCTGTAGCATAGAACTTGGAAACGTTGCTTTCAGTTCGCTGCTGTGCGCATTCTTCCTGTGTGACCTTGGGTAAGTCCCTTAGCCTTGCTTTTCCTCATCGGTACAATGGGGATAATAGTGCTTTACCTCACAGAGTTGCAGTGTGAACCCAAATACATTAAAAGATTGTGAAGTGTTCATGTACTGTGTAATGAGAGCCATAAAAGTGCCTGAGATAGATGAAAGATTGCTTTATATTCCATTACCAAGCCCTTAAGACATCCAGCCACCATTGCTTTGCGGGGTTTTTGCCTTTGTTTTGAATTTTAAACAGCAAAAGAATAACCGTGCAAAGAAGGTAGCATAACAAACCATTTTAAAATTGACAAAGGCTGCCCGGCAGATCACAGGAGCTGAATGTAAGAATCACCCTGGCCATGTACTACGATTTACAGCTGAAATCAACAGACAGGTTGGCATGCAGCACAGAACAGCCTCACAAAGGCAGACCCGTTATGCTGTTGCATCAAAGACAGATAATGCAGCTTCAAGTCTCCAGTGTTATAGGCAGCCCTGCCTGCGGCGGAGCAAAGGGGAAAAGCACCCAGAGGGCCCAGTGATTTAAAGAGCCTGGGGGCCATTGTTCCCTCTTATCTTTTCCATCCAAGTGCAGGTTTTTTTCCATCCATGTGCACTAAGGCATGTGTGAATGTGCACCACCAGGAGAAACAAAACCTAGCTGGGGGCTCTCTGCTGATCAGCTGGGTGGCATATGAATCTCTCCTGAGTGGCCACACAACTGACAGGGAACACTGCTGGGGCCCGCAGTGCTCTGGGCAAAGACTCTTGTAATTCAAAGACACTTTCGGTATGCCCCATGCAGGTGCTAGGGTGGGGTTAGTCAGCCCCAGCATCTGCATGGAGCATATCAAAAGCAACTTTGACTCAAGAGATGCTGTGGCTTTTCCCCAGAACAGGCAAGCTGGGTCAGGGGATGTGGGGGGGCATGCCACAGCTGCCCTGTGATGCCCCCAAGCAGGCTGATGATGGGGCCGGGCCAGCCCAAAGGTCCTCTGGAGGTGGCAGGGGGCCCATTGGTTATTCCGCCCTGGAGCTCAGAATCACAGTCAGTGGGCCTGGTTTTGGATGAGACCCAGTTCCTCTTTAAAATCAAATACTCTGAATCTTGACCCAAGCAATACACAAAGAGATAGGAAAGCGACAGCTAAGTAAGATGACTTTTGACCTTGGAGGGGGTCAGGATTTCTATCAAAGCAGGAAACTCAGCACCTGGGAATGGACGGCATCCGGTGGGAACCCTGCCTAGCCCCCTTCAGCTGGCCAGATGGGCTGGTCCAGTATGGGGCCTTAGAAAGCGGAAAACACTGGGCCATCCCATCCCTAGAATGAACTGGGGCATCTACCCCAGGCCCTGTGCTTTTGGGGACCCCATGGAAATCATCCCAAGCAGGAGGGGATTACCTGGGGCCAAAGGCTGGGCACTGCAGAGACAGCAGGGTCACCTCCCCTCCCTTCTGCACTAACCACGCAGGTGGCAGGAGCGGCAGCCTGCTCCACCCTGCACCACAGCAGTGTGTCCCTCTGGTTCCCGCCACCTGCACAGAAGTGAGGCACAGTAACATCATGGACTTTCATTCATCACTTTTGCAAAGGCGGATCTTGTGAAATGGCAGGACCAGAAAGGTAGGAAAAGGTGAGCCACAATGAAATATGTGATGGCATCTCCAAAAGGACATGTGTGTCAGAGTGATATTATCTGAGCTCCATCTACGCACATCGCTTCAGCTGAAACACCAGGGACCTGGGTCCATTCTGCTCTGCCAGTTTTAGATCTGTCACGTTCAGCAGGGCTACACTAGCATAAAATTGATGAGCGTACAGGCAGTGGAGATTCGCTCCATCAGATCTATTATCTTACAAGATGCATTTGGAAGAATAGAGATAATTGCTAATTATTCACATGACTGCATAGCCGTCTAGTATGTGACTTTGCTATTATTCCCTCCTCTTGTCTCATAGCATTTCTGGGATTGCCTCCCTTGGAGGTATTGATCACATCTCCGCTGAGTAACTGGAGAAAATAAACACAACAAAATCAGTATCGGAGGGGTAGCCATGTTAGTCTGTACACACAAAAGCAATGAACAGTCCTGTGGTACCTTATAGACTAACAGATATTTTGGAGCATAAGCTTTCGTGGGCAAAGACCCTCTTCGTCAGAGGCATGTCAGTTCTTTGCCCACCAAAGCTCATGCTCCAAAATATCTGTTACTTTACAAGGTGCCACAGGACTTCAGGTTGTTGTTACAACAAAAATCAGAACATAAACAGAAAGCTGTATTTGGGCTTTGACTATATTTCCTTCTGCCAGTGAAATGGCTTACACGTAGGGTCCCAAACCCATTACGTGTATGCATTCTCTGTGTCAGCGTGTATACGATCATACGTCATCGCTGGGTCTACTGTTACCCTCCTGATGTTGAGAATGATGAGATGTTAGATTAAACTGTTAGATGTGTTAACTATTTCGATTCTTGCAACTATCATCCTAAACCTTTCCTCTGAATACACTTTTCCATGCAACAATAAACACTGCAGCGAGGGGGGTTTACAAATAAAATATGCTGGAAAATCTTTGACAGCAGTAAATGAAACAACTATGGAATTGCATTTTTTGCATGAATATATGCTGCAGTTGGCAGCCCTGGGGACTGACGCCCTTTCATTATCACAAAATAGTTGCAGTGACCAGACCACGCCTTCTTCAACTGGTTCATTCACGAGCTGCATCTCTGATCCTGAAAGTCCCACCTGTTAGAGGGCAAAATTCTGTCCCTATGAAAACCTTTTACTGAAGTGTCAAGATCTCATGGGAAATGCTGAGAGGTCTGAAGCCTGTAGGAATGGTAGGCAAAAAATATTCCCTCGAGGGGAAATCCTGATCCCCAGAATTCTCCTACCCTTTCCTACCAAAAGCCAACCGTGATCTGCTGGTTCCCTGCATTCTCTCTCCGTTCAACAAACAGGTCATCTGCCTGAATTCATGTGTAGTGTAAATACACAGCTTTCAAGTTTTACTTATTAAGGCTGGAGCAATAACTCTGTTGATAACTATCTGGCAATTGCCGTGATGCTTGTACCTGCAAGCCATGTTATATGATGATTAACATTGTCACATTCAACAGTGACCATTGAGCCCCAAAGACAATGGAGATTCCTCTCAGGGTAGAAGAACCTTCTGGGATTTGGGATGAGGATGGAAGTCTTTTAAGTTATAGGTCAAACTTCCCAGTAAGATTCATAGCCCACTGCTGGATACCATGAGATCTGTGGCATTTCCACGTCAAAGTGAAGCTAAGAACACAAGAAAACTGTGAAATCCTGCCAGCCCCTCCCTCCAACAACCTCACCTTGTTCAAATCTCAGGAAGTTTGGGAACTGGTTTGATTTGTGCGTGAAGGTCCTGTCCTGGATATTATCAATCATTATTTTTAAACACTTGTAGTAAGGCAGTGCCTGTAGTATAACTGCTGTGTAGTGCTTTGCTGTCCCTGACCATGAAATCAGAGTACACTGTAACAGGGAAAGCAGATTCGGAGGATGGCTAGGAGCAGTCAGGTTCAGAGCAGCAAAAATCTTCCTAGAGTGAACTTCCTCTGTTAGAATCAGGCGTCTGCGTGCCAGCTGATGGCACCTGGCGCATGACCAGCCATGGTTTGCTGTGCAGGGGAGAGGAATGTCTCCTTCCTTAGCCTGGTGCAGGGAGAGGCGACTTCACAGTGCTTAGGCGATCTGAAAGCCCCAGGCTTCCAGCAGCTGCACCTGGAAGTTTTCCTGGCAGAGAGGAGGGTTGTCAAAGGTCTCGCAGTGCTCTGTTCTGCCGTAGCAGAGGTCAGCGTCAATGAACAGAGCTTGGCCTCCGCCACCACCTGCAAAACAAGGTCAGAGACTAATGGGGACCTGCCATCACTGGGTTAGAGGGTGGATGGAGAGACTGGCCCTGGAGCTCTCCCAGGAACCACAGTGGTGAAAGGAGCAGGCTGTGGGGCTGCTGCACAGCACCAGCTGCTCTTTTGGTGCAGCACAACTGTCCCTGGCACACCCCTAGTGCCGCCCGCCTCCCTTTGAAGCAGCTCTGGTGGTGCAGCCCACGTCCTGCTCCTTTCACTGCAGACATTCCCAGGAGAGCCCAGCAGCTGAGCTGATACTGATTTTATCTGGGGACCTCCACGTCCATGGGCATAAGAGTGTAACCACACAGGGCTCTACTTGTGTCTCAGCTGCTACTGCTTCATTTCTCCTTGACCACCCTGCACCCTAGAGAGGGCAGAGACCGAGGCCTTCAATAGTTAGGGTGAGCAGACCCCCACTGGTAGGGGTTTTGTCTCATATAGGCAATTATTGCCCCCCTTCGAAGAACAGTCGTGATGTTTTACGTTTGCTAGCCGGTCACCTTATGACGCAGTTGCCTCTTCTGCTAAACGGGAAGTTATTGTCCCTGTCTCATAGAGCAGCTCCTGTGAAAGTTGCATCTTGGAGCAGCTGACAGTACCAGATTGCCAGAGTCACCCTGTGGCCTGCCAGCCTGGGGGCGGCGGGGGAGCAAAGGGCGTCATTGCCCCGGGCCTGGCATTTCAAAGGGGCCCAGAGCTCTGGCCGCGGCTGCTGCTACGTTGGCAGCATTAGCAGTCAGCTCTCCAGGGCCCTTTGGAAGTGCCGGCAGCACCGCTCTGGTGCTCTGTGCAGTGTGAGCGGGCGGTGGGCAGCAGTGGTGACTGCCCCAGGTCCTGTCCTTGGCCCCGCCGGGGTAGGGAGCCAGCCCCTACACCCACCTTCTCCCGCAGCCTGTGGTGGCTCTTAGCCCCACTGGTAGTCCAGCCTAAGTGACTTAACTGGCTTGGACACTAAACTCAGGCTCAGTTTCACTCCTGCATCCCAGTGCAAGGGGAATGACGGACAGATACAGTTTAATTCTTCTGAAGCGGGAGGGCAGGCTGCATGGAAGGTTACGTGTGGGGTGTGACGTGCTGCAAGGTTCTGTCTAGTCTCTCTGGGTAGCTCGGTCACCTAGAGGCTGATCTTCATTGCATAAATCCTCAGAGGGGCTGTAAGGGGACACTGCCCCTAATGGCTGTGGTATGGCACAGTCCGGAATTGTCACAAAGCCACTGATGGACTTTCTACCCTGGCTTCTTCCTGCGGCTTTAAGGTATAAAATAAAAAGAGCTAAAGGGCCCCTGGCACTGGTGTGGGGTGTGCAGACTGTACACTCACACGCAGGGTCCAGATCGCCCAGTGCAGCCACTGCTCCATCGTAACAGCCAGGAGAGCGCACTTCGTGCAAAGAAGCTGGTATCTCCTACCCACCCTGCCACATCCGCCAGCGGCCCCAGCCGGCTCTGGGGAGGAGAGCGGGCTGCACTCTCCTAAGGGATGGTTTAGATGTATCATGCCATTGTGCGCTCTCCTGCCCCCTCTGACGGCCTGGCTCAGGGTGCTTTGGGCAGGGCACGTCTGAACACGTGTGTTGTGTAATTACCGATCCTGATTCCTTCCCGAGATCCGGACATGAACATGGAGGCTGTTTTGGAAGGCAGGACGAAGTGTCTGATTGCCAGGAAAGGGGAGAGGCGAGCTTTATCCCTCTCCAACACGGGCACGGAGAGATGGTTTGAACTGGACACATGGCCATCAGGCGGAGCTCTGATACGCGCAGGAGGGGAGGGAGAAGGTGAACGCTGGCGTGGAGAGCGTGGTGCTGCTTTGGTCAGCTCCGGTTTCTTGATGAACACCCACTCATATCTCTCCATTTCAGGACGCACCTTTAAAATAAAGGCAACTCAGGTTGCAGAGCCTTACAAATCCCTCTGCTGCGGATGGTGTTCTGTGGGGGGGTTTGGTCGGCTGGTCAGGTGGAGATTAGTGGCAGGTCCACCAGTAGTGACTGGTCATTAGGGTTCACTGGTGCTAACTCCACCGGTAATGTCATTGCACATCTGCTCTTCCTTCCCGCTCTCTGCTTGGGAGAGCCACTGGAAAGACAGCCCCGCCACCTGGCTCTGCCTAGCTCCAGGGTCCTTCTGCCCCTTAGCTGCCAGTGGCCCCTTTCAGTCGCAGCTGCACAGGTGTTGGACCCGCTGGGTGCTCTGGAAGGAGCTGCAGCTGGGTAGCAGGGCTGTCCTTAAGCAGAGCTCCTGGAGGGAGCGTGCAGGAAGGAGCAGAGGATGCCTGTCAGACCAAACAGAAAGCCCATCTGAGCTTCAGGAGCCTCTGCTTCCGTGGAGCCCCACAGGGTTGTCGGCACAGCCCCTATGAAGAAGCTAGGTCATCCTCAGCGCCCTTCGCAGGGAGCTGGACTCTGGGAAGACAGCCAGGCCTGCAGGCCGGCTTTTCCTCCTCCACAAGTCCTTTTTGCTTAGCATGTTTCATTCCTGCTGTTAAGATTAAAGCGACCTGTGCTTTAAGACGGCGAGCCTAGCGTAGGCAGGCTGTCTGGGGACTGCACGCTCCACTGAACACAGCCCCCCGAGGGAAGGACGGTAGGTGCTGAGCCCAGGCAGACCTGCTGGGGATCCTCAGATAGCCCAGGGCTGGTTTGGGACTGGCCGAATTCTGCCCCCGGAGAGGTAAAGGCACGAGGACCAACATCTGTGGGGTAGCAGAGAGACATGAGAGGTCTGATTTGCTGCTCACCCTTCAACCATGGCTCTACTGAAGTTCTCATAAGAAAATAAGAAGGGCCAGAGTGGGTCAGACCAAAGGTCCTTCTAGCCCAGTGTCCTGTCTTCCACCAGTGGCCCATGCCTGGTGCCCCGGGGGAGTGAACAGAATGGATAATCATCAAGCGACCTCCTGGTCTGTTGGGAGCCTGCCACAGCTACAACAGGCTACGCTGCACCTTGCACTGCAGGACTTACTGTGCAGAGAAGCCTGGACTAGAAGGATACTGGACTGAAGATACAGAGGTAGAGGGATCTGACCTGACATAGCAATTTCTCTGTTCCACGGCATTCTCTTCTATCAGGACTGAGAGGCACTGGAGAATTGTCTCTAGTACTTGCCTGCTCTGCTATCTGAATTATACAAGGAGTGACAAACCCCCCATGCGACCTATTCAATACACAAGCCATAAAGAAGATGCATCAGGAGCCAGTCAGACTCACGCTGAAAACAAAGCATTCCCCTGTTCCAAAGAAGCTGGTCGAACCGCCACTCTTTTTCCTTTCCTTCCAGTCCGAAGAGAGGAATGCACCGCACACCTTGCAGGAGAGAGTCAGAACAGTCTGGAGTTAATGACTGTACAGCCAGGAATGCATTACAGAGAGCAAATGGCAGGCTGGCGAGCAGGGCTGGCCAATGCTGATTTCATCACACACTCCTTTGAGCCCTTCTGCAAGGGCCCCGCATGGGAATTTCAAGAGCAACTTATCAGAGCTGAGGTACCCTGTGAGGCTCTCAGGGCGGAATTGTTCCCCCAAAGCACAGTTCTAACCAGAAACAAAACCGAGTAGCAATGGGCCCTTGTCACACAGCTGATCTGCCCCATTTGTGGCTCGAGGGCCACTACTTTAGTTTTAGACACTTACATAAATATTTACCCTTCTTAGCCCTGCAGGACCAGCCCAGCTGCGGGAGAGAGGGCTGGGACCTCTTCCTCCTTGTACATCTTCAGCAGAGTGGATCACAAAGTTCCAGGCGGTTTGATTGGTGCGAGCCCATGGAAGGCAACGGGACAACCCAGTTACTTCAAAATATCTATCCTGAGATCCCAGTCAGCGTGAACACAAAAATGGCCAAAGTGGGTCAGACCAATGGTCCGTCTAGCCCAATGTCCTGTCTTCCACCAGTGGCCAATGCCTGGTGCCCCGGGGGAGTGAACAGAACAGGCAATCTCCAAGTGATTCATCCCCTGGTGCCCATTCCCAGCTTCTATCAAAGAGGCTTGGGACACCATCCTTGTCCGTCCCTGACTAATAGCCATTGATGGACTGGTCATCTAGCTCATCTAGTTCTTTTTTTGAACCCCATTACAGATTTGGCCTTTGCAGTGTTCTCTGGCTGCACTGTGTGAAGCAATACTTCCCTTTGCTTGTTTCACACCTGCTTCCTGTGTGTTTCATTTGGTGACTCCTAGTTCTTGTGTGAAGAGAAGGCATAAAAAACACTTCCCTGTTTACTTCTCCATACCAGTCATTATTTTATAAACCTCTGTCATATACTCCCCTTAGGTGTCTCTTTTCCAAACTCGAAAGTCACCGTCTTATTCATCTCGCCTCATACGGGGGCTCTCCCAAATCTCTGATCATTTGTGTTGCCCTTTTCTGAACCTTTTCCAATTCCATTATATTTTTTTTGAGATGAGATGACCAAACCTTCATGCGCTATTCAGGATATGGGCGTGCCATGGATTTATATAAAGGCAATATAATATTTTCTGTCTTCTTATCTATCCCTTGGCGTATGATTCCCAACGTTCTGTTAGCTTTTTTGACTGCTGTTGCCTGCTGAGTGAATGTTTTCAGAGGCCTATCCACAATGACTCCAAGATCTCTTTCTTGTCAGCAGATGAACATGTTTTTGAACACCTAGTATGGATAGGATTCGACATCTTCAAGGACACCTTTAAAGCATGTTTACTGATCAGTGTCAACTTTCAGGCCACATCAAGCCTCGAGCTGGTACCCCTGAGCTGACCATGACCAGCTGTCACATTTTACAGGTGTTAAACCTTGTGCTAAATCAGATGCTAAATGACATGTAGAATGTGATAGCGAATATGTTTTCCTAATCTAGACAAGGCCCTGGGCTAGGAAGCAGAGTGTTTGTCCCCTTGCCAAGCTCCACTGTCAGGATGTGGGAAAGCTGCACCAGAAACAAATAAATATTTGACTTTTATAGCACGTGTCGACTACCATTTGACTGAGGTTCAGAGGCAGAGCATGGGTGATGAGCTGTTCTTGGAGTCCTTGGAAGGACGCCTACTTTCTGAGGTTATTTTACCTATTTGAAATATGAACCCTCTGGTTTGCCCCCCTTCCTGTGCGGCTGTGACGGAAATCCCAGGGGACACACCTGAGGCATGTACTGCAGGCCTTGCTCAGGCACAACAGCTGTTACTTCTACTTTGTCTGCATATGGACCTCAGGGTTTGGCCCATATTTGGGGGAAGTGATTTTCACCTTTGCTATTTTACCCATCTGTTCACCCCCTCCAATTGGTGGCACCTGGAGACCCCAACCAGTACCAGGGAAGACCTGCTAGGTTGGGGAATTCCCCTAATGCCAGATCAGTGGTCGGCACAGAAGTGGTGCAAAGATGCTACAGCACAGGGATGAACTGGGCCCTGATGGAAGAAGAGTGATATCCTTGGGGTCTCTTGAGATCCCCGTTGCTTCTGGATGCCCTGATAGCTGCTGTGCCGAGAGGGCTGTTGGTTTTGATTTAGTTTGCACTGAGAAAAAGAGCACTGCCTTTTTGTTTGCTGGTGCGGAGCTGTCTGCTCTAAGCCAGCCCTTCGTCACCACAAGGTTACATTGTCGGGCTTACAACTGCCTTTTAAGCCCAGGTGGAAGCTAAAGCTGATGCAGCATATGGCTGCCCCATACACATTCCCCTCTGGCCCAGGCAGAGGTTGGGACACGCTCACGGCGCTCTCCGGTGTTGGGGAGATACTCACTTCCCCCAGCGTTGTTTTTAGGAGCAGCACTGTTGGTTCGTAGCCTTCGCAGCACGAGTAAAACCTGCAGGTGAGAACCAAGAACGTGGATCAATTTGAGTTTGAAACTGACGAGCCAGAGACCTGGTTTGGCAGCATGCCCTGGGTGACTGGGAAGAGCACCTGGCCGGCTGGCACGCTCCTCATCACCTGCGTAGGGCAGGCTGACTTTTGCAACGCAGGCTATAGATCCAGCATCTGATGAAGTGAGTCTGTGCTCACAAAAGCTCATGCTCAAAACTTTCCTGTTAGTCTATAAGGTGCCACAGGACCCTTCATTGCTGAGGCTATAGATGTATCTTTAAGACCCCCTCCCGCCAGGTATGTGGCCTAATATTCCCTCCACAGTGCTTCTTTGCCCGGCTTGCAACATGTTTGTGCAGCCCCTGATCTCACCAAAGCCACCGCTGGGTTCAGATTGGGTGCAGAAAACAAATGGCAGTCAGGGCCCAACCTGCAGCTGTCTTACCCAGCAACACCAGACTAGTCACCGGTCCACACCAATAGCCCTGCCCCAGGCCTGCCGGCCCTCCAGGATGCAGCAGCCGGTGGTCAGTTCCTGGCTCCCAGCCCTGCATTGCTCGCAGAGCACGGCTGCATTTGAGCTGAAGACGTGCTGGGTAGGTACTTGGGTACTGCTGTGGACACTCTGCGGTGTGAACTCTTGGGCAGCAGCTGGGGCTTGTGTTGACAGAAGCATCATCTGAGGCCCGCTCTGCCACCCAAACGCCCCAGATGAGATGGGCTGTCCTCTCAAAGCCCCCTGCCACTGGAGTGGGACAGGGTTTCTTCATCCCCACAGCAGCTTGTAACCCTTCCCGGGGCCGCGTGGGGTTTGCACATGTTCCCATTGGCTGGCGATTCCCAGGAGCACCTCTGTGGGTAGTATGTGCCGTTGGTAACTGGCTGATGTGCCAGACGAGCCAGGCAGCGGTTGGGGCAACGTCCACGAAGAGGTTCAGGGACAGGCTGAATGACACTTCGCAGGCCTCAGATAAGCCAGTCTCATCCCTATTGTGCATTTTGTCCCTTCCCTATTATTCCTTATTTTCATCTCTGCTTTACCATTTTTCTTTCCCAACCTTCTCTTGGCTAGCTGCCTGGGAGGTCCTGAGGTCCTGCAGAAGTCACAGAGGTTGCAAGAAGTCAGAGAATATGTGACATCCACAACCTCCACGACAAACACAGAGCCCTATCCAGGATCCATTTGAGCCTTTTAAAGCCATTGCAAAGCACTGTGGATCAGGGCTTCCTGGATATAGTGAAAGAAATACCCAGGGGTTCTCTTCTGTTCTCCAGATGAAAATCCATGAACTTCCCTGTGGCTCCAAGTTCAAAGGGAAGAACGAGGACCCAGTTGTGATGGGAGCTGTCCATGAGAAAGAGCACCAACATGCAGCTAGTTGCCAGGCCAGCGGCTGCTCAGAAGAGGTGTGCCACTAGAGAAAGCACGACAAGGGGCAGACGCAGTCACACTTGTGTCCCTGGGGCTCAGGTAGGGAGAGGGGAGACACAAGGGACCAGATCCTTGAATGCATGTTGACACGTAATGCTCCTTGATTTCAATAGGAGTTAGGCACTTGAGTACATCTGAGGATTTCCACCAGAGAGCTCCCAGATATAGACCAACACTGCTGCTGTAGCTATGACACTGGTGTCCCCAGGGTGAGCAAATGAGAGAGCTACAGCGGGAGAATTGAGATCATTAGCAAAGCAGGTGGCCTATCTCAACATCAATGGGAGTCCCGGCATCAGCAGAGTTAGGGCAGCATCGAATGCTTCTGAAAACCCCACCTATGGTGTCCAGTGCAACGTGGGACATTGGGGTGCCAACCTAGTATGGTGCGACCTCACACAATCAGGGTACTTACACTGGTTTAGCTAAGTCAATGTCAGTTCCCTGGGGCAACGCTTGTGTCTAGACAAGCCCTGCAATGGGCAGAAGGGGAACGATAGGGTGGCAGGGGAATGCCCGGGTCGCCCGGTCTAAGGTCGTCCTAAAGGCGATGAGGGTTTTTGAAGGAGGGGGCAGTAACTGAAGCTGTTCAGAGGACGAGGGATTGGGAGGTGTGGAGGGATGGAAAGTTACGAAAAAGAAAGGGACAACATGGGTTAGATTAAGTCAGCTTTGTCTGCAGGCACACAGTGAGGGCAGGACCAGTCCTGGTGCCTACCTAGCACTCGTAGTGCCACTACTGCTCCTAGCGGGCCCCTTTGGCTGTCTCAGACTGGGCTCGGCTGCCCTGGAGAAGGTGCCTCTGAGAACTGGGAACAGGCGGGAGCTCCCTTTCGTCATGGAGCACTGCGGGGACCGGAACTGTGATGCGTGCTCCTGCTGGCAGCCCAGCGCCAGCTGCTGCCTTCCCAGCCCACTGAGACGCCCTCCTCTGCAGCAGTGGAAAGCTGCCTCCACGCCCTGCTCTGTCCCCCACCCTGCCCAGGTCATCCCCAGCCCAGGTGGAGGAGGAGGGCGTAATGGGGCAGGGTGGGGGCAGAGTGGGGTATGGGCCAGGCCTGTGCCCTGGGGAGTTCAGTCTTCCTGACCCCCGCAGTCCTTAGCCTCTGCCCAGCAAGGACGGTAGCGATGGTGGCTTTGTGCTGTGGACGCGTGTTCCCAGCACATGGGGCTGGGCCCCACCCCATGCATTGCACATCAGGCAAACCAGCCTGGGTTTAAGGTTTCGAAAGAGGCGACTCTACAGATAGCTTTGTCAAGCTGTGCCACGTGCTGCAGGGCCGTTCTGCCAGCAGACCATTGCTTCCTTGGCTGCCTAAACGTCTTGGGCCAGATCCCCCGCTAGGGAGATCAGTGTAGCGCCTTTGACGCTGACAGGACTCTGTGTATTGACTTCACCTGAGGATCTCGTCCCTTAGCTCTCGGTTTCAGTTGTCACTGTACCTCTGCAGGCTGTATCCGTTCTCGGAGGTGGAGAATAACAGCACAGGTGAGAATAAGGAGAATCTCTTGGGAATCCAGGACCACACGATGCGCATCTCCTGAGCCGTCACGATGGTGGAGCTGAATTTCAGCATGTCTACCGCAAGGTAGAACAACTGCCTGTGGGAGGGAGGGCAGATTTCAGAGGAGCTGCGCTACCCTCCCTTTCCATCATTCAAGGCCATCATGCAGCTAAACGAAGGCAGCGACGCCCACTGATTGGAATAGGATGTGGATCCCCCAGGACTGGAAACACCCTGTTGCTAAAACATTAATAATGGAAGAGCTCCTGGGAGCCCCCGTCTTGGGCCTTGTTGTGCTGGGGGCTGCACAAGGGCTGGGGCCATCTCTCCAGCTGTGTTTGTCCAGCACCTAGCACGATAAAGTGCTGGTGATTAACAGTCATTGACCAAAACGCTCGTCAATGTAGCAGCCGTTGATTGTGAGCGGGGTGGAGGTTAACCGCATTGATAGAGCTCTGCGGGGCCCAACCCAGGCGGAAGGGATGGCAGGCTGGGTATGAGACGAGTGAACCGGACCACCAGAGTCAGCAGCTGGAAGGGCAGAGAGCTGCAGGGTGGACTGAGCAGCGTGGGCAGAGGTGTGAGTGTTTGCCATGGCAGGGGCCTGGGCATGAGAACCCTTCGTCCTGCTCTGGCACTAGCGCAGAGCTCTCTGTTTAACTAGGAGGCCCTTTCACAGGACACAGGGGACGCCTCCCGGAGGGAGGGTAGTGTGGGGAGGGGGACAGCAGGAGTGCGAACCCCTCGCCCAGACTGCAAGCCTCGGAGATGTGCCTGGAGCTGCTCCCCAAACATAGAAGCTGTGCTTATGCTCCCAGGGCACTGCTTAAACGCCATGACACGTAGCAACACTGGCAGCCGCCTGAGGGGCTTGGCGGTTAGGAGGGCACCGCCCATGGATTTCGTGGGGCTCGGTTACTGAGTGCGTTTTGGAGTCATTGCACTTCTCCCCACACTCAATCTCTCCAGAGCTGGGAAACGCCATAGGGTGTGTGACTTGCTTCACAACTGCCTGCTCCTGTCTGCTCCTTCCATGCCAGCCACGCACCCTGGGCTCCCTTGGGCTGGTCTTCGCTGTGCAGCTGGCACTTCTCTCTGCCTGCTGGCTCCAGCCATCCCTCGTGGTGGGCTTGGCACGTCCCCAGGCACCAGCCTGGTGGCTGAAAATGTGTTTCCTGCTCCTCAGGTACTCCAGTTAACAGGGCAGCCGATGGGGGTGGGTCCCAGTCTAGCAATTTCTGCCTCACCTAATTCCTTTCCCTTCCTCAAAGAAGCAGCAAACTGGCAAACACTCGTCCCTCATGCAGTTAGTTGCTCTCTGGAGTAGCTGCACCAATTGCATTGGAGAGAGGAATTCATTTGCCCCACTTGAATAACTTCTATCCATTCTCATTCTCTCTCAAGCATTTTAACCCTCCCCCCCGTGTCTACCTGCAGTTAGCAGTAGCCGTGGGGGCCGTCACGTGGCCAGGCTAGGGAATGAATCAGTCTTACCTGCGCTGCACCACTGTTATGCCTTTCTCCGCCAGTGCTTTCCTGTTGGCCATCTGAAGCAGCCAGATTTCCTTGCGGGAGAACAGCCGAATACCAAAGGCTCTCTCCAGGAGCTTGTCAGCTGTCACGTGCTTCCGAATGCTCTGCATGAAAGCTTTCAGCTCTCCCTCGATGTCGGTCATGTTCAGTTCTCCAGAGGTCACTGAGAGCCCGTATTGCCTCAGCAAGGCCAGAGCGACCCGGTAGAGGACTTTCTGTCCCTCCAGCAGGTACACATCAAGCACGCGGATAGCATACTCAAAGGGAAGGTCACCAAAGATCCACCCCAACCATTCGGAGTAGACCTCAAAGACATTGTCAGAGGTGCTGGCTATTAATCTGTGGGCTGCTGGGCAGTGCTTGTTGGCCAGATCTCCGAAAGTCATACAGGAGGCCTGGTGGGCCAGGAAGGACTGGTCTATGTAGCTGGTATGGGAGTCATTACAAGCAACAAGGCGAGAGATGTTCTCAAAGCACTGAGCCTCATCTTCACTGTAATGCAGCAGCAGAGCCACGACAGCAGGGAGGATCGGCCCATAGGTGATGTCAGGGAAGAGGTTGCCAAGGCAGATGAGTACTTTCTTCACGGCGGTTACACCTTCCACAGTCAGGCAGTACGTGGGCATCATGCTCTCACCAAGGAACTCAGGCAAGGGGTGGGAGCTCACGCTCTGCTTCCCAAACAGCCGGCTCGCTACGTCCCTGTAGACCAGAGCATCCGGGGTGACAAGCCGGCATGGGACATGCTGGATGATGTGATGGTAAGCCTGAGCTCTTAGCACATGGTTGGTAGCCCAATGGCCTGTCCTCGCCAGCTTCTTCAGCTCTTTGAAGTTTTGGGGGAGGCTCTGACTGGAGGCGCTTGGCTGCTGGTTGAGCTCAGGCATCTTATCCCAATCCACAAACTGTCCACAGCCCACGCCAGAGCAGGCATTGATGTCCCATGTCTCAGCTTCAGAGATGATCAGCACTGGGACTTGAGGAGGATCAGCCAGCTCTGCAGGACAAAGACAAGGCAGTGAGGGAACAGCGGGTATTGTGCCAAGCTCTGGTGTTTGCGCAGAGCTCTTCCATAGCACAGACGCTTCATTCAACATGATTCACCACCATCTGCCAGAGCGCTTACTTCTCTCTGCGAGCAGTGGAAGCTGATTGTATCTCAATAGCAGGAACATTTCCCTGCCCCAAACAGGAGGTTCTTGCATTAGCTTTGGAGAGCTAGAGAATTTATCGTCATCCTCACCTTTTCACCGGTGCCGTTTTACTGACTCTCCTGAGCTCACACAACTGATCAATATCCCACGGGAACAAGGAAGCATGCAAGAAAAGGTCGCGACACTAGACAAAAGTGCCGCAATGACAGGACTGAGCATTTCCAAGGGACAGACCAAGACAAAGAGGATCAACCAGTCCAACAACAACCCTGTCGCATTGGGAGGGGATGACCTGGAAGTTGTGGATCATTTCACCTGCCTGGGGAGTATCATGGGCAGAGACAGAGTGTAGTGGGGTGCAGTAGCCTCCCCTGACTCAGCGATGCAGGAAGCCTCCCAGAGAGCTGGGTGGCTGGGCCCAGAGCACCTGTGCCCGGCCCCCCCAGTGAGTGGCACCTGTGGCTGGATGTGCCAGAGGCAGGGGCTGTAGCTCATTAAAAGCGCAGCCTCTGAAAAATAATGGCTCCTTCCTGAACACACCTGCCACAGAGAGAAACTGTACCTGGTGCTTTCACTGCACGACCATACCTGCGGAGACGTGACACCTTTTTAGCTGCATGCCTGGTGTGTTCTGCCTAGAGGTACCTGGCATCTTTAGCAGCCCAGCAGGGACAGTAAAGACCATAATTTAAAATAAATGTTAATATTTTAAGTCTCAAACTCTGACTTTGAGGCAGTAACAATTTGTGCCCCTCAGGTATAAATCAATCGTGCTGCAGCTGTAGGATGGATTGGCTGGGCCATAGAGCAGGACAAGATGCTACAGGTACAGACCTGGGGGATATACCTCCTGTCTGTTGCAGATTCTATACCCCTCAGAGACACTAACAGCTGCCTCTCCTCTCCCCACTCTCAGTATTTTTATCTGGCTGGGAATACAAAGATTTGTGCCTGGACAGGCAGAGATGCAATTCCGGATGCTCTGAGTTTCTCCAGCAGACTGGGCCAGTCCGTCCCTTGCATATGGTACTGGAGATGGATTAAATGAAGGCTGTGTGGCTTCTGGATCCAAATCGCAGTGGGGTAGGCAATGGCAGGCTGTACAGATTGCTCGAGCCAGGCAGGTGACCCCTTCAGAGTTAGGGGGCTGGGAGCTGTTGCTCCTAGTAATGTTTGAGTAAGTGCAGAGGAAATGTTAGACCTCGTTCTTGTGCAACATCTGTCTCTCACCCCACGCGCCTTCCCACCTTCTTAGGCACAGAAGACCCTGAACACAGCAGGACTCGCTCAGTTCTGCAGCCCAGCGGAGAAGGGCAGGATCCTTGGAGCCCGAGCTAGCTTTGCAGGGCAGAGGGGGATGGCTGGCAGACAGGACTCTATCTATCCACCCTCCTCTGTTCCACCCAGTGCAGTGCAGTGCAGTGCAGTGCAGTGCAGTGCGGGAAAGGCAGTGGCCATCCTGAGATTGCTCTGGCAGCTGCTGAAGTTGCTCACTGTTGGCTATTTGTAGCTGAAATTTCCCGATGTTGTAATTGTCGGGGTCCTGACCCACAAAGAAGATGGATGGGGGCATTACAAGGTCATTGTGGGGGATTTTGCTGGACTGCTATGCTTACCTGCGTGCTGCTGCTGCTGCTCGTGGGAGCACTGCCTTCAGAACTAGCCCAGCTGGCGAGTGGGAAGGTTAAGTCAGGCACCCAGCTGTGAAGGCAGTGCCCTGCCAGCAGCAGCACAGATAAGGATGGCCTGGTATGGTCTTGCCACCCTTACTTCCGCGTTGCTGCCAGCAGAGCTGGGCCTGCAGTCAGCATCTGCCACTGTGCACCCACCAGCTCTGAAGGCAGCACAGAAGTAAAGCTGGCCAGGCTGCACCCCAACCCCCAAAATAACCTTATGTCCTTCCGGCAGCTCCCTTTTGGGTCAGGGCACCCAGTTTTGAGAAACGCCGTCTCCCCGGTGCAAACTGCATAGTACAGGGTAAAAGCACACAAAAGATCAGATTTCACAGTCCCGGACATGTGTTCATGGCTGTGACTTTGGTGGATATAATCTACCTAAGCTCAGAGTCCTTACAACAGAGAGTATAACTGAAAGCAGGCAGCAATTTTAGGAGCAGCTCACAAGGTTTATTTTGTTCCAATATGTCCACATCCAAGAACAAACTAGTGCTTGGAAGCTTGAGAATGCCTGGTGGGTTGGATAACCCTTCCTGAGCCGTTTTGTTTTGTTGGAGTACAGACTAACGTGGCTACCTCTCTGTTGCTACTGAATATTTGTAGTCCCTCCACATCTACCCAGACGTCTTTGGTTGGTAGATGTGTCTGGGAATTTCATGAGATCAGAGCTGTCGGGATAACCAGTACTTCCCAATTCTGAGCTGGCCAGGACTGCTGAGGAATGTTTCAGCTCTTGTCACCGGCCAGACATCCTGACATGCAAAGACAAGAGGAAATGGAAATTTTGGGGTACAGATTGGGCTGCTTTAGTGCTCCTGTTGCAGCCTGGCCTTCCTGGCAATATGCCCCCCCCTCCCCCCCAGACTTGTGCAAGGGAGAGGTCGGTCTACTCCACCCTTGATACCCTTGGGGGCCGTGACAGCAGACTGTGATAGGCCGGAGGGTTGATTTTGATTAGCTGGAGGCCCAGCAACTCCTTTCACACACGGCACCGAGTCACCGTCAGAGGTTAGCTGGATTTCTGTCTCCGTGAGTATGAATCCAAGCCAGGGACCAAGAGGTGCAGCGCCCGGTCTGCCCTTGGCAGGCCCCACTGCTTGATTTTAGCCAGTTAATGGTGAAGCTCTTTCCTCCGAGAGCCAGCGTGCCTGTGGTTAGCCACCGTTGCAGCACAAACACGACAGAGCGCTAGCAGGGGGTTAGCTGGGCCCAGCAGACCACAAATGATGCAGCACTCACATGGTTAAAAGAGATTAATTGCATTCTTGTTGTACCCGTTCGCTACCAGCTGCAGTGTCTGTCTGTCTGTCAGGATGTGGCACCCTCCCAGGAGTGGCCTTACCTCGAGTAGTTTCCATATCACCTCCACCTGAGCTCAGCAGGGCCGAGGAGGACCTGCTCCTCTTTCCCAGCTGGTCCAAAAGGAAATCTTCTGCAGCACCCCGTGGGGAGTGAGGGAGGCCCAGCCCAAACTGTAACATCGCTCTGGGCCTGCGTGTGAAATTACACTCACCTAGCGAGCAGCGTCTGCAGGGCTTGGCTCCCACGCCGCCTTTATTGCACCTCAGTCCTGGGAGGGTTAGCGTCCCTGCCCCCGCAAGTAGGAGATATCTGTTTGGTATAAACAATACATGGGGTGGAGTTGTTAAAAAGCCCCCACCTAGCCTGGGCCTCGAGTCTAAGGACAGGTTGGGATGTAAATAAGCAACGGGAAGTGATAGAAATCAAAACAGCAACAGATCATTAAGCCCAATCATTTTTTCCGCAGGGTAACCTTTATTTTTTGTAGTTCAGTTTATTCCTTACTTCAGCGTCACAGGAAAATTCGGTCTGGGTGCCAAAAAGCGAGAAGGTGGCGGGGGTGGGGATTTCTCGTTGGGTGTCCTCTAGTGACTATCTGTCCTTGAACTGATGAAACACAAACATGCACACACAACACAGATTTCCAGCTGCCTCCTGCTGGATTGTTTGGTTCAGAAATAGACTCGTGTGTACAGCGAATGTCAAGTGGCTTCAGGAAGCAAAGAGGGAAAACAGAATGACTGTAATTTACAGTTGTGCAACTGCACCAAGCTGGCTGAGCGGCGCTCGAGCAACACAGCGCGCGCTGAGATGCCGTGCTGGCTGGACTAAGGGGAAGGCAATGCTTTGGCAGGAAGCACACTGAGCCACTCAGGCCTTGCCTGGATGAGGACAATAGGTGTTGTTTAAAATCAGGTCAGCTAACCCGATTTGAAGCGCCCCGTGGGACAGAGTGGAAATGCAGTTAAACACCTTTAAACCAGATTACCTGGGAGGGCTGGGAGGGCTGGGGTGTGTCCTGGATTCAGTTTTGCCCTAGCTGGGGCAAGCCTCAGAGAAGACACCACAGCATTGCCCTGGGGGTCTAGGTGTTCTGTTACCCTGCACCCAGTACAGTTGTTTACACCCGTGTAAGATGCTACCATTCTCTTTGCCCCCATGGGGAGCCCCCACTGGCAGGAATGAGCAAATCCTCTGTTACAGGGCAAGGCAGTGACTGGGCCTTTATCTTCCTGTCAGGAGACTACTCTCACCAGGGCACCCCACTGTCAGTCAGAGGGGTCCAGCCGTTTGTGGTGTCGGGTTCTGTTCCTGGACCTTGGCCGGGCCTTTGGGCTAAGAAGGAGTCTAATGCTAGGGTGATGTAGGATACATCCTCTGCACACCAGCACGCACACTGCCCCCCAGGAGGATAGGTCTGATGACCTAGTAGGTCTTTTCCATCTCAGTTCTACACAGTATAATCATTATACCCAATTCTATCCCCTGGAGCCAGGAGGGAATTATTCCTTCCCTGCGGTTCTCTGGAAGCAACACAACAATGTCTTAGGACACAGTTCTGCTGCCCTGACTCATGCGGCGTACTCACTCACCACATGCATACATTTCAGTGGAACAGCAGTATCTGCAGAGTAAGAGCTTGCTCAGCTGGAGGGAAGGTGCTAGAGTCTGGCCTTTCATGTTGGAAGGTGCCACTCTAACAGCTGTTGGATTGGAAGCACCAAAGCAAACTAATTCCAGGCACGTTTCTAATGCATTACCGTTTTGCAGTTTGTTCTAACTAAAGTTATTAGTTATTAGCCACTAAATGCTTCACAGAATTCCAAATGCTACGTGTATTCCAAAACTGTTGTTAAGGTTCAGAGTACAACTCAGTAGTTTAAAGTACGTGTATGTGGAGGGAAATCTTGACAAGAACATACAACTGATCAAAAAACAAATACTAGAAACCTAGGAAATTCAGAGTGAGGCTAAACTGAAAAGCAAGTCACGTTTTTGAAAATACAGAACTCCTTCACTTAGGTAACCCTAATTCACTCATGACAGCAACCTCTGATCTTTCCTTCTTTGTTCCTTTTGGATTTAATCCTGAATTTGCAGAGTGTATCTGGCAGATTTCTCTCTACGTTCCTTATTTTTGGCTCAGGGACTTCCTCTACAAGCTGTGAGAAATGCTGTTCAGATGGCATATGAAACTAACTCCTCCTGGTACATTGCTGGTAGCAGCCTTTATTGGATCTCCCTGTTCTTTAGCCCAGCATTTACTTTCCTTCTCATTGTTCAGGCTCAGTACCAAAGATTTTAGGGTTTCCTTCCCGAGCCCTAAATCCTTGTATCCAGCCTTCCAGAGCAGCCGGTTCCATTTTCTTTACACTTCTCACTAACTAGTCGTCTTCTCCTACAGTTCTCTTTATAGAGCTGCAGACACCTCACGCTCAGCCTTGGTCAGAGTCTGTCTGAGTTTTACTGTGCTGGTATGCTATCATCTTCTTCTGCATTTATTGTCCTCTGCTGCCCCACACTGCACCATCAGCACATTTCCTCAACCTTCTTCCAGGCCACTGACAATCAGCATGCAGGGATGGGGGAAGAGTCCCTTCTTTCCTCTAGACGAAGCGAAGCAGTCTGCACCGAGGTGGGAAATGGAATCTGATGAGGGATTGTGAGAAAGGGCTCATTGTTTCATGCGTTTTTAACGGAAGACAATTAAATATGAAGAGGCCCCGTTCCCTGTGGATGAGATGTGCAGCTGAACGCGATAAAAGTTTCATGGTTATTGCATTTCAGATGTGCAGTGGAAAGCATCAACCCTGTCTGCCTCCCACGTGCCAGAGAATTGACATGTCAAGAGAGCAGAGCGAATCTGGAGGGACAGACAAGAGAAGCCTCGTGTCTGTTTCAGGGTAGGCTGTGTTGGTGTTGCTGCCACTGAGCATACCGGTGTTTCTCAGCCCAGTGGGAACAACCCCCAAGTGTTGCATGACGATGGCGTTGCAACTCTGGGCTTGACAAATAAATATTGGCAGGATGCTGCGGTCGCTAGGATTCACAGGGCACGTGGGAGGAAAAGGGAGCAGCTCATTCCTCCCTGCCCCTGCTGTGGCCCTCACCCCACTCTCAGCTTCTGGCCCTAAGTTGCCAACCCCCCAAAAGACCCCCCTCAGTTCCAGGGCAGAGGGATTGGCACTTTCAGAGGTGGTTGAACTGGCTTCACAGCCTCTGGGAGCACGGCCACCCCAAAGGCAGGAGAGAGGGAATGGTGCTATGCAGCACCCAGTCCAGCATCAGCACCAGCCCGCTCCTCCAGAGCCCCTTACCACACTGCACCCAAACCCCTACTCTGGTGTCTTTGGTGACCTCAGCCCCAGGAGCCTTCGAGCTGCAAAACCCAGGGGTTGTGGTGGTTGTGAGGTGATTTCTTTTTGCCACCTTGGGCCTTGCCGACAGGGGAAGGCTGAGAACCCAAGGCAGGCAGGGTGAGGGCAGGTTTGGGTAGCAAGCCTCTCTAGAACACAAACCAAGCAGGGCTGGAAAGCATGTGTGTGCCACAGCTCAGGGTGACTGCACCTCTATTCCCCCTTCACAGTCTCCCTGGCTCAGGCTCTGGCTCCCTTGGCTGTCATGTGTCAGATGCCTGACCAGGGTATCTCCAGCCACCACAGCTTCCTGATTCTAGTGTGACCGCCCCTGGCAAAGTCAGAGTGTCTGAGCAGCCCTGTGGTGCCTTCTCCTCGTGCTGTTATCAGTGCAATTGCCACAGTCGTAAATTACCATGCAGCACTTTCTCTGCAAGCATATTGATTCCTAAGGTAAATGCAACACAGTGAAAACATGCTACTGACACTAAAAGCACATGCCCACATGCTAATGAGAGATCCCTCCGACTCTCTCCAGCACAGGCTCTTCCACCCTTCCCCACTTCCAGGGGTGGGGGTGGCTCTTGTGGTTCCAGACTCACAAGAGCCACTACTTAGCACTGCCACCCCTGGAAGAGTTCAGTCCTTCCTTTATACAATCCGGGGGGGGGGCATTGATCATGAGTTTCCTAGAGCAGGTAATTGGTAGACGATGGTGGTCTCCCTGGGCAGATCTTCAAAAGGCTGGCCCCAGAGGGAAGAATTTGCATTTTCCGTTTCAGATGTATTGTCCCAAAAAGTTCTTTGACATTCCTAACATTTTCCCCAAGGTTACATTAGTCACTCTCCTAGAAAAGTTTCCGACATCCCAGGGAGAACACACACACAGTTACACTTTTAACCCAATAGACCTTAAAGGTATTAGACTTTATTCAATACTTCGCTCCCTGACTCTTCCTCTGGGTACAGCCTGTGGCATTAGTAGGCTCACCTGGTAGTCCTGTGGGGTCCGGTGGAGAGGACCCAGCAGGACCTAACTGCAAGGGTGTCAGCGCCAAGCACCAACATTTACTGAGAGATCAACAGGAGCTGTGGGAAGTTTGTAAATATGATGGCAGGGGCTGACTCTGTCATAGCTGGCTGAAAGCCGCAACAATAAGCTTGCATTAGGAGGGCAACAAAGCATTTCTGTCAGTGTCTCCCAGCAGCTTCTGGAGCATCAATACATATGGAAATATCTGGATGTGTTTGCAGCATGAATCATACAGGGAAAAAAGGCACCCAGCAAATCTGGCTTGAAACATTTCCAACAATCTTTCAGGGCTTTGTTCCTTCCTAGCTGACTCCAGTGTGTGTAGTGGAAAGGAACTGGCTGGAGGGACTGGAGAAACTGTCCTGTTCTCCTGTGTAGACAAGCTTAGCTCAGCTTACCAATTTCCCCCTGTCGGCACCCACATCCAAAATATTTACAACGTTTGGCCATGTCCTGACTTCCTTAGAGTCCAGCCTGGCCCTCTGTATTCGAGCAAAATGCTCAAGTGTTCCAACCCTGGAGGAGCACATGTGGAGGGCATGTCTGTGGGGGGACCCAGGGCCTGGTGGGAGGGGGAGACCTGTCAGGGGTTATGGCCAGGGGGTGCAGAGACAGCCCACAAGCCACAAACAGAGCATCAGCTGGAGATCTGCAGAAGAGAAACTGGAGGCGTTTGGGAAAGATGTGTGGGGGAGAAAGGTTGTGTGTGTGTGTGTGTGTGTGTGTGTGTGTGTGAGAGAGAGTGTATGGCTGGAGGAGCATGTGCGAGAGCGGGCGGGGTGGGGCGAGGGGACTCTCAGCTGGTAAAGTCAGGTTTGCCAGCTCACAGCAGTCACTGAGTAGGTGTTGCCCTTTTGCCGTTAGTGGTGTATTGTTTAGAGGTTCTACAGACTTGGAGGTCAAAACATCCTCTTAACGACAATGATTATCATAAGATCAGGCGCTGACACAAGTGAAAACATGTTAACTTATTGCTTGTGTGAGAGGATCAAGGTGAGACAGCCTGGCTGAAGCCAAGCAGCCGGAAGTGCAAATGATATTGGAGAATGTTTCTGACCTGATCCCATCTATGAGGAATGCTGTTATTTGCTGGGTGATGTCTGGGTTCGCAGCACGGCACAGCACACTGAGGAAGATGCAGTCCTGCCCCAAGGAGCTTTGAGAGATAGGGATATTCTGTAAATGACAGGCATACAGTGTTAACGCACTGTGAGCTGGGGTTGAGCACAAGACGTTTTTTCCCCTATATCAATGCCCCTGTATTGGAGCCTGCACAGGGTTTGCGATGAGAAAAGTGAACATCTAAAGCTGTGATGCGGCATGACCTAACTGGTAACCTCTGCTCGTCCTTGTGCTCACGTGGCCTGCTGGGGAAAGCAGAATTGCATGCTCAGGTGTAGATTATCTGAGCCAGATTTAGTAAACGGGAACAACAATGGCCATAATCCTTTCCTCTCACACCTCTCTTCTCAAAGGACGTCATGTCACTTTATAGAGAGAACCTGTATCTAGAAATGGGGCCGTGGTAAGTTTAGTGTCACTGAATGCAGCCCTGGAACGTGGCAGCAGTTTGACAGAAACAGTAAGGTAACACAAGCGGGTAAGGACCATGGTCCGGCAGGTGGATGCTCATGCTCATGCAGAGTTCTCCTAGCTGGACTTCTCAATCAATTGTCACTTCAGGAGGGGCTTAGGGACGTGAAGTGGCGTTACCTGCTGCAAGGTTTGGCGAGCAGGATGGAGTAAACACCTCCTCTCTATCAAAACATCTCATGGGATCCTTAATGAGTCCAAGCCATCAGACCACTGGTTTCACAGCTCACCAGAAATAAAGCAGTGCCAGAAGTATGGCAGAGCCAGCCTGCAACCAGCACACTGGTGCATAGGCCCACAGCTGAATGCAAATAAAAGGTCGCTTTTGTGTTCTGAGCAAACCCCATTTCTGCTGATTTTGGTGGAGTTATACCAGGCATGAATTTAGTCCCAGGAGGTTAGGTGCTCTGGGGTGTTATCTGAGCAGGTCTCTTCCAGGATTTTTTATTAAACATGCATTTGGGGCCAGTCAAAAAGTGATTTGGAAGATAAGTGAAATATATTGATCATAAAATACTAGACATCTTTCTCAACTGGTAAAATCTATTTCAGTGAGTCTGACCAAGCCACTGTAATGGCTAGGGGGTGTCAGTAGTTTCAATTGGATGTAACTGTTTATAAGCAGAGAACACAGCCTGATTCTTTCAAGCAGGAAGACCTATTTCACAGCTCCGTGAACACGGGATTCAGAACTTCCCACTCCGAGCAATGCATTGATCAAACACCAGAGATTATTAACTCACTGACAAACACAGCCCTGAAAAATTATGTAAATAGTGCTCATTCATCTGCTTCTGTCTGTCTTTGCTTCTTCCTATAATTGCTCTTTTACAAAGGTTCTCTGTATATTGTCATAACAGCACTCTGATGCCTGAAACAGTGTCAGGGCTGTCTGCGCTAGGGTGCTGGACAAAAACTCAGAAAGACATAACTTCTGCCTCAAAGTGTTTACAATCTCATGTGAAGTTTTGAACATTGCATATCCGTCATATACACCACAAGCAACAGTTACATGGATACCTTTGTCCCACAGACCTTACAGCCAAGAGCGAGGTGAAAGGTGGCCTTTTACACAGAAGAATGAGTGAGTTTGTTAGGAGTGTTTTCATTCGATTAAAAACAAATAATTAAGTGGAAACAGTTTTCTTAAAGAAATAAACGTTCCCTAGCCATGTTTGCACACAAACATTGCCACCTTGTGCAAGCACACTATGCAAAGCCAGCCTACTCCCACCTCTGATCAGCCAGAAGACTAAGCCCCCCGTTGGACTCTGCCACCAGGACCTTCTGAGATGTCTAGTTTTGACTGTGGCAGGTCTTTGTGTCTAGGAATAGACCCATAGGCCCTGCCAAAACTACAGCTAGTTCAGAATGCAAGTGGCCTGCTTGTGAGCCAACGGGTGCTGGCCATACAGCTGCCTGCTTTGTTGGTGGATATGCTGATTCCTCGCTTAGCACAGAGTCCACCCAAAGGTCTCTGCCCTGTTATGTCAAGCCCTGCTGAAAGGGACCCTGGCTGCCTGACAGACCAGTTCTCCCTGTGCAGCTCCAAGACTGCTCACCCCAAATATTCAAACGTCATGGGTCAGGTCCCCCAAACTCATGAGTGGGTTTACAAGTATATGAGAGATATATATGAGATATATGCAGCTGTTTCTTGGCAGCGGAATTGAAGGCAGGCTGCAGGTGCCAGTTGGTAAGGCACTTCCTCCCTGGCACACGTGGCGTGCACAGGGGAGTGCACAAGCTAGGGTTAACAGGTCGCTGGAAGCAGACGTGTAGGTGGAGGTACAACAAGGTGCCTGCCTGACATGTAAGACTACAGTTATGTCTCTGCTCACAAAAGGCACAGAATCAGCAACTTTCAGAGACATTTGTGCCATTGAAACACAAAAGCATCCTTGCCACTGCCAGCAGCCTTGGCCATCCAGCAGCAGCCCAGACACAATGGGCAGTTGGGGATGGCCTACAACTGATCAGCTCCTGGTTGCAGCAGGGCCCCCACTCAAGCTGCCCAGCCACCACAGATGGTGGGCAGACCCCACAGCTCTCCACTGCTGTGGGTAGCAGGGGGACAACACAGAGCTGCCCAGCTGCTGCGGGCAGTGGGGTACCCCTCAGAACTCCCAGCCACAGGGTAGGCGGCTGCAGCTCCCAGCAGCTGCATGCGGCAGGGCAGGGCGGTGGTTGCAGCCTCCCCCTTTTGCAAGGGATGTTTATAGTGAATCTCAGATAGGTCGGGATTTGCTGAATGCTGGTTTATTGCTTGTGACTTGCTCCTGACTTTTACTAGAAGTATCCATGACACAACTGTAACCTTATTAACATGCTTTGAAACCTGCCTCTTAACTGTGTGAGCTGCCCCACAGTGCAGCTCTGGGGGAGGGGCTGTGTCTCCACAGTGCAGCTCCCTGGGTTGGGGGGGCTGTTGTAGCCCCCAAAGTGCAGCTCCCAGAGTGGGGGGGCTGCATGATCCCCCACTGCAGCTCTCCCCAGTGCAGCACCTCGGCTGACGGGGAGCTGGCTGTGTGACCCCCCCACTGCAGCTCCCCCCAGACGGGTTGTGTGATCCCCCCCATTGCAGCGCTCCAGGTGAGGGCGGGGCTGTGCGACCCACCGCGCCCCCGTGAACGCCCCTCTCGCAGCTGAGCGGTGAGGCCCCGCCCAGCTCCAGGCGGCCGCTTGCCGGGGGGCGGGGTCTCGCCTAACTCCTCCCCGGGGAGGACCCGGATGTTCGCTTTCCGGCTTCCGCGTTCTGAGCCTCTGCGCGCACCGTAGTCAGCTGACACACCCGGAAGCGCCCGGATCCAGGGCAACCCGGCCGGCGGCAGAGGTCCCGCCGCGGTGATGGCTCCGGACCCCTGGTGAGACCGGGGTAGTTCCCATCTGTGGTGGGAACGGGAACTGGGCCCGATTCGGGGACCTCCCCCCCCACCGGATGCACTGGCGGCGGCTGGTGTCTGTACCCTGGTGCCCCCCCCCCCGCTCTCCCGGCCGCAGAGAGCCCCTCTGCCTGCGGGCGGGGCAGGCCCGGCGCCGCGCTCTCGGGGCTCCCATGCCCGTGTGCAAGGCCCGGAGGGTTGTCGTCCGTCCCCGGCGGCGGGGAGGGTGCCCCAGACCTGCCCGCCCCTCCGCCGCGCCTGGCACCGAGCGGGAAGCGGGGGCGCACCGCGCTCCCTGGCGTCCGGGCGCCGGGCAGGCGTGTTCTGAGCGGGCGGAGAACTGTGTCCCTGCAGGCTGTCGCTGTACGATGCCACCTGTTACATCGCGCAGGAGATCGCCGAGAAAATCCAGGAACGGAACCGATGCCAAAGGAGCGGTGAAAGCTCAACGAAGGTATCCCCCGTCTTCGCCCACGCGCGGCCGCGTGCAGACGTCCCGCTCCCTGCGGGGTTTGTGCTTCCTCGTAAGAGACTCTCGCGCAAGACGCGGGGAGGAGTTGTGTGGCTGCGATGCCCTGTTCGGAGAACACGCTGGCCCCGTGCACAGCAGCTAGTTGTCCAGAGACCGTAGCTGAGTTAGTCCGTGTCCTTCAAAAACAACCAGAAGCCCTGTGGAATCTTAGAGACGAACAGAGATTTAGGACCATAAACTTTCGTGGGCAAAGGCCCGCTTCGTCAGACGCGCCTGATGAAGCGGGCCTTTGCCCACGAAAGTTTATGGTCCTAAATATGTGTGGTTTATAAGGTGCCACAGGACTTCTGGTTGTTTTTAACACAAGACTGAGAGAGATGTGTCTCTAGTATTTTTTCCACTCGTGCAAAATGCATTAACATTACAAGGCCCTAATGCTGTAGAGATTTAAGCACTTGGTCTATCTTACAGAGGCAAGGAGGGAAATTAGCGCATGTACCACTAGGCACGTGTCTGTCTTTCAAGGATCGGGAGTATGACGTTACATTTAACTGCAAAGAGTTCTGAAAAATGAAAAATAACAAAACTGATGTAATGATTGGTTGTGTTCATCTGCTCCGATGCTGAGTGTGTGGGCTTCGTGCTCAAAGAGGGGGCTAGGCATGGCATATGGAGCTTCAGTAGTTCAAGCAAAAGGGCACAGGATAGAAGAGCAATAGTCTAATATGGCAGTGGGTTTCCAAAGCCTGCAGGTAGCTCTTTGTAATCTGTGTTTGGAGTAGTACAGTACACCAGCGGTTCATGGCACACTTTGAACAATTCCATGGCACTCTAGCTGTAACAGGCTTCCATCTTCCCTCCGTCCCTGCTTGCATCATCAGGGAAGAGGGGGACAGGCTGTCCGCCTGCCCGTTTGGGCTGTGAAGCAGCATTTTAGCTGCCTTCTGATGCAAATGGGCTCCTGCAGGGTCGGCATTTCCCCTTGTGGCAGCTCTGCACAGACCAACTCTGCACCAGCTGGGATACAGTCAACCTTGCTGTTTGAGCCCCAGGTGGCACAGGGTTGTGAGTTTCTGCTCTGTCTCTTTGAAGAGCTCCAGCAAGGGGAAATTGACAAAATTTCATGGCACACTTACAGTTCTTGTGTGTCATGGCACACTGGTGAAAACCACTGCAGTAGATTGTCCCTTGGAGTGTCCTGGAAATGGAGTTTTTGGCCTTTATGGAGGCAAGAGACTTTGAGTAGCTGCTTTTTACAACAATGTATTGTAATTTACACACACACACCTCCTAGAGCTGGAAGGGACCTCAGGAGGTCATCTAGTCCAGTCCCCTGCCCGCTTGGCAGGACCAAGCACCATCCCTAAATGTTGCAATTCCTAAATGGCCTCCTCAAGGATTGAGCTCACAATCCTGGGTTTGGCAGGCCAATGCTCAAACCACTGAGCTATCCCTCCAGTCATTTGGTTTCTGGCTAAGCGAGGGAGTGGGAGAAACAACGCCAGACAAAGGTCTCTCATGAAATAAGAATAACAAAGAATCTTGGGCTGTGGCCACAGTACAGCCCAGGTCCATATAACTGGTGTCATTCTGGGTGTGAATAAGACAACCATTGAGAGATGTAAGTTACACAGACTTCGGAGCAAGCGTGAACAGTGCTGTGTTGGCAGGAGATCTGCATCATCTTGTTCATTATGCTAGCCTGCTTAAAAATAATTAAAAGGGCAGCCTTCGTGTTTTCTAATGACTCTCTTGTATTGTAAGCTTTGTAGCCTGTGTATTGTGAAAACATTACACATCGGTTAAAATGATTCTGCAAAGACATTTTTTCCATGTTTTGTGTTTTAATGTGGTAAAAGGCATTTACTCTCAGGACAGTTAAAGACAAGTATCAACGGTGTTTGAGTCTACTGTAAACAAACTTCCAGCAATGAAATATTTATGGTAACAACTCACACTGAGAAATGCAAGGCTAGTCAATTGTATTTGCAACGGCTGGAGAAAATTTTAACACAGAAGTGTTGTATCGTATTGTGCACCAATATGAAGGTGATATGTTGCAGATCTTTCCACAGTGGTGTATATAAGAAAATTTGTTCTACTCGGGTGAGGAAAAATTAGAGGGAACACTGATTATGTGGACTTGGAATTGTTTATTGCCTTGAAGTGGCACTCAGCTTTGAAAAGTTGGGGAAATGTTGCTTAAGTGATTGCCAGACACAGTGGTTATGCAAATCTCTCCTCTGGTTAATCACATGCTCACAGTAAACGTGGCTGCCGCAACATCTGGCCCACTCAATCCTCCTCAGACCTGGTGGGGGTACTTGTTTGTCTGAAAGTCAGTGGGACTCAGGAGCCTGAGTCAATGAGGCACTTCTGGAACTGGCCTCGGTCACCTCTGTGCTGATTGCAAGTGCAGCACGTTACAAGAATTGCCAGGGAAAGAGAAGGGGAAGTTGGACAACTTGTTGCCTTTTTTTGCCTGACAAAATGTCTCTAAACCTTCCTCAATGGGCTCAGACAGATAAACCTTCTGGGGCTATCAAGGACACTGGGGCTAGCTGTGGAGGAGTAGAAGTTGTGGCCTAGTTTCCTAAGAATGGAGAACCCAGAGGGAAGAGGCCATTTGAAGTGTAGGCTGTCCTACTCCATGTTTTCTCCATAATGCATGTGTCCCAGGCTGTAGTCCTGCTTTTTCTTTGGGCAGTTGCTCACAGCATGGTTATTGTCTTGTAAACAAGAGGTCCCTCCAAACCCATGCAAACCTGTAAGATGATTGCCAGTTCTAGTTTTAGAATAGCTGCTTTTCCTCTAGTTAGCTGAATCAAAGGGAATAATACTCAGGAGAAACTGGAGGAGGAAAAATGTAGACACTTCACATAATAAAAGTAAAAAAGTGAGAGAACTCCCAGACAGAGAGAACATTACATGACTGCTTGCTTGCTTGCTTGGAAGAGAGTATTGTTTTTACTATGTTTACAGTAGAAAAAAATAAATATAAGAACCTCATGCGAGTAACGGGAATAGAAATTATTACAGAGAGGCCAGGAATCAAGGATGTGCAAAGACGGTAAGCAAGTGTCTGCCAATAACACTAAAGAGACATGAAATTAGAGAAGAAATCCACTGCAGAATTAAAGAGAACCAGTGGAAGGAATCTCTGAACCTCTGACAGTAACGGGAGTTAGGAGATCTCTGCCTACAAAAAAGGCAGTATTTATATTTCCTTTTAAAAGTGGAATAAAGAACCAGGAGCTTAACTGGACAGTAGCAAAGTGTGTGCAAATTATTCCAGCACATTGGGGAATTAATTTGTGAACACTTGGAAGAAAAATGTCTAATTTATCAGACTACATTAGAAAACTGGTCTCAAAACTAAGGTTGAAATTTTATTGTTGTATTTGAAAAAAAAATTAAACAAAACCTCAAGCAGCACTGCTTGGCTGTGTCTGCACTATCCCAAAACTTCGAAATGGCCATGCAATAGGATAGCCATGCATGCTGATAGGAATAAGGGGATTTCGAAGTTGCGAGGGTCCTTTCGAAACGGACCCCTGTCTGGATGAGCCACGCGCCGGCGAGCTGCAGCAATTTTGAAGTGCCGGGGCCACCGGCATTCTAATGAGGCGCTGAATATGTATTTCAGTGCTTATTAGTAAGCTTCGAAATGGCATTTGCATGGCTATTTCGAAGTTTTGGGGTAGTGTAGACGTAGCCCTTGTGTATAGCAGCACTTCTGTGTTCTCAGTGCAGGCTTCTCCCAGCGTTTGGATGGAATCCTGCAACGTGGTGCATAGTGGGGTGTGTAGCGTCCTGCAATGTCATTTGAATGTGACTGTTTGTTTGCATGGCCAACCCGATTTAAAAAAAAAAAAAAATTTTTTTCCCCCTTCAGCTTAACGTGACCATCCGATCACTGTTGCAGAATCTGAAGGAAAGGATTGACCAGCTGAAGGACTTGCTGCTTCGAGCTACATCAACACATCAGATGTATCCATGTAAACAGTATCTTGCTGGTTTTTTTTTTCCAGTGTCCTTGTGGTGGGTGGAAAAACAAGCTCTTTTAGGAAGGAAGCTGTCGTTTTCCTCCTCTTCGTGCATGCCCCCAACTTTGGGAGTCCCCAGTTACTAAAAATGTTGATTTCTATTTCAGGGACCCTACACTCATTTTTTAATGTTGTAGTGACTGTGTAGGTACAACTCCAGTGTGTGACCAGCCCTGTAATACTGACTGCCCTGAGGCGTTTTCTTTGAGACATAATCGAGCTGTGTGTTTCCTTAAGCCCCTCGCGGTGCAGCTGTAAAAGAAGTGCAGATAGGCTGTGCTCGTGGTGCTGTCCCACGGCCATTCATGAAGCCAGTGTCCAAATTTGGAGCTCCTGCTGCACAGGGTATGGTGGGAAGTAAGGCTGCTGTGCCGTGGACCTGGCTAGCTTGATAAGGGGTGCTCAGCAGAAACCCTGGGCAATCCAGCACTGTTCTTGTTCTCTGCCTTTCTGAGTGGAAGAGTTAGACAAAGATAAAAGACTTGCTAGGGATGTGTAACTTTTCGTCCATTTGCCTGTGCTCTGGATATTCATGTCCTGGCCTAGTTGCTCCTGCGTGCTGCAGAAAGCAGCCGCATAGCATTGATATGGGTCTGAAAATCTTCACGACCAGTCCAGGTGACCCATAACAGAGACATGTGGCCAAATTTATCTTGGTGTGACTCTATTCACTTCAATGTGATACACTGGGGTGAATTGGCTCTCTGTTGTCATAGGGGGGTGACTTGTTTAGTTCCCGCTACAACCAATTAAATATTCAGGCCTAAATGCTCAAAAGTGAGTGGCGATTTTCAATGCTTAAGCGGAGGCATCATCAGTGGCCTGATGTTCAGAAAGTGCTGAACACTGAGAACCTGCAATTCAGGTCCATTCAAGGTGCCTCAGCTTGGATGCCAGAATCACAAGCCACCCTTGAAAATGTGGACCCCATTATTTAATTAGGATTTTATATTTAGCTCTTAGAAAATCTGCTTGCTGTAATAGCAGGGGTTAGAATCTTGTGGGGAACAAAGTACAGGTTGGACCCCCCTGCCCCGGTCTGGCATCCCTGGGACTTGAGCAGTCCCAAACAAGAGAGTGCTCTGAACCAGGGGAGATCAGTTTCCATCCCCTCCGCTGATGGACTCTGGGATCACCTGGGGTAGGTCAGGAGACCCTCCCAGGCCCCACTCCTAGGCACCATGCTCCACTGCAGTCCCCTGCTGCTGACCCGGCTCCACTGCTGGCCCCAGCCGCTGGACCAGAGCGGTTCAACCTGTACATCGTACGAGGTGACACTCGGCCCTACAAGGAAGGTTTCAGTGTTTTTAGTTACTTGTATAGTCGTGGTACCTTGGAGTTCTAGTTGAGTACTGGGATCTTGTGCTAGGGGCTGTAGAAACTGTGCTTATCTGTTGTGAGAGGAGCTGCAAATATTGACCCTGAGTGAAGACGACCGGTTTGAAATTGACAATTACTTTTGCTTCCTGGAACATTCTCTTAAGATCATACAAAAGTCCAAGGACATTTTGAAATCCTGCTGAAGTCTTTGCTGTAATGTCAGTGAGATTCATAGGTTAGTTGTGCTTTATGTTAAAAATGTTTTACATTTGTTATATTTTGACCTGATTGGCTTCTCCTTGCTCTTCAGTTCTGAGCAGGTAATTGTTAGTGCTGGGTTGTCCTTCTGTGCATTTTCCATTTTTTTTGTACCTCTGTGTTGTCCGCGTGGAGTCTCTCTGACGTTGCCCCTGTAACTCGCATGCGCCCATAGGTTTATAGCTAGTGGCCATTTGCAAGCGGCACCACGGTGGCATTACGTAAGTTTGCTTGTGGTAACATTAAAAGTGAGCCATTGGCTTTCGCTGTGCTGAACCCTCGTATTCACATTTGAGCCGGGAGTGTACGATATGAAGTGTGCATTTAGCTGCATCAAGCCAGCAGTTTCCAGTGGAACAGGAATCTCTGAGAATGTTGCACTGAATACTGGGGTACACTTTACCCTTTGTTTGACTGCGTTACTTTGGAGCAGATGCACGGCACTGTTACGTGAGAAAGCAAATATAAGACATTATCGCTAGGCACCTGCTCAGATTGCAGCTCAACTCTGAGGAAGAGCACTATGCCCTTTTACAATGGGCATCACAAGTTTATAAAAGTCAGAGCAGCAACATTGCAAGGAATGTAGTCGTTCAGAAGCAATGAATGAACGGAGTCCTTTTTCTCAAAAGCAATAGGTCCTATTTCAGCTGCTACTGCGGCATGCCAGTGATATAACTGTGTAGATGGAAACAACCTTTAAGTAACTTCTTCTGATAACCTGCCCACCACCTAATGAGCTGGGGGAGGACTTATCACCTTTTCTGTATCATCAGCTGGCAAAATAAGGAACATCCTGAGAGCGATGCTAAATCCAACAGAGCAATGTATTTCTGTGGTGAGTGGTGGTGCTTTTGTAGTAGCACTTAAAATGAGCCGTATACTGGACAGAAGTGTAGGAAGCCTCCGTCCCTGTTGTGCCAAGCTTACGCTCTTTGGCTATATCTACACTACAGCGATCTGTTGACAGAAGTATCTGTCAGAAGGGATTTCCCAACAAACTTCTGTCGACAGATCATGTCTACGCACAAAGGTGGATCAATCTTTCGATCTGTCCAGTCGACAGAAAGTGGCCCCATGCTTTGGCTGCTCTGTCGACAGAACCGTCCCTGGAAGGCAAGGTTGGATGGACGCCAAGCCCTTCTGGGACCACTGGCCAGGCTTGCTCTTAAAAGGGTTCCCCCTCCACCGACCCTTGTTCCCTGCCCATCCTGAGGCTTGCTTACCTCCTTGAGCGAACGGCAAAGCTGTTGCAGGGCTCCCTAGCCGGCTGTGAGAGACCCAGTGAGAGCACGCCCTGGACTGACAAACAGCTGCCCTAGGTGCTGCCAGTGACCATGAGGGCCATCTTCCACCACATCTGGGGGAACAATCCTGCCAGCTGGCCTGCCCTGCCTCTCTCCCTTGGGTGCACAGGCGGTTCTGGAGGTACCTCAGCAGCTCCGACTGGTGGGACCGGCTGCTCATGGGGCAATGGGACCACCAGCAGTGGCTCCAGAATTTCCGCATGAGGAAGGAGCCTCCATGGAGCTCCGCACCTGGCTCTACCCTGCCCTGTTGTGGGTTCAGGGTCCCTGTTGGGACTGGGTGGGGCTGGGTGCATGGGGAGGTATGGGTGGGGTGGGGAGAGCAGGGGTGCTGGTCATGACCATTGCCCACTGCAGGGCCTGCAGCCCCACCTGGGGCTTGAGGGCAGAGGGCTGGGGTTGGAGGGGGAGCAATGGTGGTGGAGAAAAGGGGGACAGTGCGGGCCAATGGCAGGGAGGCCTGGGGTGGCTGGCCAGCCACTGGTCCAAGGTCCGTGCCTGCTCCTGCTCCCATTGCCGCTCCCAGCCCTCCTACCACCGCTGCTCCAAAAGGTCACTTTGCCTCCAGAGGGCGACGGTGTACACCTGCAGGACGTTGTCCTCAGCCCTGCAATAGCCCCTCTGGCCGTGGGCCTGCCCGGGCAGTGGTGGGGTGCTGTCCCTCTGGGGAGCTGCTCCTGGGCTGGCTGGCTCCAGGACCACGATGGGACTGGCTGACCGTGACTACCTGGTGGGGCTGGCCTGACCCTTGGATGGTGCAGCTGTAAAGAGTGGGGAGACAGTGAGTCCTTCCTGCAGCACAGCCCCCAAAACCCCGCCCCCACCTCCTGCAAGCAGCAGGCCCCACCCCTAGGCTGTAGGACGGGGCTGTCCCAGGAGCACATGCCTGTGCTGCCTGCATAGGGACCCCGTGGTGTCTCAGGGACTGGGCTGATTGCTGTGCCCAATGGGTTAGTCGCCCGATGGAGTGTCTGGCCACAGAGGGGTCCCCCCATGGGTACCAGACAAACCGGGTGCAGCCTGGTTCTCCCCAGGGCCCCCCAACATGCGTGCGGCTCGCGGCGCTGTCCAGAATGCATGCTGTCTGTTGTCTGCGGGCATGCCCGCAAGCTGAGAGCTGCACGCCTTGGTGGTGTGTCTGAGGTTGGGTCGTCGACTATGCGGCTGGCTTACTCTCAGCTGTGGTGGGGCAGGAGGCCCTACCCCTGGGCATGTGCGGCTCCCCATGGCCATGGCAGTGGGCTGGTGCCTATGCCAGGGTCTGCCTGCTGGCTTGGGGTGGGATGTGTTGCTGTGCACATGGGTGCATGTGCTGGCCCTTTAGCATGGGTTCCCACCCGAGCCAGCTGGGTGAGGCTTCTGGCATATCCCGTCTGCATTCCCCTCTCCCTCCAAGCCCTGGGGTGTGCGATCCAGGGTACTCACCAGACAGTCCCCTGAGGAGGTCTGGAGACACCCTGGATGTTGTCTCACTCAAGGGCCCCAAGTCCAGGGTGATGGTGAGGTTCCCCTGGCTGGATTTGGGGTCCGAGGGTGGCTGTAGTTGGGGCTCTGGTGGGGTTTCCAGCTCCTCTGGCTGCGTTGGGGGGCCTCCTCCATGGTGTACACGGCCTCTCAGCTGGGGGCGCCATCATCGCCCCCCCAGGACATGGTTCAGCTTGGTGTAATAGAGACAGGTGGCCATCCCTGCCCCTGACCTTCACTGTGTGTCCCGAGCCTGCACGTAGCCCTGGCAGAGCTCCTTCACTTTGGCCTGCACCGGCTCCAGGGTGTGAGCGGGGTGGCCGTGCTCCTCCAGGGCTGCAGTGAGGCAGGCGCACCCCAGAGTGTTCTGGCTCTTGGCCGTGGGATAGAGGAATGTGACCTCCTCACCCCAGAGGGCCAGCTGGTCCTGGAGCTCTGGGCCAGACCAGGAGGGGGGCGCACTTCTTTGACCCCTGGGGTTGGTCTTGGGACCCCTTGGACACATCCTGCGGGGGGTCTCAGGAAGCCTTGGTCATTTTTCTCTGTCTGGGGAGTGGCTGTGAGGGTGCGGAGCTATCAGCATGGTGGGTCTGCTAGTGGCGTGCTCCCAGGTTTCTGGGGCTACGTGTGCTTTAAAAGCAGCCGGAGGCAGAAAGCATAGAGCTCTGAATGTGGTGGAGAGGGCGCTTCATGCGTTGTGCTGGTTGGCATCAAGGAAGACCCCTCTGTCAACAAAAAGGACCCCCCGGAGCGCCTGTGCAGCTTTTTTGTCAACAGCAGCTGTCGACAAAGGAGCTCTTCCTCATCCCGGAGAGCCAGAATGCTGTAAGTGGAAGTGCTGAGTTTTGCCAGCAAACTGTTGACAAAACACATTTTGCATGTAGACGCTCCACTGGTTTTGTCATGAAAACCTTCTTGTGTAGATGTAGCCACTGTGTCTCACCATTGCATGCCTACTAAATTGTAAAAAAAAAAAAAAAACAAAAAAAAAAACCCATATGCATGGTGATTTTTGAAGACAACTAATAATGCCAGGGGCTGGTGATGGGTTTTTTTTTTTTTTGGCCGTTCATTGCTCAATTTGTACATAAATACAATGCACAATCTCCTCCCCCGCCACCAAAAAAGAAAAGAAAAGAGGAGAAAAACCTTCATAAGTTTGTGCTCTCTGGATCATTTTCTTAAAACACATCATGATTTCTTCTTTCCCAAAAGTATTGTAAATGGCAAAAATAGGTTAGTGCTGGAAACCTTTTAGTGAAAGATAGTGATGTCCCCTGTTGGGTGTTACGGTTGAAGATGTGAAGTGAGTGCTATAGTAATTTATACTCCTTGTTTTAACAGCCATGCAGTGTATCTGTTTTACCAGCAAATAATGCTACAACTCTTTGTCAAGTGAAGAAGGAAGGCACTTTTAGGATTATTTCTACCGTAATCTATTGCTCTTTGAGAATTCTCATTTGCTGAATGGCTTTGATATTACAGTAATAGGTGACTTATGAGAGTGATGCTTTGAGCACTGGAAATACAAGTTTTAAATATGCTTTTATTTCTGTGACTGGCCCTTAACCTGCCTCTAGAACACAGCTGGAGGGGGACAGACGGCAAAACTTAGTGGATGACCTTCTCACGCGACAGAGACAACTTCAAACATCCTATAAGAATGATGGCACAGAACCAGATGTGATAAGGTATGATATCGCTCTTTTAAAGGAACAGTGTGATGCTGTGTGTTTTGAATGCATCTCCGGAGAAAGCACAGTAAAAGTTGCTTTTGATTTCATTTTTTCCACCTAGAAAATTTCGTTTTATGTCTTTTTGATGGGAAAACATGGGCCTCTATTATTCCCAGCCTTTTCTCTAGTGCAGACTCCCCATTACCTCATAACCATTTGCAGACTCCCATCAAATCCAATTCTAGCTGTTTTATGTACTCATCATTAAATGAAAAAGGAAACCACAACATAGATTTTCAAACAGCAATTAGTAGTGTTGTTGGAAAATATTTAATTTAAAAGTAGTAATTCATTTTAAAATTGCAGTTTATTTAAAACTTATTCTCATTATATTTATTTAGTTTTTATTTTTTTCACAGACCCCCTGCAATACCCTTGTGGACCCCTGGTAGGGAACCACTGAGCTACATGGCTACAACTACACTGCATATGTTTATTATCTATTATCAGTTTAATAGTTGTCGGTGTGGTATGTGGGAAGGAGAGAGCAAATAAAGTGTTAACTGTCTCTAATTTTGTGATCTAGTACAGACTGTGCACATCTCTTAAATGAGCTGCACATCTGGACTTTGTTGTTTAGATCGATTATATATTAGGTTTAACCCTCCAGTTGCTGCCCATGTTTTTGCTAGAAGCAGATGGCGGTGCCTCAGGGAGTAGATTGCAGCTGTTCAGTACCCCTGGCAAATGGTCCCTAGGGCGCTTTTGGTGGTGTTATGTGCAGTAATTTTTGCTGTGACATTCTTGACTAGAGAAGCTCCCTGACAGGAGTGATGAGTTTTAATCTGTAGACCCTTATCTGAGAGACTGTTCTGGTGAAGTAATGTCTTTTATTGGACAACTTCTTTTGGCGAGAGAGACAAGCGTTTGCGTTTACACAGAGCTCTTCTTTGTCTTTATAGCCATATCCCCTAGCTGACATATTAACTGCAAGATGAATGCTCCATTATCATTATGTCTCTATACCGAGGAGCTAGGTTCCTTTGAATTATTGTCATCACACCTTATCTCCATTCCTTCATGGTCAGGAGGCATAACAGCTACTTAATAGGTAGTCTGAAAATTGCCTGCTCTTTTCTTTGCTTTTCTGTACAGCCTCCTCCTTTCAGCAGTGAAAACTACCTCTGGAATCTCTTTATTTTTCTCCATGTTCTTGAAAATGACACAGCCCTGGTGAGCTTTAGATGGTGCGGGAGGAACCTAGTGCCTTTTTTTGGAGTGTGAAATTCAGGACTGCTGCATGAGAAATTGCTAGCAATCCATAAACTGAGTAATTGCAAGCTGCACTAGAAGCATGTTCTGCCTGTCTGTTGGGGAACAGCTCGTGAATAGAATCAGCATATAGATGGTTTTCATCAGAAGTCTTACAATGTAAATGTTTACAAGCAGCATACCCAGAACATAAGATTGGCCATACCGGGTCAGACTAAAGGTGGTCCTAGCCCAGTATCCTGGCAGCAGCTAATGTCAGGTGTCTCAGGGGCAGTAAACAGAACAGGTAACCATCAAGTGGTCCCACTCCCAGCTTCTGGCAAACTTAATGCACAATAACATACTGGTGGGTTGGTTGTTTCTAGTGTCCTGGAAACTGGTGAAACTGGAAAGGCTGTTGATAACGGTTTATCAGTACCAGCCTTTTTCTTTCACAGAATGCTACTCTTTAGTACTTCCTTGATTAATTGAAACAAAAAAGCAGTAAAGTAGCACTTTACTTGGTCTGAAGAAGTGGGTCTGTCCCAGGAAAGCTCACCTAATAAATTATTTTGTTAGTCTTTAAAGTGCTACGTGACAGCTTTTTTGTTTTGATAGTATATAGACTAGCACGGCTTCCTCTCTGTTACTATTGATTAATTGAGTGTCACTAATTCTTAAGTGTGCCACTGAAGACTTGATTGCTCATAATATCCCTAACCATGTGTACCTTTTATTGAAGAAATTCATATCCAATGCTTTAGTTTGAAGAGTGTCTTTCATGCTCTCCCTCTCTCTCACACATAGGCCATGTCTACACTTGGCCAAAATTTTGAAATGGCCATGCTAACGGCCGAATCGGAGAATACTAATGAGGTGCTGAAAGGAAAATTCAGCGCCTTGTTAGCGTGCTGCCGGCTGCGGCACTTCAGAAGCGCCGCGTTTTGATTGTGCGCAGCTTGTCTACGCAGGGCCCTTTTCAAAAGGACCCCGCAAATGTCAAAATCCCCTCATTCCTATCCTTTTTGAAAAGGGCTCTGTGTAGACGAGACGCACGTGATCGAAGTGCTGCGACTGGCAGCATGCTAATGTGGTGCTGAATATTCATTTCAGCGCCTCATTAGTATTCTCCAGTTTGGCCATTAGCATGGCCCTTTCGAAATTTTGGCCAATTGTAGGCATAGCTGTATAGGCACGCGCAATGAAGTAATCACTCCCTAGCTCTTTCCTAAAAGAGTGAGAGGTAGATTTTACCTATGCTAAGGTAAACCTGTAGGACGCAGGGGATCCCAGTCCTGCTGCAGAACATGACATGTTTGTGTTCTCAAAGAAGTCAGGAGTCCTTTTCTGTAGGATATAAAAACAGATGCCCGCTTAATCCCTCTTCTGAATAAAGGCACTACTACTGTATCGGTTGCAGATAGTAAAACTGTGGTCGTGTGTGTATTCCATTAGTTCTGTTATAGGCCTGTCAAGTGGTGTGGATTTTACATTTAGAGCTAAGTTAACTGAAACATGTGAAATCGCCTGCACGCAAAGGTCTCTTTATGGACTGATTGTCATAGAGTGCTAGAACTGGAAGAAACCTTGAGAGGTCCTAGAGTCCAGTGAAGACTCCTGTGCATTACTTGTTCCATTTGGTAGATGAATTAACCTGAGCTGCTGAAATGTGGTCCTTTGCAAAATAAGGAAACGCTCCACTCATTAGGGCAGCATTTGGTATGTTGCTGCTGCAAACATAGCAAAAGGTGAGGAAATTGTAAGGCATGTCACTAATGCTGTATTAACATCAGTGATCCTGATGTGCAAACAAGAAAATAAACACAATTTTGTGTTTAATTTCAAGCTTAAGAAATGGATATCTGAGTGTGACAGCAATGACAATTTCCTGCAGTATCTTGGAAGACCTCACTGCATGAAGGTTAGCTGTCATTACAGGCCAGGGATTGTAATTCCAGTGGGGGAATAATCGCAGCTTCTGAGGGAGCTGAAAACAGTGGAGGGTGACTAGGAGAAATCACTTAAGTTGTAACACTTCCAGAAAAGTGGCACCATATGGTGAGGCTGAGGTGTTGTAGTTCAAACTGGAGTCTCCAGAGGTGGACAAAGAAAAGTACAAGTAGCTGTACAAGTAGCTGAGTTTAAACAGACTCTGGACCTGTTTTCTGATCCAGCAAGATGACGGGGGGGGGGGGGGGGGGGAGGGGTAGAGGGAAGGGGGGCTGCTGCTAATGCTTAGAAAAAGATTGGAAAGACTGGTACCTATATTGAGCCTAAGGCTGGAGTTGGGGTGACCCCTGGTAAGCTTTTGGTGTATGTGTCAGTTCTTTTAATGTTTTTAATAGTGCTTCCACCATAAGAGTAAATGTGCTTGCTTACAAAAGCTGTGTGGTAACTTTTAACTGTGGGCAAATATGTTTCATTTAGCCTCTGGACAGGAAGTGTAGTGCAGAGGGTGGCCTAGGGCGTCACGCAGTCTGGCTTGCTAGGGTTATCACAGCACAGGCAGAGAACTGTGCAGCTTGTTAAAAATCCCAGTCAGGAGGGAAGAGAGACTTGGGTCTCTGCCCAAGAGGGTGTCTGGTGCCCAGTGTGGGCGCTCTTGAGGGGCCCAGGAGGCACAGTTGCCCTGACCTGTGATGCACACACAGCGACAGTGGTGGGAACGCAGCAGTTGGTCTGGTTGGCAGTTCTAAAGCACAGGCTGTGACTGAACATGCCTTGTGATTGAACTTCAAGTCCGTGCCCTGTTGGCAGGTGAGTAGTGAGGAACACACGTTGCTACTGCTCATGCTGAAGCCTTTATGGGGACAGAGGACATTGATATTTCCTTGATGTTGATGTAAAAGCTTTCTTGGCAGGTGGCTCCTCGAGAACCACCTTTCTCGAATTGGGGAATGTGCACCACTGGTGGGACATGAGAGGGTTTCAAGGGGTACGTGGCAGAAAATAAATGACTGAAAATCAGGAGCTCAGCAGTGGGACAGCACTGGGAGAGGGGATGTGCCAATTAAGGCCAAAGCCCTGACAGGGGTACGGGAATGTTCTACATTTGGGAAGCGCTGCTCTAGAAGTCTTGCTTTGGATTTCGTCTTTCTACTTCAGAGTTTAGTAGACCAGACTTCTCTTTAAATCTGAACGTTAGGGTTACCCCTCCCCCATTTTAAAAAAGAGCTGCACACGAAGCTGAAGAGTTAACTGTGATGCTGTTTCCTTGCTTTGTTCCAGCTTTTTATCTAACCCATCCCTGATGTGACAGCCCAAATTTTCAACCCCCTTTTTTTTCCCGAACAGCTATTCCCCTCATTAACCTTCTTGCCCCAGTGGTCACCTATTTATCATCCCCACGGCATGTAATTGTGAAGGTTTTACTCAAATTAATCTCCGTTTATATTTGGTCACCATTCAGTGAGCTTACAGCCTTTGAAAACTCTAGTAATGTTGTTTCACATTGTGTAGTACAGTGGTGTTAGTTCTCTTAATTTTTATTCTAAGTGACAGCTTGGGCCAGAATGCAGAAGAGGGCATTACATTATTTGGTATAGCATTAGTTTACCTTCCGGCGTTGTCAGTCTTAATTAGGATGCAACTAGAGTTTTCCAGAGGAGATACGGTGCCATTTACTTGACTCTTTGAGTGGGGCCATATTTATGGCCGAGAGCTCATTTTCTCTCTGGTTAATCGTTATTTTTCATTGGTTTTCCATGGCTGCGTGTCTCCATGATGACTTATCTATATACAATGTTCTGTGCAAGCTTCTACACCACCAATAACTTAGGTGGTGTCTACACTACAGCAATCTTTCGGAAAATCTTCCGAGAGTGCGTCTCCACACACAAAAGATTGATCTGCTCTTTTGATAGTGTGCACACAGCTCCCGCTCTTCTGAAAGAATGGGTCAGGGATTGAAACGTTGAGGAAAGGGCTGCGGGAGCATCTACATGTGCTTTTTTTCTGAAAGAATCTTTCAGGAAAAGGCCCTCTTCCTGATCCAGGAGTGAAAGATGGCTTCCGGAAGAGGAGCCACGTTCTTCCAGTTTTTGGATCGAACGAGTTCGTTTTGTGTGTAGATGCACCAGGTGTTTTGGAAGAGGGGCTGATTTTCCTGAAGTACTTGCTAGTGTAGCTGCAGCCTGAGGGAGCAGATGCTGAAGTCATCATTAGACAAGATTCCCCAAAACATTTGCATGCAGGAAGTGCCTTCTGTCTGCATCTGAGAAGACCTGGGACTTTAGTAAGGCAGAGTGTTTACCCACACCGAAGTCTGTCCAAGGCATCAAATTTTTACCTATGTCTTTTTGATAAATGTGCTGTGTATGTTTTAATGGGCGGGGGGGGCGGTGTCACAGCTGCAATTATGTATTTATATCTTCAGTGAAAAGCAAATCGGAAGAATAGCATTTAACACACAGAGAAAAAGAAGTCAAAGAACTGCCCTTTTAGTGCTTCCAGCATCTGATTGGATCTTTGTGCTCATTACTACCATTAGTGCCCCTTAGACTCAGGAAAACTGGCAAGAAACGGGCAGATTGTGTGGCAGCTCTAAACCTTTGCTTCATAGATTGAGGTGGCTTTTCGATTTCTGTGAATTGGCAGGTGTTGAGTAAGCTTTCCAACTTGGGTCTGTTTCTGTGTCTGCAATTGCTGCTATGGATTAATTTGTTTTCCCAACTCAACAGGTGGAATGTGCTGGGTTGGGGATGAGATGAAATGTGCATTGTCATGGACACTGAGACTAACACACATTGCATTTGTGATCAGACAAGTGTGAAACCATATTACCATGTTAGAAGGTTAGTGCGGGGACATAAGGCCCTCTCTGTGGTCAGACGTAGTCCTCTGAATAAGTTTCATGTCTCCAGGGCAGAAAAGCTTAGGTATGCATCAGAGGCGATTGTGTCAAAGGTTCGCTTTGTGAATGGAAAAAGAATGGATCATAAAACCATGGGCAGAGAAGCCACTGATGCTGCTGTCTCCTTGGTGTGATTTTTGCAAGTGGCATAAAGAACCATTTTCCTTCTGCAAGAGGAAAGAGTGAGTGTGCTGTTTTAGAGGAAGGGACTGCAAAATTTAGACTCCTGGTTTTGGTGCTTTGCTGTGGCTCAGGTCATATTCGTGCTCTCAATGGGTGCACTGTTCACCCATTTTCCTGGGGATCCCTGGAGGCAGAAGGCACTTCAGAAGGGCAAATGAAGACACAGAAGGGGGGTCCTGATTTTGTTCCTGACATTAATGTACTGAATTAAACAAAACATGATTCACTCCCTGGAGAATCTATTTCAGTGCTTGTCTGCGCAGGGAAGTTATAGCTGTATGAGTTAGTGTGAGTTTAAACAACTGTAGTGACACAGCGTAACTCCTGGGAGGAGACATTCACTCCAGGATAAGAGTGCCTTTTTTTGTTTGACTTGGTTTAACTTCTGGTGCTTTGAATGGTGCTTAGGATAAACCAGTCTTTTAAACTGTCCACAGGTATATTGGGATACCTACAGGCACATAGCCGGTAAAACTTTCCTGTGTAGCTGAGCCTGTAATGGCCAACCTTTTGTGTTGTGTGGTAGAGGGAATATTAGAGAGACCTTCACCCCTATCCTTCAGAGCATCTGCATTAGAACCTGTTAAAGCTGTATAGAAAGGGGAAGCTGCTGGAACCCCTGGAATGGCAGGGAGGCCAATTCCCAGGGCATCTACCCAGTACTGCAGAGTTACTCCTTTTTGCTTAGTTTTTATGAGCCAACCGATGAGGCTTCAAGTGCTTCTTTTGAGAGACTGTTTCACAGCCTAATCAATCTCACTGTCAAGATGTGTAATAGGCTACTGGACCTCAGGGCTACCTTTCACTTTGGTATGTTAAATGAAAGATCATTTGCGTGTCAAGCTGCTAGGGGCGTGATAAATTCCCTATAGTCAGTGCTCCCACTCAAAGGGAAAGGCTAAATGAAGAAGGATGGTGAAATGATTGAAGATTATTGCTGTTCTTTTGATATGGAAAGGAATTGGCTTGCTCTTTCAAGGCGACATTTACTTCAGTTACAGCGGGTTTTTTCTTATGTACTCTGCCAACGCTGTCTACTGTAGTCATGAACTAGTCTGATTTTAAGAAAGTAAGTGGGCTCACAATTAGGCCATTACTGCTTGGTCAGTCCGGAGGAGTAGCCAGGAGCACCGTGTTCTGCCATGAGGTGCAGGCTCATTTTTCTCATTGAGACACAGGCGCAACCTTTGCTCCTCTGCTGGCAGATCTGGGAAGCATTTGGCCCCTGATACCTTGTGTTGGTGGCCCTGCAGTGTCCGGAGCAGTTTGGTGTGCAGTTGTCCTTGTCTGGAGAGGCACCTCATGAGGATCTGAGTGGGGTATAAAAATACAAGTTGGTGTTATGTCACCTGGGCTTGGAGGAGCACTCTGGGGCAATCTGGGGTTAGCTCTGAAATCCATAAGTACTGTTCTAATAATTCACATTTCAGGTGTTCCTAATTAAAAACCTAACCTAGCATGTGATGTGTGTAAATGAGAGAACACACTTAGTGGTCCGCTGTGCTACTCACATTCAGTTTGAATCTGTGAATCCAAGCTGAGGTGTTGTAGACACTGCAGAGACAGCTTGTGTGCCTTCAAGGGAATGTTCAATTAATCGCCATCCAGTTGTCCTGTGACCCAGCCTTTGTTTAATGTTCAGTCTTCCTGATCATTCTTCTAAAGTTGGTAAGCCTTGATGTGTGGCCTTGGTCTAAAGTAAGACCTGGTTGACTAATCTAAGTTACTTGGAAAGTTCTATAAGACTTATCAGTGAAACAATGCCTTTGGAAAGATAAGCCCCTATTTGTTAAGCAATGACACAGCCCCCTGATTTTAACCCCCTCCTCTTTTATATTTGGCTGCATTGCTAAGCCTTATAATTAGTTAAATCTGCTCCTATAATCGAAAGCTATCTACACACTCCACTGCTCTGTGACGATTTCAAAGATTTCAGTGATTAACTTGGCGGTGGCAGTGGGTGGCTAATTGGATAAGCTTTTAATCTTCACACCACCAAGGTGAAACATGGGAAGATCAGAGGAAGTAGGAAGTTATGCAGTGCTGTGGGGGAAGGCAGTTACCAAACATGTCAAAAAGATTTTTGTAACAAGCAGGCCAGTCGTCTTGGCCAAACTTGAAGAACAAGGTGGATTATTGGAAAAGAGACAGTGCCAAATTTGTTCCAAATTTGCTGGCATTATCTTTTTAAAATGGCAAATATATTTGCATTCTTGCCTGCTGTGCTGCCAGAGCAGAGATTGACATAGTTGTCTCGCTTTATTTTGACAGTATCAGATTAAAAGTTCTTTCTCTCTTTCTTTGAACTTCCAAGCAGAAGTTTGTTTTTTTTTAAGTATTTGTATGTTATAAAAGTGTGGTGCTTTCCTCTTTTAGGGGCCTGCAAAGATGACAACTGCAATTCGTGAGTGTGATATGAACTGTAGGTTGTTCAAGTTGAACCTCTCTCATCTGGCACCCTCATGGCCTGACTGGTGCTGGACGAGAGAATTTGCCAGGGCTACGAGAGGTCAATATTGTCTAGCACATTGTCAGCGCTTCTACTGCTTATTGGGCCTTGGACATTTAGGGGTAAATTGCAGCTAAACAACAGCGCAGAACAGTGACAGGCAGGACTGGTTGCTGGAAACAAACTTTACGGGACTGTGGGAAACTTGGTCACACCCGTGAGAAGTGGTCGTCCAACCAGATTACGGATGTTGCCCGATGAGAGAGTTCCTGATTAGCAGGGTTCAACCTGTACTTAGGTTTCATTGTTGCATTTTGGAGTAACAGAGAAAAAAATTCATGTCCTCTGTATCCTGTGAAATGAAGCTTGCTTCACAACCACTCCAATAAATATACATAAATTTGTACAAAGGCCGAAAAGCTAAAACTGCCAACCTTTATAAATGTGTTTGAAAACAGGTCAGTGATTATAGCCACAAACCAGTCTGGTTTCTGTTCTGCAATACTTAAATTTCTAGCATAATCAGAACCGTGAAACATATAATAAAATAAAGTAAGCATGTCTTAGTCCTGGATGAGTGTGATTCATTTTCTAAGCCCGGCAAATTCTTTTCTTTCAACAAGAGAGAGTTTGAGGACTATTGAATTTTGTATAAGTGAGAGCACATGTTCAGCATATTCTTAAGTTAAAGTTAGACAGAAGGTGTCCTATGAAATGTATATTATGAGTGTGTGTGTGTGTGTGTGTGTGTGTGTGTGTGTCCTTGATTGATAGGGAGTGGGGCAATTGAGAGGAATGGAAGTTTGGAGCCATGGTGGATCCATTCCTAGCCAGCAGATGTCTCTAGCTTACTGTAAATCCTCACGGAATGGCTAAATGCCACTCCTGAATTTTGATTAAATGAATGATCTTTCTGCAAATGTCTGTGGCAGAATGCTTCATTGAAAACAAACAGCTCATTTTGCTTTCTGTATTTTGTTCAGTTAATTTATTTTGTGTTTGATTTTATAAAAGCCACAGTCTGTGCAAGCATGCAAGTTTGAACTGTATATTGTTCATTGCATGAACTGATGCAGATGCTTTATTTCTCACCCTATGTGAAATTGTAAAGTGTTCAGATTATTTGAGAGAGGGACACTTGGATCACCTCATGAGGCTTTTGGAGTGGGGATGCTGGGTAGAGTAGGATTTCAGAAATGTTCTGACTCTTTCCTCATTTTAGTGCAATAGCCTACTGGTGAGGGTTCAGGAATGGGAAGCTATCTAGTTCTGCAGTCTGCACTCAAACTCCCATAACTTGGGTTTTTGGATGCACAAGGAAATGCAGGCTGTACTGTGTATGCTGTTCATGTCACTTAACCATTATGTAGTTGAAAGCAGGGGATCTTGAAATGCTTCATCACTGAGTGAATATTTAAGTGGAGATACTTTTTAATACTTTACTGCTTGAATTTATATAACTTAACCAAAAGGGCACCCTTCAAAATTGATTTCCATTACAACCAGGAAAACACCTATAATACTACAGCTAACAGTTATTAGTCATTCTTTTTCTTTGACTGTTCCAGTTAAGAATGGGGTTGTCTGATTTCTTGAGTCCACTTAAGTCAAACCAAAAATTTGTAAAGAAGTAACTGATGTTCTTCTCCACAGTTGCCTTTTTGAAATGTGGAGTTCCTCACCACTTCTAGGGAGTGCAGGGAGTTGGCAGATTTGTCTAATCTACAGCTGTATGGGAGGACCGAGCCATTGTGTTGTGAGACATAGACACACAGTACAGTAGCACTTGAGTCTTAGAACTCAGCATCTTGATTGAAAAATAAAATATTTATTTTTTACCCTGTGGGGAAAAAAGGGAATTAAAATATATAATATAGTGCGTGTGCGTGTGTTGTGTAACAGTAGTTGAAATATGATGTTGTCATGTGTACTTAACATGCAAACAGTATGGTTAGAAGCATATACTACCCAGTATCTTATAGACCCATGGTAACAGTAACTGCTACAAAATCATAATCTCAGCTCCTACTTCTTCAGATGCCACAATGTACCCTGCAAGGTATTTTGTTTTAATAGCTCAGAAGTTCTTCCCTGGCTAATGTGTTTGTGGGAGAATTGTGCACAGTATGGGCATGTGTGTGTGCGGGGGGAGGGGGGGTTACAAGCCAGTCATTGGGGCGACAAATTGTATAGGAAACAAGTTTTATTTAGAGCGACTATTTACACTTTATTCCCCCCACCGCCCACCAGATCTAGCCTCATGACTGGAGGGGTGAAACGAGGTGTGAGCAACCCATGGCTACTGGAAGAGACAGAAGAAACCCGAGGGCTTGGCTTTGATGAGATCAGACAGCAGCAGCAGAGAATCATACAAGGTATTGGCTTCTTTTTACTTGGTCAAATCTTAGAGTATTTAAAAGTCCAGTTGAATTTTGATTAGATTTGCTGTGAGATCTCAGATCCTTTAGTTTCAGAGGGACAGTTTTTGGTTTTTTGCTCCAAAATCCTGGTGTTTTGTGGAAGATGACTTTCTTGCCATTGGCTTTCCCTTCAACTACTTGTGCTTTCACATGGTTTGCACGAGTGACTGGTTCTTAAGATCACTGTGAGCAGAATATGACTTGACAATATCCTCTTAAAACAGCTCTACAAGGTTCTTCTCCACTTGCGGCAACTAAGCAATCTTTTTTTTTTTTTTCTTTAAATCATGGTAAATGGTAAGTAGAGTTTATCTAGGCATGACACATTTGCAAAGTTTCTTTGAAGTCAGATGCTGATTACCCTGAGATTACTTTCCGGGTCTGATGCGCGCGCGCGCGCGCACACACACACACTACAGCCTACAATACATACACTAGCGAAGTTGAATACAGCTGCAACGTAGGAAGTGTTATGGGGTAACATCAGGGACAATTGGGTACAGGTTGATTCAGTTCTGAGTCAACACAGGATTTCAGGACATGTTTAACTTTAAGCATTGCACTAGTTGCATTGATTCTATTCAGGCCCCTGCTAGTAGTAGTGACCTCAGTGGAACTCTGTGCATGCTTAAGATGAGGCACACCCTAGTGCTTTGCATCATGGCCGAGAGAGATGTAAATTGATTGCTAACAACAGTATCTGTTTTATTCCTTGCATCTGGATGTTCAAAGGGGCCGTTGGGGTTACACCCCCGAATCCTACTGGGACCTGGGCACTTACCTCCCAGCCTGCACGCATTAGATGGCATATGAAGGAGTCTGTAATTGTGATGGTCTGAATAACATGGGGTCATGCTTTGTATTCAGCTAAATAAGAGGACAGAAGCCATTCAGACCTTCAGCAACTATGTGGCCTCTCCTATGGCTGAGGGTTGGGCCTGTTCTTCCCAGCTCTAACTGCGGGTCTCTGCTTTGCCATGCTCCCTCCCTCCCTCCCACGACAGCGTGGCTGCCCAGGGCTCCCTGTGCTGCTGCAGGAGCCAGGCAGAACCCGGTGACCTCTCCTTGGCCAGTGGCTCATCTGCTGCTGTTGACTCACTGCAGTCCAAGGGCTTCTGCTGTATTGGACGACCCTCTGCTTTATCCAAATTCCTGCCTTGTCCCCCGGAATGAGAGGGACACGGGGGCATTTAGGACTCTAGAAGGCAAACAGGACCAGGGCCAGGCAAATTATGGTCTGTGGGCTGGTTCTGGCCCTGCAGGCTAGCAGGAGCCTTGGCTCGGCTCGCTGTCTGCTCTGCCCTTCTGAGCGTCTGGCTGCCAGGGCCTGTGCGTCTCTGAGCACCGTGCAAGCGAGGGGGACGAGGCTTCATGCACTGCCCCGCTTCCAGCACAATCTCACAGCTCCCACTGGCCATCCGGAAACCACACTCAGAGCATCACGTGGGCCTCACAGCCAGCTGCTCTGAGTAGTGTGTGGGGATGGACAGGCAGGGAGCCTACCCAAGGGCCCTGCTGGGCAGGAGTGACTTAGGTAAGTGCCTCCCAGGCAGCACCTGCCCCTGGCACCCCAGCTCCTCTTTCCTCCAGCCCTCTGCACCCCCCACCTGGCACCGCTGCCCTGGGTCACAAACCTCACTGTTTGCACTCCTGCTCCCTGCACCTGCACCCATAACCCCTCCCTCACATAATCTAAACCCTCTGCCTCCCCTGCACCCCAGACCCCACTGCAGGTCACAACCTCATCCTTCATCCAACATCCTCCCAGACCCCACACCCTCTCCTGCACCCCAGTCCCCTATCCTGAACTTTCTTCTGCACCCAACCTCCCTCCCAGATCTCGCATCTCCTCCATTAATATCATGGAAGAGTGCAGCCCTTGACCACTTGCCAAATACGTGGCGTGCCCCCTCCCGGCCCCAACTCCAGACGAACACTTCCACATCTTGTCTTCTGATTCCTTGGCTGCCGCTTAGCACTGTCTGGCTCTTCGCGCAGTCTCTCGCTCTTGTGTCTTTTTTGCCTTTCAGCAAGTGGTTAACCACAGCCGTTCTTGCTGGCAGCATGCGTGTTAATGCTGCTTGTGCGCCTCCTGCCTAGCAAGAGCTGCAGGTCACAACTGAGGTGCCTTTTGGAGGCTGCTGTGAGCCCACAGACTGGACTAAATGTGTGTGCCTCAGGGGAAGCTGGGGAACCTTGACAGAGCAGTGTGAGGAAACTTTAAATTGTGGCTGTCCTCTTTCTATCCGGCTCTGTTAATGCTCTTGGTGTCTCGGCTATATTCTCACAGCTTTAAAAAACCTATGTGAATTCTTCGGTGCTTGCATCACCTGTTTGTCTTTTAGTCATGTTAAAACTTCCTTGGAAAATCAGAAAGGGTAATCAAGGGCCTATAGATGTGTGCCAGACATTCCAGAGCACTTCTGATTAACAGCTGTATGTTGAGTTTCTAGATTATTGGGGCTCTTGGCTGAATATCCTGTCCAGAGTGGACAAATTAATTACCCATCATTCTCATTATTTTTATTATCAATAAATGCTCCTGCATTAGGAGGTCGTTGCCCTGCTAGTGATGTCTCTCTTTGTTAATGTAGTTTAACTTTCTTTGCACACACAGCAAATATTTTCTGTCTTGTATGACTTCCAGCAACTGTTAACACTCCAGGTTAGCTTGTATCCTCTACAGGATGCAGCATGGCATAGCAGTTGTGGTTTTATGTGTTTTCTTTCCTTGTTTGTGTGTAGAGCAAGATGCTGGCCTCGATGCTCTCGCCACGGTCCTCGTGCGGCAAAAACAAATGGGGCAAGAAATCGGGAATGAACTGGAGGAACAGAATGGTAAGAACAGCAAAAGCTAATTTAATAAGCTAGAAAAAATGATGTGTGTTTTCATTTATCAAGTTTATTGTAGGGTGTGCAGGCAAAGCACAGCATGCTGCTGCTAGTCAAACAGTTGCAAGTCAATACTGTGGGGGGTTTTGTATCAATGACTGCTTCGTCAGTCTCCACCAGCTGCTAAACTAGTTCATTTATTTAGATATGTTATGTTCCCTCTTATTAACGACATACAGGATCTGATGCTTAGTGTATTCATGGCCACCCATAAAGAAAATAATTTGCTAGTTGGATGACTTGCAGAGAGGTGTCTTTAGAGTGGATGATTAACAGCCGCATCTCTTGTGACAGTGGCCATGTGTGAATAACTTAACTTTTAGTTGTCTTTTGTTTGCTCTTGGAGCCCATTAGAGTTCTTCCTCCCTTGGTCTCGTTAAGAACTTTTGCCATTTGTTATTAATTAAATGGGAATGTCTGTGGCCAATGATTAAAGACCAGACATCGTGTTGTGTCCAAGTAATTTGGATCTTGAGGATTTTTTGAACTCAAAGGTAAAATCAAATTAAATGAAATATGGGGAACCAAAATCTTTGCTTCAGATTGTGGTGTCTGATTGTTAGCCTCATGGACTGGGGACCATCTTTTTGTTCTGGGATGTTAGAATTTAACATAACAGGAGTCCTGGTCCATGACTGGGCCTCCTAAGTACTAGGTAATACAAATAATAAATAATCCTGCAGTTTGAAAATGTCATATAATCAACTTAATTGTCCAGAAGACACCAACTGGCTCCCCTGAGAGCAAATCTTTTGGTTTCCCTCGTTCCTCACAATATAATAATGGCTGAGTTAAAGCTTTGAAAATACTGCTAATTTTGTCTGGCATTTGATCCCTGTGGTCTGTCATTGGGCAGTACTATTGTATCTACTTCTGAGAAGACAAAGATTCCTTTACAAGCCAATTAACTATGCACTTCAATCTCCCTCCTCCTTGAATCAGTGTTCTGCCCTATATTTTGTCAGATATTATATTAAGTGAGCATTTCCTATTATTGTTAAGCAATATTGATCACTAGTGGATGGCCTCCATCCCAGCTTCCTGAATAGGCTTAATAGCTTTCCCATGCTTATCCCTCTGACCAAACCAGGGATTTGTATCCATTGTTTTGAATATGTTGTTGTTTATGCACCTTCAGTATTAGGAAATAGCCTTATGCAAACAGAGAAATTAGAAAAAGATGCTCAGTGCAATTAAGTCTCCTCAGCTCTGTGCGGCTAAAGACATTTTCAGTTAAATATCTAATTTCATAAGTCATTTTAAATTATCCATCTTTTTTTTTAAAAAAAAAAAAAAAAAAAAAAAAAAAAAAGCAAACCACAACACATTGATGGCTGTTTTTAACCTTCAAGTAACAGGCTCCTCAGGAGAGGCCAGTTTTCCAGTTCTAAGTGGATTATCATTTTTTGACATCTTGTAATCTGTAGCACAAGCTGTTTTCTCTTTCCACTTATTCTAAAGGGGAAGGGGGTCTCCACACTCTCCTGTGCTTTGTTTCTGCTATGCAGCTTTGGGGCTCTGCAGCATAGGTAATAGTAAGTTTTACCCCAGAGTGGTTTTTGTGTAAAGCTTTCTCTAAACCATGAAGCCTCAACACACTTTATTGAAACAGGCTGGTCATTGAAACCTAGTTTACAGGTTGGGAAACGGAGGCACGTTGGTTTGACTTGTCACAGCTTGTGGCTAGGAAGAGCAGAATAGAACTCCTGGAGTCTTGACTCTCAGTCCCTTTCTCTAGCTACTGGATAAGATGGCTTCAAATGTCAGTGAAAATGGCAACCATTGTCCAAGAGTTCTGTGTGATAAATGGTGACCATCACCCACTTGTAGCTGATCTCTCCCAAAAGGAGAATGCTAAAAGTCCATCTCTATTCATCGATATCTTAGAGTCATCATGATAATCCATGGAATTTAAATAGCATACTTTGGCCATGGATTTCCAAGTGCTTTCAAAAGTGGAGAAATTGAGGCACTGAGCAAGTAACTTAGCTTGTCTCTGCCACACAGTGAATCACGGCAAAGACAGACTCTCATCTTTATTTCCCCCAACCTACATCTTACGTTTTTATCCTGGCATGAAGCACAGTAGCTGACAATACCAAAGTGCTGTCCCACAAGAAAAGTGGAATTCCTTTTGTCTGTGTTATCGAATGGCTTCCTTTCCTTTCACGCACTGTATTTTGTATTTCGTTGTATGTAACTCTCGCCGGACTTTGCCAAAATTTGGTCACTATTATACAGTCAAAATGGACAACTAACTGCCTGTAATTTCCACTGTATTCAGAAGCTATTCCCTTTTGAACCTATGGGTATATAGCTACACTTACCTGACAATTGACTGTGCCACAGTTGATCTTCCAGAATTCGATTTTTGCTGCATGTGTTTAAGATGTGGCAAAATTGATCTCTCTGGCCTTGGCCATCCACCTCGGTACTCACACTGTGGTGTGGAGCGTAAGGGACGTCAGCATGAGCCCAAAGAGCCCCAAACTACCTTAGGGCTGAAAGTCAATTCTGATACGTTGATTCTAGCTATGCTAATGACATAGCTAGAATTGCGTATCTGAGATTGACTTTGTTCCCTTGTGTAAATCTAGCCTTAGTGTGATGCCATGGTGCATGCTTTGAGGCATCTGCAGTGCTGAATCAGTTTGTTTGTATTGGACTCAAAATGTCCATCTATCTATGTATGTCTATGCGAAGTTCATTTTGTGGATCACTAAGCCAGAAATGTGAATTTTGTTGGTTTTGTTGGTTAACCATTTCCCGAGCAGGGCTGCTTGTTTTCTTTGGAAAGATGATTTCTTGCCTTGGGCTGGCCAAGCTGCTGAAGATAGTAATGCATCTAGAATTCTTCAGAGTCTTGTGGCACGTTACAATGTGGGTCACCTTAGTAGGTGGAAGGAGAGGAGCAGAGGGGAGGTGCTAAGTATATTTTTTTCCAAGATACGCTTACCAGAAAGAAGTCTAGGGCCACTACTAGTCACAGGGTTTCTATTGATAGACTGCTTGATTTCAGTGGGGGGTACTCTTGAATTTTAATTGGTTTTTGTATCATCCCTTTCCCATGTACTAAGGTAATACATGTTCTAGATATATAGTGGCTAAATGTTTGCCAGCTGTATTCTTGGGATTGGTCTTCAGATCTGCTCGGACATTCGGTGTGTGGGTGTTGTTTTGTAGGAAGTCGTAGTGGAGAACAAAATGGAAATAATACCAAGAGTCACTGTCACGGATGTTCAAAGAACAGACCAAGGAGCCTTGGAAGGTGTGAGAGAGAAATGATGAGGGTTCCCATTGTTAGTTCCAACTTTGACCTCAGATAATTTTCTGCACGTCGTTTATCCCCCAGGCCTCTGACTGCTAACCAAGTGGTCAGCCGGTGTCCCTTCTGATGAGACAATCAAAGTGTAATCATTTGGGGGGATTGCGTTCAGGGATTCTGAATGCTGTTTGTTTTACTCTCCTAGAGGTGTGAATTTTTACTGTGGGATATCCATATAAGAATATGATATGGGAAATACGTTGTTTAAAATGGGTAGAGGAGTCATCTGCATGTGCAGCTCGTGTTTTTGTTGGTTACAAGAATCTTCTACGTGCCGTGTGTCACTGTTTAACTTGACAGAGAACACTCTTTGCATAATGGAAAGTTAAGAAGTTTTAAGAGCCAAATTTTCAAAAGGAAGAGGCTTGGAAATTCAGAGTTAAGGCTCTAGTAAATTATATATTTGCCCCATGTGCTCACCATCTTGTGCACCATCCATGTGACAAGGGGTGCATTCTCTACTAGTGTAAATACATGGGCCTAAGTAGTGCTGTGCTAGCATACAATATGGCCCAGAATTCTGTCTGTACTACTGCCATTTATGGTCCATGCTTATCACCTTCCTATTATCAACAGTAATGAAAACGTGACTGGAATTTTAACAATGTTGCTGCTGGTGCATGAACCAGAATAGAATTCAGCTTTGTCTGTATTGCTGCAGAGCCCATACAGCTAAAGGACTAACCAGTACCAGAATGCTCCGTCTCTCCTCTGATGGATGGCTCAGCATTGATGAGAGGGAACAGGTTAGTTTTTCCCTCTTGGTCACCAGTTCAGATCCACGTTTGTTAGTCAGCAAAGGCCATTACCATTTTTAGGTGCACATAGAATGGATCAGCCATGGACTACAAGCTGCCAGTCTGCTCCTGAGGACTGAATGGGTGCTGACCAGCAAGGTGGTCATTCGCATGCTTTGTTGACTCAGGTTGGTAGGACACTGTGAAGAAAAGGCCTGGCTGCTGCCTCTCCTGTATCCATGCTGCAGAATAGGGGTGGGCAATAGTTTTTTATGGGGACCAACCCAAAAACTGGTATGTGGTCAAGGGCTGCACTTTCCCCTCTATTAAAGGAGCAGGTGTGAGGTCTGGAATGGAGGGTGGGTGTGGATGGAAGGTTGGGGTAGGGGACCGGGGTGCAGGAGAGGGTGTGGGGTTTGGGTAATGGAGGGGGTTGTGACCTGGCTGGGGGATTGGGGTGCAGGAGTTTGGTTTGTGGCCCAGGGCAGTAGGGGACTGTGTCTGAGGCTCCCACTGGGCCATAGGCCAGACCTAGCCTGCGGAGTGCATTTTGTGTACTGCTGCTAAAGACAAAAAGGGCGGCACAAGGCCCCTTATTTGTCATTGCTCTCTGCTGTATTCTCTGTGTTCGTGCCCTTTCTGTCGTAGGGGGTCTGAAACTGGATGTAGTACTTTTGATGTGACCTCACTAGTGCCTAACAGAGGGGAATGATCACTTCCTCTGATCTGCTGGCAGTCCTCCTACTAAGGCAGTCCAGCAAGCCATTAGCCGCCTTCGTAACAAGGACACATAGCTGACTCTCATCCAGTTTGTCTACTGTAATCCCCAGGTCCATTTCTTCAGAACTGCTGCTTAGCCAGTCGGTCCCCAGCCTGTAGCAGTGTATAGGATTCTTCCAACCAAAGTACAGGACTTGTCACGTGTCCTTGTTGAACCTCATCAGACTTCTTTTCGCTGCGTCCTCCACTTTGTCTAGGACGCTTTGAATCCTATCCCTATGCTCCCACTTAGCTACTTCTCCCCCAGCTTAGTGTCATCTGGGAACTTGCTGAGGGTGTGATCTATCCCATCATCCAGATCATGAAACCAGCTCCAAGTCCAGCTGGGGCACTCTGCTTAATGCTGGCTGCCAACTTGATATTGAGCCACTGATCACCACTCATTGAGCCCGATTAGCTAGCCAGCTTTCTCTCCACCTTGTAGTCCATTCATCTAAGCCGTATTCTTTAACTTGCTGGCAAGAATATTGTGGGAGACTATCAATAGCTTTGTTGAAGTCCAGGACATATCACATCCACCGCTTTCCTCATATCCACAGAACCAGGTGTCTCATCATAGAAGGCAATTAGGTTGGTCAGACATGACATGCCCTTGGTGAATCCACATGGACTGTTCCTGATTACCTTCCACTCCTCCAAGTGTTTCAAAATGGATTCCTTGAGAACCTGCTCCATGATTTTTCCAGGGACTGAAGTGAGGCTGGTGGTCTGTAGTTCCGAAGATTCTCCGTCCTCCCCTTTTTAAAAGACAGTTGCTGCATTTGACTTTTTCCAGTCATCTGGGACTTCCCCCAATTGCCATGAGCGTTCAAGGATAACAAAGGGTCGCCCATGACTCTGTCTTATTAGGTGTATGTTAGACAGAGTCCCTGTTCTAAAGAGCTTAGTCTTATTTAGGCAGGGTGGGAGAAAGGAAGTAGTACCTGTGGCTGAGAGGTGAAGTGGCTTGTCCAAAGTCGTACAGGAAATTGTTACAGAGCTGGAAATTGAATCCAGACTTTTGGAGTCCTGGTTCCCTCTCTTGGCCAGAGCCCATACTTTCTTTCTGGTGCAGCAGTGCTTTTCCTCTTGGCCAGCAAACTTTGTATGTGATGAAATAGTTCCATTGACAGGTTGTTTTCATGGCCATATGTGCAGTGGAACCTCAGAGCTACAAACATCAGAATTATGATGACCAGTCGACCACACACTCGTGTATATCTGTTTTCAAACTCCAGCAGCAGTGGAGACAAAAACAAATAAATCCTGCCCCCACCACCTCCCCAAAACCAACCAAACTACCCCCTGCCCCAAGTACAGGTCAGTACTGCGTTAAACGGTTAAAAGGGGAGCGGGGAAGAGCATTTTTCTTCTGCACAGGAATGGTTCAAGCTGGATTAAGTCAATGTTCAGTTTTAGACTTTTGAAAGAGCGCCCACAGAATTTTGTTCAGAGTGGTAAAATTTCAGAGTTATGCTCAAGCGCCATTCCTGAGCTGCTCGTAACTGTGAGGTACAGTAATTCATCAGAGAGCAGGCTTCTGAAGTGGTTTTTCATTTCGGCTTATTGACAGTATTGTTTTATAGTCAAAACCAATTAGTACTGTATATAGAGAATAAGTGTGTGCTCTGAATGCTAGAAATTGTGGTTGGGAGCATTGTCTCATTGTTAACATTAGCTTGGTAAATAAACAATGATTTGAGAAATTCTTCTAAAACCTTAGTAGTCTTGTTTAAACAATGTTGGTTTCCTTCATTTAGGAGCTGATCCTGCAAAACACTGTTGCTTCTGAAAAGGCTTGAGTTTGCTCCCATTGTCTTTGCGATTTGAGGCCTCTCAGGAGCCGCTCCACAGTTAGAAGCGGGTGCCTCTGAAGAGATTATTTTGATGTTGGGGTTTGGAATAATCATAACCCATGGAGTGAGTGTCCTCAGACTAGTTAATTTTATTCAGCCTCCCTGTGTTTCCAGTCTGAGAGCAGAATTGCCTTCCACTGAATCGTATCATCTTGAGCTTGGTGCAGATTGTTTAATTCGAACTTTACTCATTATGGGGGGGGAAAAGGAAAAAAAAAACAGACTTTTTCAGGTAACTTTTTATCCCGAATCATTTCATTAACAAACTACCCTGACATGAGACAAACTGGAGTTCAGGGTGCATAGGTCCCCTTTGCTTACGCATTAGGATAGTCTTTAATGACATGCTCACACACTGTCTTTTCACCTTCAGCAGCCAGTTGATACTTGTGGCCCCACTGCCACATGTACTGCACAAAATTCCAACCCTGCTGCCAAGACAGACTTGTTAGTGTTTTACGGGACTTTCCTCCAGTGCTCATAACTAATGAATCTGATTGATTGATTGTTTTAAAGACATGAATACATTTGCATTCAGGGTGCATCGGTGAGCTGAGCAGGTGGTACTATCCTCATTTTACAGAGAGATTAAGAACAGAGGTGCCCCCAATTTTGGGTGCCCAGATTGAGATGCTTCGGGTCCTGGGGTGCAGTCCGTAATACCCCTTCTTAATCTGACCTGGCCCTGCCCAGCTGCCTGCACCCACCCCCCATAGGCTCTGCGCCAGATCCTCGGCTGTCTCCCCTCTCCCACGCCGTGGACTCTGCCCAGCCCCCACTCACCAGCAGGCAGTGAGCAATGCGAGTGCAGAACACAAGACTTGGGAGGAGCACAGGGCAGCCAGTGGCCGCATCCTGCTCCTCCAGAGTCCTGCAGCGGGCTGGCAGCTGGGAAGTGGGGCTGGCTGCAGTCCTCCAGCCCAGGCTCATGCTGCTCACCACCACCTGTGCCTTTTGCCTGCTCTCCGGAGGCTGCAGGCGGGCGTTCATGTGGGTGGACATTCTTACCTCTGGGAATGCCTGAATAGCCTATTGTATCCAAAGCACAGCTCGCGTTAACCTCAGCTGGCAGTTGTGTGTGCTTGGCATTTCAGCCAGTCATAGCTATGTTCTCAAGATGGGGCCCAGCAAAAGAGGAACACGCAATTAGTGAGCACCTGTGAAAAGTTTGGTGTAAGTGATGTGGCTAGAGACACACAGGAACTCTGTGGCAAAGGCAGGAAAAGAATCCGGTCCATCCTGTTAGTATTCAGCTGCCTTAACTGTAAAATCATCCTTTCTTTTCTTCCTCCGTTTCACTCATGTACCCATCCATCCAGTACGTGGAGTCCCTTTCTCCTTCTCCTTCAGCACTCTTACTGCTTCATTCAATGCTTGCAGGAACCCACAAAGCACAAACCTGGATGAAGATAAAAGCAGGACATTCTGCGGCTTGACTGGGTCGCTCCATACTAACTCATGCACGCAGGGAGTCTTTCTGGCTTCTTGGCAGTTTTAACTTTTTTCCTTGAATACTTCAAGCCGTAAAATAATTGTTCAACATGTGTCTTCTCCATTATATGGATTTTTCCATGGTTAGTCAGTCTCTAACTCACCCATCCCAGTATGTGTGGGGGAAGCTGTCTCTGGCCTTCCAGCTTAAGAGTGATCAGCAGTGCATGAGAGAGATTGGTCATGAAACTTTGTTTTATTTCTTTAAGATTGATAAAATAGGCCCCAAAGCTTTTCTTCCCCCTTGTTCCTTATAACTTGGTCACCAGAACTGTCTTTACCTTTGGTTTTGCTGATGGGTCTTGGATATGAATGGCAAGCTTAACCTGCCATTGGTTTTTGACAAAAAGCTTTTCCCCAACTGTTCATTTTTTTTTGAGTTAAATTTTGTTCTTAAACACCATCAACAAACAAAGCCACACCATCCCACCCCAGTTGCTAACAGCGTCAATAAAGTAATTGTTGTGCCATGTTCTCCTTTAATGCCAGTGTCCTTTGGGTTTTGACAGACTGATCCAGGTTCTTCTGGATCAGTTCAGCAAGATGTAATTTTCTTCCCAGTTAAATTCACTTGGTTGAGCATCCACCCCTTTTATGCCTTCCTGGTGGGATCACACCCCCGCCTCCCTTTTAGTCAGAGTAATGGCTAACAGGGTAAACCAATACTTGCAGGATCACCAGTGCTCTCCCCATGCCAACAGTAGCCATGAATTCCCCTGCTTGCCATCTGATATAGCCAGAACAAAATTTTGTGTCCCATTGGGACATGTGCACCAGGGTTGTCCTTAATGGCTGTGGGCAATCTCTGCCGTCACAGCAATAAGCAGTTCTGCTCACTTGGTTCTGCTTAGCTCAAAAGACACTCACGTGGGCTAAGATGGCACACCCCCCTGCAGGTTTAATAGACATTAGGTGGTGAAAGTCCTTCCCCTGGTTCCAGGAGGTGATTCAGGGAATGAGCGGTGTCTCCAAAACAATTGCTCTGAATAACTAGAAAATGGTGTCTTTGCAATTCTGCTTATAATTCCCCGGTTTACGGCTGAATCTTGCCTCTTTGGCCACTGCAGAAGGGCAGAGAATCACAATTTACAAGTGTCCTGTTTCGGTTGCTTCTCTTCCTGAGGCTTCCGGTCGGCGGAAGGGGACATGGGGATCAGGGACAGACTGTCATAAGTCCTAAACAAAATCCTAGTGCCTGATATCCTATCCTAGAGCTCAGATACAATCATAGCAAGCAGGCAGCAGTGACCTAGCAGCAAAAGTAGCCCTTGCAAAGCGGTAGCCCCTTTATCTACAGCACTGAAGGCCTACCTCAGCCTGACTGCAGAGAGAGTTTTCCCTGTGAATTCGGAGTTACTGTGAGCAGGGAAGGGACCAGGTTTCTGGGTAATGTGTCTAGATACCTAGAGGGCTATTCTCAGGGGACCTGCAGGTAGCCTTGGATGAACAAGCTTACCAAACATCAAGTCATGACTGTTCAGTGGCTGGCGCACAGCAGAGTCAAGAATTTAAGTTCTCTGGCTCTTAAAGATGTTGTGCCAATCTTCTCTGAGGACGAGTGTTGAAATATCAGATACGGAGTGGTCACTGTGGAAGGTTTGTCCCAGAGTGATGTGGTGTGTTTGTTTTTATTGCTTTTCTGTGCAGGTTGTCTAGTTTCACCCATGTGGTGGTGGTGGTGGAGGTGGTATTAATGTTTTTCTTTTCACTTGTTCCAAACACTAATATTGTGCTTGGCCATTGTACAAAATCTCTGATGTGCTCCCTGCCCCACAGAGCTTCTGATGTAAATGGATGAACAGTGGGCAACAACTTAGATGCACAAAGCACTGTCTGACCAGAAGGTGGATTCTTCACCCAATTTTGCAGCAGTGTTTGCAGGTGGTAGTGCTACAGATCTCCACTGATAAGCTTAGAGCGACAAGTGTGTAGCGAGGAGGGTTTTCACAGCCTTCCACACAACCGTTAAGGAGCAGCGTGGAGGAGGGGTCAGAGAAACAACGTGATGCAAAAGGAGTTCCTGAGGTGGAAGGTGCATACTGAGGGTTGAGGTTAGGGTGAACAATAGAGAGAGCTGAAGGGTACCAAAGAAGTGTGCAGAACTTGAAGTCTATAGGGAAGCATTTCTAGTCAGTGTAGAAGATGGCTGGTATGATTCAGACCCATTTGGATTAGGAATGTCCCTCCAGACTGGCATTGAGACTGTTCCAGGCCATTCCACCATTGAACAATTCCCAAAAGGAAAACTATGGCAACTATGTCAAAAATTGATCCACTGTAACGTTTACCAATTGCCAGACCATTGGAATTCTCCCCTCATCCCTTCTACAATAAATAAATGTAACACATGGAAGCACTTTACTAATCAGCGCCTCTTCACGCCGGAAAGCTCAACCAAATGACTTCTTACAACGTTTCAATCAGAGTGAGAGATAAAGCAGGATAAAATTGGATATTCTAACTTCTTGTATGTAAACAGAACTCTTCACTGTGCAACACTTGAATAGAAGGTATGGCTTTAATACCACTGTCATATTAGTAGAGATCTGCTTTCATAAATGTCATTAATGGCAGGTAATGTTCAGCTAAACTCAGACACTGAAATTACACTAGAAGTAGCAATTTCTAGACTCAGTGTTGGTGAAATTCATTGCTGCTAGACATCGGTGAAATTAGACCAGCCCTGGGCACTGGTGTTTGCTTAAAGTAAATGGTATGTATCAGTTGTAGCCATAACTGAAGTTAATGTAACCAGACAAAAACTAGGTGCCAGGTCAGCTCAGATACTGACATCTTTGATGAAGCATCAGAGTGGAAGAGTGTTCTGAAATGTAAGTCCTACAGATATGCAGATTGCAGTGTCCTGAGAAAAGCTGTAACACGTTAGTGAAAACACAGGTGGCAGTTCCACAAAGCAGCCAGTTATTTATCATGCCAGCTGATGTATTTCCTCGGGAGCCCCTGGCTGTCAATTTAAACGCCTCAACACATTGCGTAGGCAGCACAGGGAGAGAGACCTGTAGGGATGTTATCTAACCCTTCCATTGTGGTATGTCTATATATAGTAAACTGGGTAAGTATTAATCAGAAGATTTTTGATGAAAGTTCTACATTGTAGATGAACAAACCAAGGAAGAGGTTTCACTCGTGTTTTGTCCTTTAAATAGCCTGGTTTGTTAGGATAGCTGCTGGGGGGAGGTAGCCTACGTGTCTCAAACGCTCTATCTCTGGGGACTGGCAGGAGAAAGTGGCACAAAGTGATGCAGACTCATAGAACAATAGAACTTGAAGGAGCTTTTGATGTTCAGTGCCCTGTATTCATGGCAGGACAACAAATCATCTAGACCGTCCCTGACAGGTGTTTGTCTAACTGCTCTTTAAAATCTCCAGTGGTGCCTTCTGTCTGGCAAGGACAGCGTGGCGACTGATGTGTGCCAATCTCTTTAAAAGAAGGCCCACAGAAGCATCTTCCAGTTCTGTGAAAACCACACTTGCACAAGTCAAAAGTCCAGTGGCAAACAGCGAGTGCCGATGGGAATGGGACAGTGAGATCCAGAAGTTCCTGGTCACAGACTGATACACAGGTGGTGGGTGTGTGATTCAGTCCCTCTTGCTCAAGACTGAAGCAAGTCGTGCATTTCAGCACCTGCACCCATGACTGAGCAGTCCTTTTTTAGGACTCGCTCTCATCATCCCAAATGGGGAGAGAGCTTAAAAGGTGCCCTAAAAATAGTCTTACCCCTGTTAGTTTTGGCTGGATAGCCACATCCAGTAGGATTACCATCCCAGCAGACAAAAATATAAAACTTTTAGCTTTTAAAGGACATGTATCTGACAAAGTGCGTCTTTGCCCATGACAGCTTATGCTGCAAAAACACTTCTTCAGATGTAATTGTTGTTATTAAAATAAGTATTCTGCACAATACTGCTCTGGTTCCCTGTAACGGGGTTGACTCACCGCTGCGGTGCATCCTGCTTGTCACACCAGGGATTCGCTCAGTTTGTTAAGAACATAAGAATGGCCATACTGGGTCAGACCAAAGGTCCATCCAGCCCAGTATCCTGTCTGCCGACAGTGGCCAGTGCCAGGTGCCCCAGAGGAGGTGAACTGAAGACAATGGTCAAGCGATTTGTCTCCTGCCATCGGTCTCCAGCCTTTGACTAAAGGCCAGGGGCACCATACTTTACCCTTGGCTAATAGCTATTTATGGACCTAACCTCCAAAAATTTATCAAGCTCTTGTTGGAAGGCACCATCTTCTGGCTGGTGTCTCGTTTGTTGTTACTCTGCTGCACCGTCACCACCCTCTGGCACAGGACAAGTGTTGCTCCATGGACCATGGCATCCTCTTTTGGACTCTGCCCTCCGTCAGTGCCAGCCACTCAGTTCTCACCCCATTCTGGGTCCATCGGCAGTTCTCACACCTGCTTGAGCAGCCAACTGCAGCCCCAGAGTCTCACCCCTTGCCTCAGGGGCACGCTGCAGCCTTTATAGGCCTCGCTTCGGTATGGCTAAGTGTTGTGCAAAGGGGATGGGCCCAGGGACCCTCTGGTTGCTGCCTTGTTCTGTACGCTTTCACTCTCCCTTAAGTGCTCTCTCCCCACGACCCTTGCACCTTCTTGGCCCATGTATCAAGGCCACTGCTGAGAGGTATCCAGGTATTTCCAGACCAAAAGTGCATTAACACGGGGGGTAAGTTGGGGAGAGCACGTCAGTAATTTAGGGTAGAAACAAATTATAGAGGGAGTACTGTTTTCTCTGAACCAAGCATTATAAATCCGCACAACCTCAGAGTTAAGGTTAAACGTAACAGAAATCCATCCTATTACTAAATGGCAAGTTTCCGTTTTGGCCTACCCTGTCGAGTAGATCGGATGTAGCAAACGGCATTTGAAAAGAAACTGCAAGATGAGCGGTCACATTTGGTGTCTTCTCTAATATGTTCCAGCCATGGGCAGGAAAAAAATTTATGTGCACTGAGGCATGTGCGAATGTGCACTACCAGCGGAAGCACACGCTGCTGGCTGTGGGTGTTCTGCTCATCGGCTGGGGAGCCCCTGAACCTCTCCTGTGCGACCACCCAAGCTCTTAGCTTACGGGGAACACTGGTCACATTATGCTTTTGTTCCTCATAATTGAAGCGGATGGAATATGAGACTTAATAAAAAGTCAGGTATTGACCATTGTAAAATTCCTGCCACTGTCCATTGTTCATCGCAGACTGAGGCCGTGAGCTAGTCCGAGCTGGTGACACTTTCAAAATTTCCTTCATTTTTTTTATTGTGCTTAATGGGACTGAAATAACAGACTGCCCAATGAGACAGCAGCCGTTTTGAAACGGGGCATGTCTTCACGAGGGTCTCTGAGGGAGAACACTGCTCTTCAGCCTTTGCTGGAAGAGAAGCTCTGGTGTAATCAATAATGAAAAAAAGATCTTTAACTCTAAAAATCTCTGTTGGAAAAACAGTCCATTGCTGTAGATTTATTCAATTTTTGTCTCACTTTTTGGTAGATTAACAACTATCTGAAAGAAGGTCATTCAGGACCAAAAATAAAAAAGAGTCTGAGACAGATACTAAATTTCTTACAGCGTTCACCTTTTAAAATATTAACTCATAAACTGATTGCCAGATTTACTCGTAAATTCTCAGAATTCATTTTATGCTTAAACAATAAGTGGCGTAATTTTGGGCAAGATATGTCATACTTAAAAGAGAGACTCTGTCTCTTCGTTAAGTGCAAAACTCAGCTTGCCCAGAACTCTGTTAGAGCTGCAGATGGGGCCTCCATAATAAGGTAGAATTTAAAAGCTTCATGCATGAAGTACTCATGAATTACTCCTAGCTCTACAGCTGTGTCTCCCGATGACTTCTACTGACAGCATCTACCAGGATAAAAGATCTGATTAAGTGGGTCTCATTTATTAGGATAACGCAGGTATATTGTTGGAATGAAGACATTAGATATTCTCCAGGACTTGGGAACTTTCTCAGTGTATTGGAAAGAGAAAATCAGTAGACCTTGTTTGAATAAAAACCATGAGAATTGGTGTGGGATTCGGGGAAATTGTGGCCTGGCTTGTCATCCAAGTCATTAACATTTGCCATGCTTCTAAATTGTGTCTGCCTGACCGTTTATTTTGTGGATTTAGAAGGGAGATTAAGGAAAACATTTTTATTTCAGAGTTTCTGGGAATTGTATGAGAACATTTTACACAAGTCTCCCAGTATAGTAAGTTTTAAAGAAGCCTAGTGAAAAACAGCCCACTTTTGAGAGGAACTAAATAGGTTAGGATGCTCTCGGCAGAAGATTATAAACAATAGTGATTGTGCTCCCCTTGCATGGCCCCCCTCCCAGTTAAGCTGTACAGGTGGAACCTCTTAATCCAGCAGGCTGGGGGGGCCTGACCAGTGCTAGATGAGAGAATTGTCCAAACCACAGGAGGTCAGTATTATCTAGCAGCATTGCCAACACTTTTGCTGCTCACTTGACTCTTAGAAGACATTTTGGGGTAAGTTACAGCTAAATAACAGCACAGAACATAGGGAGTCAGAACTGGTGGCTATAAACAGACTTTTTATGGGACTGTGGAAAACTTGGCCACACCCATGATAAATGGTCATTCAGCTAACTAAAATCCTAGTGTTGCTGGACAAGAATGTTCTGGACTAGAGGGGTTCAGCCTGTACTGTATGGCCTTTCCCTGGCAACACACATGTTCAGGAGAGAAGCAATTCTTCAGCTATGTCCTGTAAAAACATTTCACATACTGCCCAGCGCTATTGACTTTAGCAGGAGATTTGTTTTTGGAAAGAGGAGAAAAAAAAGGTTTCAAATGGTTCTTGTTAATAGTAATGATAAGAAAATAAACTTCAGGCCCTGAAAAATAGCAGCTGTGCCCTTTCTTTCTAACCTGTATTATTGATTACTTCTCTGCTTCAGTTCAGTAGTAGAAATGGGAGTTTGACTTGTGGAGTGTGCTCAGCTGCAGGGAGAGGTGTGCCTTACGTGGCACTTCGGATCAGAAAACATCCATGTGATCATTCAGGTTCCCAAACTGTGGACTTGTTGATCCCCACCCACATGAGGAAAACGAGTCCTGCTTGGCAGTGGCTGTCTGCCACTGATCCTCTCTACTCTACTCAGTCTGGTGTTGAAAATGGCTTTGACGCTAAGATAGATGGGTTGAAACTGTTTATTAAAACCGTAGTAGGTTCTCCGTTCCATCAAGCCCCTCACTCCCACTCTGCAGTGGAGGTGAAGGATTTGTTCTCTGGTCGTGCTGCTGAGGCACTTTCAGTGTCGGCTGAAGGGCTGGGAATGAACCTTCTTGCACTCAGACTGTCAAGATCTGGTTGCACTTGCACTGTAGATGAAGCCATGGAGGAGGCAAATTCAGTGCTAGTTTGCTATTCATGTGCTTTAATACAGGTCTGGGGCCCTTAAAGATTTCCCCCAAAGCCTGGAATACGGTTGAAGAGTAGTTTGCATCTTTTTCCAAGTATGAAAAACATCTTTCACCCCCAGGGAAAGCAAAAGGAGTCTCCAGCTGGAATTCATGATGTTTTATAGAGTAAATGAGCAGTGTCATGGTTGTGTTGTAATCTCGCTGGAAACACAAACGGCGTTTTGAGAGGGAACAGCCGTTTTATACGTACTTAAACTGTCTTAAGCCACCACCCTCCCCACACAATCCTTCATCTTTTCTCTGGGGGAGAGAAGCATAGAATAAACGAGTTAAGGAGGAAAGTTACATCAAAGAGCTGTATTTTGTCCCTTTAAAGCAGTGATTTCCCTTTTCTCTTTACTAGTTAATACTGCATAATATAATTTGTGTCTCAGAAGTGTGTTTTGGAACATAAGGTCCCAAATGGTTACATACCAATCATTCATGTTATCTACTCTCCTAGGGTTGGCAAAGGCCACTGCTTCAGTGAAATGTGAATTCTGCACCCCTGTGCAACTGGCTTAAGAGTGTGTGTGTGTGTGTGAGAGAGAGAGAGCACTCCCCGAAGAAGAAAGGGTGCCTTTTTGACCCCACTGTTCACAGCAGCATGAAGACAGAAGCTACTTCAGTGTTGAATGTCTTGTGTTTATATGATTTTTGCTGGGTGATGGGCACCTTACTTCCTTAGGCCTGAAAAATTCTAGCTACTATGTCTGATTCCTATGGCCCTTGGGTGTGTCAAAGGCAGGGGGCCAGCATTATATTGTTTTCAACAGTCTGAGAATCCCGCCATTACCATTCTTCCTTTGTGGCATGAGTCATCCCTTTCAGGCATTTAATCCTATTAATCGACAGTGTGTTCTAACCCGAACAGTTACGTCAGAGCAGCTACGGGTCTCAGGCAGCACTCCTTGTAAGCTGAGTGATTTGGTGAACACTAGGAGAAATTCAGATGCTGCCCGCTTTATTAGCAGAATGCCCACAGCTGGGAGCATGTTTCTATGGGTAGTCACATCTGTACATGCCTCGGTGCGCATAACAGAACTTATTCCACCTCAGATGGGAAAAATAAGTGAGGACTCTGGTCTCAGGGCTATGAAGAATCAACTCTTCTGTGAGAAGTAGTGATGTTACCTGATCCGTGGTTTAGACAGGGCTAATTTGGTGGAAGAATTCTTCTGTGGCCCTAGCTATCACCTGTGTGGGAGGTGAATTAACTGCATGGACATGAGTGCTGACACTGAAGCAGTACAGTGGCTCTGCTGTGGTATTTTGTGTTGATGTATCTTATGGCAATTTACTTCAGTATTTGGTTTTTGGAAGCTTTCTGCGGTGTATCCTGCCATGACAAAGTGTTCCTGGCAGAAAAATAAGGAGAAATAGGGAAAAGGTTAATGCTTTGGGGCAGATTCTGTGCTTATGTAAGTTAGAGTAACTCCACAATACCTGTACAACTACCAAAGGAGCCTTGGATAGCTCACACTAATTTGAGAGCAGAATTCAATCTCTCTTTCACTAGTGTTTTGTCTGTATTTGTTTCACTCTTGCTTCCCTGGGCACCTTGGGTTCATCTGGAAACTCTGCTGCCTTTTCAGCTTCCTTGAAACTGGAAAATCAAAAAGCAAGGCCCTGAGCCAGCAGCGAGTTCCATGAGAGTCGGCTTTCAGACCCATCACTGGAGCTCCTTGTGGTCTTAGAAGTCTGCCCTTGCAGAGTTCGTCATTGATAGTTGATCTGTCTAACTTCTACAAAGGAAAGTGGGGGGTTGGTTCTCCTTTGAATGCTGAGATCAGCTGCATTTGTAGCCATGCTTTGTTGCCTTTGGATGTAAGGGGAACAGGGAGCAAATGATGCTTACTGTGTCTGTCCCTGTTTTTTGTCCATTTAATGACTTAGATGTTGGGGATCGTCCTCTGCTTTGGAGAGGAGTTCCCTGAGTGGCATTGTTGTAGATAATGACGTTAGGTGCATCTGACTGATTCAAAGCACAGAGACCAGGTGGAACTTCTCACATGGAATCCGACATGCCTGTGAGTAAAGGGGGCAGATCTGACATTCCAGGTTCTCTGCTAATAGTGCCTCCAAGTCGTGAGCATGATGAAACTCTCTCTACAGTGTTGTGTGTCCATTCTCTGCAGCTGTCAGTGCATCCTGTCGTGTGTGTGTGTGTGTGTGTGTGTGTGTGTGTGCGTGTGCGCACGGTGCCTCACTGAGCACATTGTCAGCATTCAGCACTACCTAGTAATTAGTAGTCACTAAAGCGGGAATTCTAAATGGCCAGTCTAAAGGAGCTGATGAGGTAAATTCTTTCCCAGGTCCTCTCCATCTGTACAGGAAAGGGAGCCTCTGTGTGTGGAACAGGCAGTAGCCTGGAAGTGCGGCCAGCAGATTGCAAAGCATTGAATTTTTTCCCTCTTACTCCCAGTGGATGCTGTGCAACATGATTAACGTTTGAGCACCTTTGTTCTTTCTGTTTTACTCTTAACACTGGAGCAGTTTAAATCACGGTGGAAGAAAGGGCCTGACCCATCTCTAATCACGCAAACAGTCGGTGGCATTAGGGCTAAAAATGAAAGCAGTGTTGGAGGGAGAAGAGGGAGACTTTAAATGTCTGTCTTTACCGAAGGGGTCTCTCCAGTTCTTGAATGGAAAAAAGGAGTTAAGCTCATGGGTATTGCAAGGTTTGGAGTGTCGTCATTCACCTCCGGGGTGCTTCCAGAGGGTAGTGTTCTACACCATTTGGACCTTTATAGGACAACAACCTGAACAGAGTTTGTCCTGTCAGGAGGACACCTTATGTTGGGCTTTCTCACTGCCTATGGAATTGAACCAGAACTTGCACAGCCTCAGGACTCTCAGCAGACAGATTTGAAGAACTAGAAGCGTGAGAAAAGTGATGGTTTTCCTTTAGATGGCAATGTTACTTTTTCTTAGGAAAACCAGTGTAGTTCCCTGGGAAATCTTTCTTTGTTCTAGGTTTCGTGTTGTCAAAGAAAGAAATGAGGTAAAATGCAACTGTGGTTTCTTCCACCTTTTAGAAGAACAGCCGCTCAAATTGCACAGCGACTGCTAAGTCTCATTTAGTTTGGGTATGGAAAAACTGAGGTGATACCCAAACTGCTGCTAGTCCCTCACTTAACGAAGAAAACCCTGGGTTTTATGACAGAAGATACACAGTTGAGATCTGGTGGTTATGGCAAAAGACCGGCCATCAGGATTTCTTGCTTGTTCGCTGAGGGCGGGTCTACACTAGAGAAGGTCTAATTAAAGCATGACATTTCAGCCATGTTAATTACATCGCTCAAGTCGACGTAACTTAATTTTGAGCTTCCACATTATAACCACCAACAGAGAGCATTGGGAGCCTGTGCTGCTGTTGACTTCCCTTACTCCTGGGGGTGGGTGGGCAGGAGTACCATGGTTGGTGACAGCACCTCATAAATTCGTTTTAGTGTGTTCCCGCTCGGTGCGTTTAAGATGAAAATCACCCACAGGAGGGTTGGTCTTCCCTGTAGCATAGATTTACCCTGACGAAGTGTGACTGTGGGCAGATCATTTATCCTCTGTGTGACTTTGTTGCCTACCTGTTTAATAAGGATGTTCCACTTGCAATGCTGGTGAAGCTGAATCATTGTTTTCAGAAGTTGCGAAGTAACTTGTTTCCAAATCCTCTGCTGCAGAGCACTAAGCACCTGGGAAATGGGATTACTGTGCAAATGCTTGGCAATTTACAGGACACAAACGATGTTGCTAAAGTTTCCATGCTGCTGAATTGGTGACTCCTCTTGTTCTCATAGATTTTAGGGCCTGAAGGGGAACATTGTGAAAGATTCTGTGGCCTGCAATATGCAGGAGGTCAGACTGTGTGATCACAATCACTCCTGCAACAGACCCAAATCTTCTGGAGTAGTTACTCAATATCTCAAATTTTGGTTTAAAGGCTTCTAGTGGCAGAGAATCTACTATTCACTCGAGTTCAAACCAGCAAGTGATCTTAGCTCCATGCTGTAGAAGAAGCAAAAAAACCACCAGGGTCTCTGCCAATCTTACCCAGGGAAAATTCTTTCTTGTTCCCAAAAGTGGTCATGTAGTCCTTGAGCATGTGGCCAAGACCACCAGCCAGACACTTGGGACAGAATTCTCTGTGGTAGCTTGGAGACCTTCCCATCTCTTGTCCTGTTCCTGGCAATTGGTAGTTCTCGCCAAGAGCAGTAGCGGATGGCCTGTATGCCATGATAGGTCATGTTGTCGTAATAGCCTCTCTCACTCTTCTTGAAGCAAGTTAGACTACTTGTGCCAACTACTCCCCTTGGAAGTCTGTTGCCATTGGTGTCTACTGTACTTATGCCACTTATAAAAACTGGATTTAGCTAGGTGAAAATGATTGGTGTCTGAAACTGCCATTTAACTCATAACTGACAACACTGAAAGTGTAAACAGGTCCCTGAAAAAGGACATGTCATCTGGCTTGCCTTATCCTACAGACTAACAAATCTGATTGCTGTGTTTAAACTTAACATAAAAAATTTCCCTGAACTAATGATTCATTGTGAGCAGATGCAATTATCTTTGAAAAGGAATGAATCATGTCACTAGGGCAGGATTTTTTTACTTTGCAGCTGCCTCCAATTAATATGTCTATCAATTCTGGGGTAATAAAAACATTTTAGTCCTACTGTATAGGTACTGTACTGTCATTCTTACATTCCACTTTGTGGCTGTAGTGATTAGTGGAAACCTCCCAGTTGAGCTTTGGCCATTGAAGCTGCCTGTCCTTGGAAACTAAACTTTAGAGAAAGCATACTTCAAAGTTGTAGTCCTTTTGAAAATATCTGGTATAGCAAGAGGGATGTTGTTAATGGTTTCTCTTAAAGGGTTTCCCCTAGGTTTGTTCCTTCTCTGGGATCCAGAGAAGTGGACTAAGCAGTTTTTCACCACTTTAATGATGGAGGAAGCTGAATCTTTAACAAATAGGTCTTTTCATTTGACTGCAGGGTGTGTGATTTAAATAGGTATTAAAGGAGGGTTCTAAGCAATCTGAATGAGAATCACTTTTCTTCTCCGTCATTCAGGTTTCACTTGTTTGCAACCTGGGTTGTCATAGTCCAGTTCACCATATAGTTTTCCAAGCTAATGAATATTTTTTAATGTGTGAAAACCATAAGCAAAACCTATACCTTTTTCGGTGCTTTATATACCAGAAAAAGAGCACATATGTTTTCCCTCCTCTTCACTCTGGTAACCTGAATATGGTGATGTGGTGTACTTTCCTCTCTGCCCTCTTCTGTCTTCCAGTCTCCTCCACAACAAAAAATCATGTGGTGTGACTTATCACATCTCTTAGTATAATGAAAAGTAAATCAGATTGAGAATAATTGTTCAAGAATTAGGTGACACATACAACAAATACTGCCCCAAGGCAGTCATGGTTGGGGAATACATGCAATCAGAAGTTTGTCATCTTCTGTTTTCTTGGAACTGCTGTTCGTATATGTATAATAAATTGATGAGTCAGCAAGCCATAAGGGTGACAACACAGTAGATGTTAGACCTATGAGTTCCTTTTGGAAAGTGTAATCACTGTGGCTTTCTTGAAAACTATTTGCGTTACTGAAGTGATGCAAAGCTGGTAAGGTGTAATGAAAGTTTCAGTGTGTTTCACAACAACAAACTACCTCAACAGCACTTAAAAGGAGAATGTTGGCATAGATTTCAAGGGTCCAGGTCTAGGCAGAGCAAGGAAGACATTGCAAAGCTCGCAGGGCTGACTTGTAATCCAGTAAGCTTTGACTTGACAGGTGTGTGAGACATGTGAGAGGGAGGTGTACCTGTAGTGACGGTTGCGGGGTAGGGTATTGTCTCTCCCATCCTCAGATGCCTTGACATATGGAGAGAGCAGCGCTGCCTTTGTGTTCTAGCTGGAAGCAACTGACCGTAGTTTAACAAGGAAGTCTGATGTCATAAGAAGTCCAGCTCATTTGTAGCAGTTACCCCGTCTAGAAAAGAACATACCACTGCCTGATACAGCTTGGTCTCCTGCTGGGTAGCAAGTCCATTCCACTGTAAGCTCACAATAACATTGGCAATTTACTGCATTAGTTGATGGTTAGTAAAATATTGAGATGAACTCCTGCGATGAGAACATTGCCTAAAATGAAGATTAAGAAGGAAACTAAGCAGATTACAGGGGTGTTAACAATTGGCTTGCATTCTGGGAGAAAGGGGAGGGCATTGTGTGTGTCCGTGTCCTAAAAGGTTTGCTTTGTGATTTTTAAAGCTTGGTTATTGCTGACGAAGAAAGGAAATATACAATGAAGTTGCCTTTGGAAAAGCAGAGGGGAATAAGAATGGCATTTAGAGGATGAAGCATCCATCAAACATATTGATGTTTGAACACCTGTAGTTGTAATTAACAGCAATAAACTGTTGGAGGTGGGGAAGAATAGAAAGGGGATTGATCTATAATGGCATGGAGTAAGGGGGTGGGTTGATTAGTGCAGTGTGGGGTATTTTTGACCTTTGTACAGGGATTGTCATATAAACACACGAGTTAATTGTCAGACTGCCTCAGTGATCAAAGTCAGGTAATACAGTGCTTTTGTGTGAGCTTTAATGTGATGGTCTGTGATGGGGATATGTAGCATTTGTTTATGGAAGGGCAAAACCCACACTGAAAATTACTAAGGAGTTGCTATTTTTCCTTTTCCCAGTGAGAGAACGAGAGGAAAATACATAATGTTTAATGCGACTTCAAAAAAATTTGTTAATCACAATGTAAGAAAGCCAGACAGTTTCTTGTACCACCAGTATTGCGCTGTTCTCTTTGGCATTTTAATAGATAATTAATCTTGATTTTGTTGGATTTAAGTGTTTTATTTTTTGGCACATGTGCACAACCTATTATACCATAAATCCAAAACTTTTCAGCAAATGTCATCTCAATTGTTCCCTACAGCATAGACTACTAGTAGTAAAACAGTCGAGGTCAGGAACTTGGATTCTTTAACCGCTGGATTCAAGGAAACCAATTTATTCTCTTGCAGCAGAAATAGGTAATTTCTTTTGGAACTATATCATATTGGCAGCCAAACTCAGAAAGCCATAATTGCCTTAATGCAATAGGTTTTGTGGGTGTATTAATCTGTCTTAATTAAAATGTTGCGCCCCACTGATAGACATGCAGTGAATATCTAGGTATATAGTAATCTGTTCCTTTACAAGTGTGAGTTCATCTTTGTTCACTCAGTGTTAGGTCTGTGTCTTGTATCATAAAATCGATAAAAGTATTCTTTGTACTTGCGTCAGTTAAGGGATTTAGAGCAGTTTGCCTAGGATTGTATAAAATGACCTTCATATCGAATGATCCTGAATCGGCAAGTAGGGGTTCTTGGTAGCTTTCTTGTGGCTATTTGTGCTGTGAAAGCTAGATAGAAAATCACATCTTAAAGCATCTTGCAACTGAAACCTTAAATTAAATGCATGTAAAGCTGGAAGGAGCATTTGCAATATCCTGTTTTGGAAATGAATGTTGGAGGTTTCTTGGTATTTATCATGTTACTGGGTATTTAGTAGAGTGTGTTGAATCTTTTCTCCAGATTGTTCAGAAGGCATGTTAACTAGACATCAGAATATATAGTAGCGTTTATTACAACACGAAAAGATTTATCCAGCATTGCCTGGGTCTTTAATGCAATTATTTTTTCTATTTTGGACAATACAATGAAAATGCGCACACTTAATTTAAATCATTGACTTGGGGTGGGCGTGGTGCTGGGAATGAGCGGTTCAGTGTGCCGGCTGCCCTGGGCTATCCCAGCTCGACTTTGGTGTGGGACATGCTGACACCTTGTAAGAGAGGCTGAAAGGAGCACTGTTCTCTAGTCCGAAAAGAAAGCTTCTCAGTTCAATGCTACTCTCTGTCTCTGGTGCCATTCAAGAAGACCAGGCCAATCGGGGGATGATCTCTGGCCAAGGAGGCCAGCAGCCACCATTCCTTGGCTCAACCCTTAGCGGGCTTTGTTCCTGTTACCACCGCTGGGATGCTTCTCTGGCACTTGCAAAGGCAAGCGCTTGCACGTTGGCCCTTCTGCACCCGCTGGGCCTACTGCCAAGGAAAGGACACAACATTGTGGCTACGTCTACACGTGAAGCCTACATCGAAGTAGCTTGTTTCGATGTAGCAACATCGAAATAGGCTATTTCGATGAATAACGTTTACACGTCCTCCAGGGCTGGCAACGTCGATGTTCAACTTCGACGATGCGCAGCACTGCATCGAAATAGGCGCTGCGAGGGAACGTCTACACGCCAAAGTAGCACACATCGAAATAAGGGTGCCAGGCACAGCTGCAGACAGGGTCACAGGGCGGACTCAACAGCAAGCCGCTCCCTTAAAGGGCCCCTCCCAGACACAGTTGCACTAAACAACACAAGATCCACAGAGCCGACAACTGGTTGCAGACCCTGTGCATGCAGCATGGATCCCCAGCTGCAGCAGCAGCAGCCAGAAGCCCTGGGCTAAGGGCTGCTGCCCACGGTGACCATAGAGCCCTGCAGGGGCTGGAGAGAGCGTCTCTCAACCCCTCAGCTGATGGCCGCCATGGCGGACCCCGCTATTTCGAAGTTGCGGGACGCGCAATGACTACACAGTCCCTACTTCGACGTTGAACGTCGAAGTAGGGCACTATCCCCATCTCCTGATGAGGATAGCGACTTCGATGTCTCGCCACCTAACGTCGAAGTTAACTTCGAAATAGCGCCCGACGCGTGTAGCTGTGACGGGCGCTATTTCGAAGTTAGTGCCGCTACTTCGAAGTAGCGTGCACGTGTAGACGCGGCTTGTGAGCGGCTTTGGTGGCCTTGTCTCATCATGGCTCTTGAGCCTGTTCTGGTGCAAGTGCTGTCTCAGTACCTGTCTATGCATGCTGTTGAACCACTGATATCCTGTCAATGTCTCTGTGGATAGCTGGGAGCCTGAAGGTCAGGAGAATCCTATCCAGAGAGAATCCTCTTCCTCCTCCCTGGATAAGGCTGTTGTGAGCTTGTCTTCCCCTCTCTCTGCCTTGATGCAAAGGCACACCAGGGCCATTTATCCCAAGTTTTCTACAGCCTCAGTGTCCCTGAGGAAGTGGTGGTGGAAGATGCAAACCTTGTAGTGGACATTTTGGCCCCTGAGGGCCCATCCAGAGTGGACATACCCCTCATCAAAACTGTCCAGTCTAACACTAGGGTGTTATGGTAGACAACAACTGCTGTCCCTGGACAGCAAAAGGAGTAGAGGGGGATCACTTTGTTTCCCCAGCAGGGGTATGAGCACTTATTAACCCATCTGCCTACCTGGTCACTCGTGGCAGAGGCAGCTGCGGCCAGACCTTAAGAACAAGGGCGCCAGAAGCTGAACCTCTTTGTCCATAAGGTCTACATGAACAGTGGGTTCCAGCATCTCCTCTCTAATCAGCCAGCGCAGGTAAGCTGCTGCACCTATGACCCTTGGCACACACTGTCAGAGGTCCGGGAGCTGCTCCCTGTAGATTCGTGCTCGGAATTTATGGCTGTTCTGGAAGAGGGCAACCTCCCTCAAGGTGGCTGTGGACTGGGTCAACTCAACCACTAGGTCAATAGCCACTGTGATCGCCGTGGGGCACAATTATCCCCTCCCTGGATCCCAGAGACTTGTGTGCCACCCTTGACCCTCAAGACGCATACTTCCACATCTCCATCTTCGAGAGCCACTGGCATTTCCTCTGCTTTGTGATAGGTCAGGAACATTACCTGTTTAGTGGTCCTTCTCTTTGGCCTATCAGCAGCTTCCAGGGTGTTGACTAAATGCCTGTCAGTTGTGGGGCATACCTGCAGCATCGAGGCATCCAAATTTTCCTGCACCTCGACAACTGGCTGGTTAAGTGCACTTCCACTTGCAATGCCACGTCGCAGAACTATTGTCCACATGCTGTGCTCTAGACATGCTAGTGCATGACACAAGGTCCATGTTAGCACTGATACAAAGAATAAGAGGTCTAGACACCAGGACATGGAGGGAAGGGTAAACTGGCCTGCTAAACCCAGGGTTGTGAGCTCAATCCTTGAGGAGGCCATTTAGGGGTCTTGGGCAAATAGATTTAAAAAAAAATCTGTCTAATGGTGATAGGTCTTGCTGTGAGAGCAGGGGATTGGACTCAGTTACCTCTGAAGGTCACTTCCAGAGTGTGTGTGTGTGTGTGTGTGTGTGTGTGTGTAATATCTCCATATATTTGACCATCAGAGTGTTTGCTCACCAGGGAAAGGTTCTGAGCTCAGGCTGACTTCACTGAGGGGGGCGTTTCCTGATTCTTCATGATAACAGTCAAAATGTGCCTGTACCTCCTGGGGCACATGGTGGTGTGTGCTTATGTCATATGCTATTGCAGATTTCATATGCATCCTCTGCAAATATAGCTGGACTTGGTCTTCTCCCAGACCAGAGATTGTTTGGACAAGGTTCTTTTAATCCATGACACTGTACGTACCTCTCTTTGAAGGTGGACCATTCAGTGGAAGGTCCTTCAAGGAGTCCTGTTCCAGAGCTATCTTCCTACTGTGGAGCTGATGCCAGACACTGGATCTTGCCTAGGGAGCCCACCTTGCAGATGTCAAGACTAAGGGACTGTGGTCTCCAGGGGAGATGGCACTGCATATCAACAGCGAAGAGCTCAGAGCAGTGCATTGTGTAAATAGTGTTTAGCTCCCACCTGCCGGCCAAGGTGCTCAGAGTCCTCTTGGACAATGTGGCCTTGATGTTTTACATCAACAGGCACGCTGTGGGACTTCTATATCGAATGCAATGTCAGCCTGGAAACTTATCACTTTCCAGGTGAGAGAACTAACTCTCTCATGGACTGCTTGAATCAAGACTTGTCTTCTCACCATGAGTGGATGCTGAACGTGGAGGTGGCCCATGTGATCTTCTAGAAGTGGGGCACTCAACGAATGAATCTATTTGAATCAAGAACCGCCGTTTGCCTTAGTTCTGCTCCAGGAAGGGGCCTAGGCTCAGGATCAGAAGCCTTCCTCTTGTTGTGGGTGGGAGATGAGAGGGATCGGGAAAAATGCGTACATCACATCAGCAAGATCCTGCAAAAAATCAAGAGAGACAAGGCCATGGTCATCAGGATTGCCCCTTTGTGGCCTCAATAGCATTGGTTCTGGACTGTATCAAGTCTAGCAACGATCCCCCCCCATGGCCGTTGCGGATCCAGCCACAACTCCCGTCACAGGATCACAGTCATCTCCTACACCCCAGCTTCTCACCTCTCTGCCTTATGGCATGGATGCTGCGTGACTGAGCCCTGAGTAAAAGACCAATTTGGAGAGAATCCACCAGGTCCTTTTCGAGAGCAGGAAACCCTTGACCCATCAGAGCTGCATGGCTAATGGGCAAAGTTCTGACACTGGGCAACTATTTGAGGCATTTCCTCCTTGGATGGTATGATCCAGTCAATCCTGCATTATCTGCTCCACTTGAAGAACCAGAGTCTAGTGCATTCTTGGCTCTAGGAATACCTGGCGTCTGTTTTCTGCCTTCTGTCCCTGGCACAAGGTCACATGGTCTTCTCTCGTGACATGATGGACAGATTCCTTTAGAGGCCTGGAGTGGCTTTTTCCTCAGGTCAGGCCTCCAGTACCTCTATGGGTCTTGAACTTAGTCCTGGTCAAGCCCACAGGGCTTCCCTTCGAGCCTCTAGTTCCCCTGATCCTGGTTGCACCTGTCCTGAAAAGTGACCTTCCTCGTGGCGATGTTCAGCTTTGACCTCACCGAGCCTTCCTTCCAAAGGCGGTGTCTGCTTTCCACATGGGCTGGAACATCGTCCTGCCAGACCTCTGTCCCCAGAGGCACTCGTCCATCTAAGACAGGCACTGGCCTTTTCCCAAGATAGAGCTAGGCCGTTCCAGAAAACTACTCACTTGTTTGTCTCTACAGCAGAGTGGATGAAGGGCCAGTCTGTCTCCACCCAGAGACTTTCAAGCTGGATCACCTTGTGCACCCGCTGTGACTTCACTGGTACCTCCCTCCTCAGCCACTTCCTGTGAGAGCCTTTGGGCCCATGCATATGCCTCATCAGCAACGTTCCTGGCTCACGTGCCAAGCCAGGACATCTGTCAGGCAGCTACATGGTCAACAGTGCACCCTTTGGCCACACACTCTGCCCTCATTTCTTGGTCCAGAGAGGACGCGTGTTTCATCAACCCTGTGCTTATACCTTCTCGTTCCTGAACACTACATGCTTCTGAGCAGATACTGCTGGTGTCGCCTGTTGTGGGATGGACATGAGGAAGTGCTGGAAGAAAAGACAGTTACCTGTTCTGGAACGGGCTCTTTGAGGGGTGTCACACCATTCCATGTCTTGCCCTCTTTGCCACTGTCAAAGTTTCCAACAAGAAGGGACTGGCGGTGAGGGCAGTACACAGTGCCCCTTATGCGCTGCTGCGGAACCACCACTCCAGGAGTGACTGGAGGTGCTCCCCTAGGGGTACTGCTAGGGAAAAAACTTCTGGGATGGGATGGGATGGCTTGAAAACATCTCACGTATGTGTCAAAGAACCCCAATTACGGAACAGGTAAGTGTCTTTTCTGGATGGTGTATACAGGCTTGCTCTGTAATACAGTACCAGCCTGGTAAATAGAGTCACTTGATTACACCGTGCGGTTTTGCTAAGTAAAATAAGCTCTCTGTTGTAATGTTTGGTTTGTTTCTAATATTTACATGACAATGATTTGTAAACCCATTAAAACTTCCTAACTCAACAGTTTCTGAATGCTCCAGTTGGAGTGGCAGAGGGAGAAAAGTGGAGCATAGGCAAAACTGGAGAGAGTTGAGGTGAGATTTGAAGAGAGACGTATGTAGTAGAAAGTGGAAGATTGTATTACATGCTCAGGGCAGCAAGGGAGACATTTGACCCCGAAGGCTGGGTAGGTGTATTTATGGCCCAAAAGCCATGATCTAGTGCTAGATGGAGGGGTCAGGAAAGCTCATGGATGACTGTTGAATAAGTGACAGTAGGAAGAGGGCTTTAGAACAGTGAAAGGCACATCAGAAGCTGCTTCTGAAATGAATGGAGAGTGAGGGGGCGTGCATGAAGGGGAGGCTGATGTTTACCCTGCCTGTGAGCAGAATCTGGGGAACTGCAATAATAAACATGGATTTCTGGATGGTGTCTGGAAAACAGCCACATTGGGGAGGAAGTGCTGGAGAGTCTTTGATTGCAGAATGTCTTGTACAGTACTAAGTGCTTAATGGATAGTGATGAGAATGGACCAAACCCTGAGATGAGTGCTGTGCTTTTATTGAACAGATTGTCTCCTGCCATCAGTGATAGCTGTCGTTGGGCTAGGCTGCCAGACTACATCTCAGGGGTGTGGTGTTGCAGAACAGTGTTAGTGCTAGAGAAGGAGGCTGTCCTTCGTTTACTGATAGGATAAGTACTAATTGGCCCAAACCATGTCCTGTAGCCTTGACCTGAAGGGATCTGCCTTGGGAATGAGAGGATAGTCCCATATCCAAAGCCAGTGACTGTGTGCTGCAAACACACTGAGGGACTGGGAACACCAACTCCCTTCCCAACACTGCCAGATGGTAACCACTTTGGGCCACTGCCTGTCTTGGCTGGATTTGAACTATTAACTAGAAGCCAAGAACTCGTCTCTCCTCAACAATATCCTACCTCTTCCAACTTCATCCTGTCTTGGGGCCTGTAGCAGGCATAGGCAAGCTGAAGGAGCAAGGTTCTGAATATGTCTGGCTATCTGACATCTTTCACAATGAGCTGCAAGTGGCTGTTGGTCTGCATGCTCTTTCTGGAAGGAAAGACAGGCTCCTGGGAGAAGGCTCCCAAATCTGGTCCATCTGCCTCTGCGAGTGAAGGTTGGAATATGTTACTAAGCAGTGATGGTGTTCACAATAGCAAGGAAAAGGGCTGGGCTCTTGGCTGCACCAGACTGGGGGCTGGGGTGCCATATGTAGGAGAATTAGGGGTTGGGTTGCTGGCCCAGGATAGCTGGAGCACAGCATGCTCTGGTTATGCAACTTTATGCACCCTTCACTTGATGGGGCCAGGGCTGATACATGGTATAAAGCCAGCTTTACACCACCTAGGGATTCACACGTGCAAAACCAGTCCTCAGCTGGCTTTTAAAACTAGATTTCTGTACCCTTTGCCCTGCTCAGGTAGAGCAAAGAGGCAGGGCCTGATTGGGTCTGAGGTTTTTAAACCTTTCCCCTTATTTTTCTTCTGGAAAATGTTTGTTTGTATAGCAGCAGGATGCGTGGCCTTTTCTCTTCCCCGCCCACCTCTTTTATATAGAAGATATTCTTAAGAAACCATTGACAGAGCTGTGCCCTTATTCTGTGAACTGCTCCGGCACATGGGCTGTGGCTGCACTTGTTAAGCGGCTCACCACAGTCTGCCTCCAGCATCTCATCTCTTCGTGCAACCTGGGGCTGCTCCCTTTACCTGTTAGTCATTGCTGTATGCTGTGATGGAGCACAGTCCAGCTGCTGTGCTGAGATTTGCCTCTTAGATATAATTTCCCTATACTTGGCATTTCATAATGTTTGGCTCCTGGTGGCTTTGTTTTGAAAGCTCACGACGAAGTTCAATGAAAGCTTTCCTGTCCATCTTTAAGGCAAAACAGGAGGGAGATGATTTTGGAGGTGTGCATGCAGCATTGTCCTTTCCCTCTATAGGCATCTTGTCTTGCCCCACATTTAACTTCTCAGTGTTTTACTTCCACTTTAAATCAATGGAAAGGCACAGGGGGAGTTGGATGCAGATTGATTGTGTGACTTCAGGGAGTGCTTGCATTCTTTAAATGAGCTGCAGCTGTTGAACTCATGGCACCTTGGTCTTCCTCTTATGTTGGCCACTTGACGGTAACCCTCCAACCCGAACCCGTTAATATTGGCCTGACAGGGCCAGGTTTGCAGCAGGAACTTGCTAGAAACTATTAATCATTTGTCATTTCTGACACTGGTGGTACAGCCGTTTTGTTAAAGTAACACACTTTCCTTGGTTCTGAACAGCTGTTTTACACAGTGCATTGGGGATGGCCTGCAGGGAGACTTAATAGGAAAAAGCAAAAGTAAATAAGACATTGGCATGTCTGTTAATCCTATATTGTTTGCAGGTGGTGAGTTAGTGGTATTGCATGTTCCATTAAAATAGTGCTTGCCCTCATTCACACAGCTGTGATAGCAAAGCACCTCGGCATTTCACAAGTGCTTGTAAATCTAATAACACCAAGTCAGAAGTATTGATAAGTAATTGATGAGGGGTGAAAAGTAGAGGGGTGAAGTGATTTGGTCAAGGTCAGTCAGTCAGTGGCAGAGCAAAAGACTAGCACCCAGGGCTTTTGACTACCAATGCTTTGATCTAACCATTAGACCATACCTCCTCACTGTCGGGAAAGGTGGGCCAAAGAACTAGAGCACCTCACTGGATGTTACTGTGCTCCTTGTCTTACAACTATACAACAAAACATGTTGGTTTCCTGTATGCTGCTGTGCAGAGTAAGGTCAACTAAGGCACAGGGTCAGTGTGTTGCCATCTGAGGAGGTGACAGTGGAATCTTCAGCCTGATAAGTGTCAGCAGTGACAGTTCCTTTTGTTATTCACCCAGCTATCTACCCAAGTCATCTGTGGCCATCTCAGAAGGCATTACGAAGGCAACAGGACAACTGTGCTCATGGTTTTTTTAAATGGAGTTTTTCTAATGGCCTGCAGTGCAGCCATGGTCAACTTCAGACTGTGTCCCATTAGACTGTTGAGTGTCCCCTGACTGACTTCAGCTGCAGGCTCCCTGCTCTCCACCTGGCTGATGGTGCTTTTAAATGGCTGGGAATGTTGTGCGTACACCGAAGAGGGTGCTGCTGGATTGAAGTTGGAACATTTTCGCTACCAGTGTGAAGAGGCGCATCACATGTGTGCCTCTGTCAGTTTTGCAAACAAGATTGGATTGGTCACGTATGCCCTTCGGTCCATCTCAGTGCCGACACATGGCAAATGCACATGCCTGACTTGTATAGGGAGCGGCTCACAGTACTGAAAATTCAGACCTGATGATTGGGTGTGAAGCTGTCCACTTCCCATGGGTAGGCAGAGTCTGAGTGCTGATGACCTTCGTGGCACGGCAGAGCAGACAGGGTCGCAGCAGAGGCCTCGCTGGAGGCTTCCCAACAGCTGAATGGGCAGTTCTACCTGTACTTTGTTGGGCTCAGGGACTCTGGCTGAGCGGGGAAAGAGTGTCATCTAAAATACATAAGAATGTTGGAGGTTGTTGGCTCTTTGGCTGTTCCAGGAGAAGAAACTAGCTCCTGTTCCTACGTTGGGGCCACTGCTGGGGCTGTATAGTTTTATGCCGCTGTTTCTGTATTAATCAGGAGAAGCTGGTGGCAGCCCTATTCCATTGATTCTTTTTCTCCCTTGCCGGCCATACTAACCATTCCATCTCAGATTTGTGTCTGCTCCTGGGCTACTGGAATGCTGTCTCCTTCAGACTTCGGCTGTCTCAGCAGAGCAAGCGGAAGAGCAACTTTCCTCATGGCCAAAGCCGTGTCCCATCAGACGCTATGCTGGGATGCTGTCTGCTGCTGACTTCCCAGCAGAATAGAGCAGAAGGTCCACTGCCTTTGCTTTCAATCAGGAAGTGGGGCAGAGACTGTTACAGAGCAAAATGCTACTTCAATTGAAACCTAATCTGTTTTTAGAGGACTCCCCCCACTCACTCCAAAACCAAGTTTACTTTTTAAACAGTCCTGCCCTGAAAAGTCTCTCTCAGGGGTGTCTTGTTCTCGTTTAATCGTGTTGAGGTTTTCCCTCACTGCAGTTCTGGAAGCTCCATAGTTCTCTGAATTGTACATTTTTAGTCCAAAATGCTCTGGTGTCTCCCCTCTTCAGAATCTCAAAGAGCATTCCACAGGGAAGAATTTAAAAAACAACATATGAGCTTTAAACAATTTACTCTGAGAGTAATTGGGTTTATACAACAGTTCATAAACCTTTAGCTGGTAAAAATCAAAGTATCATAATCTGAAAAGCAGATGGAGGAGGCAGCAGGGGGAGGGGTCAGGGTGAAGGCTTATAGAGTTTTCAAAGACAAATTGTTTAATTCCGTCACAAGCTAGGAAAATAAATAGTCCCACTGCTAGATCGAAAACAGAAACATGCTAGACTGAAACTTTAGCAGCTTTAAAGCATTGTTCATTCCACAATAAAGAAATCAAAAGGACCTTGGTGGAAATATGTGATCGAGTTTATGAGAAATGAAAGGCGAAAACTTCAAAACCGCAAATTCGGACTGAATTTTAAAGCTCTCCTCTCCCACTGCAGCTAAACTGTGTGTAGCAGATTCAAAGCTTGAAGCCATGCTTTGCCTATGTAATGAAGTCTGCATTTGTACCCTGTCTTAATGCCACTCAATGGCATTTAGTCAACCCATGCTCTTGCCAGTGCTGGTCTTGCTTTAGTTGGGTTAACAGACTGATGAGATCACCTCTAATTTGTGTATCAAGCTGGTTTGTATCACATAGTTCAAAAAAACAACACATAGAAAGCAACAAAACCCTCTTTATATTTTCTTATTGGACATCAAAAGCTTGCATTATAAACAGTGTGCTCTGCCCAGTGAAAGCAATGTTTTCTTGCTAAAAGCCATTAGCTCAGCCAGTAAACAGTAAAATTGAGTTCTCCTTGTTGGTGTTCGGTTTTCATTTATTATGGCATGCTAGTAGGAACAATGTAGTTCGTCCATTTCTCCAGCAGGAAAATGTTGATGGTTAAATCTCTTTTTAAACTAAGTTGGAACTAGATGCTTTGCCGGTGAATGGGTTTATTCTCTGTTCTTTATGCACACCCCCTCAACCCCCCCCCCCCCCGCCCTTCTGCCCCTTCTATTCCTCAAAAGCCAAACAGCAAGAATAGTCAAGATTCAAACTTCAAAGATGAGGAACTCTGGAAAAATGAAAAATGTAACTTAATTGGTTTCCCTTTTGGTAACAGTTCACCGTACATTGGCAGCTCACGTGGGCTGGCATTTACAAAGTCATGTGAGGAAGATGCCCAAATCCCATTTGCTTTAAAAGGAGTTGGGTGCCTAATTTCCTCAGGGAGCTTTAAAACCTGAGCCATAATCGTGAATTAGAAGTGAGGGATGGGAATTCCATGCAACAGTACTCACATGGTGGAGTCCCCAGCCTGAAGGAAGACTTAAAACCTTGAAATCACCCTAGTGTGAACATGAGAATTTGATCAGGGAAGCCATGCTGGACATGCGCCACATTTCTGTATTTAGGGGAATTAAAGAAGGTGACAGAACTACTCTCCTTCTTTTGGTTGCCCTCAACTCAGTATTCTTGAAAAGACTAAAAGCAACATTGTCTGATTTAAGGTGTGTACTGCCTTCAGTTTGGATGTGCTGGAGCAGGTTCAGCAGAGGACAACAAAAATGATTAAGGGCCTGGAGCACATGACCTATGAGGAGAGGCTGAGGGATTTGGGCTTGTTTGGTTTACAGAAGAGAAGACTGAGAGGTGATTTAATAGCAGCCTTCAACTTCCTGAAGGGGAGCTCTAAAGAGGATGGAGAGAGGCTGTTCTCAGTGGTGTCAGATAGCAGAACAAGGAGCAATGGTCTGAAGTTACAGAGGGAGAGGTGTAGGTTGGATGTTAGGAAAAACTATTTCACCAGGAGGGTGGTGAGGCACTGGAAAGTGTTGCCTAGAGAAGTGGTGGATTCTCCATTCCTAGAGGTTTTTTAAGTCCTGGCTCAACAAGGTCTTGGCTGGGCTGTCTTAGTGGGGGTTGATCCTGCTTGAAGCAGGAGGCTGGACTACATGACCTCCTGAGGTCCTTTTCAGCCCTGTGATTCTGTGGTTCAGTTTTCACGTTGCGGATTGTATCAGTAACTGCTAGGCAGTGCACACTTCTGTGGTCTTTCATGCAAAGACCATTCCCAGACATGTAAACATTTAAAACTGATGCCAAGCAGTTGGAAAGGAAGAAGGAGAGTCAAGGAAGAAGAGAGGTTTTTGTTTGATCTTGGAAAATGCATTGAATGTTAATGTGGAAGAGCGATCGAAAAACTGTACTGATACGAGGAATGAATGGCAATGTGGTCTCAGACATTTGTTCAAACATTGAAAATACAAAAATAAAACAAAAACCTGAAGTTGTGACAGATGGGGGTTCATGCTGCTCAAACCTCTCAGAGGAAGGAGGAACACAGACCCGTAAACCTCATTGTGGAAATTCAAAATTTCTGATGTGGCTGCCATCAGTCTCATGCTTGTGCCGCTGAAAGAGGAGGGCTGATGGAACAACTTTCCATCATAGTGTCCTTGCTTCCCTCGGGCCCTCCTTCTTTCTCCTGCCTTTCTGCAGCTGTTTCCTGCTCCTTTGCTCTCTTCTCATCTCAGGGCACTATGTAGTTGTTAGTAATAGCAATGGTTTCCTCGCAGGCTGCCAGCATTACTCCATGTGGAATCACGGGAGTGTAATCTGCTCACTCCCACCCTTCCTCCCCCTTCTCCAAAGGCTGTCTGTCTCCACGCTGCTCTTTGTGCACGTGCTATAGTATTTTAGTTGCAGACTGACTTGGTCTGCAGTTCTATGCATATGGAGTCATTTTCTGTGTCTGTTAATTTAGCCTCTTCCCCACTGATCCTTTGCTTCTGTGTCTGCTGCAGCATTTACGTCCCTTTGAAATGCCAATGGAACACGGGGAAGTTGGTTTCCTAGATACACCCGATGTGCTAGTCAGCAGCTGTGTGGATGCTAATTGAAATGCTAGCTAGCACGTTCTAGCTTGCAAGTCATGCAGGTGCACTTCCTGTAGCTTTTCTGGCTTTTTAATCTGTGGAGAAAATCTTATCTTGTAAGCAGCGAATACTTTGTGCCACCTTCAGATGGCTGGTGAAGTTCTTTTTTTTTCCAACCAGTGCAGTTGGATTTACTCATCAGCATCAATTGGGGGGAGAGAGGTTTTTGTGTTGGAGGTATCTTCACCCTATCAGATGTTAAAGCATGTCCTGTTTCAGGATGTCACAAGCCAGGTGAACAAAATTTACCGCTGCAGCTGGAATAGCCTTTAACAAACACATGTCCTCCTGGTAGGATACTTCTGAAACCTGATAGTTATCAAATCGCAATCCTAATAAAACGAAGTTCCAAATGCAGTTGCCTGGGTAATTCTGTCAGCTTGTAGATGGGGGGAATTGTAAAGTATATCAACTGTCTTCCCAGAAGTGGGGACGCAACACAGTCAGAGTTGCCTGAGGTGTAGTAAAATAGAGAAATTGACACAACTCACAGCCATTTCGCCTGTGCCTGGCCTCTAGCAGTAGAGACCTAGGTGTAATCTGACTGCAAACAGATATTGAGAGTAACAACAGTGCAGGCAACTAGTGTGAAAATATCTCAAATGTGTACTTAATAGAGCGGTAATAAGATTGAGAAGTCAAATAACACTGAACAGTTGCTCGATCGTAGCGAGTTACAGGTCAGAGTGATAAGGGAAGGAATGGGGGAACACAATGGATGATGACCAGTCAGAGAAATGTAGGGTTTCTGACTTTCCAATCACACAGTTGAACACCCTGATGTCACCCCTGCCTTGCCCTGCCCACCCGCACTCCATTACCTCTTCTCTATCTAGCTTGCTCACCCCTTTCTCTCTCACCCACTGGGGTGGGGTGAGGCTCTAGTTGGGGAGTGCGCTCTGTGGTGGGTCTGGGGATGAAAGATGGGTTGGGGCACGAGAAGGGGAGAGGGCATGTGTTCTGCGTTGTTCTCATGTCGGACGGCTCCCTGAAAGCAGTGTGGTGTCCCTCGCCTTCTTAATGGAGGTGCAGGGAGGTAAGTCTGCACATTACCTCTGCTTGCAGGCACTGTCCCACAACTTCCTTTGGCTGCAGTTTGCAGCCAATGAGAACTGCAGAGCCAGCACTTGGGCAGGGCAGGGGCAGTGCATAGAGGCCTTAAGGCTATCTCTCTGCCTAGGACACAAGGGACATCAATGATTTAGGTAATGGCATAGAGAGTATGCTTTTAATCAAGCGTTCAAGTACATAAAAGGGTATTTCATGGGGGAGGGAGAAAAATTATTTTCCTTGGCCTCTGATGGTAAGACAAGAAGCAATGGACTTAAATTGGAGCAAGGGAGGTTTAGGCTGGACATCAGGAAAATCTTCCTAACTGTCAGGGTGGTCAAACCCTGGAATAAATTGCCCAGGGTGGTTGTAGAATCTTCATAATTGGAGATATTGAAAAACAGGTTGAATAAATATCTAACATGGATAATCGAGCTGGCACTTGGTCCTGCCATGTGGACAGGGGATTGGACTTAATGATCTCTCCAAGTCCCTTCCAATGCTATGATTCTGTGACATTTGCTGCTTCTTGGGAGCTGTGATAAGCCAGCCAGGGAGCCTGTCAGCTCTGTGCCAACTGTACTTCTAACAGCCATCAAAGTCCATTTTAAAACCAGACACCTGGCAGCCCTAGTTAGGAGAGGAAACAGCAAAGTGTAGTAACAAAGGAGGGAGGGGCAGAGTGTGGAGCCTTGGGTACTATAGGGATGAGTGCTGTACAGGACCCTGAAATTGGAAGCAGTCTGCAATAAACCTGTATCCCTAATACATTATGGTGGACTAGTGGTAATAAATACCCAGTTCTTATTGTGTTTTCCATCAGGGTACCAAAGGGAGTTTTCCAAGATCTTACCTTAGTTGGGAGCAAACTTCTGCTCACCTTTCCAGATGTGTAGTCTAAGAGGGTAGCTCTGTTAGTCTGTAGCTTCACAAATAACAAGCAGTCCTCTGACACCTTAAGGACTAACACATTTATTAGGTCTTTTTCCAGGTATGTATGATGAGACAGTGTTCGTAAATGCCACCCAGGAGAGAGAGGGAAAAGAGTGGGCATTGGTATACTAACTGCCCTGCTAGCGCATTAGCCATATTTTTGTCTCTTACTCAGCAAAACAACACTTTTGCAAACCGTGTTAGTGCACAGTGTGGCAGTAATACAGCTAACTGAACAAAACCACCCATTTGCAAGTCAAAGGCACCACTAAACCTTTGTTTTTAGAGCATGTTCAAAGAATGGGGAAACTTCAACCATCAGCTGTGCGAAAGAGTTAATGCTCACCACAACTGGACAGATTGGCAAGAGAGACTGACAATAAGTTAGGGCTAGAAGCATGAAGTGATCTTTAAATTACATGAATGCAAGAGAGTACAGTGTGTTTGTTTTTCACAGGAAGCTAGATCTTTGTAATGCACTGGCTATTAAATTTTAGAAGAAACTGAATTAAAACTCTGCAGTGTTTTGTAAAGGGAGTGTTAACCGTTCATAGAATTAATTAACCTAATTATTCTTGCTTGGTCTTCACCATCTACTGATCAGCCAGCATTCCCTTCACTGCCACTTAAGGGCTGAATTAATACACTAAAATGAAATTTAGTGTAAAATATGTTCTTCTAAAGGAAAGGAAAATTAATGGCAAGAAAAGGGGATTTTAATAGCTAACTTACAAATATAAAACCTAAATAAATGTGTGCAAAAATCAAAATGTTAACTAATACTCGTTATTACGTCCACTTAATCATGTTAGTAGTATGCTGTTATGTGAGATTATTCTATTTTTACTGCCATTTTATCCTTTTGAGCTTTTTTACTGCTAGTTTCCCTGTGCACTTCCTATGCTGATGTCTGATGCTTGAAGTTCCATTGACACCAATGACCTAGAAGAGTTTTTATGCAGAAGTAATGCATCCAATTTTTTACTAGCCCGTGAATACACTTAGGACTTCCAAGTTTCTTACAGGAGTTAGGTGTGCAACTGCTAAAGAAATTCAATGGGGTTGAGTGCCTAACTCCCTTAGGCGTCTAAGAATTACAGCCTTTCAAAATAAAAGCAGGCTGGAGGATCCAGGGAAGAAACAACCTGCATTGTTTTGGGGTTTTTGTTTTTCTTGCTGAACTGCACCAGTAATTAATGCTCAGTTGCCATTTCCATGACAAATCCTTTTCTCATAGATTTATAACTCAGCTGTTTGAATTTGTCAGGCTAACTCCGTGGAATGCAGGTTGTGAGCCCAGATGGGAAACCTTTGCGTAAAGAGAAAGCAAAGGAATAAATGTGTCAAAGTTTGTATTTAAGATAGGTGGCCACAAATAGGATCTGAAATCTCTCAACCACAATTTAGCTAGAGCGTTTAAATATTAAAAATTGGAAAACTAGTGCGCATAAAGTCTTTGGTATGCATGAAGATATTGTGTGGCTTTCCAGTGTGCTTGTCACTGTTGAGGCCGAACACTTGTAGTCATTTATTGTTCGGAATTGTAAAATGATGTATCTTTAAGAAGCAATAACTGCAGGCACAGTAACTCCTTGTTCTTGCTGTATGTTGCCAAAACTTGTCGATAAGCACACAGTCTTTACTTGATGGATAGGCCTGATACGTTATGAACACTTGCATTGTAATGCCTTACAAACATTGCTAATAGAATAATTGGGGCACCTTTCATTGCTATTGCTGGCGCCAGAGACCTGGGTCAGCAAGCTGCCAGACCATAGCATCTGGTGCTTTGTATTAACGGGAATGGCACAATGCATCGATCTGTTAAACCGCCTGGACCCGATTAAGTTCTTTTATGGGAAAAGGGAAGTGTTAACACATAATATAATGTCATATATTAACATATAATACCAACAGAAGTTGGTCCAGTAAAAGATATTACCTCACCCACCTTGTGTGTCTTATATCTTGGGACTTATAACAAAACTACAAACACCTTATATATTTGCATCACCCATATCATTACCTTCAGTGCATTCATCCCTGGATGTTGCAACATTTTCTTCAATAGTTGTTTGAAACTCAAATAGCTAACTTTGTCTTGTTCCCCAGGGTACAGTTGTACCTTTTGAAGCTTTAATGTTGCTCTGAGAAATATATTGAAGTTTGAGATCCCAGTGCACATTGAGTGCTGTAATCTAGCCAGCATTCTAAACCCAAACAGTGTTTATCAGGATATAATTGAGACTCCAATACCATAGAGAACAACGAGAATCTTGTGGCACCTTATAGACTAACAGATATTTTGGGGCATAAGCTTTCGTGGGCAAAGACCCGCTTCATCAGATGCATGAGTGGGGGCGTGGTTTCAGAGAGGTATTTAAAGAATGGGGTCGCAGAAAAAGGGAGGGCCAGAGCTGACTAGGTCTATTCAGCAAGGTGAAAATGGCCCATTATCAATAGTAGGTATCAAAAGCGGAAAAACAGGTCAAATCGGACAGGGGGTTATGAGCCATTTTCAGAGTCTGATGGGGAGATCTTAACACCCAGGGCAGAGAAGCTGCCTTTGCAAACTGCGAGCCGCTCCCAGTCTCTGTTTAATCCTTGGTTAATGGAGTCAAATTTGCAAATAAATTGCAGCTCAGAGATTTCTCTCTCCATTTGATTTTTGAAATTTCTTTGTTTCACGACTGCCACCCTTAAATCTGCTACTGAGGGGGGCAATCTTTTTTTCTTGCGGGGCAGGGGGCAGGGGGACTGGCATTTTTAAACCACTTTCCTGGTGCGTCTGTGCTCGTACCCATTCTGCAGACTTGGAAAGCAGGAGAGTGTGAACTCTGGCTCCAGTTTTTAAAATTACACTCTCCTTCTCTGGCGTCTTGGAACTCTTGTCTATAAATGTCAAACTGTGCTCTCATCTATTTTTTTCACATTGGCGTCTTTTGTGTCTTCTGTTAGGCTTCTGGTTTAAAGTTTCACTGTTTAAATAAGAAGAACAAAAAATTCAGCCCCTTGTGTTTGGTCTGATATAAAAAAATTCTGGTGATCCTTTGGGTAATGTGTGTTATGATGCATCCTAGATCCATACCTTTCCTGGTTGGTCAAGGTCATTTTCATGACAAAGGAATGAAATGAAGTGCTTTTGAGACATTTCTGGACGAAGCCATCATAGGAGCATTTTGTCTGTTACTGACCTGATCCCATTCTCCTCTTCTGGGGAAGACGGTTGGCAAGGTAGAGTTATGACAGTTCCGTTACTGTCAGGAGTCAGAGCCTCTCAGCACAGTCTTCCTGGTTTCTGACTTTTGTGTGGTGATGAAATTGTGCTAGTTCAGTTAGTTGATGAGCTCCTCTCATTGATGGGTGCAGGTCAGGGGTCACATCCACAACTGGCATAAGTTGACGTTGACATCAGTGGAGTGATGAGCATTTGCACCAATTGAGGATCTAGATTCAGGAATCCAGATTGAGTCTGTTTTGATCTGTCAGCTGTTTTCAGTAATGTGAGCAGTTCATACTCTTGGTGAATTGTTTGTGGTCTATGGCAGGGGTTCACTTTTTTTTTTTTTTTAAATCTGTGACCCCACCATAGAGGTGCTGATTGATTGTTCACGTCAAGACACATTGATAAGGAATACTGCAAGGTTCTGTGTCTGTTAAGCCCATAGGTGTGGGCTGTGTTTGCCCTAGTGTGCTGACACCCAGCCCTAGATTTCTTCCCCCATCCAGCAAATTTTGTCTATGGCTGAGCACATAATTCAGTGAGACTGGGTATTTTTGATGATGCTGAGCTGTCTGAAGCTCAGTCTGGGAAAGACCGAGGTGATGATCATAGGTTGGTGGACGTACCCTGAACAGTTGGCAGAGTATGTATCATTCCCTTTGAGGGGACAGTGCCTGTCCTTTGTTTTTCAGGTTTGTTGGACTCTTGTCTGCTCCTTGATGCAGCAGTTGTTAAGACCGTTTTGCCATCTGCGGTTGGCAAAAAGGAATACCACCTTTTCTGTGGGATGAAGACTGCGCTACCGTTGTCGTTTTGTCACCAAAATTACATCATTACATTCTGATCTTCAATGGTCTGCACCTTAAGATCAGTTGGAAGTTTAAGGGTGAAATCTGTGCCCTGTTGAAGTTATTGGAAGTTTTACTATTCACTTGAGGGGGGCCTGGATTTCATCCCTTCTCTTTCAGAACTAGATCCTGCTCCTCTTGTGGCTCCTCCAACTTCATTTCACCTTCTGACAATAAAAACTACAGCGTGACCCCAGGAGGCGGGTCCAATGTCTGAGCCTGCCCAAGCCCCACTGCCCGGTGGGTGATACACAAATAAATGTTAATCTTTAAGCTACCAAAGGACTCCTTGTTGTTTTTTGCTCAAAAAGACTAACACAGCTACCTCTCTGACATGTATTAATTATACTTTCCATACCAATTGGACATATCCATGGCCTGTCTTCTGCTTGCATGTGTTTTAAGGCTCATAAAAGACTGCTCAGAGACTAGAAAACCTTGAAAAATTTTTGCATGTGAATGGAACAGTACCATTTCTTTTAAAGCAAAACCTATTGGCTCCTTGTGTTCCTTTGGATAAAATGGTATTAGCCCTTTAATCAATGGCCTAAATCTCTTTGGAATGGAATGAATGGTCTCTTCGGATCTAGGCAAGATTTGAGAAGTTAAACTCATTGCAAAGTGCTTGGGAAACATCTACAGCCACACCTCAGCGAACAGGTCTTTCTCCTCAAGGAAGAAGCCTGGCTCTGAGGGTTATCTATCGGCATGCTACTAACTTGACTTTGCTTTGGTTTAATGAGCAGCTGGCATTTTCTAGTGGACTTTTCATTAGCAAGGTGTGGTTACATTCTTAGGCAGACCAGTAGCATGAAACATGTAAGTAGATTTGTTGCCTACTAAATGGTTATGGATGCCTTGGCTTTTGAGTAAATGCATTTTGCATCTATGACAGGACTATAGTAATAGTGTACTGCCTAGGGAAGGGAGCGAGGTAACATCAAGAATCTTTCTAGTTATTGTGAGTTTCCTTCTTTTATTGATACGTTTCATATCGTGCTTGGGGCTGTGCTAAATAGGTGCAAATGTAAAGTTAAAACTAGTTCCTGCCTGTTCTTCGTTTGTTTTTTTTTTTTCAAATCCGTTGCTTAAAGTCCTATTTTACTGAATGAAGTGAAAGAAAATTCAGATGTGTATGCCCAGTGTCTACTACTGGTAAACTCAGAGTTCATGCTATCTAGTTAAACACAATTCTGTGGAAAAATTACTCAGTAGCATTGCATTTGAAAACAGTGATATGAAGATCCTGCTGCATGTTGGGAAGCCTTTTGGTCTAAAAGTCTTTTCCATTTTCGATAGTGAGAAGAACTCTTTGGCTTCCACTCTGAATACACGGAAGACAAAAAGTATTTAGCAGACACTGGGCTAGAGTCCTCCTTCTGCCACTCCATTTCAATCACTGCTGTTGGTTGGGATTTTTGCTGTAAAATAGTTCAGTGAGTTTTGTAAATTGGAGTCGATTTCTCATAATTTGTATGATAGCCTTTCTCCTTGCAGGGTCTGTGGATTATAGTTAGTTAACTCTGCTAACTGGCGGTCTGGTTTACACAGACGTGCCCTTGAAGTCAGCAAAAGTAAGGGAAGCAAAACTTTTGTTGGGAATGAGGGGGAGAAACAAATGACCTGGCTTTATATTCAAATGCTTCCAATTATGGGGTCTGTTATCTCATCCCAGATAGCCGCAAAAGAAAACTCAAAATACTACTTTGTATAAATATAGTTGTTGCCTGCCTTATATCACAGAGAGTTCTCAACACATCTGGATTGAGAGTAGTTCCAGTAACATTAAAGCGTACTATTTTGGTTGGCACACTGAGATTGTGGTATATGCCAATTAGTAATGGCTCTTGGAAACAGGCTGCTTTAAAACTCTCCCTGAACTATTCCCTTGAGAAATTATTCAATTAAGTACAACTAAAATTAATGCTCATGGTTTTTGTTCGAATAAAACAAAATAAGCAGCTGGACAGGGAAATTTTTGGTGTGTGCTCTAAAATAACAGTTCTAGTTAATACTTGTGTATCCTGGATTCAGAGCTGCCATTTGTTTTCTTGGTACCATTGTTTAATTCTGAATAATCAGATGAATATTTATTGGTGATGGCCTGGAACAGTTCTTTTCCATTGTCCAGGATGATTTGCAAATGTATACCTTACCTTCCAACATAGTATTTGGAGGTGATATAAATAAAATATACATGTTGCTTGGATGGTTAGCAGAATTTGAGCTGGCTATATATCCATCTCTTGCCAACTAGTTTGGGTCTCAATGAGTAGTAGGGTTTATTTGGCTGTTCTTGTTTAGTACCATGTGACAGATGTGAGGGATGTCTCAGTCCTGGAGACAGTCCATCAATAGGCCATAGCAGATGACAAAGCATTCCATAGTGGAACAAATGTTTTTCTCTCTTCTCCACAAGTTGGAAAAATATATGTTGTACTGAAGGACACGGAATTTACACAGCTCCATTACATCAGAGCATGGTGGTATCAGGCAGTGGTGCACCTGTTTTCAGGGTGGGAATGGGGACCAAACATTTCAAAAGAGCAAGGATCCAGAATCAGTACTCCTGGGGTAGATTGCTCTGCAGTGCTCCGCTGCTCCTCTGCCTCTTGTGGGATATCACAGGAGCAGCAGCAACCCATAATTACTCCATTTGTGTAGAAGAGTCTCTGAAGGGTTCAGGAATAGTCACGGCTGGCTCCTACGCTTCCTTGCCTGCAACCATTTGTGCAGGGAACATATTGAGGAGGGAGGGAAGCGCTGTACTCAATTTCCAGCTGATGTGTGGTCCCTGGGGACCCACTGGTATCTGGTGCAAAATAGAATAGCTCCTGGTTTGGAACAGAAAATTGCGATTATCTAGTTGTGAGGGGAAGAGGCACCATCTTTTACTAGGTGCTTCCCTAGGCAAAGCCAGGCAAGCTCCTGTCTGTGGTCACCGGGGCATGGGCGGTCGTTCCTAACAGGCAGAGCAAGGGTCGGAAGCCAGAAATCAGAACCAGAGATGAGGCAGATGTTGCTCCAAAGGCTGAGCAGGAATCAGCGTCGAGTCATGTAGAGGGTCAGGACAGGTGTCAGATTGTGTGCCTAGGATCAAGCTGGAGTCAGTCACATACAGGCGATGGAGCAAAGATCAAACTGGAGCCAGTGAACAAAGGCAGAGTCGAAGGACTAAGGAGTTAGGTTCCAGTACAACAGCAGATCAGGAGTTCACCCAGCTGCTCAGGCACCTTCCTGTGCCGCCTCCTGGTTCAGTGTGCTTGGGTCAGTTAGTGTGGCTGGAAGAGTCTGGTGAGCCAGAGTGCTGGTAAACCCCTTCCCTGCTGATTCTGCAGTGGTGGTCTGGGTACCAGATGGAAACGCACAGGCCTGGCTTTGACACCTGGAGTTCCTCACGTGGTCGTGTGCCACCTGGAGTTCCCGCTGCCAAGCAAGGAATTAGGTAATGCAGCAGCCAGAGTGTAAACAGGGATTTAAGGATATTTGGAAGGAGTTACTAATTTAGGTGAGACTTGCCAATCTGACTTGAAGAGTAAAGTCTGTACCTACGCCATGATCACTTCAAACACCATGGAGCTAGAAATGCTGCAGGACTACAGGGAGTCATGGGATTCCCAATGATTACACAAGTAAATTTAACAAGACTTTTTTCTATATTTCTCTCTGGCAGCAGGTTGATTTAAAACAAATAGCTGACTTAACAAAATAAAAGTACAAACGGAGTGATGCTGAACAATAGAGAGCGCCCAAATAGACTTGCGGGCTATATACCTTTACACTATTTTAGTACAGTGTACTTATTATACAGCTTGTATTACAGTTATCACTGTTTATATCTTGGTGAATGCAATACTGACTCTCTCCCAAAAATCCTAGGAGTTGAGACCCACTCTTCTCTTCTCCATGGATGGCAAGGGGAGATCATGTGATAGTAGTATAAGGAGGCTGAGAAATTGAAGTGAGGCAAGAATCTTAGAAACCCTTTGAGGAGCCTCTTATAAGCCTACTTCTTCCGCTTGCCATGGGGTATTATAGCCCCATTTACATCACCTTAACCCCACCTTCCCAATACCAAATTAGGCACTGGCACCCTAGGAATTTATGGGCTACACAGATATGATTGGTGACATTCATTTCAGGTGTCATCCTGAATATGCATGAGGTACAATGTGAAGGCCTCATGTGTACATTCTGAGAAAAGGGTAAGAGTACTCAGAAATACTGCCTGGGCAACCCTTGCCTTTCTTTTCCCCAGTAACAGGATGGGTGCAACCCATGCGCTCGATGTTACTGATCTCTGATGCATGCTGTCTGTGACAACCATCTCTTTGTAAGTTGGTATGTGGTCAAAAGAGTACAACTTGACAGTAAGATGTAGGGCCTAGGTCAGACAAACACTGATACGAGTCGCCTGTATGCCTTGTATCTAGGGGTAAAATATAGGGGAAAACAAGAAAAAAAACAAGCTAATTCTTGCAGAGCAGAATACTCTGCAGGTCTCTTTGTGGTTACTGCAAAATGGAGTCTAACAAGAAAATAAGTCAGCCATTTTCTAGGTTAAGCCAACTATATGCCCTGGATTAATGCATATAGGAAGCTTTAACTAAACTAATGGGCCTTATATGATGGCAGGCTACAAGAGTTTTCTTTTCCATGATGCAGAGAGAGAGCATGTGATGGGGTTACTGGGATAAACAGCTGAGTGATTGTAACGGGGGAGACCACTGATTCTCAGAACGCACCCTGCTGAAGCCAGCGATGTTGGGGAGGGGGCATACAGCAGGGGAGCTGGCTGAAAAACTTTGGTTTATAAATCAGGGTCTGACCTCAAGGAACATCTTTAGTGCATAAAGAAATACACATTTTCTTTTAAACACTGTAACCTTTCAGGACCATCGCTCAAATACCCCCCATACTAGGGGGAAGTCCAAGAACCATGAGAAAAACAGGACAAAATTTCCAAGACACTTATTTTAACTGTTTCTTCTGCAAAGGTTAGAAAATATTTTCCTTTTAAAAAAAACACGCATGGAAAATTCACTTCTCCCTGAAGTGGTGCTGTGCCAAAGTGGAGATCAAACTGGATCAATAAAACGTGGAACAGTAATTTGAGTCCTGCTGCCAATGCAAAACTGAACAGCGCTGTAATTATGGAGTCTCTGCTGTTGCCCTGATAATAATTTTATTGAGCAAGACAAAGTTGGAATCAATAGAAATGCTCATGGGACTTTGAATTTTAACCTCTGGCGTTTTAATTGAGGAAAAGCACCAACTTATACTGTGGCGTTGCATGAGGCGTGTTGTATCATGCGCATGTGAAATTCTTGCAGAAAGGGACACTTTGCCTGAGCGGGAGATAGAACCTTGTCTCTGAATTTCCTTCCTCTGGTTTTCACTTGTCATGCAATCTTTGTTACTGCTGGCTTATGGTACTGGTTGAACCTCTCTTGTCCAACACTCTCTCATCCAACACCATTTTAGTTAGCCGGACAACCATTTATCACGGATGTGGCCAAGTTTCCATTGGTCCCATAAAGTTTGTTTCCGGCCACCAGTTCTGGTTCTGTGTTCTGTGCTGTTGATTAGCTGTAATTTACCCCTGATGTCTTCTAAGAGCCCAGTAAGCAGTGGAATTGTTGGTAATGCTGGATAATATTGGCCCCCCATAGTCTGGCAAATTCTCTCATTTATCACTAGTCAGGTCCTGGGAGTGCCTGACTGGAGAGGTTCAGCCTGTACTTCAGGTTTCAGATATACTTTAGTTGCAATTGCCACTGAACAATGCTTTCTTTCTTACTAACATGTAATGGTGAGGTTTGGATGTGTACAGTATGGCATTCAAAGTGTAATTCATTTTCTTGGCATCTTGCTCTTCTCTTGAGGCCCCATGGACGTGAAGAAGGGGGGAATGTACGGATTGGTTGGCTGCCAACCTAGATTCTTGTCTTAGTGTAATTTTTTTCTTTTGGGTAACATAAAATATTGTGTATTTTAATCCTTAATATATTTTTCTTAAGGCTAACTCCAATGTCCATATAAAATTGCATATTCTATGACTCACCCATTGGGAGATTTTGTGGAGATACATTATGCGTTGATTAATATTAATCTACGGGTCGCTTCATGTGCTTTTGTGAATTCATGCTGGAAAAAATCCTTTTTGGAGACAAATGTTTGGTCAACATGTTATTTTAAATTGAAGAATAAATTATTTTACAAAGGTGTATGTGGTGTGTGTATGTGTGTGTGCGTGCGCGCATATCTGTACAGTGTTTCATGTGGCAGTTTCTTCTTGGCTTTCTCTACTCAAAGGGCAGAGGGAGAGAGTGAGATTCAAGACATAGCTGCCAAAACCAAATGAGGCTTTTGTGTGTTTTAAATAAATCAGAAAATCGTTTAGTATAAAGCCTGGTACAAAAATGGAAACTCAGACTGTTGACGGCCTTTTTTCTATAGAAATTCACTCTTCCCTGCGACTCCATATGTGGTTAAGGAGAATGATAACAAACTCCAAGCCTATGGGGAAGTGCACACCTGACTATGACATGGGCAGAAACTCTGAGTCATGGTGGGATGTAAAGAAACCCAAACCAAACAAATTCCTTTCCTGCTTCAGGGAGTGGGCTGGGAGGGAAGAGACATTGTTTCCTGTAAACGAAAAATGCTGTTTTCTTAAATAGTGAAGGTTTCTGCTCTCCTGCTCACACACTGGCTTACACTTTTTAAATGGAGTTCTCACACTACCTCTCCCTTGTTAACGCTCCAAGCCCCTCTCTTTCCTGATGAATTTATGAGGGGAAAAAAAAAGGGGGAGGAAGGGAAAGAGCAATAATCATTTTATAGTAGTCATTAATGTCTAAACACCTGATATGCGTCTCGCTGGTTGCATTTATTTGGCTAACGTATGTCAGAGTTGCCCAGACTTTTGCCCAGCTGAGGATTGCAGTGGCAGCTTTCCAGGATCCAGAGACTTCCACCGAAGCTGGATTAAAATAAAGCAGATTGCTGCTGCTTTCATTAGCAATATGTAGCTGCTGCCCTCAACGACCCCCCACTTGGGCCAAACTAGAGGGTTGTGTGGTGGGATCCCTAAGTCTTGACTCTCACTTCTTGATTAAAGTGCATGTCATCCATACCCACATGCTGCATTTTGATTACTAGCTTAGGTTATTGCTATTAGTTCTTCCAGGGCTCAGCAGAATATTAATAGGTAGATTGCATGTTTGTAAAGAGATTTGCATGATTTAGAACAGTGGTTTTCAATCTCTTGTATGGACCCTGTGGCTGTGGCCACACTAGCCCCTCCTTTCAGAGGGGCTATGGTAATGTGGCACTTTGGAATATGCTTGTGCGGCACTTACATGAATATTCAGCACCTTATTACCATGATGGCAGCCACGCGTGCTTCGAAACTGCTGGTTTGGAAATGCCCATGTAACCGGGGGTGGGGCGCTTTTGAAAGGACCCTCTGATTTCAAAAGCCTCTTCTTTCCAAAACCAGATGGGAAGAAGGGGCTTTTGAAATCAGGGGGCCGTTTCAAAAGGCTCCCGGCTACACGGGCGGCGTGCGTTTCCAAACCAGCAGTTTCAAAGCACACGCTGCTGCCATTATGCTAATGAGGTGCTGCATATTCATGGAAGCACCTTATGATCATATTCTGAAGTGCCACATTACCATAGCTCCTCTCAAAGGGGGAGCTAGTGTGGCCACAGCCTGTGAGTCAGTAGACTATGTCTAAGGCCTGGTCTACACTAGGGAACAAAGCCCATCCCAGATACGCAATTCTAGCTATGCCATGTGTGGGTCTGAAGATGGAAACTTTGAGTAATTTCCTGCATCAAATGTGACCAGATTGATGCATTGCTATGGAACCTGTGGTGTGGACACTTGGACTGGCACTCAGGAGATGATGACTCCATTACTAGCTCTGCCACTAGTCTTTTGGGTGACCTAGGACAAGTCACTTCACCTCTTCCCCTTTGTTTCCCTGCTATGAGAAATGAGGGAGTGGGTGATATTGACTGCTTTGTAAAGCACTTTCAGATCTGCTGATGGATAAAACTATAAGAGAGCTAGGAAATATTTATTCATCAAACAGCATTTTCCAATGGATGGCTAATCCATCTGAAAGTATTCAAACAGCGGTAGAGTGAATTGGCAACAGAGTTTACAGGAGAGACAGAGAAGGAATAGTGCTGAGGGATCAGAGAAATAAGGGATATTGGAAATGACAGAGTCTTGGTAGAAATAAGAATGGTGGAGTGCAAGTGAGCAATTTGTAGAGGAGGGTCATGGTCAAGGTATATGGACCAAGGTCATCCTTCACGCTCAATGGTGATTATGTGATAGGCGATGTTGTGCAAAATAGTGTCTAAAAATTGCAGTCTTTTAAAAAAAAAAACAAAAAAAAAACTACATGCAACAGACTCTTCTAATGCTTGGCCTGGGTTCAGTTCAGTGTTTGACCATGCGTCACTTGTGCCCCTTCCCCCTCCCCGATCCAAGATGCAAGTGACCAGATGTAATACCGTGCATATCCATTTCCTTTGGAAATGACTTATGGCCGTGCTAACGAGTGGTATGTCCATCCCAGGGGACAGGCTGAAATTATCCATGCCGCGGCTGGAGAGAACGAGAACCACTCACTTTTAGAGAGAGCTCGAATGTTTTGTGAACTAAAACAAAACTTTCTGTGATTAACTTAGTTTATGATTTTACTGTAATTTTCTGCAAAATCTTTATGCCAAAGGGATTCAGAGTATTTATTATATTTCTCTGAAAAGAATCATAGAATAATTAGAACTGGGGGGAACCTTGAGAAGTCAGAGGAGTATTTTAACCTTTTTAAAAAAATTTAGCTCTGCACTATTTTTATTCCCTGCTTTCTGCTGCTATCTTTAGCATTGTTCTATCGGTTTCTAGCTGTTGACAAACCTGATATGGATTTCATTTTTATTCATTTTAAATTGTGTGAATACTCCCCTTCCCTGATCTCTTTCAGTTGCAAGTTTGTTTTTTACTGGACTAAGTTCATAAGGGATTTTCCATGGTGGATGGTCAATTTCATCTTAATAGTTTTAACCTTAATTGCACATGCTTGAATGGAACCCAGAATTCAGAAAGTGAGTGGGCAGTGATGACCCTGCCAGTCACACTGCAAATATTTAATTCAAAGACAGAGTAAATACACAAAAACAATGAGAAGTCCTGTGGCACCTTATAGACTAATGGATATTTTTGAGCAAAAACTTTTGTGGCCATCTGACGAAGCGTGTCTTTGCCCGTGAAAGCTTATGCTCAAAAATATCTGTTAGTCTAAAAGGTGCGACAGGACTTTTCGTTGTTTTTGCAGATACAGACTAACATGGCTACCCCTCTGATACTTGTCACCATGCGAGACACAGTAAATACATAGTGAAGATAACTTTTAAGATCTTCTTTCCCATCATCAGTTTGAAGTTTCAGGATTCTGAATCCTGTTGATAAAACTTAATAGTAGTGGTGGTAGTAGCAGTAGTAGTAGTCCAGCACAGATGAGGATGACGATATTGTCGTAGTTCTATCTGGCTGTGCATATGACTCTGAATTCGAAAATCTGATGCACTGAGTCAGCCGCACACAGGGTGTGGGTAGTTCTTATCCCTGGCGTTTGAAGACGCAAATTTGTGGCACCTTTCACATGCAGCTTGGAAATAATTTCATCAATTCCGTTCAAACCTGTTGCATGCTAATCTTGTCAGGGACCACCAGTGAATTCTTATTTGAGCTATTTGCTGTAGTTCAGTGCTTCCCAGTTTTATTTGGCCACAGAACCCTTTTAAATGTGGAAGAATTTTGCAGAACCTCATTCCCAAGCTCTACCCCCTCTCAGCCCCCAAACCCAGCCCCCATCTCCAGGCTTTAGCCCCATCCTGCAAACCTGCCTCCACAGCCCCGTGCTTAACCCCTCTTAGCCCCAAACTGGCCCCCGGGACTAACCCATCCATGGTGCTGGCTGGGGAGCCTATGACGGGGGGCGTGTGCATCCAGCAGAAGGAAGGCTGTCATGGAGGTGTTCTGCTGTTGAGAGTGATCTGGGCCATGTAAATCGGAGGGGTGTGGCTGCTTGGATAGCAGGGCATGTGAGGGGCTCACTGCCACTCCTTTCCCTGCTGCTGCTGAAATAATGGAACAAAATTCAGTTGGTTTAACGGCCGGATCGCTCCCTCTGCCCTGCTGACTGTTAAACCAATTAAATTTAGTTCTACTCTTTCAGCGGCAGCCACGAAGGAAACCACAGAGGAATCAATCAGCTGTTATAATGGGATTTTCTCACACATGCCTATTTTCACTTCACAGAACCCCAAGGTTCCGCAGAACACCATGCGGGAAACACTCTTTTGTAGCTCCTTGAGAATGGTGCCAGCCCATTGAGGACTGTTTCTCAACTTATCTTTGAAGAGCTTGTGATCTTCTTTCTTTTGTCCTACCCCAGGTCTCCAAAGAGGATCCATTTTTGGAATGTGGTGGATTTCCATTCGGTGACACGTCCAGCATGCTTAAGTTGTGCTTTCAGAAACGTTTCCGTGATGCTAGCTGTGTTTGCTATCTCAAGGACCTTAAATATTGGTCTCTGTCCGCCAGCAAATGCTCGTTAATGAGCAGAGGGAGGACTTGTGAAATTGGTCAAACTGTGTAATGTGCTGTCTATAATGTGTCCATTTTTCAGAACCATGCAGGAGATATTGTAGGTCTACTACTTTGTAGATTTTCAATTTGGTGGAGAGACGAATGTTGTATTGATTAATGTTTTTTTTTGTTTAAAGTTGGTGAAGGGCCTGGTTTGTTTTACTGATTCTGGAGGCAGTTTCCTTATCAAGGGAACAATCGCGAGAGGTGGTACTACCCAAACACTTGAACTGGTCCACATTTTTTGGCTGTGTCGCTTTGATGGAGATGGCTTGTGCTGGGGCATGAGGTGCTTGTTGGAACCAGAGTTCTGTCTTGGTGAGACTGGTGGTAAGGACAGAATGCTAGCATGTTTCAGAAAATTGACCAGCAATGACCTGAAGGTCATTATATCTAGGGGCTGTCAGGGCACAGTTATCTGCCAAAAAGTATTTTGACAAGAAATCCTTCCTGTGTCCTGGGCTTAATATTAAGTCTTCTACGATCAGAGAGAGAAAGTGCCCTCAATTCAGAAGTGGATGTGTATCTACTGATCCGGTTCCATTATGGCTTGGTAGAGGACACATGCAAGGATTGAGCTGAACAGGCCTGGAGCTAGTACGGCGCCGCCTTTCACTGAATTTGAGATTTCATATGCATTAGAGGAGTCACCACAGGAGAACACTTGAACTGTCATGTGGTCATGGATGATTTGTATAAATCTTCTTGAACAACCAAGTTTGTGTGAAATAACCCATGGCCCCTCTATTGACCTTATCAAAGGGTTTGTTCAAGTTGATCAAATCTGTGTAGAGGTCCATTTTCTGTTCTGAATATTTTTCCTGGGGTTGCCTCCTAACAAGAATTAAGTCCATGCTGCAACCTGGTCTCAAACCACATTGTGCCTCAGGTAGATTCTCAGATACATTCCCAGTGAGTCTGTTCAGTAGAAAGCAAACTCGTATTTTCCATGCTGTAGAGAGGGGAGAAATGCTGTAGTGGTTTTTGTTACCTTTATTTTTAAACAGCGATACTATAAAACCATCTTTAAAGTTTTGTGGAATTTCTTCTTCTTCCCAAATGCTATGCAAGATGTCAGGGAAACAACTCGATAGCCTTTGGCACTGCTGCTTTGTACAGTGCTGTTGGAATTCTATCCTTTCCAGACACCTTGCCAGAGTTTAGTTGTTTGAAAGCTTTCATGACCTTTTCAACTGATGGAGAGAGGTCAATATTATCTTTGATGGGTTTCCCAGGTAGTATGAAGTAGAAAATATTTAACAGCTCCTATTAAGGCCAGCTTTTTCATTTTTAAAAATGGGAAAAATAAGACTTTGGAAAAGAGTACGCACCATTTATATGGTAGATAGGTTAGACTGATCCTCTGCAAGTTGACCGCAAGCATTGATACTGCTTTGAAGTTGCCATGACTGATGAAGCATGACACAGAGAGCTTTTTAATTCTTCTGGGTCATCAAATGCAGTTAAGTTCTAGTCATTAGGCCCAGATGAATGGTGCAGAGATGGAGATGGACTGTATGACACTTTAAAAAAAAAAGAACTGAAGAAATGTTAAATTATGTATAGTGCCTTACAGCTTCAGCGAAGTATTTTGGGCTAAATTGAAATCAAACTTAAATGTTTTCCATGCTGTTTTTTTTTAAACGGCCCTGTTATACAATGTCCACCCATAAATATTAGAATCATCCAATCCTAGGGCTGGGAGGGACCTCAGGAGGTCGTTGAGTCCAGCAACCTGCTTCAAGCAGTGTCAACCCCAACTAAGTAATCCCAGCCAGGATTCTGTCAAGCCAGGATTTAAAAATACTTCTATCTGGCTGAGCAATAGGAGATGGAGTTCATTTTGAGATTGTCGCTCCCTGTACTTTATTTCTCATGAAGGCCATTGTTATCAGTATACGGGTATTTGTCCCCACCTCTCGGATCTGGTCCTGCCCTTTTTTCTCTCTTCTGCTGGTTCAGGAATGATTGACCAATAGTGGGGTCTGGCTCTCTTGCGGGGCCATCAAATGCATTATGCCTAGTAATTAAACCTTGCTTTAAAAATTAGTGTCAGGCAATCAAGAACACAGCAACCTGCCTGATTCTCCACACACACTACAAGAACTCATCCCCTCCCTGCCAACTTCCTCGTTGTTGTTTTCTTTTGGTATTAAGTGTTGGTCAGTGTTGTGGTCCTTATTTTACAAACACCTACATGAGATTAGTAACAGAGAGGAAGCCGTGCTAGTCTATACACTATCAAAACAAAAAGCAGTCAAGTAGCACTTTAAAGACTAGCAAAATAGTTTATTAGGTGAGGAGCTTTCGTGGGACAGACCCACTTCTTCAGACCGTAGCCAGACCAGAACAGACTCAGTATTTAAGGCACAGAGAACCAAAAACAGGAAGCAAGGAGGACAAATCAGAAAAAGATAATCAAGGTGAGCAAATCAGAGAGTGGAGGGGTGGGGGGCAAGGTCAAGAATTGGATTGAGCCAAGTAATTCTTGACCTTGCCCCCCACCCCTCCACTCTCTGATTTGCTCACCTTGATTATCTTTTTCTGATTTGTCCTCCTTGCTTACTGTTTTTGGTTCTCTGTGCCTTAAATACTGAGTCTGTTCTGGTCTGGCTATGGTCTGAAGAAGTGGGTCTGTCCCACGAAAGCTCACCTAATAAACTATTTTGCTAGTCTTTAAAGTGCTACTTGACTGCTTTCTACATGAGATTATTCAAGGTTAACTTCAGGTTCAGTTCTCATAACTGGGAGCTCCCAGGACAGGTGGAGCAATTGAATTGACAACTGGATGAGCAGAAGTTGTGGAAGTTGTAGAAGAATCTTTCTTGGCAATTACCCCATATATACACACTATCTCATGTTCATCTTGGTAAGATCTCTGAATAAAACCTGCCGTTACAATTTACCTCCCAGATTTGTAGGTGATCTTCAGAAACATTTTCAACATTCCCAGAAATCTGAGCCTGTAGCAGTCCATGTCTCTCTGCTGTTGCCTTCCACGAAAGGGAAATCCAGAGGCTGATTGGTTATAGCTAGCTGTGACACAGTGAGACCCCATAGCATACAAACACCTTTCTTCACTATTCTGCCTTCAGAAACCTAGCAGTTGTGCAGTTACCTGGGTCACCAAGATCATAATCTGGGGTTTGAAAATGTCTGCAAGTTCTCGTTTGGGAAGTTGATCATTCTGAATGTATCAAAGGCTGCACTTTTTTATGGTATGGGTCCAGTTTTATTAAAGGCCAGTCAACCTTCTTGGTTGACCACATCATACCAGTTTTTAAGCAGATATAAATGGTACAATGTTGGCTAATTTCTAACTCATTTATGCCTGTTGTGGGTTGTAATACCCCCCCCCCAAACTTCTCCAACTTTTGCTGTACCTGGATTACTGAAACACTTCAAGTGCTAGTTTTATACAGCACGTTTTACCTTCTGTCCTGTGATCCAGCTTTCCTGAAAGAAAAATCTCAGCTAATTTGGGTGAGTTAGCAGCTAGCAGGGCGTCTTTAGGTGTGGTTTACAGTGCAGTGTTACAAAAATGCCCTTCATGAGGTCAATGACAACCTTTCAGTGTTCAACTTGCTTCCCCATGTTGCTTTATAGGAAAATAGGAAGCTTTCATTCTATCAGTCTCTGCCTGCTTATCTTTGGTCATGCACTGCAAAGGGACTTACGGGGGAACTTTCATTTAAAAGATGAATGTTCTGCTGGACAGAAGGGTGTCATGGATTCTTCACCCTCTGCAGTTAGTAGATAATCCAAGTCCTGCCAGTAGGTGAAGTTTGTGAACTATTGGTGCTCATTATGGTGTCTCTTAAATGAAGCACTCGCTCTTCTACAGCCATCTCTGCCTGACTAAATATTTTAGCAGTAAATTAGAGTTGGGAAGCCTACCATCATCTGAAGTAAATGTACATTGTAGTCAAGTCATGTTCTGTTCTGCTGAACAATCTCTCTTAATATATGTGAGGATCAAGCACTGTTAAGAGCCTGAACTAAACTGGAACTGTGGACAGGGAGGGAGGTACGTTAGTCAAGAAGTGGTGTTTACAAGTTTTATTCCTTTGAGACTGGGGGTTCTGAGGGAGGGGCACTGCTTGCTACACCTGCTTCAAAAGGTGTAGCCCACACTCTCTGAGCACAGTCAGCAAAATCCTTTGCAGAACAGCCTTTGGGGTAGATTATGCTTGGCCTCTGAGCAAGTGATTTGGGAGGGGGCTTTTTGAGCTGTTTCCCTTCTGTCACAACACACTTGTACAAGGGGAGGTCTTGCTTCGTTCTCAGCATTTGCGCTGCTTAAGTCCTGCCAGGAACTGCATGGAATTAATTATCTTTGTTTTAAGTGCACATTGTACTAAAAGATTAGGATACTTTTGTGGTATTGTATTGGAATTGTAATGAAACTGGCTCAGCAGAGCTGATTGCATTTATAATTAAACCAAACGGTGATAGAAAATCTTTGGGAGTTCAAAAAATTTCAGCCAAACTAGATGCAACCAGCTCTTTGGAACAAAAATTACTCTCTCTCAAATTTATTTTTATGGGGACATGAGTCATTGCTAATATCCTGATTCAGGTGGTGTGGGATGAGAAGGATTTAGACAGGATCCAAGCATAATACCTTCAGCTTTCAGACAAAAAACAACTCCCAGTTGCATTTGTTTCTTGTCATTTGGCTGCAGCCTGTTCACCGGGATGTTTCTCAAGAAAGATCTGCTCAGTATTGGCAAAGGAAAGTCTCTTATTTCCCAAGCGTGCTTATCGTTTTGTCCTTGACAACGATGGGAAACTGAATTGTAAAGGGAACTTTCAGCACACTTTTCTTTTTTCTTCTTTTTTTAATTTAGAGACAAACATGACAAAACCGTCTCCTTTGCGATGCATGGCGCATTGTGCTGGTTTCCTGCATGCCCAACTGTACAAAACAGAAAGCTTTCCAAAAGTGCTGTCACTGAAGCCTTTAGCATTCAGGAAGGGGGAAGTAGGAAAGGAAATTAACGTCCTGATTCAAATCTTGTGTCTGAGTAAGTGGTGTTTGGGAAAACAGTTTAAGATAACAGACAGCAAAATCTTCTCGGTGTAAAAATTGCTCATGGCTCATGTAAATAATTGCATCTCAGAGCTATGAACTGATGCCATGGATTTTTCCCTAAAATATTACTGTTGTGATGGGTTGGATCACACAGGTTCCCTAGAGGCTGCCACCTGGTGTGCAGCTCATACTGCTGAGTTTGCCTACCTGCATGACTGAGTTGCATGAGAGCAGTAAGATCCTCAACTCCCAATACCATTCACACTAGTGAAAATCTCTCCGTGTATTATCAGAGCTACTCAGTCAACTACTTATGAAGGCAAAAATCATAATCTGCTGACATTTCTGTGTTTCCATCAACAACTGCTTCTGCAGGGAAATGGGGAAGAATAGATACAGTGGAAATATGCATAAAGCAAGTTTATTTTCTTGTAACTAGAGAATCAATTGTTTCCCAAGTTTTGTTTTATTCCTGCATCAGTGGAAAATCAATTTCCAGTTCTAGATGTGTAAAATAGTGTTTTCTAGATGATAGAAGTACTAGTTTTGACATTAACAGTGTCAGCAGTGCCTAATACTGCATTCCTTGCACACAAGCACTTGCTCTAGTTCATTAGGAGTCTTGGGTTATTAGCGTGTAACCCCTTGTGCATGGAGCAGTGAGGAACTTGGGAAATCTCTTGTTTTTAAAAAGCTTACCATAATATAGTCAAAGCGATAAAGATCTCTCACTGCATTTGGTAATTGTGCTGTCAGGCTTTGTGTAAACAGGGTAAGCAGGATATATATATATATATATATATATATATATATATATATATATATATATATATATATATATATATATATATATATATATATATATATTGAAAAATTCGCAGGATATTAACACATTTCAGTGTCACAATTGTAACAATTCAACTGTTCTCTTCTAACTTTTGTCGTCTTTTTACTAAGTCAATTAAGTCTTGAAGTTTCATCAGCACTCTGAGAAATTCAATACTAGGATCCTTTTGTGCACAAATGACTTCATAAGTCACCACTCCTGCCAGTTGGCACTCTAGTGAGCCCACAATTTATCTGAAAAGATACTGAATTAAATTTATGAAGACCTTGATCAATAGCCGGGCAAGTGTGAGAAGTGTAACCAGAGGAAGATATGCTGAAACCTTATGCAGTTTCTGGCTGCTGTCCCTCTGCTAATTTGTGCTACTTGATTTCATTCGTCACACAAAGCTCATTCCTCACTGCATGGTGGAAATCAGCTGAAATGTATTCACACATTCAGAAATGAGTGAAATATACATTTCTAAACAGAATCTAGAGGTGCTGACCATTAAGAAAATGATCTGAATTCGATTTCTAGTTGGCAGGATGAATTCTGCGGAAATTTTAAAGGGTGGCATGGTCTTCTTTCAGGTCTGCAAGGATAGCTTTGTGCTGTATGCTTAGATCTTCAGAATGGAGCAAGTGTACGTTTTGGCATCCGCTTTTGAAAAATCTCAGCGCAGGGATTTTACCTAGTTTGGTTTTTAGGGGCAGGTTATGTCCAGTGAGGGCATGGCACTGGGCAATGCTTGGCTTGGAATTCCCTTTTCCCTCTGTTAAAAAGTATATACAAGAGAACCCTACTCCAGTGAAACAGTGTATTGTGTTTGAGAGGATCCTTGGTTTGCATTTGGAGTTGTTTCTCCCCCCACAGAACATCTTGGATATTGTCACTTTACTTTCGCGATGTATTGAAACCAATGTGAAATTTGAATCTGTGATCACTGATGATGTTTAATACATCATCTTGTCTCAAAACCTCCTCTACGGACACCTCAATCAGGGATAATTTCTCAGATTTGTCACCTAAAAAAAGAATGGCTCAGATGTAAGAACATCTCCCGCATCCTTTTACAGTGCAGACTGATGCAGTGTTCATTTAGCCTTTTTGCAACAGCCTTGTCTTCCTTGAGTGGTCCATTAGCACCTTGATTGTCTGGTGGCCCCACTAAGAGTTTGGCAGGCTTCCTGCTTCTGGTATACTTGGATTTATTTTTTTTTTCTGTTTAGATTTTGTATCTTTTTGCTAGTTGTTCTTCAACTTCTGTCTTGGCATGCTGAATTATACTTTTATGCAGGTTTGCCAGAGTTTTTGTTCCTTTCTACCTTCCTCAGTAGGATTTGATTTTGAATTTCTAAATGATGTTTTTAATTTTGTCCCAGCTGCCTCTTTTAGTCTGCTGTTGAACTGTGGGACCATGTTTCTGGTGGTCCTGCTGTTTTTGTTTTTTGTTTTTTGTTTTTTTGTTTTGTTTTTTAATTTGGGCATCAGACATTTAGTTTGTTCAGAAGTGATGTATAGACTATCAGGTATTAATTGTCATGCTTTGCTTCTCCCTTTCACCAGAAATCATCGATGACCTCACCAATTTGGTAGCAAATACGGATGACAAATTGCGCCGTCAAACCCGGCATGTGAAGACGGTGGACAAAAAGTCAACTTCCTGTGGTAAGAAATGACCTGTGTTCCTTCTGTAGCCTATTAAAGTTCCAGGAACAAATTTATCCATAGTGCCAGGAAAGTTATGTGCTACGGTTCCCCTCTCAAGAAATTCCCTTACAGATTTTGTAAACTTGATACTGTTAATTGATGAGATTTCAAATTTGGCTGACCCAAGGGTAACAGCATTGAAATAATATAATTTTGATTTAGATTAGCTTTTTAGTAGTGGATAATTATCATTAGAACAACTTACCTTGGGACACAGTGGGTTTCACTGGATGTTTTTCTGAGAGATGAATGTACTAAAACGCAGTCAGAATTTATGGTTTGATACAGAAATCACTTGATGAATGTTTATGCCTTGTGTTATAAAGGTGGTTAAACTAGATTATCATAGTGGTCTCTTCTGGCCTTAGATATATGAGTCTTTGAATTAAATTGAGCTGCTGTTTTTTTAGAGAAGCTCAGAATGCCAACTGCAGATTAATTTTTGGAAGAGTACTTGTCCATTTAACATAACATTTATCAGCTGTGGGAAGAATTATAGATGCGGCTGCTGTATGCATGACTAATTTTCATTTGGGATTTTTTGCATGTTGAAACTCAAAATGTAGACAGTCTGGGCAAAATTAAACAAAGTAGTATCTGATCTTATTTTAGCTTCAGTTTCCTGCTGATTTCTGTGGCTTCACAATTATTTTCATGCTGGTGTTTTTCAACCTGGGGCCCACATACTGTGTCTAAGATTTCCAAACCCATCCACATTTCCATTTTGAAGTTTAAGAATCTGCTAACAAAAAAAGGTTGAAAACCACTGTTCTGTATAATTGCTCCTTTTATAAGAATGATATGGTATGTTTGACATAGGATCAACAATATCTGTATTGTTGAACAACGTTAGCAACTAGTGTAGTAGTGAATTAGACTCTCTGATATGATCAGAACTTGAAATGAGAACCACACAATCTCAGCGTTTCTGCAGCTTTCCTATTTTTGTGAACAGAATTTCAGGTTCTTTAATGAACTTCATCTCCCATCAAGTAGTACAGTTTATGCACTAGCTTGCCCATGCATTGGAAGGGGACTAGTTTTAAATTAAACAAGATCTGTTCTTGGGGGCTGTCGCGAAGAGTTGCTACTTTATTTTTAGTCTCATTGTTCGTTCCTTCCATTTTTCTTGCATTTAGGATTTTATAAATACCGGAAGTGGGATTTTCAAAGTGCTCCATGCTGGCCTGAGTCTAGTCCAAAAGAGGTCAGTGGTAAATCTCCCATTGATTTCAGTGGGAATAGTTACACCACTCCTGAGTGCTTATGACAATTCCACCCTAGATTCTAAGAGGGCCTGCTGCCATTGTGAGTGTATCCCCTTGGCAGCCCAATGAACCCCTGCAAAAGTCAATCCCAAATCTCCCACTGACATCAGAGGGCACATTATTGAGCCAGTGATCAGGGATACCATTTTTCTATTCAAACTATTCTTGATAATCCTCTATATTCCTCAAGCAGATGATGCTTATGTGCTGTTTAGCTCTGTTTCATTTCCATGCAAGCATATGCTAATGGAGGACAGCTTATGGCACTTCCCATAGGGAAGTGGGGGAGGGAGTGTTGGCAGTTGTGTTGTCATTCAGTATTCGCCATTATTCTCACATAAACCATTGATCAAGTAAATAAAATGCATAATAAGAAACACATGATTGATACTTAGAAAGCTTGACAGCACAGGAATGGCTTAGTGCATAATATTTGCTTTTGTAATGGAATTATTCCATAGAATTTGAGTCAGGTTTTCAAAGGAGAATGTGCTAAATTGCATCATTGTTCCTTTGTATTCAAAACTCCAAAGCAATTGAAAATCCTGATCTTCATACATTTGATTTTGTAGGCTCTATAATGCACATATGTAGTTTATACCAATTTTTGGAAGAGTTAGGTCCAAGAAAAAAATATGGCTTTAAAAATATTAAAGGTAAAAGTCAAAAGATGAGGGGTTTAAAAAATATCTTGAATTCAGAAAAACAAAAAGAACCAGGTTAATTTTATATCAAAGACCCTGGTGTAAAAATACAGGCACCAAATACTGAAGCCTTTTGAATGTTAGCATAGGTATTTGCTGCTCCAGTTGCCCATGTATAGATAAAATTAAACACTTAATTTTTTTTTAAAAGTGTTTGCACTGATCTAAAATGGGTGCACTGAATAACAAAGTGAATTAACGGTCTGTTTTTTTCTGTGCTTTTTCTTTTTTTCAGTAGAACTCAAGGTTAGATTCTAGTCCTGACCAAGGTCATAGACAAGTGCCCTAATGGGATGAAGTCTTCTAAACAAAAGATGGGAAGGGGTTGGAGTCCATGTGATCCGATTCCATTTCTCATTCAGATGACACTCCTTGGGTGGTCTCCTATAGCAGGCTCTTGGAATAGGATTAAGGAGAAAGGGCATAATTTCTTAGGGAGGCATCAAGGAATGGGATGGCTCCTTCATGGAAAAAGAGCAAATTTTCTGATATTTCTGACATCATGGTTATATCATTTCATTCTTAACAGTGGTGTGGAAAGACACCTGTCTGACTTTATCTCTTAGTACTCTTGTGAGCATCCAAGAAAATAAGAAACAACCATGAATGAATTTACATATCAGTTGTGTGCTTGGCAATCTTTCTACCATTGTAAAATTAGATGGTCAATCAGGATTTGTTTCACTTTTAGATTTTCTCCTATTCCACAAGGTGGCGTTGCAATCTTAATAGCCTTTTTTCAGGAACTCATTTGTAGGTAGACCCTGGTAGATGTGTGTCTAGTGTTAATTTCACTTACCTTTTGATAAAGTTTTCTGATGAAGCTGGAACCATGACTTTAGCTACTGAAGTAGTAGTAGGCTTCCTATTTATCTTAACCAATCACCAATGAATTTCAATTTAAATGCAACCTTTTTGTCAAACTTGTTAGTTGGTTTTTCAGTTTTCAGGAGGCTTCAATTATTTTAAAATAGAGTAGCCTGTATTATATAAGGTTTCCCCTACAAACTAATGATTCATGCAGACTGTGGCCTTTTCCTGCCAGACTCTGCAATCCTTCTGTTCTCAGCAATAGTTATTTTTGCCATGAACTTACTTTGCTTTATAAATTATGGATACCAGTTACTCAGGTTTGCTCCTCTGACGTATATTGTGTGTTTAGATGAGCAAGTCTCCATCAATTTATTTATTTCTCCTTTTTAGTGCGGTGGAGAGCTTGGTCTGGTGTGACATTAAATCAGCCTTTCCTGCAGTCTGTTTCTCAGAAAGCTTACACCAATATTCTTCCCGTAAGCTGCATTGGTTCTGAGTCACCTGTCCGGGCTTGAAAGTGATTAGTTTTCCTGGCCTGGCAAGTTGTACATTTCTTTGTGGTTTTTTCCTCTTGAGTTTCTTCCACTTCTAAGAATTGCTGTCTAGAAAGGTGTATCATGTGAGCAACTGAGACAGAATGCTACAAGCAAAAGAACTGTACCGTGTATAACAGAATGGTGTGAGGTGTGGAAATTGGAGCCTCCACTTTCCTGCTGTTGAGCACTAATGTTCAAGTTGGCGTATTCTGTACAGCAATGCCATCCATGTTAATCATTTGTAATAACCAAGGAATCTGAACTTCCACTGTGTTGTAGCTGAAAGACTGTGGCGTTGGATTTGATGCAGTGCTGGATTAGGAGAACCTTACTGGTCTTTTTCACACACATGGGCTTACACACAGTCAGCTACATATGGCAGTTATTCATGTTTGTTCCTCTGATGTACATTGTATATAAAGACAAAATATAACAAATGGGAAGTAAACTGCAACATGAACAGAGATTAGGTTTAAGTTTTAACTTGCCTTTTGCTGTCTTTATACAGCACATGGTTTTCTTCTTTCCTTCTTACATCAGAAACATTGTCTGCACCTCAGTAACGCATTCCTTCTCTTGTCTGTTTTATATTACTTTATCTGAAATAGACGGTAACCAAACCATAAAGCACCTACGTGCAGGATTTCCTTTTATATATCATTTGCTACAGCTGTCTGTAGCAATGCCTCCAGACTGTACGGCTCACAATAGGAAGGGAGGATTGTCCGTTAGCCTAAGACTAGGGAGACCTGAGTTCAATTTCCTGCTCAGCCATGGATGGCCTCTGTAACCTTATCTGTTGTGACATCTGGGCCAGGTGAGGATGCATACATTAAAGATTATGAGGTGCTCACATACCATAAAGGGGGGCAGGTAAGCAGCTGTTTCTGTAGGTTGTTCTGACTATTCATTTCTGTTGCAGTTGTATATAGGGGCCCCAGTCAATGATCATGAGCCCACTACTGTACTTATGCATGAGAAAAAAAGCAGTCAATGCTGCAAGGAGCTTACAAGCGAAAATGACAGCAGAATGTTCATCTAAAAGTGCAGTGGGGAGCTGGCAATATAGAGCAGTGTGGGGCAAGGTAGCTGCCATTGGAAATTGACATGCACAGTTTGTCTCAATATTCACAAAGGAGGCTAGGGAATTGATTCAAGAGTCAGACGAATGTGTTCCAAAGGGTGGGAAAAGCAACAATGAAGAGAATCACTTGGAAGGGGTGGGAGGGGAGCATCAAACCAGAAGAAAAGCTAAGAAAAGGGGTTTAAAATTAACTATGTTTAAAGTCTGGATTAAAAGTAGTTTGATACATCTCGCTGATTGTCCTCCCTGCAAGTTTCTGTGGTTTTACCGCCACCCTTAAAATGCTTTCATAGCAGTAGTGGAGAAGGAAAGATCCACACAGGCATGAGGTGAAACTCATCAGCTACTTGCTGTACAGGTGGAACGTGAAACAGATGACACCAAAAATGCTGTCAAATGCAAACGTTGTAATAGGTAGAAACAGAACCTTTTCCTCATTTATTTATTTTTATTTATGTATGTATGTATTTTTTGACAAATTAAAACAATAAAAACAGGATGGGGGGTTGTGCTGTTTGATGCAGAAAAATGTAAAGTAGCAAGGCAAGGCACACACCTCAAACAGAATACATCTTCAAACCTGTTCATTAGCTGTGGAATGTAAATGTGTAGTAGGATCTACAGTGATTGGCTCTCAGACATTTGACACAATGCGAGGAAGCAGCTGAAATACAGTAAACTCTTTCATATTCGGCAATGCTGGGATGGGTTGGTTGCCAGATGTTCAAATATTCTGGATTACAGGTATACCTAGCAATGCATAACACTAAAGAAAAACAAGATTAGATATTAAGAAACAAACAAAAATGTATGTAGAGTAGTTTACTTTATTTACCAAGAATAGTAGCTTTGTACACTGTAAACTTGTACAGTATTTGCTGTATTTATTTGTATTTACTTTCACTCTACTGTAATTACAGAATACTCAATTAAAATTTGCTTATGGTTAAAATGCTGATTATTTGAGAGTTCCAGAAGATAGAATGCTGGTTAAGACAGAGTTTACTTGTAATAGTAGCTGGGTTTATAAATCAAGTTATTGAATTCAAGTCAGATGAACATGTTTTAATGCAGCATTAGTGAATGATGAGATTAAATTTGGAATAATGTGCAAAATTCATTTTGGTTATCTGATACAAAAGTATCTGCTGGAGGAATAGATACACTGGATCACAACCAGAATAATTAATTGGGGCTCAGACAACTGTGTGAAAATAGTGTTTAACTTGCACACAAAAATAAAAATTACTGACTCATGTACGCAATGCTCTGTCTGGGACAGTGACAAAAGCAATGTGAATGAGTTACTGGGTGCCCTTTGGCGAATAGTTAGTTATGAATAGTGCTGGTTGGAAAACGGGATTTCTCCCTGTGTAAAGTATCTTTTTTTTGGTGGGTGGTGGGTGTGGCTGAAAGTTAAAATATAGGAGTACTTCCATTGAAATCGCAAGTAATTGGCAGGATGATCTCACCTTTTGAGAGCCCACATTTTAAAGGCATAAAACAATGCTGGGCATATCTGGAGAACAGTGTCTTTGGACTCATCTGTAAAGGTATAAATCACACTCTTTAAAATCTAATAAAGGTTAGGCACATTTAGTGAGCAACAAGGGGTCAGGTTTTTCTCCTGTGAAAGACGGGGGAGCACAGTATGCTTAGGAGAGTAAAGACAGGTCGGTGAAGACAAAACAGGCAATAGGCAGAAATTGGTCCAGTAAAAGATATTATCTTGCTCACCTTGTCCCTCTGATAGACACCTAGTTAATTACATTTGCATATGCAGCTGTTCAAATAGACTGAACTTTACCAGTGTGTGCGTGCACCTAGCAGGAGATTTAGAACAGCTGTTGGCAGTCTGCACACCCCTAAACTGGTACAATCAGCCTCAGCTGAGCTGCTGAGCGCTTAGCTCACCCTTGTGGAGCACCATTCTAAAAGGCTAAGCAATTAGTTATACTGGAATATAAAAAGGAAAACTTGGAATTGTGTGAAGTATCCAAGGGCAACTGCTTACAGTTTTGTGTCTGAGGATACGTCTCAGAATTAAATCACCAGAATAGGTGTTGAAATATGTTAATTGGAGGTTTATCAGGATCAGAGACTAATGTGATAGTGCCCGTTCTTTCATAGCGTGGTTGGTGGCGTTGTATGTGTTTTTATCGTGCCTTCCATGTCACAAATTTGAATTGCTGAAGAAAGTTCTGATTAACCATTTGCACAAATGTAACTTTTTAAATGTTGTGATAGGATTTTGAAACACTGCTTCAGTCCTTTGCTTTGTAGCCTGCAGCAGACAGGAGAGTTGTGGAGGCCACGTTCTCCGTCCTTCAGAGGCCTGAACACCAGAAACTCATGTGGTGATAAGACTTGCAATCCAGATCACAAAAGCCTGACATTTATTTCTGTAACAGGTTTTTTTGCAAATAAAAGCCATCCCTTCAGTAAAACTTAACAAAACAACCTGCAGCAGTTTTAACAACCTTGATAAATTGAGGAAGTGGTCTGAATTCAACAAGATGAAATTAAAAAAAGACAAGTGCAGAGTACTTCACTTATGTATACTTTGTGGTTGTGTGTTTCAAATACACAGCTGCAAAGTGGGGAAGAATAACCTGCGTGGTAGTGATTCTGAAAACAGTCTGGGAATCCTAGTGGATCAACAAATTAAATACAAGTCAGCAGTGTGATACAGGTCTAAAAAAAAGACAAATATAATTCTGGAGTTTATGGAGAGAAACAGCATGTATCTGAGGCACAAAAGGTAATATTCCTGCTCTGCTCAGCAAAGTTGAGGCCTCAGCTGGCGTACTGTGTCCAGTTCTAGGAAAGATGTGGACAAGTGGGAGAGTGTCCAGAGGAGAGCAAGAAACATGACAAAAGATTTAGAGAGCCTACCTGTGTGAAGAGGTTGAAAAAAATTGGCATGTTTAGGCTTGAGGAAAGATGACTGAGAGGATCATGTAGTAATAGTCTCTAAATATATGCAGGGCTGCTCTGAAGAGGACTGTGATAATTTGTTCTCAATTTGCATTGAAGGTTGGACAAGAAGAAAGGGCTAAGTCTGCAGCAAAGGAGTTTCAGGTTAGATATAAGGGAAGACTCTTAACTAGGGTCTGGTCTACACCAGGGAGCAAAGTTGATCCCAGATACACAATTCTGCCTACACCACTAGACTAGCTAGAATCGATGTATCAGGATCCACTTTATTTCCTGGTGCAGATCAGGGCTCTTCAGGCTCTTGGCGATGTTCCTTACCCCATGCAATCGCTTGGAGTACCAGGGTCAAAGGCTGAATCCAGAGAGAGCTTTACACAAGCAGCAAAATCAATCTCCAAAAGCTCAATGGTGATGCATCAAACCTCCCTGTAAGTATAGATTTACCGTGGGTGTAGTTAAGCTCCGGAAGATGCTTCCATGGGAGGTTGTTGGAATCGCCATCCATTGAAGATTCATGAGCACAGTTTGGACAGATCCCTCTCAGGGATGATCTATGTGTATGTTGTTCTTCCTCAGTACGTGGGACTGGACTTCATGATCTTGCAAGAGCCCTTCTGCCTCAGCATTTTTAGGATTCTGTAAAAAGCAGTTTATATTTTTTTACAGCCCTCTGAGTGATCACTTTAAAAACCAGCCTTTTCCCGCTATATGCCCTGTTCAGGAAAATGTTTGAAATATGTTAGTTTTTTTATTATTTTTCACTTCCTTATATAGACAGGTGTATATGACATGGCAATAAAAATGGTAGGCGGTGTCTGTATTGTAGCTTGCTGAACCCATGATCTTGCCTGTGAGTTGGCTAGGTCAAAATGCCCTTCACCTGTTCGTTAACTGTCTTTAAAAATGTGCGTGCAGTGTTTGGAGCATGGATGGATTTTTATTTTACGTGGTAGAAGATGGAGGGGGAGAGCAGTTTCTTGTGTCTCATTATCAAGCAGAAGCGCCTGGATTATTTACCTAATAAACTGGCTCTTGTATCGTCTAGGAAATGCTTGCATTTTTCAGCCAAGAAATCCTAGTAACAGGCAGAGGGGTCCAACAGTTAGGTCTGGAGAAACAACAAAATGAAGGTCAGCTAATATCGCTGTTATTCTTTTTCCCGGTGGCCATGACAGCAGAGGTGGTTTATTTGAAGATCCCAGACTCGGAGTCATTGCTTGCATTGTTAGCCTCCCGAGTATGTTAGGCTGTGCCAACAGTTTAGGATATTAATGTATTCTACAGATCAGTGAATGAAGAATTCCTCTGCACTCCTTTCTTCTTTCAAAATTTTCTTTTCTGCTTGCTCTATGCACTTTGTTTGCTGTGTCTTTGTCTGGTGGATGTTGCTGGGCATTTCTAATGAGCAAGCAAAGAATTGCTGTCGAGGAGAAGGGGGGAGGGTGTGTTTAGTGCTTTTAACATTCTAAGGTGAAGTTTTTACAAGATGGTCAGGTGTGTAGGAAATCCTTTGGCTTGGTAATCCAAATATACAGGGAAAAAAACCCAAACCTTCTTTTGCATGTAAAGCTCATCAATTTGTGTTCTGCAAGGAGGAAATACTATTATTTTTCTCTGCAGGATGCCATGCCTCAGTGCTTCTTTAGTATTCATCCCAGCTTCATTACCACAGCCACCTCGCGGCCCACCCTGAGCAGCTGCTAAAGGGTGACAAAATTAAAGCCCTGTTCCTACTCCTGGTGACTTACTGCCAGGGAATAATTGGGTTCTGTTCACGAGGAGCGTTATCACGGAGAAACTCAGAAAACAGAAAACGTTGGCGGGGGGGGTTCCTCAGAATGGATTTATTGAGATTTTCCACAGGATTTATAGACCTGAAGCTCAAAGGAAATAAAAGCTGGTTTCATGAAGAGACAATTATCTAATAATAATGAAGCAGGTCAGGGAAAGGAATCTGAACAGGTTTTTAATATATTCTGGTTCCCTAGCAGGAATTGTGTTTATACTTAGATATTTTTTTAATATATTCTTTGATCCTTCATGGAAATGTTAATGAGACGAAAACGGCTAAAGAGCCCTCCAGACATTGTCCTGCTTTGGAGCAGGGTGGAATGAAACACAGACCCTCTGGAGGGCTGCTGACACACAAGTAGTCCCTTTGTCTCCTGTTTTATAAACCAGAGACATGTCTAAAACTACAGGGTACATGAGAGCAGACTGAAGAGACGGCACAGAAGGCAGGACATTCGGTGATTAAAAGGGAAAAATTGTCAACTGGCTATTACTGCTTCGGTCTGACAGGCAGCATACTCCGTGTGTTTGATGTCCAGAATGAAGGTACTCTGCAGATGTAAGTGGGATGCTTTTAGGCTGGTTTTCACTTAGACTTAATTAAGAAACTTTCAGGCTTTGTCTCTAGGGGGCCCATTACGTGTGAAGCTCCAGCCCACTCTGAATAACGGGCTCAGCCTAGAAAGTGTATACATGCACACTGCTTTTGTGCTGTGTTGCCAAACTGAAGACAGTAGCAAGTGCAAGCCTGGCATTGCCAGAGGTTAACCTAGAGCAATTGTCTGAGTGTTTCTTAGAGACCCAAAACTGCCCAAACTTTACAAATGACAGATACGGGCAAACAAAAAAATTAGTGGGAAGTAGAAGAGGTTTTGTTCCGCAGCTTTGTTCATCAATCGTAATCATCGGTTGAAAGTTAAACCAAAAAGGCTAAACACTGTCTCTTAAGATTGGTGTCTGTGTTTTATAGAGGAAGTAAAACTAGTCTTCACATTTCATGGAGTTATTGAATTATTAACTTTTAGACAAATGACTTGAATAATTAACTAAGTTAATAATCGTTAACACCACATAAAAGAATCTAATCTCGCTAGCATTAATGTAAGTAGCTTTTTTTAAAGCTGGTGGAATAATAACTTGTGAAACTTTCTATAGCAGTCTGAGTGCAGTTCTGAATAAGTAGTGAAACTCATCACATGATCTCCTGTTTTCACGTCTGTTGGCTCGAATGAACCAGAACTGACGTAATTTGCATCTTTATTGAAAATGTCAGTTCAGAAAAGCCCAGTTTGGCTAAGGCTGATAGATACAATGAGGAGTCTTGTGGTACCTTAAAGACTCCATGCATCTGATGCACTGTCTTTACTCACAAAAGCTTATGCCCAAATAAGTCCCTTAGTCCATAAGGTGCCACAGGACTCGTTGTTTTTGCAGGTACAGACTAACACAGCTACCCCTCTGAGACTGAGGAAGAGATGATTATGGAAGGCAATTTGATCATCTTCAGTAAATCATCCGAGGCACAAAGATGGGCCCTGTCTACAACCACAACCCAAAATTAGGAGCAAATTATAGATTGTTAGGGCAGGAAATGTGATTAATAAGCATTCAGTGATGTAAATTTACATGGAGCTTGACAAGCACTTAGGTATGTTGCTTCCTCTGAGATTTGATAATCCATATTACGAAAGGCAAGACCCTGAGTACGAGTGCAGGACAGGGAGATGGGGATTGCTGAAGGTGTGCAACAAGTGGCAGGACTGATTCGAGGAGGTGAATTTCAAAGAGAGTTTTGAAGGAGTGGTGGGGTAGGGGAACAGTGCTTAGTGGATAAGGACCAGTAAGATAGCTTCTTATGGAAGGGGCAGCATAGAGCTGTAAGAGAACAGTTTGGAGGCAAAAGACTTGGGCAGTACATTAACTGGTGCAGCATAAGGAGATGTGCCGTGAGGTGAGGGCAGAGGCATGGCTGTACTGAGCATGTTAAGTGGGAACAAGAAGTTTTGATACTGATTTAACAATAAGAAAAGTTACCAGCGGAGGGAGTCAAGCAAGGGGGATGTGGTAGGTGCAGGAGATGAGTCTCACTCAGCAGTATGTTGGGTAGTTTGTCAGGGGAGAGCGAAGGTTTATCAGTTCAGCCCAGGTTGTCATGGAGATGTCATTAGTACAGGAAGCATTTTCTGGAATTTCAATTTAATTCCATATTCCTGCCCTAAAGGACAATTAAACAAAAGCAGTAAAGTGACTGTGGATTTGAAATGGAAGATGGATGAGAAGTGTGTTTAGGTCGCACCTCTGGGAAGTTTGCCTTTCCTTGTCTTTGGCCCCATCTCCCCTCCCTGCATAGATTTGCCTGCAGACATCCACATATATTTGCATAGTTGGAAGGTTGCATAATTCTTGGATTATAATAATTGACTCTTTGTGATGGCACATTGCCACTTCTCTCTGTCTACCAAAGTTTTGCCTGTTGTCCTTTAAAAGATCTTGCTTCATCACAATGGATGCAGACTTTAGCCCATCTTTTATTCTTTCACCTTGCAAGCTCCATAAAACCTGAGAACAACCAATTTCATTGAGTCCAGCAGCACATTTTGATGATCTGCTTTGGCCTCCCGTGTAGCCCAGGCAATGGAACATCCCCAAAATAACTCCCAGAGCAGATCCTTCAGAAAGAGAACATGAGTTGACTTTCTCTACCCACCTCATGCTTGTCCAATAGCTGCTTTGGCTGCAGGATGTGGAAGTGTGTAAGAGAGTCCACTGGCAGTGGTGCTTATTGAGGCACTTGTGTCCAGAACTTGGTGGCCATTAAGATGATCAGCTGCTCAGACAGCTCTTCTGCTGCCATCAGTTCTGCTCCCTTGTCCTTTATTTTTGCTGTAGAGACCATCATCACTCTGTCCTTCCTCTCCTACTCCAGCTGCACCTTCTTCAGGGTGCCTCTCTACCCTGCACAAAGTCACCATGTAGTTCTTGCAGTAGGTCATTCCTAATCTGTTTTCTCTTCTCCCAAGAGGCCAGTGTGACTGTCTCAGCTCAGCAGAAGGGGAAGATGTTGCTGATGCATTGCAGGAGTATTACCTTTTTTTCTTACAGTAGACAAAAGTGTATCTCTCCTTTTACATTCTGTGTCACAGCAGTGGTGAATCTGACACATGTTGTCCTTCCTCTGTGTCCTTACCTTTCCATGTTCTAAGAAATCCTAGAATTTTAGGCATTTTCCACTTTCCAGGTACAACCAAACCCTGACCGTGGTTTAAGTTAGGGTAAGAGGAATCAGAATACTAAATTTTGTGGTCATAGCTCTTACGGTTAAGAGGAGTTCTTGAACAAATGTAGCACCAACAGACAGATGTATAAAATATATAGTAGACTAGAACTGGAAAGGACCTCGAGAGGTCATTTGAGTCTAGTCCCTTGCCCTCCTGGCAGGACCAAGCATCATCTAGATCATCCCTGACAGTTGTTTCTCTAATCTGCTCTGAAATATTTCTCAAATGATGGAGATTCTACAACCTCCCTGGGCAATTTATTCCACAGCTTAACCACCCTGATAGTTAGGAAGTTTTTCCTAATGTCCAACCTAAACCTCCCTTGCTGCAATTTAAGCCCATTGCTTCTTGTGCTACCCTAAGAAAATGAGAATAATTTTTCTCCCTCCTCCTTTTAACAGCCTTTTGGGTATAGTTTGAACCTCTCTCTAATAGGTGCACTCTCTTCTGGCAACATCCATTGTCTGGCATTATTTTAGTAGCCAGATGTCCACTTATCATGGGTGTGGCCAAGTTTCCTGCAGTCCCATAAAGTTTGTTTACAGCCACCAGTGCTGGCTTTCAGTGTTCTGGGCTGTTATTTAGCTCTAATTTACCCCTAAATGTCTTCTAAGAGACCAGAAGGCAATGAAAGTGGTGGTAGTGCTGCTAGACAATATTGACCTTCCATGGTCAGGCACATTCTCTGGTATAGCACAATAAGGTCTCAAGGGTGCCAGATGAGAGAGGTTCAACTTGTACTTGAAAGCTGTTACCATGTTCCCTCTGTCTTCTCTTTTCTACGCTAAACAAACCTAATTCTTTGAACCTTCCCTCATAAGTCATGTTTTTGTTGCTCTTCTTTGGACCTTCTGCATTGGACTAAGACATAGTGCTTGTTACAGTCTTAGTGATATTTCAGTCAGCATTGGAGAACTTTGATTTACTGGGGACCTCAGATTTGAAGAGAACAGCTCTTCCATTCCTTTGGTAGAAGACCGTCTTTGTATTCCTTGGAGATATTTCATTGCCTGATCAGCAAATCAGTGACAGGAAGTGACTAGTAAGGGGTGGGCATGGGAAGTTTGCCTTGCCCAGGAATCTCCTGTATTTAAAATTTGTAAACACCATCAGCCAAGATCAGGGAATAATTTACTAGATGACTTGGTGCACATGAGCAGGATGTTGAACTGGGATGCAAAGTGTGCTAACAGAGCCGCATTCTTATATTTACCTACCAGCCGGACTGCATGCTGGATGCGCCATATCCCCAGCCCCAGAGTACTTTCCCACTTAGTACCGTGCAGGGCAATTTCCCTAGAACCCGTCTATAACACTAGTGTCAGTGTTGACTGCCTATGAGAGAGGGACACATTAATGTGAGATAAACCTGTAATCCCATTTTTTAAATAACTTGTTAGCATAATCAGTTAAACCGTAACTAGAGTAAATCACTGTTTATGTGCTTGTCTCTCTCTCCTGTTGGGATCACAGCTGAAGCAAAGGCTGCCCCATTGCACGTAATACCTCCATTACAATAATTCCATTGGTCACCAGCTGGCAAAGCCCTCCCTGTGACGCACTAATTTCCACCAGTAAAAATAACTTACCCAGCATCTCCACTCTCCCCTCCTTCCCAGCTGGAGTCACAGTACCTGAATTGTATCAGTTTTGGCTTAGGGACTTTGTGGTGGCTAAATAGGGAGCAACCAGCTTCTGAACCTTGACAGAAGAGGAGAAGACAGTGTGTTTTGTATCTGGCTAAGCTGCAAGGAGAGCATTTTCTAAAGTTAGCTTGGGCCACTTTCTTCTTCCTAACTAGGAGAGTTCTGCCTTTGTGGTACTGGGTGCTTCTGAAGCATCAGATGGAGTAGTCTACAAACAAAAAATAAATAATAGGAAGGGACTGTGTCTTTTTTTTTTTTTTCCCCCTCTCCCTGCATCTTGTATGAAGGCAGGAAAGGGCCCTGCCACCTGGGAGAGGTATCTCAAATGTGTGTTTTGAAGATACGTGCACAAGGGGCATGGCCAGATCACATGGCCTTCACTCTCCTGGGATTGCCATACCAGATCTCAGTGCCTAATGCAATGTACGTTGTGGCCAAGTGGAGCACCAGCTTGCAGAAGCTGACCAGGCTTGCAGAAGTTGACCTGTGGATCTGAGAATGGTTTCACGGGATTCACCATGGGAGCACCCCATCTGTTTCTTATCTGTCTTCCAATACTTTCTCTTTCTTGGCAGTCACTCAATAATGGGTAGGACATCTTCATGTCACCCTCCTATTTGTGAGTCCGTTGATGGCTGATTGGCCTGATTCTGGAGCTGCAGATCTTGTGCCAGAAGGGACAGGTGGGGTTAGCTGCTGGAAGGATGCGGGGCAGTTTTTGTTGCTCTTCTCTGCCTCTCCTCATCTGCACTGCGGTTGGATCTCTCAGATTGTGCTACCCCCCTCACAGATTACTGCTTTCTACTGTGGACAGTTCTGGAGAAGGTTCTCCCAAGTATAGACACTGATACTGCACTTTTTCATATGTGCCTTTAGATTATCCTTATGTTGCTTCCTCTGGCCCCCAGCGCTCCTCTGTCCATCCTTCAACTTGGAAAACAGAATCTGTTTGGGGAGGCGATGATCAGACATCTGTACCATGCCACCAGTCCAACAAAATTGTTGGTGAATGATAATAGCTTTGGTGCTAGGCATGTTTGAATCTTCCAGAGTGCTAGTGTTCATGCGCCTGTCCTTCCAGAGTGACAAGTATCAGAGGTCGCCGTGTTAGTCTGTAGCTTCGAGAACAACAAGAAGTCTTGTGGCACCTTACAGACTAACAGCTATTTTGGAGCATAAGCTTTCCTGGGCAAAGACCTGCTTCATCAGATGCATGAGTGAGGGGGAAGGGTGTGGTTTCAGAAGGGTATTTAAAGAGTGGGATCCCGGAAGAAGAGAGGGCCGGAGCTGACAAGGTCTATTCAGCAAGGTGGAAATGGCCCATTATCAATAGTAGGTATCAAAAGAGGAAAAAACAAGTCAGATCAGACAGGGGGATATGAGCCATTGTCAGAGTCTAATGGGGAGATATTAACACCCAGGGCAGAGTTGTGCTTCCAGAGAGGTTTTAGGCTTCTCCTGAGGTAGCTTTGATGATATTGCTCAAGTGCCTTCAAAAGCGAGTCAGACAAGGCTGTGTCATTGCCCCATCACTGTTTGGCATCTTCACCACCATGGCTCTTCACCGCATTGATGACAAGCTTCCAGATGGTGTGAATCTTGTCTGCAGAATGAACGGGAAGCTTTTCAATCTCAGGAGGCTGAAGGGTAAAAGAGAGACCTCCACAGCCTCAATCATGGAGCTCCAGGAGGCGGATGACAACATGGTTGCAGCTCTTTCTCCCACAGTCCTTCAGACCATCTTAAGTGCCTTCACTGAGGCATACGAAAATCTCCGCCTCACACTGAATGTCAAAAAGACCCAGGGGCTCCACCAATCCTTGCCAGCAGGACAATCTCATGTACTTTCTGTTAAAGTCAACAGAGGACTGCTGGACCAAAAGAGGCGTTCAAGACAGTGCTGTCTTGTGTATGTGGGGTTGCTCATGCCTGGTGTTCTTCTCTCTCTCTTTGACTTCCACAGTTGCCCCAAAAATGGGAAGCCCAAAAGTCACTAAAGAACAGGTGAGTAGCACACATGGTAATGTACCCCAAGGAAAAAATATGGGCGTTTCTAAGCTAAGCAAGTGTTCAGTAACTAAAACCTTCTGACAGAGCCCATTGACTGAAACTGGGGAGCAGCTTTTCAAGGCTGTTTGTCTCAACAAGGCCTCTTCATGCATGAAGGGAGTGACCTGCACCAAAGCAAGGGCTGCACATTTTGTCTTCTACCAACTAGGAATTAAACTCTTCCCTGTAACTTTTTGTGTAATATGTGGTACAAAGTCAAACACACATTGCATATTCCCTTTCCACTAAAGCAACTGGCTTTCTTGTTACAACTAACTTTTCTCCTGATCAAATCGAAAGTTGCTCTATTTCACACGGTATTTACTAAATGCATGACTGTACAGCGATAACTAACTTCCTCTGAAGAAACCCACCAGTTGTGTACAGACGAGTCAGTTGCGTTGTGTTCCATGTATGTGTATGATAGCATTTTTATTTCAAAAATTATGGAATGCCTTTGACAAAAACAGTGATTTTACTGATGAGCTGCTGGCTCTGTGCTTGCTACGCTGCTGGAGCGCTCTCCTGTGCAAAATTAAAATGTATCTCCTCTGAAAAGTTAAATGAATCCATTGGAAGAGAGATATTTAATGCTGCCAGAGAAGTTCTTGATTGCAGATTGTCCAGAAACTGGTAATGAATTTGCACTGTCAGGGCCTAGGGATTTGTAGTATGAATTTCCCAGGGTCTAATCATCTCATAAGGCTGCTGAGTGTGACTCCTTCCCCAATAATCTGCTTAACTCAGTAATTTACCCCTCCTTTCACATTGCAAGGAGAATGAGTCTCCCAGGTTGTTTGCATGGTAAGTAGCTCCAGATTGTGTGAGTCTTTGAAGGGGAAGCTGTGAGTTAATTGTAACAGCTTGAGCTAATGGTTTCCCATGTTCACTGGCAGGTTAAGTGAGGAAGGGGACTTAAAAACATCCTTTATTTGTGAGTACTATTATCGGCCACAGTGTGTGTTTTGAAAGCTAAAATGTTAATGTGGTGTCTTGCTAAGGATGTTTTCCTTATCAAAATCAGTCTTGGCCTTGTGACATCCCATGGGCCACACAGCTATTAGATATAGTCATTGTGTAGATGCAGCACACATAGAGCTGCATATCTGGCCTACAGTAATAAATGTTGAGAACCTCTGATCTGGGAGGGAGAGGAGGTTGGAAATGTAGCAACTTGGATTTGCAGATAGAATTTTCTACACTAGTGTCAGCTACAGACTTATGACCAAAGCAAGTTATAGACTAATAGAGCACTAGAACTGGAAGGGACCTGGAGAGGTCATCAATTCCAGTCCCCCGCCCTCACAGCAGCACCAAGCACCGTCTAGACCATCCCCGACAGATGTTTGTCTAACCTGCTCTTAAATATCTCCCGTGATGGAGATTCCACAGCCTCCCTAGGCAATTTATTCCAGTGTTTAACCACTTTGACAGTTAGGAAGTTCCCTGGGAGATGTGTCTTGGCAGTTGGTCTTACTAAACAGCTCTTCTCAAATTCTTTAAAACCACCACAGAGAATGTAAAAAATGACTGCTGCTAATTGGTGCTCTCAAGCCGTCACTTTTCTAAAAAAGTTAGGTACAGCCTGTCTAAAATATTGAATTTTAAACTGTATTAGATTCGCCTTGCACCAGCCTTCATTGTACTTAAAAAGGGAACAGCACCATTCCTCCCTATAGTCATTTTTTTAAATGTACCTCTTTCTAAAAACAAGCATTGTGAATAGAATTTTGGTTTCAAGATGAAATACCTGTGGTAGGTGGTGAAGCTTTGCCCACTTTTATCCAGAATTAGAGAGAGGAAATGTAACTGGAGCAAAGGTAGAGGGAGCTTTGGGTGGATGTGGATTTTACTTAAAGTAGAGGATGCATGGCTGGCTTTTTATCAGAGGTTGCCCATCTGAGGGCTGCATCAACACCTTAGCAGAGCCCCTTGGGCTGACCTAGAAACAGTAAAACCAGACCGCCTACAGCTGGCTTTGTGTATACGTCCTGTCCCTGGTGTGGCCAGTAAGTGCCAGCGTGACTGAGTTGTAGCAGGACTGGTTGGACTATTAATGAGCTGCCAGAAGCTATATTGTAGAAGCCGACTGGCTCTGCTCAGCCACCTCATCTAAAGATTGTGTACCAGGGCTCTTTGGGTCATGTAATGCTTGACTCAGCTCCCCTCAAAGGCAATCTGCTTCTTTACATTGTCTTAAGAGGGCTTCAGAGATGCCTTCTGTGCTTTGATTCCAAATGTAAATTCAGTTGGGCAGACCCTTGTACGTATGTGAATCCCAGCTGACTTCTTTAAGGCTCAGGCAAGTCAAACTCAAATCCTACCGAGGGCCACACAAATGAAAACTGGTCTCTTTCAGGGCCACCAAAGAAAATGTACTTGTATCAGAAAGTCATAATTATTTATTAGAGATTGTGTTAAGCATATTTTATAATATTTTTTCAGGTCTTGTTTGACTATGATGCAATAATTTTAATGGAAAATGTAATACTTAATATGAAATTTATTGTTCATTTTATTAATAGTTTATAAAATTTGATGTGTAAAATAGTGATTTGCTCAAATATAATTCATTTTTAATTTAAATATCAATTTGAGGTACACTGTGTCCTGGCTGGCTCTCAGCCCTTGGGCTGCAAAAAAAAAAATTCACTGGGGCCACATGCGGCCCACAGGCTGCATGTTTGACCTGCTTGCTCTACATGGATGCAGATCCACTTGCTGGATCCGGGGCTTACAGGCCACTTGGTTCTTTCATAGCATCCTATTTTTACATGTGGGTGGAGTCAGTAATCGCAGGTGGCATAGATTATAAAGGAACAATAAATCTGAAGTATAATTTTAAAATGCAGCTTTATAATCTGAAGACAAGACTTCAAAACCCTTATTTTACAGTTCAGGACACACCTTTATAAGAATGCAGTGAAAAGAATCTGTTGTTTTCATTTGAAAGGACTTAATGTTGATTTTACGTGTGAAACTCCTTCAGACTTGCACCATATGGCTTGAGTTACTGCTCTGCAGATTGGAGAGTCCCCCTAGAAGTCATGTAAATAACACTGCTTTTTAAATGGTAGCAGTAGTGATCCTTTTTACTCTTAAACAAAGCCAAACACCATATTTGTTCAGTTATTTGAGACTTTGATATCCACCATATTTTAACTTGGGTGGAGTAGGTTCCCCAGATTCCTTAAGGGTCCCATATTGCAGTCACCACTCTTCTGACCTGAGAAAATAACTCATTTGAAAGTGGTGCTGCAGTACGTACTGTAATCGGCCTGTTGTGTTATTTAGCATGCGTGTAGGCATCCACCAAGTGATGGCACCTGCAGAGGCATGATGCACTTCTTCTAGAGCACTGCTGAACCTAGTCAGCTGGCGTTTGTCGGCAAAGTGCGTCACCCTCTCTCTTGTGCCAGAGCTGCACACAGGGCTGTCGAGAAAGTCCCAATGGTACAGGTGGTTGCACTGAGGCCTTGCCCAGCCTGGAACCTGTTCAACAGGGACAATTAGCAGTGGGGCAAAAACCAGGTGGGCTGGATAGTGGAGGCAGTGACAAGGGGCAGGTATTGACATACTGTTGACATAATTTGCCTGAAGTTAGCCTGTGGAACTCACCGACTCATGATGTTAAAGTAGTGAAGAGGGGCTGCAGTCAACAGCACAAGCCAGGCCTACCACCACCCAGCTGGTCAGCCCTAAGACCTTGCCTACAATTGCAGGGGTGTATAAGTTCTGGGTAGCTACAAGGTGCGGGGAAAGGCAGGCTGCATCCACACTCATTGCAGTGTGTAGCAGCATGTGGAGGTGAGACAGTGGGGAAAAGATACTGCTTAGAGCTACTTCCAGAGCCTTTTCCTGCTGCAGAGGAGGACTGTGCCAGGGGAGTTACCGGAGCCTGTTCCCGCTGCCAGAATCTTTCACTGCTTTGGGGAAAGGCCCTGTTGTGGGCCAGCAGAGAGGCATTACGCTGCTGCAAACTGTATTGTAGACGTGGGGCGTTCTGCTTGGGTGGCTAAAGAGCCATGTAGGGTACATACCCGGGGTTCAGGCATATCAGGCGTGTCTACTGTATTCACCTAATCAGTGCATCATCAGTTACACTGCTGTTTATGCTAGCTATGTGTGCTGTATCTCACATGGCATTCTGATAAGTAATTGGAGAAATGCAGGCTCGACAGAATTACCATTAAGTGGATACATAAATGGTTGAACAACCACAAAGAGTAACTATTTACGGAATGAAGCTGGGATGGAGGGACGTCTCGAGAGAGGTTCCATGAGGGTCTGTACTAAGTCCAGTGTTGTTTAATATCTTTATTAAAGACCTGTGTGTAGATCAGTGTCCTGGAGGATGGAGCCAAAATTCGTAGGGATCTTGATAAGTTGGAGAACTGGCCTATAGACAAGAAAATTAAACTTAACAAAGACAAATGTAAGGTGCTAAGCTTATGGAAGAAAAACCAGATGCACAAATACAAAGTGCAAAACCAGATGTACAAATATAAAAACTAGCTTGGCAGCAGCACTGCTGAGAAGGAGCTAGCATTACAACCTCAGCCTGAGTCAGCAATGTTTTGCTGTTGCGAAAAGAACAAATGCAATTCCGGGTTTCATTACCAGAAGCATAGCATTCAGATCATGAGAAGCAATAGTACTGCTCTACTCAGTGCTGGTTAGACCTCGGCTGCAGTGCTAACCCATACGGGTCACCAATAGAAAGGAAATGCAAAGGATCCAGAGACGAGTGACAGAGATGGTCAGCAGGATGGAATGCAAGCCATGTGAGCAAAGGCTGGAGGAACTGGGTATGTTTGGTTTAGAAAAGAGGAGGTTAAGGAGGGATATGAAAACTGTCTTCAGATTCTTGAAAGGCTGCCGTAAAAAGATGGAGAACAGTTGCTCTGTTGCCACAAAGGGCAGGACGAGAGGCAATGGGTTCAAGTGACAGGACTGCAGATTTAGATTAAATATTAGGAAAATGTTCCTAACTGTAAGAGCAGAAAGACAATAGCGCAGACTGCCTCTGGCAGCAGTGGAAGCTTCATCACTTGAGCCTGTCTTTCATGGTTTTGACTGGGGTGGGGAACGTTTTTTTTGGTGAGGGACCGTTGACCACAGAAAAATCACTTGTGGGCCACACACAAGTAAAAGGCAAAAAATCCCAAACATTCACTCACATGCTCCCAAGTAACAAGCAAAAAAACCGAAGCAAAACACCACAATCATGAGCTTAACGACCTAGATGTTTTTATCTCTCCTTCATCCCTCCCTACATATTGAGGCATTCAGTTCATTGATGTACGAAAGGTGGAAACATGAATGAATGCTACACACAACATTGAATTTTCCTTTAGTGGACAATAACTCTATTAATCAGTTTGTTTCAAATGTCCTAGTTATAATTAGCTAGAAGAATCCACAAACTGCAGTCCCACAATACCTTGGAGATGCATTGTACACCATAAAGGCTCTGTCCTGTAGAGTTGTGATACCCTGAGACTGTACAATGCGTTCAAGTACACAAACAGTCCTGTAGATCTCTGTGCCTTCCAGGACTGAGCCCACAAAGAATTTCGTCCAAACATCCTGACTCAAAATAGTAATATGCAGGAAGGCGTTTCATAAATTTCAATGCCACCACAAAAGGAAAGCTACAGATTTGTAAATGCACAGACGTATTTCTGTACCAAGATAAGGCAGAACTTGGGGGGTTTTGATAAGAACATAAGAAAGTTCATGCTGGGTCAGAGCAAAGTTCTGTCTAACACAGTATCCTGTCTTCCAACATTGGCCAATGCCTGATGCCCCAGAGGGAGTGAGCAGAACAGGTAATCATCAATTGTTCCCTCTGCTGTCATCCTTTCCCAGCCTCTGGCAAACAGAGAATTTGCGGAGTAGAGGAAAACTGGGAGACATTGTCTAAGTAAACATCAGTCACAGGAAAATTCTCCTTTCTCTTGAGTTCTGCAGTGGCAGAAGTTAGTTTTGACTGTAGTCATCTTTGGAGAGCTTTTAATAAATGAAGACTAAACTAAAACAGATTTTAAAAGTCTGTGATAAGCACATGCTCCAGAGAGACTCTTCAGTGGGGCGGTGATTAATAAGGGACACTTCTGGTAATGCTAGGAAAACAATGGTACTAGAAAAGCATGCGGAATGTCCTAAGTTCAGGGGGAGCGGTAACATTCAGACAAATGAGCCACAGCGATTTATGTGCCTCTCTACCATTTTTTCCTAGAGGGGCAAGGGGGATAAACTATAAAAACATTACTGCAGCACAACGTTTAAGGGAGAGCTCAGTAAGCTGTGCAATTCAGTTGCATCTCAAAATATTTTTGTAGTGATCAGTTTTTTTGTCTTATACAGATTTCCATATATTGTTTATCTGTGAAACTCCATATGTATCTATGGCGTTATCGAAAAAGTAACACTATGAAGAGTTCAAAGAGGTGGACGTATTTCAGGGCATGAGAACAAATATACAGTATAGAGAAGGGTATGGTTTCAAACCTTATTGCCATATTCTGTTCTCACAGTTCCCCTTCTGTTTTCTCTACCCTTCTCTGTGAAGTCTCCAGTGGTTAGTGAGTATAGAGGGGCTTCCCCTATATTAATCTATAACAAATACCACCTTCCATCCTATGAGTACATCCAGTTCAGCCTTGCATTACTCATGTCACCCAGTCATGACATGCTCCCAGCTCCCCTCCTCCCACCCCCCGCTTTGTTCTTAATGCAATTATTTCTTTAAAGATATTTATTTTGCAGCTGCTGAAACCGCTTATAAGTGTCATGTGTGATGTTAAAGGCAGAGGAGACCTGAGCTAGGAGCTATAGACTTAGGTTTAGAAAAATACTGAGATGAAATAATGTGAATTTTTTCTGTCCTTTTAGTACTTTATTTTTGCAAAATGAGAGCAAAACTCCTGTGCCGTACTTGCCTAAATGTTACTGTTTTGGCACCACTCGAGACAGGGCCTTAAAAAAAAAACATAGTGACCCTAACACAGGAAATAAATCAATTTTCCAATACCACAATAACTGTGTTGTACATCAGCTTTAGGAATCAAAGATCAGGGTGTGTGTGGGCTCTGGCACATGCCCTTTCTCCTCTTTTATTTTTTGAGAAGAAACTCACATTAACAGAAAACTTGAAGAGTTCAGGAAGGACTGAATCCTCTGCTTGGTCTATATGAACAGGTTTTTTTTAATTGCCGCTGAACTGTCATATTTTATCAGCCTTCTGTTCTGCAGCCTCAGTTACCAAGGGATGTTTAAAAAATGTGCAATTGGAACATAATTGCGCATCACAATTCTTTGTTTATTGGCTGAAGGCTATTTTTGAACTATTTTATATTTTGTTCCTCTGAATTAATTAAAACAATTTCTCATACATATGTGGCACTTTCATTAAGAATGAGTTTTTGTGAATAATTAAATCAGGAACAATACATACAGAAAAGTATTTTTTTTATATCTACTATATATGTGAGAGAGTTTGTCTGTGTGTCCAAGAATTCTTCCTAAATGGTAAGAGCTGAGACCGCCTAATTTGGTATGCCATTTCCTCTTATCGTAACTTAAAGCAAAGTATGGGTTTGGATGTGCCTAGACTGGGACTGCTTCACATAAAACTATACGGAAAAGAGACAGACTCCCCAGGCAGGTGAAAGTGCCTGGCTGCCCCCCTCTGTCTCCTTTAAGACTGTCTTGACCCCCTAGCGCCCCTCTTCCCCAGGCACCCTTTAGAGAGGAGAGTCAGAGGTGAGGGGGATGCCACTCTTCCCCTCCCCAATTCATGTGGGAACATTGCTGGCTGGCCCTCTTAGACAGGGAGTGAGGATAAATCACACAGTTTGCTGCATTCCTCACTTTGGCTGGAGAATGCAGGGGGTGGCTGAACCTGAACCTGCCTCAGCCGAACGTCATGGAGAGGTGCTTCTCACCTGGGTCCTAAAGCTGCTGCAGTGAGAGGGGGATGGGATAATTCTCTAGGGCAACCCTCATACTGAATCTCTCCTACTCATCTAGGGTAAATCATGGGTGTGTGTGTGTGTGTGTGTGTGTGTGAGAGAGAGAGAGAGAGCGCGCAGGTGTACAGGTAGTAAAGATACGTTTCAGCAGGAATTACAGAAAGAACTTTTCCTTGCCCAATTTTGTACATAACGTATTTTGACATTTCTTAGAACTGGCTGAATCGTATTTAAATTTTTGTGGGCCGTGGTGAAAGATGCATTGCAGTTGTTTCCACTGCCCTGTTTGTGAGAACAAAGGATTCTGCGCTGGTGTAAACCTTGTCAAAGCCCATCTACTGCTTGTCTTCCTAAAATAATTGGAAAAAAACTTTTTCCCAATAGTTCCATGCCTAGGTGAGACTGAGCATGCATTGGAACGGTTATGCAGGCTTCTGGTTTATTTGACGCATATAAAATTTCTTATAAAACTACTAAATGCTGAAGGCATGAAACCTAGGAACACTGCACCATTGTCTAGAAGAACTGTGCGCAGGTGCTCTTTGACGGTACTGCAGCAGATAGAACAGGTGCTGACTTTTTTTTTTTAGTATTATAAAACAAAAAAATCAGACTTTCCACTTCTCCAAACATCTTGTTTCAGGCATGAAATCTGAATATGAAGTACTGCACAAGTAGCTGTTTATCTGTTAGGCAATTAAAATAACATTTACTTGCCACATACCAGCCTATGGAGAAATTGATCCTGAAGTATAGTTTATAGAATTTCTTCTAGAGGAAGGTGTGCTGTGCTGTGCTGTGGTGTTAGGCTTACATCCAATGTACCCGTCTCCTCAATGTATTTAGTGAAATCACTAAAAACTGAAGAAATTAAAGCACAGGAATTTTTATTGCCTAAAAGTGAAACTGTTTGTGTAAAGCACAAAAGGAATTCCATTGTGTGGAGGGGAGGTGGGCCGGGAGATTTTCCTTTGTGTGACAAGTGTGGCGTTTCACTTCAAACGGCAAAGCCTAACGCTATTAAAAGCTAATAAGGATAAGGCATAGGCATAGGCTTTGTTACATGCAGTTCAACAGCTGCTGGAGCCAAGTTGGCATGAGCTGTTCATTTCTTCTAGTCTTGATGAAATGAAAAGTGAGGGATAGTGTTTGAAATGATTCAGTTTGGATATTTGAGGGAAAATATCTTTTAAAAAAAAAATCACACTCTGTGTGTGTTCAAGTCTTAGTGGACTGGGAGCAAACACTTGGAATGCAGTAACAAGGGCTACGCTAGGCCTCCTGACTCACAAGTCGTGTCCTACTATTGGATGAGACAGTACCTTATAAAAACTAGAGTGCAAAGACTGCCGTGTGTTTGGTGCTATCTTCAGGAGCATGAGTACAGGGTCTCAGGCTGCACACATGTAACCACAAGATGCATGGTGGTGCTACTGTGAGTAAATTGACTCACATGTGGATGTCTTTGTAGGACTGAGGCCTGATATTCTAACTGATGCACATAGTGCTTCTAACAAGAGTAGGTTCAGTAATGTCAATGGGGATTTTACCCTATGAGGCTGTGCCCAGCAGGAACTGCTTCATCCACTAGTAAATGCCCTTAGCGTTTAGTTCTGGAAGGCATTGTGTTTATCCTTTTGTCTGTGAGATCATGCACTGGGAAGGGGAGACCATGCATCTTACCCTGACACAGTAACTATCACGATCAAGCCAATGGTGGTGTGTTTTGTTTCCCACAGGGTGTTCAGTTCTGCAATGGGATTCACAGGCCCCACAGCAAACCAGAGCATAGGCTGGGCCAGTACTAGGCTAGGGAGGCCCTGCTCCGAAGCAGCTGAAGGGCTTGCTCCACGTGACGGGACATTTGAAAAGAGCACAGGTAGCCTAGGGGTGGGAAGAAAAGAGTGGCAGGCTGCACCAGGTGGTGAGGCTGATCCTGGAGCTGTAGTAGTGATAACAGTGCAGGTATCCTGCACCTAACCTGTATTTTGACAGGTCATTTTCCCCTTGGCAGATTAAGCTGATTCTACTAGGAATGTGGCTACTGCCCAAGTGGAGGAGCCATAGCCTGGTTGGAAGTGTCCTGGGAGAGTGTAACTTGGGGTGGGCCAGTGAGTGGGCCAGTTTTTGGAGTTCTGAGTCAGGGCCCAGTGGAGTGAGAGGACCTGCTCCTGCCACTTCTCTCTGTCATGACATAACCCAAAGGGGAGGAGAAGGGGGATGCAGGAGGGGACGAGGCTTGTTGTGTATGAACCGGCTGGGCCCCTTCCAGCACAAGTATACCGAGGGAAACTGTAGAGCCACTGCCTGACCACTGGGCAAGCGATCAGTTGGACTGGCCCACTGGAGATACGCAAATGGCCCCAACACTGTGGTATCTGAGTGATTATTGGTCACTTAACTTACTGGTGAGCTAAGGAACTATTATCTCCGTTGTTGATAGAAAAACTGAGGCACAAAGAGATTGAGTGACTTGCCCCAAATCTGCCCCAGAGTCTGTAGCAGAACCAGAAATGATCCAAGAATAAATGGCCACTCCAGTGCCTTCACCAGCACATGCTTTCCTCCTTTCAGGGCCCTCGCTCAGGAAAGCACATAAGCATGCGTTTGATTTTTAAGCTCCAGTGTAGTCTCACTAAAGTCAGTTAACATTTGTGCTGACCTGGATTGTGAATATCATGACCCAAATGGGGCTATATCTTCCAGGCCCCAGTTTCTAAGATGCCCTTCTTCCATTAGGCCACAGGGTCCTACCATTTGTGTACCAGACTCTTCTGGATTGTGTGTTTTTGTTGCTACCTCATTTCACAAAATAACAAACTTTGGCAGAAGGATCTACCAGAAAGTAACCGTTGGTTCTTTAGGCAAGTTCTCTGTTGCATGAGACACACAGTAAAGAGGTAAAAGTTCTAGAAAGCATGTGTGTTTTCTTCTGAGTTCATCAGGGAGGAAGAAAGGGGTGGGTGGTAAACAAAGCTAGTGACAAGTGTCTCACATGCCCCACAGCATTAGCTGTCTGCAGAAATCCTACTGCATGAGACAGCAGTAGGCAGACAAATGCAAGGGAGAGTGTGGGTATGTCTAGCTATAAACATGAACAAAACTAAGCCCAGTTACAAACATAATTTAGTTTACTGTAAACTTCTGAAATCTCTGAGGGAGGGAAACCATAATTTGTCCCATCTGTCCTACATCTTGAAGTCAAAGGTGGAAGCCAGAACACATCTCCACTCCACCATAGCCACATGGCAATTTCTAAGGGAAAAGAGCCAGCATAGTAACATGGGTGATATTTCAGCTGCTCTTCTTTCACATTCAGTGCATCAGAGAATGTGTAGTTCTACTGCAAAGCCTGGGAAATCACAAAGGGAGACAATTGAAGGGTGTATCAATCCAACAACAATGCAGACCTGGAGTGAATAAAAAAATGAAATAGTCAAGTATAAGTGGGTGTAACAAGTTTAGATGTATTGTGTGTAATTAATCCTCTTCTGTGGTGTTTGTTTAGACATTATAAACATGTATCATTCTCCAAGCAGTAACCCAAGAATATTTTCCTTTCTGGTAGGTTTATCTCACACAGATATTCTGGAGCAGAGCTGCATACTTGTTCATTTGCCATTTTATTGGTCTTGCTAATAGCTCTGTATTTGAGGTTGCCAGAGTCATTCCATTTTTGACAGTATTTTTCACCTATTTCTAATTTTCTTTCAAAGAAAAACCCACAACTCCTTTTGAGTTGGAATTTCTCATGCTAAATCTGCACAGGTGATTTATGGTGCTAGTGGGGCTATAATGGAAATATACAATATTATGAAGTGAATTGAACAGACCATGCTGAAATGTTTATTGCTGTCTTTGAAATGTAACACATTGTGATGATGGTGCCTCTCCAAAAAAAGAGTGAGAGCTAAGCAAAGCTTGGCTCTCAGGATAGTTTTAGTATTCCAGTAAAAGGCCATGCGTTTAAAGGAAATCACTTATTGCCATCTTGCAATCAAGAATGCACAAGTGTTCCAGAGAGTGCAAGAAATATGCCTCAAGAATGCAAGAGCCATAAGGAACAAATCATTAAATATTCTCTTGTCCTTTTCTACTCCCCATCCTCCTTTGATGGAGACTTGGAAGTTTTGTTGTCTGTATGTAAATCTCAGCCATTATGCGTTTAAAAAAGAAATGAAGGGCCTTAGGAACCTGTGTCCTGCTTTCAGAAGCTCCTGGTCTTCTGGAAATGCTTGCTCATGTAGATTCTGGGTAGGTGGGTGTGCACTATGTGCTCAGTTGTCTCAAGGCTTTTCCCCTGGTGATGTTGGCTATAAGAGCCTTCTGGAGTCCTGCTTTCATGGCACTTGTATGTAGGTTCTTGCCAAGCTAGTTTCTTCCTACTGCCAGTGACTGTCATTGGAGCAGCTTTTCTCTTGCTGTGGCAAGTGATACACCAGAAAGAGTCCACCAAGGTATCTGCCAATTGTTGAAAGCTTGGTATTAGTTCATTTAATTAGTTCTTAAGTTTTCATTGGGGAAGGGGTTCTCCCCACCACGTTTCTCTTCCAGGGGACTTGGGCATGCCTCCGTCTCAAGGGTTCAAGCCTTGTAAGTTGCATCAGAAGCCTGTCCTAGAAAGAAGATCCACACTACTCCTGTCTAAGAGTTGGGGTAGACCTATCAAAGTGAGAAATGCAAAATCTGTAGAGGCTTCAACTCAAGAACTTAACACGCCACACATCACACACTTCAGGCTGAAGCATTCAGCCCCAAACCCAGTGCTTTTTGCTAACACCAAAAGGCCACAGTAGCAAGAAAGGACTGGAGCTCCAGGGACCCTCAGCACTGCTCCAAAAGAAAAATACTGATAGATGTCACTCCCATTAAAGCAGTGGAATGTAGAGGCACCAGGAGGAGGTGTCCTGGAACACCCTGCTCCAGAACCATGAACTTGGACCTCAAGGGTGGTTCTGATGGACTCTGAGTCTGGGGTGGTTACACACCTCTAGGTGAAGCTAGGACCACTGATTATGCTTATAAGAAGCACCTGGGATCTTTTCAGAAGGACAAGGCAAGAATGCTGCATTTATTAATACAGTACTATATTATATGCAAATATACATAGCTTACTCAGGCACAGGCACACAGTCTTGGGGTTGCCTATAGTTATGAAAAGTTGCTCACTCTAATCCATTAGCTAGATGGTTTAGATGTGAGTGTAGAGCCATGTTCTGTTGAATCTGGATTAATGCTCTGCTGTTGACAAGATGAGAAGAGGAACCCAACGTTGTAGTGGTGCACATTTTTTTTTATAGCTTTTAGTCCATGGTCCTGGTTCTGTCCCACTGCCCCAGGGACAATGAGTCACTGGTCAGTGGCAGGTGGGTTTGATTCTTTTCCACTGCCCCAGGTTTGTGTGAGTCATCACCTACAGATAGGACCTAATCTTCCTCTCTGGGTGGGTCAATGCTACAGAGTCCTGTTCTTATTGTTCTTCAGCCACCAATTCTTTGTCCAGAGAGGCTGGCTCCAGAGGGCAACTAAGCATCCACGTTCACACTTCCAGGTGGATCTCACACTCCATTTTCAGAGACAGCACAAGGTTTACAGGCTAATACAACAGTAAAATGGAGTTTTAGATACTTTATTTTTGTAAGATACAGTATGGAATCCAGTATAGAGGATAATAGAGGTACAAAGCAGTGTAAAATAAATCTAAAGAGTAATACAAAGTTTCCACTAAAAGATACATTATCCTCCAGGGTTGCTACATGTCCCCTCCTTGCCCCTCAAGAACAATTCTTGAGTGGATCACATTTAAGTTTTATATATTTGCTTTAGGGCTATGTATTGCTTTTTGTTTGGGGTTTTAATTTTAGGTAAATTCTTTTCATCCACTGGCATGTACACCACAGTCCCACAAGGCAAATTCAGGATAACACAGTGTGGGTGAAACGATACCCAATATGCCTTTAGAGCTGGGAGAGTACCCTTTGCACACTTGATGTATAGTTACCAAACTCTGTATGACTTTTAGTGACATTAGTTGACTGATTTTTATAAAACTGATTCTTTAGCTAAACTAAATATTTGCCAGTATTAACATTTTTCCATACAATAGATAACTATTTCCTTTTATCATAGTATACCTCACTTATGCTAAATAATCAGCAGAGAATATATACAACAATACACAACAATGCCAGCAATAAACACAAAGACCACCACATAGACAAAACATTAAACATAGAAAACAAGTTTTGTTGCAACAGCAGATCCATGGTATTCTGGGTTGCTCTCCAGCTTGTGCTAGCTTCTTTTGATTTTCTGAAAGACAAAAATAACTTTTTTCTGCCCCTTTGGTGGGGTGGTAGATTATATTTTAAAATACTGCTGGCAGTACAGATATCTTTGCCAATTTGGGGGAAAACAGAGGACTTCCCTGTTTCTGTTCTGTGGGCAGGGAAGTTTTTAATGTCTTTTACTCCTTAAGGTGTTAGAGGGTGAATTATCCCAGTGGTCAGTCATTCAAAATTTGAGCTGGTCTGTCTTTCCTTTTTACAGAGCAGTTAAATTTGTAATAGTTCGTCCATTGTGCTAATCCTTGAGTTTATTTACAGATAACTGAGGAGCATTCTTGTAGTTAGCCCCCAACCTTGCCCTTTTTATCACGGGGTTGGGGTGTTTTCAATTACTATTTTTAACATATTTAAAGGCTTTTATCAAAAAAATATACATTGCACTTTGTTACAGGGTTACTTATCAACATTAAATCTACTTCAGTATCATTAGCATTAGATTTTTTTACAATTGGGTGTTTATAATTATTTTGCTATACCATACCTGTTAGATGGTGTATTATTGAGGCCAGTGTGTTCAATAACCTCTTAATCTTTGCATAAGTTTAAATTTAAACAGGTTCTTGAAACTTTGGAGGTGAATTAAATAGAAGTAAATTTCTTATGCATATAAGCAGACCCCCTTTTATATCTGTTTTTAGATTTTAGCACTATGCATACACAGCTTTTTCTTCTACCTAGAAGAAACCTTTCCCCTTTTATTCTCAGGTTTGACTCTTGCTGACCCAGGGATATTCCTTTTTGCAACCCTTTGTTGTGTTGCTTATGGGCATTTCTTCCACAACAGTGATTTGAAAATGAAAGCACAGCCTATCCTGGCTCCTTCTCAGAGTCCTAAAAAGATTTCCAGCAGCATGTTTTGCTTGCTTTTTTATACTGCTTCTATATATTGCATGTTATAGGAAAATGCACCTTCCTTTTTACAGTAAGTTTCCATAACATTAGCCATAAATTTTACATAAGGGTGTAACTGTTATGCATAGTGTTTTCACATGCTTTTATTAAAGTGACAATCTGATTACTCAGAGCCACATTAATGCCCAGTGTTCCTAATGATGCCTTCCCACCCTGCCCCCTTTATTCCTTCACTACAGCTTTTATCTGCCCTTTTTTTTTGGGGGGGGGAGAAGGGGAGCAAAACCAAGAGAAATCCAGAATTTCTTCGCACTCTTCTGGTTCTCTGGCTGCCCCTTGTAACAGCCACAACTTAGTCTAAAAAGAACTTGGTAAGGCATTGATGTAGCTTAAGGATTAAATGCTAAATATCAATAGGCAAGCAACTCTAGTTAGCTGTCTAGCAAAAAGTGTCTTATAAGTTTTGGTACTCTGAAATTACATTAAGACAAAACCAATTCATTTCAAGGCTGCATAACAGACTTGCGTAAACCTACAAAACAATCATATGGTTAGGTTCTAAAAACCTCACATTTACACAATATGTGTATTTACACATCGATATGTGCATACAAGATACATTAAGAAAAAGAAAGTATTTAACTTATTTTATACCACTACTTAGTTTACATTTCCTTTATACATATGGGACAGTTAAGGTCCAATAGAAGCCTCCCAATTTTTTAAGCAGATTTGGGTAAATTATCCAGATTTAAATTATATTACCTCTTTGCCTGGCTTATATATAGACATTCTTTTGGAAGAGGGCACCTTTTTCCTTTAGAACAGATGCAAAGAGACCAAGAATTCTTTTTTAAGATTTTTTTACAAAGTTTAACTTCTCAGTTCCCTCCAGACTCTTCAGAGGTAGCTTATTTCTCTTTCCTTATATCACTTTCTAATTCCCCAAAAATACATCTTCATTAGCTATTACTATTTACAGTATTATTCAGGAATTTGAATCTTCCATGCTGGAACTCTGTCACCATGCTTCTGCCCTGGACTTTTAGCAAATAGTTCCCTCTTTAGTTGCTGCCTTCCTGCTTTTCTGGGTGTGATCCTGTTTTTCTAGCTGAACTGTTCCTTCCCATGGACACAGGCTCTGTTCCACTACCAATTTTGTGAGTAGAGTGGCTTTCTTAACCAGCCTCCACATCTCCTGGTTCCTTTCCTTGGGTACATTTGAATTTTTATTTCTGCAGTCAGCTAATCCTTTTAAACAACTCACTAGCAGGCTTTCCATCAGACCCAGACTGTAACTGCATCTTTTTAATTGGGTAGATGGTTTATACATCAAGTATTTGGCCAATTTACCTTCCAAATCTGAAGGTATGTGGACATCAGCCAGTGCCTGATTAGACTGATTTTTGTAGGATTTGTCAAAGAGGAGTGGCATTCTTTACAAAGGCCAAGTTCTCAGTTTCCTCTTGGGGAGCCTTTTAAAGGCTGCTTTTTGACCTCTCCCCTTGCCCCACATGTATCCAATCTCCTAAGTAGCAATTCTTATCCTCCTACAATAGGATTTGTCTTATACCCTTAGGACCCCTACAAGTAGTTGGTAGTGTGAAGATACTAAACTTCAGTCTCTCTCTGGGCTTGGCCTCACTATAGCCAGGGCTGTATACCACCTTTTAACTTCCCCCAAATTATCCAGGCAGAGTGGAGTACTAATCCCTCTTACTTTGCCATGCTATGACCGGTTTACTTTACAAATTCCTGGAGTGAGAAATCCAATTCCCCTCCTTTTACCCAGCCAAGCTACAACTGGGGGGTTTGCAAACGTTTTGCAATCACTTAAATTTCCCAAAGCACTTCTGCAGTGTAAATTTTTATCACTGAGGGAAAACACTTTTCACACTCCTGGATTCCCAAAAAAGTCAGGAGCACCTGCTGCTCCCCCTTCTGCATTTCTCCACCAGAAGTGTTATGCTTACAAGACACGCATGGGATCTTTTCAGAGGGACAAGGAGAAAAGCCGCATTTACTGGGAATACAGAGCCATTCTATTATATGCATATAATATAGTTTACTCAGAGGTGCATGTGCATGCACAGAGTCTTGTGGTTGCACACAGTTAAAGGTTGCTCACTAATCCAGTTACCAGATGATTTAGATGTGAGTGTAGAGCCAGGTTCTGTTGATCTAGCTCAATGCTCTGATGTTGACAAGATGAGGAACCACCCAACCTTGTAGTGGTGCACATCTTTTGTAACTTAGTCCATGGTCTCAGTTCTGTCCTAGTGCCCCAGACACAATGAGTCACCAGTCAGTGGCAGGTGGGTTTGATCCTTTCCTACTGCCCCAGGTTTGGGTGACTCGTCTCCTGCAGATGGGACTTCCTCTCTGGGTGGGTCAATGCTGCAGAGACCAGTTCTCATTGTTCTTCAGCCTCCAAGTCTGTTGTCCAGATAGAGTTACCTTTTGGAGCCAGCCTAAGTGTCCACATTCACACTTCCAGGTGGATCTCACACACCCCCATTTTCGAGACAGCACTAGGTTTATAGGCCAATACAACAGCAAAAGGGAGTTTTAGATACAATGTGAGATCTGGTGCAAAGTATCTTATGAATATAAAATACCCAATATATGTGATAATGCAAAAGTTAAAGTCATATGGGATAAATCTAAAGAGTAATACAAAAGTCTGTTGCCTATTCAAATGATACAGCATAATATCTGGGGATACAAAGATATCTAGTAATACACAGTTTTCACTAAAAGATACATTACTCGCTAGGGTTGCTACATTGTCACTACGCCAGACAAAAGGGACCCGTTGCCTAGAACAGAGGGTCAGCAACCTTTCCAAGGTAGAGCACTGAAGTTTGGTCTTTTGACATCTGTATGGGCCACATGCCAGTGACATTTTTTGAAGTCACTAATAATCCTACTTGCAACAGCTTCATTAATAAGTAGATGCAAAGCGTTACCATTTAGGTGTGTGTTTGGCAGCATTAGCTGATCTTTTGTTAATCCATCGGCAATGTGGCTTTGAGCCAGCCCTCAGCTGCCTGTGGGGGAGGGGTGGAGCTGAGCTCCCGCACTGATGAAAAAAGTCAGCTCAGGTACCACTCTTGGCTCACGTTCTGCAGGTGGCTGACCCCTGGCCAGGAATATCAAGGCCACTACAGTGGCACACACCAGCTCAATGGTCTTTCTGGTCCCATTGGGCCTACCACTGTGACCCATGGCCAGGATCCAGATCTCTCTCTCTGGTTTTGGAGGCATCTCCGTCTCTATCATTAACATCTGTAGCCAGAGAACCTTTCCAGAGCGAGGACATGATCACACAGGCAAACATGAAGGTCTCCATGTGACACAGCAACGGAGCTTGTGCCAAGATAGGCGTGTAAACCAGCGCTGCTTCCAGCACCAGTGTTTCAGTGCAAGGGGATCTCTGCAAGCCAGAGGATAAGGAAGACCTAGTGCCCCTGCAGGGATTTTCTTCACCCTCCCCAGCGGTGAAGCACATCTGCGGTGGTCAGAACCTCTATTGCACAGCTGGCCACGGACAGCGAAGCACACCAGGAGTCGATCAGAAGAGTGGCCTAAAATCTGGGCATGCAAGCAGAGAAGGTGTCAGAGCAGGCCTATCTCAGTCTTCCTTTAACCAGGACCAGAGCTCAGCAAAGCAGCTGCCTGCCTCCCAGCCAGACTTCTGAAGGTGTGCCTGAGGATGATACACCAGCTCAAGCCAGGGCATTCCTCCCGGAACCTTGCTTTCTCACTGCGGGCGCTACACTGCCACTACGACACTAAGTTGTCTCAAGCTGCTAGACCTGTGGCGTCCAATACGCTTGTTGCTTGCCACACGTGAAACGCAGCTCTTTAAAGCTGCATGCTCTGCACGCACACACCCCATCACTGGGTGGGACAGCTGCATGGCGGCAATGGTGGAGGCTCCTTCTGTGGCTGCAGCTTGGACATGCAGGGCTCCTGCAGCCCTGGCACGGCTCCAGTGGCAGCAGCTCTGGTGAGTCCCCAGCTGTTTGGGCAGGGTGGAGGGGAGCCTGTGGCAATCCTTTGATTTCTGTTGGATGCCAGGGTACTGGGCCACATGGCCACTTGTCCCTATGTAGTGCAGCACACCTTCAGGTACATCTAGCCTCAGTGTGCAGCTTTACACTGGCTGAGTACACTCACGTCCTGTGTTATCGCGTCCTTTACAGGGTGGGTCAATCTGCCAGTGGCATGCATAGGAGTGTTCTTCTCCAGGCCTGTAGCCGGTTTGCACTCCTGGAGGGGTTCCTCCCCTTCTAGGTCAGTGGGCCACCACTCTGCCCCACTGCCACGGGTACCACAAACCCTCAAGTCACTAGTTCTTAGTCCACCTTGCTGCAGGTGGGTGAGATGTGACAGTTCAGAAGCCCGGCCTTGCTTCCGGCAAGTGCCGGGGGAATTCTCAGGTCAGGGCCTAGTCCTAGGTCGGGGCAGTGCACACGCACTCCCCATGTGCCCAGACCATGGTGCAAGGCAGGGCAACAAGCCGACAGTCGCAAAAGGCCCACGCTCAGGGCAGGGCAACACACACACCCAGGTTGTCTCCTTGCTCAGGAGAGTCCCAGCTGTAGCCTAGGGCAGGACAACAAACAGTTCCCAGTCTGACACTTAGCCTGTGCTGGCGGAGCAGGAGGAGACTGCCACACAGTGGGTGGGGGGTGTGGGGGGGACATGGGCCCACCCACTTCACTGCATCCCAGCCCAGGGCCCTGGTCACAGCAGAGCTGTCTGCTGCAGGGGTCAGCAGGCAAGCCACACCACACTGCAACACACTGACCCACAAACCTTTAATGGTCCTCACTTACCCCCAGGCCACTCCCAGTCTTCCTCTGGCACATACCTGATCTGATCCAGGCCTGTGCAGCCTGTTGGTTCCACTGCCCGAGGGTGCAGACTGAGACCAGCACTTAGGTCAATCCTCTGGATCCAGCTGGTCTTCCTTGTTGAGGGCAACCATTGCTCCCTGCCCCAAATGTGGGCAGGGATATATGGCGGGCAGGGGCAGCTCCTCCTAGCTCTACCAGCAGGAGGCAGTAGCCATCAGCCCTGCACAGGAGCCCTAGGGAAGCAGCAGCTGCTGCTGCTCTCCCTCTGTCTTGGGGAAGTGACTCCCACCAACAGCTGAGCAGGCACAGCTACTGGTGGAAAAGGTCAGTAGGGTAGGGCCCAAATACAAGATATTCCCATTTAAAAAATAAGGAAGGGTGCCTTTTTGGCATCCTAAATACAGGACTGCCCTACCTAACATGGGACAGATAGTTCCCCTATCTATGTCAGGAAGGCTCTGCTGGGGTCCAGGGTGGCTCTGGCTCAGGCTCCCAGGCTGGGAGCACAGAGCTATTCTCTGAAGGCTTGGCCCCAACTGAGTTCTCAGGCTGGGCTTTTATAGCCCTGGCACCACCTCCTGACTTCCGGTCAGGTGACTGGGAGGGGCTAGGCTCAGTACAAAATGGCTTCCGGAAGGGCTCCTCCCTCTTTGGGTAGGGGGTGGTCATTCTGTCCCACTACAAGGCTAGAACCTTTCTTCTCTCTAGTAATGGACACATGAGCGGTGGGTTTGGGGTGGTGGGGGAGGTGTGTACTTAGGCAGATTCCAAAATCGAGGCATCTGGTCCCAGGCAGATCTTTCTTTGCATATCAGAGTGAGGCGCTGAGAGCAGTCTGCCGTGCTTGCCAGACCCATCTGGAGGGCAGATGTGTATTGTTAGGCTGACAACATGACAGTGTGGTTCTGTATGAACAGGCAGTGGTGCTCGCTGTGCTGGCTTCTCTGGGATGGGATTTCTGTATCACCCACTCAGTACATTTAGAGGCATCATACCTTGCAGGCTCCCAGGGCGAACTGGTCAGTCATCTCAGCAGCTCATATCCCAATCACAAGTGGTCCCACCACCTGGATATTTTGATCAATGTTTTCCTGTGGCAGGGGTGTTCCCCAAATAGGTTCGTTTGCCGCAAAGTGCAACAGGAAGTGTTACAATTTTTGCTTTTTCCTGAATCACAGCCTGGACTCACTCATAGATGCTTTTCTCCTCCCTTGCCTACACTGCTTGTTTCCCAAGTCCTGCTGAAGGTCAGAAGAGAGGGAGCATCAGTGTTCTCAATAGTACCAGCATGGCCTTGCCAACACTGGTTTCCAAAGCTTCTGGCACAGTCATGGGCATACCAATAACCCTGCCCTGGTCCCAGACTTCATCACCCAGGACCACAGCCACCTCCAGCATACCAGTCTGCAGGCTTTCCATCTCTCAGTATGGAAACTCTGCAGCTAAGCCCCTCAGAGCTCACATGCTCAGACCCTGTTGGAAAAGACCTTCTTAGCAGCAGGAAGCCATTCACTGGGACATTTGGCCACATGGAAAAGGCCCTCCATTTGGGCATTACAAAAACACATTCGCCCCCTCCTCCCTTAGTCATTAATTGCTTTTATCCTGGACTATTTGCTGCATCTGAAACAGCAGGTCTGTCTGTATCCTCAATAAAATTCCACCCGGCTGCTCTCTTGGCTTCCCACCAGAGTTTGGCCAGTTGCTCAGTTTTTGCGAAATGGTCAAAACCCTGTGTTTCGATCAGTGTCTCTATTCAGATGCTCAGACGTGCATTAAAAATCATAGACGTGGTCATGGCTGCTAGCTGATCGCGCACAGTAGGCGTGACCGCTCCGCTTGTGTACTTGCTCCCCTTTTAAGCGCCCGGGAAGATGTTCCATAGCTTGGCAATACTGCATGCCCTGTGTTGCCACTGCAGAAGCTTGTGCAACCTGGCACCAGAAGCTTTGCAGACCCCATTGTCCGACCTCATTTCCCCCTCTTGGTTTGCTTTTCTAGTTCTGTTCTGTTTCTGTTTAAGAGCATGGCTGACACATTGAGTCCAGTGTAGTACCCAGTGGAAGACACGCACCTCTTCCCATTGAGTGAAAGGTCAAATCTGGGCCGATATCTAAGCTGGTTGAGTGTGCCCTATCCAGCCTTCTCACCAGATAAGAGACCCCAGTTAAAGGCCCAGTAAAGCTGCCTTAGGGTCTGGCTCTCATCTGCTCATTGGCGAGTCACTTACATCCTTGGTGATGGTTGGCTCACTGTGGTAGACAAAAACAGCAAGAAACCCTGTGCCACCTTATAGACCATCAGATTTTTTGGAGCATAAGCTTTTGTGGGCATCTTTCATGGACATACCAGTAACCCTGCCCTGGTCCCAGACTTCCTCGCCCAGGACCACAGCCACCTCTGACGAAGTGGGTTTTTGCCTACGAAAGCTCATGTTCCAAAAAAGTCTGTCAGTCTGTAAGGTGCCGTAGGCCTTCTCGTTGTTTTTGCAGATGCAGGCGAACGGGGCCTCCCCTCTGGTACTTGAGGTGGACAGTAAAGGAAGCCCTGCTGGTGTAATTTACACACAGATGGGCCTGGAGATGTATGTGCCAACGGCCCTGGTTTAGCTGGGAGTGGCCCTGGTATTGAACACTCATCTCTGGCTCTCGCTGATCCAGTCAGCGCCTTGGTCACTGGCAGGTACAGGTCTCAGTCTGCTCCAGGCAGCTCAAGCCCAGCCAAGAGGGGGCTTGGCTTTCTTGTACTACAGTAAGGAGTGGCCTGTCAGCAGCTCCCTGGCCTAGTTTCGTCACAGTTGTCTCCTCCCCACAACAAGAAAAGACCCACCATCTTGTTGGTGCTCCGCTGTCACCCTTTTCCCTCCAAGAAAGTCGCTTGAAGTCCCTGCTGGAGAGGAGAAGGCAGCAGACTAAGGGGCGGGGTTGTATGCACATGAGGAAGAGTCTGTTGGGGATAGAGGTTGCAACTTGGTAATATTTAAAAGACAGACACTAGCAGGAGTGTCAGAGCCGCTCTTGCTCTGCCTTCGCCCCCCCAGGTCTCGCTCCTGCCTCATTTCTTCCCCCCAAGGCATCACCCCTCATCCAATCTTCTCCCCCCAACTTCCCTATCACTGGTCATCCCTTCGCACACCCTTGCCCGAGTCAGGAGGGAATTGCCTGTGCAGCTGGGGCTGGGAGCTGCAGCCAGTGTTCCTAGGAAGCTGAGCGCTGGGCAGCTGCCTGGGAGATATTCGAATGCTGTGATAGCAGCGCACCCAGAAGGCAGCATGATGTGTTTGTGAGTGATGCACATCTGTATACACTTCAGTCCACTTAACATTTATTCCATGCATGGATAGAAAAAAAGGAGAGGGGACATTGGTGGCAGCCCTAGCTGAGTAGGGTCTGGCCCCTCCTTCCCTGCACTGCCTGCAGTAACCGGACTTTGGGAGTGACTGAACAGGGGTTGAAGACTAGTAACACTTCTGTGAGCCTATTTTGCAAGGAAGCTTCTGGAACACTGTGTTGTGCTGAGCTTTAGCATTGTTTCTGTTTTTTTTCTCTCTCTTTCCCTCTTTAAAAAAATGGTCTAAAATTCACAAGACAGTCCACACGACCCTTCAGTGCCTGGGAGCCTCCCGGCCCTCTTAGCTCAGCCTACAAAACTAATTGTCCCTGACAAATGTTTCCTGTGTTGGCAACAGTGAAAAAGTCCTAGGGAAGGTGACTTCCAAAGCGCACGAAACAGAGGAGGTTTCAGTAAAGCTTACTCTTTCTTGCCACCCCAGCCTGGATTTTTCCCTGACCCACCCCTGTCTGCTGGCACCTTGCAAGCTGCAAGTCTGACTTTACATTACTGTGTCTTAAACTGTGAGGTTCTTAAACTGGTTTATGCTTTCATCCAGACTCCCTTAGACCTCCCTCTCAGTTTGGCCCAAGGGGTCAATGTTTGGTATCCAGGGCCTGTGCTTGCTCCTTGTGCAGGAGTGAATTTCATCTTCAATAGGGAAGGTCCAGAGGAGGTTTTCTTCCCTTGTTATCTGGTGTGGTTGGTTTAGTTTTGTTTGGGTTTTTAACTTCTGGGAAGACTCAGCAGGAATTTGAGTTTCTCCAAGATTTACAAGTCCTGTTCCAAAGTATAACGTGTTTTTTCAGAAACACCACACATCATTTCACCCATCTTATACCCAGGTCTCTCTCACATACAGGAACGGCAGCTGAGAGAGGGAAAACTGGAATGTGTGTGTGTGTGTTAAGAAAGAAAAAATTAGCCACATCCGAAAATCCAGTCACTCTGTCAGCTGATGAGCTTTGGGGTTGGAAATAGTTTGATAATAGGAGCATGGGGATGGATATGGAAAGCCTATGAGGTCACTCTGCTGAAAACAAAAGGAAAAAGCATTAGAAAGTTTCCAGCTTCTCGCTTGATGAGGTCTAAGTGACCGTATAGTAAACAAACCTCTGTTGTGGTGCTTCTTGCAGAATGGCCATCAATAAAGAGCATCAGGCCGGGTTGTTGCCATCTCTACGGAGAGAACAGGTGATGTGTGAAAAACATCCAGACAGATGCTTAGAGGAAATCTGTGGTTTTACACTGCTAGCTTTTATTTAGAGCAACGAAGGGTCCTGTGGCACCTTACAGACTAACAGAAAAGTTTAGAGCATGAGCTTTCGTGAGTTAACTCACTTCTTCAGATGCTGGAAGTGAGTTAACTCACGAAAGCTCATGCTCTAAACTTTTCTGTTAGTCTATAAGGTGCCACAGGACCCTTCGTTGCTCTACAGATCCAGACTAACACAGACTAACCCCTCTGATACTTAGCTTTTATTTGTTACTCTCTGTACTGGTCTCTCACCTGGACCACACCATGCCAGGTGCTGGACAAACCCAGAACAAACAGATGGCTCCTGCCCACCAAAGTGGCTTTCTTTTAGACTGTAATCATCCCAACATCTCAACAAAAGTACAGAAAATAAAAGTATAGCTGCCTAGTGGCTACCATCTATCAGAGCTCTCTGCTGACATGTGAGCACAATCTTAATTAGATGGGAATATTGAAAGTGCTTATAGTTTTTGACTGGCTAGAGAGAGCTTATATCATCTCTACTAGTAAATCTACACCAGAACATCACTGGGGCAGGGATGAATTGCCTAAAAGTGTTTCAAGTTGCATTTGTTCTGGGCTAGTATGGAGATGGGGTAGCCCAGGTAGCTAATTGCCTAAATCTCAGTTGTTTTAACATGCTGCAGTGAAGCTGCACTAGTCGGATGTTCGTTTGAAAAATGTAAGTGGAAATGCGTCTCTTATCATTGTACTGTGAACCAATTTGTCTTGTTTATAAGAAGTGGATGATAGTTTGGGTTGAGCAGATCTAACCCTACGTGCCGTTTCCAGCAGACTTGCCTGTAAGTCAGGACTCATAGATTTTTATTCCCAGCTTAGTCCATGTCTTTTTCCATGTTTCTTAAGCAAATCACTTAGCTTGTACACACTCCAGTTGCCCTGTTTGTATAACGGAGATAGGGATATTAATGTGTAACCGGTTAACCCAGCGGGGCTGGAGCATCCTCCCCGCCCTCCACATCCGGTTAATCAGTTGAATCCTAATTAAAAGGGATTTAATACTCCTAAATGGGAATAAGATGCACCCACCCTTCTTTACATTTGAAGTATCTTCCTTTCATTTTTTTACTCTACCTGCCTTCTGAGGTAACTGTTTGCTGATGATGTGTCTACAGCCGAGGCGTAGTTGTACAGTAGTTGTTCAAATCCACATTTACGTAGGCTACATCTACACTACAGCTGTTGACAGAAGTTAGTGTTGGAAGATGTCTGCCGACAAAACTTCTGCCAACAGATCGTGGCCGCACACGAGAATGGATTGCTCCGTTGATCTGTTCCCTTGACAGAACAGTGGCTGGACTGCCCAGCTGCTGTCTCAACAGAAGAGCCAGATGGAAGCACAGCAGACAGGGCTGCCCAGTGACCCAGAAGCCTTGTCTGTTGACAGAGGGCCCCTCAGAGCATCCACGTGGCTTTTTGATAGACAGATGCTGTTGAGAAAGCCATTCTGCCTCATGGGGAAGAGGCAGAAGGCGGTCAACAAAAGTGCCAAGTTCTCTCAACAGTATGCCGACAATGCATGTTTAGTGTGGACGCTCCATGACCCTGGTTTTGTCAACAAAACTCTCTAATGTAGGTGTAGCTTATAATGTTTTAAAGCAGTAGACCTGAGTCAGCCACTCTTTCCCAGCATGCAAGTGTGTACCTTACTGAATGCACTTTTCTAAGGGCAGAAGGGGAGCAGGATTGGAGTAAGCCTCCAGCACAGTTAATTTGTAGTTGGATATTTAGAAATCAAATTTTACTGGAAGAACTTGGAAAGCCTTTGAAATTCCACTTGGTAACAGCAGAGTACACCCTCTGGCATGGCTATGTATTCAGAAAAGTAGCAACAGATTTGAAAAATAATTCCAGAAATCAATTGAGATAAAACAAGGATTGATTAAGGGGAGCACATATCTCATGCCCTTGGGATGAGCGTGTGATCTGGGGTTATAAACTCTGGAGATCGTGATCATGAAGCTCCTAAACATTTTGGATTTAAACTCAGTGCACACTGCTTCTGTGATGCACGTGGTTTCCCATCTCATTATCATCTTTTGCTTTTTGGTTCATCCTTACTTTATTTCCTTCACCAGCAGCCTCATCATTTGGTAGTAAATACTAACGTGTTCGGGCTCTGATGGCAATTGATGGTGTTAATGGTAATTATAAGGCTTTATTGTGACCAAGTGCCCACTCTGGTACTACAGCTGACTTACAATGCGACCCGGCGGGAGAAAGGAGCGGGGGCGTTATTTCAGTAATATATTTAACAAGATGAATTGAGGGATTGTTACAAAGAAACAAAACTTCACACACTTGCACTCAGATCATTAAAGGTTTGGAGAAAATTACCAAGTAATATGGAACTTTATGTGTAACTCCAAATTTGACAACTTCTAATATTTTCATATTATATAAAGGAACCTAGTTTTTGCTTTCTTCCAAATGCAAATATTCTCAGAGTGCTCAGCTTCTTTCAGATCTATTCCTTTTTCTTTAGACCCAATGAAACATATGGCTTTCTCAGCCTTTATTAGCTGTTCCCAAAGCCTGTGCTTGATTTGCTGGAGGATTGCCAGTGATTTTGGTGTCAGAGTTGAGAAGTACAATTGTAACATTAAATTTCTCAAGTCATACCCGTTAAAAAGAAGGTCAAAAGCAATAAAGTGTCTAGGTTTCTTTGGGTGGGTGGAGGTGTAGGATAATGTGAAATTGCAGCCGTTTGCACAGACATATCACATGGGGAAAAAAAAGTTTGGCTGTCACAAAATTAATAAAGAGCAGGCCTCTAGAGGATGTGTTTCAAATGATGCAGGTGTAGCAATAAGGGAGTGTATTTACATACAAGCCAGCTTAATAGTGTGGGATTTGTACTAAAGTGGTTCTTAATGCAATACAAATTGAATACCCTATCTCATGTTAAAACAGAAAAATGTTAGATGGAAAGTTTTATGGCTTTGGGAGCAGGGAGCATGGGGATGTGATTTTTTTTTTAAAGGGAATGTGGTGTAAAGATGGATTTGCTAGTTTGTTTGCCATATAAAACTAGTGACTTTAGTATATAAATTGAATTCATAGCCTTCCAATTGGATTCTCTGACGTCTGCTAGATAATGGGATTTTAACGGATTTTTATGCCGTGTATCTGGCCATGCTGACTTAAAATAAACTTAATTAAAAAATGGGTAAGACATTTTTCCTTAAACTTGGACGTTAAAAAGAAGTCCACAAAGCAGGCAGCTGTGACACTACAGGTTTTCATTGAAACTTTCCCCTCGGTAAAGCAATCAAAGTGTTTATAAGTTAGTGCTCCATGTCATTACTGATGGAGCTGAGGACTAATATGTAAACTCTGGGGAGAGGGTTCTGCAGAGATACAGTTTTCCTGACCTGGAAAAGAGAAGCAGCTTTTGCCAAATAATGTCATTCTACACTGGACTCCTTAAAATATTTTTATTATTTTGATTTCAGTTCGTAGCAACGCAGAAAAGATACCTGTCTTACTGTGCTAGCACCATCTATGTCACCAAGAACAATAATATATCTAAACCAGCCTCAAAGCATCAGGAAACCTTCAGCAGAGCTCCATTCCCACCAAACCACCTTCCCCATCAGTGATCACTGCAGAAACAAAAGGAGGTCCTTGCAGGGATCCCCAAGGGTCTTCAAACTTGGACTACTTTGGGTCAAGGGCATAAGGTAGTTCTAGAGCTGATGTCCTTTCCTGGCGATTGCTCTGTTGTACAGCAAGGACTCCAACTAAGGCACAGCTAAAGCAGTGAGCACAGCTGTAATGGCTGTGAAGAGTTCTCTTGTGTAGGTGGGCCCTAAACCTCTAGATTTCTTTGGACTTTAGGGCGAACTAATCATAGAACACTAGAACTGGAAGGGACCTTGGGAGGTCATCAAGTCCAGTCCCCTGTCTTCACAGCAGGACCAGGCACCATCTAGATCATCCCTGACAGATGCCTATCCAACCTGCTTTTAAATATTTCCAGTGGTGGAGATTCCACACCCTCCCTAGGCAATTTATTCCACTGCTTAACCACCCTGTGGTTAGGAAGTTTTTCCTAATGTCCAACCTAAACTTCCCTTTATGCAATTTCCGCTCAGTTCTTGCTCTATCATCAGAAGCTAAGGAGAGTAATTTTTCTCCCTCCTCCTTGTAACACCCTTTTAGGTACTTGAAAGCTGTTATCATGTCCCCTCTGTCTTCTCTTTTGTAAACTAAAAAGGTAATTCTTTCAGTCTTCCCTCATAGGTCATGTTCTCTAGACCTTTAATCATTCTTGTTCCTGTTCTCTGGACTTTCTCCAATTTCTCCATATCTTCCTTGAAATATGGTGCCCAAAACTGGACACAATACTCCAACTGAGGTGTGAGCAGAGTAGAGCAGAAGTCTTATGTCTCGTGTCTATCTCACAACATTCCTGTTAGTACGTACCAGAATCATGCTTGCTTTTTTTGCAACAATGTCACATTGTCTCATTCAGCTTGTCGTCCACTATGACCCCTAGATCCCTTTTTGCAGTACTCCTATCCAGACAGTCGTTTCCCATTTTGTATGCATGAAACTGAGTGTTTCTTCTTAGGTGGAATACTTTGCATTGGTCCTAATTAAACTTCATCCTGTTTACCTCAGACCATTTCACCAGTTTGTCCAGATCGTTTTGAATTATGACCCTATCCTCCAAAGCACTCAGAGCTTGGCATAGTCATCAACTAAGCACTTGAAACTCTGTATGGAAAACTAACAGGCAGCTAGCATGCAGCACACGCTCCTGATTTCTTGCGTTCTCGGTGCATGCGCACACAAAATAACCGCAACCCCTTAGAGCTTACCAAATGGGGAGTGCCATTTGGCCACAAGTTCAGTCTCCAGGTGGTGTGAAGGTCTAGCCCCTGTAGAGTGCATCACACCACTTCTGACGACGAAGGCGTGGATTGCTGTAGTCTACTTTATATCCAGAAGAGCGTCTCCATAGCTACTCTGTGCAGAGAAGAACAGCATTCCTGGTCACAGCAATGTTATGGTTCTTTAGCCACAGCTGGGCTTTGTGGGGCACCCGCATAATGTGAACTCAAATGCAAAGTAGGTGTCACATGAGCCCACCCTTACAATATGCTTCATTTAGTCCTTCCTGCTTCTGAAGGGTCCTCCGGTGCCCTGGGTGCAGCACACCGATTATGAATATGCTCTAGAACTCAGCAGGCTAACATGGCCATAATAGGACTTTCACTATAGAGTTTTCACCCTCTGGCCTTTTTCCCCCTCAGCTGCATTGAGCCCCCTGTGTCCCACTCTCTCCATATTTCTCCAGAGAAGCCTAATAGAATAAAACAGATGGGCCTCTCAGCACTGAACCTGGATTTGCCAGGCCACGGAGGAACAGCAAATTGCATGGTCGAAGTGAGTTCAGGCATATCAACTATTTGCAGAGGCCAAGGTATTAGCTCAGGGGGCTGGAGAAGAGATTTCAGACTTTTAGGGTTCAATTCCTTTGGATTTGCATAGGTCCAAACTAGCCCTTTAAATTTCACTTAGAAATCAGCTGGCAGTCCATACATAGAGCGCAAGTAAAGTGTGTTCTCTTGTGTGAAATGCTTCTGTACACCAGTAGCTGCAATCTGTGCTAGCAGCTGTTTCTGGCAAGCCTGGAAATGCAGCCGCACTTAAAGCACATTATGACAATCCAGCCTCAAGGTGATAGAGGCCTTTGGAAGCTTCCATCCAAAAGGAGGGACTACAGCCTTCGTGCTGAGCTCACATGGTAAAAATTGTTCTTGGGAAGTCCTACTACCTGGAGGTACAGAATCAGCTGTGATCTAAGATGACCTTCAAGCTGCAAGCCTGCAAAACAAGCAACAAATGCATTTGCCTGCAATATAGTCTTGCACATCATCTTGTTTCCCCTGGCCTGGGAACCAGATGTCCCTCTTCTGAATCCAGACTCCAGCAGCAGAGTGGGTTGTAAGGTGAACTAGAAGAGCTTTTAGACTACAAAGCAAAAATTAATTAAACTAATTGCTTTTTACTTGCAAATGATACACCGAAGAGAGAGAGCTTTAACTTAATGTTATATTATCGACTGTCTGTCCAGCATAAACTCAAACTGTTGAAACTTTTTCATGTACCCAGTAATATGTCCCCTTTTAGAAGCTTATTACTGTATGTCCTAATTGATACCATATTAAATGTAAGAAGTCAGTATACAGCAGGTACAGAATGACTTTTAATGGTAAATCAATAGTCTGATAGTAGCAGACCAGAACGTTTTTGACACTTATTCAAGAGGGAGTTGTCAAAACAAGAGATATTTATGACAGAGTTCCTGAATGCCTTTTCAAAGGCTCTTGAATTGGTGCCAGACACTAAATACACTGAACTTCTCAGGAGCTGTATTCAGCACAATAAATGGCTATTTCACAGGAAATATTGGCATGTCAGAAAATGGGCGTTAAACATTGACTTGACAAGCAATGGTTGGGTGCTTTTATATGGCCGATGCGAAGAATTGTCTCTCTATCATCAAATTGTGCTCTTGTGCAGAAACGTTCAGACCACCATCACCATTAAGAATTAGAAATATTCGAAAGACATGGTGAACCTTTATAACCGTATGCTTCTGTAACAGTACAACCAGTGTGGTTTCTCTATATCCATAGTGAGAGGCCTAGAGCTCTTCTGCAGCCATAATAAAGAGCAGCTGCCGGTGACTGTGAAGCTGCATGTCACATACTCACATCCCATCTACGTTTCAGTACAATAGTGTCACACCAGGCTGTTAAGAAGACTACCACATCCTAACGCCACCCACTGTTACCAGATAAAGAAACAGATCTCAGGATGGGTAAAGAAAACTTAACAGCATTTCGTCTGGCAAGCAATGACTTATCAATAGCTGAGGTTGTGGAATTGCCGTTCTATGATGATTGTCCTCACTTTTCTCCTGTTTTCTGTATAATCTCTGTCTGGTTTGCATTTGCTGCCGTCTTCTATATAACTAATAATAATTAATTTTGCAAGGTGTTAATCGGTTAAGATCATGGGTTATGATTGGTTAGGTAATTCTGTTACAATATGTTATGATTGGTTCATTTAATTATACTAAAATATTGGTCAAGATAGCACTAAGCAGGACTCAAGTTACACTACTTACACTGAGGTCCAAGAAGGAAAACAGCGGGAAGGAAAGAGCATCAAGCAGGGCAGGAAGGGAAGAAGGAAAACATTAAGGTGCAGCAACCAGCATCCAGAGAGTGACTTTTTCTGCCAGCCCTATCAGGATTGGTGAGCATGATACCGTATGCTTAGCACGTATTCTGCTTTACTGGTAATTGCAAATAAATGGAGAACAAGAATATTACTGTGTAAGGCTTTTTCAGTGGCACAGATCCTGTATACCTGCAGGGAATTACGCCCTGAGCCCTAGAAACTGGGTAAGGGTGGGTAAGGGTTTAAATTCATAGGGTCACATCTTGATCCCTGCGGATTGGGTAAAAGTGTGTGTGTCCCTGAAGTGTGGAAGGGATAAAGAAATTTGTGCAGGTAACAGCTCCCACAGTCTCCTTTCCAAAAGGCAGCAGGCGTAAGCAGAGATTTTTGACAAGTGATGGCGAATGCTGAGTGTGACGCTGGCTAGCAGGAGGCATTCTCAGGTGAAACCAGTGTGGTTCATTTTCATTTTTAAGTCCATTTGTCTTATTCAGTGAAAGCTGCTATAAATTGCTCTGTCAGGGGAAGGTAGCATTGTACCTGCCTCTCACACTCACCACCATGCCTACCCTCTTCCTGATTCCCTTGTTTGGATACCACAAATCAATGGGAGCACCAAGGAGTCCAAGGCCCTTCCTCAAAGAACCAGGAGGCTAAAAAGACAGATTCAAGACTTGCCCTTGGAAGGTCCCACCCTGTTTTTGGATAAGACTAATGGAAAGCTCCACAGCCTAAAAGACTGGAGAGCCACTCAACATTCATGCTCCTTCCACCCAACACAGGCACTTCAGGCCTCAACTCCTCCAAGGGTTTATTATTCCACAGCCGCCAGGACAGGAAAACCCATCCTCAGGCCAGGGCTCTGGCCAATCCAAGCTTCCCTCAGGCCAGAAATAGGCCTTTTGGTTGTGTGATCAAACATAGCACAGCAGATCCTCAACTGTATCGAACCAACCTTACCTCTGCCCAACTATCCCCTTTCTATCTTGTGTGGTCCCATATCACCTCGAACTGTGGGGTGTTCCACAGGGTAGAGAAGGGTTGCTCCATCCAGTTCTGTGCTCTCCTGCTCTTCCACCCTTCTTCCTCATCCCTTTTCAGGGACCCTTCTCATGAGCAACTCCTTGTCTGGGAGATGCAGTTGCTCCTATCTTTAGGGGCAGTAGAGGAGGTTCCTTGGGAGCATAAGGCTGAGGGTACACACAAGCCAAACATGGCATAAGGCTCATCCTGGACCAGCAAGAACTCAACAAGCTTGTGAAGAAACTCCAGTTCTGCATGGTCTCTTTGGCTGCCATCATCCCCATACTGGATCCAGCAGACTGGTGTGCTACTCTCAGCTTGGAGGATGCATATTTTCGTATCAAAATTACTCAGTCCCCTAAGGAGAATCTCAGCTTTGTGATGGACAGTCACCCACTACCAGTTTACAGTCCTTCCATTCAGCCTGTCAGCAGTGCCTCAAGTCTTCACCAAGTGCGTGGCTGTTGTTGCTGCGTTCTTGCACAGGCACTAGTTACAGCAGTGCCTATACTTCAATGACTGGGTCATGCCAGAATCCAAGTGGAAGCTCAGGTCAGATTTATCAGACCCACCTTCGAAAACCTGGGTCTCTTCTTCGAAACGAAGTGAAATCAACTCTGTCCCCCACCCAGAGGACAGAGTTCATAAGGGCTGTACTGGCCTGGATCCAGTCCAGGACATACATGTCGGAAATGAGGTTTCACACCCTGACTGATATTTTCCATGGCCTTGGATAGTTTCCCACCACCGCTGCCGCAAAGGAACTGCCTGAAGCTTCTAGGGCATATGGCAGCCTGTACCTACATGGTACAGCACACTAGACTCATGCTCCAACCAGTCCAGTCATGGTTAGCATCAGTGAATTGGCCAGCCTGGGACAGATTGGATAGGACTGTGACTGTACTACCTCTCCCAGTCCTCAACTCCCTCCTCTGGTGTCTCAGCCCTCAAGAGGTACACTCAAGAGCTCCCTTTACCAGTCCTCAACCTTTCCTGACACTGATGATGAATACCTCAGTCCTGGGATGAGGAGCACACCCAGGGGACCACAGGGCTCAAGGGGTATGGTCTCAGATGGCCCCAGCTCTCCACATCAGCATCAGAAAGCCGAACTCAGTGCACCTAGCATGCTAAGTCTTCCGAGTGTATTTAACTGTATCGTGTGCATCAGTTATGACTGACAACACCAGGCCAGTGTTCTGTATCAACACATGGAGGTGCGTGCTCTTTTCCTCTGTGCCTGGAAGCCCTCAAGGTGTGGAGTTTGGGGACAGAACATTCAATACTCCTGCAATCACCATACCTTCCAGGTACAGAATGAAATGGCAGACCACCTCAGCTGGCTAAGTCACAGCCACAACTGATACCTTCATCCTCCCCTGATAGACCTATTTGCTGTGCAATAGCAGAGGCAGTATCAGCAGTGCTACTCCTTCCAAAATCACAACCTGGGCTGGAACACCTCCCCCCATAGGGACGTTGTCTCCTATAAGCCTTTCTGCCCATACTGTGTTTTCACAAGGTGGTACTCAAGATACAGAGGGAATGAGCTCAGGTCATATTGATAGCACCAGCCTGGTCCTGCCAACGCTGGTACACCATCCCTTTGGGACATGTCTCTGGAAGCTCCTGTCTCCTATACTGCTCTTCCCAGATCTTCTGAGGCAAGATCATGTTCATCTCCTAGCTACCGTTGGATGGGGGAGTACCCTGGCCAGTCCAGGTTGTGTGCTGGCCAAAGTACAACTGAAGCTCCTCTTTTGATGGAAATTCAGAAGCTTATCCTTGTAGCAAAGCATTTCTCCTTGCTAATGTCAGTAAGATTCAGACAGAAGGCCTGTTGAGAGAGAGCATTCTGGATTCCTTACATCACCAGGATTGGCTAGCTTTCAGCAGCATGCATATCCCAAACTAGTTGGACTCTGGAACTACAAAAGAGCTGGTCATTCTCCAGGGGTTCTTGATTGCTGATTTGTTCCATTGATCATATGCATATGCAACTTGCATTTCTCACCTTCTCCTCTTTGTGAGCTTGTTAAAGGAAGGTCTGCATCACCATTTCCCATACTATTCATACATGCATCTGTTGTTTCTTCCATTCTCTGTAAGTTCTGCTTACCTCATCACTGAGTTTGTTCCTTGTGAACTTTCTTTGAGATGTTCCTTAGTGATGGCATGTTTACCCTTCACAGTACTGAAGCAAGAAAAGCCCAACAAGCAGAGAATCTAGAGTGCTTATTTACCAGCAAATGGCGTCACTGAGCATTATTTATGAAACCATGTTACATTTTCAATTTCATGGGCACAAAACAACTTAATAAATCCATATCTGTGTGATTGTCTGCTCCATATAGGCTTAAAACTATTTGCTGATGAGGCACATCCTGTGTGGCCATCTACTTCTGACTTCTGTGTTTTTGAAATAAAACTCCTAACTTTATTTATACCAGTTTCTCATAAAAATCTAAACTAATTGTTTTTCACCATGCTATGCTGCTGGTGTTGTACTGCACTTTGTTTTAAATTTGTTGTTATTTCTCCTATTGTGTCATAACATTTTTATTCATCCTCTACTTTCCTGAAATTCTGCTGTGTAATAATTCTGTTGATAAACAGCCTTTCCTGGGAGTTGTCAAAGAAGAGTATGGTCTATGTAATTTTAGTTTGTATCATTACTAATTTACACCTGTAGAGTATTTTCCAAGAAACCAATCTCAGTTGTCTCTTAATGGCAAAACCTCTGAATTCACTTTTATCAAAACTTCGTTGAGGATTTTCGCCCTCAAACTTTTTCTGCAAAATCATATTGGACAGCTGAAGTATGACACTATAATCATGTGCCTTATTTCTTCTCAATATCAACAACATTGTTTACTCTAACCATGCCATCAGAGAGAGAAATCCAAAATGCACAGTGAAATTTAAAAATTGAAATGGATTTCAAACCTGGTTAAAAATGTATCATATTCTAAATTTCATTGGATACGTTTGAAAGTTAATGATCAAAGTACAAGTTTCCAAGGGAAATTTTTCAGTTAAATACACCATTCCTCCTTCTTTAATAAAGGAAAAACAAATCCATCTCTTTACTTAGCAGTGCTCATGTTTAGCATCAGTCACTGAAATATCTACATTAACGGGTACTAAGGCACTTGGAACATGTGCCGGCAGGTTACAATTTGTGTATGGCATAGCAGTGCATTCTAGAATTTACCGCCCTCTCATGTGGACCAATGCATGGTGTAGACAAGTTGTCAGTGCCTGTCCAGAACTGCAAATAACACGTAACATCAAACTCTCTCATAGTTCTCGTGGGAGCAGGTTCTCTGATTATGGGCCAGAACCTCACTGGGCACAAGTCAGCGTAGCTTAGGTGGACTTGATGGCTGTTAGCTGAGAGTGTTGCAGGGGTGGTTACTGAGGGAAAGGGGGAAAGATGAGAAGAGTTTGGTATTTAGTTCTATACACAGTGAAGCAGCTCTCTTCACCTTCCAGCGATGAATTTCAGAATTTAAGTCCAGCTCCCCCATAGGTCTGTCTCCTGCACTTATGAAACTGGTTGTTGACAGTCTCATGGCTTCGGTGATGCCCTGCTGCCATGGGAGATGATGGTTTTGGAGGAAGAAGTGTTCTCTTAGCTACTTAGAGCTAACACTGTAAGAGAATTTTGAATGTACCAAGGGTCTCTATAATGTGAGCAGCTAGTGTATATGGCAGAGCACCAAGGTGATATGTCAGTGACAACGTGTGTGGCTCAGTTGATAAGTTAGAGTGTTTTGTGCCAGCTGGAGCTTTCTCAGAGCATTTGGCTCCAATACTTGATGGGCGTTGCTGTAATCAAGGCTGATGGTAACAAGTGAATAGCTCCCCAGGGCAGTGGTGAGTCAGGAGGCTGGGTTACCATCTTTTAGTCCATTACACATCTGGCTTCCTGGCTGTTTGGCATTTCCAGCTGCATCGAGACAGTCCAGAAGACCACAACTCTGTGGATCAGCTTGCAATTTGAAGGCAGATGCTCTTGACCATGGGGGCTGTTGCAGAGAGAAGTTGTGAACCTCTTCTCTCTCTTTGCTGACTTCTCTGCAGGGTTTGCCTGGGTTTAGGTCTCAACAGCTGCTCTTACTCAAAAAGTTGGCATTGTCTACTGTGGGGAGAGCTGGGAGGCTTATATGTCGTGCACAGAGGTGATATTCACATGTCACCTGAGTACTTTGCTATTGTTTCAGCCAGCTTTGTCTCACCACCTCTGTCAGTGGGAGACGGTTGGATCTTCTGAGCCTCTGGAGATGGAGGAACCCAGTAGGACTGGCCAGGGAAGAGCTGAGCTACCTGTCTAAGGTCCATATGTCTCCAATCCAACCTGCAGTCTCTTGAGGCAAGCTGAGACTTTTGGGTACGCTGTGCTACGTGAGACCAATAGGACTATTTGTTCTTATCACAAAGGGATGGGAGGGATGGGGTATGGCAAGTAATTTTCATGGAACAATTCAATTTACAGATAGCAGAGGTCACGTAGAAATTGTTGGGAATGGCGCAGTTTGCCAGCTACTCTGCAAAGATATCTTGCTTTCATTTTCCTCCTCTGTGCTAGTTGGTACCAGGGATATTAAACATTCATCTGGCCCTGGGGCTTATTCTTCCCATGAAATAGCAATGCTCAGGAACATGGTCATTGGTTGCTGCCTAAATAAACAGGACGGTGAGAGGAATCTTGAGGTCAGGTACAGATAAGCAGCAGAAGCAGATATTTATGAGGCGCTTAAGAAAATTAAATTCATGCCCCTTTGAACGTAACAGAGGGCATATCTAGACTACACTGAAGATCAACCCGGTCAGGGTCAATCTTCCAGAGTTTGATTTCATGTGCCTGGCAGAGATGTGAAAAATGGAATTATCTGGGGTCAGCAGTTTACCCTATACTCCTCAATATCGTGAGGAGTAAGAGAAGTTGATGGAAGAAACTCTCCCATCGACTTCCCTCTGTGAAGACGGTCAGGGAAGTTGATTGCAGATAAGTCGATTCTAGCTATACAATTGCCATGGCTAGAATTGCTTATCTACAATTGACTTCCTTGCCTAGTATAGACCATACCTGAGAGTTTTGGTGCCTTATGCCCACTGGCTCCTTTGAAGTTCTCGCTCAGCGTGGTTTTCCGTGCAGCACCAGCAGTGCTTGAAGCAGTCTGTTATCGACTCTGAGATTTACGATTATTCCACGAGCTTCCCAATTAGAGCAAGAGTTGATGACCAAAAACCAGAATTAGGCCAAATTAAACATGTTTGACTCACTGCAGTGGTTGGCTTGTTTATGTTGAAGCACACTAATAAAGGCTTCTAAGGTGTGTTAATTGAAACAAACAACAACTTTATTAGGTAGAGCCAAAACCTTGTCTAGTGCTAGAAGATATTGACTGGATGAGGTCGTCCCAGCGGTACTGGTTCTAAATTCAGGTAAAAAATAAAGTTGATGGCAACCCCATTTCATTGGAAAAAAATATGGCCCACTGGCGTAGAAACAGTTTCTGCACAGAAAACATGACACTATTTATGAAGAGCCGTGCCTAATATCCTTTTCCAGTTTGGAAAAAGAAGCTTATTTTAATACATCCTTTTTAATTGCTATGAGCTGGACTTGTAAATATTGCAAGTGGTTGAGTAATAGTCATCTGTTAGCAGACCAAATGGAAGGGACATTTTTTCCACACTTTGAGCCCTCTTATGGTTCACCCAGCTCTGAAGGGGCTACTTTAGAGTGGAAGTTTAAAATAAGAGTGTCTGTTTAATAACTCAAAGATGGTTAATTGGAGGGGAAGCCAGGGTGGCATTCTGTTGAGTGAAATGCATAGGATGTTGTGTAGTTATCTAGGAGGTTTTGCCAGGTGTTGTAATGCTGGGGGACTTGTCATAGTTTAGGAAGGAGAAGGGTTTATTACCAAAACTTGCAATGATCCTCTCCATTTGCAAGATGTAAAGCTTGTATTTCAGTGTTGGCAGGGGAGTGGGGAGCCAGCAGGTTCTCTCCCTTATGCTTTGGAGGTTAGAGGGTACTCCAGCAGAGTTAGCTTCGTTTAGCAAAAGACCACAAAACATGGTGTGGGAAACCCACTATCCTTTTCACTCAAGTTTTCAATTAGTCTGTATTGTGAATATGGCAGAGCTTTGAGAGACTCATGGCCGGAGCTTGTAAATGTCTACTGTCATTTTTGGCGCGATTATTTTCTTTTTAATTTCTGGTTTGTTTTGTTCCTCTCCTCCTTTGTATCCTGGGGAGACAAGCAGAAATCAAATGTACAGTATTAGTCCTCATAGCTTTAAGCAAACTACCCTTTTATAATAGATTTTGTGGTCAGATTGCTATGTATATATTAACATGTATGGATCTAGCTTCAGTTAGAATTGAAAACTTTTGGGTAGCCGAGTTTCTGACCCACTCTGTTGTTCAAGGTGAAGTGAAGGATTCAAAAAGACAGTTTTCTTTTTAAAAAAAAATCTTCCAGGTAAGATGAAGGTAGTAACTTAATTTTGCTTTGTCTGTTTCAGGGATGTTGGTGGTGATTGTGTTGTTGCTGATTGCAATAGCTGTGGTTGCCGTCTGGCCAGCACACTAATACACATGCGGGGACCATCAGAGATGCCGCTTAGCAGCAGCTGAGTTGGACAATACACGGGCTGTGAACAACTCTATTGCGAACACATTTTGTGTCTTAAATAAACTCTGTATTAGAATGAAGTTGTGTCCAACGAGCAACAATCTCTGCACACAGTGCACAGCCAGAGGGCTGGGGCTAGTTTGGCACACTTGAAAATTCCTTCCTGGATTTTGTTCTTCAGATGCAGCTTTGAGATTTACCCTTCAGTGCTACTGACTCTCAGCCCCTGTTGCTGGGAGATCAGTAGTTCCAAGCATTTAATACACTGTATGCTGCTCCTCCATAGTGTGTTGTCTACAGGGAGTTCCCTCTCTGTCACTAAATGTTGATCTTTGGTATCAAGATTTTGCATCTTATGAAGAAGTGAGTGTTATAAAAAAACTGATTTATACTAAATTTCGGTGAACATGGAGGGTCAGCACAGGCACAGCACGAGAATGAAAAGCTTGGTGATGAGGCCAGATCAGGCTATCGGAACTCAGATGTACCTTGCTAACAGTGTGAGGAAATCTTTGGCTGATGTGAGAGATTTACTGTGTAGGTCTGCACAGATAGAAATGCAAACAGCAGTGGGGTCTTTCCAGCCATCGGGTGGAGACCGTCAGAAAGCACTGCACACCGTGTGCGCAGAAGTGGGGAAAGAGTCTTTCTGCTAATGGTATTCTAACATTCTCAGAGGGCAACTAGCTACCCCAACTAACTGGAAGACCCGACAGAGTGAATGGACGAGTCTCAAGACCAGAGATCGGCACAGCTTTCTTTTGTAGCTTTTCATAACTGTTTAAAAATGCAAAGGAAAATATTGGAAGTATTAAAATAATAAAGTATGTAATGCTCATTTTTGTTCTCATAATTCATTATTTTATGGGCCAACTTAATTGTCAGAACTGATAGAGCAATAATATAACTGAATAAAAGCTGATACGTTCATATGCCACTTTTTACTGGCGTGTTTGTTGTTTCCAATAATGTCTTTCATTTGTTTCCTGGCGTTTGATTTGGGAAGAAAAAGAAACTGATGCCTTAGACTTTCAGTTTAATTTGAAATTGTTTCTGTACTTTTTAATGTTTTTTTCCCACCTCCAATCTAGTACTCATGCTTCTTCTTTGAAATAGGATACGTGCATTTAGAGAGATGAATTTAATTGTTGACACTAACAATCAAAATCTTACCTCCCACAAGCCAGTGCTGTGAGGAGCCACAGTGCAAACCTGATGTAAAGCACTGGGGTGGGACTTAAGGGACCAGGGTCCTTGCCCAAGCTCTGCCACTGGGCCATTGACTAACCTTGCACAAGTCCTTACCCCATGCCTCTGTTTTTCCACCTGTGTAATGGGAATAACGACTTCTTTGTCAAAGCACTTTGAGATATATGGGTACAAATCACTCTAGAAGAACTAGATACCATTAAGTTTCCCCCACAGCAGCTTCTGTCATTGTGCCTCAACCCAGCCCGAAACCTTAAGACTCCGTAAGCCAATCACACCAGGACATTGTGGTACTAATTGTGGTGGGGTTTTTTTTGTAGTGCATGAGTAACTGGGGAAGCTGAATGACTCTAGAAGAGTTATTTCATAAAGACACTTCATTCCAAAATGCACTGTTTTACATACAATAAAATAGAAAAGAAAGGTCAAAATCAAACCAATTTTGATTGAGCTGCAATGAAACTAATCTTTTTTTCCATGGGACAGAGGATTTGTTTTCCAGTCAGCTCTGCATAGCCTGAGCTGTCACACTCCTTGTTGATGTTTCAGTATATGAGTGGCTAAAGCAGGGAATGCAGGTGTTATGGGAGGCAGGTATGCATCAATAGTTCAGGTGAACAAACCATGAAGTGAGTGTTAACTTGGTGAGATAAACACAGCCGTGTAGTATCAGTGAGGGAGCCGTGTTAGTCTGTCGCTTCGAGAACAACAAGAAGTCTTGTGACACCTTATGGACTAACAGATATTTTGGAGCATGAGCTTTCGTGGGCAAAGACCCACTTCATCAGATGCATGAGTGGGGGAGTGGTTTCAGAGGGGTATTTAAGGAGTGGGGTCCCTTCTCTGGCCCTCCCTCTTACTGGGACCCCGCTCTTTAAATACCGCTCTGAAACCACCCTTACCCCCAGCCCCACTCATGCATCTGATGAAGTGGGTCTTTGCCCACGAAAGCTCATGCTCCAAAATATCTGTTAGTCCATAAGGTGCCATAGGACTTCTTGTTCTCACAGCAGTGTAGCAGAGAGTGAAAAATACCTTGTGCTCTGAACAGTAAATTCTCATCTTAAAAGATCTGAAGGGTTGATTAAGTCAACATTGTTTTCAGGCCTAGAGGTCCTGTCTGTTTGCTTGTTGTCACTTGGAAAGACACTTGATATCCAAACAGCTGGTGGACAAGGCAGTTCGCTGTTTGAGCACTGCACATTTTGCAGGAATTTCTCAATGACTTTATTACTTGACTTTTTTCCAGTACAAGTGGAGCTTTTAAACCCAGCCACTCCAGCTGAAAACAACTAATTGTGGTGTTTCAAGTTGCATTTAAGATCTCCTACACGTGAAAAAATTCTGTTAAGGAACATGAAGAACCTGACTTTGAATTAAAGCTGCTGTTTGTGGATGGGAATTAAGGTTTTATTTGAATTCTCTGGTTACACTTGATCAGAATAAATTGTTCTAATGTTCTGTGCAACATTCTGAGTCTGTTCTTTCAAAAGCCATCTTTTGATTTGTTGTATTTGGGGTAGGGAGAAAGATTCTGGGGCGTAAGGAAGGAGGAGAACCACTGAGGTTTTATAGCTGAAATATTTAACAGAGGTTCTTAGATTTGCCCTTTAAATAACATTAAACAGGGCATGCGGGTGAGGAATTTTATTTAAAAAAGAGACAAGTGGATTTGGCAGAGCTTTCATGTAGTATATGGAAACCTTTTCTGTTTTACTGCTCTTTGGGAAGGGAAGGCTAAAATAAACAAGGGGCTGGTTTCATTACTGCCTGCAAGTGAGCAGAACTGAAGTGTGCAAAGTGCAATCAGTCGGAGTCCAGTCCGTTTTCAGTTTATTCTATTTAATGAATTTTGTGAGCGGATTGCTGTGGCATTGGGGCATGTGACACTCACTAAAATGAAGCAACACATTTAAATTGGCCAGAGTAGCCACCGAGGCCACCGCACTCCCTGTATGGAGCCATGTCAGCCCATCATAAGCCAACCACCATCATCTCCATCAAAGGGCCATATGATCAGGCTCATGCTCAATACACCTTGCATTGTCCACTTGTGTTGAGATGCGGTGAGTCTGGTGGCTGATGGGAGCTTATCTTGCAGCTGGGAACCTGTGTCTCCAGTCTCCCAGGAATGCATGTTACGGGAGGATGAACCAAAGCAGGGTAGTTAGTGGTGCATGGGCAGAAAGGTCGCCCATAACAAGCCAGGACCATGACTACAGCTAGAACTTTAAGAATTGGAAACCAATGCCTCGAAGGTCCCGTAGCAGTAAAGCCAATGCAGTTCCACATAGTTACAAATTTGGTTTTAAATACATGCCAACTAGAAATAAGAGACAGATTTTTAATAGCACGGGCACGTAAACCATTGGAACACCTTACACTGGCATCTCCATCACCTGACAACTTTAAATCAAGGTTGTCAAGCTCACCTGGAAGTTATGGGCATGAAGGAGAAATTACTAGTTGATGATCTTCGGTCTGTTACACAGGAGGTCAGACTAGATTATCATGAAGTACGTTTCTGCCCTAAAAATCCTGAGAGTAAAAGAGCCCACCTTGGGTTTGAGGCATGAATTGGTATGCTGAGCAGCCCTGCTCATGCCTTGCCCAGCCTGAAAAGGAAAAGAATCCCTGGGCTCCCATGGCTCAGAAACTTGGCATCCTGGCAGACTGAGTCAGCTGCTCTAACATGTACCCTGGCAAATAAAGCCTCGGTCCTCAGGAGCTCATCTCTAGGCTTCTCACCAGGTTGGCAAAGATAGGGGTGGGGATTTGCCTTTTCTTCTGTGACAGCTTGAAACATAAGCAAAGGGCCCTGTGTTCACTTGTGTGGTCAAGCCCTGAATGTTTACCTTGAAGGGATGAAAACACTGAGCTCCACTAAATGGTCCCTCCCGGGAAGCAGCACAAGAAAGCCAAGCGTCTCCGAAGGCCTGGGCTTCTGGCGGGAAGCATCGTCAAGAAGAGATTCTTTGTCCTTGTCAGAAAAGTCTTAGACCATCAGTGTAGTTGTAGCTGTGCTTGTCCCGGGATGTTGGAGACACTAGGTGGGAGAGGTAGTATCTTCTGTTGGCAAGAAAGAGATAGAGAAGCTTTCAAGCCACACACAGCTCTTCTTCACCCTGACTCAGAAGCATCTCTCTTGGCAATAGAAATTGATCCAATAAATATTATTCCCTCACCCACTTTGGTTGTCTGAAACAAAGAGTCTGGCTGCTTCCTGGGCAGGTCAGGGTGGTGAGACTGGTGACTACAAAGGAAGAGGTTTATAGCCAAGTTCCCCGAAGGCCCATCCACTCTGTACCTGTGTTCTGAGGCAGAGGTGGGGTATGGGGGGGAGAAACAGCTTTCTGAGCCACTCTCTAGTAACCTGGATGAGGGTTGGTTTCCTTTCTCTGGCGCATTGGCATTGCTGTCTAGCATGTGGGAGTATAGAGCTTGCTGGTGGCTCTCGCTGCTCAAAAGGGGATTTCTATTACCTGTCACTAGCTTTGGTTGCAGGTAGATCTGGCATCCCGTAACCCTGCAGTTTATGCAGAGTTGTATGTTGTTAATTTTGGTTGGCATGCTAATCCTAGACGAGTCACTCACATGGCTCCTGGATGTGCTGGTGCCACACAACTTTTAGAGGGGAGAGGACTCTCCTGATTCGTCCATCTGCTGCTGAGTTACAGTGGAGGAAGGCTGGCATGACTCATGAGTATGGACCACTGGAACTGCTCTCACAGAGTCCAATTGTGAAGCAGACAAAGTTCCCTTTCTTCCGCCTGTGCCAGATCCTACATGGCTCATCCTTCCAGACGAGTTGTGGCTGGCTTTCAGAGGGTGATGTGAACGTATCCCTCATTACAGTTCTGTGTGGAGCGTTTACTTTGCCAGTGCATGGCTCCCCTGCTTTGATCGTTTCCTGGTGATTTGATTCTCACATTCTCTGATGCCTGAGCATGTGCTTTGGAGTTAAAGTAGTTTTCTTTCTTCACATGTTCCAATATTAATTTTCTGTCTGCTAAGAGGCAGAGTGGGACAAAATGCAAGGTGCACGTTCTCCAGTGTTCTGCTGTACAGTAAGTCCGTTAGGAAAGGTATTTATGTCCGTCTCTGTGCTCAGAATAAATGAGCCCTAAGAGCTGTTAGACCTCTCGCTTACCTTTCTTACTGCTTGTTCATGCAGCACTCCGCTGATTCAGCAGTAGCTGTTGCTGTTCCTAGAAGGGTAATTTCATTCGGCACCAAGCGGGTCGGGCCAGAATTCACATCCCAGAGCCAAACGCCACTTATCCCTGGCCCTGTAGATGCACATCTTTGAAGGGACGACTTTGTGCTTTTCACTTCCCCCTCAGAGCCCAAAGGCCAACCTCCATGGACACTACTGACTGGTTCTGAGGTTTGTGCTGAGGGCGGGGGACAGAAGGCCCAGGCAGGGTCTTAGGCTGTGTGCATCCACTCTTTAGTTGGGAAGAAGCTCATTTCCCCTAGTTCTCACAGTCGCCATTGTTTCTCCTTCACAGACCCTCAGCTAAGAGCAGGGAAAGCCTGGTAAATCTATTTTCACTTCTTTAAAGCTTCAAGCGAGCTTTCCGAGGTGGCAGCCTGTTTGACCCATATGCCTCTGCTATAAAGATCTGAGCTCGCTGACCTCCAAGATGTTTTTAAACTAATAAATTATCACAGACATTAAGGACTAGAAGAGACGGTGTGGGTCACTCAGCATGACCTCTCTGCAGTTCACAGGATCTTTGCCTGGGCTATTCCCTCGCATGGAATTTGGCTGTCTAGAAATCCGCCCCCCCCCCCCCCCCCCAAAACAACACTCCACTCTGCTTAGCTAGCCAAGTTGTGTTTGTTCTTGCTGAGGAAGGCTGGCTGGTAGGAAATCATGCTCATGGGTGTGCGCCGTCCGTAATGGCTGACGTCTTGAGAGCTTTGAAACTGGTGAGGAGATTGCAGCTTTCAAACAAGTTGCTCTTGAAATGAACCTGGGCGGAATTCCAAAGGACGCGTGTTCCTTGGCCATTCTTCCACCTTTTTCACAGGCTGCCTTTCTCCATGTCTTCAGAGAAGTTTGCCTCAGATTTTGCCATCATGTTCGAAACCCCCAGCTCCTCAGAGACCTAACCTGAAATGCTATGAGGCTAGCAGAACTGCTGCAGAATGTGGAGGGTGCAGAAGTACATCTTGCAAATTGTCCCCAGGAGGAGGGGAGGAATGACTGGAGGGGAAATAAGCGAAGGGAGTAAATCATCATATTAAGGCTGGCCCTTGCGGTGGTTCTGGGCTTTTCTTGATTTACTTCTGGTGCTGCTGCTCTGGCCAGGAACAGGACAAGTCCTAAGGAGTCCTAGCCCTGCCTGCACCGTGAGAAGAGATTTCTCCAGTGGTCCGTCAGTTCCCACATGCACAGAACTGTCTGCAGTTGGAAATGCCTGGGAGCAGGGTGGAGTCATGCAGAATGACTCAGGAATTGCTAATGGGGCACAAGATCATAAGTTGCCCACCAAAACCCATCCAACTCCATCAATCCCTCCCAGCTCATGGGATACTCGGAGACCTCCCAACTGCTACACTGAGCAGGATTCCCTGTCATGGAAATGACCATCACCGGCATTCATTCGGACCATCGCGGGCATCCTCAAGGAGAAGCTATGTAACTCAGTGCTGTTGGGAGTTGCTGCCCAGGCCAGGCGAAGGCCTGGGAGGTTGCAGTGATGGAAAGTTAGCTGTGCCAGGTTTGGACCAGGGCACTTTCCTAAACAGCTGGAAACCTGGCAACTTTCACCAGCTCTAAGTTCCCACCTGCAGTTTGTCACTTGCCTGCACAGGAGCCAAGCTGTTTTCTTTTAGCCTTTTTGCTTCTCCCTCAGCACCCGTCCTTGAAGTCTTGATTGCTCAGCATGCTAGGGAATGCCCAAAGCCAGTACCCAATCCAGCAGGCTGATCCCAAGTCTTTTAAGCGCTGATATGGCCCAGCACCTTCTGAGTTCAGGCCTGTATCACACAGAGTTAGTGCCCCTTTAATCTCAGCGTAGCTAAAGAGACTGGCTCAAGACAAGTACAGTTTACAAGAGTTTATTCAACTGGATTCTGACTTTAGTTCTACCAAGTGGGTGCTGAACAGTTACAAGCTCCTTCTGGTTCAGTTACAGTCATCTAACAAAACAAAAAAAGACAACTTGGGAAAAAAAATAAGAAAATCCACAACTTTTTCACGTTCATTAAATATATTCATATATAATAACCATAATATATTAGTATGCATTGTAAAGAAACATTGCTCAAAACAGTATGTAATGGTCATAACTAAACAACATTTACAATTCAAGATATTAACAGAGATAATAAAAATAACAAAACACAGGTTTTTTTCTGCCAGGTCTGTGTAACAGGAGAAAAGGTGGGTGAGGAGCAGGGGGGGGCGACACCAAATGAGGAAAACGCAAACGAAACAATTTTAGTTGGCTGCTACGGCTGAGGGATTGTTTTGGCATTTCAGCTGCTGTCCAGAATCACTTTGTCAGCACTGCTGTCCTTTTGCCCTGTTACAGAGTCCACATTACACTTCCTTACGTATTTTTGCGTGACTCAGGTTTCCATAATGCTCCACACTTGTGTGTGACCCTCACTAGCAGCTGCTGGGGTAGAAGTCTCTCTGGAAGCCCTTCCTCCTCCCCCTGCACCCCCTCCAAGCTGGCTTCTCTCACCTTGGCCAGGGTGAGCCTTTGGGACTTTCACCTGTAGTACATGGGAAGGTTTTCCTTTCAGTGAGACATTCTGAGGAGGCACTCAGTTTCCAGGGGGAGCAGGCTAGTGTGAAATTTAATTCGCCTCAGCCCTTGGACCAGCTGGGTCGACCTGATCAGCCACCGATCTGCTTGTTGGAGGTGGGTATAAATTCCATGCTGACTGTGATGTGGGGCTGCCATATTGGCTACCTCCAAATGAAGAGTTCAGGCTTCTTCTGAGGAGCAAGCGCACCACAGAAGCTGTTACCCAAGTGGTAAAACCCTGGCCTAATTAAGTCTAAGGCAGGTTATGCTCAGAGAGGAAGCAGATGCCTGTAGGAAACCCTCCGTCCCCCAACGTGATTATTTTGCCTCACTTTACCCAGCGGTGATAGAGACTGTTACCCATGTTTTGTATTTTCTCTGGGCATCATGTGCACAGATAAGGGGGATACCTGATAGCTGGGGGGCAAAGCCAAACAAGCCCCTCAGACTTTCTGGTAAGCACAAAAATTAAAAACTAAGCTGATTGTATTTCTTACAAGGCTTGCAGCACGTGTGTGTGGGGCAGGGGAAAGGGGTTGTTTTAAAAACATCTCCAGTATTACACTTCTGGTTAATCAAATGTCTGCGCTCCCGTTTGCTACTAACTATGCAAACAATCTTATTGGTTTTCTTTTTCCTTTCATTTCTTTTTACTGTCTGGAGTACCCATGGTCCTTTGCAGCTTTTCAGTGTCTAAATGTCCTGCTGGCGGAATGAACATTTTCTGCCTGTTCTTATGGGGTTCTTCCAAAACTGTCCAAGGCAGGAGTTAGCGGGGTGGGAGGTTGCTTTTTCATTTTGAAAACTGTGCTAGGGTATGGGCTAATGTTACTAGCACCAAAAAGCCAGATGGTGGGAGATGTCTGCCATTCTATGGCGAGTCACGGTGGTGAATGCAACACGTCCTCTTGGGACGCAACGCTGCTGCCCCAAGGGCCCCTGCTGCCATTCAATGCATTTGGAAGCATGAGCCTAGGGAACGTGCCTCTCAACAGCCTGGGTCCCCACATCTCAGAGACTGGGGCAGAGACCTGTGCTTTGATGTTGTGCTGAACGCAGACTTTGGGGCTGAGGTTCTAAAAGGCCCCAGACAGTGTCCCCGTGCCACTGAAATTCAATAGGAGTTGGGCCTCTCCCAACACCCAGGGGTCAGTTATAAAACCTCGTTGATTGAGCTTTCGGATGATCAGCAGAGCAGCCACATAAGACAACATGGCGGCTGCCTAGCACGCTCCTAAATAATGGGATTTTTTTGAAGAGGTTCCTAAGCTGGGCATAAAGCTGTAGCGCATGGAGTGGCTGGCAGCTGCAAGGGTCTGGGACTCGGCTGGTGCAGCTGCACCAAGGAACGTCCCACAACAGGAGTGTACAGACCGCGTGGGAACCAGGGAGCACAGCCAGACAGATCTCGGAGCCAGCGCAGGCTCTCGAGAGCTGTTAATTAGCCCAGTCCTTTTCGATCCGTTTGCCCAAGGAGTGAAATACTTGCTTACGCTGCAAACTCACCTCTGGGGTGCGCTCTGCGTATTTGCTCAGCTCACAACTAAACACGCTTTAGAGAAGCCTTGTAATTCACACATGGGTTGGACAAGCTCAGAGGAGCGGCTTTCCCCAGCCCAGCCAGGAATTTCAACATCCCAAGCCACTCTGCCTTTCCCTGGGCGCCTCTCCATTTTACACCTATTTACATTCCTGCTCACTTTAGGGTCATTTATGTCATTATATAAATATTGTCAATTGCTATAAAACAAGGGAAAACTGCTGGAAAAATGTCCTAAATTGGATGTTTCCAAGTTTTCTAATAGGAAAAGGATCAGGGAGGTTCTAATGTTTTTTTTTGTGGTGGGGGGGTGGTATGGGCATGCTAGAGTTTGTCTGAATGGAGTACCCAAGCTCCCCAGCCCTCTTGTTCGTTGTTTTACAAGCAGGTGCTTTTATAAGCTGCGTGTGAGTGCAGAGCACCTGCCCTCTGCTTAGCTTCCACTTCAGGTTCGTAGGAAAAATGGGCATTGTGGCTTTAACAAAGCAGACCTGCCCCAGGCTCTACAGCGGAGCTAAGCCCCTCAAACACAAGCTGCACTGCTCTGCCCAAGCTCTCCACCATGAAGAAAGCAGTGATAGTGTCATAAATATCTGGTGCCTGTGGAAGCCAGGTGAGAGTACAGCACAGCCTCTTCCTAGAAGAATTGACCGCTATTGACTGCAGACTACAGCGCTGCTCTCATTTGTATTGGCAGATTTTTTTTGTCCTGCTTTGGAAAGAGTTGGTTCTACAGCAGCTAAAGTGGGTAGAGCCTTTTGCCTATAACTTTGGCTCATGTTTTCCTGGGCACAGGGCTATGCATCGTTTACATCAGGCTGGGGGCTGAGGTCCTACATAGGCCTCTGAGCTGGCCCCAGACCACAGGGGCGAATCAGAGGTTGGAAGCAATGCAATGTTTGCTGCCATAGCAAAAAAAAAAATCAAATCTCCAAAAAAGTCCGGCTCAGCCTGATGCTTAACAGACGTCTCCCCCTCTCTTCAGTCCTGGGGTAGGAACTGAGAGGACAGGTGGCCGGCTGTGTCAGGGACATAGGAGGACTCTCAAGGGCAGGAATTAACACCCCCATGTGATATTCCAGCTGTTGTCTTAGTGGGGCCTTCTGAGTACCATGTAAAGACTGGAGGGGCAGCAAGGGGTGGGCTCAGGGAAGACACAGTGGATTGTAGAGGGCCAGTTGGGTAGAAGGAGCAGCTACTGCCAATAAAGACTTTGGAAAGACATCTCAGAGGTGGCCGTGCTCCAGCATAAGGTGTGGTGGTCTTCTCCAATGCATCTAGGTGCACTTAATGGCCTTCTCCAAGCAAAGCCTGGGCACCAACCGCTCTCAGGCACTTCCGCAAAGGTTAACCCTGTCTCCGCCCCTTTCGGGGTGTAACACAGTGACGATGGACCATTGACAAAGGTGACCTGGATTATTAACCACGACACTGAGGATTGTCAGCTGGGGCGGGGGGCAGGGGGCGTGGACGCATGTGTACCGCAGTGTGATTCAGTGCATGTATTGTGCTAACCAGCAGGCATCGAAACACTCTTCACCGAAAATCTGGGTTGACTCCATCAGGCGTAGCTGAGCCGTGCTTTCCACCATAGGTGCATGTGTACAACACTGACTAGGGCTGCGCCACAAGCCGTGCAAGAAGTGCACTGTTGTGTGAGCACAAGCACCATCACACATGTCCACCCTTGAAACGCTAGCCCTGTCTCTTCTACTGTACAGCAGGCAAGTGATTATTAGAACTCTATTTTACTGAAGACCGTTCAAGTAACCAGTATTAATTGAGCCTCAAATGTGCCCTCAGTGATCAGTTTCTAATTAGTTCCCCTAAAATAACTGTCTTGTTCCACCTAAGCTGAGAAAATGTGATTCCAGGCTAGGGGAGTTAACTTCCAGCATTCACATGGGTTAGTCTCTTACAGGGGCGAGTGTTCCTGTCTCTAGGCTTTGGAACTAGCAGGCGTTAGCAGTTTAAAGGCAGTTTGGTGTCTGTGATCTTGTTGACACAAAGGGGCGAAATAAGCCAGGGGACCCTGGGACCTGGTAACTGAACAAGCATTGGTGCTGTGGTGATCGAGGCGGCGCAGGCCCCGAACCAGCCTCATGGTGCAACGGTTTCTTTGCTGTGTCTGTGACTTTTTTGTTTTCTGTACTGTGAGGCGTGAACTTGGCAGCCCCACAGAAGTGATTCCCCTATGACCCAACCCACCCGCCCCCCCGACACACAAACTGCAAAGTGAGTTCCTTCACAAAATCCCTAATCCCAATCCCTATCTGCTCCAGGTTCTACGCAAAGCTGCATGCACAGTCTCTCTCTTGCGCTCACGCTCTGCCGCCACTTTTTCTGTTAGGCTTTCTTACACTTCCCCTTCTTCTCCCGCTGCTGGAACTTCCTGAGCCTCCGAGCCCACGTGTCCCTCCACTGTATCACCAAGCTGCTCTTGTCCGCTACGATCCCATTCTGGTCCGGCGAGTCTTCATCATTGCCCAGCAGCAAGTACTTCTTCATGGGCTTGATTTTCGGGCATTTGCAGGCTACGTCCTTGGAGCGGATCCACAGGATCTGGTCTCCCCGCCGTATCCGATTGGTCCCCTGCTTGTACACAGAGACGATGTTGACAGTGAACTTCCACCAGTCACCAGCTTTGTCAGCTTTGAGGATGTGGATCTGCACAGCTGGAAGAAGAAGAGGAAAGGAAAGGCATTGAGGGCTGCTTTTAACACTGCCTTGTAAAGCAGCTGAGACCGGGACCCTTTGCCGCTGGTGACCAGCCTCTGTAGGGAGCAGGCAAAGGTTATACAACTTTGTGGTGGCCACAAGTGAAATGAGCTATTGTCTCAAGTCAAATCCCCGTGAACCAAAGGCCATGTTTCAAAAGTCCCGCTCTAGTCCAAGCTAAGTCACTGCTGTGCAGGCTGTCTAGGCACTGATGCCAACCATGCGAACCAGTCCCACCCTGCAGGCGTGACCCCAGCAAAGCAGGGAGGAGGCATGGGACTGAAACGCTTTGAGAGAAGTTGTCTCCCTGGGCAAAACCACAGAGCATCTGGCTGCAGGGCCAGCAGTTCAGGAGCCATGCTGGGAACCAAGAGCTGAGACTATAGAATTAAAGCCGCTACCCGCCCAGCACCTGTGGAGCCGTGAGAGCTGCCACTCACACAGCAAGCTGACCTGCAAGAGCAAAGCTGTGAAAAGTGCCTTCCTGCCACGCTGATGCAGCAGCCAGCGCAGTAGCATCATCACAGCTGTTGTACAGCACAGACCAGGTGCCAGTGCCCAGCTCCCCACCCTTCCCTGCCCTTCTGGCTCTCCCATCACTAGTCAGTGTGACTGTCTAGGGCAGTAGTTGGTACAGAGAGTGAGAGGAGCTTGGGGGCTCAGTGGAGGGTTCAGCCAGATGGAACAGGCTCATGCCTAACTGAGAGAGACAATTAAAGGGCCCTGGATCAAGGTGGGGCGGGGGGCCACCGGGAGCCCACCACCAGGAGGAGAAGGTGGAGAAAGGCATCAATATCCCAAGCTGAGAACTCACAGCCGTCCCGCCCGCCGCTCCCAGCCCGGCCTCCAGTTTGCGGTGTTTTAGCCATGGGGAGGTGGCACCTGGACAGATGTCGCCCCTTGAGATGAGCACTGGAACAAGCCAGCGCCGTCTGTGACCATCGTGTGGGCTCATTTCCATCAGTGCCGATCTCCCCCGCTAAGCCATCGGTTTGTTTGCCGAGGGGCATACCACCGGGCACGTGCAATGGGTTAGGGCCGTGGGCTGAGAGCTCCTTCACGCCTGTGGATCTGCACCGCTCAGATGGGCTCAGTGGAGCTATGCTTCATTTACCCTAGCTCAGTGCTGCCCATCAGTACTTCTGACAGTCGTATAGCAGGCCCCTGCCAGGACGCTCTGACCTCCAAGGCAGAAGCCTGAGTGGCCTGGGCTGTGCTCCATATTGGACTATCCTGCCTTCAGACAGCTCAGTGGGGAGTTCTGTGCTGTGACTCCCTCTGTACCGGCCCGTCTCCATTATTCAAAGCCCATCTGTTCCACCACAGGGGGTGGGCGGTGGGAAGCGGGGGCTGAGTGCAGGCTCAGGTGAGAGTTATTCATGGGTCTTGTGGCAAGAGGGACCCATCCAAATTTTCTCTCACATGTTCCTGGGCATCCTGAACTCTGCGCTCCAGGCTCCATCTTCCAAGCGCAGCTATGATGGTAACCGTTGCCATGTTTGCCTCACTGGGGGATTTGACACTCATTATGAACTTTAAAACAATAAATAAAAGAGAAAGTAAACTGGGGTCATGTTTGCCTGAAGTCATGAAGGTAGCCATGGTGACAAAGTGCTCCCCTTCCCCCTAAAGCCACAGGGAGAGAAGAAAGGGGGGAAATAAACCAACCGGAACCCTTATTTTCCTTGGACAGAGCTGGCCAGGCCTGTGCAATGAAAACTATTTTCAACATTTGGCAAAACTGCTGTGTTAGCCGGTGCCTGGCCCCCGCGGCCTTCCCCAGGCGCTAGCGCAGCACCACGCCGCTGAGCCGTGGCAGACGCGAGTCTCACGCTCACCTCCAGCACAGCAAGGTCTAGAGCCCTTGGTGGCCAACTGCAGCACCGCCCCCCCCACCATTTGAGCAGGTGGCGCGCCGCTAGGTGGCCCCGGCGCGCTTACCCTGCTTGTGCGAGTGGCGATACGCAACAGGGTGAGCTAGGCCCATGCAGAAGGCCTGGCCCCACTCCTACAATGGGAGTGTCAAAGACCCCCATCGAACCCAAAACATCTCCTGAAGAGCGTGGCACTGCAAGTCACTGCTGTTCCTGGTGCCAGGTGCAGGCTGCTCCTGGGGCCCAGGGAGTTCATCATGTGAGCTGAGGCACTGTGTGACCCCACATCAAATCTGCCAGTGACTCCCCTGCCAGAGCTGCTCTCAGTTGGGCTGTGGGCCAGCTGGGTGCAAATCCCGAGCTCTTATGGGGTGTCTGAGGGGCCCAACACTCACAGGACAAGCGTGGGGCCAGGATGTGCCTCAGCAGCCAGGGCTGCTAGGCTGGGCGTGAGACCAGCCCTGGGGAAGGGCAGGGCTGTTACCAGGCTGGGAGCGAGCCAGCAGTGGGATTCCTGTGGCTGGAGAACTGGCGCTGGAGGGTTGTCTTAACTGGCAACCCTTTGTGTAGCTTTTTGAGGGGTATGTTGCCTTTGCCTTGCAGGTGAGTGCGAATGTGAGGTGAATGCTGTTCCAGAGGCGGCCCTGCCGGTCTGCATGAGCTGGACTCGTGGCTCCACATCCTGTGTCATTCCAGACATGGACCGTGTCACACGTGACGTGAACATGGTCCTGCTGGGTGTGTACCTCTAGCCACCCCACCGCACATGGACAGGCGGTGGTTCACAGAGGCTCTGCCCTAGACTAGCAAAGGGGTGCAGCTGTCCAGGGGAGTAAAGGAGCGGTGGAGCTGGAGAAGGCCTGGCCACGGCAAGATGGAAGATGTGGTGGGTGCAGTTCAAGGCCAGAGGAGCTGGCACAAAGCCGGGGCGGGAGGGTGCCAGGATGTGATATGCCCACACCTTTTGGGGATTAGCTGTAGCAGGAGCTGGGTGGGTCCAAGGAAATCAGTGTGTGTCAGCACAGAGCAGCCTGAGCCCACGGGAGGGGGCAGCTTGAAGTAGCCCGTTTTCCAGGACAGAGTCTCAGCCCAGGCTAAGGAGGTTCTGAGTAAGGCAGCACTTGCAAGCAGCCCTGCCTGCCCAAGACCAGATTTCCCCATTGGGAGGCTCTTACCGGCTGCATTTAGCAGCTGAGTTAAGTGTCCGGCATCTCCTGTGAGCTCAGCCCATCCCCATTCGGAAGGAAGCAGGATTTAGCATCTCTCCCGCCGGGGCTTCCCAGGAGCACGCGCACACCTGGGGTTACACCGACCAGCTGCGACGAGCCCAGGTGGCTGGAAGGGAGTCCAGCCTAGGACAGCCTCCCCATTACTAACCGAGGCCATCAGCCAGTATTAACAGAACAACATCCTCATGCTCCTGCCCTCCCTCTCGGCCAGTTTGCTCCAGCTGGCTGGACGACATGAGTTTGGAAAGAGCTGTGCTCTTGGCGCAGCATTCCAGCCCTTGCACCTGCTCCAGCGCGCCGGCACGCAGGGGACATGCTTTGGCCCAGTCTTGCATGGGCCCATCCTGCACTGGCAGATGGATAGCCTGATCTGTGCAGTGTGCCCTCCACGCTAGCTGCAGCTGAGCCCAGAGCAGACAGGCCACTTCCTGCATGATGGGGGGTGGGGAGGGGGGGGTTCTTCGACTGGGGGTGATTGAGCCCTAAATCCCAGCCCTGCTCTGTGGCCCTGGTCTGGTGCGGTCAATGCCAGGCAGCAGCGTAGGTGCTATGCAACTGATTTAGAAACTGGTCCCAGCCCTTCCAGAGCAGACCCCGCCACTCCACCGTCCAGAACAGCAAAGGATGCCTGGAGGTTACCAGCTGACTCCCCACATCTCTGCACTGCCCCCTGCCACTCAATGCCTCCTGCCACGCTGCTGACAACATCTGCCCCACCTGTGCACAGCACCAACAATGTGGTGGCCGAAACGGGGCCATTTCAGCCTTCACCAAGCAGCAGCAGTTTCATCTGCCGCCACTTGTAATCTGGGGTCCACAGGAGGGTATGGAGCAGCTGGTCTCAGCCTGGCTGCAGCAACGCCAAGCGTGGAGCAGGAGCTGGTCTGGGGTGTTGTATCCCTCCCCCCCCCATTGTGCATTAAGAAAGGAAAAGGTCTCTGCATGATAGCGGAGGCGGTTGTGTAATGGGAGGGGAGTAGCTGCAAACCAAACCCCTCCCCTCGTGATGCTCGCTGCTGTGCCTGGCAAGAGAGTGGTAGTCTGCACCCAGCGTATGTCAGTGCGGGTTTAAATCAACAAGGTCTGAGCTCCAGATTAAAGTCTTGCTCGGTGAGGCACTGAGTGTCTGCCAGTCGCCCAGGAAGCCTGGCCATTCCCATGCCTCCCAGGTGGTCCTGATGCCATCTGGGATTGCTGCCTTATTAGTACTTCGCTGCCCAGGCGCGATTTTGTCTGCTGAGGCTGCAAATTGATTGGCTGCCGGTGCCAACACCACCAGCCAGCTGGAAAAGCTGAAGGCGGAAGGAAGACGAGCTGGGAGTCAGCTCAGAGGTGTGGGCTAGAGCTGGAGCCCAAAGTCCCTAGTTTTATTGCACAAGACTCTTGCCTGCCAAGGGGAAGCACATGCTGCTGCTAGGACTGGTGCACAGGGACTGTGCTTGTATCTGGAGCTCAGCTTCCCCCAAAGTTTAGGCGAAAGGACTGGCTTGACCCACTCTAAAAAGATTGGGCTGAGCTAATGTTTGACCCCAGAGCTGAGTCTACACAAAGCCCAAGGGGGCTTCGGTCTGGGGGCTGGGGCAGGATGCTCTCTGTTGGTACATTCAGCAATGGCCCCTATTACTAGTTACAGCCCATTGAGAATGGCATTGTAGGGCTGTGCACTTGACATCTGTGCAAGCAGCGGAACGACCTAGTGAGGGCTGGTGAAACGCTAACGCCACAAGTCCAAGTGCTCAGAAGCAGGCAGAAGAATGTTGGGTGCTTCTCTGGTCTGTCTTTGTTCTCTAGGGCATTTGGTGATGCGGCGGCAGTTCTTAGTTTAGCTGGGCCAGGTCATCAAACACTGGTAGGGTTGGTGAGAAGAAGAAATCTATAGCTGGGCCAGACCAAAACCCCCCAGACCTGAACACCAAATCTGGCAGAGGGTGGGGAGTGTGTAAACAAAGCATATGGTCAAATTTTATGATTGACCAAACAGGTCTTTTCCACTTGCCAACCTGCTGCTTCCTGAAGCTACAGGTACAAAGCAGTGCCGGGCTCTGCCGGTGTAAATACAACATGGTTCTATTTGGCCTACATTATGTGCAGCATCCATGCTCCAAAGGGTCAGTCGGTAGGCTAGAGTTCAGTGCAGAACCGGCGCTATCCTTTCAGCACCACCACTGATGTTTCCTGGCCAAGCAGAGACACCTACACCTGCCATCTGGGCACAATGTCAGCTGACTGTTACTGGCAAATCCCTCACTCATACTGCCATTTCAAGGGGCTCAAGGAGGGGAAAGCAGAATGACAGTGACCTTTGGAGACAACTGGTAATGCATTCAGCCGGATGCTGCCTTCCTGTCTCCCAGCCTTATGGCGTCTTTCAAACAGAAGGACCCAAAAAGCACAGTGCGAACAAGGACCAGTATATTGCAGAACCCTTTCATCCACATGCAGTCATCTCTGGGTACAACACAACAGCCCCCAACCCCACTGCAACAGCCAAGAGCGCATAAGGGTGATGTTACAGCATGACCAGAAGATAGAGCCAACAGGCCCCTTCCTGGTCTCCCCTTTGTGAGGAGGCTCCAAACACAAGGCCTGCAGTTGACAAGGGCATCCTTCCAGCTCCCCTGAGGCTGCACCTGTAGGATACTAGACTGCACCAGCCATGGCTCTGTTCAGAAGGTCTAGCGAAATCATGGTTCTTACCCACTGAAGGGCTGGTTGATCAGCAGTAAGGCACTGACCTGGCTCAGGGGTGGAGTGGGATGCAGGACAGGTAGTGTAACATCCTCACTATTCACTAGCTGCAGCTCCTTTGTGAACCAGTGTCTCGGCCTCGCTAAGAGGATGCCGGTGTTGGTTGTGATCCACCCTCCTGTGGTGCTGGGCTGGATGGGAACCTCCTTAGGGAGGAGGCAGGCTGCTTTCTAGAACTAGATGCTTTGGGTTGCATGGTATGTGTCACTGTCACCTCCTTTGTGTCACCACCAGCCCCTTTCATTGCTTGTGCACCCACTTCCCTGGATGCTGCCTCGGGGCCAGCCCATGGCCATGTCTTCTTGATGTGTGGTCCAAACAGCACACTGTAATCACCCACTCTGCCTTGCGCCCAGGGCTCCACTTTACTGCCTCTTAGCCCAGATACTCTGCTACGAGACATCTACTTTGCACCACTCCGGCACCTGCCTGAATGTGGCTCACATTGGATGCCCCATCTCTAAAAGCACTTCTGAGAACCCTGTGGCACTGTCTGGCTCAGAGCGCCCCACCCCCACAAGCAACAGAACCACTCTAAAGCCCTTTTCAACACCATTGGTTACCAACTGCCTGGTAGTTGTCAGCAACTACTGTGAACCCAAACAGTTCACTCTCGTGAGACTGGCTTTGTTATACTTATTTAATGCATTGCTTCACGGTGCAGATAAAAAGACATCTCCAGGTGAAGAAACCCATCCGTGCACCTAGTCCATCCTGTGCAGTTTTCACTAGAAAGGAAAACATTTCGAACAGGAGACAGACAACCGCTCTGGGCCCTGATGTACGCCCAGAAAACTGGAGTCTCCATTGCTGACATGAACTACTAAGGCTGCCGTGTTGGTGATAGGGGGGTGCAGGCAGAATTCCTGTCCCTAAAAAGATCAGTGTTGTGGATGCTGTTTCAAACCACAAGGAGAGAAGGAAAACAGCTTTTGTTGCATGAGTAATGGAGCACGGCGAGTGACTGAGGGTTGATGAAACAGAGACAAAAATCTTGCTGCAGCTTCCTTTGGCTTGCTGACATCTTTGTTTGTTTTAAAGAGCTGTCAGTCAAATGCAGCTCCTAGCAGCTGTACGCTGAAGATGGGTGACCCTGCTGTACGCTACAACAAGTTCACACACCATGGCTCTTATTTTTGTCTTTCCTCCAGCAAGGGAATGTCTTACTAAGTTGGCTTCAAGGAAAGTGTCTCACGGGGAATATGATCACACAGGCTACATGCATTTATTTGCTAATTGTGAGCTGAGTGGAATCAATAAAACCAGCGAGAGGGAGCAAAGAAAATTGCCTGGAAGTTACAGCACTGGAGAGGAGACAAAATAAAGAGACATCGCTTTCTGGGAGATCCAAGCTGGCTTGGCCCAGAGGATGTAGTCATGCCAATTCTTCCGTTTTCCGACCAGCCTTTGTAGTTGAACGACAAAACACTTTTGAGTGCACATGTTGCTTTGGTTTTTTTTCCATCCAGATGCATGATTTGCAGTACAGGTCCTCTGTCCATCTATCCGTGAGCTTCACAGTGAGCCAGGGTACTGCTGGAGGTATGCAACTCTTCAGTATGTAAGTTGAAAAAAAAGACCCAGTCAACCACACTAACAAAAAATCCTGATCTGTTTGGATGATGAATGAACATTAAGGTTATTCAGTTAACACTTGTAGGAGCCACTCCTCTGCACTGAAGGCTTCATATGCAACACAGTTTCATACTAACAAGTGAAATACCCTTTGAAATTGCAAAATATTGATATTTTTAAAAGCTCACCTGAGTGCCAGATGCTTGAAATCCAAGCTCTGACCCCCTATTTCCCAGACGCGTGTGAAGGTAAGAAAATGTGGAGATGAGCCAGGTTTCTATTTTATTTTATTTTGTTTTACTTTGCTTTTTATTGTTTGGAAACAAGCCTTTCAAAAAAAATTAAACCCTTGACCAGCCCTGATCCGCACTGAGAGAATGGAGAAAATTAATGTGCAGGAACTGAAGAGAGGTGGTTGTGGGAAACACAGTTTGTCTAAAAATACAGTCTATGTATCTTGATGTCAAAGTCCTCTTTTATTTATTTATTTATTTATTTAATGAAGTGGAAGGACTGAGGCCTTAGGCGAAAGCTTGGCTGGCACAGCCACTGCTGTTTTCATTGACAGAAGGTTTTTATGCTCCAACCTTGCATCTAGAACATGTGGGTTCCCTGGAGCTAAAGGAAAAGTGACCTTTCAAATGTTGTTTCCTCTCACTGATGGATGACTGCAGCCCAACATCTGTGATACCCAAAGGAAGCTCCTTCAGTCTGAAGGGGAGCGAGAACTCAAACCCTTGTCTTTGGCTTTAAAGTGATAGTGTAGCATCCCTTTCCCGGTTTCCAGGGAGGCCTGAGGTACAGTAGGACAATTCCCCAATGACACATTTAGATGGAGTGTTTTGCTAGGTGTGGGGACGACTTTCACTGTCTGCTGTGAGACCATCCAGCTTGTTAAGGTGGGCCCCAGCCACAAAGATCATGGGGTCAGTTTTCAAAAAAAATGCCTACATGACTTTTGAGAATCAGATTTATGCTCTTAAGTGACTTAGAAGCCCTCTGACTTTCAATGAACCTTAGATTTCTAAGGGTCAGCTGTTCGAAGGTATTTAGCAGCCTAACTATATGGCTAGGCCTCTACCAGGATTTTCAAAAGCACCTAAGCTGATAAGAATGTAGAATCAGAATTAAGACTTAAATCCTCAAAGGTACCTAATTGCCATAGAAATCAATCCCAGGGGCCCCACATTTTAGGAAAGATGTGGAGAAATTGTAGAGGGTACAGAGAAGAGCAACTAAAATGACTAAAGGTCTAGAAAAAATGACCTAGGAAAGAATCAAGTTTTAGTCTGGAAAAGAGAGGGCTAATAGGAGACATGATAGCAGCGTTCAAGCACTTACAAGGGTGTTACGAGGAGTGAGAAAAATTATTCTCCTTAGCCTCTGAGGATAGGACAAGACACAATGGTCTTAAACTGCAGCCAGGGAGGTTTTGATTTGACATTTGGAAAAATTTCCTGTCAGGGTGGTTAAGCGCTGAAGTAAATTGCCTCAGGTGGTTGTAGAATCTCCACCATTAGAGCTATTTAAGCAGAGTTGGGATAAATATCTAAGGGAGATGATACAGATGGTGCTTGTCCTGCTGTGAGGGAAGGGGACTGGATTTCACGACCTTTTAAGGTCACTTCCTGCTCTCGCATTGTCTGGCTCTATGAGCTAGGTACCTAAGTACCTTCTGAGGACCTTGGCTGAATCCAGCGAGTGGCAAAGGCACCATTTTAGTCATGAGAAAAGATGCTTTTTCCAAAGAGCATGCATGAACATGGTGACAAGCAGACATGGCCTAGCACCTGGTTAGTGGGGCAGGATCAGTCTGGAGCAAGCATGTGATAATTCGTTTTTATCAGGAAGTTGTCTCGACTCTCCTACTGTACGGCTCAAAGTCATGGACAATATATCACCGCCGTATTTTGAAACTTAACCAATTCCATACGCGCTATCTGAGGAAGATCGCCCATGTGAACTGGTGGGCCAAAACTCCAAACCCAGGGGTCCTTCCGCGCATGGTGGCCTGGGCATGGAAGAAAGGCTGATGAACTGTTTCGCTGCACTGGTCATGTTTTGAGGACGAGTGATACACAGAAACCAAAGATGGTCTTTTTACAGCTAGCTTGTTCACGGCAAGCGTTTAGTGTTGGTCTGTATATGCATTATAAAGATCTCATGAAAGCCCACGTGAAGTCATGTGCATATCTCACAGTGACACAGAAATCATAGCTCAGGACAGCTTGTTCTGGTGGCAAACTCTTGCACAGATGCCTGAACGCTTCGAGTCAACGTATCCAGACAGTACAAGACAAGCCTAAGATCCCAAAGGAGTGTGCAATACCCACAGACAGCAGATTTTTATGGGGCAGCCATAACTGTCTTTGCTGATCGAGGAATGGCTTTGTTGTTCAGCAAAGACATCACAGAACATGAACCCCATCAACTGACAGCTCAGTCTATCCATCCACCCGACCCTTTTCTTCCGTTCTGTCTGCTCACCTGAAACCGTATTCTGCCGTAATGCCTGACAGCTGGTTTTACAGCTCAGTGCTGTGACATCCTGTGAGGTGCAGGGCCTGTGAGGAGTCTCACAAGCTGGTACGTGTGCTGCTCTACTGGAGCCAGCAGGTCTGCTACCTGCGTGAGTGCTCCCTGAAGATGGAGCAGGGTGCTACAGAGGGACACTCCAGAGGGTTGCAGGGAAGGGAAGCACTTGCCATGCAGCTGCAGTGCAAGGCAAGGGCTGGCAGAGCCCAGAGGTGACTGTTCGGGAGGCAAGGCATGTGACTTTTCGCTTGGGGCCTCTTGGGCTAGGCCTGAAGGTGTCATCTGAAAATAGCCTATCATCAAACAATGATGCCAATGAGGGGCTGGAGAACCAGCAGTGCGGGGGTGAGGGGACAGGAGGGCAGAGGAGCAAGGGGGGAATTGTGCTTGGGAGCAGGGCGCAGCGTGAGGGGCAGGCCAGGGAGCAATGTGGAGAGGGGAGCAACTGTGTCAGGGAGCAGTGTGGGGCCGTGTGACTGCACCAGTGCAGGGAGCAGTGTGTTTGTGTGTGTTTGTGCATGCTTGTGTAACCCCAGAGACACTGAGACCACTGACAAGAGAGAGGGGCGTCTCTGCTCCACAGCCTTGGCTGAGTTCCAGCTGGCCTTTAGCTCCCACAGTAGAGCACCGGGCTGTAATCCCTAAGGTTGCAGGTTCACTCCCACCACTTGCATATGTGTGTGTAACTGTGTGGGGGCAGGGAACAGTGTGTGTGTGTGTGTGTATGAGAGTGAGTGTGCACTGGGACAGAGCAACATGTATGTGTGACTGTGCAGGGAGCTGCGTGTGTGTGTCTGTGTGTGTGTGAGAGAGAAAGAGAGAGCACCATGGGCAGGGCGGGGTGTGTGTGTGTGTGTGTGTGTGTGGTGGCAGGAAACAGGGTGTGTGAGGGACAGTGTGCACTGGGGCAGGGCTGTGTGTGTGTGTGTGTGTGTGCGCGTGCTGTGCAGCAGCCCCCGAACATGGAGCTCCACTGTCAGCACCCAGCCACATGCTCCCCTTCCCCAGGGGTCGGGTGGTGGCAAGTAGGGTGTTTACTCCAAAGGCTCCTGACACAAATGGATAACTGAGGCCTTGGGTGCATCCCTCTCACACCTCTGAGCTCAGGGCAGCCCGCTGCTGGGCACCCTTGTGAAGTACCATTTCCTCGGAGCCCCTCGAGTTTGACTAAGGACTTCGCTGCCTCCCTCTTTCCCCTGACTGGCTGCAGAGGGACCGGCCGGGAGAAGCAGGCAGCCGGGCAGCTGAGCAGTGCTCAGGAGAGCCACACGCAGGCGCAGAGCTCCAGCCAGCAGGATGATCAAATCAGCATTTACCGAAGGAAGCTTTGACAAGCCAGCTGGTTAGCAGGGCTGGTAACCTCTCCCAGCAGGGAAGTGGGGGACTTCCTGCTGCAAGACATCACCCCCATGGCATTCACAGCAAGCCACAAAGCCCACCTGATGATCAGAGGCAAAGTGGATTAGTCTGAGCCCTGGCACCAGGAAATACATGATGGCCAGAGCGGCTGTAATTCACAAGTGAGGCGAGCTGTTGAAGCAGCCAGCGGATGCCCTGTAAGCAGCCATGTGCTACCACTAAGTTCCAGCAATGTACCCCCTGAGGGGAGAACGAAATCAAATGAGTCACAGCTTTCAGGCTGCAGCCTGGGCTGATGACACCAATTTTCAGCACAGCACAGCATGGCTCCTGTCCAGTTCCTGACTAGAATACCTTGGGAGACCACAGCTCCAGCGGGCGAGAGCGGAGCAGGCAACCCCCTCGCCGCCCTCGCTGGCTTGTTTGCTCTGGGCTCCCGCCCTCGCCAGTGGCACAAGTCCCCAGCAGCCCCGCTGCTCACAGCAGCCAGCGACGTGTGCGGGTACGATCACGCTGGGTTAAGTCCACAGGACAGTGCCTCATTCGGGCCAGCATTTCCCCTTGCTCTTTCTGAAAGACCCCCGTGCAGAAGTCTCAGTTCCATTTACACAGGCCTCCCTCAGGCAAAACCACCCCTCCATGTAAGGGCTGCCAGGCCCAGTGGTTCTGGGTCCCTCCAGCTGCGTGTAGAGCAGGAGAGAATGGTGGCATTCGAGCAGCAGGGCTGTTCTATTGGGTAGGTTCACCTGTGTCCTACCCGGGCAGTATTGGAGATTTATGAGGTTTAATCTCTTGCTGTTTGAAAAGGTGTGACCCATCCAGGCCGTTCCCTTAGCACAGTCTAATTCATTCCTGCGCCAGTTTGAGTCTAGCCCCGGGGGCGGGGAGCAGGTTACCTCAGTGTTCCTCTGCCCCAGAAGTTTCCTATGCCATTCCGCGCTCCAGACCGTATGGACGCAGTTATGCCAGGGACTTTGCAGCAGTTCCCTCCCACTCCACAGAACTGCCCCCTGCTTTCAGAAATAGGGTTTCTCCACGTCACTGTAGAGAGGCGGGTGCTCCTCTGGAGACAGAGCTCAGAAAGCAGCGGTCTGGGGTTCCCCACCACACTCCGTTGCTCTCTCCTCGGAACAGAGCTGTTCGGCTTCTATGTGGAACACGTTAAAAAGTTCCCTTTTCAAAACATATTTTGATTTTTCCGTGTGCTGCTGCCAAGATGCCTTTCAACAAAGGGGTGACTAACTGGAGTCTCAGCAAGGGGAGGAGTTTTCCATGCCAGGGCAGGAGGACAAGATGATCTCACCTACCATCTCCCTGCAGCCCCCCCAGACACACTTCCGAATGTCACTTGGGAAGGGACTGGCAGTCCAGGGAGCCGGGCTGGGCCAGTGGTGTGCGATGGCGGGCCAGCCAGTTGCCACCCCCCACCCCAACTCCTCTCGCCCCCTGAGTGGCGGGGGTGGGGGAGGTCTCTTTCGGATACACTCGGGAAGGAGCTGAGCTCTCTCCTCTCAGCGTTTGTGGCACGGGGCACAGAGAGGACAGCCTTGGTTCTTGCTTGAAGACGAGGTGGTGCCTGCCCTGCCTGTGTGAGCGAAGGTGTTCAAGGCAGAAAAGGACCCATGTGAGAAGCTGGCTAGTGTCAGGGGTGGAGCAGCCCTCGAGGAGCCGGTGGGAGGGACAGGATTAGGTCCTTCTGGAGATGCCTGGCTGCTAGTTTGGTGACGCTTCACATGGGGATTCCCATGCAGAGGCTACAGACCTGCTCCCTCTGGCTGTGGTCGTGCAGGCTCTGGCCCAGGCCGGGCCAAGAAGCTCCCTCCCACCGGAAGAGCAGTGCCCCGGGCTCTTGAGGGCACTGGGAGAGGAGGGGGAAGGGTGTCTGGGAGGGAGGAGGGGAAGGGAGAAACTGTAACGCGCACGTCTCGAAGACTTAAGAGATGAAGAACTCTGGCAATGGAAACCTTCTGTTTATTCGCAGGCCAGGAATGGCGCAGCACAGACATACCGTGGGGCAGTTAATCTTTCCTGCCCTGGCCTCCTAGCGACCTCCGCTGTGACTTGGAGGTGCTAACTTTGCTTTCTGTGCTGCCCCAGGCCTGTCCACCACCCCTCCCAAGCCACCAGTTCGCCCCCATCCCGGTGCGTGAGGGAACGGAGCTGAGAATCTCTGGAAATGCAGCCTGTGGCTCTGCTTTCTCTGCGGCTGCTCTGGGCCTGGCTTCGCTGGGCCGGGTGCCAGAGCCTTCAGGTGAGGACGGAGCATCGGGCCTGCCAAAGAGATTGTAATGGAGATTCCGAAGCGGAGCTGGAAATGACATATCCTTCCCTCCTCGGAGCCGGGAGCAGCCAGAGACGTGAGGGGTGGAAAAGGGCTGTTTCATCCAGTCTGCCTGCCAGCCCAGCCTCTCCTGTCCAGGGCTGTGCTAAGTGGGCCATGCAATGGGGGATCCCTTAGGAAACTCGTTCCACAGGAAGTTTATAGTCAGCCTGAAGGTCTCTGTAAATTATTCCTCTGCCTCCTCGGACTTCAGACCCTTTGAATGCCCGCAGATTGTTCCTGTGCTTCCATCACAGCTGGTGTGTGCTGGGTGAGCACCTTCTGCTTGACCCCATGCACCACTCTGGGTCTTTGCCCACGAAAGCTTATACTCCAAAATATCTGTTAGTCTGTAAGATGCCACAAGATGACTTGTTGTTTTTTACTATAGTGTGCGTGCCTCGTGCCCTTTGCACAACTGTGAGTGACTGCACATGGTGCAAAGCAGCTGTGAAGTCACCTCTGCCATGCACTTTTTCACAAAGCCAGGAAGTTGGGGGTTCTCCACACCAACTTTACCCCCAATCCCAGAGCCCCTCACAAATCCAAGGCTTCCCAGAGCATTGCTTCCAAAGCCCTGAGTGCAGAAGTTTTAACAGACGCCCACTCTGCCAGCTTGGCCTTGTTTTTCTGTGTAACAGGGCTTCAGCAACGTCATTAATTCCACTTAGTAGCAAAGTAAAAAGAGTTTTGTTTTACCCCAAGTCTCACTGAGATTTAAATGGAAGTTGCAGCCCTCATACACGGCTGAGCTCAAAATGTTTGTACAGAATATATTTTGCAGGAACCAGCCTATTTTTTTTTTTTAAAAAAAAAGCACAAATAGATCAAAATAAATAAATAAAAAGTTCCCCTTTGAGTCACTGAATTAAAAAGGAAGATAAAAGGCCCCATTGAGCAGAGCTATCCAGATGATAGCTCCCTGCTTCAGCTCACAGCAAAAGTAACCATGTTCAAGCTAATTAGGGGCTTTTAGGACATTCAGCGCGGCTATCATTCCGCAAAGTTGCGGCAAACCGCTTCCTAATTGGCTCCCTGCTGGGGTGTCAGTCAGAAAGTCTTTATTATCACTCCGGGCGCCTTTTCAGGCCTTTATTCCTGCCTGGAAAGTTTCGGAAGCAGGGCTGCCCTCACCTAATGCGCGCTTCCCAGGCCCCGCCGAGCCGCCTGGGGGCGTGCCAGGTAGCCTCTGCAGCTGGGAGTGAGCTCCCCGGTGCGTGACCAAGGAGTCCCCGTTTCTGATGCCCCTGGATGTTCCTTCATTGGTCTTGACACCGATTGGGACATTCGCTCAGACACCACTTACTGAAAAGGGACTCACCCGAGGCGGGGTTGGGCACCAGAGACTGGTGTGCACTGAATAACAAGTATCACCCTGGGGCTGGGGGTGCCTGAGCACCTCCATTTCAGATCCCCTTCAGTGAGGGGAGGGGTTCGCCACTTCCCAGCAGAATCTCAGCCTAGCGCAGAATTGGAAGCCAACCTCCCCCCGCCCTCACCCCCTCCCCCGCCCCGCTCCGCCGCGCCCCCCCCAGGTACAAACTTCTTGGGATTGTTTTTTTAAAACACACGTTGCCATGCAATGGAACAAAAGAGCACACCGTCCCTCGCTCCCATTCGCCTCCTATGTGGCCTTCCAGGATGCTTTGTTGCATCTGTATGTATTTGTACTATTCTAGATGTGGTTTTTATATTGTCTTCACCACCACAGTATCTGACAGGAGCCTTCCCCCTGAACGCAATTGTTTCAGATTGCTGAAACCCCAAAGTGTAGTTCTTCTTTTAAAAACAAAAGTGTCACAAAAATCTAATGGAGATAAAAACTTTAAAAAAAAAAAACATGATTTTTTTTTTTTGGCAGCGGGGGGGCGGGGGGGGAGCTGATGGGTGAAACAAGCCTAGCCTTTGCCTTGTTGAGAAATTCCTACCCTGCAAGACTGCTAGTGCGTGAGAACCAGGAGCTGTAGCTGACTAGAAATGACGTTGAAACTAATTTGTGACATGCAAGAAGTCAACCCCCAGCTTCAGAAGGGCGTGTGATTTTTTAAAATGATTTCCCTCTAATAATTGAAGGTGTTAGCGGTAAGTAACACCAAGGTAATCCATTTGTGGTTGATTGCAAAATAGGATTTAAAACCCGGAGTGGCACAGGAGCAGAATTTGGCAGGGTCCTTTTTACTATTCCATAGTGAATGCATTCCAGCCCTGCCTGTTCATTGTTGCAGACTGGGGATGGTCTCGCATTTAAACTTCACAGCACATTTGCCATGTGGTATAAAGCAAGAATAAACAGGCAGCTTTTTGCATTCAGCCCTTGCGCTTTGAGACTGGATGGGAAAGTCCTGATTGCTGCTGTTTCAAAGTTGGCCCCTCCTCCTCCATGTTAGAAAACAAAGATGATAAATTATTCAGGGTTTAATTCTGGAAATGCACGATGGACTTCATTACACTGGGCGGGTGGGTGGGGGCAGGGAGGCGGGTGTATGTACAAGAACAGAGCCCTCTGCTTACTGCCCCTCTGGGCGTGCTTGAGTGCGTGAACTCATGCGAAACTCTCCGTGTACAAAGCCAAAGCAGAGCACCTCTGAACACAGCACTTTCTGCCACTGCCAGGAATTCCCGTGTATGAAAAAGATGTTGTGAAGGCGTGTCACATGGAAATTAGCTCTGCGTTTGCAAACACTTCCAGGGTGTGCTGTGCGGCTGGTGTGCCTCCATGGGCGGAATGAGGAGGAGGAGGAGGTGCCATTACCGCTGCTGCTGGAAACTGTGATACAGAGAGGATGCCTTTTTATTTTTTTTTCCAGAGGCCTCCAGCATTCAGCTGAGCTCATCTGGGTTTGCGCCAGGCATCACAGTTAAAACTGGCCCCGCATTGACACAGCAACACTTTGAAATCCAATTGCAGGTATGCTGACTGACCCAAGCATGACACTGGTGGGAGACAGGCCCTGAGCAATTAGAGCTTAGACCCCAGCGGGGGGACCAGGGATGGGGCTAGAACATGCCACTCATGGTGAGTGGGTGGGATGGGGGTGGAATCCAGACACCCATGGAAATAAAACACAGCCAAACAATATCTTACAATGACTTTGTTATGCATTAGTTTAAAGAATTGCTTTACAATATGCCCCATACAGCTCCAGCAGCATGTACAACAGTGAACCTAACAGGCCACTGTTACAAACAAAAACTCCTGAAAAATACCTTCGACCTGCTCCTCAGTGGATGTAGCACGGTTGCGATCCCTGGAGAGCACCCTGCCATCCCAGCACACAGTGCAGGCATGACCCAGCTATGCCCATGGGATAATTCCAGCCCCCTTGCTCCCGCCCCCCGCACACACCTGCAGGATGCCGTGTTCTAGAACTATGTGGCAGGCTTCGCACTGCAGCGGGTTGCAGGCACCATACAGGTGTGACCAGGAGGAGGATGCCTATTTCACATGCAAGTGTAGAGCTGCCTGTCTGGCTGAAAAATGTTGGGCCATGCCCCTGCGATGGGCTGAGATTCACCAGCTGAGGCTCTGAACTCATTTACATAGTGTATTGTACACCAGTCCTCTCTCCACTGCATACATGCAATAGCCGGGGCATGGAGCTGCAACCTGGTAATCAGTACACACAAGGGCCTGAGTCTCACTTGCCTAAAGTCCTCTTTACACCACTCTGACAGCACCAAGGGGCCTTAACTTGGATACAGCTGTAATTCGTACCCACTTGACATCCTCTTTACATGGCCAGAGTGAGAAAAAGGGCCTTTGGGGTAAGGGAGAAGGTGGCCCAGACCCATTAAAGTCAACAGGTAGATTCCCATTGACTTCAGCAGAAGCTAGCTCTGGGCCTCAGCCTAGTAAAGAAAGTGAATTCTCCAGTCCCGGGTCCTGAGCTGCACATGGCCTGCTGCACCCAGCCCAACCCCCAGGGGAAAGCCCCGTGGAATTAGATAAAGTGATCACTTTCCTGTAGGATTTCTGGGCTACCATATAAAATGTAATAGACGATTCGATCCTGGGTGTGGAATTCCATAGGTGACGGTAAAATAAAAAACCTCTAGCAATGCTCTCAGTCCTGTAGGCGCTTTCAACTCCTTGGTGCAGACATCAGTTATATTTCTACAGAGCCCTGCTGATTCCACAGGCAGGGTCCATCCAGCTGCTTCCTGACACCAAGCAGACCCCCAGCTAATTTCAACTGCTATGGCAAAAGGGGGGTTGCTCTCCCAGAAAGCCAGCGCTCAAGACGGATTCCAGCCTCATGCAACTTAAGTAAGCCCACAGCAAGTGTGCCGGCATTTTTGGAGTGCCCTCAGTGGAATGCTATCAGCGTCCAAAGGGTCAGAAAGAGGCCCATAGGGATTCAGCTTTGAATTGCAGCTGACACTGACTCATAGATGATACAGTAGGTTGTAGACTAGCTCTGCACCAGAAACGAAGCCACTCTGCAGTGGACAGGGAAAGATGGAAGGCAATAGTGACAGAGGCCTCAGACACCAACGGGCGCTGAGCCCACGGTTGTTGATGATGAGGATGACACGGACTCGAGACTATGAAAGGTATCAATGCTGGCATTAAATCACAAATCCTTTACAAACTTATTTGCTAAAGATATCTTCCTGACTAAGATGCTAAGCAACAAAGGAGCAGCAAAGGCTACAAGAAACACAAAGGGTTGAAGTTTGGCTCAATACAGAAGTAATGTTCGATGATCTGCGTTTATGGACTACGTGATCTGAGAGTCTCGTCTGTTCTAAAAACTCCATGATACTTGTCTCAGATGTGCTGGTGTGACTCAGGAGTAACACCGAGGAAGTCACTGGCAAAACCAGTGCGACTGACGAATGAGGCTGTTTAGCCTAAGTAGATCTGTTCCAGCTCTGACTCTCACACTATCTTCCCCAGGCCCAAAGAAGAGGTCTGGGTAGCTTGATAATTTCTCTTTCCCAAACAGAAGTTGGCCCAATAAACGCTTTTATGTTACCGATCTTGTCCCCTTACACTTAGCGGCAGAGAGTTTAGCTTTGCAGCTCATTGGGGTTATTTAATCTATGGTAAATCAAAACAAAAACCGGAAGCGTGTAGCCAGCAGCTAACCCTTAGGGACCGGGCTCCTTGCTGGTATAAACTGGAGGGAGCAGAGGAGTGTAAGACCCATGCTTCAGCCCCTTCACCCTTCCTAAATGGCACTGGGGGTGGGGGGGGGCTCAGGGCTGGGGCAGCTTTGAACTGGTGGGGCAGCCTGCTGGAGAACCGCAGGAGCCCAGCTGGGAGCAGCCACTCCTCCCTCTGCATCCAGGCGCCCCTGACGGAGTGGTGCACCGGGGCACACTGCCTGCCTTTGGCCTCTTGCTGAAACACTCGGTTTGGTCTCACTGGGGCTGCAGGCGTTTCTCTCCCCCGCCCTCGTTTCACTCACTCGGAAAACTGCTCAGCACTAATGAGACCCTGTAGCATGGAGACCAGGCCATGGGACGTCGTGCCCCAGAGAGAGCTGGGCCTGGTGCAGCCGGCTGGGGAAGCGTGCGTGCATGCAAACGACACAGCAGCTTTGGCCACAGGTTTCCCACACATTACAGCAACTTTCAAAGTCACTGCCACACCAGAACACGCCATGCTGGGTAACACAGTGCTGAGGCTGGGCGAGATATCCTTGGAAGGCATCCCTGTGTGTTCTTGAGGGGTCACGGCACGTCCCTGCCGCACTGGCGTAGACAGTGCCCCACACAGCAGGTGACTATGCTGGCAGAACACGTCCAGGCTCAGTGCTTCTGGTGCCTATTGTTTGCACGGGCTCAGCTCATAGGAACGAGGGCAGTTGCAGTTCAGAAAAGAGATTTAAAACCAAATCCCCCTGGTTTTCAAAACGGCGCGAGGCCGAGCATGCCCAACTCACCGTAGTCTTTCTTGCAGTACTTCTTCATGTTAATCTTCAGCTTCCCCTTGGATGCTTTGCAGTATGAGTCACAATCTGCGGGGGCAGGGCAAGAAAAGATTAACAAAACAAATTAGCCTTAAAAATGCATAAAAGGCTGGGGGAGGGGGAGGTGAGCGAAGCCGCAGGCTGCCATGAATAAGCAGCGTGCCTGTGATATCCATCTGCCAGGACCCGATTGGGTCGTCTAACAGGGGCATTCAGCGCAACCTTCCTTTCTAAAGAAAGCCTTTGACAAAGGCAGCCCGCCTCCCCGCCTGACGAATCCCTTTCGCCGGCTGCGCCGCGCTGCCTCTGCCTCCATGGGCGAGCCCGGGGCCTCCCTTATTGTGCCACCCAGGTCTTTTGAGAGCCACACAAATTCCCCCTGTTCTTCAGCTGCAAACTGGAGCCTGATTAAAGCCCACAGAGGCCCCATTGTCACCCCTCACCCAGGCCTGCGGCGGGCTTTGGCATTCCTCGCGGAGGGATTCTGGCTGGGGTCACGCTCCAACAAAAGAGGTCAGAGAGGAAATTAGCAGCCCATGAAGCATTAGCAAAGCCTTTTGGTGTCCACTCTAGTGGAGTGTGCAAATAAAATACCCCAGTAGGAACACTGCAGGTCTAATGGGCCCCACTGCTGTGACATGCTGGTTTTACGCCTGTGTCCCGGTGCCACTAACATGAGAGCGCCGGGACCGTTGCTCCAGCAGCGCTGGCAACATAGTCTGTGTTCGCGGGGCTGGAGCAAGTCCATGCATTGCAGCCCCTTGGATGCTGAGTTATTCCTGAGCCATCGGAGGCTCCTCCCAGCTCTGCGTTTGGCACAGTCAGCCCAGTTTTGCCAGGGCTGTGCCACGTCTGGCCGCATGGCCGGAGCAGACGATGCGTCAGGCTATTGGCGTGCAGCTGCGTGACACTGCAATGCCATAAGACTGGCTACACTGGGTCAGACCAATGGTCCGTCGAGCCCAGGGTCCTGTCTTTCGACAGTGTCAGGTGCTTCAGAAAGGATGAGCGCAACAGGTAATCAAGTGAGCTGTCCCCTGTCGCCATGACGCTGCACTGGGATGGGTCAATACATAGTCACAAGGTGACGACAGAGCAATGTCACATGCAACCAGGTGATGGCCACGTTGTCACGGCCACGCCACAGGGTGGCACTGTAACAATTTTACATACTTTGGATGTTGGTGCGTCCACCCTCAGCCTTAGTGGTTATTGTGCCGATGGCTGCTGTGTTGCACGTGGGCCTGGAGGGAAGTGGGAGTGAGAGTTTGACTCAGGCAGGAGACTGGCTTGAGTAGGGGCGAATAGCATCACAAAAATATTCCTTTTGCAGCATCTTTCCAATTCCACTCCCATGCTTAAGGAGGTTTTTTTGTAAGCCTTATAAAAATGCAAATGCAATTGAAATGCCACTGAGAGGCACCAGCGCTCTGTGACTGTGTGATGCCTGGGAAGCGAGGGACATGGGAAAGGGAAGCACTTTCAGCAAAAGGCCAGGCGGATGGTCTGCACTGGTCCCACCAGCGTTTGCCCAGGCCCAGCCGATGGGAAGTTGCAGGTGACTGTCTGTCACACCTCCTCAAACTTGTGTTCTGCTCTGATGCAACCTTCAGCTGGCAGGTTCTGAACAGACCCATGCAGCATCTGCCTGCATCTTCTCTAGTGTTGGACCTCACCTTTGAAAGCCCCTTTGAGCGCCATTGCCACTTAGTACCTTGCGGCTATTCCACCTCTATTTCCCTGTCATTCCGTCCCCTTTGAGACCTCGTTCAGTCTCCAGTGAGCTTCCAACATCCTATCCCCTGATCTGCTCTTTACCAGTGCTCCTCTGGCTGACACCAGACTTTGTCAAAAGCAGAACCCAACCATCCAAAACAAACACACAGCATCACAGCTCGCTGTCCTGCCTGGAACTCCAGTGTTGTCTGGTTAGGAACATAACCTGCTTCTCACAGCTGCTCTGTCCACCAGCCCCAGCTCCACCCAATGGCCTCTTTACCAAGCATCTCCCATCTGCAGTCAGGCTGCCTGTCCTGCCTCTGGCGAGCTCAGCTGCTTTCCTAACCAGGCTCCTCTCTGCAGCATCCTGCTGCCTTTGATGTTGGCATCACTGGTTTACTCTCAGGAGGACCTTATCTTGCAGTCAGGACTGCTGTATCTCCTGACTTGCCAGCTGCCCACAAGCCCACCTTGTTACACTGCTCTTCCTATTTGCATTAAGGTACTGCCTGGATACTCCATCTGAGAACAGGGCTCCATTGTGCTAGGTCGTGTTTAAACCCATGGGGAGACACGGCCCTTGTCTGGAGGACCTTGCAACCTAAATAGACCAAGGTTTGCGAGGAAACAGAGGCACAGCAGGGGAAAGTGACTGGGGACTAGGAACATGTTACCCACGACCCTCCTAACCTTGGAGCACTACAGAAAGAAGGTTGAGAAGTTTCTAAGTCCACTCGGGCCTTTGCGGCTACAGCAGCTATTTGACACTCGAGTTACTCTCCAAAATTGCTAAGGAATTTTTTCCGTTGGACCTGTGCTGACTCTGGTGAGAATTCGGCACTCCATTGTGTGATGGAAAATACAGACCTCACCGTTAGCCCACTGACTTCTGCTGGGACATACCAGATACGCCTAAGTAGAAAGCATCAAGCTGTAGTGCTGAACAGGGGGCAGACCAGGCCACCCTTGCTCCTCAACATACCTATTCTACGCCTGGGATTTCAGTGGAGCAACTTACTGCTCGGCATGAGCAAGAGCAGCAAAATCGGGCCCTGCGTGAGGCAGACCCCGTCGGAATGCACCTCTTGCATTGCTCAGCATACCAGGGACAGGCAGGACAAATGCAGGTGCCAGGCAGCGGAACTTATCCGGTGCCCAACACTTTAATGTTCCATTGGCCTCAAAAGAAATTTCAGCAGAATGGTATCAACACAGCCCCCTTTGCAATGGACTACGCGCCATGGCTCTGATTTACCCACCCACCCAAGCCCTAGCCCAAGCCCCAGGCCTTCACCTAACCCCGACCAAGATACACAACCGGCCTCATCAGCCTGTCTCCAGCCACTCCTGCTGTTCACTAGACACTACTCCCTTGACCAGTGTTCCCTGTAAGCTGAGTGCGTGGGCAGCCACCCAGGAGAGATTCAGGTGCGTATGTTTCTACTGATGGTGCCCATCTGCACAGGCCTTGGTGCACATAACAGAAGTTATTCTGCCCATGGATGGAAAAAATTAGCAGGAACCTGCCCCCGACTACTATCAGCTTTATTCCCATCCCTCAGAAGAGTGCAAATGATGATAAATTGCATTGCGTTCTCTAAACATGAGCTCATAAAAGTCGGGGCCAGAAGCTAAACCGATCATTTGAAACAACAGTTTTCCATGCCAGAGACCCTGCTGAGGTTCCCTGCCATGCACCCAACCTGCCAAGAACCTGTTCAATGGGAAAGAATAGCCAAGGGCCCACAGATTATAGACATCATTACAGCTCTTTGCTTTTTCTTCTAATGTGACCAGGAATGTCAAGCATGACTTGAAGTTGGTCCAGTAAAAGATATTACCTCACCCACCTTGTCCCTCTGAGAAAGACTTGAAACACACTGGATCAGAGAGTGGATAGGCCATAAAAGCACTGGCAGAAAAGCTTTAGTTGGAATGCTTTACAGCACCTCGGCCTTCCTGTCACTAGCCCTATGGAGCTCGCGTGCTGATGATAATTCAGCTACTCTGTCCTCTTCGTAGCCCTTAAACCTGTCTGTCATCCTCTTTTCAGGGGAAGAGATGGGCCAGAACTGGGTTGCAGTGCATACAAGGGAGATTCCTTACGGCGTCTGAGGGACACAGAGGGATCTGGAGGTTCTCTCCTGCTCTCAGACTATGCTGACTACTGTCACCATGGAGGGCTACCCTAAATCCCAGCCTGAACTTCGCAGCTGCAGAAGTAGCTGTTGATTACCCCGACTGCCTTTTGTCCAGTTCACAGGAGATACCCCCCACCTCCTTTGGCAGTGACACTAAATGACAGGCCAGTGTTAGCAATGGAACAGACAACCCCAGACCATCTGGGAAGGGCCCAGGCCATTTCTAGGCTGTCTTATTTTACTACTGGCAATGCTAAGACCCAGGAAAGATTCCAGAGGATGAACACCGAAGGGAAATGTTTGTGGAACAGTCTGCAAAAAGAACCAGTTTTAAGGCCCTGACCCACGCAGAACAGATCAGGCTCTGCCTGAATATATCTGGCTAAGCAACATGCAGATCTGAGACCACTACAAACCACTGGATTAACCGAATAGGCAGCTGATGGGATTCTAGATAGTAACAACAGGCAGGACATATTCTGGATAAAATGCACTGCAATGATGGTGATTATCGAGGCTGTGCCCTTCTGTAGCACTTGTCATTCAAAAGGCTCTAAGCTTTATACTCACTAGTTAGGCTCTGCAATACCCATTTCACGGAAGAGAAAATGATGCACAGAGAGACAATTTATCCAAGGCCACAGAGGACAAGCTAGTAGCAGAAAAGACTAAATCTAGGAATTCTATCAATCTGCTGCTCTAACTGCAAGACAACACAGGCAGCAAGTTACTACAGCCAACGGAAGTGACTGAAACGAGCAGAAGATGTAACATTAGTTGTAAGCTAAGGCAAAAATACCCTCAGGTGAGTGACCGATGGTCACCCAGCCCAATCTGTCTCTGGTGGCGGAGGCTCAGGCTGAGGCTGAGGCTGCCTTGTGTCTGCTAGCTGGTGAGTGGACAGAGTCCTTGGTCTGGTTCAGAGCTCACTCTGGGAGTGCAAGGACTACAGCACGGATTAGCATGGTCCACAAGCACCATCTCTTAGAACCAAGCAGGAGGCTGGACAGTGGCTGAGCCAGCAGAAGCTGTTCTCAGGTTAATCCCAAGCCAAGAATCACCCTGGAGTTTCTCTGGAGCCATGTATGGAAATGAGCCCACATCTTCTCAGGAGCATCCGAGAAGTTCCGCAATCTTTTCTCATGACTTAAATCTTCTGCCCTTCCTGGTTACCAGGCTGTTCTCATTATATTTCCAGCTGGACTGGGATTAAGAACGCCAAGAAATCTGTCCTTGGGAGGTTTCCAAATTAAGGCACCTGGAAGAAGACAGAAGTAGCCAAATGTGACTGATTCTCCCGGCCTCATGAGCTTGGCCTGTCTCTACACACGTCCTAGACGGGCATCACATTGAGTCAGAAATCAGTACATCCCAGCGCTGGGGGCCCAGTCCTGGTTTTAGCATCAGGGAGGGTGATTCTTGCCATGAGAAGAAGCAGCATAACTGTGCCCAGCAAGGGCTTGCTGGTAGGCATAGTGTGAAAACAGCATCCCTGCTTCATCAGCTGTGGGCATGGAGCGACTGGGAGTTTTGTGCACCAGGTGGAACAGTTTAGTTCTTAGTTAATTATCTAGTCCTGTACTCTGGCCTTGGCCTTGATTGGCTTACACCACTATCAGTCAAGAGTAATTCCACAGACATAAGGGAGAGCAGGATCAGCCCATCCTTCTCTGCCCTCTTACTTCTGTCCCCCCCGCCCCCTGTCCACCCAAAGCTTTACTTTCTGGGCCAGCACCTCAGCTGCTTTATATTGAAGTCAAGGAGCTAAGTTCCCCAGCTGGTATGAATCAGCTGAGCTGTAATGAAATCAGGGGGGCTGGATCCTAACTCATGTAAATCAACTTTGCTTCAATTCAGCCAATGGGACCAGATCCCAAGCTGCTGTAAATTTCATGTAGCTCCCATGAACTCAATGGGCCAGATCCCAGCAGGAGTGAATCCACAGAGCTCCGCTGGAAATCCCTGCAGATTTGCATCAGCAGGGGGATCTGGGTCTCTCACTCTCTGTCTTTCACCTTCTGCATTCTTTCTTGTCTCAGGCTGCCAGGAACTCCCCCTGGAGACTTTTTCAGGTGACAAATGAAATTTCCGAAAGAAAGCTGTGCTGCACACAAAGGTCTCCTCTTCGCCAAGCCAAACGCACACCGAGAGCTGTGGGCGATTACACTAACATTGCTTCATGATTAAAAAAAGACGCCGCTCCAGTTCATCAAACATAATTTCAACAGGTCAGACCCCGGTGGAAAGATTTACTGCGCTGTTGCTCCCTGCCGAAAGCTGATCGCTGAGCCAAGCTCCGAGGGTTGCTGGGCCCAGGGGTCAGAAATGGGGAGGAGACACAATGTGCTGACAACTGGAATAGCCTGAGCACTGCTGCAGCACACAGGCCAATAAAGGGATGTGGAGCTCTCCTTGCTTGAAGGATTTCTCCTCTGTTCTTTCTCGCCATACTCCCATTGTCTACAGGCTGCATGGGACTGGTCTGAGCACCACAGCTCCCGTGGGCTTCGCAGAGAAATGTGAGGCCAGGTCCGAAGCTCTGTGTCTTGCCCATCTCTTGGGGTAATGAGGGCCAACCCCTCTAGATGAAGGATCCCAGAGACCAAAGGGCATGGGTGAAGCATCACGATTGGGAGCTCCCTAGGAACCTCACAACCTAATAAACTTGTTAGTCTCTAAGGTGCCACAGGAGTGATGGTGATTTGTGAATTTCCACCTTAGAGGTTCTACTTGTCTGCTGTCTACTGATGGAGGGCTGGAGACCAGGACAACCTGGGCCCACTGCAGGAGGGAGGGGAACCAGTGTGTCAGCTCTGAGCAGAGAGGCCAAAGGGGAAGTGCTAAGTCCCCATTTGCCCCATGTCCCCTGGGGAGCAGTCCTGGGCTGGCACTTTGCCCTCTGCTTAGACTCTGGGGATGGCCTGGTGGAGGGAATCAGCCAGAGCTATTTTTAATCATCACAGTTTGGCACCTAAATACCCCTTTTAAGGGCCTAAATTCTGATTTCAGGGACTAGCTCGGCACTTGGTTGGCTACATCTAGATTAGGCATCCAAATTACAGTATTGAAAACCCCACAGGCATGCTGTAGCTGTGAGAGCCATAGGTATATATTCCAACCACCTGCCCATGCTGCCCTGCCAGTATCAAAGAGAGGGGAAACCTGAAGACAAACCCCTACCGGCTGTAATGAGAGTGACTGTGAGCAAACACCTACTAGGACAGCAGTTGCTGAGTGTGTGCGTGGGTGGTAAACTGAGTAAGAGGGCATTTGGAAAGATGCAATTGCTACTACTTGTTTTGAGCATGATCCAGGGTCTTAAAACAGGTGACAGGCGGCTGTTTTGTGTCCATGTCAGCTTAGTAAAATATGTCTGCAATGCATTTGCCAGCTTTGCCTGTCCCCAGATATAGCTAATGTGCTAGCCACGTGAATGGCTCTCATGGTGAAACACCTTGTTTGTTTTGTTCAAGTGTCTTCTACCGAAAAAAGTCACTTTAGTTTAAAAAAAAAAAAAAAGTGTCCCTCCATCCTTTGAGGTGGGATTAGTGCTGGTAACAACCAAGCCTGGTGCAGCCAGGTGCTGGATGAGGGCCACACCTGGCTTTACCGTTTCATCTCCTTCCTGATCTGGCTTCTCTAATGTTGGGATAGAAAATGAGAGGCTCATGACTTTTTGGGTTAAGGACCTGAAAAATAAAAATAAAATTCAGACCCATTCAAACTAAAATTGTTTTCTTTTTTGCAATTCTCGCTAAATCAAAAAAAACAAAACAAAACCCTGGAAACATTTCAGTTAGGTCAACCCCATACCATTCTTATTGCTTTTTCATTTTGCTTTGGAAATAACAAACAGTCCTGTAGCACCTTAAAGACCAACAAATGTATGTGTAAGGTAGCGAACTTTTGTGGGGAACACCCACTTCCTGGAAGTCTTTGTGGGTCTTAACCATGGAAGCGCATTACCTAATAAATAAATGTGTTAGTCTTTCAGGTGCTGCAGGACTGCTTGTTATTTGTGACGTTACAGACTAACACAGCTGCTCCTCAAAGACTATTTTGCTTCATAATTTTAGTGTGGTTTCCTCCCCTGCCCTTTTGTGTTTGGTTGTTTGTTTCTTTTCTAAGCAAACTATGTTGCTAAGCAAAATGCTGTTTGGAAATGAAAAATGAAAACAAACTCTTTTGAACTGGTCAAAATGAATGTTTTGACTTTCAGACTTTTTTGCATTGTTTTTCAGGCCAAACTGTTGTCAAAGTCAGCCCAGATGCACTAATGGTTTGATCCTTCCCCCCCGCCCCAAGTTTTTTTCTACAAATTTAGTATTTGCCAGTTATTTTTTTCTCAAATCTAATTGCAGCTGTGCAAGGCATGGAATTTCCAGTTGCACCCTGGCTTTACACTGTTGACTGGTATTCACAAGAGCAGGCTAAGGGGCAACCAAGAAACTTACTTCACTTGCAATTTAAAGGTGTGCGTCAAACCTCGACTACCACCACCCTGCAGTACTGGGAACCAAATGCCCCTCTAGTATAAAGTGTTACAAAGTGTTCAAGGCCCATTTGGAGACGTAGGTGCCTACACTGAACACTGACAGAAGTGCCCGCATATAGATTTAGGGGCTTCACATAATGGCCCCCGGTGTAAATATCTGGCCTCAGCATAGTAATAAATGAAACTCCCCCTCCCTACTTCTGCACATGTGCAAGGTTCAGATGCATGACTGGGAAGGCATCTGAGGGTGAGATCTGGGCCACAGGCACCTGGTTCCTTATGCACGCATTCCCCACTCCCAGCACCACCTCCTTCTAGCAGCACGCTCTCCATTCACAGCAAGCGCTGGGAAAGGCTCTCACAGCTCCCCCTCCCTTTCCTGTGGCTCGCTGCCAGGGGAGTTGTGGGAAATGTAGTCCCTTCCCTATTCCAGGACCAACTCTCCAGGCAGGGAGGTGACCAAGGAACTCCCAGGCTACCTTGGGCTCTCAGCTCCCATCACATTCTGCAGGCTCCCCTGGGACAGCACAGCAGGGAGGAAAGGAGTGACACATGCCCCTTGTGAGCTTGGGCCTGGTGCTGCACAGCCTCTGCTACAGAAAGGGAAGACCATCCTAGTCGGTTGTATCTGGGGCAAAAGTCACACCTGACATCATCTATTGAAATCGAAGGAACTCGATCAGGCAGGAATTTGGCTCTCAGTTTTTGAGCAGTTCTTCCAGACAGTCATCCCGGACTGTTTGTGCTTTGCCCAGTGCTGGAACCACTGCCCGGTCCCATCCAAGGAGGATTATTTTAATATTTCCATAATTTCCCCACAGCTGGTATTTCCTGAGCAACCAAATAAAGCGCCTGTTGTGCTGCCCAGACATGGTCCCTCCAAACTAGCTGCCACTTTGTGTCCTCAAGTGTCCCAAGGGGAAGGTATTAGAAGGCAGGGGATGCTGTGAGAATTGTCTTTATAGACTCGTAGAACACTAAAACTGGAAGGGACCTCAAGAGGTTATTGAGGCCAGTTCGCTGCCCTCATGACAGGAGCAAACACCATCTAGATCATCCCCGACAGATGTCTGTCTAACCTGCTCTTAAATATCTCCAGCGATGGAGATTCCACAACCTCCCTAGGTAACTTATTCCAGTGTTTAACCCCCCGGCAGGTAGGAAGTTTTTCCTGATGTCCAACCTAAACCTCCCTTGCTGCAGTTTAAACCCCTTGGTCCTAGTCCTAGCCTCAGAGGCCAAGGAGAACAATTTTTCTCCCTCTTCTTTGTAACCCTCTTTGAGGTACTTGAAAACTGCTACCATGTCCCCTCTCAGTCTTCTCTTTCATTTGCATGCTCAGATATTGGCTAAGGGAGGGGTGTCTTAAAGGTGACCATTCACTCTGGCACTGCAGAGTATTCAAAACAATGCATGGGTGGGTTTATTAGAGGGGAAAGCAACTCACTGATTACTTTCACATTTTGTATTTTGTGAATTGCAATGCGAGGCTCAGCCAAACTGGGCCATCATTTCTCAGGGTTCAGGCAGAACTGTGGCAACAAGAAAATGAATATATATTATTCTGATTATTTGTTTTGGCCTGTAACAAATCTCATTATTAGGACTCAGGTGTCCTCTCTTTAACAGGCAAGCAGCTTATGGGCAAAGCATCCCTTATTGCAGGCACTTTAAAAGCCATGGTTTCCGCATTGTTGATTTCTTCTGCATCACCCCCATACCTTTGGTAGCAAAATGCTGAGTGTTACAGTGAAGTATGGTTATTTGTAGAGTCCATTTAAATTAGAGTGGACTCCTGTAGCTGTGATAAATTACAGTAGTTAATATGTGTAACATACATTGAAAATATGAAGTAACTGCAAACTATAATTCTTAATTATTGAGAGGCTTGTGTTAGACTGATCAGGCTCAATCCATGTGGAATTGCATCCCACTGATATGAACCTCCAGGGCACCTCACAACTCAAAATTTAGGCAAGATTTGCAAACTACGGTATTGATCTGAGCCTGGGATTAAGGAGCCCTAATTGTAAAATAATACTTGGCATTTTATGGGGCTTTGTATGTGCAAAATGCTGCCTAAGTGTCTATGAAGGTGGGTTAAAGACGTGGGTAAATATTATTATCTCTATTTCTCAGATGGGCAGACTGAAGCAGAAAGGGGAAATGATTTACCCAAAGCCGCCTGATACTTCTGTCTGCCCTGGGCAACCGCACGGTTAGAAAAAAGTGTCCTACCAGGATATTAAACACTCAGTTTCTGTTCGTACTAGGAAAAGGACGTGTTTGGAATTACATCGGCTACCACACTTTTCAACGCCACTTAGACTAGGAGAATGGTGTTTCGTAGGGGTGATGGTCACCCCCCAAGGGCATGACATGTTGGTCTCTACTGAGTGCTAAGCCCTGTTTAGCACCAAGTTAGTTACATGCATTCTAACAGGACACAGTTTTCCAGTACAGATAGAGCCACATAGAACAAGGAGTCAGAACTCAGGCCTTTCCATGGCCCAGCACTGGTCTTGGTCCTCCAGGGTACACCCCCTGACATCTGCCACCTCTTTCCTGTGTCATGGGGCCACAGGCATGAAGGGGTAAAGCCATTGTCCCAGTGCACGCTGGCAAACAGCATCGGCAGAATGTCACTCCCGTAGCATTTCTCAGCCTGAGATTCCTGACCCAAAGAGGGGATGCAAAGCTATTGGAGGATGCTTGTGGTGTTGCCACTCTTATTTCTGCTCTGCCTGCAGAACTGGGTGGCCAGGGTGGGGCCCTCACTGGCAGAGTTGTGCCTGTAAAACTTTTAAAAGTCCAGACTAAACCTAAGGGCTTGGCTATGCAGGAATACTGAGCAAACTGAATCAGCTGGGTTCACTGACCCAAGCTCACCCGATCTGGATGAAGTTTAACCCAGTTTACTTGCGGCAGGAGTTTGCACCAGTTTAACTAGATTGATTTTGAAAGGGAGCTAGTTAAGCCAATACACTTGACTAAGACAGACAAGGCCTCTCTGAGGGCATGTCTGTGCTGCAGGGGAAGCTGGAATTAAGGTACACAGTTCCAGCTACTTTCATTACATAGCTTAATTCCATGTACCTTAATTTGGGCTTCCACTCTGTCTCAAGTAAGGGAGGCTGACGGGAGCCTGCACTCCCATCAACTTGCCTTACTCCTAACAGAGGGCGGGAGCACCACAGTCAAGGGTGGCACCCTGTAAATTCAATTTAGAACCTCAGCACTAAGCACATTAAATCGAACTTGGGAAGATTGACTGTGGCAGCCTCAGTCTTCCCTGTACTGCAGCTGTACCCACAAAGAGACACTTAATGCTGCAGCTGGGCTGTTCTGGAGCTGAGCAGCTTTGCACTGATGAGTCTGCAGGAAGATAAGGGTCAAAATGACACTCGCTCGGGGCAGGCCATGTCAGATGCAAACAGGGAGCCGAACGCTGCGGCCCTGCAGGCAATCCCAGTAAGGAATGCTGCCATTAAACTCATGCTTGGAACAAGAAGGTGCAGATCAGCCCCCAGCAATGTCCTTTCTTCTGGCTGAACAAGATTGATTGAAAAACAAATTGGCGCAAGTAAAGCATGTAATTAGATTAAAGCTTCTTGCCGGGAGCTGCGGGGATGGAAAGTGAAGCCAGGCATTCGGCAGAAGCCAAGGCTCCATTAAGAGTCTCGGCTCTGCTCCTTCCAGCCCCTGCAGCCCAGTGAGAAGGCCATGTCCGGAAGGTTCTGCGTGCCTGGGCAGCGGTAACCCAGCACACAGGGTCCTTTTGTGTCCCACTCCTGGCTGTGTGGCTGTCCCCGAATGTCCCCCTGCTCCTTGTGGGGGAAACAATAGCAGCTGAAGTAAGAAGGCCAGAGGGTGGCCCCATGGCTCCAGCATTATCCAGCCCAAGCTGAGGTGCCCCGTTTAGAGCAAGCATTTCGATGAGGCTTTTCTGACCCACCTCCACCTACCCCGTAGCCTGTCATTCAACTTACTGTGGCCTGGTCAGCACAGCCCAGTCCAGCCCCACCTCTGCTGCGGTGTCCTTGTGGTAGCCCTGGAGCACTCACCTTCACCCAAATGCCTCCCACCCCATAGCCTGCACCCCCAGCCAGAGCCCATACAGCCCTGCTGCCCCACACATGGGCCCCCTCCCACGCTATGAACGCTTTCCCCCGCACTACAAGAACGTGGTTATGGGCACCGAGCTGAAGAGGAGATGTCGCACGTCACCTCTGTCCTGGCGCAATCCGTTCCAGGGAGGGAGCCATCAGAAGGACCAATGGTTGCCCACTGTCTAATCACCCAAACCCAACCCCCCGACCCAGCCCTTCTCTGAGGCCCTGTCCCGGCCATCTCCTCTCCCTCTGTCTCTGGGCAGCATGTTGGGGTGTGGGCTCCAGGCTGGGGCTGAGCGCAGAGGTAGGGAACTCTATGGTTCCCTGGCTTCAGGTATATTCTGGGCCTGGGTCCACCAATGGCCAGGGCCAGGTCTCCCCCTCCCCCACCCCTGGTCCCCCCGACACCCCGGCATGCCTCTGCTGAGTGTTCCTGCCTGCCCCCATGGCTCGATGCTGTGCTCCCTCACTGGCTGCCACTGCAAACAGCTACAAGGGAGCACTGCTGGGGCCGGCTGGGCTGGCTGTGGCTCCTGCAGAGGGAGGGAGGGAGGAGGTGCATGGAAGCCCCTCTTTTGCAGGCTTATCCTGACTGGACCTCCTGAGCAGCAGATGAAATTTGCAATGTAAGTCAACGGCATGTCTAGAGAACGGGAGACCAAAGAACCATATGAGGAGGAAAGTTCTGAAAAGCTTGGGAAGATGTGGCAAGAAACCAGGCCACGGATGGGACGTGTGTCCAGTAAAAGAGGCAGAATGTAGGAGATGTTATAAAATGGGACATTTTGCAACAGCACACATCACCAAGAGTAGTGGAAACAATCCAAAAGGGAGTATTGCCATCAGATGCCAAGTCAATGCTTCTCAGCCAATCCCCTCTGCAGAACATACAACCCCTTGGTGCACAAGCCTTAGATTTAACACTGACATGAGGGCAGCCATGGCCACAATTCTTAAAAAAGCTTATGACTGATCTTGAGATAGAGCCCTACAAACATTTCCTGTTGGACTAGGAATACTACAGGGGTAGATGTTTGTGGCTAGATCCTTGGGAAATGGGAGATTATAGAAAATTCTTCATCAAATAACGCACATAATACCAGGAGTGGTAAAGTTTAACACAGATGCTTAACTGGGCTCGTGGTTGGTACTCTTCCGCTAAGAGGACTATGCAAGCACCAGCCTCTCTTATATCACGTCTGGCCATTCTTTTGCCATCAGAAATGCTCACAGCATCTACGGGCAGGTTCCAGATCCACAGGATGTGTCTGTCACTATAGCTGTGCATGTTGAGCACAACTAAGGCAGGATTCTTGGAACGAAAGACCAAGAGCAGGGCTCTGGGCTTAAGGCTGTGATGCAGACATCTGCAAGGACCTGTGAGGCAGACTGCTGCAAACTCATCATCAACAATTTGGCATCAGCCTGAGAGTGCGTCAGAGACTTGGTGGCATCCTGGAACTGACAGGCCTTCTGCTGCTTACCAAGTCCATCTGCCTGCTAGTGTAGCGTCCGAGCTCCTGCAGACTGCCAGATGTACCACCGCCCAGTGTAACAACACCCTCAGCAAGTCCCTGTCCCTAGTAGGCAGCCTAGCTGGGTGCTCTCTGGAGGCAGATGTGACAGCTCTGAGACCTTGGCTCCAAATGGCTGACATACCTTAGCTGAAGCCAGCAAGTAGCTTGTCCAGCTTCAGCCCAGACCTGGAACTACAATTGCAGTCTGGGTCTGGGTATTCCAATTTTACCTTACCCAAAGTTTCAAGGGCTTCAGGTTCCAGGTCCGCTTTGGGCCAACTCTGAGCAGAAAAAAGTGCCTTGGTTGATTTTTGTCTCTGAGCCCCCCAGCTCTTTCACTTGCCTTGTTATTGGTGCAGAAAATCCAAGAGCCACTCAGACTGGAAACACAGCCTGTCAGTGAAGGAAATAGCCCTGGTGGCTTTCATTCCACTTCCAAATACAAAGCAAAACTAAACTTAGCTGAGGCCCTCTTCTTCGGTATGCCCCCCAAAGAGCCTCCTCCAGTATTCCCTTTCCACAGGCTTCAATCTCTCCATGCAAATGCCATCAAAAATAAAGCATTCCTTCCCGGCACCAGGAAAGCTGATTGGCTGCCAGGCATTCTGCAGGGACCAGCGCAAAGACCCCAGCAAGACTCGACTCCCACAGCAAAATAAAAGCTCCCGAGAAGGACTTTTGCTTTTCAAGAGGGAAGGAGAGGTTGATGTGGAGAAGGGGAGTGAGGTGAGCTCATAAAGGCCATCCACGCTCACTCCCTGCCCTCCAAGATACCCCTTTGTTGCAAACTAGCCTCATCCACCTACAAACCAAAGCAGAGCAAAGAGAATAAGAACTGGAAGGGGAAAGAAGACAGCTTTCCTTTGTGTTTGCCGGGGAGTCCCCACTGACCCCTCGCGGCCTTCTAACCTTTGGCACAACCTTTGGCTTCCTCCATTGTGTAGGGATCCCATTGTGAGGTGGTATTGTTTAGAGCAGGAGCTGGGCGTTAAACATGCAGAACACGGCAAAGGCGCCTGGAGTTAAGAATGCAACAACAGGTGGAGCAAATGAAAAGGCTAATGGAGCCCCGGCGGAGGGGGGGCCCTCAGACGGAGAGGCCCAATCTGGTTTCTAATACGCCTGCTTACTACAACGGCCCACCCAGCTCTTGTGACATGCCATTCCACAGCTTCTCAATCTCTTGAGGCTCTGCAGGGGAAGGGAGCAGTGGGGTTGCTGGATTGAACACAGCATCGGGAGCTGGTTCCAGTCCCATCTCTGACACAGACAGCCCGCCAACCCGACACGAACACTCACCAGCAATTATACACCACACCACGGCAACTCTAATTCAGGAACCAATCCCTGCACCAGCTCTGCCCACACATCTACACCAGCGGCACCATCATGGGACTGAACCACATCAACCACACCATCAGGGGCTCATCCACCTACACATGTACTGCCAGCATGTGCCAGCGATGCCCCTATGCCATGGGCATGGGCCAAACTGGACAGTCTCTATCTCAAAGAATAAATGCACTCAAATCAGATATCAGGAACGGTAACCTACAAAAATCTGTGGGAGAACACTTCCATCTCCCTGGACACTCAGTAGCAGATTTAAAAGTAGCCATCCCGCAACAAAAACTCTTCAAAGACAGACTCCAAAGAGAAGCTGCAGAGCTGCAATTCATTTGCAAATCTGACACTATCAATTTAGGACTGAACAAAGACTGGGAGTGGCTGGCCAAATACCAAAGCAGTTTCTCCTCTCTTGGTGTTCACACCTCTACATCAACTGCTAGAAGTGGACCACATCCTTCTTGACTGAATTGACCTCATTTCCTCTGACCTTCCTCTTGATTGGTACTCCCTTCTTTTCACGTGCCTGTGTATGTAGACCTGCCTTGGAATTTCTACTCCATGCACCTGACGAAGTGGGTCTTTGCCCACAAAAGGTTAGGCTCCAAAAAAGTCTATGAGGTGCCCCAGGACTTCTCGTTGCTTTTGCAGATACAGACTAACATGGCTACCCCTCTGATACGTGTTAAGATTAAAATACCACCTTATAGTAAAAAACTAGACATTTTCTATCAGCTCCTCTCAGGAAATCAACCATGTTGAATTCTCTCCTCAGGGAGTGGTGGAGAGAGAAAAGGACAAACTCTTTGGACATTATTTGAAATGCAAAGATATGAACAGATCACCAAATTTAGGGTCAGGTACCCTTAATACATCTAAGCACAGACTTTGGGTTTCTGGCACTTGCCAGGACCCCATGGAGAGGATATAAAGTGGTCACTGAACATTATCAAGTGACTATTTCCCATGAAGAAAGGGAAGGGAGGAGAGAAAAAAAGGGGAAATCCTCTGGTGTTGAAAGCAGCACGCATGCATCCAGAGCTATGATGGCTGGGAATCCCTGTAACATGCAACTAGGCTGCTAACGACCCCAGCCCAAACTATGGGAGGAGGGAGCGTCTATTCTCACTAGTGAAGCAAAGTATCCAGCTGCCACTCAGTACACCGACACTCCAAATTCAGTGCTGCAGCTGTATCACCACAGCCCTGCAGCACGCTGTGGGCAGGGGTTACTGTCACTGCAGCAAAACCATGCTATCCGAGGGCCGGTGGGTAGGGTAACAGGCGAGTTGCTCCCTTGGCCTGGCCACAAGGATACTGCAGTGCCAGGTTTTTCATAGCCCTGGGAGGGGCAGCAGGACTGAGCTGAGATTTTAAGCATGGAGCTGGACTCAGTTTACAGCCTCCCACCAAAGCGCTCACCCTGGCAGTGCTGTTCTCTGCAGTAAGACCAAGAGGGTCTCACAGGGGGTGATTTCAATTTCTGTGAGGCCAAGATAACAGCCAACATTCTCTTGTGTCACGTCCCCTCCCTTTGCCCCCCACTGCCCCTCGTGTTCTTTACCATTCAGGATTGTTTGGGAGCAATGGCAGCTGGTACGTCTGCTGGGTTAGCCTCTGCAGCACTGGTTTGCAATGGAGACCGGGCAGAGGAAATGAAACCCCTCTGGCCCTTCAGGCAGACTGTGACCAGGTGATTTGTTTAGTTTAGGTTCAGAAGCAGTTCTGCCCCTTGATGACGCTGGTGACTCTATTCCTTTTGGTCTTCTGGCCCTGGCTGGACTCAGAAGCCAGGGCGCTGGATCACCCTGAGACAGGCTGTTTCCCATGTTTTCTCGGTCCGACTGGAGGAGGCAGGAGGTACCAGCAAAGGCAGCTTCCGCTGCAAAGACTGACTTAGGATGTTCAGAGAAGCAGCAAATATTCTGCAAGCAGAGCCAAGACTGCAGCGTAATGAGTTTCTGCTTGTCAAGGGGAGTGCTGCCTATGTTCTTCTGAGTGATCGGAGCCCCGGATAACTATAATGACCCACGTCTGTGATGCAAGCAGCCCCCCCGAAGACATGCTAACCCCCGCCCCCCGCTCTTGCAGAAGTCAGTGAGAGCTGAGAGAGATCAGCACCACACAGCATCACACCTTGGGCTCCTGTTTGCTGTCCGTCCTAACCAACTGGCAACTTCTCTACCCAAGTCCTGCTCTGAGTTCATGTTGGGTCACTTTCATGGCGAGCTTGAAGCTGGAGATAAGGCTGCCTGGCAGGTCAGTGCAGCACAGGAGCTGGAAGGAGAGTTCTTCTGCACAGAGAAGTCACTTTTGAAATGAATGTCTTCTAATATTGCTTATAAAGTTTCTCGTTGCTGGACTGGGGCCATGGCTTGTGTTCATGGCTTCCTTCCAACAGAGGCTTAGCAATAGGAACAGCCTTGAAAGTCTCTTACAGCTTGTAGGGGTTTGTCTCCCCACAGCTGCCCTTGTAGATTTAAATTGTCCCAACGCAGAGAGCAGCTGCCATCTCAGGAGCTGATTCCGGAAAACATCAATCCTGCCTCCATGCTCCAGGAACTCCAGCTGGGCCCGACCCAACCTCCATATTGGATCTCCCCCAAACTCAGGGAAAGTTTAGATCTGGGGCCTAACTTTGCAGTTGGCTTCTATTTCTCTAATGCCTCCATACAGCAGCACAGGGCTGACTGCTCTAAGCCAGGATTTAGGGAGAGACCCTATGTGTAGGCAGCACAGGGTGTGTTGGTCAGCCTGCAAGAAAGAGAGCCACAGGGTCTGCCTTGTGGTCTGCAGCCTCACGAAAGCGTGTCTTTTATCTTCACTACAATAACTCCTGTCTCCTCAAGAAGTCCTGTGGCACCTTATAGACTGACAGATATTGTGGAGCATAAGCTTTTGTGGGCAAAGACCCACTTCATCATACGCATGAGTGGGCTACCTCTCTGATTCCTGTCTCTTCCTTACCCATAAGAAATGAGAGGGCCAAACCCAAACTCCGGAGCCAGGCACCTCTAGGAAAGTTCAAATCCAGATGTGAAGTTTGCTAGACCTTGTTTCTAGTGAGAAGTCATTCAAGGCTGCATGTGACCCCAAGCCACATCTGCTGATTTATTTAGGTAAACTGACATCATCCACCGGAAATAACTGTTTCCAGGCCAATCTAGTGCAGATTGAGATAATAGAATTGGCTCCTCCCCCTCCGCAGGCTCATTGTTTCCTCTCTTTACTGTGCCTCTGTCTGGACCTTCCGTGCTCTATGTAGGACTGAATGCCAAAGGCTGTGCTGGTTTTTGTCTGGGCTAGCAGCAGAAAACAGCCCAGCTCCCACGATGCACTGGCCGTGCCGCAGATCCGAGAGGGTGACAGAGCGTGGACATGTTTTGTACAAATGGCCAAGTTTGAGCTGCTTTCGCAAGCTGTCCCTTAGGGACCAACCCCGCTGCAGGCAAAATCGTTTGGCCAGTTTACACCAGAGTTGAATTTGTCCTGTGCCCGTTTGAGACTAGCCCAGCTGTAGCTCTAAGGCCAGAAAGGGTCACCATGACCATGCAGTCTGACCACCTGCCCACTGCAGCCACAGAACCTGCCCTGCCCACTTCCGTCACAGGCCCCAAACCAGCGCTGCATCACCAAAGTCCTCCAAGCCTGGTGTAAACATTTTGAGGTACACTGAATCCACCATTTCTCTAGTCCAAACCAGTAAGTGACCCCCCCCCACACACACCAGGTCCTGCCCTGCAGAGTGAGATGACCACGCACACCTCAAGTCTCTGCCAGTCTGACCTGAGGTGGGAGAATTCCTTCCTGACCCCAAATGTGGCACGGGCCAGCCCCACCAGGAAGACACCTGGGAAAGAATACAGTGTAATAACCTGGAGCCCTCCCCCTTCTAGTGAGTGTCCCACTGCTGACTCACACAGACAGGCCACATGCCGCTGTAAAGCACCCTCACCCTACCTGCCTCTCCGTAAACTTCTGAGCTCAGTCTGGAAGCCAGTTGGGTTTTGTGCCCTGGGTGGTTAACATGAATAACTCCTTCCACTCCCTGGTGTTCATCCCTTGGCGGCGTTTACAGAGCGCAATCGTACCTCCCCTCAGCCCTGATTCATTAGGCTACACAAGACAAGCTCCTTAATTCTTCTCTACTTGGACACACTGAAGCCAGGTCTCCATGAGATGGAAAAATCAGTCTAAGACATGCAGCTCTAGCTATAACAATTATGTAGCTGAAATTGACATATTGAAAGTGGACTTTTCTGGCTGTCCACGCAGAGGGAGGTCGACGGGGGAGTTTCTCCTGTCGACCCCCCCTGACTCCTTGTGAGAATGAAGAGTACTGGGGCTGACTGTTGAGCCCTGATGGTTCGATTCAGCATGTCCCCACTAGGTGCGCTAAATCAAACCCTGGAAGATCGGCCCTGAAAGAGTCAATCTTCCAGTGAGTGTAGACAGACCCTGATACAGTTGGCTAGGAAGCTACTTTCTGCCAGTCTTAGCTACAAATGAAGTTAAAGGCAGCATCTTTGCAGGAGCTGGTGTCAAAAAACCTCCCGCTGGATTTCAAGCAGCCCTGGAGCAGCAGCCTGCAGAGATGCTGACTTACAGATGGCCTTGGAAATGCTGTGGATTTCAGCAGGCTGCCTCCAAGGATGTGTGCAGCAGTGAGAGCTGAACGGCGCCGAGCTCCGCGGCCGTCTGATGCTTTGGCCAGATAATGAAACCGAGGGAATAAAATATGGAAGGTTCAAACTCCGCAGCTGAAGTGGTGCTTAAAAAGTCCAATAAAATTGTTATAAAGAGAATTATTATCAGGCACTCTAGCATGTCCAGCCAATCAGATTGCTCAGTTTGGCTGAACCTTCCCTGTACTTTTAAAGAGAAGGTGCCTCATGCTATGATGAGCTTCTGAAAAGATGGATTGTTCCACTGTAACTGATCTGGGCAGGGGAAGGAGGAAATCCTAATGCTGAATAATACAGGAATCCACTGTGGAGTGATTTTTCAGAGTTCCCAGATCTTTGGGATGCTTGGTTTGCTCTCCAGCCTGCTTGTGAATCTCTTGCAGCAGTCCAAAAATAAGAATTTCCTTTCCTGCATTGGCTCTCGATCGGCAAAGCTCTTCAGCATGTACTTTAAGTGCTTAGCCCCAGTACAGATATTTTAAAAAAGTAATAGCTTTATTAAAGTTCAGGAAAGTAACAATAAGCCACTCGCAAGCAGAGCATGAAGTGAACTGTGGTGGGATCCATCTATCTATGCAGGAGGCACATGGCTGCAGGCACTGGATGAGGACAGGAGTGAAGCAATGAGTAATAACAGCCCTTGCTCTGTAGTTATGTTCCCATGGGGCCTTTCAGTTCAAAAGCCCCCCCAAAATTATACACAAGGATCACTTCCCCAGTCACTGAAGTACAGGTGACATACGGCAGCTGCTCAAGGCTGAATTTTCAATGAAAGAGGTTCCAGGGCTCGAGCAATTGTTTTACTTCCCTAAGCAATGCGGCAAGGCCACTGGCGCCGAGCTGGGAAGTGCCAAGCATAGAGGTGCCTGGCCTCAGCCCTGGCACACCCTGCAGCTCTGTAACTGCTCAGAGGAGTGAAGAGCATTGATAGAGGTCTTTAAATGGCTGGTGTTTCAGAAGCTGTGGGTTCAATTCACCCTGGCTGGCATACCAAGCTGTGCTCCATGATGATTCTCCCCCATGCATGCACACCCCTCCCAGGAGGCCCAGGAGCAGTGTTCCCTGTAAGCTGAGCACTTGAGCAGCAGCCCAAATGAGATTCAGATCTGTCCAGGTGATTTAGCAGAGCGCCCACAGCCGGCCGTGTGTGTTTCTACTGGTGGAACACATGCACTTCACAAACTTTATTCTGCACATGGGTGGGAAAAATCAGTGGGAACTTTGCATGGGAGTAGTGGGCTTTTGCCCCTGGTGCGCTCCCTCAGAGCTTACACCTAGAGTGCAGCTTCTGTGGGTTGCAGGCTGAAAAGCTTGTCTCTTCCACCAGCAGAAGCTGGACCAGTAACAGACATAACCACACTCACCTTGCCACTGGGGAACAACTCAGGGGAGGGGGTGAGGACTCCTGTAGCCTATCAGTAGGTCAAGAGGAATTTCACTGCAATGAATCTAGCTGGAATTTGGCCTGATTATTGCAGTTGGCTCTTGACTTTGCACAAAGAGCTATTTCCTCCCTCATTGTCTTGTGACTTGGAAATCCGTACTCGGACTGCGGGCTGCCCCCACCCCAACTGCCAGCTCCACAGTGCCCATTGGCTGGAAATCGTGACCTATGGGAGCTTCCGGGGCGGCATCTGTGGGCAGCATGTTCCTACAGGGCACCGGGACCTGGCAGCTTTTTCCTGGGAGCTACAGGAAGAGCTGCCAGGACCCTGCACCACAAAGCACTTCCCACAGCCCAGACCTCTGCCCCAGCTCTCAGTCTCCTCCTGCACTCAAACTCCCTCCCGGAGCCTGCACCAGCCACCTCCCACCCCTCTGCCCCAGCCCTAAGCCACCTTTTGTGCCCCAAATCCCTCTTCCCGAGCCCCACCCCATCACCTGCATCCCCAGGCAGAGCCCTCATCCTCTCACCTTCCACCCCCTGCCCCAACCTGGGGAAAGGCAGTGGGGGCGGGGTAGAGCCAGTGTGGGGCCTGGCCCTGGAGAAGGAGTGGGACAGGATGGGGCTAAGGGAAAGGGTTGGGGGCAAGACAGGGCTTAGGGAAAGGGCTGGTCCAGGGTGTTTGGTTTTGTGTGACTGGACAGTGGACAAGCCTAAGTGTCCTGTGTGTCCAATCGAAGCTAAGTCAGTAACTCAAATCACAGATCCTGAACCCGTGAGTGCTGAGCAGTTTGTCTGCCACCCCCAGCCTAAGGATCACATTCAGCCACAAGCCCCTGGATGTTCGCCTGTGAGGAATGCTTTGGAACAGACTGAATCTGCTCCTCGTGCCATGCAGCAGCAGCAGCAATGGAGACTGATAGACAGCCCTGTAAGCCTGCTCTTGCCCAGCACATGGGCGTTGCGTGCTCCCAACCACACGAAAGCTGAAACAAGTAGCAGAGGTGACCCTCACTCTGCTGTCCTTGGAAACTGCTCCACCAGAGCTGAACCCCCAGTGATGTGACACCACATTACAAAATTTGCCTTAAATGAAATACAACACTAGGTGCGCGTTTCTACTGAGACTAGCATTTCCCTTGGAAGGAATTATCTCCCTCCCCTCTGTATCAGTGAGGCTTCAGTCAGGGAAGCGTGTTTCGAGATGGGGATTCTGCTCAAGAAAGGGGTGTTTGGAAACTGCAAGAAACTCATCACAGTGCAGCAAAGGTGATGAAAAGCTTAAAAACTAAAGTCTGGAGTCCAAGAAGATATTGCTCAGAGCCACACCATGATGGCTTAAGGGGGAAAGGGGGTAACGGCTCTTGCCCGTGAAAGATGATGCGACAAGTGAAAACAGGCTGAAGCTGCAACAAGGAAGTTTCCACTAGTGGTTGTAAAATGTGGGGGAAAGGCCAACACATCCAGTGTTTCCAATTCTGCACAAAGGCCTCTGTGGCTAATCCTGCCTACCACAGCCCAGTTGATTGTTGAGACACTCGTCTGTCTGCTCTCCCCTCATCACAGGTGACGCGCGACAACGCTTGGGAGGTGCACTGCCCCCTTGTGCCCCTACCAAAATTGAAATTGCAAAATGGGGTGCCCCCACAGACCCCCTCCCTGTCCTTCTTGTTGGCTGCCCCTGCACCCCCGCCTTTCCCTACAGGAGTCAGTTGCCCCTGCATCTCGCATACGAATCTGTTAACCTTAACAAGATAACAGCTAGCAACCTGGCCTCAGCTCCGTGCCAGTACTCAACCCAAACCCCAGGTTAAGGACCAATGCAGTTTGGGGCTAGTTTGGTCTTGCACAGGTCCTGGGCCAGGGAGATTGGAAGTTCAGATGAACAGTCTTTACTAGCCATAGATGAGGATTATAATCTCCAGGCCCTTAGCAATAGATTTCCTCTTTTAACCTGGGCCACCAATCAGCCTGACACGAAGAAGCGGAAATGCGGTGTTGCTGCGGCTGGGAGGGAGTGACACAGGAGAAGAAAGAAATGATTTAAGCGTTTGTGCGGAAGAAAACCCTGAGCAGGCTTCAACTTCCCATGACGCTGCAAACGGAAGCCCTCACCCTTCAGCTTTCCAGGTGCCCCTGCCCTGGGAAGGGGTACCAAGTACAGAGCGATGCGACCAGTCGCTGTGTGAACAGTCCTGCCACCAAGGGACCCTGAGTTCAAGTCGAGGTGACATCCATCATTTTTAGTACAAAATCCCTAATTTATGAATCCTCAGACATCGTTGGGACGAAAGCAAACAACCTTTGCTCCTGAAGCCCCATGCAGAGACAGCCCTGTTCAAGCCTTGCAGGAATCTACGAGCCTCCGGACACCCTCCGTTTCCATGTCCATTTTTCTGGGGGCCTCTTTCTTGCATTATAATTGCCTGTTGAGACACGTTAGGCCTCAAGGAAACTGTATATAAATATCTGGCAAATCACTTTGTGACACAGGGGCAGGGGTGAGGGGTGGGCATTCTTCCAAGACATGTGCTGGTATAAATCAGGAGGAACTCCATTGTATTCAGTGGGATTGCACCGGTGCAAAGCTGGGGTGAGTGAGAGGGGAACCAGCTCTGGGGTCCTCAGCACCAACATCTGCACAATATAAAAGTATTTGTTTCTTGTGTGAGGAGGAGGAGCGTGCACAGGAAAACAGGAGGGTCCGCACGTCAGGAGGTGCCTGGGCTTTCTCAGAGCGACTCAGGTTTATCCCACGGAGCCTGTCAAGCTGGACATTATAACAAATCCACAGACACCGAAATACTCTTTGGTTATCCCAGGGCCCCTTGGTACTCACTTGAAGCAGAGGGGCTAGAAGCCAGATGATCCAGTGAATATCATAGAATCTTAGAATCATAAAATACTAGGACTAGAAGGGACCTGGAGAGGCCATCGAGTCCAACGCCCTGCCCCAATGGCAGCACCAACTACTGTCTAAACCATCCCTGATAGATATTTATCTAACCTGTTCTTAAATGTCTCCAGTGATGGGGATTCCACAACCTCCCTTGGCAATTTATTCCACTGTTTGACCACCCTGACAGTTGGGAACTTTTTCCTAATGTCCAACCTAAACCTCCCTTGCTGCAGTTTAAGTCCATTGCCTCTTGTTCTGTCCTCAGAGGCCAAAAAGAACAAGTTTTCTCTCTCCTCCTTATGACACCCTTTTAGATACCCGAAAACCTCTATCATGTCCCCCCTCAATCTTCTCTTTTCCAAACTAAACAAGCCCAATTCTTTCAGCCTTTCTTCATAGGTCACATTCTCTAGACCTTTAATCACTCTTGTCGCTCCTTTCTGGACTCTCCTACCCTTGCTAGTTCTGGGCTAAGGCTGAAGGTGTGATTTCGGGGGGCAGCAGCCCTGCGTACCGGGATGCTGCTTACTCTTCTGCCCTTTCCCCGAGTGTCAGGGCACGAGCGGAAAGCACACAGCTTGTGTGGCTGCCTCTTGCTCCTGGCCAGGGAGGGGAAACAGCAGAGGAGTACGCCACAGAAACTAGGTACTTCCCCCTCACTCCCTGGTAGGCCAGCAGGAAGAAGAACAAGCAGAGTCCCAGTATGTGCAGCTGCTGCCCTGTTGCCCTGCTGAAATGGTGCCCTTGTGTGAGGCGGTGGAGGGCAGTGGCAAAATTACTGCTGCCCAACCCAGGGTGCTGCACTCAATCTTTCTCCCAAACCTAGCCCAGCTTGAGGGCCGCCCCTAATCCCTGGCTCAGCTGGCTGCAAGGAGGGAACGGGCCATCCTGGCCTGCCTGGACATTTAGGCCAAGTAAAAGGCAATCACTTGAGCCCTCCTGATGAAGACCAATTAACCTGGGTTCTCTGGCCTCCATGTCACTAGACAAGGGAAGGTTTGTAACCATGACACTGAAGCTTGGTGCCAGCCGTTGCTCAGTCTGGCCCTGGGGTTTCAGTTGCAAGTGGCCCCGACTAGAACATCACGTACACAGACAAATACAGGAGGAACCTCTTAAATCCAGCACTCTCTCAGCAGGACCATGGACACTGCAGGACCAGAGAGTCCTCGGGCTAGGACCGGGCACACGTCTGCGAGGCAGAGGTTGGGGCCAGAGCAGTGGCCAGAAGCCTGGCCTGGGCTAGAGCTGCAGCCCTGATGGCCCTGCTGCAGCATGTGGGGGGGGGTTAGGGGGTTTTCCAGATCTCCTGCTGGAGCATGGGGGTGTGGTCAGAGCCCCTTGTCTGCTGGAGCCCTGTGGCAGCCCCATGAAGGCTGGAGTTCCTGGAGCGCAGGCAGCTGGGGCAGAAGCACTGGCCCTCTCCTGGTCCAGCAATTTCTGTCATTTGAGACCTGTCAGGTCCAGACCATGCCAGACCAGGGAGGTGCAGCCTGTACACGCAAACCCAGTCAATGCAATCACAATGCGTCTCCTCCAAAAAGTACCCCCACGATTCCGTCTGTGCATGCACATGACACCAGTTCCCAGAGGCGCCCGGTTCTCTGGACTTCTGCAAAGGCATTTTGGAGCCTCTCTCTGCAAACACATCCTGTGCTTTAATTAGTATTAGCCAGTGTAGGAAACAGATCCCTGGGGCAATAACTTCCCATTTCTCTTCCCCTCCTCTTCCAAATGGCATCCACTCTTGCTTGTCTGTTCAGGGAGCCTCCCTCCTCTGCCCATTGAAAAGGGACTGTCCATCAGAGCACCCATCCATGGAGAGGGTTAAAAAGAAAGGAAAACCACCTACCTGCTGGCTCTTCTGTGCTGCTGGCTGCAGTGGTGGGTGGAACAACAGGGATCTCTGTTCAGAAGGAGAGACAGGAGAAGAGACAGGATAAAAAAGGGATGTGTGTGTTATTTCAAGCTCCAGAGAAGATTGGGCTCTGCACACGTCCCACTGGCTTTTACCCACTCCATCTGCAGGGGAGTTGTTTTCACAGTCTTACATGCGTCGCAGTGAGAAGGCAAAGGGTTACACTTGAGAGCTAATGGGGCTAGTGCAGGCCACAGACCTTACCCCAGGCTGACAACTACTTGCATTGCCCAGAAGGGTGTGAAATGAAAACTGGGAGTTTATTTTTAATTGTTTGGTTTTTAATTCTGGATTTGGCCTGGGCTAAAGCAGCAAGTTTTAATCATATATTAGCCTTTTGCAAATACACTTGACAGAGGACATGATGCTAGTTTGTGCTTCTTCTGCTTAGTTGTTGTGTGGATGCAGGTTTCAGGGAGTGACATTTACAAATCATTCCTTTCCAGTGCAGTTGGCTACGCCACACGTCACGTGAGCACCCTATTGCATCTCCTTGGTGGGACAAAGTTTTTAATCTCACACCTCGGAGGAAATACAAATACATCAACTGCAAACAAAATGGTCCCTGCTTTAATTTCCCAGCCACTGGGCTTGACATGTTTTAATACACATTTGCGGCCTTATCAAGGCTTGGATTGTCATGCCCAGCTCCAACTGAACACAGTAATGCCAATACATGACCTGCAGGTGGAGTGCAGGATCTGGTCCTCAATCAGTGAGAGGATCTCTTCCCTCAGTGCCCATGGGATGAAAACTGTCCTATGTTTAGAGCAAAGTACTGGGATTTCTGCACAAATGTGAAAATCCCGGTAGGAGAGCAAAACATCAGTGAAAACCCTCCATGTGACTCTGAGAGAAGGCTTCAGCCAGAGGAAAGGAGCACACATCTTAAGGCTTGGAATCCTTCTGTTCATGAACTTGTGTGACTCCCTCCGAAGCCAGTACAAACCATACATGTGTATGTGTCGCAGAAGTGTATTCCTGTGCATGATGTAGGCTGTGCATTTTGGGAAAGATGAAAGTGTGCTGAGTTTTGAACGGGGAGAATATAGGCAATGGTAAATCAGAGAGTTCAATCAGAAAGTTAAAGACAGAACGAGGGAGCTGTTTTAGTCACACTGTATCTGCTCACTCCCTCTCTGTGACATGACAAGGATGCTTAACTCATTGCTCTGCACTGAAAGTGTGTATTTTCTAAGGATGAAATTGTGCTATGGCTTGATGACATCAGAGATCACTGTGAGCAGAACTCGTGTAAATTTTAGTACTTCTGGCTGCATCTATTTCACATTTGTACATTTCGTTATATATCAGCCCTGCAAAACTTTATTTGTCCTCCTGCCCTGAGGCAATTCATTTTTACTGATGGGCAAATATTTCCTCCCCAGGGCCACCACTGCAAAGACTATTCACTAGCTTGTAAATTGTCAAGACAATTCTCAGGACAATCCCTCAGCTCTGAAATTATTCAAAATGTTGGGGTTCCTTAAAACAATATTTTACAAAATTAAAAGAAGAATTGAAGCCCAGTACAGAATGAAAAGAATCTCTTCTAACTGACCAGGGAAAGGTGTAAAAGCTTTCAGACTCTATTGCCTTTTCTGTCCAAGGCAGAGCAGAGTGCTTGCATGTTCTGCAAAGTGCCAGTAATAAAGCCAAGCCAGCCAGCTGGCCACTAAACAGCAGCTTAGCAAACTGAGTCTGTGATTCGGCACGAGCACGCTCGTCATTGTGCACATGTTGATATTCTGTGCCTGTCCTTATTCAGTGCAACACAGCCCAGGGGAGGTGATGGAAGCAACAACTTACCCTCTGATTTACCATGGCTGTTGGGGACTCTCGTGATAAACCTTTGCACATGCCCACTGCAAAGCACACTGGGTGTCAAGACTGGCGTCTTGGGAAACAAGCCTCTGCTTTTGGCTCCTGCTGTCCCATTGCAACATGGGAAAGGATGTATCTCAAATGACCAAAGCCCACGATGGAAATGCATATTTCAGTCCACAATAAAAGGTGGAGCAGGGGTTCTCTCTCCATACTTAGCAACAGCCACCAGCTCAGGCAGGCCGTGGGAATGGACAATGCTAGTAGACCCCTGGTCTCTTGTAAAGACTTGATTCTTTCAACCTTCATCTCACCACCAGGAAGTTAGCACATGCCAGGAAAGCTGCTTTCTACTGCTCCTCCTGTTTTCCAAGACTACCACAGTTTTACTGTTTTGCTTTGTATGGTTAGAATTGTGCCATTTGGTTTCTTTTATGCAAGGAGAGAAAAAGGGGCTAAAACAACAATATACACATCAGGGACACACACAGAGTTATCCAACAACAGCCAAGACAACAGGCAGCACAGCGAATGGTCCAGTTGAAGAGACTGGCCTTTGGCATTTGACTCAGCCATCAAACACACCACAGCTGGCTCTGCAGCCATGATTTGTAAAGTGGTATTAAGAGGAGGGGGGAGTTTTTTACAGGGAAGCGTTGAGATAGGCAACTTTGGAGGCTGCAGCCTGGTGCTTGTGGCGGTTGCTGTTGGTAAAGCTCATTTTAAATTGGAAGATGAATAAAAGTTTTAAAAGGCAACTAAAAAAGTCAAATGTTCCACATTTCTGGCTGGATCATGTGAGCGTACAGTCCCCTGTAAGGGGCTGGGTGTGCGTGCTTGCAGAGTGCTCAGCTGCTTTCAATATGCTTGTAGGATGACAGCAAACATTAATAATGAACCCAGGCAATCAGCTGGTTTCAGTTGAAGGGCCTTGACAAATACATGGCAAGGAAAGAAAAGCAGCAATTTGCCATAGGAACCAGAATTGTGATGGCATCTCATAGGAAACACTCTCAGGACACATTGTGCATTACAGAAGTGGTTGCAAAGCAAAAATCAAGCCCTTTTTAAAACAACCCAGCTGTTTGATTAAGTGGCTTTGAGGCTGCACTCACATGGCCTAGCCAGGGTGGCAAATGAGATGCATGTAATCTGTGCATGTATTTCTGGCCCATGTGCACACACTCCATACAGGCAGTCCAACTAGGGTTTCAAATAAGCACTGGTAATTGAGCATATAAACTCTAGTGTTAGTAACCATTCGATTCCAGGTTTTCTATTTTTTAATGTTAATTCCACTACGTTACAGTCTCAAAAAGAGTGGTCCACGTACTTATGCAAGGGGCAATGGGAGATCGGCTTTGCTGGTAGCCTTTGGCACATCGATTGCATGTGATGCCAGTCACGCCATCTTTGCAGGGACATTGACCTGTGGTTTGGTTACAGGTTTTGCCAGCTGCACCCACGGGATGGCAATCGCACGCTGTGGGGGGAACACACAACAAGAGGGTCAGAGGTGAGGGAGGGGAAATGTACAACATCACCTAGCAGCAATGTCAAAGAGCAAGTGTCACCTAGGAGGTAAGAGAGGGTTACGCCGGTGCAACAGGACTCGGTAGAAGTAGCAGTGGTTGCAACAAGGTTTCTGCAGCTCTCCGGCCACTCTAGCACCACTGTATTTCGGGAGCCGGCAATCCCGTCAACCTGAAAGGAACATGGCAATTTACAGAGGTGGGATTTAAATAGCTACCCGGCAAGTCAGAAACCGTGACCAAGGGACGAACAAGCCCATTGCTAAGGACGTGGTTCTGTCACAACACCTATTGAAGACAAAGCGCATGCCTCGTTACGTCAAACCAATGAATGGTGTTTCGCAGAGGCTTTGTCCGCTTCTAGATCTGAGCAGAGGAGGTAGCCCTGGATCTTTGGAGTACCACTGTGTTAATTTCCTACAATGTCACTCACTGCGCAGCTGTTTGTAAAAGGTATCAGGCATTGTTACTGTCACAGGGTAAGCTGGTTGTTAGCATCCCTGGTTTTCAGCATGGAAAGAAAGTAACAGTGAGGGGCCTCAGTCTATAGAGCCTCATGTGGCTTGTGTTGTATTTATTAGTGAGCTGGATCAGAAAGGAGATGGCAACATTTGCAGATGACCCAAATTTATTTTGGTTAGTGAAGACTAGTGATGGTTGTGAAGAACCTTGAAGGGGACTTGAACCAGGCTAGGGGAATGGGCAGAATAATGGCATCTGAAACTGAATACAATAGCAAACTCGTTATTGGAAAGAACACAATGACCTACTCATCCATATTGAAGGGTTCTAAATTAAGCATAGCCACGTCGATAAAAAGATCTAGGAGTCACTGAGGACTGTTCAGTGGAAAATACCTGGCTGATGTGCAGTGGAGGTCAGAAAAGCAAACAAACTATTAGGTAGTACGACAAAATTGACAGTGAATACCAGTGACTAATAATAGCATCACTATCAGATAAATGACTGGAAATAACTATCTGATAACTGAATGGGATGTCCTACCTGGAACACTGTGTTCACCTCAAAAAGCAGAAATAGAGAAGGCCAGCCAAGTCAATCAAAGGCACAGAAAGGTTTCCACACGAGAAGAGATTGGAAAGATTAAGACTGTTTAGTGAGACGATGAATAAAACGCTATTGAGGAATGCCAAATAATCTACAGAATATGGAAAGTCAGGTAAAATCCAAGAATAAAGGGGCATTCTATGAACTCAAAAGGCAACATATTTTAAATGATAACAAAATGCTTTTTTCATTTTGCACTGCACGTAATTAACATGTGAAACTCACTGCTACAAGCCATTATGGCAAAGGTTCCACAGAAGGATTAGATTAAGAACATCTGCAGTTGCACTAACTAGGATTAAAATATATATTTGGGATATACAACCCTCCTGTTTCAGGCCACACGCCAACTACTAACGGCCTGGAGATTGGAAGAAATTTCTCCCCTAGGCATGGGTTATTGCAAAATTGCCTGGTTTAGGGACCTTCCTCTGATCCAATATTGGCCACCACCCTGGACATGATGCTTTACTTCTCCGGTCTGGCTAAGTAGAGGGACTGTTTTGTTTTTATCCATCGGCTGAGATTAGAATGGAATTTTCTAGCTTTTAAGTAAAAAAGGACAAAGCAAAACTCTGGGCTGGGAATGAGAGCATAGGAAAGAAAGAGAGCTATTACTCTGAAAACATCTTCAGAATTTATTACGATCTGTCTGGCTTCTGGCAGGTCACCAAGCAGCCATTACAAAAATGCAAATATTTTTCTATCCCTGAATTTTTGTCCCAGGTATTCTCACTCTCTAATCTCCACATGCATGTGTGCTGAAAGATATCATGGGGGCATTTTTTCCTGGACTATCTCTCATCACATGAGATTTTTGAGATGGTATCCTGTTCACTCAGGGGTGGGAGACTGAAAGGACCTTCCTTTTTATGAGAATTAGCATCTTCCTTTCTTTAAAGTGTGCTGTTTCTGTGCAATGTGCTGAGAACAATACAGTGCTCATTGCCTTGGACAAAACAGGACTTGATTTCCTGGTATGTGTTTGCATTTCTTCATGTCCCACCATATCTGCAGTCAGAAGTCCTGTGGCACTTTAAAGATTTCTTGGAGCATAAGCTTTTGTGGGCAAAGACCCACTTCATCAGATGCATGTCTGTCAGTCTATAATCTGTTAGTCTATAAGGTGCCATAGGACTTCTCACTGTTTTTGACTAACACTGTTACTGCTCTGATACATATCTGCAGTAACAACATCACAGCTTTCAGGCCTTCCAGATGTGAATCCTAGCTCTTGAATGACATGCACTGTGCTTTGTGGTGAGCAGTAAATACTGAATGAGGCTCAGCGAAGTCTCTATTTCTTTACAGTGGTTAGTGGGTAAGGCCCCAATTCAAGAAAATTTTTCCTTCTTGAAACCACTTAAGCACAAACTTTTTTACATATGTGTTTAAGTCCCAGTGAAGTTGATTTTCCTGAACATTTCTTTTGAGGGAAATTTTGGCTTTTTGTTCTGATTCAGAATAAAAAAACAAATTTTGAAATGTCAAACAATCCCATGGGAAAGAAATTCTGGATTCCCATTAGCTTTAGCTGGACTGACAGAAAAACTATTCAGCTATCGGGCTCAATCCATCTGCTATATCGTTTTAAGTGACTCACATACACACAAAGCCTGATACTGCTAAATTCATCTGGCTTAGGACTGAAGGTGCATGAAACCAGGAACTCAGTTTCTTATCAGGTAAAAGCAAATAGGTCCTTTCCACTCCAAAGCATACCTGGGACTAGAACTCAGGGCATCATTGTTAATGGCCTTCTACCAAATTATTTTTCACCTCACAACTCAGTCCTTGTACTGGGCATTTTTTCTGTGACATGAACCAAGTAGGTTCCACAAAGCCTCCATGGAGAAAAAAGTTTCATTAATAAGAACGACCGCACGGGGTGAGGCCAAAGGTCCGTCTAGCCCAGTATCCTGTCTTCTGACAGTGGCCAAAGGCAGATGCCCCAGACAGCGTGAACAGAACAGGTAATCATCAGTATTCATCTCTGTCATCCATTTCCAGCTTCTGACAAACAGGGTAGGGACACCATTCCTACCCATCCTGCCTAATAAGTTTTGGTGGACCTAACCTCAGTGAATGTATCTAGTTCTTTTTTGAACCCTGATAAAGGCCTTGCCTGTACAGCCTCCTCTGGCGAGGAGTTCCACAGGTTGACTGTGTGTTGTGTGAAGAAAAATTTCCTTTTGCTTGTTTTAAACCTGCCACCTATTAATTTCATTTGGTGACCCCTAGTTCTTGTGTTATGAGAACAAGTAAATAATTTTTCCCTATCTACTTTCTCAACATCAGTCATGATTTCATAGACCTCCATCATATCCCCTCAGTCCTCTCTTTCCTAAAATGAAAAGTCCCAATCTTCTTGAGCTCTCATCATATGACACCTGTTTCAGCCAATCATTTTTGTTGCCCTTTTCTGAACCTTTTCCACTGTACAGTGAACTCTTTCATATCCAGCTTTCTATCACCTGGAGCTCTCCAATAACTGGCATTTTAACCAGTAAATTTTAGTAATGTTTTCCATAAGTACAGTATAGTGAAAGTAAATACAAATAGCTACAGCGAGTAGGCTGTGTCTACACTACATTCCTCTTTCGAAAGAGAAATGCAAATGATGGAAATCAAAAATGCAAATGAAGCACTGCTTTATCAATCTTGTGCTTCATTTGCATAATCTCTTCTGATCGCATTTTTGGAAGAGTTTTTTTGAGAAAAAACAAGCGTGGACTGGGTTCTTTAAAAAAAAAAACAAATCCCCTTATTTTGAAAGAACCCATCCTCCTGTTTTGTTTCAGGAAGACAGGTTCTTTTGAAAACAAGGGTTTTTTTTTCCCCAAAAGAACCCCCCTCTACACTGCTTTTTTTTTTCGAAAAAATTTCTTCCGAAAACGTCATTAGATACAGGAAACGATTTGAAGGATAGATTACAAACAGTTAATAGTTCTGCAATTTCACATTTTTGTTCTTTCAGAACTCTTGGGTGAATGCCACCTGCTCCACACGACTTGTTACTGTTAAGTTTATCAATTTGTTCCAAAACCTCCTCTAATGACACTTGAGTCTGGGACACTTCATCAGATTTGTCACCTATAAAGAATGGCTCAGGCTTAGGAATCTCCCAAACTTCCTCAGCTGTGAAGACCAAAGCAAAGAATTTATTTAGTTACTCTGCAATGACCTTGTCATCTTTGAGTGCTCCTATAGCATCTTGATTGTATAATGATCCCACTGATTGTTTAGCAGGCTCCCTGCTTCTAATGTACTTAAAAATATGTTCTGCTGTTACTTTTTGAATTTTTGGCTAGCTGTTCTGCAAACTCCTTGTTGGTTTTCCTTATTACATTTTTATGCTTAATTTGAGAGAGTTTATGCTCTTTTCCTCACCCAGATTTAACTTTCACTTTTTAAACAATGCCTATTTATCTCTCACCATTTCTTTTACTTGGGTGCTAAGCCACAGTGTCACTTTTTTTTAGTTCTCTTACCTTGTCTTTTAATTTGGGATATATGTTTAAGTTGGGCCTCTATTATGGTGTCTTTGAAAAGTTTCTATGCAGCTTGTAGGGATCTTACTTTTGGCACTGTACATTTTAATTTCTGTTTAACTAACCTCCTCATTTTTGTGTAGTTCCCCTTTTGAAATTAAATCCCACTGTGGTAGGCTGCTGCGGTGCTTTTCCCACCACAGGGATGTTAAATTTCGTTACATTATGGTCACTGTTTCCATGTGGTCCAGTTATATTTACCTCTTGCACCAGATCCTGTGCTCCACTTAGGACTAAATCAAGAATTGTTTCTCCTCTTGTGGCTTCCAGAACCAGCTGATTCCAGAAGCAATGATTAAAGGTGTCAAGAAACTTTTTGTCTGCATCCTGTCCTGCGATGACATGTACCAAGTGGTTACGGGGATGGTTGCAATCCCCGCCCTTCCCCGCTATTACTGCGTTTTTTATTCTTATAGGCTTTCTAATTTCCCTTAGCATTTCATGGTCACTAGCATTATCATGATTGGTAATCAATCCTGCTGGTATATTCTAATTATTGGAGCAGGGAATTACTATCCATATAGATTCTATGGAACATTTTGTTCATTTAAGATTTTTCCTTCATGTGACTAAGCACAAATAGGTCTCTGACCGACTCTAATAAATCCAGTCTGAAGTCACTCATGATGTGGGCTTTGGAGATGCAAACAATGGGACAATTATTAAGGAGTTTTCAAACAAAGCCTATATCCAGCTGATTGGAAACATATTAAAATCTCCACACCCAACAATCTGGCAGCAGTGATCTCCATATTACTGACATTGTCAGTAATCAATAGCTGAAAAAAATTCTCATTTTGTGCTGGTCTGTACGGTCTGGTCCATGCTTAAAAAACAGATCAACCTAACTGCATCATTCAGGCCTGTGAAAAATTTTGCACCTTTTGCATCATAGGTAGGTTGACCAACCCCTTGATGGAGACATGGCTAAGTCAACAGAAGCCTTCCATCAATCCAGCTGCCACTTTTCCAAGAAGTAGATTACCTACACAGATGGAAAAACACCTTGCGTTGACGTAGGAAGCATCTACACTATGATAGTCAGCGATGATTTACATGGTGCCTGGTCCTCCTATGAGTGCAGGGGACTGGACCTGATGACCTCTTGAGGTCTCTTCCAGTTCTAGTAGTCTATGAGTCTATGATGCAGCAGAACAGCTGCAGTGACTTATCCGTACTTCTGTAGCGTAGACATGACCTAAGTGTTTGTGCTCCGTTGCTGCTATTGTGCAGCTGTTATGCACACAGCATTTCACTTGCTTTGACTTATCAATCATTCTGTTTGCGTATCCCAAAAATGGACCTGCTAATCAGCACACAGGATGAGAAAACTCAGGTAATAACACAGGGCAGGTTGTGGACAGTGAGGAGCTTGTACTGTGTTCGAAAGAAAGGGAAGCAGACCTGCAGAAATGTTCTGGGTGCCCCCGCTGCTGAAGTTATTTCTAGAGCCTGTTGGGAATTTTCCGTCAAAAAGTTTTTTCACTGGAAAATGCCAATTTGCTGAAACCAAAACTGTTTGCAGACAAGGGTTGGTTTTGATCGTTCTTTTGAACTCTCAAACATTTGGCAATAGAGTTTGAAGCGTGTCAAAACAGTTTGTTTTTTCATGTGCACAATGAAAAATTCTAGATCTGCACTTTGAAATGGAAAACAATAAAACAATTACAATAAAAAGATAATTTTTTTTAAAATGACCAAAAGCAGAGCAATGAAATGCTTTGATTGACCTCACTCTCTTTTTGTATTTGGGGGCAGAATTTCAATTTTTTATTCTAATTTGGGATAGGAAAATTTTTGATATCTGAAAATTTCATGAGACAGGGAACAATTTCTCGTCTAATTCTACCTTTTCCCCCATTTCTTTCCCCTTTTCCTAGATAGGAATACAGTGCAAGGCTTTCGAAAATGACTGGTGAGTTGGGGTGCTCAACCTGACACCTGCAGCAGAACTGATATACAGAGGCAAGTGAAAATTAGGTCACCGTCAGGGCATTTCAGGTCCCCCCACTGCCAACGTCTCGTGATTTGAGGAATAGTCATTTGTGAACGTCTTGGCCAGAACCCACTTTTAACATTTTGTTTTGTAATATGGTCTTGCTGAAAGAATGAAACAGAAAGGCCACAAATTTTCAGAGCTGCTTGATTTCTGCAGTGCCGGGAAACCCAAAGGCCTGTGACAATCTTTTAGCTCTTCATGAGCCAACCATGCCTAAAACATCAGCTCACTTTTACTGAGGTGCCTAAAGACAGACTTGGGAGGCCAATTTAAAATCGATATAGATAAATATTTTCATTTTTTTTAAAAGAGGTTCCCTTCATTGCCATCATTATAGGGGAGGTTTTCAAAGGTGGTTAGGGGAATGAGGAGAATAAGGCCTGGTAAAGCCAATGAGACTTGTGTTCCTAAAGCCCTTTGAGCACATTAAAAACCTCTTCATGGGGTGAAATGCTGGTCCTATAGAAGTTAATAGCAAACCTCTTGCTGACCTCCAGGGGGCCCAGGATTTCCTCCAACGTTTCCTGTATGGTCCTCCTCCTTTTTGGAGGCGCTTCGGATACAGAATATATTAGTTTTACGTCAGCCCTGTAATTCTCCAGTTCCATGTTTCTCAGTCCTGGCTGCCCATCCTTGGTCCTTCATTCACTAAAGCACTGGTCAGACCTAGCTGGAAAGCAAAGGGCAGTTCTGTGCAGCATAAAGCAGCTTCCCCGGAGCTCTTCTCCAACATGGCTGTGCTTGCGTGACTGTTGCTTTGGGTCCTGCTGCTTTTACTTTGTTCAATGAAACAAGCTCATTCTTGAAAGCCAAATGCCGATGCTGTTACAGAGGGAGCATCTGTGGAAGAGCAGCCGCTTTGCACTCCAGCAGGCAGGACACAAACACATGTGCCTTGCTGCTATGCTGAGATCGGATCAAAAGGCAGGGGATCTGGGAATACTTCTGATGTAACTGGGAGCACTCCGACTTAGGAGATGTCCGTAGGGAAGCTGACCGGACATGCAGAGCAACATTCTAGGAACTGCACTAGAGGTCAGACGCAGTTCCACTGCGATGCTGTCTTGTTTATGTCCAGATGTCTTCCCAGACTTTTTGAAGGGATATCAAAGGCCCCATCTTGTTTCTGGTCCTCTTCCTCCGCTCAGCTCAATCTGTTTTAAATTTGACTTGAGGGACGTAAGCCAGCCTCAGAAATTTCTGAATGTCCAAGTCAGGTTGTCCCAGAAGAGAGGGAAGAACTGCTGGAGAACGCTGAGGCTACAGCTACACTACCAAGGAAGATTGACCCGCTCAGGATATCAGGATGGAGGCTGGGTGGGAGCAATATGGAAAATCGCTGGTTCCCTGGAGCTTTAAGCCACCTGCAGCTTAAATGAATTCCTGGCATGGATGTGACTCCACTGTGATGCTGTCACCCAGCATAGATGTTTCCTTTTGTTTTGCTCAATTACTGAGCCAAGAGGCAAGGATGCGGTGCATGAGGCTGTGCAGCAGCAGGGAGTCAGCGCAAGAGGCAGATGCTTTCAGTCTGCAGAGTGTGTGGCAAGGAACATCACCCAGCCCGCACTCCTCCCAGGGGAGGTGACTTTCAGGAGGCTCTAATCTCTGCCGTTCTGCTCACCCTCCAGGCATGGCATCCTCTGAACACACTGCCTCCTGCTCAGCAAAGCATGGAAGTACATGCTTAACTTTAAGCAGATGCGTAAGAGCCATTGACACCAAGTATGTGCTTGAGTGCTGTCCTGAAAGTCAGATGTTCTGAAATGAGGCCAGGGAGAGAAGGAAGTCAGCAGGAGTGAGTCAGTTCTAAGTTCAGTGACTCTGCACGGTGGTTGAGAACAAGCACTGACACTGGGAGGAAATAGTGTGGGAGGCGTCAGACACCAACTGGCACTGAGCCCATGGTGGCTGACTGACACAGGGATATCTGCAGGGTGGAGGGCTGGAGTGGTCAGGGAAGAAAGAGAAATACTGGAAGGTTTCAATAAACAAGGATGAGATGTGCGAAATGGCAGCATGCGAGCTATGGCTCCCAGAGTTCGGGAAGAGCAGATCTTAAACACACACATTCCAACACCAGCCTGGCCTGGAACAGAGATGGTGGGATGCTGTTGGCTGAGGAGAGAAAAGGGCTTCCAGTATTTGCTTTTGTTCCTTGCTAATGAGACAGCTGGGCTATATTTCATTAGAACCAGGACACTTCATCAAGAGGAGAACAAGATTCAGGGCTTCTCTGGGGTCCCATCTGGCTTGAAAGTATTAGAAAATATGTAAGTAACTGCAGAGAGCAATAGAAATCCTTCACTGCAACCCCGATTCAGGAAATCATCACTATCCAGCACAGCGCGTAAGCAACTGCTTAATTTTAGGCAGGTGCTTAAATCCATAAAACTAAATACACATAAGTTATGTGCATTAAGTGCTGTGATGAACAGGTATGAGGTTAAGTGGTTTGCTGTTATCTTCTCAGTCAGTTAAAAATAATTGTTAATGAACAATCACAATTAGTATTTGCTTTACAAAAGGGCTATGAAAATGGTCACCCCCGTTCTACAGACATGAAGCGAAGGTGAAGTGACTTACCCAAGGTCAAATTGTTAACCAGTGGCACAAAAAGAGTACCACTCTATGCTATAGAAATGGTCACATTTTATAATAGAGCCTGCAGCAGTGTTTTGGGCAACGACCGTAGAAAACTTACAGGAGTTGTATCATTGTACAAGGCAACCTTTAAAGTGGTGGCCTGGAACTTGTGTAAGTAAGCTGCTTTGCAAAATTTGTTTTTCTTTTGACAATGTTTATAAATAAAACTATGACCTAGCGTTTAACGTTTATAATCCTATCAAAAGCTAACTGAGCTATTTGGCCACATGGAACTGGAATACCCAGACTAGAAACAATAGTGATAAGTGTGGCATAAACATTTAACTAGATTAGATAAAGTAAGTGCAGGCCCTGGCGAATCACAGGGAAGAGGTAGCTAGGCTTAGTGGAAGTGAGTTTCAATGGGTAACAGCAGCATTTATTTAGAAACATTTTAAACTTTTAATCTATTTGGGTCTTCACAGGTGACTGAAATTATGGGGACAACTAATAATTACAAGATAGCAAATAATGGGATTCAAAAAGGTAAAGTTACAACCCAAAGTGTCAATGCTGAATATCAAAATCTCCAAAGTAAACATCCTTCAATCAAATTCTAGTAAGTTCTTAAGCAGCACTTTTCTTACTTTGTCAATCTGCAAATTTCAGTTATGACTGGTGGAAATAGCATTTGTTGGTTTGTATATTTATGTTAAAAGCCCAATATTTACCGACAATCTAATCCTTCCAAGCCTAGGTGTTGAACACGGGAGTAAGCCCAGGCCTGTGCTCTGCAGATCAATGCTAGGGAAGTTTTGGGTCAACTCAGTGTAGTAACAGGAGTTCTTGAGGGCCTCATAAGAAGTAGTTCTCAAGCCAAGTGCCAGATCCAAGTTCAAGGAATGGACTCATCTCTAGCCTTGATCTCAGACGCAGATCCATCTTCAAGGAGGAGCGGAAGAAAGACAGGGAAATGAGAGACGGTGACTTTTTTGGGCCCAGTTCTGATTGAGACACTCAAGGCTGACTCCCACCAACAGGAATGAGTGCTCCAGGCACGCACCTAAGGGCAGAATCTGTTCTGATAAAGAGGGGCCTCAGAAGCAGAGCTGTCCAGGAAGCTGACAAGGCTATAAAGCTCTCCAGGGTGTCTGTTTCAATAGAATTACATTAGAACCACTAGTCTGGCAAATACCAGGATAGAATTTAATCAAAAGAGCTAGTGGAATCTACTCCGCTTACAGCAGTTTATGAGGGAATGGGTTTACATAGGCTGGAAATGTGGAATATCACTTGAAACATCCCTTACAGGTGCCCTCGTGTGTGGCACGTGAGGAGGAAGTCAATTAAAATAATCAGGGATCTTTAGTTCAGAGGAAAGACCCATTTTGACTCCACGGTTTAGGGCTTGATCCTGCTCCTAGCGAAGTCAGGGAGAGAGCAGGACACACGTTTAAAATGATATTTGTATAGGCTTCTGCCCGCCTGTTTTTACACAGAGTCAGGCACACTGGGATAAGTCCAGGTCCTGTTCAGCCGCTAGGATATAGGAGACGCAGATTCATTGAGGTCTGAGCACAGCTCACTGAAGTCAGCAGAAAGACTCCTATTGGTTTCAGTGGGTCCTGGATCTGCCCCCCAGCCAAGAGATGCCAGCTTCACTCCTGCAATCTGACCTCTGAACCTGAAAGAGATTGAGGCCCCTTTATGACTCACTCGCTTCTCTCATTTTGACTGACCACCCACCATCAGAAGTAATAGGGCTGCTCCTTTGGCTTCCAGGCGCTGCCCTGCAGAGTCTGGCATAATCCCAACCCTGCCACTTCATGCAATGTCCCTGCTCAGTCTGGCTCCAGTTCCCTTGCATGTGGTTTGCAGCCAGCCAATCTGCAGTGTCTGGCTGAGCAGGCTGCCAGGCTAGTAAAAAAGTTTTCCGTGTGCCTTCGTGCCATGTGTTGGCTGTTGCCCGGCTCTGGGAAGCAGCCTCTGCATCCATTGAAATCTTTCTTTGCAAGAAGATAAAAGGAAGGAAGCAAATGTACAGTAAATCAACATAAGCATAAGAGAATAACTCTTTAACAGGACACTGCCAGGTTAAAATTCAGCTTTATAATCCCCAAACACACATTTCCTTACCTGAATTGCCAAGACCTCAGAGGTCACTAAAACGGAAATATTTTTTTAAAAAAACAAGTGTATTTTTCATTAAGCTCTTTGTTCACTCTTCCCTCCCACTTAGCAAAAGCTTTGCTTCATCTGGACAAGAGAACTTTGTGGGTTATTTTTATCTTCTGTTTATAGCTCACTTCTCAGTTTGATCCTCATACGCTTGCCCAATATTGGGAACCAAAATACAACAAGGGATCTATTTATGTTTTCTAAAATGTTTTCACTGATTTTTTTAACCCCCGCAAGCAACTTCTTCTCCAAACCCTGTGATAACACTCGTTTTGTAAAAACCCTTTTTGAGGACTCTACGGCCAATATGAAAGTGTCCCCGTAAAGAGTACAATTTTGTTCATCCAAGATTCTTTTACCTTGCATATGGATCCAATATAAACCGAGACATGCAATCCTGTTATAGTATGGAGTGAAAAATGAAACACACATATGAGGAGAAGCGTTTAGGTAAATGTGTCTGTTAGACTGAATGAATGAAGTTGAATTATTATATACAAACATCTCCAACAGAGTTTTTATCAAACACTTGTTATAAGTTCACACCAGGCAACGTATGCTCGCAAGAATGATTAAGTATGCTGCATGCTTGCTTGACGATTCTCTATCAATTTTATTTTCACAAGACACTGGCATGTCGTTAAATGCATTCATTTAGATGTGTTAAATGTAAAACATGAATGGAGCATTGAAATGGTTGAAAGAATCAAGTCTTACAGAGAAACGTTATCTGCTTTATGAAATGAAACGTAAGTCATTTGTAAGGTTGATGGCAGATGCAATACAGAAGTTAATTTCTGAATTCTAAATGCATTCAGTCCACATGAGATTCTGAAGAAGCCAAGTCCATCAACAGATGGGTTTGGTGAAATGATAAATTAATATTGTTACCAATGGCGAAATGGTTGAAATTGTTAGATGATAGCTTTTTTCAGAATTATTTTACATTTTTTACAATTATTTTTAAATAGTTCCAAAGTTCATAAAGAACAACAGTGGAAAACAAAAAGCCTCTGTCTTATAAAGAGCTCAAGAAAATGATGGTTCAAAAGGAACTCCCCTTTCTGCAGGAAACTTCATTTCATCCGCATTTGTACAGGACAAGAGATTAGACCAACAATAAACCACTTCAAGGATTGTGAAATTGTGCTGAATAGCTAGAAAGGCAGAGGCTTCTCAACTGCTAGCATATTTATTCCACACCTTTTTATCTGTTAGCTCTAGTAGCCAGGGGTTTTGTTATAAAATATAGAGGATGGGGAGAAGTATTTAAATTTGCTCCTCCCTAATTTCAAGAGTGGGAGCAACTCATGACCACTCCACATGGAGATAAATTCACTGCAGAGTGAATTTAGTAGGATTAATGAGGATTGCAAAGGGCTTTACAAAGGTGAGTGAGCATTGTCCCAATGGGGAAATGGAGGCTCCCAGGGGCCACATCAGTGTCCCAAAAACCCTGAGTCAGTGGCTGAGCTACAGCTAGAAGTCCAATCTCCTTATTAACCTTATTTCTATGTCTGAGTCAGAAAACCGCACTGCCTCCCACAGGGGGAATTTCGTTTTTGTGCTAAGAGACGGCACTTTATGCTGCTACTTTTCACAGGGATGAGTCGTATCTTTCATGCCCATGGACGATGTTGGCTTGACAGTCATGAAGAATAGGTACAGCAGCTGCAGTGGAAACCTGCTCCCTACGGGTGTGTCTACACAGTGAAGTTATTTCGGGATAACAGCTGCTATGTCAAAAAACCTTTTTTTTAATCTATTTGCCCCAGATCCTTACCTGGCCCCCTAAGGCTTGGGCTCACAACCCTGGGTTTAGCAGGCCAGTGCTCCAACCATGGCGTGATCCCTCCCCTTCACGAGCATCTACACAACACAGCTGCTATTTCAAAATAAGTTGAAAATTGCGGATGGCTTATTTCAAATTTGGTAACCTCATGCTAGAAGGAATTGCACCTCTTCCGAAACACATATTTCAGAACAGGAGTTATTCTGAAACAGGCCATTCAGAACAGTTTATTCTGAAATAATGCTGCTGTGTAGACTCAATATTGCGTGTGGACACGCTAGCTTGGCATAAGCTTTCTTATTCTGGGGCTTCCCTGGATAGTGGACATGTTACTCCAGAACAGCTGCTTTTGGAATAACACCTCCGGAATAAGCCGTTCTGGAATAACTCCGTAATGTAGACGGACCCTAAACGAGTTTGGAGAGGAAGACGCCCGGGGGGGCATAAAAAGATAAGGCCGTCCTGTCTTATGCCCAGCCAAATCTTCGTTGTGAGAAGGAATAATAAAAACTGCCCACCCGTTCCCCTAGAGCACTGATATCAGGCCATCAGCAGCAGTCAGCACAGCCCAGCACAGGGACTCTGTCCATTGCTGAATGACCTAATGGTGTCAGCCAAACGGGGCTGTGGTAGGCAGGGAATGGGCTGCTCTTGCAAGGTCAGCTGCTTGGACGGAAACGTTTGATGCAGCATCAGCACAGGGTCATTACATCAATGCTGCTCCCACTCCCTATCCTCCAAGCTCTGGAACCCCTTTAATTTGGCCCCCAATCAATAGGCTATCACCAATGTTGATGGCAAAATGGCCCTTGACCTTGCAAGCAGCATTGGGTTTAGACCCTTAACAGTGTGGCAGCTGGATTTGGTGCACTGCAGAAAACCCCAGAGATCAAAGGGTGCATTCTGCTTCCAGCACATGCAGCCAGGAGACCTGCTCCCCACTGGTAAAGCCAATCCAAAATAATTCCTTCCCTCTTGCTAAAGCCATAGTGTTTTGGACTGAGCACTGGGTATAGCAGTCTCCCTGGAACATCAGCTAAGATATTTGGAACTAATGTTCCATTGGGAGTTTGGTACTTTGGAAAATGTTATTTGGTTTCTTCCAGAGGCAATAAAAATGGTTTATTTTCCTCCTGAAAACAAAAGAACAAGTTTAAAAGGCAACAATCCCAGCTTCCAGAGACAAACTTGCATTCGTTTGAGAGCTGGGAACTGTCAGAAAATGACAAGCCTGTGTTGAAAAGACAAGGAAATTACAAATTGCAATGGCGCTAGCATTAGCGGATACCCAGGGAATGGTGCCAAGAGCAACCAGGAGCAGAATCTTCATTGTGAGCAAATCACTGGGCACCTCAGGGGCAAGGCCATGTCCCCAGCTAGGACTGGACAATCACCAAATTCACAGGGATTTGCTGCTGCCTATGGTGGGATGTTGAATGACTGTCAGGCTTTCCACTGTGAGCAGGGAGGTGCCACCCCAAACTCCCTTCCCACACCCAGCTGCTCCAGGACACTGGGGTTAAAAAAATTCTGTCAGTTTCAGGTCAATCAGACAAATGATCAAGCAGCTGAAAATGACCAGGTCAAACTGGTGGGCCAATATCTGAGTCCTACCAGAAGCAGGTATTTAGGGTATGTAGGACAGTGAGGGGTGAAGAGGGTGTGACAGATGCCTGGCTCTTGGTTGTGCTAACTCTCACGAGAACTAATACATTCACTACACCTAACACATTGTTGTCACAAAGCAGGACAATTAACATCCCAACCTCCCCACCCCCTCACCTCCTTCCTTCTATCCTATTTGATTTGTCAGTTTTTATTGCAATTTTTTTTTCTCTTTTTGGTCCTCTGTACTTGTAAATGTCAGTCTGTTTTGGAAATGAGATTGATCTGAAGAAGTGAGTCTGTTCCACAAAAGCTCGCCACCGAATAAATCATTTTGTTAGTCTTAAAATTGCTACATTTCTGCTGTTTTGTTTTGATGGAGTACAGACTAACACAGCTACCTCTGTTACTAGTCAACATTGTTGTCATGATATGTACCGAAAACTTCATGTAATACATTACTGGAAAAGTAATAACTCCCTAATCATTAGTATTTCTGTGTGATGTGTGCACAGACTGTGTACGAATAATTATGAATATGGGCTAGAATTATGCCCTTAAACTGTATTTGACAAGCAGTGCATAAGCACAGTCTGCTGTAGACAAAGAGATGTGTGTTTGTGAGTCTAATCAGTCTGCTAAAGAGGCAGAGACAGTGGAGGTAACATATGGGGGAGATAACCTCTTGTGGGGGGGTGGGCTCTGAACCTCAAATGATATATCATTGCATCAATTGATTTTATACAATATTACAGTATCGTAATGTATATCAAATAAGGTCTTTTATAAAAGCTAATAACCCACTGGTGATTAATGTCACTGAGAAATGTAAGACAGATAAGGAATTTTGCATAGTCACCGATATTATGCTTTACAGCATGTGTCCAAGCACAGGGACAAATAGGTTCTCCCTCAGATGGAACGAAAGGCAGCTATTTACCTGTCTCCTCTGTAAATTAAGCACTGTGGAGTCAAACTAAGGGAAGCCCTATTTCCATAGGAATCAGTAGGGGGATGGGAGGGCCACAGGAAGGGAAGAACAGAGTGAGGTTATCTGTTCTCTTGAAGCAGGGTCAATGAACCCAGAGGTAGATGGGCAAACAGAGCCACTGTGACATCTTGCATCCAGATGGACAAGGGAAACCAGTACCTCATACTTTAGTGGAAGGACCTGACTGAGACAAAGTCAGCCCTGGCTGGAAAGAAATCTTCCTTGAACCAAGACTGTAGCACGTTAAGTTAGGTCTAGCCACTGAAAACGTAAGCGCAGCAGCTGGATGGTCAGGGGTGGACAGCGGTGTGAATGGGGCGGCTGCTGGACCCAGTGTCTGCACATAGCAAGCAGCTGCCTAGGGCATCAGGAAGTTTGGGGCAATTTGGTGCCTTCAAGTGCACCAATAGAGGGGGCAAAGGGGGCAACAGCCCCACAACCTGGTGATTCCAAAAGGGCCTGGAGCTCCCATCTGGTTCTGCTGTTACCATGGCAGTGGTGGTGGGCAGGGGCCAGGCCCATTAAATTGCCATCCACGCCCTGTGCCACATGCTCCAGGTAGCGCTGAGAGCTGCCTGGAGTGACTACCCCAACCCTGCCCTTTCTGCCAGAGGTCCTGCCCAGCAAGTTTGTCAGCCCCACTGCATGCTCAGGTACCTCTGCATGAGCTGCATGCACCATTGCAGCTGTGCAAAGGGGCTAGAGAGCAGAAGGAGGTGTAACTTTATCACCTCTCAGGCTCCTTTAAGCTTTCGGAGTGCAGCACAGAGTCCAGGGGTGGAGGAGAATCAGGCGTGGGGTTCGTGACCTCGTGAGACGAATGAGAAATGGTTCACACAAAGTCCTGCCGAGTGAAAGCAGGCAGCTTCCTGGGGATCTCTCACTCTTCCCCCTTGGTTTGATTGTGGAAGAGGTGTTCAGAATTTTCCTTCATTTGTTTCAGCTGAATGCCTCCTTACTTGGTCTGTCAGCTTGACCACAAGCCTTCTCCAAGCTGTGCTTTCAGGGCATGTCAGGGGTGAGTTACTCCCCTCGGGACCATTTACCAGCTTGCAAATATTCAAGTGTTTGTGGGCAAGTTGTTCTCGCATCCAACAACGATTTTTTTCCTGCTCTCTCTGCTCTGCCTCCTGTAACTGTGTCCTAAGTGTGACTGCAGGATGGGTTCTTCCAGTGTTCGCATTCATTCAGCTCTGGGGCTCTGGTCCAGCCCTCCCTTTCTCTTCACTGCTAAAAACTCAGCTTGTGAAAAGGGTTCCAGCAGGTCAGGCTATTGCAAAATTTCACATCAAAATGTTTTTAGTGGAAAATTGGAGTTTCCATTAAATGAAATGTACAGAAAGGGCCTGTTTTCCTTAAAAATCTGAAGCCTGGAAAAAATGAAAACCCCCAAACTTTTCATCCAAACTCTCACCATTTTTGGCCAAAATTTTTCAGTTTTCCACCACTGTTTTTAATTTTTTCCATCAAAAGACAAAATTTTCCGGTGGAAAAGAAATCCATTTCCAACCAGTGTTACTAACTAGCTACTAGAAGTCCTGTGGCACCTTATAGACTAACGCATATTTTGGAGCATAAGTTTCCATGGGCAAAGACACAAGAAAGCTTACGCTCCAAGATACCTCTTAGTCTATAAGGTGCCACAGGACTACTTGTTTTTGAAGACACAGACTAACTCGGCTGCATCCCTGATAACTAGCTATTGTGCATGGGGTCAGTCTGTTCTCTGAACAGGGCATCTCAGCCATACAATTCATCTTCCTCCCACCGGCCTGGCTGAGAGTTGAAACCAGGCCCAATTTTCATGGTTTGATCCTTACCCGTTAAGCACTCAGTTTAGAATGGGCAGAGCAGGACTTGGCGTGCTGGCTGGGAAGTGCTAATGCCACCACCACCACCAGCAGGCGAGGACAAGGCGCACAGCTTAGACGCAGTCAGCTGGCTAAACACTTCATCTGCAGGGTTAGAATCCCACCTACACTCATGTATCCCCACACACTCCCCTTGTCCACTCAGTCCCTGCCTCTTTTGACCATGAACTCTTAAGGGAGCATGTCCCTCAGCCTAACTGTTGCTCTCTGTAATATGTCACCCTAGCCCATCACCTCCGCTCACACGAACAAAAGAAGACAGCTGCCTTTGCGCCCTGCAGAAGGTGCCAGTCTCGATATCTCCAAACAACAAATGGTTTGAAGAATTAAAGAGTATTTGAGCCGGCCCAGTAGAAATGACACCATGTCCGTGGAAGTCCTGAGCACTAGGGGCTAACCCACTAGATCCTCCTCAGCTCTCCAGGAACCCCTGGAGTTCTGGCTTGAGCCCAAACCACTATTATAGTTTCAACTCCAATGAAAGGGAAAATAAAAGCATCGCACCAGAAAAATTAAGCAATTATTGCCTGGTCCACTGAGCGGCAATAGATCCCCCTGCCTCTCTTTCTATTATTATGTTGTCCAGAGGACCGAGGCTGTTTGTACCTGGATTAAATGTTCTCTTTTCCTTTCTCTCCCTAAGGCTTGTGATCTATGTTGTGTATACAGCAGATATACGTATTTGTAAGAGATATGACCTTTGTCCTCTCTGGTGCTAAGCCTGTTGAATGGAGCCCACTGTTTGCTGGTATGCACACCTGTGAGAAGGTGGGTGGGGGTGGTGTGGACCAGAGCTTTGGTTTTTAATGTGAGAGATCCCTTTGCTGGTCAGAATAATCATAGCAATCTGTGAACACCTTTGTCATTCTTCTCCTTTGGCTGAGATTTCTTTTTCATTTCATTGTTTGTTTTTGCTTGTCTGGTCACACGTGTTATGAATAGCTGCTCAAACCCACTGAATATTTGAGTGTGTTCATGTGTCTCTAAGGCTATGACAGGTGCAATAAAAGACCCTTTTTCCCCAAAGAGTGAGATCTGAGGGGTCACATTTGTCAGAAACACCTTCTAATTCTGCACAAGTCAAATTGTTACCCATTATCAGAGGAGCAACTGTATTAGTCTGTAGCTGCAAAAACAATGAGAAATCCTGTGGCACCATGTAGACTAACTGACTTTTTGGAGCATAAGCGTTCATGGGCAAAGACCCGCTTCATCAGATGCATTGGAGTGGAGGCTTCAGGGCAGGTCTAATGATACAGGCTCGTGAAAAGGGAGAGTAGTAATCAAGAGGAAGGCCAGAACTGACTAGATCAGTTCAGTCAGGGAGGATGCGGCCCTCTTCCCGCAGCTGATGTGGAGGAGTGTTTCTGTTGTGGTTGTGCACCATCTAAATGGCCAGCACAACCTGGCGTTTGGTTAAGGTCTCTAAAAATAAGTCCCAAAACATCTTATTGAAACACACGCTACAAAATCTTTCATCTGACAAGCAAAGATCAAAGCTACCTTCTGACTCCCTTTCTGAGCCTGGCCAGGTGTGGTGAGTTTGCCTGGAGAAACGAGGTGAGGAAGGGGCAAAAGAAAAGATGTTTCTGTGGTTTGGCCCTTGAGCAGGTGGTTTGGAAATAGGCTCACAACAGAAACCGCTGTGGAGATGAACAGGAAGGGAAGGGGTGGGCAGTCGTGGGAACAGTCCATTCAGTATCCCGGCCACCCTTAGGCACTCCTTCAATGCATACCTTTGCATGCTTTCCTGTGGGTGATTGGCTTGGTCATGTCCCGGTAGTAACCCTCTTTGCAGTAGTGGCAATGGCGGCCCGCTGTGTTGTGCCGACAGTTCAGGCAGACCCCTCCACTCTTGCGGCCGGAAAGCTTGTAGAGCTCCATGTTGAAACGGCACCTCCGGGCATGAAGGTTGCAGTTACAAGCTGGAGACAGGAGACAAAGAACCAGAAAAGTTGCCACTGGTGATACACAAGTCTCACGAACCTGTCCCAAGCAGCGTCAAAACTCCTGCATTCCCACTAGCAGACTCAACCCCTGATCACGGGGAAACTGCTGGCCATTGCTATGGAGGAAGCAGGACATTGATAAGTTGGATTTGCTCCTATGAACTAGGATCAGTTTGAACGCTCCCACTAATACGCAGAATGACCTGACTTTTCATTCCGACACTGGTGAGAACAAGTCAGGGTGTTGCTCCGGATTTACACCTCTGCAATGGTGCACCACGAGATTGTAAGCTCCTTGGGGCTGGGAGTGATATTAACCACGTCTGTACAGCAGCTAGAACAAATGGCGTGACTAGACTTCGAGGCAACGTGCATGTAACTCATCATAGTCATGATTTTGCACTTGTGCCTGAGACTGAAAGTGCCAAAATACCGTGGGAAGTCCTGTCTCCCCACTCCAATTCTCCTTTTGCACCACGCTCATGCCTTCACAGTGTTAGCAGGAGCTCAGCTTGCTTATGCCCAGAGGAAGGCTTTGAAAGAGTTCTATCAACGCCTCCTCTCTATTACTTTTAGGAAGGTCTGGATTGTGTAGCCTCCCCATTTGTGGTGTGTCTGGATCACACCCTTACAAGGCAACCTCCTCCTCCTCCCCTCCAGCCCTTCTCAGCCTGCTGAAGGAATTAGGCCAACCTGACAGTGTTAGCTAAATACCTCTCTGTTGACAGCTAGGCAGTGATTCAGTCTGCCCCATGCCAGATTTCTCTGCCATATGCAACCTAATGTTAACTGGGTGGCTGTTTTTAACAAGGGCCAGTACAAAAGAAAACTAAGAAGGGAACATCAAAAGCTCAGCCCCTCCCCTGCCATTTCCCAGAGCTGTCAAGAGGCAGTTACAAGAACTGCGGGCTTTGCAGAGCATTTTATAGCTTGTTTTCTTTCCCCTTTGCTTTTATTTGCCCTACACCAGTGAACAATGCAGCAAAGCAATGCAAGCCCACATCTGGGCCTCTCTCTTCTGCAAAGCCAAGGTGTCAGAGCTCTCCGCTTGTCACCTTCCTTTAGAACAGAGACATCTTAATCCCTCCCTCCTTCCTGTTTACCGCATGCTGCTTGCCCAAGACAAAGACTGGTGGTATTAGCCTAATTATCAAATTTCAACCTAAAAATTACAATGTGGCTCCTTTTTTTTAAGCTATCACTGTTCTGTTCCTAGTGGGGAGCAAAACTGGGGAGGGACAGATCTGTGGCTTGAGCACTGGCCTGCTAAACCCAGGGTTGTGAGCTCAGTCCTTGAGGAGGCCATTTAGGGATCTGGGGCAAATAGATTTAGAAAAAAAAAAAATCAGTCAGGGATGGTGACAGGTCCTGCTGTGAGGGCAGGGGACTGGACCTGATGACCTCTCAAGGTCCCTTACAGCTCTATGAGATAGGTATATCTCTCATATGTGTATATGATGCTCTATCTGCCTGAGACAGAAAAGGCTTTCTCTGTGCTTTGTTTCCTTCTCTCTGATGCTGTGAGACCTGCTGGGGCTTGAGCTAGCCCTCTCCCGCCCAAAGCAGCAGCTCTGCCCTCTACAATACAGTACAGCGCTGTCTTACCAGCAGGAGCCTTGCTGAGATTGTCTTTCAGGGTATTCCCAGACTCTGAAATCAATCAACAGGAGCCAGCTCTGAAACTTCAACACAAACTCTCAGACCATCTCCTTAACTGTGCCCGCTGGTCTGGGGATCCCACCTGCTGGAAGGGGAGTTATATCTGCTTTGCTAAGAACCCACTGACCTCTGTGAGTGCGTGCAATTTCTGCCAGTGGGGTTTTGACTGCACAACAGCTACAGTCACAAGAGCAACTCATGAGGCTGTTGCTAGCTAGGATAAGAATAGCACCCATGTATTCAGCACAGATGGGACTTCTTGCAACTTTTTTCTTTCTGCAGCTGAATCTGCAGTAAGAGGACTTGACGGGGAGTTGCACTTTTTGTGATGGGGGGAGCACTGAAGAGCGTAGTTTCCAATGTCTCTAAGCTCCAGATCACTCCCCTATGCTCTGCTCTTGCCAGCCTTTGGGCCCCGCGTGTCCCCTTCTCCAAATGCTGGGGCAGGTCAATCTCTGCTCTCACTGCAGAGAAAAAGCTTTCTAGCCCTTTTCTGAACAAAGGCACTTGGAAGCACAAAGCAACAGCAAAGGCTGAAAGAAGCAAGCGGCTCAGGCTCCCATCAGCAGCAGACAACTAAGGGGCTTACAGATCCACATGTCCATACATGCCGCAGCCCAGAGAACATCTGTAGACTTTGGCAATGGGTGGCACAACAGTATTTTGCCATCTTCTATCTAACAGCTCTCTCTCACGTGCACAGTTCCACAAGCCCTGGTCGCTCCCTTCTGCCTGGCCTCAGCCTCACTGCAGAGGAAAGCACAGTGGTGCCAGCCAGCCTACTCTTCCCAGGAGATTCCCCCTACACGCAGGGGCTGCTCAGACCATAGTTAACTCCAAAACATGCCAAACTGGACCTCTCTCTCCACTCACACCCCACAAGCTTTATTTCTGCTTCTCATACCCTCGGGCTCCTTTATCCCCTCCCCTTCTGCCTTTTGGCAAAGGGTCTGCATTCCCCAGCATTCTGTTTCTTGTGCCCAAGACACCTCTCCCCGCATAGCAAACAGCAGCATCCTTCGGGGGTTATTTTTGCACCAGGGTACAAATCTCCAATGTCCAGCTCAGACATACACAATGGGAACAAAGAACCTTCCTCCCTACCCTCTCTGTTCTGATCCTGGAGAAGAGGTGGAATCCTTGCTATGGAATGATCAGTGTGGAATTTAGGGTAGTGCCAGTGTGGTGGGCCTCCAGCTCCCTACTCAGTGCTCTCTGGCACTCTCCAGCAGACACACACACACATGCAGGGACATGCACACGCACACACGCTTGTGCCCACTCATTCCGTCCCCTTCCGATGCACCTGTTTGCAGAACCCAAGGCCTGTGAATCAAGCCGGCCATTGGGAGTGCAGCTAATAGAGGCTCTAATTTCATGAGAAGACCGGATTTATTAGAAACTATTGTCTTCCACCCTATTCCCGAATGCCCAGACACTGAATACTCTGGCTCTGTGTTCAGCTGGCCTCCAGCCAGTACTAACAGGCAATTACAGTGCTTAGCCTGCTGTGCTTTATGTTGCTGGTGGGGAGAGGTTTGATCTGACCGAAAACTAGCCAGGCCATTTTTCTCTTACAATAGCATGCAGGGAGGGTGGAATAATGGTGGCACAGTGAATAAGGTCGAATGCTAAGGAGCATCTAGGGCTCAGTAAGAGCCGTACTGGGGGACAGGGCTGTAACACTCATTGTTAAGAGGACAGTTCAGCCTCATGCGTATATGGGGCTGGATCATGCTTCAGCCTTGATCAGAGCAGGGCTGGAGGTAGGTGAAGATGGTTGGCTGCCATCTCCTTGAAGATGCTTCGCATCCCATTTTGAGTCCGGCTAGCTCAGCTGGTAGCTGGTAACCTACAGATCTAGGAGTCGAGTGCCTGGTCAGGCAAGTCCATCTTTAGCCAGGAGGGGTAAGAATGGTGTCTCGAGCCTGTTTGTCAGAGGCTGCAAATGAATGATGATTACATTCATCTCTGCCTCGGCTATGAGCTATTTTAGGGCATCTGTCGTATTAGAACTGGGTCTCCCAACGCTGACGTTTAAACATTTAATATTTCCATAAATTGTACAACTAAAAGGGCCCGTTAGATTCTCTGATCTGCTGCCCTGTGTCCAACACGGCAAGAGAATATCTCCATTTCCACTCTGTTCAGCCCAACAACCTGAGAATAACTAACGCCAGTGTCCAATACACGTTCCGTTCGCGAACTGGACACTGTGGTGTGGTGAAATACAGCTCCTCAGAGCCGCAACCGTGGCGCGCCCTCCCCCCACTCCACACACGCACCCCACCACTCGGTGGGACAAATGTGTGGCAGTGGCGGTGCCTTCTCCTGCGGCTCCAGCCCGGAGCCATGGACTGCGGTGGTAGCTCACAGTGCCGCTCCAGCTGCAGCCCCAGGTGTGGCCAGCCCGGCTCCAGTTCTGGCGGGTGGCTGGCTGTTTGGGGATGGGAGGCTGGGTGTGCCTGGCTCAGGGGGCGCAGGCTGTGGTGAGCCTTACATTTCTCTTGGACACCACTGAACTAAAGTGTAGCTTCCAGAAGGGCATCCAGTGGGCATGTGAAGACATCAGGAGGTGGAGAATCCACCGCTGCCCTTAAGAGTTTGCTCTAATGGTTAATCATCATTTTGTCCCTCATTTTCCGTTTGGTTTTGCCTCGCTTTAACCTCCGGCCATTGGTTCTTACTGTGCCATTCTGTGCTAGACGAAGGAGCTCGCTGTTACCTGGCAGCCACTTACGCAACATGATCAAGTCACCTCTCAAGCGCCCTTCTCGTGAGCGGTGCCCTCACAGCTACCCAATCTCTTGCACGCTGTCTCCCGGCCAGCGGGGCCAACAGCCACCACAGGCTCAGGGGCAAGTTGTGTGGGGCCCAGCCCCATGGCCCAGAAAGGGAGGAGCCTGGGGCAGAAAGGGGAGGGCAAAAGGGCAGCTAGCCCTGAGCACTACTCAGAGTATGGTGCTCCCTCTGCCCTCCCTGCCGCCGTCAGAAGCCATGCAGAGCAACGGAGTGATGCTCTTGCAGCATTTCAAAGGGCCCCTGCACAGTTGCCTCCCCTTTCAGAGGGCCGGCTACCAACCTGCATGGTTTCTTCCTTTGTAATTGTTAATATGGTCAGCAGATGGACAGCAGACAGCCAACCCCACCGGTTAAGCACCAAGCAGACGTGAGTCTAGAAGAGTGCAGCCTCCGCGGCCGTGACTGGGGGTGGGGTGGAAGCACAGCATGGAATCCTAGGGCCGGAAGGGACCTCAGGAAGTCATCAAGTCCCACTCCCTGCTCAAAGCAGGACCCATCCCAACTAAATCAACCCTGCCAGGGCTTTATCAAGCCAGGACTTAAAAACCCCCTACCCTCAGCAGCTGTCCCTACCCTGTGCTGCCAGCAGGGGGTGGGCCCTGCCCATCTGAAGTCAAGCGTTCTCCAGCTTTGGGGTGCTGGGAACTCAGTCCCAGCTTCAGCACTGGAGTAGGAGGCAGCAGGCTCTGGCCGTGCGATGGTGTCAAGTTCTGGGCACTGGCCTCAGGCTTTGGGCTCCACTGCCAGCCCTGGGCACATTACCCCGGTCGTTGGCCCTGGCCACTGCTGCCGTCCTACGTTCCTATGCATCCAGAGCTTCATTTGTGCCCCATGGCGCAAGGTCTGAGTGAATTAGCTGTGACAAGTAATACTGGTAAGTTGGTTAATATCACGTTTCACACCCACCCAGCATGCTAACAAGTCTCTGCTGTGAAACATGATAACAAACATACCAATATTACTTTTCACAGATGCAGACTTACTCGCTAGCAAGTCTTGAAATCAACAACAACAGCCACCCCTGCAACCACAAAAAGCAAAAGAAACAAAAACAACAAAAGACAAGAACAAGCAAAGCACCTTCTTTGTGTTTCTTCTCTATTTAGGTCCCGTAAAGAATAAAGACAACCATGCGTTGTTATTACCGAATCTGCAAATAACCTCTCAGGGAATTAATTGCAATGATTTGGAGGTGCCTATCTGCATATTTATTCACTTTTTCTAAAGTTAATGAAGTACTTTAGGAAAAAATCTCCAAGTCGCCACCAGCACGAGTTGGTGACTGCGCTTGGAGGTCACCAAAAATGTGTTGTGAGACCCCCTGCATTAGAACCTCATTGGGGTCTCACTGTGCTCTGTCGTTTGCAGCTACTGTTTGTCTCCACCATTGCCTGGGATCTGAACTGCCCTGTGCTGGCGAATTTTATTCTGCAAACATTTCCATCATGTTCTTCTAGCAGAGACTTTTACCTGGACAAACAGGCCTAAGTGGAAACCAGCTAGAGCCAGCTAAATGCTGAGAGTTAAAAATAAATGTCAGACCTCACAAGAGTCAGAGGTTCGGTTTTGGGCTGGCTGAAAAATTTCAAATGAAACATGTTCCTGCTCAAAAAAATTATATTTTGTCTAAAGTTTGCACAGCACAAGATTAGTTTTGGTAGAATCTTTCCATCAGGGAAACTGAACCATTGCATTTTGCGTCAGGTTCATATTAATCTCTGAATTTACATGAGCAGCCATAATGCCTCTTGCGAGTTGCTGTTCTGGTCCTGCAGCCTCCCATTTGCTCCTGAGGGCCCTGCTTCACAGAGGCTAGTTGTCCCCCTGGTGCCACAGCTGCTCCATTTGCAACCAGCACTACTTTTCTTAAGCACCCAGAAGTCTGGCTGCTCATCAAAGCCAACTGGGTTTGCAAAATGCAGCTGGAACTCTCCAGTCGGGAACACCGGATGGCCTATGACCCAAATGGAAGAAAAATCCTTTTAAAGCTTTCTTGAACCTTGCCTAAGGTTCAGATTATGTGGTAGGAAGAGAATCGGGCTGTGGGATTTTTAGGCAAGTTTGGACCAGATTTTATTTTATCTGATTAAGTTTTCCCGTCTCTGGGAGGAACAAACAAAAATAGGCAGCATATTGGCTAACGTCTGTTGGCCAGGTCCAAGAGCAAAGGGGGTTCTGGGAAAGTTCCTCCAGTTCCCACAAAACAGCTCGACCCATCAGGCATGCGTGGTTTCATTGGCATATTGCTTGGAGGCTTTAAAGACGGGAAACCAGAAGCTGATATGCGGAGGCCCTGAAACTCACCGGGGGCTGGGCATTCTCTCTTGACCCGGCCACTTCCTTCTCTTGCTGTCTGGCCACCGAGGCCTGAGAGGGCAGCAGAGGTACTCTGCCTACTTGCTAGCAAGCTTGCCAGCCTGCATAAGGGCAAGGGTATTGTGCCACCACACTGCCTCTTCACCCGGTGATGCAAACCAAGGTGTGCCCACCTGCCCTTGCTCTGTAGAGACTCCACCTTGGAGGAATTGAGGGGCTTCCTCACATCGGGGCAGGGCCCACCAATGCCCTCGTCAGCTCACAGGGGACCTTTCCCCAGTCCTGGTAACCGAAATAAACTGTCTGTGGCAACAAGAGAGCAGAGAGAGCCATCCCTCCGGGGGATCCCTCACGACATCACGCTTACGCAATCAACTGCAACCAGCAAGTCCAGGCAACAGGATGCAGTCTGGGGTGAAATCTGCAGAGTGAAGCGGCCTAGGGAAAGACCCACAAGCACTATTGCAATAGCCAGATGAGCTGAACAGAGACCTCCATCCACCCTGCTCTGACTTCTGGCTGGACTCCGAGCTGTGTGTGGCCAGGACTGAAAACGCCACATGTGTCTATCTGTCCCTATTTGCTGTGTTGGCTGATGCACCTCTGCCTAGTATAGTGGTTACACAATCCACAGGGGTAAACCACAGCCATCCCCACCAACTCTTTCAGGCTAAACCAAATGCAAATACTTGCCTGGGACAATTTTCTTGCATGTGCTGAGAACATAAGAGATAGGGGTTGAAACAGATTCATTTAACCTGAGCTAAGCTGCTATCGGGGAAAAAACCACAGACTATTGTGGCTGTGAAAGGGGGACCCTTGGCCAGCATGGACTCCAGGTTTTCCTGACAGTCAGATTGCAGGAGGTCAGTAATGAGCGAGTGGCAGAATGGAGACACAACATAATAAACAGCTCTGCTTTGGCAGAGTCCACCGAATCTTCTCTTTGAACACAGGCTGCAGAATGAAGAAAGAATTGGGCACGGACTGTGGGTAAATAATGACTCACGAATGTCAAGTCACAATGGAATGTCCCGTCACTGCATTGTCCTAGGCTGCAACAGAGAAGTTTGGTGTACTTCTCACCCTGGCACGCCTGCATCGCACTTACACTGAGGGTGGGTCTACAAGGCAATCGGGAGAGGTACTTGTGGCCTGTGCAGACACACCAGTGCTAGCTTAGACACTAGGCACGTTGCTTCGTGCACGACTGGAAGGCATTTGGTTACTGGCAAGTACTGCATAAAAACCCACAGAGAGCAGAATAAATTCGTGCACAGTGTGTTTGGGTTAGCAGGTCAGTGGTGCTCCCTCAAGCTGCAGTCTGAACTTCCTGAAGAACCAGCCAAAGCACCACCACCCTTGAGTGAAGGGGCTTGGTGGGGGCATAGGTCTCAAGTAGGGCCAGGGGCAACGCTTGCATTATAACTCTAGTTCACTGCAGCAAAACCCAGCACACAGATGGTAACAGCCACAGACAGGAGCCTCTCTGTGGGGGGAACCAGGGTTGGTTAGCTGAAGAAGATGTAACTGCTCCAAAGCCTTGCCCCTCTCACTGTGGCTATGGGAAGCTGCCATGTCAGAGCTATACCAGATACTAGCATAACTACAGGAGCAAGCAGTTTTAAGTGGACAAATTGCTCCCAAGTAGATTCCAACTGGCGTCTAAATAAACATTTAAATCCCAAAGAGCTCAGTGTCACCCGGCCTGGAGCTCTGAGACACTAAAACTTCCCGGAGCTGGGTGACTAGCTCAAAGCTGTCTGCGAAATATTCACTGCCATGAAAAGCGGGACAGGCTTCCTCTCTGCTTGCTTCCCTTCTAAGCCCCTTTTCCAAACAGCTGAGCTTTCTGGCAGGAAGTTCAGAGAAACAGCAAGGCCTGGCCTATGTTTAAAAGTCACATCGGCCATTATCATCTTGGCCAGGGGTGTTAAAAGACACCCCACTGACTGATGTAAGCACAGCAACAAACCCCCCGGGGTAGATACACCTCTGTCAGTGGAAGAGGGCTTCTTTGACATAACTGTGCCCCAGGGAGGTAATATTCCCATGCAAACAGCAAAACCCCTTTGATTTGTGTAGGGTGCTTCTCCACTATGGGACCAATGCCAGCAAAGCTACTATGCAAGTCGGGGCTTCCTAGGGCAGACATACCTGGAGTTTTTAAGCAATTTGAAAACATTCACAGAGTGTTGAAGCATGAAGTCTTCCCTCTCCAAAAACTGATATTAGGGGTTCTCTTCCCACCGGCAGAGAATAGGAACAAGCCAAAGACAGCTGGGTGCCAACCACCACCCAGGAACACTATTCAATATCTGGATAGCGAAAACTCCAACAGAGAGCTTGTCAAACATCTGCAGGCCACAGACTGTTCGCTCGAGGGACCTGGCAGATCATCTGAACAACAAATAGATTTGAGAAGCCCCTAACCTGTTTGTGAGTAGTAACAGCGAGGGAGCCGTGCTAGTCTCTACACTATCAAAACAAAAAGCAGTCCAGTAGCACTTTAAAGACTAGCAAAATAGTTTATTAGGTGAGCTTTCCTGGGACAGAGATTTGCAAAGAGACAAAAGGATGAACCTCATCAAATCAGTTACCCCAAAGGTTATTTTCTCAGTTTTAATAATTACTGACACATGTAAAACGCTGTAAGATCAAGGGCATTTTTGATACTACAACACCCCTTTGGAAGCTGACCAATAGTTACTGCAAACATAGAGAAATCACTCCATGTCAAGCGTTCCAGCATTCCGGCGGCCATAGGAACCAATGGATAATAAAAGAACGGACTCACAACACTGCCCAGCATAGAAACCTCTCGTTCATGTGATTTTAAACATTTAGGGTAACTTTACAAGAGTCTGTTGTTTTCATAGCTGCCTCTCGCTGCTTATTTCCACACAGGGCTGGAGTGCTGAAATATCTGGAGAGAACCTCACTCTGTGCGTGCCACGTATTTCTGCCCTGGCAGAAAGCACCAAGAATCTCACGCGAGTGCTCCTTTCTGTCAGACTTACTGTTCCATTCTGCACACCCAAAATAGTCAGACAAAAGTCCAACCTCTGAACTTGCAAGGTCTGCCCATCGCAAGTATATTCCAAGCCAACGGGATTCTAAAGCACGTCTAATCTTAACCTGGATCTGAGTCCTCGAGACTGTACCCTTGGATCCCAGTCACAGTACTGAAATGTTACTGGATTCACCGCCAGAAGCTCACAGTCATTCCTTGCAGAGAGACAGACGTTCTGGAAAGGAGCTATCTGCTCTTTGGAAGTTGCTGGCCTATTTGCATCACCTCAATGTTTTGTCCAATATTTCATTGTTATTACTGTTGTCTGTTACTTAGCTCGGATGCAAGCTGCCTGCCGGCCCGGCAGACCGGATGTTTTCTGGCAACGCTGAAAGCTGAGTGAGGCTTTGCAAATCAGAGTGCATGCTCAGCAGTAGTGTACAGAGCATAGTGCTAAGTCTGTGCAAGTTCAAGACACTCACGCACCTCAACACTGAGCTAGCAGGGCCACCTGTGTGGGATGAGAAAGGAGTACAATCATCCAGCTCAAGGCTCTTATTAACAGCAAAGAGGGATGCTAATGGTGATTAATGATGTAAACCTGCAGCTACCTAGAGGCAGACTCAAATCTGGGATATCTGGAGCTCGGTGCATGCACCTGTACAACGTGAGGTGAAAACCAGCTGGCTCTCAGCAAAAGCTGTGTAGGGAGCCCATTCTCTCTCCATGTGCACCCCATTGGGACAAGTAGCCGTGTTAGTCCATATCTGCAAAAAACAACCAAAAGTCCTGGGGCACCTTATAGACTAACAGATATTTTGGAGCATGAGCTTTCGTGGGCAAAGACCCACTTCATCAGATGCAACTGACAAAGTGGGTCTCTGCCCACGAAAGCTTACGCTCCGCAATATTTGTTAGTCTATGAGGCGCCATGGGACTTCTTGTAGTTTTTATACTGTACAGTGACTTACACCCCTCAGGTGTGTGGGTTACAAACACTTGTTCACAAAGAACAGGACTGAAAGCCCCAAACAGCTACCAGACCTGTCAGTCTAGAGGGAACACTTTGTAAAGATTCTCCCTTTTTCTTTAGCAGTGTTTCTTGCTGCATTGCTTCCCCAGTTCACGTCTTGATAGAAGTTTGCAGACCAGAACAGTAAAAGAAAAAAGAAAAGGAATGAACAACCTATTTCAATCCAAGTGATGATACTAACATGGCACTGGAATTTTTTTAGCATCCTGCACAAATTAAGATGCTAGATGCTTGAAATTGTTTGAAAAGCCCTGTTTATATCCAGTAGTCCAGACTTCAGCAGAAGGCGAGAGTTAACACAAGGGTTATCAGAGAAAGTACACAGCAGTTGGCCCCTGAACTTCCGGCTCAAGCTAAAGTCTTGGGTGTTTGCTAAGTGTTTATTTAGACTCCAATTGGAATCCACTTGGGAGCAATTTGTCCACTTAAAAGTGCTTGCCCCTGCAGTTACGCTCTTATCTGGTATAGATCTGAGTAGCAGCTTCCCATAGCCAGAGGGAGAGAAGCAGGGCTTTGGAGCGGTTAAACCTTCTTCAGTTGACCAAGCCTGGGGAATACATTTCCTGCAGGCACTGTTTGTTATTACCACCAGGCACTTATGTAGAATTGCAAATTTACATGATGGGTTGCAGGAAACAGAGAAAGCCTATTTCACACCCCCAAAGAATTCTCAATCTCTCCACTGTTCACCCCCAAACATTTTTGGCACAAGTTTTTTTGAGTGTTGCAATAAGATTTTACGGAAATCAGCCACCAAATGCAGGTCTGGGTTAGAAACCCCCACAAGTGAGATGTATTCTGACCCCTGGTTTTGGTTCAAACCCACTCCAAAGCCCTGGAACTGGATTTGGGGCATCAATACAGCTGTTGCAAAGTGCTCCACTGGCAGGATTGTTACAAAAGCCATTTGTATGCACTTTGCTCATCCCGGTAGGACCATTTCACCACACAAAAAAACATCTTTCATCTAGAGTCGCAGGTGAACGTGCCAATCAATAAGTTGAGTGTTGGAAGAATTGAGAGAACACTTAATTATCAAGCTCTGAAAAATGAGTAAATTCAGAGACAAGGTTCCAAGAGACTTGAAAACACATTATAGTTTTAATTAAAAAGCCCAGGACAATAAAGTAGGAAAAAGACAGAAAATTGTCCATCCCAGAGAAACCACGAATGGAGATTCACAGGCAAGGAACTCAAAAAACTACCCTAACTCTGTTTCTGTAGTTGCCCCCAGAAAGGCAGAAACATAAGCTACTTCATCTGTAACAATTTCATCTTAACAGTGACCACAAAATCAAGAAATTCTTATTCAGATGGGGTAATTTATTCTCCTGCAGGCATAACTGCATCAGTGTGTGACCTGGAGCTACGAGTGTGCATTGGTCCCACACAACCATTTAGGAGGCCTATTTCATTGTCCATTGCAAACCTAGTAGGTCAGTAGAGCTGCTGTGGTGACTGGTGCTCTCCCAGGACAATAGAAAAGCTATCAGTAAGAAACCTGAAGCCAAACCAGGCTCCTCTAGTATCAGGTTTTGTTACAAATGCAGGAGTCGGATGGCATCTATCTGCTGACTACCCAGGGACTCTTTGTCCATTTGCAGTTTCAGAAGGTAGATTCGTCCACCATGCTGGGAGAGGTAACAGAAGGAGTTAACTCAGGCGGAGTTTGTTCAGGGGGTTAGGCTGGGGACCTCTTTAGCCATGTCTACACGTACACGCTATTTCGAAGTAGCGGCACTAACTTCGAAATAGCGCCCGTCACGGCTAAACGCGCCGGGCGCTATTTTGAAGTTAACTTCGACGTTCGGTGGCGAGACGTCGAAGTCGCTAACCTCATGAGGGGATAGGAATAGCGCCCTACTTCAACGTTCAACGTCGAAGTAGGGACCGTGTAGTCGTTGCGCGTCCCGCAACTTTGAAATAGCGGGGTCCGCTATGGCGGCCATCAGCTGAGGGGTTAAGAGATGCTCTCTCTCCAGCCCCTGCGGGGCTCTATGGTCACCGTGGGCAGCAGCCCTTAGCCCAGGGCTTCTGGCTGCTGCTGCGGCAGCTGGGGATCCATGCTGCAGGCACAGGGTCTGCAACCAGTTGTCAGCTCTGTGTATCTTGTGTTGTTTAGTGCAACTGTGTCTGGGAGGGGCCCTTTAAGGGAGCGGCTTGCTGTTGAGTCCGCCCTGTGACCCTGTCTGCAGCTGTGCCTGGCACCCTTATTTCTATGTGTGCTACTTTGGCGTGTAGACGTTCCCTCGCAGCGCCTATTTCGATGTGGTGCCGTGCAACGTCGAAGTTGAACATCGACGTTGCCAGCCCTGGAGGACGTGTAGACGTTATTCATTGAAATAGGCTATTTTGATGTTGCTACATCGAAATAAGCTATTTCGATGTTGGCTTCACGTGTAGACGTAGCCTTTGGGTGGATGGGTTAGTCCTGGGAGCCAATCTGGGGCTGAGGTGGATTAATCCTGGGGATGGAGGGGCAGGTTTGGGGCTGTGAGGGGTTAAGCCATATATAAGATTTATTATGGGTTCCACAAAATTGTTTTAAGTTTAAAAGGATTTTATGGCTAAATAAAATTGGGAAACACTGTTCTAGACACATACAAGAAAGAGCAAACTCTCTAGGTAACGTACCATGCAACCAGCTCTACTGCAATAATATTCACCAGTCTGACCAGGGAAAGCTAAACCGCACAGTCCTGTTTGAATAGCTGGATCCCACCTTCTTTTCCCCCTTTCTTCTTTCCTTTTGTTTGCTCTAGTCACAAAGGCATTAACCCTGAATCCCCCACCGCAGGCCTGGGCTGAGCTTTCCAAACACTGGACAGGTGTGAAGAGCTTGTTAGGTTGTGTTTGTTCAGCTATATTCCTGCCCCTTACTGACTGTTGTTGACATAGTGCTCTTTTGTGAGCAGAGGCAGCTAAGCCCACAATCAACACAGTCAAGATAGGTCCAGGGCTTTTATCAGTAGGATCTAAGGAAGGAGGAAAACTGTGGCTTGCATGACTGACACAGTGTTATCGCCGACTCTGACATGAAAGTGTTTGAAGGTGTCAGAACAAGCTCTTTTTGCTCCCTTGTCCCCACAGCTGTTTGGATGTTTCATGTTGCTTCAGTACATCTATAGCAGAGGTGAAAACAAGCAGGCATTCCACAAAATAGAGGGGTGATTGTCATTTTGGGATTTTATCTCCTGTGAGCCTTCTGCGTATTCTGTGCTGGAGGTTACATTTATTGAGAGCAAATAAGCTTAGCCAGTTTAATCAGGAGAGCAAAGCTATTCTTCTCTGCAACAGATGTGCCCTCTAGCAACTCTTGGACTACTGTCTCAGCTGGATGAGTGACAGGAGGTAGCTGTGTTCGTCTGTATTCTATCAAAACAAAAAAGCAGTCCTGTGGCACTTTAAAGATGAACAAAATAATGTATTAGGTGATGAACGTTCATGGGACAAACCCACTTCTTCAGCTGGATGAGGTCCGGATGGGGAAGACCAAGGAGGTAACTTACAAGGCTGGGGAGTCAATGGATAATCCTCAACCCACTAGGGATTTTTGCAGAAGGGAGCTCTGCCGTCTCACTGATCTGGCTGAAGTAGCGACAGCCCCAGGTTGAGTGTTATTTGTACTGCAAATATCAAAAAGCACCCAGGCTTGTAACAGCCACTTTGGGGACTCCATGAGCTGCTTGGTGATGCAGAAAACCAAGTGAAAGATCAGATTTCTTCCACAGAAGCCAGGTTAACCACATTGTCCAGCCTAAACCCAGGGGGCCATTGTATTTTGCCTCCCAGAACTCCTCTGCAATTGCCTCTGAATGTTTAGTTTTCACTTCCTGTCCCAAACTGTTGAGCAGTGACACACTGCACTGTCTAAAAGCTCTTTTGTTTCTCCCCAGAAGTGGTTGCATTCGAGTGAGGAGTGAAGTACTACTACTGATATTGCAGCAGTGCCTAGGATCTCCTGAGAAAGCAGAAGGCAAACAGGAAGACCTCTAAATGTTGGGGAGTTCCCCCAAAATCTCCTTTTTAAGCCAATCTCATGATTTTTGACTGATATTCTCCGCTACGTGTTTTAGGAACAGGAGGCGCAGTAGAGAAAAGTCTCCTTTGTGCTTTAAGTTCTTCAACCTCTATCAGTGGCAATTCTCTCTGTGAGACCAGAAAATGAGCCCAAGCTTAGGTGAGACTTATGGGTAGCACCCACTGTGGAGGGGAAAGAAGCTGTTACAAGTTTCCCAACTCCATTCTAAACTAAGGAGACTATCCTCTGCTGGAAGGAGACGCAATCAAGTGTTGGCTTAGACGAGCTGCTATTTCAGAGCTGGGGAGATGGTGTGGCGGAGACAAGGAGCCTGGATCACTTACTGCTGGATTGGGAAAATGGTTTTGGAGGGGCAGGACTAGAGAAAAACTTGCCCAGTTGTAAACAAGGCCATTAATTCCTAAAGTACTGAGTTCCAGGCAGATTCAGCAGAAAAGAGCTTGCAGTAAAAATCCAAGCACAACACTGTCACACCACGTGCAGGGGAACTCTGTGACCTCTGTGCTTTTATTTTAACAGAGAAATAGGAATTGCACACGGCTGGGGCATTTCTGTGGATCTATTTCAAGGCTTTGTGGCATTTACCGGCCAAAGGTATGCACATGTCAGAGGCCTTTGATGCTTAAAGCAGGGCTGCGGCCCATGGCTGGTGGGAATCATCAGGAGGGGAAGGCAATGCCTCACCTGGCCCCCATCCATGCACCACTGGTGTCCCCCAGCCTGCTCTTGTGGCAGCAGAGGCTGGGGCAGGCAGAAGAGGGCTGTGCCATGCTGGGACTGGTGGCAAGGTTGTGGGGTCTTTCTGTAGAAATCTGGCTGGAATGGCATGGACAGGGAAGCTGGGGGCACACTGCCCTCTGGGGCCAACGGAGGCTGCAGCCGCACTCCCCATTGGCTCCCCGGAACTCCGGACCATGCTTCCTGGGTTGGGGGCACTAATCTGGGGTGGGGGCCAAGAGCCAGCAGCCCCATAGAGTGGGGGAGCTGGGCAGAGGCCAGCAGGGGCCACAGTGGGGTGTGTGGCCTCAGGCAGAAGGGGTGGGGCCAGGGGTTGCCTATCCAAGCCATAGGGTCACTCACTGCTTATGGTGGGGGACACTTTGTCACAGGCCTTGGCCCACAGAAAAAAAGATCCTGAGCTGCTTTCCTGCCTGGCAGTGAGCAGAGTGCAGTGGTGCTGCAGTGTGGGTGCTGAAAGCCAGTGGTCCCAAACTTTTTACCTGGCATTCCTCCCTTGCCCCATCTGTGACCTCACTCCCTGGACCTGAGACCACGAGTGGTCCGTAGCTCCGGGTGCAGGGGCGTGTGAGGATAGGGATAAGGAAGATGAGGCTGGGGCCACAGCCGGGACCCTACAAAAACCTAGGCGGGCTGCACATTCCCTGCCCCGTTAGCTCCTGCACCTCTGTGTGGAAGCTTGGGACCCCACACCAGCAGGGCAAGCTGCCTCCCATTCCTCCTGCCCCTCAGAGGTGGGCGTGGAATTCAGGAAGTGGCTGGATCTGGCCTGTGGACCCACTCTGGCATGAAGTCCGTGAGAGTCCAGCAGAGCTGAGCTTTCTGAAAGGACCTGCCTAGAGTATCTCTGGCGTGTCTATAACACAGGCATGACAGAGGCCAGCCAGGAAAGGAGGCAAGCTAGAGCCCTGCAGAGGTGTTGACAAGCTGTGGAGTGAGGGGCAGCTGGGAGGGAAAGATTGAAGCAATTTGGGAAGCTCAGGGAGTGTCTCTCTCTCTCTCTGGGGGGCCTCAGCCCCTGGATTCCCAAGAGTCTACAAGGCAGATTTTTATCAGCCCCATTTAATTAGCTTATCACAGGCAATTAGCTTCCTCACTTAGACCCCTCCGGAGCAGCTAACAGATCTGGAATGTGTCAAAGTCATTGACAGAGCCTCATTTCCCAAGCCAAGAAAGAACGCTGCCAGGAAGTAGGAACCCTCAAGGGGGAGGCAGAGATGAGGGGGTTGACCAAGCCCCTGACCTTGCAAGGCAGGGTACAGCGATGCTGTGCCTTTGACTGGCACAAGGACTACCAGGCTAGTTCAAGAGTTGATCAGTTTCCATCTCCGAGGGGCAGATGAATAGGCACTGGGCGGGTTCCTCGGAGCTAGCAACTCATCTCAAGTCTCTGTCTGGCAGGGTTCCATGCAGCGATGGCCACTGCGGGTACCGGGCGATCGAATGGCCTGATCGCTGTTCTCATTTCCATATGGGCCACAAGCACTCAGGTGCACTACAATAGTCTTTGCTCTTCGGGAGCGTTAGGGGCCAACGCCTTCTGTGGCTGCCAATGGAAGCTGAAGGCTCCGGTACCTTGCTCCTTTGGTTGTCCATTAAACTTGTACACGCTGGTGTAAAATGCCATCCCTGAGTGGACCCCCAGAACTGTGATCTGTAATCATTCTACGCTCTGCAGGCACGGGGTGAACGGCCTTGGAATCTAGGGACCATGGAGAGCATGCTCTAGTGCTTCCTTTCCTTCGTTTCAAACACTCCACTGTGCCTCTCCAGTTCAACCCTCTGTGTTAACATCCACATCTCATCCGGCCTGGTTCACGAATCCAGCCTAAAGCAGCATTTCATCCAGGTTTTACAGAGAGGAGATTGCATTTCCGCTAGTTACCCAAAGATAATCCTGTGCTTTAGTCTGGGCTCAGAGGCTGACTCTTGGCTGCTTCTCGGGGCCCAACCTTGCACCCTTTCACAGTTCATTTTCCGGTGCATCTGCCTTGCAAATGTTTTCAATTAATTTTTCATACTGAATTCTTTTTTGTTTGATGGATGCAGTGGGAAAATCTTTCCCAAACAGGAGAGAGGAGTCTTCCCCCTTTGTGGATGTTTTTAATAACATCGGTCATCTGCAAAAGGCTTATTCCTTTCTGACCGCACAGCAACTCCTGGTTCCTGCATTCCACCCAAGCCACAAAACCAGTTTGAATTGCTTCACATGGGCAGTCAAGAGGTTTTCCATAACAATGCACAGTTTACAAAGCTCAAGATCCTGAGAGATGCAGAACCATCTCTTATGGTCAGTGACTATTATGGGAATGGCAGATGCTCAGCACCGTTCAGGATAACACCCAAAGAGCCTTGTGCCGGCTTTGTTTTCATCAACCTATCAATTATGGCAGAGCTGTTCCAGACAGTGTGCTGCCTCCATAATTCTCAGGCATTTCCTTCCATCCTCCATGTGTGAAGAAGCCTGTAAGGACAACCTGGAGTGTCCTGGGCTGCTTTGCACAAAATCATTTCTGCGTTCTGCAGCGTGTGACTGGCTTGTTTTAAGGAGGGCGCCCACAGCAGAGCAAATGTACATTGTGAACGTTCCACCCCACCCTGCCTTCCCCCTGGGTGAGGCATCGAGGTGGTGAACTTCCAGCTTGAAGTGCTGGGCCATGCCTCAGAGTCAGGGCTTGGGCCTTCTCTCCAGGCAGCTAGTGCTCATTTCCTCACATGGCTGAAGGCCTGTCGGCACCGCACCCTAAAGATATGTGAGACGCTCCGCCGGCCCCAAATCCGGCTTTTCCCAGTGTGGCTCAGCGCTGCTACATACCATCCCCCGGAGCCCAGGAAAGACGGAAGTGTTTCCACGGTAAGCACTGGTACCAGCCCTCAGAACCAAGGGACGCACCGCTCGAAGGTCTAGCCCCACACATGAGTGGCGGGGGCTTTCCCCTTTTCTGAGAGAGGCTTAGCTGCAGGTTTAAGATTGCAGAAAGCGCATGAGAGCCACTTCTGAGCTGAGTAACTGGGCTTGGTGCTGTCTTGGTGGACAAGAGATTTTTCCTGTTTGTGTCGGGTTTAGGAAGCTGCACCCTTTCCTCCAAGTGCCACCCTGCTCTGCCCCTCCCCCACGCAAGACAAATGGGGATTTTGGGTGGCCTGGAGCAGGACAGGTGCAAGGGTCACTCCCACCCTGCACTCACCGCAGTGGTAGGAGCCAGAGAGACTTGGCAGCCTGCTCTGCTCTGCCTCCCTACCCTCTCCCAGCCTGTGAAATGGAAACCACGTGATTGCCTGGGCCACCCTTGGACCTGTCCATGGGGAAGTTGAAGCAGCCACCACAGGTCCCCCCAAAGCACAGGGCTTGGGACAGCAGCCCTGAACCATCCTATGCATGGGACGGCTCTGCCCGGCCCCCATTCTGCATCTCCCCTATAGATAGGGCCATCAGCTTCCTGCTGGTGCACTGGTCCCAGATCCATGTAGGAACTTAGGCCTGGCAGGGCTTAGGTGCCCACAAAGTCACATGCACTATCCTGCAAACCATAAAGGGTGAGTCAGGCACTTAGGCTGCCTCCAGAACAGAAGGGGAGAGAGAGTCCCCTTAGACCGTGATCCACAGGAGTCAGCACTCTAGGTGGGGAACCCCCTACGCTAGCCAAGGGAAGATGCAGAGTGCCTGAGGCTTTGTCTACACTGGCAATTGAGTGGCAAAGCTGGCGGAAGATTCTTGTCAGCTAACGTGCCAGCAAGCAGCGTTTACACTGACTGATTTTCAGCCAGAGAGCCATGCTGCTAAAAGCTGCGTCATGCAGATGTCCCTGCAGCCTGGCACTGAGCTCTGCCTGGTGAGCCACAAATGGGAGCCTGTCTCCTAGATCCAGGCAGCTTATGGCAGGTCTACACTTGATGGATAAACTTCTGTCATTCTCGGATGCTTAATCCCTGCCCCCCCGCCTGCCCGCCCGCCTCCGCAAACGACAGAACGAAAGCGGGAATGCTGCTTTGCCGGCACGTAGCACAGCGACCTGCCTCGCTGGGAGGAAGCCTTTTGTTGACACACGTGCTGACTTTTAGCCTTGTCGCTAAATGCTGCGTTATGTAGACATGCCCTTAGGCATCTCTGCAGCTTGCTGAGGGCTGGACAGAGCCGGTCCATCCACAGGATGGTTTAGGGTGGCCGCCCCAGACCCCACACTTGGGCCAGGGTGGCCTGGCACTGGCAGCAGGGACTGGGCCTGCCCCAACACTCACTGGTGGTGGCGAGAGCCATGGGAAGCAGGGCAACACAGCCCCACCTGCTCCGCTCCCCAGAGCGCCGTGGCTGGGAGCTGAGGGAGTGGAGCAGGATGGGGCCTGGTTGCTCTGGTTCCCACTGCTGTGGTGAATTGGGGGAAAGGGACTGGTTCCTGCTGCTCATGCCAGGCCCCTGGGGAAGCCTCTGGACTGTGTTGCTTGGGGGAGGGGGGGAGATTTTGGGGGAAAGGGAGCAACAGGGTGGGAGGGAGCAGAGCAGAGGAGGAAGAGGTGGGCCATGGTGGAATAAGGGGGTGTGCCAGGTCCCACACCCGCCTAGGGACAGGCACAGGGACAGCGCTGCATGAGGAGTTAGGTCTGATAAGACCAGCCTTGGCTGTAGCCCAGTGGGAGTCTGAGGTTCAACTCCCTTCCTGTTCGGAGGAGAGAAAGGAGGCCTGCAGGGATGTCTCACTGCTCTAACCCCTGAACTTTCCTATATTGCGCTGTGGGGCTGCCTCACTCAGTGCCCCCTTGAAATGGCTCCACAGGGGGTATATAACGAAAGGGGGCTAGGTGGGGTCAGATCACGGGTCTCCTGTCATGCAGATGGATGTTCAAGCCCCTGGACCGCAAATAAGGTGGGCAGCAGTGGCTCCAGCACCCAGATGGAACCCAATCCAGTAGACAACCTCTGAGCCCTGCTCCTGGATTGGGCCCCACACACCATAGCACACCTGCCCAGAGCTGGAAACCCAGGTACTCAAAGCCGTGTCACCAAACAAGTTTAGGCACCGGCAGGGATTTTTCTTTGGGGGGAGGAGGGAGCCATGAAGCCTGAAGTGGGGCTTAGGCTCTTAAACCCGAGAATTCAGTGCCAACATCAGGCGTTTAGGTTCCTAAGGCTGTTGTGCATTGCAGCTGTGGTCCAGCAGTGACTCAGTCAGTAAGACAACATGTGGCTGCTTTCAAAAACAAACTCTGTCTTTGGAAGAGTCCAAAGAACTGTCAACATGAGGGGTGAGGTAGTGCTTGTTAGTCAGTGTGGCCAGTGCGTTACCTGCATGCCCGCTGTCTCTCAGGCTGTTCTGCTCTGTGCGTTCTTACACTGAGCATTCATTGTGGGCCCTGCATCGCAGCCTCTCGCCTCCCCCAGGAGTTAGGGAAATGAGACAAATGAAGAGCTGGACTTTCGAAGGTGTTTAGACACATAAAGGTGCTGATAGGGGCCTGGTGGGATTTGTAAAAGCCCCAGATCAATTCAATGCTCAAATTTGATTGATGCCAATGGGAGTCAGGTGCTTATCTGGGCATTTTTTGATAATATCGCTAGTCAACTACCTGGAGCATAGACCCCCCACAAGCCTTGACTGCGCAGAGTGTAAGTGACATCCCCAAGGTCACACAGGAGGTCTGTGGTAGAGCAGGGGACCAAACCGGGGTTTTCCTGTCAGATAGCAACACTCCAGCCACAGGACTAACCATCTGGCGGCGGGTGTGCTGATGCAACCACACCCCCTCTGGTCAGGCTGAGCATTACACCAGAGTTCACACCAGCTGGCTGAGCTGGTCCATCATTTCCTAATCCTGCTGGAGCACAAGTACGCTCTGCTGAGTCCTGCCAAGGTCAGAAGCACCTGGCATCCAAAGGGGCTGGAAAACGGCACAGTGCAAACATCTCCAGTAAGGGTTCAGCTCAAGGCTCGTCAGTGTGCCAGGCCTAATCAGGACTCAAGGACTGTGGTTATACCCCAGGCTCCTTCCTCCCTTCAGTGCTTGATTTGTAACAAAAGAGGGGCTGTGGCTCAGGCTTTTTTTTTTCCCCCCATTCATACTTTATGCAACAAACCCAGCTGTGTCGTGTCAGGGCTCTGACCCTCCAGGCCCAATCACGCTGGGGCTCTGACCTGGCAAACTGTGGCACAAAGCAACCACTGCCTGCCCTGCCTGAGCTTCCATAGGCTTTTCATCCTGTACAGCCAGCCCGCTTGTCTCAGGGCACTGGCCTCGTGCAGCTCTAAGCAGCCTGAGGGCAGCGGTCCCATCTGCAGCCGGCTCACCCCCTTGGCACTGGGCTTCCCCACTCATTTATTCTCCTAGCCTCTGTGATTCTGCCAGTCAGCACAGGCCAGAAGCACCTGTGTTAATCCCTCGGTTACAGTGCCAGCAGGGGGACGCACACCCATGGCACCATGTCACTGAGGTCTGTGCTGCCCTACAAAGCAGAGTTTCCCTGTGGGGTATCTGGCCACGTGGTGAGTGGGGACTTGAGCCAGCACCCAAGGTAACAGCTCCACTCCAGCTGGATTTTAGGCACCTGAAATGGAAGGCCAGGTCCAAACTTCTTGGGCCTGGTTCTCATTGTATTTAAATGAAAATCAGCTGGGACTGAGGAAAGTCCAGTCTCAGTGAGCGGGTCCAGTGGGTCAGTGCCAGCCTGGCTTGGAGTCAGTTGCTCCCAAGTGCTGGGGAGTTGTGAATTCTGGGTTCCGACTGAGTGTGACTGGGGACAAATTGCTGGGCTGCCAAGCAGGATTTGCCTCTGTATATGGGGGCTCGGTTCAGGCCCTGCATTGACTCCAGTCTGGGCCAGTCATTACCCATTCCAGTCCCAGTGAAACCACCAAGACAGGGTGAGATCTCGTGTCCCTTGAATCAGAGCAAGAGGCCAGATCCTTAGCTGCTGTGTGTGGACTGGAGCTGCGCTCATTTACACCAGCTGGCTTGAGGAGCATAATGTCAACTGCCCTGCTCTAGCTGCTCCTTCTCGCTCACCTTCCACGGCCTCCTCCAATCGCTGTCAGCTTTGCTCCTCTCACCAGGGCTGCCTCAGCCAAAATGAACAAGACATCCCAGTGGAAGCAGCTATGAGCTACGTCTGCACGTAGTTCTGCTAAAGTGAAAACAACCACCTGGTGCCAGGTTCAATACAATTCCCCTTTTCTTCCTTACAGAACGTGGTAACCTTCTCTCAGCAAATGCACTGAGTTCCCAGCCTGGACTGGGACCAAGCACTGATGCTTTTGGTGACAATGGCAGAGACCCTCAGAGGCCAGCACGACTGCCACTGTCAGCATTGCTGGTTGGAAGTCTCCATGTGTAAAGTGCTGGATGTTTGCTAAGTACCCAGGGCCCTCTCTCTGCTGCAAATCGCTGCACAGTTCCTCTTACTTGGGACCTGCTTCATGCCCCTCTGCCAGGTTGTTTGCACTGCTTTGATGCCAGCTTGCCAGGGCACCTGACACCCCCTCTGACCTGGTTCCTGAGCCATGGTAGAAATCTCCCTGGTTTTGTTTTCACCCGAGACACTGGCTTTGCACAGGGTGGGGAAAATGAGGGTTTACTGATGCTTGAAATGCTACCGCAACACAACTGCTACACAGCTGCAGGAGTCCAGGGCTGAGGCTAACTAAGCCAATGAGAGGCATTCTCCTTTTGGCCCAGGTCGTCCACCTCCCTGAGCTGGGTGGCAAGAAGAAGTCTTTCATCAGCCTAGCGCTGTCCACAGCGGGGCTGAGGTCAGCTAACTCTGAATTACAGGGCTGTGGATTTTTTTTATCTCCCTGAGCAATGCAGCTGGGTTGACCTAACTTCACTTTTTTGGGTTGCTTAGGCCTAAGCCTGCAGGCCTGGTCTCTGCAAGGGGGTTGTACAAACCCCGCGCTGAGGAGGAAGGGATTAAGGAGAGGCTCTGAGCCCTGTGCAGGCTGGAGAGGGAGCTTGCCAAGGACAGCAGAGTAACAGGGTGGCAGGCGGACCACAGAGGCATGCTGATTTGTGCTCACTGCCCTGAGAAGTCGCTCTGGGATATTTCCTGAGGCCTGGTTATAGAGACGTAGCCAAGCCAGCAGAGGAGAGATCTGTGACTCTCTGCAGGTAGAGACTGAATCTTCATGGTGCAGTTCTTTGCTTTGCGCTGGGAGAAGAGAGGGGACGGGGAGGAAGTGATGAAGGGAGGCAGCACGTGGCACCCCAAGGTGCAGGACTCAGATGCCTGCTCATGAGCCCTGCAGCAGAGCTCAGTAGAAAGGATGGGCTCTGCCCCGACTCCTCCCAACAAAGGAAGCCTGTCCCTTGACAGGGAACCTAGTGGGCAAGACCCTGCAAGGTCTGGACCACAAGGCCTCAGGCGAAAGCCACGAACCCATTGCCAAACCCCGAAAACTTCTCTGTCTTGCACCCTTTCTATATACCCTGAAAGGGACGGGCTTTAGCGTGTGACCCAGCTTTGGGCTGAGTCATTCAAAGGTCAGACCACAGTGGCATGGAGCTGTGGGGAAAAGGGGGACGCCCAGGAAGAAGATAACATGTTACACCTCTGCCTGGCCGTGCGTTGGCAGGTGCAGTGGGTGTTCCTCCTCACAGCAAGAGTCACAGAGTCAGTGGCCACAGACCATAGACTGGGGCCCCTAATGGAGCTCACGGTGACTCCTGAAGAAAGTTTACAAGCCATGGGAGAGTCCCCCATCCCCAGCATGGAGCCAGGGGCTGGGGAGTGGTGGGGGTTGCACGCGATCCTGAGAAGAGAGGTGTGAGTGGATCTCACTCTCCGGCTGGAGGGTAGGTGAATGCCTACCCAGGCAGTTCATTAAGATGCCCATTGTTTTGGGAAGGTGCCATTAGCTGGTTGTTTTCCACGTACCTCAGAACCCTGGAAAAGGCCAGGCCACAGTTTATGCGGTTAACAAAATAACCTCGTGGTGCAGACGAGCTCTCCAACTGCTGAGAGAAACCTTCTCGGGGTGGCTCCTGTCCTTACCCAGGAGACTCGTCCCAGCTAGGAGCCATCTCCCTCCCTTGCCTGCCCTGCCCTGATGGGGCTCCACTGTCTGTCCAGTGAAACACTTCTGCTGTCTCCACAGGCTTAGATGAGGCGTCTTCCTCAGCTGTGTGAGAGACAGCGAGTGCCTCTGCTCCTTGCAGGCACTGATCCACTACAAACGTGCGCGGCAGCCAAGAGCAGCCTCGAAACGCCCAACCCTGGCTCCCTTGGAGGTACTCAGCCGGCAGCAGCAGAGGGCGTCTCCAGGGACAGGCCCTGCTGGAAATGTCATTAGCATGTGTCACCGCTCCCTGCCTGGAAGGACTAATCAGTGTGAGGAGCTCAGCTTTAACGAGCCCTTCATGGTGTATAATTGGGGGGATAAAAATTTTTAAAAGCCTGACCAAAACAGATTTTCTAATAAAATTTATAGACCATGAAAATGGCTTCAAGCTGTTGCTGTTGGCATTAAAGTTCAGAGGTCAGTGGCCTTTCACATGACAAGGCAGGGCCGCCCCCTCTGAAGAGACGGGAACTAGCAAACAAAGAGCCCTGCGGCCAGATGAGTTAAGTCACCCCTGCAGCTGGGAGTGAATGGATCACTTTTGTCTGCAGGCCAGAAGGGGGGAACTTATCCTTTGCAGAAATCTCTGCCCCGTGCTCTCACTGTGCCCCTGGAGGCAGGACTGCTGGATCAATGCGTGCAGTGGGGGTGCTGAGACCCCAGAAACCAAACTGGAAACTCAGTTCAAGTCAAGGGGGTGCTTCAGCTGGAGTTCCAGCACCTCTGATTGGAGGCGTCAGCCAAGGTCAGGCCTGAGTCCCAGGCGCTGCACATAGAGAAGGCAGGAGAAAGTCCCTGGCCTGCTGAGTTCATACTGTACTCATCTAGAGACAGACAAGGCAGACTGGGAGTTGGACTGAAAGCCCTCAGTCTTCAGCCAGCTTTTAGGCACCATTTCAGTGATATCCCCGAAGGCAGCCCGTCACCACTTGAGTGTCATAGTTACGATTTTCTGGGAGCATCATTTTTATGGCAAACACTAGGTGCATTCCCATCCTTTACTGAGCCTCCTTCAGACACCCGTACCTCCCACTATCAATATTAGTGCTCCCTGAATCGAGCTAATGGCATTTACAGTGAAGACAATCCCATGGTAATATCGAGCTTAAATCTGAATTTATCTCATAGTGTAGAACGTAACCTTAGTGAATTGCTTGTGAACAGATGCGTCTAATTCAGTGTTCATAATTATACACCCAACACTGTGCAAACAAATTTCAGCCTGTATCCTTCTCCGTGTGCTTGCTTCAGGGATTTCCTATTAGCGGTGTGTATGCATTAGCATCATCTAAGTAGCATGATATTATTTCCCTCTCTGATTGGATGTCTCAGTGAGAGATATCTGGGTTCAAAGCTCCCCGAAGTCTGCTGCAGCCAGTCTCTGTTGTCTGCTCCTTTAGGAAGCACCTAAGGACCATAGACCAGCTGGTGCAGTTTAGAATAGCCCTCAGGCTACTCTAAACAAACTGCTCTAGGGCCAGAGCAGATTCTCAGGGACCCACAACTAGTTCCCCAACAGCCTCCCATTCTGCTGTGCCCAGCACGGAATAGGCCAAACTGAGAATTTCACCCTGAAACATCTTAAAAAGGGGAATTAACTTATAAAGAATAATGACTAGTGCTCTGGTTTGCTCTAAATGCCTTCGTTGCTTTGTCCATGAGTATGGATTTTCCTACAGAGAAGAACCACTCCCAACCATCTGTGCCAGGAAAGCCCAGTGCCACAAATGTTTTCAAATAGAAAGCAATAAGGTGCTCTGTAAATGTAGCCACTGGAGTAAGTCAGTAGATACTGCTCCTGGTCCAATGATTCTAGGGTCATGAAATTAAGTCCCATTTCCTGCCAGCGCTCTTGAGCATCTGGCCTGCAGGAGAGAAACACCCAATTTTATTTCCACAAGAAAATTTCAGAGCAAACACCTTTGAAACTTTTTTGTGGGAAAGTTTAGACTTTCCAGGGAAAAATATCGAAAGTAAACAGTCGAGAAATATGCATCATTTCAAATGGAAATGGTCAGTTCTGGTTTTCGCCAAACTGAACCAAACCTTTAGCAAAGAGCAAATCAAAAAGATTTCTGTTTCGGTCTGAATTTTTTTCCATCCAAAAAAATCACAACTTTCACCAGACTCAAATCATTTGTGCAAAACATTTGAGGAAAATGATGGTTTTAATATACGTTAAAAACCCTAAAACAGCTGAAAATCACTGAGTGCTCCCTCACATGGTCCAGCTGGAATGCCTGTGAACAGTGCGCAGCTCTCCAGCAGCTCTGGTGGGGAGTCCCTCCAATAAAGCATTCATTGATACAGGTACTTTGGGTTTTGGGTGCTCAGCTTGAACGTAGGGTTTGATTTCCAAAGACGCTGACTGCCCCCAACTGCCCATCCCGCCAACTGGAGCTGTGGTTTCTCAGCACGTCTGAAGGTCACGCCCATGATATCTTCACAGGATACCGAGCACTGCAGTCCTCCAAAGCGGTAGATCTGAAGGAAAATTTTGCCCTCAATGGTCTGCACAAGGGCAGAAAGCCGATCCCAAATACGCAGTTCTACCTACGCCATTAGCATAGCTAGAATCCATGCATCAGAACTGACTTTCTGCCCTTGAGTAGACTGGGGCTTTTTGGGCTCGCGCCAATGTCCCTTACTCTGTTGTGCGGAGTACCAGGGTTGACAGCCGAGCCCAGAGAGATTAATTTTGTTGCGTCTTCACAGATGCAGGAAAATGGGACTCCTGAGGATCAATCACAGCGTGCTGAACACGCAGTAAGACCCACACAACCCCCTGTACTAGGTGCTGTACAAACACGGAAGAAAATTTGTAGTTATAGGACAACGACAAACTGTACAATGGGGATAATAACATTAACTCGACTTTGTGAGCCATGGATGAAAAAGTGCTAGGAATTACTAATACTTGGTCATTTCTGGTTTCTCCTATTTTTTCTATCTTCCTCTCCATTTAGCAGAAAGGACCCCTGCTTCCTCCATGGGGATTCATTTTTCTCCCTTACTATATTTATTAGAGAGTTAAAAAGGGGGGAGAGATGTGGCCAGTCGAGTGTATGGACTGCAATGAAAAGGACCCAGCTCCCCCATGGGAGAGGAAAGCTTCTAAAGGGAGGCACACGCAGCTACACATTGTTTCTGATTCAGACCTGGTACGGTGCACAAAAGGGGGGCGAATAATATCACTTTCCCAGGCCTTGCTGGTGATAATAATAAATAAAAAAGATGCCAGCAAGAAAAATGATTTGGGATTAACAGCTCCCACGTCCCACCTGCTGACTCAGGGTATTCTTCCATTTAATAGGCCTCCAGCTTCCTCCAACCCCACGCACCCCAGGAGAGGGTCTAACCCTTTCCGGGCTGCCATTCACGTGCTCTGAGATCAAAATGCCTCAGGCGATATTCCCGGGGAGCTGAGGATGTGAACAAGAGGGCAATCTGTCAGCCACTCTGCCTGAGCCCAAACACTTGGGAAATGGAGATGGGGGGGGGGCTCAGATTTCCTGGGAGGTGGGGGTCCGGGGCAGGACCTGCACAATAAGCTCCAGTCAGTGCCACAACTGACCAGCGTGTGCTGGGCCCAGGAAGTGCAGGCAGCTCAATGACTTCCCATGGGCTCCTCCTAATCTGCCATTATGTCGCCTCTTTAAGGCTGCTTTCCTCTGAGCCTCGGAGCCCTCTTGGCCGCTTTGCTCTGAAGAAAGAGGCAGGGGTGGATTGTCGGCCCCTTCCCTTGCACCAAGATGTGCTGACAATGGTCAATTTTCTACTGACTTGTCAATTACACTGACAATATACTGAGCACAAAGCACAGCAGTTGACTGATTGGCCTGACTGCTGCTGCCATGAATAGGCCAACCTCAGGGAGCTTGAGTGCCCCATCAGTCCCTGAGACTTTTCAGTCCCTCTGACTCTCAGTGTTTTTTCTGCAAGGGGAATAAGTTAAGAAAATGCTGGCGCGATGGGGCTGGAAGCCCAGCCCTGAGGAGCTGGCAGAGTGTTAGTAGCACTGCCGCAGAGACAGCCCTGGGGGCAGTACATTTCAACCCTGGCTCCCTTGTAGCGATTCACGGCAGTCCTTCCAGGGTGCAGTCTCCCCACTTGCCACCCCACCTACCTGCACCCTGGAAGGCAGCATGGAAAGCACAGGTCTGGGACACCAGCTCCAGGCAGCCCTGAGAGGGTCCTGCAAGGGGATCCTCACTACTTGCCTCTGTGGTCATTTTAAGGGAGGCAAAATCTACCCCTGTGTTGGACAGAAAAGTATCCCCCCATATATACACAGGGGCCTGATTCCCATGTATGCTTAGGCTACTTTACACCTCTACCACCCTATAAACGGGGGCCTCCAAGTGGCTGGGAATTAGAGAGTCGCTTAGATCAGGCCTCATTCTTTTGACCTTGGAAAGTTCTCCTCTTCCTCTCCTCGCTGTGCCTTCACTCACACCCTCTCTGGAGCTGGCTTTTATTCTGCCCCCACCCTCCAGTCCATTTTCCCTCCAGGTGTTTGAAACATTTCCCCCTTTGCTCCTTTCCCTGCAGACTAACCCATCCCAAGCCCCAATGCACCACAGCTGGTGCCTGAGAAACCCACCATGTTTCAGTGGGTCAGATCCGCAGCCACTCAGCACAAGACATGGGCTCAGGGACAGCACCCTGCAAAGCCAGGCACACCTCAGCCTATTTTCCACAGCACCATAGGGTTCTTGCTGAAGCCAGCCAGATTCACTCACCCTTCTAGGGAGGAGCCTTGGTTAGAAACACCCAGGGAGATGGAGGGCCCAGGGTTCCAAACCACATGGAGAAAACAGTTCCATTCATTGTCCAGAGCGAACCTACTCCTGCAGCTGCTGTCATGTCTATAGCCCCCACCTCTACTGCACGAACCTTTACAATGTGAACCATGGCATGAAATGTCCCACAGTGCGGACACCCCCTCTCTCATTTCATCCTTACTCACTTTGCCACGAGCAGCCTCCAGATCCCCAGCGTTACAAGACTGCAATGTGCTGCTTTTACAAGCTCTTGCTCTTTTTATTTTCCCTGTCCCGTCTTGCTCTCACTGCTATGCACACATACACACCAGTCCATGAGATCATCATTTAAGCACAGCTCTGGGTCCGCGTGGTAGGGGGTACATAAACTGCACTGCTCCAGGAGATGTGACCCAGATGGCAGTCTGCATAGTGCAGGTGTGAGACCCCTGCTCAGAACGTGTAAACCTGCTCAAACATGGGCTTAGAAACACCCCTTCTTTGGGCTTGAGTACCATAGGCCATAGGATTACACAGACATACCCAAGCCACACGCTGGAGTCAGCTCTTCCCAGGCTTGTTCTGGAGTTGCAGTTACAGAGGCAGTAGTAATTTACAGTTGGTCTATATCATGAATATCCCTATCATCTTCAACAACAGTCCCTTGCCCCTTAATATTCACACTATTGCTAAGTCTTTCTGGTTTTCGGAGGCAGAGAAGCAATCTTTATTGCACTGTAAACCATCTACAATTTTATGGCACTATAAAATTAACTAGTAAGTGTGGCAATTACCTTAAAATAGGAAAAAAAAAACTTAGTTTAGCAGAGCACTAATTTGATGACAGATACCTGTCTATTTTAGGTGTTGCTAGCATGCCATTCAGAGAGAGTTATTGCTATATTACTTAGTTACAACTAGAGCTGTGCAAAACACAGGTTTTCAACTCACTGGCAATTTCAAAACTTCAACAACAAAAAAATAATTTGACTCAAAAATAAAATGTCCAATGAACCACAGAGTTGAAAAAATCATTTTGATTTTATGCTTTTTAAAAAAGGGTAACAGAAACCCAAGGAAATTTTAAAGCGAAACATTATTTCAAATAGAAAAATCAAAATATTTCATTTAAAAATGTCTAAACAAAATGTTTTGCTTTTTTTTCTTAATTTGGGTTTGTTACATTTGGTTTTGACCAAAATAATTGGGTGAAATTAACATGAATTTGCTAACTGACTCAATGTCACCAAATCTGCACTTTTTGCCAGCACAAATAAAGGTTATAAGATAGGTCAGTCTTCCCCATATTGTAGATATACCCTCAGGCATTTAAAATGTTACACAGTGGACACTGTTGAGACATCATCCCTGTATTCATCCATGACAGGGTGTGCTTCCAGGCACCTTCTCTTAATATAAAACACAAGGAATTCTGGGTGTTGCTAGAGGAGCTTTGGAGCAGAGCAGAACAAGAACCAATTGACACTGAAATCAAGAGAAGGAAGTGGGGATGGCTAGGCCATACTCTCAGAAAACCATCATCCAGCCTAGTCCGTCAACCATCATCCAGCCTAGTCCGTCAAGCTCTCCCATGGAACCCACAAGGAAAATGCAAAAGAGGAAGACCTCGAACAACGTGGAGAAGATTTACTGAGATTGAAGGACAATAACTGGGGTACTCCTGGAGACAGCTAGAAGTTTTGTCCCAAGACAGAGTGAAGTAGAGGAGACTTGTAGATGACCTATGCTCCATGCGGAGTACAAGGGCTAAGCAGTCGTAGCAGTACCCGAAGTGGTGTGCAAAAATCCAATTCTAAGCGGTCGTATGCTACTAAGAGGTCATTTTCCCATTTAGTTCAAACACATCTGCACCCAACTTATACCAATGACAGCTGGGAATCTCTTGTGGTTTCAGTGGTTCCTGTGTTCCACCACCTGTATTTTTTTGCAGATTTCACACTTAGAGCTTCAATGGTAGCATTCACCAATGGATGGGCTATCTCAGGCTCTGTTACCAAACTGTTCACTACCTAGAAACATACGATGGGTTACGCTTTGGACTTCTGAGTTTATATTGTGTAATATTATAACATTGTACACAGAATCCATACGGTTTTGCAATTTGAACTCAGCACTCACCACAAAATTTTAGATGTGGAACTCTCTGGGGTTTTCCTGGCATCCATCTCGCATTGCTTCCTCAAATCTATGTCAGATTGTGTTGTGGCTTCTCATTTTAATTCTTCATATTTGTTTTGAAAATGGGCAGTTTTTGAGTCATGACTGCTTCAGTCTCCTTACTCTTTGCTCAACGGCTTTTGTAATATGGTTTCTAATAAACTTATGGGTTAAAAATCCTGCCCTCATTGAAGTAGGTGGCAAAATGCCATTGACTTCAATAAGACCAGGATTTCCCTCCTAAGGCTGTTTCTACCATAACAGTTTTCTTCCCATAAACATCTATAAAACAGTTCACTGAAATAATGGCCCATATTTCTTTCTTCCGCCTGTACATAATTGTGGTGTGTTGCAGTCAGTGGTTTGGAAACACATGGCTGTAAGCCATCATCTTCTAAGAGGATGGTCTCCAGCCTACATCAGCTTGTTAGGCAATTTGTTAACCTCAAAATATTTCAGTACCAGTTTTGTGACATTCTGTGACAATGTTTTACTTTCTAAGATCTTATATCTTGCAAATTATACTAAATCCATATTTTATTGCCCGCAGGCGCTTCTAGGGGTGTTAAAAACAAATGAAGGGTGAATTTGCTTCAATATGGCAACATGCTCTTGAAACCACTCAAGTCTCCTTGTTTCTGGGGTCTTACCATTTCTGCACCTTTCCCCCCCATTTATCCTGTGGAGACAAATTCTTTGTGCCACTAAGTATGTGTCCTACATAACTACTTTAATTTAGCCCTGTTGGTATTTGTTCCCTTTTGATCTAAGTTTCTTGGCTTTGGCATGCTGCTGGACGTTTGCAGTGTAACATTGTCTTGCTAACTATTTGCACCCAGCAGAGAACTAACAATTATCTCCAGTCGTCCAGATCGGGAACATGATGCTTTGATATACCATAGGTCCTGGGGCAAGCCCAAAGGGAAGCTGCTTAAAACAATTTACCATAACTGGAGTTAAAGGGCCAGCGTCTGGCACTTTCTGATTCCAATTAGACATCTAAAACCTTTGGCTTGCACTCAAAACATCATTTGAAATGGAGCACAAGTGTGCAAACCTAATGCACGCCTGAAAAACATTTGAATGATACTGATGAACTTACAGAGACAAGCCTGAGCCAAGAGACTTAGATCTGTGCCTAAACATCTCTGAAGGTTAGGAGCAGTAGTCCCTCTATTTTTTTTCCATCCATGAGAGGAATAATTTTTGCTTTGTGCACTAAGGTGTTTGTGCATGTACACCAGCCATAGAAACACACGCTGCCCGGTGTGGGTGGCTGTGGGTGCTCTGCTAATCAGCTGGATGATGTTTGAATCTCTCCTGGCTGGCCACCCAAGTGCTCAGCTTACAGGGAGCACTGGTTTAGGAGTATTTTGTTTTCCTTCTTCGGCCCCACCTCTAATCTCTGGCTGTGTCCATACACCTGTGGCCTTGGCAGGAAAGATCCAAGCCAGCTGATTCCTCTGATAGGATATTGCCTCATTCTAGCTCTCCTAGCTCTTCTGTTCTAATAGGAATGCTATTGTAAAGCTTCTGCATTTCGTCTCATTCATAAAATAAATGTGAGGCAGAACACTCAGCTCCACCTAAGCAGGACCCTGAGCTATCAACACACTTCTCTCCATTTACGCCCCTGATGAACTGCCATCACTTTCAGCATTTGAAGTTGAAAAACAAACCAGGACATTCCCCAGGGGCAGGTGAGTTTGTCTCTTTGCTCTGCTCCTTTCCAGAGTTCTTCATCCTCTGTCTCTTTTTAATCGTGAGATTCAGAAGGTGCTTCATCTGAATGGAAATGCATACCCTTGAATGGAGAGGCGCCCTAACATACGGAGGGAAATCTCGGCTTGTGGCACGGCAGCCATGCATATAAACAGATCTGCTGTGTAGCAGGCCTGGAGTTTGCAGCCTGTGTCAGGAGAACAATAAAGGGAGCAATTTTTCATTGTTCCACAGCAGAGGGTAGTGTTAGGAGGGTAGTGTTCCCTGTAAGTTGAGTGCCTCCACAGCCTCTCAGGTGCTGCTCAGCTGATTCAGATGCTGCTCAGATGATTACCAATGCACCCACAGCTGGCACCATGTGTTTCTATTGTGGTGCACATTGGCACATGCCTTGGAGCTCATAACAAAATTTATTCCACCCCAGGATTCAAAAAAAACTAGCAGGAACCCTGGGAGGGGAGCCAGGTGTTTGCAAGCTAATAGTCCCAGTGGAAATATGGCACAGCCTGCTGACTTGCTGGGGAAAGGCAGGAAGCTAGCTCTCAGGCATTTTCGGCCCAGGGAGTGTGTTGAACAAAACGGAAGGCAGGCTAGTCTTGTGCTTAAAGTATTGGAGCAGAGTTCAGGAGTTCAGAGTTCATTGCTGCTTGTGCTACAGACTCACTTTATTACCTCAACCAAGTCTTAATGCCCAGTTCTCCATTGTCCTGCAACTCACCAAGTCACTGCACAATGTTACCCGCTCCGAATGGCAGTGTCTTACACACCCTTTGCTCTGACTTAAAGGATACAGAAGTACAGGGCAATTGAGAATGAGGCCTTAGTCCCTGTGGCCAAGGTTTCCCTTGGGAAGTGCTATCACCTTAACATGAGTTAGTTAATGTCTGTTAAAATCAGTGTAGATTTTAACATGTGTTCTCTAGCCCAGGTACACCATAAGGGGGAACCCTGTTATGTGTCCGTGCATTGCCTAGAAAAACAGGGCTCCGATCTCATTGGCATCTGATGAAGGGGGTCTTTGCCCATGAAAGCTTATGCTCCAAAAAGTCTGTTAGTCTATGAGATGCCACAGGCCTTCTCGTTGTTTCTGTGGATACTGACTAACACGGTGACCCCTCTGATACCTGATCTCATTTGAGGCCTCTAGGTGCTATCGTAACTCTATCAACAGCGAACTGGCCAAGTTCTAGAGAGAGATGCATGTATTGCTCCTCTGACTGGCCAAATGCTCTGCCAGTCAATTCCGCAGGGTGGGTGAGCTCATAAGCCACCCAGCCCATAAGGTGACAGTTGTAGCTTATTGTCTGCATGGTGCCAGAAGCTGGTCTCTCTCTTCACACAATTGCTTTATCTGGTGCCAAAAGGTCCGATGGTGATTGGACAGTGCTAAGAGATGAGTGGGGCTGATGACAATTGCATGGACTAGGAGAGACCTCAGAGAATTTAACATGTTGATGCCCAGGAGATGCCCAGACCTTCCCAAGCAAACACACTTTCTTCAGGGGACTTTTCTAATAGCTGGAAACTTGGAATTGTGGGTTCTTTTCTGCAACAAACATTAGAGTCCTCTGCTCCAGCAGTTCTCAGCCAGCGGCCTGTGCAGCATCCACAGGAGGAACTGGGGTCTGTCCCACTGGGTCTGTGTCACAAAAGCTCTTCACCTAATAAATTATTTTGATAGTCTTTAAGGTGCAACAGGGTTGCTTTGTGTTTTGTGACGTTACAGACTAACACAGCTACCTCTCAGTGACTGTTCTGAAACAGCTAACAAAGCAGAGGTTGAGTATGAGCCCAGGGATACAAGTAATGCAGACTTTCCAAAGAGTGTGATAAAAGTCCCTGTGCAAAAATCTATTGAGGAAACTTGGTACCACAGAATAAGAGGCAAAGCCCTGTTGCAAATTAACATGAGATTCGGGGAGCAGAAACAAAGAATAGGAGTTAATGGACAATGCTTGGCATGAAGAGTGGATAATAATTGGCAGTCCAGGCCTTGGTAATAACGAATAATAATATGTAGCACTTTTCTCTATTTTTGAAGCACTATGCAAACATGAATTACCTAATTAGTCAACAATTTACTACTTAGCCAGAACAGGGACCAGTGAAACTCAGTATGACTAACACTGTGGAGAGGGGCTGGATAGCTTGAGACAACGTTTGGTGATGAAACAATAACACTTAATGGAAGCGAGAGCAGGAATGATAAAGAGGAGCCCGAGTGAGCTGGCTAGATGGTATGAGCGGATAGACAAGGTTAGGATGTTAGTTAATAGCTTCACACGCCCAGCAAATCCAATGGAAAGAAACATCGGACACGTGCTTTCGCAGAGCTGCTGCCCCATTCCCACCTTGCGCATAATGGGTGGAAGTTTCAGAAGTATTTTCGTCACTTCGACCTGATTTATAAAGGTCTGTAAGTGCCTCTTATATGCTTCTGAAAATGCCATAAGGGACCTTCTGCATCTTTTTGGTGCTTAAAAACCCTCCCTTCTGGGACCTCAGCTCTGCGATTTTGGCATGTAGCATTAGCTGGATATCATTAACAGACGGTAGACCTTTCATGGCCTCTTAGGTTATCAACTCCCTCTAGCTGGCCAGCAATTTCCAGGAAATACCCTGCACGTGACCTTCAGTTTAAATACCACATGAGACAGAGACCAGTTCCCATTCACAGCCACACAGCGGATCAGGTGCTGCCAATCATTGAGGGGAAGTCCCATGCGCTATGCCATGCCTCAGTTTTCCCATCTATAAAATGGGACAATTATGCCTGAGATGTTCAATAAGACATCAGGCTTTGATATCTGTGAAGCCATGTTGCATTATTAATCATGGATTGGGTTAGACAATCACAGGAATCAGGTCAAAGGCATTCCCCTGAAAGGTAGGCAGGAATTTCCTTTGTCTTACATTTGTTTGTGAACGCTCCTTGCCTTTCAGAAAGTATCCAACAACTGCCCCAGAAGACGCCAGTCCTGGGAACACCACCCCCTTGGGAAGGCGTTTTGGAAAGTCCTAATGATACCAGAGAGCCTGTATTTCTGTCAATATAAATTCATGGCTTGGAAAAAAAGCTGAAGTTCATTTCCTGCCCTAAATTGTGATGTGGCATTGCTTTGTGTTATTACAAAGCTGCCATGTCCCACCCCAGAGGTGGCTGCATTCTAGTGATACATTTGAATTATTCCTGTCTAAAGTAATGAGAAGTCCTGCGGCATCTTATAGATTAACAGATTTATGGGAGCATAAGCTTTCGTGGGCAAAGACCCACTTTGACAGTACCCCTCTGATACCTGTCTAAAGTGTGTGTACTAGTTTGTTGAGTTTGTAGAGCCCCTTTGAATTCCCTGGGTGAAAACTACTATATAATTAAAAACTATAAATATATAATACAATACTTTTGACATATACTTTGTAATAGAAACAAACAAGATACAGTCCTATCAATGCACGTTAGTAAAATGCTGAACCACGTTGATTCTTCCCATCAAGTGCTGGGTTGAGCTAAGCATAAAATTAGCATCTGGAAGGAACTTTCCCTGTAAGGGAAATTAGCAGGGATTTTGGGGAATTTCTTTGTCCTCTTGGTCATTCACCAGAGATTAGCTATCGGGCCCATGTAGGCATCCCTAATGAAATATTCTTATAAAATGTCAGATTTCTGTAGACTTTTGAAAACTTCCTATACAATCAAATATTTGTCTAGACTTCATCTTATCTAAGTATGTCACAAATTCACTTATGAGTAGACAAAGTATAACAGGGAATTTAAATCTCTGCCACAGAATTCTATAGTACAACTACAAAAACCTTTAATCGTCTGATTTTAGAGTATTCCTATGTCTGACTTAGGAGAACATGATTCTGTTCCTCATATGTTTTCACAGATACCCGAAGGAATGTAATGAGGTGTCAACCTACCCTTGTGGGGAGTGGTACCAGAACTATCACAGAGATATCAGGATAAACTTTTTCTTGGCTGTCTGCTGGACACTGAGATTTTCAAATCCAGCCTGCCATTGGGCATATCGCTCCAGACAGAAGTAATCATTTAATTCTGGTTGTAGAGAAAGTTTTAAACTGCAAACACTTGATTCTGCAATTACCGAAAAAAGAAAGAAAGAAAGAAAATTCTCCCATGCAGAACACTGTTCCAAGGTCAATAGAGAACAACCCTGTGGCCTGAATACCCAATCCGGCGAGAATTCGGAGCCTGGCAGGAGCCCTTGAGGGTCGGGTGTCTGTGTTGTCACACTTGTAGCCAGGTTACCATGGCTCATCCATCCATCCCCGGGGGTCCCTCATTCAATGGGGCTCTGCTCTTCCAGCATTGAGGAGGACAGTTGATTTGCAGAAGAAAAGCGAGTTCTTAGTGGCGCTGTCATGTCATCACCCCAGGGTTCACAATGGACTGTGGGTGCCGTGCATAATAGAGCTGGCTGCCTCTGTCCACGCTTTGCTGGACCATTCTCATGGCTCAGATTCCCAGGAGGCACAAATCCCATTCTCATGCTCTGCGGATGGATGCTGAGCAGAGAAGAGAGTGGAGCGTGTTCTGGGAGGGTGATGGGTAGCAGGGGGAGGTTGTTCTTGTGATTGCTCCTCCTTGTTCTCACCTTTTCCCAGGATGCCCATTGAAAACCAGCTGAACTAGTCAGGGTGAAATGACACTTGTAATGGAAAAGTTCCAAATGAATTATTAATTGACTTACACCTGGGTTACTTCTCGGGATCTCTGGCCACATTCTCTTTATGGCCACATCTACTTTACCCAGAAGATTGACCGGCTCAGAATCAATCTTCCGGGGTTTGATTTCATGCACCTGGTAGGGATGTGCAAAATCAACCTATCAACGATTGGCAGTCAACCCCTGTATTCATTGCTATTGTGAGGGATAGGGGAGGTTGACAGGAGAAACTCTCCTGCCTTCCTTCCTCAGTGAGGATAGCCAGGTAAGTCAATTTCAGATAAGTCGATTCTAGTTGCTGTATCAACTTACTTGGGAAAAGTGTTGAGACAAGAAGTGGTGGAAAGGACAGATCAGGGAATTTTGTACTGACACTCACTCTGCATCTGAGCTGCATGCCTGGGGCATTTGAATTCATTGCTGGCCGCTCTCTTTCTCTTGCTAGGCTGTTCTGACGAGGCGTCTCTCTATGTCATCTTGCTGGGCCTGCGTTTGGAATTCTAGGTCTGTTGGAGGTGGGGGAGGAAATTGGGTGCTTTGGACTTTCCTCCCCTTCCCACCTCCCAGGGGGAAGAAAACTGAAATAAAAGGTCCATTTCTTTAGAAAGCGGGACTATGTTTCCATGAAACTTTCCCATCCTCCCATTTGCTTTGAGTAATCTCACTTCTGGGCCTGAATTCATTCAGACATTGTGAAGGATTAGATGACCTTTCTTTCAGCTCTGGGTAAGCTTGTGATGTTAAAGCTTCCCAAAAATTAAACTCTCAGGAGAGTGTTTCAGAGGCTGGAAAGCCTGGAAGCTTGTTCATTTGGTACCAGCTGTTTCCCCATTGTCTGTTTCCGGGGCAGTAACAGTCAGTCATTCACAGAAGATGCATTGTCCATTTCGGCTGGAAAATAGAGCGTTCCCTCAACAGTCCTATCACATGTTAGAAAACCAGTTAACACTTGCAGTTGGCAAGGCCACCGTTAAAGTGACTTTGAGTGGCTAGAGGCATTCTGTATGCGCAGTCAGAGCCAAACCCTGAGGACAAAGTGGTTTGACTTCGTGCAAAGTGTCACAAGCTCATAAGGCGCTCCTCACTCACTAAGTTCAGAGTGGCAGAGCAGGCTCTCCAGCCATGCCTCCAGGATGGCCAAAATATCCCTGCACAATGTGCTCTCACACACTCCATCGATGTGCCAAGGGGTGTGTGCCCTGATCCCATAGGCATCGCCTGTAAGGCCACCCAGTGGATTGCCAGAGTTGAGCCTAATCTATGTACTTCACAACACACTGTCTGTTGTGACACTATCAACTGTGCCCAGCCGGGCTGAGTCCATAGGCCTTGCAAGATTCTGCAGGGTCGAGGATAAAGTGTTAAAAAATAACAAGGTAGCCCCTCCCCCCCACACAAGATCAGAAGGTTGGCTTGCACACCGCCAGATTTTTAAAAATATATAAAATGTGGACTGTCTTTATTTGGCGCCTGTTTTTTGAACATCTAAGGAGGTCACTCTGGCAAACTTTTCTCCACTCCAATGAGAGATAGAAACTCACTATTTGTTTTAAAGAATGTTGAGATTCTCATGTGTTCCTGTGACTCCAGGAGCTAGGGATTTAGGAACTCCAGTGGCGGGACATACATTAAAGGGTCAAAAAAATCACCTGCTGATTTTACTGGACTTCCATAAGTACTGAGTTGGCCCAATGAGTCCAGCTGAAAGAATCAGCTAATTGTCCCCCATCCTAAGACTGCTGCCCCAGCATGCACAGGGCCGTGGGGGCACAGCATCCCTACAACTCTCTTGTTTGCTGCTTGATCAGCAGCTCACAAGCACTCCTGGGAAAGGACCAACAACATGGGACACCCCTAGGAATAATATAACAGAATGGAAAGAGGCTGATTGGCTAACACTTTGCGACATCACGGCTGGAAGTCCCACTTCCAACTGCATGAGGTGGGAATTCCAGGAACTGACAGTTTCCACCCTTTTGCACTTCTTCTAATGCAGCTGTACTGGGTGCGTGCACGTGTGTAGCTCACCTTTGCATGCCTCTGTGGCATGAGTATCCTCTCGTTTGCAGCGAGCTAACTCCACTGAGTTCCCGGAGGGTGGGTCCCTAGCTGCCGTCGAACAGCAGTACAGCTTGCCTCACAATTGCACATCCAATTCACCTCAAAAATGGCAACTAATATCACAATCTTTCTTCTGACTAGTTGAGCCTCTTGGGGTGCAGCGACACTGCCTGGTCGATCGACCAGCTCAGGATCGATCTGCCAGGGTTTGATTTTGTGCGCCTAGGGGGGATGTGCAAAATCGAACATTCGGGGTCAGCCATCAAACCCCGTACGCCTCAGTCTCCTGAGGAGTAAGGGAGGTCGGTGGGAGAGCTTCTCTCTTCGACCTCCCTCGGTGAAGACATCCAGGTAAATCGATCATAGATAAGTCGATTCCAGCTGCGTGGTCACCGTCATTGGAACTGCGTATCTACCATCGACTTGAGCCCGCCTCAGACAGTGCATCAACATGACCTTTCTGAGGAGCAACAACGGCAGGTTGCATGAGGCTATCTTGTGTATTGACAGTGCGTTTCTTGGCGGATAGACAACACAGACCTGCATCCCCTCGTCTCTCTGGACCAGCTCTTGCCTAGTCCCCGTGAAGCGAAAGGGCTTTCTTCATTACAGTGTGATTTGTTAAGCTCACAGGGTGGTTTAACTCACATCTTTACCACTGGGGCCTCTTGAGCTACCTGCTCTGCCCCAAAGCGCTTCAACAATAAGCATCTGTCCTGTTCTGAACTGTCCTCTTTAGTACCCTAATAGTGGTTGGATGTGTTTGACCCTTGGAATGCTGCTGCTGTGACAGGCGGCTACGTCACCCACCCCACCTCTGATTCATTGCTTGTGCTGTCAGATGTCAAGGCCAGAAGAAGAGTCCTCGATTCTCGTCGGTGTCAGTAAGGGGAGACTCAAGGCCTACATGGACATACAGCTCTTAGCCACACGAACACACGTGCTCTCATATTTCCCTCCAGAAGAGCCATCTCCCGAAAGTGGGATTGCCAAGAATGGTGGTGTTAGTGTGTCAGTCCCATCAGTCTCGCTCTTCCTAAACACACCCCCTTGACCATCACTGACTTTTATTTGGACCTTTTTTATGACTTCACAGACTTTATCAAATCTAATTATATTTACTATGAGGAAACACAGCCAGCTCATCTACACCTGTGCACAGCACCAAAGGGCTGTGACCAGAGCTGGTGCCTCTATGCAGTACAAAAACACCAGTAGTAAATAATCACTAGTAGGAATAGGAGCCCTGACCTAGAGCCCCTCAAACTCAATGGAAATGTGTACTTGGAAACAGGCCAGAAGCGCCATCAGTCCTCCCTTCCCTCTTGGTTTCCTTGTACGTTGGATCTGGCCAAAATGTTTCCTGTGTCAATGGGCTTTTTAAAGTGATCCGAGTTACTTGGTGGACACTGGAGCCCTACAATGACCACATGCCTTCTTTTTTTGTTTTTCTTTTGTTTAACATTTCCTGGGAATTTATCTGTATTTAAAACTTAAAAACAGCTAAAAATCAGTGCAAAAAAGAATACAACAGTTTTCTGGATAAATACGGGGGGTTAATATTGGGGGATGGAGATTCAATCTGTACTGCCAAGGTTACCTAGCTGTTTTCTCACCTTGAGAGAGGAACCAGGTCCAGGGAGTTTCTGCACTTCCAAATTCAGGTGCAAATTTATACAAACTGAAGAACCTGGGAAATTTTCAGTAAAAACCAATGGAAGCTGAAAATGAAGAACCTTTACCAATGCAGTAATCTCTATAAAGGCAGTCATATTAGAAAAGGCTACTCCTTGAAATAGACAAGTTAGGTATGACTAATAGACAGGAAATTGTAGTAAATATACAGTACTATATGTATATTTTTATGTATCTGTATATGTATATGTGTATGTATATGGAGTAAAATATATAACAAATCGGAGCAGTGGAACTTATGTCTAGTTTAAAGTGTCAGTTGAAATGGACAATCTCTTTACAAACTGGTTCGTTTTACACAGTGCCTTTTTTGTAAAAAAAAAAATGAGGAGTCAGTACTCAGCTGGCTCCCCTCTCCCCACCCGCAGCCAATCCCACTGCCCAGGGGCCAGTAGTCAGTACCAGCAAGTACTGGCACCCAAAAAAAAGGCACTGGTTTTACAGACCTCATATCCTTCCATGACTGTTCCTTCTTTTGTGCCTTAACTCCACACCCACCTCCTCCAGAAGCTGATTTGTTTGTCCGCTGGGCTGCAACCTTTGATCAGTCTCTGTTGGAGCTTATTTACTCCATCACAGAGCACAAGAGCCAGAGTCACCCATGAAATTCACAGGCAGCAGATTTAAACCAAGGAAAAGGAATATACAGCCAGCCTGGGGAACTTGTTGCCAGGGGATATTTTGAAGGTCAAAAGGATAACTGGGTTCAAAAGAAGGACATAAATTGGCTATTAGCCAAGCTGGTCAGGGACACAACCCCATGCTCTGGGTGTCTCTAAAACCGCTGACGGCCAGAAGCAGGGAGTGGACCACAGGGGAGGGATCACTCAATAACTGCCCTGTTTGGTTCATCGCCTCTGATGCACCTGGCACTGGCCAACTTCACAAGGCAGGATACAGGGTTCAATGGACTATTAGTTGGCCCAGTCTGGCCCTTCTAATGTCCTTAACCCTAACAAGCATTCCAGGTTCTTCTGCTGAGCCTTTCAAAAATGGCTCCATATTCCTTCACTAACTGAAACCCTGACAAGCATTTGGTCTGTCTCAATGGGAGTGAAGGTCTAGACTAAAGACCAGGTGGTGATGGACTTGTGAGTTAGAGGTTGATCTCAGCTACGTATCCAGACCCACCCACACCCTGAGGGTAGCTTGTGTGGCTCTGGATTGTCACCATTAAAATAGGTTTTGAATCTGGCCCTGGACCTCTTTCTGTCTTTGCCCAGCGCTGAATGTTCTGTTGGCATTAAATCGATAACGTTAGTTTGTCCATGAGAAGCCGGATATAATTAGCCCTCGATTCTCTGTAATTACACTGAAAATTGCAAGAAAAAAGGTTAACTTATGAGCCACGGTGTTGAAAATGGAAACAGAATTTGTTCTTTGTAACATACTCTCATAAGCGAAGACCCCCAAAGCATGTTTCCTAGTTCATGACTTATCCTGCAAGAGTACAGCTCAGCACAAAAAGCTTGCTCTAGATAATGTGTGTTTTGCTGCAATAAAAAGCCAAGAAACTAAACCAGACTTGTTTACATCTCCTTTTTTACATGTTTTCCAGACATTTCCACCTGAATAGGGAACCTGTGGAAATGGCTTTCTTGCACACGAAGCTGCAATGTTAGTAGCTGTGCAGAAGCACACAAAAAATGCTTAATACTGTCAGGCCAATGACAGCCCCAAGCCCAGAAAGGCAGCTTCTTTATCGTTAGCTACTCTTCTCAAGTCCTCACTATGAGTCTCTCTGTTCTTCTGCTCTTTCCCACACTTCAGCAGGGCAGTGCACTGCCGACTGGTGACCTCTGCATTATTTTCACTCGCAAATATATATGTATCGGAGTATACACACTCTTTTCCCAGTTAGCCAACACTGTCCAAACACAAGGAATCTTTCACCAGCAATGGACGTGGAGTTATTCTGCTTCTCAGAGCAAGGCGAGAGGGAAGATCTTAGAAATCCACTAAACTGTGGCCATGACCACATTTTGTTTTTTAAGGAAACAGTTATAACCACTCCTGCATGACCAGCCCCACTTGGCAGCTCTTTCATTCATAAACCCACAAGCCTGTTTCTAATCCCAGGGCTTGCTTTGCATACATTAAGGGCCTACTAGCTCACAATTGTTAGAAAGCCGCTGGGCTAGAGCAGGAGCAGTTTCGACACTTACACATGGCCATGGACTTCACATTTCAGCATGTTTTTCTTCCAACTACTCCAAACATGATCAATACAGCGGGCGTGCAGGCTGGCTCCCTCTCACTCAGTAGCATTTCTGAGACCAGGGGCCCAAGCCATCTCCTGCTGATGTCAATGTTCTCAGTGGGAGCAGGATAAACCCTCTGGGCCTGATTTTCACACCCACAACTGCAACTGAAGCCACTGGAAGCTGTGGGTACTCAGCACCTCTGAGCATGAAGCTCTATGTTAGCTAAAAGACAGAAGTCAGGGTGGTTGCTTTCTTTCTTTCTTTCTTTCTTCAGTTTGCAGAAGGCTCGACTGACCCCGTATGCATTGTACTTCCTTTGTCTGCAGAAGTACTGCAACTCCAGGCCCCATGTCTCTCACCTCACACTGTCTCTGTTTGCAGCTTTCACCCCAAGCTGCTGTGCTGTCACATTTTACATTTCCCATCTTGTCAGGAGCAGGTAGTGAAATATCTGAAAGAATCTGAGTCATGTCTAGAGTATAGTTATTTTGTCAGCTGTTTAAACCAATGCCGTATGGCCTACGGAAACTCCTTTTAAAATGGCTGAAGGCCACGCTACAGGACCCTGAGACTGCTCATGTGCTGACACAATGCACGTAAAGGCTGTAGCCAGGCGCTTTGCAACAAGGTTAGAAGCAGGTACATTTATCACAATTGTTGATACTGACTCCGAAACATCTGGAAAAGTCCTACTCATCATGGAAACCTCATCTGCCCTGAAGCATCCAGGGAACACGCTAAACAGCGTGCATCTAAAATATATGTTCAGTGGGAAGCTGGATAGCTTGAGCAAAATCTGAAATTTACCGAACTCAGAGTCCCGTGGACCATCTGTGACTGAGCTATTCCAGCAAACTTGCTACCTACATGCAAAGCATTACATGGCCCCCTCCGTTCTTTTCACGAACACTCAACAGATCCTAAATGACTCTCCAATCAAAGCTCCATTCAAGCAAATCCAAAATTGTATCCTAAGTATCCGTATTAGACAATTTAATGTAATGCCTATGGGAGGTGGGAAGTCCTGCTGCCTCTAATCAACGTGACAGCCCTGCCAACCATGACTTGGGTAAAGCTGGTTGTATTATTCACTGCAAATCATTTAACCACCAATGCTCTTTTGCATTGCCCTACCTGTGCAAAGGAGCCTCACTAGAAATGAGAATCAGGCCTAGTGCTCCCTCCAAAAGCAGGTCTCAGTCTTTGCTATAGTGACACTATAATCAATTATTTTATATACATTTAACTCACACATATTGGTGAAACTCCATTATAAAATTATATTTATTATGTGATTTAGCCCTGTGAATAATGAGCCATGAGCAAGACCCTCATCCCCTTTGAAAGGATTCAATATCTGGAAAGAGTTACTACAGAATTTGGAAGAATCATTTTTGGTCTATGGGCTGTTCGCGAGTTGTTCTCTTCTGCTGTTCTGGAGTTATTATTCGTGGCGTTGGTGTGTTGCCAGTCACCCAACTCGCTTGGTAGTGTCTCTGTTTTCTGACCGGCTGATCAAATATTTTTCAAACAGGAGACCAGCAAAGCACAAAGAATACACTTTCGGGCCTAGATGGCTGGATGAATCATCACGGATGAAAATTTCTGATCTCGTAAACATTTTTGTGACCTTCTAGTGATGGTCCAATACTTGTGAAATACAAATAACATGAAGCAAAGTTAGTGTGATATTTTTGGGTTTTACGTTTTCAACTATTTGATTAGCTCTAGTTATTTGAAATCTGATTGTTAAGCAGATGGGTTTTTTTCCAGTGGCTGCTACCCATTGGGAGATATTTTGCTGCCACTAAACTCTCTGAACAGAATATTGGTGGGAAAGTAACTCAAAAGCAGCATAAACCCAGCCAAAGCCAATTTGCTTTATAATTCTAACAAGCAGTTGTAGCTTAGTGAAAGAGAGAATTCCCCAAGCTCCATTTATCACAGTCATTTTCATAACAATATAAGACCCAGGTCCTACATTACTGAACAAGCAGAGGCTCCGGGAGACTGCAGCTCATAACACATAGTAGAGTCAAAGCCCACCTCTCATGTACACAAGGCCACATCTAGAGACAGACACATGTAGTTGGAAAGAACACACCTGAATAATGACTGTTGCTAATGATGATTAGTTCTTTGGAGTTTCAAAGCACTTTACAAGTATGAACTGAATCGGCCTCCCAGCAGCCCAGCCAGGAGGGGAAGTATTATCTCCACTGTGCAGGACAGCTGACGTGAAGAGAAGGTCAAAATTTTCACACTTGAATGTGTGACTTTTGGCCCCTAAATCCAAGCAAAGTACAAGTGGCCAGATTTTTTGCAGTGTTCTACATCCACTATGTTCACTGACACTCATAAGCACGTCAGCATCTCAGAAGCAACCCAGAACTAACTTGCCCAGGGTTATAAAGTGAGTTGGTCTGGGTGAAAGTATTTTGGCAAATGGCAAATTTGCCCCCCAAAAGTGCATTTTTGGGGAGCTAAACTCTGCACATTCGGATCAAATTTGGCAAATAGTTTCACCTCCCCTCCAAAATGAAATAAAAATGTTTTTTTAAAAAAATGGTTTTGACTTTACATTTTAAACTGACTAATGTTTAAAAGGGTTCCTTCAACCCAAAGGAAATTGCTCTGGTGCCACATTTTAGCAAGGACACGGAAAAAAAAATCTGTTTCAGCTTGAATCGAACTTTTTTAAATCATTATTATTTTTCTTCTTGATCACCAAACTGAAAATGTGTTTATTTGCTGTTACTTTGAAATAACTTGTTTGGTGTCGACACTACACAACCGCTATTTCAAAATAAATTCGAAGTAGCGGGTGCTTTATTTCCAAATTGGTAACCTTCATTGCAGAAGGAATAATACCTATTTCAAAATAGCTATTTTGAAATAGGCGATGTTAAGACACAGAATAGCATTATTTCAAAACAAGCCACAGTGGGCGTCCAAAGGCACTATTTCAAAACAGGCTCTATGTGTCCAGACATACTATTTTGAAATAGCTGGGCGCTATTTTGAAATCCATTCTTGTGCATAGCTGTGTTATTTCGCAATAAGCTATTTTGGAATAGTTAGTCCAGAATGGATTATCTCTAAATAACTCTGTTGTGCAGATGTAGCCAAAATGAGCAAAGCTGGAACAAAATTGCAATAACAAGACCGGGCATCCCAATTCCAATACTGTGCACACAGCATTGCTGTAGCCTTCTGCATCCTAGAGTCGCACACCAACAGCAATTGTCCAGATTTTCAACCAGTATAAAAGAGCTTAGCACCATTCAAGTCGATAGCGCTACATTGACTAGCCAACCCAAGATCTGGACCAATATTTTGAAGGTTTCATTGATTTTGGTTTCCAAGTTTTCACTTCCATGTTCTGGAGCCGAAAGCACTGAGCAGCCCAAGAACGGATTGCTTTCCCATCAATGCCACTGTCTAAAACCCCCTGCAGAAGTAGTGGAAATCTAACAAGAAAGGCCAAAACAGACTAATTTCTCAGGCTCAGAAGCTTACAGCGTCCAGATTCTGAAGTGCTTGTTCAAATCCAACTCTGAACCTTGTGACATTTCACTAACCCCAATTACAACTCCAGCAAAAGCCTTTGTGAAGGAAAACCACTAGATTCTAGAATGACGGCTGAAGTACTAGCGGAGTTACCAAAACAAACCAACCAACCAATCCCCATAAAAGGCCATTTCCTTTAATCTCCTTTGTCCAGTTTTGCTTCGGCATGAAAGTCACTCTTTTGCCTTCTGCAGTTGGGTTACAGCCGGCTGGGTCCCTGCTCCGAAGCGTCGTGCCGAGAGCCGGCCAGCGGCATGTTTGCGCGGTTCAATTTATTACAAAATATTCAGCAGCTTCCCTCCCTGCTACCCTTGGGTGACTCTCTGCCCAGGATCGGAGGGCACAAAGCAAAGGGCCTGGGATCCTGGCCCGCAGGGCCATTGTGTGCAGACACAAGCTGCTGTTTGTATTTGTCTTCATGCTGTCAGAGCGGAATTGTGCAAAGTGCAATGCCGGCTGTCAGTCTGTCTTCAATATCCGCTCAGCTCCCCCTGCCTGCCAGAGACCCTCCCCCACCCCAGCCCTTTCCACTTTGAAGCAAAGAGATTTAATTTCATGAGCCTTTCAGTAATCATATTACAATCTCCAACATCAACCAGGAACAATTCCCTGCTGCAGAGGCAGGGAAAGACAGTATAAACAGCCCGGCTCTGCACAGCCAGAAATACAAGAGGAAGGAAGACAACATCACAGCAGCTGCCTGACTGGTTCTCGTGTCAGCATTTGATTATGCCCGTAAACGACAGGCTCTTGCCAAAGGTTTGAAAGCGAGGCAGCTGCCTTTGGCAGGGGCTGAGGATGATGCTCAACAGGTTAATCAGCTAATTTCACAGCCCGCTTTTCGCGCAGACTTAGATGGCGTTTTTAAAAGCAGCTCTTTCCCCTTCGTGATGGTCATTTCTTTGCATGACCTACCCGATCACTGACTATAGAGTAACATCTCTGCCACATCCACTGCAGTGAACTGGCCTCCAAAACAAGCTCACTTGCCCAGGTACCTGATGACTTGCATTGAATATTTATATGACACTAGCTTCTCAACGATCTTGGCCTCACAGGGAACTGAGCGTAAACCTCTGGATTCCCAGTCTATCTCCTGATTCACAGAGGCTTTCTTCCTTCCCTGACCTGGCCAAGCTGCTGCCCATGACTTCTGAGACTCCCGCTTTGAGCTCAGGCTGGTACCACTCAGGCTGTTCACACACAGAAGCCTTGCTCTGCACTAACACTGCACTAGCATCAGTGTGGAATACCACGGTGAATCTGGTGGCGATGCATTTTCTGGCAGATTCGGGGGTGTGGCCCCTAGATGGACGACTTTGTGGCCTCCTCTATTTCCCTGTGTTTATGGCAGTCGGGGAGACGGCTCAGGAAGGCTGGCTGGGTAGAAGACTGGCTGTGGGGAGAGTCAGAAAAGAGTCTGTGCATGTTTGTGGGGTTAGTATGTGGCCTGCTCTATCTACCTCAGTTTTCAGGGAAGGGCAGTGAGTTCCATGCTGACCAGTGAGCTAAGGGAGACCCTGTAAATGTAAAGCTCCTCTTGTCCAGAGATTCTTGCCTGATATGAAATGCTCCAAACATTCCTGTTGTGATTCCAAACAGCAGCGTATCTTATGGGGTAATTACAGGGTTGCAAGTAACTTCAGTTTCTTATGGGTACTGTCCTGGTGCACCCCCAGGTGGCTCAGTGTAGGCGGTTTGGGATGATGCGATGCAACTGGTAAGAAATTTAAGTGTAGGGTGGAGTGCAAGGGCTATGTCTACAGTAGAGACATCTGTCTAGAGAAGTTACCATAGGAAGAGACGTTCCAATGAAATGTCTGTGAACAGATCGCGCCTACATTTGGTTCCCTTTGTTCCCCGCTCCTCACCACTCTGACGGGCTTCGGTCTTCACATTTTTCCAGCTCTCTCCTCTCCCATCACCCCCTCTTCCTCCTCCTTCCCAACCACAGAGGTTCAGATCGCTCCTCCCCCAGCCCTTCCTCCCTAGAGCTTGCTCCTGTCCCGTCCCAACCACTGACCTCTCTTGGCCTTCTCCCCATCTCCCTCACCCGGAATCTTCCCTTCCAGTCTCTGGAGGCATATCCTGGCCTGCCACTTCTCGCATCACTGGGGGAAAGCACAGGGCTCAGAACCCAGCACCGGCAGCTCGACAGACATAAGCACAATTCACAGCACCCGGGAGCAGAGGGAAAATTGGCAGGGAGACTGAACAACACACTGCCCCTCCCTCTGGACCCATCTGATGGTCACGATTTGGCCCTGGAGGTGTATCTGTGGCCTATGCTGGGCAGGAAATCAGTCAATATGATCAAACAGATCCCTCCTGGTCATCAAGGCCATCAGTCCACTGACAGCTTCAGAGAGGCTGTCTACTTCAATGGGAGCACAAGAGGACCCCCAGAAGCACCCTGAGAACATGCTGGCACCTGCCTGGGAGTGACTGGTGTGCGGGGAGCAGAGGGTGGGTGAAAGGGAATGTGGCCGCGAGACAGCTGGATACACCCCCATGGTGTGTCAGCTGGGAAGCAGCCCAGGTGAAAAGATCTAAGCCAAATGCTGCCCTCTGACAGATCTACACAACCCTGGTGAAAATCAATGGGGCTGTGTCTGTGCAAGGAGGCGCAGTTGGCCCTCTGTGTTTAAAATGCCTCCTGGTTTGTTGTGACGTTTCTCTGTGGAAGAATACACCCAGATCCTGGGTGGTGCCAAGCATTTACACTGGGGTGTAATACCACCTTGGGGTGTGGGAGCCTTTTGTCACAGGGCTAGGCCTACAAACAAGGCACCGTGTGTTGGACTGGATACATCAGTGGTGCATTTTTCAGTGGAAAAGGGAATGCCCTGATGCGAATGCTCTTTCTGGGCTGTGGCTGAAGCCAGGGGACTGCTAACCCTTACTACTTTTAGATCGCCCCCCTCCGTGTTTCTAAACCTACCCAGGAAGGGAAAGATGTTTTCATGCATTGAATAAATATGCATCAAATGAATCATCTAATTGATTAATACACATACGATAAACTCTCTCATATCTGCCAGTTCTTTGAGGCAGTGAACTTACTCGCTGTGTTTAAGAGCCAAGTAAATGGTGGTCATTAGTGTAATGACTATTAGCAACAACAATGAATAAGCCTTTCCTGTCCTTTTGCCCCAGGATTGACAGGAAGAGCAGCGTGTTTTGCTGCAGTACACTCTGCTGCAAGCAGAAACGATGCTGCATCAGCAACAGCTTCCTACACAACATCCCAGGGTATCGCCTCTTGCAGTGTCCCTCTGCCCTACTTGGGGCCAGTCCACATTTGTTTCTGCAGTTCAAAGGCCCCAGAAAGGCCAAGCTGGCCACATGTTAGCACAGACAACGTCACTGACACTGGAGAACATTTCACACCATTTCAAGGGTCCTGATGTAACACTTGTACTTTCCCACTTCAATAATCCACTGGGAGGTGCGAGAACTGGCAAAGGGGGGGTAGTTCCCAGCCAGGAATTCCCGCTTCCCACGCAGGGCCATAAAGGGGAAGAGGTAGTAGTGTACTCTGGGCTAAAATAGGGCAGGGCTCCTTCAGTCAAGCAGTCTGGGTACGATTGGGAAGCCAGGCAAGAGATAAAAACCTGGATTTCCCTGGTAGCCAATGAGGGCTTTTGTTGGTAAGGAGGGAGTAAGGATGCCTTGCACTGGCCCCGTGAGAGGAGGGCAGAGACTGGCAGTGGCCAAGCTAGTGGGAAGGCAAACCTCCAAGAGGGGTTTTGTTTTAGCCGAACTGTGGTGGTTTTGTGTGAGACCCCTTGGGTTGGAAATCAGTTTAACTTTAAGCTTCCTGAGAAGAAAAGGCTGTGAGAAAGCGGCTCTAGCAGCTTATGGGCGCTTACCTCCATGGATACTGCCTCTCATCTGGGCCTTCCTAACCGTACAGTCCAGGCCTATTATACCCGTGCTGCCGTGCTGGCTGGCAGCGTCAACCTGCCTTTGGCTGTAGCAGGATTTTGGACCTGATCCATAGCGGTGATGAGCACTTCGTGGTGCTCAGGAACAGCTGGGATCAAACCCTTCTTCTGCAAGAAATTCTCCTGTGTGGAATTGGTTCAGGAACACAGTTCCTGTCGATGGTGCCAGCCAGAGGTTTCGCATTTACTCCACTTGCACCATGTGGCTCCTTTGGCTGTGTCGCTGAACCCAGTCCCTGTTTTTCTCCCGAAAAACCCTCCTGCCAACACCTAGGCACAGTAATAATAAACAGGTTTTCCGCCCACCTGCCCAAGGGTTGCACTGGAGAGGGTATCACATTGCACTTCCCCCATTCACAGAGGGGGAACTGAGGCACAGAGGTTGGTTCCTAGAGGTGATGAGCACTCACAATTCCTGCCGACGGCAATATGATCTCTGGTATTTTTATCACCTCTGAAAATCAGAACCTGTACAACCAGCCCTATCTTTGCTTTGTGCCAGTTGTATATAACTGCTGGGATTTCAGGCATCACATTGATGTGTTGCTCTCAAACAGGATAAGGATGTCTGCAAAGACAGCTTGAAAATCCTGCTTCAGGGGTCGCTGGTTAGTTATACGGCTGTCTCTCCACCCCTCAAAGGAAGAAAAAAGCATCTGTTTCAAAGCTTCCACCTGCCACCAGCATGCAAAACCCACCCATGAGCGGGTTGAATGCCCAGGCTGCAGTACTGCTTCTGACTTCTGGGAGACGTGCATGGCCATTTCTTAACTGCTTCTTTCTCATTTTCCAGGGTGAATGAGTGTAACAGACTCTGCCTCCAGCCCCATGCTTAGATGTGTGGCTGTTTGAAGACACCATCCAAACCCCTCCAGGAGAAGTACCAGCTCTGGCTTCTGCCCTAGTCCATGTAAATGAAACTTTAGCCTCTGCATTGATAATCCCATCAGCAGCTCTCAACGTGTTTTGCAAAGGAAGTACATATCATAAGCCCCATTTTACAGATGGGGAAACTGAGGCATGGGGCGATGGCGTGATTTACCCTAGCTCACCCAGCAGACTAGTGGTGCACCTGGGACTAGCATCCAGGAATCCTGAATCTCTGTCCAGTACTCTAGACATCATCTCACAGTGACTCTAAACCGCTAAGTGGGCCCAATGGCTTACTGGGTAGTGCCAGTGGGCTGGCACAGGCCTGGCCTGGGCAGACTCCATCGCCAGCCTCGGCTTTCCACTCCTTGACACACAGGGGCTGGGAGAGATGGTCTTAAGCTGCTCTGCAGCATCTGCGCAGGCTGGCTGAAGAGAGGTGTTGTTGGGAAGAATGAAGGGCCAGGGCTTGCCCCGGCTAGGCCCCAGCACTTCCCGTCAGCAGTTCATAACCCCGGCACCTCTGGGCTTGCTGCATCAGTTATGAATGTAAACAAATTGTCTGAGGCCTGGCCCTGTCCTTACAAACCCGGCACTGGGAGAATGATGGCGGAGGCACGAAGCATTGAGGGCAGGAAAATTAAATCTGGTTAAAACAAAGGGTTCCCCAGGGCTTCATAAGAGAAACTTCTGGGAAAAAAATCCAAGAGATGCCTGTGTAGAATTACAGCCAGATCCTCAACAGGTGTCAATCAATGGAGATGTGTTGAAGTTAATGAGGCTCGGCTGAGCAACAGGAGCGAGGGACCCGTCTCCGAATAGTTTTTCTACTTGATTCGCCCTGGAACGTTTTTCCTGCAGCCGCAGCTATGACTGAAGTACAAATTTCCAGCCCCTGTTCACTGGGGAGGGAGTTGTTCACGGGCAGGCTTTTGCTTTTCCAGTTCTGCAAGAGCTTATCAGTCACCTTCTATCCCATGAGCCTGAGCTGCAGTTTCCTTTTAACTGAGGAAAGTCCTCGCCAGCGGACAGTTCTGACATCTAACTGTAGGACACAACTCAAGCATTGGAGAGGAGCTGTGGCAAACAAGGCTGTTCCCTGCCTAATGCAATGAAAGACTTAGCATGCATCTTGTGCCAGCTGCTGTATCTGAAAACACAATGTGTTTCCTTTTTCTCACTGTGATTGCAGCTGTTATTGTTAAGCATTCTCCGGGCGTATGAAAACACCAGGCCAAAATCTGAGAGTCACGGGGCACCTGCAAGGGCCATTGATGTCAGAGAGATGAGCAGGTGCTTACTTCACCCCCCGGCCCGGCCCCATAGATTAAGCCAATGGTACAGGAACAAATTACAGAGGTCAGGTTGAAAGTGCTTGCTCAATACAATGCCGTACGTATTTATCTAACCATGTTTCACATAGCCAAGGCAATTGGGAGGGTATTTCACTCATGTTCATGGAAGTTTCAAAAGTGTTTTACAGTTGTTCTTGCCTCTGATGCTACAAAAATTAATGAAAAGTTACAGAGCAAATGAGCGGCTCTACTTTACAGATGCTACTAAATCTGTTAAAAGTATGGGCAAGCTGTTATGGCTCCTTTTGCAAGCATTACCATGGTCTAACAAATATTTGAGTTCAGAAGCCATTTCGCTGCTGGATTCTTTCTCCAGCCCCTTCCCGCTGTAAAGGATTTGGACGCTTTATAAATAACAGTTTAGGTTGGCATGCAATTGGCTTGGCTTGGCCAGAAGGTGACAGGAATGGAACTGATCAAATAGTACAATTGGCAGTGCTGCTGTCGCAGCGTCAGTCCCGGATATTAAAGATAAGACGGGTGAGATAATTTCTTTCATTGGATCAGCTTCACTGGTGAAAGAAACATGCTTTCAGGCGGCACGGAGCTATTCTTCAGTGCAGAGCAAATGATGCCTGAAGAAACAAGTTCGAGAGGGAAGAGCAACACAGAAATATTATATACCTAATTGCTAGTTCCTTGGTGTGCCCTCTGCAATAGAAAACAAACCACCATGTCCAAGGCTTTTCGGAGTCAGGAACTATGTCATCTGAATTTCTTTCAAAGCACTGTTAAAAAATGCCATTTGAATTCACCAGGTTGTACATCTTCTAAGCAAAGTAACTGCGATAATACACCTCCAAGCTCTGGCCTTTCTCCTCTCTGGTTTTCAGGATTTCTGATTAAAAAACGGAAATTTTTTGAGGAAAGCAGATACTTACTTTCCACAAAAACTTTCATTTAGTTGAGACCCCAGTACTCCAGCACAAGAGAAGACACAGTTCCAGCGGAAGGTGTCTGACCAGCTCTAATAAGAATAACAGAACTGGGTTTAGACTAATTCAGGTTTCAACACCAGCAGCATGGGTGGGATGCTCGCCTTTGAACACTGCTGCAGTGAGGGATTCCACCTTCTCTGCCTACTGAAGAAGACTGCTGAAGGACACAGGAAGTAATGCTTTGCCAGAGTCCAGCGTTTATGTAGTAGGGAGGAGCAGGGGAAGAGTTACCGGTCATCTGCATGGTCTTGGCAGGGCAGTTGTGTTTGGCAGGCGATTTTATTTATTCTAATGCATATCGTACCTAGGGCTCTCTACAAACGGAACATCTTATCAGAGCGTGATGGTGCACCGCATGTTCTTAATGCAAATATGCGTATGAACAGAAACGTGACATACTTCCAATACACTTTATGCAAAATAGTTCATGTAACATATGAATTAAAAAGTTATAATCTGCTGAATGGGGTTGGGGTTGATTGCAGGGCTTGTGTCTGTGTCATCCTGAGCAATGCTGCGGTGGCTGGGTCAGTCCCAGGTATTAGAGAGACAAAGAGGGTGAAGTAATAGCTTTTACTGGGCCAGTTTCAGTTGCTGAGTGAGAGAAGCTTTCGAGCTTACCGGCAGCTCCTCTACCAGGCTGGGAAATTTAGGGCTTGTCTTGACCGGTGTGCTGCGGTGCTTCAGACACGACTTACACCAGCGGGCGGGTTTCTCCTTTCAGTGCCCCCATGGGGGCTGGGTCAGTGACATTGCGCTGCTCAGGAGTGTCCTTTCGTCACAGCCCTGAGCGATGCAGCTACACCACCAGAGGTCTGTTGTGTAGACCTGGTCTCATTTTCTGGTGCAGACCAGACTTCCGGGGCTCACAGCTAAATACCAGATGGAACGGATTACTTAGCATGAGTAATTACCAGACATTTCAAGGAGTGGTGGCCCATTAACACCATCCAGTCAGAGGAAGGACAGGCGGGGGGGGGTTGGGTCAGGGAGCAGCTTGCTGTAATCATGTCTAGCAAAGTTATGAATTTCAGCTCCTCGGACGGTCTTTGGAAAGTGTGGCCCAGGCTTCCTTCGAGGATGAGGCCCCTGGATTTACGGCTGGTATGACCACAATCTACAAACCTGTAATGACCTTCCCCTCCCCACGCTTCCTGTCTCCCTACCACTGTTGGGTGTTAACGGTGACGGTAAAGATGGCCAGGTGTTACTTCACCTTGAAGGATGTCGCAGTGCTCTAGCACTGCAGAGATTAACAAAGTCATTTGGTCATGAGCTTCTGTGGGTAAAACCCGCTTCCTCAGATGCACAACTGGAGAGGGAAAACAGAGTCCAGCGTTTATGTAGTAGGGAGGAGCGGGGGAAGAGTTACCGGTCACTACCAGGACCAGGTAATGAAGCATGAAGACATTGTGCTAAACAGTCCAACCCACCTTGTATTTAGCTACGATGCTCTGAATCAGTCTCCCAAGAGCTTGCCTCTCTCCCTTATAGCAATTGGTCCAGTATATGATTTTACCTCATCCACCTTTTCTCTCATTTTGAGGAGGTCATTCAATCCCCCAGGGCCTGTTTACCCATTGCTAAAATAAAGGCAGTGACACTCATGCACCTTGCAATGCTTGGAGGCTTGGTTAGGAGTGAAATGTATGTCAGGGAGCAGGGTTGCCGCTAACTGTTTCCGTCCATGGGCAGAATAAATTTTGTTATGTGCGCTGCGGCATTGCACAGGTGTGTACCACGAATAGAAACACATGTTGCCCACTGAGGGCAGCTGCGGACGCTCCACTAATCAGCCAGCGGCACCCGAGTCTGTCCTGGGTGGCTGCCCAAGTGCTCAGTTTACAGGGAACACTGCTCAGAAGCAGATTATTCTGTAATTGTCTTTTTCAGGGTTTCTTGCACTTTTTCCTGGCCACTCTCAAAGGCTGGACGTTGAACTAGACGACCCGATGCTCTGATACACCAATGCCTTTGTTCCTAACAAATACTTGTAAAAATGCTTTGTAAACCTCTGATTAAAGAGCTGTATGCATGGCAAGTGGTTAGTTTGGGGGACTTTTTTAAGCTATGGGATTCATGTAACTAGAAATGAGAAGACCCCTGGAGCAATGTAATGTAGTGATTTTATATTGTACAACAGACAGAAATCATCATGATGACAGAGGAGAAAATCAAATCAAGTGGACTTTTTTGAAGTGTAAACATATAAGACTATTAAGGATGTGATCTTGAGTTAATCCCAAGATGTAAATTCACTTAATACGAAACATAGCTCATCTTAAGGGGAAAAGAATAGGCCGCAGCTGTGGTGAGAGAGGCTGGCATTCCCCAAGGAGGGATGATTTGCATTGCTGACAGCCACCCTGGGAATACACATTTTTAAGTGGTTTCTTCTGCATCTCCTTTTACCTTCAGCTGGTGAGAAGGTTGGAGTGATTTTTATGTTGTTGTTGTTGTTGTTGTTGTTGTTTTTTTTGGTCTGAGTGAAACCAAAGGAAGAAAGCCGGCTTTATCGGAATGGGAGCCCTGGAGCGACAAAGACACACTGCTGCCTGGTAGAAACTGCATGGCTTTCGCTTGCGGCAAGCTTGGTATATTGTTCATGTGAGCAGGAGGATCCTGGTCCCCAGGTGTTAATGGGAATCCCAGCAGCACCTCTGCTCCAGATGTTGAAGGCTAACTGAGATAAATGCCAGCTCTGTTCTGTTTACACATTTAAACAGAATTCATTAGCTTCACACTAGGGACCAGGAGATGCTATTTCCCACCCCAGACCATCCATGCTGCACCTGTTAACTCCTTCATTGCTAACAAAGCAAACCAGCAGTTGTCTGGCACTTTAAAGACTAACAAAATAAACTACTGAATTATAAATTATTTAATTATTGATTTAATGAATTATTATTAAATAAATAATTTCGTTAGTCTTTAAAGGGCTACCTGACTGCTGGTTCATTTTGTTAGAATACAGACGAACATGGCTACTTCTCTGTTACCCCTTCGATGCAGTTACTCTTTCATCTACCTGAGTATTTTCATGCTGGTCATTATGCTTGTTAAAAATAAAAGTTATTTAGAACTCCGCACCATTTGGGGTTTCACACCATGCACAGAGCACAAAGCCAAGGACTTCGATTTTCACAAGCAGAAGAGGCACTAGCTCAAGCTTCACTGTAGGTTTTAGATTTTCAAGGCTGAAAGGAACCATTGTGATAATTTGGTCCGACTCCCTGTGTACAACAGGCCTGAGAAATCCACCACAACAAGTCCTAGAGCAGAGCTTGTAGGAAAATATCCAACCTTGGTTTCAAAAAGTGCCAGTGGTGGAGACTCCACTTCCACCCTGGGTAAATTGTTCTTACACTCACCATTACACAAGTTACACTCATCATTACATCTCATACCCAGTCTGCATGGTCTAGCTTCAGCTGTGAGACACTGCAGAATGTTAGACCGTTCTCAGCTGGAGAGCAAAGCCCCTGATTAAAGATTTGCTCCCCAGGAAGATACATACAGACTGCAACTCAGCCACCCCTGGGCTGTCTTGACACGTGGAGACCTTTGAATCTATCACTTTAAGGCAGGTTTTCTAATCCTTTAGTCATTCGCTGAACCCTCTCCAATTTATTAGCATGCTCCTTGAATTGTTGGCACCAGAACGGGATGCAATATTCCAGCAGTGATCACATAAGTGCAAATATAGTGGTAGAATAATCTCTCCACTCCCGTTTGATACTCCCCTGTTTATGCCTCCCAGGATGGCAGTAACTTGTGGGGCTGCATTATCACACTGGGAGCTGACATTCAGCCAGTTATCCCCTATGATCCCCAGCTTTTTCTTCAGAGTCCCTGCTTCTCAGGACAGAGTCCCCCCTCCATCAAGCACGGCCTGCTTCTTTGTTCCCAGTGACACACAGTTATATTTAATCCTATTAAAACATGTGGTGTTTGCTGGTGCCCAGTTTACTAAGCACTGCAGATTGCTCTGAATCAGTGATGTCACCCCGTCATTATTTGCCACTTCCACCATTCATGTGTGTGATCTGTAAACTTTATCTGTCACGATTTCATGTCTTCTTCCAGATCTCTGATGTGAACTGCTGTATGTTACAGAGCCGATCTCTGAGGAACCCCACCGGAAACACCCCCGCACAACAATCCCCAGTTACAAGTACATTGTGAGACACATCAGTGAGCCAGTATTTAACCCACATAATGTCTCGCTGTATTCATTTTGTAGCATTCTGATTTTTTAAGACAGGGCCAGATTTGCCAGCATGCCATGGCCGCTGTGTGCCTTGCCCATGACAGAAAACAGCCAGAAACCCAGTTTATCTGGCCAGAGAAAAGGAGGTCGGGTATTGTGACAGAGGCCCAAAGCAGTCTGGGTAGGGGTGAATCAGGACTCTGCTCCCTTAAGCCACTTGTACACCCTGGCAATTCCATGGACTTTGCTGGACCTGCTCGAGATTTACATAGATGGGAGTGCAATCAGAATTAGGCCCTAAGGGACTGGTTTTCAACTGTCTCCTCTCAAGACTTGGGATTTGACATCTTCAAAAAGCAAGAAGTAGTTAATTCAAATAAGCAACTTTTTAATCAAGGGCAGAAACTGCAAGTGTAAGAGCCAAGCAATGTGGAAATGAGTACACGCAGGGTAAAGAGACCAACCCTTCCCTTTGCAGTCATTCCCTTCCTTTGTATTTCATCTTCCTAGGACCCATGACCCAGGATCCCATCAACTTCCACCATGCAAATTAAACCCGAATATTCTTCTGTACAAAAGCTGTTCCAATATATTCTATAGAATTGTCTTCAGCAGCAAAGCGTTTGAGTCCTGCAGCTGAGAGAATAGCTCAATAAAGAACACGCTCACACAGCTCGATCTGTGTTGTTATTGCCATTGTACCACAGGTACCCGCTACCAACAGACAAACTGAACTATGGGGCACCCAGGGGCTCATTTCACACAGTCATCTTTTGTGTGAGCTTTAAATTACAGCTGTATTATGCAAATCCTTGGTGTTGGTGGCAGAATTAGTTTTCATTAGCCAGAGGCCGGCCTCAGACTTAGGAAAATCTTAGTGCATCTCTCGCTCTCATGAGTGATTTATATTTAATAATTATTTTCAGCAAAAATATAATAATGAAGTGGCGCGTAAGAAGTTCTAAATTTCACAGGAGGTTTATTAAAACCTCTGTATCTCACTTATGAAACAGCATATCGTCTTCAGTCTGTGAAAGCCTGTAGTGCCTAAAAATTTGCAGGGATCATCAACAGCTCCTCCTCAAGCCTCAACTCGTCGGGCATAGAATACTCTTTGAAAGTAAGACCAGTACCCCGCTGTTTCCGATTACTCACATGGGCACATAGATTACATATACCTGAATACGTACACTGGACTAGATAGTCAGATGCAGAGGTGCCGGAACTATAGGCGCACCGCTGGCTTGAACGGGTTTCCATTACGTACAGGATTTGCAGCTTAATTCAGTGGCTGCCCAGCACCCCCATTATAAAATTGTTCCAGCACTCCTGTTTAGATGGTGTAAATCAGCACAGGTCAATGGAGTTTAACGGAACTCTGCTGAATTACCCCAATTGAAGATCTAATGTCTGTCTGAATTAAAGATTTCCTGCATTCTGCTGAGTGTCGCCAACCTCGAAATACTATAAGAACATAAGAACATAAGAATGGCCATACTGGGTCAGACCAAAGGTCCATCAAGCCCAGCATCCCATCTGCCGACGGTGGCCAATGCCAGGCGCCCCAGAGAAGGAGAACAGAAGACAAGTGATTTATCTCCTGCCATCCATCTCCTGCCCTTGTTATGAAGGCTAGGGCACCATACTTTATCCCTGGCTAATAGCCATTTATGGACCTGACCTGCAAAAATTTATCAAGCTCTTTTTTAAACCCTAATAGAGTCCTGGCCTTCACAGCCGCCTCGGGCAAGGAGTTCCACAGGTTGACTGTGCGCTGTGTGAAGAAAAATTTCCTTTTATTAGTTTTGAACCCACTACCCATCAATTTCATTTGGTGTCCCCTAGTTCTTGTATTATGGGAAAAGGTAAATAATTTTTCTATATTCACTTTCTCCACACCATTCATGATTTTATATATCTCTATCATATCGCCCCTCAATCGCCTCTTTTCCAAACTGAAGAGTCCCAGTCTCTCTAGCCTCTCCCCATATGGGACCCGCTCCAAGCCCCTAATCATCTTAGTCGCCCTTTTCTGAACCTTTTCTAATGCCAATATATCTTTTTTGAGGTGAGGAGACCACATCTGCACGCAGTACTCGAGATGTGGGCGTACCATAGTTTTATATAGGGGAAGTATGATATCTTTTGTCTTATTATCGATCCCTTTTTTAATAATTCCTAACATCCTATTTGCCTTACTAACTGCCGCTGCACACTGCGTGGATGTCTTCAGAGAACTATCCACTATAACTCCAAGATCCCTTTCCTGATCTGTCGTAGCTAAATTTGACCCCATCATGTAGTACGTGTAATTTGGGTTATTTTTTCCAACATGCATTACCTTACACTTACCCACATTAAATTTCATTTGCCATTTTGCTGCCCAATCACTCAGTTTGCTGAGATCTTTTTGTAGTTCTTCACAATCCCTTTTGGTTTTGACTGTCCTGAACAACTTGGTGTCATCTGCAAACTTTGCCACCTCACTGCTTACCTCATTTTCCAGATCATTGATGAACAAGTTGAACAGGATCGGTCCCAGGACTGAGCCCTGGGGAACACCACTAGTTACCCCCCTCCATTGTGAAAATTTACCATTTATTCCCACCCTTTGTTTTCTGTCTTTTAACCAATTCCCGATCCATGAAAGGATCTTTCCTCCTATCCCATGACCACCTAATTTACATAAAAGCCTTTGGTGTGGGACCGTGTCAAAGGCTTTCTGGAAATCTAGGTATATTATGTCCACTGGGTGCCCCTTGTCCGCATGTTTATTAACCCCTTCAAAGAATTCTAATAGATTAGACAGACACGACTTCCCTCTGCAGAAACCATGCTGACTTTTGCCCAACAATTCGTGCTCTTCTATGTGCCTTGCAATTTTACTCTTTACTAGTGTTTCTACTAATTTGCCTGGTACTGATGTTAAACTTATCGGTCTATAATTGCCAGGATCTCCTCTACAGCCTTTTTTAAATATTGGTGTTATATTGGCCGTCTTCCAGTCATTTGGTACCAAAGTGGATTTAAAGGATAGGTTACAAACCACTGTTAATAACTCCGCAATTTCACATTTGAGTTCTTTCAGAACCCTTGGGTGAATGCCATCTGGTCCTGGAGACTTGTTACTATTCAGCTTATCAATTAATTCCAAAACCTCCTCTAATGTCACTTCAATCTGAGTGAGTTCCTCAGATTTGTCGCCTAAAAAGGCTGGCTCAGATTTAGGAACCTCTGTAACATCTTCAGCCGTGAAGACTGAAGCAAAGAAATCATTTAATCGCTCCGCAATGGCACTGTCTTCCTTGATCGCTCCTTTTATATCTTTATCATCCAAGGGCCCCACTGCTTTTTTAGCAGGCTTCCTGCTTCTAATGTATTTAAAAAACATTTTACTATTGTTTTTTGAATTTTTGGCTAGCTGTTCCTCAAACTCTTTTTTGGCTTTTCTTACTACATTATGACAGTTAATTTGGGAGTGTTTATGTTCCTTTCTATTTTCCTCACTAGGATTTGACTTCCACTTTTTAAAAGCTGCCCTTTTCTCTCTCACTGCCTTTTTAACATGGCTGTTTAGCCATGGTGGTTCTTTGTTAGGTCTCTTACTGTGTTTTTTTATTTGGGGTATACATTTAAGTTGGGCCTCTAGTATGGTGTCTTTAAACAGTTTCCATGCAGCTTCCAGGGATTTTAGTTTAATTACTCTACCTTTTAGTTTCTGTTTAACTAGCTTCCTCATTTTAGTGTAATTCCCCTTTTTGAAATTAAATGCCAGAGTGTTTGACCGCTGCGGTGTTCTTCCCAACACAGGAATATTAAAAGTTATTATATTGTGGTCACTATTTCCAAGCGGTCCAGTAACAGTTACCTCTTGGACCTGATCCTGCGTTCCAGTCAAGACTAGATCGAGAATCGACTCTCCCCTTGTGGGTTCCTGTACTAGCTGCTCCAAGAAGCAGTCATTTAAGGCATCAAGAAATTTAATCTCTGAATCCCGTCCTGAGGTGACATGCACCCAATCAATATGGGGATAATTGAAATCTCCTATTATTACTGTGTTTTTTATTTTGATAGCCTCTCTAATCTCCCTCATCATTTCAGCATCACTATCACTGTCCTGGTTAGGTGGTCGGTAATATATTCCTAATGCCATATTCATATTAGAGGAATGAATTGTTATCCATAATGATTCTATGGAACATTTTGATTCCTTTAGGATTTTTACTTCATTTGATTCTATATTATCCTTCACATATAGTACCACTCCGCCACCCGCACGACCTGTTCTGTCTTTCCGATATAATTTATATCCCGGTATGATAGTGTCCCACTGATTGTCCTCATTCCACCATGTTTCTGAGATGCCTATTATGTCAACTTCCTCCTTTGATATGAGGTACTCCAGTTCACCCATCTTATTAGACAGACTCCTAGCATTAGTGTAAAAGCATGTTAGAAAACTACCACTATTTATATGTCCGCCTTTCACAGACGTGGTGGATTTTTTTATGCACGATTGTTTCACATCTGATCTTGCCCATATATTATTTCCCACGTTCCCTATCTGACTAACTTCTAGGGAATCCCTGTCTATGGAGCCTCGTGTAAGAGAAGTCTCCGTCCGATCCAGGTGCTCCCCCGCACCAATCGGCTTTCCCCCACCTCTTAGTTTAAAAACTGCTCTATGTCCTTTTTAATGTTTAATGCCAGCAGTCTGGATCCACCTTGATTTAGGTGGAGCCCATCCTTCCTGTATAGGCTCCCCCTACCCCAAAAGTGTCCCCAGTTCCTAATAAATCTAAACCCCTCTTCCCTACACCATCGTCTCATCCACGCATTGAGACTCTGAAGTTCTGCCTGTCTATCTGGCCCTGCGCGTGGAACTGGAAGCATTTCAGAGAATGCCACCAAAGATGTTCTGGATTTCAGTCTCCTTCCTAGTAACCTAAATTTGGCCTCCAGAACATCTCTTCTACCCTTCCCTATGTCATTGGTACCAACATGTACCACGACGACCGGCTCCTCCCCAGCACTGCCCATAAGTCTGTCTAGATGCCTCGAGAGATCCGCAACCTTCGCACCAGGCAGGCAAGTCACCATACGGTTCTCCCGGTCATCACAAACCCAACTATCTATATTTCTAATGATGGAATCCCCCACTACTAAAACCTGCTTCTTCCTAACACCCTATTCTTCTCCTTTGTGCTGTTGTGGATTATTTCTGGAAGAAATTCCAAGTTTCACAAAAGAGAAAAAACTAGCTTTCCTCTACCCATGAGTATTTTTAATTGTATACTGTTTACTGTTACATAAGTAACTGCTCCACAATTAAGCTTGTGGTGTTATTTCCATTTAAAATGGGACTGCTTTTCTTTCTTTTCCTTTCTTTCTTTCTTTCTTTCTTTCTTTCTTTTCGATTGATAGCAGAAAGCAAGAGAATGTGTGTATATTGGCAGAGTAGAATTCTACTGAACTGCACACTTGACATGTACGTGGAGCTAAGGGTTAGTAAAGGTTTTGCAAAGCACACATGTCTGCATTTTGTATTATTATCTTGAAGTATTTTAGCTGTATTAATTTGCTAAAGGAAGAAGACTTTGTGTGCCAAATAACCCTCTGCATAGCCAGTATTTTTCTTTGTTATTATTCTTGGTGTTCAAGAGGAAGACACAGAAATTAAATACTCTTTAAAGTCACATCTGATTATGATTTAAGCAAAGGAAAAACAAACTGCTCAGAGATGCTGCACATTGTTTTTCTTATCACTGGAGCAGGATATTTTGGATGACATGGTAAGTGATATATACTTTCCATGTAAATAATGTGATTAAATATTCACAAATGATGGATGTACCCAGGAAAAGTGTCTCTCCAGGGGCCAGATTCTGTTTACGGTGCTACAACCCAGAGGACTGCTGTCAAAGTCAATGGAGTCACAGTGATGGAAAGCCAGAGACCTGTGTATAGGCTACAGGAATTTACCGCATAAATGAATAATACAGTATCAACACATTAAAGAGTTCCTCAGTTAGCATAAACCAACACAGCTTCACTGACTTCAGCTGAGATACTCTGATTTACACCAATGGAGAATCTATGACAGATATGCAAGCACTAAAACACATGTGATGCTGAAGCACTTTAGAAGTGAGTATCGCTATATATTGTCTAGTCTTGGAGTGTATCTTAGATGAAATGAAAATGTGGTCCTGTAGCCCTTAAAAAACTAACTGTAATTTATTAGGTGATGAGCTTTCATGGGACAGACCCACTTCAGATCTGGAAAATCCTGAAAAATGCATTATAGCTGAATCTCAGCTTAACTTCTGGTGAGCAAGTACTCATACCCCAGTATTACCAGTGCGTGACATAACTTCGGATCGCTAAGTAGAAGACCCCAAAGGCTAGAATGGTAAAGCTGGCTGGGGATTTTTCATAGGAAAACTGCTAGTTCACTGCATATGAAACTTCTCATGGACATGTGCTACACTCAAAACCACTTCCCTGGGGAAGGTAACTTGAATGGAATATCTGTTCAGAGAAAGAGAAAGAGCAATCCACCACAGAAGAACCATGGCCCATCAGCTACAGCAGGGGTGCACAAGGTGGGGTGTGGGCCCCCTGCGGGGGTGACATTTTTGTAAGGAAAGCACAGCATGATCATCAGCCGCTGGGTCTCAGGCTCGCCCCTCTCATTACAAATGTAGAACTATGTTACTGTTTTTATGTCGGTGTATTCACCTTTATATACCACTTAACAGTTTTAACATTCTACAGCCTTATTTTCTCATTCATGCCAAACGTTCTTTTTTATATAAACATAACGGAAATTTCTGTCAGTCTCGATTACGTCAGGGTGTGAGCTGCTAATTGCAGGAACGAAAAGTGGGGCCCAGCATAAAAAGTTTGCTCACCCCGGAGGTAGAGCATTTCCTTGGGTCACTCCCATTTTAGATGACTCTCCAAACCACTGGCCCATTTTGGGATGGGACTCACTCCCTCTGATTTTGTGCACACGTGGGCACACAGAGAGAGAGAGAGAGTGAAAGGACTCCTTTTTGCCCCAGTGCAGAACAAAAGCAAACGCAGTAGCTGTTGGGGTCAGCTTTCAGGCGCATTACTAGGATGTGGGAAAGGGGAGGAAGCGTGGCACGGCAGAGATGTGGAGGGGGGACTCGGGACAAGGGCGCGCTGCAGGTCAGCCCTGGCAGAGACTTTCAGGGGGTGCTGGTGATCTGGAATAAGGAGCAAGCCGAAGCGGTGTGGGAGCCCAGGGTTGGACTAACAGGGTGCCACAGGTAAGGAGAGAGGTACTTCAATGAGAGGGGCACAAGGACAGGAGGGGGGCCACACAGTGGAGTTCCCTGAGCTCCCCCTGCTCAACTTCAACCTGCCAATTTCTCCCTCACCTGTTCTCCTCTTCCAGGGGAAGGCAGAGCCCAGCCGGGTGAGGCCTTCCTGCCTCGCCTGAGAACACGCAGCAAGGCGCTACCAAAGTCCCCGCGGCCTGGGCGGGAGCTACCACTGCCCCGACATCGCAGCCCTGCCCGTGAATGCTCTCAGCATCCCTCTACCCCCGGGCGAGACTCTGGCTGGTGTTTACCGCCCAGAGGGTCTGTCTGCGCGTCCGGCCTCACCCCAGCACCCCGCTGCGTCTCATTCCGCCTCCCTCCGCAGAGTCAGGCCCTGCTCCGAGCCCCCAGTACTGGGGGCTTGGCCAGTGTTTCTGCCTGGGAGGGGAAGAGCTGCCCAGGGACCAACTGAGGGCACTTCCCAGGCTGGGACAACCTCCCCAGCGGGGCGGCGGGGGCTGCTGCTGCTCAGACCGCTGCAGAACACACCGCCGTCCTGCCCGAGCCCGAGCCCGAGCCCGGCCGGGCTGATGCAGCTGCAGGGCGGGAGGCTCCCGAGCCGCGTTAGCACAGGCAGTGCCGCCAGCCCGAGCCGCAGCGCCCTTCGCTCCCCACCCTCGCTCCGGAGCCGCTGGGCCAGGGCTGGGGCCGCAGGCGGGACGTGCCGCCGGGAGGGTCCAGGCGCAGCGGGCGAGGCTGCCTCGGGGCCCTCGGGGGAACGGCCGCTTCCCGCCTGGGCCGCCCGCCGCCTCCGCTAGCGCCTCCCCGGCTGCCCGCCCCAGCCGCGGCGAGAGACGCGCGCGGGCTTCGCCTTCCCGCGGAGCTCCGCCCGAGCTTCTCCCGCTGCCCGGCCCGGCCCGGCGGCTGCCGCCACGAGCCCCTACGCCCGCCCCGCCCCGCCCCGCGCGGGCGCCCCACTCACCCACGCACTCGTTGGCCTCGCGCGCCGTGGCGCGCTGCCAGGGCCGGTCGCAGTGGAAGGGCTTGCAGCGGTCGCACTCGGGCCCGGCCGTGTTGTGCTTGCAGTCGCAGGCCAGGCCGGCGTCGCGGTCGCGCAGGCAGCGGGCGGCGTGGCCGTTGCACTTGCAGCGGCCGCCGACCTGCAGGTCGGAGACGGCGTAGAAGTAGGAGTCGCGGGCCAGCTCGGAGTCGTCCTCGCTCTCGCGGCCCAGCGCGTGCAGGCGGCTGAAGACCACGCGGATGTCGGTGGCCGTGACCCAGTCCTGCAGCACGGGCGAGCTGTCGAAGTCGTGCGCCGAGGGCCGGCCGTCCAGCGTGCTGAAGGCGATGAGGCCGCCGGCCAGCGGGCGCAGCGCCGTGTGCGCGTCGGAGCAGAGCGCCTCCTGCTCGTTCTGCTTGGAGACGGCGGCGCGGCCGGGCCGGCCGTACACCTGGCGGCACTGGGCCGAGTAGAACTGGAAGGGCGTCCAGCTGCGCCCGTAGTCCATGGACTTGTAGATGGCCACGGACTCGGGGCGCGGCGAGCAGAACTGCAGGCTCACGTAGGTCACCTCGAACTTCTTGCCCAGCGCCAGCGAGAGCGTCACGTTGTGCGGCTGCGGCGGCGGCGCCAGCGCCTCGGAGCGCCAGCAGGTCAGGTTGTGCGGGTTGTTGAGGTCGGTCAGGAAGGCGGCCGGGTGCGCCCGCCGCGGGTCCGAGGCGTTGCAGAGGTGGCAGCTGCGCAGCCGCTCCTCGCCGCGCTCGGTCAGGACGCAGTAGCGCGCCGGCGGGCGGCCGCAGGTGCTGGACGCCTTCACCTCCCTGCCGAAGGCGGCGTTGACGAAGTCGGGGATGCAGCGCCGCGCCTGGCCCTGCTCGTCGTAGCACGGGTCGGGCTGCGCCGCCTGCCCCGCGAAGAGGCTCAGGCCGCGGGCGCCGCCCGCCAGGCACCACACGGAGGCCAGCGTGGCCACCAGCCGCCAGCTCGGCCCGGGCATCCTGGGCGCGCCGCCTCCGAGGGGGCCCTGGCAAACACAGAGACAAGCGGGAGGGTCAGGTCGGGCCGGGCCGGGCCGAGAGCGCGGGGCCCGGGGAAGCCGCCCGCCCCTCCCTCCCTCCAGCGCCCGACGGCCGGGACGCACCTTCCCCGCCAGCGGAAAGTTCCCGGAGCTCCCGGGCACGGCGGCGCGGGCGCCCCCAGCGCGGAGCCCCGCGGGGTGGGAGCGCGGGAGGCTGCGGGACGCGCGGCTCAGAGCTCCCGGCGCGGTCCCATCCTCAGCCCGCAGCGTGGCCGGCCTGGGTCCGCCCCTGCCCGCTCCGCTCCGCGCCCAGAGCCGGAGTGACGCGCGCAGCTCCGCCGGGGCGGGAGGTCATCTCACAGGAGTCCCCGCCGCCCGCCGGGGAGCCCGGCCACGCAGCCCGGGCAGGGCGGGGGCGGGGCGGGGCGGGCCGGGGCGGGCCGGGGGGCGGGCAGAGCCGCTGCCTCCTAGCGAGGGGCGGCGGCACAGCGGGGCGGCCGCTCGGGTGCGCAGCGCCGGCTGATGGGCGACTTCTCCGGCCGCGCCCCAGGCCCGGCGGCGAGCAGCGCGGGGGGGGGGAGGGGAGGGGAGGGGAGTCCCGCTCCCCGCACCGCCCGCGGGGGCCCCGGGACACGTGCGGGGGGGGACGGTGCTGGGTCCCCCGGCCGTGAGCTCCTGGCCAGGCCCACCACTTGCCTCCGGGCCAAGCGGGGTCCCGCGAGAGGCGCAGCCGGGTCTGCCCGGGAAGCGAGGGCGGGGGGCCGGGTCCCAGCAGCCCGGGCCCGTGGGAAGAGGGCTCTGGGGAAAGCTGGAGCGGGATCGGGCCCCTCTGAGCCCCGCCGCCCGGCCGCTCTGGGCTCGCTCGGGCCCTTTTCCCTCCGGCAGGGGCGCGGGATCGGGCTCTTGCCTCTCAGGCGGCGCTGCCCCGGGGCGGGGGCGGCTCCCAAGGCAGCGAGCCGAGGCAAACGTGTCCGCGGGAGCGAGCAGCCTCCCAGCGTCCCACCGCCCAGCTGCGCTCCGGGGGGAAGGCCCCCAGCGCCGGGCCGGCCTGCCCGAAAGCGGCCGTGTCTCCACAGCCCGCAACCCGCGGACCCGCCCCCGGCGCACAGGTGGAGGGCTGGGGCGGGCCGAGCCGAGCCCAGCTGCTGGGACCCGGCCTGGCCCGCGCGGGCTGCTCCCGGAGGCGCCCCTGACGCTGGGAGCGGGGCGAGCGGGGTCCACGTGTCCGCCCAGGGATGCGGCCCGAGCGCGCTGGCCCGGCTCGCTCGCCCCCAAGCCGGGAGGCCGCAGGCGAGGCGTCCGGGTGGGGCCGGGCTGCACCTGTGCCCCGCGCCGAGAGAAGCGAGGGGAAGCGGCGGGAGGGGTGCCTCGCCTGCGGGCTCTTCGGTCCGGGCTGGGAGACGCGCTGGCGCCGGAGGAAAGCCCTGGGAGGTCCCTGCCGAGCCCCGCACGTTGTCCCCACGGCTGTGCGTGGGCTGACCCCGCTCCACCGCCCCTGCTCGCTCCGGGCAGAGCCGCTGCCGGGCTGGGAGCGGGGCGTGGGGCGAGCTGCCCGGGCCTGTCCCTGGGTCGCGCTCACGAGTGACAGGTGGCTCCGGGGCTCCCCACCCTCCCTTGGCTGAGCGGAACCAGCCTGTCCTCCGGGCGCAGGCCAGGGCTCCAGCCGGGGCGCTCCGGGCTCCCTTGGGAGCGCGCAGGCCGGGATCGGCTGAGGCGCGGGGTGCCAAGCCCCACGGCCCGCTCCTTGCCGCGCGGCCGGGGGTCCAGGCCTGATGCCGGGCAGCCCGCGGCTCTGAGCGCCCGGGATCCGGCCGGATGTGCGCCGCGGCTCGGCTCTCCGCAGGCTGCCCCGGGCCCTGCAAGCGGCGCGGTGCCCGGCACGGCTCGGGGGTGGGAACCGCCCTTTGAATGCCCGGCCGCGGGCTGAGCACAAGGGCTGCCGCCCATTGAACCGGGGCCTGGTCAATCCGCTCCCGCTCCCGCTCTGCCCCGCGGGGTGAGTCTTTGCTAGTGCAGCCTCTCCCCGCGGGCGGGCGCATCCTTAACTCTGTCCCGGGCGCCCTGACCTCCGGCTCCGGGCAGCATTCCAGGAGCCTCGCCCAGGGGATCTACGGAGATGGGTCCGGCCCCCGCGGAGCCCATTGCAGAGCAGGCGCAGCGGCAGGGTCCGGGGGGGGGGGGAGGTTACACTGGCCTCTCTCACCCCACTTGTTAAAACGGAGCATCTCCCAACGCAGGGGCGGGGCGGGGGGAGCCGATTTCAGCGCGTGGGAAGAAGAGGGGGCGGGTGGGGGCGAGCCGACCCCAGGTCCCCTCTCCAGGCTGGAGCGAATTCTCAGGCGGGCTCCCCGGGCTCGTCCCGAAGGGACTCGGGTTCAGGTTCTGCAGAAGGGAGGGAGGCTCGGGGCTACCCCCCGACCCGACCCGATGGTGTGAATGGGCCACGGGCTGGGGGGGGCCGCGCTTCGGCAGAGCGGCTCCGGCATTCACCCGCGGCGCCAGAGCAGTTCCTTCGACGGAGCCCCCGAGCTCGCCCAGACTCCGTGTCCCGTGTCCCCGAGTCTCCCCACATCCTCCCGCGGGGCGAATGTCCCGCACCGGGGCTGTGAGAAGCCCGGCGAGGCGCGGGGAGACACGGCACGTGTAACCGCGGGCGGGCCGGGTCTCTCGCGTGTGCGGCTTTGACACGCGCGGCGAGCTGGGGCGTGTTACCCCGGGGCCGCCCGGCGGGCCGCGGCTGGGGCTCCACGGGCCGGGGCTGGGGCTGGGGCCGGGGCTGTGCAGACCAGCTGGATCCGCGCGGAGCTCGGGCACTAATAACCCCGCCGGCAGCCGCGGCCCCTCCCGGCCACGTGTGACGCCTGCGGGGGACGCTTTCCCCTGGCTGCTCCGCGCCAGCCCGGCGCTTCCGAGCGACCCCTCGGCGCGGCTGGGAAGGCGCAGCGGCCGCGGGCCCGGAGCGCCCCGGCTGGGAACCGGCTCGCGCGAGCGATCGCCCCGGGGGCAGGGGCGCGGCTGGCCCCCGGCGCTGCGCTGGGCTCTGCAGGGCACGCGTGAGCTGTTCAGCCCGGGCAGCGCTCTCCCCACGGCCCCGAGCCCGCGGGGATGGGGACGGGATCGGGATCCCGGGCCAGCGTGGGAGGCGACGGGCCCCTCGCTGCAAAAGTAAGTCCCGCAGCCAGGGGGCCCGATCCTGCGGGCTCTCACCCCACGGAGGGGCCTCGCGCCTCACTGGGGCCCGGCACCTACACCTCTGCCCGGCCCCGGCCCCGGCCCCGGCCCCGGCCCTGGCTGGACCCTGAATGCGCGTCTTCCGCCCCAGCGCTAACGCGGGCAGCGAAGGGGCAGGAGCGTTTAGAACAGCGCAGGCGAGCTCGGGCCCGAGGGCCGCATCCGGCCCGCCCAGCGCTGCGATCCGGCCCGCGGGCTGCGTCTCACCCGCCTAACAGCTGCAGGCCCCGGGAGCTGCCAGGAACCCCAGAGAGGGGCCAGGCAGAACCGGCGCCCTTTAGATGGCCGCTATTTATAGGCCTCCCAGGCCCCCTGGCCACCGCATGGGGCTCCGGGGCCCCTTTACAAGCGCGCAGGTCCCGCCCCGTCCCCCGGCAGTGCGCGTAGCTAGCCCGAGGGCCAGATGTGGCCCACCCGCCTCTTGTGCCGGCCCCCTGCGATGACGGCGCCTTTCCCAGGCACCAGAAACGTGCAGCCCCTGACACCTCTCGGACCGCTGCGATCGGCGGGGATCGACACTTCCGCGGCAGAGCCCGGGCGGAGTCCCCGCTGCCCCGCACGTAAGGGGGCCGCAGCACCCTCGGCGGCGGGGTGCGCTGGTTCGGCGGCCGGGCGCTCACGGCCAGACCCCGCGTGTTTACACTCCGCCGGCTCGTGCTCCTCCGCGCGCGGACCTGAACCGACCCGGGCGTCCTGGGCCGGCTGCCAGCGCACAGCTGGGCGGCCCGGGCAAAGAACAGTCGCTGCCCCCGGCCCGGCCCGGCCCGGCTCGGCTCTGCCTGCCGGCCGTGCTTTCAGGGGCCAGCCCGGGGTCTCCCAGGCCAGACGCCTCCCCGTGGAGCGCGCACTGCGGCGGGTGCGCTGCCTCGTCGCGGCTGCTTTTCAGATGGCCCTGGAGGGCCCTGGATCAGTGCAGCGAACCCTGTGACACGAGTGGCTTGCAGGGCCCAGGGCCAGCCGGAACAGGGGCTGACTCCGCCCCGCTTGCCAGAGGAAGGGCCCGCTGGGTCTCGAGACGGAGCCCGACGAAGGCTTTGAGGCAAGTCTGCGCTGGAGGGGATTGGAAAGCAGGAGGGCGGGACGGTCAGGGCCTGTTGATGTGGCTGTGCCCTTCCCCCCCAAGGGTCTGATTTTCACATCATCTGGATACGTGTAGCTCTCCCCAGCAATGGCCTGAACTGGGCTGACCTTCCCGGAGGTTTGCTTAGGGACAGAACAATGTTTGTCTTGTCCAAACACCATGAATTACTCCGCGCTCCATGACCAGTCCCACAATCAACCGATACAAACAACGGGCACAATTAGGGGAGCCCTTTTAGAAGAGGGAAAACAAGATAGAATAATAAAGTGTAGTGAAAGGGAGAGGCCGACTCAACCCAGCCCCCACGGCTGCGCTGAGAAAGGGGTGTCTGTGTCCAGAGCCCTGGACACAGACAAGTGAGTTTGCTAATATATGGCAGGGCTTTCAAAAGAGTTGGGTGGCCAAATCCTCGTTCATTTCACTGGAGTTTTGGAAACCCAGGAGATCGGTGGGAATCTCTTCCTCAGAGGGGAAAACATAGGATGAAATCTTGGCCCCAGTGAGGTCAATAGGCCAAGATTTCACCCAGAATGGGGTGACAGACTCTTCTCATCAGATGACTTAAGAACCCACCAGTGGCAGAGGAAGCAGATCCACCTCTGGGTGAGGGAAGACCCCCAGTGAGGAGCAAGCATAAATAAAGTAGCTAGAGCTAACTCACCCTACTCTTTTTGTTTATGTGGCATCATTTTGACCTTTTCCTCCTAATGGTCTGGGAACAGAGCAGGGTGAACGTTTTTGGTGAATAGCGATTGTGCTGAAAAATGAATTTTGAGGGCACTGAAGCTGTTAGTGAATTTGGCTCAAATTCTGCAAATAGTTTTGGCTGAAAAAAAAAAAAACAAACAAAACCAAAAACTAAACCACTCCAGAAAACAACAGCTGAAAGATCAAAATATCAAAATGCTTCAAGTTAAAAAATCAAAAGGAATTTGAAAAATGCCACGTTGCAAGAAAATGAAGTGTTGTCTCAAAATGGCATTTTTAGAATCTCAAACTACATTTCAAAATGTCATTTCAAATTGACACTAAAAACAAGGGAAAATCAGTTGGGGTTTAAAAGGAACAGTTTTTTTCTGTCCTTTTTTGTTTTGTTTTGTTGTTCGTTTCACATTTTGAACTAAAATATCAATTACTTGCCTGGCACAGTTCAGCGCTAGCTTGAGTTTTATTTAAAACCATCAGAATGTCACACTGGGTCAGATCAAAGGTTCGTCTAGCCTAGTAACCGGTCTTTCAACAGCCACCAATGCCAGGTGCCCCAAAGGGAATGAACAAAAAAGTCAATAATCATGTGATCCTCCCCCATGGCTCAGTCCCAGGTTCTGGCAAACAGAGGCTAAGGACACCATCCACCCATCCTGGCTAATATTCATTGATGGACTTGTCTTCCATGAATTTATGTAGGTTTTCTTTTTTTTTTTTTTGATCCCTGTTACGATCTTGGCCTTCACAACATCCTCTGGCAGAGAGTTCCTCAGGTTGACTGTGCCTTATGTGACGAAATGCTTCCTTTTGTTTATTTTAACCCTGTTGCCTATTAATTTCGTTTCATGACCCCTAGGTCTTGTGTTATGAGAAGGAGTAAATAACACTTCCTTATGTATTTTTCTCCACACCAGTTGTGATTTCATAGGCCTCCCTCATATCCACCTTAGTCATCTCTTTTCCAAGCTGAAAAGTCGCAGTTGTATTCTTCTCTTCTCATATGGAATCTGTTCCATACCCAGTCCTTTCTGGTGCCCTATCCTGAACTTTTTCCAATTCCAAAATATATTTTTGGAGATGGGTCAACCACATCTCCATTGCAGTATTTCAGATGAGGGTGCACCACAAATTTATATAGAGGCAATAAGATATTTTCTGACTTACTCTTTGTTCCTTTTTTAATGATTTCCATCATTCTAAAAAAACAATGAGAAATCTGGTAGCACCTTATAGACTAAGATTTTTTGGAGTACAAGCTTTCGTCCACCAAGACTCACCTGGTCCAATGCATGATGAAGTTTATCTGTTAGTCTGTAAGGTGCCACAGGACTGCTCATTTTTGTGGGTACCAACTAACAGGTCTACACCTCTGATACTTCCCATCATTCTGTTCATTTGTTGACTGCCACTGCACATTGGGTGGGTGCTTTCAGAGACCTACAGTGACTACAAGATTTGTCTCTTGAGTGGTAACAGCTAATGGAGTCCCCATAATTTTATATGCATACTTGGATCATGTTTCCCAATGTGCATTACTTTGCATTTTTCAGCATTGAATTTCATCTGCCATTTTGTTGACCAGTCAGACAGTTTTGGGATATTCTTTTGTAGCTCTTCCCCACAGTCTACCTGGGACTTAACTATCTTAAGTAGTTTTGCATCACCTGCAAATCTTGTCATCTCACTGTTCCCCCTTTTCCAGAAATCCATATATTGAATAGGACTGGTCCTACTACAGATCCTTGGAGGACACCACTACTTGCCCCCTTCTGAAAACTGACCATTTATTCCTATCCTTTGTTTCCTATCTTGTAACCAGTCATCAGCCTGTGAGAGGACCTTCCCTTTTATCTCATGACAATTCCTTTGCTTGAGAGCCTTTGGTGAGGGAACTTGTCAAAAGCTTTCTGAAAATCTATGTACACTATATAGACTGGATCCCCCATGTCCACATGCTTGTTGACCACCTCAAAGAGTTCTAGTATATTGGTGAGGCATGACTTCTGTTTTCAAAAAACAGGTTGACTCTTCCCCAACAAATTATGTTTATCTATATGTCTGATGATTTTTTTTCTTGACTATAGGTTTCTGAATTATACATATACATTTATTGGGAGTAAATTAATTTTTACTTTTAAAGGTCTAGAAAACATGGCCTCTGAGGGAAGATTGAAAGAACTGGATTTGTTTTATGTGGAAAAAGAGAAGGCACGGAGGGGATGTGATAACATTTTTCTAAGAGCTATAAGGTTATTACAAGGAGGAGGGAGAAAAATTATTCTCCTTTACATCTGATGATAGGACAAGAAGCAATGGGCTTAAATTGCAGCAAGGGAGGTTTAGGTAGGACATTAGGAAAAGCTTCATGTCAGGGTGGGTAAGCACTGGAGTAATTTTCTTAGGGAGGTTGTGGAGTCTCCATTCTTGGAGATTTTTAAGGGTAGGTTAGAAAAACACCTGGCAGGGATGGTCTTCTAGATGGTGCTTGGCCCTGCCATGAGCGTAGGGGACTGGATTTGGGGATGTCTCAAGGTTCCTTCCAGTTTTATGATTCTATGATCATTTCAACGAGTTTTCCCAGTACTGAAGTCAGGGTTACTGCCCTGTAATTGCCCTATTAAAAATTGGTGTCCCATTAGCTATCCTCCAGTTGCTTAGTACAGAAGCTGATTTAAATGATAGATTGTTTGCTTTGTTTGGTTTTGCTTCTGACTTGTGTGTGGCCCCCATCAGATTCTTCTGAGGGTCAGTGTCCTCACCACCAGAAGAAGTTCCCTGCCTCTGTCAGAAAGAAAGGAAGATGCGTTAGCATGTGGTAGGTTCCATGGAGGATAAAGCACTGAACGGAGCACGTTGGAGGGAGAGAGCTCTCAGAGAGGACCCATTTGATGGGATTAGCTCAAGGAGAATAAGAGTTTAACAAAGCAGATAAGCTCTTGGCTGGCTATAAGCATGTCAGCCTTGCTCTCTCTGATGGGACTGCTCACATGCTTCAAAGTAACAAGGGCTAAATACTTTGCTGAACTGGAGTCGCAGTAACCAAATCATATTATCACCATTTGAATTGGTCAAAAGCATTTTGAAAATCAGTTTCCTGTAAAGCACAGAACTCCGTCACACTGGGCCATGGTTTTCTCTCCTCCCCAGTCTATGTCCCACCCTAAGAATCAACTAACCTGCAAAAAATGTACCATCCACACATCAGCCTGCCCCACTGCTGCATTTGCAGGACAGATGTTAAAGCGGCCAGGTCATACATGAACAGCAGGCTGAGGAGTCAGTTGCAATCGCACAAGAAGGGCACCAACTCCTGGGAATTCTCACATTGATAGACCATTGCGCAAGAAGCTATGGTTTATTTGATGCTTTCAACTTCCCAATGAAGAGGTGCACTCCCATGTGGCAGCATCACTGTATGCCTCTTGGATGGGTCTGTGCAGAGGGAGAGAGTTATGGCCTGTTTGCTCATTTGTCACCTGTGCTGTTTTTACTGAAATCAGGGAGAGCTTTACCATGGATTTCAGTGAAGATCCAGTCTGTGATCATGCTCTCCATTGACACCTAAGTTCTAGAGCCTGCAGCAGCTTATGCATATGGTTAGTTTTGCACAGTTGGAATAATGCTACTGGTGTTAAGAGACGACTCACTGTGCAAAACATTGAGCATGTGCACAGGGCAGATTCTGTGCCTGAGTCAAGGATGCAGAATCAGGCCTACAGAGAGAGGGAGTGTTTAGTTTTCTACTGTTCTCAAGCTGCTTTTCCAGTCCACACACTTTATGATTCTTACAAATATACCTGGCAGTCTCTGAACACCTGTTAGTAAAGCTTTTCTAACAGAGTTGCCTTAGCAGTGAAGGCTCATACTTTTAAGATGTTATTAGTTTTACAAGGTATGGTATTGTACTTACTATGGCCTTAGCTGGGTGACCATCAACCAGGCTGAACAACTGTCAAAATAAAGTACATCTGGTGATGCATTAAGTTCTGATTTTTACCACAGTTGCTAACTTACTTGGTCATTCACAATAACCAGTAATTTGCAATGGCCTTGCTGTTACTAATGTGAATTAGTAAGAGTTCGCTGTTGCATATTTTTGGGTGCACTCACTTCTTGAGCACATCCTGCCGCGCACCCTTGTAGGTTAGCAACTTTGTTTGACAGGCACGGCTCAGCCCTTCGGACAAGTCATACAATCAAAGGGATCCTCTGCAGGGATAGCAAAAGTACAACAGAACTATCTGCCTCACTAGGGTTGTCAGCCCTGGCTCTGGGCTCTGTAAATTCTGTCCTTCACTTGAGCTTCCAGATGAGACCTGTGCACTTCTCTGGGTTTATAGCACTTCATCAGTGACTAATGTGGGCTCCAACCCAGGGACCCTATACACAGCAGCCACCCACTGCTTGATTCAAGTTGTTGAGGCTACTTCCCTGGGCCTCTTTGCATCTGGCCCCTTTACCTTTCTCCTTTCCCGGGTATTAAAATTCTCAGGCCCTCTTTCCCAGCTTAAGCAAATGCAGGTGCAGCCAGAGCCAAGCTGTAGCTGTCTCTCAAGTTCCTGTGGCCACAGAGAAGTGCTGCCCCCTGCCTTGCCTTGCCCCACGCCTCTGGTCCCACCCTGGAACTGAGCCACTCACTCCTGCAGCTCCTTTTAATTGAGCCTGCTGGCCTCTTATTGGTCGCATCCATGAGGCCTCTGTAGAGGTAGGCCCAGAAGACCCACCTTCACTGCTCCAGTGTGACCTGGCACACCCCGTCATTATATATTATATTATATTATATTATATTCACATGGATTTAGGAACACAACTTTAGGCACCCCTTTTCAAAACTTTGGCATACATACAGACATGGTATAAAAATAAATGTTATGGGTCAAGTCCTATGCCCTATAGATGGAAAGATCTCTGGGGGCAAGAATGCGATTGATACTAGAGTACAGCACAGCACTGAGTACGCTGGTGAGACGAGAGAGATGATAAATAGGAATAACAACTCCTTACACAGATAAAACTCCCATTTCATGACTGTTCTGAATGAGTCAGGCTGAGCACCACTGGGCCCTTTCATGACAGGTCACGCACACACACACATTCTGCAAAGAAAATGCTGGGCTTCTGAATTCACACACAGAGAGAACTCTCCAGCCAGGTGTGTTGCTTAGCATATGACACGATCTTTTATGATCTAGAGATGTTCACAATGGTTCCTTCTGGATTTATGATGTATAACTCTAACACCAGTTCCATACATGAAGTATTGAGTTTAAACGGTAAATCAAAGCTGCAGTTTCTACTAAGACAGCCCTAGGTGTACAAAGAGGCCAGCCCCAAGGAATACCTGAAATTTACCCATCTTCAGTGTCACTTCCTAATCCAAATTAGAGAATGATAGAAATATAGGGCAGGAAGGGACCTTGGGAGATCATCTACTCCAGTCCCCTGTGCTGAGGATGGGACAAAAACCCAAGGCCATCCCTGACAGGTGCAGGGAGTACCAAGTGGTGACAGTAACACAAGTATGTGTTGGAGGCAGAATGTTGCACAAGGACAGGAGAGTGTGTATGAGAGAGAGAGGGAGGAGAGTGTGGGGGGGGGGCGCATATGGGACACAGTGTGTGAGACACACCCATCCACAAGACAATGTTTGTGCATGTGAGACTTAGACATGGAGACAGGATAATGGGAGTGTTTGAGAGAGAATGTGACAGAAAGACAGGACAGTGTGAGTGTGTGTGTGTGCCGGGTGGTGGGGATGCTAGAGAAATGCCTGAGCTGCATCTGTAAGATACTAACTGAAAGCTCTCCCTCTGTTACTGCGCCCTGTCTCTGCTCCCTGCTCTGCGGAGATGGGGCACAAGGGGAGGGGGAGGAGGAGGGAGTGTGTGTGTGTGAGAGAGAGACAGAGCGAGTGAGCGAGAGAGCTTTTGTGCGAGCTGGCTGCTGAAGACCTCTCAGGAAGAGTGCTCTAGCTCGTTAAGAGAGGCACCTACACACTCACCATTCAAAGTAGAAGGAAATAGCTTGCATCTGAGTCGTCCTGTGCCCCTATCCTGCACTGGTGGGGCACAGGGGCAAGGGGCACCCTGACTTTATGAGTCAGCACCCCATACCCCCGCTGTGCACAGCTAGCAGAAGGGTCCCAGGAGCACTGAGCTGCAGCAGGACAGAGCAATATTGGGGGGAGACACCCACTGCCTTTCATCTAGGGTGTACGTGAATCTCTCCTGCCTGACAGGGCCCTTCTAGCCCTTTGAAATTGCCCTGACCTGTGGGTAATTGCCCTGTCAGTGGTCTGCCTGGTGCCAGGTCCCATCTCAGTCTCCTTTTCCCAAGACTACAAATGCCCAGTTATTTCAACCTCTGTTTATAGGCACCTTTCCCCCATCTCTTCTGGACGCTCTCTAATTTGTCCACATCTCTCCTAAAGTGTGATCCCCAAACCTGGACACAGTACTCCAGCTGAGGGGCAGAGAGGGATGATTACTTCTTACCTACAGCACTTCCATGAACAGACCTCAGTGCAGGAGAGCTTTTTGTAGCTGTCAGTACCTCTTTAATATCCTTTTTACCAACACTACCACCTACCAGCCACGCCTCATTTCATAGCTGTGCTTTTGGTTTTTCCTTCTGAAGTGCCATACTTCACTCTTGTTTTTACTAAACTTTATTCTGTTGCTTTCAGAGCAATTGGACAAATTTTGCAAGTAATTCTCTGCACTCCACTCTCCAAGTCATTCAAGAAAATGTTAAAAAATAGCAGACCCAGGACAGACCCAGGCAGGACCCCACAAGATACACTCTGAGTTTGACAGGGACCCACTGAATACAGGTTTTCAGCCAGTTGTGCACCCTCCTTATACTAATTTCATCTAGACCATATTCCTGAGTTTGATTATGAGAATGTCAAGTGGGATTGTGTCAAAAGCCTCAGTAAAATTAAGATATAGCCTATCTGGTGTTTCCTTCTATTCACTGAGCCTGTCAAAGAGAGAAATCAGGCTAGTTTGGTATGATCTGTTGGTGTCAAATCCACACTGGTAGTTGCTCATTACCCTATTATCCTCTGAGTGCCGACACATTGATTATTTAATACTTTCCCCAGGATCTTTCCAGGTATTAAAGTTAGGCTAACTTGCCTGTAACTCCTGGGGTCCTCATTGTTCTCCTTTTACAAGGTAGGTGCTATGTTTGGCCCTCTCGGGCCTCACTCTCCTCCAGGATTTCTCAAGGACATCTACTCATAGTTTCAAGTTCTTTTGCTTAGTTCTGTAAAACGCTGAAGATAAATATCATCAGCACACATCAGACTTGCCTAAATTATTTAAACTGTTCTTTCCCTAGTCTGGCTTGTGTTCCTTCCTCCTCTTGTTAACACTGTGTTGAGTCTCTGATCACCATTAACTCCCCCCACCCCTATCAAAGTAGGAGTTAAATGACTCAGCTTTCTCGATGTCCTTCATTATTAGCTCTTCTTCCCCACTATGTAGAGGACTACACTAGCGTTCCTCTTTCTTTTGCTCATACCTATTTATAGATCCTCTTGGTATTGTCCTGTACCTCCCTATTAGGTGAGAGAGAGAGGGAGAGAGAGAGCGCCAGCCAGCGCTGTTAGTCTGTATTCTATCAAGACACACAAGCAGCCAAGTAGCACTTTAAAGACGAACAAAATAATTTCTTGGGTGACTCATTTTGTACCTCAGCCTTTCTACTTTTGCCCCCATAGGCTTGCACTACTCTTGTGTACACATGCAGTAATTCATGCATGGCTTTACTTTTGCCCCCATAGGCTTGCACTACTCTTGTGTACACATGCTGTAATTCATGCATGGCTTTACTTTTGGCAGGACTTCCTTCCTTTTTGATTTTCAGGGCATTAAAAAGTTCTCCTTGCAAGGATGGGCCTCTTAGGGCCTGTTTCCATTGCAATGAAAAAGCGGTAGCTGGCCCATGGGGCTGGGCTGAAGGGCTCTTTAGCGGAAGTGTAGCCCCTCAGAGAGAGCCGTGCGAGCCAGACTCAGTTGGCTAGGGCTAGCCGCAGGTGCCTGATTGCAATGGAGACGTGCCCCTGCTGGTCTTCCGTTCTTGCCCTGGCGCTGGGGGAGTTTTGCGTGGTACTTTACATGCTGTCTCCTGGAGAAACTGCCACTTCTCCTGACCTCCTTTAACCTTACACCTTCTTCCCACGGGATCCTCCCTATCGGTTCTCTGCGACTCTCAGAGCTGCCAACGTGAATCCAGCTGAGTGTCTGCGGAGGCTCCTGCACCTGTTCCTTTATGCGCTTTCCCGAAGCAGGGGAAAGCCGTCCTGCACCACCCGGGGCATTGGCTCTAGCGCTACGGGGTTAAAGAGGAGCTGCTGCTGTTGCACAGCATTCGCTCTCCTGGACGCCAGGCGCGGCTTTCTGTGATCAAAAAGCAAAAGGAATTGATGGATCTTAGGCAGGAGCCGAGTATTTTCACCATCATCGTTGCAATCGGGCACAATCCGTGACCACAGCCAAGACAAACAAAAGCAGCGGCCTAGTAGCACTTCCGTGGCTAACCAAGTAATGTACCAGGGCGGCGATCAGCTCTCCCGGGACAGGCCCCTTCTTCACACCGGAGCCAGACCATTTGGCCAGTCACTGCAGTGCTGCTGGGCCGCTTTGTTCTGACAGTGCCCAGGCGAGCAGGGCTCCCGGCAGCACTGGAGCTGGACACCAGCGTTGGGGCGGTGTCAGAGCCTGGTTCCCGCTTGTTGTTTGCTGGTTAATATCCTCGTACCTAACTCCCCGCAGTGCGCAGGAGCGTCGCTTTAAAGTCGCGTCCGACCGCACCCCAGGCCGCCTGTGCGCCCCGCGCCCCAACAGGGCGAGAATTTCCCCCGCTGCGATTGAACCCCGGTGTCTTTGCAGCCCCTTGGCTGGGAGGAAAGTCCGGCGGCAGGACGCGGCCCAGCAGAAAGGCGGTTCCAGCGGCCCTGGGGCGGCCTGTTCACCGCGGAGCGCTAAGGCCGTGCCTCGGCCCCCTGGGGCCCCCGGATCACGGGCGCAGCCGCAAGGCGCTCGGCCACCCCAGGGCCCTGCAGCGGGGAGCTGCCTGCCGCGCCGAGCCGCGCCGGGGCCAGGCCCGTCCCGTCCCACCGGCCGCGGCTCCCTCGCGGGGGAGAAGCGGCGGCGGCGGGTCACTGGAGGGCGAGGGGCCGCGGCTCGCTCCTGGCGCGCACGGAGCCCCCTGCCCCGCGGGCTCGGCTGGAGGCGGACCTGTGCTGGGCGCAGGCCGAGCTCCCGGGAAGGGGCCGCGCTGCCGCTCCGCTCCGCTGCGGTGCGACCGGGCCCAGCTCGGGAGAAGGAGCCGGTCCCGCAGCCCCGGGGTTTCTCCCAGCCGCGGCCGGGCTCGGGCTCGCAATCCGCCGGCCGCCCAAGGCTGCGCTCAATACCGAGCGCCCCCAGCCCCGCGCAAGGGCGGCTCCCGGCCGCCGAGACAAGCCCCGGGGCTGTGCGCCGGCTCCGCTGAGCACCTTCCAGCGCCGCAGAGACGTGGGGCTGCCCCACGCAGGCTCATCGCCCGAGGGACGCGTGTGGTGCGCTCCGGAGCGTGCCGGCTGCCGCGTGGTTTGCTTGGAGCACAGACTGACCGGGCACCGCTCCACAGACACGCACTCAGGCCGAGCTCGCCAGCGCGAGTGGCGATCCGGGCCATGGGGACGGGATACATGGAGAGCTACGGTGCGTGGGGATGGACGGGCGGGTGGATAAATGGGTAGATGTGGTGCGTGGGGAAGGACGGGCGGGTGGATAAATGGGTAGATGTGGGGAAGGACGGGCGGGTGGATACAGGGTAGATGTGGTGCGTGGGGAAGGACGGGCGGGTGGATAAATGGGTAAATGTGGTGCGTGGGGAAGGACGGGCGGGTGGATAAATGGGTAAATGTGGTGCGTGGGGAAGGACGGGCGGGTGGATAAATGGGTAGATGCGGTGCGTGGGGAAGGACGGGCGGGTGGATACAGGGTAGATGCGGTGCGTGGGGAAGGACGGGCGGGTGGATAAATGGGTAGATGCGGTGCGTGGGGAAGGACGGGCGGGTGGATAAATGGGTAGATGTGGTGCGTGGGGAAGGACGGGCGGGTGGATACAGGGTAGATGCGGTGCGTGGGGAAGGACGGGCGGGTGGATACAGGGTAGATGCGGTGCGTGGGGAAGGACGGGCGGGTGGATAAATGGGTAGATGTGGGGAAGGACGGGCGGGTGGATAAATGGGTAGATGCAGTGCGTGGGGATGGACGGGCGGGTGGATAAATGGGTAGATGCGGTGCGTGGGGATGGACGGGCGGGTGGATACAGGGTAGATGCGGTGCGTGGGGAAGGACGGGCGGGTGGATAAATGGGTAGATGCGGTGCGTGGGGAAGGACGGGCGGGTGGATACAGGGTAGATGTGGTGCGTGGGGAAGGACGGGCGGGTGGATAAATGGGTAGATGCGGTGCGTGGGGAAGGACGGGCGGGTGGATAAATGGGTAGATGCGGTGCGTGGGGAAAGACGGGCGGGTGGATACAGGGATAGTTACGGTGTCCTCGGGGCGCCCTCTGGAGCCGATGGAGCAGCGCTCGCCCCCGCCTGGGCTCCTGCTTCTCCCCGGCGCGGCCCTTGGCAGCGGAGCCTGGCGGGAGTCCCGGGGGCTGCTCGGTGCCGGAGGGAAGCGCGCCCGGCCCGGCCCGGCCCCCAGCTCTCCGCTCGGCCTGCGGCCGCCTGCACCGAGACCCGGCGGGAAAGAGCCTCTGTGCGGGGGAAGCCTCCGGTCCCGGCCCCCTCCGCCGGCCGGAGCGCGGGGCAGCCGCCGGGCCCGCCCAGAGCCGCCCCCACCCTCTGCCGGCTCAGCCCCCGCTGCGCAGCACAGCCCGGCCCGGGGACGCTCCCGCGCGGGCCCGGCCGGAGGGGGAACCGCCTGGGCCCCGGGGGTCGGAGCCGGAGCCGGAGCTCCGCTCCCAGCGGCGACCGGCGACTCCCGCCTCGGCTGCGGGCGAGCCCGTCCTGGGGCCGCCTCCGCGAGCGCCCGAGCCCGGCCCCGGCTCCGGCCCTGGCCCTGGGGCGCGCCGGCGGGGCGGCCCCTCGGAGAGCCGCGCGATGGCAGGTGGCGGCGCTGGGAGCTTTTCTCCCCGCGGCCGGGCCCGGCTCCGGCTCCGGCTCCAGGCCGCCGTCCTCCGGCCCGCCCGTTGCTCTGAGCCGCCGGGGGCGGCGGGGTCAGCCGGGAAACGGCCGAGTCACGTTTTCCATCCCGCAAGTCGGAGCGGGGTGGGGCGGGGCCGGGCTGGGCCGGGCCCGGCCACTGCTCCACGGGCGGCAGGCGGGAGCCAAGTCCGAGGGAGGGAGCCGGGAGCCTGCGCGCTGCCTGGGGGAAGGGGCAGCCTGAGCTCGGCCTTTGTCGGAAGAGAGAGAGGAAGGGGAGGGCGCGGCCCCCACGGGTGGGAGGAGGAGGGGGAGGAGGAGGGCGCGGCCCCCACGGGTGGGAGGGAGGAGGAGGAGGAGGAGGGCGCGGCCCCCACGGGTGGGAGGAGGAGGAGGGGGAGGAGGGCGCGGCCCCCACGGGTGGGAGGAGGAGGAGGGCGCGGCCCCCACGGGTGGGAGGGAGGAGGAGGAGGGCGCGGCCCCCACGGCTCTGACTCGAGGACACCGACTCCTCCCCGGCGCCTTTGGCCCTTGTGCCCCCGGGCCCGAGGCCCTTCACGTCGCAGTTCCTCCTTTGCCGCGGCAGCGAGCAAGCCCCCCACCCCCAGCGGCGCGGGCTTCTGCCGCAGCTCCCGGGCGGCCCCCGGGCAAGAGAAAGCGACGCCGCCCGCTCCCCGCCCGGGCCGGCCGGCTCGTACCTGTGCGCGGGAGGCGGGTCCGTGCGCGCCGCTGGGGCGTTCCGGGAGCCCGTCCCCTTGAAGATGCTCTTCCAAAGTAGCCACCCCGTGGTGCGTGGCCGCGGCTGCAGCTCGCGGAGTCCCCGGGGCCCCCTGCGGAGCGGGTCCCCCACCTGCGAGACGCCCCCGAGCCGCGGAGCTGCGCCGCCCGGCCTTGTCCCCTGTCAGCCGCGGCGCTCTGCCGGCAGCCGAGCCACGGGGCAGCGAGGCCCGCCGGGATTTCATGCTTCTGTGAGCTCCGAAGGGCTCGGGCGGGGACCCCTCGCACCGCCACAAGGCCGGGCGGCTGCTCCGCTGGGGCCGGCTGTTTGCCGGGAAAAGTTCAAGGAGGGGGAAGGGGGAGCGTGGCCCTGGGGGCAGCGGTTCCAAAGGCCTCCCAGTGCACAAACGCCCCGGCGGGCTTTGTGCTGCCCGGCTCGGAGGATGACAGAAACACCCCCGAGGATGGGGGAAAGAACAGCGGGCAGGATTTCAACTCTCCTGCTGGGGACCAGCAGTGCTGCAGGCGTTCAGCTTAGCAAATGCTGGGCCAGGCTGGAAACAGGCTGGGGAGAGGGGGGCACAGGGACTGAAGAATAACAGTGCGTGTGTGTGTCGGGGGAGGGAAGGTTATACGCCTCAGAAGGAGCAAATTTGCCGGAATGTGTTGACATTTCTATTTGCAATCAGCAAGCGGGGAGGTGTGGTGTCTGAAGTATGCAAGGGCTCTGCACTCCGCTAGAGAACAGCAGTAACAGGGAAGCAGAGAAAAGGAATTCTGGCTAGCAGAACTTTTCTCTGGTGTGTTCATGTCTGTGTTGCTACTAACACAGATCATAACATTTACATGTGAGATTAAAAAAACCCATAAGGCTGTTTTATCTCACAGTTAAGTTCCACTGTTGTTATTACGTCGGTGCCTAGAAACCTGGACCAGTCAAGGCCATATTTTGCTGGGCACTGGAGGACTGACCACTTGGACAGCCCCGGGACCAGCTGGGGCACATGGATTCTGGCCAAAATGCCCGATTACTCTCCATGACTATTTCCTTGATCAACTTAATAAAGAGTTTGAAAAATGGGTGCCTGAGATGGATGGTGACGGGGAAGATCATCCTGAGAAATGAGAAGAAAGAGGACTCAGCAATCCTGTGTGTTATGGACTGATCACATGTTTGCTGGCTATGTGGAAACTTCTGCCCGCAACTCTGGCAGAGGAGGTCCAGACAATGGAATGCTGCCTCTCAAGCACAAAAGTCTGCATGGCTAACAGGAGAAGGACAAACAACTGTCTAGGGCACCAAGATCACACAAGATGCAAAACAAAACAATAAAAGTTTAAGAGGTGATGTGGCTGGACTTCCAAAAAGCATAGGATGGTCTCCCATGTTTGGTGATTGTCATGATGTTGAAAAGGCACAAAGCTGATCAGAAGATCATCTCTTTTCTGAAGCAATTTATGGCTAAGTGGGATACTTGACTCTAAATGGAAGGGATTCTCATCGAATGGACCGAACTTAAAAGTGGAGTCTTTACAGGGGATTTCTTATAACCAACATAGTGGTGCTGCCACCAACATCCCTGCTCTGGGCTTATCTTAGTAGCAGCAGTGAGCAACCAGGTACCCATTTGCTATGCATGGATAATTACATATGTGGATGGTGACAAAAGGAGGTACAGAGCTAGGTGATGGATAGAAAAATGTGGTGAAGATCGAAGGCTATGGGTTGGTTTGCATACTTCTGTATTGGTGTCCGTAAAGTAGGGTGAATTGGTGCAATCAGATGGCGTATATGTTCACGAGTGTACCCTCCAAGGTGTCCCTGAGCATGGCCCTGTAGTACCCTGGAACCAGTGAACTATTGGAGTTATATTATTTAAGGAAGTCAAATGAGTGAGAAAACATTACAGATGAATGAGAAGTACTCTAAGGTCAAAACTGAATGTGAAGAATTTCATCCAAACCATAAATATGTCTTTGGTACCAGCAGAGAAGTACACTGCCAGAATGATCAAGTTGAATGAAGAGGAGAAAGTTTTGATCTGCAAACAAGAAAGCTCCTGGCAATGGGTAGAGCAATGGATATCAAACAAGACCTGGATGGGACGTGTATCTGACAATGCAATGGAGGAAAGGGGTTGCTATCTGTGGAAGAAGCAACTGACAATGAAGATTACAACAACAAAATGTACAATGAGTCAGTCAGAATAAAAGATCATCTGGCTGGAGTAAAAAGCAATGACCAAATTTGCATCCCAGACCAAGAAAGCATAAAAGAAGGGAGAAATCAAATAGCCAAGAAGAACTAAAACAGATGAATGAATGCATGGACAGTGACGGAGAGAGGTAGAACCCATAGTGATGAAAGAAAAAGAAATTCCTGGCTTGTAGAAGAAGACCTCAAAAGAGAAACAGAGATCCTCATCATGAGCGCATAACAACAGTTTTGACTTAATTACATTTGAAACAAACTTAACTGATAGAAACACTCCCTGAGCTGCAGGATGTGTTGTTAGGAAGAGATGGTGAACATGTGTTCAGCACCTGCCGGAGCCTGGCCAGAAGAAAATATATAAACAGACACCATGATGTTGCCAAGTGTTTGCACTGGAGTTTCTCTGGCAAGTATAGAATTAAATGAATCATGTGGTATTAAGACCACCAAATCGAAAGTGCTGTCGAGATCGAAGAGGCTAAGAACTTCCGGGATCTGGAAATTGGTACTGACCCAACGGTGCAGGCAAAGAGGCCAGACATAGCTGTTGCAGAAAAGAAGACAGACAAGACCCTGTTAATGGAGATGGCCGTACCAGCAGGTGGAAGTATAAGAAGGAAAAGAGAAGGTGGTGAGGTGTGAAGAGCTCTGCCACAGAGGTAAACAGTACATGTTATTTCATCCTGCTAACACAAGAACTAGGGGTCATCAAACAAAGGTGTGAGCCTGAAACTCCAGGAACACAGGCATCCAGCCCCAGCTTTGCTGTAGATTTCCTGTTTGGCCTTGGGCAAGTCACCTCACATCAAGTTTGCAGTGGTGACTATGGGCACATTGACCCAGCCCGCGGCAGCCAGTTGGGTTAACAGACTTAGACTTGCCGTGCCAAAAACAGCTGGGTAGGTGTTGCAGCTGGGACAGGAGCTTGGGTACTGAAGCACAGTGAGCATCTGCTCAACACTGTTGTCTGCTCCAGTGGCAGATTAATGCCTTCGGCCTGAGCCCAGAGGCCATGGCCAATTTAAGCCCATACAGGATTGCTAGAACCTGAGGCAGAAGTGGATGTGGGTGTGTGTGGGTGTGTGTGCTTGCTGGGGAGGGAGCAGAGGCAATGGCGCCAGAACTGTGGAACTGCCCCTGCTGCTCCTGTTCTCTCCCTTAGGCCTGCCCTCTGCTTCTTCTCTTCCCCTGGGCCCTGCCTCCGGGCCAGGCCAGGTGCCAAAGGCTGGCCATGGTGAGAATGGCCCATCGAGCCTGGACTGCGGTGAGGAGCTTGGATCTTCCATCTGCCCTGGGCTGGGTTTGGGGGGCCCAAAAGTAGCCTCTGGCTCAGGTTTCTGCCCTCAGGGGTGCCCCAGCCAGGGAGATGGAGGTCCAGGGCTTCCCATGGTGGGCCACGCTCCCTGGGTGGCTGCAGCTCAGGCCACAGCCTGGCTGCAGCTTCTGGTCTGATCTAGAGGTCAGGTCTCAGAGAGGGGAAGAGGAACAGGGGTCGAGGCCCCATGGTGTGGGAGGTGTGGGGGGAACCAATAGATCTTAATCGGCCTCCAGTCTCTGTATCTCTATTTCACACAGCAAGGCGAGCCTGGTGAGTTCAAACAGCTGGCTTGGAGGCTTGCCTCTGTGGGCTGCCACTAGCTGTGGGGTGGACACCCTCGTATGCACCCAGCAGGCTGAATCTCCGTGCAGTAAAACCAGGGCCATATTTGTCAAGGTGTTTAGGTTCCTGAAGATGTAACCATCCTGGGTGCCTAGTGGATTTTGGGAAGTTCCAAGCCCCCACATTGATTTCCAGGGTACTGTGAGGGTAAATCTGTCAAGGCATGCACTATAGTCACTGAAAGGTGACCAGTAAAAGTCTGTGAACAAATACCTTCATAGGTCACACAGACTGGGCCTTGGGTTTATGCCGATTAATGCAGAGCAGCTGGTCAATAAACACCAGTTGTCCATGGTCAGTCAGCTCAGGGATGAGGCTCCTCAGTTTGCGTATGTTAACTGCAATCTGGTTGGCTGCCTCTGCAGGGCTGGTATTGCCACAGTTGACTCTAGCTGGGTATTGGACACAGCATGAAATAAAGGGGGATTCATGTCTGTGGACTTGGCTGCCCTGTTAGCATCCAACCCCAAATACTGGAAGTCTTCCACCTGACAACTGGGCAAATTTGGGGATGGAGTCAAGATGGGGTGGAGCTAGTGAACCCGTCTGTATAATGTCTGAGCTCTTAAGGTGTGTCAGTAAGATAGCGGTCCTCAAGGCTTCCAGCGCTTGGCAATTTTAGTATTCGTGCTGAGGATAATTCTTCAGAGCTGCTCAGGATTTCATGGCCACCAAGATGACTGTCAGGTTGTTGCAGAGCTGTTACTGGCTCAGCTCCTGCAGCTAGATTTTGGCTTGAAATTCATAGAAACACATAAATGCAGGGCTGGAAGCAACCTCAAAGGGTCATCTGCTCTAGCCACCTCCCCGAGGCAGGACCAAATAAACCCAGACCACTCCTGACAGATGTGTGTCCAGTCTGCTCTGAAAAACCTCCACTGTGGGGAGTACCCAGCTTCCAGTGGAGCCTGTTCCAGAGCCCAGCTACCCTTACAGTTAGAAAGCTTTTCCTAATGTGTACACTAACTCTCCCTTGCAGATGAAACCCATCACTTCTTGTCCTGCCTTCAGTGTCCATGGAGAGCAACTGATCACCTGCCTTTTTATAACAGCCCTTCCCATATTTGAAGATGGTGATGAGGTCACCTTTCCATCTTCTATTCTCAAGACTAAACATGTCAGTAATTTGAACTATTCCCCGAACGGCCGGTTTTCTAAATCTTTGATCACTTTTGTTGCTCTCTGTGATGGGGTGTACCCAGTCCTTTGTGGTAATTTGCAGTGAGCCCAGCTGTCCCACCACACCCCCTCCTGCCCCAGACAGGAGCAAAGAAATGGGTCATCCAGGCTTGCCTAGACAAGGTGCACAGAGGCAGCCAATCAGAGCCCAGCAGGCTCAGATAAAAGCCTCTGAGGGAGCTGAGCAAATCAGTTCCTGGCTGGTACCAGAGGGGTGAGGAAGAGGGCTCTGCTCTGGTCAGGGAAGAACTGTGGGCAGAGTTATTAGGCCTGGGAATGAGAGGACCTGACAACTGTAACCCTAGGGTAACAGATGAAAGGCAAGAGTCTCTCTGGGGAAAGGCCCCAGAAGTAGCAGCAGCCGACGGTTGCTCGTTTCAGGGTTGGGACCTGGGGTAGGGTGTGAGCCTGGGTTCCCCCACTGGCCACTAGTGACGTGGCCTAAGTCCTGAGAAAAAGAGGGCTTTGCTTTAGCTGTGTGGGTGAAGGACTGGATTTAAAGGCGCTCAGGAGGAGTGGAAGAGAGGGTCACTTTTGGTATGAGCCTGGGATTTGACATAGTGGGTGACTGCCCTGCCTGGCTTTTGTTGGCAGTATTCTCAGCAAGTCAAGACTGGGGTGGAAGCCTCCAGGTTTGGGACACCTGTCTGATGCAGGCCCCCATAGCCGTGTCTACACGTGCACGCTACTTTGAAGTAGCGGCACTAACTTCGAAATAGCGCCCGTCACGGCTACACGTGTCGGGCGCTATTTCGAAGTTAACATCAACGTTAGGCGGCGAGACGTCGAAGCCGCTAACCCCATGAGGGGATGGGAATAGCGCTCTACTTCGACATTCAACGTCGAAGTAGGGACCGTATAGTCGTTGCGCGTCCCGCAACATCGAAATTGCGGGGTCCGCCATGGCGGCCATCAGCTGAGGGGTTGAGAGACGCTCTCTCTCCAGCCCCTGCGGGGCTCTATGGTCACCGTGGGCAGCAGCCCTTAGCCCAGGGCTTCTGGCTGCTGCTGTGGCAGCTGGGGATCCATGCTGCAGGCACGGGGTCTGCAACCAGTTGTCGGCTCTGTGGATCTTGTGTTGTTTAGTGCAACTGTGTCTGGGAGGGGCCCTTTAAGGGAGCGGCTTGCTGTTGAGTCCGCCCTGTGACCCTGTCTGCAGCTGTGCCTGGCACCCTTATTTCAATGTGTGCTACTTTGGCGTGTAGACGTTCCCTCGCAGCGCCTATTTCGATGTGGTGCTGCGCAACGTCGAAGTTGAATGTCGACGTTGCCAGCCCTGGAGGACGTGTAGACGTTATTCATCGAAATAGGCTATTTTGATGTCGCTACATCGAAATAAGCTACTTCGAAGTAGGCTTGACGTGTAGACGTAGCCCACGTGTGCCACAAGCAGCGGAAGAACAAGCAGGGATGTTGGCAACACCCCATTTCCCTCTCCTCATTGGCTCTTCCTTGTAGAGCATCTGCTAGTTAAAGGAAGGAAATAAAAAAAACACAGCACAGCCCCTACTTCTCTGCCTTCGTGTGGTGGCCAAGGCAGAGGGCTAATTTCTCTGTTTCGCAGTCGCCTTTGTCTTGCCAGCCACGTTTCTGGCATGGGGCAAATCGCTCTCTCCTGTGACTCGGGGTGGAGATCCAGCAGTTCTCAGTGGGGCCAACAGCCTTGCTGGACTCCTGGGCAAGGCAGGGGGTGAGGGTGCCCTGCTCTGTGCTCCCAGAAGGGCCAGGGCCTCTAGTGGAAGGGGTGGGGCTGGGGGAAGCCAGCCTTCAGCCTCACCTAGACCAGGCCCCCTCCCTCCAGCCCATGGTGTTCCAGCAGTGATTTAAAGGGCACTTGGCTCTGGTTGCTGCTACTGCTGCAGTAGCAGGGGTGGCAGGCAGGAGCTCTGGGCCCTTTTGTATCACTGGCCCCTGGGGCAATTTCCCCTTTCCCCCTGCCCCAGTTGGCAGGCCCTGCAGTCCTGTCAGGGTGATGGGCCTGTTTTGATGTGTCAGCTTCAGAGACTGATGCAAGCAGAGCATCTCTAGAGGGCTGGGAGGGAAAAATATTGTGCTTCCAACAAGCCACAGTATAGATATGTTGGCATAATTTTATAACCCTGTTCTGTCCTCCACTACTGATGAAGCAGGAACGAGGTGCCCCCTTCCCTGGCTTGTCCCACCCAGATCTCTACAATTCATTGCAAACCTATGATAAGCGGAGCAGAGGGTAAGACACAGCATGGCAGAGGGAGAAGTCTTGAACTGATTCTAGGCATCTCTGTCATAAATATTCCTTGAAAGCTTTAATGCTGTGGCACTGCAGGAAGCAAAGCAAAGTTTCTTTGCCTCCAGCAGAGTGTCTAAATCTCAATCAGCGGATTTGTTTCAAGTAGTGGTCTGAGCTGTCTTAATTCACTAGCTCTTACAGGCCTCTCCTGTTGTGAAGAGACTTCCCATTACTTCAAGTGCGTAAGACAGAGCTGGTTTGGAGAGAACTGTCTGCATTTGTGGATGCAGGGTGATAACTTGAGAGGACAAAAGCCAAATCTTCTGTGCTTGGAGTTAGGCTGAAATAACTCCCTGAAGCCAGATTGTTTCACCTTTGTTTGTGTTGAATACAGGTTGCCCTTCTCTAGTCCAGCACCCTCAGGACCTAACTGGTGCCAAACAAGAGGATTTGCTGGATTGTGGAAGTCAGTGTCATCTAGCACGTTACCGACACTTTTGCTGCTTACCAGGCTCTTAGAAGATATTTAGGGGTAAATTACAGCTAAGTAACAGCACAGAACGCTGAAGATGCCTATAAAAAACCTTTATGGGACCACAGGAAACTCGGCCACAGCCACGATAAGTGATCATCAGGCTAACTAAAATCATGCTGGTTATGGATGTTACCAGACAAGTGATTTCTGACTTGGAGAGGTTCTATATTCAACGCCTAGAGCACAAGATGGTATATTGTAGTCCAGCCCAATTGAAGTGTTGTCATGGCTGTTTAAATTTCATTGAAAACCTCTTCAGTTCAAACTTTCTCCCGCACTGTCAGCAATAATGGTCTGGAACCATGGGCCTAATTCTCAGATTGTTTTAGCACATGAGAGCCAATGTAAAGCTAACGAGCCTATTTTCAATGTCCAAGTTGAATGAAACATAAAACAAAAACAAGAAGCATCAATGATGAACAGAATGCTAAAATTAAACAAACAAACAAAACCTTACAATATCCACAAGGCCAAATTTGCAGTTCTAGCTCTATCTTGCCAGCATCTCTGTAAATTACAAAACACCAGTGTCATGGGGGGTGTGCCACACAGGTGGTGGAAGGGTTAATTTGGGCCTATGAGGCCAATAATGCCACCTGTCTGGAGCTGAAGAGTGGACCAGGCTTAAGTAAAAACAAGACCCAGCTGGCAATGGAACTGGATAGCAGCTACAACGAAGGGAAGCACAGATTTGCAGGGAAAGGACTGTAGCCTCTTTCTGAGTAATGAGGCTTGAACCCAGAGTGAGATGGAGAAGCTACTAGGGTGGAGCCTGGTTTGGAGTGAGCCTGACAGAAGGTCAGCACTGGGAACTCCACAGAAAAAATCAATGTTCCTGCTAATCTTTTCCAGCCATGTGTGGAATAAATTTTTATGTGCACTGAGGCATGTGTGAATGTGCATCACCAGTAGAAACACAAAACCTAGCTCTGAGTGTGCTGCTAATCAGCTGGGCAGCATCTGGCTATTTCCTGAGTGGCTGCACAAGCTCCCAGCTTACAGGGAATGTTGGAAGAAACCTAGGGAGGTGCTCAACTGAAGAGCTTCAAAAGGTAGTTTACACCCTGGGTTGGGCTCCAGGGAAGAGACCAGCAGGTGTGAAGGATACTCCTGGAGGGGGCTGGCTTTGGGGACAGATGAGTGTAGGATGCAGAGTGGAGGATAGAATCTGCGGTGGGACCTCTTGCAGCCATGATCTGCAGAAGAGCGAAGGGCTGAGGAGGCCACAGTAAAAGCGTTTGTTTGGGGATGGGGTTTGTGGCTGTGGAGCTCTGGGGCCAGGAGTCTTCAGAAGCATGGGGCCCTGGAGAAGTGGAAGTGGTCATGTGGATAACCAGTGTCATGTGACACACTGCCCATTTGGGACATGTTGGGATGACCTGGCTGGAGGGCTGAGGCACAGGAGACAGGCCACAGCGGAACTGGAGCGGCTGCTGTCAGGAGGCTCTGGAGAAGATCCCTCTACACCCATCCAATGGTGAGTTCACTTTGGTACAGGCAGTGGAATAAAACAATAATGGTGAAACAGATCTGGGAGGGGCAATTTTAGGTGTCAGAGGGCCCCTAAAGCCCTTAGGCTGGGGGGTGTGATGCTAGGGAGGATGTTGGGTCCTGTCCCATGGCACGTGACCCAGGAGAACTGGGTCCTGGCCCCAGGAATGGGGCTGGGATTAGCACTTCTGGCACTCACCCTGCAGCAGCGCATCTTGTCTCCTGCGGCAGGGGCTGGCTCCCTGATTTGGCTCGTGCCACAGCTTTACTTGATGCATATGTCCAGGTGCCAGCACTCTTCCCGTCCCCTTCCTGGCCCCTGTGCTTCTGGGTCTCTTGTCCTGAACTGGGCTGTGGCTGGCAAAATAAAACTATCTGGTGGGGTGGATGTGCTCCCTCCCTGGCTGCCAGGTGCTCATCCCTGATAGCAGCAGAAGTAATAGGCTAATAAGAGGAATCAATGACCAACACTTTCCTGCTTGCCACCTGCAGATGAAAAGGTCCCTGACACCCTCCAGGCGTAAGCCAGACATGCTTTGGCTCTGACTGATCTTCCTGTAAGCTGCACCAACTCCTTAGGAACACGGTCTCCCCATCCTTTGTCCTGACACGTTACCCGTGTCTGATCAAACCGCGGCACTTGGGCTGAGATTACGTGTCTCCCACCCAAGTTTTTTCCCCTGTTTTCATGTGGGTCTTGCCAAAGTGGTCCCTTTCTTTGGAAGCGAGCCCCTGGCTGTTTCTAATAAGGCATTGAAATGACCCAGTTGGACAGACTGTAACATTGCAGCCATAGGGGGCTTTCCTGGTGTCTTTAGCATGCTTTTAGTTAAGAAGTCTGGCAGGCAGGCAGGAAGGAAAGCTGCCCTCACTCCAGGGCTGCTCCCACCCACCTCGAAGTCAATTCCAAGATGCCTCTTGACGGGTGGGAACAGGAGTTAGACCCTGGGTTTACAGGACTTGGATATGTTGATATGGAGGCTCGTCACAAGGAACAGACCAATAGGAATCCTGCTTGTCATGGGCCTTACCCAGTGTTCTCGACAGCACGAGTAGCTTATGGCAGAGATCCTAACCTATTAGCGGTTTGCAAGTGGAGATGAAATGGATCTAGCCTTGTTTGGAAGAGGACTGGCATGTAGCTCAGTTACACTAGTCAGGCTGCTAGTGAGCTGTGGGTGCTTGTGGAAGGGACAGAACAATACCCAGTTGTGGACCCCTCTTGTGTTTCCCATTCCAAGGAGACAGAGCGATCAAGCTGGGTGTGATAAGCCACCCAGCTGCAGAGAGCTCCTCACCATGGGCCATGCAAGTGGCACCATACAAACAAAGTGTTCCCTAAGGGCTGTCTCAGAACTTCCTCTCTTTATCAGTTTCATTAATTCTTATTGTTGTCCAGGCCATGCTAATCGGGGCCTGTCACCAGGGGAAGCAGGAGGGGATGGATGCATCTGCTCTGAGCAAGCAGAGTGAACAAAGGTGTGTTTGCCCCAACCGTGTGCTCAGTGCAGTGCAATAATGGCCCACCTCAATCGTGGGTACAGCTGATCGCCTCCATGGAGCTCCCCCTTTTCCAAACACTCAGGTTGTCAGTGCCTGGCACATTTGGGTGGGTACCCCCAATATGATCCATCCTCTTTCAACAACAAAGTCATTTGGAGATGTCAAGCCCAATTCCAAGCCTTTTGCGGCGAAGTCAAACACCCACCTTCCCTTTCCCCTCTGAGTACATGCAGCGCCTGCTGGCAGAAAGGTGATTCCAGCTGAGCTTGCTGCCAGTGAGCAGAGGATACTGCTGAAAGCCCTTGCTGGGAGACAGGGAAAGGACACTGGAGAGGGGTTCAGGAGAGCTGGGATAGTCCCATCTCTGCTAGCGGGTGTTCCTGGCAGAAGCAGAGAGGTAAAGGGACTTGGCCAAGCCCCTGGCTGTTGGTCCCTCTCGCTCCGCACATGGTTAAGGATACAAGGAAACCACACAAACACACCGGGCCCCCAAACAACTGTGAATTCTAACTATATGCAAACCTACCCCACCTGCCTGCCTCCTTATATTCAGGTCTGCATCTGGCCAGGTAGCTCTGGAATGAGAGCACTAAAAAAAGGAATTACCAGCATGAGACAAAAGTTGGACATTAAATATGTTCCCATCAAGAGGAAACCTCCCTCTCATTTACATGCCTGAGCCGGAGTACAGAACTTGATTAGACCAGTTAATTCTCCAACCCTGCACGGGACTGTGCCTCCTCCACACTAGGGCTGCACTGAAGCCTTTTCCTTTCTTTGGTGGGCATGTAATCTCTCCTCACTGAGGTCAAGGACAAAGGTTTGCTTGGATTTCACCTTCCACACCCTTGCTAAATGCTTTGCTCCTGCTCCCACAGGTGCAAAAGGACAGGGTTAAATATCCCAGCAGAGGAGAGCACCTGGCTAATACCCATGCCTGTCCATTCCCACTGCATGTTTCTTCCTTTCCCTGGGACTGTTATCTCTGTGCTGTAGGTAAATGCTCTTTCCCCAACTCTGCTGCCTTCTCTCCCTCCCATCTCGCATGTTCACCCTTCCACTGGTGAGAGCTGAGGGCCCCACGCCAGCAGACAAGCATGTTTTAGTGATTCACGCACAAATGTGGGTGAGGAGGGACAAGCCAGGCCCTTGTGACTTCTCGGACAGGCTTGAGCTCTCGTGGGATTTGCCATGAGGTCTGGAGCTATGATAAGAGCCATGTGCTCAGGTCCACTTCCTGGTCACTGGTTGTCAGCAGCTAGACCTTCCCCCCCACTTCTCCAGGTCTCCCCAGCCTGGGCTAGTTGCCACTTTGTGGCCAGGAAGCAATTTGCCTTCCAAGAAGTGAAACCTAGGGGCTGGGGTTGGGCAGCTGAAGGTCACAGTTTGGACCTATCTGAGAACTATTTAGTTGTCCCAACTTTTAGCAGGTGCTCAGGGCAGGAACTCACTGACTGAAGTGCCAGATCCAAAAATGGCAACTGTGGGAGGATGCCAAGGGCATGTCCATATGAGATCAGGTCATTGCATCTAATCCTCAGGACCATATGCAAACCCGGAGCCACGGCACTACCCCAGGGATATAGGAAAGAGTGAGTGTAGCCTGGGGCCAGGTGCAACGGAGGAGCCTGACCCAGAGTCTGTGAAGCACAGTCAGGCCATGTATTAAAGCAGACACAGGTTCACGACTCACTACATGAATCGGCAAAGTAGTTGCTAATGTGCTCAGCCTGAGATAGTCATGCAGCAAGCTAGCAGAGAGAGAGATCACAATGTGGCACACGATAAAATGGTTTAACACAGCAATGAATAGGATTGTTTTGCCCCAGATATGCACTTGATGGCACTGCTGGCTGAGGATCGAGGTCCCCTTGTGCCACAACCCGGTGGGGGAAGAGAGGCTGGCAGGTGAGTGAAGGCAGCCAGAGACTCTCCTAGTGTGATGATTGTTGCCCCTCTCTGGGTAGGTACCACTGAGGGTTGGGGAAGGATCCCCGCCCCCCGTGGGAAACTTCAGTGCAATTTGACTAATAACATTGCAGCCTGGTTAAATCCCCTGCCCAGTGAGCACAGTGAGTTCCAGCTATCATGCCCAGAGCTGCACCTTCGGTGGCGATGGTTCTGCGTGAAAGAGCCCACGGGGTGGGTAGGCTGGCTTTTGCTCAGCTATTGGCTATGCAGTGGTGAAGTTACTAGGAAAACAGCTTTGACAGATTTACAGCAGGGAGGTCCATTTTTGGCTTGTTTGCAAGAGCTACTGCCTGTGGATCCCCGGGGCTTGCAGCCTGAGTCTCAGGAGGGCATCTTGCAGTGGCTTGAGCAAGAGACCCAGCTAGATGACTTAAATCAGCTCTAGCATCTGGTCACCAGCTGGGCCCATGAGCAATGCCCGTGAAAGATAACTAATGATTAATTCACACTGCTGCTATTGTCATTACAACCCTGATTCTGCAAAGCATTAAAGCACATGCTTAAGTCCATCTCTGCTCAGCAAAACACTTAATCATGTTTAATATTAGGCATGTGCTTGAGCTCTTTGGAAGTCAGTGGGACTTAAATGCTCTGTTGAATGAGGCTGAGGTGGGAAATGGTTTGTTCCACAATGTTTACATATCCAGGGAAGGGATACTTCCTTTCTCACCAGCTGATTGATTCTTGTCAGCTCACTGGGATTTAACTCTTTCATAATATTAATGGCTGCTCCTCCCCACAGCCAGTCCTGGAACTCACCTGGGAAAGGCAACTCTTGAGGACCATAGGAGCTGGTCCAAGAAGTGAATATAACTGAGCCTCTGAACAATAGCAAACACTTAATACAATTTAGCAGTCTTATATAAACATTACTAAACTAACACACCACAGAAGCATTAACCTTCAAAAAGGAGAACTGGAAAAAAGGTGAGGTGGCTTGTTAAACAGAAATTACAAGGGACAGTCTCAGGAGCAAATCCTTGTAATCCCTGTAAGCTGCATAGAAACTGTTTAAAGATCACAGTAACAGAAGCTCAAACCATGGCTGCGTCTACACGTGCACGCTACTTCGAAGTAGCGGCAGTAACTTCGAAATAGCGCCCGTCACGTCTACACGTGTTGGGCGCTATTTCGAAGTTGAAATCGACGTTAGGCGGCGAGACGTCGAAGTCGCTAACCCCATGAGCGGATGGGAATAGCGCCCTACTTCGACGTTCAACATCGAAGTAGGGACGTGTAGACGATCCGCGTCCCGCAACATCGAAATAGCGGGGTCCTCCATGGCGGCCATCAGCTGGGGGGTTGAGAGATACTCTGTCTCCAGCCCTTGCGGGGCTCTGTGGTCACCGTGGGCAGCAGCCCTTAGCCCAGGGCTTCTGGCTGCTGCTGCTGCAGCTGGGGGTCCGTGCTGCATATATAGGGTCTGCAACTAGTTGTTGGCTCTGTGTATCTTGCACTGTTTAATGAAAGTGTGTCTGGGAGGGGCCCTTTAAGGGAGCGACTTGCTGTTGAGTCCGCCCCGTGACCCTGTCTGCAGCTGTGCCTGGCTCCCTTATTTCGATGTGTGCTACTTTGCCGTGTAGACGTTCCCTCGCTGTGCCTATTTCGATGTTGGGCTGAGCAACGTCGAAGTTGAACATCGACGTTGCCAGCCCTGGAGGACGTGTAGACGTTATTCATCGAAATAGCCTATTTTGATGTCGCAACATCGAAATAAGCTATTTCGAAGTTGGGTGCACGTGTAGACGTAGCATAACCTGTATTAAAAGGAAGGAAAAGCTACCCTGGTTTACAACAGAATAAAACAAAGGCAGTTAGAGGCAAAAAGACAGCTTTAAAAAGTGAAAAGTCAAATCCTACAAAGCAAAATTAAAAGGAGCATTAATATTAGCAAGTCAGGGGCAAAAGAATAATTTTAGAAAGCAACTAGCAAAAGGCACAAACTAATAGCAAAACTTGTAAGTACAACAAAAGCAAGAAGCCTGCCAATCAGCAGGGCTGCTGGAGGATGCAGGGAGCACACAGGACTGAGAAGGCAGCTGGGAACAAGCTAAATGAATTTTTTGTGTTGCTGTTCACTGCAGGGGCTGCAAGTGAATTTCCCACAGCTGAGCAATTTGTTCTAGGTGGCAGAGCTGAGGAACTGTCAATAGAGGAGGTTTTGGAACAAATTGATCAATTAAGCAGCGATAAATCACGAGGCCCAGATGGTATTCAGCCAGGAGTTCTGCAAGAACTCAAATGTGAAATTGCAGAACTGCTAACTGTGGGTTGTCACTGAAATTAGTCTCTATCCCATATGACTGAAGGATAACTAATGTAATGCCAAGTTTTTAAAAAGGCAGAGGTGATCCTGGCAATTGTAGGCTGATAACCCTAACCTTATTCCCAGGCAAGCGGATTGAAACTGTAGCCAAGAACAAAATTAACAGACACTTAAACATAATATGTTGGGGAAGAATCAACATGGCTTATGTAAAGGGATAGTATGCCGCACCACACTATTAGAATTGTTTGAGGGTGTCAGAAAGCATGCAGATGAGGCTAATCTGGTTTATAGAGTGTATTTGGACCTTCAGAAAGTGTGGGACCTTGTCACAGGCTAAAGACTCTTAAGAAAGTAAGCAGAGAAGGTCCTTTTATGGACCAGTATGTGGATTAAAGATAGGAAACAAAGGGTGGGAATAAATTGTTAGTTTTCACAATAGAGAGGTAAATAGTTGCATTCCCTCAGTGATCTCTACTGGGACCAGCGCTCCTCAACATACTTGTAAATGATCTGGTAAAAGGGGCAAATGGGGAGGTGGAAGAATTTACCAATGATGTCAGATTACTCAAGATCATTCAGTCCAAAACTGACTGAAAAGAGTTACAAGGGGATCTCACTGAACTGCATGATGGAGCAATAATATAGCAGCTGATAAATACAAAGCAATGCACTTTGCAAAACAAAAACCCAGCTGTCTATACGCCACATAATGGGATCTAACTGAGCTGTTTCCACACAAGACAGATCTTGTAGTCATCCTGGAGAATTCTCTGTAAACATCCACTCCGTGTGCGGCAGCAGTGAAAAAAGCTAACGGAATGTTAAGTACCATTAGGAAAGGGATAGAGAATAAGGCAGCAAATGTCATAATGCCACTGTATAATTCCATGGGACACCCACACCTTGAACACTGCATACAGTTCTGGGATAGAACCACGTCCACTCTAGGCGTGGTACTGGTGTAAGTATTTTTGTTTTAAAAAATCACCCCCTACTGAAATAGTTATATTGTGACACAGCCTGTGTGCAGAACAGGCAGAAGGCAGACATGTTTATCAGTTCAGGATTCAATTATTACCAGTGTTACTGAACATCTACAGTGTCTTATCTAACTAGCATTGCTCAAAGATTAGCAGCTCAAGTTTCTGCAGCATTGAGCATCCATAAATCATGCAGAAGTCAGTGGACCTGCAAATGTTCACCACACCTGGAGAGCAGCCTATAACTCACACCACACCTGTCTAGAAAGCTGCATTGTTCCTGTTTTATAGAAGGGGTTAGCTGAATGACACACAGATCAAAGGCTGGGTCTGGGGTTTTTTTGGGGGGTGGTGGTGGAAAGTTCAGCTGATGCTGAAGACATCTGAAAGTCTGGCACAATTTGTGATTGAAGAACTTCTTTGAAAACATGACCCTGATCAGTTAGTGCAAGGCTTCACCCTAAGGGCAACAGAGCTGGGAAGAGAACTTTTGGCTGCTGGGCTTGCAACCCACCCATTAGACTAGGCTGAATCTGGGTCTGGCCAAAGGAGTGGCCTGGCTGTGGCTAGTTAAATTCACTTCTTGGGCGTCAGTACAGCTTTGATGTTGCTGCATGACTTCACTTTTGCTGGGACCTTTGGAGACAATTCCATAAATTGTCTTCTCCCTCCCTAGGTTGTACTGACATCTAGTGGAATGCTTCAGAGTGGATGCGGATTGTCTGGTAGCGTCTGGCTGGAGAACAGTGATGGTGCAGCCTGATAAATAGTCTCTGAGAAGTAGCTGTATTAGTTTGTAGCAACACAAAAAAATCCCAAGGAGTTCTGTAGCATCTTGAAGATGAAAACTTTTATTTATTAGGTAATGGAGCTTAAAATTGTTAGTCTTTAAGGTGCTACAGGATTGCTTGGGGATTTTTTTTGGTACAGCCTGATGTGACCGTCCAGAAGATATATTACCTGGATATTGATATCTGATAAGGTACATGCTGCATTGTGGAGTGAAGAGACTACTATTTAGACAAAGATGTCTGCAAAAATTGCAGGGTTTTGGGGAAGGCAATGCAGAACTGATCAGGTCATGGCCAGGCACATTGCTTGGCTGGAATAATCCTCCCAGTTTATCAGTCCTTCTTTTATGAACGTGAATTGTCTTGTTGCTATCAGGTGCAGGCAGAGCTAATGAATGGAATTACCTTCTTCAGCCAGAGACACCCTAGCTGAGAAATGTTATCTGCTTGAGGGGACACAAAACTTGCTACAGGGCTATGGTCCCTGAAATCTTCAGAACTCCAATAGCCAACTGTGGTGCATTTTCTTAGTGGTATCTTGTGAGTTTATGTCCAGCATGGTGCTCATTTGTCACCCAGCTTGTATTCAAAACGCACTTGTGTGCTACTGGAGTTATGTAACTGATCGAAATCTGGCTTGCGATCAGGGCCATTGTGCTGTACATACACCTAATGAACATATCTACGCTAAAGGGCTTACAGTCTAAATAGACGAGACAGACAAAGGGGATGAGCGGAAACAGAGGCAGGAGCTAGTCACACAGTCCAAAGGCAGAGCTGGGACTAGAACCCTAGTCTCTGGGCTCCTCTCTCCTAGCTGTTAGGCCACACTGGCTTTTTAAGGTTAAGGTCACATGCTAGTCCAACAGAGGACTTTACTCTGGTGAAATGACCCAGCTTGTCCTGGGCTCTGTGTACCACTGGTTCAAACCCCATGATCAGCACTGCCCATCACCACCTCCCCCACAGCAGAGGCATCAAAACCAACTCTCAGAGTAGTTAGGTGACACAGCCCAGGTCTGGCCTGGAGCACGAGCTTATTGGTCACAGCCACCACTTCCCAGCCTGCATGCCTCACGTAAGAGTCCCAAAGCAGACTCAGAAATCTGCTGAGCTGGACTAACCTTTTGTGGGCCCCCATGGGGGCAATGGGGCATGGTGCCGGGAGGTTGGTCCCTGGAGTGAGTGGCTGGCTGGGGGAATGGGGCATGGCTGCCCCAGCCCAGCTGTCACCAGATGTACTGGCTCCCAGGTCTGAGTATGTTGCTGTTTGAAGGCATCTTGTCCAAAGAGAAGAATGTTATCCTTTCCTTCACCTTCCTCATCATCAACTTGGTGACTGAGGCTGGGCAAAAACCAACCAACTAACCAAGCCCTACCTGACTTTCAAAGAAATAAGTTCGCCTTTTCCCTCTGAAGTCTTGGGAAGCCCCAAAATTTTGCAGTTCTGACATGTTTTCATTCAGTGGCAATTTGGCACCAAGACAGTTGCCCTTTGGAAGTTGTACATATTTGGTTGCAAGAATCAGTGCATGGACTTCAGAAGTGTCAACACTCCTGGAGCTACTTTCCTACAAACTGGGCCATTCCTGGGCAAAAACTGTCCTCTGTGCCAGCAATGCAATGTGGTATTTAAAAGGGCTGCCATGAAATTGAGTCAGTTAGGGTCATCTGGAGATGAACTGTGAAAGCCACAGGTTATGTGGTTGTGGATATTTCTTACAGCCCAGAAAAACCACAATATTCAGCTTATTCTCAGAGACCATCTCTTTACTGGGAGATTAGCTCTGCAGCTGAGCTCACGTGGTACCTGTGCTGATGGTACAAACAAGTGGAAACTATGGAGCAGAAAGTTCTCATTGTGGGTCCTGGAACTTGCTCTTCCAGGGCCTGGCTTTGGTTGCCATGAAGGTATCCTACAAGACCTGCCTCGACCAGAGCTTTCCTCAGGGCGGGGAGCTGATTGACTGCAGAACTCAGCCAGCTGAAGTTGTCTAGGAAAGCTGCATTGTGGGCTGACCAGAGGCTAGGGGAGGCCAGTTTCTTTCTGATGCTCTAAAGGTGCTACCCTTGTCTGAGCACCTTCTCCTGATCTTTTATAATGACTCCTGCAGTGTGCCTGGGTGGAGCAATACCCCAGATCTCCTGCTCCTTTGCCAGCCCTTCATATCGCTGGGGCAGCACAAACCAGCCTAAAAGTCATCCTCAAGGCACGGCTGGACATCCCTCCGATGCTGAGGACTCCTTGAGTGATGGCAAGTCAGTGTAGCTCCCCAGCCTTCCTTAGTGCATGGGGGCAGAGGTTAGGGTCAGGAGGAGGCTTGCGGAGGCAAGGGAACAAGTGGGGCTCCAGAGAGCCTTGGTTGTCAGAGTGCTCTCTAGAGGCTCGTTCTAGCCCACAAAATTTAAAGCAGCCGTGAGGCTGCGCAAAATCATTTGGTACCCAAAATGTACCCAGACTGGTCCCAGGGTTACGAAGGTGGGTGGAGGGCTCTGAGCTACCCTCCCCCTGCTTCAGGGGTGCTAGGCAGAGTCTGTCTGCTGCTGGAAGTCTTGCCGGAGGGATTTTAATTAATCAAATACAGTTTTCCATTGTAGTGTAATTCAGGACCTGGACCACCGTGTGTCAGGCTTTGCCCATGAGAAAGACACCTGCTTCCCCAGAAATGAAACAGATAGGCCACATAATATCTTTTATTGCTCCAGCTTGAGGAACAGGACATTGTCCCTTTCCAGTGTTTCTTTGTGGGATTCCTAAGGGAGGGTCCGAAACATATTGGGAGCAACAGGTGATGGGAGCTCACACAGTGTAAAGAACTCAGGAAACAACCATGATACACAGCCCAGGAAAAAGATGGAGGAGTCAGTGGCGGCAACATGCTTGCTGGGGTTGGGAAACCATCATTTCTAGTGCAAGAACCGGTCTCTAGTGAAGCAGTGAAAGAAGCTGCTCAGGGACTTCTGGTGCAAAACCAGCTCTCCTCCTGTAAATACTGCAGCATTATTGGTGCCCCTGTGAAATCTGCACTGGACGCAGATACCGTGCTCTACAGGTTAACGCTTTCAGCCCCTGTGCATGCTGTGTTACACTGATACAGATATTAATGTTCACTCTGCATTGCTGCTGTTTCTTTCCCACCTCGCTACTGCTGGCTGGAAAGCGGTGTGTGTATCTTGCAGCATAGCACCCCAGTCAGGGCACAGTCTCTCCTTGTGCTGCCATGTGTCCTAGGGAGACAGAGCCCCTGCTGCCCAAGGATAGCAACCAGAAAATGCAGGCTCAGCACCCTTGGGACCCTAGCAGTCCCAGACCAGGGAAGGTCAATCCCCTTCTGGCCTCCAGCCCTGCTCCCAGCCTCCCCTCCCAGCTGCTGGCCACTTTCCAGCTGCCCGCTCTGGCCTTCCTGACCTTGGTTTCTTCTCCCCATCCCCAGCCCCAGCCATGGGCTACCACTCCTGGCCCAGCCAGACACTGCCATCTCCCTTGACTGGGTCAGGTATAGCTGCCGGGCTGGGGCTCCCATCTCCAGCTCTCAGGGCTCCGGGACTCTTTGGTCCAGCAATGTCTGTAGTCATGTCAGACCACAGATGTTGCGAGACCAGAGAGTTATGGATTTTAGAGGTTCAGCCTGTAGTTTTGTTTCATTTTATCAGGGCTGAATTTGTAGAACTGTAGCTTTGCCCCATCTCAAGCATCAGAGTTAAGGAGGCCTTTATATTAGCAAGGATACACCGATTGCCAGAGAGGCAGTATGGCCTAGTGGAGGGAGCACCAGGCTGGGACTTGGGTTCACTCTCCAGCTACAGAAGTTTTAATGACAATACTGCGAGTGTGGACAAAGCTTAGGAAGATGCCCCTGTGCCCAGCTCTGGAATCTCTTCCTGCAGTTCAGCCTCTGGGAAACTTCACGTCGTTATCACCTTCTGGGGCAGCTTTAGTGGGTTTTTCTCTGTGTCAGACAAGGAGAGGGAAGATTACAGTGAGACCCAGTGCGTATTGCAGGGGGCTGGTTCACTAAGCTAATGGGAGTTGAAGGGCTCTGAGGCTTCAGTCTGTCTGTATCTCTCTCGGACATGAAGGTCACTTTTCAGGCCTTTATTCAAGGATAACTCAGAAGCTCAAATGCTCCAGTGAAAGCAGCCCAAAGCCTGTTCTCCCTAGGCCTGTGCGGCCTCATTGGCTTTGCAGCTGGAGCCATGTGGGGCTGCTGTGCACAGACTGGGCCTGAAGACCATGGCTATTACTGAGCACAAGTGAAATCGCAAGCCACTCATTCCAGAGACAGGAGAAGGAAGGCTTGGCAGGAGAGGGAGAGGGAAAGAGGCCATGCAGTATGAGGTGGGACCAAGTGCCACACAAAACCTGGGGACCCTGCGAGGAAGAGTCCTACACTTGTTTCATGGGAATGTATCTCTGCTCCCCTTCTGTCCTGCATTTCTTGCTCGCACTGGCTGCATTTGGGACCTGGCACTACAGCAAATACAAACTCCAGTTGCTCTGTGTGTGCCCTGGCCTGGCAAGGGATTGGCAGACACTCAATTGCTTCTCCCTTCACCCTATTATTTCCCTTCTAGCATCCCACCCTCACTGCCACAACCTGGCCTGTTCCCCATGTGTCTCATCCGTCCCTCCAGGCTACCCAACCCCACTTGCTAATGTTATTTCAGCAGATGAACAGGGTGATGTGGGATAGCTGTTCTCCAGAGCCCCAAGAGATGGCAAAGCCTGTGTGGGGACCATCTTCATAACAAGACAGCTGGGCACCAAGTGATCAAGAGGTGACCAGTGGCTGCCTGACCATGAACCTGGCTGTGGATAGGCTGTTCCCTTTCTCCTCTTGATCCATGTTATTTCCCAGCTCCCCTGGGATCACTGTGGTGGTCTGGCCAACCCTGTATCTCAGACAGCCTCTCCTTTGTGCCTGGAACTTTCCCATCACCTTCAGTTCCAGAGCCATTTCTGAGCCTTCTCCCCGCTGGAAAATGCTCTTCCCCAGCCACCTCCCCTCCCTCATTCAAATCTAGCTGCTGCCTTAGGCCCTGATCTTGCAGTGGGATCCACCTCGTCAGACCTTTCTGTCTGTTGTGGAGTCCCACTGGAGTTATGCCAGAAGGATGTAGAGCAATAAGGAGGGAGCATTCCTTCGTGCTTTATTAGAAACCTGCACACACAAACGTCTGTTCCATCTCCTAAAAAATGACTATGGCGCTATGGCAAGACTTTCAGACAGCGGAGAGCACATTGCTTCTCGTTAGCACTCTGGACAGCGCCCAGGCACCAGCCACATCATCTGCAGCCAGCATTGCAGAGCTGTTTTTTCCATACAGTTCCAACCGAGAACAATTTCATATGGATTCTGAGCCCAACCTGACCAGCCAGCCAGTAACCTCCATTAAAACTTGCTCCACCCTGCTAACAACCAGTGGTAGTATCTCTGATGCAATGTCTATACCTGGATTTGGCATGCGGTGCTTCACTTGGAATCAGTCACAATCTACATCCTGGTTCTGGTTAGACAATAGATGTTTTTTGGCCTTCAGCATAAACCACAAGGTTCACAAAAATTCTAGTGGATGACCTAGCTGTTACTCTGTGCCTCATACAAACAGCATTGCTAGGAGGTGGAACAACAGCCCCTGAAATACATGACTGCTACACCAGAAGCAGGAGAAAAAATATGGGTAGGACTGGCTGCTCTGAGTCTGATACACATTGTTCATGAGGTTTGTTCCAGACAGGTGTTGAGTGAGAAGCTAACCCACAATGCAGTTCTGGATTCACCTATTGGCTTATGTGAGGGTCCTCGCAGTGATGGAGGAGGCTGTCTGTCGCAACCCATGTGGAATTGGGTGGGAGCGCATAGGTTGCAGGAAGTTAGGATTTGGGAGAAGCACCAGGAAGTCAGGCTGTGTGTACATGGTTGGGATGCTAGCTGCAGCTGCAGCATGTCTGCAAATCCTTTCCTTTAAAAACAGCCAGTTTAGTTTTACAAGTGTGTAGTTCCCTCATGCTATTACTCAGCACATAGTACAGCTAATGCTGCCTGACACTGGCTTTGCTCCCTCCTGTTGCGAAGTTTGCAGAGGGCAGTGTTAAATAATTCCTCTCCTATGTTTGAGCCCCCTTACGTTGTTTTTCTTGTTCAATGGATATGTGAGGCTACTGCAGCATTTACAAGGTGATGGAGATTAAAGCATCATCATAGTATGATAATGATACTCAGCTCTCTGTCTCCTTGTGACTGAGTCCAGATTTTGCCATCTATGGGCAAGGTTCTCGGGTGGTATTAATGGTTGTAGCTGCGTGAAAGTCAATACAGCCACAGTGAGTTTCAGTGGCAGTGGATCTGCCCCATGTGATTCTCCAGTGAGAGAGAGAGACTCAGAGCGAGGGTGAGGGGCCAAGAGTCAGAACCAGATTCTCCAGAGTCAGTGAGTGCAGGAGTAAGCATGGGACAGGACTGGAACAAGGGCAGGTACAGGCAGGGTCTATGCTGGCACAGGGCTTGGTGTGGGGTGAGCAGAGGGAGGCAGAATATCCAGAGGGTTATGCACTAAACAGCCAATGAGCTCCGGCTGCTCCTGGGCTAAGAGCCAGGCTGCTGGCTTCCTTGGCAGGACTTCCATTCAGACAGACAGCGGACTCCCTAGGCCACCCAGGAGACAGAGCCATGCAGCTGCAGGGCCCAAACTCCTGGCAGTTGTGCATTGATCTTAGAGCGGGGGCTCACAGCCCTTTTGTTTCTCCCCTCACCCTACCCAACAGAGTATTAAACACTCCATGGCTCAGCTGTGCCAAGACTGCTGGTTTTGCTGCGTATAAAAGCCAGGGCTGGCGTGGGGGTAGCAAACTGGGTGCTTGCTAGGGACTCCACACCACAGGGGGAACCATGAAACTAAGTTGCTCAGGCTTTGGTTTCAGCCCCAGAGTGTGGTGCCCCTGGCCCAGGATGCAGGCCCCTATGGCACTCCTTCATGGGCCCTACTGAATCTAACACCAGCCATGGTGGGCCCCTTGAAACCTGCTTGTGGACCCCCGGGGGCTCCTGGACCACTGTCTGAACACCACCATCTTAGAGAATCCCCATTCGGCTCTCTCCAAACAACCCTGGGTGGCTGGCTGGAGCCTATGACCTTCCTTCTCCAAGTCACACGTTTCCAACAGCTGCATCCCATCCAGGCCAGACTACCGCAATGTGCATTACCTGGGGCTGCTCCTACAAGGGTGGCTCCTGATGGCTACTTTCAGACATGTGCTTGTGCGATGGGGCCGCAGGCCGTGATGGAGCTCTTACATGCTACAGTGACCAGAATCCTCAGCTGTTCCTCTGAAACTGAGCCAGCCCTAGCTGGGAGGTTTATGAGTCCAGCAGTTTTTGACTTAACCCTGTGGAAAAATAAAAGTGGCCAGAATTATTGTTTATCGTTATTAGAATTTTTGCAGTGGAAAAACATATTTAGACCTTTATTCTACATCCACAATTTCACTCCAATTTTTAATCCCGCAGTTCCCAGCCCCAACGCTCTCCCTGTGATGGAATCCAAGCATGGAAAATTTCAGACATCATTTCAGGGAGCTAAGAGAAAGTGAAGACAGGAGGCTAGAGCTGAAATTGTTTTGCATCCAGTTGCACGGCCACTGTCAGAGCAGTACGTGCTGAATTGTCCTGTATGATAGGCCCTTGCAAAGAGAGAGTTGCTGCACATACTGTGCTACTGACAGGCTGTGAACCACTGTGGCTTTGTTATCCACCCCGGTCATCACACTCAAAACAATCAATCTTCTAAAAACTTATGTAAATAGAATTTTCAATTGACACTGCATTTTTTAATTAAAATTTAGATTTGTCATTTACATTAAATGCAGGTTTGTTTCTTTTACAAATAAACCCATTTAAAATTAAATTGGAAATTAATAACTTCTCTGTTAAGCCCTAAACTTGTTATAATCTTCTAAAATAACTTGAATGTAAAAATAATATTAAGTAGTGTACATTTACAACCAAGGTTAAAGAAAGTCAAAACACTGAACTGGTGGAAGTCGTTGGGTAGACACCTGGAAGCAGTGTTTGTTGAAGTGCTAAACCAGATTTTGACAACAGTAGCTGCTTTTGCAGATGCAAGAACATTTTCTTCCATTTCAGGTTATTCATCTAGTTGAGTTCATCAACTAGTTCATTTGAAGTTGAGAAACCAATTCAGAATTGCAAAGCAGGAACGCTTGTTTTCTTCTTCAAATCTGTTATTGAAAACCAGTCATGAAAGGATAAGATCTCCTCGCTTTGAAACCCTGAAGGACTCGCTACCAGAAATAATCCATCACAGATAATGAATTTAATAAATCAGTTAGTTTTTAACACAGAACATTTTGATAAACCTTTTTTCCTTGTGCATTCAGCACATTTAATGTAGTCTTATTTGCTAACAAACATGAAATGCTGTTTTGCGTATTTTAACTGGACTTGAATTTCCATTCAAAAATGATGCAAATAAAAAGTTTAAAAATTGTCATCTAATAAATATGAAAGACATTCATCATTTTTTAACATAATAAAAATGTACTAATTAAGCATTTGATGAAGGCTAAATATATAGTTGCTTAAATAAAAGATATTAGAATAGTACATCCTTATGGTTAACAATAAGAAGCACCAAATTTTAATGTAAAGGTTATATTTAGTTGCAAAACCACTGATTTTAATTGTTACCAGTCAACATGAATCACCTTTTTTAGGAAAATAACTAAAAAGAATGAATGCAAAACACAATTAAAATTGATTATTTAAATCAAAGGTTCCTAACTGCTGATTTAAGGTCTTGGCTCCAATCAGTGATTCAAATTGTTTTGACTTGAATCACTCCACCCTGGAGAGGGATTTCTACCTATGCTACTTATCTGGCAGCCATTACCGTCATTTGTGAGCTCTTCTTGATCTTTAATATCTTTATCCCCAAGGCTTCCCTGGAGGGGCCATATTCTCCGTTTTATGGATGGGCAGCTGAGCCACAGAGAGGCAGAAAGATTCGCTCAGGGTCATGCAGGAAAGCTGTGATGGAACAAGGATTGGAACTCAGGACTTCTAAGTCCCCATCTGGAGTCCAGGACCAAAGCAGACCTGAGAAATTAGCAGAGTTCCGCCCCCAGAACCTGGCGAGTGTGTGCAGCATCTGCCAGTGACTGTGGCACCAGCCACAGCCTTTATGGGTCACCATGGATGTGACTGTCTCCTGTCCCAGTCAGCAGGAGCAGCGCTGGGTTTGCTGCTCTCATTCTGCAGATCAAACTGCTGGATGATTTGCTGGCTGAATTAACTGTTGAGGGCCTGATCCTGTGGGGTGCTCAGCACCCTTCACCATTGCTGAAGAAAACGAGACAGGACATTCAGAGACTTATGGGCACTTTGCAGGATTGGGTCATTAAAGGAACATCTTATATTTTAATCTACTGTTTCTTTACAGTGCAGCTTGGAATAAGATCTGGAGTGAAATCCTGGCCCCAGTGAAGTTGGTTGGAAAATTCTCTTGGACTTTAGTGAGGCCAGGGTTTCACACCAGAATCTGCTTATTCATTTTATCTTTTAAAATCTACCACTGAGAAATTAAAAAAATCAATGGAAAATCCCCAGTAAGAAAAAACCGCCAGAGTTTAGGTCATATGCTGGAAGCTGGCAGGCGGGCAGCCATCCCTCTAACAGAGCACACAGGTTATCAGACAAACCCTCCCAGTACTGGAATGATCAATCATTATGCAAGTGCACAAACAAAGAAGTAACAAACTTATCTAGAAGGAGCTGGGTTAACCGAGCTATTGAAGCCACAGCAGGAGCAGCAAACAAGTAAAAACTCTGCCAGAGGGGAAAGGACAAAGTTGGTTTTATTTTCAAGCCTCTGTGGGTTTTTACAAACTAGAGAGTTAAAAAGCACAAACATTAACTGTTACATCCTCAGTGTACACAGGCAGAAATTAACTGGAAACATAAAATCCTCTACTTGAGAGGGAGCAACATAACACAACTTAACTTCTGGGAATTTGGAACAATTAGACACACACACACAGAGAAAACCCAAACAGAGAGAGACAAAGCAGACTGCTCTGTAAGGCCCAGGGGTACAACTCCGCCCACATTGTTCGAGGCTCAGCAGTGCAGACTGACATCAATTATTGAATACTTCTCTTAGAGTCCCCAGGCCTGTGGGCAGGACCAGAGCACGCCTTGGAATTTAAAGTGGTAGCTTTTAACGTAGTTTACAAAGCCTTGCTCTAACATCTGTTTTAAGGAGGACTCAGAGTTCGGTTTGGCTCAGAACTTCAGCCCATGTTGCCAACAATAATGATTTTTAAAATTTAAAAGTGAGACTGGGCTGTAATTGCTTTCAGACGTGGAAAGAGTACCCCGAAAGTTACTTGAGTAAAAGTACAGCTCCCAGGGGAGGGGTTGCTGTACTTAAGTACAAGTCTCCCGTGTCCCTCTGGAAAACTACTTGAGTAAAAGTGTGTGCACATGCACGCACACACGCATCACATCTTGATTGTACTCAGCTATCCAGAAGTAGAAGCAGCTGCATTTTTACTCTTTTTGGGTACTTTTCCCACTTCTGATTGCTTTGTGAACTACATTATCACAGTGAGACAGCTTTCAGCAGGGTGGCATGGAGCAGCTGGCGGGCCTAGCAGCAACCAGGATACCCCACCTGTTAGCCACATGAGTATTTATTATTAATCATGTTTATGATAGCACTGAAAGACCAATCAAGTTTGTGGTCCCACTGTGTCAGTTGCTGTCTAAGCTCACAGCAGCAGACAGACCCCAGGCAGGGGAAGACACCGGCTGAGAGAACAATGTGAGGTCAGCAAATTCAGTGTTAGTGCCACAGATATTTTTGGTTTGGAGTGGTTCGGTTCGGAGAGGATCGGCTGTTGAATGGAAGGGCAGGAAAGGATGCAGGAGGGTCCTGGCAGGGGTGATACTGAGATGACGGGAGGGGAGGCATTTCACCTCTCCTGCAGTTCAAGGTTCTGGAGGAGCAGGTCCCATTTCATCCTTTCTGCACCAGTGTAACATGCCTAGCTGCTTCTGCAGATGCTCCCCCAATAAAAGCCACGATTACATTACCCCTTCCTTAATGATCCCTGGACCACGTACAACAAACCTGTTTGCCTCTGCCGTAGTCTCTATAGAGTGGATCCTAATCTACAGTTTGCAAACCTTTGGGGATTTGCAAAGTGTTACGGGGGTTCTTGGGAAAAAATTCCTTAATGGCAGAAGAAAAAGTTTTTGCATGACAAACTGGAACCAAAGTCATTGCAGCCAAAGTACCAGCAATAATGTCCATCAGTCACTTGGGACTCAGCCATTCTCTGCAGCATGCTCATTTGTTCCTGTGAGACAGGAGTGAATCTTCTTTACTCAGCTGTCCGCTTGTTAGCGTCCTCAGCACGTTCTTTTTATCCAAACTGTTGTAAACCCAATAATGGACAAGTGGCTGAAAATGGAAAGAGAAAAGACTCAAGAAAATTCAGATTTAACTTCAACTGGTGTTTCACCAAGTCCAAAGTGTGGAAAATCTACATCAAATGATCACGCTGGTGCTGGAAAGTCGCTTATGAAGAGAAGAAAGTCTGGTGGCCGTGATATGAAATATGGCTTCACATGCCAGCACTGCTGACCAAGTGGCAGGTGACATTTTGGAAGCATGTTGCTGTTTTCAAAATGTAATAAAATGAACGATGTCGTGATAAATCATCACGTAAAAATAATAGTTTGTAATAAGTGTGTCATGAAACCAATTTGTATGTCTCCGAGGACACTGCAGAGACATCTCCCACCCCGTGGCCAGGGAGTGGCAAGTCCGTTGCCTCTCCACCCCCGGGTTCCTGGGTTGTTAATGAGGGACCCACTTCTGTCAGTGTGAGTGCTGTATTGCAGGGTGCAGTACCGCCCTCTGCCACAAGGGGACACCTGGGCTCTGAAGAGGGCACTGCTGGGAGGATACAAGGCTGCCAGGAGCCGGGTGTAGGTCCCTGTGGTAGGAGCAAGCTCAGAGGAGGGATTCCAGGCTAACACAGACTCACCACCCCATCCCCAACCAGGCACATCCCCCCAGCTTTGTGCTCCTGCTTCTCACGGCCCACCATCAAGCAGGGGCAGTTCTGAGGTCTGTACTGCCTGGTAGGACCCACGAGTGGCAGGGGAGATTTCTCAGCCTTAGGGAGCTGTCCCTACGGGGTTTTGAGCTAGGGGTGGGGTGCAGAGCCAGGGCTGTGGCCCTCAGTGTGGGCTGGTTGAGGCGGGAGGGGGAGTTCATGGACTTTGCCAGAGCAGGTTCTGAAGGGGTGCTGCTGACTGCCTGATTCAACCTAAGAAAAAGGGACCTTCCCCTCATGTTCCAGTGTCAAAATGAAACTCAGCTTTGTATAAAAGTCCCACATAGACGATAAACCCAGCCTACCTTAGCTCTGCTCAGGGACCCTCTGGCCTGCCCTGGCATCCCACACTCCCACGCAGCTGGCATGACTGCTGCAATGACTGGGCAATGGCTTTCAGATCTCTGTGGGGTGAGCTGCAAGCATCTTTGAGCTCTGCCTGGACATCAGCTCAGCCTGCAGCTCCTCCTTCTCTGCCAGTGGCTTCTCCGCCCTGGTCAGGACTCCAGAGCCAGTCCCAGGCTTTAATATGGTTTCCTGTGCATTTGGGTGCTCATGCGTCATTTGGTTTCACAACAACAGTGCCGGTCTGCCAGGACCGTGTGTTTCCAGGAGAATAACAATGCTGACCACAGAGCACTTCCACCCATTGCCCCCAGAGCGCTTTTCCAAAGGGGAGGCCAGTGTCTCCATTTTACAAGCCGGGAAAGTGGTGTGCCCAAGGCCTCTGCCACAGAACAGCGGTGGCACAGTCGGCAATAGGCTGTAGGTTTCCTGTCATCTGGTTCACTATGCGGAAGCCTGGGCCTGTTGCTTGGTCTGTTTTACCGCCTGTTGGGAGTGGGTCACGGCAGCAGATTAAACCATGTATAAAAAGCCATGGGCGGGGGAAGGACACACATCAGTTATTGCAGCTGTTCCCCGGTCCTGGCTCACTCCCCAGTGCAGTGGTACTTGCTACCTTGACGTTGCGTCTCTGGGCTGGGCACCATACCACCTGCAGCCCATCTGGCTGTGCCCACTTGTTCTGACTACAAGATGAGTGAGCGCTCTCCATTGCAGTGCAGACAGTGCATTGGCTGTATTGGAGGAGCTGGGCACTGGCTGGCATGGTCAATTTCTTGTCTGGTACGTGGGTGCAGGTACACTTAAGAGTCAGGAACCCTCAGATTACTGAGCTTTAACTTGGCCTGGCTACTCTGCTGCTCAGCTTTCTCCCCATGATGGACGGCTTCCTATGCACACCGCATGTAAAATGTCCTAGCACTGCAACAACAGGCTCTTATGCAAATCCGCAGAGAGGGCGGTGGTTGTGAAATGAGCTTCCTCCTGACAGTTTGTAGCATCATCCAAAGAGTGTGGTGGAGGGACAGATGGGTAGGGATGTTTCTATCCCCACTTTGCTTCCCCGGCAGCGACCCTCTTCCCACCCATCCGATCCTGTTGGAGAGGACCTGCCAACTGCCATGGTAAACCTTGAGATACAGGAATGGAGAGAGTGCCCTTTTGGACTCCACTGGGGGTGTAAAGGGATTTCTGTGCAGAGTTTTTCTGTCTGTTTGGTTTTCAATCCCAGCACAATCAAGTCTGTCATTCCTTGCGTTTGCAGCTAGTATCACAGAGATGATGTGGAGACGCAGAGCTTGAACTTCTCAGCTCTCCATGATCCAGCCCAGGGTGAGAGTCTTTTAGTTAAATGGGTGTTCAAAAACCCCAGGCTAAAGACTTTTATAAACAGGATGAATAAAAATCACTGCCCCGCACAGTCAATCCAGCCTCACTCATTTTGTGTCTATGCCAGCATTGTCATCACTTCTCCAGTTGTCCACAGAGTGCCCTAGGGAAAATGAGCTCAAGAGGACCCGAATTCTAATGTTACAAAGCGGGTAGGGGAAAAAAGCAATTTATTTTTCTTTTTCAGGCCTGAGGTCCTGGCCCAATGTCTACTGAAATGGATGGGCGCCCATCCGCAGACACCAGCAGGCCATGGATCAGCCACTTTTTGATTGTAGACACGGAGCTTTCAGCTCAAAGTTAGGCCACAAAAGCTGCTGCATGAAACCAAATGTCAGTTCTTGGCAAAGTTGCAAACACGCTACTCAGTCACTCAGGCTCTGTTTCAGCATTCAAGCTCCGTTCAGCAACATGCTTAAGCAGGGCTTCTGTGAGCTGAAGAATAAGGAGGGCTGTAAGCTTGCAGAATTTCATCTTCAAAAGCAGCTGTGAGATTTGGCAGCTTGGATCCCATTTGCAAAAGTTGCATGATTGACTTTACTGGTGTTGAATGGGGACCTGTTCACACTGGGGGAGGAGTCACGGGGGCCCGGCAGACGAGCTGGATTTTGTTAATGTTCCTTTAATTGGAGAAGAACTTTAGTTGTGCTTAAAGGACTGTCGCGTTAAGAGAAATGTTTACAGCCTGTTTGTCCGCATGCAGCTCCTTCCCTTTGCATATTCCAGAAGGATTTGTGTTGATAAGGAAAATGTTGTTCATGCAAATCACTTTCTGCAACTGGAGGTTGCTTGGTGTGTGGGTGGCAGCTGTACTGAAGCCAGTGGTCTGTCCCAGCTAAGTGTGCATGTGGAAGAGGCCTTGAGCCTGTAGGTTGTGCAGATAAGTGGCAGCACTTTCCAGAGGTCCTCACAGAGGCAGGAGTCTAAGTGCCAGGCTCTTTACTCTCCACTGGTGGGTTCTTTGCCATCTGAGGAGCACTGTCAGGTATGAGCAGGGGAGCTTCCCATGGCTGCTGGGAAGGGCCACGCACGACCAGGCCAAGGGGACACAATACGTTCACCAGGCTCAGTCTTGCTGTCTATCGTAATGTACAAAGCTCACAGCGGATATCCCTGAGTGAGGCAGGATAGACAAAGGAGGCACAGATGTGATTCCCTCACAGCCCTGCTGGCTCCAAAGGCTGCTTTCATATCACTGGTACAGCTGGGCAGCAAACAGCTTCTGCATCCCAAGGATAGTTGTTTGCACAGGGCACTCACCTGAGCCAGGGAGGAAACAGGCTCAAATCTTACTCCAGTGACTCCTTGGCTGTGTATACAAAGCATAAGAGAAATCAAGGCTGTCCCTGCAACACCTGGTTTTGCCAGGTCATCTTTTAAGATGAAAAAAGGTTTCATAGAAAGATTCCTGAGTGGCTGTTACCATTCCCCTATAATTCAGCTTTCTCTCACCACCAGCACCTCCTCTGCTGAGATTTCTGCTACTGCCAAGCAGGAAGGGAGCTGCCACCTTGTGTGTGTCTAATTTACAATTCGGGTCAGTGCACTCTGCAGCAGACTCCCTAGCAGCATGCATGCTATGGTATTACATCTCTCTACTCTTTCTCCATATCCTCCCTTCAGCCCTGAGCCCCTTGTTTAGTAATTTCCTCACACACACACACACACACACATACACACGGAAGTAAAACACACAGGGTCCGACACGGATTGTATGTTGGGGTGGGAAGCTGGAGTGTGTTCAGAAATCCCTTTGCCACACAGATAGATGATGACCAGTTGCAATTCCTTGCAGATTCAGAACTCTTTGCTGGGCATTGCTTGATCTGTTTTGATTTGAGATGGGCCTGAAGTATAACCTCAGATCCAGACCCCTCTGAATTCAGGAGTACGGGGAGCTCAGATGTGACTCCCTCGGCCTGAACCTCACCTTGTGGTTTGGGTTACAGCCCACACCTCAAACCAAAGGGCCCTGGGGAGCAGTTGCATTGTGGATGTGGCATCAGATGGCAGGAGCCTTCTGAGAATGGCAGAAGAGATTTCAACAGCACTGAGCCTGTCGCCTGGCCTATGTCTGGACAAGCCCTCCCTTCCCCAGCCTCGAGCTCACTTTCCTGGTCTGTATTCTGAGAAGCCAACGCAGAAAGGCTGTTACATTCTCAGGGGAGGTCCACATGGTAATTAAATCCTGTGGCTGGCCTGGGCTGGCTGACTCGGCCTTGTGGGGCTCGGCTTAAGGGGCAGTTTAACAGGGATGTAGCTAGACAGTCAGACTGGGGCTGAAGCCTGGCTTCTAGGACCCAGTGACATGGAAGTATCTCAGAGCTCATGATGCTACCAAGCCAGAATGAATGTTTGCACCACAATTGAACTGCCCTGCAGCCTGAGCCCTGCAAGCCTGAGTGAGCTGGGACAGGCTATCCATGAGAGTCTTACAATGTTCCCACTAATTTTTTTCCATCCTTGGGGGGAATAAATTTTGTTACATGCACCACCACCAGACGTGCGTGCTGCTGAGGGCGCCCTGCTAGTCAGCTGGGCGGTACCTGACTCTCTCCTAAGCAGCAGATCAAGCACTCAGCTTGCAGGGAACGCTGCTGTCTAACTTCTGTAGGGAGGGATGCCGAGACTCAGATCCTGTGTGGTGTGAGCACACCTCTGCACCCCTTCGCACAATGCAGAACTCAACACAGCCCTGCTCAGTCACAGGCATTCGCCCCTCCTGGAGAACGCCGCACGAGCCAGGCCTTAAGCTTTTGAAAACCGCCTGGCAGATGCAGCGACCTTTGTCGCTGAGGTTTCAGATGACTGGAGTTGTGAGCGGTTGTTGTTCATGGGGCATTGGCTGGCTCTGCAGGGTTGGATGACACGGGGACAGACTTTAAAAGCACTCCGTGCTGGCCCAATCTGCTCTCCTGGCAGATTCTGGTAAGCGCAGAGCTCGGCCAATGCTGAGCACGTGTGAAAATCCCACCCAGGGGCAGTGAACACACCAGAGCCCTGTATACGCTAGAGGTGGGGCAACAGGGGAGAGGGAGGGGCAAAGGGGGCCATTGCCCTGGGGCTCAGCAAGTCCATAAGGCTTTCAGTCACTGCCGCTGGTGCTGCAGCATGAGCCAGAGGCCCAGGCTCTTCCATTCACCACCGGCGTCCTGCGTGGCACGCTCCGGGCTGCCCTGAGGGCTGGTGAGGGCGGAGGGAACGTGGTGCGGCATCTTCTGGGTGCTTCTGAGGGCTGGCTGCCCCAACGCCACCCCTTCTGCCTGAGACCACACTTTTCCTGGGAGCACAGAACTGCCTTCCCACGTTACCCAGGGGCTGAGCAATTTCATCAGCTCCCCCGCTGGGGAGATTTCTTGCCAATTGCCAGTGTAGACTCAGGTGTGGAGCTACAGGCCCACTCGCAGTGTGCTCTGGGACGCGGCGGTACGTGTACTGTAGCAATCGTGTTATGCAGGAGGTCAGACTAAATGACCCACAGTGGTTTTATCTGGCCTTAGAATCTACAACTGTGAGTCATGTGTGTTACATGTTTATTTCAAGTGCGATCAGTCACGGGGGGGGGATTTTTTTCTCTCCCTTTCAGCTTCTTTTGAAATTCACTGGAATTGCACATTGAAACCTGCGTCTATTTCAGCCTTCGAGGTTCTTTCGGATCTTGCCACATGATAGTTGTGCGGTTGCTTTCTTAAGAAAAAACAAAACCGCAAGAAAACCCAATGCAAAATCCCTAGTTCCTGCAGACGTTGCCGGCTGCAGCATCCAATGACCCACTCACAGTGCAGCAACAATAGGGCAGGTGACTTTCTTGTGTGATGGTAGGGAGGGGGGCAAGTGGGTCGTATGCCCCTTTCTCCCATTCCTACTACCCCTGTTTGTGGGTTAGAGGATAGCAGCCGTCTCTGAAGACTGAAGAGCATAAGCGAAGGGGCCTGGAGAGATAATCCAGTCACATCCCCATCACTCATACCAGGGCCAAGTAACAACTAGACTATTCTTGGCTGGTGTTTGTCTAACCTGCTCTTAACAACCTCCAGAGGATGGGGAAGATGGCCAGTTGGCTGCTCTCTGAGGACCTGGAGAGGAGAGAAGGAGAAGCTTCCTGGCCACGACTCCAGAGAAAGGACTTAGAGCAGCCTTGGTGAGAGAAGGATTTGAATCTGGGAGGAAGAGACATCTGCACAGTAGGCCCTGGCTGAGGCCTGGTGATATTTGGAAGAGGGGTCTGAAAGTTAAGCCTCCTGAATATGAACATTGTTTGAATCAGAATAGTGCAGCCTCTCCCCTTCCCGATCCCAAAGGGTGAGAACTCAGTCATGTAGAGCCTCTGCAACCAAGACACAGATGGTGGCCTTGCCCAGGGTGGCACAGTTGGCCTCCCCAGCAAGCCCTGGATGTCAGCAGGTGATGGTGCATCTGCCAAGCCCCCCAGTGTGAAAATCTCTGACCAGGGAAACCCATCAAACTCCATCTCGGCACACTTTGGGGCATGCCTGAGCAGCTCTGCACTGTTTGCTCAATACCCAGACTGGCCCTTTCTTCCTCTTCTCCTGGACCAGGCCCAACCTGTGCTCCTGCATTCAGAGCTTGGCCTTTCTGGGCATGCTAATTCCAGTACAGGTCTTATGTTAGGTCTTATGGCACTCCAGGCACTTTGACTGGGGCCAGTTTGGCTGTATGCCTACAAGTCAGGATGAATCGAAATATTTATGATTAATTGTTATCATTTATCTGAGGGGTATGAAATACGGCCACTGCCAGAACGAGGCATTTGCATTTTTTGGATTTGTGGTGCTTTTATGGTAACAGCCAAAGAGTTATCATGTCCAGAGAGAATATTAGCCAGTGAGATCAGCGTTTAGAGAGATTGGATAAAATGTTGAACAAGGAGGAGAAAATAGATATATGGATATGTATGGGGGTAGACAAACACAAAGCAAGAACTGGGTTCAGGGGGATAGGAAAACAGGGGTGTATGTATGAGTCTGGATAAATGTGTATGGGGGTGGGCAGGTGGATATGTATAAGCAGGAGTGAAAGTCATTTAACATTTCTTACTGGTAGGAGGAGTATGAGGACAGACAGACTGAGTAACGTATCTGAGGACAGATAGATGTGTCTGAGGAAAGTCAGACAGAGGCTCTTGTTGATGATAAACAGCAAGAGGTGTATAGGGACACAGGGCACTATCTAGGAGGACAGGTAGATGTGAAGGAGGGCAGACAGACAGTGGTAAGTTTGCAGATAGATGTGTATGGAGATACAGCAGTGTCTGTGAGGACAGAGATGTGTGTGCGAACAGACAGCTGTATATGGGAACAGACAGAACAGGGTGTATGAGGACAGAGGACGGACAGGCGAGTGTGGGGACAGACAGAACAGGGTGTATGAGGACAGAGGACGGACAGGTGAGTGTGGGGACAGACAGAACAGGGTGTATGAGGACAGAGGACGGACAGGTGAGTGTGGGGACAGACAGAACAGGGTGTATGAGGACAGAGGACGGACAGGTGAGTGTGGGGACAGACAGAACAGGGTGTATGAGGACAGAGGACGGACAGGTGAGTGTGGGGACAGACAGAACAGGGAGTATGAGGACAGAGGACGGACAGGTGAGTGTGGGGACAGACAGAACAGGGTGTATGAGGACAGAGGACGGACAGGTGAGTGTGGGGACAGACAGAACAGGGTGTATGAGGACAGAGGACGGACAGGTGAGTGTGGGGACAGACAGAACAGGGAGTATGAGGACAGGGGACGGACAGGTGAGTGTGGGGACAGACAGAACAGGGAGTATGAGGACAGAGGACGGACAGGTGAGTGTGGGGACAGGCAGAACAGGGAGTATGAGGACAGAGGACGGACAGGTGAGTGTGGGGACAGACAGAACAGGGTGTATGAGGACAGAGGACGGACAGGTGAGTGTGGGGACAGGCAGAACAGGGAGTATGAGGACAGAGGACGGACAGGTGAGTGTGGGGACAGACAGAACAGGGTGTATGAGGACAGAGGACGGACAGGTGAGTGTGGGGACAGACAGAACAGGGAGTATGAGGACAGAGGACGGACAGGTGAGTGTGGGGACAGGCAGAACAGGGAGTATGAGGACAGAGGACGGACAGGTGAGTGTGGGGACAGACAGAACAGGGAGTATGAGGACAGAGGACGGACAGGTGAGTGTGGGGACAGGCAGAACAGGGAGTATGAGGACAGAGGACGGACAGGTGAGTGTGGGGACAGACAGAACAGGGAGTATGAGGACAGGGGACGGACAGGTGAGTGTGGGGACAGACAGAACAGGGTGTATGAGGACAGAGGACGGACAGGTGAGTGTGGGGACAGGCAGAACAGGGTGTATGAGGACAGAGGACGGACAGGTGAGTGTGGGGACAGGCAGAACAGGGAGTATGAGGACAGAGGACGGACAGGTGAGTGTGGGGACAGGCAGAACAGGGAGTATGAGGACAGAGGACGGACAGGTGAGTGTGGGGACAGGCAGAACAGGGTGTATGAGGACAGAGGACGGACAGGTGAGTGTGGGGACAGGCAGAACAGGGAGTATGAGGACAGAGGACGGACAGGTGAGTGTGGGGACAGACAGAACAGGGTGTATGAGGACAGAGGACGGACAGGTGAGTGTGGGGACAGGCAGAACAGGGAGTATGAGGACAGAGGACGGACAGGTGAGTGTGGGGACAGACAGAACAGGGTGTATGAGGACAGAGGACGGACAGGTGAGTGTGGGGACAGGCAGAACAGGGTGTATGAGGACAGAGGACGGACAGGTGAGTGTGGGGACAGACAGAACAGGGTGTATGAGGACAGAGGACGGACAGGTGAGTGTGGGGACAGGCAGAACAGGGAGTATGAGGACAGAGGACGGACAGGTGAGTGTGGGGACAGACAGAACAGGGTGTATGAGGACAGAGGACGGACAGGTGAGTGTGGGGACAGGCAGAACAGGGTGTATGAGGACAGAGGACGGACAGGTGAGTGTGGGGACAGACAGAACAGGGTGTATGAGGACAGAGGACGGACAGGTGAGTGTGGGGACAGACAGAACAGGGTGTATGAGGACAGAGGACGGACAGGTGAGTGTGGGGACAGACAGAACAGGGTGTATGAGGACAGAGGACGGACAGGTGAGTGTGGGGACAGACAGAACAGGGAGTATGAGGACAGAGGACGGACAGGTGAGTGTGGGGACAGGCAGAACAGGGTGTATGAGGACAGAGGACGGACAGGTGAGTGTGGGGACAGGCAGAACAGGGTGTATGAGGACAGAGGACGGACAGGTGAGTGTGGGGACAGGCAGAACAGGGTGTATGAGGACAGAGGACGGACAGGTGAGTGTGGAGACAGACAGAACAGGGTGTATGAGGACAGAGGACGGACAGGTGAGTGTGGGGACAGACAGAACAGGGAGTATGAGGACAGAGGACGGACAGGTGAGTGTGGGGACAGGCAGAACAGGGAGTATGAGGACAGAGGACGGACAGGTGAGTGTGGGGACAGACAGAACAGGGAGTATGAGGACAGAGGACGGACAGGTGAGTGTGGGGACAGACAGAACAGGGTGTATGAGGACAGAGGACGGACAGGTGAGTGTGGGGACTGGCAGAACAGGGTGTATGAGGACAGAGGACGGACAGGTGAGTGTGGGGACAGACAGAACAGGGAGTATGAGGACAGAGGACGGACAGGTGAGTGTGGGGACAGGCAGAACAGGGAGTATGAGGACAGAGGACGGACAGGTGAGTGTGGGGACAGACAGAACAGGGTGTATGAGGACAGAGGACGGACAGGTGAGTGTGGGGACTGGCAGAACAGGGTGTATGAGGACAGAGGACGGACAGGTGAGTGTGGGGACAGACAGAACAGGGAGTATGAGGACAGAGGACGGACAGGTGAGTGTGGGGACAGGCAGAACAGGGAGTATGAGGACAGAGGACGGACAGGTGAGTGTGGGGACAGACAGAACAGGGAGTATGAGGACAGAGGACGGACAGGTGAGTGTGGGGACAGACAGAACAGGGAGTATGAGGACAGAGGACGGACAGGTGAGTGTGGGGACTGGCAGAACAGGGAGTATGAGGACAGAGGACGGACAGGTGAGTGTGGGGACAGGCAGAACAGGGTGTATGAGGACAGAGGACGGACAGGTGAGTGTGGGGACAGACAGAACAGGGAGTATGAGGACAGAGGACGGACAGGTGAGTGTGGGGACAGGCAGAACAGGGAGTATGAGGACAGAGGACGGACAGGTGAGTGTGGGGACAGGCAGAACAGGGTGTATGAGGACAGAGGACGGACAGGTGAGTGTGGGGACAGGCAGAACAGGGAGTATGAGGACAGAGGACGGACAGGTGAGTGTGGGGACAGACAGAACAGGGAGTATGAGGACAGAGGACGGACAGGTGAGTGTGGGGACAGGCAGAACAGGGAGTATGAGGACAGAGGACGGACAGGTGAGTGTGGGGACAGACAGAACAGGGTGTATGAGGACAGGGGACGGACAGGTGAGTGTGGGGACAGACAGAACAGGGTGTATGAGGACAGAGGACGGACAGGTGAGTGTGGGGACAGGCAGAACAGGGTGTATGAGGACAGAGGACGGACAGGTGAGTGTGGGGACAGACAGAACAGGGAGTATGAGGACAGAGGACGGACAGGTGAGTGTGGGGACAGGCAGAACAGGGAGTATGAGGACAGAGGACGGACAGGTGAGTGTGGGGACAGGCAGAACAGGGAGTATGAGGATGGACAGCTAGAACTGTATGGGACGGACAGAGCCACGGGTGCTGGAAGTAGGGATGTGAGACTGGGGTGCAGCAGCACCCCCTGCCTTGAGGAGATTTCCATTATAAACAGGGTTTACAGTTTGCTTCAATGGCTCCTCAGCAACCCCCAGTACACATTGTTCCAGCAGCCCTGCCTGAGTATGGGGACAGACAAAGCAGTGGGAGTGAGGCCGGACAGATGCCTATGGGGCCGGACAGACGGACGGGGCGGCGGGGGCGGGAGCGGGAGCGGGAGCGGGGCCGGGCGGAAGGGAGCGGGCACAGCCAGGCAGCCCCGGCGGTCTGTGCCCCCAGCGCCGAGCCGAGCCGAGCCGAGCCGCAGGGCAGAGTCGCCGCTCGGCCCCGCCCCCGCCCCGCCCTGCCCCGCCCCGGCGCCCCGGCTGCAGCGCGGCGGCGCTCGGCTCGGCTGGGCTCGGCTCGGCTGCGGGCGGCCGTGGGAGCGGCTCGCTGCGCGCAGCCAGCATGGGCGGAGAGCCCCGGCGGGAGCTGCCCGGCAGGTGGGTGCCGGGGCCGGGCCCCGCTGGGGTGTCGCTTCTCGGGCCGGGGGTGGTGTGACAAGTGCCGGGGCCCTGCGCCGTGGGGCTGCCCCAGCCTAGCCCGGGGGTGGAGACGTTCCCGGGGCTGGCCCGGCACCGGCTGCCGTGTGAGCCAGCCTGGGGCCCTGGCTCCGCTGCCCCGGGGGGAGAGCAAGCGGCGACCGGCCCCCCGCAGAGGGGTATCAGCCGGGGCTGCCCCAGGAGCACCTAAGCCAGGTGTGGTGTGTGGGAGGGACCCCAGCGCTTCCCTGGCTGGAGCTGGAGCTGGAGGGGACGGGAGAGGTGCCAGCAGGGAGCCAGAACCCACCAGAGCCCACCCTGCAGGGAAAGGGGCGGCCTGCTGGGTCCAGGCACTCCTCCCTACCTCCGGTCTGCAAGCAGACAAGACCTCCCAGGTCGTTTGCATCCTTGGTCCTCTCAGCCTGGGACTGTGCTCTCTGCAGTTTCAGCTAATGTCGTGCGAGCGCAGGCCGGCGGCGGTCCTCTCTTTTAGTGCCTTGGTCTCCCAGCCCTGGTTAAACTTCGCTGCCGGGACCAAGCCCTTGTAAAGCTGCAGCTGGCTGGAGCCTAGATCCTGGCTGTTGCCCATGTTGCTCCTGCTTGTCCTGGCCACCCGCTAGAAAGGCGTAAAGTTGAAGGAGGGAAACAACTCAGGTGATTGAACTGGCAGCAGCGTATGAGATCCACAGAACAAGCCATCCAGCTTCACCTGCACGAGCACGTCTGGTAAAATTGCACATGGTAACTAGCACTAGTTCAGCTTCGCTGGCTGATTGTCTGCAGCCATGTTGCCACTGCCACCACGATCAGCAGTGATGGTGCATCTGTGTGCGGTGACAGTCGGAGTTGCCTGCGTTGCTGTGTAAGGGTATCTCTGGTCGTGTAAGCAGTGACAGTTTTGTTATTCAGTAGTGTCTTTAAAGAATATGTTTGATGTGTATTCTGCTACTTTTCTATCTTCCTAAATGGAAGTTATTTTTAAATGACAATTTTGGGGGAAAAAGGTGATATTTCAGTCTGTTATTTTTGTGGTATTAGTGAGATGGCTCTGAAACTGGTGCAGAAATTTGAATATGCACAGTTCCAGAGCCTAAAGCAGATGTGTGAATCTGAGCTGCGTCTGTAATGAGAAATTTGGAAAGGAGGAGAATAAAAGGTCAAAAATAAAAAGGACATTTATATTTGACACTTTAACGAATGTAAAACGTGAGTGCTCAAATTACAGCCAGCTGGAGAAGTGTAGCTTCTGGAATGGTTTGATAATGATCCTTGGGTGTCCTGCTCCTTGTGATGGTGGAGAAGTGGTGTGGAAAGGCAGCAGGTCCCAGCATGGAGTGGTCCATCTTGGGCCAAGTGTTCCGGCCCAACTAGGCAGTCTGCACTGAGTGTGCCTGTGAATTAAAGATGAAGGCAGCTGCTATCTGCATCACTTCATGTAAACTCGATGCAGCCTTTTGGTTAATTGCCCAGCTGTCAGGCTGCAGTGGCCCAGGTTTGGACATCCTGATGTGATGGGAGGGGACAGCAAACATGTTGGAAAAGGGCTCCAAAGTTCTTAGCAAGTGAGCAAAGAGAGAGGATCCAGGGGAGGCAGGGGAGCGACACAAAACAAAACTATGTTCTGGCTTCTACTTAACTTTACAAATGAAAATTCTCGTTCAGTGATGAAAAAGAAGAACTGAATCTAGATGAAGGCGTCACAGGAAAATTACCACACGCTGCTCTCAGAGGAGCCTGCCTTTAAGAGCAGCCGAGGAGCGCTTGTGGCTTTCACTAAACTAGTGAACTCTGTATCTGTAACTGCACCATTGCTGTAGCTCAACCAGTGAAAGAAACACTGATGGTGGTGAAGGCAGGATGGGGACGTGTTGACCTCTGTCCGCTCTGTGACTGAGAGCTTGTAGCTTTGGTGTCTACAGCCACAGATCAAGTTGGGCGGGATTTCATCTTCTGTATTTATTTACTTAAGAAAGTGGACACTTAGCTGCCTTTAATGTGTGGGGCTCGTGATTTATGCCTTAGGGGGTTTCTTTGTAAACTTTCCAGTGGAGGCCCAGATGTGGGACAATGTGCAAGCCATATTAGGACAGGGAGACCATGGACTGAGCCTTGCAAGAGTGTTTTCGAGCATGTGCCTGGAACAGCGTGGATTCTGTTAACTTTTAAGGACACCCCCCCCCACACACACACTTTAAATGCTTCAGAGCTCTGTATTTCCGTTAGCTGGAATAGATGAGAGGATTGGATCAGGTTCCTATGGAAACGGGCTCCCCCACTGGCTTCACTCCATGGGTCAATGTGTGTTTTCCATCGCTAGCTGCAACTTTGACGCACAGTTGTGTGGCTAACGCAGCCGTCTAGCGGGGAAATTTTGGAGTTGGAGGTCTCAGCCTGACGGTATTGGGAAATCACAGCACTCGTTGATAGGCTTGTTGAGCTCCTTCTCTCTCAAAGGAGGTTTCATTTTCCTTTCCTTGGGAGGCCCTCTGGGTTGCTGATCTTCCATCGCCAACCAGAGTCTGTCAATGCCATTTGGAGCTTAATGTGTGGTGTTCTTTTCCCATCCAGGACCTGAGCAAGCTTTCTTTGCAGCGCTGTCATCCTTTGCCCATCCAAGGTCTGCAGCGCTGGGCCTGCGTCTCTTGGATGCATTAAAGCAGGATGAGTTAGCGCTAGACTCACTAGTCAGCTCTACCAGCTACTTGCTAAAACCATGCACACACGTCCTCCTAGCTGCAGGGGTTTGTGGTTTTGGGCAGTACGCTTCTGTCTTGTCAGCTGAGCTGCTGCTCAGGTGAACGGGAGGTAGTTGGCAGCAGCATTCGTGACCTCGGTACTGCGAATGCCAGGCAGTAACAAAATACTTTTAGATACAGGAGGGCCGTTGCATGGGCAAATTGAGGTCATCCTTGTGTTATGTTCTTGCCTGCTCCTTCCATTAAGTGTCCCAGTCATGTGGAAATGATCTTCACTGTCCTGGTCATGGGCCTAATTATTGCTGGGGGAGAAAAAACATTTTTTATTGCCTCTCTGGGAAGGAGGAGGCCAAATGCCTTTTCCAAACTCACTTCCCAATGTGGACACTAAAAAGGGGCTTTTGTGTTTTGATGATGCTGTCTTTGCCTGCCAATGACCCGGCGTGAGAACTTGTCCGTCTAATGAAGCTGCCATGGGATGCCTCGGGTGATTTAATTGTCAAGGTTTGAGCAGCTAGGGAGGGGTGAACATAGAATGTAGTTGTACAGTAGCTAAAAGACACAGCTCTTTGGCAAGCCTTCGTAAGGCTGCTGGCAGGAATGCTTCGGAGAGGCAATCTTAATGAAAGCTACTGAATTGGCAGCCTTATGGTGTAGAACAGGCTCTTGTAGGGTGCTGCCAATTGCTCATCTGCAGTGTTAATTTTGTATTTCCTCTTCATTGTTTCTAATAGCCTCTTGGAAACTTGCAGATAAACACTTCGCCTTCCTACTGATTGTGTCCTGTTTGGCAAGCCGTGGTTATAACACATGTGTTTGGACTACACAAACTCCTCTTAGGTTGTTAGTCTCTAGTTTCAGGCTTTGCCTTTTAAAGGGCAGCTTACATTAGCAGTGAGAGGATCCAGACCAGCAATGTCACCATTGCTCTGTGATCTCACGTACAGAGCCTATAGGTAGGAGCATGGCTGACTTTTAAGATATATTTATGACCACTGGCGCTAGAGCTTTCATGTGTGAAGTTGAGGCAGTTCCGCTGTGAACAGAGGTTTTATAAAACAACAAAACAAAAATAAAAAGCAAGGCTGTCATGGTGGTGTCTCCATTGGTTCTGTGCCCGGTGTGCTCTGTTTTCAAGGAAAGTGGCTTATGGACTTGACAGTCCTGAATCGCTCCCAGAATCCTATGCTGCGTTCTTATAAAGACTTAGATTCTTCTCTGGGACAGTTGTGCGACCTCACCGTCTGCCTTGCCTGTGTTCCTGTAAGTAACTCGCCTTCAGTTACCAGGAATATCAGTGTATGCCCAAGAAGGAACAGACTCCCGTGCGGTCTCTCTCTGTCTCTCTCTCTCCCCCAGTTGTGATGGTTCTGCAACAAGCAGACAAAGCAGAACACAAGCATTTTTGCCATTCACCTTATCATATGTGCCATATTTTGAGTTAAATAGAAAAATGGCAAACGCTACGTACTTGGCTAACAACTTATATGCCATCCTCACAGTAGCATCTGAGTGCTTTACTGCCTGGGTTCTGGCAAAGCCGCTGAGAGTTAATCATCAGCCTCAGCTTGTGGATGGGAAACAGGTACAGAGGTGGCTAGCCTTTCAAATGCACAGCAGCCACAGTGGGGTTTTCAGGACCTTCGCTTCCAGGGAGACATGTAATAAAATCCAGCCTCTTCCTGCAGGTGCTCTTGAGCTCTCCTGAAAAGCTGGACCTGCCCCCCTGAAGAGCTTGAGATGGAATCCAGATCTTCAGAGTCTCAGCTGAGTTCTTTAACAAGACTTAGCTTCCGTGATGGGCGCAGTCTGTTTGTGCGTCGGTTTCTTCATCTATAAACTGGAGCTATTTACCAGGCCGACCATGCATGATGCTTGGCAAGCTAAATGGTTTAAAATCCATGAAGGGCTTTGAGATCCACAGATGGGAAGCACCATCGAAATGCTCCTGTCTGCGTTGCACAGTTCTCAGCTGTCCTCTTGGGAGGGGTGTAACTTTCCTCCAGTTCTCTCTCTCTCTCTCTCTCTCTCTTTCTCTTTTTTTTTCCAAATTTTGGATCAAACATGCATCTCCCAAAGTTCTGTCTCTCTAACTAGTGTCTTGAGTACAATGTATGTGCTTAACCTATTCCTTTCAGTCTCTGATGTTGTGTCTATTAAAACTGTAATCTTGAGCTAGAGGTTATGCCACAAACAAGTTCTCATCCTTTCAGGTGGCATTTCCTTTCCCTCATTGTTTCTGGCGATCTGTGTATATGAAGCTGCTTATGTGTTTCTTCATGAGCAGTTCTCTTGTGTGGCTAAACTTGGCAAATAGATTAATATAAGCTGAGGAAGGCTGAACTCCTTTGTACATGAGGATGCATAGTCCATTTGTGTAATGAAGTTGCAGTTCTTGGGTTAAGATAGGACTGTGAAGCTAATGGAACACTTTACACCACCATAAATCATGCAATGAGGCTGCTATCTTGCGACTGGATGTGTGCGACTGGACCCTCACAGAACCCTACACACCTGTAGGGCTCTCCTTGGGGCTGGCCACATAGAGCCACTTGAAGGAGCGGAGCCTAAATTGCATCTGAGACAACTGAGAGTTCATGGGAGGTTCTCCCCCAGGTTCAGGCGACTCCGCTCTGGGTCCCGGTTGTTGCTGGGTGAAGAGAAGAAGACACAGTAGCGTGAATAACCCGCAGAGGCACAGTGGGCTCCAAATAACTCGTTGAACACGACATGCAGGGCTGAATTGCTCAGACACACTGCTGCTCGGGATGGTTTTGAGTAGATCCTAGTTAAAGGGTCACCGCCCCTACTCCTGTGCTCTCCAGTCCCCTAACCACACAGATCTGAACTGAGTCTTTTCCTGAGAGTTTTGAGAGCACCCGTGGGTGGGGAAGAGCTCAGCTTCTAGGTAACGCATCAGTCCCTACAATTCTTCTGCTGCACTGAACTAAGGTACTGGGGCTCCACCACCATTGTCAGGCCTGCCGCCTGGGAGCACTAAAGAGGGAGACTGCCCCAGGGCTCAGTGATTCAAAAGGGCCCACGGTTCCTGGCATTGCTCCTGTGGCTGGTGCCGTGGGCCCTCAACATCACTTCTGGAGCTCCGGGCAGTGCTAAGTGCTGGCTGGGGAATGGAAGGGGAAGGGGCCCAGCACAGTCCAGGCAGTGCTGATGGTTGGAAATCAGTGATAGAGGGGGTCACTGAACCCAGGTCTGGTAAGTCCTAGCGCCTTAGCCCCTCGGACATCCTTTCTCCCATCAGGTGAGTGCTGGCGTCTGCTCAGTTAGGGGGCGCTGGAGCCTGGGTGTACGAATGGGTTTCTTTCCATAATTGCTCCTCTTACTGTGTTCATGTCCAGTCCAACTCCCCCCACCAGACCTGGGCTTTTGCAGACTCCTTGTCTTTATGCCCTCTTGTTCCAGAGAATGCTGAAGGTGACAAACAGATAATTCCTTGATTGTTTTGGTATTGTGGAGCCCTGGTGGACCCTGGCTTGCATGGGAGGGTAACTGCATGGCTGTTGGACATCAAACCTCACCTGGTCTTTAAAAATTTAGGAAGACTGCGCTAATCCTGGCCTGTCCCTGGGTCCAAATGTGGAGTGACTTCATCTTCAGCCATTGCATAAAGTTTTTCAAGAGAAATTGGGTTTAAACCCTTCTGTTGGCCATGGAGACCAATGGGGATCAGAATCACAGTTTACTCTCTTGAGCCGTCTGTGCTAAGGGAACTTGTGACAAATGTCTCGTTGTTGCTAACAGCAGCTTTGCCAGAGGTCACCAGTGGTTGGAACCCAAACATGGATGAGGTTGCAGCGTTTCGCATGGTTTTCAGTACTACTCACGTTCACCTTTCTCAGAGCAAATCCGCTTGGTAACAATGACATCAGCCTCTGAAACAATCTGTGTTGCCACCTAGCTCTGCCTCAACAGTGGGAAATGTTTACGCACAGGGAGTTTTAGAAACAGGGCTTGAGGGTGAAGATTTAATTTGCTTTTTGTTTGTGTTTGTTTTTCTGGTATGTTTCTAGCAAAGCTGTTTAATACCTGAGGAGTTAAAAACAAAAACAAAAACAAAAACAAAAAACAACACTCTAAAACATTGGGGCTTCTTTATTTTGTTTTTTGTTTTGTTTTTCCCCTGACCCTTCAGTCCTGTAGCGTCCTTGTTTCACCATGGGAGAACTTGTATGGTTTTTCGTCCCCCCGTCCCCCCCCCACTGAATTGGGAAAAGACTTCACTCTAGCATTCATACAGCAGATTTCACCGCCATGAGGCAATGTGGAGTAATGAGTAGTGCCCTGGCTAGACACATGGGGTCTAATCTCTACCTCGTCCTGTTACTCCACCCGCGCCCCTGCTTATTCCACCTAGGCTGTCTTTTAGACAGAGCCTTTTAGGCTGTAGGCTTTTGGGCACAGGGAATGTCTCTTATTGCACCTCAGCACAGCACCTAGCGCAAGGGATCCTCGATCTCATCTTCTGATCTAACTGCTACCGTATTGCAAACAGTACCGCCATTTGGCAGGAAGGGAAATGACGTAGCATGTCACCGTGTATGTGCTTGTAGTTGTAGACATGAGCAGGTTGGAGAATGAGATGTAGCTGGGTTGTCACTGGCACAGGGGGGTGATTTCACTTCTTTCTAGTAGACGCCTACGTGATGGGGCCACCCAGACATACCTTTCACACGTTAGAACTCTGGTTTCCCTTCAGTGCTCTTCCCGGGTAGTGGTGCTGCCCTGGGCCCTGTCTTCTGCTCTCTTCTCCGGTCTCCCCTTTCTTGCTGCTGTGGGTCTCCGTTGGTGTCTCCTTGGGCCTAGGACAGGGGATATGGCCACAAGCTCAGGAAGGCAAAGCTTGTTCCTGGGCCAGCTGCTTCTGTGGCTGGTGTAGTGTGGAGGCCTTCACTGGTGCAAGGACATAACTTGCATACGGAGTGAGCATGAGATCTTACCTGGGGAGTGAGAGGCCTTTTCAAAGGCCAGTAATTGCCTTGCACCTTCAGGTCAGGCTCCAGTTGGAGTGAGAGTTATTTCAGAGAAGTTCTGTGCGCTCTGTTACATAGATCAGGTGGATGACAGTAGCCGTTCCTCAAACATGGTGGGTGATGGTTCTGGCGGTAGCCTCCATGAGTTGCTTTCAGACATTTTTCCAGTGGGTCTGGGGTGTGTTCAGGATCCTGCAGTGTTCCCCAGCCCCACTGCTCTATGCTGCCCTGGGCAGGGAGTGTTGCTGTAGCTGGATAAGAAGTGAGGTATTACAAATGTGTCCAGATGCTGCATGACTTCCTAAACAATTCTGCCCTTTCCTATCCCCTGTGATTAGCACTGGCAGAGTTTCCATTGCGTGCCAGTGACTGAATGCTCAATCCTGAAAGTGAAACTGTAAAACCCCTCTGTTACCTCAAGTTAAATCTTCCTGAGGCTTGATTCTGAAGTCAGAGTTGAGAGTATCATACTTAGTGAAACTTTAACCTTCACTGCTGTGATAAAGTTTGGTATGTGCTAAAATTAATGCTTCCATCACGTGGCCAAAGTGGGGTTTTTTTGTCATTAATGCCAGGAACAAGTGCATTTTCTTTCTTGAAATGCAACTGTGTAAAACTTTCCTTTACTTAATCATCAAACCAGATACCTCTTTGTATTTGGATGAGATCTGTCGATTAAACGCAGTTAATTCACGTGGTTATCTCAAAAATTAATCACGGTTAGAAATGAATCATGATTAAGCGCAGCTTGATGTGCACTGTTAAACAATAGAATACCAACTGAAATATATTAAATATTTTAGATTTTTTTTACATTTCAGTTGCAACACAACCTACAATGCGTACATTGCTCACTTTATTTTTATACAACTGTTTTCACAGTATAAATGTTAAAGAAATATTTTTCAATTCTCATACAAATAAGCAGTGCTATGTCTTTTGTGTGAAAATGCAGTTTACAAATATAGGTTGTTGTTGTTGTTGTAGTATAGCTGAACTCAAAACCAAACCAATGCAGATCTTTAGTTCCTGCAAGTCCATTCAGTCCTACTTCTTGTTTACTCAGCCAAACAAGTTTGTTTACATTTGTGAGAGATAATGCTGCCAACTTCCTGTTTACAATGTCAACTCAAACCAAGGGCCTGGGGATTACACTGGGTGAGAAGCTGGACATGAGCCAACAGTGTGCCCTTGTAGCCAAGAAAACTAATGGCGTATTGGGGTGCATTAGGAGAAGCATTTCTAGCAGGTGTAGAGAAGTTGTTATTCCCCTTTATTCAGCGCTGGTGAGGCAACATCTGGAGTATTGCACCCAGTTCTGCCCACCCCCAGTATAGAAAGGATGCAGATGTGCTGGAGAGGGTCCAGTGAAGGGCAACCAAAATGATTAGGGGGCTGGAGCACATGACCTATGAGGAGAGGCTGAGGGATTTGGGCTTATTTAGTCTACAGAAGAGAAGAGTGAGGGGCAGTTTGACAGCAGCCTTCAGCTTCTTGGAAGAGGGTCTAAAGTGGATGGCGAGTCACTGTTCTCAGTGGTGACGGATGGCAGAACAAGGAGCAGTAGTCTCAAGTTAGAGAATGGGAGGTGTAGGTTGGATATTAGGAAAAACCGTTTCCCCAGGAGGGTGGTGAAGCACTGGGATGCGTTACCTAGAAAGGTGGTGGAATCTCCATCCCTAGAGGTTTTCAAGTCCCATCTTGACAAAGTCCTGGATGGGATGATTTAGTTGGGGTTGATCCTGCTCTGAGCAGAGGGTTGGACTCTGACCTCCTGAGGTCACTTGCAGCCCTAGGATTCTATGATACTATGATTCAAAGCATGATACGCCAGACATGCTAAACATTCATATGCCCGTATATGCTTTGGCTGCCATTGCATAGGGCCTGCTTCCATGGCGATGACATGCATTAAAAAATATATTAATTACATTTGCGACTGAACTCCTTGGGGGAAACTCTCCAGCTCTGTTTTAACCCACATTTTGCCATTTATTCCATGTTACAGCAGTCTCAGGTGGTGGCCCAGTATATGCTGTTCGTTTCAAGGACACTTCCAGTGCAAAGTTGATGAAGTTCAAAGTTATCAATATGAGATTTCTAAAGACAGGTACCGCACTTGGTACAACGGTTAAGAGTCTGAAGCGTCTTCTGAAATTTGAGAGGAATGGAGTATGCTGTCAGATGTCTTGAAAGAACCGCTTTCTGACACAGTACCTCGAGAATCTGAACCACTAAAAAAAATGAAATCTTTGGGCTGGTGGCATCTGATCATACTGATGAAAATGAACATGTCTGCGCTGCACTGGATCCTTAACGAGCAGAACCCACCATCATGTCGTTAGCATGAATGCTGGTCCCTAGGAATGGTACATGACACATGAATGGGCATACTTCAGGTGACCTTGTAAACAAGAAGTGGGCTGCGTTATCTCCTGTAAAGTAACCATAGATGAGACCTATTAAATCTCTTCCATCTCCCACATCTACTCCATTTCCTGCCAGTGCATATTTGCTCCCTAGCCTACAACATCTCTTCTAGTCTGGTTTTTAAATTTCTTGAGCACTAGGGCTTGCATAGTTTCTTTCCCCTGGGAGATTATTTCAGAGACTAACGGGTCTCCTCGCGAAGGCCTTAGAATGTCACCTTTGCGCTATGAATCAGTCTAACGCATTAAGACATCTTTTTCTGACAGCCTGACATTTCTGACAACTTGTAACCATTGACCGTTGGACAGAATCTTCAAATACAGGAGTGTGAGAGGGAACATCTCCTGTCGAGGAATGATCACTGAGCAGGGACGACCTTACGTCTGCTCTGCATTCAGCTGCTCCCCAGCATTTGGGTGTTTTGTTAGTGTTCATGGTTTTGGTTTTTATGACCAGTGTGTGCATCTCCCAGCTGAAGGCTGCCCTCTGTTGCTTGTCTGGGAGATCAGAAGGTGATACAGCTTGATTTTTTGTAAGCTTTTGAAACCGTCCCACCTGACATTCTCATAAGAAAACATAGGAACTATGGTCTAGGTGAAGTTACTGTAATGCTGGAGCAAAACCAGTTGGAAAAAACTTAACTCAAGGAGTAGTTACCAAGGTCTTGTTGTCAGTCTGGGAGGGTGTATCTAGTGGGGTGTGAAAGGGATCAGTTCCAGGCTCAGTATTTTCATTTCCACTTATGCACGTATTGGTGACACACAGCTGGGAGGGGTTGCAAACTCTTTGGAGGACAAGATTATCCAGCCTGTTTTGAATTCTGTATTCGAGATCTGGTTTGAAATGAACAAGACGAAATTCAGTAAAGACCGAAGCAGAGTATAGCATTTAGGAAGGAAAACTCAGTGTCTCCGCAATACAAAACTGGGACAGACTGGCCAGTACTGATGAATAGGCTCTGGAGGTTATTGGGAATTGCAAGTGTATTATGGTTTGATGCAGTTGCGATAAAAGCTAATATTCTAAAGTGTACAGGTGCATCATATGCAAGGCGGGGGAAGTAATTGTCCCACCCTACTGGGCACCAGTGGGGGTTCAGCTGGAGTACCATGTTCAGTACTGGGTGGACATTTCAGGAAAGGTTTGGACAAGCTGAAGAGAGTCCAAAGAACAACAAAAATGAAATGTTTAGAAAAGGGTTAGAAAAGGGCACGTTCAGCTGTGAGAAAAGAAGACTGAAGGGGAACCTGATAACAGTCATCAGATGTGTTTGCTACGGGCCGTTCTGAAGAGGACAGTGATCCATGTTCTTCAGAAGAGGCAGCAAGGAAGATTTTGGTTAACTATTAGGAACACTTTCTAATGCCAAGTGCAAAGCTCTGGAACAGGCTCTCAGGGAGGTTGTGGACTCCCTGTCACTGGTAGATTTTAAGAACAGGTTGGACGAACACCTGGGTCTGCTGTGCAGCTCACTTGAAAGCAGCAGAGGCCCATGGAGCCCTGGTTGGAACGCTGGACTAGATGATCCCAGGAATGGCAAGTTTGTACAAGTTTTGGTGGTCGTGAGAATGGGTGCACGTCCTACCGTCCCCCCACCCCAACACACCTGCCTCAGGTTCTGGGACTCTGGGCTGAGTTGGGGTTAGAGGTATGGGGCATGGGGCTGGGGATCAGAAGCCTGCAGGCTGTATTCGGGCTGGGGTAGGGGGCCAGCTAGAGAGTGCAAGTCCCCTGATCCTCTCCCCTTTGGCAGCAGCAAGCTCTGGGAGAGCATCTTCCCTTTCTCCCCAACCTCCTGCATGACATTCCTCCAAGCCCCCTCCGTCTGCTGCTCAGGAAGTCCAGCCAGGATATGCTCCCCTACACTTGCAGTTACCTGCTCAGGGGGTGGGCTGCCATCCATGTCCTCCCCTCCCCAAGCGCCCCACCTGCTGCAGCCTGCAGAGGGGCTACTCCCCTGTATCTGGCGGCAGCAGGGATCTGCAGGTAGTCAGGGATGCTCTAGGGAGGTATGCAGGGGTGGCAGGCGGGGCTGGGGGACACTCAGGGGAGACGCGTGAGGGCGCCGCTTGGGGCTGGGGCCGAGACTCGGCTCTGAACATTGGTGGAGCTGGGCCCCCAGGCCCGAAACATTCCTGGAGCCCTGGTACCACCAGCCCGACAGTTCTCCTTCCTGGATGATCCCTCTAGGTCCCTTCCATCTTGCCACTGTAATGCCTCTGTGTGGGATGGCGTCTGTCTGTGGTCTTCGGGGCACAGCACAAGTTTACTGCAGCCTGTTCTCGGGATGACTTGCTGGGTCAAAATTATCAACATTATTTCTCATCATGATAAAAACGCATCTTCATTGCTTTGCAGGGGTGGGCAGTGGCGTTTCCCCCCCCACCCCACTTCTCTTCATCACACCCCAGATGAGATCCTGGCCTGTCACTGCGCCAATACCAAGAAAGACTGTTTAAAAAAAAATAAGCTGGGAGGAAGCGATAGTTTGTACATCTCCCAACCCCCTGGTCTTTAAACTGCTCTGCACTGGTCAGTGCCTCATTGTGTTCGACTGTAGATGCTTTCAGCTCCCACAAACCTTGCTTCTACCCTCTCAGCCCGACCTAGTCCCCGTGAAATCTCTCACTCACGCTGCTCAGTTATTCAGGGGGAGGTTGTCTGCTAAGAGGGTGTCCCCTGTCTAGCATCTTTTAACTCCTGAAGCCTGGAGATTCATCGTGCTCCTCCTGGGGTTTCCAGACAGCTCACGTCAAGTGGACAAAAAAGGATGCAGTTATGGCTGATCTGAGGTCTCGAGCATGGACACGCACGGAGTTTGAGTCCAGCTCAGGTCAGTGTGGATTTTTTTTTTCCCCCTATGTGAAAATGGGGAGTTGGTTTAATTTCAGCGTTTAGCTCACAGGGGTTCTCATCCAATGTGTTGGCTTCATGGTTTCCAAAAGCAACTACTGATGTTGGGTGCCCAGTAAGAGAGCCCCTTGCAAGGCGGGGGTGGGGGGTGTCTCTCTTATTGGGGCTCTTAGCACTTCTGGATATCTGTCCTGTATAACGTGGTTGAAGTTGGATACCTATTATCACTGATAACTTCTGATGAGGTGGCCTCAATTGAGACCCAGCAGTGGGTCTTTGAGAGACATTCCTTGCAGGCAGATGCACATCTCCTGGCCAGGAATAAGGTGCAAACTAGTGCTGGGGAAAGCTTGCCACAAGCTGTGCTGTACCTGGGTGATAGATAAATGTATTTCCCATCCATCATGTAGTGTGCCCTAGCCTTTCCTGAGCAATGAGCCAGTTGGCGAACTGTCTCTGAAGCGGGCTGATGTTGAAGCTCATGCAGCTGATACTAATTGCGTATTAAGAATGAGACAAATAGTTCACCACCCCTTTATCTTTCCCTTGCTGTGGCCTCTCCTATCCATTTCCCAGGTAAGTGAGTCACTCGCCTTTACTTTGTCTTCTTCTGGTTTCTATATGCTTCTCTATGGAGGTTGTTCATGAGCTTGCTGGTTGTGGTGGCAGCTTTTCTGCATTGGATCCACTGAACAGCTGTTGAATGACTCGGTCTTTCATGTAGCAGGGCTGGATTCAGATCACCAGATTAGAGGCAAATTCCTAGTTCCTTTGCGTGGTAGTAGATGTCACCCATACTCCTTACAGACACTGAAGTCTTGTGTTCCCCACTTGTCTTAGGTAGTTGATCCTAACAATACATATTTTTGGGCGCTCAAAAAGTAGCATGTGAGGAGGGAATATGTGCTACTCAGACACAAGGCTTGGGCTTGGTATGGTGGTAGGAAGGTAAAATTGAATACCCTGTGATACAGAGGGTATCAAACTAGATCTCTGGTAGTCCCTATTGGACTTAACCACTGTGAAATCTATGCCCTATTTGACATCTGCTCTGGATACAGTGGGAGATGCACTGCTACCCGTGTTCCTTAATGTGGCTGTGGAAAGTGGCACAATCTTTGCAGAATTCTCCCAAGGGGACTCTACTGGTGGCCTGGCTAGTGTGGGAGAGAGATGACGGGATGCAAAGAACGACAAGTAGGAACAGTAAGAAAAATGGGACTTCAGTCAGTGAAGATAATGAGTAACGTGTGGTTGTGAGTTGGTGAGATGATCTGGGATACACTTACCTAACTGTCAGTAATCCTAGATATCAGCAAGTCTGACCTTTTTCAATACCTTGGAGCGTTAATTACTGGTACTGATTTGATGAAGGAGGAAATTAATAAAGCACGGTTGGAGAACAGGAATGTCTGTTACATTTCTCGGCAGAGAATTTTCAGCTACCAAATGCAGTACTAAGGAAGACCAAGCTTCAGACTGACAAGACCGTTCTAAGGCCAGTTGTTTTTTATGGAGGGGGTGCCTGGGATTTACTAAGAAGGAAGAAATAAAACCTTGAGATGTATTTTTTGGCCAAGAAGAGAAAATGATGCATGGAGAAGGTGGCGGAACATGAAGCAACATGAGTACTATGGAGAGCCAAGGTTAGTAGATGTAGAGAAATCCATGGAGGTTAGGATGAGGAAAGACCGATCAGCCAAGTTTCTCTTTGAAGGACCTTCTTATGCTGCCTGACCTCATGGCCAACCAAGGAGAAGATGGAGGGAATAATACTGAGCAAGTCCTAAGAGCTGTAACTTAAATTACCTTCACTGGGGAAAACACACCTTTGTCAGAGAGAGGTGGGGACAGGCTGAGAGGGCAGGTAAGGACCATGGCCCATATAGCCAGAAGCAAGTAACGCATATTGCTAGAGCTCTGAATGTGGTTTTTTTTTAATTATCTAGCTGAGTTTAACTTTCTGTTCTCATGAAACACATCTCATTTTGTCTGCAGTGAATTCATGCACAAGCCTTATCTGCTCAGTAATTAGAGAGATTTATGCCACATGCTGTAGACGGTTGTGATAACATCGCATCTACTTCTGGGTTTCACAACCTACTCTGTCAATTGGCTGTGTGAGTAAACTCCACCCCGCTGCTTCTGTAGCAACTTGCCAAGTCGGGGCCGGGGGGAGGAGATCAAAGGAAGGCGAGATTGGACTGAGCAGTCTAAACATCTGATTGGGGTGGGGAAGAGATTGGCCCTCAGAAGCAGTAGCATTTGAGGTGCTAGTTACTGGTGGTGGCAGGGGCTTCAGGCGCTGTTGTGCTTTGTAAGGGGTGTGAGCAGGGGTGCCAGAAACCAAAAGCAGAAGTCTAGAGTAGGAAACTGCTGCAGAGGGGCGGCGGCGGGGACAGGGGAAAGTCATGTTCATTGTGTCTTCCTGGTGAGTTCCTGGCTTGATTCACTCCCACCAACTGGCCACACCTTGAAGGGGACGACCTGCCAGGGCTGATGTCTACACAGTGTTTTGTTGGCTTCGCATGTTATGAGTGCAAGGATCTCCCAGACAGCATCAGCTACCCCCTCGTCTGCTGCTTCCACCATGTGGGTCTGTAAACACCACTTCAGTTTGATGTTGGGCACTAGGATGGGACTTGACACCTGAGCACCTGGGTGCTGGGCTGCCCATGAGATGCACTGAGCTCACAACAGGCTGGGCTCTTGTAGCATCCCCATTTCCACAGGGAAGTTCTCATGGGTGCTTCCCTTGGAGGAGAGATTCCCCAGTCGGTCTGTCGGAGGGAGGCATTGTTCCAAGGAAGAAGGGAATGTCTTTTGCTGAAAGTTGTGGCAGGCGAGTGTTTGGTTCTCAACAAGTGAAGGATGGGCTGAGGTTAATCCCCTCTGCAGGGGGTTTGGAGCTAGAGGCTCTCTGTTGAGAATCAAGATCCTACTGCTCCAGCTCCCTGCTCCAGAAATGTGGGGTTCTTGCTCCATTCCCTTCTTAACACATAGGGCTCCAGCCCCATGGCCCCTGCCCTCCAGCCCCTCTTTGTCCCCTTCCAGTGTCTTCCTCCAAAATGAAACGTGCCCATGGATCACCCTACAGGTCTGTGTGCAAGGAGTCCACCGTGAATGTCTGAGCATCTCTGCAGATAAGGAAGCCCCCCAGTGAGGTGTCAGCACCACTACCATGCTCTGCTGCAGGGTCTGCTCGCTTTGGAAAGACTTGAGATGCTGGCACAGCAGCACTTGCATCAACTGTGCCAGGCACCAGCGACCAGGCTCTGTTCTTTGCTGTCTAGTGCAAACCCTGAGCTATTCTATGGACATAAAACTCTGTGCTGTAAAAGACCGGGGGTTAGCCCAGAATTACCTGGTATAACTGAGAGCAGAGCCTGGTCCCAGTGCAGACCCAGTTGGATCCACTTTTCTTCCCACAGAAATCTTTACTGCTTCCTTTCAATTCAGTCCTTAGGGTTAGTCATCCAATCCCACTTCGGAAGGTGCTAAAAGCCCTAGAGCAAATTCCCAGGGCTACTAAGTGTCATCAACAGAACTATCATGTAAGTGTGTCTGTCCATGTTATCTGAGTGGTTTTACTTTGAAATAGATGCGGTGGTCAGATTTTGCTAACTTTGGTGCAAGCCCGCCTGCCTGTCTCTGAACTTTCCCACCAAGAAGCAACTATAGGCTGGTCTGTGAGATCAGGATTGTAGTCTTCATGGCTTGGTGAGCTAATTAAAACAAGCACATAGGTGAACCTTATTTCCTGTACATCCCTAAATAGCAACCCTTGCTGAACGGAGTGAATAAGGCTACATCCACGCCAGGGTAGAAAGTGAGTTTCTGATACACAGTTCTAGCTGCACCATCAGCATAGCTAGAATTGATGCATCAGAATTGACTTTCTTACCCTGTGTAGATTGGGGCTTTTCAGGATTGCGCCGACATGCCTCACACCACACAACAGCATAGAGTACCTGGGTTGAGGGCTGAGCCCAGAGAGATCGATTTTTGCCACGTCCATGGTTCTTGGGTTGAGTTGCCAGAGGCTCAAAGGGAGAAACTCTCCCTTATGCTTCTCGTTCCAATGGCATACCAGAGAGCGATCGGAGGTAGATTTATTGGGTGTTTCCTAGGCTCAATAAATTAATCCTGAGGGACTGATCACCACGGCACCAATCTCCTGATAAGCATCGACATGCACCTGCAGTGACCCCCGGTGCATTGGAGCAGCTTTGATCTTTGGCCCTGGATATCTTGCATCATAGCCTTACAGGCTTGCCTTGTTCTGGCTGCGGTGAAATGGCTGGTGTCCTTGTGTAGCCTTACCCCCAATCTCAGGAATGCAGCACTTTGGCCGAGAAGCTGTGAAGGTCTCTCCCGTCTTATTTGCACTAACGGGGCATTGGGAGACAGTATACAGTGCACATTAGATAACTGGTTCGCAGGACATTCAGGACACTAAAGATTTTTCACCAGCACTCGTATGGTGCCCAGAAATGAACAGGAAGTCTTTGCGGAAACTCTAGCGGAGGCGGTGATAAACCAGGGACATCCACGTGTTCAAACGGAGATGAAACTGGTAGACCTTTGTGGTAGAAGGTGTATGTATATGCCCACAATGGATAGAAGAGATGCAGCTATGATGCTTTGCAGTGCTCGTTAAACCATCTGGTTTGAGCTGCTCAGAGTTCACTTTCATCTGGCTCTGTAGCTTGGTCAGGCATGGAATGAGTGTGTAGGAATGCTGTATTCTGGTTAGTCAAAAATGTCCATAAGCGTGGCCATCGGTATGCAGATGACCATTCAGTCCACAGTTACTTATCTCCCATAATGGCTTCTCATGCATATTGAACAGATGGGAGGTCACAGAAGAGAACCCTGCAGAATCTCAAATTGGGGGCCACTTGAAGAGGAAGGAGCCCACTGGGGAGCTACTCAGGCCCTCTTGTCAGACCTGTCCTGTCCAGCGGGCACAGATATTCAATAATGGGCTCTTTGAAATACCGCACAAAGGTCTAACAGGACCCAGTGCCCAGAACTTGAAGCGAGATAGCTTCAGGCTGGTACTCAGGCATGCATTTTACCAGGGATCATGGGAGGTTCTTTATCACTGGCAACTTTAAGATCCAGCTTGGATATTTTTGTGAAAGATCTGTTCTGGAATAATTATGGGGAAGAGCTCAACAGGCCTGTATCATACAGAAGGTCAGGCTAGATGATCACCTAGCTTTGGAGTCACTGAATCTGTTCATGAATTAAAAGCTAATAAAAGCCACAGGTCTGGTGTTGTTTGTTATTGGTACCAGTGACCTCTACCCTACATACCTATAACTGGTTCTGAGATGGGTCAAGAAGGTGACCCATAAACTTTAAACAAAGGAGGGAGTTTCAAGACAGGTCCTGATGTCCTGGCATAATCGTTAAATATGGTTCTCTGAGTAAGGGTATTTGTAGCTGAGGTAAGAGTGGCTGGCCATCATAGGGACGCAATGATCAGTAATAAACAGCTACTATCATTAGTATCAGAGGGATATCTGTATTAGTTTGTATCCACAAAAACAATGAGAAATCCTGTGCCACCTTGCAGACTAACAGGTTTATTGGTGCATGCATCTGGCGAAATGGGTCTTTGCCCACAAAAGCTTATGCTCCAATAAATCTGTTCGTCTGTAAGGTGCCACAGGACTTCTCATTGTTTTTGCTAATATCATTACTGGCTTTAATCAGACATAAACAACTGCCTGTGTCTCATGGGGAATCAGATGTACATTTTAATCCTGCGAGACTAAGGCTGTGTCTACACTAGCTCCCTACTTCGAAGGGAGGATGGTAAGTGGGGTGTTGGGAGCTTGCTTAATGAAGTGCTGCCTATGCACGACAGCACTTCATTAATGAACTCCCAACACCCCACTTACCATCCTCCCTTCGAAGTAGGGAGCTAGTGTAGACAAGCCCCAAACATCTCAGTCTTTAGAGTATGTGCAGCCATTGCAACTGAATTGCAGACTGCTACTAATACATAACTCCAGCGATTTCATGCACAGGCACAGAAGCCTTCACATGTTAACAAGATCATTTTTGTCTTTTTCTCTTAAATGATCAGTCACTCTTGTTTTTCTAGAGTCTTCAATTCAAGGGCAGATTCTCTCACTTCTCAATTATGCAGTAGACCCAACAGGATGTGAATTACAGGTGCAGGTCTTTGGCCTTTTGCTCGCTAATTAATACACTGCAATTCCTCCACTGAAGAGTCATAGGCTAATTAGCAAATATCACCTCTAAAAATATTTGGACATGTTAATCTGGTGATGCGGCTGTAACAGTAAATTCAAACCAGGGAGTATTTTATGAATCAAACCTGACAGAGTTCTGCTGTAAAAACGTTTCTTCGCAGAGGAGAGCAAGAAATTTTCCCTTGCACCTGGACTGAATCAACCTGTCTGACTCTGGCAGACCTACGTGACGGTGATTGCGAGGAACACTTCTTCAGTGTAACTGATGCAGCGTGGCCTGAACTGTCTGAGATGCCTCAGTGCATAGACTGAGCAAATGGTCTCCACTTTGGGGAATTCCTCTGAGCGTGGCAATGGAAGGGGACTTTCCTTCAGAACACTTCCTGGCAGCCAGTCTCTGGCTGCTCCTTCAATGTCACAGTTGAAGTAGCCTCTTTGGAGAGGCTGGTGAATCCCCCAGCCCCAACCCCCACTGCCTGGCGATATGCAGGGAGTGAAGGAGAAGCTGGAGTCCTCTTAGCACATGGAAGGGACATCCCTTCAAATCCTGCCTCGTCTTTGTACTGTGCTGCCACACTGGTTCGAAGCAGATGAGGCCTATCAATGACCACAGAGGAGTGATGGAATTTGTGGACGTGGCTGTCAGCTGTGAATCCTCTCACCCCCTTGTCTATACCAGTTTCATTCTCCAAGCTGCTGCCAACCTTTGTCAAGCTCTTCCCCCTCCCCATCCTTTAAATCCTGCCTCCCCTTTGGGAGTGAGTTGGATAATTTTCCTGGTGAGTAACCTGGGTGATTTGCCTTTGTGGTGGTATGGCTACTTCTTGGCTCTGAATACCCTCTGTGTGGTTTATTTTGCTCTTGAATACTCATGCAAACACTCTCTTGATGTTTCCTGGTACTGTAGAGCCTAGACCAAAGTCCTCGCCTGTTAGTGACCACACAGATCAGCTGCGTGGTGCGAAGGGATACTAGGCATGTTTCTCAGCAATGGGAGCAGGGTGAGGTCATTGCCCACAATAGCAAACTGCAGCAGAACTTCCCTCTGAATCCAGAGCGCTTCCCCTTTGGGGTGATCATACGGGAAGGTGAGGTAAGAGAGTCTCTGCAGAAAATGCAGAAGTGTAGGATGATGGTGGAAACCATACTGAGCCAATGGGAGCTTTCTGCGGGGGGCCCCCAACACATCTGGGCCTTGGTGCATGTGTTTGAGGATGGATTTAGCCCCACAGCTTGTGGCTTCCTCTTCAGAGAGGACGTCTATTGGTGTAAAATGAAAGAGGCTGAGAGGAACTGTATGTTTTCTCTGAAGAGTCTCTTTCCATAGTGCTGTTGTGGTGACTGTTGGGAATTATTAGGGAACGCTCCCCACCTGCCTCTTAACGATGTCCTGAGATGAAGTTTTGCCTCGTGCAGGGTGTAAACTCTTCTAATTTATTGTGGACCCAAAATGGTAGCTTTGATTGTGTCCGGTGTTTCTGTGCTCCCTTGTCAAGGGGGAAGGGGGAGAACTGGCAGGCCAGGGTTGTGCTATTTAGGATGTCAACAATTTGTTCATCATTGTTGCAAGTGGGGAAAAGGGTGACATGATGGGTTTTTTTTGTTGGAGTTTTCTTTGATGTAATATGATTACTCAGCTCTATGTTTTCTGAGCAGCGGGTAAAACAACACAGGGAAGTTACATATGCAAATACATCTGTGAAGGCAGCATGTTTCAGGCAAGTGAGTGACATACCCGAAGTCACACAGCTGGTCATCGTCAGAAACAAGATCAGAACTTGGGTTTACTAATTCTGTAAGGTTCCTGTATGGTGTCCCATGCTATAAAATGGGGCTGTTGTGGGAATAATGTTCATAGAAATGTGGGGCTAGAAGGAACTGCAAGAGGTCTCCGAGTCCAGCCTCCTGCATGGAGGGAAGACCAATTAAACCTAGACCATCAGTGAGAAGTGTCTGGCCAACCTGTCCTTAAAAACCTCCAGTGGGGATTCCTCCACCACTTTGGAAGCCTATTGCAGAATTTAACTGCTCATCGTTAGAAAGTGTTTGTTTCTTAAGAGCTAATCTGAGGCTTTGTCTAGACTGAGTCACTTTTGTTGGTCAGGGTGTAAAAAAACCCCACCTCCCTGACCAACATAAGTTTCACCAACAGAAGTGCTGGTATAGACTGTTCTATATCAGCTGAGAGCATCATGTCACGCTTTGCCCTTATTTTTATTGGATTTCATCTCGTTGAGACCAGTTCTCCAACTGAACAATGTCACTTTGAATCCTGCCATCCAAAGTGCTTGCAACCCTGCCTAGCTTTGTGTCAGCCATGTATTTTGCAAGCGTGCCCTCCATCCTATTAGCTAAGTCATTAATGAATATATTGAATAGTACCAGACCCAGAGAAGACCTCTGTGAGACCTCACTAGTCACTCCAGCCAGCTTGGCAGTGAACCATTAATAACTACTCATTAGGCACAGTCTTTCAACCAGTTGTGCACCCACCTTATAGTAATTTCATCCAGTCTACATTTCCCTAGTTTCATTATGAAAATGTCATGTGGAACTGTGTCAGAAGTTTTACTAAAATCAAGATATATCATGTCTGCTGCTTCCCCACGTCTGCTAGGCCAGTAAGCCTCTGAAAGAAGCAAATTAGGTTGGTGTAGCATGATTTGTTGTTAAATCCATGCTGGATATTCTTGATACCCTGTTATCCTCTGGGTGCTTACAAATGGCTAATTAATAAGTTGAACCATTATCTTTCCAGGTATTTAAGTTAGGCTAATTGGTCCACAATTCCCAAGGTCCTCTTGTCCTCTGTGCCCATCCTCTATGAGTTCTCAAAGATAATTGCTAATTGCTCAAGATAGCTTCAGCTAGTTCCTTATATAGGGTGAATTTCATAGGGCCCTCCTAACTTGAATACCTCTAACTTATCTAAATATTCTTTAACTTGTTTTTTTCTATTTTTGATTGCACATCTTCCACCTTGTTAATATTAATTGTGTTTAGTACTGGCCACCACTAAGGTTTATAGTGAAGGGTGAGGCAAGATAGTCATCAGCATGCTTATGTCATCGGTTATAAGCTCTCCTTCCTGGCCAAGGTGAGACCTCCACTTTTTTTCCTTTCTCTTGCTCCTAATGTATTTAAAGAACCTTGTCTTGTTGCCTTTTATGTCCCTTGATAGGGTAGCTTATTTTGCACCTTAAGTTTTCTGCTTTTATCCCTACACATTTGTATGCCTCCTTTGCAATTTGGCCATATTTCCTTCTTTTATAGGATTCCTTTTTATTTTCAGGTAATAAAAGAACACCTGATGGACCATATTGGCGTCCTATTTTCCTGCCTGTCTTTCCTTCCCATCGGGATAGATGGTAGTTGTGCATTTAATATAGTCCTCTTGAGAAACTGGCAGCTCTCGTGAACTCTTCTATCCCCTTGCTTTTCTTCCTAGGGGACCTTACCTGCCAGCTCTCTGGGGCCATTAAAGCTTTCTTCAAGTTCACTATCCTAATTCTATTGCTCTGATTCCTTCCTTTCCTTGCAGTCTTTGTGTGTCCTCTCCTCTGATGGACTCGCTCTAGTTTATCCTCATCATTTCTGTAAGGGGGGACCCAAAACTAGATCCAGTACTCCAGATGTGGCCTCACCACTGCTGAATAGAGGGGAATAATCACTTTCCTCGATTGGCTGGCAGCACTCCTAGTAATGGAGCCCAATATGCCATTAGTCTTGTTGGCAACAAGGGCACACAATTGACTCATAGCCAGCATCCCATCCTCTGTAATCCTTGGGTCCTTTTCTTTTGAACTGCTGCTTAGCCAGTTGGTCCCCAGCCTGTAAGAATGCTTGTGATTCTTCCATCCTAAGTGCAGGACTCTGCACTTGTCCTTGTTGAACCTCATCAGATTTCTTTTGTCCCACTCCTCCATTTTATGTAGGTTATTCGGGACCCTATCCCTACCCACCAGTTTCTGTAGCTCTCCCCCACTTAGTGTCGTCTGGGAACTTGCTGAGGGTGCAAACCAGCCCCTCCTCCAGATCATTCATGAAAACATTGAGCAAAACCAGCCCCACACTGACACCTGGGGAGCTCTGCTTGGTAGTGGCAGCCAGCGAGACAAGCCATTGATTTCCTGTGGAGGAGGATGAGGGTTGCAGTGTGATGGAGCAAGGACCAGCCTCTGTTCATCTAGGTATTTCTATGTGTCCTGTCACTGTAAGACCTGAGCATCTTACAAGCACTTAATTTATCCTCTTATGTTCCCAAGGAGCAGGGAAGTATCCTAGCTGTTAATGTTTAGACGAGAGGTTGGGAAAAGGGCGTCTGGTAATTCACCCACGGTTACGCAGGCAGTCGGTGGCAGAGCCAGTGTTGAACCAGATCTTCTGAGTCTCAGTCCGAGCCACACCACCATCCTTTTCCTTGAAGGAAGCACTGGACCCATAATACTGCATTCCGGCATTTTCGAACGTGAAGCACAGTTGTGAATGTCCTGCCTTTGCCAGGCTCTTTTTAAACAGCTTTTTGTAAGAATTTAATATCTTACTACTACTTTTAAAACAATTTAATAGCTTAGCACTACTTTTAACACTTTTCTTCCCCCATGAGAGTTCGCATTCTGTTAGATTCCCCAACCACAAGCAAAATGGAACTGAATGGGGAGCCACATACAGCATTATTGGGGGGAAGTGCCTGTCATTTTGCACACTTTAGTGCAGCTTTATTTTATGTATTTGTGTTTTAAAACCACTAATCTGTTTTGGTTTTGCTAATGTTTTTTGCTGTTCCTGCCTGCTTCATGCTGGGTTCCGAGCTTTCTTGGGTGGAGGAATGCCCGGCTCATTGCCGCAGCTAAATCGTTTATTTATCTATTTGGCAATAGTGGGCAAAATAACCAGCAAAGTAATTAGACTTCCGGTTGCTTGTGAATTAGATTTCACAAGTGGAATGGGAAATCTCCTAGGGCCGGATCCTCAGCTCCCCTGAGTTGGGATAGCTGTGTGGACTCCACGGGAGCAGCTCCCTTTCATACCTGGTCGAGCCCTGACCTTAGATACCTGTACACAGCACAGCTTTGCTTTCTTGGCTGATGTGATCTGAATTCTTTTGTGTATCTGAGTGTTTAACCTAATTATACTAAAAAGCTTCAGTCATTGGTGTGTGCTGCTTCTGAGGTACCCCTGGCAGGATGTGTTGGTTAAACCAAGTGGTTCTTGTGGGTTAGAAATAACCTCTATGAAACACAGTTTGTTTGTCTTTTTAGAAGAAGCTTTCAACGTATGCACGCGGCTCCTTTTAAGGTCAAAGAAGGGTTTTTATTCTGACTGAAAACAAGGCAGAGTAAGAAAGAAATAGCACTTCTCATCTGCTGCTTTTGCACTGCTTGGCAAACTTTAACTGTCACAGCCTCCCTGTGGGGCAGGCAGGATATCACCATTTCGCAGAGCAGTAAACTGAGGCACGGAGACATCACCTTAGGTTGCACAGTAACTCAAGAGCAAAGTCAGAAGATAGGTGTACTGACTTTCAGTTCCCCCTTCTAACCACTAGGCAACACCAACTTACTGTAGTTATGACATCTGGACTGTACACTAGGTTGTCGGGGAGACAGCTTTAGGGGGGCATTATTTGTCTGTTTCTCTCTGTCTTAGGCCACTATCTGCCCCCACCCCGGTACCATAATCTTGGAGCACCTCAGTTTTTAATGTTTTTTTGTCCAATACTCCTGAGAGATACTGAAGCTCTTTTATTGCCATTAGCCCCACTGACTTCTTGGGTGACCCTGCACCGAGTGGTGAATTAAATCTGTATCTCTGCAGTCCCAGTCTGGAACCCAAGCCATTGGACCGTGCTTCCTCTTCGATGTGCCACAAGTCCAGTCGATCAGCTGTGTGTGTGTGTGTGTGTGTGTGTGTGTGTGTGTAAAACCCATTGGAGGATGAAATGCGAGAGCTGCTGTTCCACATGGTTGCCCAGATTTCTCTGTAAGGGTTACACCTAAGCTCCCTCTGGATTCGCAAGGCACTGTGCATTGCCTTTGGACACGTAGGCAGGCGGATCATGATGGTCAACCCACATCATTTTTGCAGTATCTGGACTTGACTGCCGTGTTGTAACTCAGGAGTGGAATTTCCTTGCCTGGTAATTGATCACACTAACAGATAGAGCCTTTCCTTGCATCTGAGATGTGAGGTTCTTTCCTTGCCACAGGGTTAAAATCGGAAGGCGATTCTTAAAATAACAGTCCAGATCTAAATCTTAACTTGGCAGAACTGTCAGCAATAGAGCAACAAGCAAGTGTGGGCTGCTGTCTGCATGGTGCATGATGAGTGTTAAACGCTCACAAGAAAGCATGTAACCACCATTGTGGGTGGACTCAAACCTGGCACCTCTGGAGCTTAGCGCAAGAACCTCTGCAGCTTGGGTTAACAGCCAGGCTACTCTCCGTTAAAGCTCTAGAGGAGACTCATTCTCCCTCTCTGTACGTTGTTCAGGTGCCTCTACCTGGGACAGTGGCCCACAGCCCTCCATGTGTGGGCTGCAAGTGCACAAATCCCTGGGTGGAGAGGTTAGTTGGGGGTAAAGGAGCAGTAGGAATCTGGAGGATGTGTGCAGTAGAGGGGCTGTGTAACAGAGTGGCTGTGTCGCATTGTGAGCCTGGTGTGTAGCCTCGAAGGCGTCTTGGGTGAGGAGACGCCCATCTGTGCTATTTTTCTGGAAATGGTGCAGTGTTCCCTTAACTTAGATGAGTGGCAGACCCTGGGGTGGGTAAAGCCATCTCTGCAGCCATGTAATTCCCTGCCCTGCCAGGCTGGTTCTACCAAGGAGCATTTTAGAGTGACTTCAGGCCCATGCCATGTTGTGCCAGCAGCAGTGACCCCTGTCCATCTGGAGAACAAAGGCGCTCTTGTCCTTGCCCTCCTTTCCAGGTCTCTTTCCTGTACTTGGGGCTGCAAGGCTGGGGACTGGCTGGGCCTGGTTCTGTGCCATTGAAAGAGTCCTCTGGGCTGGAGGAACCCTTAGCTGTCTGTTTATGTGAGCTGTAAGTCTGCTCGGTGCTGCTGGGGTGGTGGAGAGGGCCAAGGATCATGCGTAGAGGCTAAGAGTTTCACAAATGACTCAAGCTGTGCTGGGTGAGCCTGGTTTTTGCAGGTTAAGCACCCATAATGCCGTGACCATTTCGGAAACTCCTCGAGGTGGCCTGGCCTGGCCTGATTTTGGCTCCGCAGCTCAGGACTGTTTTGCTCATGTCCCCCAAGCCTCTGCGTACCTTTGCTGCTGCAGCAGGTGAGAGAACTGGGGTAGTTGCTCTGTGCAAGATTATTTATCAGCAGTCCAAAGGGGGGTGGTGATGGGAGGAATCCTGTAGTCACATTGTTGCTGCTGCTGACTCATTTAGTGGCATGTTGTTCTCTTCTCTGGCTGATACCAAGAACAATACCTCTGGTGATTAGAGGGTAGCTAAATTTGTACTCGTTAAGGGTGGCAGATGGGGAAATTCTCCCAGCTGGTACAGTTACTGGAATGAGTTTCACAGATGAATGGTTAGACACTAACAAAAGTTGTGGTAGAAATAATTTACATACCTGATGTTTGTCCCCTCAGAAAATGAAGGAGCAGTTTTCTTCTGTAAGGGTAAACTGCTATTTGATGCAAACTGCAGGTGCTAATGAGTTTCTTTGCTAAAAGATTTGGGCGGGAGGGTGGTAGTTAATCTTTCTGCAATCTCACAGTTCTTTGAAAAGTGGGGTGCAGTGCACACAAACCACCTCAGCATGGTCAGCTTAGTTGATTTTGTTGAATTTTGTGATATTTGGTGTCTTTCTAGTAGCACCAGCTCTTCTCAGCCACAGGAGTATGTGAGAATCCGACTCCTTCCCTGGCCCTGCTTTTAATGGAAGTTGAGATTCTAGCTATCCTGGTTACATAGAAAAGCTGGAAAATCTGATCCTTAAAAGCTACAGCATCAGAAGGCAACTCAAAATACCAGCGTTGTTTGGCTTAAAATCTTATTGGAGCAGGAGGGGAGGAAAGGCCTTACTTACAGGGTTTGAATTCTTTCAGCTGGTACCCCTGCAGACCCAGTCTCTGCATCTCCTGCATGTTGTGTTGCAACAAGTCATGGTGACACTGGTGTGCAGCACCTGAACTGTTCACCCTGTTTTTGAGCACCCAAAGGTGTGTCTATGGGGTGAGTGAAAGAGGAAACGGTTCCTAAGTCAAAGAGCAACCAGCTGAATTCAGATACGGCCTGAGAAGTGATGGTCGTAGGTCAGTAGAGTACGTACAAGGTGAAGGAGGGGTAAGCAGAAGAACAGGAACCCCAAATTTTGGTTTTTGTGCCCTTTATTGAAGCAGAAGGATGGCCCAGGAGAGCGCTAGCCTGGGCTGTGGTATCCTCAGGCTCAGTTCTTTGCTTTGCCACAGACTCTCTGAGACCGTTTTCCTACATAAGTGATTCCAATGGCTAATTTCCCCCTCTATTGGAAATGTGCATCTTTGTCTCTGGTCTAAATGTATGCAGCCTCATCTTCTAGCCACTGGTCCTGCTACGCCTCTGTCTGCTAGATGGACACACCCTCTGTTAACGGATACATGGGAGGCGCCAGCGGCATAAGGCCTTACAAACAAGAGTGAGGGGTTGAAATGTGGTTGGGGAAGAGGAACAGGACTGAAGTGATATGGGTGTGGGGCCTCTGGTGATTCTTGGGGTCTGGCACCCAACTGTAAGATCTGCTCCTCCTCAGTGTGTGTACGAGAGGCAGCTGGCATGGAACTCAGCCACAACTGTGTTTTGTGGCAAGGTTTGCTTTTTCAGAAATAGGGCAGCTACAGCTCTTGGCGTGAACGGCGGGGCCAGTCTACAGCCCTGATTTGACCTTCCTGAAAAGGATTCTACATGACCATCTGTCAGGCTATGGATGGTCTGGGGAAGGAGGTGGGAGCATGAAGGAGGACCTAAGAAAAGGCCATGAGGGAGCTGAGACCATACTGCATGTCTGTGGCGGTGAAGAAAGGAGAAGCCCAGATGAACTGTATCTGCCAGGGTGCTCCAGATTTCTTCAGATCATTGCAGGGACGAGGCCTTTGGCATGGCCAAGCTGATCAGGAGGGTGCTGACACCCGGTGCCAGTCAGGCTGTTTTGTTCCTGCCTACAGAGGAAAGGGCCCAGGCCCGGCCCCCCCATAAATCAAGCAAACAATCCACTCTTTGCCCATGACATCTTCCTGCAGCCTCTGCACTTTGCTGAGGGACCTGTTGTTGCCACCTCGTCAGGTCTGGAAAGCAAACCCTGCCCAGCTGGCTGCCGGCGCTGGTTTGTGGGCTTTGTCGGCAGCACGTCGTCTGACAGCGCTGTTATGTCGAGCTGAGGGTCTGGTGCCGTGGATACCCACGAGGCGACAACACAAGCATGTGATGGGCAAGACCAATAATAGCCAGCTATGACAGAGCACTTGCCATTAGTAGCTCTGGCAGCGCTTCACGTCTCCGGTGTGTCCATCCTCGCGGTGTGGTGTTACCCACTTCTCACACGCGAGAGCTGCAGTTGTAAGCATGGAGTGCTTTCCAGCAATGAGGTGAAAAATCCTACAAACGCTGAACTGCCCTGGCCCTGCGAGAGCCTCTTTCTGCCACTGCTGCTTTAGGGCCACAGTCATCCCTGGAGTAACTTCATGGACTTTCAGTGGAGGTACCGAGCAATGAACAAACAATGAGAAGTCCAGTGTTTTTGGGGATACGGCCTAACACAGCTACCTCCTAATACTTGTTAGAGAAGAATGTGTCCCCTTCAAATCCAAAAGGTCCAGAGCCACAGACATCTGCTTCTACACAGTTTAAAAACTCACCTGTCTGGTGCTATGGTGTTTAGTTCTGGTCTGAACCTGGCTTGCTTGGCTGTCAAGACTTCGGTTCTTTAAAAAGAGAAGGAAGTTGAAAACCCAAATGCATAACCTCTTCACCCTCCTCCATGCAAACCATGTAGCACCATCTCAACAATTCAATTTTTGGAACAAAGGCAGAGAAAAGATACAAAGCTAAAAACAGGAACTACTAGACAAACACCACTCTGGGCTCTCTGGTTGTGAGCTGAGCTTCTTCCTGCCCTGAAACATCTGTCTAGGTAACAGTAGCTCTCTTGGGAGCCAACAGGCTTGCAGAGTTCTGTTCTTCAGGTCAGCTGGTGTTCATTGTTATAGTTGCATCTTTCTCTTCAGCCACAAAGCCAGGTGGTTAAATAAATGACTGAAAAGTTCTTCCATTCATGAGAAGTTTTAGGAACATTATGTTAAGTATGGCCTTACATATAACCCCTTCAGCCTATGTACAGATGTGTAGGTGCTAGTGTGAAGTGCCAGAGGCCCAAGTCAGTTCTTTGCGCCACTGAAGCTTTCTGTGTGGCCTTGGGCAAATCAATTAATCTCTTGCTGCCTCAGTTCCCCATCAGTACAATTGGGATACTGCCCTACCTCTCAGGGAGGTGTGAGGATAAATCCATTAGACTGCGAGGCTCTCCGGTATGACAGGCATGGGGGCCAGGTAAATACCAGAAACGGACATTCAGCTGTGATGTTTTGAATCCCCTGTTACAAGAGAATTCAGTCAATTCTTTTAGGCTCCTGAGCCTGATTTCTTTGGTAAGTGGCAGACAGGAAAGCTAGAAAAGCAGCCCGGGAAGAGGGTCTGAGGTAGTCTTTAAGATGCCACAGGACTACTTGGTTGTTTGTGATGCTGCAGACTAACATGCCCATAAGCCAGTCACGTAGGGTAGCGGTAGACTGTCTTATTGCAAGTCAGTGGGAGTTGGATTCCTAAGTCACTTAGGTGCTTTTCAGAAAGTTATGCTGCTGTTTGCCCACGGTACTAGTTTAAGACTTGCATAGTAGTGTAGCATGGATGCTGCAGTACAAGCTTGGAAGAATGTGTCTTCAGGCACCAGTCCCACGGAGCCAGGACTGCTGTGCAATGTGAATGTACCTACCAGGCACCTGTAGCAGAGCAGGGAACTGAAATCAGTTGTACTGTGTCTCGAGCTAAGTACATTAACTATGAGACTGTCTCGGGTCTCCAGTCAGTTTGCATGGTAGGCAGGGAGTTGTGCGTGACCTGTGCATGTTTACGCAGGTCCTGGGGCTGAGATCTTTCAAGTGCTTCCTACCATGTGCAGTCCTGTAGTCATCTGCGTTTTACTGCCCGGCCTGTGTAATGTCACATGAGGAATCTGTGGCAGTCAGCCATTGATCCCAGATCATCTGGGTCCCTGGAAGCCACATCAGTTCCTGGGATATTTGATGCTGATAAGCATCTCTGGCTTTGGTTTCTCAAGTTTGTGGTGCTCCCAGCGCATGAACCTTAGCATTAAGCGATTGCTACCGATGCAGCTAATCTCCAGAGTGGAATTAGGGAAATCCTGTTAAATAGTTCCTATTTTCAGCAGTGTGGAAGGCTTGGAGAGAGGAATGTATGTGATGATGACACTCCTTAAGCAGCTCTCAGCTTCCTCTTGGCTTTCTCTATTGATCCCCTTATAGGTAGGCACTTTGCAAAAGCTCAGCAGAAGAAGATGTGGCAGAGATTGTCAAAGGACTATAACACACGTGGCTAACATGTTGAAAAGGGCCAGCACCTTGGTATACAGGGATGGAAAATTAGTCACCCAAGTTCACTGGTGTGTGTTGTTAAATATTTGTCTCCAGCAGCTGGAGGAAGTTGCTCTTTCTTTTGTATTTCTGCTTAATGGGGGATATTTTCCTGGCACACTGGAGAAGAGCAGAAGTGTGGGTCTCTGTTATGGGCGACGGAAGACGACATTGATTGCAGGGTTACTCCATCCTGTGCAAGCATGTGTGTGCTGTGTCCAGTTCAATCGTAAAAGTTGCCAGTGGAGGGGCTTTGATTGTGTCATGGGGAGTATAACTCACTAGTTGAGCAGCTGGGGCTGCAGGAAAGCTTTGTTTGTATTCTAAGTGATTCCTTTCTTTAAGTTCTGTACATTAGCCACATACGAGTGTACCTGGGCCTCCTCACCTTCAGCTAGATAAATCCTTTCCACCTGTGGTATGGGCTTCTCATAGATGGCCACCCATGTTCGACCTGCTTAGGTGTTGCTTAGCCAAGCCATACCTCCTTGGTTCCCTAAGGCTGAAGAGATACTCAGCAGCCTCACTTCTCTGCTGCAATTAAGATATTAAAGGCTTCGTGCTTTAGTTAGTAAGAAAGCCTGAGTGGGTTGTACTTGCTGGCCTAACTGGAGTGGAGCTTGTGACCTATTCTTAATAGTCTTCTATGGCCCTCGAAGTATGAAATTGACTAGTAGAGTGGTGATGTGAAATGCAGTGTAGGTTTGTGGTAAAAGCACTAGACTGGCTCAGGGTTCAATTCTTGGTCCTGCTACAGAGTCCCTAGGTGACCTTCACTACTTCTCTCTGTGCTTGGTTTTCCCCAGCTGTAAAATGGGGATAATGAGCCTTCGTTTTCTGTCTCATCTGGGTGGATCATAACCTGTCCGAGGTGGGAGACTGTCTCTTACTACATGTGTGTCCAGCATCGTGTGCCATAGGGACCTCCTCTCATTTGGGGATCTGTAGGCACTACCCTGTTCAAATAATCACACCATCCTGGGTATACAGATTCTGGTTTCCCTCTAAGACCAGCCATGCTTCTCAAATCAGTGCAGATAGCATGTACCCGGTGTCACTGGGGTCCTTGACTTCCAGCAGTTTGGGTGGAGAGAGTTGCTCCCAGTCATGCACCTGGGTGTATTTGTTGTAGTCTTCCAGCAGCTCTGCTTTGTGACCGGCTCACTTCCTGTCCCAGCAGGCCAGGAGCTGGTGACCCAATAAGGAAATAGTGTTTACGGCCTGGGTGTGTGGCTGGTTCATTTGCCTTTTGCGAGCGGATGTTTGTCAAACTTGTTGCTTTCTGGATCCTTTGACATGCCACCTTTGCAGGGTTTGAACGAACTCTTTATCATCTTCATCTCCCTGGCCTTTGATGCTCGGTGCGCACTTGAGCGTAAACAAAGATGATGGCTGTGCCTGAGCTGTGAGGATCTTAAGAAATCGTGGGTTTCTCCCTGCTGTGCCCCAGCTCCTACAAGAAGCATTCTTTCTACTCAGGGGCTCCACCCTCTGACCTTGGTACATAGGAATTGTGTGCAGAGCAGATACCCTAGATGCTGGGATGCCAGGGATGGCAGAAAGCAGGACGTCCTCTGTGATCTGAGGAAATATATGGATTTCACAGAAGGAGTAAGTGGTACCTGAGCAGCACTGGCTGCTTGTCCCATGTGTGGGTGTAACCACCTACACGCGTGCATGCCACATACCCTGCCTTCTAGACTTGTGCTCGTGACACAAGGACTGTGCTACTCCCAAGAGGTTTATCGGGCCCCCTAAGAGTCAGAAGAATCCAGGGCTGAGGTCAGTACAGGCTTCAGTCGAGTGACACTTTAGGATTTTGTGCCTCTTCACGAGGGATTGCAGCAATAGCACCTCCTGGGACACCACCTGGGTTCCTGCTAATTTTTCCCATCCATTGGGTGGAATAAATTTTGTTGTGTGCACTGAGACATGCCGATGGGCACCACCAGTAGACACACACACTGCCGGCTGTGGGTGCTCTGCTGATCAGTTGGGCAGCCCTTGAATCACTCCTGGGTGGTAGTCCAAGTGCATGTTGGACGCTGCCTGCGTGTGCTGTTGGGAGCTGAACTCACTGCAGCTTCGCTGACACTGGCTGCTTCCTGCACCTGACCCCTCATTCAGAGTGCGATGGGGAAGGCAGAGAGATGCTGCCGCTGTCGCAGACGAGCTGGGCCTGGGAAACCATTGATTGCCCCTGCAGCACTTCTCCCACCCGCACACATGCATGGATTCCTCTGCACGTGTGCTCTGCGTTAGTTTCGTTTCCCGCCACTGGCTCGGGTAGCCCGAGCTCTTCCTCTCTCACCGGAGCTGAGGGGGAGTCTGAGTGGGGAGTGACAGCCCTGGAGGAGCTGAGTCTGTGAGCGAGGGGCCGGGCGCTCTTCCTGTGCTCTCCGCCCATCAGACTTCCCTGCGGAAGCCAGCCAGCGTGTGGCACACCAGGCCTCTGGGCTGGGTGGGTTTTTCCATTTCCTGCTTTGGCAGTGCAGCCAGCAACCTCTGAACCAGACATGGAAGTGCTCCCTGGGGGCTTTCTTGTGTGACCTGGAAGGATGGCCCAAAGAGCTTTGACCAGGGGGCAGACTTCCCCTCCACGGAAGGAGGTGATTGCAGGCGCTCACTGGGCCGGTTCCCTTTTTTGTGTGTCCGTCCTGGGGACTTGTCCCTGGGGCAGGAGGTCGTGGAAGGGGAAAGCTCAGACTGTGACGGGGCTGCCTGTGTAGGCTCTGCCGGCCTCGTGAGGGAAATGGCTGTAGCCAGGGTGCCCAGCGCTGGGCTGCCCCCGCACAGTCTGATCGGAAGATGTGTGGGGTGGGGCATTGCACCTTGTGGGACAGAAGTCTGTTTAGACCAGGGTCTCCACTCAGTTTACCATAGCGCCAGTGCCAGTCTGTAAATCCTCCTGGTGGGCCTGCGGGCACCCTTCCCGGCAGGGTTCAGGATCGGCAGGAGGCAGGGAGTCACTGTGCTTTCTCCTGTCCCCACCTGCTGGCCCATATACTCTCCCCACCCTCCCCCTGCCCGTAGTGCGGTGGGGCTGGAGTGGCTTTCCACTGCTGACTCCGCTCCCCTGCGAACACGTCCCTCTGGCCTGGGGCAGGTGTGAGCAGAGCTGGGTCCATAGGACAGTTTGGTGTGACCACACCAGGCCCTGTGCTTTGGGAGTCCCTGCAGCAGCTGCCCAGATGTCCGATGGATGGGATGCCCCCCCTGCCCCCTATGAGCTGATGCCCAGGTGCCAGCTAAAGGTGCGGTGGGGCAAAGGGGGTGATGCCGCACCAGCAGCTACGCTAAGCAGCCAGGGCAGGCTGGGTTCTTTGGTTTGCGTTTAGTTCGGGTACAGCAGCAAGAGGAAAATTACACTTATTAGAGGCTTTAACAGTTACTTTTTATTTATACAAAGATAGAAACAATTTAACTTAAAAGTTTTAGACAAACTTGCTGGCTTAAACCAATATAAGTAATGTGCACACAAGAAAGGCACATTGCAGGTGTGATTTTCACCCCTGCCTCTTAGACCTGGTGGAACCAGAGTCTTTCCCTCAATTCCTATAGGAAAGAAGTGTAATACAGGTGTAATTCTTACCCCTGCCTCATAGATCCGGTGTGACCCAGAATCTTTCTCTCAATCCCTCGGGAAGAAGTAGATACGAACCAGGCGTCCCCAGTCTCAGGAGTCAATACCGGACCTGGCCAGCAGGTGTAGGTGATTGGAGCTCAATGGGGGTGGGCTGCCAAACCCCTCTTATACCCCTTTGGTCACGTAGGCTTCTTCCTGGTCTCAAGTGGCCAAGCGGGGAGGAATGTGTTTGAACCCCAGGTTTCCCAGGGAAGGTGCAAGGCTCAATTCGCACCTGTGAATTGTGGACAGTTGGGCACCTTGGAGGTGATGGGCGGAGGTTCCCCGTTCTTCCTGGGGCAGTGATCAGGCGCGTCAATCACCGAGATCAGCCAGAAGGGCGGCCATTAGCCAGCCCGTTCACTGTCTGGTTTCTGTGGATGGTAGAGAGTCTGGGTGAGACAGCACACCTGTGTTCCCAGGGCATCAAAGGCTGCCTGTCTCCCTCTCTGTCTCTCCCAGTGCGGGGAGAAGAAGAAAAGGCCAAATGGGGGGTTCATGTCTGGCTACACCCCCGTACTCAGGTTAGTCGGTGAGGCCCTGGCAGCAGGGGTTGGGGCTCCCCGCACTCACTGCCATAGTGGAAGCCGCAGGGAAGGGGAGCAACACCGCAGCCTGCTCAGCTCTGCCACCATCTCCCACACTTGGGGTCTGCTGCTTCCCATCACCGTGCCCAAGCAGAGCCTCCAGGTTGGCCTGGAAGATGGCAGTGGAGCAGAGGCTGCTGTACCCCGAGGCCTTGTCCCTCAGATGTGGAGTGGTTCTAGTGGGGGAGAAGGAGGAGCAGGGGCTGAACTTGTGGGGGAGGGGTACAGCCCCCTCCCTAGGCCAGAGAATCACGTGCCAGCAGCCATGCGTGGGCCGGATTGTGGAACCGCTTGGGCTACAGAAGGCCCCTGGGCTGAGCGTTTGAGACCCCTGATGCAGGCTAAGCTAAAGCAGCGGTGTGAGCGGGTGCAGCTCCATTTGCTGTAGCGGAGGGGCACTTCTTCAAGGCAGCGGAATATCTGACCCTTGGGCTTGTGTCCCTTCCTGTTTACACTTGTCCGGTGCGGTGGATGAATCGGGCTCTGTGTGCGTAGGGTGGGAGGCCCGATTTGGACACCTATGAGTCCCGTAGGGTCTCTTTCTCTGCTCAAGCCCACATGCACTTCAGATACAAAGCACACGAGTCCTGTTCGGCTTGGAGCTGTTTGAAGTGCTCGAGAGAGATTTCCTCAGCTGAAGCCTCCTGTCCATCCTTCCACTTCTGAGCTGCACCCGACATAACTTACACAGCTCAGGGGAGTGCCCAAGGTGTGGCAGCTTGTCTGGGCATCCTCTGGGCAGGAGCGCCATGAGAATGCCCACAGCTCTACCCATTGCAGCTCAGCCCTGCCCTGTGCACTGGCCCCTACAGCAGCAGCTCTATAGGGTTGAATAAACTGACCATCTCCAAAGCCGGTGGAAGGGGGAACTCTCCCTTCCCTGGCCCTTCAACAGTGCAGTTGTGTAGAAGGGCTGCAGCTGAGGGCTGAAACCCTCACTTAATGTTTCAACTGTTTGTTCTCACCTGACTCTTTCTGTGATGCTTTCTGGCCTGGCTAACAGAGCTGAAACCCTCGGCCAGTAACTGAAAGGTGGCCTCTGACTGCGCGGTTCACCCTAGAAATGGGTAGGAAATAGTTTTCCTATCCCATGAGAATTGTCAAGAGTTTGAGAATGTATCTGCCAAGGATTCTGGGACAAAAAGTTGAAAGCTTAGATTTGGTTTTGTGAAGGGCCAGGCCAAAAATAATTTTGGACTGGGTCAGTCAGAGTTTCCTTCCAATTTTGGCCTTTTTAAGTCAACATCTTAAAAGTACAAATTAACAAAAATTTGGGGGAAAAAAAAGTCATTTTATACCAAAATCCCACAGTTCTTTGGTATAAAAAGATTTGATTATTTTTCCAAATTAGAAAATCAGACTCTTTCTTGCTAACTATTTTGGTTTTAACTAATCAGTGTTTTCTGATTGCGGGGAAAATACCCATTTAATCAGAAAATTTGCAAATTCCCAGCTCTGTTGAAATCCAGATTCCTCTTAGGTGGGCTTAGATTGCCTTTGGCTTTGCTTTGGGCCATCTAAGCTGGTATCCACAGCACCACCTCTCTCAGAAACTCAGCTGAATCTAGCAAACCTCGTACATTTGGCATTCAAAGGACATATGCCACAGTGAGAGGCAACATGGCTTCTTGCCTCTGGTAAAGGCATTTAAAATGCTGACAGGAGCAAAACTTGCTTTCCGTGACATGATCACGCTACATATTTGTACTTCACGCAGCTGGTGGACTGTGTTCTAAGCTTGCCTGTTGTCCTGTCGTTTTTCAGTTCCTTCCCCAGCATCAGTAAGAAGCTGCTTCATTAATGAATCCAGTTGTGTGGTGCCGCTCATGAGCAGGGAATAGAGAGCGTCTGGTTCCTCACTGTAGCATGCGTAACAGTAGACATGTCCTAGCTGATCAGCTACCAGTAGGTGCACTAGAAATCTCTAGCTAGCAAGATTATCTGTCTCCTTTCAAGAGAGACAGTCAGTGTTCTCTCTAATTTTTAACAGCCAGGGGAGGAATAAATTTTGTTCTTTGTACCAAGGCATGTGTGGATGTGCCCCTCCAATAGACCACATGCTGCCGGCTGTGGGCATTCAGCTACTTGGCAGGGTGGTATCTGAATCTCTCCTGGGTAGCTGCCCATGTGCTCAGCTTATGGGGGACGCTGGGCCCAGTGCCTCTTGATTATTCTAACTGTTCTGAGATTGGGAGCAAAATGGCCTTTAGGTCTGGTTAAAGCAGTGGACTGGATTCAGGAGACCGGAGAGGTGTTTCCAGCTTTGTCACAGATTTGTCTGAGATTCTGGGAAAACTACATGAAACTCTGTGTCTCAACTCACCTCTCTGTAAAATGGGCCTGGTGTGTGAGGCTTGGACCACTCCTGCTTTTAAATCATCTGGATAGCTTCAAATGGAGGCTGCTGTTGGCAAGCAAAGTTATTGTATGGTGAGTTTTTACCCTAGGGAGGGAGATGTGGCTGCTGATGTAGGGAGTCCACTGGACTCTGTCCACTGAGGACTTGACTTTTGGTTTTACAAGGAAGACACCCAGAGGCTACAGTGATGGGCAGCAGGATAAAACCCTGACATCTGGTGAATTCAGCACATGCCCTGTTTGTTCAGGACAAAAGGGACAGTGATCCTATTACATAGGCAAGTAAGTTCTCCAAGGAGAGACGTGGATTGTTTTGTTCAGGCAGTGTGTTGCTATTCACAACCACGATAAAACCAGCATTGCTGCAGCTCCCCACCTTCTTCCTGTCTTCTGGGTGTGGCTTCTCCAGATGGTAGTGTGTGGCCTGAATGGCGGTGAGAGGTGCTGCTGCTTTTTTATTGCCACACGCAGCCTATTTGTTCAGGCTAGAAAAGACACACCCAGGAGTCTTATCTCCTGCATCTGCCAGCTGTCTTGTTCTTTTTCTGGTGCTTTCCCGTCCCCGAAAAGTCAATTCCAGATTTCACGCCTCCATCAAAAACTCACCAGCTGGCTGTCGTCTTCTGCCAGATCTTGCATGGCCTTCACTGAGTTGTCCGCAGGCTCTCCGGACCCTGTCTAAGCTGGTTATGGGCAGCAGAGTCCTCCTGGCGCAGCCTGGCATTCTGCTCGGAAATCTGCAAAGCAGCACCACAGTGTGGTGATAGAGCTGCCCCAGGAGGTTATTGGAGCCAGACTGACCCCAAAGCTTTGGCCTGGCCAGTGCTCTGTAGGGCCACTGCTGGCAAGGCACCATCCCTGCTCTTAGCATGTGGACACCTGCACCTGATGAATGCACAGAGGTGTTGTCATAGAGCTCCAAAACTGACTAGTGATCTGAGGTGTCTTCCCAGGTGCTCAGCTCTTACGGAAAATCTGGTCCCTTTTAAAGTGTCTCCAGTGGGGCACCCAGAAAAGAGACCCTCCAAATCACTGAATTCTCTTATGAACTTTAGCCTCAGTCTTTGGCTTACCCTTGCCTGGCTGGGAGAAGGGAAGTGACGTTGGCTGTGTCTTCACTGCAGTGGGAGAGACGAGTCCCACCCATATAGTGACCCAAGCTCACTCTAGGCTCGCTGGCTGGAGCACCAGTTGCATCATCCGAGGCCACTGCCTGGGGAGGAAGTACCTTGGGTCTCAGGTGGGCTTGTACAGCCTGAATCACTGTGGCTTTACTGCTTAGGACCTCGGTAGCTCAGATGCAAACACCTCCCTCTGCTCCATAGCCAGACTCTGCTCCAGGCCACTCAGTATGTCCGCCTTGCACTTTTCAGGACTGTCCCCTGTAACACGATTTGTACGAGCTGTGTATTGACGGGGGGATGCTGTGAGGAGGAACGAAATGCTGCTAGTTCACCATTCTGGACACATTCCGAGGTCCTTTCTCCACTTAAGTTTCAACAGACTTTGTTGAAGGTGGCAAGCCTTAGTGACGTGTGTGGTCACCGTCGGCACATTAGGAAACTGACAGCAGCCGCTGTACTTTGTGGTTTGAAAATTATGGTAATAACTTTCTTTCAGGTCCCAACATCAGCTTCCTATTTCAAAATCCAGGGGCACAGGGCAGGGAATTCCGCTGTTCTGGGAGAGGGCTTTGCAGGTGGGTCACGCGTTCTCGTTGGGCAAGAGGCATTTCCTGGTTGTGCGTTGCTGAGCTCTAGGCTAACATTAGCCTTTCTCCTGAGGAGCCAGCTGTGCTCTCGAACAAGCTGACACGCAGGGTTTTTGTGCCCTGTGGCAATGCGCTGGGTGGTCCGTGAGTCACGGCCGCTTTAGTCACCACTTTCCTCTGACGCTTGCCACAAGTCATGGGTGAAACACCGAGCGGATCTGGAGATGAGCACATACTCTCTTCGCCTCAGACACTTGCTGACAGAATCTCTTCTCCCTCCGCTGCCATAGCCCGGTCAGCCAGTGAGGTGAGCTATGCTTGTTGATAGAAAACCCACCCAGTCTGTGGTGGAACTGGGGGCCCACACGCTGAAGGAGCTCTTCATTTCCCAGTGAAGCAAGGTGCTCCCGTCTGTCAGGCCGGTGTCTCAGTGCCCCTTTTGCTGAGAGGAGCCCAGATGAATTCTCTGATGTGTGGATGAGGTAGGCATAGCGGCTTGATTCTCTGCCTTGCCAGGTTCCTTTGGCCCAAGGCTGTAGATGTCTGTGTGGGGAGGTCCTCACTAGCATACAGCTGAGGGTGCGACTCCATGGATCTCAATGCTGGCTCTTCCAGGCCCGAACCACCCTCCCTCCCACTGGTAGGAGGGCAGTAGTGGGTGGGCAGGGAGGTGTTGGGTGGAGCATGGCTCTGTTACACCAGGTTCTCCACCGAGTTTGAGCTGTCCCAGCTGCGAGTTCTGCTTGGATGCCTTAGAGAATCAAGCTGAGAGAGAGACTGTAATGTGCATAGAGAATAAGTAGCAGGTTGCTCCAGCCAGCCAGTGGCAAATGCACCGGCTAACCCTTCCTCACAGGAGAGATGGGTTTAGGGTTTTTTAAAACTGGGGCAAGGAAGCTTTCAGAGACCCCACTGAAGCCTCTGGCTGGAGAGAGAAAGCTGCATACCCTCAGCAGCCACCTGGATTTTCAGCTCTGGGTGCACAGTTGATGGTCATAATTTAGGAGTCTCTTGATTATTGGTAGTAGGGAGAGGTACGTGGCCACCGCCACAAGGCTAGTTTTCTTACCACTGATGTATGCATCTTGAGCACAGGTTCCATGAAAGTGTATCCTGCATAACTCCAATGTCAACTTGGATCTAGCCTCAGCTTGGCCATTCAGCAGCAGAGAGAGGCTGGAGAAGGAGCGGGCCGAGCTCCTTTTTGCAATCCTGCAGTGTTTGTCTAAGGCTAGGCCTATGATCTGTGAGCAGAGCCACAGTTGGACGAATCCATAGCCACCATCATGGTAACTGGCTAAATTACACTCCTGTGCTGTTGTGGACCATCTGCTCCTGGTGTCGTCTAAGCCATCAAAGTTCCTTCACTGTCAGTTACATTAAGGCCAGTAGTCACTAGACTTGGTCATTGTCACCGACACGCATGTGCCCATCTCGTGCTCTCTGACGGAGGGGAGTTGTGAGGCTACACCTCTGATAACATACTGGCAGTGCTGGAAGCGCCGACCTTCCCTTGACACAACAAAGACATGCTGGAGCTCCTCTGGATTGAGTTGCCCATGTCCAGTTTTGCTGATAGGCGGGGAGGCGGGTGAAGGCGGGTGACTGGCAGAGCAGATTATAAGGTAGTAAGGACAGTGGCAGCTAAAGCTGGGAAGAGACTCTTAACTGGGTGAAATTTCAGAGCAAATGTCTGTGCTTGTCAAGACTTTGGGAAGTTGTCTTCTGTTCTGTGCTCAGCAGAGTGCTGCTGGGTACAGCTGGGGATGCTAACTCTCCTCTCTCTGTTCAGGAGATGAACCAAAATGCAGCACACAACATGCACAGAGGACAGGATCCATCATGCTCTGGAAAGATGTCTACATGGGCTGAGCAGAAGTGCAACTGCCTCCAGCACATGGACCGGTAAGTGACCTAATGTGAAGACCCAAGGGGAATAAACACCCTGGGATCCTCCCCACCCTTTCTGTTGATCTTTGCCCCTCTTGTGCTTTGCCTGGTGCCATTCTGCCCAAGCAGTGGGAAGGTAACGTGGCTAGGAAATACCACCCTTTCCTCTAGGGATCTGTCGGCTCAGAGACACCTTCCCCTCAGTACAGGAGTTAGAGATGGGTCCGCTCTGCTTAGCCCCTGGAGCCTTCCCGGATCCTTCACCTAGCTGGGAAGATGTACCAAGATGTTGAGAGATGGATGTTACGCTTAAGGCAGTGAGTAAAAGTACTTTGGCCTATGTGAATTGGTCATAGCGTGGGCTGAAAGGAGTAAGAGCCTCCAGTCTTCACAAGCGATGCCGCCTGGTCCTTCCTTTGGTGCAAACCCCGCTCATGCCTGTATTTCTGGCAGGGGGTGGAGGGCCTCCCTGGGGTTTGGGGGTAAGTGATGCAAGGAAATATGGTGGATACCATCTCCCAATGGGACCAGTGCTCCCCTCGCTTTGCTCCCATTAAAGTCAATGGTGACATTCCCATGCACAGCAGTGGTGCAGAGTTTCTCAGCCCCACAGCACTCCTGGCAGTCTCAGCTAGCGTTCAGTGCTGGGGGGTGGGTTAACTGCAGGAGTGGGCGTTCTGTTAACCAGAGATTAAACGGCTCCATGGAACTGCAGTTACATCGTCTCATTAAAACACCCCCCTGCCCCCCACTTGTCTGTTATTTAGTCACATCAGTCAGCATCAGTAAGGCATGGCAACTGCTTACAGAGTGAGGTATTGCTCTGTGTGAGTAAGCCTGTCAGAAACTGACCCTTGATTCCAGCCACGACTGTGCCTTACTCGTCGTCACTGCGCTGCAGTTCTGGGAGTTTCTTTGTTGCCCTTTTCTCAGGGTTTTATAACTTGGATAACAGGAACTCCAGACTGAGATCATTGAGCCAGGTTTCAGCTCGGGATTATTACATCTTCTTGCCTGTCCTGCTTTCTTGGCCCTGGGTCAGCGGTCCCTAAATCAGGGAATTGAAAAAGAGTGGGCGTGTCCCGGCTTTGGGTGTGCTCTGCTGGTGTATGTAACTGTCATGGTTTGTTTTCAGTGCATGGCACCTTTGCGTTTCCAGATGTTTGCTTGTCTGCAGCTGCCGTTTTCATAAGGTGGAGCTGATGCAGCATGCTGTCAAGGAGCTGAATGCTGTGTGTTATAGACGGACTGTAACATTAATCTAGTCTGATCTCCTGTGAAAGCCAGGCTAAAAACGTTCACACTAAAACTTGAGCATCAAGCCCGTATCTTCTGTTAGAGCTACAGCACATCTTTTAGAAAGGTATTTCCAATTTTTCAACATGCCCTTTAAAGTGTGGACCCAAGAACTGGGCATAGCGTGACGTTCCAGTCTCACTAATGCTATATTCTGAGGTAACATCACCTCTCAGTCATAGAATCATAGAGGGTTAGGGTTGGAAGGAACCTCAGGAGGTCACCTAATCCAACTCCTCCTCAAAGCAGGAACAACTCCCAACTAAATCATCACAGCCAGGATTTTGTCAAGCCAGGGCTTAAAAATCTTGAAAGGTGGAGATTCCACCACCTCCCTAGATCACCCATTCCAGTGCTTCACCACCCTCCTGGTGAAGTAGTTTCTCCTAATATCCAAACTAGACCTCCCTCACTGTAATTTGAGACCATTGGTCCTTGCTGTGTCATCTGCCACCACTGAGAACAGCCTCTCTCCATCTCCTTTGGAACCCCGCTTCAGGAAGTAGAAGGGTGCTATCAGATCCCCACCACCATGCTTCTCTTCTGCAGACTAAATAAGCCAAGTCCCTCTGCCTCACCTCAGAAATCATGCATCCAAGCTCCTAATCATTTTCTTTGCCCACCTCTAGACTCTCTCCAATTTATCCACTTTTTTTTCATAGTGGGGGCACAAAACTGGATGCAATACTCCTGACGCGGCCTCACCAGTGCCAAACAGAAGGGAATTATCATTTCCCTCAATCTGGTGGCATTGCTCCCACTAATGCAGCCTGATATGCTGTTAGCATAATTGGCAACAAGGGCACACTGCTTGTCCACCGTAGGCTCCAGATCCTTTTTTGCAGAACTGCTGCTTAGCCTGTCACTCTCCCCCTTGTAGGAGTGCCTGCGATTCTTGTGTCCCAAGTATGGGTCTCTGCGCTTGTCCTTGCTGAATCTCATCCAATGCCTTTTGGCCCAATCCTCCAAATTGTCTAGGAAACTCTGCGCCCTATTTCTACCCTCCAGCGTATCTACCTCTCCACCAGCTTAGTATCACCTGGAAAATTGCTGAGGGTACGATCCATCTCCCATCCAGGTTATTAGTGAAGATGTTGAACAAAACCAGCCCCAATACCAGGGTTTCCTCTAATTTTTCCCATCCATGGGCAGAATAAATTTTTTTGTGCACCAAGGCATGCGTGGATGTGCATCACTACCAGATACCCACTGTCAGCAGTGGGCACTCTGCTAATCAGCTGGGCAGCATCTGAATCTCTCCTGGGTGGCCGCCGAAGTGCTCAGATTACAGAGAGCAATGCCCACGACCCACCTCTGAGTTACCCCACTTGATACTGGCTGCCAACTAGCCAGCAAGCTATTGATTACAACTTGTTGAGCCCATCAATCTAGGCACTTTTCTATCCTCTGTATAGTCTGTTCATCCAGGCCACACTTCCCTATGTCTATTCATTATTCCCTTGCTTAGGTATCCATCGATGACTTTCACCCTCTTACCTGTGAGCGCAAGTTCAGATGGTTATTTGCCCTGGCCCCCAGGTCATTGTGTCACTGCATTCCAGGCATATAGCCACTTAGGGTGAATGTTCACTTAACTGATGGTCAACCACTCTGCAGTCGATCTTCTGGAGTTCAGTATTGCCACGTGTGTTAAGACATGGCAAAATCGATCTCTCTGGGCTTGGCCGTCAAACCTGCACTCCATGATATTGTGTGGAGTAAGGAACGTCAGCCAGAACCTCCACAGCCCTGATCTATGCACTGCGTAAGAAAGTCAATTCTGATGCACTATTCTAGCTACGCCATGATCATAGCTAGAATCGACATATCAGAAGTCGACTTTCTGCACCAGTGTAGATCTAGCCTCAGCTCGTAAACATGGCCTACGGCCTTTGTTCCCCGATGAGTGGCCTTGAATTTGGCTGTGTTTATTACACACATTGTTCAGGTGACCCTGCCTTCCCAAGAGACCCAGGTTTCTCCGTATAACTGACTGGTCCCTGTCAAAACTTACCATTCTACCAATTCTTGCACCCTCAGCGAATTTTACTAGCAGTGATTTTATATTTTCCTCCAGTTCTTAAATGAAGATGTTGAACTTAATTGGGCCAAGAACAGGACCCTACTAGAATCATCCCTGCTCTGATAGCTCTTCATTTAAAATTATTTTTGAGATCTATTAGTTAACCAGTTTTTAATCCATTTAATTCATACTGCATTTTTATTAGGAGAGTCATATGGACCTAAATTAAACACCATCCATTATGTCACCACAATTCCCTTTACAAGCCCAGCACTTCATACCATAACCACGATAGCCAATATGACAAGTCCTATTTCCATTAAACTGTGTGGATTGGCATTGATTTTATCACCAGTACTTAATTCTGTACCAGTTTTCATCCTGTGTCAGTTGTTTCTAAGATTTTGCCAAGCATTAATATCTGACTAGCAGACCTAAAGTTTCCTGGAGCCTCCTTTTTACCTTTTAAAAAAGTTTAATACAACATCAGCTTTTTCCCCATCCTCTGGAATCTCCCTAGTGTTCCAAGGTTTGTTAAAAATCACTATTAATTATTTCAAGAGCTCATTGGCCAGTTGTTTTGCTACTCTTGAGTGAAACTTCTCTGGTCCTGCTGATTTTTTTAAAAAAGGATAAATAACTTGAACATCTTCAATTCTTTCACATCCTCCCTAGTTACTTATAGAATAGAAAGTGTTTCATTGTCATGGTGGTCTATGAATTCACCACTCTGCTTCTTTCCAAATACAGAACAGAAATATTTATTGAATCACTTCTGCTTTTTTTTGCATCATGAGTAACAATTTTGCCATGTTATCTAGTATCAGCTGCTCTGTTGCGAGGGCTTTGTTGATTAAATTCCTTCTTAGCTGTAACCCTATTGATCATAGTATTGCACTGATTCCTTTAGCATCCTTTAGTAATTGGTTCTTTCTTCCTATTGCTGCCTTTTTAATGAGAAATAAGAAACTGTACGTAAAGCAGCTGCTCTTTGCACTGAAAACACACGTCTACGTGGTCCTGATGTTACGATCACAGATATTTTTCCCCCGGTCTGCATATTGAATCCTTTTTTCTGGTTTGCAGTAGTAAGATTGCAAACTTTTGCTTCATAGTGAGTGACTAATCACTCCGAAGGCCTCACCCTCCCCGACCGGCTGCAGATCTGACTAGAAAGTTGAGATTTGTAAAGTCAGCAAAGAAGCAGGCACATGAATTACAACTGTGTGCAGCACTTGGAAAGTGAGCTGTGCCTGTGTCCGGGCTGGGTCAGCAGGTGCTGTTCAAGAAAGAGCTCCCCTGAGGTGGCAGTTTATTTGCTGGCGTTCTGGAGCTATCCCATCAAAATAAATCAACCGCGTCTTGGACTGCTTTCCTTCAGTGCAGCTTACGAGCCTTCGGACGCTAAACGAAGTTAAACCGAAGTAGCTCCCATTTCCTGGTGTGTAGAAGGGGAGCGCCAGCTGTTTCTCTGGGATCAGAATAGAACTTACCTCTGGGAGCCCCTCCTGAGGTGGGGCTTCGAAAACACCTCGGGGAGCCATACGGGGAAAACTTGCCAAGAACTACTCCTGGGGGGGCCCCTCATAGAGGAGATGAACGTCACATCCCAACACCTAAGTGTCCTCTTAGGCGCCTCCTGTAGCAAATATTCAACTGTCTGGATCAGGGGGAAGTTAATGCACAGTCTCAGATTGGTGGTTAGCAGTCTAAGGCGTTGTTGACACGTAGGGGAAGATTGTCATCATGGAGATCGATTTCCCAGGGGTCAAGTTAGCAGGTCTCGTAAGGACGCGCTAAACGAAACACTGGTCAGCAACTCCAGCGCTCCACCGGCGAGAGAAGACTAAGGGAAGTCAACAACAGAGTTTCTCCTGCCAGCCCCTCCATCTAAGGTACATTGCGCTACTCACGTGGCTGGAGATGCATCCCGTAGTTCTACGTCACCTGGTAGTCAGGCCTGCCGACGGCGGCGGGGAGTGAGCAAAGGGGCCAGTTGCCCTGGCAAAGGCAGACTTTGGCAGTGGCTGGAGCTCCAGGCCCCTGTGAAGTGAGTCAAGGCAGGGACGCGGTCTGGGCAGGGCTGAGGGCTGACTGCCCTAGGCCCTGCCCCTTCTGGGGCTTGCAGCTGAGCCCCCGCTCCCAGCCCAGTTGCTGGTAGGGTACACCTGGCCTCCAGAGGAAGGATGGTTGTGGTGAAAGCCTTGGACTGGAAACCGGGAGATACAGATTCAGTTCTCAGCTCAGCCAGATGCCCTCTGATCTGGGCAAGTCACTTAACTTGGTATGAGAACAACAGAGCTGCTCAAGAGAGTGTCATTCTGTAGCGATGGAATACGTGGCTGGATTGTAAACGCTTCTGTGCATCACTTGTGCTGCAAATACAGTGCCTGTCCAGGACTGGAGAGTAGGGAGAGGTCTCATCTCTTCACGCACAGGTATAAATAATGGAAACTGCAACCCTCTGCCAGGCTAACCACTGCTTTGGTGTTTGCAAGTGTCTGTGATGTGTCTATTGGCTTATCGTGGGGCAGTCCCTGGATACAGGGTTACTGCCATTCTCTTGTTAAGATCCCATTAAAAGCCCACTGACACATTTGCCTTGTGGGGAGGAGATGGCATTTCAAGGGTCTGATGCTGATGGTGAATACGGTCTGCGAAAGGAAGTAAATCCAACGGACTTAGAACCCTAAGTGCCCTTGACTTCCTTGATTTTACTAAGAGTGGGACTTAGACATATTTTGAAAATTTTGGCCAATGTTCCTTCAGCTTTCAAGGCTTTAAAGGAATGCACACACGGGGCAACCTAGGACAGTGCATTGATTTGTTCACGATGTGTCATCAAATGCACAATGGAAACAAACTGGAAAAAAAAAATAGACGCATGTTTTTCACCTTGGCAACCTGTGTGTGTTCTAATGATCCTGAGAGTCACTTCTACCAGCTGGCGAGGAGTCGTGTGGTGAGTTGGGTTTATCATTTTTTTGAAGTTGACAATTGTCCCTTTTGCGAAGAAGCAAAGGGGAAGCGTTAACCACAGCTGCAGAATTCAGAAGGTAGCAGCCACTGGAGGAGGCGTACGGATGCCAAGTATTGCAGAGTAGTTCTGAGAAAAGCAGCCTTCAAGCCTCATCCTTCCTAGCCAACACCCCCTTCTCTGCCCCCTGCAATATTGGCCTGGCTGTTGCTTGATTCGAGGCAAAGGTGCCATAATCTTTGTTGATGCTGGAGGTCAAAGCAGAAATATTTCATGGGGGTAAAAGCTGCTCTTCTGCCCAGACCAGTGTAGCCTGATGCAGGAGCTAATTGTTATATAGATGTGTATTACCATAGTACTTAGGAGCCCCAGTTGTGGACTGGAACCTGGCTGTGCTAGGTGCTGTACAAATCAAATAAAGATGGTAGTCTCTGCCCTAGTCTCTGTATCCTGTTCTGTTCTAAAGTAAGATTTCTCTGGCCCTGGCTGTTCAGTCACATGGCTTTGGATTTCCTTGTTAATTTCTTTGCTGCAAAAACCAGCTTGGCTTCTGCTGATGTGGTTCTGGAGGCTGTGTGGTCAGAGCATGGGCCAGGGAGTCAGCAGATCTCTGATCTAACCCACTTCTGCCGCTGACGTGCTCTCCTTTGGCAAGTGGTGTATGACTTTGGTGTCTTCCAAAGATTCCGAGCTTGCGAACTACAGAGCCCAATACTTCTGAAGACAAGGCTGTAAACTGATCTGTGTCTGTCTTCTAAGCTGCAGAGCAAAAACAATACTGACTTACTTACCTCCCTGATGAACACTCCATTGTCTTGTGAGGTTCCCACTGTACAAACCCAACCAATGAGGCTGGAAAGGTAACGTTCTCTGTACCTCATGAGGTTGGTGGGAACAGACTCTGGGCATTCTTGAATGCTACTTCAGTTTTGTAAGGAAGGATTTAAGATTCAGTACAGCAGCAGACTTGACTGACTGACTTGACTTAAACCCTTGTACTCCAAGTGGAGCATAGGTCATCTACAAGTCTCCACTTCACTCTGCCTCGGGACAAAACTTCAACCTGATCCCAAGGGTACCCCAGTTGCTGTCCTTCAGTCTCAGTAGGTTGTTTCGACGTTGTCCGAGGTCTTCCTCTTTTGCGTTTTCCTGGCAGGTTCCATGTGAGAGTTTGACAACTGTGCTGGGTGATGGTTTTCTGACAGTGTGGCCTAGTCATCCCCACTTTCTTCTCTTGATTTGAACATCAAGTGGTTCTCGTCCTGCTCTGTTCCAAAGCTCCTCATCTGTGACCAAGTCCTGCCATTTGATGGGAAGGACATACCTCAGGCATCTGTTTATGAATGTCTGTAGCTTTACAGCATAAGAAGAGGCTGAAATTTTTAAATGACCTTGTCCCCCTGCAGTGCCTGTCTCCTGTAGCAGGTAATCTCTGCTGGAGACTGTCCTGACTGCGCCAGAATACTCTGGATTTGAAAATGAAACAAGCCAGACTTCTTTGTAATAGAAACCTGCTGCTGCTCTGCGCCTGTCGCACCATAGACTGTGCAAGGAGGGAGCAGAGTTACTAGGATATTCTTCTAAGGTACTCACCACCTTCTTGCCTATATGACTGTCTTAATTGTGTATGTCTGAGTGTCACCACTGCAGTGCACCAGTTCTGTGTGCCTGGTGGCATTACCCTCTCATGACCTGCCCATGGACAGGATCTATTCTAGGACATTCCCGCACTGTTCCAGCTTCCCTCTTTCAGGGTCTTTTATAGCTCTGGCGGCAGAGATGTGTGATTAATGGAGCAGACGGACTCATCCGAGGTCACGGTGTGAGCTTACACAGGGTCTGTTCCCTGCAGTCCTCCCCAGAGGTCAGCCCAGAAGCATCATGCTGTAGAAGAACATAAATTGGCTCCCTTTGCTTCCCATTGCACAGAGTCAGTTTTCACCCACCGTGGGGGAGAGAGTCAGCCTGCTTGAATGCCCCAGACGGGATATTAACCTGGTTCAGTATTTAACTTTCCAGTGCCCTCATCTGACAAAGGGCCTGACTCTGAGCTAGTTAGGCTCTGCCTCGTTAGTGGGCTTCAGTTGGTAAGGAAAGGAACCCCAGTGCTCACATCGTTAGAGCCTTGCAACTTCACCCATAGCTGCTTTATAGCCATGGTATCCACCTTTGCCGATGGAGATGCAGATGCCAGTTTTGTATCCTCACAGGACTCCACACATAGTTCCTGGGCTGAGAACTGTTCTTCACTGCGGGCTTGTTTACACCGCCACGTCACTGTGCTGTAACTTTCTTGCTCGGGGCTGTGAAAAAAACAGCCAGCGTAGACAGGCTCATGGCCCTGTTAGGGGCTCCTCTTGTGGAGGTCGTTTCCTAGGGGACTGGGAGTGTGCCATCACCATACTGTTGTGTTAAACTCAGCAGTGTAGACTGAGCCTATGAATGGCTGTTAGATTGCAGTCATGCATCTCCTGTGCCTCGTTTCAAGGCTGTCCGTCATTACAGGACCAAGATTCCATACACGCTGTACCACCTGGGTCTCCTTCACTCCTTACGCTGATGCAAAGTCACTTAAATACACTAAAGGGATGGGGCCCCAGCATCATCAGTCACCTGCATGTATAATTTTTGTGTCCATCACTTTGGTTCTTTGTCATGCATTTGTACCATGGCAGGCTGAGATTCATCGCTTTTTTTTGTGTTTGTTTTTGTTTTTTTTTTAAAGGCCAGGCGGGACAATTAGCCCTTTTATAACACAGGCCTCCAATTTCACCCAGTTACGTCTGTACTGAGCCCAATAACAATGAGTGAAGGTGTGATTATAGCATTTGTCATTGGATGCAAAAGGTTGTCATTGATAAAACCTGCTTTGCAGGGAAAATCACCTTTTCAGGTCTGGTCTCCCACGTAAGGTGATTTGCTCCTCTTGGAAAACTTGTTCAAGGTCTTTCTGGCCATTGCACTGAATAATGCAAGGCTGGAGAACCACTTCTCCAGACCTAAAGCAAAACCATTCTCACCATGCTTTTAAAGGGGCTTAATAAAAATGACTGATGTTCATGCCGTGGCATGGAACGAGCCCTCAGTGAGGAACCAAGTGCTTGTCCTTCATGTTGTGGAGGCTGGAAGCATGCCGTTTGAGAGGGAGGTGCTGTACATGTATCATAAGTTCACCAATGACTCGTGCTGTCTTAGATCTGAGGAAAGGAAGTAAGACACTCTGCGCCACGGCCTTCAGATGAGCAGTAATTGCCGTGTTGGGAAGTGGTGAAATGTATTCTTGGTCATTCTGTTTCGGAGTCAGCTTGCAGTGCCCACACCAGGAAGGGAATGTTGGGGATTCTCTCCTCCCTGGGCAGGAAAGGGAACTCTTAACTGCCGTGACATGGGGTGTCCGTGCATGTCTTCATGATGGGCATTTCAGACCCAGACCTGCCCCCGTTAAATTCTATGGGGATCACTCATTAAACTTGGCACAAGCAAACCACACACATGTAAATGCAGCTGAATTCAAACCTAGGAACAAAGACTGGAGGCCTTGCTTACAGGACAGGGGGATTCTATCCCCACGCAGGGACCTGAAAATCATTTGTGAGTTGTGGTGGATCATCAGCTGCATGTGAGCTCCCAGTGCGATGCTGGAATGCGTAGCCACAGGAATTCTGAGCAGCAATAGAGAGGCTTTTAACTTGCGATTTGGCACTAACATGACCATGGCTGGAATCCTGTGTCCTGTTTTGGTGCCCCCAATTCAAGGAGGATGTTGATGAGTCGGAGGGAGCTCAGAGCAGAGCCCTGAGACTGATCAGAGGTTAGCAAGCTTGCCTTGTCAAGTGAGAGGTGCAAGGAGCTCAGTCTGTTCACTAAACGAAGATTATGTGGAGGATGATGGTCTATGTCTACATGAGGAACAAATGCTTCAGAAGTGGATCCTTGCTCTAGACATAGGTCTAACATGAACCAAGGGCTGGACCTTGCAGCTAGGCAAATTGAGACTTGAAACAGTTGTAATTTTTAACCCTGGAACAATTTCCCAAGGGCTGCAGTGGCTTCTCCATCCCTGACCATTTTAAAATCAAGGCTGGGTTGTATTGTGGGGCTGTTCTCTGGCCTGTGCTGTACAGGTGGTCAGACTACGTTATCACAGTGCTCCCCTGTGGCCTTGGAATCTGACTCTAGCAGCCCCTGCCTTTAGGTGTGGTCCCCCAGGGTCAGTCCCCCAAGAAAGCCACTTGGGGCCTGTTACACTGGGAGAGGAGCAAGCTGACTGAGAAGAGTGAGTTGTAAGGGGGAACTGAGGGGCAATAATTCAGTCTCCACTTTGGCCAGCAAGTTCATGAATTCTCTGTCGAGGGTGCGGTTGTGTCATGTGCTGGGTGCTTGTGGCCTTATTTAAAAGGCTTGTTCACGGGAGATGCAGAAGGGCGCTGCTCAGGGCATGACTGGGATGTGTTGGCCACATTACAGGGTGGCAGCTTCAGTTTCAGGACTCTGAATCGCTTTACCTTGTATTGCCTAAAAATCCTCCCACCCCTCCAGCAGTGCTGAGCTGTGCACCGCTCTCCCAGCTCAGCAGACTCCATTGCACCCCAGCATCATGACAGGTACAGAAGGAAGGAGAGGGCCTCTGTGACTAAAGGTCCTGTTTGCTGTACGGTAGCCTGTGATCTTCTGAGCTATCCATGCAGAGACCACATTTGTGTCTCAATGGAGCTGCAGGCTGGGGTGAAAGAGATCCAGGACACTCTGGCACTCAGGTCAAGCCCCCGGACAGTCGTAATGCAAAGCTGGTGGGACATAGCAGGGCGAGAATTCCCACTGAAGTCTGGAGCTCTGAGTCTATGTTGATCACTGCTGGCATGGTACTGCTTTCTGGCCTATGGCGGCTGCAGATTTCAGAGCTGGGATGCTTTTGCTCTGATGTATTTTTATCAGGGACCCTGCTCTGCCCTGGTAACTGAAAGCCATGGCTGTCCTGGGGATTATGATGGCCTAATCACCCCAGCTCTGCAGTTGCAATCTTGATGCCTCCTGCAGGACTTCATCTCTGCAGCAGCTGTCCCTCTGCCCAAGCCATCCCACATTCCTGCTGTGATGAGGAAACTTTGCTTAGGCAAACCCCCAGTTTTAAGCTGTACCAAAGAGAGGTTCCACTCTATCTCATGGGGTGGGATTTAAATATCGCTTTGCTGCATCCTCATGGGATTGCCCCTAGGTCCTGGGGGACTTCAGGATCGCAAGGGTGGCCCACGTAATATCAAGCCAGCTTTGCATCTGTGCCACTTGCCTTAGATCCACCCCTTATACCTCCCTCCTCGCTCTCCTGTTGTCCAAGAGGTTGTCAGCCTCTCCCTCTGGAAGGATTCCAGCCTTGTTACCCGCGCCACCCCCTCTTTAGCCAAGAATTGAGCTGCCAGACCTCATGATTTCCTTCTCTTTTGCTGGTGAGGAGAGGAAGGAAAGAGCAGCACCTTGCTGGGGCTGGTTGCATGTGTGGCTGTGCTTGTACAGGAAATGGAGTTTTCTTCATCTGGGAACTTACCAAGGTGCATTTCAGTCCCTGCTGCTTTTGCAAGCCCTCCTTTGTCCCCTTGGGTGTTTCCCTGCTCTCGAAGGCGTCTGCTCCAAACAACCTGATCTGCCTTGCAGACGGCCACTTGACAAACCTGCCTGATCCCCTCTTCCCAGCTCAGTTCAGCTGAAGTCAGGGGTCGTTAGCATCCAGATCTGTCCAGATGATGCCCTGACCTTTCCCCTGATCCCAGCATCCTTCTTGCCTTGCTGAAATCAGCCCAGTGCCCAGCAGCTCTGGCTGCTTCTGCTGGGACAGCCGAGACAATCCCTTGCATCCTGAAACTTTCCCAGGAAGGTGCTGCAATGCTGACAGAGGAAAACCCCACTTGTGTGAAAGATTTGATGACAGCAACTTACCAGAGCCCAGCCAAGAGACGAGTGCAGCTCAGGAAGCACAGAGGTCAAATCACATTGGCCTCCGGGAGGAAAGCCTGTCAGAGGTAGCCCTGAATGAAAAAGTGAAGTGCTGTTGAATTAACTCTCGCGCTGCTGGCTGGGCCTTCAGATCAGGTCCTAACACTAACGTAGTGAGCAAGTCAGGCCGAAGTCCGGCAGTGCCAAAGGTGAAGTTACAAGTGCAACTGTATTGATCTCCCCCGTGGGTGGGTTTAGCTATGCAATCCCAGGCCATTGCTTCAGCAGGCCCCCGGCCTGATTCCGTGGTCGTCGAATGAGGCAGCGGTTTGGTCTTTATTTGTCGATCGCCTCTGAGATCAGAAGAGGGAAGCTGCACGTGCTGTCTGTCACTGTGTCAGCATCAAATCAGACAGGAATGGAGGGGAGCAAGTCAGAAAGGTGGGGGGTTGCAAAATGCCTTTTCTTGAGCCAACTTTCCCCACAGAGAGCTTGGGCCTTTGTCCACAGCATGGGGCCCTTCTGGCCCAAAAGACAAAGCAGCCTCCTTAGAATCAGCAAGCTGGGGTGTTTTATCACCATTGTCATGTGGAATCTGTACCTAAAAGGGGGACACACTTGTCTGGTTCCTGCAGTTACTGGATTTCACTGACATGAGCATAACCTGGGCACTGTATATTATGATGTGACTGTGCAGCTACATTAGTTAATACATAATTGCCTTCCATATGGGATATTCAGAACAACTCTTCCAGAATCAGCTTTAGTGTTGTTGTTATTTATTGCATGTTTTTAGCCACTGTAGGCTGTGAAGAAAACCTTCAGCCACAAAGTGAATCTCTTCAGCCAGGAGTGTCGTAGGGATGCAGAGCTATCTTTCCACCGAGCATTGCCTCACTGACTGCCTGGGAGGAGTTGGGGGCTGCGGTGACCACCTGATAGGTTGTTGACACGGGAAGAGCTTAGGAACCGGGAAACGCCTTGTCTCATTGTCAGCTTTAAGGCTCTAAACACATGATGAAGGATGCAAGAGTCAGGAGATACACGTTAGTGGTGATTCAGTTTCCATTGGTCAGGATAGAGGCTTCTTTATCCACCCTCTAACCAACCTTTGTCCTCTCCCTCAACATCTCATAACTGTTTTATCTTCTCCCTCAGAAATCATTTAATACCAGAGTAGAAATAACTTGTGTCCAGGCTTCCATAAAGATGCTTATCTGAGACCAGAGACATCTTTCCTGGTGTCTTAGCTAAGGCTAGTGGCAGTATCAATGTACTGGAGGCGTTCTTTGTCTGAGGCCTCAGTTCTCAGCTCTCTCCGCAGGCTTTTTCTGTCTCAAATCTCCCTGCTTTCCCACTTGCTAGCTGCATGGCTGGGAATTTGGATGGTAACAACCGTCTGAGACTTGGAATTGAGGGACATTAAATACCCGGAAGACAGCAATCACAGTTATTTGCCTCATGAGCTTCATACCATCACTGTCAGACCAAGTTCAAGTCAGGGGCCATGTATGGGGCCCTGGCTTGGAGCATCGAAAAGAGGTTAAAACCCCTGGAGGAGGATGGTGGGTGACACCTTCCGAGCTCTGGCACTCCCTGCTGCTCAGGTAATGCTCATCTGTGCAGGAAATGGGGATTTCTAGGGGCTAGTGTCAGACTGTGGAACAAACTCCACCAGGAACTAAGGACCGTGCCAAACCGCCAAGTGCCACATGCACTTCCCCAACCTGCCTTTTCTGAGGTCATCACGGAGCAGCAGGGACCATGAAAATGAATCCCAAACCCTGCCAGAACAATTCCCTCCCCTGGCTGCCCAGTTCTCCCCTGGCAAGAGAAGGTGAGGGAAAGTGACCCACACATGAGAGACATTAGTCCTAATACTTCAGGCACGAGCAGAAGGTGCTTAGATACCATCTCTGTGAGGACCTAGTAAGAACCTTGTAGAAAAGACTAGAAACAACGTGCTGGGTTTCTAGTTCTTGCTGACACAACATGCTAGCCCCATACTTCATGTGTTGCTTGGCTCCTTCTGTGCATCTCCCCTGCTGCTGCTCTGGAGTCTCTGGTGCATTTGAAATGTGGCCCTTTTCTCTCTCTCTCTGGTAGCTGGACTGTGTCTGAACTGCTGGAGCTTGCAGGAGCTGGTCAGCCGAGATGCAGGAAACTACCTCATCCTTCTGGAGAAAATCCTGCAGAAAACCCAAGAGGTAAGGCCCTGCCACCAAAAATGGAGACTGCTCCTGCTGGGGGTGGGGAGGCTGGAGGGGCTTCTGCAAAGGGGGCAGTAAGTGCTTTGTTGTCACTGGGGTGGACTCTGGTCGGGGTCCTGTCCTGCAGTCTCAAAAGAAGCCCCTTGCCCCAGGTACTTTGTCATTTGGATGCTTGTGTGAAAGGTATTAGACAAGAGTTATCTGAAGTACTACAGATGAGTGTGCTACAAGACTGCCTCCGTGCCCAGTCGGCAGAAGAGTGGAATCTCTTATGGCGCCACCAGGGAGCCCGGGCCATGAAGCTCAGAACATAGCAGCTGGTGCTTTTAGCTCTGGAGGGTCAAGGTGACGGCTCTTGCACTAGCATGTGCTCACTGCCACCACTTCAGAACTGGTTCACATCCCAGCAAAAGCAGGGGAAACACACCAGGTGGATTTCAGTGGGTTTGGGATGGAGAACTTCGCTTACGTCGTGTCATCTTCTGCCACCTTTGATCTTTTTATCTTTGACAAAACTCCTCCAAACAGGGACAAGAGTGTGTGTGTGTGTGTGTGTGTGTGTGTGAGAGAGAGAGAGAGAGAGAGAGAGAGAGAGAGAGAGAGCACACGAGCTTGTGTTGGACATTGCCTAACACAATGGGGGCGCTGAGCGTGACTGGAGTCTCTGGGCACTGCTATAATGATCTCAGTGACCAACTGAAGTTGAGGAAGGTGAGGGCCTTTGCCTCATTTCTGGAACCAGAACCATCCCCCTTCCGAGGCTATACTGAGGCTGCTGTTGCTGCTGCTAGGTTATTTCACAGAAGTAAAAGGCAACTGGGACAGGGGAAACGCTTCCAAAATAGGTTGAGTGCACTGACTCTGCTCCGTAGACAAGAGGCTGGGCCCAGGTTCTCAGGGGTATTCACTGAAGTTAGGTGTGTGAATACCTTTGAGGATGTGGGCCTTATTGGTGTGGTGGGATGGAAGTAAAGGGCATCAGATCCACATTCACAGATCCCTCCTGGATTTTAGAAGGAAGCTGGTTCTGTAACAAGTTGGAACCCTGGGGTGACTCACTCTCTCTCTCGTGGTCTCTCTCTGTGAATATCCTCCCAAGCAGAGCCACTGGGAGGAAAGTTCCTGGAAATGATGAATTTTAAGAGAAAGCTTGAAAATGTTCAAGGTACATGACTGGTGAATTCCTACCTGTGGATCCTGGCACCATGACTGGGGTTGTGCCCAGGCAGACTTAACCAACACAGCTTGCATTTAAAATATCAGGTGCTCATGGTGAGGCCTCAGCCAGGCACTCACAAACAACGTGCCTGTGGAGATTAAGGCAGAATAAAGACTGAAATACGACTAAGCGATAGTGGTGGTTTTTTGCCATCCACGGCAGCATGTGAGAACAGGTCGCTTGCCAGGATTATCTGTGTATCTTTCACTAAATTGTTTCCCTGCCCGTGGGGGTGGAGAAAGCGGGGGGAGTTGCTTGGGTGCATGGTGCACCTCGATCCCTCCTGTTCTCACTCTATGCACACAACAGTCTAATATCTCGTGGATCTAACGTGCTCTAATTTCATTGGCTAGGCATAGCATGCAGGTAGCAAGGTGGCCTGTGATGTAGCATCTAGTCTGAAACTCTGTGGGTATGTCTACACTGACTGAAGATCGACTACTTCAGGGTTGATCTTCCAGGCTTTGATTTAGCACACCAAGTGGGGACATGCTAAATTGAACTGTCAGTGCTGGCCAGTCAGCCTGGCGCTCCTCGTTCTCACGAGGAAAAAGACCTCTCTCCGTGCAGACAGACAGAAAAATCCATCTTCAGTATGCTGATACCAGCTACGCAATTGCCACAGTTGGACCTTTGTATCTGAGATCGACTTCTAGGGCTAGTGTAGACCTGGCCTACGACTAGACTAAGAATTCCTGGCAGGAATTACTTGGCAGATAATTGGAAGAACAAATTTAGTCACATTGAGAGCTGTTCCCAGGCTGCTTGCAAAAAGGCAGATCCTGTGTCCATAAAATCATTTCATCCATGCGCTGTGTCAGTTTTATGTGCACCACCAAGAGAAACAAAAGCCCAGCTGTGGGCACTCTGCTAGTCAGGTGAGTGGCATTTGAATCTCTCCTGAGCAGCTGGACAAGCACGCAGCCTACCGGGAACACTGGTGTGCACCCTGCGCCCCAAAGGTGAATCTGATTTGCTGTGGGTTGGCCCTCTTCCAGCTTGCCTTCTCCAGTCAGCTTGCAGGGGTATCAGCGTGAGCCCAAAAGGTTTGAGTTCCTCAGGTTTCAGCGGACACTGTAACAGCACATGACTGAGTGTCTGCGCCTGGAGGCTCAGCCTCCGGAGAGCAGCTGCTGGTATGTGGGAACAGCAGAGAAAAGGGATGTAGGAGTGCACTAGGAAAGAGCAAACGCCAACATCTGCACTTTGAATACATCACAAGACCCAAGGAGAGGTTTCCTACTTCCTGAAGCGCTGCAATGTGCATGACCTCCAGTCGCACAATGGTGACTGCTCTCCTTGGCACTTGGGGAGCAGCCCGGCCTCCAGACGCATTCTCCATTGTGTGCTGCCCATTGTGCAGGGGGAAGCCGGGGAAAGGAGATCCCAGCTATTCGGTTCCAGGAGCCCGGGGCAGGGCTGCTATTGGTTTGGTGCACAAGGATTTATGAGACTCAGCTTCCTGAGACCTGCCCTTGTTGCAAGTGTTCCTTTTTTGCCTGTTGAAGGAATTGGTAGCTTCCTGCTATTTTATGGAAGGTTTCTGTGGGCTTTTCTCTTTGCTTTGTAACCAAAAAATATATTTAGAAAGTAGGGAGTGAGCAAATGCTAGCGGCTGTAGTGAGCAGCACGCTGCTGGGTTTGCTGTGTCCAGCTAAGAATGGAACATGAAGGGTCAGAGGTGCTGAACTATTAACCTTTAACAAGTCCATCTTCTGGCCTGAAGCCATCAGATCTCTCAAGTCAAGCTGCACCAGGGTGTGGATGGGGGACTAGCCTGCCAGGAGGTGGTGCTAGTAGCAACAGCACAGGTTAGCAAATGCAGTGGGGTTGCAACATTCGCGGGGGTTTGGTTTTCAGAACCCTCGCAAATGTTGCTTTTCACCAACGGGGAGGGGGGCAGCTCAGAGCCCACGCAAGTGGCAGCATCCACCAGCCTTCCCGGCCCCAGGGAAGCGACGGCAGCCAGTGCTCCTGCCTGGGGCCCTGGGAAGCAGCGTGGGTGCTCTCTAACTTGGAGCTGCTCATGAATAATTGAATTAATGAAGATGAAGTTTGCCAATGGGGACACCTTACAGTAATTCACATCTACAGTGTCCTCAGCGCTCACTTTTATCTGGAGTCTGGTAGAGCAGGCTGGACCTTTCAGTCGGGAACTCTCTCATCTGGCAACTCCGTAATCCAGCATGATTACAGTTAGCCGGACAACTGTTTAGCATGGCTGTAGCTAAGTTTCCCGTGGTCCCATAAAGTTTGTTTCCAGCCACCAGTCCTGGCTTTCAGTGTTCTGGGCTGTTGTTTAGCTCTAATTTAACCCTAAATGTCTTCTAAGAGCCCAGTAAGCAGTGGAAGTGCTGGTAATATTGCTAGACAATAGTGACCTCCTGTGATTCAACAAATTTTCTCGTTTGGCACCAGTCAGGTCCTGAGGGTGCCAAGGGAGAGAGGTTCAACCTGTATTTGATATTTTAGTTAAAGCCCCAGCTCCTTGAGACATGTGAGCAAGTGAAAATTGCTGCTTTTGTTTTGCTAAAATGTTTTTCTAGCCTTCCTAGTTAAGTACAACAGCTTGATCACATGACCTCAATGCACCTACTCTAAAGACTCAAGCTGGAAGAAGAATTAAAATGAACCAAAAAGTCACTCCTTTTTAAGGCTTTGACTTATGAGTGTTAAATGGTTGGGGTTGGCAGTGCACCACCTAATGAGTTGATTATTGGGAATCTTTTTTTAACTTCCAATAGGTAAATGCAAACCTGGGACCTCTGGAGCTTAGTACAGGAGCCTGTATGGTTTGAGCTGAAAGTCAGCTGGTTTTCAGCTCAGGCTGTACAGAAGACTCATTCGTTCTCTGTGTAAGTGGTCCAGGTGCCTCTTTATGGGACGGTGACCCACCCCCAGTAGGTGTGTGGGTTACATTTGCTCTCCCCCACCCCTTTTTCTCCAACTGTTCCAGAAGAACTGATGCTGTTCCTGTGTGGATCCGTAATTACCAGTAAGCTTCCTTGGTGAATAATTCTTGGTCTGCAGATTGTCCATAATTAGTTTGCTCTAAACGATGCCAATTCACTTTGTGTTGCCAAACGACGTAAGTCAACTGGTGTTTCTGTTATCTGGTTGCATAATTTACATTTAATGCACAGCTCATATTTGCACCATGTGCAAAACTCAGTCACAAATGTGGCTGAATCTAAATTCCCTCTTGAATTTGAATAGTTGCGAAATATTTTCCATTATTCACTCACATGCTCGTTTCTCCTAGGGGAAATCTAGGATTGACCAGCTAATGCACATCTGTAAAAGGTTGAGGTCTTTGTCCAGTAGCGTTTAATGGAGGGTAAATTTAAAGATTGTAGTTAACTCATTTTCTAACACTCCTCACTTTTCCGGTGTAGACAGAAGAGGCAATGTGACATCAACAGGTGAGGGGAAATGCCTTTTGTTGGCCTAGATAACGTCTACACTGAAGTAGGACAGTAGTGCAGCAGTACTGCTGGAATGTTTTCAGGGTAGACAAGCCCAAGGTACACGGCAGTCTACTGCCCGAGAATTTGCCCTGCATTTTCAACCAGGTGCAGAATGGTCCTGCACTGCTTGGCCAGAACAGCGGCTCCCTATGGCAGTGTGTGGTCCAACATGAGGCGTGTTCTCTCATGGAGGTGGATGCCTTGCAGTGGTGGCTGGAGGGTCATTTGTGAAGCAATCTGGGATGTGAAGGCCTGTGTAATGCGTCACGCTCTCCTGTAGGGTACTGCCAAGTGGCAGTGGTTAGAATATCCGCTCGGAGGATTGTAGCCTAACGGCTGGTTGCAGTGCCTGTTGGGTCACGGGGACTCTCAGCGCTGATGTCATTGAATGGGGTGCTGAACAGGACTCTGAGCAATTCTTGTGATCAGGTGGTTTCTGCACAACTGATTTCTGTCTCCTGGCAGCTGTTGTGGCACCAGGTAGCACAGCTGATTCTCCTCTTCTCGTGTGTATTTCTCGCAGGTCCAAGAGACATGCAACTATGACCTCCTCGCCCCCTTGGCTCTGCTCTTCTATTCTGCAGTGCTGTCTGTAAGTGCGAGAGGTTTAACCAGATGGAATTTCATCTTCGGGGGTGGGCTGGGAAACGGACCTCTGCCCTAGCCGAAAGCAGTATAATGTCACCGCATGTGCCCCGAGAACTGCCAGGCTGAGTGCATCTAGCTCAGTATCCTACCTCAACAGTGGCCAATACGGGGGTGTACAGAGAACAGGTTGTTGGATAGATCCCCTCTGGCTTCTCCCAGCTTTTAGCAGTCGGAAGTTTAGGGTTGCCCTGAGTGTGGGGCTGCCACCCTGACCTTCCTGGCTAATGGCCATTGATGGGCCCAACCTACAGGAACTTGCCTAGTCATTTTTAACCCAATTATGCTTTGGGGATACCCTCACCTGAAGTGCGGTGCTCTGCCATGCTGGTCCCATCTTGAAATAGATGTAGCAGAGGTGGAAAGGGGCCAAAAACAAGCAATGAGCCAGTGCTTTTTTCTAACAAACACGGGGCTGGAACTCAAGTCCCACCGGCACCTCGTTCCTGGGATCCCCAGTGCGAGGGCACCCCACAGCCCCGTGGCTAGGAGCCAGCTGGAGCGCATAGCCCTGTCAGCAGCCTCAGCCATGGGAGCCCCAGCCAGGGAAAGAGGGTGCTGGAATGAAGTTCTGCTGTGTTCCAGCAGGAAAACAGCCCTGCAGTGAGCTGTCATAGATTGGCAAGACTGACAAATTTGGGTCCATTTACGTTTAAAGAGGAGACAGAGAGGGGATGTGAGAGCATTGTACAAAATAATGCCTGCACAGATGGTTAATCTGTCCCCTTTGCTCTTTCTCATAAAACACCAACAAGGGCTAATGAAATCAAAAGGCAACGCATTTTAAAACTGATCAAGGGCGTACTTTTTTTCCCCACTCAAAGTATAATTATCCTGTGCGGCTCATTGCTCCAAGATCTCCTGGAGACCGAGAGCTAAGCAGGATTCATGCCAGGGTGAGGCATCTAAAGGGAGGAGAACTTTGCTTTGTGTGTGTTTTCTTTAGTGAGAGAGAAACTCTCCTGCATTAGAGCACAAGCCACCAACAAATGCAGCTTAGGAAGAAACAACCTCAATAGGCAGGTTACGATGTAGTTGTCCAGAGAAGGGTTTCTTGAATCTTCCTCGGAAGCACTCAGTGGCTACGTCTACACGTGCACCCAACTTCGAAATAGCTTATTTCGATGTTGCGACATCGAAATAGGCTATTTCGATGAATAACGTCTACACGTCCTCCTGGGCTGGCAACGTCGATGTTCAACTTCGACGTTGCTCAGCCCAACATCGAAATAGGCACAGCGAGGGAACGTCTACACGCCAAAGTAGCACACATCGAAATAAGGGAGCCAGGCACAGCTGCAGACAGGGTCACGGGGCGGACTCAACAGCAAGCCGCTCCCTTAAAGGGCCCCTCCCAGACACACTTTCATTAAACAGTGCAAGATACACAGAGCCAACAACTAGTTGCAGACCCTGTATATGCAGCACGGACCCCCAGCTGCAGCAGCAGCAGCCAGAAGCCCTGGGCTAAGGGCTGCTGCCCACGGTGACCACAGAGCCCCGCAAGGGCTGGAGAGAGAGTATCTCTCAACCCCCCAGCTGATGGCCGCCATGGAGGACCCCGCTATTTCGATGTTGCGGGACGCGGATCGTCTACACGTCCCTACTTCGATGTTGAACGTCGAAGTAGGGCGCTATTCCCATCCGCTCATGGGGTTAGCGACTTCGACGTCTCGCCGCCTAACGTCGATTTCAACTTCGAAATAGCGCCCAACACGTGTAGACGTGACGGGCGCTATTTCGAAGTTACTGCCGCTACTTCGAAGTAGCGTGCACGTGTAGACGCAGCCAGTGCTGGCTACAGTCAGGGACTGGCCTGTAGGACCTCTGGTCTGGTCTAGTTTCAGATGGGATTTTCCTTATCCTCCCAGCCCACGTACGTGCATTTCCATGATGCTAATGACTACCGAACCTGCCTCCTCTTGCACCTGACCTATTGAGCAGCTCAGCTGGCGAGCCTGCCTGGGACCTGGGAAGATCTGACACTGTCTGAATGTTTTTGGGCTGGGGTGGTGGGGGCAAGGCCAGAGAGGAGGGACAGGGCTCGGTGACTCTGTCCTTGCCCTGCCTTGGACTGTAATCTTCACACTGCTTCTATTTCCTCCTCACTTCCCTCCAGACTCCTCACTTCCCACCAGACTCTGACCTGCTTCTGAAGGCCATTAGCACCTACCACAGCTTCCTCACCTGGCCTGTGCCCTACTGCAACATCTGCCGGGAGCTGCTGACCTTCATCAGCGATGAACTCAAGGCCCCAGGTAGGAATTCAAATGGCCCATCCTTTTACAGACCCCTTTCACCCTTACTCTCTCTAGTGGTGGGTACAGAGGGTCTGAGTCAAGTATTTGCCCGTTCGTCACAACAAACTAGAAAAGCTCACCACAGTGGCTTGCTCCTCCCAGTGTTCTCTCTGAAAGTCTCTGTGTCACTTGCTGTTCTTCACATGTTGTGTTGACACAAACTACACAAAGCTCAGGACCAGCAGCTATATATGAATCTGTGGGTCCATTTGTTACTGTGATTTCCAATGCAACTGTAAATAGGCTTTTGCCATCTGGGAGAAGCTGGCTGAGACTGCTGAACTCATTTCACTGGTGCCCTATCACAGATTGCAAGCCAGCTCTCGCTTAGAGGTAGAAAGCTGAACTGACAGGTTTCCAGGGGCTTGTGTTTAGCATTAACACAGTTGTGGAGAGAAACCGTGTCACGCAGCTGTGGCCATGCTTCCATGAATGTCAAGTTCAGGCATACATGCTCATCTCGGTAGATTAAGGAAGTGGACTAGCGTGTCCACTGCAGCCTCTTTGTTCTGCGATATCTTTTGCATGGCAAACCAGCACTGGTTGCTGTCTGCTGTTTTCCCAGCTAGCCCTGAATTTTGCTATGAGAAGGAAAGTGACTCAGCGGCCCAATTTGGTTATAACAGCGAGGCCATTCATTCCTATCAAGGGAGCTCTAGTCTTGGCGTATGCTGCTTTGTAAAAAATTTTCATACAGTACGGTGGAACTCCCAGCTGCTTCCCTGGGGCTGCGGGGCTATCTCACTGTAATTGGACTTTGGGCCCGGCTCCAGCTGCAACTTGGAGCATGTAATCGGAGCTGTTGCTGTGCAGCACAGTCGTCTTAATTAGGCTATGCTTGTGGATGGCCTATAGATTGCAATTAAGCAGCGATCCCAATTAAAAGGAGAGGTTGTTTAAGAAGATTCCGACACACTAGGATGGATGCAGAGACATATTTTATTCATTACTGTTTTAGAACTGATTGTAGACTGTAACAGCTGTTTAACATGTGGCTGTTCACCGCATCACCCCTCGGCATGGCAGGATTGGTCGTACAGGAGCCAGTGAGCTCCAAGCAGGGTTCATGCTGTTGAAACCGTGTGTGGGCAACTGAGATTAGGCCATGTGTACAGAAGCGGCACAGCTGTACTGATGCAGCTGGCACCACTGTGAGATCTCCCACGTAGCTGCTGCATGCCAGCTGGAGGGTGTGCTCCTGTCGACATAATCAAACTGTCTCCGCCAAGCGGCGGAAGTGACATGAGCAGGAGAAGCTCTCCGCCGAGAGTGCGGTGCACGCTGCCACTTATGTCACACGAGGGGTGTATTTTTCACACCCCGAGCAGTGGGGCGGACAGACTCGCTGTGCCCCTGGGCAAGGCAGGAGGGCAGGAAGGGATGGGGCTGGAATAGCTTCCCTCGGGTAGCCTCAGTGCTGCCCAGAACAAGCTGCCTGGAACATGCTGTGCGGGGCTCCGGTGGTGGCAGGGGTGGCCAGGAGCCTGGGCTCTTTGGAATCTCCAGGCCCCGGGGCAGCTGTCCCCTGTGCTGCCCTATCAGCGAGCCTGTCCCTGAACGACACCAGTTTTGCTAAAACAACCAGAAGTCCTGTGGCGCCTGACAGACTAACCGGTATTTTGGAGCATAAGCTTTCCTGGGCAAAGACCCGCTTCGTCAGATGCATGGTAGTCTGAGGTGCCACAGGACCTCTGGTTGTTTTTGAAGATACAGACTAACTCGGCGACCCCTCTGGTACTACTTTTGCTGATATAAGTGGCAGTGTGGACATGACCTTTATCTGCATAACAAGGTTTTCCTGGCATAGCTGTGAATAAATCCCTGCCAACAGGGCTCTGCCGGCAAAGCTTCCAGCAGAGAGCCAGCTTCGGCAACAGACTAGTGCGTCTGCAGGTGCAGCTGCGGCTGTTTGGGGAAGCAGTGTCGCTATAGCTGGCAGACGAACTCTTTCTGTCTGCTCTTCTGCGATCCCCCATGGAGACGCTGCCATGGAAGGTGTGCTGGCATAGGCCCTGTGGCGCAGGCGAGCTCCAAGGCACACATCATTGAGGAGGCCGGGTGGCACACAGCTGCAGTGCTCTGGGAGGCCAGTGGGGCAAGGTGTCATGTGCTGCTTAATAGGAGGGTGACACGAGGAGGCCCTATGGATGGGACGTCCCACGTTATCGAGTGGGCACCCAGAAGAGACAAGGCAAGCTGTGTTGTTACCAGGGATCCAATTTCTACTGGTGACAGTGGCTGGCAACAGCTGCAGGCTAATTATCAGCAAATTATCAGTACTTGCACGGATTCTCCAGCCAGTGCCAAGGGGTTAAGTAGAGCTTAACCAGGTGATAAGTGGGGGTGAAATTTAAGAACTGCCAGAAATGGGGCAAGAGAGCAGATGCTTTCCAGGAAAGCAAAAGGATAAGAAAGTCTTTGTAACAGCCATCTAAACCACATCCCACCTCTGAGCTGCTTTGGACAGCCTGGGCCCCAGGCATTCGTGGGGGTTGCAGATGCGAGGTGAACAGTAGCACCCTTACTGTATTAAGTCATGTGGCGGATGAGGCCCAGCCAGCAAGGGGGTCTGGATATGTGTCACCCGCAGGAGCTCTCAGGCCCTCCAGGCCGGGCTTACATGAAGCAGTCCAGTGGGGTTGGCCCTGGTGGTCTACTCTACAGAGTCAGGTCAACTCAAGACAGCTCAGGTCCATTTAATGGACAGCCAGCTCCAGTGGGCTCAGCCCCTTGTCTCTTGGTGCACTGGTGAACCTGGCCTAGCATGTCTCACCTTTCCCAGGGGCCTCTGGCTGGACCTGGTTTCTGGAATGACAAAGCCACATTGCAGTTCCACAGTGTCAAACTCAGGGAGGGTCCCGACCTGGTCCCATGACACCCAGACCCCTAATGCTAGGATGAGGTGCTGGGAGCTTGCTTTGGAGATGGCCGGAGAGAAGATTGCCAAAGAAAGGCACATTGATCCGACATTCTCAACTTGACAAACCCACCAAGATCCCTCTGCTGGGCACACTTGTGTGGCCATGGTGTTTCCTACACTGCCTGTACTAAGAACCAAACACAACAGAGCAAGCTGCAGTGGCCAGGGACCTGCTGGTCTCCACAGTTGGCACTGCTCCCAGGAAAGCAAGTGGCTGAGGACTCCAGAGCTGATAGGAGGAGGACACATGAGGTCACACTGCGAACCTGGCAAGGAGAGTCCTCTGTGACACCATGCCGGCTACTGACCAGTTCTGGGTTCCTGCAGCATGCTGCCCGGTTACGTGGGAGTGTGATGGGCCGCCTTGCTGGGAATGCTAAATTGTGGCAAGGCGGAGAACTGCCCTATTCTCCAGGGAGCAGAGAGCTTTGGGAGTGCCCCTTTCTGACAGACAGCCAGGCTGGGTCGCATGCTCCTGTCCAGAGGGGAAGGTGGTTTTCTGGCTCTGTTTGTGGGCAGCACAAGCTGCGGTGCTGGGGTGGAGGGTGGCTTGATGTCGCAGGGCTGCCTTTGCATGGGGAGTGTGTAGTGGGACAAAGACCTGCAGCAGGGCAGTTCTGTTTTGAAATGTCAGTCTGACTTGCCCAGCTCTTCCACTCACCACCTCCATCCTCTGGGCTCTGCAGAGTTAATCCTTCACACCCCCCACAGCTGACTGGAAGCAAAGGGTTAATGTTTCCCCCTCTTACCTGTGTGGTGCACACCAGGTCGCTGGCTTTGCTTTGACCTGTCTAGTTTCTTTTGGTCTCAGGGACCTCTCCTGAACTTGACTGATAGCTCAGGGGACATGGGGCCAGTGAAAGCCAGGTTGCAATGCGAGGTTCTGGCTGGGACGTTTGGCCGGAAGACCTGAACCCCGAGTTATGGGAGGAGATGCTGGGGAGGTTTGTGTTCCTACGGCTCCAGGTGCTCACGCAGCCGTGGCATTGCAAGGGACTGCAGCAGTGAAACGTGGAGCAGGAGAAGTGGATTGGGAATCAGTCCCACTCGGGCTAAGTGTGTTCCGCCCAAGCCAGGTTTGGATGCTCTGTGTCCCATGGGCTGTAGCTTTGTGCTGACACTAGGAAAAGAATTGTGTCTACTCAGCCGATGGGACCTGTGCAGTGTCTGTAGTGTGAACACACCCTAGACTGTGTGTCCGGCTGGCTGCTCATGCTGTCCCTGCACTTCGCTGGAATCCCCCAGCCTTGTCTCCACGGTCCATTATCACTGCAGTAGCAGGTCAGAAGTCTGTTTTAAACACAACTGCAAAACCCTGGGAGATTCCCAGGAGTATTCGCTGCATCCTGCTCTCATCACGACAGTGCTGCTGCCCCTGGCTGGGGGCTAGGAACCTAACGGCTCTTTATACCCTGTGAGGAGGCAGATGGTTTGACAGCCATGGAAGCAAAGTGGCGGCAGTGCCTATATGCCCATTTGTGACCTGGAAGGACCACCTTCGGGGCCAGAGCCTCATGGCTCTCCATGGGACATCAGGTCTGGGCCTTTCACTTTCAAGTGGCACCGGGGACAGTGGTGGCTTTGTGGAGATGACAGTCACCCACTGCAAATCCAATCAAGGCTCATTTCTGTTTGCCAGGGACTTCTGGAGTGGCTGTGGTACAGTGTCACCAGCTAACATCCCAATGCGTCAGCTCTCCTTCTGTGGAGATCAAAGCCAAGAAGTAAATATTAACTAAGACAGAACTGCTGTCGATGTTTGCCAACACGTCAATGAACCTTGGTATTGTCTGTTCACTAGTTTGGTGTGAATCATTCTGCAAAACAAAGTAGTTGAAAGACTGACAAACAAAGCATCAGGTTGGATTACACAAGGTGCCCCGGGAAACTGCATGACAATGCACCACTCAGTTGGGACATTTCTGCCGGGCTGTGCCGGGCTCACATCAAGGAGCTGCTTGGGGTCTTGGCCAAAATGGGCTTGGTAGGTCTCAGCCCTCTTCCCAGGAGGTACAAGTACAGATCAACAAAGCTGTCCTGACCCTTCTGGCTCTGTGGGCGTGGCCTGCTATGGGCATGCCATGTGGACCAAATGCCCACCTGGTGCTTCTGGTTCAGGGTGAGGCTGCGTAGGCCTGGCGAAACGTACACGACTGCTGCCTGAGCGGCGATTTTGTCTAGGGACGTATAAAGAGCCTGTGCCCAGAGAGGAGGATGCAGGCTGGTTAGATACCAAACTTTGCATACGCCGTCTGAGGAGACTTTAGAAGGAGGTCATGGGTGCAAGTAAGAGACAATTTTGTCTCCCCACACCCAGTGCCTGGGATGCCAGGTTCCTACAGCATGTTCCAGGCACTGACTGAATTCACTCTTCTGGGCAGTCACTCGTTAATGAGTGGGATGTTTTCGTGTCTCCCTCCTATTTGTGAGTCCATTGATGGCTGGTCAGCCCGACTCTGGAGCTGCAAGAAATCAACTAATGGGTAAGAAATAACTAATCGATGAGTCACAGAAAGATGAGAGAAAATCACTGCAAAGTCTTCTCCACCCAGTGAGTCCTCGTGGGTACCCTGGAGATGCCAGCAGCAGCTGTGGGCAGTTGCTGATTGCAAATCTTATTGCTGTAGGAGAACTTTCCTGCTTGTTTTCCCTGTCATTCATCCTATTGAAGCCAATGGAGTTGCCTTACCAGAATGAACATCCCCCAGCAGTGACCCATGTCAGGGGCATCAGAGACAGAAAGATACCTGGGTATAAAGCCCCTTTTTTATCCTGGTTCCCTGCTGATCAGCTTGTCCCCTGAGGCCTGGACATCCAGAGAGCCTCTCCCTTAATCCCTTCCCCAACTGCAGGTGTTGCTTTTGGGAGTTGTGAGGTGAAGCCCCTCCCTGGCACTTAGAGACCCAGAGAATGGCAAAACCAACTGACTTGGTACCTCCTGCTCTGTGCCAGCCTGGAGGCCGCTCAGCCCTGCTGGGCAGAGTGTGGGCTTCTCATGGACCGGTGCAGGCCTGGGCAGAGACCTTTCCAGGGTCTGATCTGGGAGCAAGACCGTGTGACTTTGGCAGCCCCCAGGCTGAGGACACACCACTTAGGCTTGAGCAGTGACTTGCCTTTCAGGCCCCACGCTGCTCGGCTGAAGGGGCTCCGGGGATGCTGCAAATCAAGCTGAGGACATACCTCAGGGCACAGGCTAGCATGGGCAGAGGGATGCGGCCGAGTGGGTTTTCTGTGGTGTGTGCTTCTCGTTTGCCCCAGTTCTCCAGCAGGGTCTCTTGCGCCGTCTGATGAGCTGAATGTAATGAGACTTGCCTTCCAATCTCCATGGAGTTGCTCTGGCCTCATTGCTCCCTCCTCCCTGTATCTGCTCCCTGCCTTTCGGTTCTTCTGTCCTCCTCACACCCGTCCCTGTGGCTCCTGCCCACTCTCCAGCTTGCGGCCTCCATGTCTCTGGCTTCTGCTGATCTTGCACCCAGCCCGCTCCTCTGGCCGCCATATGCCTCACACCTCCCTTCCCTGCTGTCCAGGAGCTCTTTGCTTATGTCTGGCCTCATCTCCATCTCCTCTATTTGTCTCCCATCACTCCAGCCTCTTGCTCACATTCATCCTCATCTGGTCCTGGTCACCCCCTGCTCCTCCTTTGTAGCTCTCGTACAAGTGAAGGGAAGCCAGTAACGCCCATCAGCATGGCGCCTCCTCGCACTTCACCATCAACTTTGTTCCCAGCCAACAGCTCCCCAGGTGTGGTCGGTTCTGCCCGGATTTGTCTGAAGGGAAAGGGTCTGCAGGGCCTTGTCGAGGCGGGGGCCTGATGTAGTGTGTGAGAGCTGCTGTGTGTTAATGGACCAGGCTCCTTCCTGGTCTTCTCTCGAAAAGTGCAGCACAAGGGAGGTGGACAGGGCGTGCGCCCTCCTGCTGCTGCCGTCTGTGAATTGCTTCTGTCTTCCCACAGGGATTTCGTACCAACGGCTGGTGAGGGCGGAGCAGGGGCTGTCTGTGAAGAGTGGCCAGAGCTCCACCATGTGAGTGCTTTTGTGGGGACATGGAGGGGTTGGATGGGGCTGCTTGGTGTGGCCTAGAAGCAGGGGTGGGCGGGCGGGCGGGAGGCAGCTGCTTGGTGTGGCCAAGGAGCAGGGGGCATGTGGGCAGCAGCTGCTTGGCATGGCCTAGGAGCAGGGGGCAGGCGGGGGCTGCTTGGCGTGGCCAAGGAGCAGGGGGCAGGTGGGCAGCAGCTGCTTGGCATGGCCTAGGAGCAGGGAGCAGGCGGGGGCTGCTTGGCGTGGCCTAGGAGCAGATCTCCCTGGAGCCACCAGCGCTCATTCCAAACTGCGGTAAGCCATGGGCCGATGCTGAGTGGGGGCCAGTGGCCCTTCGCTGTAGCCGTGGCTGTGTGCGGGTTTGGGGTGAAGTACTGAGCTAAGAAGCGGGGCGTTTGAATGGCTTTCCCAGAGCTCCCTGCGCCTCTCGCCTGTGTCCGTGTCTGCTGTCGCCCGGCAGTCGGAAATGCCTGGTCTTGAGGGGGTGCTCTGTGGCTCTCTCCCAGAGAACACACCGTCCAATCTCCACGCAGATTGGCTCAGAGAGGTTCCCAGCTGAGGTGTGGGGGAGCCAGAAGGGGCAGGGCAGAGGGAGGGGACCTGCTTCTCCCCGTCATGGCTCACGCGTGGTCAACCAAAGCAAAACGCCTTGACTAATGAGCAAGGTGCCAGGTAGTGATGAGTGAGTGACTGAGACAAGGAATGAAGGGGAGGCTTCATCTGGGCCTGGGATCCCCTCCTACCCCTACCTCCTTCATCAGTAAATATGAACATCTGAACATGGAGCTGAGCTCTCCCTCGCCTGCATTAGCAACAGCTGCCAGCTCAGCCACAGCGGTCTGCGCGCGTCTTTGTCCAGGCTCGTCAGCACACAATTTGTGCTGCTTGAAATGCACCGGTGCAGTCGAAAAGGTACCACCCTGCGACTCCCAGTGAGGACGCAGCCATAAGAGAGAGAATGTGCTTGATATCAGGCTTCCTACCCTGTATGGAAAAGGGACCAGTTATTCTGTGTTAGGTGCATTAATACCAGTGTAACCACAGCCACACTAGGAGCTGTACCAGTAAAAGTGCAAGGGGAAAAAACCACAGCCCACATAGATAACTGGTAGAAATCAGTGCAGACTCTTTGTATTAACCAGTCCTGGGCATTATACAAAGTCTGTGCCCATTCCCTGAGCCTGTGGATCGATTGAGGCCCTGTCCTGCTTTTGGCGAGTCCTGTTGAGTACGCTGGGACTGCTCAAGTGCTTAAAATTAAGCACGTGCTTAAACTCTTCGCTGGACCAGAGCTGTAGCAATCAACATCCACAAAAAGAGGATGGTCTTAGTATGGCAAAAAAATTCAATTGCCACTCAGGGTCCTGAAAGTTAACCACCTCTGCCACTGGTGAAATAGCTGGAAGCGCAATTCCAGGGGGAGGAGCTCTGAGACCTCCCTCCCCAGGTGTTTAAATCTGGGGGCTCTTACTTTGAGCACCTTGGTTCATTGCTTCAGCAGCAACTGCACATGGCGGGAGAGGAGTCTTGACTGGTTTAAACCCTCTCCTGCTAGGGTTATGTTCAGTCACACCTGGAAGCTACCAGGGATCTGGTGCTTCTACCAAGATCTCACGTGCAGGGCTCCTTTCAATTTTTAACATCCATGGGCAGAATAAATTTTGTTATGTGCACCAAGGCCTGTGCAGATATGTACCACCCATACAAACATGATGCCAGCTGTGGGAGGCTGCAGGCGTTCTGCTAATCAGCTGGGCAGCACCTGAATCTCTCCTCATGTGGGCCTGGTAGCAAACCCCATTAATTAAGATGCTCTCCCAAGGGCAAGTGTTGCATTCCTTCTGTTACTCCATCGCCCCTCCTGTTCTTCCCCACCGGGCTGTGAGCTGTCTCATTTAGACTGCAGGCTCTTTGGGGCGGGGACCCTGTGTCACTCTGCGAAGGGGTCATAGTGCTTCCAGGCCACTGTGCTGTGTGCAGTCGCAAGATTCCAGGTTTGGGCCATTGCAAACATTAACTTCCTGCTCTTTGCCCACCCTGCACATCGTACAGTAGGCTGTGGCCTCGCACCATCAGCAGCTTGTGCTGATGGGCAGCAGTGGGACCCTTCTGCCAAGCACTCTCAGAGAAAAGCTGGTCTGTAACATGGAAGGATTCCTCCGTCCAGTGTGTTGTCTCGGGCATAGTTTGGAATTGATCAAATGCCACATGGAGTTGTTCTGCTCCCCAGTGCTAGCAGTGCAGGTGTTATTTCCTATGGCTATTCCCATATCTGGGACCAGTTTGCCAGGTGCTGTTTCTGGAAGGTCAGAATGGGACCACAAGCTGAATGTGAGTCAGCAGTGTGACACTTGCACAGAAGCAAACGGGATTCTGGGGTGCATTAACAGGAGTGTTTGAGAAAGACACAAGGAGTCATTCTTCTGCTCTGATTAGGTCTCATTTGGGATATTGTGTCCGGTTCTGGGCACCCCATTTCAAGAAAGATGGGGACAAATTGGAGAGGGTCCACAGAAGAGTAACAAAAACAATTCAAAGTCTAAAAACCATAAGCTAAGAGGGAAGACTGAAAGAATTGAGTTCGTTTAGTTTGGAAAAGAGAGAACTCAGAGGGGACCTGTTTTCAAGTACCTAAAAGGGTGTTACAAGCAGGAGAGAGAAAAATTGTTCTCCTTATCCTGTGATGATAGGACAAGGAGCAATGGGCTTAAATTTCAGCAAGGGAGGTTTAAGCTGGACATTAGGAAAAGCTTCCTAACGGTCAAGGTGATTAAGCACTGGAATAAATTTCCTAGGGAGGTTATGGAATCTCCATCTTTGGAGATATTTAGGAGTAGGTTAGACAAACACCTGCCAGGGATGGTCTAGGTGGTGTCTTCTCCTGCCATGAGGGCAGGGACTGGATTCAATAACCTCTCAAGGTCCCTTCCAGTTCTAGCATTCTATGGTAACCGTGGAGCTGCAGTGAGCTGATAGTTTCTCTTAGGCTCACTAACCACCATCCTGTGTTGCCTTTAGCACGGTTCTGCTGCTCAATCCGTCTGAGGTTCAGAGCGAATACCTTTCTGTTGCCAAGAAGCTAAGCACCACAGAGCACACCCAGCATAGCACCTTCATCATGCTAATTGGACACATCTACCAGGCCACTTTTGGGACCCAGTGCGATATCGGCAGCTTAAAGCACATTCTGAAGGTACAGTGAGCACCGCATCCCTCATGGAGGCCCTTAAACAACGGCACAGCAATTCTTCCCCCATCACACAGGACGATTTTTCTGTGTGCTGTTAAGCAGTGGTCTCCTCCTTCCCAGAAGTGGCTGCATTTCTGCACTGGGGCACATTAACCTGGTGTACTTCATGGGTCAGTTTGATTGCACAGTGCTTCTAGGGATGCTGTGGGAATGTAAATTGTCTCATGAGCTGCTAGAGGGAGGTGACATCTTGCAGCAGTTCAATTCAGATGGTAGAAACAGCTCTTCACTCCCATTATTTTCCAGTGGGTCTGTGGGAGATCATGGTAGAGAACTAGAGCTGGATGAGTTGTCAGTCAAAACAGTTCCCCTGTCCCCACCCTCTGCCCAAAACAGGGTTTTAAGAATCATTCCTTCACGGAAAAAAATGTCATTTTCTTTTTGTCTCAGCAGGGTGGTCTGTTAGTCTATATCTTTGCAAAACCAAGCAACCAGTCCTGTAATGTGTTCGAGACTAACAATTTTATTTATTGGGTAATGAGCTTTCATGGGTAAAACCCACGAATGTCACCTCTGCTACGGGACTGCTTGTGTGGCTTTCTCTTTTGTTGAATTAATTGTAGAATGAAATATTGTAAAACACTTCTTGGGGATTTTTTCAGCTGATGGTGGCGGGAAAGTCACCCTGCCCTGCCCTGCCCTGCTGTTTTCATTCTTTTAACCCACTGGAGAAAATGTGGCAAAAAGCAAACCAGAGGAGAGAGAAGTGAAGAGACATAAAATTCAGAGCCAACAAAAATTCCCATTTTCTTTTTTTGAAAATGGTTTGAATTTCTTTCTCCTCCTAAAACACTGGGATTTGTTGAATGAAATTAAAGCATTTTCCCCCACAACTTTCCGTGGGGTTGGAAGAGGGATTCACCTGGCTCTGGCCAGGAGTCTTTCTGGAAGAAGTGGGTTAAGCTTCCTGGAGGGAGACCCATCTGTAGACTAACTTCTCTGAATCTTTGTGCTCTCTTCAGTCCAAGACCTTAGAGGAGCTCTCAGAGCTCCACTCTCGCACCACTGAAGCTCAGGAGCTGGCTGCTTCGACCAGTGACCCCGCTGCAGCCAGGGAACAGTTGCAATCCATGCTGCAGGACATTGGCACAGCAGCTAGCCTCCCTAGGATCACAGGTATGACAGTGCGTGGGGCTGCCCTAATCTACAGGATGTGCCATCTCTTTCTGCGTGTGTGTTAGCGGCTCTAGCTTGAGAGAGGAGCGGGGAATGCTGGGAAGTATGAAGTCCTTCGCTGGATGAAATTTCAAAAGCAGATCAATAACAACAAACCTGTTGTGGTTCACTCCGTCATGAGGAGCTGGTGATTTTTTTTTTCATGCTTTTTAATTTTTCTGCTCCACAGTCTTGTCTTTTGATTTATGAACAGGATTCTGGGATGCAGGGAGCTGTGGCAGCTGGGGGCTGGACTCGGGCACAGGATGTACCTCTCCACCTCATGTTCCTAACTTGCGACTTGCTCTTCTCTCCTCTCAGGGGTGGCCCAGTCGCATAAACTCCACACGGTTCCCATCCCTGTAGCTCGATGCTACACTTACAGCTGGGACAAGGATAACTTTGGTAAGATTAAAACTCCCCCACGGCTCCTTGCCAGCCAGGCCGAGGGAGAACTTCCCTGGCCCACATGGCACAGGCATGCAGAGTGAGCAGCGCCGTGGGAAGTTTGACTTCCTTGGACGCATGGTGCGTGTGGTGGAGTTGGGATCCCAGACCAGAGAGGCTGTCGAGCCCCAATCTTGCAAGCACACACACGTTTCATTTGAAATGCATTGAAGTCAATGGTAGTACTTGCAAGATTAAAAATAACCATGTGCGTGGGTGTTTGCTGGACTGAGGCCTTGCTCTGTGCAGGTCTGGCCTCTTCCCGTGTTCTAGAACATAGATAACATCACGAAAAATAATGGCCTTTGTTATGGCAAATCTACATTGATGGAACCTACCCGGTGGTTGAAGGGGACATTCTCTGGGGCAGGGTCTGCCTTTCGCCTCTGGGTCTGGCCAGCGCCCAGCACAAAGTGGGGCCTGGTCTGTCACTGCAGTTCCTAAATGCCACTGCAATGCAGACAGGTCATACTAATGTAACCGTGACAAGTTGGTGTGTCCCTTTAAGGGTCATGGAGCCTGAGGCCTGGTGTTCAGGGTCAGCTGGGGAGAGCTCAGGGGATTTCCAGGAAGGACTGAAAGGTCAGTTGAGATGGCTCCTGGCGCAGTGGGGAGAGATACTAGGGAAAGCCCCTGGGTCCCTCATGCCTGTTTTGGTCTCTATGTTGCTAACAAGATGGTTTTTCCATCTGAGGAAGTGGGTTTTACCCAAGAAAACTCGTGCCCTAGTGGCCTGCAAAGTGCCACAGGACCGCTGGTTATTTGTGCTAAAAGCAGACATGCAGCAACAGTGGGAGGGCTGTCCCCTGGATCCAGGCCTGTGGTCCTGGATGGGTGCATCCTCAGGGCACTGCTTTTACCACAGTAGCTCAATGGAAGCTAGTGTGGTACGTGGTATGTTTCCTTGAGTTGGGAATCTCCGCTCCAGTGTGGGTGTACCCTTCGGGCAATGACATACAAGGGTGTTTCCATGGTCCTCAGGGTAGGGTCAGGTGAGTGTGGGTTTTCTGTGCCTGGTAATTTCCACTTCACCACCCTGTGGCAGTTTTGTAAGCAAAGCTGTTACTATCAGCAGTCCCTGCTTGTGGCAAATCTCCGTGTGTCTGTGCAGATGGGGAGCTCAGTGCCAGCTGGCCCTGACAAGCCCTGTTGCTTTGGAGAACTGCTGGCCAGAATGTCCTCCCTGGAGCTGGTCTGCTTCATTCTTTTGGTTGGGAGCCAGTTTCCATTCGGTGGCATTATTGCTTTCCTCCCCTGCCTGCTATTTTGTTAGTATTATAATACTTTGTAATGGGGTGTGACCACATGTAGTGGAACTCCTTGACAATTCAGTTTGAAAGGAAGCAAAACCAACATTGATTTACTTTTGGTTTTTGAAAGCCCAAAGGAAACAAAATCTTCCATTTGAAAGGACACAGACTTTGGTTTCAAACTTCTTGGCAGGATAAATGGCCTGGAAATCCAGCAGTTTTCAGGAGGGTGTTTTTAGATTTTGACAAAACTGCTTTTATTTTTCTCTGAAAACATTTTTTGGCCACAAGATGTTGACAGCCTTTAATAGGATGATTTCTGGGCCCAAGTGCATTTGATATTAGTTGGACTCAGAAAGGGAATGATGGAAGTTCCACCAGTGTCTACCCAAAGTACTGGAGAACACCCAGTAGATAAAGGATACTTCACTGGTTCTAGGGTAGATGGACTGGGAGGCCTGACATACCCCTCTCATTTCCCGTACTGTGGTGTTTAGTCTTCTGTGCTGTCACTGATTCTTTCAGATATCCTCAGAGACGTGCTGGACAAGGAGTACAGTGTTCTCAAACCAGTGCTTCTGGAGGATGAGGAAGAAGACGAGACAGAAACTGATGGGTGTTCGCCACAGAGAGACTCGCTCCTTTCCTCCATCTCAGCCATTTCCAAGGAGTCAGTGTACTCAGCATTGTCAGAGGAGGTGTCGAAGCAGTCACGGATCTCTCTCTTCTCCACCACTTCCAAGGACTCTATCTCTGAGCTGTCGGTGGTCTCCAGAAGGTCCTTGAAGTCCTTTGTCTCCAGCCTCAAAGACTGCATGGACAGTGGCTATGCTGAAGATAGCGATGAGAACTCTCTCGATCTGGTGGGCAGGTCAGACCTGAGAGAGGAGAAGACTCTTCACAGACACAGTCAGAGACTGGCGAGCAAACTCTGCAAGCTGTTCAAAAGCAAAAGCCACATGACACTGCGGAGAGACATAAGGGAGTACCCCGACACTGGGTCACCTTCTCTGCCTCTGCGCCGGGCCGAGAGCCTGTGCAACCCGGAGGCCAAGCACCACATCCCAGCGCGTTCCCGGAGGGCTCACTCCCTGCCCCAGCATGTGCTGAGCCAACGGGTCCCGCAGCACCCCCCAGTGCAGAATGCATGCGTCCAGCGCAGGCCCTTCCTCAGCTACGATGAGGACGCCAAGGTCTCCACGCTGCGTGTTGTGGTCTTCGGGTCAGACCGCATCTCAGGGAAGGTGGCCCGGGCATACAGGAACCTTAGGTGAGTGGGGCAGTGGCAGAGGAACCTGGCTCCCATTCATTGTGTGCTCGTGGGCAGTGGCTATGTTGAAGACACCACAAGCCACTTCAGTCTTCCAACAGTGTCAATCGGTCAAGCTCTATTGATGCCATTGAGCTATAGGTTCATAGGGTTGGAAGAGACCTCAGGAGGTGATCAAGTCCAACCCCCAGCCCAAAGCAGGAGCAAGCCCTAATAAATCATCCCAGCCAGGGCTTTGTCAAGCCAGGACTTTAAAAAAAACCCTAGGTATGGAGATTCTACCTCCTCTTTAAGTAATGCATTCCAGTGCTTCACCACCCTCCTGGGGAAAAAGTTGCTCCTAATATCCAACCTGGACCTGCCCCCACCGCAACTTGAGCCCATTGTTCCATGACAGACGGCTCCCAGGTCCTCTGGCTTTGCTCAGTGTGGGCTATGCTGTGAGGCAATGATTGGAGTCCCACCCTTTTTGCCTCCAGGCTGAGGCCCGGTGACGTTCCTTTCGCCGCAGTGAGAGCTGCCCCTTTGTGGCCCACGGTGCTGTGTGGCAGTGCCTCATGCTGCGTGGGTCCCATTGTCTGACGTACGGGTGAGCGTATGGCAGAAAGCTGGTCCCTGCCCCAGAGACCGCGTGAGCCAAGCGTTGGGTCGCTCTGTGCTGCCCGTGTCTCAGGCCATGCTCAGGAACCGTGCTCCTGTTCTCGCTGCCTGACCGCAGCCAGGCTGCATTGGTGGTGGTGCTTAGGGCTCTCTGCAGCGCTTTCCTTCCTTCCCCTGTTCTAGACTACAAGAAATAGATTGCCCATTACTGACAAGGTACTTCAAGCTGCAGTTTTTCTACATCCCGGTGAAGAGGAGCTGCCTTACCTCATCTGCACCACTGACACACCCACCTCCTTCTCCACGAGACCCTCACCTGAGAGCTGCAGGACACACGGTATGTTCTGTGGCTGCCATGGGTCCAGCACCTGGTGTGCAGGCTGGCTGGTGTCTCACCAGCAGTACCAGACTTGGCCCTCACTGGCTCACCTTGTGGTGGGCTCCACAGAGGCGCCCAACAGGCCAAATGCACCTACCAGCGGGGCTGGAGGAAAACTCACTCTGCGCTTGGGCATTCTGTAGGTGGCCTGCCCTTGGTGGCCATCAGTGCTGGTCCCTCTGTCAGCTCCCAACTCCCTTGCAGTAAAAAAAAAAATAAATGGAAAAAACAGCCATGGAGCCTGGCACTGCGACCGAGCACCCGCGGCCGGACCATCTCTGCTGACCTGGGCTCAGGCGACAGGGCTCTTTAATTGCAATGCAGATGTTCAGGCCAGACCCCTGGGACCCTGGGCTTCCGCCCGAGGTAGAACGTCTGCACCATGGTGAAACAACCCCAGAGCCTGAGCCCTGCGCACCCGAGTCAGCTGCCATGCGGCCATTCCCTGAGCAACTCTCTGATTTCAGGAGCCCAGCTCAGCTGGGGCACAAAGCAGCACCAATGAAATCTCCCGCTACATTGGGATGTTGGACCCATGGTACGAGCGCAATGTTCTCGGGCTGATCAACCTGCCCACGGATGTCCTGTGTCAGGTATGTCCGGGAGCGACGGAGGAGCTTCTACCCCACTGCCCGCATCCATGTGTTGGCATGGGCCCAGGAAGGACCTCTCCCCTTCATTTGGAGTACCCACCGTCAGCTGCTGGTTGGCCCCGGCAGGGGTCTGATTTTGAGCTGTGCAGTAAGCTCCAGGCTGGGAGCCTGCTGGTGAATGTTGCCTGTCTCTGGGGAACAGCCAGACTTGCCCCCACCTTTTCCTCTGCCTCTTGTGAAAGTCTGTTCATAGGACAGTGCATGAGAGGCCCGTGACCCCATCAACCCTGCTGTGTGCAAGGACAATAACTGGTCGGTGGGGGACAAAGGGGCATGAAACATACTCTCAGGGTTTCTCCTGGCCCTCCCTCATGCAGGGACGCCATTCTCCACAGAGCGGTCGATGAGGCTGACCTGCTCCTGGTCCTGGTGGGTGGGGTGGAGGCAGGTCTGGGGGTGGAGCTTATGCCTGGCCACTGCCCCTGTCCGGAGGGTTTCGGTCTCCAGAGCTGTGGCTCTGGTGCCTTTCCCCAGTACCCAGGACCTCCCAGCCCTCAGGTGCAGAATGGGTTTCTATTTCACTCCCTTGTGCCCACACCAGCAATCTGCCAAGCCTGAGGTGGAGCATCTGGAGGACTCTGGGGAGCAGCTGCCCATCCTGGCAGACATGGTGCTTTACTACTGTCGGTTCGCTACTCGCCCGGTGCTGCTGCAGCTCTACCAGACAGAGGTACGCAGGGTTGGGCCATCCCAGCCTGTCCTGCACATGGGATTTGTGAGGACTTCTGCCTTTGCACGAGTCAGCTAACAGTTCCAGTGCTGACCTCTACCAGGCAAAGGTTTCATCAGGTCTGATGCGCCCCCAGTGCTCGAGGGTTGGGCCAGTCCAGCCCCTGACTGGGACAGCATGGGATGATGAGACTGTGCTTCCTTAAATCAAGTCCCTCACCTTCTGCTCTATCAGCATGCCAGAGCTGGTGAGATGGCAGTAGTTAATGGTTCTTGGACTGATGCTAATCCTAGTGATGGAGCTGGTGTAGGAGGCTTCTGGGGGGGTGAATCTATGCAGGGGCTCCCAGTGACCAGCAGCCACCTCTAGGGAGACCAATCCACTGCTGCCATTGTACAAGACAATCGCTGTTCCCTGCTTATTGGAGGTGGCTGAAGTGCAGTCCAGATCACACCGTAAGGTTGGGTGTCCCAGGGACAACTTCTCAGCTAACTTGTTTTCCTTTCCCCATATCCATGTGGTTCTCACTAGCTCTAACGGCCACACACACGCAGAGGAATTATTTCTCTGCTTTACTTTCCGAAATCCCTCTGGGTCCTATGCAGGTAGTGGTGGCAGCAGGCATGTCTCAGCGTAGGAATGCATTTGCAGTGCCAGGATTTTCTAGCTGAGGCGGGGGGGTCTCATTCCTGGCACTGCTCCATTTGAAGGCTTTGGACTCTTAGGCATTTGACCTGGCGCCCTCATTGTGCACTGCATTCCTAAGGCATCTCTCTCTTGCCAACAGCTCACCTTCTTTGGTGGTGAGAAGAGGACCGAAGTTTTCATTCACTCCCTTGAATTGGGCCATTCAGCTGCCACACGGGCCATCAGGGCGTCCGGTAGGTATAAGATCTGGACGTAGATATTTTCCTGGACTTCCTAATGGTTTATGCATCAGTGTAGCGATATGATGGCAGCTGTAGAAAAGGGGGCATGAATAGATTTAGTGGCTAATGCTTAATAACCGTAGCCTTGAGGAAGCCCAGAAAACCCAGAGGACATGCATGGAGACAGTGGATCGACGCTGGGTTTGCAGGTGGGCGGGAGAAGATTGCTTCAATAAACTCGGGTGGGTGAGCTGGCATGTAGAAAAAGATTTTTTACAAACTTAAAAACTGTCATGAAACCTACATTTTCCCTTCTGTAACAATCTTTCCAACTTGTGTGTCTCAAGGAAGTTCTTTGTTACTTCTCCTTGATTGAAAAAGTTAGTTTATTTTAAAATAGCTACAAACAGATTCTTTCCCCTTCCTCAGGTCCTGGCACAGTGTAGCTGTCTTGGAAGCCAGTATTTCCTTTTGCTTTGGGCGGGGGAGGGGTTGGTCTTTATTTACTCTCAGTTTCTCTTTCTGCCTTGATATTTCAGTTTTAAACTTCTTGGTTATGCTTTTGTAACCTTTAGTGAGGCAAAGGAAATAAACGGATGGAATCACAGATCTTTTCAAATAAGAAATATTGTTTAATAGCAAACAACTACAACAACAACACGCACAAGCAGGCATCCACACAGCTTCTGTTCCAATTTTGTCTGGCTTGTTTACCAGAGCCTGCATTCTGTTTGAGCTCTGTGCAGGCAACAGAGACATCTAGTGGATAAGTTATACACTGTGAGCAAACACGTACTTTGGTTGTTGGTTTTGTTTTTGTTTTTCTCCTTTTCTCTGCTCTAACTTCCTCTTCCGGTCTCCAAGTAGAACTTACATAGTTTTCTGCATTTAACTAGTTGGCTGTATTCCAGTCACTGTGGACTTAAGCTTCTGGTGATGCTTCAGTAGTGAAACTCACCAACCATTTTCATTTTTAAACAGTTCAGTTCAGATGTGAATTTTACGTGGGTTTTGATGATGCAGTTTTGCCCTGACCATTTTGCACCTACAATAATTTTGCCTAGAAAAATCATCAGTGAACTTTAGGCACAAAATTTCAAACTCAACTTATTATGGGCTAAAATCAGCAAAAAAGGAGGCCCAACTGGTAAGCCAGCCACTTACAGCTGAGTTTTTTTTCCCCAACAGCAACTGCTAATTTAGTTACTTTGTTTTTAAATTCGGCAGAGGGGTCTCCTGCTGCTTGTTCCATTTTACACTAACAATCCCCATTTGTTTAGTGAGGTGACACAGCTAACTTTACTTTTCCTTTTTGCTCCTCTGTCTTATTCCACTAAAACAACTGGGAGATGTTTGCAACAGTTTAACAAACAGGCTAACACTGACCCTCCCTTTTGTTGCTTGGGTAGCACAGGCCTACTGAACAGCATGTTTTGACACACAAAATGATTGCAGAAAGAGGGCTTGTATGCCAGCCTTGGGGGGGAAGGGCAGAGCCCTATAAGGCCAGGTTTCGAATCCTACTGACCATCTGAAGTGAAGCTCTTAGCTCTGTCTTTAACAGGCAGGGGTCTTTTGCGGCCAAACCACCCTACCCAGTAGGAGGAGCGCCTTCTCTTTCCCCTCAGCTTGTCTGCCGCCTGTAGTGATGCCCCATTCTACTCTGTAGGAAGCTGAGCTACTCCAAGGCCAATTGTTCAGCTGCCACCAGGGCTCGTGGCTTTAATGAGGTGCTCCAGACTCACCAGACTTTGGAGGAGTTGAGATGAATGTGTATTTGAAGGGTGGGGAGAGATAAGGCTGTTGTGTGACATTATCTTCTGCTTGTATTGTCAAGGTCCGGGCAGCAAAAGGCTGGGAATAGACGGCGACAGAGAAGCAATCCCACTAACACTACAGATCGTCCATAGCAAGGTAACTGGGTACAGTCACATGGGCCCAGAGGCTGCAGGAATCTCTCCAGCACTGTGTATACCGCCACTGAGGCAGATGTTTTAGGAGGGAGTATGGAGGAAATCTCTCTGCCTGGAGTGAGAAATAAATACCTCTCCAAGAGCTGCAATGGACAAGTTTAGTCTAGAGAAGAGAAAGTTGAGGAAGGACCTGATAACAATCACCAGAGGGCTGCTCTAAAGAGAACAAAGAGAAAGTGATCAATTATTCTCCATGTCCGACAAGACATGATTGGCACAGTTTTTGCAGCAAGGGAGATGTAGGTCAGATATTTAGTTTCTAACTTTAAGCCCTGGAGTGGGTGACTTAAGGAGGTCATGGAATCCCCATCATTGGAGGGTTTTAAGAGCAGGATGGACAGGCACCTGTCTGGGATGGTCTAGTTTGGTCCTGTCCCAGTGTTGGGGGATGAGGTTCATTCCAGCCAGACGTTTCTACGATTCTCTGATTAGGGGAGTGTGTTAATATCAACTTTCTTCATTTATTGGAGGGTGGCCTCCAGGTGGCAGGAAGTGTGGTGGACCCCACATAAATACTAGGTCTTATTTCACACAGGGGGATTACCCCACTGAAATAGTCAGAATCCCAAGAACAGGCTCCACCTGCTTACAACAATCCTGCAGAAATGTGGCACTTTAAAGACTAACAAAATGATTTATTCAGTGATTAGCTTTTGTGGGACAGACCCACTTCATAAGATCAATCTCATTTCCAATACAGACTGACATTTATAAGTACAGAGGACCAAAAAAATTGCAATAAAAACTGAGAAATCAAATACATAGAACTGAAGGAGGGGGTGAGAGGCAGGGGGATGTTAATTGTCCTGCCTGAGATCATTACAACCATCAAAGGAAGGAAAGCAGTACTTGTAATGCGTGAGGTAATTGATGTCTGTTCATACCATGTGTTAATGTGTCGAATTTGAATACGAATTCTAGCTCACGAATTTCTCACTCTAATCTGTTTTTAAATTGTTTATGCTCCAGGACACAAACCCTCAGGTCTTTAACAGAATGACCGACTCCACTGAAGTGTTCACTGACCGACTTACGTGTATTGAGTTTCTTGATGTTCCTCTGTGTCCATTTGTTGTTTGATGGTTTGCCCAGTCTGTCCAATATGCCTCGTGGCAGGGCATTGTTGGCACATAAAACCAGCTGCTTCAAGATAGGCCCCAGAAGACCTACAAAACCCCAAAAACCTACAACCTATTTTGCATCATGATGCTACACTCCAGAAGGCCCTAGCTGACAGGCCTGTCCTTTCCTATAGACAGTCTCCTAACCTGAGAGTCTCACCAGCAATTTCAGGCTACACCACAGTAATACTAATCCTGGAACTTTTCCTTACAACAAACCCTGCTGCCAACTTTGTCCACATATTTATTCTGGGGATACTATGTTAGTTACAAGATCAAAGGCACATTCTCGTGCACTTCCAGCAACGTTGTATGTGCCATTATGTGCCAACAGTGCCTTTCCACTGTGTACATTGGACAGACTGGCCAAAACCTTTGCCAAAGAATAAATGGACACAGAGCAGACATCAAGAAACTCAAAACACATAAGCCAGTCAGTGAACACTTTAATGGAGTGGGCCATTCTGTTAAAGACCTGAGAATAGGTGTCCTGGAGCAAAAAGAATTTAAGAACAGATTAGAGTGAGAAATTCGTGACCTGGAATTCATATTCATATTCGACACATGGTATGAACAGACATCAATTACCTCACGATTACAAGGACTGCTTCCTTTCCTTTGGTGGTGGTAATGATCTCAGACAGGACAATTAACATCCCTCCGCCCCTCATCCCTGCCCTTCAGTTCTACGTATTTGATTTCTCAGTGTTTATACCAATTTCTTTTGGTCTTCTGTACTTGTAAATATCAGCCTGTATTGGAAATGAGATTGATCTGTGATGGGACTCTCTTGACGGACAGGTTATTAATATGGGTATCTAAATGAGTCCCTGAACAAGGAGGGCGTGAGCCTCCTGTTCACAGGTCCCAGGACCTGAACCAGAACCCTGCTGGAACCCCAAGACAGAAGAGTGCCACCCCAGTACGCTCTGGTCCCCGCTAAGGCCTCCTGGAAGAAAGTGGCTGGCAGAGACAGACCAGGACAAGGGTTAAAGTTAAAACAAAGTAACTAAAATTTTTATTAGAGGAACACCATCAAATTTAAAATGTATCATCTCTAAATGGATAACTTATAAACTTACAATAAACATTGTGTCCTTGCTGATTCCTGACAGATGTCTTTAGGTTTTATTTTACCGGAAGGCAAAAAAGGTAAATTAGGATCGTGAGTATGGGTAAGTATAATCAGGAATAAGGGGTTTTAGATCCCCACTGTTCCCTTTAGAAAGGAGGGGTGAGGTTGCTGGCCTCACCCCCTACCAGGGGCAGGGTGCTAGCCTGCCCCAAGGGGTTAGGGCTAGGAGGCTGTCAGGGCTGTCCCTCTTCTTGGGGGGCCCCCGCTACTCCAGTAAGCCTAACTAGAGGATACCTGGGAGACAATAGGCTCTTCCTCAGGTTCCTTAGGGTGAACAGCGGCTGGGGAGGCAGGGTGGCTATGCCTACACCTGCAGTATTCATTTATATCTATATATAGAGATGGGTTAGGTAAGAGCGGGGAGGGAGGTCAAGCCTTCGCCTTGTTAGAAACAACGATTATAACACCACTACTACTATAATAAACGCTAACAATACTGTGTAAATGAATAATAACAACAATATGAGCTATTAATTAAATGTGGTTTTAAAACAGTCAAAGTAATATCCCAGCCTGGGCTTTCAGGCCCAGCCTCAGGGGTCAGGCCCCCAGGTACTTGCCCTCCCCCATCAGGGAGGGTAAACAACGGAGGAGCAACCCCCCGCTCCCTCACAGAGGGTCCCGGTGTCCCAGGCTAGTGTCCCGGTCAGTGTTAGAGGGTAGAGTTTACGTGTCAGGTCCGGTAGTAGTAGTCACAATCAGGTGAGTCGAGGTCCAATCCGGTGGAGTTGTAGGTAGCAGCTGGTGAAGACAAGATGGCGGCCCCAGGTTCCGTGACCGGGTACGCAGTACCCACCGCGAGGTGGGCCAGTTCGCCACCCGGGCACTTCCCCGTGAGGCCGCTTGCTGCTCCCTGGTAGCGCTGTGAAGAGATGATTTTTGAGAGCGCTGAGGGAGAGCTGCTGCTAGGGAGCGGTGGCGGCGAGAAATCTTGCGCCTCAGGTGGTAAAGGCGGCGCTCTGGGCTGCTGACGCAGCAGTGGTGTGGCAGTGCTGTCAGTGATTTTAGCTCTGGTGGACGCTGCCTGGGCAGCCACACCAAGAGTGATTCAGCTCAGCTCTGTGCAGCCGCACCTTTCTGCTGTCAGCCCCTTACTGGAGTGAGTGAGAGAGAGAGCTGAGTGAGCCCTGAGATCTACTTATATACAGCAGTCTCATGAACCATTCATGACGTGATTATCATATTTGCGCGGTTTTCAACAAGGTCCTCTGATTCAGGGAAGGTTCTGGAAACTCCAGGTGTCACCCAATCAGAGGCCTTTGATTCAAGTACCTGTTTATGAGTTCAGGTTACCGGGGGGGAACCAACTGACAAAAAGTGACCGCTGGTAATGCTGCCTAATGGCAGCCTGTGACACTTTAGAATGTCATGTGTCTGCACTGATTTTACACAGCCAAAGGCATGTAATCCCTGGCCCACGGGGACGATTATGTCCAAAGGTGTTAAAAATCCTGACAATCTGATGAAGTGGGCCTGTCCCATGAAAGCTCATCACTGAATAAATCATTTTGCTAATCTTTAAAGTGCTACAGTTCTGCTGCTTTCTTTTGTGGGAGTACAGACTAACACGGCTACCTCTCTGTTACTTACAACAATCCTATTGTTGCCAATTCAGTGCCCTGGGTAGCTTGGGCATTGGGTTTGGGTGCACAGCAAGTACGTTTAATGGCTGCTGAAATTACCAGGACCATACGGCTCAGCATAAATCCTGTTCTGAGCTGTGTCACCCAGATCAGAGATGGGGCAGAGAGGATGAGGGTGAAGGTAACCTACCTGTCTGACTGTTGCCTGGCCCCTACAGACAGCAATCAGTGGAAGGAGCTGCTGGAATGACACTGAAAAGGTCTGCACGTCTGTCAACGTCAGCAAGGCCTGTCAAAAGTACGAAGAGCTAGGTGAGTGCTGGCGGCATTACACGGAGCAGCAGGAGAGGCTGGAGTGTGGACAGCGGTGGTGCTTCTGGCAGGGCAAAGTGGGTGGGTGGGTGGGTGTGGGTGAGAGAGACAGAGAGATTCAGGAGAAGACAAACTGAAGCTGCCCTATGTGCTTTGGGGCAAAACAAGCCATGCCATCCTGCTCAGCCTCCACCCCCTCCCCCCACCTTTAAGCCCTTCTGGGGGTGGAGGAAGGCGCACTGGCCTCTGCACTGTCCTGAGCCTTCCCCAAAAGGGGCCATTGAGGCTCTGCGATGCAAGTGTCCCTCCCTGAGGCCCAGACTCAAGACAAGCAACCCCTCTTATGCAGGCAGTAGAGCGGCTGTCAGAGGGTAGCAGTCTTCAGGGTGGGATGAAATGGGTGACAGAGCTGACAGCTTCCATGTCCCGTTAACAAACCTCAGAGCCAGGGCTTAAAAACTGCGTGCAGATCACTTCCGCATGGTGCACAGATGCAGACGGGTGAACACACAGCAGGCCTGGGCCAGGGCCGGGGGAGATGTTGATTTCCCCAAGCAGTTCTGTTTTCTGCATGTTTTCCTGCTGAGAATCACCACACGAGTCCCTCAGGAGAGCCTTGGATTTGGACTGTCCACAGGCTCTTCCTGCCAGCAAGACAAAGAGCTGAGGAGGGGTTGCAGGGCTGTTCGCTAAAGCACTTGACCCAGAGCACTGTCCTGCCCTGGAAAAACTTTGTGCAGGGCCCTTGTAATGAACTGGATCTCTGCTGTGCCCCGAGGGAGGCCTGTGACTGGCTGAAGGGTTGCAGGGCATGATGCTGCTGGAAATGTCACAGGGTAGAAATTTGTCCAGTAACCGTCTCCTCGCCACCCTGGCCTCGCTTGCTCGGACAGGTCCTGCCACATGTCTGAGATGCGACACACTTCAGAGCCTGTCAGACTGCCTGTCGCTAAGCTAGCCTGTTGGGGGAACTGCTGGGTCAGCAGCAGGGCAGTGTCCCTAAATGCACAGTCATTTTTGTGGTCTTCCTGTATAGTCTAACATTCCCTCAGCCCTGAAGCAATGGGGTGGTCTGAGCCTGACCGGCGCTACTTCAGGGTGTCCCAGCTCACATCTGGGCCCATCCTTGTGGCCATGTGACCCAGTCCTTTCCAAGGTGAATGTGCTCTTGGTGATGCTGGTTAGTTCCCCTGGTGTGGCTGTTCGGGTCAGCCCACTTGAGCAGCAGGCAGCTTAGTGGACTCAGTGCTGAGTTTCTCCTCTGATATGGGTCAGGTCCCGTCAGACCAAGGACCAGACTCATGGTGCTGAAACAGCTGGTTTTGTCCTGGGAATGTGAGGCTGTTGCTGATGATGGGGGAAAAAATATAGGACACATCAAATGGGAGCTGTGCCTGGCTGGCTAAGTACGGCGGTTTGGAGCAGTATCACTTCTGTTGCTGAGGTCACCATGCCGGGACCGTGGGCCGGCCTGTCTGACCCATTCAGGGCAGGTTATGAAATGTGACATACTGTGGTTTTCTAACACTCAGCTCAGTCACGTTTCCAAAGCCAGACAGAACGGTAAATCCGTCCGTACCTGACATCGACCCCAGCCCATGTGTAACACTCTCTGCTGGAGGGTGCTGAAGCCAGAGCATAGCAGGATTCAAATGTGTTGGATAATATGACGAGTAACAACATGGAGACAGAAGCTCCAGCCAACTGTCTGGGTCAGGAAGAGCCACCCTGGGGAAGTTTGCGTAACATTCCCCGCTACAGACTTCCTCGTGCCTTTCTTTGACAGCAGCTGCCATTGGACCAGCAGCAGTCTGACCTAGTCCACCAGTTCCTGGAGTCGTGGTTCACCGAAGGTGGAGGTGGGGCCTGGCCCACTCACCCCGGGGCTTTGGGGGTATTTGAAATCCAAAGCACATCTGAGCTTTTTTCAAGAGCTGGGCTTGTGACCCTTGGCGAGCCCGGCCTGAGTTTTTGGGTTGTATCAGACGTGGGAAGCCTGATCAGTTTGCCCTGGTTTCAAAGGGGGTTAGAGCAGGACTAGGCTGCAGTGGAAATGTGGCCTCTGGAGGCTACTTAGCACTGATCTAGAAATACCAAAGCAGTCAGGCTCCAGCAGGTGCCATGTGAAAAGGAGGCAGATGTGCGCTTCATCCTCTGTCTGTCTGTCCTGCTGTCCTCAGCAGCGGTGCCCCTCCAGTAACATTAATAACATACCTTCCAGTAGGCCCGTGCTCTCATCTCTCCCCTGCAGTTGGGGCTGTGTGGTTGGTTGGTTTGTGAAATTTCTTCCCTTTTTTTAAGACCCCCTAGTGCTCTGGGATACCCTGTTAAATAATCCAGTAGGCTTTGTAATTAGCGGTCGTGGCTCTTCTGTGTGCTTGAGAGCAGCGCTGCTTCAGCAGACAGAACCGGTTTGCTAAGGAAGAGCTTATATTGCTCTGTTGTACTCAACCGCTCTATGCGGTGCACCTCCCACCTGCAAATTTGCTGTAAAGGCAGTAACTGGGATCAAGCATTCAGATGGATCAATAGCCAATGAGCTGGAGCTTCTCAGAGCCTCTGTATCTACAACTTCTTCAGCTCAGACATCTCCCTCCCTTCCCTGGAAGAGCGGGACTATTGCTTGTGTTTTGTTTACCGCCACCACAGCACTGCAAGTTCTGTCCTAACTCTGGGGCTTAAATTGCTCGTCCGCCCACACGTGGAGTTCATTCCAGGTTTCTTTCTACAGGCAGCACAGTGTCTAACTCAGAGGTGGCCGACAATTTTCGCAGAGGGGCTATGATAATGGTACTGGTCATAGGCTGGCTCTGGGCCCCCTGCAAGGGGCTGGGCTTCAGACAGGCCCTGAGGCTGGGGGGTAGAGCGAGAGAGAGACAGCATGCGAGTGCAAAAGAGAAACACTGTGTGTGTGTGTGTGTGTGTGTGTGTGTGTGTGTGTGTGTGTGTGTGTGTGTGTGTGTGTGTGTGAGTGAGAGAGAGAGAGAGTCACACTTTGTGACAGTTTGAGGGTGTGCTGCAGTGTGTGTGACAGTGACTGGAGGGCACATACTGGGGTTGCGTGACAGTGACACAATGTGTGTACACTGGATGCTAAGGGGTACATTTCTGAGAGAAGCTGCCCTCTGTCTCCAAGGGAAATCTGTCCTGCTGTGTGGTCTCCCCCCTCCACAGCCCTGCTCTCCTGAGTTACTGGCCATCCTGCTTCAGACTGGAGCAGCTCCGCTGTGCGTCTCCTCTCCCCGACCCTGGCTCTGCAGAGACGGGTACAGGGGTGGGGGAACACACTGACTTGAGCACTTACCTCTTCCCCGTCCTCCTCTGCGCAGCGAGCAGGAGAATCCTGCTAGCAGCTCAGCTGCAGACAGCACAAGGCGTGGGGAGGGGCAACCAAACACATGGTGCTGGCTGGAAGTGTGCACGCTCTGCTCCTCAGCTGGGAGGGCTGGAGAGAAATGCTTGGCAGGCCAGATCCAGCCCCCAGGTGTGATTTTTGCCCACCTCTGGGCTAGAGAGAGGATTCACTTCCTATATTCCGCAGCAGTTTGGGATTATCTTCCACATTAACTGGTTTGGCCACAGGATGTCACTGTAGCTCCAGACAGGAGTTCTCCCCAAACTAGCTGAAAGGTGTCAGGCCTATTGTTGAGGACAAGAAAGCTTTGAGATCAGTGAGCCTGCACCAGCTTAGCTGAGGGAGTGAGCATTTGTTCCAGCCAGTGTTGCAATGTTCTCTTTTGTAGATCCATTTTTTTAAACCCTGAGGGAAGTTAATTGGCTCTCAGGGTAACATTTGAAAAGCTGGATCATGTCTGACAGCAGCCTTCAGCTTCCTGAAGGGGGCTCTAAAGAGGATGGAGAGAGGCTGTTCTCAGTGGTTACAGATGGTAGAACAAGGAGCAATGGTCTGAAGTTACAGAGAGAGAGGGGCAGGTTGGCTATTAGGAAAAACTATTTCACCTGGCGGGTGGTGAAGCACTGGAATGTGTTACTCAGAGAGGTGGTGGACTCGCCATTCCTAGAGGTTTTTAAGTCCTGGCTTGGCATAGTCATGGGTGGGATGATTTAGTTGGCGGGGGCTGGACTTGATGATCTCCTGAGGTCCCTTCCACCCCTAGGATTCTATAATTCTATGTTTGGGGTGGATTTTGCTAACTATTTTCTTCTGCCTCTTCTGGTTTTCTGTGGGGGGGGGGGGGCAGTGGATATTGCTAAGTATTTCCTCCTGCCTCTTCTGGTTTTCTCTGTGTGTGTGTGTGTGTGTGTGTGTGTGTGTGCGTGTGTGTGAGAGAGAGAGAGAGAGAGAGAGAGAGAGAGAGAGAATCTCTTGTTCTCTGCCTTATATTCTAAAATAATTAACTCTCTTGAATTGGGATTTGGGATCTCGTGTCTCACAACAGTTGGAGTACTGCAGTGGCCTGCTGGGGATTTCCAGTAGAAACAAGCAATAATAATACTAGGTTCCTATACTGGTTTCCCTCTCCAGTAGTCAGGTGGTGTTTTAAGGCCCCAGGGCTGAATGTGTGACCCTTGGACTGAGGGTAGCTTTTGCAACTGTCTGTGTGGACTAACGTCTACACGGTGCTGAGTGGAGGGTGTATTCTGGACCGATGTCCTGTCCTCATGCGATATCCATCCTCCCAGTGTGACCGATCTTGATCAAAGATACTTGGTGGGGAATGGGGATGAGTGTTCCCTTCTGGCCACCCTCGCCGGTCCTCCAGAGGCCCCGAACTGGGCTGCCTGCCACTGGCTACGCAATGCCAGAGGCTGCTCCCTTGGGAGCATGGCAGCTCCATGCTTGGGGTTCCAGGGACACCGTTTCAGCTAAAACCCAAATCCTTCCGAATGATCCAAGCAACACCCCCACCCCCACCTGTGTTCCAGACTCAAAAACGGAGGGGCTGACGTTAACCATCACCGAGGTCATCAAGAGGCAAAACTCCAAGTCGAAGAAAAGCTTCAATCAGGTGAGTGGGATTTGCCAGGTTTGTGTCCTGCTCTGCCCTCTGTGCATGGAAGCTGGCGAGTCCTCAGCACCTTTGAGAATCAGCTCGCCTACACAGGTGCCTAAGTGTGATGGAGAGGCCTTGTAACGGGCCCCCTGCTCTGCCCTCTGTGCCACTAGCGCACACCTCCAGCTGTGCCTGACTCCTGCTTCCAAAGCCTTTCCCAGGGCTGGGTAAATTCCTCGGTGGTAGCATGTGAGGCCGGCAGCTTCAATCCCAGGTGAGGCCCTGGCTCGTGGCTGGGCCTCTCGAGCTAAGAGGAGGAGCTGCTACTTCTTGAGTGGAAGGGGAACGTCCCCTTGTGCTCGTTCCCTCTGTGGGTTGGGCCCAGAGGCCGGTGTGGAACCAACACCTCATGGTGGCCGGTTGCGCCAGTGTAGACTTTCCGTCCACTTCAGTGCGTTTGAGTAAGGGAGACAAACATCCCTGTGTGTATGTGAGACTCTCACCCTGCGAACCCTCCCTCTTGAACTGCCTCGCTGGGCTGAGCCCTGACGCTAGCGCCATGTCTTTGTTTGGAGCTGGGCTGTGAGCCCCGGCCTGGATACACATACCTGGGCAAGCTCTTATCGAACCGGCACGCTGCGAATAGTAGCACAGCGGGGACAGCCTGGGCTAGCCACCCCCAGTGCATACCTAGTGGGTTCAGGCTGGTCTGCCTTTGTGTGTGCCGCTGCTAGCCCAGGACCTCCAGGTAAGCGCTGAGTGCAGGCGTACTGGGAAAGGTGCAGCATGCTGTGAAAGGGGGCCTGGCCCCTTGCTGCGCACGCCGCAGGGCCAAGCTGGGCTGGCGGAAGAGCATTCTCGGCCTGACCTCGTGGTGTTTTTCTCACAGCAGATCAGCGTGTCCCAGATTAAAGCAGACAAGGTCCAGATCATTGGGGTTAACTGTTCCTTTGCCGTGTGCCTGGATCAGGATGAGCAGAAAATCCTGCAGAGCGTCACGAGGTAGGAGATGGTCAGCAGATCTCCCTGCAGCCGTGGCCAGCCTCCCTCTAGTGCAGGGCTCTCAGACTCTCAGCCCAGGGACCAGCTAGAGCCCAAGCAGGTCCACAGTGCCTATCGCATGGAGGCCCCTGCTTCCCCCAAGCCCAGCCCTGTTCCACCCTCTGTCCCCCTCACACCCCCTCCCTTAAGTCCTGTGTCCCCAGGGATGCAGCCTTGGCAGCTGCCGGGGAACCTAGCATGGGGCAGCAGCAAGGGCAGGAGCTGCAGGGAAGTGGAGTAATGCAGCAGCCGCTTCTCCAGTCTGCCCCCATCTTCCAGGCCAGCTGGTGCACTTCCTCAGCGCTCTGCCCACACCTCCCCAGGCCACAGGGCCTGTCGGCAGCCGGCAGCCACGCTAGCCCCACTGCGCTGCCAGTGGTGGTGGTGGGAGCTGCTGGGGGTTTAAAGCACCTGGGGGGAGGGGAGGAAGGGCTGGGGGGGTGTGTGGGCCGGCTGGTGAGGCCAGGAGACATGCCGAGCCCCTGCCTCCATCCAAGCCCTCCCAGAGCGGTGCCTGCTGTCTCGCTAGGAGCGTTTGAGACCCTGGCCTGGGCTCGGTACAAGGATAACTGGGGGAAATACCATGGACCATGTTAGCCGGATGGTCAGACTAGAATGGGGTGGGCAAGATCCACCCGTGGGCCGGGTGCCACCCACCGAGCCTTTAAGTGCCGCCTACAGCCCACCACCGTGACCTGGACAGCACTGCTCAGAGCAGCCGGCTGCCCCCTCTGGCTGTCTGCACTGGGGGGAGGGAGCGGCTTCTGGGGGTGCATGAAGCACCTACCCCCGCGGTGCAGAGAGCCACGCGGAGCAGCCAGCTGCTCTGAGCAGTCTGGGGCTGCTGGCAGGCAGAGAACCCTGCCTGAGACTTCTGCTGGCCTAGAGCTGCTTAGGTAAGTGGTGCACAGCCAGAGCCTGCTGGAATCTCCCCGCCTGCACCCCAACACCCTCCCAGACTCTTCATCCCCCCCACCGCAGGCTAGAACCCTCTTATGCACCCACAGCCCCTCCTGCACCCCAACACCCTCCCAGACTCTTCACCCCCCCTCAAGGCTAGAACCCTCTTCTGCACCCACGGCCCCTCCTGCACCCCAACACCCTCCCAGACTCTTCACCCCCCCCCCAAGGCTAGAACCCTCTTCTGCACCCACGGCCCCTCCTGCACCCCAACACCCTCCCAGACTCTTCACCCCCCCCCCAAGGCTAGAACCCTCTTCTGCACCCACGGCCCCTCCTGCACCCCAACACCCTCCCAGACTCTTCACCCCCCCCTCAAGGCTAGAACCCTCTTCTGCACCCACGGCCCCTCCTGCACCCCAACACCCTCCCAGACTCTTCACCCCCCCCCAAGGCTAGAACCCTCTTCTGCACCCACGGCCCCTCCTGCACCCCAACACCCTCCCAGACTCTTCACCCCCCCCCCCAAGGCTAGAACCCTCTTCTGCACCCACGGCCCCTCCTGCACCCCAACACCCTCCCAGACTCTTCACCCCCCCCAAGGCTAGAACCCTCTTCTGCACCCACGGCCCCTCCTGCACCCCAACACCCTCCCAGACTCTTCACCCCCCCCCCAAGGCTAGAACCCTCTTCTGCACCCACGGCCCCTCCTGCACCCCAACACCCTCCCAGACTCTTCATCCCCCCCCCAAGGCTAGAACCCTCTTCTGCACCCACAGCCCCTCCTGCACCCCAACACCCTCCCAGACTCTTCATCCCCCCCCAGGCTAGAACCCACTTCTGCACCCACAGCCCCTCCTGGACCCTACGCCCCAATCCCCTGCCCAGGTGGCAACCCCCTTCCTCACCCGAGCTCCCTCTCAGACCCCCACTCTCCCTGCACCCCAGTCCCCTGCCCCAAGCTCCCTTCTGCACCCAACCACCATCCCAGACCCCTCCACTCCTCCATAGAGGTTTGCGACCCTTAACCACTTACCAAAATCTTGGGGTGCCCCCCCATCAAAGTGATTGCCCATCCCTGGACTAGACGATTGATTGAGCCCTTCTGCCTTGGAATCTATGAATGTTTAAATTGCTTGCTGGCAGCGTAGCAGCCACGTTTTCCCCAGGGTGTTAGACAGACAAGGTGGGTGAGGAAATATCTTTCACTGCACCAAATTCTGTTGCTGAGAGCGAGTGATGTTTACGAGCTCCTCGGAGCTCTTCTTCAGCTAGCGAGGCCCCAGCTCGTCTCTGAATTCCTGTGCTGCTGCAAGATGCAAAGGGAACATTTATAAGTGCAATACAGCAAATGCAAGACAAAAAGGGTTCCACACTTCCATCCAGGAAAGTTTTGTGGTGGGGTTGGCTGGTCGCTTTTTAGGGTATACATTTCCAGAAGTGCCTATTGATTTTGGTTGCCCCCACTTCTGCATCCCCAGTCTGAGCAACCTTATGGGGGTTGCTGGCTGGGCCCCTCCCTGGGGGAGTATGTGGTTCCTGTAACCTGCATTCCTTGGCACACACTCTTAGTGCACTGCCAGCCTTTCAGGCCAGGCTGTGATCTCCATGGCTCATTTTATCTGCAGGTGCGAAGTCTCTGCATGCTACAAACCCCAGGACAGTGAGCCCTGCACGCTGAGGACATCTCCCTCGGATCACCATCCTCAAAACTTGTCTGAGTTTTGTTCTCTGCTGTGCTTGCCCATTGCCACCTTCAGCGGAGCACTGCCGTAGAAGAACCAGCAAGGCCAGGTTGGTGTCCCGGGCCCCTTCTGCTTCAGACCAGATGTGCCCCCAGCAGATCCCACTCATTGCAAAAGCAGCATCCGGGACAGGAAACTTCTTGCACTTCCTTGAGTTGGGGAACTAGAACTTCCTGCGTCCAGTTGTGTTGCAACTTGAAGCATTAGGACGATGGAGGAGGTACCCCTGGCCTGTGTCTTGTGTGCCATTGAGAAATGGAGGATTCACTTCAAAGCTCTAGTAGCTGTTGCAGTTCATGACCTTGGGGAAGCGGGTGGGTTCCTTGTCATTTCCAAGTGGGGCTACAGTTGGTGGGGGCAGGGAGGCGTGCCATGCTACTTTCCTGATCAGCTGTACTTGGAATCAACTTGCAACCCATGTAGACACTGCAGAGACTGATCAGTGGCTTTGGAGACACACAAAGATAGTGAGCTTTGTACTGCTGAGGTGCAGCAGGTCACCTTAAACAGCCAGGGAGTTTCCAGCTTACCTCATGACACTGCCCTGATGATGCTTCGCTCAAAGCAAATTTGAGCATCTCAGTTAATGTTACTCGTTCTTTGGGATCAGACGATGAATTGTCTTGGGGCTTGTTTGTCATACAGGCCACGTCACAACAATGAGGGCTATATTTAAGGCAAGAAGAAGCTGAAAGCGGCTCACAGCCCCTGGCTTGGATACCACTGATCTAGTGCAATAGGCAGTTTCTGAGCATACGGTGTTCTGGGCACCATATCACTCTTACTGTAAAGCCAGAGAGATTAGCACCTCTCCTGCCAAGTTTCTGGAAGCACAAATTCTGGGGGAGACACATGCCCCCCAGTTCAGTGCTCCTGTGTCCGGCTTCATTGCACTGAATGCTGGGTTAGAAACACCCTGGAGAAGTGAACCTATGGTGGCAATGAAATTGCACTCAGTCCAGGGGGGGTGGGAGGCAAGTACTGGGGAGGCCACAGTAGTAAGTGGGTTCAAGTTTAAACATACCAGAGTGACAGCTTTGCTGCAGCCCAAAACACTAGTAACACTGCAGTTATCAGATGCTGAGTCCCCTGGGAGAACGCGTCTTCCCAGCAGGAAGGGCAGCTAACTCCCTTCTTTCTCCTTACGAGGCGCTAGGTACAGAGTGCCAGGAAGGTGCAGTAGCTGTGGGTGCAGGCCGGCCACAGAAGTAATGTGAGGAGGAACAGCCTTGTTTGACATTCTTTACCACAAAGCTATTTAGGAGGGTGGGCTGGCGTACGGCCCTGGTACGAGCACGCCAAAGCACGCACGCCTCTGCTGCCACGCATGGGTGTGGGAGGTTCGGAAAGCCAAAGGGGGCCCAGCTACCGGCCCCCAGCTAAACCACCCTTGTGCTAGGCCAGAGTTGGACTGCTGCACCTTATCCTGTCACAAAAGGGTAATCTGTGGCCTTGGCATCCATGGGATACAGCTTGCTCCATACAGCTGTAAAAACTGATGCTCGTGCTGATCACACACAAATGTTGGGGAGCAGAAGTGTATGAGGAAAACCAAGCACAAACCTCTAGGAATGTATAACCCCAGAGAATATTTTGGGCCTGCTGTGCTATTTTTAAAATGATAGTAACTCATTTCAGGTGGAACTGTACATATGTTGGACATCAGCAAATGTGTGTATCTGTGCTAACTTGTAAAATATTGTTCAAAGAACTTTTAAGAAAACTGTAAAATATTAAATGATTTATTTCAAGTGCAACATGAGTGCAGAGTTTATGTCAGAAATCAAACACAGCAAGTGCCAAGCAGTTCCTGGTTGTGAAAAGAGAATGATGTGATGCACTGGAGATTTATCCTTTCAAATGCAGTGATGGCTGTAGCCAAGTTAAAGTCATGATTCCCAGAGCTAAAAAGAATTACTGTACAGCTTGAGCAGAGGTATTGGACATATTACTTCAGGGCACTGACAGTCAAAACTTGTGTCGTACTGCCACTAGAGAGAAGTGAAGACCGATGCTGGCCTGATCTGAGTCATGTACGTTTTTTTCTGTGAAAAGAATAACACTATGCAGTCACTCTAAAATAGCTTCCCATTGGCCTGAGTAGAAAGAACAAAAGTAAAGTCTCCATGAGAGAGCAGAGGGTATGTTTTTCTTCCCTACTACACTGCAGCCACTCTTGTCCTGTACTTGTTTTGCACATACATAAGGGATATTTTTTCTACAGCTGTAAGTCCTGCAGCATCTCTGAGCACAAATCAAGTTACAGCAACTTGAAGTGTCACATAGCCGAGCAAGAGGACGGGTTACCCCTTATAGAAAAAAGCTAGTGTCCCACTGTGAGATGCTTCAATAACCCTTGGAGAAGTTTAGAATAAACCTTTTGGATCTGGGATCCTTTCACCTGGAAAATGTTGCCTGTGCCTTTATAGCCAATACTACCCCACCCCCCAAAAAAGATTTAAAAAGCAGCCAGCCCCCATATTAAATGAGAATTTAAAAATAATGCTTTTAATAACTCTTCTGTGTGTACCCACTCCTCTTTGTGTACTGTTTCTGGGACTATTTAAGAAAACAAGATTTTGACTGAAGTGTCTAAAGGAGCTAGAAAATTCAAGGGAATAGATTTAATTTTCTCCCTGAAATGTCTTGTGACTGACTCGGTGACAGCTTCATATAGAAACAATTGGTTAGGAATTAGCCAGGGAGCACAATTTTAATTTGATCAGACCCGATTAAAATTGTATAGTTTTTAATTAAAAATGGCTTTTTATTAATTTTTCAAAATATGATTTTTTCAGTTTTCTCTGTCTTCCCCCTTTCAAGGGAGAGAAAGGAATGTTGAGGAGAGAAACAAAAGCAGCGAAAAAATTAAATGCAAATCAACATGGAACATTTCTGTTCAACTGCCATGTGTCAGCCAGGTTAACTGCGATCATCCCCTAGTCAGATTCCTTGGGGATTTAGGAACACTTGCCGTTAAAAGAACTAAAGTGAGGTCTACATTAGAAAATTCTTGTATAGCTACACAGGCGAACCTTCCTCTTGTAGGTTCAACTTATACCAGCAAGAGATTTCCTTTTGCCATTGTAGTTTATGCCAGTTCTTAGACCAGGAGAAAAAGAACTTTGATTGTGGTAGAACTGCATTTACACTAAAAACCAATGCCTCGTTTAGTAGTGTGTCAAAAGAGACATAATCACACTCCAAACTCACACACATTTCTGCTGCTAACTTGGCCTGACTTCCCTACACTCCTTCGAAAACCTCAGCTCCACCTCTTAGTTTTGTCTGCTGACTGGAATTGGACACCATAAGCTTCCTCAAAGGCACGCCATGGCTGAGTTATCCTTTTCTTTTCTTTCAGTCCATGCACCTTAATAGCATTTGTAAACCAAGATTGTTCTAAATGGAGCCTAGAATACCTTCAAACCACTCACGCCATCCTTCCTACAACAAGGAAACAGCAACCTAGTATACCTAGAATAACATATTATAGCCCTGCCAGTTGGCTAGCAAAAAAGAAATCGCTTGAATACACAAGTGGGCACTGTTATGCCCATCATTCAGAACAGACTGAAAAACAGGAACTTTGAGAGCTTATCTATACAGGGAAAATGCCAAGCATAGCTAGCCTGGTATAATTATATAGCTCTGCTGGTAACTCTCCCTTTGTAAACAAGCCCTTAAGCCACACAGTTCCAGGAAAATGTAGCTAAATAATCATTCAAAACCCCAAACCTTTCACCCTGTGGCAGAAGACTACGGTGGATGAAATTCATACCTGTACCTAGTACAACCTCCTCTCCCTGCCAAGTCACCTTTTAGGAACAGATGTAAAATTTTTTTCTGTTGTGCCCAGTGTTATGTTCAAAGCCCTACAGGACTTCAACTTTCCAAAAGCCCTTGTGTGGGTTCTTCTGCCCATTTAACATGTGGTGCAGACTACGGGGAAGGGAGGGTTGGAGTTTTTGGCAAGAACATACTCTGTGGGGAGGCCTTGGCTTTGGAAAGGTTTGTCTTCTGCTCTGCAAGCTTAGCTCAGTCATAGCATCTCACTGGCATCTCATCGGCTGTTGTAGCTAAGCAGGGTTATGCCAGCTCCAGATTTAGGTAGGAGACCCTATGGTTTGCAAGGTTGTTTACGTGGCGGAACAATATGCTACAAGGATGTAGGTGGGCTTTTTCACTATTCGGGTTAATGGGAATTGTCTTGGTGGTAGGTAGTTTTTGCTGCCCACTGTTTTGTTCAATGTCATGGTTCTAATCACTTCCTTTTGCTGGGTAAATTGTTCTCATAAGTGATAATATCAAAGTGTCCTTTGTAGGTACTTTCTGCTTCCTTGTAGACAAGGCGTTTTGTGGTTTGAAGATACAATGGGCAACATTGAAGTAAATTCTGCCTGTTAGAGGGAGCCAAGGAGATGGTGCCCAGAGCCATGGTGTTAATTTGAGAGGGCTAATCCACAGAGTTAAGTGTTATGAGCTGAGCTTTGCTGCTTTTCATGGAATAATGTATTGGAATTGTTTGCAGATATTTAAACAGCTCAAAACTGTAGGAACATTAAGAAGGACCAAGAACTTCCAGACATGTTAAATCGTTCATTGTTTGTGTTTATGGGACCAGAACTAACTAGATCATCATGTATAATTGGTATAAATAACTCACAAATCCATGATATAACTTCACCTTTTTGCTGTGTGCTCAGTTTGTCATTTTCACAAGTAGTTTGTTTGTTTGTTTGAAATTCAGATGTTGAATAATTCCTGGGAATAATTCTGATTCATAATTAGAGCTGGGTGGAGCAAAAAGATGACTAAAAATGTATATTTTGGCAATACTGATTGTTTTTTTGTGAATTCACATTGGTTTCACTGATTTGTTTTGCCTAAAAAAACAAAAACAGAGAAAAAGAAACATTGCATTTTTGACACCATTGCAATTAAATGTTTTTGTTGGTTTGTTTGAAATGCCTTATTTTGGAAAATTCCTTTCATTTTTATGGTTTAAAAAGTTATGACAAGGTTCAAACTTAAAATAGCTTTGAATTTTTCAGAATTTCCAGTGACCCCAAATGCCTGTTATTCACATGGGCCTCTCTATCACCCGCTCACAACCACTTTGCAGTGGTGAGTATTCGGTTGGTGCAGGGACATAGGGCTGGTGATGGGTGGTGACCCTACACTGTCAAATGTTGTGCTAACAGACCCAATGGAAGAATTGGGCCATGCATTGTTGAGGAAGAACATAGGTATCGAATCAGTTTTCCTGTGTGAAGCGTTGTGACTAGAAACGCAGTATTTGCTTTCCCCAGCAACTCAGGTATTAGCTGTTCCTCTCAATATCTTCACTGGAAATTCATGTGGCAAGCCCAGGGCAGGAGCACAAAGACAGCAGAATCATTGAAACTGTCACACTGACTGTCATGAGACTTATGCAATTTTTGCCTAGTTCTGGAACAAGCCCGGACTGGCTTCTCATCTTTTACACACAGACCATTGAACAGTTCTGAAAGAGGAAAGACTTTTCAGTTACTACCAAACTAACCCAGTTGTAGCAGAGGACCTGGTCAAGAGTCAGTCAGTGTCCAAGGTATCCATCCCTGTTGTAAACCATCTGCAGACTCCTGTCGCACTGGAAGAACCCACTGGACTCTTTGCCTTTCACTGGCATAACCTCGTGAAAACTGAAAAACCCAGAGGGCCACTTCCACCTGAAGATGTGGCTCTTACCCACGGAAGCTCAGGACCTAGTACATTTCTTGGTCTCTAAGGTGCCACAGGACTACTTGTTTATTTATCCTCTGTGTGACTTTGGACAGTGTATGCAGCAAGATCATCATGTGACAGTGAAAAGAGGTGAGCCCCACTCCAGAGAGCTGTTGTGTAACCACTTTACTATCTGTATTCCTGTAGTCCCTGGTGACCCCCAGGGTGCTCGGCCCTGTGCCAGCATACAGAGAGTCCCCGCTGCAAAGGGCCATGGGCCTTGCAGTGCCTCCGTGGGCTGCCTGCCGGAGCCCTCAGCCCTGAAGAAGATGCCTGAGGCATGGGGACCATCGGGTGCCTCGGACAGGAGGCAGCATGCTGAATGGGGAGTGGCCTGGGCTAGCGAGGCCTAAACTCCAGAGGAAGGGGATGGAGCTCAGGCCCAAACGGTTGTATCTAGGCACCTAGAATTGATCTGAGCCTTAGGCCCTGGCTGATGGGCTAGCACAGGTACCTCTCTCTGCCCAGGCGACACCGCCATCAACCCTCTCCTGGCGTGACAGCGAAGGACCCTCTCCCCTGTACCCCCATCCCAGGGCTTAAGGCCCTCAGCTGGGATGGGGGCAGCACCAGATTCAAAGCTTTGCTCAGCCTCATGTGGGGCAGAGTTGCAAATTCATGTTTCCTGCCTCGTAGGTGAGCACCCAGCTGGCGGGTCTCTCTCAGCCTGGCCTGGTGACGCTGTTCCTCTTTGTACAGTATTCACACAACACTCACTGGGAGGGAGGAGAAAGAGAGAGACTGTCGCTCCATGCTCAGAGAACTCGTGGAGAGTCGGGCTCATCTCCCTGCTCCAATTCACTGCATGGCTGGAGCATGGAGGCTGAGCTATAAAACGCACCAGCCACTGGGCTGCCTTTGCCTTTCCAGACAAGGCTATGCTCCGTCTTCTGTGGCGCTCCAACTCTCTTCCCGCTTGATGGGTACATTTACCAGGTGTTGGAAAAGGTTTTTGTAGACACATGCTAGAGATGTGGAGGAATACGTGTTACAGGTGGTTACAGCATAAGCAAGCAGCTGGACTCTAACAATTGGTCACAATTTATCAAAACCTCAGTCTCTTATTAGCCCTTAGGGCATTATTTTTAAATGTACCATTAATGACGAGTAATCTGCATTCCCTTCACTCAGACCCTCATCCTCCACACAACAGAAAACCCCAGAACAGCAACTGACCAAATCACAAGACGGACTGCCCGGTTACAAGCTGCTGCTACTGCTGGTCCTGAACAGCTTCAGCTCCTCTTAATATAGCGAGTGAGCTACTTTAAATGTGAGATAGTGTCAACCTTTCCCCACAGCCCCCAGCACTAGAGGTGTGGGTGGGAGAGAGAAGCTGTAAACATCACAGGATGCTACGGATGTCTGATGTCAGGCTTAACACCCACTCAGCATATCCTCAAAGACCCTCCTGCAGCAGTGGTACATGCAGCTCGCTCTGGGAGCAAGACATGACCAAAAAATTAGCATGTCCTGCTGCACTGTTAGGGTGTCTCATTAGGCAGTGGTGAGGACAGGCCCTTGAGAGCCAGTGACAACAGTTAAAAAATTTCAAGTTCATGACCTAATAAATGTATTAGTTTTGAAAGTGCCACAGGGCTGGTTATTATTTGTGAATGTACAGACTAACATAGCTATCCCTCTGAAAGTTCATGTTGTTGTAAAAAATCTATTTTTCATTGAAAATAACCCATTTTCACTGAGAATAGTCACAGAGAGGTAACGCGTTAGTCTGTAACTTGACAAAACAAAAAAGTCCTGTACCACTTTAAAGACTAACAAAATGATTTATTAGGTGATGAGCTTTTGTGGGACAGACCCACTTCTTCAGATCTGGAAACTCTGATCTGAAATCTAAACTGTCTGTCCCACGAAAGCTCATGAGCTAATAGATCATGTTGTTAGTCTTCAGAGTGCTACAGGACTGCTCTTCCATTTTCTTTGACTTCTTGGAATTTTGGTGAATTTTTAAACATAGGTTTTTTTTCATTAACCCTTTATTAATTTTCTACTTCATTGCCTTTTTTCTCTTCTACCATTATTAATCACCCCCCAACACAGATCCCATGTTTGAAAATAATGGGGAAGATAGGAAAGAGGGAATAAAGAGGATGATCCACAACAAGTTAAAATTGCATTTTGCAAATGATTTTTTTAAATTATTTTTTGCAAAAAAATTATAACCAATTTGACAAATGTGTCTAAAATGTTAACTGGGTCTCCCAGGTTAAGTCTATATGGTGGGCAGCTATTTTGGGATACAAAGATATCCCAAAATAGCTGCCTATGTCTATGCAATGCACCCTTGGTCTTGACGCAGTTTTCAACACAAAGGGCGCACCATTCTGGCATCCCTGTAAACCTCATGGCATGAAGAGCACAGGGACACCTCGAAATACAGCATTATTTCAGTAAGTGGCTCTGTTTAGCCAGTGGTTCCCAACCTTTTCAGTAACACAGAACGCTTCAATGACGCAAACAATTCCATAACACTCCCACTTTTTCTGGCTGAAACAATTGCTCCTAAATTTCACCGTGGCTTATGTTTAGGGTGGTCACAGTCTTACTAGAGAGGTTTGCAATGTCTCCTCTCCCTCCACCCTTTGCAGTGTGTGTGTGTGTGTGTGTGTGTGTGTGTGTGTGTAGGGGGTGGGGAGGAATGACTACCCAGCACCAGCTGGGAGCACAAGCAGCAAGGCTGCCTGAGTCCCAGCTAGCCCATCAATTTCCCTCCCGCACCCACTTTGTCAAGCTTCTGAGAGGGGAAATTGACCAGCCCTGCACTAGCTGGGCATCAGGCAGCCTTGCTTCTTGAGCCCCCAGCTGGCCCAGGGTGGTCAATTTCCCCTCCCTCAGCTCTTTGCAGGGGTCTGGGGGAAGGAATTGATGACCCCGTGGCAGCTGGGGTCTCAAGCAGCAATACTGGCTGATTCCCAGCTTGTGCAGGTTTGGTCAATTTCCCATGGCAGAGGCTTTGCAAAAGGGCTACCGGAGGGAAATTGACGACCCCAACTAGCTGGGACTCAGGCAGGAGGGAAGGAGAGGGGAAATTGAATAAACTTCCATGGCACACTCAGAGTTCTTGCGGCACGCTGGTTGAAAATCACTGGTTTAGACAATGCCACATGCCAAAATAACTTCATGTCAAGGTGGAGACATAGCAGCCAGGGGAGTTTTCTACACATCAGGGCATATAAGGACTAGTGAGAAACTTCTTCACAGAATCCAAAGTTTGGCTTCCTTGGGGAAAAGGAACTCACATCCCTGCTTTCACCTGTCTCCAGCGGCGTGTCCCAAATAAATAGCCCTCCCAGAACCACACGCTTTAGCTCACTACCTGACCAGGCCCAGCCCATTTGCCATCCCTCCCAGCCCAGAAGGGCAAATTCACAGGGGGAGAATCTCCATTTGCCCTGTCTCCTGGGCTTCTCAGCTAACACTGCCACCCAAAGAGCAGCTTACATAGGTGCAACTGCAGCAGTGGTGGTGACAGAACCACTCCCTCATTTCACACAACCAAATAGACAACCTTTGCCAGTGCAAAGTTCCCCGTTGGGACGGATGCAAATGCAGAGTCTAAGTTAATACCTGATGTAGAGCATGTATCTCCAGAGGGTTTCACAGATTCCCAGGCAGAAGGGACCATTGAGATCATCTAGTCCCACCCTTGGTATAACAGACCAGCAAAGTCTCCAAAAATTATTCTGAGAGCAGAGCTTTCAGAAATATACATGTGGAGACTCACTACAACCCCTATTCCAATGGTGAATTAGGCTCCTTATTGAAAGTGAATATATTATATCCAGCTCTAATTTATCTAACTTCAATTTACAGACCTCGAATCATGGCAGACAGTCTCTGCTAGTCTGCACAGGCCATTACCACATATTTGTTCCCCCCTGTAGAAACTTAGACTGTTATCATCATCCCTGGATCTTCTCTTTAACTACGCTAACTTCTGTGGGTCTTTCATTCTTAGGCAGATTTTCTAATCCTTTAATTATCCTCACGGTTCTTCTCAGAACACTCCCCAATTTACCAGTGTCCTTGGACTGTGGCCGCCCTGAGTGGATAGAGATTCCTGGAACAATCAGACCAATGCTGAATACAGAGGTAAAATAACTTCTCTGTTTCTACTCCAGATTCCTGTGCTTACATATCTCACGACCATATTAGCTCGCTTGGTCACAGTTGCAATGGGAGGTCAAGTCCAGCTGATTATCCACCATGATCCTCAAAATGTCTTCAGAGTCCCTGCTTCCTGGGATTGAGTTCTCCACTTGGTAAGTATGACTGATAGTCTTTGTTCCTAGAGCCACTCGTTTACATTTAGCCAGAGTAAAATGCACCCAGCCCACCGAGCACTCTCAGGAGGGATCCGTGGAGCCTATTGGGACTGAGAAGAGGGCGAGGATCTTCTCCTTTCCCTCCAAAACTCCACAGAGCACTCGGAGAAGGGCTTCCATGCAGTCCAGTGAAGCAAGGGGGAGTGAGGCTTATGCCAAGAAGGTGACAGGTTACTATAAGGTGAGACAGGTCGGCACGCCTCTGCCAGCACTTTTCAATGTTTGCCAGAAGCTCTTAGGCTCACCTTGACGAGCTGGCCTGGGACCTGTGATGGAGAGACTCACTGAGGGGGTGCATGATGTAAGGGGAAATGCAGGCATCATTAATAGCCCTGGCTCTGTTTAGGAGCCTTTGAGCAGAGTTCTGGGATGTGTGCGTGTGAGAGGCAAATGAAAAAAAGGCTTTTATTTTCCAGGGTGGGGCAAACCAGAAAAAGGCTTTTACTTTCCAGGTTGCAAAACAGTCTTTCCACCCAGCTTCCCCTCCCCCATCTCTCCCAAGCTCGTATGTCCCAGTGATGGGAGACAACCAGAACCTTAACTCAAACCTCCATGAATTCGGGTGGGGGCAGGGCGGAAAGGGGTATACATTCAAACCCTGGGCTCCAAAACGGTGGCTGAGATCTTGGGCTTGATCCAGCTTCCCTTCACGCCAGCAGAAAAGCTCCCATTGACCTGACTAGTGCCGGCTGAAGTCTTGGGCCTATGCTATTTCCTGGTACTGCACTGGGTGCGGCCCCCATCTTTCCGGAAGAGCTGTTCATGTAGCACCTTCCCTCAGGCTCTTCCAGCTCTCATCACAAAGCCAGTGCCCTGCGAGGGTCTATTACTAACATAGTGAGAGAACAGTCGAGTAGAGGAAACAAAATGCTCCATGAGTGGCAGCCACAAGGGTGATGTCAGGTAGAATTTCCCCCATGACAGGAGCCCTTCTTTCTTCACCGTGTGTGGGTTTGGTGTGTGCATGGCTGAGACCAAAACAGGAACAGCGCTCCCGCAGGCAGTAGGGAAGGAAGCTTCAGTGGCCTTCACTCTGGCTTCTGGCCTCTTTTACTCTCAGGGCTTTTGGCAACAGATCCCGGTTGCTGCAAGTCTCAGGGTATCTGTAAATGCCCCTAATGCTGTGCTGCTGCCAAGGGAGAGTCTGAGCCAGCTGCTAAGGTCACTGTGGTTGGGGCTGACCAGGAGGAGGAAGTGGGTGTGCACCTCATAGCAAACATTCTGAGACCAGTGCGGCCGGGAACTAGGGAACTGCAGGGGGTAGCAAACGAGTAGCGTGAATGCCGTCAGGAGAGGGGTTGGTGCGATCACAGAGCTGCATGTCTTCAGTGTCTGTCATAGGAGAAAAAATACCCCACGTGGGCTACTGCAGGGAATCCCTTTTGGTCTGGCACACCGTGTTTCCTTGTGGCTGAAAAATCCTGCTTGGACAAGTACCAGAGGAGAGAGCTTCCCTGTGTTTGACCCGGGTAGAGATTTCTAACTGATTTCATTAACTAAAACTGGGCAGAACTGCATGGGAGCTGGGTCACAGGACTGAGTTGTGCAATATATTTAGAGATGCAGCCATGGTGCCTTTGGTCCCCCCACAAGAACACCTTTAAATCTTGAAGGACTCTTGTCGGTGGCAACGGAGAGCCATTCGGAGTTCAGATTCAGACGTAGTGCCACGGACAATGCTCCCTTCGCCATGGAGACTTGACTTTTGTTCTCTTCTGCTTTCTTAATCTAAACTATAGGTAACGCAGACTGGTTTTGCCTTGCGTCATAGCAAAGCCTGTCTCCCCTGGGTTGCAGTTCAACTCCAGCTCAGGTTGGTGGTGAATTTGAGCTGTCTAGGAGCTACTTGGTGGACTGTGTGAAAAGATTTTGATTGGCCTCAGCTTAATTCTTCGGAGCTAAATGTACATAAACACAGCACCTGAACTGGTACGAATGGACAGATTCACTGGAGAGGCCAGGGAGGGGCTGCTTTTCTCCGCTTGATGCCAGACTCTGTCACCTACCATACAAAGAATATTAAGCCAAGCACATAACGTGGAAGCTTGGGCTGAAAACCATTAGATATAGTGGATAGAAATAGGTCTGTGGAGTTTCCATCGGCCTGTGGGAAAAGCTTCCAAGCAAGATACACGTGGCCTCCTTCACCTGAGTGGATTTCAGGGTGGAGGAAGTTAGTGGATTGATGGAAACAGGGATGGTAAAATTCAGGGTGGAAGAGGAGCCAAAAACCAGAACAGACAATAATTACAGCAATATATTTCCTTTCTGCAGCATTCCACAGGAATTACCTGCAAGTCAGGGCTGTCAGCTATGAGAGCAGAGGCAGGCAAATGGGGAATTCCGCTTCCCTCAGACTGCTAAATGCCAAAATTTGTCACCTCCAAGGTGTAAGGAAGAAATGCAGAACTGAGCTCTGCTGCTTATGAGGAAGCTGATTTGGACCCTTCAGAAAGGGGGAAATTGGCTGACAGGTTAGTTCAAGTGATAAGCTTTGCTTCTGCATTCTGAGCCCACAGCAGTTCCCAGTGCCCTAGAGATGCTGAGCTCCAACATGTAACCAAAGGGTCAGCAAAAACGAGTCATAAGTCTGCATATGGAATGGAGCTGCTGTGGCAGTAACAAAGGAAACTGGTGAGATGACTCAGTATCCTCCTTCTCTTCTGACCAAGTGCCCTGAGCAACCAAACGATCCTTGGAAAGTAAGAAAAGGAGAGGAAGAAAGTTCAGAAACTGGAAACTGTGGGTGAAAAGGGAAGCCTGAAGCGCTATTAGGAGGAGTCAGAGTGGCCAGACTATGTCACATCGAGGCTCCAATCTTGAGATCTGCTGAGATTTAATGAATCAGCAGGAATATTTGAAGGACTCCTTTATCTAGAGGCACAGGTGCTGGAACTAGGTGTGTGGGGAGAACTGCAGCACCCCCTGGCTTGAGGTGGTTTCCAGTCCATAGAAGGTTTATGTTTCAGTTCAATGGTTCCCAGCACCTTCACTGTAACAAATAGTTCCAGCACTCCTGGCCAGAGGCCTTTCTGACCCCTAGGGCCCCCCTTTCACTCTCCTGTGTGGTGGAGTCCTCATAACCCCAACAAGGCTGGGCCCAGGATTCCTGTGGGCTCACCCCCAAGCTTGGTGTGGCCAGTTAGGACAGGGGCTGGGTGTCCCCGCTCCAGGGTGTCTGCACTGGATACTTCCTTGACCCACTGACCACTATGTACGGTTCAAAGCAGCCACAATTTACTAAACATCTATCATTTGAAAAAGAATAAGGAAAATGGGAGACACCCACCCCCAGCCGGGGTTATGATCAGCCTCCAAGGCTGGCCTGCCAGGCCTCTCGGCTGGTGGCATCTCCCTGCTTTGTGCCTCTTGCCCACAGCCTCACTTGCTCTCCCCGGCTGCTCAGCACACCTCGCTCTGGACTGCTTCAGCCTCTGCTCCACTTCCACTGCTTTGCCTCCAGGGCTGCCCTCCTGGCCGCGCTGGCTCTGTTTGCTGCAGCTGTGTTCCCAGCACAGGATCTGTCCCCTGTGCTGTCTCGGGGTCTGCTCCCCAGCTTTGCACACATAAACAAAGGGAAACCAAACTAAAACCTGCGCAGTCAATCCACACCAAAGACAGGCAGCAGAAACAGATGCCCCAGTGCTGGGGTTAGTTCACCTGTCTCAGTTAGTGTCTTTGATCACCAAATCTCTGTGCAGTTTGCAGCATCTGAACCATCTTTCCTCCACTTGCTTGTGTGAATCTTCACTTGGGATCCCTGCAGATTGCCTTCACCGTGGGTCACTGCTCGCCAGCTGGCGAACCGATTGAATGGAGTGACCGGTGAGTCACACATACACAGCTTTAAAGGAAACCCTGTTACAAAGTGCTTCAGAGTGAGGGACACCCACCTTCTCTTGGCTCCTGAGCTCAGCCTCTTCCAGGACACCGGGCCTTAGAAGAGCAGCTGCCCGGTCTGCTGTCCCTCCTGGAGTCTGACCCCCAACAACAGACACAGAGCCTATGGGAACAGACCCCACACCCAACTCCAGACCCTTCTGGGTGTCAAGTGCTAACTCTGGCTAGCAGCAATGACCCAACAACAACTCACTCCTACTCCCTCGATGGGTTTCTGAGAGACATCTCCCCATTAGCTACACAGGTTACAGATGCTCTAGCTGAGAACCGGCCACAGGCCCAATCAGCAGATGCTGGAGACCCTGAGGACTGCAATAAGCCTCCAGGGCCAATGGAGCTCCTGGGGGTGACCTGCATTGAGGAACCTGGAGATCTCAAGGCTTTGTGGACTGCCCACCACTGAGTGCAGTGGGAAGTGACTCAGGGAGAGTGAGAAAGTGGGTCCCCCACCCAGGTCCATTCAGTGCGTTTCATGGGTTTTCCCTGATGACTCAGTGGTAGACCACTCCGCCTCTGCCAGGGCCCTGGGTTGGGGCCCATAAGAACATAAAAATGGCCATACTGGGTCAGACCAAAGGTCCATCCAGCCCAGTATCCTGTCTGCCGACCGTGGCCAATGCCAGGTGCCCCAGAGGAGGTGAACCGAAGACAATGATCAAGCGATTTGTCTCCTGCCATCTGTCTCCAGCCTTTGACTAAAGGCTAGGGACACCATACGTTACCCTTGGCTAATAGCCATTTATGGACCTAACCTCCAAAAATTTATCAAGCTCTTTTTTAAACTCTGTTAGAGTGCTGGCCTTCACAGCCTCCTCCGGCAAGGAGTTCCACAGGTTGACTATGCGCTGTGTGAAGAAAAATTTTCTTTTGTTAGTTTTGAACCTACTACCCATTAATTTAATTTGGTGTCCTCTAGTTCTTATATTATGGGAACATGTAAATAACTTTTCAATATTCACTTTCTCCACATCATTCATTATTTTATATACCTCCATCATATCGCCCCTCAATCTCCTCTTTTCTAGACTGAAAAGTCCCAGTCTCTCTAACCTCTCCTCCTATGGGACCCTTTCCAAACTCTTAATCATTTTAGTTGTCCTTTTCTGAACTTTTTCTAATGCCAGTATATCTTTTTTGAGGTGAGAAGACCACATCTGCACACAGTACTCAAGATGTGGGCATACCATAGTTTTATATAGGGGAAGTATGATATTCTTTGTCTTATTCTCTATCCCTTTTTTAATAATTCCTAAAATCCTATTTGCTTTACTAACTGCCGCTGCACACTGCGTGGATGTTTTCAGAGAACTATCCACTGTAATTCCAAGATCCCTTTTCTGATCTGTTGTATCTAAATTTGCCCCCATCACATTGTATGCATAATTGGGGTTATTTTTCCCAATGTGCATTACCTTACACTTACCCACATTCAATTTCATTTGCCATTTTGCTGCCCAATCACTCAGTTTGCTGAGATCTTTTTGAAGTTCTTCACAATCTACTTTGGTTTTGACTGTCCTGAACAGCTTGGTATCATCTGCAAACTTTGTCACCTCACTGCTTACCCCTTTCTCTAGATCATTGATGAACAAGTTGAACAGGATCGGTCCCAGGACTGACTCTTGGGGAACACCACTAGTTACCCCTCTCCATTGTGAAAATTTACCATTTATTCCAACCCTTTGTTTCCCGTCTTTCAACCAGTTTCCAATCCATGAAAGGATCTTTCCTCCTATCCCACGACCATCTAATTTACATCAGAGCCTCTGGTGAGGGACCTTGTCAAAGGCTTTCTGGAAATCTATGTATATTATGTCCACTGGATCCACCCCGCAGTGGAGTTGGTCCATCTAACTGGGCTGCCAACTACCCTAATGGTTGCCCCCTTGGTATTGTCTGTTAGGCCACCCTGCCCTATTACAGCTACCCAGCTCTGGACTGCTTCAGTCACTTAAAGGACTGCCATGGAGCCCTGAACCTAAGAGCCACTCCAGCCTACTTTGACTGATAGACCCCAGTGCCCTGGATGCTGGAGCTATTTACATCACCGTAGGCTTTGGACGTTGGAGCTTGTGAAGTCTGAGATCACCCAATAGGCTTCACTGTGGTGTCCACACACCTACCCTCCTGCCCTTTACACACACCACCACCACCACCACCACAATGCCTAGAATAATATTGGCCTTTTATACAACAGCATTGTACGGTTGTGTTGAATTCAATTTGTAATCCACTATAACCCACAGATCTTCTCAGAAGTACTACTAAATAGCCACTTGGTCCTCCTTTTGTAGGCGTGGGTTTCTGTTTTCCTTTCTAAGCATTTTGCTTTCCACTTCCCTTTGTTGAATTTCATTTTATTGATTCCCAATCAGTTCTCTGATTTCTCCAGTTTATTTTGAAATTTCTTCTTGTCTTCTGAAATGCCACCAATCCCTCCCAGCTAGCTGTTATTTGCACATTTAAAAGTATACCCTCACTCCATTATCTGAGTCATTGACAAAAATATTGAACAGTCCCAGACCCAAGCCTGACCATCTGAGGCCCCACAGCCCTGTTAGTGGGACAGCAAACCATCTTCGAGGATGGCCTTTCAACCAGATGGGCACCCATTGTATAATAATTTAATCTAGACCATATTTCCCTAATTTGCTTATGAAAATGTCTTGAGGGGCTGGGTCAAAAGCCTTAGTAAGATTCAGATCTATCACATCACTGTGTACCCCTTTCACTAGGCCACTAAGCCTAAAGAAGGAAATTAAATTAGCTTGGTGTGATTTGTTCTTGACAAATCAATCCAGGCTATTGCTTATTGCCCTATTAGCCAGATGCTTATGAATTGATTGTCCCAGTATCTTTCCAGGTTTCAAAGTGTGGCTGCCTGGCCCACCATTGCCCTGGTCCTCTTTTTTCTGCTTTTTAAAGATAGCTATTAATTTTGCCCTTGCCCTGTTCCTTGGCTCTTTACTGGCCTCGCATGAGTTCTCAAAGACAATTGCTAACAGTTCTGAGGTTGCTTCAGTGAGTTCCTTCAGTAAAGACTACGGTGAATTTCATCAGACCCTGCTCATTCGACTAAATACAATTTATCTTAAATGTTCTTCTCCCAGCTTGTTCCCTGTTTTGGCTTGCGTTCCTTCCACCTTGCTGTTAATATGAATTGAGCTGATTCTCTGGTCACCATTATCCTTTTTAGTGGAGGCAATGAAGCAAAATAGGCATTAAATGCCTCAACCTATGTTAGATCAGTTATCGTCTCCCCTACACAACTAAGTAGAGCATGCAAGCTTTTGTCTTCCTCCTGATGTATTTACAGAACCTCTTCTTACTGCTTTTTATACTCCTGGCTTATGTATCTTAGCCTTCATTTGACCCTCCCTGTATGCTTGCACTGTTATTTTGTACTTCTCCTTAGCAATTTATCCATGTTTGTACTTCCTAATTTTCAGATAGTTACCAGCTCTTTATGAAGCCGTATTGGCCTCTGTCCGTTCTTTCCTTTGAATCAGGAGACGTTGTGACTTTAATATTGTTTCTTTGAAAAGCTGCCAGCTGTCCTGAACTCCTTTATCCCATCACCTTTCTTTCCGTGCTTGTCTGCAGTTCTACACACATCTCATAGAGCTGGAAGGGACCTTGAGAGGTCATCGAGTCCAGTCCTCTGTCCTCGCAGCAGGACCAAGCACCACCCCTGCCAGATTTTTTTTAATCTATTTGCCCCAGATCCCTGAATGGTCTCTTCAGGGACTGAGCTCCCACTCCTGGGTTTACAAGGCCAATCCTCTAACCACTGAGCAATATCCCTCCTCCAGCGAGAGATTAATGCTGCTGCAGTTGATATTCCACAGTTGTATTTAGTGTGTCTGGCAAAGTGTTCCTGTGTCCCTGTGTGTCCCTGTCAACCCCAGAACTCCTTGCAAGGAGTAAGGGAAGACGACAGGAGATGTTCTCCCACTGTGGGGACAGCAGGAAAAGTTGACCTAAGGTACGTCCGCTCCAGCTATGTTATTCTCATAGTTGGAGATCTGCATCTGAGGTCAATTTTCTCCCCTAGTGCAGACCTGCCAAGGTAGTTAACGTTTACTTCTTTTGAAGTGATTTGTCCTGACGCTGGTGCTTTCAGTCCTTCCTTTCCGTAGAATCACAGAATCTGCTCTTCTACGATCACTTTCACCCAACTTGCCTTCCAACTTCTCATTTTTGCAACCAGTTCTTCCTGTTGGTCAGACTCAAGTGTAAAATTGCTGCCCTCTTGGTCACAGCTTCCATTTGCTGAAACAAAAAGTTGTCCCAAACACACCCCAAAAACTTACTGGAAATTTTGTGCTTTGCTGTATTACGTTTCCAACAGAAGTCTGGGTAGTTAAAGCCTCCCTCCACCCTGTTCCCCCCATACACCCCTTACTACCAGGGCTGTGGTTTGGATGTTTCTGTGCAAAGAATGGGTTGCCAGCTTTGAAGGAACCAGCTTTAGAGCTAACACACCAAAAATAAAACCAGTGAGTCTTCTTCTCAGCTCTGGTTCCCACCAGCATTTGGCTAACAGCTGATTTATTCACTGAAGTGTCTGCAAATCATGTACCTCTGGGGGGAAATAGATATTCTTTGAACCGTTGCTGTCTTTGTGGAAAGATCAGGGGCCATTCAGCAGTGACCCTGCAGTTCACAAAATGACAGGTCAGAGAGACCTTGCACCCTAAATGTTGTTATTTCCTTGAGATTGACTGGGGTGCACGACCTTACCTTTTGCAGACAGACATAAACACGAATATGCAATAATTAGAATTGCCCAGGAGACAGTCACTGAGAATAGTGAGAAAAGTGTTCGAGACTCAGCAGATAATACCTTGAGAAGGGCCAGGATTCATGAAAGCACCTTTGCCAACAGCAGTGCACATGTGCACACAGAGAAGAGATTGGGGGTGGAAGTATGACCAGAAAATGCCAGCAGTAAATTTCACTCCATGTTCTTGACAGAAAGTCTGCGTAGTTGTATATTTTCCCCTAAACATCCCTGCTAAGTGACCGGCACTCAGGCAATTAAATGAGCGAACCAAGAATGAGGAGACAGGTTTATAAAGTGGACCATGCACATCCACACACTTTCTTGGTGTTAATGTGACAAGCTAATGTGTGTGACAGCCCATACATCTAACTTGTCTCTCTCTGTCAGGAAGGAAGCCATCTATTTTTAACTCTGGAGCCCACAGCTGTAACCAAATATATCGCTCTTTGTAGGGTAAACAAGGACAGAACAAGACACGATGCGGATTGCTATTCCACTGACCTGCTCACTTAACCCAATCCAGCCTGCACGCAGCAAATCAAAGTCTCAATGACTGGTATGATCACTTCAGTCAGCCAGCTAAGGAAAAACAAAAATACCATGTGACTTAAGAGAACAACCCTTCCTTCCCAGCTATGTATCCCCATCAGCAAATGATTTTGCTGCCTATTGAACCAGGCAGGAATCTATTTGTATAAATGAGTCAGCGAATAATCATGAATAATGACTGTCTTTGTGAAAGCTGTGTCCTGTTTTACAGACACTTGGCAAGCAGGAGAATGTGCTAAATTAACCAGATAAATTATTAGCTACAAAACATTGAACAGTTGAAACTGTTTTATTGATTTGCTTAGATGTGTCACCTAGCAACAGTCACCCCATGCACTCAGGCTCCCTCATCAAATGTCAAAGTCACATCGTTCATGTTTACAGCTGATGGACATCATGCTATAAACTGCTCCATGCAGCGTTATGATGTACTTGGCACCACAGCGTTGGTCAGTAAGATTATTGATAGAGGAAGTCCTGTCTCCATCACACTTAATATTCAACAACTTCATGCTATGCCAGTTACAGCTGCAGAGGTTAAAAGCACAAACCTCAGCCAGATTAGCTCACAGAGTGCTGGTGTCATGTGAGGGCAGTTGACATCCTGCTCCATAGACTGGCTGCTGAATTCTGCCTTAGCCCAAGTTTCTAATAGGATTCCAGGCATAGTCCTGTCAAGTGGAAGCACCATAATAGTCTCCTGTCACCATAGCAAGAGCATGAATAAGTAGAGCAAGATCAGCACCAGTATTCCCTCTAATTTTTTCCATCTGAGGGCAGAATAAATTTCATTATGTGTACCAAGGCCTGTGCAACTGTGCACCACCATAAAAACAGGCTGCCGGCTGTGGGTGCTCTGCTAATCAGGTGGGTGGCACCTGAATCTCTCCTGGGCAGCTGCCCAAGCACCCAGCTTCGAGAGAACACTGCTCAGCACCTGAAAATCCCCCAGTCTTACTCTGTTCACACCATGGTGGTCAGGAAAAAAACATCTCCTGTCTCTGGCTGAAGCTTGGGCATCTAACCAATTAGGGGTCCAGTGAGAGCCCCCTGTTTTATGAACTTGTACCACTGTTACAGTTGCATTCCCTTGGAGAGGTGCTGAGTAAATATGTACCAGCCCTTCTGGTGCTTTCCCATAACCCTCCAACAAGGCCCCAGCCACCCATACTGAGCCTCAGCCAGGTGGCCTTAAACCAAGTGCTGATGTCAAGCAGAGACTTTGCAAATCTGCTCCACTGCAGCAGCCACAGAGGGTGACCGGGACGCTCAGCCTTGCGTGCTATCCACAGTACCTGGCACGGCTCAGATGCGCATTGAACAAAGGGCCAAAGCAGGCGAGGAGCTGCCTGTCACTGCTGCCTGGCCATCTCTCAGTTCATGGTGAACTGAGTATCTGACCAGCGCAGGCCATGCAGAGAATGCCCTTGCAGTGCAATCTTTGGCTGGGCATACAATATCTGGAGCCTTGTCCCTTAATGCATCATGGATAGGGCTAGCTTGACTCACCGCCAGTGAGCATTGCTGTCTGCCTGCAGCTGGTGTTCCTGAGGATTACCGGGACAGGCCCCTGGAACCAAAACTTGGACTTGGCTTCTCGCAAACGAAAGTCCTAAAGGCCCCTTGGAAGTTCCTGCTTTATTTGCCTTTGCCAGTACCCAAAGAACCCATGTTCCCACAATCAGGCACTAGCTCCTCAGCATACACCAGCGTTCGCCTGCCTGCTTGGACATCAGATGACCAACACAGGTGCAAATAGGTTCTTGAACATGCATCTTGCGGACAGGCTGCAAAAAGCATCTCACCCATCTACCCCCATCACAAAATGCCAGTGAAGCCCAGGACACTTGAGAGCTGGACTTTGAGCAATACAGTGAGCTGGGTCACAACTACACAGCTATGTGTGCACTACACAGGGAACACTTCCTTCCCTCACTGCCATGTAAGCAGGAGAGTGCATGAAAGGTTTAGCTTCAGTGGAGACAGCTGTCAGGCAATTGTCTCTCAGGCTGGCACATTCTCCTGTGCTTAGACAATGTGACTGGGTGTCAGGAACAGATTCTGTAAATCCTAGCTTTGCCACTGATTAGCTAAATGACCTTGGGCACATCACTTCCCTTTTCAGAGCCTCAGTTTCCCTATCTCTGAACTGGGGGAGTATTGCTCTTCCTGTGAAAGTAAATGCTCGTGAAGTGCTCTGAGCCTTGCCAGGGATGAAAGGTCCTATAGAAATGTGCAGAGGCATTGTTACCAGAAAGAATGGAAAGCTAGTCTAGCGAGCTGGAAAAGTCACCATGCCTTAGCCAGATGCCTCCCTGTAGCTCTTAGCAACATTGTTTATCTGTGTGCCCTGTGTATCTAGCAAGGCTTGTTTTTTTTCTCACACACTGCCTCTTTCTTAGCAGGCTGGCATGAAGACAGAAGTTCCACACCTAGCTTCTTGGTGGGCTGAGCCGACACACTGCTGGAGCTGAGACTAAGGTGATTCTGCCAGCTGACACATGCCATCACTTGTCAGTTTTGGGCTCACCCCTGGTCTTGCCATTTCCACCTGTGGTGAACTTTCGTTTGGTTTCGGAAGATTAGCAAAGTACAGCAACACTTGGCCCTTCCTCTCCAGCCCCGGGCAGTGCAAGGCTGCCAGGCAGATAACAAATAAAGCTCTCTCCTTGGGAGACCTCTTGCATGAAAGAGGAAGTCGTCTTGAAATAACACAGGCAGTTCCTTTTCTCAGAGACTTTTGCAGGCTTTGGAGCGTGCAGCACAGCCCCTGGAAAGGCAGCTGCCAGATTATTTAGGTTGCACAGGCAGCCCTTCCGCACAATCAGTGCGGGGAAGGAGATGACTTGTCAAGAACTGTGCCCTGCTGCCTCTGTTCGGGACCGGACCCCAGGTGCACGTGAGACTGGCAGATCGCTCCAGCGGCTGTTCTAACAGAAGTAGGTAGCATTATTCTTCCGTATCTCAGGCTGCTGCTCAGTCTCACCATGGAGGCACTGAAATGCTGGTCTTCCATGTTCCTGTTGCTTTCTCAGCTCTTTTGGAGGGAGTCCGCTGCTTAGATCTCAGCATTGTCCAATAACGGGATGATGCGTAGCAGGTCTGTGGCTAGCAGCTTTTATGGAAGGGCGGTGGGGGTGGGGGCTAAAAACGACAGTCACTGGTGTGCTGGTCACCTTTGGGAGGGCTGCAGATTTGGTGGGGTGGGGGGGGTGAGAGAGCGAGTGTGTCCTATCCCTGGTAGAAAACAGGCTTTGGAAATTGTCCTAACAGTATAGACACCTTTTCCTTTTCCAAAGTGACTTTCTTGCTAGGACTAGATGGGGGACTGCCAGCCCTGGAGACCGAAACACCTTGTTAGCCACAGGGCCGGGACGTCATGGGCAGCAGCAGCGTACTCTTCCCTTGGCCTTCCCAGTCAGTGTGCTGCAAGCATGAGCTGCAGTGACCTCCCCTTGGGTCAGTGGAGATTTCCGCGTGGGCAGTCCATTCATTAATCTCTGCCAGAACTGCTAACAAGGGGACTGCTGGTAATTTTGTGTGCCATGCTGCTCCGAGAGCCAGCAACTCCTTGCATGCAGCTTGCCGCCCCAAAGCAGTGACAGGCAGTAACCACTGGCGATTTCTTCCCACTCCAGCTGAGGTTTGATCAGTGAATCTGCGTGAAATTCTTGTCACTATCTCTTGTTAATATGGAACCTTTATGAAAGTGACGCCAAACCTGCACCTTGTGCTTTCAGTTAGTCAAAAGGGTCACAGGCCCACATCGTCACTACCGAAATCCCCTCTCTTCACCAGCTCCAGCTCAGCTTGCTGACCGCGTGTCTCTTCGTTGCTGTCTGTCAGGTCTTGGGACGGTGTCTCACTCCGCAGTGTGTTTAGTGCCTCGCACGCTGGGGCCCTGATCCCTGAGGGAGGACTCTCAAACGCTGTGGATAGCACAAGTAGTAAATAGGGAGACGATGATAAAGAGATGGAAGTAAGAAAATCAGTGTGGTCCTGCCAGGATCAAGCTGAGAAGGGGCATGTTCAGTGTTCAAATGTAACAAAACTTGCATCGTTCCCCTTATATTCCTTCTGCCATATGTCCTCTCTCACCAGGCATTTTCTGATGGCCAAAGGCTCTGAGTTCCAAGAGGTTTCCTTGTACATAACCACACTACCATCTCATGGACAGTTGAAGGTTCCCTGAAATTTGACCCTGAATTTCCTTGGTGGTGTTCACTCACTCTTAAGCTGCGTCTACACGTGCACGCTACTTCGAAGTAGCGGCACTAACTTCGAAATAGCGCCCGTCGCAGCTACACGCGTCAGGCGCTATTTCGAAGTTAACTTCGACGTTAGGCGGCGAGACGTCGAAGTCGCTAACCTCATGAGGGGATCGGAATAGCGCCCTACATCGACGTTCAACGTCGAAGTAGGGACCGTGTAGACGATCCGCGTCCCGCAACGTCGAAATTGCCGGGTCCTCCATGGCGGCCATCAGCTGGGGGGTTGAGAGATGCTCTCTCTCCAGCCCCTGCGGGGCTCTATGGTCACCATGGGCAGCAGCCCTTAGCCCAGGGCTTCTGGCTGCTGCTGCGGCAGCTGGGGATCCATGCTGCAGGCACAGGGTCTGCAACCAGTTGTTGGCTCTGTGGATCTTGTGGTGTTTAGTGCAACTGTGTCTGGGAGGGGCCCTTTAAGGGAGCAGCTTGCTGTTGAGTCCGCCCTGTGACCCTGTCTGCAGCTGTGCCTGGCACCCTTATTTCGATGTGTGCTACTTTGGCGTGTAGACGTACCCTCGCAGTGCCTATTTCGATGTGGTGCTGAGCAACGTCGAAGTTGAACATCGACGTTGCCGGCCCTGGAGGACGTGTAGACGTTATTCATCGAAATAGACTATTTCGATGTCGCAACATCGAAATAAGCTATTTTGATGTTGGCTGCACGTGTAGACGTAGCCTTAGCGTGCAATTATTATTGCAAACTAATAGTAGCAGGAAAGGGAGACAGCCACTCTTCCAGCACTGCTTTGTCGAACTGGGCACCAGCTGCTCTGATTTCTCCATTGGGTCAAAGGGTTTTGCTTGAGTAAGTTTGGCAATGGATTTGGGAATAATTTTATTTTTTTCCCCCCGATTGTTTTTCTGAAGCTGACTTTGGGAATGGAAGTAGAGATGCTATATTTAAAGAACCGATGTTTCCTGAAAGTAATTTTCTTCCTCTAGAAGTAGTGGATGGAGACGTGATGGAGATATTCTCCAAAGAGCCATTAGTATCCGAGAACAAGCCAGTACTTCCTACTCCAGTTAGAGAAAAGCGGTTGTAGAGCCTATCGGGCTCTGAGAGACAGACCGACACAGTAAAAGCTGCTATTGGGAGTGGATTGAATGGAGTAAATAAGTTCCTTAGAATTCTTTAATATTTTGGCTTCCTCTGCACTTGAGCTCCCCTGGTATTTACTTTCTGCAAAAGAGTCTCCTGGCAGGGATGAACCTCATGAGTTGTGAAAAGAAGCAGTTACTGCAGATCACTGCCAGAAGGCAAAGTATGAGCTTGTGAGCTGCATCCCTAAGAGCTGTGCCGGAGGAAAGGCACCTGGTTTCACATCGGAACCGGTCGAAACCACACGTTCAGCCAGGTGTGGGGTGAAACCATAAATCAGCCCAACCTAGACCAGGCTCTCTCTCCCTCTCTTTAGAATCTCCTGCACCTTAGTGACCTGTTTGAACCTAGGCTGAGATTTGAACTGGAAAGCTGAAACCTGCCCCTTGCTGACTTTTACGTGGTTTTGGAGTTTCATAATGAAAGTTTTGCTCAGTTTTAGTTGTGACTTGCGACTCAAGCAGCAATGCACGTACAGGGCTTGTGCGAGCACCACAGCAATGTCTCTCTGCAGTCTCCTTTTCTTGAACTATTGCTCAGTATCATTAGGTTTTTAGGTCACCCTCTCCCTGCTGCAGCCCAACAGGGCAAGGCATGGGCACACATACTCCTATGTTTAGCCTTGGCTGTGGTTTTGATCCTTGGGGCTATTAGCCGCTGGCATACATTAGAGCCACCTCTGGACTGCTGTAATTTATTTCATGGAAACCAAAGCTGCACACAATGGGCCCAGGATTGGAGAATGTAATACATGCTTTAAACCCCCTTTGCATAATCGCATAGAGTGTTGCATGTGGTCTGTCCAGACCCTGGGATCTGGCGCCTAAATCAGGAGTAAGTCCACTGGAGTCACAAAAAACCACCCAGTCCTGTAGCACGTTCAAGATGAACAATTTTATTGATTAGGTAATGAGCTGTCGTGGGTAAGACCCACTTCATCAGATGAGTCTGGAATGCAAGTCGTATTTTATTTACACTGCTTAGGTGTAACTGATGGTACGCCGTGTACAGAATCAGACCCCTAACAGCTGTTCACAGGGGCCCATGCACACAGCACAGCACCGCACCACATGGGGCTTTAAAGCAGCAGCAGGGACTGGCACAGGCTAGCGAAGGAAAGACCAGTGTGTGCAAGCAGGTGGTGCTGCAGGAAGACTTGGGCAATGAGTCTCAGAGCTTCAGCTGGCTCTGTGGGGCTAAAAGGAGCAGTGGAGACAAGGCTGAAAGCCAGTGAAGGGGGCAGATTGGCTGTGCCACAGCTGCCCTGTCCCAGCCAGCAAACTAAGGTTCCTGAACTCTCGTTTGATACTTTCAGCTCCTGCAGCTTTCACTGGAGCGAAAAGGAAACTCCAGCTGGGCAGCCACAGAGTGCGAGCTCTGTTACTTGAGCCCCAGCGCTCGTGTGTTACTTTCACAACCGTGGTGTGAGAGCGCAGGCGGGAGCAACACACCGCGAGGGGGCAGTGAAGTCTGCTCTGCTTCAAGGGACACTTGGCTTCATGTGGCAAGGCAGCTCGAACACAGATGCTTATGCATGTTGCCCCAGCGCTCGTGGCCTCACTGTGCAAGACGGCTCGGGACCAGTCACTCTGACGGTATTTGTACCATCGTTCTTCCCACTAGCAGCAGGCCAGGGCTTTGATTTCTGAAATGTCTGCAGTGTGTTTAGATTGGCGCAGTAACGGAGAGGGAGGAAGTGGGGTGGGAGGCTGCGAGCGACTTTCACACCCTGCACCTAATTGAATTTCCTTTGTACATGGGGCCATTTCACATGTCAACTGCACCACTCTCTCTGGAAGGGCAGCAGAACAGACATCCTTCATGACAGCTCAGCATCGACTGGCCCAGCCAGAACTCTTGGCAGGGGAGCAGTTCCTGACAGCTGAATGGTAGCTGCTTTTGAGCCCTCCGCAACAGTCTACGCAGATCCATTGATTCCAAGGCCAGAAGGGAGGGTTGTGATCATCTGTTCTGACTCCCTGGACAGCACAGGCCAGAGAAATTCTCCCAGACTCGCCCCAGAGCAGGACTTTTAGAACAACATTCACTTAGAGTTTAAAAATGTTCCGGGATGGAGAATCCAGCCCTGCTCCTTGGTAAATTGTACCAGTGGATGGTTACTCTCATTGGCGTTGTGATGGGTCTCATAGGCAGGGGAAGACCCTGCCACACCCAGCCCTGCCCAAGCTCCACCTGAGTCCCCAAGATCCGTCTCCCTCCCAGCCTGCTGTTGTGGTGCCAGAGGCTGGGGTGGGCAGGCAGGGAACTACACCACCTGTCCTGCACTGGGAGCTTCCCGGTGAGCGTCTGGGTCTCTGGAGCTCTGGGGCAAGCTGCAGCCAGCTGCACTGCCCACCGGCTCTCTGGAGCGCCAGTGCCCAATGGAGGCAGGCTGGGAGTGTGCTGTCTGGGGCAGCAGGCAATACCCTGGGGCAGGGGACAAGACCCAGTGGCCACATAGGTGGGGTGGGGAGATGGGCTGGACAGGGGCCAGCAGTGACCACAGTGGGGGCAGGGGAGGTTAAGCTCCAGTGGGCAAAAAGGGAAGGGGCCTGGGCCAGAAGAGATGGGACCAAGAATCAATCACTGTGGGAACCCCCCGGGAAACACAGCTGCTCAGTCATGGTTCCCCATGGAACAGGGACAAGTTGAGATCTAGTACTCAGCCAGGTTTCAGTGCCTTTATTGTGTGCTGCACTAATGCTTTACAGCTTTAGGCTTTTTAATCAAAATGGCATGTGGTACAGCAGCAGTCTAAGTATATTACATCAGCCCCATTATTTTTACCAACCAAACTTGTAATCGTCTCAAATAACCCTATCACGTTAGTTTGACAGGAGTGGTTTTCCTTAAGCCCACGCTAATCTGCACTAATTCCAGTGCCCTCTGCATGCCGAGTGGATCTGCAACTATGCCTGCAATTGCTGGGAAAGATGGCTGTACGTTTTCTGAAATGGGGCGGGGTTCAGTGAAAACTGAAGATTTTTTCCCATCAGTGTTTCCTACAATGCCTCACCCCTGTTTCCCGACCCTCAGAGTATCCTGGCATTTCTCCAAGCAGTGCTCGGCTGGGCTTCCCTGTGGAAGCTCCCCTGTGCTGCTCCTGGAGGGTCAGGGGAACTCCAGAGCAACGAAGCAGAAAACCTAATCCTTGTTTGCCACACAAAGGAGAGTCGGACAGTAAAAGCAACAGCAAAAAGCTACAAACTTGCAAACGTAGCTCCCCTCTGATGACTCCAAGGGGGTTTATTTAAATAGGGGGGTTTACATGGCAGGTGAGGGGCCTGGGCAGAGTCTCTCACCAGTGGAAGAAGTGAGGAGGCTCATCTGTTATTTAGGGGGTGCCGCCTCTGCTGTTGCAGGTAACGATTCTCCCACTGACTCAGCAATCATTTCCCCATAAGTCATGTGCTCTCGCTGGGGTCTGCGGGTCCTTCCTGCTCTCGGACGGAAGGCTGTGGTCACCAATGAGCAGTGAGTTCAGAGCTCACAGCGAGAAAATCCAGAAGCGAAACCCTTTTGACTCAGTAGCGTTTGTCACTTGGCTGCAGATGCAAAGGTTAGAGGGGGCCTGCAGCATAGCTGGTTCCTGCCGGGCCTGGCCTCTGGACTAACACAGGCTGTGGCCTGCACGCCCTGAATGTCTGAGGTCTGCCTCAGCACCAGGCTCCCGCTCCTCGTTGTTTGCCTGCACTGCGCAGGCTAGGACAGCTCTGTGCGCCGGGGAGAGCGTTTGCACCTGCAGGCTAGAAGAATCCAAGGGGAGGTAAGGGCAGCCTGATGTGGAGGGAATGGGCTTGTGGGAGAGAGATTTTACCCTCAGGATGTGGGGCCCTGGCTACGTTTGGTAGAGGAGTTTACTACAGAGTAATAAATCGGCTGGTGCCCTAGAGAGTGCGGCAGCTCCTAAGGCCAGTTTGGATTCTCCTCCAGAACCGTGGGACCCCACCCCACGAAGTGGGTGAAGTGTCTTGGGGGGAAGGAGGGGTGTATGGGCCCTGCTGGCTTCCCCTGCTCGGTTGTTGGCGTGTGCTTGTGACCATGACACAGCTGCTCTCAGCAGCTCTGCCCCTCGGGCTGATGCACACCCCTGTAGAAAATTCTGCTGCTGCGTCTTTTCTTTTGGTCTGGCTCTGGCAAATGAGCTGGGCCTTCTCTGCTCCGGCTCCTCCCTGGGCAGCCTCTGGTGCTCCTTGCTCAGACACAGCTTGAGGCACTTAGTTATAAGGGCCTGGCAAGAGGACACAGTTATGTTCCAGAGTTGTGGCCCACGTCCAGAGACAGGCACTCAGCTGGGTGCTGCTGTGTTCGGTAAGGGCCGGAGGTGGGTGGGGGAGCCCTGTTTGCTGTTTTGCTCCCCAAGCGATGGGATTTGAAGTTTGCACAGCCCTCTGAATGGGTTTCATCAGACAGCAAGAAGAGCAGAGTAGCTAATTAAGTCACTAGCACACCACAGGTGAGCTAGCGCACACACATGCCTGTTTGCACACTACATGCACATTTGCTTGCACTTGCTCACACACACAGTACATATATACACACGAACATAATAGACCCTCTTACATGCCACATGCATAAATGCACAAATACATACACACTCCAACAAGCACATAGTCAAATACGCTAGAGTGGGATAAACTAACCTATGAGTTCGTGAATGAATAGCAGCACATAAGAGCAGTCCCAAGCCAGCGGAAAGGGGAAGGCATCAGCCTCTAGCTCAGAGAGTCACTTCTAGCAATAGCAACGAAGGGTCCTGTGGCACCTTATAGACTAACAGAAAAGTTTTGAGCATGAGCTTTCGTGAGCACAGACTCACTTCATCAGGTGCATCAGATCAGTGAGTCTGTGCTCACGAAAGCTCATGCTCAAAACTTTTCTGTCCGTCTATAAGGTGCCACAGGACCCTTCGTTGCTGTTACAGATCCAGACTAACACGGCTACCCCTCCGATACTTGACTTCTAGCAATAGCATCCAGGGTCAGAACCCTGCAACCCTGTCATAATAGCAGGAGCATGTGAAATGTACTTTGTTGCAGGTGGGATTGGGTAAGCAAAGAAATCAGATAGCAGCAAAGTGCGAGAAAACACTGACTCTCTTGTCCATTTACTGGAAGTCACCTAGTCAAGAGATTTTTTTTTTGCACTTGTCTTTCCCGTGTGCATATAATACACTAGCTGACTTTTTGTTTTAATAGTGTGCAGAATCTCTCGCTCGTGGGATTTGCATAATCTAAACAAAAATGCAAGAAACAATGCGGGAGCAAATGCGGCTGGGAGTGGGTATTGGGTGGAATGGGAGCAGGATTAAAAGAAGAGTCTCACATAGAACATGTGCAAAAGCAACGAGGGGTCCTGTGGCACCTTATAGACTAACAGACGTGTGAGCATAAGCGTTCGTGGGCAAAGACCCGCTTCGTCAGATGAATGGATGGGCTTGGGAAGGGCTCTAAAGAGACAGTCAAAACGCTGCTAGAGCTAGTAGGCTGGTAGAGCTGGTTGAAATACTGAATTTCTCTTAACATTTCAAAAACTTTTTTCATTCCAAATCCAAACAAAATTTGCCAAGTGTCCCATGAAATGGCGATTCTGAATGCACTCTGCTTCACAAGCCTTTCTCCATGTGAAATTTCATCCACAGCAACATGCTTTCCTGAAAACTCAGCTGAGGCCAACATGGCACTTTATAGCAGAAAACTGTTGGGATGAGAAATTTCCAACCAGCTGTAACCCTTGGCCTGGGAGCTGCTCTGATATCAGCCTCTAGCTGAAAATAAACCCTCAGAGACAGACAGCTCTGCCCTAAACAGTACCTGGTGATGGCCTCCCTTCTGCAGTTGGCTTGGGGAGAAATACCCAGCTTCCCTCTGCCCCATGTGCCACACCTGACCTCTGCGATATTTATATTACAATTCATTTATTTGTTGATATGATTGTACAACGTCAGCAAGTTTTCAGTAGTAGTCTTCTGTGGTATTTTTGCATGGTTTTGTAAGTAGCTTTAGTGAAGTGTAACTTGGTGGTATGCAAAACAAATCTGACTCTTGAAAAGGGCACAGTCATCTGGACTGATTGAACGGCACTTTCCTGGAGACCTCAGATTACCTGAGGACCATGTTTCTCACCTGGTGGTGCAAGTACCCTTAGAGATGCGCAAGAGAAGTCTGGGGGCACTAACTGGGAGAGTCCAAAGTTTTAAACGAGAGCATCTGCTCAGGATGAAGGGGAGTTTCTATCTCGAGAGCTTTTTGGAGCTCTTTTCTAAGCTGGATGCCCACGGTGTGTAGCTGGGTTCTGCATTTGGCCAAACAAGCTCACCCACCCAACTTCTGTAGGTGAGACTGGAGTGTGGAAAACCTCCTGCAGCATTAGCAATAATTGTCCTTCTTCATGGACACTGTCCATGAGCACCTTAGGGTCTGGAAACGCTTCTCGGGACAAGAAGAGGGAGAGATGAATGGGGCAGTCTGTCAGGGTTGCTGTCTAAAGGGGGCCTTGCTCACACTATCCCAGTGCTGCTGATAACAGGATCTTCCAATGGCAAATTTACTTTGTAAAAGTAGACTTATGCAGAAATCGCCAGGAAGAGCAGTGGGGATTCAATCATGAACCTTGCAATGTTTGGTGCTTTTCCTAAAGCCCCAGTTCCTGGGGTCATGTGACAAAGGGAGAATCTCCACTTATAAGTAAGGAATGGGAGTAAGTTTCTAGCCCTCCTAGTTGCACAGAGAAGCCTGCAAAGGTGACTTAAGTCTGAGCACCACCTTTCTAATGTGCTGGGAGGTGCTCCCAGGCCTCGCCCTCTCCTCACCTCTTCCCGCTCACTTCCATCCCCTCTTCTCGCTCCTCCTCCTCCCTCCCAGCACCTCCTGCAGCCACTGCCCATGCAGGTGGGAGCACTGGGGGAAGAGAGGCAGTGATCTGCGGGGCTGCTGGAGGCAGATGGCACTGGGGTAGGTGCTGATGTGAGCTGCCAGCAGCTGCTAAGCCTGCCCCATTTTTTTTCCATGGATGCATCAGAGCTGGAGCAGCCAGCAGTGCCTGTGATGGAAGACTAGGCTTTGGTGACACTGGAAGCATGAACCAGGTTCTTCCACTACTGTCCAGAGCCCTGGGCCTCTAGAGCCAGGTCCCCTTGTGCCTAGAAGCAGAAGTATGCACAGGTTGCACCTCCCTGGTTCAGTGTGATTGGGACCTGATGGGTCCCGAACAGGAGAATTTGCTGGGTCAGGGAGGTCTGCTGCCAGGCAGCCCTGCACTCCCAGGGGCTTCCTTGACCCTGGCCCATGCTCCACAGGGCTCTAGCCCCAGCCGCCTGCTCTCTGGGGCTGCCACAGGGCTCTGATCTGCCTTGCACTGCTGCAGGACAGGTAGAGGGCTCTGACTGTGACCCCCGCCCATGCTGCCATGTGGTAAGAGGGGGGCTCTGGCTCCACGCCACTCCTGGCCCAGGTCCTGTGTCAGATACCAGCCTAGATCCCATGCTGGACACCAGTGTGTGGATGCCAGTCCCGGCCCCAGGACTCTTTGCTCCTGGAACATCTGTGGTCCTACGAGATCATAAGTTGTACTGGACAAGAGCGTCCTGGCTTTGGGAGGCGTATTTAATAAGAAATGGGACCTTGTTCTTTGCGTGGGCTTTGTGAGTCTCTCCTGGCAGTGAAGGACCTATGCCTGCAGGGAAGCCCCAAAAACTTGGGGCGAGGCTTCAGAAGACATGGTCTTTGTGGGACCAGGAGGAGGTAGAATAGTTCTCACACCTAGCTGGCTCCCTCAAGAGGCCTCTGAGTGTTCCCAGGCAGGGGCAAGTCCAGGCTGCTTGTAGGGCTCAAGTTGGCTTCCATGGAACAGGCCTATGGAGAGTTTGCTGCTTTCCTGTACCATGGTAGCTCCGTGCACTGGGGGGAGAGAGAGAAGCAAAAGCCAGTACGTATTTAGCCTGTAAAGTGCGCACTTTTCTAGACCGAGCTGAACAGTGTGAGCTCCAGTGCCTGGGGCAGCGAAGAGGAAGTGGAGACGGCTGTATTAACCATAGGAACTTGACAAGCACCTTAAAAATAGAACAGAGGAAAACAAGCGAGCCAGGGTCCCTCAGCACCTGTCATTGGTGTCAGCCCACGTGCTTCCTGGTTAACAACTCCAGAGGTGAAAGCATTCCCCTGCTGGTTTGTGTGGTCCCTTCCTTGGTGTCTGATTTGTGCCTGATTATCCTTCGGTGCAGCGTGTCCGGTTTGGCCAACGTACACGGCAGAGGGGCATTGCTGGCACATGCTGGCCTATATCGCGTTAGTAGACTTGAGCTGACTTGTTCCTACTACTGAAATGTGAGTACGGTATTTCTATTACAGTTCATTTATTTAATAATATGATGGTGCAAAGTCAGCAAGTTTGCAAGTTTTCAGTAGTAGTAATTTTTGTTTGTTTTTGACTCGGGTTCACAGATAAATACCCCTTTAAACTTCTGTCTTGGTCAGAGGGTTCCGTGCAGGCTGGTCCCCTGGCCGGCACTTCGGACGTGGTCCTTAGCTAGGAGCAGCTTGCAGGAATCCCGTGTGGGTTGCGGGTAGGCAGTGTCTCCAGTCCTTGAGCTATTCCCAAACACTCTCAGGATTACACCGTGCAATGCTGGTGTGTAAGCTGTGGGAGAGGGGCCCCTCCCACCTTGCCTGATCACGCTGCTCACAGGGCAGAGAGAGGTAGAGAAAGTGAAGTGTGCTGTGCCCCCCTTGGGGCGAACGCCAGTCTGAGTGCACGAAAGAGGTGAGTGCGTGTGTGGCAGGGCTCTCGAGAAATCGGAACAGGGCAGCACTGGGTGCTTGCAGGTAGTTCTGCTGTAGTTAGAGACCCTGTTCCACTCAGGGCTCGGGAGGGGCTCAGGTTTCACCACTTTTACTGGCTCTCAGAGCACTTCCCAGGCATGAGTAAGCCAAGCAATTTCCTCTCTCTGGGGGAATAGCATTGTCCCACTCTGTGCTGCTTGGGAAACTGAGGCATGAGACAGCCAAGTCACTCCCTCGACTACACCAAAGCACCACCCAGGCCGCACAGCGTGGGAGTGGGCTTATTAGAAATGGATCCCAGGGAGATTGTATGGTGCTTTTGACCCTCATTCTCTTTGTCTTGCCTCTGTCCCTGGAACAATGCAGGCAGCTGTCAGGGTTGGATGCTGCCCCACACCAATGCAGCATGCATCCAAAACTGTGCTAGCTGGGAGCATGCTGCTGCCCAGAGACTTGCAGGGTCGGCCTGTATGCAGAGCGCTAGGCTGGGTCCCAGCGTATGGAGCCAGAATTGATGGCCGGGGGGGACGGGATGGGTTTTGCAAACTGCCGATTTTGCTGGAAACATTTTATGAATTGAGCAGCCGCAAACTCTCAATGGGTCATGCACATGGATCTAGAGACCCCCCCCGGCCCTTCCGTCCTGCCTGGGGTCACTCCAGGGGCAACCCCACAGTGGCAATAAGACTTGGTTTGGTAGTAAGAGCAACACAAGCAAACAAAAGAGAAGAGCAACAAAAATGATTCAAGGTCTAGACAACGTGACCTGTGAGGGATGACTGGAAGAGCTGGGTTGTTGAAGCCTGGAAAAGAGAAGGCAGAGGGGGACATGAGAGCAGCTGTCAAGTACCAAAGAGAGTGCTGGAAGGAGGAGGGAGGAAAATTACTCTCCTTGGCCTCTGAGCATAGGATAAGAGGCAATGGGTTTAAACTGCAGCCAGGGAAGCTTAGGTTGGACGTTAGGAAAAGCTTCCTAGCCATCAGGGTGGTTAAGCACTGGAATAAATTGCCTGGGGGGCGGGGTGTGGACTCTCCATCACTGGAGATAACTAAGAGCAGGTTAGACAAACACCTGTCAGGGATGATCTAGTTGGTGCTGGTCATGAGTGAGTACAGGGGACTGGATTCGATGACCTCTCAAGGTCCTTTTCAGTTTTCTTGGGTGGAGCTCAACAAATTGAATCTCTCGGTGATGTTGGTCGGTCAGTCGGTCTGTCTGTCTGTTTTGCCCCCCTCCTCAGTCCAGCAGTGACTCAGTTCTCAATGCAGTAGCACTGTGAATTTGTTCTCCTCAGTGGGGTTGACCTGAGATGAGCGGTTTTGAACCTGTTGCTCTAACAATAATGAAACCGCCTAGGTGACGTACGTCGCTGCCTCCTGGGTTCCATGGCTGACTCTCTCTTTCTGCCCTCGGCCAGCGGGCTCTTAGCCCATCATATTTGAGTGACCAGTAACTAAGGCTCTCTCCTTCGCCCGAGTGCTACCGCCAAGTAGCTGCCTGCTGTTGTTTCTCTGATACTGACACTACTTGGCCTGTTATGTTTCCATGAAACATCTTCCGTGCGGTTAAATACAAACTGCCATAGATGAAGGTGCAAGGTCGTAGGACAGACGTTCTCAGCCTGGGTTTGCAGACTGTGTCAGGGACTGCAAGCAGGCTGCCTTCCTATACGGCTAAGTGGGAGCAGGATCGTAGTAGGGGACAAGCTGGGAACCTCTGACATGGGACACACCTTCCTTCTCCATGCCCTGCTGTACCATCGGGCTAGGAGGAGGCATACCCCTCGGTCCTGCTTGGCTATTGTGCCACTTAGACAGTCATCAGTGGAGCTGAACAAAAATCTGCATTTCCACTCTGTAGAGAAATCCACCATTGTGACATTTTTCACCTTGAAGAAGTCCAAGTTTTTGGCAGAGTGAACATTTTGGAAATGTCAAACCATTCTGGTTCAAGTCCGCCCGACGTTAAATCATGTGCACCTGCAGTCAGGTGACACATGGAGGGCCCCGCAGTGCCCCCCACCCTGGATTTCTGCCAGTGTTTGCTGGCCAGGCCCTCTCCATGTGCAGCAGCTCCTGGAGCTGGTGAGCTTATGGTTGTCAACTCTCCTGCCTTGACAGACCAGACAGCATTTGTGGCAAAGGCATCTGGCCTGGGTGAGTTGGCAAGCCCATGTGAGCAGCACACTGTGGTTGTGGGGAAAGGCAGCAGCACACAGCAGGAGAGGGGGCTTACAGAGTGGAGTGAACCTTGAAATTGTGCCCCCCCGCTCCCACGAGTTGCAGTCCTTTCTCCCCACAGAATGCATCTCCTGTTGCAGCGGGCGGCTCAGGCGGTGGGGTGAGCGCAGGTCTTTCGGGAGACGCAGGCTGCACCAGAAGCCCAAGGGAAAACAGAAGCACGGCATGGCATGAACACATCCTTCCCCTCCCACCCTCCCTCCAGTGTATTGCAGTACCAAAGACAGGCAGTGTCATGCTGAACCAACCCAAAATGGAATATTTTGTCTGGAATAAACTTTACCCATTTGGGGAAATTTTCCATTTTGCCAAGACTGAACTTTCGGTTGAAAAACTGTTTCACCCGCAGGTTCCGGCCCAGCGCTAATCTGGCATTATACCGCTCGGTGCTGTCACCAGGCTGCTGTGAGTGCGCCCACAGCCGGGTCCCACAGGCTTCCAAGTTGGCTGGGTCCAGGCAGAGTCCAGGATCTGTCGGACACGCTCCTTTGCTGAAACCTCTTGTCTGACACCTGTCTGAGAGGCTCTGCCACTCTGCTGCCCTAACCCCTGAACACCCACAGCGCCCCTCCAGTGAGTGATACATGCACCCTAGTGCTCCCCCAGGGCTGTGGGCACTCTGGCCTTTGGGCACAGTGGGCAGAAAAGCAAGGGGCACTGGCCTAGCAGAGGGATTCCCTAACCACAGAAACACGCCTTGTGGAGTGATTGAGAATTACGGATCTTGGGAAACTACAGAAGTCCTCAGCTGGCTCATCCCCTGGTCTAACCTCTCTTCACCTGGGCCTCTGCCTCACCAGCACTCCAGGTGGTCCGTCCCTCCTGCCCTCTTGCTCCTGCTCTGACCCCGTGGCATGGGCTGGCCTCTGCACAGAGCAGGAGCTCATCTCTGAGCTGTGTGCTGAAACCAAGAGGCAACAGACCCACCGGTCACACTTGCCTCTTCCCTCGACAGGCCCCTGTGTAGACACCCATTGTTCTACGGGCCAGGCTAAGAGCTGAGCGACGATCCTGGTGGTTGGTCCAGGCTGTGGTCTGGATGGATGTCTCTTAGTGCTCGTCCTGGGGTGAGGGGTGTCAGACCTTTCCTGGGCAGAACAGCTGGCGGTAGGGCAGCACAGCAGGCTGCCTTTGGAGGCTCCATGCATAGAGCCGGGCACTGTTCCTGCTCGGACACAGAGCACTTCCCCACCACTCACTGTCCTGGGACAGGCTGGCTGGCGCGTGGAGAAGCTGCCAGTTTAATTCCTGCTTTCTGCCCCCAGCCTGAGCCCGCTCATTCGTAAGAGAGGCGGACAGCACTTGGAGAAGCTGAGCGCACCGTGACCTTGTCATTATGGTTCTAGTGAGGCCCCTCAATCCCAACCTGAGACTCCCACGTTATCCAGTTCCTGGGCACCCCTTCCTCACCCATGCAGCTCTGCCACTGCTCCTCTGTCACGACCCACAGACTCCGCGCCGGTCCATTTCCCCCCACCCAGCTCCGTGTTGCCCCCCAGTCCAAACCCAGTCCTCTTCTTGCACACAGCTCTGCAGCATGGACTGCTAATCCCGGCCGTGGCCCTTCCGTGTAGTGATGGGAGGGTGGCAGCCGGGCCCGAGTGAGGGCGGTGGCGTGACTCAGCCAGATCTCCCTTCCTTCCTTTTCCACTTCTGTTTTTTCCGCCACTGAAGAGAACAATGAAGCTTCGGCACTAGGGGAAGCCAGCAGGTTCCTGGCCGGCTTCTCTCTTGGTGCCCTGCAAAGATCCTGACAGAGCACGAGAGGGGCTGTGCAGAAGATTGCCTTGTGGCTTCTGAGCTACTGGACTGCGGTCTGAAGCGGCAATGGCTGTCGTGTAGTTTCTCCACAAGTTGAAGTCTGCCCTAGCAGAGGCCTGAGTAGGCCAGACTGCCCACATGTACCTGCACATTGCAGGTCTGGCTGGCTGCAGGACACCGAGGCTTGGTGAGGTGGAAGCGTAGGTCATGGGGCAGAGGCAGGGGCAGGAGAGGATTCACCCCTCAAATCAAGTCACATCCCATCAGGAGCCCAAATCCAGGGTAAGAGAAGCACAAGCAGAGGCTGAAATAAGGCTCCTCTTCTGTTCAAAGTCAGCTTCAGAACGGACTCAGCTTCTGTTGTCTCTGTGGGGAGTGTGCTGCCCTGTGGGAGCATGAAAGAGGCTGTCTGCACACCTGGGTTCAATGCCCAGCTCTGACACTTGCTTCCTGGGCTGTTAATCCCCTTGGGTTTCTTCCTCCCACACACACATATAAAGCAGAGTGAACAATACTCACCTCAGGGATGGGCTGCTAATATGTTTAACATGGGGTTTCCACAGGAATGCCCCTCTCCACTGCCCCGGGGGAAATCTAGAGCCCGGTGGGTTCTGTCCATTTCTTCTCCCTCAGTCACGGGCAAGGCAGAGCCCTCTGGCAAACAGGCTTGAAGTAAGGGGCCCTGGCTGGAGATGTTTATTCCCCGCCTCTGAAGCTGCTTCTCTCTGGCCAGCTGCGGAGCTGCCTGTTGCTACTCCGGAATCCTCTGGGCTGTGTCTGCCTCCCAGCCCTGCTCCCAATTGCCAGTTGTCTGGACCAGCTGGCTAGGACGTCACTGCAGTAAATGTATCGGAGAGGGAGCCGCGTTAGTCTGTATCTTCGAGAACAACAAGAAGTCCTGTGGCGCCTTATAGACTAACAGATATTTTGGAGCATGAGCTTTCGTGGGCAAAGACCCACTTCATCAGATGCATGAGTGGGGGAGGGTGGTTTCAGAGGGGGATTTAAAGAGTTGGGTACTGGGTCTCTGCCCACAAAAGCTCATGCTCCAAAATATGTTAGTCTATAAGGTGCCACAAGACTTTTTGTTGTTCTCACTGCAGTAAATGGTGTCCTGTCCAGGAGAGCTGGCAAACCCTTCCGCCCCACTTGGAGCAGCCGGGGGGTGGGGGGTGAGCCTGGCGCTGGGTTATGTAGGGCACCAGCACTGGTAGGGACAGCCCTCTCGAAGGCTCGGGTCTGCGCTGCACTGTTAGTGTGAGAAGCCCTCGCTCTGGGGATGGAGAGGCAGCCATCAGGCCTTTCTAGGCAGGGGAACCTCACGCCCAACCTCCCCTTTAGTCTGGCTGGAGAACAGGGCGCTGTCAGAGCCAGTGTGACGGCTCTTCCACTAGCGCCCGGGAAGCCTCTGTGCGTGGAGGAAGGTGCTATGGAGGCGACATGCTCCGTTCTCTGCTTGGCCATCCTGCCATGGGGTGGCTGGCCCCTGTGGGGGAAGTCAGGGAGCAGCAAGCCCCTAACGGGCTCCACTGAAGTGTAAGAGCCCACCTGTGAGCTGCTAGCTGTCCAGGCGTCTGCCTGGCCGCTAAGTAGCTGAAGAGCACGGGGCCTGACGAATGGCTGCCAGAGCTCAGCTGGGGAGGGCTTGCTGTTGGGGGGCGGGGGGGAAGGGCTGCCCAGGAGCTGCGCTGCCAAGCCAAGGGGCCTAGGGAGGGAGCTCCCTGAGAGCTCCAGGAGCCCAGGCCTTGCAGACCGAGATTGACTTGCTTAGCTGGCGCCTGGGTAGTGCTGCTTAAAGACAGAGATGCTCAGTCGGGGGCAGAGTTCAATTCGTAACCACCCTGCTGATGACTCTGGGACTCCGGGAGAGTAAGGCTGGGTGTCCCTGGAGCGCCGCGTGGGGCAGCACGCCCCTTTTACACTTCCCCGTTGGGCTGGTCGCCCGGCAGACGAAAGGCCTCTCTCTGCCCTGAGAATGGGTGCAGCGTGGGCAGCAGGAGATCACTGCTGTGGCTCATTCAACCTTTAGGCTCTGCTGGGGCTGGAACTAGAGGGCGATTAGGGCTCGTGGACTCCCTGATGGAGGCTAAGGTCTCCTGGTAACATGGCGCTCAGCGTCCAGGGGGGCTGCATGTTTCTGTGGCATCTCCCTGTTTGCGCCCTTCTCGCTTCCACCCCTGGGCCCATCTGTTACCCCCCTCATCCGGCGGCTCCTCAGGCCATCTCTTGTCTTGCAGTCGAGACACAGGACGCAAGGCCATGCACGTGCTGAGTGAGAAGCTGCCACCCACACGCCCTGCTGTCCGAGAAGTGCTGAGAGAGACCCGCCTGCGCCCGGCCCATTCATGGAGAGCACAGGTGGGTGATCGCCTGTCGTTTCCCTGAAGGCGTGGGCTGAGGCACCAGGGGAAGGCGAGTTAGCCAAGTAGACAGCCCATCGCTTGTCAGCAGCGTGAGAGCCTGGGTGAGAACTAAGGAGAGGTGCCCGGCTGGGCTGTTGCTGGAGTGGGTAGCTCATAAGAGGAAAAAATATATGGCTAAGATGGAGGGCTGGCAGCCCAGGAAGGAGGCTGCTTGGGGAGCAGGGTGCTGGTCCTGTTTCACTTCCTTGCCATATACCTCAGTTTCCCCACGTGGAAGGCAGGGATGATCCCTACCTGCTTCTGTCCCAAGGGCAGACAAGGCCCAGGATGCATCTCTCAATGTACTGCACCATGCTCTACTGAGTAAAGTACTAAATCTCCCCCACCACAGCGGAGCCAGCCTCATCCCTTCCATTCATGAGCTGACCCATCTTCCGACTGAGGTCAGGAAACTCATCTGTTCACATTTTCCTTTCTGTGTACAATCCACAAATAGCTTCCTCCCCATTCACAATTCCACCAAGCCTACTCGCCTTCTACGAAGCTGCCCCAGGCACTCTGTCACTATTCATTCACCAGAAACCACAAAACACTTTCTGCTCTAAAAATTAGCAAAACCACCGCCGTCGTCATCTTAGGTGCCTTCCTCTTGTGGTGCTAAGACTGTGACATGTACACCTGCCAACTGCTCAGCCTGACAAAATCCACTCCCCACGCATAGCAGGGAATTTGGTAATTAAGTTAAGAATAAAGGAAATCCCAAGAGGATGACAAATTTGGGCCAGGTTGTGCATGGAACTGTTGGGAAGAAGGTGCAAATGCTGCTTGCTTTCAGGCTGGGATCGCCCCAGGTCCATGTCAGTGGAACTGGAAGCGTGCTCTGGCCCACATGAAGAGAATGAAACCTTTGACTTCTGAATGAGGGAATGTGTTGCAAACTCCCTTCTACATCTTGCTGGAGAGCAGTGGTTCTCAGCCTGTGGCCAGCGGGCTGCAGGCAGCTCAGTTTGCCGCAGATGCAGCCCAGCTCAGCTAAAGGCTGGGGGGAATGGAGGTAGGGTCAGCTGCTCCCCTGTGCGGGACTTGGAGTCTTGGCCCCACATGGCAGGCTTGGACCCCGAGGTCCCAGCTGCTATCTGGGTCCACACAGGGTGATCACGGTCTAGTCTGCCAAGTGCTATCTGGATCCATGCAGCAGGATTCGGGGTGCCAGCTCCCAGCCAGCCCCATGTGGCAGAGTTGGGGTCTAAGCTGCTGGCTGCTGTGTGCCTCCCAGTCCTGTGTGGCACGGTTGGAGTCCAGGTTGCCAGCTGCTGCCTGACTGCATGGCAAAGTCTGGAGTTGCAGCAGGGCCTGGGGATGGGAGACTGGGGGTTCCCTGTGGAACAGAGTTTGGGGTCAGGATCCCTGCCACCAGCCCCACGCCTGGCCCTCCACTCCTGGGCCCGCTCTGAGGAGGTGTCTCTGGGTGGAGGCCACTGAGCACAGGGGTTTCGTGGGGAGGACTCAGGTAGGGGTCCCAATGGTTCTCAGTCTGTGGCCTATGTTGTAAAGCTTTGTAGGTCGCATGTGCATCCCCCAGTGGTAAATAGGTTGAGAACCAAAGCACAAAGGCCCTTTGCAAAGAACTAAACAGTGCAAATCTGGACTCTTCCATTATTTGATGTCATTTTATTATTTTTAAATTAATTAATTTTTAAATTATTTTTCATTTGTTGTTATTATGTAATTGCTTAAATAGTTAGATCACTATTTTACATTAAAGTTTTATTATTTAATAATTATTTGAATTAATATTTTAAATTAGTTGATTTAGTATTATTATTTAATAATGATTTAGTTTATTATTTTTGAATTAATGAACCAATGAGCTTAATGAAGACAAAGGCAGGCTGCCTCCAGGGTCCAGGATTTTACAGCCATGGAAAGAAGTAACTTTAACTGGTTCATCTGAAGTTTATTTCCCTTCTTTCCAGGCCTGCCTTCTCCCAGCTCGCGAGAGGCTGAATCTAAATGCTAGTAACACTCTTGGCCCAATCTTCCTCCTGTGCTTAGCTGTTTTCTGAGTTGTTCCCTACAGATCCCACTCTATCACAGCCCTTAGTTCCCTGTGTGTTCGAGAGATGTGGCGGGGGGGGTGGGGTGGGATTCATTGCCACCCTGCAGCTCTTCTGTGTTTACAACTTGCCTGGGAAAAGGGGGCCCTCTGAAAGTCTGAGACCAGTGGGGATGGTGCCGGGCTGAGCACATCTGGCTGTAGGAGAGTGCTTCAGAAGGAACCTTCTTGGGAAGGCGACTGGGACCGTGAGGTGGTTCTTGTTTAAGAGCAGTAGGTGATTTGTGGTTATATGGCTTGGGGGCTGGGACAGGTGTCGTGGAATTGGGAGAGAGTGAGGGAGGGAAGGAGCTGGTTGTACCTTTGTGGTAATATGTGACAGGTTTCTAAACGTTGCTGGCTCCTGTGTGGTGGCTAAAAGGGTTTGTACTTCACTCGGTACAGTGGGGCTGTACGGTTGTACCTAGTGCTCAGGATTGGAGCAGGAGGGATTGTGACCTCTCGGGGAAGGGCAAGGTGGTTACGTGGGGGGTTGCCAGCAGTCAGCTCCATGGAGATGACAGCTCCAAGCCCCCATTTGATTAAGTTACCTCTCGCATTTTTAATTTATCAGGTGGGGGGTCACACCCAGAGTCTTGCTGTGTAAAAGGGGTCACCAATACAAGTTTGAAAATCGCTGCTTTAGGGCCTGCGCAGATGTAACCGCCCCCAGGTGGACTCGCGCCTGGTGCCTCTGGAGCCTCTACAGGTTGAACTAAAAGGCAGCTGCCTCTCAGCTAAGGGTGTAGAGGAAACTCAGTCCTTCTCTGTGTAGGTGGTCTAGGTGCCATTCCATGGGACAGTGAACCAGGAAGGTATGCCTGTCACTAGAGGTGTGGTGGCTACATTCGTACCTCCTGGAGATGGGCATAAGAGTAGAGTGGGGAGGACACAGTTCAGATTTCTGAAAGAATATTGTGCTCTGAAAAAACCTTCCTGACTCTCAGACCTCAGGTTCGTTAGCACCACCATTCTGACAAGGTTCCCTACAATGGATGCCAAGGTGAATGTGGGCTGAGCAACATTTTTTATCGTGTTCCACCCCACCCCTAAATTCTGAGCAATTATCAGGAGGACAATACTTCTGGTTCCTGGCCAGCTCCTCTGCTGGTGGTGATCAACACTGCTCCATTGAAGCTGATGCTCCCCTAGGATGAGAAGGAGCTTCTGTTCTTCGTGTAGAGATGGGCTGTTGCCAAATCGTAGTTTGTCTGCAGACTCCCAACGGTTCTTCGAAGAAGTTTTGTTGCACCAAAACCTCTGCATGGACCCTTTGCTTCCTATACTGCTGTATGGCCTAGGGAACTCACGGTGTGGATTTAGCAGCTTAGCTATCACAACCAGATCTGAACGCTTTGGCCTTAGTTTATTGAGCCCATCTCTGGGGCTCCCCAGTTCTGTAATCTCTGTAAAGTAGTGGAACTTTGGAGAACTTACCTCCTCCCCTAAACAAAGCTGGCACCTTGTGCCTGGGGAGCGTGCCAGTATCCCCCCAGGAACCGCCGAGCTCTGTGGGTTGCTCATCTCCTTTTCCTCTCATTGTGCTAGAGGTGGAATCAGACATTCTCCGCAGTGTGCATGCCCTCCTTCGGGAGCTCGATGGACACCACCACGCCTTCCAGAGTGAGAGAGGTAAGAGAAGCCCTCCCTCAGCTGCCCTGCACATTAGACTTGAGTCCAGGCCAGAGATTCCCCTGGAAGTTTGGTCAGTTGGGGTCAGAAGGCCCCAGGATATCTGTGTCCAAGCATTTTTCCACTGCCCTCACACTGAATCACGGGCAGGTGCTGTGCATCATTCTTATCTCCTTGTTGTATTCACTCGGCTTGCGAGGCTGGTCCCTAAAACTTTCACCCAGCTTGTGGTTATGAGCACCCATTTCTCCCATTAAAATCTTCTTAAGCCTGCAGCATAGCTACTCATCAAAAGCAGCCCTAGCCTGCCTCATGCACCCCCTTCAGCACTATTAATCTTCAGGGCTGGCTGATAAGACTGGGATACTGAGCATCAGAGATCATGAGTTTCCTTCCTAGCTATGTTGCTGATTCAATGACTCGAATGGCTATGTGCCTCAGTTTCCCCATCTGTAACGTGGAACAACCTTCTGTGTAAAGTGCTTCTGAGATGAGTGGAGCTATTTACAGGCCCCAGTTAAGGAGAATGGAAACCCTGCACTGACAGTCACACACCTGGATGCCAGAGCTTTGGCAGCCTGAATTAAATAGAAATAGTCTTACTGGGGATGCACAGAATGTGTCACTCTTAATTAACAGTATTTCTTATATGGAATGAATCCTCCATCTTTGCAAACTGTGAAAATGTGGATTTTAGCCTTATCACTATTATGCATGATCAGCTGTTAACATTTCAAACGCTGTGTACTGGGATAAGCAATCTGAATGCTCGATAAGCAATGAATCTGTGTAGGGATGTGATGGTAATGATAATTTCCCTCTGCCCAGCCATAGCCCCTTCCCTGCACAGATCTCAGTGGCTTTTTACCATGAAATCATTACACACCCCATCTCCTCTGGGAGGTGGACCTGTGTCCTCGTCACTGCTTTACACAAGGCGAAAATGAAGCTCAAAGCCAGGGCACCTTGTTCGCTGCAGGACCATGATAAAGAGTCAAAAATCAAGTCGAGGACTCAGGAGTCACCAGCTGTAGCCACTGAGCCGTGGGTCAACTTCTCACCCATTACTCTGTCAGTAACTGAGTCACCACAGCATGACAGAGTGGGGTATGGGAGCATTTTATTCCCCTGGTTCAGTTGCATGTGTTTCCTACTGTGCTGTAGTAACAGGAGGTGAGTGCCTCAGTTTCCCTTGGCACAACATCAGTGCATAGTGCTGAGCGGAGTTTCAGAGTGATGACTTCTTGCACGTAGGCAATGGGCCCCTCTGCTCTCTGTAACCCAGGCAACCAGGTGACACCTTTTCCCTTGGGAAACAGGACAAAAAAGGGAGGAGGGGCCTGGCTGGTTTGAATGCGAACTGGGCAGTTGAGCTGGGGACTCGTCTGACTGGAGAGAGAGGAAAGGAGGGAGGAGGGACAGGGCCCCGGCTCAGGGACCCCTCTAGGTACCCTCTCCTCAAGATGGATTGTACTGCCGGCTTCTGGTTTCTGTGTTGCCAAGTCCGTGTCCCTGTCACCTCATAACCCTCCTGTTCGCCCTGCGGCATGGGAGTCCCATCTGCCAGCGGATGGGGTGCAGGACCTGGGGACCCCCCACTGTGGCACTCATTTACTCCAGATTGTGCCAACAGGACGCAGAGTACCAGGACTCCCTGGCTAATCCTTGCCAGCCGCCTGGGAACTGAAGACTATGACAGCCTCCAAATGCCACTTTTGCTCTGTGTCCCTGGGCATCTGTCTGTTAGCATTTGCCATTCAGAACAGGGAAGAGGAGTTCTGCCACCAGGTAATACAGGGGGCTGACGTGCCCGGCTGCTCAGGAAGCGGCACAAAGGGAGCCATCGCATTTCAAGCTGGCAGTCTGAGCCAGCAGGGCCCAAACTGCCCAGTCCGGTGCCCAATTGGCTGCCTCCTTTTCTCGGAACTGAGCACATTCCTTCCTCTCCGCGGTGGAGACAGCAGGTCCAAGTGGGCAGCGTTGCAGCTGAGTCCAGCTGCCATTCTGCTTGGGTCAGCAAAGAGGAGTCCTGGGACACCTTACAGACCAACAGATTTACTGGAGTCACAGCCCAGGATCCCACTATGCACAAACTAGGAAGCAAAAACAGCCATCTTTGTCCCTGGAGTTTCCAGTCTACGGTCAGGCCTACACTAAAGAGGGAGGTCAAATTAAGATACACAGCTCCAGCTCCAGCTCTGTTAACTATATAGCTGGGTTCAATGAACCTTAATTTGAGCTTCCACACTGGCACCATGGCAGGAAGTCCACAGGAAACAACATTCCCGCTGACTTCTCTTACTCCTAACAAGGGGCCAGCATACCGCCGCTGACAGGCTTTCTGGTGAGTTCAATGTGGCACGTCCCTGCCAGGTGTGCTAAATCAAACTTCCGAAGCTCGACCAGGACAGGATCAACTTGTTGCCTCACAACCCTCGTGTTCTCCCTGCGGAATGGGAGTCCCATCTGCCTGCAGTAGTGAAGACGTGCCCTAAGTGTCTCCAACTCTCAGCCTTCTGCTTCGAGTCTCGTGACCTTTGTCCTTTTCTGTCACCCTTCGGATCTGGAGATGGCACGTCCCAGTGGCTGAGAAAAGGAGGAACATGGGTCCCAGGGTGGCATTAAGGCTCCAACAGCAGAAAGCAAACCAGAAGTACCCGCTATTTATCACTGGGTGGAAAAACCAGGCACTTAAAGAAAAAAAGAGATTTTCCGGCTGATTTTGATTGCTTGCCATCGATGGTCCCATCAGTGACGTGAGACTCTGCCCTGCCACCAGCTCTGACATGCTGCCATGGATCAGGCGATACTCAGAGATAGCACCTCTCACCTCTTGCCACTCGGAAATGTGAGCAGTGCTGAGTGTGGGAGGCTTCTCTCTGGTACAATGGCTTCCCATCACAGCGCGCGGGGAGGTGAGATCTGCTCATACACACACACCGCACTGCTTTAACTAAAGGGGGCACCAGTACAGCTCTCCCAGGTGGACACATCCCAGAATAAGCATCCACACAATGAGTTCCACCAGTATAATGATGGCAGTATAATTGTACCAGTACATTTATGCCAGTACGTTTCCCCGTGGGGGCCCTGTTCACCCTTCAGAGAATTTGCTGGTCATAGTTACAAGCTGTAACCTGGCAAAAATCCCTGGAGGAGACTTGGCTTATACCAGCAGAAACAACAGACTTCTGCAAAGAGAGGTCTGGAAGGGGCCTGGAGAGGTAAGGAAGTCCAGCCCCCTGTGTTGTGAATGCACCAAGAATGCATGGTCCCTAAGTCAGCAGTGGAGCCAGGTGAAGATTCCTGGCTGAGTTCTCCCCTAGCTATTAGGCAGCACTTCCTCTTTTGTCCTGCTTTCTGCAGAATGACCTTTCCCTTGTCTTTGGCCTCCCAGGGATGCTGCGCTGGACCTTGCACAAGAAAATTGATCGGAAGCCTCTCAACAGTGCCATCTTGGTGAAAATCCTCGTGAAAGAGCTGGAAAGGGTAAGAATGAACAGAAGAGCTCCCTGTCTGCCACTGGTGCTGGTACCAGTTTGGCCTGTGTGTGGCACACCCACCTGTCAGTGGTTTTGTGTGGCCTTCATTAGCATGGCCAGCTCTGTGCCTCCAGCTCCCCGCTTCCTGCTGCTATGGGAGCTGCCGGGAAAGCAGATCCCAGCTGTCTCTGGAACTCTGATGGAGCATGAAGACATTAACTGCACAGCTCAGTGCTTGGGATGGCCAAACCAGGTGAAGTGGGGACTGGAATTATTGTGGGAACTAATGCAATATTTTCTCGGCAGCCGGCGGGGGGTGGGAGATGGGGCAATCAGCCACCACTCCTCCTCTGGCCCAGACCCCGGTGCTGGGGAGAGAGGCACCTGGAGGCCTGGCTGGAGCCATATGGGGTAGGAAAAGTGCAGCTGGACACTGCAGGTGTGGAAAGGGAGCTGCTGTCCCTTAGGGCAGGAGCCGGCACCAGTTGTGGACAAGCTGTAGCCAGGGCAGGGAGCTGGGGAGGAGGCTGCTCTGGCTCCCCAGGGCAAGGGACACCTTTCTGCTGCAGCTTCCCTGCCTGCACCACCTCCTTCACTCATCAGGCACCCATGAGGCCAAGACAGGTGCCTGCGCCACCTTGCTCCTACCAGAACTCCCAGTGTCCCGCCAGCCCCACAGCTCAGGCCCCCCATTCTCACCAAGCTTCCACCACCTCTGCTATCTCACATATACCACAGGGGCTTCCCACAGCACAGTAATTTCCTGAGACAAGCTGATGGCAACGCCCCTCCCCCGCTCCGCTTGCCGTCTTGCTCGGAAAGCAGGGGCTTTGCAGGAAAAATGTCAGACTTGCTTTGGATTGGAAGTCAGTGTCCACGGGCTTGTTCTTCTACCAGCCCTAGTAAGGGTGTGCGGCTGGGACTGTGGTCACCGGCCTCGTTCCTCTCAGTTGGTGGCATTCTGTGAATGACACGATTTGGGGAAGCGCCATAAGTATGTCAGTGGGTGGGTGCAGATAACAATCCACCAGCTGCTTTCCAGTTGCTGTAGAGCCCCCAGGCCCATGGCCTTCCAGAGCTGGAGGAGGGCAGCAGTGGGAGTCACCCTCAGCCCCGTCACAGCTCACTACTGCTCCGCAGGTTTATCTCAGGGGCCTGATGTGTTTGGCCTCCCCTGGGCTCGGAAATGCCGTGCTATGCGTAATGGACAAGTGGCTGAATGGCTGGTAGCTTAGCATTAAGGTGCTGCAGAAGCTGTGTGACTTCTCCATGCCAGGGCCCACCCACGCCGAGACCACAGGCCTCCCTCACCCATCTGACCTAGAGATCACGGCCTCTCCCCACAAGCAAGCTGCTGATCAGATCGCAGACTGTGCAAGTTCTCCAAGCTATTGAGGGTGAAAAATCCCGGTATCTCACCCACTGGCTTCATCTTCTGGCCCAAGCCCCATCCCACATTCACAGCATACCCGATGTCCCAGCTGCTCTACACCCTCCTGCTCCCCTAGCGAGAGCCCTGCCTGCTGCCTGGAGCAGGAAAGCTGCTCTACGAGGCAGCTGTTATCCTCTCTCCTTGACTTACTCAGACACCTCACTCCTGCTCCCGCTTCAGGTCACCACCTGCCCACTCCTGCTAAAGTCTGGGGGCTAGATTCTCAGTGCCACCTCAGCCTTGTCTGCCCTGCGGTGGGTAGGTAAAGCAGTGCCACTCATCCCAGTGTGGGTGCACCTGTACAGCTCTGAAGTGGCCTTATACTGGTCTCGCTTATTTCTGGAGGGAAGGGACATGAGCTAGACCAGTGTACAGTACCTTGATATCCCACCCAAGGCACTGTACCACAATGTCTGCAATGCTAAAGCATGGCCCCGCTAACAGCCATAGCTGTACGGGCAATAACCCACGTGAGACACGTCGAGGGGCCTTACACAGCTGGAAATGCCCCCTGAGGTTTCTCTCCATGTTGGAGGTCCCCCAGCCAGCAAAGGGGGCCCAGCGTGTCAGGGATGTGAGTGGAGGCAGTGCTCAACAGGGGAGGGGCAGCGCAGGCCAGGCCCCAGAGTGTTCCCTGCAGTGGAGCAAGGCCATGGACCCCTTCTCTCTTGCCCTCCGGAGAGCCACGTGGGCAGAAGTTCCTTGCACCTGCTGGGCTGCCTGCACCCCCGCACCTGCACTCCCACTGTCCGGGTCCATGTGTTTCTCCCTGTAAACAGAGAGCTCAGATTTCCATGCCAGGGGCAGGTTGCAGTGACGCCGACATCTGATTGGCCAGTGCTGCAGGCTCTTAGGCTGCCTGGCTGACACTCGACGCCCTCTCTTTTGAGGGGGTTGGGGTCTAGCGCTCGGCTTATACAATTAAGGTCTGACGCGCAGACCACAAAGTGCCGTTTGGCAGAGTGACTGCAGCAGCCGCAGGCACCTTATCTCAATCATCAGAGTGATGCCAGCGAGCCCTCTCCCTTTTCAGGGCCTGGCTGTGCTTCCGTTCCCCTCCGCCAGCCATCTCTGAGTTGCTCCCCCAAGGCCGGGGCTGGCTGGCCAGGGAAAGAGCAGGCAGGCAAAGGCAACGAATGCAAAGGCGTGGAAATCTCTGAGCCGGGAAGGTGAGCCGCTCGGGCGTAACGTGCCAGGGGGCAGCAGGAGTTGCACGCCTGGCTGGCGAGGTGGCTGCAGCTGATTTTGTGTTCCTTGGCTGATGCGCAGTCGCGGCTCCTTCCAGGTTCTTGTGCTCTTTGCACGAGTGCTGCAGACCACAGCTACCAGGGCGCTCAGCAAGGAGCAACCTGGGCCTTTGTGTGTGGAAGGGCACAAGCCCCTGTTCTCTGAGGGCAGGGGAACTCCTGTAGCTGGCCCACAGCAGCAGGCTGGATTGCTGCTGGAGCCGCCTATTGCTCTGTCTCCCCAGGCCAGTAATGGACAACCTAGGCTCGTGAATGGGCCATGAGCGACCCTCCTCCATCTGAAAGGGCCTCAAGATTGTCGTAACCAGGGTGGTCTCCCGGGCTAGGTCAGTTTTGCTAACTGCACTAGTGTGCCCAGAGTTTGCAGGGGGTGCCGACTGAACCGTAGCAACATTGTGATTGGACGCAGAGGGAGTGCACAGCCCCCGTAGTCAATGGTGTGTGCAATCGGCGTGCACCACACTTCATGTGCCCCGCGTGTCACTTTAGTCAGGGGTACGAAAAACGTGACACGGATGGAAACCAGGAGAATCTGGCCACCCTGTGCATGAGCAATGGCAAACAAAACGTCTTGTGGGCCACACAGACAGCCCCGATGGGGCACATGTGGCCCTGGGGCTGCAGGTTGCCCACCACTGCCCTAAGCTAAGGTGTTACACGCACATAGAGCTCTAGAGTCTTGGAGCCTTTCTAGGGGAAATAAATGTCCTGGGTTTATTCTGAGAAATTTTCTCTTTTGACTGCCCCGGGGTTGTCAGCCCTCACATTGGCTATCTACGGCTCAGCGCCACAGTGGGGGCTGCAGTGGTGCGCACTGCGTTTCTGCTGCTCGGGAGTAACAACCAAAACATGCAGGATGTTTTCCATCAGTAAGGTTTCTCAATACCTTTTTTAAAGGTAAACCAAACTTTCCATGGGAGATACCCATTTCACATTAAATTGGGAGGGGAAAAAGGGTTGAAATGACAAAAAAAAGAGAGAAAAAAAGTGATTTGGTTTTCAGTTGCTGTAAACCATTGTTTTAAACCAGAAATTTGACACTGTAGCCATTTTGTACCTTTAAAAAAAAATCCTGGCCCCTCTGTTAGAAACACAGCTCTGCTCCCTTCCTGGAGAGCAAGCTCCTTGCAGATGTATTTGAACAAGCTGCCTGAGTCCTAAGGAGTCTTACAAACATAAAAAGTTCTGTCACTGGGCAGTTAAAAACCCTGTACTTGAAATCCCTTCCAACCACATAGGAGAGGCTGTCACGCACACCCTGTGTTTGTGTCTCAGATGTTACCCTACACTGAACCGAGCAGTGGTATGTTGGGGGCATCACACATCTCCTCTAATAAAAGAAACATTAATCTCCTCCTTCCAGCGACTAGAACCAAACTGCTGAGGATCAGTGTTATTCCAGGCTCAGAAGGTGGGCCAGTTTGATGCTTTAAAGGTTTGCCTGTGAAACTGACAGGCAAATGGGGAAAGTTATCTGAACTGAGAACCTGCCCCAAGCTGGCAGGCCTCTGAAATTCCTCCTTTGGGCCTCAAAAGAGCCCAGCGTGCTCAGCGTTTCTTTGGGGTTTTCTTCCTCTGTTGCAAACACCACTCAACTGCTTCACTAATCGGCAAGTGGTAGAGCAGCAGGAACTTTAGTTAACTGTTTGGCTTGGTTTTGCAGGCAGAAAGAGGAGATTATAGACATTACATCATCCCCCTGCTTCATACACTAATGTACACACTAATAAAGGTAAGAACTGCAGCTGGTATTTAACAATTCCGGGAAATTGAAAGCTGTGGGGCCTGATGCTGAGATCATTTACACCCAATTTATAGTAGAGTAGGTAGTGTGGTCTGCTGGGCATGTCTTGGTACGAGACACCAAAAAATTAGCTTCAATTTCTGGCTCTGCTATTAGGTGACTTTGAGCAAATAATTTCCCTCCTTCTGCCTGTTTTCTCTGGGGATAATCACCTTGACCTCCTTTGTAAAACACTTGGGCTACGTCTACACGTGCACCCAACTTCGAAATAGCTTATTTCGATGTTGCGACATCGAAATAGACTATTTCGATGAATAACGTCTACACGTCCTCCAGGGCTGGCAACGTTGATGTTCAACTTCGACGTTGCTCAGCCCAACATCGAAATAGGCACAGCGAGGGAACGTCTACACGCCAAAGTAGCACACATCGAAATAAGGGAGCCAGGCACAGCTGCAGACAGGGTCACGGGGCGGACTCAACAGCAAGTCGCTCCCTTAAAGGGCCCCTCCCAGACACACTTTCATTAAACAGTGCAAGATACACAGAGCCAACAACTAGTTGCAGACCCTGTATATGCAGCACGGACCCCCAGCTGCAGCAGCAGCAGCCAGAAGCCCTGGGCTAAGGGCTGCTGCCCACGGTGACCACAGAGCCCCGCAAGGGCTGGAGAGAGAGTATCTCTCAACCCCCCAGCTGATGGCCGCCATGGAGGACCCCGCTATTTCGATGTTGCGGGACGCGGATCGTCTACACGTCCCTACTTCGATGTTGAACGTCGAAGTAGGGCGCTATTCCCATCCCCTCATGGGGTTAGCGACTTCGACGTCTCGCCGCCTAACGTCGATTTCAACTTCGAAATAGCGCCCAACACGTGTAGACGTGACGGGCGCTATTTCGAAGTTACTGCCGCTACTTCGAAGTAGCGTGCACGTGTAGACGCAGCTTTGGAGGGCTGCAGATGATAAGCATTATATGAAAACTAGGTTATTACTAGAAGAAGTTAAAATCGGTAGAGCCCTGCAAATCTGCAGATATCCGCTTTATTTCCACGGGTATCTGCATCCATGGGTATAGCTGGGGATGTCCTTTGGTATCCGTGCAGGGCTCTGTGAATCAGGCCACCATTCAGTCAGCCATGTTAAACCTATTTCTGCTGCACAGATACACGTGTAACTACATAGAGTATTTTCAAAAATGTTGTCTGTGTAACATGGCTGGATCTTTTTTTTTTTTCGGTCAAGAGCCTCTACAGTTTGTGCATTTGAATTCTCAGCTTTAACAACACGGGATGTGAAATAAACAGGGCTTAAACAGGTCCCTTTGGGCCAGATTACTGAAGGTATTTAGATACAAAGGTATAAAAATACAAATAGGTACACAATGGAATTTTCTTATGGATGCAGGCATTTAAATGACTTTAGACATCTGGCCCCTGCAGCCTTGCAAGAGGGTATTTCCACATTTCTGCGGAGTCTCCATTACTTCCTCCAGTCTTAGGGTCAGAGTCAGGCCTATCGACCTCAGCTGGAGTTGCATCCATTGAAACCAAGGCTGAATTGCATCTGTAGCCTTGAGTCCTTGCATCCCTGGGCTCCTTGTTTCCCCCACAAGGATCTGAAGTTTAGGCCATTTGGTCTCAGGTAGGCTCTTGTTAACTGTTCCTTTTCCATGCCAGGCACCTTGCATTTCAGACGATCTCTATGAAAGAGTGTACGACTTCTGTAAAAAGCTACTCACCCTGCCGAAGCCGTACTGTACCATTGGTTTGGACTACGCCTTCCGGCTAAAGAGGGAAAGGATAGCACCAGGTTTGTGCAATTCATGGCATCTGCCCTGTGGCATGCAGGGGTACCTATGCAATGAGATGTCTTTGCTTTAGTACTTATCTAAGTCCCCAGAAGGGTGCTAGGTATGTTCTGTGCCTAGTGTCCTGGCCTGCCAATAAGGGGCTGGGGGCAGGGGGAAGGCAAAGGGGTCAGTTGCCCTGGGCCCAGCGTGTTAAAGGGACCCGGAACGCCAGCAGCTGCTACTTTGGCAGCAGCGGCAGCTGGCAGCTCCAGGCTCCTTTGAAACACCGTGGCAGCACTGAGCCGGCTGCCTGCGGCTGTACAGGGGCAGGGGGCGAGACAGTGCTGCGGTCTAGGGGGCTGTGTGTTATTTTTGTTTGAATGTCAGTGTAGACTGTTGAAGAGTTGGGAAGATGACACAGGTCTCCCAGAGTGCCACTTTAACCACAAGACCGCTTTCTCTTGGCAACAGCAGAATGGGCCTGTGATCTTCAGTGGAGTTTCTCCTTTGTCTTACCCCTTGTGCCACACCCCAGCAGCATGGGTGGAAAACATCACCATTTCTATATGGCAACATCTTGCACCAACTTTGTGTCGACAAAAATGACACAGGGTAGAATCCAGCCTGAAGAAACAGACAGGGTTGAATCAGATCCTTTCTCCTGTGTCTGCTTTCAAGTCCACCCCAAAGAAAATGAGGAGTCCTGTAGCACCTTAGAGACCAACAGATTTATTAGGGAATAAGCTTGCATGGGTAAAACCTGCTTCATCAGATGAACTGGAGTGGAAATGCAGAGACAGGTATAGATGTCAGAAAACTGCTGCAAAAGAAAGATGTTACCCTCCATTATAAATTAGGGGGAGCCATCAGGGTGACTGCAGCCATTTAGTGCAGCTGATGGGGGGATGTGAATATCCAGCCAGGGTAAGTTGTTTCCGTAGAGTGTGTACCAGTTTAGTTGTGTGTTAACTAGTTAGTTGTGAATTTGAAAGTGAGCTGCCCTTGTAATGGAGTTTTGAAGTCTTTTTGGAGAAGGGGGGCTGCTTTTAAATCCTCTACTGAACGTCCAGGGGGGGAACTAAAGGCAGCTGTCCTTCCACAAAAAACTTCAAACTTCAAACAGGGAAACGGCTGAAGTGCAGCTCATTGTAAATTTGAAACGATACAGTTAGGCCTCAATAAGGGTGTAAATTGGTTAACACAGTACAAACGAACGTGCCCTGGATGTACATTTACATTTCCCCCCTCAGCTCCACTGAATGGCCGCACCACCCTGACTGAGGATAGCACAATGGATAGCAATGTCTTTCTTCTTGTACCTGACCTTGTATTTCCACTGCAGTTCCTCTGATGAAGCGTTTTTTCCCACAAAAGCTCCCGCCCTAATAAATCCATTAATCTCTAGGGTGCTACAGGACTCCTCGTGGTTGGAACAGATTCCGACTAACATGGTCATCCCTCGGAGACATTAGCAAAGGACATGAAATACAGACAGTGTGTAGCTGGGGTCACTCCTAAGCAGAAGGTGTTTTCATGTGTTCCAGCAAAGCTGCGTTCAGGTTTTACTGTCTTCACTATGGGCTGCATTGAGCTGTGTGTTCGATTCTCTTCTCACATCTGCTTTACTGCCATGTGGCTCCATTGATTTAGCAACATTGCCCCTAACTCATGCCGGGGTAAGTGAGAGCAGGATCAGGCCACTTTCTTATTCTGGTGAGTTACTGTCTGTTCTCTGATTGCTGCATGTGCATATGTTTGTTTGTTAGGGGTGTTATACCAAAGAATGGTTATTTCTGAACAAAGTCTGAAGAGCGACCCATATCCTTATCAGGAAAGGTAAGTACTGCCTGTTCTAGGGCAGCTTGAAATGACATTTAACTCTGCAGCACAAACTTGCTTTTACTGTAGGCAGCAGTAATGTCAGAAATCTAACAGCACAGACCTGGAGCAAAACAGAAGCTCTACAAGTGGTGTTCCAGAGCAGAATACAGTAGAATTCAGTGGCATATCATGTTTACTAAAGCAAGCTCGGGGGCAGGAAACCAGTGCTGGGTTTTGTGTTTTCGATATTTTTGGGTGAGTGGCGGGGGCCAGGAGTAGGTAGTTTCCCCTAGGCAGGTATCAAAGCACAGGAAGTTTCTGCAGCAGCTCTCTTTAAACAAGTAGAATGATGCTGACCCAAAATATTCACTCCAGTCTGAGAGTGCAAATAATGACTATGAGCCACCTTCAACCCTTGGGTAAGAGGGTCTGGCGCCGTGGACCTCACTTGGGTTGTATCCATGTACACCGTGGTTGAACCTGGTCCAGGAGCAGACAGCTCTCCTCTTCTCTGAACCTGTCAGCAGGATTAGACCCAATATGGAAATAGACTCAGCCGTACCAGAAGAAGCTGATGGCTCACCAAGTCTAGTTCCTCGCTCCAGATGGGGAACGACATTGGCTTCTTCAGTGGGTTTTAATCCTTTCATTGTGCATGGTTACACTGTGGGACAAATTCCTTCCTGACGCTGGTTGACAGCATAAGCCCCGAAACACTAGATTGGCAGGCGTCACTTTGTCTTTTAGATGTGCAGTGGCATGCCTTCCCCGCCTTCCCCACCCTCCCCACCTTCACTGACTCCTGCCTTTCTGCAGACCCTGCTTTGACAGCTATAGCCATTTATCATATGCATCTGTTTTGTCACCTCTTCGTTTGCACAGAGTTTTCATGTTTGCAGATCCGGAGGTGCTCTCCAAATCCGTATGCAGTGCGCTCCTTGCTGAAGCCAAAGCTGCTCAGATGTATCAGAACCGCAGGTCGTGCATGTGCTATGTGATAGTACGTGCAGTTCAGGCTGCTCTGGGTGAGGCCTGTGATGTGCAGCGTTTGCAAAGGATCCTTCAGGTAATGAGTTAGACCCAACTTCATTTCACCATGCGTTTGATCTGTGTTTAAATGGGGCCAGGCCCTTGAAAGAGCTCCGCTTCCATTTAGGCAGCTCAGTGAACACGTTCTCAGAAGTCCTCAGCCCCCACGGGTACAAAAAGCAGATTTTGCCAGCATTGAGCAGCAGGTTGCTGTACAAGCAGGGCCAGTCCGCTTGTTTGATTTCATACCAGTGCACGTGTGGGCGTGGCCTACGGTATTTCAGTCACTTTGAGCGCTTCCTCTGTGCATCTGAAAGTCAAGTCAGTAGAGCTGTTCCAAAAACAAGGATATTTGCAAAATAAAAATTCGTTGGTGTCATTGGTTATATTTCCAGTGAAATTTCCCACATTGGACGTAAACCAAATACCCAAAATTCATTTTTTTTCTTACAGTTTTTGAAAACTGTCTTTGGGCAAAAAAAACCTTCACTTTTTAGCAAAAATGTTTGGTTTTCAGTTACCAGGTTTCCTGGAAAATCCAGATAACTGAGTCAAAGCCCACAGGTTTCCATGAAACTTTCTGTTTGAAATGAAAAGTCCCCCCTTTCTAATGAAAAGTCTGTCTCATCAGAACCGCTCTCCCAAGTAGCCTCTTCAAGGGAGCGCTGGGGACCAAGCACGACAAGTGTGTCTGGCTCAGGCTGGTTATTGGAGCTCAGCAAGTACTGTTTATCTGGAGTTCTGTGTCTAACATAAACCTGAAAAAAACTACAAGAAGTCCTGTGGCACCTTATCGACTAAGAAATTTTGGAGCATAAGCTTTTGTGGGCAAAGACCTGCTTCATCAGATGCATGAGTGGTGGCGGGGGGTGGGGCTCAGAGGAGGATTTAGAGAGGTGGGGTTTCAGTCAATGGGAGGGCCAGAGCTGACAAGGTCTATTCAGTCAGGGTGGATGTGGCCCATTATCAGCAGTTAATGTGGAGCTGTGAACATCAAGAGAGGCGAAAGCAAGTCAGTTCAGGCAGGGGGAACGTGACCCTGATCAGTAGCTAATAAACCTGAAGGTCTCTCACTTAGGTCATCACCATCCCTTACAAAGCCCCCTTGCACTGGGAGCTGTTCCCAGAGCTGGTTTGCGCTGCTGCAGAGCATCTTGCCCTCAGTAAGGCTTCCAGCATGAACTTCAGCAGCCTCTTTTGTGGTGGAGCGCACAGCTGGCTTAGAGCAGGACCAGAGCAATTAGTCTGTCTCCTTCCCCACTTGGCACCTTCTGCCATCATCTATGGTGCAGCCAGTGCTTGTGGTGTGTCCACATGGAGATGATAAACCAAAGCTGGCCCAGGGCTCTGGGAGCTCACACTCCGACACTGAACTTTTGCTGGGTAGACCGTTGGGCTTGGCCGGGAGCCCAAGGGGAATGCTCTCGGATCTCTAGCTGCAGCCCGTGCCTGGATGTCTGCACTGCTATTTTTAGCTCTGCAGCGTGAGCCTGGGTTAGCTAGGTTGGGCTCTGAGGCTCACTGCTATTGGTCTATTCTTGCTGTGCAGAGGTTCCCAGAGAGTGTCATGCTGCTGAATGGTCTTGATTATTTTATCAGCTGGAAAATGGTGGGTAGTGCTTCAGGCGAGCAAAATGTGGCGGTTATTTTTCAGTCTCCCATTCCCAGGCACCTTGTCCATGTGATTGATCTTCTGTTCACACCGTCTAGTTATTAACAGCGTTTCTCTGTGACAGACTAAGCCCACAGATGAGCTAGAGCAATGCTTCCAGCAAGTCGTGTCTGCGGTCGAGTGCACAGGAAGTGAGGTGAAAGCAGACCGTGTCCAGCACTCGGAGAGGCTGAAGAACATCTACAGTCTGGTGATGAGCTCCTCAGCAGTAGGTAAATACAGCGTGCGGCCCGAAAGCACAGGAGTCTGTCAGGGCTGGGAAATCCAATGAGGGAACATGTCTGGGAGCAGCTGTGGCTACCGACTCCAGGGCAATTTGAGCAGCTGAACTGAACTTTCCTGCATCGTAGTCGGGCATGTGCATCATTTCCAGACACTCAGGCAGCCCCTGGCCGGTGCCGTTCAAGGCTGTGGCCCTTCTAGTGTGGATGCAGTGATGGGGTATAATGCCATTGACACGGCTATAGAGTAACCCTCTTGGGGATAGGGGATAAGAGGTACCGGTATAAGGCACGTTCATACCAACAGGCTGGGTGTGAGATGTGCATGGGGCTCAGGGTTGCCAGGCGTCCAGTTTTTGACTGGCACAACCGGTGAAAAGGGACCCTGGTGGCTCCAGTTAGGACCACCAACCAGGCAATTAAACGTCTGGTTGTGGTGCTGGTGCAGTGGGGCTAAGGCTGGTTCCTGCCTGCCTGGTTTCTAGAAGTGACCAGCATTTTCCTCCTCTAGCTCCTAGGTGTAGGGGTGGACAGAGGGCTCTGTGTGCTACCCCAACCCTGGCTGCTGGCTCTGCAGCTCCCATTGGTCCAAAACCGTGGCCAGTAGGAGGTGTGGTGCTTGTGGGTGGAGACAGCACACAGAACTCCCCAGCCCCTGGGAGCCAGGGGGACAGTCCGTCCACTTTGGGAACCGTACAAAATAAGCCCTGCCCAGAGCCCGTACCCCAAACCCCCTCCCACACTCCCTCCCTCTGCTCCAGCCCTGACCCCCTGCACACAAACTCCATCCCACCCCACAGCCCTGAGCCTCCTCCTGCACTCAAACCTCTGCCCAGCCTGCAGCCCTCTGCTGCACCTCACACCCCTCATCCCTGGCCTCCGGCAGGAGCTCTGTTCCTCTCCCACACCTCAACCCTCTGCCGCAGCACAGCGAAAATGAGCAAACGCTGGGGGAGTCAGGGCAGGGGCAGGGGTGGAGCAAGTGTGTTCATACTGCATGGACATGTATTTGAATTGCAAGTGGTTAACTGGTCTGCACACATGGGGCTGCACTTCCAGTGTGTAGGCGATTCATGTTTCAGCCCCAATGCCATGGGAGGCTCTGCTGGGTCTGAAGCTTGATGGGACTGGCAAGAGGGCAGAGGACTGCTTTCGCTTTATGCACTGGGCTCTGAGATGGGTGGGACTGAGAAAAACCTGACCTTGAGCAAAGCATCGGAGGAATTTTCCAGGGGCTGCTCCCTAATGTTTAATGGGCAGTTTCTTTTCCTCTACCAAATTGCTGCTGGCTGCAGGTCAGGCTGGCTGCCTGCTAACTGAGTGCTTCCACTTCCCGCAGGGAGCAGCTCACCAGACGGGCTCCATGGCTGTCCTCTGCCCAACCCGCAGATCAGTTTCCATTTGTGGACTGAAGAAGACCAGCTCTGTAAGTGCCTTTTGCTGATGGAAATGAAATGCTGGCAGTGCCCAACAGCGTTCCTGCTAACTTCCTCCGTCCCCGGGTGGAATAAATTGTGTTATGTGCACCTTGGCATGTGCAGTTGTGCACCACCCATAGACACACACAGTCTGCGGTTGGCAGCTGTGGGTGCTCTGCTAATCAGCTGGGTGGCACCTGAAACTCTCCTGGGTGCCGCCCAAGTGCTCAGCTTACAGGGAACACAGGTGCCCAAGCCTGAGAAGCATTTGGAAAGAATGGGAATAGATATTTGTTCTGGTGGTTGGAGGCACATTTCGTTTCTGCTAGTTCCAAAGCAAGGGATCAGCAGCACAGTGCATTGGGTCAATGCACTCAGCTGTCCCCTCACGGTGTGCTGGGGGGTGAGCGGGCGGGCAGGGGGAGGCAACTTTGAGGGGAGCTGGGCTGACCAAGGGTGGCCAGCAAACAGTTCACTTACGGGGAGGGCTGCCGGGAGCGCAGAGGCTCGTGCAGGAGACTGGGGTCAGGGATAATGCAGAAGTGGGTCTGGCCGCCTAGGTGGGAGACCAGGCAGGGGATGCGGCCTGGGTAGGTGCAAGGTTGACCTGCTTTGATTGGTGCTGAACTCTACGTGTGAGCAGTAGAGGCGTTGTCAGGGAAAGGAACTGAAGTTCTGACACCTCTGGAGAGTCACCGATGCACCGGACGGGGGCTGGCCTGCACATGAGCGGAGACGCAGACGCAGAGGCGGTGCCCTGTGCCACGGCTGGGGTGGCCTTGCTCTAATTCTCGCAGGGAGGCAGAGGGCATTGGTCGCTGGTTTGACTGGCAGATTCTGTTTGGGAAAGGCCCACAAGCGCACCCGTGGGGAGAGGCGTGTGGGGGCCTGGGTCTGCAGTAGCAGGGACAGAGGCGGACTAGGACTGCAGAGCAGTGACATGCCTGGGTGGGGGTAGCTAGTGTGCTCCCTCTTGCCCAGAGCTTGCCTGTGCTGGGTGGGACTCCCCCCATTTCTTTGGCCTCTTCCATGATGGATGAACGCACACAGACTAGGTGTGCAAGGCAGAAGGGCAATGGGACTGGGGTTTGTCCTGTGGAATTTCCACAGGCAGAGGGACCAACATTCAGACCCGGTGGTCAGGCCCAAAGCCCACAGGAAAGACTCCACAGTTGTCGCTGGGCTTTGGATCCAGGCTGAAGTTGGCATCTAACTTGCCTGGCAAGCCTGCGCTCCTGCAGCTCCCACCGAGCTGTTCCAAGGCTGGGCCCCTCCTGTGCCCTGACCTTCCTCACTCACTGGCTTTCCTCCCTACCCCAGGGAAGGAGCTAGTGCTGTTTGTCCGCCCACTCTCCCACACCTGTGAGCAGGACTGCCTGAGCCAGGAGCTGGACAACTTCGAGATCCAGGACATCGTGTCTGACTGTGACTGCTGCGAGCAGACCCGCTTCTCTGTGCTCTCCAATGACAGCGGCATCGAGCGGGACCTGCCCACAGCTGGCGAGGAGCTGCTGCTGCCCGGGGCCACCGAGGCGGAGCATGCCAAGCTCCAGAGAAAGGGCGGCATTAAGAAAAGGGCATCCCCCCTGGAGAGCATGGCCTTGCTGCAGAACAGCTGCAGCGGCCCAGGGGCAAAGCAGACCGGGAAGCTGTACAGGAAGTCTGGCTGCAACATGGCTCCCCTGCCTCACCCCTGCAGACTGTACACTGCCCGGATTGTGGTTCTGGGGGATGACAGGGTCTTGGGGCGACTGGCCCAGGCCTATTACTCGCTGAGGTAACGAGAGGCTCCAGCCTGTTCTGAGGGGAGGTGCTTCCACGCAGGGGTTGGCTCGTCCCTGTCGCCCGAAGGAGTCAGCTGTGGCTGGCTTACAGCAAACGTAACTTTAATGTTTTGTTTGTTCCAAGGAAACGAGAAACCAGACGAGTTTACCTGACACCGAAGCTGAACCTGCAGTTCTATTACGTCCCTGTTGTGGAGGGGCGGCCAACCATCGGGTCCGCTGAGGTGAGCACTCACGCAGACAGGACGGTGCCCTCTTTGTCCTCACAGCCTTGGGCGGGGGCTGCCCGGGCATGGATGCAGCTGGTTGGAGTGTTTCTATGGGGCCTGCCAAGGTGCTGGAGGGGGAGGGTTTAAAATTTTGTGTCTAGCCTTTATGCCTCTGAGAAGACCTGGGAAATGGGACCCATTGCAGGGCTGTCAGGCTGAGTCTGCACGCAGACAACCTGAATCTATAGCTCAGGGCAGAGTATGAATGGCTCCATTTGTCCACATGAGGAACTGACTCTAAACCCAGTGGTGGTATTTAACATCTCAACAGGACCTGCTTTGTTGCTGGTCCTTTTAGCAGATGCATCCAGCTACCCTGGACCCGTAGAAGGTGCTTAGGCTCCTGCATAGAGCCTTTTCAGAGAAACACAGTGGTGTTTTCTCAGTCTGACTCCTAGTTCCAATCAAACACTAGGGCAGGGAGAGTGAACCTGGTTCCATCCAAGGAAGTGCTGTTTTTCCCATGAATGGTGCATGGGAGATCTTTCTATGACAATTGCTCCAAGCATTAGTAACCGAAGGCCAGATCCTGCAACGAGTCCCTTGCATCGCGTATTTGGGTCTGCACAGACTCCACTGACCTCAGTGCAGTCCCGCAAGGACTTTGAGGTCTTTACACGCAGAGGTCAGGGCAGCACCGGCGTCTAAATGAGGTTAGACATGGGACAGCCTGTGACAAGGAGGGCACCTTTTGGATGAGCACAAGGCAGCTGTGCTATTCTGGTCCCCACTGGAAACCCAGGAACAGCTCATGGCATCTGAATTTGCCTCTGAAATGGCAGTAGGCCCTGATGTCATGGGCACCTGCTACCGGTTAACTTAATGCACTGACTCAGAGGAGTTGTGTGGGTCTGTAGCTTCACCAAACCCAAGCCGTCCTGTAGGCCCTTAAAGACTAACCAATGGTTTATTAGGTAATGACCTTTGGTGGGTGGGTAAGACCCACTGCTTTGGATTTGGATCAGAGGGGAGGGAGGGAGGAGGAGGAGGAGGAGGAGTCACCTGTCACTAATAGGACCGGTGGAAGAAGTCAAGTAAGTGACGCGGGATGGCTGCCGTTCCTGCGAAATTCCCCTTGCAGGGTGCACAATAACTGAGATGTCCGTTAAGCCCTGGGTTAAATGTGTCAGACTTGCAAATGAATTCCCATTCAGATGCCTCCCTCTGTCATATGGGGGTAAAATCCTTTTGTAGGGCAATGGCAACTTTAAGATCCATTATTGAATGTCCAGGGAGGTTAGTGTTCCCCTACAGCTTTATATGTATTTCAGTTCCTGATGTCTGATTTATGTCCACTCATCCTTAGGCACACAGACTGTCCAGCTGGGCCAATGTCCATGGGATAGGGGAACTGCTGGCATACGATTGCATATATCACATTAGTGGATGTGTAGGTGTATGAGTCCCTGATGGTGTGGCTGATGTGGTTCAGTCCAGTGATGATATCTCTTGTATAGATACAGTAAACTCTTTCGTATCCATCTGCCCCGGCAATGGGAGGTTGATGGATATTCCAGAGTTCTAGATAATAGGGGGGTCTACCTAGCAATGCACAGCACTAAAGAAAAACAAGATTAGATATTAAGAAACAAACACAAATGTATGCAGAGTACTTTATTTACCAGCAACAGTAGTTTTGTACACTGGAAACATATACTGTGTTGGCTGTAGCTGTTTGTATTTACGCCGTACTTATGGAAAACGTAACTAACATTTACTGATGGATAAAACAGCAGTTATCTGAGAACTCCGGCCAATAGAATGCCAGAGATGAAAGAGTCTGCTGGATGTGTACAGAGCTGGGTTTGTTGCAGAGCTGGGTTTGTTGCAGGGCTAGGTTCCTGAGTCAGTGTTTCTGTGCTATGGTGTGTTGAGTATTTTCTTGATGTTGGGCGGCTGTCTGCTTTGGGTTTGGAAGTTGTGACTGCAGCATTAGTCGACATACCCAGAGCTGGCAATGATCTAGTTAGCTCAAAGCTAGCTCAAGTAACAATGGCAGCCAAGCCATGGCGGTATGGGCAGTGGCCACTCAGTGGTCCTGTGTGGGCAGAGCTAACCCACGCAGCTGTCCACGTCGGCTTGGCTTCACTGCTGCTGTTACCTGAGCTGGCTTTAATCCAGCAGATCAACACATGTTCAGGAATGTCTCCATGTGCTGCAGTGCAGACGTACCTTCAGTCGGGTATGAACCACATGTCCCTGCACCAGCTTTGCTTGCGCTGGTTCAGCTAAAATGTGTTGTTTAGATGAGCTTCAAAGCGGGCTCCAGAAGCAAGCTGGGGACAGTGGCGACACATTTGGTTTGCTGAAGCCACTGCATCCACGTTCCTATTTTTTTTAGCATCAGGCAAAGCTGGCCCATGTGGCTGCAGCCACGCCTCAGATTGCTGTGTAGATGCACACAGAGGAGGAGGTGGTTTGGCTGGTAGCAAGGCAGCATCCCATTTGCTTGGCTTCTGGTGTTTTTAAACATGTCCTGGAGGGATGTCATTCTGCGTATGACAAGCAGGTGCAAGGGGATGACTGTCCTGCACTGGGTGTTTCTCCTCCTGCAGGATCATCCAGCGTCTGGCCCGATGGAGCTCTGCGAGCTGGCTGTGTACCTGGGCCGAGCTGACCCTTGGTATGAGAGCAACATCAACACGCTGTGTCACATGATCCCCAAGCTGGCCACCATGGTACGAGGGGGAACCTTTCTTTCGTGTGCTGCTTGTGCTGTGTGTCAGCAACCCCAGCGGGTGAATGTCTGCCCAGCTCAGAGCCCCTTCTTGGTGTTTCTCTGAGTGTGGGACTTTCCTAGCCTCGTGGACAACACAGAGCAGCATGTGTTGGGGTGGGTGTCTGCATTTGTGCAGGTCTGCAGAGCTGGGGGTTGCCAAGATTTCATAATTTGCTCAGATTTGTCATCCACTTTATCTCTGGAACGACATTCCGAGGGCAGCTGTGCAGGGTAGTGGTGGGGAAGAGGCTCACATTACTCCCACTCGGTGGGTAGCCTCCATGCTCTGGAGAGGCTGGGCTGGACGGATGAAGGATGTCTCAGTGCTGGGGCACATCACTGCAGCATATTCTCTTTGACCAATCCAAGCATAGTAACTGGGAAACGAGACATTGGCTGAAGGAGCCTGACTCCAGAGGGGATGTGCAGCTCGTATTGCCTGGTTGAATCAAAACCCTGATGCAGGGGCAGTTGGGTGGGGTGGCAAAGGATGCAGACTCCATCCTCCCCCAGGGCTTACTCCGAGGGATCTCCAAGCAGACCCGGAGTGCTCTCAGTGGGCAAATGCCTTATGGGGGTTACTTACCAAAGAGGGGGAAGGGTCTGAGTGACCATTTCAGACGAGTGGCTGATGCTGATGCAACCTGTGCTTTCCATACAGCCCTCCTCCCTGAGCACGCACCCTGTGGCCGACCCATTCATTATGGATGTGATCGCTTACTACGTGCGCATGGGCCTCCAGCCGGTCTGTTTCCAGGTCTATGCTGTTAAGGTCAGTCTGTCGTCCTTTTACGTAACACCCCAGCAGTGGCCCCAAAGTCCGCTGGAGTTCACGTCCCAGATGTGGAGGAGGGTTTGCTGACCGAGCTGTGCAAAGCCCCAAATATTCCAGGGCTTTGTGCAAATATCAGCTGTCTTCTCTGTGGTCTCCACGCCCCCAGCTTTCCTCTGAGCTCTTGCATCTAGTGAGCCTCTGGATCTCCTAGGGAAGCTCAGTCACAGCCATTGGGCTCCATAGGGGTCACCTCAGGGCCCTGCAGAAGCGCTAATTCATGTGATTTTTGGCACAAAACAACACGTGGTCCCAGGTGCCTGTTTATCTGGGGCCAGGTTTGCTCATGAGGTGTGCGAGTTCCCTTGGTGCAGATTCTGTGATGAAACACAGACGTCAGGGCTGTTCCAGACTCTGCTTGATCACTGCAGGGTCTTGGGATTTCCTGGAACGTTTCATCGTCTCCGGCTGTCTTCTCTGAAGCGGAATCAGTGTGGCTTTGGGCACGGGAGGAAGGGAGCTGAGTCTCACTAATCTGTGTGTTAGTCTTCAAAGTGCCAACAGACTCCTTGTTAGTGTCAGACGCTCGAGCCTCATGTTGGATGGCTCATGATCTTTTAAATTATTTTCATGCCCCGGGTTTTCTCTGTCACGTTGCAGAGTCATGGCCAGGTGTGGGCCAAACCAAGGTGGGCCTGGGGCCTGGGATAACTGCAACCGCGGGGGCCCAGGGCACACCCCCAACGCTGCCGAAGGCCTCGCCCCACCCCACCCCATTCCCTCCCCCGAGCAACGCAGCCTGGGGAGTTATGGGGGTCTGGTGCAGTGGCAGCATGGTTCACCTCCCCCTCCACTCGCCACACGGGCGGCGGCAGTCAGAGACATGGCAGCCTGCTCTGCTCCACCCTCCCAGCCTGCTGCCCCTCGCTTCTCCGCAGCAGTGGAAAGCACAGCGCCCTGGGGCTGGGGCACTCTACTTCCTGCCCATGCTGAGCAGCATGCTCAGTGGGCCAGGAGGGCCGCATGGCAGAGCAGAGCAGAGCAGAGCAGGCTGCTGGGCCCCTCTGGTTCCCACTGCCCACACAGTGCACTGGGGACAGGGGAGAAACAGCTCCTGCTGCTGCTCATGGCACCAAGCCCCCATTACCTCCTGAGTCCCTCCTGTCCATAGAGGCAGCCACCATGAAGCCCCCAAAAGCACAGGACCTGGGGCAGTTGCCCTGATTCATCCTATGGATGAGACAGCTCTGGCCAGGGGACCCGCTGGGCATTTCAGTCAGCCGTGAGATGCCTTACACGGGAATTTCCATGCCTCAGAGACAATCAGCGCACCGGTGCAGGCCCTGGCGGGGCTTGTGTCAGAGCACACGCTTCAGTCGGGAGTGACGCCTGGTGGTGAGGCGCACAGCGTCACTGGCAGAATCCCCCTGGTTTGCATAATGACCAGTTCCGGACATGCTTTCTGCAAGTTGCTGAACTCCCTCATGCTGTGTTTTGGTGCTGGGATGTAGAATCAGGCAACCCTTGGGAGCTGTGCAGAATAAAATTTGCTCTCTGCGCCAAGGCTTGTGCAGATGTGCACCACCATAACCACACACACTAGTGGCTGTGGGTAGCTAGGCAGCACCTGCATTTCTCCTGGGTGGGCGCCCAAGCACTCAGCTTACAGGGAACACCACCTGGGAGGTTTTCTCAGACTCGCTGCAGGACCATCCAGAGGTTAGCTTGCCTCTGTGACAAAGCAGAAGGGCATGAAATCACTTTGTTCTTCCAGCTGTGCACATTGCCTCTGGCTGCTTGCTCCCCATATGATTGCACAGCCTCTTTGTGATATCACAACTGGTTGCTGCAAAGATGAATGTGATGTTCCAGACACTCACCCTGTGGGGACCAGACAGGAGCAGTTCCCAGAGAAGTTCTTTTCTTCTTTCAGATACTCTTCAGCAACGCAGCGCAGGAGCCAGCAGAGGACGTGTTCCTCACAGAGCTGAGCGCCCAGGTGCAAGATTGCAGAGCTCCCAAAGGTGTGTAGTGGGCTTCAGCATCTCCTCCCCCCACGTGAATTCCCCTTCCTTCATGCTCGCCTCTCTCTGCCCCTGATCTAATCACACTCACCTGCATCACTCCTGGGTCCTTCTATGCACGGGAACTGAGGCTCAAGGCCCCAGAGGGAGTCAATAAGCTAATGGCTGAGGAGGATTTCAGTTCATCAATATGTCTCCTTAGGAGATCGTGAGCTGGAAGTGGTGAGCTGCACTCTCCCCTGTCATGTCAGTGCACCCGTGGGAAGGTCTGAAATAGGGCTGTGCAGAATACCTGTTCATAGGCACTTCCCTACCGGCTCAGAAAATACACTGTATTGATGCTGAGATACAGCACCTCCCTGGTGCAGCTCAGGGTCAGGTTCCTGGATGCCCGTGGCTACAATTCCCCTGCAGGATGTAGCCTGTAAGAGTGATCCCTCAGATAATGGGCTCCCCATCTCTCTAGGGCTTTAGCGATTGTGGCTGATGCCCTGAATTGCTTGTGGAAACACATGGCTAGTTAGTGCAAAGCTTCTGGCCTGGGCACTATATGTTACTAGTAGCTGGAACTTCCAGGTGCTGCCATGAAAATATTTCCAGACCTGCAGGTTGGAATTTGAACCACGTAGAATTTATATTTTCCAGGTGTGTGGGTGGGAATTTGAAAAGGAAATTTGCAAAATGTTCTGCCTCCAAGTCTTGCTGGTAGGTTGGGCACTGGATATAAGAACAGGAAAGGAAGCCTGGCTCCTACAGCAATGTAGCCCAAGCCTGCTACTACTGGAGGCCTTGCAGACACAACGAAAGCTCTATGGCCCCAATGGGGATGCCTTTCTATTGCAGATGGATGCGTGCCCTGAATGTTGCCATTTGGGTGCTCACTTCCCATTGATTTCCCTTTTCCAGACCCTACACAAACAAGGAAGAAAACAACGCTGGAAGTCCCTGGGGCAGATCTTGCAGTAACATATAGAAAGGTGAGACTGGATTCTTTGTCCCATGGCCTTGCTGGACATGGGGCTCCTGTGGGTGGCTCTGGGAACTCTTTCTATGCAGGGGCTCTCAGGCAGGTTGCTGTGCTAAGGGGAAGCTGCCTTTACTCTTGCTGAGGAGAACGTAGCTGCGCTCCTTTCAGCACATGCATTGCTTAAGGGCAGAACATGCCAGGACGTCATGTTACCTGAAAAGAGATGTCAGCTCCTGTCTCAGCCTTAGTGGTAAAGAACCAGCTGTGCCTGGGACAGCTGACCCCTCCCTCTCCTGGGAAGCTTGCTTGGGAAGCACAAGACCCCTTCACTGGAAAGTCTAACAACCTATGGGGTTATCATTTTAATGGCTCCTCTTTTCTCAGTGCACAGCTCCAGAGGAGGGGCACTTCGCAATGAGCACCTCGATCACCTATTGAACACATTGTGACAAGTATCAAAGAGGGAGCCGTGTTAAGTCTGTAGCTTCGAGAACAACAAGAAGTCTTGTGGCACCTTATAGACTAACAGATCTTTTGGAGCATGAGCTTTCGTGGGTAAAGACCCACTTCATCAGATGCGTCTGACGAAGCGGGTCTTTGCCCATGAAAGCTCATGCTCCAAAATATCTGTTAGTCTATAAGGTGCCACAGAACTTCTTGTTGTTATTGAAGACATTGTTTTCTTTTGTTGGGAGTACCTGAGGGTTGACCATCTCCAGTTAGTGTGTTTGCAAGGGTGCGAAGCCCCTTCTGCATTAGCTCCTAAGCAGTGTTAAAATTACATGAGCTAATTTTTTTTCAGAACACACCTACTTTTCCCAGTCTTCTAGACAAAGCCTAAGAGCCCCATTCTGCCACCTTTATTTAGCGTGCACAGTGCTTTACTCAGCAGGCACTGTTGCTGAAAGCAGTGATATTGCTCTCCAAGCACAATGTTACTGAGCCTGGATAAGGGAGGCAGAATCTGCTGCTAAATACACAGATACATGTGCAAGCACAGGAATAAATTGCTTAGGGAGGTTGTGGAATCTCTGGCATTGGAGGTATTTAAGAGCAGGTTAGAGACACTTCAGTCAGGGATGGTCTAGATGGTGCTTGGTCCTGCCATAAGTGCCAGGGACTTACGCAGAAGACCTCTTGAGGACCCTTGTCATCCTACAGTTCCCTGTTCAGCCTGAGTAGCTTAGAATCTAGTTTTTTAATCTAAATCTTCATATTTATCATTCCCCATCTTTCCCCCCTCGGTGTAGCTGAGTTTTCCCCACTCCCAATATTAAGCTTTGTCTGTCATTCAGAGGGGCTGGCAGGGCGGCTTTCAAGATTTAAGGCTGGGCTGGGTGACCCTGTCTTGTCTCCTTATGAACAATGCAAATACTGTGGGTTTGAAAGGTCAGCTAGCCCAGCCATGTTATCAGCCCCAGAGGGTAGAAGTTCAGTGGGTGAAAAGTGGATCGGAACATGGAACAGAAGGACAGACAGACAGAGTGTGAAAGTAGGAGCAGGGGGTGAGGGAGGGGAGAGTGAGAAATCAAAGGCAAAACCCATCTAGCCTGCGCCCCTGTGCCCTGGGCACGCACGCCGCTGGTCTTAGTCAGGCCGAACACATTCACCACCAGGAAATGTAACTGAGAGACCTGAGCCTTTCGCGCAGGTTTTGCTGAGCAATCGGAAGAAGGAGGTGGATGTCCTGCTGAGAGCCACTGGCCTGGTGGTGAAAGCCATTCCCTCCAGTGAAGCTGAAGGTGAGGGTTCTCCTGTTTGCTGAGTTGCCAACTAGGCAGTGTCTGTGGGATTCCTGAACAGGACTTTGGAAAAGCCAAAGAAGACTCTGGGCTCCCGAGATTCCATCCCAGACTGCTCAGTGCGTGCTGTGGTCAGGCGTGGGAGCTGAGTCTGAGCTGCGTGTATAGCCATGGGCTGCAGATATGATCACTGCAGCTCATGGTCATGTGTCTGACTGCTGAGTCCCATATCCCACTTTTAATGAGCTCCTGGTAACTGAGGGTGCAACATGACTGCAGAATGGCCCCTGTTGTGTTCCTTTGTGCCACTATATCTCACCTTGTCTCCATCTGGCAGGTTTCCAAACTGAAAAGAGGGAGGAGGAAAGAGATGTCTCTGGGGGATAGACCTTCAGCTGGCGTCCTAGTGGCAAGAGAGCCCCCTGGGTTAACGTGGGATGGAGTCACAGCAAAGGCAGGCCTCTCAGCCTTAGGCAGTGCAAGGGGAAAGGACAGGAGTCACCTGTGTGGCTCTCTCTCCCAGGCCCCTTCAGGCTGATGCTAGGAGTGCACCCAAGTGTCTGCGGAGAGATGGTTATTCTACCTTGTGCCTTTGGGGCTGATGGGGGTCACACAAAGAAGGGGCAGCAGGAGGGGATCCCCAAAGACCTCACCCAGCGAAGGAAAGGGAAGCGGGTCCGACCTGCACTCTAGTCTCGCTCTAATGCCCCAGTTCTGTTGCAGATCTGATGTGCTTGAATGTCAATATTGCTGAAGTCGTCAAAACTTCCAACCTGTCGGGCAGGTCGTTTTCCGTAAGTAGCTGTGACCCCAGGGAGCGGTGATCCAGAATCATGAGCTGAGCGGTGTTGGCCCAGACCAAGGCTTGAATGAGAAGTCTCCCAGGAAATCCCAGCGCACTGCAGTGTGGGAGGAGGGAACAGCAGCCAAACTAGTTACCCCAACATGGTGCAAGGGTCCTATCCACCGTGCAGAACAAGGATGGATGTTAGAAAAGAAAGCTCCCATTGCTCTTTGTGACAGGTCCAGCTGGGAGGCAGGACAGGACTTAGGTTGCCTGACTCCGCAGGGGTACTGGCACTACTGCTTTGCAAACAGCCTATTATTACCTTGGAAGCTACTCACTGCAGGAAACAGTGTGCTTAGCAGAGTGGGCAGGACCAGGCCCTCTGGACTAAATGACTGATGCAGATGGAGAAACACAGTTTTACCTACTGCTACGGTTGTTGTGAGCAAGGAAGGAGCACGCCTCCCCCGGCTCCCCAGCAGGCTTGGCCAGCCTCTGCCACAACAGTGACACGGCTAGTTCTCGCTAGTTAAAAGCTAGCTGGGGACTGCGAGCCGCAATCACACCTGCAACTGCAGCCCAGATGTGGGCTGAGATGCTGGTCTGAAGGGCCACGTTTCTCTGTCGCTTTGTCCCATGCATGTCAGGCATCCTGGGTGAGAGTCTGTGACCCAGCCTAAGGGGAGTGGGACTCCAAGCCACCCCTGTGCCCTACCAAACCTGGGCTGCTCTGGGAACTTCAGTGTACTGCAGACAGCTCTAGGGGCCTGTCAAAGTTGTGGAACCCACCTGCATCTCCACTGAGTCACGCTGCAGGCCTGTCCCCACTCGCCCAGCAGGACTCCATGTTACACTGGGGCTTGCAAGAGTCCTCAGACAGCAGCTCTGCAGTACCTGTGTCAGGGGAAAACTTCCCACACTGGCAGAAAGGGGCTGGAGTGGGTGGTGGGAGATCTCACTGCAGGACTCTAACACTAGCCAGCCCTTGTAAGGCCTGTAGCCTTTTATTTTATTTAAGGCTCATTATACTGGGTTTGAGCTCTGGTGGCTCCAGTTTCAAGCTTAACAGAGTGGAAGTCACCTCTGCTACTTGCTTTCGAGTTAGTCCCTAGGAACACCTAAAGACCAAGGGTAGTTAGTGCCCACCTGGATATTCAGACCTGCACATAAGTGACAGCTACAGTTAGACTCACGTCCTTACCAGCAGTGTCGAGAACTGATGGATCCTCATGACTTGATCGCCAGTAGAGGGATGGCTCCTACTGGAGTCTGCCATAGGGAGGCCCATTTTCTGGCTCTGGGCACCCGCATTTTATAATATGACAGCTGCACTCAGCCCATGTCCATAAAGCTATCAAGCCTCTTTTTCCTTATTGGTCTGATGTCCCCTAGACCACTAAGGGGGCCTGATTTATACAGGCTGCATAGGCTGTCTTTATACCCAGTAGCACTGAAGCACAACCTGTGTCCTGCAGCTAATGCACAGGTTGAAGATAGAGGTGCCTTTACAGCATTTTTATTATTTAAAAGTAATCTTCTGGCTAATTTTTCACAATATTTCTACTTGGTGCCTCCTTCCCCATCATCTCGGGGCATCTGGTTATTCTTCAGTCACTTACTTATCTTAGCTCCAAAGTTAGCTAAGCTACAATCTTGCAGGCCTCAGAACCACAGGCCTTGTACTCTAACCCTGCTTACTTAGATACCTAATATATGGCTGTTCCCTCTAGGTACTGATCAATCCTATACTTCTGTAATCTGCAATTTACCTCTATTGAGCAAACTATGATTACACCTAGCATAACATACTAGTTAATCATAAGATCACACAATATATGAACAATATACTAAAATTATTGGCTGCAGGCTGCCCGCACCATGCTTCCCTGGTGACTGGCAAGGCTCTGGGCAGTGACTTTGGAGGCCTAATTTGGGACAACTAAAAAGGCTTGATTTTAAGAATTGTTGAGCATCCTGCATCTCTCACTGACTTCAGATGGGGCTGTGGGTGTTCAGTACCTGGGAAAATTCACCCCTTGGAGGAGCCTCAAGTTGGGCATCCAGATCACTGGCTGCTTTTGAAAATACTGGCCAGTTTGTGCTGGGGAAAATAAAAGGAAGGCGCCAGTTGCCTCTTTATTCCAGCAGTCACGTCTTGTGGTCTACAGTTCGAAAATAGACGTGCAAAGCTGAAGAAGGGAGGTGAGAAACTCAGCTGAGCTTTTCTCCCCTGTTGTTCCAGTCAGCAATAAACAAAATCAGAACACACGAGATCAAAATCCAGAGCATGGAACGAAGGACTTTCAACCTGTGCCTGGACAAGGACTTCAGAAGGACGTACACAAATGTAGTCAGGTAAGGCCATTTTATTACATGGCTTGTAGCAAGCAACGAACAATTGAATTCAAGTTAGACTCCCCCAGAAACACCCAATGTCTTCAGTGCTGCAACAGAGGTAATGTTGGCTAGGTCTGGAAGTTAGGGGTTCTAGTCCTGCCTCTGCTGCTAGTGCAGTAAAACGTTTAGGCTGAGTCACATCGCCTCCCTGTGCCTGCTATTGCCAGTAGAAAATTAAGTCAAGTATATCAACCTTCCTTCATAAAACATTTTGGCCATTTCTACACCTGCCACGTTCTCTGAAAGTGGCATGTTAATAAAAGGCCCAAAATACCTTAATGAGGTGTGGGGAATTTTTCAGAGAAAGTGGCATGTGTAGAAATGACCTTTGAGAGCTTTACATGAAAAACACAATGCAAATTATTTTACCATAGACTGTGAAAGATAAAAGAGAGTGGTTAAAGCCCAGGACTGGTCTCAAGGACATCCAGCTGCTTTTTCAGCACTGCCACAAACTTCCCCAGTGTCCCATCTTCCCACTTGTAAGGTGCTGGTGCCCCCTCTCCCACATCCCATAGGTAGGGGTTCATTAATGCTTGTCAGAGACAAGGTGGGGAAGCTAATATCTTGTAGCATCTTCTATGGGTAAAAGAGACAAGCTTTCAAGCTCCGCAGAGATCTTCTTTGAGATTCATGGATGGAAACCACTTTCCAGGTGTGTCTTTGCACATGACACACTAGATATTGATACAAGTCTTCATTTCCCACTTGAACCCCTTGTATGTTTGCTGGTAAATAGCTGTTTGAGTTCTACCCCAGCAGTGGTTGCATTTCTGTGGTGGTGGAAATGATTCTTCTTTACTTCTGCAAAGTGAGTTTGTATCCTTCAGCATAAAAGGCACTGTAGAAATCTGAAGGTGGGAGTAGGTGGTCTGTGTGAGCAGCTTTGATACTATAGCAGCAAAACAGGATTTTTTTTCAAGTTTTTGTGCAGATTGAATTTATATTTTAAGAGCCACCACAAATACGTACTATATATCAAGTCACATGCATCTCCCACAACCATCTGCAGGGATTGGACCCTGGGACTCTCCGCACAAAATACAAGCTCCCATTAAAGTTGAGGTGGTTGAAAAATGTCAAAAGTCAAAATTATTTGATGAAGAAAGGGGAAGCAGCAGCAATTGGCTGTCTAGGCAGAGATCAGCCGCTTGGAGGAGATGTCCTCACACACTACACCAGTGTATTATGCATGTTCACACAACTGTGCACATAAACCCTGCATTTGAATAGGCAGCTTCGACTGCCAGATGTACAAGCATGTATGCTGGTGTCAGTCCGTGGAGGTGGCAGCTGATGTGCAAACAGCCCAGCTTGGGTGTTACTGAAATTTCTGCTTTGCCTGGTTTCTAGCTGCCCTGCTCTTTTGCCCTCCCCTCCTTTTTCCTCTCTCCCTCATCACACACAGCCATCAGCAAGGCTGATTCTTGTGCTATCTGTTCCTCTGCTGGAGAGGGTTTTAAGGGACATGACTTCCAGGAAAGCTGTTAGTTTGTGATTCTTGGTTTCCCATCAAGGGAACAGTCAGGGGTAAGGGCCAGGTTACTGGTCAGTAAAATGTCCGGTAGGTGGGATGAGCTTTCCTCCATGCTTGACGGAAGGGAATTCCCAGGCAACAGCCAAAGGCCACTGAAGACAATCTGCTGCCCGAGGTAAAAGCCGAGTGTGCCACCATCTCCTCCCTGTAAGCCAAGGGAAGTAGATTTGCCTGGCTGCCCCTCTGTGACGGGGGATGGCTGAGCCAAATCTTGCAACCTGGCATTCTCAGTCACAATCCCACTCTAATTCGGCCTGGTTGCCCCTCCCTCATAATGGAGGGGCGAGAGGTCCAACTTGGGCAGTGGAGACGGCTGCCCAGAAATCCACTGCCCCAGGCAACTCCCTAGCTCAGCTCTAGCCAGTGGGTTCTGGCAGCACGGTAACCTGAAAGGTCTGGGGCCAAAAAGGTGAAAAAGACTCAGCAACAGTTTCTGACAGAGCTCACTAGGGGCAATACTGTGTGAAGCTCGCAGGTCAGGCAAGTGTGTGCTGTGCGAACCATTTACAGAGAGGAGAAGTCAGAGAGGGTGTGAAAAGTGCAGTTCACAGATGGTGTTTTTCCCCAGGGTCAAAGCTTGGTCTTACGGGGAGGGACGGGGGCGAGAGGCACTGCTGCTGATGTCTTCTGGCTGAAGTGTGAAACACAGGCTCTTATTCCTTGTTACCTCCATAAAGGTCCCAGGGCATTTGTGCAAAGAGCCGGGCATTAGCTTTGGTGTCCGTGCAGAAGTCTCGTCTGAGGGAAGGGCTACTCTAGAAAAGAAATCTGACCTAAGAAAAGCAACTTCAGCTGCAAGTTGACCTACATGAGTTCAAATGTCTGATGTGGCCCCACGACAGGAGGAACTCTCCCATCGACTTCCCTTACTACCATGGTCAACAGAGGCACCTTCAGGGTTCGATTTAGGGTGTTCCTCCTAGGCATGCTGAAATGAATCCCAGAAGATCAACCACAGCAGCGACCATCTTCCTCCTAGTGTAGAGACACCTGGAATAATGATTTTTTTTTTGGAGCATAAACTTTCATGGGCAAAGACCCCCTTTGTCAGATGCATGCATCTAATGAAGTGGGTCTTTGGCCATGAAAACTTATGCTCCAAAAGATCTGTTAGTCTATAAGGTGCCACAGGACGACTTGCTATTTTTTTGTGGATATCACCTAGCACAACTACCACTTTGATACCAGAATAATGACATTCCTCCAGCCACTACAAATTGAAACAGTGTGATCCTTCCTTTACTCCTGTCCTAAGCCTCCTGGGCAGTGTTGTGGGCACTATGAAAAGCAAATGACATGCATCAGCAGTGGCTGCCTGTCAGTGACTGAGAAGTGATGTGTTTATGTGTTAGACAGTCTCAAGTCTCAGCATTTGGTTCTGGGATTCGAACACCAGAAAGCTGGATGAAGGGATTTTGGCTGGAGTCAAAGGGGGGTTGGAAGGTAGAGTTTTGATCCAGGCCCATCTGTAGTTTAGACAGTTTGCAATCCCCTGAAGCAAATGAAAGCTGCCTAAGGCACTCTGTAAATCAAAGAAATAAAATAGTAATGGTGATGATAATGGTTAGATAATCTTTCTAACAAAAAACAGTCCAAGATTACAGACAGACAAAACATTTTAGTTCCACGGGTGAATCCAAAGCAACAGGTGAAGGCAGTGGAGTTATTCTGGATCTACGCAGGTGTAACTGAGATTGATACTTGGCTCAGGAGTCAGCATGTTTAGTAAAATTAATTTTCTTCTCTTGCAGCGTGGAGGTTTCTCCTTGCCTGGAACCCAGTTACTGCTTGCAAAAGACAAGGACAATGAGATTCAACCTGCATGAACCAGAGGATATGGGACTGGCCAAGTACATGCCCAAGTCTTTGCTGCTGCCCATCAACACATTTGCAGGCATCATCCAGTGAAAATAAGAAAAAAAATCCATACGTGAGGAGCTTTTAAGAATCCCTGGTTGGGCCACAATGGAACAAAGATGGAAGAACACACTAAAAATTCCACTCATAAAGCTACACTAGCACGACATGAGGGCTCAGGGAAGAATGTGCAAATCAGGCAAAGGGCTGTAATGCTGTGGCTGAGTCCTGAGCCAAGGAACAGAGCCTGGGAGATTGTGCAAATGAGGCTGGTCTGGGGAACTGAGCACAAGGGGAGGAGGTGGGCAGAAATCAGACTGTTATTCTCCTGTGTGTGTCAGCAACATAGCTTGTGGGGGATTCTTCTGGAGAAGGATCGGGGACAAGTTTGGTGCCTGCTTGTTGTAGGTGCGGCACAGGGAGCCATTACTATTATTTCATCTTACCGAAAGGCCTGAAATCCCTAACCTGGGATCAGGGCCGCTTGTGCAGGGTGCTGTACAGAGGTACCTGATGCCATGCATCCTGCTCCAAAGCAATGAATGGCAGCCCCCGGGGCAGACAGGCAATTGCCTCAAACGTTCACTCAGCAAAGACAAGTGAGGAAAATGTGATACGAGGCTCTGCCCAGCGCCCACCGAGGTCAGTGGGAAAACCTGCTGTGGCCGTCCCAGCTCGTGGCTTTGGCTAGGATCAAAGTTCCCACAGCAGCAGGTGCACACATCCCTCTCTTCGGTCCTGCTCCTTGCCCGCTGAGGTCATTTCAGATACCCTGGGTCAGATCTCATCCAAAATGCCCAGGGCAATGCGAACGAAGCTGCCCTTCAACCCTGAGAGAAATGTCATTAAACTTGAGTGAGACTCTGCGTCTGCTCCTAAAGGCCGGGTTCCTGCTCCCCCTCCCCTGCCCGTTCTCGGCTCCCCACACGGCAGTGCCAGTGTTGCTTTATCACAAGGATGCGAGGAACACCTACCCAAAGAGCCCATCCGTGGCTTCTCTACTTCCTCGTCCTTCAACGCCTTCCTGTTCGGTTTACAGGTTATGAGGGGTGCCTGAGAGCCCAGAGCAGTTTGCACATGGCAGTGTCGTGTAGCACAGTGCAGTGCAGCTAGGGCCAGGTTAATGTGCAGTTGTGAAAGGTCTCAAGTTGTGAAAGGTCTCATCCCTCAGATGTCCTGCTTGTAGCCCCAGCAGCCTGATGAAGGCGACCATAGGGGGCTGCAGAGTCAGTGCATCCCAGCTGAAGATGAAGCCAGCAAGTCTCCCACAGAGCTGCTGGTGGAACTTTAAGCTGCATCCCCAGCAGACTCCATACAGGAGAGTAGCAGGGAAAACACCCCCCACCCACGTGCCAGAGGTGACTCCCCACACCCATTGCCATGGAACAGCTGGGAAGTGATTTATGTCTGGCCCAATGGGAAACGTTCCTCTGACGAGGTTTGGGCAGGGGACGGGTTACTAAATTTAGCGCCTAAATGTGGAATCAGTATCCATCCAACCAAACTTTAGGTATCCCCGTGTGAAGTGCTGGGCTGTAGTGTTCAGGCCGGGCTCTTCAAACTAACCCCTTACAGACTGCCTTGGTCAAAGCCCAGAGATTCTGAGCACATTAGGATTCCTTGGGTAGTTAGCCCTGTGGACACTGGGGAACTTTGGGTTAAATTTTCCCCCATATTGGCTTTCAAGGGTAAGTCTCAACCTTCCTGGAGCGCCCCTCCCTTCCCTGCTCTGTGGTTTTTAAGATCAACAACCTTCTCCCCCCAGGCCCCACGCCTCCCCCCCCGACACACTGCAAGAGTTGTTCTCTTTTATTTTTTGGCTTAGCATATGGACTAAAATTATCATAGTAAAAACCGTTCCCTGAGGAGCTCCACTGAAATCCACTACCTGCTGGCAAATCACCTTGACAACTGATGGCAGGTGGGAGGCTCCCTGGCAACAGGAGAGCCTGCCAGTCCCCCAGATCACCCAATTACTACAAAAGGAAAATGTGCCTATGAGAATCTCACATACCATGGGGCATCCTTGCTTGTTGTGAGAGCCTCATGCCTTGGGCATGTATTGAGACAGTCACTGTACTGCCAAGTGACTCAAATACTTGAGAACCGTGATTTCAGAAAGAGATTCACTCCCTGGAGTGTCTTATTCCATATCTAAACAGCATGTATTGGACTTTTTCCTGCAGGGAGATAGCTCCAGTACCATGGAAAACAGGCCAAGCCCTGTCGTTGTCCTGTAATCACAGAGGTTGCAAAGACCATCCAAAAGTTTCAGCTAGGGAATCACCCTGACCCCTAGAGCACTGCACTTTCTTGTGTGATGACCTCATCAGAGATCCCAAAAGGAACTGATGTCTTTGTTATGCAAGAGACTTAACCCACCTCCTTCCAAGTTCAGCTAAGCTCAGCTCTCTCCCCCTCCCGACCCCCAGGAGACACAAGAGAAATGAAGCCAGAAATTTTCTGCAGCAGAACTTGCATTACTTCAATGTACACAGCAGTGTCCTTAACCTCAGTTTACGCAAGGCTTATTGTAAATTATTGACAAGCAAGAGCACAACACTTCTGTGGGCAAGAGAGGAATGTGCTCCTGGGAGACCCCATTAGTAAAGATGGAAAAACAAGTCAAGAAAGGCCAGGATGAAGCCAGCACTTCTCTTCCCATGAACTGCTATGTAGGGCAGTAACTGGAGAGGATGGCACACAGATCCTCACATGTCCTCCTGCGGGAGGGCAGGGGGGTTAACCTCACATGGTGCTCGAGGTGAGACCCTAGAGGTGTACGGTAGCTTTGGCTATGCACTGATATGTATAGGTATTAACTAGTTGTATATGATGTAGATAATTATAAATTATTTGTATAGGTGTACTAGATTATATCTATTGGAAAGTGCAATTGTTTTACTTATTAGATTAAATGACATTAGAAAACCAATGGGTCTGGCTAGAAAGACATTATTTATCCAAGTGGCCAAGTAAGTTTTGTTCTCTGTGTCTTTCTTCTGCCATCCCTACTGTGACACTGTATACCCCGCATTAGGGGATGGAATCCATGGCAAAGCAGTTGGCTCTTAGAGCAGTGACAGTATTGTAGAGGCAAGATTGCAGAAGCTTCCAGCTCCTCGGTTTTTCTTTAACACCAGGCATCTCCAATAAATCTCCAAAGCAGAGAGTGGTGGGAGAGTTGCTCTTGGTGTAATGGGGTGAATACCCCCAAACAGACATTGGAAGGGTCAATGGGAGCCCAAGAGCTAAGTTATGGCCCCTGGTGGCAGCTACAGGGTGTGTTGGGCTCAGTTAAGGCTGAGGCCCAGTGAGGAAGCAGTGCAGGGCTAACTGACAAAGAGGAAGGGTGTCAGGGCAGAAGAAGGAGAGATGCCTGGGGGCTGGAAATGATTGGGCCTGGGACACTCCTCTGGGAGAGAATTCTGCTAATATGCTAGAAGAACCCAGGAGTCGTAAATAAAGGGGCAGGTGCTGCACCTCTGAGAGGAGTGTTAATTTGGTACCAGAGCTGGGAAGGGGCTGGCAAAGGGATCTAGAGGCCAGACAAAGTATGAGGAAGTCTGGGGAAAGTGACAAGGGGTTGGAATGAGCAGACTTGGCTGAGAAGAGTGGCTGGATAAACAAGCGAAGAGGTAACATTTTCAAAAGTGCCTAAGTGACTTAGAAGCCTAATTTGCATTTTTATAAGTGTCTTAGGAGTCTATTGACCTTCAGTGTGATTCAGGCATTTAAGCCACTGAGGGCTACATCTGGATGGGCAATATTTTAAATGGGGGGTGCACTTCAACAATTGGGTTAGTTGTCAAGGGCTGCACTTGTCCATGGTATTACTGGAGGAGGTTTCGGGTCTGGGATGGAGGTTGGTTGCAGAAGGGAGCTTGGGGTAAGGGACTGGGGTGCAGGAGCGGGTTAGGGATCTGGGATGGAACTTGGGTGAAGGACGGGGTTTTGACCTGGGGCAGGGGACCAGGGTGCAGGTTCCAGAAGGGGGTACAGGTGGAGAGGGTACTGAGCTACAGGTGGGGTATAGGAGGTGGTGCAGGGTCCAGTAGGGGGTTTTGACCCAGAACAGGGGTGCAGGAGGGAATGCAGGGATTTGGGTTGTGACTGGGGTTAGGGGCTTGGGGTGCCAGGTCTGGGAGGGGGTTGTGATGTGAAGGAGAGGTGCAGGGTCTGGGAAGGGGTGTGGGTTGTAGAAGGGGAGGGAGGGGTTGGGATGCCAGAGGCAGGCATGCTCTGAAGGCACTCACATGGGGAAGCTCCCAGCCAGCAGCTCAGCAGGTTCCTTAGCCAGGGTGCTGCTTTCCCTGTTCCCCCACATGCTCAGAGTAGCTGCAGGGGCCCTGTGTACTGGTCTGAACTGACTGCTGTGAGGCACCTCTCCTCCCGCCCCCAGGGTTTCAGCATTCACATGGCCCTGGAACCAGATTTTCTGAGTGCTGAGTCGGGGTGGGGCAGGCAGAGAGAGGCTGAGGCTCCAGCAGGCTGGATCCAGCAGCTTGGTGGGCTGCATGTAGCCCACAGGTCGTATTTTGCCTAGCTCTGGGTTACCCTTTGCCTGGAAACCACAGCCCCTGCTTCCCCCCGCCAATGGTGATCATAGAGTACATAAACACGCACTCAATTCAAGGCCAGCCTGGAGCAGGTTACATGGTGACAAAGGCACGGATGACTGTTGCAAGGCTCACAGCAGAGAGGAATCGGAGCTATTGTGACTACTGATCTTCTAGTCATGTCCACTAAAGATGGTGGGAGGGGCAAATAGGGCAACTGCCCTGGGGCTCAATGATTTAAAAGGTCAGGGGCTCCCAGCTGCTGTTACTACTACTGCACCAGCAGCATGAGCCTGAGCCCTTCAAATTGCTGTCAAAGCTTTGAGGCTGCCTGGAAGAAACTAGCAGCAGCCCTGCCACTTCCCCCCTAGGCCCTGTCCCTGGGGGGCACAGAACTCTCTCCCCCCCCCCCGCCTCCACTAGGGGCCCAATGAGTATGTCAGCTCCACGGCTTCCCCTCTGTTGCCCAACTGCTGGACAGTGCACAGGAACAAATGGTTAACACACACACACTTGCAGAGATTTCCCTCCGTCTCCCCTGAATTGTCCTAACACCCATGGGAACAAACATGGCTTTGGAGATGTACTTTCTGTGTAAGGAACAGATACCACATGCTACAGATGGGAGGCCAATGGTTAAGTGCATTGTCATCTGTTCATCCTGAAGCGGGACGCTGGGTCCGAACAAGTTCAACGGATTCTTTCTGTGAGAGACTCCACGGACTGGCGAGAAGCTTGCCATGCAACGGTGAAAGACTCAGCCATTGACAAAGTGAAGAACTCGCTCGACACGTTCAAATAATTTGCATATGTGGTTGTCATATGCACCAGTGCAAATGGGCATCAAGTATTGAGTCATTTGGTACGTTACCAAAATGTCAGTGGCAGGCCAGTAGATGCATTTCTAGAAGTTCTTACTGGCTGCATCAGTGACAACCCACATTTTAGACCAGTTAAATGCTCATAAATCAGACCGCAAACAGATGGCTGCTTGTGAGTTTAATGGAGCTGTATGCTTCTATGGAAGACATACTAGAGTACAAACTTTGTTCCAATAAAAGTTTAACCATAATCTCTTGTATACACACTACAGAGGCCACCTACTCCAACTAGCACTAGTATGTGCTGCAGGCTCGTCAAAAGACATTTAAAAACCTATAAATGAATTCCTGTCATTCCTTCATTCTAGCTTGGCCAGAGACTGCCTGTTATACTCCTCTCTACCTGTTTAGAACATTATACCTGACACCGCTGCTGTGCATTAGCATCTTGGCTGGAGATGAAGACGAACCCTATTTGGCCTGGCTTCCAGGATGAGTCAGCATCTCCACACTGCATCCTGAAATGTGAGCAACCTATTCAGTAAGTAGAACAGATACATCAGTATTGTGATTTTCACTCCCCAACAGTGTAAATTCTGCTGCTGTCCCTCAGAACATTTTGTCTGGGATCTGTGTATTCCTTCTACTACTATTTCATAAAAACTGCAGAACAGATGTGGCTGGAAGGAAAAAAAACACAACAGCGAATTATTAAACCTCTTCCCCATAGAGCACCCAGCCCCAAAACAGCTTCTCTCTGGAGTGTGGCTAACACTCCAGCAGTCATATTAGAAGTTACACAAAGCAATAGAAAGTAGCATGTAGAACATTTTCACACTGGAAGTGGAGAACTCAAGCTTGCCCCATTTTCTATCAGCTCTGACATTCCATATGCAAACTAGACAACAGCAGAAATACATGTAGTCACTTTGCAGTCCCAGAACACGTTATAGCTGGAGAAATTTGGCATCTCAAAGCTTTATCCCTAGCAGTAGACTCCACAACTCTTTAAATAAATCAGTTGCATCGATGTTAAAAAAAAATCAATATTTAATACTCCCACTGAAATGATGTTCTACTTCCTCCTACTCAACCAGAACTCTCCTTTCTATTTCATGGAAACTGCTGAACTTGTTATGTATATACACCATCCACATCAGACAATTCCTGCATTCAACGGGGAAATTAAGAACATTAAACCAGAGGAGAGTAGGTGCTCAGACACTATATTGATGAGCCAGTAAAAGACTCCAAAAAGAACAGAAGCTACCCACAGCACAGACTCTCAAAATAAGGGAAACTATAAAGCCCTCTCCAGCTCACTCATGTCTGATGTTCTCCTGGGTTCAAATCTTTAAGTCAATGATAAACGACAGCGTGTGATTTTTTGTGAGGGTTTTTTTTTAAGGTGGCAACTCTTGGAGTTAGTTTTTGGTTCAAAACACCAGAGTGCTGAATTCCATAACACCTCACCTGGATGCTGGTCACATTTCAGTTTGGAGAGGCCACCCTTCTTTCTGTCTTAATTCCCTTTGTAATTTCAATGGGAAAGGCTACTCCTTATTTCCTGTCTTATGGTAGGTCTACTCTTCCAAATTAGGTCAAATTTACCAAGGTCGGCTTTTAGCATTTGATTTTATAAAGTCAAAGGTGCATGTTCCCACTAAGTACATTTGGTCAATGGAATGTGTCCCTACTACCATGGCAGCCATCAATTCTTGCAGCTCCAGCCACCCTTTTGAATTGTGGATTAGGCTCCCAATGCCTGAAGGGACAAAAACACTGTTGTAGATGGTTCTGGATACATGTCTTCAGCCTCTCATGATGCACTTACATCCTTTCTGCCTCCCTCCTCGAAAGCAACGGCAAACAATCATTTCGTGGCCTTTTCCCCCCGTTATCGACGAAGATGCCATAGCATGGACTCCGCTCATCTGAACACGGCTGTGGCAACCATTCCAAACACCTCATGCCTTATCCCGAGGTTTACCCAAAGTCTAGCCGGGAGCTGCTTGTGTGAGGAAGAATGCGAGCAGGCCAAGCACACAGCCGAGCAGGACTCCATTGAACGCCGCAGGTGGCCAGTGTTGGCAGCAGCTGGGCGTGTTGACACGGTGGCAGGCCGATTCTGGTCTCAGGAGACAACCACGGGTGGGTGGGACTGCACAGCTATGGGCCGAAGCCCGGTGGCTGGAAATCTCTCAGGTGCCTCAGGCCACTTTCATGGACCCGTGTGACTTGCTTTCCCCCGGCCCGGCAGCGCAGCAGTGCCCACCCGAGACCTGCTCCGGCGGCTGAGAAGCTCGCGGCAACAGCCCTCTGGACGCGGACACGGCCAGACTGCTGGGGGTGAGTGGGGAATCAGCTGGGAGTGGGTCAGGCTGCAGTGGGGCCCAGGCAAGCCCCATCCGCTCCAAAGGAGGGGCACTCTGGACACAGCAGCTCTGCCAGGCTGGGGTTCCCTCACTAGGCCTGCTGGGGTGTGGTAGGGGCGGGGGGAAGGGCAGTGAGGGGGTGAGTAGGGACCGGCCTGCTGGGGAGGCTGCAGTTCGCACTCCCCTCCAGCAGGGGCGCTGCGCTCTCCGCGCCCCTAGGCCGTCGGCCCCTCTAGCCCGCGGGCGCCAGGCTGCTCGGGGGTCGCTGGCCGTCTCCTAGCAACAGCGGCGGGTCCGGCGCTCGGCCTCACCCCGGTAGGCGCGGGCGGGGCGCGGGCGGCGGCGGCCCTCCCTCCGCAGGTGGCGTGTGCGCAGGGCGTGTCCGAACAGGCCCGCAGGGCGAGCCGCGCTCAGGTACGGGCGGGGGCGGGGTGGTCTCGGCGCCCGCGGCCTCCCCCGCCCGTGGGGCCCGGCAGAGCCGCTGCTCGGAGCCCGGGAGGGGCAGCGCTCCCCGGGGGCCCGGCGGGGATCTGGGGCCGGATGCGGAGGAGCATTTCCGGCGGGTGTGGGGCGCTGGTCAGGCCACACCGGGGTATTGCGTCCGGTGCTGGGCCCTGGAGCGCGTCCAGCGGGGGGCAGCCAAGGGGACGGGGGGGCTGGCGCACATGGCCCCCGGGCAGGGGCTGGGGCAGGGGCTGTCTAGTGCGCAGAGGGGAAGAGTGAGGGGCGGTTTGAGGGCAGCCTTCGGCTTCCCGAGGGGGCTCTGAAGGGGGCGCAGCGGCTGTTCTCGCGGCAGAGCGAGGAGCGACGGTGCGAAGTCGCAGGGCGGGCGGTGCGGGCTGGGTGTTGGGAAACGCGGCTTCCCCCGGCGGGCGGGGAGCGCTGGGCTGCGTGACCCGGAGAGGTGGCGGATTCTCCGTCCCGGGCGGTTTCTGAGTCCTGGCGGGACGAGGTCCTGGCTGGGAGGATTTAGTTGAGGTTGATTCTGCTCTGGGCAGGGGCTGGACTCAGTGAGCTCCTGAGGTCCCTTCCAGCTCTAGGGGTCTATGGTTCGTTGCCCCTGCAGAGCCGGGCCCAGAGACCACCGCAGTGGCCCTACCTGGGCTGAAAGCCGCCTTTGCACGGCAGCAGTGGGGGCTGCAAGCAGCCTGGGAGGTTCTCTAGTCCAGTCCCCACCATCATCAGGTACAGGCTGGTCCAGGATTGATTGGCCCCACCCAGTGTTTGTCCAGCTTGTTCTTAGGCACCTCCAAAGAGTTCACAGGTGCTCTAGGCAGCTTGACCAGGTCCCTCTTTGGGCCAGGTAGCCGATTAGGAAGAGGCTAGGCCATGTCAGCCATTAGGACAGGCTGTTAGGGACCCTGCCTGGGGCAGCCCATGAAAGGGGGTGTCATGAGCAGAGTGAAAGTGAGCCAGTGTGGCCTGGTGCACCCCGCTCGCTGGGGTATATGGCTGCAGGGTCCTGGGGCTTCCGGCAGGCAGCTGTGTGTAAGCAGCATGCAGGTGAATGAGGCCAGCTGGGGATGTGTCCCTCCCCCACTGTTCTGGGACTGCCCCAGCTCCAAGCCCCACCACACCCCAGCAAGGCCACAGGCTGAAGCTGTCCCCCACCCGGATTTGTGCAGGATGCTTTGCTCTTTCCCTTCCCGTTGGGAAAGGGAAAGTGCACAGTCTGCTGCGGCATTCTCTGCCCTCTGGCTTGCGATTGCAGAGGGTATATGAGCTGTGCACTTTGTTCTCACTCCCTGACAAAGACGGGAAGAGGAGAAGCCAGCTTCCCTGGTATACTTCTGCCCCCCCCACTCCCCACAACAGCCCTCTCCCTGGAGTCCCCCGTATCCCCAGCCCTCTGCCCTGATCCCCCTGGCCTGACTGTGGCACACAGACACCCAGCCCCTTGCCTTAAGTGCCCCACATCCCCAGCCCTCTGCCCTGAGCCCACCCCCACCCTGATTCCTTCATCCCCCTATCCACCACTCCCCTACCCCAAGGTCTCCCACATTCCCAAGCCCCTATCCTGACTCCTGCACCCTTCCCCCACAGCCATCTGCTTTGAGCCCCTACTCACCCCAACCTTGACTCCTGTACCCAATCACACACTTAGCCCCACCAGAGCAGGAAAGTGCAGGAGGTAAAAGTGTAGAGGGGGCACAGTGCAGGGGCTAGGTGCAGGAGGTAGAAGTGAAGGGGGCACAGTGCAGGGGTTAGGGGCATAGGGGGAGGGGCATGGGGCACAAATGAAGTGGGCATAGTGCAGAGGTTGGGGCACAAGAGGGAGGTGTAGGCACTGGGGCAAAGAGGGCACAGTGCAGAGGTTATGGATACAGAAGAGTGGTGCAAGGCTGCCCATGGGGGACCAGGGGCAATGAGGAGCACCAAACTGGAAATTTGCCCAGGGTGACTTTTCCCTAAGGTTGTTGCTGGTGACTCATGTTCCTGGTATCCAGCGGCAAGAGTCTTGGAGTCTCTCTTGTGCACACATCTGTATAACTCTTTGGTTAATGGAATTATTTCTGATTCACTGTGGTGTAAGTGTGACCAACTTCAAATCTTGGATCTCTGTCACACACACTCTGCCTTCTCTTCTCAGCATCATAAAAATATTGTGCAAATTGCTTACTCATGTGCATTCTTCTCACTTACTAGTACAGAGGCTTTGTGCCACGAATTTATCATTTTGAATTGGGAACTGCCCCTGTTAAACAAATAGTAAATACTAATGTAATCTGCTGGTCTCTGAAATCCAAGTTTTCCTTGTCCTACGGTATCATTCTGCTCTGCTAGCTGCTGTATGTGGACAATTTAAAACATTTCCAGATTAATCTAATCCCTAGAAGAGCTACATAAATATGTTGTTGGATCCCTCTTTTGGGAAAATTCAAGACTGTGTACAGTGAGGATTATCATAGCTATTACTTTGGCTATTACTAGGGTGTACCAAATTTAAGGTTCATTTTGGTTAATTTCCTAGTCATAGGATTTTAAGATTAGTCAGTTACACAATTTTAGATATAAACATCTGAAATTTCGTGGTGTGTAGCCATGGGGTCTGATGCAAAAGGTAATTGTGGAGGTCCAATGCTATTGTGTGTGTGCATGTGTTAGGTCATGAGATTGACGCTTTTGCATTGCCTTTAGAGCTGGCTTCTGAAGCCACAGAGATTTCTGCTGCTGTGGTAGGTACCGGCTGCTGAGTCTGATATACCACCAATAGCCATGCATGGGAAAAGGAAATTCTGTCCCTCTCCAGCTCTGCTGTGACTAGCAGTTGGAGCCTGGTAGGAGTCTGCAGCTGAGGCACCCGCCTTTCCTGTGTCTCCCCTCCAAAAGGTAAATTTCATGGAGAAGATTTGATGAGATGATCCATTACTCATTTTTACAGTTGTAGATTTGGAAGGGTCCTAGCCAGTGGGCAAGATAGTCAGGGATAGTCTTATGCACTGGGTGTCCCTAGCCTCTAACTGCCAGAAGTGGGGAGAAGATGAAGGGATGAATCATTCAGTGATTGTTCTGTTCTGTTCATTCCCTCTGAAGCACCTGGCATTGACCAGTGTTGGAAGATAGGATACTGGGTTACACAGACCATTGGTCTAGCCAAGTATGACTATTCTTATGTTCAGCCTTTTCATTTGGACTACTATCCCTAACATTTGTAACTCAAAGCCTTTATACTAGGATTTGAGGACTTCACTAACTCAGCCAGAGATTAGAGGTCTTTTACACTGGGGAGAGGTGTGTGGTGCAGGGGAAGCAGAGGCTTGAGGTTCTATAGTCTTCAATGTGCAAGAGGTTCGATTAGAACTAGATGATCGCAATGGTCTCTTTGGATCTTAAATTGCATGAGTTTAATGAAATGAGGAGTCCTGTGGCACCTTAAAGACAACAGATTTATTTGGAATAAGCTTTCTTGGGCAAAAACTCACTTTGTCAGATGCAACAATTCTGGTAAATCTAATCTTTGTATGAACTAACTTAATTTTTAAATATTTCAGTTTAAATACTCCAGAGCTTGGCATTTGAACTGCCAGGCTATAAGTAATAAAATATTTGACTTTAAGAAAAGTTTGTTTCTCTTCTAACGTATTATTTATGAAATACTCAAAAGAGTTTGTTTTTGTCTTATTCATTTTCAGGTCCCATTTGGTCAGCATGCAACTGAAGCCATGAGTACAAATAAACAGTGGGATGTTAACAAAGCGCTGGCTGTTGCCAGCCTCTTCCATTTTCTTTACAGCGCAGGAAACTCTTGTGTAATTCCATTTTTAACTCTTTACTTCCGGCAACTGGGATTGACTGCCCCTTTAGTAGGTATTATTATAGGAATTAAACATTTAATATCATCTCTCTGGGCTCCACTATGCTCCTACTTTGCAAAGAGCCATAGTAAAAGGAAAGTTCTCATAATGGGATCATTGCTGTGTTCGGTGGGAACAGGTTTGCTGCTTACACTTGTCCCACCCTTGAGCAAAGACATTGTGTACAAATATTGTAATATAAGCCAGCAGTCAAGCAGCTTAGTGAAAGCAGTAGAGGTGCCTGATGTGACTCTGAACAACCCCAGTGCTGTGAATCCCAGTACTGTTACCAGTAAAGGAATGGTGTCTGCAGAAACACTAAGAACAGCCACAAATGTTTTGGTGACTAGTGGAAAGCCACCACTAACAAGTACAGCTTTCCAAGACTTGTTTACAGATGTATGGGGGAAAAATGGTGAAGGAATTGATGAAATGGGGACATCTGCAGATCATTACAATAATAGGCCTTCTGATGAGATAACTTCTTTCAATGTAATTAACCAGATGATACAAGAACTTGAGACACTCACTTCACATGAAACACCAATCCCTAGGCTTGAGAAGGAAACCAAACCTCCAGAGGTTGGGCTGAATAGTAATCCTGAGAAAAACCTTTCTGTTGGTGGAAGTACTGAGTTTTCTTTATTTCAAACAAACCCTCGCCCTGTTGATGGAACTTCTCATGTTTTTGAAAATCTGTCAAGTCACTTGGAGAAAGTTCAGGATGTCAACTTTGAGCTTCTACAAGATTTTAACTTTCTTGACCATGAACACCAGATTTTTCTCATGGTGCTAGGAGCTGTTATGTTTTGGGAACTGTTGGCTGCACCTCTTGAATGGATGGTTGATGACAGCCTTTATGAATATCTTGACTTTGTTGATGCAACTGACAGATATGGGAAGCTTTGGATTTGGAGTTATTTGGGTGCATCTGCAGGAGCTTGCGGGATCACCATATTTGTGGATCAGTTGAACTGCTTCCTCAGTGCTAAAATCTCTCGCCTGACTGTGCACTTCTATGGCTATGCTCTGCTGATCACTCTCACATTGCTCATCAGTGTCTTTCTTCCTATTCATGTTTCCAAGAAAATAGAACATGTGAACAAAACGGTCAAAGCTCTGAACCTCATTGGAAGTGATGGCCGAACAATTCTGTCTGCTGTCACCATCTTCCTTACAGGCGTCATTGGATCTACTGTGCAGAATTTTCTCTTCTGGCAAATGCAGGACCAAGGCAGCAATGAATTATACATGGGTCTATCAGTGGCTATTGGACTGATTGCTGAAATTCTGCTTTATGCCTTTAAAAACAAGTTACTAAGAGCTCTCTCAAGTAGTGGTACTGTTGCACTGAGTTTAAGCTGCCTTTCAGCACAGCTTCTGTACTACTCGTTCCTATGGAATGCGTGGTCAGTTCTGCCTATTCAGATTTTGTGTGGCTTCAGTAATGGTGCCTTATGGTGGGCAGTTAATACGTTAGTTGACGACGTAGCCAGTCCTGGGACAGAGAGATCTCTGCAAATTGTCCTCCAGGGACTCTCATGTGGTTGTGGAGCTAGCCTGGGAAGCTTTGCAGGGGGATTTGTCATGAGCAACTTTGGGTTGGCAGTTCTGTACAGGGCATGCTCTATAAGTTTGGCACTCTGGTTAATCTTGTTCTTGATTGTTCAATCTAAGCTGCCTCGACAGAAAAAAATTAATTATTCTCGTCTCCTGGCTGCAGATCCTAGTGATGTCAGTGACTCTGATGAGGAGAAGGAAAGGGACTGGCTGGTAAAAGCTATGAAAGATGAGAACTTCAATAGGAATTGGTAACACGTCACATTCGATCAGCCAATCTGCAGTAGAACAAATTCAAACTACAAAGGTGAACTTATTAGACAGGAAGGAAAGAAAAACCAAGGAATGACAAATAATTCCTAAGTGATGGAATATATTTGCTTGGAAAGCCGTGTATAAAGACCCTATTTTATCAACCGTTTATATTGTTAATATTAATTTAGAGTAAATATTTGTAGCCTTTTTAACTTAATCATTGTTTCCTAAAATCCATGCGGAATGCCTTTTGAGATGTGTATTTGATAAAATGAAAACAGTTTAGTTTTTAAGCAAAAGGCAGAATTTGGATGCACATCTCTCGGAGCTGTAGCTGCTGAAGTTCAGAGCTGTACCTTAGCACAGTCTAATCATTTTTAAAAATTGCTTACATTGCATTACATTACAAAGTCTGTAAGGTACTGTCCTTCCAAGGCTCCATCTTCAACAAACAAGGACTGTTAATGAAAGAAGCATCCTTTTTGCTTTAATTTGACCTCTAAAATCAATCTTGTAGGCTAGCATAGCTTGGTGGCTCAGAGCTGTGAAAAAATATATCTGGGGACGTATTGTCCCTACATAGACAAAAGATCCCCTTTTGTTGGCAGGGGAAGCATTTGCACTAGTTGGCTCTGCTTGCATAATCTCTATAGTATACACACAACCATTGACTGTATATCTTTATATTGAAAAAGCAGTCAAGTAGCACTTTAAAGACTAGCAAAATAGTTTATTAGGTGAGCTTTCGTGGGACAAATCCACTTCTTCAGACCATAGCCAGACCAGAACAGACTCAATATTTAAAGGCACAGAGAACCAAAAACAGTAAGCAAGGAGGACAAATCAGAAAAAGATAATCAAGGTGAGCAAATCAGAGAGTGGAGGGGTGGGGGGGGAAGGTCAAGAATTGGATTGAGCCAAGTATGCAGACGAGCCCCTATAGTGACTCAGAAAGTTCCCATCACGATTTAAACCATGTGTTTAAATGGTTTAAATCGTGATGGGAACTTTCTGAGTCACTATAGGGGCTCGTCTGCATACTTGGCTCAATCCAATTCTTGACCTTCCCCACCACCCCTCCACTCTCTGATTTGCTCACCTTGATTATCTTTTTCTGATTTGTCCTCCTTGCTTACTGTTTTTGGTTCTCTGTGCCTTAAATATTGAGTCTGTTCTGGTCTGGCTATGGTCTGAAGAAGTGGGTCTGTCCCACAAAAGCTCACCTAATAAACTATTTTGCTAGTCTTTAAAGTGCTACTTGACTGATTTTTGTTTTGATAGTGTATAGACTAGCACGGCTTCCTCTCTGTTACTATCTTTATGTTGGTGTAATCTAGTTGGTAGGCCACCAGATGGTTTCCTAAGCCTTGGCTTCCTCTGCCACTGGCTTGCTGGATGACCTTTTTAAGTCATCTTTGAAAGGCTGGGAAGTAATATCTGCACAGAAAGATGGAGCAACTCACCCAAGGTCACACTAATGTTTGTGGCGAAGCTGGGAACTGAACCTAAATCTGAGGTTACTACTTAACCACAGATTATCTCCATATTAAGGCTATAAATGCATGTAGTATCATATTTTTATCTTTCAAGAGATAGATGCTACCTGCTTTATTTTGCACGAGTTAAACATAGCACTTTTTACACCCCCTTGGGGTAAGTTTGCACAACCTGTGTTTTAAAATGTTACTTGGTAATTGTATTTGAACAGAAATGTATCTGAAGTTCTAAAAGGCAGGCAAATGAGTAACTTTAAAGAGCCCTCTAGAGTTGTCCAAATGTAATCTCAAAAGCTTGCAAATTCCAGCATAGCTCTCTTCATAGGTGCCCACAAAATAAAAATTATTTGGCTGAGCTTCCCAAAAGATCCATATTAGACCTGATAAAAAAAGTCATGAGTCTTACTGCTGTACAGGCTTAGGTTACACAGTGCCAGCTGAGTATTTCTCATCTTCCAAAAGTTTACAATCTTTTTCTTGCATAAGGGTGACGTTTAATACTTAGTGGGTTTTTAGATGCCGTTTACCAGTTCAGACTCAAAGGTTTGTCAAGCCACAAGAGTGGTTGCACCAAGCAAATTAAATATTTTCACACATTTAACGTGCAATAGAAACAGGAATCATGAAGGAGCTGTAAATAAAAATAACAAATATGCTGGACTCAATGAATATTTGACCTAACACCTTAATTCAGTAGGAAGTGATTGAGAAGTGACCAGCAAGGAAAGTGGGTATTCTCAAATGGTATTTGATTGCTAGTTATACATCATTAACAACTGATCTGCGTGTCAGGTAATTTCAGCCCAACAAGCTGCCTTCAACTTGCTGGCACAGGCCCATTTTGCCTTGCAGTATACTCTACTAAAATTACTTTATATAGACTTTGTCCTAGTGCCAAGAATGGCTACAACTTACCATTTTTTCCCTGTTTGATTGACAAGATAATGTTACTATCTCATAGGAATTCAAACTAAACAAGCTGGGAACAATTTTTAGTGTCAACAGAATTTGCATCTGTCAGATTATGTAATACCTCATCAGCAAGTGGTGATCAGTAATACTTAGCACTAATTACTTTTTAACTCAAGCTAAAATAAGTATCTGATGCTAGATATGTAAAATAAAGAAGTTGCAAGTACAGTATTTAAAGGGACAGCATCTTAGATAGTTTGATATATGGTGGTGTCTAGATAAGTAGAGAGAACTGAAATTTGTCCCAAAAGTTAGTGAAAACAAGCTGTTGTAAAACCTAAGACTAATAGAAATTTACATTTTAAAAATCCACTTTAAACAGGTGTTTTGAATTAGAAAGAATCCCCTCCAGTGGTTGAAACTATAGATTTTTATAGTGTAAAACATCAAAGTGAACCTGACTTAGGACTCCTCTATAACAGATTTTGCACTGAGTCAGCTATGTCTGTTTCCACTTAAATCTTAACAATACTACAGTATTGTGAAGACACTTTCTTAGCCCTTTCTTTGCTTCAGACTGTTTCTGCTGCCTCTGTAGCACTGCCAGGCCCAGCAATGAAAAGTGGGGGGCTGCGTATAGAATAATAGGCAATTCTCTTGTCCTTCGGAGGCTCCGCTGGCTCATTCTACACAGAATTCCTAGGTCCTGCTAGCCAGCAGAGCCAGGAACAACATTTAATTGTGCTTGATTTTCACTAATTCTTTTAGTTGTGTTTTTCAGCTGTAGTTCTGTTTGTTTTGCTTGGCTTCAGTCATATCCCTTGCATTCTTTTAGCAACTATAAACCTTGTCAAGACTTTTAAGGCTATTAGGACATATAAAAAAGCCAATCAGCTAAACTGCCATTGTGTAGAGCAGTGAAAATTGATTATTGGCTACGCAGTGTGGATTTAGGAATACAAACACAACAACAAAATGATAAAAGATTTAGAAAACCTGACCTATGGGGAAAGATTAAAAACCTGTATTGGGAGCTCTGGGCATTACTGTAATACAAATACTATTTTTGTGCCAGAAGTCGTGATGCATATAAATTAGGTAAAGAAATGCCTAAAATGCTAGTAGTTTGTGACCCAAAAATAGAGGCTGGATTGACAAACCTATATAAATTAAACCTTAATATCATCACCTGTACTATTTAGAAATTTTTCTGCTGTGGCTGTGGATTTCTAGTACAAGTTTGCTTTCTCCACTTATCCTAACTTTCCTCTAGCGCTGATTGCTGTAGTATCTCAGACTAGTCCCTTCTGTTTGGGCCAGCAGTCTGATGGGGGGATAATGTTAAATGGGTAGTCTTATGATCCAGCCAGGCAGGAAATAGAACTTTGTAATCTGTCATTTGATGGGACATAGGATGAATTCAAAAATATCTGTAATTCCCTCTGAGCAAATTCTGTTGCTGATGGTTGCATATTTATTTTGCACATTATTTGCATAATTAAATTGGCTTCAGAGTTCCATACTGTTGATTTCTGTGAAGTTAAGCAATAGAAAGCTTCTGAATTATCACAGGATAGGTTAGGTTCACCAGACTGAACAGAGCTAGTAAATCCTGCATGTAGAAACCTAAATTTGGTAGGTAGCCATCACAGTCTTCCATTGTCCAGTGATATGTCTGAATGTGGTGGTAGGCAGAAGTTTAACAATGTGGTGATTTATTGACAATACATGACCCTTGCTTCATCCTGGAAGCATTTTTGAGGGCTTTGATTCTTGTCTTTTGTTGGGTGAACCTTAAAGCTATAAAACTTTTTTTTACTATCTACTCCAATAATTGCCTTTAAAAGAGATCAAAATCACTGTATCTGACAATGTTTTTCCCACATGCAGTTTAATCGTATTGGGATTTGTCAACATATCTTCAATACCACAGAGACTCTTAGTGCTTTCTTGAGTTGGGCAAGGCAGTTTGAATATTAAAACTTTTAAAATTTATATATGAATGTATCCTTTCTATTGCATATCAGTGTATATGCACCTTTTGGCTTTTTATAGAAGTAACCATGTACAGAGAAGTAGTTGGGCTTTTAAGACATTCAGTTACACTGGAAGCAAATCTGTTTTTATGCAGCATGGTGCAGAAATCATTTTAGAACAGAGTCCATTAGAGAATTTTAGCCTTGAACAGTAGGACTTCAGGAAGCAGCGTACATAGTCAGACGTGCCAGTTTATACTTGAGAATTGATTTGCACAGGGCGTGCTGACTAGAACATATAATGTGCTGGCCTGCTGCTACTTGACTTCCAACCTCACCATGTGGAACGTCCAACACATTTGAATGTAACTTTCTTTCATTTGAAATTTTCTGCATTCCATTTTGCTGAGTGATTTTGATGATGACAGTATGTACTGTGGAGCAAACTGACCTTCATGCTTTCACTGTCCAACTCAGTCATGTGACTCTAACTATTGCTAAATTAAATCTTGTATTTTTCATAAAGCATAACGTAATTCTAAAACATTCTCATTGTGGCTAACTGCGATTTACCTGAAGATGAGAATATCCCTGTAAATATTCAGTTCTTCCTTGGATGAAACAGTTTACACTGTTTTTTTTTCTCTGCAATGCAGAACAATTAAAACAAATCTGAGGTGACTTTCATTGAGAGCACACAAATGGGTTTTATGGCAGATACTCTTCATCTAATGAGTTGAGTCACAAATCAGATACTGAGATTCTTTTCATTTTACACGTGTAATTGAGGTACAATGAAAAGCTGCTTGATTTTAAAAACAAATTGAAATATAAATAAACCAACAGGTGTTTGTGCTTTCACAGCAAGCAGTCATTTCGTGCCTCTGCAGAGATTGTTTGCCTCATTAACAACAAATAGACTAAAAGTTGAAAAGTACATTCCAACTACTAAAATCTTTTAGTGCATAAACTGGGAAGCTTGAAAGACTCCTGCAGCTGAAGAGCTCATAAAAATCCTCAGGCTATATGTTTTTAAAAAACCCACAGTCTCATTAAGTGTATTCCTGAATGACCCAAATTACTGCATTACTAGAGTGCAGTTCTTAGTACTGTATTTGCAAATCTTTGATTATTAAGAGGGGAGAGGTATTAATGGCACCTGATATGAATAATTACAGGTCAGCCATGTTGGGTTCTGCTGCTGTCTTTCAGTTTGAAATTAACATTTTCAGAATCTTGTGCCTTTCGTTTGCAATCTGTATATTGTTGCTGCCCACATTTGTTTGCACTGAGTTTACAAGCTGAATAAATGCCTATAATTAATCAAAAATGCTCTCTTTAAAATCCTTAGCTGACTCAAGACTGAACTTTTTCTCTTTGTTCTTAGTTGTGGGTGACTTGGTTTTCCTGGTTTACTATCGTAACTTGTGTCCTGTGAACCTGTAACTACCTCCTGAGGGTTATCATTACAGCCCTAGGGTTGTGTGTTCTATGTGGATGCAGTTCACTCATGGTATTTTGGATTCATCCACAGTAATGTTTAAAATAAATAAAAGCTCCATTGTTCTAGCTGAGCTGTGCCAGTGTTGGGCACCCTCTATGCTAATGAACTCTGCAGCCTCTGGGTAGGAGTATCAAAAGCATCTACATTACTTTAACAGTGGAAGTCAACAAGGCTAGTGCACCTAAGTCACATAAGATTTTCAAAATTCCCAGCCCGACGGTGCTCATCTTCAAAATCTCACTGCAGCTGTGGCAACTGTGGTCAGTGTTTTCAAATGTAGGCACCTAACAAGGAAGTGTCGAGCCCCTGTAGTTCCTATTGACGTGAATGGGCGTACAGCACCTGTGAGAATGTAAATATTTATCTGTGTCTATTTAGGTGCATAACTGTTAGGCACTTGGCTTTGAAACTATTGGTCCTAACTTGTACCACTGCATTTGGATCACTGAACTTATTCCTGTCATGGACTTTGTACCTGTAGGACACATCATTTCACCCTCTTGTGCCCCAGCAGTATCTGCAGTTCTTCTGCAGAATTGCTTCAGAGGAGAGATCACAAAGCCTTGCTTTTCCCTTGACCCACTCACACGCTGTGGTCATGCGTGTCTTTTTCTGTCTCTCTCAAAAGAATGGAGATTGCTTTCCTCAAGTGCTCCCTTCCAGGGATTTCCCTCAGTGGAACAATCCATTACAGTTCCATTTCCATTCAGCTAAACAAAAGTGTTTCTTGGAATAGGAAGCCTAATACCAAATGACTGAAGTACACCTTTAATGCAGGTTTTCCGGTCTACATCTGTTCATTTGTTCATTCACACTTTTCAGTGGCACTCTCCTCACTACTGTCTGAGACCCCGCAAATACTAATGGATTTAGCTTCAAAAATTCTTGACAGCTCGGTCAGTATTCTCTGTGTTTTACAGAAAGAAAATGAGACATACAGAGGTGAAACAACCAAAGGCCATTCAAGGAGTGGAATGGCTAACTAGGCCTGCAGTTAAACCCATGTCTTGCGAGATCCAGTCTGGTGCCAGATGATCTTGCCATCTCTCATAACTTAGAGAACATTTATAAAATGTTGACATCTTTCTGCATGTCTCCTGTATGAAGTGTCATGCATCTCTGGGAAGAAATGGTTCCCTGAACACCACCAGCTTGACACACCCCATACACACTTGTGTTGGAGGCGCATTGTTGACACCACCACTTGATTCCCAAAGCCTCTCTTGTTGAACTTGGCTGGGACACAAAAGCAGAATTCCCTTGTCTCCTGGTATCAATAGTAAAGTGCCTGCTTTTTAAATACATCTTTGTGGGCTTAGTCTTACATTTTCCCCACTTGTCCAAGCAGAATATTGGGTCTTTTCTAAAGGCTGTTAGCATAAGAAAAAATGCTTTTCCAGAAGACATTATGCAGGATACAATGAACAGCTCCAGTCTACTGCTTCGGGAGCTTTCTGCCAACAGCCTGGTCATCCTCATTCCACAAGGAAGAAAGGATGTGTCAGCAGAGGGGGTTTTCCTGATATTTGCCCCTACGTGGATGGGCCAAATGTCAGGAAGGCCTCTCCCATCAGAACTGTCAGCAGGAGATACCCAAATTGTGCAACACATTTGCGTATCTTTTGCTGACAACTCTTGGCAATTTAGACCTAGCTTTGGTGAGGGGAGGTAGTATCATGGAACACAGAGCTCAGCCTCAACGTTCAGTGTGTAGCGCGGGGGCAGGCAAAATAGGGTCTGTGGGCTGGATCCAGCCTGCTAAGCCACCAGATCTGGCCCACAGCACAGTGGGAGCCTCAGCCAGGTTCCCTGCCTGCCCTGCCACTGCTTGAGGCCAGAGCAGCCAGCTGCACTGCCCATGTGCTGTGAGCCTGCGGGGAGAGGCTTTGTGTACTGCTCCCACACCCAGTTCAGTTTCTCGGCTCCCAGTGACCAGTTTCCACACAATGTAACCCTCCCTCCCCTGGGCTCGCAGCATTCAGAGCAGCGCTTAGCCCCTGCCATTTGCTCTGCCCAGCCTGCAGGGGCATGGAAGACAGGGAGTCTGGCTGAGAAACCTGCTGGGTAGGGCTGCTGGCTGGATGCTGCTCAGGTAAGTGCCTCCTGGCCAGAGCCTGCCTTCTAGAAATCCAGCCCCTCCCTTCTGCCCCACTACCCACTCCCAGATGCTTACCCCTTCCTGCATGCCTGTCCCAGGTCACACACCCCTCCATACCTGGACCTTACCCTGCACCCCTACCCGCTCCCACATCCTGCACTACTTCTGCTCTTCTTTAAGTCAGAATCCTTTTCTGCACCCATACTTTGTCCTGGACCCCACTGCCAGATTCCACACCCCACTCTTACCCAAAGCTCCCTTTTGCACCCAACTGCCATTCCAAACCACACATTTTCTCCATTAATGTTATGGAAGAGTGCAACCCTTCACATTTTAACACGTGATTGGAGTTCTCCCCCATCAAAACTTATTACCCACCCCAGGTACAGAGAATCTGAATGAGGCAAGTGAACTGCAACTCCCATGAGGCATCATCGTTGGACTATGGAATAAAAATATTTGGGGTTTGAGCCAAAATCCATCTTTCTGCTTCTCAGACATTGTTTTCCAAAAATAAAACTAAAAAATATTCCAGAAAGTTAGTGCTTGAAAAAATGTTGGATTTGTAGAATGTTCCATTTTCTATGGGAAAAACAGTTCTGGAACTTTTTTCACAGGCGGTTATAGGTCAGCCTGAGTTTTACTTTTGACCCCTCATTGACTTTCTCCATGAGCACCCTTCCTAATGAGTAGGACCTGGACCTGTACTTCTTTCAGGATTGCGTTCCATGATTGATCTCACTTGCATATTGTCCAGGGCACACTCCGGAGATTGATCTCCTGGGGTTTGATTTAATGTATCTAGTAAGGACCCACTAAGTCAACTACTGATGGTACCTAGTTGACCCGTCTTCCACTGGGTTGCAAGGAGTCAGAGAAGTCACCAGGAGAGTTTCTCCCATTGGCCCCCCGCAGTGTGTATGCTGCAGAAATTTGACCTAAGGTACATAGATTCTTCTTGTAGCTGGAGTTGCATGTCTTAGGTCAGCTTTCTCCACTAATGTAGACTTGGGCTACGTTACAGCCGATTGACACCCAGTGCAGTGTCTTCTGGGTTTTGGGTTCTGTTGTAGCCTTTCTTTCTGCAGTATAAAAATGCAACCACATCAAAACAAAGTATTTATGCATAGGAGTGTAGGAAAGAGAGGGTTAAACCAAGAGGCCTATGCATGCATTTTCTTACCTAACTGGAACCATTTCTCTCCGGTTTCAGTCGGCCCACTTATCACAGGGCCCCTGCAGCTGCTGCCATGGTTTCAGTGTGATCCTCCATCAGCGTCTTATCCCCTTTAGTTCCAACACTCTCCTTTGATCCATATCAAAATTCCTTAGTCTGTCCGAGGACCCCTGAACCTGGTCAAACTGGTTTATGCATAATTCTAGGGCACTGGGAGGCTGCCTTTCAGCAGTGAATTTGTCTGCAATTGAGAGAGAATCATATCTTCAATCTTCTATTATAAGCTGTCACTTTAGGAGCAGGGAGGTTTCCCGATCGTCAGGGCATCTGTAGCAAAGTGTGTGAGCAAATCAGTCCTGGATGCTCCCTCTCTGCCTCACAAAGTAGCTGGTTTTTTCTCTCTGTTTTGGGGTTCTGTCTGTTGACTGGAGTGTGTAAAATTCAGCACGTTACCTTGCAGACTTGCACCATGTGTTTTTTCTCTCGCTTCTTGGTGACTATGCTGGAGAGGTGTAAAGCAACCCACAAATGAGTGAACTCTTCGCCCACATGCACCAGACAGCACAAGTATAGAGGCAGAAACACATTTATAAAACATAATTCAGACAGCTGCTGTGTTCATCACATCAGCTCTATCCAGGATCATTATCTTTGTCCATGACAAGAGGCGGAGGACTGAAGTCCTCCGGGACCCACACTGAAGTTTCTTAGCCCACGTGTGGTAGATTGAAGCAACAGGGCACCCAGCTAGAGAGGCTGAGGTCCAAGCTGTGGGGCAGTTGCTACTTTGCGTAACACTCCTTTACATTTCCAGGAGTCCATTGTCATCAGGAGGCAGCTGCCATTTTGTTGGCAGTTCAGATGCACGTGCCATGAAATCCGGGTGGAGGCGCTTTGAGGAGCGAACTGGAGAGCAGACAAATGGTAAAGTGGCCGCGTAGATGGCTGTGAAGGGCATCCAGCTGAACTCAAAAGACGACTCTGATGCGAGTTGCCTGCAGCCAATGGCACAAAAAGATGTGTTTTTCTAACTGTGCTGGGAAAGGTGCCTTCTGCAGCCCCTAAGGCCCACCACGTCCCACAGACCCAGCCACAGAGGGGCTAAAGGACTTGAAGGAGGTTCACAAAGGTGGCGTGTGCCCTGGGATCAGGGGGCTCTGCTTCCACGGTGAAGTGGAGTACAGCAGGCTGAGAGAGGGCGGCAGGGTGGAGCGGAGCAGACTGCTGGGTTGCTTCATGTCCCACCGGGGCGGTGAGTGTGGGGGCTGAATTCTGCTGCCACCTCATGCCAGGCCCTTCCCCCAGTACTCCTCAGGGCTGCCTTGAGCACTGTCCACAGGACGGTTCAGGCAGTTGCTGCAGGGCTCACCCTGAAGTGTGGGGGCTGGGGCAGGTGCCCTGAGCCATCCTCTGAATGGGACTGCTCTGGGTGCAGGCTTTGGGAGGAGTTCATGAGCTGGAAGCAGGCTGTACGCTGGAGCAGAGGCTTGTGGGACAGGAAAGGGGCGGGCTCTGAGGAATGCTGGGGCTGAAAGGAGGGGTTGGGGGAGAGGGTGCAACTTCTGGAGGAAGTGGAGTCCACAAGGGGCATGGGGGTGCCACACTTACCTGGGGGCATACCCCTCTAGCAGTGGGAGGGGAGGGTCTCCAGGTGCTGCTGCCCAGCGTTCTCGCCCTGCTTTCCTGTACTATGCCCTGCCTGCCACCACAGCCTCTGAAACGCCGGGGGGTGGCAGCAGTGCAGTGGGGTTAGAACAGCTGTCCGACACTTGCTTACCTCGGCTGCTAGCATGAGCATCCCTGCAGCCAGGGGAGGGAGGGTATGGGGGAGAGGCTGTGATCACTGCAGCACATGGCGACAAGTGAGCAGGCACAGCTGAGGGGGGGCATGCAAGGGGTCAGGAAGTGCAGGCAGGCTATGGCAGGCACATGGCTTGATGGAGACCAGCCCAGGCACCAGCAATATGCCTGGGACCAGGCCCCCATGGGCCCATAACTTGGCACTTATAGACGGGCTCAGGGGAGGCTCAGTAAATGGGAGGAGGCTTCCCTGCTGTAGAGGCACGGCAGGGTGGGCAGGACAGGACTGTCAGCAGGCTCAGCACCTAAACGGAGATCCCCTTTGGCCTGGGGCCAGAGACTCAAAGGGGAAATCTGCGGGGAGATGCTGGGAACTTTGCAAGTATAAAAATCTTGTCTGGGGTCAGCAAGTTAAATACAATTCTGCAGGGCGGCAGCCAATCTTTGTTAGCCTGAGTTTTGTGCTATTCAAGGGAGGTCACAGGCCATGCAATAGAGGGACGGCTTATAAGCTACAGCTAGGAGCAGTCAGATTTTCTGGGTACAGAAGCCAGCACACCTGGGGTATTCGGTACACAGGGTCTTTTGGGGAGGATGCATGATGGGCACTGGGCACTGGATAGATATGCAGGAATTTCACACAGAAATGGCTGGGACTGTGGTGATTGTATAGTGCCTGTGCAAAGAGGTTGGTCTGTGGCTGAGGTGCCCATTTGTTATGCAGATAGCTGTACTTTCAGGAGCAGTTGGGAGGAGATGCACCAGCGATGCCTCCATGCCATGGAATGATGGGTGGGACAAATGAACATGTCTGTGACTGGAAAGTTACTAGTAACTAATGATTTTGTGGTGGGATTTCTCTGGTGTCCTTTTGCCCTTACAAAAATCCCTGTTTGTATGTCAGTCTGAGTCTCCACACAGTCCTGCCTTGCCTGTCTGCATGTCAGCACTAGGCTAAGAGCCAAGCACCTTTACTATTGCATCATGGGTGCAGCCGGTTGAGAATCTGAGGACGAAATGTTTCTTGTTGCTGGATAACTTTTGGTGGGAATGAACCAGTTTTGAGAAAAGTTCCAGGAGGGAATTTCTGCTTCGAGAGGTGGACCGATGGCTTGAGTGACTGCCCCACGGTCAGTGTGCTCTTACCCAAGGAGGAGAGAACTCTGGCACTGGGAGCAGACTGGCTCCTGCTTCAGCTCAGGCTCGGTCAGCTGTATCACGAGGAGGGCGTTAGATGTGTACGAGCACAGGCTGGCCCAGCGGCTAGGAACCAGCGTGGGTACAGACAGACCCGACTTCAGTTTCTTGCTCTTCCACAGGCTCCATGTGTGACCTTGGGAAAACCAGGTGTGGAGAGATTGTCAGTCACTTAAGCCCCAAAATCCCATTGACTGTCAATGGGGGCGGGTGCACAAGTGCCATTTGTGCCTGGGAAAAAGCTCCTCTTTTTCTCCCTGTGCATCAGTTCCCCGCCTGCGGAGAATGGGATAGTAGCACTGCCCAGCTTCACGGGGCTGCTGTAGGAACAGGTACCTCCGTGCTCGTGAGGAGGGGTCCTACCAGGCTACCCGTGGTCAAGGAAGCGCTTGTCCGTATAGCCACCAGAGGGCGCCCCTCTGTCCAATTATGAACATTCAGCCCCCGGCTGCTGCTGCGTGTTTCCCATCGGTGCAGCTTCGGGGAAGCGTCTCAGCCGCTCGTCACCAGGCAGGTGTCCGGCTGCTCTTCGTCTCCGGCCTGATCTCTCCCGCTCCGCTGTTTCACGCGCTTCTTTCCAAGGGATGGGCTCTGGCGTCCCGCTGGAACCGGCGCCTTAGACGTGCATCCGCCCGAGGGATTCTGGACTCAGGAGAACTTGCTTGTAGAAAGTGGGACCCTAGGCAGGTTTACCAGGGTCGGAGCGGGGCGAGGATGGAGGAGGAGAGCAGGGCGCCTACCCGGTACGGAGCGCTGGAGTCAACCAAGTGGATTGCTGCAGACCCGAGCAAAGGTGAGAGTTTTGCCCGCGTGTGGAGCAGCTGGGCACCCCGAGCTCCCTGTGCCGTGAGAGCGCAGCCGCCTCTCCGGGCCACCGGGCCAAACGCAGAACGCTGCTGAATAGCGCGCTCTGCGCCGGACCGGACCGGACCGGACCGGACCGGCTCCCTTCTCTACGCCCACCCACTTTGTGATGAGGATGGGCTCCCTAGCAAGGGGGACAGGCACGTTCCGTGCCTCTAGGCTGCTTCTGGAGGCTTTTCTCCCCACCTTGCGAGTTTCACAAGGGTAGGTCAGGGACATTCCCACCCTGCCCTCCAGGGCTGTGGGCTTGTAGGTGGCAGCAGGAGGGGGGGGTCGCAGTGCCTGCATAGCTCATTGACAGAGTGGAAACAATAGGAAATTTCAAAGCCGTCCTTTTCTGCTCAGCAGCAGGGACGTGATAGTGGCAGGCACTGGAGGAAGCAGGTGATCAGGCTCATTGAGTAGGAAAACCTGGCCGGGAACCAAGAATTCTCTGTTCATTCACAAATTCAACTCGCACCAGCTGTTCCAGAGAGGAGTTGGTCCTGTGAGAGCATAGAGGTGGCAAAACTCCAGCATCTGTGGGGACCGGGAGGAGGGTAGGGTTGGAAGAAGTGACATCCTGGCTTGTCTCTCTGGGATAACCCATTATTCCCCAGAGTTGTGGCTAGTTGCCTTTGAAAAATGACCCCCTCCTGGCTCCGGTAGCCCATTGTTAATTTGATTCTTGAGAACATCCTGATGAATAATGAAGATGTGGGTAAGATGCAGGAATTTACACATTCACCATGCTGCTAAATATTATTAGTGTCTGCTTTACAATTCCCCCAGCGAGCATCGCAGGGCTGGCGGATCCAGCAACAGCTGTGCTGGGGACATTGATGCTTATCCATTTATCCAGATTATTTATGCTGAGTAGATGGTGTCTATTTATTCAAGTATGCAGCAGTGTAACCAATTCCACCACAGAAATCTACCGCCAGGAGCTGCAGCTTGGCTTCAGACACATGAGAGCAGCTCCTAGCAGCGTAACTGCAGGGAGTATGGACTAGTGGTTAGAGCAGCGAACTAGGGAGGGGAGGTGCTCTCTTCAAGATACAGCTGCTTATTTGCTCTGTGTTCTCAGGCACTTCATTGCCTCACTCTGTACCTGCTTCTCCACCTATGTAATGCGGAAGATCACAGGTCTGTAGGGTTGGAGGGGACCTCGAGAGGTCACTATGTCTGGCCCCTTGCACTGAGGGCCACACCAAGTCATGCTCACCCGAACAGTTGTTTTTCCATCCTGTTCTTTAAAATCCTCCAAGGCAGACAATTCCACAATGTCCCTTGCAAGCCTGTTCTGGATCTTAATTACCCTTCCGGTTAGAAAGCTTTTCCTAACATCCAACCTAATCTGTATGCTGCAGATTAAGCCGGTTGCTTTGTGTTCTTTGTCTCATCCTTGGTTATTAACTGAATAAAGTGGGGGAGCATGGAAAAAATCCGCAGCTGCTTGCAGGTGCTCTGTGGGCAGCGGAGACTGGATGATGCATCCTCACTACAGATTAGCTATTCAGCTCCAATTCAATGGCGTGAAATTGGAAAAAGGGCAGGTGCATCCACCACCACAAGAAATCTGCACTGCTGATAACACTGAGCACTTTCTACCTGAGAAGTGCACAGCACTTTGCTAATGCCCATTGGTGCTCCATGATCCATCTGTAAGCGTCACCGGGAGCCAGTACGGCTGCCCTGATATATTACAGTAACTTCATTTTCTGCTCTCTGGGCAGGCAAACCTCTCACAGAGAGTGGGGGAGCAAAGTGTCCGAGCCAGGCTCTGCCCTGGCTGACCAGAAAGCAGAATTTGTCATGGCCTGTTGAAGCTTTTTAAACTATATGTAGTCAGGACTTCCTCTCATTCACGAGCTCCTGGCACTGCTCCCACTGCTAGTACATTGTCAGAAAGATGGATTATTGAACATGCAACACCTTTGTCACTGCGTATCGCAGATAGCGAGCAAAAGTGATTCCTGACTGATAACTAAAGAAAGCTTTGAAATGGAAAGTTAAGAACTGGGACTGGAAAGAAAACTCAACCTGTCAGATGAAAATGGACCGGCAGTTTCTGCCATGGTAAGAGATTCAAGATCTGTTGCACAGCTTAAGTCACGTGAGGTGGTACTGCCTAGCGAGTAGAACGACACTTGCAAGTCAAGGTTGTTGGGTTCTGTCCTAGCTCTGTCACCAAATAGCACTGAAGATGTGAGCACAGAAATGCACATCTCAGAAGGAGGCGTTGTACGGATCAATGAACGTTTACGAAGGGCTTATGAGGTCCTTGGATGAAAGGCATCAGTTTATAGGCTCTTCTATTCAGTCTGTGCAGTGTCTAGCACAAGGGTGCTCACATCAGTGTAGCCGGTGTGTGCCCTGGAGGGGTTCCTCCCCCTCCAGGTCAGTGGGTGGCCACTCTACCCCCCTGCCACAGGTACCACAAACCCCCAAGTCACTAGTTCCTTGAGTCCCACCTTGCATCAGGTGGGTGAGAGGCAGCAGTTCATCCGCCCAGCCCTACTTCAGGCAGCCACAGGGGGAAATTCACTCAAGTCTTGGCTTAGCCCCAGGTCAGGGCAGCGCCTACATGTCCTCAATGCACCCAGGCCCTAGTGCAGGGTGGGGCAACAAACCCCCAGTCTTGAAAGGCCCAGGTGCAAAGCGGGGCAGTAAAACAAACAGTTCACAGTTGAGCCCAGGCCCTAGCTCAGGGCAGGGCAACAAACAATCAGACACAGGTTGTCTCCTCACTCAGGAGAGCCCTAGCCCAGGGCCAGGCACCCAAGCCAGTTCATCATAGAAAGGGTACAGATGCTTCACCTGTGCTGGCGGAGGGGGACGGAGGCCCACCCTCTCCACCACATCCCAGCCCAGGTCGCAGCAGCACCGTCAGCTCCAAGGGTCAGCAGAGAATCCACAGCACAGCACGCTGACCCGAGGCCCTTTAACAGCCTCCTACCCATGGCACATACTGGGCGTCCCATCGGTCTCAGGGGGTTTCAAGTAGCCCACACCAGGCCTGGGCAGCCTGTAGGTTCCACTGCCCCAGGCTGGCTCAGGGTGCGGGCCAAGGCCAGTTCTCCAGTCAGTCCACAGGGTCAAGCAAGGTCTACTAGGGTTCACGGGGTGCCAGTGGCCCAATCCAGGCCTCAGCCTCCCAGGCTAGGAGCACAGAACCATCATCTGGCTCCCCTAGAGGCTTAGCCTCAAACGAGCCCTCAGGCTGGGCTTTTATAGCCCTGGCCCCACCTCCTGACTTCTGGTCAGGTGACTGGGAGGGGCCAGGCTCAGTACAAAATGGCTCCCAGAAGAGCTCCTCCTCTTCCAGGTTAGGGTCAGGCCATTCTGTTCTGCTGCACTCTGCTAGTTGCGTCTGTAACTCTGATCAGTCCCAAGGGAAGGCTAACATGGTGCTGGTGCCCTTTTGTCCCAGGCACCTGTTCATGAGCTGAAGGTGAATTATAACGCTACAGCTGATATATTAGGACTTTGGGAAAACTTGGAAGACCCAAGAGGCTAAACATCTATATAGCTGTCCAGAACCGAGCATGTCTGTTTAAAGATCCAAAATGATATCAGATTAAACTATACAGGATTTCTTTGAATGAGGATTAACAAACTGCTTTTCATAAAAGCAAAATAGAAAAGAAGGGCAACCAGGAGGTAGACCCCCTGAGATCAGGCAATCTACACTGCGATAAAAGCCCCAGGGGACTGAATCTCAGAGTCCAGGTCAGCTGACTCAAGCTAAAAATTGCAAACTAGATGTTTGGGCTCTGAGTCTGCCCCCTTCATAGGGCTTCAGAGACCAGATTTCCACCTGGGCCAGGTCTATACTGCAATTTTTAACCCAGCAGCCCAAGCCTTCATCAGCGGGCCCAAGCCAGACACCGCTGTACCCGGGATCTTTTACTGCGGTGTACGCCTACCCAGTGTTGCAGCAACAAACCTATTGCTGTAGAGTTCACATGTATGGGGATGTGGGACAAAACCCGTTGTTCTGAAGCTCTGCCAAGTCAATCCTTTACCTTGCCAGCAGTCCTTTATCTAGGTCTAGTGACAGGTGCCTTGGCCTGTCTCAGCACCAGAGGTCAATGTCACCGATTCTCTCTCACAGAGCCAGGACACTGCAAAACACTGTAGGCCTGCTCCTCCTCTCTCCCCATGACCCTGGTTGTATTTTCGCTTGTGTCTGTGCTCCCCCAGGCTTCTGGAGTGAATCAGATGAGGGGGGGTCCTTGAATTACAGCACGTAAATATGGTGAAATAAAACTTGTCAAATGGGGCTGGCTCTGGCAAGATGGTTGGGTTATTTCTTTTCCTCTTTGCAACAAACTAAACAGCTGGGGAAGGAGAACAAGCTAGCATTAACGGACCTCTGTCCCCTGGCTGTGACCTTATGACCAGCACCAGAATTTAGTTGACAAATGTCACATAATGAAAGTTACTAACCTGGAATGTTACTAGGGTAGATCTCTGCCAGCTCTCTTAGTTACTCCTGAAGGAATTCTGCACCAAAATTGAAAATTCTGCACACATTTTAAAATTCTGTAAAATCCTTCTTGTTTTGTCATCATAACACAATACAATCACACCAACTTCAGCTGAGTAATTTATATCAAAAAAGCAACGTCTGTAACAATACACCCAACAAAAAAAATTGGGAAGTGTTTTTTGACCAGGCACTGTAATGCAGAGCTTTGAGGAATAATTTGTTTAAACTGAAGTACAGAAATGTCTCAGAAGCAGTACCCAGGCTTGGGGGAGTGAGGGAAATGGAGGCCTGGCACTCGAGGGAAGTAATTGCTGGGGAGCACCTTGGGAGTGATCTGGGGGGAGTTGGTGGGAGAAGTAGGGAACAGGTTATGTAGTGGGGAAGGATTGTTAGGAAGCAGGGAGTCTCCACTATGTAAATCCTGGCTGACCCCCAGCCCAGGAGTCTGCAAGCTGTGGCTCCAGAGGCATATGTGGCTCTTTGAGGACTTCTTTGTGGCTCCTGCCATTGTAACTGCAAAGTAAAAAAAGAAAAACCCTCCTAATTATTTTTGATATTTCAGTCACCATCTAAAAGCCCAGCGACGAACAACTCATATCTAAATAGCAAACTACAGGTGATCTCGAAATGCTGGATAACCCCCTCTTTAATATGAGCAGTGCATTGTGGGATACGTATGTCTGCTGTTCATCAAACGGGCGACAAGACGTACGATTTGGCAGTATTTATTAAGGACCGTCTCGTCTTCATGTGCATTGCGGCTCTTGAATTATTGATTTTTTTTTTTTTACTGAATTGTTAAAAAATGGCTTTTCTTGCCCTTTTGGACACCCTGCCCTAGCCCCTCCCTTTTGGGCAGGTACACCTGGCCCTGACCCCCTCTACACCTAACCAGGTGCATACCTCCATTTCCTTAGGTGCAGCAAAACTTGTCCTGTGCTCTACTTGACAGCTGAGTCTCCTCATTCATGGCTGCCAAGGGGCTTGTGATCTCTCTAGCTGGCCCTGTGGTGCTCAGCCCCCAAGTGGAAACATGACAAACCTTCCGGCTTGGAGCCAGAATAGTTGGCAACAAACTTGAAGCCAACAGGCCTGATCCTGGACGTGTCTACACAGGGATTTATTGTGAACTAAGCAGCCATCTGATAAATTCTCCTTTAGTCCACTTTGGAAGCGTAGTAAAGGCACTGTGTGCTGAGCTCGTGTGGATTCCTGGGCTGTGCACATACTGCTTGCTCACACTGGCTCGGCAGTCTCCCAACAGCTACCCCATGCTGCTTTGTGTGATTCCAGAAGTGACTGCTCTGTGCCTGACATTGCACTGAGGTCAAACTGACTGTATGTTGCCTCCCCAGTTAAATGCTGGCGTGAAGCCAGGGGTCTCCTTTGCAACACTCTGACAGGCTAAAGTGGGGGGGTTCCTGTGGGACTATATTGTATTGGCATTACTGCAAGGCCACTCTGTGCTTCCAGACATCTCAGTGGGGACTTTGTGTCAACCACAGTCAGGCCCAGAGAGCTTGAAGTAAGCATGTGCTTGGCTGGGTTGGGCAAGATTGCTCCATGTTTTGCAGGACTGTGCTTGGGTGGCCTGGGTCCTGAGTCTGACCTGGTCTCTCCAGGAGTTGTTCTCATAGATCTCATAAGTTCATAGATGATGCAGCCAAAAGGGACCATAGCGATAATCTAATCAGGCCCCCTATGGAGTACGGGCCTGAGAACTGCCCCAGGTTACTTCCTGTTTGAATTTGGGCAGAGGTTTGAGAAACACACCCTGTCTCGATTGAAGCCTGTCAGTGATGGCGAATCCAGCACCACCCTTACCTAGCTGTTCCAAAGTTGTTAACAATTGCACCTCATTTCTAGTCTGAATTTATTTAGCTTCAAACTCCGGGCACGAGGTCCAATTAAATCTTCGTCTGCTAGATTGGAGCTCCCATTTATTTCTTCCCCATGTAGGTACTTACAGACTGCAATCAAGTTGCCCAGGAATCTTCTCTTCGTTAAACTAACAGACTGAGCTAATTCTAAAACTAACAGATTGACAATTTCTGGCCCTTGCTAGGGTTTCTCTGGGATGCGAACGAGAAATCTTCCTGCATCCAAAGCAAAAATCAGCCCCTGAGATCAGCAAGCCATTTTTATTGCTTTGTCTCCTGCTTTTTAACCTAATTCTTTGCACGTTTCATTTGCAGAAGAAGAAATTGTTTCCATGGCCGATTCGACTACAACCATGGATGACATAGAAGGGGAGCTCTTTAAAATAGAGAGGATAAGAGAGGTCCTGGTGAGGAGGGAATCAGAGCTGAGATACATGTGAGTAAGCTGCCAGCTTCCTGTCTCCTCTTTGGGCTTGTCCTGTGAAAGCTTCTCTCCTCTGGGTAGTACATCTGCCATTAGCATGAGAAGCATCCCCAGGCACTTCCACATGAGTTATTCATAGCTCCAGGGTTTGACAGGGACCTGTCTGGAGTGAATCCGTCTCAGCACTGAGCACTCATGAGCAGTCACTTCTGAACAGAGTGTGTTGTAAAAACAGACATTTAGTCACCGTTAATAAGATTTCTGCATAGTGAAAAATACCCAGAGGAGTCGGTGAAAAATGTCATGGAGAAATTCCCCCCATCTCTGACGCGTGTGACTAGTTCCCTGCCACAGCCAGGGCCTGGTGGGGATTAGGACAGGGTGAGAGCAAGTGGTGTAGCGCTCAGCTCAGATGTGACCGAGGTTTTCATATGCTATGGCCAGAGGGAGGGGGCCATTGTGGGAATCTAGCCTGGCCTCCTGGGGAGCACTGGCTGTAGATTTTTACCAAGTAATCTGTGCATCAAGGCTGCCACTTCAGGTGGAGGTAGAGCACCCTGCAGGCATCTCTTAGAGAGAGAAACCCCACCTTGCTGTATGGACTTCAGGTAATAGAGCAGACACCCCATTCCTGGTGAGGTGATGTTGGCGGGACGGGGGGAAAGCAGCCAGAGGAGAAGAACACGGTACTATCACCCTCTAACTAAAGGAGTGCGTCCCCCAGCGGCCATCCATACTGGCAAGTTAGGGTGAACTTTAACTTCCAGCCACAAGCGCTTGGAGCCTGAGAGACTAGAGGTAGTGTAATTTGGGAGATTTTGTTTCTCCCACCGTGAGAGCCAATTGTTGTGTCCCCTCCCCTTGCAAAGACCCTGCAGTATGTCATGGACACAAGCAATGTTGATCTGTCACTAGTCCCGAAGAGAGCAAGTCGCTGCTTTCTGCTTTTACAGAAGGAGGCTGGGGTGGATGTGTATGACATTCAGACACAGAACCCTCAGTCCTGGCCTGTGCAGAGCAGTGTGACTGGGGGGGCCAGGAATTGGTTCTGACTCACTGAGGTACAAGATGGTGAATTACCCAATTTTCCAGCTCTGCCTCCCAAAAAAAATTCTAAAGCAGTTTCTGCTGAGGGCCACGCGACCTTGATCCTCATGGGTCCAACTGAACGGGTCAGGCAGAGCAGTGAGAGTTTGCTTCAGAATCTGAAACGACAAGGAACCCTCAGCCCGGCAGAAGGTTTGCTGAGGTTCCCCACAAACATGTTTGTAGCTATGATTCATGCGATTGCTTGCTGTCTGAGCCCTGAGCAACTGCCTGTGACAGAGACACAACAACTGGAAGCTGTGATATGACGTGGTGAACAGCAGGGAAGAGCCCACTTCAGAGCCATGACTCACATGATAGGTTCTTAGTGACACAAGAATGTTGTGCTGCTATAATGTGAGAATTTAAACCGATATACCATAGTTAAAGTAAATGTAAAGCCTGAATAGATGTGCTTATTTCTAGAGCTGGTCAAAAGCCTGTTTTCCATTTCATGGGGAGTTCTGAAATTAAAACAAAATTAATTCAAAATTGGAACCAAAAGCCAAAATCTTGAAATTTCCGTGGAACAAAAAAAAAATCAAAAATTTAAATTGCAACCATGGAAAAGTTTTGTTTCAGAAATGTCAGAAGCCTCAATTTAAACTTTTAAGTTATATTGAAACATTAAATCTAACAGATTATGTGGGTTGTGAACTTAATATTAAAATGAATGTTTTGATCAAAATACACTGAAACAAACTTTTCTGCTCACAAAATGATGTCTGACATCATTACAATGAAACAAAAAAGTCAAAATGTTTCCCTTTGAACATTTCAATGAAATTGGACAGATTCTCCCAAAATATTTTGATTTTGACAAACTGTATTTTTCAGGCCAAAAAAATATTCTGTCAAAAACAATTTCCACATGCTCGACCTATTTTGGTGTAAGAATGGCTAATATTTAGCTTAAGCTGATTCAGAACAAGTTTAATTAAAAGAAAATAAGCCACTCACTCCAACATAAGAGTTCACTGGCAAGCTTGTGCACTGGTTTAAAACTCTTAGTTTAAAGGCCAGTTCACATTATTCCAGTATAACTTTCTCATGTTGACAAGCCTGCAAGGGCCTTTACAGAAACACAGGGTTATGGGAACATGTAAAGGGGTCGCTACATGGGTGGTGGGTACAGTAGGCCAGAAAAGGAAATGTCTTCCCTGGCACACGTTCTCAGAAGTTTTACTGACCAAATGTCTTAGGCCTGGACCTCCTCCCCCTTTCCAATGAATGCTTCCTTTGTCTTATCATTTCAGGACCACTGAATGCAATGAGCAGGGAGAGAGGGGAGCATCTTGGGGTCTCTCCTTTATATAGGGTCACTTGCAAATCAGCTCCAGCTCAGATTCAGGAGACAAAGAGTCTATGCTGATGGATGTTCCCTAGTGCTTTTTCTTTAGCTGTGTGAGCACTCTTTGTTTCCCTTCCTGCTTGATGACTCAGCTTATTGCTTGAGACTGTCCTGATTGCCAGCCTCAGTTTGGAATTTATGTTTACAGAACCATATGGGGAACCTCAGAACTAACCACGTGACGTTGCTACATGCATTTCCGCAGGACAGTAACGAGCAGCAAATGATGAGTTTTGAAATGATTCCTCACCAGGCACGCTTTGCACAAAGATTATTACAACAGTGTGTGGGTGTGGATGCTGAGGTACTGACTGCATGGTTGGGCCTGGTTCTGCATCCATGGATGGCAACAACAAACCTTCCAGGATCAGGCCCTATATTTGTTACTGTGTCTTGCTCTGTGATATTTTACTCACCAGGAGGCTGGATTGCAGTACTGCTGCCAGTGGCTGAAAATGGTGTTTCCTCTATAGCTGAGCACCTTGTGAGGTTTGTGGGTGGCAGAGTCCCCTCCATTTGCTGCCTTCCCCTTTCCCTCGAATGCCCTTCCCTCTTCAGCAAGGCTACAGGTAGCTGGCCATGGTGCTGGCTGGGACATGCAGGCCCCTGGTACGTTGAACCGAAGTGTTATAAAGTCTTTTTATTCTAGGGCTAATCCAAAAAATGTGCCCTTTAGCTGCAAGGGCAATGCAGCACTGGATTCAGCGATACTGACCGAACGGCTCCCAGTGCAGCTGCCATTAGACGCGCTCTTTTGAGAAGGCATTTCCAGGAAGTGAAGGATTTCCTAACAGCCTTGGTCCCTACAACCTGTCACCCAGACCATCACCTGAGTGTGGGATGAGCAGACAGCTAATGGCCAACATAATCAGCCCCAAGGCTAGAGGAGAAATCAGGACACCCACCTGCAGTATTTAAAACAGAAATTATGTGATTCAAGGGGAGGTAAAGCCTTATCTCCTGTGAAGTTACCACATACCATTGTAGTCTCCCACTGTGGTTGCAGGCTGGTGGTCTATGTGAGTGAACAGTGTTTTAATTTAACTATGTTTCAGAGCCATCCTAGCACCAGGTAAATGTCCCACCTCCATCGCATTGCAAGGACATATTTAAGCTGTTGTCACACTGTTGGAGGACCAGAGTGTTTTCACAGGCTCCTGCAACACAATAGGGGCTCCATTATGAAAGGCACAAATCTTTTGCTTCTTGGGGAGGAGGGTTCATGTCCTGTCTCAGGTTACAGATCATGGTGAGACTCATGCAGCATCACTACCATAGGAATACGGAACTGATCCCCATGTGGATAAAGCTTGCCAGCCACACTGCACATGATGGATGAAGGCAAAAAATGTTGTCCTGGATGTGCTGTAACCGACACTCCTCCCTAAGGGAACAGGGACATGTTACAGTCACCACGGAGTCCAGAACTTTGCAGTTTCCGGGCTTTGGGGCATGCACACTGAGAAGGGGGCTGGACTCAATGAGGTTCTGAGGTCTCTTCCAGTCTTAGGATTCTATAATTCTACGGCATTTTCAAAAGGGCCTCTTGCAAAGTGTGTTAGGAACCTAAATATCTCTTAGGATCTGGGCCTACAACATGTGTACTGACATCTGCAAATTGTCACTGAGGCCATGCAATGCTGAGCAGAGCAAAACCTAAATACCTTTAAAAGTCTGGACCAAACTGACGAAATCCCTTTCAAACCTGGGAGTTAAGCTCCTAAAACAGCACGGTGCTTTTGAAAATTTGAGCAGAGGACTTTTGGCTCAGTTACACCAACAAGCACTGGGCTCTTTGTTTAACTGGAAAAGCCTGACATGACAGGAGATTCTCGCAATGAACACACAATACCAATGCACCAATGGGTGTCCTCATTTTTGACGTAAAGAACCCACAGATTTACCCCAATGTTTGCAGAGACTCCCCCTCGACAGTTACAATGGGACACCATACTGAGCAGGGTTAGGCAGGGATCACACTGCTTATTTTGATCTTTGAGGTTCATGAAACCCTGCTAATACATGTTTCAGTGCAGACAGGCCTCTGTTCTTCCAAGATACATCTATAATGCAGCCACAGGATGTGATCACAGCTCATGCAGATGCACCAAACTAGCTTTAATAGAGTGAGGTCAGGTCCCAGGGCAGCAAGGCTCTGACAGTGCACGCTTCAGCACAGGCTGTGCAAACCCACAGGAAATCTGGGCCATTACTGGCGGGACTAGCCTGTGCTGAAGTTAGCGCTGTAGCAGGATAACTGCTCCATTAAAGATGTCTCAGGTGTGTCTACTCAAGGGCTATCACACCTTGTAATTGCAGTACATACAGACCTGGAGAGGGAAACTTCACATCTGCCTGTGCTAGCTACATTTGCTAATGTCAGTTCAGCTTCATTAACCTTAGAAATGCCAGGAGTCAGTGTGGATAGGCTGCTGCCAGCATTTTAAGTGCCGTGTTAATTAACTGCGTTTGATGTGCTCCTTTATAATATGTATAGTTGGGGCCCAGCTACTCTCAACCCAAATGTCCATCAGCCTCCAGGGAGTTATTTCTGATTTGCACATGCATGAGTGAGAGACCATGTCATGCTCATTGGACCTTGATTGCAAATCATACCTGAAATCAGCGGAAGTTTACATACGGACTTCTTAAGGCGGTAAGTCCAATTCCCCTCACATTTGCTCAGGGTGGGGTGGGAGAACGTTGCCTGCCGATGGCCATTTACATTCCGCAGGACTGAAAGTGTTAATCCATCACTGATCAGAAAAGAAATGGTGAGCCCCTGGTACTTAGAATCAGGGAACATTTTCTCATAGATGTATGAAGAGAGTTTGGTTGGGGGAGGGGTGGGGACCCTCTAATCTTTCTGCACAGCCTCAGAAACTGTGCTACAGTTACACGTTATGGAGTGAGCCATTCTTTTATTCAGTGTACACAAAAGATAAATCTACTTTTCCCCAGTGTAGCATTAGTTCTTTGGCCTCCATATTCCTACTGTGGCCTGGCAAAGATGCAGAACGACAATCATCCCTTTTGTGAGAAAAGCCAGCAAGTCCCCATAATACCACATGACAGGCAGAAATAATCTCCCTGAGCACTCACCTTCCTGGTTCTAAAGGACTAAATACAGCAGTGCGGAACATGGAAGAATTTCCATCAACCGTCACACTCTCATCTACTTCATTTTGCTACGATGAGGCTAAAAGTGAAAGGTCAACTCTACCGGTGTGGCACAGAGGCTGGGTACAGCACCTGGGCTCCTGGGTCCCTGCTTAAAGATTGTTAAAGAGACAGTATGCAATTAAGCTATGCCGGCCAGTCTTTAGGGTTTCTGGGGCCCTGCACAGCACTGTTGTACCTGTGCCCCTGTGCTTAACGTCAGCTGGGGAGGGGAATGAGGATGTTCTAGAGACGTGAGTTTATGAGCTTTGGCAACAAACTAATGAAATGTTCTTGAAACAAATTTTAAACTAAGGCCCTGTTGACTAACCCAGTACATTCAGAAACTCGCAGTATAGACCTGAGATTGGTAAATGCCTTTTAAATGGCTTCATTACCCCTTGGATGACTCTTTCATGGGTTTAGTGCCCAACAGAGCATTTATATAAAGATTGAACCTCTCCCGAGGTCCATAGTAAGGCACAATAAACCCAAGGGTTTTTGGAGGGATATAAACCCAGCAGGTTCAGGGCACAAGCTCATCTCTAATGGGGTGGGAATGAATTTTCCCTGGAGGCAGCTTATTGAATACCTGCTTTCTACCTTACACTTGCCTCTGAAGCAGCCAGAACTGCTGCTCTCTTTCACAGGCAGGCTACGTGGCTATGGACCCAGGATCTGATCCATTCTGGCATTTCCTCTGTCAACCTAGCTCTGCCCAATCACTTCCTTGCTGCTCCCCATCTCCAGGGGTTTCACTCTTTGCTTTTCCCTCAACTGGCAGCAATTATTCTTTGTGCATTTGATCTGCCTTTGTAGTCATTTGAAAGCTCCTGTCACCATTCAGTGGTGATGACCATCTAGGGAAGTCAGTGTGCAGAAGGTGACAGAATCCAGAGGAAATCTGCTTTTGTAGCTAGTGAACTCTGCCTGTGCCGCAGAGCTGTGCAGGTCCCTGTCCCTTCAGCACAACCCCACTAATGCTCTTCTCCTTTCTCTTTATTTTTTCTGCTTCCCTAATTAATATTTCTGTGTTCTGCTCTCAGTGGACAAGGCTGTAGCTTCAGGCAGCTCTGGCCAAACATGACTCATTCCCAAAGGGGTGAAGGATGGTGACTCACAGGACTGCTTGAGCTGCATAACGGATGCTTAGCAACCCACACTTTCAAGTGAACTAAAGACTTATCAGCTGAAAGCAGCGCAAGCTAATAAGTTGAGGAATATATACAGCGCAGCTGTTTGTCACTCCAAGCACTGGGCCTGGGTACCTGGAAACATCACCTGCATTTTCACAGCTTAAAGACTTTTTCCTAGGGAACTTGCAGAACATTTCATGGGTTTGAGCACATGCCAGCAGAGAGTTTGGTGCATGAGAGTGTTCTGTAGCATCGGTGGGGCCTTGCAAAATACATCCTGCTCAGGGTTGGGCTGGACTGGGAAAATGAATCAGACCCCACTTTTTAATCAGCATTCTGCACCACCACCCATCTTTGTAGGGCGGTGGAAGCCAGCTGCCTGGGCTGGACTGGCTCCTTTCAGTGTTGGGTGGTGGGGACCGTCCTGCTAATTCAAATATTTTAGTCCACATTTTTGCCAACATGCATCATCTCTGCACCAGCCTGAGCAAAGCCATGGAGGCAGGCAGGAGTCCCAGGTTCCTCTGTGTCCAGTTGGGCCCCGCTTAGGTGTTTATGAGGCTCTGGGGGGCCCCAGCCCTAGGGGCAGGGTTGTGAAGTGTCTGGGTTTGGCTGGAAAGAAACCATGGTGGCTGCAGTCAGTCCTGCTGCCTGGGCCATTAAAATCTGGTTGGTGGTGCTGTCAGGGGCTTTGCCTAACACCTCACTGTTCCCAGAAGCGGTGACGTCCACCTTCAGCTGCTAAGCAGAGGGATGGTGGGAAAGCGGGTTCTGTGCGCTAACCCCTCCCACCTGTCCTGAGGGCCAGCTCTGCAGCTCCTATGGGCTGAGAGCTGCAGCCAATGGCAGCTGAGGAGGCAGCACGCACACTGCGCAGAGCTAGCTGGCTGCCCCTGTGCCTAGCAGCTGAGATGTCATCACTTCCAGCCAGCACCCTGGGGTAACTGTCACTTGGCAACTGCTCCCCGCACCAGCTCCACACCCCAATCCCGCCTCCCAGTGCAGACCCCACCCCCCGCACCCAATCTCCCTGCTAGGGCCTGCATGCTGCCCCTGACCTCCACAGCCCACTCTGCACACGCTCAGCACCTCCTCCTGCACCCTCAACCCCTCATTTCTCACCCCACCCACGCCTGCACCCTAGCTGGAGCCCTCACCTCCCCTGTACCCCAACTCCTCTCCCAGTGCAGGGATTATGAGCGAGTGGGGGGGAGTGACAGAGGAGGGGGCAGGTCCTCAGAGAAGGGCAGTGCAGGCCCTGGTATTTGGATTTTTGCAGTTAGAAAGGTGGCAGCCTGCCCTGGTGTCACGGAGGCTCAGCAGCCCCCTGGCCCTGGTGTAGCTACAAAAGAGGTGGTCCCTGGACCTCATGGTCTCTGAGGTGGGCCCCAGCCTGGGGGAAAGCTGAGGCACAGGTGGGTCCTTGTGCCAAGTGGCTCTGGGGTGACAGTGGACTCATGCAGTGAACAGGAACAAGATACTTAGCACATACACATCAGAAAGGGGACACAGAACAGGTTATCCCTGCCCCCACCACACACACACAGCTGGAAGCAGCTCCTTTCCCTTCCCTCCCACACAGTGCCAAAAGGCTCGGCGTGAACCCTGGGAGGAATCTGGGGCAGGGGGTATGTGACCCTGTGTGTTCCCCCATCATCCTTCCATGTTGGAAAGCTGCAGAACCAGGAGAGAAGGATCCATCCTGGTGACCCAGTCAGGCACAGAGGGATGAGATTGTTGGGCAGGGAGGGTCTGAGTCGTCAGTCACTCCTGCCCCCCATTGGGACAAACTTTGATAGGGATGTTGGGCGGGGAGCTCTCCCCACGTGCAAATGGTGGGAGGGTGTCATCTCCCCCTGTGTGAACCCTGAAGCCTTAAGAACAAGGTAAATGAAAAGAATCCATCTAGGCAGTATTTCCTTTTAGCAAAGTGGAGTCAACTTGATGCTAATTTGGATGTTTGTGCTATTGATTGCCCTTATGCTCACTTGAATGGAAGTAATTACACCAGGAGTCCTGTATTCAGTATAGGGAAGTGTGGTCACCCTATAATCAGTGCAGAATTAGAACTAACCCTCCACTTGTCAAAGCCCATCAACCAGCTCTTAGTGAAAGGAAAGTGTCTGTGGAAGCACAGCTGCTCATCGGCCTGGAAACCCTGCCAAATACATATGCAGTCAGCATCACTGCTGCTGTGCCAGGGAAATTCCCAGGGGAGCTGGGCTTGGCAGGAACTATAACTTGCTGTGTCTTAATTTGTTATCATAAAAATGAAAACCACATTGCATTGTCTGAGGCAGCACTTTGCATGCAAATCAGGGAGCAAATTAGATGCTGCTTGGAGCTGAAACCTCAGCTGTGGAAACTGAGGAACCGAGAAGCTAAGTGGTTTGGTCACAGTAACAAAGTCAGTCACAGACCAGGATACCTGACTGCCAGGCCTGTGTGCGAACACCTGAACCATGAATTAAATGCCAGTCTCAGGAGCTGTGACCCTGTAATTTGGAAGCACTGTAAGAAGGACTCACATTTCCTACTCTAGATTTGCAGCTTTGATGCAAATAAATGTAGAGAGAGAGCCTCTAGTGTGGGCTCTGGACAGCACTTCGTCCAGGCAGCTCCTGGAAGCAGTCGGCATGTCCAGCTTTTGCAGCAGAGGCAGCATGTGAGGAAATGAGTGAGAGGGACATGTTGGCCATTTCCCAGGACCTGTACGGAGCCAGGCAGGGAGCCTGCCAGCCCGCTGTGCTGCCAGCTGGACTTTTAACAGCCCAGGCAGGGGTGCTGGCTGGCAAGGTCCCTTTTCAACTGAATGTTCAGGTCCAAAACTGGATACACTGAAGCCCTGAGACTGCCGTACGCCCTGTGGAGCAGCTGTGCTGTCTTGGTGTGCTGGGGCATTTACACCGCTGGAGGAATGCTGAGGTGTGCACACGGGCCCAATCAGATCAACATACGCTGCCTTACGTCAGCCTAAGGCAGTAGCAGAGACCAGCCCTAAGTGTTGTTGTTGATGTCCCTGCAGGATGGATGACATTCAGCTTTGCAAGGAGATCAGTCGGCTGAAAAAGGAGCTCCAGAAACTCATTGCCGTCCCAGGTAAGGCCCCAGTGCTGTGGAAAGCTTCTGAGGTTTGATCCTGATGTCCCTGAAGTTGCTATTTCTGCTCAGACCCAGGACTCCTGGAGGCGCTCGGGCCAGCAACAGGCAGGACTCCAAAAGTTTGGAAGATGAGCCAGACGAATGGATTTGTTAGGTGACGCATCACCTCTGTATTGTGCACATACCGAATGTCATTCCACACATGGCCATAACAGCCACTGGCATCCACAACGTGTACGTCCCAGTTCAGAGTGTGGACCTGGTCCTGTACCCGAGGATGTGCAGATTGGGGCTGGGGGATACTGGATCTCACATTTCCTACTCTAGATTTGCAGCTTTGATCCATACACATAAACGTAGAGAGACAGCCTCTAGTGTGGGCTCTGGACAGCACTTTGTCCAGGCAGCTCCTGGAAGCATTTGCCCTAGTGTGAGTTATTAGTGCAGGCCCCGGCCTTGGCACATAGCTAAGAACTTGGCATCAGTGGCAGCTCAGAACTTGAATTAGGCTGGAATGATTCTGAGGCTGGAGAAAAGCGCAAAGCTTTCAGAACATTTGCTTGTATTTTCTCGTTTAAGGCTCTTTGGCATGCCTAGCTTCCTCTGGGACAGGAAATGCTGGCCCTACAAGAGATGCTCTTCTTGCCTTATTTACAGCCTGAGTCAACTCAGGATGTGCTGCAAATCACATAGGAAACGCTGACCTCAGGAGACTCCCAGTAGAGTTCAGTGACCATCAAAAGGCAGCTCCAGCAGAGGTTGAGTTCTGATAGGAGCCCCAAACATATGGATGCTTGCCCAGAGCTTGCCAAACCTCTCAAGGCCTAGAGAGCGTTAACATACAAACAGCAACAAAAGGTCCTGTGGCACCTTATAGACTAACAGAAAAGTTTTGAGCATGAGCTTTCGTGAGCACAGACTCACTTCATCAGATGCTGGTCTTGGAAATCTGCAGGGCCAGGTATAAATAAGCCAGAGCTTATTACAGACCCACAGTAACACGGCTACCCCTCTGATACTTAACATTCAAAGGCATCTGAAGGTCAAAGTCAGCAAAGTTAAGCTAGAAACGAGAAGCATATTTTTCAAAGTGAATGTACCTCGCTGGCACTTTTAACTGAAGTTAATTGACTGACAATTAGCTCAAATTAGCTAACATTTGCACCGCTATTTACTGTACTTATTGGACTGCCGTTACAGGAGTATCTGAGCATCTTACAAACTTGAATTATATACTCAGCACCTCCCTGAGAATTATTAGCGCCATTGTACAGGGATTACATGACTTGCCCAAGGTCACACAAGAAGTCTGTAGTGGAGCAGAGAGTTGACTGGAGGTGTCCCACTCCCAGGCTAGTGCCCTATTCACTGACCAACGCTTTCTTTGTAGATCCCTGCTAACCTGGAAACCCCATGTACATTTCCTCCAGGACACACACATTTGTGGTTTGCCTTTTGAACTCAAGTAGGAGGTAGGACAGGCTGGTGCTGACCTGCTGCACATGGCTTAAGTTCCTCCAAGAAATAAGAGAAACGGCTGTGGCCCAGGCAGGCGCTAACACGATAGAATGATGATGACAATTCCACCCATTCAGCCCCTAGCAGCAGCGTTGCTGGGCAATGCACAGAAGGTTTTAAATAGCAAGTCAATATCCAGTTTAGCTGCTGCTAAGATCACCTCCAGGCCCCGTCCCCACACTCCCATTGGCTGGGATTCCTAGCCAATGGGAGCTGTGGGGGCGAAGCCTGAAAACGAGGGCAGGGCAGGGATGGAGCTTCCCCTGGAGTCGGCAGCCATATGGCTCAGCCCAGTGGGGTTGGAGGAATGGCAGTGTGTGGAGCCACCTCCCCCTCCCCCTGGTCAGGCAGGGCTGGACAATGCGCGGGGGCTTTAGTGTCTGCAGCCCAGGCCCCAAGCTAGGGGCCCTCACAAAAAGAGCTGCACTTTTGGCAGCCCGGAGAGCTTCTTGCGGGGCCCTGGGCTGCAGCCCCTAGGCCCTTTCTTAATCCAGATCTGAAGCTGGGCATCCAGATCCCCTTAGCACCCCTTAAACTCAAGGGTCAGTGAGGGATTCTGTGCCCTGGCTCATGCAGAAGACCGGACAAATGCTAATGGAGTGCTCTGCCCGTGATATCTCTGCAGCTAACAATTTTCACGGAGAGTCAATGGGGCAGCCCAGGCTGTCCAAACCTGTGTGGGACGCCTGGTCTGCACACCGCTGCTGCAGCTTCACTGCTGGTGTTATCCCTGCTACCCAGAGCCAAGCTGGCCACATATGTCCACAAGCCGCCCCACTGACGGCCGCGCTGACGTGCCCAGAGAAGCCAGCCCTGCCCTGCAGCTGTGTTGGCATCACTGGGTTCTGTATCTCTGTGCAGCTGAGCACTGTGTTGTGTTTTCCCTGCTGCAGAGAAGGAGAAGTCCAATGATGAGAAGCAGCGGGAGGAGGAGCTGGTGCAGCAGATACACAAGCTGGTGGAGACCCGGGATTTCCTGGTGGACGACGTGGAATTTGAAAGACTGAGGTAGCTGGAAGAGCCAGCTTGAGCATGTTTGAAAACTGCAGGGGCTGGCAGACCTCCAGCATGTGCGATTCCCAGCACACCTGAGTGTCACCACACACGGAAGGCTGGCCTCTACACTGGGGGCAGGAAACGCACAGAACAGCTCAGCGGTTAGGGAGCTCCGCGGGGGCATAGTGAGGCAGCGCAGGGGACTACTTGCCTCGTAGTCCTGTGCCCTGCAGTACCACTGGCACAACTCCACACTGTGGCTCCACCTCCTCCTGGAGTGGCAGTGCCAAGGAGACACCCCCAAGGGAGGGATGGAGAGTGGCGTACCTGTATCCTCCCCATAGGGGCAGTGGGCAGTAAAGCAGCTCCCCGGGATGTACCCCAGCAGCCAGCTGTGCCTGTTTGGGTGGGCAGCCCCACTGCACTCCTCTCCTCTTGCCACGTGCTGAGTCTTCTGTTAGTCAGGTGTTGGCAAGGAATCCCTGGAACACGGGGCCCTGGACCCAGCACCCCACTGAGCTGGTAGGGGCAGTTCACCCTGCCCTGCACTGCTGCTTCAGGCTGTCTGCAGAGTCAGGCAGTCAACGTGGCACCACTAGACACGGGTCACATCTTTGAGCTTTTCTTGACGACTGTTTTGCACAATGCCTGCTGAGATGCTGAAGTAATCACACGACTCCAGGAGCGGCTGAGCTGGCATGTAAGCCAGCCCAGGAGGTGAAGAATGAGGGGGGAGCAGGGGAAGGCCATGGCTTTAGGCACAGAGGAGGGCTGGCTGTGGCATCGGGCGCTGGGAGTACAAACGCCAGCGGCGATGGAAGTTGCTGAAGAGCGCTTGGTCGTGCCGGAGCAGGCAGAGAGCAGGGTCAGACAGGCCTACGCAGCTGCTGCAGAACGAAACCCGTTCAAAGCACGTGCCTCTGGCTTTCCATAGGGCTCTGCATTCTCCCAGAGCCCACAGCACCCGCAAGCCTCGTGTTCAGACTAAAGTGGGAGCCGTAAATGCTGGGAACCCATGGCTGCTGGCGGACATCAGGCACTTGAGCGCTGCTGTTGCATGGAGCTGCCCGTGGGTATCGTGCGGGGCCATTCCTGCGCAATTATTTTGTGCCATCCAGACAGCACGTTGCAGCTCTTGGCTTGCACGCTGCCGAGCTGCACTCTGCTGCCTCTCGGGCAAATCGAGGTTTCTAGTTAGTTCTGCTGCCTGCATGCCCCGGGGAGCAGCGTCACCAACGCATCCCTCCAGGCTGCCAGCACCCGTGGTGGGTCTGCTCCCGGGAGCTGGCAGGCCGTGGTCACTCATTGCAGGGCCTGGTTAACCTGGTGGGTGGGAGAAGTGAAGGGGAGGTTGGCCTGGTCTCAGATGTGTGTGTGCCAAGGGATAAGGTCCTGCAGGTAACTCCTGGGGACAGAGTTCTGAACTCTGTCTGCTGTCAGGAACACTGCTAACACAACACAGGTAAATGCAGAGCCAGCCAGTTCCCCTCATCCCTACCTCACCTACAGGCAAGCCCCAGTGCTGCCAGCCCGGGAGGTCCAGGTGACATGCAGTTCTGCTGGGACAGAAAAGCCAGACAGGCAGGGGACCCTGCAGGACTGAACACACGGTGTGTGCAGAAAGGAACAAGACACACTGTGCAAGCCATGGGACTCGTTCTAGTGTGCTGCCACCAGCATCTGACTGTAGATGCAGGGTCCCCTGGAGTGAACGGAAGCCAGCTGACTTAACTCTGGGGTGCATACGGGGTCAGCAGAAGAGGGTTTTGTGAGACAGTGGGAAAGCCATAGCTGTTAGCCTGTGGAGGGCAGTGTCCATCTTTAAAGTGTAAGCCCCTGGCACAGCGTGAGTCACAGGTGTCCTCTGCGCTGATCCGCATGGGCGACAAGTCTCTGATTGCTTCAGGGTGCAGCACTCCAGCTTTTAGCTGTGCCTGTGCCTGGTTCAAGCCCTGGTGAGCTGGCCAAGGTGGCAGCTGCCACAACAGCACTGAAGCTGAGATTTTCAAAGCAGCTGCTGTTGAAGGTGCCAGTTGCTACTGGATGTCGCTTGCTGGCTGGTGCCAGTGGTACACGTTGCAATCCCTCCCTCTCGCTCGCCTTATATCTGCTGCACAGAGCAGTGGAGAGTCTTGCCTGGGATTGCAAAGGAAGTCAGACCGGATCACAGCTCAAGCTCTCCTGACTCGCAGGCCTGAGCTCTGCTCAGACAGGGCCTCTCAGTCAAAAGATGTGAACCTGCGGGTACGGCCACAGCCTGCAAACCTTAACATGCCGCAGTGAATCTCCACACCTGGGCCAAATAAATCCCCTCAAATCCAGCAGCATAGCACCCAGGCCCTGAAACCCAGCGGTCGGAGGGGCCTGGAGCCAGAACCAGCCCGGCTGGGAAGGGCTTCTCAGCTGCTGTCGGCCCCACAGGCCTGGCCCCTCAAGCCCACGTCAAGTGACCTGGAACTGTGGGCTGGCTGCCGTGGGCTTGTTTTGCTGAGCCGGCCCCTGGCTAAGCCCCACTTTCTGCCTGCTGCAGGGAGAGAGAGGAAGACAAGGAAATGGCGGAATTCCTGCAAACGAAGCTCTCCAAAAGCTGCCTCCAGAAAGCGGGTAGGTGCCCGATTCCTCATGTTCTTCACACAGCCGTCCTGTTGGCCCTTCTCCCTTCTACAAAGCTGGCCAGTCCCACGGACTCCTGGCCATAAACTGCCCAGCGATTTTTACCTGGGGACCATGTGCCCTCAGAAGAAAGAGGGGCAGGGACTAGCAGCTCAAGAGAGGCACTACAGTCGCTCTCTGCTGTCTATGTGTCCCATCCCCAGATGACACCAGGTTGGTACATGTGCCCCAATTTTGCCTCTTGCCTGGCTTGTCCACAAAGATGCTCTGGGGCTGCTGGGAGCAGCTGTCCCCTCTGCAGTTCATGTACGGAATGGGTCTGTTATTGCACCCCTTACTCAGATGGCCCCTCCCCACATTCTCGGAGAGCTCCCAGATCCTCAAAAACAGAAATAGTGACAGCCTAACCCCACGTTCCTGCCATAGTCTCCTTCTCCCAGGGCCCTTCCTTATTGACAGAGCAGGCAGGTCCCTGGCCACCAGAGATGGGCAAGGCCTTGGTAACAATGGAGACATGCTACAGCCATGGCTGTCTGGGAGGCAAGTCCAGCCCAGGCCCATGCGGTCGCATCTGAGATCACCTGGGACGTGTCTTGTGACTCCGAGGAGACACACATTCAAGGAGAGATTAACAAAACTGGGATGTTTGGATTTGGAAAAGAGATGACTAAGAGGGGCTACAATAGAGGCTATAAATCATGACAGGTGTGGAGAAAGTAGATAAGGAAGTGCTATTTGCTCCTCATAACACAAGCACTAGGGAGGTCACCCAATGAAATTCACAGGCAGCAGGTATGAAACAAACAGAAGGAAGTATTGCTTCACACAATGCACGGTTAACCTGTGGAACTCCCTGCCAGAGGATGTTGTGAAGGCCTAGTCCATAATCGGGCTCAAGAAATAGCTCATTAAGTTCAAGGAGGACAGGTCCGTCAGTGGCTATTAGCCAGGAAGGATGTGCAGGGGTGGTGTTCTTAGCCTGTGTTTGCCAGATTCTGGGAACAGGCGACGGGATAGATCACTTGATGATTCCCCATTCTGTTCATTCCCTCTGGGACACCGGGCGTTGGCTACTACAAGGAGGCAGGACACTGAGCTAGATGGACCTTCTGTCTGTACCAATATGACTGTTATGTTCTTATGTCTCAGCCCCGGTCTTTTGGGACCCAGGTCCCATTCACTAAGGGAGACCTTAGAGGGTGACACTGACTTTAACCATCATTGGTGGCCATTACAATAACAAGATCTTTCTGAACAGCCCCTGTCAAAGAGAAGAAGATGATGTCCAGGGGACAGCAAACCTCCACGCCGTATGTGACCAAAACAGGCCTCACGCTGCTCAAAGAGTGCTGTGGCTTCACCTGTTCCATTATGTAGACGCACTCCTGGGGCCCCTCTGCAAGGACATGATTACGGGTAACATACACCTCCTTGCTTTCCAAGAAACCCGCCATGAGACTAGCCAGATTTCCTCATGGCACCACCTTCCTACCATTCCCTGGGGTGCACCGTGTGGCAGGAATTGGGCTTCCTGCCTCTTGAAATATTTTTGAGAGATCAACAAATATTCACAGCATGACTAGGGAACAAACGCACAAAATCTCTCTCTTGCTCCTTTTTTTTTTCCCCCAACCAAACTGCAGGGGAAAGGGACTCAGTTTGGATCAATTGAAATGGTTTTGTTAAAGAAATTAAAAACTATAATTAGCTGAAATTTCACAAGGTTTTTTTTTATTTTTTATTTTAAAGGCATTTTCATTTCTAAACCCAAGCCAGAATTTCTCCAGGCTGAATTGAAACATTCCAACAATTTCCAAACTCTTTTTTCCCCCTAATGTTTTTTAAATTTCAAAGTGTCATCACAACCAACTCCTGAAAAGTTGTGGAGTTGACGACTTGGCACGTTCTGATGGAACAACCCACCAGCAGCTGAGAAAGCCAAGGTCGGTGCTAGCCTGGCCATTCCTCGTCAGAAGGCCCCTTCCTCTCCTTGTTTAGGTGCTGCTGGACTTTCTGGTGTGGAGAGGAGGCAGGGATGCTGGAACAATATTTATGGGCGGGGTGAGGTGCTGCTCAGAGCTTTTGAACCAAACTGTGAAAGCTGGAAACCACATCAGGCCAGGGGGTGTGTCTGTTCCCCTAGTTCCAGTACCTATGACAGGAAGGATCTGTCATCCAACATCATTTTGTACATGGTGATAGCACAGACGTCTCTGCCCTCTGTCTTGTCACCTAATGTGCCAAAAGCAGGGGATACCAGCCGAGTGTGTCCAGCCAAAAATCACCCCAGCCCTGGCCCTCCCGTCTTGCTCTCATTAGCAGATTACCTATCAACCGCCAAGCACTACAGAAGTCATCTAGCAGTGGCAACAACCAGAGCACACCACAGTAAAACCATCGAGACCTTATTTTACGTCACGTTCCTTAGGGCCAGATAAAGGCAATTTCCTTCAATAACGCTGCTCTGCACCAGGGGATGATGTGCCTAACTCCTGCTGATGCCGTCCGAACCCCACTCCTTCCAAGTTTGGTCATGGATGTTTGGGAGGGGCCCAAGTGCTCTGATCAGGATTGGGGCCCTCAGGCTGGTTACCTGAGCTCAGACCCAGGGGGCTGGGTAGACTTGGGCTTGGTAGCCAGCCAGAGCCACTGCCCAGGCCACATGGATCCCTAGGCGCCAGGCTGTTCTGTCCCTCTGGTTGGCGCTCCCTGTCCCAGTGACCAGCTCCTGTCCCTGCCAAGGACTGGGAATTGCCAGTGTGAATGACAAACAAAAGTCATGATGCTCGGGAAAGTAGGGGCCCGCTCTAGCCTGGCGGGGAGGGCGCCGTGCCGGGAGGGATCAGCCCTTCAGCCGGGTGGAGTGCGGGGGCGGGAGAGAGTGGGTGCCATTTTGATTCCCTGGTGACATCTATTTGCTCTGCTCCTTTCCCAGCAGGCCTCCTGGCAGAGTCTGTGGCTCCCGACAGCTTCAACCACCCTGCACTGCTCATGCTTCCCACAGCAGCGTGACGACCCACCGACATTTCCGAGCGGGCTGGCGCCAGCTGGGACATTGGCTTGTTTTCTTGATACCGCTTAGGTGGGAGTCTCCTTCCAGGCCCTAAACCAAATTCATCTGCTCTCCGCCTGGCCAGGGCTTAGCTCGGCACAAGTGAGCCCTAGGCAGGATGGGCTGGTTTGTGTTTCCTAACGACGAGCTCCATTCAGCGAGCAGGGGGCCCTGCCTGCATGCCCGTGGGCGGCAGCTGGGGTCAAGTGTGCATCTCGCTGCTCCGTGAGCTCCCCGAGGCCACGTTCTAGGCAACCCCGGGCGCACGTGTCCACACTCTGCTGGGTTGTCATGGGCTGCAGCATTGTCACGCACCACCTACCAGAGCGCGCAGAGCCAGTAAACGGCCAAGTCCCTGGGCAGTGTATCACCCCACGAATGAGGGGCGCAGCCCTTCCCCACCTTCATCCCTCAGGGGCGGCTCCCGGCCCATTGGACACCTGGCCTAAGCACTGCTCAGGATTGGCCCGGCCATGCCCCCAGCATGAGCCGTGCTGCAGCCCCGAGGGAAGAGGCAGACCCAGACTTTATTAAAGTCGCAGACGGGGGCACTGATGGCATCGGACACGCTTTTCCCACCACGCCGGCCCTGTCGTCTGGCTTGGGGTAATGCTCTGAGCCAGGCCAGAGATCAAGTCCAGGCAGGCTGTCCATGTGGGTCTGCATTATCAGATAAGAATACGTAGCGGTTATACCATGCTTTTCCTCTGCAGCGCCCACTGATTTACAAAGGAGGCCGGTACCATTATTCCCATTTTGTGGGGGAGGGGGGAAGCTGAGGCAGAAAGTGCCTTGAGGAAGGAGATTCCACACCAGAGCTGGGGATAGAAACCAGGTGTTTCGACTCCCCCTTTGCCGGGCTTTGTGTACTGGTCTGCACCACCCCTGTTCTCAAGCTTGAGTAGGCCTTGCTGCGTTCACACGTGGTGGGGCAGATTGGTTTCACACTCAGGAGAGCGCTGTGGTTCCATCCCAAGCCCAGTTTCCTTGGGTCCCTGATCCGGCAAGGAGACAGGGTGAAAACTGGAGCAGGGAGGGAGGAGAGCAGAGCAGAAAGAAAAACAAAAAATGGCTGGGAGAGAGAAAGACAGGCAAGAAACTCCAACTGGCAGCTCGGCTGCTGCCCTTGGCTCCACCAGCATGGCAAGGCGAGGAAGATTTGGCCCAGGTGTAGCACCCACTTGTGCCACTCTATCCTGGGGATTCTTCTGCCTGGAGCTGGCTGGCCTAGGGTGAGGAACCCAGGTTCATTTTTTTTATTGACTCACCCTTAGGCCAAAAAACTTTGATGACTTGGAAATTATCATCTGAATGAGTCCCAAAGGCCAGGGCTAAACACAGTTAATCCAGGCCTCATTTTACCCCTTCCTGGCCCGTGCCACCCAGCCAGCATCATTATTGGCAATAGCTCAGCAAGAGCGATGCCACCTCCAGTTCTGGCCCCATGTCCTGCAGGGCTGGGACAGTCCAACTCTGCTAGTGGAGGTTGAGCTTACTGACTGATGGGCTGACTGGCCCTGCAAAGCTTCCCTGAATCTTTCCATGAGGCTACAGGACGAAGCTCCTGTCAGTCGTGCACTGGCTGTTGGAAAGTGTTAACAACAGGCGAACAAGTCCACACGGTCAGGTACCACTACCAGCCGACCTGCATGTTCTGCTCCATGCACTTACTTCCTTGTCCGACCTACTCTGTACCCAGCCAGTCCAGAACCAGGTCTGAATCCCTCACTTGTCAGGTACACTGAGCACCTGGGCCCTGCTCGCGCACCTTGTCGGCAGGCTGCGTTTGCTGTGCCGGCGCGATTATACTCCTCCCCAGCTGGCTTAGTCGATATTGTCCGTGTCTGCAGCCAGGGAAAACAAGGCTCCAAAGGGAGTGAGCCACACCCCCAGAGCGGGCTGATAGGCTAGTCTGTGCACTCTGAAAACCTGGGTGTGGTTCAGGTCATTGAAGAGGTGAGTCTATTGGTCTCAGCCTGGCACCTGCATTAGTTGCCTATGGGCTTGTTCACGAACAAAGACTCATGCCTGCTACAATGGCGGCTTGGCACTTCCTAGAGCAGGGAGCAGCAGCCTCCGGCACGGGTGTCAAGAGTGGCACGTGAGCTGATATGCGTCAGCATGTGAGGCGGCAGCTACGCCCTGCCCCTCCTCCCCCACACAGCTGGGAGCTGGCTCAAAGCCAGGCCACCTGTGGATTGACAAAAGACCAGCTAACGCTACCAACCACCACATAACCGGGAAAGCTCTGCCGTGTAATTGATCCATTAGTGAAGCTGTTGTAACTCGGACTATTAAACGTATCACCTCACTGTGACCATACAGAGACATCAAAAGGTCCAATTTTGGCACTCCCCCCTCAGAAAGGTTGCTGGCCCCTGTTGTACCCAAACTCGCCCTCTGCTCCCCTGCACCCGATTGCACTGCATGGCCCGGGCTCACTGGTCTGCTCCCCTCATGCAAAGGGGGTTTAAACTAGCCAGGAAAGAGCTGCAGAGACCCCCCTGTCCAGGAGAGCTCTCCATGGCAGAAAGCAGGGAAGTGGCCCCCTGCCCTGTGCCTACAGGGAGTGAGAGCGCATAGCAGAGAGGGGACAGCTCTGTGATGCCTGATTCTCTGCAGGTATACAGTCACGGAGGAGCCTTATGCCAGTGACATATGTTGGAAGTGCTTTTCAGCAGCTCTGACTTATGCCAGATGACCTGGCCATGGAGAGCTCTGACCAACGGCTAGCCACTGCCACCCCCTCACGCGCACACACACCAGACCACCACTGTATCCAAGCTGGGTGCAGAAGCCGGCCCTCTGTGATATATTTGCCCTGGTTTCGCAGTTTTGCCCCTGTGTGTGTAGCTGGGAGTTGCAATGATAACCTAAGTGTGGGAGGAGGGGTGTTTATTGCAGACCCCGGGCCTCTAAACCTAATACAAACTTTCGGGGCTAAAGGGAGAGCTAATATCGTCTCAACGCACAACATTCTGTAGAGGGTGTCAGAGTCTGAGCTCAGTGAAACTCAAGTAGCTGTTCTTGGACTTTTCAATGGGCCCTGCGATTATTTCAACTTAAAACACTGAAGTGTGGCCTTAGCTGACGTAAGTCAGTGCAGCATCAGTGAGGCTGCACAACACTGCCCCAGCGGAGGATCTGTCCCTTCCACTTCAGATGGTGGTATCGCAGCGAAGCGAGGTGGAGAACGTGCTCTTCACCATGTCCCCTCCCACCGGTTCCAGAGCTCATTTCACTCCGCTGAGAAGCCGTTTCTTGATAGACTTTGCTCTATTTCCAACTCACACACCGGACCCTGCGCCCCAAAGCTGGAGCTAAATAACCAAACAGGGACACTTTATTGATGTGAAAATAAAAAACAAACATTCAGTGAAGTGCGACCATTTCCTCTTTGGTGGAAACGCATCGATTTCAGGGACCAGATGGCGCAGGTCATTGATACTGGGGACTTTGTGTCTATGGTTCATGCAATCCAGCCTAGGCTAACAGGCTGGGCTAACAGACAAGAAAGTCAGCAAAACCCACCTCCATCCCAAATGAAAAGGAGAGATGGGCCTGGAGTGCAAGCCCACACGGATGGTTTCTGATGTGATTCCCAAAGCTGCCTCTGAGCCTTGGAGGCTGGGCCAGATCACCCCACCAGAGCCTCCGCAAATGCCCCGTCACAGTGCTTTCGGTGCACCTTGCCTCAGTTTCCCCATCAGGCCCCTGAAGCATCCTGTTCATCCCAGGCCAGACCAGCACCCATCTCAGTGGCCCAAGAAAGGAATGATGCCCTTGTCATAGTCCAATGAAAGCCCTGTTTCCAGGTGTCATTTATTAACACAAGTACCTCCATTGGCAGGTACCTCCAGGGGCAACCAGTCACCAACCCCGATGTGAAAAGGCGGCAGTTCTCTCCAGTTCTGTTCTGCTGGTCACCTCCCAAGGGAGCACAACCCCTGTGCCCCCGGCCCCAGCAATCCAGAGTGACCCTCTTCTCTTGGCACCAGCCTGTCCCGAGCTGAGCTGAATCTTCTCCTGTGCTCAGGGGCCACCTCATGAGCCTTCTGCTCAGTACAGTCCCTGGTTCCAGACAGTCCCGTTGCACCAGCTCTACAGCTCTCCCCCAGCACCTGCCCTTCTCCAGTGCTGCTCCTGCCTCATCCTGCCTGTGGCTCATAGACAACCTGCCTTCAGCAGGCCTCACCAGAGGTGGCTAATTCCTCACAAGGGCACTGGACTTATTCCCACTGAAAGGGCCCAGGCTCCATTGTCTGTTGTGGATGCTGGTTACAGAGGCAGTCGTCCTGCCAGGACAGCTGATCTCAGGAGACGTGCAGCATTTGGGGTCAAAGCTGGCAGGGCTTCGGCACTGTCACACTCTTGTTTGGGTCCAGCTGCGACCCTGCGCCCACCGGCTCCCTGCTCCTTCACACCAGGTGCCTGCATCCGAACGTACCCCCATAACATCCTAGCTGCAGCTGCAGAGACCGTGGTTCGTCTGAAGGCAAGAGGAGGTTGATTTCTTCACTGGAAACAATCTGAACTTAACTAAACAAGGGGCCAAATCTTGCTCTCTGCCATGCTGGGGTAAATCCACATTCAAAGGGCTGCAACCCACGTGAAGGTGAAAAGAGCTGGTCCCACATCCTTCCAACGTGCAGCGGCCAAGATAGCGCATGGGGGCTGGTAACAGAAGCCCCACAGTGTGCAGAGGAGCTGCCGGGACAACAGAATTCAAGGTTAATACCAACACTCTGCCCAGCTCCACTCCTGTCAGGCTATCCACCTACACAGACATTCTCCGCTGCCCCTGCAGCCCCTGATGGCTGGGAAAGGGGATGTCACTCTGCCTTTTACTCAGCCCGCAGAGGAGATTTTGGATGGGTTGGATGGGGGGTGGGGAGTGAAAATGTTCCCACCAGAAAGATCTGACTCAGAAATAACATTTGCAATATTCTAATAAGCCAAGTCATGTCAGAGGTAATTTATTCCTGGCAAGCTGAGGCAGTTGCTATGGAGAGTGTAATAGAAACACTTTTTTTTCTTTCAAATCCACACTATTGAGGAGGAAAGCGTTTGACAAAGGAGCGAGAGAAAGCCACAGCGTGCGGATGAAAGGAGCACAGGACGGATAGGGATGCCCCAAGATAAACCTCACCCTCAAAGCCGCTTCACTGTGGTGCAGAAATAAAGGGCCTCATCTTACCTACGCTCTTGACTTACTCCTGACTGGGGAGACCAGGGCATCAGGCTGGGTTCAGGAACATCCCTGCCCCATTTCCACCCAGCAAACAGAACACCAGCAGAGGCCATAAAGCCCTGTCCCCAGTATGGATCACAATTTGTGGGCAACGTCTCCTCAAAATGAGTCACTGATGGGAATTTCTCCCTTCACAGGCAGCAAAATTCCCCCTCCCCTGCCCCCAGCCTCCATTGCCTCTGGGTCCGGGGCCCCGAGCAGCAATTTGGGGGGATTTTAAAGCCTAGTGCACACCAGACAAGCAGGCGGCATGATTCCTGGTGCCTTACAGGGACCGGCATCACCGTCCCAGTCAGATCCAGCAAGAGTAGCGCTGAAGGCTGCTAGCAAGGTGGAGGCTCCATGGCCCATGATCTGTCTGCAGCACGGCAGGTGTCTTCACGTCTGCTTTTCCTTTTTCACTGCACTGAGCACTTTCTTCCCTTCCTCTTTCGCTGCAACTGTAAAACACACCAAAACCTTTTGGTAGCCAGTTCCTTTTCCCAGCTTCTGGCAAACAGAGGCTTGGGACACCAGCCGTACCCATCCTGCCAAATAGCCATTGATGGACCTGTCCTCCGTGAATTTATCTAGTTCCTTTTTGAACGCTGGTAAAGTTCTGGTCCTTGCACATCCTCTGGCAAGGAGTTCCACAGCTTGACTGTGTGTTGTATGAAAAAGTATTGATTGCTCTTGTGTACCCCCAACTATCACCCATTATTACTGACAAAATGCTGATCTTTTCATTTGTACCATATAATTATAAACTGAATCAACTGAGATATAAGTACTGTACTGGCATTTCAGCATATCGTCTATACAGCCGTATAAAGTCATTGTCCATATGAAATGTTAGTTTCTACTGAGATCACCAGTGTTTCTTATGTCACCTGTTGTAAAAGCAGGCAAATATCTAGCCGAGTTGATGTACCCGTGGAAGACCTCTGAGACTCTCTAGGAGTCCATGTGCCCCTGGTTGAGGACCTCTGCTCTACAACAGCAACGAAGGGTCCTATGGCACCTTATAGACTAACAGAAAAGTTTTGAGCATGAGCTTTTGTGAGCACAGACTCACTTCAGCATCAGATGAAGTGAGTCTGTGCTCACGAAAGCTCATGCTCAAAACTTTTCTGTTAGTCTATAAGGTGCCACAGGACCCTTCGTTGCTGTTACAGATCCAGACTAAAATGGCTACCCCTCCAATACTCGCTCTACAAGGAACCCATATTTGTGTGTAGCCCCCTGAGGACAAAGCACAGCCCACTTGCTGGCCCCTCACATTGACAAACATTTGGCAAGCCTTTGTCTGTGAGATCTGAAGCGTGATTCCCGGCACTAACCAATGTAATAAAACAGTCAGTGTAAAGTTTGGAATGGTCCAGAGCAGGCTTTCTCAACCTGTGTTCTGATTGTCTCTATGTTCTGTTCTTAAAACAGTGTTACTGCTTCATTGCTACAGTACCGGATTAAATGACTTCATTGGGGTTTTGCTGGATCTGTTGCTGTTTGGGCCTTTTGTTTTGGTGTGACAACAATTTTCTGACAAAAATGTGGGTAGGTGTTCTGCATAACAACATGGAATTGTTTGGTGTTCTGTGGGCTCAAGAAGTTGAAGAAACACTGGTGTAGAGGAAGGTAATGGGGAGGCTCTGTTCAAAAACCTGGCACCTTCCATGAATGTGAATGGCAGCAAATTAAAAACGGCTAGAGGAAATTGATTGCACGCTGTCTGCAGGACCGCAGAAGGCAGGTAGGGGGGCTTTGAAACACAGTGGAGCACTGTGCCGCTCAGAGGGAGAGTGGATGGGGGCCCGAAGGCTGATGGGTTCAAGCATTACCCCTTCCAGCCTTGGGCCCATCCCTTCTGGGGGGGACAAAGAACCCCCCCTATGCCTTGCCCACGGGCCCATGGCACTTCTCGGCGCTGCTGCCTATGTGGGACGAGTGACTGTGGAACTAACTCACTGTCAGGTGAAAGCAGAGCCAAGTACCCAGCAAAATGCCCTGCGGAGTTGGGAGGTTATATGGGTAACAGGAGTTTCCAGAGTCAGGTCAGTCAAGGCCAGAAGTGTTCGGGAAGGAGCGTAAAGACTCTGGCTTCACAGCGTTAGCCAGTCTCTAATCACTAGGGATTCGGACGAGACATTACAGGAGACGCATGTCCCATATCTGTCTGTTGTGGGATTTATTGGACGCTTTGCTGAAGCGTCTGGCCTCGGCCATTGCCAGGCCCCAGGCGCGGTAGCGGCTGGACCTGTGTTCCGATCCAGGCTGGTCAGTGCTGGGCTGCGGCCGATGAGCTGCCAGCCTGGCGGTGCCGTCTCGGTGGGGAGAGGCCATTGCAGAGCTTGCCTGTGGCAGCCATGAATGCTGCTTGTCTTTTCCGCTGCAGTGCTGGGAAAGCAGTAGGCAAGTCTCGTTACCAGGGTTATGGACAAGGTCCAGGAGCCCAGCGTGGAGAACATGAGATGGATTAAGCCTTGATAGGAGGTGACATGCTGGCAGATGCAGGACTCCAGCTGAGATTAGCTGGAAGTAGGGAGCCTGTCTCACCAGGATCCAGGAAACTTGTCAGCTGGGTGATGCATTGGAGCCTGGCCAGGTGGCCTGAGAGAGCTGTACACACACTCACTCACCTGGGGCTGCTCCCCCCCGCAGTGAAGGGCGGGGAGCTGGGCTGAGGCTTTCTGCTCTGGCAGGTTACGCTCAGCCAGTCAGGAAACAGAATTGTCCACTGCCCGTGACTGACCACCATACACCTCCCCCGGCCCCCGCTTGGGTGTTAGCGAGATGCTAGCTCCCGCCACCACACGGACCCCCTGCACACACCAGAGCGGCCTTTCTGCTGGCCGTACAGGAATGCTTGCAAAGCGCAGGGGACCCACACCTGCTGACCCACACCTCCCGTGAGACGTCAGAGCCTCGGCCTCTCTCCAGGCGGACAGGGCAGAAACGGGGAAGGTTCAGGCGTGGTGCTGGGCCCTGGGGCGGCTCCCCACAGCCCAGCCAGAGGGGAACAGATAAGAGGCATTATGGTTGCTAAGTAACCTCGTGGCATTGTCCAGGTCTGGCTCTGGGGTTCCGTGAGTCCAACGGTACACGAGCCAGCCCCAAGCTCCTGCCTGCTGGGTGCTTCCACAGGGACAGGGCAAGAGAGGGCTGTGGGCGGGGCAGGAAGGGGGACCCCTAGGACTGCGGGTGCGTCCCACCCCCGCCCGCTAATTGCTGTGCACCGGGCCCCCCGGTGAGGCTGCACAGAGGGGCCAGGGTTGGGCTCGCCGGGGCAAACGCAATGGCTGCCATGGAGGAAGAGGACCTCTCGGAGTATTTTCGCATGCAGTATGGGCAGAAGCTGCTGAAGCTGCTGATGTGAGAAAAATGCTCCTTTCCACGCCCCCATCCTTGGTCTTCGTCCCCTTCTGTGGCCTTCCACAATTCCCCCTCCTCTGCCCCCCCCATCTCCTTTTCTCCTCCCCCCCGCTCCAGCACTTCCACCACATCCCTCCTGGTCTCACCACCGTCTCACTCCTTCCCTGGCTCTCCCGCCACCCTTCCGCCCCCCCCAGCCGCTCTCTCTCCATGCGCCTTCATGCAAGGGGCTCTGCCATGGCAGCCCAGAGCAGCCAGGGCACAAGCCAGGCTGTCTCCTTGGTGATGGTCAGGCAGCTCTGAGCTCCTGGGCGCAGTGCTGGGGAAAGCCCTTGTGTCGTTGTGGCAGGAAGTTCCCCGTGACAGAGGAGCAATCCCCATCGCCGGCCATCCGACTGCTGGAGAAGAAGAAAGAGGCTGAGCTGGTGCACAGGGCTATGGAGGTTCAGAAGGAGGTGAGGGGTGTAGGGGAGCTGGAGCATGCCTGCTAGCACCTTCCACACCAACTACTGGTGGGAGCTCTTGAGCGCCAAGCACGCCCTGCTCTGGCCTCACCACTGGGTCCCATCTCCTCAGACACCCCTGAGAGGCAGCGCACAGAGAATCCCACTGGCTCCTGGGCCCAGTCCGGAGGGGCCAGGCTGGGGGGGTGCCAGCTGTGGCCACCAGTAGGGGGCTTGCTGGAGCCAAGCCGCTGGCTCGCCTGTCACCTTCCGCCACGTTCCCATCAGGCATTCCGAACGAGGATGGAAGCCCTGAACAACCGATGGGAGGAGCTTGGAGCCAAGGAGATTCAGCTGAAGGCTTATATAAAGAAATTTGAGCAGTTCATACAGGTACAGCCAGCACAGCAGCACCCAAGCAGCACTGCCCAGAGCTGCAACACAGCCGCCTGTTCCCACAATGTGTGGAGGGCTCCCCCATGGTACACCCGCAAACATGTACCTGAGGTGTGACACAGCCGCCTGTTCCCACAATGTGTGGAGGGCTCCCCCATGGTACACCCACAAACATGTACCTGAGGTGTGACACAGCCGCCTGTTCCCACAGTGTGTGGAGGGCTCCCCCCGGTACACCCACGTGCACCGCTGAGCTGTGACACAGTGCCTGCGCCCATGATTATTCAACTGTCTTCTCAGCATAGCCAGGAATTGGCATTGCAGGGCAACGACTTCATTCTCCCGAGACACACCCCCCCCCCCGCACCCTTTCACCCTGCCAGAGAAGGTCTCGGGAGGCTCTGGCCAGGGTGGTTTCTGTACGTTACCATGAGCCATCAAGACCAGTTTTATTGTGCCCTGTTCTGGTGGCCTCCATCGCAAAGCCTCAGCCAACATCTTCCCTCAGTGCCAGGAGCAGGGAGTTCTCTGTAGCCCTCCTTGGCACAGGTCCCAAGGCAGTGGGATCCCATCCCAGCTGTTGGTGGCGGTCGAGCGCGGCTGCTGTCCACTGGTCCAATCACAAGTCATCCAGGGTTCTTCTCCCCTCCTCCACACAGCCATAGTCTTGCTCTTCTTGCAAGTGCTGCTGATGTTGGAGGGAGGTGGGACTGGACAGGAGGTAAATCCTCATATGAGGTCACATCGCTTACCTCCCACCTGAATTGTCTGGGGTTTTCTTTCTGGGGTGGGTGGTTCACTGGGGTGATGATGGTGGGGGGGTATCTATAGGAAAATGACCAGAAGCGAATCCGAGCCCTGAAGAAAGCCAACAAGGAGAAAGAGCTGAAGAAGCAGAGGGTGAAGGAACTGGCCAAGGCCAAGCTAGACATGGCGGTCCTAAAACAGGAGCACCAGCGGCTCTCCAACAAGCTGCAGCAGTACTCCATCTTCAACAAGTACCTGGAGAAGGTGGTTGAGGTGTCAGAGGTGAGCCTGGACCCTAGGGGCTCGCACTGACTGAGTGGGACCCATGGGAAGGAGCAAAAGTCTTGGAGGAGATGAGCCAAAGCCAGGGTCACCCGGAAGTGGGGTTAGTGCGGAGAGCACAAAGGAGGTGAGATGGGTTTCCACATGCTGCAGGGGACACAGAGAAGGGAGCAGGGCCATCTTGGAGGGACTTAGAAAGGCGGCTGCAAGTTTTAGCAAAGTGGAGGTGAGATCCTGGCCATGGGAAGAAGGGTGAGATTGTGGTGAGCAGGGATCTCCTGTGTGTGCATAGGCTGCTCAGCCCGGTGTGAGGGAGGCTGAGGAGGATGCTAGGACACAGGAGATGTTCTGGTGTGGTGCAGATATGCTGGGGCAGATGTGCAATTCACCCCGTTAGAGGCTGTTCTTCCCTGACCGGGCTGGGTCCTAGAGCCACCCCAAGGCTGTGTGATAGCCTCCTGTGCACCGGCCTGAGCTCCGAGGAAGTAATGGCCAGTGCACTGTGCTGCAGTTTGAGGAAATCCAGGAAGTCATTGGCCGGTACAAGACGCTGGTGGGCATGCACCAGAATCTCATGCAATCAGCGCAGGAGGGGCTGGAGATGATCGAGCAGGCCAAGGTGCGCCTGTCGCGGTACATGGAGGAGAAGGACGACGAGATTCTGCAGCACAATAACGAGCTGGCGCGCCTGCAGATGCGCTTTGACTGCGCCCGCAGCGATGTCATCATCTGGGTAAATGAGCTCCCGTACACATGCCCTGAGGCAACCCTCTATCCCCCCGCCACACACAGGGGGTGTGGAGAGCAGAGATCTGCAGGGCTATTGTGGACCGGGAGGCTGAGCAGGCAGCAGGAGTTGGGCATTCTCTTTGCTGGGTAAGATGCCTCACCCCGACCCACTGGGCTGCCCCAGGTTTCAGCCTGTGACTGCGCTGGGCAGCAAGGACGGACCATGAGTTGCAGGTGCTGGTGGGTCACAAAATCATCAACCTTAACCCTTGTGAAGAGCAGGAAAGTTCCACTAGGTCGATTTCAACCAGTCCAGCTACACCAGGGCAACCCCCAAATGCAGCTCCCCTAGTTTAAGCCTTGCCGGGGTTGGTGCTGCACTGTGACCTAAGCTAAGGCGATTAAGAAAAACCAGCGTAAGGACCTGATTCCTCAGACCACTGAACCGCAGGCCAATGGGACGCCACACATGCATCATGTTAGGCACATGCGTGGGCAGCTTGGTGAATCAGGGTCCCCATGCAGCTACATGAAGGGGTGCCTGCCTGGGTGCAGCATTGAAGCAATTGCACCATGCAGGTGAAATTTTGCTATTGTAGACCTGACTGTCAGGCTGTAAGAGACCTATTTGGTCACATCCAATCTATCCCCCCGGCCCTAAGGCTGGATTGTTCTCCCTGGGCTGACCTCTAAGCCTTTAATTAACATAGCTGCAAAGGCCTCGAGTCCTGGGACAGGCCCTTGGGTGAGGATCCCGGGGTAAACCTTAGAGTGGATATTGTTTCCAGGTGTTCAGTCATTTCTTTGATCATCTGTAATCTGTGACTCCAAATTACACCCGTTGCCCAACCATTTTTGCTCCCTCTTTGCTGTTTAGACCCTTCGGATACTTGCAGGTAGCTGTCATGGTCCTCCCAGTTCATGTTGGGTAGCCAGGACCCTGTAAATAATGGGCTGATACATCTGGATAAACAGCTGCCGAATTCCTCCTGTTTCAGAAATGGCTAGATGCTTGTGCTCTGCAGTAGAAGCTTTCATTGGAAACCACAACAGAGCAATCCCAAGCCTTTGGGAAGGAAACCTTCCCAATGCAATGCATCCTGCCTTATTGTCAGGTTCCTTCCCCTCTCCCGTACTGTTGTGGTTGTACCATTTCCTCTGGAAGAATTCCCAGTGGAGGTGCCCCGGCTGCTACTGTGGATTTTTTCCTTCCCAGATGTATTACAATCTGCTGCCTCTTCCGCAGGGTGCTTTTTAGTTTTCCCAGCCTGAGTTTTCCACACATCCTCCCTCGGCACCATGCTCACTAGACGTAGCTCCCCCAACCAGCTCCAGTGAACTCTGAGCTATGGCTGTGTCTACACGTGCCCCAAACTTCGAAATGGCCATGCAAATGGCCATTTCGAAGTTTACTAATGAAGCGCTGAAATGCATATTCAGCGCTTCATTAGCATGCGGGCGGCAGCCGCGCTTCGAAATTGACGAGCCTTGCCACCACGCGGTGCGTCCAGACGGGGCTCCTTTTCGAAAGCACGCCACCTACTTCGAAGTCCCCTTATTCCCGTGAGCTCATGGGAATAAGGGGACTTCGAAGAAGGTGGCGTCCTTTCGAAAAGGAGCCCCGTCTGGATGCGCCATGCGGCGGCAAGGCTCGTCAATTTCGAAGTGCTGCTGCCGCCCGCATGCTGATGAAGCGCTGAATATGCATTTCAGCGCTTCATTAGTAAACTTCGAAATGGCCATTTGCATGGCCATTTCGAAGTTTGGGGCACGTGTAGACGTAGCCTATGTGTGCAGGTGGTTTCTGGGAACTTGCCATAACTCTGCTGAATTCCCATAAGGGGTTGCCTGGCTTTGGCTCACAATCCCGAGCTGAGCAGAGACTTTTCCAGCTGTGAATGGAAGTGCTAGGGCAGGTCCATGCTGCAGCGAGTCCAGGGTGAGGCAGGTTCTGCCCCAGTGGCAGATGGGCCACAATTAGGTTGGCATCTCCAGTGCTTTGCCAGCCTTTTTGCTGAGCAGCATGTTTCTCTGCCCTCAGCTAGCCCTGCTTCTTTCTGCAGGAGTCTCGCTGGGCCCACATCCAGAACACAGCTGCCAAGAAAACCCTCATGCTGGGCACCATCAAGATGGCCACCCTGAACCTCTTCCAGAGCGTGAGCAAGCAGCTGAAGGAGACCTTGAGTGTGCCTGTGGAGGACACTCACAAGCAGCTGGACATGGTACAGCCAGGCTGATGCCCACCCCTCCCTCCCCATCCAGGGGAAGAGAACCGTACCTGCCCCAGCTGCAGGAGGGAACTGCGCTCTGCGGAGCCAGGAGAAAATGGAGTGCATCAGGCACCTCACCCCCTTACAGGGGACTCTCTAGGGCAGGCTGGGGTGTCATGGGCAGAGCAGAGGGGATCAACACCAGCACTAAAGGAGCATGGCGCATTGGCTGACTGTCACCCAGTGCAGGGAACAGGGGTCTATTTGTGAAGGCACAGGGTCAATGATCTGGGCCAGCCAGTTACCACACTGGCTCCAAAACCCTCAAGGGCCGTCACTCCACACTTTCCGTAGCAGCTCCCTGCCCTCAAACATGGCTGCCAAAGGGCCATCCCACTGGCACTGAGCTGGGGATGCAAATCTCCAGGCCTCCCCCTTCGCAGGCCAGTTTAACGCGATGGGAAATGAGACTTTCAGTAGCCTGCCATGCCTGGTGCAAAAGCCATCTGCAAGCAGCTCTGACCCTGTAGGCCTGCCTTCTCTCCTCTCCATCCCAGATCCAGCAGTTTATCCAGGACCTCTCCGAGATCTGGGCTGAGGTGAAAAAGAAGGACATCCAAAACCGATCAGCGACAGGCATATCCAAAGAGGCATGAGGGAAACCCCAGCTACTTCTGTTCTGTCAGGGGAGGGCTTGGACAGCTGAGACAGGAAATGAAAGGAGCCTTCAGGGATGCTGCTCACCACGCTATGAGGTTCTTCATCTTCCTGCTCTGACTTCTTGTGTTACAGGATGATGTATTCTCATGGTATTCTTCCGGTTACATAAAACTCTCTCCTCCTCCTCCCCTCTCCTCACCACCCCGGCCTAGAAATGCGGACATGTTTTCACTCACACTTTGTTACAGAAAAATACAGATTTTGATTGACCAACATATTTCACAAACTCTGAATTATCTCCCTAAACTCCAGACGTTTCATGCCAACATCTTCTGGCCAAATCATTTCAATTTCTTCATTCAGAACATGTTGCTTCCATGAGAAGTTTCCTTCTGCTTTATTTTTTTTAATGTTAAAAACTCCCAGAATCCATTTGGCTTCAGCGACAACAGTTAGTCTGACAACAAGTGAATTGTTTTCAAGGATTTGTAGAAAATTTTCGAATCAACCCCAAAATGAATATCTGATTTGGTTGTGTGGAATTGGTAGATGACAAAAAAAAAAGTCAGTCCTTTGCCCAGCTCTCTCAGGGAGTGATCGTTGCTCCATAACCCCAGCTATGAATTCTCTCTGGTACTGAGAGCGCAGGGTGATCTGCGTTGGGAAAAGCATTTAAGCAATCTCAACCCCAGAAAGGCACAGGTTGGGCCAGAGACTGGCCAACTGGCTAGTGTAGAGGCTGGTCTGACTGTTTTATAACCCTCTTCCCTGTACTCAGGACGCTGGCTGCGGAGTTTCCACATGAGCCCCAGGTCCCTTTTCCTTGGTAATGGTTCACCCAGGCTGCTGTGGAGGGAATGGAGCAGTTCTCCCAGTTGGGCAAAGAGACTGGGGCAGAAAGCAGGGCCCTGAGCTGAGATGAAAGTCTGAGGGAGGGGCGCAGGTGCCTGGTTCACAGAGTGAGGGAAGGGGAACCGGTTCTCCGAGCTGACAGAATGGCTTGCAGGGAAGGGGAGCTGGTCCTCCAGGTGTTGGGATGAGGGACTGAAGGAGGGAAGTGGGAGCTGGGGCAGGTTGGGGCAGGGGAAGGTCTCCCAGGCTGGGGGGATTTGAAGGGAAGTGGGTGTCCCATGCCAGTGCAAGAGATTATGGGAAAGGGACAGAATCTCCCAGGATGGTGTGAGGGGTTGGGGGAAGACGGGCAGAGACCCTCCTGGCACCATAGGAGAAACAGCTCTCTGATGCTTCGTGGGGAACCCACAGTTGTGAGTCACCTCATGACCAGCTGCCTTTAGTACAAGGAGTCTTGTTGTGCCTGCCCAGGGTCAGTTCCATGAACCACTGCTTCCTGGCAACACAAATGGGCCCCCTTGGCTGCTGTGGGCCTCGCTTGCTCGGTACAGTTAGCCATAGGCACACGTTAGCCCCTGACGTCTCCTTGTGTCCCTGCCGTGTCTCAGCCACCATCCAAGGAATTCCCCAGCCCCACCAAAGACCAGCTCCAGTTCCCCCTTACCGCAGACCTGCCCAGTGAAAGCAAGAGTCAGTCTGGTCTCATGGGGCAGATATTCCAATGAGCGCGAGCAAGAACATTGGAACCAAATGGTTACATAGACAATAACACGAGCCCACGCTCATGCCATCCACTTACCGCCCAAGTGATCCTCACCTCCACAGAAGACATTTCTCTCTCACACGACTGAGAGCCCCAGTCCTGAGGCAAAACCCACTGTCACTTCACTTCCTCCAGGAAGCATCCCTGGGGATTCAGCTGTGCCCCAGCAACAATTTCAAAGGTTCATTGTCTTGACTCCTATGCCAGTTACCCCCTGCTGGTTTAATTGTTTCCTGCAGTTCCGGCAATTCACTGATTAGCAGTTGGCTCTGGCTGTAGAGTTTGCACATGGCCAGACAACGAGAGGCGTACCTCTGCCCATTGATGGAGAGAAGTGTGTGCATCACCCTTCGGTGACGGGCCTTGACTCGCAGGCCCAGAGAGAATACATTCATAGAACCTCACGTAGCTTCCCTGTTTATGTCTTGCAACGATGAGGACAATCCACATGACACCAGCCTGCCCCCCCACCCCAGCCTAGGGTTCCCACACTGAGCCGTTCGCGCACATGGAATTCCACCTTACAGAACCAAACGGAAGAACCAGGAGGCACTTTCCCTCCTCGGTGTGGTTTTTGTCTCCAGTCGATTCTCTGACATTATCCACAGACTAGTTTAGCCACCTTTGTAAAAGCTTCTCTGAAAAATAAAGATTCATTTAATTCCCTCTGTTTCTGCTGGGACGTGAGTTTAAAGCACTCCCGTTACTAGAGCTAACACAATACTGATTTCAGCTCCACACATCTGGGTTTCCCTTCCCCTGCTGATTCAATCTGAAGTCCAGGGCCACAGCACAATGACTACCAGTGCCTAGAAATGGGAGTGAAGAACCAGGCTTGCCTAGGGGGATCGTTATGCCCATCTAAGCTAAGGGGCAGGCACCCTGCTTAGTGGTCTCAGAGGCCTTGATTCCCTTGAGCTGACGTCACTTGGGAGGGAGTATAAGCTAAAGATGGAAAAAAGCCACTCTTCTACCAGAATAACAGTGTCCACAGGGGGTGATCCTGTACAGCCAGATCAGTGTAACTTCAGTGCAACTAGTGAAATGCTCCTGTGCAGATCAGTTGCTCTGACGAGGTCATTGGCTGAGGTCAGTGAAGCCCGAAGGGGAAGTGCGGCTGATAAATAACTTGTTAACCCCCAGCAATCTATTGCATCTGATGGCAGCCACGTCTCTGCGTTCTCTTCCCTATCACAGGTCCTGTTGCCTGGACTGGCTGGGGCCTAGACTGGCCAGCCCGTACCTGAGCGATCGCGGTCCCTGATCCCGCCTCCTATCCTCTCCAAGTTTTGTTGTAACACTTTCTCCCGTGTCTCCTGTCTGTCTCCAGGCTCAGCCTGGTCGCCCATTGTTTCCCTGAATGGAGGAATTGTTGTGGTTCAGTATAATGCAGTCAGATGTGATGGAGAGGTTTACGTAGGCTAGCTTTATAGGACGCAAACCCTGGTCCCCACGTCTGAGTGAAGGGTCTGCGGCAGGTGTATCTGTAAGTCCTCAGTCCTATGGAGAGCTGACATAAGTGACGCAGGAAGAACTATGACTCAGTAAAGTCAAAAGATTCCTATAAAGAAGGTGACAATGGGGAAGGTTCAGGAAAATATGCCGCAATGTGATTGTCTAGACCGAAAGACAGGAATGTGACAGCCTGGGAACTTTTGCAAGAGTCGCTGGTTACCGGGGGGACTTGTTTAACTAGATGGACAGTGGAAACTAAGAAAACCTGTGGAAAGCAGGACACCCCACCCTGCCTGGGGTGCAGAGCACAGCTAAGGAAAAGGGGGTTGGAACTCTTGTGCGTAGGCAGAAGTTGGTGGTCTTGGTTAGCAGCCAGGATAACAGGGTTTCCTGGTACTGATCAGCTGGGAAGGCCCCATCGGGAGACCTTCCCCCAAAGGCTGAGAGCCTGGGCTCTCGTGGGTGTCTGAGTATGAAGACACAGCTGGGTATGGCACAGGCTCATCTGGGGTCGTTTGTGACATTGCTTATCAGCGAAGTGAAACTCGTAGCTGAGTCACAATAGCTCAGTTGCAGCTGTGTTTGTGGTCCCGGTGTGCATTTTTCATGTGCTTCGTGCATTCCTCAGGAGCTCCCAGGGCATCAGGCAGAGGCACATGAGCCAGGACAGAAGCCGAACACGGATCTGCTAAGCCCCAACCGCAGCCCCTCATGTCATTGGGACTGTAATGAGGGTTACTATTCCGGCTCCCCCGATGTCTTTAATTTAAAACTAATCGCTGCAGCAATTAGCTTAGCAGCAGGTCCCCACAAGTCAGCTCAGAAAGAAACATTAAAGCTAGTGCCAGTTCCGGGTCGGGGAGAGTTGCGGTAATTGCAGGACTCCGCCGTGCGATCAGGGGAGCTGCTGACGCAGGTTCACTGAGGACGAGCAGAGCGATGAAATGTCGGCTCTCTGGAGGCAGCGGTGAGTCAGCCTGGCCTGCTGCGTGGGATCCAGAGCGCTGGGTTCTGTGCTCCTGGCACTGGGGCTGCTGAATTCTGAGGCTGCAGCAAGGCTGTGGGGAAGGGGAGGGAAACCCTTCCCCTTGCTACAGCCCCACCGGCCCTAGGGACCCCAAGGCACTTTGCAAGGCTGCTGGAAAGCAGCCACCTCTGCAAAAAGAGGCAGCATCTGAGCAGCCAGGAAAGGCTCAGGCCTTGGCTTGCTAATGGGCGCAAGGGGTCTGGGCCTTGCGTTTACATCTCAGCCACCCACTGGCCCTCCCAGCTGTGCAGCACCACACCGGGATGCCAAGGTCAGGAGGGGAACCACAGAGACACAGGAAACAACCACAGCAGATCGACTCTTTCCTCATCCCCTGTCTGCTTCCAGCCTCCATCCAAGGCCTGCTCTCAGAGACAGGGATGGAAGCATGGACAACTGAGTTACAGCTCCTCCGGTACGTCCTGGCCCACCCGGTCCCTGCAGCGCTACTGACAGCCCTCCTACTCCTCCGCAATGAAATGATGCGTGAGAGTCCGGCCACCTGAGCGGCGTCATGTGGTAGCCAGTCCCACAGCATGTGCGGCCGAGCGGGCCTGTGTGCTGGGGCATGAAACCGCTCGCTCTACACAAATGATACGCATGGCAAATGCACTCACATCCATCACCCGCCCCAAACACACACGCAAACTGGGATATTCACGAGTCCCTACAGCACGTCAGCCCTGGGGCCTGTTACGAGAATCAAACCACTGATCAAATGGGGGTGGGGGGAGCTGTGGGCCTTACGGTAGCTGTAACCCTATAACCCAGTACACTTAATATGATTTCATCTTGCTGTGCTTATGTCAGTGGACACATGCTGGTTTACGCCAGCAGAGAACTGGGGTCCACCCCCGCCCCCACTCCCTGCAGCCTAAACCCTCAGCTGGTGTGGCAGCTGGCCTGTCATCCCTAATAAATCTCGTACCCGCTTAAATAAAGAATCCATTTCGTTTGGCTGCAGCGGTGGCCCTGTATGCACACGGCTGAGCTCAGCTCCGTCCTGTACCGCCAATTATTCCCAGCGCAACTTAATGTTACTGAGCTTTAAAGGAACAATTTAAACCTCTTTACAGCAATACAACCCTCCAGCCCAGCGTGCTGTCTGCACACTGTTTTCGCTTTCTAACAGCATTGCAACTCTTTCCTCGGCAGCGTAAGCATCGCCTCTGAGCTCCATTAATGCAGCTTTATGGGCGCTCTTGCTGAGAGCAGAAATGTAATTAAATTGCAGTAGTGCTACAGCGAGATGGTTACAACCCAGAAAGCGCCAAAGGAGCCTTGTGCCAAGGAGTCCAGAGCTTCAGGGGCTGACCTAGTGCCTGTCAAATCAAAGGGAGCCTTCTCGTCCCGCTGATGGCAATAGGCTCTAGATCAGAGGCTGCCAGCTGCCACGGCCTGGGCTTCCCACTTCCCTGCCCCTCCCCCCATCTGTCTGAGACCCTGGGGCCGAAATCAGCTCCCTCTGCCCCCTCCTCCTCTCAGAACATCCCCGCCCGTTACACACTGATGCTGGTTAGAAAATGGGCCCAAGCTGGCAGGGACGTTCTCACCAAAATTTCCTGCAGGGCTTCTCCTCCAGCTGTCCGATTTCACAACGTGCCGTGACCAGCTCTGTTGTCGGCCGCCTGTTGTGCCCATCTGAGCCCAGGGCCTTTTGCTCAGCCCGATTTGACGTCTCAAACTGTTTCAGACAGCAAATCTCAGCCGGCACGAGGCGCGAAGGAGGCCCCTCCGAAAGGAGGAGCTGCCCGGCTGTCTGTGCATTCGGATGCCTGCTGCGGCCGTGGGACTGGCACATGGCTCCACACTCCGAGGAGCAGCGCGCTGAAGCGGAGCGCTTAGGTGTGGCTCAGCTCTGCTTTCCCACGCTCCGTTCCCAGGTGGAGCACACACATGCAGCCGCAGTGATAAAGCTGGGCAGGGAAGCTTTACTCTGCAGAGGAAGGGTGATTTCCCCAAGGGTCAGCCTCTCCACCCCCTCCTGCGCGCCCCTCGTTGGGCCCCTGCCTTAGGTTATGCTAGCTGAGCTCTCACCCCAAGCTAGCCGGGGGCAAGCTACAATCCCGGGGGGGCCAGGTGCAGGTGATCTGACCCTCTCCCCGTGCCCCTCAGCTGGGCTGCCCTTCGCCAGCTCCCTGGGGGTAAACTCTCCCGAGCCCTGTCTTCACTAGGATTGCACAGTGCAGTGGTTGTGGCTGTGTGAAATCACAGCGATGGCGCAGGGCTCCAGGGCCTGCAAGCCCACACACGTGCTGCCCTCTGCTGGACCCTGCCTGGAAATGGCTTCTCATTGTTTCCAAACGAATCGCGGCCCTACAGGAAAAATGGGCTGCGAAGTGGTTCTTTGTGGGGACTTTCACCCTCCCCGCCCCCACAGCCGCCGGGCTGCTGTGGAGCCCCATGGCTCCGAGGCAGGGAAATGTGCCTGGGAAAAACACGTGAGGCCAGAGTGCGCCTGGGACATGACCACGTGTCCCTGGGCATTGCCCTATGCTGCGCTGGGCAGGACGAGGCACCACCAGGAGACGCTGCACAGGAAGGTCCATGCTTGTGCAACCCAGCAACCTCCAGCTGCCACTCTCCCAGCAAGGCGGTCTGGCACCTCCCGAGTGCTCCCAAATATGCCTGAGCCCCTCCTGCCTGCAGCCCTGTGGGGCAGGAACACACACTGCCTCCCGCCCCTTCCTAACACTGCTAAACTCCTAGGCTGTCTGGGTCCAGCAGCCTCCTTCCATCCATCCTTGTGGGGGGGGGGGGCGATTCTTATGTCGCGATCTCGGGGGCTGGGCCACCTGAAGAGGTGCCTGAGCTGCGCCCCCTCCCCCCCGCCATCCCCCAGCTAGCAGAGCTGGGCCTGTTACTGCAGGCCCCACAACAAGCTCGAGAGGTCCCAGGTTCAGTCCCAGCGGGTGACAACCCACCCAGGGTATGACATTACTCCTGGTCAGCGCATTTGTCACACACCCCTTCTCCCTGGGCAGCTGAGGCCCCCCACACCTGTGGATTGACTGCATAGCTGGGCACGCTCCTCAGCCCCAGCCAGATTGCTCAATGGCACAGGGGAAGGCCCCTCAATCAGGTCATTTTCACCAGCCAACTCTGCAATGGTTGCAGAGCCTCGTCTCCTGCACACCAGCACAACCCGCTGCCTTTCCCAGCCCCAGCGGGGTGGGCAAGATCGCCAAGCTGTCATGCAACCAGCTCTGTGCATGCTTTTTGATTTACAGCCACATGCGCAAACAGCGTCCCTGGGCTGGAAGCCTCTGGGCACATTCACAGCTGGAAAACATTGTTGACTCTGAGACAGGAGTCCAGGGAACAGCAGCGCTCTGCACCAAGCGGCAAGAAAATGTATCTTAGACCACATGGGGGGTTATGTCCCCCAGACGTGCACCCTAGGAGGAGACTAGCTCATGCAAAGGAGGAAACCTGCACCCTGACCTCACTGGGGGCTATCCAGGAGATCAGTGGCATGAAGGAGCCATAAACTTAGTAGACCAAAGAATGCAGCTGTGTTTCCAGCAATAAACTCCAGGCTACTCCTAAAATCCGAATCCTGGTTCTAGCAATGCCGGTGCTGTTGCAAGAGCCCTCTGTGTGTACGGGGGCTGAGCAGGATCAGGCACGGGCTGGAGTCCAAGGATGTCCTCCTGCTTCTTTCGAGTCAGAACAAGGCAGCTTGGCTGCGGCTCCCCACACTGCCATGTCCGTATCCCTAGTACCTCCTCTGCCGGCTCTCGCATAGGGTGAAATCTGGTGCTGGATTCCAAAGACTGTGAGCCCTTAGTGCGGTAAAGGCATTGCAGCCCTGCCACCCCAGGCCATTCTGTTCCAGACGAGTCCAGGGCCCGCTTGCGCCAGCACGATACAGCACGTATTGCCCCACGTCCCAAACAGCCAAGCTCAGAGACTCTAGACAGAGCAGTGAAGGGACCCAGTCAAGCCCCACTGCCGACTACCTCCACATCCATCACTCTCATCCCACCAGCCAAGCCCACCCAATGACACAGCGCTTTGTCCCCTGGATGTGCTGGTCTTGCAGTTTGCAGGACAGACCTACACAGGACTAGCAGGGAATGGCATACAATCGTCGAATCCTAGGGCTGGAAGGGACCTACAGAGATCATCTAGTCCAGCCTCCTGCCCAAAGCAGGACCGACCCCAACTAAATCACCCCAGCCAGGACGATGGCAAGCTGGGAATTAAAAATGTCTAGAGATGGAGATTCCACCACCTCTCTCATAACACATTCCATGGCATCCTGACAACATGTCAGCGATAACACAGCAGAGTGCTGCCCATCGGAGCAAGAGTCAGACATGGTGAAGGAGGGGCACATGGCCCCCAGATGAGCTTGTGTTTGGCCTCCTAAACCTGGTTCACAGCACAGCACCTTTTGCATCATGCCATTCAGAATGGCCCCTTGTGTTCTCCAGCACCTTTCCCAGCAGGATATCAAGGGCATCCAATGAGGAGCAGAGCTAGGAACCACGCTGATGAGTCCTAAGGCCATGCACCCCCTTCAGAGTCATAGACACCCTCACCATTACACTTAGCAATGAGTGAAGCAGTTTGAACAAGGGGAGATGCTACCCATAAGTTCTCCCTACAACCTGGGTGCCACTTTGTTCTGGGGCTAGAACATGTCTGCTCAGCTTCTACCTCCTTTTCAAGGGCTTTCCTGCCATGGGCTGGGCCCCATCTGCCTGAAGCATGACAGAGGCTGCTCTTTTGTGGTCAGGCTTTTTAAAAAGCCCAGTGATTTCAATTCTAGACACCTAAAAGATACCTGATTTTCTGGAAGTGCCGACCTGTGTGCACCCACCCTCTGAAAAACAGCCCCTCTTAGGTTGGGAAACCAAAATATGAGTCCTCCAAAGTCATTTTTAGAACTCTTGGCCATGACCCCAGAATTCAGCCAGAAACAAGGAAGCACAAAGGTTTGCTGGAGAAAAAGCCTGATTTCCGTGACATTTCCAGAGCAAGGGATTAAGCAGCTAAGAGCAAGAGAAGCTGGGGTGGCAATAACATCTGATCCTCTTGAGTTGGTCTCACTAGAAGAAGAAGAAGAAGAAGAAGAAGAAGGCACCACTAGTCCAGAAGATCGCACCATCTTGTTGCTCATTCCCACATTCTTTAGCAGTGACTCAGCTCTTTGGTTCCTGGGACTCTGGGAAAAGGGGAGGGAACCAGGAAAGCAGCCAAAATTTCAAAACCTCTTAATATCCTCGGAAGGCTGAAAGTTCCCCCAAGGGCCGCAGCCGTCCCATGAGCGAGTTGCCCAAACAGACACAAGGCGCTGAGTTGTTGCTAGGAGCATGGCAACAGCGAGCAAATAAATTTTTAATCAGGGACTTTGTTTACAAGCGTTGAGCTGGCTTTTCTCATTTCCCCGGAGCCTGAAATACTGACGTTTGAAATATGCTTGTGCTTTGAACTGGCGCCGACTCATCTGGGCCCCACCAACCAATGTGACAGCAGCAGAGGAGCCAGATGGGAAGGGGGTGGTAAACTGGCTGAGGCGCTGAATTGGCCCATGGCATGCATGTTCCAGCTCCCCAGAGGAACCGAGAACATTACCCGCGCCAGGAAATAAATTCTCTCCTGGTCTCTCAGTGTGGACTGGGCAAAACTTGAAACTTAAATAATTTATCTTTTAAAAACAACTGAGCAAGAGGAGCTGCAGGACTCAGAGAACTGGTCGTGGTGTCACCAGTGCATACCAGCCCAGGATTGTTCGCCAGCCTCTGCAGGAGAGATGATGAGTCTCAGTCGAGCTAGGTCTGCATCACACAAGCCATCTCTGTTGGTACCCACTGCTCCCTTGTGGCCACCTGCAGGAAACTGAAAGGCAGAGGAAGGGTGAGGCCGGTTAGCCAGATCCTGTGCACAGGGGCGCTCGCACTCCAATGCTTGTGGGACTCTGCTATTCATCGCCGGGGGGGTGCAGTGCAGACACCCCTCACTGAGCCGCAGTGGGCTGCAGTGCTGGGATACTACAGAAATGGCTCATGAATACGGCACTGTGCCCCCTCTAGCACAGCCACATGGAAATCACAGGCTCTACCTCCCTGGCCCTGCTGAAGGCACTGGCAGGGATCCCCCAGTCTCGCTGCCCCGTGTTAGGAGCTGACATACTGCATCCAGCCCATACAACATGCAGGGCAGGAGATGCTCCGCCTCAGGTGCTGAGCACCATTTGGCCATACTTGTGCCCTGCCCTGCCCACCTGATGGCTAAAGATCAGCACCAGGGCTCTGTCTCTGCACTAGAATGTATCCAGTGCTGCTGTGGTCACAGGGTGCCCTGAATGGTTTGCACATTTGTCCGTCGCAGCTACAGGAGCCGATCAGGAATGTGCAACAAATGGTTTTGTCATCAAAAAACGCCGATTTGTCAGAGGTGAAAGGGGCAGGGACGCAGGGCTGGTCTGACAGACGGCCCAGCTCCAGAGGCACTGGGAAAGTTTGGAAGTTCTCGGTATGGCTCAATTCGATGTTTTTCAGAATGAATATCTCCCGCCAGGAGGGGGCCTGGCCTGACGTGGCCACTGGCAAGAGGCACACAGAAGAGCCCCTGTGGTCCTCTCTACAGAAAACAAGGGTGAGAGCTACCACCCTCTGGTGATGCCCCCGGGATTGAACGAGGGAGCTCTAGAGCTAAACTCTCCACCTACTGCAGTATGGGCTAAAGCATGAATTGCCTGGGCAGAGCTGTTATCAGCCCAGATCTGCTGGGGGTTGGGTCCCAAAGGGGCTTCTGGGATACACTCACCAGCGGGTCTCACTGGCATCTACTCCCAGCCTAGACTACAGAACCGCTTCAAGCTACCAGGAGAGAGCACAGCGTGTGCATCCGCTTTCCTTTGTAAACAGCAGCCAATCACCAATCCGCTGCTGTCTCTGCTTGTTGGGTGAAGACTGAAATTTAAAAGCGCCATATCCAGAAAACATGGCTCTGGGCACCAGCAGTATCGCCCTCCCGTGGCCACTGAGACTAGCGTGCCGGGCACAGGACTCGCTTAGCAGCCTCTCGCGAAACAGCAGCTGTGTGTGAGCTCTCTCCCCTCTCTTCCCCGAGCCACCTGCACTGCCAGGCCCCTCCTAAGAAATCAGAGAATGTTCCCAGGGCAGCTGTCCTGCGGCTGGACCCCAGAGCTTCGCTTTCTCCTTCCAGGTTGTGCCTGTGCTGTTTGCTTATTTGTGGCCTTTGAATCCCTTGTCTCGGGGGCGGGCTGGTTTTTAGCTGCCTGCCAGGGGCAGCCTTCTGCACAGTGGCCATCCCGCTCTTGGTGGTTTCCCCCCTTTGCAGGGCCGTGACATGAACAAAGGCGGCTCTCTAGCCACGGCGATGGGGCCAGCTCTCAGGGGCAGCGTCAACAGAGGCAGCAAGTCTCATTTGCAGCTGCTGTCACAAACATCGCAAGGAGGCCTCATCCCTCTGACTCAACCTTCCTCTAGGCTAGTTCTCCAGGTGCCACCGCTGGGCTGGCTGGCCAGGGTGTCGGCCACTAGGCCACGCTCCCTCCCCACATCGGACCAGGGCCAGGTGCTGCTGGGGACAGCCGCTTTTTTTCAAAGTGCCACAGCAAAGGCAGGCAGGAAACCAGCCTGGGTAAAGGTTTGGGCTGTGCTCTTTCTCTTCCCTTGTGTAAATCAGGAGTTGTGCTCAGGAGAACAGTGTGGGAGGCGAACCAGACCCTTTGTAGGCTCAGCAGGGGCAGAGAAAACTCTGCAGACCCTGGCGAGGCCCTGTGACCAGGGTTCCTCAAATTCTTTCCATTCATGGGTGGAATAAATTTCATTAGGTGCACCAAGGCCTGTGCAGATGGGCACCCCCAGTGGAAACATGCGCTGCCATCTGTGGCTGCTCTGCTAATCAGCTGGGCAGCATCTGACTCTCTCCTGGATGGCCACCCACGCACTCAGCTAATAGGGAAAACTCACACCCTCAGCCTGGGGCCAGGGAATGACCAGGGACCGTCCCAGGCAGCGAGTGCAGCTCTCCCAAGCCCCGTCTCAGCACCGGCTGTAGCCCCCATGCCACCTCCCTCTCTCCCCTGTGCCAATCACCACTGCAAGGAGCACCTTTGCCAGACACCCCAGGCTGAGAGCCGCAGCTGCCTGTCTGCACGGCTGGAGCAAGCGAAGGGACGAGACGCCAGGTGGCAGCAGTTCCCGGTGCTGGGATCAGTGACGGGCCCCAGTGCTGCCCAGGGGGTGTTCCATTGCCCGTGGGGAGGACAGCTGCCAGGCAGGGGAGAAGGGCAGCCCCGGCCAGGAGCTCTGCACATCCCTGTCTAATCGGGACATCAGTATGGGCAGACGACAAAGGCAAGCCCAGGCTGTCTGCCCCTGGGACGCTCCTCCAGGGCCAGCTCAGGGATATGTTTTTCGAGGGCTCAGCACCCCCGCCTCTGCTCCCACGACGCCCCTGTGGCTGGAGCTCAGCGCCCCACGTATCCTCTGCATGCTGAGCAGCTGTAGGAATCTGGCCCACGTGGCCAGACCTGGGGAGCTTAGGTCTTGTGTCCCCCCCGCCCAACCCAAGCTCAGAACAGCAACCTTGGGTTTGTGAACAGCTGTGCCACTGCCCCGCCTGCATTCACTGGCCCAGGCTTCCCACCTGTGGGAAGTACCTCACACGCTGTCGTGCCCTGGGGGAAACATGCCCAGTGGCTCAGTGACTCACTCAGGGGCACACGGGAATTGATGGAGGAGCAGGGAAGAGACTGGACCCAGGGAGCCCAGCTCTCGGGCGAGCACAGTAACCCCTGCGCCAGGGCTGTCCCTGGGCTGACGCAGCGTAGCACACCGTGACTTTCAGGGCAGCCGTGCCCCACGTTTCCTGATGCCGTGGGCAGCTGCATGCAGTGTACGCGGTGGTGACTCCTGCAGCCATCCGCATCCCCGACTCCTCCGCAGGCCGCACTCAGCCACCGTTCACCAGCCAGCAGGAGGGGCAAACACTGCTCGTCTCTGGCCTGCTCCTCACGCCAACCTCCCGGCCCTGCGGCTGCTCCCCCACGCCCCACAGTCCTGGGCCTGCCCTCCACAGCTCCTGCCCCAGCTGCCCCGCAGCCTTCGAGCATGGCCCTGCAGGTACTCAGGTTGCACATGGCAGCCCTGCCCCTCTCCCCTCCCAAAGGCTGAAGAGTGAGACCTGGAGCTGTGGACCCATCAGCTGTGTTCCCTGTAAGCTGAGCGCTGGGGCGGCTGGCCAGGAGAGATTCAGGGGCTGCCCAGCTGATGAGCAGAGCACCCGCAGCCGGCAGCGCGTACGTCTACTGGTGGTGTACAGCCGCACGTGCCTCGGTGCACACGGCAACATGTATTCCACACACGGGTGGAGAAAACAGAGGGACCCTGACTGTCAACCCAGGAGGCCTCTGCTTTGGGGTCGGGAAGAAACAGGCGCCCTCCTTTGTTCTCCTTGCCTGCCGGCACTTCCTGGCTCCTACGCAAGTCAGGGGCCGTTTGTTCTGCTCACGCCTGGGCAGCCCGCTGCACTGCCCAGCAACGGGCACTCTTGGCTCCTGGCCAGAGAGTTCCCCGGCAGGAAACAGGGTGAACTTTCCCGAAGAAATGTTGTGCTGCGAAGTGTCCTGGCAGCCTGACCGTTGGCCACAATGTAGCTGTTTCTAATGACCCTTCAGCGCTCGGACAAGGAGAGACAGAGAAACAAAGACAGACGGGAACAATCCACTGTCCCAGTTCCTGCCCACAGGCCGGGAGGCAGCGAGAGTTTCCCTGGCTGCCTCTGTAGAGCCCCGGGGGAAGCGCTGTGCTCCCAAGGCACCGAGAGCCAGCTCAGTAACTAGCCAGCCGGTTGCTCGGTCAGGTCGGCGTGGGGGATGGAGGCCTGACCCAATTTCGTGGCGTGCTTTTCATGGTCCAGGAGGGAGGGGATGAGGGCATCAGCTCTGCTGAGCGTGAGTCCCTCCCCCACTCCCAGACCCTCAGCAATGAGAGAGACGAATCCTGCCAGGGACATGGGGGGTCACCTTACCAGCACTTCTGCTTCACGTCCGCCGTGGCCTCTGCAGCGTGGCCGTGGTCAGACTCTCCCCCCGGGTGAGCCGCCCTTAAGCAATGCTACGGAGGTGGCAGCTCCTCTTTTCAAGGCGCCTGCTCTCCCCGGGGGTCCCTGTAACAAACCTAGTTGTGGAGGACAGCGGCGACTGACTGAGAACCGCCTCCGCACCCTCTGCTCTGCAGCTGCTTCCTCTGAACACATTCCATAGGGTGTGAGGGGAGAGAAGGCAACCGCTGTCCAGGGAGCCACGGCACCTGAGCCAGGCCGATGATTCCGCTGTTGCTTGTGGTCCCCGGGCCCCCGGGGGAAGGAGGAAACCCTGATGAACCTGTGGGGAGGGGCAGGATAGGGTACCAGCTTCACAGCAAAGTAGATTTGATTAGATTGGAATCCACTGCGTATGGGCCCATGGGGCCTCTCACAGCTTCTCATCCACTTGCACACCCACTAATGGGATAGGTGCCACCATGTGCCAGCAGCGCCCCTCTGCCATACACATTGGCCAAAGCGGACAGTCCTGCCCCCAAAGGACATAAATCAGGACATCGGGAGTCAGAACAGACATAAAGCTGTAGGGGAACCGCTTGAACCGCCCTGGACCTTAAGGTAACAATCTTGGTACAAAGGGCTTTTAACCCAGATTACAAAGGGAAGCATCTGAACTGGAATGTATTTGCAAGTCTGATACATTTAACTGGAGGGAGGATGATGACAGGGTGGGGAGACACAGAGATCTCAATTATCTTACACGTGACAAGGACAATTTTCCCCACTTTGATATTCACAGGAATGCCCCCCCCACCCTCTTCACTTAATTTACTCTTTCCAGAGATCCTTTTACTGATGGGTCAGCCCCACTTTCTTTTCATTTACCCCTTCCTGCTATGTGTTTGCCCTGTTTGCTCACTTCTGCTGCAGAATCTGATGAAGTGGGTCTTGCCCACGAAAGCTCATTACCTAAGCAATAAAATTGTTAGTCCTGAAGGTGCTACAGGACTGCTTGGGGTTTTTTGTGAAGTTACAGACTAACACAGCTCCTCCTTTGAGCTTCATAGTGAGACTCATTCGTGCTGTGCTGTGTCCTTGCTAGTGGCAGCTGGGTCACCGACAGTTGATCAGCTGGCTACAGCCTCCCCTAAGGGAAAAGGATCTTGCAGCTCAGGCAGTAGAGGTTTGAGAACTAGCAGAGCTAGAGGCCCCAGGCTCCACCCCTCCTCGTGAAGCTCTGCTCAGAGGAGCTGGGCAGGCTAACCTTCGGAAGGCCCTATCCCCAGAAGGGGGAAGGAGAAATGGCCACCACCAGCAGTGCTTTGGGAAGAGCATCTCTCTGGAAGCTAATTTCCCTCCCATTTCAGAGGGAAATCCCCACCAGCACATTACTATTAGGAAGGACTCCCATCCAGACGGCAAAGAGCTGCACTCACAGCTGCTGGGAGAGAGGAAACATCTGGATTGTCATGCCTGGCACGCCCTCAACAAACACAGGATGCAATCATGAAACAAGAGACTTCCTCTCTCCTCCGCTGGTTGGGATGCAGCCGGCCACTGGCCCTGGGGCCAGCGGAGAGCTGGGACTGCGCTGTGCCACGCTCACCGGGTCTGACGCAGATGGTGGGAATGCAGCAATGGGGACTGTTGAAAAATGTTGCAAAATGCATTCGTAAGCCCATGGAATGATGAGACAGAAAATACTGCGTCATGGGACATTGATCCTGTACCCATGATGCACTATGGCCCGCTCCACCGTCCCACACCTCCCAGCTGCAGAAGGTAACGAGTAGCACTGCGGGGTAGCTACCCACAATGCACTGCTCTCTTTGTGGATGCTAGAGCACCAAGCGTGGAACGGCTCTGCCGGCAGAAGAAGCATTATGAGAACGTGCACAAGTGATGTACTTATAACGGGCTTGGATGGCTGGTGTGACTTGCGCCTGTGGGGCATGGTTTTGCCAACAAGGCCTACGAGAGGAGCTGAAGAACAAACTGAAATCAAAGTAACCTACCCCAGAGACCTCGCAGGCAGTAAAGATGCCGTAAGGGAAGTGGGGGCACTCCGCCTTTGTGGCTGAGTGCTTCCATTTTAGTACAGGTTCACAGATTTTCAAACCCAAAGGGTCCACAGTTGCTGCCTGCGCTCTCGGATGCCCATGTCCCCTCGTGGATCAGAAGCTTATCCAACTGGGGCTCCAAGTCTAGTCCCAACGTGGCGTGTGACCTTAGGCAAATTGCTTTATCTGTTTCCCCTGTAACCTCACTGGGGCAGGGACCCCCTTTCCCTCTGCGTTGGTGCAGCCCTTGGCATAACGGGACCCTGACATTTCACAGGCCTCTGTGCTAGTGTAACAAAAGCTGTCAATAGAAACTGCATAGCTGGGGGCAGGCAGATAAAACATACTAAAGAATGTGGCTTTTATGACTAATTGAGTCAAGTGCTTAAGCAAGATCAAGCCAGTAGGCGGCTGTGGGGCCACTGGGCACGTCCACAGCTGGAGACTGGAGCATACCCAGGACGCCGGGAAGGATAGTTTTGGTTGGCCTGCTAGCGCCCTAGTTGGGGTTAGGATCCCCGTCAAGACTGGCCCAGAGCCCCACTTGCTCTCCCCAGCTGTTCATTATTCCCTGCTCCAGCTCCCCTCTTTGCTGCTCTGCCGCCAGCATCTGGGGCTGCCCCATTGCCTCTTCTGGTTGCTGCAGCTCCGCTCTCAGCACAGGATCTGCTCCCTGTGCTGCGTCTCTGGCTCTGCTCCCCAGCGCAGTTTGCGTCCCTGCTCTCCCCATAGCTCGGCCCCTCGGTCTGACTCCAGCAGATCCAGCTCACCCCAGTGGTCCCTGACCTTTATATGCCCACAATCACTCTTGGAATTCAAGGGCAACCAAAGACCTACCCTACCCCTTTCTCCTGGCCTCACCTTGACCGCCCCTCCACTGCTTGGTCTCCCGCATGCTCACTTGTACTGGGCTGGGCCAGAGGGCTGGGGTTCGGGAGGGGGATTGGGGTGCAGGAGGGCGTAGGTATAGGGTGCTGGCTCTGAGACGGGACTTAGGATTGGGCGTTTGGGGTGTGGGCTCTGGTTAGGGGATAAGGCTGGGCCAGGGGTGCAGGAGGGGGTACTGGCTCTGGGGAAAGGAGGTTAATGCAGACTCCTGCAAGGCAGAACTTATCACTGGTGGCTCCAGGTCAGTGGATCTTCTGCAGCCAGGACATGGTGGCCAGGCTGGGGATGGTACGGCCACATGGCTGGGAGAAGCTGCTAGTGTGGGAGGCTGGATCCTGGGAGTGGCAGCACCATGCTCGTCTCCTGCGGCCGCAGCATCTCCCAGCAGCAGAGCCCTGTGGATTGACAGATGCTGTCGTCTATCTGCACAGGGCTCTGAGCTGCTCCCGGCAGGGGCCAACAGGCTCAGCCAATGGGAGCTGGGTGGGTGGAGCTTGCAGGCAGGTGCCGCACACCGAGACGCCTGCCCTTCCACCCCACACATTGCACCACGCTGCACGCTCCTGGGAGCAGGCTGGAGGAGTGGGATCAGGCAGGCAGGGAGCAGCCAGGTGCCCACTGCAACTGACTGAGAGACGTCTCAGGAGTGACCAGTCAACTGCAATCAGACGGTTGGTGACCACTGGCTTTCACGGAGGATGGACCTTCCCCAGCCTCCTGATTCCCTCAGTAGCCTGCCCTGTCAATCAGGCTGACCCGGGCGTTGGCCTCTTCCCATTGCTCCTGGGAACGGTCAGTCTCCAGGTGCTGATTTCTCATCGACTTTCCTCTTCCATTCCATACTGAGGCCAGCCAGCCAAAACCCTAACAGTCCTCATAGTCCTTACCAACAGCCCCCTGCCACCTAGGAGCAGCACCCCACTGGGTCCAGAGTCAGACCAAAGTCACCAGAGGCGGCAGCCTTGATGTCCGGAATCATTGCAGTTATGGGCCCCGGGACCCCTTCAGGCCACGCAGCGGAGTTGACCTGCCCAAGCAGAAGGGTGTGATGCAGACTGTGAACGCTGCAGTACGAATGACCAGCACTAATCAAAAGCTGCCCGCCTCACACCCACGCAGGAATTGTGGGAAACAATGAGACCCACCCGGGAATTCACGCTCCAGCTGCTGCGTTATCTCATGGAAACACAGGGAGAAACTTGAGGCAGAGCTGTCTTATCATCAGCTGAGGAAAATCAGGTTGGTTTCATATTAGCCGGGGAGCCCAAGGGAAATTAGTTCATCCAATGGCAGAAGCTCTGTCATCACACATATGCAGCCTGGAGAATGAGAAATTCCAGGGTACAGCAACCAAGTGTGAGGTCCAGCCAAAGTAAGGATCAAAGAGGCTCAGAAACCGAAAGCAAGCCAGAGGTTTTTCCAGCAAGGGGTTTAATAAACGCTTTTCTTGCTCCCAGCTAGCCTGAGACAGGAATGCTGCCGTCACAGAATGGGGTTTGCACAAAGAGCATGGCTGGGAGTCTGGGGACCCCTTTGCTGGGCAGCAGGGAACCTCCTCCAGGAGCAGGCCAGGAAATGCCCCTCTCATTGCCCAATCTTCTCTGCACATTTGTCTCCTCAAGGCAAAGGCTGAGCCCAGCCCCCGAGAGTGGAAATGTCTCACCATCGCTGCTGGCAGGTGGCAGCAACCCCCTCGCCCTAATGGTCCTCCCAGAGCTGAACTCCCACCTCCTGCAGCTCAAGGGCCCTTTCATTGCTGCGGCTGCTCTAACCTACTGGTCAGTGTCTGGTCTGGGTCCAGAGAGGCTAGATGGCCACTGCACCCCAGCTTGGGACCTTTAGCTGGTGCTGGTGCTGGAGCTGCTCATGCCATTAATTCAGGAGAGCCACAGATCAATCCCTAGGGGGCAGGCGCAGCCGCTTTTGCTCTATAGCCAGTTCTGGGGCGCTGGTGTGTGTCCTCAGCATGCAGACTCACTGCAGAAGTCAGGGCTTGCTGAGCCAGCCGCTCCCTTGGGTGAACAGTGACCGCCTCTGCCAGCAAACCATGACCCCAGGGCCCCAGACAGCATTCCAGCCAGGATGTGCTGGCAGCTACCCATCAGCCAGGCTCGGGACACCTTTGGAAGCCTCCAGGGCCAATCCTGCAAGGTGCTGACTGCTTTCAGTTCCTGTGGCAGTCAGCCAGAGTGGATGGTACTCAGCACCATACAGGCTCAGGTCCTAAGTTCATGCTGCATTAGATACGCTCCACTGGGTCTGCGGTTTCTAAGGAAACAGCTGTGAGGCCCTGGGTCCATTACATCAGATCACAGGCACCTGTAAAACACACAGATCATTCCTAGGCAGTGCAACAGGACAGCCCTGTGAAACAAGCTGGTGGTCTCCATCAGCTCCTAGCACAGAGGTGGCCAGAGCCCACGCCACTGTCCTCAGGCAGGTTTCATCAGCTCTATTTATTATAAAGGGAAACTGAGGCACCAAGCAGCAAGGGAAGGGTTTTCAAAGAGCTCCCCAGTCACTTAGGTGCCAAACCACCCTGAAAGTGAGTAGGTCTTGCACTCCTAAGACACTGACCCTTCTGGAAAACCCTGCCCAGAATTCCTCCTAAACTATTACAATATCACTAATCCTAGTAACCAATCAAAATGATGAGCCAGTTGAGCTCAAAGGGGAACCCTGGTCACATCGGCAAGACATGAGGCAAACTATCAAAAGCACCTAAGTCCCATTGAAAGCCAAGGAGACTTAGGCCCCTTAGTGGCTAAAGCCACAGCTATTTAGGCATCTCACTGCTGTTGATTTCATTCAAAGATAGGAACCTAAATACCTTTGAGCATCTGGGCCCCTTTGAAATGCTGCAGCAGTTCTGCTCCAGCTGTGCATAGCTGTCAGGGACTGGGGGGGCCAGTACCGGGAGCCAGGCAGCGTTGCAGGCTGACTGGCCGTGGCCCTGCCCTTCTGTCCTTGGCCCTGCCCCTTCCACTCTTAGTCCCGCTTCCCACCCATGTCCCTGCCTCTTCCCAGATGCAGAGCTAGATCCCCCTCCCACCTAGCCCTGGGGCCCGTGGCAGCTGTCGGTGCCACTGTCTGAGCCATAGTCATTTAGGCAGATGAGGTGCTTTTGAAAATGTTCCCCACAAAGTTTCAGAAGGCGACTTGCAGCAGCCCTTGTTGTTGACCTCTCTGGGCTGACATGGGGGAGGTCAGGTGAGCAGGGACAGAGATGAGATTACCTGGAGACGCCCACGCTCTTTGCAGCCATTCCAGCTTTCAAACATGTTCCTTTAAACGTAGTATTTCTGGGCTTTGCAACACCTGTGGGGTTTTAACCCTGAAGGGGTTTTCTGGCCTCTCGGCCTAGCATGTTTAGAACAGTAACAGGGGCTTACTGGAAGTCTTGGGTACACCTAGTATCATCTGCCCTGTTATTCCAGTGCTTGCATCCTTTTCAGACTGAATGAATAAACCCCCAGTGTTTGTCTGCACTCCCCTGCTCCATCCTCCATTGAAAGTGGCGGAAGGAAACCAGCAGCAGCACAATTTACGGCTGAAGGTGTGCCGCCGCTGAAGCCTTTTTTTCCTGAAGTGTAAAAACCAGTTCCCGCTCGGGGCAGACAATGACTTACGTGGAGGGAGGCTGAAGTGGGCAGATTCTGCTGGAAAGAATGGAGCTTTGTTGGGAACAGAAGTTAAAGTTTCACAGTCAGTAAATACGGCATTCTAGGAGACTGAGGCCTGAAGCGAGCTGAGAAATGAGCTCCGAATCCGCTCCAAGAGATGATGTAAGAGTGGGCTAGAATCTGGCTTGCCTACCACATACCTAATTTTCCCATATAAGGCCAACAAGAGCAATAGAGCTCTGGCAAGCCAACCAATGAAAACAGATGGTGGGCTTACAATCAGAGATTAGGCGCATACCGATCCAGGACAAAAAGGCCATAAATCAGACCAGGAAGGAGGTATTTATAGTTTCCATCACATTCCAAAATTAATTCAAAGTGGCCCAGCAAAAAAAGTACAGAACAGCTCTTTTTCTGCCTGCTCTGGCCTTGATTTAGCAAAGCTGCATTCCTCCTCTGGGGGAAGGCGGTGGGGTAGCCACAGGAAACGTGCTGCTGAGCGGAGCCACCTCTTGCTGCTGGGTGAAGATGGCTGGGGCTGGGCAAAGGGATGAGAGGCATAAAGAAAATCATTCACATTCCAATGATGTGAAATTCACTGGATTGCAAAATAACTGTGTGGCAGAGTCATCTGTCCCCCGGATGGAGCCCATCCCCTCCTCCGCCTGTAGGGTCACCTTCAACATTCCCACATATCATTTTTATTACAGAGCCCACCTCTCTGGTCTGGCCCGCTTGGGACCTGAGCTGTCCTGGACCAGGGATTTTGCCAGACCAGGGGAGGTGAAATGGGCAGGGTGATCTCTGGTGAGCTTATTAGCATGTGGAGGGAAGCAGAGCAGGCTGGCTCAGGCCATCTGACTGTGCTGGGGCCGCTCACAGTGCAGGAGGGAGCTGGCCGGTCTATGAGACCCCAGGGCAGGAAGGAGGGGGACATGGCCCTCTGCTCAAGCAAGGCGTTCCCCCCCCCGCCCCCTTCCAGGAGGTGAGTTCACATGAAAGTACCTCTGAACTCAGAGTCTCCCCTGGTCAGGGACCACAGTGCATGGTGTGCAGGGGAGGGAGAAGTTAGGAGCACACCCAGGGGATGTTTCTTCGTTGGACTGTGTTTTTGTGACTTTGCTCCAGGTTGCGCCTCAGAAGCGTAAATGCATGTTTCCGAGCAGGCCAAGATTTTTAAGACGTCTCCTGTGCCAAACTTGTGTCCTCACACCACTGTTATCTTGAGAAGTCTCTATCTTGGAGAATTTCTGTACTAAATATTTTTAGTGTCATAATTAATGTTTTACATAAGAGTGGCTACATTGGGCCAGTATCCTGTCTGCCAACTGCCCAGTATGCTATCTGCCAACAGCGGTCAAACCACGTGCTTCAGAGGGAGTGAACAAAACAGGCAATAACTGAGCGATCCATCCCCTGCTGCCCATTCCAAGCAGCCGGCCTCTGCCGAGCCTGGCTAACAGCCACTGATGGACCCATCTTACATGAATGTGTCTAGTTCTTACTGGAACTCCATTACAGTTGGGGTCCTTCCACCATCCCCTGGCAAAGAGCTCCACAAGGTGACTGTGCGTTGTCTGAAGTAATATTTCCTTTTGTTTTTTTTAAACTTGCTGCTCACTAATTTCCTTGCCTGCTCCCTAGGTCTGGTGTTATGGGAAAGATTAAATAGCTTTTCCTTATTCACTTTCTTCACACCAGTCAAGATTTTATAGACCTCTATCTTATCCCCACTTAGCTGAACAGCCCCAGACATTATAATCTCCCCTCCTCTTTCATCACCCTAATCATTTTCGTAGCCTTTCTCTGTAACCTTTTCCAAATGCAATACACTTGGGGGCTGGGGATGACCAACCTCCACACAGTAATAAAGATGCGAGCATAACATGGATTTAAGTGGTGGCTTTTCTGTCCCTTTTCTAATGATTCTTAATATCCCATTAGCATTGCTTTGCATTTATCATGCAGCCCACCTTCACCTTTGCCGTATCACCCCTCATCGGCTCAGACCACGCCCCCCATTAATTCGAATCCCCCCATTGCAATTCCTGGGGAAACACTGATCACATCTGCATTAATTAGAGATTTTTGTCGTGATCTTCATCTTTCCCTGAGGAAGAGGGGCCTGTCCAAAGCCACAGTCCTCATTCTCATCTCTCAATAGCAGCCTCAGCTGTATGCCTCGGCCTAGGCCTTTCCAGTGTCTGCAGGCTGACCTCTCGTTATCCCTCCTTTCTCATTTGGCACAGGACTGCCAAACTGCTGCTGTGAATCTCATGGCAGGATGGGGCCCAGGAGTGCAACCCTCAGTGGCGAGAGAGGGAAAAGGCCACCTAGTCGTGTCCAGCCCCTTGGAGGATTCTGGGGTTCACGAGAACCTTGGGGGAGCCCCAAGAAACAGACAGGCATGCTGCTTCCCTTGGGCCCAGACAAAATCAGCGGCCATGATCTCCTATGGCAGCCTTCACTCCCACACGCCTCTCCTGCTGCCCTTTCCTCTCCAAGGACGGGGATTGTTTGGCTGCAGACTCACTCCAGCAGAGCACAGGCTTGTTAACCTGTGCACAACGCAAGCCCCTCTGTTCTCCCACGTTGGATGTCTCCTCAGTCACGGCTGAGTTAACCCAGGCTCAGCCTCCTCCCTCCTGTGTCGAAAACCCCGGGCCAGGGCTTTGAGGCCAAGTTAGCCGGTCTGGCAGCAGCAGGCAGGTCGGAGCTGGAGCTGCACATTCGCTTGGTCTGGAATCTACCAACTTCCCAGTGAGGACAGGCTGAATCACTCAAGTGCTAAGCATCTTCAGGGGCTTTCCCACAAGTCCCCACAAAGGGCAGACCTGTTCACTCACTCCTGGCCAGGGAAGCATCTCAAAGCAGCGTGTGATACACCCTGACGTGTGCCCTGGCGGAAAGGGTGAGGACACAGTCATTCAGCTAAGGCCTTGCAGTGGGGATGCTCACCCCCAGGGTAGCAGGTGTGTGACCCAAGTACCAACCACCTTGAAGCTAACCTTGAAGTGAGGACGTGCCCCCAGTTAAGGATGTCCAGGAGATAATTAGGGGACAGGGCTTATCACCTACCCTGCCCCCCATGTTGGCCAACACACTGCGGACTAAACCAGGGATCTCAACAGCTAAAAGCACAAGCCACATGGCTATCAGAGCCGCAGAGCTTCTGCAGATCAGGCTTGGAGGAGGCCCTGTCACACACATGATCACGGGTGAATTACCCGGTCTCCAGACGTCGGGTATAATTTTACGTCAGGGTGCTAGGTGCCTGCAGCCCTGGAACCATGCAGCATCCTGTACCTCAGAGCACTGTCCTGGAAGGCTGTATTCCCCACTGACATATAATTACACTCTGTTTTGCACAATGCATGTTTTATAGGGCCTCCATAAAAACACCTTGATCTGCTGAACTTCACTGTCCTGTTGTCTGTACGTACTGCTCTTGCATGGGGAGTTAGGAGGCGCGGCTCTGTGCGCTACTGAAATATGTTATGAGGTTGGGAGAAACCCACAACCAATCTTTCAGTTGCAACCAAGGACCAGCCCGATACGGGCTGATGGCCCATTAAAGGGAATCCAGGCTCCCAGAGGCCATCCTAGAGACATCTCAGAGCGCATGTATGCAGTGGGCACTCCTTGACCATCTGATCTCCAAGTCCCAGCAAAGATCTTCCTAGCAAGCCAAAAGAAAATATCAGAAAGTGACGTCATCTCTTGGCCTCTCCCCCGACCCCCATTTCACCACCTGGAAACACATCAGAAGAAAAAGACCTTGCTGGTCTCAGGCCGGAAGAGTCTTGTCTTGTGTATCAAGGAACTGTGACCTGCTTGTACCATCTGCTAGGCTGAGACAATTCCCCATGCAAATGCTGCTTCATTTCTAGAATTTAGGCTGCAAGTTTTTTTGTAGTGGAACCAACGGTGACCTCCACATGTGTTACTTCCCATCGCTTCACGTCTACCACATCTCTCTGTCTGTAGCAAATCGGTCTGTTCTCTGTTTTACCCGCTGCAGTGTGGTTTGGTAGAAATGCCTGGGGAACCTTTGGGTTTACAAAGAGCAGCGTAGGTCCACTCTGCACACAGGGAGGAGTTCACTGGATAATGAACATACAGGGGTTAGGCTTCTGCCAGTGCAAGGTGGTACTGTTCTGGAGTGCAAGTCTGGGGAGACGGCTCTGTTGGCGGTCCATGAGCGGACGGGGAAAGCATCAGTGTAGCTCAGTTGGGCGTGCCCCTGCCTGTGGAGGTCTGCATATGTGCAGTGCCTGTCAGAGGTTTGTAGCTCATATCGGCATTACAGGGTGAAAGGCAAGCCTTGTTGATGGGTCTGGGAAGGCTCAGCGGTCCCAGAGTCCAGGTTGAACCCTGGGGACCTAATCAGGGTCAGTGTCTAGGCACGTATTTGAAAAAAGCAATGTCAGTCCCACAACTGCCTGCATTCCACTGAGCTGAGTGACCCCTGACTCTGACTCTGGGAAGTCATTTAACTCCACATGCAGAATGCTGCTTCTGGGATAGCAGAGTTATTTATGGGAAGGGAACAAATCCCACAGCACTGAGAGCTTCCTACATGAGTAATTTCCATGTGTCCCTCCTTCCAGGCCTTCATTAACCATTGTCCTCTCTCTGGGTGCTGGCAGGGTGAAAGGTATGTTTGGAGCCTTAATCTTGCAGCCACCCTGAGGCAGGAAGATGTGTGGTCCCTGAAACTCCACTCCTGTCGTTCCGAAACCAAGCAGGGAAAGGCTCCCAGAATTTGATCCATCCGTGTCTGCGGTGACAAGCTGGCCACTTTCATCTGACATCAGATCCCTCCAGGAAGCGATTTAGGAACTTCTGGTGGTCCCAATAAAAAGCTGTTGTCTAGGAAACATGATTAAAAATCTTCCCTTCAACTGGCTCCAAGAAGAAGCTGGTCAAAATATTTGCACAAGCCCACTGAACCTCAGCTTGCTCTGCTTTTATGCCTACCCCAGTGGCAGCATTGCGCTAATGCACAGCCACACACCCAGAAATGTGAAACCCCCGAGCCCCGTGGGATCCAGGGAGTGGCCACATTCCTTGCTCCAGCCACATCCCAGGGCTTGCTCTTCATGTTACCGACCAGCACAGCAAAGAGCTGCAGTTGTTAAATGGCTGAAAGCCTCTGCAGTCCCTCAGAGCAGGAGGGCCCAGGAGATGTGTCTGTTTGGTCAGCGAGCTCAGCCTCCTGAAAACAGGAGCTGATCCCATTTGTCCCCTTTATCTCTGACTTTGCTGCACCTCTGTACATCACCTGGCACCATGTAGCACACTAGAGAAAAATCTAGCCAGTGAGAATCCTGCCAGACAGAGCTCACAGCCTGAGTGTTGCCTGGATGCTTGTCCTGCATGGGGAACGCTGCCTTTTCTCCAACCTTGCACAACCCTGCAAGAGCCAGGCAGACCACTGACTCGCACACTCTGGCACACGAGAGGGTGTGGTTAGTGCCTCCAGTGGCCAGTCAAGTTGAGGGTGTAATGAGAGCACCACTCATGGTTCTTTAGTGTCTGGCAGGCAGTGCTGGGGCCAGGGGATGGCTGCCATACCTGCAGCTGGAAGGAGCACTCCAGAGCACATGATGACTGCCATAGTACTTCCACAGCTGTCATTACCATAGTGTAATTCCCCAACAGACTGTAGCCTCACAGCACTCCTGTGAGCAAGAGAACCATTATCTCATTTGCTTAGCCAAGGAACAAGGCATATTAAGTGACTTGACCAAGGTCAGGAATTCAGTGGCAGAGATAAGATGGCCATGGGGCTCCAGAAAGCCTCCACACTGCCCAGACTTCCTACAATCAGGCTACTCCACATGCCAGTGCTCCTCCTACCTGCCTCTCCCCATGCATAAGTAGCCCATACTCTGGGCTGAGCAAAAAGCTCTTCCAGGAACTTTGTGGCTGTTCGGCAGCTCAGACAGGCCTGCCCAGGAGCCATGTCCTCCCGCCTCGGCTGATGTTTACACTAGGGACTATAAAACACCGGCTGGACAAGTACCCAGGCAGGCTGGCTTTACATTCCCATTCCAGAACTCACAGCCAGCCAAGTTTGAGGACCTGGCAGGGCAGCAGCCAGGATTCTTAGACAAAACCCTTCCCACTCCTTCCCTGGCCCCCCGTGCAGTCACCCAGCAAAGGGCTCAGGAAAGACAGGCAGCTGCATAACCCCTCTTAAGTCTGCTGGCAACTGTGAAGGAAAGAGTCGGGGAATACACACACCTTCCTGTGCCAATCCCCAGCTGCCAGGAGGGTGCATCAGCTGTTAAATGCAACACGTCTTAATGATTCGGCTGGGCCTTTGACTTCCCCAGGTCGAGCACGTGTCCCCTGTTATTAGAGAGCAGATGAACCTCCTGGGCATGGTGCTGCCGGGCAGGGCAGGGCAGGGCCAGGCCGGGCTGGGCCTGGCAGGGATGGGCAGGGCAGGGGCTTGTGCTGCCTAACTTTGAATCTGTGTGTGTGGAACATTAGCAGCCTCTGGAAGGCAGAGGAGGGAGGGTGGGGAGACGTCCAGCCAGGAGCCTGGGTGACATGGGAAGAGGGTAGGGGCTGGGAGAGGGGCAGAGAGGAGACTAATGCCTGGGGGCTGGGTGGGCTCGTGAGGCTGGGCGGGCGAGGGCCAGTGGGCTGTGGCCTGGCCCACTTGGGGCTTCCCTGCAGCATCTCTGGCAGGGCTTAGATCCAAATAGATCTGGCCTTGGTGCCCTACAGCAAAGAACACCCCCCCCCCCGGGGGAGAGCTCAGGCATGTGACCCTCCCACATTGCTGACACACCCCTGCCTGCTAACACCATGGGGTGGGGGCAAGCAGAGGCTGCACTGGTGTAAATGGCAGCACAAGGTGCTGTGCAAGGGAAGCTCAGACCTTTGGGGGTGCTGACTCCCTCCTACTGACCGGCAGGAAATCCCGCTTCCATCCTCCCACCCCCACCGCCTGCTCTACTCTTGCTCAGGGGCGCCATCCCGGCCCTCCTCTGCCTGCACCCATGGATCCCAGGCTGGAGAGAGCAGTCCGTCCAATTCTCTGCTGCCTCGGGAAGCCTTTGCATGCTATCCTCACCCCCGAGACGAGAAAGGCTAAACCTGCTGCCCAGCCTGCAAGGTTTGGTCTGAGCCAGGGCTGTCCGAGGGGTGTGCAAGGGCCTGGGGTAATCCCCCACTGTGCCCTAGGCCCTGCCTTCCTCCCACCCCACACCAACCCTTCCCCCGAAACCTGCCCTTGCTCTGCTCCCACCCCAACTCTACATCGCCCTCTTGCACCTCTTCCCACCTCCCTCTCTCCCAAGTAGCCAGCCCTGCCCAGCCTGGCTGAGAGCCATTGATGGACTGGCCACCCCCCATGCATTTATCATCTAGTTCTTTTCTGAACCCTTCTGTCGACTTGTCCTTCACTGCGTCCTCTGGCAAAGCGTTCCACAGGGCGTCTGTCCGTTGTGTGAAGAAATCCTTCCTTTTGTTTGTTTTATACCTGCTGCTTAATGACACCTCCTTCTTCGATCATGAGAAGACAAACCAGACTTCCTTGTTTACGTTCTCCACTCAGTCAAGAGTTTACAGACCTCTGTCATAACTCCTCTGGGCATCTCTTTCCCAAACTGAAAAGTCCAAGTCTCATTAATGGCAGGCGCTCCATAATGTGGGTGTACCATGGAGCGATACAGTGTCATGATATTTTCTGTCTTATTATCTACCCCATTCTTAATGATTCGCAACATTCCAATAGCTTATACCTACTTACTTACCTCCATGGGGAACAAATGTTTGCTGATGGGCTCACCAGGCTAGCAAAGAGAGGAATAAGAAGCTCTAAGGGCTGGAAGTTTAAGCTAGACAAATTCAGGTTAGAAATAATGTATACATTTTTATCAGTGAGGATAATTAATCACAGGAGCAATTTATCAAGGGCTGTGGTGAATTTCCATTGGCAAGGTTTAAATCAAGACAGGATGATTTTTGCCAAATATATGCTCTTGTTCAAACAGGAATTATTTGGGGACACTTTATGGACTGTGTTCTATAGAAACAGACTAGATACTCACAGTGGTCCCTCCTGTCCCCGGAAGCAATGCAAAAAAGGGAAGAAATTCCTGGCAAACATATGAACTCAAAGCTTTACTCTCTAATTTATTTGACTAGGTTTCTAGTGTGTGCCCATGCTTAGCAGAAATCTTCCATGAAAAACATTCCTTCCATCTTTTAATTATTACAGATGCTCCTTGAGAATATATTAGGTACTATATTAGAAGCAAAGAATGCACATCTGGACATAATCAACCGTGGACCATCTGGCTGACATGACAAGAACAAAGCTTGCAGTGTGAGGAAACAATATTTGCTAATCCCTTTGTGTTATCAGTAAATGAGAACCCCTGTTCCGTGGCAAGCAGGCTAACGCATGCATTTGGCACCCCGGAGCAGCCGAAGGGGCAATTCTGAAGCACTGAGGGTCTTTGAGAATTCCACAATGGCGCTGAGGGAGCCCATGTGCTGGATCAGGAGAAGCCATTTTTGCCCCAATACATCCTAGAGCTGTGATAGGAAGCCAGTGTCAAAGTCGACAGTGGAAAATGCAGGACAGAAATCTGCCAATGCATGGCGGCTGGGGCCAAGGGGGGCTTGGAAACAACCAGTTGTTAGCAGAGCTGGTGGGGAAAGGACTTTTTCCCCTGGAGAATCATATCCGGTTGTTCAGCAAAAATCCCAGAACCCGAATATTTTCCCCCAAAACTAAATGTGTTTACAAAAATTTGGTTCTGACAAAGTCCCATTGTTGACAAACGCACAAAAGCTTTTAATTTTGTAATGGCAGCTCTAGCCAGGAGACGCTCGGAGAGACTGTACACATGGAAGGAGCATGTCTGACTCAGCAAATCCCAGGAACGGGAGTCTCGCAGACTGAGATGAAATTTAACAGGACTTGTGTACCTTCTGCTCACAAGATATGGGTTCGGTCATCCTCTGCTGTCTAGTCCTTGAGTAACAGTTGATGAGCTTGCTACACCCCATAGGGGGTGAGATCGTTAACTCAAGCAGCAAAGACTCGTGTTTAACTTTTGAGGTTCAATCCCTACTGCCCAGAGCCTCCAGGATTGTGTCATACAATCAACTGTTTTCCAACAGACATGGCTGCAGGGGCTAGAGTGATCACCACTGATAGTGAAGCCTACTGGGTCCTACTTGGCCTGTGGTGGACCAAACTGTGGTTGTGGGACAGTCAGAGCGATGCAATGTCTGGCCATAGAGGAGGCAGTACCTGGAAAAGAGAACAGAGTGGGCCAAGCACCCGGCCAGAGAACAAGGGAGATGAGATGATCCAACCACACCTTGTGAAACGAGAAACAGCTGAAGCCCTTGGCCCTGATGAAATCTGCCCAGAAGGAGCTTCAAGCCATGCGCCTGCGCAAACCAGAATACCTCTACTGGGTGCTCGTTTCTGAATCTCCCCCACAGCCGAGAGAGCCGGCCAGGTTGTCCCACGAGGACCAGTTTTAAGTTGTGAGTCTCATGCCTTCCCCATGTGCTGGGGCAATTAGAAGTCACAACGCAGAGCTGGAAACCCTGATTCGTACTGATCATCCCAGCAGCACGCTGTACTGCGGCTGGACTAGATGTATCTATCAAGGAAAGCCTCTGCAAACTGGGTCATGGTAGGCAGCCACACATAGTGAGATACTGCCGTGGTCCTCTGCAGGGCCTGAACCAGACGCGTCCAGAGTGAAAAAGCACACACCTCTGCTGCTTAACCAAAAGACCGACACTGTTCACCTAACTTCGTGGCTGTGCACAGCGTCCCCTGGGTATGGGTTACTCACTAGCATGAACAACACGCTCTGCAGGGCTAAAGTGCATTGCACCGCTGTGTGTGGTGTGCAAGGAAATCACAGGCTACAGTGGCTGAATTCTGGTAGAGTAGAGCTACAGGCCCCCCCTCACCCCCGCAGAACCTGTGGTTTGATCCCATCTGTACTGCACGAAAGACCAGCCCAAGAAATAATCCTCCTGTAACCAAGCTCTCCAGCGGTGGCTGGGTCTACAGTCGCTCTGGGGAGTCACTCGGTCCTGGTGTCTGGTACCAGGGCACACCAGTACCTCTCCAGCCCTTCCTATGCAAAGAATGCTGCAAATGGAAAGGCCAAACAGTCTTTTCCCCTTCTCTAGCTATCTGTTTACACTCTCTGCTGAAAGAAGTGCTGGAAAAGGCTTACCGGAGTGCATGCTGCTGGAGTGTGGGTAAATATTTGTGACTGTACATCACTCTGGTATGAGCCGCCACCAGGCACCCCTGTCAACCAGCAATTATCTCAGATTCCATTCTGATTAGCCACCCACTGGCCCGCCTGTAAAAGCTGACCTCTTAACCCTTTAGCGGCTGCCTGTCTGCAAAAGCATTTGGCCAGCAGCCGCAGAAAGCAGACCAGTGCTGACGACAGGGGAGCGCAAGTGGACCAAGCAGAGCATTACTGAGAACAACGGGGAAGTGAGGAGCACTAAGGTACGCTCCAAAGCTGGCTTCTACGGGCAGGTAGCAAGTCAGCAGGAAGATAGGGACAAGTCCTTGGTCTGGACCCCACCCACAGGATGAACCTCTTGTGGTTTCCCGGTCAGTGCTTGTGATCTGTGTGCCGTGCCCAGCCCAGCTCGGGCTGTTACCATGCCACATGCCCCAGCATAACTTCAACAGCTAAAGCAGATCCCTCCCCATGGCACAGGGACAGTGAAGCCAGTGACTCCCTGCTCCCGGGAGCACTTCTGCAGGCCCTGCTGCAGGAGCTTCTGTCGCTCTCTCCTCCCTCAGCTGATTTCTTCGGAACCAGGTTCTCCTGCCCCCTTGCAAACTATCAGCCCCTTTAGAGGATTTTGCCTAGGAACAGGGCTAGCTGGCCCCAGCTCCCCAGTCTTTAAAGGGGCACAGAACCCCAGGCCCGTGTAGTTATGGCTAAATTTCTTCCTGCGTGTGTAGCTGTAACCCACACACCTACTGGGTGTGGTTCACTGTTCCATGTAGTATAGTAACAGAGAGGTGGCCGTGTTAGTTTGTACTCCAACAAAACAAAGCAGCAGAAATGTTGCACTTTGAAGACTAACAAAACGATTTATTCGGTGATGAGCTTTCGTGGGACGGACCCACTCCTTCAGATCAATTTCATTTCAATCAGTCTGTATTGGAAATGAGACTGATCTGAGGAAGTGGATCTGTCCCATGGAAGCTCGTCACCGAATAGATCATTTTGTTAGTCTTTAAAGTGCTACATTTCTGCTGTTTTGTTTCGTTCCAGGTAGTGGCACTTTAACCACTTACAGAGAGAAAGAATGAGTCTCTGCTACAGCCACTGGATTCTTAACATACTTGGATTTTAACTTCACTTTTGTCTGAGTTTCTTTGGTTTATAACACATGGTTTTAGCTTCAATTCAACACCACTAAATTACAAATACGTGCTTTCAACCATAAAGCCATCTTCATGTAGTTTGCGTAGCTACTAATATGTTTCTGAGCTATGATTTTCAAAGCGGAGGAAAGGATTTGGACGCCCAGATCTCATTAATATTATTTTCGTGTCCCAGTCCAAGATACTGTAACTTTGAAAATATCACCCTGAATCAGAAGCCCTCCCCACCCCCACCCCACATGCACTGCAGAATTCAGACGTGTAATGTGTCTAAGCAATCATCCCTTCACCCTCCAGGACTCTTGAGTCTCACAAAAAGCCATCAGCTTAGCAGCCGCTGGCACATTACATGTAAGAAATCTGAGCCTGCTGAGAATTTGTCATCAGATGAGCAATTATGCGTGACTTACGCATGTCTCGAGATGCCTGCCAGGCCCCATTCCCCACTCAGTCCTGCAGGCTTCACACAGGGGTAACTTTGCTGATTTCCATAGAGCAACGCTGATGGATGTTACTTACAGAGAGGTAGCCACGTTAGTCCGTATGTAGCACCAATGGAGGTGTAGAAGGCGAATCTGGCCCTTGTACAGCAGAACTCAAGTGCTTGCCATTAGCTTTTTAGATGAGATTTCTGTAGCTAGCAGGAAGGGATGATTGTTACAATGGTGGGGATGAAATATGGATGGCATGTAATAAGAGACAAGGGAAATTTTTTCATTCATTAACATTGCTCTATAGCCATGCGTCTGTAATTTGGAGTAATGCAGCGTTATCATTCACTGGAAGGAAAACTAGAGATGCAACCAGGATTTTTTAATTATTCTTTCTGAATTACTCAAGATAGTTAAGACCCTGGCAGACTGCAAAGAGCTACTACAAAAGGATCTGATAAAATGGGGTGACTGGACAACATAATGGCAGATGAAAATGTTGATGGATGAAAAGTAATGAACACTGGAAAATCCCAACCATCCATACAAAACGACGAGATCTAAATAAGCTGTTACCACTCAGGAAAGAGATCTTGGAGTCATTGTGAATAGTTCCCTTTCAGCAGAAGCGCAGCAACAATCACAAAGGGAAAAGAATGTTGGGAATCATTAAGAAAGGGGAAGATGATAAGGTAGAAAATATCCTATTGCCTCTGTGTAAATCCCTGGCATGCCCACATCCTGAGTACAGCATGTTGATGTGGTTGTCCCATCTCTGAAAAGATACATTAGAAGAACAAAACATTCAGAAAAGGGCAACTAAAAGGATTAAGGGGCTTCTACATGAGCAGTGATGAATAAGACTGGAAATACTCAGTCTGGAAAAGAGACAACTAACAGGGATATGATAAAGTTCTATGAAATCATGACGGATGCTAAGAAAGTAAATACGGAAGAGTTATTTACTTCTTCCCATAAGACAAGGCTGCGGGGGGGTCACCAAATGAAATTACTAGGCAGCTGGTTTAAAACAATCAAAAGGATTTTTTTTTAACGCAGTGGACAGTCAGCCTGTGGAACTCTTTGTCAGAGGATGCTGTGAAGGTCAAGGCTGTGGCAGGGTTCAGTGAAGGACCAGATCAATTCATGGAAGATAAGTCCACGAATGGCTCTTAGCCGGGATGTTTAAGGATGGTGCCCCAGGCTTTGTTTGCCAGAAACCAGAAATGGGTGAAGGGGGTGGATCATTTGATGATCCCCTGTTCTATTCATTCCTCCTGTGACACCTGGCATTGGCCACTGGTAGATGACAGGATCCTGGGCTTAGATATACCCGCTGTGGCCATTTTATATTTTTATGTATTCTCCATTCTGTGTGCCCAGCTCATTTCAACAGTATCAGTTTGTTTCCAGCAAGAAATCTCTTGCACAATCATAAAATGCTTAGCCACACCCCAACGCTCTTCCTTTGTCCAAGAATGATAGTTTGTGGCCCTTTCCTGAGGCGTGTAAATCAGCATTGTTCCACTTTCTTCTATGGAGCGATGCTAATTAACACCAGCTGAGAAATGGGCCTCATCTGTCACTCTCATCCTGTTTTTTCTACATGATGATGAAGTCAGCATGGATGTGGGAGAAGGGAGGGGAAAGCCACTGGTGTGTATGAGAGATTTCTGAGTGTGAGTGCTTCTCCGGGTGTTTCAACACACACTTTGGGGTCAGTCACAGGAAGGGTTCACCACAAAAGCTTTGCAGTCCAGCCACACCAATATGCCGGCAGCACAGAGGACACGGAGCCTCTGCCCATGTGGTCATGAACTGGAGAACAAAATGCAGCCAGAGGCAGTTGTAATTTGGTGGTTTCTATGCCCACCACTAGCAGCTGAGCAGAAAGGGGAAGAATCCTGCCCTGCCCGTTATCCTTAGAACCGAATGGCTCTTTATCCTGATTGAAACACAAGAGGCTAAATCCTGCACTTGCTCCCACCTGCATAAGCCAGGAGCAACCCCATTAATGTCAGAGGAGTTCAATGAGTGTCAGACCAGAGAATGTGAGATCAGAAATGGGCCCCACATTGGCATTAGTAGTTTCTGCTTCTTCACCCCCCTTTTAGCACAGTGGAGAGTTTTCCAAGCAGGCAACTGCAGCAGACACACTGTTTTTCAGAGAATTACTGCAGACAAACACCACATGGCAAGTTTGAGAACAGCTGCTCCACTGGGTTGTAGCCCATTGTGCGTCTCTCGTTGTCAGCTCGTTTTCCCCTTCCTCGTTGTTGTGGCTCAGAGCAAGACTCAGGAATGTACCTATGCTGCAGCAAAGTGCCAGTCTGCCCTTGAGGCATGAGAGCTGTGTGGTGGCGGTGGTGGTGCACCTGGGTAAGAAGCTCTATTCCCATGGGAGTGGGCTCTCCCATTGTGAAACAACACCACCACTGCAAGAGGTGGTAGTAATGTCAGGAGAAACTCCCTCGCTGAGACAGCACTGTCCACACCAGTGGTTAGGTCTGTGTAACTTCTGTTGCTTAGGGGGGTGACTTATTCAGACCTCTGAGGGACAAATTAGATGAACATGAGGTATAGTTACAAAGAGGTAGCTGAGTTATCTGTATCTTCACGAAACAAACAAGCAGCCCTGTGGCACTCTGAAGACTGACACAACAGGATGTGGCTAGGAGACTCCCACTCTGCCCCAGCTCTTCAGATCTGGAGATGGGCCCTCCCCCAACAGCCTTTAAAGTGCTACAGGACAGCTCTTGTGAGCCACAGTGGGCACAAGCCCAGGGTGCCCAACTCTCGGAGGCTACCAGGAGAGCAGCGCCCAAATGAGATCCTGTGACCTCTCTGCAGAACCCCAAGTAGCTGCTCTGTAGCCATCAAGGACATGGCTAGGAAACTCCCACTCTGTGAGACGCAGCCCCAGCAAGCCCTTGGGCAAGTGCTTGGAGGAATGAGTGCTCTAGGCCCTGCCCTGTCCTCCAGTAACACAGCCCCTTAAGGTTAGGCCCAGAGTGGAGAAGCAGCCAGCCAGCCAGCCAGTTAGAAGCACAGATCCTGCAGCATCAGGAGTAGCACTGAACAACTTGTTCGTCACTTGGAGGGCCACAGAGCTGCTGGGCTTCCCCGCGTCTTCCAGGATACCTGTGCGGCTGAAAGGCCGTATCCCCTGGCTCTTGGCAGAGCAGCACTTGTCCTTTTGCTTGTTGGTTGATATGATGGAGGCTGTTGAATTCAGAATGAGGCCACCCTGTATCTTAGCTACACAAGTATATATACACACAAAATGCAAAAGGGGGCTTGCCATGGGGTAACTAGCCCCAGTCCCTTCACCTGGTGCTGGGTGTCTATCATCTGGGTTTGCACAGAAGAAGGCACATGATACAAACAAACCCCGCCGAGACAGAACCAGAGTCTCCCGCATGGAATTGCCCCTCCTGAAGGCTTTCAGCATGAGGGCCAGGCCAGGCCTCTTTACACAGCACAGCTTCACCCTCAGATCTGTCCCCTCAAGCTTTTCCCTTGTTTTTCTTTCCCCAGTTAATTGCCTACTTTCTTGTTATTTATCAGCCCCCGAGGTCAGATTGTAGACTAGACCCAAGATTTTCAAAAGCAAGGCCCTAATTAAACAGTGGAACGACTTTTTGAGAGTTGTGGTGGCTTCTCCATCGCTGATAATTTTAAAATAACGAACGCATTTTTTCTAAACTGTCTGCTTTAGTTCAAACAGGAATTAATTCGGGAAACTCCTAAGGCCCACGTATACAGGAGGTCAGATGAGATGATTACAATGACCCCTTCTAGCCTAATAATCTATGGAATCATTAGTCATCAAAATCCATGAGTAGGCATATTGGGGTGGGATTTTCCAAGGCACCTATATGAGTTAGGAGCACAAATCCCATTGTCTATTAATGTGCTCCTAAATCACTTTGTTCTTGGTAATTACAACCCTATGGGAACTACATTTAGGCTCCTGATTTGAAAACCCTTTGTTAGAGCTCTGATGTGTAAATCCTTTGTCTCCTGGCCCTTGGAAGAGGAAAACATGACTTGCCAGTCTGAAACTGCAGCTGGTTTTTATAAACCCTATTTCTGATACACGACACTTTTCCTTTTTATTCTTCAGACGCTTGTGAAAAACCTTGTTTAAAGAGAGAGAGCGAGAGAAAGATCTGAATGTGACAGATTTATCCCCTTGTATGTTGAGTTAGAGTTGAGACATTTTAGCTATCGAAGCTAATAAATCTAGCTACATCTCCTGGGGTTTTAAATGGGGTCTTTAGCTAAGACAGACATCTAGGTAATTGTTCATCAGCCGATTGCTATTTATAGACTACCTTGCTACTGTGGATTGCAATATTCTGCTGAGCCTGTCTGCCTCACAGACACTCGCAATAGCTTCACTTCTGTCAAGAGCTGCATTTTCATAGCACACTCGGTCTGGCCAGCAGCCAGCGTCATTTTTAAAAGATTACCAGAAGGGCTGGCAAAGAGTCAGCGCTAAAGCATTACAGGCCCTGCCTATATTCAGCTGGAGAAGGCAATTGGCCTCTTCTGAGACCTTGACAGAGAAAATAAATTAAAGGAGGGTGAGGGGAGACGCTGGAAAAACAAAATTCCTGACGTGTATGTGTATATTAAAAAATGTCAGCTGCGTCTCCCAGCACCCATCAATAGCTGTGTAGTCTGCAGCCTGGCCCTCAGCGATAGAAAATGTTTGGTCACCTAACAGGCCATGGTGCTGCCAGGTTGATGACATATTTCTTTGACGTGTGCGCTCAAGTCAGATTTCACTGTGGGTGTCTTTACACATCTCCATGCAGTGCCATGGGTCCCTGAGGCTAGTACACTGGGTAGCTGTAATAATAATAATAATAATAATACCCAGCTCCCATATAGCATTTGTCTTCTGTAGATCTCACAGCAGTGAAGAGTCCTGTGTGCTCCCAGCATCCAGGGTTGTATGGGGTCACCTAGCAGACAGTAATGCCTTGTGATGACTGAAGTTCAGCAGCAATGTTGGGGAGTGTTCATGTGGGGGTTTCCTTTCTCTCCTGAGTCTCCCCCTTTGGTTTCACGTGCAAAAGGCCAGAACAAAGTTGGGGAATTTCTTTATATTCTATTTAAACAAGGTCCCAGCTGAAGCAGTTCCAGCTAAGTAACCGCTGCTGGAAGGAACAGCAGTGGGACATCGAGCTAAGCTCCTTCCTTGCTCCTCATTGCTGCAGTGCCTGCAGAGTGCTCTGTTTTCAGGCTGCCTATCCTCACAGCAGCCAGCTGAAGTGACCACAGCAGTGGCAGCATGAGAGAATGGTCTCCATGAGTCCACCCGGACTGTGCCCAGAACTCAAGTGCCAACAGCTTTGATCACGTCAAGCTACATCGTATCCATCGACTTCCCCATGTCCACAGAGCCAGTGACTTCATCCTAAAAGCTAATCAGATCGGTCAGTCAAGACTTGCCCTTTGGTGAATCCATTTTGTCTATTCCTCATCACTTCCCCCTCTTCCTGAAGCACTTCCTTGAGGATCCCTTTCATGGTGTTTCTGGGGACCAAGGAAAGGCTAAATAGTCTATAGTTCCTTGGGGTCTCCTTCTTTCCTTTTTTAAAGATGGGCCCTATATTTGCCTTGTTCCAGTCATCTGGGACCTCTCCCGATCACCATGAGCTTTCAAAGATAATAGCCAAAGTCTCTGCAATGATACTTGCCAACTCCCTCAGTATGCTTGGATGCATTAAATCCAAAGCATGTGCAAGCTTCAGGATATATCAAAAAACCTGTCAAAGACAACTTTTATTTCCAAATTCAGTGATATTAGTTAGGCACCTTCTGCATATCCAGTCTTCACAATCTGGCATGCAGCAGAAAATATACTCCTACGATGCCCTCAAGTTAAGGAAATCTGGATTTGATAAATGGACTATCAGGTGGGTAGAAAGCTGGTTAGATGATCGGGGCCAACAGGTAGTGATCAATGGCTCAGCGGTCAGTTTCAGGTGGAGTGCTCCAAGGATTGGTTCTAGAACCGGTATTGTTCAACATCTTTATTAATGACATGGACGAGGGGATGAATTGCACCCTTAGCAAATTTGTGGATGACACTAAGCTAGGGTGATAGGTAGATACATTGGAGGGTAGGGATAGGGTCCACCGTAACCTAGACAGACTTGAGCATTGGGTCAAAAGAAATCTGATAATGGTCAACATGGACAAGTGCAGAGTCCTGAACTTGGGATGGAAGAATCCCAATCATTGTTATAGGCTGAGGATCGACTGGCTAAATAGCAGTTCATCAGAAAAGGTGTTGGGATTACAGTGGATGAGAAGCTGGATATGAATCAACAGTGTGCCCTAGTATCCAAGAAGGCTAATGGCATATTGGGGTGTATTAGGAGGAACATTTCCAGCAGATCTACAGAAGTTATTATTCCCCTCTACTTGGCACTGGTGAGGCCACATCTGGAGTATTGCATCTAGTTCTGGGCCTCCCAGTATAGAAAGGATGTGGATGCATTGGAAAGGGTCCAGCATAGGGCAATCAAAATGATTAGAAGGCTGGAGTATATCACCTATGAGGAGAGGCTGAGGGATCTGGGCTTATTTAGTTTGCAGAAGAGAAGAGTGAGGGGTGATTTGATAGCAGCCTTCAACTTCCTGAAGCAGGGCTCTAAAGAGGATGGAGAGAGAATGGCAGAACAAGGAGCAATGGTCTTAAGTTATAGTTGGGGGTGGTCTAGGTTGGATATTAGGACAAATTATTTCACCAAGAGGGCGGTGAAGCACTGGAATGTGTTACTAGAGAGGTAGTGGAATCTCCATCCCTAGAGATTTTTAAGTACCAGCTTGACAAAGTCCTGGCTGGGATGATTTAGTTGGGGATGATCCTGGTTTGGGCAGGAGGCTAGACTTGATGACCTCATGAGGTCCCTTCCAAACCTAGGATTCTATGATTCATTTGCATCCACTCACAACAGACTGGTGACTGTCCAGAGCAGGACTGCGTCCGTTGTAACAGACACAGATGGCAGAAATGATTTATACCATCACCGAAGTTAACATACTGTACATGTTGGGTTTCTATGGCAAGCGTTACCTGACAGCAGTTTATCTCTAAAAAGCTGTTCGACGGACTTCCAAACTGGAGATTCAGTCATAAAGGCAATACTGCAACTGCCTGCTGTGCCAAATGCACTTAGCTTACAGCAATAAAAAATGATGAATCATCTCCGGTTAAGCACTCTGCAGAGATTCAATAGGAGATGCCATCTAACGCTGGAAAACTTCCCTTCTGTAAGGTAGTTCTGTAATAACCAGAGCAATCCCTGCTGACGGATATGTTCTCATTTATGCAAACAATTCCTGTATTGTTACATCCACATGTTCAAAAATCCTGAGTTAGGTTTACCAAAAATCACAAGCTTTGCTTTAACACTATCAGATTCTGGAAAAAAAAATTATAGATTTTTATTTGCTTTCTGCCTTTTGAGCCGTTAGGGTGCACTGGGAACACATTCTGAAACTTTTTCCACTACTACGAGGGCTTGACTCTTGAAGGAAAACAATAATTATCATAAGATTCATGACAAAATCCTGAGAGTTGGCAAAAACTGTGCTGAGTCCCTGGACGTTGATGGGTCAGCTCATGTGACTAAAGATTTGAGCTTTGAGAGTTGAGGTCTTTTAGTAACTCAAAGGGCTTCTCTTCTGCACTAAGGTGTCATGTTTATGGCATACACCCAGAGAAGATTGATTAAAAAACAATTTCTCTTGCTGGCCAGTTGCACAACTACGTTTCTTAGAATTCACAATGATAACACACAAGACTCCAAAAAGAGAGACAGAGCAGGCTGTGCCCTACCAACCAAGGCCAGAAAAAATCAAAGAAACAAGCAGAATTGGTCTAAAAAAACTACCTAAAGAGGCAGGGGTCAGGGTTCGAGAGCAGGCTGAGGGCATGAGGTAGGATTTGGATCACAACCCTGGGTTGCTGCTCAGCCCTGTCTCAGAGGGGTGTTGTGGGGCACATAGAGGCTGGGGGCAGGTGGGCAGTACGCACCTCTGACTGAGGGATTAGAGGTAAGTATTATATAGACCCAGAGTGGAAGGAGCTACTTATTTTTGTCCCCATCCATGTGACCTGCCCATAAGAAAATGACCATACTGGTCAGACCAATGGTCTACCTGGCCTGGGGGAGAGAACAGAACAGGGCAGTTACTGAGTGATCCATCCTGTCACAGCTTCTGGCAGTCAGGGGTGTAGGGACATCTGGAGCATAGGGCTGTGTCCCTGGCCATTCTAGCTAATCTAACTTTGAGTTGTGGGAAGAAGTACTTCCTTATGTTTGATTTGAACCTACCTATTAATTTCCTTGGGTGCCCCTTGTTCTTGTGTTGTTTTAAGGGATAAATAACATTTCCTAATCCATGCAGTTTACTGTTATCGCTGTTCCTTGTAATTTCCATTTAACTAGGCTCCTCTTTTTCGTGTGGTTTCTCTTTTGAAGTTAAATGCTGCGGTTGCAGGCTTCTTGGATACCTCCCCCACCCCCATAAGGACATTAAACTTAATTATGGTCACTCTTACTGGCTGGTTTAGTTATATTCACCTCTTGGATGAAAGCCTTTGCAACACTTCGAACTAAATCAAGAGTTGCCTCTGCACTAGTGTGTTACCGAACTAGCTGTTTCAAGAAGCAAACACTGGAATTTTATCTCTGCATCTTGTCCTGAGTGGACGTGGACCCAGTAAATATCAAGATAGTTGAAATCCCCCGTTATTATAGAATATTTTGATTTCATACCTTCTCTGATCTCCCTATTTCACAATCACTGTCACCCTTCTGGTCAGGTGGTTGGTCATCTTTTCTTACTGCTATACTGTTATTCATGCATCGAGTTTCCAGCCATAGAGCTACGATGGCATTGTTTGATCCACTTAAGATTTTTACTATACTTAAGTTTACCTTTTCTTTTAAATATTGTGCCTGCCACTGCCAGTGCGACCTACTCTGTCATTGCTATATATTTTGTACCCTTGTATTGTCACTTCCCATTGATGATCATTGTTACCACTAAATCAGGATTAACTTTACAATTTTCAGCTTAGTTTAAACTGCATTAAGGGAAGTTTAGTTTGGACATTTAGGAAGAGCTTCCTAAGTGCCAGGGTGGTTAGATACTGGGAAAAATAGCCATGGGAAGCTGTGGTGTCTCCGTCATTGGAAAGCTTTAAGGGCACATTAGACAGAAACTTCCCAGAGATGGTCTAGATGTTGCTCGGTGCCTCCATGAGTGCAGGAGATGGGACTTGACCTCTCAAGGTTCCTTCCAATGTTATAATTCTCCATATTACATTGGTGTAAATGATCTAGGAATCAGGCCCAGTGAATTGCAACCTCTCAAGCTGACAGAAATATAAGAACTGAGGCCTACACCAGTGGTAATGCGGGGGGCGGTACTGAAATGGTCTCCAATTCATGGGTTCACTGGGCTAGGAAGAAAGAGATGTTTAAATGATTCTATAGATGAGTTCACTACACTGAGTAGAAAACGAGGGTCAACTTTCTGGTCAATACTGTGAATCCTCCTCCTCTTTCTGCTTACGTGAAGGAATACACGTGTTAAGTTCTTGCACTGAGGGTGCAAACTACAGCTTACAGCTCTGCCTTCCTACCTCTGCTTCTTCCAAGTGTGAGCAGCACATGCCAGAAAGGCGAAGGGGAGGAGAGAACAATAGCTCCCTACCTCAAAAGAGAAGCAGCTAAACGGACAGGATATTGTGTGTCCAGCTTGCTCTATGTAGAACACCCACAGTTCTCTGTCCTGGTCGCATCTCGGGTGCTCTGATTTCTGGACTTTCCATGTTGGAATCTGATAGTCTTGATATGTCATGATATTATGATACTTATCATAATAAGTAATGGCTTTCAGCCCAACTGCTAGTGCATACCCATGCTGCCGTCAGATATGGAAGTCAAGCCTCTAGCTCTGTGGCTCTGATCTTGACTCTTTTGCTGAAGAGGCAGCTATTTTTGCTGACGTGACCTCAGTTTTATGGCAGCCACTCCAATGAACTTTTGTGCTACCCCCCCTTTGTGAGTAAGATGCTAACTTTCCATGCCTGATTTAGCAAACTTGTAAAGTCACCAGGACTAAACCATATGATCGGTGAAACAATGTGGCTCATGTCTGGCACCAATACCTAAAAGGCACCCTGGAGAACACCTCATATTTCAGACCCTTTCCTATTGACACATCGGATAATTAAATGGAATGGGACTGGAGAGCAGTATGACTCAGGAAATAAATTCAGTCTCATCTTCCTGCGGCGTGTTACCTCTCCAAGGGCAGCAAAATGCGTTTATTAATCATGAGGCTCAAATACTTCCCTCCTTTTCAATCTTTTCCCCTAGAAATGTTTACTGTTAAATGATTGTTGGTTGGGAGTGTTTTTATTTTCTTCCTTACCAGTCCCTGAGTTCAGATCCCAAAGCTTTTCAAACAAAACAAAGAAGCAAATAAAAACAGCCTCTTTCTTTTTCCTGGCTTTAGCAGTTCTTTGAGTTCCTCCAGTACCTGCCCTGTGAGAATACCCAAGCAACTTGTACACATTCATGAGCAGGGAGAAATTTGGGGACCCAATGTCTCCTATCGGCCAAGTCCCCACACCTGGCCCATTTCAACACTCTTCCATTCTAATACAGATGTGTTAGGGGCCTCCCTGGGCATGGGACACCCATACAATTGTCTCCTGCTGAACCTCCTCTCATCACCCCGGTTCAGGAATCAAGCCACTGAAATGCAGAGTAGGTATAATAAGATTTTTTTTTTTGAGAAAGCTAAACTAAGGCACTGAGAAATGAAGCAACTTGTTCAGGGTCATCACACAGTGAGTCAACGTTAGAGACTGAAATGGAACCCAGAAGTCCTGATTCTGTGTGACCTTTTGCAACCACTAGATAAATCTGACCCTTTTTTAGGGGAGGGGTAAAGGAAATTCTTGCCAGTTTATACATTTAATTTTAAGTCATGACACTCAATGATGTTCAATGCTAGAGGTTCACTAGGATGGTCCTTTTCACTCAGGGCTTATCTACACTACCCATTCTGTGGTATAACTTAGGTCACTTAAGAATGTGACAGCAACGAAGGGTCCTGTGGCACCTTATAGACTAACAGAAAAGTTTTGAGCATGAGCTTTCGTGAGCACAGACTCACTTCGTCAGAATCTGATGAAGTGAGTCTGTGCTCACGAAAGCTCATGCTCAAAACTTTTCTGTTAGTCTATAAGGTGCCACAGGACCCTTCATTGCTGTTACAGATCCAGACTAACACGGCTACCCCTCCGATACTTAAGAATGTGAGTAAGCTGTCTTCCTGGAATGATGTAAGTTACTCTGGTGTGGACAGTGCTTTATCGGTGGAAGAGCTTCTTCCACTAATACAGCTACTGCCTCTTGGGGAGGTAGTTTTATTATGCCAATGGTAGAGAGTGATTTTACCCAACACATGCACTACAGAGGTATAACTCCATCACTCTAACCCTAACCTGCTGTAGCCCTTCTAGTTTAGGCAACCCCCGAGTCTCTCTATTTTCCCACAGGCAAGCAGGCAGAGGCTAACTAACGCAGAGGAAGGCTTGGTCTGGTGCTCAGTTGTGCTGGTGAGTGAAGATTCTTGGAGAAGTGTGTAGAGTGTGTGAGACAATGGGCAGGAGCTCTCTGAAGCTCATAGTGGAGTAATCTGTGGTGAGGAGTTTTGGGCTTCCAGGTGAAAGTTGGGTTAGGGATATGGGACAAAATAAAGGATGCTTGCCCAACCTGAATCATGAGTTTCCTCCCTTTTGTCTGAAATATGAAGTTAATAGAGCACACAAAGTGATTAAACAGGGCCAACTGTAAGATCTGAAAATGGAATTGTAAACCCGGAATCTTCATCAAGCAGGTGTTTCTACAGGGCTTCTGTGCAGACTGTTTTGGCCCTGTGCTATTTAACATTTTTGTCAGTGATCTGAAAGAAAAGATAAAATCACTACTGGTAAAGTTTGCAGGTGACACAAAAATTGGTGGAGTGGCAAATAACAAAGAGGATAGGTCAGTGACACTGAGTGAGCTGGATTGCTTGGCAAGGTTGGTGCAAGCAAACAATATACATTTTAATATGGCTATACCCATGAACAAAAAGGCAAGCCATTCTTGCAGGGTGGGGGTCTAAGTTGTGATGAAGTGACTCTGAAGAAAAGTTTGAGGTCATAGGGGGTAATCAAATACCAAAAAAAGCTAGGGCGGTTCTTGGATACATACACATGGGAGTGTCAAATGGAAATGAAGAGGTTACTTTACCTGTTTGTTTGGTTTTAATGGCAACTGCTACTGCAGGGTTCTGTCCAATTCGAGCAGGCTGCTGTTAAACTAGAGAGGGTTCAGAGAACAGCCACAAAGATGATTAAAGGATTAGAAATCCTGCCTTATAGGGAGACTGAGGGAGCTCAATACAGTTAATTTAACAAAAAGAACCTTAAGGGGTGATTTGCTTGCAGCCTGTGACTATCTCTGTGGGGAACCAATCTTTGAAGACAAGCTCTTCCCTCCAGCAACGTTAGAACAATCCAATGGCTGGATTATGATGCTAGACAAATTCAGACAGGAAATGAGGTATGCGTCGTTAATACTGAGGGCAACTACTTGTGGGAATTGTTTCCGAGGGGTCATGGTGGCTGCTATATCACTGGCAATTTTGTCAGCTGTGAATGTTTTTCCAACATGTGCTGTAATTCAAAAGGAATTCTTGTGGGGAAGTTCTATGGCCTATGTTATACAGGAGGTCAGACTCAGGGGCGAGGCATGGAGGGGCCCAAGAGGGCAGTGACTCCTCCCAATGCCATGGGTGGGAAGGGCAATGAGGCAGAGCCTCTGGGTGGCCTGGGGGCTAGTGGATGGGGCCTGGCTCCCACAGCAGAAGCCAGACAACCCTGCACTCACTGGCAATAGCAGGAAGAAGTGGAGCAACACAGCTTTGCTCTCCTGGCTGCATCATGGGGTCGGGGTTGGCACCATCCTCTGGATGTGGAGCATCGCGGCCGGGGAGCAGAATGAGCTAGGGCTGTGTGGCTCCGCTTCCTCCTGCTGTTGCTGGTGAGTGTGAAGGAGGGGCCTGACCCCTGCTGTTGGCACCAGGCCCCCACTAGTCCGCCAAGTTGTGTTGCTCCAGGGGGGGGAACTTAGGGAAGAGGCAGGTAGGGAGTGGGGCAGGGCCAGAGAAGAGGCAGGGAAGACGTGAGGAGAAGTAGGGCAGGGCCTGAGTCAGAGGGGGCATTGTCCTGGCCCTCCCTCGGGCTAGGGGTGGCATGAGGAGGAGTCACATGTGTGGGGCAGTCACATGTCCGGTGTCCCCCATGTCCTTCCTCATCAGTTGCCCCTGGTCAGACTGGATCATTGCAATGCTGTTTTCACGTCTGTGAATCTATTGCAACCCGCAGAATAAAACCAGTCTGTAAAATAAATCCTTCTCCCAATCCAGACCTTGAGCTCAGAAGAGCAAATGGCACCAGATCAACCTACGCAGGCTGGCAGTGGAGGACGCATGCTGAGTTAAAGAGTGTTGGAGAGGTAGGAGTGGATACATGCACCGAGGGGGTGGAGACTGCATGTACCTGAATGGAGGAGTGGCTTAGGTGTGCAACCAGGACGGAGTCCCGCCAGTGCCTGCTAAGTGCCTCAAAATGTGCTGTTACTGTAGCTCTCCTGGCGGGACATGTCCATTCAGCATACGACCTTGCCGGGTACGTCTGTACACTAAGCAGCTCTGACTCAGCAATTCTGATCCCAGTGGCCTCCATGTGACATGACTGCCACACTCGGGCACCTGCTTACCCCGGCAAGATGACCCCAATGCCCCCACAGCCCTGAATTTTCCCCAGTCTGCCCTAAAATGTCCAGCCCCTTCCTGGACCCTGCAGAGAGATCATGTTTTATTTGTTCCCTTAAAGATATCCCGGAGCTTGCCACATTAACTGGAGTTGCCCTTCACTAAATTAAACACATTACTGAGTTGGTTTAAAGTAAAACAAGCCTATGAACGGAAGGAGATAGGATTTTAAAGAATAAATTCAGGCTCAAAGACAGAATCAGAAATGGTTATAAGCAATTAAAAGCAAAAAATAAATAAATAAATAAAAAGCTTCCTAAACGCTGACTTAACAAAACAAGAAACAGTCTGTGTCCAAGAGAGCTCCTTACCAATCTACCTTGGACCAAGGTAGCAGACCACTGCTCTGGTCCAGATAACCCACCCAGTCCAAAGTGCTGAGTCCCTTTGTCTTCCTGGTGAAAGGTGACTTGGGGTTCTTTGTCCCTGTCTTTTCTATTCCAGTGAACACTTGAAATGAATTTTGTGGAAGATAAAGTAAAATTCACTCAAGCTGTGAGGAAGGCGCCATGGAGTCTGGTGGTGAAGGAAGTTCCTTGCTGGTTTCCTTCCCTGTTGGTGTTTGCTAAAATGCAAACGGATTTCTTTCCCGCAACCTGCTATGATACTCACTGGTTACCTCTTCCACCCCTCACAGACCAGCACGAGTTGGTCTGGACAGAGCATCTGTCACCATATTTTCTTTTCTCTATACATAGAAGAAACCTGTTTTGTCTCCTTTGTCAGTTTATTGTCTCCAGGATGTAATATCAGAGTACGCATAATTTCATCTACAGAGTGCTTAAACATTTCACAGTGACAGCAATTACAAGTGTTATTAAATTTTAAATGATATAAGTAATCTTTAAACAAATATCATGACACCAGTATACGATGTGTAGTGCAGTGGGGTCCAGAAGAAATTTAATCCATGGCCAGAGGCCTCCTGAGCCAGGCTACCTCTTTCCCACAAGATTACTCACTGGACCCATGCAAGCCGCTCCGGGCTGAAGCCGGCTGGGGCTGGAGGAGCTCACTCTGCTACGTGCTTGTCTCACCATGTGGTGGGACATGTGCATGGATTGGTCAAAGGGTCACCCCAGCTGAGCGGCTCTCCTGAGCCACATTTTGCCACACTCCACTGCCCTGTTCGGGGAGTATATTGGATACTTCTGGTGTAGTGCATCTCTTATGCCTCCCATGAGTTGGTGACACCAAGTAGTGAACCACAAATGGACCTCTGTCTCACAGTGGGTTTTGAATACATTTACATGAGAAGTACCAGGCACGAATGTACTATTGGTGGATTCATGCATGCATGTCTATGCAGCATGGGGTGGGGAGGACAGAACTGGGTATTGCATGCCCCTGGCTGGGTGAGGGGCAGTATGCAGATAATTGCAGGGAGTGAGGCTAGTGTAGGTGTAGGTATAGTACGCTGCAATCTGCAGAGGGTGGGGATAGGGGGTATAGCATGCACTTCCCTGCACAGCGTGGGGATAAGTGGTGTTGCATGCAGTTCCCTGCAATATGCAGGGATGTTCCATGCAGATCCCCACAGGGGGCAGGGGTTTGGGGCATTTCATGCAGTTCCCTGCAGCAGGTAGGGACGTGGGGTGAGTGCTCTGCAGGGCGGGGGCAGAATGGGGCACTGCATACAGATCCCTACAAGGGCTGGGGATGCTCCATGCAGTTCCCTGTAAGAGGATGGAGGCATTGCTTGCAGTTCCCTGCAGGAGGAGAGGATGGGAGGGTGATGTTTCTCCATGCAGTTCCTGCAGGTGGAGGGGATGCGGCGTTGCATGCAGTTCCCTGGACCAGGCGCGGAAGCGAGGGTGGGGGAGAGTTCTCCATGCAGTTCCCTGCACCAGGCGGGGAAGCGGGGGTGGCGGAGAGTTCTCCATGCAGTTCCCCGCAGGGGGCGGGGATGGGGCGTTGCATGCGGTTCCCTGCACCAGGCGGGGAAGCGGGGGTGGGGGAGAATTCTCCATGCAGTTCCCCGCAGGGGGCGGGGATGGGGCGTTGCATGCGGTTCCCTGCACCAGGCGGGGATGCTCCACGCAGTTGCCCGCAGGGGTTGCTGGCGCCATCGCCTCCCCCGCACGGCGCCGGACAGCGCTCAGCCCTCGCCCGGCCGCAGGCGTTACAGCCCTTCTCACGCGCCACCCCACGCTGCTCTCAAGCTTTGGCCAAGAGACCAGCGCACACTACCCTGCTGGCGCGGCTCAGGCGGGCTCTCTGCGGCCCACCGGTGTGACTGATAGGCGTGAAGCCCCCTCCCCGGGGGTGGGCTTTGGCCTTGAGAGACAGGTAGGACTGTGGGCGGATCCGAGGAGGCGGGTTTTGGATGGCGGCTTGTAGAGGTTGCCATGGACCTGGCCGGAGACAAGCTGCGAGGTGAGCCAATGGTCTGACGGGCTTCCCTTGATGGACTTGGGAAGTAACCAATAGGCGATGTTGTAGAGCCAGGGGCGGGCCTTGTTCGGGGGCTAGCGGGAGGGGGGTCGCGCGGTGGCGCTAAAGGAGCCCCGAGGAGGGGGCGGAGCGGGGAGTGTGCGAGGAGCCGCGCGGGAGGCGCCAGCTCTGGGGACTCGGGGGTGCGGCGCCCGCAGGTGAGGGGCCGCGCAGGGCGGGGCCGCCCCTCGGGGTGCGGCGCGAGGGGCGCCGGGCAGTTGCCGCCCCCCGCGGGCTGGGGGTGCGCCGAGCCCGGGCTCGCTGCGGGCGGGCGGCGGGACAAAGACCCGCCCGCGCCGTGGGCTGCAGCCTCCCGCTTGGCCGGCCCGGCCCGGCCCGGCCCGGGGGTCTCCGCCGCAGCCTCTGCGCCGGGCGGGCGGGCTCGCGCCGAGGTGGCCATTTTCTCCCTCGCCTCCCTGCCGCAGCCTGGCGAGCGGCTGCCGGGGGCGCGGGGAGCGGGCGCGCTGGGCCCCGGGGGTCTCTCCCGGCCTGTCTCAGGCCTGTTCGCCCCTCCCGCCGCGGGGCTGCGCTGGGGGCCCCGGGGCGGCGGCGGCGGCGGGGGCGGGGGTCTCCCGCAGCCCCCAGGGAGACGGTCCGAGCCCGGCGCTCGCCCTATTGTCCCTCAGCGGCCGTGGGCAGCCGCCCCGCCCGGCTCCGAGGCACTGCGGGGTCAGGCTTAAATCCCCGCGGCCGCCCGAAGGGGGAACCTGGCTCGTGCTGCCTTTCGCCTGCTCGCGGGAAAGTCCCCGGGGAGCCGGGGGGCGTCCCGGTCCTCGGGAGCGGCCGGGCGGGGCACGCGGGCGCTGCCGCTCCCTGCCTCCGCCGGCGCTCCCGGCGCTCTGGGTTTGCTCGTCTTCTGCGTCCAGCCGTAGCGTGTGTTGGGTTTTCTGCTGACCGCTTCGGTGTGGGAGCTGGATGTGGATTTCAGTGTCTTCTCCCTTATTGATACTGTCTAGCGGAAGAGCCCTCATTGAGGCAAAGCAAAAATATTGGGCTTTTCTAGGGGTGTCCTTGTTGTGTCAACCTGGTGTTGTCCTGAGTAACTGGGTCAGGCCTGTGCCATGAGGACAGGAAATGGAAAAATGACCATTAATGGTTTGTAGTCTTAATATTTAATATACAGATTTGATTCTTCATATGAACTAGTTCACTTATTCTTTGGGAGTAAATTTAATCTTTCAACTTCTATCCCTTTAGTTTTACTAATAAACCATGTTAGTGATTGGGTATAAATTTAACCAGGTGATACAGTTTGCAAACCTCAGTTTTCACCCCAAACAAGCATGGGAACCTAATACTAATTCAGATTGTAAATTATACATTTTAATGGAAGACAATTTGCAGTCATAGTTCTAGTAAAACCTTATTGACTTGAGTACCTCACGCTGGAGGGAAGCTAAGTTTTGTTGTTGTGAAGATACCTGCAGCATCAAATCACAGCCTTGAAGTTCAACCATGACTGGCTTCTTGGACTCAGAGGGAAGTCTCTTCCAATGACTAGTACTGTGAATGGTTTAGTAATCTGTTATTCGTAGCTGAAGTAAAGAATCAGATGGATCTCCTTCAGTCATTGGGATCACCTCTAACTTTTCTTCTGGGTGGATTTGTCTCCCAGAGGAAGCTTCTTCCATTAAATTCAGCTGTTGTTGCTATGGTCAGCTCTTGATCTGATGAGGCAGAATTAAGCCAATCTGTAGTAAATGAAGTACATTGCTTCACAGCCCTCTGATGGATTGAATGACCTCATGCTTTACATTAGTTGTGTTGAACAGTTTGTCAAACTGGCATGCTGTAGACATAGGCATTAGTATCCTACTTAATTGAATGCTCACTTGAGGGTGGATAATTTGCAAGACTTCCTCTGAACGCATATTATAATATAAAAAGTGTTTGAATGCCGTCCGCTTCAACCACATGATTTGGCAGATTTTTGGATGGCTAAGCTACAGATTGTTCAGTGGAGTAATGCTTGGAAAAAACAATCTAAATGTACTAAAACAGTTTTGATGAATAAAACCAGACAGAGTGATACCCATACTACGTGAGTGTATGTCTAGATTACAGCAATTTGTCGACAGATTTTGTCAGAAGATGTCTTCCAAGAAAGCTTCTGTTGATGGAGATTCTGGCCTGCCTGGTTACACTCAACAAAACAGCCGGCTGGAAGCACAGCAGGCAGGGCTGCCTGGTGTTCTGGAAGCCCTCTCTGTTGATAATGTCAGAATGTCCAGACTGGCTTTCTGTTGACAGAGGCATTATGCTTCGTGGGGAGCACCGTAAGACTGTCAATGAAAGTGCTGTGTTCTGTCGATTTACTGTCTAAAAGCGTTGGGAATCTGGATGCTCCCTGGGTTTTGTGGACAAAACTGACATTTTTGTTGACTAAACCCTCTAGTGTAGACAGCCTATGTAGTGAGAATTCAGATTTCTTTAAGTATAAGAAAAAGACATCAGGTCAAACCTCTCTGCTTTCAAGTGATTAAACATAATCAAATTGCATTTTGGGAGTTCTTAATCAAATAGATGGAATTGTTTTTGTGGCTGTTGGTTGCATTTACTTGTTAATGGGTGAGAGATGAGTATAAATGAAATACCTGAGAACTTTCCGTAGTATCTTCTCTCAGTTGTATGAGAACTGATTAAGAAACTGTTTTATTACATTTTGTACCTCAACACCCTTTTGATATAATAACATTTGCTTATTGGAAACCTTTAAAACAGGATCATACCTCCTGTTTGCCTCTAGAAATGACTGAAAGTAAAACCATGATAAGTCTGATCTGCTTTCAGAAAGAATGCTAGCAGTGGTTATGTGGTGTTGGGTGTGTTTTTTAAAAAAATGCGAAGTTCATATCTCAAGGAAAATCCTCTTGGTAGTCAGTGTTTTTTAGCCTAACTTACGTGGTCTTACTGCTTTGGAGTTTTCTTTGGACCACTTAATGAAAACCAGATATTTGCTGCACAGAAAAATAAGCTGGTTCTTTATTTAAATTACTATTGCAGTACTTTTTTACAGTACCTCTTGGCAAACCTGTATTAAATCTGCTGTTTCTTTTATACTCTTGTTTTTGCACAACCATGTACACGATAGGGTTGTTGTGTCTTTGCCTTCATTAAAGAATATAAAGGTTTTGTGATCTACTGGTGAAAGCTGTTCTGCAAGAGCTAGATATTATCATCTTCCTTGGTTTGCATTTTTGGTATGTACAGTTTTTAAAAAAGGAAAAAAAAAAAAAAGGCACCCTATACTCTTTCCCAGCCCTTTATAAATGAGTGCCCCCCAGTCTTTATTTGAATGTGATTTTTAATTTGTATACAGCAATACCTTTTAGACAGGGAATGACCTCCTTTAAACTAGCCACTTGATAAGTGGCATCAGAATGTTTTGTAGAGGTAGTATTCCTAGTAGGTATCCAACTTAATTTGTGGATTAGCCACTGTGATATGTTTAATTGTTAGTTTTGAAGTAAACTGTGAACCAGTGACTGACCTACCTTTTCTCCATCTAACAAGGTGAATGCTAGTGGACACCTCCATTTACAATGGCGCAGAGGTCTGGACAGGAAGATCCAGAGAGGTATCTCTTTGTGGATAGAGCTGTGATCTACAACCCTGCCACCCAGGCTGATTGGACTGCTAAAAAACTGGTGTGGATTCCTTCAGAACGCCATGGTTTTGAGGCAGCCAGCATCAAGGAGGAAAGAGGAGATGAAGTGTTGGTTGAACTGGCAGAGAACGGAAAGAAAGCAATGGTCAACAAGGATGACATTCAGAAGATGAACCCCCCCAAGTTCTCTAAAGTGGAAGACATGGCGGAATTAACCTGCTTAAATGAAGCATCTGTATTACATAATTTGAAGGATCGGTATTACTCTGGACTCATCTATGTAAGTATTGGACATTGATTTCCTGTACAGGAAAATTTAATGTTTGCTAACCTAGAAATAATTAATCAACTTCATTCCTTTAAAAATGCAAAGGAGGAGGTGGATTTTATTTTGATGACTTTAAGCTTAAACCATTTCCTATCTGAGTACACAGTGTTTTGGGCAGGGACTCTTAGTTACATTGTGTTTTACTTAGCATCTCTTAATCACTATCGTGTAGTATAAATAATAACTTTTGGACTAAAATACTGCTGCAAGTATTAGCTAGATATAATTACGGGTTAATTAAAGATAGAATGTGAAATGGCCATCTCCGTGTTTTGCTCATAGAACCTAGTTTAAAACATTTGTCTCTGATATTGTTAACAACTAGTTTGACCTGACTAGAAAGATTATATAATCCTATGTCAACAAATTGCCAATAATAATGTGCATGAATGAGCAGATTACCTTGTTTAATGTACAGCTAGCCAAGTTAAAGCAAGTTATCATCATATCTTTAAATAATATAGTTGGAAAGAGGTGAGGAAAGCATAATTTCTTTTTTTGGACTCTTATATCAACATAGTGTGCCAGGAATTCTGTGCTTAAAATAAACCAATAAGATAATGGTCTCTTATGAATTGGCGATGAGCTAGATGTTTCATTTTCTATTTCCAACCATCTTGCTCTGGAATCAGAAATAACACAGCTATTGATGCCTCTTGATGAAATAAAACAAAAGGGTCAATGTTGAATGAAGGTCTGTGGAAGTACAATAAGTGACTCCTTGTCATATCTCTCTTTTGGGCAAATCAATTGCATAGTCCCTTGCCAAGTCAGAGTATCATCAACATCTACTATACTATTTTTTTTTTTCTTTAATGACAAAACATCTGATTAAATATGTGACTTAGTATGGTAAATATTTTTTTTTCTTTGTATGATCTCTCCTAGAGCTCGTCTTAATCAACAAACTTAACATGAATGTTTCAGTTCTCAGTCAAGCCATTTCTAATATGTAGATAAACTTCTTAGTATCTAGTAGCTCACTGACACAACTTACACGTATTCATTTGTAAACTGTCTATACTGAAGGCTAGTGTTTGTGTTAGTGGAAGGGAGACTCCTAAGGGAAACCAGCTCAGTGGAACTTACTCCTGGAATGCCTCAAACTAATTTACAGCTAAAATTAGATTCTTATGATTAGGATGGAAATAAGATTGATTGCAGAGAAATCTGAGGTAACTAAAGTCTTAGTTTGTCTGTCCACAGTGTCATTTAAATCTCAAAGCAAACTCTTATGTGAGTACTCAAACATCAGATGTAGACATGAGCCATTTGAGGATAAAGCAGAGAACCTGTCACTTTCTTGTTTAGATATTGTAGTGAGGTGAAACACTAATGGGCGCTAAATTAAAATAACACTTCCCTATGTAAACCAACCAGTAAATGAAGTCTTATGTGATTTGTTTGTAATTGCTATAGTTTGTTTCATCTACATCTAAAAAAGGTGCTTTCTTGTTTTCATTCTGCAATCTAATCTAACCATTGAGTCTGACTCTAAAATTGGTGTGGCATTCCCCAAGGTACAGCCTGGACTGTTGAACAGCCGTGCCTCCTTAACTCTCTAACCTACAGTGCTTTTTTCACTGCTCTGCTGTGAATAGTCACTCTTCCCAGTCCTGCTCATACATTGGCACTAGCAGATAAAATCACTCCCTCCTGAATAAAGGAATGCTCTCCCAGTCACTCATGAATTACAGACAGGTCAACACCTGCAAGTTTGAAGTCCTGCCTTGACTTCAGAAATGTGTGTCTTGTACGACACATTACTCTCCTGGAAAGTACACACTCGTAGTAAGTCAGTCATTGCAACAAAGGAAAATGATTATGCACCAGCCTTGCTGTCTCCAGTGGAGTTTCCCAAACACTTCAATTTGAACACAGGCTGGATTCATAAAAACAATGAAGCTTACTAACTATAGAAAGGTATTTAAGTAAATGTACATAAGGCATAACTGTTAGAATTGGCATGAAAGATATAAAGTTTAGCAGTTAGCTTGTGTTTTCCCTGTTTAACAAGCTAATAAAATTTGAAGCAAGTATCTTTCACCTCAAGTTTATATTCTCTAGCTGGATTTCCTTTCAGTCAGGCACTGCTTCCCGCCAACCCATTCATAGGGTTGTCATGAGAAGAGGTGAAGTTTTTTTGATGCTCCTTTAACTTGATTTCCTATGCTAGAGAGAAACATCCTTGCCGAGTCGCAGTGACATGGCCCATTATTTGAAATGTACCTATGATGCAATCTAAATTTATTTTGTTTACACTTTCACATTGCTGAAAAATGGCTGTATGAGCCAATGTTCGCTCTTAATACTGAGGTGCTAGTGTCGGTCTCTGGAAAAACTGGTTTGGACCCACCTGTCTTAACTCTGAAGCATGTTCTAATAGTGATATGCTATATAATCTAATAACTACTCATGCAGTATTGCTACACACAGTTTGTCAGGACAGTATTCAGCAGATCGAGTTTTCAAATGACCCCTCTCCCTGCACACTTCGTACAAAATTTATCATAGACTTGTAAAAGTTGGAACCAATGTTCCCTCTAACTTTTCCAGCCATGTGCAGAACAAATTTTATGTGTATGTGAAGCACCATTAGAGACATGTGCTGCTGGCTGTGGGGGCTCTACTGATCAGCAGTGTGTCATTTGAATTTCTCCTGGGTGGCTACCTAAGCGTGCATCTTTCAGGAAAGACTGGTAGTTACCATAATACTATAGACAGTCACAACTGGATTGTTAGCAAGACTTTAGGAGCCACATCATAATTCTAGAAAGTGGCTGCTGCAGTAACGTTCAGTTTGGAGAGATGAGTTGGGATCACTATGGTACTGCAGTTTAATAGTGGTGGATTAGAGGTTCAAATTAGAAGGGCGCCTCACTTGATGGATGTTCTGCTTGCTCAAGAACAGTATTTTTATGTTAATCTCTTAAATGAATTGTATTGAGTCAAACACGCATTTGCTTGCTCAAGTGAGTATTTACAGGTATATTGGCAAAAACAGAGCAAATGCTAGTTGTGGCAAGAGAAAGCTTAAGACCTGAACCCTGAAGAACTCCCATAGATGCATTTCTGGTGTAAAGGAAGAACTTAGCTGGTCAAATGAGCTCTCATCAAAGGTCAGAGGCATGGCAGGAAAGAATCACAAGATTGCATTCATAGTTACAGGTCCTTGTGGTCAAATTGGCCAGAGTTTAAAAACCACATTTCATACAAGTGCATGACATGAGATGGTTTTTGTCATTTTTAAATGCATACCTTAGCATATGATTCAGACACCTTTAGAGGCAGTAGGGAATAAAGAGCTGTCAATTTGAGTAGGTACTGATAACTATCTCTTTCCTCAGTTTATTTTGCTTCCTTTCTAAGAAGCTCTATCGAGGGTCTGGGCCTCTTACTAATAAGTAATACCTTTTATGACAAAGTTAGCTGCCTGGGAGATGGGAGGGGAAGCCAAGATGGGGTATGAAAGGTTAAGATGCTGAAAACTGGCCAATAATTAAGGACTTTCAGTTCCTCCCTGGACCACCTCTTAGAAGGGGGAGAATATAGATTAATGAAGAACAGTCATCTCGTATCTTCTAAAAATTGAGTGGGGAATCTAAAATGCATACCTTCAGTGGGGAGAGGGGTTGATCTAGAGAGAGCAAGAGATTCTGAGTTAACATTTTGAGAAGCAGGGATTGCTTTCAAGGATGTAAGCTGAGCTGCTTTTGCTGTTTGAGGCTTGGCCTTTGTTAGACTTATGCTGGCGTAGCTATGTATGCTAGGTGTGTGTGTTTGGGGTGTGGGTGGAATTGAGTAGCAGCCCCCCAGCTAAGAATGGAGCACCCAGATCAACAGGAGCTGTGGGTCTGTGAATCTGCTCTGCTGACTGGCAAATTTCTGCGCTCTTCCCCCTCACCTCTTTAAAGAAATTGCTTGACTACAGACCTTCCTTTCGTATTCTGCACTTCCACTTCAGAGCATAAATAACTTTTTGTCCTCTGTTCCCAGACTTGATACCAATTTCAGTTTCTTCTCCAGCTTCTCTGGTTAAAATGTGGGTGTAGCTGAAATTCTAATACAGTCAGATATGTTAACTAACTCCTCTGGAACTGGATTTCTATCTCTGGCTTCCTGATATACGAACGCATCACTTCCAGAGCTGGATCTGTCTGTCACTATTCCAGATCCTAGGAGTCAAATTCTCATTTTTCACCTTATCCCACCTAGTTGTGAGTGCAGTCGTCTAGCAGTCCAGGCCATCTAGCTATTTTTTTTAAGCTTTATTCTCTGGTCAGAACACGTATTGGGCTTCTCTTTCAGACAAAGGTAATGCTTGCCTAAGGGAGACCAGCTCTCCCATTTTATAACAATGTTTCCCATTTCTCTTAGCTGGAATTAACCTCTTCCCCTGTACTTTGGTGGTGGCTTTCTTTCCCAGTTTCTTTGCTCCTCCTGGATCTCTGTTGCTTTCCTTTTTTAATGAAGTACTTTAAATGGTCCTTCTGACCCTTTGGTGTAGCCCCTATGGGGGCAGCACCCTGGAGACCCCTCAAAGACTCTGTCCCCTTTCAGTGTTTGCTAACTCCCTGGTTCTTTAGCTTCAGATCAAATGGGTTGCCTACCACTCTTACATCTGCCTTGGTTCAAATAGATGACCTTGTGCCTGTCTTGGCTCTGAGTGGTGGGTTCTCTAGGCCCTGTGCTCAAGTTTGTTAGGAAGAGTTACTATTTGATCTAAAAATAAGAAGCTTTACAAAATGAGGAAACTAGTTTTAAATTATGAAAGATACTAGTAAGTAGGGACAGAATTAGACAGACCAAGGCACAAAGTGAGATCTGGCTTGCTACAGCAGGGGTGGGCAAAATCAGCCCCAGGTCTGGATCTGGCCTGATGATCATTTTGTCTCTGGCCTGCCCAGCTGACTAGCAGAACATGCATATATATAGCCAGCAGTGTGTTCTCAGCTGTCCCTCCCCCACCTCGTTCTGTTTGCAGCAGAGTTGCTCCTAGGATTCTCCTGCTGACTGTGCTGATGGGGGGCCAGGGGTGGGGGGAGGGAGAGAGTAGTGCTGAAGTCAGGATGTTCCCCTGTCTCTGTGTACGATCCCTGTTCTGAGATGGAGGAGAGGGGGAGACACAACAGTGCTGCTCCAGTCTGAAACATGGATGGTAAGTGTTTCACTCAGGAGTACAGAGCTGAGGCGGAAGGAGAGAACTGAACAGGACAGATTTACCTTAAAGAAACACAGGGTGGCTTCTCTCAAGAATGTACTCAGCAGCAGCCAGCACACACTGTCACTACGCACATAACTAGTTTGCCCATGAATGCTTATGCTCCAATATATCTGTTAGTCTGGAAGGTGCCACAGAACTTCTTGTTGTTTTTTTGTGGATACAGACTAACATGGCTCCCCCTCTGATACACCCATTTATGCACTGCAGCACACAGTCAGTCCATGTCAGAGTCTCTCTCTCACAGGGAAAGTTTGCTAACTATACCAAGCTGGAAGGGGTTGCAAGTGCTTTCCTTTTTTTATGGGAAGAAAGATTCTTTCGAAGATGGGGTTTACTTTCAAAAGAGCAGCATCTACACTGGTTTTCTTCTTTTGAAATAAGAATAGGCAAATGAGGTGCCAGATATGCAAATCTGCACCTCATTTGCATTTTTGATTTCCCTCATTTGCATATCTTTTGAAAGAGGAATGCAAGTGTAGACACAGCCCTCATGTTTTTTGTACCCAATGCTTTACTGAGGGAGAGGCAGACTGGTAAAATAGTTGTTGCATGTAATAGGCTTTCAAATCTGTTTCTAGCTTCCAAAATGATTCACGAAGCTAGAGTTTGAGTTATAAATATCAGTGACTTCAGAGAAGAGCTCAACTTGGGTTTTCTTAAGAATGTCAGAAAATTTCCTATTTAAAACTATAGGTGGGGGGAAAACAACAATTTGGGGAGGGGGTGGAAGGAAACATAAATATTTTTTCTTTTTCCATCACTACCTGGGAGAAATATTTGCTGGGAGGGTAGTTGGAGCTGTCAGATAACTTCTTGAAAATGCCAGTTCAGCTTCCCTAAGGGTGGATCTGTAGAATTGGACAGCCCCATTGGAGTGGTCAGTTTCTGGTATATGCTGCAATACAGTACAGCTGCATAGATACCTGTTGTGCTTAGAGAGTTCAGTACCCTGGGTGGAGGCAAGACTTATGTGTAAGACTTCTGACACTTTGAGGTCTTTCTAGAAATCCCACTCTTGTTAAAATTTTTGAAGTACTAGTTCTGTCTACTAATGTTCTGTTTTAAGGGACTAAAATAGGGAAAAAATCTACCACAGTTATTAGGCTGAGGATCCCACATGGTGCAGAGAACTAGAACAGTGTCTGAAGAGACCATAAATAGGTCTTGAAAATAAACTGGAAAACCTGTAGGAAGTCTCTTGTGAAGTTCATTAAGGCTAGAGCTCATAAGATCATACAAAATCATGTCCCCTTTTAAGGAAATGCAGCATAGCGGGAAGGGGCTTCTGAATGTGTATGATTGCTATACTGTTATATTGACCATTGCAACTGTTGTGAGGTGTGGGGGAGAGGGGAAAGCACCAGTTTGGATAAGTAATGGTGTTGTTTGGAAAGGTAGTCTATCCCCTTGTAGCACTATGTGGGGTCAAAAAACTATTCTACCTTAGCCATGGGAAAGCCTTTTGTACTTCAAAGCCAACTGCTGTGGCAAAGTAAATGTCAGGGTGTGCCTCTGGACTAGATAACTTTACTTGTTTGTATAGTAGCTAGTAGAATGGAACCTCAGGACACTGTCAACATTAAAAAGACAAATCTGAAACACACTGCACCTTATCAAAATGGCATGCATGTCCATTAGTACCCAGTTGTGGTGAGTGTGGCTCTGCTGAGGCCTCCCTCGTTTCTCCTTCACTTACCGTCCTTTGGTATCCACACAGTTCAGATATTCAAAGCATTCCCCTTCTGGGGTTTGGCTAAGATCAAGTGTAGCATATGCCCTAGAGTCTCGCAAAAATAGATTTAAACGAGCAGTCTTCCTTCTAGAAGGCTCCAGCTGACAGGCTTGTTTTCTCCTTTAGAAAACCTCCTAACCTGATGAGGATTCTCACGAGCAACCACAGGCTATACCACAATAATACTAATCCCGGAACTCTTCTTTACCGCAAGCCCCATTGCCAACTTTGTCCACATATCTGTTCTGGAGATAACATCACTGGACCTAACCATATTAATTACAGAATCAGGGACACATTCTCCTGTTCCTCAGCTAATATCATATATGCCATCATGTGCCAGCAATGCCCACACACTGTGTATATTGGGCAAACTGCAAACAGGCTTTGCCAAAGAATGCATGAGCACAGAGCAGGCATCAAAAATCTCCAAATATGCAAACCTGTCAGCCAGGACTTCAGTGGAGTGGGCCATTCTTTTAACGACCTGAGCGTTTGTGCTTTGGAGAAAAGACACTTAACCATCTACAGAGAGATTGTTCAGAACTAACATTCATATTCAAATTTGACACATTAACATTTGGTTTGAATAGGGACAGCAATTACCTGACCCATTATAAGGACTCCTTCACATAGTTTGATATTTGACCTAATACTTAAACTTCCTCACCCCCATCTTTCTGCTCTTCTATCTGATAACAATTTTTGGATGTCGGTGCTTTAGATTAATGAGGCTGTTCGGTCAGGATATAGATCTGTAGAAGTTGGTTTGTCCCACAAAAGCTCATCACCTAATAAATTATTTTGTTAGTCTTTAAAGTGCTATCTTTTTTTTTGTTTTTGTTTTGTTTTGATCAAATACAGACTAGCAGAGCTATTTCTCCATTACTAGTGTTCCTTCTAGCTTCAACTGAGTTCAGGCTTACCTCCCTGAGGCTCTGAAAAAGCAGAAAGACAGACCCTTTTGCTTGCAGTATGGTCATTTTTAAAATAAAAATAAAAACAGGTAACCCAGGAGTTTCCATTTAAAATCTAAAAAGTGCAATCAAAGATTTTTAAACCCAGCGAACCCCTTTTTAGATTAAGTATAGCCATTCCATAGGCTTTCCCCTCTGTTAACGTAAGGCTTTGCAAGATCATTCTGAATCCTTTCAGTGTCTGGAGACATCTGCCAACAACTACCTGCAGCTCTCCCTGTTTCATAAGGCCCAAGTGTCTGCTCCCAAGTCCAATAGGGCAGCAGGTGATCAGTCCATATTCACTGCATCCCACACCATCTTAAAAGTGCCAGTCATTTTATGATGTACCTTACTGAAGAATTGGGGAGAAATATTGAGACCTTGATTACTCAGGCTAATTTTAGTATATTATAAATCTTCAAATTCAGTTTACCCTTTTACTGGCACATTTTAAAATGACATTTGAGGTGTAAACTGGCTTTTTATGTTGCAGCAGGAGGCAGCAACAGCCTGATTTCCACCTTTCTTGTTACAATGTACAAGCCAGTTAACACTTTTCTGGGGAGTTTGGCTACCAACAAAATTAAGCTTTTTTTTTTTTTTAAGTAACTTTTTCAGTCTCTTGCTATGTTTGTGGTAAGTAATATCTTTGAAAGATTCCCTACTAGCTCGCAGGACTCTAGCTTCCAGCATTTTTATTGCCATATTAAACATGCTGAAAATTTTTAATGTGCCTTTTAAAAAAGAGCTTGGCCACAGAACACTCCTTCCAGAAACATTGGAAGTGTATTTTTGTTGAAGTCTGCAGTACAGATACTGTTGAAGAATGAAGAAAAGTTCTGATATCAACTTTAGATATGAGAGGACAACAGACAGTGATGAGGGTTGTGTAAACTTCATGTTTTTTTTCCTCAGCACTATGGTATTCAGTTGGTATTTTCTAACGCTGTCAAAATATGGACTCTTACACTCTTGGGTAATAATGAACTCTGTACTTGATCACAGATTGTTTTAGATAGTAAGCTTTATCCAAAAGCTTACTATCTAAAACATAATATGGTTTCCAACCAATTCTGTACCAGGAACCTAAGTGCTACATTTTTAGACAGTTGATTATTTAGTAATCTGGTTTTTGGTATATTGCTGGCTAAAGCCTTGTAAGCATCTGGAAGCATTCAGGCCCCATAATTAGTGTCTTGAAGGAGACTTTTGTATTACAAACTTCTGTCATAGCTCTGCTCTAATGTTTGTCTCTGGAGCCTTGCCAAGAGAGTGCATTCCAGCATTTTTGATTGACTTTGACTGATACAGCCCACATCCTTTTCTTGAGCAAAACAGAATTTTATACTCATCCAAACAAGTGCCATGTTTTGAAATGGAAAATTTTAATGTTTTGTGAAAAGTTGGAAGTATTTTTGCTTATCAGTATAGCCGAATATGTGCCCATACTCAACTTTTATTTCAGCAGGTGTTGAAACTTCTGCTAAAACTCAAGGTTTTCATGGTTTTCATTGTAACTCCCATTATTAATTGACTGGATCGTGCACTGAATATTTCAGACCAGTAATTGTGCTATGAAATGTTGTTCAGAAATGCTATGTATGTGGAGAACAAGGAGAGAGGATAAAATACTTCCTATTGGTGCTCCTTGTAAGCTGAGCACTTGTATGACCATCCACAAGAGATTTCAGTGCTGCCCAGATGATTAGCAGCATGCTCACAGCCAGCAGCATATGTTTCTAATGATGGGCACATCCACACATGCATCTGTGCAAATAAAATTTATTCTATGCATAGGTGGAAAAATTACAGGGAACATTTCTTTCCATTACAGAGGTAGAGGGTATCCAGTGCTTAGTAGGCTGTAGTTGAGAGAACTGCAGTTAACAGAGAATACTACTACCCAGCAGAGGGTTCTGTTGCTATCTGTCCTTGATTTAACAGGGCCTTGTATACAGTAAAACCCTTGATTTAATGGACTCCGATTTAACAGACTTCAGAAACAACAGACTCTGTCTGCCACACCACCGTCCCCAAAAATAAATGCCTGTGACTCAGCAGAGCTGCTGGGTCTGGGGCGGCCAGGGCTGGAGGAGCCCGCCACAGTATCTGGGGCCACTGGGACCGCCAGAGCAGCTGGGGCTGCCTGAGCTGGAGAAGCAGCCAGAGGAGCTAAGAGCACAAAAAGCCGGCTGCTGAGCGCTCTCTCCTGAGCCAGTTGCATTCCTACCAAGTCCCAGATGGAGAGCTCCCTAGTGCACCTTTTAAGGTGCCTACAGTCCTGCAGATTGGGATTTAATGGATTTTTGGCATTAACAGACGCTCCTCTCCCCCCCCCCCAACCCCCATTAGTCTGTTAAATTGAAGGTTTGCTGTATTTCCAGTTTTGCAGAGTGGTGGTTGCAAAACCAAGCTTTTTTTTACTCCCAACCCCTCCTTCCCACATATGCTCGTCATAGCAGAGAACCACCTGAATGTCAACAATGGAGAATTGGTACAATGGTGTTTACAGTCTTCACAGATGGACAAACAAGAGCTTTATTGTGTTCCATTTCCTTTTAGAGGGGTGGTCCTTCTGCAATCTGATCATACAAATTTATATGTAAACAGGGTCATGCTGATCAGTTTTAAACCAACACATTAAATGGTGTTCGAGCAATAAACTGTGTTTTTCACCCCATAAGTTTTGGATGCCAAAGCTGCATCGCTCTCTGACATATTGCTGAAGCCTTTGCCTCTTTCTCAACAAGTTCTATAATGTAATTGTACACTTTCACTGCAATATTCTGCAGAACTCTAATGAGGCAATATAAAATTGAACTCAGTCATATTTGATTCAGTAAGAACTTCTTTGGGGTAAAATTACTACAAACTTCACAGATCCTGCATTCTGTTTCAATAGGTTCCATGGAATCCCCTATTCTTGCTGCAGAACATAGACCTTCTAAGGATCATACACTATTCATGCACACACTACGCATGCATAGTGTATCTTACAGAATTTTCTGAGTTCATTCTATTCGGTTAAGGAATGCTGCATGTGTGAGAAACTAGTTTATCTGGATAGGGAAATGTTCTGGAAGTAACAGGTTTATGAAGCCTGCTGCACAGTGTGGCTCACAAGGAGTATTGCTATAGTTCATCATGGGCGCTTGTAATTTGTTAGTTACTAATATACTCTCGGTTAATTCACTGTTTTAAACTTTGCTTTCAGTGAAGAAAATACTCAGACTGAACAAAAATTCTACCGTCAAAAACAGAAAACATGCCAAACACATCAAAATTCACTTCTTAAAGTTAGCTGACTCACCGTACTGGTCTCTTGAACACATTAGTCTCTGGATTCAATCCCAGTTCTTAAAGCCCTTCTGGATTCAGACGACCACCCTCAACCTCTTGCTGAATTTAGTCAGTCAATCTGACTTAATACCTACTCTTTTTCCTCACCTTGTCCAGCTACATACCCAAAATAGCTGCCCTGCATTAGACATTTTTGTGTCCCATCACCTAAATGTGGATTAGACATTCTCTGTGAAGTTCAGGGAATGCAGGTTAGGGACTTTGTGATGGGTATGAATTACATGATTTCCTTCAATATTAAATTACTTCAGATATAACCCAAGTTACTAAATGTAGCAATATTTATCTATGTGTATTGGAGGAAGCCAATGTGAGCTGCCAGCACAGGGCAGGAAAAAGAATAAAAGCCTCAGATACCTCTACTCCTTGACAAACACTTGAGGGTACATACTGGATGCATTCATATGGATGACCCAACTGCTTAGGGAGCTCTCACAAGCGAGTAAGGGGATGATCCTAGCTTGTAAACACTGTCACCTCCCCCTGCCCCCAAAAAAACAAACAAAAAAAAAAACCCTGAGGAATCTGAGACAAAGAGTAAAAGTGTATTTCTCAAGGGCAGAGGCAGATCAAGATTTATTGTGGGCCCTGGCCACAGAGAACTTTTGGATCCTCCAAAGCCTCTTGCCATGGATGGCTGTAGGGTCTTCGTCGTTGGAAATCTTTAAAAATGGATAAATATTTAGCAGGGATGATAATGGTGCTTGGAGGGCAGGGGATTGGACGTGATGACCACTGGAAATCCCTTCCAGTTCTAGTATTCTATGATTCTGCCATTATATGGGGTCCTGCTCCTTCTGTCCCCAGTCCTCCTTCGCTTCACCTTGCTCCCCTTCCCTACCACCCCTGCAGGCTGAGCAGGGTTACTTGGTGCCCACAGAAAAGGGATAGGGAGTGGGAGATGGCATGTGCACCCCCGGCCCCCCATTAGGTCTGGTGGGAATGAAACAGCATCAATCCAGTCTTGCAACTCTTAACACTCTCTGCCTGGAAGAGACTCATCTGCTGCCTGCAGTTCAGGGCTGGGAGCTGCAGCCACATATTTAGCCAGGGCCAGCATGCTCCACAAGGGTTGGCACTAACTCTCTCTCTCCTTCCGCACCACAGGCTTTCATTAAAATGTTTAAAGGCTATGGACAGGCCATCTCCCTTCCTCTCTTGACACCCCTGCTCCCTCCACCTGGGAGGAGAGGGACTGTTTTTGGGTATCCCAGGGCAGAGGAAGAATCTGGTGGCCCCACAGCAACCCAAGCTCTCTGGGTTGTGGTTTCCAGCCTGGTTGGGGATGTGTGCGCAGAGCAGTCAAGCAGGAGGCCTGGTCAGAACTCTGGTGGACTTGAGGAGGGGGAGCACGATTGGCTTTGGTCCCTGGACAGGGACGCACTTGTCCCATACTGTAATTTGATGCTGCTCAATTGATGGGGCAATAGTTGTTTGGACTAAAGAAGAAACTGTCTAGAATTTCTGCTAAGAGGTGAGTCACCTCAGAGAGACCTGTTTATAGGCTTTAAAATTCTCTATTTTCTCTCTCTTGTATGCTTTATTCCAACTGTGGTAAATACTTGAGAAGGTTGTCGGGTCAGTGTGGTTATGATTGGTTATAGCATGCAAAAAGAATTGCAGATGCCTAATCCTGTCTGACTTGCTAAGGAATCACTGATTAAATAGGGTGCAGCAGCCCAGGGCCTCCTCGAGAGAGAGAACTGTGTGATTCCACCGTAGAGAAGTGGTGCACACACTACCTTATATTTTGGAGCAGTGCCCGGGGAGGGGTTAGAGGTTCCATAAGCCCTGTAGCTAATGAGATAAACTTCAGAACTTTTAAGGGATGTATTTCTGCAAAAACAAAACTTTTCCTGTTAAGCGAACAGGAATGCATTCACCTTGTGAAAGTGGAGCCTCAAACACTGAAGTTTTAGAGCACCTCTTCAGGGGATGAGATCAGTCTAGACTAGATTTTAAGTGGGGCAAATGGATAACAAAATCCTTCCAGTAGAAGGGACTATGAAGCAGAGGCCTGCAGCAGTTTTCAATGTGCCTTTCTTCCCATTTGTTCCCCCCCAGGAACATGCAGTGAAGTCAGACGTCAGTGTATTGTAATCCCTAAAATGCTAGTGCTACAGATGCATGCAAGTAACATTGCTATAGGTTATCTGAGGCAGGCAGAGTAAGTTGGACCTGCTGTCCAAGGTCCATCTGAAAACACTGATCCAGTTTCTTTCTAAATTAACAACCTTTTGTGCAAGTTACTCAAGCAAGGCCCTTTCTGCGTCATCAGCATTCACAAGAGCCTAATGCCCAGGGCCGGTTAAAGTACTGGAACACGTTATACAGGAGTTATGACCAAAAACCAGATTTCAGATCCTGTTTTTGTAAGGAAACCTGTAGCTCTGGGCTAACCTCTCTTTTATTTGATGCTGGCATGTGCCTATGCTTAATTTAATTGAGCTTGTGGATTGCCTGCTGAACAGAGTTCCTGCTAGCAGCACAAAGAACTGTGCTCCTTCCTTCCTGCTCGCCAGAAAATAGAGTACACACTTGAAAATTCCAGCACTACTTTATCTTCTGAAGAGCTCCCTGAATAACTTTTATTTTTAATGACCTTGACAAGTCATCCTGAAGGCCTTAATGCTAGGGAATGCTGTCCATTTCGGCGTCTGTGCTGTGTTTCTTGATGACTAAGAAAATCTTCCATCCCCAATCTATTAACAGATTGCACGGGAGAGGGGAAGAAGCAAGTATTGTGACTGATTCATCAGCTCTTCGTATATTTATTTCTAGGGAAGCATTTATGAAAAGCTTAAGTCTTTTAATGAATGCTGTCTATGGAACAAGAGAACTCGGGGCACAACTATAGATAAAACGATGCATAATAAAAATGCAGCCTCGGAGAGGTAGCAGTGTTAGGCTGTATCTTCACAAAACGAACAAAGCAGTCGTATAACACCTTAAAAACTAACAGCGTTATTTATATGGCGATGAGCATTCATTGGACAGACCCATCTCCTAATAAATAATATTGTTAGTCTTTTTAAGGTGCTATAGGATTGCTTTTTTGTTTAATAAAAACATAGTATATGTTGAAGGTCTCTAGTCTGGCACCCTGGGGACCCAACTTGTGCTGAATGAGAGAATTTGCTGAATCATGGCAGGTCTATATCGGGGGTGGCCAACCAGTTAGACTGTGTCTACACTACGAGCTGAATTTAGATTTTTTTTTAATAAATTCAATATTTTAACCTTGTTCCTATGAATTTCAATTTGTCTACAAACCTTCTTGAAATTTGACCCACAGTTTTTTCCGTGTTGATTCCATGTCCCCATTGCCCTATGCAAGTTTGACAGCATAAGCAATGCATTGTGGGTACCTATCTCACAGTGTCTTAGCCGCAGTTGCTTGTGGGTGTTTCATGTTAGAATCCCAGAATGCAAAGCACTGTCCCAGAATTCGGAGCATCCAGTAACCATGCAAAAACAATCCTTGTAAAGTAAAAGAAATGCTGTATGGAAAGGGACATGGGAGGGGAGAAGCCCTACAGAGACTGCAATTTGTGTTGTGGGGAGAGGAACGGAGCACCCACCAGCTGCTTCAGGGAAATGTAAAAGGGCAGGAAGCATGGGAAACAAATCCAGTGCAAATTCCTGTGCTTCTGTAGGTTATAAAAGACAACAACACCCTCCTAAAACTAACAGATAGGGGAGAAGACCTGCTTATCCTGTGTGACCACAAGCCTGGAATATTCTCTGAAATGGTGTGTGGTACCATGACACCAGATGGCTATTTAGTTGTCTAGCATGGCAAGGTGTGCTACCATGGAAGCTGCAGCAAGTCAGACCTGCCCAAAAACCTTGTGCAAAAAATCCTAGAGTGCTTGGATGAGGTCTTTGAGAAGATATCCAGAAAAGAGAAGCACTCCATGCCAAGAAACATTTAACACGCTGTTTTGAAGGTCACAGATCCATAGCAAACCTGTACCCATACCCAAACCTATACCTATATCCACCCACAACCTGCTTCTAGCATGGAGAATAAATACTCGCCTGAACAGCTTGGTCTAGGGGCCTCGGGGGCTGGCATGGAGGGAACTGGTTTCACATCTATAGTGAAGAGCTCTGGGCTGTTGGGCAATGAGCAGGGGACCACAGAAGTTCTTCCTTCTTGCTCCGGGGCACCCAGCTCCTTTCAGCTTGACCAGGGCCTCCACAAGTGTTGTATTAAGACCAGGCTCCATGGTGGGATTGCTCCCCATAAGTATGTGCAGCTGTTGATAATAGTCGCAGGTCTGTGGAACTGCCCTGGCCACTGGTTGACTTCCTAGACTCTCTGATAAATCTGCCGGAGTTCTTTTACCTTCACCTGGCATTGCACAGAGTCCCAGGAGTGACCGCCAGTAGTCATCTTGCATGACATCTTTTCATGGATTGCCACACTTCTCTTGGCCACCCAAAGTCTCTTTGTCACCGTTTTGGTCTCCCCAAATTGCAAGAAGGTCCAGAATCTCCTCTGTCAGGAGTCCATGCCAGGGCTCTCTTGCAAGCCTCAGAACCACTTGGCAGATTGGTACCCTGAGTGCTCGTGATCACAGGAGATGGCCGCCGGTGCAGTGCAATGTGATGGGCAAAGGAGTTTTTCCATTGTGGGCGCCCTTTATATTTACAGGGTTGGGCATTTCTAATTCAATCCAAAATTCACCAGCTTCCTGTGATCATCTTCCCACACACCCGGTTGGAAAGCAGCAACGAAAGAAGTGGCCATACATGGAGGGTCACTGCATAGACTTGTGGGGTACATATGGGGTACTTGTGGAGGCTAATAAATTCAAGTGCAAAGAGCCGCTTCTTAAATATTTATTGTAATAAATCTTTTGATCTATCGATAGATGTATAAAAATATATAATACATGGCTCAATGCCAGTGACTCCCCAATGCTGCCTCCAGCTCTGCCATGCGCTTTTCTTTCCAAGCGGGGTATGTGTGCACAGAGGGGGGGTAAGCATTTCTGGCATATGGCTCCAAGTAGGATCCGCATTTCATTGTTCAAAGAGCCGCATGCAACTGAAGAGCCTCAGGTTGGCCATCCCTGGTCTATATTGTCTACCAGCATTACCAACACTTCCACTGCTTACTGGGCACTTTAGAAGACATTTGGGGTAAATTACAGCTAAATAACAGCACAGAACCCTGAGAGCTGGGACCAATGGCTGCAAACTTTATTGGCCCATGAGAAACTTGGCCATATCCGTGATAAGTGGCTATCTGGCTAACTAAAATCATTGTGGACCATGGATGCTGCTGTATGAGAGTGCTGGACTGGAGAGGTTCAACCTATGTCGTATGGGTGTATTTGCAAACTTACTAGCTGAATTTGATAGCTGCTACTTCCTCTGCAGAGCCTGTGTGCCAGATGAAATCTGTTCAAAAGCAGTGGGGATAAACATTTAACTTTCTGGGCATTTCAAGATAATGTTTGGTGTGTTTAACTTTGCCTGTATGCTGTGCTTTGCTATAGCAGACCAATCGTTTTTGCTCAGCCTCTCCTGGTAGGCAAGGAGAGACTGATTTCCTGTTTCATTTTTTTTTTTTCCTGTTTCTCCTTTCTGTTTTGATATTTTTTTTTTTTTTTTTTTAAAGTTTTTAATTTAGGAATTCACTGCCAGATGTATTCTTGTAGATAGAAAAAGTTTGGATGCTCAAATGGGTTGTATTGAGGAGAGGGATGTCCAGCCTACCACCCACTTGACGAATTTGTGGCCTCCATGATACATTCAGGTTTTCTAGATTTGCAGGTTTCATTTAAAAAGCCACTACCTTATGGTTGCAAAGCAAGAACCCTTCCATATGTCAGAGTATAAAGAGGCCTTGTCTTAAGTTTTGCAGATAACCACAGCAAATGTAACAGGTTGTGAACTGCTTTACTCCCTGTTAATATAATTGGAGGAGCCGTTCTAAAATTCCGTGGTGGCACTTTGCTGTCAAATTTAACTACTGAATTACTAAACTGTCTATTTCACGGGAATAGGAAAGGGTGTAAGAGTGAAGCCTTCAAGTTGATGAGAATTGAGAGGTGGTGGGAGGAGAAAGTAGAGGTTCTAGGGCAGGAAGAAAGTAGTAGTGGTGGCTTGTGGGGAGCAGGTTTTTCTCCAAGAGCAATGGAAAATTACAGTAGAGGACTGGATAGTATATTCTTTCAGTTATTGTATAAAGCCTGTCTTCTCTTTGTAAACCTTCTACCAACACCAGCTGCAGAATTTGTGGTGTCAAGAGTTTGGATTCTCTCCCACTGCAGTGAACGTAGCTCTGTGCACCAAATTATATTTCTAGTTTGGGATGTTGGGCAGCTAGCTCTTTGTTTTCAGGGAGGAAGGTCCTATAGCTGGTCCTTGTTATGGGAACTTTAATTCTTTTTCTCTGGTGTCATACAGCTTTGAAAGCAGCTACGTAGAGATGTAGCCTGGAGAAAGGGCCACCCTATTTAAGCCTTTGCTTTCGCATACCAGAGAGAGTAACCCAGTTGTTCAGGGTTACTAGATCATCTTGTAGAAATCAGCAGCTAATTCAAAACTTTTTCCTTAACTGAGTGAGTAGATGCTGCACTTGAATAGCTAAATTTTTGTAAGGTTTTTTTTGCAAGCTTGATCCGAGAAACAAACTGCCTTAATTGTATTGTAAAGAGCATAAAGGATAAAGTAATTTAAATCTAATGCACTTTTTACCTTCTGTGATTTGTGTCCAAACTTAGTGGAAATGGAAATAACACTTCGTGGTGTTTGAGTTAGTGTAATGCTGTAGTTTTCTTTGTCTGGGCAATGGGGAGGAATCAAATGCTCAAGATTCTCATTTGTCCTAGCAATACATTTTTTTGGAGACCTGTTATTAGATGTCTCAAAACACAAACCAATATTTCTGAACTAAATTATATGAGACGGTGGCTTTGTTGAAGTCACTAACGTTCAATACTAGCTCAGGAATGCCCCGCAATTTGAGAAGAATGATGTTATCTGGCCTCTGTGGCTTCATTTAGTAGCACACATGAATATAAGGTGAAATAGCTAACCAAACTGCTGTTGGTGTGTGTGTGTTTGTTTGTGTTTTTAGACTTATTCTGGACTGTTCTGTGTTGTCATAAATCCCTACAAAAACCTCCCAATTTATTCGGAAAATATCATAGAGATGTACAGAGGGAAGAAACGCCATGAAATGCCGCCACACATTTATGCAATATCTGAATCTGCATATAGATGCATGTTGCAAGGTAAGAGCTACTTTACTATTACTTTTTGTTACAAATAGCTGAAATTGCATAATTGCTTTCAATTAAGCTCTTTGTTATCAAACTAAAGTTTTGCCTTCTAACAAAAAAATCCTGAAACCTTCTCTCTAAAAGATAAGTGGTGGGGGTGTGTGTGTGTGTGTGTGTGTGTGTGTGTGTGTGTGTTCTTCCAGAGTATCTGTCAGTGTGCTTCTATGACTGAATGATACTTTAATTAGTGGTGTAATAGTAACCTTAGTGGAAATAGCTTCTTCAGGCCTAAAAAGTAATTGACCTTTTGAGATACATAGAAGGCACTAATACACCAGGAACGTACATACATGTCTCAGAACTGGAAGGGACCTTGAGAGGTTGAATTCAGTCTCCTGCAGTCACCGCTGGACCTATCACCATCCCTGACAGGTGGCCTTTTTTTTTTTTTTTTTTTTTTTTTAAATCTATTTGCCTCAGACTCCTAAATAGCCCCCTCAAGGATTGAACTCACAGCCCTGGGTTTGGAAGACCAGTGCTCTTACTTTCAGAGGTACCAAAATAAGAATTAAGATTTGCAGCAAAATGAAACTAATTGGTCGCAGAAACAATTGCCAGATGGGTATATTCTTCTGTGTTAATGTCATTGCGCTCTCAATGGCTGAAATAAAATATGTATGCACTCTGTAGTTATAGCCACATAGGTCCCAAGGTATTACAGAAACAAAGATGAAGGTAATGTCTTTTACTGGACCGTATTTCGTTAGGGAGAAACAAGCTTTCAAAGCTCTTTTTCAGATTCGGGAAAACTAAATGCCACTTATTCTACTTTGCATTTATTTTTCCCAGACCCGACGTTGAACTTCAAGTGTTTGCGTCTAGCTGAAATTGGTCCAGTTAAAAGACTACCTCACTCGCATTGTTCTATATGACTGTGTAAGGGATTCCAATGTTGGCAGATTTTCCACTTCTTGGGGGAGTGCTATCTGTGCAGTGTTGGGTTAGTTTAACTGTGTCACTGAGGTGTGCATTTTTCACAATAATATTGACAGTAACCACGTTTGGGGGTGGGAGAAGGAGGGAGATGCTGTATTTGTCTAAGGCCCAATTATTTAAAGTGAAGTTTTCACCAGTAAGGAAGAGTCTCGCAAAGATTAACATTTAGACTTCATTTAAGAGAAGAAGAATAAAAATGGCTCTCAATGAGTAGCTCTTAAATCTCTCCAAGTTTTAGATTATGTCTGGGAAGAGGGAGGGAGGGGAGGGTGGGTGGGGTGTGTGCGAGTAACTTTTTTTTTTTTGGCAAGGGGACATTGCTATGTCTCCACGGTGACCATAGTTTTGGTACAAATAAATCAGAGGCGATTGTATGGGGGATGTCCATGTGCCTCAAACACTGTGGGTGGGAGGGGCAAAGGGCTGGGTAGGACCAGTTGATAGGTGAATGCCTGTCAACTTTGACATCTGGCTTAAAGGTATCAGCTTGTGCTATGTTTCTGAGAAACAGGTTTACCCTGAGTGGCCTAGTACACACATTGCAGATCTGATTTCAGCATAAGTTTTTCACTTCTCATGGAATATGAAATATGTTCAGTGACAAAGATATAATTGATCAATAAGTTATTGAATTTCCAGTGTTATCAGCCAAGACACATTTTGTACAAAGATTATTAGAGTAGTGTGGAGGATATGCATACAGGGGTGCATTCAGTGACATATTCCTTATTTGTACAGGTTGAAACTCTCAAATCTGGCATGCTCTTGTCTGGCAACACCCATCATCCGGCAGGACCATGGATCTTGCAGAGCCAGAGTCTGGGAGGAGGAGGGACCAGCCAGAATAGCAGGGGGAGTTCAGGCAGGACAGCCACAGCTGGCCTAGTGTGGGGAAGGGAGCGGAGCCAGCAGCAGTGTCCAGGGAGCTGCAGTGAGAGACCCTTGCCCTGGGCCGGGAGATGTGGCCAGGGCTGGCCAGGTGGGAAGCCAGCCTGCGGAAGCCATGGTAGAGGCTGGATGGAAGGCCCCTGGCCTGGGAGCAGCAGTGGCTCATCCCTGGGGCCAGGCAGAAGGTCACAGGCTGGGGAGCAGCATCTTGTTGTTGGGTCCAGATGGGAAGCTACGGCTCTAGGAAACAGCATCATGAGCTGAGCAGGAAGCTGTCCCCATGGAAGCTGTGGCTGGGGAGCTGGCATCTAGGGAGCTGCAGATGACAGTGGGGAGGGTAGCCCTGGAGGAGGAGCTGGGATGCCAGCAGGGGGGTAGAATTGACCACCTCTCGTCTGGCATAATCCCTCATCTGGGACTGCTCTGGACCGGGGCGTTGAATATGTCTTGGCTCTAATTTCTCTAGGTGGCTGTAATATTTGGCTCTGCCTTTCTGCCTGCCACTTTCCAACTCTGATGGTTTCCAAATTTGATTCCCGTTTGCAAGAATAAAATCCTTGAACCAAAAAAATGCAGTTGCTGGCTAAAGCTGTTGAAAACCCAGAGTTCCACTTGAGATTCATGAAACAGTGTGGTTAAGGTAATGTCTTCTGGTGGATAAAGAAAACAGTCTGTAAGCTGAAGAACTTCACATAAGTGTGAAAGCTTGTCTTTTTAACAGAAATTAGTCCAAGAGGATTTTATCACGCTTACCTTTTCTCAGTATCCTGGAGCTGACGTTGCAACAACGCGGCAAACTACTGAGATATAATGAAGTTTCACTGCATAGTTCATTTTTCGTAGGTGTCTAGCTTGAAATTTGATCAATTTGGAAGAACTTAAACAGTGAGATTGCTTGAAGGAATTAATATGTGTAGTTATTGGAGTGCTCAGATTATTGGTATGTGAATGCATTGCTTTTCTTCCTTCCTTTCTGCAAAAAATGAGAAGTAGTACTGAGGATTAGTTTTTGACTTTTGTTGCTAAGACAAAAAAAGAATTGGAGTACAAATATTGATTCAATTGACCAAACTATACTTGGCTGCTTGTGTTAGATGAAAGGAAATGCAGTACTTAAAAGCAGCTATAATGGGCTCCATTTACTTATTCCTAGGTATTGCTTCAAGAACAAGATGACAGGCAGGCTGCTTCTGAAACGTGTATCTTATGGCATCCCCTACTGTAGTATCTAACTATCTTGAGTGCTTTAATGTTCAGTTTATTTTCACAGTATCCCCCTGTAGTGAGGATGTGCTACTATCTCTGCTTTTTACCGATGATGAAACAGAGGCACAGGCTAAATGACTTATTCAGGGTCTCACATGAAACTTGTGGCATAAGTGAATCAAAATCCTCAGAGTCCTCACCCATTGAGAACTTTTTCCTGTCAGTAAGGCTATAATGGCATTGTATCTTCTGTGAGGAAATCAGAATACTGCCAATAAAAATGAGACTAGTTTTGAGAATTGCTGTAGACTGCTTAGAGACGCAAGTAAATTGACTGCCTGCCATTCTGTAAGAAAATCCAGAATTGTTTTTGCTACCGTAAATGTTCAATGATGATCAAATGTATGTACTTTCTTAATCTGTTAGCATAAGTTTTCTTGTGGTATCCTTTTCTTATGTATCTGCTAGATAGCCACTGGACTCACTTTGTGAACCTACTGCGCATGCGTGCTCTCTCTCTGTCACTGTGCATGTGTGTTATGGATAACTACAGACAAACATGTCATTTGTCTTACATAGAGGTTATAGGCTGAAACTGAGGCAAAGCATTATGCTGACAGTAGTCCTTGTGCATGTGCAGTTATTCTGGCTGCTTCGAATGAATTCCTGGCATACAACTAGGGCTTCCATGAGTTATGATAATTCTTTGAGTGTTTGGTCCTATCTAGTCAAGTTAGGTGTGTGCTCAAGTCCATGGTTGCTGAAAAGACTTTCCTAGGAACTACTGGCCAATTTGGGTGGGGAGCCCCTTGAAGTGGCGCCTATACAAAACCTATATATGAAACATCCATGTGACTGTTCCTATTGTGGCTTAAGTACCTGTTGCTACACCACAGTTCCCTAGAGCGCTCTACAAATGAGTTGTAAATAGTTGCATTTAGTATCTCCAGGAAATCCTGTTGTGCTGCTCTGTGATCCTCAGTACATACCTTCACATTCTCACTACATTATTGTGCAGCTATCAAGATGAGGCAGTCTTCCAGGCTTCTGTCCTTGAGTCACCCATGCGTTGAATCCGACCCCTCCTCCTAGGTTTAGCTTGGGAATCGCCTAACTTGAACAGATATATGGGCAACCACTTGACGAAAAAAATGTTTGCTCACTGTAGTAACTGTGCTTTGAGATGTTGCTCATATATATATTTGAAACCCACCTGCTTTCCCATGGTCAGAGTGGACAGGAAGAAGGAATTGAGGGGGTGCTGGGTCATATATAAGCTTTGCATAAGTGCCACTCCAGGGGGCTGGCTCCACAGCAGGCTCTACTGGTACTTGCTAAGGAAAACCTTGGACAGCCATGCACATGCTCATGCACACACCTAACTCAAATAAATATGAGCAACACATCTGGAAGAACAGTTACTGTGGTGAGTAATTGTTTTTGCGTACTAGTGCTTGTTTGTCTCTTGTTTTTTCCTGGTGTAGTTTATTTTGTTCATGGAACCGGTATAAGATATCCTGGCAAAAGCGCAATTTTACACAGAGGTGCTACATGTATGCTCGCAGGGTTTGCTGGTACCAGTGAACTTCATTTTTTCTATTGTAGGTTGCATCTTGTCCCAGGTAAGGTCTAATGTAAAAAAGGTCTAGCATATCAGTGATATGGAGACAGTTGTTTGCTTTGATTCCAAATTGTAGTAGTTTTGTTTCAGACTTCTTAGTTTGAGTATTGACAGGAGGCGCGGGCAGTCTGGTCAGCAAACATTCCAGAATGAGTTCTCAGTTTTGGGGAAAAAAAGGAAGAATGTGTGTCGTCTTTTAAAAACAAACAAACAAAAAAAAAAACCAATAGTTTAAGACTTGCATTTATCTGGAAGAGTGGATCTCGTTTGGGAGACACAACGGCAATAAAATTTTAGTTTAATTTTCCCTATTCAGAGATTATTTGTAAATGAAATCTGCATGGTGTCTCTACTCTTCAGTCAGGTTAAGAATAAGTTTCTCTCTTACACTAGGAATGGGCACCTTGCCATTTTTGCATTTCATCTGGTAGGGAATGTCTGGCTCCCATACTACAGAATGGAAGTGCACAAATATAGAGAGCCCAACTGAAGACGACAACAATTATTAGAGTACTTGGGCACATGACTTACGAAGAGAAGCTCGGGGAACTGGGCTTATCTAGTCTTCAGGAAAGAAGACTGACGGGGATTTGATGGCAGGTGCAGCCTTCAACTACCTGGAGAAGGCTTCCAAAGAGGATGAAGCTAGGCTGTTCTCAGGGGCAGATGACAGAACAAGGAACAGTTGTCTCACGTTGCAGTGTGAGAGGGCTATCTGGGCTATATTGAATATTAGGGGGGTGGAGTACTGAAATGGGTTGCCTAAGAAGGTGGTAGACTCTTCATCCTTAGAAGTGCTTAAAACTAGGCTTGATGAAGCCCTGCCTGGAATGATTTAGTTGGTTGGCTCTGGTTTAAGCAGGGGCTTGAACTAGGTGACCTCCTGAGGACTCTTGCAACCCTACTTTTCTCATTCTATGACATGTTGCGAGAATTCTATATTGGATATGGAGCAGGCTGGTTTTGGGTAAACAAAGCCTTATAGCTAAGCTTTATGCAGGATACTCATCCTATAAATTTTAATACAATAATGCTTGGCGATCTTGTGTCATTAAATAACCAAAAAAGCAAAAACTCTTTTGGTAGAGAACTGCATATGTGCACACCTAGGTAAAGAAAATGGGCTATAATAAACACATGGCTTCTTTAAGTATACTCTTGGTTGGTAGTGTCCCTGCTGTAATAAAAATGCATTTGGGGAAAAGCATTTGTTTATCACAAATGGAGAAGGGTTGAAAGTGGACCTATATGCAACAGGTGAATTAAGTCTCTGTAGGTAGCCTAAATAAGAATTGAACAAGTGATGGAAACACACATTGCCTTCACTCCTCTCTTGATAACATGAACTAGTTTGCCACTGTGTGTGAATGCACTCATATCCAGCAGGACCTGCTATCAGATTTCTAACTTCCTAAAAGTCTTTTAACTATTGCTTTTCACATAACTAGATCACAGTTGATGTGTTTAGCAGAGAGCAGCCTTTCTTTGACTTTTGCTGTCAAACTCCCATACAGTCTGATATAGTTATAATTGGTTGGTTGGTCTTGAGGCTGTACTGTATTACTCAGTGTGCGTTTCTGTTTTGTTTTCCAGGCAGTTCTGGGGATAGAGTAGACTACTAGCTGTCTATAAGTGGCTTTTTAAACTTTGGATAGGTTAGGAGATGATGCTGGAGTATTGTACTGTAAAATCTTACATGAATTCAAATTATGGCAGGGGCTGTTTGTTCATACTGGAAACAAAAATTGTTAAGGGAAACTTGCTTTTGGTGACATAAACTAACCTTGTAATTTTGGGATTAGCAAATATAGTTTCCATTTGGTTAGTTCTAAAACCAGAGAGGAGAATATATGACATGAATGATAAAACCAGATAAGATGGTTCTTAGGGGATAAAATGCTTCTCTTTCTGCCACACACAGGTCAGCTCCAACTCTTGATAATTTGGCCAATTAAATCTTCATTTTGAAGGGAGAATATGCAGGAACTAGGATACTTTGTGCCTGCCCTCACGCCCCCTGCATCACCAAGGTCTGATGATGTGTGGACAACCCAGATGTTAATACAATTTCTCAACAAGAGAGAGGCCTTAGTTCCTCCTGCAGTAAATTCTGAAGTTAGCCATGCTCCTCTGGCCATTTCCCTTGCAAATTCACTTACAGCTGTTGATTTCCAAAGCATTTTGTATCAGAACCATGTGCAAGACCAAGGTGATGGACTATACAGACTGGAGTTGTAACCTAAAACTTCTTTTTAAAGACTTCTCATTCTGTGGTGCAAATTGAGTTGTGCTCACTGCCTTTTCCTCTGGTCCACAGCAGGAGGGAGTGGGAAATTGGGGTCAGGGCTGTTTTTCCCCAGCCAGTGGGAAGAAGTGTGGGGTGGTGGCAGGCCTGGGGCTGTGGTAGTTTTCCAGGCCCTCACCCGAGCCTGGTGGGGCCAGGGCAGGTTTGGGGTTCCTGACCCCAGCATCTCTGGAGGTGGGGGTCTAGTACTGGGGGGCAGCTGGACTCTTCCTGCACAGTGCTGTGGCTGAGCGTTGGGGGTGGGGGGTGGGTGGAGGGACCCTTTCCTATCCCAGAAGTTTGGAGAGCCTTGCCTCCACATAGCCTATGTCTTCCCGCTGCGTCCGTCCGCAGTGGTCACTCTGCAGTATCATTGTTCCCTCTGCTCACTGCCCCCCAGTGGTGAGTATGACCTATGTCGTCCTACCTGTCAGTGCCCCCTCCCTTTCTTTGTTCTGGGAAATCTTGGGATTTCAGGCATTTCCCACTTTCCAGGCACAACCAAACCCTGACCTTGGCTTAAGTTAGGGTAAGAAGATTCTGCATATCAAATTTTGTGGCCATAGTTCTAATAGTTTGAGTTCTTGAACAAATGCAGCACCAACAGATGCACTCTAAATTTTATATATAAAATATTTTAAGGTGATGGGAGAACTGCTTGTCACACTCCATTTTCATGTCTTAAAATCCTATTTAAGTTCACTAGTGATCAACTTTGTGTGTGTCAAACTATTTTCTCTTCAAATGCAAGTGTGTTTGGGCCCAAGAGTTAAAATAATTTGGGCTTAAACGAGAAGTTTTGGAGTTTCTTTTTTGGGGTTTTTATCTACTCGCAAGAAAAGTTAACGCTGCTTGATCATCTAAATAGTCATACATTGTTTTGCCTACTGTTGGAAAGGCTCCATTTTGTTAAGCTCAGAATATAAACTGGAAACTGCACTGCACAATGACAGCTCTGTTGCAGAGCATATAGCTGGCATTTAGCAGTGTTGCTGTCAAACTGTTTCTGTATTGTTGTTGTCCCATTTAATGAATTTCCTGTCTGGAAGGATCTTAAGTGCTGAAGTCTGCACAGATCAACTCTTGTGATGCCCTTCCGAAAGAAGTAAAGTTGGTGGAAATATATACACTTGATCTGTCTCCTCTCCGCGCCCCACCCCCCGCCCCCCAAACCCTGGCCCTGTGCTTACAAAGCAAAAAGGCTCATTCAAATAATAGAGTAATAAAAATGAGGACCCAGTGGGATCTTAGTAAGCTGCCTTTTTTTGGTCTCCTGTGCCAGAGCCAGGACTAAGTATTATTGAGACCATTCTAGACTGTTGTTGGCCTAACCTTTTCTTAAAAGGCTACCTCCAAAATGTTTGATGGATCTCTGGTTGGTTGATTTGAACAATTTATTAAGAAATGGCGTGTCCTTCTAGAACTCTGGGAAGAAAATTGAGTATTTAACATTGGATTAAAGAGGACTGTAGAGGGTAGGCTCAGTATACTGAAACCTATTATCCAGAGCCTTGAACTTCAGATAAATTGCTGATGCTGTCAGAATTTCTGAAGACACTTCAGGAGATGTTGGCAAAAGAAACGCCTCACTAGAAGTTTTAAGCTTCAGGGAACAAGGAAGCAGTGGCTCAAACACTAACACCACCTCATTTTCTTGTGAACATTTATAACCCAAGGATGGTACTGCCATGGGATGAGTGTCTCAAAATCCTTCCTTATTTATGCCAGTCATAATAAATTTCAGGGCTGGAGCAAAATGATTTAATCAATACATATTCACTGACTTTTGAAAAAAGTCTCTCCCCTGAATTCATGGAAATCATTAGCCAGGCAACTTGAAACAGTTCCTTCAGTTGCTAAGCTGACTTCCGCCTTGAAATTCGCAACTTGGGAGGAGCTGGTTGCAAGAATCCAAATCTAGATCAGCTTCTCCCCTAGTTGCTTTCTCCACCTTCTGTAATAAGGAAACTGACTCCAGTTATTTCAAGAATTTATTGGTTAATTAGTGCCTTTCTGTATTTTTCCCAGCAGTCGTCTGTATAGTGGGGGGGTCAGGATTTCAGCTACCAAATTCTGTGCTTTGGGGATCTTTTTAGGTTTTTTGTCTAAAATCCCTGATCTCCCTTTTCCTCATTAGGTTGTCAGTAGTAGACCTGGGCCATGATGCACTCTTTTTTTAATACCCCTTTTGTCCTTAGCCAGAGATTGTCGACAGGTTTTCTTGCAACTCTGTGTCAACCTCAATCTAGTATGTGTGTCTTGATTAAAGACGACTACTGTTCCTGCTTTTTCCCTACCTGTCTGTCTTGATCAACCTGTACCCTTCTATACCAATGCTCCAGTCAACGAATTATTTCACTCTCTGTAAATTATGTTGTCATTGTGATTAGTCAGTAGTGTTCCTAGCTTTCTTGCTTATTCCCCATGTTTCTTGCATTAGTATAAGATAGATAATCATGTTGAACATGTGCTCTTTTGAAGAGAACACTAGGGAAAGCACCATTATAATCTTTAGCCAATAAAGTATATAAAACTTGGCCCGTGAATCATGCTGCTGTTTTGGTTTACTAGTTTTATTAGTGGTATGATTGAAGATACTATAACTACCAACATTTTTGCAGCACGGTGTTTGTCAAACCATACGTGTTGCTTCTGAAATATTTTAAGTTTCTAAAAGGGAAAAAAAAGTGGATATTTTGTGAACTCTCAAGAATTGGGGGATTCCTCCCTAAGAAGGCTCATCCCACATGCCACTATTACTTGGTGACGTTAATGCACTTTTGAGAAGCGTTGTAACCTTTAAGGTTCATTTGTCTAGCATGCGTAACATCCTTGTTTTAGTCCTGTTCTTTTGTTTCTTTTGTATTAATTTCCTCACTTGCTAATATTCATAAGTGAGTTTCTGTTTCATCGTATCAGGTCTTGATGGGGTCACAGTAGTGCATGTGAAGCTTTTGGTTATCTTGCTTTGAGGTCCGACAAGAATCCGTTCTTAATTGAGTACCAGTAGATTAGTTGCTCGTGCAAGAGAAACTGAGATGAAATCTTGTTGGTATGCCACATTTTGGGGCTGTGAACTATCACATCTTGCATGATACTTGCATTTTGTAACCCAGTCTGTGGAGCTGTGGCAAATCCCATCGTGGACTGTTAAATCTTGCCCCGCCCTCAACCTCTGCAGTCTTTTGTGGTTTTTACCCTGTGCTATACAGATTTCATGGGGGAAGACCAGGATGTCTCAAATTTTGGGTCAGGGCTCCCAAAGTAGTTTCATGGGTGGCCACAGTTATTTTAGGGTGTGTTGGAATATTGTCCCTCTTATTTCTGTGCTGCCTTCAGATCTGGGTATCTGGACAGTGGTGCCCTGTTCTGATGGCAGTGTTGCACCAGCAGCAGCACAGAAGTAAGAGTGGCGATACCTTATTATTCTATCCTTCCTTCTGTGCTACCAGCCAGCAGCCACTACTGCTGTCTTTAGAGCTGGGCAGTGAAGAAGTGAGGATAATAGTACCACAACCATTCTCCACATCCCTCTGCAAGAAAATTGTTATTCCCCAAAACTTGCTTTTTGAGTTGGGATCCCTACAGTTACAATACTGACATTTCAGATTTATAATTTAAATCATGACATTTATGACTTTTAAAATCCTATGACCTACAATGGGCCATGAATTTGATCGGGCCCTACTTATCTGCATTCCCACAGACCTTCTGAGATGTTAAGCATTTAACTGTGCTGGGATTGCTTCTGGCCACCAGGAGCTGCTGTGGTACTTTCACTGTTTGTGGCCATGCAGACGCTCTTCCTTTCGCTACTCCCCCTGTTGTTGCATTTTGCAGGGAAGGGGCAGCTGAGAAGAGGAGGAAAGAGGTGAGGGTATACCCTGCCTCTTTTGAGCCCCAAGCACCATCACCCTGTTTTTAGTTTTCTTTACATCCAGCATCGTAAGGTGCCTGTCATCAGCCCATACTCCCTCAAACATACAGGTACCCTGGTACCATCCATTATGCGCCAGACACCTCGTGGTACTCATGCACTTAAGTAACCCTCATAGGTTTCATAAACATTCCTGTCTGTCAGCCAGAGCTGCCAATTTTTTATGTAGCTTCATGACATGTCATTGCAAAGGGCAGGGTGTATGGAATGTAACCTGAAGTGTGTGAAGTATCGGAGGGGTAGCCGTGTTAGTCTGGATCTGTAACAGCAACGAAGGGTCCTGTGGCACCTTTATAGACTAACAGAAAAGTTTTGAGCATGAGCTTTTGTGAGCACAGACTCACTTCATCAGTCTGTGTGAAGTGTGTGGTTATCCTGCAAACGCTCGAATAGCTCCTTTTACGACTTGCATAAAATGTCACACCACTCTTCAGAGCTTGACATCTAACTATCTTAACTACATTATACTCCATATTCCTTGCAAAGTATCAGTTTTATGTTCTAAAGTATTTACAAACCTAACTAGTGATCAGGTAGTCATTGAAAAAGGGTTGGCAATTTTTTTGGGGAAAACTAGCTTGGGATAGGGCCCTGGTAAATACTGGCTTAAAATTATTTTACCTAACTTGCTGGTTTTAGAATATATGAATGACAATATTTAACGGTGGGATAATACCTTTTGTACTATCTTATTTCACAGAAGTAAAATCAGAAAAGATCCTCCTCTTAAAGTAATGTGCTGTTGTCTTGGCTACCTCAAACAGCTTCTCTTGAAAACATTAGAATCTGAGAATTCCCCTTCTCTGCTAAGCAATGAAAATAACATATGTTGTTACCTAACTTTTGATTGCTAAGCAGAGGAGGAGAATTCCCAGATTCGGACATTTCAGTTAGTTTAAATCAAACAAGCTAGCTATCCAGTCCAGTAGTCTTTCTTGATCTTGCCGGCTGAAGTATAATTGCTACAGCTAAACTCAGTTGTTAGAGTGACTCAAGTAAAACTATTTCAATACAAGAAAAAATGGAGTACAGCTTTATCCAGTTAATGGGTATATTGAGAAACTTCATGGAAGATGGCAAAGTGTCTTGGATGCAGAAAAAGCAAGAAAGGCAGACTGTACGAGGAAAGATTTTGTAGAACACCGGGGGAAGAACAAAAATAAAAGAACAACTGACTGGCTAAACATATGAGAGTATTAGAATTGGAGTCTGAGGATGAAGGTGCTGATAATACTGTATGCCTTTGCCAAATACATCAAATGAGAGATCCAGGCGGACCACAGACAAGGAGGAAGTATCAATTTTTCAACCACAAATGAATGTGTTTGTAACAAACAACTGCAGAAGGGAAACAAAAGACTTCAGAATTGACTTTTAAAAAAAAAATAGTTGAGAGATTCCCTTTTTCTGATATGCAGCAACCTATGGCCTGGCTAAACCCCCTTCTCTCTCTCTCTCTCTCCCCCTCCTCCAATTTCTGGAGAAACGTAACAGATCAATCAATTTGCCTGGAAGTGCATGTTAAAGATGGTTATCAGGATTGAAGTGGTACATGAGGTGGAACTTGAGTAAATCTTTTCAAACTTCAGATACATCCATTCAGAACTGAGGCTTAGGCTTGTTCTAGCATAGAGGTCTGCAACCTGCATCTCTTTACGGACTTCTTTGTGGGTCCCAATGCTGTAATTGCAAAGTGGTTTGTTTGCTTGTTTTGTTTAAAAAAAAAAAAGAAAAAAAAAGCGCTGATTATTTTCAATAAATAGTGAACATGTAAAGGTCCAACAGTGAGCAACTCTTAATAGCAAACAATGTGGCCGCAAAACGTTGGATAACTCCCTCTTTTAATGTGTGCAGTCCATTGAGGGATATGGTACTGTATCTGTGTTTTTTGACTGTGCTGCTAATAAAGTCTCATTCATATGCATTGCAGTTCTTAAATTGTTTTGTCGCATTCAGGAAAAAAATGGCTCTTCCTGTTTTGGTTGCTGACCCCTGGTTTAGCCAGTGCATCAGATTTGGTCTTTTGCTACAGAGTATGTGTGGCTAAATGGACTTGGATTGGTAGCCTGCAACACTGTGTGCTTCTGACCGCTTAACGCTTCAGACCTATGACAGAGTGCATTATTATCCTGTTTTTAACTTCTTTCTCTCTAATAGTGAAAACTATATATGTTGTTCATTTCAGAACTTGAGAAAATACGGAATCAAAATGAATAGGTACTCTGGTGGTCAAAATTACAATTACATATTAAGTGCTGCACCCACTGATTTTTGTTTTATTTATAGAACCTGGAATTAGTTATGTAAGTGAACTATGAAGTGCGCTAGTGAAACAGTTTAAGACAGAAAAACGCGTTAAACTGAAACTAAACTAGTTATTTTTCCCCCCCCCCCCACTACCCAGGGTGGCTTAAAAAAATAGTAAAATGAAAAATAAACTGGGGGGGAAACTCTGTTTAAACCACATTATCCTGAAAAGAATCCCTCTACAGGATGCTTTTCTAAAATACCAGTCATACCACTAGAAACTATAGTACTTGGTTTCACATGACTGCCATGTTGCTGAACCAGGCATTACTGTGGTCATAGCTCTTAAATAAACATTTCTCCTTATGCTAAGAGGAACTAAGTGAAAGCATGAAACTGGCAGATACAAATCTCACTGCATTTCTTCAAAAACTTTGTAACTTGAACTGTTGCTATTGAAAACAGATGCTCAGTGTCTGAGAGGACTGTTTGAATGCAAAACTGGAGGAGGGAAAACAAAGGAGTACTACAGACAGACAGACTGCTTAAGTAGATAAACTTTTATTGGTGCGTTACAGGAAAACTCCTTACTCACCGTATGGAAAACAATTTGGGCTCAGTTGGCTTCTGCTGGTGGGCCAATAGTAGGATCATTTCCATTGATGTCAGCCATGTCCCTGCCCAGCCTGGCTTTTCTTTACATTAGCCTACTGTTAAAGACTGAGGTGGTGGGTACAGCTGAAGTATAGAGCCAGCTGGCAAGGAGCCTAAAGTTATGGATTTACTTTTGATTAACGGAGGGCCTCGGGTGTAGAAGCAGCAGACGGCAGAATAAATCAGGGATTCTTTTTATTCCCTGGGTGTCCTAACCAAGAATTGAGAAGGGGAAAAGTGTCATTGCACCTTTTAGAGGGTTTGAAATTTAGTTATTTGTAATCACAGTAAAAAGTAATGCCCAGTTCAAACTTCTCCTACAGTGAAGCTGTATTTGTAGACTAAGAGTGAAGAACATTTTTAGGACTAATAGTTGCTCCATCCCTGTCAACTAAGAAATAGAGCTGAAGACCATTCTGTCTTGTGGAATACTATACAGAATTGCAATTTCAAAATGACTTTCATCTGCATGGGAATGGAGCCGGAAGTTCTCTCCAGCCCAAAAAAAAAAAAAAAAAAAAGCTGATGTCTCCTGGCTGCATAGTGGGCTTGCCATCTTCTTTGCAAGGATCTTAGTTGTGGATCTTTACAAGTGGTAGCCATTTAAAAGAGGGCATCTTAGCTGATAGCCTCTGTCTGATCTAAGACCAATGAGAGAAGATAATCATTTGTGACACTGAAAGAGAAGGCTCTCTAAAATATGAAAAAGTGGCAAAAATGACCGTTAATCCTAAGTACTCTTAGAAACTATTGTATCTTTTCCATTCTTTTGAGGGAGGAAGGGAACCTCCATACTCGTATGTTACAGGCTGAATTCTAATTGTCTTCATTTTGAAGAATCTGAATTCAACTTGAGGTACATTGACTCCAGCTACACAATTCTTATCTCTGGAGTTGCGTATCTTTAGGTCAAATTGCTTTTGTAGTGTCGATCAGCCCTGAGAGAAGGCTGGGTGGGGTATTTTCATAGGCGTGAGGAGATGCTGAGCTTACTAAAAAATTGGCCAGGGAAAATGAGGGTGGTTTCTTTAACTGAAAGAGTAGAAAAATCTTTGTGCGTGACATGTGCCTTAACATCGCTTTTGAAAAATAAGGACTGTACAGTGAAAACAGCATGTAAAGATGCTGTAACTACAAGAAACCCTGTGACAGTTCATAGTGCATGTCCTTCAGATGGTCTTTTTAAGTTCACAGTAGTGTGTACAATGCTGAGCAGTAGCATGTTATGGAATTTAATTCTGTTCTATATCTTGCTAGGGATTGTTTCCAGTTTTTTTCCCAAATAAACTGAATTAAAATAGCACTTATGAGCTTACTCTTTCACCAGAAAAAGCTGTAGATGTATATTATATTGGCTTCAGACATTCTTGCTGTTTCCAAGTACTTAAAATGTTGTTTGTAGCCAGTGAATCTGAGAGACTGTGTAGGGAACATAAAGCACTAGAAGTAACAACTAGTCTCATTTTCTGTTTGGAAAATTATAGACTACTGGGGTAGTGAAGATAATTTTATGTGTTTTTTTTGTTTTAAATGGAAAGGGTGCTGGCCCTTGCAGGTTTTATTTTTTAACTATTTTAATTTATTATACTGTTAATTTTTTTTCTCCTCTCTCCTTGCTGAGAACAAGATCCTTTATAAACCTAAACAAACAGTAGGTTCCCCCCCCCCACCCCTTTCCAGAATTAATTAATTTCAGGACGCTACTTAAAGACCATGCCATCAAACCTGGTTTGTTTGTTTGTTTTTTAAATTGTTGAATTACAAATTTCACGTTTCTAGATGTCGTCTTCATGCAACTTTGTAGCTTGCAATTACAACAAAATATCAGGACAAATTCACAATCTATATTTTTCTTTGTTTTGCAGACCGTGAGGACCAATCAATTCTTTGCACGTAAGTAAATAATATAACTGAATATGTTGGCCATTTTTTATTATATTAGCGACAGTACGAGGAACTTGGCTATGATTGTTCAGGTTACTTTTGTTTCTACCTTCTAGCAACTGCTTGTACCAATTAGGAACAGGCAATATAAAATCTAATCTAGTCTGATATAAAGACTTTTTGGCTCATTTATAAAATGATACATTTGACCATCACATGCATCTGATGAAGTGGGTCTTTTCCCACAAAAGCTTATGCTCCAAATGATCAGTTAGTCTATAATGTGCCACAGGACTTCTCATTGGTTTTTTACTTGAACAGTGTCCCACTATCAACTTAACTGGAAAATATTAAGTAGCATTTACCATCCAATAAGCATAATGTCTCTAAAAATCATAAACTGAACTTAAAAATGGTTCTCTTAATTTATAGGTCATTAATATTCTGATACTGACGAACCATACTGTTAACTATTCAAAGTTTAGAGACTAGCTGAATTATTATAGAAAAGGATCAGTTACCTACTTAACATATTTGACTTCAAAATTCACTCAAACTAAAATTTTCAGTGTTTTAGTCTATATTTTTGATGGCATGTAGTGCAAAGGGTATATCTCTTGTCATTTAAAAACAAAGTGAGAACCCTCAAATACAAATGGGTTTCTAAAGAATCTGGTTGGTTCTCCACTTTCTTCTCTCTCTAGCTGGATAATAGTTTAGGTCAGACTTCCTTTCTGGTCTCCATTATCTGAATGAATTAGCGTTTGAACAGCCTCTGACCTAATTTAGTGTTTCCTGTCGATCACAGCTCCATGTCTGCTAAGGTACCATCCAGCTGATTTACTTCAAAACACGTCTCATAAAGTAAGGGCTTGTTGGTTAGGCCTTGTGTACACTTACTGACACCATCCATCTACTTCAGCTGCACAAATAGCATAGCTGAAGTCGATATATCACAGCATCTTGTGTTTGGTAAGGTCAGGATTTCAGTCCCTGGGACGCTGGCTGCTCTTCTCTTGGTGCAGTACCAGCATTGACTGGCATGAGGTTGGAGATTGATTTTGCATGCCAACGGCAGATATGATAAATTGACAATTGGCTCAATTGCTGCAATGTCAGTCTGCCTTGTAGTATAGATAAGGTCTTAGGGAAGGATAGTATGGATACTATCATAAATATTCCAGGACACACATACTTGTAGGTTGCCCTAGGGCACTCAAAGCTCAACAGACTGGGTATCTTGCTTCTGATTTGGATAGGTGAAATGCTAATATTTTCCAGCCTATTAAGTAATACTTGAGAAGTGTTGGGGTTTCCCAGGCAGGACATGGTACAGTCCAAATGCAGGGCTACCTTTCATCCTCTTATTGAAAAGTAGGCTAGCTAGGGATGGTAGTGTTCAAGTGGCTATCATTTTGAAAAACAGCTTTTATAAGCAGGATGTGTGTAAGATGCTATCTGCCACCCCACCCCTTGGCAAGCATGAATTAAACCCCTTACCAAGGGCTGGGGGCGGGTGGGGGAGGCAGCCTACAGCAAAGAGGAAAACTTCTCTAGCACCGGTCCCAAAGTTGGGATGGCACCTTTTTGCATTACATCTGTAACACACTGTGTCTCTGAGTAAAGTGGGTCAGTCATTGCCACAGAGGTATTTATCTGTACTGAGTGCCCTGTTCCTTGGCACTCGCCAGAGAGTCTGTCTTTAGTCTATGACATGAGTTCTCCCAGTCCTTAAGCAGGGAACCCTCTTCTCTGATGTCACATAAGCATGCCAGATAGCCATTCAGGACTGAAATACCACCCTATAGTGAGGCAGAATGGGCTTCCACTGACTTAGAGGAGGAGGTTCCAGTTAGTGAACCCTAGTGGCCAAAGCCAGGCTGTGCTCACCCCTCCCACCAGAACACAGAAGAGGAAGTACAAAGGGTGAGTTCTGAGATTCAATTGGGCTACAGCTGCTGAAGGAGCCAGGTGCTCCTGCCTGCTTCTGAGGTAGGAGGCTGCTGTGGATGGCCGTGGAGGTAAGGACTAGTCAGGCTGCTAGGCACCCACTGGCCTACCCACAGAGGAGTTGCTGGGACTACAGTGGTCCTTCTATCCCAGTGAACCGGAAGACCCCTGAATATCCAAGCGAACCCTTAAGGGAGTATAGGAAGTGGCCCGAGAACATTGCTGCTGGGTACCCGGTCAGTGTGTTGCAGCCGGGGGTGGCAGTGGGAGGGCATGTATCTCCCACCTCCTACCACATCACCCCTGAGATGGCGGTTCCACCTTTTTAGGCCAAGGAGATGCGTTTGCCAGCCATCTGCAGGAGTTAAGCCTGTTGCTCTTGTTGTTCAGTTCTCAGTACAGACCTGAGTCATTGATTCTTGGCTACCCCTTCCTGACAAAGGACTTTGCTCATAACTGTTAGTTGCTCTGCCCTGATTTCAGGCTAAAGACCCAAATTTACTGTTGCTTGTCCTGAATGGTTGTAAGCTGTGTGTTGCTCAGCTAATTCCCTTGCTGGGCGTGACACCCAGCAAAGTAAAGAGGTGGAGTGGTTTCCCACAGACCCACAGTATGAAAAACCACCACTAACCTACTACGTTCCCAGATGGGAATGCTATTAGACTGATCAGTATTAAACTATTGAATCATAATCCTTGAGCTATGCTGCTATGGCCCTACTAAGCTTATGGGGCTCTGACGTTTCACTTGATTAAGACTCCATGCTCAGGACAAGTCACTTTATTCATCATCTTCTCTGGCCAAATCACCTATTGAATATAGGAAGAGCCAGACCTGGTGTCTTAGCAACATCAGTGATTTGCCACCAAAGGACCTATCATTGTCACCTTACAAAGTGATGTCTTTGACACCAATTAACTTCGAGGCATTCTAACACCCTTTACAACATCCTAGAGAGTTTGCAGGAGAAACTTCTAATCAGAGAAATGTCAAGAGGAGTTTGATATTTTTGAGAACTGCTAGTGGCATTTCCCAATGTGGACAAACTTCAACTTTCCTCTTCTTGCCTGGAAAGAGACCCTTACAGTTAGTGTGCTGCCAAGGAAAAAGATCATGCAAGATTAATTTTGTTCATAAATCTCTAAGATATGGGTACTATTTGGATGTATGATGTCACCTACCTCAACGATGAAATGGTATGGTTAAGTGTATAAGATCTGTATTGGCAGCTATGGACTTCTTCTAGCGTTCTTCCTTTGCATACTGGACTCAGTTTTTTGTCTGCAGGTGCAGAGATCATTCTGGGGAGGGCAAACTGTTCCAGGGGACCTCAGGTTCTCTATTGTTGGTAGGAATTTTTGGATCAGCTCCCTGGATTATTAAACTAGCTCTGAGGAATGAGCATTATTTATCTTATCCATTTTCAGACCCCTTTAGTTGGTTTAAAAAGGCCAGTGATTAATGGGGTACCATAAACTCTGGGTTTGTCTAGATTAGGAAACCCAATATCCTTTTTCTGGCACGAGTGTAAATGCATTGTTGCTATCAGTACTAAGTGCTTATGCACACCTGCTGGACAATAAGTCTTGAGTCCTGTCTTTGATAGTTACCAATGTTATAAGCAAGATGCCCCAACATCAGGATCTTACTGATGTGAAATGGTAGTAATTATACTAATGTAACAACGCCCTAAAATACAGGCTGAAACAGGAAATGTGGGCTAACAAGAAAATGAAGACTATAGAAGCTTTCCCTTCTGCAAGGAAATGCCAGATCCTTAAATTTAAGGAAGGTGACAGAATTTCTTGTGCTGTTGCTCCTGCCCGTTATGATTAAATGGGAGAGTCTGCTAATCTGTTCCAGACTGGGGACACTGAAATGAAGAAATTCCTGATATGGGATCCAAAGGTTTTGTGAGAAATGTTCAAGTCTCTGCTAGACTTGTTTTTAGCTGTAGGACTCTGTTGATGTTGAAATATGAAAACAGAATGTGCACTTCTTTGCTGGCAATCTAAATTTGAGAACCTTACCACAAGCTTATGGTATTCCCTTCAAAATGGATGGTGACTAGGACTGATAAATGGACACTTTTAGATGCTTAAAACCATACAAGGAGCTGTAATTCAAAGTGGCTTCAGACTGGAGTGGTGGGGTTGGGAAGAAACCCAAGTTTGCTTTTAAAATGACAACAGCAGCAAATACCAAGCATTTCTGTATAAACATCTGGCTGGATACAAGCTCCCTAACATTCCCCTGGCAACTGGTGTGAAAAGATGTGAATCATCTAAGATGAAAAAAGAATAAAAATAGTAAAATCAGTTCTTGGATTATCTGAACTAGTTCAGATATTCAGAGGTACCTCTCACTTCCCAGCAGATGTGGACAGATAGTTAAACGATCCACTCAGCTTTTGGCCTCATCTGCTTTGAGATGTACAAGTTTTTGTAAGAACTTGTTGATGTGTCGACTGTATGTACAAAAAGGCTGTTTGTACTCTTCTTTACAACAGGACTCCACTCTCCACAAATCTATTCACTAGGTCCTCAGAGTGGATTCTTTGCAATGTAACTATGCTTCCTTTTAACCATTTCCATTTAGAGGTTAAATTTTTCTAATGTACCCTTCATTTTTTTTAAAAAACATACCTCAGGCTAGAGATTAAACAACGAACTCTAGTTTTGTTTCAGAATATAAATGTTTGGTTCAGTGTATAAAGTGTTCCTCTAGGAACATGCCAGGTTTATAGAACTATACATGTTTTAAGAACATTAAACAAAGAACTCAGTAAGTCTGGTATCTCTCCATCTTCCCTTTCATAGTGTTACTAGTTTATAGATACAAAAGAGAAATGCTAATTAGGTAGAGGAAAGTGATTTGGCTGTGTCCTGGACAGACCACAGATGTGTTCACATTTGCCCTTGCCATGCTTCAAATTCTTCCTATGAAGAGAAGCACCCTCTGAGCCTTTTTGGAATAGTCCATAGCCTAGAAAAAAGGTCCAGCCTAAATTGTAACTTTTTGAAAAGCACTGGAACCTTGAAACAGTCTCAGGCTTGCTTATTTGCTGAGGAAACCACACTGATACTTACGGGGAAACCTCCATTATTAAATAGCTGGTCTGCAAAAAGAGACTCGTCTTCATAATCAGCCTTCTTAGTGTGTTTGCATACCAAAGATAATGACCAACTTATTAAGCAGTTTTCAAGGACCCTGAACTCTTTGGATCTCTGAAACAGTTTCTTGGAGAAAACAATGAGAAGTCATTGGCACCTTATAGACTACAAAATATTGGAGCATGGGCCTAAGTATGGAGCCTGGTTCACCCTTCTCTTGGCCTTGGCACCAGGGCATGCCAGTTTTCCCAGGCTTCAAGACCTGTGAAAACTGTGGCAAGTGCATGCCAAAAAGTGACCCACACCCTGCCTGCTTAAAGTGTTTAGACAAGAGCCACCAATAGGATTGCTGTCAGACTTGTAGGACATTGGAACCCCAGGACCTTAGAGGACAGGGTGCAGTCAGTGCCTTAAGGTCCTTTGATGGAGGCAGCTCTGCAGCCAGAGAAGTCCCCATCTGCTGGACTGAGTACAGCATCTTTAGTGTGGACTATGCTGGCACTGAGCTTGGCCATGGCACCAGCAAAGGAGAGAGGCGCTCAGCACCATGGTGTAGGGCCACCTCCTAGGAGACATAAGCCTCAGTCCCTGGTGCCTCACAAAAAGAAGAGGAATAACGGGCCAAGCCTCTGCAGCACCAAAGTGGAAGGAGGAGGCTGAGTCACCGTCAGGTGCGCAGCACCATGGACATGCCTCTAAAGGCCGAGCATCGATGACTGACTGTCCAGAGGTCTAGTGCCTGCTCACTGGAGATGCCATCAGCATTCAGACTGGTGCAGAACCTGCTCCAGGTCATGGTGCCCTTCCCACTGCTAAGGAAATTGAAGTGCCCGGGGCAGGTGCTGAGTCCTACTCAGTCCCAGGGCAAGCTGGCTGTGATGGTGCAACCACCTTTGCCTTTAGCACCGGCAGTGATTTCAGTGTCATCCCAGGTGCCATCTCGGTTGGTGCCAGCTCAGGCAGGAGTAGGAGTGCTTGATCTTCCTCACAGCAGAGTCACACATCTCATAGAGCTGGAGGGGACCTCAGGAGGTCATCGAGTCCAGTTCCCCTGCCCTCTTGGCAGGACAAACCACCATCTCACTTTTTTATTTTAAATCTATTTGCCCCAGATCCCTAAATAGGCCACTCGGATTCAGCTCACAACCCTGAGTTTAGCAGGCCAAAGCTCAAACCACTAAGCCATACTGGTACACTCAACAATGCAAGTGTCAAAGCCGTTTCCGCCATGCCTTAGGGGCCAACGCTTCAAACCAGGCTGACCATGGTGGCCGTGGATGCAGGCTGCTCGGTGCAGGTGGGGACCTCCTCCTTGGAAAATGAGTTTACAACTTTACGCTCTGACTTATTTCTGTATGTGCCTGTGGATGTATCCAGACATACCCTACTTTAAACCTAGCTCAGCATTCATTAAAATAATATATATTATCTCTGAGGATTGCATTGTACTTGCTCCCAGCAGTACGATTAAAAGTTTGAAATCTTACTGACTTCAGCAGGATTTGGGGGAAGCTCAGTGTTGTCTGAAAATCAGGCGCCTAGAACATGAAGTGCTATTATGTTGATATTTTCACTAGAAATTTTGTTTTCTGGGTGTTGCTTTTCTCTGAGCAACCGAGGCTGTTCCAATAAACAGTTCTAAATCACCCACCTTCTCTCTCTAATACCCTGAGGTGGGCACATCTTCCCTAAATACAACCTTAAACACAAAGCAGTCACGTAGCACTTTAAAGACTAGCAAAATAGCTTATTAGGTGAGCTTTTGTGGGACAGACCCACTTCTTCAGACCATAGCCAGACCAGAACAGACTCAATATTTAAGGTACAGAGAACCAAAAACAGTAAGCAAGGAGGACAAATCAGAAAAAGATAATCAAGGTGAGCAAATCAGAGTGGAGGGGTGGGGAGGAAGGTCAAGAATTAGATTGAGCCCAGTATGCAGACGAGCCCCTAGAGTGACTCAGAAACACTCCAGATCCACAAACCAGTTAGAACATAAGAATGGCCATACTGGGTCAGACCAAAGGTCCATCCAGCCCAGTATCCCGTCTGCCGACAGTGGCCAATGCCAGGTGCCCCAGAGAAGGAGAACAGAAGACCAATGATCAAGTGATTTATCTCCTGCCATCCATCTCCTGCCCTTGTAGTGAAGGCTAGGGCACCATACTTTACCCCTGGCTAATAGCCATTTATGGACCTAACCTGCAAAAATATATCAAGCTCTTTTTTAAACCCTAATAGAGTGCTGGCCTTCACAGCCTCCTCCGGCAAGGAGTTCCACAGGTTGACTGTGCGCTGTGTGAAGAAAAATTGCCTTTTATTAGTTTTGAACCTACTACTCATCAATTTCATTTGGTGTCCCCTAGTTCTTGTATTATGGGAAAAGGTAAATTAATTTTTCTATGTTCACTTTCTCCACACCATTCATGCTTTTATATACCTCTATCATATCGCCCCTCAATCGCCTCTTTTCCAGACTGAAAAGTCCCAGTCTCTCTAGCCTCTCCCCATATGGGACCTGTTCCAAACCCCTAATCATCTTAGTTGCCCTTTTCTGAACCTTTTCTAATGCCAATATATCTTTTTTGAGGTGAGAAGACCACATCTGCACACAGTTCTCAAGATGTGGGCGTACCATAGTTTTATATAGGGGAAGTATGATATCTTTTGTCTTATTATCTATCCCTTTTTTAATAATTCCTAACATCCTATTTGCTTTACTAACTGCCGCTGCACACTGTGTGGATGTCTTCAGAGAACTATCCACTATAACTCCAAGATCCCTTTCCTGATCTGTCGTAGCTAAATTTGACCCCATCATGTTGTACGTGTAATTTGGGTTATTTTTTCCAACGTGCATTACCTTACACTTACCCACATTAAATTTCATTTGCCATTTTGCTGCCCAATCACTCAGTTTGCTGAGATCTTTTTGTAGTTCTTCACAATCCCTTTTGGTTTTGACTGTCCTGAACAACTTGGTGTCATCTGCAAACTTTGCCAGCTCACTGCTTACCTCATTTTCTAGATCATTGATGAACAAGTTGAACAAGATCGGTCCCAGGACTGACCCCTGGGGAACACCACTAGTCACCCCCCTCCATTGTGGAAATTTACCATTTATTCCAACCCTTTGTTTTCTGTCTTTTAACCAATTCCCAATCCATGAAAGGATCTTTTTTTCCTATCCCATGACCGCCTAATTTACATAAAAGCCTTTGGTGTGGGACTGTGTCAAAGGCTTTCTGGAAATCTAGGTATATTATGTCCACTGGGTGCCCCTTGTCCGCACGTTTATTAACCCCTTCAAAGAATTCTAATAGATTAGTTAGACAACATTTAGTTAACAGTTAGTCAACACTTTAATGGAATGGGGCATTCTGTCAATGACCTAAAGGTATGTGTGTTACTGAAAAGGAATTATCGCACCGTTCTGGAAAGGGAAACAGCCGAGCTAGCTTTTATATTCAAATTTGGCACATTAACACATGGTTTAAATCGTGATGGGAACTTTCTGAGTCACTATAGGGGCTCGTCTGCATACTTGGCTCAATCTAATTCTTGACCTTCCCCCCACCACCCCTCCACTCTCTGATTTGCTCACCTTGATTATCTTTTTCTGATTTGTCCTCCTTGCTTACTGTTTTTGGTTCTCTGTACCTTAAATATTGAGTCTGTTCTGGTCTGGCTATGGTCTGAAGAAGTGGGTCTGTCCCATTCAAGCTCACCTAATAAACTATTTTGCTAGTCTTTAAAGTGCTACTTGACTGCTTTTTGTTTTGATAGTGTATAGACTAGCACGGCGTCCTCTGTTACTATTCAACCTTTAACACGAATACTTTCTCCTTCAGACAGTTATGCAGTGTAAGCCTGAGACAGAAATGAAATTAGGTAGTCTCCATACAAGACTATGCTTGTTAAAACTGAACTTTGGGAATAAAATGTGACCTGTGTCTTGCAGAGGTGAATCTGGTGCTGGGAAGACCGAAAACACCAAGAAAGTTATTCAGTACCTTGCTCATGTTGCTTCCTCCCATAAAGGAAGAAAGGACCATAATATTCCAGTAAGTTTTTCTTTATTTTCAGTGATATTGCTCTTTTCCAGTACCAAGCTTTATTTTGTGTAAATAACCCAAAATGTTGCCACAGGTAAGAGGATTAAAAGCTAATTTTTAGAATTAAAATATATATATGTTGATATGGCTAAGCTAACACTGTCTGTTTTAACAAGAATAATTTGGAAAACATGATTGCTTTTTTAATAGAATGAAAAAAATTGACTGTGAAGCACCATGCTTTTGCATAGATGAGAGCAAGAAACTCTCGTCTAAGTACTTTGCTAAGATTGATATCTTTATATGACATGGTATTGGGAAAACTTAAGTGATTGGTTAAATCACTGTCTTATGGCTTCGACTCTTGCAGTAATGCCTTTTTAATTAAAAAAAAAAAAAAAAAAAAGGCTGCTGGAATTCAGCAAATATCTGACATACATGTTGGTGGGGTATTTGTGTTATGCAGTTCGGAGTCAAAAGATATAAGTGGGTTTCAGGTCATAGTGAGTCCACTATTTGATTTCACTCTAGGAGACCCGTTAACTACCAAAAATACTGCTGTTCATATGCTTTGTATTTTGCTGTGGGACCACAAGTTGTATGACACACAAGGCAGTCTCTGCATTGAACCATTTGTCAAAAAGGGAACCAGTAGCGAGCCCTATGGTTTAGTTCCCCATTTTAAGTTGTCAGATGGACACTTGTGTGTCTTGAACCCAGAGCATATGATGGCTCAAAATCCCAGGAAAGCAGGAGCCAGAACTATTGACTCTCAATTTACATGTGAGTTGGCAATGCTGAAGGGAAACAATAGCAGCAGGAGAGGCTTAAGGAGAACCTGGAAGAGAGAGTAGGGCAGTGGTTCCCACATTTTTTGGCATCATGCCCCCCCCCCATTTGATTTTTTTTTTTTTTTTTTTGAGAAACCCTCAGCCCCTGCACCTCTTTACCATTTTCCATCCCCCTTTTAACAAAAAATTTCAATTTGTAATTTAAAATAAACAAAACCTTGATACAAAAATATTGTTTAAAATTAAAAATAAGTACAAATAGTTCTTGGCCTGAAAATTTGATTAAAAATGTAATTTGAACATCAGAAACAGGAGAAACAAATGAATTTAACATGAGGGATGCTTCTGCATTTTCTTCATAAGTTGGGAAATCCTAGGAGACTGACTATGGACGATCCACGCTAATGGCACAGGCCCCACCTTGTGGATGCCTGGTGCAGTCTAAGCTGGCCAGATGCCTGAGCCCCATGCTGCTGGGGCTGCTTTCCAGACCCCTGCCCTCCCCCAAAGCCAGGCATTGCCATCTCCCCATATAACCTGATCCCCCTCCCCCACTAACCTACATTCTCTCACCTTTGCAGGAGGGCAGCTAGCTCCACGTGGGCCTTCCCTGCCTGCCTGCTTTTTGTAGCAGCTGAGCCAGGTTGCCCATGTGAAATGGCAGGGGCTGAGAGCCGGAAGCAAAATATGGCTCTTTCTTGGGATGGGAGGGAATGGCTGGGGGTGGGGGGGCTGGGTCACCTTGCGCCCCCCCCACATAATTTCTTCAGTGCCCTCCCTCTTCCCTGGTGTATGCCCTGCAGTTTGGGAAACCATGGTGTAGGGGAGAGACCAGAGGGAGTCTCCTGGGTTCCTGTGCATTCCTGGGAGAGTCTTTGACAGGTCGTGTGTGGGGAGAGAATTTTAAATTATGACCTCAACATCAGCAAACATTTAATTTGCCTTTGTGCGCAGTGTAATTATGCAAGCGCTGCTAAGCACACACTAACTCTGTCTTTTTTCTTGTCTGTCGGTGTTCTGGCCCTGGAGCATCCAGAGTCAGCGCCTATGCTTGTGCGGAGCATTTATGTTACGCACAGTGTCTCGGTCAGTTATAAATGGCAGGAAGTGCCTTGTGGTGATTTGAGTCTTGTGCCAGGAGGGCCACAAGGGTGTGATTTAAGTGGTATAATGAGACTTGGTTCCTGTTTTCAGGGTTTGCTTTGGGAAAGTCATATTTCCTCCAGTTTAATTACTTCATTTAAATATTTTTTTGTTAAGGACAATCCTGGCTCTGCGCTGCCATTGACATACCATGTAGCTTTAGGCAAGTCACCACTCCTTTCTCTGTTTCCTCATCTGTGAAACTGCCCATATCTCCCAGGGATGCTGTGAAGATTGATTTTTACTTAATGTCTGTGCAGTGTACAGACTTTGTGTATGAGGTGCCATGAAGATAAGTATATAGAAGGGAAAAGCATACTGGTAGTGTCAGGTTGGATTCCCAATCGTGACAAATTAGTGGACTCTTGTGAAATTTCATCTTAATCTCTTTTTGCCTGAGTTCTCTTGAGTAAAATGGGATAATATAATTGTTGTCTTGCTGGGAATAAATTCATCAATAGTGTGTGTGGCACTTGGGTATTGCAGTAGTTGCCATAAAACAGCCTGTGGTGAAAGTAAGCTTTTACGTTCTGTGTTAAGCTTTGGGTGGTGAGCAGTGCACAGGCATGAAGTGGCACCTGAAGGATGAGGGTCAGAAGAAATGCCTCATTTACCATGTGCCATCTCTTGTGAGCAGGGAATGAGGCAAAGTCCTGTGCAATGTGTAGGAAAATGCCATTTGTAATCCATAACCTAAAGGATATTAGGGAGGGGAGCAGAATTGAGGTTGCCTAAAGCAACATAACTTTAAAAAAATTAGTCTGAAGGAAATGCATTGAAGTGGCAAAGTCAAGCACACAGTTAATGTAACTGAAGTTTAAAAAAAAAACTAAAATGTATTAAATATTGGGATTCCTACTTTGCTAACATTTGATTTTTTTATGGCAGTACGTGGTAATACACTCGTTTTTGTTTTATCACTTTACTGTCTCCCTCTTGATCTCTTTTGGCTTATGCTGAGCTGCAGGGAGGGTGTCAAGTGGAGTTGAGTTTACACTAATAGATGTGGGAAAAGGGATACAGTAAGGGAATTTTATCAGTTTATTTGTATATTTTTGCCTGTGTGAGTATACACTCATTTAAAAAAACCCTAAGGTTGCAAAGTTTAGCACTAGCACTCATAATTTAGGATATGCAAACAAAAAAAAAGGTTGCCAGTGCAACCGTACTTTTGCCAGCTCTATGTGCATGTGTGTGGTGTATACATTTAAAAGCTCTGTTTCCTGGGTGCTAGATAGTCAAATGTGCTGGACCTTGGAATGAAGACAGCCACTGCAGGGGGCCGAGCAGCCACTGATACTGGCCCTGGCCAGGCAGGTGGCTCCTGGCTTCACTGAAGCTGCAGGCTGGACAGATGGTCCTGCAGCCACCAGCTCCCACAGCTGCCAGCCTCCCTAGCCCTGTGGCAGTGCTGGCTGTGTGCTACCAGCGGAGCAGGTGCCAGTTATCCAAATTCCAGATAACCTGGGTTATACTGTATTATGTTGTGTTTTTTAATTACTTGACTCTGAGCTTTTTTTTCCTTAGGACATTTTCCTACTGGTTCTGTCCTAAATCTTGTTTTTTCTAATGAGAAGTGCCTTGATTTACTGAATGTGTGGTGGGCTCTGACCTTTTACCTAGAGAGAACAAAGCCTTTCTGAAAATCTGCACTCCTGTTCATCTCCACAGCTGAGTGAATGAGGGGTCAGCTGTCTCTACCCAGAGAGTTTGAAACAGGATCATTATGTGCATCTGTGCCCGCTATGACCTGCATTACCCCCCCGCCCCCCCGACTGTGTGGGCACACTTGACTGGGGCACAGGCTTTGGTGATGGTGTTCCTGGATCACATCCATATCCAAAGCATCAGGTGGCTATATGGTCATCAGTACATACTTCTGCCACAGACTACACCATCTCCCAAGCTAGGGAGGATGCTGGCTTCAGCAGGGGGATCCTGCAGCCTTCTCATTCATAACTCCTACCCGCCTCCGAGTGGACACTGCTGATAGTCACCTATTGTGGGATGGAGATGAGCAAACATTGGAAAAAGCCGTTCTTTGAGGTGTGTAACTGGCATTCTTAGAGACGCGGAATGGATGTGAGCAACACAACAGGTTACTTGTCTTTGCTCAATATCCATTATGTGCCAGCAGTGAACACAGATGGCACCAAGAGATCTGGGAGGTGTTGGAAAGACTAACTGGAGAGTGGGCGAGGGGACCTGGAGCTGGGTAGAAGTGCATAGAGCCCTTCTGTGCAATAAATCAGAGACCTTGCAGGAAGAGTATGATCATATAGTGGAAGACTGCATGGACAGGCAGTGCTAGAATTTTGATTAGCTTTTATCTGAAGCTTACTTTGCAACCTTAATGTTCTTATGGTAACCTTTTGATATACAATTCCAAAAGTGGAGAGAAGTCAAATATTGACAAAATGCTTGTGTGCTTCCATGGTGTGTTAAAAATTCCAATACAGAGTTTATAAATTCACGGTGCAGGGAGAGAAATGGAGCAGAATTAGGGGCATGAAACTGAATATGTTTGCAACAGTTAACAAAGCTACAGAGAGAGAGCCGTACTAGTCTGTAGACTATCAGAACAAAAAAGCAGTCTAGTAGCACTTTAAAGACTAAGAAAATAATTATTATTTTGTTAGTCTTTAAAGTGCTACTAGACTGCTTTTTTGTTTTAACAAAGCCAGGGAGTCTTCTGAAGAGTAGGAGGGGCTGGGAGCCTTCAAAACCAGGAGCATTTCTATTTTAAGAAGTAAAATAATACATCTCGCATCTAGTTCAAATGGAAAGTATTTATGAAAATAGACACAATCTATATTTTGCAAATAACCTTTTTTATTTTTAAAAGAAGTCCTAAAACCTTTAGTATAGGGCTGGTACACATAAGCTTTCAGTAGTTTTAACTAGTTTTAACAGAAGGGGGTAGCCCAGTGGTTGGAGTATTGACCTCATAAACCAAGGGTTGAGAGTTCAGTCTTTGAGGAGGTCATTTAGGAGTCTGGGGCACATAAATTTCTGTGAGCCCGACTGACAAATAACTATAAAAGAAGGGGTATTAATGTATTTCAGTTAAAGATCTTGTCTAGACTAGCCTCTGTAGCGTCAGGATTGTCTCATGAGGCATGTTCATGGGAATTGCTGATTGGTCCAAAGTGAACAAAACCTCAAAGTGACTGAGCAGCTAGCTTGCTTGATTAAGAACCTCTTGAGAGGCATTTTTCCTTGCTATCAGATAGCCTTATTTTTTTGAACATAGAGGTTACAGCATATGTTTGACTTGGTGTTGGGTGTGTGGTTTTTTTTTTTAATAAAATGATAGTGTCATAGAATAACAGGGCTGGAAGGGACCTGAAGAGGTCATAGAGTCCAGCCTCCTGCTTCAAGTAGACTCAACCCCAGCTAAATCATCCCAGCTACGACTCTGTCAAGCTGAGGTTTAAAAACCTCTAGGGATGGAGATTCCACCACCTCTCTAGGAAAAGCATTTCATTGCTCCACCACCCGCCTGGTGAAGTAGTTTTTCCTAATATCCAACCTATTACTCTCCTTCTGTAACTTCAGGCCATTGCTCCTTGTTCTGCCATCTGTTGCCACGGAACAGTTTCTCTCCATCCTCTTTAGAGCACCCCTTCAGGAAGTTGAAGGCTATTGAATCACCCCGCAGTCTTCTCTTCTGCAAACTAAATAAGCCCAAATCCCTCAGCCGCATCTCATAAATCCATGTGCCTCTGCTCCCTAATAATTGTTGTTGCCCTCTGCTGAACTTGCTCCATCACATCCACACACTTTCTATATTGGGGGGTGCAGAGCTGGACGCAGTGCTACAGATCAACGAAGGGTCCTGTGGCACCTTATAGACTAACAGAAAAGTTTAGAGCATGAGCTTTCGTGAGTTAACTCACTTCTTCAGATGTGTTTCAGTGAGTTAACTCACGAAAGCTCATGCTCTAAACTTTTCTGTTAGTCTATAAGGTGCCACAGGACCCTTCGTTGCTCTACAGATCCAGACTAACACGGCTACCCCTCTGATACAGTACTACAGATGTGGCCTCACCAGTGCAGAATAAAGGGAACAACAACTTCTCTATATCTGTAATCAAGTGTAGTGTAATCAAGGCTGATTTAACCATAGGATTTAAAATAGTCACTTTCAGCCTTTTGTATTCTCTATGTGAGCAAAGGTTTTAGAATCAAGACTTAAATAGTACTAGAGCTGGCAGAAGAAAAAAATCAATTTTTATTTTTCAAAAAAATCCAATAATTTAATCTTGTTTTCTGTCAAAATAAAAAATTGGAAAATTTCCAGTCTCTATGCAGTTCTCTCTCATTTCTTGACAGCATTTTCTCCCTCAACTCCAATTAAGTATCTTCCAACCACATTTAATTTCTCCTAGGGAGAAAAATCACTCTTAGAACACCTTGCCCCCCCACCCCCCAGCTCTTAGTGTGAGATCCAAACAGGAAGTTGCACGTTTAATTCCAAAAAGGATCCAGACCTATACTGCAAAAAACATTGCTTTTGAAAGAGGTTGGGGAAGAAGCAAGTGCTCAGACCACCTGCCTGTTAGGTATCTCTTAGGACCAGGCTAGTTTCTTTAGAAGAATGCTGAATGCAATACTGCAGAACAACTACAATATCTAGTGATTTAAGCCAGCAGAGGAAAACTCAGTTTTAGATATATTTTTAGTTAGAATTACTGAGAATTTGTACGCTTATAATAACTAGTTAAATTCTTGCCTCTGCAGTAGCCTGTTGTGCTGTGAAGGAAGACTTAACTCTCTGGCAAATGTACTTCATGTGGCATTAGTTCCTTGAATATGCATGAATAAGTAGAGTATGAAATGACAAATGAAATAGAATAGCTCTACTTCTAGGTACTGTATCTGGATAAAATAATTTTCAAAAACTGTTGTGTTAAACTAACACACGTGATCAATATGAGGTATAGTTTGCATCTGGAAAAACGCAGACTTGCTAACACCTGCATTTGTTTGTTTGCAACGAACAGCCCGAATCACCTAAACCCGTGAAACATCAGGCAAGTGTTTTTCTTTATGCTTCTAAGTTTATATGGGTTAATTCATATTTTTTTTTCTATTTTTGTATGATGAGGTGAGCAATCAGTTTTAAATGTCTGTATACTATTCATGTGATGACATGTTTACATAGAACAGTACCAGACTAGGACAAGTAATCTTAACAAAACGTATTATTCATTTGTGCAAAAGCACTGACGAGTAATGGACTTTGTATTAGACAACCTTGCAGTGCTCAAGTTAAAAATCTGGGATCCCTCTGTCCTAAAGCAAGTGTGCCATCTTTTCCACTGATTTAAATCCTCCACTGTGTGCCTTTTAGTAAATGTACTGTTTAGATATTAATGCAGAATTCATTGGCATTATTAAGTGGTCTGCTAAACATATATTTATATTAATGTGCCACTTAAGTTTACTTTAATTTAATCCTAAATTATTAGGTGCTGAATGTTTCATAGCTGTTCAGGCTACACATTCATATATTTTTCACAACTGTATAGGGCTTGGGGAAAATTACGACTTCTCCTAAAGTGCAAAATCTTACATGAATTGCTATAACCTGGCCCAACAGCCTAGTGGCTGCTCAGTTCTGCATGGATTGAAATCTTCAAAGTGTGCTTGAGCTATTCTTATTTCTCAGGCTGTCTATGGTTGTCATAAAGGTGATGCCTCCTTTTTCTTGGCAAGAAGGAAGGGGTAGGAAGCAATAATTAGTGAGCTTAACCCTTCCCCATGATTATAACTTGAGGGAATACTGCTGAGATGTCAGTGTGGTTGTCTGGTCTCCCACTTACACAGCATGCTGTGATCTGAACGACCTGTAATTAGCAGAAATGGGGAATTTAAAGATAAAGAATTCAGATGCCCAAGTGTGGCAGGAAAAGTATACACTGTAATCACTGCTTTCAGGAGGTAAGTTTGTCTATCATATCGTGATCACCAGAGTTCAATAATGGTAACATTTCCATAAGTGCTGAAGTCCCACTTTGAAACTACACAGGTATTTAAATGCTTAAATCTCATTGAAAGTCGACAGGATTTGATCAGTTCTGAAATATTTACTTGAGGTCTTGTACTCAAGTGCTTCTTTATTGTAAAACCAAAGCTAATGCATAATGTTCTGATAAATTGCTATATTTGGCAAATGGGTCTGTTCACATCAGGATTAAAAAATGTTTTGAATTATGCTCATTGTTCAAATGCATTAATAGGTCTATTTAAAATTCTAATCCAGAAGTGTTGGTATATTGCATAAATCATGACCATTAACATTTTGTTTCACTGTCATTTTGAACTACAGAGTGGATCCCTGTTGTATGTGAGTAGCATGTAGTTCCCTGTCTCTCACAAATTTCACAATGAACCCAATCACAGGGATGCTGGTTTTCTAAAACTGAAATAACTCTCTCTTGTCCTTGCTCTAACATTGCCCTATTGACCTGCATGAATTATTGCATGACTTCACTTTTCACCATATATTGATGCTGCTTTTTCCAAGGTCTATTTGACAAGTAGAGGAATATAGACAAGTCTTGCTTTCATTCTAAAACCTTTAGAAAATGTTTCAAAATAGTCATTTTATAAATTAATTGAATTTAAAACTATGAAAGCTATTTTAAATTGTACTAGACAATAATTGAGGTTAGTTCTCTAGTGATTTGTGGATACTTCATTCTAATGAACACCAAAAAACCTCAAATAGGGAAGATCATTAGGCTGTAATCAAGCTGCTTCTCTTTACCTTCCTCACTATTCCTATCCTGATTCTTAAAGAACCATATCAAGTTCTATTTCTGCTTTCTACTGAGCAGTTTCTCAACTCTGTTCACTTCAAACATTAAAAATCCATTGAATAGAGAGCAACACTCTCTCCGTAGATGAGTGTTAGTATAGTTTCTCCAAACCAAATTGGAGATTACGTTTCAGGGCTATCTGAAATTAGGTGTAATGCAAATGTTTCCTTTTATCAGACCAGACTATTTCTTTGTGCTTCTAATAGTTTGGTTTGTCTTAGGCAGACTTGGAAGTGTGTAGAACACAGGTCTGTAGTTGACCCGGATGCTTAGTGGCAATGCAGTGTGCTATCATTAGGCCAAACTTTGGAAACCAATATCTGTTGTTTCCAGGCCAAGCAGAAGTTCGAAAAATCAGTAAGCTTCAATGAGCAACAACTTATGTGCACCCTTTTTTTTTTTTTTTTTTTTTTTTGACAGGTGATGGCTTACTTTATTTCACATATGTAATTTAGTCTGTTTCATGCTGAGTACAAAATGGGAAGTAAGCTTCTCTAAAAGTCTCTGACATCTAATAATGATTTTACAAAAATATGAACGAGCTGCTGTCTGCTAGCTTGTTGAGATCAGAAAGTGAACAAACAATTTTTTTTTTACATACTGCCTAAGTAGCAGTAATAATCTACCACTTTACATGATGTGCTAAAAATCTTTCTCCAGGCTGGTTTCTCTTGTGTTGGCATAGTGTTGAGGAACACTTTTTCCCCTGTTTTTAAATGCTGGTGGAAAAGGTATGGTGTAGGGCCTCTGTAAAGGATGAGTGGTTGATTGGTCTTCAGAGGCTACTCTGCATTTTTTTAAAAGAAACTTTAGTATTCTAAAGATACTCACTTTGAAAGGAAATCTGTTTTTTAAAGTGACTCAGAGTTTGAGCAGCCTAACTGAGGTCAAGTAACAGGTAAAAAATGAGCAGAAATCAATTTTCGGCAAATCTGGCATATGTTAGTTTTAAAAATAAAAGCATCTAACAGGTATTAGTCGAAATGAGTTTTAAAACAATTTGTGCAATCATTAATGTGTGTAAGGACTAACAGAGATGTGTTATGTGTTCCATTCTCAGTTGTTCAGTCCAAGAGTGTTATTCCTTCATGTGGTATAAATGGTATATTTTTGGAAAAAGCAGATTTATAGAAACTGTTTGTGATTACATTCCAGAATAATAATTCCAATTTTTGTTACCATCCTTCTGGGCAATGAAGTAGCATCACACCTTCAAGCACACTTGCTGCTTATTTGGGCTCATGGATGCAGCACAGACTTGTTATACTAACCAGACCTTCTAATGGACAGCAATTGTAAAAGGTCTTATGCAGTTCCTTTAGGTTCTTGCTCCATATGAATTCCAAATTCACTATCTGAAACTTCAGGAAACTTTGGAAAAAATGGGATGTCTTTAAATAATAGCACAGCTATGTGTAGCTTATGCTGGCATGCTGCAAGTTGGAAAATAATTAATCTTGCCGTTTGGCATTACTTAACTTCACTGCCATTTGTGGCACAATTCTTTCTCTTTCCAGTTAAATGTGCTCAGATACTACAAATTCTGTCCAAGATCCTAAGTTAACTATGAGAATTAATAGCTTGCTGACCGATAGTGTATATTAAAACACCTGCTGTCCTACATGATCATGGTTCAGTTACTGACCATTAACAGTCCTAATAATCTAATTTGCAGAACCACCTTACACAGAAATCCAAAGATTATTCCTTACTTTGTCAAATGATTTTTACCTCCAAAAATAGCATATGGGCTTTGCTCTAAATTCTGTGCCTAATTCATTAGCTTTAAAACTGAATTCACCTTTCTATCTTCAGGGGTTTTTTAACATCCACATCCTAAGCTCACTTTTCTTCATAATAGATACCATCTTCTCTATTCCAGTGAAGAGTATCAACAGAGAGCAAGAATTCAAACAACTTAGAGGCAGTGTGTTTTTGAAGATCTTGTCAGGCAGCTGGGGTGAAATGAGCAGAAAAGAAATGAATCAGGGACAATCTGACATATACCTTGGTTTCATATAAGTTTTGCTTTTGTGTTTATGTGGTTATTTTAGGGAGAACTGGAACGCCAGCTTCTGCAGGCAAACCCTATTCTGGAATCCTTTGGTAATGCAAAGACTGTGAAAAATGACAACTCTTCCCGTTTTGTAAGTTCAAAAAAACTAAAATCTAGATGCTTTTCACAGAAATGTACATATTGCCTTCTCATATGATAACTCTGGTTATGAGACCCTACTTTATTGGTATTTAGAGGTTTCCTGTACATTCTACTTCCTTGAATTCAGCTGAAGTTTGTATATTGAAACTGTTAAGTTTTTTATTACAATGCTGGGTCCAGCATATTTAACTTACTAAAGATATTATTGTCACTATGTGGGTTAGGCAAACAGTTGCTTTAATACCAAACTCCTGGGCTCATCTGTTCACGAGCAGACAATTATATTGTTTACGTGAAATGCATAGTGGAAAATTTTCCTCAGATGACAGGGTATCCTGCATATAAACTGACGCAAGCTAGTAATTGCACAATAGATGTGAATTGTGGCTTGTGTATACAGTAGTTTAGAGAATTTCCTAACCACATATCATTCAAGAGCTTATACCAACTGAAGTTGTCTAAACCCCTGCAAGCTCCAGCTCAGGTGCACACTCCCACCACCCCTGCTGCCTTAACCCCCTTGTTGCCGCCCAGGGCCCCAACCCAAGTCCTCCCCGACATATGCAAAATTCAAGGTACATAACTGTCGCATACCTCAAGGGATTACAGTATACGGGTATTTCAGATTTACGACTAAATTGAGTTACGACCAGGTGTTGTGAACATAACCTGTTAGTAAGTCGGAGATTATCTGTACCTCTAAAAGCGCACTTGATACAATCTGGCCCTGTCATCTCTGATGGATGGGCTCTGCCAGTCTTTTGCAAAAGAGCCCAAATCCAAGACCTATATGCTTCTAACTGCTTTTATGTCACAGTCTTTCAGGCAGGTGCAGACCCTGTGTTAGAAACCCTTTTTTCAGTAGTGGGACCTAGCAGTTTGTCCAGTGTAGACTGTGGTGCTAAGACCGCGGCCCTTTGAGCCCTCAGTAGAGATCTCATTCACACCTACATTTTGGGAGGTGGTAATAGAACTACTGGAGTTTCAGACCCCTGTGTGATGATGCAAATATATATTTTATCCCTAAAGGTTAAAAGTTCAAATTTTTGTGTAAATTTTCAAAGCTGTATTCAGTTCAGTATGTTGTGTTGTGAACTTTTGAAAGAACAGGCATAATATTTTTTGTTCGGCGTTAAGAACAATCTCCATTCCAAAGATGTTCGAACTCTTGAGTTCTGTTGTGTGCCCTTTTTAAACTGGAAAGAGTTCTAATTTTCAGCCACTGACAAAATTTATATATAATATATGTACAATTTTTTTATTTTTTTTCCAGGGCAAGTTCATTAGAATTAACTTTGATGTTACGGGTTATATTGTTGGGGCCAACATCGAGACCTGTATCCTGCTTCAGCAGTGTAATGTCATTTTAAATATGAAATGAATCATTCAGCCTTTTGTCTCCAACTTTGTGTTACTTAGAATTTTGTGTGATGACGTGTTATCTCACTTGTGTGAAATGTCTTTTGGTGAACTCGGTTACATATGAGGTATCATAATGTGAGTGCTTTCTTTTGCCAGTATCGCCATGTCTGAAAAATCTTTTGAAATAAGTTTTCACAAAATATAATACTTTGACTTGTACCAGATTTTGACTGTTCTGAAGGTATGATTGTGTGTTGTTTGTTGGGGAAAACATTTAAGATAAAGCTGGGACTCCATAAAGTGACACTGTTGAAATAGCACCACCGTAATCAACTGATCTCTGCCCTTTGCGTACTCCATTGTAACAAGCATGATTTTACTCTTGTTCGGATTGGAAAGGCATCACAGGTGGGGAGAACTGTATTTTACTGATCTGAACATACTGACATTTTCAATTATAAGGCCAGCTTCTGTCCTGTTTTGTTTAATTACACCCGTGAAATGCTTTTTGTTATATTAAACCTTAATGATTCATTTTCTACCAGGAGATCTAGATTCCGTCTTTCTTCTGTATTTCCAGATGAAAGCTTATCGGTAGTATTCCATTTTGTTTTGTTGAAATCTGCAGTGCAGTGAGAACAATAGAAAATGCAGGGTGTTAGTCTGAGAATTGAGCATTCTCTCTGAAAGAAGGGATTAAGGCTCAGGTGCCTTAAATCAGGTAGGCGTGACAATTCTAGGTACAGCAGTGACTGTTAAAATTAGGCATACTGTCTAAATATCTGAGAATAATTATTTTTTTATCTTGTTGAAAGTTTGAGAATTTAGTGTCTATTAGAAGTTAGGTTTGTTCCACAAGGTATGTTACTCTTCTAGTTTTATAATTACCCATTTCCTGTCATGAAACAGAACTGTCTTGCACTTCATTTCAGTATAGAAAAGTGGAAGGAATGAATCTGTTGGTATTATGTGCAGCATGCACTGTAAAGCAGCTTCTCTACTTGCACAAATTTTGAAATTGTTCAAATATTATTGAACTCATTAAAGTGAGTGTGTAAAACTCTTTAATAATATTTTTGAAATGACACGTGTACATTACATACAGGATTTTGAAGTTGAAAATATTTAGTCTGCATTTTGGTAGCATTTTGGTGAGTCAGCTGTGCCCTTTCTGAAAGACTGGAGACATGGTTTACTTTAAAAAAACAAAACAAAACCAAAAAAAATGAAAACAACCAAAAAAACCCAAAACCCTTGTCCATTTCAGGTGATGGCTGTTACATTAGGGAATGCTACGCAGCATAAAAAGAGAGTTTGCTAGAATTAAAAACTCAAGCTTTTAATTTGACTTTTTTAAACGTTCTATATAAAATGGAGCCCCAAATCTGTTTTAACTGAGTGGACTTAAACCAGTTGTTCTCAACCTGCAGGCCAAGTATGGCCCAATAAGCACAGACCCGTAACCCAGTGACTTCCCCAAGGTCATAAAGGTACGTGGGCTGCATCCAACACTAGCATATTGGGAACCATTGGTTTTAAACTACAGCATACATATTCAACTAAGAGATTTCTAAAGGCTTGGGACAAACTTACAAAATTAAGACACCAGAATTTTATTAAGATGAAAATAATCTTTCCCTCCTCTTGAACACTTCTAAAGAACAATTGGTAACTTTCTTGGCTATACAATCTGGGAATCTTCATCTTGGTGATCTTTGCCATATTCTAGTACCTGGGAATTTACCATAACACTGGCCATTTTGTATCCTCATGTGTGTTCTTACACAAAAGATGAGGAGGAACCAGATGATGCCACCATCTCCATGGATGTGTTCTGAATATCCCTGAAAAGTGAAACAAAGATTCCCTTTATAACCCTTTCTTTGCTACGGAGTCAGGGTCCCCCTGCCTTATTTGCCCTACTGTTACTCCTGCTGGACTTCTGTACCTAAAAATTCTGTGCACTGTTTTAAAATTCTGCAAATTTGATTTTTTCAAAATATTTTATGATCATGCCAGTTAAAATTATTTTTGTAAGGGAAGTTGTAATGAAAATTAAATCTGTGTTCTTCATGTTCCTTTTATGTATGTTTGAATAATATTAGAACATTTCTTGTTTTTGCAGCAAGCAAAACAAAGTACACAACAGTGGAGCCTCAAACCCCATTTCGCTACTAAATAAATATATGGGGGGGAATTTAATAGTTTCCTTCCATCCCTATCTGATCCTCATAATAGGATGTCCTAGCACATATCTCCTGCCCAAAAAAATAAAAAGAAAATAAATGCAACAAACATCGAACTTTATCTCTCTGATAATGTTGCTGCTAGTTAATGGAGCCCATGTCTGCCAATCCTTTTTTCCTGAATTTTTAATGAAATACTGCACTGTGCATCTTAAGATTCTTAACTTCTCATGATCAGACTTGTTGGAAAAGTCTCGTGCTGTTCGTCAGGCCAAAGATGAACGAACATTTCATATCTTCTATCAGCTGCTCTCTGGGGCTGGAGAACACCTAAAGTGTAAGTTACAGAGCTAATCCTAACAGCCTGTTCGGTGCTTACATGTTCTGAATTTTCCAGGTTTAGTGCTTGAGCAATGAAGTTACACTACTCCTTGGGCATGAAAGAGTAATTATCAGAGTTCAGAGAGATGAAAGAAAACAGTTGCTTTATTCTGAAATCTCTCTTCATGCTGAAGAAGACATATTGGTCCTGGAACTGTTGCCTAACTGCAGTTTTTCAGGTGAATGACTTCCAGATTGCACACTGTGGACCAATGCAGACCAATGGTTTTGTAGCCCCTTAATTGAGTCCCTTGCTGGCAGTCAGTAGGTAAGCTGGCAGTACTTCAGTTTCAGCAGGTCGGCAGGAAGTGTCAAATCCATACGGGATCGTGTACTGAGACTGGGCAGAATACCAAACCATTGGCCAAATTAACACACGAGAAAAGATGAAAGAGGAGTTTCAATGTAATGTTGATACTTCCATCGTGAATATCAATTAGCTGCAAGAGTGAGCCCCTGCCTCTTCTCCAGATAATTGATGTAACTTGCATATATTTACCCAAATCATGGCATATTCCCTTGCTGGAAAATCATTGTTAAACCCATCCACTATGTTCTTGGGTTTCTTGAAACAAAACAGTTAAAATCTATTATAACTACCTTTTGAACCATGCACCTTTTAACACTGGCTGACCATGACTATTCCAAAACAGGCAGCCGACTTTCAATCCACCAGAGAAGATTAATATGTGAGGTACTAAATTTTCAGTCACGTGCATGCAGTTTAGTGTATACTTGTCTTACATGTGTAAATACTTCAGGGAGCACAGATGGATATGCTGTGTGGGAGTAAATGCTTTTGAAAATTTGATCTTTATATTTGTTTCCCTTCAATGCTAAAGTGTAATCTATGTGATTAGGATTCCTGGGCTATCTCAACGCTTTAAATTTATATAAACATCTGCTTAGAGAGCTGTCTGACATGGGCAGAAGGAATGTCTGTGTCAGTACCTCATCTAGAGGATCATCATAATAATGCAATTACCCCATGTAGAACAGCGTCTGATTCATGCCCAAAGCAAGGAGCTAATCCAGCTATTTGCAAAGCCATCTTGAAGCTGTTGGTAGCTGGGCCTTTTTATATTGCAGATTGTGGAAAGTTGGCTTGCTAGAGTGACAGAAGAATTAACTCCTGACTTGGTATAACTGTTTTGTAATCCTGTGTATTTAAATGCTGATGTAGCTGGTAGTCTTTTAAATATTGAACTTGTTCACAAACTTTTTCTTTTTGTGTTTTTTCTCTTCCCCCCCCCCCCCCCGCCACTACAGCTGACTTGCTACTTGAAGGATTTAACAATTACAGATTTTTATCTAATGGCTATATCCCCATTCCTGGACAGCAAGACAAGGATAACTTTCAGGAAACTATGGAAGCCATGCACATCATGGGCTTTTCTCATGAGGAAATCTTGTGTAAGTCAAGTCTTATTTTATTTCTGCATTGTATTTGGTGTTGGTGGCAGTGAGGGAGTAAAGTTTATTAAGACATGTTTGATAAGTAAATGTTTATTTCTATTAACACAGCAATGTTGAAAGTGGTGTCTTCAGTACTACAGTTTGGTAACATTTCTTTCAAGAAGGAAAGAAACACTGACCAGGCCTCCATGCCAGAAAATACAGGTACGTTAGTCATATTGTATGTGTTTTTAAAGACGTTAGTTTGTGGGTTTTGGTTTATAATTTGTTGTTCATCATATATCCTGTGAAGTCAAAGTCTCTCTTTCTGAATTTCCTCTATAAAGTTCTCTGCCAGAGAGAGTCCATACCTATTAACAATAATAGTCTGCATGGAACTACTAAACCTCTCGCGTCTTCCACTCATCTTACGCTCTTTTGCAGAGACATTAAAACTGCTGTCTACAGAAGTCCATAAGTTATTGAAGCTGATCCTCAGCTTCGAACAAGCATTAGCTTCATTAATTGCATCTCAATGAAGACTTAAACACTAGAAGAAAGGGGTGCACTTAAATCAGTGTATTTTTCTTTGGTTCTTGACAGTAGTTCTCTTGCCAGTGAAAAGAATCCCGGAGCCAAGCACATCTTCCTTTGTGAAATGACTGAATTTAAGAAACCTGGTATTTTTAGACAATATTTCTGAAATGACAGGGTAGTGTAGCAACAACTTTTTTTTAAAAATCGTTGAGAGGACAGTCAGCATTTGGAAGATATGGTTTAAAAAGGGGGCTGTTTCTTAGGCACACCTAAGCATTTTCAGACTTTTAATTTACCACTACCATGCTGAATCACCTTTTGTAAAGTATCATTTTTAAAGTAGTTTAAAACTTGGCTTTGATTAAGTGCAAAATGTTTGCTGCTTTTCTTATTTGAAAATTGTCTTTGTGTCCTATAAAGCGGTGAGAAATGCAAGAAACAGTATTTGCTTTTGTGTCTAAGCCATGAAGTGATGAAGGTTTGTGGTTATAGATGGGCATTTTACTTCCATGCTAGCAGTATCTTCAGTTAATTTGTGTTACATGTCCTCCTCTTTATGAATATCAGAAATGTTGAATGACAAAACATATTGCAGAAAGGCTGGCTCAGATTTTTTTTTGTTTGTTTCATAGCCTGAGTATCTTGCTGCTGTCACTCATATTCCCTACTTTTATCCACTTTTGCATTTAATGCCCTAACATGCTTTGAGGAAGGAAGTGGGAGAGTTGTAAAATTTGCTGAGACCTTCAGAAGAACTGAAGAACAAATTAATCTTTATATGAAGAATATTAGTGACTGACTTATTATGCAATGACACAAAGGCTACGTCTACACGTGCACCCAACTTCGAAATAGCTTATTTCGATGTTGCGACATCGAAATAGGCTATTTCGATGAATAACGTCTACACGTCCTCCAGGGCTGGCAACGTCGATGTTCAACTTCGACGTTGCTCAGCCCAACATCGAAATAGGCACAACGAGGGAACGTCTACACAGCAAAGTAGCACACATCGAAATAAGGGAGCCAGGCACAGCTGCAGACAGGGTCACGGGGCGGACGCAACAGCAAGCCGCTCCCTTAAAGGGCCCCTCCCAGACACACTTTCATTAAACAGTGCAAGATACACAGAGCCAACAACTAGTTGCAGACCCTGTATATGCAGCACGGACCCCCAGCTGCAGCAGCAGCAGCCAGAAGCCCTGGGCTAAGGGCTGCTGCCCACGGTGACCACAGAGCCCCGCAAGGGCTGGAGAGAGAGTATCTCTCAACCCCCCAGCTGATGGCTGCCATGGAGGACCCCGCTATTTCGATGTTGCGGGACGCGGATCGTCTACACGTCCCTACTTCGATGTTGAACGTCGAAGTAGGGCGCTATTCCCATCCGCTCATGGGGTTAGCGACTTCGACGTCTCGCCGCCTAACGTCGATTTCAACTTCGAAATAGCGCCCAACACGTGTAGACGTGACGGGCGCTATTTCGAAGTTACTGCCGCTACTTCGAAGTAGCGTGCACGTGTAGACGCAGCCAAAGAGATAAAATCTTATCCAAAAGCTTCAAGGATTTTTGGGCTTCTCTACACTTGAAATGTGGCAGTTCTGCAGCTGAAGTGTTTCAGGGTTTCATGGAGTAAGAGTGGTTCACCCACCATCAGTTTTAGGTGCTCCATCTCCCATAGAGGTGATAGTTCTCCTGTCAACTAAGTTCTGTCTTTGTTGAGTGTTAGATGTGTTTAACTGGTGCATTTTTCACATCCCTGAGCAGGCCTGCTGATTCAGGGGCAGTGGAAGGGGACAGTTGCCCCTGGGACTAGCCTTTCAAGGGCTAATGTAGCAGTGGCTGGAGTTCCAGGCCCTTTTGAATTGCCATGGCAGCATAGCTCTTGCTTTGCACAGCTGGAAGGGAGCAGGGTGGAGAGGAGCTTCAGTTCCAGTGGCACTGAGGGCAGAATGACCTAGGCCTGACCCCTTCTGCCACTGGTCCCACCCCTTCCATGACCCGGGGCCAGGCCCCTATCCACCTTTGCCCTGGGGCCTATGGTGGCTCTTCGCAGCGCTGGCCCTGAGCAACTTTTTTTTTAAAACATAGTTACATTGGCTTAATTTGCTAATGACGACCAGACCTTAGTCACTGAAACTTTAAAGGCTTTTTTGGTTCAGGAAACCTAATAACCTCTGTGTTGTAATAGCTGTTTCCATACAGCTCACTACAGCTAACATCTGTATCCTCAGAACTTGAGGATTAAAACAATGCCGTGTAGGTTTGATGACAGTTATAAGGGGAAGAACTTAAAACAAAGATGATACAATTTTAATTTCTTCATCAGGATAAGAAAGACAATTATAGTAAGAGGAAGCAAGTTATCCATTTCTCGTGTACACTAATCACATCTCCAGTACAGAACAGAATTGTTCTTGTGTCTCTGTATTTGTTATGCACAGTAAAAATGAGGCAGTTCTATATGAATAGTCAACCATAGAATATAATAATGCAAATAAAATGCTATTAAATGCACTAAGAACCATCTCCACAAACACACAGAACAAATAATTTTATAAACTACCTCCAAAGATGCACCTGACTTCCTGTGCAGCATCTCAAATATTTGATAGGTAAAACAGAATCATAGGGCTAAGCATTTGCAATTCTATGGGAGAAGATTCCAAACCTGAAAAGCCATCTTTTGCTCTTGGGACAAAGCCTGAATTTCTTCACTAGGAAGATGGTGAGGAAGACCAGTCTTCACTCTTGTGCTCTCTAATCCAGTGCCCATTTGTTTTCTAAGTGGCAAAAACAATTCTTCAGTTTTCAGGAACTGAAGAAATGTCCTGCTTATCTTTAAAAATGGGTCTGCTAACTTGGTGGTCCAATGGTTAGTCCTAGGCACAGCTATGTGTGTGGCCCAGGCTTTAATTTAGTCCCATCCTCTTGCTCTGTGCTGGCAGAGGCTTGAAGTCCTGAAAAACTTCAGTTCCTGGAGATGAAACAAGTTACTGGATTGGTTGACAGACCCCTTCATCCAGCTGAGAGTATAGGTCTGGCCTGAATAGTGACTGTGTCCTGTAGAACTAGTCGTAATTGTTTGTTGCAAAGACAAATAGCTATATTGGCTCTGTAAAATTGAGAGACTCTACTCCTTCATGTGACTCTTCTAGCAGAATCTTGTATTTGTTTACAGTCAGTTGCACTTGTGCAACGTACAAAGGCAATTTGCAACGAAGGGACAGTTTGGTAGCTAGTCTGGTGATGATGCAGGAGATGGAAAGCAAACAGTGAGTTTGCAGAATTCACAATTGGTGTGGGGGAGGGTTCTCTTAAAGGATAAAATTCTTTAAGCAGACAAGATGGTTGCATTTGCTTCTCTTGGTGAAGAAGCAGACTGAAAATGCTGTTGTTGTATGGGCTACCACTGGTTCTGGGTTCCTCATAGACACTAGTTGTAATGATAACCTCATATAAAGTAAACCTAAGTGCTTCTTTTGTTTTCAGAATTAAGTAGTGCCAAAAGTAATTGAAACAGTTATTGATAGAAGTTCTCAAGAGTTTCTTTCCTTAATATCTTAACTACTTGCTCTGGAGAGTTTGGGTTACTTAAGGTAATAACTTTATTACTTTCAAACTCAGTTGCACAGAAACTCTGCCATCTGCTGGGAATGAACGTAATGGAATTTACTCGAGCTATACTTACACCACGCATTAAAGTTGGCAGAGACTACGTTCAGAAAGCCCAAACCAAAGAACAAGTAAGTTCTGACTTACACAATTAAAGTGAAGCTACAATTCTTCCAAAGTAACTTTTCCATTGTAGTCAATAAACTGTGCTAATGCTAGCTCCTGTTTAAATTTGTTCTTTAACTCTTATTGTCTTTTGCCATGCGACAAAATATGAAAACACAAGACTGTATGAAGAGTAAGAACTTTCCCCTTTTGGTGACCTTCAGCTGATTTTGATTCTAATGTTAATTTTTGTTGATATGTGATATGCCAAATAAGTGATTTTTTTCAATAGATTAAACTGTATAACTTTTTGAATTGGATCGTAGTATTTCTGCTGCTTTGTTTTACCTATGTAAATGATGTTAACAGCATTAAACTTGCTGACTTCGCTTAGCAGTTATTTATGATGAGATTGATCTCTATCGTTTTGACGACTCCTCAAGAACGAACAAATGTTTAATACGTTGTGATATTTTTTTTTTTTTTTCAGGCAGACTTTGCAGTGGAAGCCTTAGCAAAAGCCACCTATGAACGCCTCTTCCGCTGGCTTGTTCACCGCATTAATAAAGCTTTGGATAGGACCAAACGGCAGGGAGCTTCTTTCATTGGAATTCTGGATATTGCTGGATTTGAAATCTTTGAGGTGTGCCAAAGAACCAGTTATGTGAAACTAGTAAATAGTTTGAAGTTCTAGTTTTCATCTATCACTTAGTACATATCCCTTGTTGCTAACAATCACAAACTGTAAAATATTGCATTCTTTCAACAAATTGTTTTACAGTTAAGATTATATAACAAATTTAATTGGGTTGCAATGTGTAAAAGTTCTGACTGCACTAAATTATGATCCCAAATGCTTTAAAGCCATAGTCTCTGTTCTATGCTGAGTTACGTGCCCTTAGAAGATCATTTATTCTGCAGTGCTGTAGAGCTGAGCTGGGCCCTGGGGTGAATCATGGGGCTTAGGACAGGCCCCAGCCCTGGTCCCAGCTGTGAGGGGAAAGGTGGGCGGGCACCAGGGCAGGGCCACAGCTTTGGGCCTAGCCCCGGGGTGAACTGTGAGGCAGCCGTAGTCCCAGCTGCTGGCCAGAGAGCGGGGGAGTAGAGCTCTTGTGCCTGGTTTCCGTCAGGGAAAAGAGGGAAGAGAAGGGCTGCGGTCATGGCTTTTTTTCCCTGGGCCCTGGTCAGAGTGGTGGTGGGAGCCTAGAGCAGTTTGGGAAGTGGCCACTTTCCCCAGCCCCTGCATGAGCTAGGGATGTTTTGGGGGGACGGGACGGGACATGATGGGACGACAGAGCCCAGGTTTCCTGGCCTCAGCATGTCAGGGGGCTAGTTGTGGGGGAGTGGCAGGACTCCCTCTGTGGGGGTACTTTTGAGTAGGGTGACCATCTGCCCTGTATTTGGGCTGTCCCCCACCCTCTCACTTCTGAGCCTCGGAGAAGCAGGGCAGTGTGGGCACCTGCCACCTCCTTTCCAGCTCCCTGGGTCTTGAAGAAACCACCCCTCCCACCCATGTCTCCCTGTCCCATGTTTGGTGCAGGGAGATACAGTCGCCCTACTTACGAGTTGTGTAGAGGAGGAACACTTATGGATTTCAGGCAGAGACAGCCAGGGTCAAGAGCCCCATCTCCAAGTGGTCACCGCTTTTCTGCTGTGGCTGCCCCGAGTGGTTGCTTTGCAGCATCACTCTTCCCTGAGCCCGCTGCCCTCAGTGGTAAGCCTGAAGTATGTCAGTGCCCCTCCCAGAACGTGCCCCTCCCTTTCCATGTTCTGGGAAATCCTGGGATTTCAGGCATTTCTCGCTTTCCAGGCACAGCCAAACCCTCACCTTGATTTAAGTTAGGGTCAGAAAGTTGCATGCCAAATTTTGTGGTTGTAGGTCTTAACAGTTTCAGAGTTCTTGAATAAGCATTCTTGAATAAACACACTAAAATATATAGTAGAGAGATTGTCATTGTTCTTCTAACTTATTAAATATTTTGCAGCTGAACTCCTTTGAGCAACTTTGTATCAACTACACCAATGAGAAGCTGCAGCAGTTGTTCAACCACACCATGTTTATCTTAGAACAAGAAGAGTACCAGCGTGAAGGCATAGAATGGAACTTCATTGATTTTGGACTGGATCTTCAACCCTGCATTGATTTAATAGAAAGACCTGTAAGTTTCTTTACTGTTTGTTTTGTGGCTCAAGTACAGTCCCTTGTGTTGAATAGTCCCAGGACCTGGATTAACTAGAGTATGTGACCACTGAGGATTGAATCCCCTTATTTTTATGCTAATTTTTAGTATCCTGTGCCCACTGTGAAGTAATCTGGTGTCTGTGCGTAAGAATATCTGCATACACGTAGCACATTGTTTTATTTGTCTGGGACTAATATGTTGATCTTCTATTTATATTGTTTCTAATGCCAATCAAGTGCTCATTGCTCTCTTCTTCAGTCCTAGCGATGTGATAGCTATGCACGCTTAATGTGATGTCTTGACCAGAAAGCTATTGAAGATTTAGGGGGAAACCCTGTCCCCTTTTGAAGTTAATAGTAAAAGTTCTATCAACCTCAGTGGGATAGGAATTTCATCCTATAAATCTGCCTTGCGTTTGATGGGTCTTCTACTACTGCAGTCTTTGGGAAACTCTTACATGTGGCTGAAGAATCCTGCTTGTTGCCCAGTCTTTGGGAACGCTAAACCACTCCAGTTAACTACAGACAGCACGAGCAGGAGTTTAAGGGTCTTAAGAGAGATTCAGATTCTTTCTCATTGGAATAAAGAACTTTTCCTGTCATAAAGGCTGAGGGAAGAAGACTGCACATTTTCACTTTACAAAATATTTAGAATAAAATATTCTAAGACTTCTCATGTTCAGTGGGTTTTAAGAGCCAAACTTTGGTCAATCTCCAGTATTTCTGTAATGAAGTTGCATAGCACATGATGTCATGGAATGGCCTCAGAAAGCCATATTGTGAAATGCGGAGACTTACAAATTCACAAGTTGTTTTGTTTTAAAGTGTAAACCATTACAAATAACTTCCTCTACTTTTCTTTTTTCCTAAGACTTATAGTAGGAATCTGTTTCCCTTGGAAAAGATGAATGATACCTTCACACAAATCCCCACCTGTAAATTTAAAAAAAAAAAAAAAAAAAAAAAAAATAAAGTTGTTCTGTGCCTCATAGATGTTGAGGGGAAGAAATATGCTAAACATTGAGATATTCATATACTTTGGTAAGGAGGATGTATAAACTTTAAAGTTCATGTAAGTCTTTTACTTACAAGCATCTGAGCTCTGTAAACTGTTATACACAAATGTATGAGATTACTGTAGAAATGAGGATTTTTTTCAGCACGTACAGTATTTAAAAAAGCAAATAGAATGTTAGGAAACATTTAAAAAGGGATCATGAATAGGACAGAGAATATCTTACTATTTCTGTATAAAGCCATGCCATGCCTGCATCTTGAATACTGTATACAGATGTGATCACTGCATTTAAAAAAAGATGTCTTGGCACTGAAGAAAGTTCAGAAAAGGGCAACAAAATGATCAGGGGTTTGGAATGGCTGCCATATGAGGGGAGAGTAAAGAGACTGGACCTTTTCAGTTTAGAAAAGAGGTGACTAAGGGGTCATAAGATAAAGGTCTATAAAATGACTAATGTTGAGAAACTAAATAAGGAAAAGTTACTTACTTGTTCTCATAACACAGGAACTAAGGGTCACCAAGTGAGTCTTTGCTCACAAAAGCTCATGCTCAAAACTTTTCTGTTAGTCTATAAGGTGCAACAGGACCCTTTGTTGCTGTTACAGATCTAGACTGACACGGCTACCCCTCTGATGATTTCATTTGATCAGATTTCCATGACCAGCATCTGATGAAGTGTGAGTCTGTGCTCACGAAAGCTCATGCTCAAAACTTTTCTGTTAGTCTATAAGGTGCCACAGGACCCTTTGTTGCTGTTACAAATGAAATTAGTAGGTTGCAGGTTTAAAACAAACAAAAGGAAGTATTTCTTTATGCAACACACTTGTCAAACTGTGGAATTCCTTGTCAGAGGATGTTGAAGACCAGGACTTTTAACAGGGTTCAAAAAAATCTAGATAAATTCATGGAGGATAGGCCCATCAATCACTATTAGCTAGGACAGGTAGGAGTGGTGTCCCAAGCCTCTGTCTGAGAGAAGCTGGGAATGGGAGATGAGAGGGATCACTTGATTACCTTTTTACCCACAAAAGCTCATGCTCCAAAATATCTGTTAGTTTATAAGGTGCCACAGGACTTCTTGTTGTTCTTGAAGATATAGACTAACACGGCTACGTCTCTAACACTGGATGATTACCTGTTATGTGCATTTCTCTGGGGCACCTGACATTGGCCACTGTTGGAAGTCAGGATTCTGGGTTAGATGGACCTTTTTGGTCTGATCATTTTATGGCTGTTCTTATGTGTACTTAATATAAAATGGAATTTATTTCCTCAAACTCATTACAGTCTATTTTTATATTTGTCTTTTGAAGTGTATTTAAATAAAACAGGACTTGGACAAATGAAATCCCAGCTGTCACACTTTTCCTTGTCAATTCTATTTTTCCCCTGGAGCGTAATGGGTGATATATGTTTTTTTTGAAAAAAAAAAAAAAAGGACTTAAAAGTGTAATACCAGAAATGGAGATGAATTCTTGTTTAAAGCCATCAATTATTTTAACAGGCAAACCCACCTGGTGTACTGGCTTTGTTGGATGAAGAATGTTGGTTCCCTAAAGCAACTGACAAGACGTTTGTGGAAAAATTGGTCCAAGAGCAAGGAACCCACTCCAAATTCCAAAAACCAAGGCAGCTAAAGGACAAGGCTGATTTCTGTATTATTCATTATGCGGGGAAGGTATGGGTTGTATGTTGAACAACTTGTACTATTGTCTTGTAAATAGACTTGTTTTAGGAAAATCTACCAAAGCTTTAACCATATCATTCAGCTATGTGTGTGTCAACTCAAATATAGGAACAGTTTGGTTTTCTTTTTGTTTAAAATGATGCTTACAAAAGCTGTATTGAAACGCCTATTGCTTGATCAGAATCTACAGTGACAGCTGTAAGAAGATAATAGACTAATAGAGTTAAGCTTTCCAAATAATGGCACAAAAAAGATTTATGGATTATCACAGTTTGGTGAAATTTTGGCAGTATTAGTCCTTTGTAGGAGACAGATGTATTTATATGAGCTAATGGCCAAATTTTTGCAGTTATCTAAACACGTAACTCCCATTTATAGAGTAAAAGCTTCTGAAATTCTGACCTTGAAAGACAAACTGGAAATTGTTGGTGTTCAGCTGTCAAGCTGTACTTCTAATATCAACCCCACAGTATTCTGTAGGATTATCAGGATGGAAGCCTTGTTTATTTTTGGTATTGTTAAATAACAATTTGTCTAATTACAATAGTAATTCAAATCTGTAAGTGTTAATTATTTGCAACAGATGCTTAATTTACTCATCTTTGTAATCTATCTGCATTAGCTAGACTCTTACTTTACATTAGTTGTTTTGACATTTCTACTGTAAAGCCTCTGCTTAAAAAGAACTTGTCTGAAAATGTTTTCACCCACCCTTGTTACAGGCAGAGAGCTTGGCTCCCATCAGGGAAAGTTAGTCCAATGAAGATACTATATTCCCACCTTGTCTCTCCAGCCAGCAATAAAGATGAATAAAATGAGGGGCAGAGGAGGAGGAATAAACATTTTGTGAAATTTAATGTTTAAGACTGCATTTGTTAGCATAAAGGAGAAACAGATTAACTCAGCCACATACTCTTAGTAAGAGAACAAAATCTTTACTGTTTCTTTGAAAGAATTGAAGAAAATTCAGAGACCCCTGTTTAAAGGGTGTTACCTTGGGGAGAAGCTTTTTTAAAAACACTAGGTAGCAGTTAAAAACCCAGGTGAGCAGTGTTCCAATAACTCACCATGTGTAACTTTGCTTGCTTCTTTACAGGTAGACTACAAAGCAGATGAGTGGCTCATGAAGAACATGGACCCTCTGAATGACAATGTGGCTACCCTTTTGCATCAGTCTTCTGACAAATTTGTTGCAGAGCTTTGGAAGGATGGTAAGAGAATATACAGTCACTAAGAGCAGATTTCACCATAATGTGAGATCTGATCTTGTTTGGATGAGGTTTCTTTTTTTATACTCTTGCCTGGACCATAGCTCAAAATAATAGCAGCTTTAAACAGCCAAAACTACAAGGAGAGAAAGCTGGTTTGTTCCCTGAATCCTGAATCCAGTCCCTTGCTCATACACCATCTCTCAATTTAGCTGCTTTCATTGCCATATAGTGACTGTTACTCAGGGTCCTATCTGAAAGTCTTTATTGGAATTAGTCAGTTTCAGACTTGCAGTGAAGAGTGGCATTTGATGCTACTTTTGGTGATAGTTTTGTTAAATAATGTTTGCATGAAAAAATCTTGTTGGGCTTTGTGTCTGTAATAGTGTGCTCCTGTATTGCCTTCAAGCAAATTGCAATAATCCTATTAAAACATTTTAATCAGTACTGTTCCCATGGACTTGACATTGCCATTTAGCTAATTATCTGCACAACAGATAGTGTCATTTGAGTGGGAGTTGTGAAATATAATTAGAGAAGCATAGTTAACTGGATAAACACTTTGCAAGAATTCCGGTTTTTTTTTGTTTTTTTTAAATAAATACTAGTGTGTATTACTCTACAGTTTCGTATTTGGGAACAATCCGTTTTGTGATACAGAAGACACCTGAGCTGTATGCTTGGTATTGAGTTTCCTGTTGAATTACAGGCTGAAGAACACTCAGTGTTTTGTGATTCAGCTACAGAGCATTTTTATGAAGTGTAGATATTACTCTGAAATCCGTTTTTCTTGAAAAAAATTTTTCCCTTTCATATAAATTTACTTTCCCTTAAAAACACACGTCTTAATATTCAAAATTTGAATCTAAGGATCACTGAAATGTGCATGAAATATGTGTTGCGTAATTGCTTTTGTAGCACAATTTGAAGTTTGCTTGCATTAAAATGTGTTCTGTGTACTAACTGAAGTGTCTTGTGTATCTGCTCTTCTGTCTTTCTGTTTTTGCTGTTTCTCTACCTTAGAGATTCAGAATATTCAGAGAGCATCTTTCTATGACAATATTACTGGTCTTCATGATGCACCAGGTGAATGTATATAAAACCATAGGTCTCCTAAAGGCAGGATTGTACCTACAGGAAAGCCATTTTTGCTTATAGGCTTGCACGATCCGTTCATTTCATGCTAAATTTAGAAACTTCCACAAGGCAAGTGACTTTGAGTGCATACCTGTTCAGTTGCTACTGCATACATATAGCATCGTATATCTTATGCACTACACTGAAACCTTTTAATCTGAAATGCTTCATTACTGCTTCCTAATTCTATTTAAGGTACCAAAGTGCTTCCCCAATAGAAACAATACTTTAATAGCTTCAGGTATTTTGAGCCACGTTTGGGCTTTTTAGTATTCTCATCTTTATTCACAGATCAACTTTTAAGAAAAATGCCGAAGCATTTTAACTCTTATGTGCTATTAAAAAAAGTAATTCAACATGTGAACATTTACGTAAGTGATACAAGTGCCAACTGGACATTGGATTGCAAGGGACTCATTTAAAACTCCTGTCAACTTGCTTTTACCTTATAGAGCTCTATAATACTGTTCGCTGCTCTTTTTCTACAAACTCTCCCTCAATTTCATGTGAGGAGTTGAATGAATATTTGCAGTTTGTTCTTATATAAAAACTACTTCCCACCCCCATTGTTTGTAAAAGTAAAAAAGCCAAAAGCAAACAATCCACCCCACTTACAATGGACACCCTTAAATGTACGTGTTGCTTTATATTACTTCTCATTATTTTCAATTTCCTAAAAGATGGATTGAGGTTCATTTTATATTGTTTTCCAAAGCAGCTTAAAGGTATTTCACTGGCCACCTGGCACTGTTTACCTGTGTTTTTAGAAAACAGTTTGAAGAACAGGGTGGTTTTTTTTATTTTTGTAGTTGCCAGGTATAGCTAGATTTATAACTTGGGTTTTAGCCCCACGGTTTTAATCTTCCAGTTATCATAAAGGTGCAGAATGCAAGTTTGTATGCTTAGTTGTTGCTGTTGTCTGTTTGTACACACTATCTTTCTGATATTTGAAAAACTGCTTTTTTCTAACATGCTTTACAGCATGGCTGAAGATATCTTTGAATTCTACTTCTGGTTTAGATTTATTTTCCATTTTCAGCTAAACATTTAGAACATAAGCCTATGAACACATTCGCTCACGTAGGAATCGTCCCATTAACTAGTGGAACAACTCAGTTGCTTAGCATTAAGCACATGGTTTAGTGATCAGTAAGATTTGGGCTCTAATTTCCATTTACTGTGTTCACTTATCACTGAGCTACACTTACTAAGTGGCAATCATAGTGTCCAAACTCATTATGCCATATACATTTGGATTCGGCTCTCAACTTCATCAGTAAAATGATGTAAATCGAACTTGCAGGAAGGGGAACACTATTCACCATGACCCACAGACCTTTTTCATAGTTGCTGCTTCTTCACAGTATAATCAGCTGAACAAGTTCACAATGTGGCCAGAACAGGCTAATGAAATGTTGGCATGCATAAACAGGAGTAGAGTTTATTTTACCTTTGCATTCTGCACTTATGTGATTGCAGCTGGATATTTTGTCCAGTTCTGGGGTCCACAGTTCCAGAAAGATGTCGATAAATTGGAAAGGGTTCAGAGAAGAACCATAAGAATGATTTAAACAATTAGAAAACATGCCTTAGAAAGAGGGATAGACTCAAGGACATCTCTGTATTTAGCTTACCAAAAGGAAGCATGACTTGATCCACAAGCACTGCATGGGGAATAAATATTTTGACATTGGGCTCTTCAGACTCTCAGTCAGAGGTCAGGGTGGTCTACAGACAGCTGGTCTGACGGTTTATAACATTAATTCAGTGGCTGGAAATTTAAAGCTGAACAATTTCAGCTTGCGAATAAGTCTTAAATAATAAAGTAACTAACCATTTTAACAACTTAGCAGTGATCATGATGAACTCTATCTAGCACTGTTATTTTTTTATTTTAATTCAAGATTTGAATGCTTTTTCAAAAGATCAGCTCTAGAAATTCTTTTGGGGAAGTTCTGTTTCAATTTGAAATATAAAATGCTGTCACTTTTATGAGAGCACTGTTTGAATGAATCTATTTAAAAAGAGACTTTGTAGGTCTTAACCCAAGTTGTAGCTGTTTGTTTCTACGTAAGTAACTTGGACTTAATGTTCATGAACAATATATACTGTGTAAGAGTTCGATAATAAGAAATTTCAGCTCTCAGCAATATGGTACTGAGCTGCCTTTTGTGGATGAGCAATTACAAATTAAAAGGGTATCATCTGGAGTTGGTTTGCTTTGAAAATTTAGCTTTAGTGTTACATTCAGACTTCAAGAAGAAAAAGCGATAGCGGTACCACGTAGAAAGTTAAGGTACTGAAACTGAATTTTTGAATTTCATTACTGAATTTTTGAATTTCATTAGAAGTCTGTTCTGATGCTTTCTTGCAGTTTAGTTCTTGTTCAGTTTTTATACTTTAAACCTCTTGCACTTCTGGCTGAGGAGCTCTGTATAGTTTGACATACAAATCTATTCAAACGATAAAGGCTTTGCAAAACTCCAGTACATTCATCTCCCCTTTCTTTCACTGAAAGCATATCCACATTTCAGCACCTAAAAAGAAATGTCTTTTCAAATAGTCTCTAGTATACATCAGGGCTTTTATTTAATTACATTAATCTGTGTAGAACAGATGTGTAATTCTCTTTAAGAATGTGCAGAGTCTGTGCAGTTCAGAGTTTCAAATTTTCAGCCTCCAATTATTTTGCCTTACAAGCTTTTTTTTCTCATCACTCATAATCTTCAGTTTCTGAGTAATTATCTTGCTCACCAGTCAAGAATTCACTTAAAATGGAGACATGGCTTTAATAGTGCATATAGAACTTCAGAATAAAGAGCTGGATGTTGTCAAAGCTACAGTTTTGTGCCATATATTAGTTTCTGGCTTTCAGTTCCTCTGCTTCTGCATAATGTCCCAAACACATGCTGTGACTGCCTTGTCTACTGGTGGCATCTTCTACCATTTGTTCCACCAAGCTTTTGCTGCTGCACTATTGCTCCTGTACACTGCATATCTTTATATCTGACTAATGTTAAGATCTGCTTAATTTTATTTTCTTGTCATTCCCAGTGGACCGCATTGTGGGCCTGGATCAAGTCACTGGTATGACAGAGACTGCTTTTGGCTCTGCATACAAGACCAAGAAGGGCATGTTTCGTACTGTTGGGCAACTGTATAAGGAATCGCTCACCAAACTGATGGCAACTCTCCGAAACACTAATCCCAACTTTGTTCGCTGCATCATTCCAAACCACGAGAAGAGGGTATGGACTGAGTACTAGTGTTGTACTCTTAGTGATTTTCTGTGTAAAAACTACTATCTGTGTTTCAAGTGGAGATCTCAAATGATGCTCACTGTATTCCTCCTTACAAAATGGGGAGAGAATGTAAGATACTCATAGAGGCAGAATGTTTTCTGTGTTCCATGTGTAGGTGAAGTCATGAAAAATTATAGTAACTGTCCTTCCTTCATGTGAGGTGAAAGTATAATAGTCTGTTTTATCTCCTTGTCCAGGCTGGAAAACTGGATCCACACCTGGTTTTAGATCAGCTTCGCTGTAATGGTGTCCTAGAAGGAATAAGGATTTGTCGACAGGGGTTTCCAAACAGGATAGTGTTCCAGGAGTTCAGACAGAGGTATTAGTATGAACAGCTTGGGTTTTTACGTACTTTTCTTTTTTCAGTTAAATCTTTAACTGGAAGGGTTAAAAAAAGCCCATCCTCTGCAAGAGACCTGGAGGTGGTTTGAGGCTAAAGTATTGGCTAGGATGTTTGTGATACTTCCTATTTTCCCTTCCTAACACCATTCATCTTTCTTTTGCTATCTCGGGGTCTCTTCCCACATGATTCCAAGCCATTCTCTGCACGGTTGCCCAAGATTCTAGACTTTCAAAAAGAACAGCAAAGACAGTTGTGGGTTTTTTTTTTCTCCCTTGAAACTACTTTAGAATTTGATTTTTATATTTAAAGTAAACCAGAGAAGTGTCACTCGGGTCTCACAGAGGGAAATATTTTCTTTCCTCATGTTTTTTTGAGTAGGAAGGTGAACAAGGGTAGTCACGGTTTTGTGACTGTCTGGTGTTTATTTAGCACTGTTGCATGTGAGTGCAAAGACCCTTTGCTTTAGTAGGTATTAATATATTAAGTAGGCTTTTGTTACTGATTATATTTGAGAAACAGCTGCCTTTTCCAAAACTGACTTGGACATTTTGGTACTTAAGCTACTTTTGAAAATGGAACTTTGACTTTTCAGCTGTTCTCTCTCCTTCCCTGCAACATAACACTTAAAAAAAAGACAAAACAACCTTCCCTTTGGTGTAGCTTTCTTTTTCAGTGTTTTTTAAAAATGTCCTAAATGGATCATTTGAAACTCTGTCTAGAGAAACACTTTTTAAAGTCATCCTCCATTCCCCTTCCCCAGTGGTTTGAGTAGTCAGAGCTTCCTAGGGTAAATATCCTGTTTTGGCCTTTCGTCACCTTGGGGGAGGGGGGAAGGAAAATCAGTGCCAATTTGCTAGTATGTTTGTTTTTGTGCCGGGCTAGTGCATTACTGCATCCAGTATGCTTTGTTCTTTACTTGGTGTGCAGGTATGAGATCCTTACTCCTAATGCAATTCCTAAGGGTTTTATGGATGGCAAGCAGGCTTGTGAACGAATGGTAAGCATTTAGTAATATTTAAATGTAAATCATTTAGCGTTGGCAGCCACAGGTATGTTTTGTGCTCTCCTTGGTAACTAAATGATTTGCTTCCCACTTAGATCAGAGCACTGGAGCTGGACCCCAACTTGTACAGAATTGGACAGAGTAAGATCTTTTTTCGAGCTGGCGTCTTGGCACATTTAGAAGAAGAACGGGATCTGAAGATCACAGATATCATTATCTTTTTCCAGGCTGTCTGCAGAGGATACCTGGCCAGAAAGTGAGTGAGTGGACAACTTCAGTGACTATCTTGTAACTTCAATAAAGTCGAAACTTAATTCTTTTAAAATTCTCATCCATCCATAATTATAAGGGCACTTGGCTTAATCCAAAGATTCTGGTATATTGTATGATCTGCAGTAGTTTTGTTAGCTTTGACAAGCTGGTCAAATAATGTCTATTGACAATCTTGCAAGCCTGTTGTTTACCATAGTTGTATAGGTCAGGAAGAATGTCCTGCCAAAAGGTGCTGGCCTACCTTTCTGCCTGCATCATGATGCAAGTTTTATTTATTCATTTATTTACTTGGGCGTAAGTATCTTGCTAAAGCTAAGCCTGTTGGAGATGTACTGATGGCTTTAAAATGCAATTATTTTTATTAATAATCTCATAGGGGACAGTGAAAACTCTCCTGCCCTACCAGTATGTCTCAAACCTAACCTGTAGGGCCACCTCTAAGTGTCTAGGGAGAATTCAGTCTGAGGCTGTTTGTGGGACTTTTAGCACAAAGGGTCACCTGTCAAAGGCTGTAATGTGAATGCTGGGTTTTAGCTTGATCCTTTAGGTGAGGAATGATCACTCCTCCTGTTCCTCATGAATAAGGTTAGTCACTGACATTTAAATGTGTCCTCACTGTGGTTTAACATGGTTCCAGAATGAATCACTGAACTAGAAATACAAATATATTTTGTTTGTTGAGTGTGGAAAATGTTTTGTGTTTCTGCTTTTAGGGCCTTCGCAAAGAAACAGCAGCAATTAAGTGCACTGAAAGTCCTGCAGAGGAATTGTGCAGCGTATCTAAAATTAAGGCACTGGCAGTGGTGGAGAGTCTTCACAAAGGTTGGCTGATTTCTATCCCTTTTTATTAACCTTGTGTTCAATTAGTGGCGTACTGTGCTTTACATTTTCTACCATAGACACAACTCACTTTCTGTTTCCATTGCAGGTGAAGCCTCTTCTGCAGGTTACTCGACAGGAGGAAGAACTTCAGGCCAAGGATGAGGAGCTGCTGAAGGTGAAGGAAAAACAGACAAAAGTAGAGGCAGAACTTGAGGAAATGGAGAGGAAACATCAACAGGTTTGTTGTGCTAAAGATTAGCCTTTAATGGCCAGGTACTGACTTAGATTTTTGTGCGAAGAGCTTCTTCTGACATCAGTGGGAGCTCTGTGAACAGAGGGCATTATACAGCAAGTGGAATGTCAGACAAGACCACTTGTTGATTTCACTTATTTACCTGTGGACCCAAACCTGACACATCATCCTGGTCCAAAGCAGAGCAGTAGGTACTTTACAGTCTTTTCTTTAAAGAACACAGACAGATACGGTGACAGTAACATTAAGCGTTTGAGGGGAATAACTGCATGTAGGCATATGTAGCACTTCATTAGGCTAAATCTCCACTGCAGCAACTTTGAGTAAAGGGACTTGGAAGGAGCGTGGGCACTTCCAAGTACCCGTGGCTACATGCAAGCCAGCACTTTGAAGTTGCCACAGGAGATTTTGCCGAATGAAGTGCTACATATGCACCACAGCACTTTATTAGTAATCTCCTAACACTCTAATTACCATGCCCACCCCCCCCCCCCAAAATTTGGGGGCTAGTCTAGACACAACTGTAGTGAGTTAAAATTCAGAGTAAAGTAAAATAGGTTGGTTGGATTATCTTCGTTAGATCACTTTTTCCTGATAGACCAGATATAGCCTCGTCAAAGGGGAGTGCATTGGGAAACTCCTTCACATGAATAACTAAAAATGGAACTGGACAAAGGTTTAAAAAAAAACCCTCTAGTAGACAGTCCAGTGCTGTGAGGCAGAGGGTGGACCAGATTAGAACAGGTCTTATGCTTTTTAACTTCTGTGAGTTACTGGAAAAGAGAAGATGTTAGTTTTCAGTGTCAGTAATTTTATCACGTCTATAACCTCATGAAGTGCTTTAGCAAGGTAACTGGAGGTGAGCTCAAGGCTTTACTCTTCTGTAATGTTTGCAGATTTTAGAAGAAAAGAACATTCTAGCAGAGCAGCTGCAAGCAGAGACAGAGCTGTTTGCTGAAGCTGAGGAGATGAGAGCCCGTCTGGCTGCCAAGAAACAAGAGTTGGAAGAAATTCTGCATGATCTTGAATCTAGGGTTGAGGAGGAAGAGGAAAGGAATCAAGTCTTGCAAAATGAAAAGAAAAAAATGCAAGCACATATTCAGGTAATCATCTCAGTAACAACAATTTGAAGGACATATGATCAGAATACTAAAGTAATGAGGCCTATGTTGTCACCTCCAATAACCACCTGGAGCAAATGAAAGAAATGGAGACGTTTGCTCCTTTAGCGCAAAGGTAGGGGAATGAAAAGCAATCTCCTACATCTTGTTTCTATCTTGTACAAATTCTGTAGTCTTCACAGATATGAATACTTGGTAATTGTTTCAAGAAGGATGATGTTGAAAGCATGGATTTTCCCTGGGTACATGTATGCAGACTCAGAATAAAAAGGCTCTGTTGGTAGTTGCACCCAGTGCAGATGTAAAATCAATGGCAGTATTCCTCTTGAGGGAGCTTTTAATACCGTTTAAATGGGAGTGGGGGTTGGGAACGAAGATCCATAGGAGTTCTTCAGGTATGGAAGTGAGATGTTTGTGTGCTTTGGTAAGACCTGGTAAGTAGCATTCTCTGTGATCCCAAACAAACATGAAAGACGCTCTCTTGTCTGCTCCAAGTTCCTCAGACTTTCTTTTGTATGCTTATGGATGCATTTTGGTGTGGTTTGTCTTGTGTATCAGACTTGAGTTGAGGAGGGCTTTCAGAAGAAGCCTCGGGCTTAAAGGAACAGGCAGCTGTCTGAAGATCAGGAAGTGCCCAGGAAAATCTTTCACATTCATCGTTAAGAACTCGGGCAGTTTGCCTAACTTTCATGCAAGAAACTGATGGGGGAAAACTATAAATGAATGGGAAAAATATGTAATGGTGCCGTAACTGCAACTGAAGTGTTAAAAAGTATAATTAATATTAACTTACTTGTATGTATGTCTAGATGTCACTGACCATCTTAGGCATCTAGATCCTTTGAGGTCCAGCAGGCTCTTTTCACTGCATCCCTTTACTCCTCTTCCTTTATCTTTTTACGTATCCTCTTCTCGCTTGCTACACCTGTATTTAAATATCTGGCATTTCTTCTGGGTCCCACTGTCACGTTTTATGTGCTTGCTTATGTGCATCACTCTCTGGGGAAACTTTGATGTAAATACAGGCTGATATAAATGGGGCTGTAAAAGGAAATTAAATGAGTTTTTAAAGGGAAAAAAAGTGCAATTTTATGGCTGCCATTTCGTAGTCCAAATGACTTGCATTCCTTCTGGGAGCCATGTACTCTGCTGCATGGAGTGTGCAGCTATTAAAGTTAATAAACCATATAGCAGTACAAAATGTGTGCAGCATGGCTGTGTTGTCTGCTTTGGAAAGCATATACTTGAACTGAGATTTATAAGCACAACTTTGCATTTGCATAGTGCATCAGATCATGGCTGGGTAGTATTAAGTTGCCTTATACTAGGTTAACACTCCTACAGTTGATGCCTCTTTTCGTTGTTTGTGCTCTATTCTGGGGACTGAGGGGTCCTCTTCAGAAATATAGCAAGGAGTGATGTGGTTCCATTGATTTTTAGAACAAATGCGATATAAGGAGAATGTGGTTCAATTGTCCTTGCTTTCTTAGGACCTAGAAGAGCAACTTGATGAAGAAGAAGGAGCTCGACAGAAGTTGCAGCTTGAAAAGGTAACAGCTGAAGCTAAAATTAAGAAGATGGAAGAAGAGATCCTACTTCTAGAGGACCAAAATTCCAAGTTCTTGAAGGTGAGAAACCTATATGTGATGTAAATAAAACCTCTCATGTTAGAAGAAGATATGTCAGGTGGCATGTTTAGTGGACGCTTCAAACTTTCTAATAGCATCAACATGGCTTTTCTATGTGCAGGTTGAACCTGTCTAATGCGGAACACTCTAGCAACTTCCATAATCCAGCATGATTTTAGTTAGCCAGACAACCACTTACCATGGGTGTGACCAAGTTTCCCATGTTCCCATAAAGTTTGTTTACAGCCACCAGTTCTGACTTTCAGTGTTCTGTGCTGTTACTTAGCTGTAATTTACCTGTAATTGTCTTCTAAGAGCCCAGCAAGCAGTGGAAGTGTTGGTGATGTGTGAGACGACATTGACCTCCCGTGGTCTGGCACATTCTCTTGTTCGGCACCAGTCAGGTCCCAAGGGTGCCGGGCTGGAGGAGTTCAACCTGAATTCTCAATCCTTCAAAGACTGCCTTGTACTGTGATCTTACTGGGGTGTAGCGGTGGGGTGGGGAGCATGGAAAAGGTCCTTCTGGCTTCCTACAGACTAGATATAAAACAGTTTTTAGTAGGAATCTTTGGGTGTGTTTTTCATACTTACCTCAAACCACCAATTGCTGTTTAAAATGAAAGCTTTTGTTGCTTGGTACTAGTCAAACTGATCAGTAATGTTAACTTTCAGCCATTTGAAATAAAGCTTTGACCTAAGATACAAAATTTCTATATAGATTCCTATATTCACTCGTTTGTGTTGCCTCAGGGCATTTATACTCTAAACAGTAAATCCTTTCATGAACTAGGAAAAGAAACTAATGGAGGATAGAATTGCTGAGTGCACCTCTCAGCTGGCCGAGGAAGAAGAAAAGGCCAAAAACTTGGCCAAACTCAAGAACAAACAGGAAATGATGATCACAGATTTGGAAGGTAAGAGATCTTCTTAAATATGATTTCTAACAACTTGGAATGTATGATACAGTGTAATGGGTCACTTAAAGTAAATATGAATAGAGTAGAACCCCTGTTTTTATGAACTCCATAGGGATTGAGAAGTTCATAAAATTGAACATCTCCTAATTAGAGTGGATGTAGTGCTTAAGTTGCAGCAAGGCATACTTCAACTATTTTTGCCTTGCAAGCCACACGCATTGAATTGCAGGGTACTGAGGGCATTGAAATGGGAATGAATGTTAACTTGTTCTTCCACAGTATCACTTTCTTAATGCTTTTTGTCTTCCCAGTGGAAAATGGTGGTTGTGTAACTGGGTTGTTCAAAAGATTAGTGTTTGCAAAATTTAAAATGCTAAATTTTACTAGGGCCTCAAATATCAGAGGGGTAGCTATGTTAGTCTGGATCTGCAAAAGCAACGAGGGGTCCTGTGGCACCTTATAGACTAACAAACGTATGAGCATAAGCGTTCATAGGCAAAGACCCACTTTGTCAGATGCAGGTAGTGGAAATTTGCAGAGGCAGGTATAAATAGGCAGGCCAGAGCAAGGCTGGAGATAACAAGGTTAACTCAGTCGGGGAGGGTCAGTCCTTGCCCACAGACAACCTGCCAACCTGAAGCAAATTCTCACCAGCAACTCTACACCACACCACAGCAACTCTAACTCAGGAACCTACCCATGCAACAAACCTCAGTGCCAGTTCTGCCCACATATCTACACCAGCAACACCATCACAGGACCTAACCAGGTCAGTCACACCATCACAGGTTCCTTCAGCTGCACATCTACCAATGTAATATATGCCATCATGTGCCAGCAGTGCCCCTCTGCTATATACATTGGACAAACTGGACAGTCCCTACGGAAAAGAATAAATGCACACAAGTCAGATATCAGAAATGGCAATGTACAAAAGCCTGTAGGAGAGCACCTCAATCTCCCAGGACACACAGTAACAGATTTAAAAGTAGCCATCCTACAGCAAAAAAATTTTAAAGCTAGACTCCAAAGAGAAGCTACTGAGCTGCATTTCATCTGCAAATTTGATACCCTCAGCTCAGGATTAAACAAAGACTGTGAATGGCTAGCTAAATACAAAAACAGGTTCTCCTCTCTTGGTGTTCACACCTCCAGATCAACTGTTGGTGGTAGGCCTCACACTCCCCGACTGAGTTAACCTCATTATCTTCAGCCTTGCTCTGGCCTGCCTATTTACACCCGTCTCTGCAAATTTCCATTACCTGCATCTGGCGAAGTGAGTCTTTGCCCACGAAAGCTTATGCTCATACATTTCTGTTAGTCTATAAGGTGCCACAGGACCCCTCGTTGCTTTTTTAGGGTCTTCAGTATGACACATCAGAGGATTCAAAATGTGCATCTTTTGTGAGGACATGGATACCTCAGCAGCTGCTGCTTGTTATCCATGCAGCCCTTCTTTAGCTATCTGTTCCACTTGTATCAGGCTTTTTGTACTTTGCCATAGCATTTGGCCACACATTTGTGGTATCACTTGTTCACACCAGCCTATCACTGTTATTTTTGGAAACCCATTTAGTTTACAAACACTTCTTTAAAAATTCAAGGCACTAGGTGCATCCTTTTCATAACAAAACAAAAGATGCCTGCCCTTTCCATATGGTAAGTGCAATTTCATATAAGATCAAAATGATGTTTTTCTAAAATAATTTTTCTAGGCCAGTTGTAATTATTTTGGCTAATAGAAATCAATCATGAATAACCAATTCTCAATAACTTTGGCTTGTTCTGAAGCTCTGTTTATTTAAATGGTTCACTTTTTGCTCTCGATGCTTATTTTATATCATGCTTTTATAAGAGAGACTATAAATAAGTCTTCTAAGCAGGGACTTGCCAGGTCAACTTCATGTAATCTACTCTTAGATTTGATTTATACAAAATGGCTTTTGGCTGTAAAATGTCTGGTTATTATCCAGTTCCATCTTGGCACTTAATTAATGTTGTGCAAAATTTCAAGTCTGTGTTGCTCTATACACCCAAATTTGGAAATAATTTCTCATTTTCTAACTGCCCATACATATTTTACGACTGACATGGTTATGGCGGGGATTGCAATATTTAAATCTTCTCCAGTTGGGCAAAAATAGAACTTATGTGACTACCAGCTGACTTTGTACCAGTTTGGAGGTATTTGGAGGCCCTAGTACAGACATACAGGGACTAGTTACTTACTGGAAAAGCATGCTTTTGTAAACGTGAGTAAATTGGCTTTGGACGTTGCTGATTTTCCCCAATGAACTTGGGCACTGTGAGAACCATGCTTATAGTGGAGAGCTGAAGTTGATATGCAGTATGCACTCTTGTCTCCCTTGCCTAAAGAAAATATAGCTATAGCCTCAAATAGCTTCTGTAAATAGCTGATAGTCTTTATTAGCAACAAGAAGTCCTGTGGCACCTTACAGACTAATGGATATTTTGGAGCATAAGCTTTCATGGGCAAAGACCCACTTCATCAGATGCAAGGCAAAATCATCTTGGTTGGAGAGTCTTCAAGGCTCAGTCTGATCCTACAGTTTCACCTAGCATCTCTAAAAGCACTCTTATTAGTCCTGGTTCTGTGTTGTCCTGCTGCTATTGCTTCTGTGGGCAGAATGGCACTCTGGGTGCAGGGAAGTGTGGGAGGATTAAAAATTTCAGATTTTATATGTGCCCTTTGCAAAGGCTCCCTTTGAAACCCACTGGGAGGAGACCTGTTTTTGCATTGAGTGCCAAGCAATCTGTATATAGTTCTTCCTGCAGTGCTGAAGGACTAGTACCACCTGGGAGAAAGCCATCGCATTATAAGACCAGAGTAGGCTGCAAATCCTGATCGATGCCACAAGCTACATAATGTGGGGAACACTCAGATTCCAATTAGCTCAGGATGGATCCAAGGGAAAGGCACTTCTTGCAAATGTAGTCAGAGAAACCTTTGCAAGACATTGAGTTCATGTATTCAGACCAAGCTGGAGGCAAGCAAGGTACAAGATTCTGAGTCTTTTCACCTGTTAGGAATTTGTGTGTTATACCAAGTGAGGAACTGGTCAAGCCATAGAAAACGCAGCATTATCAGTTCTGCACCATATAACGAAAGCCCCACTTTACATACAAGTCCCCTTGGTTTCAGAGGTCTAGTGTAGTAGGACAAGATGTCTGCACAAGAACTGGCTTAACCTGCCTGTATTGCAGATCTTAACAGGGTTCAATATTGCATCTATGACCTAGAACATCAAAAATCTTTCTGCCTGTTTTGTGACAGAACACTTTTAAGGAGATACAATTCTTAAAGATTGCAGAGACCACATTGCACTTTTGCAAAATCACCTTCTTTGCCTGTTACTGGGGTTGTTCCTTTTTCAAAACATGGTTCAGGGCAAGAAAAACTAACTAGAAGAGCAAACATCCTAGTTAACGCCTCTTGGAGAAAATTTAGATTGGCTCTTGTTCCTTAAAGGATCAGACTTTAAAGGGTTTTGTGGATGGGACAATAATTGATTCAGCCCTGCTAGTGTAGTTTCTGTGGTAAAATTTTCAAAAGTGATTGTCGCTCTGAAGTGCCATAGATGTTAAGAAATCAGAGAGTTTTCACAAACTGTCAGTAGTAGTTTTTATTCTCCAGGACTGCTTTAGCCTACTCTTCCTAAAACAAAACATACCATCTTTTGACCTCCTGTCATCAGCTGACCTTCATTTTAGGTGCATTTTATTGATCACCTCTTCCAGCAGGGAAGTGGAAATTTCAGTGTCGTTGCATCAGACCCTGTTTCTGGTTTTCCTTTTGTTATGAGGTTGAGAAGGAAGGAAAAAGGACTTGCTTTCTTTTTAAATTGTAGCCCTTCTCTGCTTCTGTCTTCCAGCTACAGCCTGGGAAAGAAAAGCTGTGGCATAACTTGGATTTCAGAAGGACTTTGAAACACTATTTGTGAGGAACAAAGCCACTTGGGATGTACACCCTATTCATTGTGTTCAAGGGACCTTAAAACATGCATGGCAAAATGCATCAAAGCTTTCATTCAGGAAACAGAGAATACCAGAGACTGCTTGCTACCTCTGCATAGCAGCCTTATTTTGAAATAAGCTATTTTGCAATGGGGCTGCTACACACAAAAATGAATTTCAAAATTACACTTAGCAATTTCAAAATTCATAGGCTGCACATATAGCGCCTATTTTGAAATAAGAGCTGTTCTGTGTCTTAAGACGTATTTTGAAATAGGCACTATTCCTCCTGCAGAGGAGTCTACCACTTTTGACATAATGCACTCACTATTTTGAAATAGCAGGTGCATGGTGTAGCCAACAGCAAAGTTATTTTGAAATAACAGCTGTTATCTCGAAATAACTTGGCTGTATGGCTGTTGTCCTAGCATCAAAGCCCGCTGCAATCCCACTATTGTCAGTAGAAAGGGAAGAAGCATTAGCAGAGGCTAAGCCTTGTGTATGTATCAGTCCCCATAAAGTCGTTAAATATGCAGGCTTTAGCTTCTGACTCTTGGAATGTACTTCCCTCAGGGTGCTTTATCTGGAAATAGGAAAAAAGGGAGAAAATTGCTCCCTTGCCCATCTCCAACAGATGATTCATTTCTAGGGCCCTGTACACTTCTGTCCCTAAAGTGTTTTGGTGAATACTGTGGTTAGAGACCAGTCTGTCTGTTTTAGTAGACGTACTTACCTGAAACTTGACAGGTGCCGCTAAGCAAGGGCAACTTGGAAACTGGATTGAATTTACTTAAACCCTTGTGGTTGGAGTGGAGCGTCTTGAGATAAAATGTCTAGCTGACTCCAGGAGTACCCCAGGTGTTGTCCTTCAGTCTCAGTAGATCTTCTCCACATTGTCCAAAGTCGTCCTCTTTTATGTTTTCCTTGCGGGTTCCATTTGAGAGCTTGATGGACTATGCTGGATGATGGCATAGCTAAAATTACATATCAGCAGTCGACCTCTATGCCTAGTATAGGCATAACCTTAGACTACAGAAGAGAAGATTGAAAGGGGATTTGATAGCAGCCTTCAACTACTGAAGGGGGGTTACAAAGAGGATGGAGAGAGGCTGTTGTCAGTGGTGACAGAGGAGCAGCATGGGTCTCAAGATGCAGTGGGGGAGGTGTAGGTTGGATATTGGGGGGAAAAGCTATTTCATTATGAGGGTGGTGAAGCATTGGAATAGGTTACCTAGGGAGGTGGTGGAATCTTCATCCCTAGAGGTTTGAAGTCCTGACTTGACAAAGCCTTGTTTGGGGTTGGTCTTGATTTGAGCAAGGGTTGGGTTTGACCTTCTGAGGTCTCTCTGGATTCTGATTGTTCCAGAAAAAAGAAGAGAAACCTAAGTGGTCTGTTTTCTTGTGCTAGTTATGTAAAGCAGACTCCTTTTTTTTTTTTTTTTGGGGGGGGGCAGGGAGATTAAAGCAATCCACCTAGTGATACTTTTTATCATTCAGTTGTCCCCAGCCAATAAAAATGCTAGCTGAAGGAGTTTTGCCATGTTTTTATACAATGCACTGAAAAAGTTCTTCTGAATGTTTTCTCATCTTTCTGAAGAACGTTTGAAAAAAGAAGAGAAAACCCGTCAAGAACTGGAAAAAGCTAAAAGAAAACTTGATGGAGAAACAACAGACCTACAGGACCAAATAGCTGAGCTGCAAGCACAGATTGAAGAGCTAAAGATCCAACTAGCTAAGAAAGAAGAGGAGTTGCAGGCTGCTCTTGCCAGGTTAGAGACTGGTGGAATTTGTGGTCAGAGTCACTCAATGGGATTTTATTTCAGATTTACCTTTAATCCGCTTGCAAGATTATATTGACTAGATTTGTATACAGGTGAAGCAATTAATAGCCCCATTTGCTGTTTTTTGTTTTGAGACTGCTGTAGTTTCCTGTCTAAGTTGCTCCTGTATTATGGAAAAACTGTAAAGCCAAGGAAGTGTATTAAAGGCTTTGAGATTAGTTCTTATTTACACCAAAGGTATGTCTACACAGCTTGCAGCAGTGAGCCCTCCATCCTGGACTAACAGACTTGGGGTTGTGGGGCTGACAGGTGTGCTGTCATGGGTTGTGTAGACATACCACAAGGCACCTCTAGACTGCCAGAAAAGTGTAAATTGTGCCTCGGCATAAATGAGAATCTGGCCTTATCAGTCTGGGTTTTTAACTACAGACTGCAAAAAGGAAGATGTTTTGTGTTTGTATGATGGGTTACTCTTTGCAGAGTAATGCTGCCTTTAACTTTCCAACCCACTTCACTTTAAAACAATTGCAGTTGTCATATTACAATTCAGCATCAAGAGAGCAAAACCACATAATTTGGTTGGTGGCTTTGCGATTCCTTAGGAAAGGTTCATGAATTTGCATTTTCTTTCTGACACCAACCCACGTGAAATTCAGTGCTATAAGTTATTGGGCTGGGAGTGTGCATGTTTGTGTGTGATGTTGGCAAACCTTGATTCTGAGATGGCTGACCATATTTTAAACTTAATCTCTGGTTATTGATACGGTTTGGTAGCATCAAAATGTACTAAACTACTTGTTTTACACCAGACAGTCCCTTGTTAAAGCAATTGATCTACTTGATCGTTTCTCAATTTTCTATTCAGTTGCCTGTGTTCTTCAGCATGGCAGAAGAGCTGATAATGAAACCGCTCTCTCAACTTCCAGGCTGTCGTGGCTTTAAAATCAACACTGCTGGTTCTCCCCACTGAAGACGCTATTTAAATTAATCTCATTGCTTTGCTGAGGTTTCTTACCAAGAATTCACAATTTACACTGTTAAAAAAAAAAAAAAATTCATTGTGTAATGTAGACACGACTGCAAAAGTCAGTAATATTTTCATGACTCATAATTCAGAAGTCTTAGTATATGGAGGAGCTATGAATTTAGGGAGGAATTTACTATAGGAGAATTGGAAGACTTGGAGGTATAACCTCTTAACAGAGTACTTGTCTCAATATGGTTAAAAATATATGTTTAAAGGCATCTTTTGATTGTTGAGGATGGTATAAGTGAAATCTGTTTGGTCTAACAACTCAAATTCCATTATAAGAACTGAGAGTGGGTGAGTCCTTATTCCATCTTCTTTAATAATGGATCTTACTCTTGTCCATGCCTTATCTTGTACTCATATTTAACAGAGGTGATGAAGAAGTAGTTCAGAAAAACAATGCACTGAAACTTATACGAGAGCTGCAAGCTCAGATTGCAGAACTCCAGGAGGACCTTGAGTCTGAGAAGGCGTCACGCAACAAGGCTGAGAAGCAGAAACGAGACCTCAGTGAGGAGTTGGAGGCACTGAAGACTGAGCTGGAAGACACCTTGGATACCACTGCAGCACAGCAAGAACTGAGGTGAGGGGACAGGCGTGTTTAAGATGAGACTAAAGGAGGTTTAGATTAAAGAGAGAAAAGTTGCTTCATAAAGATGTTTCATGAAACTTTAGCTTGAAGCTAGTTTCAGTGAAGATTTTTGGCTTTAATATTTTTCCCCGGATAACTCTTTCTAGCTGACAACTGCCAGGTGTTTTACCAAAACTGACAAGCGCCCTTTGAAGAAGGAAAATGTTCATTTTGAAATAATACAGATGGGGAAACTGAAAGGTGAAGTAACTTGCCAAGATCCTATGGGGTCTGGTAGAGCCGCAAATGAAATCCAAGTCTATCAACTCCAGATTGCTAATTGTGAAACCATTCCTCCTTTTGCCTGTGTCGTTGCTCTCCTGCTCCCTGCACCAGCAAGAGACTTAAGTTCGTAAAGAAAATTTGCTGAAATGAGCAATAAAACAGACTTTAAAATATTGAGCTCTAATAATCTGCAATAAACATCAGAGTTATGAACACTACAGGCCTCATTTGGAACTAGAAGTACACATGAGGCAGCAGTAGAGACAAACAATTACAGTCCTGTGTTTACTGTAAATTACTTTTAAAAAAAGGAAAGCAGCATGTTTCTTCTCTGTAGTAAAGTTTCGAGTCTGTCTTTTGAAATAATAGTAGCATTTTGTTCAGAGTTAGTCAGCTTCCATTCATAACAGGTTTGTAACTGTGAGATTTTACAGTATTATGCTTTCTCCAGGACAAAGCGTGAACAGGAAGTGGCTGAACTGAAGAAAGCTATTGAAGAAGAAACCAAGAATCATGAAGCTCAAATACAGGAAATCAGACAAAGACATGCTACTGCCCTGGAGGAGCTCTCTGAACAGCTTGAACAGGCCAAAAGGGTGAGAGCTGAAACGTTCTTGCTTTGGGCTTTTTATTCATTTCTGTCAAATAGCACCACCAGTCTTTATCCCTTTGGCTTAATGAGCAAGAATGAGACAGTGTTTGCTGACTGGATATATCTGTTATAAGATTACCAGGAAGGTAGAACTCTAACTCAAATACCAATCTGTTACTGTCATACATTCTCAGGATCCATCTGAAATCTCCCTGAGAAACTTGGAAGCAGTGCATCTAGAGATAACGTATTGTACCAGGTAGTGTGAGCTTCTTACTTGGTACCGCAGTCTCCTAGCTCGTTTGATGAGAAGAACTTCTCAGAATGTGTAGACTGACAAATTTTTCCAGAGAAACTGATGGCAATTTGGGGCTTATAGGGGAAAAAATCGAATTTGGGTAAATTGTGGTCCTGTGGTTGCTTCTGTGTGCAGTTCTGATAATATACTTGAGTTGAAACACAAATGCCCCCTGTATTCTAGTTCTAGCTTTCTTATTACACGCTGCCAAATTGTGCACTGGCGGTGTGATTTTTGGAGACCAATATGACAATATTTTGCAGTACCTTAATTTGTTGTTGAATTAGGTTAAGTATTTCCAGATTATTATATTAAAAATGCAAATATTTGATTGTAACTACTTTATGGAGAAGGCATGGCTAATGCAAAAGCTTAGGATGCATTATGTACTGCAAGTGGCTGAAACAATGGGTTAGATCGGGGTGAACACACTTTTTTTTTTTTATATCTGGCTCCACATTTTGTCCCTGCAGTTAGCAGGGCCCCCACTCCCAACCTGTCTAGTGTAATCCAAACCGATGGAAATTTCAGTTATGTTCATATGAAAAACCCGTTTCAGCACGTGTAAGAAAATAAGTTTGTAGAATGTAAAAACTTCAGATGGTGTATAAATGTGAATACACATACATAAAAACAGTAAAATATTTCAACATTTTTAATGAGGTGGATGAGCTTGAGACCGAGCAGTCAGTCGTGCTGTGCATACCCCTCACTTTGCTCATCCCTGGGCTAGACAGTTAGGTGGTTTCCTCAGAAATACTAGAGTTGGGGAATGCAGATGACCTACCTCTGCATCCATTCTTTGGAAGCTAAAGGAGTGGCGCGCTCAGCCATGAGAGTGCTGGTTCTTAGCTGAAGCTGTGTGGAACTTTTGTGATGCCAGAAAACCCTGCATAGGGTTTGATGGACAAAACCAACCAGAGTCCTTGCTGGAGTGAGGGGATGGTCTCTGGTAATCTTCTTAGTGTGCAAGTAGATTCTTTTATTGATGTCGTATGTTTGTTTGTTCTGTAATGCTTTCTCGAGAATAAGTGAGTTTGCTTAGAAGAGCTGTGGGGTAGCTTAACTGGTAATTACAGTGAGAAGCAAACCAAAACTGCCTAAGCAGTCTGTCTTTGCTGGGGATATCACAGTATATTTGGGGAACTGTTCTGCCTGGAAATCCCTGGTCAGAAGGGGCAGGGACTTGGCTTTCCAGCCAAGAGGTGTAACAGCTAGGAGCTGTAAGTGTGGACCAGGTGCCATTGCTGGGTCATACATAGTCACAGGTCAAGATAACTGTATCTGTTTCTTACACTAGCTGTCACCATAGCAGCCAGCATGAGGATTCATTTTTATTTATTACATTTGCTTAGCGATGTCCCATAGTAGCAGCTACAGCGTCTTGTTCAAAAGTGAAATTGTTCCAAATGCTGACATGTGTAGTATGCTGAAGTCTGTTTATCTACAGTCTGTAAAATTCACTAATGCCTTTGCAAATAATTAACATGACTGCATTTTCTCTGTTAAACATAAGGAATATTGCAGCAATTTCTCTTTGGAATGGAATGGGAGTGTTCTTGCTAGTGGGAGCTACAACATTGAGTAAGGCTATTAGAGATGTAGCTCATCCATCTGAGCAACTTTAATGCTCGATATGCTTATGCAAGACTTACGCACCTTGTTAATTGAAAACTGTTTTTGCATAAACAAATATGAAGGATGGGAAAACACCTGCAGTCTTACCTAAGGGTCCTGCACTGATGTACGAAGTTGCCATTTTTTCACGTACAGCCGTTGCTCTGACTGGGCCACTTGAGAGTTTAAAAATGTTTGTTTTCTGAGGTCAGATGTCTTTCAGGAAAGCACCTGATGGAGAATTATATGAAGTGCTATAATTAATGGTGCACTTTTATTTTATTTTATCTTAGTTTAAAGCAAATCTTGAAAAGAACAAGCAAGGCCTAGAGACTGACAACAAAGAGCTAGCCTGTGAGGTGAAGGTGTTGCAGCAGGTCAAAGCAGAGTCTGAGCACAAGAGGAAGAAGCTAGATGCTCAGGTACAGGAACTGCATGCCAAAGTGTCAGAAGGAGAGAGGATGAGGGCAGAGTTGGCAGAAAAAGCAAACAAACTACAGGTAAGATTGAAGTTGGTGCCTTCTCTGGCATATGCTTACAATCACAAAACCCTGCCCTTTCATTGGAAAATGAACAGGGAATTAAAAACATTAAGCTGACTGAGGTGTGCGAATGGTGTACAGTCAGTGTGCAACCCGCATCTACAAACTCTTAAAATGATCCTGTGTAGTCCCAGGTGCCGTTAGCATAATCAGCAAGAATTGTTGGGCATCCTAAGATTTGTGACCCCTCTCATTCATAACATCCACTCCTATTCCTGTTTTGTGGCTCTGCTGAGAGGGTTTCGTTAACGTAAAAGAGGGAGCCTGTCAGACCTATTAGCAGAACCTGTGAAAGAGCCATTCGAGTGGTACCGAAGCCATTTGCCAACCTCTGTCAGTTTCTCAATTCTCTACAGGAACTTTAGTTTGAAATTTGTTTTAAAATTGTTCATTAGTTTATTTGCTGAAGATCTATAAAATCACATCTCTAAAAAATTATCTCCCCTCCCCTGGCTGCTATTGGGCACAGGGGAATCATTTTAATAATATGTCATAGGACCCCAAAAATCCAAAGCAGAAGTCTCTGTCCTGAGACTACCCAGCTGCCAAGTTTTCAAGTCTGGCTGAACAGGTGTGCAATAGTACACTCAACATATACCTGTGGGCCCTTTAGTGCAGGTGAGATCAGGGCAGCTCTGTGTACTGCCACTGCTCCCAGCGCTGGCTCCACAGATCCCATTGGCTGGGAACAATGGCTAATGGGAGTTGCGGAGGTGGTGCGTGGAAGTTGTGGCACACACCCTGGAGAGCCACCTGGTCCACTCTGCCTCGGGGCCAGGACATGGTGGCCGCTTCTGGGAGGAGCGCAGAACCAGTACAACCAGGAGCCCTCCTTAGCCCAGCTGCACCATTCACTTGCAGCTGCCTAAGGTACATGCTGCCCACTACATCCTGCACCCTGACCCCTTACTACCCCTCTCAGCTCCCTGACAGGCCCTGCACCTACACCCAAACAATCCTGCTTTGGGAGGGGTCATGTGGCCCACAGTTCTCTTCCACCCCACCCACTGTCGGTCATGATTCGCTGATAGAAAATGGTGCCCCACCCTGGAATAGGGCAAGCAGAAGAAATCTCTTTTGAGAGAGAAGCTTCCAAGCAATTATGGTTCTGTGTGCAAGAGCTAGTGCCTTGGATTGCATTTGTAATTGTTTCAGAACCAGTAAAATTCAGGGTCCTTTTTTTCTTGGTAAAACAGCCTGGATTTTCATAACAGCAATCACTAATTCATACGACCTGAAACTCCCAAGCATTCAAGTAGCCCCCAGTAGAGTGCATTACAGTGGTACATTCTGGAAGTAGCATGCCTGGACAGTTGGCAGGGATCACATCCAACCTGAAAAGTTGCAGCCTCTGGTCTACTGCTGTCACTTGGGAGTCCATGGACAAAGGTAGATCCCATAAGGCAGCTTTGTAATGGAAATACCACTCAAAATATGAATAGCAATATTACTAAAAGTCAAATATGAATACAAAGGTGGTTAGGGGATTGTTCTCTCAATAGCAGTGAGAGGTAAACATTCATTCAAAGGAGACATATTGTTCAAAGCCATAATTTACATTTTTTAAGTTGAATGCCAAACTCAGTGAAAGTTAGCTCAAATTATCATCTTGGGACATCTTTGTATCTGGATCTCTTATTCCCTTAGCTTTCAGGCTTAATATATTTTGGGTGTTGTGGTCTTGCATGCACACCACCTCCTGAGGTACAGCTTCTGTAGCAGATCAGCTGCTTGGTGTTACCTCTAGATTGCTTGCTTTGCAGAATGAGCTGGACAATGTCTCAAGCCTCCTGGAAGAAGCTGAGAAGAAAGGCATAAAGTTTGCCAAAGATGCAGCAGGTCTGGAGTCTCAGCTTCAAGATACGCAGGTGTGTGGTTGATTGTAGTAAAAACATAGTTTTTAACCCTGAACTTAGGTTCTCAGTGGAAAGGTTCAGCTTTGGAATTGAAAACTCTGAGTTGCAAAGTCTCTCTTCTTCCTACAACACTCTGGTATTTCAGAGGGCACATGTCTTTGCTAGGCTGTTAAAGTTTTAGAGGTTTTGTGTTGCGCATCGTAAGTGTATTTCATCACTTAGTGGAGTTGATTCCCACCCTCTGAATCAAGTGATTTCACTGATTATCAGGGTTCTCCTATTTCCAGGTTCCAAGCTGTAGCCACTTCTGTTGTTCAGAGAGATGTGGTGATTTAAAAAAAAAAAAAAAAAAAAAGAAAAAAAAGTATAGGAGTAAACACAGTACAAATACTTCATCTCTGTCCCGCTCTTCCCCCACCCAAGGAAAGCAGTGGGGTCTGATGGAGATTTTATTATAGATGTAAGGATAGTCTGGCAGCTAGTGCCAACTAAGCAGCATAACTAGATTAACTGTAAAACAGATCTCCTTTCTTCTCTTGTAACTTTTTTTTTTTCTGTTGAAAAGGTGGTGTTCTGTGTACCACTGTATTATTAAGCTGTCCCAATTTAAGATGACCTTTTGGTCTTGAGAATAGCTTTTAATTAACTTCTTGGGGATGTGAATGATGGACTTGATATTAGCAAATTAGAGAGGTATGGAATACCTTTTAGATCAAACAGCATTCTTCAAGTCTGCTTTGTTTTCCTATTCCTTTCAAGCCTCCTTCCACCTCCCCCAGGAAACATTGGCATTGTTAAATACAGCATTGGAGGGTAGCTCATCTTAAGGCCAAATTTAAATGCCAACAGGAAAAGGTGAAATTTGCTATTAATTATTTTCACGTTAATAGGAGCTTCTTCAGGAGGAAACCCGCCAGAAGTTGAACTTGAGCAGTAGGATTAGGCAGCTGGAGGAAGAAAAGAACAACCTCCAGGAGCAGCAGGAAGAGGACGAGGAGGCCAGGAAGAACTTGGAGAAACAGATTGTTGCCCTGCAATCGCAGGTATGAAGCAGTTGGAAATGGTGTGACTTTGGTGCAGCCCAGGAATCCCATATGACAATGTATTACAACTTGTGCTAGGCAAGATTTCGTTCCAGTTGGGAGAGAAATTGGGCTGAATTCTCCACGGGTCTTTCTCCCCCGAAAAGTAAATGTTTTGTAGTAACGGTGAGATTTCAGTATCTGAGTAAGTTTAGGTAGATTTAACTGTCATGTCATATAAGGCCTCGTACTTTAATACCTTGTGGTAGGCCTCATACTTTTAATACATTGTGGTATCGTTTTGTTTGTCTCTTGCTTAATCAGAAATAGCTGGCTTTGTTCTTGTGGGTTTCTTCCAGTGCAATACCTAAATATTACTTTCTTTGTACCATGTAGGTGTAACTGTATTTTTATGAAATCCTATTAATAGCTGTGAACAGTAAGATGTTGTAAGAAACCACTGCATTGTCTTCTGTAAAACTTTAGCTGGCTGATGCCAAGAAGAAGGTAGATGATGATTTAGGCACCATTGAAGGCTTGGAGGAAAATAAGAAGAAGTTGCTGAAGGATATGGAGGCTCTGAGCCAACGTCTAGAAGAGAAGGCAATGGCTTACGATAAACTGGAAAAGACAAAGAATCGCCTGCAGCAGGAGCTCGATGACTTGATGGTGGACCTGGATCATCAACGCCAAATTGTCTCCAACTTGGAGAAAAAACAGAAGAAGTTTGATCAGGTACTCTAATTCCTCATCTCACTTTTGCCTTGCAGACTGAGGCCACATTTACCTTACAAAATTTATGTTAAACTATCTTCCATTGTCAAAGAGTCACCAAAGTTGTTACAGTGTGCGTGCATAAGTACGTATGTACGCCCTTTTGATCCTTATTTTGGCCATGAGCACCCTCCCCAGGAGGTCCTGTGTGGATTGGGCTGTTAGTGTGAGGCATTGTAGGAGGGCTTCTGAAAGCCAGTAACAGTTGGTGCAAGCAATGCCTCAGCCTAGTTACATCATCATTGGAGCTTTGTCCCTCATTCAGTTGGAATTAAGTCAGTGCAGGGGACAAGTTTATGCTGGTGGTAATGAAATTTTATGTGTAAGCTGTCTTGTGCTGACCTCTCACTGTGTAGATCAGGGCAAATAAATCCATAATTTTTAAATGTTCCTAGAGATGTTAAGGGAGACCCTTGGTTAGAAACACAGTATTTTAGGTGGACTCAATTGGTTGTTGCAATATTGGCTTTTCATTTGTAATAGCTTCAGTGAGCCAAGCACCTACATTGGTGTTTTGCATCTTGGTTGGATACGGCTAAGAAAAAGTGAAATGCCTTTTAAGTGGGAGCTTACAGCCAGGCTAAAGTTTCACTTGACTTTAACTAACTGACCTGGGGGGAACCTGAGGGATTTTTTTGAGATGGGATGTGAAGACTGAAGGACTATAAAAATGAGATCTGAGCTGGTACTTAGAGCGTTTTGAAAGGGAGTTTCTGTCCATCCTGTGTTTGGGGTGGTAATTTCTCTATATTATGTCAAATACCCTTAACCAAGAGTTCACTCAGTCAGCAGAATAATAAGGTGCCAGGCAATCTGGGAGTATTAACCTGTTCGTTTGAAATTTCAGTAAATGTCCTTCTGACAGATTTTCTTTAAGATGTGTTTGAAACTTGTACTGATGTTTTCAGATGCTGGCAGAAGAAAAGAACATTTCTGCTCGTTACGCAGAGGAGCGGGACCGGGCAGAGGCAGAGGCTAGAGAGAAGGAGACTAAGGCACTGTCTCTAGCTCGAGCATTGGAAGAAGCCTTGGAGGCTAAAGAAGAATTTGAGAGGCAGAATAAGCAGTTGCGTGCAGAGATGGAGGACTTAATGAGTTCGAAAGACGATGTGGGCAAAAATGTAAGTTTTTTGCACCTCTCTATGCTGCATTGCATGAAGGGGATAAATTAGGAAAGCCCATTTGTACAAGGGAACTAATACTAGATACTAGGACTTGCAAGTCTGAAGCCTTGATGTTTAGAAGTTGTACCTTTTTAAAATACCTGAAAAATTTTAAATACAGACTTATCCTCCAGAGTATTGACCAGTGTCAGGTAGCTTGGTAACATTCACAGACTTGGTAAGTATGAGATAGAGACTGGATTACTGTTGCAGAAGGATAACAATAATTTGGTCTCAAGATTTTTAATCTAACAGAAAGATAACAATAAAGAAGTAGAGACCAAATTATCATTATCCTGGTTCTCATGCAGTCCTCTATTTTGTAGTTATACTGTTACCCTTGTAAGAATAACAGAAAGATGGTGTCTGCTTCATATTTGTGTGTTAGGTCCATGAGCTGGAAAAATCCAAGCGAACCTTAGAGCAGCAGGTTGAAGAGATGAGGACCCAGCTTGAAGAACTGGAAGATGAGCTTCAGGCCACAGAAGATGCCAAGCTCCGCCTGGAAGTGAACATGCAAGCTATGAAGGCCCAGTTTGAGAGAGACTTACAGGCCAGAGATGAGCAGAATGAAGAGAAGAAGAGAATGCTGGTTAAACAGGTATTCCCAACTAAGCATGACTTGGAGAGCAACTGTAGCAAACAAAGAACGTGGTTAATGGATTCATTAACCAAAAGCTGGAACGTCCCTCCAGGTTTGTGACCTTTCTGTCATGCAGAGCTCTTAAGCACTGATCTTTACATATTCTGCATGACAGATTAGCACAAAGCTTCAGCACATGTGATATAGAGTGTTCTAGGAGACACATTGCTCCTTAGCTATTCTTTCCATTTGAACTACCTTTCAAAATGAAAATATCTGGAAATGTCTTTATAAACACAACTACTGACAGTGTTGCTAATCGCTAACATTCAACTATTATGTCAAGCCTCAAAACTGAGAGATGGTTTAAAAATCATGAAATTTTTAAAGACGTTTTGGGCTCATTTGCATTCGAACATAAGAGGCTTTTGATTTCGTTCTCAAGCTTTTTCTCTAGAATTGTGAGGGCTAGAAACCATTTTGCCCTAAAAATAAAGCTGTCACATAATCACATGGCTGAAATCTTGCTTTTTTTTTTTTTATAAAAAAAAAAAAAGTCCCAAACGCTTGATAAAATTGAGAGAAGTGGCAATACTGATTCTGGTGTCAGTGAATTTTGTAAACAATGGACAGAGAAGGTAATGTTTTAATGTTCCATACTGCATGGTGCTGTAAGAGTGGAAGTTGCTGGCTCAACTCTGGACAAGAACCTTGACTTTCTAATACAAAATAATAAATTTGATTCAGTATACAACAAAGTGAAGTTTGTGTATCAACCAACTTTCATGGCTTCATTTTAACATTGTTGCATAATTTGTCAATCTGTTTTGGCTTCCTCTTGGCTGGTTGGTCAGATATTTGATACTACTTCAAAGCAAAAACAAAACCAATTTAAGAATTGTGGTTGGGATACAATGTTGTATTGTGTGTTTTGGTTAAGGTAGATGTGCCTGAAATAACTGTTTAATTATTTTATATTAAAGATGTTGAGGTGATTGTGTTGCTTAAGAGCCATTTAATAAGCTGAAATATTAGCTTCTGCCCCAGAACAATGAAGGAATAAATACTTGCATAAATTGCCTAGGGTGGATGTCAGATCTCCATCACTGGAGATATTTAAGAACAGGTTGGATGACTTTCTAACAGGAATGATATAGATGGTGCTTGTCCCTGCCTTGAGGTGAGGAGATTGGTTTTGAGGTCCCTCTCAGTTCTATCATTCTGTAAGGTAGACAGAAGCACTTCTCAGAAAGTTGATCATGAAGCAGTTGAATAGGTAAAGCTGTTTGTTTGTTTTAATCCATAGGATGTTTAGCATATGAATTTTCAGAAATTCTTGGGAGTCATGTTTTGCTTTAAGATTCATACCGTGATTTCCGTAAGCTGTGCATGGTTTTCTCCCTCACTTACCTATTGTAGTACTGTCAGCTGGATAATGATCAAGAGCTCAGCTTTTCTCCTGTCACTCTTGTGGTGCAATCAAGGTCTTGCTTCATTCTGGTCCTTTTTAGAGTCATTCCAAGATAGCCTTGCGTTTTCCCATTTCATCCATGTCTGTAACAGAGTCTCTTAAACTGTAACTTCACAGGTGCGGGAGCTTGAAGCAGAACTGGAGGATGAGCGCAAACAGAAGGCTCTTGCTATGGCTTCCAAGAAAAAAATGGAGATGGATCTCAAAGATCTTGAAGCTCAGATAGAAGCTGCCAACAAGGCTCGAGATGAGGCAATCAAACAACTGCGCAAACTTCAGGTGTGTGAAGCCAGTTCATGAGTGACTTTGGGGCATCTTTTTCTTTAGTGTATTTCTTTTGGTCAAGTCCCTTGCAACTCAAGGGTGGGAACAGCTCCATATTCTAAAGCTTCAGTCTTGTCCTTGGGTGGCTGCTTCCTATATCATACTGCACCGCTGTCTGTAATGTCAGTTCATGAATGTGTTTGCCAGTGAGGTGGTTAAAATTGCCTTATTTCAGCGTTTAGTGTAAAGGACTAAGTTGAATACTTGGTGAAAGCTCTCCTCATCCCTCTCCAAGGACCTCCGACAGCGAGATCAAAATAACTGATAGCTGAGCAATGACTTGAATGCATAGTTCCCTCCTAATGTGCACAGTTGCTTGACCATACTTGAGAAAATGAAGGGCCACCTATCTAATTAGTGGAGCCATGTAGCTGTGGCACCACTGATTAGGTGCCTCCTGGACTTCAGAGATGTGAGCTCTAGCACCCTTCCTCTCACCTAGATCCACCCTGATTGACTTAGCTGTGATATAACACACCCATCTCTAGACCCTCACTGTCTGGTGGTTTTTGTTTTTGTTTTTTCTTTCCCTTCATGCATCTGATGAGGTTAGCTGCAAGGGGAATGTCTCCCTTTTTGTTTGCTTTTCCGTCAGGGACCACATCAGTGAGGGGTTTTCTCTCACTGGTGTGGCCCCAAGCTGATTTGTCTGTAGGTCAGGGGCTTCAGCCTGAAAAAGGTTCCCCAACCCCTGCCTTAAGTTCTCTTACAATATTCATTACAATCCTTCAGCGAATTTAGGTACCTAAATCAAAATCCTTTTCTTCCTCCAAGCCTTTTAGAGTGTGAGATCTCAAGAAGATTCATGCTATTCTTTATCATTCAAGCGTCAGTAGTTTTTTCCTGTAAACTTGTCTTTATAGTAAACTTTTTCATATCTGGCAGCACCGGGGCTGAGAGGCTGGCGGATATTCAGATATTCTGGATAATAGAGAGGTATATCTAGCAATGGATAACACTAAATTAAAACAAGATTAGATACTAAGGGACAAACAAAAATGCGTGCAGAGTACTTTATTTACCAACCGTAGTGTAGTACACTGTAAACTTACTGTATTTGCTGCATTTATTTGTATTTACTTTCCATATACTATACTTGTGGAAAATGTAACTAAAATTTACTTAAATGGTTTAAAATGCCAGTTATCTGAACGTTCTGGGTAATGGAATGTCAAATACGAAATAGTTTACTGTATTAAACGTAAACCTGGGAAGTTGGATGGAATCCAATGAGGGGAGTGAGATACCAAAATTGTGCATGTTTTGGGGTTAAAAGGAAAATTGGTCTGCAGCCCAGTAAGGAGAAGTGTGTGTGTGTTTTCTGAATGCTGAACTCTCGTGGTGGTTATAGAAAATCCCTGTACGTTCTGCTAATGGCTGATGGTGGTTCTTTTAAATTCCAGGCTCAGATGAAAGACTACCAGCGGGAGCTGGAAGAGGCCCGTGCATCCAGAGATGAGATCTTTGCTCAGTCCAAGGAGAATGAAAAGAAGCTGAAAGGCCTTGAAGCAGAAATACTACAACTCCAAGAGGTTTGACTGGGTTCTTAGTTGCCTTTTGTGAGCAGCACATATGTTCGTGTTCTGTACACCTGTGTGGTGCTCCCGTCAGTGGGTTGGGAGGCAGGAGAGCTCAGCTGCTTTCCAGCTGTGCTGTGAGCAACCTGGGTGACTTTGGCTGAGTCATTTAATCATGGTTTCCCCACATATATAACAGGAAGACTTTTTTCCTACCTTCCAGGGTACTCGTCAGGTTGTATTGATTTCAAAGTGCTCAACTATTCCCTCATGGAATGTGCTTGAAACGCAGAGTGCCAGTATTACTAATAGGGAGTTGGTTAGATAACTACATAAGGGCTGTTAAAAGATTCTTAATTTGAATATAGAAAATGCAGTAATGCAGCATTGTAGAATAGATTGGAATTTTTTTCCTGACGCTGGTTGTGCTAACTACTAAGTTGTTCAGGTGCTTATTCACATCAATTCCGATTTAGGTGCGGGTGTACTTTTTCTCTCTAGCAGTCTCCATAGGGTCAGCCAGGAGTCCCCTGGCGTGGCACCTGTGGCCAGCCCTACGGAACTGGAGCAACACCCTGTCATGGCAGGCGTCATAACCAGTAAGCCTCACCCTAAACATTAAGATCCCTAGACGCTAGTTACAGGTGCATTGCACCTCAGTTAGGGAGCAAAATGCGGGGAGGAGACTGCCCTCCTTGGTGTCAGGGAGCTGAGGGCAGTTCGTTTGGCCAGTCAGACCTGTCACACCACTATGCAAGGTCATAGCGTGACAGTGCTGACAGGCAGCTCTCCCTCCATGTTTGATATCAGTAAGCAGAGTGGAGCAAGGTCATCACGTCTGGGGCTCCTGCATAGCCCACTCCAGACTCTGGAAGTTTCTTGTCTCCCTGGGCTTAGGAATGTACTGGTGGAGCCACTGAGCAGATTGTTCCTCACCCAGGAGCAGTCAGTGAGGGATGATGATCTCCGGTTCATCTTTCATCACTGGGAGTTCCCCAAGTCGATCTGCTCACAACAGAGGACAGCAAGCAGCTCCAATGCCCCATTCAGGTTTAGAGAATCCTGTTAAGCAGGTGGAAGCCATCCACTAGAGCCACTTACCTTGCCAAGTGGAAGAGTCTCGTGTTGGTGCAAGGAATGCCAGGAAACCACCCACCACCACCAGCTTAGACTTCATCCCCTTCATCCTGGGTTTTCTGGAGAGTTTGAAGGAACAAGGGTTAGCTCTGTCCTGCATGAGAGTCCCCCTGTTGGCCACTTCATCATTTCACCCCGGGGAAGATGCTCGCTTGATTTTTTTTTTTTTTTTTTTGGAAACCCCCATGGTGAGGCACTTAAAGGCTTGGAGAGAGCTTTCACTCAGGTCAAATAGCTGATCCCTGCATGGGACCTTAACCAGGTCCTGTCCTGGTTGATGCAGCCACCTATAAAGAATCTAGCCACTTACTCTAATGTAAGGTGGCCTTCCTAGTGCCGTCACTCACCTCTGCTGGAAGGATGTCAGAGCTGCAGGCACTCGTACCTCAGCCCCCATATATGGTGTTTCACAGGGAGAAGGTACAACTCAGGCCTCACACGGCCTTCCCCAAAGTGGTGTCACAATTCTGTCTTGGTCAGGACATCTCTCGACATTTTCTATCGAAAGCCGCAGATGAATGTGAGGCAGCAGCGCTCTTTGGATGTGCATAGAACACTTTCCTCTTACACTGACTGCACAAAGCCCTGTAGAAAGTCACCACAGCTCTTTGTGGCAGTCATGTGAAGGGTCTCTTCAGAGATAACAGATTGCACTGTAAATGCTACACACTGGCAGGTACCCCTGCACCAGCCATTACTGTACAAGCTAGGAGGTCTTGGCCTCCTCTGGTTTTCTTATCCGAGGGTCCCATTTGAGACATTCAGGGCACAGCTACCAGGTCCTCGGTTCATCCATGCACAGCCCATTGTACCATTGGGCCGCAGGTCCACAATGATGCAGCTGTAGGCAGGGTGATCCTGCAGTCTCTCGAGTGTTGACTCAGACTCCCTGCTGGTAGTGGCTTGGGAATCACCTAAACTGGAGTCTGTGAACAAGCTCTCGAAGAGGAGAGACGGTTACTCGCTTGTTCTTCGAGAAGTGTTCACGTCTCTTCCCATACCTGCTCTCCTTCCCTCTGTCCGAGTAGCCGGCAAGAAGGAACTGGAGGTGTGGGTCAGCAGGGTCATATGTGGTGATGTGTACCGGTGTCACCCAGGAGGCTCCCTGGCTGCCCCTGAGGAGGCTGTGGGGGTGGGGGGGGAAGGTTCTGATGTCTGTGCATGCCACGCACACACACCTGAGCTAGAATGGACATGAATGTCGGTTGTGAAAGGTTCATACCTGTTTTTTGTTGGGGGCCCCAGGGAGAACCTGACAAGCTTTGCATCTGGTTTCAGTTCTGCCATGATTTGCGTATGCTTAGTGTAACGTCTGGCAAGCCCTTGGCTGTAGCTTTAATAAAAACATCCCCTAAGCATTCATAAGGAGCTCAGAAAATAAGACTTTCCCTGAAGAGAATCCAGTCCTGCAGTAGGGCTAGTGATGAATTGATTCAAGGTTGCTGTGTATTAACAAGACAGATGGAAGACCATTGGCAAAGATCAGTCTAAAGTACTGCAATGTTTTCCATCTAGGCTTAAGGGGAGCAAATCCACTTTAGCCAGGAGGAAGCAAGTAGTGTCAGACTGGGAGTGTGAGGTCGTGGCTAGAACGTGGAAGGGGGCTGGGCTTCCTGCGTTCTGTTCTTGGCTCTTTTATTGACTGTGACTGAGCAAGTGACATGCTCGCGCTGTCCCCGATCATATTGGGATGTTGCATTAATCTTTGTAGAGATCTGAGATCACTGGTGCTATTTAAGTCTGCATCTTAACAAAGCAAGTGAATCTTCCTGTGACTTCTTGCAGGAACTGGCTGCTTCGGAAAGAGCTCGTCGCCATGCTGAACAAGAGAGAGATGAGCTCGCCGACGAGATTGCCAACAGTGCTTCTGGAAAGTGAGTGATGGAGCAGACTGTCAGCACGCCCAAGTCTGTTTATAAGCAGCAGTGACTCTCTGCTACTAATGCCCTTGAATATCTTAGGCTGATCTCTGGTTCCCTGCTTCCCTGACGAAGGGAACGCCTGGCCCAGGCACAGCAGCACAGCGAGAATTTGCTGAGTTCCGAGGTAATTACTGTGTTACCAAGCTGGACCATGCAACGTTCCCCTGCTTTCTTGCCCCTCCAGATCGGCTTTGCTGGATGAGAAGCGCCGCCTGGAAGCCCGAATTGCACAGCTGGAGGAGGAGCTGGAGGAGGAGCAGAGCAACATGGAACTCCTCAACGATCGGTTTCGGAAGACCACACTGCAGGTGAAGTACCTTTTGGCATGTGATGCTTTGGCCTGTTGAGTTCCCTGTAGTGTATGCTATTAAGTGAATGCAGGCTTTGAATGTTGCCCGAAAACTGACCGTTCTTGCCCTTCCAAAGGTTGATACACTCAACTCTGAGCTGGCTGGAGAACGGAGCGCTGCCCAGAAGAGCGAAAACGCACGCCAGCAGCTGGAGAGACAGAACAAGGAACTGAAAGCCAAGCTGCAGGAGCTGGAGGGATCTGTGAAGTCTAAATTCAAGGCCACCATTTCCACACTGGAAGCCAAGATTGGGCAGCTGGAGGAACAGCTTGAGCAGGAAGCAAAGTAAGGAGATGGATGTGTTTTTACTTCGGACACCACTAATTGTTTGAAACCTCCATGGCCCTAGGAGAACTCCTCCTTGTAGGTATGAACTGTTCCCATCTCAGCCCCAGCAGTTTGGTTTTCTGAGCTAGAACACAGTAGCTGAAGGGACACTCTTGGATTGAACATCATGGAAAGACTGAGGCTTTACACTGTGTTCAGTCTGAGTTTTAAGGTCAGTTTACTGTGCAGAGGAAGCTGCTAAACTGGTTCTTTGCCTTGACAAGCTGGGCTAGGTTTCCCTTTATGATGGTGCCTGGGCATCATGGTGGGTCCCACAATGTGGGGCACTCATGCAAAGTATCTTTTTCAGCCAGTAGGTAAGACCCCTATGGTTTGATAGCACCCACCTCTGCAGCCCTCTGTGAGCCTGAATTAGGAAGTGTGCAAGGGACAGTCCAGTCATGCCTCCCTGTTTTGGGTGTTATGGTGACTTCTCTGAGCTAATGACAGCTTCTAATGTCCTGCCTTAGAACAAAGACCTTGGCTCAAAAAAAAAAAAAAAAAAGCAGCCTTGTCTTTGAGGAGCACAGTTCCTCCCTGTGGTAGGATCTCCTGTAAATCTCCAGTCCCTTTCTCTTGATCCATGTTGCGCTTTAGCTGACAGACATGACCACAGCCATCTGCAGAACAGGGATGGGTTAGCAGATACCCTTATTAAAAGCATTGGAGCTGACCAAGCACCCCTGGTTTCAGCATGGGACAGCCAAGTGCTGACAGAGTAGATCCTTCAGTTATAGCCAACATGACTGCAAGGTAGTATTTTAGCAAGGTGGGTAGAAATCCAACCCACTTGTGCTTCCAAGTGTGAGTCTGATAAGGCGGCACTAGCACTCAACTCCACATCTCACAGTTGTACTTTGCAAAGAGAACCCTGCTACAAGTGACCCAGTATGTAAAACTCCCTGGCTGAATGATCTTGGGGTGACCGTTGCTGTGCTCTAGGGAAAGAGCAGCTGCTAACAAGCTGGTGCGTCGTACGGAGAAGAAGCTGAAAGAGGTCTTCATGCAGGTGGAAGATGAGCGTCGGCATGCAGACCAGTACAAGGAACAGGTAGGCAGTGTGTGCACTGTGCTCCGAGCTCACACTCCTACTCCAGGAGAGCCCACTCGGCAGAGCTCACAATCAACCCAGAGGAGAGCCCCCTCCTCAGACAATCACACTTCAGAAGCCACACACCAGCCATAAAACAAACACTTTCAGATGCTCACTGAGAATATCACCCAGGGTCCAGGTTCTCCCAGTGGCCCTCCTCTGATCTAGACGGAGCTGCTGGGTAGCATCACACTCCCTGTCTCCAACTGCACAGGTTTTATGCCACCTGCTTCTGCTGGGAACTTGTGCGCGTTGTCTCCTCTTCCTCTCCCCACCCAGGCAGTGTTTCCTGTGGTCTCCCCAGCAGCCCCTTGTAGCTGCTGAAACTGCTCACCTTCCCCAGACTGGCGCGTGAGCGCCTGGCAGGGCAGGGTCACCAGCACCGCTGGTGTCAGGTATTGCCTCTGTGCATGGGCTGCGTGGTGTAACCCAGGACCCATTAGCAGCCTGGCTAGGACCCCCCACTGCAATCAGCATAGCAGTGCTGCTCTGCGAGAACTGGACGATCTCCCCAGCACAGGCTCTGAGCGAGAGGTCGTCTGTCCCACCTTGACTTCCTGCAAATCCCACAGCTAGGTGAGATAAGGTTGGTGTCCCCACAGGAATGAATTGCAGCTCCTCAGTGGAGATTGGCACAGCACGATGCCCTGTGCGCCGCAAGACACGTCTGAGGAGCTCCACGCACTCAGAACGTGCCTGGAGTAGGGTCCTGCTTTTGCATGTGAGCCTGTTCCCTCTCCAGCAAAATCCCCAGTGGGGCGCAGTGTGAAAGGTGACAGGAAACAGCTGAATTCTCCTCCTACCCCAAAGCTCCCGTGGCTTGCAGCTGCTGTGCTCTGTGGAGCTGAGCTGCCTGCTGCCAGCCACTCTCTCTCTCAGATGGAGAAGGCTAATGCCAGGATGAAGCAGCTGAAGCGCCAGCTGGAGGAAGCTGAAGAGGAAGCAACGCGCGTGAACGCCTCCCGGCGTAAACTGCAGCGGGAACTGGATGATGCGACGGAGGCCAACGAGGGCTTGAGCCGGGAGGTCAGCACTCTGAAAAACAGGCTGAGGTAAGCGGAGCTGGTCTGTGGCTGGGCCTGGGCAGGAGCTAGGTCGTCACCTGTCGCAAAGGAGCTTTAAAGCAGTACAGGTAGGGATGTTAAAGGGTTAACTGGTTAACTTAGGGCTTCCTGCCCTGCCTGCCACCAGCCCCTCCACAGCTGTGGGCTCCTGCCGCCTGGTCCAGCAGCCTCTCCCTGGCTGGGTCTGCCCCAGCCCAGTTCCCATGGCTGGAGGCCAGTTAACCGGTTAACTGATAAGCTTCCTGCTCCTGTCCCACTCATCTGATGGGTTGACCCTTTTAACATCCCTGTTACAGGAACCACCTCCCAGGGTGGGAGGCTCGCCTGCGGGCAGGGTCTGTCTGGAAGTGCTAGAGCAGCTGGTAATGTTACAGGACTTTCACACTGGAGTCCAGAGTCCCAGGGTCTGCACTGGGAAATAGCAGCACATTCTCGGTCCTTGTGTGTCCACGGTGATAGATGCTCTGCACCCTGGGGCCATTAAATGCCCACAGATGGAGTTGCGTTTAGTATATGTCATGGAAGCCAGGAGCAGGGCGTTTTGGGAATGGGGACTGCACTTACTGGTAGAACCGCCGGCCCCAGTGAAGGTTTCAAGACCTGCTCAGCTTAACATACCAAGGCATTTAGTGATTTGAAGGGTGGGTGATGTGGTGGGTCTCCTGGGCTCCACTGTAATCCGGTTGGTGGCTTTCCAGGTGACCATTCACCTCCTAGGCTAGACCGTGAATGCAGACCTGCAGCCAACAATGGTTTGGTGGCTTTTCTTCCTAGGAGGGGTGGCCCTCTGACCTTCTCTTCAAGTCGATCTGGGAGACGCCAGCTGCATATTGAAGGTGCCTCTCTGGAACTTTCCGATGACGATGCAGAAAGCAAAGGCAGCGAGGCCAATGAAACGCAGCCCGCCCAAACTGAGTAGAGCCAAGTCACACCATTAGCATGCAGAGACCTGTACACATAGTGGAAGTGCAAAGCACTTACCTGACCAACACGCTGCCTTGTGGCTGGGACTCTGCTAGATGGAAAACTGGCAAGCCACAGGGTTACTTATCACAGGTCAACTATGTCTTAGGCTCTGTAGCCTCACCCTACTGTACCCTGCTTCAATATAGGTGCAACTGCTCTTTTATATATAGTAATCGCTCTCTGTTCAGTGCATCTCTTTTCCAGGTATTATTCATTGTAAAGCCATTTTATAAAGCATCATGTGAAGGAAACAACTTTTTTATCAATTCAGAAATGTCATTCCCAAGCGATGGTAGGGGCAGACCTATTGTTACTATGCATGCGTTGTTGTCCAGGTTACACCCCTTTCTTTTGTGCTCACTTGGCCCTCGGCTGTCACAGGTCGGTTGGCACGCTGTGAAGACCAAACTGCTCCCGTATCTCTCATTTTTCTCCTAATTATTGTGATCAGCAAGTAAACTGTGAAAAGGCCTTGGAAGTGTTCAGAGGGAAATCCTAGGGTTGAATGACTAGTACCCATTTTTAACCTGCCATATGATTTTTGAAGTGTTCTTGGAATCAGCTTCATCAATTAGTGCTTGTGCACTACAGGCAAATTGAAATATCACTGTTAATTTATACATTACCTCGCATCTGTACAGACCTGCTATATCAGTCCCAGGCATCTGTCTAGAGTAGGGCTAGTAAAATACCAGCAGCAGTAATGTGGGGGTTGGGGGGAGAAGAAATGGAATGGAGGCTCAGGATGGGAATTAACTTATTAACCGCTGGCCGAGTTTTCTGAGCATGAAGGGGAATAGCTGCTGTGCTCTTGCCAAGAGAAAATTTCCTGTCTGTAGGATGAAGGGTTAATGAATACTGAAGTCCCCTAGTATGTAACAGAGTTAATCTCAAGAGCTGGGAGCCAAGTAGCAGGACCAGCTGCACTGTACTGTTTGGCTTGTTTGGAGTCTCTGTAGTTTAGAGGGTAAAAGCTGGATATTGCCTGCCTGAGAGTTAACGTGCCAGTGGATGTGAATTCTCTTTGGTTTTCATTTTGAACAGTGTTACACCATGTATTATTACACTTTTTGTTTAAATAGCTGAAAAACTGACATTACAGAAAGTGCCTTAGATACTACAGTACTAAGACAATGTTACATATATAATTTGCCTATATAATGATTTACTGTGTTAATTTTGACTGTACTTCATATCATGTACCTCTAGTCCAAGTGGTGGTATTGATATTCAGTGATAATGAATCAGTGTTAACTATGAAATCTCATCCCTCTGCAATGTGCTTGAATACATGATTTTCCTTTGGGTTAAAAGCTTTAACATCTGTTACAAAGGTTTTGTTGAGTTTGGATATTTTTTTAATTGAACTGGCTGTTGACCACCAGGCATCTGACTGCAAATATCTTGTTTTCTTGTATACCCACATTTCTAGACAATGATTTTTGTAAGACAATAAATTTATTCATTATAGATACTGAGGCCTGCTCCATTTACTTACAAGGGAAGTGCTCTCCTGAGGCTTCCATAGACATAATAAAATAGAATGTGACTGTGGCAGTTTGCTTTCTCCTCCTTACCATTCACTAGTCTGATTTGATTTGTACATGGGGCTGGGCCACTGCTGTGGGCTTTGAGGTGGTACTGTGGGGAGAGGGGCTCACACCTGAACTGTGCAGTGCATTACAGCAGCTGTGTAGACTTAGCTGGGGTCTACCCAATGTGGAGTGTAGATTCTTCTGTTGACTGTAGCTGGTGTCATTTGGAAATAAACATTCTTCTGGAAACCCTTAGAGTAAATTAAAGCTCTCCAATATAATGGTCATGGACATACCACTTCATACCAGAAAGGTAAAGCTCAGAGCTCCACATGCTTCTGTAGCTGGCCCAGGTCTTACCTCTAGATGCAGATTAGCTTTTGAAATGACTCCTCTGTAATGCTTCGGCAGAGGGGCTTTAAAGAGGTGTCCAAGACCTTGTTCCCTAGCCCCAGCACAGGTGGATGGTGTTAATTCAAAACCTTTCCTGTTCCTGAGGGGTCCAGAAGGGAAGGGGCCTGTATAAGACTTCCACTGGCCAGGGCTTCATGAGTACAACCAGCAGTCTTCACTTGTGGACAGCAGAGGGGAGCACAGTATTCCCACAGTCACAGCAGCACTGCTAGCTCCTGTGACACTGGAGCCTCCTTATTCCTGCTTGAGATGCCCATTTGTACAACCAAGGATCACCTCAGCCAGTGTCATGCTGTGAATGTCACTTTGTCATGGACAAACTCTCAGCCACCTTTACCTCAGGGTTGCTCCTGAGCCTGGTCAGGGCTACTCAAGGCAGTGACCTGGAACAGAACTTAACAGGGTCTCTGCTAAGGGCCCACTATAAACACACCCCGAGAGACAGTACACTCACACCTTGACACCCACCCATTTGGGTTACAAGAATTCAAGTTAAGTTTAGGAGGAGTTTGATTTAAAAGCCCTACCTTGTCTTATGAGGCATGACTTCAATTGTGGGCGCCTCAGGGCGATGTGGCTGCCCTGTGGTGGGAGAAAAGGTGTGGCTCCAAGTAATGGCTGGCTGCAGCTGCATCCTGCCTGGTGCATCTCTCCACAGCACCTGCTGGTGGTTTCCTGGAGCACCCAGCCCAGCCTTTACCTGTGACTGGGCTGGGTCTCTGCCTTGGCTCTGCAGCAGTGGTGTGCCCTGGCCCAGCCAGCAGCTGTGGGCTCCCAGGTGTGCCTGTGAGATGTGGCTGCTGGGCATGCAGCCCAGCCCCACCCTGCTGCTCACTCCCTGGGTGGCTAGGGGGCTGCTGCTGCCCGCCTTGGGCGCTGCTTGCGGTGTTCCTTTGCATTTAGCACCTCGGCTGCTGCTGGCGGGGCCTCTCCACTGCACAGCCCTGCATGAGCCAGGCATCGGCCCTTGCCAGCTGGGGGCCTCCTGTGCCTGCCTAGCTCCCTGCATGGCCAGCCTGAGGCTGCCCCATCCCCACTTAACTTAAGCTGTGCTCAGGCCAGGCTGCCTCCCCCTTGCACTGGCCCTGCTTCTGCAGCAGCAGGCAGCTACCCAGCTTTGTGCCCCACTCCCAGGTGCTCTTTGATTTCTGTTCCCGTCTGTGCACATAAACAGACATTTGTAATTACTGAAGGGCAAATGCCTTGTTAGGTTGTGCTTATAACTCATGTTACCTACTGAAGTAACTGTTCAGTTTAATGGGATGTTGTGGTGTAAATTTTGGGGCTCAGTGCACAATTTTTTCCCTTTGAAATGAATGGTAATTACATTTTTTGTCTTACAAGAATGCACCCTAAGAGGAGTTTTTCAGGACTGAATTACCCTCAAAGCAGGCGACCACTGTAGTGTTTGTAGCTCTGCTTGATCTCTGGCCACATGGGCACTCCCAGCTTGGCCTAGCTCCTGGGAAACCAAGCCTGCTGGGGGGAGTGGTGCTACTGGATTTTTTTAAAATCCCTATGGTACAGTGGTGGTGTCGCATGCAGCATAAGCACAACCACCAGGTGGACAACTCAGAGGCTTGTACCCCCAAACCTGCAGTGTTGGGCACTCACAGGAAACTTTCTGCAGGTCCAGCTTTATTCCACAGCTGCTGTAGCTGAAACACACCCACAGCAAGCAGGGCTGTAGGCAGCTGGTGTGTGGAGGATTGAAGCAACCCCAAGCTGCAGGATGCAGCATAAAGTGCAGCACAGCCCCTTTGCTGCAAGTGTCCCCATCTCAGAGCATGGCTCAAGAGCAGGAGGTGCAGCTCCAGGCTCAGAGAAAAGTGTCCCCTGCATGTCTAGCAGCAACCTGCTCTGGTGAGCAAAGGGGCAGCACAAGCCAGCAGCAGCTGGATCCACTTGCTTTGTGTATGGTGCTGGGCTGGAGTCAGTCACCCCTATGAGATCAGGGCAACAGGGATGGGGGCAGAGATCTGCTGAAGGGTCAAGTGCCTTTTGGCTAAAGTCCAGTCCTCCTCCAGCCATGCACCTGCGTGGCCCCTGGTAATGGACACCATGACAGCAGCAAGGGCTCCTATCCCAGGCCAAGCTCTTCGCTCTGCAGGGAGGACCAGGCCAGCAAGCATAAAACTCACAAGTTGCTGCGACCTGCTGCTGACAAGCCCCAGCCCCAAGAAAGGGGGGGAAAGCCAGTTCTGGCAAAAACCAACCCCTGCTGGGAGAGCAGGTGTTCGTCTGTATTCATTTCCACCCGCTGGCACCACAGCAGGAGAAATCTGCCTGCCCTGCACTCCCACCCAAACAGCCTCCACTTGCTCTTCTGCAAAAGCCACTGGGTCCACATTAAAAGAGCTTTATTTTTTAGAAGTTCTCTTTGCGTTTGTTTAAACGACATGATTGATCGTTACCACCACTGGCTTATGATACACGCTATTTCAACATGCCATATAGATTCTGAATAAATAAAGCTGCAAAGCCCAAGTTATGTACAAATACCTTAGGCAAAGATATTATGTTTACAAACCTATATACAATAAAACAAATGTAAACAGTCAAATGCAGCGCAGGATGCACAAGGAAAGGGACCTACAACCCCCACCACTGTGAAGTGGCACATCTCCTCCACACCTTCTCTTCCAGCTGGGCAGCAGGGTTGACTTGGCATTTGGAAATAACCAACTGGCTCCTCCAGCTGAAACCTACAAAGCTGACGGAGGTGGGATGCACTAGCCCGGAGGGGAAGATTCTAAACCCACAGGCAGTTTTGCTTGTACTTGTAAACACCCAGCGCCGTGGAGGCACAGCCAGAGCAAGCTCACACACACTGCTTTGAAGAATCCCAAGGTACACAGTGGTGCAAAGCTGTCACAGAAGCCCGCTGGCGGCGCTGTGAAGTCGAGGTGTTACACAGGATGCAGACTGAACCCAGTACAGCATTGCCAGCAGGATTCCTGGCTTCTCAGAACGAAGACTCTGCAGCTGCATGAACATCTCGCTACTGTTCCAGGAGCGTTGGAGGGCAGGAGGCTCTTTCCCAGGCATTTGTTCAATAGGATTAACACGACTACACCATATCCCACCTCCCTCTAGAACTGGTTCCCTCCCTGCGGTGGCTGCATGTGCAGGAGGGCTCGAAAACAGAGTCAGCCAAAGGTTGCATCCTATGAACCCTATGCCAGGGAAGGTAGAGCAAGGGGTGTTGGCTAGCGAGACCTCTGCATCCCAGGAGACAGAACACCACACACATCAGCTTGTGTGACTCACAACAGAGTGCGACCACGTTAGAGAACGTCCACTACAGCAACAGGAGAAACGAAACCATCCTGACATGGAGTGACGGGTTGCGCACTAGGGCTCCTCCAGGCAGCAGGCTGGCTCCAGCGCTGCTCCACGTCGCAACGCCGGCCGGGCTCCAGCAGAGGGTGCTGGCGGGAAGGGCTCGGAAGCAGTTCTTTTGGAGACGGGCCGGTCCGCAGTCCCCTGGGCCGGTCACACGCTCAGGGGAAGCATGCCTGGTGCCGACGAGGGTCTAGACGAGCCTATGCCTGGAGGTGGGCCTTGGTCAAAGCCATTTACTGTCCTACAGGGCAAGAAGACGAGAGACCCTGGTAAACGAGGAACAGCAGCAATACGCTGTGGCCAGTGCACGCCACCGAAAGGCGGGAGCCCGATTCCTTCCAGCTGCCGTCCGAGACGTGCTAAGGGCAACAGCAAACACCAAGGGGCTACGTGCCAGGCCTGGGAGCGAGCCAGCTCAGGCAGGCGCACGGGGCCGTTCTGCAAGCCGTCCGCCTGTCACTCAGCAAACCCCCAGCACATGCTGCAGAGCGCCACGCATCAACGGGCCAACTGCAGAGACACACGCACAGGCCTGTGCTGAATGGGAGCCCTGAGCGGAGACGGGATCTGGGCTCCTCCACCCCCAGGGATTTGACACTCTCCCCCCCAGTGGAACACACATTGGTAACAGAGTCCCAGCACCAGGCACACGGGGCGCTACCCAGCTCATATGTGCGCACACACGTGGCCACAGCCTCACCCTGCAGGGGTCTCCCTGCCAGCACCAGCCCCATCCCTCCCCAGGGACTCTCTGTAGCCAGCAGGCCAGGCCCCTCTGTTTAGCTCTTGCTTCCCAGCTATTTCCCTCAGAGCCCAGGGAAATGGGTGTTTGCTAAACCAAAGCGGGGGGCCTGTAATTTCATGAGGGGGGCTCAGCCCGCTCAGCTGCTGGGGCTCAGGCTCATCCGTCTCATGACAAATGTGAAACCGTGTTTAGGGCTGTGTATCCCCCCACACTAACGCACGCAGGCTCCGCGCTCTGCAAGACCCTGTTCTCACCCCTGCCACGCCGGTGGTCCGTATGAGTGGAACCGAACTTGCCCGTGGTTTGGATTACGTTGGATGTGGGGGAGGGGCTGCTAATTACAGGGGTGAAAAGGTGGGGCCTGAGGCACGAAGTTTGCTCACGCTGGTGCTAAGCAGCAGTTGTGGATCAAGAGTCCCTATAACAAATCTGCTGCCCCACGTCACTGTGTTGCCAGCCCCATCCGCCCCAAGGTGCACCCAGCAGAGGGCTAGAGCTCCGAGCTCCCTGGGCCCAGAGGAGAATCTCTCCCCGCTGTCAGCAGTATAGGGTGTATGAGGCACAGCAGAGCCATACCGGGCAGTGGTACGTACACACACCCTTGAGTTCAGGCAGCACGTTAGTACTAGAGCCTGCTGTGACAGTCTTTCCATCAGGGCTCTGGCCCCTCAGGTCTTCCACTACAGCGATCCTGTGCAGCAGAGACAAGGCAGGACGCAGGAGACTGGTCTACACAAAATATTTAAGCCATGACAAGCCAGGGTGTAAATCTACCCTGCACCGGCTGCCCTGCGCTGCTCCTAGTGTGCCTCGTCCCCTTTCACGGGGAAGGGCTGGGAGGGTATTTGACCCCTCCCTCTACCCCAGGCCTCTGTCCCCAACTCTTTCTGCCCCTCCCGCTTCCTCCCACAGCCCCCTCTGCTCTGCAAAACAGCTGTTCACAACGGGCAGGAGGGCATGGGGAGTGAGGGGCAAAGTGGGGCACTTGGCTGCTGGTGGGTGCTCCAGCCTAGAACAGAGTCGGCGCCCAGGTCGTTTGTGCGCGTTCAGGTTCAGGTGGCCTCTGCCAGGGCCTCAGCACCTGCCCTGCCTATTCACAGCCCATTGGTGCAAACCCTGCCTGCCCAGGTCTGCCTGCCTCAACCGGGACTGCACTAAGCATCAGGTTCCTGTCACACACCACATCTCCATAGTCCTCTTGAGGGCACCAGGCCTTAGCAGGCTGTGAAGCAAATCCTGGACAGCCACAGGTAACAGCAAATTCTACTATGAATTTTCTTCCATTGATTTAGCAACTCGGCAAACTTCTAACCAACCGCCATTACGTTTCACATACTTGGGTGTGGTTAATCGGCGTTTCCCCAATATTTTGCAAGTGCACAGCACCTTAATTTGGGGTTCGATCTCAGTGCTCTCAGCTTGTTTAGGGCATGCATGTTGCACCAGATGATGACTCAAAAGGAAGGAGGATCTGTGTTGGGAAAGCCACTTCCCTAACAAGCTTTCCCAGGGGTGCTCAAGAGACCTCCAGAAACACGTTTGATTGAACCTTCCTATGGACGCCCCAATCAACACGCTAGTGCTCAAGTGTGCCAGGACAGACATTTTTTCCAAAGCATCCTGAGCCTATCCCAGGAGCACCAGGGACTCCCCAGCCACTGCCCAAGGAATAAGCAGTGCTGTAAGGCCCCTTTGCTCAGCTGACACCAACATCCAAGACTTTGGTCCTGACATTTGCGCAAAAGGTGCAGACTCGGTGTCTGCTGCGCCCTAAACGCTGAGCAGCCTAAGAGCAGCCGACACCGGGGCAGCACCAACAGGGACTAGCGAGAGCCGAGGCCAGGTGCTTTCAGCCTTATGATCACGTGTATTTTCAGGGCTTCTTTGAGACTCTCCTCACAACTGTGTTCTTTACAGGATATTGGCGTTCCCTCATCCCCATCCCACAACCTGAAGGACCAGCAGATTGCTCCTTAGGGCCCCTGGTTTGACCTGGCCAGCTTGGGGGAGTTTATGGGTAGCACAGCACCCAGAGCCATGGGAAGATAAGCCCTTGCAACCCATCAAGATCATGCACACCTAGAAAAAAGCCCAGGAGCAGGCAGGGTTCTATGCCTGGTTTCGCCACTGACTCCTGACTTGGGCAAGTCACATCATCTCTGTGCCTCAGTTTCCTCACCCACAACAGGCAACACCACTTAGCCGCTTCACGGCTGGTCTTAAGATCAATGAGCTGACATTTAAGAAAGTGTTGGGTGAGCCTCAGGAGCAGGACACTAGAGGAGTGGGAAGGTTTAGCAGCAGTGATACCATGCAGGTCAGCATAAAGCAAAACCAGCACCTGAGGGTCAGTCACAGGCAGGCACCCATAACTGGGTCGAGTGTACAACATGCAGTCAAACCCCAACTTTCCATTCTCGAGGCTGATCAATGCCCCATGATATCAGGCCACTCTCTGAGGTAACGATGAGAGACAGATGATCAGAAACTGTGGCTTTAATCGTTCCCTAACCGACTATTAGATCATCAATCCAAAAGCTGGGCCCATGCAACAAGTAGAACTAATCACTGGTTACTCTCCAGCTCCAAGCGTGCAAAGCCGGCAGCTCAGCACTTCAAATGAATCCAATTACCCAGGAACAAGGTGGGAAACACGACCTTCTCCCGCCTGAGGGAGGAAAAAGGAAACAGTTTATGTAGTGGTACAAGCCCGAGGTGGGGAGCAATGCGGGAAAGGCACTGGAGTTCAGCCCAACCAGAATGCTGCTAAGGTGCCCTGCAAGACCGTGCTTAATGGACCTATGTGACAGACAATCCACGTCCCCAGGCCCAGAGTAACCTGCACCCGTGCGTTACCCCACTCACCTGTCATCAGCACTCCCGGGAAGGAAGCAGGAGCCAGAGACTTGGGTCTTTTTTCCTGGGGGACATTCTGATGAAGATGGGTTATGGAGCATTCCTAAACACCCACCCTTCTCCCCCGTGCACTAGCTGTGGCATATGCAAATTCTCTGCAGCACAGTGGCAACGCTCTAGTTAGGGTTGCGCTGTGAGGGCTTTTCCAAGTTCAGCCCCAGGTTGTGGTTAAAGAGACGTTTTCCCCATTGCTTTGGGCTACACAATGTCAGTTAATGAGGTGAGTTTACCATTCAGAAAAGTGGGGGTCACAATGCGTTAATGCCAAGTGAACCCCAGACAAGCTCTGGCAAAGCTTGGCCCACGCAATTCTGCCAGTGCGCTTCTGCCCTGCTATTCTGAGGCCTCTACAGTAAAGCTGATCACTGTCGTGGTCAGTTGTTTCCTAAACCGGACCTGAGCTAACAGGCGCCTACTGGCGGTACTTCCCAGGAGCACTCAGCTGGAGTTACATCGCTGTCCTGCTGGCTCCGGGCGTGGGCGGGAATGCTGCATTTGTGAAGGAAGGATGCTCTGCAGGGAGCTAATCTTACTTACACCGGCGCACTGGCTATTGCTCCTTAAAGCCACTACACATTCAGAACCTTCTCCACACCCCTGCTGCGGGAGCGTGGCTGGTGCACAACCTCAGCTGCTCCTGCGCACCCCCCAGCCAGACTTCACTGAGTGAACTGGCCCCAGTGGTCAGAGCTGGCCAGGCCAGGGCTCCCTCCCACTCTGCTCTGGAGCGCCCAGCCCAGCCCAGCCCAGCCCAGCCTGCCTTGCCAAGGGCTTGTCAAACACTGTGACCCACAGACAGGGCAACGTGCAAAGGAAGCAAAGGAACCGGCACTGTAACGAGTGGCTGAGTTACCTCGGTCACAATCCCACCACCCAACACAAGGCTGTTCATAAGGCAGCAGCAGCAGATTGGATCGGGTCTACGGACACGCGAGGCTGTTTCAGGCTCCAACGACAGTTGGGAGCGGGGAGAAGAGTACAGGGGCTGGAGAGAAAGGGTGAGAAGAGGGGAGAAGAGAGGGCATGCCTCAGCTCAGCCCTGTGCACCTAGCAACTGCAGCAAGCCATGAGCCAGGCCCCAGCACGCGCCCCACACAGTTTGGGGGTCGGGGGGACGACAACAACACAGCGACCTGGTAGAGGTGAAGCACATGCTGCAATGTGTAGACACAACAGGGCTGAGCTCGTTCATTTCACAGTACTCTGCAGCTTCACTCTTAGGTCACATACATAGGATTGACACAGCAAGAGCTGAGATGTGGCTGGAGCACAGCCCCGCCCCCCACCTTCAACACACCCCCATTTCAAGGGAGGAGCTCAGGGAGGGAGTGGGGTGCCAAGGGACAACTCTCATGGGAAGTGGTACCTGGTGCAGATGGCCAAGGACATAGGGGCCGTCAGGGCTGCGTACAAACCACTCATGACTTGCACGCACATTCATCCATCAATTACACTCACTCTGTGATGCTTCTAAACCTCCTTAGGGTCCAATACATACATGCTGGAGTTTTAAACTTTCCCCAGAAACAACCCGCTCCTACCTGAAGGCCACCCTCCGCCCCCCGCAGTTAGGCAGTGCCACGATCATCGGGGTAACAAACACTGACACCCCTCCCCCACAGAGCAGACAGCACGTGTGTCACATCACAACGGCTCTGGGACCCTAAGCAATTCTTCCCTACAAGCTTTCTTGTGCGTTTGCACCTGGAATCCAGGCTGTGACCTGCAAGCGTGAGGGTCACGGTGGTGGTGCTGGGCTGATCAGCAATGTGAAAACCAAGTGAAGGCTCTGATTTGCACAACACTGAATCATTTTGTGATTTTTGCAGCCAGTTTCTGCTGAAGATTTCAGGGCCAACACTCTGCCAGTCAGGCAGCAGCGCCATGCAGCCAAGCACTGGCCCCAAAGGCTGAAATGCCATTGCTCACAGTGGCCGTCTAGAATTCTAAGTCACTTTAATACCTAACAGCAATTTACTCTTACAAGTGAAAATGGGACCTGAGACCCTGGGCCTGTAAGTATTGGCCCTAATGAGCAGGTGCCCCAGGCTGATGGGAAAGCGCAGGACTGAAGCGTATCTGTAGGAGTGCGTGATCAGTGAGGACTATCCAGCACAGAGCTTTACCAACACAGGAGAAATGCTCCCTGCCGCACAGCTGCTCTCACTTCTGCCATTCACCTCCGGGCAGGAGTCACTGGTACACATAGGAATTTGGGGGAAAAGATGACTGGCAGCCCTCCAGTGTTTCCTCCTTGATATCACAAACCAGAAGCTCTGACCTCAGGCCTTTGTGCAGTCAGGCCTCAGGGAGCTTTGCGTGACTACAGAACAGAAGGAGGTGGGCTCCAGGAGCTGATGTACCACACAGCTACAATTTCCTGGCTGGAGCCCAGAATCAGCTGGCACTTAGAGGCTAACGGCATGTTTGTTTTCCCGCAGGAAGAGGAAATCAAAGCAAGCCCCTCTCCACCAGGTGCCCCAGGTGGGTATGTCTGCTGCCTGCACTAGGCCATTCTGACTGAAGGGAATCCCCAGGTGTGCCAAAAGCTCACCCCCCCAAAGGAGCAACGGTAGTGGTCCCTACGCCAATTCCAACGGTAGGCACTTGAGAGTCCTTTTACACTCCCATTCCAACTCTCCAGCACTGTTTTCCTGCCTGGGTTTGGCACGGCCATGAGGCTTGGCAGGCCAGCAAGCCAGGCAGTGGGAGAAACAGAACCAGCAGTAACATCCACCAGCTGATGGAAGGGATTCAGGCAGTAGATCGGCTTTTTCTCCTTGCTCAGTGGAGTACAACACTGTAACCTTGGCTCCCACTGTCCCTGCAGAGCTCCAGCCCACATTACACTTGATCAATAAGACAAAGGCTGTGTTGGGCTAAAGGTGGGTGGAGAAAACGTCTGCTTAAAAAAGTGCCCCGAAAGCCATTGCCTTGTAAGGCAGCCCAGCTCACCCTTTGTCAAAGAACGACGCGTGCCCCGAATGAGAGAACTTCGTGCCATTGCTGTTCATCACTGCGCTGTTCATGCTCCCAGACACGTAGGATTTCCGCGTAGCCTGGTCTTTTGCAAAATTTCTGCAAGCAGCTAATTTGGATTCTAAGGCCTGTGGAAGGAAGGAGAGCTGTTAGGGTAAAGAGTCTGTCTCCACTCTCCAGCGGCATGCCTTGAAACTGCCACTGGCAGGGTGGGGCAATGTAATTAGCATTGGCACAAGCTAAGCTTCACTCTACCACCACTAAAGGCTGTCACTAGTCATAACTGCAGAGAAACCCCTCAGAGGGGAGTGCTGGCCAAGTTCTCAAATGTGCTCAGCGCCCACTTTACAGGGGGGGCGGATCTCCAGAAGAGACTGGCTTCCGTTTAGGCACTTAATGTGGGCCCTTTCTCAACAGGAACTGCTGGGCACTCAGGTCCCGAAAATCTGTTCTGGAACGTGAACTGCTTCTCCTGCTGCTGCATCTTCCTGAACACGCCAGCAGCACCCTGCCTCTGATGCTGTTCCCAGCTTCCCCAGACAGCTGATCAGCCTCCCTGAGCTCTCACTAGTGCTCTTCAGAACCTTGTGGGCAGCTGTGAAACTGACAAGAATCAGATCAATTTCACCTGCTGCTGCTTGGGAAAAGAGTGGAGGCTACTGGACAGGAAGAAGGTTGGCAGAAGGAGCAGAGATACCTACCCACCACTGAAACCAGGACACCTCTAAGCAGGGCAAGGAACAGAAAAAGCAACCTACCTACCTGCAGCTTGAGTGGGCCTGGGCATGGCTCAAGAAGCAGCTGAGAGGGCAGCACAGCTCCTGGACAGAAATCCCAGTACCAACCCCCTCCCCAGGAGCCACGTGCCTGCGTGGGAAGCGCAGCGCTTCTCAGCGGCCCACTGCCTGTGGACGCACCACCCTCTGCCCTTGCTCTTCCCTGGCAGCCTCTGGCTAATGGGTCTGGTCAGATGTTCAAGTTCTGCCTATGTAGTTCACAAGCTGGGATGGCAAGAGTACAGGAACAGCTGTATGGTTGCAGTGACACTGGGGCAACTTAGCAGCAAAAGGCACCAGCCAGCACTTCACGCTCCAGCCTTACCAGAGAATGCCGTGCTAGGGGAGGTGGGCCTGCAACCAGAGGCAGTAAATAGATGGGTGCAGTAACACCAAGAGCCAAGGTGTGAAAGCCCCAGATAACCTCACTACAGGCGGGCCTCCACTCCTCCTCATGCTGGAAGCGTAAGTGTGCTCATCTGGTTCTCTGCAGCAGGTGGTTCATACATAAGGGAGGTGACAGGGGCTCTCTGTGGACAAGAGAGGATCTAAAGTGTGGGCTAAGCCATCCTGAAGGAGGAACCCCCGAGCAGCCACGAAACCAAGAAGCTCTAAGCCAATCTTTGTCTTACTGTTGGGACTTTGAACAGTGGGGGCACTGGGTACAATGCCTGCTCGCACTTGGACTCCAGACCTTTCAGAGTGATCAGGAAGCTCCTGGATTGTGAATAAAGTCCCCTATCCACACTGATCTGCTCTCCTGCCTGCCCTAACTAGCCAGAGGTTCACAGGCAACAACCCAATTTTCAGTTTTACCTTTGCTAAAATGATTTCTCTGGTTGTGGCTAGTTCTGTTCACAGCAGATTAGCTCATAAGCACAAGAGACGGATGAAAAATCAGCCTTGGGGGCTAGATTCTAACCTCCAGCACAACCGCTTCCTTGCTGTTGCTGCAAACCCTGACACTGTTCATTGTAGCACAAGTGTAACAACAAGACTGTCATGACCCAAAGAAAGTATGGCCATGTCCTCACTGCCCAGGTGAGCCCAGCACTTCAAGCAGCAGATGCTCAAAGGGTTTCTCCTCCACTTATAGCTGTAATCCATTTAACAGCTCACACATTTCACTTCCCTATCAACTGCATCTTGGGGAATATTTGGCTCTCTTGGCTTATTCTATTGCCTGTTCCCCAGCATCACATAAGATGCATACAACTGCAAAATGAGTCTGCTTGGAAACTGCTCTGCACTTTGCCCCTCTCTTACCTGTAGGCTTCCGGATTATTTTGTTTTTTTTACAACAGCTGCTGGGGGTGGGGAGAGGGACAGAAGCTCAGACAGTTAGAATGCCCACTACACCTGCCAGGCTAGGGAAGGTCACTCTGCACTGTGCCCAGGCATGAGAGCTGGTGTGACCCTGTGGCCTCAACGCTCAAAGGCAAGCAACCCATTTAGGATTCCACATCCCATGGCTGGATGCAACTGGCAGGGAACAGTCCCAAAGCTCGGGTCTACCACAGCATAAACACAGATCCTGCAGGACAAGGCACTTACCCCAACTTTCCGTAAGAGGTCCCCCACTATGTTCAGCGCAGATATCCTAGCTGAAGGCGTTAGGGGGCTGGTACCAAACCCATTTGGTATAACTGAAAACATAAATACACTTCATTATGAGGTCTGCTTCACAGCAGTTATAAAGGCCGCAATCAACTAATCGCTGCATGAAAGGGGAAACCTCGTGCTCCGCCCCAGCACAGCTCTCCATGCTGCTAGCCCCAGGTAATGCACACAGCAGGATAACCAGCTTAGTTTATACCAGCCGCCTGCTTTAGCCATACTCTGCCTGGAACAGGGGTGTGTGCAGTCCCCTGTTGTGAGCTGGCTGCACGATCCACGCCTTGCACTGAGCCGTGCCATGGAAACGACTTCCTTTTTATGGTTTTAATTCTGTGATTAGCCCTTAGCACTGTGACCAGCTTCCCACACACAAAACGAGCATAAACCAGTGCAGTGTGTGTCTCAGAATTGGCAATGAAAACGAGAGCTCCAAGTCGTGCACTGGCCATGCATCTTACCAGCACAGTCACTCTGAGGCCTAGCTGAAATTACCAGCAGTTACCTACTCCTCAGGTGGTTATTGGAGCAGAACGATCCAGTGATTGTGCTTACCCTACAATCTCAGACGGTCTCTCCACAATACCCAAACTCTCCTTTCTTGCGTTGTCTATGCAAAAATCATTGGCATACTAAGTACTCGGAGGCAGGGTTAAATACATCGAACACAATGTCGCATGAAACCCAAAGCCTGGGCTGAGTCACTCCATATTAACTCACCAGAAATCTCGACTCCTGAATTTACCCAACCCTGCCCCAGAATTTCTTGTGTGCTGCAGGAGATGCAGCTTTTGGGCACTTGGAGCCGGTAGGTTCGAAGGGTTACCCAAAAGGACAACTGCGAAAATGAGCTGGTGCAAGAGCAGTTTGCCGGCTGGTGGTGTTCCCGCAGAACTGCCCCTGCTGCATGCATACCTTTTGGGGAAGGAAAGCTGTTCTCCGATCCTTTTCCAACAGGCGTGGCTGGCAACGAGAGAGATGCCTGGACAGCTGAATCCATCTTTTCACAGTCTAGAGTTGGAGAGCTGGGAGCAGACTTCCTGGTGACCTCCTGTTGCCTTTCTCGGACAGCTAACTCCTGTCGTAAGTCTGGCGGTTGGAAAAAGAAAAACATTTCACACATGGCGCTTGATGGCTAAAAATGCAGCACTGCGCTCATCGCTGGGGTCACACGAACGGCCGTCTTAACCGGCCCAGCATCAGCTCCACATGCCACGCTGAATGGAGACCCAGCGCCCAGCACACACACACACACTTCACCATCTGAGAGCCTAAGTAAACAGCTGGGCTTTGCACTGTGCCTTGGAGGTCAACCGATCTGTGTTCTGTGCCAGCTGCAGCTTGTCTGCAGTCATTGGGTGGGCCCATGGAGAGTGCGTTATTGTAACCTCTTGGGAAGTCAGAGGCCTAGCCAGCTCTGTGTCAGACCCAGGGAGTCTCAGCACATCAAAACACAAAAGGTACCTCTGGCCAGTGGCTCCACCTGTGATCCGAACAGGGGCAGTGAGGATAAACACAAGCCAAGAAACACAAAGACCATTCTTTACTGAAACAGCACGAACTCCCATGTACAAAATGCAGAACCACCAAGCAGCTGGGGTAGGGTTTCACCTAAGTGGTCTCCATTGTGGCCTAGATACTGCACGACAAACAACATCTGTTTCACCCTTTTTGTGAGCTGTCTTGCAGCCTTGCTGTTCTTTTAACAGCCAAGGTTGAATGTCCCTGGGTGAGCTTCTATGCCCCAGGTGCCTATTAGCAAGCTAAAAATTTATAATCCGTATTAATTTAAAGGGAGAAGGGCAAGAAAGTTGGGCATCTAATTTCCAGCATGATCTTCCCAAGTGGGCAAAACCCCTTGGTTTACCCGCTAAACCCCCAGACACCAAGCAATAGGTTGTGAAGTATTTGAGACTGTCTGAGCATAAACTGAAAACGGAGTGGCAGTTGTAGTGTAATCCAAAGGAGACCTGGATTGATTCAACGCTTCCAATGACCTGTTGTGTGACCCCTTCCCTTTCTGGGAATCTGCTTCCTTTACCATCCTTTTCTGCCTTGTGTATTTAGATTTTAGTCTCTTGTTTCACATACACATAGGGACATCAAAACCAGCAAAAGGCTGTAGATGCAAAGTAATAAAAAGTAATGAATGGGAGAGTTTTATATTTGTTTTTTTTAAATATAAGCTTCATTTTCCATTTCTATTTTAGGCAAAACAATTGGAAAAATTTAAGGCCACTGGTTTCTCACATGAGGCTGTCAAAAAAGGCCAAAGCAAAATGTGCTGCACATTAGAGTTTTTAAAAATGCCATGTACTTTCAGAGATGTTTTCAAAGGCAAACTGCACAGCAAAAACGAAAACCTAACCAGAACACACAGAAGAAAAGGTGTGATTGAAAAGACAGAGGTTTTGTATTTCAGTATGAGAGATCAGCAATTTTCTTAACGGTCAATGTATTCAATTGCTAGCCAGACAAAAAATATGGTTTGGTTTGTTTGGTTGTTTCTTTTCTTCCCCCTCACCCACTTTAATTATGTTGAACACTTTTTTCATGCCATTTTGCACCAGGGTAACGAATGTTGGTCATTTAGATGTTCCTGAACATTTGCCCAAAGGTTCGTTAATAATGCCCTCATTAAGTTATTTTCTTTGGACAACACTTATTCTTCCTCTGTCTCCTTTCCTGTAGGGCACAACTCCATGTTTCTACAATAAGATCTGAGTAACACTGAGCACAGATTTGGGAACTGACACTACTATCCAGGCTATGGGTGCCATTTAACGGAGCAATTAATTTCAACCAGCCTTTAGAAAGTTTTCCCTCACCTCCTCTCTGTAAAATCCTTTTGAGAATTCCTGGTTTCCTGAAGATGACCCAGAAAGGATCACCACTAATCCTACAAGTCTCACTGCTATGTTTCCTGGGATATCTTCCATAAACCAGGCATCTCCCAAGAGGATTACAAAGCACAGAGAATTTCACAAAGTTAGCATTTATTTCCATGTCTAATCCCACCCTCAAGTCTCCCCAACACCAGGCACACAGCCTGGTTAATGGGAGCATTTGACACACCGATCTGTCCTTAGCTCAGTTTTCATTTGAGATTTTAACCACTTTAGTGTTGCAGAAGAATTGCAAAATCCTGAATTGATGCTATGGTCATTTCCTAGTAACCATGACCCTTAACTGTGCACAATTATAATCATTATTAAGATTTACATTGCACAATCAGCTTGGGCCCCATGGTGTTAGGTGCTGCACACACTTGTGCTTTACTTGTTAGATTACATCTCTATAAACCCCAGGAATTAATCCAACTGTACCTCTTGCTTCGTCCTTTAATCGCTGCACGGAAACGAGTAGTGATTCCTTGTCATCCAGCTCACTTTCTAAAAATGCATTTCTCTCAATGGCCTGGTTCAGCCTTTGTTCAAAGTCTTCCAAAGACACTATTGTTGCCCTAAAATCAAAATCCAGACCATCAGGCTCTTCAGATCAGCTGACATTAAGCACATTCAAAACCATGGCTGAAGGAAAAGGTAAGCGGCGTCTCTGTTAAAGTCCAACACTTAACAGTTTTGCCAGAACATGCTGGACAGGACCATTAAGTGCTGCCCACTGAAGTGAGATGTGTGGACTGGGCAGGACAGAACTGTAGGAGGTGAACTTCAAGCGATATAAAACAGCTGTGCAAGGGCTCACTGACATCCACTCTCCTTCACTTCTGTTCAGTGACCACAGCCAGTCAATGCAGCACTCTGCATCAAGCGCACTGACTTTCAGGGTCTACCACCTTCAGGCTTCAAGCCAGCTGGTGACTCAGCAAGCCAAGCCAAGCCAAGCCAAGCCCAGCCCAGGACTGCCATATTAACTCAAACCCCAAGTCAGTAAAGTACCTGAGCACGACTGACATAGCATAAGCCATTCCACTGACTTCAATGCAACAGCTCAGAGTGAAAAGTTACCCATGTGCTCAAGAATCTTGCTCTGCATCTGCCACGCCAGACAGCCAGATGCCCAGTTCTGCCCCCAGTTAGACTTAATGGCAACATTAACATTCAGCTACATGGGGTCAGGGTCTCTGCTACTTTCCCAACAGGGCATTGCTAGCAGTACTCCTGCTAGTTCTGTGCACTTCCTGCAGGACCCAGTCACTTCCTTTGGCCAGCCAAAGTGCTCGCTGCCTAAGGGAAGAAGAGACCCAGCAGGCTGGTTTTATTTACAAGGGACTCCATGAGGCATTAGATTCTTATCTGAAAGGGGCGTTGTGGCAGAAGGGCCACACACCTGCTGAGAGAGTCCCCTGCCCGCTGATGTCCGATCTGGCATGCTGGCCAGGCTCTGCTCCCATGTTTCAGGAGCCCATAGAGCAGAATGGGCATTGCTGCTCTTGTTCCTCATTGGATTTACACAAACTAGGGAACACTTTCGAGACCTCCAACAATTCAATTCTTGGGCCCAACACAGCAGTAACTGAGAGGTTTCATGGCCTGCGATATGCAGGAGATCCGACTAGATCTGCTGACCCCTTCTGGCCTTACACTCTGATTCTGGGACACTGCAACATACTGCAGGCTCACTCACTCATTAGCCCTAACTGTCTCGCCCAGCCAACTAAGCTTGAACCTGGATATCATTTTAACTACGAGTGCAACAGCATCTAGTGTGTCTCTTTATTGCAAGTGCATCCATTAGAGACAGCCAAAAGCTGGGAAGCGAAGTGATGAGAGGAAGATCTAATGAGACAAGTGGTGTGCAGCCTTCACCTCTTGGCACGCTCCAAGTCATCGTTGGCCTGTTCCAGCTCCCTCACGTATTTGTGCAGCTGGTCTTTAATGGCCCTTGTCTGACTCAGGTCATCTTCCAAGACTGACACTTGCTTGTAGCTTTGTGCATACTGGTGTTCAAGTTTCTCCTGCAAATAAGAGGGGGAATGAGATTAACAGCACTGCCTTACAGCCCACAGAGGTAAGCAAAGCCAAACGAGAGGGAGCAAAGTAACTTGGCTGTGGTCATGGGGGGGCAGCAAATAGAAATGTCAGTATTAACACAGATCTTTGCCAAGCATCAGCACTGGGCAACCTGAAACAGAGAAAGTCAACACCATGCACAGCTGCGATCCAGTCACCAAATACAATAAACTCTTTTATGTCTGGTTGCCTGAGGACTGGGAGTTGCCAGATATTCAAATATTCTGGATAATAGAGAGGTATACCTAGCAATGCAGAAAACTAAAGAAAAACAAGGATAGATATTAAGAGAAAACACAAACAAAAATGTATGCAGAGTACTTATTTACCAACAACAGCAGTATTGTACACTGCAAACTTATATTTTATTTACTGCACTTATTTGTATTTACCTTCACAATACTATACTTATGGAAAATGTAACTAAAATTTACTTATGGTTAAAGTGTCGGTTATTTGAGAGTTCCAGATGATAGAATGCTGGATATGAAAGAGTCTATTGTGGCTCGTTCGTCCAGACAACAATCATGCTACAAGAACCAGCCTGAAACCAGGTGGGTGAGTGAAAAAAGGAACCACTGGAACAGGAGTTTGCAACCTGTGGCTCCAGAGTCACATGTGTCTCTTTAAGGACTTCTTTGTGGCTCCCAAGGCTATAATTGCAAAGTAAAAAAGCAACCCCTCCTGATTATTTTCAACAAACAGTGAACATCTAAAAGCCCCAAAATGAACAACTCATATCTAAATAGCAAACAATATGAGATTTCAAAATATTGGATAACTACCCCTAGTGTCCTCCGGAGAGAGAAGCTTCTGGAGTGAAAGTCAGGAAAACGGTGGTACAAAACAAACACAAAGTGTGAGGAAACAGAATATGTAACAAGTTTGTGAATGCCTCACAGTAAACATGTATGACGTTACAAATGTTTGTGCCTGGGTGGTTCTTAAAATAGAGGTTATAAAAAGCACGGTTTGACATTATTTATTAAGGATCATCTCCTATTCACATGCATTGCAGCTCTTGAAGTATTGAGTTTTTTTCTGAATTGGAAAAAATGGCTCCTCTTGCTATTTTGGTTGCCGACCCCTACACCTGAATCGGCTTCTTAACTGCACAGGGAGGTTCATATGGTCTTGAGACCAAAAGATCTTGCTTTAAAAACTGGGGTTGGGAATAGTCCGGGTGGTTAAGGAACATCCACAGCTCTGAGGAGGAAGCTAGGTACTTTCTTCAGCAAACTGCTGGTCTCCTCAAGTACATGAAGATTCTACAGACATAACAGGATATGATCACAATAACCAGAGATCCTACAGAACACCTTTGCCCTGGCTCAGAACACAACGGCTTCCAGCAATGCATCCATCTACTACACTGGATCAATTTTCAAAAAGCAGGACAAAACCAAGGTGCTTTCCGAGATCCCAAGGCAGGGAGAGAACTGATCAGCCCACGCACGTAAATAAGAAGAGTCTTATTATCTATTTAGGAGGCTTATGTGGCCTAGTAATCTCCAGAGAATCTGAACACCCTATAAAATGCTATACACAAGTCAAAAGTATTCAACTGCCTTACAAGTCTCAAAAAGCCAAAACATGTTTTATGCAGGAGACACTGACTCATGGGAATCAAATGCACAGTTCAGATGCTGAAATACTGAACAATATGATTCTATGGCTTCAAGCATATTTGTAGCATGTCCATCATATGGCTATATTCAATTGTTCTAATAACAAACCTGCCAATCACCAGCCTTTCCAAAAACCCAAATCTGCAGCCCTTGCTCAGGTAAAACTCAAGGTCAAACCTAAAGACTAAAGGATCCGAGTCCTGTCCTTCTTATGACGCAGCCAAGAAACGTAGCAAGTTCCTTCGTGAATTTATCTGACATATAGGATGGCTAGCAAATATCTGGTCTTACCCATTGGATATAAGACTGCACAGATACTGAATTACCAGAACACCTGTATGGGGCAGACAGATTTTGAATGATGATTTAGGACTACTTTTGACTAACAGACAGAGGTCCTTCCGTTACAGACACTGCCATACCTTTAACGTTTCCACTTCGTATTTCAGTCTCTGGTTATCTGCTTGCAAATCTCTATTCCTTTGTTCAGCCTGCACTAGCTGGGCCTCCAATTCAGCTTCCAATTCTCTGCTTCCCTCCTGGAATTCAGCCAGCTCTTCACGGGCTTCCTGGAAACTGGAAGCGGAGGATTCATATCAGTCATGGATCTAGTTTGGTAAGATTTAACAAAACTCACTCATCTTCTCTAAAGATAAACCCAGGAAGACTCTCCAGCATACTACTGGACTCATTTAAACAGAGCCTATTTAAAGGGCAGTAGGAGAAGACAAGTTGATCAACCATGTTCTGTTAGAAGTAATAGCAAGTACTGCCTATGAATCTAGAATGATACCTTTGTTTATATCTCAAGGAAAGCTCTTTCCAATAAGCAGTTTCTTCTTTTGGGCTTGAAAAATCTGGGATTTCTTCACTGTCCATGATCAACAAACCTGCAAAATACAAACACAGGAATAAGACAAACAGGACATCCATGGGACTGCTGCTAAATACTGGACAAACCCAACTCTAGTGGCCTTTGAATTTTTTATGCTTTGAGAAGAATTTGGCATTGATGAAAGAGCCCCCAACAACCCCCGACAATAGAAAGGCAATGTGCAGACACACCAGCACCAGCCAGAAAAGGGGAAAGCTCACACGAAGGCTTTGCCATGGTTGCTATCTGAAGATAAGGAGACCAGAAACTGGAAAAAATTCTAGTCATATTTTGAGTGTAGCTCTGAAGAATTAATAGCTTTACACACATATTTAGGACATCTTTCCATAAAGACTGTCTTTAAAACTACCAGTCATCCAATTTTAATATTAATTCACTTAAAATAAATGATTTTTAGAAGGACAAGTACTGTGTCTAGAGTTAATGTCAACTTCCTTGATGCAGAGTATAATTCCCAATAGGGCTAATGGAAGTCACACACTTAGCAAAGTGACTTGTCCTCTTGAAGGATTGACAGTCCAACCAAGTGCTGTAGAGAAAGAAAATTCACTTTATTTTCTTTCAATAATGGGATTTTTTGGTCTGGTTTACAATTTCCGGTAACAGAGGAAGTTACTGAATTACTTTCACTCACTTAATTTTCCCCTGTCTAGTGAGAAACAGATAGACAGCTAGAGTTTGTCCCGTGATTAAACTAGTGACGTAAAAGGTTAATCAGTTACCGGTTAGGTATTAGGCTTAACTGGTTAATTAGTAAGTATTTGGGTAACAGGAATGCCAGCCGCCCCAGCTGCAATGGGTGGGTGGGCGGGCAGGTGGGGCCCCGGCCACACCAGAGCAGCCTCAGCAGGCGGGCTGGCCTGCAGCAGTGCCCACTATACCTGCCCCAGACCCAGTGGGACTACAGCGCAGGGGGAACCTAGCCCTGGCTACCCTGCACCAGCCATCACCAACTGTTAATCAGTTAAACAGTATAATTTCAATCAGTTAATCTGTCTGATCAATACGTACACCCCTGAATTAAATGGCAGGGTTTTTAATTAAATGATGTTACAATGGCAAAGCAACCCTTGCCAGGGCATCTGGATGATGCTCTATTGGTATTAACGCTCTAAGGCTACACTGTGAATTGCCTCAGCAGGGAATGGAAAATGCACTTGGTAACAGAACTACTTGGCAGGAGCACAGCAAAATTTGCCACTCATCACTTTCATAGAAGTCAGGTTCTGAGCAGCAGCAGCAGCATCTCTCTATCACGTGGCCCTTTTTTCCCTTACATCTGTGTACCTTGTACCCCAGAGCTGCTCAGGAGCACACAGACTTAGAAATTCCACACGAACATCACCCATCTCCACACACAAAATATCACTTCAACACTGATGAACGAGAACTCTTCAGGTCATCCCTGGGTATGTCCACATCACAGCTGTGCTGCTCTAGCACCCCTAGTGCAGAGACGAGAAGGCATTTTTTCCATCGCTGTAGGAAATCCACCCCCTTGAGAGGGGATAGCTAAGCTGACAGAATTCTGCTGTCAACCTGGTAGTATCTACACTGAGGCTGAAGTTGACTTAACTGTCTTCCTAAGGAATTCTTCACACCCAAAGCACAATGCTAGGTGAACACGTGTTTTAGCTGTAGACCTAGTGTTAGTGGCTAGATTCTGTCAGCTTCACAGTTGTCCAGCTAATAGCAGAAGAAGTGAAAATGACCCATCTTGTAATTTCTGGCAAAAGCTGTGAGCAACAGAGGGATGTTTGTTCCACAGGATGGGTGGAGGCTTGACTTCCACACTTATCAGCTCCCTCTAAGCTCCTCCAATGTGAAAGATGTCATGGAAGAACCTAGTAGGGACGTAAAATCCTGGTTAATAGGTTAACCAGTTAATCAATTAAAGGAGGTGAAGTGGCTACAGACAGGCTGGGGAGCCCCCTGGCTGCGGCATGCTGGGGATCTGGGCTGCTGTGGCCTAGCTGGAGCTTCCCTAACGAGAGATGGAGCAGGCAGGAGGCAATCCAGCAAGTCCAGAGCAGCTCTGGATGAGGCTTACTGATCAATTGGTTAGCCTATAACATTCCTAGAACCCACACACCAGACCCTGGTGAAAACAGTTCCCCCAGCCTTAGCATGCTGCAGTGGGCTTCTTACCAAGATGCTGTCTCTGCATCCCCTCGGAGGAAGGCCCTATCTTTTATCCTAGCATCTGGTCCATTCTTAAGCCGGTGTCCCATATTTCATTTGTAAATCCACAAGAAAGGGAGGAAAGGGTTGCCTTCTCCACCTTCTCTCCCTTCAGGGAGATACTTTAAACATTCCCCTTAGTGTAGCTCGTCAGCTCAATCAGCCATATACAGCTCGTCACTTGGGGCGCTCACAAGCACCAATACCCACTTCCATCACTCCAAGCCTAGACTAGCCAGATTGACACCTCCTGCATCTCTGTGACCCACCTATCCAGACCTGGCATTTTTCAGTAAATGTGGAACAATTCAACTGCCCCACTTTCAGTGTGGGGGAAAACACAAGCACCTTAGACAGCTGTAAACAATGCAGAGGAAAGCAGGCACCCTCCACTTCAGCCCGCAGCTGCTACGATTCAGGTCAAAAGACTGAATTCACCCAAAGGGCACTGAGCACCTCAAACTCCTGGCCCTACCGTCACTTCAAATGCCCCTTGTTTTAGAATCACCTGTTTATCGCTATTGAGCTGTTTTGCAGCACTGCTCAGATGTTGCTGTCACCGACCAGGGCCCTGCTGTGCCAGGTGCCACAGCAACACAGAGCAAATACACAGGCCAGCCCCCAAAGAGATTCCTGGCTCAGCAGCATTTTGCTGCCCACATTTCAATGTGTCAAAGATGAGCTTACATGAGGGTCCCATGGAGCCTCAGTGTAATCTTTCTCTGCACGCAGTCGTATCAGCACCAGATTGCTGCGTGTCAGTTTTCACAGGATATAGCTGGTTGTATAGTAATGTATTTTTGCAGGGGAGAGGAGCTGTGGTAGTTGCCTGTGGCTAGGCGGAGCACTGTGATCACACTTCGAGCGCTAGCATGCTCGGGAGCTGCAGCTGGATCCCAGGCATAACAGCACAGGAGTTCTCAGCAGACAACAACAGGCTGTACGTTTATTTTCGCAGCTATTTTTAGTCCTGTGACAACCAATGTACAGGAGCATCTCCCAGCCCTGCAGTGCAGTTCCTTGCACTGGCTGTATCTGTTAACACTCTTACCAAGTCAATCTAGCACTGTGAGGGCACAAACGCATAAGTGTCCACACAATGGCCTCACTTACACACCTGCAGCCCCCTTGACTCCAATTCATTAAGGTAGCATGAGTACAACCTCTGGGACTTCAGTCCAACTCTGACTACATCAGAGAACCAATCCCTGTTTGGTAACAGATCCTATGTGCTGACCTGCAGCTCCAGGGAACCTTTTCCCACAGCTTGGCACACGTGACAAGCTTGAGATCAACAGCAAATACTTCTCGTCCCTCCCACCCGCGATCACAAGTCACACACGACTTAAAGGATAACAGAGCAAGCAACATGCCCAGAGAGCCCAGTGTGCATACAGACAGCAGCGCACCTTACATCATCTTCTGGAGGTGCATCCAGCGAAAGACGACTCCTCAATCATTCAAGTAAACAACCCCTGGGCGAACACACACCTGAGTCATCTCTGCCAGTTGCAGGGGTCAGGAATGGAACAGCAGAGAGACTATAGGAGACGTTGGAGCTTTTATTGCTCCCTTGATTGTGCTGTGGGTGTGAGTCTTTCTTCTCACGAAAAGCCTTCACCAGTTCACCATACAACATGCGTATTCTCACACACAGGCACATCCCTATTTCCCTCTGCTTCAGAGGTATAAGCAGCACACAGCCAAGCTACCTTACTGCTCACAGCAGCTGAGACAAACTTGTTTCAAGGCATGGTGGAAAGCTGACTGACTGGAATGCCCTGCAGGGTTCTTGGCTGGGAAGGCTCAGAGAAGAAATGAACGTAGGCCCATGGCATTTGGTGGTGGATGCTATTCATCACCAGAACATACTGGGGCTCTGTAGCAGGAAAGCTATTCTGAGCCCACTGAAGAATTCTTTGTCAGTTTTGCTTCTGAATTTCACCCACAAGTGGACTGTTCACCACTGCTGAATATTATAATTACACATGAACCTTCTAAATCTGGGTAGATCCCTGGTTTGAACCCCCATATGGCGGAAGCATCAAAATGATCATAAAAATCAAGTTTAAATACAGTGCAAGAAAACCAGAAGTATACAGATAGTCCCTGACTTACAAACAGGTTATGTTCCAAACACCCAGTTGCAACTCGATTTAGTCGAAAGCTGGAAATACCCTTATGCTGCAACCCCTCAGGGTGTAAGCGGGTTGAGTTCCACGCAACTCTCACGTACCTTGAATTCCATGTGAGTTGGGGAGGGCTTGGGTTGGGGCCCTGGGAGGATGCAGAGAGTTTAAGCCTGGGGTGGGTTAGGGCGCAGTTGAGCTGGGGCTTGCAGTGTGTTGGACCCGGGCAGCAGGGGGTTGGAGACTGAGCTGCAGGGGTGGTGGGTAGGGAGGTTGGAGCTGGATCCCCATTGGGAGCCCTGTGTGCAGTTTGAAACCAGAGCCCCATGTGCCGGGGAGCGTGAGCTGGGGCTGTGCAGGGTTGGGGGGGTTGAACAGGGTGAAAATGGGGCAGGGGACTCGCTGGGGGGGGGTACAGCCTCATGTGTCTGCAGCAGCTGACAGCTGGGGCCCAGCACACACTGTGGCTGACAGCCCAGCGTGTGCTGGGGGGGGGGGGTCAGCTGGGCGGAGTGGGGATTGAACAGGGGTGAACCGGGGTGGGTTGAGATAGAGCCCCTGCACATGCCAGCAGCCGCTGACAGCCACAGCCCCAGTCACGGGGGGTGGGGAGCGTGGGAGGTTGAACTGTGGCTGCAGGAGGGAGGGGCTGAGCCAGGCAGCAGGGTTGAACAGGGGTGCATGGGGGGGTGGGGTCATTGAATGGGGGACAGGTTGGAGCCCCACGCATGCTGAGCCAGCCGCACTGGGGGGGGGGCATGATATGGGGCCACATGGGGACTGTGGGGGGGGGGTCGAGGCCCAGGTGTGTGCAGGTGGGGGGGTTGGAACCAGGACTGCAGGGCTTGGAGGGGAGCTCCAGGCCTATAGCTGGAGCCCCCGCTGGGGAAGGTGAGCTGGAGGTTGGTCGTAAGTACAAACGGTCATAATGCAATGTGCCTGTAAGTCAGGGACCGCCTGTACAGAGGGTACTGTCTAGCTCAAAATTAATGAGAAGTGGCAGAGCACACTACTGTGCAATTAGTGCTTTTCTGCTTGATTACCTACATATAAACAAAACTGTCTAAACGCAAGGCATTAAGGGTTTATCTCATGACATGTTATAAGTGTACAGTGGTCTAATGGTTTGTACATATAAAAGCCTTAGTAAGACTTTGTTTGACCTTCACTACAGTGAACACCCATGGTCTAGAAAACTCTAATCTGGCCTAGCCTATTTCTCAAGGTTGCTGTATTAGAGGTTCCAGTGTATTGGTTTGTGTTTTACCACAGCACTAAGGAGCCTGAGTCGCAGCCCTGGCCCCTCTGCGCTAGCAGCGCATGGACACAGATCTGCCAATGGTAAAAAATGTAAGAAAGCACTCAGGGTTCACTTTCTCCCCATTCTCTGCCCTTCTGTACTGGCAGTACCTGCTGTGGCCACCAGACTGAAAATTACCCGAGCACTAACTAAATTTAGACTGTTGTCGTCATTTTTCATCACTTCCCTGTAGTTCTCAGGACATGACCAGGAAGCAAACAGCTAGCAAGAGCTAACACCTCCACGCTGATTTTTTTTTCTGTGAGTTATTAAAACATTTGAGATACATGGTCAATTTACCATTGCTTTTCTTGTCTTGAAAGGGGAGCTGGAGGCATTTTCATACACTGATTGAAAGGCAGCCCACTTCCACAGTTCTTTTAGTAAGCGTACCTATAGCCTTTACTGAAATACTGGTTTTGCACTTCATATTCTCTGGCGAACCACAACAGATGTCCTCTTACAAAAGCAGCATATGGGTTCTAGCAGAAAGGACGCCACTGTTCCAAAGCTGTTGTGCCATAGTAGGCAATGTTAACCAATCCTACTCTTTAAGCCTGGGCAAGGCAGTCTGCAGAACCTAACGAAATCCAGGCTGCAGAAAAAAGCACAATATAAATGCTTTTAAACAATCCAAATGAAACACAGAGGTTTTACCCTGATGCATTTCCCAGGAGCCTCCTTGCCAAGGAGGTGCTGGTGTACGACAAACCAAACAATTGTCAAATCTGAGATACCTAGTTGTGGCACAGGTAAATTGCAACCTCAGCAGCATCAGAACATAATCCCAGACTTTAGGTATCAGAAACCACATGGTGCAAGCTGATGCAAGAAGTCTTTTTTTTTTTTTTAAATAAATCAAGCTACAGTTGCCAATGCATGTGCCATCGGCAAACATGCCTTGATGTGTGATGAGGATTAATGAGCCAGCCTTTCCAGGTGTTCACATATTTCATCACACTAGAGTTTTAAACTAAGTGAAGCACGACACAGAATCTACCTCTGCCAGCTCCCAAACGGCACGTGCCGAAGCACCTTCAGTGAGAAAGATAAAAGGCTTATTCAGGAATGGAACCTGAAGGCATGGGAAACAAAGGACAGCCCTTTAAGAACACCCTAGTAACTGGCACCCTGGGATCCGCTCCCCTGGAATCCTTGAGGGCCAGATCCATTCAACCCACCAGCTTGGGGAGGGGCACACATCCAATCACACAGACAGAGGATCTATAAAAAGATATGCTCCTTCCTGCCAAATTCTGTCCATCGCTCTGGAAAACAGCATCTCTGACAAAGCCAAAGAGGTTAGTATTGATCTGTTGAGCCAACCCTGAACTGCAGTTGGTGTAAGTAATCTGGCTTTCCCCTTCTCATGATACTGCCCCTGCACAGCACAACACCAGAGGCTACACGTTCTCACCACTGCACAACGTAAGCAAGCACTGCTACCTCCAATACAAAAGGCAACGCTGATAGAGGTACGTAAATATCTGTCTCCTATGCAGCAACTACTGTCAATGCCTCTGGACAAGCTGCGTGTTCACAACTTTCAGATGTGGCTCACCAACATCAAATCTTCTTGAATTTCAGCTCAAAGAGACGATCTACTTGCTTGTAGAAGCTGGAAAATTACTTCTCTTATCTGAGAAGCACTGACCTGCCTTAAGAGTTCATTACATGTGTGGGTAGTGCAGCAAAGCCAGTTTCTGCCAGAGCAGGACTAGAAAACCTGAGATAAAAAAATTCCAAATCTGCTAGAGAAACTTGTAAAGCAGGGGTCAGCAACCCTTCTGAGGCAGAGTGCCTAAATTTGACGTTTTGACCTCTATGTACCGTCCCAGTGAGGTGACACTTTTTAAAGTCACCAATAGCCCTACTTACAACAGCTTCATTAATAAATAAAATTACTATGCAGAGCTTCACCATTTAGGTGGTGGCTGGTAACACTAGCTGATCTTGTGTTAACACACAGGTGGCCTGGCTTTAAGGAAGCTCCTGGATGAATAGCAGAAGAGGGGCAGAGCTGAGCTCCTGCCTCACATGCGAATGAAAATTCACTCACATGCCACTCTTGATATTCGAGCTGGGGTTGCTGGCCCCTGTTGTTAAGTGCCAGGCCTGAGTAACTTCTGGGGCTGCAGCTCAGGAAATCAGATTCAAGCATGGATCTCACAAACCTCCACTGGAACCTCTTCAACAAGCAAAAAGGGAAAAAAAAACAAAAACAGTCCAGTAGCAAACAAACATATCTGTAAATATGAGGCCCAGATCTCAACAAGCAGCACTGTCTCAGAGGTGACACGGCATTTGTAGAGGCACATGCCCCAGCAATGACACTTTCCTGGATACTGATGTCTGATGAATGACAAATCAAATCTACCAGACACGACAGAGAAGCACCTACTGCAGCTGATTCAGCTTTTCGGGAATTCCCATTCTGAAACCCTGGTGAGAAAATCCCATCAGCACTACTAGAGAAGCCTTCTAAATGGCATTATAGGATGCTGATCACAAGTCAGCTCTAACCAGAAAATACCAGTGGGTCTTCCTCATCAACTGTCAGGACAAGATGCATGGGCTGAAAGGACACCGAACAGCTTTTCCTTTTGCAGACTGCAATAAAAAGTGAGAAGTACGGAACGACACTGCTCTCCCTCCGCTTGCCTAGTAAGTGGTTAGTTTCCACTTCCGGATGGGAGAGTTAATCCTGCACTTTCAGCTCGGGAAGAGGGATGCTGCAAAGAACCAGAGAAAGGAGAATGCACTTTGCCTCCCAGGCAGTATTGAACTGTTGACTGTGGAGTCAGACTAATTAAACTGGAATTCGTTGCTTCCAACTTCTAGGCAGACAAAGGACGCCATATGCAACCAATGGAGTTTAGTAATGCTGAGGAATGGAAACAGAGGAAGTTTATATGCTGCCCTCCCAGAACATCTCTAGCGCATGTGTGTCACTCATCTATGTGATTCACACAGGCCTCATTAAGATTACACTGATCCCAGGTCTACACTACACATTTCTGCTGACATATTCGTCTGGGGTGTCCTTTTGCCAGTACTGCACAACTTATTTTAGGGATATTAACCAGTAAACATACCTGTAAATACGAGGCTTGCCAGTACGCTTACCAGTCCTTGCTGGCGAACTCTGGCAGCAGCCAGCCATGCCAGGCTGAAGCAGCTCCAGCCACGGAGGAGCCCGTGTGACCTGGCCCAGCCCAGGTGTGACCCCCACAGCCATGGCTGCAGCAAAACCAGGCAGTTGGCCCTGAGTTAAAACGCTTAACTGGTTAACCATTTTAACATGCCTAGCTTATGTCACTTGGGGTGCTAGAATAAGCTATGCTGGCTAATGTGCAATTGTGCCAGTATAAGTTGTATGCACATTAGTAGTGTTTTGCCAGTGTAGTATATCAACACAACTCATACCACGCAGCGATCCTAGTGCACTCACCAATAGATAAATTCAACAAGGTCAACGCAGGTGGAGATACTGTGCAAAACTTTAGCAAGTTTACCGCATGGTGGAACTAAAGTGTCTTGTCTTCCCTGTTTTCATTTCAGCAAAGCTCATGCACGTCACCCCAAGGTAAAAAGCACGCATGTTCTGACAACAAAGAAAGGCCTTTGCTATTACCAAGGTTCAAACTATTGCAGATCTGAAGAAGTGGGTCTGCCCCATGAAAGCTCATCACCTAATAAATAATTTGTTAATCTTTTAAGTGCTACAGAATTTGTTTCGTTAGGGTACAGACTAGCACAGCTCCCTCTCTGTTAGTATGATACTCGGGAGTTGAGCTGTAGCCTTAGATTTCTCCTTTGTTGCTCTGTTACTCCTGACTAGGATGCTTGGTGCAGTTTGTAACACTAACTCGTCACCCTAGGAGCACTAAACCTCAAATCCAACCACCAGGTAAGCTGTTTATCACAAAAATAAAGAAAAAAATATTTAAAAGACATCTGATCTATCAAATAGTTTACATGAAATCTGTACAGCACAACTTTTCAAATAGTGATTGCACTTCTGCAGGAATGCCCAGGGAGGCAGCAGCCCATGGTAATCCCTCTCTCACAACCGGCTTTGTCAGCAGCACAAACTAATCAGCTCTCCCTCAGAATCACTGCTAATGCCAGCATTTTCTAAACTCTGGCCTGTGGGCTCTTGGGGGTCTCTAATCTTTAGCTAGAATGATTCCTCTCTGTCCCAGTAGACAACCATGCATCAGCTCTGCATGAACTACTGCTGTAAAAGAAGGAGTGTGGACGTTGTGTCTCAGGCTTACTCTTCCCACATTCCACCCTCCAGTACAAGCCCACCCAACCCCTGGGTGGGAATGCAGGTGGCTAGCCCATGCTACTACCTGTGCCACAGCATCAACACTTCTGTTTCTAGCATGCTCTCAATTAGTGCATGCACCGCCCAGGGAAACCCTGGGAATCTGCAGGGTGCTGAGAGATTCTGTTGTCTGACTGTTTCTATGAGCATCCAGGCTCTCAAATGGAAGGAAGAGCCAAAAATCAACAGACATCATCAGCTAACCTAGTCATGCGCCCTGGAGCCCTCCACTATATACGTGGATGAGAGGAAGGAACCACCTTCAAAGATTGGAGCCATCAGTGAAACTGCAGCTGCTAGGGGCCAGCAGAAGATAGGAGAATGGAAACGAGTATCAGGAAAAGGTAGCAGACTAAAGAGGAGCATGAGCAAGAGAAAGAGGAAATGATGAGCGAGGGTAACCAGTCTGACTGACGTCAATAAAACAGAGTGAAATGCTTATTGCAGTAATGACACCAAAAACAACATTAAGCACTTCCCTAATGTCATTTCACTATGGACTCAACTGCCATAGACATGTTAAGTGATCAGGAGTGGGAGAAGAGGCAGTCCCTTCAACTGTGAATAGAAAGAAGTGTATCCAAGAGACAAGCTCTCTATTGAGATGTGTGCCAGCCAACTAAGTCAGTGTGAGAACCCTTGGCTTACACAATTGTGAATCAAAATCCTGCATTCCTCACATGGGCATTCGCCTGAGTAAAAACTACAAATTGTGGTCGTAAGAGAACAGCCTCTGTCCTATCAATGAACTCACTTCCTACCGAAAGCTTGCAAATCTATATTTAATTATTTGTAACGTTCACCACACAACTATCTAAACTGGTAACAAAATACTGCACAGCTGCAAATTGGGTTCCGCTGAAAGTGTAATTTTGAAATAAGTTACTTGTGTGTGTCAAAACCAGTGTCTAGAAATGTAACATAGGAAAGGTGTGAACATTCAGGTGTTAATAGCGCAGCACACATTTCATAAGCTATGCAAGTTAAGGCAGCCCTCAAAGCTGCAAAGTGTCCTCTGATTTTTCCACAGGGAAAATGAAAACAAGCCAAACTCCAGCATCAGCCCTCCCTAATTACATGATGCAACACTGGTGTACTTACAAAAAAAAAAAAAAAAACACCTTTCTGAAACTCAGATGCCTTAATTTAGGCCCCGAAAAATGCACCAAATTAAGAACATAAGAATGGCCATACTGGGTCAGACCAAAGGTCCATCCAGCCCAGTATCCCGTCTGCCGACAATGGCCAATGCCAGGTGCCCCAGAGAAGGAGAACAGAAGACCAATGATCAAGTGATTTATCTCCTGCCATCCATCTCCTGCCCTTGTAGTGAAGGCTAGGGCACCATACTTTACCCCTGGCTAATAGCCATTTATGGACCTAACCTGCAAAAATTTATCGAGCTCTTTTTTAAACCCTAATAGAGTGCTGGCCTTCACAGCCTCCTCCGGCAAGGAGTTCCACAGGTTGACTGTGCGCTGTGTGAAGAAAAATTGCCTTTTATTAGTTTTGAACCTACTACCCATCAATTTCATTTGGTGTCCCCTAGTTCTTGTATTATGGGAAAAGGTAAATAATTTTTCTATATTCACTTTCTCCACACCATTCGTGCTTTTATATACCTCTATCATATCGCCCCTCAATCGCCTCTTTTCCAGACTGAAAAGTCTCAGTCTCTCTAGCCTCTCCCCATATGGGACCCGTTCCAAACCCCTAATCATCTTGGTCGCCCTTTTCTGAACCTTTTCTAATGCCAATATATCTTTTTTGAGGTGAGAAGACCACATCTGCACACAGTACTCAAGATGTGGGCATACCATAGTTTTATATAGGGGAAGTACGATATCTTTTGTCTTATTATCAATCCCTTTTTTAATAATTCCTAACATCCTATTTGCTTTGCTAACTGCCACTGCACACTGCGTGGATGTCTTCAGAGAACTATCCACTATAACTCCAAGATCCCTTTCCTGATCTGTCGTAGCTAAATTTGACCCCATCATGTTGTACGTGTAATTTGGGTTATTTTTTCCAATGTGCATTACCTTACACTTACCCACATTAAATTTCATTTGACATTTTGCTGCCCATTCACTCAGTTTGCTGAGATCTTTTTGTAGTTCTTCACAATCCCTTTTGGTTTTGACTGTCCTGAACAACTTGGTATCATCTGCAAACTTTGCCACCTCACTGCTTACCTCATTTTCTAGATCACTGATGAACAAGTTGAACAGGATCAGTCCCAGGACTGACCCCTGGGGAACACCACTAGTTACCCCCCTCCATTGTGAAAATTTACCATTTATTCCAACCCTTTGTTTTCTGTCTTTTAACCAATTCCCGATCCATGAAAGGATCTTTCCTCCTATCCCATGACTGCCTAATTTACATAAAAGCCTTTGGTGTGGGACCATGTCAAAGGCTTTCTGGAAATCTAGGTATATTATGTCCACTGGGTGCCCCTTGTCCGCATGTTTATTAACCCCTTCAAAGAATTCTAATAGATTAGTTAGACACGACTTCCCTCTGGAGAAACCATGCTGACTTTTGCCCAACAATTCATGCTCTTCTACGTGCCTTGCAATTTTATTCTTTACTATTGTTTCTACTAATTTGCCTGGTACTGATGTTAGACTTATCGGTCTATAATTGCCAGGGTCTCCTCTAGAGCCTTTTTAAAATATTGGCGTTATATTGGCCGTCTTCCAGTCATTGGGTACCGAAGCGGATTTAAAGGATAGGTTACAAACCACTGTTAACTCCGCAATTTCACATTTGAGTTCTTTCAGAACCCTTGGGTGAATACCGTCTGGTCCTGGAGACTTGTTACTATTCAGCTTATCAATTAACTCCAAAACCTCCTCTAATGTCACTTCCATCTGGAAGAGTTCCTCAGATTTGTCACCTAAAAAGGCTGGCTCAGATTTAGGAACCTCTGTAACATCCTCAGCTGTGAAGACTGAAGCAAAGAAATCATTTAATCGCTCCGCAATGGCACTGTCTTCCTTGATCGCTCCTTTTATATCTTTATCGTCCAAGGGCCCACTGCTTTTTTAGCAGGCTTCCTGCTTCTAATGTATTTAAAAAACATTTTACCATCATTTTTTGAATTTTTGGCTAGCTGTTCCTCAAAATCTTTTTTGGCTTTTCTTACTACATTATGACACTTAATTTGGGAGTGTTTATGTTCCTTTCTACTTTCCTCACTAGGATTTGACTTCCACTTTTTAAAAGCTGCCCTTTTCTCTCTCACTGCCTTTTTAACATGGCTGTTAAGCCATGGTGGTTCTTTGTTAGGTCTCTTACTGTGTTTCTTTATTTGGGGTATACATTTAAGTTGGGCTTCTAGTATGGTGTCTTTAAACCGTTTCCATGCAGCTTCCAGGGATTTTAGTTTAGTTACTCTACCTTTTAGTTTCTGTTTAACTAGCTTCCTCATTTTAGTGTAATTCCCCTTTTTGAAATTAAATGCCGGAGTGTTTGACCGCTGCGGTGTTCTTCCCAACACAGGAATATTAAAAGTTATTATATTGTGGTCACTACTTCCAAGCGGTCCAGTAACAGTTACCTCTTGGACCAGATCCTGCGTTCCAGTCAGGACTAGATCGAGAATTGACTCTCCCCTTGTGGGTTCCTGTACTAGCTGCTCCAAGAAGCAGTCATTTAAGGCATCAAGAAATTTAATCTCTGAATCCCATCCTGAGGTGACACGTACCCAATCAATATGGGGATAATTGAAATCTTCTATTATTACTGTGCTTTTTATTTTGATAGCCTCTCTAATCTCCCTTAACATTTCAGCATCACTATCACTGTCCTGGTTAGGCGGTCGGTAATATATTCCTAATGCTATATTCATATTAGAGGAATGAATTGTTATCCATAATGATTCTACGGAACATTTTGATTCCTTTAGGATTTTTGTTTCATTTGATTCTATATTATCCTTCACATACAGTACCACTCCGCCACCCGCACGACCCGTTCTGTCTTTCTGATATAATTTATATCCCGGTATGAGAGTGTCCCACTGATTTTCATCATTCCACCATGTTTCTCTGATGCCTATTATGTCAACTTCCTCCTTTGATATGAGCTACTCCAGTTCACCCATCTTATTAGACAGACTCCTAGCATTTGTGTAAAAGCACTTTAAAAAACTACCACTATTTATATGTCCACCTTTCAGACGCCTTGGATTTTTTTATATGCGATTGTTTCACATCTGATCTTGCCCATATATTATTTCCCACGTTCCCTATCTGACTAACTTCTAGGGAATCCCTATCTATGGAGCCTCGTGTAAGAGAGGTCTCCGTCCGATCTACGTGCTCCCCCGCACCAATCGGCTTTCCCCCACCTCTAAGTTTAAAAACTGCTCTACAACCTTTTTCATGTTTAATTAAAGTGACCAGATTTTCACAGCTCATTTGTTTTAGAATCTACCTTTAAGCACCCTGAATTATCAGGGTATGCACATCAACGGCAACCTGCGAGTCCATCAACACTTCCCAAGTCCAATCAGATCAAACCAGAACTTGAGTCTGTTCCCTGCTCAAGGAGACAAACAGAAGTAAGAGTGGCTACTCCAGCTCATCAGATTAAATCCAGCATCTTCAAGTGTGCTAGCCCAGCAGGCACTGGGCTGCTCAACAGGATCAGAATTCAGGTTTACAACACAGTCCATTTCTAGCTGTCAGAAGCTGACACCACACATTGCTCATCACTGTGTTAATGGAGAGCATCCTCCCAGTGCAAGCATTTAGGCAAGAGTTCTCTAAACTATAAGAAAACTGCCCCTCAAACCCTTGTTGCAATGCTGGAGAGAAAGTAGTGTAGTTTAGAGCCTGGTCTCACCATCAGTCCAAGACAGCCGGACTGCACTTCTCTCCTAGAAAATACTGGAGGCAGTTCAGCCTCATCAGTGGGGCCCAGGGTTTGGCCTTACACCTTCCTCACTGAAGAAACAGATTTCTACCTCCAGTGGTCCAAACAGAGCAGACTCCAGGACTCCCAACTTGCCTAACCACTGACACTCCAATTTTAAAAGTTTCTTGGAGGCAGCAGTGAGACCCCCTTTCTCTCTGGGGGTCCAACACCCCCAAGGCTTTGCTCACCAAATAAAACTATCTTCACAGTTCCTTCTCTGTCATGATCAACATTAGAAGGTTCAGAGTATCAACTCCCTAAAAATGAAAGTGGTCAGGCTGACCCTTCAAGATTTATCAGGACAACTGAGGAAGGAGCACATCCTGACCCAATTACATATTACTACTGAAAACAGACTAACAAGACAACACAAAAAGCTCATGACAAGTGATGCAGATTCTCTCCTGACAGGAGGTGACCTATCCTCTATCAGAACAACTCATACAGGAGGAACTTTGAACCATAAAGCAAACCGGCAAAACCATCAGCTGACAAATAGCTGGGAAGAGTTCCTGAACAAAAGCAGTATTCCAGCTGATATCCAAGGGACCAGATTGTTCCTTCATGGATCCACCTTGTAAAAACTAAGTTCTTGTTCACATGAGCTGACATGACTGGGAACAGCTGCTATGGTTCACAAATGGACACATCTGGTATGTAACCTTTCCCTTGCCATAGGCCTTCTGTCTTCCCCTACAAGGGAGAGTAATTAAAAAGAGGATGTGATGCATTCCAGTTATGCCGAAATAGCCAGAGACTGAAATTCTCACACCTAGTGGAGCCATCAATGACATTTCCAATCCACTTCTCCAGCAGACAAGACCTAATATCCCCAAGTTGGCTGTGGCACCCCAAACCAGGTTACACAAGTCTGACAACTGGCTATTAAGCAGCAACAGGTGGGATATTCTTCCAGCATAACACACACTCTCCACATACGACTTTCCTGAAACTCAAAGGATATGAACAAATCTCTTACTGGTGTCAAGACCCAGAAAACCACATATCTTGGTTCTGCTGGATTTCTTACAGAATACCCGAGAGCTCCCTGCACTACATCTTACACCTCAGAGATGAACAGTGTCAAAGACACAGGCTGATCCATGCCTATAGCAGGCCAATGGTATTAGGCTTCCTTTGGATGGCGGCAGGAGACCTGTGCAAACCAACAGTGAGGCCTCGCCACCTGGCCTGGAACCTGCACTAAAGTAATAAGCTCTCACAATAATCCATTTGACCAATGGCACCTCCTGGCTGCAATCCCTTCAGCTAGAAGAGAGTCTCTAAAGCACCTCCTCTTAAAAGACTAGTCTTATTGGACATCCCAAGAGTATAAGCAGGCCTTCTATACTCATTCATTACACCAAAAAAATTCTTCCTTCCACACGTGCCAAGAGACCATTCTTCTTGAGTTTTCCCAAAAGCCTAACCATGCAGAATAAAAAAAATGTGAAATTGTGGTATGCTACATGTAAGAAAAACCAGCTAGGGGGAATGAGTGCATTTTTGCGACACTTATTGAAGCTAAGGAGTTGTTGACCTCCTGCTCCACACTTGTTTGTCAATCTTTATGCAGCTAATAGTTACCAAAGACAGAGATCAGAGAAGTAACTGTGGACACGAGGCAATCCCTTTTTGCAACAATTAAGATTTTCTGCTACAATCAGGATCTCATTTTCAGACTACTCAGAACTCTGGTTACCATCAACTAAAGTGCACACATGTGGTGCAACTTTCATTCTATCTGAGCTGAACTATCCTACAGTAACAATATAGTTAAAATGTTTGGTTAAGAAAAAAGGGCAGAATCCTGCTTTTGATTTGTGTAGCTATTTACTTAATTTGCCCTCACAAAACCAAAACAGACCCATCACCTGGGATATTTCTATTCCAAACAAGGATAAGCTATCCTAAATTAAGACAGAGAGATAGCCATGTAAGTCTGTATTCTATCAAAACAAAAAACAATATTTTGTTAGTCTTTAAAGTGCTACTCAACTGCTTTTTTGTTTTGATAGAATACAGACTTACATGGCTCTCTCTCTGTCATCCCACAAAAGCTCATCACCTTATAAATTATTTTGTTAGTCTTTAAAGTGCTAGTTGACTGCTTTTTTTATCCTAAATTAAAGAATAGTTTAGGTTCTCCAATTAGCAGTCTTAACCGATCGTTTTAGACATACAGCTCTAACCACAAGTGAGCATTATAACATACAAAACATTCCGCCCACAGATGGGCACAATCACTCTCATCCATATAAAGTGGCAAAGATGTCTTAAGGCGTTAGCTAGCAAAGTGCAATGTGCACTGCAAAAGCAACATGCTCAGGTGTGCAAAGGGGTGGTGGGGCGAGAGGTGGAAACACAAGTGTCAGTTTCACTCTCCAGCAACTAAGGAACAGTGCTGACAGAGACTGCAAGAGCCCTAGTTATGCAGAAGAATGGTGACAGGAATATGGCACATTGCGTATAAGAGAGGAAGCTGTGAAATTGGGTCCTATCTTAGGGTTTCAGCAAAGCATTCCCTGTTCCCACTGCCTTCCCCTACTCAAAGACACATTTTTGAGAGTTTACACTTTTCAGTGCATCGCCCTCCTGGTCAAAACTCTCTCCTGAAGAAAGGACTGAGTTAACTCCCAAACCTGCCCTTTTCTCTGCAGAAACAGAAATAGTATTTTCAGTGACTCATTGGAACTAAGTGCATTTGACATCATGAGCATATTTGTGTATCCTAGCAACCATCTGACAGCAAACATTTTGCAGACATTTCCCTTTCTCCAAACACAGCAGTAAGGATGGATCCATGGCACTCTCGATGAGCCTAGTTCTGGCTAGCTATCTAGCTTTCAAACCCACTACCCAATAACGCCGTCCTACCCCTGAAGTGTGCCTTCATCAGAAAAGTAAGCACGCCGAAAGCAGGGTTTAATCATTAGTTTAGAGAATACAGTGATGACTAATCAGCAAAGATAACTCACATTCAGCATCAAAAGATATCCATTGAGAAAATCTGCCAGGACCAGGTTTTACCTTCACGTAACTGACATGACTGCATGCAAGATACCTATATCCAAACTGAGCACTCAGTCCTAGTCAGCATCTCGTCAGTTGCCCACACCGTTAAGATCATGGGCAAAGAGGGTTCCCCATTCTAGTGGATACGATACCCATGCTAGGCTTAATCACTGCACCATGCCTGTGAACCTTCCACATCAGGTTAATTGGCCTTACAGTCCACGGACTCTGCATGCCTCAACTGGGACCCTATTCCTTGGACGCCACACACCTCCACCCGCCACTGAACCTCCCCACTGGGACTCTTTGCCCACAACCATCACTCACCTCCACAACACCTCACTGCCAGCCTGTGCCCCAGCCGCCCCACCGTCCACTGCCAGCCTGTGCCCCAGCCGCCCCCCAGCCACCGCACCGTCCACGGCCAGCCTGTGCCCCAGCCGCCCCCCAGCCACCGCACCATCCACGGCCAGCCTGTGCACCAGCCGCCCCCCCACCGCCTCTGCCCCGCCCCGCCCCGCGGCCAGCCTGTGCCCCAGCCGCCCCCCAGCCACCGCACCGTCCACGGCCAGCCTGTGCCCCAGCCGCCCCCCGCCTCTGCCCCGCCCCGCCCCACCCCACCCCACGGCCAGCCTGTGCCCCAGCCGCCCCCCAGCCACCACACCGTCCACTGCCAGCCTGTGCCCCAGCCGCCCCCCGCCCCTGCCCCGCCCCGCCCCACGGCCAGCCTGTGCCCCAGCCGCCCCCCGCCTCTGCCCCGCCCCGCCCCACCCCACCCCACGGCCAGCCTGTGCCCCAGCCGCCCCCCAGCCACCACACCGTCCACTGCCAGCCTGTGCCCCAGCCGCCCCCCGCCCCTGCCCCGCCCCGCCCCACGGCCAGCCTGTGCCCCAGCCGCCCCCCCTGCCTCTGCCCCGCCCCGCCCCGCCCCATGGCCAGCCTGTGCCCCAGCCGCCCCCCCTGCCTCTGCCCCGCCCCGCCCCGCCCCATGGCCAGCCTGTGCCCCAGCCACCCCCCCCCCACCTCTGCCCCGCCTCACGGCCAGCCTGTGCCCCAGCCGCCCCCCCCCGCCTCTGCCCCGCCCCGCCCCGCGGCCAGCCTGTGCCCCAGCCACCCCCCCCCGCCTCTGCCCTGCCCCGCCCCACGGCCAGCCTGTGCCCCAGCCGCCCCCCAGCCACCGCCCCGCCCCACGGCCAGCCTGTGCCCCAGCCGCCCCCCGCCTCTGCCCCACCCCACCCCGCCCCACGGCCAGCCTGTGCCCCGGCCCCCCCACCACCACCGCCCCGGCCCCCCGCCCCACCCCACCCCCAGCCTGTGCCCCGGCCCCCCCCCCGACGGCCTCCCTACCCCCAGCAGCCACGACACCCACCCAGGGGCGCCCCACGGCGCGACGGGAGGGGCAGCAGGGGGCGGCGCCACCCGCCCGCGGGCCAAGGCCACTGCGCCCGGCTCTGGCTGCGCGGGTTCAGGGGTCTCCACCCTCACGGCCTGCCGGTGAGCGACGGCCCCGTCACCAATCGCAGCCCGCAGGGGCTCCGATTCGACGAATGGCAGGAGGGGGCGGGACCTGCCCCGTTGTCAATTTGCATCCAATCCGGTGAGCTTTGCGGAGCAGGAACCCGCGGACCCCCCTCGGGGGCCCCGCCCGGCTTCCGTACCCCGCCAGCCCCGCCCCGCCCCGCCCCGCGCCCCTTAGGAGCCCCCGGCCTGCGGGCACCCCCGGCCCCCGGGCGGCTCCCCGCCCGGCTCCCCGCCCTGCTCCTCGCCAGCAACGCCCGGCGCTCCCGCGGCCCCGGCTCCCCGGCCCGGACTCACCCCGGCGCAGCTCCCGTCACAGCAGCCACCGCGTCCGCCGGCTCCGGAACCTGCCTCATCCGGGCTCCACGGGGGCGGGGCTTGGGCCGCGCATCACAGCGGGGGGCGGGGCTACGCTTGCGGCTCGCTTCGGGGGCGGCGCTTTGACGTGCCGACGCCCACACGGAACCGCATTTCAGCGGCGGGGGAGCGTGTCTGGCACCACGTGGCTGCTGCGGGCGGGGCGGGGCGGGGGGCGGTGCAGGCGGGAGCTCCCCGGGCCCGCCCGTGCTGGCGGCTGTGGGCTGATGCGGGGCGGGGGGGAGCTGGGTGTCCCGCAGTCAGCACCGATCTCCCGCCGCGGCTGACACCCCCCCTGGGGCTGTGAACAGGGTGTTTTCGGATGAAGGAGTCTCCGGGGTAGCTTCGGTCAGGGCGTGCACCAGGGCCAAGGCAGCCGGGGTGGAGGGGGGCGGTGCTTTCTCGGGCCCGGCTGCGGTGTCTCTGCTCTGGGTGCTAATATCTCCCCATTAGACTCTGACAGAGGCTCACATCCCCCTGTCTGATGTGACTTGTTTTTATCTCTTTTGATAAGTGCTGTCGATACTGAGCCCTTTCCACCTTGCTGAATAGACCTTGTCACCTCTGGCCCTCCTTCTTACTGGGACCCCACTCTTTAAATACCCCTCTGAAACCATCCCCCCCATTCATGCACCTGATGACGTGGGTCTTTGCCAACGAAAGCTTATGCTCCAAAATATCTGTTAGTCTATAAGGTGCCACAAGACGTCTTTTCTCAAATGATGAAATGTAACCCAAAAGGGCTGACAGCCCGTTGCGCTGCAAAAGGGGAAGTGGGGACGGGAAATGCAGAGACAGCCCAGACTGGGAGCAGCGGACAGCCACATCTACGCATTTCGGATCTTCCCCATTTTAGCTGAAGTCCTGTGCCAGTCACGTTGTGCAGCCTGGGTGCGTGTGACCAGCAAAGGTCAATAAGAGAGAGTCCAGAGGCTTGGTCTGGGGAATGCTGGTGAAGACAAAGGGGCTAGAGTGAGGCTTTTGGATACCTCGCTCCTGACCCTGGAATAACTAGGTCCATTAGACAGACAAGCCAGATCCCACTCTTATGGGATGCTCCAGCATCTGTCAGTTATGCTGGAGCTGCTAATTGGATCCTGTCTCAGTAGTTCAGTCACTCCTACTTGTTGCTTTCTTTGGGATTCAGAATCTGCTTTTGCACACTTTCAGAAGTCACAGCACCCTGCAAGAGATGTCTGGCCTCAAAGCTGTGATTAAGTGAGAGCTTCACAAATAACAAGCTCTCCAGTGGCACCTTAGAGACTAACAAACATTTAGGTCATGAGCTTTTGGTGAGTAAGGTCTGGGTGAAGAACAGCAGAAAAACTCAGTTGATCTAATAAGAAAATGGGCATTTACTGCAAGTACAGCATTGGGATTTAACTGGGGCATGAGTGGAATCTCGTATGTGGACATTAGCATATATTACAATAAATCAGCCTGCTGCAGTTGAGAAATGTTGTGCTTCCTGTTCTTAGTAAGAGTGGGGTGAAGTCACCAGGTCCCAGCTCCACTGTCACCCTCCCTCCCCAGACACATGTTTTCTGAGTTTCCCGAGCAGCCTGTCCTCCTCAGGTCTTTTCTATTCGCATAGCTCAGAGCCATCTCATTGCACCATAGGTTACCTGTGTATCTGCTCGATCTTGCTATCACCCTTGTTCTCTTTCCCCTGTGCACCTACTGTCACACTCACCGGTGGTCTCTTGTCTCAAGACTGTAAGTCAGTGTTTCCCAAACCCAGCCATCAGCGGGTTATGGGGAGGTGCTAGATGGTTTGCTATGTTATCACAGGCCAGGTTAACCCATCCCTGGGCTCTGCCTTAGGCAAACATAGGCTTCTCCCAGCCCCAGGTGGAGGGAAGGTGGGGAGAGTGAGCTGAAGAGTGAGAGTGCCACGTACTCATTCTGCATTAGCACTTCCTGGTAGGACGCCAGGAGCTGGACCCAGTCCCACAGGATGGGAGCTGCTGCTGCTTTCATGAATCTCAATGGTGCTTAAAACTAGGACATGGACACATAGGTGGTTGTGGGCGTATGTGATTTTTGTTGCAGGATGGCTGGTAATAGCAGGGGCTGGATTCAATGACCCAGGAGATACCTGCTAGTCCTAAGGCCCTCAGCCTCTGCCAAGCTCGTGCTAGGAGCCTGTAGTAGGGCAGGGAACTGCCCCTATCTTCCTCAGACCCCGGCAAGTGCTCCAGCCACTGGTCCATCTATCATCTTGGTCCCTCCAACCCTCTTCCCATTTCCCTCACCACAAGGGGGAATGTGCACAGACAACGCAGCTGCTTTGCCTTTCTCATCTGAGCCCCATTAGAGCAGAACAAGTGACCACCTGGAGAGGCTGGGAGACACCCTACATTTCAGGTGACCTGCTGGCCATGAGCCAGTCTCTGGGAGCGTCTGAGCCTCAGAGGCAAACCCTTCTCCAGTCACTGTCCATCTGTGCCTGGTGTGTCACAGTCACACTTCATAGCCTCTGTTCAGCTGCATCCAGTGCTACCGATCTCCATGTGGCCTGTCCCAAGGGACCCAGAACGGTCACGTTTCATGCTGGCAGTCACCATGTTGTGACTGTAAAGACTGTCACCAAGTTCCTGGCTGTACCCAAGGGTGCCCCTTAAAAGTATCCTCCACAGATGGTGACCCTGGCCTGAAATTGCAGGGCAGAGAAAGGGCAAAGATGCCATCATGGTTCTACTGCAGCCGTAACAGGTGCCTTAGGACAGGGAGATGCCCAGTCTTTGCCCAACTATGTGGCAACTTGTCATTAATCTGCCCTCATCTTTAATTAACACAAAGACTGGCCAGCAGGCACTTTTTCTACAGATTCCAGTTGGCCAGTATTCTCCCTCTGCATCACCTTAGGTCACACTGTACTGTGGTCGGCAGCATCCATGGTCCAGCATCATTGGACACCCCGTGGGATCACTCATGGGGAAGAACCGGCAGCAGGACCATGGATGCTGCAGGGCCAGAGATCCAGGCTGCATCTGGGAGTGGAGCTCAGTGACTAGGGGCTGGGGCTGAGGCCTGGAGGCCAGAGGGTGAGGTGAGGGGCTGGTGACTGGGAGCTGAGCCCAGAGGCTGGCAGCAGTATTGACTTTCTCTGATCTGGTCAACTCCCTGGTTTGGGACTGGTCAGTGTTGGACCAGGGAGGTCCAACCTGTGAAATTGCATGAGCTGCACTTGAGCCAGGGGACACATTTTATTCTCTCCTGTTCTGAGCAAAGCCAGAGTGTGCCATGTTCAACAAGGCACGGAATCAGACAGGGTGGGCAGAGGGAGGTGGCTGGGGGGAAGGGTTTCTTATTGAATGGCTTGAATTGTATCTCTTCGCTATGGCTGCAGTGTTATGATCTGCAAGTAACTCAAAGTGTCTGCTTATTTAGTGTGTACCCAGTATATCCCTGTAGAACTTCAAGGGCACCTCTAGCTTGGCACAGGCTTCCTTACTCCATCAGAAATTATATACCCAGGTCTGAGCAGGGGATTGTGCACTCTCTGGGTGCACCCCAAATGCACTCGTTGCAGAATTTGTCTAATGCATTTGATTGCGTTGGCACGTGACAGCCCCATGAGTCTGTAAGGAGGAGGAACGTAGAGTCATGGGAGAAAATCCCATTCTCAGGCTCCCCTCGTTGCACAGAATGGCTGACTAGTTCAGCACAGTCAAACACATCGATCCGATTGTGATCTATCCTGAACTGTGCTCTTTGCAATACACGTCTCGCTAAAGAGGGAGGTGAAGATGGAGTAATGAAACACAAAGCCCTGCAATATGCCAGCATCTGTTGTGACCATCAGCCTGTGGCTCCTGTCCTCAGTTCTGACAGTTCACACATTTTGGATAAGTTGCAGTCCTGCTGTGTGCCTCAGTTTCCCCATTTGTACACAGGGAGTATTGAGATTTCGTTCCCTTCGTAGAGAGCTTTGGGGACTAAGAGGCAAGGGCTACAGAAGCACCGTGTATTCTCACTAAAGAAGTGCTCAGTAGTAGAATTGTGACCCTTTAAGCTCTCTGTACCCTGAACTCCTACTGATTTCAAAGGGTTGTCTTGCAAGGCTGAGCCTCTGTACTTTTGTAACCCCTCCCCCCAGTTTGACTGAATAGAGGAAGCTCAAAGCACGGAACACCTGGGAATACTTTTCTTTTCCAGTGCACAGATTGTTTTAAGTTAAATCCTAGCTCTGAGGTTCCCATGTTTCGAACGAATCACTACAAGATTTTTGCGCTCTGTAGCTCCCGATACAGACTCCTGAGCTGAGCTGTGGATTACCCAAGTTGTCTGGGAACACCATGTCTAATAGAAACATGGTCTGACTTTGACATGTTATCAGAAGGCTGAGGGCAACTGCTGCCCTGTCTGTCCCACCGAAGCAGAAACCAGGGCAGCAAGCAGCACATGAAAACATCTTAGTTGTCCTGACCCACCAGAATTTGCATCTGCTAACAAAGTGGCAGTGTTGGGATCGGTGCTTTCCTGCCTGGTTAACTTTGCTTTTAAGTCAATGTTTGCTTTGGGGTATGTTTTGCCTGCGCCCTGTCGTAGTCTGGAGTTATTCCCGTGCATTCTGCAAGGGGCAGTGAGATCTCAGCCTCACAAAGGAGCAGTCACTTAGCATTAACTCTGACACAATGCAGCCATGCCTCGGTCTCCACCAAGGCAGATTTGTGTTTCCCCAGCAAAACTCCCCTATTGAAAACCTGGAGGAAAAAAGAGCCTAAATATAGTCTTCTGAGAAAGGGTCTGTGGTGGAGCAGGAGGGAGGGAGGGAGGGAGGGAGGGAACACTCCAGGGGCTGGAACAAAGACATGGAGGTGTTTCAGAATGGAGATCCCAGGCAGGGCAAGTCACAGGAAGGGGTTAGCACATTTCTATTGATGGTGCACATCTGCACATGCCTTGATGCACATAACAAAATTTATTCTGCATATGTACGGAACAAAAAGGAGGAACATTGGCTGTAAGTAACGGATGGGACTCTTCTTGAGGGATTTGACTGACGGGTGCTCACACCTCCCCATCACACCCACCCCGGCTAGCATTGGTCTCTAAGGAAACGGCTGTGAGGTCATGGGTTTTAATAGACAGTCTTAAGTAGTTAAATGAAACTGCAGCCTGGTCTTTCCACTGACTTGGGCCTGAGAGGGGAGGGGGCTTGGAATAAGCATAGCTTTGGGGAATAGAAAAGGGCAGCTGGGCCCCCAGCACCCATGTGTGTGTACCTCTGTCAGACACAGCCCCTCAGAACAGCACGACACCAGCCGCTTTTCAGACTGTGAAAGAAGTTTATTAGTCTCTCTGAGCTGGATGTTTTGTTTTATTTTGTTTGGTAACCTCCGTTGTTCTGTCTGCTACCTCTCAAGACCTTTTATACTTAAAAATAACTTTTGTTTATTAGTAAACCCAGTGTAAGTAATTTTTACCAGGGGAGGGGGGCTAGGCGTCTGTGCACCTTTATCCTGAGAAAGAGGGTGAACACCAGGAGTTTGCTTTGTATAAGACTTTGTGCAGAGTAAGAGGATTGATCTGGGGTTCACTAGGGTGCGTAAGTGACTTTGTCTGAGCCTTCCCAGAGCTGAGCTCGTCTCAGTGTCAGACACACTACAGAGGGCTGTCAGCCCATCTCTGTGTCAGCGCTGGCGGAGGCTGGGAGGGACGACAGAGGTGAAGGGAGCCAGGAGGGCGGGTAGGCAGGCTCAGTGGTATCTCAGCACAGCAAGTGACAGTCCCAGGGAGGTCTCTGTGACCAAATCCGTCCCAGGCCACACTCAGGTTTACAGGGTTTGAGCTGCCGGATGGACTGGGGAAACATAACCCAAAGCGCAGCCTTGCTGTGAGGGCAGGTGGGGTGTGGGAGGCAGTGATGCTGCATGAGATTTTGCAGAGATAGTGGGCACAGGACATATGCTTGGGGCGTTACATGACACAGCCTGAACACGAGTATGCAAAGCACTGAGCACCCACAAATATCAGTGAGCTCAGCACCTCACAGGATGGGTCCCTGGTGCAGGGAGGCAATGGTCTTTTTCCATAAATGGACTCACTGCAGCCACTTCTAGGATATTCATCCATTTGTGGGCCTCTCATCACCAGCGAGATACTGGCAAACTGGGAAAGAGCAGCAGAAGCAACCAATAGGGTGCAGGGACCGATGTCTGACATTACTTTTGGGCTCTCGCTGTAATATCAGAAGTTAAAAAAACAGCATTTCCTCCTCCCCCTCCATTTCCTGTTGCTAGCAGCTGAGGACATGCTGGGAAATGTTGTTCCTTCCCTGCTCATGGTCCAGCTCTCTAGGCAGGGAGCTGGCCAAGGAACTGAAGCTCCCAGGATGTCTTGGGCTTTCCCATTATGCCTTGCAGGCTCTCCCTGCACAGAGCAGCAGGAAGGAAGGGAGAGAAACTGGACACAGAGGGGGGTGCATTTGCAACCCCCTCCATATGTTCCTGCCCATGCCAAGGAGCTGGGGTAATGGTTCATCTGGTCATAGAGAAAAAGTGCCAGCTACAAAGCTCTGGATCAGACCTCCCTGAGGCAGGATGCTTAGAGTCACGGCATATATCTCGCCCCAGCTCTTAATTTTTCTGTCTCCTCCCTGAGCTGCAGTTAGCAGGACTCACTATGATGCTTCTGACTGTCACTCTGCCTCCATAGTATGTCTGCTGACACTGGCTAATACTGTTTCCAGGTTAGAATGTTCCATCCCTGGTATAAATGCACCAGACACATCGTTGTCCAAAGACCGGAGGTGATGGTGGGGGTGACAATCCTAATATAATATGGAGATACCCATCTCATAGAGCTGGACGCGACTGTGAGAGGTCATCGAGTCCAGCCCCCTGGGCAAGACTAAGCACCAGCCCTTTTTCTTTTTTTTAAATCTACTTGCACCCGATCCCTAAATGACCCCCTCAAGGGTTGAGCTGACACCCTGGCCTTAGCAGGCCACTGCGTAAACCACTGAGCTATCCCTCCCTCTACAGTAGCTAAAGGTCAATCTTTAATGAAAGACCATGTCTTGTGATGAAACTTCCCAGAATGCATCCAACTGAAATCACAGCCCAGCCTGCACGAGGCTGCAGGTAACACAAGCTGCTCACCAACCCCAGGCCCAAGATCAGGCCACCTGCATTTATAAAGAACAAGCCATGCTGGCAAAGAACAGCTCCTGGCAAAAGACATGAAAGGCCAAAAAGTTCTGCAGTGTCTGCTGTAGTGTGCTGCCCGCAGAGCCTACATGGCCCCCGACCCCATCCTGCTCCGCCAGCCACCACTCACGAGTCTGAGCTGTACCACAGGCAGCCCTGGGGCCTGGGCTCCAGACAGGGCTGGTTGCAATCTGCTCAAGTTAGCACAGCCCTTAGGTGTCAGAAGCGTCGCCAGTGTGGCCATTGACTGGGCAAGTTTGGGAGCCACGGGCTCAGAGGTTACGTGGAAGAGCTAACGCTACAGCTGAGAAGCAGGAGGAGCCATCCCCTCCAGAGGGATTAGAGCTCCCCACATAGTGTGAGTGCTCTTGTGCACTGGATCCTGGAGCACCTGCATGTCTTCAAGCTCAGCAGGCTTCCCAGGCCTTCCCTTCAAAGGCCTGGTGCACTGGAGTGCAAAGAAACCATTTATATTCTGCCTCAGGAGCTCGCTTTTTGAAATGCAAATTCCCGGGGCTCTGCCCCAGACAAATTACTGTGTTGTGGATAAAAAGCCCCTAGCCAGAGCCGTCCTTCTGGGAGAGGGCTTTGATGGCCAGGCCCCAAAAGGCACCTTCCAAGCTCCCGGTGTTTGTGGGAGAGAACAGCTGGTGGCTCCCCTCCCCAGTCTGCTTCCAGGTCCCATGTTTTAAAGCCCGCTTTAAAACTACACCAGGAGAATGGGCGTCTCCCCAGCTGAAGGCGTTTGTTAAAAAACACAGGGCTTTCCTCATCTGGTACCAGCAAGACGTTACAGGTCTTCATAGCTTGAGAAATCTTGGCTGACATGCTCCACATCTTTTACGTACAGAATCTACCTACCTAGGGGAAGATTTTGAAAGTCAGTGAGGCGTAACTGCCACACGTGCCTTTGGAAACCCATCTATGTAATCGCCTGTCTGTCTGTCTGTCTGTCTGTCCACAACATACCTGCTGTCTGTCTGTCTGTCTGCTTAGCTAGCTGTAACCCCAGAGGCACTAACACGACTGAGAAGGGAGCACGCTGTCCCTCTTCTGTCTTGGCTGAGTGCCAGCAGCTTTTAGTTTATGCAATGGAGCACAGAGCTTTTAGTCCTTAAGGCTGTAGGTTCATTTCCTTCTGTTGATGACCAGGGTCCACCAGCCTCACAGGGGCTTGTGGCCCAGACAGACAAACCCGGGTTGGCAGCTCCCCGCCTGTGAAGATGAGGGGAACCTGCCAGCAGGGAACCCTAGGAGTGTCTGAGAAAATTCCTGCTCTCAGTCCACTTGCGTGGGGCCAGGCAGCAATGCAGGGATGCCCAGCTTCTTTGGGTGGCCTGGGACTCTGCCTGGCCTTTGGAGTGAGGACCCTCCTATTTCTAGGACATTTCAGCAAACACTGCCCACACAGCGTATGATCAAGGAGGAAGCTCTCCAGCTCAAAGTCTTCCTGCTCCTACATGGGAATCACCTGCTCTGGGGGCCCTGTGACTGAGGGGTTCCCCGCACTGGTCTGCTAGTGAAGAAGTCACCAGCCTCCGTCCCACACAGGGCTTTCTGAGCTGACAGCTGAGCCTGATGGATGTTTAGGGCCAGCAACAGAACCACAGGGACCCATCAGGCTCAGAGGCAGGGAGCATTAGAGGAAATAGATGCAGTGTCTAAATGGAATCAGCTCACCCAGCTGAATACCAAAGAGGCAGCGCTGCATGTGTGTGACACGAACACGTGGGCTTCCACGAGTGGAGCATCGCACTCAGACATCTCCCTGACCCTGGCCATACTCATTCTATTTGCCCTAGTGCCCGGAAGAGCTGAAACTGCTTGGAGAGCACCCATCAGAGATCAGCTGGATACTGTGTTAAGCTGGAATTAACTCTCCTCTCAGCAGCCTCTGGGTTTATCACCGGTGATAAAGCTGCCCAAAGATTTGGCGTTTGTGTGTTAGATTTAACTGGAATAGCACAGAAAAGTGCTACGCACCAAGGCACATGGTCATGTATGTGCACCGCACATCGGGAGCTGAGTAATTCCTAGGGCTGTCAGTTTTTTGTGCCAATCTATTACCAGCCTTGGCACCTTTCCCGAGAACCTGCTGACATATGACTAGATTGTAACAGCAAATTAACTGCCTAAGCTGCTCTGTACGTCACTGGGAATTGCCGCTGTTTGTGTCAGGACTGCAAACTGGCGTCCCAGTGAAGCTCCAGTTATTGAGATTGCTGAAGCACAAGACTTCTCTGTGTTTAGGCGGCTAACACTCAGCTTTATTGAATTCAATAAGACAACAGATGAGCCAAACTGGACACTAGTAAAACCAAGTCCAGCAAGGCCGCTTGATGGAGCTAACTCTGGTATTTTATACCCTTCCACAAACAAGCCCAGTGTCAGAGGCAATTAGTTAGAGAAACATAAATCCTTATCAATGAGAAAACTGTTATCAGCCAGGAGGAACAGGTGCCAGGGAGTAGGAGCCCCAGCTCCAAATGGTTCATTAACGCCTTCCACAGAGCTCATCCTCCTGGCCATTCCTAAATAGGTGAGGAAAAGGACAGGCTCTTGTGTGCGTGCAGAAGTAAGGGGTGTGAAATGGCTTCTGTACAAGATGGCTGCCACAATATTCTTGGAAAAGGAGGAAGCCAATGTTCTTTTTGTATATTTAGGAGCAATTATTCTCAGAGGGTTACTCTGTCCTTCCATGATATTCCAAGGATGCGCCTGAGGCAGCGCAAGTGGAAGACGTTCAGCATCTTTTCCTGGCAGGCATACAGGGTCCAAGTCTCGCTGCCATAAAGGAGGGTGCTGAGGATGCAGGCTCTGTAGACTTGCATTTTGGTGTGAGTGTACAGCTTGCTGTTATTCCACACTCTCTTGCTGAGTCTGGGCAGAGTTGTGGCCGCTTTTCCAATCCTCCTATTTAGCTCAGTGTCCAACGACAGGGTGTCAGTGATGGTGGACCTGAGGTAAACGAACTCGTGGACGACCTCTAACGTACAGTTGTCAATGCTGATTGATGGGGATTCAGCAACATCCTGACTGAGTACGTTTGTCTTCTTTAGGCTGATGGTAAGCCCAAAGTCCTTGCACGCTTTGGAGAACTGATCCAGTAGTTTTTGAGGCTGGTCTTCTGCGTGAGACACTACAGCAGCATCGTCTGCGAACAGCATGTCTCTGATGAGCAAGCTGGAATCCCAACCATGCACACCCTCCTCAGGCAGCGTCGACTCCGCTGGCTTGGCCATGTCCACAGGATGAATGATGGAAGGATTCCAAAAGACATCCTGTATGGTGAGCTAGCCTCTGGCAAAAGACCTCCTGGACGCCCGCAGTTGCACTACAAAGATGTCTGCAAGAGAGACCTCAGAGAGGTAGACATCGAGCTGGACAACTGGGAAGAACTAGCAGACGACCGCAGCAGATGGAGGCAGGGGTTACACAAGGGCCTTCAGAAGGGCGAGATGAGGATCAGACAGCTAGCAGAGGAGAAGCGAGCGCACAGAAAGCACACTAAGGACTTGCCAGACACCCACCACATCTGCAAGAGATGCAGCAAGGACTGTCACTCTCGTGTGGGTCTTCATAGTCACAATAGGTGCTGTAAATGAAGTCCTCAATTGAAACTTGAAAGGGCGCGATCCATCGTCTATGCAGACTGAAGGATGCCTACTACTACTATTCTCAGAGGGGCAGCCATTTTACGTAGCTTCACACAAAAAAGCAGTCCTGTAGCACCTTAAAGACTGACAATTTATTGGCTAATGAGCTTTTATGGGTAAGACCCACTTCATCAGATTCGGAGCAAAAATAAGAATCCAGGATTTATATAGTGGGGAGAGGGAGGGAGATAGAAGAAGAAGGGGAAAACTAGAAATGGGGCTAGGTGCGGTGGTCACCTGTCACTGATTTATCTGTCTGCGAGGGACAGGGATTTCTAACCAGAATCCCACAGACTCATCGCGTCTGACTGGACACTCACACCCTGGGGTAACTGCATTGGCTTTTGGGGAGTTAGGCTCATTACCATGGTGGAAATGAGCACAGATTCAGCACTGCCAAAGTTTATGGCAAACCGCCTTTAGGCACCTTGCTCAGCCCCCATCAATGCAGTATTGTTCCTAGTGCTTTGTCCAGGCTGGTTTTAAGTCACTCAAGCAAGGGGACTGCCCTTAGAAAAGTTTTCTGACTAAAATGGACCTTAATACTTCCCTTTTGAAAGAGGAAGAATGATCACGGACTCATGGCAAGGGAGAGTCTTTCCCATATCTGGTTATTGTTTGGACTAGCATAGCACCCAGACGCCCACAGGAGCCAACTGTGCTTGATGCTGTATATACACACAGAAGAGGTGGCAGTCCTTATCCAAAAGGACTCAGAATTGCAATAGACAAGGGGAGTGACTCACAGGAGGCCACACTCCATAACTGACCCTGCGTTTCTAGTCCTAGTGTTTCTTACTCTAGTTCTAGACTAGGCCGTGCTTGCTTTAAGGGAGTGTCTTTCTGAACTGATGTAAGGGAGAACACTGACATTGCTTGTGCTCTGGTTACCTTGTGTCTTTTACCTCCAGGGCTTGTCTCTGAATGTTGGTCGCCAAAGGGCTGCATTTCTCACTTGTTTTTAAGATTCATTCTCTTTGCTCCCAAGCTCCTGAGAAGAACCCTGCATTCTCCTGTTTGTCCAGATGAGCTCTTCAGAGACACCAAGTCCTGGTGCTGTCAGCAGAAAGGGCAAGAAGCTCATGGAGGTGGAAGTTCTCACCATACAGTGCGGTAGGAAGCTGGACTGGCGAATGTGACACTTCCTTTTTTCATGCAGCCTCAGAGCATGGGACAACTCAGCAGCTGCCTCAAGCTCTGGTCCAAGTGGAGATGGTCAATCATATGCCTCACCAGTGTAGTCTGAGATCTGGGAATGGGCCAGCCACTCAGAACCCTTACCAGAGCGGTCAGCCCAACAAGCCCCAGCCTGGGGGCTGTTCGCAAACACTATTACTCTTCCTTGTCCGTGAGGTGTGATTGCTCAGGTCAGTCAAAAGGTATTACTTCTGGGGCCCTGGTCCGCCTTCCTCCCCCTCAAGTCGGCCAAGACTCCCCCATTCCACTGCCCAGTGCGAGTTCAAACCAGCCAGGTCCCTCCTCCCTTTCTTGCCCTGTTTCTTGGGGAAAAAGGGTGTCACCTGGTTGCCTCTGTTACAAAGGGTGTAGAGGGACATTGTGTATACGTGGGAAGTCCTCACACTGAAACTTCCGTCACCAACAGTGCACTGATGTTGTGCCTAGGGAAACTGAGGCACGCCCTGGTGTTACTACAGGTCAGTAGGAAACATGTGCAACCGAACCGGGGGATAAAATTCTCACACACCTGTGACATTAGTGGATTTTTAAATTAAATATGAAAGTCATTTCTGTCACCATCGTGTAGGGTTTGGCACCAAACCTTGTGCCAGGTGGACCAAGTGAGGTGTCCAATGAAAGCTGGGAATGCCCTGAAGCTGTTTATGCTACTCGTACGCCTGTGCTATGTTTGTTTGTAAAGTTATAGATATTGGCCTATACCTGTATTAGAAATGTTTTAGTGCTGTGATTCACAATGAGAGGTGAGATCAGTTCCGCAGACGGGTGACCTGGGCTGAACAAAGGGACAGAGATCAGATGCCCAGACGTTGATTCCACATATTACGTAAATGGGCTGGGACGTGATGGGGATCCCAGCGACCACTGGCAAAATGCTGCAGCAGCCCACCTGGTTAGGTGATACTGTGTTGCCTAAGGAAGAAGAAAGGAATTTTCCCCTCCAGATGACAAGCTACAAAAGGGCCTTGGCAGTGACCATCTTGGTTCTTGCAGTCTTCATGAACTAAGCCTGTGTGGACTGAGGGACCCATTCCTCAAAGGATGTATTTTCAGAGGCTCTCAAGAAATCAACATACACCACCAGCTGTAGCCTGCATCAATAGCTGTAACTTATGTATGTAATATGCCTTTTTAACAGTTTTTCTCTCACCCTATTCTTTCTTTCTCCTTTAAAAAAACCTTTCAACTTTAGATTCTAAAAGACTGGCCCAGCCGCTGTTTTGCGTAGCATCCAAGTATATATTGAACTGGGACTGTGGCTGGAGGGTCTGTGTGGAGTTGGTGATGTAGGTGTAAGAACCTGTCACCTGACAATAGAGGGCTGTTGGTCTGGGCTTTTGTAGCAGGTGGAGAATCTGTGGGTTTGCTTGTGTGACTTCTGGCTGGCCAGTGGGGCTGACAGAGGTACTTTTGTGGCTGGTTTGATTTGCCTTAGTGAGAAGGAAATCCCAGCCTGGCCTGTAAGTGGCTGGGTTTTAAGCAATTTACCTAGGCTAGTTTTTCTCAGCGGTTCCCAGAACCACTTGGGGAGCAGCCCTTTCCTGTCCACGCCCACCCAGAAATCCCATTCACTGCAGAGGTTGTGCCAATTAGCTACCAAGAAGGGCCAACTGAAGAGCCCCACTGAGTCTGCAAGCCCCAACCTGCTGCCCAGGCCCAGCTGTCCCTGGACTCCGGCCCGTGACTCAGAACCTCCGAACATGATGCACCACAGGGAAGCTCTGGGAAACGGACTAGAGGCCACTGCACAGCTTGTGGGGCCAGGGGAGTGCAGCAGCTGAGCAGTTAGGGGAGCCAGGAGGCTTTGTGCCAGTGTGAGGGGTAAGGCATCCCCAGGCCACTGGGAGAGCATGTACCACCTCCAGGCACGACAGGCAGGGTGAGGTGCTGCTGGGCTGGCTGGGGCTCAGACGGGTGAGTAGGGCAATAGTCTGACCCCTCACAGCCCATCCAGACACTCCCCTTTAAATCCCTGCCAGTGGCCAGGCCTTCTCTGATAGCTGGGGGCGGGCAGCTCAGCCCATTCTGGCTGCTCGGGGTGTCGGGTGCTGTGGAGAGAGGTTCCTGAGCTCCCCACGCTCCCAGCATTGGAGCCAGGAGGCTGGTTCCATCGTTTACAGTGCCTATGCGTACTGCTGTGTGCACCACCATAGCCACCAGATGTCCCAGCTAAGGGCAGGGCACCCCCGAGCTGCACTACACACCACGAGAGACAAGTTGGACAAGGGGGAAACTGAGGTACAGAGCAGCGCACTGACTTGTCTGAAGTCCCATAGCTGGTCCATGGTCACACCAGAAACAGAGCGCAGGTCTCTGTGTTCCTAGGTCATTGCCTTACTCACAAGCTCACACTGCCTCTCAGACAGGCTTGTACACGATGCGCTGCATGAAAGGTGCCGTGCGGACAGGTCTGGATTCACAGAACAGGTACAGCTCACAGGTGGGCTCAAACCTGGCACCTCTGGAGCTTCTGGCAGGAGCCCCTACAGTGTGAGCTAAAAGCCAGCTGCGGCTCAGCTCAGGCTGTAGAGGAGACTCACGCGTTCTCTGTGTAAGTGCTCCTGATGTCGCTCCATGGGACAGTGACCCTCCCCCAGAAGGTGCACGTGCATGGTGCTGGGGCGAGCTCTCCTAGCTCCCAGGCCAGGCTGTGTGTGTGTGTGTGTGTGTGGAGGAGGGGGAGGGCAGCGACTGAGACAGGCACTCTGGGATTCTCCTGTGCACTCTAGCCTTCTGCACAACCCCTGAGTGCCCAAAGCCCTGAGCTCCAGCCACTGGGCGCTGGTGAACCCCAGTGCCCAGGACAGAGGTTTCGGCACCCAGGCTTAGCAGCGCTATTTTAGGCAGACGTTTGACTCCCGTTCAGTGAATTTCACACGCTGTTGGGCTCTCAGCATTCCTGAGTCATGCACAAAACACTCAGCAGACGTAGCTTTAGGATGGCCGCCGTCCCAGCCGCCCGGTGCTCTTAACAGGAAGGGGACCGACGCTGAGTCACTGCACAGCCCTATTTCAGGCCCTACTGACGCGATGTCTGTGAGAGATATACCTCTGGGCTCCAGCCAGTCTGCCAGGGAGATGAGGCTGAAAACCTTTCTTCAAAAAGGTTTGTTCTGGGAATTTTCTTTCTTGTTTGGACCAGGTGGAAATGTTCAGGTTATCGTCAGAAAGCCGAAAACCTGATGCAACTAGAAAAAATTAGCGTTTTGTTTTGACAAACACCTGAACAATTGCAACGAAAACAAAAATGTAAGTTTGCCAGAATGTTTCCCTGAACACCCCTCCTGCCCCTCGTCAAACCCTGTTCCGCTGTCTGAACCGGATGCTGGCCTCCGGCTGCAGCGTGTGCCCTGGGGCTGGCTTCTCAAACACCCCCTCCTGAACACTTGGCAGGAAACCAGAGCACCCACACTGCACATGCCCGCAAAAACACTGACATGACTGAGGCTGCTGCGGTGCTGAGACCTGCTCTTGTCCCCCCGCCATCTGTCTCTTGTCTCCCCAGGCTCTCACTGGGGCAGGCCTGCTGGAACAATGTGTACAGAGAGTCATTGACTCAAACCGTAAACCCCATAGTTCAAGCCAGTGGCGGCTGCAGCCCCCTTAGTTCCAGCACTTGTGCAGTGGGGTGCAGCCTGGTGCATTGGCCCCGCTCTGCTGTCCACGCTGGTCCCCAACACGTTGTCCGAGAATGGGCCCAGAACACTCTCACCCAGCCTGCTGAGAGTCCAGATTCAGGGCACCAGGCTCTGTGCCCTGTTCCTAGCACTGCAAGCCACCCAACTGCCGCTTCTCTTCCTCTGGCCTCGTGCAGGAGGAGAGCTGAGGAGTTCTGTACTACGGGCAGACTCTGGGCAAGCGTGGTTGTCACCCTCTTGAGCTGCCCCAAAGCCTGCAAAGCCCTGTCAGGAGGGGTACTATGGGTACCTGACCTCTATGTACAGAGGGATTTTCACCCAGGCAGGCTCCCTTCTGTGCACATGCTCAGAGAGGGTGCCCCTGTCCACCGCAACAAAGTGGTGTATATGTTATAACTGTCCCTCCACTCAGCTGTGTGTCATAGGCCCTACACTGCAACTCTAAAGAAGAGTCTTCTTTGAGTTCAAGTGGTAGCAGGGCCTGTGAATCTGAGTACAATTCCTTCTGCTGCATGCAGTGCTGAACAGCCACAAGGCAGTGGGGGGGCGGCAGCCGCACAACCCGAGTGGGCTGGAACGCAGTGCCTGTTGGGGCATTCTGTCCCCATGGGTGGCGACCAGCAGTAGTCATGGCGAGAAATATCCATGGCAGTGATACAGCCCTCCTCCCTGCTGCAGACGCTAAGGCCAGTGCAGAGCACTGCCCCTTTGTTATGGTGGTGGTATTCATTTTGCCCAGGCAGCCCTATTGGGAACAAAGGGCCTCTCCTGTGAGGCGCTGCACAGACAGGTGACTAAAGAGACAGCTGGTGCTGCAGAGGACTCAGTCATGGGCAGCCTGGACACGACAGGTGGCTGCAGCATGTAAGTGGCTCAGGGAGAGACAGTGTGAAACCAGAGAGCCTTTAGCAGAACTCAGAAGGCTCAGCTGGCTGCTTGGCTAAGGGACGCCAGGAGCAGACAGCTGTGGGCAGATCGGGCTCGAGAGCACTGAAGTGAGTGGAGGAGGGAGGTGGGAAACGAGACCGTTTTACATGATGCACTTTTGCATTCATCAGCTCCACAAGGAGGGAAGGTGTTTCCCCTGCTGTGGGGAAACCGCGGCACTGAGCAGGGAAGCAGCTACCCAGAATTCACCCACCCTAGGACCCAGAGTTCCTGAGTCCCACATCCCGCCCCAGCCCACTGGGTGACTTGCCAGTTTAATCTGTTGAGCTCTGTGCTCCCTTCAGCCACAGCACACTGATGTACCTGGCCTTTCCCATCTATAACCCCCTGCAGTTCTGCCTCAGCTCTGCTCTAGGCACGCTGACGGGCCACTCAAATGCCAAACCAGTCCATCTAGCTAGCTCCACCCTGAGCAAAAGCAGAAGTTTAGGGGCTGAAGGAGTGAGGTAAGTGGAATATGACTTATCTGCACATGCACTTGTCCAGCGGCCTGCCAAGGTGATGCAACACTGAGTCACGCTGGCAAAGGAGCCCATCCCATTACTTCCATTTTAACACATTTTTGTATCTGTACCCTGTCCTTGAGAGCTTCCCCTTTGAATCACAACACAGTCGTGCTGGCGGACTCCCTTCCCTGGGACCGAGAGGGAGCGAATGAGGATGAGCACCGTACGACGCAGGAATAATTCCTACTGGTTTAAAGCAGGGCACAGAATGAATCTGGCTTTTGTCTGAGGGGGAATAGCCTGACCTACTGCTGCATGCAGCAACCCCAGAGGCCGACTGGCAGCTGCCAAGATGCCAGAGTAGGATTTCTAGCCAGACTGCCTGGGTGAAGGTAGGTCTGGAGAAAGCTTAGAGCTGTGGTGCTCTGAATGACCCTCCAGCTTGGACTGCAGCCAGGCAGGACCAAGCACAGAGGCGGCTGGGTGGAATACCAGCTGGTGGTAGATTAACTGATGCCCGCTGGTCATTCAGCAAACGACGCTTCTGGGCACGGAATTCTTTCCTAGGGTTTCTCTTTGCTGGCGGAGGTGCTGGTGTCTATGCTCACCAGAGCTGAGCCAAACAGCCTCACGTCCTGTTTGCAAATAGCTCAGAAAGCAGCATCTTCCTTCACTTCCCTGGTCCCTACCAGCCTCAACACATCCATCTCTTTCATGCATTCCTTCAAACCCCTCCCCAGATTCACCCAGGATCTTGTGCACCTTTCATCTGCCAAGCGGATGGCTGGCATGCGTCCACCCTGCTGGTCAGGGGTTGCAGGCCTGAGTTTGCCTTTCTCCCGCCACACAAAGACCAGCTGCTGGCGGTGCAGGCAGATTGGTCCTTAGAGCTTCAGTCTCTTGGTAATTGTCTCCCTGACTCCCAGTTAATTGCCAAACACGTGCTGAGCAACCTCCGCTTCCCAGGGTTATTGAAGCTGCTTCCTTGGCTGGCCCAGTGCCGAGTGAGGGGCTGGAGGGGGGCCAGATGAAATCACGCTGGGCCCATCCGCTCAAACACAGCTGTGCAAATACCCCACCTCCCTCAGTGACATGCAGCCCGGAGAGGCGCCTGCTGCAGGGAGGACGGTGACCGACCACAGGGCACTTTGGGAGCTGGCTGGTCAGAGCTGCAGAGGAATGCTGGCCTTCCCGAACTGGAGCTGGGCCCTGACTTGAAGCTGGACAGGCAGGTGCCAGATGATGGAGGATAATTGGGCAGCTGTTATTCCACCCCGGGTCTTTCCTTTTGTTAGCTAATAGCAGGGGAAGCTGGTCTAATGATTAGATCATGCATTGCAGCCGCCTGCTTCTGGCTCCCGTCCTCCTCACCAGCCCCTTCACTTCCTCCGTTCGGGTGGGATTTGTTACCACTGCTGCTTCTATGTACTGCACTTGCAGGCTGTCTGCAGAGCTAGCTAGTGCTCCTGGCAGTCCCGGGGGAAACACTGTCTGCTCCTGTGGGACACTTGGGGTTAGTCCTTCCTGTGTTGCTGTTCTCTGAGCTGGCCCATGGCTTGCCCTTGGGCGTGGCAAAGCAGAAAATGATCGCTCCTGGATCAGCAGCTCCTCACTATGCACTGGGGTCCTGAAGAGGGGTGTCGTCACAGCAGCATTACAAGGTGTTGGCACCCAACTCTGAGCCTGCCAAATAGCCCGGCTGCGGGTCGAGCAGCCCTGCTACAAAGCCCGAAGTCCTCCCCGTGTGCGTCACTAGGGCCCCTGGGCACATGTCAGCAGTGAGCTTGTAAGTCTCTCCTAGTGAACTGGGGGAGAACTTGTCTGTCCCCCTGGGGACATTGTGGGAAGGCTCTGGAGGACTCCAGGAGTTCAGCTTGTGTCCTCTCGGCAAAGCTGGGGGAGCACCAGCCTGCCTGAAAGCAGCACCTGTGGGTTGGCTGTAAACACCCCACATTTGGATTGTGGGTTGTGGGCGTGGCCGGGGGGGCTGTGGGCAATACTCGGATAAGCACTGGGGTTAGCTGGGCAATGAAGACAATCCCTGAGTAAACTTGACTGGTGCTTCCTCCAAACCCTTCCTCACCTGTGGCCAAGTGGCTGGCCAGGTTTGACTTGTGGGCTGGCCGCAGAGGGGTGCAGACATGCCAGCTGTCCTGGGCATGTTCTGTTACTTGGTGCCTCCAGCCTCCCAAGCACAGGCCCCCCCTGTGGTCTCCCCTGCTCAGTGGGACAAAGGGCCTCCTCCTGGGAAAGTTCCCAGCCAAGTGAGGCTACTGGGGAGGGGTAGGGTGATCTGACTAGCTGGTGGTGGCTGGAGAATCACCTTTCGCAATCTAAGAGCTGCTGTGCAGTAGCTGATCATTGAGGTGTTGAAGGCAGAGCCCCGACCTGTGCACAAGGGAGATGGTTCTGAGCTGTTTCCATGGGTTAATTTGCTCCCAGTGAGCTGGGCCCTGGAGACTTGGGGGACACAAACCATAGCGAGCAGCTCAGACAGCCAAGCCGTAACTTCCTCTGGCTGCACCTCTGCAGTGTTAACTCCCAGTCGTATGCTGGTTCCATGCTCCTGGTGCTCACGTGCCCCTCACGTGGCAGATGCCCTCCTCCTCTCTGGCTGGCTCCCGCAGGACGGGGCGTAGCAAGAAAACGTGCTGTTCCGTGTGCTCAGGCACCGGGGGGGCAGCTCTCTTGGGGAGTCTCTTTTCTGGCCTGCCCTCACCAGGGGCAGACTCCAGGTGCTGCTGTACTGCGCGCTTTCAAATGCCTGCTGCCTTCAGGAGACTGGAGCGGGGCCAAGGGCGTCACTGTGGGAAATGACGACACCTGCCTCGCGGATCTGCTCCTGGGGGCAGTAAGTTCTTGGGGCCAAGCACACGCTTTCTGGTGCAGGCTTGGGCAGCACCTGGCGCCGGGGGCTCCTGGCTGCTAGCCCATACAAATACTAAGTACTATTAAAAGGCAGCCACTGCCATCCCCAGTGGTGGGAGCCGTTGTTTCTGGAGCACGCAGAAAGTCCTGGCTACGCTGAGACAGAGCTGGGGACCCAGGGCAGTGATTCACACCCAGCAGTGCAGCACTGCCAGCGACAAGCACCAAACCACCCAAGCGAGGCCCCCCCAACAATCCTGAGATGGGCTTAAACACGTCACTGTTAAAAATGATCATTTGTGGGCCTTTATTCTGGGCCTTTTGGCGTCGGATCTTTTGGGGACTTTGCTTCCAAGCTTTTCTCTCCCCTCCCAAGCGGGAGAAAGGGGCTGAACTCGGGGATGGGGTCAGGGGGTTATACTTAACTGAGACGGCCCCCAAAGGCAACCAACTCCTCCTCTGCAGTGGCTCCTAGGTGGAGGCCAAGGGGGTCTCTGTATGCTGCTACCTGCAGGCACCGCCTCCGCAGCTCCTAGCCAGTGGGAGCTGCGGAGTTGGTGCTCAGGGCATGGACGTTACACAGAGAACGCCCCCCCAGCCCTGGGGGCTGCAGGGATGTGGTGCCACTAGCTTCCAGGAGCAGCCTGGAGAGAGGACGGGCAGAAACTCTGCCTTAGCTTTGAATGGCAGTAAAATCGGCTGGGCCCCTGGGCAACTGCCTCCCCCATCAGCAGGCCTGGTGGGGCCTGTTCCGAGACGGCCTCTGTGGGCAGGCCTGGCTCTGCCTACGTGGCTGTGCCCTGCTCCTGGCCTGGGGCTCAGCCAGGGCTGCCGTGCTGTAGGGTACGGGCTCCAGCTCAGCTGAACCCAGCGGGTGCCCGTGCAGGCTGCGGGGCTGAAAGAAGGGCCCATTTCCCAAGGCACTTAGTGCTGGGAGCCGCCTGCGGGCAGCTGCTGCCTGCGGAACAGAGCCCGTCCTCTTCCCCAGGCAGCATCTGCTCCAGCTCTGCAGAGCGCTATTGTTTCTCCATTGCACAGCTCACGCTGTGGATTAACAGTTAACCACCCCCGGCCTGGCCCCTTACCCAGGGATGGCCGCAGGCGCACACTCCCGCCTTCGTGGGAATGCTTGTCACGTCCCTCTTGCCGCAGGGCAGGCGGTTCAGAGCCGCTCTGAGCCAGCACAGCCCTGCGGCACCGTTAACGGGCAGCGGCTGACTAGCCACGGGGCGGGGGAGCTTGGGACAGGAGGGTGGGAACCATGATGCTCACGGTGCCCCCCATAGCACAGCAGCAGGGTGGCTGGGCTGGTGTGGCACAGAGAGGTGGCAGCATTTCCTCTGCTCCCAAAGTGTGGTGGCCGGTGGACGCAGGCACGGAAGCTGGGGGCAAAGGCTGGGCCTGAGGCAATGGCCAGGGCAGAACCTCAGCGATGGCACAGGGCAGCCTGGAGCTCCCAGCTCCTGGCATCGCTCAGGGTGGGCCGGAGGCCAGACTCTGGACAGTGCCAGTCCAGGGGATTCTCTGCCCCACCTGCAGTCCAACCCATAGGTGCTGGAACTGGTGCATGTGGTGGTGGTGCGGTGGCTGCCTCCAGATGCGCCCGTTATATTCAGGGCTCACAGTTTGGTCCAATGGCTCTTGGTGCCCCCTCTACACATTGTGCCAGCTGCCCTGGCCAGACCCTGTGCAGCTCCCTGCCTCCTGCAGAATGACTAGCACAGCCTGGGCAGCTGAGTGTCACCCCAAGACCCGGTCTTGGCCTCCGAGGCATGGCAGGAGGGCCGGCCGCATTGTACCCTGGATCCTGAACTTTGGGCGGCTGTAATTTGCAGAAAGCTTTGCACAAATTTTGCAGGAATCTTGGTGGTGCGGAGAATGACCAGAGCCCCCTCCCCCCCGGCTCCCCACACCCAACTGCTTAAGGCTCTGGCATAAATTAACATTACTCTTTAAGGCGCTCCAGGACTGCTGGGGGGAGTTTTACCAGCACTTGGCAGCTGGAATTTTTGTGGTGCCCATGAACAACGGCCGATAATGCCACCTTGTGGTCACAAAGTGCACAAAGCCGGGCCCCAGAGCCTCTGGGAAAGGAGGGGCTGCCTGGCCCCACCAGGGTGACATCCAGGAGGCGAAGAGCTGGGCGAGCTGGGCCCTGTGGTAGCTCACTCTGCTGTGCCGCTTGTGGGTTATTCTAGCCTCCCCTGTGTGGGGCGGAGGGGGCAGCACTGTCTGGTGGGGTTGCACTCCCAGTAGGAACTCTTGCAGTGTTCGCCAGCTCTGCCCCCAGTTAATAGCTCCAGACTGAGAGAGACCAGAGAAAGCCGGGAGTAAACCGCTGTGGTGCACCCCTGCACACTGCCAGGTTACTTGGCAGCCTGGTCTAGAGGTCACTGCACAGGCCTGGGAGCCGGGGGTCTGGGTGCCCTCCCTAGCTCTGACAAAGGCCTGCATCAGGGCTTTGGCAAAGCAGCTGCCGCCCTACACCTCACTGTCCCGGTCTGGCTGCTCCCCGGGGGCTGTGAGGGCCCCAGGTCTGTATCACACCATGTAGCCCCTGAAGCCAAGGGCGACTGATGGGGGAGGGCTGTGCCATTGATAGGTTCTGGCACAGGAGTTACCAGGGTCTTTGGGAGCCTTGGCCAAAGAGCTGCTGCTACTGTCACTAGAGAATTCCCTGAGCAGGAGGGATGGGAGCAGGTTGTGGGACTCTGCGTTGGACCTCGCCCTGTCCTGCAGCTCCCCAACAGCTTCACAACACTTCCCCTTTCTCCCAACTGCATTTTGGGGCCTACCCGCATGGTGCCCTTTCCCCACCAACCAGGCCAGGGGATGCAGAACCACTGACAAACTCTCTCCAAGTCCTGCCAAGGGGCTGCCGGTGCTTGTTGACTGGCCTGGTGGCTCTCGACCTTTGCAGACTAGCGTACGGCTCTCAGGAGTCTGCTTTGTCTTACATCTTCCCACCCCCCGCCCCATTTAAACGCCACTGGCTCACCACACCTGACATAGAACCACAACCGTGTCACAGCCGCTGCTGCTAGCCCATGGCTGGCTCTTCCATGGCTTCCAGAAAAATCGGGCAACCGGCTCTAACTAGCACATGCCCATGTCCGTGTATGGTGCATTGATCTGCAGAACAAGTCACAGTCGCTATGGAACTGGAGTTTGTACGGAGTTTGCGCGTGTGTTTGTGCAATGAGGTGAGTATCCAGATGCGTTGCTGTGGTGCCCATCTCCCACCCCCCGAGGAGCTGTGTCCCTCCTAGGGTACATGTACCGCAGGCTGGGAACCACTGGAGCAGTTCCACTTTCCCTGAGCCTCCTCTGATCATCTGCCCCCTTCACAGAGACACAGAGCAGGGATAGAATGAGGGAGGGGTCTGGGGTGGGGTGGACAGGATGTTGGTGCTGATGCTTGGGGCTCAGAGCAGGGCAAATACAATCTGTCCTGGTGTGCTGTCCATTTCCTGAAATGGCCCAAGGAGTTGAGAAGTGTTCACCACTGGTCCCTTCTTCAAGACACTGCAGGAGCTGACTGATGAGCTCAGCTTTGGGCTCTCAGATCTCAGAGCTCAGGCTACAGCATGACCCAAAGAACTATTAAAGAGCTCTGTGGTCCAACCTTCAGGAGCCAAAGTCTGCCAGCAGAGGCCAGCAGCTGCAGGAGTCTCACTTCAATGCAGATATACCTGGAATGTGACCGAATGCACACCTGTAGTCACACCTGACACACAACAGTCAACAGTTTTGTACAAGGCATGTCTTGTAAGATGTCATTATAAACTCACAATATGCCGGTCAATGAAGTCCTGAGAAATATGTGTGGCAAATTGTAAGTGACTTTATAAGCGTTCCCTGTAAGGTGTTATTAACCTGAGTTCCTAATCCCACACCCAGCCCAAACAGACTGGCAAACAGGTCTGTCCTATACAAAGGAATGTGCACACTGCTTAGTGTTCATTTCCGCAAGAAAGAGTCGTAAAGCTGCCAGGGAAACAAAGAAAGCTCTAACAGGTGAGGAAAAGCCAGCCTGGAACATCCTTCCACACAGGATCTTTGTCCTCCAGTGCTCAGATGGAAATGTTTTTCAGAGTGGGGCTTAAACTGTAAAAAAGGAAGGACAGACACCCTAAGGGATTGGCACAAATGCGGTTTTATCTTAGGACTTGGCTGTAAACAATAGATTGTATGATGTGTTCCGGAGGCACGTAGAGCAGTCTATAGGTTTCCAGTATAGGGTGGTGTTTATATGCCTGCCTCTTATTTGCACTTTAGACTTGTCCAGGTTGAATTTGATGGTGGAGTGGAAACTGTGGAAATCCTAGTGGAATTCTTCAAGGGCCTCCTTCCCGTGGGTTCAGATAACGACGTCAGGAATGGTGATAGGTCCTGCCGTGAGTGGACTCGATGACCTCTCAAGGTCCCTTCCGGTTCTATGATATAAAATGAAGATGTCATCAGTGTAGACCAAGTAGAAGAGGGCCACCTGGGGACAAGAGCTGAGGAAGAGCTGTCCTAAGTGAGCCATAAAATGTTGGTGTATGATAGGGCCACGTGGGTACCCATAGTGGTGCTGCTGACTTGAGGATATCTGAAATGGTTGTGGGTAAGGGCAAAGTTACAAAGCTCAGCCACCAGCTGTGCTGTGACACCATCAGAGATACAGTTTTTGATGGCCTCTAGTCCATGTTTGTGTGGAGAGTGGCTGGGAAGGTGTTTTCTGGAAGCTCACCAATGGATTGAAAATGCCCCTCTGCCATGTATATTGGCCGAACCTGACTCTCTCTGCTCAGAACAATAAATGGACACAAATCAGACATCAAGGACAGTAGCATTCACAAACTGGTAAGAGGGCACTTCAGCCTCCCTGGACACTCAGTAACTGACCTGAAAGTTGTCACATGATAAAAAAAATTTCAAAATGGGACTGCAGGGTGAAGCTGCAGAGCTGGAATTCGTGTGCAGATGTGGCACTGTTGGACCGGGGTGAACAGTGACAGGGAGCGGCCGGCTCACTACAAAAAATAATTTCCCCCTTTTGGTGTCCTCCCGCTCTTATCAACTGCTGGGAGGGGGCCACATCCACCTGACTGAACTGGCCTGGTTAGCAGTGGCCCTCTGCAGATCGATGTAACACTCCCATCTTTGCGTGCGTACGTACCCTGCCAAACTGAAGTTTCTACCTCGTGCATCTGACAAAGTGGGCTCACCCATGAAAGACCAGGCACTACCCAAATCAATGTCAGTCTTTGAAGGGCTGCAGGACTCGTTGCTGTTTTCGCATTAAGACAGTCACAGCGATCCAGGAACGCACGTTTGTTCTGAGTTGGTGAAATCTCACTCGAGAACCTACCACCCGTTTGGGATGTGTACTCTGCCCCGACAGTCTGTCCTCATGCTGTGAACCACTCCAGCCAGGGAGCTGGGAGGGATGTAGGAAGAATGGATGGCTTGACTCTACTATTCTGTTCAGCCAGTAAGGGGCGCTGTGTGTGAAATACCTTATAGCAAGGAACCCCAGCCATACCTGGCTGAGTGTTTGAGAGTCAGCACACCTGGGGTGGGGTGAGTATGCACACCCTGTGCCCAGTCCAAATCTGGGACAGAAGAGCATGACCATGACCAAGACCATGACTTCAAATGCTCGCAGCACCTGCATGGCCAGGACTGACCCAGATTCATATTGTTACTCAGTGAGAAAAACGGCACATGCATTTCTGGTCACAGTCCTGGCGAGCAATCAGCTGCGGGATGTGGCATTTTGCATGCGTTCACTCAAAACATCCCTGTGACGTACATTCGGGTTGGAGGGTGATTTAAGAAGATAAAGCAGGGCAGGTGGCTGATCTGGCACAGGAAGGAAGACCTAGGCTGAGGTAGTAAATAGGCAGGCCCTGGGCCAAACTGAGACTGGCAGATGCTTTTAGATGGACCCTGAAACCTTTTTATTTACTTACTGTGATTATTATTGCGGTGTGAAGAATGTTGCTCTGGAGGCTGAACAAATTACTGCCATCCTCTGACCTAGGCCCACACGGAGATCCAGCTGCTGGTTTGCAGGTGTGACACAGAGCACAAAGTCTTCAGCCAGCTGGAGGACACACTCGCTCTGAATGGGTGTTCAGCAGCCTGACCCACCTTGCCAAAGAGGTGGATTTTGGCTGGCTTGGGCTACAGGTCACATTCCTCTGGGATGCAAGGGATGGTTGTGCTTGTCACCCGTGTGTGAGCAGGGCTGAGCTTAGCCTGTCCTCCTGAAAGGGGTCACTGAAACTGAATCTCTTCTGCTAGGCAGGCCACAGGGCTGCCAGATCCAAGAGAAGGGGAGAGGGGGTGGAGACAGGTGTTCCTGCCTGATGGTGAGGTCTCATCTGTGTTTACCCCCACACTCCCAGTGCTTACAGATAGAGCTGTCTGGGCCCAATGGAGCATTTGGGCTCTGTTCAGTGATCCCCAGTGCCTAAATCACAGAAGAGCAGGCGTGTGGGTTAAGGCTTAGGTCGGGTGCGGGGCTGGTGCTGCGGTAAAAAACCACGAACATGCGGCAGCACAAAAGTTCCCTGCCACCCAGGGACTTTGCGGAGAGCTCGGCTGTGTGGGGGAGCCTGGAAATGGGCATCACAGGTGCACTGATTACGGTTGTTCCTTTTCAGGGTGGGAGGTGGTCTGATGAGCATGTACCTCTGAACTGTGGGCCTTTGCGAGGAACAGCCCGTGGAAGGGGTGCAGCAGAGGGGAGAGGAGCAGAGTGTTTAAGGGACAGTCATTTCTCAGACTGTCACACCGCAAGGTGGGAAAATGAGGCAGAGGACAGGGCCCAACAGTCTGGGGTGGGGCGTCCCTTCCAGTTCCATGCCTATGCATGGGGGAAGGTGTGCTTCCAAAGTAAAGGTGGTTCTTCCCATCCAAGAAAAGTTCTCATCTGTTATGTGCAGACTCAGTGCTTTTGGGTGGGGAAAAATTGCCTCCTAGAGCCATCCAGAGGTGACATGCAGTTTACTGGATTGCAGGCAGGGGCTGAGAGCGCTCCATGTTGTAACAGGTAAGAGGAGAGCCTACATATCGAACCTGGCCTTGTTGCTGCCGACTCCCCCCAGCTGGGGTCACACTAGGTATTTGAAACACTGGAGAATGAGCAACACATTGAGGCTATTTCTTCCTGTCTGCAGTGTAGGGCAATGCAATGGCAACCAGGTAAATCTGCTGTCTTTTCAGTGCATTGGGCAGCCCCTTGTCTCTGGCCTTGAGGAAGGGCAGTAGACATTTCGGAGGACACTGTTTCAACCAGCACTGCTGGCCTGTTCCCAGCTGCAGCTTGGACTGGCTGCCATGTAGCCTTGCCTGGCAGTGACCCTCGCTCCCCTGGCCCTCTCACGGGTCTCTGGCCTGGGAGATGTTAGTGGATAACACAAGGATAACAAGTGTGACCATCCCATGAGCCCCTCCATTGCTCCCTGGCTTTCAGCTCTCTTCAGGCCCTGGCCCCAGCTCTCTGGCTTCGGGACACTTGCCAGCAAACTCCTCTTTGCGCTCCAGCCTGCAGCCTGTCTCCAGGAAACTGTTCTGGCAGCTCTTCTCGGCTGCCATTCCCCGCCCGACCTTCTGGAGTCCCCAGGCGCTGCTCTGCCCGCTCGACTGGCCCAGCTGGGGGCACAGGGCTGGACCAGGAGCGCTGAGCCCAGTTTCATTTAATGGGCCCTGTTACACGGACGCGGGACAGCTCACTGAAGTAGGACTGTTCCCGCGCGGGCGTCCTCTCCGCAGCACGTACACATCCAGCAGGCCCGGCCTGGCAGCGCTGCGTGTGGATAATGCTACCCAGAACAGTCTGTCCCTGCCGAAGTGTTTGAGTTCAGTGGAAACCCATTTTTCTCTTCTGGAATTCTTCTACCAGCTCAGCCTCTGTTGTACCAAGCCCCAGAGGGGCGGCTGTGTTAGTCTGTGTCTGCTAAAGCAAGCGTCCTTCTGTGGCGCCTAAGAGATGAATACAATGACTTGGGTATAAGCTTTCATGGGCTTGTACCCACTTCAGCAGAGGCAAATGGTGCAGAGGGTTCCTGGGAGGGGGCGCCAGCCATGTGCCCCCCCAGTCTGGGGAAGGGTCAGAGCAACCCCTCCCCACCCTCGCTTCACCCCTGCTCCGCTGCTGCCCCACTTCTTCGGTCAGCACTGCGCTGCTCCGGGCGAGTGCGGGGATGCTGCTGGACTTATGGGAGCTGGCGTGGCTGGAGACCAGTGCGGGCAGGCACTGGGGGAGGGGTGCATGTGACTGTAGATTAAGAAAGCCACAAAGCAAAATTAAAATCTCCAGGAGAGAGAGCATGGTGCGTTCGACTCCTCTGCCCCGGGATGGCCCAGAACACGAGGGGGCGCTCCCAGATGGATGTTTGGTGCCCAGAAAGAAGTCCTGAACAAATACAGGTTATACACATTACAACACCCACACTCATATTACATCATCCCCCTGGAGTCTCTTCTGTACCAGTAACCTACCAGGTCATCCAGCAGCAACAGTCTGCATTCCAGAGCCTCCTTGTGTCTCTCTGAATCCCAACACACAGGGAGAGCAACCTGGGGTGTACAGAGAGATTTATCTATGGTGCAAGAGCCTGAGGTGTAAACAGGCATTCAGAGAAGGGCGACTTGCTCGCAGGAAGCTGATGGACACAGTTCCAACCTGCTGTCCTGGAATGCTCCTCAGCCTGCAGGGAGAGGAGAAATAGTGGCTGAGAACAAAAGTCAATAACTGGAGAGGGACATACCCAGAAATAAAAATGCACTGAAGGAAGCAGAGTCCTGGAAAAAAGTTTATAGTGGGGCTGCTGAGATGTATTGAACCAAATAGTAAAACCTGTCTCTGATGGAAAGCGCTTGGAGGCAGAGGCTGTGGCAGGCCCCCTCCCAGCACCCCAAAGTCCCACACCTATGAAAGAAGGACCAGAGGGGAGTGATCTGGGTGAAAGGGGCAAAAGGAGCCAAGGGATGGGATAAAGGGGAAAGGTACCTGGTTTCCTTGAATGCCCACAGTTTTCCAGACACTTGCTTTTCCAGTGGGAAATCCGAGGCAGATGGCTGGCTGCACAGAGGTGGCAGATCAGCTTCCATACAGTCTGTTTGTTGGGAATGCGGAAAGCAGCAGACACAGGTAACATCACAGCGATTACCAAACATATGATGGTGTCGAGCAGCCACTGTTCTCACCTGAGGCTTCTGTGACACAGGAATCCCCCACTGTGACTTTTGGACACTTTGCCAAACCATTTGTGAGTCTTTGATGAAGAGTTAAACATTTTCTACCAAAAATAAAAGACATTTTCTCTGAACATTTTTTGGATTTTTTTCTGTTTCTCTTCAGCTCTGTCTGATGCAGAAAATCCTATTCATCTTTCTGGAGAGATTTCTGGGACTTGTGAATTTCTCTGTTTTCCCAACTTTTCCAGTCCCAGCTGGCATTCAGAGAACTGAAATGCAAGCATGAACAGAACACCTCTGAGCACGGAAAAATGTTCCGCTCAAGTTTGGGCAATGTTTTGGGATTGGTTCTGGTTTCATCTGAACTTGGTTGCCAGCCCCTAATCAAAATGCATCTGTTGTGTGCACACGGGCTCTGCAAATTGTAAACAACAATCTGCAGGAAGGAAGCCAAAAACACCAGGAAGGAATGGAACAGTGAGAAGTGTGCAAAATGCAAAATACCTTTGATTTCATTGTGGGTGGAGCAGAAAAACAAACCCAACGTGTTGTTCCAGTGTCTGTCATTAGCATCGCGCGCTTGTGGTGAGTATTCGTACTATGGAAGGCATGTGTTTCAACACCACCGCTCTGTCACTAGAAAACAAATCAAACCCAGCAAGAAACTGGACAGTCTGCGATTCACCCTTGCGTTGGCCGTGACCTGGACTAGCATCAAGCACAAATACTTGATGGAATCATGGAAATGTGGAACTGGAAAGGGCCTAAGTGGGTCATCTAGTCTGGTCCCCTGCACCAAGGCAGGGCCAAGCGCCATCTAAACCATCCCTGACAAGTGTTTGTCCAACATGCTCTTACAAGCCTCCCACACTGGCAAAGCTGATGCTTATAAACCTCAGTGTGGAAGCCCATCCAGGCAGCCCGGCTGCTAGATCAGGGTTCCTCGGAAGGAACACCACCTTGTAATTGACGAGGGGGTTGTGTGCATGAGAGAAGCTTGGCAAGGCACAGGAGGAACAGAGACACCTCCATTCCAGCTCTGCACAGAGCTGACCAGTGTTACAATGGCGTTTCTGGATTGCCTACCACCTCAAACACCTGCTGCTGGCTCCTTGCCCATCCTCAGCTGAAGAGATGGAACCAGGAGCCTTTAAAACACAAACGAGTTCCACCGCATTCACTCCCGGGGAGCTGTCCTGATCCCTTCATGACCATTGTGCAACACACAAGGGATGATGCACAAAGCAAACCCCAACTTGTTATATAGGTGGCTCACACTCATTCTCTTTCCCCAGTGCATCGTCGGGGAGGTCAGGTGCAGGCAGGTCATGGTCCTCAGTCACAAGCTGTGGGTGGAGAAGCGAGTGCACTCTGGCCATAGACAAGGTAAGATGTTTCCAAGGGCAGGAGGCTTGGGAGCTGGGGGCTGGAGCATCTCACAGGCAGTTTTTATGGCTTGGTTAGTAGAGAAGAAAATGCTGGTGTCAACTCCCTCCCTGGCTCCAAATACACTTATTGGAATCTGCGCTGGTGGAAGTGGGTCCACACACCCCTCCCCACCCACTGACTCCAGTGGTGCTGCAGTCACTTCCAGCAGGCGTGACCATGGTCCACCGTGATTTCTGAAATCCCTGTGCGGGAGAGTTATGGCCCGGATGCCACAGTGGTGAATTAGGGTGGGAGTCTTTCACCTTGACGACACCTGCTCAGGCTGCAGCTAGGTCAGCAATGTCAGAAAGAAGGAACGGGAATATCACAGGAACGTGTTGGAAGGCAGCCGTAGGTCTGTATGCAGTAGTGAGTCTATTCCAGGGACCTCTCCAGCTCTGGTATCCACTCCCAGTGGCACATGGACAAACTGAAAAGGGCTCAGAAAAGAGCAACAAGACTGATCTGAGGTCTGAGAAACCTGCTTGCGAATGAGAGAACTCAGGAGCTTCAACTAATATAGTTTAATTAAGGGACAGTTAACAGGTCACTTGGTCATGGCCTCCAACTGTGTCCATGGGGAAGATTTCTCACAGTAAAGGGGTCCTTAATTTAACAGAAAAGGGATTAATGAGCAGCAAGTTTGGAAACCCTTGGAACATCTCACCCATGGGCATGGAGGGTTCTCTGCCGCTTGCAGTCTTTACAGCAAAAGCTGATGCCTTTCTAAAGGACCTGCTGTAGCCCAAACAGATGTCACAGGCCTGATGCAGAAACTACAGGGGAAGCAATCCAGAGGTGTTATGCAGGAAATCAGAGCAGATGATCATTGTGGCAGTAAACTCTTGGACCCTCTGAAAGCACTGGCCTCCTGACTTCCGCTGCCAGGGCTCCTCTGTAGCTGTGGGGAGGGCTGGCATCTAAGGTATCAACAGGACAAACAACACCCTCATTGCTGGCACTGTCAGTCTCAGCAGGGGAGGAAAGGACAGGGCCAGAGACTGAAATACAGTGCCAATCCTGCAGGGCAGGGCAGGGCAGGGCAGAGGAAAGATGCGCAGCAAGCATGCCTTGCTGCCGTGGATGTCGCAGCATTTCCGCGACTAAACAGCAGACTGCCCATCTCTCAGCTCTGGATACCACGGAGATGGCACAATTAAATCTCCAGCATTACACATACCTCAGGGGAAAGTCCAGAAAGGGCGGGAGGGGGACCCTTACGGGGGACCAGCACAACCAGGCTTCAGTGTCTGAAATATTCAAATAGTTTGTTGAGAGTCTCAGCCTTTTGTTTAAAGTTTACCTATCTACCTGCCCACTTGCTGCTCTACTTACCTATCTATGTATCCGCATACCTACCTATTTACCTGCCTTTCTACCTACCTACTTACCTGCCAACCTACCTGCATCCCACCTCCTCACCTGCCTTTCTACCTACCTACTTACCTGCCAACCTACCTGCATCCCACCTCCTCACCTGCCTTCCTACCTACCTACTTACCTGCCAACCTACCTGCATCCCACCTCCTCACCTGCCTTTCTACCTACCTACTTACCTGCCAACCTACCTGCATCCCACCTCCTCACCTGCCTTTCTACCTACCTACTTACCTGCCAACCTACCTGCATCCCACCTCCTCACCTGCCTTTCTACCTACCTACTTACCTGCCAACCTACCTGCATCCCACCTCCTCACCTGCCTTTCTACCTACCTACTTACCTGCCAACCTACCTGCATCCCACCTCCTCACCTGCCTTTCTACCTACCTACTTACCTGCCAACCTACCTGCATCCCACCTCCTCACCTGCCTTCCTACCTACCTACTTACCTGCCAACCTACCTGCATCCCACCTCCTCACCTGCCTTTCTACCTACCTACTTACCTGCCAACCTACCTGCATCCCACCTCCTCACCTGCCTTTCTACCTACCTACTTACCTGCCAACCTACCTGCATCCCACCTCCTCACCTGCCTTTCTACCTACCTACTTACCTGCCAACCTACCTGCATCCCACCTCCTCACCTGCCTTTCTACCTACCTACTTACCTGCCAACCTACCTGCATCCCACCTCCTCACCTGCCTTCCTACCTACCTACTTACCTGCCAACCTACCTGCATCCCACCTCCTCACCTGCCTTTCTACCTACCTACTTACCTGCCAACCTACCTGCATCCCACCTCCTCACCTGCCTTCCTACCTACCTACTTACCTGCCAACCTACCTGCATCCCACCTCCTCACCTGCCTTCCTACCTACCTACTTACCTGCCAACCTACCTGCATCCCACCTCCTCACCTGCCTTCCTACCTACCTACTTACCTGCCAACCTACCTGCATCCCACCTCCTCACCTGCCTTTCTACCTACCTACTTACCTGCCAACCTACCTGCATCCCACCTCCTCACCTGCCTTTCTACCTACCTACTTACCTGCCAACCTACCTGCATCCCACCTCCTCACCTGCCTTTCTACCTACCTACTTACCTGCCAACCTACCTGCATCCCACCTCCTCACCTGCCTTCCTACCTACCTACTTACCTGCCAACCTACCTGCATCCCACCTCCTCACCTGCCTTTCTACCTACCTACTTACCTGCCAACCTACCTGCATCCCACCTCCTCACCTGCCTTTCTACCTACCTACTTACCTGCCAACCTACCTGCATCCCACCTCCTCACCTGCCTTCCTACCTACCTACTTACCTGCCAACCTACCTGCATCCCACCTCCTCACCTGCCTTTCTACCTACCTACTTACCTGCCAACCTACCTGCATCCCACCTCCTCACCTGCCTTCCTACCTACCTACTTACCTGCCAACCTACCTGCATCCCACCTCCTCACCTGCCTTCCTACCTACCTACTTACCTGCCAACCTACCTGCATCCCGCCTCCTCACCTGCCTTTCTACCTACCTACTTACCTGCCAACCTACCTGCATCCCACCTCCTCACCTGCCTTCCTACCTACCTACTTACCTGCCAACCTACCTGCATCCCACCTCCTCACCTGCCTTCCTACCTACCTACTTACCTGCCAACCTACCTGCATCCCACCTCCTCACCTGCCTTCCTACCTACCTACTTACCTGCCAACCTACCTGCATCCCGCCTCCTCACCTGCCTTTCTACCTACCTACTTACCTGCCAACCTACCTGCATCCCGCCTCCTCACCTGCCTTTCTACCTACCTACTTACCTGCCAACCTACCTGCATCCCACCTCCTCACCTGCCTTTCTACCTACCTACTTACCTGCCAACCTACCTGCATCCCACCTCCTCACCTGCCTTTCTACCTACCTACTTACCTGCCAACCTACCTGCATCCCACCTCCTCACCTGCCTTCCTACCTTCAGACTGCACGGGCGAGTGAATGGGAAGCACAGAATATTAGCAAGGGGACGTGTTCCCAGGTAGGCTGGTGCAGCGGCTGTCACTGCCGTTAATGCCCATCCTGTCTCTCCACCCAAGCTGCAGAGAGAGCGTCTGACCTTCCCGGGATGTCGGAGACTCACAGCAGCCCGGAGAAGCCCCTGGGTGAGTGCCCTGTGTGCTATGAGACGTTCCACCCACTGGCGGGCACCCAGAGGGCACTGAGCTGCGGCCACACCTTCTGCCACGACTGCCTGGTGAAGTGCCTGCTCTCCTCCCGGCTGCATGGGCAGGTGCAGAGCAGCATCGTCTGCCCCGTCTGCCGCTACGTGACCTTCCTCAGCCGGAAGGCCGTCTGCTGGCCTCCCAGACCAGGGGAGCCACCCCAACGGCTGGAGCTGGCTCTGTCGCCCTCCTTGCTGCCCAGCCTTGCCAAGTCGGTGCCAGACAACACCTTGGTGGTCCCCAGCCATTTTGTGCTGCCAGTGCAGAGCTATGAGCCATGCCACAGCGTGTGCGGCCTCCCCCTGGACTCCGGGGGCCTGCCAGCTGGCCTGGCGCGGGAACCCCACCTCTTCGTGATCAGCGACCAGGGGATGCCGCTGGTGGAGGAGAACTACAGTCTGGCGGTTCTGGGACACAGTGCAGAAGCCCCTGAGTCGGTGGCATCCATGAGTTCCCTTGGGCTGCGGTGCTGCCAGTCACCCATTATCCTGGCCATTCTCCTCATCTCCACGGTGGCCCTGTTGGCAGCAGTGTTCCCGTGGGTCTTGTTGGTGAAGAGGAACACCTGAGCAGGCCTGGAGAAGCACCAGACAGGGCCGAGAGCTGTGCTGGAGCCCGGCGCGCACGCACACATCCCTGTGCCCCAGGTGAATGCCCCCATCTCTGGGGCAAGGGCCTTCTGGCATCCAGCACCCCGGGATGCTCTGCCTTGTGGCAATCCTGCAGGTGGCCATGATGCAAACACCTGTGGGCTTGCTGGCCAGTGTGTGAGCAGGAGACCTCGGAGGAATTCCCAGGGGCTCAGGAAATGGCACCGTGACTCGGCAGGTGTTGCTCTTCCGGCTGACTGAGGCGCTGAACTGGTGCCCCGGTGAGGTGCTGAGGCCATGTGCCACAGTGAGCGGGTGGCTGGCGCTGAGACAGCTCGGGGACACGGGCTGGTGGAGCTGAGAGGCTGAGGGCATGCTGTGGACGTGGCCACGTGTGGCTGTTTGTGAAAGCCCAGTTCAGACACTGTCGCAGGAGAGAATCCTGCTCCTGTCCCTGCGGAGGCACAAGAGGGTCCGGCCTGCGTTCATTTGAAGGGCCCTGTTGCCTTTGGCGTGAGTATTTCACAGTCGAGAACAAGTGCCACAGAAGTGGCCTGGATGTTGGTGGCGGACATGGGCGGCTCAATTAACCGCCCCCCAAAGCGGGTTTGTTAGTCTGTTGTCTCTCAGCGGATGTGCCAGCTGTAGGGCCCTGAGGCTCTGTGCGGTGGGGACAGGCAAAGCCCCTGGAGTGTGGAACTCTGGGAATGCCAGGCCCACCTCGCTGGGCTCCAGCTCATCAAAGACTGGATTTGCTCCCTAATGTCTTGAAGGTTTTCCTCCAGGATCCTTCAGTTGGGCAGCCTGTGCCACGGAGCCAGATCCGCCCATCCCCTGACCCCGGGCTGCCCCAGGAGGAGCCCTGTGCGTGGCAGAGTCTGTATCTCGGTAGGCATCTCTGTCTCTCTTGCACTGCCCCGGCCTCTGGGTCTGCATGGGTCAAGTGACCCCCTGGCTGTCTCTGCTCCCTGGGCCATCTCCCCCCCTGCTTCCTCCCCCCCTGCACCTCTGCTCCTGCTCCAGCTGCCTGGGCTGACCCCAGGGACGTTTGGGATGCAGCTGGCTGGCTGAGCCAGGAGAGCTGGTGCTCACCGCACTGCCCGCAGTCACAGCCCTGGTGCATGCTCAGCGCCCCGCCAGCGGAGGCTGTCTCTGCCAGGCGGTGTGCAGGCTGCGCTCCCTCTGGAGCTGATCTGGCTGTTGGTGTGCTGCACAGAGGTGAGCGGCACCTTGCCATGCCCACAGACTTCTCTCTCCTGCCACCTCCGGGATGGACACCAGGGCTGAGTGGGAAGGAATGTCCCAGGCCTGCCGCCCTTTTGGGGTCACCAGGTTCATTGCCCCACTCTGGCCTAGCAGACCATGGCCCTGCAGCAGCCCAGGGTCCCTGTGTCTGCTTGGGGCATGAGTCCCCTCATTCCCTGGGAGGGGCTGCGATCCTTCCCGGATTCCAGGGATGCAGCTGAGTCCTGCTGCACTGACGCCTCTGGCTTTCTGCGCTGCAAACAGCCGCAGCGGGGAGACCTGAGCACATGGTGCCCTCCTCCCTCTCTGCTCCAGCAACCTGGCTCTCCACGCCCCCAGGCGGCAGTGTCCACTTCCGCTCTCGGCTTCCTTCCTTCTCTGGACTCTGAGATTCCCTCCCACCTGTCCTGCCTCCCAAATACTTGGTCTGACCTGGTGACCTGGGACAGGCAGCAGGGAGGGTGAGAGACAGTTCTGGGAGGCCAGGCTGGGTGTTTGGCTGCCAGGAGGTGGGACAGTTTGGGAAACCCAGAGTGATCTGCTCCTGGAAGCCTTCCCTGGCTTTCCTCCGGGGCCCTGTTTGTGGTTACACCTGGTTCTATCAAATGGGCAGGCTACTGGTGTGTTGCCCCCAGTGCCTGTGGGATGCTCTGTCTACATGCATGCTGTGGTGAATGGAGCTTCAGTGCATTACTCCTTCTCCTGGCCCTGGTAGGATGCTTCAAGCGGTGGGCTGCTCCTGCACCGGGAAGCTTGTCCCACTCCCTTGCAGCATGTTTCTGGGGGCATGTAGTGGCCAGGGCAGGAGCAGGGTTAGCCCTGGCCATGATTTGCGCAATCCATGTTTGTGGGATGCTGGGCCAAAAGTGCCCTCCCCACTCTGGGCTGTGCCCCCCCGGAGAAGGCCTCTGGGTCAGGCTGCACACCTCTGGTGGTCTCGGGGCTGGAGTGTTAATCTCCAGGCCAGAGCATACTTGTCTTCTCCAATTTGGAAAGCATGCGTCCTCCTGGGGAGTCTGGGGCTGATCTGGAGGTTAAATTCCCTGCTAGGAGCATGGGACCCCCTGAAAGGTGTTGCTGTTCTCCAGAGCCATCCAAGCACAGTCTGCAATCAGCTCTCATCCTAACCTGAGCTCATAGAAAGGTTTCACCCCAAACATTAACCTCTGACTTCATGACATGGCCCCGTCAGCAAGGGATCTGGATTCCTCCCAGCCATTCACAAATTTATCAATTCCTAGTCACCGCTCTGCTCTTCCAAAGCTTCATGGATCCACTCTTGGATCAAAAACACAGCGTGTGACCATGCCCCCTCCCCGACTAATTCCCCAAGAAGCCGGAGGCCCTGCTACTTCCATGGGGCAGTCTGATGCTTCAAAATTTGTTTTCCTCCTGAGTCAGAATGAAATACTGAAATTTCCTGCACAAAACAATTTTCAGAACTATTTGGGGTGGCTGAGCTGAAACATTTCATTTTGATACAGTCAAAACATGTACTTGCTGCTTTTTATAACTCACAATAAAACAAAACTTGACATAGTCATTTTAAAGCAAAAAGCGGAAATATTTTGTCTAGAGAAGGTTGAAAAGGAATGAGACAAAATTCCTCTGAAATCAACGTGTTCTCCTGCAAAGACTGAGTGTTGGCCAAACAGGATTTTCTCCTGGGAAAATGTTCATGCAGCTTGGGCTCTGCTCACATGGAACAAAGCTGGGAACCTTCCTCCCAACAGAGCGGTGAGGCTGCAGGGCAAGTGGTGACGGCTGTAGGATACACGGCTGATCTGCAAACCAAAAAAGGCCTCAGTCAACTGAGCTTGTGGCTTTACAAAGAGCCGTCACCCAGCTCCAGAGCTGCTGCTGCCTGGTGCTCTCACAGCCAGTTAGCTGAGACCATAAAGTCCTGGTGCAGCGTCAGCCCAGATTCACAGTATGTCGATGCATAACACCACCAAACCCAACAGGAGTCAGGTGCCTAAGAACTGTTGGGAGGCTGGGCCAGCCCCTCTGCTCGGGATCAGGCCCTTTAGACACAAACTCTCTTCAGACTGCACTGCTGTTCAGCCAGCTGTCCCTGGCTGCACCTGCTGGGCCCTGGGCTCAGGGCTCTGCTTCCCCCAACACCAGCAGGCAGCCGCATGAGCAGTCGGAGAGGGGCAGGGACGGGTGGAGAGATTCTGTCCCTGTACACCTCTGGCTGACAGGGCCAGTTGTGCGCCTCACACTGAGCAGCAGTGGACAGGGTGACTGAGACGCTCTCTTTGCTTGCTGGGGACTTTGTGTCGTGCCACTGGGGCGATCCGGCGTCTCGGTCGAAGTACTGTGCGCTCAGGGCTTTGCCTGATCCTTTCCGGGTGCACTCACCCTGCCCCTCCCTGCTGACTCAGCTGTGCAGGTCAGTGCCTGGAGTGGAGAAATCCCAAGTCCTCCCCAGGCCTGGCTCACCTTTCTGGGAGGGGCCCCAGCAGCCCAGGGTGGCCGTTCTCATCCCACGTGATGAGCTGCAATAGGTGTGGATTACCAGGGTGCAAAGGGCAGCATGCGCCCCCACCAACCCTGCCCTGCCTAAGCCTGACCTCTCGTTAGCCTGCCTGCCCTGTCAGTCAGGCTCACCTGAAGCATTGGCCTCTTCCCAGGGCCCTGGGGGGCTGTCAGTCCCCGGGTCCAGAGCTCCCATTGACCTTCCCTGTCCTTTGGTACTGGGCGCTAGCCAACCAAGCCCCTCCGCGACACACCCTGTGGTTTAGTAAGGGGCCAAGAGTCTTGGTACACTCCCAGCCCAGTGCTGGGCCAGAGCTCGTCCACCTACATGTGAGAGAGACTCCAAACGCACAGTCTGAAGCCTCTCAGGGTCTGGCTACATTGCACACCCAGCCTGCGTCTGTGCGACCCAGACTGCTGCACTCCCGGCTGTCAGGTGTGTGTTGTAAACCGGGCGACAGCTGCAGGACCTGGGTCTGGTCCATCCGAAGGACCAGGGGACTGGCTTGATGTGTGTCCACACTGCAATGTGACGGAGCTCGGACCAGTGTCTCAGTGGCTGAGGAGCGTCGGGCTGATCGGTGGGTGGGTGGAAGGGGGCCTTGGCCTCAGAACTGAGTCAGAGCTGGGGCTTGGATCAGGGACTTTCAGACTAACGCCCTGGCTCGTCAGGTCTGCCTGAGCCCTTGGGGCCGGCGGGCTGAGCCCGTTCCTGCTGGGAAGAGCAAATATTGAGGTTCACCACGGGGAGGAGCTGCTCGGCCAAAGATGACTGTCACGAAGCTGCCTCTGCTAAGCCGCCTGCCTTCCCAGGCCAGGCTGTAATGACCCCAGGCGTGAACTGGGAAGGCTCCAGTGTGCTGGTAGTGGAACAACTCCCCGGTGCTCTGTCGTACTCCTGCTTCCCCGGCTGTTCGTTGCTACTTCCCCGGCACTACCCCATGACGCAGTAGGGAGCCCTGTGTCCTCCAAAGGATTCTCCACAGCCGGCTGTGTTCATATGGAGACTGGACATCTTCCCTGGGGGTGGCTTAGCCAGACTGAAGTGACTGAGCGCTAGCTGATTTCCCTGCAAGCTGAGCGCCTGCCAAACAGGCTATCCAGGGCTGTGGAGGTGGGGAGAGTCCCAGCCCAGCCTGGCCCACTCCAGTCACCCCTCCTGCTCCCCAAGAGCTGCTGTGGTGGGGAGAGGTGCCCCCCCCAGCGCTGCTGGAACTGCAGCACCTGCAGAGAGGGGTCTGTCCCCCAGCCCCCAGTGCTGTGGCAAGAGAGGGCTGAGCACAACCCGGACCCCAAACCTCTCATCTCCACCCCCAGCCGGAGCTCTCGCCCACCCGCATAACCCTCCGCCCCAGCCCTGAGCCCCCTCCTGCTCTCCGAGCCCCAGGGCCCTACCCACCCCCGCTTGGTGCACCTAGCGATGTGTTCTGCGCATGGATGTAAACGTGAGGGGACCCGGCCCAGTGCCGAGGTGACTGGGTGAGCGCCTCTGGCCTGGATTACGCCGGAGGTCAGTCTGGAGGGTCTAAGGACCCCACCTGGCCTTAACACCCATCTGTCTTTGAACCAGCACAAAGCAGAGCCACCTGAGCTGGCCGGGGAGGGGTGAGAAGCAGATGAGAAGCCGGGTGCCGGGGGCGCAGCTGCAGGCCACCCATGGGGCCTCGTAGAGCAGTTCAGTTCTAGAAGCAGAACAAGTGTCTCATGCCAGCACGTAGCGGAGGGGACGGGGATGTCAGCCTTGTGTGTGCCTGAGCTGCTTCGGATGGCAGGGGAAGGACTCGCATTCACAGTCAGGCCTTTGGGGGCGGCCGGTTAGTTTGCGGCAGCTGGGAGAGCGACGTCCCCGCTACGCAGAAAAACCCCTCCTACCCCGGCATCACAGATGAGTTCAGGGTCTGGGGCTAAGCTGGAAGCTCCCCAGCACAGCGGGGGAATCAAAGGCGCCCTGCCTTGCCCCGTCCCCGTCTCCTCCCTGTTACACCGGGGCAGGCTGAGAACTCGCTGTGCGGGAGGGGCCCGGAGGGAAGGGCTGGGTGGGGTAGAGATTCACCCCCCGCAGGGGATGCTGCAGCCCCACAGAATGGCTGGGTCCAGGCTCCTCCTGAACCTGGGGGCCAAGCCCCTCCCTTTGTGGGAGTGCTGGGGCTGGATAACTGGGCACAGCCAGGCCTGGGCTTGGCCTCAGATCTGAGCGTGGACAGCGGCTGCGCAGGCCGTGGGGGTGGGGAGTGTCGCTCTCCTTAGAATGGGAGTGAGCTGAGGAGGGCCATGTCCTGGGGATTAATGACCCTTTGGAGCAGCTCGGCCCCAGGCAGCGGGTCATTAATTCCCTGGCGCGGCGCTGCCCTGCAGCTGGAGCAGAGCCGTGATGAGTGCTGATGGGCAGTGCCTAACTCAATTGCCGAGCATAGCCAGGCGCAGGGCAGTCGTCACTGATTGGGTTAGCCGACTCCAGACAGCATCCTGCTGTGATGAACTTCTCCTGGGCCTGCGGCCTCGCCACAGCAGCTGCTTTCCTGCGGGCGCTGAGGTCGGCAGGGCGTGACTTCTCCGGCTCAGCACAAGGCCCTTTGCCTAGCAGGCTGGAGAAGAGAGGCAGATCTCAGTTTGTGCCCGTGGGAGGGCGGTGCTGTCCCGGGGAGCCGAGTGCCCCTATGCCTGAGCCTACGCCTGCGGCGCCCCCAGTCACCATGCTGCGCACTCACAGGGGCGGGAGCCGTCTCCGCTCATCCCACACTGGGATCCCGGCAGTGGGAGCGGCTTAGCCCCACAAAGGTGTCATTGGGCCCTGCCCTGGCTGCAAAGGGAAAAGGGCGTCTGCCTGGGGCGGGGCTGGAATTCTGCTCCCAGCACCCTGACGCTTTTATGAACCCCGTCACCCAGGAGAGGCTGCGAGGCCAGAATTGCTGGGAAGGGGTTTAAAGGGCCCCCTGAGGAGGGGGCTGCCTGCCCGCAGCCGACCCCGGGCCCCACAAGTGCTGCGGAGCGGTGACCCCCCTGCAAAGCACATGCCCTGGCGTGCCATGCAGCACTGCCCGGCTCTGCGGCTGGGGCACCAGCCTGTCACCCCCCAGCAAACCCTGTCCTGCCCGTGGTGCAGGAGGCCTGGGGCAATGCAGAGGCAGCCTGGCTGGGCACTGGAGCAGCGCACGCGGGGGCTTGCTGTCCACTGGCCTGTGGGGAGCACATGGGGCAGAATCACTATGGGGTGGGCCCTGGATCCCCCAGCCGCCCCCTGCACTGCCTCACAGCAGCCAGCTCCCACCGTGGGGTGTGAAGTGGCTCTGCTGCCTTTCCCTGTGCTGGGAGGGTGGACCCCTCCATGGGTGACCCGTGCCCATGGCAGGAGCTGGGGGCACTCGGGGGCGGGAGGCAGGGATGCCCTACAGTTGGAACCTCCCTGGGTAGGAGTCTGCTAGCAGCTAGCACAGAGAGCTGCATGGGCTGAGAACGCATCCAGAGCTCGTGGGAGCCGTGATGATGGGGCGTGGGCCCAGCTCACGCGCTTCACAGGCTGGAGGACCGAGGTCCCTTGCCACGGAAGAGCAGCTCCTTCCGGGCGAGGGAGGTGGCAGCTGTTCTGCACCGGCGTCACCAGGCACTCCTCATGGGACAGTGCAGTCATGTGTGCGGCCAAGGCCCCAGGGCAGGGGGGTGGAATGGACCGTGTCAGGTGAGCAACGGGACATGGGGACGTGCCCCCTTTGCAGGAAGCTTGGAACAGTAAGGAGGCTGCTTGGCTTGTTCTGGGGCCTGTCAGAAAAGAAAGTCCCAGGGGGACAGCTGAGCCAGGGCCGCAGAGTCCAGAGCCCTCCCCATGCTGCCTCCGGAGCTCGGCACTGCCAGCTGATGGCTGGGCATGGCCAGGGCTGGGTGCAGCGCTCGGGCTCTCAGTGCGGAAGTGTAACTGGCAAGAACAGGGCACCACTCAGGCCTCCCAGGGCTGTGTTCTCCCAGCAAGTGCCTCTTGAGAGCACCAGCCTCTGGGTCACGAGACCTGCTCCCACCTGAGCCCCCCGTAACACCCTCCACCCCAGTCTATTGCTCACAGACACTGCGGGGTGCGTCCAGGTCCGGCTTCTGGGCTACCGCCCTGAGCTGTGTCGCTCCCATGTTCAGAGGGGCTTCGCTGTGCACTGTTCCCTGCCCCCAGCACTAACTCACAGCCCCCATTGGCCAGGAGCCAGCCAATGGGAGCTACAAGGGTGGATGGCACTTGTCACACTGCCATGAAATGACTGCATGGGCGGGGGAGTGTATCAAAGCTCCTCTGGCAGAACATCGCATGGCATCCAGGCAGGGGTTAGTGCTGATGAACCAGCGTCCAGCAGGCCAGGAGACCATCCCTGCCACGGCCTCTCTGGGAAGGCATCTTTGCCTGGGGCTAGGAGAGAGAAGCCGGGTGGGCTGTGCTGACCCTCGGCAGCTCCTGGGCCAGCCACCAGACCACTCGCATTGGTGGGCTCAGCCTGGGAGCAGGAAGAGGGAGAACAGATTCCCAGCTCAGGACAGCAGTGGAGGGTGACACTGAGCTACTCTGCTGCCCCAGTCCTGTCCCCTTGTGAGTGTGGGTGGGCCAGGGTCTGACTCAGAGGACAGAGACTGTGGTTTTAAAGCATAACGAGCAGCCAGCCCTCTTTAATCTGAGCCGGCAAAGGACACCAGCGGGAATTCACCTTCCAGTGATGGCGCACACAGTTGGCTCCACATCTCCTCACTCCATCTTCCTTTAGCTCTTGTAACTCCATCCCACCTCCTCTCTGCTTCCTTTGATTGCTTCATCCCCTTCTGATCTCCTCCCACCCCTTCCAGCTTGTCTCTTTCCTCCTCACACCTGTTCCTTGCACACACCTTGTGATCCCACAGTGTGGGGCCGGGCGGTGCGGGGGGGTGGGCTGGAGGACTGGCAGGAGAAAGGTACGGGGCAGACAGACCTAGCAGCTGGTCTGCATAACACAAGGGCATCTCCCGTTAGGTCTCACAGGCGCAGTCGTAACGAATCACAAGCAGTCCTGGAGCACCTTCGCGACCGACACATCCTCAGATTCACCTGACAACGTAATGTTTACACCAGAAGCCTAACACCCAAATCCAGCTGTTAGTCTTTATGGCACCCGGGACTCCTCCTTGCTCCAGCTGTTAAGCTTGCCAGGAAAACCTGGAAAGTGGAACCCGGGTGGAACTGAGAGAGAAAAGTCTCCCTGAGCTGGCAGCGGCTGAGCCAGTAGCTCCCAGGTGTGACCTGCTCTGTTGATGGCCGTGGGCATTCGCTCAGTGGCCAGTGATGCCACTTGAAATGTTGGTATTTCACTGCTTAGCCGGGGGGCTCAAGAGGCCAGGGATGGAAGGAGGACTCGTTAACCGGGCCCGGCCTTTGAGCGCGCAGGGCTGGGCTGCAGAGGGCATGGCTGGCCCCATTTTTCTGATGGGGATCGGAGCTCAGCTTTCAGACAGACCCAGCAGCAAGTGCTGAATGCAGCACCCCGAAACCCGACTGTCCCCCCCACTTGAGCAATTGCCACTAAAGTGAGAAGATTTTAAGAACTGGTGGGTTTTGCCTTTGCTGCTTGCTCTCTGAGCCCTCAGGGCAGCGTTTGCAGACTTGTCCCTGCCAGGAATAGAACTCGGGTTTTATTTTGGAAGGGAAGCCCAGGTGCTCCCATGACTCCAGGAGCTGGGCCTTTCAGAGATACCCCAAACACTGTAAGACTCACGGGGGAAAAGAGAGCTGGAGACACTGCCTAAACACAAGCTGGAGCTCAACAGGGCCTCTCCACTGGCAGCATGAAGCTGGTATCCCAGGGAACACCTGAGAATGCCCTCCTTCCCCAGTGCCAGCCTTCCTCAAGGCCAGTGCCACTCAGGGGTGTAGGAGGCTGGAATAAAAGAAGCGAAGGGCTCAGGCTGCAGCTGCACTAGCAGAGTCTGTTTCTAACCCTGCAAAGGCAGGGTCCAGGGGCTGCTGTGGGCTGTGCGAACCACAGCTGGTACCATTCCCACTGGGCTGTGCTTGTTCTGGCAGCCTGAGGTGCCCTGCCGCCCTCAGTGTAAGCTGCTGGGCAGTTTGCGGGGCCCTGCTTTCAGTCTCTGATTCCCCATGGCGAACTCGTGGCTGCTGGGCAGAGAAGACGGGTACAGCGGCAGAGCAGCTGGGACTGGCTCAGGGTGGGTTTGTTCCCCAGCTCCCTGCCCACGTTCCGAGCAGCAGTGGGGCTGTGCAGAGCAGCCTGCAGACAGCACCAGAGGAGCCTGGCGCCTGCGAGAGACAGGGTGTCTTGAGCAGGTGTGATTCAGCTGGCTTGGCGGGCGCGATAGCCAGTGGCACAGGCCGGGCTCCTGTGGGAGGTCATAGGGCTGCTGCTGCTAGCGATGGGGAGCGGGCACGTCAGGCAGGAGGTGTGGCACGGAGAGGGCAGAGCTGGGAGTGGTGCAAGCCCAGGAGCGTGTGCTGGCTAGATGCGAGCGCGAGCTCCAGGAGGAGCCAGGCTTTGGGAGCCAGCGCTCCATCCCCAGGACAGCTCTGCCAGCGCTCTCCTCCCACCCCGCCGCGCTCCCTTAGCCAATGGACTGATCCATCGTTTGCTTGATGAACCACTGCCCAGAGCGGGGAGGCAGCAGGGTGAGGCGGAGGGGAGGGGCAGGCGGCCCTTGGAGCCACTGGAACCCCTGTAGGAGCCCTGGTGGTGGGGCTGGGCTGGGGGGCCGGAGTCTCTGCTGAGAGGTGTCACTCACGGGTGTCGTCGGGCACCTTCCGTGGGAGTCCGTGGGCATTGGCCCAGGCTCTCCATCACAGCGCTCGTCCCTGCAGAGCGAGCCGGAGTGGCCGGCCCCTGGGTCTGAGCCCCGGGTTAGCCCAGCCTGGAAGTGAGGAGCAGCCAGCCTGCAAAGCTCTGCCCCAGCTACTGTGTCCTCCCCGCTGCTGGGCTCTGAGCGGGTCCTCAGCAGCAGGTAAGGCAGGGCTCAGCTTCCCAGCTGGGCAACGTACGTGAGGGCACAGGAGACCGGTGCAAGGGCCTTGGAATGGTTTGTACAGAGGGGGAGCTGCTGGGAGCCACTGAGCCAAGCTGGGAGGTTCTGCCGCACCCCTAGATCCAGCCCCCTGAACACATGCTTGCCCAGGCAGCAAGGGCCCTTGAGGCTACCAGTCTGGGGCAGGACTCTCCCTTGTGTTCCTTTGCTCTGTGTGTGAGAAGTGGCAGAGCTGCCGTGAGGCTTGGCCAGGGCTGTGTGGCTGACGAGTGGCCCCATGCTGATGGACAGGCCCAGCTCTGTTAACCTTCCTCTCGAGCTCCGAGTACCCAGCCATGGAAGCACAACAGGAGGATGCAGGGCCGCACCCTCTCTTTGCCTCATGCCAGCAGCCAGCACTGCCCTCTCCCTGCCCTGTCAGCTTGCCAGTGCTGCTTCGGAAAGCCCTGACTCTTCTGGGTCCTCAGCTGCATCTTCCAGCTGGGCCTGGGGACCAGCCATTAGCTGCTGCTTAGCTGGAGCAGCTGGTTCCCAATACCCGCCTGCAGGGCTGCTGCTCCCTGGCTGTGCAGGCCCTTGCCAGGACAGGCTGCCCGGTTCCAGGCGGCGTCACGGCCTTTCCTGCCGTGTCTCACCTGGCAGCCTCCGGGCACGTGGGGAAGGCCCTTGCAGAGGAGAATCCTCATGTGAGGGGGAGTCCTGGGATATTTTAACGAGAGGGGCTGGAGCTGTTCAGAAGCCCCCTAATGAAACACATCCCTGGCCGTTGGCTGCCAGATGCTGTGTGGTGGAAGGGAGCAAATCACGAGCCCCCGGATCATTAAGGACCCATCAGGGAGTGCAGCCTGGGCGCTGGCTGAGGACCTTTTCTTGGAAGTGTGAGCTGCTTTGCTGCCACTGCTCTATTTCTGTCCTGCGTTTGCAGAGACGAGCTGGGGGCCTCTGAGGCTCATGTTACGCCAGTGGGAACTGAAGAGCTTTGCTGCCCATGTGCTCTCCCTGCCCTGCAAAGAGGTGCGGCACCGAGCTGCTGCCTTGGAGCTCTGAGCCACTGTGGAGAGCAGGAGGACCGCGGCTCTCAGCCTCTGCCGACAGCAAGCTCTGGACCTTGTGCCACACCCCGGAACAGGCCTTTGGGACTCATCCCCCTGCCAGCCCCTTCTGTTTCTAGTAGAAGCCAGGGACAGGCCAGGGACATCGGTGGGTTCTTGTTTGTTGCCCGAGACCTGCTGGCATGGAGAGAGACTCAAGAAATGAGCGTAAACCCCAACAAGGAGCGTCCCCCGAGATCAGAAGCATCTCCCTTCCCAAGCTGCACACAGCCCAGTCTCCAGCACACCAATGAGTCAGGACTGCTATCACCCCATTGTACAGGCTGGGGGAACTGAGGCAGGGAGTGACTTGCCCCAGGTCATATGGGAAGATGGCAGCTGACCCCGCCCAGGTCTCTCCTGTCCTATGCTAGCACCGTAACCACTGCACCAGCCTTCCTTGCTGGCGCAGTGCAAAGGGATCTGGCAGAGAGGAATGCAGCCTGGTTACAACAGGGAGGCCTGGGAAGGAGGAGAAGACAAGCGTGCTGGGACAGGGTTCAGATTTAGAGGAGGCCAAGGCGCCAGGGTGGAGCCAAAGGGGTGAGGGTGGAGGATGTGGTCGGGGTGAAGGGGTGGACCCAAGAGCAGTGAGAACAGAGGTGTGCACTCGGTTGCGGGAGGGGAGTGTAAGGTAATGCGCAATTGTGTCTTTAAAATTAGACGTGCTTGATCACCAGCAGGTCCTGAGCCCCGCAAAGGGTCTCTCCCACGAGGCAGGATCTGCTTCTCCCTGTCTGCAGGAGCCACCTTGCTAGGTAGCTAAGAAAGAGATCTCTGCCTTCAACCGTGTCCCCCTCCTCTCGCACCGCAGCATTGCCCAAGGACAGCGGCTGCAGCATGCTCTTGAGCGTGTCGCTCTCAGCCAGCTGCCTGGCCACGTGAGTGAGCACAGACAGGGAGGAGGCGGCACTGGGATCCGATGGGGGGAGGAAAGAAAGTCCCAGGTGAAAGTCCAAGGCCACCTGTCATTGTGCCAGGCAGCTGATCTTGGAGCCACGCCACACTCTGGCAGGAAGGAGCTCTGTGATGACTCGGGTGTTCTGTGACTTGGTGGACTTGTGAATTATCAGCCTCATCAAATAATCTGAGCTGGCCCATCGTGGGGCCACAACATAGCAGCACTGAAGGAAATCCAGCTGCAACGGGCGCCAGTGACTGCTGTTCCTGAACTACAGATGGCAAACTGAGGTGCAGAGGCTGAAGTGACGCTACCAGTGTCACACCCAGCAAGTTGGAGCAAAGCTGGTCTCTCACTCCCAGACGTTTGCTCTTCCCTCCCACCTACAGCCCATATTCAGACAATCAGGAGCAAAGATGTGCTTTGCTCATAAGAGAGTTGTGTTCATGGCATATGCAAAGGGAAGTGAAATAAAAACGTAAATACTCTTGCTGGAAGCTTACAGAGCAGCACAATGTTATTGTTCAGAAATCAGCACAGTAATGCACAAGAGCCCCAGTACAGAGAGAGACAAATCAGGCTGCTCCCTGAGGCAGGGAGGCACATAGTTCTAGGCTGGATGATCTTTGAAGTAGTGGGAAAGGGGCTTCAAAATCGAGTGTGTCAGACCCATATTCTGTAAATAGATTCACTGTCCCAAAATTATCAACTTAAATAATGTTTTGTTGTCTGTCTTCAGGGCACTGTACAGACAACTAAAAAGAAGCAATTTGTGAGGCAGGAAAGATCTCTTTGTTCTGTGTCTGTAGCACAATGGGGCCCTGGTCCATGACTTGAGATCCTTACTGCTACCACAATACAAACAGCCAGTGGTAATAATCAGGAGACATTACACAAGAGGGAAAACAATGAGCCAGGGCAGAGCGGCTAAGAAAGGGAAGGATCCAGAGAGAACCTAGTTGTGATATGTCTTGTTAATGTTGTTTGCTCTTGTAATATTTTAGGAAGTTCAGATTTGGGGCCTTAGGGCCAGATCCTGATCCCTGCCCCACTCATGTAAATCCAGAATGACTCGGCTACCATTGGCTGGTGTAACATAAGGAGGAATTGCCTGGGTCTGTGGGATCAGCCATTGTTTTCTGGGTGCTGGTGTTTGCTCAGAGCTGACTCCAAGACACCTGCTGCTTTGTTCTCTGGGTGGCTGCAGGCAGGTGCAGATGAGATCCCCTGATTTCTGCTGTTTCTGGAAGCTGTGGTGAGCAATCGCAGGCATTTGGGACACTAAGTTCACATTTTGCTCCTTGGAGCTGGGAAGCAGATGCCCCTGAGAGCTGAGCTAATTTTAATTGCTAATTGGAAAAGTGGGGCACAAAGAGGTTGTCATTAGTATATGAAAGACCGGAGGTGTTCAGTCACGATGGCAATGGGGGCCAAACAGACCCCCGATGAGGGGGGAGGAGGCTCCAGGCACAGGGGGCAGTGTGAGAAGAGGGTTGGGGTGTGGCTGGTGGGGAGCTGGTCTCCTTCCCCAGCAGCTATCAGGTTGTGCTATCCGAACATCCAGTATGAAATAGTAACTCTCTTGTCCTGGTGGGCGTGAGATAACTTCCCAGCACAGAAGAGAGCCCTGCAGCCTGACAGAGAGCATGGTGTGACAGCCCTATTCTGTGCCAGCCGCTGTGTGATGTCTAGACATCCCCATCAGCTGACGTCCCAGGGGCTGAGCTGGCTGGAAAGGGAGGCCTTTGAGCTCAGGAGCTAGTGTGTATTTGTGTTTGCTGCGTGCGCTGAGCAGGAGTGACACCAACCAGCCACAAATGGGGCACGGTGGGGATGGGGCTGTAAGGAAAACTGGCCTCGGAATGGCTGGCTGGAGCCTGGTACATGGCACAGTGCTTGGGACATGGTAATTCAAGGACAGGGCATGGGGAAATCCCTTTGTGGCCAACTTTACCCCAGTCTGGCCACATGTGTTCCCAGCTGCCCTCCCCCGCCCCCGTGGCTGAGCCAGAGCGTGGGATTGCTTTCTCTGGGCATTAATGAGCAGTGCGTGTGCCACAAGTGAATGCCAAGTGTACGGCCAGCAAGGGTTAAACCCAGACTCAAAGCTAGGCTAGCTTTGCCCTTCACTGGCAACCCCCAGGACAAGCCACGGGCAGGACCAGCATGGCATTTGGCCATGGGCAGCGCTGGTTGGAGCTCAAGTGGAGCCCAGCCACGCAGCAGGATGAGCTCCAGCATGAGAACTGACCCAGGAGTTCACCTCTGTGCTCTCCCCAAGTGGCTGTGCCTCAGCGCCCCACACATCCTGCTCAGGCCAGTGCAAGGGCCCTCCTTTTGGGTCACCTTAGTGTTGCCCCTTGTGCCCAAATCCCACCAGGACTCAGCAAGGCACACCTGGCAGGTGCTTTCCCATGGTGCTGGTCCAGCCGACCTACACATGGGAACAGGGGCGGCCCTGGTGATCCAGCCCAGCAAAAGGGAATGTAGCAGACAATGGAGAGATGAACAGTGGACAATGGGCAGGAAGTGACTGGGTCCCCTCAGAACTTGGCTCGTCCTTTTCTTTATAGTCCAGATCAGTTTGAACTAAAATCGCATATTTACACAGTGAGACACAAGTGGCCACCTCTGTTTTTTATGACCATCTTCCTGGCAGAAGAATTTCCGCTGAGTGGCCAGAGCCACCAGCACCCGGTTACACCAGGGTCCGGAGCCCTCGGCCACAGAGACACCAGGGTTGAAATGACAGGTCGGAGTGTTTAATAAATAAATGACGCCAGAGGTGCAGCACTGCCTTGGCTCCCAAAGGTGGCACAGCAACTGCAGCTTAACACACACACACGCACACACGCACCCCACACACGCAGAGCATTGCTTACCGTGCTGGCTCCCGGGTTTTGTCCAGGGGATGCGCCATTCTGCGAAGCACGGTTGGGGTGGTGCTTCCTGAGCTCAGGGCTGTAAGACCAGGCAGCAAGCCTGGCTTGGCTTGAAGTGAGAGCTGCCCTGGAGCCATCAGGCCAGAGGGCCGGATGTGCTCAGGCAGGGAGCTGAGAGAATGCACAGGGCAAGGCTTCCCGGAGGCCATGTGTGCGGAAGGACCACACCTGGTTTTAGTGCAAAATGGGCTTTTCCAATTTTTCACCAAGATCAATGGGGCCTCCTGGCTACAGGGGACAGGGAGGAAGGCATTTCTGAGATCCCTCTGAGCCCTCCGGCAACATTGGCAGGTCTCCATGGTGTCACAGGGCCTTGGGGTAGCAAACGCCTCCCAGATCCCATGTGGCCAGCCCCTGGAGCCAGGACAGGGTTATGGGGTTCTTTCCGATGGCCTGGCCTGGCCTGGCCCAGCATTACGTAGAAACAGCTACACCCCTTCTTATTTATATCGTCTTGCAGTTGTCAATGCAGGACCCAACCTGCAGCCCGCCTGGCGCAGGCCACCCCTCTTTAGCAGCCCAGGGCATTGTTCTCAGCCAGGGAACACAGGGACCACTGCACAGCAGTGCCCGCACCATTTCCACTCGGCAACGAAATGGGACGTCTTGCATGGCCCCTGCTGCTGCCGCCCCTCCAGTGCCCTCCAACCCGCAAGCAAAGCTGGGCTGGGCCTGCCAGCGTGGCTGTGTATTTACTGTGGAGCAGACACAAACAGGGGTGTTTTGTTTGCACGGGTGGGGCATGCAGGCAATAGGCGACGCACACAGAGGCTCTTTTGTGAGTCCTGCCTGGGCGCTGGCAAAGCACCGCCCAACATACCCTCGTCTCACTCATTGCTTTATCATGTCAAACCCAGCGATGGCACATCCATCCCCGGCCGTCTATAGGGCTCCCAGCCCACCTTTTCTCCAGGGGGGACCCCTCTCACAAGGCCCTGGAGTGCTGGAGGCTCCGTGGATGAGGGGAGAAGGAAGGGGGCCCCCACCAAGGCTGTCCTGCCTCGGCCTCTGAAGACAGGAGGCCAGAGGCTCTATGCAGTGTTCCAGCCACCCTGGAGCTGGCAAGAATCTGGGGACTCAGTGGGTCTCTATCTCGTGCAATAGTTAGATTTCACAGCTCAGTTTCCTGGCAATCTTCTCTCCGCTAATTGCCACCCCTGGTCACGCCTAGGCAGCCTCCTTTCACCCTGGCACAGCCCTCCCCTTTACAGTCCACTCAAGCTGCGGCCACAGAACATTCAGTTGCAAAGTCACAAGTGGTCCAAAGGCAGGAACTGCCATTTCCAGCTGCCTTTGTAACCTCAGGCAGGTTCCTTTGTGCCTTATGGGACAGTCACTAATTCCATAAGCACAGGCTAGAGGCTCAGAACTTGGTCACAGCTGCGTAAATTTTCACAGGAACTCCAAAAAGAAGAAGGCCACTTCCCTGCCAAATTTTGAGACCCTCTTCCCGGCACCTGGGGGGCCAGAACTCCCTAACCCAACGCTGTCAGCCTTTTTTTTTTTAAAGAGCAAAACAATGATTTTTCCCCTAGTTTTGCTCTCAGAAATGCCTGAACCATTGTAGGTGAAACTTCCCCAAACCAGTCAGCCTGAGGCAGACACCCAGCCTGGAAAATGTCCGCTCGAACAGTTCAACTTTGGCAAAGTTATAGCAGCTCTCAGCAGGTCTTATTTTCAGAAGGTCGGACAACCTGAATGGCAGAACCTGCACCGCATGGAGCAGGAATGGTTGTTAAAATGATTCGAGGTCTACGTCAGCAGCCCAGGAGACTGAAGCTCTCCAGATGCCGTCACCTCCGGTCCCCTGCTCCTGCAGCAGTGTTCTCGTTCGTAATCAGATGGGAAGATTTGTTTTGTTTCGTCACCAGCTTGGCACGTGAACAATGACATTCTTGCCCAAGCTGGGAGAGCCCTGGCTGGTGCTGCACTCTGGGAACAAGCAGATTTCCACTGCAGGGGACATGGCGGGGTAGGTTTCACGCTGTGTTCTACAAGGCTATGTCACATAAAAGGCCCTGCTTTTCTTCATTTCTTCCGGAGGTCAAGGAGGCAGGTGGTGTGTGGGGTGAAAGAGAGAAGCAGGTTTCCTTCCAGTGCAGGGTTGCCACCTGGGTGCGGTACATCAGCCTGGGACTTCCTCGCTCCATTACTGGCTCCTTGGAGGTTCTTACAGCTCTGGGTAGCTCAGGAAGCAGAGGTCTCCTGCTCAGGCACAGCAGCAAAAGATGCCAAATCTGAGCTGAGCCAGAACAGACCTGACAAGCATATGCCGCGTGCTGCTCTTCTTTAGGTCTCTGCTCATCACGGCCAGCTGCAGCTTCTCTTAGGAGGTCTGCATTGCATCCTGTGGAGTGCAGCTTGCAGGGGCCTAGAAACCTGGAAAGCCCTTTTCCCCCGAGTTCATTGAGATACACAAGTTCACTCAGTAAGAGAGCTGGCTGGATATCCGGCCAGCCGAGAGAATGCAGGCGACATCTTCATCCATGAACATATCTTTTGACTCAATGTCTTCGCATGGAGGTCTACCAAACTGTCCCAGCTTGCCCCTGGCACCCTGCTGGTCTATCCCAGGCAGAGGGGCTAGAGCAAACATCCACAGCTGCTGAGAGCTCGCAGGGCTGAAGGAAGCAATGAGCAGAGGCAACATTGGAGGAAAGACTTCAGTGCAATGTGCCGAGCATGCACTGTGCAGCAGGGCAGAGGTGCAAACATATTTCACCTTGGAGGGCTTCCTTGAATGCTCAGGCTCAGAGAGGGTGTGAAGTGCTTGGTACAGCTCCATGTGATTCTTTGCATGTTCAGGGATTCATTGTCAGACGAATGCCCCATTAAAGTGCAGATGAGTACGTGTTCCTCAGGGATCGCCTTCATTTTCTTGCTCAGCTACATTTCCCATCTCTGGACCTCTTCTGAAAAGCAGCCCTGGGCACAGGGAGTGACAGGGTGCATTAGTAACTCCCGAGGGCCAGCTGGAATCATGGGGCAGTTTTGAAATTTCAGAGCCACACAGGGTTCAAAAAGAAGGACTAGAGTCAAGCCCCGACTGACCTACCCTGCTAACAGCCAGGTACGGAAACGCCAGCCTTGAGTTCTTTCTGTGATGCTGAATATACTTCCTAAGTGCCTATCAGCACAGCTCATGTGATTAGGGAGGATATGGTGGGCTGCGATATGGCACCACCAGGGGTGTGTGCATGTGTGTGTGTGTGTGGGGTGCCATTTGTGTTAATCCTGATTACAAAAGCTGGTCAGAAAATGGGGATTTTTTTTCAAGGAAATGACCTTTGGGTGACTTGGTGGCTACGTAGTCACCTCCTCCAGTCCTCTGGGTGACCTGGTGCTGAGCTTCGCCCTTCTCCGAGCCCCCGTTGTTAGACACAATGACACCGCAGCAAGAGCTCTTCTTACCACAGTTTGGAAGGGGCACCTGTCCTGCCACAGGGCATCCATTGGTTCAGCTCACCTGGCCATCTAGCTACCTCCCAGCCTACTTCCTCTGGGGTGGGGTCAGCCCAGGCTCACATGGAACAAGTTACAGCTAGTAAACAGCAGTGGGTGGTGGCCTGTACTGACAAAGTGCTCAGCCAGGCTTCACCTGACCCGTGAGCGCAGCATGATTAAAGCGCCCAGAGCAAAACTAGGTGGGGTCCCCTGCTTTATAAATAGCAACAATGGCAAGCTGCCATGAATTGTGGGCCCTTATCTGCAGTTGCATCAAGGAAACTCTCAAAGCAAGCAACCTCAGAAGCACACAAGTGAAACACCTCCTGAAACTGGATGACGTAGACTCAGAGTAAATCTTTCACCTGCCGGGCGACATCACCCCAAGTTCATGGCTGTAAAGTCTGATAACTTACATTGAGGCTTCCAAATCGCCCTTGTGCCACAGGGCCGCTTGCTGCAGGCACTACAAGTAAAAGGGAAAATAAAAACTGAGGTGAAAACATCTGCAAGGGGTTACCGGTGCCCTTTTCATAACTGCATCTGGTTCAGAAAACCTCCGAACATCGGCACAGCCCCTGTGTCTTTGTGGGCCGGAGAGAACAAAGTATAAACAGATTTTGAAAAAGTTTTTACCGATCCCACAGAACAGGGGTGTCTGGGGAGAGTGGGGCAGGGATTTACAGCCAGGGAACATCCATAAACCTCTCAGAGGGGCAATGTGGCCCAATGGCTAGGACTTAGAAGACCTGAGCTCCCAGCTCTGAGCGCACCCAAACGTCCTTGGGCACGTCGTTTGCGGCTGGTTTCCCTTTGTCTATTGTGGCAGTTTAGGCTGCGAGTTCTCTGGGGCTGAGACCGGCTCTCCTCTAGCTTCTGACACTCTGGCTCTCTGTTGTCACTATAATAATATGGCTCTCGGTTCTGTGGCTAGACAGGGCCTGGTAACACAGGGCCCTCAGCCAGCATGGGGGCTGCGGAAACGATACACGGTGATAAAATAATAATAACGGTCACTAACAATCAAAACAAAGAGCAGCCAAGCAGCACTTTAAAGACTAGCAAAATAGCTTATTAGGTGAGGAGCTTTCGTGGGACAGACCCGCTTCTTCAGGCCAGAGCCAGACCAGAACAGACTGTAACAGACCATAGCCAGACCGGAACAGACTCAGTATTTAAGACATCTGGTCTGAGATATTGATATCTCAATATCTGGTCTGGCTCTGGCCTGAAGAAGCGGGTCTGTCCCACGAAAGCTCCTCACCTAATAAACTATTTTGCTAGTCTTTAAAGTGCTACTTGACTGCTCTTTGTTTTGATAGTGTATGGACTAGCACGGCTTCCTCTCTGTCACTAACAATGAATAGAAATGACCCTCTCCTCATAAATTATTAAAAGAGAGGTTGTGTTGTACAACCTGTGCATAGATACACCATTGCGCATATCTGCCATTGTTTTTCTCCTGTTTTAGACACTGCTTTTGACCAGTGCTATGGTATCACTTACAAAGAGATTTAACATCCTTTACCCCATTTTTTCCATGAGTTAAATTTGCCCAGCTCTTTGGGACAGCATCTGTCTTTCTGTGTGGTCTATACAGAACCAGGTAGCCCCTGTCCTCACTGTGGTCCTGAAGTGCTATTGGAATACAAACCACTAACATAATTTCTGCCTATATCTGTTTACACCAGGGCTAAATTTGTGCCAGTGTCTCTACAGCAATTATAGAACACGTTATAGGATTTTAAAAGGAAATTCTTTTCATTCTTAGCAAATTCTTGTAGTCTCAGAGAGAGAGAGAGAGCCACGTTAATCTGTATCTTCACAAAACCAAAAAGCAAACAAGCAGTCCTGTATCGCTTTAAAGACAAAACAATATAACTTATTAGGTGATGAGCTTTTGTGGGAGAAACCCACTTCTTTAGACCTGGAAAGTTCTTGTAGTCATTAGCCTCTTTAGCATACAACCTTTGTAGGTTCGCACACCTAAATCAGCCATGTTCAAAGCATAAACTTGGGCCAATATGTTTCCTTAACCTATGATTTTTTTCCCTTCAATAACTCTGTACCTAAATGTGGGATAAGACAGAATATAAGACTGAAAAATAGTCGGATGTTTATATAGAGATATTGTTTGGTTATAAAATTTGGAATGCAAACCACTGATCTCTATTTCACTGTTCATATTGTTATAATCACAAATGTATTAAGTATAGTTAAGTTAGTGCTTGTAAGTGAATAATATGATGATTTTGTGTAACATTTGGTCTATTTGTTTTCAATAGATAGGTAAAAATGAATAAAAAGGTAAGCAGGAATTTAAAAAAACCCCCACACTCTGAGCCACTGTGCCACGTCAGACAGCCATCTAAATAAACATGGAGCAGTTTGGGAAAAGATTTAAGATTAAGATAAGATAAGATTAAGAGGATAAACGCAAAGCAAAATTCTTGTGTGTTTAAACGTAACTTGCACATTTTGTTGTCATGGGCTTGGATATCGTGCACGAGGGTGATTCTGAGACTCAAAGTCCAGTAAGGACCACTGAGGTCACCTGGTCTGACCTCCTGCATAACACAGACCATAGAAATTCCCACAATGTATTGCTAGAACAGATCAATAATAAAACATCTAATCTTTATTTAAAAATTGCCAGTGTGGGAGAGCCCACCATGCCCCTTGGCAAGTTGTTCTAATGGCTAATCACGCTCACCATTAAACATCTATCCCACTTCCAGTCTCAATTTCTATAGCTTCAATTTCCAGCCATTGGCCTGTGTTACGTCTTGCTTTGTGCAACAGACAAAGCCCTTTAATTCCCATGTAGGTGGTGATAAACTGTAACCAAGTCACAAACACTTTTTGCCATGTTGGAAGTTTTTCCTCGCCCTACCACATCCGTTATTACATGGGTTGAAATTTGGAAGTGTCTCTCTCTCCCAGACGGTACAAACCACGTAAGTGTGCCCGCAACATTTAACCAACATCTGCGTGTGGATAGGAACAACCTGCCATTCACTGATTTGCTGAATTTATCCCCATCGTCCCTTTGTAGTGCTTCTCCTTAGCTGTTGTTAGCATCAGACAGGTGAGCCCTCCCCCCAGTGTTCCCTCTAATCTCTTCCTTCCCGGTGTGGAATAATTTCTTATGTGCAGATGTGTACCACCAGTAAAAACCAAAGACCTGGCCATGGGTGCTCTGCTAATCAGCTGGACAGCATCTGAGTCTCTCCTGAGTGGCCACACAAGCGCACAGCTCACAGGGAACATGCCCCCCAGCCCATTTGTTTAAATAAGCCATTTCTGTGGAACCTCCAGGTCTCTGTTGCCTGGCCTCTCACTCATTATAGCTGGTTTAATCTTGTTGACTTTACTTATTTGCACAAGTTGCACCTGCAGGTAGACGGTTGCTCACTCAGCATGCCCCAGCTAGGGGACAGAGGTTGGAATAGGACTCTGCTCCAGCATTTTCAATTTACAAATCATCTGAAGAACATACAACACAGAAATGGTCTGTCTCTTTCTGTGTGTCTTGGAGCTCCTACTTCCCAGACTCCTCACACTCCACCTGCCGTGTTAGAAAACATTTTCCACTCCGCTGTTAACTCATTCTAAAGCATTGCATAGGTTAAAATAGAGGTGCTAAGTGATATTATTTGTGGGAACAACCAGTGCTTGTAGCAAGAGGTAAGGCCAGACTCAGTGGACTCTTGTAAATGGGTGCGTGAAGGGCCATGTTCGACATACCTTTCTGCTGGAAAGTTTGCCGGATGGCTGGCGCATGGGAAATAACAGGCCCCTTCTCTGGCATTTAAAGTTCTCCAGCAGCTGAATAAAGATCTTTCCCAGCCTCTGACACGTTGCTTCTCCAGCCCGTAGCCAGGACCATGTGGGCTTCCCTGCCCTTGTAGGTGAATTAGATGCCTAGGTCTTTGAAGGGGACCTCGATGTTGAATGAGTACCAGAATAGCCAGAATACCAGGCTGAAGGCCAGCAGCAGCGCTCCTGAGTAAATGAAGAAGTCCCAGTAGTCCAGACTGGCAAAAATCCCCAAGAGGAGGATAATCAATCCGGCCACGTCACATAGAAAGGCAATGAAGAATAACCCAGCACATCTTCCCATGTGTGTGGAGAGGACCATGGTGAAATCTGACTATCAGGAGACCATCAGCAAGGAGAGCTGCTGGGCTGCAGCATTGTGGCTCGTAGGTGCTCCCTCGCCTGCTCGTTCTCTGCCAGGAGGAAGTACAAATGTCATAACACACCTTTAAGAACAATAGGGAGGCAGTGCAAGACAATGCTTTCGCTGAGTCGTGGCTCTGTAATTACCCCGCCTGCAAACACCTGGCTCTGACATCACCTTTAACCTGCCCGGAGTTCCAGGGGGGAAGCACGGATGGTGCCTTGGGGAACCACTCTCCGCTGGGCACCTTGGAATCAGTTTGGGGGCAGACTCAGAGAACTTGATCCTGAAATCCTCACTCAGTTCTCCCTCCCACTGACTTCCCAAGGAATTCAGTCTGAGTCTGAGCAGGAGCCTAACCGCAAAGCTGAAATGGGGATGGAATAATAATGCTTCACACATGCAGAGCATCTGCCGCATTCACAGCTCAATGCAATTCGCACCACATATGTCCTTGCAAGGGAGCAAGACTTTTATTGTCTTTTTGCAGACGAGGAAACTGAGGCACGAAGCGGTTAAGGACAATGTGTTCAGAACTGACCGCTAATGCTGGGTGCTGATTCTTGGCTCTCCATGGCAGCACCTTTGACAATCAGGCCTCGCTGTAGGTACTTCCATCAGGCACCCAAAATAGAGGCATCCTATAGCAGCAGTCAAAGACCCCAGCTCGCAGGGAGTGAGTTCTGGAGTGCTGGAACCCAGGCTTGATGGTTGGCCCCATCAGCCAGCAGCATGGGCTGGTGGGAAGGGCACCAAAGTGGGAATTAGGAACTCTGGGGGGTCCAGTCCTTGCCCTACCAGGGAGGTGCTGTATGCCCTAGCCTGTCAGCTGTTTGGGGCAGGAAAGGGCTCTCTCTGGCTGCGGGCTCCAGAAGAGATGTAATCAGCAGCTCAGGTAGATTGAACTTTGTTACCTTATATCAAGGGCACATTACAAACAGAACGTAGTCTTGGCAGTGGGTGGAGCTGTTCCCCCACCCCCTATGTACCTAGGGCTTAGAAGGGATCATAGGTTTATCCTCCACGCAGCACGCCCCACTGTGCCTACACAGCTGCTTCCAGCTCGCTGGCTGATCGCTGATCAGAGCTAGCACAGGCATCTGCTGGATGGAAAGCAAACTTCCAGCTCCATCAGAGATTCACCTGGAGCACCTGGACAGCTCCCAGCACCCTGGGGCCATGCTACAATTTTGGGGCCCTTAGGTGCTCTTGTAACACACGTAAGAAATAACAGCAATACTGATTGGGCAATAGCGTGTCTCAGTAGCCAGGCTACTCCCCAAGCCTGGAGTCACTGACCTGGAAGCAGTGGGAAGCAGGTTGGCCTGGGGACATGGGCTGACTTCCTGTAAGGTTAGCTACACAGTGGTGCTCACACGTCAGGCTGCAGCTCACTCACCTGTTCTATCCGGTGGCCAGTTAGTGCTGCCAAACTGCATTCTTCTTTACACGCTTGTGGCATTGTGTAAGAGGCAATACCCGGCCGCTCTGCGCTCCTGCACGGCCGCTAACTGGCTCTTCCAGGGGAGGGCTGCAATCTGACCAGATGCTGTTTCTCTCCCAAGGGTATTTGTGCCCCGTGACTGCCCCCAGGCTCATGGTCCCCCCAGGGCCAGCAAAGGGGGTTGATCACAAGAGGCTCTGAGCTGACTAACCAGAAAGTGGGGCAGGACTCCAGGGTGTGGACCAGGGGTCAGCAACCCCCAGCAGGTGTGCCACACCTGGCATGCAAGCTGATTTTAAGCAGCGCTTGGCAGGAGTTCAGCCCTGGGGGCTTCTTCTCCTCCCATGCAGCACAGGAGGTGCCGGAGCTTGGGGCTGAGGCCAAAGGTCCTGCCTCAGAGGCCTCTGCCATGGTGGTGAGTGTGGTGCCATCCAGGGCTAAAAGAATGACTCAGAAGTGCAGTTTTCTCAGGAACTGTGACAATCAGAACCAAGTGTGTGTGTGCATGTGCGTGTGCATGTGCGTGTGCGTGTGCGTGTGCTTGTTTAGGATTGTGGGGACTTTTTTGTATGCAAAATGCTGATTTGTTGTGGTTTTGTTTATTTTCAGGGGACTTGCTCAAGTGACCCCAAATCTGGGGTTGGGATCAGAGCTCCTGCCAGCCCCTCTGCAGCACAGGTGGGTCTAAGTGCCTGACTGAAGTCCCTGGGAACTAGAACAAAGCTGCCCTGGCTCAGCAGTGTTGCTTCTTTGTGGTTAGAAACAGGGCATCTTGGTGAGAACTGAGCTGTCCTTATGCTGAGAGAGTACCAGGGATATCAAGGAGCTCTTCAGACTTGCTCTCAACTGGAGCCCGTTGTTAACACACACAGTCACTGGTCCCCGCTAGCCAGCAAACAGCTTCCCTAGGTTGCTTGGCACTGCGTCAGCTGACGATCTGCTAGTTACCAACGGGAGTAGCAGGCTGGTTGCTTCAGTCACATGATGTTCTTTCTGCTGTGTGATGAAATCTTTTTATGTAGGTACATAAAGAATGACTACGAGGAAGAGATTCTCTAGTTCAGAGTGAGAGAAATGTGGGACTAGAAGGGACCTTGAGAGGTCATCCAGTCCAGCCCCCTGCACTGAGGCAGGACCCAGTCAAACTAGGCCATCCCTGACAGGCGATTGTCCATCCTGCTTTTAAAACCTTTCAATGGCAGCGATTCCACAACCCTCCCTACATCACATGATCCAGAGCTTAACTCCCTTAGAGTTCAGAGGGTTTTCTTAATACCCAGCCTAAAGATCTCCCTCGCTGTAATCTAAGCCAATTCCTTCTTCTACCCTCCAAGGACATGAGGAACAAGTGCTCACCCTCCTCTACGTAACAACCTTGCACATATTTGAAGACTGGTACCAAGACTACCATAGTCTTCTCTTTCCTATTCTAAACAGGGCCAGTTTTTCCAACCTTTCCTCATAGGGCAGGTTTTCCAAATGTCTTACCTCTCCTCTGAACTCAGCACCTTGTCTACATCTTTCTTGTGATTCGCTATAATCTCACCTGACCTCCCTCACTGCATGAGTTCTCAGGGGCTCACTAATGGTTCAGAGATTGCTTTGGGCAGTTTCTGAAGAACTCTAGGGTTAACTTCATCAGACCCTGCAGACTCACGTACATCTACCTTTTTAAAATATTCAGGAACTTGTTCTTTCCCTAGGTTGGCTGGCATTGCTTCCCCCTTGTTAATATTAATGGTATAAAGTATCTGCTCACAATTAAATTTTTAAGTGAAGACTAAAGCAAAAAAAGGCATTAAACACATCAGCCTTCTCTGTGCCATCCATTATGTGCTCTGCTGGCCCATTAAGGAACGGAGGAACAAGTTTCCATCAGGCATGAGAACCCTGTGGGGATAAGTACAGGCAACAGCTATTTCCCAGCCACAGCAGAACTCTTCCTGCTGTGTTTACAAACTGCTGCGCTGAAGGCAATGAATGATCTCACCCACTGCCTTTCTGGCACGTGAGGCTTTTGTGGAAATATTGACCTGCATGACACATGGAGACCATCTAGCACAATATGCGCTCCCAGGCGCTGGGCAAGACAAAGCACAATGCAGCCTCCAGGCCTCCGTGGGTACTCAGGACTGTTCCAGCTGTAGCCCTTGGCCACTTTGCTCCAGACGTGTTCGGGGTGGGGGGGATCGGGGTGTGATCTGCTCGAATGTTTTCAGTCTGAAGGCCCTGTGCAGGCCGGTCACCTGAGGCAGAATTGAGATACCGTGAAGCAGCACAGTCTTGTCTGTGCATGAGGTTGCCAGGGCAAGGCCTGTACTGTTACACGCCTTCCTTTGCTCCACTGTCAATCAAAGAGAATAATAAATAATACTAAACATACATTTAATTATTAAAGATGGGTTCTCAGTACAACACCAATGGCCAATTCAGAGCTTTATTTCAAGACTCCCGAACTAACGAGGAATGCATCTGTGTCATCAAGAGTATTGGTCTAAACACATTTCGCCTTCTTAGTTGTTAAATGGTTTAAATTGATTTTGCCCTGGAAAAGAGAAGGGAAATGGAGGTTTCCAGACCTTCACTCTCGCCCACCAATTAAGGAATTCCAGTTGAGCTAGCAGCTGCATTTTGCTGTGGAAAAAAACTATCAAAAGATTTAATTGTAGTTGTGGTGCAGCTGCCCTCACACTAGTTCTGAATGAATCTGGATTGTCTTTTGAACAGAGAAGGATCGTTTTTAATTTTGTGCCCCACACCACTTCCATATTTGTTTCTGCATTGCCTCTCCTTTCAGGATGTGTACTGAGTGTTGGGGGGCGGGGGGCCTTCAACCTAACCCAACTGTCAAGCTAAGATGTCTTTAGATGGAGAGCGGGAATGCCTAGATTAGACGAGAACCTGATGACGCACGTCCATGTCCATCCTCTTCACACACCCACGTTACCTAGGACTATAGTTTCTCAATTCTGATTGGACAACCGCATCATGTGACCATTTATTACCCAGCACCTCAGTCTATGAGTTACTCCCATACACATGCTCAGATGAATCGTGTTTCCCAAAACCAAAATGGCCGACACAGCACACAGGAATGAGGCTGGATGAGGGCTGAAGAAACCCCAGAGACGGGAGTAATGAGGGCCCTGGACCACAGAGCTCAGTGCCAGTGCAGATTTTAGTTTTCTTGGTGGCTGGAGCAGGTGGGAGCCTTGGTCTTGGTTCAGCCCATGGCTGAGGTGGGCTGGAGTCACAATGCTTGGATCCAGACCAGACCGTCCCTGAATACAAAGGTGTACCTGGGGTCCTGGAGAGGGTGCTGCTCTTCAGATGGGGAGATGAGGTGATGTGCCTCCACAGTTGGAGCACAATGGGGGGGCCCCAGGCACGAGTCAGGAAACCCGGCTCTATTTGCAGAGGCCCAAAATGCAAGGGATTCCCGCAGAGGCCGCTGGGACATCCCTGGAGAAAGAGGCAGTTACCCCCTTGGAGGGAGAAGTTGCCCCACCTAAGCAGTTCGGATGAAGTGTCTTAAGATGCAGAGGTATCAGCCGCAGCTCCACAAAGGGGGGGCAGATGCCCCTGTCTCCCAAGGGCAGCAGCACTGGCCCATGGTTGAGAGTGCTCAACCCGTCCACCAGCTTTTACTGGCACACTGAAAGGGAGCCATGGAGATGCCTTTTGTGGAAGGGGCACTCCTAGACACAACTCATGCCTCAGCATGATTCATCACCTTCGTGTCATGCATGGCACAAAAGCTTGGGGAGGACAACGCCCCATGTTGCTCCCGGCCTTGATCCAGGAAACATGCTTCTTGGGTCCTCGCTGGCAAGGTAACGGCACAGCGAAAGGTTCAGAAGTCCCCTCTCTCAGTGTCTCCACACACCCAGGCCACCAACGAGAAAGCTCAAGCAGGGATGATTCTTCATCTTGGTACAAGTGGAACAATGAACATGGAGAAGGAAGGGGCAAGGGCTTAACACATCTGTCCTCTTTCCCTTTCTAAGACAAACATTTGCCAAGTTGCGTCCCTCTCGGTATGATGCTGCCTGGACAAGAGAATATGTTTTTGGCAGTTCTTGGAGGAATAGAGGTGAACAACACAGGGCAAATACTTTCTGGAGTTCAACTTCCCCTCCCACAAGGTATCTCAGAACCTGTTCACACGGCCAGTCAGTGCGATTAGACAGACGCAGACCCAGCATATGTGATGGAAGAATCTTCCCTTCCTTTCAAAATTTCACCTACCCTGGTCCTTCTTGGCTAAGACCCATTGTGGCTTGCACTGCAGATGGGGCAGACACCAGGGCGGGTTGAATGGACCCACAGCAAGGGGGCCAGGACAGATAATTGTAGCAGTGGGTGAGTTTGAAATGGGCAAGAACTTGTGCCCAGTGGATTGGCAGCAGTTCCTTTGTGTTACAATTGCTGCCACAGACAAAACTCCAGGATCCACCACAAATGGTGGAGACCCAAGTATTGTGCAGTTGCTTGAGAAGCAGAACATTCCACCAGTAGCTTTTAGTGAACCCAATGATGCAAGCCTGGGGTTGGATTTTGGGAATCCAGCGTACTATAATGCACGGAGAAGGTGTCCGCCTTAGGGTTACTATGGGAGGGAAGCTTTCACTCAGGAGCATTTGAGACACATGGAGCTAGTCCAAGCAAAGACAAGGGGAGCAGTCTGTAGACAGTGGTACCAACCAAATACTAAGGTCTGAATACAATTGCTTATGTGCTTGGAAATGAAGCCTGAGGGTTCCAGATCTCCACTCTACACCACTCAAGGACTGAACCTGTGCAACCAGCTGCTCTGTTAAAATAAATAAATGAAACAGAGGCAAGCACTCTGCCTGCATCTCTCTCTGGGTCTGCCCCTCTTGGAAAGGAGATAGTAGCAGAAGACACTGTCGGTCCCAGCTGGCCTGGAACAGGTTTGCAGAAAAATGCGGCAAGACGGAACCAGTTTTTAAAGGACACACTGAATGCCCCTTCCCTGGGTTACATATTAGTCAGGCAGAGCAAGAACGAAAGCTGCATGGCAAACTCCTCTACAGGGATGAGCCCGTAAATATTTACTTAGCTGCAGTCTTTCATGTAGTTCAGACAGGAGACCCAGAGCTGCTTTTCTTGCTGGCAGGTGTCTCTCCAGACAGCACCCCAAGGAGCCAGCATTCTGTGATTGTTTGACAGGCAGGGTTTAGTCTGCACCCTGCACCCCCCAGCTCCAGTGGCCAGACACGAAGAATGTCAGATCACGGCTCAGAGAGGGAGGCAGAGGACAACTTGCTGAAAGTGAGGTGGCTAGTGGTGAGCCAATTGGACAGGGGCAGGAGACCTAGGGGCTGTTCCTGGCTCATCCACTGGCCTGCTAGGTGACCTGGTGCTGTCACATTGCCACCCCGTGCCTCACTTTCCCCAGCTGTAAAACAGGGACAATAGCCCGGCCCTCCTCTGCACAGTGCTTTCAGACCGAGCGTTCTGTATGCAAGAGCTAAGTACGGCTATTGCTCTTCCATCTCCAGTGCGCGTCAGCCGGTCCCGCGGAATTGGCACCTCAGCTGGCTGGCTCCAGCGGGGCGACAGCAATGAACACAGGGCTTCCTAGAGGCAGTGGCATGAGGGTGGCTCCCCAAAGCCTCTTCAGTGGGATTTAGGGGCCTCCCTTCCCAGAGGCTCCTTTGACCCTCCCAGTGGTGGGGCATTTACTGGCTCTTCCCCTCACACATGACTTGGGGGCGAGAGGGGTGAGAGGGTTTGGCCCTTGTGGCTCGAGACTGCTTTGCAGGCTCTTCCTCTGCACAGCGTTGCTGCCGGGTTTAGCTGGAAGCCCTGGAACCCAGCCCTTTGCGCCATTTCAGGAGGACAGTGGTGGTGGTGACAGGGAGCCCGTCGCTGTGCGTACTGGGATGCAGCTTGCTCATCCTCCCATCCCCGTCTATTAGGGAGCGAGGGGAAGTACACAGCTTGCACAAATGCCTTGTCTGCCCTGCCCAGCTGTGCTGCCCTCCCTACCACGGGTCCCTCTGCAGTCTCTGGGCACTGCGACCTGGCAGTGGGGCATGTGGATGGGCACCCACAAGATAGTCAGGTGTTGCCCAGATGACTAGCAGGGTGCCCAAGCCACCCACTGGGGGCAGCCTGTGCGGCTACTGGTGGTGCACATTGGCACATGCCTCAGTGAACTTAACAAAATTTATTCTGCACTGGGATGGGAAAAGTTGGAAGGAACGTTGCTGGGGAGTTCCCAGTCCTGTGGCATCCACTCTGCACATGTTCTCCCTTCACGAAACTGACTTCCCATCACATATGGGCTCAAGTCCAAGATCTCGCTGCTCAGCTTCATGGCCCCTAAGCAGCAGGACCCCTTCTCAAGCAGGTCGCCCAGGAAACATGGCTCGGGATTGCAGTTGTCATCACCCCTTGTCCAGCACAAGCAATAGTCCACCTACAAGGGGCGGCAGCTTTGTGGAGGGGGCCAACACATTCTCAGGGGTTGGACCCAACCTGCAGGACTCACCGTTGCAGGAACTAACAACTACCTCACCTGGTGCTGCTCCCAGTATAAAGTGCTCTCCTGCAAACTGCCCAGCTAATAAAAACTTCCAGCATTTTACCAATACCCCGCATGGTCCCTCCCTTCCCCCTCCTGCTCCCAGGGAGAGGAAAAGGGGGAAGGAACATGCATCACAGATGTTGGCAGCATTACTTAAGGACTCTCTGGAAGGTGCTCTGAACCCATGGTTGTGGGCACAGACTAAGAACCTACAGAGATGAGATTATACTGGGCAGTGGGTAATGTAGGCAAGGGAAGATATTGCGTTCCCCAAACTGCCTACGCTCCCCAGCCACCCACGGACAGCTGGAGCCCTGGCGCCGCAGCCCCGCTGTCTGGGGAAGGCAGGGGTCATGGTGCGGCTGCCCGGGGAGGCCTGGGGCTGTCTGGCTGCCCAGGGAGGGCGGGGCCTGGGGCTGTGGCTGTGGATAGCTGGTCCTCTAGTCACTAGGTGCTGTGGCTGGCCAGGATGGCCATGCCACTCCCTGGGCTTCAGGGGTTAGGTACCCGGGGCAGTAAGCTGGGGTGAAGGCTGAGCTTGGCCCTGGTGAAGAAGATGCAGGGCCTCAGGAGGAAGGGGCAAGGCTGGGGCCTGCCTTCCCTAAGTCTTCACCCACTGTCCATGCCCTGCACCCTCTCCTGTGAGAACCCCACAGTAGGCCAGTGACATCTCTTTTGGGCTCCCCTCTGGCTGACTACTCTCAAGCCTGGGGATGGCATCTCTTCCCTTGGGGGAGGCGGTTTTACCCCCTCCATCAGAGTTCCTCTGTTACGCTCGACAAGTCATGGAAGCCCCATTCTTCACAGGAACTGGTGCTGCTTGTGTTTTGAGAGCCTAATCTGAGATGCGGGGCATCTGATTTTCTCAGCTGCAGTCAGTGGGAGCAGGGCTTTGACCACAGACAGGGCTATGAAGTGCTACAGGCTCTGCAAAGCCAGCCCCTCAGCATCTCAGACTGGGCCCCCACAAAGCAGTGCATGTGTCCTACCTTAATCCGCCTGTGCCCCATCTGTAAAACGGGGCACCCAGAGATTGCAATGGAGCTAAATTCCACAATGTTTTGATGCAGGCAGGGATGACAGTGGTTAGTGGGAGAGAACAGCCCATGAGAGAATTCCTAGTCCGACGGGCAGAGCAGTGTTTAGATGGTGTGCGGTGAAGAACATCTGGGCCACACACTGACTGGCAGCAGTTGATACCCTCTCTGCCAGGAACACACACAATAAATACTTTCTATTTTTTATTAGTTTTCCTTATCTGCCTAGCTGTCCATCTTTAGGGATAATCTGCATACACCCATCACTCTCATGCCACCAGTGCATGGGTCTCTTTCTTGCCAGCCAACTTTTGTTGCGAGCTGCAGTAGCTGAGAGATCGAAAGGCACCAGGGTTCCTCTGAATCACAGCTGCTGCCCGGAACGGCTGAGCAGATGATTGCTTGGCATACAGAGCTAGATTGCCATAACAGTTATTAATTGAGGCCGGCTGCATTGTCTCAGATTTTCCCGGGAGAGAGGGAAGAGCTGCTTTCACATTTAACAGATGAGATCTGAGATTACCCAGGGCTCATGTATTATTCCTTTGAGGGCGCATTCTGGCTTTCAACGCTCACAGCAGGAAATGGAAGTGACAGCCCTGCTTTGTTCTCAGCACACAGCCAACAACATCCTGCCCAGTTACAGCAGATTCCAGCCTAGCAAGGTAAGAAGCTACAAAGCCAGTTTGAGGCTATTCTTCACATCACATGGCTACCACATCATGCATGCTCCACAAGATGGTGCTTACAGGTGCCCAGTCTGGCTGGAGAGATGGGCCAGGCTGTGAAAAGGTCAACGCTAACAATCAGTTCTTGAGGACAAGTGAGGTCAGCAAACCCTTCTCTTGCTCCAGCTCTTCCTTCATCAGCCTCAGTGGGACTTTTGCCTTTTACTGAAACAGATTCAGGCACTGACTTACTAAGGGCTGGTCACAGAGAGCAGGGACCTCGTGGCAGGTCACCCTCACGCCCTGCAATCCCTAAGTCGCGCAGTTGTGGAGGCTGGCTGAGAAGTTCCCTCTCTAGGGCTCTCATGGAAACAAAATACAATAAAAACAAAATGCGGGGGGTGTACGTTGCAATCCCTCTGTATCAAGCCAACACCATCCCAGCTTCTGGCAAACAGAGAATAAGGACACTCTCCCAGCCCATCTTAGCTAGTAACCATCCATGGACCTCTCCTGTTTGAACTTTTTTGTTCTTATTGTTACCCTGTTATTGTTTGGGCCTTTGCACCATTCCCTGGCAATGAGTTCTACAGGTTGACTGCAAAGAAACAATTTTGTATGTTTTAAATCTGCTGCCTGTAAATTTCCTCAGGTGATCTTGTGTTATGGTAGTGAAGGAGTATATCACATTTTCTTATTTCAGTGTTGCCCAATTTTATTTGGCCACGGAACACTTTTCAACTCAAAAGAATTTCACAGAATCCCTAACAACAGTCTCATACATGGCTTAACCCCTCTCAGCCCCAAACCTGCCCCCCATCCCCAGGATTAGCCAGCTTCAGCCGCCAGCTGGCCCCCAGGACTAACCCACCTACACAAAGAGGCCCCCGGCCTAACCTGCCTGAACAAACTCTGCCCGACTTACTCCTCTCATTACCTTACCCAATAGGTGGATGAACCTACCTTAGCTACCACTGCTGCTCTGACTCTAGTCCTGGGGGCCCGATTTCATTGGCCGTCCTATGGCAACACAAATGGCCAGGCACAGCCAATGACAGGTGAGGACGACACAGGAGCCACAGAACCTATCCAGCTCCACTTCCGGATAGCCACTGGCTCCCCTTGCCCTTCCTCCATTGCGCGTGGGCTGGCTACTTTGCAGTTGAGGGGCTCTCTGCGGCTCCCTGCCCTGCCACCGCTGAAATAGTCTAGCTAAATTCAGTTGGTTTAAGGGCCAGATCCCTCCCACTGCCCTGCTGGACATTAAACCAATTAATTTTAGTCCCGCTATTCCAACGGCAGCGGGGCAGGGAGCCCCAGAGGAGTCAGCAGTGGCACCAACACCCAGCACCACAAGTGACTCTTCAGAGCTGCATGCGGCTTCGGAGCCACGGGATGCCAACCCCTGCTTGTTTTCTCATGGAAACCTCCCTTATACAATTTTCCCAGCCCATTCATGATTTTTAGACCTCTAACATAGCCTTCCACCTTTTAGCCCTGTCTTTTTCGAGGCGAAAAGGCCTCATCTCTTTAATCTCTCCTCACATAGAAGCTGTTCCTTACCCTTCGTTTCTCTTGCCCTTCTCTGTACCTTTTCCAAATCCAGTATATCTTATTTTAGATGGGGTGGCTAGAGCTGCATACTTAATAAGACAGAAAATATCATTGTCCTTGTATTATCTGTTCCTTTCCTAATGATTCCCAGTGTTACGTTAGCTTTTTAGATTGGTATTGATTTTTGAGCAGATGTTTTCAGGGTACTATCTACAATGAATCCAAAAATCTGTGAGTGATTCATAATAGCTAATTTAGACCCTATGGTAAGAGTTAGCATACTACAAACCTTGCCAAACTCTAGCTATGCAGCCCGACATTCCCCACAGCAGCCCCTTTGCCACAGCCTGGTTTTAACTGTCAGCCATTTCCAAGAACAAGCCTAGAGAGAAAAAAAATCCTTTGTTTGACTTGTCTCAAAGAGATTCTTGGAGCTGTATTGTTGATAAATTAGCACTCCCTTGATGTGGAGGAGGGATAACTTGGCTCAGATGTGCCTTTCCAAATCCACTACAACTCTATCTTCCTTTTGACAGTTCTAAGCTCTAGAAAATGATTTTTAAAAACTACATAAAAAAACCATCTCCATTAATGGAGTTACAAGGTGGGAGAGTCAGGCACTCAGAAGTTGAAGTGCCTGAGCATAGGTTCTCCCCGACTGTTAATTCGCACTTCTACGGACAGTCTAATTACATTCCCACACACCGTTTTCCATAAGACCCAGGCTCATTCCTTTCCACAAAGGATGAATCTAGGAATAAATATTTTGCATGACTCCAGTTCACAACATTTCAAGCTATCCATCATGTTCTCAATAAATATAATTTTAATATTTAAAAAGTCAAGTGTCCAGTGCTCTTCTATAAAGAGTTGCACATAAAATTAAACTGCAATACCTGTGAACATTCGGAAGACAGCATAGAACAGGAACTGTCTCAATACAGGTTTCATACATCCCACACAAGAGGCAAACATTGCCCACAGAGGATGCCAGACATACTGAGGTATATAAAAATGATATCGAAAATATAAATAAGCTTTAAGGCTCAGTGTGTGAAAATTCCTAATGAAGGTGCAATACTGAAGGCACGGCGCAGCTTCAAGAGACACTGCGTGAGCACATGTCCGAGGTCAGCGAGCACATCTGTGCAGATCTCAGTTTTAAAAGGCTGAAAAGTGCAACATTGGCAGCACAGTCTCTAGCAAAACGAACATCTTCCACTAGACATCGCTGGATGACTAGCCAGGAACGTAAGCTGAAGAAGATAATGGTGAGATCGGGTGAGGACACTATTCCCAGGTAGCCTAGAAAGCAAAAAACACAACTTTATTGGTTCCCATTCATTCACTCCCACAGTTCACATTAGTAACTCAGAGGGCTCTAGTGGAGCTGCACTACTTCGTCCAATACGGGAAGGTGCCAGGACAGATGGCAGGAGGAGGAGTCACTACTAGGAACAGCATCTGCTGTGACTCACCTGCTGAGAAGTGTTATTTCAGCCATTTTGTCCATGCTCTGTATCAGAGATAGGCCAGGTTGCTGGACAGAAGTGCTTGCACTTGAGGCAGAGTGTATGTGAAGCAGTTTTTTTTTTTTTTTTTACTCTGGCACCATCCAACCAGAACACCAAGAACATGCTATGGTGCAGAGTGAGTTCACGCTTGGTGAGTACATAGCCTCAAAGGCAGTTTAAAGCTGGGTAACAGCAGATCAGCACAAGTCTGCTCCCAGAGGTGGGAAAAGAACCCAAAAAGTTACTTGAGTAAAAAGTACAGCTTTTTGGGTGGGGAGGGAAGAGGAGTGTACGCCGGTACAAGTTACCGGTGTCCCTCTGGAAAACTACTTGAGAAGAAGTACACACACATCCCATCTAGTTTGTACACAAGTATCCAGATGTGAAAGCAGCTGCACTTTTACTCAAGTAGCTTTTTGGGCACCTTTTCCACTACTGTCTGCTCCATAGTGTATTCTTACCATGCAGAGGGTTTCATTGCAAGAATGAATAGCAGAGCTAGGCTGTGCCTACACTGAAGTCACTATGCCAGTAGAGCTGCAGCACTTTGGTGAGGACACTTGGCCAGTGACAGGGATTCTCCCATCACCAGAGGTGATCCATCTCTCCAAGAGCACATACATGCTGGTCACCAGAAGAAGCCTTTTGTTTAAGGCCTGTTGTCCACATGGGGACTTAGGTTGACTTAATTAAGCCGCCTGTGACTTATGGATTTTACACATCTGGCCAACATATTTAACCAGACCCAATTTTCTGTTGTAGACTGGGCCTAGAGGGACAGAAAAATTAATCTGGAAACCCGGCACTCTTGACATCAAGTGTTAGATGGGCAAAACAATCTCTCTTAAGGGTGTGCATCTTTCACACCTCTGAGAGGTAGTTAATGCCACCAGTGCTGCCACGATAGGCCAGCTGTTAGAAGAAAATTATTTCACCATAATGGACCTACACAACTGGTTTAAAGACTCTACAAATTCCAACCTTGTCTGCCCTGGAAGACTCCAGTGACAAGCAAATTAATGAGATTAAGGACACTGCAAGAATTGTTAGAAGGTTGATCAAGGGGATAGAATTATTTTACTCTACAGACTTCACAGTTTGTTAAATCCAGTGTGTTTAACCTGGTGATCAACTGAGTGCTCATGGAGTACCTGCTCTAATGCCTGGAGGTTCTTCCAGAAAAAGAGAGCTTTGACCAGAAGTCGGATTTCCAGCACTGGTAAAGATGGTAAACAAGTAGGGAAGAGATGTTGATGCAGTATTAGTGTTTATTAGATTTCCCTGGCCTGGGCAACACCCTCAAAATGCTAGTGAGAAATCAAACTGACCAGCAGGGCACACGCAATCAACTCAAGGGTAGAAGTATTGAGTTTTAGGTTTATGTCTGTGCTGTGCATCAGGGAGGTGGAGCTAGGCAAGGGTTCCTTAAAGAACCAGAATTCACTAATTACAGTTGCTCTGGGAACACCCAAACTTGCAGCCAAGTCTATTTAGAATGAAACCAGTTTGCAAAGTGGCTTTATAACAGTATGCAGATTTCTTCCCTCCCACTGAAGCCTGGGGATACAAACCCTTGGGGGGAACGGAAGGGGAAGTCCTGCAGCAGAGAAGCATCTCACAGCTGTATGTGAGACTAGTGTCTTTCCCATGACAACCAAAGCCAATGACCCAGCTGGAAGCTGGTCAGAGAAGTCCTCATTACGGCACAGGCTGACTGCTGAGGATTTGGGGAAGCAGCCACCTCTCTCTGGGGCAAGAGCCCACGAGAGCTGAAATGCACTCAGACAAGCCCCACGCAGAAGTTGTTCTGGGATACGGCTGGCTGTGAATGTGAAAGCAAAGAGCTCTTCCTGAAAAGTCCTGTGTTTAGCCACCCATGGGGAAACCCACTGAACACCTACTCATCTGGAAAATTGGTGACTGGCTCCTTCCTCCGAAAGCAACACAGCTAATTTGTTACAACCCAGCGTCTTCCCTTAAGGCACGATCTAAGGTAGGCGCTCACTGCCTGCCGGTTCTCTCCTAACAGGCACATAAAATGCCATGCTAATTGCTGCTTCTCCAAGGCTGCTGAGCCGTGGCATTTTCCCCATTGTTTCCAGCTTGGGTGAGCACTGCTGGTGCCAACCAGGGGCAGATTAAGAACAGGTGGGGCCCTGGGACACCACAGTCTCCACCCCCCCATGTATTAAACTATTAATGGAGCATCATTAGTCGTGCTCTAAAAGGGATTCATACTTGTCATCACTTACGCACAATCAAGGGAGGCTTGTTCGGAGCGAGTTTAACAGTGACCTGACATCGCTTTCGCTCCATTAGAGCACATTGGCTGACCGACATGCCGTTCTGGGGCCCCTTCTGCCCTTCGGTCCCCCCCCACTGGTGCCACCACCGCCCAGTGGTGAACCCGTCCGACGGGATTTACGCCAGGGCCCCAGTCCTCCCCATGCGCCTGACCGCCTCCCCCCGCAGGGCAGCAGCAGGAGGCCGGGCTGGACCGGCTGGGGGCTCTGGCTGAGGGCGCGGCCGTGGAAAAGGGGCTCGCCAGGGGAGCCGGGTCCCCTTCTGCCCCCGGGGCTCCTGCAGCCAGCCACCGCCGCGGCCAGGCTCCCCTCCGCGCCGCGCCGCGCCCCGCTCCAGGGCTCGCCGTTACCTGCCTCGCCGGCGCAGGGAGCCTCACACCAGGCGCTCGCCGGGCGCCCCCGGGCTGCCCGAGGCGCACAGGCGGCACAGCTCCAGCGGGCCGGGGGCCGGCGGGCGGCGCTGGGACAGGCGCTGCGAGAGCTTGCCGGCCAGGCGGAGCAGGCTGGGGCGCGGCCCGGGCGGGGGCAGCTCGGAGGCCGGCACCCCGCGCAGGTTCCCCACGTACCACAGCAGCCAGCAGAGCAGCGAGAGGAAGAGCAGCAGCGCGCCGGACAGCACCAGGCAGTCGCCGTAGGGCCGCCCGGCCCGGCTCGGCTGCGCCACCGCCCCCACCAGCGCCAGCGCCAGCCCGGCGGCGTCCAGGGCCAGCGCCCCTAGCAGGCAGAGCGCGCAGTGCCCGCAGCCCCGGGCCATGCCTATGCCAGCGCCACCTGCAGCGCCGCGCACCCGGGCGCCGCCTCCGCTACATCTAGCACAAGCCACGCCCACTCGGGAGCCGCGCCCAGCCGGTCTGTATAAAGGCCGGAGCAGGAGCAGGCGCAGGCCGGCCTAGAGCCGGGGGTGGGTTCGACGGCTGTGCGCGCGGCTGGCTGGCGGGAGGGTTAATTACAGGGTCCCGCGTGGGGCTGCGCTGCGGCCCTGAGCGTTGTACTCGCGGGTGGGCGGGCGAGAGCCGGCAGAGGGGATTTGTCCCCTTGTGCCCTTCCCTAAGGCTGCCTCTGAGACAGGCAGCATAGTGCTAAGTAGGGCTCTGGGCCTCAGTTTCCCCCCTTGCAAAACGCTGCCCAAGTCTTGGCCTTTGTACGTAGCCTTGAAAACTGGCGGTGAATTCACACCCTGGTAGAGGCAGTTAAGGTCACCTGAGCCTTGGTGGTGCTGCTGGGTCAAGGGGAGAGCCCTCTCCAGGGGGTGGATGTACAGCGATGGAAACCAAGTGCCTGTGGCTGCAGTGCTGAGGGATTGCAAGGGATGCCGTCCCCGTTGGGCTGTGATGCCAAGCTGCATTTCTTAGAACAAGCAGCTTCAACTCTTATCTCTTCAGTCACACACTTCCTGGGCTTTTCACCTTGCTCCTAGTTAGCTCAACCACATAGCTGCACAGACCGACCCCATGGTTGTGTCTGCGCTGCTTTTAGGGCCGAGGCTGTGTCAACACTGCCCTGTTGCTAAAAGTTGTCTTGTGTGAATGCTTCTTGTATTTTGCCAGGAAAAGTGCCCTCAAGGCCCCAGGAGCAGCTTTTCTGCTCTCCTGCTGATGAAGAAGCATTCACATTTGCACTTGCCACAGCAAAACTTTTGGCATTGGGGGTCTGAACAACAGAAGTTTTGTCGATGAATTGCAAGTGCAGACACAGCTTTTTATTGTCAAGCCCCAGGGTGAGGTCTATTAATGCACATCACTTCTTAAGGGCTGGGGGATCTAAACTAGGAGTATGCATTGTTGCTGTGGTGGGGAAAAGGACAAGCTGTATATAAGGCCACAGCCTGCCCAAAATGGGGGTAAGGGGAAAATGATGTCGGAGATAATGGGAGCTAATACTAAAAACTGTGCATAGGTCCTGAGACTCGGTGAGGCTCAGGAGTTTGCAATTCAGATTCATTTGGTGTCATATACAGACAGTAACTAACAGCATGATCAGCTAAGGGTACACGCTTTTTGTTGCCTAAAGGTATTCATAACAAAGTTGGCCAGCCACAGACCAGTGACCAAGATACAGCTGAACCCAGTGATTGCGGGGGAGCAAGCAGCTCAATGAATCACTTTCTTCTTGTCTAAAATGTGGCAGCATTTCTCAGGAACAGCCCCAATGCTGCGCTAATGCAAACTGTCCCACTTTGAGGCAGGCCTGCAGAATGCTCCCGCACTCATGAAGCTGGCAAACATCCACAAACAGTCTTACTTAATCCTCCCTGCCTGCTCCTGCTGTGTCTAACCAGTAAATCTCCAAGGCTGTGGGGAAGATAGAGCCCCAGCAAAGTGTAAATGCGCTGACAGGCTGTCTGGCACAGAGCTGGGTTGCAGGGGCTGTGAGGAGCAGCACTTGAGAACTTTATGAGTAATAGGTGCTCTTCAGAGCCCCCAGTGACCCAGAATGCTTTGTGTAGCCCCTGGGCAATTGCTAATTGCTCTGTTATCACTGATTAGCTACATGGTCACAGATAGCAGTTGCAAATCTCATCGAGTGATGGTATCTCTTGCCAGGGCAGAGCTGGGATCCAGTTCCTGCTCGATTCAATAGCATGGCTTCCTTTTCCTTGCCAGGGGTGATCCAGGCTCCCCGCCTCTCTTTGACTTCCATGGGATTTGGGGTGCTTGGTGTGTCTAAAAACCAAGAGCTAATCACCCAATGGCCTAAAAGGGAGCAGAAATTGCTCCCTGGCATGTGGCTGTAAACGTGGTTTGCTGTTGTAGCTAGGTTGGTCCCAGGATATTAGACAAGATGCATGAAGTAGTATCTTGTATTGCACCAGCATCTTGTCTCTCTCCCCAGAAGAATTTGGTCCAGTAAAAGACACTCCCTCACCCCCCCTTGTCTCTTTAAATTGAAGAGACAGGCACCATCTATTTGCAAATCACTGCAAATGTGTAATCTGAGGTGATGAGGAAAACAGACCACTGGAGCTGAGACATTCGAGATAAGGTGTTTGTCACTGGTTTTCAAGGTGTTTCCGATGTGAATTTGCCAGTGCTTTGGGCATGGTCAGTTTTTCCCAAGTTGAGTTCAATGATGCCTGTGTGAGGAGAGTCACTGGTGCATAAGCGTTGGCAGGATCTGGTCCTGATGTATTTGTATTGCAGAAGAACCAGAATCCCCGGTCACAGCCCAAGCTTCAATTGTGCTGTACACTGTACCAACAAAGAGCAAAGTGAGGGCCCTGCGTAAGGGGCCTGGGTTCCCCATCTTAGTGTGGATCTTCTGCTCAGTGATGTTCAGCCACAGCAAGTGGTGGTGGCTCAGGGGCAGAGCCAACAACTGCAGACTTACATTTGGAAAGAGGATACGCTGTACCCCTTGAAAGAGTGAGGTGCTGAAAGCCAGCCTCTTCCTCCGTCCACTCCCTGTCCATGAACTAAAGCCTGGAGCAGGGCCGTGTCTGTGGGAAACGGGGGGTACCTGAACAGGGCTTAAGGGGCAGAGGCTGGGATCACAGAAGGGTTGAGACAGGGACAGGAAAGCAGTTGGAATCCTGTGTGCAGGGACAGCAGCAGGGACCCTTGGGAAAATGAGGGGATGCCGCAGCCCCCACCCCCCATGCCTAGTTCTTAGGGCTCTGCCTCGACGGATACTGCTTGTCTGGTTCCACGCTGGGAAGGACAGTTTGGATTTTTACTGTGCGTTTCCTGATTTCATTCTGGAGGCAAAGGGCTGAAATGCTGGGGCAGGCCAAAACCAGGCTACACTGGAACTCTCAGGAGAGTGCCTGTTCCTGCTGTGGCAGCCTCCAGACAAGAGGCTGGAAACCAGATAAGCAACTGAGAAGCATCTGGACTTTTAGCTTTTTAGGCATGCTGAATCTCTGAACATTCCCTGCCCCCTGCCACAACTCCCCCGCTACCCAGACCAGGTTCAACCCGGATATCCGGCTGCTCCCTTGCAAGATGCTTCTGCTGCACAAAGATCATATCTGTAGGAGTGCTTTAAATGTTCTCAGCCAGGGAATTTGTAAGTAAACCATTCCCCCTTCTGCACTGGCTTCTGCTGAAACATGATATTCCCCCAGAGTCGGGAGATCCATCAGGAAAATCAAGACTACCTGCATTGCTGCAACACCTGGCTTCTGACAGAGGGGAATTTCTCAGCATTAGCTGGGGCCTGCCACCCTCCAGAGAGCACCCAGCATCTCAGGACTGCTGCAATGCCCTGGGACCTCCTGTTCTTTTGTGGCAACTCTTGCAGTGACATCATTTCTGCTCTGGGGCTACTGGGGTTGCAAAGACTGTTGCTGCTAATACGGGGCCTGGCCTGTGGCTACTATGCATGCTTTCTTGGTGCAGGAATAGCTGGGTACTTCACTACCAGAGAGCTGTTCCTTGCAGCAGTACCAGCAAAGCTGAGCCTTTACCACTGTGCTGAAGCTGCCCCCCACGAGTGAAACAAGGGATCCAGCTAAAGGCAGCCTTGCCACTAGGGCTGCATCTACAGTGGGTGCTTTGCTCGCCCAGCTGAGCTAGTCAGGGATCACGCCTCTCCATATCCCTGCCTGGCATGCTGGCAGATGTCTGTAACATAAATACAGCCTAGGACTGAAATAGAGATGGAGGTCCAATGTATCCTGAGTTACTGTGATTACTGACGGGACACATTTTAGAAGGGACATTAAATCTAGCATGAAAATCTGAGGAACTATCTTTTTCAGAGGGGTATACATGACATCATAGAATCACGGAAGATTGGGGTGGGAGAAACCTCAGGAGGTAACTAGTCTAAGCCCCTGCTCAAAGCAGGACTGACCCTCACTGAATCATCCCAACCAGAGCTTTGTCAAGCCTGGTACTCCACACCTCTAAGGATGCAGAAAAGGACTTGGAGATTACAATGGATCTGAGTCAACAGTGTGCCCTTGTAGCCAAGCAGGCTAATGGCATATTGGGGTGCATTAGGAGGAGCATTTCCAGCAGGTCTAGAGGAGTTACTATTCCCTTCCATTCGGCACTGGTGAGGCCACATCTAGAGTATTGCGTCCAGTTCTGGGGGCCCCAGCACAGAAAGGCTGTGGGCGCATTGGAGCGGGTCCAGCTGAGAGCAACAAAAATGATCAGGGGTCTGGAGGGATTTGGGCTTATTTAGTTTGCAGAAGGGAAGAGTGAGGAGCACTTTGATAGCAGCCTTCAACTTCCTGAAGGGGGCCTCTAAAGAGGATGGAGAGAAACACAGGGAATGCCAGAGGCCTGGGCTCCACTAGGAAAGTGAGTTGAAGTAACTGGCGCGGATGTGTGAGAAATCCACACCCTTGAGCAATTCATTTAAATCAACCTAACTCCTTGTATAGATGACACTATGTTGATGGGAAAATTCTCCCATCTACTTATATAGCGATGGAAGAACCCTCTTACCAGCAGAGGTAACACCTTCACTGGAGCATCACAGCAGAGCTGTTGCAGCGTTTGAAGTGTAGATGAACCTGGAGGGCTGCTGGCACTTGGCTTCTGATTTTTGTGAATGAGCGCTCTGGGTTTGCGATTTCTGTTCTCGGGGGAGGTGGTCAATATCTGGCAACATGGATCCCTCTAGAAGCGGACAGCAAGGGTGTCAAATCCTGTGAAATTACACCAGGCATGGCTTTGGCTCCCTGTGTGGTGACAAGTGAGATCCAGTTCACAGTAAGAGAGGACACACAAGCACAGACAGACATGCCACCTGCTTGTGGCCTTGCCTCTGCAGGTGGTGGGTGACAATGGACTCAGCCCTGTGGCCATGACCCACAGGCGTAAAGGCTGCCTGACCACATGCTGACTTTACTACTTTGGGTATAAAAGAGAACCTGAGTCTTCCTCAGAAGATGTGCAACAGCCGACAGAAGAGGTTTAAACCGGGGCAAGTTGCTCTCAGCAGGTTTGGCTGGGCCCCAACCTTTCACGTGCATGAGAGAGAGCTCCTCTTTGAGCTGCCGATGTGCAGTGGTAATGAGTTTTGTAACAAATTCCCTTCTTTTTATCGCACAAGGGAAGGAGGCAAATAGTATCTAACCTTGTTTTAGCAAGAGTAGGAGATAATCAGATCCGGTGTGTAACCTGATACCTTCTTAAAACAGAGCTTAAGCTCCAACCACGCTGATCTGGAAAGGGTTCACATATCTTCATTCCGGAGTTTGATGGACAGCATTAAACCCATCCTTTATCTGAAGGATAGGGGATTAGTAATGTAGGTGCAAAGGAGCATAAGAGTTGCCAGACTGCATCTGGTCCATTTAGCTTGGTATCCAACAGTATCATAGAATTGGTTGGAAAAGGTCTCAGGAGGTCATCAAGTCCAATCCCCTGATCAAAGCAGGACCACTTCAGAAGAAGGTGTAAGAACCCCTGAAGTAGCCGATGAGAGCATATCTGCTCTCCACATTAGAGGCCATCTTCTCTGACAACTAGCAATTGGCATAAGCCTTGAAGAATGATGAGTAAGCCCCACTCCAGAGCCTGGCAGCTGTAGCACAATGCCATCCCAGATCAGCTGGTCAGAGTCATCCTGTCGCTCCCAGGGAAGGTTGCTGTGAACTCCACCATCCCTAGAATGGACAGCCAACTGTGACCAGACATCATCATCAGTAACAAGGACCAGAAAAAATTATCATGGTGGATATTGATTTAGTTGGGGTTGATCCTTCTTTGAGCAGGGATTTGAACTCAATGGCCTCCTGACATTCCAATCTTCTGTGATATCAGCATGCCCTTGGAGAATGGGTCTCCAGTCTTCCATGACACTTGATCTTGAAATCTGGAGAAATAAGTCCCTGTAGCTAGCACCTTGAGAGCTAGGGGCTGTGAGGTTCAAACTCTTATGCTGATCATAGGAGTCCTGGGCCATGGGACCCCAGTAACCAGTGAGTGTTAAGAGAATGTGGAATTGATCACTGCTGCGCTCAGCAGATGTAGCAAATCATGGTGTCAGATGCCATCAGGTGGTTGAGGGTCACCTACCTGGAATGCTTCACCAGACATTGGCAATATCAGGAGGCATGAGCTGGAGAGCCAATGAAGTGCAGTCAGGAAGGTAACACAAATCCTTTCCTGATGGGCTGTATTTTCTAATGGACAACCCACCCTAAATTCGCAATTATTGAAGGTCTATTTTCACTGATTGGCATATCTGCTTTCCACAACCAACTCTGTATATAACTTTAATGTATCTGAGTAATTGGATGCTACTATCTCAAATTCTCTTGTTAAATTTATTCACCTAAATTTTTCTTATTGCTGATTCTGTACTCTCTGTATCTTACAACTTTAAAAACTAACTTTGTATTCCCGGATAACCAAAGCACCTTACCCGATGTAAAGATGCTCTCTTCTTAACCTGTGTATTATGTAACTTTTTAACATTGGCTTTAATCATTTTTTAAAATCTTGTCTATTAATTTTGCTGCCAGGAATTCTAATATTCTTCTTCTCTAGCCTTTAATCTCTTTTTCCATCCTGTGAAATTTGTCACCCTGACACCTTGCAATGACACTGAATTCACTGTCTAGTAATGTGTTTCTTTTCACACTTTGGGGTTTGTCGCCTTTATTTCATTGACTCTCCCCTTGTTCTTGTGTTGTGACAGGGAGAAGAGACATTCCTGATGCACCATCCCTAGTGCACTGATTAATTTATGTAGTTCTAGCATATCCTCCGTTGTGTCTCCCCTTTAGGGTAACAATCCTATGCTTTCCAATCTTTCGTCATAGGAGAGTTAATTTCTGTAGGCTCTTGATCATTCTCAGCACCCTTCTGTGATCACGCTCCAGTATCCGTTTTGGAGATGGGGCACCCAGTGCTGCACACAGTCTGTGGATAAGGGGGACCTCTGCTGTTCTCCATTCTATTCCCTGTGCATCCTAAGCTCTCCTTTGACCAGAGCTGCACACTGAGCAGACTTTTAATTGAACTTTGTAGATTCAACCAAAAAGATGCTTGTTCAGTGTGAAGCTGCAGGCATAAAAGAGCAAACAAGGATGCACAAGGACAGGAGGGAAAATACAGTCTATGATTACACCTTTGCCTCTGGAAAATTCTTCTGGGGGAGGGGGTGGCAGAAGGCTGAGGCATCGCTTGTTTCACAACAGGCCTGAGAGGTGCTGGTTGTGGCTCTTACTCTTATGAGTACACTCATCCCTTGTTTAACGAGCACTCACTAAGACGAGGAACATAATACAAACCTTTGTTCACTAAGGCTGTGTCTACACGTGCACGCTACTTCGAAGTAGCGGCACTAACTTCGAAATAGCACCCGTCGTGGCTACACGCGTCGGGCGCTATTTCGAAGTTAACTTCGACGTTAGGCGGCGAGACGTCGAAGTCGCTAACCTCATGAGGGGATCGGAATAGCGTCCTACTTCGACGTTCAACGTCGAAGTAGGGACCGTGTAGACGATCCACGTCCCGCAACGTCGAAATTGTGGGGTCCTCCATGGCAGCCATCAGCTGGGGGGTTGAGAGACGCTGTCTCTCCAGCCCGTGCGGGGCTCTATGGTCACCGTGTGCAGCAGCCTTTAGCCCAGGGCTTCTGGCTGCTGCTGCTGCAGCGGGGGATTCATGCTGCAGGCACAGGGTCTGCAACTTGTTGTCGGCTCTGTGGATCTTGTGCTGTTTAGTGCAAGTGTGTCTGGGAGGGGCCCTTTAAGGGAGCGGCTGGCTGTTGAGTCCGCCCTGTGACCCTGTCTGCAGCTGTGCCTGGCACCCTTATTTCGATGCGTGCTACTGTGGCGTGTAGACATTCCCTCGCTGCGCCTACTTCGATGTGGTGCTGTGCAACGTCGATGTTGAACATCGACGTTGCCAGCCCTGGAGGACGTGTAGACGTTATTCATCGAAATAGCCTATTTCGATGTCGCCACATCGAAATAGGCTACTTCGATGTAGGCTTCACGTGTAGACGTAGCCAAAATGAGTGAACTTTCCCCTCTTATACGAGTCAGCGGCGGAGTGCCTGGCTGTGGGGCAGGGAGACAAGCAGTCCAGACGTGGGGTCCCTGGCCAGGGGGCGGGGAGACCCGCAGCCCCGTGACTGGCTCTGCTCCAGCCGCAGGGTCCCTGGCCAGGGGGCGGGGAGACCCGCAGCCCCGCGACTGGCTCTGCTCCAGCCGCGGGGTCCCTGGCCTGGGGGCGGGGAGACCCCCCCCAGCCCCGCGACTGGCTCTGCTCCAGCCGTGGGGTCCCTGGCCAGGGGGCGGGGAGACCCGCAGCCCCACGACTGGCTCTGCTCCAGCCGCGGGGTCCCTGGCCAGGGGGCGGGGAGACCCGCAGCCCCACGACTGGCTCTGCTCCAGCCGCGGGGTCCCTGGCCTGGGGGCGGGGAGACCCCCTCCCAGCCCTGTGACTGGCTCTGCTCCAGCTGCGGGGTCCCTGGCCTGGGGGTGGGGAGACCCGCAGCCCCACGACTGGCTCTGCTCCAGCCGTGGGGTCCCTGGCCAGGGGGCGGGGAGACCCGCAGCCCCGCGACTGGCTCTGCTCCAGCCGCAGGGTCCCTGGCCAGGGGGCGGGGAGACCCGCAGCCCCGCGACTGGCTCTGCTCCGGCCGCGGGGTCCCTGGCCTGGGGGCGGGGAGACCCCCCCCAGCCCCGCGACTGGCTCTGCTCCAGCCGTGGGGTCCCTGGCCAGGGGGCGGGGAGACCCGCAGCCCCACGACTGGCTCTGCTCCAGCCGCGGGGTCCCTGGCCAGGGGGCGGGGAGACCCGCAGCCCCACGACTGGCTCTGCTCCAGCCGCGGGGTCCCTGGCCAGGGGGCGGGGAGACCCGCAGCCCCACGACTGGCTCTGCTCCAGCCGCGGGGTCCCTGGCCTGGGGGCGGGGAGACCCCCTCCCAGCCCTGTGACTGGCTCTGCTCCAGCTGCGGGGTCCCTGGCCTGGGGGTGGGGAGACCCGCAGCCCCACGACTGGCTCTGCTCCAGCCGTGGGGTCCCTGGCCAGGGGGCGGGGAGACCCGCAGCCCCGCGACTGGCTCTGCTCCAGCCGCAGGGTCCCTGGCCAGGGGGCGGGGAGACCCGCAGCCCCGCGACTGGCTCTGCTCCGGCCGCGGGGTCCCTGGCCTGGGGGCGGGGAGACCCCCCCCAGCCCCGCGACTGGCTCTGCTCCAGCCGTGGGGTCCCTGGCCAGGGGGCGGGGAGACCCGCAGCCCCACGACTGGCTCTGCTCCAGCCGCGGGGTCCCTGGCCAGGGGGCGGGGAGACCCGCAGCCCCACGACTGGCTCTGCTCCAGCCGCGGGGTCCCTGGCCAGGGGGCGGGGAGACCCGCAGCCCCACGACTGGCTCTGCTCCAGCCGCGGGGTCCCTGGCCTGGGGGCGGGGAGACCCCCTCCCAGCCCTGTGACTGGCTCTGCTCCAGCTGCGGGGTCCCTGGCCTGGGGGCGGGGAGACCCGCAGCCCCACGACTGGCTCTGCTCCAGCCGTGGGGTCCCTGGCCAGGGGGCGGGGAGACCCGCAGCCCCGCGACTGGCTCTGCTCCAGCCGCGGGGTCCCTGGCCTGGGGGCGGGGAGACCCGCAGCCCCACGACTGGCTCTGCTCCAGCCGTGGGGTCCCTGGCCAGGGGGCGGGGAGACACCCCAGCCCTGCGACTGGCTCTGCTCCAGCCGCGGGGTCCCTGGCCTGGGGGCAGGGAGACACCCCAGCCCTGCGACTGGCTCTGCTCCAGCCGTGGGGTCCCTGGCCAGGGGGCGGGGAGACCCCCCCCAGCCCCGCGACTGGCTCTGCTCCAGCCGTGGGGTCCCTGGCCTGGGGGCGGGGAGACCCGCAGCCCCATGACTGGCTCTGCTCCAGCCGCGGGGTCCCTGGCCTGGGGGCGGGGAGACACCCCAGCCCTGCGACTGGCTCTGCTCCAGCCGTGGGGTCCCTGGCCAGGGGGCGGGGAGACCCGCAGCTCCACGACTGGCTCTGCTCCAGCCGCGGGGTCCCTGGCCAGGGGGTGGGGAGACCCGCAGCCCCACGACTGGCTCTGCTCCAGCCGCGGGGTCCCTGGCCTGGGGGCAGGGAGACCCCCTCCCAGCCCCGCGACTGGCTCTGCTCCAGCTGCGGGGTCCCTGGCCTGGGGGCGGGGAGACCCGCAGCCCCACGACTGGCTCTGCTCCAGCCGCGGGGTCCCTGGCCAGGGGGCGGGGAGACCCGCAGCCCCACGACTGGCTCTGCTCCAGCCGTGGGGTCCCTGGCCAGGGGGCGGGGAGACCCCCCCCCAGCCCTGCGACTGGCTCTGCTCCAGCCGCGGGGTCCCTGGCCAGGGGGCGGGGAGACCCGCAGCCCCGCGACTGGCTCTGCTCCAGCCGCGGGGTCCCTGGCCTGGGGGCAGGGAGACACCCCAGCCCTGCGACTGGCTCTGCTCCAGCCGTGGGGTCCCTGGCCTGGGGGCAGGGAGACACCCCAGCCCCGCGACTGGCTCTGCTCCAGCCGCGGGGTCCCTGGCCTGGGGGCAGGGAGACACCCCAGCCCTGCGACTGGCTCTGCTCCAGCCGTGGGGTCCCTGGCCAGGGGGCGGGGAGACCCGCAGCCCTGCGACTGGCTCTGCTCCAGCCGCGGGGTCCCTGGCCTGGGGGCAGGGAGACACCCCAGCCCTGCGACTGGCTCTGCTCCAGCCGTGGGGTCCCTGGCCAGGGGGCGGGGAGACCCGCAGCCCCGCGACTGGCTCTGCTCCAGCCGTGGGGTCCCTGGCCAGGGGGCGGGGAGACCCGCAGCCCCGCGACTGGCTCTGCTCCAGCCGTGGGGTCCCTGGCCAGGGGGCGGGGAGACCCCCCCAGCCCCGCGACTGGCTCTGCTCCAGCCGTGGGGTCCCTGGCCAGGGGGCGGGGAGACCCGCAGCCCCACGACTGGCTCTGCTCCAGCCGCGGGGTCCCTGGCCTGGGGGCGGGGAGACCCGCAGCCCCACGACTGGCTGTGCTCCAGCCGCGGGGTCCCTGGCCTGGGGGCGGGGAGACACCCCAGCCCTGCGACTGGCTCTGCTCCAGCCGTGGGGTCCCTGGCCAGGGGGCGGGGAGACCCGTAGCCCCATGACTGGCTCTGCTCCAGCCGTGGGGTCCCTGGCCAGGGGGCGGGGAGACCCGCAGCCCCGCGACTGGCTCTGCTCCAGCCGCGGGGTCCCTGGCCTGGGGGCGGGGAGACACCCCAGCCCTGCGACTGGCTCTGCTCCAGCCGTGGGGTCCCTGGCCAGGGGGCGGGGAGACCCGCAGCCCCACGACTGGCTCTGCTCCAGCCGTGGAGTCCCTGGCCAGGGGGCGGGGAGACCCGCAGCCCCACGACTGGCTCTGCTCCAGCCGCGGGGTCCCTGGCCTGGGGGCGGGGAGACACCCCAGCCCTGCGACTGGCTCTGCTCCAGCCGTGGAGTCCCTGGCCAGGGGGCGGGGAGACCCGCAGCCCCACGACTGGCTCTGCTCCAGCCGCGGGGTCCCTGGCCTGGGGGCGGGGAGACACCCCAGCCCTGCGACTGGCTCTGCTCCAGCCGCGGGGTCCCTGGCCAGGGGGCGGGGAGACCCCCCCCAGCCCCGCGACTGGCTCTGCTCCAGCCGTGGGGTCCCTGGCCAGGGGGCGGGGAGACCCGCAGCCCCGCGACTGGCTCTGCTCCAGCCGTGGGGTCCCTGGCCAGGGGGCGGGGAGACCCGCAGCCCCACGACTGGCTCTGTTCCAGCCGTGGGGTCCCTGGCCAGGGGGCGGGGAGACCCGCAGCCCCGCGACTGGCTCTGCTCCAGCTGTGGGGTCCCTGGCCAGGGGCGGGGAGACCCCCCCCAGCCCCGCGACTGGCTCTGCTCCAGCCGTGGGGTCCCTGGCCTGGGGGCGGGGAGACCTGCAGCCCCGTGACTGGCTCTGCTCCAGCCGTGGGGTCCCTGGCCTGGGGGCGGGGAGACCCGCAGCCCCGTGACTGGCTCTGCTCCAGCTGTGGGGTCCCTGGCCTGGGGGCGGGGAGACCCCCCCCAGGACCCCCCCAGCCCCGCGACTGGCTCTGCTCCAGCCGCGGGGTCCTTGGCCTGGGGGCGGGGAGACCCGCATCCCCACAGCAGGCCCAGCCTTAGACACTCCTCTTCCTCCCGCAGCCTTCTCACAGGGGCTGCTAGGCTGGGTGGCTCCCCCACCCCTCCTGCTCCCAGCAATTAACTGAAGTGTTAAGGTTTCAGTACCTAGGCATAAGGGGATTGCTATACCTAGTGATAGAGAGAACTGCTGGGGATGGCAACTCTCTCTATTGATAAACATTTGCCTGGGGCAGCAGTGTTGAGATACTGCAAATGGCTTCTGTAACAGCCACATGCAGCTGGGAACTGCCCAGTTGGCAACGCTTAACAAATCCAATGGGACCCATGTTTGGGTCCAGACCCATTGGTAGGGAATCTCTGCTCTACATTCATACACTACATCCTATTTCTGGTGCTAGACTATTCAAATACATTATAAAAGTACCTGAACACACCTGGCTTATGTCAAGGCACAAGGCCGTGGAACGAATTGGAGACTTTTACATGTATTTTAATGGGAATTTAGTGTTGCTTTTATGAGTTTTCACCTAAGAGCAGAAATTTGGGAACCGGTTGTGCTCGTATAATGAGGGATGAGTGTAGATCTTGCTTACGTGGGCAGCCTGTCTTGGATTTCTGAAGACAGGACTGCTTATGACCTCATGAGTGTGGGACTCAAATGCCCTCTCTTGGAAGTGGTGACAGGGGGTTGGTGCTGGGGTCAATCAACACAGTTACACACAAACAGGGAGTATTTTATCCAGTAGTTTATTCATTGACATCATTCAGAAATCAGGGAGCAGCTGACCAGGTCCCATCCAGCCCCCCAGCATGGCATTAGCAGGCGCAGGAGTCAAATGGGGGAATGGAAGAGCTTTTACAGGCAGCCAGTCTCAGCTTGTCACATCCCCGGGGAGGCTGGGGACAATCCGCCTGCATAAGAATATGCATCAGATGCCAGTAAATCAGCTCCCCCACGAGCCCTCTCCCATGGTAAGAATAGGGCTGGTCGCTTGGTGTGCCTGGCACTACAGTCCTTAGCAGGTGGTGTTCCGAGCATACGCAAGCCCTGTCCTGTACCTCACCTGAACCTCCAAGGGCGGCTGGAGGAGCTGCATTTGTTTGACAAAACTAGCCTCAAGGAGACTCACTGACAGAGCTGGAGGCTGCAGGCCAGACCCTCACCTCCACCTCCACCTGTCAGTGGAGCTGTGCCTATGAACGTCAGCTGAGCGCGTGGCTCTGAGCATCTGGGGCATAGTGCCATGCCATGGCTCTGCTTGCTGGTACTGCCCGGGCACCTGGGAGCACGAGAGGCACTGGCTGGCCAGAGGGTCTCCTTGGTGGAGAGCTGAAATTTAAGGGGAAGGGGCCGGTATAAGGATCCTCACCCGCAGGGGAGGGCAGTGGATAGTTAGCCATTTCCACGCTAGCCTGGAAATCGCTCAGACTCCCTCAGGATCTGCTCATGGGATTTTAGACAAGTTCACAAGGACCACCCCCCGGAGCCAGTGCTGTGGCTTTCTTATCCTAAACGTTGGGCCTCCATCCACCTCTGCCACTCACGTTCTCTATTAACTAAAACCTAGCGCTCAAACTAGAGCAGCTTTTCCCGTTCCCCTGCCTCTGTTAACCTCCAGGCCCCAGAATCTCTGCCCAGGCCCAGCACTGCCGTTGCTGCAGAAGACAAATTTCAGTTCAGTCACATTAACATGCTTGGATCCTTCCCTTGGCAGCTAAGGGTAGACCCATGCACTGAGTGGCCATAGAAGACACTTCAATGTTGTGGCAGCCAGAACTATTTTTGGCTGAGTTGTTTTGGAAGCAGGCCTGGTTGGCTTAGATCGATCAGATAGGTAGAGGGCTATGAGGGAGACTCGCCTTTTAGCTCAATTTAATAGCAAGCCCAAGAAACTTGTATGTCCCACAGAGTAATCAGTGAAGTGCTGTTACCAGCACAGAGTGCGGTGAGTGCAAGGAACACCCAGCCTGGTCCGGTCTCAGCGCCCTGCCGCCTGACTTGACGGAAGCTGTCCTTGCACGTGCAGGGTCCCAGGCATTGGGCCAGGGCTGCCCTGCACCCAGTGCAATCTGCCAGTGGATGCTCTGGCATCTTCTTAAGCTCCCTTCATTTCATCAGCAGACAGCAAGTGAATCAGCATCTCATGCAGCAATCCTGCCCTGCAGTGGGGTTGGGCTGCCCGGGGACTGGTGCTGGTTCTCCTCAGGCCTTACGGGGCTCTGACATGCCTCTTCACCAGCAGATCTCAGAGTGGGTCACAGTCTTCACCACTTTCGTCCTCCCAGCCCCCCGGTGAGGTTGGGCAGGAGGGGAACCGGGGCACAGAAGGGCTGAGCAACAGGCTCAAGGCTGAACAAGGAAGTGTGTAGCAGAGAAGAGAATTGACTCTCTGTGAAGCCCTTGGCTGGTGCCCTCGTCACTGGTCTCCCCACCATGGAATTATGACAACACGCAGCCTCTCGGGCTGCCCCAGAGATTTTACGATCAGTGTGGATTAGTCAGATCACTGGGAGCAGCGAAAGGGATGTGCTCAGGCTGCTTTTGTTTGAAACAAAAGGGTTAAGCTTTGGGAAGCTTTCAGGGGTTCTGCAAAATATGAGACATGCCCCATGTGCTCTTTCTGGAACAGAATTCAACTTTCTAGCGGGGCCGAACAGCTGCATTTGGCTTGAGGGGTCCAGACTCTGCCTCTTCCACTTTCTGCTGCCATTTGGTCCCTGTTGAGCACTGATCCTTGTCACAAACCATCTAGGGCCGTTACAATGCAACCCCACCAAAGCCAGAGGTGTCAGTGCATGGCTGTGCCCGTCCATGGGGAAAGGAGGGTCTGCATGCAGGTATGAGGTTACTCAGTGCTACGCTTATGAGGCTAACCAGAGACACAACCCATGTGAGGTCGCTTGTGGAGTCCTCAGCTCCCTTGACTACAGTGGAGTCAGGAGGAGCTCAGTAGCATTGAAAATAGAGCAATTTACGAAGGTGACAACTATCTGTAAAAATCTCGTCCTTGCTGTGCAAACCAAAGAGCAACTGAACTGCCTGAGTTGCAGTGGGGACACTGTATTTACATGTTTCTTTAAACTAACCGGGTACCACTGAAAAAAATGACAACTTCAACATTCAAACACTTGGGAATGGATCCTACTGTTGGTAGGTACATTTCCTCTGGGTACAGAATTATTAATAGGAGTTCAGTGGGCTTGACCTCAAACAAGGCACATCATTTCCATCTGTTCTTGTTCTGCCTGGGTGGAATGTTTGTGATTGCTGCAGTGCTGGCCCTGGCGCCCATGTGGACAGGGACAATGGTGCCAAAAGGAGATAGATATGCCAAGGGTGTAATGTAGCTTTGCCTCTGGAGAGCCCGAGGAATGGAATTTCTTAAAGACAGTCTGTAAAACTGAGCAGAGAAATGCTACTTCAGACGCGCAGTTACTCTTCGGATTGGCTGCAGGGACAGAAATAAATATCACCCCAACCCTTCATCAGAAAGTCACGGGTAAGCAGCATATTGCAATGCTCACATGGACGCTCATTTCAAAGTGACAATTACGAGATGAACTTCATACTTATCCTCATCAAAGTCCTGTTGTTCTCAGCTGTGGATGATGCATGTTTACCATTTGGGATGTGTCCTCTGAGGTTTGGTGCAGCTTGGCTAGAAAGAAGTTACTCTGCCCTTGCAGTGCATTCTGAATGCTCTGTCTCCTCCAGCTTCCAGTGACATGTCCTGGCACTATGGATCATCCCGATCTGAAGTGTTGTGCTTGGTTATCTCGGCACAGCTGGGGTTGTAGCTATATGACTCTAGAAAACCATCCAATCCCTTCCCTTTAAGGCAGCTGAAACCCTCTTGGATTACACCCTGTCAGACCTGTCCTGTGATTCTCACTCGCACAACTAGCGGTGTTCTGACCCATGGGACTGCTCCTGTGGGTAAGCCTCAGCCATCCAGGTAAGGGCTCCCCCTTCCTAGTGAAATCCTGTTCAAAGAATCATAGGCAGAAGAGCTCTCGGAAGGTCATCAGGTGAATTTCCCTGGACTGAGGCAGGCCAAATACACCTGGACCATCCCAGACAGGTGGTGAGGTGCACAGGTGATGAGTGTTGATTGAATATGGTTCAAAGCTTTGTCCCTTATAAGACACAGACAATATTTGCAGGTTTGCTCAATGTACAGTGAAGAGCAAAATCTAGGGCTTGGCCCAACCCGCTTGTCTCAGTGCCAGTGTTCTGCCCGCCCAGCCCGTCGTGTGGAATTGACTTGCCCCCAGAGGACCAGCAGGGGGGTGAATTTCACCGGTGGGTAGAGGGAGAGTCAGAGCTGGGGATCCAAGAGGCATGTCGGAGAGCAGGGTTGGGTCCTAATAATCTCCTGGCAAATCCAGCTGGGCTGAAAGAAGTGTCACTCGCCAGCTGTGAGTGCTGAGCCGGGCGGCCCTCAGCGGTTGAAGAAGAATGACTTGATGCTCTGGAGGAAGCGTGATTTCTGTCTCAGGCGCTGCTTCTTCCGGATGACGGGGATCCAGACGAAGCCACAGACCAGAAGCATCAGCCCCAGGGACAGGAAAGCCGGGCCACACATTTTGTAAACCACCTTATTGGCCTCTATGAAGCAGGACAGGCTGGTGACCACCACCCCAAAGAGGAAGATGGCGCCTCCCACGGACACCACCACAATGGGCTTCTGGTAGATCTCCCATTTACTCCTGGGTGCGCTGGTCCAGACGGACTCGCTCCTGGAGCTGATGCACAGCGTGCTGGCCGTGTGGCTAGGGAGCAGGTCCTTGGCTTCAGGGGACTTTTCACTCCCATCCAGGCCCTTGGGGTGGGCCTCCATGGCGCTGGACATTGCAGGGCTGGGGGTTAATGCCTGAGCAGGACAGATGGGGAAAACGGGATTAACAGTGCAGAGACTGAAATTCATCTGCAGGGTCGGGTTGTTTGTGGGGAGACACTGGTTAGCTAGAGCCAAGGCCAGCCCAGAGCAAGACTCTTGGGGCTGCAACCAGGCCAATGAGAGGGGGACGAGGGGCCAGTCGCCCAGGGACCTGGTGTTTCAACGGGGCCCAGAGCTCTGGCCATGCGGTGAGGGGGAACACCCCTAAGGGCTGACAGCCCTAGGCCCTGCCCCTGTTGTCCTTGGCCCCGCCCTTCTGGGGGCACAAAAGGGGCCCCCTCCCATCTTGCTCTGGGGCGCATGGCGGCTATGGCTGAGAGAGGCTGGTATTGCTCCTGTGGGAAGAGGGCTGCTGAAAAATGCCCCAGCTGGGCCCAGGAGGGTCTGGCTCTGCCTGAGTATCCAGCAGCCCCTGCTCTGAGCCCCAGGCATGGGGCTGGCACAGTGTTTGTTCTACGGCTCACAAGCACCCAGCTGCCCCAGGGCACCTCAGTGAAATGGCTGGTTTTCCCAGGGTGCTCAGCGCCCACCAGTTCCCAGTGCTCTGGGCAGGAGCTTCTGGGTGCTGCATATTTGGCATAGCTAGTCTCTTGTGATCACCCCAGGGCAAGGCTAACAGCGGTAGCCAGCAGTCAAAGCCCCACCTTAGAGGCGCCAGCAAGGGTGACCCAGTGCCTGCTGTGCTCTCAGAGCAGGCAGCAAAGGGCTGGGAGGAGCAGAGATTGGGAAGGCCTGGGGGGCTGCATCTCCTTTCTCACGTCCCACATTTCCACCCAGGCCCCGCTGCTTACACCTGAGTGACACAAGCCTCTGCCCTGGTGACCAAGAAAGCCCAAAGCGCATCTCATTCTCTCCGCTTAGCACATGGGGACACCGAGGCATGGAGCAAGCTCGCCCAGCTCTCCCAGCAACTCCGAGAACCAGCAGGACACGTGGCATGCATACCGCGCCCTCTGGTCTAGCGCCTTATGAACCTGGCATGGGGAAGGAGGCTGAATTGCCAGGCCGTACACAGCCTCGCCCCACGAGGGCTTCTAACCGTGAATGCACCAGGGCCTACCGAGAGGTTCTCCCCACGCAACATCCCCCATCCAGCCTGGTTTGTGCTAGAGTCCCTGTTCAAACAGCGCAGCAGCTGCACCTTTCGCAGGCTAAAGGCCCTAAGCTAGACAAGGCCACATGGAAGGGGCTAGATGAGAGGCCAGCCAAGGCAGTCAGCAAGGCTGGATCTACCCTGGCCTTTGTGCTTCCTCGTGCTTGTGCATCTGGGGAGCAGCTGGCCACAGTCTGTCTGATAACGTGGGACTTGTCAAGGCCACATATAATGTTATCTTAGGGAGTTGGCGTGCCCAGCAGCTAGCATGGGAGGCTGGGACTCGCCACCTGCAGAGTTGTATTCCTGGCTCTGCTGGGCCAGCTCAATTTGCTGCCCCTACCTGTGCCTCAGTTTTCCCATCAGTACAATGAGGCTAATGACACTTGCCACCTTTGCAATAGGTTTTGTGCTCACTGGAAGAAAAGTGCTAGCAGGCAAATGGTTAACAAAGTTAATCAAAGCCTTTGATTTGCTACTCTCGGCTGGTGAGTTATTTGTGCTCACTGAGGATCTGCTCACAGAGTGTGGAAAGGCTCAGTTTCAGCAGTGAATTGGTTTCCCTGGCACTGTGGGGTCAGGGATGCTGCATCCTCATGGGCCCCAGGGTTGCAGTTACTGTCTCACCAAAGCAGAAAATCCATTTTCTCGGGAGCCCAGCGGCACAGTGCAGAGAAGCCATTAGGCTAAGAGGAGAGCGGTGGGCTTTCTGGAAGCTCTTATTTCCACGGGGCCCTGCTTTGCTGCTGACTGTTGCTGAAATGCAGAGAGCAGGTGGATTAACCCCTTGCTGGCTGGCTGGCTGGCTGTCCTTTGATGAGTTCAGCCTGCTCATCTGCAGCAGATGAAGCCGGTTCCCCCAGCTGTGACCTGCAGTCTAGAGAGTGGCAGAAGCCCGTGTGCCGATTTCGTTGATTGGTGTACAGGGTGGAACTCCAGCCCAGCCACAGGTGCGGTCTGGCTTGTTCTGCTTGGAGCACAGGCCCTGCAGCTGTCATGCCAGGGGGTGGGTGACCCCGAGCAATGCCACCCGCCCATTCTCTCCCTGCTGGCGCCGGTGGGTCAGGACTTTGTCGCTCCCTGGCAGGAGCGGGGAAAGACAGAGCACGGTGCGTGCAGGGCAACGCTCTGCTTTAGGGATCTCATGTCGGTATCTGTGGAGGGGGCAAACCCAGAACCCTGCACTCAGGCTTCAGCTGGCGTCCAAAGGAAGAAATGGCATTTAACTCCCTGGGGCCCGATCCTGAAGACTCAGGCCCATGGCTAGCTTTAGGCATGTCACGTACACCAGTGCCTTCAGCGGGCTGGGCCCATGGGTGAAGTAAAGCCTTGCGGGTTCAGGCTCTTGTTCTGCAGTAAAGCCTGTGGTGGTTGTTTGCCGTGGGAGCAGCTAACATTTGAATACTCATCATCCCTCCTTTGACACAAGTAGGCTGAGTAGCCTCCTCTGCTCATCTGTGTGGCTGCGTAGAATCATACCTTTTGCATTCGACTGGGGTGGGAGCTGTGGGAAACAGCCTCGTAAGTGCCCACGGCTGGATTCCGAACCCCGGAGAGTCAGGCTGGGCAGTGTAAGTGAGATCAGAAGCAGGCTGAGACCTCCCAAAACGTCCCATTGTGAGTAATCGATGAGAGAGCTGGTGCTGCAGAGCTGGTAGAGCGGTTCCCATGCTGGCCCAGCTACTAAGGCCATGTCTGCACTGCAAGGCTTTTCAGAAATAACTTATGGCAACGTTCTAGCACTGCCATAAGTTATTTCTGACAAGAGCGTTCACATCGCAAGAGCATTTTGAAATGTAGCATTCACACTAGAGAGCCCAGTTTTGAACTAAGAGCAGTGATGGGATGCCTCCCTGGAGGCCAGTTAAAGCCTAATTACCTCTGCTTAGTACACACTGAGTCAGTTGTGAAATTGGAAGGTCGGGGTGAGTGAAAGTTGTTTGCTTGGGTGGAGTGACCATTCCAGGTTAAATGCCCTGGGAGTTCAGAATAAGAAGCTTTGCAGTGAAGACACAAGGTTCCCCCTGCCTAGTGTATTGGGCCAAACTGGGGAGCCAGTGCCTCCTGCCAGCCAAGGGTCTGCCTCATTTTCTTCACTCTGTTGGCTCCTAAGATGCCCCCACACCCCACCCTGCCCCTGCGTTCAGTTTATTATGAACAGTGTCCTCCCTGTTCTGGCCTCAGTCGCTTTCCTTCCAGTGCACCCGGATGGGAAGGGGGTAGAAGAATGCCAGGAACAATACCCATGATCTGCAATCAAGGGCTGGGGCCCCACTGTGCTAGGGGCTGTACAGACAAAGAGTGAAGAGTCCCTGCCCAGAAAGCTCCCTATCTACCTGCAGGACAAGGAGTAATAGGTGGCCAAAACCGGCCTGGAGGAGGCAGCTCAGCTGACCAGTGAAGCAGAATCACAACCTGGATCACAGCTGTCTGGGGGTGCGAGCGAGGCTTCTGGCTCAGATGTAATAAGGGGCTGTGATGGATTCTCACAAGCCCCCAACCTTAACATTTCATCCCAGCTAGATTTCATCCCCCTGGATTAAAAGCTGGCTGACTGATGGGTCTCAGTGTAGCCATAACCAGGGACTCATCATTGAGCAGGGGGGTCTGGTGGGGTCCAGTCACAGTCAGTTTTTGGCCCTCCATTTACATTATTTTTTATCAATGACCTGGGAGAAAATTGAAAACCTCATCGGTAAAGTTTGTGGATGACCCAAAACTGGGTGAGTGGTGAATGATGACAAGAACAGGTCCCTGATGCAGAGTGAGCTGGGTCTCTTTGTGAGCTGGGTGCAAGTAGACAGTAAGCGCTCTACTGTCATTACACGTAGAAGAAGGCACCTAGGAAGAAAGCAAGGCCATACTCACGGAAGGGCGGGCGGGGGGTGGGGGGGGGCTCTCTTCTGGAAAGCCGGGACTCTCGGAAAGGTTGGGTCGTGGTTTCAGCTGACCATGAGCTTCCAGCTAACAAAGTGGGAATTTGCCCATGAAAGCTCCCACTCAAGTGCATCAGTTAGTCTTTAAGGTGCCTGACTCCTTGTTTTTGCAGTGCGATGCTGTGGCCAAAAGGTGAACGTGAGGCTAGGATGCGTACACAAGCAGGATCTCAGGCAGCAGCAGAGAGGTGATTTTCCCCTCTGTACTTGGCACTAGGGCGACCATGGCTAGAATCCGTGTCCTGTTCCGGTGCCCACAATTCAAGAAGGATGTGGCTCCATTGGAGAGGGGCCAGAGAAGAGCGAGGTGGATGCTCGGAGGAGTAGGAAACCTGCCTTTCGGTATTGACTCTGTATTGGAAATGAGATTGATCTGGAGAAGTGAGTCTGTCCCACAAAACTCATCACCGAATAAATAATTTTGTTAGCCTTTAAAGTGCAACATTTCTGCTGCTTTGTTCCGTTGGGGTACAGACTAACACGGCTACCTCTGTTACTGCCTGACAGTGACAGACTCATGGAGCTCGGCCTATTTCGCTCTCCAAAGAGAAGGTGAAGGGGCGATTTGATCACACTCCGTAAGTATCTGCTTGGGGAGCTGTCCAGAGCAAATATTTAATAAGGGACCCTGCAGTTTAGTGGAGAGAGGTTGGCTGTGACTGAATGGCTGGAATTTAAAGCTGTACGAACTTGGGCTGGAAATAAGGAATACGCTTGAACAGGGAGGATGGTAAAACCATTGGAACAGTTTACTCCAGGCTGTGGAGGAGTCTCTGTCACTGACCGTTTCCAGACCAGGACTGAGTGTTTTTCTAAAAGCTTCACTCTAGGAATGAGCCATGGGGAGGTCCCTGGTCTGCACTGCACAGGGGGGCTTAGATTAAACTGATTCCAATGGTCCTGTCTGGCCTTGAAATCTTCAACTCTCACCAGGGCATTGGAGACCTCACGGAATTAACCCTAATTAATTCCTTTCCCCAGGCCCTCCCTAGAACTTCTGGTGCCCAATGCAAGGGGTGCCCCTCCATGGGAGGCACTCAGTGCTGGGGAGGTAGGAGCAGGTCACAGAGGAAGAAGGGGTCATCCCACCACCCAGTTCCCAGCAGCTGCTCGGCCCCTTTTTATTCACGCTGCCTCTCAATCCTGACTCACTCCCGGGGCTCCTGCCTCCCGATAGAACAAGATGCCCACTTACCCAGCTAGCAGCTCCTCTGCCCGACACGTGGATGGAATTTGCTGTACGTGGGTGTCACAGTCTCTCAGCATGGCTCACCCTCACCCTGACGCTGTCCACAGGGCTCTTTGGAGGGCTGATAACGGAGGGCTGGTACTATAGCTGCAATGAGCTCACCAGCCATCAGCCAATGGCTTAACTCTTCCTTTCCCGGCCCCAGTCCTCAGGAGCCTGGGCTTGGCTCCAGCGCAGCTTGTGAGGGTTTAGCATAATGCCAGGGAGGTGAACTGTGCTGGAAGGGAAGGACTGTGCTCAGTGGCTAGAGCAGCGAACAGGGCAGCAGAAATCCTGGGTTCAGAGGCTGATTTTGTGCCTGAGACCATCAGCAAATCACTGAACTCCTGGGGCTCAGCTTCCTAGCCCTGGAAGAGGGAGACTGCTACCCTCTGCCCCGGTGAGGGAGCTGCAGTTAACCTCTGGAAAGGGAGAGCTGTGATGGGCAGGCAACACAGCTTGTGCAAGATAGAAACTGCCAGTGATTCATGTTATGCCGGCACTGCCACAGGGCTGGGGGTGGCTCAGACACTGTCTTTCTCCTCCACGAGCCCAGGGCCGGATTCTGATACCAGCGATCTCAGTGTGAATCCAGAGGGACTCCTGTCACTTCAGTGGAGTGAATCCCAATTTGCAGTTTAGGCTGTGCGCTCACAGTCTGCCCCCTGGGTCCTGAGCCCATGCTTCCTTTGGCCCAGCTCAGTCCTCAACGACCGGCTGCCCGCTTGGCACTGTCAGCATCATCTGTCCAGCCCAAGCCAGCACCGAGATGCTGTGCGCTCTGGGTCCGACCAGTGAATGAATCTTGCTGAGCCCTTGATCGCAGCCACATCCTGCGGCAGTGAGTTGCACAGTCTGAGGGCAGATAGAAGCATTTCCTTTTATCGGTGCTGAACTCACGCGACAGCCCCTGTGTCACCCTTTCACCAACAGTCAGAGCTGGCCCTACTGCTACCCAGATGTAAGGTGGGGTGTGGATCTGTGGGGAGCTTATGCTGAAGGGAGCTGAGGCTCCTGGGCCAGAAGTTGCCCAGTGCTGCAAACTCAGAGGATGGAATCTCAGCCTCACCGACGCTGGTGAAAAACCTCCCCTGGATTCAGCAGGCCAGGAGCTCACCAGGCCTGAGGAACCAGTGCCCCAGCTCCCTCCACTTCACTGGTTTCTGCTCCCCACAAAAATTGTGGCGCGGCTTTCTCCCAGGATCCTGTACGGACTGCTGAGCTCTCCAGGACCGCTTTTCCTGCATCGCCTCTCAGGCTCTTCCCACACCTCTGCTATCCAGAGTATGTCACCATGTGCCCGGTTTGGCTACATGGTCCCGATGTCCCTGGCACTCTGCCTCAGTCGCAAAGAGCCCATCAGAGCTGCCAGTCCTGCTACTCGGGTGGTGCTGCTAAGCTGCCTGCAGCAGGGAGAAAGGGACTAGCATACTGAGATCCAGGCATGGAATCCTAGGGTTGGAAGAGACCTCAGGAGGCCATCAAGTGCAACCCATACTGAAAGCTGGACCAATCTCAACTAAATCATTCCAGCCAGCGCTTTGTTGAGCTGAGACTTAAAAACCACGAGGGATGGAGATTCCACCGCCTCTGCGTAATGCATTCCAGTGCTTCACCACCCTCCTGGAGAAATAGTTTTTTCCTAGTATCCACCCTAGGCCTCCCCTCCCCCATTGCAACTTGAGACCATTACCTCTTGTTGTGTCATCTGCCACCACCGAGAACAGCCTCTTTGTAACTCCCCTTCAGGTAGCTGAAGGCTGCTGTCAAATCCCACCTCATCTTCTCTTGTGTGGACTAAATAAGCCTAAATACCTCAACCTCTCCTAATACGTCATGTGCTCCAACCCCCTGACCACTTTTGTTGCCCTCCGCTGGACTCTCTCCAATGCGTCCACACCCTTTTTCTAATGGGGGCCCCAGAACTGGACACAGTATTCAAGACGTGGCCTCACCAGTGCTGAATAAAGGAGCATAATTGCTTCCCTCGGTCTGCTGCCAATGCTCCTGCTAATGCAGCTCAGCGTGCCATTAGCCTCTTGGCTACAAGGGCTCATCGTTGGCTCATGCCCACCATCTTATCCACTGTATTGCCCAGGTCCTTTTCTGCAGAACTGCTGCTGAGCCAGTCGGCCCCTGGCTTGTAGCAGTGCTTGGGATTCTTCCGTCCTAGGTGCAGGACCCCTCGAGCTCTGGCCCTGAGTCCCCTCTCACACCCATGGCGCTAATTCCCCCAGGAGTGCCCAGAGGCCTGAAGGGAGCCTGGCGTCATCCCGCCCCACCTGCCTGGGCTGGCTGGATCCTCTGTCACTGAGCATCACTTCCTGAAGACTGGAGGTCAGGGCTGGACTCAGGGATCCTCAGAGCGGGTCTCTGGCCTGTGCTCTGCCAGTGCGAGATGCCCTGGTTCTCGGGGTGCTGAGTACCTGCTGCTCCCAGGGACATGAGGGGAGTTTGCAGCTCAGTGCTGTGGAGGATCAGACCCAACAGCTGGATCCCAGGGGATGTGAGGGGGGTGCAGTTCGGTTTCAGCCAGAACGTCCCTCGGTTGGAAGTCCCTACAGGGGAGCCTCAGGCCCGGCGGTCATTCTGTCTCTGCCACGGGCCTGGTGACTGACCTCTCTCCTGGGGGACAGGGCGCAGCCTGGCGCAGCTGCTCGGCTGCCGGGCTGAGGCCGGCTCAGCCCCATGGCGAGGGAGAGATCCCTGTCCCTGCCTCCTCTCGAGCCGCGCTGCCACCTGGTGGGCACAACCTGGTTATTTTTCATCTAGAGTAGAGTGGAGCCGAGGGGCCATTGTGCTGGGTGCAGGACAGTGCCAAGCCCCCTGCTAGGTGAGCATCCCAGGGACTGCTGTCATTTCATCACCAGGGACTAAAGTGAAGAACAAAGCCATTGGGGGTTAGTGCCGTGGCCTGGCTGGGACAGCGCGAGTCACACCGAGGGGCCCCTCGTCTGGGAACTTTATTAGTGTCCTACGGTTCCAGCTGGAGCAATCATCAGCTATAAAAGGAAAAAGAATGATCCTCCCCCCAGGAACCCTTGTACCCATAAAAACCATACGCAGGCACAGGGAAATTCTCACACACACACAATTTAGCCACATTTAAATGGCGTGAGTGGGTCTGTGTTAAGTCACCGTGAGTTGTGTAGATGTTTCAAGCTCAACAGCTTAACGGTCCCCTTTAGTGATTTGTCCGAGACTTGGAGACTCTATGACTACGCAAACTGTGACAGAGTGACTGCAAGCACTCTCGTGAGAATGGCATCTCATCTGCACTAGAGGTTTTATTAAGCAAATGATGAAAGTTGCGGTTGACCTAGGAAGAGGCCCTGAGCCTGACAGACACACATCAAAGGCCCGGCATGAGGCTGAGGCCTGAACTAAAGCAGAACTTTGCTGTCCCCAAGCAGCGTTAAGCTGCGAGCCAAAGGCAGGCCCTGCTCACTGAATCTGGCATGAACAGAAATCCACATTCCTCAGAGGTGCGAGGCATGGAGCACTCACACAATCACAGTCCACACCGGGGTACCAGAACACCTTCATGTCAACACATTCCCCAAAGAATAGGAACACGCTGACCCTGCCTAAAGATAAGGGCAGGATGATTGATAGAGATGCTTTGATTGACCCAGTGGGTACAAGGTCAGAGGTGGTGGTTAGCATGTGGAACAGTGGCGTTAGGTACATCAGGGACAACTTGTAACTGGCTGGTATTGGTGTATGAAGATGTGTCTGAGAGGGAGTGTCTTTGGTAGGCTGAGGGGACACTGAAATGTTCCCCCGCTGATTGAGTCAGTCTGTTATTGTGGACATGTGCATCGAATGCACTCGGAGCAAGTATAAAGCACAATATCGTGCTTCTCTGGCAATAAGCCAAGGCTCAGAACCAAATCGGTGCCTTTGCTGGGCACTTCAGTCAGATCATCCTCTTTGCTGTCTGCACAGCATGGGCAGTGCATGCTGCAAGCACACCCACACAGTCAAAGACCTCGCCACAGCAGCACCCAACAAATGCACAAACCCCAAGAAGTCCACGCAGCGTCTGATGCCGCATTCGTCCTTGGATCCCCAAAGAGATCCCAGTCTGATGGAGCTTCCCACTGCTGATCATCAACAGAGAGGTGGTTCCTGTTGGGTCTTTTCATTTTAGCCCATCCAGGGACTCTCTCTTATCTTGTTGTTCAGCCCATGCTCAGCACTTTATGCACCTTACACATGGAAAGTCTCCAAACAGCCTCTCCTTTCCCATAACTGTACTTCCACACCTCTTAACACTTGGGGTGCCCTGCCTTGCACAGGTTGTTCTTAGTTCCCCTTATTCTCATTAGCATCTGTGCAAAAGTGTCCCTGGAACCTGGTGGTCAAAGCAGAACATCCCATGATGTTACAAGCAGATGTCTCCCAGTGCAGAATGGTACATAGCCATCTGGTTTTCTGGCACATCACTGACTGGAACATTTGTTTCGGTAATCATGTAACCTTCCTGGTATATGGTTATTCTTAGGTCGCCCGCTGATGTCAGACTTCCTCACACCCAAGGGCTAGTCTGTAGGCCTTGGATTATGGCCTTGCCTTACCTACATACCTAACACGCTCGTCAGTCTTGTCATTGCGTAACCTTACCCTGGTTAAACCTATACTGACGCTTCTGACCAGCACACACTGATTACGTAGGAAATAACCATAGCCATTGATAATACAGCACGAAGCGAATGATGAAATGAACTAATTGGCTACAACACTCTTGCCCACACTACACCAGAGGCCCACAACCACATGCGCACACAGAGAAAACCACACGTGTATGGCCACACTAATGTGTATGTAGACGCAGGCGCTCACAACCGTACACACCCCAATGTATGCAAACTAGTGTCATAGAAAGGACAAGAAACCTGGGGAGGAGGGGGCAGGAGGGACTGGGACTGCCTCTCCCATCCCCTCCAGCCAGCCTTGCGAAAGGGATAGATAACAAGACAGAGACTCTCTTATTGCAGGTACCTAAATCCAGGGGGCAGTCACATCTCGAATACCCTGTGCGGGGTGGTCGCCACATCCTGGGGTTGGAAAAGGTTCAGAAAAGGGCAGTGGATGCTCTGGCCAGGGCCCCAGCTGGCACTGAGGCGTGGGAGAGACACTTCTTCCCATTGCCCCTGCTCCCCAGCTGGGGGGAGCGTGGCAATGCCTGCTCCCTCACCCTGCTTCTGGGCAGGAGCTCCAGGTGGATGGAGCAGGGCAAGCCCCAAACCCGGCTCCCCGGTGGTAGTGCTGGGAGGGCAGACAGAGCGGGGCAAGTGCTGGAGACTCGGGGGGTAGGCCATAGCTTACCTGACACAGGCCCACCAGTGGCTACGCCCCATACCTGGGCCCACTCAGCCAGGCATTCTTTGTGCTGCCCTTTCAATGCCAAACAGCTGGACATTGTGAAATCAATGGTCCACAATTCACAGCATTCCAGAAACCCTACTCCATCCAGCTTCATCCACCATGGGACAGACTTTCAGCCCAACAACCTGCTGGCACGTGCAGTGCAAGGCCAGGGGCTAGGAAATGTCCTTGGGTGGGCCGCGGAAGCAGGGCTAGCCAGCTCCCCAGCACCGGAGGAAGGAGGGCCCAGGGGGGCTGCCTGGGGCAGAGGCAGATGAGTGCATGGGTGTATATGACCTTATACAACTGCACAAGTTTCTGGCAGGGCGCTTGTGCTGAGGCAGCTTAGCTTAGCTATTGACTCCATTGTGTTCATTATTCACTGTACTACGGTAACATGTGGGGCTCAAGCCTGAACCAGAACCCCATTGTGTCAAGAACAACAAGAAGTCATGTGGCACCTTATAGACTAACAGATGTTTTGGAGCGTAAGCTTTTGTGGGCAAAGACCCGCTCAGGCACTCGATAAACACAGACCAGAGTGCCTGATCCAGAAAGCTTCACATAGAAATCAGTGAATTCCGTAACCAGCGAACTCTGTGAACAAAGGATGGTTTTTGTGTTTTTCATGTCCGCTTCAATGGCCTGAGAGGAACAAGCAGGGGCAAGCAGCAGACAGGCCAGGCACTGTTAGGGCACATTTAAAGTTTGCAAAAGAGGCAGGGACAGGGTTATCCTTACGGAGCAGGCCCCAGCAGGCCTGGCTTCAACTCCCAGCTTTACCCTGGATTACAGGGGTGAGACATTGAACCTGTGTCTCTGCTGTCAATTGAATAAAAGCAGGGGTGACTCCTCCCCACAGTGTCAGACCCAGAAATACAGCAGCAAGCAATGGGGGGGCAACACTGGGACTGATGGGGGAAGAGGTGATGAAAAGAGAGGATGTTAAAATAAAGGGACGTCTAAGCTATGTTGACTGGCCTTAGTTTAAGAGTAGGTAAAAAATCCTCACTAGCTTCTAATGTGCTTTGCCCCAGTGGGGCTGGAACTGAGGTCTTGTCTACACACAGGCATTTGCAGTGCTCAGCTCTCCTGGCATTGCCCTCTGGTAGAGATGCAGCTGTACCAGCACAGAACATGTCCTGCTATGCCAGTAGGCCAGGGGAATCAGCTGTACAGGCACCTTTGTAATCACCGCAGGGGCACTGTGCCAACATCATTGTATCTGCCAGAAATCTCTTTCCCCACGTGACAGATACACGACAGGCAGAAGATCAAGGGTGAGCCAGGCCACTGAAATATACCTGGGGACTCACTGGCCCACTTGGTGGCACTGTTGCTCTGCGAGGAAGCTGGTGAGAGAACCAAAGCTTTGTGATAAATGAGTGAAATTCCACCAGTGCGAGGGCTGACGCCCAGTGTAAGTGGTGCTCGGGCCCTGCGTTGGCCCTCTCTTCCCAGCAGTGTTGTGCCTAGGTGCAACAGCTTCCTCAGCCCCTGAGGCTGAGTGCAAAGTGCAATGCACAACAGCAAGTGTGTGCAGAACTCCCAAACCAGAGACCTAGACCGGATCTCTTCACAGACGTTCGGTGATGGAGCCACTAGATGTCCCCATCTCTGCACCGATGAGCGTCGCAGTTTGTTATGCATCTGCTAGTGTGCATGTGATCCCCAGTCGCTCCTCCTGAGCAGTAGCTGCAGCCAGCTCCCTGGGTATTTGGCTCAGGCAGTGGCACACTTAGTGCACGTGATACAATTGAGAAAGGGAGCCCAGTGCAGCCAGAACCTTCCTTCCTGCCTGATGCTGCTGGGCCTGTCTGCTGCTGGCTGAAATGGGTGGCAGTTGCTTGCCCTGCGATCTGCTGGGCGACAATTCTCCAGCCACAATGCAGGCATCAGCTCTCTCTTAGCAGCTGCATCTCTTGCACATGCTGGGCAAGGCTGAGGAGTGGTCTTCCTAGACAGCACTACAGGAATCCAGGTTGTCAGTTCCCTGTGGAAAAGACCGGCCTCCTGGGTGGAGGCGACATAGGCATGGTACCCAACAGTGCCATCTTCCAGTAAAGCTTCCCAGGCCTGGGAGGGACTCGTGTGGCCTTTTCTGCTCGCAGGACTCCTGCAGCTAGCAGAAAGCCGTAATGGGAGCTGCTCCAGATTTTTCAGTTGAAGCATTTCCCCATCCTTGAAGGTGACTTCATAAAAATCAGCATGTCCAGTGGGAAGCCTCTGATTATGTGGGTGTTGAAAAATATTCTGTCAGGAAAATCAACCTCTCCCCCTCCCCAGTTTTGTTTTGATTTTAAAAGTTCTGTTTTGGTTTTTGGCAACTGAAAGCTATGGGGCTTTCTTTTCATGTGTTTCTAGGTTCTCCTGCTGCCCCCTCCTCTTTTTAATCCTTTGCTCTATTTTCCTACCAGAAAAAGGGAGAAAAGTTACAAAACAGTATATGGCAGCCGGGAAAGTCCAACCCCCCCAACAAACCAAAGCAGAAATGAAGATGAAACATTAGAAGAGGCAACTTGGTGAAAATTCCTGTGGAACCTCCAGCTTCTCAGGCCGGGAATTTTCAAAGCATAATTTTTCCTAAGAAATCGTCTGTGGGGAAATGCTGTGGGTTTCTGACCACTTGTATCAGTAACATATAGTTACTGTGGTGATAATCAGCAGAGAGGGCGAGGGGTCGTTATCCATTCTGACAGTCTGTGTTGCTTCTCCAAGAAATAAATTATTGGAGATCCAGAAGACAGCAACCAAGGGCCTGTCAGCTTGTTCAGACAAGAGGCTTCCTCTGCAGTCCCTCTTGAGGTGGAGAAGTGGGGCAAGGAGAGTATGATTTAATCAGAGAAATCCAGCAGAGCCTGGCTGTGCCACCACACGCAGGTAGCTCTGCCATGGGATGGAGGTTAATGGGAGTGTGTCAAGAGAGTTGCAGCCATGTAGGTGGTGATGTGTGAGGGGGAGATTAAGGGGCAGGACTGACGGGTGAGACCAGGAGCTCTGCTCAGCATCCAGGGCACTGTCAGCCCTGGCATGAGCCCCTGGAAGTGGGCAGAGAAGGGCACAGCTGGGCTTGGCTGCCCCCTGCACTGCTCTCGGCCAGGAGAGAGTCAGAAGATGCCCGTGGGATGGCCGCACTGTGCAGCACTGTAAAAGCCAGAGGCGTAAGCCCTTGTAGCAGAGGCCCAGTGTGAGGCCTGACGTGAAGTAATCAGTGATTTGAGCACTGGCCTGCTAACCCAGAGATGTGAGTTCAACCCTTCAGAGGGCCATTTAGGGATCTGGGACAAGTAGATTAAAAGAGGGACGGTGCTTGGTCCTGCCAAGAGGGCAGGGGACTGGACTCAATGGCCTCCTGAGGTCCCTTCCAGTTCCATGAGGTGTATCAAGTAGTGACCAGATCTCTCCTCTGTAACGCTGTGACCCAGAATGTGGCAAAAGCTCATTTCTTACAGGTAGTGTCGTATCTCAACTCTTCCTCCCTCCACAACCTTGTACCTGGAGGCTCCCACAGGCCTGGTGTGATACGATGGTACCTGTGAGAAACAGAAGTTACTTTCACCCTGTGAAAGAATTTAAGGCCAGAAGAGACTGCTCGGCCGTCTGATCTGACGCCCCTGCACATCACAGGCCTGTCCGGCACAGCAGCGAGTTGTGTACCAAAGTACACTCCCGAAGGACATCTGCTCTTTATTGGAAGACATCGAGAGACTGAGGATCTACCGCTGTCCCTTGGCAGTTTGAAGGAAGGGCTGATATTGCGGACACCACTGTCCCAAGTATTGGTAGGTACAAGTATAGAGAGAGACACGCATTCCAGGAGGTGGTACCAAAACGCCCCAGAGACCAACACACCTCTCCCCACCCTCACACAAGAACAGGAACACACTGACCCACCCAAAGGACAAGGGCAGGATGACAGCAGGATGGAGAGAGTTGTTTGACTGAACCGCAGGTGCAAGGTGATGGGTGACACCTGGTTATGCCAGAGGTGCAATAGATGACTTGGCTGTATTGCTGTGTAAAGAGAGTGCCTTTGGCCAGCTGAGGGAGACAGGGATAGAAGGACCTGTCATTAACTGAGCTGGGTTAATTAACATGGGCGTACAGGTCTTCATATCTTCATAGAGCCTGCCAGGTGCTAAACCGGTGCCTCACGGACAATACACCTGACCAGGCACCTTCATCCCTTAATGAATCTTATGGTCATTGGTGGTTTGCTTGAGATGTGGTGCGCCAGCTACCTGCACAGAGCTTGGCCAGCATACAGAAGGAGCACACACAGCCAAGGGGCAGAGCTCGGCTGGGGTCAGTCTGGGTGCACTGCCACCCATGCAGAGAGGCTAATGGACACCCACGAGGGATCTGACCCATCGACTCTCACAGCTCAGAGCTGATTGACACCCGGGGATCTGATTGGCTAAGTCCAGTGGAGGTAGGGCTGAGGGGCTGCTCTGCAGGGCTCTTCTCTCACATCCTCTCAGCTGTTCCATTGGTTCCTTGTTAAACTGAAACCTCACAAGCCTGCTTTGTTTGCCCGTCCTGCAGCAGGGGCAAGCGGAGCCCAGGGCTCTCGGAAGCTGCTGTTCCCTGGGCTCTTCAGACAGGAATCTGCACAGAGCAAAGGCCTAGAATGAAGACAGTGGATGTGGTTTGATCCTGGAGCTTAGCGGGCTCATCCCAGGCAAAGATTCAATAAAAATGGACTTGGCTTCCTCCTGAAATAATGAGAGTTGGAACTGTTCTGATCCACGTGATTTTTCTGTTAATCACCAACCTGATGTGCTAGTGAAGGGAAAGGCAGCAAGAACCCCTTCCCTCTTACAAAGCAGTATTTGCATGTGCAGAATGGGTAAAGCAGGCGTGCCGCTGCCCACTGTATGCGTGCACAAAGGCAGATTTTCAGTGTGTGCTGATCTGCTGGTACCCAAAGCCACGAGGTTCTCTGAGATTGTCTCTACTCTGCAGTCTCTTACCTGCCCGTTGGCATGGACTCGTTGCCTCCCAGCCTCCTTTGACTAGCATGCTGAGGTCCTGCTCATGTGGTGTCATTGCCATACCCAGCCCTGTCTTACAGGCTAATGTCCTGTCCCCAGCCTTTCTTTCCTTCTTAATCAGTTACTGGTCCATGACAGGACCTTCCCTCTTCTCCCATGACTGGTTACTTTGCTTAAGAGCTCTTGGTATGGACCCTTGTCAAAGACTTCCTGAAAGTCCATGTGCATTAGATCATCCTTGACAACCTATTTGTTGACACCCTAAGAGAATTCTAATAGATTGGTGAGGCATGATTTCCTTTTACAAAAGTGTTGTTGACTCTTCCCCAGTGTATCTTTTTCATCTCTGTATCTGATTATTTTGTTCTTTACTACAATTTCAACCAGCTTGTCTGGTGATGAAGATAAGCTTACATTCTGTAATTGCTAAGGTCACCTCTGAATCCTTTTTCAAATAAAGGTGTTAATTATCTCATCTGTAGCTGTCTCATAAAGAGGCTGATTTAAGTGACAGGTTACATGCCATTGTTAACAAGTCTGTAATTTCATATCTGAGTCCCTTCTGAACTCTTGGGTGAATACCATCTGGTCCTGGTGACTAATTTATCAATTTTTTTTCTAGACCCTCCTCTACTGACACCTCCAGAGTGAGATAGTTCCTTGGATTTGCCACCAAAAAAGACTAACTCAGGTGTGGATATCTCTCCCATACTCTGTAGTGAAACCTGATGCAAAACCTTATTTTAGCTTGTCTGCAGTGGCCTAGTTTTCCTTGAGCACTTCTTCAGTGCCTCGGTTGTCCAGTGGCCCCCTTGTCAGCTTGGCAGGTGTCCTGTGTCTGATATACTTAAAACAATTTTTGCTGTGAGTCTTTGTGTCCTTAGCTAGTAGCTCTTGCAATTCTTTCTTGGCCTTATTATATTTTTACACTTGACTTGCCAGAGTTTATGCAGCTTTCCGTTTTCCTCCGTCGGATTTAATGTCCAATTTTTAAAGGCTGCCTTTTCCCCTCCCACTGCCTGATTTACTCTGTTGCTTAGCTAGGATTGCTTTTTTGGGTGCTCTTCCAGTTTTTTATTTTTATTAATTTTCATTTTATTTAGTTTGCACCTCTGCTGCGGTGCTTCTAACAGTCTCCACACAGATTGCCGGCATTTCACCCTTTTGCCTGGCCCTTTTCAATGCATGTCTTTGTTTTTGTGGTGTTGCTCTTTTGGAAGACAAATGTTTCTGTGGTGGGTTTATTTGGCACTTTCTCCCTATGGGGATATTCGATTTTAGTACATTATGGCCACTATTGCTGAGTGGTGCAGCCGCATTCACCCCCTCGGATCAGCTTCTGTGGCCTGCTGAGGACTAAATGAAGACTTGCCTCTCCCGTTGTGGGTCCCAGGACTGGCTGTTCCAAGAAACGGTCATTTATGGTGTCTAGATGTGTTACTCTGTACCCCAGCCTGAGGTGAACAGTACCCAGCCAGTAGCGGGAGGGTTGAAATCCCCTCTTATTGCATTGTCTGACTTGGTTGCTTCTCCAATCTCCTTTAGCGTTTCAGAGTCTCTCTCCCCATGCAGTCAGGTGTCAGTAGTACATTCCTACACTGTGCACTTACTGTGTCCATACAGCTTCTGTCTGGTTCGTCTGAGACGTTTACATGGCCTCCACGCTTTCTTCCTGCAGCCGTTTATCCTGTCATTAGTTAATCATACTTCCCTGGTTCCGCTCTGGCAGCTGGTCTCAATCTCAACAGAGTTGCTCTCTCTTAGCTTGAGATCTGGAGCCACAGCCTTCCCTACAGAGGTGCAGGGCCTGGGGCAACCTCCCACCCCAACTCCCACTCTGCCCCTGCTCCACCCCCATTGCACCCCTTGTCCAAAGCCCCTGAGCAATGTGAGCTGTGGCATTTCTGGAGGGCAGCAGCAGGGGTAGCTGTCCCCACTCACTGCAGTGGCAGAAGCTGGAGTGACCCATCAGCCTGCTCTGCCCCTCGCCGTCACCCGTCTCCCAGCTTGCTGTATTCCGCTTCACCTTGGCACCAGGAAATGGTGCACTCTGGGGCCAGGGCTGGGGTGTTGTGCTTCCCTCCACCTCAATGAACGTGGGGCACCAGACCCCTCCTGGCCCCTTGCCAGGTCCCCACGTAGTCTCCTGGGCCACCCTGGGTCTGGCCATAGGACAGGTGAGGTGGCTTCCAAAGTGCAGGCTCTGGGGTGGCCACTTCAAAGATCTTATGGACGGCTCTTATGGACGGCTCTATCTGGAGCCCTGGGAACACAAGAAGTTGTAGGCAAATAACACATACAACTGCTAGAGCATTTACCTTTTAGGAGCTTATTGCTACTGTCAATCAAATGATCAGATCAGCAGCATATACAATTCCAAAGGAGATGCATATGTGCACTGGTAGCACCACGGACAGATGCACGATGTGGGGCAGGTCCCCTCTCTTGTGTCCCAAAAGGCCTCTTCCATCCACTTTTCTGTCTCCTCCAGATGAATGACTGGTCTCCGGAGCCTGCGCTGGGTCTGAGAGGGCCAGGGGTGGCTTGCGCTGAATGTACACAGCCTAGGCTGATAGCGGTGCATGCTGCATTATACGGTGCAATATAGTGAGTAGCCGCCCCTCACCCCCATGCCCAGTGCTGATGCATTGTGCCTGCATTGCTGCAGGGCTTTTGGGCGGCGTTATTGGCTGTGTGTGTTAGGTGCGTCTCCCTCGCTGCACTCCCCTGGCTGCATTCATGGCATCCTAGCACAAGCTGCGGCTGGTTGTGCTGTTGTCAGCCTGTGAGCTGGGAGTGTGTCCTCAGGGTGTCCTGTCCCCTCCAGTCCCCTCAAACTATTCTAACCTGGATCTCCCAGTGTGGCTTCCCCGTCCCTCTCCTTTCCCAGGAGCTGCTCCAGCTGCAGCCCCAGGGAGGAGGCAAAGCCCCACATGGAGGGATTTTTCCGTAGCAGGAACTGCACAGTCCAGTGGGAGCTGCCTAGGGTGACTGCATTCCCCTAGGCTACATACAGGACACCCTGGGATGGGGGGTGTCCTGACCAACACACCTGAGTCAGGCAGCGGCTGCGCTGGGGGGCTGCCAGATGAGGCCCTGCTCCTTGGCTGCGAGGAACAGCTGCAGCTCCCAGCTGCCCCATGCCTTGGGGCCCTGCAGGTGACCTCCCTGCACCAGTGCTCCTCCCGGCTCCCCCAGCTACAGGGAGATGGGACCCAGTCGCAGCTGCACAGGGTCGGTTCCTGGCTCCCACGAAAGGCAGGGAGCTGGGAGTCGGGTGCAGCCGTGCCAGTCAGGTTCCTGGCTCCAGTGAGCAGCGGGGAGGCAGGAGCCAGGTGCAGCCATGCTGGTCCAGCTCCCGGCTCCTGTGAGTGGCAGGGAGTTGGGACCCGGGTGGCAGCTGTGCAGCTCCCCCAAGCTCTGGGGACCTGGGAACCAGGTGGCAGCTGCACCCATGCGCTCCTGGCTCCCAGCAGCTGCACACGTGTGGGTAAATTAGCCCCCTTGTTAAAATAAGACGGGACGCATTCCTGGTGCCCGAAATGCAGGGCTGCCCTGCCCAAAACAGGACGAACGGTCTTGCTAGAGCTGCCTCTCCCTGCCCTGCCCGATCCACCTCGGCAGCACCATTTCTTGCTTTCCACTTTAGGGCCTGATTGGGTTCCCAATGGAAGAGCTTTCCTCGGATTCTGGGCCAGCCAGCTCTGGCCCGCACAAGGCTGGGGGGAAGGGAAGTCTGTGGCAAAGCAGGGCCTTGAACCCCTGCAGTTTGGGTCTCAGGTTAGCGCCCTAGCAGTTGGGCAGCCCTTCCTCACACCGGCTGTAACTCACCTGTACTGTGCTTGAACCACTGGCCCAAGGGGCGTACGCACTGGCTCTCACTGGGTATTGCTGAGCCCGCTCATGCCTGGGCTAGTGGCTTCTTTAAACAAATGCCTGTGTCTGCTGGAGCAAGCTCACGGCGGGGCACGCTGTTATCCCTAGCCGATGTATTCGTTGTGAAATAGATACTCATTCTGACTCAATAGCTTTTATCATTAGGCTGCCTGACAGCGAAACGCACCCAGAGAATGACAATGAGAGCAAAGGTTAGGGAGGAAGGTAGAGCAGTTGGTGGGCTCCGACACATCAATTTTCTTGAGAAAACCGCAGTTATTGCCACAGACCTCTCAGGTGGAAGGTCAGAAGCAGTCAAGCCATGCTGGGGGTGGGGCAGGCCAGCGTGTTCAGGCACCACAGCCCTGGCGCAATGAGGTGGGCAGTGAATGAGAAATGAGCACCGAGACCACAGCTGTGTCTCCTGGGGACACACTGAAGCCTGGCCCAGCTGGCTCCACTGTGCTTCTCCCTTGCTGGGACCCACTGCTGGGGCTGGGCTGCACCAGGGAAACAGGACAGGATGACTTCAGCTGTCAGCCACACCTGTGACTCCAGCTGATGGGGATGGCCCCAGCAGTGGGCTCTAGCCTGGCAGACAGCTGCCTGCACTTTCAACTGGACTTCCTGTGCACTGATGGGCTGTTTGTGCCAACTTTTCCCTCGCAGTCCCTTCACCCCAGCTTCACTCCTTACCTCCCCTCTTATGTGCTTTGCCTCTGCCCTGACCTGCCCCCCGCAGCCCCCTTCCCTTGGATCCAACATGCCATTTGCTACCATTGCACTGTTCTCTCCCCTGGGCATCCCTTGGGTGGCTGGTCTCTTTGGAGCATGAGCACTTCAAGGCCATTCTGAGTTTGTACAGCACCTAGCACAACATACCTGTCCTTAGCTGGCCTTTCGGTACTGCTGCAATAAAGAGGAACTAATGAGTATAATAAAGATCTGCTGGCTCCTCAGTGATGCTGGCTGTGACTGCCATTGTGACCCTGCTCACCACGAGAGTTTGGAATGAAGCACACACAGGCAGCATATTGTTTTGAAGTCAGATCCCGCAGAACCCTGTTCAAGTCCGGCAGCTCACACTACACAGCCTGCATATTCGCCCTTCGCAGCCGGCTCCATTCTCACCAGTCCAAGCCCAAAGCTGGGATGGACTGAAGGGACCTCGCTGCTAGACTCGGGACTCTGAGGACACGTCTGCACTGCAATAAAATCCCCGTGGCAAAGCCACAGCTGGCCCAGTCACCTGACTCAGTTGCGCAGCATCCAGGGGGCGAGAATAAAAGCTGCTGTGGAGACATGGGCTCTGGGACTCTCCTGCATCATGGAGTTTTGGAGCACAGGCTGCAGCTCAAACAACTAGGCTGAAGTTTTATAGCCCTGGAGCCCAAGCCCTGCAAGGAATCTGACACAGGCCCAGCTGCGCGTGCTTAATTGCTTTGCAGATGTGCCCTAAAAGACCAATATAGGTCACAGAATGGATTCTCCATAAACACTATCTCCCTCCTTTTCCTCACAAACCTGAGCGGCTGTTATCAAATTCACCACCTGTAAATATTTTCACCTCATAAATAGAATATTACAGGCCGAGAACAAATGCAGCAATAACCAAAACTTGGTAATGGACAACACATCTATAAAACCCCAGTCACTTATGCAAATGCATTGGAGGTTCCTGCCTAGTTCTTTGCAGCAAAAGGAGACCGTCTCTCCTGGTGCTCAGGGGGTGACTTGCTCACTTGCCTTGGCCTGAGTGCAGGTGTGCAGCCTCTGTGAGGTTGTCATCATCACTGTCTTGCGAAGTGGGACCATGATAAATGCCAGGCAGTGGTCTGATGTGAGAGGCATTCCCAGTGACTTTACAGGATCCCCTCTGAGCAGTGACCATCGTGTCTTTGAGCATTGTGAGGCTCCAGATAGAAAGGTGTGGAGAATTGTTTGTGAGGCTGGCGTCTCTGACGAGGACTATGTCTCCCCTACTGAGAGTCATGCTCTTAGCACATGTGCACGGAGGAGCATTTTTTTTTATGATGAGCTTAGCTTCATAGCCATGTTGTCATGGGGGCTCATCGTCTGCTCTCCTCTCAGTCTGTGGCAAGTGCATTCTTGGTTGTTTGCCACATGGGACAGTCGCTGATGTCACAGCAGGGAGGCCATTCAATAATTATGGAGGAAATGAAAGAATTCCTGTTTCATGTGGAATCCATCAGCTGCAGAAATTTGTAGCACATTCTTGAGTGTTGGCATAAACATCTCAACTTTACAAGCCAACAGAGGACAGGGCAGAGTAATCGTATGGTGTATGTGTCCACGATATTCTTTGTGGGTGAAAAAAAGGGATTGTTGAATGTAGGCTCAAGGGGTTTATGATCAGTTAGAACCATGAAAAAACAAATGTGTATGTATCACTGAAAATGGGAGTTTTCCCATGCTACCACATGAGTGACTCTGTCCAAGGGTATCATTGTTCAGTTGTTGAAAGCCTTTTAATGGCATAAGCAATGGTGTCAAGCTGACCGTGTTGATCTGCTTGTGTGAAGGTTGCTCATAATCTAAGCAATCAGGCATCTACTAAAAGTTCCCATACTGGGATCAACACATGACATGAATACAGCACTGGTAAAGGTTTTCTTTAGTTGTTCACATGCACGGTGATGTTCATCTGCCTAAATCCATATCTGATCTTCCCTGCTTAGCGGCTGTGTGGTAGTGGCTAGCCTCAGAACGAACCTGCCATAGAAATCTGCAAGCAGTGGCAGGCTACGTACCTGCGTGGTACATTTATAAATGTCTTTCGCTTTCTTAGGGGTCTGCAGAGAGTCCGTCTTTGGAGAGTGTGTGTCCAGGAGATTCTAATGTGGATTTACCATAGTCGCATTGGTCTGGGTTTAAGGTGAGCTTTTGCACCTGCAGTCATTCGAATGCAGCTGCCCGCTGAGTGTTATGCTTTTCCGACATGGTACCAAATACTAATGCGTCATCACTCACCCGAAGAGCTCCAGGCAGTCCAGCTAGTATCTCATATATGATGTTTCAAAATGCTGGGGCTGGTGATGTGCCAGAACTGACTGGTTTTTAGATGCATAAACCCACATGTATTGTCGTACACCTTGGCACAGGGTGGCTCTCGCATTGATGCAGTGGTGCTGTGAGGTCAAGTTTGGAGTAGAACTTCACTCTGCAATAATGTCAGCTACAAGTGGGGGTGCTGGTGAGTCACCCCGTGCTTGATGGCCTGTGATTGGGCAAGGCGTCTCCGCGCTCATTCAGATGTTACCGGATTGTTTTGGTTTCTGGATGGTTGCTCTGGGGAAGATCTCTGGTGTGGGACCTGCCGCACTCTGTGTCGTCAAGCTCCTCCAGTGCACGTCTGCCAGGGAGAGGAATGTGCCTGCGCGGCAGGACTATGGACTGAACCATGTCATCAATGCACGAGGAAGCTAGGAAGCATGTGCTGTTCTTGGGCTGCGCCACTCAGGGGTAGGTAGGTCCAGCCCCACACTCACTGGAAGTGGTGCTGTGCTGATAGTGAGTGGGGTGAGGGGACACTGGGGGTACACGTGACCCCCTGTCCACCCTCCCATGCATTGCCTCTGCTTAGTTTTGAGTCACAGCCCACCCACCGAGCAGAGTCCTAGGACTCAGGTACTGGGAGCTGCCTGTCCCCAGTCAGACTGATCTGTCTGTGGATGGAAGGAAGGTTTGTGGCTGAACCCAAATCCAAGCCCAGCCTTAGTGTGCAGCGCGGACATGCTCTAAAGCTCCTAAGTCACTTAGGCACTGCAGTGCTGAAAGGAGCAGGAGTTGCAGGTTGCACCCAAACCACAAGGCTGTCCTTCCTCCTCTTGTCACACAGTGTGGGATTTACCAGTGAAGGATGACTTTTGCTTCAGTTTGATTTGAACCCCAAGTACTTGGCTTTCATTTTGAGTTTATTTCTCCCCTTTCTTGCCTTTTTTCCTGGCTACCACCCATTGGCCAGAGCTGCAAATAGGAGGTATGAAGAGAGAAACTCCATTTTGGTTAGACTCAAATCAGCACCTGACGACTTCGCATCTTTGTGTCTGTTTTGCCAATTTTTTTTCAGTTGCAAAAAAATGAAACCCAAAAAAAAAAAGCCAAACACTTCACACGACCTTTTCAAAACAAGGTGTTTCAAGTTTTCAATTCAAACTACTTTTTTGTTTTGACATTTCCTTTTTCTTTAAAAATAGTTTTAAAATATTATAAAAATATATAAATATGTATATAAATATTATAAAATTTTGAAATTCAAAATAATTTAAGTTGAATTAAACCCTTTCGTTCAATGCAAAATGCCTTTTTATTTTTACCTCTTGATTTGCCAAAAATTGCCAAAGGTCCAGCAGGAGGGTTAGTGTGTGAGAGTGAAGGTAAGCAGCAAATCCAAGCAGAGGCTTTGCAGACTGACTGGTGATTGTACGGAGCAAAGCAGAAAGGCAAAGCACCACTGCTGTGGCAGAAAGACCGAGGTCAGGAAAATGGGAGGAGAGCAGGTGGCTGGAGATCTGAGAAGAGACAGAGACAGAGACAGAGGTGGATTTTGAAGGAATAGGAGTGGGTTCTGCTCTGCCCCTCCAGGGATAGCTCTGACACAGGGTGGCAGAAGAACATATTAGTTGAGGGAGGCACAGTTGATACTGACTGTGCTGGAAATGCATCTCTTTTGCAAGAGGGGAGGCCCAGTAAAGGGACCCAGGAAACTTCTGTTGAGTAAGCCTCCCACCACCAAGCATACAGGTGCTTTTAACAAGTCCTCTGCCCCCTTCTTCACCCTCAGTCTGTGCTCCCCACAACGATTCCCAATCCATCTCATGCATCAGGGGGATCAGGGAATCATCCATCCCTCCCCCATCAGGCCCCCCCCCACCATCAAAAAAGCCCCATCAGCTGTTACTGTCATTCCTAGGCCTGTGATAATTTGGAGCATTTTACTGCAAGTTGAATTCTGTTTGGAAATACTTCGGACGTGGATTAGGGATGAAAATAAAACGATGAGACAATTACTCAGTTCAGGTGGAGAAGGCCATTGCAGCATATTTACTCACGGCTTACTCTTGGTGCTAAGCAGGCTGGAGGAGGACTCGCATCCCATGTATTTATCTTTTTAATCACTCTTTAAAACACACATGATTTATTACTTTCTTGATTTCACAAAGGCCCGAATAATCAATATGGCTTTAAGAATTCTCCAGGAATGACAGCACAGCAATTAACTAAAGTATGCGGAGAGAGCATTAACCCATTTCATTAATTAATGAGGTCACTTTTTCAAGTGTTTCATTGGGAAGTAGGCGGCAATTTGTTGTAATCCCTAGAGATGGGTTTATATTTTCCCTGAAAAACTATTTCAGACTCTCTGCCCCATGCTCAGAAGCAACTTGCTACATCAGACTGACATTGGCTTGTCCTTAGCACCGGCTTGGGAGTTTTCAGGGACACAGCTGAGCCAGGGCAGGAAGGCTTAATGATCTGCCATGGAGAAAGGGACCCATCCTCATGGCAACGGCTGAGAGCTGCAGCGAATCTGCAGAGGTAGGGAATTAAAAGCACAGAAGTGAGGCTGTTGTAATGGAGGACTCTTGGGCCTGAAGCAGAGTGCACCTGGGGGGTGGGCTGCATGTGGAACCTGAGGAGCAGCCCGGGCGAGGGAGAAGGTGTCACCAGGTGTCACCCCAGCCATCCGGTGTCACCCCATTGTTGTATAACCCCAAAGAGCAAGCTGCAGGCATGCTCATGGCGCACTGAGGCACCATGCTACATGGGAGCAGGACCACGAAGAGACTTGTTCTTTCATTCCCTTTCTTGTAATGGAGCCCAGGCTGTCCAGCCTATCCACATGCAAATGCATCCAGCTCCTCCCTGTCACCAGTATGTCCTACCCTCTGGCCAAGGGGTCTCTCCAACACCAGTTCACTTGATGGGACTTAGCTGAGGCCCAGGAGCATCCTCACTGGCTGCAGTGGACCCCGGAGGGCACGCATGTGATGACTGGGCAGCTGGAGGTCTGGGTAAATCTATCCACAGGACAGAACCTGCTGACTGAAGAAAAGATCAAAATCCCACAGGCACAGGCACGAGAAGATTTAATCCCTCTTCCCCCTTCCCTTCCTGGTGGGTGACAGTGCGGGGTGGTGGGTTTCAGGACAGCCTGGTGCCAGTTGTGTGCTTGCGGGATGCGGAGAGACTGGGGGGAAATGGATTTGGGGAGTGGCCTACTGAGGCTGGAGACAAGTCTGTTGAGCTTGGGCAGGACCTGGAATTCCTGTGAGCTGTGTGATCAGTGACTGGCCTAAATCAGGCAGAAACTCAGAGGTCTGAAAGATAATCTGTGCCTGAGATCTCTTGAAGGTCTCTGCAGCCCAGGAGGAACATTCTTGCTTAGAGCTGGGAGACCACAGTAAAAAAATAGAGACAGGTCTGGGCTACATTAACCGTGAGGCTGTCATAACTTCCTCCATCAAGCATGTGTCCAAACAGAGACCTGACTGGAGGAGCGGTGCTGACCTCACCCCCAGGGCGGTGCTGACCTCACCTGTGGGGCAGATACTTCCGCAGAAGTCGCTGACTCTGTTCAGGGAGACGGTGTTTCCCTTCCACTAGTGGAGGCTGCATTTGCTGTGTGGGGTTACAGTGGCACAGGTCCCCCACCATACACAGGCCAGTGGGGAGCAGACTTCCAGTCTTGTGAGTAAGCCCCATCTCTGTGCTGGGAGCCGCAGCCCTTTTATTCACAAACATTTGGGCTGTGTCTAGACTAGCCCCCAACTTTGAAGAGGGCATGGTAATTAGGGTGTCGGGAGATTACTGATGAAGTGCTGATCTGACCAGCACTCGCTTTTCTAGACAACACTCTGAGGAGTTAAGGGACTTGGAAGGCGCGTGGGCTGACCCGCGGCTACACACAAGCTGGCACTTCAACGTTTCACACTTGGTCCTGGATGAGTGTGACAGTTGCTGCATAAACAGAGTAAAAAGACAGTCTGGTCAAGGAGCAAACAGAATATGCTGGGACTTAGCTGCTTGTTTTCACCAGTCCCACAACACAAATAGCCAATAGTGCATTAGTATAGGGACAGATCTAGAAACAAAGCATAGATTAACATTCTGCACAAACGGTTTAGAACAACAAACTGTGGCTGTCCATGAATAATTCAGAGACCGCAACCAAGGCTAAGCAACATTTGATTGCATCTTGGGCCAGCAGAGTATTAAATAAAAATGGATGCAAGAATCTGTATGCAAATGAAAGCCTGGTGGTTGGTCCCTCATTGCTTGTGTTTTGTTGTCTGTTTTATGCTCAAGCAACCAGGCCACTGCTGGCTGCTCATGTGAATGTTCCCAGAGAGTGAATGTTTCACAAGCATTTGCTTGTTCACATACTCTTATGGGAGATGTATTATTCATCACTACGCTATTTTGCAAGTTTTTGGCCGTCCAGTTATGGAGCAAAAGCAATGCCACTGCGTACAGAGAGGCTCCCATAGGTAAAAGGAGCAGTCAGTGGACAAGAGGACAAGTGTAGCATTTAAACAGTTAACTGTTTTAACATGCCTCGCCAGAGTCACCTAGTAGGCGAGTATCAAAGCTGGGTGGAAAGTCAAGATCTCCAGACATACAGGCTACTCCTGGGGACTCTAGACCAGCAGTGCACAAAGTTGGGGGCAGGCCACCACAGGGGCAGTGTGAAATTTTGTAAGGGGACAGAGCGCAGCACGATTGGCTGCTGGGTCTCAGGCTCGTCCGTCTCATTACAAATGTTGAAATATGTTACCGCGTTTATGTCGGTGTACTCGCATTTGTATACCAATCAATACGTCTTTTACATTCTACAAACTTATTTCCTTACATGTGCTGAAAGGTTGGCTTTTTCATATGAATACAACTGAAATTTCCATCAGTTTGGCTTACATTACACAGGTTGGAGGCCCTGCTAATTGCAGGGATGAGAAGTAGAGACCAGTGTAAAAAGTTTGCATAGCCCTGATCTAGACCAGTGTTCTCTGTAAGCTGAGCGCTTGGGCAGCCACCCAGGAGACATTCAAATGTCACCCAGCTGATTGGCACAGCGCCCGCAGACACCCAGCAGCAGGCAGCATGTGTTTCTAGTGGTGGTGCTCATAACAAAATTTATTCTGCTCATGGATGGAAAAAATTAGAGGGAGCCCTGGTCTAGACCAGCGGTTCCCCACCTGTTCAGGACCACGGCACACTTCAATGGGAGAAACAATTCCACAGCACACCTCCCTTTTCCATCTGAATCGATTACTCATAAACATCACATTTACTTACCTTTACTATGGTTACGGTCTTAACGGAGGGGTTGGCAGCATCATAGTGCGCACAACCAGCTAAACAAGGATCAAATGCATTCGTGTTTCAGATCTGTCACAGAATACGCTGTCTTCCATGGTGAGCACAGAAGCTTTTTCAAAAGCTGCTGAGCCGCATGCTAGGGATGTTGAGTAAATGAGTAACCACTGAAAGCAGCTCCTCTCCCTGCCAGCCTGTTGGAGCCAGGACATGACATTTAAACTGTTGTCCCAGCTCCAGCAGGTTTCTACCCTCCTTCCCTCCCACTTGCCACAGCAGGGAGTGGGGGCGGGCTCCCCTCTAGCTCCTTCAGGCCAGGAAGAAGCATTTCAGCTCCCTCCCGGCGTGAACGCGGTCCCATGGGGTCAGCATTTTCCCTCACTGTGGTGCTGCAAAGAGCCACTGCATGGGGAAAGTGATGACATTTCATGGCACACTTGGGCTGTTTTTGTGGCACGCTGGTTGAAAATCACTGCTCCAGACCAAGTTCAATCTTTTGGCTTTCTTACCCCTCATTCAAAGGTCTACTAGTATAAGAAACCAATTAGAAGATTTCACAGATACCAACATCAGCTGATGACTCACAAAGAGAAAACAAAGTCGGCCAGCTCTGTTTGCAAAGGTTAGTCGCCAGTTCTGCCTGACTCCATGTGGCAGAATGGAAGAATCTTGATCAAATCAGGCTCTCAGGAGAAGTTCAGCAAGTGACAATAAAGATAGAGCAACATAAATGTCACCATCTTAAAAAAAGATGGTTGAAAAATTTCCAGTGGAACTGTTTTGCAATGGAAAATGGTGTTTTCCATTTATTGTTTGTTTGCTTTTAATGAAAAGTGTCCACTTTTCTTGGGAAATTTTGGTATTCTGTCAGGTAAAAAAGGAACACATGAAGTGAAAACTGACAAATTGTGACAACATTCCTTTAAATAGTCCGTGAACCCGTTAGCGGCATGCACTGTGTTGTCTGCAGTAGAAGCCTCTAAACACCTCTCAGAGCATCTGCATGCATACCCGGACCGGGCATGTTTTATGTATAGTTAATGAAGATGGTTATTTTGAACCCCGTTGTGGCGTGTCTTCACATAAAAATCTGTAGCTCAAGTGGGGCGGGTTCTTTACCTTGGGACTACTTGGCCCAGGGGAAGGTGCTTCACTGATGCTGATGTTCCAGCGAGTTACGCAGCGGGAGTGCAACACCGCAAGTCACAACAACTCAGTAGCAGCAGCTAAACTGTGGGTCTGCTAACCCTGGGCTGCCAGTCACTTGCGCTGTGTCACGCCAGCACTGCTCTGAAGGGTATTCAGTCTCACCGGAACTGAGCCAGCTCCTGCAATGACAAACTCAACAAGGTCCCAAACTTTGCTGGACCCTCCACACCACTGTATAAGCACAGTTAATAACATAGACATTTGTCTGCTGTGGCTAAGCAGTGGATTCAGCACACACGTGAATCAGCAGGATATGCCACTGCTGCTGGCCACCCATGGGGGCCCTGCCATCAGAAGCAATGCAGTGAGTACCTAGGAGTGGACATGGATTGTTATTCAATAGCCTTGTGTCTTGCTGAGCAAACACAGACACACAGAGGTCTCTGCAAAATGTTGTGCTCCCTGTCCTGGAAGGGAAGCTGTGCAAAGGGAAGGCTGTGCCCATCTTTACATGCTAGGTCTCACTATGTGGTTACCACGCTGTTGTTTGGCAGCTCAGCTCTGGCCAGAAATATTCCATTGCTGTGAAAAGTATCTTCAGACAAGAAACAGGCCTTTGTGGAGAATCACTTACAACCCGGATAATCTGCTGGCCCTACTACCTGTGCCAGGTTTCTGGGCATATCCAAAGATGAACTGCTCACTCACAGCTTTATTAATAACTTGCTCTAACTAACGGTTCTCAACAATTCCTCAACCATAGCTAGAGTCCAGAGAGCAGCTTCTACCATTCTTTCAGCCTCCCCTGGCTCAGTGCCTACTGCAGTGAGCTGGTCTGGAGCAGTCCCAATTAAGTATTGTATTAGCATTCACACCAGCTTGCCACGGAGCCAAGAACACTGTGTATTCTGAGCATCGCAGCACACAGCTAGCCCAGGCTCCAGCACCCCCTGCCCTCTCCCCTGGCAGCTTTATCTCACAGCAGAGAAGGGGAAAACTCACCTGGACTGTGGTCAGTAAGGGACAGGTGTGTCCCAGCGTAGGCTGACCTGGGTCAGCACTAGAACCTGACCGCTATTGGCAGTAATCACACACTCCCTGGAGAGGAACTGGCCTGTAAGCAATGCGCTTTCAGTTAGGCAGGTCCCAGACACGTTCTCCACTAAGATCTGCTCCCTACAGGTTTTGTTCCGATGTGCACGGATTAGGAGGAGCATTTTATTACTGAAAGACTTACAGTGAGAGAAGCCCAAGTGTGGACACAGGCACCCTGCTGCCTTATTCTAGGAACTTCCTGCACAGGAAAAAGCTATTCCCATGAAAGCACCTGTGTCCCACTCTAACCACATCCATGGCGGCAGTGTGCGGACCCACAGCGGAAGTTGCCGAGGTGTAATTAAGGCAGACCAACAGTTGGGTATAAATAAGACTGACGTGCGAGGCAGAAGAGAGGGCTGGGGCTAAGCTGAGCAGCAAGGGAAATATTTATGTAAATATTTTATGTATTAATATTCGTTCAGACTGACTCCTATGTCCCTGATCTTTATTGGTAACCACTGAGGATACATTTATATTGTACACATCCATTTGACTCAGTGCCTGGGTGATAAATCGTACCTATTAAAAGCGGAGTGGTTATAGGAGAACCAATCCATCTCCTCTGGGAAATTAGCTGTGTCAGGAAAGGCAACAATGAGAGAAGGGTGAGCAGCGAGCATGTAACTTCTCTCTGAAGGGAGGGCAACTCCTTCCATCATCAATCTGTGGTGCGGAACGCTTGTGAACACAAGAGACTGAGACGGGAAGAAACGAGAGCTGCCCTCTGTTCGGTTTCGGATCAGCTTGCAAGCAGGGAGGCTGGCTGCAGAGCAGGTCAGAAATTTTCCAAGGGAACTTTCTGCCACCTGAAAAGGCCATCTCATTGAACTCACAACTTTCTGCAGAAACGCATTAATTTCAAAAAAGGGTTTGCTCGGGAGAAACAAACAAGGCACCTTTCTGATGTTGCTGACAAATATTTAATTTTATTAAAACAAAAAGTCACTATTGCTGGGAAATTATTCCTCCCCGCAAATCATTTGTCAGGAAATTCTAAACGTGTTCTTTTTGTTCCAATTCAGAACAATTTCCTTCCGCTAGGGCTGGAATTTCAGGCAGAACAGAAATTCTGGGGCCTGCCCAGCTGTTGTTGAAAAACACACTTTGGGCTGCCCAGTTGCAAGGCCTCAGTCTGGCATGGGGCTGAGGATTTGTTGAACATCCACCACCTTCGGGCGGCAGGGGGTGTTGGAAGGGAGCCTCTGCTGGGCTCAGGTGAATGAGGAGGCAGACGGGTGGAAGTGCTTCACCCACTTCCCAATGAAATCAGTCCGGGCACTAGCACACTGGAAGGTGCTGCTGCAGGTCAGGGTTTGCTGAGCTGGGCGGTGTCCCTCTGGATGGGCCTGCGTCTTTCTCACCTGTTTTGCCTTCCACCTGCAGCGTAGGCTACTAACGCACAAATGTTTTCCCCTGCTAGCCCAGCAGAGGGCAGCAGCACAGCCACTGCCTCCTACAGCCGCAGTCATGACCCCGGCATGTCTGTGGCTTGGCATTGGCTAACCCAGCCTGTATATCGCCCCATCTCCGGCCCAACCCCCTGAATGTTAGTCGTCGTCTTCACCATCATCATCCTCGCCACCCTGGCCTCTCCCCAGGCACATGGTAGGATTACTGAGCAGGTGCTTCCACCCTTCCCCTTACCTGTGCAGGTTGGGCGTAAGAGCTCCCGAGCTTGTTAACATACGTCAGTGAGTTACTAGGGGGCCAGTCCTGTGCTTGAACCTCTGGTCATGCCCCAGCTCACAGCAGCTAACCCTGGCATCTCGTTGTTACCAGTCCACAGCCCCTACCCTGTGACAGATTCTTCTCTAGAGGGTCCTCAGGATGTGCTGCTTATGCTAGGGCTTTGCAGACCTTAGGCCTTGATTAGTTTAGTTAAGCTAATGCCTGACAGGCCTGGAGTCGTCGTGTTACTGCCTTACCTAGCACAGCGCCTCAGCTGCTCATGCCTCTAGACTGCACCTGTTTTCTTCCGGGGAACCCGGCCTGTTATCAGGGATGTCCCTGACTGCGTTAGAGTGGTCAGCTGACTCCTGATGGGACAAGGGTCATGAGTCTTCTTGTGTGGCAACCCTGCCATGCCTGGGCTTTGGACAGGGGGATCAAAGCCATCATGTTCCCCTTCAGCCTCTCCTGGGACAGTGCAGAGTGTCGGAGACACAGTCATGGACTCCTGGCCTTGCTGAAGCTGTTCCTGGCAGTCAGTGCAGCTGCTTCTGGGAAGAAGGAGGCTCTGATCCCTCCAGCCTTCCTGGGGTGAAGAGAGCCCTGCCACAACTCCTGGGGAAGAGGAGAGTGGGGCTGGCGGGAACATCCATTCAGCATCAGGATGGGTTGGTGAAATGGGCCCATTTCAATTTGGGGTATGCTTCTGCCGCCCAACAGACAGGTGAGCCAGGGCCGAACCCTGCAGTCTGGATGGGTGACAACTGCCAGCCTGCCCAGCCCAGGGGTTGGACCAGGGCCTCCAAAGATAAGAGTCCCAGCTACTGGTACAGCCTGAGTGAAGTCATGAAGCTGTGTGCTGTAGCATGGCCACAGGGCAGGAGCGCTGGATTCATAGGCTGTTGTCTACCACCCACTGATCAGCACCATGCGCACCTACCTGCTGGGGGGCTTGGCCCTGAGCATCCCGATCTGGGCTGCTGAATCTATCGTAAGAACAATGAGCTGTCCTGTGGCACCTTATAGATTAACAGATATATCAGCGTGTCAGCTTTCATGGGCAAAGACCCACGTTGTCGGATGCATCTTTGCCCCCCAAAAATGATGCTCCAATAAATCTATTAGTCTGTAAGGTGCCACAGGCTTCCTCTTGGCTTTTGCGGATACAGTAGCATGGCTCCCCTCTGCAACTTGAGCCTCTTGTGTGCACTGTCCAGGGATAAGCAGCACACAGCCTGCACTGTGCCCCTTTCTTACCCTGCTGTGGGACAGAGGGGCTGTTGCACCAGTCCTTTGCCCAGGCTTCCCACACCTATTGCGCACTGCCAAGCAGGACGAGCAGCTCTCCAGAATGGCACCAGTCCCACCAGCAGGGGGTGCCCAAAGCTGGGGCAGGATGAGCCCCTGCAGCAGGGCGCTGCCACACCTCATTTTCCCACGGGTAGGAGGCCTGCGGCAGGGCTGTGATCTGCAGTCTGCACCAGGCCACTGACAAGGGCAAAGAACTCTGAGCCTGCTCGCACTCTGCTGTATTTCATTTACACACATACCAGCTCCACTCTACAGGCTCCTTACTGCATGGTTAATTGTTGTGGCAGCTGCTGCCTTCTGAATTCCAATGAGGGAAGCTGCACATAGATGGGATATGCTGCCAGCCCCTCCTGCATGGTCCTCCGTGCTCCAGCTGGCTTTGGAAGACAGCTCGGACCATGGCGTGGCCCTGTCCACGCTGCTGCCCAAGGTGCATTGGGCTCAGCAGGGAGCACCTGGGAATTAGGCTTTAAAACAGGCTTCAAACCCAAGGCTGTGGCACCAGCGCAGAGTGAAAGAAGCCACTCCCAGCCTTCCCAATGGATACACACACAACCCTCCCCAGACAGATCCAAGCTGCAGCCTCCTTCCTCTTGTCTGGGTCTCTCAAGCAGGCTGCAAAGCAGCCCTCAGGGCTGCTGCTGTCCAGAAGCCATTTGGATGCCCCCAGGCTGGGATTCAGTGGGCTGAGCTGGCCGGGAAACCCCAGGAATGAGCAGGAGTGGAGCTGGTGCTGAGAAGACGCCAGCATCGGTGGCTGGAGAACATTGCACTTCTCTGTTTCCCAGGCACCTCGCTGTCTCTGCTCATGGCAGACCCTCGCCCAGAGTGCCGAGTGAATGCAGACACCCATGGGAGCGCTTTGTGGCTGGGTTGTGCCAAGGAAGGGCAGGTGATCTGCTGACTTCAGCGGTCGGTCAGGGTGTGGGGCATTGCAGTACACCCCTGACCACGTCCTCTCCCACAAGCCTAGGGGCATGGCTGCAGGCTGCAATGGAGTGGCAAACACACTGCCCACCCCCAAGGGCAATAACTTCCCTGAGACTCTCCTTGGCCATCAGTCTCTGGCAGTGGCAGCCTAAACAGAAGCAAAAGCCACCTTCCCGAGGGTCTGCATTCCGCTACTGCAGGATCAAGGGATACCCTGTTGAGCCCTGGGAAACCCAGGGTAGCCCATGCACATGTGACTCTGGCTCCTGTACCAGCTATGGAGTGACTACAGGGCTTGCTTTATGGATACCAGGGATGTGGGCCCTTTCAAATCCTTTACTGCACTGCCCCTACAGTTGTTGTATGCTTAGTTAAGGTGTGATACAAACATCGTCCCCTAGTGGCTGAACTACAGTTTGTCATTCTCTGACAGTTCCTCAAGTTTTATATTCCTGCCCACTTAACAAAATTTATAACACACACGATGGTGCTGTCTATAAAGTTCAGTGTGGTTCAATCCACACAGCATCTCTCAATCATGCTGGTTTTCTAATTATGCGATACAAATGCATAACAGCTTGATCATCTGGCTGTCCATTATTTGAAATGACTGGCTGTGGGCAGGATCTTTGAATTTGCATCTTTGTGTTCTACATTCACCATCTGCTGAGCTTCCTCTGTGAACTGCCCTTTCTGACGAACAAATGGTGGATGTCCATGGGCTCTGCTGAACTCTAGAGTGTTGGTTTCAGTTACATATCATCAGGGGATAAATTTTTTTTCTTTGTATTCATCCAGCTTGACACAAACACAGTCACAAGGTCCTGGATCTGGTTGTTCTGAGTTTCTCTTAAGTAAGACTGTTAAGTGCCTTTTTTGGTCTGCTTTGGTGACTCTCTTCATGTCTGGCCACTTCGGAAATAGATTCTTTTCCAAAGCTGGAACTGTAATTTTGAGTTGTCTTCCCATCAGCTATGTAGAATCACAGAGCCAGATCCATATTGACAGCTGCTATTGGTGTGAATCTGTTGTAAATAAAGTATTTGCATGTGAACATTGCAGAACTAACAGACAAAGACAGTGCAAAGAACCTTTCTTAGAAACACATCTACCAGGCAGACCTCAGAAGAGACTAGCTGCAGATTTAAGCAGTTCAGCAGACATGACTAGCTGATCACTGTGGAATATTTTTCCAGATACACAGAAATAATGTATTTGAAAGGCGTAGTATGTTTCAGTGCTACTTAGAGCCTGCTGTCCACATTTGGTCTCTTCAGCATTCCAGAACAGCTAGTGACAGATAACAAACCGCTCTTCACTGCAGCAGAAATTTGTTATTCTGAACGAAGTATGATTTTGATCATCTTACTAGAAGCCCATGTTAGCCACAAGAGAATGGAGAGTCTGAGAAAGTTGTGTAGACAGCCAAGAAAATCCCACAGTTGCAAGATCTATACCTTGCTCTTCTGAGTTACAGATAAACACCAATAACTAATGGATACAGGCCAGCACAACTCTGATGGGAAGAAAATTGAAAACTACTGCTTCAAATTTGGAAAGAACCTATCTCCAAAGTGGCCAGACACAAAGGGAGCAGCCAATTGGATAAAAGGCAACCAAAACTTACAAATACTTCCACAAAAATGGCAGGCAGAGAACTGCACTCATGGCAGGACCCAGCACCATCTAGACTGTCCTGGACAGTTGTTTGTCTAACCTGCTCTTAAATATCTCCAATGACGGAGACTCCACAACCTCCCTAGGTAATTTATACTAGTGTTTGACTGCCATGACAGGGGCAGAATCAGCACCTTGGGCAGCTCGGTATGGAGCACTGATCGAAGAGCAGACTGAAGCCCAGGGTCAGCTACAGGAGACAGGGCATGACTGGTTGGAAGAGTTGCAGAGCCCTGGATAGGGTGTCTCGGGGATTTGAGAGAAAGCCCTGGGGTGGGGGGTGGCAAGGATGCTGTGGCCCAGGGAAGGAGGACAGCAGTGAAAACTCAAGAATTAAGCCTTAGCAGATAACTGCTATTGGGAGGGTCCCGGGGCTTGGGACATGGAGGCAGCCTGGGTCCTTCCCACTCTCAAGTAGCTACTAGAGGGGGAGAAGGTTGCCTTAGCCTAGACAATCAAGATGAGGGGTCACATCTGGGACACCATCTGGTGCTGGAGACAGGAAAAGGAGTTGGAGAGATCAGAGATGTGCCCCTGGTCAGAAAGGGGTGCTTCCAGAAGGTGAGAGCTACCTAGTGCAGGAACGTTGGGTCAGAGACAGACAGCGGGGATTTCTGAACATAGGTGTGAGTTGTATCCTTCAGGGGAGGATGGTCTTGGGGCCAGGACATGGAGATGGGACTAAAGAAATGTGGGTTCAGTTCCAAGCTCCCATCAGTTTGACCTTGGGCAAGTTCTCTCCAGATCCCGTGATTGGCACTATTCACCTACCCTCACAGGCTCCTGTATCTCATCTTTGCCCACGTGCCATTTGCTAAAAGCCTGGGTGCAATAGACATTGGGATCAGAATCACATTAATAAAGATTGCTCTAGATGTGAAGACATCAGTTAAGCTCTTGAAAATTAAGAAGAAATATCAAATACTAAATTAATTGCATTTTGTCCAAGCAATGTATCTGTGTGATAGTAGGTTAATTATCCCTCATTGAATCAAACTAAAATCAGTCTCCCTCTTCTTCTATAATTTCAAATTCACGACGGTATGGGTGATCTTTATTTCACCTAAGTTTCCCTTCTTCTGAACCTGGCTATGGATGCTCAAGCCAAAGCTGATTCAGTGACTGTCAGCTTGTTAGTCCCTTTAATTACTCATATTTTAGTAGTGCCTTGTGCCCCTTCCTCAAATGGGGACCTCATTGTGCAAGGTGCAGTACAAGCAAACAGAAAGAGATAAAGGAAGGGTTTATTATTCCCATTTTACAGATGTGGGCTGAGGCCCAGATAGAAGAAATTCCTTGTCAAGATCACTCAGGACACCAGTGGCAGAGCTGCTAATTGAACTCAGAGCTTCTGAGTCCCTGGCCACATCCCATCACCACAACCTTCTCAAATGTAGATCACACTGTCCAAGTACCATTTCCAGCTGAGATGATTGCCAAACCCCTTGCTGCCTTTTCATGTATGTCAAAGCTGTTCATTTCTCTGCCAGCAAGGCAGGGAGTCTCTGCTAATCAGCACTCTATAAGTCATCTGTTAGTAATTACATTACTTATTGCAATATGAAAACAGAATAATAATGGTGATCTCCACAAGAATTAGCCCAGCCAGACTGGAGTTGTTAATTTCACTGTGCTCTGTTTATTTTTGGCAGGGCTGGATGTTGGAGTGTTTTCACTGTAATATTTTCCTCCCATCTAAGCTCAGCTGATAAACACGGGATGATTTGCTCCTGTTGAACTATTGTCTCAAGGTCAGCACCTTGCCACGGGGAGTGTAATAATGCAGGGCCTCAGGTCACGGAGGAATAAGATCACCTTGCCCTCCTTATAACTGATTATTGTTCCATTTTCTCTGGAATGCATCTACCTTCTGCACTGTCGCTGAGCTGTTTCAGCATGATCAGTCCTGAAAGGAGCATTACAAACCTCAGTATTAGTGGCACCTAGCACTGACTTTAGAACTAGGTGGGAATTTGTTCTCAAGAGGAGCTGCAAAGATTTGATTACTCTTTAAAACCACATTGGTGAGATTTCCAGAGGGAATAAAGCTCAAAGCTGCAGTGTGAGTAGGGAGAATAAGTAGCAACCTACTGTGGAGGTGCCCAGAAGCAACCTCTAGAGGTGAGGGAATCTCAACTCCTGCCTAGCTCCCCCGGCCATTTCTCACATTATTCCCTGAAACAAATTCTCCTGGGGCAGAAACTTTTCCTGCACACCCAGCGCATGAGGAAAAATGTGGGTGGGAAGTTTTAGCAACATTGGCCGAACTTGTGAATTATGTGAGTGTAGGACTAAAACTGCACATATCCCTGGACGGAATGAGGTCTTACTTCTTTGCCCATTGGGAATGTTGCTGTTAACACCAGGTAGAAGCTAGACCTGGTCGTGCAGCATATTTTAATTCTTGACAAACTTTAAGGTAGTTTTTTTTCAGGGTTGGGCAGTTGTGTTGCCAGCTCTCACAATTTTATCACACTTCATAGATTCCAAGGCCAAAAAGGACAATTGTGATCATCTCCTCTGGCCAAACGTAAGAAAGTATCATAGCTGTCAAATTTGTGGTGTTTGCCAAACTGTTGTTTAGAAGTGATCTTGTCACCGGGTGAGCCCTGCCTCAGGCACCCTCCCGTGGCATGCCTTGGCATGAAGCCCACCCCTGCCTCATTTTTCCTCTTTCTATGGCTGATATTAAGGATAGAGTCTCTGGCAAAGCCAAATTCAACCATACCAAGCGCTCATGTTTAAATGCTTGTGTTCATACCAATGTACCCTTATGTTATAAAAATTTTCTTCCCCAACCCCTCAAAGTAAAGTCAGGTTGCTGTGCCACAGCTCCTCAGTCCTGTTCAAGGCCCATCAGTCCCAGGTTTCTGACCTGAAAGTCATCAGTCAGCCACTCTCTGCTCTGGTCCCTTTGTGCTGTTCTAGCCCCCACCCCCCCAGCCTCCATTGCCCGAAGATGCAAAACAAAAGGCTTGGTTCCATTGTTTTGACTGTCTGAGGTGTTGAACCTTTCAGAAATTTTCCCTTAAGGACAACCTAAAAATGTATGCACTACGTTTCATAGTTACTCATGAACTGAAAATGCCATCCTTTTCCCCTTCTCTCCTAGCACACTACAAGGGGTCCTGCCCTGTCCTACATCCCAGCACAAGCTAGCCCCACTCTTACGAGTCTGACTTCAACCAAGGTGTTAATCACACAGGAATTCGTAACTCTGAACCATTTTCTTTGCTTATTCTCCCTTCTGATTCTCTTCACGGCAAACAACAAACTTGTTACTTAGTCAAGCTGCTGCGTCCAAGGAATTACAAACTTTGTAACAACAGGGAGGAAGTCGTGCTAGTCTATATACCTTCAAAACAAAAAAGCAGTCAAGTGGCACTTTAAAGACTTTATTTTGTTAGTCTTTAAAGTGCTACTTGACTGCTTTTTTGTTTCGTAACAACAGTAATTTACCCTATGAATCAAAAGGACCCCTCCGCTGCAGAGGTGCATGGTTTGCAGAAGCAGCAGTGTAGAGAGCAGAATGATTTCACCAGATCTGCACTGTGAACAGCTTTGATTTACGGTCCTCCGTCCCCCTGCTGGGATTCCAGCTGTTCCTGTCTGAGGTGTTACCAGCCGTCAGGATGCTGTGTGACCTATGCCAGAATAGTCCAGACTTGAAATCCTGGCTCTGGCACTGCTTCCAGCTCTCAAGAGTCTTTGTGATGTTTGCTGCATGTTTTAAAGCTGTACTGGGTAGGAGGGTCCCTCACTCTGCAGTCTGATTTTCCCAGGGCCTCTAAAAGAGCAGCAGCACTTCATCGTCAACGCCGCAAGGGCCAGGTGGGTGCAAGGTCCTGCCCTGTGTTCACCGTCAAGCCCGGAATTGAGAGTGATGGGATTTTTTTTTTCTAAATAAAAAAGGCCCAACATTTTATCCCAGCAGCTACCGCAGAATCAATGAGACACGCATCAGCCCAAACCAAGTCTGTGCCTCTGCCTGATAAACAGGGAGCTCACATTCTCCTTCCAGCGACACCTCTTAGCTACACCAACACAAAATTGATTTCCCTTGAAAAGAAGCGGCCATAGTAAGGAAACATCTGGGTTATAAATCATGCTGTTGGCGAAGTAACAGAGAGTCATTAAGCCTTTCCATTGACTAGCGCCGATGATAACCTTGTTGGTATCACAAAGCAAATATGAAACAGACTGGAGGCGTTTGACAGAGCTTCGGATGACACAGCCGAGCACTGGAAGAATGCGCCTGGGTTGCAGAAAGAGGAATGTTTTAGGGCTGTGGCCGATTTTCCCATGATGACTATTCCTCATCCTTGCTCCCAATCAGATTTTAGATTTGGGATTCAAGAATCAGGTCACATTCCCCCTTCTTTTTCTCTCAATTCCACTCTAATGAGCAGCAGGATGAGCCTATTTTGCAAACTTGGATAATGGCTCCAGTTTTATATTCCTCAGCAATTTCTCCCTATTTTCTGTATTGCAATATTCATTACAGAGAAGGCAGAGTGCTGCACAAAGCAAAAACCTGAGCTAAGTTTGTAAATACATGCTAGGGAAGCCTGGCTCTGAAGCCTTTCCTGGCTGTTCCCACCTGCTGGGATCTGCAGCTCTAGCCTCTGGGCCTGGTTGCAAGAAATCAGACTTTAGCTCCCTGTTTATGGAGATTAAAAAGCCAGCGCTTATAGCAGAGGATAGTACAAAGAAGCTTTGGATCCAAGTCCCACAAATGAGTAGGGGCTGTAATGAAAGTGAAGTGGTAATTGCTCTTGACAAGAATTAAAAATATTATTTTTATAAAAGACCTAAAGCAGAGCATTATTTCCACTGACGTGCTCACTGTCAGTCCAGACGACACTATGTGTTAAAAGTAGATGGGGCAAATTTTTATTTGTTTATCATTCTGATGGAAAATATCTGTGCTTACTGTTAAGCATTTTTGGTATGGGTACTAATTTAAATGTTCACCGATGCACAAAATTGTGGGCTTTAAAGCCTATCTTATTTTTATTATTTGATTTTCCCCAGTTCTGGGAAAGGAAGGGGAGTGTTGGACACTAGGGGGAGATGGACAACAATTATTTACAAACATCAGAAGTTGAGCTTCAGAAAGTTAAATGAGAGAGACAAGGCAGGTAAGGTCATATCTTTGATTGGACCACCTCCTGTTGGGGGAAGAGATGAGCTTTTGAGTTATATGCCTGTCTTCTCTATAGCTTGTCCACTTTCAATAAAAGATTTCGCTTCACCCACACTGTCTCTCTAAAATCCTGAGAAAAAGCCAACTGTCAACATCACATATCAATGTATACAAAGTCAGTGTCCTGTGATCCAACTGTCTAGTTTCCCAACCTGCATTTTTTCTTATTTTGCCTATCTGTAAATGTTCGTGCTTACCAATGGCAACGTTTGTTCATCACTTTGGGTATATGGTGAAATCAATGTTTATTGACATTGGGTATGGCTGCACTTGGCAATAAAGTCGAATTTGTTAAAGTTGATGTTTTTACCACTAGATCTCATACGGTCGAGGTTGAGTGTCCTGACCAGCTTAGAAATTCAATTTAGTGTGTCCCCACATGGTTGCCTGAATCTGACTGTGGTAGCAGTGCATTGTGGGCACCTATCCCGCAGTTTCTGCAGCCCCCTTGTATTTTGGGACTTTGTGCCGGTGTCTTATGGGGAAAAAAAATTCCCCACAAGTGGTCCTGGGTTTCTGATGTCATCATCCTAGAATGCATTCTCCTCACCTCCCCTTTGCGGCTGGAAATAAACCCCCAGCATTTTCTCACGGTTTTCATCCTAACTGCCAGCTGCCATTACAGGCACTAACACAGATCCCAATATGCTTCAAAGTTTGATGCAATGTTTGTGCTCAGTTCCCACACTGTGATGCAGTATCTTCTGAACATAATGCCCATGCAGAATGGACCCATTGTTTCCGGGGCACTGACGGACATGAATCTCTGAAGGGAAGAACCGCGAAGCTTCTGGCAGCGCTGGAATCACTGTACAGTGTGGAGAGCAGGTTCTGGAGCTGCGAAACCAGCACAGTCTGATGAGATCACATCAGTTCACAGTCCTGGGGTGACCGGCGTTGGTGTGAAGCTGCCACACACATAAAGCCATTTTCAAGGAACTTTATGAACGTCTGTTCCCTACCTGAAATGCAGTAATACAAGAATGAGACCTGCTTTGACAGTCAAAGCACATGACAATTGCTGTTTGGAAGGCTGCAATTCCAGACAGCTACCAGTCAGTGGGAAATTAATTTGGAATGGCCAAATCTATGGGGGGGAGGCTGTTGTCATCCAGGTAGCCAAGGCCATCAACATGCCTCTCTTGCGGAAGGCAGTGACTCTGGGGAGTGTGCAGGAGATAGTGGATGGATTTGTTGCTGTGGGGTTCCCTAACTGCCGTGGGGCCATAGATGGAATGCACATGCCCAGCTGGCTTGATCCTGCATCCCATATGTGCCAAAAACTAACAGAACAGCTTCCCCTGCTGCCCCCCCATGCTGTACCTTTTTGGTGGAAAGTCAGTGCTTCCTGTGCCATGCAGCCAGCTTTCGTGCAGTTTTAAAACACCAGCTGGGATTTCCAAGGGAGCCAAAAGGGAATTAGACTCCTAAATACCATTGCAAAACCAATGGGATTTGGGCACCTTTGAAATTCCTAGGCTAAAAGTTTTGAAATCTCCACTTGTTGTAGCTCAATCAGCCCTGGGCAAGGCTGGAGGAGATTTGGTTACAGGCCACTGATGTGAGAGAAGGTTCTGTATATGGCAGAGAAGTTAAAGTGAATGGGGAATGGGACTCCTCCCCCATTTGGTTCATTTTTACTGGATAAATCAAAACTGTTTGGTGCCAGCAAAACCATTCCTGAGCGTCCCAGCTGGCGCCGGCATCGGGAGCTACACTGGGTGCCTCTGAGAGCTTGCCAAGGTGGCGGGTATGGTGCTATAGCACCAGCTACATGGAAGGCTGCTGCTTTGTTTCCACCAGAGGTGTGTTCTAGAGGCCAGGCTGGGCCCTCGGAAAAGGTGGCAGTGCCCCCACAAAGGGTTAAAGTAGCAGCAGTCTTCCAAGTATTTCTCCTCTGAGCCTGGGCCTTGGGCTTAAAACCCCAAATTTAACCACTCTTTGCCATTGGCTCCAGCTCTGATCTCAGCAGGCCCATCTAGTTCAGCGCAGGGCAGTTGAAGTGGCCTTTGGGTTTCAAGCCCAGTGCAGGGGCACAGGTGGAGCTAAACCACTGTTAATAACTCCGCAATTTCACATTTGAGTTCTTTCAGAACCCTTGGGTGAATACCGTCTGGTCCTGGAGACTTGTTACAAGAAGACCTGGGGGAATAAGGGTTGTGTCAGAGCCGATCTACACAAACGAGGCATGAAACACAGGCTTGGCCCAGCAAATTCGTGAGACGCACAATCAGAGGGACACACAGGGGCAGGGCCTCCCTTATATTTAATGAGGCTCTATGTACCTGATGACGCTGTGCCTCCTCCCCTGCATGGCTTCTGCTGGGGGTGTGGGACTTCCCTCCTCACCAGGCCCCCTGCATAGCTTCTGCCTCGGGCTCAGAGTTTCCCCTGTCCCCATCTCGCTCTCCTGAAGCTTCTGCCAGGGGCCTGGGGCTTCCTCTCCCCTCCCCTCTGCAGCTTCTGCAGCCACAGAGGCAGGAGGGCTTCTTCCTGCCATGTTGGGGACAAGCAGGAGCATGTGGAAGGGGTAGAGAGAAGCAGGACAGAGTGGCTGGAGTAGCAGGGAGAGGAACCAGGCAGGCTGCTGCACAGCAGCAGCTGCAGCAGCAGCAGAGGTAACAGGACCATACTTAGGTATGCAAGCACGTGCCTTGGAAATCTGGTGCCCAAAATTTTTCAGGGGCCCTGTGCAGCTGCATATTTTGCATACGCCTATGGATGGCCCTGCATGTAAGTCCTCAATCCATGCACAATAGCTTTTTCCATGGGCAGGTCTCTTGGTGTAGACACAACCTCCCGTGCTAAATGTGAAATGCATTTATTACTGAAGCACCTAGCGGCCCCTGTCATGCACCCCACCCCCTTGCACTTGGCACTGTACCAGCTCACAACAAAAGGAGCCCCCAAAGAGCTGACAAAGTCTAAGTCCTGTCCATCATTAATGCCCCAGCTTTTCTGTGTAGCTGCCTAATCCCATAGATAATGCATTGTAATAACGTTGCTTCAGCCTCTTAAGCCGAAACTAATTCTGCATGTTTCCTGTAAAAGGGCTCAAACTGTGGGGCTCTACACAGGTAAAGCACAGCTCTGGTGCGCTTATTGTAAGGCGCTGGGTGCTCAGTGGGCAGAAATGAGCTTTGGAGCTTTGAAGCTTTAAGGGTGGGCACAGACACGAGCTGAGATTCTTACTCAACTGTATGTCAGTCATTTCAAATGCAAGGGGAACCCTCCCCTCGGGATTTAATCATAGACAAACCACCAAAGAATAGCCATTAATTTTTTCTAGGCTCACAACATCAATTTTCCACTAATAAAAAAAGTACTAATAAGGCTCCCTGTGACCTTTATATGCTCTGTGATAGTCCTGGGAATTACATTTGCCTTGCTCTTGTGACAGGATGTGTAATCCCATCAACAGGCAAAATGTCATCCTCTCGAAACATTCCCAGCCAGCAGTTGTCATTAACTGTATCCTGTTGTTTGCTGGGCAGGACTTAATGCACCAATACAATCAGCATGGGTAGGAGTTAAGTGGTATTTTTAGTGCTCTGTCAATGAACCTGTTGGGCATGTAGGTTAAAATTTGCTTGTGAGTTACGCCGGCCTACACCTGCTCTGGGTTAGATCCCAGGGCAGTGCAGCTGGAGCCAAAATAAGCCTCACAAACACCAGTTTAGTAGCCTGGCTGGTCATTCCCATTCAGCTGGTTGAATTTCTTTACTCTATTTCCCTGATGCCTCAGGGATGTGGCTCACACTGCAAATCCGGGAGTTTTGTGTACAAGGAATAAAAGCACAGCCCAAATTACTAGGTTACCTCGCATTTTCTGTCACTCCAAAACTGCCATTTGGGGAGATATTTTGATGGACTTAATGGGGAACATGACATGTAATTGGAAAGTATTTTTCTCTCCCTCTTTCTGCCTTCCCTAGGAAGGTTCAAAAGCAGGAAGCTGCCTGCAAGGCTGTATTTCGCTAGATGGAGATCTTTAGTTGTCGGCCAGCTCTGGTCTCTTGTTTTTCAGTGTGTGCAACTGAGATTTGCTTAGGAACTCCACTGATAAATTTTCAGATGCTGTCTCAGATCTTTAATTTTCCTCTGGGATATATGGTTCTTTTTGCTGGGAACATATGGGCTGACAGGAAATAGTTCTTTGTGTGGTTGCCACTTTTAGAACATTCTGTGTCTGATTCTTATCATTTATTGAAAGCTGAGAGTGACAACACTCACAAGAACAGTTGTCTAACAAACTGAAGGAACCTAAACTGAGAGTATAAACAAGGCAAATGAATACTCCTCTGCTACCAAGCAAGAGGGGCAGGTTCGGACCTTGCAAGGCACCTTTACGGTAGAGTTACCCACACTTGCAATATCATATGCGGGACTAGAAACTATTTCAAACTGAGGTGCTCCACAACTCCAGTGGGTCATCCTGAAAATGATGTTAATTACTGGACCCTTAACTTGCGGGGAGCAGGACTGGGGTAATAAAGATGGGTGAAGAATAACTGGCAAAATTAAATATCGCATCACTCATAAATTATAAGAGTCTATTACAAATGAGATCCCTTTGAGAGAAGGTCAACGTCTCACAACAATAACTCCACTGGAGCCAGGAACTAAGCAACAGGAGAGATGTTGTAGGTGGAAGCAAAATATTCCTTGGGCCGCAACTTGAGCTCAGAGTTTTAGATGCTGTAAAACCTGACGCTAAAACTGCTTTGTAAAACAAAATGTCTGTCTTTGGACAAAAGGGTGAATTATTGGACATCTATTGCTAGGAGAAGACCAGTTTGTTCTGTAGCTCGGTGTCCTGTTCTGGCCTTCTCCTAGTGAAGCTGTTTGGGAAATAAGTTTTACACTCTGTCGCTGACCTCTCAGTCCTCGTCCTCAAAGGCAAGCTGCACAGCACCTTCCAAAGACGAGGCTGGGAAGCTCAGTTGCAGCACAGCTGAACACTACACACACTTGCACTGAATAGAGGTGCTGGCATGATGGCTCATTACAATGACTTGTTTCACATCTACTGCTCACTAACCTTCCTTGCCCTACCTCTGCACTTTAAGTGGTCTTGACAGCCTGTTTGAAAAACGCTTTAGGATTGACAATCTCTCCCACTTTGTAATTAGCTGTGACATGCCGGTCCCTTCTCCAGCCATGAAGAGGAGCTTGGTGAAGCTCAAAAGTGTGTTCCTTGCTCTGACACAAGTTGGTACAAAAAGAAAAGACACTTCACCCAGTTTGTCTCACTAATGAAAACGTTTTTGGTTTTGTCAAAAAATTCCTTCTATGTTTTTGGGTTTTCATTGGAAAGCCAAAAATGTTCAGTCAAAGCATAATTTTGGTTAATACATTTTAGGTTTTGACTGCCAAAAACAATTTTTTAAACAAGGTCTCTCAGGTTTTGATTGGTAAAAACACAACAACAGGAGCTTCTTTTCTTTTTTCAATGAAAGCTCCCCCCCCCACTGTTTGTCCTGAAGAAATTTCCATCTTTGCCATTTTTTTTTTTTTGTGGAAGGAGCATGACAACCAGCAGTAGTCAAGTGACCCGAATTTTGAGGTTTCTGTCTTGTTGCCACACGTCAAAGCCACCACACAAGGAGTAGACTATTTTTTCTGATTAGAAATAGCCGCAGCGCCATATATTGGAAGCAATGTACCGCAGCATAGGTGTAAGGGCTGTTGCAGGTTATGGATAAAGCTGCGCAGGGACTGGGACAGCCAGGCTGCTGAGGCAGTACCATGTGTTGGGGGGAGGAACTGGAACTGCTGCATGTTAAGAAATGCAGAGAATAGTGCACATTTGTTAGCGTGAGAGCCATTTTTGAAAGGCTGCATTGCTGTTATTTCTCTGCCAAGAGCTGTTGCAACCAGCACGTTTGCTTTCTGACTTAATCTCTCAACCAAGGGTTGAGTCGTGTTCCAATTTGCTTCCTCGGAAGCGGCCATGTGTGTTTGGGTTCAGGTTCCTGAAAGGGGAGATTGACAAAGAGCTGTTTGAGAACGTCTGCCTCTGGACTTCTGTGTTCAGTATGAACAAACCAGTCACACTAAGAAATTATTCTGCTTCTATGCCGTTGGTTTCTCCTCCAAAGGGAAACCATCCTGCGTGGCTCTTCTGTCTGTAGCCTCTTGGCAGAGAGCCAACTAGCTGCTCTTCCCAGGTGATATTCCTATCTATTCAAAGGAATAATAGAAATTAGTAACATTCTCTGAAATGCATGACTCAAGTCCAGAATGGGTGAAACCGACCCTTCTGATAACTGGCTTTTCAGTGCTGACTGGGCCAGCAATAGCCAGCTGCCTGATTCTTGACTGTTTATGTTAGAATACAGGAAGAAAACAGCTTCTGAAGCTATAAAGGGGTTTAGACTCTCTGGTTTGCCTAAAACAAATTAATTGCTGCTTCGAGGGATCTTCTTCCTCTGCTCATCACAGAGTTGCAAACCCTGAGTGGGACAAACCCGAGGCAGCTGGTAGCAGGCATTCATTTCCTCCTAGCCCACAGTGAGCCAGGGAGAACTTCTGATGGAGAATATAGACACACACCGCCACAGAGAGTGAGCCACTCGCAACGGTTATTTATTACCGCTCATTCGTAAGAGTAGGTGGAAGATGTTGGGGGGTTTTCTGCAAAATGAATTGGACGATGCCTGTGTGGGACTTCTTTTAAAGTGGGGAGACTTGCGCAATAGTCGCTACACTGTCCTTGATAGGACATTGCGACAAAAGGAAATCCCCTGTCAGCGGCAGCCTTCATCCACCTTCACAGCTGTTAGAACATTACACAGCAGCTTGGCCTCCACTGTGCAGTTAGCCTCCATCTGCTTCGCCCTTGAGTACTTCTTGGGTCACACTTTGCTGGGAGCCTCCCCCTTCACCATTCTGGCATGGGAGACCCTAAGGGAGTACATGACCCCCTCCTGGCAGCATTGTTCTCAGGATCACTGAAACACACAGGGTAGGAATCTATGGAAAGGTGTAAGGGTAGAATCACCTTCACATCTACCTGCGACCCTGAAACTGCTTTGAAAAGTGGCATTCACCTGAGTAGACCAAGAGATGTGGGAGGTGCTGCTGCTTAATCCTGTTAGCTCTGCTACTGGAGAGATGCTTGGAATCTATTCTTCCATCTCGTCATCACCAATTAATTGCTAATGATGAGTTCCAGAGAGTTACACCTGTGCAAGCCCGGGGAGGTTAATTGGTTCACAGAGGTGTCATTCAGAGCCCAATTTGGTTTGTAGAATGCATTGCCAAGAAGGAGGGAGCCCAGCTTGACGCTCAGATCCCAGGCTGAGTCTGCTGGCCTGACAGCAGGGAAAATGTCCTTTCATTTGCAATTGAACAGATTTGGTACAGAAACTGGGAGAAAATGAACCCCCTGTGGCAAGAGGATAAAATCACTTTTGTGAGTGGAACTGCCCTTTAACTAGAAAATAAATGCAAAATTAAAAATCCAGAGGTGGCGAAAGAATCTTGTCAGTATTTTTACAGGGAGAAAATTCTGGCTGTTTAATTTATCAGGGAAAGGAGGCACGAGAAGCCACGGCCATGAGCGGCAGTGGGCAGTGCGGATCCCATTTTTCAAATGCAGATACTCTGCCCCTGCTGGCCTGGCCCTGATCCCATCGATGTGGCTCCACATGAGTGGTACAGGAGAGGTCATGCGGTGTAGAGGATGCACCTTCCATGTAGCCTCATGCAGAACACCATGTTGTTTCTATATAAAACAGTGCCCTCAGTGAGGTGTGGCATCGCATGGGCAGGGTGTATGAAGTCATGCTGTGTGGAGAACACCACTTGAGGACAAATTGGCACCCTTTACACAGCAAAAGTGCCAGGGTGCTCTTCTGGCACCATCTGGCTGCGTTACTGCACAAGCTCAAAGTAAAGCCAGGCAACTTCCAGTTAGAAGTAAGGCACAAATTTCCGACACTGAGGGTCACTAACAACTGGAACAGCTTCTGAGGGGAAGTGGTGGGCTCTTCACCTCCCGACAGCTGCAGACCAAGACAGGAGGCCATTCTGGAAGAGATAGTTTAGTCAAACATAAATGATACATGGATAATAGAAACCCTTCGGGCTGTGTAGTGGAGGAGGTCAACTAGATGACCTAATGACTCTTTCCTGCCCTCAACTCTGTGACTCTCTCCCTGTCCACTTCAGTGACTGGGAACTCTTCTGGCCCTGACAGGTTCCCCTGAAGACATAGGTCTCTCTCTGCTGCTGGAGCTCATGGAATCTTGGTTCCAGCTGACCACCGGAGGGAGTAGCTTCCGGAGCTGCTGCCACAGGCACTGGTGTGGAAGCATTTAAATTTGAGAACCAACAGGCAATATTCGGCAGACAATAACCCCAGCAATGGGGTGTAGGCAGAGAGCTCATTGCTTAGATACGGAGGTCCCAAGCTGGGCAAAGCTCACTGGGACATAATCATGCTGCTGGCCTGTTGGACATGTGGGCAAGAGAAGCTGGGGACCCCTCTTCTTGAAATGGCCACAGCTAAAGGCATCCACGACAGCTTGGACAGGCTGGAGGAAGCAGGTGGGTGACTGGCACTGGCCTAACTTATTCCTCTCCAATTACGAGTTGTCACTGGCTTCCGATGGCTGCCAAGTGCCCAGCCTTGCTCGTGAGCGTAGAACCACACATGGCTAAGTAGCCACTACAGCTCTGTTGCAGGTCCCTTACTCAACCTGTTCTTTATGAATCAACTAGTGATGGAGGCCAGGAACAGTTCAGCCTTTTCCTGTCTCCTGAGGAGCTAAAAGCTCGATTAGCCACCTGCATGGCTGCAGTGGAATGAGGAGATATGTAATGACATTTAATTGTAATAGTCTTGAAATACAGCTTCTTAAAACTAATAGGCTCACTAACAGTCAAACTATCCCCATTCAGCATCAAGGGTCAGTCAAATGTGGGAGAGAACCGGTACCAATTTGGTATTGCAAAAAGGCTATTGCAGCCTCTCCTCGGAGGTAAGAGATTTTGAGTTATAAAGTAAATGAGACTAAGGAAGGCTGAGCTTGGGCTGCCATGTAGTTTGGAAGGGAATGACAGTAAAGACAATCTAGCCATGGCCCAAAAGTAAACAAACACGTTCCCTCCATTTCCAATGACAATGCTGGCATGGAACGTGGTTCCAATGGCAGGATGGCTGGGGGAAAGGAGTCTAGAAACGGAAGTCACCACATCTGAGTCAATGTCATGCCTCTAGTTAAGAGAGGAAAACAGGGTGATCTGCACAGTTGCAGACCTAGGATAATGGGACCTAGGGAGCCTGCAAGGCTATAGAACAAAGAATATGCTCATCCCTCGTTTAACGAGAACTTTAGTGTCGAGCACTCACTAAAACGAGGAACATAATGCCAACCTTTGTTCACTAAACGAGTGAACTTCCCCCTCTTATCTGATCCAGCTGTGGAGTGCCTGGCTGTCGGGCAGTGAGACCCACAGCTCAGCTGCAGGGTCCCTGGCTGGGGGTGGGGAGACCCGCAGCCCCACAGCTGGAGTGGAGCCAGCCACAGGATCCCTAGCCAGGGGGAGGGGAGACCTGCAGCCGCACAGCTGGACCAGAGCCAGCTGTGGGTCCCTGGCCAGGGGCCGGGGGGACCCGCAGCCCCACAGCTGGAGTGGAGCCAGCTGTGGGGTCCCTGGTCGGGGGGCAGGGAGACCTGCAGCCTGCCGGCTGGAGCAGAGCCAGCTTCTGGGTCCCTGGCCAGGGGGCGGGGAGACTGCAGCCCCACAGCTGGACCAGAGCCAGCTGTGGGTCCCTGGCCAGGGGCCAGGGAGACTCGCAGCCCCGTGACTGGCTCTGCTCCAGCCGTGGGGTCCCTGACCAGGGGGCGGGGAGACCTGCAGCCCCGTGGCTGGAGCCTTCTCCCTCCCTTCCCTCAGACATGCAGCTGTCTGACAGCCCTGTGGCTGGGGGAAGAGAGGGAGAAGGGTCTTAGCCTGGTTCCCTCCCTTGCAATGGCGGGAGCGTAAAACTGATTAGCCATGAGCTGCTCAGTTTCCCAGCTCCACAAGCCATGGGGAGACTGGAACCAGCCTGCCCCTAATTCCCCGCTCCCACCACTCTGGGAGCCAGGAAACTGACCAGCCCTGGTGGTTCCTAGCTCCACTCCCCTTGCAGGAAAATTCAAGGTATGCAGGGGTTGCAGGAACAACCCTTAGGTAACTTCAGGGCTTATCGTATTAGTCCCCCCACCTGCCCCACAGACCTCACCCGCAGTCAAATTTTAACCCCCCCATGGTCCCAAACTTCACCCAGCCTTACACCCCCACAGCAGCCCTAAACCACCCCCAGTCTTAGAGCCCCTCAGCAGCCCCAAACTTCCCCCAGTCTTAGACCCACCCTCGCATCCCTAAGCGGCCCCAGCCTTAGAGATTCCTCTTCCTCCTGCAGCCTCCTCACCGGGGCTGCTAGGCTGGGTGGCTCCCCCAGCCCTCCTGCTCCCAGCAATTAACTCAAGTGTTTTAGCACCTAGGCATAAGGGGATTGCTATCCCTAGTGATAGAGAGAACTGCTGGGGATGGCAACTCTCTCTCTTGATAGACATTTGCCTGAGGCAGCAGTGTTAAGATACTGCAAATGGCTTCTGTAACAGCCACACGCAGCTGGGAACTGCCCAGCTGGCGATGCTTAACAAATCTGATGGGACCCGTGTTTGGGTTCTGACCCGTTGCTAGGGAATCTCTGCTCTACATTCATATACCACATCCTATTCCTGGTGCTAGACTATTCAAATACGTTATAAAAGTACCTGGACACACCTGGCTTATGTCCAGTTACAAGCTCTTGGAACTAATTGGAGACTTTTATGTGTATTTTAATGGGAATTTAGTGTCGCTCTTATGAGTTTTTGCCTAAGAGCAGAAATTTGGGAACCAGTTGGGGTGGAGAATGTGCTCAGCCACTAACCGAAGGGGGAATGCTTTCTGAGTGCACCACCCCAGTCCAACTTGTTTAATCTGCATCTTTTGCTGCACTCGCAGGGGAAATAGCTGACACATTTGTAGAGGAAATTAAGAGGCAGCAGACCCAGCCTTGTCAATATTTAAAAGGCCAGTGGTGTCACAGTGAAGGGCATTGGCTGGCCAGCCACTCACAAAATCCCGTTAGTCTAACTTCTTCAGCGTAACAGCAGGAGGGGAGGAGAAGGACTTTACACTGAGAAGTAAGGAGGCCTGCACAGGAAAGTGCACCAGACAAATCCGGCCAGGGGGCGGGTAGACCTGCAGCCTGGTGGCTGGAACACAGCCAGCTGCGGGGACCCTGTCGGGGACTGCGACTGGGATAGAGCCACCCCCTGGGGCACTGCAGAGGAGTCTGAGAAAGGACAACTACCCCCAAACCAAACGACAGCTGTGGGAAGCAAGAGGTGCAGAAAACGCTGGGGTGGCTGCTTGGAGGAGCTCATCACAGGCTGATGTGAGTGGCCACTGCCCACGCCCATGGGAGACCAGCCAGCTGTTCTGTGGGGCAGATGGAGCCACAGCTCTGCTCCTTCCCGGGGCAGACTCGAGCCAGGAGAGCCCTTGCACTCTGGTGGCAATTGTGGCCGGCTGTGCAGGTCATGCAACAACAGGCACAGCTCCTTGCTCAGCTGCCCCCCACCCTCGCCCAGGGACCAGCCGGTGGTGGCAGCCTTAGCGAGCATGCCAAGCTGTGAAGAGCTGCCAGTAAGGACATAGTGGGCACCCCCAGGATGTTGGCCCCCTCAAAGAGGGCCAGTGCAGTGGGTTGTGTGAACAGACACACCACTCTCCAGGGACGTGATCAGAGAGCAGGAGAATGAGCTCTTACCTGGAGGGCTCTGGCTCTATCAAGTGACTGGGTCCTCCCTGGCCCTGGTGCTCTCTAGAAACCCAAGGACCAAGCACGCCATAATTTTAGCTTATCTCCACGCAGCTAGTCCCGTCAGCCAAGGAAATGGAAAACTCCTTGCAGTGGTAGAAAACGGGGCCTGTTTCCAAGTGGAAGTCTTCCTGTCGCACCACATTTCCTGGAACGGCCTGGCCAGATGCAATTGCCTGGGAAGCTGGAGCAGAAGCAAAACCCTTCCCTGTCACTGCAGACATGGCCCATCACCAAGCTGCAGAGTGTCCCACCCCCTCGTTACCCAGCCATGCAGCCAGCGACTCCTGACATCAGTGGTTGGAGCACAGGCCTTGTACGCCAGGGGCTGAGTTCAGTCGTGGAGCTAGGGAGTTCCATGGCGCCAGAGGAGCAGCGCGGCTCTCAATGGGAAGGCCGTTTCAATGTCACTGTAACTCCCACTCTCTCCACGCTTAGCAACAGTGCCGTGTCCTCTCCTCTGCTGGTGGCTGGGTCACAGTCAGAAGCGGATGAGCCTGCTACAGCCTTGGCCAGTGCAGTCAGTCTCTGACACTCAGGCAGTACAGCCCAGAGTCCCCCAGCTGTGCGGCATCAGATCAGCGTATCAACAACAGAACAACAGGTGAAAGCAATATCTTACTCCAGGGGCCATTGGCTCAGTGCAGGCTGCGCCTGCTTAGGCTGCAAGATCGCCTGCTCAGGACCATTGCCAGCCCTCAGCACCTTATCCTTTCAGGCTGCTAGCGCAACAGCTATCACAGCAGTGACCACAGGCCCTGCTGGTAAGTGCTGAAGGCTGGACAGTCACTGCTGTGGCACCACAGTCCAGTTGTTACATCTGCTCCAGGTCTCTGTCCCAGAAAAGCCCATGTTAGGAGCACAAGCTGAGGATGCAGCTTTCTGACCAGACCTCGGTTTTGTTCCTCAAGAACGACCACTGTCACAGTTCAGTGGCAAAGGCCCTCATCCCTCAGGAGAGTCCCACGCCCCAGCTCCATGCCTGCGAGTAAGCTGACACATGAGTCTGGTGGCTAGGAGCGGCTCAGGCAGCCATGGGAATTTCTGCTGGCCCCAGGGCCCAACCAAGGGCCGAGGAAAGGAAATCCAGTATTTATAGATGGAAGCAAACCGCTTATGCCCCCCACCCTATGTCTCTGGACATGTGCTTGTAACCTCTGCCTGCATGGCCCTCCAGGTAGCAAAACATCCTCCTGTCTGCTGGTTGCTCAGGATGTCATGGGGCTCACCTTTTGGAGTGGGTAGCCTCACGTCGCCAGTAACCCACTGCTCCTTAGGGGGCTTGTGCGTTTAGGTGCGCCAGCAATATTTTCCCCAGGGTCCTGTGTTGAACTTATACAGAGTTAATTTAATGCTCAGCCTGACTTTGGGTCATAGCCACTGGCTCAGGCCTCAGATCTGGGACCAGACCCAATGCTTCAGGCTCTCTCTCCTCCACATCTCCAATTTGATTTTTAATTAAATAATTCTAACAAGTTTCTATCACGTTTCTTGGGGGCGTGGCTGCCAACTCAGTGGTTTGTAGTTCAGTGAAATCTCATCTAGGAACACACACAGAAATAGGGGCTGACAGACCACAAACAGCACGACCAGCTCCTTGCACTGAGATGGTTGCAGTACGCACAGCGATACAGGCGTTAACCCTGGTCTCTGGCCAAATAATACTTTCGGCGACTGCATTCTGTCACCTCAATTCCCCCTGGACAGGGTTGTGTGGGTACCTACGAGTTGCTAAATTCTCTTCTTTACGGTCATCACCACCCAACTATGTGAGCAGCTTCTGGTCATGCATTATGACTAACATCTCTCAGACCAGCCGCTGATAAAGTTCTGCCTCCAGAATTGAGTTTACCCTCCTGCTAGGGAATTTCATTGTGCCAGAGGAGCACTGCTCACCCTGGTCCTCCTCCCGGTGCTTTAAGGGATCTTTGAGGTATACCAGGTGCAGGGGATTGAGCATCTTGATGATAAGAACTGAGATGTTGCACTTGGCTTAATAGAGCTTGTAAGAGTTGTCATGTTCCACCCCAGAGGCAGCAGCATGTTAGTGGTGCATGGAGTCCTATGTGCCTGAACACCTAGTTATAGCTGCCTGGCTCTGGGTCGTGCAGGGGATCCTTTGAGATGAACATAGTGTTGTCCTTTTCAAAAAAGCGATTAGACAATTAAATCCTTTTTCTAGAGAAAGTGCTGGGGTGTGTCAGCACCTTTCATGGTAATGACCCTTTCCGGGTAACTCCGGGCGAGCCCCTGTTTGAAAGTGGGTCAGACAGCTGGGCTGCTCTGAACAGGAGAAGGGAACATCTGGGAGGTGTGAAGGAACGAGGTCAGCAACAGCAGCGGTTTCTCCCGGTGAGCGGCCCGTCAGCGTGACGGGAGCCACTGAACTAGGAAGAGGGGATTACAGTAACGTGCCAGGTCTGTCCAAAAGCAAAAAGCCAGACAGCCTTGGAAGAACACCCTGAGTTTAGCAGTGGACATGACTCAGCCAGCATTGGGCCCTCCCAAAAAGAGATGGAGAACGTCTAATTCGTTTGTATGAAAGGCTCAACCCTAAAGTCACAAGGAGGGTTTGGAGCTGAATTGCTCTGATATTTAAAACCCAGCATCAGTCTCTCACTTGGGCCCTCTGATGGAGGGGAGGGGGAAGGGGGTAGTTGCCCTGGGACCTGGCAATCCCAAAGGGCTTGTGGCTCCTTGCTGCCACCACCCCCACCACTGTAGCAGCAGCAGCAGTGGCTGGAAGCCAGACCCTTTAAACTGCCGCTAGAGCACTGTGCTTCTCCTTGTGGGCAGCCCCGAGGGCTGGCTGCCTCTAGCCCTGCCCCTTTTGCCCAAGTCCCCCTCCCCTTCTGGGGGGCAGAGCCAGTCCCCCTCCTCACCTTGCTCAGGGGCCCGGCAAGTCTGCTGACTCTGCTGATCTGACTTGTGGCGGCAGCGAGGGCGAGAGGGAGGAGTAGGGTATTTCCAAAGTGCAGATCAGGATCTGACCCCATAGCTTAGCCCCTCTGGTCACTGTTTGCAAGTGAATGTCCAGGGTCGCTTGGCTGGTAGCATTCTTCCTGCTTAGTCCAGCTGAGCCAATAAATTCCTGGCTTGGCACATCGTTTTCTGGCAGGGTTGGCTCTTGGCACAATCTGTGCTGCGTTGGGTCAACAGGCACGCCAAGGTGAGAGCTCTGCAGTCTCCAGGGAGAGCTTGTCTGGGATGCTGCAATCCTGAAAGGCAGGAGAAGCTGTTCATTGCCAGAGCAGAGCAGAGATGGAAAGTGGAAGCTCTCTGGCTTTCAAGGTTTATCACAGGTGCCTTTTCCTCTCTGCCCTAGCCCACAGCCTCCCATTCCAGGCGGATACCTAGCCTTTAGTAAAGCGTTCGGTACACCAGCACGTGACCTTATCGGTAAACTAGGGAAATGCAGCCTAGATGGGACTGCTGTCGGGTGGGTGCACAGCCGGTTAGACAGCCGTTCACAGAGAGTAGATATTAACGGTTCACAGGCTGGAAGGGAATAACAGGTGGGGTTCCACAGGGATCAGCTTTGGGGCCAGTTCTGTTCAGTATCTTCATCAGGGATTTAGATAATGGCACAGATAATGGCTCACTTATCAAGTTTGCAGATGATGCCAAGCTGGGAGGGGTTGTAAGTGCTTTGGAGGACAGGGTCAGAATTCAAAACGATCTGGGCAAACTGGAGAAATGTCCTGAGGGAAATAGGATGAAGTTCAATAAGGACAAATGCAAAGTGCTGCACTTAGCGTGGAACAAGCAGTTTCACACATCCAGAGTGGGAAGGGACTGCCTAGGAAGAAGGAGCGCTGCAGAAAGGGATCTAGGCGTCATGGTGGACCACAAGCTGAGTATGAGTCAACAGGGTGACTCTGTTGTAAAAAAAGAAAACATGATTCTGGGATGCATTAACAGGAGTGCTGTGAGCAAGAGATGAGCAGTCATTCTCCTGCTCCACTCAGTGCTGATTAGACCCCAATTGGAGTCCAGTTTTGGACACCACATTTCAAGAAAGATGTGGAGAAATTGGAGAAGGTCCAGAGAAGAGCAGCTAAAATGTTTTAAGGTTTAGAAAACATGCCCTGTGACAGAAGATGAGAAGAACTGCGTTTGTTTAGTTTGGAAAAGAGAGGACTGAGAGGGAACATGATAGCAGCATTCAAGCACCTAAAAGGTGTTACAAGGAGGAGGCAGAAAAATTATTCTCCTTGGCCTCTGTAAATAGGACAGGAAGCAATGGGCTTAAATGGCAGCAAGAAAGGTTTAGATTGACCATTAGGAAAAACTTAACTGTCAGGGTAGTTAATGACTGGAATATATTGCCCAGGGTAATTGTAGCATCTCAATTATTGGAGTTATTTAAAAACTGGCTGGATAAATATCTAACAGGGATGACCTAGGTGGTGCTTGGTCCTGCCGTGAGGGCAGGCACTGGACTCGGTGATCTCTTGAGGTTCCTTCCAGGTCTAGTATTCTATGATTCCAGGCTTGCTCTGGCACCACACCCCAGGCCTGATTCACAGCCGGTGTAGACCAGCCCAGGGCAGAGGTAGCCTGCCGATTCAATGGGTGTACAGTACCAAACTGCCAAGGGCCACTTGCAGCACGATCCTGCACACAGGCCGCTGTAATCCTGGTTTGGGGGGGGCAGGGCTGGACAGTGAGCCCACCCCATCTTCATCCCATAACAGCAGCATGTGACCTCTGAAACTGGGCCCAGCTCCCTGCTGTGGTTGCTGGGACCTGGTGCCCAGGTTGGCAGCACTTCTCAGGTTTGCCATGGCTGCCCATCCTGAGTAGTATTTGGCTACTGGGGAAGTGGGCAGGACTACTGGACCCAGGGACCAACTGAGTTCAGAGGACAACAAATGAGGAAACGGGCCATCTAGGTCCCACAACATTACTGCTTCTTGGCTGATTGTAGATGACTTCATAAACGAAGATGAGCGTGACCTGCCTGAAAAGCATGGGCCCAGGCATGGGCACAGCCTCCCCCACATCATATGTGAAGCCAGTTGGGTGCTTGAAGAACACCTCTGCCCTGAGCTGCGTCTGAATGAAAATGCTCCATGACTGTCCCCGAATAAGTAAGTGAAAGGACCCTACTCATAAAGCTTCTCACATTTGGGAAGACACTTCCAACAGCATTGGCCACTTCTGCCAATGACTACCATTGGCTGCAAATTTTTGCACAGCTATGGTAGATGAAAATTTTATATCTGAAAATTTCTCTCCATCTTAAGGTTCTATGGTTGGTTTCCTACGACGAGTAGAGCTGGAGGAACATTTCAACTTAATTTTTGTTGCTAAAAAATGCAGATTCAAGCTGACCAAAGCACTCTGCCACTTAGTGATAAATTCTACAAAGTGGGGTGAAAACCCCCCCAAAATCTGAAAGTGTCAAAGAAAAAAAGCAAACAAAATATTGGGTTTAGCCATTTGAAAATGAGGAATTTTGGTTTTTCAAGATGAGGCATTTTTTCATTCCAAAATGGACTTCAATTTTATTAAATAATTTAAAATATTAAAACGCCCTTATAGTGAAATGCAATGCTGTGTTCAACCCAAACCAGTGCTTCCCTTTTGAATTTTCAATCAGCAAATGAACTGAAAAATCAGTTATTCTCCCAACTCTAGTAACAAGACTTTGGAAAACTTGAAGCTGCATCTTTCAATTTCCTTATCAGCAGAATTGCATTCTGTCTGAGTGCACTCAAGGCAGCTTTGACTATAGACGGTAGAATCAGCCCCAGGAAATAACATTTGTTCTACCTTCAGTCACTTCATTCTCAACCCTGGTCTTTTCTGCAGAGCAGAATGGAGGCAGCTGCTCTCTGTAGCTGTCAGGGCTGGAAAGAAAGGCAGGCATGTTTTCTGCTGTGTCTCACATTTTTTCTTTGATGCAGAGGATATGTTTTTTTCCCCCCAGACACCTAGTCCAAAAGCAGATGACAACATACAACAAAGAAGCAGTAGCAGCCTGGATTTCTAAAGGCAAAGCAGCAAAGGATTGTCAGCTGCCTTCGCAGCACCAGCCTCAGCTGTCTGAGAAGCTCTGTGTGTGTTGCTGTGTGATAAAAGATGGCCCAGTAGTTGGTCCCCTCTTGCTGTCATTATTAGACCTATGAGGTGAAATACACAGGTCCATGTTTCTTTGGACCCCGCATGTACCTCAGAGTCCCAGCCAGCCTGCCAGGCAGTGGTGGCAGTGTTATGAAGGAGCCACACTTGTGTCTTGCAGAGAGCTCCTCAGTGGGACTGAGGGCCTGGGACGTGCTGAACAGAAGAGAAGCTGAGAGTGGCTGAGGGGTTCATAGTCTGGCTCTGGGGCAGAGTCGATAACAAGGTCAGAGTCATGTGGCAAATTCCAAGTCAAGCTAAAGTCAAAGCCAGGGAGCCAGGAGCCAGGAACAGAACAAGTCATGGTAGCTACAGGAGAGCCACACTTTCTGGAAAGCCCCAGGGGTTTATATAGCTCAGGGATCGGAATCCAATCAGATTGATGAGACTGCTATCTGTCAAACCCTGGGGGCAGAACTTCCCCATGTCTGTGTCCACCGCAGGCCGTGGGAGCGGAGAACAAGCTGATTACTGCTACTGGAGGGCAGGTGGGAGCTGACAACTACCTGGTAGCTCTGCAGGTCTTGTTCTAGATCCACAGGGCCTTTACAATTACTGCTGAAACACTAGTCATGTAGCACTTTAAAGAACTGCTGGTTTGTTTTGTTTGAATACAGACTAACACAGCTACCTCTCTGCTACTATTCAACATGCTGAAACACTAGGTACAATTTGATATTTACCAGAGTTCTAGCTAATTCAGGGCAAGCTGTTTGTTAATGGCTGAGTTGCTCATACATAAAAATGGTCATACTGGTGAATCCAGTGGTCCATCTAGTTCTGTCTTCTGATCATGACCAATGACACGAATGAATAGAAAAGGGCAACTTCAAATCATCCACCACCTCCTGTTGACGAGATGACTCTTTAGGGACACATAGACATGGGATTGTGTCCTGGGCTAGCACCCACTGATGGATTTATCATCCATGAACTTATTTTTTTTTAACCAGTCACACTCTTGGTCTTCACGGTGTCCCCTGGCAGAGAGTTCCACAGGTTGATGGTGTGTTGTGTGCAGAAATACTTCCTTACATTTGTTTTCAGTCTGCTGCCTATTAATTTCCTGGGGTGAACCCTGATTCTTGTGGTATGTGAAAGGGTAAGCAACACTCCCTTATTCCTTTTCTCTATTCTATTCATGATCGTGCAGACCTCTATCATATCTCCCTTAGTAATTTCTTTTAAAAAATGAATAGTTCCAGTCTTTTTCAACCTCTTATCAGAGGGAATCTTTCTGTTCCATAACCCTGATATTTTTGTTGCCCTTCTCTGCGACTTTTCCAATTCTCGTATATCATTTCTGAGAAAACATGACCAAAATTAAGTGCGGTATTCCAGGTGTGCGCGTACCATATGCAGTGACATTATGACATGATCTGTTTTCTTTGCTCTCTCAATTCTAATGATGTCTAAAATCTCTTTGCTTTTTTGAGTGCCACTGCACATTAAGCAGATGTTTTCAGAGAATTATCCATGATGGCTCCAGGATCTCTTTCTTGAGTGGTACCAGCTAATTTAGACTCTATCATTTTTTATGTATAGTTGGGATTGTTTATTCTGAATACGCATTACTTTGCATTGATCACACTGAATTGCATTTGCCATTTTGTTGCCCAGTCGCTTAGTTTTGTGAGATCCCTTTGTAGCTCTTTGCAGTCGGCTTTGGGCTGTCAACGCAAATAATTCTGTATCATCTGCAAATTTTTCCACTTCACTCTTTACCCACTTTTTCCAGATTATTTGTGAGTGTGTGGACCAGCACTGACCCCAGTACCGATCTTTGGGGGCCAATCTCCATTGTGATAACTGATCATTTATTTCTACCCTTAGTTTCCCTTCTTGTACCCCGTTACTGATCCCAGAGAGGACCTTCCCTCTGATCCTATGGCTGCTTACTTCCCTCTGGTTAGAGACCTGGTCAAAAGCATTCTGCAGGTACCAGTACCCAATGAGTCACCCTTGTCCACAGGCTAACACATTCAATATTAGAAGAGTGGCTTGTACATGGCTGGGCAATCAGGAAATCTGAGTTCTGTTCCGGGCTTTTAATAGCGACTCGCAATAAGCCGATTTATCTTTATTTGAACTGTGAAGCAGTGGTGCTGACAGTGGCCACAGGCCGGGGAGCAAGGTGGGAGGGTGGTCTGCCTCCCCACCTCCAGAAGGGGCGGGGCCAAGGCTGAAGGGGCTGGCCTTAGGACTGTCAGCCCTGCCCTCCTCTCCCCTCCCACCTCCGCATACACAGCAGCAACATAGCACTCTGCAGTGTTTCAAAGGGGCCAGGTGATCCGGCTGCCACCATTGCTGCAGTGGCATCTGGAGCTCCAGGCTCCTTTGAAATGCTGGACCTAGGGGCAGTTGCCCCCTTTGCCTACCCCTTCATCCCCCCCAGCCAGCAGGCTGGCTGTGCATAGTATGGGGCAGGGACTGTTCACTGCAATATGGTTGGGCTAGCGCAATGGGGCTCTGCATGGGGCCTTCTAAGCACCACTGTAAATCCATGGAATGGTTCTGTGCTTTCCCTGTGTCACTCCTCGGTCTGTGAAAAAGGATGTCCGTCTGTCTCTCATAGCATGCACGGGTATGTTCGTGCCCTTCACATGCTGACCAGTGCTCCCTGTATACTGAGCGTTTGGGGGGCCGCCCAGGGGAGATTCAGATGCCACCCAGCTCTTTAGCAGGACATCCACTGCCCACAGCATGTGTTTCTCTGGGGGTTGCACATTTGCACAAGCCCCACTACATACAACAGACGTTATTCTGCACATGGATGGACAAAATTAGCGGGAGCACAGATGCCGACTAAACAAAACAGCAGAAATGTAGCACTTTAAAGACTGAGAAAATGAGTCCATCACCGAATAAATCGTTCAAGTGCTACGCTTCTGCTGCTTTCTTTTGTGGGAGTACAGACTAATACAGCTTCCTGTCTGTTACTTATGCTGACTATAATTCTATCACTACACAGCGGGTTTACCAAAATTCACAGATAATACAGAGAGCATTGGCACTGTTTGCGAATCTGCTAGAAATCTCCCCAGCGCTTGTACTTGATCAGACATTTTCCCTCTGCCCAGCTGCTCCAGGGAACTCCATGGTTAGTAAGGTGTGCTACACAAGGGGAGCATATGGAGCTGGCAGGCAGATTGTGGTAGCCTGTAGGAAGTGCTATAAAACAAAACCTGACAGATAGAGCTAAGCAAACTGCTTGCTTCAAAATGTTTTTGCTTTCTTTTAATGAAAAACAGCTTTTTAAAATCAGAACAAATGTTGCCCTGGGAAATATGAGTGTATTGAAGTGCTCTAGGGTTTGACCCAAACGCCAAAGGTCTTTTACTGAAAACGTATAGTCAGAGACTGAAGAAACCTTGGGTTCCCAAGCATTTCAACATTGTATGATCAACAAAAGGAACTGGGGTTGTTTAACGTCTTCTGACCCACATTGCCCAATCCTGCCTGGAAACCTGATGAAGATGGAGCTCCATGAGACATTGTACAGAAATTTTCTCCTGTTTTTTGTTAGGAAGATGGGGTTTACTTTCGAAAGAGCCACGTCTACACTGGTTTTCTTCTTTCAGCAGACATTCTTTCGAAAGAAGAACATGCAAAAGAGGTGCCAGATATGTAAATTAGTGCCTCATTTGCATGCCTCTTTTGAAAGAGGAATTCTAGTGTAGACGCAGCCTAAGAGAATTTTTTATAAATCATAATTTCTCACCCTAGTTCTTCTTTCAGGTAAAGTCCTTCTCAGGCTGGACATATCCTTTCTGACCTGGGTCCATCTGTGCTCTTCCATCCCTAATACTGTGATCCTTTTGTTTTTAGAGACTTACATGTAAGCAGGGAGGCAGTCTGTAAAGACAGCCGAAGACTGCCATTGTATACTTCCCATGCCTTATATAGAATTTCCCCTGGGCAGGAAGTCCTTGTTCAATTCCCCGCATCCCCTGGGAAAAGTACAAAATTCAAGATGGAGGCCAGCATCTGGTGACATGGTCACATGTCTTTGCAGTGCCTCTGCAGGAAAACAGTTCTGCCACACTCTATTGTCTCTTGCTAATGGGCTATTGGGGACGATCCTGGGCAAGGTTCTCTTCAGCTGTGCAGTGGGAATAGAAGCACTTCCCACATCCCACCGAGTGTTCTCTCTTGCCGGTTCTTGTTCACATTCTCAGGGTCTAACTCATCAGCATGTGTGGGAAGAATTTTCCCCAGGCCAGCCTGGCAGTGATCTTGTTGGGGTTTTGCCACCCTTAGTGCAATGGGGGTGCAGGTTGCTTTCCAGGGTGATTTAGATATGTCTGACACTATCATTTCCCTGTCATTGTGGGTGCCTCAGGCCTGACGCACCTCCGTTCCCCCCTTTCTGCTTGTCTGGTCTCCTGTGGGCTGTATCTAGTCTGGTTTGCAGGTGCTGGGTGGTGTTGTTGGTCTGTGACCAGAGGCCACGTGTGTATGTGGGGCACAGGGAGTCACATGCACCCCCAGCGTCACTGCCCACCCCTGAACCCACCGTCAGTGCTCTCAGGATGCCCTGTGCCAGGGCATGGCCCGACTGCCCCCACACTCCCTAGGCTTTTTACAAATACATTGGTAACAAGAGGAAGACCAAGGAGAGGGTAGGGCCATTGATCAGTGAGGAGGGAGAAACAGTAACAAGGAATTTGGAAATGGCGGAGATGTTTAATGATTTCTTCGTTTCGGTCTTCACTGAGAAATCTGAAGGAATGCCTGACATAGAGAATGCTAGTGAAAAGGGGGTAGGTTTAGAAGTTGAAATAAGAAAAGAACAATTAAAATTTACTTAGAAAAATTAGATGTCTGCAAATCACCAGGGCCTGATGAAATGCATCCTAGAATCCTCAAGGAGCTGATAGAAGAGGTATCTGAGCCTTTAACAATCATTTTTGGAAAATCGTGGAAGACGGGAGAGTTTCCAGAAGACTGGAAAAGGGCAAATATAGTGCCCATTTATAAAAGGGGAACAAGAATAACCCGGGAAACTACAGGCCAGTCAGCTTAACTTCAGTGCCAGGAAAGATAATGGAGCAGGTCATTAAAGAAATCATCTGCAAGCAATTGGAAGGTGGTAAGGTGCTAGGGAACAGCCAGCATGGTTTTGTTAAAAACAGATCATGTCAAACCAATCTAATAGCTTTCTTTGATAGAATAACGAGCCTTGTGGATAAGGGAGAAGCGGTGGATGTGGTATACCTAGACTTCAGTAAAGCATTTGACACGGTCTCACATAATATACTTATCAATAAACTACGCAAATACAACTTAGATGGGGCTACTATAAGGTGGGTGAACAACTGGCTGCATAACCGTACCCGGAGAGTAGTTATTAATGGCTTTCAATCCTGCTGGAAAAGTATAACTAGTGGGGTTCTGCAGCGGTCTGTTTTAGAACCGGTTCTGTTCAATATCTTCATTAACGATTTAGATATTGACGTAGAAAGTACACTTATTAAGTTTGCAGATGATACCAAGCTGGGAGGGGTTGCAACTGCTTTGGAGGATCTGGTCATAATTCAAAAGGATCTGGATAAACTGGAGAAATGGGCTGAGGTAAACAGGATGAAGTTTAATAAGGACAAATGCAAAGTGCTCCACTTAGGAAGGAACAATCAGTGTCACACATACAGAATGGGAAAGGACTGCCTAGGAATGAGTACAGCAGAAAGGGATCTGGGGGTTATAGTGGACCACAAGCTAAATATGAGTCAACAGTGTGATGCTGTTGCGAAAAAGGCAAACATGATTCTGGGACGCATTAACAGGTGTGTTGTGAACAAGACACGAGAAGTCATTCTCCCACTCTACTCTGCGCTGGTTAGGCCTCAGCTGGAGTATTGTGTCCAGTTCTGGGCACTGCAGTTCAGGAAGGATGTGGAGAAATTGGAGAGGGTCCAGAGGAGAGCAACGAGAATGATCAAAGGTCTAGAGAACATGACCTATGACGAAAGGCTGAAAGAATTGGGCTTGTTTAGTTTGGAAAAGAGAAGATTGAGGGGGGACATGACAGCAGTTTTCAGGTATCTAAAAGGGTGTCATAAGGCAGAGGGAGGGAACTTGTTCTTCCTTGCCTCTGAGGATAGAACAAGAGGCAACGGACTTAAATTGCAGCAGGGGAGGTTCAGGTTGGACATTAGGATAAAGTTCCTAACTGTCAGGGTGATCAAACACTGGAACGAATTGCCAAGGGAGGTGGTAGAATCTCCATCACTGGAGATATTTAAGAAGAGGTTAGATAGATGGCTTTCAGGGATGGTCTAGAAAGTGCTTGGTCCTGCCATGAGGGCAGGGAGCTGGACTCAATGGCCTCTTGAGGTCCCTTCCAGTCCTACTCTTCTATGATTCTATGACTCTATGATTTCTGTGGTGGCATCAGTCCTTTTCTGTGGGTCAGAGTGAGATGACCCTTACAGGGCTTGGGCTGAGCCCCAACCCACCACACAGATCTGTCCAGGTATGCATACGACACTCAGCATGGTGATCAGAGCTGGTCAACATTTTCCATCAAAACATTTTTAATGGAACATGGAGTTTGGACTAAATGGAAATGTTTATGAAAAATACTGTCCTTGGGGAAAATGTTTAGTTTTCAGAGGAAAAACTGCAAACTGTTTGTTTGTTTGTTTGTTTTCAGCAACCAAAACCCAGAACATCTTCGGTGTCTGTGTACCTGGCGAGGGTGGAGGTGGGAGAGGAGGGTCTGAAAAACTGAAATAGTTAAAAAAAAAATTAGACAAATACTCAAAAAAATGATTTTAGGTGAAATTCCAGGAAGGAAAACGTCTCCCTAGACAGCTCTCTGAGCCCTTCCTTCTGCAAGAGGGATAGATGAGAGGTGCACATTGTATTTCTTTTCACAATGTACAGTCAGCCTGTGGAACTTGAAGTGAGGGAATTTTGCAGCATAAAACTATTACTGTGGTCAGAAGAGCATAAAGTAAGTTCCTGGAGAACAGGGCCATCTATGACTATTAGCCAAGATAGTCAGGGTTATAACCCATGCTCTGGCATCCCTAAACCCCCAATGCCAGATGCTGGGCTTGGATGACAGAGGATGGATCATTGACTAAGTGCCTTGTGTTCATTCCCTCTGAAGCACCTGGCACGGGCCACCATTGGAAGCCAGGATACAAGGCTAGATGGACCACTGGTTCAGGGATGGCAGCTGCTGAAAGTGATTTTGTTTAAGGACAAAGTAGGAAAAGGAGTATGGACAACCAACTTTCTTATGGCACCTTTCTGATGTAGTATAAAGATAGCTCAAAAAGACAAAAGTGAGCAATATTTCATGTGTGTAGACACAATCCTATTCAAATTACAGACATGCCTACCCCCTGTCAAAACCATCCCCCTCAGGCCTCTTCCACCCTGGCAGAGGACTCCTGGGAACCAGGGTCACCACCAGCGTCCGCCCCACTGTGGCTTACCTGCAGGGAGCCTGTGGGAAGCAACCACACCTGGCCTGCTGTACTCCATCCCCTAACTGCCCACCCCCGGGGAGCCCAGTAGAGGGGTGTGCTGCACCCTAGCCCACAAAAGCTGCTGTGGCGCTGACCCTAGCGAGGCCCAAGAAGAGTTCAAAGCCAGAGGTGGAGAAGAGCAGGCCCCTGCCAGCCAGCAGCAGGTCTGAAGGAGCCTCAGCCCAGAGAAGCCCCTCTCCACCACAGCCCTGGAAATCGTAGGCTCCCTGGAGCGGTCACAGGGCGATGTTTTTTTACTGCTATCCGAATGTATGAATGGGTTTTACGAACAGGCCCCACTGTTGTTCTTTTTTATGGACTGTCTGGGAATTTACTGACACATGGTGGCCCTGCCTTGCGCCGACCCCCCATAAGCTTCACTTCCCTCAGCAGGCGTTCTAGGAGGAATCGCCAGTCAAAAGAAAGCTCCCTTGAACAGCTGGGCTCCGGTAAGAATGTCCGCCAATCGTCTGGCTGCCTCTGCTGGCCAAGTCCAAAGGTCAGCTCCGGTTTGTCCTTGCACCTAGGTGCTCATTAGGAACCAACCTGCCACATTCCACCGTTTGGTCTCCAGGGGAACTAATTGTGTTTCCATTCCCATGTTACAAACTGCTGTACTGCAATTGAAAATCACACAATAATTGTCGTGTTCACCTCCCCTTTCTAAGCATTCCTTAAATAGCAGCTATTGTGTAAGCAATGAAAAATGCTGACAGTGCCACTGTACCCTCCTGTTTGAAGAGTTTATTGTGCTGAGAAAACTAGCATCCTCTTTAATGAAATGGAACAGGTTGCTAAGATTGGAAGTTGGCCTATTGAGCTATAAGTCCCAGAGGATATGTTCATTTGTATTTCGAGGGTACACACCTTCAACCAGGTACTTTGGGCTTGTGTTCCCTCGGGAAATTTGCACTGACATAAAGACATTTTCACACAACCTGTAACTGGGCAGTGGAATTCATTTCCACGGGAGAGCGTTGAGGCTAAGAATTTAGCAAGATAAAGAGGAGGAACGGACATTTATATGCATAACTACAATTGGGTATTAAAGCTTGAGCTTTAGAGCAAGTCAGTCTCTAACTAACCGGGGTTAGGGTAAGACCTTCAAGAGAAGGTTACCCCAGGTCTTGGAAGATTCTTACACTAGAACAAAAAGAATCTGGTGATGGCCACTGTACTGGCTAGACGGAGCTCGGTTCTGATCCAGCCTGGCTAACTCTGCCTGTCAGTGTTACCAGAAGGCATGGGTGCCACTGACCCTGGTGGACAACATCTAGTGTGCCAGTGCAGCAGGGTGGTTGTACTGGTGTAAAAGAATCCTGTGTAGACGTGTCTTTAGAGTCTGATTCTCCCTGCGCCAGCTTCTTGCAATGTCACTTATCCTTGTGCAAAGTGCATGTGGAATGCGTCCCATTTTACAACCACTTTGCCAAGGTGTGAACTACTATTCAGCCTGGTTGGCAAGTGGAATTTTCTTTCTGAAGCAGAGGCTGACATTTTTTTCTTTAAAAAAAAACTTGACATTTAAAAATGTATTGACAAAAAATTCCAAAACTATTGCATTTGGAAATCCTGATCAAGTTTCCTTTCACTTAATTGTTTTGTTTTGATCATGTTGAAAATAATGCTGGTTGCAGGATCATCACATTGGGTGGCAGCTCTTTTGAAATCTGCTTTTGTGTCACACTGGAAAATGATGAAAATCTTTGGATCATTTTTGTAAAATAGAAGTGTGTTGACATGTCCATTTTCAGAGCAATAAAGCCAGCTCTCTTTCTCTGGCCAGATGTAATCAGAAAGCCCTAGCCTTCAGAAACCTTCCCAACAAAAGCTTTGTCAGAACTGCTGTGTCTTCTCACAATGTTTTGGCTTTGACAAAACAGTATATTTCAAATAAAACAAATTTAATAAAAAAATTCTAATAATCTCCTGCTCATTGTTTGTGAGGTAAAAATGTTTTGTTTTGATGTCAGTGTTGTATAAAATTATACACACACACACACACACACACACACACACACACACACAAATATTAAGAAAAGAAGGCTGAGGGGGTGACTTGATGTCAGTCTTCAAATGAGTGAAGGCTATTATAAAGAGGCCTGTGATTAGTTGTTCTGGATGTCCACTAAAGGTAGAACAAGAAGAAACAGGCTTAGTCTGGAGCCAGGTAGATTTGAATTAGATTTTAGGACAATGCCTGTAACTGTGAGGGGTGGCAAACTGAGGAGCAGGTTTCCATGAGATTTTGTTAGAGCCTCCTTATTGGAGGTTTTAGAGAACGCGTTGGACACGCACTTCTCAGGGGTGCTCTAGTGTTATTTGTCCTGCCTCAGCCTGGGGGGGCTGGACTTGATTTTATCATTCCATTTTACTTTGCTTCAGTTTCTAGCTTATAAAATCACAGAAATGTGTGGCTAGAAGGCATCTTGCACAGACATCAAGACATCAAGACAAAACACTTTGCCCTTATTGAAACAAAACAAGAAAGTGGAAACAAATTGTTTTTCAAGCTGTTGAAAATGTCATCCTAATTGATGAGTTCCAGGAAAGGGTTCTGATTTCCGTAAAGCAGCGTTTTCCAGCCTGGGGCTCCCTCCATTTTCCACATCCGCAGAGGGGGAATCTGGCCTGCTGCCTCCATTTGTGATTGCACAGCCCTTGGTGCAATCTGGTTCTTACTGAAGACTGAAAGACCAGAAAGCAACAGTGAGCTGTCTGCTCTGATCTTCTGCATGACACAGGTCATAGAGTGGCACTGACTATTCCCCATGAAGCGCAAGTGTGTCTCTGCTATTGGGAACGCCTGGCAGTCAGTCGGCTGGGGGGCAGATATTCTAACCAAGGAGAATAAAGAAGAGTGATGGATTCTGCTGTGTGCATAACAACTTTGGAGATACTGGAGTGAAGTTGTCTGGGAGTAGACAGTGCAGATGGTGGCTAATGATGTGCTAATTGGCTAACAAGACAGCAATCTGACATGAGCAGGGAATTGTGCAGGGAGCTGTGTAATGACACCAGTTCCAAGCATGGGTGTGCACGTGCTGGAAGTAATGACAGGTTGATCTCAGCAGGCCTGGGATGCTGTCTTTATTACCTCTTGGCAACCATTCCTCAGGAACACCGTGGGTTTCCATTTCTTCCCATTGCAGTGACAGAGGGATTTCAATATGTTCTACCTCCTTTCTGCCTCCCATGCTTAAATGCATGGACTGATAATTGCAGTGCATCTTAATCAAATCAAGCTCTCTGGTGTGGAAGATGTGCAGTAACTCCTGGCAGGCACCGAGGAGGAATGGGAGTGCCGCCATAAACAAGGAAAGCACGGTTTGCAGATGAGGCAAAGGTAACGAACTGGAGCCCTGGATGTGACAAACACGCTGGCTGTGCTCCTGAAGAGGAGCCTGCCAGGTGGTGGGCCACAGCGTGTCACACGTCACTTGCAGTTCCATTCTACACAGTTATGAGCCATCCGGAAGCAGATGGAACAGGATAATGGAAGCACATTTGTGAGAGTCACTTTCAGTTAGCAGGACAAGTGAGTGCTTTGTACACAGGCAGATGGCAATTAGTGCTACACAGCCCTGACTCTGGCTCATCTGCTCCAGGAAGAAGGGGGTTCAGATATGTGGTGGGGACGGCTTTGCCTGTAGCCCTATTCCAGACATTTCCTAGGTAAGAGATGAGAGGCAAGCACCAACCTCTGCTGCTCTGTAGAAGCAGATACAACAAGCATCTCCCCTAATGGAGGGGAGACCATAATTCCCAGGAGTGCCAGACCTGTTGCCTAGGTTGGTGTCATGTTCTTGCCAGTTGACAAAGAGGCCAGGCCCTCCTTGTCTCCAATAGTCTGATTTGTCAGATGGGATGATCCCCAAACCAGAAGGGCATTTTCATAACGGGTTCCTAAATGCACAGAAGCTGTGGCTGAAGCAAGTTTCAGCCCAGGTGCATGGTATGATGGGTGTCTGTGGTGCAAGCCTGCAGATCAGGAGATCTGAGCTGTAGCTTCACCTCTGCCCTCTGCCCTCTGCCTCCAGGAAGCGACACTGAGTAAGCCAGGCCGAACCTACCAATGAGTTTTGAGTGTCCAGTTCGAGAAAGTCAAGGCCAGCTTCTTAAAATGGAACAGCACCTTCAACTCCAGTGGGAACTAGGGGTGTTCAAAGCCTTACACATCTCCTATTGAAGACTGACTGTGAGGGCACTCAAAGGCAGGGGACACTTTAACCTTCCTCCACCTCAGCGGTGGAGCAGGAGTAATATTTCCTTGTGCCACTGAGGTGCCATGCACCTGTGTAAACTCGTTCTTATGAAGGGTGTTTATCTTTGGATGGATGCAGCTTTACACCTACAACATGCCAGAATCTGTGTCCTGTGCTCCTTTCCCCCCATCTGCCCACCGCTCCCAGAGAAGCTACTTGTGTGGCTGGACCAAAAAGAAATGAAAACCTCACCAGAAACCTGTATCTGACCAGTGGGGGAAAACAGTCCGATAATTAATAAATGTGCGTGGTTTGTGTGGTTTACAAACCACTGAGATCTGCTTCAGGACTGAGTTTGGTTCTGAATTGCATCTTCCTTTTGTGCCATCTCCCATGGCAGGGGAATCTGATTGTTTCTTTATTAGTACAGTAAATCAGAGAGCGCTGTGTAATTAACTGTCAAAGAATCAGAAGTACGGCAATTCCTTTTAAAGCTTCAAGTTTTGCTGAGGAAAGGTTTGTAAAGATGATTTATGAAGGAAATGTATTGATGGATGATAACAATAAAGTGTAATTAAAAATGCATTCAGTACAAGTTCTCTGCTCATTTAATGAAACTCAAAAGATGCAACAGTGCAAGGTGTAGGGACTGATCTCCTGCCAGACCTAGGAAGCATCTTTCGAGTTTAGCACAGCAAGTAACTGAATATTTCAAAAAGCTGCCGTTTGTCATTGCACAACTCCTAATTTTAGATTGGCTGCATTACCCTCAGGGTCACGGGGCAGACAGAACTAAAATGGGTTAATCTATATCCATTTCATCAGTATATTAAAGCCCACTTCATGGAAGATTTTAGAACATGGGGAATAGATTTTCACCTGGTGTAAACTGGTGTGTCTGGGCTGTAGTCAGTGGCCCAAGCTAGTTAGTGCTACATCTGCTCCTGGCTGTGTCTACACGTGCACGCTACTTCGAAGTAGCGGCACTAACTTCGAAATAGCGCCCGTCACGGCTACACGCGTCGGGCGCTATTTCGAAGTTAACTTCGACGTTAGGCGGCGAGACGTCGAAGTCGCTAACCTCATGAGGGGATCGGAATAGCGCCCTACTTCGATGTTCAACGTCGAAGTAGGGACCGTGTAGACGATCCGCGTCCCGCAACGTCAAAATTGTGGGGTCCTCCATGGCAGCCATCAGCTGGGGGGTTGAGAGACGCTGTCTCTCCAGCCCCTGCAGGGCTCTATGGTCACCGTGGGCAGCAGCCCTTAGCCCAGGGTTTCTGGCTGCTGCTGCTGCAGCGGGGGATTCATGCTGCATGCACAGGGTCTGCAACTCGTTGTCGGCTCTGTGTATCTTGTGCTGTTTAGTGCAAGTGTGTCTGGGAGGGGCCCTTTAAGGGAGCGGCTGGCTGTTGAGTCCGCCCTGTGACCCTGTCTGCAGCTGTGCCTGGCACCCTTATTTCGATGCGTGCTACTGTGGCGTGTAGACGTTCCCTCGTAGCGCCTATTTCGATGTGGTGCTGCGCAACATCGATGTTGAACATCGACGTTGCCAACCCTGGAGGACGTGTAGACGTTATTCATTGAAATAGCCTATTTCGATGTCGCCACATCGAAATAGGCTACTTCGATGTAGGCTTCACGTGTAGACGTAGCCCCTGTGTCACATATCTTCTGGCTGTCTCATCCATGCTTTTAATTACAAGGGTTATTAATTATTAGAACATAAGATCTTTGCTCCTTCAGTTCATCTTAATTCACCCGATGGTCTGTTCAGGATGGGAAAATGCCAGATGCTTTCAAGTTCCGGTTTATTCCTATGAGCGGGAGGGAGGAATCCAAACCAAAATACAGATCCAAAGATGAGAAGTCAGGATATGATGCAGCAGGCAACCAGAAATACAGACCATTGTACAGACAACTTCCTGAGCCTCTATTTGGGTTACCCGTGACCAATCAGCGGTTCCAGTGTTCCTCTAAATCACGGCTCTCTCCAGTCCAATCCGCAAGAAGCACTGCAGGGACCCTGCTCAGACCATTTCCTAAGACAGCAGCCACATGTAGTTCCAGCTTAGTGAGTCCCAGCTGGAGCTGCCTGGCCCAGACTGGACCCCTACCCCTGCTCTGCACAGACCCCCCCACTCCAGATCACCAGATACTACTGCCCCATGACCCTTGTCCTGAGGATTCCCTCTGGAGTGTTGCCTGCCTTTACCCCACCTTGTGGTGCTGGGTCATGTGTGCCCCACCTCAACAGCAGGCCACCATGCTCCTTTTCTGGCAGAGCATAGAACTGGGTGCTCCATCATCCCTCGGGGGGCAGATGGTGACCAGCTGCCCCAACTCCTGTTGCAGTCAATGCAGCAGCCAGCAGAGTGAGAGAACATGACTCTCTGGGGCACAGCAGAGCATGTAAAGTGGCACATTTTGTTGCTTACTCCTCTTCTTCTGTCATTACGGGGCAGCCCTGGCTGAAGCTTCCTTGCACTGTGGTCCCAGCAGTGAGAGCCAGCTCCGGGGGGCAGACTTAACAAGGCATGGTGAGGCTGGTTGTCCATGATTCTGGGGTTTCAGAGCATTATGTTTCGCTGTCCTACACATTCTGGAAGAGCATGAGACAACCTTAACTCTGAGTTGCCTTTTTTTTTGACAGTGAATTAAGCTAATATTTCTGATCCTTGACAATGGGCCTTTGTGGAGTGATTATAAACCAGTAAAGGAGCCGTAGATGTGATAACTAAGAGTTCTCCCCTGAAATGCAGCCTGCCCACTTCTACAGCTGCAATTCATGTTAAGTGCATGTTCATTCAATTATTTGGAGATGATAATGTCTCCTTTTCATAACGCCAATATGGCTAGGCAGAGTTAGGCTGCAGCGGAGCTGTGGAAAAATGGAGCTCAGGTTTTCTAGGTTGCTAGCACTCTCCAGTAATGATAGAGTAATGAGAAATGAGTCTACTGAAGTGAACACAACATCCACCTGAACATCACATAGATTCAGCCTCATCAGTGCTGTGGGAGAAGAGTCCTAATCCACGACCCTTTCCCAGAGAACTCCATTGTTCCATTAGGAAGGAAGGAGCGTATAAAGGAAATTCAGCTGCCAACAATCATTTTGAGAGACAGGAGGCTTTACAAGGAAAGAAACAGCAGCTTTTCAGAAGATAGTATGGACTAGTGGGTAGAGTTCTGACTTGTCAGTCATGGGTTCTGATCTTGCCCTTGCTGTGTGACCTTGGCTTTATCCCTGTTTCTCCTTTGTCTTGTTCAATAAGAATGGGAAGGGTCTGTCTCCAACTATATACAGCACTGTAGCATTAGAGGCTGTAGATGACACTGTAAGAATAAGCATTTTTGAAGTCTCGTCTGCTTCCAAGAACCTTTCACGTTCAATAACAATTCTGAAGACATTTGCAGATTGGTGGTGGTTCAACATTAGGTCCGGATGAACCATTTTTATAAGACATAAACTGATTCCAGAGCTCAGAGTCAACCCTGAGCTCTTGATGTTCAGTAATAGTTTATGCAGTTTTCTTGTAATGTTTACAGCTTCCTGGTTTCAGCCTGGCATGTGAATACCAGTAAATCGACTTTTCCTGCTGCATCCCCAATTCATTATTAGTGTTGATGCGGCTGTGCAGTAGCCAGTGTTAGGGCTTTGCAGGTCAGGTTCTCATCTGAGATTAAAACAAGGCAGAGTCTGGACATATGCACAATTTAATTTGCTTAGTTATATTATATACACCTGTCCTGCAACAGAGATGGTCATAAACAACATACAGACAACTTCTTCTTTCAAGAATTGTACTCCAACACCAGTGTCTGGCTCTTAGGTGAGTTGCACTGCAACTAGAATTAACTCTAATAGAGAAATTAGGGCAGAAAACTCATTTGCCATTTGCAACAGAGCCTCCAGAGAATCTTTACCAAAAACAATGCAACACTTCTTCAATCTGACAGGCTATGGGGAAAAAAAAATAGGAAAATTATGTGTAAGGGCACCCTCTGCAGTGTCCCCCATTCAGCTACTAACTGCATAGAGAATCCAGTCAAGAGCAGGGTTGTCTTAAAGTGCTGTGCAAATGTGTAGTAAATGCCAGTCTGTGTGCTACATCCAAGGATTTGTGCTGTACTCAGTGGACAAAGTTAAGCACATGATATGTCTCTGTGGAACCAGTGCCTTAGAGTTAAAACTGGTTCAGAATTTTTCAATCAATCATTTTTCATTGAAAAATCTAGATGTATTAAAACAAAAACTGTTCGTGAAACAAGGTCAGATTTGATAGATGTCTCAGCTCAGAAAATGGTCAGAAAAAAAAATTTCAACATTGTTAAAAAGTTCTCTAGATTCTTGCTTCAAAACAACTTTTATTTCAGAAAGAGAAGTGAATGAGACTGGAGCAAAGGGGGAGGTGAACGAGATAAAAATAAAATATTTTGCAAGTATGAAAATAAAATGATTACATGGCTCGGCTCCAAAATGAAAACAAATGAGTTTCTTGGCTCACAAATATTTTTGAGAGTTTGACTTTTTGTCCTGATTCAAGGTGTTTCCCACTCAGCCCTACTCAGAGTACAGCCGGCCACAGCAGAGAGCAATGGGAAAGAATGCCCTTTCGCACTGAATCAACAGCCTAATTACTCCACAGACCTCCACTGCAGAGGTGCAGCTGACTTCTGTGGGGATTGTGTGTGATGTACTGTGTACTGCAACACTTCACCTGCCCAAGGCCTGCAGGCTGGGATACGGTGCCTCCTGCCCCCCAGTTACTCCCCTCTTAAAAAGTAACCCCCCATTTCTTCAACGATTCGGTGCCCTTGCCTTAGTTACCTCTAGGACTCCCACTACAGCTCCCGATCTGTAATGTGTTTACCACAGCAGAGTGATTATCCCCACTGCACAGATGGGTATGTCATTGAGGTACCAGGTGACTTGCCCAGTTAGTGCCCTAACCACTGAGCCATCTTTCCTCTTCTTGCCAAGTCACGTGATATTTGTATCTGCTCCTTGATTGTCTGGATTCAATTTTTACAAGAGGCTACTAACCAACTGGCTTGGCAGGCCAATACCGAACTGGTGCACACTGGGCCTGGGAGGAATGGAAGCAGCTTTGGGATTCCACATGCATTCCCTCAATACAGGGTGGCTGCTCCAGTGAGCTGTGTACTTGCCAATCACAAAGCCCAGATGAGTTCATCCCACTTTGCAAATTCAGTTGTTTGCAGCCTGAAGTTCAACTGGCCTAACTGTAAGTGCTTCTGCATGAGGGCTTAATGGTGTTTTCGCTGGACTGATCTGGATTTACCTACCCCCCAGCACAACTCTTCTCATTCAGGCCAGCCAGGGCGTGTGGGACAGTGAAATCCATGTGCTAAGACTGGCTCATGCTGGGGCTGCAGTTGCAGTCTGAGCTGGAGTGGCCTCAACAGCCTTTCTGCACCCCTGTCTTGTAAAGGCAGATCCACGGCTAATCCCACAACATTCCACACCAGGGTGATGGTTGCCATCTTTGCTGATGCTCCAGGGATTGAACTCCTAAGCTAAGCACCCTGGCTCCTGCGCTGGGGCCTCTGGTACAGATTGGGAGAGACAGGCCCTCACCAGCACCAGCTCACGCAGCGTGGCCCTGACAGAATTTCCACAGCAGACAGGCACTGCCAACTTGCCCTCTCAGCAGCACTTCCCCACCCCATGGGTGAATTTGGCCCAGTACGAGCCCATAGGAAACAACCAACCACGCTTCGTGTCATCCCACTAGTGCTACTCCAGGCTCCTTCCCGCTTTCTCAGCTGCTCCCATCCAAGCAAGCCTTGTCTCTCAGGAGGCATCGCCCTAGCGTCTTCATGCAAACAGCAGTGTCCATGGACTGCACGGTCACTGGGAAGCTGCAACTTCTTATTTTAATGGTCAGCAGGTACAGCACCAGCTTCAGCTAAAGAAATGACGGAGGAGAACATCTTCTTCAGGCTCCTCTCGCTTTCTGCTCTGATTTCCCTCAAGCAAATTGCTCACCTTTTAATTAAGTCCAGAGGGAATGACTTATCCTGCTTGGGAGCAAATCCACACATGGCTTCCATACGGCCTTACAAGTGGTGTGCAGTGCAGCCGCCGACTGGACTGAGAAACAAGTTAATTACCCAGTCCCCTGTGTGCTTGTTTAAGTGGTGGTTTTTGGTGGTGTGTAGGAGAGGAAACCTTGAGCCTCACTCTTAGCATAACAACGAGGAGCCTGGAAGGAGGGGTTGTGAGGCACAGAATATGCACCCACTAGCTCCATGACTGGAACAAATGCCATCTGCATTTCGTTGCTAGCAGGAAAGCATAAAGCCCTTTTAACTATTTTAAGCAAGATTGAAAACCCTGCAGCAAATGTTAAATGTGCTTCAAATGTGAGTGGCCTACAGGCAGAGTGCTTGTCAGGAAAAGGATGCACCAGGGTATTGGTGTGTTTGTGTCTGGGGACAATGTTGTATTTACAGTGTAGCGATTCATCAATCTTTTTGCTAAGGCTGGTCAGAAGTTTTCTATCAGAATGATTTTTCAACAGAAAATGTGGTTGTCACAGGGCTATCCATATTCTTTACGGAAATGTGCTTATGAATATGAATATGTGTAATTGGAAATGCTTTATGCAAAATATTTCATGTAAGGTAGCCTTTGAAAAGGTGTAATCTGCTGAATGTGTATGTTCTATTTGTGTACAGGTATTTGAAGTTAGCAATATGAAGTATAAACCTGTCTTACTAAAATAGACATCCTAAGTGAGGACCATTAAGGGTTTTTCAGAAACTTGATGGCTCATGGATCAGGCAAATGATCTGTAAGTGGCTTTGTTTCTCCTACGGAACTGGCTGTAGAAGGGGCTGAGAGTCCCCACAAGGACATAAGTTTAGGTCACCTGATGCTGGAACCCATCTTGGTCCTTTTACTTTTCACCTGAAAGGAGGGAAAAGTTTAAACTGAAGACAAAGAATTCCCTCCTTGGGCAAAAATCTGTATAAAGGCGTAAAACCAAATAATAGGAACTGCTGCCAGATGCCAGGATAGCCCTGCTTGCTACCCAGGATAACTGCTGGAAACATCTAAGACAGAACCAGGGGAGAAGGATGCGACCCAGGCTGGGAGGCTTGCCAGCCTATAAAAGAGACTTAGCACTTCTGCTAGGGTAAGGTCTTGCATGTAAGAAATTTCCTAGGGAGGTTGTGGAACCTCCATCACTTTCAATTTTCCTGACTTGAAATCAAGATGAAATATTTCACTTTGAGTCAGACTGATCCAGATTTAAATATTTTATTTCATATTAGTTCAACAAAACATTTGTGGGGCACCTGGCTAAAGGGGGCTGCACCCTGGGGAGTCCACCGAGAACACAGCTCCTGGTGGCACTGACTCAAGCACTGCGTGGAAGAAAGAGGGGAGACCCAGGGTCCCTGCCGGAGAAAGGATAAGCAGTGACCAGCACAGGATCCCTGCTGTGGGAGGGAGGCAGGGACCAAAATATCAGCTTCCTCCAGAAACATCTCAACTGACGTCCTATAACTTGAGCCCACCTAAAACCGGTCTAAACTCACCTCATGCAAGGGGCTGAATTAAAAGGAAGTGAAAGTCACTGTTTGGAGGGAGTTTGAGGGAACGTGAATTCAGTGTGGAATGGAGGAGGGGTGGGTCCAGCATGCACAGAAACAGAAGCCTTGTCTAGAGATGAAAGCCATGTAAGTTTAGCTTCAATCAATTTAAAACTGGAATTAGTTCAGCTGGTGCAAAGCCCTGTATAGACCGTTTTATCTCAATTTAACTGAAGTCCGTAAAAATCTGACTTCATCTAATTGACATAAGGAAATCAGATCTAAAAGAGTGTCTGTACCGTGGCTTGCACCAGTATAACTAAGTAACCAGCTCCATTCAAACACACCTCTCTTTAAACCAGTGCTACTGTGTCTGAAGACCAGGCTTGAAGAAAAGGCACGACTGGCTTTGGTGAAGAGAAGGCAGAAGCCACTCCTGTTGTGAGGTGTGGGGAGGGAGCTGTATCAGAGCTGGAAAGGGTCATTTCCAGCTTGGGTCGACAGAACTGGGCTAGCACAATTAACAAAGATGTGTGGCTATAGCTGCACAATGGAGTCACTTCCTAGAGCACAACTCCCACCCAACCTTGGCTCAGGCCACAGGCTCCTCCTGCTGCCATAAGACACTTCTGTTTTTCCGCACAGTCGTTTGGCCACTGGAGGTCTCGCCTGAGTGACCCCCTGCAGAGTTACAACACCAGGCAGAAGTGTCCCAGGAGTTACGCCAACCCCCTGAGAAACGGGCCTAGAACCTGGTCCTTGGCCCTAGAGTTAAAGGCAGAAAACACCACCGGCTAACAGCAGTAGCTGCTTGGTTGTCATCTGCCTGAGCACCGTCACTAGGAACAACACCCCAGCTCCCTGAGACGAAGCCCCGCTGCTTTCACAGCGTGAGTGAGGGCAAAGGGGGCAGATGCTGATTTTGCAGACGCAAGGGACAGTTTGGTTCCGGGCTGCATTCTCTCTGAGCCACTAAAGGGAAGCTGGGAAGGGAGGAATGGTGGCCTGTCAAATGCTCCAACATCGGGTCATCTCTTGAACTAACTTGTGGTGACACGTAGATTGGGGTGACACATCAATCTGCTTCGTTGCTGCCTATAACTTCCTACGGGGAAAGCTGGAACCCAGTGCACTGCGAGTAGAAAAATAAATCATCTACACATTTAATATAGTATAATCAAATTTATCTGCTGATGGAACATACTAATTATCTTAATGAGATTTCTTGGAATGAGAAAATATTACTCATTTAATTAACTGCGCGACAATTCAGATCCTGGGCAAAACAGGAAATAAATCTGATAATCGAGGTATTAAAAAACCCCACTGACATATCACTTATCATGGGAAAAGAGCCTTATCCCAGGAAATAAAACTTGTTTAATACCAATAAAATGTTATGAAAGAAATGTTAATAAATGACAAGGATTTTACCACTCCCTGCTGAAGCATCAAGAGCTTTGTACTCAGCTAAGTACAGTGACAATACTCTGAGTGTCACTAGCTGCATTTGCAGGTGAGGACTCTGCAGCCAGAGATGGTTGGAGGAATCAGCCACTATTTCTTATGCAGAAGCTCTTTTGGCAGACACAATGGGGACTAAACAAGGAACGCCTGCTGAGAGGCTATGCCTTGAGCTAAAGAGCCAGCACTCCCTAGCTGGGGCTGGCGAGTTTGTCTGCATGGGAGCACAAACCCAGGGCACTGAGATGCACGGCAAGGCCACCATGACAGTATGGATGGTGGGTTCAGGTTGGGCCTCCAGTTGGGTTTCACAGACCAGGCTCCATCCAGAGCCCAAACTTTTGCACAGCAATTCTCTAGTCCCATCAGCTTGTGTCAGTTGATCTGGGCTAGCCACAGCCTGGCTATGGGTCTTGTATCCTTCCAGACTTCATCGTGAGCAATGGGGCCAGAATCAAGCCTGGGACAAGGTGGCTACAGTAGATGCTATTATAGATGCTATTGTCTCATTGAGGTTTTAGATGCCAGACTCTGTCTTCCTCACTGTGATCCCTTGGTGCCAACTGACCCAGGACATAAGGGTACATAGGGGTTTACACGTATCCCCTGGGTTAGGTATATGGAGTTCCCCAAAGGCTGCCATGTGAGAGCATCTATTGCCCTAGAAGCCACAGACAGACTTTCTAAAGCTCATGGCCAGTGGTAGTGAGTTGCATCACAGCCCTGGGTCCTGCTGGGACATATCTGAGCAGAGCCCTCCTCCAAAAGCTACCTCCAAGGGCCAACTCCTGAGTTCGAGTGCTCATCAGTATAAAGGTAGCAACTCAGAATGTGTGGCAAGGGGTGCTTTAGAAGTAATAGAAGAGTGATTCTCTTCTGTACTACCCTATACCTGTGGCAGTTAGGGCTGGGGACTTGCCTTATCTATGTGTTCTCATCTGAGCTGGTAGAAACAGGGGGAAATTATTCCATGAATAAAGACAACATTGGATGAATAATGATTTTGCAAATAACACCCCATCTGCTCTAGCTCTATGTGTGGGATGTGGGTAGCCTCTCTATTCATTGGAAAGGTGCTGGGGAGTGCACAGCTTAAACTTGGTTACACAAAACGAAATCCAGATGGCATATGCATAGAAATGGATCCATGCTCTTGTTAAAAAATGAAAACAATATGTTAAAAAAGACCTGCCAGGCTGTGGAGCCAGAATGGAGTCACAGTAAGCTGAAGCTGTCTGGTTTCACTTGCCAAGAGGAGTGAACCAGAAAGAGTAAACAGCATTAGGGGATGCAGCTTGCTTGGCAGAGACTGGAGGAGAAATAGACATTTTATCAGATCCTTTCCACTTGCAGAAAACAGCCCAGGTGTAGAATTGCCAAAAGCACCAAACTGTTAGGACCCTACGTCCCATTTTCAAAAGTGAGTGAGGCCCAGGTTGTCTTAAGGATTTAGGCATTTAAGTCCTTCTGAGGGAGTTAGGCCCCCAAATATCTTTGTGGATCTGGAACCTCAGTGCCTACAGTCTTTGGATCATGAGCCTTCAAGATAGTTTTGAAAATGTTACCCCAGGTCTTTCCATGGGTCTCTAGAGTTTCAATCTGCAGAGAACCAGAAGCATAGGGTAGATGTGAATATCAAATCACAGGGTAGCAGGGGGGTTGGACCTTGGGCTGACTTTGCTTGCTCCTCCAGGTGTTTCAGTCTCTTGGGCAGCATGCTATGAGCTGCTTTCTCACAGCACACTCTCCCCCTTTGGAATGCACCGACTGTGAAGCTCCTGAGGGACAAGCAGGTTATTTTATACTCTTGTCACCTGGAACATTCCATTTTTTCTGACGTTCCTTTCAGCAGGGGTATTTGAGTTGTCCAACTCCTCCCAGGGCCGAATCTTTTTGTCTTTTTTCCCCCATTTCAGAGCAGACCAGCTGGAAGGATGCACTTGGCCTGAGCATCTGTCTTATAAGAGGTCTGCTGTCAATGTCTTCAGGGAATGAACAAATTGCTTGAAGTTTTGGGGATCAGATGGCTGGAAGGTTTTGCTTAAATTGTTTCAGATGCACGGCGGATTCTACTGAGCAAAACGATGTCTGCATCCACAGATTGAATGTAAGTCACTGATAGATTTGGGCCAGGTCAACATTACAAAATTTCTGTGACATAGCAAAGGCTGTTACGGAAAAAACACCCTTCCCCCACCCCACCCCCGAGCTAACAACGCAATGCTGATAAAACCCTCCATGTAGTACAGCTTTTCGGAAAAGAGAGTGCGTCTGTCTGCATAGTCAATGTCATCTGGGGAAGTGGTTTAGCTGTGCTGGCAGAAAAACGCCATCTGTCAGCGCACAGAGGCCGTGGCTACACTACCCCTCCCTTTTGGAAGGGACATGGAAATAATGGCTGTTTGGAAATGCAAATGAGGTGCTGATGAATTTTCAATGCCTCATTTGCATAATGTTGGCCACCCAGCCAGTTGAAAGTGTTGAATTTGAACTGAAAATAGCCGTGTTGCCAGGGTTCCTTCAAAAGGGTGCCCCTGTTTCAAAAGCACCTTCTTCCCCAAAAATAAAAATGTGGGAATTGCACAATATTTTGCACCCCCCTGTCTGATCTGACTTGCTTTTTCCTCTTTTGATAAGTACTGTTGATACTGGGCCATTTCCACCTTGCTGAATAGACCTTGTCAGCTCTGGCCCTCCCTCTTACTGGGACCCCGCTCTTTAAATACCTCTCTGAAACCCCTCCCACCCACTCATGCATCTGATGAAGCGGGTCTTTGCCCACGACAGCCTATGTTCCAAAATATCTGGTAGTCTAGAAGGTGCCACAGGACTTCTTGTTCTCAATATTTTTTGATGAGCTGCAACCCCCCCAAACTTCATCTCAGAAACACCAAAAGACAATATTCCCAAAATGGAAATGTGTGAAATTGACATTCCAGACTCTCAGGCCAGCTTGTGCCCCAGACTGCCCACTGAGGAGCGGGGCAGCCCACAACGACAGCTAGCCACATGGTGGCTGCCACATGGTGGGCCTCCGCCAGAGCAGAGGAGCCTGGAAACCTGCCCTAGGACTCCCAGGCTCCTGTGGTATACTGAGGACTGTGCTGGAATTGTAAGTTATCACTTTACAAGTAGGAGGTTTGCAAGGTCTGTATGCTGTTTAGAGGACCCTGTGTAGAAGCATGGCTAGGGCTACTGTGTCGCCGTAACTTGAACAAACTGCCTAAATTGTTTTGAGTTAACTTATTTTGAACTTGGTGCCATCCAAATGGCACTGAAGTTTGAAATAAGTGGCTATTTCAAAGTATCCGCTACCCATCTCCCTTTCCTTCTTAATCTGCCAGCATTTTAAACTACAACATCTACCTTTGCTAGATGTGGAGGGACGGATACAGCAGAAACCCCGTGTTCTGTAAAGTTAACCTTAGATTTAGCTGTTCGGAGCTAAGAGAAATCTGTCTGTGTCTCATCAAAGATGTAATAGACCCAGCAAAATATTTTGTTCAGCAAATGGCTGTTTTCCAGCAAAATTTTGTCTGAACTTTTCTGACCCATTCTTGTTACAAAGCAGTGGTAAATCTACATCAAACATGTTTCCTCACCTCTTTTGGACACTTAAGGCCCAAAATCGGGTTCCAAGGCTTTGTACAAAGTAGAGGATGAAATTATGTATTTTGGCTGATTCAGGTTCAGAGACTGGTTCCTTTACTAAGGGGACTTGGAAAAATGTCACCATTGAACTCAACAGGAACAGGATCAGATCCCAAATCCATATCCCAAATAGCGGTTCCCAAATTTGCCAGTGAATGAACCATTTAATGAAGCAAAAGTCAATGAGCTGTGTGTTGCGACCCCTGGAACTGACGTCTCAGAAGTTCAGTGCTGGCTTGGAAGTACAGAGACAGAGGAGATGTGCGTGTAGGGTGACTCTGCTGCGGCTCATCCTGTCCTGTGTAAGAGTAGGGCAGGAAGGCTGAGTGTGTGTCTCCTTCTCTGAGTGCATAGCAGGCTGCTCCTGCTTGAACAATTCCCCAGCAATCCTGACAGCCTGAGAAGGATATCTCCTGACAAGCAAATAGTCCAATTAGTTGTTTGCGTTCACACTAATTCTCTTCTAGCTCATCCCCTGGCATTTCATTTGTCCATCACACTAATGGACTCCGTAATTCTATCACCTGTCACGGAGCCAGCTGTGTGAAGTGAAGATCCAGACCCATCAGAGATGCCATGCAGGGCTGGAGCTGGGCTTTAGCGAGACAAGGTGCGGGAGGTAATATCTTTTATTGGACCAACTTCTTGTAGTGAGGGAGACATGCTTTCGAGCTACACAGAGTTCTGCTTCAGATCTGGGAAAGGAACTCAGAGTTTCTCAGCTAAAGACAAGAATAAAGAGATCATTTAGCTTAAGCAGTTAGCACATATTGCACGGGTCCATTCAAGGTGTAATTGTAGGACAAAAAGGTAGGGCTGGAGGAGGTTAGTGGGTTACAGATTGTTGCAATAGCCCATAAATCCATATAAATGCGTACACTGGAGCTTGGCAGCATCTGATTTTTATCTTTTGATAACTTCAACAGATAATGTCAATGTTTATTTTAAAGCAGTTTCATCATTTTAAATTTGCACAGCCAGGGGAATTATGGCAGGGGAGGAGGTGGATGCAAAAAGCAGAGGGTCAGATAATAATTATTTAATGACAGTAGACACAGACTGAAAAAGCTGGAGTGTTGTGACCACTAAAACACCTAGGATCAGCATCACACGTTAATGCATACAAAGTAAATCTCTTTAACTGAAACACTAATCATTTCCCAACCAGCGTTTTTCTCAGTTTGTCTATCTGTAAATTTAGGTTATTATAAATGGAAGTATTTTTCATTGGTTTGTGCATGCCCAATGAAACTGACATTTACAGACACAAATCAACCCCTTCCATAGCTTCTGATTTCCTAGGAAATACCAAATGCAACAGAACATGGAGCTTTCTCACCTGTTGCAGCTTTGGAAGATCGGAAACTTTTGGAGACAATGAAAAATGAGCAAAAAAGGTGAAACTCACAGATAATTGTCAGGGGACAGGCCCATGTGCCTCTGAAAATTAGCTCGGCCAGACTTTTCATAGTCATTACAAGTACTGAGTGAAGCATTCACAGTGACTAATTTATTGGATGAATTTTACCTTTTTCACCATCAGCTAGCTGCCCTTGAACAGTGTCACAGCATTCTCCACCTGCTCATGAATATCGGCTTATGAATATGCATAACTTGAAGATGCTTTCTGCAAAATGGGTCTTGTAGCATATCAATTTTACAGTTACAATCTGCTGAATCTGTATATCCTATTGTTTGTACATGTATCCCTTTTGTATGTGAAGCTAGAAATATGAAGTGCCAATCTGTTTATAATTCTAAAGGTACTACTGATGCTCTGGAACCTGGATGGCTTGGTGAACATCTGTGAATATCCTTGTTTGTCCTGTAAGCACAGACTATGGTTGGTCCTAGAAAGACATGTGACTATGTCACCTGGTACTGGAATCCATCTTTAACCTGGTATTTTTCAATGGGAAAAGGGCGTGCCAAACAAAAGGCCATCAATCCTTTGTCTTTAGCTGGCTTTTGAAACTGCCTGACCCCGCCCCCCCCTCATAAGAGGATATTTGACAATGAAGAAACTTTGAAGAGCTGGAGACCTGGGAGTAGTAAACGGCTCGATAACTTTCATCACCATACAGATTTTGACAGGTCTATGACCCTCGCTTTTCTGGTGATATCTGAGTTTGGTGCCATTGGCCATTTTGAAAAAGTTTTGAAATGGATTTTTCCATTTCCACTTTGGTTTATTATCAAGCCCAGTGTAAATAATTGTTAGCTGGGGAGGCTAGGGGAGCAGCAACCCCTGTGCATATTTCACATGCATTGATAAAGTGGGTTGACCTTATGAGGTTTCCTTGTGTAAAATTTTTACATAGGGTAAAATGGGTTAATTTGAGGTTTTGTTCCCATTTGGGGGGCTCATTTTCTGGGTGGTAAGTCCTTTTAGCTGAGCCCTCCTGGACCTGAACTGGTTCAATATGTGTGTTGCTCTCCAGTGGGGCAGTAACCCCAACTCTGTGTCTTGGTTCTGGTTCAGCAGGATCTGTTCAGTAGGGCAGGGTAGTGGAGAGCCACAGGGAGCAGGAATGCAGGTGGCAGTGGCGTGATCAGCATGCAGGGGGACAACTCTGGGGGACGCCTATGAGTCAAGCCATAGATTGCAAAAGTCTCATTGTTATGCAAGATTTAACCTTCTGTGCAAATCTCTTCAGCGCCTAATTCCTGAGCCCGCCGGTGGAATGAAGCAGAGCTTTCATAAGCTCTTTAACCACAGTGAGATACCCGAACACCACATCCACGACACTTTCTGATCTTGGCTTCTGAGGCGAGCACCCAACAGGTGCCCCCTACAGTTCAGGGCAAAGAGGACTTCTGTGACAAGGGCAGCGGCTTCTTTGGAACTGGACTGAGACAGAGACAGCTTGTGACTGAAAAACCACCTTTTCTGGTATCAATAGCTGGGGCTTCAGCACTTGTCACTCTGCTGCAATGGAGCAGTGCACAACAGTGACGACACCAGTAAGGCACTGAAGAGGCTCAGGGATCTAACAGCACTCAGCCAGATCGGCAATGTCTCAGGAACTTTGGCCACACTGGCCTTTTGTAATGCGTGCCTGGGCTGGCTCATCGATACTCACTTCACCCTGGCTCCTTGTCCTCGGCTGCCTAGAACTGCCATATCAAACCCTTGGCAGATCTTGAAAGGGAAAATGGAAGTTTTCTGAAGAAAGACACGAGGCTACACCAAATCCCCAGTGACCGTGGAGGGGAATCGCCAGTTTGGAGGCAAGGGCACTCACAAGTTAACTCCGCTGTCATGATAGTAACTGAGAAGTAGCCGTGTTCGTCCATATCCTAATAAAACAAACCAGCGTCATGTAGCACTTTAAAGACTAACAAAATAATTTATCAGGAGATGAGCTTTTGTGGGGCAGACCCACTTCTTCAGATCTGGAGATAGTATGTGTCTCTGGATCTGAAGAAATGGGTCTGCCCCATGAAAGCCCGTCACCTGATAAATAATTTTGTTAGTCTTTAAAGTGCTGCATGAGTACTGGTTTGTTCTGCTGTCATGAGAGATGCATCCCCCCAGCAAAGCCCTACCAGTGTCCCCTGAATGGCAGCGCCAGCTTTCATGGTACCAGTAGAGAGTGTATGTGTTTAGTGGGCAGAGCAGGAGGGCCAGCAACTAGGATTCTCATCTTTGCTTCCAGGCTCTGCACTTAATTCATGGTACAGCAAGTGACTCAGGCAGTGCCAGGCTACAGAAGAAGTGTGAAAAATGCTAATCGTTCTCCAGGTGTGGGTCTGGTTATGGGCCCACAACTGTCAGTAATGGGTTTTGCCCTCCACCACTGCCAGCCACTTCACTAAACATGGAAGATGTTAAACCAGTTAAAAATAGAGCTTTCATGTGGGACTAGTCACATTGTAAATTCCTCTAAAAAGGAACAGGTCTGTCTGGCACAGACACCTGACACCTTCCCCTATGATCCTCTCAGTGGTTCAAAGCTTCTTACACCTCTGGAAATTCAGAAGATGGTGTAACCACAGCAAATCCAGGAGCAGATGCCCATGGAGGGCAGGATGCATTTCTGGCAGCTAAAAGTCCACTTCCAGGGGAAAAAAAAATCCAGCCTTTGAATGCCCCGATCCTGTGGTACTCAACAGATCATCAAATTAAAAACCCACACAAACAGCGACCCAGAGACTAGCTTTGTCCTAGAGCCACTTGAAACCATCCTGCCAAGCTTCTCAGTTCAGCCTGAGGAACAGGATATCCTGGGAATTTGGAATTCAGCGTGGTTCATTCCTCTTTGAATCTGTGTTGAATTCCTTGCAGGGACTGTGTGAAACAGCGTATATGGGCATCAGGGAAGCCTCACTCGTCTCTAAATCAGTAGTCAGACAAAATGGCACTGTGCGCTCTATATTCATTATAGTAGCTATTATGCTGCCATTCTATTACCCCATTGACACCTTTTATATGGTCATGAAGATTAAAGCAAAGGGACGCGTCATTCATGCACATCGACTTAAAACCCTTCCAGGTCCTTACGGCTCCACTGCAGTCTCCCCTGAACTGTTTTTTGCAGCATTTCTCACCAGCTCATTTTTGAGTTGCTCTCGCCAGCTTCCTAGCCACGCTCGGGCTCCAGTTCAGTCAAGCACGTGCTTAAATGCTCCATTGAACACGGCTGGGCTTAAAGTTAGGTACATGCTTAAGTGCTTTGCTAAATCAGAAACGTGCTTCCCAGGGCCTGACATCCTTCCTCTGAGACCTTCTCACAGCACAGATTTAAACCTGGGCTGGGGAAAACCAAAGAAAACCCAAAACCAAGCCTCGTATCTATCTGAGGTGTGCGTTTGTTCTCCCCGCTTTCCCTGAGCACCTCACAATTTCTAAGGCACTTGTGTTCTCAATACCCCTGTACGAGAAGAGCTGCACTATGAACCCCACTGCGCAGAGCCGCAATCTCATCGTCAAAGGAGCTGTATGTATGTAGGAGACTAAATTCCATCAACAGCCAGGGGCTCCTAAATCATGGGCATTGTCAGGCTGAGTACAGCAACTACACGTCGTCAGAAGTCTTGGTGCTGAGGACTAAAGATCAGATCTTCGCTCTGTTTAGACACTTAACTCCCATTGAAATCATCTGAGGTCAGGCTGCTCAATACCTTACGCATGTGGGCCCGGGTGACTTAGCTAAGGCCATACAGGAAGTATGTGGCAGAGGAAAGAATCAAAGGTGGAGTTTCTGAACCCCAGTGTGCAGTGGTAGCCAGTGCTTCTCTTGTTTAAAAAAAAAAAAAGGAGCTGATACTCAGCTGACTCCCTGCCCTACCTCCCAGCCAGTCCCTTGGCTGGGGTTGCCGAGTTGCCCATACTCAGTTCCCACAGGTACTGGCACAGACAAGCACTGCAGCTACCACTGAAGAAGTCTTCCTCTCAAGACTGCCTGCTTCTCGGTGGTAGCTGGAGTTCTCTTAGACCTGCTTGAGGGCTTCACCTCAACTGCTCATTGATCGTTGTCACTGCCGCAGTACTCAGCAGCCCAGTCATGATCTTGGAACCATTGTGCTGGGTGCTGTACGAACACGGAATAACAACAGCGCTCCCACCCCAAGCAGCTCACAGTCCCACATGTCTGCACCCTTTATGTGTTTGAGTTGCAGGGCGATTCTGGCAAAGTGGGGGAACGTTCACTGAATCCGCACATTTTAAGTAGAGAAACTGGAGAATCAAGTCAGTGGCAACCAGTTAAGGTTTAGTCCGGAAAGTTCAAGAATGGATGATGTTTGCAGACTAAATATTGCACAAGTATAGGGAGAAACATAAGGAATTGCAGTTAGCATTTGTGGGCAGAGTCCCTAGAAGACTGATATGATGGTGTCTGTGGTGGGTAAGTTGCTGGAGACATATGTTCAGACTATCATGGATATACACAGCAATAGTTCAATGGTAGTTGTGGCTCTAGTGAGCAATTCATTGTGAAAGTAGGACTTGTTCATCCTTCCATCTTTCTTTGTGAATGAAATGGACCCTGGGGTGCAGGGGATTAGAGGAGAGACTCCATGGAGCGTACTTATGCCAATGACACTGTGTTTTGCCATGAAGATACTTGAAAACTGAACAGGGATCTACAACAGTGGAGAGCGGCGTTAGAAGGAGGCACTTTTCATATCAGCTGATCATAGCAGGAATATACGCAGTGCTTTATAGAGAGGAAGTCATGAGAAGCCAAATACCTCATTCAGCACTGAGCAATGACAGGCATGTAGATGTTGAGCCGCATGAATTACACATACTATAAATAGAAATGGTTGATGGGAATTCTTTGAGATAAAATATATTTCAAGTAAACTAAAGAGCAGAGTGTATAAGATGAGTATTTCACAGAATGAAAATGTGCTGGTGGATGCTGGATAAGAGGAGAGCAAATAGGCTACGCAATGAAATGATGCCTTTAGCCTCCATCACAGAAAAGTTGAGGGTGTATCTACCAACATGGCTTGGTCACGGGAGCGGATGACACCAGGGATATGTTGGTCAGAGAGCACAAGATCTGGTAGCTACAGGCCAAAGACTATGAAGATCTAAAGAAAGGTGGTTCAAGACACTGAATGAAGACATAAAGAAGATCAGTGTCATCTTTGAAAACACACTCAGCAGAATCTCTTGGAGCCAGAACATAGGAGTCAGCCCAGACCCTGACAAGGGCAGAGCAAAGTCAAAGAAGAAGAACTGCATAGACATAAGATGTAGAAACATGCCAAGTGACCTACGCCCAGCCCAGAATAGCTTGAGTTTCAGATGCAGGTTCTTCTCAGCTAAGAGCTTGCAAACTAACTAGAGCCCAAGACCTGTTCACAGAAATTCTATGGTGAACAGCATCATCAGGGTGAGAAAGTCACCGTCTGTTTGTGGACAACTTTTGAATGGGAAGCGAGGTGCAATGTGCCCATAAGGTGACTTGCCATGAATCATTCACCCTGCTCTGCATTTCAGAGGGTCTCTGTCATATTGCACACTGACGTTTATGGGCACTGCGGAAACCCAGCAAGTGAGGAGAGCCCATGCAAACAGAATGGGCTCATTTTGAAATCTCTGTAGCACTTTCAGCGACAGGGCGTAAACCCATGTTGATTACCAGGGTCCAGAAAGAGGCTGATTACCCGGCAGGGATCCTTACACTTTCAGAGCCAGCTCCTGGGCTAGCTGCACCATGGGGCTGGCCAGGCTGCAGTGCCTGTGCCCCTGCGAGGCCAAGAGACACCAGCCAGGCAAACCCAAGTGCAGGGCGAGGTGGGGTGGGAAGGGCTGGATCTCTGTAAAACCAGGCCATGCCAGTCTACAGAGGTTTTCTTGGCTTCCTCCCAGTGGAGCTGAGCTCCTCAGGGGCCCAGTTCTACAGCCCATACCCACTCGTGCTAATCACTGCTGTGACTAAGCCCACTGAGTCGATGGGGTAAATCTGCTCCATGTCAGCATCAGAGAGTGGAGCCCACGCTTTGCAGGAGCGTACGTGCAGGTTAGCTCCATCCTGGCGCAGCCCTGCCATGCTCAGAGCCTCCAGGTAACTGGACTCTGAAGCCTGTAAGCTCTAAGGCACAGTCCATCTCTTGGGGACATAGCTAGCCCCAGAGCTTCAGGAGAATGGTGTTTGGACTTCAGTGATCCCCACAGTGGGGTGGGATTGCGGTAACCTGGGTTTTGTTCAGCTACGTGCGTGTCGAGTTCACTCTTCTTTGGACTCTAAATGGTTCTCTCAAGGCGGTTCTCTGGGCTTTTCCTTTGCCACTTTCTGCCCCCTGCCTCCAGAGCAGTCCGAACCAGCTAGTTTACCTTGGCACTGGCGACATACAAATAACACTGGGTATTTGGTATGTCGCAGTTCAGACAAACTTGGAATCCTCCTGACATATTTTCCTTGAAAAAGCCAGCCAGGTCTGATGCAACGGCATCTCCTCACTTCAGTTGAACAGCCCTCCTGAAGGCAGGCAGGGAAATCAGATGGAGAGACCCTTTCAAGTCAGCTCAGTTTGGAACAAATGAGTTGAGCAAGTGAGTTCTGTACAGAGACGGCTTTCTCTTTGCACATTGCCAGGTGGTGGGGATGCCAATGAAATGCTGATAAGGTCTCTGAGCCCAATGACAGAAGGGAGAAACTGGGAAGCAAGTTCCCATGCCCAAGCTAGCCGAGCACAGACTGGCACAGTGTCATGGGACAGCGTACTGCAATGGATGTTTTACCACCAAACTAGCTTATGTGAGTGGCAAGCAGCATGAGCAGTGGCAGACCTGCTAATTAGGCAGGGTGGCCCAGGGGATGGGACATTATTGTAGGACCTGGGATCATGTCTCTGCTCCACCATACTCTCTGGCTGTGACCTTGGGCAAGTCATGCACACTCTCTGTGCTTCAGCTCCCTGTCTGCAAAATGGGGGTAAGACTCCAACAGGGCTGACAGGAGATGCTCAGATACTGGGGTGACTGGGGAGGGTTAAGAATCTAAATGAAGCAATCGGACCAGTTGCATGGTGGTTTGTTCTTGTGTCCCAAAAGAGAGCCAGCACCTGCTGCAACTTCTCCACTCCCCGCCATGGAGTCCAGGCTTCCTATGTGATCTCTGTGCAACAACCGGAAAGTGGCACCTTTAGAAGTGCTGAGTGGTGTGAGGAGTGAGAGCCAGAGTATCCGGTGAACAAGGTTCCTTGCCCAGGGCCCATGTTGGAGAAAGCAGAGCAGTGTCACACCTCCTGCCTAGCAAGGCCAGGTTTCCACAGCGTCGCACGCCCCAGGGACGAGCTGAGTGGCGTGAGGGAGACCATGACAGGATGCAGTAAAATACCGGCTCTCAGTGGAACTAGAAGTTCATGAGTGGGGATTTTTTTTGAGTTATCTACACTGACGCTCCTGGGTGAGGAGTCCCAGTGGGCCTCAGGAGCTGAGGAGACTGGACGTATGGGACTTGTGACTAGATCTAAAGTGTGACCAGCAGGGTTCTTGCTAATTGTTTTTCTATCAATGGGTAGAATAAATTTTGTTTTGTGCAACAAGGCGTGTGTGGATGTGCACTGCCAGTAGAACTACAAGTAGGTGCTGTCGGCTGTGCGGGGTTGTGGGTGCTCTGCTAATCAGCTGGGCAGTACCTGCATCTCTCCTGTGCCGCTGCCCACGTGCTCATCTTACAGGGAATACTGGTGCCTAGGCCAGAGGGCTGAGCTGTTCAAACCGCCAGCCAGAGTGTGAGGACAGCCTGCTGCGGCAGTCACAGGGTTTTTCCCTTCAGCCTCAGGACATGGTTCTTGTCACACTGACAGAAAGCAGAAGACACTGCAGAGCGCTGTCCTCATTCCCACCTCCTCCTGCTTCGCAGGCCTGGATATCCCTGCAGTGCTCTGCCCCAGGCTCACTCTTACAACGTCTGGCCATGCGTTGTTCCAGAGGGTCATGAGTCTGGGGTCTGACTTGACCTCTTTTGTTTCCAGGCCTTTGACTTATTGTGTCTTCTGCTGCCCCTGCCCCTCCTGCCCGGTTGCTCGACCTTGGCCTGCGAGAGGAGCCAGGCGTTCCTCCACTGGGTGCTTGTGTGTTATGTGCTCTCCACCCCATGGAACACTTTTCTCCATCTCTTGTCATAAGGACTCAAAAACAACCAGAGCGGGTCAGAGCAAAGGCTCCCTTAGCCCAGCGTCCTGTCCGCCGACTGTGGCCAATGCCAGGTGCTCCAATGAGATGAAGCCTCCGGCAGGTCACTTCTGAGAATCCATTTGCACCAAGAGGGTTGATCCAGACCCTCATTCAGAGGCAGCGGACATGGAAATCGCCAGCTGACAATGCATGGAGGCCATGGCAGCCACTTGGCCTCAAGGTCCAGCACTGGCCCTCCTACTGAGGGGGACAAAATCAGTGGAGAGAAATGTGTCTTTCCCTTTAAGAGAGCTCCGGCACACTCAGCACCTCAGCCTCCAGGAGCCAGTCCTGGCTTTTAATCCCTCCACTCTGCCTGGATCCAACTCACCCCGGCACCAGCAGGCGTGGAGAGGTGGGGGTGAGGTCAGAAGAGCCAGCCGCGGTGTTGACAGGAGAGCAGAACTGCAGTAATCCCCTGGCTAGCTCCCCTCCCCATTACCTCTGTGACCCTCCACATTTTCCTTTGCATTCAGAGCAAACGGGCCGATTTTGGGAAGCCCACTAGTCTTTGCTGGTCCCAGAGAAATCTGGTTTGAGTTGTACTGCGAGTTACAGGCACGGACAGGGTTACATCACGGTGAGCAACAGTCTGGCATTTGAGAGAATGTCAGCAAGCGGGGTGGTATTTCATATGGAGATTAGCCACATGCCATTTCTCTGCCTACACCCATTAGTCAGCACAGCACCACCATCTGTGGATGGGACAGGACAGTAGCTCTGACTCCACATTTGGCAGCCTTTTCCGTAGGACGGTGAGGCATTGCCAACCAGGTTTTCTGCCAGGCCTCAGCCTGCAATGGACATGTCTTCGTTAGTCAGAGCCCAGTGACGCCGAGGCTCAGTGTGACCCCTCGTCAGTGTGCCATGGGTGAGGGTATGAGCCTGTTACATCCCTGCTTCCCACGGCTAGGTGCAAGGCGCAAGAGTTTACGCCTTTAGCTCCAGAGAACTGTGGCTCAGTCCCTGGCATGTTGGCCAAGATCATCACACTTGCCGAGAAATAAGCCTTCAAATATTTTAAAGTTCTGCCAGTCCCTGCCCTGGGATTCAGGCAGCCCTCTACTGTGCACAGGTGTAGCGTTATCTCTCCCCAGCCATGCAGTGCCTGCTCATATCTGCACACGCCATGCAGAGCCAGCCGCTTGCAGCATGAGTAGCTAGAATTATGGTGTAACTTCCATACTGCCGTGGCTTCACTCAGGAGAGCAGAGCAGTGCGGGCTGAGGCTGTGTCATTTCACTCCATGCTGCCATCTCCCAGCTGGGTCATTTCCCTTCACCAGGCAGCTGGGAAGCAGTCTGGGGCTGCATCACTCTACTTTCTGCAGTGGGTAGGTGTGAGGGTGGACCTGACCCCTGCTGCCAGCACTAGGCCCCCCATTAGTCCCCAGGCTTTCCTGGGCCCTGCACCCCCCACAGTCACCCCAAGCACCAGGTACAGGGAAATTACCCCGAACCTTCCAGTAGACAGGACAGCTCTGTGACTGGTGTTCAGCCTGAGCCTGCCAGGCACATACCAGGAGAACCACTCCTCAGCAAGCCCCTGCCAAGAGAGGGATCCTTGAGAGCGTGGCAGCAACACAAGCTTTACTCCCCGAGCTCAGCCTGGGGAGAGCAACCAGGAGCATGCCTAGCTGTGCATGGCTGGAGGAGGTCTGGGGCTGGCTTCACTTGTTACCTTTGACGAAGTTTTCAGTGTTAGGTCATTGGTGTTTGCAAAGCACTTTGAGTTACGTGGACAAAAGGCCCTAGGCTTCAGCAGTACATAATATTCAGTGATCAGTGACTGGTATTCATTACTCAAGTAGTCAATTACTGCTTGCGATTATTTTTCCTGTTAGGGAGCCCTGAGGCCGGGAGTCACAGAACAGCCCTTAGTCCGCCTAGCAGCAATCAATCCTCCATTCCTGCTTCTGTGAGACCCTCCCACTGCCAGCAATTCTGCCCACAAGTGCCAGATGTCACTTGGCTTTGTCACTTCTGAATGACACCAGAGGGAGAACAGAGCAACACTGTCCTGCACAGGAGAACCAAGGGTCTCTAAAGCCGACTGACTGATTCACAAATGGCTTAGCAAAACAAACCACCTGTCATGTGGCACTTCAAAGACTAGCACAATAATTTATTAGGTGATGAGCCTTCACCCAGTGCTGAGTCTGGTTCATTTTTACTCATGGGGCCTTTTATGGTTTGCGATGGACTTGGAAACCATCTGGCACTTGTAAAAACATGCAGGAGGCCAGAAAGTGCTGCAGAGTTCCACACAGACACATGATAGAGCCTATTGATTGGGGCCAGGCTGGGAAGATAGGTTGCTTGCTTCCCCACTTCCCATTGATTACCTTGTCCATGGGGCTCCAGAGGAATTATCACTGGCCCGATGTGAAACAGCATCAAGAAGTAAGACCAAGGGAGCACCCCAGTCTCAGACTGGCCTATTACCTGAGGGTTAGGGTACCCTGAGGAAAGCTGCCTATGTTCAAGTTTTTGCTCCATCCTCTGGATGTGAATCTGATTTCCCACATTCCAGGTGAGCATGTGAGCCCCAGGAAGTCTGCTCGGCTTCACTCCATGTGCAACTCTGTGTGTGACTTCACTGCATCTCCACTGCACAGCAGGACTGACAAAGGATCTAACTGGAACTAGAAGCCTTAGCTAGACTCTTAAGAGGCTTGATAAGTTCTCTTTGTAAAGTTCTATGAGTTTCTGTATAAGAAGTGCTCCAGGAGAGTGAACGGTTGCTATTAAAATATATGAGGCAAGATAGGACAAGAATTTGTTTCCTGAAATGGTTCCAGTTTGCTCCGAGAGGCCAAACAGCTGAGCAGGGCACCTTGGAAAGAACGAAAGATGCACACGCTGAAGAAGGGAATATGAGCACTGAAGATTAGGTTATTTATCATAGAAGGAAGGGCTCCATGATTAGAAAGGGATGCCTGTTCTCCATGCACTAGGCCTATCAGGACAGGCCTCTAGTCTATCGAGTCACACTCTGTCGGGCTCCCCACTGGGAAAGCGCTTTCCTTGCAAAATTCACTCACAACTCATCATCAGCTACCAGCCAGATCTGAGAAGCTATTTACACCTCCACACGCAGATGCTGACACGTTCCACGGTGCCCCTGTAGCTTTCTGGGGTCCTATTTACAGAAGACTGCCTTCTGTGCGGAAATAAATTCTCTCCACACTCACCTCCTGTGCTTTTCGCATCTGCTGTGAGATGGCTTTTGTCAAAGAAAGGCAGGAGTGAAAGCAAGACAAGCACAGCAGCAGCTGGACATATTCAATGGGAATATTTCATAAACAGAAACATCATCTGAAAGGGATTCGGGTTGGAAAAGTGTCACATCCCCAACACAAATCCTCGAAAATAAAAAGAATGGGACATTTCTTAACATAGCTCAGTGCCGACACAACACAGTTCTAATGCGCGTGACAAACAGCATCTCTTCTGTGCTGTACTGGTTCCTCGAGCATTGTCATCTCTGTACTACCAGCCTAGAATCTGAGAGTCTTATAGTCTCTCATTACCATAGTACATAGATAACAGCTGAAAGTAAAGATGGTTGGGAATTTGGTGCTGGAATGATTTTTTTTTTTACACTCAATGCAGCGTCTATAAAACTGAAAGTGCCCGAAGACAATTTTCATTTGACTGATATTCATTCATTAATGCTTGAAAAAAATCAAAAGGTTCAGTTTGGGTTGACCTGAACCTATTCAAAGTATTTTAGTTTGTTGACCTGACCTGAATGCTTTGTTTTGAATCAGTTCACTGTTAAAGTGCATTTCTCTGGTCTGTTTGGATGTCACTCTCTCTCCTGAGCTGGGCTTTCGGGACAGGCTACATCTCCCTTGATGCAATGAAATCTCCACTCTGACTCAGCAGCACGATAAACTAAGGAAGCGACAGGTGGCAAGTGCATTCTGGGAGTGGGCAGGTGATCCATCCCAACGCTGGAGAAAACAGACCATTTCGATCTGTTGCCCAGTCAACCAGTTTTGTGGGAATCTCTTTGCAGCTCTTTTCAGCCTTCCTGAGACGTAACTATTCTGAGTAGATTTTTTATCCTCTGCAAACTTTGCCACTTCCCGGCTTACCCATTTCCCCTGGTCATTCATGAATATGTTGAATAGGACCGGTCCCTGAACAGATCCCTGGGGCACTGCCCCCCGGCACATCCCCCAGGCCCCTGAAGCCACATGGAGTAGCAGAGTAATGCTGCCGTGGTGTTTCTCTGAGCATTTCGGTCCCTGTGATCGTCCTGGTTAGGTAGCTGGCTATATATATCTGTTGCTATATTCCTATTATTAGAGCATGGAATTACTATCCATAGAGATCCTGTGGTACAGATGGGGTCACTTAAGAAAGCCTGCATTTTCTTGCACATATAGTGCCCCTCCTCTGCCTGCACAACCTGGTCTGTCCTTCTGATAGATTTTGTAACCTGGTATTACTGTGTCCCACTGATTATTGTCATTCACCCAAGTTTCTGTGATGCCCATTATAGCGATATCCTCCTTTAATATGAGGCACTCTAGCTCACCCATCTTATTAGTTAGCTTTCTCGCATTGGTTAATAAGCCCTTGAAAACACTTGTCATTTTATCTTTCTGCTATTATTAATTGAAACAGACCTTTTCACATTTGACTGTTTCTGATTATATCCTGGCTGTATTTCATCATTTTCCACCCTCTTCTCCTTACTGAGACATAGAAAATCTCTATTAATAGATCCTCCCTATAAGGATGCCTGTGTCCAAACCACATGTTCTTCCGCACCTGCCAGTTTCCCCCAGCTTGTAGTTTAAAAACTGATCTAAGAACTTTTGCTAGCAGTCTGGTTCCATTTTGGTTTAGGTGGATCCCATCCTTTCTGTATAAGCTCCCCCTTCTCTAAAAGTTTCCCCAGTTCCTGATCATTCTAAAACCCTCCTCCGTACACCATCAGCTCACCCACGTATTGAGACCCTGTAGTTCTGCCTGTCTAAATGGCCCTGCACATGCAACTGGAAGCTTCTGAGAGAATGCTACAATGGAGATCTGGACTTCAATCTCTTACCTACCAGCCTAAATTTGTCTCACAAGACCCTTCTCCCATCTTTCCCTACGTCATTGGTACCAACATGTACCATGACCAGTTCCCTGCAATATCCTTGAAAACCTTACTGAATTCACTTTAAAGTAGCTTTGGAGTCTTGTGGATAGAATTCAGACTTTATGAATGACCATAGGATTGGATGTAACATCACCAGGTGGTAGATGTGGGCAATGGAAACCTTGAGAAGGGTTCTGAACTTCAAAGAACTATTTGAAACAATGTGCCAGACAACTTCTGGGAAAAAGTGAAGTAGATGAAGGACCCAACCTATTGATGCGAGGCCCTGAGGAGGGAACTGTGGGTGGCTAATTTCTATTGCTGGAAGTTGGAGATCCAAGCGCCAAGGAACATAACAGGAGATTGACTTACTCATGGGGTGAGGACTTGATCTGAGCTAACAGTGCTATAAACTTGTAACCTCAGTACAACCCTTTGGTGGGGATTGAAGGAGCTGTTGTTGGAGTTTGGATGACCTCTGCAGAGGTTCTGAGCACTCCTGTCAGTTATCATTTTAACTTGTTTGCTTTCACTGTAAGACTGCATGTGCTTGCTTAGAAAGCGCTGTGTGATACTTCACGGCTCTTCAGAGCATCGGAGGTGAATCCAGGAGCAGACACGGACCTGCTTTGGCCCTGGAGAGAACTCACAGTGCCCTGAGGGGACTGGGCAGTCTGGAAATACCTCATGCAGGAGGAAGAGAGGCATGTGCTTCAGCCCAAGCGAAGTGATGGCTCAGGAACTGGGAACCTAGGGGGGGTCCCCGAGGACCCAGGAGGGGGAACGTGGACACAGTCGCCCTCAACTGTGACACCTGACACCTTTATTTTTCCTCCTGCTGTTGCATGCTTAGCCTGTGAGCTTATGGGGCAGCCACTGGGCTTTGTGGATCACTTAGCACAGCTGGGGCGTCTAGGAGCTGCCATAATGTAAGTAAAGGCTCATTCTTAATTACAACTGCAAAGTCCTTTTCCCTCCCTCTCCCACTCCGCGCATATGCCGGTTCCCACGTTTGACCTAAGAGGAGCATATATGTTGAGCTGAATGCTGCTGAGGTGGCAGTAGTTAAGTTCCCTCTCTGCCATCTGCAGGAGCTGATGCGTACATTTGCAGAAAATCTGGCAATAATATGTGGCGAGCAAGGTGGTTTAGTATCACCTTATCTCACTGCGAAAATAGCTCTTATTAATGACATTTAAGTATATGCTAATTACTAGTAATGTACACTAATGTGACTATGAATGTAAGACCCATGTATGTCCCAGTGGAGTAATTATGGGATTATTTTTGTCTTTTATACTGAAGCATTGTTATGAAATCTGAAATGCGCATGTTATGATGAAGGTAATTACTCTTAAAACTGCTTGTAAATTTCAATATAATTGCCCACTAATTGGCAAGAACATGCAATTAATTATTATATATTTAGATATTGGTAGCTGTTACACAAAGAAGGAAAAAGGCCTCTAAAATATAACAGGTCTGAACCTGTTTTCTGCTGTGGGCTCTCTGGGAATACGTAAAGGTTTTTCCCTTGTTGGGCACTGAATTTAAGTCTTCGCTGAACTAAAGCTGGGTATCAAAGCTGATTTCATCCATTAATGAGCTCCCCTTATCCTTAGACCATGCTGTGCAAACCAGTTTTCAAATTAACACTTTGGGTCATTGGGGCTGTTCTGAGCTAAGGAGCCTCTCGTGTATTCACAGTGTCTGGCTTATTAACCATGGAGTTCCCATGCATTGCTCCTGGTGTCCATGACCAGACGTGGGCGAATATGCCCAGAGCCTCAAAGGTGTTTAGAGCTCTTAACTTCTGTGGGTTTCAGTGGTGCCAAACTGCAAAGGCAATGACTTCAGGGCTTTGTCAGGATTTAGATTTGGGCACCTTGATTTATCACACAGCAGTCATGTGCAGGGATGTCTCTCCCAGGTGCATCAGCCCAGGAGATCAGGACCATTTCCTTTGGAAGTGGATCTTACCTTCATGATCCATGCCTTTAACAACTCCGGCCATAAGTCTCTGCAAAGAGCTCTCCATGGAGTAATTCGGAAACAATGCAGCAGTCTACTTATGAGGTAATATTTCTCAGCTGGAGGCCAGATAGGATGCTCTGGAATCTGCACTGGCTGCCTACTGGTTTACAGGTTGGATTTACCCATAAAGCCTCAGAGAGCAAGTGTCTTGCTGAGCCATTTCTCTCCCCTTGGCAGTGACAGTCAGCAAGTGCAGCTCAAGCTTGATTAAAAAGGGAAAGGGCTTAGTAACTGCATTGCCAGCAGATCCAGGGAAATGATTATTCCCCTTCATCCGGCGCTGGTGAGGCCACATCTGGAGTATTGTGTCCAGTTCTGGGGCCCCCATTACAAAAGTATGTGGACACATTGGAGAAAATCCAGCTGAGGGCAACAAAGATGATTAGAGGGCTGGACCACATGACTTACAAGGAGAGGCTGAGGGATTTAGGCTTATATTCTTTACAGAAGTGAAGAATGAATGGGGATTTGAGAGCAGCCTTCAACTACCTGAAGGGGGACTACAGAGACAATGGAGAGAGGCTATTTTCAATGGTGACAGATGACAAAACGAGGAGCAATGGTCTCAAGTTGCATTGGTGGAGGTCTAGGTTGGATAGTAGGAAAAACTATTTCACCAGGAGGGTGGTGAAGCTCTGGAATAGTTTGCCTAGAGGTGGTGGAATCTCCATCCCAAGAGATTTTTAAATCCTGGCTTGACAAAGCCCTGGCTGGGGTAATTTGGTTGGGATTGCGTCTGCTTTGAGCAGGAGGTTGAATTCAATGACCTCCTGAGATCTCTTCCAACCCTATGATTCTATGACCATAGATATTTTCCATAAGGGGCTCTCAGTTATGGATCCTGCTGGCCTGCTTGGTTGGAGATAATTGTTTATTGTTATTATTATGATTGATTTGTATTGTGCTAGTGTCTGGGACCCCCAATAATGGACATGCTACATGTTGTACAAGCTCAGAACAAAAAAACATGCCCTGCACCAGAGAGTTTAGAGTAAGTTATGTCTACGACGCATTTAGAGGAATGGAGTGCAGCTCTGTCTGGCGTACTCATGCTCTTTTCAATTTAGTTAATACAGCTAAAATTGCAGTGCAGGTATGCAGGCAAGAGCAAGCAACATGGGGATGGACTCTGCTGTGCTTTTCCCACCCACACTGAAGCCTGAGCCTCTATGTTTATAGTGCTATTTTTATCTACACCAACCTGATTCAATCAAGAGTGGGTATGGCTACCCCAGTGGCAGCTGTACTGCTGATGGCAGTGTAGCCATAACCTGAGATTTTCAGGCCAGGCAGTGAGGATCTCATGCTTATTTGGGGTTTAGGGGAGAGTGCAATGTGAATGCAGGTTTTGTGTGGAGGTTTGGGAAGTGTGGGAGTTTTATCCAAGAAGAGCGGGCTTGGGTTATCATCTGGGATAATTTTGTGAATTGTATTTTAAAAAAGGCAAAGCCATGTAGAGTGTTCAATAACCACTTTGGTGTCTACATAATAGCAAAATTAATAACCTATAGTTCCTTTGTCACCTACCTGTTGGATGAGGCAGGAGAACTCTTCGTGTATGAGCTATTCATGAGGTGTGATTGGGCACCTGGTATGCCATCTGATCACTTGCTGAATTACCAAGACTCTTTTTAATTGGGAGAATAAATAATGGGAAGAACAAATAATCTGTTTTTTTTTCTGGTACAAACAGAACTTTTAGGACTCCTGGCTATTTTCATAGAGTGGTCTTCAAATGAATGTCCACAAATAAGGGCTGTTATGGTCCCACCATTCACAAGGAATCAAATTTGAGCTGGGGGACCGTTTCTATAGCAGTGAATTTTTTTCTTTTCATTACTCAGTATGTTCCATTCATGGCCTATTGACTCCATCCATCCTCCTCCTCCTTTTACTGTCGCATCATGCAGAATGATTAGGAATGACGCACTGGTGTAGCAAACCTGAAAAGAAATCAGAAGATGCAGCTGAATCCAACAACATTAAACCTTCTTTTCATGCACTGAATTGTGTTTAGGTTGAAATGTGTTGTTTATTGACTTTCAAATGACTTCTTTTAAAAATTAAGATATTTACATCTCATAAAATGGGAGGGATTTTGTTCTTGTTTTTTTTAGAGAAGAGGCAACTTGACTGCTGGGGATGGTTAATCGTTCTCATCTTTTGCAGCACTAAGATAATTTAAGTAAGTAGCGAAATAAATGGGTTTCTGAGAGACAGGGCAGCTCACGATGCAAATTACTACACTATAGATGGCTAAATCCTGAGGATCTCAGCTCTTACACAGGCAAACTCCTTTGAGTCCAGTGGGAGTTTGGCTAAGGAATGAATTCAGTAAGGATCACAATTTTTAGCTTCTTTCAGTAAAGCCCTGAGACTCAGAGGTTGGGTTTATTTCCCATGCTGTCAGTTGCCGAGAGCTTGGACACATTTCAGAACGTTACCCAAACTTGGGTCTGCAGAATTGCAGATAACAGGGGCAGCATATCGCCTGCTGGGTCATGTACCCCCTGCCTCCAGCTGGTCTGTAGCAGAAGCACAGCCTTTCTCCTGGTGTTTTTCCAGTTCACCTCCCAGCTCCAGCTAGAATTTAGGTGTGCAGAGGCTTGTGTCAAGGATGAGTGCTGGGGAATGAAAGAGTTATCAAACCTGGTGGATAATCTCTGGAAAAGGCTTGATCGGAACTCATAGACCTTGAGAGGTTGTCTACTGTAGTCCGCCACACTCACAGCAGCGCGAAGCATTGTCTAGAGCATACCTGACCGTGACTGTCTAACCTGATCTTAACAATCTCCAGTGATAGAGATACCACAACCTCCTCGGGCAACTTATACCAGTGCTTCTCTCTCTCTCTCTCTCTCTCTCTCTCGGTCTCGCACACACAAACTCACACATGTCCAGTAGGAAGTTTTTGTCCAACCTAGGGAAGCTCGGTTAGGGTTCCTAAATCCCTGTCTGATGCTCTTAGCTCAGCCCAGGTAGAGTCCACTTTGCTGCACTGTGGGCTTTTGTCTCCAAATAAACTCTGATTAGACTCTCACGTGCCTGATCATACAGTTGGTGGTTGCTTAAATCCCAAACAGGTTTGCTGCATGTGGAAACAGAGATGGGGCCTGAGCTTCCTCTCTTCAACATCTTCCTTCTGCAGACCATGGCCCAGAAGGATCAGCTCCAGGATCCACCTTCTTTCCCAGTGTCCCTCTTCTCCATGGCCAGGCTTTTGCCAGAGCAACGCCAAGAGACGTGCAGTGCAGTGCTAGATGCTCAGCTCCGAGGCTGGGCTCCAGTGAGGGTGAACATCCGCAGCCGGCTTTGCTGATCAGAAAAGAAACAAAGACTTGCAATTCAGGTTTGATTTTTTAATGCAATGAGTGAATATGAGTGTTTGTTATTGCAGCGATCAGGCTGTTGTATGCTTGCAGTCCTGGGCTTCATTACATTAGCAATGCTGGTTCTCTCCTGCTCTCTCTTGGGGTCCAGGGATATGGTATCTGAGCATGGTTACACTGCCCCCTAGAAGGCAGGACTTTCCAGAACAGTGGCCTGGTCTCCACCATTGTAATACCATTCCTGGAAGTACCACTGTGTAGGTAGCACTCTTCCAGCAGATCTCTGAAGAAGCATCCAAGTGTTTCCAAACTTCCTGAGCCTGTGACTTGTCAAAACACTTTAGATCAGTTACCGAGAGTTTTGCAGTAATTGTTGTGAAACTTTCCCTCATTCTCGTTCATAAGTGGAATGATTTAATTAAGACACAGTTTCAAAGGCTGCAGAACTTCATAAGTAAATGCAAATCCATTCTTTGTACAGTAGCATGGGTAGGTATATGACAGAACTAGAAATGACTGTTACTCTCATAGACTGAGTTCAGTGCACAGATGTCTCCTCGATAATGGATTTCTGGCAGTCAAACGTTTCCTTTAATGTTTTAAGGAAGCTTGGCAGCTTTTGATCATGATTACCCTCAGAGCTTCACGGTGTTTTGGGGTGTAATTAGATGCAAAAGTCTCCTAGCAATTTGGTCTAAGGATCAGTTGTCACATGAAGTAAATAATTCTGTCTATGAAACTACAGTCCAGTTTCGGGACTACATCAGAAACTTGGTAGATACAGGTTTGACTATATTTGCTAAATAAAGCAAACAATTAATTTGATTTAATGAAATAACCATAGTACATCTCCCTTAGGAATCTGTCTATATTCTGCACTGATTAGGCCTCCATTGAAGTATTGTGTCCAGTTTTGAGGACAACATTTCAAGAAATGTGTGGAGAAATTGAAGAAGGTCCAGAGAAGAGCAACAAGAATGATTCCATGCCTACAGAACATGATCTGAGGGAAGACTGTAAGAATTGGGCTTGCTTAGTGTAGAAAAGAGAAGACTTAGAGGGGACATGATAGCAGTTTTCAAGTACAAGAGTGTTACAGGAAGGAGGGAGAAACATTGTTCTCCTTGGCCTCTGAGGATAGGACAAGAAGCCATGGACTTACCTGCAGGAAGGAAGGTTTAGGCTGGATATTAAGAAAAACTTCTTAATTGGCAGGGTGGTTAACTATTGGAATAAATGGAAAAAATCACCCTGGGCCAAACAAAGAGCTTAGTTTTAATTTTACCCAGATTCAAATATTCTGTTCTTTTAAAAATAAAAGGACATTTCAAAACAGAAACTTCTTTTGGACTTACAAATGGAAACCTTTTGTTTTGAAAATGTCAAAACACAAAGTTTTGATTTTTTCCTTGCATGCTGGGGAGGCTGTTGGCAATCTGGGAAAATTGACTCAAATTACAAAATATTTCAGTTTTGCCAATTTGGCGTTTTTCACCAGAAAAGTTTTGAACAAAACATATGGCTCAGTTGTTGGGAGATGCAATATTTATATAGTTTCCTGAGTTGGTCCAAATATAGATTGCAAAATATTCCCTGAGACAGACTTTTCTATTGTTGGCTACATCAGTGGCAGAAATTAATTACAAGAGCCTGCTGTTGACTGCATTACTCATCAAACTCCAATTATCCCATCACAGCTCTGAGACTAGCCAGGGTCTCTCTCTTTCCAGCTCAGTTGTTGATTTGCTGACTCCCCTGCGTGCCTTAGTCTGATTGGTGAGGCCCTGGCACAAGAGCTGCTCAGCCCCTCTGGATGCATGTTGTCACCCTTTGTCACCTCACAAAGATGGTTTTGAGGGCATCACATTGTTTTGTTCGACCCTTTTCCTCCGACAGCAGGAAGGCAGCAAATGATGGCTTAATACCCTGAGCCTTAGCTCGGAAATCTCATTGTGCCTCACACCTAGGCATGGACTGGTCCAACTTTCTTTGTACCATTTGGACTCCGCACAAAGCTGTCATTTGTATGTATGCAATTATCAAGAAATGTTAAAAGCTGTTAACTCCCCAAATGCTGGCTGTAAAATCTAAGGGTTTGTGCCTGGGGTGCGAGGAATGGAGTAAGATAAGAACAAAAAGCAGCATATCTTGATTGGGGTTGACGCTGACATCCAGGTATGTCCTGATGGAGCACTGAAGAAAGGGAACTCCGCCTATCTGTGGCTTTGGCAAACAGGTTAGTGCCCTTTGCACATCTGATTGATCCACTGACGTGACGTGGGTCCCATTTGGAACCCTGTTCTGGAGTTCTTGCCAGCCCAAGGAGAAACCATCTGGCTCCTGAGAATCCCTCCCAGCTTTCCCTCTGAGCTGTGGCTCTGGCATGTAGGGATTGCTGTGCAGTCTGGGCACAATGACTCTACCTCAGTCATGCACCTCAGAATCACGCTCCAGTGCATTTGCTGAAGGCGTGCCCAACAGCCAGGGATACATGTCACCACTCCTCCGCAGCAGTGATGTTAAGAAATGATCCCAGCTAAGACTAGCCAGGGGAAGGCACCTTTTGAATAGCTGTTCCTCCTGCAATGAGGTATTTGAAATAACATTTTTATTTAACACACTCCTACTTGAAATGGTTGATGAATTTCAGTATTTGGATAGATGGCTGAATTCCCAAATCTGATTTTAAAATACACACTGGCCACTGCCTGAAAGTTACTGTGCTCACTGCAAGTTTTTTGTTGGAAAATAAACCCTTTTCCATCCTGTGAAATGCTCATTTCTCATTGTCCACTCTGCATTGCTGACTCAGAATGATTTGTCTCACTAGAACTTACCGTCATCATATGATGACAAAAATTTCCATGCCACTGTTACTTCAGGAGGATGTTAAATAGCAACTACTAATGATAAAAATGTTAAAATCAGCAGCTCCAGATAGTTTGAATCCTAGAGTTTTAAAAGAGCTGGCAGAGATGCTCACTAGTCGATTAACGATGATTTTTAGTTCCTAGCCTCTGTTTGTCAGAAACTAGGACTGGGTGACGGGATGGATCACTAGAAGTTCTGTTCACTCCCTCTGGGGCATCTGGCATTGGCCACTGTCAGAAGACGAGACGCTGTTCTTAATAATTCTTGAAACATTGGAAAAGCTCCACAAGACTCGAAGAAAATTGATGTTGTCTCGGTATTTTAAAGGGGTAAACAGGACAACCCAAGTAATTATAGGCCTGTCAGCTTCCACTGATCCTAGGCAAAATAATAAAGTACTGGACTCCATTAATAAAGAATTAAAGGAAGGCAACATACTTTAATAGCAATCAACTGGGTCTGTAGAAAATAGATTCTGTCGCACTTACTTGAAATCTCTTTGTAATGAGACTATAAAGTTCTGCTGATAATGGTAATAGCTTTGATGTAATATACTTACACTTCATCGAGGTGTTTGACATTTTGATTAAACAAATAGAATGATATAAAATTAACATGGCACAAGTGAAATGGATTAAAAACTGATTAACTGACAGCTCACAATGTAGCTGCAAACAGGGAATCATCACTGAGGGGCACGTATCCAGTGGAGTCTGTCAGGGACTGATTCTTGTCCTTACCCTATTTAATGTTTTTTTCGATACCCTGCCTGAAAGATGTAAAATCCGCACCCATAGTTTGCAGATGACACAAAAGTTGGGGTTGGGGGGTAAATAATGAGGAGGACAGGTCACCGATACAGTGTCATGTGGTGAGCTGAGTGCAAAAACAGAAAAAAATGTATGGTCGATGTGATCGAATATAAAGTCTTACATTTAGGAACAAAGAAAGCCAGACATGCCTACAGGCTGGGAAATCTACCCAGGGAAGCAGGGATTCTGAGTGAGATTGGGGGTCCCACAGATAATCGGCTGACACACAGGCTTCCCATGTGACACTGGGTTGAGGGGGCAATGCATTCTTTGGAAGCGTAAATAAAGGAATCTCGAGCAGGAATAGAGACGTTATTTTATGTCTGTATGAGATACTGGGGCAACTGCTGCTGAAACATGTATCCACCCCAGTGCCCCCAACTGAAGAAAGATTCAGATAAATTGGAGATGGTTTAGAGAAGAGTCATGAGAATAATTAAAGGGTTGGAAAGCAGGCCACAGAGCTATCGATTCAAGGAGCGTAGTCTATGTATCTTGACTTAGGGAAAGATAAGGCATGATTTGATCACAGCCTGTAATCACTTGCCTGGGTAACAAATGGTTGATAATGCATCTTTCAACCTAGCAGAGAAAGTTACAACAAGATCCCGTGGATAGAAGGGGCATTGGAGATAGAGAAATTCAGATGGGGATGAAGGCCTGCTTTCCAACCCTTTGTACCAGTGAGGTTAATTAAAATTGGAACACTCTACCAAAAGTTACGGTGCCTTTTCCATGGCTGGGAATTTGAAAATCAAGATCAGGTAGTTTTTTCTAAAAGATCTGCTCTGGTTCAGATTGGAATTTCTTTGGGGGCCTATTACACAGGTAGTCAGACTGCATGATTACAGTGGTCACATCTCACCTTGGAATCTATTAATTATGTGGAAAGATGATTTCCTTCCCTGCACTGCATGGAAGGTCTGTGCTGAGGACCATTACCTGAACAATGCACTGGACTGACATTTTTTTCCAACCAGGAGGTCTCTTCTCATTGTTTGTGTCGGGTGAACACCAAAGGATTTGGAGGCTCATCTTCTCTTAGGCTCTGTCCAAGCTGTCTGCAGAACAGGAAAGAAAGACTTTGACAGCAGGGTTTGCCTTCTGGTTCCCTGCTCTTGGTCATGAGTACTGTGGAAAGTTCTGGGCACCACCTTTCAGGAAGGATGTGAAGGATGTGAGAAGGTCCAGAGAAGAGCAACAAAAACTATTAGAAGTCTAGAAAAAATTACCAGAAGGGGAAGACTGAAAGAACAGCATGTGGGAGAGCAGAACTACTTCTCGTGTCTTGCAGGCAACACTCCTGTTAACGCATCCCACCATGATGCTTGCTTTTGTTGCAAGTGTCACACCCTTGACCCACATTTAACTTGTGATTCACTATGACCCCCAGATCCCTTCCCACAGCATTCGGTTGTCATTTCCCATTTTGTATGGGTGTGTAACTGATTGGTCCTTCCTAAGGGGCTTACTTTGTATTTGTCCTTACTGAATTCCATCCCATTTATTTCAGACCTTTTCTCCAGTTTGCCCAGATCATTTAGAATTTTGCTCCTTGTCTCCCCAAAGCACTCGCAACCTGGCCTAGCTTAGTATTGGCCACAGTCCTTGTAAATGTACCCAGTATGCTATTATCTGAAGCATTGATGGAGCTGTAACACAGAGGCAGCTGGGTCAGTCTGCATTCCAACAAAACAAACTATCAGTCATGTAGCACTTTAAAGACTAACATGACGGATGGTTTGTTTTGTTGGTGAAGCTATTGAACAGACCTGGACCCAGACGTGATCCCTGCAGGACACCACTTGTTTTGTCCTTCCAGCGTTACTATACACCATTGATAACTACTCTCCAGGAGTGGGTTTCCAGCCAATTATACACCTACCTCTTAGTAACGACCTGCAGATTGTATTTCCCTAGTTTGTTTTCAAGAAGGTCATATGAAACAAGTATCAAAAGCCCTACTAAAGTCAAGATATACCATATCTATCATTTTCCACCTATCCAGAAGGCTTGTTACCCTGTCAGAGAAACCTATTAGGTCAGACATGATTTGTTCATTACTTATCACCTTATTATCTTCTAGATGTCTTCAGACTGACTGATTGATTAATTATTTGTTCCATTATCTTGCCAGGTACTGAAATTAAGCTGATGGGTCCGTGGCTCTGCTGGTTGTCCTTATTTCCCTTTTTAGAGATGGAAACTAGTTTTGCTGTCTTAAAGCCCTGTGGAATCTCACCCGTGTTCCATGACCTTTGAAAGATAATAGAGGACATATCACCTCAGTCTGCTCCTGGTGTATTCTGATGTGACGGTCCATGTAGTTTTATCTGTTTGAGACTGGCATGAGCTGCGTAATGACCTGTGACTATGCTGGGGGAACCCAGCATGGAAAATCACCAGAGCCGGCCCAGCAGGGCCTGTTTGGTGGGCAGGGCCCAAGGTGGGAGGCTGACAGTGGGGCCTGGCCAGTGGGCAGTGAATATGATAGTCAATTGGAGCACAGGATCCTGACGATGTGGGGCCCAAGGCGACTGCCTTGCTCACCTTGCCCTGAGGCCAGGTCGGAGGGTCACCTCGTACCTCCCTACAAGAGGAGCCAGGCCTGTGGTGGCTAGCGGCCCCTCCTGAATGCCACCAGCCTGTGAGCCACAGCTCCCCTAGGCAGCCTACACCTGTGCTTATCCATCCTGACAGCTGGGAAGCTTTCCTAATGGCCTTCCTAGGAAGCTCAGTAGGGCTCAACAAAGGGCCTTGAAGGGGTGCTGTGACCCAGAACTGCACCGGCCCAGATCTGTGGTTAAAGAGTGCCTGCATTGCTCTGCAGCGGGGTGGTAACCCTCCAGCTCTGTTGGCTGGGGGAGACCAGAGGATCTGGCTCAGTAGGACAGAGTGGTGGGGAGCCCATCAGAGCAAGAAGGTGGGTGTCAGTGACCTGTTCAGCACACTGGGGAACATCTCAAGGGGTCTTCCATGACCGACCCCTGTCACAGCAGCCTTCAACCCCCTGAAGGGGGTTCCAAAGAGGATGGAGCCAGGTTGTTCTCAGTGGTGGCAGATAACCAAACAAGGAGCACATGCTCTCAAATTGCTGGAGGGAAAGTCTAGGCTGAACATTAGGAAAATCAGCTTCATGGGGAGGGCATTGAATTGCTGCAGTGGATTGCCTAGAGAGGTGATACAATCCACCCTTAGAGGTTTCAAAGACCCAGCTTGACAGGCCAGAGATGATTTCTTTGGGTTTGGTCCTGCTTTGAGCAGGGGCTTGGACTAGATGACCACCTGAGGTCTCTTCCAGCCCTGATCTGCTATGGTTCTGTGACTGACTATCCAGTGATAACAAGAGGCTCCTGTGTGAGAGAAGGCTAGAGAACCTGTGGGATGCCAGAGGTCAGGAGAAGACAGGACAGGGCAGCATCTCTGGGAAATTTCTTAGACCACTGGCCAAATTTTCTCCATGAGTTTCATCCTCCATGGGGTCTCTACTGTGCCAGGAAAGCTGCTGGTCCACTGCCACCCTGGAAAGTATCCTTTCAGGGGATCAAATACTTCTCTACCAGCTCATATCACTCATTTCGCAGAAGAGAACACAGGGTTTTGCTGCTGTGACCAGGGTCCGAGGAGAGTTAATGGCTTTATTCCATTAGGGCTAAATTGCAAAGAATGGGGAGGGCAAGCCCCAAAGCTGGTGGATGTTCCAGCAATTTTATTCACCAAGCCAGCACAAATCATCCTCTCTGGTTATCCAGAAGCCAACAACACCGTTTCCTTAATGCAGCCCAGCCTTAGGCTTCCACCCAGACACCAAGTCAGATAAAATTCTATCAGCCCCATCAACCTCCCAGGTTAATGAGTATTTCACACCTTGGCCCAAGCATACACTTACAGCCAATTCTTATTAATTAATCTAAGGTTTATTAAAATGCAAAGAGAGAGAAAGTATTGGTTGAAAATGCTCAGCACACATGCAGCCATTGAGTACAGTTCTGTGCCTGGATTCGCAGTAGAGAAGTTGAGCACACAGAGTTCTTCCAGAATTAGTCCAGAGATTATAAACCAATGTCCATGTTCAGGGTGACCCAGATGGGAGTGGGGCGCTCAGTCGTATGATTTAATATTTTCCCGGCTAAAGCACCAAGGTGATCTCAGATAAAGAGGATTAAAATGTGAGCAACAATAGGCAATCCCAGAGATGCTTATTTTCCAAGTATTGTTGGGAATTAGCTACGCAGATTAACATAAAATAATTCCTCGACATTTTCTGATGATTGCTGTATGCTTCAAAGAGCGATAAACAGAGAATGGGCAGGAACAGTTTGGTTACATTGCTAACTTCCAATCTACATTAACACAAACCCCACAAGCATTACCTACCAGGGTGTCCCTAACAGTTGGGTTTTGGTCATTTATCCTGCAGGATGCTCGACTCTTTCTGACCACGTGTCACAACTATCTCCATCACCCTCCCTGTGTCACTCTCTTATGCTGGACGGGTCTCCCAGAAACAGCCCACGGCTTCTGTCCTCTCCCTGTTCCCCACCCCCAGACCCCTTGTGGAGCCCTTTCTTGCCTCTAGGAGCGTGGGTTCAGTTTATCAGTCACATGTTGGGGATGGTGCTCTCCAGGAAATCGGGCTGAGCTGTCACTTGCTTCCCTGTCCTCTGCAATGGCTTTGCTCTACTCTGTGTGGGAGTGGGCACCGCATCAAGCAGACTGACAGCAGAAACTGCCAATAGCTTGCTAGGCTCAGCCATGGCAGTGTTCAGCCGCTCTTTGGCCACACCTGTGCCCATCCTTTCGCTCTGCCCGGACTGTGGGGCAGAATGTCACGGCACTGCCTGAGCGGGAGCAGCCCGGGGAGGGGCGCAATGCCCTCCCTACTCCCCCTTTGCTCCAGGCTGGGGGAAGTAGCACTGCCCAGCTCCGCCTGGAGCAGACTCCTGCTTTGGCACAGCAGAACTTAACAGTCAATACGTTGGTCTATAAAGCACCAGAGTCCTCAGATTATTGGGTATGAGAGAGAAAGTCCTGAAAAGTGCAGGCCTGGAAACATACTTACGTTCCACCCATGCACATCATTAGCTTATGCGACGCCCGCCTGATGTAACATCCCCCGCCTGTTCCCTCAGCCATCCTGCCCAATGGCACCCCCTGCTCTGCTCCCACTTCCCACATCCCATTCGCCTCCTGAAATGCAGCAGCCTCCCCCCTACCTTTCCTGTGCTGAGGCTGAACTTGACAGAGGTTACAGGGAAAGCTGCCCTCTGGGTTTTCTCACTTGCCTGGAGCAAACATGGCTGCCCATAAAGCGTACGCCCCCCAAACACACAGGGGCAGAGCCACGGTGACTCTAAATCCTGTGGCCTGTGTGTTCTGTTTTGCTTCCCTGCTGCTTTAAGGAGGGGATTCTTTGTGGCTTGATAATAGACTGTTTAATTTATTGCTTCATAATTAAAAACTGTTTCATTTCAGCTGAAGGTGTCATTCTGTTTGTTACATAATGGAGAGTTTAATAATAATACAGGCCTTCGAGGTTTCCTTCGTAAGCAGACAACAGCACATTTGACACAAATGAATTGTTTGCATTAATTTAATGGCTTAACAGACCCAGGTAAGCAAAGACTCAAGGTGCAGTAGAGATTCCCACCATGCCGCACTTCCACCACCCGCGCACAAACTGCCTCGCCTGGTTGTGTCTCTGCTGTGCCTGCTCTCTCTGCCCCTGCAGGTCTCTTCCCATTGTATTCACACCACACAATCTGTGTCTGTGTTTCTCCCGGCCGGGCTTGTCTCCCTTTTTCCTGTTTGCAACACAGCAAACCCAATTGGAAAACAACCTCACACTGACCCTGCAGGTCTCAGGCTCTGTCCTCAGGATCTGTTCCCCAGCGCACGGCCAGCGCCTCCTGCCTCTGGCAAACTTGGCAGCTCTGACAAGCCCCCTCCCTGCAGCTCCTTGCTGCTCTGACAACAGAACCACCTGGTCCAACCTTTGGGCAGCACTTTCAGAATCTGGGTTGTCTGGGCCTAGACCCGCCCACCCTTAGGGACAAGCCACCCAGTTACCGCAGAGAGAAACCTGTGGCCTCTGGGTGCTGGAGTGGCCACGCCATCGCCGAAAGGGATTTTGCAGAACTAGGGGCTCAGAGGAGGATGACTAGAATAATCAGCTCTCCTCTGAAGAGCGACTGAGATGACTGGGATTGCCACCTTTGAAAGGCAACGCATATGTGACCTGCCCAAGTAGATCCAACAAGGGATGTTCCGGAGATGATAGAACCATAGACCCAAGGAGCCTTGAGAGGTAAAGTGCAGTCCCCTGCGCTCAGGGCTGGACTATGCGGCATTTAGACCAGAGGTGGGCAAAATATGGCACTTTTGGGGCCAGCCTGCCATGACCCTCCTGGCCGCCAATGGCCCATGACCCAGCAGGGTGTCCCCACACCCTGCTCAAAGCACCCAACTCCTGGGATAAGCATGTCTCTGCATGGCCCTTGGGGGGACGGTGGCAGCGCATCTCTGCACACTGCCTCTACCCCTGCATCATCCTCTCAACTCCCTTTGGCTGGACACTGGCCAATGGGACCTGCAGGGGTGGTGCTTGTGGGCTTGGGCACTGCACAGAGACCAGCTGCTCCATTCCCACCAAGTGCCATGCCAGCAGCCGGCTGCTTTGAGTGGCGGGTGGGGTCGTAGCAGGCAGGCACCCTGCTGGCTGGGAGCCACCTACAGTAAGCCAGAAGAGTCGGCTCCTGGCACCCTCACCACCCACCCTTGGGCACAACCCCCTCCTGCACCCAACCCCCTCCCAGGCCCTGCACCCCCTCCAGCACCCCAGTCACCTGCCTGGAGCTCCTTCCTGCACCAGACTCTGGCCAAGGTCCCACACCTCCTCCTCCATTATTAGAATAGAAAAGCGCAGCTGAAGTGACCATGTACCCAGATCCTTGGCATGCCCTGCCCTGTGAAAATTCTTGCCCACCCCGATCTAGACCATCTCAGACAGGTGTTTGTCTGACCCACTCTTAAAAATCACTGGTGATGAAGATTCCACAACCTCCCCAGGCAATTTATTGCAGCGCTTAAGCACCCTGCCAGTTCTGTCTCCCAGTCTCACAACACAAGGACAAGAAAGGAAATCCTTTCTCACACAAGGTGCAGCTAGACAGTGGAACTCGCTGCCTCAGGAAGTAATTGTGGCCAAGAACTTAGCCAGGCTGAAAAAGGGGCTGGACATTTACGTGGCTCTATAGAATATCCAGGGTTGTTATAAAGACAGCCAGCTTGTTGGGAGGGCCATTAAAACTCGTGTTTCAGGGCTTGAGCCGATTGCTGCCAGTTAGAGATGAGCCCTAGCATGAGAGGCAGATTCTGTCTTATTGGCAAGGGGGGGTACTTCCATCCACCGCTGAGGCCTCTCACTCTGACCGCTTGTGACAGGACACTGGGCTAGACAACCATTGTCTCTGATGCAGGCTGGCAACTGCTCCGTTCCTGGGCTGTGCCCTTCCCATCTCCTCCTGCACCATGGGTGTTACTCAGCTTCCACTGAACCTCAGTCCCTTCTGAGCACATGCAGAGGGCATGCAAAGGATCTAAGAGCTATATGGGTCAGGTCTCAGAGGTAAGCAGGAGCCAAGCGTTGGGCCCAGGCTGGCATTGGGTGGGGCAGAGAAAAGTGTGCATTGCACCAAGTCTGATTCCCTCAGTCACAGACATTGCTGCAACACAAATCAGGGTGCTGAACCTGCACCCAGCTGGCCTGCGCGTCTCTGACTGACGTGCTCCTTCCATACGCACATGCAAGCCCTGGTGTGAGCCGGCCCATTGCTTGGTCAGCCTGGGCTGCACAGTCATGTCATGTACAGCGCCAGGCCAGCTTTTGGTAGAATGGGCTCCTGCTCAGCCGCCTTCTTGCAGAGCTGAAGGAATGCTCCCCATTGGAAGAAAGCCCAGGGAGCCCTAGGGAAGCTGCCCCAGGCTGATCATCAGCCCCATCATTTGCCGTCAGAATTCAAACTGGTCGGCCACGAACCATCCTGCCTGAAGTTGAGTCTGTACATTAAGAATTGAAACGGTGGGCTCAGGAATTTCCTAGGCTGAGTCCATGCCAGCTGGCAGGTGAGGGCGCCATTGGCCTCGGCTCAGGAGAAAGCAGCCAGGGGATCTGTGCAGCCATCAGCCTGTTCTGACTTTGATGTGTCATTGAAGACAAAACATGTCTCATCTGGAGGGGCCTCAGCTCATTTCACAGGGGCGTGAGCAGAGGAATGGGTGCCCTGCCCCCACCTCGGGGTCACACGCCATCAGCTCCCCCTCCCCACGCTGACAGCACAAGTCTAATCAGCGGGAGCAGGGCTGGTTTCCAGCTCATCAGAAGACTCCCAAGGGAGGTCTGCATAACCTCTCAGCTACTTGATTTACATCTGCTCCCCCACGCCAAGCCAGGCACTAGGGGATGTTATAGATGATGTAGGTGTCACGGACAGCCAATAGCCCAAGAGGGGAACCCAACCAAGGAGTAGAGCTCAGAGCACTGTGTTAGGTGTGACAGCAATTAACCCAGAGGAAGCCTGAGCCAAACACCAGCAACATGGGCATGGGCCGGAGGAGATGCAGAGTTGCCCCCGTGCTCCATGCAGTACACAAACCTGTTCCCCAGCCCTGGTCCTCCCCACAGCCCTCCAGCTTCAGTGCACTGGGGAAACCTGCCCTAAGATGGCCCTGGCCTACATACATGCTACAGAGCCCTGTTGCTTTGCGCTGCTTTGGGGCATCATGCAGGCAAAGCCTGTCCCAGCTTCTAGCCCCCAGGTGGGTAACATGTGTCAGGTAACTGAATGCTCTTACAACCGCAAAGCAGATTAAGATCTGGAACCACATGGAGTTCGCAGAGGCAAGCCCAGCCCTTCCTGTGCATGAGCTGAGGCTCCTGTGGGGGAGATATGGTGCTGCTGCACTGCCCAAAGAAAGGGAGTGCTAGATGTCTCCAGCCCCTGCAAGGTGCAGAGCTTATCTGCAGGAAGTTCCCAGCTCCATGTGGCCTCCCCGCCTCCTGCTCTGCATGTAGGATGTTCTAGAGTCACAGGGCTCCCACCTCTCCTGCTACCTACATCCCTACCACCTGCCCTCAGAGTAGGGGGGGACATTTTCAAAACCTAAGTGCATTAGAAGCCTGTTCTCACAGTTCAGGGCAACTGCAATGTATTCTCCCTCCATGGTCCACTAGGGTCACCCACGCTAGGTCTTTGGCTCTCCAGCTGCCCCCTCTCCTGGATGGACACCATGTCTCTCTTGCTTCTCCTCAGCTTCCCAGCGTCCTGCCTTCACTGTGATATCTGCAGCAAGCCAGAGGGTCTAGTCAGTCAGACCAGCTTGAGATGGACGCTGGCAGTGTTTGAAGCTTGTTCTTACCCCTTGGGATGCCTGCTGCAGGAGATGTCCTAGTTTCTTAAGGAACTGCGCAAAAGGGGGGTCAGACATGATTGTTGCATAAAACGCATCTTTACACAGCAACAGATGAGTCCTGTCGAGCATCTTCAGGGCAAATTCTACAAGGGGACTTGCCACAGTGTGGGATGAGTCTGACAGCCAGGCTAAGGTAGCAGGTCTCGTGGTACAGGTCATTCTACGCGGGGTTGCATTCAGTTGAGTGTCCACTAATCCTGTGTGAGAAAGGAGCAATGCCAGGAAGCAACACTGCCTCAGAATGGCACAAGGCAGGCCCAGAACTTCTCGGTGGCTGTGCACTAGCTCCCCAGGGACAACCGGCTGGTTTCCTGACCAGGTTGCTTCTTGTCTTCATTTTTAGCAATTCCTCCCAAGGCCATGCTGTGGGGCAGTGGCACACTTTATGTCCAGCCACAGGTTGAGATGATTGCTCACCCTGCCATCATATCCATGGAAATCCTAGGTTTAAGTTTCCCTCTTTTACCACAGTGACCCTGCCTCTCAAGTCAGGAGTCCAGGTTTCTTTTAGCTGGCTGAACGCCTGATCCTGCACTGAGAGCTGAAGTCCCCCATTTCCACAAAGCCCCCCGCAGTGGTGTTTGGAGGGCATCGGGGTAGACTCTAGGCCTGAGAGAGCCCACTGTTTGGGGACTTGTTGGAACAAGTGCTTTGTCCAACTGAACTTGGAAGCAGCCACTTCTTAGCAACAGCTCCACAGCAATGGACACCCACGTTGGTGGGACAGGTGACAGCGCGTACACTTGGCCTGCATGCCTGATCACGTCACAGACAGTAGTAGGACCACAGCACTTGTCTTTCGCCTGTTTTCAAAAACAAGCTTGAGGCAGCCGGTGAGCGCCGGCCTCTGAGGGGATTGGTCTGAAACCTGCTTATATCTCCTACTGCAAGCGCAAGCAGGTGCCCTCCGGAAAACGTGGCTAGAGAAGGGAGGGGATGTGTGTTTTGCCAGGCAGCTAGTGCTCTGAGCATACTGCAGAGTGGGGCTGATATCTGACTAGGGCTCAGCCAGTTGCCTCAGGTGAAGCAGGTGTTCGGCGAGCTGGGAGCTGTGCCAGCTGGGGCCGATACCTGGTTGGTGATTTACTAGTTCGCCTAGTTCAGCTTCTACTTCTATTTACTGGCATCTCCTGCAGTGTGGTCCTTTAGAAAGCCCAGCTGACTTTGGCCTTGCTCAGCAAAGAATCTTGTTGGCATGGAGTCTGAGATGTTTTCTTGGGCACGCTCTAAAGTTGTCCAAGTGCCTAGCTGAACTGAATAATTCTTTCCAGTGTATTGCCAAGATCCTCCCATCTTGGGTCATTCCTTTGCGAAAATGCCCCTCTGTGCTAATGGAATGGAAATGATCTAATTGTCTTTCCCAGAGTAATTTGCTTCTCAACTCTTTCCTTGGTCTTGCTTGCTCCAAACGGACACAAAAAATCCTATCCTACATCAGTATTCTAATCTAGCATTGCGACTCAGTTTGCCTTTCAGAAGTTGCAATTAAAGATAATGATTCATTGCAACTGTATGTAAGAAACCAGGAAGACTAACTAATGTAAATGGCTACCACAAGATAGGGTGATGCAACAGAGACAAGGAATCCAGCAACTGCCAAAAAGTGGTTTGCAAATAGTGTAAAAAAAGTTTTCTAAAGTGCCTGCAGGCAAATGAGCCTGTGTTCTACAGAACAAGCACACATGTCCCAAGTGGGATGCCAGTACCAGCCACAGCGGGGTTCCATTTTTAAATGAAATCGCACAATCAATAAAATATACATGAAAGCAGCACACTGCAGGGGCATTCGTGGCTTGCAAAGAGAATCTCTGGAACTGGTGTGTGTGTGTGTGTGTGTGTTACGATGAGCACATACTTTGGATCCCAGATGGAGAGGTTAGACAATGCTGATGAAATGGACTTTGGTGTAAGCAACCACTAAGAAGCAACGCTGGGGCAGAAAGCCACCTGGCTGTTTGGCACACTGGAGGGACTTTTTGGATTTGAAAGGACTATGGATATAAAGTGGCATAATTCAAAACCTTCATATGCAGAAAAACACCTGACATCCATTTCCAATCTCTGACAAAGAGAAGCGAGGGACACCATTCCTACCTGTCCTGGCTAATAGCCATTGCTGAACCTAATTTCCATGAATTTATCTAGTTCAATGTAAAATAAAGCCTCTTTTAATTTCTGTACTGCTTTTGGGTATCTGTGAGATCCATGTTCTACTTTTGCTTTGCAGATTCTAAGTCTGTAAAGAAACCGCGGTGATCATCTCATCTGACCTCTTGCACGGCACATGCCATAGAACAAGTAGAACAAGCAGCAGACAGTTCCTAGAAAGGGAAGTGAAAGCCTTTTGGAAAGTTGCAGTATGATTCGCACAGCAGAGTTGGCTGGAAATTTGGCTACCAAACAGTTGTCCACTGGAAAAGGCAGATTTGCCTAAGTGCAATGCGTTGCAGGAATGCATTGAGTTTATTGATATTTTCAAAGAACAATGATCAAATGCGAACAGATGTACCTGGAGTTGCTCAGGTCTTTAAGCCAAGCAAATTTGGGGTTTATTTTCTTTTAAATAAAAGGGAAATGAAGCCCAGCATGCGGGTGGAGGTGGGGGGAAGAGGTTACAGGGAGTGGCTCCAGAAACCGGTGACCCCTCTGCAATCTGTCCATGGGGGGGTGGGGCAATGCTCAGGGGGTGCAGGCCTGGCCTCTATCTGTGGCTCCCGCATGCTGCAGAACTTTAAAACCCCATTACAAAGGGAGACAACTGAACTGGTGTTCACCTGCAAAACCAATACAATTAACTGAGGAATGAATAAGGCTCTGAACTGGTTAACATGCTAAACTGAATAAGGCTAAAATGAACACACTAAAATGAATAAGGCTCTGAACTGGTTAACACCGGTTAAAAGGCAATTTTCCCTCTCGATAGTCATGTCTCCACAGCAAATGCTGGGAACGAGACATGTCCACTCTGACTTGATCAGACTCATTAACACTGGTCCTTCACTTAACAAGTATTTCTTCTGTTGTTCTGATAGATACCCTCGCCTCTGTAATTTTCACTCCAACTCATCTGATGAAGTAGGTTTTAATCCATATAAATGTATATCTTAATAACTCTGTTAGTCTCTAAGGTGACACCTGACTCCTTGTTGGTTTTGCAGCTACAGACTAACATGGTTACCCATCTGAGACTGATAGAATGCCAGCGTTCACACTTCTTGGGCTAACTACAAGTCTCCATCAAATGTCAGCAGTGTGGAATCTGTGACACACAGTTAAGAAGTCCTTTCTGAGCCCTTTCGGTAGAGAGAATTAGTCGCACACATGCACACTAGCTGAAAAATGCCATTTTTATGAGAATTTTTTATTTTCATCAAAATCTTCTATAAAAATAAATCATGGGGAAAACAAAATACACCAGTAAGCCATTTTTGGTGAAAAGTCATTTTTAGTTTCTGGCTTTTAATTGAAAAAGTAGGAAACTTTTGCAAAAATATTATTCTCAGTTTGCACAAAATTATGTGTTATTGGGAGAAATTTAACCTGCTTTACATGCTAGCCAATTCATGATGAATTGTTAGCATAAATTATAGTAGACTCTGCCAGTCCATCAGGCACTAAAACAACCGATCAATCCAAAGAAGCTGGTGTGTCTGCCCACCTGTGCATGATTGTAGCTTTCTTAGAAAGCTCCTGGGTTGCAGGTGAAGAAAATTGCCCTCACCACAGGGAGCTGCTAAGTAACATTGCGGTAGCACATAGGAGTTTGTCAATTTCAGCAGTACAGAGACAGCTAAATTAAGAAATATCTGGGCTGGTGGAACTTGAAAGCATTTTGTTCCCCTTCCATTTTCATTTGTCAAGATAAAGTCATTAGAGACACAGATGGCTACCGAGTGCAGCCGTGGCTGAGGTCAGCTATGAGATGGAGAGCAAGCCATCGCAGATAGCCTGAGAAGCGAGCGACAGCTGAGATGCAGACGCCAAAGCAACAGGGAAGGGGGAAACATTGGACGTAGCCAAAAGAAATCAATCCGAAGTCGAGAAGGAATGTTATTTGGTTCTAAACAGAGTGAATGGGAAAGAAGGACTTAAGCAAGAGATTGCCTGCCTCCCTCCCCGGGGAGTTCTCAGTCCCAAAAGGGGGTTGTCCAGATGCCTGTATACCAAGTGATGGGTTAATCAAATAAAATAAGACTACATGGAGAAAAACACAGTCAGAGAGTGAACTGCAAATCTCCAGAGCAAAGCTGTGAGCTTCTACAGCTTAAGCCAAAGGCCACTATGCAGACCTGTGAGAAACTTGTCTCTTCTGAGTCTCAGCACAGAGGGCCCTGGACCAGCCACTCACCGGGAGTGACAGCCTTGGGGCTAAGACCCAAGAGTGGACTCAGTGAGTTCCAGTATCATCTTTGCTTGGCCATCTATTTCTTCTGTGACTTCGAGGAAATCCTGTGATGCCTCTGACCCCTCTCGGAGATGGGTGTAAGACACTCCTTCTCCTCTCCCTCGTGTGTAGACTGTAAGGTCACTGGGACAAGATGTCTCATTGAGGCCTGGCCTACACTTCCCACTTGTACTGGCATAGCTCTGTCAGCTGCAGGGGTGATGTTATTACCAGCACCACTATGCTTCCATAAGTCCTGGGGTAGACAAGGTTGCACCAGCACAGCCAGGGTGCATTTGCTCGTACTCTCTGTGCCCCTTGGGGAACTAGTGTATGTCAGGAGACGCACCCACGTGCTGGTCTAAACCGCGTCTGCAGTGAGAGGGTTTGCTGGTGTACTTCTACTGATCCAGCAATGTCAACAAAACTTTCACAGTGTGGACAAGGCCGGCGTGTCTGAGTGACACTTAGCACAACAAGGTCTCTGGTTCCCACTGTGATGTAAACAATAATGAGGCTTGAATAGAGTGGGTAAGAGGGTCTGAGCTGTAAACATACGCTTGGAATTAAACCTATTTCTGCCACGGGCCCTCCCTAAGAACTGTTTTAACAGTAACTGTCTCTAATTGTGCTCTTCTGGCAAGAGGAACTTGAAACTCACTGCAGCACCAAGGAAGGAAGAAGGAAAGGGAATGATGGATTCGTTACCCAAAGAATGAGCGTATGGAATATTTGGGGAAGGAAAAAGATTCATCCTCTGCGTGAATCAGGCGCACAAGCGCCTGCTTTGCCGAAAGCTCCCTGCCAAGGTCAATAGTATGTGCAGGCAGAATGTATCAGAGTTTGGCCTTCCTGGGATCCAGCTTGTGCCAGGGTACTACTTTCTTCCAAGAGGAAAAAAGCCTCTAGAATAACTGGTAAGTGAGCTGGTTGGGCCCATGCCAAGCTGTCCCTGTGCGTTTCCCCAAGAGAACCATCAAAAACAGCTCCCACCAAGCCAAGAAACTTTCCGACCTTTTTTTGATCTTCATGAAGGGTTGCAAGCTTTCTCTGTGCAGAGGGAGGGATGCAGGTGTTACAGTAATTAGGAGTCCACGTGTTTTCACGAAGCCGTTGAACATCCCAATTATTCGGGGCTGACAAAGATTATTTTCACCAGCACATCTGTTATCGCCACTTAGAGGAAGTCTTTTGTAAGCTTATACAGATATTACTCTTGAGTAGCTCCTCTGGGAAATCTGCCTGTCTCATTGCCAAGCTTATGATTGTCCAATTACGTCTGGTCCTGCCTTTCCCCTTCCCATTTTATTGATTCATCCTCTGCTTTAAGGATCCTTTTATCCACTCCCATAAAGCAGAATAGACTGTCCGCAAGGGCAGCAAATTACAGGGCCAGCAGTCTCCAGGTGGCTGTTCATTGTTTAAGTCAGCCAGAGAGAAGAGGCATTTTGCTGGGTAAATAACTCTTGCACAGAAGCAGTGAAATCTGCAGGGGTGAAATAGGTCCTGGGTCTTAGCTCACCTTAGTTCTCAGCTCAGCTTCGCTGAAAATGATCTCACGTCTCTGTGACTCAGTTTCTCAAGTACAAAAAAGGATAAACAGGAGACAAAGTGGTTTTGGGGTGGGCTTTTTTTACCTTTCTGTGTTGTAGTCCCCTTGACCAGAGACAGAAGGGGGTTCATGTCCAGAGTGAGCTCACTATCCTAATTAGGACAGGCCCAGGAATTCTGGACAAAGAGGTTTTCTAGCAACGTTTTTTTTTCTGTCTCAGTTTGACAAATTTCTGCTTACTCAGTTACAACAAAATCCCTGCAAATTTCAGGTGAGATAGTTATCTGGCTATCTCTCTGAATAGCTGCAAAAGATAAAATCTGCTTTGGAACCTAAATGTCTTCCAAGTTCTCTGCTTCCTTCACAGTTCTTACTATATTTGATCTTTGACATAGGATCCATCTGGGTTAGTTGCTCTGCTACCAAAGCATGAACAATGCACCTTTCATGGCAGAAAGGGGATAGCAGATAGGCCAGAGGGCATTAAGGTGGCTGGGCCTGGGGGATGGGAGCAATTAACTGGCCAGGCTTCATCTGGGGGAGGTGAATAATGCACCAAGAAAGGGGTGGTGGTTGGGGAGACATCAGCATGATATGGGAGCAAGGGGGAAGTTTGTCTCTAGTGAAATAGTCTAAGGCCCAGCCTACATACAGATTTTGTACAGGTATCGCTGGGTCAGCTGGGGGGTGGTTTTTACCAGCGTGGTTAGATAGGAACAATGGCCCTGGTGTGGCCACACCTGTCCTACTATAAAAATGTCTGATACCCGGGCGGTTTTTCCCATTCCTGTAGAGAAGCAGCTGGAGTGCTGTAAGGGCATGTCACCCTCCTGCCAGGGGAGAACGGCGGCTGTAGGGGCTGCGTTCAATACATTATCTGGGTAAAGGATATAATTCAGATGAAGCGAATGTTCAGTTTTATCCTGGCCAGTCCTAGCCTTACACCCTCACTCTTGCCAGAGGGCACTGGTGGTGGTAGGGGGTGGTTATGCAATGTCCTTGTTCTGCTGTTTAAAATAGAAAACTGAGACAAAGAACAAACTGAAAAACTGGAGAAAATAATTCCCCCGTGTCGGAGGCTCTGAGTGACATGTCAGGAACAATGCACTGCAGAGGGTTCCATGGTATTTGGTTATTAGTATTGAGTCAGTCCTGAGGAGCCTCAGTCATGGTCCAGGACCCCCCTGTGCCCATTACTGCACCAACACAAAACCAACCTCCTGTCCCAGACCCTGCCCCAGTGGACCGGAAAGCTAAGTGGGAAAGAAGAGACAACGGATGGGGACAGACAGACCAGCGGGGAGAACAAAGAGACAACACATCTGTGGTGGCCAGCCTGGTGAGCAGGAGTCTGAGCTCACCAGCTGCTTCCACCCGACAGCGTTTGTCAGCCTCGCAGCAAGGCTGGGTTTCCAGGAGGGAACAGAAGGAGGATAATGAGATCCTTTGGTGGGAATTACAGGGAACTTCTCCCACTTGGAGGAGCAGCAGAGGAGAAAGCACAGGGAAACTTGCTTGAATATTTAATGAGTGGGACTAGGGGGTGACTGGCAGTGGGACTGACCTTTATGTGCTGAGAGATGATCAGTGGTATGGGGAAAGGGTTGAACCTCTCTAACCCAGAATTCTCTCCTCTGGCAACAACCATAAGCCATCATGACTTTAGTTAGCTGGACAATCACTTACCATGGGTGTGGCCAAGTTTCCCATGATTCCAGAAAGTTTGTTTCCAGCCACCAGGTCTGGCTCTCAGTGTCCTGTGCTGTTATTTAGCTGTAATTCACCTCTAGATGTCTTCTAAGAGCCCAGTAAGCAGTGCAAATGTTGGTAATGTGCTAGACAATATTGACCTCCCATGGTCTGGCAAATTCTCTCGTTCGGCACCAGTCAGGTCCTGAGTGTGCCAGATTAGAGAGGTTCAACCTCTATTACTAAAATCAAAACGGCAAATTTCCTTTAACAGAATTAGTGGTGCCCTTTTCACATTACTGAATGCACAGAACAAAACCCAGAACTGAACATGACATTACAAGACTCCCACAGACCTGCCTATGCTGACTGACTGGGCAGGGGCTTCAGATGTGACCCTGAAGATAACATAAGGGCAGGCTGAAGTTCCATGTGAGAGTCCCCTTAGACTTAGCCTCATTTAGATTCACTTGAGCTCATCTGTTAATAGAACCCACAAAGTCCCTTAGACTTGCAAGGGAAAAGATAAGAACAACCAAGCTCCAAATACAGTAATACCAGCCAAAGGGCCTTTATAATATGTCAAGGGTAAAGCCACGCTAAGAGACGGCCTGTTAACATGGGGCAAGGGGGACAAAATTAATAATAATTCCAGGAAGGCTGAGATATTGAAATCCTGGGAATCTGTCCTCACTGTGAAAAATGCGTACAAGGAGCTGACACATTGCTTCAGAAAGAAAGAGCCAGAGAAATAATTACTGATAAAGTGCAGGCCCAGGGATGGAAGGAAAACGTGAGCCAGTGCCGTGCAAATCAGCTCGTCTGGGTGGTCTGCATGAGAGGGCATTTGGGAACCGGCTAACAAGCAGACAGTATCGCTGGCAATTAGCTTTGAAAAATCACGGACAGCTGGAGGAAGGCAAACGTTCTCATTCCCGCAAAGGATGGGAGAGATTCTTGCAGCAATCGTCTCAGCCCAGATCCCCAGCCGCTAGGATCCTGCATAGTAACAGGAACATGGGTCATGGCAGCCTGGTTTATGCAGAATACAAGAGCCCACGTTCCAGGATCACTTCAGCAGACCTTAAAACTGCCTCCTCTGGAGAGCTGCCTGCAGACAAGGGCATCCTGGGCAGCTGTAGAGGCTCCAGAGAGACTCGTCACAGCACAAGAGTGGGGCCTCTGACTTGCTGGAGGGAGTAGATGCAATTGTGAGGGAGAAGTTTGAAAGGCCTGTCTGAGGGAACATGGGACACTGTACGTTTGGCTCTTAGAAAGCACCAAAGCAGTGTTAATCTCAGCCTTGTTTTAAACTGCTATGGGCCCAGCGCAGGCAGGAGAGCACCTGCAAGGCTGTCTGGGGGAGTTCCACCGTGCCCTGTGAGCAGGTGGGCAGGCTGCAGGCTTCTTGCCCCACTCTGTGCTCCTGTGTGGTTTCAGCGCTTGCTCTGCAATAAATGCCAGGCTGCACGGCTGCCGCTGCTTTCATGCTGTTTGGAAACATCTCGTTCCCATGGCCTTTCTCCCAGCCCCATGCTGCATGGTTAACATTGGCCTAGCAGCCTTGGGGGCTCACAATGTGTATCCCTGGTCCGCAGCTGAGGCTGGCACCTGGCTGTCATCCTGCAGCCTGTGTTTGGTAATGTAGACAGTGCTCCCTCCCTCGCCAGGCGGGACTGTGCAGTTGGGTTGGGCAGTTATCCTTCCAGAGCTCTGTGGCATGGTGTGCCGGCATGCCTTGCTCCTCGTGCGGCTGGTCTTATTCTCTGTGCAGGTCTCTGCAGCTCCTCTGTCCCCAGCTGAAGCACTAGGACAGCGGGGATAGCTGCCCAGGTCTCCCCAGAGTGCACGCATGACACGGGGTTAGTCCTTGCCTTAGCAGGCTGCACAAACTTGGCTGTCCCAGGGCTGTTCTGTGAAAGAGGCTTTCGGGTGAATACAGCTCAGACCTGGTCCTTGTAACCAAGCATCTCAATGGACAGCTTCCAAAGGCAGAGGCTCATCTTGTCATTTGTAAATCAAGAAGCCAAATGTATTCCTGGTCTTAAGCCACCGAGTCCATGGGTTTGCACTAGGACTGGATTTGGCCCACATGCTTTTTATCACTTATACATGTCACGTCATGTAAGTAGGCTTTCTAAACTTCCTTACGAATAATTATCAGTCTGCCATTCCACTTGACCCATCACACCCAGCACCTCCTCCGGAAGCTGATCACTCTGGCTAACACTTGCAACAAACCCCTGGGTGCTTACCCAGAAGATCACCCCTTCGTCTCCTGACTGGACGTGTCTTGTTCAGAACGTCTTGGCTACAGCTGTGCACAAGGCGGCCTTGCCTGAGTGCCGATGGGAAGCAATCGGTGGAAGGGACTGGCTGCTGGTAAAGCACCACCTGAGGCTGCCAGGAATGTGTCAGCTTCAGCTATCAGATATAATTTAATACATGATAGCCTATTACAGCCTAGGAAGGGCTGGATTCTGAGTTCACTAACAATCCAGAGTAACTCCTCTGACTGTCATGGAATCTCTCTGGCTTTACAACGGCCTGGCTCTGAACAGAGGGCACCTAGCGATTCTAAGACAAGCCTACCAGAATTTTTTCAATCTTGCTGCACTACCATGGTGACTTGGCACATAGGTATTATCATCCTAGCTCAGATCAACAGTCTCTGTCCCCTAGTCTCTGGTCATGGCCAGGACTAGATCTGGCAGAGGAAGGAGCAAGGATTGTTGCAATCAACAATTATGTAATAACCTGCTGCCTGGGAAAGTTTCATTCTAATCCCTGGTGGTTAGTAGCTGGTTTATGCGTGTTTAGCCTAAGGGCTCACACCCCTTTTGTGTATTGAATGTAAGAGGGTATTCCGGTTAGCCGTATGATATCCCCCTCCTTGTTGAACCGTGCTAACCTCTTGGATTCAGCAGTAGCTTGTAGAAGTGAGTTCTGACCTTAACACTTAGGAACATTAACTCTGATCTGCAATCTGGGACCCCAAACCTAAAAGGCCTCCAGTGAATGGTGCTTGCCTGGCACCCCCAGGCCAGAGAAAAGGTTGTGTGGGTGCCACAACTAGGCATTCCCAGACCTTAATGTAGTTACCGTTACTTTAAGAAGAAGCTTAACTCAAAACTTCCTGGGTTTACAAAACCTGGCTTGGGGATATTTACAACTAATATTTTTTACTCTTAAATTACTGATATATATCCTCACCCTCAACTCCATGTTACCTTAGTGGTTCGTTTTGTGATGTCTATGGTGAAGACCTCTGGGTCTACAATGTAGTATGTCCTGGGCTTTCTCTTATTTGTAGTTCAACAAATATGGATTTGCTGACCCCAAGAGCAGAAGAGGTTCTGCATCCTCAGCCATGAAAGTGGTCTGGAGAACTCTCCTAAGTGCTGGAGGAAGGTCCTGTAAAGGCTCTGGAGAAAGGATGTGCACAAATTCGAGGCAGTCCTGTGGATGGCCGGGAAAATGACGAGGGGGCTTGGATGCATGACGTATGAGGCGAGGCTGCGGGAGCTGGGCTTACTTAGTGTACAGAAGACAGGAGTGACAGGAGATGAGAGCAGCCTTCAACTACCTAAAGGGGGTTCCAAAGCGGATGGAGCCAGGCTGTTCCAGGTGGCTGCAGATGATAGAACAAGGAGCAATGGTCCCATGTTGCAGAGTAGGAGGGCTAGGTTGGATATTAGGATAAACTATTTCACCAGGAGGGTGGTGAAGCACTGGAATGTGTTGCCTAGAGAGGTGGTGGAATCGCCATCCCTCAAGGTTTTTACAGCCAAGCTTGACAACGCCTTGGCTGGGATGATTTAGTTGGGATCGGTCCTGCTTTGAGCAGGGCGTTGAATTTGATGACCTCCTGAGGTCCAGTCCTATGATTCAATGATTGTCAAATGGTTATTCTTCCAGTTTGCACTGAGTTCTTCAGCTTTTTCCACTTCATCTGTCCCTAGGTTACCTCCCCCTTTTCAGTCAGGGTCCCACACCTTCCCTGACCAGCCTTTTATTGCTAACTTGCCTGTAGAAACCTTTCTTGTTCCCTTCCACATCCTGTGCTAGCTGCAAATCCACTTGCTCTTTGGTCTTCCTGATTACACCCCTGCATGCTCGAGCAATAAGTTTGTACTCTTCCCTAGTCCTCTGTCCAAGTTTCCACTTCTTGTAAGCTTTCTTTTGGCTGTTAAGCTCATCAGCAATTTCTCTGTTAAGCCAAGCTGCCTGTCTACCATATTTGCTTTGCTTACTGCACGTTGGGGTGGTCTGTTCCTGTGCTTTTAGCAAGGTTTCTTTAAAAGCCAGCCAAGAGATAGCATGGCCTAGTGATAAGGACGCTGGAATTGGAGTCAGGAGTCAGTCATTCACTTCCCTGTTCCTTGGGTGCCCTGCCCACTCCTTGTTTATTTCGAGTACGTTCTCTGGGGCAGGGGCTGTGTTTGTGTACAGAGTAGCCTGACCTCACATGGTGCCTGTAGGTCCTTCTGTAATACAACAGTAGCAACAGTCGGGACCCTGACAAATGGTTGGTTTCAAGTTTTGGTTCAGTAACAGATGGTTCCAGGGTGGTTGCAGCTGCTATTCTGGTTCGTCCAACCCAGATGCAAATATGCAGCATAGAGAATTCAAGTAGCAGTGGGGAACAATACCCAGGCAAAGTTTCTACCAGTCTCTCCTATGCCTCGACAGGTATCATGAGCACTAATCCCATAACCCCAGCAGCTCTTTATAGGAGCTGAAAATACTCAGTATGTTCTGGTGTCTTCCCCAGTCTGACCTTTTAAAATCTCACTTCATTTCCTGCCTGCAGCATGGAGCCTATCCTAAAGCTGAGGGGAGTTTGCTTAACTTTTGCTCCAGTCTGTGGCATTTATCACAATTTCCTTGGTGCCTCCTCTAGCATCGTTCTGTTTGTTTATACCAATTTTTGATATCTTTCACATTCATTAGCAGTTTGCCATCTGCTGTCTTAATAGAGTAATAAATGAGTGTCCCGGCGAGTTTCTTGACAGCACAGAAACTACATTTGCATAAGTATTTTCATCCATCTTCTCTAATTCTGCTCACTTTCTTCTTGCAATGTGTTCTGACTTTGCCGTTAAAGATTTATCTTCCTAACCACGGAGAAAAAAGTCTCTATAAAAACACCACCTTGCGAGAGTCTCCTTTTATCTTTCCTCAGTGATTTCCAGAGCAGATTTGCTTAGCTCACAGAACCAAAGAAGAAAAGATTTAGGTCCTCATCTGTCTGCTCTGCCCCCTCCCAATGCACATATTCCAAACCCTACCGAATGAACTTGGAGGGGGTTCAAAGTCTGGGGGGACCTTGGCCTGGAGTGGGGTGAAGGACATGTTTGTGGATTTCTGCTAAGTAAGTCAGAAAACACAGCCCTGTCGCTGTGATTGTTCTTTAGGAAGAACTCCATTCTGCAAAGGTAAGAACAGTTCCTGCCCAGGGTAGCCCCACCACGGATTAAAGACTATTAGCAGAACAGGTCAGATTCCTGCCTCCTACTTATCAATTATTGCTTTTTCGCACAAGAAGCAGCAGCAGTAGCAGCCATAGGCAGGAGCATCCTCACATTCACCACAACAGTCTCACACTCTTTCTCAGAGACAGAAATAAGCTTCCCCTGATTCAGCAGGGAAGCAAGAGCCTCATTTGCAGCTTCCCAGTCTGCCTGTGGCTGTAATCCCCAGGTTCGGGGGAAAGGGAAGGACACTTACTCCAGCAGAGTCTGGTTCAGGATGGTTCCCTTCTCCAGCACACACCTGGTGAATTTTCTCATATGAAGCTTGCCTAATGAAAATGCCCTCTCACATCTCTCTGCCTCAGGATCTTATCAACAGAAGTGCCTGGGTTCGTTCACAAGCTGATGGGGCTCTGCCTATTCCTGTTTTGCTAAAAAAACAAGCACTCCTATAGCACCTTGACTTACCTGACTTAAACCCTTGTACTCCGAGTGGAGCATGAGTCATCTACAAGTCTCATCCACTTCACTCTGTCTCAGGACAAAACTTCCAGCTGACCCCAGGAGTACCCCAGTTGCTGTCCTTCAGTATCAGTAGATCTTCTCCACGGTGTCCAAGGTCTTCCTCTTTCACGTTTCTCTTGCGGGTTCCATGTGAGAGCTTGACGGGCAATCCTGGCTGATGATTTTCTGACAGCGTGGCCTAGCCATCCCCACTTTCTTCTCTTGACTTGAACAACAAGTGGACCTGCTCTGTTCCCAAGCTCCTCACTTGTGATGAAGTCTTGTCATTTGATGTGCAGGACGTACCTCAGACATTTGTTTATGACTGTCTGTAGCTTGTGATTGGAGACTTTTTAGTATGTCAGGTCTCACATCCACACAAGAGCACCCTCTTCACATTTAAAGATCTGCAGTTTTGTCTTTGCAGATATTATTTGTTCATTCCATGTGGGACAGAGTGTCTTGAATGCAGCTGTTTCTTTCCCTATCCTGCCACTGATACCCTTGTCCATTCCTCCATCTCTGCTCATTATACTCCCCAAGTAGGTGAACTGCTCCACATTTTCCAGGATCATCCCCTCCCAGTGTGACGGTATTGTTCTTGGACTGGGTGATCCTCATTGTCTTCGTCTTTCCCTAGTTAATGCTCACAAACCGATTTATTAGGGCATGAGCTTTCGTGGGTCTTACCCACGAAAGCTCATGCCCTAATAAATCAAGTTGTTAGTCTTTAAAGTGCTACAGGACTGCTTGTTTTCTGTGATGCTACAGACTAGCATGGTGACCTTTTAGAGATGGTTTTGGTGACTGAGCTTAGAGGTGCTGAAAGGTGATGGCAATGCAGGCTGGAGGCACTGACCAGGTTCAGTGAGGATGGCAGTCATGTAAGTTTCCTTCACCCATGACCCTGAGCACAGGTTGAAACGCTCTAATCTAGAACCCTCTCGTCTGGCAACGTCTTTTAATCCGGCATGATTTTATTTAGCTGGAGGACCACTTATTATGGGTGTGGCCAAGTTTCCCATGGTTCCAGAAAGTTTGTTTCCAGCCACCAGGTCTGGCTCTCAATGTTCTTTTCTGTTATTTAGCTGTAATTTACCCCAAATGTATTCTGAGAGCCCAGTGAGAAGTGGAAGTGTTGGTAATGTGCTAGACAATATTGACCTCCCATGGTCTGGCAAATTCTCTCATGTGGTACCAGTCAGGTCCCAAGGGTGCTGGATTAGAGAGGCTCAACCTTTATTTGTCTCAACAGTGCCCAAGGGAGTTCAGCCATCATGGTCTGTTCAGCACTTGGCCCCTCTGCTAATGCTGCTGGGGCTGCCCAGGGGAGGGGAGCGGTGGAGAAGTTTGGCGTGGCCAGCGTGGGCACAGCTGCAGCTGGCCGAGGCCTCTGGAGGCCAATGATTGCAAAGGAGCAGCATCCGTGCCCCTGCGCGAGAGCTGCTCCTCAGGGGAGGCAGGAGGGCAGGTTTCGAAGTAAGTGGCAACTTTGACGTAATGGGCACAGGAGTGTGGCTGTGCCACTTGTTATTGCTAAATAAGGGGCCTTACGCTGACTGGGACTCCCAGTGTAGCGTAGCCGAGGCCTGGGTGGTAAGCGGAGCGTCTCCTTGTTTCAGATCTCCAGGGCTGTTATGGCCCCTCCCTCCACAGAAACCAGGGGGCTCTGGGCCTCGGTCTGCCTCAGACCTGAATCTGCGAGCTACAACATGAGGCACTCGCTGCTGGGGGGATGAGGGGCAGGTGAGAGACCCATCCAGCAGCTTCCTTCCCGGCCACGAGAGACGTGCTGCTCTAATGATGCAGATCCTTCAAGGTGACACTGGAGACGCTGCTCTTCCATCCCGCAGCGGTGAGGAGCCGTGGTGTGTGCTCTGCGCATTAAACATTGATGCTCCCCTGCAGACCCTGTCTGGGTTTAATGCAATAGGCCCCTTTGTGGGCGGCAGCTAATGCCCGTCGCTGGAATTCAGTTATTTGAACTGTGCTGAGAGGCAGCCACAACCTCTGCTCCCCACCATCTCTCAAGCCTCTTTTAACTTAATGACAACTTTGCTAACAGCTGAGATCGATGCCTTCCCAGCCTCCCAATCTAATCACGGCTCCCCAGCGTGGAGAGGACGGGCAGCTTTTCAGCACTGCCGATGCGCACGGTCTCTTGGCAGGCGGGTTAACCCTGACCTGTCAGGGTATCTATCATCGGGAGGTTGGCTGTCTCTGATGGGAGCTCTTCTCTGGCCTGGGTCGTGTGTGTCCACAGAGAAGCCCCCAAAGGCCCCGTGTTGGGCTCAGAATCAGCCTTGTGCCTGAGCTAATGGCAAAGACTGGCCTCCATGTGCCTGCATGCGTGGCTAAAATAATGTCCTGCTATGTCCAGCCTGCTGACCCCACCTGTATTTCACATGGGCCCACCCTGAACAAGGGGAAATGTTGGGGGAAGGCTGTGTAAAATTAGAGCCCCAGGCACTCCTCTTGTGGCGCTGCCAAGCCTTTGAATCAGCCTGGGGCACTTGTAGGCAGGCTGAGGCAGGCTTCCCCCAGTGAGAGTCGAGAGCCAGCAATGGCTGATGCATTCACTGTGGAGTTAGCCCTGTAAAACGGGCATCATTTGGGACTGATAATGCAGCTCCTGTACTGCACAGTCACTCAGACTCGGTGGGTGCTAATTGCCAGTCATCCCTGGATTCTGCTCCAGGACGTAACCAGTGTTCTCGCTAACTTTTTCCATCCACAGGCAGAATAAATTTTATTATGTGTGCCAGGGCATGTGTGGATGTGCACCACAAATAGAAACACACACTGCCTGCCATGGGCGCTCTGCTAATCAGCTGTGCAGTACCTGAATTTCTCCAGGGCAGCCATCCAAGCATTCAGCCTACAGGGAACACTGGATATAAGCCAGGGAATGCCAGAATTCAATGGTCCACTTCTTGGCAGTAAAAGCAGAATTTGGCCCACAAAGGCTGTAAAAAGAATACAATCCAGTGCCTAATTTGTTGGGTGAGGCAGGGACCTAATGTTAAGTGGCAAAAAACAGGCCAGTGTGAGCCCATGTTGAAAGCTGATCCATCCTGTCTGAAGACATGGCATGGCTGAGTGAACACCCAGCTTAATTCCTGCATGGTAACGCTGTGGGGAACAACCGCTGTTAATCATCTGGAGACTCCCCTTAAGGCTGCATTATCTAGAGCAAGGAATAGTTGTCCCCACTGCCATCCTCGTGTGCTTCAGTCGCTTGGTTTATCCAGGGCTACTTGGGAACAAGGCTGGCCACACGTGGAAGCGGCTCCTCCCCATTAGCCTGGCCTGCTTTGTCTGGGCTCACAAAAGCAGGTTATGTGGATCAGAGCAGTGGCAGGAGTGACCTCTGACCACATGAGCAACACTCGTGGGATCAGCAGGCCAGTTCACCCAGCCCCCGGGGAGAAAACTGCCGGGCCCCAGAAGAGCAGGAAAATGAAACATTGTGCCAGGATTCCACATCCTTCAACTGCTCTGAGTTCCTGGGAAACCAGGGCAGGATGCTTGTCACCGGCCTGACATTCCTTCTGGAATTCCTCACACTGGGCTCTTGATCCCTAAATGAAACAGGCATTATCTGCTAGGCTGGCCATCAGTGATGGGACGAGTGCCCATTGCACTGGCCAGGGTCACTCTGAAGGGAGTTCTGCAGGTCCATTTACAAAGCCGATAGCTGATGTGAACTATTTCCTGCCTGTGAAACTTACCGGGCACCTGATTAAAAATGCACCTGCTATGTAGTCTCCCTGCCAGCCTCAGTGTGACCCTTGGACATCAGGCAGTGACTGATGTCTATACGCTTTGGGAATCTTTGCTTCTTCTGCAAACTGAAGTGGGATAAACAAGGAGGGCTTCACTCTGCTGACAGAGACCATTTTTTCATTCACTCCGGCGGTGCTGACAGCAGCTCCTTAGTTAAGTTCTCCCCAGGACTTTCCTTCCACTGGGACCTTTGCCATTTTCTAATAGTTTGGTTGGATGTTTTTTACGGTACCTGAAATTAACAAGCCTGGTAGGCTTGAATTCCCCAGAGTAGCTCCTGGATGAAAAGTTAGGCAGTTACGAATTTACTACATTTCAAACAGGCACTTTTTTCAGCTTTTTTGGACAGGGTGTTACCTCGTTAGAAGCAGTTTGTTTACAAACCCCAGCACATACGCACCTCCGAATTAACACACTGTCAGAACTGACAGGAACACTGACTGTCACCTCCGGCAAGAAAAACACATTGAAAAAAACTGAAAGCAGACAATTTCACTGCGTGGGCACAGTGCTGAGCTGAAAGGCTGCTACAACAGAGACTGTGCAGTGGAGGAGATGCAATGGCAGCTGGTTTCCAGCACAGGACTTAGCATAACACCATGTTTTACATGCAGAGGTTATCACCACAGGAGTTACTGACAGGGGAAGTTTTCTCTAGGGAAGTTTGTGAAAGTTTCAGGCACTCAGGTCAGGACAAGAGAAACTTTTCCATATTCTTCCAACCACCCATCGTAGTTCAGTGACAATGATGTAGCAATGTCTGCCAACTCAGCTATTGACTGGCGAGGTTATCTGCACTCTTGTCTTCCAGAGAGTCAAAGGCTTGGAAGATGGAGCGAGATCAGGAGCATGTGATGGGGACAAGAGACACATGACAAACTTCAACAGAAGGAGAAAGCAGCTCCTCTGCCACTCAGCTCACAGAGCCACTCTGGCCCCTGGAGACCCAAAGGAGCAGCACAGAAGCAGAGTTTTTCTAGAAGACACAGGAGTGGAGCTGAGACCAACATGGATCTGGGGAGAAGGATGGGCTGGCTCAGCCCACAGCCTTTTATTCCCCACAGGAAATACTGATTTGTCAAAACTGCAGCCTTTTGGGGAAACGTATCCATTTGGATGAAACTTTTGTCAGGAAAAGCTACTAAGGTCCAGGATGGACGCTGTGGTCAGAGAAAGGAAGAGAGAGAGAGACCTGTAGGCTGGTGGTATGAGCATGTCCTCCCTCTGCTAGTGACCTACAGTTGGTTGCAGGGCTCTTCTCTCTCTTCAGCCAGAGAGCACGTCATGAAAAGGGTAGCTCAGCATGTTGACAGTCAGAGGCTGGGAACCTGGAGTAGTGGCCATTCTGAGGTGGGCTGGTGGGTCTCTCTCACTTCTCACAGAAAATTCCGGACGGTCTCAGTTTCATTCCAGTGTGGAATGGGAGTTTTTCCTCAGACATTTTCATGGTATGAGAAACCCATCCTGGGCCCAGCACTGCTTAGAGCTCTGGCCTGATGAGATTCACTTCAGGGGCCAGGCCCAGCACAGGCAGCAGCTGGCACAAATCATCTCTTGGCTCATGACTAGGGAGAATTTCACCCTTTGGCTGCAGTCCCTCTCCTCTACGCCTTGGGGAAGCTCAGCCTTTGTGACAGACGCTGGATCATGGGCTCTATTTTCTTTTACACTGTGAGCAACTCCCCTGCAAACTCCTTCCTATTTTCCTCATTCACTGCCCCACGGCCGCAACTGCTCCTTCCTCCCAGCGGTCCTGCGGGCCTCTCCTGCAAGCACCTTGTGAACATGTGTCCCATTGAAATGTCAGCTGTAGCAGTTGCAGTGCTAAATACACTGACTCTGAAATAAATGTGTGTCTGGGAGAGGTTTCTTCTTCCTCCAGCTGAACTCTTCCATACGGAGAAATTTGAAGCAGTGGAATGAATTTGCAACAAAGTAGGACCCTATCCATTGATTTCCCTAGGCACTGGGTGGATCTGAAGGCAAAGGTTTGTGAGTGGTGGGGAGCCATGTGAACAGGTGAGTTTTCCCCCAAGGCCTGTAGGCTGGCACATCTGGGCTCTGCTGGGTCAAAAGGGGAAGTGAAGTTTGGTGTGAAGGGTCCTTCAGGGAGCACATTGGCCAAGCAGCCTGCATTGTATTCCCACTGAGAACAGTCTGTCTGAGTGCCTCAGCTGATCACAGCACCACAGCAAAGGAGATTGGAGGCTCTTCTGTAGCCTTCACCCAAACCTTTCTGAGCTTTAAAGCTTAAAAGCAGCACCTTGAATTATATCTCCTGCTGAAACACCCTGAGCTCAGTCTAGCACCTTTCCCTGGCACTAACATTCACACACATTTTAGGGAAACGGAATTTCCTCACTGAGCTAGTGCCTGTAGTCAGGTTTTCAAAAGTGGTTGGCGTGAGGGAGGAAAGCAGTGAATTTGCACAGGACAAGCAGAGATGAGGTTCCCTCGACATTACAAGACAATTTCACAGGGGAAAGGCTTCCTTTCCTCATAGCGAAACAGTGGTAGAAATGTTCATTGAAGACGAGCTTGTCAAGTCGCATCATTGGTGTGCAGCCAGAACAATTCTAAAGGGCTCTGCTACCATCAGCAGAGAGGATAAAACTATTAAATGTTTGTAGATCTCTGGGAGGGATTTATAGCCAGTGCCCAGCCTGTGTCACCTCAGTGAACATCATGGGAATTATACAGGATATCAGTTAGGGACAAATTTGTCCATAACCTGTGGAAAGCATCAAGAATGAAGGGACAAGTCAGTAAGCCAAATTCTGCACAAATGCAAAGTATGTTAGACTCTAGAGCTTGTCAAACTGAATGAAACATTTTTTCTGTTTGAAAAGCTGATTTCAGCACAATGCAAATTTTCCATTGGAAAATGTTGATTTCAGTGTTTGGGTTTTGTTTTGTTTTATTTTGTTTTCGCATTTCCCTCACGATTATCAAAAGAAAACATTTTTGTCTCAATTTAACATTCACAAATTAAAGGAAATAAGATGCTTCATTTAAAAATGCCAATTCAAACCAATTTTTAAAAATGAAAGCAAAGCTAACTTCTGCCAAAGTTTACACATTTCACATTTTTATGACATTTTTAACAATAAAAGGTTTGACTCTTGATTTGAAAATACTTTTCTGTTAATTTTACTTCAATATTATTGGAAAAAAAAGATTTTAAAACACCCTCAAAAACTAAACAATGTTTCTTGCAACACAATCCATTTTTTCTAGCTTTTTCCATTTGCTCATTGAACCCAACTGTGGGCTTTTTGCACAGCTCGATTTGTGAGGCTGCTGGGCCTCAGCCAAGTCCCTAGTTGGCAGATGCCCATATGTCAAAATGGGGCTGTAAGTGGCACCCATTGATGCTTTTCTTGTAAGATACCTGCCAGGACACCACACATGTGACTTCTGACCTACTGTGCAGATGTTTATGAGTGAGGGCAATTAGGCTCCAGGCCAACGCAAGGAGGGCTGGGCCAGACTCTTCATGGGGGACAGTGTGAAGTCAGGATTGGATGGGTTTCTGAAACAGACGCTCTAGTTCAAGCACAGCACTTGGACCTTGAAGCAGGAATTACCACAGGGACATCCTACAGCCTGTGTTCTGCACAAAGACAGACTTCGGCAAGCAAAACCTATGAAACAATGAGGTTTGTGAACTTGGGAAGGAGCGCAGGACAACTGGAATGAGATCTCATTTCCCTTTCATCATCTTCCTTGAGGGATGAAATCAAAAAGACACTGAGGCAGAGTTAATTTACATAGAAAATTTCTTTTCTCTGGTCATTTTTATTCTCTGGCCGCACAGAGATGCAGCTTCTAAGCTTGCTGGCACTTTTAATGATTAAGTCTCTCTAATTAAAGGGATGCCCACTTGTAGATATAGGATATCTTAATTGCACAGATGTGAATAAAGTGGTTAACAAGCTGAAAGAGGCATTCCCCTTACATTTGGATCCTTCAGATCAAAGAGCAAACCCACTCTGCGAATAGACAAGATGGATTTTTTACCCCCCAGATGATTTAGGGCAAACTTTCAGCAGCAACAGAAAAGAGGGATGGTGCCAGCTTTCTGCAGGGAGCCTCAGATCATCTCTTTCCTTTTGAGATGTGATCTTCGCTCAGTAGCAAAACCCTAACTGACGGCATCTCTGAGCAGGTGCCTGTTGCTGGCTGTAGCTATGGAGACGCAGGCAGAGTGTGCCAGCCAGAGGAGTACCTGATGTACTAATGAACTGTGCAATTTGAAGTCCGCTCCAGCTCATCGAATGGAGCTTTATATTTTTATTAGGAGGTTTAGCTTTGGCTCATTGGCAGGCAGGCAGGTCTAGCTGCAGAACAGGCCTGATTAGCTGCGACAGACCAAACTCTGTGCTTTGCCTAGTGAATGTTCTTTCTGCAATTACGCTGAATGGACCCCATCACCCATAAGTGCCCTGTGTTATTTTCATGATGCCCCCAGTAACCCCTTACACACAGCACCAGGCACACTCTCCCTTTGCAGCCACTTGCGGGGCTCTTCTTTCCAAACCCAGCGCCTGTGGCTGTGACCCTTCCTGCCCCACGTGCACTCGATGCTGAGGAGTGAGGGGCTGGGTAAGGATCAGACTGGAAAAGGTTTTATTGATTTTCTTCCAAAATGGGATTCAGGCCCTAGACCGCCAGTGAGAATTCCCCCAGGGTAGGGTGCTCTGTGCTGGCGTAAGGTGGCATAGCCAGGCCCCAGGCAGGGATGCGGGCTTGGGAAGGGGGCAGTTCTCACAACCATCTGTGCAGAATGCGTCTGCATTGTGCCAAGTCACAACTGACACACAGTCTCGCCGAGCTCACAGCTGGCTTGTGTAAGTTACAGCAGCTCCAAAGCTCCACGTTAACCTGTGACTGCTGCATGTCCCAGACAGCCCATGTCCCCTCTGCATCTGGCTGCAGCAGCCCAGAGGACAAATGTGCACCACCTTCCTGCTTCAGAACCTGGCACTCAGCAGGAGCCCTGTCCGTGGCAGGCCGCTCCTTTCCCCACCTCACACAGACCTCTTCACTGGGTCTTTGCAGGTCTCCAGCTCCTCATAGGGGTGGGCTGGATGAGGGAGGAACCAGCTGAGTTCCTGTGGATCTTTCCCTCTGCCCCTGTCCACACACACACCTGCCACCAGACCAGCAGGCAGGTGCTGTCTCATCTTGCTAAGCTCTCCTTGCTCACCCAAAGGGCTGTGCTGTCAGCTGCACCCCCTGGGGTCACTAGCCCCGCAGCAGCTTCCCCAACTGGACTGGGATAAGCCCCATGGAGCTGGACATCACAGCACAGGACTGGGCTCCCTGGGAGCTTTCTAATGAGGTGGGAAGCCACCACTCCTCACCCTCAATAGGTAGGAAGCTGAGAAGATGCCATTTCCCTGACTTACGTTCCCAGGGGCTCACCATCCTCAAACTCTTTCAGGACCTTGGGTGAGGGCTACAGAATTTGACAGCTGCCTAACCCTACGGGAGGGTCAGATCTGCCCCCTTTGCCATGATGGGTAGGACCTCACCCCAGGAGTCAATCTTTGAAGCAGAAGGAGCCACTTGTGGAGCAAGGCGGGCAGGTGCCGGCTCGTGGTGCTGTCATAAGACAGTGGGACAAGGCACTGCTTTTATATGACAAGTAGCCGGACAAGTGGCCATGAGAAACTAGGAGTCCTGGTTCCTTATGCTCCTGCTGTAATCACCCAGGCACATTCCCTCCACGGACTGTTCTAGCCAGCACCTCTGCTGCACCCCAATGTTCCTGACATTGAATAATGACACAAAGAGGTGTACATGACAAACTGGCAGGGCAGATGTGCAGCCATGTTCTAGCCATCTACAGCAGGACGCCAGTGAGTGGCATGTGCCCTCTGAGGCGTGGAGATAAAGGACATGCCAGCATCCTCCACTGGGCCATCCATCATTCCTAACCACTTCCTTAATGGCCAGAGAGAAGATGATTAAGCCAGGCCTGCTCCTGCCCAGGGTTGTGTGCCCAGGACAAACTGGGGAAAAGAATGTATATCTGCCTAGCAGCAAAGATGGTTAGAAGGTGACAGCATGAAAAGAGCAATAAAACTGGCAGGGATCTGACAGCAGCAGCTGCTGCAGACACCCACACCCACAAATGCGGCTTTAGAGAGATTTGCAAAGAGTCACAAACAGAGAGACACAAGCAAACACATACAATACAGTCTCTCTCACACATACCCCCTACACCCCTGGACACACAGTTGCACAGCTGACGCAACAACCTTTTCCGTTATTGCTACCCCACCAATTGCTTTGTGATTTGATTTTGCTGGACCCCAACACACACACTTAGTTCTCTGGCCAGGGTCTGATAACACAATCAACAACAGACTCCGATTTCCAACAGCTTGTGTTCCCCTAGGCACAACACTCAGGTACACTGCGTCTTTCCCTGGGACGCTTGTTCGGTTTCTCTTCCAGCTGATCTGAGTAACATATGTTTATGCTCCTGCTTCTCTGCTATCCTTCCCCATTGTCATCTCTTAATCCTCCAAGGGTGCTTTTCTCTTTTGGGAGCCATGCTGGAGACACTTAAGTTATTTAAGAGCAGGTTAGACAGACATCTGCTGGGGATGGTCTAGGCAATGCTTGGTCCTGCAGTGAGGGCAGGGGACCAGACCTGATGACCTCTCGAGGTCCCTTCCAGTTGTAGCATTCTCTGATTCTCTTTCCAATATAACGTACTCTGACGTCTTGTGGCAAGTCATGTAAGCGGGTCTTACCCACGGAAGCTCATTACCCAATAAATAAAACTGTCAGTCTTTAAGCTACAGACTAACATGGCTACCTCCCCTGCGATTAAGGGGCTCTAGTTAAGCCTGAAATGGTAATGTGCACTCTTACTTCATTACTAACCCTGTGGAGGGAGACACACACGCAGCTGGGACTCCTGAGTTCCACCTCAGCTCTGCAAGGGGCGTGAGGTCTAGGGTGTTAAGCAGGCAGCAGCTACAGCTGGGTGCTGTCTAAGAATATCATAATACCATTCTGGGTCAGATCAATGGTCCACCGAGGCCGGTATCCTGGCTTCCAACAGGGACCCATACCAGGTGCTGCACAGGGAATGAACAGAACAGGTAATCATTAAGTGATTTATGGATGTGATTAACTTTCTGCACATAAATATTCCAATTGACTTGAATGGACACAGGGCCAGACCCGAAAATTATAAGTCCTTTGGGATACAGACCTGTCTTAACCCGTATCTGCCAAGCTCTGTCACTAGCATACTAATAAATAGCAACAGTTCATATTTTCACTCTGCTTAGATAAGATTTCCCTCTTCACAACATTACCATTCTCTCCATCGATCAATTTCTCCTTTGCATGCCTTGGTTTCTTTTTCTAGCAGATTAAATTGTTTTGATGCAAGGAATATGCTGATATTTCATTCAGTGATGCTCAGCACTTCCCCTTCAAACAAAGAGGCTCAAAAAGAGGTGGGTGAGGCTATCACAGAGAGAAAGAGAAATCAGTTGCCTATTGCAGAGAAAAATGTTATGCTGAACATTCTCCTCTGCAGTTCATTAGCTTGTGGCAATAAATTTTAGATCTCAGTTTTTGTTTCTGTTGCCGTAAAACATAATGGACTGTTTCCAACTTAAAGCTGTGATGCTGTGTATAATCTGAGCAGCAAGCAATAAAGCAAGGTGCTTTCTAAAATTTCCTCTGTTGCTTCAGTCTAAGCAGCAGCTACCTTCTGGAAAAAATTCATGGAACCAGGGGTGCTAGCATCTGAGTCAGCGCTCTGTGCTGCCAACTTCACAGCCCAAATCAACAGAAAAGACAAATCACTAGGCTGATCCCTTATCGTATAGCCAATCGGTTCGTGCCGTTCATGTATCGGTATTAAAAATTTCAAGAGCCCAAATAAGCGCAGCCAATGTATTGTCTAAAGAGAAAGCTTCACAATACAGTAAAGAAAAAGTTAACGTGTTCCCAGTCTCTCCAGGATGCAGCTTCAGAAAGAGCTTCTAATTTGTCTCTTACGGAAGGTGTGCTCCCAAAATATTTTCCTCAAACTACCTTTATTCATACAAGACCAGTTTCCCAGTTAGAGAGTGTTCCATGCCTTAGTGATTCTCCAGGTCTCACCCACAAGTTTGTTCCAGCTTTCACTGTTCCTTATCGCTTGTTTTCAACACCACTTTCCAGGCAGTAGTTGGTGTAGGGGCTCACACCAGGGCCCAACATTTGCGTATCTTAACTCTGCCAAGTGCCCATCTGCCCAGGCCAGTTTCTGAACGGCACTGTTACGAGGCATTGTGGGATTTCTATCTCAGTGTGAGTGAGTGGGTGCCAGCTTTGTGCTACCTGTCACATGAGACACCATGTGTAGCATGTATGACTGTGTGCCAATGTACAACGTACACGTGGGCTAACAGACAAAGGGTTTTCTTGAAGCAGCAGCAAGATAGTTGCATCCTGCTGTTTGTAGCCACAGAAATTCAGACTGTTAAGTCTGGGTGCAGCTCTGAACCCTACAACAAAAGCCTCCAGACGCATTTACAGATGTGGTCCCTGGTTTTCAGTGATCCTGGATTCCAGTGGATTCACTTTCTCGTGGTCAAGGTCACTCGATGGAGGGAAGTTTTCCAACCTTTCGATCATTCTTGTGTCTCTTCTCTGAACCCTCCCCAGTTTATCAGCTGCAACGCCCTTGTGTTCAGCAACACATGTGCCTCCCCCTGCAATGTCCTTTAAGGGGGATTGGCCTCAGCCTCCCCTGTGAAGGATCAGCTACCCACCCACAGCTCTGCTTTTCCCAGGTGATCCTGATTGACTGGGGACCAGTGGCTCATTCAATGACCAGACCCCTCTGGGGAAGAGTTGCGTGGTTTCTTCTCCTGTGAGTGAGCCTGGCTCCTGTGAGGGGCTCTGAAGGGAAAAGGTAGGGCAGAAGGAAGCTCCTGTGGCAGGCCAGAGGGAAAATTCAAGCCCCGGTCAGCTGGCCTGGAGATACAGTGGCAATAAGGCTCCAGGGCTGGGGACACATGCCAGGAGGGAAGTCGTTAGTCAGCCCTCTACAAGCAAGCAGGGTGACAGGGTGGCACAGAAGGGGTGGAAGGGCCACTTGCAATATGCCAGTTAGACTACAGACTGCTCCTGGCCTGGGCCTCCCTGCTAGCAACCGGAGCACGAGGGACACAGAAGGGGAGTTACTGTCCTTTTACAGCACCGCAGTTCACAGGGAAGCTGCACTCTGGCTTAGGCACCTCTGAGCAAGTGTGAGACTGACTGGAGCACTTTCTGAGGAGGCTAACGCAGCTTCCAGCCTCCAACTGAATTGGGAGCCCAGTTCCCTGAGCTGCTTCTAAAAATCCCAGCTTTAAAGAGCAGCAGCATAATGAGAAAAGGGGCCTGATCCAAGGCCTGTTGAAATCAATAGATGCAAAATTGGATCAGGCCCCAAAAGCCCTTGGTCCAGTTCCAGGTGTAAGACCTTCCATTGCCCCTTTGCCAGCCCCTGCAGTGGAACAAGTTCTGTAGCTGCATTTCCCCTGTCAATCAATTCCCTCTCTGTCGAGTTTAATTAAAATGCACCTTCCCACGAGCAGACCAGTGCAGTCCACACAGGACGTTTGCCCTGGAACGTTTCCCAAATGGCCCATCCTGAACATAAATACCTGCAGCTAATTGGTCTTCACATTTCACATCTTGCAAGGTAAATTTCAGAAGTCTTTGAACTTCATCGACAAAGTTAAACCAAGTGAGCAGTGGATTTGCTGACGGGAGATGCTAAAATGCCCAGGTCTGTAATTAGTCCCGGAGAGAAGTGGCTGTGGCAGAGGAGGCTTGCCATGGCTCTAGAGATATCCGTGCATGGCTCTGAGTCAGGACTCGACCTGAAGGGATGTGTGTAGCCACCACCAGATCATTCTTCCCCAGCAAGGAACACGCTGCAGCTGCACACACTGCCTGAGCTCAGCAAGTCTGAACACCAGCTCTGGGCCTGCTGCAGTGGGGAAAGTCTTCTCTCAGGTAGACATGGTCACATAGACCTGGATCTTCAGAGGGATTTAACTCCCATTCACTCCAATGGAAGTTAGGAGCCTGAATGCCTTTGAGAGCGTGGCTCCCGGAGCTTGTTCCCACAGTAACGCTGTCTCTGACCCACTCACTTGTGACCCCCTTCCCCGAGGGAGCCCAGGTTAGGAGTCAAGCCATTAGCCGTCCCCCTTCTCCAGGTCACATCCCACAGTCCCCTTCCTCCAGACCAGGCACTGAGGCTGCAATTCCCTTTCAGTGCACTGTGATTATCTCTCCCGGTCCACCCTCAATTTATCCCCTGCAAATTCATTCTCTCAGGACAATGAGGGCTTAAGTGGTGACCAGCCAATGCTCCCAACGCTCCACACCATACAGAAAGCAGCTCGTAAACCCAAGGCGACTATGCATGCCAGGCGTCAGAGGGTCGCCATGTTAGTCTGTATCCGCAAAAACAATGAGAAGTCCTGTGGCACCTCATAGACTAACAGATTTTTTGGAGCATAAGCTCTCATGGGCAATGACCCACTTCGCCAGATACATCAGGTGCCACGGGACGTCTCGTTGCCATGCCAGGGTCACCCGGCTTCTACAGGGAGTCCCAGGCCAGTTTCCCAGTTCTTCAGCTCCTGTTCTTGGCCTGCTCCTCCAGCCAGTCTCCTGTCAGTTTTTGGAGCAAGTAGGGGTGGCTTCCTACACAGCCTTGGGATGGCCTCTTAGCTGGTTTTCAGTTCTTTGTCTGCCAAGCTCTTGACTCTGGTCAGACCAGTCTGCAGCTGTTTCTTTGGGGCATTTGTTCAGACCAGTCTGTGTTATTCCCCTTGGAATCCAGTCACTACTTAGACTGTAAAGTTTCTAAAGCTAACACAGTAGTCCTGGACCAGTCCTATGTCCACAGCATCAGCCACAGGCAATGTTCCCTCTAATTTTTCCAGCCATGTGAGGAATCAATTTGTTCTGGGAGCCGAGTAGGCAGATGGCTACCATCAGCTGAAACAAAAACCCTAGATTTAATATACAGATATGATCTGGATAATCACTCCACTTAGGACAAGTTAGGCATTTTAAAACTCAATTCTCTAAGAATCAAACTTAAGTTTAAAAAAATATGAACTGCATAAACAAGTCAAAACACTAAAATAATGCATATTGAAAGAATAAAATTACCCAGCATAGATGTGCATTGCAGGAAGGACCCAAGTAGTAACCACTATCATACAGAGATGTGTTCGGGGGTGAATGTGAAAGAGATGGTTTGTTTGTGTGTGACACAGAGTCTGTGTGTGTGTGTGTGTGTGTGAGAGAGAGAGAGAGAGAGAAAGAGACAGACACTGAGACAGCGCATGTGCTGGCTGCTGGGGAAGTCTCCGAGAGTTCCCTGGGTGCCGTCTCTTTGAGGCACTGGCTGAAAGCTTTCCTGCCCTGAGCCCTGCTTCCCTTCCTGCGCTCTGTGGAGATGGAGTACATGGGCAGTGGGGAGGGGGAGAGAGTGCACATGTGTGTGTGTTTGTTAGCAAGAGGCTGCAGAGAAATCTAAGAAATGGTGCACTGTCTGTTTAAGGAACCTGCTCACTGATCAGCTATCGGCTGGCAGCAGCTGGTCCTGAGCCAGGCTGTCTCCTCCCCACTGCTCTGGGGCACCAGGGCACAGGTAAGGGAGACACTGACATTGGCACATGTGTGCACACCCCTCTTGGTGCAGGTGCAGGTGCAATGTGGCTGGAAAGCAGCAGGAGGAGCTGCCCCTGAGCACAGAGCACCAGATGTGCATGCTCTGCTAACCAATGGGGTGGCGCGTGAGTGGCTCCTGGGTGGCCGCCCAACCATGCAGCTTACAGGGAATGCAGGCCGCAGGTGTCTGCCTGCTTGCTTGTTTCCCAGGCTTCCAAGGCCTGTGAGGTGCCAGGACTAGGCTCAGGAGCTGTGTGTTCTCCCAGCCTAACCCACACCCGGGTCTCATGTCACAGCCTCACAACTCCGTGGAGGGCAGATACACACCCTGCTCCCCGTATCGGTGAGAAATGAGAAAGCTCAAAATGCTCCTTTTCCCTCCTGCCTGCCATAGTGCGCTTGACAGCCACTTCCACAGTGCCCATTTAATTGGCTCCCCATAGAGTAGGTTAATCAGTTTCTTCTTTTCGTCGGGTCCTTCCAACAAGCAGGAGAGCAAAACATTGATCAAATAAAACCCTTCGTTAAGCCTCCATGATTGGCAGGGGGCTCTGGGCTGGGCTGGCAACTTTCTAAATTCTGGATTTCACAAGGAGTACATTGGTGGGGTCATTTTAAGGGACCTGAATTCTAATCATAGGGGGATTACATGCCAAAGTTTGTGTATGCGAAAATACAGCCACACAGTACGTGGGGGGAAATCTAGTAATTCATCTGCAGCTTACCGGCTCTATGGGCATAAGGAAGCTTAGCTTCAGAGTAATTAAAGTGCAATGTATTAAATATGAAAGTCAGGGATTAACGGTACGTAACTGAGTCACAGAGCAAACCTTCTGATTATATGAACTAGTGGTTGCCAAGCAGTGAAAAACATAAGCACAGTGCAGTGACTTTCTCGCACAATGTAACCCTGGTTCCTAAGAAGTACTTGCAGGTCAACGGGAGAATGATGCCAGGTTCAAAACAGTGCAGCTCCCACTGTGGCATGGAACAAGGGCCAGACTTCCAAGAACTCCACACACAAGGTGTCTGGTTGGCGCTGAGTTCTTGTGGCAAACTGGCCTGAGAGAGGACACAGAATGGATATGGTTGAAACATTTTCAACATAACTGTGTTCTGCCCAACACTGCCGTGTCCTGGAAACCACAGGAGAGCTCCTGTTTAGATGGACGTTTCCCCAGGTCCAGGAAGGCCCTGCTGCTCCAAAGCAAAGAGAGAGCTGGGAACAGGGACTTGACCCTGGGCCTCCTATACCAGGCAGCAGCCCAGCCTGGGGCCTTTCTCTGTCTCTCTTCCTGTTGCCCTCGTGGTTTTTGTTTGTTTGTTTGCTTGTTTACAAAAAATTTCAAAAGGTCCTTCTGCATGAAAATGAAAAACAAATTTTGTAACCTTGAATTTTCGTGCAATGGTGCTACCAGGGGCATCGCTTTAGAGCAATTCAGATGGAGGGGGATGATGTGCCCATACAAAAACCTGAGATGTGATTATATCTACCCTCCAAAGTCTCAGGGTGGGAGTGGGGTGGAAGAAATAATGCAGATTATTGACGCATGAAAAGGGGAGGGAACCATGGTCAATAGGGGCATGGATGCTCCTGACTGGTCTCCAGCCAGCCCTAGCAGTCAGTGTTTGCAAATGTGCTCCTGAGCCTTTGCAAATCTGACCCAGGACAGCAGTCAGTTGTTCAGTGGGGTAGGAGACAGGGGCCCCAGAGAGAGGGGCAGACCAGCTTTCTTTTGTCATCCTCACTATTGCTTTGTGTTACAGTGGCGCTTAGGGAACCATCTTGTGCCCGTGCGCCCTGGGTATGCTATGCATGCACAGATGCACTCAGGCACATGCATGTGTGCACACAAGTAAAAGATGGTAAGTTGCGCAGGACTGAGATCTTTCAGTGCTGGCTTGACAAAGCCCTGGCTGGCATGATTTAGTTGGGGTTGGTCCTGCTTTGGGCAGGGGGCTGGAATGGATGACTTCCTGAGGTCTCTTCCAACCCTAGGAGGCCATCATTTTATGACTGTAATGGGGGCGGGGGCAGGGGTCAAGGAACTGAATGTTATGCTGGCCCACCAGCGAGGGGCAGGGAGTTCCCCTGTGTGGCTCCCCAGCAGCCCCTGCAAGAGAAGAGGAACCTCTCCTCTTGCTGGTGGCCTCAGGGTGGCCCTCCATAGGATCAGCCAGTCACCATCACCAAGCTGACTGGGGCAAATGTTCAGGGGTTGGCTGAGTGCATTTACCAAGAGATCCAGCTCTGACATGCCTAATCCAGTGGTAAGAACACCACATGGCAGCCTACACTCAGTGCTGAGCAGGCAAGGCAATTCCCCCAGCCTCAACCCTCATGGCTCAGGACATGCCGGAACCCATCCACCTCCTACCTTGAACAACCTTCCAGGAAGCCAGAGTCGCCCACCTCCCTGTGACACAGCTACCCGAGAAAAGGCAGCACAGCCCATAGCCTACTGCTGCACTGAACTCGTCGGCGTCTGCACAGGACCTCCTCCCACTGGGTCCCACATGCCAAGGTCAGCGTGGTCGGAGTGAAAACGGGGCACCTGATAGGGAAGAAAGGTGCGGGATCCGTGCACTCACATCCCCACCTCCACCGGGGGTCTGGTTCACCAGGGAGGTGGGGAGAAAGGGGTAACACAGCCTAAACATGCCCCATATGCTGCCTCTAGAGACCTAATCCTCCCAGGATGGGAGCTCTCCCTAGGGCAAGTTGGCTCTGCCCAGTCCCTAAGCAGGGCTGGGCACCAGTCACGCAGTTTGAATCCTGCTCAGGAGAGTTTGCTCAGCAACCCCGAGATTAAGTCAATAAATCTGGAGCTAGAATAAATCCAGGGGGATTCTTGCAGCTGAAATTAGCAAGAGCTGTTCTGGCGCATGGTGCAAAGGTGACACTCACATCACCAGCCCCAACACAGGACAGCAAGACTTTGAGTGGTACCGTGGTGTCAAGTAACGGCTGGGAAACAGAACGCCAGGGAAGGAAATGCTGCTTCCTGTAGTCGCCCTGTGGGATCGACAGCCACAGGGAGTCCTAGAATCCAGCGTCGGATCTAGTAGGAGCCAATGATACAGCTGGATTGAAAAGGGGGAGGTGAGGTGGGGGCTGAGCAGTGTATAGCCAGCCAAAGGCCCTTTGCTCCAGAAGGCCAGATCTCATGCTTCTGCGGCTGGAAATTTAGGGAAGGGGTCAGGAAGGAAAGCAGAAGGCTCAGGTGCTTTTCCTGGGTGTGTCACCAATGATCAGCCCATAAGCACGCTGGGCTTGATGGGCCAAAGGTCTGATCATGTATTGGCTAGTCCTGGCTCCCTGCATGTTCTCTCTGCTCAGCAGCCAGCTGTCCTGGGGAGGGCAGAATTAGGTGGGCTCTCCGGCCTGGCTGCCCTGTGTGTCACACATTGTTTCACTCTGTTCCTGGGTAGCAAAGTGGTTGATTTCAGTAAGAACATCTATCTTCTAAATCGTGTATATCAAACATTCCATCAGGGAGAGGCTGCAAACCTCCCCACAGCTGTAATTATGGTGTCACAGCTGATTGTGATTAAAGTGGAGCTGTCAGGGAGACATTTGTCAGACAAACGTTCTCAAGCAGCAGTTTTCCCAAGCCTTGCTGCCATAAGGGACCGTGATTAATAGGCCAGCCTGTATGTAAATATTTAGCTGTTTAGGAAGCAACAGGATCCAATTACCTTCCAGCTCATTTCTCTCCCTGTGATAAAGTACAGACCAGGCCTTGGCTTTCCAAAGTGATGACTCAGCTGCTACAGAAGCTATTAAAGACCTTCTTTTGGGCACATTGCACAAGCCAGGCTGAGATCCCTGGGGTCTGGAGGAACAGAAATCTCTTATTGTAACTCTCGCCCCTTCCTGAGGCTCATTTGGTTGTCAGGGGAGATGCTGGCTGATTACCCCACATGGTTGTGTCTGGAACTGGGCCCCAGAAAGGTTGGGGATATGTTAACAAAGGCACAGTGTGTCAAAAGAGGCCCAACATGCTTTGCTGAGGCATAGGGGTGGCCACTGGACATATTCCTTCTGAGGAGGCCACAGGAAAGGCTTATTGCATGGGATGACTTTTGCAGTGGAGCACTGTGAGAGTGGAGTGTCCTTTATGGGCCAATACCGCATAGCTGGCTAGGCCTGATGTAAATCTGCGGGATGCCTTTCAGGAACATCCGACATCTCAAACACAGATACACAGCCAATATTCATAACATTAGATACAAAGCTGACTTGTGCATGGAATAGAATAATGATACTTGATAGATGGCAGCTTTGCTATCGACGCTATACAGGATACACTTCTATTGCAGTCAGATACTAGTGATATAATACATTTTTAATCATACAGCATCGCGGGATGGTCCAGTCTCCTGCACACTTTCATCAAGAAGAGACAATCAAAAAATTTCCGATGAACCTGTGTTCTCTCAGATGGTTCTCAGTCAATGGAATTGAAATGCTGAGCAGGGACATGTCAAATCTCTTGAAATTTTCAATGGGAAATTATTTAAAAACCTTTTGTTTTGATAAAGCCAAAACAAAACATTCTGATAAGATCAAAAAAAATATTTTGGAGTATTTCATTTCACAAAACCCTCACATTTTTGACTTTTCATCCTGATTTGGGACAAAATCAAATGTCAAAATCTTGAAACACCTTCTGAGATGGAAATTCCAGTTTTCAGCTATCTATCTCCATACTACTATGTAGTTACAACCGTTGTACAGTAATTGTTGCATGCAAATTAGCGGTGGAAGAAAGCACTGTTTGGCTGAATTTCCTATAGTACCACAATGCCCCACCTAACAGTTTTCTGAGTTTGTCCATAGCTGATGTAATCATAACAATTAGATAAAACAATCATTAATAGCGTAACTTCCACCTTGAGGCTCTGCACAACATTGTAATTATGTTTTCACTATAACTTCGACTTGTCTGCTTTATGCTGCTGTTAAATAAAGAAGAGAGTGACAGTTGCTGAATTTCTTAAAAGACCTAGACATCACTTAATTTCACCATTTAATTTCCTTGTCCCTGTCCCAACCCCCACCCCCACCCCCAGTTTTTGTGTTTGGCCAGAGTTATTCACCCAGTTATCTTTTGAACTGAATTCCATCACTTCGGCCAGATTCTGATCTCACGTACCCTGATGTAAAGTGGGTGGAACTCCGTGAAGTCCATGTAATTTTGCCAGTGTAAATCAGAGAATTGGGATATTCACACATTAAAGTCCAAAGTCATGAGATTCCATCAAACCCACATTGGTAATTCATCCCAACAAGATACTTTATTGCTCACAAATCACTTTTTATGGATTCCCTGAAATGTGTTAAATAAATAAAAAGGCGAAAAAATGGGATTTGCTAATGGACTCATAAAAACTCAGAAAGGGATTCCAAATCTCCATTAAATTGGATAGCAAAAGAGGGGAATTTGTTCCCTCTCTCCAGAGGAGGACATTTCATTCTCTCCTGCTCTTCCTTCTGGGCAGAAAGTGCCACGCTGCAAATTCATCTTCTCTGGCTGAAGAGAGTGGGCTGGCCTTCCTTGGGTAAGTCAGTGAAAGGAATAACAAGTGTCCAGCACGGCTTACGCTTGGAGGCCCCATACAGGGCAGCAGTCCCTTACTTGGGCAAGTTGGAAGCCAGTTGGTTGCTTGACTCAATCTACCACGGGCAGAGCACATGCTGCCAGGCCCAACTTTCACTAGTCATGTCTGTGGGATTGTGCCTGGCCTCTCGCACAGGGACCGAGGCTGCTTGTACACCCCCATGCAATGAGATACAACCAAGCCTTGGATTTCAGCTGCACTGGGTTAGTCTGGAGGAACTTCTTTGAAATCAATACTGGGTGGCATAAGAAAAGGGGCTGAATCATAAGCCCACATTTCAGACCTGGGGAGAGGCCTGAGGCCTGGGTGAAAACAGTCCAGGCTGTGCTGTTGGAAGGCAAAGCTGATCCTGCTCGCCGAATCTGGCAAGAACAGGGCTGATATGTCCAAAGCACACTCTCCTAAGAGCTACTAGGCACAAGCCATGTAAGTCCGTTCCAGAAGGGTGCTCCTAGGGCATCCCACTGAGAGATGTCTCAAGAGCAACACACTCCCAAGGATAACAGGGACATGCAGGGCCGGGTTCAGGATGGGGTCAGGACGACATTCTGATGGAGAGGGATGTTTTGGTCAAAGCAGCATAGACCAGGTAATGGGCAGCAGCCAGGTGTGTCAGGAGTGAGGTCTAACTTGTTTGTATCTGTGTATAAAGCTGTATCTCAGAGGGGCCATCGTTGGTCTACGGGCAGTGGAAAGGGTCTCCACTGGCAGAGCTGGTGTATTGCGAGGAGGCACATATGCCTAGCGGGACAGGAGAGTCTGCTGGCAACTCTTTGGGCTTTGTTGGGCAATAAACCTGGCCTGGCACCTTCACACTTATCTGATTGTGGGTCACTGGGGATCTCTGGAGGTCTGAGCAGATGGAGGGCCACACATAGAGAGCACACTGCACACATCTGGCAACGGCCAACAGAACCTAACTCCTAGCAGCTGGCAACAGCTGACGAGGTGGGGTCAGGAAGATGGGGGCTAGCTGTTGCTGTGCTGGGCACAGGTAGACCAACCCCACCGGGGTTTCAAGCAGGTTTACCAAATGGCCAAAAGCAGCAAAAATCCCACACCGCTGTCATGCACCACTCTGGTAAATGGCACTTCCAACCTCTGTTTTTCGGGCTTCTAGTGGCCAACATCATCCCCCTGGGTCTGCGAGCCACCCCCTCACATTTATAGCTCATAGCTCTTCCTTGGTTGTGTCCTCAAAACAGGCCAATGCTACCCTCGTTGTGATGTTTCCTCTGGCATTATTCAGCTGTGCTAGGTTTTGCTCGAGGGTGTTCAAAGCACAGGCCAGTCTACCCACTAGAGAGCCGGGACTAATGAAGTCAGGCTAGTGGCAATATACAGTCTGAACTATGTGCTCCAACTCCCAAGACCCCAGTAATCTGTGACTCCTGGCTGTAACCCTGGTATAAAGAGCACTTTATAATCAGAGCCTGGGGGACAATCTTAACAGAGTTCTTTTTGTTTGGTTTGTTTTTCCGCAAATGCTTCAGCTTCCTGGCCACTTTGAAATCTCTCGTAGGAGCTGCTAATTGTTCCACTGGCGCTTCTGAACACACTGCAGGAGGAAGAGGGGGGTGTTTCTCCCACAATATTAGAGCAATAATTTAGCCCTATGTCATTGACAGCCATACATGTGCTGCACAGGGGTCAAAAGTTACAAGCTCACCAGTTTCAAATCCCAGTCTCAATGAACAGCCCTGTCCTGTTAAAAGAAATTAAGGCACAACGTGCGGCTCCTGTTTCAATTGTCACATAGTTCATGCAGAATCACCACGCTTTGGCTGCCCAGGGAAGCCTGTGCAAATTGGGCCTCACAGGCCATTTTATTAATGCCCCACATAACACACAAAAGCTGTGTCTACACGTGCACGCTACTTCGAAGTAGCGGCACCAACTTCGACGTTAGGCGGCGAGACGTCGAAGTCGCTAACCTCATGAGGAGATAGGAATAGCGCCCTACTTCGACGTTCAACGTCGAAGTAGGGACCGTGTAGACGATCCGCGTCCCGCAACGTCGAAATTGCTGGGTCCTCCATGGCGGCCATCAGCTGGGGGGTTGAGAGATGCTCTCTCTCCAGCCCCTGCGGGGCTCTATGGTCACCGTGGGCAGCAGCCCTTAGCCCAGGGCTTCTGGCTGCTTCTGCGGCAGCTGGGGATCCATGCTGCAGGCACAGGGTCTGCAACCAGTTGTCAGCTCTGTGTATCTTGTGTTGTTTAGTGCAACTGTGTCTGGGAGGGGCCCTTTAAGGGAGCGGCTTGCTGTTGAGTCCGCCCTGTGACCCTGTCTGCAGCTGTGCCTGGCACCCTTATTTCGATGTGTGCTACTTTGACGTGTAGACGTTCCCTCGCAGCGCCTATTTCGATGTTGGGCTGAGCAACGTCGAAGTTGAACATCGACGTTGCCGGCCCTGGAGGATGTGTAGACGTTATTCATCGAAATAGACTATTTCGATGTTGGCTGCACGTGTAGACGTAGCCAAAGGTTCCAGGACCTGAGATGTGGTCCCTGCCTCCGTCTGCTCACGCATGAAGCGCAGACATGTCGTGTGTGACCAGAGCAAGCGACATGCGCTCAGGTAAATCTCCTAATTCGCAGCTTTGCAAGGGTAGAGGCAGCATTGATGCTCCGGCGTTAACCCTTCAAGTGGGCAGGGGCGGGGGGCTGATTCCTTTCAGACAAGCCCTGGTTTGCTTGGAAAGAGCGTCCGTATGGGATACAAAGATCAATCAAAGACCTGCAGAACCCTATTCTGCCAGCCCTCTTGCTCCTCCTGGTTATTCAGATTCCTGACGCGTGGTCTTTTAGCGGCATTACCCGGTTGTTTGACAGCCCTGTCTCCATGGTAGACAAATAGATGTGCTGTACACTTGGACGTGGGTGCGTCGGTTTTTGCCATCCACCGTATGTCAAAATGGGCCCCTGCAGAGCCTGGGCTCGGCCCGGGGTAGGAACACTTTTTCTGCTGACAGCTCCATGCCAAGGCAAACCTTCCTTAAGGTTTCCGTGGAAATAAACTATGCGGCAATCAGTACAGGGATGTACACGATTATGTCCAGCTGTGAGGCCCTCCACCCAGGCGCTGTAGGAAAGAAAAGCTGTGGTTTTTCAGAGGTGAAAGTCACTTACATTTCTTATGGGTACCCTCCTCTCTCAGGGCGGTTTGTATGTTGCAATAAGACTGGACATGTTAGACATTTAAGTGTAGGATGGAGGTTGGGGTCTCAGGACAGGGGGCTGGGATGTGTGTGGGTGTGGAGGAGCTTGGGGGATGCAGGAGTCAGGGCAAGGGGTCAGGTGTGGGGGGACATAGGGGCTGGAGGGGGGGTGCAGGAGTTGGGGCAGAGGGTTGTCAGCAGGATTCCCTTTAATGTTTTCCATCCATGTGCAGAATAAATTTTGTTATCTGTGTGGGTGCAGGAGTACATGTGCACCACCAATAGACACACACACCCGCTGCTGGGTGTGGTTGGCTGCGGGAGCTCTGCTAATCAGCTGGGCAGCCCCTGAATTTCTCCTGGGCGGCCACCAAGTGCTCAGCTTATGGGGAATGCTGCTTGTAGGTGCTGTGTCAGAGAAAGATATGGGGTTAGTTTGACACGATTTCCTCTGGACAGATCCACGTTGACTGTTATCTTTGAGGTGCTCACAAACTGCTGGTTCAATCGCGTTTTGTGTGTTGGCCTTTCTACTTGTGTCCCCCTGTGTTTGAGGGTGGATCTGGGAGGGTGGGGGCATGAATGCCAGAGAAAGGGGCAGATATTGAGGTGAATGGTGGGGACAGGGAAATCCCGGGGGAAGAGGCCAGATCCTGGGGCTCTGCTTTGGGTGGTGTCCAGGGTCTCGAAGGGGGCAGGCTGGAGCAGTAGGGAGGAAGGGCCCTGCCTACACACAGAAGCTCATGACAGGTGATGATCTGGTAGGTTCTCCCAAAGTGGTGAGAATCAATGGGCTGGGCCCAGCCCTACAGGACAGGAGACAAAAAGGAGCTTGGCCTCTGCAGGTGTATTTTGGAAAGCTGCCCTCCTCCCCGGGCTTGGGAACTTGATGGGGTCTAAGAGTCTTCATGGCTGAATCAGGACCAGGACAAAATGCCCTGACTAGACTATTCCCTGTGAACTGTGTTTTCATCTATTCCTGTCACAACCTGGGGCGCAGACGTTCTCTAATAGCTGAAAGCTTATCCATCCCAGCACGCCCCGAGCAGCTTTCTGCCCCAGTTCTTAATGAGGATTAATGACCACAGGTTTGAAGTCTTCATAGCACATCATGTCTGAGCAATCATCGAAAACAACAAACACAACTAGAACAACTTTCAACCCCAGTATTTTGTCAAAGCTCCATAAATCAACAAAGCCGTCCAATTAAAGTCAGGCCTTCACACTTACCCAGCAGGGTGTCCCCTGGGCAGAGCCCAGCAATGACACAGGCAGGAACTGCCTTTAGACAGTTAGGGGGATGGGGCATTCAAGTCAGTCTTCTGATGGAAAGTGTTTTATAGCCTTGGCTGCAGAGTCCTTCCTGTGGCCCCAAGATGCCTGTAAAGTGCTTTGGGACTCTCAGATCAGAGACATTATTAAAGAGTCAAGTGCCATTCTTACGATCCAAGCAAAGCGGGAGGAAAGAAAAAGTCTCTGTTCTATGGGTCCTCAGTGTTCCACACCCTGAGCCGAATCATTGTTTCCCTTTCTGGCTACGATACAAATTCTGGGGAGAAAGAAGGAAGGAAGGAAGGAAGGAAGGAAGTGCTGCAGCACATCATGGTTCCAGGCAGGCTTTGCCTCTGAGCCCCTATGGAAGTCTCCCATGTGCACCCCACTCCTTCCAGGGTTAGGCTGTCGGGCTTTACCTCCCTGCAGTCCCCCAAGCAGGACAGTAGGCTACTGCCTGGAGTGACAGCTCAGCAGGCCCCGACTAGATGTGACTGCCCTGCGTGCATAGCTGACTCGTGGTGAGGCATGGGGAGTCATGTGCCCCCTAGATTTTAATTGCTGAATCCAGGTGCCCTCGCAGTGCCCCCCTGCTTCACAGGGCACATGTTGCCTCCACCTGCCTGACCTCCCTTTGGGAGCTGTGAACACAGTGAGAGTCTGTTCCAAACAGTGTTGTTTAACCTCAGCAGAGGGAACATACTAGAAGCAGAGGGGGCAGTAATGCAACAAACAGCTTAATTGCAGAGCTGTTTGACCTAATTCAGGCAGGCACAGCTTCTCTGAACATCCCCACATCTGCGTGTTGGGGGGACAGTCCACCCCTACTCCTCAGACTCTGCCTCCCTCCTGTTCTTCAAGGGTGGGCCTTTTGATCACCCTTGAAATTCGTCTGTCTTGAGCCTGGCCATACCACTTTGTACCCCCATATATCCCCAACCTGGAGAAGGTGAGGGATGGGCTTTTAAGTATTTGCAAAGAGGTCTACCAGAGGCATTCTTTTCTCCAAGCTCTGTGCTCTCTGATGGCCTGACAGCACGTTATCCGCAGTTACAGATGAGAACTGAGGCGTGAGGGAGCTAAAGTGAGGAGACATGATCAGCACACGAGGGAGCAAACAAAACCAAGGGGATTTCTGGCCTCAAAGTTCTGGCAGATCACCAGGGGGTGACATATTCTTGAGATGTTCCTTTCAAATCACAGCTAGCAGACACTCCTCTCTCCATCTGCCCACGAGATTTCTGCACATGCTATACTGCCCTGTGGATGCCTATTTGCTTACTGAGCCCAACACCTGTGGAAAGATAGCAAAATTTACAAGAGAGAAAAGCCACAGAAAAGCCACCAAGTGGGGAGCATCGTGTGTGAGTAAGGCCAATGAATTAGATGAGTATATCAGACTGTGAACAACTACACTCCTGCCTTCTTCACACATTACCTACTGTTGTAATAAAATTTATGTAAAATATTTCTTGTAGGATATCATTTGAAAATTAATTACGTGTTGGCCATTACTGTCCAAGCACTATATGTGTAGCAGCACTGCATGCAAAGTTACAGGCTATCCCTTCATGGCTTTATTAATATGTGCATTAAACTCCACAGCCTCAATCCAACAGCAGTTACAGGTGTCCTAAAGAAAGGAATGTGCACTCTGCTTAATTTGCATTTAAACAGTGCATGGAGTCATCATGCAGGAAGCCAAAACAGGGAAGTTCAAACAGGTAAAGAAACTAGCAGGGGATATTCTTCCTTTGGCTCCTGGTTCTTAGCTGGCAATGTCTTTCCAGAAGGGGACTGGAACTCGAAAAAGGAAGGGCAAGCACCCCAAGGTTCCTCTGTCTCCTTCCAAATCCAGCCTATTCACAGCTCCTGAGGAGACAATGGAAGTAAGTGTTGAACTCAGGGAGAAGGGCCTGATCTCAGAGTCTGGTCAGTGATCTGCTGGAGCATATGGCAAGAACCTTTGCTTGAACCCAACAGTTTGTCCACCGAGGCGTTACCAAATGTCGTCTCGTATTTGTCTTATAACCACCCCTTTCTAGCTTTTATACCCCGTTACTTGTACTCATTTAAAATCTCTGTCTTTGTACTTAATGAGCTTGTTTTATACTTTTATCTAATGGGGTGTCTTAACATTGAAATGTTTGGGTAACTCCATTTGGTGGATCAAGTTTTGTGCCTATTATTCCTGACAGGATTTATGGACTTAATATATTCTTATGCCCAAGAGAGGGCTGGGCAGCAGTTTTCTCTCGGTTTTTTACCGGCATGTGCTGAGTGCATTTCGTGATGTGCACCAGTACAGAGGGGTTGTGTGACGGGGGTGGGACCAGGGGGTTCGATGTATGGGAGGGACTCAGGGCTTGGAGCAGAGGATTGGGGTGTGACCTTCTAGCTGGGGCTGAAGGTTCTGGAGTGGGGCTGGGGGTGAGGGGTCGGGGTGCAGGCTGCCCCAGAGAGAGAGAGCACTCTCCCCAGCCCCCTCTCACTGCAGCATCTCAGGGCCAGGCTTTCTCTCTGCATCAGAAGAGGTCTGGAGTGGGGCTGGGCTGGGGAGGGGTTCCTGTCCCTGCCTGCATGGCCCTCAATAGCCTGATGTGCGACCTCGCAGCCATTCATCTTACAGGGAACCAGCCGAACAGCACTGGAAATGCATTTCTGGGGGGAATCCAGGACTGGGCAGTGTTGTGGTCACCCTGCAGCACAACCAAGGCTGGTAAGAACCAAGGTGTGGCTGGATGCAGCCCAGACACAGACACAGCTGGACTAACTTGCCTGCAGGAGGCTGGTTGGGAGCAGTTCCAACTTACAGCAACAAAGCATTTGTAAGGGTAAGGGGCCCGCCATGTGAGAAGGTCACACAGCTACTCCCCGTACTGGATTTCACCCCTTGTGTCACACAGGGAATGCAGAAAACACAGCCAGCCAGAGGCAAACTAATGCTCTGGTTTGTCTCTTCCAAGGAGGATGCCAGCCTGCCTCTGAGTGCGGGTGAGCAAGACTTCACCACAAAAGAGAGTCTCCTGCTAATGAAGTCTCAGCTCTAGAACACATGTGCTCATTTTATTTTGCATGTGACCAGCTGTTCCCAATATTTCTACTTGCTGTTACTCCAACTCTCCAGGCTTTGTTCACGAAAGCGCCGCTTGTTTTCACTACAAGCCTATCTGAATGCTGCGTGTTAAGAGGTGTGGAAGCGAGAGGCTGGGGCACTCTGGAAGCAGAGCCTCGGTTGAAGACAATGAATAATTTAGGCTGAAATGTTAGAAACAATGACTAGGCCTGGAAAATGTCTGTCTCAAAGAGGAAAGTTTTGTGCCCTTGGAAGCAGGTGTGAGGTTACACGCACAGGGTAGCTGTCGCCAGCACTCCACCTGTAATAACGGTGGTTGTTTGACTTGTCCTCACAGGTCAGGGCTTAGTGTAGTTACACTGGACAGTGCTTGAATTCCCCTAGTTTACAACAGAGTTCTTCTCCCTGACTTCTAACACAGCAACATTATTACAGAACTTCCCCTGCAGCAAGGTATGAATTAGAGTCAATCCTCGTGCAGACCAAATATTTACCCGCAAAAGGAGAAAGATATTATTTCATAAATCAAAAATTGTTCCCCTGGCCACTAAATGAAGTTTAAAAGCAGCTTCAGTAATTACAAAGCATGTTGTATAATACAGAACCCAGGGAACACAATGATGGCCGGTCGCCCAGAGACCTTTTCCTAAAGGCTGGACTCATTTGCAGGAATATGGTTGAGTCATGCAGCTGCTGTAAAGGGTGATACTCCTCTTCCGTCACTAGTAGGTAGGCATGGTGGCAGCATTCTGTTGGAGACAGGCATTCCTTTGGGAATTCATTCAGAAATGCAGAGAAGTAGCTGAATTAGATAGTAGTATTCCTAGTCTATCCTACTGTAATGATATTCTCCATATCTGCTGTCTTCCCAGAGGTCCAGACTTAAGATTGTTTTATCTATCTGCCTAGCCAGCCATCCTCACGGAGCACCTCAGGTCCAAAACTAGCCCATGGTAGTGTTGGGGCTGTTTTGTGTTGCCCCAGCTGCAGCCAGACGCTCTGCAGGTGAGATGCTCTGATGGAGCTGCCAGAGCTCACCAAGCCGCCTTCACAGAGTGTGGAGCGAAAGGGCCATACAACTGGCTTCCCCAGGGTCCTTGTCCACTTGCTTTGGCCACTGCAGGAGAAAGCATTCAGTGAGCACCTGGTTTTTGACATCTTTCCAGTCAGACGCTCCCCACAGAGCTGGAGTCTCTGCTGCCCCGTGCCGATGAGGGGCATTCCACACCACGCTCTCAGTGACACACAGAGTACCAAGCCGGAGACTCAGGCCTATGTGATTTCCCCAGCCTGAGTAACCAGCCCTGAGTGGCACGGAGTTACCAGGCCATGTGCTTCTAAGGGAGGCAGAGGTGGGTGCTGGGGACAACAGCACAGTCAGTGCTCTCAGCTCAGCAGAGCAGTGGCAGCAGTCTGGCTGGCTCCCTCTCTGGAAGCTTGTTTGGGTGTGAATTATGTGTAGGAGTCCTGCCAGCCAAGGCAGCCAGGCGAGGGGCTCAGCAGCTCTGCTCTCATTAGGCACCTGGGGTGAACTCGCTGAGGCATGCAGGGCTACGGGCCATTGGAGCTGGCAACTCGACTCCTGGGACAAGCCAAGGGTAGCGGTAGAGAAACATCAGCCTCAGTATCCGGAGAACGGAGGCCAGCCCGGGGTGGCTCAGCACAATCCCACGGGGCGTCGGCAGGGTCCATGGGCCTGGACTCGTGCAAATGTAACAGGCTTTTGGCGGCAGGCAGCGGGGGTGTTCGCCCCTCACACTGCGCTGCAAACACAGTTCCCAGGAGATGTGACTCGATGGGGCTGGAGCTCGCAGCTGCAGAGAGCAGGTCGGGGTAATAGAGCTGGGGAGGGTTAGCGCCCCCGTGTGACTCAGGGCAGTGTGCGGGCCACAGCCTGCTGTGGGGACCACCTCAGGGATCTCCTCTTCTGCACCGGTCGAATGTGGAGGAGCCCCTCTGAGGGGGAGTTCCAGCCTCTCCTCGTGCCCCTCCCTCGGCACAGACGGTGCATGTTCACTCCCCCTCAGGACACAGGTCTCCTCTCTGTGCCCCTCGGCCCACCTCCCCTTCCCCAAACTCACACTGACCCCAAGTGTGAGGTGAATGTCACCGGGGTCCTCTGCTTGCTGGGGAAGTTGCTGTGACAAGAGGTGTGCCCCCTGCTTCAGTAATGTCTGTTCAGTCACCAGCTGGCCCCCAGATCACCGGCTTCGCCCCTCCCTGCAGTTTGGCTTGGCTGGTGACTCTGACAACAGGGGCAGAACACAGACCTCGTTTCGCTGGCTCTGAGTCTGGGTTCCTCTGAGCAGGGCTCCACCCTCTCTCCCCAGACTCCTGTACATTTCCTGCAGCAAAACCTCTCTGTTATGGGCGTGCTGAGCTCAGTAGGTTCGTGCTGAGTTCCCGCCCAGAAGGGGTGGTTGAACAGAACAGAACTGCCCCCCTGTGCCGGGACCTAGAGCCTGACATCTTGCCCCTGCCCCTCGAACATCAGAGGGGTCTAGAAACAGAAGGAGCAGAACACCACTTCCGCCCCGCTGCAATCAGATTCTGCAGCTTTGCAAGAGGCTGTTCCTCCAGGCTTCCGCTTCTGAGGAAGACCAGAAAGTGTTAATCACATCTCCAAACCTCTGCTGCGAGACAGGCCTGGGTCCGCTCGTCACCCCCAAGGTGACCGGGGCCAACGCATGCCCAGGTGTGCAGGTCTCACGCAGAGCTGGAAGCAGGCCAGCTCCCATGCGTGTCAGCCTTGTTCAGAAGGGTGTCAGCCGGAGGTTAGTGGTTAGACTTTAAGGACAGCTTGTGAGCTGTGACACCCAGTCATCACACTATCACAATCATCATCCCACAGCGGGGCGGCCAGTAATCCCTCAGCTCATGCCACTCCGGGGAGGGGCTGCGGGCCAGGTGGGGGAGCAGGAGCAGGAAAGGGGCCAAGCAGTGGCGGAGCAGAGGCAGGCAGGGCCTGTAGCAGTGGGGTTGCTTTGGACCCTGTGCTTGGGACTCCGGGGGTGGGGGGCTTGCCCAGGGCTCCCCACACCACTAGGGATGGCCCTGTCAATGAAGCATGAGGGTTGATCACTCTTTTGCTTTTACATATTAGCCTTCTTTTCCATTGCTCGTTAACATTCATTTTCTTCCTCGTTGCAGTTGGAAAATTAAATTGCACCCACCTCCATGTAATTCTTCTCCTCCCTGTGCCACGCTGGCCAGCTGAACGATGCCAGCCTAGCCCTTGCTTGCTTTCATGGAGAAGAGCTGCTTGTTTTAGCTCCTCTTTATTTATCCAAAGTCACATCCACAAGCCTTTAAAAACCTCGCTGATCCCTTTTGCCTGCTCACTAAACCCCAAAGCTCCTACAGGAAGTCAGGAAGAACCGCCATTCTCCTAAAGAAAAGCCGGTCCTGCTACTTTGCCTGCTTACCTAGTCTCCATGCCACAAGCACAGTGCACACCGTGGTAATCTATGGGCCACGAGAGGCTGTGCACTCTGTGCTTGGGGGCTGGAATTGTATAAACTCCCAGGCAGGATAATTGAGCAATGCGGTTTATTGTCCTCATCATTTTCCCAGCCCACAACAGCTTTTGAGGGGGAGGAAGAGGGCGGTTCAGCAAAACCGAACCTACAGGGAAATTACAATGCCGCCTACCGGCTCCATCGCCGCCACCTGCTTCCAGCTTCCAGTGGGTAGCAGGGACAGCCCAGATCTTCTCAGCTCATCCTAGCTTCCCCCTCCCCTCAGAGAGTCAGGCCACCTCTTGGAGTTTTCCTGACAGCGTGACGCTCGATAGCAATGCCAGAGCACCTGGGCAACTGATATGTGCTGGCCATAGTCACCCTAGAGCTCAAAGAACAGCTCAGCTCCAAAACTCTGCTCCCTCTGCGTCATGACAGGGATGGTGTTATAGAGGAGGTGCTGGCCTGGCCCTCAGGAGAGCTGCATTCCAGTTTGGGCTCCACCACAGACACAGTGTGTGGCCATGGGCAGGCCACTTAACCTCTCTTTGCCTCAGTGGTAATAACAATTTCCCACCTCAGAGGGGCATACAGTGGATACAGACATGGGAGCACTGCAGATATGACAGCGATGAAGCCACATGAAGGCGCAGCGAGAGGCAGAATGATGCAGAGAGGAGTTCCTTTGTGCAGCCTTCAGTGGTGAATTTTGCTGTTGGGTTGAAAGCCTTTGGTGGTCTCAGAAAACCGGCCTCATTTGGGGACCTCAGTCACTCTTGTGGAACCTCTCTGAAGGAGTAGGTGCTTGCCGGGGAGTGCAACCATGGGGATTGGGACCACACACGTTCATGCTCATTCCTTCCTGTTACTGGAGAAATTGCACACACACACATCCCTCACACAAATGGCAGTGGAAGCAAAGGGGAAATGGCCAGGGCAGCTGAGCCCTCCTGTGGGTGAGGCTGGACCTGGGCCCAACCGCCTGGCAAAGGCCAGCAATATTCTTCCTGTCCTTACAGATTTATTAGGTGATATTCTCTAGCCTGCATGAGGTCATAACTGTAATGGGCTCTTGTGGCTTTGAGATCTGTGAAAGAAAGATCCCCGCACAGAGCACAAATGACCACAGACCCTCTTTTCTGGAGCACTTAATACAGTTTTACTTTCATTACAGGGGACAAAGCTGTGTGAGCCTTTCACTAGCCTGTTGCACTCTGCAGTACTCTGCAGGTCTTCCAGCTTTGCACGTCAACTCAGAACCCTGCAGGTCCGGTGGCTTCACTGGCCTGACATGCTGGGGGTGAACTGGGCACATTAAGAAGTCTCCTGTGGGCTGAGATACTTTGATCTCATGTGCAGGGCTGGATTTAGCATGCGCTTGCTGGGTTGTGTTAGTGACCTGTGATGCACAGGACATCGAGGGACATCTAATGGATTCTTCTGGCTCTGAAATCTATGGCTCTGTGGGCATAGTAAGAAAAGGGGCTGAACATAAGTCCATGTATTACAGCCCTGGGGCGAGTCCTGAGGCCCTGGTGAAAATAGTCAAGACTTTGCTGATAGAAAGCAAAGTTGAGCTGTGACCGAGAGGCGAGCCCTGCTCACAGAATCTGCCAAGAACAGGGCTGATATTTCAGAAACACACACAGCTAAGAGGAAGTAGGCACAGGCCAGGCACACAAACACATTCCAGAAGGGTGCTACGAGAACAACCTGTTAGGAAACATCTTGGTACCAAAACATTCCCCAAATACAACAGGGACATAGTGATCCACACTCAGGATACGGTCAGAAAGACGGCCTGATGCAGAATGAGGCTTTAATTGAACCCCCATGTACAAGGCACTGGGTGATATCTAGGAATGTCAGAGAGTGTCACCTGGATCCTCGGGAGTGATACCTAATTTGTTTGTACCTGTATGCAAAGATGTGTCTGTCTTTGTCCCGCCAAGGGGGCACAGTGGAATGTGCCACCACTGGCCGAGCTGAGTCCATTGTCCAGGGCACATATTCCTAGTGGTTCAGCAGAGTCTGCTGGCAGCTATTCCTGTGCTTCATTTGGCAATAAACCTGGCCTAGCGCCTTCACACCTTGTCTGGCCGTGTGGTCATCCAGGGTTCTCTTGGGGTCTGCTGTGCCGGTTGTCTGTGCAGAGCTGGGGCTGCACGCAATGGCAGTGACGTTTGACAGAGCAGGATACATGTCAGGACACCACAGCAGTGATTCCTGCTGACAGTGGGTAGATATACATGGGGAAGAACAGCCTGCGGCAACAGCTCTCTGAGCTGGGGTCATCTGGTCGGGCTTATGCTACAAGGCTGCGTAGAAAGGAGCTTGGTTTCTGCAGGGTGGCAAAGGGCTGACGGTTCACACAAGCTCGGAGACTCAGCACCATGTTCGGGGGTTGGTTATTCCGCAGCGTAGGTGCGCTCTGTGACTAAGGATGGGCGGCACATAGACAGGAAAGCAGGCAGACCCCTCTGCGAGCCCCCCTTCCCCAGTGACTCTAAGGATGAGCGGCACATGGACAGGAAAGCAGGCAGACCCCTCTGCGAGCCCCCCTTCCCCAGTGACTCTAAGGATGGGCGGCCCATAGACAGGAAAGCAGGCAGGCCCCTCTGCGATCCCCCCCCAGTGACTCTAAGGATGGGCGGCACATGGACAGGAAAGCAGGCAGGCCCCTCTGCGAGCCCCCCCCAGTGACTCTAAGGATGGGCGGCACATGGACAGGAAAGCAGGCAGGCCCCTCTGCGATCCCCCCCCAGTGACTCTAAGGATGGGCGGCACATGGACAGGAAAGCAGGCAGACCCCTCTGCGATCCCCCCCCCCCCAGTGACTCTAAGGATGGGCAGCACATGGACAGGAAAGCAGGCAGACCCCTCTGCGAGCCCCCCCCAGTGACTCTAAGGATGGGCGGCACATGGACAGGAAAGCAGGCAGACCCCTCTGCGATCCCCCACCCCCAGTGACTCTAAGGATGGGCGGCACATGGACAGGAAAGCAGGCAGACCCCTCTGCGAGCCCCGCCCAGTGACTCTAAGGATGGGCGGCACATGGACAGGAAAGCAGGCAGACCCCTCTGCGATCCCCCCCCCCCCCAGTGACTCTAAGGATGAGCGGCACATGGACAGGAAAGCAGGCTGACCTCTCTGTGAGCTCCCCACCAGTGACTCTAAGGATGGGCGGTACATGGACAGGAAAGCAGGCTGACCCCTCTGCGAGCCCCCCCCCCCCAGTGACTCTAAGGATGGGCAGCACATGGACAGGAAAGCAGGCAGACCCCTCTGCGAGCCCCCCCCAGTGACTCTAAGGATGGGAGGCACATGGACAGGAAAGCAGGCAGACCCCTCTGCGAGCCCCCCCCAGTGACTCTAAGGATGGGCGGCACATGGACAGGAAAGCAGGCAGACCCCTCTGCGAGCCCCCCCCAGTGACTCTAAGGATGAGCGGCACATGGACAGGAAAGCAGGCAGACCCCTCTGCGAGCCCCCCCCAGTGACTCTAAGGATGGGCGGCACATGGACAGGAAAGCAGGCAGACCCCTCTGCGAGCCCCCCCCAGTGACTCTAAGGATGAGCGGCACATGGACAGGAAAGCAGGCAGACCCCTCTGCGAGCCCCCCCCCCCCCCAGTGACTCTAAGGATGGGCGGCACATGGACAGGAAAGCAGGCTGACCCCTCTGCGAGCCCCCCCCCAGTGACTCTAAGGATGGGCGGCACATGGACAGGAAAGCAGGCAGACCCCGCCCCCAGTACAAATACTCCTCAGACAGGAAACAGATGCTGTGAAGTCCATCCTCAACTGCCCCACTGCCCCACCCTCTCCACTGGGGGGGGTGGGGATAGATTTGCATGGCCAAGTGCAGGAGCCCAGGGCAGACACAGGACCTTTGCAGGGGATAAGGAGGGTAAGCCTCGAAAAGCAAAGAGAGAAGGAGGCTGAGGTCATGCTGGGTGGCCAGGGTTGTGGAAACTCCCCGACAGGGCAATGGAGCAGCACATTTTATTGTCCTCACCATTGTCACAGCCTATTACATTTTGAGGGGATTGTTCCTCAGGACTGACCCTACAGGGAAGTTACAATTCTAACCAGCTCTAAAGGGGCCTTGTCGTCAGCGTGTAATTACACGAACCCACACTATTGCTCTGTCTGCTCAGTGACACTCCCTGCCCTGGAGCAGGTTCCCTCCCTGAGCGTGCAAAATGCTTCCCTGGGAAGCATAGCCCACGTGGGAGAAGTGGCTAGCTAGGTCCTACCCTCCCTTCTGCTGAGACAGTTACAACTAGGAAGGGTTGCTTGGGAATTTGTGCACAGAGGTGAACGTCACCACCCACGACTCTCCTGCTTGGCTTGTCCCAGCCGAAACTTTACTCGGCGGTGTAAGGCAACGAGCACACCTTGTGCCAGCCCTGAGGTCACCCAGGAGGCGTCTGGCCCAGAGAGTTTTACCCAGTGGGTAATGGGAGTGTTCCAGATGGCTGTGCAGTCATGTTGCCTGTGCTCTCGGCCCCGTTGACTGGTTAGAATAAGTGCCCTAACCTGGCGGAGTAACAGGGCCAAGGGTACCAGCTGGCTTACAGTTGCTTTTGCAGCATCCCACAGCTCTCGAGGGTCACTCTGGCTTTGAGTCAGCACTCGGCTTTGGCCCTTTAAGTCCGTGGTGTCTAACACTTTGGCCACTCCCCACACGTGGTGAACAGGACACTGCAGTGTGGCGATTCTGGGCTCTGGAGCCGCATGAGGCTCTTGGAGACTTTAAATGCGGCTCCTCAGAGCTGCACACCGGAGTGCCCTCTGCTGCTCTGGGTATGCACCCCACCCCTTGGTGGGACAAGAGTGTGGTGGCAGCGGCTTCCGCTGATGCAGCTTGGGCCCTGACGCAGATTGTGCAGCTCCTGAGGTGGCAGCTCTGGTGATTCGCCACATTCAGTTTGCATGGGGTGGTGGGGGCTGAGGGTGCCTGGCTCTGGGGGGTGGGGGAGGCCATTGTTAGAGAGGGGTGAGGGGAGGGCAGATGTGGTGAACACTGGACAACAAGCACAAGTGTGGCAGTCCTTCAGTTTCTGTTGGACACCGTTGCTTTAGCTGTAAAGTGAGCAGGCTGGTGGCTGCATTACTCCACAATGGACACAGTTAAGGGAAATTTACAAAGCATCTTTTCCATGGCTCTGGGAGTTTATCTTGAAATACTGGGGACACCCCTGTAGCTGCTTCTGCAGCCTTCCCCACCTTGGCCTTCACAGTGGTTTAAAGTCACATCACATTTTCCAGTCAACAAACTGCATCTATTTCTGTCTTTGACCACCTTAGCCTGGAATGACAATTAGCTTAGAGACCAGCTTCCAAAGAGGGAACTCTTCTATAACTACCAGAGCAGAGTCAAACGTTGAGCTCTCTGAAAGCTTAATGCATCCTACCACGGGGTAAGCAAGTCTGTCTAACTTTCTTTAGTAAATATTCCATCTCTGGCACAGTTGTTCCATCACTGAAAAATGTCTTTTCTGTATCACAGAGCCACAGGTTGTGACTGTAATTATAGTTGCTCTGAAAAGTGCAGTTAAGTGAGGGCTTATGCCCTTGGAAATCAACATTTTTTTCCCCCAGATTCACACCACTTTGCTAATGAGGCCCAGGCTGATTTTCTGAAACACTTAAAGTGATTTTGTTGAAAATGCTACACATTAAATGCATTTAAATTGCACTCATTTCTGACATTCATGGCTTTAATAACATCCAGTTCTATATAAAATAACTTAACTATATTTCTATGTCTTACCAGAAAAAGAACATACAATGAATTGATTTTGACATAAAAGATATTTTTTTAAACTGGACTAGTGCCTATTTCTAACGACATCCCAATGATCATCCACATGTATGTTCTTTCTCAAGCATATTTTTTTATCAGATGGGTGTGCTAAAAGTGTTAATGTAAAATAAAAACGTGTTAGCCTTCCTGGGTTGGAAGGAAGCCTTAAAAATGTGAATCAAGCAAAAACCAAAACAAAAAGCAGTCAAATAGCACTTTAGAGACTAGCAAAATAATTTATTAGGTGAGCTTTCGTGGGACAGACCCACTTCTTCAGACCATAGCCAGACCAGAACAGACTCAACACGTAAGGCACAGAGTCCTCCTTGATTACTGTTTTTGGTTCTCTGTGCCTTAAATATTGAGTCTGTTCTGGTCTGGCTATGGTCTGAAGAAGTGGGTCTGTCCCACGAAAGCTCACCTTATTAATTATTTTGCTAGTCTTTAAAGTGCTACTTGACTGCTTTTTGTTTTGATAGTACATAGACTAGCACGGCTCCCTCTCTGTTACTAAGCAAAAACCGTGTAGTGTGGTCTTCCTGAATCTGCGGACAACCTGAAACAGCCTGTAGAATTGACTCTTTCCTTTCAAACGTGTTGTTACCTCTGAAACTTAATGATAGTCAAAGGATCTGTTGGGTGATGAGCTTCTAGCCATGTAGGCACACCTGAACGAGCCTGGAGATCGCTGGCCTGCTAAAAGCAGCAGTGAAGTCACAGTCAGGAAGGAAAAGCTGTTCCAATATCATCAGCCCTCAATGTTCAAAATCATGAGTTTGGCTCAAACATGCAAGTTATTTTTCAAATGTGGTAAATGTTTATTTCTTTTTCTTTGCCTTCTGAACCTTTCAGTCAAACTCACAGAACATGTCCAAGCTTTTCTCTGCAAACTTGGCTGATGAATTTTGGGAACGCTGCAGTTTCCTCATGTCGGAAAATGCACAAATTTCACTGAGAAAATGTCCATATAGGTGAAGTCCATGGAAAAAGCCCAGTTTTGCCCTGGATGCTGTTTTTAGCTGTTTTTGCTGCAAAAATCCTTAAGTTTAGTAAAAGAAACAGTAGAATGCTGCCTGGGATCATCATCCTGGCTGATCCTGCAGTCTCCAGAATCCCTCCTCAAGTTGCCAAAGGCCCTGCTCCTCCTGAGGGAGGACTGTGCAGTGTTTCAGTGACCCAGGCTGGTAGCTAGTAACTCCAGGATGGATGCTCCTGAGATCTGGGGTTTGTATTCTTAGTCTCAGCCCTGTCAGTGCTTTCTGTCTTCGTGAGAGTCAGGAGGAAGCCAGGCCCAGTAAAGTGTTCTGCGGGAGGGGAGGTGACCCACACAGTATGTCTGTCTTTGAGCTGGGATTCCCAGATTGCATAGAAGTACCCTCCCTAGCTCCGCTCAAGCTAGTGTAACCACCCCCAGGCAGACTCAAACGTGGGACCTCTGGAGCTTAGTTCAGGCACTTCAACAACTTCTGCTGAAGGCCAGCTGGCTCTCAGCTTAGGCTGTAGACGACACTTATGCTTTCTGTGTGACGTGGTCTAAATACACTACAGGGACAGCGAACTACACATAGGTGTGTGAGTTACACGAGCACGTGACAAATAACAGCATAGCTGAGTGAGTGGGGGCGGGAGCAGGGCAGCCTGGGCTAGCTGTCTGAATAAGGACGCAGGGAGTCTGGGTGGATAGCACTGTCCATGCTACTGTCCCTGTGGTCCCGACTACACTGCTATTTGTAGTACACTACGTCAATCAGAACTAGCATGGTACATCTCTGTGAGCTGGAAATCAGACCCTGCTCACAGGGAGACATCCCCTACAGTTAACCGTTCCCACAGGGACCATTCGTGCAAGTCAAAGTGCTGGGTTGGGCCCTGCACTTCGTGTACAATTGGCACATAGCTGCAACACTTACCTCTCTTCCCACTCTGAGCAGCAGCAACCCCCTCTCCCCTTCCACTCCCTGGTCTTGGAACCATCTCTGTCCGCCTGGGTTCCAAGGGTTGCAGGGTCAAGGTAATGCAGCTTCTCCTTCACTGGAACTATGGAGGATGAAACAACATATGATGAACTCCCTCTAAAGCCAGACTGCATTAGGAGCTGGGTATGAGAGAAGTATCCTTTGGCTGCATGAGGTGTCCGACCCTTAAGGCATTTGCTGAATACTGTCCCCCCATTGGCACAACTCCTGTCATACGTGCAATGGGAACAAATGTGATAGCCATGTGCCACTACTGGTGGGGCTTTAATCCCAGCCTTGCTCTGAGCTGGGTTGGATGACACGGTGGTGCCAGAGCATTGTCTATAGTAGGGCTTGTCCTTTCAGTGAGTTGGGCTGGGTTGGAATTGAAGTGTGTGTGAAGGAGTGAGTGGGAGCTGTTGATACAGGGGAACCATTGGTTTTCATCATTCCAAGCGTGCCTGAAGCTCCCACAGTTTCCAGGGCCCGAGCGAGCAAGCTCCATGCTCTGATCGTCACCACGTCTCTTGGGGTGGCCAACCCCTACCAATGCAGACAGCCTGTCAGATGACTCAGGAGCACACAGGATTCAGCACTCTTGAAATGAGCATTCAGGCTCCAGTGCAAGCCCAACAGTGTTCCAGCCATGAGAGCATTGGGTTCACAGGAAAAATGAGTGGGATGTTTCCACCAGCTATAGCCTATTTTCTTAATTCACTATGAGCCTAAATGGAATCAATAATAGCAATCTGCAGTACAGTTAAGACATTATATCAAATGTGCTATATCTATCTATCTATCTATCCCCATGCACTGTATCTATCTATCTATCTAGCTATCATCAGAGTTGAAGCAATGCTTCCTTTACAGCTAGCTGGAAGCTGGGAGGGATCCTGAGTGAGTTTATGGAAATGCAGTTTGCTCCTGCTTTGCTTCTATTGCTTAGCCGTTCAGCACACGGTATAGTATGTTACTTATTGTAATCAACCTAATTTGTGATCCTACACCAGCTCTGTCTGTATGAAATGCAGGGTTAGCTAAAATATGATTAGTAGTGTTTGTAATTTTGTGGGAATACAGAAAAGCAGGACTGTGTTAAATTGTTCCAAAGGGAAGGGCTCATATTTAGCAGAAAGAACCTTGGTAAGCTGGGGCTCAACTGTCAGAGGGCTGTGAGAGATAAGGGCGGCAGCCGGGGGATGAAGGAAGGAAGGTTCCTCAGGAGATTGCCTGCTATCTGTGATGAACTCTCTCTGCTTCATGGAAAATGGGTTATGAATATAAATATGCACAATTCAGAGACGGTTTGGACAAAAGGTGTCTTGTAGCCTATCATTTTTAATGTTAGAACTTGCTGGATCTCTATGTCATATTGTCTGGGCATATATCAGTCTTCTATGTGAAGTTGGAAATTGGAAGTGTATATCTGTTTATAGTTTTATAGGTGCTAGTGACAGCCATATCTGGTGCTCCAAGAACAACCCAAAGGACAGGACTATCTACCTCAAGGACTGGGCAATCAGCCTGATGTCTTGTAGAGGGCTTTATTTGTCCTGTAAGTCTACGAGGTGGCGGGCTAGAAAGACATGTGACCATGCCCCCTGGTACAGGCCTCCATTTTGGAATCCAGGGGTTTTTCCATCAGTGGGAGGTGTTAAAACAAAGGATTCCTGCTCAGGGGAAAGTCTATAGAAGCAATAGGAATCTTTCAGGTCTTTTGTCTGCCTGGAAATTTGCCTGACACACCCTAAGGAGAAACAGAAGTGCTTCACAGGAGGCCCAGGTCAGGACAGGATCTTTTCTGACTTGACACTTTCACCCCATCTACAGGCAGCTGTTTAGGGTAAGAACTCACAAGTAACTAGATTCTTAGTGGACTAGAAATAGCTCTGTGTTTTCTTTTGTTTAATTTGGCAACACAGTTTGATCTGCCTGTTTTCGTATACTCACTTAAATCCTACAGTTTTGTATAATAAACTCTCTTTTGTTTATAATCAAGCCCAGCCTAAATTGTTATTTCCTGGGGATGGCTACCACTGCGCAGATCTCCCTTTCATTGATAGAGAGGGCTTACCTAATGAGCCCACCCTGTGCAAATCTTTTGCACAGAGACAGACAGATTTATTTGGGGGTTGATCCCCTGGGTGCTGTGTCCTAGAACTGCACCTGCCCAGAGCTGTGCTGTATCTGTGTCTGTATTGCTCTGCAGTGGGGTGGTAATTCCAACTCTGCACCTCACCGGGGGAGACTAGAGGATCTGGCTCAGCAGAACAGGGTGGTGGGGACTCCCAGAGAGCAAGAAGACAGGTGTCAGTGGCCTGATCAGCACACAAGAGACCATCCCAAGGGGTCTTCTGTGACCCCACAGTCACACTGGACTGGTTGACCTGTTCTTTCCACCCCATTCAAAGAACCAAGCTAAATGGGCACCAGTAGGAGCTTCTTTCTTATGTTAATCACAGTGGAGTTGTGTTTCTTTTATCCTGCTTACTAAGAGTTGAAATCAGAGGAGCTGAAATCACGTGAGACTGATGGCAGAGGCCACAGCCAAGGGCTGGATGGTAGCAGCTGGTGACTGGCAGTCAACAGGGCAGTGGCAGAGAGGTGTAACAACTGGGGAGCAGGAGGCAGTGGAGAGATGCAATGAGAGGCCAGCAGGGTGCTGGCAGAACGATGTGATAAGCAGCCAGCAAGACAGGGGTGGCACGAGGTGTGGCCAGCTGGGAGGTGCCGGAGAGGTGCCGGTAGCAGCCAGCCCAGCAGTGGCAGAGAGCAGCGAGCAGCCAGACAGGAAATGACCCGCAGAGTAAGATGCCTCTTCACCTCCCCGCACTCGGGATGGGAGATGAGCTCTGCAGATGCATCTTTGAATGCTGAGTCTGCTCTGACCAACGGCAGCAGTTATGAGCAGGGTGCAAAGTAGGGTTGGACATGTGAAGGGGGCATTTAGTTTGCTGGATTTAAGAACCTGAGAGGAAAAGGACATTGACCAACCTACTTGGGATGGGACTTTTACTTATGCTTTATGCTTATGAAGCCTGGCTGTGGTATTTTCCCTAATTAATGCTACATTACTTCCCCTCCTTTTATTAAAAAAAAATCTCAAGACTGGGCTTGCAAGTGGGGAAGAACTGGCTCTCAGAGGCGGACCCAGGTGATGGTGAATTTCCCAGGTTACTGGCTGGGAGCTTGAGCTAGTTCTGTGTTGGCTGGATGGAGAACCTCTAAATATTGACCCTGGACCTTTCTGCAGCAGGCTCCACCTGTCAGAGCAGTTACATGTCTATCTGTCTATCGTGTGAGCTTGCTGTTGTGATTAAAGGAAAACTAAACTGCAGGAGCTTGCATTTAGACTGAGGGTAGCGTTTAGTTTCCTCTGGCAGTGAGTTCCACGGGGTGGGGCTGGCACCTGTATAAAGTCAGTTTCCTGCAGATACAAGTGCTTCTCTTTGTGTCAAGAACTTCTTTTTTGAAGTGGGGGCAGAACTGGAATGAGACATCACTGTCCCATAAGGGGAGATGAGATCTCAGGTGACTTGCACCAACCCCACGCATCAGCATCATTGTTTATTATAATGATTCACTGGGGAGAAGTTGGAAACAGATAAGTGCTGCGGAAGGAATGGAGGTACCTGAAATAGAGTGAGCAAAGGAAAATTTGTAAAGTGTTGTCTACCATAGAAAGCCCCCTACAGTGAGCAGACCCATGTGCCTGTGATTGACTCTTGAGTGGCAGGAAGCAACTCACCCCATGTGACACATGAACAATAAGCTGTGCCATCAAAATAGAACCAAGCACACATTTCCTTTGATTTATTTATTTAGTAACTATGAAGGGAGGTCATAATGTTTCCAGAGCAGTAAGAAATAGCAAAACAAATGCCAATCAGCCAAGTCACACTCTATGCTCATTAGAGAAATGACACATACAGGAGAAGTTCACAGTTACATACACCTCAGAATGGAGATTGTTCAGAACTCTGAAATGTTTGTAAGTTGGAAACATTATGGCTGTTCTTTCAGCTGAATATTGATTTAATGCAGCTTTTAAATGTTACTATGAAGAAGGAAAATGCTGCTTTTAACCACCTTACTTTAAATAAAACAAGCAATGGGCTTAAATTGCAGCAAGGAAGGTTTAGGTTGGAGATGAGGAAAAATTTCGTAAGTGTCAGGGTGGTTACGCACTGGAATAAATTGCCTGGGAAGGTTGTGGAATCTCCAGCACTGGAGATATTTAAAAGCAGGTGACATAAACATATTTCAGGGATGATCATTGTTACTGAAAACTGAATCAAAGAATTCATTTAGTTTTGGGGCCATAATTAGATCAGCTTTAACCTCTCTCCTATCTCCACTGTGTAGCGGCCCAACCTTCCTTAATCTCTTTTATTGATGAAACTTAAAAACCCTCTAATTTCAATTTCCTAATTCACCTTGACTTTCAGCAATTCTTGTTTCGGTCCTACATTTACTAACCTCTACACTGCAGCCCCTTTTCCAAGAGGCTGAGATATGGGCACTTGACACGTATTGTAGTAAACTGATGTCCCAGCGATGAGGATATCAATCTGTCATGCACACACGTATGTCCCATTATGAGAATAGCCTATTCCCATACAGAACAAACCTCGTGGCAGGGACTGTGCCATACACGAGATCCAGCAATGAGTGGATAGCAGAGCTTTGGATAGCTAGCAGTGTGGGGACCCAGATTTTGCCAGGCAGGAGTAAGTGGGAAGTTGACAGTTCATCCAGCAGATAAAAGCAGAAATAATAACACACCATCAAAGAATCATATTATAAAGGAAAAGAGACTTATGGAGATGACTCCTAACCTTCTCCTGGGCTGGATTCTCCACTGAACAGGTTCAAACATAGAACAATTTCCTAATATTTATTGTAGCACCATGCAAGGACAAAGCAAAGGAAAATTACCCATTGGCAATATCAGCATCATCTGCAGCCTGGTACTATGAGTAATCACATCTCTTATTGTATAAAAAAGGTGTCTTTAAAAAGTAAAAGTGAAGGGGCAGGAGAGGCTGAGAAGACTGGGCTCAGGACAAAGTGGGGGAGCGCTGAGCCATTGAGATTTTTGGGGTTCGAAGCTTGACAGTGTGAATTGGGGGGTGGGGGTAAGGAAATTACAGAAGGTACCCCTGTGTGCCCATAGTACATACTACTGTAGTAATCTGTGTACCAGTGTGCCTAGGAAGGTGTCATTAGAAAACTCATAATTTGCTGATTATTAGTTTCCTGATTTAAAAAAGAAAGTGTGTAGCAACATTTGATGTAGAAGTGTGAGATTCCTCTGTGTGATGTTACCAACATATGTTCCACACTGAGACTGGCCATCAGATCAGTCTTAAAGGAATGAGGACACTGCTTAATTCACACTTAAGTAATAAACAGAGTCATCAGGCAGGAAGAGGAACAAAAGGGGCTCCAACAGATGATGGCAAACATCAGGAAACAGCCTTCCCCATAGACTTTTTGTCTCCTAGTAACCCACTGGAAATTTTTTTCAAGAAGGTAGAGAATTTGGAATTTCCATATCTACAGAAGTGGGCCCGTCCCACGAAAACTCATCACCTAATGAATCCTTTTGTTAGTCTCTAAAGTGCTACAGGGCTGCTTTTTTGTTTCTTGAATCTGTTATTTTTTGTTAAGTTAAAGGCGGAAAAACAAAACCAGCTACCCTGAAACTGTGACTCACCACTGTGGAGGCTGATGCAGGCTTGTGCAGACTGGCTTTTCCAGAGACCACCAAAGAAAATGGCTGGATTTAAACTAACTCAAGGCCTTCTTTCCAATCTAGCATAGGGACAGGAACTTTTGTCCCACGGTCCCAACCCTTGAAGGGTTGGAAAGGCTTTAGCCTTCTCGGGGCCTATAAAACTGAGGAGGTGGGGTGGAGTTTGTTCCTATTATGTATACGTTTAAATCTGTGTTTTTGTTGCTTGAAAAATGGCTGTGTGGAAATTCGTGAGTGCTGGCAAGACACTGGCTATAGCTTGTGAGAGGGAGCAATTCACAGGTGCTGCCCCTTAGGCAGAATGGCTTGCTGGGGTTCTCACAGTGTAAGGTAGGCAGCTCTGCAGCCTTGAACCCCTCAGTCAAAAGGGAGCAGGTCAAGTGTCCGTGCTCAGAGACAGGTGGTGACTGGAGACTGGATATCCAACTGGGCCTGCCAGGAATGGGCAATGGAGAGGGATTCAAGAGCAGTTGCCCTGAAACAAGGACAATAGGGCCCCTGAAAATTTTCCAGTGACCAGCTTTGATCAGAAATGGCATTTTTGTGGTATAATTTATTGTTGCCAAACATATATTTGGAATGTTTTTTTCTAAATACATTGTTTAGAAAAAAATTTGAAAAATTGAGAAAAGAATGTTTCGAATGTTCAAACCTCTTAATTTATGGTTCTCTCTCTTTGCTGTTTTCTGTTGTTGTTTTTTTTTTCGTTTGGTTGGTTGTTTTTTTTTTTATTTCCTATTGGAAAACAGTAACAAAGCATTAGTGCTGCTTTCCTAGCCAGTAACCCTTTCCCTTTTACAGGTACTGAAAGGGCCATTGATAATGTTACTTTTAAAGGAGAAACATGCTTCTTTGTTATATTCCCACATTCTCCAACTGCTTCTCAACTTTCTCCAAGATGGAAAAAGAGGGAGCAGGACCTCAAAAAATTAGACAAAAACCTCTTTAAAAAACCACAACAAAACATCATTTGACTTCCAAGTGAAAATGATAACATTGTTTCAAAATGTCATTTACAAACAAAAAGCAAATTTTTTATTTTATTTTGTTTTGAAGTTTCCCATTGAGGGAAATTCTGCATTTTTCTACTGTTCGAGCTGCCCATGAAACCACCTTGAATTTCTCTAGGTCTGACTTAACCTACACTGACAATGGATTTTACTGCAAGTACTGGCTGGGAACTTTACATGAAGTTATTTTGTATAAATTGTCGCTGATGTATCTCAGGTCCATTATTCCTTGTTCAATCTTCCTTCGCTAATGAAAATAATCGGTTCTTTTGCTCCTGTAATAACCTGGTGCATATTTGTTTCAAAATCTCTACACTATAGATTGAGCTTAATTAAATGTCTAGCTTTTACCCATATGAAATATGGCAAACTAAGTCCTTAAATTTAAGTATCACTTGCAGATACTCGAACCCATGAGTATGGAGACTATGAGAAACAACAAAAGATGACGAAACTTTTCACCTCATCTTACTGATTGAGCTCTGGACCAGGGGCCAAATTTGTCACAAACATTACTGTAGTTACAATGCATATGCTGGCTGTGTATCTTGCCTCAGTTTCACTTTAACAGTAGCCACTGGTGTGAGTAGATACTGTCGTACTAATTGCAGACCAAGGGTGTCAGAGGCACAGGCCAGGACAAAAACACTTGCTAACTGTTACCCCACTAAATGGCTGTGTGGGGACTGGAGCTTGTTTCAAGTTTTATGAAGCAATTTTGGAAAAAACCCTTAGCATTACTGACTAGCAGTGTCCAAATGCAGAATTCTAAGGACATAACTGGAGCAGTATAATTATCATGGCACAGATCTGCCAATAAGCTCCAGTGTAGAAACTCCTTAGATATTGGCAAGGAGCGGGTTGAATATTCATGTTGGGGAAAAGTCAGTCAAGTTAGGTGACTGCTTTTGTAACTGCTGGGGCAGCTGAAAGTCAGCTTTTGCTTTTGCTTTTGCTTTTGCTTTTGCTTTTGCTTTTTCATTTCCTGTCTGGCTCCTGTGAAATTAGAAGCCCAGCTGTGATGGGGTGTGCATGCCCCATGCTGGGTTGGGGGGAGGGGTTAATACCTGGAGGGCAGAGGAAGTCCTGCCCCTTGGCTGTACTGAGCATGCCCCAAGGACTGGGGTGGTATAAGGAGGAGCAAATCAGCTCAGTGTGGGGTGGCTACCACCAGGGAAGGACATGCCAGTGGAGCTCCAGACAGCAAACTGCCTACAGACCAGACCTCAGGGGCTAGTCTGTCAGGGATGAATGGCAAAGCCCCCAAGCTAGAGAGGGATGCTGCAGAGTATGCTGGGGAAGGCAGGCAGGAGGCAGCCTAGAAAGGGGAATTCACCTGGGTAACTTGGGGTGTTTTGGTTGGAGTCTCTGTCAAGTCAGTGATGGGCCACCCCAACTCTTGTGGGGCCCTGGGCAGGGGCCAATGCAGCAGGGAGGGCCTGGTGCCCTACCCCCATCCCAACCCCTGACCCATGGGGTCTGCCCTTGCTGCTTTGACTCTGGCCACTAGGCAATACTGCCCTGCGAGAGGGGCCTTGTTGCATAGTTGCTGGCTGTGTGGCTGCAGTGCCCTGCAGAGAGGGTGTGGTATTGACTCTGGCTGCCAGCTTATGCAGCCCTGTCTTTAAAAAAAAAAATGGGGAGAGAGGGGCTGTGAATAAAGCACCCCCTGACAACAGCACATAGTCTTCCTAGTCACCGGGCAAACTCCTGTCTGGGGTGAGGCACTATTTAATTTGCCCTTTCCACCACAGTAGTGTATCAGTAGATTTATGTTGCTAGCTAAGACCGATCCTTCTTAGAGAGAACGAACAAGGCCTGTGCCTGCTCCCACTGAAGTCAGTGGTGTTGAATCAGAACCAAAATGTGCATGATAGCAAAGAAACAAAAGAAGGAAAAACGATGCCATATGGAGGTATTGGTCAAAGTAACCTCAGGGTCACATCCCTGGTGTCACTTGGGCATGTCTGCATTGCACGTTAGCCCTGGGCGCTCTCTCTGGTTTGAGTCTAAGCCCCCTGCCACCCATATACAGATCAGTCTGATGCAGGTGAGCAAGAACCTGATCCCTACTGAGAGCTGGGGGCAGAGTCTGAGTTCTGCTGTGACTTGGATCTGAGCCCTGTCATTCTGCAGTGTGACGTGACTCGAGCTGCACACCCGAGTCAGTGTGCACTAGCACCATTGTCCAACCCAGGTTTACAACACAATGCGGACTCTGGAGACACTGAGCCCACAAGCCTGGCACACAGATCTGGGATTACAATGCAGTGTAGACACACTCTCAGGGGTCAGCCAAACCCATTGGAGGCAGTGGTGCTCTCTATTCTGATTTAGTCTGGTCCGGACACCCTTCGACATGGGGCACGTGAAGGCCAGCTAGTGTGATGCTGACTCCAGAGGGTGGTGTGAAGGTGTTTCCATCTTTTGTCCATTAATTCCTCCTTAGCTGCTTCAGCAACTTGTCAAGTGATTTTAGAAAGGCAACATCAGAAGGAGGTGGCTGCTTCAGCCCACTGGGATTGTCCGGGCATGGATTTTGTTTCTAGCAGCGTCCTGCAGGGGTCTGTTCTTGGACCTTCGCTATTCAGTATTTTTTTTTATCAGTGATCTAAAAGAAAATGAAATCATGACTGACTGACAAAGTTTGAAGATGACTCACACTTTGGCAGATTAGTAAGTAACAAGGAGGACAAGTCACAGAGACAATTCGATTTGGATCACTTGGTATGATGGGCACAAGCAAACAATATGCATACAGTGGGTTTTTTTGCTCAGGTACTTGCTGGTACTGAGTAATGGCACCTCAGCAGCCCCAGCCCAGGATTTGGCTGGCAGGTGTGGGTGGGGAGCTCTTTTTTTAAACAAAAAGAAAGCACTGCATATATAGCAACAAAGAATGCAGGCCACACATATGGGTTAGGTGACTGTCTCCTGGGAAGAAGAGTCTGAAAAAGGTTGAGGGGCTGTGGTGGATAACCAGCTAAACAGGAGCTTTAAGTGTAATGCTGTGCCCAAAAGGGCTGATGCGATCCTTGGAGGGCATAACCAAGGGAATCACAAGAGGTGGAGAATAGATATGACCTCCACTTAGCAGTGGTGCAACTGCAGCTGGAATTCTGCATCCAGCCCTAATGTCCACGGCTCAGGAAGGAGGTGGACAGATTTTTCAAGGGTTCAGAGAAGAGCCACGGGGGTGGATTAGAAAACCTGCCTTCAAGCCAGAGTTTCCAGGAACTCAATGTATTTAGCTAGACAAAGAGAGTGATAAGGGGTGATTTGAGCAAAGTCTGTCAGTACCTGTATGGGGAACAAATATTTGATGTTGGGCTCTTTAATCCTGAAAACAAAGCTATAACACAATCCAAAAGGCTGGCCTTGAAGCTGGACAAGTCCAGACTAGAAATGAGGCAAAACTCAGTCCCAGCGTGGGTAATTAATCACTGGAACAATTTACCAATGTTGGGATGGGTTATCCATCACTGCCACTTTTTAAATCGAGAGTGGATGCATTTCTAGAAGATTTGTGCTAGTTCAAACAGGAATTCATTTTGGGGAGGTTCTGCAGCCTTTGCCATACAGCAGGTCACAGTCAGTGGTCACAGTGTTCCCTTCGGGCGGTAGAATTTATTAATCTAATTAAATCTTGTGATTTCATTTACAAAAAGCCCCTTTTATCCCAGCACTATGTGAACAAATTGCTAACAATTCTGTAGCCTCATCAAGTGTCTTGAAAACCCTCTGTTCAGTTCTTTTAGCTTAAATGTGTTTGATTTCTACCACTCTCCTCCGGTCATGTTTTGAAAGGTGTCTAAGTGATGTAGGCACTGAAATCCTAGTTTCAAAAAGTGATTTAGGGTCTTAGGAGCCCAAATGGCATGCCTCCTTTTAAAAATGTGAATTAGGCTCCTAAGTCCCTTAGATATCTTTGTAAATTTAACCCCGCTTCGGCATTCGTTTATTTTATAAAATGAGCTGAACTAAACTTTTATGAGCTTTTCTTTTGACAAGGTATGTGCTTATTTATCCCCTTCGTTCACTAATACTGGGACTTTGCCATGAGACTTGGCTCTCTCTTTATTTAACACCATGACTAGAACTGGTCAAATTTTTTCCAATGGAACAGTGTTCTGGTAGAAAATGCTAGTTCATCACAACTGATGTATTTTGCAGAAACATGACAATTGAGATGAAATTTCATTTTGGAAAAAAAGACTCGGAATAGAGCATTATTATAATGTTTTAAAATGAAAAATATTAACTTGTTTAAACTTTTAAAAGTATTGATTCATATACTTTTAAGAAATCCTTAACGTCGAAATCAGAATAAGATGTTTTGATTGTATTAAAATGAAATGTTTTTCTCTTGATCCGAAATGATTTCCCCCCCTGGCTTTTGTAATATGGGAAATTTATCTTTTTTTTGTCTTCTTCCATTTCAGAATGTTCAAAGTCATGAGACTTTCACCACATTAAAAGACATAGCAGCTCCTGCATTGCTGCTTTGCTTCAGGGTGGGCTGAGTACAACTGTCTGCCACCATCCCAAACACGTCCAGCATTCATGGCTGTGCAGAAAACCTCCCAAATGCACAGTGGGAGCAAACCAATGGAGTGGGATGTTCCTGGGTCTGCAGGCAGCCAGACGCAGGGCCTCTGAGATGGGTGAACCGTCTACCCTCATTGCTGGAGCCAGAACTCTAGTGACATGAAATAGCACATTACTCTGCTAGCAGTGGAATGGGGAAGGGAGAGGGGTGAAGTCCATCGTGTGTGGATGGAGGGGGCAGGGAGGGCAGAAATAGGCAGTGGAGATACTGCATGTGGGATACTAGGTTTCCAGCACCAACAGCAAGCACAGTAGCAGCCCTCCTGCCTTCAGTAAGGGGACCACCCATGTGAGAAGAAAGAGAGGGTTTCTGGGAAGCCTATTTCTCAAGCTGCACTGTGGCTGGTGTAGCTGAAAACCAAGAGGAAATGGAAAGCGGGCATTACCTGGCGAGGCTTAAATTCACCCTGTCTGCAGAGTGAGGGAGAGAGCATCTTTAGAGAGGGAATTCTTGTGAAGTTTGCACCAAAGGTGACAATGCTCCAGGGCGGTGGAAGCTGCTAGAGAAAAGTAACAGAGATAGTTGTGCTAGTCTATATACTGTGAAAACACAAAAGCAGTCCAGTAGCACTTTAAAGACTAACAAAATAATTTATTAGGTGATGAGCTTTCGTGGGACAGTCCCACTTCTCTGGTATGGCTCTGGTCTGAAGAAGTGGGTCTGTCCCATGAAAGCTCATCACCTAATAAATTATTTGGTTAGTCTTTAAAGTGCTACTGTACTGCTTTTTTGCCAGAGAAAAGGTGTTTTATTTGCAGCAGACTGGCAAATCGTGTCCATGAGACAGGATCGAGGAAACTATAAGAACACAAAAAGGGCCAGACTGGGTCACACCAAAGGTCCATCTAGCCCAGTGTCCTGTCTTCGGACAGAGGCCGATGCCTGATACCACAGAGGGAGTGAACAGAACAGCCAGTCACCAAAGTGATCTCTCTCTGACATCCACTTCCAACCTCTGACAAGAAGAGGCTAGGGCCATTCCTACCTGTCCTGGCTAATAACCACTGACGGACCTAACCGCCTCATTCGCTTTTCCCACACCAACGCACCCAAGATTCAGAACAGGCCGCAGCAGCCAGGATGAGCAGGATGCAGGTCCGTAGGAACAGTGGAAGGTCCGGCTCTTGGAAAGCGTTTCCTTGGAGCTACTCTGGACATCTCCCAAAAGGTTGGGTTCCCTCTCCTAGGGTTCTCCCTGCTCCTAGCTGTGGTGTGAGGGGAATTCCATGCCAGTGGGGAAGGCTGGCAGGGCCAGCTAGGTGCTTCTCACCCAGTGCTTTCCTGCCTCAGGAATTCTAGGCCAGGAGGGTGGAGCAGTAGGTCACAGAAGCACCTGCTTCTGCCAACCAGCCACACACATCTGTCCCTGCCTGGCCAGTGCCGTAGCATGGTTTGTTAGGCCAGATTGGCTACGTCTACACGTGAAGCCAACATCGAAATAGCTTATTTCGATGTAGCAACATCGAAATAGGCTATTTCGATGAATAACGTCTACACATCCTCCAGGGCTGGCAATGTCGATGTTCAACTTCGACGTTGCGCGGCACCACATCGAAATAGGCGCTGCGAGGGAACGTCTACACGCCAAAGTAGCACACATCGAAATAAGGGTGCCAGGCACAGCTGCAGACAGGGTTACAGGGCAGACTCAACAGCAAGCCGCTTGCATGGGGCGTTGGGAGAGACGGAGGCAGGGGAGTTGTCTGTCGCTGGACCGAGGTGTGCCTGGGACAGAAGGGATGAGCAGACTTGCCTGGGGGGTGCTTAGAGCTGCTGAATACAATGGTAGAGCAAAGCACAGGGAAGGACTTCCCTGGGGTTCAGTTGAGTAGGCACAGGGAGGGGGACATCCTCAGCCAGCCTGGGAAGTCCTGCACCAAACCCCGAACAAAACATAACCTGATCACATTTGCCTACACGGTTCCTTTTTACTCACCTATCCGTGTGCCTGGATTTCTGCAGGGGCCAGGCTATTTACTGAAGCCCTCCAAGCCTGGTTCAGAGTTCAGACATCTCTGTCTCTCTCCCCTCCAGCCAGGCAAAAGAGAGACACCTGAGCAGGCAACTGCTTCAATTAAAAAATCCCCTTCTCTGTTCCCAGAGGTTCCATGTTGGCCAGCAGCCAGGTGAGCCGATCTCTGGGTTTGACCCTTCACAGGCGTTCATTCATTCATGAGAGCGGGTGTTTTTTTTCCAGAAATTATGAACCTATTCCACCTGTGGCAAAAATAGCAATAGCAACATTTTGCCATATACAAATGGAAAAGTTTCGCATCACTTTCTTATTGGCCAGGGAGCCTCATGAGTGATTATGACCATTGTCTGTATTTCCCATTGGAATTTGCTGACCAGCTCTGTCTCTCACTGAATGTTGTGCATTAGAAGCAGTAGATTTGATGTCCTTCGTTCCCACTGCATGTTATTAATGAGCTTAACAATGCAGATGCACATACTACCCTGCCTGGAGGAATGCTGGGGGTGGCGGGGGAGGGGGGTGCCCAGTCTTCTACATTCACATTTTAGGATCATTTTCACCAGGTTATGCAGCTGCTGCTTCCAAATGTCCGTGCACTGTGCCATGCTTCCATAGTTTCGTACTGCAGACTGACCCAAGGGTGCTAGGTAATTATCCACCCACATTCTTGATATGCTAAACCTCCCCAAAGAAATACACAGTGCCTTAGAATCTGGGAATTTTTCTGTGCCTCAGACTCCTGCATCTTTCAGTGGAATGTGAAGTGACATGGAACAGAGAAAAGTGTCATCAAAGACTCAAAGCCCAGCTGTGGGATTATACAGTTGATAAGAAAACAGCCAGCCCTTGTCAGCTGACCCCCACACAACATGTCCTGGTGAATGTGCAAAAGCTCTGAGGGAAATGAAATGGCCTAATAAGAAATAGTGAAGACAAAATCCACAAACAAGTCCTTGTTCCCGCTCTGAAGGATGAAGAGCATGTAACAACTCTTACCAACCACATAATCAGTAATCTGACAGTCCATTGACCCTGAATCACACTCACAAGTGTGTTTAGCCTGTAACCTCAGTGTGCAAGAATCTCTACTGGGAAGAGAAGATGGTGGTGCAGAACAACTGGAGAGCTTTGTAAGAGGCACACTTGACTCTGAGGGGACATGTAACTTCTTCAGCCCAGTTAAAAATCTGACATTAGAACATTTACTTACAGGGTCATAGTGACTAAATTTAGATTATGCCACAGAAGCAACAACCGCAAGAGGTATGGATCCAGGAATTGTTTTCCTCGGGCCCCTGAACTTTGCAAGATGCAGAGATGATGTTCTAATGGCAACTGTGTTGTTGAAGGAACGTTGAGAAGAACAAACAGAGCAGAATTAAGGCATCAGGTGGAATTTCAAGTTGAAAGAATCTATTAGCTAAGAACGTGCAAGAAAGAACCCACAATGTACATTGGAGATGTCCTGACTGTCGTAGAAATGATAGCTGGACACGAACTCCACACATTTGATGAAATGGTTGCTGAATATTTGAGGTAGGTCCTGAAAGGGTGTGACAAAGCCAGTTCAGCGGGCAAAGCTTTGATGGCTGCAACAACAGTAACAGTGAAAACTGCAGAAAGGCGGTGCTGGACAGGCTCTGAGACTGGATGCAAGAAATACCAAGTGATTGGTGAATGCTCTGTGCCTCCATGGAAAAAGCTTCTAAGCGCATGGCATCCAACAATCCAGCTGTGAGTTTCGTCTGAGAGTATATGGTCCAAAAAGCACCGGCGCGTGTTGGCGCACACCCTGCTCAAACGTGCCTTTTTGCTGGAGGCTTTTCTAATGGCAAAGTAGCAATGTTCATCAGTACAGACAGGAAAGAAACCCAAGACTCACCTAGTGCTCAAGAGGAAGAGACACAAGGATGCTTCTGCATGTGCCAGCTTGGCTTTGGGTCTCTGGGTGTCAAAGGAACCAGAATGAGTAGGTCACCCGATACAGAGGTTTTTGTCCTTGCTTTCATAGCTTTCCAAATGTGGAACGCACAGATAACAGGTGGATTAATACAGGCACCGTTACCAGCACAACTGACAGGCAGTGCTTCATACCTGTGCATGCAATTTGTGACGCCCCACCTCCTGGCATCTGCAAACTACTTCACATTAATAAGATGTGACTCTGTGTCATCCCGAGTTGACATTGTGCAAATAATCCGTGTTTAATGTTGTCAAAACAGAGGGCGTTGATCATCTCACAGATCTTGCCAAACTGGGAATGACAGGCCCTCTCAGGGGTCCAGAGAAGCATGGGCCAATTGCAGCTTTTGAGGCCCCTGGCTTCAATGAAAATAAGAACATGATGAGATGTGAAAAAAATAAGGCACCAGAAAGAGTGAGACGTAATTTGATTTTTTCATTTAACAAATGCTTTTCTAGCCTTTTTCTGTGCAGATGCACTAATAGGTGAGGGGTGTGCGTAAGACAAGTTGCAAAACATTGTTGCAAAACCAAATGCCAAAAAAAAATGTAAATGTGAGGTCACCCTCTGAGCTTGAGGCCAAAGCCTCCTGCACCCCTGCTCTCCCCTGCCCTCCCCCAAACTCCCAGTTGGCCCTGGTAACGCAAGTTTCAGTGTCTGTACCAAGGAAGTCATCAGTTCTGGATGACTGGAGCAAGAAAACCAAGAAGCCCCTCAGAGACAAGAACTGCCTGCTTCTCAATCTAGCCACTGAAAAGAGCAAGTCACTGGCAAGCTCCTGCCGTGGAAGGCTACTGTGGACGAGTTTGTCAAGAGCCCGTCCTGGCAAAGAGACGTAGCTGTCCTCCCACATGGATAATCCAGTTATTGGATCAACATTGCAACATGGGTGGGAAAATGTGGCTGATGAACTGCTTCCGGTGTTCCTCGAGGGCGACTACAAGATCTTTACTTTGTGCCTGCGCCTGTGGCAGTTGCTACGCCATCAGCTGAGTCTGTAATGAACCCAGTCCATCCTGTACAGAGCTGCGTGCAGGCCCAGGCCACGGAGACAGCGGTGACCCGAATGCCCTTGGCAAAGTTCATACTGTTGATTGATCAGGATGCTGACTGGGTTGTTGATTGGGATGTTGACTAGAAATGTCACTAGCACTATAACATGGCTGCATGGTGTGCATTAAAGCCACTCGTGGTCCCCATATGCCCGGGTGTGTTCTGAGTCTGGGGATTAACACCGAGCAAACGCTCCTGCATTAAGGAGGTTTCCTTGAGTTTCAGTGTGGTGGGAAGGGTGCTCTGAGAGCCACTTTTTGAAGTGGAGTCTGAAATAAAAACAACTAAAAGACTCCTAGTGCACTAGCTCGTTGCTACCACAGCATGGTGCAGTCATTTTCTGCTTAATTGAAATTTGTGGACCATTATGTACCATGTCCTTCCACAGCAGAGTCGCTGTGTTCCAGCTTTGGGACAGTGCAGGAGGAGTGGGGATGGAGCACAAATCAAGTAACCTGTGCTGCTCCAAAAGTGCTGGACGGTCCAGGGAGGAGCAAAGACATGCAGGGCTCCAGTATCCCAGTGCATGAGAGGTGCATGGGGGCGTGGGGTAGCCAGGAAGACCATGGGCCGCAGGTGGAGCCCCCAGTGGACCACATGAGACTCACAGGCCACAAGTTGGTACCGCTGCTCTAGAATTTCACTGAGTGGAGAACTGGACTTTTGGGTGGGTGGTTGTGAGAGCCCCAGCTATGTTTATGACCATGGGAATGTAGCTCGTAGATGATGAAGGGGCAGGAAGTCATGGATAGCTACAGGAGCAGAAAACAGCATAGATCTCAATCAGGACTGGAAGCAAAGTGCATTATTAAATTACGTTTCAGTTTCCACTGCACAGAGCATAGCTCAGTGTTTACAACGCTCCATTAGTCTGTCTCTGTGCAATCCATCAGGGCCAGTTTCCTGGGATATTACTGAACAGGGGCAAAGAGCTAAATATTTCAAGTCAGGCAAGAAGAACCATATTACTGTCAGCTCCTGCTTCACTGATACAGTTTGCCCCGGGTGCCATGTTGGGGTTCGTGGCATGGCAGCCGATGTACTGTTCACAGTCCAGTCCAGCCACAATGGAGTTGAGCTCTAGCTCTGCACTGGGCACAAGGCACTTTCACTTCCACAGCAGTAACCCAGAGATCAGCCCCCAGGGAACTTCCGCTAATGGGAAACAGTCCAAGGAAGGGCCGGTCAGCTAGCTGGAAGCGTTCCGAAGCAGAGCCAAACTGCTCATTGGCATGATGAGCACCACCTCAGGATCTACGGCTGGTCACATGGTGGCGGGGCGCGGGGAGGGAACCTCAGTTCTCTTTCAAACAACTCCTGTTTCCAACCTCTTTGGTCTTGGAGCAAAGCCTGAAAACTGGCCACATGGTAACTAATCTTTTGCTTGAGTCTGCAGGCAACCTGAAATGCTGCCTTGAGTGGGGTGAACTGCCCCAGGCCTCTGTAAGGGCTTGTTAACTCTGCAGTAGAGTGCTCGGGGGGGCCACCTGAGCAGAGAGCTTTGTGTGGGGGGGGACCATCATGGCTGCACTAGGACTGGTTAGGGTTACTTCTAGATTAGTGCAAATAGCCCACCTCCAGTAGCCTCTGTGCAAGAGCTGTTTTGCTCTGAGTTCCACTGGCTGCAGTATGGTTGGCCACTGAACGGAGGAGTATTGGGGCTGGGGGGCGGGATGTATTTGCACATTCTTCCATAAACCGGCAAAACTCTGAGCTATGAACCCCATAAAGAGAAGAGTTTTACTTTCAAGCAGGCCCCACTGTTGTCAATGTTGCTGTAGAGTAGCGAAAGGCAAATCTTGTCCTTGTCTCTGCGAACTGCCCATTCAGAACGCATCTCAGGTCTGCTGGTGCCTGTCACTTTTCCGCCTCACTGCTTCTTCCACGCGGGGCTCTTCAAAAATGATTTCTGCCATTTGTCGACTCTCATTTTCTTACAAAATTCTGAAATTCCTCAACAGCTCCCTGCTCCCACCTTGTGCTGAAGTTTTAGCCTATCCATGCACGTACACGCTCTGCCCAGGCACAAAGTGCTGCGTGTCTTAAAATCTCTGGGCTCCAAGGACCATTTTGTATGAAATTTATGCTCCTCCAACACAGGAAAGATCGCTCTCAGCCTAACCAAAGACAAACACTGACTTTTGCCAGTGTGAGGTGGATTTTGGTGCAGCATCAGCAGAAAGTAAATTAGCTCCCAAGTGACAGCTCCTGGAGCCTCTAGCTGAGATTTTTATTATGTTTCTGGGCTGCTGTTGCATGGTTTCTGTTGGAGGCAGGGGTAGCTGCTCTACAGTCTGGTCAGCCCCAGGTATGTCAGCCACTGGGGAGGGAAATAATTTGCACGGCAATCCTGATAAAGCACCTGTTCTCTTTACTTAGCTCTTATTAAGGGTAAAGAGCCACCTGCGCCCCAGAGCTGAGAATCTTATGAGTAACTTCAGTTAAACAAAAGAAAACTTTGCAAAGTGCAACACAGCTGGTCTTTTTGTTCTGTATTTCTCATGGCAGAATTCCCGTGGTACCCAGGGCTGTGAGGCCCCTCACTGCCTAGCATGAGGAAGCCTGGTCTGGGCCTGCTAGGGGTCAGTGCCTCAAATCCCACAGCCCTGTGCAGCACACGCCTTACCATCAGGCCTCCAGAGGCCCTGCCAGGGGGTCTTGCTGACGATTAGCAATCAGAGTCCCCCAGTCCATTGAGTGTCTCCACCCCCTGGTTCACTGGATACGTGCAGTATTCCCAGATCCATGAGCCAGAGAAAAGGACACCCAAATTATCCATTCCCCCTCAGATCACCACTCTGATTCGCACACAGCTCTGAGACTGGGTTATAGTGAAAGCGGGCGTACGTGTATCTGAGAACATGTGGATGGCCACACTGGGTCAGATCAAAGGGCCATCCAGCCAGTGTCCTGTCTGCTGGCAGTGGCCAGTGCCAGGTGCCCCAGCCAGAGTGAACAGAACAGTGATTCCTCCCCAGCTGCCCAAACGGAGGCTTGGGACCCCATCCCTGCCCACCCTGGCTAACAGCCACTGATGGACCCATCCTCAATGAATTTATCTAGTTCTTTTTTGAACCCTTTTAAAGTCCTGGTCTTTGGCGCATCCTCTGGCATCCACAGGTTGACAGCGTGTTGTTGTGTGAAGAAATGCTTCACTTTCTTTTTCTTTTCTTTCCCTTTCTTTGAAACCTGCTACCCATTAAAATTCAACCAAGCAAGGTGATTTGAAGTAACAGAAATACTGAAACAAATGTTGACAAATAAAACAAAACTGAATCACACAGTCTAGAGCTTAGACTTAACTGACAAGGTACCACCATGTCTTGTAGACTATTGCTCCCCCAAAATCTTTGCTGAGTTTTATAGTCGGGTTGGTTGCAACAGTGTTTCCATAAGGGAAATACGCTCTTAGCTTGCCTGCTTGATGAAGGATTCTGGGGCATTTACAAACTCTGAAAGATACCCGAACAACCCTTTATCTTTAGTCAGGAACAGGACACTCTGCTAATCTGTTTCATCCTACAGATATTTTCTCTCTTAGATATTGATGTCTTTCATTTGGCTTCTGGCTTATTGTGCAAAGAGACCTCCATTGAGAGACACAGCTGGCACAACTGTGCCTGGCTATTAGCCAGGGGTAAAGGATGGTGCCCCAGCCTTCAGAACAAGGGCAGGAGATGGATGGCAGGAGATAAATCACTTGATCATTGTCTTCTGTTCTCCTTCTCTGGGGCACCTGGCATTGGCCACCGTCGGCAGATGGGATGCTGGGCTGGATGGACCTTTGGTCTGACCCAGTATGGCCATTCTTATGTTCTTATGTTCTTATGTACAACACACCCAGGGCCAGACAGGGAGAGAGGGACTTGTTATCTCCCGCCCACAAGGAACATCGCTGATGTACATCACCTCCTGGTGACTGGCCTCCAATTCAAAACCTTCAGAACATGATATCCAATGGAGATACAGAACTCCTTACCTGAGGGATGACAGCCTTTGGGCAACTGGTTCTCTGCAGAGATCTCACATTCCACCCTTTTGTGAACTGTAATGCACATATCTGGCATGCCTATGTAAACCAATGCATGCCCTGTGCCCTCTGCCAGTTGGTAGTAAGTGTTTGTGGCTCACACAAGGACAGTAGGATTCTCAGAACTCGCTAAGGGAGGACAAGAAGTAAAGGGCTTTGCAGCGGTGGAGCTTTAGGTTCAATACTATGAACTATAAGAACAACAAGAAGTCCTGTGCCACCGTATAAACTAACAGATATTTTGGAGCATAAGCTTTCATGAGCAAAGTTGTTGCCCACAAAAGCTTATGTTCCAAAATATCTGTTAGTCTATAAGGAGCCACAGGACTTCTTGTTGTTTTTGAAGATACAGGCTAACATGGCTACCCCTCTGGTACATGAAAAACAAGGGTACTTCAGCACTGGAAGAGGAGTCCAAGGGATGCTGTGGAATTCCTGTCAATAAAGGGCTTTAAGGACAGGTCAGACAAGCACCCGTTAGAGATGGGCAAGGTCTGAACTCCACAGAGGGGCTGCACTAGATGATCTCCTGAGGTCCTTTCCAGCCCTGTCATTCCACGATTACAATGAGAGCAATAGTTGCTTTCGTCCAAGGACCGCTGAGTGTTTTGCAGGCATTAACGAGACTCCCAGTGTGCAGAGGTACAACCTGAGAAACTGTGCAGGCAGTGAATATTGTAAAGCATTTTGCAAGCCTGTTGGAAAAGAGGCAATGCATGCACATGGAAGATTATTATCAGCTAATCCTGAAATATCGCTGTTCTGACCACTACATTTAGAAGTAAAAGTTCACGATTAACGGTAATGCGCTGTGCTAACAACTAATTACAATGATTTAATCTTCCATCTTTTCCAGCAAATATCAGCAAAGAACAAAGAATAAAGACAAGAAATTAATCAGGCCATTTGTTTTGCTCATTCCAGCTACACTGGCTGCCATTAAAAAGTCAGTATTTGCCAGTGGTTGTTTCTCATTCCAAGTGTACAGAGAAACAGTGGATTCCTGTGTCCCATTGTGCAGTACCTTGGCCGTGGCTGTCTTTGGAGTGGGACTACTGTGAATACTTGTGCGGTGAAAAGAACAAAGTGGGACGAGCCAGGATTCTTGCCATTTCATGAATCTTGTTTTAAAGCCATTCCTAAATCAGGACTTTGGAATGTGAACTCTTCCACTTGACTGTTGCTGCGAAGACCTAGTGGAAACGTAGACTCAGGATCCCCCTGGTAGATTGGAGTTATTGCCAAGGCCCAGTATCAGCCAATGGCCATTATGTCTGAAGATAAAAGGAAATCAAAGAAGAACATACCACAAGTGAATTAGTCTCTTACAACCCCTTGCCTTAGACTGCTTTTCAGTGCTCCTCCCTTAGATTTCGATGATATCGTGTCTAAATTAAGGGAACTAATTAAACACTCATCAGCTAGTTTGCAAACTGCAAGCAATTAACTCCAAAGACACAAACATTGCCTGAGTCAGTTCAGCAGCGGCGGCAGCGGCAGAAAGAGTACGTCTTGGGCTGCATGAGCATATCAAACACCCGAAGGATTACACCCGTAGATTTCAAACCCCAGCCTGTGGTGATGGATGGGCTGCAGGACACCGGGGAGCTCCCAGAGGAATGTGCAACTCCTGCGCTAATGCCCCGCTTCTGCTGACCTGTCCAAAAATGGGAGATAGCCCTCCCCTTCCTGACAGCCCTCCATTCACCTGGGACGAGCTTTGAGTATTACTGAAAGACAAACCCAGCTGAGTGGCAGGAATACCTAGAATGAGGTGTAAATTGGTTCATCAGCAACCCCTGAGCTCAAACTGCACCCAGCCCACGTACGGTGTCATTCCTGAAGGCTCAGAGAATGTCTCTCTGGTTGGCCCGGCCTCTGTGAAGAAAAGGAAGGGCCCAAATGCCATAGGAAAGGCTCTGCCCTCCCCCGGGCCAGGGCACACAGGGAATCCCAGAGTGGAGTCAGACTGATTTAGAGAAGAGAGAGCCCAGGCGCCTCCTGCTCTGACCTGTATCAGTTTAACTGGCGGTTACACCCAGAGGGCCAAATCCTCCTTTTGCTTAGACTGAGACCCAGACCTTGAGGTCAGCGGTGTCGGCAATGGCTCACTGCAATCCCAGTTGAGGTCAGTTTGTGCACCAGAGGGAACCGTGCAGAGAAAGGGCAGCCCATCGAACGGCCACTCAAAATTGGCTGTTCAACCCCAGAGAGCTGAGAGGATGCTCTGCCCATCGCAGTAAAATACCTCCTGCTCCCCGCAGGGCTGAGCTCACAGTGATGGACAGCGGTGGCTGCGGTAGACATTCTGAGTTCCACAGTTTCCTGCGGTTGTGTTGTTCTCTGAAGGTTTTCCCTTCACTAATTGCTGAATAGTTACATCCAAATTCCCTTTAACTGGGTTTGACTACTGCTGGGGAACCAGCTGCAGAACACACCCTTAACAGCTTTCCTCTTAACTTAATTTCCAGTGCTGTGCTCCTGTTTAACCATAAAGCAAACACATCGTTTACCTTTATTCTGTAAGCAATGCCCAGTGATTCAACTCAGATTTATTCAATTTCACGCTGCAGCAAACTCTTTATTCCCAACTCTGTTTTCTTAGAGGTAAAAATCAAAATTCATCAAGGTTAAGCATTGTTTTAATTTAGAAGAAAACATAAGCGTGCAGTTTGGGGGAACAGCCTGAAAGAAGTGTATGATGTGCTACAGAGAGTGATCCTCGCAGTTTGGGCTCCGGGTAGTTGGCATAATTTGAAGTGCGGGGCCTGGCCACCACGGGGGATATCTTACAGCGGTTCTGCCTTCCCGGCAATAGTGATCTGAGATGCCGAGGCAGGGTCTGGGTAGAAGAGCTGCAGTTATTTACTTTGCTGTGATGACAGGGACCTGAGCTGGGCATGAAAGCTGAAATCCACCCAACCAACTCGCAGCCACCAAGAGGGAATGCGAGGGGCAAAATGCAAGGCCAATGCAGTGGATTAGGTGGCAGGATGCAGAAAGCCTCCAGAAGGATTCTACAGCCTGTTGGATCCCAATTCCCCATGCCCTAGCATGGAGGGAGACTTTGGAGGCAGGCAAGGAAAGCTGGGGCTTGGGGCTCTGCACCGGACAGGAGCCAACCCCCACTCCAGCCAACACAAATCCCCCAAAGAAGTCGTGTTTAAAATCCCATCCTGTTTTGGGGACTGACTTATGACTCTCGAACGCTTGAGACTGGCAACGTTCAGGGTACTCCAGGCCCCGCCTGGGCTGTACCGCTGAGACAGGCAATGGGGTAGGCCAGCTTTCAGATGGCAGAGCAGCTTAAGTTGAGCTCTTGGGTGGAGTGCCCCGGGAGGTGATTTAGGGAGAGCACTTTGTGGGGGAGGGTGAAATGAGGTTAACAAACCCCACACAGAGCACAGGCTGAAGAGAGAGCAGAGGCTTCCCCACTGACAGGCACTCCACCTGACCACACCTGAGCTGTCAGTCACAGAGGAATGCACTCATGACTGTGGGCAGGAGGGCTGTGCTGGGAGAGCCCACAGGTGAGGGCACATGGGGGTGAGTGTTTGGGTGGAGATGGGGCCCAAGGGGAGTGCTCAGGCTGGAGGTGTGGACTTGGGTCAGGGGGCTGGGCTCAATGACCTCCTGAGGTCTCTTGCAGCCCTAGGATTCTATGGGTCTATGAAGTGCTCCTATAGTCATAAGTTCTCTTTGACTGTACAGTATCCTTAAGATGTAGCAAAGAAGAGGTAGATACTGCAGATCATGTTTATGGCAAATTTCACATTCATGAGCTCGACAAATCTTGATCTCATTCTCTGACATGCACACCCCACCCAAAAACCCCCCAACACTTAAAAAAGACAAAATGTTGAATAGCTGAAGGGTCTTTGTTTTTCAGCCTCACAGACAACACTGTTGGGGGAGACTTTGCTCAGACTTAGACTGAAGGAAGAAAATTTCAGCCCCCGGGTGAAAGTTTTAGAAACTTGTATGTGTAAGAAATAAACCAGTAAAGGAGTTGTTATAATGGAACCGCACTTGTAGAGGACTCTGCCAGCATCAGCTGCAGTATCCCCTGCATACACCATTTAGCAACTAAGAAATCACAACTTAGCTTGTTGCACTTCTTTTAATAAATCCGTCCACCCTTCTGAAAACCCAAATGAACCCAGTTGCTCCCAGTCCTTTTTTGTGCCTTCACAGTGCACGCTTTTGATGAAAATTGGCCCTTCTGCCTAGACAAAACTTTTACAAAAGGCTGTCAGTTTTTTTCAAATATATTCCAGCCTTCACTTGAAACCAAAATCATTAAACGCTGTTATTCTGTTTTTTCCCTTTTTCTTATTTTTTTTTAGTCCTGCAATCCTCTTTTTGTCCCTGAATGTGATAAGATGAACCATGTAGGGGAAAGGGTTTACTGAGATTGTTCTTTTTTTTCCTTTTCATTCTCTGTCCCTTCCCCAAAAGTGACAGAGCATGAAAATGATCTGACACCTTGTAACGCTGACACCTTTCCAAAATTGGAGACATTTTTCAAAAAAAAAATGGAACGATTAAAAAGTGGGGAACCCCTCCCCAAGCCCCCAAACTATTGACAGTGTTAATTTTATTGTACTGGGGGTGGGGCAAAAGGTGAAAATAAAAAAAGAGGCATAAAACGTTAATGGCGGGGGGAAATCATGAAAAATTTTGGAAAAAAAGAGAATTTCTTCCATTTTGAATCCTGCAAAAGGGAATCAAATTAAAAATGTTTTCCCACTCTTTGAAATAACTCTGTGTCATCTCCTGCAGTGCCTGTCCTCCTGCAGAATATAAACCCTCCTGCTGGAGTCAGTGTGGGTACCCGTGGTATCCTGGCTGTGGGATTGTTGAGCTGCAGAATGCCTGGGGAAATCAGCCATGGAGTATGTGGTTAATGTGGTTTATTGGTGAATGATCAAAGTCACTGGACATAGCCCAGTAGCTAGTCTAGTCACAATAATGCATCCGCAGAGCACTTCTGAAAACCAGCTTTGACTGGGAGCTGTGGCTTAAAAAGTCGCCATTTTCAGTTGGAATGGTTTAAAGCATAAAGTGGAGTATGGAGAAGCACAGATGGCCAGAGAGATCTTTGCTTAAGCACAACTGCCCAGCAAGTCAATATGTTTCAGCTGCAGTGTGGAGATTTCCCTACCAGGCCACACCTTGTTCACAGCTGTTCCAGCCAGCTGCAGTAAGCAGCAGGCTTCATGGGCCAGGGCTACCAAGGCGGAGCCTTTCTCCCGCACTCCAGTTTTAACAAGCTGAAGTTTAGGGTTCCAAGCTAGCTCATTAAAATATGTAGCTAACATAGGCCAGAGGTGCTGTACAAAACTCAGCAGCATCGCTGCCTTGGAGACCTCACCTTAGCCCTGCCACTTGGGACTGTCCCCCCTGCCCCATCGATGAAACTGAGCGGGAGAGCGAGTTCTCCAGCAGCGACACGACAGTGACTATGTGCGGCTTGCAGGTTCTTTTTCCTAAGCAGACTAATGGCACGGGCCAGGGAGGGACAGCAGGGCGCCCTCGGAAGCCGTGTTTCTCAAACTGTGTCCTGCAGAGCACTGGTGTTCTGTCAACGACTGGCAGGTGTGCGGCGAGCCTCAGGAAGAGGACACTGATGGTCTGTGTGCTCTGTTCTTAAAGCCAGATGCAATGTTACTCTTTCACTGCTGTGAGACCTGATTAAATGACTTCACTGTGGTTTTGCTGGGAATGTTGCTGTGTGTGTATACGCATATGTATATTGAGTCTGACAGCAATTTTTGTAAAGAAAATTTTCATAGGTGTTCCGCATTAAAAATACTGTTTGGTGTTCTGTGATCTCAAAACGGTTGAGCAGCACTGATCTAGAAGGTGCTTGCCCCACTTGTACAGCCCTTGCTTGCAGCTTTGCTTCCAAAGGCCCCAGGCTCAACTCTTGCTGAGGAGCATGGCATCTGTTTGGCTGAGGCTTGGTTGGGAAGGCTGGCCTGGGGTCTGTTTGGGTTCCCATATTCTAACGGGATCAGGTCACCTAGCAGGTGTTCATTGCCACTGCAAATTAGGCTCCTTATTGAGAGGCTAAATGTGGCTTTAGTCATCTCACTGGACCCAACGTCTGAACAGCTTTGTTTAGGTGGCTTCGCGGTGGGAAATGCTGGACTTCTGGTGAAAGGCTCATGTGAGAAAGACATCCAGCATTGGGACCTGCTGCATCAGAAACGTCCTTCAGATGCTGGCTCCCCTCTTCCCAGCTCAGTTTTATCATGAAACCAGCTCCCTCCCCCGCACCCAATGAACTGGGTGAAACCAGTGGGAAGAAATCAAAGAGCCCAGGAAGACAGCAGGCATTGGAGTTATTTTAGGAGTTGAAAGGGATGTTTGTGGCTCCCGCAGCGAGGTTATGCCTCTGCTCCAGCACCAGACTTTCAGCATCGTTATTCTCATCTTCTGCAATTAAATGTGTTCTTTTTGATCCACTCTTTCAATGGGACCAGAACAAAAGAGGCAAGCGTAAGTGCTCCAGAAGTATTGAGTCAGCACCCCGTTCAAAGGCCTTGCTTCCTCTCTGAACCGCTGCTAAGCGAGCCAATATAATGGGCACAGCAATTAATAGGAGGACAGATACATGCTTAAAATAGCAACAAAATCATGGCTGCAGCTCCTGTGCTTAGGGTGTGGCCCGACACCGGTCAGCACTGAAATGCTGAGAAGCTTTAACCCAGGAAATGCAGAATTCGGCAGGTTAAGCCGTGCTGGGAAAGAAGTGGGCTCTGCTTCCAACCTGCAGAGCTGCAGCGACCCTTTAGCTTCCCCTTTTTCCGCATGTGGCCAGAGAAGTCAGAGTCCCATGCCCTGGGATGGGGGAGATGAGCCCAAGATACGTATCACAGCTTCCAGAGCCCACCCACAAGGGCCGTGGTTTTCAACCGGTGTGCCGCGACACACAGGTGTGCCGCGAGAACTCTCCGAGTGTGCCCTGAAACTTCATCAGTTTCCCCTAGCCTGGGCTCTGTGGGGGGCTGGGGCGGAAGTGGGGGGCAGGGATTCATGACCCTGCACCACCAGGTAGCAAGGCAATCGATTCAGCTGATAGCAGATGGTGTGCCCTGGAACTGTTTGTTGCTGGAGTGTGCCGTGTTACCGAAGGTCTGACCGTCCAGACGGGCTGCACAACTCGGCTCTGCCGCGGCATCCGTAGCTGTGCATTTGCAGCTCGCTATGGCAGGCTGCCCATTGTCAGTCCCTGCTCCCTTCCTGCTCAGATTTGCTAGCAGCAGGGCTCAGCTCATAGGACTCTGCTCTGCCATTTGCTTTTCACTGAGATTCTTGCAGAATCAGCCTTGTTCTCCCCATTCCTGTCCCCGGGAACTGGCATCGGGGGGACGCTGGGAGTGGGCAGGCTGTGACACTTCAGAGAAGAAAGCAGCCGCGTGCAGCTGTGGTGTTTAGCCGCCTCCGCTGCAGCACCGCTCTGTTGCAGCTCATAAGGAGTTACACGAAATAACAGGGTTGCCAGCTGGCTCTAGGGGGAACCAATGCTCCAAGGCAGCGTGACAAGTGGGTTGGGAACACACAAGGGGACCAGGCAGCCGGAGTGCAGTGGGATTATTATGGCAGCAGCTGCAAAACTGCACTGGCTGCTATGCTGAAGTCTGCTGCTGTGCTTGCTAGATGACAGCTTCCCCTGTGCACCACAGCCCCACGGCAAAGAGCAGCCCTCGAATGGCTTGTAATGCCGGACTGTGCGGTGGCTGGGCTGCACTCGTGTCCCAGCTCCTGGGGGCCGACCTTGCTGCAGAGCACAGCCAAGATTCCTCCCGCCCGGGGAGTGGTAAGCTCGGATGCCGTGCACAGCCCCCATTATCTCCTTGGCTGGCCTAGGCCAAGGAACTGGCGTACAGGCTCTCTTGGTACCCCCAACCCTGCCCCGAGGGCTCAGGAGTGGGGAGAGGCCTGAGCAGTAACGCCCCATCCCCACCGCCAAGCAGCCCTCTGGCCGGGTTCCAGCTGTCGCAGGGTGAGTGGGGCTGGACACAGGGTGGCTCAGCAAGGGGCTGACATGGTATCACACCATGAACTCGGAGCTGCCACCCAGAACCCAGAGGGGCTCCAGAACCCAGCCTCCTGGTGCTGCAGCAGCATCCTACATCGCCAGGAGGCAGGTCCCCAGGCCTTTTCCTCCTGGAGGGGGTTTCATGCCTCAATGAGCTGAATCCTGCACTTGCCCCACAGTCTGGGAGGTTTCAGCAGCTCCATCGACTCAGGACCTCAGCTCTCCATTTCCTGCTTTGGAAAGGCCAGCCTTGGCCTCCTTCACACATGCCTGTGCCAGGGGCCCCAGAGGCCGGCTTCCCCGGGGCTCGGCCCAGTGTGGCCACAGCTTACAGCCATGTGCACCAACTCCCTCATCCCCAAGCATCCTGCTGCCCAGCACCTCCCACCTGCCACAAGCAGGTGTTCTGCATGTCGGAGGTGCTGGGATGGAGGGGGAGCAGTGGGGCTGAGGTCTGATAGAAGAAGGGGTTGGAACTGGCCTGCAAGGGGCAACAGCAAGGTGAGCTAGAGTGGGGGCAGGAAAGCACAGGGGCTGGGACTTAGGGAAAGGAGCAGGGAAGCTGGCTGCTGTTGGGTGCCCTCAGCCACCCTCCACCAGGAGCCAGAGGGGCACCTTAACGGCTGGGTAAAGGCGACTCAGTGAAACAGGCTATTCCCAGGCCAGTTCCTTGTGTTGGTCACAGTAAGGACAGCTGGGGGCCAAACACTAGAAGGGGGAAATTAGTAGCAGTTCAGAGATGGAAGCCTCACCTGCCCCCTGGGGCTCCCTGTCCACTCAAGGGGTGGCTGGGCCACACAGTGGCAGAAGACCCTGCTACAGAGTCGGATATATTAGCTCTGGTGAGTTACAAGGTTCAGTGGCATTACAGAGATTCAGACCAGACAGGGCCATTACAGCATCCCATCTGACATGAGCCTGGGGACGTCCATCTAAAAGCCAAGGGGGAAACATGCACAAATAGCATGATGGCCACACTAAACACACAGCAGGTCGCACAGATGTGGAGAGCTCCCTTGCCGTCTGCACTCAGTAGAGACTGGAGTACAAGACACTGCCCCTTTCCACAGCCAGTCAGAGCAGCAAACACGGCAGTGGGCTGCATTGCCCGGCGGAACCTCAGTGTAAGCTGCAAGTGGTGCCCAGGTCCGGCTGTGACTGGTGATGTACCCTGCAATTCTTGGAGCTGCCCAGTGCTGGAGCACCCAGAGTGCCAGCCAGTAGTATGAGGCATGCACCCTGATTCAGAAGCAAGCAGCTCGTTCTTGTAGGCGCTAGCCCTGGGTGGGTGCCACGCCCATGCAGACACTGGGGCAAGGGTACCTCACCCTTCCCCTTCCCCTTCCCCCTGAGTCTTACAGAGATCTAGTTACAGATGAGCAATAGCAGCTTCTCTTTTGTCCCTGACGCAGTCAGGGCTAGTGCCTACAACACCCTCTCCAGGCCAGTCTGGCATCAAGTAACCAGATGCTCGCAGGCTTCCAGGCCATGCTCAGTAAGTGTCTCTCATTGGGTCCCATGCAATGGTCCCCTGCCCAGCCGTGCTCTCACAGATGTCTCCCGGCTGTTGTGACCAGCAGTCACAGCCTGTGCACACACAGCTCTGCAGATGGTTCTTGTGCTGGGCATTCCGCCCTGTGGCTGGTTTCCCAGCAGCTCCCGGCTTTCCACATGGCCGCTGCTTCCCAATAGAGGACACTGGCCTGGCCAGGGGAAAGGGCTGTGCTGTGGAGGGGATTGAGGGGGGTTGTAGTTCCCCACTTGGCAGACCCCTCCCAGTCCACTCAGATCTCAGCATGTGGGGGACAGAGGCATTGCAGTAGACACTCGACTAGGAGGGACTGGAACGGGAGCCAAAGCTGAGAGCCTCTCAGGGGACTCCCAACCCCAGCTGTGCAGCTCAGAGACATCAGAGCAAACTCTGGGGACGAGGCAGCCTCTTCCCAAGGCCATCTTTCCTAGGCATGTACCTCTCACACAGAAAGCTTAGAATCCTAGCACTGAAAGAGACCTCAGAGGTCATTGAGTCCAGCCCCTGCTCAAAGCAGGATCAACCCCAACTAAATCATCCCAGCCAGGGCGTTGTCAAGCCAGGACTGAAAACCCTCTTGGGATGGAGATTCCACCACCTCTCTCGGTAACACATTCCAGTGCTTCACCACCCTCCTGGGGAAACAGTTTCTCATAATATCCAGCCTGCAGCTTGAGACCATTGCTCCTGGCTCTGTCATCTGTCACCACTGAGCACAGCTTCTTTGTAACCCACTTTCAGGTAGTTGATGGCTGTTACCGAATCCCTGCTCACTCCTCTCCTCTGTAGACTAAATAAGAGCAGTTCCCTCAGCCTCTCCTCATAAGTCATGTGCTTCAGCCCCCACATCATTTTTGTTGCCCTTCAGTGGACCCTCTCTTAGCTTCACCAGAAGGACCAGGCTGCTCTTCCTGACCCCAGGGGACCAGCACTGTGCCTCAGGGTCTTGAAGAGGCACCTCCATAAAAAAACTCCATTTCAGGAACTTATTTAGGGGCAAAATATCTGGACTGCACCCATTGCAGCATGCATCTGCATTTCCATTACTGCAGGCCCAGACCCAGATTCCCTGGCTTTGGTGTGTTTAATGCAATACAAAGATTGACCATCTGCAGCTGGGTTTGGCATTCAGTGGGCTTTGTTTGTGGATAGAAGAAAAACAGAAAAGTTTCCGTCTAAAAGGAAAATCAGTCTCACCCACCCCTCCATCTATCTCCATGCACATCTCCCCACCTGCCACGTCCCTACCGTAGGGTTCTCTGTGCCAAAGTGTTCAGTGGGACCTAGGATAGAAACATTCACCTGACCTAGTGCAGTTTGCAAAGCCGGAAGTTCTGCTTTCCACTCCAGACACACACGGCCTCTTCAGACTTTAAACAGCCGGTGCTGGGGCCCTGCCATGCATCTCAGGATAGCGAAAACAATTCATTAACGAGTGCTCAGCACAGCACCAACTAATGAGTCATTTAAAAACACGTATTCAGAGTTCTTCCCTGATTAGGTGGTGTTGGTTGTAAATGGTGACACTTGTGTAATTAACATACCATTAGTGCAACTAATGGTTCATTTATTTCCTGGGCTGCAACACATCTTAGGATAAAACATGCTCCATGAGTTTGGAATAATAACAAACACCCAATTTACAAGAGGCAATGTAGCCTAGGGTGGTGGGCTAATTCTACCTCCACCACTGACCACCTGGGTGGCCACATCAGTTTAACTGTTTCCTGCCTCAGTTTTCCCTTCTGTAAAATGGTGTTAGTAATATGGAGCTCCATTGTGAAGAGTCTAGAGCACTGTGTGTGAAAGGAGCTGTGCCAGAGGTTTGTATTATTATTCAGACCAAGTTCAGCTCAGGATTTCCGTTGTGGTCACAGACTGTGCATGGAGCAAAGCTGCCATGTTTCCTCCAAGAGAAGTTCCTTTTTGCAGAGCTGAGGCAGAAGTCAGAGCCACGCACTCAGTGTCAGTGTCACACAGGGAGCAGAAATCGGGGCCCCAAAGCCAGGCGTTTCCTCAGTGCTGTTCCTCTATTTATGCAATGTGCACATGCCCGTTCCTTGAACAGCCACAGGAACGAGCTGCCTGCAGCATCTCACTCACACAGACACCTCAGGTCAGGCATCACTGCCCCAGAGCCTGAAGCAGCTCCAGGGGGCCTCTGCCTGGCTCCAGGGTCATGCCCATTACCATTACTCATACACATGATTAGTCAGCTTGGCCTTCAGTTCCACCTGTGCAGACAGGGACAGATTCTGATCTCATTACAGCCCTGCACACTCCCAGTGACCCCATTGAATTCGATGGATGGACAACAGCTGTACAGAAATGTAGGCCAGAGTTGGGGCCTGAGTCAAACCAGCATTGTACCAGAGCAGAGCTGTGATGAATCGTACCTTTGATTTGTACTTCTAAAGCAACTCTCAGAGAGTAATAGGTGTCAGACGCTCGCCAGCAGGTAGAAATTCTGTTTGGATACAGAGTTGAGAAAGGCTTTATGCTGGCTGAGAAATAACAGGGAACTGTGCATACACCAGAGAATACAATCAATATCAACAAGTGGGTTAAATATTCTAAAGGTTCTTTTCCTCTCCTAGGCAATCTGTGTAGAACTAGCTAGAAAATGGAGGCTTTTCTATTACAAATTAGCTAAACCATGTGTTGGTTTATTTTTGTTGACATTTTTAGTGGAAAATTTTGACTTCTCTTTAAAAAAAAAAATGAAAACCCCCAACCCGAAGAATGTTCAGTTTTCAAAAGGCTGCAATTTATCATTCAAAAACCTGCTTTCCCCAAAAATCAGGTTTTGTCCAAATGTTTTTGGTTCTTTGGTTTTTAAATGAAAAATTGAAAATTTTGGAGGAAGAATTCTTTCTGTTAAAATGTTTGTTCTGTCAAAATCCAAATATTCCACGGGGGAAAAAAATGAAACAAAAAAAAACTTTCAGCAAAAAACACTGGAGCAGAGACTGGATTTCCCTGGCCTAGCAGATATTGACAGAATGTACCTAGGATTCAAAACAATACTTGGAGACCACCAGTGTCTAGGTCTAAATGAATTAGGTGTTGCACCATTGAGGCTTTTGCTCCAGTGCACAGGCTTGTATAATCACTATACATGGGGTCACAAAGGGCTTCTTTCCTTCCAACATGTAACAGGCCATGGGGGGCGAGGAGGCATATATCCTCTCTAATCAGTTTCCTTCCATTGCAGCGAGGGGCTGGTACCCTGGTGGAATTTGGCCTAAGCTTAGTGTAATTTTCTGTGCACTCCACTGAGCTGTTAAACAGACTCATGAGTGGTTAATGATGGACTAATCCTGATGTGGAAGCTAATTTGCAAGATAAAGTGAATTTTAGTGGCAGGCCTAACAGAACCCCTTCAAAATCTTTGAAATGTCTGTTCTGCAGGCCCTTACCCTGAAATATCATCCTGGTGTCATATAAAGAAGGTGCTGTTTGTTAATCACTCGGTTAATTCTCTCGTCCAGTAATATCTGTAAACCAGCATGATTTCAGTTAGTCGGACAACAGCTTATCATGGGTATGGCCGAGTTTCCTGGGGTCCCATAAAGCCACCAGTTCTGGCTCTTAGTGTTCTGTGCTGTTATTTAGCTGAAATTTACCCTTCAATGTCTTCTAAGAGCCCAGTAAGCAGTGGAAGTATTGGTGATGCTGCTAAACAATATTGGCGTCCTAAGGTCTGGAACTTCTTTCATTCAACACCAGTCAGGTTCTGAGGGTGCCGGACTAGAGAGGTTAAACCTGCGTTATAGCTGTCTTCTCCTTTATATCCTTCTGTTACCTTTGTCTCCAAGAGACCCATTACACTAACACTGTGCAGAATCTTAGAACAGTTAACTTTGTTTTCTGTTGATGCATGGTCAAGTTTTTACTTTATGCCAGCAAATCTGCTCCATTAGAAGAGTGGAATTATAGGCCATTTTGGAATTGGTTTAGCATAAGTATTTTCTAGGCAGCTTTGGAAGTTATCAAGCTGGTAGCTGAGCTTCATGCTAATTTTCGTTTTTAATAAAGAACACATGTGTGAGAATACTGCACAAAAGCAAGCTGCTGCTCTGAAATGAGCGGGAGCCGGGCTGCTGGTGACACAGCCCTGCTGCGTTATTCTGTTGCGGGGTGAATAACTCCTACAAATCATTTGTATACATTGGCTCCAGAGGCTGCTCAGGGAATAATTTTGAGCTGGAGAGCATTAGCGAAATGAAGGGAACAGCGAGAGCTCCTTCCACACAGCTTAGGCTCTCGCCTTTGTTTGCTGCCTGGGTTAGAGAAACTTGGTTTTGGCTGAATTTAAAATATGTGAGTGACTATAAAATCTAAATATAAACCAGCACGGAACAGGCTCTGATGCTCACAGCCACCCAGAGCAGAAGTTTCCATAATTCTTCGTCTGCCATGTGGTTCTAGGAAGGAGCGCAGGGTCTTAGCAGGAAACAGCTGATGGAGAGGGGAGCTTTTCAATGAGGCTGATGCAGCTGGAGAAAACAAGCCATGGGGCAGATTCCTTCTACTGGGGCATCTCTTGGCGGAGGGCAGGGGGTTACAAAAGTGCCACATGGGGACGGAAATTCAAAATTGTTGATTTTTTCCCGCAGGAATGAAATTTAAATTGTTGGGTTTTCAGAAAACTGAGATGGGCTGTCAGTGGGTCGCCTTCTTCTCTGTGCCACCCAGCAGGGGACTTGCTGTGCCATCCAACACCTCAGGCTGCCTGGCTCTCTGACAGCCCAGTAGGCAGGTGGATAGAGAAAACGGGGGCCATTGAGCTGGAGAGCTCAGAGAGCAGGGCAGCCAAGCAGACAGGTGGATAGAGAGGATGGAGACCCAGGAAGCAGAGCAGCCCAGGCCCAAAGATGTAGTGCCAGACAGACCACTACCAGCTGGCCAGCAGACAAGCGGGCTGGCAGGGCATCACACTGACCTGCTTTCTCTTGGACATTTTAGTGGAATTGACACATGCCCACTAAGCATTGCAATGTCGTGCAATCAACACCTTCCACTGGAAAGTTTGGAGCAGCTCCCCGTCAGCCCCTAAGAGCTTATCTTTGCTCTCCTTGTGCAGCCACCCCTGGAAAACCCACTCCTTCAAATGGCCATGGACAGCGAAACCCCAAGGGGCTGACGTAAACCTTGTGATTTTGAGCTCATCCTCTTCCCCAGCTGTGTCAGCGCCCTTGGGACCAGGAGCTCTGGTCTGGTTCCCAGCATCACAGCTCAGCACGCAGTGTACTACACACGCCCAGAGACAAGGGTGGGCAATAGTCTGCTGCTTACTATTGGGGCTGTATTGGCGGGGGGGCATGTTCCAGGGCTGGGCACAGCAGAAATAAGGGCCTGTGCCTTACCATTTGCCCTACCACTTCCCAGGAGGGCTCAGAGGCTTGAGGAGAGCTGGGAGCGTCTGGGTGATTGGAGCCCAGAGTCTAAGTGTTATGACTCCACCTGTTTTATTCACAGAAAGGCTCACTGGGTCAGCACCTTGCTTTGGCATTTTTTTGAACATTTCTGAACTTTCCCATTGGCACTTTAAAATACAATTGTAACAGTACTTTTAATGGCCCCAGAGTAAATACATATTGTCCCGTGATGGTTATAAAAATAATGCCTCAGGCCTGGACGTAGGGGGTGCTGTGCTCCAGCCAGTCCTCACTATGGCACAGCAGACCTGGCTGTAGGGGCCTCTCCGGTCTAGCTAACCCTGAGGTCTGACAACGTTATCGGTGACCTGAGTCTAGGGGGTGATCAGCAGGAGCTAGTGCCCAAGTCTGACGGTGTTATAACAGACCCCGCTTAGCAGCCAACATTGAGATGTGTATTCAGACCATGGAGCGGTGAGGGGCGGGGACAATTTGTCAGCACCAGTAGGAACTGGAAAGTTTTCACGCCTTAAGGATAATTCAAGGAGAATTATTGGGAGAGGAGCGGGAGTGTGTGGATTTCCCCAGCAGGATTGGAAATTCAGACAAAACCCCATCCTGGGCAGGCCCTATCAGAGGTGTGGCTGGGCGGAGGGTGCTCAGGAGGGCCATTTGGCCTGGGCCTCAGGAGACAAAGGGGCCTCAAGTTTTGACATTTTTCTACCAAGTCATTCCCACTTATTACATGTCTTGCAGTTATAAGAGAGACAATAAAAGAAGCTATGTATACCTGCAAAAAGTGATTTAAATCATGCGGGACCTTGGGCCTTCCCAGTTTTTCAGTCATATCCAAGTTTTCATCTACATGGCTGGAGAGTGGAATAGCTTCTGTGATTAGTGATTCTACATTATGAAACGCTGTTTACGGTTTTTGCATACTTTAGAGGTTTTGAAAGTTATAAGTACTTCTGTTACTCTGAAGTGATTTTGCTTGGTCTGAGCTTGAGTTTAACCTTTAAATTGGATGTATATAGGAGATTTTCGTATTCCTGATTTTTCTTATGTGTCTTCATATACAATAATTGTACCAGGCTCAGCTGTAAGCTACCTCTTTGTCCAGTTTTAGATTCACCTTTAAAAGCTATTATTTTTGTGAAAGTAAACTTTTAATTCTAGTTGTTTAATAAAGTTTATAGCTAATCTGACGATCTCCCCATGTTCATATTCACAATAACACTCAAGTTGTTAGAGGATTTTAATAACAGGAACATGTTAGCAGCTGAACTTTCAAGACTTTGATATAAGTCTATATGGGCTGTAGTAAATATAATTAATATAATTAAAATTTTGTACAACCATAGCCTTTAGCAAATTAATTTATTGTGTGTTACTGTGTTTTAAAAGAACCCCTTTATAAAAATGAAGATTTGAAAGTGGTACAAGTAAGAGACAGCAAAAGCCACAGAGTGAAGCAGCAGGTAAGAGTTTAAAGCCAATAACATCATTTTTCATAGAAAAGATGCATCAGCCATTAGATGGTGACCATATGGACAGTGACACTTCTAGTTCTGATGGTGAAAACTTTGTACCCACAAATGACATTTCAATGCCTCTGCCTGAAAATGAGGAAGCCATTAATCAAGACCCAGATATGCCAATAGTAGCAAGAGAAGCAGAATCTGTGCTCAATTTAGAGACTGTGCAGGCAGAAAATGAGTGCCTCAGTGATGCTGTGCAGCAGGAGCAAGAACTTATGACTAGCACAGCACACAATGTAACAACAATGGCATCAGAAGCTGATACTGAACTTCTTGAAACAGAAACTGGTAACTGGAAAAAACTTCTTGAGTGCCTGTTGAATGTCGTTCTTTTTCTTTCTGAATTGGGGCTGGCTTTGTTCAGTTCTAGTCAAGGTATCGGTGACCCTCCAAATGGAACTTTCTTAGTTTACTTGAGCTTCTTAGCAAGTATGACCCATTTTTATCAGGCCATGTTAAACATGTTCATGTATCACGAGACAGCAGAAAACACATGCAAGTCCATTATCTGTCTAGCAGAATACAAAACGAGTTTGTTGCGCTGTGTGGGATATTTATGCTTACAATTCTTGAAGAGCTACGACATGCAAAATTCTTTTCAATTATTTTTGATGCAACTCCAGACTGTTCTTATAAGGAACAGATAACCTTGGTTGTTAGATATGTTAAAATTGCAGGAAGGTCAAAGGTTTCAGTTGGAGAATGATTCATTTTGTTTGATAATTTCAAGAAAAAAATGGAAAAGAAATCCCTGCCCATGTATTAGAAATTCTGAAAAGCTTCAGATTAAATGTTCAAGTCTGCATTGGCCAAGCCTATGACAATGGATCCAATATGGCTGGGAAGTACGATGGAGTACAAGCAATCCTTCCTGAGCAAAATCCAAACTGCATTTTCTCCGGCTGTGGCAACCACACACTAAAACTTGTTGGCATTTCTTGTGCTAAATCGTGCAAGGAGGCAATCACATACTTTGGTACAATCCAGCAATTGTACAATCTCTCCAGTAGCAGTCCTCAAAAGTGGGAAATTCTGAAGCAGCATCTGCCTGTTTCCCTGCACGGCATATCGACAAGGAGATGGTCAGCCTGAATCGATGGTAATAAACCCGTTGCACAGCATCTGGACTCTGTGAGAAAGACTTTAAGTGAGCTTGAATCCCTTACTCTCATAGCACAGGCTGGCTCTGAGCTTATGTCAATTAAGAAGTGTACATGCACATTTTAATGTTTTAATGTTGTCCATGTGCATAAAGCTGCTAAAAATGATCCACAGAACTATTTGTGTAATTGACTCATGAAATGCTGCATTAGAAGTTGAGGGGACAACACTGAACAACTTCTTAGAGATATTCAAAAGATTCATGTTCAGTGGGACGCAATCCTTTCTCAGCCTAAATCAATAGCACAGGGTGTAGACATTTCATCTGAGTTTTCCACCAATTTCAGCCTAAAGGCATGATTGAGTCAATGGGTTTCTTTTTCTTTTTTGTTATTATTATCTCCATAAGGTTTGGTCTTGCATGTCAATTGGAGTCGTCGTGAAAAAATTGTACTCTTTTGGGATTCCTTTAGGAATTTAAAGAACTAAGTGAAGAAGATCTATATTCAGCGGCCGAACAGTTTCAACAAAGTTACAACAAAATTTCAAGAGATCTCTGTGACAAGAGCATCTTCCTGAAATGTAGCCATTCCACCAACTCTAAATCAGACTGTAAGCCAAAAGAACTGCTTCAGGAAATATTAGCTCTCAGCCTGTTGACTGTATTCCCTAATGCCACAATTACATTATGTATTTTTGTTGGTGTCCCCGCATTAGTGGCTTTGGATGAATGCACATTCAGGCTACGTCTACATGTGCACGCTACATCGAAATAGCTTATTTCGATGTAGCGACATCGAAATAGTCTATTTCAATGAATAACGTCTACACGTCCTCCAGGGCTGGCAACGTCGACGTTCAACTTCGACGTTGGGCAGCACCACATCGAAATAGGCGCTGCGAGGGAACGTCTACACGCCAAAGTAGCACACATCGAAATAAGGGTGCCAGGCACAGCTGCAGACAGGGTCACAGGGCGGACTCAACAGCAAGCTGCTCCCTTAAAGGGCCCCTCCCAGACACACTTGCACTAAACAACACAAGATCCACAGAGCCGACAACTGGTTGCAGACCCTGTGCATGCAGCATGGATCCCCAGCTGCCGCAGCAGCAGCCAGAAGCCCTGGGCTAAGGGCTGCTGCACATGATGACCATAGAGCCCCGCAGGGGCTGGAGAGAGAGCATCTCTCAACCCCTCAGCTGATGGCCGCCATGGCGGACCCTGCTATTTCGATGTTGCGGGACGCAGATCGTCTACATGTGCCCTACTTCGACGTTCAACTTCGAAGTAGGGCGCTATTCCCATCCCCTCATGGGGTTAGCGACTTCGACATCTCGCCACCTAACTTCGAAATAGCGCCCAACACGTGTAGCCGTGACAGGCGCTATTTCGAAGTTGGCGCCGCTACTTCGAAGTAGCGTGCACGTGTAGACGCGGCCTCAGTGTGTTTAAAACAACTAAAGGACTATCATTGTTCTACAACAGAACAAGAGCATTTGAATGGGCTTGCAGTGCTTACCAATAACAGTGGTTATACATGAATTAGATTTTTCTTCAATTATAAACAAGTTTGCACACAACAAAGCCAGAAAAGCATTGCTAAAATGAAAAGTTTTGCCTGCAGTGGAAACTCACAATTAAAGTTACCTTTTTAATACACGTGCTCTTGGTATCATGACTTAATTGTTAATAAATAAAAGTCCCCAGTGTTCATTTTCATATATTTTTTCAGTTTTAGTATGACCCTGTGGATGAGAAGTTAGATATGTTGGGGGCCTGGGGCTGGCACCTCCAAGTGGCCTGAGCCTCTGTCATCCTCTGAGAAGGCCTGGTCCCAGCAAGCAGCAAATGAAATGTGTCAGCCTGCGCCTGGAGATGCAATCAGGTCACAGCTCTGTGTGTTGTATGGCCAGAGGGACCATTCTGATCATGCAGCCTGGCCTCTTGCAGAGCACAGATAAGAGAAACTCTCCAGGAATCCCTGAGCCTGAAGCAGTAGGAATCACAACAGCTGGGCTTGTAACGCTCACTCCATCCAACAGCTGAATGAGAAATGGGGGGGTTGGGCTGGGTTCAGTTTGTACAAGGCAGCTCCAAGTTAAAACTGTCCCTTTAAGCAATTTAAAGGCTGGTGCTAATAGAATATTTCCGGCTTTCATTAATTAATTAAGTGATGCTCCTAACCTAGCGGTGTTCCATAGAAACTCAAAGATTGTCACACTTGTGGTTCTTGTCCTCCACTCTCTTCTCAAACCCCAGCCCGTTGCTACACATGGGCCTGATTCATTCATGCTGCCGGAGACAATGTGTTAGTAATGACAGTGATTAATAATACAGTTGGTCCCCTCAGCACTCCTAGCACTGCGCAACAGGAGCGAAGACCTACCAGCCAATGCCTGCCTGTGGTGAAAATGCACAAGCACCCTCCCTTCCACAGGCCCATTGCTGCAGGAGGAGAAGCAGTGATGCTCCAAATTGCTAAGAGAATTTCAGCCCCAGACATTGTCTGCAGGAATATCGGTGCTTTACTCTCATCCCCCACACAGCCCAAGGAAGCCGATCCCCCTGCAACAGCTGGAACAGTTCTAAGGCCTGAGCAGAGGTAGCAGGGGCAGGTGGAGCGTGTCCTTCAGCGTTGTCCTTTCACCAATTCCTGCAAGTCCCAGCTCCCAGTAACAATGTCTTTCCTTGCCAAGGTCATGTTGGGAGCCATGGTTCCAAGGCCAGGCTCCAGCTGGAGGCATCCTGTCTAGCAGGCACCAGCGTAGGTGAACACCTCACAGCCTGTAAGGTGGTCTTCCTCCAGCACACAGGCACTGCTGCTCCCCCCACACCACTGTACAAACAGGGACTTGAGACCCAGCCCCTTGGAGGCAACTAGGTTCCAGGGGAGATTAGGAGCCTTTAGGGAGCTGGACCTATGAGACCTGTCTCAGGTGCACAGGAAGTTGGTAGCAGAATGGGGAATCAACCCCTAGTGTCTGCAGCCCCTGGTTTGTACAGTTCCCACTGGGACATCCTTCCTTTCTCACTGCCCTCCTCCAGGTCAGCAACATGCTCAGCACACTGAGTGCCCTTGGAGAGCTTCGCTTTTTGGAAGGTCTGGTCAGGACAGGAGCCAGAGAGCACTTGGAAATCATGGCCCAGTGGAGCTGAGAAAGAGAAACTGCAAGAGACACTCCCTGCCCTGGAGTGGAGGCCCTGTGTGGGGTGGGGCAAGCTGGAGAGCCTAAGCTTTTCCCACCAGCGACACTTCCAGCCGTGACGTCCTTCCACAGCCCACAATCCAATGGGGCTCCAAAAGACTTTGGGGATGGGATCTGGACAAGACCACAGAACAGGTGTTGGGTCCTGACAGGGGAACTACAGATTGTCCCTTCCCCTCTCGAAGCCCAGTGCAGAGAGGAGCTGAGGGCCTAGAGCCTGTGGGACCCCTTCCTGGCTCGCTGGTGAGATTACAACAGCAGGGTTTGTACGCCGCGCGCCCATGGCGGCATTGCTGGGGCTGAGCTGCCCCAGCCGGGCTGAGCAGGACGGGGATGATGCAGCCGGTAGAGGGCGCTGTCACAGTCCATCCCCCAGCGAATCTGTGACCCCAAAACACCCAGAGTGCAGGGAGGGAGGCACAGTGTGAGCCCCAGGGCACGGGGCTGAGGGGAGCCAGAGGCAGCGCATTAGCTGGGACTGGAAGCTGAGAGCTGGGCAGACACACCCGGCCACTGGCAGGACTGGGGTGGCTGCAGAGGGAGGACCCAGGGCTGGGGGTACCAGCAGTGCGTGTGGCGCAGAGATCAGCCCTTTGCCCCACCGGGTCTGGCCTCCCGGATGTTCCCTGCAGGACCACAGGGGGCCTGTGCGGCCCCAGTATACAGACCCACGTGCCACACGTGCACATTGCCCATACAGCTCTGTCTATCGAGTTTCCACTGGCTCTGGCAGGGCAGCAGGGTCCTGCATTGCCATGGACGTCACTTTCTCGTTGCTTTAATGGTGGATGTCCTGCCTGTGTGGCTGCGTGGCTAGAACCAAGGGGGTAATTTGCCCCTCTGTGAGCCCCACTGCAGTGGATGCTCCTGGCTGTCCTGGCCGGTGCACATCCCTTCCAGCTGAGCCTGCCCCCTTTCTCTCCAAATGCCGGTGCAGCAGAATCATCCTTCTTGCTACTCCTGTAAATTGAGTCTGTGGCTTGACCCCATTACCCATCACCTTCTGCCTGTCCTCTGCCAGGGAGGAGGGGGACAGACACACATATCCATTGGGCAACGAGGGGTCCTGTGGCACCTTATAGACTAACAGAAATGTATGAGCATAAGCTTTCGTGGGAAAAGACCCGCTTCATCAGACACAGGTGACCTACACCTGACAAAGTGGGTCTTTGCCCACGAAAGCTTATGGTCGTATATTTCTGTTAGTCTATAAGGTGCCACAGGACCCCTCGTTGCTTCTGCAGATCCACACTAATATGGCTACCCCTCTGATACTTGACATATCCATTCGGAAAGTGGCTAAGTTTCAAGTCAGGTTAATAAAATCTGTATTTAATTATACAGAGTAATCATAGAATCATAGAATGCTAGGACTGGAAGGGACCTGAAGAGGCCATCAAGTCCAGCCCCCTGCCCCAATGGCAGGACCAAGTACTGTCTAAACCATCCCTGATAGACAGCTATCTAACCTGGTCTTATATAGCTCCAGTGATGGAGATTCCACAACCTCCCTTGGCGATTTATTGCACTATTATTAATATGTTATTAATAGTAAGTAGCTGTGTTCTGTTCAGCTGTGCTATGGGTGACAGAAGATGGTGGGCTCAAATACCTGTCCTCAGCCCATGCCCTCATAGTAACAGCAAGCAAGGCTCAGGCGATGAATCCCCATAAAGATTTGTTAAATTTTTAGCAGCGAGTTAAAGAAAAACCAAAGACCTTTTTGCTACCAGCCACGCATTCGTGATGGTCAGATGAAAGGCACATGCAATGCAAAGTATCATTAATTTTTAAGTCAGCTTTAGAGAAAGATGAAGTCAAGCACAGTAGAAGCTAATTGGCTAAAGATGCCATTATACCCTGATACAATAAAGAGCTTAACGCGTTCAAACACTTTATCACAAAACCACTAGTGCATCTGCGCAGACACAGACAGCACGGGGAACCCTGAGGGACTCTGCTGAAGCCTTTATGCTGGTGAATCAGAGATCAGTGTGTGGTCTCTGTTGAACACATTATGCTGGGCTCTGATCTAAGTTACAAGAGTGCAGTTCTGGAGTAACTCCGGTGAATTCAGTGAGAAGATGCTGAATTCACACCAGTGTCTCAGAGCCCCATGGTGTACAGAGAGTTTTGAATAGCAGGGCCCTCTTTCCAAAAGGAAAATCCTGAATCCCCAAACACGCTGCAGGAGGCCAGGCTGCTGAGATAAAGAAGAACTACCTCCAGCTCTGCAGGTACCGATGGTTAGGCAGCAACCTGTGGCTGCCTAAAATCACTCTCATTGAGAAGTCCTCAGGAGGCCAACGGAGGGAGAGGAGCCATTCTATCATATTGGGTGGCACCGAACCCACCACAGGAATACAAATAAATCCCTTCCTTTCTTCTTGGTAATTTGTTTCTGTGCAGAATAAATTGAATATGTAATTTCATTTTCTCTCTTGGAGCATTTACAACCTTGGAATTGTTTGGCTTCACAATGAAGACAACAAACAAGTAATTACTGACAAACTGATATTGCCATTGAGAAGAGAATGTGATTGATTTTAATTTCTCATCAGCCCTGTTTACACTTATATTGCATTAGACATAATAAAGAGTTACAGTAGATTGTGTTCACTTGTAAAATAGTTCTTATCAGACACCACACATGCTTCCCTTGTTAGGGAACATGGCTACCCTATTGTGCTCCCCACTCAGCAAACCCATTGACGGAGCACATACTGTTTCCACAGTCAGTGTTCCCACAGTAAATCTGCTTGGATACTCTGGGTGGACAGTTCAGCTGGGGGATGCTCAGGCCCAGACTTATCTCTCTGGGCCCTCCCTCCCTCCCTCTCAGGGAAAGCCTTTATGACTTGAATTATGGCTGGCGGGAGAGGTGCTGTCTCCAGCAGGTTGCCTGGCAGAGCAAAATGTGTCATCCTGGCCAGGTAAGCTGCCTTCATCACATTGGAACTGTCCAGAAAGAGCCTTGATATATCTGGAAGCCAGGGCATTCCAATCCAGCCTGTACACAAGGTGCTCGCTTCGTGTGCATGGCCATCGGTGCAGTTCTCTAGAGACAAGTAGGTGACAGAGAGGAGGCCAGAGAGCGTCCCCAGCAGAAGGTTTTGGGGAAAGCTGGTCAAAAACTTTGTCCAAACCTTTTTTGATGGGAAATGCCCTTTTTTTACTTCAACAGAAAGTTCCTTATGAATGCATTTCTTTTCTTGCCATTTTTTGGGAGTCAGAGGTGGAGGCGGAAATTAAAAATCTGACACCCCCCCCCCCGCCCCCGCACTCCAGTTTCCAACAATTGAAAAACCTCAAAATCTGTTTTCAGCAAAAACTCCCCAAAGTCCATGGCAGAGCTGGACAAATATAAATAATTTCCTCAGAAATATTTTTATGGAAACTATAATCCCTTTTTTCCCCTGGCCCCAGTGTACTCTGGGTGTAGGAGAGGAGCTGTATTGGCAGCTCTGGAACTTGGAGCTGTCAGTTTATCTCCACAGCCTTGCTGTGTCCCCTAACTCTCGACTTCTCCAATTCTAGAGCCTCTCCAAGCATGTGCTGGGAGTCTGGTCTCTGCGCCAGAGCCAGCCCCAAGCTCTCTGCTCAGGTAAGGGGCGTCAGCTTGTCCTACATGTGGTAGTGATTTCTATAGGACAAGCATTTGTTCACAGGGAATGGGATTAAAAGCCCCACTTGCATGTCACCTAGGCCCCCAGGCCACTGTCATACAATCGTGGGTTTTGGTCCTCTTGCTGGTGGGATTTGAATTGAGGGGAGGAAGTCTGGGCGACCTTCTGCCGCTCCCGTGAAACCTGAATTCCCTGTCTAGGAGCTAACGGCTCCGTACCACACTGCATCCCCAGGTATTACCTCACCGTGTGACAGGAACCAGAGCAAGCCGGCAGCCTGCTCCACTCTGCCATGCCCTGCTGCCCTCTCCCAGCCTGCCGAGCTCCACTCCACCACGGCAGAAGGAAGCAGGGCCCCCAGCTCCAGGGCTCCCTGGCTCCTGCTGCGGTGGCGACATGGAGCAGCGAGCTGGGAGAGGGAGGCAGGGTGGAGCTCACCAGGCTGCCGAGTCGCTCCAGCTTCTGATGCCGACCCCCCGCTGCTGCCCCATGCCAGGCTCCCCGTAATCCCTCCCCAGCTCACATTGCTCAGGGGAAGGGGCTTCTGGCAAGGAGCAGAGGCAGAGAGGGGCAAGGCTGGTAGGAAGGAGTAGAGGGGGGCAGAATGTGACAAGATGGGACGGGGGTGAAGCAAAGGTGGGGCAGGGGCATGGGCAGGGCCAGGGGTCGGGGGGTTGCCCTGGGCCATGTGCCTGGAGCACTGGGGTCGGGTGGGGGTTGCCACATGTTCTGCACCCCCCTAGGGATGGTCCTGACTGCTATTAACACATCTCAGAATGACATTTGCTCTTTTTACAACTGTATTAAGTGGCCATCCTTAGTCTGACCTGCCATACCACTTCCTAGGCAGCCATTTCCCATCTGAATCTGTGCAACTGATTACGTTGCACAGGGCCTCACCGAATTTCAGCCTGTTTATTTCAGGTCACTGCCGTTTGTCAAGATCCTTTGGAATTCTCATCTTGCATCCCCTCCCAGCTCGGTCCGACCCCCAGACTTTAGGAGTACACTAGCTGAGGCTGTTAGCCAAATAATTTATGATGATATTAAATAGAACTGGACCAAGGACAGATCCCTGCGGCATCCTGCTCAATATGCCCTTCCAGCCTGACTGTGAGCCACCAATAACTCCTCTCTGACAGACTCTCTTGTGGCCAGGAATTATGATATAGGCTTTAATTATATGTGCCTACCCTATTTTCCTCGGCCTTATTCGCTGGCCTGGATGGACCTGGTCACTCAATGAGCAGCTATTTGATATGTTTTTCTCCGCTTTGCTCATTCTGTGGCCACTGTCTTATTTAGTGCACATTGCTCAGACCTCCCAGACAGAAAGGACTGTTTCCTCCTGGGCTTTTCTGGGGCACAAATCATTGTAGGATCTGAGTGCTTCACAGATGTCAATGAAATTCGTGAGCTGGGAGAGTGCTATTATCCCCATCTGACAAATCAGGAGCTGAGACACAAGGAGAATAAGGGCAAAAGTACCAGGTAATGTGGGGCTTATCTTGTCAGGGAACTAGGGCCTGATGTAGCAGAGTCCTGGTCACTATATTGCACTCAAAATGTTTGAAGCACACAGCTCCCATTAACTCCAGGTGCAGCTGTGAGTGCTCAGGGTTCCTGCAGATCAGGTCCCAGGGGCCCAGTTTAGCACTCTGGAAAGGAGGAGTGCACCATGCCTCACACAGGAGCTCCAGGGCAGAGGCAGGACAGAATCCAGTCCTCCCGGCTAGCAACGAATTGCCCTGAATAGGAGATGGGCTTTTTCTTTCTACAGTCACCCGCCTCATTCTGAGAATCATAGGGCTGAAAGGGACCTTATGAGGTCATTGAGTCCAGCCCTCTGCCTGAAGCAGGATCAGCTCCAACTAAATCATCCCAGCCAGGAATCTGTCAAGCCTCTAGAGATGGAGATTCCACCACCTCTCCGTAACTCATTCCCATGCTTCACCATTCTGCTGGTGAAATAGTTTTTCCTAATATCTAACCCACAGCTCTCCCTCTGTAACTTGAGACCATTGCTCCCTGTTCTGCCATCCCTCATCACTGCAAACAGCCTCTCTCCCTCCTCGAGAGTCCCCCTTTCAAGAAATTGAAGGCTGCTATCAAATCGCTCCTCTCTCTTCTCTTCTGCAAACTAAATAAGCCCAAGTCCCTCACCTGCTCCTCACAGGTCACGTGCTCCACCCCTCTAACCATTTTGCTGCCCTCTGCTGGACCCGTTCCAACGCATGCACATCCTTCCTATACTGGGGGGCCCAGAACTGGATGCAATACTCCTCACCAGTGCTGAATAGAGGAAAATAATAACTTCTCTAGATCTGCTGGAAATGCTTCTTTTAATGCACCCCAATGTGCTATTAGCCTTCTTGGCTGCTGACTCATATCCAGCCTTTGAGCCATTGACCACTACCTGTTGGGCCCAGCCATCTAGCCAGCTTTCTATCCATCTCACAGTCCACGTATCCAGTCTGTACTTCCTTAACTTATGGGCAGGAATGTTGTGGGAGACTGTATCAAAAGCTTTGCTAAAGTCAAGGTATATCCCATCCACTGACTTCCCCATGTCCACAGAGCCAGTTACCTCATCAAAGAAGCTGATCAGATTGGTCAGGCATGACCTGCACTTGATGAATCCATGTTGATGGTTTTACAACAGTTTTTTTGAATCTCTGTGTTGTAAAGCCATCAGTGCTGTACTGGAAATGGCACATCTCCAGATCTGAAGAAGTGGGCCTGTCCCACAAAAGCTCATTACCTAATAAATTTTTTTGTTAGTCTTTAAAGTGCTACATGACTGCTATAGTCTTGTGTTAGAATACAGACTACCTCTCTGTTGCTATTCAACATGCAAGGCACTACATTTAGCCGTTGGAGTGGTATTCCTTAAAGCTTACCAAAATGGGCCATGAATCTGGTTGGAACTTAATCATAGTGTGCACATGTGGGGTTCAATTAAGGTTCACGGACAGTCTTAATTCCGGCATTTCTTAACTTCTGAGCGCTTGACTTTGCAGCCTTACTAATGTTCTTGCATTGCAGTTTTTGGTGTGTAGTAACAAACAGCTGAAGCACGAGCAAGACACGAATGCATTTACAGTACTTCTGTACGGCCCCAGGAGACCACAAGTGCACTAGACGAATTCTGCTTTCCACTGTGCTTTGTCAATAATGTGCCTACCTTTGACTTATGTGTTTACCTGGAGAGGGAGGGGGAGGAGAGGGTTAAATTGGTTTTGCTTTTAATAACTTTCCGCAGCATGGATGGAGGTCACGTGGCAGTTGGCAATCTCATTTTGGTCCTACGGGGGAGCGCTCATTCATTAGTCCAAAGATACCTCCCTGTCCTGCTTTGTAAATGACATTTATTCCTGGAGCCTCTGCTGAAGCTGATCTTTCGTTGTAAGGCATTACTTTGCCCCTCAGCATGGCCTGCTCTGCGCAGCAGTCGTCTGGTGGCAGGCCTGTGCTGGGGGAGGGAGACAGCGCGGCTCACCTGCTGCGGCTTCTGTGCAGACAATGAAAACTCTGTGCATCTCCCTCCCTCGCCCAGAGCCGATATCCAAGGAATTGAGCTGCCTCACTTTCCAGGAGCCCCAGGAGAGCTCTCCTTTGTTCTGAATAGGATTAGAGGTGGTTGGTGTTAATGTGCCAGTGATGAGGCAGTGGGAGAAGCAGGCTCAGCGAGAGAGAACAGGCTTATACAAGATTCTGTTTCCACACGAATGACTGCTGCAGAGTAATAGAACAATGCGAATACGTTCAAAGCCAGCAGGGTCCATGCCAGCAGGCATTGCATTGCCTGTGACCAGCCGTTACCTGAAAATGCGCAGGTCATACATGTGTAAGGGCTGCACCTACCCTCTCCCAGCCCAGATTAACCACTGGATATAAAATAATAACAACCCCCAGCTCTTTTCAGCCATACACATCAACACATTGTACAAAGGCATTTACTGTCATTATCCTCAGTTTATAGGTGGGGAATTTAAGGCACAGCATCCTTGCCCAAGGTCACACAACAGAGCCAGAAATAAAACCCAGGTCTTCTAACACCTGTGCATTCCCACTGAGTAATACTGCCTCATCTACAAGGTCTCAGCAACAGTTGGCACCATTATAAGGAAGATAAAGATGACCAGCACAGAAGTACGATAGGAGATGAAAGGCAAGAGATGAATGTTCTTCCACTAAAAGATCCAAACTCTGTGCATTAAACAACTGTTACCTATTTTACGGTCTGCAGCTCAACCATTTGCAGGGCACGCAGCTCTATATCTCTCTGACACATAGCTCACTTGGTTTACGTTTGATGGATTGTTAAAATGGTTTTCTTTAACGGGTTGGAAAAGGGAATCTCCCATCAAGTATGAACACTAGAAGACAGAGAAAAAGATACTTTTAAATCAGCTCTCATGAAGGAAGAAAGTGTGCAGCAAATAGTTTCATAACTATATAGCTGCCATTCTTCAGCGCACGATGAGGCTCTCTTAGTTAAGTAACTGGTGCATCTTTGTTTTCTGTGTAGTGCCACTTTAAATCTCTTAGGAGTCTGTTGGGATACTCATGTACATGGGAATGTGGTGATGCCTGCACAGCTGGTACAGTGCAAGAGGAGAACCTCCCACAAGATGCCTCATTGTTAGTGTTACACCCCCATAGACCACGAGCTCTATGCTGAGCTCTGTTCTGTACATAATTTTGTACCCATCACAATCCTTCCAACTCACCAGAGCATCCAACCCCTGCAGCTGGGTGAAACAACTATCATTCACCTGTTTCATAACAGAACAGCTGCACAAGGATACCTGAAGCAGACCAGGGATTAGAACTCATTGGCAAAAAACAAACCAAACCAAACCAAAAACCTCAGCACATTCCCTCTGCCATACTGCCTTCACAGGGAAGGTACCAAATTATGTATTGGGTGCTGCTGCCAGTAGCCACTTCACTGCTCACGCAGACAAGCCCTGTGACTAGGGAAAATGCTTGGTCGCTCATGCTGAAACCTTCCAATGACTTTCTCTTTCAACAGCTCTAGAGCCCACCTGATTTGGAGGAGGGACTTGGAATTTGACAGGGGTGGGACGTTTGAATCAAGGCTGTGTTTTTGGCCATCCCTGTGAAAATCCACCCAAATACAAATCATGTGTTAACTCTCTGAAAATTCTGTTTTCTCCTATGCTCTGTAGCGATGTCTGTTGGTTTTAGCAGCTAAGTTCTCAGAAGATCCCATCTGTGCTGACGAGCTTGCTCCAGCTAGGTCTGAGCTGTGTCATCCCTGCAGTATGAGGGAGCTGTCTGATTAGAATACATGGGGATAAGAGTGGGACTTGTGAGCTGGGCGGGGAGAGCAGACAGGGACAAACAGCCTCAGAGTAGCAGAGATGGGGGTGGGCAGGGATGCTGGGCATGGGAGTTGGTCTGGAAGGTGCATGGGGGCTGACTGGGCAAGGAGAAAGGGAACTGGGAGAAGAGACTGCAACTGGAAACCAAGGCCAGGGTGCAGCTGACTGAGAAAGGAGGCCCACTGGGAGCCAGAGGAGACTGATTGGCTGGGTGACAAATCTGGGTCTGGGAGCTGGGAAGAAAAAGGGGAGTGAGGAGACTGGGAGCCTGCGGTGTGAGGGAAGGAGGAGGCTGGGATACAGAAGCAGCTTCTGTTCTGCCCCCAACCTCTGAGAAGCACCAGAGGGCGGCTGAGGGAAACAAGAGGTGTTAAAAGGGATCTGGCAGTAGATGAAGAGTTCTCACTGAGAAAACCACGAGTACCTAGCAGAGGCAGGGGTGTGTGGTGCTGGAACAACCCTTTAGCGCCAAGGGATTTCTGTGTGGCTGCATTTCCTGGGGGAAGCGGACGGTCTGTTTCACCTGGCGTCCTGCTGGCGGCTCTTTTCATTGTGGGATGGAGGGAAAGAGGTGGCTCTGGGGATGCCTTATGAGGTGCACGCCTGCTCTGGGGAGCTGGAACAGGACAGAGGGTACCAAGGGCCAGGTGTTTTCAGAAATTGCCCTGGGCAACTGAACCCCCTGCTCTCCCTCCAGGATCATTGTGCTCTGCCAGGACCCTGGCTCAGGCCAGACTGCTGACACTGAGCAGTGCTTGGAGCTGCACACAGGAGGAGGAGCACAGATTCACAGCTGGGCAGGCTGCCAGGGAACTGTTAAACAAAATATCTTCCCAAGGTTCAGAGCTACTGTGCTGAAGCCACTGTGTTTCCTGAACAGCCCCAGATGCTGCTGCCAGCTGTGTCACATGCCTGGACTCAGGGCAGGGACAGACCAATGGAGCTTGAGGCCTGGGAACCCCCCAGTAGCACATTGGGCAAGACTGCACAGGCAGCCCTGGAGCCATGCGGAAATCTCTCCTGCCCACCATCCCTTCCTCTTTCTAGCTTCCAGAGGTGGCTCATAACAGCTGCTGGCAGTGTGTCACTCCAGGTTACCTGTGTTCCCCTGGCCCAAAACAGGCTGGGTGAACCCTGAGCACACAGCCTGGCCACCTGGAATTGCTGCTTCTGCAGCCCCACCATCACCCTCTTTTCTCACCCAGGATTCTCGAAGCCAGGGAGTAAAGCAGCAGGCTCCATTGCGCTGGCGCCCGCAGTGTAGAACGACCTGCAGCCACTCTTTTTCCTGCTGATGCTGCTTCCTATGGAAACAATTTGGTGCTAATAAGCTCCATTTATAATGGTAAGCAACGGTTGGGGGGGATAATTGTCACTAAATACCATTCAGGGCTTTGTTGCTTTTCCTGCATGCAGCTAATTATTCTGCATCAGAAATAGCACCCTGAAAACCACTGAATGCCAGTGAATAGGGTTCTCAGCATTCGAGGAGGCTGAGGCAGGGTATGATTAGGAATATCAAGGCCCTGATCCATGGAACAATGCCTCACTTACTGTGCATACTCCTCCAGCATCACAGCCTTTGTGAATGCCAGGGGAGAGCCGCTCCTTCCTTGAGAGTCAGGTTTTCAGCATTTATTTACAAACAAGAGGCTCTGAGAGGGCGAGGGAGCTGCAGGGTGGAAGCCATATGAGTGAAGCCCACTGGGGATCGTGGGTCTTTTCACAACTCTGCCTTCAACTCAGCAAGTCTTGAACGGCGCTGGACCTCCTGCAAGCTGGGCACCATGGAGTGAGGTTCAGATGCCTCCCAGAGCGTGAGAGGGTCCCTTGCCAACATGCATCACAACCTCAGGAGACGAGAGCTGCGGGAGTGCTCAGTGCTGTGGGTTTTGTCCTGACGAGGGTGTGTGTGGATTTGCAGCCGGTGAAGCAGCTGGTCTCCCCACAGAGACAGACAGGCCTAATTTGGGCACCTTTCTGCCCACCTGCCAGCAAAGTTCAGCCGAGCAGTGCAGGGTCCCTTCTTTCTGCCTTGGACCACTGAAAACATCCAGCAGCTGAAAGCACGGTGCTTACTGCACCCAGAGACCCAGGCTTGCTGGGCAGAGTCCTGTGCCTGAGGCCGGAGAGGAGCTCCTGCCTAGTTCATCTCAAGGGGACAGGCTGCATCCCCTGCTTCTGCCCCTCTTCCTCCTCCTGCTGCTCCCTCTGCCTGGCTTATGCCCATGACAGGTCCTAGTCAGCATATTTTCAGCTCATTGTTAAGCTTGCCCTGCCTGGCTTGCCAGCACTGTGGGTTCTTCCACCTTTTGTCTCCCTTATGTTCTACATTTCCACATGTGCCCATCTCCAGCGGCTTCCCACTTGGCTACTCTGAGCTGATGTTCCACTTCAATAACCCCCTCTCCACGGGCATTATTCGGCTTCCTGCCTGGTCCTTTAAACCCATGCTGGATCCCCCAGTGGTCACAGACAAGTAGGTAGTTGTTGCTCCTAATAGCACAGGAGCGATGAGGTAGTGGCTCAGCCAACTTTTCTACATTCTCTTCAGAAGAATCCACCCCTGGTTATCACACATTCAGATCTATCACAGGCCCATTACTGCAACACCACCTTTGTGATTTTCTGTGTGTGTATCTGGGCTGAGCCAACACACCTGGGCCATAATGTAGCTTGGAAGTTTCAGTTTTCATGTGCTGGGCACAATTCCCCTGGAACAGAAGTTACACATTTGGTCCGTTAATCAAACAGCTCCTGGTTTTAGGATTCGTTAAAATTCTGGCCAGGCAACTGAAACTAGCATACATTCAAAACAAAGACACATAGAATAGAGCCAGATAAGCTTAATAAATTGGATCTGTTCTAGGGCAAAGTACAACTGCCAATTCCTTTCTTAAAATTCCTGCCAGGCAGCTGTCTGCTGAAGCCACTTGACTGTGTGCAGAAAGCATGGGGATATGTCATTCTGCATTATGTCTGTACTGGAGATGCAGTCCCAGGGGATGTGTGAGTCTGATTATCCCATGGGCTGTGCATAGTGACATACCCAATATGGGCAGCTCTAGTCATCTTTCATTGTTACGCCCATCATGCTGCATCTTGGTTCTAATTCCTCTCCATGGGAGAATGGGACTTTAGATCCTCAGACTGACGCCTCCCCTAGCCATGTGTAGACTAAAACAGAGTGACAAATGGGATCTTCTATCATTCAGTTTCAACAAAAATATAAACATGTATTGGAAAAAAGGGGAAAAAACAATTGAACATTATTAAGTTTGTGGCAACCAGTCCCCAGGGGAAAAATGACTGAAAATTACAGAAAGCATCTCCTCCCGCACCCCGCCCACAACTTGGGTGTTTTCAGTTTTCCAACCTAGAGGACAGGACCCAGCTGCAAAATGAATACAGGGGGCTGGATGGAAACTGGTAAAAATGGTCTGAGAAAATGTGTTTTACTTACAATATTTTTAGCCAGTTTTAGCCAGTTTCCTGTCCTCTTCTCATGTAAGGAGCTGCATTCACACCCATGTGAACCCAGGTCCTATGAGATCTCACCAGCTATGGCATGTCCAGGCTGCAGCTGGGGTTGTGAATGGCAGCTGGTGTGGACATACCTGTGCTATCAGCACGGGGAGAGTGGAGGATGGACCTGGAAGTCAGTCAGTGTCTAGGAAAGGGAAGGTCTGGGGCCATCTCAACTCATCGTTCCTTAAAGGGTCTGATCCTTCATCTCCAAAAACCATACATTTAAAAATGAAAAAAAGTACAGAGAATGATTAAAACAAAGCAGCAGTCTAGTAGCACTTTGAAGACTAAGAAATAATTTATTAGGTGATGAGCTTTCGTGGCGCAGACCCATTTCCTCAGACCATAGACATGCCAGAACAGACTCAATATTTAAAGCACAGAGAACCAAAAATTGTTATCAAGGTTGATAGATCAGAAAAATAGTAATCAAGGTGGGCAAATCAGAAGAGCGGAGGGGCGGTACGATGGGTGGAAGTCAAGAGTCAGATAAAGCAAAGTATGTAAAAGAGTCCTTATAATGGGCCAGGTAATTGCCATCCCAGTTCAAACTACGTGTTAATGTGTTGAATTTGAATATAAAAGGGAGTTCGGCACTCTCTCTTTGTAGGCAATTGTTAAAGTTCCTTTTCAGTAAAACACAGACTTTCAGGTCATTAACAGTAGGGCTGACAGCCGTAGCAGGCCTGGAGGCAAGATGGGAGAAGGGCCAGCTCCCTGCCCCAGAAGGGGCAGGGCCGTGGAAAGAAGAGGCTGAGCCATAGAAGGAAGAGGCAGGGTGTAGGCCAGGCATGTCCAACCTGTGGCCCGCAGGCCGCATGCAGCCCTGGACAGCTAGTAATGCGGCCCCACAAGATCGTAAACTTTTAACACTATTATGTGATTTATATACATTAACTATATTATATATTTTATATGTGGCCCAAGACAATTGCTCTTCACTCAACGCAGCCCAGGCAAGCCAAAAGGTTGGACACCCATGGTGTAGGCAGTCAGCCCTGCCCCCCCGTGCTCTCTCAGAGCCACACCTGGAGTGGTGGCACACCACAGCTGTGGAGTTTCAAAGGAACCTGGGGCAACTTCCCCCTTTTCCCCCTCCGTTGGTGGACCTGCCCAGGCAGCTTGGCATCAGTCCTGCCTATCCTGCTTGATGGCCCGTTAAGGAACATCAGCTGTACAAGGAATCCACTGAAAGGATCCAGGGCTACAGCTGAACACCAGGGCTGCTGGGGTCTGGACCACAGGACACGTGCTCTGCATGCCAGAAGACTGCAAAAGGGCAGCTGCATCTTCTCCTGCTTGTCTTCAGTCCTATGTCCTGCCTCCAGGGTAACCTTCCTACCAAAACAACAAGTAGTCCTGTGGCATCTTACAAACTAACAGATATTTTGAGCTTATGCTCCAAAATATCTGTTAGTCTATAAGGTGCCGCAGGACTTCTTGTTGTCTTTGAATATACAGACTAACACGGCTACCCCTCTGACGCTTCCTACAAAAAATGCTCTGAACAAAGGACTGAGTGACCCATCCATGCTGTGGACCAGTCCTAGCAGGACTTTCAAGCCAGCAAACTCACCAACACTGCCAAGCCACCCATACATGGACTTTGAATCTATGTGTGTATTTGGTGGCTTTTCCATTTAACAGGTCTCTTCTTGTGCTTTCTATTTTCTTTCACTGTAGATGCTACAAGATTGGCTGGCAGAGTACTGCCCTGGTAAAAAGGCTGGCCCATTGTGAGGAGCTGTATGCAAACTAACAATCTTGTCCTGCGTCAGGCCATGCCTATCAATGAGGAAATGAGTGCTGAGAAGTCGTAACCATCTACTGCTATGGTAACCTTATAATTGACAGTTCTGGGGTGTTCTACAGCCTGAAAGTCATAAACTTAATGAAAGTATGTTTTTATTGCTCTTCAGCTTCATCTCTGATTAAATCAAATTTGCATAATGGAAAGTTATTACATATCCATGTTTCTAATTTCTTTCTGTTCTTTTTTTCTTTTTGCCCAACAATTTCAAGGCTTTGTTTAGAGTGAAAGCTGCGGAAGGTCATCAAATGCATGTCTTTACTGAAAAATGGTTTTAATAATTTGAGCCCAAGGTGCCCGGGAAGTGAAATGGTTACATTGCAGCTCTTTGATATGCATCTCTCTCCTCCCACTAATGGGAGAGCTTTGGTGTTTAGAAGTTATTGAGCGAGTGTTGCAGGAGACTGGAGGTGCCACAAGTGCTGTGGAAGGTAATTTATCAGCGAGGGATGAAGCACTCTGCTCCACCTCACTCTTGCCCTCCTGCCACCTTTGCAGAGAGTTCTAAGCAGCGTGCATGGTTCTATTTTCTATAATTCTTCGTCCCCTCGCCCCCCGAAAATGCACATCCCCATGAAAGGGTAAGTGCTAACTTATTCCCTGGCAGGATACTGCAGTGAGTGGTTTTAACAGCAGATTCAGCTAAAGACCAAGTCCGAGTGTGGTTCCTTCCCAGCATCTCCTTTAGTGCATTGAGGCAAATTGTTCTCTCGGCAACAGAAACAACAGCACCATTTCCTGGCAGCAGAAGGCTGGATTTGTTGGGTAGCACTTGAGCACATTTTGTTTAATAATAGTTTAATAACGAAGCCTGCTAGTTTGTGGGCGTTACATGGCTCCCCTGCGGTGTTCGCTACACAGAGGCTATGGATCTTCTGGAGCTGGTAGCTTTAGAGGCTGGATCTTTAGTCTGAGCTACAGCAACCAGTGAGTTTAACTCGGAAGGACCCCCGGTTCAGTCTCTACTCTAGGGCAACGCAGTGGCTGTCATCAGATACGACCATTCCTGTATTTTAACATCTCTTCATTTCTCACGGACGACATGGTGCCTTCTCAGACCAGGTCTTCATGGGAGCTTATCACAAGCTCACACGTGCATGGTCTCTCATCACAGAGGAGTCTGAAAATGTACTACAAGAGCTATCAGCATCGCCCCTCACGCCCCAAGGACACCCCGCACTGTGTGGGGAGGAAGCAGTTGCTGGGAACAGCTCCTGGTAATGGCACATCGTGTTGTTGGAGAGGATGTGACCCAGCACCCCACCACCACGGGCACTCCAAACACAAGGGGAAGAAGGGTTCTTTCAAAGACGTGGTTTGTTTGCGAAAGAGCTGTGGATACACTGCAGTGCTCCTTTCAAAAGAATAGGGAAATGAGGTACAGATATGTAAATCTGCACCTCATTTGCATTTTTTGATTTCCCTCATTTGCATGCCTCTTTCAGAAGAGGAATTTGCAAGTGTAGACACAGGCTCTGTGTGTACAACACTGAGCACAGCTGGGCCCCGGGTGCTGTCATCAGCCATGTGATAATGACTGGCCCAGCACTTGAACTCCTGAGAGAGGCATCACGGGACGTTCTCACAAGAGGCCAGGTTGTAGTCCTGACCTCACGCGACAGGCAGCATCTCTCACCGCCCTGCAGTCCCTGGTTCTGAACACGTTCCCCAGGAAGAGCTGAGCTCATGGCTGCCACTCCACTTCCTGGGGCAAACTCAGCTTCTGGCAGCTGTCTCACACTGGGCTCCTTAGCTAGCCTGAGCTGAGGCCTGACCGTCTGAAGCAACAGGAGAGCAGGCTGTGGAGCAGCTCCATGAGGAGGAAGCTGTCTCACTGGAGGGCTGACATACCTAGCAGGCTATTCCCATAGTACCCGAGCACCACATCTACCTGTGAGGAGGGGAGCACCTCATTAGGGGAACTGAGGCACAGTCAGGGATTAAGCCATCTGTCTGTATCCTGCGCTCTGGCCTCTCACCCTCCCTCCCCTCTCTCACTGCGAGAGGGGAGAGGGACAGCAAGTTCAGCTGGCTTTCACAGTGCAGGAGCCCCTGGGAAATGCTGGCTGGCCTGACTGACACCTGCCCACTCAAGGGTTGACTCACTTCCAGCTAAAATGTTCATGTGGAGAAAGGGATTGATCCAATAGCCCTAGTCACACATCATTCACAAATACATCCCACACCAGCCGAGAGCGCTGCAGCTGGAGAGCGGAAGATGCAACAAACGTTCCAGGGGATATAGACAATATTGGTGTTTAGAGGCTGGGACAATTGATGGTCCTATCATCAAGCAGCTGCGCATGACCTCTGGCTAGGTCCCTTTCCTGGAGACAGAGAGAGATTCTGCCCTAATAGTGTTGAGTACATACAGTGACTGCTAAACAGTCTGAGCTCTGCCTGTAGGGAATGGTGACAAGCAACAAACAATGGAAACCATTGGTACGCGGGAACAGTGCACAGCCGAGCGAGACGTGGTTCTCATCTGTACAATGCTGAATATCTAGCGAGCCCTAGGAATGTCTTTCCAAATGCTCAGTGCTGTCACAGCAGCCTGCTCTGGGGGATGGGGCTGGAATCCATAATGCAGCTTGTGGCCCAAACCTAGAAAGGGCTAAACACTGCAAGATAAATGACTCAAATTCAACAGCAGCAGTTCATTGCCCACTGGGGAGCCATGTGCTACTCCCCAGGCACCTCTCGCACACTGGGGACCACAACCCAGCACTCACCTGCTGCCCCCTGCCCCCCGAGCATTCTGTCCCCGCTCCTCCCCCTCTCTCCCTGGGCTGGAAGGCTGTGAACAGCTGATTTGCAGTGTTTCAGCTCAGGGAGGAAGGAAGAGCAGTGGGGACAGACAGCAAAAAGTGTTGGGAGCAAGGGGTGGGGGGGTGTAGGAAGTGCAGGACTCCAGCAGCCAGGTGGGCAAGAGGTGCACAGGGGTGGGGAGAAGGGGGCAGCCAAAGGGGCCCACAGGCCACACGTGGAGCCCCAGTGGGCCGTTTGGGGCCAGAGACTGCCCACCGCTGCTCTTGGGGTGTGCTGGTAGCTAATGTGTGTGCTTTTGTATGTTTTCCATGTAGTTTGTTATGGGTTACCAATGTAATCAAATGGTTCCTGTGTATCTTGTATTCATTTCTCTTTGAAGTGTATAACAAATCATCTAAATGAGACACAAGTGTCTTACTCTAATCTGCGAACTAATTACAGGTGATGCTTGGGTAAGAAGTCTATTTGGGAGCCTCCGTGCTTGCCTATTTTTCATCCGGGCCTACATGGTCAAGAAACTGCTGGAAAAATGTGTAAACATCCTTGGGACCTGATCTTTTTTATCTCAGATTTGCTTAAGTTTCCTCGGAGAAATTTGAGTTGCAAGATTTGAGATCTCTAAGCCTGCTTGGATTTACCCTGAAATATGGGCAATGGACTGTACTCTAACCTATGGACTAATTCTGTGATTTGCTGCTGCAAAGCTTGGCATCTCTAGCACAAATCTGATCTCAGACCTGTGTTCATGTCTGTGAGGATATTGATCTTTAACCAGTACTCTCAATCCCTTTCCTTTTTCTCCCAATTAAGTTTAGCTTCATTAATAAGAATTGGATGTGTGTGTGTATTCAGGGTACAGTCTGAAACATTCATTGACCTGGAAGGTAATGTGTCTGATTGTTTGCGACTGGTAAAACTTTGTTTGACTGGGTGTGTGGATGGAAGCCTGAGGCTGGGTTGTTTTAAGGGAACTCTGCTGTTGGCTTCTGGTGACCACTAGGTATCATTGAAGCTGTTTGGTGCTGGCTTGGGGAATCCAAATATTGGAATATCCACCAGCTTTGGCGCTTACCTGTCCCCACTCTTTGCAATGTGTCCCTAACTGAGTAAACCAGTTGGATCCCCTGGGCTCCTGCTTGCTGTGGTGGGGTTGGCAGGGTACACATTACCTCATGTTAACTGGGTTTTTGGATCAGAACCCCATGTGTGTCTAAAATTAATTTGCATATTATAGAGTTTAAGTGTTAAAAATCAGAACAACAATAATCTATGAAAGTCTTGATAGTAAACACCTTGAAGAATTGTGTTTACAAAAGGGCTGTCCCTTAAGAAAAAGGTTCCAAAGCAAGAACTGAGCCATCCGTTAATAGCCAGTGAGCAGGAAGCAGACCCAGAGAAAAGGTTGACAGTGAGAGATCAGCAGCAACTTGAATATGAACAAAAGATGATAGGTCTTCAGTGACAGGAAAAGCAAAATGTAGCTGATCTGGAAACAGTCACACACCTAATCCATATGGAACAGCCACTAGCTGCTGAGGCAAAGGTTCACCACATTCAACAAGAATCTGCCGGACTTCAGCTCCTCAGGTTAGAAGAGCAGAAAAAGTCACTTCCCCCCTGGGAATCCATCCATCCATGACCACAAACACTGGGATAGAATTCGCTCATTTACAATGATACTGAAGATGTTGAGGAATTTCTGTTTACCTTTAAGCATCTACATGAAATTACCATACTCCAGGGGAACAGCTCAGGCCTGTCCTGCTGGCCACAAAGACTGGGAAAGTCAGGGGAGTTTTAAATGAAATGGTCATGGATCAAGCCCTGAGCTATGTAAAATACCAAGATACGGTGTTAAAATGTGTCAGGGGCACCTCTGAAACTTGCAGATTTAAGTCTAAAATGTCTAATGTGCTCATGAACTGTTAGGTTTTGTCAGGAAATGGTTGGCTAGTGAGAAATCTTCGGGAAATTTTGAACAATTAAGGCAATTGATTACATTTGAACAGATGTTAAATTCGGTACCAGATGAGGTCCGAGCTGCTCTGCATGATTTAGAGCCCAGTTCTGTTCTGCATGCTGCTTCAGAATTGAAGCCTTGAAAGAAATAAGCCTGAGGGTACGACTAATCACTGTTCACCCAATCTGAAAGAAGAGAAGGGTTTAGGCGTGGGACCAGCCCTACTCGTGTTAGAAAAGCTCCTGGGATCCCAGAACAGAAAAAGTCGTACTCTAAGGGAAGACAAGTGTCATTTGGGTTGTATACCTGGACAGATCAAGCCAGAGTGTCCCAATCTAAAGAGTAAACCACCAAACCCAGTAAAGGCTGATCTAGTCATTTCAAACACACAGGAAAACCAAACAGAGCCCAACACTGCTGCTTTGTGTGCAAAAGCCGTCTCTGAAGATCTTGACCTTAAATCTCATATGAAAGCCAAATATGGAAACAATCATACAGAACTTATTAGCAGTGAAGAAGTTAGTGGAATAAGGTGTGTGGCATGTATGGACTTGGCAGCAGAAACTATTCTGTCTAAAACAAGTCTTGTCAGGGGTGGGGAGCTTATTTGCCAGGGGAAATTGTAATTGTTGGAGTCTATCTGAAAATTTTCTCAGAGTGCCTTTGGCTAAAATTCATCTTAATGGAAGAGAATTGATGGCTCCATGATTGTGGGAGCAAGAAGTGAAATTCTTCAGATCCTTTTAATAGGGAATGATTTCAAAGCTCTGTGCAGTCAAGCTGATATCACAAATCAGTCAGAGGAAGAGAATAATCCTTGCCTGTGTCTGTGGAGGGCATGGACTCGCCGACAGAGGGTTTCCCAGACATTTGTCTGAAGAAATACCTGCTTGTGCAGCACACCAGTCTTTGTGTGAAAGAGGTTTCTGAATGTTGGTTCGATATTTCTGAAATGAACCTGGAATTAGATAAAGCACAGGGGGAACTCACTGGTCAGGGAAATGATACCTCTAATAATTGTGTATCAGTTGAAAATAGCAGAGTACCTACTAAAGGAGAATGTTTCTCCAGGTCTTGGTCTGTAAAGCAGACAGGAGAGGCCTGTCAGTGTACGACAGCCAAAAAGGTATCTGTTGTCAGTGTTCATTCTGGACACAACTGAGGACCAGGAAGGGAAATGACTGTCAGGATGACATTTTCACCAGGTTGCACCCAGTTAGCTTCATCACAAACCAGAGCCAGCAGATCCCAGAACTTCTGCTTTGACTATTGCTAGAACGGTGCTGGGTAAAGATGTGCCAACCTTGTCTGATGATAAACAGGACACAGGAAGAGCATAAAGGTGATTGGACTCATTTGCCCACTAAGTGTGGAAACTTGTGACCAGGAGGAAATAGTTCATAAGCTTGTGAGTGTTGAATGTAGCAGCTCCCCTGAAACATCAATAGGATGTCTGCGGGGGTGGGGCACCCAAGGCTCCATGCTTCGGGGTGGGGGGTGGTTCTGCAGAAGCTACACCAGCTATCCTGTGGACAGAACAGTGCCCCTATTGCAAATTTACACCTTATTTACAGTCTAAATTGGTCTAGCTTCAACTCCCAGCCATTGGATCACAATATACTTCTTTCTGCCGGACTGCAGAGCCCAGTCGTATTTTCTGCCCAGGCAGGCCTTCATGTCAACCCTTTGCTTTCTCTTTGTTGAGCTCCTGGAGTTTGTCACTGTCAGGTGGGTTTCCAACCCTCTGATCAATTTCCTGGCTCTTCTCTGACCCCTGCCCTATTTTTCGTTGTCCTCCTTCAATTGTGGTCACCAGACCCAGACACAGTGGCCCTGCAGTGGTCGCACCAGTGCCAAACACCTCTCTGCTTCTATGTGAGTTACAACCCCACCCTCTACCCCTGCCCCAGAACATATGAGCCCTTTTGGTCAAGCATTATATTGGGAACTCACGTTCAGCTGTTTATCCACCACACCCCCAAAATATTCTTCAGCCACTGCTTCCTGGACTACAGCCGTCCCACCTCCCCCATCTCTGCAAGTGTGCCTGACACTCTGTTCCCAGGTGTGCACATTTACCTGTGCTAAAATGCACACTGTTTGCTTGCACTCCACTTACCAAGAGAGCCAGATGGTGCTACATCAGGGACCTGTTCTCTCCAGTAGCTGACGCTCCTCCAGTTTTGTATTGGTTGCAGACATTAACAGTGAGGATTTTATATTTCCTTCCTGCTCATTGGGAAGTGTTAAATAGAAAGCATGGGGCCAAGAACTGATCCCTGCCAGACCCCAGTAGAAATATATCCACTTGGGTAGACTCCTTCTTTACAGTTATGTGGGGAGACCTGTCAACCAGTTTTGAATCTATTTAATGTGTTCAGTACCAAGTCAAGTGCCCTATACAAATCTGGTCATTACATCAACATTACTACCTTTACCACTCCAACTTTTAATACCATGAAAAGAATCCAAGTTAGTTTGATAAGGTCTATTCCCAGATACCCACATTGACTTGCATTAATACCAATACCCTCATTTAATTCTTTATGAACAGAGTCCCATAATTGCTGAAGCATTATTTTGCCCAGGATCTAAGTCAGGCCTATAACTAGTCATTTTATCCCATTTAACCTTTTTAAACGTTTGCATTTTATCTCAACTTTCTCCCTGACTTCTGGCATGGAATTCGGGAGATTATTTCGGAAAAGGCATGGTAGCAGTATATCATCTGTGTCTGTACAGCACATAACACAGTGAAGCCCTTCTCTATGGCTGAGTTTCTGCCCAGGTGGTACCATCATACATTTCACAATAGTATTAACAGGGAATTGTAAGTACATTGTTAACTTGCCAGGATGTTGGCACTTCTACTGGGAAAGCAAGACCTTTTGTTTTATGCATTTCCATCACCCTGGCTCGATGTCACTTCAATCACTTTGGTGATAAAGCTCTGACTGTATGCACTGTCACTTTAGCTCAGACCTGTGACATCATAAGGGACCTCATTCTGAGTGGTCCTAGGCAAGCTGTGCAAGTGCTGTTCCCTTGGGGTCAGCACACCTGGGCATTTCTGTGTGTCCGGTAATGGGGCAAAGGGCTGGCAGAGCCCGGGGTGGGGGCTGCTAGCAGGCTGGATCTGTCAGGGAGCTCACACCCAGCTAAGTATAAGCAAGTCTGCCCTGCACTGAGGCAGGGGGTACAAATGTGAAGCCTTCTCAGCCACCCCCCTCTGGCTTTGCACTGCTCCCCTTAGAGCTGCAGCCCTGTGGCAGCATGTTGGCCACAGAAGAATGAGGCCTGGGCTGCTGTTGCTACCCATAGGGACGTTACATGACTCAGATGATGCTGTGGGTGCCCCAAGACCCTGCTAGCACTAGCCAGGTGAGAAGTGATGTATCTGAAATGGGAGCTAGAGGGAAGGTGACATTTCCCCATTGTTTGGGTATAGCTAATAGGCTGAGAGAACTCCCATTAATACCCCAGAACCCTACCAGCAACGGCCTCTCCCCAACTGGCCCTTGCCTAATCTCCCTGTGCTCCCAGATCCCTGTTTCTGGCAGACGAGCTCTTTAAAAAAATAAAACAATAACAAAAAGTGCTCAAGATTGCAGTGCAAATTGCAGGGAGCAGAAACCCTGATGCTTCCAAAATTATGCAGCTCAAGGCAGAGGGGCGAGAACGGCAGCGAGGGAGAATCTCCGAGTCAGATGATTATGTTGCTTTGTACACAGACTTTGTCTTGCTGGCAAGTTCCAAATGAGCAGCTCAGAGATAATGGAACGTGGCAGCTGCTTTTGAGATGCAGAGTGGATTGCAAATGTCAGCTACAGAAATTAGTGTGTTTAACAACTCTTCCCTGCTCCTTGCAACATTATTATTTTGGGGCAGGGTTCTGGTCTATGTGATCCAGGAGGGCAGAGCCACTGGTTGCACTGGCGCCTTCTGACCCTGGAGTCTATGCAAATCTCTCCAGCGTGCAGGCTTGCAAGGGGCAAACCTCAAAAGGTTGGAGGGGCAAGTCAGCCCAGCCCTGAAGTTCTCACTGGGGACAGCGTAGCAGTGGGTGTGGGAGCCTGGGGGTCTAGTTCCCGCCCATCACGAAGTGAGCGCATGTCTTTGGACAACCTGCCCTGGGATCTGAGCAGCCCTGGCTCCCTTGAGGTGGCTGGGAGCTGTGGGACTCAGACTCCTAACACCCCGTGCCCATCTGTGCTGGTCTTTGCAAGGGGACAGCTGGGTAGGGATGGAATTTATGGTCGTGAGAAATAATCCAGTTTTGGCCCTGGTTTCTGTGGGCGTAGGTACAGGGCAACGGCACTGATTGCTGGCCCTGGGTTACACCAGCGCTGGTGATTCTAGCAGCTCTCTCCCTCCTGCGGGTTACAAAGGCACAGAGAGCATGGCAGCTGCTGGCACCCCGGAACGGCACGGCCCACGTGCTGGTGGCCTGTTGAAGGAGATGGCGCCTGGTGAAGTTATCACCAGCTGGTGGGCAGAAGGGTCTTACCACAGAGGAAGAAACAAGACTGTGTTACCGAGTGCCAGCACTGAGCTGTCTGTTGTCCTGCCCATGGGAAGGTTCAGGGGGGACTGCCCCAGTCCTTGTTCTTGGGGTGGACCCCGCAGCGGTTGCCTCACCCATCCTAAGGATTGGCCTCAGGGTGGCCCAGAGATTACCTGGTGGGAGGGGCCTGGAGCAAATGCCTCTGTCCAGCATGCTCTGGGTGTGGGGCGTTTTTCACCCCCCACATCTGAGTTTATCAAAAATTGAAGCTGTAAAAAAAGCGTGCAAAAATGTGACTGCTTAGAATTAGTGACATGTATCTATGGTGTGAGAGACGTTATCACCTCTTCCTCTGCCACCGCCACAGCCTCTACCCAGACCTCGGCCAGGGCCTCTTCCTGCAGCTGCTCCCTTTTCTCAGATTCGACTTTTGGTTCAACATCCACGAGCAAGGTATCGAGAGGCAAACTGTCTGGCAGAATGAAGTAACGAATATTCTTCCAACTGTGCAGGCTCGCTCTTCTTCAGTGTCATTTTCACAGCTCAAAGATGCATGTTCATACTGACACCCGCTCCTGTGATCCATTCTTCAGTTCAACGGTCACAGTTTCAATTTCATTAGGAACCACACCAGCTTCATGGCGGTGGAGCAGGCGTTTCAGGCCGGCTGGGCCCCGAGTGGCCACCCCAGCAGCGGGGAGAAGGAAAAAATTGTGCTCAGGGCAGAGGCCTCATACCAGGATGCTCCAGCACTCGTTGGATGAAACAGAACTAGGCCGGGTGTCTTGCTCGTGCATTTAAGGTTTGGAATCCTGCGTGGGCTGTTTCTTGCATTCAGGCCGTGTTACTTATATTAGTGAGAAACCGTTTTCTTCCCTCAGACTCCACTTGCGGGAGGGGAGGAACAGCCTCGCAGAGGGGCTGAGAGGGAAGCGTGTGACATTCCAGGTTACTGGGTGGGCCCTGGAACTGGTTCTGTGTTATATTGTTGACAAGGAAGCCCAAGGGAGAAGACCCAGCCCTTCTTGCTTTCCATTCCAACTGGCAGAAGAGTCGCACAAATGAGTCAAGTTAGCAGCCACTTGCCACCTGCTCCGACTGCCTGGTGCTGGAAGGAATAAACCCATGCCCTGCCCAGGAAGGGCCTGGTTTAAGCATGTGTCTTACCCTCAGCAGTGGAGGGGTGCTACTCCTACAGTGGTGGTTGAGGGCATCTCAGGGGGGCCTGGCCATTTGAGGAGATTTGGGGCACCCGCGATAAGTACTTCCAGGTTTGTGCTGGTGCGATGCAATGATCTCAGAGGTGCGTGTGCTGAGCAGGCCATGAAAGCTTCTCGGAGACAGCACTTATAGCAGGTGCCTGCCATCCTGCTAGGTCTGGCTGGACTCCCAGTGACACCCAAACTGTGCTGTGTGGGAGACGCATGGGAATGTCTGCATGTGGTGCTAGAGAGAGGTGCTGAGTGTGGCTGAACACTGTGTACAGCTGCAGGAGGAGAACAGCCTCACGGGAAACATGGTCACCGCTGGGAGTGGGGGCAGATGAGCCCCACAGCCCTGGAGGCGGCTGGCTGCAACCTCAGGCCTTTCTCCCACCAGGAGAATGGAAGCACCGAGCTCTTGACTGTGAAGTCAAAGCACAGACATAGGGAGGTCTGAGCTGATACCACTGACCCAGAGTGTGTAGCCCTAAGGGACACTTTTGCCTTCACAAGTTACAGCCTTCTAAAGCCACTGCACTGAGTATATCACTCACACACTTTTCTGCATGCTCACCAGGAGTGCCTGCCTAGATGCAGCGTGCACTACACCATGGGTAGATGTCCCGGGGTTCATCTCACCCCTGTCCAGAGCACTGTCTGTTGGGAGGTGTTGGTAACATCTGGTGGGACAGACCTGAGCAGTGCAGCAGAGACTAGCATTGCAGGCTCAGGTTCCCACCATGCAGGTTTCTCCACCCCATACTGCTATCTCCAGCCTCTCATTTTCATGCCTGTTTTGAAAAGCCCATGAACTGTCAGAAGGGCTGCAGGCAACAGGATGGTCTTTTGGAGGGCACATTGCTTTGGGACATAGAGAGAGCCAAGGACAGGTCGTTGGCGAGATGTTCACAGAGCAGCTGCAGGTGTCAGAGCCCCAGCCTCTGACCCCAGGACCTGAGCATGGGCTGGTGGGATCACCAAGTAAGGCTTAGGATAGCGACTAGTGGCTGTAGAGCTTTCAGAAACTCAAGCCACATTCTTGGACCTGTCTGATGAGCTCAACCCAGCTCCTCCATGAGGAGACTCCAGAATGAGGGTTGCACTGACAGTAGAGAAGTCATTAGTGGTTGTCTGGTGGAAACGTACAGTGCTGAATTGCTACCAGTCATGATTGCTTTGGAGCTGGAAAATCCACATGGTAGATGCTGCTATGCACATCGACAGGATCATTAATCATCTCCTGCTGTGGAGGACCAGGATTGTAAGCAATGTGCAGGGAGGGCATAATGGATGTACCTGCAGCAATAGGGTTCCCAAACTGCCAGGAAACAATAGGCAGTGTCCATACCCCTGTTTTGTCTCCGGACTGCCTTGCCAGAGAGCACTTCCACAGACAGAGCTGTTTTTCTATGGTTAGGCATGGGCGAGTGGACCATGGGCTTTTTGGCTGCTCAGGGAAGGTGCATGGCACATGGATCTTTAAGAACAGAGGGGAGGTGGAGTGGCTGTCACCCACATTTGAACAAGTGGGCAGAAAAGCTGGCAGAACTCAGCACGGAGCTAGATGGCTCAGAGTGGCTTTGAAGGAGCCCTTTAACTGAGAGCCACAGGGATGCACTGTTTGTTATTCCAGTGTAAGGGGCTACAGAGAAGTAAAAACAATGCCGGTGACACTCCAGGTTGCATTCATGAAGTCCAAACACCAACTCATACCTCTAACACTCACTTTGGTCTATACTAAGCCACCCAGAGACTGACCTGGGGCTTCAGCATGAGTTGGCACCTGACCCGCCAGCCTCACAGCCGTTATCCCCATCTGATGGGCACAGAAGGTGACGCAGACTGGCCTACCGTGTCAGTGGCAGAACTGGAAGGAAACCCCAGCTCTTCCTGCTCACAGGCTGGAGGCCTAACCACTGCACTACACCAGCTTCCCTTTAAATGCTCTACATCTAAATTCCCTGGGCCTTTCCCAGCTCCTGGATGACGGCCGTCCAACTGTGTCCCAACTCACCAAAGAGCCCAGGATCTAGTGGCATGTGACCCACTCTGGGTCTGCCAACCCCCTTGGCGTCAGTGTCCAGGGGCTGCCTCAGGTGAAGCACAATTTACAATTCCAGCCTATCGGTGAGACGAGCCAGGATCCCCTAGCGAGTTCCAGTCTTCTGGCCCCTCACAGCTAGGAAAACTTTGTGGCAGCCCTTCCTGGAGCATCCACAGTCTGAGACCTTGGGACCAGGTCGCCTTTAGGGGTCTTACACTGGGCCCTCAGAAACCGAAGGACCCAGAGTTGGGAGTCATCTGTGAAAATAGGCGCTGCCTCCCTTGGAGCCTCAGTTTCCCCATTTGGACAATGCTGATGAGCCGCCTTTGTGAGACGCCAGGAGACCTGTGGCTGGAAAGGCAGCACTGTAACTATACCAGAGGTGACTGAACAGTCATAGGTCTCTCTGAGGAGCAGACAGCAAGGCCATGTGCAAAGGGGCTGCATCTCACACCTACTGACTGAGTCACTAGCCCCGCCCGTCAGAGCAGCTTACACACCCTGCCTTGCCTCCCGCCCACGGCCACCCATCTCAGCCGTGTGCCACTTCTCCCAGGCCTGGCAGTCAGGCAGCCGCGCGCAGAACACAGAGCGGAGGTGGCGGCCTGGGCTGGGCCCAGCAGAGGCAGGCATGTGCGCACCACAGGTGGTGTCTGACCTCTAAGAAGGGAGCGGTTGTGGGGCTCCTCACAGGGCAAGGGGCTGGCACTCACCCTGCCGCAGGGAGCAGCACCCCCAGGCCGGCCAGGCTCTTCCGGAGCGCGGCTGCTTCGGGCTGCGGGATGCTAGCCCTCTGCAGTCTGCATGTGCCCTCTAGTGGCCAGCCCAGCAATGGTTTTCTCCCGAAAACGGGCCAAGCTGAGGCACTGGGTCCTCCCCTGAACCAGGGGTGGAGATCAGAGGCTGCTGCTATCTGCAGGTTTTCTGTCAAGCTGGTTGGAAAGGCCTGTCCTGCTCGGCAGCCCTGGGGCTGGGCTGGGCGCCTCCTGGAAGTCCCACTCTCCTCCCTCACTGGGCAGGCTGAAACTGTCCCTTGAAAATTGCCTCTCCCCAAGGTCATGGCATTCTGCTGTCCTGCAAAGGAAGCTGTCTTCTCAGCCCGCCTCCAGGGTAAATGCATGCAGCCACGCAGGACAGACCTGAGCACAGCCCCTAACGACAGCCCAACCAGGGCGCGAGAAGGCACAGGCCAGAAGCAAAGCCTGACTCCAGACCCACCAACACTTTATGTCAGAACGCAGACTCCCGACTGCCCCAGGTCACAGCTCCATCTGGATCAGAACTTTTCCTCCCAGCTGACCCCTTGCCATGCTCCCGGCTGCTCTGGGGGGACCCTGCACACCAGTCTGACTTGGCTTTTAAGTGTGAAGGGATCAGCATCCCCAACTTTCACGGGCTCCAGCCTCTTTGTGGCACAGTCCCACCATATGAACCCTCCATGTGGCCCTGGGAAGACCAGGTGCCAGAGGACTTGGGCCAGAGAGAGACCTAGTTAAGGGATTAGTTGTCTGAAGCCAGGGCCGTGTCCCACCTCATCCGTTACACACTTGCAGCATCTCCCGGGTGTATGGAACATGCTGGCCCTGCATTGCCACAGGGTGTGAGGACTCAGCTCTCTCTGGAGAGCTCCCTTCTCCTCTAGTCCAAATATATCCCAGGGACAGGTTGCCCCAGCCCCTGAGTGATGCGAAGCCTGGGCCTGAGCTCCCGCAGCACCGGGAGCCCTAGAAATCCCTGAGAAACTAGGGATCTTGGGTGTGCACGTTACCTGGGCTAGCTGCAGGCTTCCTGACATGTCAGCACTGGAGCCCTGGGCTACACTTTGCCACTGACCTCACCATAGTTGTGACTGGAGCAGGTAGAATTTCATCATCAAAGAAGTTCAATGGCCAGTTCTGCCCAGGAGCCTGCAAAGAATTTCTTAGCAAGTCTCCGTACCTGAGCAGCTCTGCAGGGCCAAACGGAAGGCCAGGTCCCTGGTGCTCTCCGAAGGCGTGAACCAGAGCTCATTGGCCTCAACAGCAAGACATCCTGAGAGCTGTGGAAGGGGCCCTGCTGCTCTGCAGTGCTGCAGTGAGACCCAGCAGCTGCAAGCCCAGCTGGACAGAAGCTCAGCAAAGTGGTCAGGCAGCGAACTTCGGAGCTGCCAAATGGTTTGGGGGCGCCCCATTGCACCTTGCTAATCCACACCTGAGAGTGGCTTGGGGAGTCTCTATTGATTGATTGATTTTAGGGTTCTATCCAGGCCAGCTGTTGGGTGGGCAGTTGTCCTGGGGCCCGGACATTCTGAAGTTCTAGCGGCCGGCACCACCACAATAGCAGCAGCCGTGGCAGCCAGCCCTGTCCCCTTTAGAATGCGCTCTGGAGCACCAGGCAGCACAATCCAGAGCCCTGCACCATGCACCCCGCTGGCTCTGAGGGCTGGTGGGGCAGAGATGCTGTGTTCTCCAGATTGCACTGAGGGCTGACTGCCCCAGCCCCATCCCTACCAAGAGATGCCCAGCCCCTTCTGGGAGTGTGGAGCCAGCCTCCGCCCCTGCCCCCGCCCCCGCCCCGCGCTGTCCAAGGACCTGACAATCCTTGTCAGCTGCCCTGGTTGTATCCTTCTGCCCATCAGCATCACATGGGGACATCTGCCACATCAAATCACTAGCAAGAGAGAAGCCCCAAGTGGACTTCCTGGCGTTTCTGGCTTTTCTCCCTCTGGGGGGTCAAAGCTGCCTTTGGGGGTTGTCTTTCCTTTATAATTTTATGGTACAAAGTAATTTGTTGGCCTGCCCTTTGTCGCACAAACCAGCCATGCTATTAGGTCTGTCAAGACATCAACTTCAGTTAATGCAGGAAACATTATTCCCCCAGCTCTGGTCCTCAATGTGACTGAGAAGACCAGGAAGAAACAGCTCCTGCACCAAGGCCAAGAGTGTTGCTCACACTTACTGAAAGGGCTGGCAAATAGGAGTCTCAGGAAATAAACTTTGAACCTGACTTCCCAAGTGCCAATGATTTCCTATATTCAAGCCATCTCCCATGCCTGGACCTGTCTGGTGAAACTGGTGCTGCAGGTACAGAACAAGACACTCCATTTAGGAACAAGTAAACCCACTGACTAGCGTAGATGTAACATTTGGGATGATACTATGCCCAAAGCCAGGCTGTCAATAGGTGACTCAAAGCCCAATTTTAAAAGGTTTCTGAACTACACGACACATGAATGTACCTGCACTTGGGTTTACAAGAGTACAGAGCTACATTACTAAGATAGATCTATTAATGAGATAAATGAATCTGGCATGATTAAAATACACTGTGGGATTTGAGCGAGGACAGAAGTAGGTACAGAGTGAGATTACAGAGACAAACAGGGAAGGCTAGAGTGAAATAGCTTAGATAACTGGAACAGGCTGAGTTGGAAGGACTACTAGCAAACAATGCATCCTGTTCCTTTTCATCCGGTTTACAATTTGTCAGTGAACTGGCAGTGAGCTGAACATATTTGATAGTGGTTCCGAAGTTATTTCAGCCTGCAGAGCGCTCCCTGTAAGTCTGTGGTGTTCCAGCCAGGTCACTGGGAGAACAATGTTGCCAGATCCCTAGGAAGGATAAAAGACCTACTACTGCTGCTAGGTAAGGGCGTTTGGCCTTTGGTACTGGCCTATGTTTCTTTCTGGACCTGAAGAACCTGGGTGCCATGAGATCTCTTTCTTTGCTTCTCAGGGTTTGAAGTAGCTCATGGACTGACACTCTGAAGGTGAAGCAGCACTCCTTCCTGAGCCTTTTCAGGGGCCTGCCATCATGGTTACTGGGCTGCTTGTGCCTCTGTCTCCTTCCGATCTCTCTGGAGGTTGCTTGCAGGTGTCAGGCCTCCTGCCTTTCCACTCCTGGCCTGCAATTTCAGAGGTCTCCTACTCTGAGGCTTGGCCCTGGGTCAGAGCACCTGTGCACCCCTGGGCTTTGCTAGCAGTTCCAGCTGTGGTCAGCACCTGCAGTTCCTCCAGAGGGTACAGAGACCAGATGGCCACCTTCCATCAGAGTATTGTTGTTTAAACAGTAGGAACAAAGCACTTAGAAACAAAGGGTTTTGAAACAATGCCTCCTATCATGCCTAGGGTCCTGCCCTCCTGTGGTGGTGGCCTAGGCAGAGCGAGCTTCTCCAGCTAGGCCAGTGAATGTCTGTTTCCCTCTGGTTGCTCCCGACAACTACTTGCTCTCTTGAGGGAAGGTCCCCTCTAGCCAGGCCAGAGTTCTGTTGTTGTTCTGAATTCCTGGGGTTTGACTCTTACAGTCAAATCCAGTTGACTGGAGAGGAGGACAAATTACCCAGGCTCATGGCTACAGTTTTGTTCCTTAACAGCTCTCAAGCAGCGGGACTGTGCTGGCTTTAACACTGTTCAATATGAGTGGCTGCCATAGGGTAAGTGTGAAGGAAAACTGTGTGGCGGAGTGTGTTGTGGGAGGAACCCTGTGCTGGGTGGAAGGAGACACAGGCCTGGACTCCTGGTTGGAAGCTCCACCAGCCTGGATCTGAAAGGCTATTGTTGGCTCCTGTGAAGAGAGCTGAGTCGGACAGCCAGATGGCGGCTGTGAGGGCAGCACGACAGGGATCTCCTCAGAGGAGGCTGTCCCCACAGGAGAAAGGAGGAGGAGGGTGACAGAACATTGTTTGGCTGGCAGAATAGCAGGGCACATAGCAGTGTAGTGTTTTCTCAAAGCAGGGGCGAGGGGAGGGGTTGGTTGGTGCAAGAGGTTGAAGAGGCCTGCAGGGCCCTCACAGCCGAGTTAAGACAAGCAGCCGAGAGTACCAGGCAATCACAGACGAGGCCCCGACAAGACAAGTGGAAGGGGACCAAGGCTAGTCTGGTGACCAGTGACACTGGTTTGAGGCCAGGTGTGTGGCAAAGAAGGGGCAGGTCATGGAAGATGGCTAGCTTGGCCAGTCTTTTCCTTCCCACTCGTGTTCCCAGAGCCTCCGCTATGGAGATAACTTGGGATAGTCCCAGAGCAAGCAGCCAGACAACAGCCAGCAGAGGTGCTGGAGAGCAGCTCCAAGCCCAAGCAGGCATCTAAGATTTGGAGGAGACGCCGGTGTCACCTAGTGCATGCAGCTGTGAGTCTGATGCTTCTGCCGCACACGCCAGAGGGATTGTTGTCACAGACCCCCACACTGCGCTTGCTAATGCCCAGCCCCTTGCAGCTTGTTCCTTGGAAGCCAGGTCAGCATTTCTGCCCAGAGGGTTGCTAACCTGGCAGGGCTCCTTTCCAGCTGCCCAGTCACACACAGCAAAGATGGGACATGAAAACTGAGGTGGTGGCTGCCCAGTAATGCTCTTGCTCTGCCTGGCTATTGTCTTTGCACTGACTGGCTAGGCTGCTGCATGTATAACTTGATATTGCTAGCTGGCTCATGCCGGGGGCCTGTCTGTGGCCCCTTTGTGTCTGCAAAGTTGCCCTTTCCGTTTTTGCACCCACACAGGAGCTTTGGGTGCAGACACCAGCAGGTGGCTGGAGTAGCACCCACAAGCTGAGGCATTAGGCAGCTAACTACCAGGGAGGAAAAGAGAGGTCCACCGACAGCTTTTGCAACTGTATCTCTAGGGCAAAGGTTGGCAATCTGCGGCTCTTTAAGGAGCCACTTGCGGCTCCAGGCAGTGCCACTGCTGACTCCACCTGCAGCTCTGGAGGCCACCACCACTTGAACAAAGCCTGCCATTAAAGTGGGCTTTAGTTTTGTTTGTTTAAGCAGCAGCAGCCTCCAGAGCCACAAGTGGAGTCAGCGGCAGCAGGGAGCCTTGGAAGAGGCAGCCGGCAGCCACTCGCACGCTGCACGTGGGGAAGAAGAGTGAGAGAAGGCTCGGCTGAGCCTGCCCTGCCAGAGCTGTGCTAGGGAAGAGGAGGAGGAGGAGGAGGAGGACAGGCAGCTGCTAACCGGCAGAGGGAGGGCAAGAGGGCTCTGCCTCCCAGTCACGTGGGAGCTGCTGTCCAATGCGAAGGGCTCCTCGTACCTCCCACCACGCTCAAACCAGCGCAACCGGGGCTGGGCTGCATGGCTTGCCATGGCTGTGTTGAGCCCAAGGTACACACCCAGCACAGTGACTCGCTCCCACCTTGGGGTGCTTCAGGGTGTCTGCCCCAACCTGGGCTCTCAGCTTCTCCCAGCCAAAATCCATCACTTCCTCTCAAACAGCCATTAAAATAAACACCCCGGTGGCAGGGAGGGGGCAGTGGGAGAGGAGGTCATCTCAGGCAGGTAAATCCTGGGGGGTGGGAGGTACATTGTGGCTCTTGAAGGGTTGATTTTGTAACCGAATTTGAAAAAATGGCTCTTCTCGCGATTTCGGTTGCAGAGCCCTGCCCTAGGACAAGCCCCTCCATTGGTGCAGGTTGGCTAGCTTCCTGTGACACTAACGACCTTGTGTTGGCTGACACCAGGCAAGGAGCTTGCCTCATTTGGTAGAGCTGCAACGAGAACAGTTTCATTTCCGGGTATATGTTTAAGTTTATAGTCTTGACATTCTGACAAGGCATGAATGTATTAAGTAATCTCTTCGGTCTCGGTGCCTCTATTGCAGGCTAATTACCTGAATGGGTAAATATATCCATGACTTATTAGAATGCCACACCATGGCTAGATGCTCAATATAGATCCGTTGACTTTGAGGGCATGATACCAATTTATACCTGTCCGTCTGATTTGCCATAAATATCAATTAACATAAAGAGCATGGAATAAAATAAGCAGATACAACTTCCTTTTGTCCCAAAACAGTAGGAATGAATGTGAACCAGCATCTTAGACCAAATACCTTCATTAAACACTTACATGTAGCAGTTAGGATTAAAACAAGTCTGCAAACAAAGGACCAAACACACCAATCTAATCTTGTAGGAGCACAAAGCTGCCACCATGGGACAAACACACAAGTAAAAGGGATCTCCTCATTAAAGATCTGATCAGTAAATAATAAAACAAGAAAAATGCACAACAACGGAGCCTACTGTGCAATGTAATTACATCGGCTTTGCACTGAGCACCCAAACAGGTGATGCAGCACCCAGGGCTGCATCCTCAGGAATGTCCAGGCTGGGGACGGGGAACACACACCAGGTGGCAGCCTCCGCTCCCACCAGCAGAGCAGCAACTCTGTGAAACCTGCTTTCCAGCTGACCCTTACCCGTTCCTGGGGCTCAGTGTCTTTAAGATCTGGCCTTTCCCATGAGCCCCTCAGCTAGACCACTCAGCCTCTCGGGTCCTGCATCATCTTCTTTTCTGGCTTTGGCAAAGGCAATCTACACACACACACACAGAGGCACGGGCATGGGCACGGGCACCCTCCCTTGCACCCATTCAAAGCTGCGGTGCATCAGCCCTCTCTTCACCTCCCTCCACTGTCTCCCACCCACAGGAGCCACCTGCTCTCACTTGCAAGGCCCTTCCTGCCCTGCCTCCAGCCTATCATTTCTCACTCAGACTCCATCTGTCAGAGCCCGCTTCCGACCGGCCCAGGAGCCGAGCCTCCATCACCCACCTTCTCTTCCAAACAAGCCCCTCTCTGCTTTCTCCCGGGTGCCCCTCATGCTGGGGAGAAGCTCCCTGCGAAGATCCACAAAACAACCTTATTATTCTCCTGCAAATCCCAAACTCTCCTTCGCTGTGAGGCCCACAAAAAATTGGCAGTGGGTCAGACACAGGAGCACTAAGACTTGGCTGCCCAGCACTGGTGCATTGTTTCCCAGGGCTCCCTGTCTGTCTGTCTGTCTCCATCCCATCTTACATATAGATCATAAGTTCGTTGCCTGGGGTCTGTACAGCAGCTGGCACAATGAAGTCCTGGGCCTCCAGAGAGGGGTGCAACTCCCAGACAATCACCATAATGCACCAATAAATAGCTGAAATCACATACAGCACCTGGCACAATGGGACCTTGGGTTAGGAGTGCATGGGGTGTGTAGGCACTACCATAATGCACCTAATAAATAGCCCTGAGAATGCAAAGCGCCTGGAACACAGAGGTCTTGATCTGTGCTGGGGCTCCTAGGAGCTATCACAACACTCCTAATAAGATTACCTCGGCCCAGCGGCTGTCATAGCCCTTGGCAATCACACCCTCCCGGGCAAAGGTGACTGGAAGCATCCTCTGGTCTCCCCTTCGGACCACACCCCTGTTCAGCATCCTGCAGCTGAGGGAGGCGACTGCAGAGAGCTGTGGAGGTGCTGAGAGGTGCCTGGATCCTGCTTCCACTGATGTCAGTGGCAAAGCTCCCTTGGCTCAGGTTTTGTGCGCGCACAGGTGTGAACTAGCAATGAGGTCTGTCTCCTGGCCCCGCTTCGGTCCCCAACCCCCACACTCAGCAGGGGCCTGCCCCGTCAGCACCCAGCAGAGCTCGAGGAATTCAGGAACACAAGTGCACAGTGCAGCTCTGTAGATGAACCTTCGCCTGGTGATGCTACCTGCTTCCTGGGCTGTGGTCACTGGCAGCACCTCTCTGAATACACTAGTGCACAGCCATTGGCCATACTTGTGCTCCAGACCGACACTGCGGGGAGAGGACTAGCACCCCAGCATGTGTCCAGTGACCCCCGCACTCGAGGGGCCAGGTGAGGGCGCATTATCTCTCAACACCTGGTGTCCTGGACACTCAGCTTTGTGCCAAAGACTGTGGCTGAGGCTGACATCTTCCCAAGTCATTAGTGATTCTAGTGCCCAGGTGCAAAGTCCTGGAAGGGGACAGATTCTGCAGGGCCCTTAATCGCTAGCCCCCACTGAAAGGTGTTTCTCTGAGCTGTGGCATTATTAAACTCACTGGTGGGCTGCAGAGTGCCTGGGGGCAGGGTTTGGACACAGCTTATTGCACAGCCCAGAAGTTCAAGTGATGGAGCCAGGAGTGGGGCAGGGCTGTGCAGGATCATGCCCGGTGTGTGTCAAAGTATGAACCAATTAAGCTTCTGTTTCCTTACACACATGCATGCCCCAATTCCAGGGGCTGCTGGAGGCTGCTTCAGCCCTCGTGCATACTGGAGCTGCCTCTTAGCTACTCTACCTTATGTTGGCTGGTAACAGCCTCCAAGGGACATTCTGCCATCTGAGATACACTGTAAGGCATGCCCTGCCTGCCTTGAGTCTCTGATCACTCCCAGATTGTCTGCTTTAAAGCAGGCAAATGGAGCTAGATGTCATAGATGTACACAAATCCATGGGTTTGAATTTAATGCACCCACAGGTACTGAGGGAATTGGAAGAGGTCATTGCTGAACCTTTGGCCATTATCCTTGAAGACTCTTGGAGATCGGGGGAGATACCAGATGACTGGAAAAAGGCAAACGTAGTGCCCATCTTTAAAAAAAGAAAGAAGGACAATCCAGGGAACTATAGACTCATCAGCCTTACCTCAATCCCTGGGAAAATAATGGAGGGAATCTTCAAGGAATCCATTCTGGAGCACTTGGAAAAGGGGAAAGTGATCAAAAGGAGCCAACATGGATTCACGAGGGGCAAGTCCTGCCTGACCAATCTGATTGGCTTCTATGACGAGGTAACAAGCTCTGTGGACATGGGGAAGTCAGTGGATGTGATATACCTTGACTTCAGCAAAGCTTTTGTTATGGTCTCCCACAACATTCTTGTCCATAAATTAAGGAAATATGGATTGGATCCTTGGACGATAAGATGGATAGAAAGCTGGCTTGATGATCAGGCCCAATGGGAAGTGGTCAATGGCTCAATATCTGGATGGCAGTCGGTTGCAAGTGGAGTGCCGCGAGGCTCAGTTCTTTGGCCGGTGTTATTCAACATCTTTATTAATGACCTGGATCGGGGACTGGATTACACCCTCAGCAATTTTGCAGATGACACAAAACTAGGGGGAGAGGTAGATACACTGGAAGGTAGAAAGAGAATCCAGAGTGACCTGGATAAATTGGAGGACTGGGTCAAAAGAAATCTGATGCTGTTCACCAAGGAGAAGTGTAGAGTCCTGCATCTGGGGCAGAAGAATCCCAAACATTGTTACAGGCTGGGGACCGACTGGCTTAGCAGCTGTATGATGGAAAGGGACCTAGGGGTTATGGTGGATGAAAGGCTGGATATGAGTAAACAGGGTAATGGCATACCAGGGTGCATTAGGAGGAGCATTTCGAGCAGATCTAGAGAAGTAGTTTTTCCCCTCTATTCAGCACTGGTGAGGCTGCATCTGGAATATTGTGTCCAGTTTTGGGCCCCCCAGTATAAAAAGGATGTGGATTTGCTGGAGCAGGTTCAGCAGAGGGCAACAAAAATGATTAAGGGGATGGAGCACAAGACCTATGAGAAGAGGCTGAGGGATTTGGGCTTGTTTAGTTTACGGAAGAGAAGATAGAGAGGTGATTTAACAGCAGCCTTCAACTTCCTGAAGGGGAGCTCTAAAGAGGAGGGTGAGAAACTGTTCTCAGTGGTGTCAGATGGCAAACAAGGAGTAATGGTCTGAAGTTGAAGAGGGAGAGGTGTAGGTTAGATATTAGGAAAAAGTACTTCACCAGGCGGGTGGTGAAGTATTGGAATGCGCTGACTAGAGAGGTGGTGGATTCTCCATCCCTTGAGGTTTTTAAGTCCCGGCTGGACAAGGTCCTGGCTGGGATGACTTGGTTGGGGTTGATCCTACTTGAAGCAGGGGGCTGGACTAGATGATCTCCTGAGGTCCCTCCAGCCCTGTGATTCTGTGAACTATCAGAGCAGCACCGCTCTGCTCTTCTGCACCTGGACTCTTTCCTGTCTGGCCACACTTCCCAGTTCCTCACCACTATGTTCCTTGCTTTGTTAGGTGACAGACAACAACCAGAGCCTAATGGGGCGGCAAGCTGCCTGGGACCTCAGTTCTGCACCGTGTCCTCTTCCCCTCTCGGCACTTGCCACCTCCCTCCCTTCTGGAAGCTGCTGCTGATTGTCCATGACGATTTCAGAATGTGGGCCCTTTGGGGCAGGGCTGGCATTTACAGTGGGTTCATACAGTGCCTAGCACAGCCAGGCCGCATCCAGCAATTGGGGACAGGAACTAGCCTTCATCCTGTTAGCACCACGCAAACATCTCACATTCTTGTTACCTTATACCTGCAACATACCAGAGTCTCTCTGAGTTGTTCCCTGACAGCTTTCCTATGACAGTGTTGGACAACCTGGAGGGGTCCTGCTTCCTGAGTATTGTACAAAGCACAAGGGCTAGCGGGCTGGTTGCTGTGTCGCTGAAGCCCTTGGGCTGTTTGGGGTCAGTGACTAGGCTTTAAATATTGGGCAGCCCATCAGCTCTATCAGGAGAGAGTCCAGCCCCGGGGTCTTGTGTAGTGACCCCAGGTGGATGGCCTGGCCTCCAGGCTGCCTCCGGCATCTAAGAAAGCTCTGACTCGACGCTCAATGAGCTGCAGTAAGCGCGGCACTGAACAGCACCAGCACTCTGAGCTCTCAGCGGAGCCCTGCACATCAGCACACATTGGGCTATTTAGTCCAGCCAGGCAGGAGACATGGAGGCTCATGACCGCTAGGCAATGTTGAGAAGGTCACAACAATTGCAGGGCAGAGCAGTGAGCCATGCAGGTAATCTCCAGCTGAACAGGGAGCTTGGTAATGAGTCAATAACATAGGCCTGATCCTCCACTGGTGCAAGGCAGCCTGGTTCTGGCTCAGCCAGTGAGCAAGGCTGACTTGCAGCTTTAAAACAACAGAGCAGAGACTCGCAGAGCTCACTCTCTGCTCTCATTTCTTTTCCTCTGATCCTGGCCCCTCTCCTTCCCCAGTTGTGAGGTCACAGCACTTTCGAGCTCACAGAAAGCTGGAGTGGCTTATGTTCCTGAGCCCGTCCTCAGCTGGTGCAAATTGCCCTCGCTCCGTCGGTTTCAGCGGAGTGTTGCATGTTGACACCAGCTAGAGATCTGGCCCCTGTGATTTTGGCTGGGCTGAAACAGGAAATACCACAATGCAACAAAGATCAGAGAGGTCATTGTGTTAGTCTGTATCTTTGAGAACAACAAGAAGTCCTGTGGCACCTTATAGACTAACAGATATGCATATGCTCCAAAATATCTGTTAGTCTGTAAGGTGCCACAGGACTTCTTGTTGTTCTCTAATGCAACAAAGACTGGCTGCTCTCATGGCATTGCCACAGGGACTGAGCCCAGGAGGAGGAGAACTTTCCAAACCCTCTCCCCTGAGACTTCCAATTCTCTGGGCCCAGTGAGGTCAGTAAGGATCCGTGTTTTTTTGCAAGTTGTGTGATGCATTGGTGTATTTCTGAAAGACTGCCAGCCTGGCCTTGGACAACTGCATGAGATTCTCAGCACTCATGTGAGGAAAAGTACCTTTCTTGCCCGCCTGCTGGCAGAGAAAAACCTGCAAACATGCAGCGAGGGCACCTTGCAGGGTCAGATGGCAGGTGCAAACACAGAGCCCCAGATGGGTCATTTGCAGCCAGTGTTAGGATATGGGGACCCTGGTTCATGATTCTTAAGTGTTTCAAGGCTTCGCTGTGATTGGCCAGTTCTGACATTGATGCTTTTGTTTCTCTTCTCTGACTGGCCAAACTTCTAGCACAAATACTTGCACCGGCAGGTTTCCAGGATCATCAGCACGTGTGATCCTGAAACTTCCTCCGATAGGTGCATGCTGGAAGGTGGGAGGGGAGCGAGCCTGCCTGGGGGTGATTTGAGGCCCAGTGAATTCATATCAGAATGAAAGGAGATGGCTCTGCAGGATTCATGCAGCTGCACTGTCAAAGGAGAAGCAGCACAGGCTGTTGACCTTTGCTCTTGGGACACTGATGACACAGCATGCTGCTGTTGAGTGGCAGCCAGAATGTTTGAAACGTGTACAGTTTTCATCTGAGAGCTTTTCCAAAAATGGCTCTTTTTTCTGTGCAATTTTTGAGTTTTTGGTAAAAATGGAAAACTGAAAAGAAATTTGACTTTGAAATACTATTGTGGTGCCACCATCTTCAACTTCCCTCTGTAGGCTGAGTTCCCTGGTCAAACTACGTGTCCTGTGGAGCACCAGAGCCTCGTCTCATGGTGAATGAGGGCAATACATCATGGCAGGAACGTGGCCATGCTGCATGTGTTCATATGTTGACCAGCCATTAGATGGGGACAGAGAACCAGTCTGCCTTAAGATGGGTTACAGGGCATGAATTCCAGTCATGTTCTGACAAATGCACTTAAATTCCTTCCCTCTTCTGGAATTCCTCTGAAAAAAGTAAGTTTATCATCTTACAGAAAATGACAGGGAAAGATTTGGAGCCAAGGTGTAGCCAGATGACATCACCTTCCTTTTGTGAAGTCCAGCAACAAAGCACTTAGTACAAGTTTGCCAGATCTCAGAGCAGCTGATAAGACCATGTGCTGGGCCAGTATTTTTCCATTAGTGGGGGTTGCAAATAAGAGTTGGCACCAGAAACAGAAGCTGCATTCTCTACCTTCACTGTTCTTTCCTCTCCCCTCCTGTGAATAGTAACAGAGAGGTCGCCATGTCAATCTGTATCTAAGCAAAACAAACCAGCAGTCATATAGCATTTTAAAAACTAACAAAACAATTTATCAGGTGATGAGCTTTTGTGGGGCAGACCCACTTCTTCAGATCTGGAGATAGTGCTGTACTGGAAATAGCAGGACAGTTTTATAACACAGAGCTATGAAAAAAAACTGAAATAAAAACAGACAAATCAGATACATAGGACAGAAGAGGGGCGAAGGGTGGGACGGAGGGGAGAGAATTACTAACTGTAAGTGTCCTGCCTGAGATCACTACAAATATCAAAGAGGGGGAAGCGGTCTTTGTAATGCATAAGATGATTGCTGCACGGCCAAGTGTCAAAGTATGGAATTTAAGCATAAATTGCAGTTTGCAGATTTCACTTTGTAATCTGCTGTTAAAGTTTCTTTGTTGTAAAATGCATATTCTCAGGTCTTTAACGGTATGGCCCACTCCATTGACGTGCTCACAGACAGGTTTATGTGTATTCAGATTGCTAAGGTCTGCTGTGTCCGTTCATTATTTGGCAAAGTGATTGTCCTGTCTGTCCAATATCCATGGCAGAGTGGCACTGCTAGCATATATCACATTGGTTGAGGTGCAGGAGTATGAGCCCCTAATCCTATAATTCATGTGATTAGGTCCAGTGATGGCGTCTCTGGAATAAATATGTGGACAAAGTTGGCAAAGGGGTTTGTTGCAAGGAAATGTTCCAGGATTAGTATTTTAGTCGTGTGGCCCGTGGTTCTGACTTTGACAACTGCTGCCTCAGCCCAACGGGCCTAACTTCTCTTTTCCTACAAATGGCCAGTTACCGCTGTCTTTGCTGTCATCCGAAAGACTGTCAAACAAGGGGGAATTTTCCTTTAAAAACTCTCCAGGAGGCAGGAACAGGGATTGTTGTTACAATGAAACCTGCCCTTGTACTTTGCATTTCAAATACCTTAAAGGTTTTCCCTCCTTTTCGAGGTCTCTAAGCAAAGGTTAAAATTGCATTTAATGGGATGCTTGCCCTGGGTCTGAGCAGGCTGAGGTGTCTGTTGACCAGACCCCTAACCTTGTTAATACTAACAGAGAGGAAGCCGTGCTAGTCTATACACTATCAAAACAAAAAGCCGTCAAGTAGCACTTTAAAGACTAGCAAAATAGTTTATCAGGTGAGCTTTCGTGGGACAGACCCACTTCTTCAGACCAATACTTGTTAATACTTGTTAATAGTGTTTAATGTTGGGCAGTGAGAGGGGCTTGTTAATACCTGTGGCCCTTTGGACGTGCAGTCCACCTGAAGTCATGTGACAGATCCTTCTGGGACATTGTATAAAGTTACACGCCTGATTTTTGTAGTGATTTATCACACGGCTGTGCTCACAGGTCTCGACAGGCATCAAAGGAGAGAAATACTGAAAGGCCATAAACAAAATTCTGCCCTAGACCTGAGACACAGCAAGAAAATGATCAGATTTCCAGTTCCAGGATCTCAGATGCTCGTGTCATGTGATCTGCTCTCCTCTTATCCCCTGCCAGAACCATTTATGAAATGCAGAAAATGCTTAGACAAAGAGAAGTTAATTTAGATGGCGTTATGGTCTGATCTTTAGTCCTGCCTGGAGCGCAGAAAGCCAGACGGGAAGATCTTCTGAAGTCCCTCCCAGATCTACCTGCCATAATGCTATGGGTGCAAGCACATAGAAGTAATTTAAAGACAAAAGCTGCTGGATGCGGAACACATCTGACAATCTGACCTCTCCTCTTAGACACTGTGATGCAGCTGGGGACATCCAAGCCCCATGTGTGGGGACTGCGCCAAGTTGATGGGACTTTTCAGAGGTGTACAGCTGTGCAGCCCACTATTCACAGTCAGTGAACTCACCCCGGTCCACAGGGCAGTGTGGACCAATGGCCAGAGTCTATAAACGTGCCCCAGTTTACAGGGCAATGAAGCCTAATGATCAAAGTCTGTAAATTCTGCCCAATTTGTAGAACAATGTGGCTCTCTGGTTAGAGGCAGGAGATGGGGGTTCACCTCCCCATGCCAGGGGGACCCAGGCCCTCCCTCTCCACTGGATCCCAGCCCAGGGCCCTAACAGTGGCTGTAGCTTCAGAAAAGCTCCCACTGAAACACACTGACTCCCAGTATCATCTCACTCATCAGTTAGCCATCACCCTCCCCAGGCGACTTCCTGCTGCAGCCTTCCAGCTGCAGAGCAGGGTTCCATTTCCAGGCCTGGAGCTTGTCCACAACTGGGTGTCTCCAGTCCTTGTGGGCTCTCCAGAAGCTTCTCACTGTCAGCCTCAGCTGTGGTGCCTCAGCATTCTCCCTGTGGCTTTCCTGTAGCGGGCTGTGCACATCCTCTCCCTCCAGCCACCAGCCCCAACTGAGCTGAGCTACTGGCTTTTATACCCGAGCAGCTGGCGCGTGCCCCGTGAGGCAAAAGGGGTGTGGCTTTCTCCTCCTTCAGGGCAGAGTTAACTCCCTCTTGCCCAGTGCAGGGGGAGCATGGCCTGTCACAGACACCTAAACAGGAGCTGAGCTCTTTGCAACTCTGACCCTTATGTAATAAAGACTGAGAGAGGAGGGAGCGAGAACTGACCTGGGATGTAGTTATTAGCCTGAGCCACTCAGGGTAGTCTGGTTGGAACCCAAGGGCCATGGTAAGAAGACAACCCAGCAATGAAGGAATCAGCACCTGCTGTGAAGTGAAATCCATGCTCCAGGGTAATGGTCATCAAAGTGATGCCCAAGATATCCTGGTCCATTCAAAACTAGTGCTTGAATACCGAGGAAGTAACCCTTTCAATAGGTAGCGTATAGGACGTGGGACATATCCTTTTGGTTTGTGAGGCCTCTGATGGTTCTCACTGAGATCTGAGCCACCAGAACTCAACCAGTGCAGTGCATCTCGTTAGGTCTGGCATAGTGTGTGTATTCTAAAGAGAACCTTGTGGTTCTGCCATAGCCCATTTGCCATGTACCGAGCAGAAGGCACAATACCTCTTGTGGAGGGTTTTGATACAAAGCAGTCGCCTTTCCCTGAATACCTGATGGGTGGAACTAGGCCAGCCCTTGCTGACTAACTAAACACGGAGGTGTCTGAGGAACTGTGAAGTTTGTCTCCTGTAGTGTGGGATGGGAGCTGTTATTTCACCCAAAGTTAATAGCGTGTCATGTTCTGGGCTCTCACCCATCATCACTGTGACAGACCTCCCTCCCCCAGGCTTTATGGAAAATGGGTTATGAATATAAATAGGCATAACTCAGAGATGCTTTGGACAAAATGCCTCTTGTAACCTATCATTTTAGATGGTATAATCTGCCGAATCTCTCTATCATATTTATGTAACCGAGAGATAGCCGTGTTAGTCTATATACTATCAAAACAAAAAAGTTGTCCAGTAGCACTTTAAAGACTATCAAACAAAAAACGAAAGCTCACCTAATAGATTATTTTGTTAGTATTTAAAGTACTACTTGACTGCTTTTTGTTTTGATAGTGTATAGACTAGCAGGGCTCCCTCTCTGTTACTATTTAAAGACTATTATTTTGTTAGTCTTTAAAGTGCTACTGGACTGCTTTTTTGTTTTGAAATCATATTTATGTGCGTGTATCATTATTCTGTTTGAAGCTGGAAATATGGAGTGTGACTGTTTATTGGTTTAAAGGTGCTAATGACACCCATTGCTGGTACTCCTGGAACAACCCAAATGGCTGGGTTATCTACCCTAATGACTGAGCGATCAGCTTAATGACTTGTAAACAGCTTTGTGTGTCCTGCGAGTCCAAGAGTGGTGGGTATTAGAAAGCCATGTGACTATGCCACCTGGTACAGGCCTCCATTTTGAAATGCATTTTTCTATGGGGGGTGATGACGCTAAAACAAAGATTTCCCACCCAGGGAAAAATCAATTTAAGCAGTAGGAATCTTTCAGTTCCTTTGTCTTCAGCGTGCCTTGGAAATTGTCTGGCACACCCTCGGCAGAACCAGGAGAGTTTTGCAGTGCTCTGAAGTCCCAGATCAAGACAGGATCATTTCTGACCTGGAGTTTTCACCTGATACAGAAGAAACTGGTTAGGGTAAGAATTCACACGTGACTAGATTGTTACTGGAATAGAACTAGCTATCTGTTTCCTTTCATTTTAATTTGATAACTCACTTGGTCTGCCTGTTTTTATTCATAACAAGTTAAAGCCTACTGTTTTGCTTAATAACAATTGCCCAGTGTAAATTATTCTTTCCTGGGGAGGGCTACCACTGTGCAGAACTCCATTTCATTGGTAATAGGGGCTTGCCTAATGAGTCCTCCCTGTGCAAATCTTTTGCCCAGAGAGAGACACATACATTTGGGGGGTTGATCCCTTTTGGGAGTTGATTCCCTGGGTGCTGTGCCCTAGAACTGCATCCACCCAGAGTTGTTTTTAAACGGTGTCTGCACAGCTCTGCAGGGGCGCGGTAACACCAACTCTGTGCCTAGGCTGGGGCAGACCAGAGGATCTGGCACAGCAGAACAGGGTGGATGGGAACCCTATAGAACATGAAGGCAAGTGTCAGTGACCTGATCACCCTACCAGGGAACATCCCAAGAGTCCTTCTGTGACCGCCCCCATCAAAAGCATAGCACTGTCACCTAGAACCCGTCACAAGACAATTGGTTTGTACTCAGTTTTAGGCTGACATTTGTGTCCTCTGAGAGCGGGTTTTGCTGGTGACAGCATGCACACAGATAATGGAGGAGAGGTTAATTCGGTGTGCTGAGGGCTTCTCCAAATGGGACTGCTGGCTAGCGTCAGTGAGGGGACTGAGTCAGGCTCATTGGATGGGTTAGACACAGTGCGTTCTGAGTGACACACTGTGACAGCTAGAACCATTCTCATTAGCAGCAGCCAATAATACCAGGTCACATCTAACCCAACCTCGTCGGCCGAGGAATGACTCCCCTGTTCACACCCTTGTTCAGTTCACTTTGACCAGTCCTGTGACATGGGGTTTCCACCATTTGCCTTGGACGACTCTAACACTGACCCAGAGGACAGGGCTCCTGCTCAGACAATGCTTCCCATATTCAGCACACATTTTCTTTTGCCTGGGTCAGCTCCTCACTCCTAGTTAGACCACACTACTCCTGCATACTGCCTTCAGTGATCCCTCTGCCACCTTGCAGCTCATCCCATGTAAATGGGTTCTCATGGCTTCTTCCTAACCTCTGTGCCTGCCCTCATTGCAAGCCAGGAGAGCTCTGCCAACATTTCATAGCAACCAAGGCAGGCCCTTAGCCATCCCTTTGTCGAGCAATACATATTGTAGAGACTGATTTTCATCTGGTTTAGCTCTACACACTTCAGTCCTATCAACTTACATGAGTTGAAGAAATCCATGTTCTGTTAATCTTGCTTCATGACTGAGGCCATCCAGCTTATATGTCATTTCTGCTGCAGTTGTTTAGTACCTACAGTGGTTGACTTCAGACGTGCGTGCAAGAAATGAAGCTAGCAAGGAATGGAGAGAGCTCCTAAAAATCTGTTACAGATCCCCAGTTCCACCCTCTTTATATGTGAATCATCAAAATGCTTGAGAAGTTTCCACAGCGATTTACAACTTAGATCTTCTTCTAGGGGGAAATAGGACCTTGGGTTGACTGAAAGGAAGTATGAGGGCTAAGGAGATAACCTGGTTTGAATTGGGCAAAAATTTTAAGCAAATTGTAAATTTACCAACAAAATACCTTTTGGGGGGCACAAAACACACTTGCGAATTCAGGTCATGTAAGGAGAATGGTTTCGGCTGAAAAAAAAATCTGAAACAAAGTCTGGAAATGTTGAAATGGTTCATTCAAACCAAACTACCATTTCATTTCAAATGACATTCCAAATGTTTCCCTTGACCCAAACAAAATGCTCTCTCTTTTTTAACTTGTTTTAATTTGGTTTTGGATTTTTCAGTCCAAGCACTGAGCTGACACAGGAATGATTCACTCAGCAATAACCCTGACCCCTTTTCTTAGGAGACAGAATATTTCTGAAACCCTCCAAAGGGGAACAAGTTTTTCTTGTTTGATTTCACACTCAAGTTTCATAATGTTCATAAGAGGAAGGGTGTTAATCCAGGTGCTTGGCTAAATCCCAGCATAGGTAATTACATTGTCCTGACCTAAATTCCTCCTGCAGTATCAATTAGATACACTCCTCTCTTTACGTCCTGTGCTAAGGGAAGGGAAAGCATGCCGCGTACTGCGTGCTATCGAATAGCTGCTGCACTTTGTCCCAGGCCGGCAACATTTTGCTGATGGGTTCAGCAGTGTCTCTAGATCCCAGCATGGTGAGGTGGGTTGGTTGGCATTTGCAGAGCACTCCAGGATCCTTCCAGGCAATGGTAGGTGGTATTATGGGATTGGGACTGGAGGAGCAGGAGCCACCCAAACTCTCACCTAGATCATGAACTGAACCTCAGTCTTTCCTCATCCCTCTCAGTGGGCCTGGCACAGTGCACAGGAACTGCACCCTGTATCCCCCTCATGGGCCACACCAGGGCACCCAGCCTCAGCGTCCGGCTCCCCATTGCCACCTTCCTTGGGCACAAGGGACTAAGGGGGCCTCAGGCCAGCCCCAGGAGGTGTCCCACTTTCCCTTTGAGAAAGTCTGGTATCCTTTGTCAGAGGACAGCCAGATCACTCCCAAAAGCCTCTTCTCATCATCCACCCGTGACATGCAGGTGCACCAGGCAGCTCAGCTCAGCTCAGCTCAGCCTGTTTGAGATGCACAGGAGGGAGCAGAAAGGAGGACTGTGATGAAGTTATTAGCTAGGCTGTGGACTCTTTCCTCTGTGCAATCACCTCCCAGTCACTTGCAGGTAGCACAATGGCTGTGCTGACAGATCTGCTGCTAATGAGTCTAGGGCAAAGCGGGAGGGGTGTAGGGATGGCAGCTCATGGAGGCTTGAATCCTGAAAGGCTGTCTTCCTTTGTGGATAGCTCCCAGCACATCAGCCGGGGGAATGGGGTGGGCTGTGGTTTCCTCACTCTTCTTCCTGGCTCCACTACTTTGGGAACTCCATGGACCACGCGCTGCCAGTTCTCACTATTCCTCTGGGCAAAATTCAACCCCAAGCAGAGGAAAAATAAAAGTGCGCTGCACCCCCTCTGTCCTGCTCTAGCCCAGCAAGTGTGGGATGGTGGCACCTACCAGCATGGGGACCCTGTGCCCTCTGCAGAGAGGTGACTTTCACCCTCTGGGCTGTGGCACATGGTGAGCCAGTGCTGAGTCTGGTCTCTGACGGGAAGAATGCACAGGCACTCCCTGGGTGAAGAGCCAGGTTTCTGCAGACACTGGAGCTGGAAAAGGAACCTGACAAAGGGGGCTGAAAGTTCAGCTTCTGTGAATACTTCTAGGCACACGTCCCACCTGAGGGCCAAGTCAAGGCGCTGGGAAGTGAGTGCGTGAGTGAGACCAGCGGCCCCCTAGTGGCTGGGCCACAGAGAAGGGATGGGGCTCAGTTTCCACACACCCCACATCCATAGTCACTTGACTCCACCTCCCATCTCGTTCTTTGGTCTGTAACCTCTTGGCAGCTGCAGTGGCAGTGACTCGTGCAGCCCAGTATGGCCACTCTTACGTTCTTATGTTCTTTTGTAGGGAGCCCCTGCTCCACCAGAGTGGAATTTGATGCTGGATGAGCAATTATGATACTCCTTGTGCCAGCTCAGATGCACCTGGCAGCACTCTGTGGAAGTGGAGCCAAGGCTGTGCCCGTTCCCTTCCCAAGAATTAAGGGGAAGGGTCTTAACTTTTCTCCTGCCCCCTGACTAAGAGGAGCTATCATGTTTGATGCTCTCCACAGGAAGTGAATTGTTCTGGAGCAGATGCTCCATTCTTTCTTTCTTTCTTTATTTATTTCTAATTATTCTGAACTTGCACTGATGGAAAGAAATGTAAACAGAAATTTTAATAAAAGTCCAACCTTAACCAGATTTAATCTCTAGCCCTTTGAAATATGAGGCAGCTGCGCTATCCGCCAGACTGCACAATCTTTCCCTGGCAGCTCTGGGAATTTATAGAAGTTAAATTAGCTGAGGGAGGGTTCTCCTCATGCTCTTTGAATACAAGAGAAGCATACTGAGAATTATTACAGAGGGACCGTTAATAACAAATTGAGTGGGAGGGCTGCAGAATTTAAACAAAGTTCGTTCCCCAGTTCACACCCATGGCTAGCAACCTTTGGAACATTACAGAACCATCCCTCAGGGACAGACTGGAAAAGCTTGCCAGTCCCCTCAGCAAGGGGGGGCAGGTTTAGGTATGCCTGGACCAACCTAGACTTTAGTAAAGGCCATGAGACTCATGATAAAATCATGCGAACTGGCAGCAGAATACCTAGTGCCATCAGGGCCAACTCTGTGGGTGCTCTGGAACTCAGGCACCTCTGGGAAAAAGGAGTGCTCAGCTCCCACCAGCCACCTTTTTTCCGCACCAGGGCTGGCCTTTCATCAGCTGTTCAGAACATCAGCAGGTGCCAGGGAGGCCAGCATAACAGTGAGCAGGGGACAGGAGGTTCTTGTAGGAGGCAGAGAGAAATCAGCAGTAGGTTTGATGTGGGGTGGAGTCTTGGGGGAAGGGCGGGAAGAGGCAGAGTGAGTGTGGGGTCTTGGGGACAGAGGAGGGACCAGGAGCAGGACACCTAGCAGAAGACAAGCTAGCATCTGTGCCTAGCTCACAGCCGCTCCCTGGAGCTCCATGCTCCCCAAGAGCCCATTTGCCCTGGCCTTGCAGGTAGGGGGGCTGAGGCCTGTGTCCCTGTGAGTGCCACCTCCAAGGAGGCATCCACTTACAGTCACCAAGTGTAAGGCCAGAGGGGACCATCAGAGCAGCTCTGACCTGTGTGTCACATGTTCACTGAGCCAGGTACATCTTTCTCTGAGCAATGAAATTGCTCTTAGAACAGCCAGCAGCCTCATGCCTTCCCTGCCAGCAGCAGCTGCATTTGCAGCACTCAGGGGGCATGTTTCTGAGCCCCATCTTAGCCAGTGTTCTGTAACTGTGCGCCAGCCACCAAAGCATCAATGCTCATGTCTTGCATAACACTGCCACAGATGCTCCCTGGGGGCCACTCGTGGGCACCAACCGTGGTGAAATGGGGCCAAACCATCACCTGTCCAGTGAAGGCTCATACATCTTTTTCCTTTCGGACTGGGGCATTCCCAGCCTGCACAGCTCCCTGCTTGCAGAGGGGGGTCACCCAGCAAGCCAGACAACCTTTGACACGTATAACACTTTCCAGGGTTTATGCTGGTCCTGCCTTCTCCTTAAGGAACTTTGGTACAACCCCCACAGTACCTCAACATTTGTGTTTTTAATACAATGACATCCCGAAAGCCTCAACCTAGTTCCATAAAATTAGTCCAGAATATTTCAGGAAATTTCCGTGTGGCACCCACATTTCCAGAACAAATGCAGCCCAAAAGAAGCAACCCTCTCCTAAGTACTGGTCATCCCAGTCCCCCAGAGCTATCCCAACCAGCAGATATGCCAAGAACTCCTGTTACCTAGCTCATAGTAACACTAATCCCTGGCTCTCCCTTTGCATAAGACGGGGCATCCCACATATCAGGGCTTCATTGACTTGACCTTACAAACCCATGTACTCAGATCTGCCTTCTCTGCAGCAGCCCACAGATTTGGGGCTCCCGTTACCTGATGCTGGGTTCCCATTGAGCCGTGAGTCGAGTCATAAGACATCATCATCTAGAACAAAGGCTCACACCAAATCCCTCCAGCATGGTACACTCAGGCTTGGCTGTGATCTGATCCTGAGACAGATCACATTCTCCTTTAGCCTCCTCAGTGGAAAGATGCACAGTCTGTCTTTATCTCTGCAGTGATATTCCACAAATCCATTGATACAAACAAGATAAACCTGCTGCTAGTGTTTTCCTGTCTAAAATCTCCCCTGGAGACTTCACAATCATTTGATTAGCATTTGGCTAGGAATCTAAGTAGGCTATCAGGTTGAAATACATAGCGCTCAATTTGCATGTAGACAGACCAATAGATAAGCATATTCAGCCTGAAAAAATTGTTTATCAGCTTCTGGAGACTGGCCACAACTCAGAGACCTTAAGAACATATTTTTCATAGAATCATAGAATAAGGGAAGTGAAAGCATCCTTGAGATGTCAGGTTCACTCCCCTGCACTCAAAGCAGGAGCAAGCACCATCACAACCATCCCTGCCAAGTGTGTGTCTAAACTGCTCTTAAAAATCTCCAGCGATGGAGATTCCACAACCTCCCTAGGTAATTTATTCCAGCGTTCAACCACCCTGATATTTGGGAAGTTTTCTCCTAATGTCCAACCTAAACCTCCCTTGCTGCAGTTAAGCCTATTGATCCTTTTTCCTATCCTCAGAACAATTTTTCTCCCTCTTCCTTATAACACCCTTTTAGGTACTTGAAAACTGTTGGCATGTTCCCTCTCAGCCTTCTGTTTTCCAAACTAAACAAACTAAATTCTTCCAGTCTTCCCTCACTGGTCGTATTTTCTAAACCTTTAATCATTTTTGTTGCTCTTCTCTGGACCGTCTCCAAATTTTCCACATCTTTCCTAAACGTGGCACCCAGAACTGGATGCAATGCTCCAGTTGCTTGTTTTGTTACCTTGGAAAGCCTCTGCTGTTCTAGGGTACGCTCTCCTTGCAAGCTTGTCATCAGAGGGCTTCACATATCCTCCACAAGCTCCCTTCCTTGCCCCCAGTCTGTCAAGCCTTAAGATTATCTCATGGATTTAAGAGAGGATGCAAATGTCACCTTTCAGTAGAACTGTAGCTGCAACCCTGTCATTTGCCCGCAGTGGGCCTGTTGCTTCCAGATTACAGTGACAGGACCCGAGTCCCTGTAAACCCAAAGCTATTCCACTACCGTCAAGAGATCCCACTGGTGCAGGAGGAAAGTCCAGCCCAGATTTGCGCTGTTTCTCCCAGAGGTTGAAATAGGGCTCTTCCTGAGCCCCCACTTTGCAGTTCCAGCTGATAGCACTGTTGTCTAATTCTCTCCCTAGCTGCAGAGGGGAGCCTGATGGGTGCAGGGGCAGGGCCTACATAGCCTTCTCCCCTCGGTCTCTGGGACAGTGCAGGTTTGTGGGGAGGGGTGAATCTACTCTGCACCATGCTCGTCTCCAAAGCCTGAGGGCACCCTCTTGGAATGAACTAGTGCTCCAAAAAGCACTGACTCCTGCAGCTTCCCCTTAGGACCGGCATTGTGAAGCTGTAGGGAAGCAGCTCACAGAATGCATACGATGGACACAGTAGACAGACTTGTTCGGCAGCAGTGTGGCTGTCTCGGAGTCGCGTGGACTGAGCTGTTGATCGATAGATCTCATCCCATGTGATTCTGTAGTGCTGAGCAACTCACCTAATCTTTGATCAGCACAGCCAATTACAGCTGTCCCATGAAAATCCGCCAACTCCGGGTGCTATACATTCTTCTCAGATCCTACCCTTTTGCCGTAGTGCCTGGGCACGTTGACACTCAAAGCATGTCAGAGCCTGTACAATGGTTTGCTGCTAGGACAATCTGTCCCGAGCTAGAATTTCCAGATCACTGGGAGACAGCACACATGGCTTTACATTGACCTTTAAGATGTCTTTGTAGTGGTCATCTTGACCACTGATAGAGGGCCTCCCAGGAGCAAGCTGGCCACAGAAGACCATCTTTGCTATCTATGTATCATCCATCCTCAAAACATGACCACTCCATGGAAACGCTTTGTTCACAAGCATTGCTTCCATGCCCACGACACCACACAGATTAAGGACCTCCATGTTAGGAATGGTGCCCCACCAATTCACGTGGTGTTATGCTGCCAGGCTGGTGTCAGGAGCACCAAGCCATCACCAAAGCATAGGCTCCCCTTGGCGGGGGGCGGGGGGGTGCCAGGTGGGAGGGGAAGACCTTCTCCTTCTATTAATGTTTCCAGCCCTGCAGGCTTGTCCTGGAGTCTTCAGGAATTAAAGATGCCAAGAAACCTCCAGGAATTTGCCCAACCAAAATGGCAATTTGACCATCTATATCTTCCGCAGCCCCGTTCTCCCTCACCCCTCTGGTGAGGGGATGAGAAAGCGCTCCTTGGACTGGGCCTTGCTGTGTCCCCAAGGCCTTCTCAGCCTGGGATTTCTTGGGCAGCAGTGAGGGACTGCAGGCAGGGGTTTGCTGTCCAGCATGACATGTCCACTGGGCTGCAGAATGCAGAGAGCAGAGGAAGGCCCCTGGGGCAGGGCATTCTGGGAAGGCTTATCAGACCCGGTAAAAGTGAGGAGTTGTACAGGGGAGCCAGGGGTTCTCCCAGCAAACCAAGAGGGCAAGTCAAGGGGGGGCAGCTAGAACCAGGCCCAGATCCTCCAGAGGGGTGAGTGAAGTCAATGGAGCTAGACTGCCTGACGTGCCCTGAGGATCAGGACTCATGTTTTTCAGCTGTCTTGGCCCGGCCTCTCCTCCATGGAACAAGCAGGCTGTGAGATGTCTAGCCTGGAACACACACACTGTCATGCAGCTCTCTGCTCTCAAGCTAGCCAGAAAGCAAGGCACAACCCCCTGTCCCTCCTCCATCACCAGCAATTGGATCCTGGGCTAGGCTGACACATCTGTCCATTCTGCTGGGGCTCAGAGCCACCCTGCAATCCTTGCAGTGGGGTGGAGGAAGGATCGAGAGACAGGAAGGGGCTGTAAAGCTGCACTGCTTGACACCTGGCACAAGCACTTCTGACCTCATTATTTCTGGGACAAAGCAGATTTAGGACTTGTGTATCTTTTTAAAGAGCCATTGTGAGTCGCCACAGCACAGTCTCACTTATTTGCATCTGATTCCTGACTGCAAAGCAAGCCTGCTAGGCTGAGCCACAAATCCAATTCTTCTGACAAGTTACAGCCCCCAGGCTGCCAACCTCTGACCCCCTCGTGCCAAGCTCCTGGCACTTTTTCTTGCTAAATAAGTTTCCTTCATGTGTTCCCATTTGATTTTTCCCTGTACATGTACAGTGGGGTAAAGGAAACAAGCATTCAATAGCTAATGCATGGGCAAGCCATTTTAATCATTCATCTGCTAATAGTTGCCTAGCAGATTTCCTGTGGCAGGCTGAAATGTGGTGAAATACAGTTGAGACTCAGAGTGTTACTTCCTTCTGTGCGAGGACAGATCCAGAAAGCCAAGGAAAGACAGACAGGCAGGTACTGTGAGGCTCGTAGAGTGAGTGGACAGAGGACTGAAATATAATTCTACCATATACAGAAGGGAGGTAGATGACTCCATGCAGGGCACTTTTATGTTTCCTTTGTGCGCTTCCTAGTTCACTAGGGGCTGCCATGTCCTGACATGAGAAGCAGAAAGCTTTCCTTTGATGTTAGCATAATTTTCCATTTCTGGAGAATCACAGACTTCCGCAACCCAGTTGCTGATGCAGGCTGCACTGGCAGATTTCGGTCATTTTCATAAAATTCACATAGAGAAGTTAGATAAAAACATAAAAATGCTCTTGCTGGAAGGCTGAACTGAAATACAACTTTCTTGCTTGGAATTCGAAATGACAACTCACAAGAAGGCCAGAAAAGAAAGAGACAAAGCAGGCTGCACCCAAGAGCAGTGAGAAACAACTTAACCTATCTTGTAAGCTGGTGCTTTCCAGGCTGATGCTGCTCCTCTGCTTTCTTTACAGGGCTCCCACCCTGCAAGCAGGACCAGGAACCCCCTCACCATCCATTCTTAAAATGCTAGCTCACAATTCCAACACTGTCATCAACACACCCGTTTCCACTCTGAGAGAGTCTGGCTGTTGCTGAGAAGGGCAGGGAGGAGAAAGGCCTGGATCATTACCCAATATCTGTGCACAGAGGGCTCCTCTGCATGTGGATCTTCCCCTACCCTGCAGAGTGACTCTCACAGCACCACAATCCTCTCCTCTGGGTGCCTCCGTGATGCTCAGGGGTTCTCGCTGGAGGGGCAAGGGAGGAGTGTATGTGCATTGTCCTCCCTTCAGCCCCACAGTTGAGTCAAAAAAAGCTGATTAACCTGGGGCTAGCTGCATCTTTGCCTCCGAGCCCCCTCCCCAGCAAGGTGGGGCCACCGAACAAGCCTGGCTTCTCTGCAGGTGGCCTCAGTTTCCTGCCCAGGTGTCTGGAGGGGTCTGCTGGCATTGGTCTGAGCTCCTCAGCCTTCTCTGCAAACAGCTGAGTGAATAACAGGCAATTAATCACTTACTGGATGCATTGCTGTTTGGAACAGCCCCTGAAGAGAGCTGGTATCTGTGCATCTGATCTCTGTTTAATTGCAGTGAGTGACTAATTCTCATTTAGACTAAAGCATCCCCCATGCAACTTCAGTCAAACTGCTGAACCTCCAGCCAGGATGCTGGCCACTCTCGGAGATGGGACTTTGGACTAGAAATCAAGATCCAGCATGGCAATTTCTATGCTGTTAGGTTTCTCGTTGTTTCCTGGAACCCCCTTGCCTGCCTGCAGCCACCTGCTGTCGTTGGCATTATACTTGGATTGTCAGTTCACTGGGGACTGTCTTTTGCCCAGTGGTTGGACTGTGCCTCACAGCACCTGGTGCTGGGAGGGAATAAGGAGCGAGTTCCAAGGGATCAGGCTGGGGACAATCATGCCCACCCTGTCTCTAGAACTTACAAACAAGCCCACCTGGGTGCCAACAAGGTGGGGCTTAAATAACCGTAATCTTGGTGTCTTACGGACACACGAATTTTTGAAGAAAAACTGCGTCCAAAGTGCTGTGCTCTGCTCAGTAAAACTCCACTGTCCCAGTTTAATCCCTTGGCAGGGAAGAATCAGACAGAGCTCACAGCAAGCTTTATAAACTCCTCGTAAGTTAGCAGGGTCCCACATATAGCAGAAAGAAACAGGACACAAGTGACCTACTTTGACAAATAATGAGATGAAAGTTACTGAACATGAAGTTCCTTCTGTCCATTTGGCCTTCATCCCCACATCATCTGAATGCCTCAAGACAGCCAATCGTCACACCCTATGAAGCAGGGAGCAATTCACCCCATTTCACAAGTGGGAAACCGAGGCACACAGCAGTGGCAGTGACTTGCCCAAGGGCACATTGAACCAAGAGCTGAAACCGGATGTTTTACAGCTCAGTTCAGAGCCTGCTCCACCAAACCATCTTCCTTTTCTCCTGCTTGACCCAGAGACCTGCTCAGTCTCAAAGGACGCTCTCTGCACATTGCATTCTTGTCATCATCTGAACAAACATCCACCTAATGCCAGCCGTGATCTCTTCCTGATATTGGACATATGATGAACAGAGCTGCTCCTTCACCTGCTCATTGCTTTTTGGAATTCGTAATTGTCTACCAATGGCTTTCTTCCTATTCTCATTTGTGAACTCTAGCAAATTTCAGATAGAGATGTGGCTCCCTTTGGAACTCTGAGGCAGAATCTGCAGGTCACCAGCTAGCTTTGCTAGACTACTTTTGAAATGATTTGCCTTGGAAGTGCTGAGATCTTTGTGAGGACTGGAACTCTCGTGCTTTGGGTCCCTTTGGCTCAGAAGGGACGAGGAAGTTCCTGTCAGGAAGAAGTTACAGCTCCCTAGTATGCACCAGCTAGAGGCTTCCTTTCTCATCCTCAGGCAGAATCTGCAAACCATGAGAGGAATGCGTCCTGACACTCCAGAGTTCAACAAAGCACAACACAACCAAACTACCTGCAAACAGCTGGGGCTGGGGCTGGGGCTGGGGCCTGATCCAAAGCCCATCAAAGTCAGTGGCTGCTTTTCCAGAGGCTTTGGCTTAGAACTTAGAGCTGGGAGGAGGTAGGGGTTGGAGCAACACAGCTCCTCTGAAGCCTGGCTTTAGGGTCCAACCGTTCAAAAGTGATGGGGTGGTGTCAAGTGGGGGTGGAAGTGCTGGAACAGCTGCAGAACCCATGTAGCAGTGGCTGTAGGAGAGCAGAGCTCCACCCATGGTTACCTGACTCCAGCCACCCCTTTCCAGAAGAGCCTGCTCCGGGCTCCAGGGCCCTGATGTTTGCTCATTTCCTCTTCTGAGCTCCCCAGCCATTTTCCTTTCAATCTGCATCCTCTGGTGGCTACCGCAGCGTCTCAGGGAAAAAACAAGCTCCTGAACCTGCTAGCTGGTAGTGCCAGGTAAGGAACATGGAATGCTTCCCCAGGCTTGTTCCTTAGGGGACCTGGGTCCTTCCCACAGAAGATGTTTATCCAGCTCCTTCCCTGCACACAGGCGGGCTTGGGGCAGGCCCAGAGGACTGTGGAGTAAGCGTTTGGGACTAGTACAGGTGTTTTAGCATTTCTAGCATGTGAAATGGAAGGGGACGAGGCCAACACAGCTGCAAGTTTGGCTCTGTGCCCAGGGTCACTATTTGCATGACAATAGCATGCAGCAGCCCCGTCATGGAACTGCTGTGCTGGGTGCTGGGCTGACACCTTAAGGGGAAGGCCAGTCTCTGCCCCGAGAGCCAGGTGCCTCCACAGGGAGCACTCAGCACAGCCTACGCTGTTCCTCGGAGGATGTTGCTTTGCAGGACATTTCTGGTGCCTGTGTGGTATTCGGCACCAGCGCAAAACAAACAACGGCGACATTGTTTGTCATGAACTGTGAACCTGAGGGACCTCGCAGGGCTGGAGGGCTCCTTGCGCAGGGGGACAATGCAGAGGTCTCTGACGGGGGCCAGGCTCAGTGAGCATGGAGCAGAGTTAGGGAGGCGGGTGGGCACACACTGAACAAGGAATTCAAAAGCAAGTCAGTGCAGCAGAGTCCCTCCACGCTGGGCGAGGGGCCTGGGAAGGTGAGGAGTCTCGGATGGAGCTGGAAGGGGAGGGGTCCCAATAGCTGCTGCCGGAGCTGTGGGTCAGCTGGAATCCCAGCTACTTCCCCGGGGGTCAGGAAGAGGAAACCTGCCTCCCCATCTTTGAGAGAAAGTTTGGAGGAAGTTGCTTAGCGGGTGTCTGTTTCTCCCAGCCCCTCCCAGGGACCTGGCTGCAGGTGAGGGCGGTGGGTAGGACTCAGGCATGTGATTTTAGCTTTTGTTCCTCTGTTCTGCTATGGGTGAGCCAGTGTGCAACATTCACGCATGATGCAAAAGGTTTGTATAAGTCAGAGCGACTACCCCAGTGCTCTCCCTTCAGTCCCCAGACTCCCTCAGACCTCAGAACATAGATCACTGCTGAATTCGGCCCGGGTTAGAGCAGGGGACTGACAGTCTGCACTGCTGAGTTGGTTACCAACTACTCTGCCAAAACAAAAAGCAGTCCAGTAGCACTTTAAAGACTAGCAAAATGGTTTATTAGGTGAGCTTTCGTGGGACAGACCCACTTCTTCAGACCATGGTTCTGGTCTGGCTATGGTCTGAAGAAGTGGGTCTGTCCCATGAAAGCTCACCTAATAAACCATTTTGCTAGTTTTTAAAGTGCTACTTGACTGCTTTTTGTTTTGATAGTGTATAGACTAGCACGGCTCCCTCTTTGTTACTATTCAACTATTCTGCCAGTGACTCACTGTGTGGCCTTGGTTAGATCACTTAATCTCTTTCAGCCTTAGTTTCCTATGGGACAACTGTTTGTGTCCTGTTAAAAAATCAAATCAAATAAAATAAACTTTTCCATTTCTACAATTTTCACCCCAATCATGTATCAGAGCTTGTGCAAGAATCAGAGCCTCATTCTCCACAGCCTGATATGCTAGGGAACCCTTCCCAGCTGTGCACTGCGAGTGTGAAATGCCATTTTCATCTGGGACACTATGTGCCCACCTTGTCCACAGGACGGGATGTCTGCAGTATAAGGCCACGTGGTCTGAGCCTCCTGGACTTGGCTGTAAGAATTTTCCTCTGTGGCTCACCAGTCTGGCCTCCTCTCCAGGAAAGGAGAGATCGCCTGTGCAGCTCTTGGGTAACTCTTCACTTCCACTGTGCGCCTTCCTCTTGGTTGTGACCCTCCCCAGTGCCCTCCAGGTGTCCTTCTGGCTGCTGGTTGCTTTTGCCCGTTAAGAAGATACTTTACGGTGTCCGTGGGCAGCGGGGAGGCCAACCTTTGGTGCAGGCTCCATGTGCATCTCCCGGCCAAGGCGCTGCCCTGCTCACAGCCCCGGTGGGCGATGGCCTGTCTGGACGACGCTGGGATTCAATTCCCATCCCCCAGGGCGGGTTTCTCCTGCACCGACCCAGAGGAAGCCAAGCACTGGGGGGCGTGGGCACCGCATTGCTGTCCCGGGGGACACAGCTGGCGGGTGAGGTGAGGGGGACGCTGGATTTGCTGCCCTGCCCATGTCACCCTTACCCGGAGCTGCCAGTCCCAGGGCCTGCGGGCTCCCGCCCAAGGGCAGATAGGGCGGGGAAGGGGCCGGCGCCTGCCAGAGCGGAAGTCCCACGGGGGTTTGCGAGGGGCGCTCAGGGCTGGGGCACCTGCCCCAGGGTCGCCCCGGCAGGAGCAGCCCCAGGACGAGGCCTCGGGCCCCTGGCCTGGGGGAAGCAGGTAGCACCGGGAGAAGGATCCTGGCCCCGCCGGCGGCCGCTGCGCACGGGCACGGGGCCGAGGCTCCGCTCCAGGCCAGGGGCTGCGCACCGGCTCGGGCCAGCGGCGCAGGGCGCCCGCCGACGTCTCTCCGCTCCCGCCGCCCGGCCCGGCCCGTGTTGCGGAGCGGCGGGCGGTGACGCGCCCCGAGTGATGTCAGGAGCCGGGCCGGCAGCGGTGGGCGGACCTATGCGGGGCGCTGGGCTCCGCTCCGCTCCCGCTCCCGCTCCCGCCTGTAGCGCACGCAGCCGCCCGCTCCCCGCGCCACTCGCCGCCGAGCCCGGCGCGCTGCGGTCCTCTCCGGCCGGCATGGTAAGCGGGCGGGCCACCGCGGGGCGCCCGGGACCCCCGCCCCGCCGAGCCCAGCGCCGCCCCGGCCCCGGGCTGCCTCCCCCCCGGCCGCTAACTGCCCCCGGCCTGGGCTTCCCCCCCCGGCCGCTAACTGCCCCCGGCCCGGGCTTCCCCCCCCCGGCCGCTAACTGCCCCTGGCCGCGGGCTGTCCCCCCCTCCAGCCGCTAACTGCCCCCGGCCCGGGCTTCCCCCCCCGGCCGCTAACTGCCCCCGGCCCGGGCTTCCCCCCCCCAGCCGCTAACTGCCCCTGGCCGCGGGCTGCTCCCACCCCCCCGGCCGCTAACTGCCCCCGGCCGCGGGCTGTCCCCCCCCCCGGCCGCTAACTGCCCCCGGCCCGGGGCTGCTCCCACCCCCCCGGCCGCTAACTGCCCCCGGCCGCGGGCTGTCCCCCCCTCCAGCCGCTAACTGCCCCCGGCCGCGGGCTGTCCCCCCCCCCGGCCGCTAACTGCCCCCGGCCCGGGGCTGCTCCCACCCCCCCGGCCGCTAACTGCCCCCGGCCGCGGGCTGTCCCCCCCTCCAGCCGCTAACTGCCCCCGGCCGCGGGCTGTCCCCCTCGCTAACTGCCCCCACTCGCCCCGGGCTGTCCCCCTCGTTAACTGCCCCCGGACCCGGGCTGTCCCCCTTCGCTCGGCCCCCTGCCCCCCGCTCCTGAGCGCAGGGCTGCGCCCGGGCTGGGCTGGGCTGTGCCGCGCCGCGCCGGGCTGGGCCCCCAGCGCCTGCGTCCTGCGTGGGGACAGCGCCCGTTCCCTGCCCCCGGAGTGTCCCAGTCCTCCCCGGCCCGCGGCTCGGCTCGGCTCGGCTCGGACTGCCCCGCCCCGTCTGACCCCGGCCCCGTCTCTCCCCAGCCAGTGGCCCGAGGAGCAGCGGCCGGGACCGGACGGGACGCGCCGATCTCCGCAGAGCAGCCGGCCGGGGCTCCGGGCAGCTCCTCTCGCTTCCTGCCGGCATGAAGGGGCTTCTGCAGAGCCGGGCGTCGGAGCCTGGCGCCAGCCCCTGAAGCGCCGCGGCCGGGCGGCGGCCCCTGCTGTGCCCGGGGCCCCCCATGGGGCGGCGGCGCCGGGGCCCCTGATCGCTGCGCCCGCCCGCTCGCCATGGCCCGCCGGCCCCTGCCGCTGCCGCTGCTGCTGCTGGCCCTGCAGCTGCTGGCCCTGCTGCTGGCCGCGCCCGCCGCCGGCCCCCCGCGGGCCAAGGGCAACCGGACGCAGGGCGCGGCCCGCCGCCCGCCGCGCCCGCCCAAGGAGCTCAACCAGACGCTGGCCGGGCCGGGGCCGGGGGCCGGGGGCGGCGGCGGCGGCGGCGGCGGGGCGGCCGCGGGCCCGGGCCCGGCGCACGAAACGTGCTGGGGTTACTACGACGTGAGCGGCCAGTGGGACAAGGAGTTCGAGTGCAACAACAGCCAGAGCGGCTTCCGCTACTGCTGCGGCACCTGCTACTACCGCTTCTGCTGCAACAAGCGCGCCGAGAAGCTCGACCAGGGCCAGTGCCGCAACTACCAGAGCCCCGGCTGGATCACCACGCCCGGCCTGCGCGCCTCGCCGCCCGACGGCGCCGCGCCCGACAAGTACGACCCCGCCAAGGACAGCACCAACGCCACCGTCTACATCTCCTGCGGCGCCGTGGCCTTCGTGCTGGTGGCCGGCGTCTTCGCCAAGGGCGCCTACGACAAGGTGCGGCGCCCGCCGCGGGAGATGAACATCCACAGGTAAGAGCCGGGGAGCGCCCGCCCGCAGCCCCGGACAGCCCCCGCAGCCCGCAGGCCCGGACAGGCCCCGCAGCCCGCCCCGTACCCCTCGCCCCGGACAGGCCCCGCAGCCCGCCCCGGACCCCCCGCCCCGGACAGGCCCCCGCAGCCCGCCCCGGGTCCCCCGCCCGCAGCCCCGGGCAGCCCCCGCAGCCCGCCCCGGGTCCCCCGCCCGCAGCCCCGGACAGCCCCCGCAGCCCTTCCCGGGTCCCCCGCCCGCAGCCTGCCCCAGGTCCCCCGCCCCGGACAGCCCCTGCAGCCTGCTCCAGGTCCCCCTCCTGCAGGCTCAGACAGCCCGTCCTGCCGGGCCAGGCCTCCCCCCACCAGCCCACCCGGTCAGGTCGGCCCCAGACAGCCTGTCGCTCCAGGATAGGTCCCCCACCCGCTGGAACACGGCCCAGGTAACCCCAACCCCAGACAACCCATCCTGCTGGGACAGCCCCTGATAGCTCCAGCCCCACACAGCCAGCCTGGCTGGGAAAGGCTGCCCCACCCACAGTCCACTCCACCAGGACAGGCCCCCGTGACTCCAGCCCCACACAGCCTGGCTAGGCCAGGACAGCCCCTCCCTAGCCCCAGCCCCATCCGATACAGCCTGCAACAGCTGGGACATCCCCCTGATAACCCCAGCCCCCTGCAGCCCACCTGGTGCAGGACAGCCACCCCTAACTCCAGCCCCCTGGGAACACCCTCAGTTCCCACTCAGTCTGCCTCAGGAGATCAGCCTCTGCAGATGAGAATCATGCAGGGCCTCCTCTGAGATACCCCAGGCACCCATGCAGTGCACAAGGGGAGATAAACAGACACACTTGAGACCCCCTGAGGGCCCCCTGCACCCCTGGGACAGCCACTCATAGCACACCCAGGGTGATGGATGTCCAGAAGTGAGACCCCAAGAGAAACCCCCTCGCTCCCCTTCACATGTCCTCTGGGACAGCCCAGCTCCCTATGCATCTCTCCTGGGGAGACAAACTTCCATAGGTGATACCTCCTATAGGACAATCCTTAACCCCCAAACAGCCCACCCCTTTCTGGGCAGCCCCCAACCTCTCACACAGTTCACACCCTGGGGTGCTCCAAAGCCTTCCACATGGGCCACGCTGCATGAAGAACCTCAACAGGGGGACACCTTTCTACAGTGTGGCTTCTCCTGAATGCCCTCTGTGGGACAGCCCGAATGCCCACCCTCAGCCTGCTCCCTTGGGGATGCCCCTCCCCCAAGCCCACCCCACAGAGGATTATTGGAAATTGAGACACCCCTCACCACCTATCTGGGCAGTCTGCTGCTACCCCCTCACCCCCAAACCCTAGAGGTGATCATCAACAGATGAGACTCCAGGCCCAGGGCACCATACACCTCCATGATGCCCTAAGCTCCCCCAACCCACCCTAGAGATGAGCTTCCATGGTGCAGAGACCCTCTGATCCCTCACCAGCCTCTGCTCCTGTCTCTGTGCAGCCCTTGGCCTGTCCCCTCTACAGAGGATGAGCATGCTCGTGTGAGGGGAGACAGTGAGCCAGCCATGGCAAGGGCAGGACCTCACCCGCCCCCTCTTCCAACCCTTCCATGTTCTCCAGCAAACAAACACTTACAGATGTGAGGCACTCTCCCCACTTTCGGGGGACTCACAGCCCCTCGCCCTAGGGCCCCTGCCCATGCCACTCATCCCATGCCCTTCTGGTTGCCATTCAGCACCTGGGCTGCTGGACAGCTCCCCCACCCTTGCTCGCAGGCTCAGCCTCCGTGGTCTTCTCCCTGCAGGTCTCTCCACTCCGCCTGCCTTCCTTTCCTTCTGCCTCACTCTGCGTCCCCCCACTCACTCCAACGTTGTAGGGTCCACTAGGCTCCGAGCAACCACACCCAAATTCCATGGCTGAGCCATGGGGGAGTTCTCCCCTTGGCCTCTGCACTGTCAGCATAGAGACAGGACCGTAAAGTGAAACCTTACCAAAGCACCTGTTCCCACGTTGCCTCTTAGCAACCCCTTCCCCCTTGAACGAGGTGATGAAATAGTATGTGGGGGGGTAAACGGCATCAAGGGATTTTCCAAACAACTCCAGTTCCAGGTCCTGCCCTCTGTGCATTTGGGGTTGGATTGCAGGGAGCTAGGGAGTATCTAAGTGTGTTTTTTTATGCAGAAGTATGACATGCTTAGAGCTTTTAATAGAGAAATTGTAGGAGACACAGTTAATACAATGGGGGGGGGGGTCGCTGTCTATAAGTCCATTTAAAAATATGAAGGTCAGATTTCCATGCCCCTTTTCCCTGTGGAGTCCATAGCTGGTTTTGATTTCTGGTGATCTAGTACCTTAAAATGCTGTCTAATACTGGAATGCTGGATGTTCCTGGAGTCTCCAAACATCAGCTTGCAAACAATGGGACATTACTTCTTAATAAATGCACTGGAACACACTCGCAAGGGAAGAAGCAAGTGTCTTTGGCAGATAATGCTTAATTTAAATCATCTTAATTAAAAATTCATTTCCTGTGTTTATCAAAAAACCCTGGCCGCGTTTTAAAGGCTGAAATAGAAATGTGAACCACATAGTTTGGGGAATGGAAATTTTAGCTTCTTACGCAGAGAAAGAAAAAAGTAAAAGGCACAAAGAGGAATTCTGCATTCGATACGTGTTTGACATAAAATTTATCTTCTGTCTCTGCCTCTCACGCACAAATTCTGACATCCAAACTCTCAACTGGTGTACATGGCCCTAGCTACAGTGAAGTCACCAGAGCTACCCCCATTCACACCCACTGAGGAGCCCCCAACCAAAGCATGTCTGCTGAAACGGAAGGCCTTGCATTATTAAGTCAGTTGCTGTGTCTGAATGGGAGCTGTTTCCTTTAGTTCCAATGGCTGCACTTTGGTAATCTGCATCTGTACAATATCGGGGTTCCAAGAGCAGTCACATCAGGAATAGATGCCTGAGTATTTGTTTCTAGGAAAAGATCATCAACTGCAGTAAATTGCATAGCTCCATTGGCTTCAGCACAGCTATGCCAGTTTATATCAGTTGATGCAATCGTAGGGCCTTGCTCAATTCCCTTTAATGAGTTCCCTTCACTTTAGGGGTGGGGACTTGGGCCCAATATCTTCCCACTAAGTGGAGGAGTTTGGAAATCCACCATGGTATTTTTGCTAGCATACCACGGTACTACTCCTACGTCCATTGAGATACAGGCAGCGTTGCTAGACTTGTCTAAGTTATTATTGTCATTTCCATTCCTTTGATGCCTCTTTTGCTTTATTTAGATAAGTTCTGGTAAAAATGAATCACCTGTGTGTGGATGAGGGAGATGAGTGGCAGATTGAGTGCTTGAAAAGCCTGACTTCCAGTGCACTTTACAAAATTGTTTGACTTTGATTATTATTATAATGTGGTAGCTGATAAAAGATTATATGTCTCATAGATGTTTAACCTGCATTAGATCAACATGGCACACTGGTTTAAATATTATGAAGCATGTCTCCAGCTGATAGGGGATGCATGGTCTGCAGAATTTATTGTTTGCAGCCTAAACATAGTACAAATATATAGGCTAGGACTGTGCATCTGAGTTCCTGAGAACAACATCTGAATGGTGGGAATGGCCAGGAAACAACAGTGTGACGCATTTCGGGCCATGTCAGTTGGCGTTGTATAGAGAATCTGGAATAATGCACTGGCCAGCTGTCAGGGTATGTCAAATATTAGGACGTGCATCCCACCAAAATCTTCAGAGTGATGTGCATGACAGCTTAAACAAAAACCAACACATTCCTGGGAGTAACTCGTGATGGGCCCAGTTTTGGCCCACCAACATCAATGACAAGATTCCTACTGATTTCAAGTAGAGCAGGACCAAGCTCTAAAATACAGTCTGCAAAGAAAAGCTCCAGAGGGCAGTTTGAGAAAGTGGTATGGGGATAGCATGTGAATAGTGAGAAAGTTCTTGGGTACCTTTTCCAGCAGCAGCAGTAGCATTTGCTCATTTAAAAGAAGCATTTCCATGGCTGTCAGGTTCATAAGTGGATAGTTTATACATGCACAGAATATTCACTAGCATAGGAGACAAGCCACTGACTTTTTCCTGGGCTATATATGCGTTCATCTCAAAAGTGAACATTTGGTCTTTTTCTTCTTCTTCTTCTTTTTTTGAGACCCCTGGATTATCCCTCTGAAGTAATTAGAAATGCTGCTTTGGTTTTCAAATAAGCAGAAACAATTGCAATATTATGGATGATTTGTAAAAATAGCCCATCTGGCTAGTTTGAAAAGCAAAAGCTAAAATACACCCCAAACTGTGGAAGTAGTTCAACTATTTTAAACAAATTGACTTTTGGAATATTTAAAAATCCTTCTGCTTGACCTTGTACAACTTGGTCTCACTTCACCACTTGGGAGTTATGGGGCATTCTAGGGATGAAATGAGGCTGATTTCTAACATTTTTGACTAACTGGTGTTTTCACTTGGAATTCCCCGCAAACACATGTGCGGCGACAATGATGCTTCTTTTTTCTTTCTACATGGATATTTTTTAAATTATATATGACCATGTCCTCATTTAAACAAAGAGAGCCCGTTACAGAATCCTTGATGGCAACAACACAAACATCTCTGCTGTTTTTAAAACCCGTTATCTGTTTCCGTGGTTTAGATGAATGACCCAGAATCTCCTCTTCTGGGAGTCATGAGCCCAAAATCCCTTCTTACAGTCCGTAAATAATTCAATACTAGTAGTATTGACTCCTTTTTAGTCTTCAGCAGAAGTAACTGCTCCATTCATTGCCTCAGGGACAGAGGGAAAACTCTTTATATTTGTGCAGTCAGATCTGAGAAATTTACCAGACTGGACCGTGAGAAGAAATGCACCTCCTGCACTAGACGGAGCCAGGTAAGAAAGATTGGGGTGGTTATGGTAGGACTGGGTACAAGAAAGGTATATGCCTTGATAAGAAGCCCAGATTTCCTCTCTCTACCTCGTCCAACTGCTGAGAAGAGGAGAGACTTCTGGGACTTCTACTGTGGCACTATCCCTCAGTCTTGCTTGGTGGCTCCATGTTTTGTATTCTCCTCTGGCTACTACAAGTCTGGTAAATTTGAAGATCTGTTCCTCTTAAGCTGCACAAATTGCATATGAACTCAAGAATCTGCTGCTACTGGGAGAGCATAGGATTGCTGCTACTCTACCCATCTCCCACGTCATCCTGGTTGGTACAAGGAGGGAAGAGGAGAAATGCTTCTGCTACTCTCCTTCTCCCCGCCTCTGTATTTTTGCATCCTGTTTCACATGAGTAATTCCCTGGGCTGTTTATTTAGTTTTTCGTAGCTGTCCCAAGTACTGTAGTGTTGGTAGTACCCATGGCAAAATGAACCATTCACTTGTGCATTTCACTTCTCTGCTTTGAGGCAAAACCCTGAGCAACATCAGAGGCATTGGAACTGTCTGCTTGCAGCTGCAGGAAAACTGCACCATATCATATTAGAGCTGGTAAATAGTTGGAAGATTTTATACATGAGGAAACTATGGGTTAGAGAATTCTCCTAATTCTTTCATTCTTCTGGAAGTCTTAAGCCCCTGTGCTTGCCAGGAAAATCACTAGTGAAAGGCAGATCCATTCTTCAAGGCCTGTATCTCCTTAATAGGTGAGGTGGGTAAAACGGCTCACAGGGTTGGTTTTTCAAACCTCAGGCCAGCACTGGCTCAGATCCAATGTCCAGTTATGGTATCAGCAGCCGAATAGGTGAGGGACAAGGGATTTGTGTGAGGTTCTTTAGTCAACATCTGGTGAACAGCACTTCAAGCCAGGCACCTCCACGGAGCAGTGAAAGAGAGTTAAGAACATACATCTTTTCAGATGGATTGTCTAGCTGATTTTATTTCCTTCTCGCTTTTGCTCTGTTGGGTTCTTCTGATGCTTGTCTCTTCCCACATTCTCCTCCACTGCATCTCATTGATCTGACTCACCCACGTCTCTTGTGCACACTCTGTCCTGCTTCCTCCTAACTGCTTCCCACTGGTGGTGCCTGACTCCCTTCTTCTCCAAAGGGTCCTGCCACACTCACTACGCTTGGTCCATTCTTCTGATTCTCCATCTGCCCCTTCTGAATTGCCCATTCTCTGTGTTCACTCCCAGGTCCCACTCCTCCAGGGATGTTAGGGTTTCAGCAGCTCATCCTGCTTTGTTTTGTTTTTTAAAAAATGGTATATCACCCAGAGGCAGCTGCTTAACTAACAAAGAAAAGTAAAGATTGTCACTCAGTGTGCACCCTGAGTCAGTTCAGCTCACTTAACAGCCTCTCTCACTCTTGCACAGTTGTGGAGGAAATGATGAAGCTCTACACCTAATTGTGTTCATGTTAGACCAGTTTAAAACAGGGCAGTCTCCAGGAAGTCCATGAAATTAAGTACTGTGCTAAGAAGCATCATGAGAGCAGAATGGGGCTCCATATAAGTCTGTGCCTGTGTCTGTGTGGGAGTAATTTTTCATTCTGTGTCCTGGAAACTTGAAACAACCACCCACAGTGTCTGGTGACAGTTTGCATGGTCCAGTGACGACTACTCTGCCACTGCAATCTGAAGATCTGGGCTCTGCTTCCCTAGTCAAAATTAGTTGACCTCTCTGCCTGTCTCCTAGCTGCAGCATCATTTTCCATAGCCCTTCGCAAAGGCCGTGCTCCTGAATCCAGGACCCTGACACCACTCGATTTTTTTCGGTGATTAAACCGTATCAGGAGTTTGTGCTGGTTCACCGGTTCTTGACCTTTATACAAGCCTTTGGGTTGAATTAAGTTCCTGAATTACCTGCTTTCTAATTACCGTTCTTTAGTGCTAATAGTCAATACCCAGGTAACAGTGGCTTCAAGTTCAGCGTTGGTTTTCAGTCACGATAGTTCCTCTGGTACTCCAGGCTCCTCAAGTTACAACTAGTCACTGATCTCTGGCTCTCTGGAGATCAGATACCTTTTTCAATGTTTTTTTTTCTAATTCTGGGTGGCTGTTGAGCTATCTCAAGAAGACATGTCATTGATCTCAGAGTACGTCGACATGATAAAGAAAAATCTGCAGCAGTGTTTCCGAGCCCTTGTCAATGACAGGCTCTAGAACCCAGCCGGAGTGTGTGTGTTTGGGGGTGGGGTGGGGGAGGGTCGACACATTCTGCTCTGCTTGTCACTGCTGGCTACTCTCTTAGCCAGATGAAGTGCCCTCCACTTCTGTCATGTTCTTAGACTTTCTCTGTTCAGCTCTGAGTTGGCTCTCTCTTTACACTGCCGTGTGAGCCTGGGACTCTTTCAGGGGGAAAAAAATGCTGCCACTTGCCCATCGTGGCAGTAGAAGGAAGAGTGTTCTTTTGAATTAGCCTAGTTTTCCTTGCAGGAGAGGTCCAGTTTTTACAGCCCCTAAGTTGTGTCTGCAAAATATGCAAGCAGGCATTTCCTGCAACAACTGTTCATGCATGCAAATATCTTCTGAGTCATGGAGCAGCAAATTCTATACACACAGTTACTGCCAATGCCCTCACCGGTCTGTTGTACAAGCACAGTGTGGGCACCATTCAAACAGCTCCACAGACGGATTTAAAGTTCTAGCTTCCATTGATTTTAGGAGTGGCAAGGGGGCAAAATACCTTTGTGGGTCTGGGTCTCAGTCAGTGTAATTCTGCTCTTTTCATAACCCTGACGTTCCTTGGAAAGTCTGCCATGCCATTTCTCCTCCAGCTGCTCCTCCTCCCGAGTTCTCTCTCAAGTCCCATTGTTCTTCTGTGGCAGGACACTGGTTTGCTTTGAGTATCTTTCCTAAGCATGGGTCACTTTCCTTTACTGTGCCACCCTGTGCTCTGATTCTTTTGGCCCTCGTGAGCTAGGTCGGGATGGGAAGGGTAATAGTTTGACAGCTGATTTCCAAGGAAAGGGTAGGTAGTGCAGGAAATAGTGTGGCTGGTACAGCCAGTTCAGAGAGGTAGCCGTGTTAACTGTTCGCTGTGCAAGGCGCTGCATTTAGCTGTTTTGGAATGGAAATCCATCAGCTGCATGAAAAACCTCACATTTTGTGATGGTACGGTAGGTGGCAGCGTTCTCTCCGATTCAGCCTGGGTGGGCACACTGCTCCAGAACGCTGCTCGGGAACGACGCTGTTGGAGGCACTGTTGCTGATGAAATGCAAATCCAAAGTCTTATGGCCGTCTGTGGTCATGAAGTATCTCAGGACATTCTTCTTGAGCCCTGGTATCCTGGCCATGCTTCCTTCAGTTTCCACTTCCTTTCTTCAATTGCTATAGAGGGACATTAGTCACTGGTGCCCCCCCAGGTCTGGTAGCATTTTAGTTGTGAGTTTAGGTGTCCTTCCCTAGTTCACGGTGGTCTCTGGGGGTTTGCTGTGCTACTTGCTGTGTATAACATACTCTGAGCTCCTTGGATTGAAGGCACTCTCTGAGTTGGCAATATGTCCTGCCTGTGCCAGATAGCAGCAGCTGACCTTCCCTGAGGGGTCCGTTTTCCCAGCACTGTCCAGTGTAGTCATGAACAAGCCTGCTCTGTGGTGAGCTCACAGGGACTCCTTTCATGTTTCGGTTGATTTGCCGCTTTAACTCATTTGCATTTCCAATGCTGCATAGAAAACAAGAATAATATTTCACTGTAACCGTAGCTCTGTGTTTGATTCTGAGCTCTACCATACCTGTTAAATCGTGGGTCACTCCCCAATCACATGGCTGTAACGCCAGTGTGAATGAGATCAGAACCTGGCCCTTACAGAGCCTACAGTTAAGATTTCATTGCGATTTGTACTTAAAACAGATGAACATTCCTGAGTCTCATAGCTAGTGACTGAGTCTGGCAAAGTGACTCATCAAAGGACAATTGACTTTCCCATGTAAGGTTTTTAAAGAAATCTGTGCAGTGGCTTTTGCAAGAAAAATAGTGAAAAATTCTCCCTTTGGGGAATATTGCCTCCTGCCTCTAGCTAAACAGCTGCAGAACCCTCAGACTTCATACACATGCACTCACAATCACCTCAAACTCAGCCACTTCCCCAGTTTCAAATGCACCACGCGCGGAGTTCTTTGTTGTTCAGGAGATCTTAACTGAGCAACACCAGGGAAGGATGAAAAGGCTGCTCAGTTGGACCAGCTGTTTCTGTTTTCTGATGCCACAGGGGGCAGCTGTTCCTGGTGCAGATTGCAAATTGGGGGTCTCTGTTAAGCTGGACTCCAGCCTCCCCCCATCTGTTCTCTTCCATTCGACTCCAGCCCCTCCTGGTAATCAGGGCTAATGGAGAAGGCTTGAAGAAGAGGGTCCTAGTAAATTACTTTGTTGAAGTGCTACATGACTTCTTTTTGGCTCTTTTGTTTTGTTGGAGTCCGAGTGGTGAGTTATTCACAGCTCAGCTATGGAGGTAGCTGCTCCAGCTGACGAAGCTCCTGTGTTCATCAAATGAGGGCCTTAGAAATGGCGCATGTGGCAGGGGCATGGGGAGGGTCATTTTAGGTGGGTAGCAATTAGGGTGGGAGAGGTGCAGAGGTCCAAATGGAGCTGGCACCAGGTCTACAGAGAAGGGCAAAGCCTGAAGATCCATGAGCCCTTCCATTGGCTCCCAGCCCTGCTGCAGAGCGTGGGTCCCTGGCTCCCACAGGCAGCCAAGAGCCAAAGCCTGCCCTCACTCCCCTTGCAGAAGGTTTGGTGTGATCCATGAAAATGAACAATCATTCCAGTTGAAGCTTAGATGTTCCAGAGAGCATCTCCCAGCCATCCTCGGCAATGTAACCCCGTATGTCACTTCTGCCATGTTCCAGCACAAACCTGAGCACGCAGCTGTGTGCCATTCTCTCTGGATGTCTCCTTCAGTGGTTACAGCTGAAGCACACAGTCATAGCTGTCTCAGACGTGGCCGGAGATGGGGCAGGAGGGAGGCAGCTGAGACCAAGCAAGGGAGCTGCGGAGAGGAGTGGAGGTGTGGTGCTGAATGACTGGCCAGCTCAATCCTTTGCAGAGCCTGCTGGGTGGGATCGTGCATGCCAGAGTACAATACAGGCCAAATTCTCCTCCCAGGAAGTCTGTGTTGTGTAGGGTAGAAGCACTCAAAAGAACAGATTCTATGGAGGAGACCAGCATTTCTCCAACTGGGGGACCTGACTCTCAGGGGAGTTGCAGAGCGAATCACAAGGTTATTTGCAGGTCAGGGGTTGCCTGCCACCCTGACTTTTGTTGAGGCTCTTGGCTGGGCACCCAGCTGTGAAGGCAGCACACCGCCAGCAGCAGTGCAGAAGTAAGGGTGGCAGTGCCGGTACTGTGCCATTCTTCTTCTCTGCTGCCTTCAGAGCTGGGTTCCTGGACAGCAGCAACCACTCTCCAGCTGCTATGCTCCAAAGTCAGCACGGCCACCAGCAGCAGAGCAGAAGTAAGGGTAGCAGCGTGCACCCCTCTTTACAACAACCATGTGCCCCCCACCAACACACTCCATTTTGGGTCAGGATCCCTGCCATCCCAACATGGTGACGTTTCAGGTGTAGATAGCTGAAATCATGATGTTTCCATTTGTAAAATCCCGTGATTGTGAAATTGGACCTTGAATGTGGTAGGGACCACTCACTGAGGCCGTGAACGGGTCCCTAGATGCTAGAGTAGGAACCAGAAAGTGCCTTTTAGCTCCCCAGACCTTCCTCAGATTATTTTAGCCGTGATGGGAACAAGCCTGTCTGTGCCAAACCCCCAGCTCCCTGAATCCACTGGTCCCCCTTTACTCAGACTGTGTGCTGCTCCTGACCCCATACTGGGAGACAACAGTCTCCCAGGCAAGCACAAGAGGGAGCACCATGTGGCGGGGCTGAAGAATCCAGTGCCAACAGCCTAGTGGATGCTACCCAGTCCCCATAAGTAATTTGAGCTGATCTGTGCTGTCCCCTGGCTGTGCCCGGTCTCCAACAGGATCCTAAATGCTGCATAGCCTTGACCCGGGCCTGTCTGAAATGCACTCGCTGCAGGGCAGCAGGCAACTGGAACTACAGTCACCTGCCCAGTGGCAGGTAGAAGGGCCTGGGGTGCCAAGGCAAACCAAGGAGAGACAAAGGTGCTGTGGTATCTGTGGCCAGCAAAGAGGTGGTCTGTTCTGAAGGAGCCATGCACAGGAATGTCACTGGAGGTCCGTGGGCCTGGCTCTGCCCTCAGCCTGTAGGACCATCCCTGAAGTCACTGGTTCTGTCAGGGTGGGAGAGCCTATGGCCTGGAGGCAGGAAGGGCTCATCTCTCTTCTCCAAGTTTCAAGCCTTGAAACCGGGCCCTTGGGTGGCATAAATTGGTGTTGCTGCTGACGTCAGTGTTGCTGTGCTGACATGCCCCCTCCATGAGTGTCCTGCCCCCAGACATATAGTGAGCAAAGGATCTGCTCTGCTTCTGGCTTGAATCTGGGGCCAGCAGCTGATATTATGTTTGGAGCTGGCTCTTGGTCACAGGCGTATAAATCCAGAATCATTCCCTTGATGACAGCGGAAATAGTGCGGATGTACACAGGCATAACTGGGAGCAGAATCTGGTCCCTAACAAGCTCACCTCGAAGGAGTATTACTAAAAGCTGTGCCATAACCCACCCTCCCAAGATATGATTGTGCAGTTACACAAATCTGACTATCCCATCTGCTGCACTAAAGGTAGAGCATCCAGCTGAGTGAGACTTGTTGTTCTGTTAGCAGACAGCCTTTCACAGTGCTTCAGAGCCTGATTCTGCAACCCTCCCTCTGATGAGAAGGATGCATTTAATTGCAGTGAGACTAATTGCGTGGCAGGGCAGTAAGATCAAGTATTTACAGCTCCTTCCATTGCACTCCATGTAGCTTTTCCAGTGAGAAAGTATACAGCTAAAACAGAGCTATTTACATGGTGCCAAATTCCTCCTCCGCCTGACTGCACTGGAGCTAGAGCAGGGAAAAGCTCAGCCCCTGGCGCGCTTTACGAGGAATCATTTTGATCACACCCAACATTATGGAAGAATTAGAACCCCTCTAATCAGCACACACTGAGGTAGTACATGTAGCGCTGCCTTTCCTTTCCCTTCTCTTTGGATGGGATCAAGATCTTGCCCACACTCGGGCAAATGAGCAGCCCATTTGGTATGGAGCGGATGCTTTCTGGCAGGTTGCTTCTTCATTCACGTTTACCCAGCTCATTTTAGTCCCATTAGGCTTCAGAGCCAACACGTCTTCCAACAGCTGTGTTCGGCTTCTGTAGTGTCACATCTGAAGGTGCAGCTGAACGGAGAGCAGAACCTCGTTTCACTGACTGGCGCTTCTGGTATCTTCATTTCTCTTCCAGTTTTTCCAGCCTGGTGGAGCAAACCACCCGCATACTGGTGTCCCCTGTGTTGCTGTGACTGATGCTTTGCTCGTGGGCTGTCAGCATTGCATTCCTTCAGGGTGGAAACCAGTAAAGGGTTGCAGTGGAAAGCTCTTCCTGTCAGTCCAGTTTGTGTTTACACTCAGGACTGGGAAGTTTGGCTCCTGGTTGGAGCCAAGCCCCAGCTATGCTCACTCTCCTGGAAACGAATCACACACCAGATTAGACCCCCCTTCCCCCTGCACGTGGCTAAGCACTCCCCCAGAGGCACCGGCTTAGTCTTCCAGTTCAGGTAGACAGTAATGGAGAGGGTTAGGTGCTTCTTACGGACTCTGATCCCCCAGGAGCATATTCATTTTAATTATCTCAATTAGTTTTAGGGAATTGAAGCAAACATCCCTCCCGGAGGCTGGGCAGCCCTGTCCCTAGCGCTCAGTCAACCACCAAGTGCCAGCTGAGAGTAAGAACAGCAACCATGGGAAGAGACTGGAGAGAGAGGCTGTGTCCGGTATTGTGACAGGGCACGGCCCCCTCCTCTCCACCCCACCCCAGCGTGTCTGAGTTCTCTTGCCCACATAGCATCTTCTCCCGCACAGGCCCCTCTGAGCTCCTCTGCAAACCCCCCTCTCAGGCCCACTTTGTCTGGGCTGCCTTCACCAAACTGAGCTGACTTGCCTCTACCTGGCCACCTGGGTCATGCTGCCACAGCCCCGACTTGAAGGACCCACAACAACCCAGAGACATGGCTTCTGCCCTCAGCACTCCCACTACAAAACATGGTTCCTCACCATTGCTGATGTTCCCCATCTCCCGACCTCCATCTGCCCTGGGACTGTCAGCCTGTCAGAGCCGGGGTTGTGCTCCCCAAGTGTTTGGGGGGGACCCTGCCCGGGGAGGGGCTCACTGCAGGCAAAGAGCAACTCCTGGCATTCCCACGACACAAACACTGACCTAACCAGCCCCGCACAGTCGTCATGCAGCAACAGGTGCCTGGGACCAGCCCTGCAGTGCAGCACAGCATGGAACAGCCATTGACTTGAGGGGGAGCTCCCCCTGCCTGCAGAACGGGAAATGCCGGGGGAGGACATGTCTGCACTGGGGAGCACTGGGATAAGGGCAGGGGCCGGGGCAGAACAGTTCCCCAGGCAGGAAGGACTCGTGCTCTACTGATGAGGCCAGAGCCTGTGGTTCCTTGGTTCCAGCTCTGTCCCTGCCTTGCTTGGTGACCTTGGGCCAGTCACAAAAGGCCATATTGCACTTCATTGTGCGTCAATATTTGCATGACCAATGCGAGCCCCTCAGACTTGGCGCGCAGCACTCGCAGCTTGGTGCATAGTCAGCGGCCGCTCGGGGCAGGCAGAAGCCGGGGCGTCCGGCATTGCGTATTCAGACAGTCAGGGTTAAGCAGGAGTAAGAGGCACACATGGAAACGTGGGCCGTCAGTGCTCTGGGACAGAGTCTTGCCCCCTCTGCCATGCCCAGGGTTCCCTTGCATGGGGAAGCTCTTGGTTGGTGTGCTTGGCCCTACGCTGGAGACCTGCCGCTCTAGTGCAGGGGGTGAGGCAGAGTGCACCCCCAGCTGTTGTGACTGCTGTAACCACTGGGCTGCTCTAACTCAGGCAAAGGCCCAGAGGATTCGGGAGTTGTAACTGAGTCATCAATGGGTGCCCCCTCCAATAGTACCTCTCACCCTTCCCTGTCTGTGTCATACCAGGCGTGTACCCCTGCGGCTCCTGGCGCTATGGGGACTTGGTGGCGGGGGGGGCGCTATGAGGGGTGTTTGCAGCAGTGAGTGTTGTAGCACTGCCGTTAGCCGGGATGTTGTAAGCTAAAGTGCGACGAGAGCCTTGGGGGGATTCCTGCCTAGCAGGACTCAAAGCACCGACCCCTGAATAGGGGCTGAGGCTAGAGGAAGGGATCTTGTGTGGTGCTGATTCTGCCTGCTGTTCATAGGGCGTGGGCATGGCCTAGTGTGAAGTATTTTCAAAGTGGAACAGAGTCAGGTTCTAAACATGGTTTGATTTCAGACAAGGGGTAGGGGATTTCTGTAAGGATGGCAAAGATAAGCAACACCCATCTTATGAACATGCAATGGAGGATTATCTCTGTTGGAACCCCTGGTGATTTCAGGCACATTCCCTCCATCTGAGAGAAATGAACCTTTCAGACTCAATCAGCTTTAAAATGCCACCATCTCTTACAACCCACGTCATCCCGCCCTTGCTCCTGCCAGTCAGGAGATAGCTGTTGGGTTCACTTAAACAATCAGTGTGTTTCATTCCTGTGTGTGCATGAGATACTCGCGGAGTGAATCTCTTGAGTGCCCAGAGGCCCTGCTTGCATGGGGGGATCACTGCATGCAGTTCAGAGCTAGGGTGTTGAATGCACATATTCCCTCCCACAGAGAGCATTGCTCAATCTTCCTGCCATTAGACAAGTCTCAGATGGGGACAGTGCCTCAGATAAGCTCACACACTGAAAGCTATAGCCCATGGGAAATATTTCAGGACTGGGCCTTATCCTAAACCCCAGCACCACTGTGGACCCTTACTGGCCCTGCTGTGGGTAGGAAAAGCCAGGCTTGAAGCGCAGTGAGACAGACTCCCTTCGAGCAGGTGCCTCCAGGATCTGAGTTGAGGAACTGCGCTCTTGTTGTACTTATGTACCTGGCCTGTAGAGCCCGTCTGTCCAGTAATCATTTTTATGAAGGCCAGGTTCACTGCTGCACAAAGCAATTCAAGAGCAGTAGCAACGCCAGCAAGGGCAGCAATGGAGAGAGAACATAACCTCAGGGTTGAGTGAGTTAGTAGATGCATGTGAAAGATTAAACAATAGCCAAACTCTGTTGTAATCAGACGGAGCCGTGCTCAGGAACGTACCCATGGAGGGACACGTAGCTCTTAAGCCACAAGGGTTTTTGTTGCCTTTGTATTTTCCCTTAAGAAACCAAAGCACCAGCAGGGCTCAAAGAGAGACTATGAACAAGTGAAACCTCTGAATGTCAGTCTTGCTGTTCTGTGAACATGTTGTGTCCTCTTTTTTTTTCATTCCAGGGCTCTGGCAGACATCCTAAGGCAGCAGGGGCCAATCCCAATAGCACACTGTGAGAGAGAGACTATCTCGGCCATAGATACCCCTCCCAAAGAAAACACGCCTGTCCGAACATCCTCCAAAAACCACTACACCCCCGTGCGCACCTCGAAAAGCAACCCAGGTAAGTGTCTCTCTTCCACTCAGCTCCTACCCAGCCCATTGCTCCCACAGCTCGTTGAAAATGAGCAGAAGAGAAGAGGTAACAAGCAAGTACATGAGGGGTTTGCTGAGGATTTACCATAGCCCCCTGGGCTCCAACCCAATAGGCAGTGTGAAGTATTGCCCAGGCTGCATGAACTATGCGGCTGGAAAACGAGGACATCTCATCCAGGCAGGAAAAGGCTGCATGTGGAAGCTTGGGCAAATGACCCTGATCTTGATATCAGGAGCACATAGACGCAGGCCGCAGGTCCCAGGACAGGTACTAGAGTGTAAAGGGCTGACTTGGCGCTCAAGAGACGTGGGGTCTGTCCTGGCTCTGCCAAGGACTGGCTGGGTGGGCTTGAACAAGTTGCTTCATCTCCCCCTTCAGTAAAGTGCTCTGGAAGGGCAGGATACAATGTGCAGTGTAAGACTGAGGGATTGGTGAGTGATTTCACTGCCTGCAGATCATTGCAGAGAGGGCATTTTAAATGTTGGCAAGGCTGCTGACCACCTATGTTGTGGAGTGAGGGGTGGTGGATTCTCTGTTGCTGAAGCCTTTACTCTGAGTTTGGGTGTCCTCCTACAGGATACAATCACATACAGTGAGGAGATAAGCTTGAGGCAGGAGTTACTGGGTGACAGTCTCTGGCCTGTAGGACAGGAGATCATACCAGACCAGATGAACATAATGCCTTTGGGATCTTCACAGGGAAACCAGTAGGCACAGAGAGAGCCAGTACTGTGCAAGGCTGTGTCCCTACATAGGGGGATTGATTGTTTTTAGTGTTAGTTTCAAGGGTCTAAGGACTTGTTCTTAAACTGCCTTGATGCTCTCCTGGTACGTGAAGGGGACCGCAAGGAAAGATGGATGGTGGTTGCATCACTGTCACACAAACCCCTGTACGGTTGGTTTTCACACATTGTACAACCTTAACTGAGTGAGCCCTCTGGATGCTGTGTTGCCTCACTAGTGATAATGCTGGTAAGGGCTCCATCGACTGACTGCTAGTTCCCAACCCCACGGATCTGAATTAGTCCCATTGTAGCTGGCTGATGTTTGGGAAGCTAGCCACTTGGAGAATAAATCCAATTTGTGTTCCTTTGGCTTTAAAGGCATCTACAAAAATCTGTACTTCTGCGGTAGTTTAATTTTTAGAACAGTTGCAAGAACTTCACATGCATCCCATGTTGCTATTTCTATTTTGTTGCCATTTTCTCACATTTTTATATTTTTCCTATGTGTACTGTTGAATTGTTGTTGTTGCTGCTTATTTTATATATATATGGGAAGAAGATTTCTGACAGGAGAGGACTCTGAACTAGCAGACAAAGGCATTACAAGATCCCGTGCTGGGAAGCTGAAACTTTACTAATTCACACAAGAAATAAGGTGCAAAATGTTAAGAGTGAGGGTAGTTGACCAGTGGCACATTTTTTCAGGCGTGTGCTGGCTTTGGTGTTATACGAACTCTTTAAATGACGGTAGGATCTTGCTCTAAAAATACACTGTAGTTCAACCCAAACCTGGGGGCTTTACACAAGAATCACTGGGTGAAATTCGATGGCTTAATTTATGCAGCAGGCCAAGTCAGATCATTGTAATGGTCCCTTCCGATAATAACATCCACTTATCAATTACAGGTTGAATCTCTCTAGTCCATGAGACCACGTGAAACTTGGCCACACCCATGGTAAGTGGTCATCCAGCTAACTGAAATCATGCCGGATTATGGCTGATGTCAGTCAAGAGAGTTTTGGATTAGAGAGGTTCAACCTGTATTAGGTTTTCCTGGCTGTGTTGCGGGAATGGTTAAAGAGATGCTGTTCACAGCAACGTCATGATTCTAAGCAGACTGGATCAGTTGACCATGAGCTCTAGCGTACCCACATGTTGCTAAGAATAAAGGGCCTGCGAGGTCCCAGGAGGACTATTGATCAGTGACTAGTGAACCCTGCAGATCTAGCCAGTGGAATCTTACCTGGGAAAGAAACTGAATAATACTGAGTGCCAGTGGAAAAGGAACTGTGCACTGCACTGTCTGTAGGAGACGGGATGTTTGTGCGGCCAGGGCTCTGGCATTTAATGGGCACTGTATCTCTAATGGGTGGAGACAACCACCAGAATTAAAGAGGACTTGGTGCCCTAGTCTTCAGGAGGCTTGAGCTTCTTTTGAGCGGGGCAGGGTGGGTCCAATGGCTTCCTTGCAGGCTAATGAACAAAATGGCGCTGTCTCCAGAAGGAAGATAATTTGGCAGGGAACTTGTTTCAGGCCAGCAAAGAATCAGAAGGAGAGACGAGGAGCTCCCGTCTGGTTCCAGATGAGCCCAGCTGGGCTCAGTGAGCCGGCTGAGATGCAACAATAAGGTGCCTATCACAGACAGAAAGTACCAGCAGGGCCGAAGGGCAGATTTACTAGGGCAATGGCTGATTCCACTGTCTGCAGTTTCTGGTGCCTCCTCAGCCACTGGCAGGCCAGGTGTGTGTTCCAAGGAGTGAGTAACAGTCTGGGTCAGGAGCACAGACACTCACTTCAGGTCAGGTTTCACAGCTCTCTGCTTAGCTCTTTTGGCTATTTCTCTGCGCCTGCAGCACCAGGCAGTACCCTGCATGGCAGCGCACAGCACAGGTGCTAATGCGGTTTCTGCAGGAGGAGAGAGGAAGGGAGGGAACTGCAGGAGAGCCACGAGTGCAAAGTTGGAGAATAATCATTCCGAATCTGGATTGGGAAAGAGCGTGCTGAGGAAAGCTCCTTCTACGCAGATGGGGCTGGAAGAGGCCTTGACGGGGGCCAGGCTGGGCAGTTCTGAGGAAAAACGTCCACAGACCTCACAAGGGAAGAGTGGGACTGACCATAAGCAAATGCTGCCCAGATAAAGCTGCTGAGGCTGGTGGGAGGTCTCTGCAGGTGTGCAGTACTGCTTCCGCCTGGACCCGTGAAAGTCTGGCTCTGGCAAGCAGCTTGTGTTCGTTTCCCTCTGAATTCCCAGCAGGCTTGGGGGCCAAGAGGGTGTGAAGGCACCTCTGTGCTCTAGCAACAAGAGCTGACGACGCTGCCGTTTCCCTTTCCCTCCTCCGGCTGTGGCACTCCCCCCGGTTGCCCGTCCCCAGGAGCTGTGATTCCTGTTTCGTGGGCTGCCATTTTGATGTTGGGAGCCAGACCACCAGGCAGAGGGGGAAGCTGGGCCTGAGATTGGGTGAGCAGGAGCTACACCTCTCCAGCCGGGCACCATCTGATTAGTATGAGCCACAGCACTTGCTGCATCCAGAGCCGTCCCTCCCTCCCACACAGCCCTCTTGCTATTTCACTCTTTGCTGTTGTAAACAACAGGTGAAGCCGGATCAGTCTGAGATTCCAGAGCATCTATCTAATCTCGCTCACTACTCGCGTCCCTAATGCGCTCATCACTGCAGCGCCTGGAGCCCTGAGGAAGACAGTCCTGTGTGTTTTCCCACTCGCTTCCCCGCAGCCAGGGCCTTTGCTCGTTGCCCGTATCTGACACCTGTTCAGCAGGCAGTGATGCTTCTTTGGCCTTTGTAGCAGACAACTGTGGACAAGGGTAAGGAAGACTGAGTGGACATCAGGAAACCTGCTGATCCACAGGGTGTTTGGGGAGTGTAGCATGTGAGCAGTGGCTCCAGGCTCAGAGAGAGAGAAGGGAACCAGCACAGGCGCGCGCAAGTGTGTGTGTGTGTGTGTGTGTGTGTGTGTGTGTGTGTGTGTGTGAGAGAGAGAGAGAGAGAGAGAGAGAGAGAGAGGGGTTTAACAACGTGGTGTGGAGGAGTGTTCCCTTCCAGACCCAAATCCACACAGCCACAACCAAAATAAAACTTGTTAAAGTGCCCTGGGCCACAGTTGCAGCTAGTGTAAATTAGCATGGCTCCAGTGAGGTCAGTGACGTGCCAATGTGCACAGTCTTTTCTCCCTGAGCCAGATCCTGCCCCCCCTCTGAGGCTCCTTTATACTCCAGCATTTTCTGCTGGCTGCAGTCCTGTAGGGAGCAGAGATTCAGCCCCCTGGAGTTGCCTTTTTGCAACATTTCTGTAAGAGGTGAGCCTGCGAGGGGTCCTCTCTGTCTGCTTTGCACCACCCAAGGCTGGTCCTGTGTGCTGGGAGACTGCCCAGGTGGGTTCAGCTCTCACTGGAACACTGGGGATACCTGTTGCCCAGGACAGACAGACACAGACCTCTGGCTGGCCTCAGGATCAAAAGCCCCGAGAGCGACACAAAGCTGCCTTTGCCTCCCAGCACCTCCTGTGCTGGGCAGTGCTTGTGCAGAGGTGCAAATGCAGCCTTGGAAGTCACAGCTTGACCCCCGTGAGCCCCAGATTTCTGAGAACCAACACAAAACAAGCCCAGTGAGCTTGGCATGAACCCGGGACCAGCCCACAGCTGGGGAGCTCCACCTCTGGGACAGGCAGCCTCGGTTCATGTAGCCAGAGACCATTTCATAGGGTTGCAAATCTCCTGTGCCAGCTGCCCAATTAGGTCTTTTGGGACCTGCAGCTCTGAAGAGCAACCAGTTCGTGGGCTTACCACTTTGAATGCAGAAAACCGTTCATGGCAAAGCTCTGTTTAGCCAGGATTTTCCAGAGACATGCACCGTCAGAGTGCTGTGTCCAGCAGTTTCTGCAACCCAAGGGCATATTCTGAGCTTGTTCTTGACAAAAGGAGTGCTGGAGATGGTCCCCCTCCTTCCAGAAGTTGTAACTAGCATCTGCTGCTAGCCAGACAAGGGAAGGGACACTGCCCGTGGTGTGGTGATAGCTGCCATTAAAGCCCTGCTGTGCTGTTGGCAGGCCAGAGCACACATGGATTGTGTAGGAGGGGGTAGTGATGTGCAGGGCAGAGAACTCCTCAGAGTCCAACTGCTTCCTTGGAGGTCCTCTGAACGCAGGCAAACTTTGGAGATTCTCTCCTTCCCACTTCCTCCTCCCCAACTCTCCCCTGTCCTTCTGCCAAGTCTCCAGACTGCCTCTGATTTGCTCCCCTAGCAAGTACAATCAGCTCCCTGGCTTCTCCCACTGCCCCTCCCTTGGCCCTGGGCATGTGCCCTGTGGCTTTCTTTCAATGGGGTTGCCAAGGATTGTTCAGAAATCTGCAGAGATGTAGGGCAGTTCATGTCGTCATTCAGAGGGAGCTCGAAGTGGGCAGAAAAGAGTACGCAGTCCAGGTGCCAACACCTTCCAGCCACTCTGCACCTGCAACACAGCCCCAAGGCATGGAAACCTGGGAAGGAGCTCCAGCAGCACGTTCATTTCACTCCCCTCTACTGGTGGCTCAGTTTTCATTCCTTTGAAATGAAAAGAACGTGAGAATGGTCACTCTGGGTCAGACCAAAGGCCCATCTAGCCCAGTGTCCCGTCTGCCAAGGGTGGCCAATGCCAAGTGCCCCAGAGGAGTGTACAGAACAGGTAACCATTGAGTGATCATACATCACAGCAATAAACCCAGTCCACCTTAACAATGGCCAGGAGTGGGGGTCTTCATAAGGCTGATTCTGTGAAAGGCCACCCCATGCTGCTTTACTTTCCTCCAACCACAGGGCTCATTTGAACTCCCCAGTTGGCCACAGACAGCTTCCCCCAGCTGGGCCTGAGAACTTCCCGCTAGGTGGCAGCTTGTCTGAGCATCCGCCAGGTGCCAGCCTGGGCCATACAGCTGGATGGCCTTGGCCATGTGTGTGTTACTGCAGTGCTGGGTGAGTCTGTGTAAAGCAGAGCAACCCGACTGGCCAAGGCCATGGTGGCAGAGCAGAGGTTGCTGCGTCGCTCTGCTTCCCTGGGGCTCCTGCCAGCTCAGTGAGTGCAGGAGGGCCTGCTGCCACTCCATGCCAGACAGCACAGTAATTTCCAAGGCCACATCCCCCAGGAGAGGGAGCAAGGGCAAGAAGAAGTAGGGGCGGGGGAGCAGGGGCTGGCCCTAGATGCAGGGTAGAGCCCTCCCACGTACGCACCCAAGAGGCTGCAGGGACTCATGCGCCAACCGCCGCGTATAGGACAATTGTGGAAACAACTGCTCAGGTGGTAGGTGGCCCGCAGGCTGCGAGTGTGGGACCCTGGCGTAAGAAGGGGCCGCAAGAGCAGGCTGAGGCCTGCAGGTGAAGAGCAAACCCCAAGGTGTTCTTCCATTACCCAAAACAGCGGTTTGACAGCTTATTATAGCCAGCTGGTGACCTCTATCGACTACAGTTAAATTGGCCTGTGAAAAATAATCGGGCAGATGACTTGTGACACCGTGAAAAATGTACGTTGTACTCAGAATCCTCTGTGCAGTGATTTGTCCCCCGTTCCATGGCTGCTGGTCCCAGCACACACCGGGCAGCCTTTGGCAGAGTGATGGGGGCCTGGCAGCCAGGTGTCATCTCGCTGGTTGGACGGATGGTTTCTGCCTTCTCACACAATCTGTTGCTGCTCTGTCAGCGCCCAGGAGCCATGCGAGCACCTTAGCTCTCAGCCTTAAAATGCTTCCACTGACAGCCTCCTCCAGCTACAATATTGCTGGGGTGCTGGAAAGCACCTCCCTCACTGCTGTCACAGACCGAGGCTCTGCCCCGACATGGGAACAGTCGCACAGAGACAGTGAGCAAAACACTATTTCTCCAGCCTGGGACTTTCTACAAGGCTTCCCACCAACCAGCCACCTACCCTGTGACACCACTACAGTTCCGGCCCCTGGCAGGCCCCTTCCTCTCTTCTCCCCTCTCTCAGCTCCTTGCAGCAAGCTGTCCGGGTTGCACCCTGGCCTCTCGAGACAGGCCTGAGTAAGTCCCTTCTGCACAGACCGGGTCCAGCTGCATTGCCTTCACACTTCACAAGCTCCTGATGAGCCAGAGGATGATTCAGAGTGATGCTCCTTGAACGGGGACAGCCCGTCCTGCCTGGAGCTGGCCTGCCCCAGCTATTTAGCCTGCTCACCACAGGAACAGAGGTGTGGGTCTTAATGAGCTGCCTGCAGAGAGGCTGATGCCCCATCAAAGAACAGCAGGAAGCTGCTCCCAGCAAAGTGGGCAAGTAAATGGTAGTACAGAGCTCTCTGGCCTGGGAAGGTGCAGCAGAGAGGCCTGATGTCTTGCAGAGGAAGGAGCTGCTGCTAGAGTGCAGATGCTTTGAGACTTCTGTGTTTTGTTGGGGCTCTGAGGTAAGAGCCGTGAAACCACCCTGCAGGGGCTCCTCGCCGAATGTGTCAGTCAGTGGAGATACACTGCAGTTACATGGAGGGTTCAGCTTCTCACAGAGTGGGCTGTTAACACTAAGGGGGAAATTGAGGCAGGCCATTGCAGAACCATGGTTACAGGGGTGCCTGGGAACTGAAGTGCCCCTTCCACAGTCATGTAAGCATGGCTGCGTGCAGGGAGAACTGGCTACTGGGTGAGCAGTGCACAGGTGGATGAACATGGTAGCTTAGCGGGAGATCTGTGCAGCCAATTGTACGAGTCAGGCCACAGGTGATTTATCCGTCCCAGGTGAGTGCACCCTGGGCTGGACATCAGGGTGTTTGGTCCTGCTGTGAGGGCCGGAGACTGGACTGGATGACAACTCAAGTTTTTTCCAGTTCTAGTGTTCTGTGGTTCTATAAATATTTTAAAATTTTGCACATTCTATTAATCCAAACAACACAACACAATGCACCCATATTCCATTGTTTCGGCAATATATTTCCAAACCCGTCAGCAAGTATGTCTGTAACAATGCACAAAAATCCCCCAGAAGTAGAGAGGTAATGAAACCCCTATAACTACCCAGCTCCTGTTTCTCTGCTCCCTCATCCCCATTAGAGCCCAGCTGTGGGTGGGGAAGAGGGGAAAGAAGGGCAGACACACAACTACTTCCTACCCAGGGCCCAGCCACATCCCCCAACCAACACTCCTAAACCTGCTACCCCATGCGCCCAGTCATAGCATCCAGCCAGCCCAGACACCTGCCTGCCTCCCCCAGAGCACAGGGATCCAGAGAAAGAAGCAGCTGGATTTTCCATCACAGGTTTGCATAGAGATTTGTGCACAGCACCTTCTCCTTCCCCAGGGCATTCTGGAAACTGCAGCTGTCAGGCTTCCTCTGTCTCCCTTTCTCCCCACACCCATGTCCTCTGTGTGCAAGCTGGGCTCATCTGGGTCCTGTGGTCCCTAGTGTCCACCAGCAATGCTGCAGCCCATTGCTGTGGGGGAAAGGAAATTCTGTGCGCACCATATTCATTTCTGCAAAATTCTGCGTTTTGCAGTGGCGCAGAATTCCCCCAAGGAGTCGAATTCTGCCTGGACTCAGCAATAGCAGCACAGGAAATACTTCCCACCCGGATGCCTCTGGGGCACTGGAGAGCTAGGCAGGCCACCAGGAATACTCAGTCCGTCTTCACTGCAGGATAGACCCTGTGGCACTGAGCCTCAGCCCCAGCCAACTAGCTCAAGCAGAGCTAAAAATTGCAGTGTGGAGAGCTAGGCTCTGAGATTCCCCTTCCTTGCAGATTTCAGAGCCCAACCACCCACACTCTCATTTTTGGCCCTCCGCCAGAGCCCAAATCAGCTGCCCTGGGCCAGAATGTCTTCTATGGCACTGTAAGGTACCCAGCGCAGCCTTGGTGTCTAGCACTGCTGCGGGGCCCCTCTCTTCAGGCACGGCTGGGACGTGTTAGGAGCACATTGCACGCAAATCCCTGGATTTCGCCTCAGCAGCGGAACAAGTGCGTTCTCGGGGAGGGGGGCTGCAACATCTGGCAGCTCTCAAGCAAGGACATTTTTAAGTGGTAACATGGCTCAGGCTTTGTTACGCTTGTCCCGAGAGCTCCCTGCCTTTCCTCTGACCCTTGCGTAGCTGGGAGTCTGGAGACAGGGCAATGCAATGCCCCTAGCAGTGCCTCCTACCGGTTCTGATGGATGGGCCTGGCTTCTCCTGGACCCCACCATGCCCTCAGCAGGGCGTCACTTTGCCTCCACCCCCACTCCGCTCTCTCCTGGCAGGATCACTGGTGCCTATGTGATAATACTTGTGAGTCTCCCCAGTCAGTGACCTGATATGGCAAACCTCAGGGCCACGTCCTGCGAAGAGCTACGACCCTCTGCCTGCTGCAGCAGTGAGCAACGTGGCTGATGGGTTCACCGCAGCAAAAGGACTCAGGTGTGGGAAGTCCCTCCCCAGCCTTAATGGCAGCAAGCAACAAAATCCCCTGGCCCTGAGCTCTGGCTTGAGGATGTATTTCAGGGTGTGGGGCGTGTCCCAAACCCTCCCCCGACACATCCAGTGTTCTCCATAATTTTTCCCACCCCAAGTGGGATTGCTTGTATGCTTGTTGCCTTCATATCGGTGCTTCCATGTGGTGGGGAGGGGCTCAGGGCTGGATGCCAGGTGCGGAGGGCTCTGGGGTGAGGCTGGGGATGAGGGCTCTGGTGGGAAAGGCTGTGGCTGGGAGGAGAGGGGTGCAAGCTATGGGGTGGGACTGCAGGGACGGGTCTGGAGTGGAGGCGGGTGCTTCGGGACTGCTGCAAGGAGAGGGACTCCCCATCTCTCTCACCTCACTGCAGTACCTGCAAAGGCTCCTCTCCCCATTGTGGCAGCGCCTGGGCTAGGCAGCAGGATAGGTGTCCCTCCCCCACTCCAGCAAGTGAGCGGAGGCTGGCTTGGAGCTGGGCTTCCCAACACTTCTCTGCATATTGGGAGCAGGAAAGGCCTAGCTGAGGTTTCTTGCTGTTAGGTACTCACAGGCCCATTCTCAGGGGAAACCTGCACTCAGGCCTGGGACTTGCCAGCCTTTCCCTGGCTGGCTCCAGCCTGCTCCTGGGGAAGGACACCCCACTCCCTCTTGTGGGCTGAGCAGACTGCATTGGCTCCCCCTCCCTACCAGGGCCAATGTGTCTCTCCCGCAGGCCCAGCACACAGAGCCCCAGGACTCTTGGTAATCTCCTGGGGTGGGGGGGGTCTTTTCAGTGTCTGGTCAGATCACTCACCTCTGCATGTGAAGGTGGAGGAAGGTTATCAGTGGAGATTTTGCCCCTTCTAATGCCTAGGCCTGAATATAAGCAGCACATGGGGGAAGAAACAGGCTGTGAATGCCCCTGAGAGCAGACAGTTTGAGATTCCTGGAAAGCTGTCAGTTCTCTTTGCAGGCTTCAGGAGACAAGCAGCCTGAACAGCAGAGAACTCAGAAAGCGGCACAAACAAGCCAGAGAACACACCTGCTGACTGAGGCCATCAGCATCCACATTAGGGTCTGTGTGAGATGCCCAGTCTGCTAACCCTGGATAGGCTGAAAAGGCAGCAAAGCAATAATGACCCAGGCTGCAGCCGGTAGCAGGTGTGAAGCCAGGGAGGTGCAGACACAGAATGGATTGCTTTAGCCCAGCCGTCTGCCTGTTGTTAGTAAACTGGTCCTATCAGGGAGGGACAGAGCAAGGAGGCTGTCAGCAAGTGATTGGGAGAGTCCAGCTAAGCCCCAGCTTTTCTTTCCCAACTCCCCACCTTTGTTCCCAGGCCATAATCTGTGGCTATGACTCTGACTCTGGGGAGTCTCTGATGGTTTCAGTCTGGAGCTCGGACTGTTTTTGGAGTCTGAAAAGCATCCAGGCCCTACAATTGCAGCGTAATTGGGTGGGGGTGTTAATCAGGGACCAGGCAAGAGGAGAGGTTAGGAGGACCGAATGCAAGTAATTGCATTTAGCTGAACTAAAGTGGAAGATCAGGGACAGAATGACCATGGGCTTCCCAGTGCAGACTGTGGAGCAGCCTTGGATGTCACTGGTGTAACTACACAGATGCTAGTGGAGGGACTCTGCATTTTGCTTAAGCTGTGTCTTTCTGATCAGGGCCCTTTAATGGGTTTGCAATAAATGAGTTCTTTGAATTAGCATGACCAAGGAATGCAGAGAGCTTTCAGCTGGGGAGAGCACATTTCGTCATTAGCCCAGCTGAATAGCATTCTTCTTTACTGGGTGATTGTAACTAATGCCAGAGGCTTGGCAGAGACTCCTTTCCTCCTGGCTACAGAGTCCTGGGAGTGAGGAGAATCCCTGCACAGCACAGGAGGGACACTATGCAGGGAGGGGGTGTTTAAAATAGCCCTATGCTGCTAACATGCACTTGTAATTTTCTGATGGGCTTAATGCCCCTGTGATTCTCACTGCCACATGGTGGGCACCCCGAGCTTTCGTGTTTGTCAGTGAAGAGGGTGGGAAGTATCTGGAGCCCTGCGAGGTAAGGGAGTGGCCTGGGGAAGGAGGTTGCTGAAAGAAGCTAGGATGGGGAGCCCCCCCTTGGTGGGAGCACTTGGGGTAGGTGAAAGCTGGCAGAAAAGATTTCCAGGCCCATAAAGCTGGATCCAGAGGAACCATGAGAGCCCCAGGGAGCGAGGCTTTCCTGGCGGGGCCCCTAGGGCCAGCTCTTATGGCTGGGACATGGATAGGGCTGTAGTCGAGAAGCCCAGATGCAGGCAGGGCTGCCAGGACTGCATGGCCCTGTTTTGTTAGGGTTTCTGTGCACTGCAGTACTAGACTAACCCATCCAGGGCTGTCTGCCCTCTGAAAGGCTGAGGGGAGTGCTGCTGGGGGTTCTCACAAGGGAGCTGCAGGCAGGCATTCATGCTTTGTGGGCTTCCCACCTGGGACTGCCCTAGGGGACATTCCTGTTGGGACTGGCCTGGTGTCTGCTGTGACTGCACAGCGCTGGTTTCTGACCTGAGTTCTCTCCCTTGCCTAGGCCTGGTGCCCTGTGCCCATTCTAGCCTGGCACCACACAGCAGCCTTCAGAGGCTTTCCTTTCTTTTCTTTCCTGTGTAACTGGCGAAAACCAGCACAGTCCGACATTCTAGCTCTGTGGGGTGGTGGACACACCAGGGCTCCTGGTGTAAGCAGAAATGCCGCCGCTGCCGCCGTCCCAGGGGTGGGGTTGGCAGCAGGGAATTGAGGGATCTGGACCCTCCCTACCCCACTTGGTCCCGGCCCAGGGCCCTATGGGTGGCAGAACACTTTGCTACTGGGTCAGCAGGGATCCATCCCAACACGTGCTGAGCTACACACAGGCAACAGCGCAACCAAGCTACCCTCTGGTAACCCTGGGCTGTTTCCTCCCCTCCCTTCCCCGCCCCTCAGCGTGTGCCTGTATCTCGAGGTTGTCCTCTGTCTGCCCCGAGTGCACCGCCAGTGGCAGTCCCAGCAGCTCCTTGGTGTCTCCAGCGGTGGCTTGCTGTGGCCCGTCCTTGTCATGGCCCAGTCCAGGCAGCAGGCAGGAGGCATCTGTCTCCTCCGAAGGCTCCTGCCCAGCTGACCTGCAGGGCCTGCTGCCTGTGTCCCTACCTGTTGTGGCTCTGCTCCACACCACCCTCAGCAGAAGGCCAGGCCCCCGGCCCCTGACTCCTAACACCCACCAATTCCAACGGCAATCGAGGGCCTCGAGGCTGCTAAGCAAGGGGCAAGAGAGTGCAGGTGACTGGCTGCAGGCCATGCAGGGTCTGTGTTTGAGTTAGTAACTGCCCCGAAGGGGCTCAGCCACAAGAATGTTCCACACCCTTTCTCAGCACCTCAGGGACACAGCTACTGCCAGACTGGGCAAAGCCAGGGCCCAGGAGCCCATCTCCGCTGGTGGCCAAGGCCAGCTGCTCCAAAGGAAGGAGCGAGAAGTAAGCAGTTATGGGGCAAAAGGCTCCCGCAGCCCCTGGGAGTTAGTGACTGGCTTAAAAGCCCTGAAACACACAGCTTATACCATTCCCCAAACCCTTCTGTACATATTCACTCTGCAATAATAGCACGGGGCTTTTCCCGGGGAATTTTTGCAGCCATTTCCTTGCTAGATTAGCAGTCTATGCACAACCCTCCGCCTGGAGGTGGTGTGGGACCTACCGACCAGGTCGTCCCGTGGAGCAGAGATGGACCTGAGGGCTCCAGAGCTAAAGGCAGGAAGAGCTGCAGCTGGAACTAAAGGACCAAGTCTGCCCAGGCTGGCTGGTAACAGTATCTACAGTGTGATAAACGCTCAGAGCTGGCCCGGGTCAGCTGACTCAGGCTTGCAGGGCTCAGACCATGAGGCTGTAGAATTGCAGTGTAGACATTTGGGCTTTGGCCAGAGCGTCGGTTCTAGGTTCTTCAGTTCTAGGACAGGTTGCAGGGTTCCCTGTGAGCTGAGTGCTTGGGTGGCCGTCCAGGTGAGAGTCAGGTACCACCCAGCTGATTAGGAGGGTGCACACAGCTGGCAGCATGTGTTTCTGTTGGTGGCGTACATCTGCACATGCCTGGGTGCTCATCACAAAATTCATTCCACCCATGGATGGAAACAAATTAGAGAACACTGTCCCAGAGCCTTGGCTCCAGTCCAAACCCACACATCTGTACTGCCACTTTATAGGCCCCCCCAGCCCAAGTCAGCTGATCTGGGCCTCTGGTCCATGTCGCACACTCTTCATTGGGTTACGCAAGCATGAGTCTCCAGAAGTCCTGCACTTTTCTTTTGATTCATGCACGTGGCTTCTACAGAACTCCCTAAAGCTGGTGAATGGGTGTCTGGAGTCAATCACAGCCTCAGTTCCTCTCCTCTCGTAGCCTCTCCTGGCTATTACCATCTTTTCTGCTACTAGCTGCTCTTTTGAAATGTTTAACAAAGCTGCCAGGCTCCCACATTCAAGCGGCTGGTTACATTAACTGAGAGAAATCAGCTCACAGTCATAGTTCGTTAGGTGCATCCCTGTTCCAGGAGCAGTACCGGAGCTGGCATGTCCCTTGGCACAACACCTCGTAGGACTCCTGGCCAGGTGAAGGGTTGGTAAAAGCAGCAGAGCAAATGTACAGATTATGCTGAACAGCCTAATGTACCTGGCCATGGCTCTGGCATCACCTTTTGCCTGGCTGGACGGATATAGACCTTCCTCCTAGGTGGCTGTTTACCACATCCACTTGTCTCATTCCTTACTCAACCCACATTATTGCTTTTCTTTTATAACTTGCCAGCATGACAAATTCAGCCCCGGAACAAAGGAGCTGATTTCATTACAGGTAAATACATCTTCTCGAATCCTCATAAATCACGCAGCGAAAGCCAAGCAGGAGGTCACCCAGGGTGAAAATCAGAAAAAAGTCCTGTACCAATTAAAAGAACTTGAACGCGAACAAGCCTGCGATTGATTAGCTGAGTGCAGCGAATGAAGGTGCTGGACGTGCTGTGCTGGGTGGCAGTCACTGCACAGGGGTGTTGTTGTGGTGTCAGTGAGCAGTGGTGCTCATCCATGCACAGGTGTGATTGTGCGCATGGCGGGAGAGTGGAGCTTATGACCAAGCTGTAATGAGAGAAGCCCGGAGTGCTGTAGCCAAGCCTATATTGTATGTGGTATGGGGTGTGCATGCAGAAAGCTGCACGTGCTCACTCCAGCTACAGCCTTCAAGTGCACCTGGGACAGCTGAGCGCCTTTGGGGCTTAGCAATGCTATAGAGGGGCAGTTCCCAGGAGACTGGCCGCAGGCTGAGTCAATGGGAAGTCTCAGTGCCCGCACGTGGCCACGTTCCTTTCCGAGCGAGCCCAACCTGATAGGCTGGCTAAGGGCATGTCTCCACTCGCAGTGCTGCAGAGGTACGGCTGGAGCGGCACAGCTGCAGCACAGGGTGGAGACGCTCTCTGCGGACAGGAGAGCACTGCCCTGTCCCATAAAGCCCCACCTGAGAGCGGCCATAGCTGTGTCGGGGAGGAGAACCCCCCCGCCACTCCCGACATAGCACTGTGCACACTAGTGCTTATGGCAGTGCACCTGTGCCGCTCAGGGAGGTGGACCATTCCTAGGCTCAGCCAGTGTAAGTGGTCGCATTGAGCTGGCCTAAGGGAGTCTAATGCTGACCGTTGCCTGGGAGGTAGTTCTGAGCCATCTGGAGCTGTGTAACTTACCCGATATTTTTATTTGTGGCTATTTCACCAAACAAGCTCCACTCCTGCAGCCCCTGGGTGTTTGGTTTGGCAACGATCTCTCAGGGATCCGGTCCTTATGCTAGGGCCTTGGGTCACTAGTCCCCTGGACTGCGTGTCTTCACACTCTGCTTCCCCTATCGCACACGCACAGAACTCCCTGGAGAGGAATACGCCATTGAAGCCGTGGTCTAATGCTCCTTGCGGGGAGCGGAACACAGACCTGACTTCACCAGGACTGGCTAGAGCACAGCTGAAAAGCTCCAAAAGTCCTGCAAGGCCTCTTGGAAGGCAGGTGAATATCAAGGAATGTTTCTTCTGTAATCCAAATTTCCCTGTTTTCTAGTTGTAGACACGTCTGCTTTGGTCTCCTCCTCTCTGCTGCAGAAACCAGCCCTTGCCTTCCTTTCTTCTAATACCCGTTAAGTATATGCAGGGTGATCAGCCTCCTCTCTGCCCTTAATCACTTCCTCCCAACCTCTATAATTAGATTCCAGCAGGTATTGCATCTAATTTTTGAGGGACTCCCAGAGAACAAAGGCAGAGGCACAAGGAACAAATTAATTAAAAGGGGAATATTAGAACCACCACGAATTAGATCATCAGCAAATCTCAGAGCGAACAAAGTCAGTCTCCTAGTTATTGTGCTGTTCAGCTCCTGGTGGAAGATAGTGCCTAGAGCTTCCCTAGACACAGCATCAAGGGAAAGCAGGGTCAGTTTGCAGCACCACCGGCTGAAAGACGGGGGCACGTTTTCAAAGCCCGGCCAGGGAACTGGCTGTGCGTGTTCAGCTGTTCTGCTGAACCCCCTCCACGTTCCAGGCAGATCTGACCTCTGCTGAAAGCACTGGATGGGTGCAGAGCTGCACAGTTGTGCCTGCCAACGGCCCTTCCAGCAGCAGAGAACTCTGCAAGCAGGCACTGGAATTACCTCATGAAACCAGATCAAATACCCTGGAGACACTTTTTAAAATCATTTAAACAAGTAAACAGACAGCACCTGTGCAATTTGCAGATACTTCCACCATCTTAAGCTCAACGATGGGTCCTGAGGTTATACAGCAAAACAAACACACTAGAAGCTGCAGCGTACACAGTGCATGCGGGTATGCGAAAATATCGCAGCTTCCTGGTACAGCTGTGGGAATAGCAGCGCAGGGAGTAGGTTGAGAGTAGGTGAATACTGTCTCTTCAGGACTCCAAGTCAGTTGGAAGGAAATAGAAAGGTAGGAAAATAGGAGCTTCAGGGCAGATTGAGACTGTTTATGGTGTTAATGCACTTACAGCATTGTTTTCAAACCAGCTTTATGTGTCCTGCCTCCATACGTGACACCAGGGAGAAGACCCCGACAGTACCTATGAATCTCCTGCATACATGCAGTTGGGATTCACTAGCAGTGCAGCCGGTACCACACAATGTGTCCAGCCCTTGTGCTGCTGAATGTTCCAGCTCTACCTGTGACTCTAGTGGAACTTTATGGATGGCAGCACCACAGCAGGTGTGCAAGAGGCCTGTGGTGGAGAGGTTAATAAAGAGTCACCGTTGTTTCCCTGGGGGAGTGGTGGAGAAGCCCTGGGTGGCAGACATAGAGTTCAGCTGCTGCTCTGTGTCAGAGAGCAGGGCAGGACAGCTCAGCCAGAAGGACCCAGGAACCTCCAGCAGAGGGTGGGACAGTTATTAGACATTCTCAATAGTTGCTTCTGAGTTGGTGTGGGAAGTTTGCATTGTGGACAACCTGCCTGCTTGGTCGTATTCCAAGAGCGGAGCCAACCTGAGAGCCTGGCAGGGATGGGAAGGAAGGTGATGAAGGAAAGAGTTGGAAACAGCCCTAAGGACTCAGTGGCTGATCAGTGCAGGAACATGAGTTGTGTTTGCTCTGAGGGCTGGGTCCCACTCCTGCACTCCTTTAGACACAGGCTGCCGATTTCTGTTCTGTTCTGTTAGTCCAAGGGCTTGAGTGCTGCTTGCTCCAGAGATCAGCAGGCGTGGTTAGGCATTTGGAAGGACTGGGATGCTGCCGTTTCTCATGCTCCGGAGTTCAGCAGCTACAGCCTACGTAATGTGAGCACCCCACAGAGCAAGGGTCAGGGGATAGATTGCACCCTCAACAAGCTGGCAGATGATGCTAACCTGGGGGCCAAGGCTAATATACTGTAGGGTAGGGACAGGGTGTGGAGTGTCCGAGACAAATGAGAGGATTGGGACAAAAGAAATCTGATGAGAATGCTGCACTTAGGACGGGAGAGTCCCAGGCACTGCTAGAGACCTGGGACCAACTGGCTAAGCGGCAGTTCGACAGAAAGGGACCTGGGGATTACAATGGATGAGATGCTGGCCATGAATCAGCAGTGCACCCTTGTTGCCAAGAAAGCTAATGGAATTTTGGGCTGCATTAGTAGGAGCATTGCCAGCAGATTGAGGGAAGTGATTGTTCCCCTTTATACAGCACCAGTGAAGGCACATCTGGAGTATTGCATTCAACTTCACCCCCCGCAGTCCCCCACTATAGAAAGGGGGTGGATGAACTGGAAAGGAAGAGTCCAAGGGCACTCCCCCTCCCCACCTCCCATTACTGTAACACAACATAAAAGTCCCAGGGCTAAGGAGAAAGACACTAAGTTTGTAAGCGAGGTCATCAGGTGTAGGGTTCCAAATGAGGAGGCAGCGTGGGACACAGAGCAGCACTGCCGTTCTGAATGCTCAGGGCTCTTTGACAGGCAGAGCTTCTAACATTCCCCCAGTGTAAACATCTCCCTGCTCACCAAGGGTTGTTGGTTAAAGTGCATCAGGGACATGCCCAGAGCTTGCTTTCACTCAGTTTGCTTTTGCAAGATGTCAAGACGTGACAGTAAACATCCAAAGTGCACGTCCAGTCCATGAGATGTCCAGCCTGAATTCCATCCTATAAAGGGTGGCTAATTTCAAGATCAGCCAACCCACTGACCCTCGGGAGGTGTCCCAGCCATGCAGGACTTAGTAACTGCTGTGTTCAGCTTCTCTTGCAAAGGAGTTTCTCTAGTGCAGAGGCTCCTAAGGATGGATGGAGACCTTGCTGGTAACAGGGTGCGTGGCTTTTCCTCGCCCCTAGCAGCTACATCTGTTTGCACTTATTGAATGCTTTCTATAGCTACATTGCCACGAAAGCAATTGTAGCAGTTGCCAAAGGGGATATTATGGGATTGTTCTCAGGAGGACAGATGCCCCATCCTGTGACAAACAGGATAGGAAATGATTGCATGGTTGTGAATAGGAGGGGAGAAATCCAGTGGATGCTCTGTGTGGTAACGTGCTCCTTGCTGTAAAAACATTGAGAGCTCCAGCACACTCCTACATCCAGTCACTGGCTGGCATTACAATGTCGGTAGGGGTTTGTGTAGAACCTTAATAACATTAACGAAGGGTCCTGTGGCACCTTAGAGACTAACAGAAAAGTTTTGAGCATGAGCTTTCCAAGACCAGCATCTGATGAAGTGAGTCTGTGATCACAAAAGCTCGTGCTCAAAACTTTTCTGTTAGTCTATAAGGTGCCACACGACCCTTCATTGCTGTTACAGATCCAGACTAACACAGCTACCCCTCCAATACTTAATAACATTGGGTCAGTGACAGCAGTAGAGGACACCTTTCTTCACCAGGTGGCTACCGAGGCATGTGCTTAACTGTGAGCTAACGCTTACATCCCACTGACCTCTACCTTTCCTAGCAAGGTAGCATGGAGCAAAACTTGGTGGAAATGGAGATCATTGACCAGAAGAGCAGAACAAGAGGAGGAGGGCATGCAAGAGTGGTGAATGGAGATGCAGGATAATCGTGATTTGTGTGTGGGAACTGTACCTTAAAGTCTGGAACAAGCTGTGTATGAGAGCTCAGGAAACTTACCATGGCCATCAGTTTCGGCTGGAGTTACCAAACTGAACCCATGAAAGCCGTGAGCTTTAAATAAGGAGCTTTAAATAAGAGACTTTAAATAAGAGACTTGTTCACTGGGTTACCTCATGTTATGGTTGCTTTATTTTGCTGTTGTTGTTCTGGTCCAGTTAACGTCACTGCAGTTAACTAAACGTTTCTTTGGCTCATTGGACTTCCAGAGACCTAAGAGAGAGCTCTGTAGGCCAACTTATCCCAAACAAATGGGGTTGGCCTGGAATTTTTGAATGAAAGTTGGGGCCCTGTGAGGTTCTTCTTGATTCTGTCAGTGACTCCTTGCTGGATTTCACATACAGTGCTAGATCGAAGAACCATCTAAAGCCCATTGATAGGATAGCTTGTTTTGTCCCACTGTTAATCACCTACATCAGTTGTGCAAAGAGGAATGGTGGTACAGATGGAGCAGTGACCAATGGACCCAGAGATGAGCATGCAGAGGATTGCCTTGTTCTACCAACATGAATGAGCACAGGCCCGACATAAAAGGGAGCACTGCTGGCCAGTGTTTCCCTAGTGAAGGTGTGTGTCTTGGAGAGGGTCAGGTCCCCCAGGAAGCTGGGAGATAAGGAGGTAATAGATTCACTTAAGCTGGCTCCTGGAAATGCCTGAGGAAGCACCTGTCTCGAAAAGAGGCCAGTTCCTCTGAGAGCCAGTAATTTTTTGGCACTAATACCTGAGGACAAATGTTATGCAATTTACGAAAATGGAATAATCAGTGAGAGGCCTTGCCTCCTGTTGGCATTAAACCAGACGTTCTGTCCTCCCGGTAGTGCAGGGTGTGTTCAGCACTGGCTTGGAAATCCTGGCCAGGAGACTGGAAATGTATTTCATACAATACTAGAACTGGAAGGAACTCCTAGAAGTCATCGAATCCAGACCCCTGCCCTCAAGGCAGGACTAGGCACCATCGGGTTCGTCCCTGACCGGTGTGTGTCTAACCTGCTCTTGAACATTTCCAATGATGGAGATTCCACAGCTCCCTAGAGTCCCTTTGTGACCAGTCCACCTACAGTAGATGCTACAAGGCAGATGCATGGCCAGCGATAACCTCTTAGTACCCCTGTCTCCAAAGAGTGATGAACTTTAACCGCTCGATCAAACTGCTCTCGCAGAAAGCAGCCAAGTAGCACTTTAAAGACTAGCAAAGTAGTTTATTAGGTGAGGAGCTTTCATGGGACAGACCCACTTCTTCAGACCAGAGCCAGACCAGAACAGACTCAGTATTTAAGACACAGAGAACCAAAAACAGTAATCAGCGTTGACAAATCAGAAAAAGATAATCAAGGTGAGCAAATCAGAAAAAGATCATCAAGATTATCTTTTTCTGATTTGTCCTCCTTGCTGACTGTTTTTGGTTCTCTGTGCCTTAAATACTGAGTCTGTTCTGGTCTGGCTATGGTCTGAGGAAGTGGGTCTGTCCCACGAAAGCTCACCTAATAAACTATTTTGCTAGTCTTTAAAGTGCTACTTGACTGCTTTTTGTTTTGATAGTACATAGACTAGCACGGCTCCCTCTCTGTTACTGTTCTCACAGAGATTGCCCATGAGAGCCAGCTCATTCTGTCTCCTCCCCCCAGTCACCAGTAGATGGCAGCAGAGACCCTCTCCCCCATGGGGTCCTGACACTGCGCTGGGCTTCCCCCTGCTTACCAACAGGGCTGGCGCAGCCGGCTGCCTTCCCGCTAGAGCAGAGGTAGCAACCTGCAGCCCTGCGTGCCTAGGGGTGGTCGACATCAGCCACAGGTATGGCGTGCAGCCCAACACTGCTCTGGAGCTTCAGGCCACAGGGTTTACAGAAGACAGATGTGGGGTGTGCGTGGGGACAGACAGACGGATGTGTACAGGGATAGGTTGATGGCTTGGGGGTGGGGGGTCAGTGGATAGGTTCAATGGATGATTGGTGTAAGTGGGGATAGCTAGATGGATGGCTGCTGGGGGACTGAAAGTTGAGGAGATGGGGGTGTATGAGGGTGCACAGATGGATAACAGGGGTGTGTGGAGGTAGATGGGTGATGGATGCACATGGGATGGATAGAACAGACGGATGGAGTGTCATTGGAGTATGCACAAGTTGCTTGGACAGGTGTAGGGCTTGTATTTCATTGCTAAAATCAGTCATTGGGGCCTCAGCAGTGGTGTGTGGCAGTCTGAAGTTCACCCTGGTTGTAGTACCAGAGAGGTCGCCGTGTTAGTTTGTATCTTCGAGAACAACAGGAAGTCTTGTGGCACTTATAGACTAACAGATATTTTGGAGCATAAGCTTTCATGGGCAAAGACCCACTTCGTCAGAAGCATGAGTGGGGGGGTCCAGAGGAGTATTTAAAGAGTGGGATCCCAGTAAAAGGAGGGCCAGAGCTGACAAGGGTCTATTCAGCCAGGGTGGAAATGGCCCATTATCAGTAGTATGTATCAAAAGGGGAAAAAACAAGTCTGATCAGACAGGCCCACTGTCAGGTGAGGCCCATGGCTGTAGGCGACCCTTATCATTTCTGGTATAAATCTAATACTAACTAGATACTTTTACATAGATTCCTAATCTGATTACGAATCTCTCCCCATGTTGAATGAGAGGAACAATTTCCTAGTGGACATGGTAGCAAGATCCCAACCATGAAGTCTTGTCTAGGTTCGATGTTACATTCCATGCCTTCTCTAGCTTGCAGCAAATCTCGCTGGCAGCAGGAAGGTTCGCAAGTGCTGCCCTGGCTCATGGAGTCCGTTGCAGCGAATCTGGCTTGGGCTGAGTGTGCTGTCTGTGGCCAGGGCTTTGGCACTGGTTCTAGCTTGGACCTTTGGGAACCTTTTGTCACAAAACTCAGTGCCAAGGCAGAGCCCTGTTCCCATGCCGTGTGCTTTTATCACAAACCTGGCCATACTGGGCTTTTTTCCATAAAGCCCAAGTGATGTGAGCAGCGACAGCAGCTGAAATGCTAGTGTGCACGCTAAATGTTCTGAAACCAGCAGGCTAACGCACCCTGCCCCAAAGAGAGCATCACAGATTGAACCCTCCTGGCCAAGCCCCCTCAGGTTCCCCATCCCAAACCAGGGAACTTGCTGGGCCAGGGGAGGCCAATGCCAGCCCCTGTGCTGCTGGGCTCTGCTTCAGCGGCAGCAAAGGGGCTGGAAATGACCATGCAGGGACAGGGGAGTGCTTGGGGCAGAGGCAGGGTGATGGCCTCTGTCAGGGGGCTAGGAGCACAGGCCAGAGGGAGCACACTGACCCCCGTGGTAGCTGGGCTGCACTCTCAAACTGAGCTATCATCTGTGGGGCTGCACTCATGGCCCCCAGATGCCAGGCTCCACAGCTGCCCTGCCTCTTCCCTCAAGTGTCCCTGTCCGCACTTCTCCCACCACCCCTGCTCTTCCTCCCCCCGAGCTTGTGGCAGTGGAGTGGCTGAGTGGGGGGCTGGCTTTGACCCCAGAGTGCTCCATTCCAGGAGCACCCATGGGATGCTGGATCACACATGGTGCCCAGCTGTAATAGTTGAGCTGGAGTCGCAAACAGCAGCAGCTCACCTGATTTCCAGGTCAGTCTCTTAACAAGGGGGCCCTTGTCCAGACGTTTGGCTGGGGCGACAGTGCTGGGTACAGCCATTCAGTGCCTCAGAAATCCAGGCCCCTAGGCCTCTGCTTCTGCTGGGCCCCACAGCCCCACTCCCACCCGGCCAGCTCCTGGCACATCTCCTATTGGCAGCCCAAGGAAGAGACCCCACATTCTGACTTCTGTTTCCAGAGAATCATGGAGGCCTTGAACCATCGAGGCCGTTGTGGGAGACAGCCCTGCCCCCCAGCCCACCGCCGGAGAGCCAGGGCAGGAGCATCGCCCAGTGGGGAGCTGTGCTGGCAGCTCCTCGTGTCCCATCTCCCAGCCACAGGTGAGCTGAGGCTGGAGACGATGTTCTGGCAGGAGGTGGGGGCTGGAGGCAGGGAGGTGTAGGGAGACACTCCAGGGTTGAAGAAGGATGCAGCCAGCTGGAAGCAGGAGGGAAGCTCAAGGGGGTGGCAAAGATGGAAGAGGTCTTTGAGGAGGGTGTGAATTTGTGCAGATGCCGCCATTGGTATTCACAGGCTATGTGCATTAGGGCAGAGGCTCAGTATTCCAGAAGCTGCCTTGCAGCCTTTGCAGTTAATTCACAATCTGTGCACTGGGAAGTGAGAGCTGCCAATAGGAACCCCCGTGACAGGGGCAGGGATATGAGAGGTTGCCAAGCTGCTCTCTGCATGGCTTGCCCCAAATTCTTCCACCTCTTTGTTGCTGCGTTTCCATGCATGGGGGCCACACGACAATCTTGGAACAGTTGCCATTAAACCTGGTGAAACAGCCCCCCTTGGATGGAAGTGTGCCTCTCTGATGGGAAACCTTAGCCATGTGCAGGTGCCGCCTGTGTGATGCCTCTGGGGCACCTTGTTGTCATTGTCTTCCCTGGTAACCTACCCCACTGCCCCCAGCTGGGGCTAAAATACCAAGAGGTATGGCCTGACTGGAGACAAGGAGCCCTGTCACTTGCTGGCCAGCTACCGTGGATGCTTTCCACAGCAGAGGTGATTCTTGGGGGGGGCTGCAGTAAGTGTTTTGCCAGGGTGCTCCCTGCTTTTTCCAAAGCCCCGTGCTGGCCCAGGGAATAACTTCATTTTGCTCTGCAAGCTGCGCTTCTCCTGCCCTCAGAGATCATTACAGTTGAATGACAGGATAAATAGGTGCCATGGCGCCATTCCAAGGCAGTGCATGGCATTTTTCTGTGCCTCTAACACACACATGAAAATTTGCTGGGCTGTTGACATATTTCGTCTCCGGTCGCTGAAGTGTTTAAGATTGCCCAGAAATGAGATGCCTCAGGGATGGGGCACCTCTTTATTCCCCACCCCTCCCCACAGCCAGCGTCGTGCCTTTCTAAGGCAAATGTGAGAAGGATGTTTTTGCTGAGCAATTTGGAGCCTGGCTTCTCATCCCTACTGTTATAATGTTTTTAGGGACTCCTATAGACAGTGGGTTGTAATTCCAACTTGCATCAGCCAAATGCCTCTCATCTATACATGAAGGGCCTTATCCCCCTTTCCTGAGTAAAGTAATCCTCAGTTAGTACTACATTTCTGAGAGGTAGACGACAGCATTTTAGTTCAGCTCTAATAATTCTGTTGTCCCAGAGCTGAAGTTGTAATTGCTGTTCATAACCAAACATTCCATATGCAATTTACTTAGGACGTAGTTGCAAAGCAGCGTTCTGGTTCTGAGCTGTGTGCCCTAAAGAATCTCTCTTTGTTGTGTGATAAGCAAAACCACTCATCCACTCCGCATTTCTTGGCTCCTGCATCTTACAGGAGGGGAGTTGTTCTCCTCTGTGCTTGCAGGATTGCAGTACCATAAGGGTTAACTGCACCTCTTTTGTGTGTGTGTGTGTGTGTGAGAGAGAGTGGGGGGGGAGAGTGAGCAAGAGTCAAACCTGGGGATCGGAAGCAGCATTGTTAGATTTCACATGAAATGACAGATTTACTCCTTAAAGACTCAGTTCGACTGGCGGTGCGCTGTGAACAAAGTGCTCTACTGCCTGCAAGGAGAGCAAGAAGTGTGGGTGGTTGCTTTGAGCTGGAAGAAGAATGTGCCACGATTTTTAGTAAGACTGAAACCCCCCTCTGCTGGACATGGACCCCTGACTGCCATACCAGTGAGGTAGCCTGTTTTCAGGAGGGGGAACTAAGGCACAGAGCAGCAGCCCCGGGCCTTGCCCCAGGTCACCCAGGTGCAGAGTTGGGAATAGAGACTGTGTCTTCAGGAGTCTTACTGAAGTGCCTTACCCCCCGGAACACCCTGCCTGACGCCCTGCCCCCTTGAAGGTACACCCACCACCTGGGGCTCAGGAGGACAACAAAGGAGGTGGTTTTCTGTTAGGGCTGCCAGGTTTCCCGTTTTTGACTGGAGCGCCTCCCACCACCCCACTGGCCCCTGCTGCCCCTTAGGGTTGCCAGACATCCTGTGATCTGCAGGAAAATCCCTGCAGGAAAGTTCCCTGACAATTCTCGAGTCCTGCATTTACACAGAAATGTCCCACTGGACAATTTTGTATAAATAGGGGATGTGGGACTTGACAGGGAAATTCCCTGACCCGTGCTGGGTCCCTGCAGCTGAGGCCGCCTGGCCAACATCAGTTTTCCAAAAATCTGGCAACTCTCCTCTCTTCCCTACCGCTAGCACCTGCTGCCTCCCCCAGAACTCCTTCGTTCCCTGGAGTCCCCATAAGTCCCTGGTCCCTGATGCCTCCCCCAGAACACTCTGGCCCCCTAGACTCCACATCAGTCCCTGGGTGCTGCTATTCCCTCCCCTTCATTGCCCTGAGTTCCCTTCTGTGGCCTCACACCCAGGCTTGCCCTGCTCCTTGCCATTTGACTACAGCACCACCGGACAAGGTCAGCCCTGCTAGAGCCCATCCCCAGAGTCCCATGGCTCAAGAAGGGAGGGATGGAGGAGCCGTAGCCCCCACCCCCACCCCGAGCCCCAGGACAGTGCCAGGAGGGGAGCTGCTTTGCCCCCCTCCATATCTCTGCCCAGGAGCTGCTGTGAGGGCAGAGGGGTTAAACCCCAGGGCCGCACTTGAGAAACGTTGCCTGAGACACACAGCACACAGCCAAAGGTATGAAAAGTGAAAGAAAAGACACAGACACCAGCAGAAGCTGAGGAAGAAGTGGGAGAGGAGGCATTTTGGTTGCTGAAGCAAAAGATGGGGAATGTTTTGGCTTTGAACTGGGAGGAACCGTAGAAATCACACAGATACAGGGTAAAGGGCAAGAAGTCACAGGGTCAGCATGAGCTTAAAAAAAACACCCAAACCCCAACCCTGTATATCCAATCAAGGCTATTTAACACAATTTAAAAACCCAGCTCACTCACTCATGCTCCACTCCACTGGAGCGGTGCAAACCGACATACCATGAACATACCTTGTGATTCCCGACTCCTGGCTCAGAAACCAAAGGAGACTCTCAGAACTGCATTTGGGTTGAAGAATCTCATCGCTGTGACCAAAAGAGAGCCTCAGTCCTAGGGGTGAACAGCAAGAAGTCCTGTGGCACCTTATAGACAGATATTTTGGAGCATAAGCTTTCGTGGGCGCTTATGCTCCAAAATATCTGTTAGTCTATAAGGTGCCACAGGACTTCTTGTTGTTCACAAAAACACAGACTAACACAGCCACCTCTCTGAGTCCTAGGGATGATGATTCCAGCCAGTGCTTCTCACATTCCCAGCCCTTCGGAGGCCAGCTGATGAGAGGTACCATGCTAGGGAACGTGCTGGATGACCCAGAAAGCTGGGACAAATCCAGTACCTGCTTGTGGGATTCAGCCGGAGCATTTCTGCCCTCTTGCAAGGCTCCTCACATCAGTGGAAGGGCTGCCTTTTATTTCCAGTCATTGGCTGATTTCTGCAGCACTGAGACACAAATGTTTTCTTCAGTACTGGCCCTTTTACATTCGGAAAAACACATGTCTCTAAACAACGTACACTAGAGTCTCATGATTCATGAGCTTAATGTTCGCGAGTTCAATTATATGCGAGTGGCTGAGCAGCCACTTCTCCAGGGCCCCGGGAAAGGGGTGTCGGCAGCCACTGCTTCCCCCGGGCCTTGGTCACCCCCGTATTCATGAAAAATCAACGTTCACAAGGGTTCTAAACACAGAAGCCTGGCGCAGGTTGAGACCCTGCTGTAGTTCTTCTAGGGAAGAAGCTCTGTGTGAGTTGGTAACGAAATGTGAAACATGCCCAGATTGTGGCAGGTTTGAGTCTTATCCAAACCACCACTTTCTCGGCACTCCTCATCGGCACTTCCTGTAGCTTGCAGGCCTGCAGAGAAGGGATGGAGTGGGACTGGCATTCTGGTTCATTGCGAACCATTCCAATCAAGTGGTGATTATCAAAATGTCTGTGTGAATAATAGCTACAATGATTGTCCTGCTAGCTCCCATCTAGGCACTTTTGAAAGTGAGGTATCATATATCAGTAATCTGACACTGGGAGGCCATGAGAAATGATAAGCAGTGAGCTGGAATAAAGGAATACATAAAATAAACACATATCCCATAATGTGCCTGTAAAGAGAAAAACTACCGGTATTTGAACTGTCCTGAGACAGGCTGCTCTTCGGGAAACACGATTTCTCTTCAAATGAAGTTGTTCTGTTACCATGGGAAGCTCTAAATTTAACTCTGATGCTGTACCAAAGAGGGGGTGGCAAGGGTCAGAGAACAAACTAGCAAACAATCTTTTAATCTTCCAAGCTGGCTGTGCCATTTCGTACTCATTCACTGCTTGGTCTCTGACTCCAGCAGCTTCTCCAAGGTGATGGAGAGAACACAGCCATCAGTTATATGTTACAACACATATGGATATTTCGCTTCTATCCCTATTTACGCAGGAAAATATTTGCCTGACTTAGGCCCTGGAAGACTGTCCGTCATGGTGTAGCTTGATGAAAATGCAGACAAAAAAGAAAAGTGCTGTGCCCCACTGAACCCTACCTCTCAAGCTGGTGCCCTTGGCTACTGCTGCCTGCCCCCGGCCCTCTGGACTCCCCATCAGTCCACAGGGCCCTGCTGTTCCTCTCCCCATCATTACCCTGAGCTACCACTCCTATCAGTAGTTCCTAAGCATTTGTGAACCTGGCAGCTGAAGGCACCGTTTTCTTCCTCCGCAGATCACATTCAGTTTGTGCTGTGTTTAGATATTCCTGCCCTCTGAATTGATGTCTCTCACCTCCTCCCGCGCCTTTTGTTGTCTCACTGCTGGGTGGGGGCTTGGCTCACATTGAGTGGGGCTGAGGCAGATGCATAGGCTATGTTGAGTAATGCCTTGCTTGTTGCCTTTTGCCTTGACAGGTCACTATGGGAAGGACATTTATCGAAGTGGAGGGCCAGATCTCCATAATTTCATCTCCTCTGGATTTGTCACGTTAGGAAGAGGACACACGAAGGGTACAGTGGAAACAATTTTTTGCTAAATAAAAAGATTGTTTTAAATAAAAAGCTGCAACTCAGAAACTGGGTTCTAAGTGCTAGGAGGTAACAGTCCTGGACTGGAGTCAGTAGATTTATTCTAGCACATCTTGTTGCAGGTTAGATATTGTGCCACAGCAGAGTCTTACGAGAGAGGCAGAATTAGGGACTACAGACACCACTCTGAGTTTGCAGTCCAACAACTTGTGTTGCTTTGTGTTTTCTGGGGGCATGGATGCAAGCGGCTGCTGTTGCTTTTCTCAAGGGAACAGGAAGGTCTGTAATGCCACCAAATGAGTAGGCAGTGCCATTTCAAGCGGGGGAGGGGAGGGTTTTTGCTTATCCGACTGATTTCCAGGTTGTGCCCTTTTGTTTTATTTATTGGGGATTTCTTTGTTTGGTAATACAGATATTTTATAAAATGATTTCTTACAGGTCCACGTATACGTTCTGTGTGTTCACATAATCTGTGCTATACTGTACAAACCTGAACACCCATAAATATACCTCGTGTGTGCTGTGTATGTTCTGTGTCTATGGACTGTATATACAAGATGTGTTGAAAGCTAGTTGTAGCTATATTAGATAAGCAAACATATAATCCTGTGCAGGCATTCTGGTGATAACAAAGCTGCAGGTGCTGGTGTTGAGTAACTTGTCACCAGAACCCCAAAATCAATTTTTCTTTTCTCACATTGGTGCCTATGTGTGGCGGGGGAGGGGTGGGGGGTGTTCTACAGTGGATGGCTTCTCTGTTTACATCCCGTAGTTTAACAAAGTCACATTAGTGCCAGGATGGTGGAGCACCGCACGGAGAGCCTGAGGCTGTGCCACCTCAGTACTACTATGATTTTGTTCCTTGCTGACTTATGAGGCCGTTGCATATTTATATAGACACAATGTATGTGGAGATGCTAATCCAGAGCCAATGTACTCTATGTGGAGCTGTGTCCGTGAGCCCGCTGGGTTGAACACACATCCGTGCTGTTTCCGTGGATGACCACCGTTGATTTTCTGAAAGAGTTTTATTTTTCATACATTTGCTGCACTTTTTAAAGTTCTCCATGTGAGTCGTCCACCGCGGTGTCAGTCCTGTAGAACTTTCTGAGAAGAACCAAATATCTGTATATTGTCCGTGTATGTCTGTGTGTATTTAAATAAAGTTTCTTGAGGCTGAGGAAGCACCCCTGGGGCGTGTAATGAACTTCCATCCTGGGTGGAGCACTGGCCGGCAGGAAGCCGACGGACACACCACTGACCTGCCGGGAGGCTGGGGGCTGAAAGGGACCAAAGAAGGGACACGTGAGGCCTTTCCCAGAAATGGAAGCTCAATGTTATGTCATGTCCTGGTAGGGCCTGAGCTCACACTGAGCGTGATGGGACATGTGTTTAGGCTGAGATGATGTGTGTGTGGGATGTGAACTCAGGCTGGGGTGCACAGCACAGAATGGCATGTCTGGAACACGTGGGACTAACTACTGGGATCCCTGGAGGGGCCTGGCAGCTTTCTCCTCCCTCCCAGACATTTTAGGTGATCTTTAATCGACTGATTGTACAATATTGTTCCATTACTGCTATGTGTAAAATAAAATCTATCTGACTTTTTTAAATGAAGTGGCTCAGGGGGATCTATTCTTCCTCAGGTGTGCAAGTGAGTGATTAAACACAGCTGCTCTTGGCTTTCCACACTGAATGTTCTCCATCAATAGGCAGGTGGGAGAATAGGTCATCTAAATGTAAACTATGCCAATAGTCCCGGAGATGGGAAAGTACTTCTCAAAGTGGCTTTTGCTGCTTCAAGAAAATTGCCTCCCTCAGTTGTGTATGGAGTCAATTATCTCAGCATTCTCTATCCATTTGCCTTGGCCTTTGGGATTCATTTGAAACAGTTTACAAGTTTATATCACATTTAAATGGTATTTCACTGCGTTTCGCTTTTCAGAGAAAACGTTCACGTTTGCACACCACTGAGGTGTCTGAAAACTGCATGCACTGATTGCACATGCAAACTGCCCTAGTTGCTTGCTTACATCAGTAAGTGGACACAAAAGTGTCTGTGTGATATCTATTTGCAGCCATAATTGTGTGTTTGTGTTCTGAATACAGGGTTTGGTTTTGTTCTGTTTTGTTTTGTTTTTTAGGGGGGGAGACGCAACAAGTAAATCTGACTTAGGAACATTTGCTGTGTTTTGTGTGCTCAAGTCACTTAGGAGCTTTTGAAAATCCTTCCAGGCATGTCTGCTTTGCTGCACTCTTGTTTGAAAATTTCCCATCAATGCTTAAAGTCAGAATACCTGTAGGCAGAAGAGCCTGGGTCTGGCAGCATGCTGTAACTGAGAGCTTTGCTTCCAAAATGGGAAGTGTCTGATACAATTTTACTGTGTTGAAAAACAGCTTCATGCTGAGACTTCATCATGGCTGATTTCCAGTGGGTGAGCTGATTGCACTACCAAACCCATCTGACAAAACAGGTCTTTGCCCACAAAAGCTTATGCTCCAAAATATCTGTGAGTCTATAAGGAGTGACAGGACTTCTTGTTGTTTTTGAAGATACAGACTAACTCAGCTACCCCTCTGATACCTCACCCCTGTTAATCTTGACCTATTTATTTTGAGATCAAGAAAGCAGCTTCTGCCTCTGGTTTGAACAGAACCTCTGAAAGCGCGGCTTCATATTCCTTTGCGCTTGGGGACATGTTTTCTCTGTTTTCTCAGCTGTCTCCTGGGCTATGGCAACACTCCAAGTTCTGAATAATACTTTAGAATCAGGCTATTTGGGGAAGGAGATGGCAATGGGAGACATGGCAAAATATCCTGGATACCACATCAGTGAACGCGAGTGTCTGACATTCACAAGTTCCTGGGAGATTGTGATTTATGAGTCTTGTATGATGCTCTGCTGGGTGATGCATCATGGCCTGACATTAAAGTCTACAAAATCACTACACTGTGTACTCTCCCAGCCAGAGAAAGGCCCCCACTCTCAGGCAAGTGCACAGGATCAGGGCCACATCTGGACTTTTCAAACCCTACAGCTCCTTGCTGATGAGGTATAGTGTCTTCTTTGGTCTCCCTCCTCAGTCACTCAGCTACCCAGTGAGATGGAGAAAGGATCACTGAAAGCCAGAGCTGGTCACATCTCAGCGGGTGCATTGTGCGGATGTGTGTTTGCATCCCTTTTCTGTCGCATTTGGAGCTAGGTGCCTTTGAATGTACTAGACAGTAGCCACTTGAGGACATCCCAATTCCCGGGGCAGAGTCTGTTCGCCCTGCTCTGCTGAGGTATGGCAGGTTGTTCTTTTCCAGTGTGCCTTGGAACCCTGGGTGGAGAAAGCCTGGACTGGGGACCGTGGAGAGCGGGAACTCCCTGAAATGTAACCCCATAAATCTGACATTATGATTCCAACATTCACCGAGTCTCAGTGATGCCAAGGCTGATTTTCTCAGTTTGCAGGTAAAAAAACGTGTTGTTTCCAATGCCCAGCCCCACAGACTCTGCCTGGGCTTGGAGTCAGACCGGGCTTTTCTGCTGTCGCTGGTCATTGCCTGCAATGAAGATTCTGCATCCCCAATTATACCCTCAGTTTACACCAGAGCAATGCTGTGGTCCCCTTTGTCACCTCCGTTCTGTGCCTGGAGAGAGTGGGTGTGGGCAGGTGTCTCTGGTGACATTGTCTGGCAGCAGTGGGGCTTCACTTCTGTTACTACTGATGAGATGTAAAGAGCCCAGCTTGCCTCTCAGATGCCAGCATGGAGCTAAGCCTTTTAAACTGAGCGCAATAGGTCTGGGCACCATGGGAGTGGTTGCGGGGTCCTACGATGTCCTATTACAGAGTTTCTTTTTGAGGTAGAGGTGTACTTTTACTGGAGTTTACTTTGATCCTGTCGTTTCAAGCCAGCCCCTCCGCTGGACGCAGTGCCTGGTGCAAAATCAGAAGGTTGAGCACGGAGGTGGATTTCACAAACCTGGCGACTCAGCTCCCCTCCCACAGAAATTCTGCCCCATGCAAGTTCCAGTACATCTGCAGACATTGCTCACACTTCTTGCAGAGCCTGCAAGTCTGAGCCCTTTCAGCAAAACCTCCGTGGAACATTTTGCTCTGGTTTGTGGGCGAGGGACGGGGGCTGTAGATAACTAATGTCACAAGCCTTCTTTTGCAGCTCTTCACTGGCTGCATCTACGCAAGCCTTTCTCCTGCACATCTTCCCCCTTCACACTGGCACCAGTGCCTGCTCCCCACCTTCAGCAATAGGTGGTAGTGCTGGGGCATAACCCCGAGAGCCTACGCAGCAGCAGGCTGGATGACGTGACTGTAAAACTCCCGGAAAACCTGCCGGCAACGGTCTACCACCGTTGCTCAGCCATGTGGAGCTCCACCACTGGCTGTGCAAAGGTGGAACATTACAAGAGAACTGGGGCAGACAAGGCCAATATGGCACTTGAGCACCTCCTGTGCTTCACTTCCCAATATGATATACTCGCGCCGTGTTCTGCCATTACCTGCCCGTACCCAGGGGTCCTGTCTGGTGGGTCTCTAGTTCAGATCCCTCTTCTGGTACAGACTGGTAGCCACTGTCCCTGTCTCACCCTGGAGCCCAGCTGGTTGCCCCTTACCGCAGATGCTCCCTGTTGTACTGGCTGGCGGCCTCTGTAGTAGATTCCTCCTGCAGTGCTGTTCAGTAGCCTCTGTTTCAATTCTCGTTGTGGTTCGGCATAGTGGCCCCATGCTGTGGATTTTCCCTGTGGTTTTGGATGGTTGTCCACTGGCCTGGGGGTCATCTTGTCTCCTACCCAAGGCTACTGCTTTATTTCTTTTAGCTGGTAATTTTGGAACGAGCTGCTGGCCAACTCCATGCGGTGTATCTGCAGTCAAAATAAACCCTTCCCAGCAACGGCGCGGCATTTTGCTCAGGTGGATGTCTGTGCTTCTCCCCACCCCCATCCCGCCTCAGCTCCTCATGGAAACAAAGTCGAACTTACCACTTCTGAGACGGAGGTTGCCAAGCCTCCTGTTACATCATTTCATCAGTCATCTGTGCTTGCAGTGTGCTTCCGGCAACGAGGGAACCAGCTCCTGCGCTGACCAAGGAGGACTTGGGAAGGGTCGGGTTTCTATGCAGACAGCCAGAATGCACGATGTACAGGGGATGTGAAAATGGCAGCTTAGGTATGTCAAGTCCCAGTGCTCGTTAAACACTTGTTATACAGATCAAATCAATGGCAGGATGTCAAACAGCAGCCAACTGCATCCCGATGAATCATTTTATTTCCACCCTGGATAATAACTAATCACTTTGATGGCATTTGGCCATTCGTGCGCAGAAGATCACTTGCATGCTGATTCCAGATTAATTTGAGCTTTGTGTTGCTGACGCTAAATGTATTGACTTGGAAATGGCCCCATTAAGGTGTCGAAACCCATTCCCAGTATCATAGAAAAATTTCATTTGTGCAATAGGGTATTTCCTCCTGCTCCCTGCATTATTGAATCACCTTCAGCTGGGACAAACTGTCGGCTAGGTCTGGGCGTTGTCTCTGGGTCAGCCCTGCGAATGGCCTGTTGGGAGCAGGGCTAGAGGGGAAGGTCTATCTTGGGGGCAAACCCAGGTGGGTCAGGAGCTGGCACTGACACCACAAGACAGCCTGAAGCATTGGTTCACCCTCCTGCCTTTGGGGAGCAAAATAATCTGAGCTCTGCTGCCCTGATTTTTGCTCTTTGGCCAACCTGGAGGGTACTCCTCAACTGGACAGAAAATTTGGCCCTAGCCCATACCCAGCTAGATTTGAAAAGACCCAGCCTTCAAAGCTGGTGCTTCCCATCTCAGCAAGTGACAGTCACAGGAGCAAAGGACAAAGGCGCCCATTCTGGGAGGGCTGGGGAGGCAGCAGCTGTGTGTATGGGGGTGCTGCTTGCTCTCCTTCTTGTGCCCGACTGTCAGGGAGTGAGGGAAAAATACATAGAGTGAGTGAATCACTCCTCTGCCCCCACCCTTCACCAGCCAGGAGCAAGAGGCATGCACACAAGCCATGTACTTTCCCCTCACTCCCTGCGGTCAGGAGAATGGGAAGAAGAACATGCAGTGTCCTGGTGCGCAGGGATGCTGACCCCCCAAAATGGCACCCTTGGCAAAGGGGTTTGTAAAACCTGAGGAGACCCTCCTTGACTTTACTGAATATACAGGAGGGAAATGAGCATTGCTGGTAACCAAGGGCAGTGGGCTGTGAGGTACATGGGGCAAAGCAGGGCCCAGCGAAACGTGTGCCCTCAGGCACTCCACCACAGAATCTGACGAGAGTCCACTCCCTGAGCAAGGGAAAAGGTCGTCCTCAGACTGCACTGGTAAGGGACGTGGTGTGTGAGGAGGCCTGCTCATGAGCAAAGGGTGCCCCCCAATACAGATAGGGCTGTGGGATCAGTAACAGGCACTGGGAACAACTGGAGCCTCAGCCAGGAAACAGTTCCCAACCTGCTCTTGTGTGCTGGAGCAGCCCCCGGTCCTCACCAGGAGTTTGACTCTCCAGAGATGAACTGAGTCACACCCTCTACGTTCTGTAGCTTATCGCAGACTAGTGCAGGTAAAGCCATCGCACCACTGCCCTAGGGATGATGGAGATGCTACCAAAGCAAATTTAGGCCTAATGCAGATTAGCACTTGTGTCTACATTAACCGTTGACATCGATTTTATGCATAATGTGCCTGAATCCAACGTGCATAATCTGAAGTGCTCTGTAAATGTGAGTGAATGTTGATGTTTGCTCAGTCCATGGCATAGACCAGGCCAAACCCTGCACAGACAGGAGCCCATGTTTAGAGGACAACTTCATTTGTCTTACTCAGGAAAGTGGTCACTAACCTGTACCTGCCTGACACTCCTCACTTGCCATTGCCCTGGAACTCACCTGTGCAACCACAGCCGGCTGGTGCTATTTCTGTGATCAGAGAATCACCTTGCTTTAGAATTTGTGTACACATGAGAATGAATCTGAATAGGGGGAAGCTGTGAATTACAGCCAATTTGCTACTCCTGTTTATCTCCATGCACAGATGTTCTTATTCCACGTTAAGCATGCTCTATTCTGAATTAGCTTAATAAAGCAGGTTAAGGTGGAATAGGGAGGCACCATTAGTACAGAATAAATATGTCCATACATGGAGTTAATCAGCAGTAGTTATTCCAGATTAAATCCCGTGTAGGCAAGCCCCGAATCACCTTTGTCCTGTAATCTCTATTTTCATCCAGAGTAATACTTGCTCAGGCTCCCAGCTGTGTTTTGGGGGGATAGTTTAGATAATTTAATTCGCTAGTATGGATTTATTTTCCTCTGCATTGTGTGTGTTATGCCAAAATAAATTACAGCACCTGAAAAGAAATGACTGCTTATTACTAAATGCCCTTCTTCTCAACTATTCAGTGCTGTTTTGGCACTTAACTTCAATGTGGAACTGCAGACTGCTGAAAGCCTCCCCATACGTTACCCAGGAGCTATTTTCTCTTTGGAAGAGGTGTATTTTTCTGTATTTATTAGCTGGACTTTGGATATGAAAATGGGCCTTTCATTTCTTGCATCAATGTAATTTCACATCAGAGGTTGCTTGCTTGCCTGCAAAGGCTTGCTAAGTACAATTGAACATTCTCACCTGGCACTGGCATCTAGTTTCTTTTCCAGGGCTCCTTCAAGTGTCAAGTCAATTTGTAAAGCCCTGAAAATGAATGTACTATTGAACCTTTGACACTCTGAGCCCAGCATGAAATAAAGTATCTGTGATTCTAATCATTATTACAACACCGAGAGACTGGACATAGTCTAAGAAGTCATCTGTGAGTGTTGGTATTTGAAGAGACTACAGTATCCTTTAACAGGCCTCAGCAAGTGGTGTGTGTGGAATTCACTGCCTATAATCCCTGTGAGCCAATACTGCTTTTTTCCATTCTTGTTTGTCATTGTCTGAAGGTCTCTTGGGTGAGAATGTTGTGGAGGGATCTCATCAGAGCACTTGGAGCCATGAGTCCTGGGTTCTTTCCGTAACTATGCTGCTCACTCATGGGACAGTGATTGGACCGCTCTGTGCCTCAGTTTATCCAGATGCAAAATTGGTACAATAAAGCAAAGACTACAGAGGAGCGAGCAGAAGTATGCAAACCGTCAGCAACAGGCTGCTCAATCAGCAAATTTAGCCCTTTCACCTGATTTTAAATTTACCACCAGCAGTCAGATTGTTGCTGGTTTTTTTCACTCTGTGCAACTCTTTGTGCAGTTGGCCTTTTACTGCCCGGGAGCACGTCATTGTTACTAGTTTTATCACTGTAATGCCTCTGGCCCAGTCAAGAATCAGGCCTCCATTGTGCTACATGGGGCACAAAGACATCAGGAGATAGGGCATGCCTCAAAGAGCTGATGATCTACCCATTCCTTCATGTCATCATTACGTAGGCATCAGTAGTAGAACATAGACTGCCTGGCGGAAAGTCAGTTCAGTCACATGCTCGGTTACTTAGCTTATGCTGTTGTACCAGCTGGCCTCCAGAGGTGCACTCCATATTTCCCTGACCGACAGTCTTGCTAGGCTTCACAATTCTCAGCTAGCCCTGGTTAAGCTTTAAGGGACACTGTGGTACTGAGCTGTGGCCTGCTAAGCCCCTTGGGATTGTTTCTGTTCCCTAGTAGGCTGCTTTCCTCTTCTAAACTACTTCCAAATCTTCCCCTCACTAATTTTGCTTAAGTTACTCTGCTACATTCTCCACCAACACCCACAGCAGGAAAACTTGTCTGCAGAGCACAGTCACTCTGCAAACGGGGCTGTTTGTAAATCGTAAAATAATTTTGTAGTGAATTTCAAAACCCTCCCCACAACCCTTGTAGCGCTGAAAAAAAACATGCCGAATCCAGGACTCACCCAGCCACCCCACAATGCATCATGCCATTTATGGACAGTCCCATTCAGGAAAGTGGAAAGATTTGACCAGGAATTGATGGCTGTTCAGATGATAAACCCAGCGCTGTCTCACAAATTGTTTCCAAGTTAGCACATGGGATGTGATGCTGAACACCTTCTCTGAGGGCCTCCTTTCCTGCTAAGGCCTAGATTCTGTGGCCAGGAATCACAGAATCATAGAATACTAAAAGTGGACAGAACCTTGAGAGGTCATCGAGTCCAGTCCCCTGTGTTCACAGCAGAACCAAGCACCATCTAGACTATATTTGACAGGTGTTAGTCTAACTTACGCTTAAATATTGCCAATGATGGAGATATCACAACCTCCCAAGGTAATTTATTCCAGTGCTTAACCACCTCTGATAGTTACAAAGGTTTCTTCCTAATGTTGAAACCACTCTAATAGTTAAAAAGGTTTCTTCCTAATGTCCAACCTAAACCTGTCTTGCTGCCGTTTAAGCCCATTGCTTCTTGTCCTATCCTCAGAGATTAAGGAGAACAGTTTTTCTCCCTCCTCCTTTTTAGCTTTCAAATATTTGAAAGCTGTTATCATGTCACTTCTCAGTCTTCTCTTTTCCAAACTAAGCAAACCCAGCGCTTTTAGTCTTCCCTCATAGCTCAGGCTTTTTAGACTTTTAATAATTTTTGTTGCTCTTCTCTGGACCTTCTCCAGTTTGTCCACACTTTTCCTGAAATGTGGCACCCACAGCTGGAGACAATACTCCATTTGAGGCCTAATCAGCACAAAGTACAGTGGAAGAATTACTTCTCATATCTTCCTTACAACACTCCTGCAAATGCATCACAGAATGGTGTTTGCTTTTTTTCCAGCAGTGTCACACAGTAAAGCCATATTTAGCTTGTGGTCCACTATGACCCCTAGATCTCTCTCTGTGGTACACCTTCCTAGATGGTTCTTTCCCATGTTGTATGTGCGAAACTGATTGTTCTTTCCTAAGTGCAGTACTTTGTATTTGTCCTTATTGAATTTCATCCTGTTTACCTCAGACCATTTGTCCAGTTTGTCCCACTCGTTTTTGAATTATAGCCCTATCTTCTAAAGCACTTGCAACCCTACCCAGCTTGGTATCATCTGCAAACTTTATAAGTGTGATTTCTATGCCATTATCTAAATCATTGAAGAAAATACGGAACAGAGCCGGTCCCAAAACAGTTGCCTGTGGAATCCCAGTTATTATACCCTTTCAGCATGACGATGAACCATTGATAACTACTCTTTGGGAATGATTGCCCAACCAGTTAGGAACCCACGTTATAGTATCCTCAGCTAGGTTGCATTTCCCTAGTTTATTCATAAGAAGTTGATGCAAGACTGTATCAAATGCTTTGCTAAAATCTAAGTATACCACATCTATCACTTCCCCCTTACCCTTAAGACTTGTTATCCTATCAGAGAGATCTATCAGGTTGGTCTGGCATGATTTGTTCTTTAAAAACCTATGCTATTCCTTATCACTTTACTATCTTCCAGATCTTTGAAAATGGATTATTTAATTATTTGTTCTGTTATCTTTCTTGGACTAAAAGTTGAGCTGACTGGTCTGTAGTTTCCCGGGTTGTCCTGATTTTCCTTTTTATAGATGGGCACTATAATTGCTCTTTTCCAGCCTTCTGGAATTTCTCCCATCTTCCATGACTGTTCAAAGATGATAGTCAATGTCTCAGATATCTCCTTTCAGCTCCTTGAGTATTCAGGATGCACTTTATCAGGCCCTGGTGATTTGAAGACATCTCACTTTTTAAAGTAATTTTCACTATGCCAGGTGTCCAGTCACCACTAATCTTCTTGGTGAAAACCAAAACCAAGAAGTCATTAAGCACCTCTTCCATTTCCACATTTTCTGACCTTCAGACAATAACACACTGTAAACCTCAGCCTAAGTGTCCTTCCCCAATTTACCTGCTCATAGAGGTTTCCTTCTCCACAGGTTGTGGTCCAAAATGTCACAGGCACTCCCTTTATCCTGGTAAGTGGGGAGAGCAGCCATGTACCAGCATTACATGGCAATAACTAGTGTTAAGATTAAAGTAGGGTCTTAGTGCCTGAGCCTCTGGTGACTGAGTTGATCCTGGAATGTGTCTGAGGGTGTGATTCTCACTGCCTTACACTCAGGCAATATGACTGTGCATTTCAAACACCACCACATCACAAGGTGCAAGGCCTAGCAGCATCAGGCCCTTGGGGTCTGATCCCCTGCTGCTGCTGCTGCTGCTGCTGCTGGTGGTGACAGGGCTCCCTAGCAGAACAGGGCAGCCAGGGAGAAGTGCCTGCTACTGCTCTCCAAACTTGCTTGACTAGTGCCCTGTGGGGTGCTGGGAATTTCAAATGTAATTGGATTCAGCACCTTCAAGGATTTGGCCCAAAGCATCCAGCAAGGGCTCATAGCAGCTTGCATCATCTTTACCCGCTCAGAGGCTCGCTGTGAGCTGCTTGGTTTCAGACTTGCAGAACACTGTCTCGACTAAAGGACACATTCCTGCTCTCTCATCTTCCTGAATGCCTCATCTTATTCCTGGTCCTCCAGCTGCTCTCTGACAATCCAGCCTTTTCAGACACCTCCCCTGGGATTCCCGGCTAACGAGCGAACAGGCACCTAGGGACATGAGAGCTTTGCTGGGAAGGTGATTCACCCAGTCTGCTGGCCCCCTGGCTCTGTGTGTATGTCAGACTGCAGGCTTCCAATCTTGTCTCACTGATGGGGCAGTACAATGCTGCTGTGGTGTCCAGCTGCCATTCACCTGAGGTGGAATTCGGGCTGTTAGCAGCTACAAGCCTGTACCCACAAGTGAATGGGAAGCAGCTCTGACTGGGACAAGGAGATTGTGGCCAGATGGCAAGTGGAGACAAATTGGACAAACTGGAGGACTGAGCCAGAAGAAATCTGATGTGGTTCAACAAGGAGAAGTGCAGAGTCCTGCACTTGGGACAGAAGAATCCCAAGCATTGTTACAGGCTGGGGACCGACTGGCTAAGTAGCAGTGCAGCAGAAAAGGACCTGGGGATTACAGTGGATGAGAGGCTGATTTGAGTCAACAGTGCACCCTTGTAGCCAAGCAGGCTAACAGCACATTGCAGTGCATTTGGAGAAGCATTTCCAGCAGATCTAGAGAAGTTGTTTTTCCCCTTTTTTGGCACTGTTAAGGCCACATCTAGAGTACTGTGTCCAGTTCTGGGCCCCCCACTGTAAAAAAGATGTGGATGCATTGGAGAGGGTCCAGCGGAGGGCAGCCAAAAAAATTAGGGGCTGAAACACATGCCCTATGAGGAGAGGCTGAGAGATTTGAGCTTATTTAGTTTGCAGAAGAGGAGAATGAGGGGCGATTTGATAGCAGCCTTCGGCTTCCTGAAGGTGGGCTCTATAGATGAGGGTGAGAAACTGTTCTCAGTGGTGTCAGATGGCAGAACAAGGAGCAATGCTCTGAAGTTACAGAGGGGGAGGTATAGGTTGGCTATTGGGAAAAATTATTTCACCAGGAGGGTGGTGAAGCACTGGAATGTGTTACTGAGAGAGGTGGTGGAATCTCCATCCCTGGAGGTTTTTAAGTTCTGGCTTGACAAAGTCCTGGCTGGAATGATTTAGTTGGGGTTGATCCTGCTTTGGGCAGGGGGCTGGACTCAATGACCTCCTGAGGTCCCTTCCAGTCCTAGGAGTCTAAGATTCTGTGATTCAATTAAATTAAAACTGGCAAATTCAAAATTGAGCAAAGGAAATACTGTTTTGTGCAGTGCACAAATTATCCCCTGGAACTCTGTGCCACAACAAATATCTGACATCAAAATTTAATAGGCTTTAAAAATGGACTGGAAATAAATAGTAAAAATAGTAAATCGTAAAATCAGAGTTTCTGAAGAGATAGAAACCTTCCTGCTTTAGGGATAAACCCATCTCTGTCTGCTCGGGGTCACCCCGGGGAGCAGTGATCCCACAGCTGCCCATGGCAAGTTCCTTCCTCCAAGGTGGCCAGTACTGGGCAGGTTGCTGTACAAGATAGACCCGTGTGGCCCCATCTGGCCACTCTTAGGGTGGAAGTGAAGTGATGGAGTCCAACCACTTCCAGAAAACGTGCATTTGATCTGCTGGTGCAGATGGGGAAATTCTGCCCTATGGAAAATGCAGTTTACTTACCGCATTAGACAGCCGCTGGGTATCTGGCAGCAGGGCAAGCTGAGGGCAGGTAGCCCAGCCCTGGCATTTCCAGCTCCTAGCGAGTGCCCCACTGGCCTCGTGCCTGAGCTCTGGGAGGGAGTAGAAGGCTGGTGGTGGTGAGTTCACGGCCCTTCTGGTGCATGTGAAAGTCCATGGAGGTATCACTGCAGAGCATCGGACACACGCCTGCCCAGTGGTAGGCAGGGTCTCCTGAACCATCCTGCTGCCGAACACAGCCCCACAAGGGTGGTGCTAGTCTTGTTACTGGGTTTATTAGCTTCTCAGCTGTTGCCCGGCTACTGTTAGCCCCAGTGGCTCCCTGTCCAGCCTGCAGAGTGCTGAGACAGCGCCACAGCAATGCAGAACTCTGCAGTAACTTTGCAACTCCTGCTCCAGACCCGCCTGGGCCCTGCAGGGAAGCAGGAGGATGGTTGGTGCCCAGCTTCCATCAGCAGCAGGTCTGGTCATGTCTATGCCGACTCAGACTGGCCTATGCGCCGCAGTCCCTAGCGCCGCTCCCTACCAAGAGTTTAATCACAGCCCTAGCTAGGCCCCCTCCCTGCTCGCAGAGTGCTGGGGGACAGGGGGAGCACTAGAAAAGAGGCGGGACATCCATGTTGTATTGCGCTGCTGTCCCTGCAGCTGGAGAGAGACCCAGGTGCATGGTCGTTGTCACTGGATGGGTAGAGCTGTGCCCTGCGCTTCCCAGCCTGTCTCTGCCTTTTGAGCCAGCGGCATGTCCTTGTTATGTACAGTCCACTCACGTCCCATTGCCTCCATCCGTTACTGCTGAGACACCCACCATGCGCACAGCTGAGCAGTGCCTCCCGCCACGCAGGGCCAGGGCCGGCCTGGCTTTTGGTGAGGGATATATTGGCAGACTGGGTAAAATAACCATCCCTCTCTCCCTGCCCCCACCCCAGCAAACCTGGGTGTGCCTCTCTCCGGGTACCTGCCGGGCTATGGCTGTTTCTGCTGCCCTGAGTGCGCGCTGTATATTCCAGCATCGGGTCCACGGCAACGCTTCCCCCATCTCCTGGCCACTCCTCCGCCACAGGAGAAGCGTTCCCTTCCGCAGCGAGCCTCTGGCCTGATTGTGCAGGGTCCCCAAAGTGGCTGCCAGCCCTTTGCAATCCTTCACATATGTGCGGCTGGGATGCAGTGTCTGGAACTGTGGGAGGGATGCAGCCAGCGAGAGCCAGCGGAGCGGGCAAGCCACCAGGACAACATGTCCTCTGCTGCCGTCATTTTATGGCTTTATCAAAAAACAGCACGTCTCCCTCCTAAGCATCCCCTGCCAGAGCTCACTCTGCCCCTCCCGGAGGCCAGCCGCCCGCCAGTGCCTTGGGAGCTTCCCCCTGACTAACAGGGGGAGGGTGCTATGAATGCTCTGCTGCCGGTTCTTCTGAACAGCCACTGGTACACTGCTGGCATCTTTCTCTTTTGCAGATGAGATGGAACCTGCATCTTGAAATATTTACGCCAAATTACTAAAATGTTTGCTGAATCAGGGTGACAGCAACACTGAGAATTCTTATGGTTTCTCCAGCATGTCACAGAGGCCCCGCTCAGGGGACAAGAGGGGTGGAGGGTGGGGGGGCAGAAATCCAGTTCCCCCCTTTCCCAGCAGGGGAAATGGCCTGCTCCAGGCCAGGGGCAGGATTACTGTTGAGGGCTGAGCCTAGATGTAAAGAGAGGTGGAAGCAGTAAAAATATGGGGATAGACTTAGGCAGTGGGTTTTTTGTAAAACAAAAAAAGAGGAGCTGATACTCAGCTACCTGCCCTTCCACCAATCCCACGGCTGGTGCTGCTGCGGGCACACAAAAAGGACCGGCCCCAAGAGAGTGCCTCAAAAGCAAGGAATGAACGTGGAGGGAAGGGTGGAGAGGGATGGAGAGAAAGAGGGAACTGAAAAGAAGAGCAAGAAGAGCAATAGGCATGGGGGGGCGGCAGTGGTGGCGGGCTGGGGACTGAGCGATAAGGAAGGGGAACAGGACACAGGGGAGACAGTGAGTCAGTTTCCAGCCCTGCGGATGAACCACAATCCTTGCGGAACTGATGTGCGTGGGGGGGGGGGCGTTCATTTCTGATCCTTGAATGAGTCTGAAGGGAGCAGGCCTGTGAGGTTAACGGTGCCCCAAGGGAATTCCCACGGGCTGCCTCTCCCCCCAGGAGCTGCACACAGTTACCTGGCTGTGGCTTTTCCACCAGCTCTGTGCAGGGGTGGCTACAGAAATAGCACCGTACGAGACACTGAGTTGCAGTCTATTGCTGTCCAGGCTATTAGCAGCCAGGCCATGCATTTCCTTCCCTTCAGCGCGGGGGTTGGGCGGGGGAGTGGGGCTCAGAGCCTTCCTCCCTTCTCTGGCTCTGCTGCAGGCAGCGAGAGAGGTCTCACTCAGGGCACTGCCTACCACAGAGCACGGCCCTGGGAGCAAGGCTCTCACTGTGCTTGTGCTCAGCACCTGTGCTGGGCAGGATGAGCTGAGGCTGATACTTTGCTTTGTGCTGGAAGACATTGGATGAAAAATTCTCAGCAGTCCGTGTCCATGGCCTACTGAAGAGGTTGCGGGTTGTCTCTGAGCAGCACAACCCTGCTCTCAAGGACTCACTGCATGGAGTTATTCTGGATTAGGTATTCCGACTAACTCCAAGTCTAACCACTCTCACACTGGAGTCAGAGTGATGTGGTTCCCATTGTCTTACGCCAAACACTTACTGCGGAATAAGCTTCCCCACATTGAGTTAATGAGGATTAGGAGTAACTAGCCCCTTGTATCGGAGGGGTAGCCGTGTTAGTCTGGATCTGTAACAGCAACGAAGGGTCCTGTGGCACCTTATAGACTAACAGAAAAGTTTTGAGCATGAGCTTTCGTGAGCACAGACTCACTTCATCAGATGCTGGTCTTGGAAATCTGCAGGGCCAGGTATGAATAAGCCAGAGCAAGGGTGGGGATAACAAGGTTAGCTCAGTCAGCAAGGGTGAGGCTTACCACCAACAGTTGATCTGGAGGTGTGAACACCAAGGGAGGGGAAGCTGCTTGTGTTTCAGTCTAGAAAAGCTGGGGAGAGACATCACGTGTAACACGCCCTCCCCAACTCAGGTGTATCTGAGATGGGTGCACAGGTCCTTAGACCTCATAAGGGATGCTCCAGGGCTAGAAGTTTGCTGTATGGGCACCCACTGTCAGTGTGCAAGGGACCCAGGAAGCGGGGCATGGGGAAGATGGGTGACACTGGGGGTGAAAATGGTGCCTCTAAATGAAACAGAGATTTGCCTAGAAACACCTGAGTTGCTGGCGTTTCCTTTTGAAATGGCGAAGTGTTGGTGTAGGGCCCCAGAGCAGCTGCATACCTCCCCCTTTGGGCTGCCTGGCAACACCATGCAGAAGGGTTTGGTGAGCAGCCAGGAATGGCCCTGCTGCAGGACCCCAGACACCCAGAGGCCTGGAGGGGGTGGACTCAGAAGGAAGATCTGAAGAGAAGTGGGCACCTATGGGATTGAGCCTTTGAGCAAGTTTTCTGCTGATGGAGAGGATAGAAAGATGTGGGTAAGTGAACCCGCCCTGACCTGCCTCTTCTCTGCTAGGCCATTGCAGTTCCCAGCTGCAGCAACTGTATGAGCGGCAAGTAAAGCAGACTGGGCTCATGTGCTCATCCTGCAGCTCGCCACTCACTGACAGCCCAGATCACTTTCTGAGGAGGAGCAGAGTCCCCAGCCTCCTACCCTCCTGCAAAATGTGCTGGAATGAGGCTCTTTGGGCCTCCAGGGGAGCTAGCCTAAGGCTCTGTCTACGGCCGTTCCCTATCACACATCACCCCTGTTCTGTCAGGCAGTGCCTTCTCTGTAAGCCTCATGTGGGCTACATGCCAGTTTTTAAGACCCCCCCAAAAAGTGATACATAGCGGCATTTCAATACAGTGTCATCGCATTGCACCACAATGCAAACCACCCATCGCTCTCATGCACAAACCATCCCAGCCCTACGACTTGTCGTGCACTTTAAGGGTTTTGATGCCACTGACCACAGGGAGGGTATTGCTTTATTCACACCTTGCCCAAAGTATCTTTATTCTGCTGGCTCTGATCCCTCCCCTGCCTCAGTAACCTCTCTGCTCTCAGAACTCCAGAGCTGATGAACAGAAATCTTCAAGGGGAGGGAAAAAATCTAAACTCTCAGGTCCCCGTGGGGGATAGGAGCTTTGCAGACGTTGGGGGCAGTGTGCGGGATACACACACAGAGCAGAGTTTGTGGAGGCATTGCCTCCAGAGCAGAGAGGACGAGCTTGCATCAGCTAGCTGTGCCTCCAAAAGCCTCCTCCCAAAGGCACGTAGTCGGTGTTACCTGAAAGCACATCACGGCCATTCCTTTGTGCGTGGAGTGATGGAGGAAGCTTGGCAAACCAGCCGCCCACAGGGGCTTGGTAGGCGTGGGTTAGCAGCTTGGGGGAACGTGCTTGGTACCAATCACTATTGTGCCATTTCCCTCATGGAAGAAGAGAGTGGGGACATGGCCAGAGGCTGGTGTTTCTGAACTGTCTGTGTTTTGGCACTAGCAAACAAGGCATTGGTGTTGTGCCAGGGCTACGTACGCATTTAGAAAGCAAATGCTGCTGAACTAGAGGCCTCAGATTCTTTTGAACTTCCTTCACACTGGGTGGTAGGACTGCTTTGCTGCTAGAACACAAGAGCTTCTCTATGCTGAGGTCCTGTGACAGCTCCTCTGATGTACAGGAGCTGTGAAGGATGAAGAATTGGACACTAAAACAGAGATGAGGAGGCAGAGCAACCCAGCAGTCAGTGTCAGATTGTCACAGGCCCGGAGCGATGGATATGCGCTCCCTGGCCAGGGCTGACGTGGGACTCAAACCTAAAGAAAGTTTTGTAAATGTGATGTGACCTGCACAGATGTTTATTCTACGGCACACGTTTCTGACATGTGCAGATAGGCTCAGCTCACCTCAGGCCTGACCTTCCCTGGCTCAGCTGCTGCCTGTGGGCCACAGCTGTCCTGCTTTGAGTGTGGAGGCCGTAATTAAGCTCTTAGGATATTCTTCCCACCACTGCAATCTACCCAGCTGCTGCACAGCAACGGTCAGAAAATGTTTGTACATTTTCACCATGGAAAGTTTGACTCACGTGACTGAGTTCCAGCTCTGTCAAAATTTCCATGGGCATGTTAGACTTTTTGGTGGAAGCTGAAAGAGGAACATTTTAGGGCAGCAGTGGACAAATACCAGCCTGCAGGCCGGATCCGGTTCACCAGGGTTAGCCCCTGGCATGCCTCCACTGCTCTATGTACCTGAAGTGCTACCTGGGCATTTGCAGCTCCCACTGGCTGCCAATCACTCTTCCCAAACAATAGGAGCTGTGGGAAGTGATGCCCTGGTCCGCACCACTTCCCGCAGTTCCCATTAGCGGGAATGGTGATCCACAGCCAATGGGAGCTGCTAGCGTCTGTGTCTGCAGAAGGGCAGGTAAATGCAGATGCAGGTCTTATTGCCCACCCCTGGTTTAGGGTTAAAACTGTTAGTGTAAAACCAAAAGCCATTGCATTTGGAAATGCTGCATCAGGCCCTTGAAGTAGCAGGTTTAAATCAAACAAAAGGAAGCATTTCTTCATGCAACACACTGACAACCCGTGGGTCCCTGTGCCAGAGGATGCTGTGAAGACCAGGACTTTAACAGGGTTCGAAAGAGAACTAGATGCATTCCGGGAGGATGGGTCCATCGACGGCTATTAGCCAGGGTGGACAGGGAGGGTGTCCCAAGCCTGTTTGTCAGAAGGGGAGGGATCACTTGATGGTTCCCTGTTCATTTCCTTTCACGCACCTGGAACTGGCTATTGGCAAAAGACAGGACACTGGACTAGAAGGACCATTGGTCTGCCACAGTATGGCTACTCTTATGGTCTTATGCTATTTGTCAGATGGGGAAATTCTTTACAGTCATGAGAGGTCAGCATTTTCTCTCTCCATTTGATGTGTGAATAGAAAATAGCTGTCTGTGGCTGATTCCTTTGAAGCTATACCTTTTGGGGACCCAGGGTGACACAAGAAGTCTAGGCTGACTCATTCTATTGAAGTGCTTCTCCCTCCATGCAGAAATAGCTCTGTGTGCAGCCATAAAAAGTGACTCAGTTAATGTCTTTTATTAAACGTGAATGCAGATCAGTCTGGGGACTGCAAATCATGCCCTGTGGCTCCGGCTGCAGCCCAGTTCCCTTTGTGTCTGGATTCTTGGTTTTTAGTTATCCTTTTTGAATGTTGACTCCAAATTCACAGGGGCTACAGTTACACTGACCCTAACTGCCGGCAGCAGTATGCAAATGGTGGTCTCGAAAATGCAAATGGTGCTCATTTGCATATTCACTTGCCAGCAGAGGCTGCTTCCAGCAGGAAAAAAGCAGTGTAAACATGATTCTGCTGGTGACACCTGCCCTTTGTCAGCAGCCTCTTTTGCCTGATTTTTTGCAGGCATAAGAGGCTGCCAACAAACAGGAAGGTAGGGGTGGGGTGGTGTTCCTGCAGGTAGAACCATGTTTACATTGCTACAGGGTGCTTGGTTTTGTTTTGTTTTGTTTTTTTTGGGGGGGGGGGGTTGGTTTGGGTGCTGTGGGTTTTCCATAAACACAAATTAAGTTGAGCTGAAAAACCTTTCACTGATGTTTTTAAAGAGAAAATACCTGCTGTAAACACCCTATGTGTGCAAATAGATGTGCAAATAAAAAGAGACAGAGAGCAATAAAGGCTTAAATAATGGGATTCGTTGAACTAAACCATCTAATCACCTCTGAAAGCTTAAGATTAGTAAAAGCAAACCCACTATTATCGGGGAAAAGGCTGTTAACTGAGAGGGCCAGTGGGTTTTTGTTTGTTTCTCCGCAACGTGAAGAGTTTTTCCATGTAGCACGCCCTTATGCTCCATCCAAAGGCCTGCAGTAGCCCTCATGGTGCAGTTAGACTGGAACAATTTAGGAAAACTTCTTTACACATTTCCCTGCATTGCTGTTCTATTTGAAGCTTGTATCCTAGAAGAGCTGCTTGTTGGACATGGCAAAGGTGAAAGAAAGCTCTATTCAGGGCTTTGCCTGCAGTGTCCGGGAGCATCTGAAGAATTAGTGCATCCCAAGGAATGCCTTTGTCTGCGAGTACCTGAAATAAAAAGCAAACAGGCTTCCAAAAGTTTTATTTTACTCCTTGAAAAATCTGCTGTGTGAATGCCAGTCCTAGAAATTGCTTTCAGTTAAAAACAAAAACCAAACTTGCATATTCCCCATGTCTCACAGTAGCTTTAACAAATGATTGGTTTTTTAATGCAATCTACCCTCTCTCTCAAACGTTGTTTACTTTGCTGGCCCTTTGGAACAGCAAACTTGGATGATTTGAGCTTCTGCTGACCTCTGTATATGAACTTACCTTCAGGGAGAGCTGTGGACATCACTGCAACCTCCTGTTTATGCAGAGAGGCCCTGGTTCCGAGAGCAGATGCTTTCCAAAGGTCTGATGTTTTGTGTGGTGAGATACTGGATACCTGGTGGAATGCAGATGGGGCTGTGATTATTCACATGTAATACCAGTACGTGGCATTGTACTTTTCACCTGAGGATTTCAGAGCCCTCTGAGATGGAGAAACTGAGGCACGGAGAGTGAAGCAACTTGTCCAAGGTCACAGAAGTCATCTTCAGGCCTAGGAATAGACTGGTCTCTGGACAAACATTGCGTGAGGGCCACATAGCAGGTGTTAAAGCGCACACTGATATTATGGATATACTCTGGGAAAGGAGCGATCAAAGGGCATTTGTAGAGCTCTTGAGTGTAGTTCATGGGCATCCTGCTGACCTTTGCTGCAAGGGCCCAGTCTGCCAGGACTGAAGGTTCCACCTTGCTGGTGCAGGTATGGGGGCGGGGGGGGGGGCTGTGGAGTACTGATGTGGCTGCCTCTACCCTAGTTCATGCACTAGAAAACAGAGCAATGTGCTTCCGGCACGGTGCCGAAGCCCACCTTGGCCCAACAAAATCTGAGTGCCCATCCCATGGCATGAGATCTTCTGGGGAGAAAATAACTCAGAATCACAAGGGTAGCTGGTCAGTAGCTCTGGCTGCCAGGCATTCAGTCCCTTGTGTCCATGGTGTTAGCTAATAAGCTGTGCAGGCTTCCAGCAACAATTTCAGGAGAGCCCTGGAGAACTGGGGAGGTAGCAGAAGCCTGGAATGGTCACGTGTGGGAACGATGGCCAAGAAAGAAGGGGTCCTGGCACTGGCGGTCTGGTAAGTCTGACTCACATCCCTCGTTATAAGGCACTAATGTTAGGAAGCATGGGGGTGGGACGCCGGAAACAACTAAAGACGTGCAACCCAGACACTCACTGAAGCCAGCAGAAGCTTGTGGTTTGCAAGGAATGCAGGACAATGGAAGCATGGGCTGCAAAAATTAAATCGAGCCTAGCAAACAAGAGGGAATCTTCAGACAGAAAGCAAAAACTAGTGCCCCAGGCCTGGTATTGCTCTGAGTTCTAGCGAATCAAGGCAGCAAGCACCCTAGTGAAAGTGAATGCAGCCACACCAGCCAGCATGGCATCTGAGTCAGAGCTGTTTCAGACTCTCATGCAACCTTTCACATACAATTAATTCCAATGGTATTCGATATTAGCATTGTCACATAGCCTGCAAATGTGCCAAAAGGCTGCAATCAAAGGGAAATGATATACTACAGCATGTCAGCTAACGAGGAGGGCTGTAATGGGATGCATCAGCTTCCAACTCACGTCACATCTTCATCCATGGTCTAGAAAAGAGAGGCATTAATTACACTGTCATTGGTCCCCTGGGTGGGAGAGGAGGACATTAGAACCCTCTTTGCCTTGTACATGGCCCCCTACCAGTCCTGGCAGGAATGTGACAGATCCTGGACATACAACTGCATTTAGTGTCCTGTCGAGGGGCTGGTTAACACCAGCTGAGAGACCCACCCCTGCCAGCGGGAGGAGAGCGGGTCCTTGCCCATCCTGCACAGATGCAGCTGAATGTTGCTCATCTTTGGAGCTCCAGCTCCGTTAAGCCATCCTGCTCTGCACAGGAAGGATGACTCAAGGACTGCAATCTTGGCTGCTGCTGATCTGCTTCTCACACCGCTTTGCGATCACATTGGAGGACAGAGAAATTCTCATCTGGGCTGGGCGCAGCACTTGCAGTTAAGGCTGCCTAACACTTCCCGTTCTAAGACTGTCTTTTCCATTGCTCACAGCTTTGAAATTCCCTTGCCGGGTGCCGACCTCAGGCCGTTTTTGGGAAGTTTCAGCTAAAGTGGTTCTGCAGTTCAGAGAACAAAACTGGAGGGAAATACACTGCTTAGCCCATGGAAACATGTATGCAGCCATTTCAGTGAAAAGCTGTAGCACCTCCATGCGTTGATGCCGGGACCTGATACACCCGGCGCCACTCCATGAAAAGAAATCACACCTGGCAATGTCCTGAGCATCTGACAGATCTCCATTTGCTCAGTCATGACCTGTGAGAGTCTGACAGCTCAATTCCCAGACCACTCCAGCTGCACTGTGTATCTGCCTTCCTCACAGAGTGGTCCAGCATGCCCCTGCCCACAGCCACAGGGCTATCTCTGGAATCACTCCTCTCAGCAGCCAGAAGCTTGACTGGCAAGAGCCATGAGATCAGGGAGACGTCCTTCCTGTGCTGCCTGTGTTTGTGCTGGCTGAGGCCCTGGCAGTGAGGGGAAGGAGCCCTTGACTAGGGCACAATTGGACGGGACACAGAGGGGATGAGGAGTTGGTGGGGGGACAAGGCAGAGGGGGCTAGGAGCATGTGGAGCAGGGACAGAGCAGAGGACATGCTAGGGGTGCACAGGCTGAAGTGGAAGAGGGCAGAAGGGTCTATGACACTCCTCTCCAGAACCTGGAATAGAAGCTGGGGTTCAGGAGTCCCAGCAATCAGGTGTGGTCAGCAGATAGCTGTGAAAGTCTCCTCTAAGTCTGATCAGAGGAGATTCCAGCCATTGGTCTGTACGGGCATTCCCACTCATGATGCCACAAGTGGAGCTACACCAGTGTTAGTGGGGAATTTGCAGGGAAACTGCAAAGATGGACGAGGTCATGGTGGCTCTTGGGCAGACCCCCCTACCCTGGTGGAAAAGGAGGATGCGAACAAACAACAGGGAAATTCCAAGAACAGCAAAGAGGAATTACTGCTACCTGCGGTTTCAGCTTGCTGAGAACTTTGCATTGACTACTGACGTCTGGCAGAAATTCTCTCTGTACATGTGTCTGAAGGGTTGTTTATTTGACAAGAGATGTGCAGGGCTCATGAAGACTGATACGAGGGGGTATAACTAGAAGTAAACTGATAAAATTAGGAAACACGTAGGCTGAACATCCAGAAACTAAAATGTTGTGTGTGTTGTGGAGTAGCCTCTGAGAGACAGCACAGTCTCTGGAGACTTTTCAAGCTGGGATTTGGGCATTTCAATCCCTGTAATACTAGAAATACCAACAATACCTAGAAATACCAGCCTTAAACCTAAGGCACTACAGACTGTTGATGGAGCAGTCCTGTACTATCATCAACACAAGCATCATGGCAAATCAGATAGGGACATATGCTCCTTGCAAAGTAAGTGGCCCCCAGATCGATTTCCAGCTAAGTCCTTAAGGTGGTCTGGCAGGATATTTAGCTTATGTTTATCATTGCTACCTCCTGTGCTATCAGAAAGGGAAATAGATTCTGTGAAACTGCCATTGTAAGGAACTTGGGGATTTCCTTGCACAAAAGGTGCCGTGTCAATGCAAAGTCCTTCTACTTACCACCTCTGCTGCAGGAAAACAAAAGTACTGTTTACTGACCACACCCCTGGGATTTCAGCTATTGACACAATTCTCTTCTAAGAGACTTGCAAGTTTCTAAATGAATTTCTTAAATTAACAAAACATTTCTCTGTAACTCAAATTATCTTGCTTCGTCCATTGAGCAAACCAGTTACAAGGTCTCCCACAAGATTTAGGGTAGATCGAACATCCCTTCTGTTGGACAGAGGCTCTGGGACCCTGTCTCTGTAGGTCGAGAACGTTCCTCTAGCCAGCTGCTGCAGACCACGGGTTGCACTAAAACAGCATTTTCCACATGGATCTGTTGGAGCACCTCTGTGACTGGTGCTATGAATGATGAGTCTGAGCCCTGGTCTCGGAGCAGCAGCCAAAGTGCTACACCCCAGCTCTTGCTGACATCATATATCTAGTCCTTTTCCATGGGGTCTTGCCCTGACTGGCACGAATGGCAGCTAACGATGACATTAACACGTCCTGGAGATGGATGGCAAAGGCATTCTTTGTTATAGATTTTTAACTCAATGTCACTTCAGAAGCCATATGAGAGATGGAGGAGCCAGAGCTACTGAGGTGCTGTAATAGATACCCTCAGGCTTGCGACGGAACCATTAGTGCATGGAGTTTTGAATTCTTCTCTGCAAGCTGCTTGCTAAATGTGTGCAGAGGCAGCTGAGTGAGCATGCACAGACCAACAGTCGAAAGGCATGTGACAATCCTGTCTCCCCGGCGGAGTCATGTTGTGTTGGGGGAGGGCCCCGATACACTCATACATGGGCTGTCCTTCAAAGCAGAAATTCAAAGCAGGTCCTTTCTGCCCATCTCTGGGGACAATGTCACATGGAAGGTAAACCTGTGGTGGCTCCCCAGTGAAGAGTAAGGGACGCACCTGGAGCTCTCACCAAGGCTTCCTCCCTTACTAAAACACATCCCAGAATTCAAACCTGCGTGCGTGCAATGGCTGAGTGAAAAATGGCAGCTTCATTCCCCTGCGCAGCCACTGGCGGTCCATCACAGCAGCTACTGCATTGCTTTGTCAAGTACTTTGAAAGTACCTGGAATATTAAATTAAAAGCAAAAACCTCACCAGCCGAGTGTTCTGCAGCTCTCTATTTGGTGCGCACGGGAGAAGTGAGTGTTCATTTGGGATGATCAGGGCAGAGCTGTGCTTGGCACAACCCTTGGAGATCACAGTTAATGCCAAACTGGTGAGCCTGTCTTTGGATATTGTCACGCAGCCCTCCTTGGTCTGTAGCCTTCACTTACTGCCAGAGGTTGGACTTCTTCTCCAGCCTTCAGCAATCACAGGTTTTGACCAGGTTAGACAAGACTAAGAACTGATGGTTTACAAGAACTTTGAGTCAGATTTTTAAAGATATTTAGGTACCTAAACCCCATTAGAAATGTGCCCTTCAAATGTATTTGATGGTAAAATTGACATAATTGCTTATAATATTTCAATAGTGGAGAATCAAACAATTTAAAATAAGAGCTGAGCGAAGAACAGAGATGGGACGGAAACAGAGGCAGTGGAAGGGCATGGCTAGGGCAGAATACCAGCTGTGAGAGCCCTGTACTTATGGGCCACAAGTTCAAATCTTCTCAAGGTCAACAGAGGATGAAAGTTGGTGATCTCTGATAGCTCATTTCACACAGGCAAGACACTGGCCTCGGTCTGTAACCTCGATGGGCAAATATCTGCATCTTAAACAGTCCTGTGCTACTTCCTGTTTTCACTGGTAGCCTTAGCAGAGGATTTGTAGGAGATGAGATTCCTGAGTTCTAGTCCCAGCTCCGGTGCTGTTTCTCGGCATTCGCATTGGGTCAGTAACTTCCCTGTGCCTCCATTTCTTCTCCTAAAACCCTGGGACAATGGCAGTGGCTCGCCCGGTGAGGTGCTTCAGAAGGAGGCTTACTGTGTGGGCAGCAGCTGGGCTCCAGCCCAAACTAACGCTCACTTCTCCAGTGTGTGCCAAATAGTGAGCTTCAGAAACACTCTCCTGGCGAGGTTACCAATGGATACAGAGACTGGGCTATCCTTTCATTCAGAGCTAGTGCCTCCAAGTTAGGGGCGGGGGCAGCAGAATACGTCCTGTTCTTTGCATAGAGCGGTCACCCGGGGGTGGGGAGCCGGCGTTCCGTTCTCTTTGCAGATGACAAGGAATCCCACAGCAAACTCTTTGTGTATGGAGCGTGGCCCCTGACCTTACAGCTAAAATCCTGGAAGAGCATTTCTTGCCCAGAATGTGTAAGAATCCCTCTGTTAGAGAAGTGCAGGATCTGATTGCTCTCTTGAAGGTTCAACTTCTATCACCAATCTCCAGGACGCAAAAAGAGACGACGTGAGACAAGTTCCCAGGGAGAAATAATAGCACCAGTTACTTGTCTGCTCTGCAGGACAGAGAATAGTAAGAGGTGTTAACTAAGAGCCAAACAATCCTCCTGGCCCGACTTGAAGAGCTCAGATACACCAGGGTGGTGCCAGTGCGTACGAGAGTTGGCTGTGGCAGGTGTGTGAAGTCGTGGTTCTCTGCCCACCCACACTGCGGACCAGCATGTGTAACAGAACATATTGGGTGTGAGGACTGAAAGTAAAAACCACGTGGCCTAAGTGAAGAGATGCCAATGAATTCAGTGGTGCTGAGCTGGGATGGGATGCCAGGCGAAAGGCGTGTTCACGATGAGAATGAGGGAGCTCCACTGGCACTCACACTTCTCCTAATCTGAGCCTAGAGCTACTGCAGAAGGAGTAGGCCACAGGGCTACATTCCCCAAGGCAGGGGTCTCCCTGCTGTCTCTGAGCTACCTGACTCATGAGTGGTAGTAGAAGGCTACTATTTTCTATGTGGCTCTGTCCCTAGACTGAGGGGTGATTTGACAGCAGCCTTCAGCTTCCCGAAAGGGGGCTCTAAAGAGGATAGAGAGAGGCTGTTCTCAGTGGTGACAGACAGCAGAAAAAGGAGCAATGGTGTGAAGTTACAGAGGGGGAGGTGTGGGTTGGATATTAGGAAAAACTATTTCACCAGGAGGGCGGTGAAGCACTGGAATGTGTTACTGAGAGAGGTGGTGGAATCTCCATCCCTAGAGGTTTTTAAGTCCTGGCTTGACAAAGTCCTGGCTGGGATGATTTAGTTGGGGTTGATCCTGCTTTGGGCAGGGGGCTGCACTCAATGACCTCCTGAGGTCCCTTCCAGCCCTGGGATTCTGATTTTAGAAGACACAAGACACACGTTGCCCATGGGACCACAGCTCTTTGCTAAGCAGTAAAGGACGACTGAACCGTGGGACTCCTTGTTCAATTTGCAGTTTTGGGGGTGGGGGGTGGGTGGTAGTTACATGCCTCTGCCCCAGGGCTCCCCTCACCTCTCCCCACCCTCTTTTGGGCCCAGTCCTCCTGAGACCTGCTCCTGCTTCTCTTCTCCTTCCCCTGCCCTCTGCTCCCGTTGTCCCCCGCCCATGGCTCTGACCTTCCACAACCCCCATCATTGCTGCCGCCTTGTCTCTTGCCCCTTCCTCTCGTGTTCATACCCTCCCTGTATTCCACCCCCTCTGCCTCCGCTCCTCTTCTCTCCAGTCTTCTGCCCCTGGCCCTTTCGCTCTCCTCCTGCCCCAGGCCTTTCCTGATGCATGCACCTCCCCCTCCCCCACGCACTCCCACTGTCTCTCCCCCAGTCGCCTGGCCCTGTGCCCCTTCCTACATCTCTTCCTGTCCCTCATTTTATACATTCCAGTCAGGCTGAATCCCCCCTCTTCACCATGCACCAGCAGGGGAGCTCGAGGGACATAGCTCCCTCCTCTCAGTTCTGCCAGCCAGCATCACAGTGGTCCTTAGCAGTCAGGAGGAAAAATTGCAAGGAAAGGCCTGTCCAAGCCCTGCAGCACCAGGCTGGCATGTGCTCAGTCACTCTGGGCGATGGTACATGCATGGTCCCATCAGCACATAGGAACTGCAAGGGGATGCTGCAGGCTCAGTGCAGATGCACGAGCAAGTGTCTCCTGAGCCTGTCTGAGCTGCAATTTTGGAGGCTTACAACTTCGACTTTGGACAAACGTTAATGGGGACAGCAACAAGCCCATCCCCTATCCCAGAGTCAATCCCTGCTCCAAAGCATGGAGGTGACACATCTCAACAAAATGGCTGCAAGGCATTTCTTAAACTCCCCTCCTTTCCATTCTTGTAAATGGCTAAAACATTTTCGCTGAAACTTTGAAAAAAACCCACCTGAGGCAGATTCTCAGCATGGGACATTTTAACTGGAACTGTTAAAGTCTGACAAAATTATAGCCAACTGAAAACAGGTGCTTATAATGGAAACTGTGGGGGCAAGCTTAATTAGCGGCATAACTGCCTGCAGAGTCTCTAGTTGCTAATTAAGTAACCCTGTTTAATACCCAAAAGCAGGCCAGATACATGGTTGCCAAGAGTACCTCAGCTGCCTTACTTTAGGGCAATGGTGTGTTGCCATATTATTTTATTTGCTGTAATTGGATTCTGCTTTTCATATCAGGCTCTTATATATTTAAATGCCTAAGAGCTGAACGAATATTTTGAGAAATAACAGGGATTTGCACGAGACTTTGCAGCCATAACTCGACAATACATGTGCGTATCATCAGCTCTTTGTATAGATCCAGCTGGCTTGTTCTCTTCTCGCTGTACCTCCACGTGCAAAAGTTACAGAACATCAAACATGAACTCCAATAAGTCGACTCTTGCTTGAGGGCACTGTTGGCCAGGTGAGAGCCTGAGATAGAACAATGAAGATGACTGGATGTGAGAGCTGAGGGATGCGCCTTATCCTGAGTGGGTGCTCAAAAAGAGCTGTGTTTGTAGCAAGAGTCAACTCAGAGCTGGTGGAAGAGCAGAGCTGAGGTTTGGAGAAGCAGGTGGAAGCTGTGGCTGAGTTTTGAAGTGGTTCAAGCAGATGATGGAGGGAAGGTAAGAGGAAGCTGAGGGGAAAAGTCAAGGCTCACCAGTGCGAGCTGGACTGGAGAACTGTGCAAATAAACAGCTGGGTCAGGGAAGTGGCCAGTGGCAGCCTGTGACTGTGAGAACAAGGCAGAGGAAGAGAGCTCAGGAACAGGTTTGGTCTCATCATCTCAAGTTGCAGTGACTGCCCCAGCCTTCTCTGTGGCCTCGACAAAGACACTCTTGCCTTACTCGTATCAATCCTGAATGCTGCACAGCTCATTCTCCTACCCCATCCCTTTGACCATGTCACTCCTCTCATTGTATCCCACCACTGGCTCCCCCTTCCCTGTTGTGCCAAACATGCTCTACTGGTCTTCATTGTCAAGACACTTAATGACCTAACCACACCTTACCAATCTGCTCACGTGTCTCTGTGCTCCCCCATCGGTCTGCCAGTCCCCATCTGTTGTGTCTAGTCTGACACATAGACTGTGAGCTTTCTGGGGCAGGGACCGCAGCCCTGTTCAGTGCCTGGCACTGAGCGCCTGGTCGATGAGTGAGGCTCTTTGGTGCCACCACAATGCAAATAATCACCCCAGCCTGTAAGAAAAGGTCAGCTGCTATTGTTACTCCTAAAGGTCCAAAGGCCTGTAGCTGCCGCAGTGGTGGTGACACCCTGCAGCCAGATTTGTCCCTCCACCTGCTCCCAGGTCAAGAGGGACTGTCACTCCTGCAAACCACACGCACTCTGCGGAGGAGCAGCAGCACCAGCAGAGGCAGCATACCAGTCCGAGAGGGTTCAAGGTCTGGCCCTGTTAGGCAAGTTCTGCGCCTCTCTGCCAGGCTATAAAGGCTACGGCTGACTGTAAGCTCATAGGAATAAGGGGATTTCGATGTGGGTGGGCTCCTTTCGAAACAGACCCTCGTGTAGCCGAGCCGCACGGGAGTGAAATGTCGCCATTTCGAACTGCCGAAGCACGCGACATGCTAATGAGGCGCTGAATATGCATTTCAGCACCTCACTAGTATTATTCGATCTGGCCATTAGCTTGGCCATTTTGAAGTTTTTGGTGAGTGTAGACACAGCCATAGTAAGAAACTGCCTCTGCACCAAAGAGTTTACAATCTAAATAAACAGGACAGACAAAGACCCAGTTACTGTGCCCATTTGAAGCTGGGTCCTTGAGGCACAGAAACATGAAGTAACCTGCCCAAGGACACAGTGTGTTATTTACAGACCCAGGAATCATACCCAGGTCTTCTCAGTCCCACTCCAGTGCATTAATGACAAGACCATCCTTAAAGCACGGAGACCACTCAGAAAACTGATCCTGTGATCACAGCGCCTCTCGCTCAATAGCTCCACTTTTCCCCATGCCTTCTGTGTCTTGCAATATGGGGAGGGATGGTTCGGCTCTAGGATCCAGCTGCAAACTCTGCCCTTAGTTATCTCTGTGCAAGCCCAGTGAATGTCTGGAGGCAAGAGTGAGGGCAGATTGTAGCCCACTGAATATATCATCATATGTTACAGTAGCAGGGCAGGTTCCAGTCGGAATTAAAGGGCCCTAAGGAGCAAGGTGCTGTACAAATACCCTCCCTGCCCTGACTGTCTAAATATCTAAATAGCCAAGACACATTTTCCCATCCCAGAAGCTGCTGCACCAAACACTTTCCATTCAGGAATTTCAAGGTCATTTTTCCTAGGCTCCCTTAGAGCATTCCTTTAGTTCTCCCAGTTTTCCCAGTGCCAAAGGTAGCTCCTGTTTAATGCCGTGCCAGACCTAAGGGAGGTGGGGCTGCTGGAAGAGGAAGGTGCTTTAACAAATGTGCCCTCTTTGCAACATCCCCTAATAATGAGGACATCTGTTATGGAAACATAGAATCACAGAGTCTGAGAACTGGAAGGGAGCTCGAGAGGCTTCTAATCTTTTTTGTTCCTCTTCTCTGGACCTTCTCCAATTTCTCCACATCTTTCCTGAAATGTGGTACTCAGAAGTGGACACAATACTCCAGTTGAGGCTAATCAGCGCTGAGTAGAACAGAAGAATGACTTCTCGTGTCTTGCTCACAGCACTCCTGTTAATACATCCCAGAATCATGTTTGCTTTTTTTGCTACAGAATCAAACTGTTGGCTCTTACTCCGCTTGTGGTCCACTCTGATCCCTAGATCCCTTCCTGCAGTGCTCCTTGCTAGGCAGTCCCTTCCCACTCTGCATGTGTAAAACTACTTGTACCTCCCTATGTGCAGCACTTTGCATTTGTCTTTATTGAACGTCATCCTATTTACCTCAGACCATTTCTCCCATTTGTTCAGATCTTTTTGAATTACGACCTTGTCTTCCAACCACTTGCAACCCCTCCCAGCTTGGGATCATCTGCACTCTCCATGCCAGTATTTCAATCACTGGTCTGTCCTCAGATTGGTTAACCATTCCTCTTCAACTCCTCCCTGCTGTCGGCTGCCCAAATAGCCATGGGGATGTGAAACACTTCCACCTGCGACTGGCCAGGAGGTTGCATCTCTGCCTACCAGACAAAAGACTAGCTTGATAATGCTTCCAAAAGCACAACAGCCTGTTTGCTGAACCTCGCGCCATCACCCTATGCACTGGTGTCTGCCAGGGCTCCTCAGTCCAGGGTCCCTGCCTGGATATTTGATGCCCTCTGTGGGATCAGCCCTAGCTCCTTCCTTGCTCTGAACTCCTAGAAGAGCTACATTTTGCCAAGACAGTGGAAGTGCTGCCCAACAGAGGAGACAGTCTTCACTGCCTCTGGATTTCAGCTGTGGAGCTCAGTCTCACAAGAGAGGAGAAGGACCTTGGTGCTAAACATTTTCAGAACTCAATGCTAACACATTTCTTTGACTTTGCTTTCCCCCAGTAATGTCCTCACACAGTATTACGCCCGGTCAGTCACTCATGCCCATGATCAGTGTCGTATTCACACTGATGCACACATCCAGCTGGGATGCTGAATTCCTTCACTGGTACACACAGAGAGAAATAAAAAAAAGAAACACAGAAGCAATCTGTAAACTGATTGTGCTTTTTTCTCCTGTAGTCTGGGAAGCAAAAAAGAACAAATGTTGTTGTGTTGATAAATACTTGGCAGGCACTCAGATACTGCAGTAATGGACTATAAATACCTAGATATTCAGGGAGACCAATAAACAGATAGGTCTTCCACAGAACTCACTCATAGCCGTACCACATAACCTGGTCTGGATGTACGTTGACTATAATCTCACTGACTTTCGTCCTCCACGCATCTCACAATCAGCATGGTGGTTAGATACAGGAATTACCTGCCTACCTCTGGTGCAGACATCTGTGGGGCGACAAACAGCGGTTGCTTAACAGGGTGCAGGTACCACAGTTTTGGACAGACAGTGGAGCAGGAGACTGTGTCCAGTCAAAAGTGCCGAGGGAATTTAGGCTGGAAGACAGCAACAGCTGAGACTGAAGATAACTTATGTTCTGGCTAAATTGTCCAAATCCCTTGGTTGGTTGGTTGGTCTGTCCTTATATAGACACAACATATTTGCTAATTCAAATGCAGTTGCAAATGCAAATCAAAGGCCATTTTCCATCTCCTCCAGAGATGCACGTCTGAAGTGAGGTGGGATCTGACAGCCAAAACGGTCACCTTTGCCTATGCTGTAACCTCAGACCTCTTGCAAAGTCTGCATGAGGCATGGAGAGCAATGAGCACCACAGTCAGTAGGGTCCCGCGCTCAGAAAACATTGGCCCAGTTCTCACGAAGTTATTCCAGCAAAGTTCTTGCAGCGCACTTAGCGGCGATTGCCTGCTACGTAGTGCAGACTGACATGGCAATTTCGCAGAGCTGATTTACTGCCAGGATTAATCTCACGTCAATATTAAATTGTGTCATGTGGGAAGACTGCTGAACATTGATTAGGAACAGAGATGTAATTACTGCAAAGGTGGTATGCATACATATATATTCCAGGGATTTGCAATATCATTAACGATTGGCAGCTTTAAAAAGGGGATCTGTTGGGTGTGATGTCACTTACAGAACATGACTGTGGATGAGCAGTGCAGGTTCAGGACCACAGGTACCCAGGGATGGCTGCATGTCTTTCGGTAAAACACAGACAGAATCAGGCTTCCCAGGGGAATCCCTGCAGGTGGACAGGGTCCACATCTCCTAATTTGCAGAGGTCAGAATATCCCAGTAATACTCTGTGGGATCTCCATGAAGCCAAAGAGCAGAGACTTAATTGCAGCATATGGCAACATGGGTGGGGAATCCAACGGAAGAGACGGGAAGGCAGGCTGACAGCTCAGGGTTGGGGTTCAATGCCATAACTCCAGTTTTGCCTTCTGTTATTCCCCTGAGGTGCCTCATGGCTCAATACTGGGCTTACACAACAGCTTCACTGGACTTCCCAGCAGGGACTGTTTGACATCCCAGTGTCAGGTCTGACCTGGCAATGGAGCAGTCTTTATCCTTGGAATGGCCTTTTTGCCCCATGACTCAGAAGTGGGGACCCTAGAGTCCAATTTATTGTCTCTGAGACTGGCCAGTACCTGCTGCTTCTGGCAGAGGGGCAAGAAACCTCCAAATGGGCAGGCCCAGAAAAGCCTGTGTCAGGTAACATATGCTCCTAAACTCCAGCAGCTACAACCTGAAATGCAAGTCTTACCGCACTTCTGAAGGTTTATCTTCTGTGACTGTGGCTGTTCTTCACACGGATGGTCTTAGCTTCTCCTTCGTGAAGATGCACAGAATTCATCGGTAGAACAGCAAATGTCAGGAACCCACATCTTTGGTCTTCTAGGATTCCTGTCCCTTCTCCCAACAAGAGTCATTTGCTTGTGCATTTGATGAGTAGGCTGAATTCACACAACAGTTCTGGGTGGCAGGGCTCATTCCTCCTCTCTCAGAACCTTTATTACGTTAAGGCATTTTAACAACATGGTTGATGCAAACTGGAAATGAATTTCCCTTATGAGCCCTACTCTGTGTTAGACACTACAGCCCTGGATTTGCAATTAACGTGCCATTCAATCTACCTTTGGCTTTGTTCCCCTTACAGGCCTGATCTCTCTGGGTGGCCTCTGCTCATCCATATGGTGTTCCACATTCCAAAGTGAAGACAATGAAAGCCCTGCAGTCGGCAATAACCTCCATCTCCACCCTTTTCACTTGCCATGTGACCTCTTCTATCCATCCCTGGGGAGCTGCCTTCTCAGAGAAGGAGCCGACAATCCAGTCAAAGGAAAAACTCATGTCTGGGAGCAGGACCTACACATGGGCGAGGGAGAGCCAGATATTTTCGCCAAGAGGTTACTGCAGTAGGTATTGTTTGCTCTATGGTTGTTCTCAGAGCTCTGCAGTCTGTGAACTTCACTCAGTTGCAGTGAGGAAGTTTAAAGCCTCTTTAGGGAGATGCAAGCCAAGTCAGGGTACAAGATGAGCTGCAGCAGGCGGAAGGTGATAATGCAGCATTCTGTCAGTTCCCCAGGCCATTCTGTGTAGCTGTGCTCCTGCTGTTAGCGATGAACTGAGCTACTCAGGGGCTAATGGCACCGTCTATCAGGGGCCCATGTCATGCAGATTTTACTATGAGTTTCTCCATTCATCCTCTGTTCCTGAGAACTAGATCCCTGAACCCTGCCTCTCGCTCAGAGCTAGCTGAGGATAAGATATTTGACGAAAATGAGCAGACTCTGGAAAATGGATACAAAGAGGAGACCAGCCAGCATTTTGTACGTAGTGACGTCTGACTCACTGAGAAGTGCAGTGCCCTTCTCAAGGTATTTCAGCCTCAACCGAACCAGCTATACCTGGAAAGGGAGGATCTTGGAAGCTAGTTTAAGAAAATGATTGTAGCTAACTTTTGACAACCTCACAAAGGGGGTGGGGCTTAGTTACATTCAAGGTTTGTTTCAGTCCACAGAGAGCAAACCCTGTGTGTGCACGGCATGGAGCATGAAGGGCTGGTTGCAGAACATCTGAGGTGGTACTGTCACAGGGATATTGGCACAGCCTGGTATATGAGATGCTCCTGGTCTCCCCGGTTACCCAGCACGGAATTCTGCTCCATTAAACTCAGTAGAAGTTTTGCCATGGACTTCGTTTGGGTCAGAGTCTCCAGAGGGGTTCAGCAGTCTCCCATAGCAGAAACTTCTCTTTACAAACCTAAAGAGAATCTAGATCAACCCCTCCTATGTGACGAGCATGTTCATTAGGTTAACGTCAATGCATGTTGTGACAGACCACAGCTCACAGCAGACTATGGTAGCCTTGTCCTATTAGGGATGGAGAATGGCGGGGAGGGGGAGGGAAGGCGGAAGCCCTCCCCCAGCTGCAAGATCCCCCCTGCAAGGGCGCATCCACTGAAGAGTATGGACCCCAAATGATTGCAGGGGGCAGCCAAAACCAAAACAGAGGTAGGTGTGGAGGTCATAGGGACTATGGTAGCCTTGTGGAGGGCAGTTGGGTCTGTGCCTTTTTGTTTCCCAGAGACCGAGGCTCATCAAGCATCAGGCTGTTGCAGCAGCAGGCTAATCTGGCACCTGGGGCTAATCAAACATCTGCAGCCAATTAAGGCCTGTGGTGTTCTTCAAAAGGCTTCCCCTCATCTGTCACAAGCATTCTATCATTAGGTGCCTGTTTTCCCCTCACATCTGTACCCCTCTAGTCTTCCTTCTACCTCCTGCCCACAGGGGATCGGAGGCCAAATCTGTGACAGTCACTGTGGCTGTTTGCTAAAAGCTGTGACGCACCACACATTTACACCACCCAACAGGGTAGCGAACCATAAAGCTTTAGGGGGAAATTATGTTTATGGCCAGGTCACAGCATTTCTGATTTGCATTGCAGCAAAATTAATGATGGTCCTGTCAAACTCAGCACCGTAACTCTGACAGACGTTGCCGTATAACACAGCCTCTTGCACAGCAAGTACTGTGCCCCATGTGTGTTCTAGTTAATAGGTCTTGACAAGGAAATCGGAGATGCCCTAGAGCTACAGGCCAGATCTCTGCCAAGGCGCAAGCCCTCTCTGCCCACTTCCTTCTCCCTAGCACTCAGCCCTGCTTTCCAGCATGCACTGGTGATCAGATGCTTTCTAAATAACCCCCACACAACCGCAGTTTATGTGAGCCCATTGGTGTCAGTGATCATCCAAGCAAAACCGGTAACCAGAGAAATCCATTCAACATTGAACCATCAACCAGACAGATACATGTGCAGGGGCCTTCTGGAAAGGGTGCAGAAACCTTAGTGGGTAGAATTGGAAAAGTCATCCACAGAGTAAGGTGCTCTTGGTCTCCCCTGGGTGCACATTTACTTCAGCCGGCATAGTCTGGGTTGCACTGTAGAGACTCTGAGTTTAGCTCTCAGGGCAGGTGACTGACCTCAAAATAACCTGGTACCCACAAAATGACAATGCATCACATTGCTACCTCCAAGCATTGTGGTATTTTGGTGCCTTCTCATTGGGCTGACCTGTAAAACTAGGACACAGATGTAATGCACCACATATGTAGACACATATGACTACAAACCATGCAATGTTACAGTTGTAAGCATCTCTCAGGATAATTGCTTGGGAGACAGACATTCTGTTCTTCTTTTGCCTTTTTAAAAAAAGAACTGCTGTTTGATAGTCCATCCACCTACTTGTGCTGCTCCCAGTTGTGATCCACAGTGTGGATTACAGCAGCGCTCTTGTGATCATACCACAGGCTACACTCTCCTCCCTGGAGAAAGCCTGGCCTCCTTTTGAAGCCAATAAAGCGTGTGCTAGCCATGCTTCGAATCCTACCCTGCATGCTCTCAGCCATGTCACCTTGTGTCTTACTCCAACAAATCTTTGATGGCTGTGCACCTGGAACCGTCTGAGAAGCCATAAAGAGGTTGATGAAGCCACTGTGGGGCACTCATGATAGTATTGAACACGCCTGGATCCTGAAGACCCCAACGCACCTCATTCATTATATACACGGCACACCTAAAATATAGCCCAGGGGTGGAGGGCTGCACTCAACTGCTGCACCGTCCCCACCACGCCAGTATGTGTAGGGAAGGCTTGGGGCCAGGACACTGCTTGTACCGGGTGTGCCACTGTAGGACAAACAACCAGACAAGAACGCTGTTCTCATGGTCTCATCAGAGGAGCTGCTCACTTGTGTGCCTGCCAAGCCTGGTGGGTTGAGTCTTGCAGGGCACGTCCCCTCTGATGTCAGCGTGTTCACAGACTGTGGCTCTTTAACAAGGCCAAGGGAGTCGGACATGTGTGGCTGTGCTGGAATTTACTAGTGCGCCAGCATTCCCCTCCCTTTGGTAGGTGTGCCACCTGCTGAGCCACGAGCAGTGGTTCCTGCAGCGTGCGGGTCCCTTGGAATTCTCACACCTGCCTGCTGAGAAGCACATCGCACAGCGTGCTAGAGCTGGGGCAAATACAAAGTGAATCTCTGTCACCCATATCCACGTTACTACAGCCACTGGCCCAGCTGGCTGGAGTGACTGACGAGGCCAGTGGCGCCAAGTCTTTCAGGGATTAAAGGCAGCCCTTTTAAAGCCTGCTTCCCACTTGCCTTCTTCTCTGTTATTCCCACCCCACAGAACAAGCCCTGGACCTCCCCGCCCACATCACTGCCTTGAGGTAGGAGGTAGGAGAGGGAGCCCTCCGCAACGGCTGGAGAGAACAGTTCAGGAGTGTCTCGCAGCCTGAAGGAGAGGTTGGAACCCCCAGCAATGGGGCAGGGATTTCCTGTCTGCATCCCCTGAGGGAGAATGGTCTTACCAGTGTATTAATTCCTCTTTTCTCAAAGCCTGGCAGCCATCATTGTTTGGCAGGGCTGAGAGTCAGCCCCCGAACCCCTGAGTGAGGACTCCCCTGTGAAGATGGTACCAGGGAAGCCCGTTTTGATTTGCTCCTAGCGTCGTTACCATTTGGCAGACTTGCCAGAAAAGCCAAGGACTAGGAGTATTCTAGGGAAGTCTTACTTCCTGTGTTCCACAGGAGGTCAAATATATGATCTTCTCGCCTTGGAATCTATGACTCTAAGAACTGGCCTCCCCATCACTCGGAGAGATGGCCCCTTCAGGTTACTGTACCAAGGGAAGGCATCAGGGAAAGATGTTCTATCACTGCCCTTGCTGCATGTGTTCCATGTGGAACAGTTCTGATCTGAAATTCTCCATCAAGAAATGTTTCTTTGATAGCAGATGGCTGCTTTGCCAAAATGAAAATTTCCATGTGAAATATCAACCGCTGACAAAATTTCTAAGGCTGTAAGAAAACCTGAAGCCCCCAAACCCCTCATGATTTTTGGGTTTCAGCCACTAAAAATGAAAAAAATTCAGCCAATTGGGGAAAAATTTTCAGTAAAACCAGAAACTTTTACCCAATCAGCCAAAGATTTTTGACTTTCAATTGCTAAAAACTTAAACATTGTCAAAATGTTTGAATTTTTGGCTGCTTAAAATTAAAAAGGTCATTTTCAGGTGGCTGGGGGGGGGTGGCTTTTTACTGAAAATCCAAAATAGAGCTATAGAAAAATGTTGACCCAAACAAAATATGTTTTGTTTTCACCACAATTCATAGGGGCACATAATGAATATTTCCGACCAAACCCAGCAAATACAACCAACATCAGCCACCAGGGATGTAAGTCCAGTTAATTAACCCCTCATGGAGCAGTAGTTTCTGCTCAGCATCCTAGTTCAGTGCCTACTATATGAATAACTGATTATTTTGGTTCACTGGCAGAATCAAATAGACTGAAACAAAAAGTTGTTATGGGTCAAACAAAATGTTTACTTCATTTTTTTTCCTTTTTTTATGCTTAACACCCCCCCATACACTTTTATCATAGCATCCTAGGGTTGGAAGGGACCTCAGGAGGTCATCAAGTCCAACCCCCTGCTCAAAGCAGGACCAAGCCCTACTAAATCATCCCAGCCAGGGCTTTGTCAAGCTGGGACTTAAAAAACCTCTGGGGAAGGTAATTCTACCACCACCCTAGGTGATCAATTGCAGAGCTTCACCACCCTCCTAGAGAAATATTTTTTTAAAAATTTCCAGCCTAGACTTTCCCCATCACAGCTTGAGACCTTTGCTCCTTGTTCTGTCATCTGCCACCACTGACAACAGCCTCTCTCCATCTTCTTTAAACCCCCTTCAGGCATTTGAAAGCTATTTATCTGCAATTGAAGTAAATTTGAAAACAAATCTAATTTTCAACCAAATTGTCAAATGTGAAAAACATTTTGATTTTTCTGCATTCTTTGGTTTTTATTATTTTTAATAATTTGGAAAATTTGACACAAATTTGGGAAATGTTTTGGTCAATCTGAATCTCTGCTTATTAGCATGATATATTTCCATCTGAAAACTGTCCCCCAAATCTACCAGTACCCTCTCTCCTATTCCTGCTTTATCAGAGGTTGTCCAAGGGAATCTTATTTTCTGGGCTCAATGCTGCTTCTTCATTTGAGGAGGTGGATCTGTATTGCAAGTCAGAATGCAATTAGGCTAATGGCCATATGGAACGGGGAATAGATGTGTTTGTGTGTGTAGAGGGGAGGAAGCACAACTTGTCTAGTGCGTAAAAGGCCTTTCTGCTGATCAGTGTTAGGGCATTGTGCCTGCATTTTCACTGGGCATCACAGTCTAGTCCCAAAGAAGCCACCAACAGTCCTTGCAAATCCCACATATGGGCCGGGGGTTGGTCTACACTAGCTGCAGAGTCCCGTTGTGCTGCAACTCTTTGCATTTCACAAGGTTATTACAACAGGCTTTTTTTTTTTTTAATTTGTTGACCAAAAGGAAAAAGAACCTGTTAGCAGCATCTCTCTGCTCTTCTTCTTTACTGTAACGCGAGTGTATCCATGAATGGACCCAGGGAGCAAGGGTGTCATGCAGCTCTGGCTTTGTTTGCTGTTATTGCTGCTTTCAGATGGAAAATTGATCGGTCAGCTCTCTCTCAACACACAGCAGGCTGCTCAGTTGTACAGTGTGCTTTGAGGACAATCAGCATCCACAGGCATAAAAGAGTGACAGATGTTGTCTGCAAATAATGAGCAGAAGCCGTTTCCCTTGGATGGGAACCTCAGAACATTTCCTTTGAGTTTGAAAAGCCAATGAAGTTTTCACACAGTATCCAGAGTGGCTTGTGTGCGTTTGCTGGACTGGTCATAGTCCATTTGATTACATTGCATGAACCTTTCGTAAGCACTTCCATTACAGAGACATCTCTGGAGACAGGAAATGACAGATTACTCCCTGAGACCTTTCTCTCCAGGGGCAACACTGTGCAAGAATTTATAAAGTCCTCTCTGTCAATTCCTCACTACATACCTAATGTACATGTGTCCTTCACATACATGATACGTGTCTTTATCACTCTCCTTTGGCTGCTTCTCCGCACTCGGTCCACTAATTCATATCAGGTGGCTCATTCAAATTTCCCAACCCGCTGAGCAGCCTCCGACAGCTGCTCTTACAGTGAACATCTCTCATGCTGCCACTGAAAGGCTTCCTGCTTCTCCCGCCCAAGTGAACTTGCCTTCTCTCCCCTCTCCAGACTGGTCCCATCTGAGGCCCACAGCAGATGCAGGTCAGCCCTGTGCCCAGGGCAGCTTTTCTACCGTGGCAGTGTTTAAAGTCCTTTCGCCCCCTTTCCGAGCTAGTAGGAGCGTTGTACTGCTGGAGGGGGGAATGCCCAGCTCCTCCAAGGGGCATGAGGAAAGCATTTTCATAGATTGGAAAGGGATGATTTGTCCCAATTGTACCACATTCAGCTCGTGTTTCATAACGTGTCCTCCAGCCAGGATTCCTGCTCAGAAGGAAGCTCGTGGGCTGGTACCCTCAGGAGCATCACAGTCCATTTTTAAAAAGCTGATGCAAGATTTTCTGCCCTGCTGCAGTGGCATAGCCACAGGTGGGCATGAGTGGCCCTTGACCCACCCACTTATCATCCAGGACCACCACCATCCCAGCTCTGCCCTGGGCCCAGGGACTTCTCCCGCTGAGCCTGTCTGGCGCTCTTGCCAGGGAGCAGAATTAGGCTGGCAGGGGGGCTTGCCCAGCTCTGCCTGCCCAGTGCACCTGAGGAGGTCCAGGGTCAGGGTGTTGCTCTTGCTACGCTCTGCCCATCCAGTGCTCCAGCTCTAGAGCCAGGGCGGGGACTTGCCCTGATCCTCCTGCCCAGCAGAACTGGGACATGGAAGACTGCAAGCCCCTCACCCCCCTCCTCAACTGAAGTGCCAAAGCAGGACAAGCACCTATGGGGGCTCAGCGGAGCTGCCCATAGCGGCGAGGGCAGTGCTAAACCAGCAACAGCAGCCCCCTGGGGTGCCTGGGGACATGCTGCCCAGCCAGCAGCTCCTCCTGGGGAGCCAGGGCTCCAGCCCAGGTTCATCTTTGGGGAGGGGGAGGTCTTGGGCCTCGCTGGCTGGCCCAGCTGCCAGCCCCCGGTGGAGGTGAGGTGTGCTGCTGGAGCCAGTAGTGCTCCCCAGGGGCTGTGGTGGTGGTCAATGCCACCCCCCCCGCCAGCTGGCACTGCAGCCAAGGTCTTGGGAACAGATCTGGGACAAGGAAGGCCGCTTACCCATGGCTGGTGGCCAGCAATATGGAGAGTCCCAGCCTCAGCTGGCCACTTTCTACCTAGTGCAGCCACCCCCCTGGGGTCACTCTGCAGCATGTGTCCCCTGCACTTGCTGCCCCTGGCAGTCATTGGGGACCATAACTGTCCCTGCTGTCAGACCCCTCCATTTCCATGTTAGGGAAAACAATTCCATTCCAGACACTTCCCATTGTCCTGGCACAACCAAATCCTGACCTTGCTTTCACTTATGATAAGAGGAAGCTGCATACCAAGCTTGGTCATCCTGGAACGTATCATTTAGGAGGAATTCTTGAACAAACAGACTCACAGACAGATACACAAACTCTCTAAAATACAGAGGGAGATTATGTACAGAATATATATAGCCGAGGGAGTCCTTATGCAAATATGCAGTCTTTGGATCCTCTCAGAGTAAATGATTCTCTGTGGTTCAGACTCTTGTCTTACTGAAGCCCATGGAACCTCACTGATATCAATAGGACTGAGGAACTGCCACTGGGAGCTGAATTTGACCTATACCGTTTGTTGTGGCAGACACAGGTGAGACAATGAGTTTGTCCCAGTGGGCCCATTCACTCTGCCATCTGCCTCTCAAATTTCCCTTGAAGCTCCACACATTCCTGAAGGACAGTATATAGCAGCTTTGCAGACCATGGAGCTGTTGCTGATACATCCAGTTCTAACATGCAGCCCTTTTATTACATTTACATGACATTTTATTTCACATGAGGTCCAGGTTTTTTGCCTTTCAAATTCCTCCTGTTCTGTTAAGACAGTGTATCTGTTAAACAAGATCTTAGATTATTCAACTGACTACCAAACAGATCATCCCTGGCAATGAAGGAAGAATTGTAAAGGCACAAGAAAGAACAATGAGGTTGCAAAGTCAGGCACATGAGTTCGGAAGTGCCAACATTTTGGTTGAGGTTTTTATATCACTACCATTTTGATATCACTTTATAAGCTCAAAAATCAGCTTCAGTCAACTTAACCGCCAGTAAAAGTATTTGCCTAACATCCCATTAGAGCTCTGTAGGTGGGATAGGGATAAATCCATCACTGCAGAGCAGCATTCAACTGCCTTAACAATGAAATCATCCTTTCTTTGCTTGCAATCTTCTGCCTCATCCACTCACACGTTCCAATGCCTGCAACAGCTGAAGCAGGCCTGCTACAAACACCAGCCCCATCTATACTGTCCGAACAGCTTCATCCTCACTGGACCATAGAATCATAGACTACTGGAACTGGACGGGACCTCAGGTGGTCATCAAGTCCAGTCCCCTGCCCTCATGGCAGGACCAGGCACCATCAAATCATCCCAGTTAGATACTTATCCAACCTGTTCTTAAATGTCTCCAGTGACAGAGATTCTACAACCTTCTGAGGCAACTTATTCCCATGCTTAACCACCCTGACAGGAAGTTTTTCCTAATGTTCAAGCTAAACCTCCCTGCTGCACTTTAAGCTCATTGCTTCTTGTTCTATCCTCAAAGGCCAAGGAGAATAACTTTTTCCTTCCTCCTTGTAACACCACGTTAGGTACTTGAAAGCTGCAGTCATGTCCCCTCACAGCCTTTTCTGTTCCAAATCAAACAACCCCAATTTGTTTAATTGTCACTCAGAGGTCATATCTTCTCGCCCTTTAATCATTTTAGTTCCTCTTCTCTGGACCTCATACAGATTTTCTACATCTTTCCTAAAATGTGGGGCCCAGATCTGGACACAATACTCCAACTGAGGCCAAATCTGTGCCGAATGGAGCAGAAGAATTTCTTCTCAAGTCTTGCTCACAGCACTCCTGTTAAGGCATCCCAGAATCATGTTTGCTTTTTTTGCAACTGTGTCACGTTGTTGAGTCATACCCAACTTGTGCTCCACTTGACCCCTTGTTCCGTTTCTGCAGCACTACATCCTGGGGGGTGTGTGAAGCGGATTATTCCTTCCTGAGTGTAGCACTTTGGATTCGTCCTTATTGAACTTCATCCTACTCTCCACAGACTATTTCTCCAGTTTGCCCAGATTGTTTGAATTCTGTCCCTGTCTGCAGAAGTGGAGGACCTTTGTTGCTGCCCCACCTGCCAGCAGGCGTCACAGGTTAGTTAGTTAGTTAGCTAAAGCCTGTCTGCCAAAGCACTTGCAACCCCTCCCAGCTTGGTATCACCTGCACACTTGGTAAGCGCACTCTCTATGCCATTAGCTAAATCATTGATGAAGATATTGAGCAGAACCGGCCCCAAAAGTGACCCCTGTGCACCCACTGGTTATTCCCTTCCATTCTTGTGCTCTCAGTAAGACAGAGGTCCAGTAGAAAAACATACTGAGTGACCAGAGAGTCAAGCACTCTTTCCTAATGGGAATAAACATGGCCTTTAGACCTGGCAGCTGTAGTTGCAAGCCACAGGCCCTTCTCCTACTCACGTGCCCTAAAGGTTTCCATAGGAATGTAGTGATTGCCAGACTGGCTCAAACCCCGGGCTCCATCTAGCCCCGTAACCTGTCTCTTACAATGGCCGGCCAGATGCATCAGCAAAATATGTGAGAACCCCTGAAGGAAGCAGGTAGCCACAGCCGAGTCATCCTGTCCCATAGGCAAAGGAGCAGAGGAGAAATGAAACAGGAAAGGACCTGGGAGAGCCCCGCTGCAGGGAGCAGGAGCAGGAGCAGGAGCAGGAGCAGGAGCAGGCTGTGACACTCTGGGAGAAGAGCTGGGAGGCCCATGAAGTCCTGAGGAGGACGAGGAGGAAGAGGTGGAGCATTAAAGCAAGACCCCTCAGAAGGTGGCGCTGGGTTGCCTGGTTTTGCTTTGCATCTGCGTTACAAGCAATGGCCTGGGCCACGAGGCTGGGGAGAGTGACACTGGTATAGATGACTTTCACTGGCTCGTCCCCTCACCATATCACTGTCAGGAGGGGAGGCCAATGGCAGGGCTGCATCAAGAGAGAGGCAAGGGGGACCAGGAGGCCAGAGTTTCTGGAAGAAGACCAGGAGATGGAATGAGTCAGTCAGTGCTGGGGAGTGGTCTGGTCCTGGCCCCACACCCCTCCCCCTGTAGGCACGTGCTGAGCAGGGAGGCTCTCCAGGGCTTTGCCTGGGGACCATGGACAACCAGTAGGCCAAGCACCTGTGCAGGTGGGGGCTCCTCCTGTCGTTCCCCTAAGTCTGGGGCTGCTTGTTTTCTTCATGGGGGGGGGGGACTATTGAAGGCCTCATGCACCCCACACCACATCAGCCAACAGGCCTGCTTGGGGGCTTGATCTGCCCGACTGTGGGCTTAAGGTGACAGGAGGTGGGGTGGGGTGGGGAAGGCTGGGTGAACTGTAGGGCTTGGGGATGGCTGGGGCAAGGGAGAGAATGAGGAAAGTGGGGAGAGAGAAGACTGGTAATGACATGTACCTTCAAACACAGCAGTCTTGGGTGGGGGCTCAGAGGCTAATCTGGTAGGGGGCACCCAGATTCCTTAAGCCAGCCCTGCCCACCTCACTCGCACCTTTCTATACCTGACCTGCAGCCTGCCCAGCGCTTTGCTGCAGTCTGTCCTGGATGCTTTGAGGCCTCTGCTTTCACCCGCGCCGAAGCCGCCTTGCCCTGCCTGGCTAATTGCACGGAGCAGTAGGAATCCAAAATGTCTCTCTTACCTTGTCTGCCACGTTTGCAAATCGTGGAGCAAAGCCGGAGTGAAGCAGCGATTACATAAGGGGGGCCCTTCCTTCAGTGCAGCTCTGAGCTCCTGATGCTTCATGCAGCACTGACACTCCTTGACTGGCTCTCTGCGGCACGTTGGTGGAGTCAGACAGCAATCGGTTACTAGGCAGAGTCGGCCATTTCAAACACAAGTGCTATTAGCCCCAGCAAAGCATCTTAGCTGGAGCTGGGCCAAGCAGGAATTCTCCCTAGGAGCAAAGCCCACCTGGTCCAGGAGTCAGGGTTTCTTCCTCATTATCTCGTGTCTGACTGCAGTGCAGCCCTGGTACGTCTGCTGCCAGCACAGCTGGTTGCCAGAGATTTATTAGGTGATCAATACGCTTGGCTCTCAGGTTTGTCTGTGGCGGGAGCCGGTTCCCATGTTCTCATTCCATCTCTGCACTACTAATCTCATGTTGTCGACTGGCTCCTTCTTGATTCTAGACTCTCTGCAGTGCTTTGTACTGCTACCAGGAAGGTTAATCCTGCCTTCTTCTCCTTTCCACAGCAAATGTGCCAGCTGTAGGGCTGGTGAAATCTGCCCCAGACAGCCCTGTGCACTCCTCTGCAGACAGGCTGTGCTTTGGTGCAAGACCTGGAGGAAAGGCAGAGCTTCAGGTTGTGTGCTGCCTATTGTCACAAGTCCACAGGGCCAGCTGTTTGCAGTGCACGTTCCAGACTCTGCTGACTGTTCCTGGAGCTGCAGGTTCCCCCTGCGAGCGGCATGGCCCTTCGTTACCACTGTTCCTTGCTGAGACACTGGTGTTGGGTACGGCACAACCGCCTGAGCGGGTGGCATCTGTCAAAATAGCTCCAGCCTGTGAGTGTTTTGCAAAGACGCTTTCTATCCAGGTTCTTGTGTGGCTGGCTCTGAGTACAGCTTGTTGGCCTGGGCAGGGCAGAGGTGTGCCCCTGGAGAGGGCCCTGGGCGGCAGAGGAGAAGCAATGATTCCTCAGAGGTGCCAGGGGAACATTCTCTGCTGCCAACGCTTCTCGTTTTACCAGGAGTTCCCAAGGGGTTGGTGTTTCGCCTACAGCCTCAGCACCCAGAGTCCCATGACTCTGGTAGGACCTTATCTGTCAATTACAAAGAGAAGCGCAGAGAAGAGCAGGACCCCTGACCGCTGCGCAAACAGCAGCCACAGTTCTCCAAATAAATGTCCTTTTAAAACACACCGGGGTGTTGAGCTAATCCCAGGATCTGGGGGGACCTCACTGCTGGTTATGGAGTGTGTGAGGTCAGCTGTGCCCAGCACAGCTGCAGCCTCAGGTGCAGCCCGCCCTCCACCAGGGTCACAAGCTAGCTGGGGGAAGGTCCGGGTGTGGCCACAGCCCTGCTGTCCTGTGATGTTCCCACCCTGAAGTGTCGCTATAGCGCTGGGCAGCCCAACGTCCAAGCAGCCTCTACGTAGCCCTCCCTGAGCACATCTAGCCACATGGGTCTGCTTCATTCTTGGAAGCACCAGAGTAGGTCGGCTCCCTGCATCATCCCAGACTGGGCAGTCATTGCTTAACCCAACCAGTGTTTTATGCTAAATCAGGGGAGAGCACATGTTTTACGTTGGGCCCCACTTTTCATCCCTGCAATTAGCAGGGCCCCCAACTTGTCTAATGGCATCAGAACTGACGGACACTTTGGGTGTGTTCATAGAAAAACAAGCTTTTGTCACAAGTAAAAAAATAGATATATAGATTGCAAAAATTTTATTAATCAGTACGTAAATGTGAACACAACCGGTAACATATTTCAGCATTTATGATGAGAGGGAAGAGCCTAAGACCCAGCAGCAGATTGTGCTGCAGCTCCCTTATGAAATTTCAGGCCCCCCAGAAAGGGCCCACCCTGAAAAGGTCTGCCCCCCACCCCCGCTTTGCACACCCTATCTACAGTCTATGCTGCTTCTTCACTTCTCAATGGATGGACTCAGGAACAGGCTCCCTCCGGCCTGGTATCTAAAATAGGTCAGTGCCATCTATAGGTGAGAAGTGAAAACTGCTAGAGATCCTTGCTAATTTGCATAGCAGCAGACATGATGAAAATAATAACTGGGAGTTATTATTCTATAGTTTGTGCTAATTATTTCAAGTCAAGATGTTAAAAATATAAAATTTTATGTTGGACTTTTTAATTGGGCCATGATTTGGGTTAATGAGATAACTTTTAAATCACTCACCATAATAACCAGAAAGCACTAGCAAAAAGGAGGTTGGATGGAAACAAAGCTAATTAAAATAATCAACTTGACTTTGATGGGAGCTGCTTTAGATCTGAAAGCAGTCAGTGAGACGAGATGAACCAACATACGCGCTGTAGTGGCTCTGAACTGCTTTAGTTTGAGTGCTGCAAAGGTCTCTGAGGAATAAGGCGTGTTTATGTATTGGCTTGTTTTTTGTACAGTTTGCTCTTGTCTTCCTTTGTTTCTTTAATAGGCAAGAACAATCCTGCCTGTGGTTATTTCTAGGGAGACCCAGAGGTCTCTGCAGCTACCCCCAGCAGCATATTGCAAAACAACTTGCTTAATATCTGTTAAAATGATACTAATGCAACATACTATGGAGGTGATTATTACAAGAGCAATAGATAATGATTTTTAAGTATCAGTCTGCAAAAATATTAGCACATTTATAAGCAGTGTCCTAATTTGAAGTGATATTGTGTCCTGCTCAGTGGTTTGGCCTGCTAAACCCAAGGTTGTGAGTTCAGTCAGAGGGGCCCTTTAGGGAACTGGGGCACATAGATTAAGAAAAACAGAAAGGGATGGTTCTTGGTCCTGCCAAGAGGGCAGGGGACTGGACCTGATGACCTCCTGAGGTTCCTTCCAGTTCTATGAGACGTGTGTGTATGTATCTCTTAGCTGTAAGCAGTTATTAATTACAGTAAGGGCTGAATGCGCACCCCTGCTCTTATGCGACTGACCCCCAATTTGTACAGTAAACCCTGGAAATGCATGATTTTCAGTTGCACTTAACTCGCTCACCCCTGGCCCTAGCTCAACCCACCGAGCTCCATACGCCCCGGCTCACCCTCCACCCCCACTTCTAGCTCCAGCTCACTACCCCTCAGGAGTGACTCCGGTTCAACCTTCCCGGCCCCAGTCCAACCCCCCTGCCGGCTCACCACCCGAGCAGGGCTTCTGCACACTCCCCATCCCTCACCCCGGCTCTGGCCCTGGCTCACCACCCCCATGCACAGCTCTGGCTCAACTCCACCCCTTGCCCCCCTGCAGCCATAACCTACCCCAGGCTTAAACACCCCCACCAGCCTCCCATGGCTCCAACCCACCACCAGGCTTAACCCTCCCCAGCTACGCCCCCACCCCAGGACTCACGTTGCTGCTCCTTCCCCTGCTGCAGAACGTGTGTTCTGCTGGGGAGAAAAAGGGACCCCACTTATGCGAAATCCGGGTTATGCAAGGGCGCACAGTTCGGAACCTGCACGTAACTCGAGGGTCTATGTACTACGCAACAGTAACTCTCATTAGGTAATAGAGTCAAACTTTCAATTACTGTCACTTTTATTCAGGAAGATTAGATGAGCTGTTTCTGCCTTCAGCAAGGACCTGGAAATGTTTGCTAATTTCTTAGTGCTGTTGTTATTTCTGTGCAATAGGGTGGTTCTCATTTACATATACAAAGGCATTTTCTGTGTTCAGTCTGACCTATCCTGTTTGTGTCAAGAAACTGAGCCAGAGATACTGTCTATGAATTAAAAAAGAAGTCCCCTCCTATGCAAACTAGAAGCACTTTTTTGGAGTCACATGGGGACATCTGGGATTATCTGTGGGATTTATTTAACCTGTTCTCTAATGTTGCACTGTACACGTTCCTTAAGACAGTAATGGGGATGAGCAAAGCTCAGGGGTTTCTTCTCCCTTTGCATAAGGTTATGCAAACATTTCTTTCAGCTCCACACTAATTGGAGCTCATCCCCTCCCCTTCTTACCACCTGAATTTTGCTTTCAGTTTTATGTTCAACCTCCAGGCAAAACCCATTTGAAACAGTTGAGGTTCTCCAGGTTGCATACCACAACTGAGAATTTTATGATTTCAAAGCAAAGCCATAAGGCAACCCCAGGGTCATCTGAGACTGGGTCTAGGCTTTTCCAAATTCAATGGGATCTGTAGAAAATTTGAGTTTAACAGGCAATTTTTCTCCTGTTGCATATTTCAAAGCAAACATTCCATATGATGTTATGCATGATTATATCCAAGAAACCTGGTGAAATGTGCCATGATAAGCTACCCACACTGTGATGCTCTACCTCTCTGTCCTGACTCTGAGTAGATGTTATTGGTTCCATAAATGCTGCTCTGATGAATCATACATAACAGTGCTAAACAACATCTTACAAAGCTCCATCTGTCCTCTGTGTGGCATCCAGCTTGAGTGAGAGAGAATCTCACGCAAATCCATTCATATCTCATGTCTGCAGGTGTGTGTTATAATCATCACATCAATTAGACCTATGGAAAAACACAGAAATAGCAGCCATGGTGGTTTAGTGATCTTCACCAGGTGATACGCAGGATGCAGAACTAATGTAATCCTCACCCACTCTTAGAGGGTGTCATCAGCCACGTTTCAGAGATGGGTGGCCAAGCCAGACAGAGAGGCTGACTTATCCCAGATGAAACGGAGAGCCTGTGGGAGACCAGGAGGGAAGGAGGCTGCGGCTAGGGTCACATCCTCTCTGGCCCATGCTTCCTCATTCTCAGCCACCCTTCCTCTTTTGAAAACACCTTGTGATCTTTGTAATAATCCAGACTCCACCTGTCAGGAACTCATCACTATCAAAACCAAAAGGAAATGAAAGCTGCATGGTGAAGCCCAATTGTTATTACAGTGAAAAAAGCATCTCAGCCTCATGAGTGAGAGACAATGAGCTTTCTTATAATTTGCTTTTGTTCGTTTTTGTGGGGAGGTAGTGCAGTAAGAAGTGACAGAGACTGCCAACAGGCCATGTTGATAAATTGTGGTTACAAAGCCCGCTTGACAACCAACGCTTGGGAAGCTCTCGCTATGCACAGGGAATGCAAGTTGCATACCCTTGGACTGGCACATGACTAGTTCTGAGTGGGCTGGGAACAATGGCCTCATGGCAAAAGCACAGGAAGGGGAGTCAAGTGCTTGGGATTCTCTTACCTACTCTACCCAGTGACTCGCTGCATATGACCCTGGGCAAACCATATCTCATTTGTGCCTCGGTTTCACTGTCTTTGAAATTCAGAGAAGTATTATCCTCTGCCTGATAAGAACATGGTGGGAGTTTCTGAACATTTGTAAAGGATTTTGGAATCCTAGGATGGAAAACATGATTGATGTGCGACTGTTACTTGCTTATTATTTCCTTTAAAATATTAATAATAAAAGAAAGTGATACAAATAATGTCTCAGAGGAAAGTCCAGTGATGGGAGGAGCAGGGCAAAGAGGCCAAGGTGGAGGACTCTTTGTATCATGTGATCCTTATTCTATGTGTTGAAAGGGAGGTCATCTCAAGTCCCACCTCTGTGGTTCACAAGGCAGCTGTTTTAGAAAAACCTAGCCCAGTGCTTGTTCCACTACAAACTTCACTGCTCCTGCAGCTATGGAGTCACTGCAGAATTGGGGCTCTGGGGAGGGTTATTCATTTTAAAAGAACTTAAAAGGTTTATATCAAAATAAGTAGAATTCTGCATGGATACAACTTTTGTATCTACATCTTCATGTGCAGAAACAAGCCCCAGATATCTGCATTGACATATGTGGATGAAACATGGATATCTGCAGATTTGCAGGACTATAACAATAAGATCAACCACCTTTTAGACTGCAGAGTTGTCTGACCATTCCCCACGCGTGCTCTCTCCTGTGCTCTGATACATGTAACCCATGCCCACCGTGGGTGGAGCTCTGTGCCCACCCTGCACATTGGTGGCTAATGGTGCGAGGTTTGATCCCTGCTATTCACGACCCAGGAGATGTGTAACGCAAACCCACACAAGGGTGATACAGCCTATCTGTTTTTGTGAGGCCCACAGCCAAATTTCTGCAGACTCAAGATTTTTCTAAGAATCATCTAAATGTGCAGTTGCTTCTCCTCAACAAATCTGACTTTTTGGCAGGCCACCTGAATCCTCAGACCCAGGAAGACACCTCTAACCAGCCATTTTAATCAAATAACTGTAGGGTTGGTCCTGCTTCAGGCGGGGGATGGACCCAATGACCTCCTGAGGTCCCTTCCAGCCCTCAGATTCTATGGACTTCATCTCTCCTTGACACTCTGGCAGATGTACACTGCACAGTTTTGGGCCAAAACAGAGGCCTCAGGAGCTCATTGTCTTGATAAGATTTAGATTTGACGTACAGACTGTCTCGTAGCTCCGTATTTTCCTTGTCAGTTTCACGTGTCTAATGCTAACATCTCCCACTTGCACGCCAAACTCCACTGTGCTCTTTACTCAAGTCTATATTGACTTGCAAAGAAACAAACAGAAATTGACATTAACCAGAATGTTGGTTTCTTAAAAACCTTTGTTTGCTCAAGGTCTTTCCAGGGGCCAAGTGCAGCTGACGGGGAAGAGGGTGGGGAGACCCCTAATATCGATGGAGCTCAAGGAGCTTTGTTAGCAGTAATTATAAGAACCTTAAACAAACCTCTGTAGGGCCCGGCAGGCTCAGTGACACGATTAACTTTGTACAGATGAGTCAGGAATGCCAGGCACTGAAACTGATGCTGGGGAATGCTCTGTAGGTCTGTTCAAAAATGCCAATTGCTTTAAGCTGAATTTTTTTCTAAGCTACCCGTGGCAATGCGTTGGCTTTTCAATGAAAAGTATAAAAAAGAAAAGAACAAGAAAAGCAGGAGGGGAGAGTTTTGAAGACTAAGTAAATATCAGGTTTTCGAAAATTTAAAATCTCTTTATGTTTTGTCAAAACAGATTTTTGTTATCTGAAGTTACATGTTTTCAGAAAAAATGTTTGTTTAACTGGAAAAATCATTTTTTCATTGGAAAAAATAGTGAGAAAAAGTCTGATCTGCTCTAGCTGTGAGGGGTGTATGGGGAGAGGGGCTGGAAATACAAAGGGGGGAACTTAGACTTGAACCAAAGCCCAGTAAAATCTTTCTGCTGACTCCAACAGTCTTTGGACTGTGCTTTTATTACAATTAACCAAAACAGCAACAGCCAGTTGTACCATAATAGCTTTGATAAGCTGATCCTTAATTTGGATCCTGCTGCCCTCTGCCAGTTCTCTTTTAGACCCAGCATTCAGGGGGACAGACTACTTGCCTCCTTGTTTGGAAGTATGCAAACTCATGGTTTCTGGGACTTGCGCATCAGTAACAACAATAATCATTAATCATGACATTTACTACTACTAAATAACATCAGCTAAGTGAAGCCAGGCGTTTCCCTGACTTCTCCTAATCACAGCTGGGGCTCAGGGTAGTTCTCAGGAGCCCAGTCTGCCTCTTAAATTAATCACAAGACCAGATTAAACATAGTGATTTTACAAATTATGGAAATGTGGAACTAGAAGGGACCTTATGAGGTTACCTAGCCCAGTCCCCTGTGCTGAGGCAGGACAAAGTATTAGCTAGAGAAGGGGTCAGCAACCTTTCCATGGCAGAGTGCCGAAATTTGACCTTTTGAACTCTATGTACAGTCCAAGTGCAGTGATATTTTTTAAACCCACTAATAGTCCTACTTACAACAGCTTCATTGTAAATAAGTGAAGGTGCAGAGCTTCACCATTTACAATGGTGGCTGATAGCATTAGTGTTTTTTTTGTTAATTCACAGGGGGCCTGGCTCTGAGCAAGCGCCCAGCTGCGTGGGGCAGGAGGGGCTGTGCTCCTGCCCTGCATGCTGATGAAAATTGGCTCACCTGGCACTCTTGGCACTCATGTCCAGGGTTGCAGACCCCAGCTCTAGACCTTCCCAGTTAGCTATTTATACAACCTGTTCTTAGCTATCTCCAATGGCAGCGATTTCACAGCCTCCCTAGGGAATTTGTTCCAGTGTTTAAGTATCCTGCCATTTAGGAAGGTTTTTTTTCCTAACCTAATGGCCAGTCTAAATTATCCTGGCAGCAATATAAGCTCATCACTTCTTGTCATCTTCTGAATGGTTAAGGAAAGCAATTTATCACCCTTCTTTTTGTAATTACATTTATGCACTTGAAGATTATGTCCCCCGTCGTCACCTCTCTTCCCGAGAAAACAAACCCATATTTTTCAATCTTTCCTTGCTGATCATGTTTTCTGGACCTTTCACAATTGTTGTTGATCTCCGCAGGACTTTCTGCAGTTCACCCACATCTTTCCTGAAATGCAGCACCCAAAGCCGGAAACAATACTCCATTTGAGGCCTAACCAGTATGTAATATAGCAGAAGAATTACTTCTTGTGTCCTGCTTACAATACTCTTGCTAATACTTCCTGGAATTATATTTGCTTTTTTGCAAAAGTATTATGTAGCTGACTCATATTTAATTTGCGATATACCATAGCCCCTGGTTCCCTTTCTGCAGTACTCTTTCCTAGGCAGTCATTTCCCATTTTTCAGGTGTGCAATTGATTGTTCCTTCCTAAGTAGAGATTTTTGCATTTGCCCTTGCTGAATTTCATCCCATTTATTTCACACCATTTATCCGGTTCGTCAAGACCATTTTCAATTCTAATTCTGCCCTCCAAGCTGCTAGTTACCGCGCCCAGCTTGATATCATCCATATTCTCTATACATGTATTCTGTGAGGCCATCCTCCAAATCAGTTTTGAAGATACCAAATATAACCAGACCAGGGCAGAGCCCTGGAGGACTGCACTCAATGGCTACAGTTACAATACAGCGATGTGTCGACAGACGTCACTGTCGGAAGAGATTTCCCAATAAAACCTCTGTCGACAGAGTGCAGTCACACACAAAAGCCAATTGGAAGAGCTGTCGGCTCTGTCGGCAAAGTGGCCAGACTGCTCAGCTGCCCTCTCAACAAAATAGGCAAGTGGAAGCACAGCAGACAGGGCTGCCCGTTGTTGTGGATGCCCTGTCTGTCGAGAGATGGCCCCCCAGACCATCCACACAGCTTTTTTGTTGGCGGGTTATGGCGCTCTTCCTCATCTGGGAGAGGCCGAAGATTGTCGGCCGAAGTGGCAACTGTCGACCGATATACTGTCAGCAAAACACATTTTGCGTATGGACTTGCCACCAGTTTTGTCAACGAAACCAGGGTTTTGTCGGCAAAACCACTCGTGTAGTGGCAGTCAATATATGCTTCCGGCTTGACTTTTTGTTACAGAAATTAACCCGGCTGCATCTCTGAGACTTTTTGCTTTACAGTCACTGATGATCATACATGCAGAGGAGGCAATTTCTTAGTGCAGATTAGTTCTAGACCTACAATGTTTCATCAATCCAGGAAGCAGAGACAGGGTTTATTGTCTGTCTACTAAGTCCTTGCAGTGACCTCAAAATTCCCAGATAGTTCATTAGGCTTTCTGTATTGTAAAATTTTAAAAGAAAGAGCAATGTCTCTGATCTAAGCGGGGAGAACACATTGGAATCTGTCCCACAGAGACACCTGAATTAGTTAGTTTAATAAATGGGAAAAGTGAGTTATCCCTGGCTTGTGACTCAGTTAGAATAAAACACCACATGGGAAGCTGAAGTCAGATATCACTTCTCCAACTGAAAAATAAAACAATCGATCAATTAAGCCTGCTAAAATTAACAGAGAAAGAAGTGGGTTTGCAACCTAACACAAACATTTAGTGCATAGCCCTGGCCAGATTAAAATGTCTGGGGTCCCTTAGGCCTCTCGCATATATTTATTGTGGACAGTGAACTGTATTGTTGGTCCCTAAAATGTGGATGTTGGGTAAATGAACAGTGAAAAGTATCCCAAAGGAAGGATATTTTTTGTTTGGTTTAGGTGGCATGGGCTGCCAGCAAACATTTGCAGCAGATAATTTCTTTGGTGCATTTAAAGGGGGATGTGCTTCCTCCTTGTTTCACTGTCAGTGAAAAAGGGCAGATTTTCTAATTTTTTTGTTTATTTGAAAATTCTTCAGTCTGCTCTTTACAGAGATAAATGTCAGCTGGTGGGCAGCTCACACTCTTTTCCCTATAAGCAATCATGTACTAGTCCTGCTTTCTAGTTCAAGCTGTGGGATAGGTCACCCCAGCCACGTGGCTGGCATTCTCTCTGCCCCTAGCCAAGCAATCACACTTACATAGTTTCCTGACTGTTCTTGTTTCAGCACATGCATGTACATATAAACAGACATATTTCCACCACCAGCTTTCCCCCCGTATCTTCCGTCCGAACCAGGAATCTTTCTCAGTTATTTGTCCTGATAACAAAGTGAAACCCACTCACTGGGTGTGGAAGTGTTTTCTCAGCTAGAGTGCTGACCAAGAGCATTCGCACACGCTGACTTTACCTGACAGGCTCATGTTGTCATACCCCAAGAAGGCTGGCTGCTTTAGGAGCGGCACTGCCAGCAGACTGAGGACAGTGATTGTGCCTCGCTATTCTGCACTGGTGAGGCCACATCTGGAGTACGGCGTCCAGGTTTGGGTCCCCCCACTAGGGAAAGATGTGGTCAGGTTTGAGAATGGAGATTTGGGGGCTGGGCACATGACTTAAGAGGAGAAGAGGCCTGCCAACACAGGGGTGGGGCAATAGGCTCAGCTGCCCCAGGACCTGGCTGCCACTGCCACTAAGGCAGCAAGCAGAGCCTTGGGCCCTTTTAATCACTGCCAGACCCATGGGAAGCCCACACCTGGAGGCACTGACTGGGGGAGGTCCTAGCCCACATCCTGCCACTTCTGCTCCAGGCCCCACTCCTTCCTGGATCCTGGAAACCCCCACGCCCCACTTCCAAGGGCTCATGTAGTCTGCAGGAGAGAAGAGTGAGCAAGGCTTTGATAGCAGCTTTCAGCTCCCAGAAGGGGGTTCCAGGATGGAGAAGACAGAGAGTGGCTGTTCTTAGTGGTGGCAGATGAGGCTCAATGGTCTCAAGCTGAGGTGAGGGAGGTCTAGGCTGGATAATAGGAAACACTATTTCCTAGGAGGGTGGTGAAGCACTGGAATGTGTTACCTAAGCACATGATGGAATCGCCATCCCTAGAGGGCTGTAACGCCCACCTTGACAAAGCCCTGTCTGGGAGAATGTAGTTACAGTCAATCCTGTTTTCAGCAGGGGGCTGGACTCGATGACCTTCTGAGGTCCCCTCCAGGCCTAGGATTCTATGACCTTGAGTAAGTTATTCTAATTGTTGATTACCCTCACTCTGAAAGATTTTCACCTTGTTTCTAGTTTGCATTTGTCTAGTGTTTTCCCACCACAGGATCTCATTATCCCTTTCCCTGCTACATTGAAGAGTTGTCTTCTCTCAGAGATCTCTTCTCCAAGCAGGCACTTGTCGACTATAGTAAAGTCACCGGTTCATCCTCTTTTCTATAAAATCGGTGACGATTGTGCGTCCAAAATCGCTCCCTATAAAGCATGAACTGCAGAGCAGCGTGGTGCCCTCAGAGAGGAGGTCCTGTCAGATGTGCTGCAATAACCTCCCCCCCACCCCCCACCCAGGAATTTTAAGTGTCTTCTGTGACTCTGAGCATGTGTTTCTTCTTCCATAAAAGAAGCTCCCTGGAGACAGTTAAGGGATCATTTGATCCTCTTGACTTTTTGGACTAGTGAGTGGGAATTATGAGGGAAAGCAGATGAAAGGCTTTGGGGTATGAAACAACAAGGAAAAGGAATCATGTCAAACCATCATGCCTTCCAGTAGCTTGCCTCCATAGAAAAGAATTTTTATATTACACAGCACCTTTTAAACTCCAGGTGTCTCAAAGCACTGCACTAAGTGAAGCATTCATTGAGAGTGATGCTCTGTGTGAGGTAAAGGTAGCAGTCACACATGCACAAAAAGCTATACAGAAATTTTGAACATGGCAAAATCACATATTTAGAAACAGCTGAATTTTGGCTGAAATTAAAAAAAAAAAAGAATCCAAGCCTGAGACATGCAGGCTTGGCTTTCCAGGCATGGAAAATTTCAGCTCAACTGGTTAAAGTATGGCAAAGTTGTTAGCACAGAGGATCTGATAACTAGACATACCAGCAACCTGACCAAAGGGGTGCTGTATGCTCAGCCTATAATCATGTCAAACCAGCAGTGTGTGGTGGAAAGTTGGTCACAACATTTCTGACAATTCCATTTTCTTCAAATTATTTGACAACGTTTAGTTTTGCTCCAAGAAGTAATCATTGAACAAATCTTGAAACCTCACAAATTGCCACAAAATGGTGTTTATTTCTCTTCCAGCTGATCCACTGCTGAGCGTGCATTGAACAGGGCCACTACCACACTTGTTTCAATGGGAGCAGACACGTTGGCCAAGGCTCAGGGGAATTAGGCCATTTTCTTTACAAAATAGAAGAAAATTCAAATTTTACCAGCAAAATTGCCATCAGATCCCTCTCACCAGCCTCCCCATCTCCCAGCTCCTTACAGACCTTGCAACATGCACTGACGGTAACCAGCTTGGGTTGTTACAGCCCAAGGTGATGAATGAATGCTCAGTGTGAGGGCCCTGATGGGGGATACCCTGACAGCAGTCCCCTTTGAGAGAAGCCTTCTCCAGGGGGTGTGGATAGTCTGTGCATCCCTCTTTGCCCCAAGAACCGTGACTAGTCAGATAGGATGCGGTCTCCTTTGATTTCAGGGTAGGGCTGCCCTCTCCTGTCCGGCCTGGGGCTTGTTGTTGGTCCATCCTCGGAGAGTAATGGAAACAGAGGGGTCTCAGTCAGCTCTGAGAGAAATTATTGTTTCTTGAAATTATTCCTTTACTGGCCTCTGGCATGGGAATAATTTCAAGATTCCCCCTCCTGAGCTCTAGAGCACTTGATCAGGCTGCAGGAGTCAAGCTGGCCATCTCCTGGAATAACCCTGTGGCTCTCATGGCAGCAATGAAGCCCTGGGCTGCTTCAGAAGACTTGTGGTCCCTGTGGCCTTTGGAGTCCCTGAGGACCATCCACTTCAGTGACTGCAATGCTCCCATGATGAGGAATCTCCACAGCTTCTGGAGTGACTTTGCTCTTCAGCAGGGGAGGGCATTTCTCAAAGACCAGCCCCAACTTAACCTTGTAACTCAGACCCAGTGCAGTGGCGGGAGAGCACTTATGTATTATTTCGTGCCACAGAAAGGCCAGGTAGTATGAAGTGTCATTTCTCTGATCACTTCAGCATGGAGCCTGCTGTGCAGCTGGTCCTCACTACCTTCCAGCCTGCAGGTGGCCAGGCCATTCTGCTAGGCCACATTAGGCTCCTTTTATACTCCAGTAAGTGCGTGTTATTCCTTGTATTGAATTGAAGATTTGTGGGACTTATTTGGCATTCACTTCATGTGCTTCTACCCTGCTCTCCTCTGGGACACCTACTGTAAATAAAATGTTGCTTTTCCTTTTGTAGGGAGTGGAAGTTGAATAATAAAAACAGCAGCCTAGATCTCCAGATGAGAAGGTTTTGCAAAAGCATAATGGGAATGAACTGAAGCACAGCGGGGGTCGTAGAACTACCTGAGAATCTGGCAGAGAGCTGGATTTGCAGCTGTGTTTTAAATTCCTGAACCTCAAGTAGCATCTCATGAACAATTTGTTCTGTTGAGCTTGGGGCAGCTGTACACAAAGATTTCGCTGGTGAACATGCCCATATGGATGTAGACCAGGGTGCTGTGGGAAATGGAACAAAGACTCAGCTCAAAGAAGCTGCATGTGATGTTCCATCTAGTCACTAAATGTGGCTGTGGGAAGGGTCAGAAGTACATAGGCCAGAAGGAACCGTCAGGATTATCTGCTCTTACGTACTGTATAGAATAGGCCATAGCACTTCTTCCAAGAATGCCTTGAGCAGATCTTTCAGAATAACATCCTGTCAGGTTTTAGAAGTTGTCAGTGATGGAGAATCCACTCCCACTTGTTGTTCTGATGCTAAATACACTCATTGTTTAAAATGTACACTGTATGTCCATTCTAAATTTGTCTTGCTTCAACTTCCAGCTACAGGACTGGGTTACAGCTTTTGATACTAGATTGAGACCCATTATTAAATTTGTTACAGACTGTGATCAAGTCACCCCGTAACCTTGGATAAGCTAATTAGATTGAGGCAAGTTCCTTTAATCTTTCTTGTGGATTGTTTCCAAACCATCTTATTGCCTTAGACCTGCTAGGAGATGGAGCAGGAGACCCCAGTGGGTTTGGGAAGATGGCATAATTGTTAGTGGGACTCCTTGGGTACAAGGGGAGTGGGCACTGCTTTGTGGCAATGAGACCCACGCTGGCCAAGAGAGACTTCTGGGTCTATACACACAGGGGTCTGGGACCCAAAGATGTGACCGATGGGGCGGCAGCAGCAAGCTGAGGAAAATAACACTCTGATGTGTTAGTGTTTCTTCTTCCAGGACCAATACTGTCTGTAGCTGAGCTCAACTGGCTCTGTTTTCTGCAGGGATTACTCCTGCTGTACTTATGTTCTACTGACCATGCATTCTGAGGTGAGATTTCCTCTGTATCGGGGTGGCCAGCCAGTTAGAGACGAAGAGCCAAAATAGCAGTAGAAAGAGTGGAAAGAGCTACATATTATGTATTTATTTATATTTATATTGTATATCTCTATAGATATATAAAAATAAATGTATAATATGTGGCTCAATGCCCTTCCCCGTCCCGCAGAGCCAGACACGCCCAGCCCTCCCACCCCAGCTCTAATTCCATGCTGGCAGCTCTCCGGAGCCACCGGAGCTGCCGCTGCCACGGTGCACTTCTCCCACCAAGCGGTGGGGCACGTGTGCAGAGCAGACAGGTGGGATTCCCAGCGTGTGGCTCTGAGGAAGAGCTGCTGCCGCCATGCACTTCACCCTGGCACAGGGCTCTCGGGAGTCACATTTAAAGGCTCAGAGAGCCACGTGCGACTTGAGAGACACTGTTGGTCACCCCTGCTCAGTATTTTCCACCCGATGCCAACTACACTGTGCTGTGGTGTAAGATACCTGGACTTGCAGGAGGATAGGGCAAAGAAACTGAAGGAGTAGAGGAAGGCAGTGGTGGCACCTCCATCCCTCCTGTTCCCTGCCTGTGGTACACAACAGTTTGGTCTCCTGCGAGCGGCAAGGCATTGGCTCAGCTGTGGCAGTTGGCACTGGTGTGACAGTGGCTGAAAGATTTAATGGTTTGTGACTCACAGAAGGTCAGAAGAGATGATCTAATTGTCTGAGACCCTCTGGCCTCAAGCTCTGTGATGTGAATCCACAGCTACGGCGGGGTGGAGTTGCAATTCCCCTCCCCTCAGCGTGTTGAGAGCAGACTGTTATGGACCAGCGTGGGTGTGGGGAGTGGTGTGCAACCTGATGGGTGCGAAGCCAGTCTTGGGATGGTTAATTGCTGTCAGAGTGGTGAAGCTGCTGTCTGTGATAACTAAATGATCTCCCAACCCTCCGTGACTCAAGCCCAAGAGGTGTTTTCAGCACTGTCTCTCTCACACACAGACCTCGGAGCTGCCACACGTTGGTGTGATTTCTGTGCCAGTCCCACAGTGAGGGAATTAGCTCTGCTACTAACTCAGCTGACTGCGTTCCGTGAGTGAGAGCCACCGAGGATGCTGGAAGAAACAGGCTTGTGTTTAACTGGCTAAGGAGCTGGTGGTGATTCTGGGTTCCCCGGATGCTTAGCGAGGACTTTTCTTTCTAGGAGTGAGGCAGCCTTAGACCCTGCTGGTCTTGTTGGAGCAGCTCTTCTGACCTGCACGCTCCATGGCTCTGCTTGAGTCCCCCAGCACTGAGGAAAGACCTTATCACAGGAGGGTTGGGAGCAGGGTGGGGATGCAGCAAAGAGCAACCAGCATCACCATCCTAGTGAACAGCCGAGACAGAAAGAGAAAACCACCATCCCCTCTTTCTGAAGAGACAGGAAAGGCAGGATGGGAAACAGGAGCTGCTGCATCACATGGAGGTGGAGAGAGACACAGTAATCCTGATGTTATGTTCTTTGCCTCAGTACAACTCATAGCAGCGTGGACAAAGCAAGGATATGTTACTGCAGGAGGAATGCCAGGGTCAGCCCTTGTTCAGGGCATTCATGCACCATCTTGGCACAAGGCTTGTGTCACCCTTGTGTTTTTTGTGGGGAGAACGGGGTGAGGAGAGCACAGAGGTGTGATGCATTGGGGCATGTAGACTTGCCAGCATGAGGAAAACATAGCATGGTTGCCTCTGTGCATTGTGCTCAGACCATTGTGGGGCTCTCCGATGCCATGAAATAATGAAGTGGCTCCAGCTCCTTAGCCCGAGGTACCATGGACCAAGGAGGATCTTCTCATCTGCAGTGTCTATGCACATTTCCTTCTGGGGCTCTGATGAGGCGTCATTCCCAACACTGGCTGTCACCCACCTTGGAAGTCTGGCTTGCAATTCCATCTGACCTCACTGCTGCCCTCGTGCCTTGACCGTGTTGTTGCACCAGGCCACTTGGCTATTCTGGATGCTTCTCAAACCCTAATGCCATTCTGAAGCACTAGGGAGCCAAGCACAGTATTGGGTCCACCTCATTACCTTCTCTGAAACTACACCAAACAGGCTGAAAGATGGTCTCCAGCGTCAGATTCCCCAGAGTCTGCCCTGCAGGCATGGGATGGATGTCCATCTGGTCATGGCCTGGTGGAGACAGATTTGAAATCAGATTCATTTCCTGCTGGCAGAGAGAACTGTCAGTCTAGCAAGTTTGAGTGACTATGTTTAGGTTAATTCAGGTTGTTAGCCAATAAGATAATGCAGAGCAGAGAAGGCAAACATTTGCTATTCCTTTTACTGCGTGAATAATGTAATTGGTTTAGATTCCTTCACATCCTCTGGCTTCACCCATAAACATTTCATCCTGTTCAGTGCTGCAATAAATGGAGACATTTTGTCTTCATCATGCTTTAGGGCAAAAAGTAGGGGGAGAGTTCTTGCTGAAGAAGATTGAGCCCAATTTTGCAGACACTGGAGGATCTAATAATTTGTTAGATTCTGGGAAGCATCTCTTAGATGGAGCTCTTGCCTTGGTGTTTGTGTGGGTTCATTCCCACGGGCCATGCCAATGGGACATTCTGCATTACTTTGGACATGGTATTGTCTTGCCATCGCTTTTGTGAATTTCTCAGATCAGAAATGCTGCTTTGTGAGAGGTGAGAGACAAGTGGACTTATAATAAAAAATATGACATGTTATTGGGCAGTCAGGTTTGGGCAGGATGGGGGGTAGAATGGGAATGAGGAAAGGGCTCTGCAGTTGCCCAGATCAAGCCTTGTTAAAGGTCAATGCATCCCAGTAATTAGGGCAAGTCAATGCCACAGTGAAAATTTATTTGCTGTTCAGTGGCCATTTTCCTACAGCCTAAGATAACTTGCTCCTGAATCTCCACAAACCCTTCATAGCTGCATCTGTGGCCAGATTTTTTGTAGTCTGAAATATTTGTGTGTCAAAATTTCCTTTAGTTTTGTTAAAGAACAGTAAACAAGCTTCAAAATGGTCAAAACTGAAACAACTTTTTTTATCAAAACAAAATATTTTGTTTAACCTAAAGTGTTGTTTTTTTCTTTTTGAAAGAAAGAAAGAAAGAAAGATTATTTATGGTATGACTGATTTTTTCATTATTATTTTGAAATTGGCAGTGAACCAAATAATCCCATCCTTTGCCCAGTTCTAGTGCTAATTCGTCACAGGAAGGTTGTCCCTACCTTCTCATTTTTGTGCTCACAGCTCCAGGATGTGGCCGTTAGAAATGTCAATAGAGAGGCACAATCTGTACAGATAGCTGGCTCATTCCATCTATTCAAGCTGCTGGAAGCAATTCTCATTTTCATACTGATTTAAGGAAATCTAAATATATAACTGGCTGTTTAACACCCAGTGATGTCAATGCATGTGCTGTTACTGATAAACATCTTCTGACGGGCTCCTAAATTGGCAGCTTATTGGAAATGGTCGCCATCCAATGATGGGAGCAGTCAATCTTCTCAAATATCTGCAAAAGTCATTAAAATATGCGCTTCCCTCTAAGCAGGGCCGGCAAAGCCACCTTAACCGTCTCTCAGTTTTAGGAGGCCTCTCTGATGTTGCCTAATTACCTGACTCTAATTTTTATAACCATCAGTTCAAGGCCTGCTTCAACACCCCGATCACCAAGCACTTTGGGGTCTCTTTTTAGTAGCATCTCCAAATCACTTCCCTCTGTGACTGACTTTCTAGTCTGCAGAGGTGTGTTAATGGGCGCTTCATTAGAACGTGTAGCTATTTTATCATAATCACTTCCAACAGGGCACTGGAGGTGTTGATTTTTATGGAATTAATAACAAGTGGATTGGCGGAATCTGGTGTGTTGCTTCTGTGACTGATTGATTGCCTGGCTTTCAGTCAGTCACCAAAGCCGTTTGTTGTGAGGGTCCTACAGAGTGACAGAGATCATTCCTATCATCTGATGAACTGTCTTGTGGAAAGCTGCCTTTTCTATATCGTTACCCTTCATCCTGCTCTTGGTTTGTTGATCTGAACAGTCCCATTAGGGGAAGTCCAAGATTTGCTGGGGGTGGGGAAGGAGAGAGAGGCGACTGGATGGTGTCTTCAAGGTTTTCAGCATTGGGAGATAACGTTTAGCTTCTCTGAGATGTGATGGCCTAAAATCGTTGTGCTCTCAAACTGGCCAGCTGCAGTTGTTCTTGATCAGGATAATTTAGTGACCTTGATGGATTGATAGTTGATTCATTTCAGTTCATTTTTGATGGGAATGCTTTGTCTCCGTTCTAGTGCTGCTCAGTGTGGCCTGATAGACAGCCAGTGGGGAGTCTGCTGGTGCAGGGCTAGAATTTCTTCTGGTTAACTCGTTAGCTGCTGCTTCCCGACCGCACACACAGCCCCTCACCACAGGTACCCTGAAGGCTTCAGAGCTGTGAGCTCTACACAGAAATCATCCCTCCCAGCACAGCCCATCCACAGTAAATCCGCTTTCCTCAAGGATTCATGACAGCCACCCTTTGGAGTCTGACCCCCACCCAGCGCCTGGCGGGCAGCAGTGCTAACCCAGGTATCGAGGTGCTTACTCTAGGAAGCTCATGACCCAATAAACATTACTGGAGTGAAGGCTTGGTTGCTGAGGATGAAGCTGGTGAGCGGTGAGCTTTGGAGGGGAGAAAGGCACCAGCTGAGTAGACGATAGATGAGATGTAAAGTGTCTGATGTGTTCAGTTCCTTGGTGGCATCCTTAGCTTTCAGTCTTGTGCTTTCTATGGGAGTAAGCCCCCCGCATGATTGTGTCCTGAGCTCCCACAGCTCAGGGACCCCGCTGGCCCGTCTGGGCAGAGAGGGTTCTAAGGCTGTGTCTACACATGCCCCAAATGCATATTCCCATGCATGAGCTCATGGGAATAAGGGGACTTCGAAGTAGGCGGCGTCCTTTCGAAAAGGAGCCCCGTCTGGACGCGCCGCGCGGCGGCAAGGAGCATCAATTTCGAAGCGCGGCTGCCGCCCGCATGCTAATGAAGCGCTGAATATGCATTTCAGCGCTTCATTAGTAAACTTCGAAATGGCCATTTGCATGGCCATTTCGAAGTTTGGGGCACGTGTAGACACAGCCTAAGGGACTTTGGCAATGGACAAGGTTTTTGTCTTACCTGATAAAAAGCTCCCGCGCTGACCGGTTTGTCTGGCAGACCAGTGACAGCACACATCCTTGTCATACAAGATGCTGAGCACTCCTGGTCTCAGTGGGAACTGAAGATCTTCAGCACCACACAGGATCAGGCCCATAACATGCTGCCATTTGGTACATGAGACTCCAGGCCTCTGCCTCCATGGGTTAGCAGTGCTCTGGCCTCCCAGGGGTGCCTGACATTGTTCCTGAGTAGCCTCTCCTGGTCAGAGAACGTGGCCATTACCTAGGTGCCTTATTCAGCTCCTCTTAGAGTTGGTGGAACAGTCTGGCCCTGGATCAGTCCCTAGCCCTGGAGGAAATGTCTCAGATCTATAGGGAGAGTGACTGAAGCATGGTCCTCTGAAGGAATCAGTGGACTGTAACATGGGAAGAACATGAGGGGATCACAAGGGGTTCCAAGGGAGAGTTTTCCCCTCTGACATGTTCCCCAGCTGGGCTCACTTCATTATCTGCAACTGTCTCAGGCAAAGAGCAGGGCCAGAACCATCCTCCATCTGCCCTGCTGCCTTGTCCTTGGTGAACCCCATCCTTTCATTATGGTCTAACACCACAGCAGCAGTCTTGCTCACCCTCTAGTTGGCCTTCCAAGGGGCTTGCTGTTACCCAAGTAACACCCCGCGGCACAGCCCAGGCTGACTTCAGCACCACTGTTTGTGTCTCAATCTGCAAAACATTTGCATTAATCAGAACTGCAGGAGCATGTGGTTAGGAGAACACAGTTCCAAGTGCAGTTCAGGTGAAACATGGAGAATAGCAAAGACCTCGGCTGTTCACAGAGCAAAAATGCACCCTCTGGGGGTGGGGGGACAAGTTCTACACTCCTTTTTGCAACCCCCCAGCCTTTCTTCACACAGTCCTCAAGCTCAGCAATATATTGGCATTGCATCAGGCAAGGCCGCATTGCCAGCAGGTGCAGCCAGCTCCAGGGACCCACCCAAAAGCCCCAGTGAAGCGTTTCCAAAAGCTCAGCCAATGGAAAATCCTGTCTCTAGAGGGAGCAGGAATCGTGGTGCGCGTGTCAGCCGGCACCCACGGCATTCAGGCCTGGGCCTTCGTCAGGAGAAAGCTGGGCTCTCTGAAGGCTGACTGCTCTGGGCCCATGAATGGGAGGGGTGGGGAGAGTTGCACACCTCTGGGCAGGCTGAGTGGGGCTGCCAAGGGATCTGCTTGGTCCCTGAGGTTCTGCCAACATGGGTGGGGAGGGGAAAACAACAGGCAGGTGCAGGAGCAGATGTGGCCCAACTGACGGATGGCTCCCCCAACAGAGACATGAAGGGAACTTACGGCGTGGCCAACGAGGCTCCTCTATGCAAGTCCCGCTCAGCACATGCTAGCAGGAACTCCGGGATCTGGGTGCAGGGTCAGGGCTGGGCCCTGAAGAGTTTCACAGCATAAGGAGTAAGGCCAGCAAGGAGAGGCTGAGGGAAAAGGAGAAGCACTCTTCTCCCCATGCTGCTGTTCACCAGGACCACGGAGCCACTGCCCACAGTGGCAGGACTGGGCTCTCTGTCGGTAGCCAACATTATCATTGCCCAGCAGCGTGAGGCAGGACAACCCTGTACCTGCTTCGTGTTCACTGCAACCATCCCGAGCTGCCCTCGTCCCACATTATCACAGCTAAGGACCTGCTTGACATGAGATGGGGGAGCTTGTGGATGTGACTGTTCTGTCAGATTAAAGGAGCAGCAACCCAGGCCAGTGTCACTATCCAGGGTCCCCTCTCCATCCACCAACACGAAACTGGGACCAGCCCCCACCCAGTAACCCAGGAAAGTTTCATCCACCGGCCCTCCCGCTCCCCATGGTGTCTTGCCACCACCTCTCCCACCCGCTGTGGCTCGTCTTCACCATTTGTCCCACCGACCATGGTTCTGATCCACTGGCTGCTTGTTCTGCTCCCTTCCTCACCAGCCATGCCAGCTGGCCACACCTGCTTGACACTCCCACCTGCTGTGCCTGCCAGCCGCCAGCTTACCTGTCCACCTGCTGTGACCCCAGCAGGTTGATTTTTGGCCCTTAGTGGGCTGGGCAGAAACACCTTCCCACCACACGTGATTCTAGCTCTGTCTGAGCATTTAAGTTAACTACTGGGCTTCTAGTGGAGCCAACTTAGCTCTTTCTTCAAACAGTGGGAGGAACAGGTGAAGACAGATCGGGGTGAGGTGGGGGAGGGAGAGAAAGGAGGAAGGGACCTTTGGGGAGAGTCCACATCTCCTGACTGGACCATCTATCCCCACCTCTCCTACACTCGCAGGGCTCTGGCACTCCAGCCCCTGGCTCAATGAGGTCCTTTCTGATGAGGATGACCTCTTCATTTGGGACAGGTTAAGCACAGTCCTGCTCCCCTGTAGTCATACAATCACAACAGCACTGATACCAGCATTTCACTCCCCTGCTTCCCGGACTGATGAGATTTGTAACCCAGCACCAGCCAAAGCGAATCGCTTTGAGCAGCACAGCTCTGCCTGATGGCTGTCTAGGCTGAGCAGGTGTGTCATAAACAGTTTGCTCCTACAGCCTCTCCAGCTCCTAGCTAGCCGACAGGGGGATTCAGTCAGACCCTGCTTACGCTGACAGCTCCTGTTTTGCCTTTCCAGTGTTCCTGTGCTCTGCTCGCCCCATCATTTCTCTACACCCAGCTCCCCTTCCCTAAGCTCCCCACAGCACCATCACTCTATGGACTGGGGACCTGAAAGGTTGGCTTGGCTCCTTGTCCTCTGAGTAGAGGATATACTCATTTACATCCTCACCTGCTCAGGGGTGGCACAATTCCATAGTGAATGGCTTGTCCTTGGCTTTGCTCATTGACTCCCTTATATACCACCTGCCTTGGGGCTCTGAGTGCTGGGGATATCCTAGAAGATTCACCAGACAGTTCATGAGGAACCTACAAAATTCCCTGAGATATTTGTACCAGAGTCCCTAAGACGACCCCCAGAAATAACACCCCCCCCGTATAAAAGGGAGTGCGGGGTTTGATTTATTTAGTCTTGTCTTTCTCATTCTTTAAATTGCTGCTTTTGATTTTTAACAAAATGCGCATGGAGGGAAGGCAAGGGCGTGGCGTATTTACACAAAAGTAATTCGGAGAGCTGAATGAAAGCCAGGGAACCATCTGAGCAGGCAGGAGAGGGTAAAGAAGATTAAATGCCCTGTAATCTATGCAATCTCTTTGGAAGGCTGCTGCTTCCACTCAGTGCTTACAATAACATAAATAGTCCCTGTCTCAGACTGTCACATGCCTTTCAAGATGCTTAAAAGGTTCTTTTTATGCATTAACTAGGGCTTGATGCATTTTAATTAATGGCTCGGTGCTCTGGGGCTGTGCGCTTTCCTATCTGGGAGATGACCACAGTCACTGAGGAGGGACTAGCTGTGTGTGGAGCTCAGACTCAAGGGAATGCCCCCTGTGGACTGCAGACCCTAGCTGACAAAGGGGGGATGCTGCCTCGGTTTTCTGCACAGCCTCTGACAGAGGAAAATCCTTCCAGAACCCAAACGTCAAAAGCCTGTGAGACATCCCTTGCTGGCCTCTGGCTGATGCACAGTGCCAGGTGAGTCAGGCTCAGCCTGGGATGGGTAGTGATCAATACGCAGTGCTTGGGATGCGGTTGTGCTAGGTGCTGCTCCTCCACAAGGGAGAGATGTGCTCTGCTTAGAAGAGTGTACAGTCCAGCGAGGAAAAATCAAGGAACATGGAGTGCTGCAGTGAATTGCCCTGGGTAACACAGAACAGAGCTCAGCTCTGCTGACTGCCAGGCCAGTGCCCACGCACTAGAGCACTGTATGTCCCAGCCCCCATCCCACTCCTCCCTGCCGACCCCTTCGTTTGTTTTCTCAGCTGTCACACGCTCTTCATGGCTCCCACGGCTCCCTGGTCAGGTGACCTCCCATTCCTCCTGCAGCTCCATCCTTGACGGCACCTCCTGTGGGAGCCCTCCCAGCCGTGCATGCCTGACCTGCCCTTCAGTGTCCGGTGCCCAGAGCAGGCCGGCCTTGGGATTGGTTCATGCACCCCTGCTCAGGAGAAGAATCCCAACAGAGTTAAGGGCCCGGGCACAGGCACTCAGGGGGTCTGAGCTGTTTGGAAAAGCTCAGTCACACTACTCTCCGTAAACCAGAATGTATTTGCAGAGAAGCTGAGGTTCCCTTTCTCCAGACGTTCTTGAGAGCCTCTGTATTACTGGGAGGCTCTGTCCTGCCTCTCGGCAGTCATGCCATAATGAGTAGGATGGCTTTATGTCACCCTCCTATTTGTGAGTCTGTTGACGGCTGATCAGCCCGATTCTGGAGTCACAGGTCTCATCACAAAAGGGGCAGGGGTTGGTAGCTCTTAGAGGGGTGTGGGGCAGTTCTTTTCTTCTCCTCCACCTCTGGTCCTCCGCACTGCAATGGGACCTCTCAGACTGCACCACTCCCTCATGGATCACTGTTCTCCACCGGGGACGGTCCTGGGCAAGGTGCTCCCAAGTGTCTGTAATGCAGCCCCTACTTCATTAGGACAGGCAACAGTAGCTGAGATGGGTGTGCATGTGATGTGCAGAAAGCATTGTTATTTGTGAGCATTGGAGCTTCTCAGAACCCTCGTGAGAAATGGGAGAAAGTCTCTTCAGAGCTGGTTCTGCCCAATGTCTGCGTAAGGACCAGCTCTGCTGCTCGCACACCTGTCAAAGCAAACAATCTGAGCGTGAGAGTGTGGAGTTGGCATTTCCTTCCCCTGAACTGTTGGAGAGCCATAAACTCGTCCCCTCTCCTCCGGGGAAACCCACAGGCCTGGGACGGGAACTTCAGAAACCTTGGCACTAGACAGTCATGAATTTCTTTGGGAGTTAATGACATTTTTCTCCTTTGTGAAAGGCTGATGGTATTTCTTGTGTTTTTCTCCCCAAAACAAGGACCAAAGGGACTGGTTGTGATTTTGAGTCCTTTGAAGTGCAAAATTTCTTTCCAGCTAAGATCAGTGTTCAGAGTTCAGTAGGACACTTCAGAACTGTGCACATTTCAGAAGCTCATTTTCAGAAAATGAAGAGAACAGTAGTTCCAGGTGAGGGATCTTTTGGGGTTTTGGTGGGAATAAAGAAATGCCGCAATGCACATTCCAAGTCATACCCCCCGCTTGCAGCGCCAGGGCAGATCCTTTCTTTCAAACCACAGCCCCTTGCTTTGTTTGTACCTCATTGCTCCTGTCAATCAGCATTACTCCCTCCAAGAGGCACTAAGGCAGACTGGTCCTTTGTGTATGTGGTCCACCTTTCCGTGGCCTAGTATTGACAGACCACCTAGGTATTGGGCGGGGGGAGAGAAACTAGTAACCTGGTACCAAAGCACCAGCCCCTACTGCTAAACAACTGCTTTAGACCACAGTAAGTGGAAGACCATGAGAAGAAGACACAGTCAGTGGGAACGACATTGGTGTTACGGCAGCTACAAGCACCAGTCCAATCAATGGGAGTTAAAATGTCGTTCACTGTCACCACCTAGCCCAGGAAAGTGCCCAGACTGCAGCAGGACCCTTTAACCAGAGGGGAGGGCAGAGCTGCAGAAGGAACCTACAGGTGGTTACCTTACTGGGCAGCCTGACACACCGATCCATCCACCAGGAAGCCCCCAGTGCTGTGAAACTGACAGACACAAACATCTGCCCTCAGGAGCTGGGAAGTGCTTGTTTGGGATGCTGTGACATGCAGGGTGATTGGTATGCAGCTGACATCGTGGAAGAGTCAGAAATCTATTCCAAGCGCCTTCCTGACACCGCTGCCTGCTCGGAAATGCGGCACCGCATCTGGGGTGGATGCTCAGACCCCCTCACTGTCACGGGGGTGATGCAGGCACCTCACTTGGCCCGACAGCTGGGGAGCTGAATGCCTGAAGCAATGTCAGTGGGAAGGGGATGTGGGGGGTGCTCTCTTCCCGGGCAGCTCTAGTGGGAATCCTGCTGCCTCCTGTGCCCAGGGCACAGCCCGTGGCTGAGCTGAAAGAGCCATTTTCGCTGTTAGAGGATAGAGTAGGTGACATTCCCATTGCCTGAGCCCCGCTGCCTCTGCACCGGCCAGAAACCTGCCTGAGCTCCACTCAGCACTGCCAAATAACACCCTTCAAACCACAAATAAGGCAGGCATTCTCGTGTGTCCATCAGTGGGCTGCTGTCCCCACCTCTCCCCTGGCATGCCTGCCAGCCGGTGGGCAGACACAAGAGAGGCCAGCGCTGGTTGGGACGTTTCCCAATAATTTAATCCAGCAGGGAGCATAAATGCCAAACGACGTTGGAATCATGTTGTAAATCCATGTATCATCTAAACGACTGCCTGGGAAGACTGATTGCAATAATACCCTGGATGTCAAATGAATAAAATGCTGCTGATGGGAGGGCGCACACCTGCACGCTGGGATGTTTTTTTCCTAAGTACCAGGTCTGTTCTTCCTGAGAGGAAAAACCCAGCGAGCCCACTCTTTGTCTGCCGGCACGCACATGTCAGAACCCCTCTTGTGATCCCAGCAAATGCCAGGCAGATTGCTGACGATATGCCACCTCTGGCTGGGCATCGCCACAAAGAGGGTGAGTTTTGGCGGCCGCGGTGAACTCAGCTAGTGTGGGTTTGCCAGGCAGCAGAATGCTGCCCCCTCCTCGAGTTCCTGAGAAGCCCCAACACCCACTTTTAATCCCAGGTGCAAATGTCTCTTTTCTCCAACCTTCTGCTTTGACATACACACTTCATAACTTTGCAGTTGATGAAGAAGAAAGGGCAGAAATAATAATAACATCTCGTTTTTATCTAGGATGTGTCATCAGTAGATACTAATGCATTTTACACAGGCGGTCAATATCCTCGTCCCTATTTTACAAAGGGCCAAACTGAGGCACAGAGTGATGTGATTTGCCCAAGGGTACCCCTCAGGCCAGTGGCAAAGCTGGGAATAGAACCCTGCTCTCCTCAGGCCCAGTCCCTGCTTGTCTGCAAAACAGGCACTGTGCTCCAAAACAGCATACAGCATGTCGAGCTAGAAATGAGCAGGACACCAGCCAGGGCTGAGCTCCCATGGCATGAAGATCAATCCTGCCACGTTCGGCTTTGGAAACGGGTTATGCAGCCCGTCTCTCATGTTGCTGCCACTTGTTTTTTTCTGCTTTTGGAAACAAGTTCTTTGCAGGTTCATTGCCTTTGTACCCAGGCTCCCTTCCTCTAGGCCTCTCTTTGCCCCCTCAAGCTCCTGATGATGGTGCAGGAAGTACAACTTCCATTTACTAAATAAGGCATTTTTTAATTTGATCTTGCTAATTATTACCTTTATTACAGCTCAGTCCTGGGGGAGCATCTGAGGTTCTGAGAACCTTGTAATCAGTGTGTTTCCAGTATTGTAGTGAGGTTCATTAAAGCAAGCAAGGGCCTTTTGTCTGTATGGTTTGGGTTTTTTCCCCCAAACCTTTAGTGCTCTTAAACAGAAAAAAAAAAGCCTAACGTGAAAATGTGGCCTGACACCAAATACATGGGCACTGGCTTTCACAGCAGAGGTCCCCCACATCCCTATCTAAGAGGGGGAGAATTATGACTCCCCAGGTCAGAGGAAGGGGCACTGGTCCCATGTGGGTGCAGTCGGGGGCCAGGGTGGAGACCGAAGGGGAATGCAACAGGCAGCCATCCTTGACTCGGCAGAGGGGGATCCTGTGTCCCTCGCTGCCCCCTGCCCTGCCTAGCAGTTTGTAGCAATTTCCCAGCCTGTGCTCCAGTTGCAGCACAAGGCAGGGATGATCCTCCCATACCTATCAGCCAGCAAAGTGTCAGTGAAAGCTTCACGCTGTACTGCTTGCAGGGCTCGCTCAGGGGAACACTTGGCTCCGCAGGGCCAGAGCACAGCTCGGTCCGGATGAGATAAGAGCTCCGTTCACAGGGTCCCCACCCCTACAGCCGCACCGCTGCTAGTGCAATCTCTCCCCTGCCAGTGGTGCAAGCCTCGTCTCCAGGCACTGGACGCATAGAGTCAATGGCAGAGCCAGGATGTGAAGCCAGTCTGCCAAGCATTAGCCCCTCATCTCAGCCACAGGAACTGTGTTGTGGGCTTTTTCGCAGATGCCAGCGGGCTGGAGTTCAGCCCTCTCAGCAGGGCATGCCAGGAGCTGCAGGCAGCTGCATGTTCCCTTTCCTCCTGGGTTTGCTTGTACGCCTGTGCTTTGATTTCCTACTGCTTTCCAGGGAGGGGTGGGGTGGTGCAGCTGGCGCTAATTGATAAAATACTTTCATTTACTTAATGGCAGGATTATTAGATGCTGGCAAGTGAGGGAATGAGATCACAGGGCCTTTGCCAATTTTCCTATTAATTACATGTCTCCTTTATTTTGCACATTATTTCTGTTGTATTCGTACTGGTTTAAGTAGATTGTGCATTTCATTAGAAAACAATAGAATATTATTCTATAAAAAAGAAAATGGCCGTGATTAATGGCCTGCACATCGGGGCTCGACTTTAGGAGGGAAATCATTTTTCAAACATGGCTGGAGGAGGAGTGGGAGGCAGGGACTGAGTCACTGGGATATTTCCACTGACGTTGAGGATGAGGCTGCAGATCAGGTCATCATATCTTCAGTAGGTGGCCCTGAGTTTTCCATGTGTTTTTCTAAGTGTTGTGAGCAAGTGTTCAGTCCTGGGGGAGGGGCTGGGACTCAGTGAGCTCTGCACAGATGTGGCCCTGGGGGAGGAAGCTCTGGGCATGGCTCGTGAGATTGTGCTAGGCTTTGAATAGATGCAGCTCTTGGGGCAGAGTTACATGCTGGGACCCAGACCCCCACTCAGGGCTGAGATTTCACACATGACCTTTGTGACAACTTCAGTCCCAGGCCTGACGTATTTGTGTTACCAAAACAAGTTACAGCTAAAGTGCAGCCAGACTCTGTCACTGATTCCTCCTCCACCAGGAAGTCACCTGCAAAGCCCCAGAGATCTGCCATCTCTCAGCAGAGGGACCACTGCATTCAAACACAGAGGAACACTCTTCAGGTCTGTCAAAACGAAACAGCACTCAGGTAGCACTTTGAAGACTAACAAAGTAATTTATTAGGTGATGAGCTTTTGTGGGACAGACCCACTTCTTCAGATCTATCAATCCATCAGTTAACAGATCTGAAGAATTGGGTCTGCTCCATGAAAGCTCATCACCTAATAAATTACTTTGTTAGTCTTTAAAGTGCTACATGACTGCTGGTTCGTTTTGATAGAATACAGACTAACAGGGCTGCCTCTCTGGTACAATTCATGCATGTGCAGTCCCTCATAAGGGACTGCAACAGCGTCAGGCCAGCAGATCCAAGCTGAAAGGGTGAAAGGCATCTTGAGATGCAGCCTGGGCCAGAGAAGAAGAGAATGAGCTAGTAAGCCCCAGGTGGAGGCAAGAGGGAGAGGCTGCAATTAATCAGTGAGGACCAGCTGATCTCACTGCAGGGCTTTTAAAAAGCCATGCCATGGGGGAGTGGAGGAGGATGTAATAAGAGGAGCTGGCAGTGTTCATAGACAACAGTGGTAGGAAGGGAGGAGCTCAAGGGGTGAGTACCTGGACACCCCTCCCCTCTTGTGCTTTGACTGTGGCTTGGGGGACTGACCAGCTGGCCCAGACAGACAGGTGGGTGCATCCTATCCCCCCTTCAGCAACAGGGAGGGGTGTGGGGCCCTGGCAAGACACAGGGGGCCCTTGCCACAGGTTGTAGACCTTGGTGTCCTTCTAGGCTAGTGACTGGTTCTCATCAAAGGCATATGAGCTGCTGCTGCCCCCAGCTGATGTTACTAACCCTTTAGTCCGAAGAGCAGCTTGTTTCGCTGAAGGTCTGAAACTGCCCTATTGCCCATTTCCCATTCTCTTTGTTCTGAGTGCAGGGTAAAAGTCTGCTGAGGTCACAGCCTGTTTTCTGTCTTCTAGCAAGAGCCAGCATTCTCTGTAGTAACTCACCCCCCACCCCCCCCACGACTCTAACTCTGGCCTTTAGAGGTATCTAGGAAAAGCAGGAGTGGCTGGGTCATGGGCTATTGTAGGAACCTCATCTTGCCAGCCCTCCCCTAAACCTATAAATTTCTCCTTCATTGAAATTTCCCCAGCAAGGGCGGGTCCAGCCCTTTGCTGAGGGAGCCCTCTTGCTGCTGAATTCTGAGACTCTTTCGAACCCTTTCTCTGCAAGGTAGAATGGCTCCAGTTATTTATTTATTTATCTGCATACTGGGTAATTTGCTGGGTTTGACTGATGTGCTCACAAGTGATGGTGGCATCGCTAATTCAGCTAGTGCTTGCTGCTGCACCCCGACTAATGCTTCATTTGAGGCAATGCGTCATTAGAGAAAAACAGGAAGCCCCTCCAAATAGTCCTGGTTTTGCACACTGTACTGCATCAAGTGAGCCATGCTGCTGACTTGCTTTAGCATAAATAAGAAGGTTGGATGAGGCATAAATCAAACCTAAGCAAAAGTGGTAAGTATTTGCACAATCAGCTCACGGTGTTCACATCCTTTCTGAACACACATGGCTATTCCGCCACTTCCTCACCTTGAATACTTTTAATACCTTCTGGTTTTCTTTGGGCAGATGAGCATGCTGCAGTCTTGCAGAAATGTGAGTTCTGTGTTTTGAACTTAAGTTGAGCAGCTAGAATGGAGGTGAAGAAAGGTCGTGCTGTGCCTTTAAACTACAGAGTGCCACTGTTGAATCAGAGCTGTTCTCGTACAGGGATTGTAAAAATGCTATACATCAAGTAGAGATGCTTCCAGCTCCTGGCAAGGCCAACTAGCAAGCCCTTGTTAGTGATCCTCTCTTTGAGGAGAGAGTATGTGGAAAGTGAGGAATCTGTAAAGAGACAGGCAAGCATGGCATCCCAGCCCCTGTGTCAGCGTCACGTGATAGGCAAGTAGCTGAGTTACTGCAGTGGGACTTGAAACAACAGGGTTCAAATTCCATGTGCCACAGCTTCGCAGGGGTAAGTCACTTTGTCTGTGTCCCAGTTCCTACCCCTGCAAGATGGGGGCACTAATAGTAGTAGTAGTAGCAGCATCCTTCAGTCTACGTAGACTATGGATCGTGCCCTTTGTAGTTCCATTTGGGATCATCCCTTGCAGCGCTGACTGACTGTGAAGGCCCACACGAGAGTGACAGTCCTTGCTGCATCTGTTGCATGTGTAATGGGTGTCTGGCAGGTCCTTACTGTGCTTTCTGCGGGCTCGCTTCTCGTCTGCTAGCTGTCTGATCCTCATCTCACCCTTCTGAAGACCCTTGTGTAGTTCCTGCCTCCATCTGCTGCGATCATCTGCCAGGTCCTCCCAGCTGTCTGGCTCGATGTCTACCTCCCTGAGGTCCCTCTTACAGACGTCTTTGTAGCGCAACTGGGGGCATCTGGGAGGTCTTTTGCCAGAGGCTAGCTTGCTATACAGGATGTCTTTTGGGATCCTTCCATCATTTATCCTGTGGATGTGGCCAAGCCAGCGGAGCTGCCGCTGCCTGAGGAGGGTGTGCATGGTTGGGATTCCAGCTTGCTCAAGGACGGCGGTGTTGGATACTCTCCTTCCATGATATTCCAGCGATGCACCTGAGGCAGCGCAAGTGGAAGACATTCAGCCTCTTCCTGGCGGGCATACGGGGTTCAAGACTTGCTGCTGTAAAGGAAGGTGCTGAGGATGCAGGCTCTGTAGACTTGCATTTTTGGTGTGGGTGTACAACTTGATGTTATTCCACACTCTCTTGCTGAGTCTGGACAGAGTTGTGGCTGCTTTTCCCAGCCTCCTGTTTAGCTCAGTCTCCAAGGACAGGGTGTCAGTGATGGTGGACCCGAGGTAAACGAACTCATGGGCATCCTCTAACGTATAGTTGTCAATGCTGATTGATGGAGAATCGGCAACGTCCTGAGCAAGTACATTTGTCGTCTTTAGGCTGATGGAAAGCCCAAAGTCCTTGCATGCTTTGGAGAACCGATCCAGCAGTTTCTGAAGCTGGTCTTCTGTGTGTGACACTACAGCAGCGTCATCTGTGAACAGCATATCTCTGAGGACTTCCCGCACCATAGATTTAGCTTTCAGCCTTGCAAGGTTAAACAGTTTCCCATCAGATCTTGTGTGCAAAAAGATGCCCTCTGTTGAAGAGCCAAAGGTGCGCTTCAGGAGGAGCGCAAAGAAGATCCCAAGCAATGTCGGAGCAAGGACATTGCGTCCTTGCTCTGACACGGGGGGCACTAGCTCTTCCTTATCTCACCCTCTGATGGTTTAGAAGATATTTACTTGGAGGGGGGTGGCTGCCCCGAGATTGTGAAACCCTTGCACCATGGAGACTCCAGGGACCACTGGAACATTGATAAAGTTGTTCCAAAGCAGTTCTTGGTTTCCAAGTCAGGGGGTGACTTTTCTGTCAGTTGTGGCAGCCATTTTGCCAGGGGCTGAGCTGTCAGCTATGCCTTTCTCATGTGCCAACACAGACACTCCTAGGTGATGGCAGCTGACCATGCAGTTGGTGAGGCATGGAGGAGGAGAGAGAGCCCAGCTCTCACTGCCCTGGCTGTATCAGCTCTCCAGGCCAAAAAGAGAGAGCAGCAGCATTCCCTGTCTGCCATGGCATTGAGAGATTGGGCTGGGGCCTGACAGCCAGAAAGTCACTGCATCTGTGGAGGAGCAGGAGATGGTTGTACCAAGCTCTGTTCAGGGATAAACACACAAAATATTAGAATGGCTACTTCCAGAACACCGGATACTGGGTTAGATGAACCGTTGGTCTGACCCAACATGGCCAATGTGAGGTGCCTCAGAGGGAATGAACAACATGCGAGGCCCTGTGCAAATGCAGAGCAGAAAGACCATTTCTGCACCAAAGAACTCCCAAGCTAAGGCCAGATCTACACCATGCGCTCAAATCAGATTTTCTGTGATTGATACAGCAGTGTTGATTTAGTGGGTCTGGAGAAGACATGCCAAGTTGATGGGTGCGCACTTGGCTGTTGATGTCTGTAATTCACTTCAATGAGAGGCAGAAGGTATGTCATCGAGAGAGTGTCTCCTGGCAATATAGTACAGTAGAGGCCAGTGGTGAGCACATGTGGCCCATTGAGGTTTTAAGAGGGGATCCACGAGAGACTTTCTTTAGTGCTGCTCATGTGCAGGGTTCCTACATTTTGCTCTTTTCCAGCCATGTAGGTGTCTTTCCTTGCTGAAATAACCCACGGTTAAAGCAAGGACATGTGAAGTGAGGGGCATGCTGACTGGACACAGCATTGACTGACTGTGAGAGCCATTCGGTCCCAATCAAAGCACTGCTATGGCTCAGTTGACGCACCCTGCACCTCTTAGGTACACCAGTGCACTTTGCAGAACTACCCTATCCTGGGAGACCATCTTGGTTACGATGGTCTCGCAGGACACTGCGATAAAGGAGGGCCACTCACTAGCTTAGGTTGCCCATTGCTGGTGTAGACACTGATGTATGTTGATCAGAGGTACGCTGACTTAAGTTACGTAACGCACTTCTGTAACTTAACTAGCATCTCTTCGGGCATTAGCATTGGCCAGGCACTAGTGTGAGATGGCAGGTGAAGGCAGCTGGAGAGGGAGGCTCATGAGCTGTAAGAACTCTTTGATGGAACCCAAAATGAGGCAGATATTCTGATAAGGGTTTGGGGATGAACTGAAGATGCAGGGCCCTGACCTGGCTATCCTGGCAGACTTGTCCTGTTACCCATATATAATAGTCCACAAAGGCTCTGGGGTCAGTACAAAGGGCTCTATCAGAAGACAAGACATACTGAATATCCTGAGTATCACATCTATTACTCTAGTAGAGTATATAGTACTACAGCTTAGTAAAGGGAGGCAGTGCTATCTGCAATGTGTTTCAGGAGATCAGAGTTGTAGTCCCACTCTCCTAGTTGGTGACTTTGAGCAAGTCACTCTCTCCCTGTGCCTCAGTTTTCCCATCTGTAAAATGGGGGTAATCCTGTCCTCCCTTGTGAAGTTTGCTTGTGTGATCTCTGAGTGAAAAGGGTTTTATAAGATACTTATACTGTACTTTAGTGGTAATAGAGGTTAAACCTCTCTAATCCAGAACTCTCTCTCTCATCCAGCAACATACGAAATCCAGCATGATTTTAGTTAGCTGGACAACCACTTACCATAGGTGTGGCCAAGACTGTGGTCCCATAAAGTTTGTTTACAGCCACCAGTTCTGGCTCTCTGTTCTGTGTGGCTATTTCACTGTAATCTACCCCTAAACATCTTCTAACAGCCCAGTAAGCAGTAGAAGTGTTGGTAATGTGCTAGAAAATATTAACATCCCATGGTCCAGCAAATTCTCTCGTCCAGCACTGGTCAGGTCCTAAGGGTGCCAGGTGAGAGAGGTTCAACCTACAGTAGTATTAAAATGGGGAAAGTTTCTGTTTAAACTAGTCACATAATGAAATTTTAATATTAATAATGTAAATGTCTTCTAGTATTAAAGGTTTTTGTCAACCTTATGAAAGTGAAATGCAAAAAGTAAACACCATGAACACTTTTCAGTGTCACCAAGCCCAGAAATCATGAGTCAGACTCCAAAAACTCAGGTTTTTTTAAATAAAATCTCATTTCTGCTTTCTGAGTTTTAGGGTCCATTTTGTTTCAACTTTAAAGATTTAGCACTCATCACTGAATGCTAAGAACGTAAATTAAAGCTGTAAAATTCATGCGATCAATGGACTTTAAGAAGAATCTCAAATATCAGAAGTACTGGAATTGTAAAATTGCTAGAGTTGGCAGGACTGATTTCAGCTTGGTGAGCCATGTTAGCATTGCCAGGCCACATGCTAATGAAGTGGAGTGTGCTGTGCTGAGGTTTCCAAAGAGCATTTAACAACTCAGTGGCCAGAACTGGCTGCACACACTTGTATTGAAACTTTTGTCTTTGCAGCAACAAGACACCCGCGAGAGTCATTTCATGGCGTAATTAAGTGCATGCAGACAGGGCCATAAAATGAAAAGTTCTCTTCCACTAACCAGCAATATTATCACACACTGTGTACTGCTTTTTTGATTAATCAATAAATAATTAAATATACAAAAGAAAATTGCCCCCATGTTCATGCCAATTCTCTCTCAGAATTAAACTTTATAGCTGTTATAAACATGGAATTTATAAGATATCTTAATTAGAACTTCACTTCCATTGCTGCTGTATGTTTTTTCTTTTATGTGATGGTAACTAAATGAAATCGGTGTTCTGGATTCTGCAGTCAGAGCAAGTAATAAACAGGAAACAACTTCCCTACAGATTTGGTCACTTCACCTTAGATACTGGACAGGAGTCATGTATAATTATGGCTTCGCAAACTGAATTGGATACACTAAGAACAAGTTCAAAACTCTATATTGGATGCAAATTGTCATTTTATAGTTATTTTTAAACATTTTATGGAAAATTAAGTTCTGTTTCTTAATGAATTTCCGTTTTCTGGCTTTAGTCTAGAGAGAGGAACCCTGCTTTGAGTGAGAGGTTGGACTTGACAACTTCCTGAGGTCTCTTCCAACCCTATGAGTCTATGAATCCCAGATACTGCTTTGCTAATGGGGTCAGAAGAAAGAAAGATCTATTCATGGCAGGAGATGTCAGTGCCAAAATACCAAAAGGAGGTTTCTTCTAGTGCTATTGGAAGCAGCCATGAATCTAAGGAGAGATGATACAGTTGTAGCAAACTCAAGACAGCTGAATAGTTCAGAGAAGCATTCTTATTTGGGGTTCTCAACCAAAGTGGCCCTCTTAGCTCTTCCTTTCTTGCAGTCAGCGAGATAAGGGTACTAATATAGTTATCAGAGAAGAGGGAACCCAGCAGTGGGGTCATTTTATGCACAGGAATAATCTCTCCAGCTCTGTGGACTTGGACAGTTACAAGGCAGATCAGACATACCTCTGAGTCCATATACTAGGGTAGTGGCGCTTTGCTTTGAAAGCCTCCACTAGGCACAGGAGGGACTGGTGTTGTGGACCAGAACAATAATTCTGACATTCCCTGTGTAAGACAATACAGTAGTACTGCTTGTCCACCAGAATGTTTGGATGTGGACTCTGATCTCTGGGGCAGGCAGGGCTGTTTACTGCACTCTACGAGACTGTAAAATTCAGATTCCCAGGTTTTGGCAGGGTTCACAGTGTAGGTCTCTTATTTGATTCCTGCCCCTGCCTCTACTCTTGCTTTTACATGCAAGGTCACGTTGCATTCACGGGAGCAATGACTGCTAAGGGTAAGGCTGTGAATTTCCAACAGTCATTGCTATGTTTCCTGTTCGCCAGAGCCACTGGGCTCTGGGTGGCAGCTCCTCCACTTAAGGTATGTCTACACTGCAGTTGAAAATCCCTGGCTGACCCAGCCATGGACTTGAAGTTTAGACATCTGGGCTCAGGCCACAGCCCAAGCTTTGGGACCTTTCCAGCTCCCAGGACCAGGTAGACAGGCAGAACTGCAGGGTCTAAATGCATGGATGAAATGATGGTATAGGGAGGAGGAGTTTAGATTAATTAGGAACTGAGAATTTTTTTGGGAAAGAAGGAACTTAAACAGGAAGCATTGGCTCTCTCAACCAAAGGGGAACCAGATCATTGGCACTTAAAATTAAAAAAGTCAGAGTTTTTAAAGTAAGAACTGGGGAAAGCCAAGTGTCTGAGGAACACAGGGTTTGGGCAGAGACATCTCCTGGGAGAGGATCTCTTAATAGGAATACTAGTAAGTTGCCCTTATAAGGAGAAGAGGATGAGAAGTGATAAAATACATGTAGGAACTGCTGAAAAAAATCAAATGGAAAAAGCCTTACATTCAATTACATCACATAAGGGCAGACATCTCAAAAGTGACAGTATTATAATTGCTTATAGACAAGTCCTAGAAGTCTAAATACTAAAACTGATTATCATCATTCCATCAGGTTTCTGTGGTGCCTACTATATAAATTCTCTCATTTAATACAAAGCACCCAAAGTCAATGTGACACAGTAACACTAGCTTACAAAAATTCCTAGAATGACAATAGGTTGTGCTGGTGGGAGAGAGAAAGCATAGAATCAGATATAATAAAAAGCATCTTAAATTAATCAGACAGGACCATAGAATCTCCATGGATAGATATTCCATGTCTGAATATTAACAGTGTAGCAGTAGGGATATAACACTGGCCATCTTGGTGATGGAGACAGTGAAAGGCTCAGGAAGACTGCAGATGCTATAAAATAAATAAAAAAGCCCATAATGATGGGGGATTTTTGTAAAGGGAAATCATGCCTCACCAATCTATTAGAATTTTTTGAGGGGTCAGCAAGCTAGTGAACAAAGGTGATCTTTTAAAGATAATGTACCTAATTTTTCAGAAAGCCTTTGACAAGTTCCCTCACCAAAGGCTCTTAAGTAAATTAAGCACTCATAGGAAAAGATGGAAAGTAACAGAGGAAGCCGTGCTAGTCTATACACTATCAAAACAAAAAGCAGTCAAGTAGCACTTTAAAGACTAGCAAAATAGTTTATTAGGTGAGCTTTCGTGGGACAGACCCACTTCTTCAGACAAAAGCTCGCCTAATAAACTATTTTGCTAGTCTTTAAAGTGCTACTTGACTGCTTTTTGTCTTGATAAGATGGAAGAGTCTCTCGTAGACCAATAATTGACTTAAAGGTAGGGACTGAAGGGTAGGAAGAAATTATCATTTTTCATAATGGAGAGAGGTAAATTTGGGTTACCCTAATTGAACTTTCCATAAAGAGAACACCCCTGAAAGGGAATGTATCTGTCAGTATCTACCAACTCATATTGTATTAATGTGTTCTGTGATACACTAATACAATAACTCTCTCTGAAGCACTTTGCACTGGCCACTGAACTGAAGTGTTCTTGAACTCTGTGGCTACATCTACATGAGAAGCCTCTGTCAACAGACATCACTGTCAGAAGGGATTTCCCAGCAAAACTTTGATTGACAGATCAGATCCACACACAAAGGCAGATTGAAAGAGCAATCTGCTCTGTCAGCAGAGAGCAGACAGACTGCCCAGCCCTCTCTTGACAGAATGACTGACCAGAAGCTCTACAAAGAGGGCTGCCCACTGAACCAGAAGTCCTGTCTGTCAACAGAAGGGCCCCGGAATGTCTACATGGCCGTTTTGTCGTGAGAATGCTGCTGAGAGAGGCGTTGTACCTGAACAGGGGGAGGTATTACGCTGGTGGCGGATGTGCTGGGGTTCATTGACAAAGTGCATTTTGTGCATAGGTGCTCTGTTTTTCCCTGACAAAAGCCCAGTTTTGCCGGAAAAAGCCTCTCAAGCGTACGGAGCCAGTGACTCTTGAGCTACTGGCTTTGGAGCATTCCTGTTGTGGGGCTAGGATTGACACGCTGATCCATTGCAAAAGGTGCTGTGTCCTGACTGCCTGCAGACAGCCGTCTGAGAGTTAGAGAAGCCAAAAGGGACGGCAGCGGTGGTTAGCGAGGGTTCCCATTTTCCTTGCTGGCAAATGCCTCCCTGTGACTTGTGATGAACCTGCCTGTCAGCAAACTCTGCCCCAGCCAGGGGAGATGACAAAACATCCCCTGGGCAGACAAAGCTAAATCCTGACATCTGCTGGTCAGTACCAGCAGCTCCCATTGTTTTCTGTGAGCACTGAGCATGCCCAGCACCCATCAAGATTGGACCATCCATTCCCAAATTCTGTGTAGCAAGAGCTCTCCTGATGGGATTCTGGGATAGCCTTTGCTGAATTGTCGGTATGCATTCAGCATGTGTGAAGACAATCTACCCAGCTCTTCCAATAAACTTTTCATTAGACTGCTTGCATGGCAATCGGCACAGCTCTGAATGTATAAATTGGCAAAGCAGGAATCATGCTATTTGTTCAATCTGAATTATTTGCTTTTGTAAACAAGTCAGTTTTGAAGATCTCTCCAGGACTGCAAATGCTTTTGGCAATTATCTCGGGGAGATAATTACACTTTTCAAAGGAGGCAGCTCTAAAGCAAGGTGACCTCATGCAGTAATCCATCGTGGAGAGGAGAGAGGGACACATCAAAGGGGGAACTTGGTTTACAGACCTGATTTCTATTCACAGGATTAGCCATGATAGGATCAGATAACTCTAATTCTAGTCACCTTGCTAGGACTCACTTAAGGATCCACTGTGATCATTCTGTCCTCTGGCAAAAAATGCCCATGCTGTCATACGAATGTTGTGGTCAGTTCTGTGCTCCTTAGTACCAAAAAGTTGTCAGGAAAGTAGTATTTGCCATGGTAGTGTAGCACCCTAGAGAGGCAAAGTAGGTGAGATACTACTGTTTATTGTCTGTTGGGGAGAGAAGCAGTTCTGGCCTACAGGGAAGCAGAGGGCATTCAGGGAAGGATGGTTTGTTACTAAAGCACTGAACTATTGGAGAGTGACATGAGGGACTGAAAAGAGGTAGGGAATATTTGGCTTCCAAGGGCAGGTGGGCTGGGCCAGGCCAGGCAGGATTTGCTTTTTCTGTACAAGATGTAAATGGTTGTGGTTTAGTTTCACAAGGGCAAACCCACCCCTGGATTTGTGATTTGGTGCAATGGCCTGAGGAGTTGGGAGTATTTGCTCCTCAGGTTTCCACTTCTGACCCATCAACTAGAATAACCAAGCCAAGGTATTCTCGCCTCTACCCCGGCTTGCTCAGAGAGGACTATCATCATCACTCGGCCAACCTAGGGGCAGAGCTGAAACACTGAGCTGGTAACACCAGACAAATTGTCAGGTGTCAATGCGGTGCCCTCACACTAGCAGAGAAGTGCAGGGCAGCAACCCAGGTACATATGCTGCCCCCTACCCAAGGTTCCCAGTAGGTGCGGGTGTGACCATGTGCTCACTACCACCGTTCCCTGCACTTGATAGAAGAAAGCCAGTGCATCATGCCTGCCCACACTCTCGCACTCCTTCCTTCGTGGCGGAGATGCACCCTATGGCTGTGCCTTCACTGCAGGGTTAGCCCAAGCAACCCACATCCAGCTAGCATGGCCCAGCCGAGAGCATCCATAGCCATACAGCCTACGTGAGGTCACCCTCCCAGACGCCGCTCACCCCACACGCACAGGGGAATCTCCCATGGTTCTTAGTACTGCAGTGAGATCAACTGCTCTCAGCCTTTCCTGGTAACTCCTGAAAGAACTTGTCTGCCCTCTTAGGCACAGGGGAAAATAGGGGAAGGCTCTGGAGGGCTCGCAGCACCAAGTGATTTTAGCCTGTGCCTTCACTGCAAGTGGGAGGGTTACCAACTGGAGAGAAGGAAGAGACAAGGCTCTCCCCACCCCCAGCCAGGCCCGCAAACCCGGGTTAAAAGCACCACTCATTTTGGGTTGATGGGCTTTCTGTGTGGACCAGAGCCAGTTCAGGGCAACACTCAGGTAAGATGTTGGGCTGACTTTAAGGAAGATGTGTCTTCTGAGTGCTGCTGCAGTGGTGTCAGAAGCCCAAGCACCTTCTCATGGGTTCTTTTAATTTGTACTCTGCCTTCCTGTGGAATTTATACAGCCTGGCTGTCAGTAAACTACCTGCAATGTGCTCCAACCTTCCCTTCTCATCTCTTTCCCTTCTTCTGGACCCATGGCTCTCCCCGACAACCTCCCAACCCCAGAAGGATTGGTGCTGCCTGAATACCAGGATCAATTTTCCAGCTGCTGCATAAAGGAGCCATCATATCCTGCTATCTCTTTAGCTTTATATGCATGGAAATATTCAACTGGTTAACCCCAGATGAGATCGGGCAAATGCCCCATCTTGTAAATAATATGTTTGCTGCAGCAACTTTGACTCTTCTACATACATAAGTTATCTTCATTTTAATGCCAAGCTGTTTTTGTAAAAAAGGCAATTTAGGAACTGTCACATGCTAAACTATGCACAGTAGAGTTTCTGCTAAGCCTTGACTTTCTGATGCATATTTAATGTTTAAAAACCCACACAAGCACTGATTGAACCTGTCATTTCTTCATTCTAGGATGGTTAAACTTTCACCACCTAACTAAAATTCTGTTCCCAGTGGAATGTTTGCAGCCACTTGTGATAAGCACGGTTTTGGGGTGTATTTGCAAAGATGCTAATATCTAGGGGGTAGGGATTACAATGTTGAGCACAATGTTCACTAGCAGCCTAACAAGAAGATTACAGGGGTGAAGTTGCAGCTGGACAGAAATTGTCCTTCTATGCTTTTTTCTCGTGAAAATTGGTGGTCTCAGTGGGGGGCAATAAAAATGTTCTCCTTATAGTAATAGTGTTTGTGGTTTACTGGAAAGTTGGAAATGCAGTTGCTTGGTTTTGGAGCTTGGGGAGTCAGTTTTGTCTGAAATTTTTACTATATCTATAAAATTCAGATTTTCTGTGTAGGAATCTCCATTTTCCACCAACTGCAGGGGTGTTGGGAGATGTCTCCCTCTAATGGTTGACTTCAGCTTGCCAACAGCCCGCAGCTCGCTCACAGCTAGCTTGTTAAATACTAAACTTGCATTGGTGGAAAAACTTCAAACCTTTGTCAGACATAATATCCCACATGCTCTATGAAAATATGCTCCGGGTACAAATATGTTGTAACTTGGATGTGCTTGATACAAGGCGGTGCATGTAACATGTCATTGGCAAGGTTGTGATTTACTGAATGTGATTACCACATTTGTATGAGCGTGTTGTTTTTGTAGGTTAAGTTAGTTACAAATATAGACAGGTGTATCTGTAATTACATCTGTGCTGCTCTGCATCACTGCTGACACATCAGGGAAGAGGCCACAGAGAAGATGGTCCATCAGGAAGAGACAGTGAACTGTGAAAGAGCTTTAATTCTCCTGGGGATATGTGGGTTAACCCGTGGGAAATGGCTGCAGGACATGTGACTATGGCTGCTTCTACACTCACTCTCCTGTTGGAAGTGGCATTGTAAAGAGGCAATTCAAAGCAGGCAAATGAGGCACTAGTATGCATATTCAGTGCCTCATTAGCATATTGGCAGTTGTGTGAATTTCGAAGTGCGGACTTGGAATTGCAGATTGCCAGTGTAGATGGGGCAACTTCGAAACGAGCGCCCCGCTTCGCTGTTCCCTTACTCCGATCTTGTTTTGTGTAGTGACACTAAGACACTGACGTGCAGGGAGCGAGGGTGTCTGGGTGCTCCAGGATGGGAGCAGCAACCAGCCCCAGCCTCCCACCCCCTTTAATTGCCTAAACGAGGCATTTAATTACAGTGCCTCAGTAGTAATCCATGGGAACCTTTCCCGTCGTCAAGGTCACGGTCATCCTTAGCAATGAACAGCAGAGGCAGCTCCACCAAGACTCTGCCCGTGCGCGTGGGCCCCTCTCCCTCTCCGGGCCGTCAGTGACCGAGAATTACAGATGAGACAAGCTGCTGTGGCTGTGCGCAGGGTGCTGGGCCAGCAGGGAGGTGACCTCTCTCCTGGCCCCACATCAGCACCTTGGGCACGTGGGTGTCGTGGGGTTCCCACCCAGGGTCATTGGGGATGGGGGGGGTCCAGAGCTGGGTATGGGGCTCCTGTGCCCTGCCATGCAGGAGAGGCAGGGATGGGCCCAGAAAGAATAGCTCAGAGCAGCCTGTTGCCCGGGGGGGGGGGGCTTGCCCTGGAGGGTGCGCATGTCCACTGGGTGGTGCTCAGTGCCCTGTTTGGAGGGGCAGGACAGGTCTTGGCCTGTTTGGGAGCAGGCATAGAACCCTCCTAGCCAAGCCAATCTGCCCGTCTCTCCAGAACCTTCACACCCCCCACACCCCAACCCCCACCTCCGCCATGGGGAGAGAGTCTGAAGCAGGCTGCAGCAAGGATTCAGAGATGATTAGGCTGGGGTGGGACTGTGTCTGCTCGGGGATGCAGCTGCTGCTCTGTCTCCCTAGGCTGCATCCCATGCTGCCGGGTGCTGGGGCTCCATGACTCTCCAGGAGGGCTGGGCAATCATGGTGGGATGGGTCTGGGCACTTTCTAACCACTGAGCATGGGCAATGAGCTGTACTGATTGGGGGATGGTCTGTGTGACCCTCTGCTGCCCGGGCCCTGGGCCAGGCTCCTGAGCATGCCACTGCAGAGCCCCAGGGTCTGGTGTGGAGGACTAGGGTAGCATCCATGAAATCGTTTGTGCGCTGTGGGGAGCAGCGGCCAAACAGCCGGAGCAGCGGCATGCCTGTGGCTTGGCTGGAGGTTGCGCACCGGGAGTCAGCACCCTTCTCTGGGAGCCCAGGGTGTCTGTGTGACTGCTTTGCACGGCTGCTGTTGTACAAAGAGCAAGACACACAACGCCCGAGGAAGAGGGAGACCTGCCCTTCTCTCAGAGCAGGGCCGGGGATCCCAGCCTCAGCCGGCTCTCTTCTGAGTGGAGATCCAGAGTGCCAGAGCTGCCCTGGCCGTGACTCCCCTATGGCAGCAGTGTGTTCGCTTCCCGTTGGCTGCCCTGCCAGCGCTGCCGGCCCAGAGGAGGCATTCAGGCCACATCTCCCCATGTCCCACTAGCTACTTCCCTGCTGGACCGCTCTGATGCGTTGGCACTGGGGACTGGGGTTATGTAGCAGAAAACCACCATGCACTGGGACATGATCAGCCATGTGAGCTCCTTCTGACGGTGCTCCGTTGGCTGAGGCTTGACATCCTGGTAGGCTGTTGCGAGAAGCAGCACTGAGCTTCCTGGTTGACCAGCATACACTTAGGGTCCATCTGGACCACGGTTTTCCTGGTCCAGTTGGGATGCTGAGCCGGGAATGGCCATGGCCCTGCACACAGCAACTGCAGGTCCGTGGACCTACATTTTTATGGGCAACTGACTTGTGGGTGTTTCCATTTTAGGGTCCCCAAGCAGACAGCTTACAGGGAGGAAATGTTTCCTAGCTGACAGAGTGCTGGGCCTCAGAAGACCGGGGTTCTGTTCCCAGCTTGGCCACTAGAGACCTTGTGCAAGGCCTGTCACCCTCCATGCCTCACTTTCCCCATCTGTAGAATGAAGAAAATGATACTTACCTTCTCTGCGCAGCACTGGACTCTATGGATGGGGCCTGATTTCCAGAGGGAGTAAACACCTGCCCTCTGAAAAGCCACCCTCTCCCAGGTGTCTCCGGTGGGGCACCAAAAATGGACACATCCCAGGTAAACTCATCAGTCGTAATTGTAGACCCCTGACAATGACTGGCTTCAACAGAAGTGTATTTCCATATACAGAGCAACAACAAAAGGAACCATCATGATAGAAACTCAAGCCTGCACACTGGCTGCCACACCCCCACAGCAGTCATCTGGCCCAGAAGGGAAGGTATGGAAAAGTGGAAGTACTTCCCCAGAAGAGTACAGGAGGCACTGGGCAGGGTCACTCTCTCTGGCTTCTTTGCTCATCTCTAAAGCCGGTGAAGGACTAGCTGCTTGGAAGCCATCGCACTGCATGGCCCTTTTCTGCTAGAGGCCGCACAGGTAAAGGTACTTAGGCACGTCAAGCTGTGGCTCGGTGTGGCCTTATCAGGAGATCTGGTTCACATCAGGTCACTTGATACCAGTTCTCAGACTCTGTACTACACAGGCACTACTGGAACTATTTGAATGCATGTGAGGCTACATGAGAGTCTAAACCCTGGGAACTCTCACAAACAACATCAGTTATTTCAGTTCCACCCACAGCCTCTGATGAGGGACTAGTCGCTATGGAAACCCCTCCCGCTGCCTTCCTTCACCCTCTGTTGATTGTCACCATCTGTTTTGCTGCCAGTTGCAGGGAACCTGTGCAGAAAGTTTCAGAAGGACATAGTTCAGGAGCACGGCAGCTGCTGAGATGGGAGTGCAGCGAATGTTTCAATAAATGCCTGGCTTCCCCAGTTACTCCATTATCTCCCTGTCATTCTTGTCTCTGCAGTGTCAGACTGTTGAGTTACTAGAGAGAACCTCTCCTTGCCTGGCACTTGGAGAGTTTCCAGAAGTCTCCCTATCTGTTCTGCTGCTATCGGAACCTAGTCTGATGTGAACCCCTGGGAGCCAATGAGCTGGGTAGGTTGTTTTGAAAGGGGGTGGATGGGAGATTTCAGACTGTATCAGGAAGTAATTCTTAATCATTAAAACAGTACTTTTCTTTGAGAACTTCTGGCGATCAGGGAGCTCCCCAGCAATTGGGAAAAGGAAAATTAAATGCAGTGCCCATCTTAAAAAAAAAAAAAAAAAAAAAAAAAAGGGGGGGGGGGGAGTGGGGTGGAGAAGGTGACTTTGGGAAACTGCAGTCCTGTCACCCTCACTCAGTACCTGGAAAACTCATGGAGCAGATCCTCAAGGACTCCATTCTGAATTACTTGGAAGAGGGGAAAGTGATAGAGTAGTTAACATGGATTCACCAAAGGCAAGTCCTGCTTGTCCAACCTGACTGCCATCTATGATAAGGTAACTGGTTCTGTGGACATGGGGAAGGCGGTGGACATAATGTACCTTGACTTTAACAAAGATTTTGATAGTCTCACGCAGTATCCTTGTCATCAGGTTAAAGTAGTATGGACTGAATAAATGGAAAGCTCGCTAGATTGTCAGGCTCAATGGGTCAATGTCTGGTTGGTGGTTGGTTCAAGCAGAGGACCTTAAGGGTCAGTTCTGGGTCCATTTTTGTTCAACATCTGTATTAATGACCTGGATGAGGGGATGGATTGTGCCCTCAGCTAATTGGTGGATGACGCTAAACTTTGGAACTCAGCTGGCTACTTTGGAGGGTAGGAATGGGGTCCGGAGTGACCTAGACAACTTGGAGGCTTGAGCCAAAAGAAATCTGAGGTTCAACAAGAAGTGCAGAGTGCAGACAGAAGAATCGCAAGCACTGTTATAGGCTGGGGACTAAGTGGTGACAACAATGATCGGGGTTGGAGCACGTGACCTGTGAGGAGAGGCTGAGGGATGTGGGCTTATTTAGCCCAAAGAAGAGAAGAGTGAGCAGGGATATGGTAGCAGCCCTCAGCTACCTGACGGGGTTCCACAGAGTATGGGGAGAGGCTGTTCTCAGTGGTGACAGACGGCAGAACAAGGAGCCATGGTTTCAAGTTGCATTGGGGGAGATCCAGGTTGAATATTGGGGAAAAGTACTTCAAGAGTGGTGATGGAGTCTCCTTCCCTAGAGGTCTGTAAGTCCTGGCTTGACAAAGCCCTGGCAGGGAAGGTTTAGTTGAGGTTGGTCCTGCTTTGAATAGGGGTTGGACTCAATGACCTCCTGAGGTCTGTCCCAACCCTACGATTCTATGGTTCTGTGACGTCATGTATTGGAGAACAGACAATCCTGCATGGTCTCGAGCATACTTGAGGTGCATATTTCCCATCTCCCACTTCTGTGGGACAGATGCTAAATGCCATACCCCATCCAGCCTGCAATTGTCCTGGGAGGCTGTCTGAATTTCAGATATATCGAATCCATTGTGCAGCGAGTGATAGGTGCTGTTTGACTGCTGCTAGCATCCATGTTTGCAGAGACATTGCTGTGTTTGAGCAGAAAAGGCTCCAAATTCCCTTTGTTGTTGCCCCACCCCCCAAGCAGCACTGCTTGGCCTGTTCACCTTCCGTCTATTGTGGCTCGTTTTGTACTGGCATAACGCTGCAAATCACCACATCTTTCTCTAAAACCTTATTCCCAGTACATCCCACTAGAGTGAATCATGGCCTGCCCTAGGCCCTGCTTCAGCAAAGCAACAGCCTGGAGCCTGTGTTGCTGGACTGGAGCTTTCAGGAAAGGGATTGGCCAGATTCCCATTGATGTCAACATGTACAAGCTTTGGTCCTGTGTGCTTCTCACTCCTGGGCACTGAGCACAAGCCCTGCTCAGGCACAGAGGGATTCAGACGCTCACGGTGGGCATTTGTTAATGCTATTAGACCCTCTGCCCCTGGATAGCCCGTTCCCCTTTGCATCTATTGGGCCCCTTGGTTCTAGCAGGAAATCCCTGATAAAATCTGCCTCAGACCTTTTGGTTACATAGAGGTCTTCTATAGTCCTTCCTCCCCACAGTGGATCACTCAGTATCTTAGTGCATGGAATAAAAGTGGCAGTGTGAGAGTGAATCAAATATCACAGGCCTTGGTCACTGGTGGTTTTCAATCAAGTGAGACATGTAGAAGGTAGAGAATCTGCTGTGTCACTCGCAATGGCCTGGGTAGAGCCTCCCAGTAATACTACCATGATGTCAGCTGAGAAGTCACTCTCACTTGGCTTGCCTGACTTTGGAATGTCTCATTTTATAGAGAGAGTCACTGTAGCTGTGTCAGTCCCGGGATAATAGAGAGACAAGGTGGGCAACATAATTTCTTACCTCACCACCTTGTCTCTCTGACATACAGCAGGTTGGTGAACCTACGTCTCATGGGCTGTATCCAGCCTCTTGCTTATTTTCAGTGCTTTTTTTGGCTCAAAAAAAAAAAAAGAGGATCCAGTACTCGGCCAGCTCCCTGCCCCAGCCCACACCAGGGTTCCAGCAGCTGGGCTCCACACCCCAGCTGGCTCCCAGTGTGGGGCTGGTGGGGTCCATCCACCACCCAGCTGGGGATCCCACAGCTGGGGCTGCCCAGGTGAAAGTACTAAGTACTTGCAAGAACCAGCACAAAAAAGCACTGTTTATTTTCATCTGGGCCACAGCAGCCCTTTTCCCTCCACCCCCATGTGACTGGAGCCATGAACTTTGGCTCACCCTGCCACAGAGGGACCTCAAGTCCCCATACCCCTATGCCTTGGCGGTGAGTGGCCTGCCATCCATTTTCATCTGGTGGCCAATGAATGACCTGTGACAGAGTTTTTCCCTCTCCCTGTTAAAGAGAGACAGGTCTGGGAGCCGATACGCCCATGTTTATAAGAAGCTATGCAGCCATTTAATTTTTCCCAGTGTCTGAATAATTCATTCTGATTTAAAGAATTTATCACGTTTCTTTGTTTGGATAATTTAAAACTCAATCTTCTTTTTATGACTTCAGACGTTCCACAGAGCCAGTGGTCAGGGTGAAACTGGCCACAGTACAGAGACCCTGAGAGAGCACCTCAAACAATGGAGGTTTAAACAAGCCACTGTCGTCAGGGCCAATTCAGGTGGGCTATTGCCCAGTTCAACCCATATTCAAATCATAGAAATGAGAAGGGGCGTCCGGTCCCAGCCATCTCGTCCTCTGCAGGCCTGTTCCCTACAGCTGCACAATAAGGTGAGAGTGAAGCTTAGCTTTTGCCGAGTACTTGTGTGGGTCTTCTGCATCGGGATGAATTTCAGTCTGTGCTGCCTGGTGCTGGGCAGTGGCCCCTCTAGTTGTGTATGTCCAGGTGTGGAATGGGTTTTGTGATGCACGCCAATAGGGTGGTGATATGTGACACACCCCCTTCGTATTGCTGCACGCGACAAAATGCATTCTGCACATGGGTCATCTGTGGCGGGGGTGGGACCGAGGGGTTCCGAGTGTGGGAGAGGCCTCAGCAGGCTGGAGCTGTGGGCTCTGGGGGTGGGGAAGAGGATGAGGGGTTCAGGGTGGAGGCTGCCCTAGGGAGAAAAGATTCCCCCCCCCCCCCCCCAGCATTCTCTCACCACAGCAGCTCAAGGCTCCTCTCTGTTGGCTGTGACAAGTTTGTGCCAAGCTGGGTTTGGTCCAGGGAGGGGCAGATCCCCTCCAGCTGCAGCAAGGCCAAGTAGGTCCGTGCTGCAGCAAGGGAAGTGCTCCTCTCTCCCCTGGATGCAGCAGGCCTGTGCTAGAACCAGCACAGGGAGACATTTCTCCCTGCCACAGCAATTAATAAGCAGCTGGGTGGTCACATGGTAGCACAGGTTAGAGGGAACTCAGGTGCTGGGGTGAGTTAAATCTGTGTTTCTGAACATAGCACTGGAAATGGGGGGCCAGGTGTGGTAGACTCCATGGTGATCTAATGTTCAACTTAAAATTTCCTTGCTGCAACTGTTTCTAGAGCTACCTTCAGAGGCGAAGGAGAGTGATTTTTCTCCCTCCTCCTTGTAACTACACTGTGTGTCCTTGAAAGCAGTTATCACATCCCCTCTCTGTCGTCCCTCTTCCGGGCTAAACAAACCCAGTTCTTTCAATCATCCCTCAGAGGCCATGTTTTCTAGACCTTTACTCATTTTTGTTGCTTTTTCGTGGACATCCTCCAATTTGTCCACATTGTTCCTGAACTGTGGTGCCTGAAATGGGGCACACTCCTGCTAATACATTCCTTTTCTGTACTAGTGTTACGCTGTTGACTTATATGTAGCTTGTGATCCACTATTACCCCCACATCCCTTTCTGCAGTACTTCTGCCTCGGCAGTCCCTTCCCATTTTGTACACGTGAAAGTGATTGTTCCTCCTTCCTAAGTAGATAACTTTGCATTTATCTTTGTTGAATTTCATCCTAGTTACTTTAGGCTGTTGTCCAGCTTGTCTAGATCACTTTCAATTTTAATCCTATTCTACAAAGCACTTACAAACCTTCGCAGCTTGTATCTTGCACCAACTTTACAAGTGTTCTTTCTCTGCCATTATCTAAATATGCGATGAAGATATTGAACACAAATTGAGCTTCAGAACTCCGCTTGATATGCCTTTCCAGACAGATTGTGAGCCACTGATAATTACTCCCTGGAAACTGTTTTCCAGCCAGTTAGGCACCCACCTCATAGCAGCTCAGCCTAGGTTGTATTTTTCTAGTTTGTTTCTGAGAAGTTCATGTGAGACAGTGGAAAAGCCTTACCAAAGGCAACATATATCGCTTCTACTGCTTCCCCTTATCCACAGGACCTATTACTCTGTCAGAGAAAGCTATCAGGTTGGTTTAATGTGGTTTGTTCTGGGCAAATCCATGCCAGCTGTTACTTATCAGTTCATTATTTTCTAGATGCCTGCAAATTGATTGCTTTTTGTTCCATTGTTTTTCTGGACACTGAAGTTAAGTCGTTTGGTATGTAATTCCCTGGCTTGTCCTCCTTTCTCTCTTTTCATAGGTTGGCTCTAGATTTGCCTTTCTCCAGTCGTCTGGAATCTCTGCCATCTTCTATGACTTTTTGAAGTAACCACTCAGATATCTCCTCATTCAGCTTCTTGAGCCTTCCAGGATGTTTTTAATCAGCCCCGATGACTTCAGGGCATCTAACACCTCCTAAATTTATTTTTAACTCATTCTTTCCCTATTTTAGGAGAATTAGAATGAAAAATATTCTGATGTATATTGTTTTCTTCCACTTCGTCATTTCCTTTGAAACTGCTTGGAATTCTCCATTTCATGAGAATGTTGATCATTTTGCTTCACTGTCCAGGTTTGGAAGGCAGCAAAACTATGAAACATTGCATTCCCGTGAGTGAGAATTCTGCTCTTCACCATGCTCTGGTTAACTTACTTTAAACACAGCTCATTTCTCTAGTCTGGGCTTGGCTTAGCTTTGTCTGGCCCAGGTCGTTTGACCTGCACTTCTGCTAAGGTAGCGACATTCTGTGGCGTACGGGAGGAGCCAGCAGTATATTCGCCTGGGGTGCTCTGCGCTCTCCAATTGCAACGCCTTCTCCCAGTGCTTTGCCTTGGCCTGTTCTCGGGAGCCGTCACTACCACCTGCATGTGCCTCAGATGTATTTCAGCACAGGCTCAAGGTGGTCTCCTGCCGTGAGTTTACTTGAAATGGCTTTTCCCTGCGTTAGTGTTGCTTATCCCCTGGCAAGATCCCAGACCCATAGAGAGCTTCCATTCAAAACAAATACTCTTCCTTATCAAACTGCAGTGATGTTGGCATTAGAGCTGTGCCTTGCTGATTTGTGCAGAATTTCAGAGGCTGCTCAGCTCACATTAAGTGAGGTGCTCCAGCTCAGACTAATCAAATCACAATTTACCCAGCAATTTCTGCAGGGTGGACAGCTCCTGCTGTCACAGCTTGATAAAAGATGCATGTCCAGCCATGGAATTAGCCCCCTGCGAGTCCCAAATGGACAGAGAGAGGAGGGCTTTGTGGTAACTGATCTCAGTTGGCAGAGATCAAAGAAAGGTTGTTGCGTAAATCACAGTGCAGCTCGGATGCTGAACTGGAGTAAAAGGCAGACAGGGTTGTGGATGCAATGTAAATGAGATGAGTTGGGTAGCTTTCCCTAATGGCACTGACGTAGGTTCACTGACCTCCGCCATTGAAAAGTGATCAGTGGCTGGTTCTCTGTTACGGGGCCAGTGTTTGGCAAGAAGTATCCCAAGTTGGGGATGAGCTCTTGTTTGCTGGGAGCACAAGTGGGGATTGAGGTCCATGATGGTACTTCCAAGGTTTCCAGCTGGAGATTGCTGGCTGGTTATAAGTTTCTCCTCCTATGCCTACACAACAAGGAAGGGTATGATCCCCCGACTCCTGTGCACAGACTCATGTTAGCTCATCTGCATTGGAGTGTAAGTGGTACAGAGGCCAGGTTCACATGGGTAGCAGCAGCAGAAACATGCTTGAGACATGCCAGTACATACCCTCCACTTTCAGGCAGGATTGTGTGGGGCCTGGCTCAGCCATGCTGTCTGTGCTATCTGCTGCCCCTTGTGCAAGTGCGATGACACTGCTCTCTGCTCACACTAGCTGGGGGGTTGCTGTGTACACAGGGAGGGGCATCGTAGCATAAATGGGGAAACATTGACACTCCCTAGAGCACATACAGCAACTTCCCCTTGTCCACTGGGGTCCATTGCGTATTGCTGTGGGTGTCCCCTGGATCTGAGAAACAAATCAACAACAATTCCTTGGATCCTGCTCCAGGATGTCGTTTTGGAATCCATGCTGAGACCGAGGTACTGGCCTCTTGATTCAAGGCAGAGAGAGAACCCAGCCGGTGAAATGCAAGTGCAGTTGCCTGGCCGTGGAACACCGGTGCTGACTGCTGCAGGCAAGGAGCTAATACCAACCTCACGGGCAACATGACCCACAGCTTCGCTGGCCTTTTGGGTCCGGAAAGCTGTGGGGACAGATCAGTCCCAGGGCCTGCCCTGCTCTCTGCCTGCACAGGAGTTGCAAATAAACACGAACAACATTTCTCAACAACCAAATTATTTAGATTGTCTGCACCTACGGTCAGGTCCCTCTCTTGGGTCTGTGGTTGTGCAGTGTCTGGAACAAGGGGCTTTCTGGTCCATGAGTGGGCTCGGAGGTGCAAAAGCACATACACAATGATGCATTGCAGGAGTTTGGTGCTTCTATTTATTGAGAGAGCCAGAAGTGGGAAGGAGACAGGGAAAATAAAAATCCAGCTGAAACAGAAAGGTAACCAGCCCAGATCGGTTTGATTTCAACTGCCTCCTTGGCCAGCTGCTTGGGACACGATTATGGTTGACTCTGCACTACCCTAGATACCTTTTAAATGCACATCATGGTGCGCTTGTTGTTGTAAATAGCATTAGGGTTATAATATAAGTGTGAACATTAGCATTTGTGGGAGTGGAGCTTAAGTTAATAGCAACAATGAGACTGGCAGTCCCTTTACCTAACTGCAGGCTTATCCTTGAAACTGTTCTTCAGAGCTGCCATTTACCCCTCCACCCATCTTTTTTCTCCCCACAAAGGTAACCCCAGAAGCATGGCTGTTTCCTGTCAGGTTTGCTCTTTGTATACTCTACATCAAAGCCTGGCAGTGTCCAGAGCACACCAAGCAAAGCCAGATCATGAAGACATGTGGTAAAAACCACAACTCAGACAATTAAACTTTCTGCTTCTGAGCTACACTTGCCACCTCAGACTGATTCACCAAACCATTGATGAGGCAGGAGGCCAGGAAGGACGCTAACTTAAATCCCAAGCCCACAAGTGCTAATTCCCCAGTTAACTCTACTTACAGTGCAACTGTTGCTAGCTGGAGGGGGGATGAAGGGCAGACCACCCAGAGGGGCAGGGTGGGGGTGCCCCATTTTGTAATTAAGATTCAGTGGGGGCACACGGTGGCACACCTCCCGACTATTACCCCTGAGCTGCCTATATTTACTTGGCCCCTACTGAAGTCCATGGCAGTTTGGCCATCGACTGCGCTGGGTCCAGGATTTCACCTAGGAAGGAACACCATTGAAATTATGGGACTAGTTAGAATCATAGAATACTAGGACTGGAAGGGACCTTGGGAACCCATCGAGTCCAGCCCCCTGCCCCAATGGCAGGATCAAGTACTATCTAAACCATCCCTGACAGACATCTATCTAACCTGTTCTTAAATATCTACAGCGATGGAGATTCCACAACCTCCCTTGACAATTTATTCCAGTGTTTGATCACCCTGAAAGTTAGGAACTTTTTTCCTAATGTCCAACCTAAACCTCCCTTGCTGCAGTTTAAGTCCATTGCCTCTTGTTCTATCCTCAGAGGCCAAGAAGAACAAGTTTTCTCCCTCCTCCTTATGACTCCCTTTTAGATGCCTGAAAAGTGCTATCATGTCACCCCTCAGTCTTCTCTTTTCCAACTTAAACAAGCCCAGTTCTTTCAGCCTTTCTTGGTAGGTCACATTCTCTAGACCTTTAATCATTCTCATCGCTCTTTTCTGGACCCCCTCAAATTTCTCCACATCTTTCTTGAACTGTGGTGCCCAGAAAGTTGGCTGCTTAAAGTTTAAGCATAGGTTAAATCTTCATGGGAGAAGGCCCTTGATCTGTGACCTCAACGAAATCAAGGCTCAGTCCTGTGAGATGCTGAACTCTGTCAGGGTGAGATTCCCTGCAGTGTCCAGGACCAGCAAAACGCCAATGTGCCACTCAGTCGTCTATTGAGCATGCTGGCGATGTGCTGATGAAGTGCATGCTGGGACCATCTTCCTTTGCAAGGTATGGTGCTCCCTCAGTTCTCACTGCAGTTAAGGGGTGTTGAGGGTACCAGCATCTTGTGCAGAAGGAAGCTTGTTCCAATACTACATTCTCCATTACCTTATTGCTAACTACACCTAGCCAAAGATTCCTTTACAGGCCTACATATGATCTTTAGGGAAAGGAGACCAGAAATGCACCCTGCTTGTTGCATCTGGGTATAGCATTAGCTGATTTTACTCTTTATTTGAACTCCTAACAGAGAACTGTTTGCAAAAATGTAAATATATTCATTTTTCCGCAGTGATGGCTTAGCAAACTGAAAGCATCCAAGAGCAAATATTAATACACTTACAATTAGACAGCAAGGCAGAGCTATTTGAATGGAGCAGTGATTTCAAAGAAGCGAAAACCACCTTTCCTTTTGGTGAGCAGGGCGGAGAGTAGTTAATAACTGCCAGACTTTCAGAAAAGAACCACCCAGATGTATAGAGTAAAATCGTCCACTAAGATGCAGCATCTTGTTTGTGCCTTAAGGGGCTCTCCTTGGCAAGGGCTCTGCAGATTCACTGAACGCATTATTGCATTTCGAAATGACACTGTAAGTAAGGCAAAAACGACTAAAAATTTCTCTGAACTAGAAGATGCGAGGAGGAAACAGCAAGCAGCCTAGCTACTTCAGGAAAGGCTGACAGAGTCAAGGATCTTCAGAACCATCATAACAAAAGCACCTAGTCCAGAAGGGTAAATTCACAGTTCAGCAAGGGGCTCAATCTCTGCATGGAGGAAGAGGGGAAGGATATACCCTCAACCCCTGGGATGCAGTGACTCTTGATTGAAACAGATGATGCTAGTGATGATTTTGGCCCAGGAGTTGAGGCAGGATAAAAAAGGGAGCAGGTACAAAGGGAATTTCTACAAGCAGTGAGCTTTAGAGTAGTGGTTTTCAAGTTGCTGTCCACAGACAATGCCTAAGATTTCCAATTCTCTGTTGGAAATTTTTTTGGAGGTCTGCAAATGAAAACCTGTTGAAAACCACAGCTATAAAGAAGTAGGTGAATAAAAACCTTTTGTTCACTTTAAACCCAGCCACTTCCAAGGGATGCAAACACCCTTTAGGATTTGCCCTCTTTTAGTGATGGCAACTCTTGCAATTTTTTCATGAGTTACAATAATTGGTATTTTTCTTAAAGCCCCAGCTCCTGGAGCCCTGTGCATTCACAGGCGTCTCAGCTTTCATGGGGAGAGAACTGTTCCCATCTCTCATTCTCTAGCTCTGCGGGAGCTGGAGAAACCCTGCAGTTGGCCTTTCTGTGCTGAGGAATGTGCACGTCCCACCATGTGTTAAAAACATGCCATGAACCTAGAAAGAAGACTCACTCAAGCTGGGGCAGGGCAGCAGTCAGTTCTGCACTGGTGCCAAGCTGCGGGAGGGCTATGTCACATTGCATGCAGAAATGGCTGCAAGAACAAACCCCCCCCACCCCCCAAGCTCTGTTGGGACCCACAGCGTTTCACCTACCAGCTTTACAAGGCTAGTCAGGGCAACCATGCTGAGGAGTTGTTTACAGGCTTTAATTCAGGCGAAGCTAGTGAGCAGGCCCTTGTGAGCTGCTCATTTAATTACTGTGCAGAGTAACAAATGCAGCAGTATGCATGTGAATTAAGAGCTTTTCAGCAGTCAAGGACAAGACACAAGGGGCTTAAACTGCATCAAGGAGGTTTAGGTTGGATATGAGGGAAAGTTTCCTAACTGTCAGGGTAGTTAAGCACTGGAATAAATTGCCTGGGTGCTTATGTAATCTCCATCATCAGAGCTATTTAAGAGCTGGTTAAACACACACCTGTCAGGGATGATCTAGATGGTGCCTGGTCCTGCTGTAAGTACAGGGAACTGGACTTGATGACCTCTTGTAGGCCCTTCCAGTTCTAAGTGCCACAGATGTAGCTGTATTAGTTTGTATCCATAAAAAAGAAGTCCTGTGGCACCTTTATAGACTAATAGAGTTTTAGGAGCATAAGCTTTTATGTGCAAATACCCACTTCCATTTCATCAGCTGCATGTTGGTCTTTGCCCACAAAAGCTTATGCTCCAAAAAATCTGTTAGGCTCTAAGTGCCACAGGACTTCTCATTGCTCTTCCATTCTAGTTTTCTGATTCTGTGATAAAATCTGAGTTAGGCTTGACCATGCCATGGGCTCAAAAACCATTCTGTCCACCCAAGACGTGTGGTTAGACTGTGCACCTCTGCAGGAGGTTTCTCTGGATGTGTGTCGGCTCAGGCAGGAGCAGCGGCAGGCTGGAGGGGGCTGACTGGGATGGAAAGAGGCTCAGCCCAGGCTGGGGCAGGAGCAAGGGCAGCCTGCAGACACCACTGGCAAAGTGTGTGTTCCCACAAGGCAGTAAGATGGAGCAGAGTGGAGAGTCAGCTTCTCTTAGGAGGCTATGAACCTGCAGTGGGATCACCTGCCTGGCACAGGGCCTGTGCCTGAGCTGAACTCTGCGAGTAACTCCTGCTGCAGTGGGCTCAGGCTCGGAAGTAACTTGGGGATGAGGCCCATCCTGGCTACCGTCCCTGGGGCTCAGGCTCCCTAGTGTACAGCACTGCAAAGGGGGCAAGGAGGAACAAGGGAGGAAAGCATCCCTCTTCTCTCACCCCTGCCCTCAGAGCTGACCAGAGCAGCAGCAGGCCAACGAGGGCCAGGGCCTTCCAGAGGCATAAACCCTCAGGCGAGAGCTACACTAGTCCTAGCTCAAACTAACTTGTGCAAATTGCATAAGTTATTCCAAGCTACTTTATTTCGAACCCAGTGTGGCACCGTTTACCCGGCTATTTTGAGCACAGTGTTTGGCTGCACGTTTTCTATTTCGGCATATAAATGTATCCCAAAATAGAAACCATAGTGTAGCCTTAGCCTTACTGAGCTCCTCACAGCACAGGGCTGCTGAGTACCCCTCTCACATGAGGAGCTGACTATCACCCTTTGGCCCTGTTGGGGGCCATAGAGAAGTGTAGGTGTAAATGCCAGCAACATCCAGGGGAGCAAGGAGTGGGACCTCCTGGCTGACAGTCTGGTGCACTCTGTTTTGGTGAGAGAGATCGGCTCTGGCAGGCATGCTGCTGCTGGCATTTCCCAGGGGTAATGGAGACCCTGTTTCTCCAGTGCCTTTTGCTGTCAGTCTGGTTTTGCAGAAGCACTGGAGAGTATTGGGCAGGCATCAGACCTCCTTGGGGCCAGGGGCAGGATGTGACCTTTTCTGTCTCTAGTCTCCCATTGAAAGATGCAGGCCTGATAGGGGAAGGAGGTGGGCTAAGGAGATGCCCTCTGCTCTTCCTCTGCCTGCTGGCTGGGTTTGGAGCCTTGGCCCAACAACCAGGCCCCTCTCTGATTAGCATGTAGCAGAGCTGCTAATGGCAGCCGATGTGCTGTGACCAGAAGGTTTTGAATATGGAAATAGGCAGAGACTCATCTAGCATCATGGGTCACACCAGCCTGCTGGAGGAAATATTTGCATTCTCTCACCTGGACAGGCCATGCCAGTGGGAGGAGGAATCAGGAAGGGGGAACAATGGATGCAGAGGGGACAGACACAGCGTGCCCTGCCCCTCCTTTTACTAGGAAAGGAGAAACGGTCCCAGGAAGTCATTTCCCAGCTGTGCTGGCTTGGACTTGCCCGCAGTTTTCTAAATGTCCTTAAAAGCAGGTTCCTTTCTTCTAATTACTGTTTGTAGTTAATGTGCGTCACTCCGCAGACGTGAGCTATTTAGCATCAAGTTATGAGTATTGGAATGGCTGCTGAGTCCTGCTGTGGATGCCTTGCCAGGGATTTTTGTTCAGCATGGAAACCTGCTTCCTTCACTGGTGAACACCCCTTCCCAAAGGAAACCCACCACGTCCCCCGAGAAAACAGCTCTCAGACAGAGCTTCCATGTTGTCTTTCTGTTTGCACCACTCCTGCCCTTTCGTCCCTGGCAGGGCCTTTATTTAGCAAGTGGCACTTTCCCCCGGGTTTGGACATGTTGTCCGTCTTCCCAGCCAAACCCTGGGCCTTACAGCTGGGTAGGCCAAACAGCAGGTGACAACATTCTGTGTATTTTACCTACACTTTCAAATCTGGCTCTGTTTGGTGCTGTCCAGGATTCAACTGCTGCCTGTCCAGGTGCTGTGGAACGTGGGTTGGGTTCTCAGGCCAGGTATCTAGGGCACAAGTGCCCAGATCACTAAAACCACCTTTGCGATGGGTGCTGCTGTTGGCAATCCTGGAAGAGGAGCCAAGGATAGGCAGGTCATCCCCTCCAGGTGCAGCTGGTAGCCCCAGGACAGATGTGAGACTCTTGTCAAGTTCAGTCTGTTTCTTTGATTTAATAGGACCAGTCATTAGGACTGACAGCTGAGACTCTTTCAACAAATCTGGATCTATTGAGAAACAGAGTATATATTGCAAGTAAATGACAACATAGCAAACTCCTGGGCTAGGCATGCTCAGGTCATTTGGTTTGTTCTTTGAATCCATCCTGGCTCCAACCTCAGGGACCCTGGGATATCAGAATTTTGCTAAAGCTTCAAGGTGAAATTGTAGATTTTTCTGCCTGCTGATTTTAAAAAAAAAAAAAAAAAAAAGCGTTTTTGTGGCTCTGCTTCTGGGATTATTTTGTTAGTCTTAGGCCTACTCATTCTTTCTGAGCACCGAGGGGTGAATGAGAGTGGTGAGACAGGCCTAGGCTGTGACTGGGGCTAGCAGAGCGATTCACCACTTGTGGAGTCCACCAGCACTTACAGGCTAACAGTAGAAAGTGCTGCCGCACGCCCTGGCTTGCAGTGGTTTCCATCAGCTAGAGGGTTTCCAGTCTAGCGCAGTGGCTCTCAGCATCTCCACTACACAAACTCCTCCAGTGCCCTGCTAACAGTAGTGTATTCGAGGTAGCACAGGCAGTGGCTGGTGGTGGGGGTCGCTACTTGGGACCAGTAGCGCATGCTGTCTCTCACTGCTCCCATGACCACACTGCTATTTTAAGTGTAGTACAGGTATATCTCCGTGAGCTGGGCAGCACCTTCAGCTGCAAGTGAAGATGCAGCCTCACTCCTTTAAGCCCTAGCAAGACCACTGTGTTAACCTCAATGTGAGCAAAAATTTAGGGGTGAGGAGCAGGAGAAACACACCGAATTCTCAAGGGGAAATCCAATGGGCGTGTGAAAACATAAGAACATGAGAACTGGGTCAGACCAAAGGTCCATCTAGCCCTGCATCCTGTCTTCCAACAATGGCCAATGCCAGATGGCCTAGAGGGAGTGAAGAGAACAAGTAATCACTGAGTGAGCCCTCTCCTTCCTCATCTTTACCTGTGACTACCATGCTGGCCCCTCCCAAGGGCTGCATCTCCTCCTTCTGCACGCGGGCAGGGATGTAACTGGTATGACTGCCACAGTATTGAGCGACAACAGATCCCAAAGCAGCCACTTTGAAGTCAAAATGAGAGTCAAGCAAGGCTGCATCATTACCCCATCACTGTTCTGCATCTTCTTCACCATGACTCTTCACCTCATTGGTGGCAAGCTTCCAGATGGTGTGAAGATTGTCTGTAGAATGAATGGGAAGCTTTTCAATCTCAGGAGACTGAAAGCTAAAAGCAAGACCTCCACAATCTCGAACGTGGAGCTCCAGTACACAGATGACAAGATGGTCGTTGCTCTTTCTCCCACAGTCCTTCAGACCATTACAAGTGCCTTCACTGAAGCATACGAGACACTCGGCCTCATGCTGAACATCAAAAAGACCAAGGTGCTCCACCAACCTTCACCGATGGGACGATCTCATGCACCTTCTATTGAAATCCAGCATTGTCTCAGCTGTGCAAGCTCTGCTTTCAGCCTCCTGAGACAGTCTTCAGGAGTGGGGACATCTGTCCCAAGACAAAGCTCTTTCTATACCGTGCAGTGGTTTTTACAGCGCTACTGTGCTCAAAGGAAACCTGGACAAAATACAAGTGTCATTTGAAGGCACTTGAAAAATATCATCAATGCTGCCTCAGGAGAATCCTAAATATCTCTTGGGAGGACAGGCGCACAAACACTAGAGTCCTGGTAGAGTCGAACATGACCTGCATTGAAGCCATTATTATTCATCAACAGTTTTGTTTGACTGACCACATGGTTCAAATGTCTGATCAGCACCTCCCAGAACAGATTCTGTTCTAATTGAAGGAAGGACAGAGGAGGGTTGGGGGCCAGAGGAAGCGATATCAGGACATGCTGAAGGCGCACATGAAGATGTCAGCACCGATGCTGCACTCCTGGGAAAACCTTGCCCAGGACTGTCCCCAGTGAAGAGCAGTAATCCTGTGAGGGAGTGGTGTAATTTGAGAGGTCCTGCTGCAGTGCAGATGAGGAGAGGCAGAGAAGAAGTGTGTCAACTGCCCCGCACCCCTCCAACAGCTACCAGCACCTGCACCTTCTGCGATAAGACCTGCAGCTCCAGAATCGGGCTGATCAGCCACCAATGGACTCACCAATCGGAGGGTGACATGAAAACGTCCTTCTCGTTATTGAGTGACCACCAAGACAGTTATACTCCATCTGCCACATCTAACGCATATTTAGTAGGGGGTTGCCCTTGCTCCTCAGTTGTATTTCCTCCCCCTTACTAACGGCGAGGCATCCTTCATCTGTAGGTTAATGATGTCAAGTCCTTATCATGTATCCTAATTCATTGCAATGGCAGTCTTGTAAAGTTCTTTCAAAAAGCCACTGGTACCTCTTGTTTCTGTGGTTGGCTGGTGTCGTCATGGCAACATTTTGAGAGATTCCCCATCTGGGACAGAAAGATAGCAGTGTTTGTGTGCCAAGATGCAGCTCTGAGAGCAGTTTTGCCCAGGGTCTGTAAGGCTGTCTGGTACTAAGAGCTTCACAGATTCTCTTTCATTGTCCCAGCTGATTCAAGCTTGGGAGGGGAGATTAATCACATAATGCGACTTTTAGAAGGTTTTATTGCTGGTGTTGTGTAAGAAACCTAGAATCCCAATGTCAGGCTCTTAAGTACGATTGGTTATTAGGATGATCCGGGGAATTCCAGGGATTTTGGGTGAAAGTGCAGGAGAATTCATTGGTGTATGTTGCAGGCTTCTGTGGCCCTGCAGTTATGCCAGGATTTCACAGTCGGAAGCTGTGAACTCCATGCAGGCAGACATGCTGCGCTCAGGCCTCCTTGCTGTATCAGGAGGTTATACATATGCATATCATATGCATACTTTAACAGAAAAATGCTGGTCTATGCACATTAGCTATGTTTTAAAAGTCATGAGAGCATTGATTCTTTTTTTCCCATTCTTAACTACAGAACAACTACCAGCAAAAATTGTTTGTCATAAGAGAGATGTCTGAAGCAAAAACGATGTATAAGTTTCTTGAAAAATGGATTCTGTACAGGAATATAATTGTGTTGGTCAAATACCATTCATCAAATTACACGCTCCACAGCAGGTAGATAATCTCTATGGACTGATGTGTTGCCCTCTGATGTTTCACTGGTTGGATATATTCAATATTTGCCAAGCAATGTGACTAGTTCTAAACAGGTGGTAGTTCCTTGAAGTGTCATCAGTTCAGAATCCTTCATCAGTCACCTGAAACCTTTGCATTCCCTAGATTGGTTTTGCTGCAGATTTATATTTTTAGAACCAAACGGGAACTGCATGCAAAGGAATGGATCACTGTTCCGGTGGGAGAGCTCTGAAAGAAGCCAGCAATTGAAAATCTCTTTTTCAGGAGCCTAGCATGGTTCCTGTAGAGCATGGAGTTGAGTAATGCAGTGTTTCCCTCTTTCTGGATCCTGGCTTGATTGGGAAGACAGGACTGAACTGGGAGGGCTGAGACATTTGTCCTCAGTAGGTTCCAACCTGTTCAGTCAGGAACAAACTGTTCTATTACCTCTATACACTCCAACTCCATCATCTGCACTTGTGCTTGTTGCATGTTCTGGGAGTGTTTTACACCCACACTTTCAGTGCCTCTGCACAAGATAAGAGAAGTGGTGTGAGGCATCTAGTTAGTATGTTCACAGCACAATACAGTGGACTGTCCCAGAGTGGAGTCCTTGCTGGACATCAGCTGCTCTGCAATTTCTGTTCTTAGAGGATAGAATTATTAACCTTCCCCTTTAGGCCTCAGTGCAGTGAGATATTTCCATGTGTGCCGAACTTTAAGCACCTCAGCAGTCCCATTAACTTATTTGCCATAGCACAGTACAGTTGCATGGAACGTAAGATATTTGTGCTCTCAGCTGCCCATTGCAGTTTCTAGTGGAACTTCAAGTGAGCAGTTTATATGAGCTGCCTGCAGAGTGACCCGTTGGAACTCTCTACCCTCTACTTCGAAACTCTCTGGCTCCTTTCTTTGCTTTTCCATCTTGCCTGGTGTTTGTCTCACCTTCCAGTTTGGCAGAATCTGTGACTGCAATTTAACAAGGTTGTTGTGATAGGAAAAACCTAGATACGATCTGACCTCTTGCATGTCTCCCTGCTCCACCATACGCAGACAAACAATTTGGGTTCCTCATTGTCTTTGGTTTACAGTCCTTCACATGGTATTCACACCATGTGACGCTGCTGAGGAAGTTTTCTCGTATGATGTCATATTCCACACTGAAAGCTCCAGTAGAGTCAGCTTTCTTGGCTTCCTTCCCTTCAGTGGGTACAGTAGGCATCTGACATATTGTCTGGCATCTGATGTTTGTTCTTGCTTCCACTCCTCCTAGCTAACTACAGATTTTTCTCTTGATATTTGTTCCACTCCTGTAAAAGCAACTGATATTAGGTTCACTGCCAGGACTGCCTTTCCCCTCTTTTTTTAAAGACTAGTATCACATTTGTTCGTCTCTGATGTAGTCTGAGTTCAGAGTGGCTTTCCAATGGTGACTTAACAATTGCTTTGGTTAATTCCCTCATTGCTGTGGGAAGTGCAGCATCCAGGCCTTTGAGGCACATATGTTTGCAATACATTCATGTTTCCCTCACTGGGTTCCTGTCAATATTACCAAAGGATGACATTTCCAAAGGCATTTAAGTCCCATTTCTAAAAGTGATTTAGGGCAAGATTTTCAAAGACAATTAAGCATCTAATGATGCAGATCGTCATCGAGTGGGATTTTCAACAGTACCTAGGTACCTAAATCCCAAGGGAGTTAGGTGCCTTGGATGCTTTTGATCTTTCAAAATCTGGTCCTTACTTGTTGATCTTCAGATGTGAAGTTCCCCATTCTGCCACGGTCCCTTTAGGCTTGGATGGGACATAGGCGGTATCTAGATCTTGCTCTGGCCTTCTGCGCACCACTGAATCTCCCTCCACGCCCCCAAAAGATACATGCTCAGCGCAACAGAATAGCGGCCAGACAAATAAGACTCAGAGCTACACCCAGCAAGCATCACCAACCTTTTCCTGAGGAAGGCAGCCCTGACATGGGGCCATATTTGTACTCTGGCTGAGCAACAGGTCAGACATGCAAAAGAGCAGTCATCACATCAGCCCTGAGAAGCAGCAGCTTTCTCCATTTCTTGCTGTGCAATGGCATCCATTCCAAAGGGGAAGAAGATGGTCATCCTGTTAAATATTCTTGTTGGAGATGAGCGAGTAGATGCCTTAGAACAAATCCTCATGGCTAGGCTTCCTGGAGGGTTTTTCTGCTTCTCAGGAGATTATCGCAGAGGCTGGCAAAGTGCTAATTTTGCTGAGGATTACACATATGGAATCTCTGTTGATTTCCTTGTTGCTTTTACAGAAATAATAGAAGTCTGCATTGCGGGGTTTCAGGAGCTTCCGAGTGTGAGAGGGGGTGATGTGCCACGAACATGAACTTGAAGGTTTTGCATGTATAAAATATTGGCTTATTCAAGAATATTTAAATAATATTATTACTAGTGTGCATGTTGTGTTTACATAACCTCGGATCCTGGGAAGTGCCAGTACGGGGAGAGGTGAGCTGGAGGCTGATGTGTTTGGAGGTGTATGCAGCTCAGTACAAAGTCAAGGTGCAACCCACCAGATCCCATCTGCTGTGGCACTTTGCTGCAGGTGCCAAGAGGACCAGATTCTGATCTCCATTTCTCTGTCATCAATCCAGGCTTCACAGAAATCACCTGAGTTTTTCCTGGCTTATACCATTTTGGGGGGAAATTTGGACCTGGCAGAGCAGGCGGATTACACTGTGTCTGCTCAGAAAGCATTGCAGGGTTCAATCCATGGATAAAACAGCTCCACTGCCCTGAGAAAACACCAAGGGTTAAGATGAGCTACAGCCACCATCTCTCATCTTGCGCTGTTTGTAGGGCTGAATTACTCACTGTCCTTTAGAGGGAATCCTGTTGCTTAGTCCAGCTCAGGTTTGCCCTACTGAGCTAGACAGTTGGACCACCTGTTCCCACCTCAGCAGAGGAGCTCACACATGATGCATTGACTAGGTGTGGAGATGTGTATAGCAGCCAGCCCCTGCCCAGTGCCATGCCTGGGCTGAGGAGAGTCCTTCCCAACACCTCTCACTTTTCCACTTTCTGCCCCTCCCCCATGGCCTGACCTCTCCAGCCATGTGTAAAGTGAGGCCAAAATACCACTGGCAGCATTTTTGCAGCCACGACGCCTTTCGTTGCCTGGCGAGATGAGTACACGGCAGCAAAGAATCAAACACCCCCAACCCCGAACCCATGTCGGCAAATGAAGAAATTAAGAGAAAATGTTGAAAGTTCCAAGTTGCTTGAACCCTTGCAGTTGTTGTCATGGGAAAATCAACTTTTGCCACCCCCCTCTGTCACTTTTAGCTGATGAGCGTCCAGCTTGAGGCAGAAAATCTTGTCCTTAGACACAGGCATGAGCGTGCACATTTTTGACTACTGCTTTTCATCACATTCTGCCACTGCTATCTCCCAGGTCATCCTGAGCTCTCTGTGTAACATTCTTGTCCTTCTCTGTAGTAATGATACCAAGTTGGCGTCATCTCCTCCAAATTTCACTTTCATGCTCCTACCTTTTGTGCAAATGTCATTAAGGGAAACCGTGCATAAGACAGGCCCCAAAGCAGAGCCCCCAGAAACTCCATTAATAGCCTCCCTCCTGTCTGAAAATTCAACCTTTGGCATCACGTGTTTTGCTCTCCCTTTTTAGCCCTCTCCATTTCCACCTACTGCTAACCCTTCTATCATTTCTAAGATAGTAATTTCCCAGGATGGAGGCAGGAACTATACAAGGGCCTTCAGAAGGGTGAGTTGAGGATCAGACAGCTAGCAAAGGAGAAGCGAGCCCACAGAAAGCACAGTAAGGACCTGCCAGACGCCCATTACATATGCAACAGATGCAGCAAGGACTGTCTCACTCTTGTGTGGGTCTTCACAGTCACAGCCGACGCTGCAAATGAGGATGCCAAACGGAACTATGAAGGGTGCGTTCCATAGCCTACATCGACTGAAGGATGCTGCTGCTACTAATTTCCCAGGTGGTACTGAGTCAAATGCTTTACTGAATGCCAAGTGTATCAGATTTGCTGCATTTCCCCTTATTGTAAAAAAACAGTAATTTTCTGGAAGAAGGAAATCGGGCTTGTCTGGTAAGATCTACCGTTAGTGAGCCCAGGTGGCATTACATACCCTTTGCTACAACACTCCATGGACTGCATGATTCTTTCATTCTCAATTTTTTTCAAAAAGCCTTGCGTGCTCCTCAGGTCAGCCAGCCAGATCACCGCCTCCTGCCCATTTCTAAAACAACATAGGTGCAACATTAGGTATTCTCCAGACTTATGGGGTTACCTCCCAATGGGCAGCTAAATTAAAAACCTTTGCTATCAGACTAGCACTCTTGTGAACCAGTTCTTCCCATATGCTGGGGTAGACATTAGCTAGTCCCCTTTATCTGGGCATATTAAGCTCTTTAAGTTCTTCTTTGAACTTGGCTGTGGTCGTTTCCATTTGTAGACATTCATTTCCACCAGCCATCCTGATTTCATGCACATGTTCCATGTACCATCCCTGCTGCAAAGAAAGGCAGATTATTCGTTTAATCTTTGGGCAGTAACGCCATTACCTTTGTTCTCCATCCCCACTACCTCAGCCTTCCATTCTCTTTTCATAGTCACATAACTAAAACCCTGTTATGAATTGCACTTTCTTTGGGTAGAGCTAAATCACCTTAACTTTATTCCACCATTTTTTCCAACCTCCATTCTGTAGCTTTCTTTGCTGACCAAGTACTTTGTTCATTCCTTTTAGGCTCTTGTCTTCCTCCAGATAAGCTTTCTGGAGTGTTATTCAGCCAGCGGGGGCTAAAGCCTTTGTCCTCAAGTATTTTCTCCTGTCTTGGGATGCACATTTCAGATTGGGTTTGAGCTGCTGATCTGAAAGTTGAGTTGTGCTACTGGAGCTGAGTTTAGTTTCAAGGGGACTTTCTCAATGGTTGGAGTAGAAGAAAGGCTGCTGGGAATGACTATTCTCAAGACTTAGGGGAATCGGTGGTCCTGTGTTTACTGCTGGAATTGCGCATTGCTTTCAGGGCTAATAAACAATTGTGAAAACTCTGAGTGCCTTTATGATGCTACTGCAGTGGTAAGCCTCAGAGTCAATCAGAATTATTTCTTTAGCAATCAGAGAAGACTTCCAAGCTCTGGGAATACAGAAGAACTTTGGTGGATTAAGAGCAGCAAATCCTGCCACATCTAAAAGTGGCTATTTCTTGAAATTTGAGTCTCAAATTTAGCAACATTTAATTTAACTAAGCACTAAGAGTCCTTTACTGAAGCTCCTTGGGTTCAAATGCATTTCAAGTAAAGGCACAAATGTTACTGATGAAGGTATCAGGTGACACATTCCTGGTCTCGTTCCCTGCAGATAGGAACTGTTGTTTTTTGTCAGGAATCCAAGAGGGGCAGTAGCCATTGCCTGTGTTTTGGAACCCCAACAGCTCGTTTTTTTACCAGGTAAAATGGCCAGCCATTCTTCTCTCCTTGGCATTACATCTCCAGCTACAGGTAGATAGCAACTTGAAGCCAATGGATCTCCACCCATCTACACCCTCTGAGGACCTGTCCCCTGGGTCTGTAACAAACTCCCCAATGTTTATTTGCTTTCCACTTTGGAGAACTGAGTGACTGACATGGAATAGCACTATGGGGAAAAATCACTTTCTGATGATTTTGATCATTCCTACACTTGCTACAAACTCAGCCTCGGAATTATTTTAGCTGCTCCACGTTTTCCCAAAGCACATTTTTGCTTTGAGAGATCAAAGTGAATGTAAAGATAAAATATTCATCGCCTTCTTTAGGGAAGGACCTGAATGAAGTTACACCTTCACATTAGAGTTCTTTTGAAATAAAATCCATTTATTGGAGCACATGACATAATATGCGTGTTATAAATTAAACACAGAGAAACCATCTGACAAGGTAGGCTCCAGGCCTACAAAAGCTTATGTCCAAATAAATCTGTAAGTCCTTAAGGTGCCTCCTCGTTGTTGGCTGGCTTTTTAAAGACAAAATGCAGCAGTTCTAGATAATGTGTGCACTGCCTGTTTGAACCTGTTATTAAGACCCACCTTGGTCAAACCCTGCGAGCGCTTCTTTCCACTGATGTCAATGAAAGTGGTCCGTACTCAGCAATGTGGATAAGAGTTACTTATTCTAGTCATAAATAAGGGAAAGCTAGTCTTTGGGCTGCATCTTTTTTTATCTGAGACCCAGTCTATATTCTGACGCAACAATGAAATTCTGAAGCCATCTGAAGAAAACAGTATTTTTGAAAACAAATCTTTGAAAAGGAAAGGGGAGCTAGAACCGAATCATAAAAAAACTTTATAACAGAGAGGCCTTTCTCCTTATTAGCAGACACACAGGGTACCTCAAGTGGCTCATCATGAGCGTTTGTCCACTGGCTGGATCATTAGCTTCCCAGGCCAGGTGCTGATGGGGAGCACAATGTGAACCTTGACCCATACCCCCAAGAGGAACTGAGACTGCATGCTCAGGTGAGCACCTGCTACCTGGCACACTCAGTCTCTCCTGGCAGGGGCACCAGGTAGCTGCTCACACTCTACCCTTTTTGCTGACCAGACCTAGAAAACACGACGCTTCCTGTAAAAGACACCTCAGTCTCTCTGCTAGCCCCACCTTTTCCTTCCATCGGTGGCCAAAGCCACGTTCTGCTCCAGCATTTAACAGCACAACACCCAGTGCAGAGTCATAAACCTAAAGGAAAACCCAGGTGTGACTATATCCCCTTAGGAGACAATAACCCTGAGTGGGAACCCTCACTGGAAGACAGCAGTCCTCTCAGAACAGTGCTGCACATGTGAATACGATCAGACAGCAGTTTAAAGAGAGACAGAAGAGTCACTAGTGTGCAGGTTGCTGCAATGCTCATGGTGTAGCAGGCTCCCTTCGACAGGCTTCTGCTCTGAAATGCACAGCACAGATATCACAAGGTATCCTAATCAGCTAGTGACATTGCTATAGCAAACCAGGGAAAGCAGCCTCCTGTGTTTGAATCCAATCACATCTTCAGCTAGAATAACACTTTAATCAGCCCTTAGCTGGAATTGATTTTTTTTTTTTCATAGATCAGAAATTAGAATCAAAGCAAAGTTGGCTGGAAATTGTTTAGCTGTTGCTAGAACTCTAAGAAGAATCCTGTATTGCTAATCAGAGTGGATTATCCATTTTTACTATTCAAGAGCTATAAGGCATTTTATCTAGTTTATTAACCAAGCACAATTCAAAATCCATTGAGCTAGATTAGCTGTCATCTGGACTGACTGCTTTCCACGGTCTGATTGTCCCTGACCCTCTGGTGTGAAATCGCCTTCCAGTGCTTTCAATTTCTATAACAGCATGGTGCAACCTCGTGCCATTACACTGAGCAACGGAATGCAGAGAAGTGGAATGGCACATAGAGCCCCTGCAGGGTATCCCCAGGATGCCCTCCCACCCTGCAGGTTGATTCACTTCCTAGGGTACCTGCTAGTTAGGCCAGAGAGCCTCTCCTACCACGATAGCTCCCTAAAGAGTAGCATTTATTCCTGGAGCATGGCATTTGGAAAGACAGGCCTCTGTGACTGGTCCGGAGACCCTGGAGGCTCCTCTGCAGCCATGTATCTGTAATCAGTGCATTTGTTTTATCTAGGCCATAAAATGCGAGCCCTGCAAATTGTCCAGACAGTCGGTGGCCTGCTCACTGCACTCTCTCAGGCATTCTCCCACCCTAGTCTGCAGCGATTTGGCTGCAGTTGGAGCATTGTGTCCAGTGCTGGGCACAATGTTTCAGGAAAGCTGTGGAGACTTTGGAGAGGGTCCAGAGAAGAGCAACTAAAAGCTTTAGAGGACTCGAAAGTCTGACTGGTGACAGAAGTTTAAAAGAACTGGGTTTGTTTATTTTGTAGAGAAGGCTGAGAGGGGACATGATCACAGCTTTCAAGCACCTAAAAGGGTGTTGCAAGGAGGAGGGAGAAAAATTATTCTCCTTGGCCTCTGATCAGTGGGTTTCGACTGCAGCCAGGGAGGTGTAGGTTGGACATTAGGGAAAACTTCCTAACTGTCAGGATGGTTGAACACTGGAATAAATTGTCTGGGGAGGTTGTAGTTGTGCCATCACTGCAGATACTTAAGAGCAGGTTGGATAAATATCTAACAGGGATGATATATGTGCTTGGTCCTGCCATGAGGGCAGGAAACTATACTCAGTGACCTCTCGGGGTTCCTTCCAGTTCTAGTAATCTGTGATGCTATTTGCTGCCTCTCCCCTTGCCAATGACAGGCTACTAGAGCTGTGCCAAGGGCCGTGGGAGTGCCCTGGGCTGTGAACATCTGGACTGTATTCGGTGTGGGATGGCGCATCTGGTTTGATGTTTGGCATTTGCACAGACTGGGCTGAAGGTGACCTGCTCACACAGTCTGTTCAATGTTTCTGGTCCTATGGGCCTTGCTGCTGCGTGAGGCAGCTCAGATGGGTTAGTGCTCAGTCAGTGGCTTCAGGGACAGCCTGCCCTGGAAGTTAACTCTTTCTTTATTTCTAGATGTGCTTCCTCTCGACTAGCAAAGTTGCTCACTTCAACTTCCTGGTCTGCTTTCATAAGCCGTGGCAAGTTGAGATGGCCCGTTAACTAGGCTACATGCCACAGATTGGGTCTCTGCTCTGGCACATATGCCCTGCGTGCAGACTGCCCGGGGACTGGGTGTACGCACACCTGGAGGTGACAGAGCCGAGCTTGCTCGGCTCCAGGCGCAGCAAACCAATGGCAGTGTGGGCTGTGAACCCTGGGTAAGTGTGGCTGGCACGAGTCCATGTAGCTGCAGCTTCACTGCTTTGGAAGCTGAGCGCATGAGAGTGAATCAAGCTCAGGCATGTCTGCTCAAGTGGCCATGTGATGAAGCCATGATGCACCCTCTCACCTGTGCCTCAGTTCCCCATCATAGCCTTGCCCTACACCCCAGGGCAGTTTAAAGATTGTGAGGTGCTCGGCCATGGTGCTGGCAGCCAGCCCACTGCAGAGCTAGCAAGCTCTGTTGGTTGGTTACAAAGCTACAAAACAACAGCGCCTTCGGAAAACATTACATCAGCAAGCAGAGAATGTTACCCCTTCCACTGCCAAACCTGGGTGCGGTAATGCAGACTCCAGGCATAGATTTTTGAGTGTCTGCTAGTGCAAGTGGGTAGAATGCTGGTGGTGGAAAGGCACCATCAGCCTAGCTCATGGTGATGTGCATCTCAAAGGCGACTCTGAATAAGACCTGAGGTTTGGGGCTGCTGGGGCTGAAATGAGCTCTGCATTATTCTAATGCTAATCAAGGGCACGAGGAACATTTTACGTTCATCAGATCCATTGTTCTCTCAGGATTGCCAAATGCCTCCCCATCACCGCCATTTTGACAGTGCAACTGCCCAGATGGGGGCTGATCCTGGAGGGAGCCCACCAAAGGAAACAGCCCCAGACTGGGTGATGCAGACCAAGTAGCTTTGCAGCCAACCTGCAGCAGCTTGGGAAGTCTCAGCCAGAGTCGGGTCCATAGCAGAGGGCTTCACACACGTCAATTTTGAAGTGCCGCAGCCGCCCACATGTTAATGAGGCGCTGAATATATATGGCCATTTTGAAGTTTTCGGCTAGTGTAGACACGGCCTCTGAGGATGAAACAGGCTGAGATCTGGGACTTCCCTCTGGCTGGTAATTCTGTCTCTCTAGCATTTCTTGCAATGGGTTTCAGTCATTCCTGGCTTTGGCCCACCACATGCTGACCAAGGTGAAAAGGCTTTATAGGTCATTCACAACCTTCCAAGTTTTGCTGTCCTAAAACACAGGCTATTGAGTGTTATGGCTGCATGTTCCAGAGTTCACACTCTGAGAGAGTGAATTGCACTGTTCACTAGTGTGCTGTGTCCCTGGGGGAAAGCGGCTGCTGCAAACAGAAAGGTACCAAGCTTGCGTCAACATGGTCCTCTTCAATAAGTGGATCTAAACTTGTGTGACATCGATCCCTTTCCATTCGTGCTTGCAATGTCTGCAGGGGAGAACCCAGGGCAGCACACCACAGGTCGAACCTCTTTGATCTGGAACCCTGGGGACCTGACCAATGCTGGATGAGAGAATTTGCTGGACCACAGGAGGTCAACGCTGTTTAGCACATCACCACTTGCACTGCTTACTGGGCTCTTAGAAGACATTTAGGGTTAAACTACAGCACAGGACACTGAGAGCCAGGACTGGGGGCTGGAAATAAACCTTATTGCACCACAGGAAACTTGGCCACACCCATGGTAAATGGTCATCTAACTAACTAAGATCATGCTAGATTACGGACATTGCCAGATGAGCAAGTGCCAGATGAGAGAGGTTCAACCTGCAGTATGCAGGTCTGGTCCAAGAGGTAACTGTTACTGGACCGCTTGGAAATAGTGACCACAATATAATAACTTTTAATATTCCTGTGTTGGGAAGAACACCGCAGCGGTCAAACACTCTGGCATTTAATTTCAAAAAGGGGAATTACACTAAAATGAGGAAGCTAGTTAAACAGAAACTAAAAGGTAGAGTAATTAAACTAAAATCCCTGGAAGCTGCATGGAAACTGTTTAAAGACACCATACTAGAGGCCCAACTTAAATGTATACCCCAAATAAAAAAACACAGTAAGAGACCTAACAAAGAACCACCATGGCTAAACAGCCATGTTAAAAAGGCAGTGAGAGAGAAAAGGGCAGCTTTTAAAAAGTGGAAGTCAAATCCTAGTGAGGAAAATAGAAAGGAACATAAACACTCCCAAATTAACTGTCATAATGTAGTAAGAAAAGCCAAAAAAGAGTTTGAGGAACAGCTAGCCAAAAATTCAAAAAACGATAGTAAAATGTTTTTTAAATACATTAGAAGCAGGAAGCCTGCTAAAAAAGCAGTGGGGCCCTTGGATGATAAAGATATAAAAGGAGCGATCAAGGAAGATGGTGCCATTGCGGAGCGATTAAATGATTTCTTTGCTTCAGTCTTCACAGCTGAAGATGTTACAGAGGTTCCTAAATCTGAGCCAGCCTTTTTAGGTGACAAATCTGAGGAACTCACTCAGATTGAAGTGACATTAGAGGAGGTTTTGGAGTTAATTGATAAGCTGAATACTAACAAGTCTCCAGGACCAGACGGTATTCACCCAAGGGTTCTGAAAGAACTCAAATGTGAAATTGCGGAGTTATTAACAGAGGTTTGTAACCTATCCTTTAAATCCACTTTCGTACCAAATGACTGGAAGACGGCCAATATAACACTAATATTTAAAAAAGGCTCTAGAGGAGATCCTGGCAATTATAGACCAATAAGTTTAACATCAGTACCAGGCAAATTAGTAGAAACACTAGTAAAGAGTAAAATTGCAAGGCACATAGAAGAGCACGAATTGTTGGGCAAAAGTCAGCATGGTTTCTGCAGAGGGAAGTCGTGTCTAACTAATCTATTAGAATTCTTTGAAGGGGTTAATAAACATGCGGACAAGGGGCACCCAGTGGACATAATATACCTAGATTTCCAGAAAGCCTTTGACACGGTCCCACACCAAAGGCTTTTATGTAAATTAGGTGGTCATGGGATAGGAGGAAAGGTCCTTTCATGGATCAGGAATTGGTTAAAAGACAGAAAACAAAGGGTGGGAATAAATGGTAAATTTTCACAATGGAGGAGGGTAACTAGTGGTGTTCCCCAGGGGTCAGTCCTGGGACCGATCCTGTTCAACTTGTTCATCAATGATCTAGAAAATGAGGTGAGCAGTGAGGTGGCAAAGTTTGCAGATGACACCAAGTTGTTCAGGACAGTCAAAACCAAAAGGGATTGTGAAGAACTACAAAAAGATCTCAGCAAACTGAGTGATTGGGCAGCAAAATGGCAAATGAAATTTAATGTGGGTAAGTGTAAGGTAATGCATGTTGGAAAAAATAACCCAAATTACACGTACTACATGATGGGGTCAAATTTAGCTACGACAGATCAGGAAAGGGATCTTGGAGTTATAGTGGATAGTTCTCTGAAGACATCCACGCAGTGTGCAGCGGCAGTTAGTAAGGCAAATAGGATGTTAGGAATTATTAAAAAAGGGATCGATAATAAGACAAAAGATATCATACTTCCCCTATATAAAACTATGGTACGCCCACATCTCGAGTACTGCGTGCAGATGTGGTCTCCTCACCTCAAAAAAGATATATTGGCATTAGAAAAGGTTCAGAAAAGGGCGATTAAGATGATTAGGGGCTTGGAAAGGGTCCCATATGGGGAGAGGCTAGAGAGACTGGGACTTTTCAGTTTGGAAAAAAGGCGATTGAGGGGCGATATGATAGAGGTATATAAAATCATGAATGGTGTGGAGAAAGTGAATATAGAAAAATTATTTACCTTTTCCCGTAATACAAGAACTAGGGGACACCAAATGAAATTGATGGGTAGTAGGTTCAAAACTAATAAAAGGAAATTTTTCTTCACACAGCGCACAGTCAACCTGTGGAACTCCTTGCCCGAGGAGGCTGTGAAGGCCAGGACTCTATTAGGGTTTAAAAAAGAGCTTGATAAATTTTTGCAGGTTAGGTCCATAAATGGCTATTAGCCAGGGATAAAGTATGGTGCCCTGGCCTTCAGAACAAGGGCAGGAGATGGATGGCAGGAGATAAATCACTTGATCATTGTCTTCTGTTCTCCTTCTCTGGGGCACCTGGCATTGGCCACCGTCGGCAGACGGGATGCTGGGCTCGATGGACCTTTGGTCTGACCCAGTATGGCCATTCTTATGTTCTTATGCTTCAGTTACAGACTGAGAGGCTATGCAGACAAGCCCTTAGAATAGACTTGCCTCTGGTGGGTCTGTGCTGCTTACAACCAGTTCTCCCTCAGTCTGTTTTCCTGGCCGTTCATTATCCTTTCAGATCTAACATCATCTATTCCAAACACTTTTATTCCAGCATGTGTATCACTAGAATGGAGGAAGCCCTCTGCCCCCCGCACAGGGTGACCCCCGGGGTGATCGGGAATAAAAACTAATGACAGTAAATTATAGAGATGTTACAGGATATTGCGAGAGGAGTGATGAAAATGTGGCAGTGGGTAATAGAGCATGGCTGAGAGGCACAAGGCAGCTGATGTCTGCTCAGAGCCACTGGAAGCACATTTGTAAACGGAGAGCACTACCATTATGGGCTCCGAGGTGGTGTCGTTTAAATGCCCCCAGCCATTAGCACTAACCTCGTTGGTGCTGGGTCCTTTTCGGCCCGTGCTCCAGGGCTGTCATTCTGCCGGATGTATCCTGAAGTCAGCCTACCTTGGAGGAAGTGGGGGGGGGGGGCTGTGGAGCTGCTCAGAAGGTGATTCCACCTGCCCCCACCTGTGCTTGGCAGCTCCAGGACAGGTGTGCTTTACACCTTATAGGCAAGAGATCACACCCGTTTTAACACAGCCACAGCTAACACAATGGGAATTGTGCTGGGGTTGTGAGACTGGTCCTGCTTTGCCTGGCATGTGGAGCGCCATGATAAGCACGCACAGGCATCGTTGTTAGTAACTGGAAAGGGCACTGGGAAGGCTGAGGACAAGTTAGTTTTGACTGGACTGGCCCAACCAGCACAAAGGGCTTTCGCACTGAATCGAGTGCCCCCCTCACTACTGAGGCAGTCACACACACAAGGGGTAGAGTAGAGGTGTGAGGCTGCAGAGTCCTGCGGGTCACTGCAGCTGGAGTCCAGAGAAGCCTGGCTGAAAAGGCTGCAGAGCTAAGCGACAGGCCAATATCGGCCCGCAACAGTGAAGGGCCTCACCCCAGTGAGCTGCTGTCATGCTCAACAGACCAAACGGCTTGGCACGAGGGACAGCCCCAGCCCTGGTGAGACATGCGACTACTGTCAGCCAGCTCTAGCTCTCCGCCTGGCACAAGAGCCTCTGTGGGGGCTGGCGGTTTGATCCCCCCATCCTGTCCCCAGCATGCCTTGCTCCCTCTCCGTCCCCCCAGCACAGGGCAGGTGGGCCAAGAAGCAGGCTGGCAGTGGTATGCTGGAGGCAGAAGGGTGGGCATCTCTAACAGGCATTCACTGCTGGGCGTTTGTAGCTGGATTCAGGTCCCTTTGCCTCATGAATGGCACAAAGGAGCTGTGACTCAGTTGGAGACTCTGTCCCAGTAGTCGTGGAGTAAGAGGCTGGCGAAAATATACCTTTTTGCTAGAGCTGGTCAAATAGAAAAAACCCATGGTAAGCTGCCCCACCACGTATCTCCAGAACGTGTTTGCCACACAGCTTCAGCTGAGGGTGTGCAGATCTGAGGGAAAAATAAGGTGTCCCTAAGAGAAGTCACCCTTGTGTTGGGTTTGCAACATGACCAAGGGAAATGGGATTGTCACAGAGCTCCAAAAGACCTGTTCTAGGCAGATCTAGTGACCAGTTGGGCAGGGAGGCTGGAAGGGAAAGCACAAAGATGAAAGGTGATGTCTGCAGCTTTGCAGTTACGCAGCTCAGTTAGCTGGGCTTGAGTGGCAGCACTTTATGCTTTGTTAGCCAGGTTAACAAACTGCTTTTGACAGTTCAAAATTGATGTTAAACCTGCAGGTGAGAGAGTCCCAGGTGTCTGGCCAGAAGGCCAGGGAAAGTGTTGTTCACCCAGAGCATGCAGATTTTCAAGCTGCTTGCACAAGGAAGGCAGCTGGAGTTACAGAAGGGGAGAACAGATCCCCCAACAATGCATCAGGAGAAACACAGGGACTGAGGGCAGTGTTAGAAGCAGGAAAACATGGCTTGAAGTGGCTGGTGATAGGCACTGTGTGGGTGTGATACACAGCAGATACTGAGCAGGACAGACTGACGTGAGTTACGCCTGTGTGAAAGTGGGCTAACCCCTCTTATGCCCCTTACGTTTTACCCTGCGGGGCCACAAGAATAGAGTTTAGCAGCTGTGCAAAGGAGGGTAGGCGTTTGCTCTGTCTCTACTGAATGCATCTAGGAAATTGTGTATCGCTACAGGTGGCTGAAAAACTTCAGCAAGAACTAGCTCCTGGAGCTAAACCCATTTCTCAGGAACTTATTGATTCTGACAAAAATGGATGGGAAAAAGTTGAAGCTAACACTTTCAGTTCAATAATATCAAACTGTTGTTTCAATAAAGTAGAAAAGTTTTGACATAATTTCAATTAATTTAATGTACACACGTAAAATATTAATTTGATTTGTTCTAGGACGTCATATTTAACAAATCATACAATAAACTTTTGACATTACTGAAATTAAGCAGTTTTTCCCTCTTCAGATGAAACAATTGGACACTGGAAACCAAATGTATGGATGAGTCCAAACCGAACTTGCTTTTGCAATTTTTTGTTCTGTAGGAAATATCCAAATTTCCACTTTTCAAACCATCTTGGAAAGAAATGTGAAAACATCAGCGTCTCCTGGGGGATGGAAATTCCGGTCCCTATCCAGCTCCATGTTAGGCAGTCAGCCTGGCGGAAGGCTTGTGGGTTCCATCACACTAACCCTGACACTTCACAAGCAAAGGGGTTGCCTACAGGTATACTAGTGATTGTTAAGGTTTTGTTGCTCTGTAAAGAGAGCACCAAGCCCTGCCCATGGTGATAGTTCCTCTTTGGCCCCTTTCTTCTGCCCTGGATGACTACAGTCCACCCCCTGCTTACCCCTCTGCCATAAATATTACTGAGTAGACTTCTGTGCAAAAACAGTAATAAACCCTTTTATAATTATCATATTTCAGTAGTTACCAACCACAAACATTCTAAAGTCATGAGTCAAGCAGGGAAAAATCATGAGTGGATTAAAAACATGAAATTTTAATAAATAATGATGGTACCTAACCTGTTTCAATATTAGAGCTCAACACACATTACAAAGAGATAATACATGTTGGTTCTTGATGGTCTCTGGTTTTTAAGTCTCTAACATGTATTTGTGTCACCTTTTCAGAAGCTTCATCTTGTTCTTAATGACATGAAAGCAGAAGCTCTTACCTAATCACATGACGGCAGCAGTTGGAGATTTGAGAATAACAAGTATTGTGAGACTTGTGATAAAATTGAGAGTTGGCAGCATATTGTTTGTTTTATGCTACTTACTTTTGTGGACAACTGACAATCTCATACTAGGAGCTACAGCAGATATCACTGTACAATGACACGTTAGTGTTACTGATTGGCATTATTTATTGATGTATTACTAGAAGAGCTACCAATGCTTAATTTCTGCTTTTTGTCACTTAAATCATTGCTCAGATGTAGGGCACGAGATGAGGGGGTTCAGTTTGCAGGCTGCCTCAGGGAGACGGAACAACCCCAGCCATCTCTCACTGCAGCAGTTCGGGACCAGGTGAGAAATGGCTGTCCATGGCTGCTGGAGCGGACATAGCTGGGGGAGGGATGCATGTCCCCTGGCTGGGGAACAGACAGGCATGCAGACAGACAAAATCTCTGAAATATATAGCAGGGAGTTGTCCCTTTCTCCAACTCTGCTCCCTGCTGCCCCAATGGGGTTATAGCCATCCTGGTCCCCATCTCTGGCCCCATGCTTCCCCATGTGGTCATTATCCAGTTTAATTGTCCCTTTTAGCAGAGCTCTCCCTTTCCGTTTTACAAGAAACAGTTGCATTCCAAGCACATCCCTTTGTCCTGGCAGAACCAAACCCTGCCTGCCTCACAAAGCTCATGACCTAATACATGTGTTAGTCTCTGAGGGGCTACAGACTGCTGGCAGCAGGAATGCATGCTTATCTCTGCACGCTTCCTCATGTGCCCTAAAGAGAAGTCAGTTCTCTGCTCCAGACACACGCCGCGGGTCTGCACAGGCTGTGTAGAAAACTAGACCCACTTCGCAGCAGCATCAAAACGTGGCCAACAGTCACTGCACAGACTCATGGCTGGCCTGTGGCCCTGTGAAGGTTAAGGTATTGTTCACTGCGCCATGGGTGGGAATTTCCAAAGGGCAGCACTGGTGTGCTCAGTGACGTCAGTGACAATGCTGAGTGAGGGGGGTCTTTGAGCAATGCCACCCACTGTGCAGCTGTTCATTAACAGTTTTTGACATTTTCTGGCACAGCTGGGTATCAGCGCTAGTAGTTAGGAACATAAACAGCCAGCAGAGCTCAGTAGATGCAATGACATTAAATGTGACACATCAGCCTTCATTCAACAGGGTGGAAGAATGAAACATTGAAATGTTCCCCCCTCACTCCATAACTTTTAGGGGCTATGTGACAAAGCTAAAAAATATGCACGTTACGTGTCTCTCTGAACAGGAAGGGTGTGGTAGAAAACTGCATTGGAAGGGCGAGACCAGCCTGAGACTGCACCAGCAATTTAACAACAGGAATCTCCTGAGTTGTGATTGCTTGATTGCTCGAGTTTCACCATTATGATTGGTCTCGCTTTATGTCCCTGACGTTTGGAAATAAAGGGGGAAAGGAGAAAACCCACGTCTAGCTAGCTGGCCAGAGGAATGTGGCAGTTTCCCGGCTGCTGATTGTAGCCACGTTCCAGGGAAGTTTTCACAGCCCTGGAACTTTAATGGGGCAGTTACAGAAAGGCATTGCTGAACATCCCACAGTTCTCTGCTTCAATAGGTGCCTCTCACCTCTACGGGAAACCAAGCTTGACTGAGCATGTGATGCTTCCTATTTGAATTTGCCAACAGCTTCCCTTATATTGATGTCTCTGAGCTTTACACACAGTTCAGCTTCCTAGCTTCAGCTCTTGGGGTATGAGAACATGTGGGAAATGTTTTTTTCTTTTCCGTTAATAAAATAGTTCTCAGTGTTTTAAATAATAGGAAGCCTGCACAAACCACCCCTACATCAGTGTCTGACGGGAGAAAGGCAGTGCTGCTTTGCAGTCAGAGGCAAGAGGCCTCTCTGCAACCTCTTCCAGCCGGCATTCCCTTCCCCATCGAGTGTGTTGATTCAGTGGCATGGACGCCCAAACAAAGCTGAACAAGACTGGCTGTTACAAACTGTGAGTGACAGTCTGGGCTGCCTGAGGAACAGCCATGATGGCAGTGAGATTGCCAGTGGAGTAAAGGCACAATCCCCTGTTCCTTCAACTGGACTTGTCCTGAACAGGGGTGCACACAAGTGCTCCTGATTCTGCACCTTTCATGGGGCTCAGGCCTGCCTGGCACTGAGTATTTTGTTCCTGGCCGAAAGAGGACTTCCGCACAGGATTCATGTGAAGCACAGGTGTAGCCTACTGGCTCTGCTCGCTTCAAGCTAAGTGCATGCTTGATGGAGCGGAGCCAGACAGCTCCACCTGTTGCTGGTCAAGGCTACATTGACCACTTGCCCAACACTTATTGAGTCTGTTCTGGTACAGCTGTCATCTGGAGTGGGTCTGTCCCACAAGAGCTCATCACCTAATAAATTATTTTGTTAGTCTTTAAAGTGCTACTGGACTGCTTTTGTGTTTTAATAGACAGACAGCAAGACAGCCAGCCAGACAGATGGGCACTGCACCAGTTCTGAGCAGCGCATACCAGGAATCAACAAAGAGGAGAAAACAAAACAAAAATCTCCCTATGGGAGCATTTCTTGTGCCTGAAAATTAGCAAAGGGTGCCGTGATGTGACAAGCAGTCCCAGTGCTCTGGGCGATACCTTTACAAGGGCTGCAACATCACTGGGAGCAAGTGTATTTCTCTCTCCCTTGCATAGTTCGGAAAGGTCTAACAAATATTGATCACAATTGAAAGCAACCCATTTTAGGCCAGGGTAAGTTCCCTGCCCCACTCTCCTTCCTAGGTCAGGACCCTACAAGTGCAACACCATGACACTTCAGATTTAAATAGCTGAAATCATGGCACTTTATGATTTATTTATTTATTAAAAATAACCCTACGTCTGTGAAATTGACCAAAATAAACAGAGAGTTTGGTAGAACCCTGTCTCTGTTTTTTTCCTCTCTCTCTTGCTACTGACCACCCATCTCCTCTCAGGGCCTCCTCACTCCCTTTCTGAGTCTTCAGGAATTTATTCTTGTTTACCCTGGAAAGAAGCAGGTCAGCTGAACGCCTGCCAGGGGCCAGACGCAAATGCTCACAAACAACCTACTAAGAGACCTTGATTAGTTTAAATTAGCTGACATCCTCTCAGGGGATTGAACTGTCCACCAGCAAATGTTCCAAGATGCTGCAAGGAATAAAAGCCCTTGAAACTTAGGTGACAAAGTCGCCAGCTTGCTGGTTGCTCTTGAGAGCAGCATTGTCTATTGCACCTGGGTCCAGAACCCTTTTACTTGCTGCAGTCTTCACTGGGACCCCCACCAGAGTTCCCACTAATTTTTTTCCATCCATGTGCAGAATAAATTTTGTTGTGTACACCAAGGCATGTGTGCATGCACACCACCCCTAGAAACTCAAGCTGCTGGCCATAAGCAACTGCAGATGCGCTGCTAATCAGCTGAGAGGCAGCTGACCCTCTGCTGGGCGGCCGCCCAAGCAATCAGCTTACAGGGAGCACTACACAATTCCATATTCAGTGCAGGGTTTGGACTGTATGGAATAAGTAAGGCAGAGGGGATTAATTAGTGAGGGTTTAAAAAAAAAATAGCTGTTCCCTGAGCTTCCTGGGCAGGGAATGGGGCAGCAGTTGTGCTGAACAAAATAACGTGCTAATGTTATTAAAGACTGTCGTAATGCAGGTGTAATAGGGTTTGACAAGGTTGTAGGAGCAATTTAAATGTGCCATTTCCTTACTTTTAAGAGATTGACATTGCAATTTTGCACATATTCGTTTAATGCGTTTTTGTATTTAAATGCCTATTGTTACATAGAGGGTAAGCATTCTGTAGCACAGTTCATGCAGTATGTGGATGTCCTGCTTGCCTTGCCGTGATTAGGATTGGAAGGCGTGATGTCCAAGCATGTCGTCTAACCCATCCTCACCTAGGGGTTGGAAAGCTCTATTGTAGCTAAGGCAGTGTGAGTTTTAACACATGGGCTACGTCTACACGTGCACCCAACTTCGAAATAGCTTATTTCGATGTTGCGACATCGAAATAGGCTATTTCGATGAATAACGTCTACACGTCCTCCAGGGCTGGCAACGTCGATGTTCAACTTCGACGTTGCTCAGCCCAACATCGAAATAGGCACAGCGAGGGAACGTCTACACGCCAAAGTAGCACACATCGAAATAAGGGAGCCAGGCACAGCTGCAGACAGGGTCACGGGGCGGACTCAACAGCAAGTCGCTCCCTTAAAGGGCCCCTCCCAGACACACTTTCATTAAACAGTGCAAGATACACAGAGCCAACAACTAGTTGCAGACCCTGTATATGCAGCACGGACCCCCAGCTGCAGCAGCAGCAGCCAGAAGCCCTGGGCTAAGGGCTGCTGCCCACGGTGACCACAGAGCCCCGCAAGGGCTGGAGAGAGAGTATCTCTCAACCCCCCAGCTGATGGCCGCCATGGAGGACCCCGCTATTTCGATGTTGCGGGACGCGGATCGTCTACACGTCCCTACTTCGATGTTGAACGTCGAAGTAGGGCGCTATTCCCATCCGCTCATGGGGTTAGCGACTTCGACGTCTCGCCGCCTAACGTCGATTTCAACTTCGAAATAGCGCCCAACACGTGTAGACGTGACGGGCGCTATTTCGAAGTTACTGCCGCTACTTCGAAGTAGCGTGCACGTGTAGACGCAGCCATGCTGACCAGCTCCAGTTAAACCCTTGGCGCCTTCTTGGGCTGCAGCTTGACAAACACAGCACACTGGCCAAGGCACCGGGCCTCGTCCATGCTTGACAGTTCACATCAGCTTGTCATCCTAGTCATGGAACACCAGGGAACAGCCCTGGTCAATAAAGGCATCCTCACTTCTTGAGCTTCAGCATTGATTTAAGGCCTAAACTGCACTATGGCAATGACAGAATAAGAGACACTACTGGGAATATTTCTGCCTAGTGACTCAGGCAAGGCGTTTCTGTTACCGTCCTTGGACATCCATAACTGTTAAGGAGATACATGAAAGGCCTGAGTCATGAAAAAAATCACCCTTCTGTATCTGGAGCAGAGTCTTTAATACAAGATCTCTTAATGCCGCCCCTGCCAAGAAAACTCTCTGCTGGACTTGATAAATCCACTGCAGCAGAGAAAGAGAAAATAGCTGTTCTATCCAGGGCCCAGGATTCCTTGCCCTGAATTCCAAAGCGCAAATGCATTTGTTGCAAGGGCGGGGGGGGGGGGGCGCTAATAAAGACTATCATTATTTTATACCAATGCAGAGACGTAGATGTTATTAAGTTTTTCAGCTGGGGCTCTTCTTTCCTGTCTTCTGAGGCTGCTTTGCTTTTTGTCCCTAACTGTTGGGTTAATTCCTGGTTAAGACAGCTTTTTTACATTTAAGAACTGTGGAATCTCAGCACGTGAAAGAATTCACTATCAGTCTATGCGGGTGGCAAACAGCTATCCTGTTGTCATAGATGTTCATTTTTTCTCTGAATCTTAGTTTAAAAAACAGCGACAGGAGGATGGGGCGATTACTGGAAAGAGCGGAGCAGCAGCAATGGATGCAGGAGGGAAAACAAGGAAGCAGAAGCTGTTTCGGATGATATCTGCTTAGCGTATTGCTTTCCTCCTACTGGAATAACAATTCCAGAGGAGTTAGAAGCAGTAAATATTATAACATTAACATTAAAAATATCATATAACTTACAGAAACAATGTGTTTCTTGACATGCATTAAAATATGTTAGTGCTCCAATTTTTATAGGAATGTATTTGCAAAGACAGACCTAAATAGCGTACTCTTTTCCCTGCATAATCTATTTTTTGCATTGCAGAACAAAATTAATCCATATTTACGAACAATGAACGTGGGAAACATGAAGTGCATAAATATGCCCTAGAGACAAAAGAGCTAGGAAGGGATTCTCCTCAGAAAAGCTTCCAGCCTGCCCAGACAATCACCATTGAATGGAAAGCACAAAAAGGGCTCTTTAGGGGCTATTTAACATTTTCTTCATCAATTACTGGTGGTTTAGGACCTTGAATTGGAGACTCAGTGAGTGATTTATGCTGCAAATGAGAGCTGTCAGTCCCAGCCCTTGGAATAAAAGCACTGATTCTGAGTGCAGATCAGTACATCAGTAGTTGAGAAGATCCTCTTCTGTCGAGTCAGGGTGAAAGGCTGTCAGGTACCTGCAGAACCCAGAAAACGGACTGACATGTTCTGATGAGTGGCTTATTCAGAGCTCCATCCTGCAAGATGCTGAGGACCCTCAGTTCCCACTGGACCTAATCCTGAGGGATACTGAACATCTGCAGTCCCCCCTGGCATCAGCAGGAGGTGCAGGTACTCCATCTTGCTCAGAACTTGGTCCAGTGACTGACATGGCGTGAAGCATTCGGCAGGACAGGGCTTGCAGACGCTCCAGTGACCAGTAATATGGCAATGGATGAGTTCATGTTTTATTAGCCAGCATTTGAAAGGAGACTCGCCCCCTTCTCAGGTCACTGGTTTATCACCAGCACTGACCCCACACCAGCTGAAAAGTCCCTACCCACAGGTGGGGAACTTGGGCCTGGTTTCTGCTGCGTTCCCTTGCTCCTTCCCAAGCTGTGCTGGGGATTCCTCAGCTGGGCAGGAGGAGGGGCTGGGCAGACCACCTCTGACCCACGGGTGTCCCTGGCAAGTCTCTTTCCCAGGCCAGCCGTCTGTTTCCGAGCTCAGCTCCATACTCTGGCCAAGCCTCCATCCCGCAGACAAGGCCCAGCCTCCCTCTGCTTCGCTGACTGCCGGACCAACATCCGGCTGCGGTTCATTACCTCGGCAGAAGAGACTCCAGTCTGCCCTTCACCCAGGCGGTAGCCTGGGCCTGGGCACAGCTGAGCGTGTCAGCAGCAGGGGAGCGGCTAGAACTGGACACCTGCACATGTGCGCAGGGCAGCGAGTGCGAAGGGCAGCTCTACCCAGCACGGCCACCGACAGCCACTCAGCCTGGCGTGTGATAGCCTGGCTCCAGCACCTGGGATATCCTCTCCTTGCACAGACAGCCCCCACACACTGCCAGCCTCCCACTCCCGACACAGCCAGCTCCAGCACCTGAGATATCCTCTCCTTGCACAGACACGACCACACACGACCAGCCTCCCGCCCCGACACAGCTCCCCTCCCCACTGCCGGCTCCCACCCTCACTGTTCTGACACAGCCCCCCCACCTCCACTGCCGGCTCCCACCCCCCCAGCTCCGACACAGCCACCCCGCCTCCACTGCCAGCTCCCACCCTCCCGCCCCGACACAGCCCCCCTCCACTGCCGACTCCCACTCCCCTGCCCCAACACAGCCCCCCCGCCACCAGCTCCCACTCCCCCGCCCCAACACAGCCCCCCCCGCCGGCTCCCATTCCCCCCACCCCGACACAGCCCCCCCCACTGCCAGCTCCCACTCCCCTGCCCCAACACAGCCCCCCCGCCGCCAGCTCCCACTCCCCCGCCCCAACACAGCCCCCCCGCCACCAGCTCCCACTCCCCCGCCCCAACACAGCCCCCCCTGCCGGCTCCCATTCCCCCCACCCCGACACAGCCCCCCCCACTGCCAGCTCCCACTCCCCTGCCCCAACACAGCACCCCCCCGCCAGCTCCCACTCCCCCCACCCCGACACAGCCCCCCCCCACTGCCAGCTCCCACTCCCCTGCCCCAACACAGCCCCCCCCCCGCCAGCTCCCACTCCCCCCACCCCGAGACACACTGCTCCCATGTCTGCTGAGTGAGAGCAGGATGGGGGGTCTCCTGGGGACTATGTTACTGGCTTTGTGACCTGGCCTCTTGTTAAATTTCTTAGGCTGCTGCAGTTGCCCTTGGCTCTGGAGGAGCTCAGAGGACAGCGTCTCATGTGGCCGTCTAGCAAACCCCACTCTCGCCATTTAGTCTCCCTCTGTGGCTTAGTTATTGTCAGTTAATGTCTGCTCCAGCTGTGCCCAGAGCTCCTATTGTTAGCTGACAGCCAAGAGTGCCGTTCGTCTTTTCTTCCCTTCGTGGTGCGTGCCAGGACTGAGACATGAGCTCAGGGCTCATCTGCAGAGCTGCCTGACCCCACACTCGGCCTCGTCCCTCTGCCGAACCAGCCCTTCACCAAGAACATCACTGCAGTGGAGCTGGGCAGGGCAGGCACCCAAGCCCTAAACTGCCAAGCGCCCAGCCAACGTGCCCATGGGACTGTGAGGAAAACTTGGCAGTCCAGAGAACAAAGAAAGTCAGCCCAGGGGACTGGAGGGTTCCCAGAGCACCGTTCCGGTGGGGCTGTCTCTAAATTGCACACCAATGGTGCTTGAACCAGCCAGAGGGAATTCTGCACCAGAAAGTTAAAAGTCCTGCCCACCATGTTTTAGAAGTCTGCACCTGTTATCTGTCATAACAACACAACGGAGTCACACCACTCTCATTTATCTACCAAGTGCTTTCAAAAAAAGGATCAAAGCAATTGAAAATGGTGTGATGCTATTGGTACCGCTTTTCTGTGTTGTGTTGGCAATTAAAATATGCAGAACTTTTAAAATTTTTCGTTCAAAATTCCCTCACGAGAACCAGGGTTCTGTATGGCACAAACTGGGTGCAGGCCACTGGGTGGGGAACCTGGGGGCCGGGGTCCTTGCTATGCCAGGGCTTGGGGCAGCACATGCGTTGCAATGGAAATGCTGCTCATTCAGCATCTCCCACCCACCACCACAACTAAGTATTTTAGGTCAAAACTAGAAGCCACACAGAGGTGAACATGGCTGCAAAAGGCCCCCAGGGCTTGAGTTGTATTAGGGTTCAGATAAGAAAAAACTGACCAGTAAGAAGCTGTGGTGTGGGTGGGGCATGGGGGCCATAGGCTGTAATGCAAAGGGGAATCCAGTGAGGCTGGGATTTCATCCTGGGTAAGTCCCTAGGGTAGGTCACTGCAGTGTAGTGTTCTACCCTGCATGAGAAGGCAGTCTGGGCATTCCATTCTCCACTCAGCACCCTCTAGCCGTCTGCTGCTGCGGAGTAAATGGAGCCAGGTGTCATGACAGGTAACTGCTAGATCATTGTTCTGATGTCTCAGTGAGCCAGTGCAGGAGCTGTCTCTTAGCTCTCAGTTTTGCAAACCACCCCATGTGGCTGCAGACCTCCACCAGCCTGCGACCCCCTGGGGCTCACAGGAGGTGTGGAGAAGGGGTCCCTACATAGAACAGCTTCAGCACTGGGGCCTGCCTGTGGACCTGCTGATGTAATCCAGCGAGGCAGTCCATAAAGACAGTTTGCAAAGAGATGTGTTTTAACATGCATGAGGCTGTCTGCGGAGTGACTTACAACTCACCAAAAAGAACCCAATCAGCAGAGTAATTGGTGTGAGACTGAAGACTTGGCTCAGCTGTTTTCATCCCTGAGGCTTAGCACCTGCAGCTGCTCTTGAAATCAATAGCAGTTGCCGGTGCTGAGGAGGGGGCCTGAGCTAAAGCCCCTTGAAGTCAGGTTCCAGGCGTGCCTTACCTCCCAAGCTCAGACCAGAGCAGGTTTTCTTCAGTGAAAGTGAAGATACTCTTCTGACGGTCTTGTCAGAAACCATGTCAGACTGAATTGCACAAGTACTGGCCCAGACCGCCAAGCCTTAGCTTTTCAAAAGCTCTGTTGATTTAGGTTATCCCAGAGAAGTCACGCACAGAAGTGCTGAGATGGGTGGGGTGGGGAGTTTCTCCTCAGAGAGAGCTCTCTAGTAGGAAGAGATAGAACGAGACCTGATTTCTGGAAGCTGAAGCTAGACAAATGAGGATCAGAAATAAGGTTCCCTGTCTGAACGGTGGGAGTGAATGACCATTGGAGTAACTTCGCTAGGCGGCATGGCTTCTCTGTGGCATAAGGCTGGGCGTCTTTGTAGAAGAAGTGCTCTCGTTCAGACAAGAGTGATGGGCTTAATGCAGAAATTACTGGGGAAGGTCTCTAGCCTGTTTTATACAAGAGGTCAGACCAGATTATCACAGTGTTCTGTGAGTTTGGTCCTTCTGGCCTTGGAATCAGGGAACCTGTGAAACTCTCACCAGGCTTTTTGTGAGACTCCAAAATGTTCAGTCTGGTTTAGTTTATATTTCTGATTATCACATCTGCTGCTTCCTGTTGTCTGTCAGGATTTGATGGGCTGCCCTGAAGTAGGGAAAGCTGTTCTCACAGAACTTCTGAGCCCACAGAAGTCAGTCCTCACTGGAGTTTTCCCAAGATATTATCTCATTTGAGGAGATTTCCAAGCCACTGGCTCACTCAAAAATATCTGGAGCCATTCGGAACATTTGGATCCTTATATGATATAAACTCCCAGATTTTGAGGCATGCTTGTCACTTGCTGATGGTTGGGCTAATATCCTTGGTCACATTTTCCGTGACGGTATCTGGTAACAAAACAAAAAAGCAGTCAAGTAGCACTTTAAAGACTAACAAAATAATTTATTAGGTGATGACCTTTCGTGGGACAGACCCACTTCTTCAGATTTGAAATAAAATAGAAGAAGCGGGTCTGCCCCACGAAAGCTCATCACCCAATAAATTATTTTTGTTAGTCTTTAAAGTTCTACATAACTGCTTTTTTGTTTTGTTAGTATATAGACTAACATGACTATTTCGCTTACTGTGTATCTGGTGAATGCCTGTCTTCTAGCTGGAATCTCAGTAGCATCAGGGATCTAGTATGCCATTACCAAGTTAAATCACCTGTGACCACACAATCTGTCTGCCTAAGCAACGGCATGTTAAACCAGCGGGATGAAACTCCCCTGTAAGATGATCTATCTGACGGTGATGACTCAGCTAAAGCATATCTGGAAACTTATGCAAACATATGGTAGGTGTTAGTGGCTACTTGCCTAGTGTTGTGCTGCTGTTTATTACAGTGGGAAAGAGGAAAAGGCGCAGTGCAGTCCACAGAGGTGTTGCTAGTACTATTATTGGTGGTAGCAATACTGTTGTTAATCCTTTTTTGGTTCTTAGCAGCAAAGTGTGTTAAGTATTGAATGCAAGGAAACCTGTCGTCATGCTCATGTCCTGTGGGAGGGAACTGTAGGCCCAGATACTATGAAAGCTGTGCCTCTGGCACAAAAGTCTCGCTGATGGCTGTTTTTGTTGTTCCCATGGAACATAGCTATTGTGTCAAGCGGAATGTCTGCTTCTCAGGTAGCCCAGATGAGGACACAGAGCAGGAACTCTGTTCATTGGGGATGGGTCTCTGGTGGCGTCAGAGGGAATTAGTGGATCTCGCATGGTCGCAACCTGGATAGTGAATCCATGCCTTGGTTTATTCCTGCTTTGCAGTACTTCTTCCCTTGCAGGCGTGCCATTCGGCTGCCTCAGTGGAATGGAAACAGTTTTCCATTATCATGTTCCTCTCACATCTGGAATTTTAAGCGAATAACATGAAAGACTCTTCTGCTTTCTTAAGCATTTTCTTCTCCTTCCTTTAATCATGCCGATATTTCCTGTGAATAATGTGAACTGCAATCATCATCTGCAGATCGGTGAATTCACTGAGCTGTTTCTGAAAAGGATTTTTTTCTGTGAATTTCAGATGACCAAGACCAAAATTATAACCACCTGATACTAAACAGTGCAACCCAGACACCTACCAATGGTAAGAGACAATGAAACATATTGTAACTGTCCCCTGACAACCAGTAACACCCACTGGCATTAAAATCATGTTTAATGTGAATAGAATAGTTCATATGTCTATGACATATGAACAGTTTATTCTATTAGCATTAAATGTCGGACCATATTTCTAAAAAAGGACATGTTTAAATATGGCCCAATCTCATAGCTTCAGTTGAATACCAGCTTCACATTCTCCCCATCTGGAGGCTTTGGGTTCATTTCCATGTCCACCGTGTGCTGCTGCAGATCCTGTTCCTTGGGGCAGCACCTGAGAGGTGCCCCTCCTACACCTTCACTGACAAGCCTACGGCCCCTTTGCAGTTGCTAAGGGGAGGAATTCACATTAAACACAGGGACACTAGGGCCTGGACCCGCAGGCTGTTGGTTTCAGGAGCGGGGCTGAGATGGAGTTCAGGGCTCTCCCCAAACTGACCACAGCCTCTGGGCCCAGGGCTGTGCAGGGCCCAGGTCTTGTGTCATTTGGCAGTAGCCCCTCTCACAGGGCTGCTGGAACACTTTGTACACAGGTTGAAGGTGGGGCTCGCTGACAGCCATGGAACCAGTCGGTAAACCCTGTATCTGCTGGAAACCTCTTCAATCCAGAGGTGTGGCAGCATCCACCCCTGCCTGCTAGGATCTCTCCTCAGCCCCACAGGCTGGGAGCATATGCCAGGCAATAGTCGCTCACCTTGTACTTCTGCTGACTCATCTCCACAACCTAGTGCTGACCCATCTGTTGGTGGCTGGGGTAGCTCGTCACCTCATGGCTGTGTAAAGTACATTGTCACCTCTCACATAGGTCCAGTGTTGTCTTTCCAGTGTAGCTCTGAAGCATTCCTTACTCTGGTCTTCCCCTCAATGCGTAGAGCCCCTTGTGGGCTCCCTGCGATGGACTTTCCATGAGAATGCCCCCAGAGAATCTGTGATTTCCCTTCTCTCTCCTGTGTGTGGCTTTCAGTACCTGGAGTGGCTCCTTCCTGTCCACCTGCTTAGCCCTCTTGGCCAAGCAAACTAGTGGGTTCATCTCCACTTCCTTCAGAGCAGTGTCTCAGTGGGCAATGCGCTTATCTCAGGTGCATGCAGCATTGCCATCCTCTACTTGGGCAGCCTGTGATGCCCCTGTCCATAATGCACATCATCCAAGCGCTGCCTGGTCCAGATAGACACAGCGCTGCCCGTCCCTGCAGGGCCTCATCTCCGCCACTGCTGAAATCCCCTTTTGTTTGTTCATCTGCTCACATCTGCTCTACCCCAGCTTCTTCTCCTACTGGCCTCCTGAGCCCCCGCTCCCCAGAGCCCAGCGTGTGCAGAATGCCGCTGCTCCATTCTCTCAATACAAAACATTGCAATCACGTCACATTCCATGGGGCCCACTTCACTTGGCCATCCAGTTCAGAATTATCCTCCCTGTTTTCACAGGCCGCTTTGCACTTGTTCCACCTGCTTCCCCTGCTCACTTTGCTCTCTCCTTCTGCATAATCTCCCTGCTGGGATTGTGAGAAACATCTGCTGTCTGAACCATTATGGTCATCACACCGGCTTTCCACCTCTATGCAAATCCCAGCTGGGTATATATCCATTCTTCCTTTCCTGTATTGATGGCTTTCTCTCTGTGGGTATGTATTATCTAGCTCTGTAGCTATACAACCTTGGGTAAAATGTTCCTAGATACATTTATTATGAAAACTGCCTTATGTTTGAGCTGAACCCTGTAAAACTTAAGAGCACGGGAGAAAAATTTGACTTGAAAAATTTACAGGCAACCTTTGTTTGACCCACTCCTATTTCAGAGAGACAATGGCTGCTCCATCGTTCAGATTACAGGTAATTTTCCATTATACATCTGAATTTTGCACTGCCTCCAAAACCCACAAAAGAAGTGATGTCAATTTCAAAATTGGTAGCTTCTGTCCAGTAGCAAGATGGGCTGTATTTGTTAAATCTGTGGTGAATTGGACTAGGCCTGTATGCAGGTGCGGGGGCGGGGGGGTGAAGGGTGCAAATATACTCATGTCTGGTTTCAACCCCTTCCTCCCCGCTGCACCGTGCAGGGGGAGTCTGCAGAGCATGATGGGGGAAACCAAACGCACCCTGGGAGCTGTAGTTCCTTTGCCAGCTCCCTTGCCTGCATTTCCCAGCAGGCCTTTGGCCTCTAGCAACACAAAACTAGCTATGAACATGTCTTAGGCACTGCTGTGAATTTACTGTCATGAAGAAAAAGTTGCAGTTACCCAAAATGTATTTAATTACTGCTAGCCTATATATAGTCTGAACTGAAAAACTCTGAAGATGAAGACTGGAATATTTTGGAAAACTGTTTTTCACTTACAATACCACAGGAAGGTCAAATAATGTAATTTCTATAAAACCTTTATTACTGTATAAATATTTATTCTGTTACAACAAAATCATTTTACCAATCCCTGTGTCTGCTCAAATTTTTCATTAACCTCTCCTACGCACACTCATTGCATGAATATATTGAACCACTTTATATTTAAAAAAATTGAGCTCCACATTTACAAAAAAAGCACACCCCAGAAATTTCTGCATACAGGCCAGGTTAGGCAAAGAGTTCCTGAACTAGTGACCCTGTAAAACCATAGTTGTTGACTGGAATCAAAAACACCACACGTTTGTCTTGTTTTGCTTTGTAGTAAAAAAGAGAAGACAAGGCTAAGGGAATAAGAGGGCACTCAGCATTTCTCCCTCCTTTCCAGCCTCTCAACATAGGGTAAATAGAGAGAAAAACCGTCAGTTAAAAACTGCTTTTAGAGTAGCACTGCTGCCTTCTGCACAGATTTCATGGCAAAGTCATGATTGACCCCTAAATATTTTTCACACCGTGTTTTCAGAATACTAGGTTAAAAACTAGAAAAGAAATTTGTGCAACATGTTGCTGCTCATTATAATCCCAGCATGTCCCTGTTAATCCCCAGGGACTGAGTGTGAGCGTGGGAAAATAGCTGAGTGGTAGCCATTGTCTCGTTGGAGGAGTGTGACCTTATCCCCCAGGTGTCTGTCTTACTAAGTTGTGTGTGGGAGAGAGGGGGTGTTGCTTTAAACACAAATATTCTTGAAAGGCAGCGCACATTTAAACCTGCACCTGCTGCCTTGCCTCCAGTTTAGTGTTTTTTGTCTTCTTGGGAATTGTAAATTTGTGCCATCACCTTTAGCTACTTTGACAGCCAGGTTCTCTGTTGCATTTAATAATTTTAGGAACCAACATGTGCCAAGGTAGTTAAACTCTTCTCTTGATCTGACAGATGCTCTCCTTTTCTGTGTGTGGTTGGGAGAGAGAAAGCGGATCAAAGCAGACATATTCATCACCTCAGATTTCAGATTTTCAAATACTTTTCTTCCCTTACCTCTCTTGTCTACTGGCTATCTTTGCAATACTCCTCTAGAGAGCAGTTTGACCTACTTAATTTAATTTATCCCTTTATTCTGTTCACAAACTGTCCATGATCATGAGAAAGTGTTTGGTATGGCTAATCCAGCCCCTAATAAATTGGACTGTTTTATTGTGGGCTTCAGTAAGAGTCCACTATTTAGAACCCACTCTTCAAAGCTCAACAAGGACAAGGGCAGATTCCTGCTCTTCGGACAGGAGAATCCCAAGCATTGTTACAGGATGGGGACCAACTGCCTATGCAGCAGTGCAGCAAAAAAGGACCTAGGGATTAAAGTGAATGAGAAGCTAGATATGAGTCAACAGAGTGCCCTTGTAGCCAAGAAGCCTAATGACAAATTAGGGTGCACTAGGAGGAGCATTTCCAGCAGATCTAGAGAACTGATTATTCCCCTGTACTGAGCACTGGTCAGGCCACATCTGGAGTATTGCGTCCAGTTCTGGGCCCCAGAGTACAGAAAGGAGGTGGATGCATTGGAGAGGGTCCAGCAGAGGGCAACAAAAGGATTAAGGAGCACGTGACATACAAGATGTTGAGAGAGTTGAGCTTGTTTAGTCTGCAGGAGAGAAGACTGAGGGGGGATTTGATAGCAGCCTTCAAATACCTGAACGGAAGGATGACTATTATAGAGGGGATCACAGACTGTGTGTGCTGCTAGGCTGCCGTTGTGTTGTTTGCATTAACGGCTGCCGGACCAGAGTTCAAAGAAAAGTCTCCCTGTTGCATTCTGCCTGGCAGAGTGGGAACGTTCACAGGAGGGGAGTTGCACATCATGACTCTGTTTAGAAACCTGGCTCCAAAGGAGTGGGGATTTCCAACCCCTAAAGCCCATTAATCTCAACCCTCAGTTCTGACAGCTCTTCATATCCAATGCTGGTTTAGGCGCTAGAGCAAGACACTTCGCTCCAGGAGGACGAACACAGGAGAAAGGCAGAACACCCTGTGCTAGGAAATGGTGAGAACCCCATAGGTCTGTGGATGGCTTTGGATGAGGATGTGCATGGTGCTTAGATACCAGCACCACAGCCGCACTGGGAGTGCCATAGACTAGAGCTGTGATACAATTTTCAAAAGTGCCTTTGTGCTTTAGGAGCTGAAGGGGCTGACCCACTCAATGGCCGTTTCTACACAGGCCACTTTCTCCGAAAGTGGCACGGTAATACATGGCCCGAAATATGCTAATAAGGCGTGGGTGCAAATTCCCCGTGCCTCATTAGCATACGGTCACGTGATTTGGAGTCTGGAAGACCGTTGTTCCGGACTCCAAAATGCCATTTAGAAGGGCGGCCCCGGGGGAGCTTCCGGAAGGAAGTCCTTCTTCCAGACACCCCTTCTTCCCGAAAAGTGCATCAGAGCTGCAACTGCCGCACTCATATCTTGCTGCCTCAACAAACAGTAGCTGTTAATCTACAACAGCTCCCGCAGCAAAGCCAGTACGTCCCAATGAAAGTCAACTCACTTGCCACTCCTGGCGCATGTGCCGGGTTACCAGCCCCTGAGGTAGGCCAAGATGACTAAAAGAAGAACTTTAGGGCTACATTCTCAGAAGGATCTGAGCCTTGTCTGTACAACTTTCACATGCAACTGAGGAATCAGCTGTAGACTTTACATGCACGGGTCTACGTTTTGCACAGGCATCGCAAATTCATCTGTTGATGTAACTGTGAATCTTTAGAGAGTAACATTTTATACAAGAGAAAGCAGTATTATTGAAAATGACAGTGATTCTTTTACATAAATACTAAAAACAGAGGGTGACACATATAACAGGTAAGGGTGTACATCAGGCATGAGGCAGCAGAGGGTCCTTTACAGTAGATACAGACGTTGGCTGGTTGATTCTATTTCTGTGCAACTGACAATGTCAGCACTGCTAACGTTTAATTTAATTATATTTATTGCCTAATTATTTTTGGGCACCTGGCTCAGCATAGTTATTATGACTCTAAATACATAAGTAAATAAAATAATTGCTGTTAGTAAGAAAGTTATATTAATCTTTTTTTTTCTTTTTTATTTTATCCACTCACTGCATTTGTCTTATTGGCCTACTACTAGTTTAGTTGTTAATCTAATATGGGTAGTAACTTACTCCATTTCTCAGGTTTATTGATCAACCACTTTTCTGTACCCAGCATTGGCTTTGCGGGGATGGTTGAAAATTCACTTAATGGCTGCAGCCACAAGAATTTTTAGCAGGTATCTCTTTGTTTAATTTCAGTAAATTGGGGTATTATTCTAACTGTGCCATAATTGGACTTTGGGGGATACAGCCGTGAAATAGTTCTTGCAGCAATATTCTAACATCAGGCCAGAAATATTCAATCGGGGACAATCCCAGAAGATATGAAAATGATTCCTGATACCATGGCATCTCTCTGGCAATTTGCAGTAGGTTTTGTGTCTATTTGTTTAAGATGCTGTTTACAAAATCCTAAGAATTAAGGACAGTTTAAATCAGCTTCACCCCCCTCAATAGAGGAGTGTAAAAGGAACTCAAAAGCTAATCAGCTCTCCATATAAAAGACTCCTCAAATTAACAGATAGGTGCGCTTTTTTAATACAGCTGCAAGACAACTTGAATCTGGAAGCAGGAAAGAGAAATGAACCAGCCAGTCTCGCAGTGGCTTGTAGAATACAGAGCTAGAGGAAAGCCATGTTTAGTGATGCAGTGGGGGGTCGGGGTGGGGGGATCTGTCTCCACCTGCCTGTAACCGGGGAGTTTCTATGCTGTGCAGCTTTGGCACAGATTGCCATCAGTCTGCTCACTGCACAATGACCTCACCCTGGCTTCACCATCCTGAGCTCCTTTCAGGGTGATGCTTATAGGCCTTTAGTCCTGTGTGCACCCAAAAGAGTACCCCCTGCAGTGCCCAGGCCCTCGCACTGGTGCCTCACAAAAGGTGTTGAGTTGTGAGCCGGAGCCAATCCCCCGCCTGGGAGTTTAGCTGCCAACCCACACATCAGCTTAACACACAGCACTTATATTCACGCAGCTTTGTAAGACTCCAAGGAGAAGCACAGTACCGCAGAGCAGAATAGGCTGAAGTGATCATACAGGTAGACAGGTGGTGCAGGTGTGGGGACAAGAAAAACAAAGCCCACTGTCACATGACTATAACCTAACACCGCACCTTACGCTCACCGTGTAGGCAGGGTTCTTACCTATGGCCAGCTCTCAGGGACTGCAGCCCCCTTTTCCGATTACAAGAACTCTCCTCTGTTCTCCCGAGATTGGTACCAAAATTGCTGTCAGCCTTTGCTTAGCTTTCACAGATTATTGTCTTTGTCTCAAGAGTCCTGGTAGTACAGGCTCCATCACTCATTGGGAGCTTTGCGTGGTCTTTGCCTCCTGACAACTTGGATAGCTTGATGATGTCTTTACATCTTGCGTAGATTCCGTCGTCACTATTCTTGGAGGTGATACCTGACTTTGTTTACACTGGAGACAGGAAAACAGGCCAAGCACTACTCCATAGTCCGGGCTGGGCTTGCCAGAGTTCCATCACGCCTCATTCTTTCTGCACCACTCATACATAGAACACAATTATGAGAAGGGACTTCAAGAGGTCAGGAAGAGTAGTTCCCTGCAGTCAGGGCCAGATCAAGCCCCATCTAGGCCATCCCTGGACCCTGACAGATGTTTATCTAACCTGCTCTTAAATGTCTTCAATGATGGAGATTCCACAGCCTCCCTAGGCAATTTATTCCAGTGCTTAACGGCCTGACAGTTAGGAATGTTTGCCTAATACCTACTCAAAACTTCCTTTGCTGCAGTTTAAGCCCATTGCTCCTTGTCCTATCATCAGCAGTTAAGGAGAATATTTCTCCCTCCTTATAACAAACCTTTAGGTACTTGAAAGCTGTTATAATGTCCCCTCTCAGTCTTCTCATTTCCGAACTAAACAAACCCAAATCTTTCAATCTTCCCTCATAGCTCAGTTTTCTAGACCTATAATTATTTGTGCTGCTCTTCTCCGGACCTGCTCCAGTTTGTCCACATCGTTCTTGAAATGTGGCACCCAGAACTGGACAGAGTACTTCAGCTGAGGCCTAATCAGCACAGAGTAGAGTGGAAGAATTATTTCTTGTGTCTTGCTTACAACACTCCTGTGAATACAGCTCAGAATGTTTGCTGGGTTTTTTTTTTTTTTTTGCAGCTGTGTCACACTGCTGACTCATATTTAGCTTATGGTCCACTCTGATTCCTAGATCCACTTCTGCAGTGCTGCTTCCTAGACAATCCCTTCCTGTTTTGTGTGAGAGAAACTGCTAGTTCCTCCCAAAGTGCAGTACTTTGCGCTTGTCCTTATTGAACTTCATCCGATTTGCCTCAGACCATTTTTCCAGTTTGTCCAGAGTATTTTGAATTCTGACCCTGTCCTCCGAAGCACTTACAAGCCCACCCAGGCTGGTGTCATCCACAAACTTTATAAGCATACTAGCAGATTTACCCAGTGTTGTTCGGGTCCTTAACTCATTTTTTTTTTTAGTTAAAGGAAAACGTACAAACTATTTTAGAAAAGCCCAGTCATTTAAACACTGTATTACTTTTACAAAGGTGATTTTTATTTTGGATTTCTCATTGGGATTGTTAAAATGTGTTTGTTTAATTTTTTTAGTAATTTTTAAATGGAAATTCCATCAAACATTTGCATCTGAGCCTACACATGACACCTTTAGCTCCTGAGTACCACGAGGGCCCAGGGTGGCAGCAAGTGGATCAGGCCTGAGCTGTTGTCTTGTGCTCTCTGCCTGTCAGCTCGGAGGGGCTCCCAGCACCACAACTTTGGCAGTTTTGCAAAGCGCCATAGTTACAAAGAGTGCGACTCACCACTCCACTGCAGCAATGCTGCTACTGCAGGGGAAGCCCTGGGGAACCAGGCCCAACAAGCTATACAGCCAGGTTGTGAGCCCTTCTCCACTCCCCGAGCCCTGCTAAGCTGGTTCAGAGCATACACACCTCCCATTGCTGAAGATACCCCTAGCCTGGGGGAGGCCCCGGAGGACACACAGCTGACAGAGCTAGCTGCAGTACCTCCCACCCACAACCCCTGGTGCTGCAGCATGCCCAGGGTGGGACAGAAAGTGTCTGGCAGGGCAAGTGACCAGAATGCAATCTGCTCCAGAAGCTGGCAGCTGGTCCCTGACGGCCCACGACCAGCTAATGCAGTGCAGAGCAGCGCTCAAGTTGCTGCATTCTTTGCCAGTGGCTGTGCACAAACCACCAGTGGGCTGTCCCCAGTTCCCTGGCAGCATGCCTGCTCTTGTGCACCCAGCATCAGCTGGAAGCAGCAAACAATGAAGCATGGACTTTAAGATGGATACCGATCTTTCAATAGTTATTTCTCTGATGAGCATCTATGCCATGCAGCAGAGGAAGCCACCATGTGACTCTAGCCAAATACAGAATTATTTGCTCTTCCTTCTCATGCTTTACCTTGAAAGCACTAAGGGTAAGTTTTGTAACAGGGTATCCCCTGATTATCCTGTCTCTTGACTGCCATCGCTAATGGAAACTGCTCAGCTCAGCCTACGGCTGTCAAGTGACCATATGGTGCAGTAGCTCCAATACTGACCTCTAATCGCATCCTGTTCCTGAACTCTGCTTTTAAGAGGTGAACATTCCCCTCTGAACCATCTGCAAAGGGGGTAATTTTTGTGAATTCTAAGTCTTAGTGAGAATGTAGCACTGATGAAGAATGGCGCTTAATGCTGATGAAGAATGCCAGATTAAAAGCTCCAGAGACAATCACAGCAGCATAAAAATCAGATATAAATCTGTGAAGTCAGCTCCATTTCTTCCTACCAGCACTTCAGGAGTCTCCTTTAAAATAGAGCTGTCTATGCTTTGTCCACTCTGCAAGCCTCTTTTTATATGCAGAATAGCAGAGCACAAGCTTCCCAGCCTGACCACTTCAACCTCACTGTGGAGGGATTATGGCATGGTGAAAAGGAAATACAGGTTCCATAGCTCATGGAATTCTTGCTGGCCACTGAGCTGGGCAACAACTGAGGAAAATTAATGAGGGTAGGGAGATTGCCTTTTGGGAACAGAATCCCTCCCATCCATTTCACATAGGCCATCTAACAAGTAGCAACCGTTACTAATTTTGGAGCTGGCAGTGGAACACCCTACATCGCATCATCATCATCCAGTAATAACCATCCCTGTAGGTAAAGCAGTATCTTTTCCTACACCAGCTTCCGTTGGTAGACGGGACGAGCTTTCACACGTCAAGAAGAACTCTCAAAAGCTTGTACCTTCCAGAAGTAGAAGTTGGTCCAGTAAAACGTATTAACTCCTGCACCTCATCTCTCTCACATCCTGGGACCCACAAAGCTACTAATGTGATGGATTCAATAGCAGAAGTCCCCTTACCCTCTGGTGGGCTGATCATGACACTGATGCCTACATTCCCTCTCTCTGGGGCTCCCCACCAGCCTGTCCTGCTCAGCCAGATCCTCTGGTGTACCCCAGATGAGGCACCGAGTTGAGGTACCCCCTGCAGAGCAACACAGACACTGAAACAATTCCGCTCTGGGAGGACTCAGTGAGAAGGGCTCATCACCCAGGAAACTAACCCCCACAAAAGGACCAAACCCCAAACAAATATGTCTTATCCTGTGTGAGAGTTCTAGGTAGTGAAAGCTCATAAGTCCACCTACATTATCAATGAAAGAGAGAAACACACAGAGGTTGCTACTTCCCTCCCTCTAACTGTTATTTACAATGGGCTTGATAGTAAACAAATTGTTTTATTAATCACAAAAAGTCAGATGTAAGTGGTTGCAAGTTAAAATAGTTCAAATAAGTTACTAAATTAAATTAACACAAAAAAACTTAGCCGGTTCTAATCCACTAGGAAATTTGTCACATGCAAATTCTTACCTCAAACAGCTGTTCTTCTCTCTGGTAAAAACCTTCAAATCCGAGATGATCCTTACTCTGACTTGGGTCTACTGCTTCTTCAAAGTCTTTGTATTGTCTTAGGGTGAGCCAGGCAGTTTCAAAAGCCAGGTGAAGACAAAAGACTGATGGCTTCCCATTGCTTAAATAGACTATTCCCCAAAGTGGAACTGTTTGATCCACACTCCCCATGCCTATAGAAAAATAGCAGATTCAAGACGAATTCCAGGTCACATGTCTGTCTAGGACCAGCCATAGTTTGGGCTTAAAAGACAAACAGGACCAGCCACAGGTTGTTGATTTGAGTACTGAGCCATTAGGTACCTGAAGTGTTACCAATGGTCCACATAAGCACATTTAGAACTATAAATACAATCACACTTTGTATTTCTAACTTCACACAGAAGAATGATACCGGACAAAAAGGGGATAGATGCACTGGGCAGATTGTAACATCACATTGCTATAGTATATGAAGTATTTTGCATAAAGCATCTTTGAGTTATGCACGTTCATATCCATTAGCCAATGTTCATAAAGTGGGGGTGGGAGGATGGGGCCAGGAGTATGGCAACAACACTGCAGAATAACAGTCCTGAGCACATTTCAACCATGCCCCTCAAAGCACTTCACAAAGCAGCTCAGCACATCACCACCTCTTACATAAGGCAATAATGTGAGGCACCCAGCATGGAGTCTTCAAGGGCAAAACAATTAATGTCATTGTTCCTGGGGTATCAAAGGGCCTTGTTTTGCTGCATCTCAGCACCGTGCAAGCTGTAAGCACAAGAACCCATCCTGGCTCCAGTGCACGATACAACCTGCATTCGTAGGCTGATGTGTCACAGGTAGATGGTTGTTGAAAAGCAGTAAAAACAGCCAGAGAAAGTAGGAGTCTGGACCCTCCCCATGTTACACTGACTGGAGGAGTTGCTGTCAATGGTAATAGTTCCACATGGCATCTAGTCTAGGCTTTTCCATCTCTGCATTTGTGGTATTATCCACCCCATGTGGTATTATCCACCCCATGACTAGGGTAATCCACCCTATTCTCTGGGTTCAGGGCAGGCCAAAGGGCGAATGTGCTCATGTATAGTTTTCTTAGCACCAGACACAATCTGTTCTTTAGCAAACAGAGTTCCAGCACCTGAAATTCCTCTGGTCAGCCCCACAGGTACCTGTATGCCTCATCCTCTGCACTGCTCTGCATGCCGTGCTGTTGTGCACGCTTAACCAGCTGCCATATTCAGCCACGGTGCTTTGCCATGGACGGTGAGTGACATGACTGTGGTATTCTTCCTGCACTGTACAGATGTGCAGCATTATGGAAAGGCCCAGTCCAAGGTGGCTTCAGCTCCATGCTCACTGGGAGTTCCCTCCTACAGATCAGAGCCCACTACCCTGAAGGCAAAGAGCAGAACTCCAACTGGTTCTCTGTCATTGCCCAGCTCCTCAGACGCCCAGCAGTATTACTTGGAGGCCCTGCCAGGTTCAGGTTCAGGTTCAGGCTCAGGCTCAGCTGGGATGGCTGTTGTACCAGCCTGTAAGAAAACATGGTCCCTGCTTACAGTCCAAAAAAGAGACTTTCTGGGTGGTTAGACTTAGAAAATGCTGCGGTATGTCAGAAGCCCAGCGTGGGCAGCGCAAGCAAAGGGATCCACAGACAGTAAAACCGAGTGAGCCTTCAAGCCCCCAGAGTTGCCCAATGGACTGCGTCCCCGGCTACTTTCCCTGCATTTGGGGAGGGGGATTTTATGCTGGCTGGGTGGCAATGGGGAAGGGGCTGCATTCTCACACTCTGCACTGGGTGCTGTCCCAAAGCCACCAGCAAGGGGAACAAAACAATCCGTCTCTGAAAGAACCCAGCTCATGAACTGAATAGAGACATGGGAGGGAAATTCAAGCAGAAGGAACTGCCACTTAACTAGTGATGGGGTATAAATTGCATGTACGATTGCTCCCCATCCGCTTCCTGACCTTGAGTCTTAAATACATTATGCAGCACTCAGCATCTCCAGCCATCTCACTTGATTCTTTAGTCTTGCTGAAAGACAGACAGCAGCTTTCAAGGTGACCTATCATTTGCCAGCTTCATTGTGTACTCCTGACCGACTGACTCCACGGATAACAGATGGTAAGCGGACAGACGGAGTCAGGGTGAGCCTATTAGAAAAGCGTGGCACCTAATTTCACACTCCTCATGCAAGCAGTCAATTAGCACTCTGGCTTTGACACTAGCCACAAATCCCAAACATATGACTGGGCTTATTTTGGCTTATCCAAGACTCCATGCCAAACGTAGCTTGTAGGCAGGTTCTTTGCAGAGAGATTTGCCAAGGGATGTTACCCTAATTCCTCACAATGCAAGCAGGAGTAGAGGGTTGGGGGCTCTGTCTCAGAGCTGATGAAGGTGCTGTTTACAGTATAATATCTAATCAATTGTTTCTACCACTGCAATGAGTACAAGGCACTTCCTAATCCTGCCATCAGTCCATTAGACAGGCACTGCAGTCATGAGCCAGACAAATCGATCGCAAAGCAATGGCGCATTGGCGAGATAACTTGAGCTAGGTTGTTTTTTTTTTTACCCTGAGGTCACCCCCACCTGGCGCTACACTCAGGTCTCTGCTGAAGAAAGCAGGGAGGTTTGGCTACTCCTGAGTCAACAAGGAAGCAGCCAAAATGCCTGGTGCAGCTGTGAACTGACTAATGATTTCTCAGGCAGAATTGAGATGAACGTCCAGCTTGTCTAGCCTAACTGGTGTTTCCTCTTTTGCCCAGTGCGTGACTCGGGCTCTTTGGCATTTACGGAGTCCCAGGAACAGCAGCAAATCTTAGCACAGGGTCCCTGGAAGCTGCTGTGCGGCTCTGGGGGGGCTGCGTTCACTCCACTGCTCTGTAAAGAAGCTGCAAGGAGCATCTGAGCCAAGGGAACCTCTCACCCATACCTAGATGTCCACACACAGCAAAGAAGAATGGGACACCTGCCCCAGCCCGATCAGCTGGCAGCCCTGTGCTTTGCTTCTGAGGCCAGTTGTGAGAGAACTCGTGTCTCTGCAGGGAGCTGCCTGCCTGTGCCATTTGAGGCTAAAACAGGCTGCCAGGGAGGCTGGGGTGGGTGTGACTTGTGCCAAATGGCTGTGCCTGGTGCCTGCTGCAGGGAGGTGTTGGTGTGAGGACCAGGGAAGGAAACAGTTTCCTGCAGGACATGGGCTGTCTGCTCAGCTGGCCTGGGCCCTGACGTGTGGGAGGAGTCGCTGGTGGCAGAGGGTTAAATGAAGCGCAGGGACCGCAGAGCGGGAGAGAGGTTTCTGGCTTGGCGCCGGGTGCTCGGAATATGGGGTAAGACACTGCTGTGGCAGGCAAAGGGAGGGTGGGGCCCACAGAGCCCAGCACACTAGTCTGCACCTTTAGCATGAGCAGTGGGGAGCACATATTACCAGATCCCAGCCAGGCTGTACCAACAGCCCCGCTCACCCCTGCACACTGCACCCTGAACAGAATGGGGTCAAGCCTTCCTCCAGCTCTGCTTACCAATGGGCTCTCTGGGCAGGGGCCAAAACCTCAACATCTTTGTTGACCTTTTCTGCACCTTTTCCAGGACATCTTTTCCTGAGATGAGGCAACCACATCTGCACGCAGTATGCAGAAAGTCATTGGACCATCTAGTATATCTATTATAGAGAATGTCTGTCTGTCTGTCTGTCTCTGTCTGTCCTTCTGTCTTGTCTGTTTGTTCAAGAACGCTGCCAAACAGTCAGAGCTAGGACCTCCCCATTTGATACACAGCTGCCTCTCATCATAACTCAATGCAAGGTCAGGGTTTGGTGGTGCCAGGAAAATGGGATGTGCCTGGAGTGGGGCTGCTTCTTATCAAACCACACAGGAAAGAGACAATCACCAGGCAGGGGAAATGGCCTGGCCAGGAGGTGGCCCCCCCACCATTCCAGGACTGCCCCAGCCCTAAACTGCCCACCTCCCCCAGGCACTCTTTAGGGAGGGGAGGGTGAGCTGAAGCTCCCCCTGATTCATCGCTGGCTGCTCCCCTTTGTCAGGGAGCAAGGGGAAGTGCAGCGCTTGCTGCATCCTTCCCTCTGGCTGGGGAGCACTGGAGGCAAATGAACCTGGACCTGCCCTAGCCAGGGGACATGCTCCCTTCCCCTGGCTGTGCCTGTTGGAACTGTGCCAGCCATGGAGAGGTGCTTCTCACCTGGCCCCAAGCTGCTGTGGTGAGCACGGGCTGGGGTTGTCCTCTCTCCACAGGACAGCCGCCTACTGAACCCTCCTCCCAGCCCCACCTCAGAGCAATGAGTTACATGAAGAAAAACTTACATGTCTTGACTTAAGGACCTAAGCTAGGCCAGCTGAATCGTCTAGTGGGTTTGTATAGTGGCAATATGATAATTTAGGGTCGATTATTTACCCTTTTCTCAATGACTTCTGACATTCTGTGTGCTTGTTTGACTGGTGCAGCACAGTGAGTGGATGTTTTCAGAGAGCAATCCACAAGAATTCCAACAGATCACTCTCCAGTGATTACAGCGAATTTAGATCCAATTATATTATATATCTAGTTTAGGGTTACCATATAAAAAGAGGACACCCTTGAGAGGTGGAGTGTATCTATTATCAGTATCTATCAACTCACATTGTTTTAATGTGTTACAGTACATATAGTACATTAAAACAATGTGAGTTGGTAGATACTGATCCAGAAACATTCCTTCTTGCGGCGGGATCCTCCTTTTTGAAAGATCAAATATGGTAACTCTAGTGTAGTTGAGCTTATATTTTCCATTGACCAGTAACTCTGTGTCGTGAGATCCTTTTGAAGCTCTTTGCAATCTGCTGTCGATTTAACTATCTTGAGCAATTACCATCCGTTAATATTGCCACCTCACTGATGAGCCTTTCTCCAGATCACTTATGAATAGGATGAGTAGGATTGATTCCAATAAAGACCCCGTGGGAGGAACATCACTACTTATCTCTCTCCATTCTGAAAACTGATGATTTATTCCTCCCTTTTGTTTCCTGTCTTTTAATCAGTTACAGGAAGGGCCTTCTCTCTTATCCCATGACCATTTACTTTATTTGAGAGCCTTTGGTGAGGGACCTTGTCAAAAGCTTTCTGAAAGGCTACATACACTATATCTGTTGGAGCCCCCTTGTCCATATGCCTGTTGCCCCCTCAGAGAATGCTAGTAGAGTGTCGAGGCCTGATTTGCCTTTAAAAAAAACATGCTGACTTTTTCCCAACAAATTAAGCTCTGACAATTCTGTTTTTTAAGATAGTTTCAACAAGTTTGCCCATAACTGAAGTCAGACTCACTGCCTTACCTCCTCTGGAGCAATTTTTCTTTTTTTTTTTTTAAAAGACATCACATTAGCTATCCTCCAACCATTTGGTATGGAAGCTGCTGTAAAGGATAGGTTGCAAAGCACAGTTAGTAATTCTGCAGTTTCACATGTGAGTTCCTTCAGAATTCTTGGGTGAATGCCATCTGGGCCTGATGACTTATCACACTTCAGTTGACCTATATGCTCCAATCCCTCTTGTAATGACACCTCAGTCTGAGACAAGTTCCTCCAATTTGTTACCTAAAATGAATGGCAGGTTTTTGAATCTCCCTCACATCCCCTGAAGGGTGGGCAGCTACGTCAGGAGACAAGGATCGCCTCAACTCACTGTGTCCTGATGACCAATGACAGGACCAGCCAAGGCAGGAGTTCCACTGGAAGAGTAGCCTACTCTGTCGTTGGTTTGAGAAATAAAATGGCCTGAAGTTCAGCTGTGCGCTTGAGCCCATGATTCAGAATCGTCGGTCACTGAAAGCAGCAGGAAAACACACACACATACACACACACATTCCCTATCTCCCGCCTGTGCCGCATCCAAGCTGGCCCAGCAATGCCTCCAGAGTCTACCTTTCACCTAAGCCATCAGAACTCTGCAGGTACAGCTACACCCACTGCAGATGGCATGTGCTTCGTGCTGCAGGCGGCATGTGCTTCGTGCTGCAGGCAGCTGAGACGCACGGGCTCTACTTGAGCTAGTGCACTAGAAATTGCAGTGTGGCCATGCTGGCACAAGCTGTGGCTTCAGCTAATGGCACACATCTATGTCCAGGGGGTCAGGTGGCCATGCACTCAGAGAGCTAGTCTCAGGGGATGCGCACGCTGCTGCAACCATCCTGCTGTTCATAGCACACTAATTTCAGCAGAGCTGAGGTTACTGTCTACCCAGACTGGGACGCCAGCTCCCGTGTGCTCTGTAGCTATCCCTTTCAACAGAGCAACCTCGAGACAGCTCGGGAACCTCACCAGAACCCCAGTGCTCCAAACAGAAGCTCCCAGCGTGCACTTAATGCTTCCTAGTCTATTTTGGCTTGGGACATCAGCCTTCTCAGGGTGGAAAGGTGAAAGATCCGTTGTGCCTGCTGTAGTCTCTGGTCTGTCACAGCAAGACTCAGGCGGGTATTAGGCCACACAGATAGTTTCAGGAACCATGACGTCTCTTCCTAGAGAGAGAGAGAATGGAAAGAGATGGGAACTCAGGCAGTGACGTTTCAGGGTTAGGAGCCAGTCTCGGTGGCGCGAGCAATGGCACATTGAGTGCAGAGAGCAAGGAGGAATGAAGATCCCATGCCCTCCCGAAAGGGTCAGTGCTTGAAATCACATGACTGATTTAAAGGGCTGGTGTGTTTCCAACGTCAGTCAGCATCAGGTGTTGGCATGGGGGACGCAGGGAAGCATTTCCCCCCAGCATGGCTGGATCATGTGTACATTGGTTGGTGCACTCAGCCTGGAGGTTAGTTTCACCTGTGCTAACTCTGCCCTCAGAGCTGAGACACTACAGAGTTGCATTTTCTGTCCCTCACAAGGTGACTCTCTCTACCCTGACTTAGCAAAGGTGCCTGCATTCTAGGCAGCCCGTCATGCCGTCTGCATTTGCCAATAGCAACAGTGGAGACTAAAGGCAGCTGCACCTTGGGGTCCATTTCCCATGGGTAGGCTGGTGCCAAGTTGGACTAGAGCTCAAGGACCAGCTTTGCTACCTGGCCAGTGGATGGGACTGGCATGCCTCTCTCTTCCCTGTCTCCGGGAACATTGTGTGGACATGTTTTTATTCTTTCTTGCAGAAAAACCACGGATGAACAATATCCTCACTTCTGCCACGGAGCCCTATGATCTGTCGTTTTCCAGATCCTTCCAGAACCTCTCCCACCTCCCCCCATCCTATGAGGCTGCAGTCAAGACTAATCCAAGTAAATATTCTTCTCTGAAGAGATTAAGTAGGTGCCAGCTCATTTCTTTTGTTTGGTATCTCATTAGCTTGTGAACTGCCCTGGGCATACGGACAAGGCAGAAGCTCCACACCCTTTGCCATTGCCCTCACTGCTTTGACATTGCTGGTCTGAGGTGTTGTTCTCTGTCACTTTCCACTGAGGCAGAGCAGCAGAGAAAAGCCACTTCATTACCCCGAGCGAGTGATGGTGCCGTGGCTGTTTCCTGGCTGACCTCTTACCTATCTAGTCATCCAAGTTCTTCTGTTGGTACCCAGTATCATGGTATCTGAACACCACAGAAAGGCTTTTCAAAACACAGGTTGTAATAATCGCCCATTTCCTGTAATTGTTCCACCATCCAACAAAGCTGTAGGAGGAGATCTTGAAGTGTATCCCATAGACACACAAGGTAAAGCTTAGTGTTAAACCTTAACATGAGAAGTGAGTGTTTGAGAGGCTGGAAGCTTCCATTAACTGTGTCATCTTTTGATGTTCTCTACTGTTTAAGTGTGGTGTAGCTGCAACCTGAACTGTCTTAGTGACTTTTTCTTTTGACTGGTAATTTTGGTGGTTGTATTCAAAGGGCCGTCAATCTGAAGCTATGAACACAGCCTTTTCTTCTGTCTTTCTATAAGCGTCAGACTCCCTATTGGTCAGATGATGCTGTCATGTTTTATGAGAAGGTTTCGCTTCTGGCACTTATCAAAACCACTAGTACCACTACCGCACATTGAATGGTTTGGATGCAGATTTCTTGCAAATGCCTCCTGGCTCCACTTGGCGCCAAGGACTGAGGCCCCAGCTACACGGAAGCTGTATCACTTTAGCTACACCAGAGTAGTTACAGAAGTCCACCTCCTAGTGCGGGGGCCCGTGTACACCGATACAGCTCTTTCCGCACAGGAACGCGTGTGAGCAGCCCCAGCATCATGGACCTTTAAACACACGTCAGTTTGGCACGCGGGCCTGCGCTGCGATAGCTGCCTCACAGAAAAGAACAGCTCTTAGGTGTCAGGCAGTCCTGAGTACTCGGGTTTTAGCCGTGCTCACCTAGCGCTGAATAAGGGTGGAGGTGGCAGTGCTGAGCTCTCAGGATGCTGGTTTTCACCTCTCAGGTGGGCTGAGGTTTAGGGGCTGGCAGGAAGGTGCCCTCAGTCAGGATAAGAAAAGACACCTGTGGTGGCCTCTCTCAGACTCGGACTCCCCGCCTGCCAGACAGAGTGAAGGGAATGAGAGGTGGAGAGGTAAACCCAGAAAGCTGGGCAGGTCAGAGTTCCACAGATCCTTGCAAAGGGGCAGCTCCAGCACATGGCTCAAGCCTAACTTCAGGCTAACCCTTAGGCCGACAGGGCACATAACCCTTTGCACTGGCCCCCAGGGAATAACAAACTCTGGCTAATCACTAGCTAGTCCGTCAATGGGCTATTTCTGAACATACAGGTCCCCCTCTCCATCCAGAGGCATGGCACCCTCTAGCAGCAGCAGGTAGGACCTGTCAGTCTGTGGCAATGGACCAGTGGCAGTTCCTGGCATGGCTTTCCGATTTTCCCATGCTGCTCTGCATTGGTTATTCTGGGCAAGATGGTGATTGCTAAATGCAGAATGAACCAGCCAAGGACAGACCTTCTGTGCCACAGCTAGTATAGGGCACCTGAGCTGGGCCAAGGTTTCCCAAGGTGTCAAGAGGAGAGAGCTCACCTTAGCCCCTGGAAATCCCTAACCCTATGGATTCCTTTATTTATTCCTTTTGGCTCATAACCAGTGATGGACCTAACTTCCATTACCTTATCCAATTCTATACATGTGGCCTTCACAACATCCTGTGACAGATAAACAGAGTGTGGAAGGAATTATTTAAGCTAAGCACCAATGTAGGCACAAGAACAAACAGACATATGCTGTCCATCAACATGCTTAAAATCACATAAACTTTTCTAATTGACAGGGAAGTGCATTTCACGAACATCCTCCCAAGGGGACTACATACCTGACTGATTTCAGGACAGAACTTAAAACGTTTAATGGAGAGTACGATAGGCGGAGTCTGCCTAAGACTGCCTGCTAATGAAGTCAGGCTTACCAGCCAGTAACTGCCATGATCACTTCTGCCGCCTTTTTTAAAAATTAGTGTCACATTAGCTATTTCATATTCCTCTGATATTGAATCTGATTTAAGTGATCAATAAAATACAACAATAGCTAAGTTCCTTCAGAGTTTTGGGTGACTCCCATGTGGTCCTAGGACTTATCACTTTTAACTCCAATTCACATTTCTCAGATTTGTCACCAGAAAAGAATGGCTCAGCTGTGGGAATCTTATCCATATCCTTTGCAGTGAAGACTGTTACCAAAAATTTTACCATCTGCACAAATGCCTTGTCTTCCTAGAATTCTTCTTTAGCACCTTAATCATCCTGCAGCCCTGCAGCCTATTGAGCAGGCTTCCTGCTTCAGATGTGCTTTTAAAAAATGCCTGTCTGAATTTTTGGCGAGTTGTATTTCAGATTCCTCCCCTTTTATATTTTTACACTTGACTTGCTTGTTTCCTTGTCTTTTCTATTTTCGTGTGTGTGTGTGTGTGTGTGTGTAACTGACTCCTGTGACAGATGTGAGATTAAATTACCTTTGTTTCAAATATATAAAACATTCCCAGAAAAGTTCTGCGCAATCATTGGGTGAAATCCTTCTCCTGCTCCCTATCTGCTACCCACTCCTTCCAGTCTAGTATTCCTTCTATAACTTTAAAAAATTACATTGCTTTTTTTTACGCTCTCCAAAGCACTGAGTCGCCGTGGTGCTGCTGGGGTGTGTACTGGCGGTGGGGTTCCACTGCAAAAGCTGTAGGTGGAAATTTGGGTGCATTGTCACTTGGACTGATGCTATTTGGGCTTTTTGGCCTGGAGGAAGCTGTGGCAAGGGTTGGGAGCCTGGCAGGGAGAGCCAAAGCCATGTTTCATGAGAAGTGCATTAAACCTTCCAGCCATCCCCCCAAAAACAGCCCAGATCAACCTTAAAAAGTCTGAAAATGACCAGGAAAGTTGTGATGTTTTGTCACCCACACCCACCCGTAAGCATCCTGTCTCTCCATGCACTTAAACTTTGGGCAGGAGGAGGGTTGTGCTGTGGAGCTGCGGTTCTCATCCCTGACCCCAGTAGTCAGCCTACATGGAAAAGGTCTCAGCCTGGCTCTCACCCACTCTGCTGGGTGGCAGCAACAATCCTACCAGACCTGGGTCTCTCCGCTAACATCCCAGACAGCTGGATCATTCCCCACTGGCTCCTGAGTCCCAAAGGGTGAAGCCAGCCCCACTTATCAGCTCACTTTGGCCACACATGCCACCCAGTTTGCACACGGTAGACCTACTCATAAAAAAACAAAACAAAGCTCATTAAATAGTAAAATCACAGCTTCACAGAGGAACTAGTGTGAGGAAAGCAAACGTAGACAAGCTACACAGCGCAGGAACAAAGATGCACCTGTGAGTTTACTAGTTCATATTAAATAAAATTGCTCCTCTGATAAGAGCGACCTAGTGATTTACACCCCTTTCCCAGCACACCCTGACAGCTATTCAAAGTGGAGAATGCTCCTCCTTGCTCATTTCCAGGGGGTTCCCCTTTCAGTAGCTCTCCTGTACATTGGTTCCTCTTGGACTTGGCCAGAAAAGAGGTTCAGTGACCAACGTAGCCTTCCCTGCCTGATTACTTCATGACCCTGTGGTGAGGCAAAGCTGAAGTCACATCACCAGAAGCTAGTGCACCTATCTCATGACTATTAAATGCTTTCCAGTGCAAAGTTTGTTAAACAATCCCACTCGGTAGATGCCACCCTTAAACCACAGTATGCCACTGCTTAACCTGTCATTGCTTCAATGGACTCTGCGTGGGCATTGGCTGATCTAGTGATGCAGCTGCAGCAAAGAGCCTCAAGTCATGAAGCACCTGCTGACGTCACTGTATTTCTTTGGGGCCAGAAGATCTAGTCAGAGCAAGATCTGCTCAGGTGTGGAGCATCTGTAGCGGTCATCCTGCACAGAGCATGACAGTCAGGCCGCCCCTCCCTCACCCATCATATTGGACTTCATAAACGGTACCTAGGCAGCTTTCCCGGACATTCACAAGACCACTGCTACAGGTGTGCTATCTTCTAAGGAGCAACTTACAGCCGAGGGGCTCTCAGCTCGTTGGGGTGATCGAGAACGATGCTGGTGTCTGGGGAGCGGGGCGTGTAGCCATTCAGCGCCAGGCGTTTTAAAGTCATGGACGTTTTTGAGATGAAGAGCCACTGCCCTCCACTAAAGCCGCTTGCAGCTGCTTCCTTTTGGGATACTAGTTTAGTGGGACAGACACGAAGTGTTGCCCAAACCACTACCTAGAATGAAATCTGGCCAATACAGAACAAGGGGTTAGGGACAGAAAAGGCAGCAGAACCCAGCCCTACCCATATGGTTCTCTGTCCCGCCGAGGGGCTGAGCCACGCTTAAAGGGGGGATGAGGCAGCTCAGGCAGTAGCAGCGCCTGCCTGGTGATTCAGAAGCCTTTGACCCAATCCCAGCCCCTACTGCTCTCTTTAACATCCTCTGCTTCAGCCTGAGTGTGAAAAGGAGGCCGGAGAACCCAGTGTGGTGTATTGTCCTTAATATATCCTCTGGGCTGCAACCTTCCCAAAGCTCTTGACTGAGACACCTGTGCTGTCCAAGGGAGCTCAGGAAAGGGAACTAGCAAAGGGCACCGTGTCTGTGGACACTGCACCCCATTCTGCTTCTGTGGCATGCTGAAAGCCAGGGGAGAGGTGCCACGGAAACTGCTCCCTTGGAATAATTGTGGGGTTGTCTCTTTGGGTGGCAACTTCCTTTTTGGCAGGTTGTTCTATCTGCTCATGCTCAGCATCAGGCACTGGGGTGATGCCACTGAGGTGGCCAGGCATGTGACGGCCAACATACCACCATGCCAAGCCTTACATGAGTTAAAATCCAACACAAGGCGGTGTGCACTGAGTTCCCATTTCTATAACAGCGCACCCAAGATGGGGGAATGGCAGGCGGACTAGCGTGCATTCCATGGAACAATGGCTCCTCACAGAGCTGAATGATGTGTACTGAATGGCCTCTGTTTCCCTGCACTGATATCCTGTCAGCTCCCTCAATGCCCTTAACACCAAACACTAGACACCAACCAGAAAGCACCATTCCCCACGAGAGTACCCCATGTCCCCAGGGCTAATGCAGCTGAAACAACAACAAAAAGACTTAAGTGCAGAGAGCAAAACTCTGAATGAAAGCAGCATCCATGGGACAGTCATACATCATCAGCCACTAATACAACACAATCACTATACTACACTGTACTCTACTCTACTAGACTATAATCAACATGATACCATTGAAACGAAACGTTAATCTTTTCAGTGACCTGTTTTTGTAAGGGCCTTTCAATGTTTCTTCAAAAATGTCACTTTTTGTTTTAGCTACATTTGGAAATTTCAGCTTTTTGTTCCACTTGGACACACAAGGAAATGTCTAAAAGTCAGAATTTCCCACACACTGGAAATTCTGCTTTCCAGCCAGCTTGAATTCCCCGTGAGTGACCTGGTAATAGTATAGATCATGTGATATCGTGACATGGACTCAACGTGTTGGGTTCCTGATGTGACATACTGGAACTGCATGTGAGCAAGCACATGAGCCCTCATGCCCCCCACCCTGTATGGCTGTGCACATGTACACGACACACGCTGGGACCGTGTGCAGTACATACGCACTCACACAATGCAACTGGTTCTTGGTGTACCTTGATGGATAGCACAGTGCTATTGCAGGTCCCTTCAGGATGAGGTGAAAGGCCTGAGAGGGCGCCATGTAGCTCCTGCCTCAGACGTTGTCCAGCACCCCAGAAGGCCTTGTTCCAGAACGCTGTTCTCTGCGCAGCATTCCTGGTCTCCCCCCATGACCTGCTGCGCCTAACACCTGTTCCCTTTCTTTTCCCCCTTGCAGCTGACAAAGAAGCCGATGAATACTACATGAAGAGGAGACACCTTCCTGATCTGGCAGCACGGGGGACCCTCCCTCTCAATGTCATCCAAATGTCTCAGAAACAGACCAACCAGCGGGAGCGGCCCCGCCGACCTGTGAGGGCCATGTCCCAGGACAGGGTGCTGTCTCCTGAGAGGGTCATGCCTGAGGAATTCAGCATGTCCTATGAACGGATCCTCTCTGATGAACAGCTTTTGTCTGCAGAGCGTCTCCATTCCCAAGACCCCCTGCTGTCCCCGGAGCGCACAGGTTTTGCAGACCAGTCCATGTCGCGAGCAGTGTCACACACGGACGTCTTTGTTTCCACACCTGTCCTGGATCGCTACAGGATGACAAAGATGCACTCCCATCCCAGTGCCTCAAATAACTCGTACAATACCTTATGTCTGAACCAAACGGCCGCGAAGCGCCAAGCCTTCGCCTCCCGACGGCACAACACCGTGGAACAACTGCATTACATCCCAGGACACCACCACCACTACCGCACAGCGAGCAAAACAGAGGTGACTGTTTGAGATGACACTGTGCATTGTAGATAACCAGTGAGGACTGCTGTGACCCCAGTACCCTAAACTGCAGTGGCCTTACAGGCCAAGATAACCTCTAATGGAGTGTCCAAAAGGACTTTTCTGACAGTCACATCTGCATTGTTTTTAAAAGCATTCTCGTGTTGCTGACATAAAGACCAAATGGTGAGGGACCCCAGCTGGGCCAGTTTCTGTCAAAGAAAGCCATAGGAGTAGGTGGCACCTCCGGAGGGCTAATCTGCTGTAACTCACCGGTTTTTAGGAATTGAAGCCTTTTTCACTTCAGTTCCCCCAGGTCTCACAGCACCCTAGCCAGGCAGGCTGGGGCCATTTGGCTGAATCTGCGTCTGGGCTCCAGCCCAGAGGAAAGGAGAACGTTAGTCACAGCCAAGTGTTAGATGCTAGCTTGTCCCCACCTAGGCAGCGGTTGTTCTTCCTGAAGCGCTGAGCGATTTTAAAGGCAATGCTTACTAGAGGCTGTCAGATCTAGTGACACGGTTAGCCTCGCTGATAACTACACTATACAACAGAAATATAATAGTGCCTACAGATCGCCTGCTCTCTCAGCCTAGGAAGTAGTGGGCTTGCCGTGTCAATAAGCACAATTATGCTCGTTAGGCCCTTCCTGCACTCACCCTAATTTCTGCAGTCTGTACATAGAAAAGAAGGATGGGCTTTCATTTGTTCTGCTGCTTGCCACATGATGCGGGAGGTGCCAATGCCACCCGTCATGCCATAGCTAAAAGCGCAAGGGTGAAACCCAGGTCCACTGAAACAGTGACATGCCCCTTGCCTTCAGTGGTGCCATGATTTCATCATGCTATTGGCGCTCAGCCCAGCCCAGTTCCTCAGCTCACTTTGTGAGCCCATGTGTGACAGCTGAGGACTGGCTTCCCCTCTGGTAACCATCCTTAAGAGACACAGGCAGAAAAGTTTGCCAGCTGACCCACGAGATGGATATTTTCCAATCATTGTCTGAGCAGTTACGTTTCATGTGCACGAATTATAGATCCAAGATAATTATATTGGCATGTTGTGTATCTGACACATAATGCCAGTCAGAGACAGAAGCTGTAAATTCTTTTAAAAATGGACTGCAGGGTCCAAAATCTGCACTTCCATTCTGTAAAACTCATTGAAACTCGACCACACCTCTGCGCCCTGGGAAGAATCCCCAAGCATTCCAAGGGCAGGTCGGCTCCCAAGGCCAAGTGACAACTCCACGGCCATGTTCATGGCTTTTCCACAGGTGCTCCTGAGGTCACCTACTCACTTTCCATCACATGAGCTCGTGTTGTTTTCCCCAATAGCAGAATGGAGCCCCTGCCTGGATAGGATCACAAATGACTTGCAATTTTAAATACGCCTCTTAATAACCGCTAATTTAACTGACCCATGTCTCTGCCTGTCCCCCACATACTCTAACTGGCCCCTCTCTTGCCCTCTATTTACCTCGTCCCTCCTAACCTGGCTTTGGCTCGCTCGCCCCTGCAAAACAGGTCTCTGGCCAGAGATGCTCCCTGGCTCTCTGTCTGGGCTCCAGTCCAGTGAAAAGATGTTCTCCTTGACCAGCTGTTAAAGGCAGGGTCTCATGACGAACCTGTACCCGTTGGACACTAATCGTGCTGCAGTGGTCAAAGTCCCCCACATTGCTTGCCCCGGTCTGGGCTGTTCTTCACCCAGTCTCTCGCTCCTGGGGCTCAGTACATTGGGAAGGGATCCAAGTTACAAGGAGTATTTGACTTTGTTTGACAGAAACTGTGCTGGGTCACCCTGGGCAGGGCTAGAGCCCCTGTGGGTTGCGAAAGTGAATGAATCATCCTGCCAGCTGTGCCATGGCTCCTGCAAGGGACAGAGGAAAACTTTGCTGAGCAGGCCCTGGCTGCTTTCACTGCACTGATACTCCCCGCCCACCTTTCAGTTCAGCCCCAGCCCCTCTGATGGGGATGCTCCTCAGCAACAGCCGAGCCCCTTCGACTTCCCCCAGATCGTCCTGAGGACTGGGGTTAGTTCTGCACAGAATGGTGCTGTTTGCAGTTGCATTGCAGAGTAGGATGTGGGCAGTCTGGCCAAGTGGTCAGAGCAGGAGTCATGACTAGTGGGTGAAGCATGTGTCCAGGTTTGTAGAAATAAGCAAAGAATCATCACCAGAGCCATTTGCTACTTACCTGAGCCAGGGGCTGATGCTGGGGTCCCGAACTAAGGTCAGGTATCAAATGCTGGAGCCCAGGGTCGAGTCAGTCAGGGTCAGAAGCTGGGTGTGAGCCAGCATTGGTCACTGAGAACTGAAGGTGTAAGAGTAGGAAGTGGGAAGAGGCACTGATCAAGCCCAGAGCAGGGGGAATAGGTGCAAAGGCGGGTGTGAGGCAGGAGTGGAGCAGGAATCGGGTTGTATGCAGGAGGCAAGTGCAAGCAGAGGCCATTGCAGCTATGACAGAAAATCATCTTGCTGCTCAGACAAATTTCCTGTTCCTGCTGCCTGAAACAGCATGGTTGGATCACTTGATCAGCCTGGGTGATCCACCCATTGGGGGCGCAGGGTGGTGTCTGAGCTGAGGTTATATAGTCCTGCTAACTTCTTGATTCACCAGGTTTTGGCAAACTGCGGATAAGAGCCAGGATATAGCAGTTCTCTGGGAACTCCCAGGCCTTGCTTCAAGAGCCAGAGCATCACATCCTGGCTACTGGCTCACTCCAGTGTAAACCAGGCACCATTCCACCCTCGGCAGAGTGTGAGCAAAGTGTCTGGGTAGCATAGCAAGGCTCGCACCAGTTCTGAAATACAGGGTTAGCACACTCCTCGCCCCTCTTCTATGGCTGAGGATAGCTTGCTGGGGGGGGGCACAAACTCCATTCTTGGCTTCCATTTCAGCCCACAGCTAAGGAACTACTCAACAAAGTGCAGCTACCAAACCTCTTCTCCTAAATACTCTACACAGCTGCTCATGTTGTGTGCCAGGCCACGTGATTGCCAAGCTTCACCTGTTGCAGTTCATGAAGATTGCAGGTCCTCTGCCATCTGGACCTACTTAGGCAATAATCTGCCAAAGAAATGCTGGTTCCTGTCTCTTTCACCCAGGCAGCTGATGAAGCTGATGCGGCCCACAGGAACAATCAAAGCCCTGCAGTTCATTACCCCTTCTCGGCATTCACCTTCACAATGAGGCTTGGTAATTTCTCTTACAGATGGTTCTCTTCTGCACATCACTGCTACTGGCCTTGTGCGACGTGGTAGATGGGTCATTCAGCATAAGCTGCTGTGTTTGGTTGGACTGAGTTCTTCCTTGTCCCCTGTACTGAGGGCTTGATGCTCAGACATTGCATCATCTGGGGCTGGGCCTCCTAGCACCATACACCTGGACAGAATCTACAGAGGTTATCAAGTCCAGTTCCCTGCATTCATGGCAGGACCAGACACCATCTGGCTCATCCCTGACAAGTGTTTGTCTAACCTGCTGTTAAAAATCTCCAGTGATGGAGATTCCACAACCTCCCCAGGCAATTTATTCCAGTGTTTAACCACCCTGATAGTTAGGAAGTTTTGCCTAATGGCCAACCTAAACCTCCCTGGCTGCAGTTTAAGCCCATTGCTTCTGGTCAGATCCTGAGAGGTTAAAGAGAATACTTTTTCTCACTCCTTCTTGTAACAACTTTTTAGACACTCAGAATTTGTTATCATGTTTCCCCCCTCCCCATCTCCTCTTTCCAGTTCTTTTAATTGTTTGAAGGAATGTTTGGCCATTTGTGAGATCTTGTCACGAGATGCTGGAGGACGAGTCCCAGCTGAGCCAGTTTGTGGCAGTGCCACCTCCCTGTGCTTTGTTCAGTTCCTCTTCAGCCAAAGAGGAATGATTGTAACACAGGCAGAACTCCACAGAGGTGCAAAGTACTATAAGTAGATGCCTTGTTATCTTGTAGCTGGAAGATCATGTGTTATGTTACAGCGCCTGGACTGGCAAGAGTCCACATGCTGTTACCCCATTCAGAGGTGCGTTGCGCTGGCTGGGACAGCATCACAGACTACCCTACAGGTTTTCTTCTCTCCTGTAACCCATCTCATGTCCCACCCACCCACCTAGCTGCAGATCCCCAGGGCTGCTCTCACACATCAGTCAGCTTCCCTGCTTCATCCTGCCCAGGTCTGAGCCAGCTTCTGACCGTGTCCTAAGGAGGAAAGCAGAGCGTGGCCCAGGTTCCTCAGTGATGTAGATCCCACTTGGGAAGAATCTCACCCACCTACCCAGTGACCGGCTCCCAAAGTGCCTGTGGGCCGGGGAAAAGCAAGAGGCCCAACATGGTATGCCCTGTATTTATACCACTTCCTACACGCTGCCATTGACTTTGTCTGCCCCAGGCCATGTTATGTAACAGTGGGTGCATTGAGGCACCCCAGATTTTGGACTTACCCTGGAACAATCTTATCTCCTGAGCTCTACAGACACTGGGTTTGAAATACAGAAACTATTTGCAGTGAACCACATTTCACAATAATCCTCCTTCAAAGCCAATGGAAATATTGAGACATTTTAAAGGCATCCAATTGTATTTTAATAAAAACTGACAATATTTGCCAACTTTTAATGCACCTTTTTTTAAATGCCACCCTGATTCAATGTGCAGAGACACATGGGGTAGGAAATGGTTACTAAGCCATCGGGTGTCCTTTCTTGGCCCTGCATAAATTTCTGCTTACTGCTGTGCTTTCCGGGCAGGCCCGGGAAGCTGGGCTATCCAGCTGCAAATATATGGGATTAGATCAACACAATCCACAGACAAACTGTAAAACATGCTGGGATTTAGGGGCTGACGCTCTACAACCAGACTCATCCCAGGAAAAGAGGAAAGCGTGCCCAGTAGTTGGGAACAGTTCTTCACCCGAAACACGTTTCGTGAAACAGGGTAACATGTTAATTGTCGTGGACGCATAGTCCAATTAGTGATTGATTAGCCATTTTCAATTTATGTAGCAGAAGACTAGCTTGTCTTAGCTTTAGTTTCAGTGTTATTCTATACTGCTGGAAGGTGGAATCACACTGAATACTGGTTAATACCCCTAGCTTTTATGGGCTGGAGAGGTAAAATTCTGGGATAGTTTTGAAAAGTTGGATTGAGTATTTTTAGTATTAAAAGGTTGTTAGCAATAAGTGCGTTGGGCTGTTTTATAGAAAATAGCTAGTTTGTTGTATGTTCATAAGCTGATCAATGGTCATAAAGGTGTAATTAGCAAGCTGTCTTTAGCTCATTTGGACTTAAAACTGAGAGGTCCTTCTTACATCTAAAACTGTCTGGGGAAAAAAAAAAAAAACCGAAAAAACCCCCAGAAACCTCCATTTGGCCTGCTGAAAGCCCACGGACTTGAAGGGAGATGGGATTAGTGTGTTCCAATATATTTATGTAAATCTGAAAGTGATTCACTATCTCAATAGTTAGAGAAATGACATTGTGTCTCTTCTGTGCTCTTCATTATGTGTGAAAATTCTCACTGTTGGTGTCATTCACAACAGCCAGGAAATGTGAGAACCAGGCCATTCTGAAGTTTGTTGCCCATGTGCTTTATAATAGCTTCTTACAACTTTCATTCTATGAATCAGTTAGAAATTTTGTGGCGAGAATTTCTTGGCTCTAAGACAGACAATTCTTACTGTAATATTTTTAGTTTGGGGGGACAATATTTCCTAAGAGGGCTTAGGCAGACATTTTTGTGCTTTAGCCAAATTCATGGATTCTGTGTTTACTACTATTATACAGTAGTACTGATGAGAAAATACATTTGTATCTGTAACTTTACACAGCCTCTTGGTTAACCATTAAATAAGCTTCAAGATGAGCAGTATTTGACTGTTTTTCCTCTGTATTATTCTTGTTGTTATACTTACAGTAAAAGCACATTCCTATATGTACTGTAAAAAAAATATTACCAGTTTAGTAAAATTTAGAATCTTAAGGATTTTTCCACTTTTGTCAGTAACAATTATTTATGGATTCCAAAATAAAGCAATTTAAACATATCTGTTGCTCCCTTTTTGATATCAGTTGGGGAAATCAAAGGCCATTCTCTTGGCAGCTTTTACAACCTTTGTAAGCCGAGTTTGAAAGGTAAATAGCACCAGATCTGTGTCTGTTTAAACAGCAAGTATTAAAATGAATATGATGAAGTCTGGAGAGTCCTTATTTTTTTATGTATTTATTTATTGCCTTTCATCATCAGAATGCTAGCAAATAGGACAGAGGTATGACATCCTGTCATTTGCTGTAGCAGTTCTAGCCTGGATTAAATCATTTATAACACAGTTTTTTAAAAATTTGTCCTACATTAATTTATTTGAAAAGGGCCCTCTAAAATGGGGGTGTCCATTCACCACCACACTTGCCAGGGAAGTGGCACACAAATTCAACATCTCCTGGTGTATTCTTCACCCGTAGAATTTTATTAGTAGAACTTTGCATATAACACATAGACATTTGTCATGGGGCAGGCTGGTCACCAGGTTTGCTGGCGCTCCCCCAGCATGCAGAACATGAAGCACCAGAACACCAGATTCCCTGCAGGGGAGCAATGCAGTACAATTGCTGTGAAGGCATCTATGGTTACCCTATTATTCAATCTTCCCCAATTACCTGGCAGCATGAGACCCAACAGCTCCCCTCCTCACTCACTGGACACGTAAAAACACAACTGGGGAAGAGGTACATCCTGCAGGCTTCAGCACTGTGAATGGAGGCTGCTTGCAGCATGCAACCGTGCAGGGCTCAGCTGCCCCTATGGCTGGTGTGTGCAGTGTGCATGTGGAGCCAAGGGGGAACAAAGTCACATCTTTTTCTCCCTCTCAAAGGCAGAAGACATTGTGAGTTCACAGGGAGACCCCAGCCCCCAGGAAAATAAGAGCCACTTACTAACACAAAGAGGTGCCTCACAACGTGGGAGTGAGGCAATGGCACCAAGCCAGTCTCTCAGCCAGTGGGGCTGCACCTTGACACCGAGGCTATGCTAGGAAGGAGGCTGGCTAACAACCAGCACCCTCTCATCCAAGAACTGTGCTTGGGCACTGATGCATGAGTTTGGCCCTGATAAAAAAAAAACAGGGAGAGACAGGGACTGCAGAACTGGATCCACAAAAGCCAAGGCTCTTGGCGAAGAGCTGCCTGAGCTAGCCAGTGGAAGATGCTGACCGGCAGGGCAGGTGCTCAGCCCCAGCCCTCTGACAGAGATTATGCCTAAGTCTGGGCAGCAGGGAAGCAGTAGCTGTGCTTGCTAGTAGCCAACAAGCAGGAAGCCTGTCCTGGTGAGTCAGGTGGGTCTTGTGCAAATGAGCCAGTCCAGCCCCAGGGAGGAGGAGATGCCCACCTGGGAACCCAGCAGGCAGAAAAGGGGTTTACCTGTGTCACAGAGGATGGCTCAGCCCAAGGAGCTGTAGCCTAACAGGATGGGGGCAGGGGCACGCTCAGCCAGTCCTGGTGAAGCTGGGGTCCAATAATTGAAGGGTTATTGAAGCAGGAAGATGACAGCCAGGGCTCCCAAGCAGGGGTCTTGTCCCTAACCACTAGCCTGCAGTGTCAGTCTCACAATCTCTGCTGCTGCAGGTGTTCCATTTGCGAAGGCAGCTGGAGAGTTCTCCCTTCTCCCTGTGAAAACATTCAGTGGATTTTCTTGCTCAGTGGCATTTTTCTTCAACTTTCAGTGAGGTTTTACCACAGAATAAATCCACCTGTTGGGCTTCTATTTGTCGCAGGAAAACAGGAAATGCTCAGGCCATGAAACACCTGCACATTTTTGATTGGAACAGAATTTTTCTCCCTTCCAAATGCCACTTTCCAGCAAGCAAAGGCTCACGAGTAAAGTCCCAAGCAGCACTGTGCTGACGTGAGCAAGCCCGGTATGTCAGCACTGGCCCTGTGTGGCTGCAGCAGACGCATCTGCATTGGAGCTGGCAGGACAGGGCCCCAAGTCCTGCTCAGGGGCTGCCCTATTGTTACCCAAGGGCATCTCAGCCTTCGGGAAAAGCTGTTCTCACCCACCGTGCCCCAGCCCTCCCTCTGACCCTTCCTCCTGAGCTAGAACCATGCTAGCATCCATGGCAGGAAAGCGCAGAGCCTCTAAGGCCCCAGGCTGAGAGGGTCACTGGGCTAGGGGGAGATGACAGAACACAGCTCCTCAAGGATCAAGCCCAGACTTGACTTAAGCCCTTGGACTCTGAGCGGAGCACAGGTCATCTACAAGTCTCCTCCGCTTCACTCTGTCTTGGGACAAAGCTTCTAGCTGACTCCAGGAGTGCCCTGGCTGTTGCCCTTCAAGCTCTGTAAATCTTCTCCACACTGTCTGAGGCCGTCCTCTTTTGTGTTTTCCCTGTGGGTCCCATGTGAGAGCTTGATGGACTCTGCTGGATGATGGTTTTCTGAGAGTCAACCCTGGGGCACTCATGTTAAGTACAAAAGTCTCCTTGTGCTCCATCTCCTTGCTGCTCAATGTTAATTAAACAGCCCCTGTGCACAGCAGGTCCCTGATCTAGTGGCCCAAGAACTGGGGCTCTCCTTACCCAGTGAGTTCTCCAAGGCTTCCTTCCCCATCACTGGGGAGCTCACCACAATCTCGCAACCCCACCACAATGCAGCCGCAATTTCCCATAGGCAGAGAAGCCCAGCAGGGTTAATGCAACGCCTTTATAAGGCAGAGCCTTTCACTGAGCACTGGCGGTTTTACTCATAAGTACACAACACTCAACAGCACTGACACTTGCAGAGGAAATAAGTGAGAAGCCGATATTTTTTTCGTATCACATCAGAGTCCAGCACAGCTATTGGCATCTGCTGATGGAGACACTGAGATTCATTCAGCTGAGAGGCAAACAATGCAGGAGGTTGGAGCTGAGGTCACTATTCACCTCGAGGGACAACAGATCTTGCTGTTCACCAGATTATGAAGCCAACCCCTCGCATGGGCTTTTGCAACCTCTGTCAGTTTGCAGATGTGTGTAGTTATTCCTGGGAAAAAAAGCTATTCAGCAAACCGTGTCACCCACTCAAAGCAAAGCACCCGGTGGCTCAGTGAGTGAGTGGAGCCAGATGGGTCCCTCCCAGCACATCCACAACCCTACACTAACAAGCCATGCTTTGCAGGAGGCCTAGTTAGCTTCAATCTTTGGGGCTCACATTTTCCCACCAGAGCCTTCCAGCCTGACGGGTTCAAGTTTGGATAAGTTATAAGAAACTGAAAACAGGTTCTTTTAACAGGAATATTGTGCCACCCTAATGTGCCGTTGTAGCCATGTTGGGCCCAGCTATTAGAGAGACAAGGTGGGTGACGGACTATCTTTTGTTGGCCCAGTTTTGGTCATCAAAAACTTTCCCTTGTGAAGTGGGTTATCCCACGAAAGCTGATGCCTTACTAAATCTGTTGTTCTTTAAGGTGCTAAGAACGCCTTGTTGTTTTACAGATGCAGAGTAATATGGCTACCCCTCCCTCAACAATAATAATAAGTAGGTCTTCCTGTCCTAATACCATGCACATTTGGTCAGCTTACTCACAGCCAAGATTAGTCACAAAAATGAGCAGTGGCACTTTAAATTCACAGCACAGGGATTTCTCTGGGAGTCAGGGTGCACACCTGTATGAGGGGCTCTGGTCAGTTCTAGCTAGAGCCTGAGATTTTATGACCCTTCTCCATTTCAGCCATTTGCTGTAACAATGGATTGTCTCCTTCCACATTCATCTCTACCAGAGTGCTTTTGTATTGTGTTTCACTTCAATGAAACTACACTGGCTTTTGGCCCAGATGAGGATCAGAACGGCAGCCAGGCAGACTTTCACCTGGAATTCTCTTCCTGAGCATTTCTCTCATTCCTCGGCTGGTTGAAAGAAAAAAAAAAAACAATAGGACCTGGCCAGGGAAGACCCCACTGAGCTTGCTGGCACTGGCCTTGTTTTGAGAATTTTCAGTTCTTTTGAGCTGGGTCAATGGGAAAGTTATAGAGAGAGCTCATAAAAATCAGTGTGTGATCACCTTGGCTGAGGGCAAGGCAGGGCTTACCTGGGGCTCATTAGAGTGGGTGTATAAATAGAAGCTGGCGGCAGGTTGAACTGACAGGGCCAACTGAGACGAAGTGCCATGCTGCAGGGTAAGGAAGCAAGGGGGATATGTGAACCTGAAGTCCCATGTGCTATTTACAAGCCTTAGCAAGGGCCAAGGCCTATTTTAACTCTGCCTGAAGCTAGAGTTAGCTAGGCTGCATGCAGAAAACAGCCCAGGCTCTTGATTCACTTGGTCTCACCTGTTTCCATTGCCAGCTCAAAGTCCATAAAGGCTCTAGGGAGCAAGACTCAGGAACGATCACACACCTGCCTGGGATCCAGCAAGAGAGCTCCTTTCCTTGGGGCACTGCAGCTCACAAGCCCCTGGCTAAGCCTGCATGAGCTGGAGGATATCACTGAAATGGCTGGAGTGTGTTCCAAGGCACAGCAAGAGAATGTTCACTGTCCCCATGGTGTTTCTGCTTGGCTTGATGTCTGTTGTGAAAGGGTGTAACTGTCTAGAGAAGGAAAAGCCAATACATTGAGCCGGGGGTAATGTTTAAAAGCCAGGGCATGTAAAAGAGCTGCAAGATCAACACACCAGCATTGGAATGAATCCAGGGAGACAGACAAGGACGCAACAGGTGTGAGCTACTGCATGTAGGTGCTTTGCTGGCACCAGACAAACACACAGCTCTGAAGCCCAGTCCTCACAGACTGGAAGGAGCATTCCCATGAGCTGCTACAGTAAGACATCTTCTGCAGTCACTGCAAGTTGCTATGATCAGCGTCACAGGCTTCACCACTAAGAGGAAGTGGTGGGCCTGCCTTGCTCACATTGTCATTGGGCAAATGCTGCTGGTAATGACTGGAAATGGGTGAGTTTTTAAATAAATTTACTTTAACATCCTGTCGTCTTCACTGTGCCGGTGAAGGAGTTACAGGGAGGAATGAGCTCTCAATGGAATGCTGTGACCTAACAAGCTAATATTATCTTGGGCCGCGTAATCACGAGTAAGAGAAGAGCAGTTATTTTGCCCCTGTATTGGGTACTACTATGACCACTGCTGGAACCCTGTGTCTGGTTCTGGGGCCCATCCTTCAAGCAGGATGTTGACACATTGCAGAGGGTTCGAAGACGACCCATGAGAAGGACTACAGATTTGGAACACCTGCCTTATGATGACAGATCTAAAGAGCTCAGTCTATTTAGCTAAGAGAGTCGACTGAGCACAGTACATATGTACCGATGTAAAGAACAAATATGTAATATTTCCTCTCCAGTCCAGCACAGAAAGCTAACATGGGCCAATAGCTTGACGTTGAACTAGCTAAATTCAGTCCAAAAAGAAGGTGGATTTTTTTAACAGTGGGACCATTAGCCATTAATTCACCACTAAACCACTCACCCAGGGCTATGGCAGAGTCGCCGTTACTGACGAGATTTAAATCAAGAGTGAGCCTCCGGCTAAGGGCTCTGGTCTGTGAATTGTTGTGGGGCAGTTCTCTGCCCAGGGCTCTACAGCAGGTCTAAGAAGATGATCACACTGGTCCTTTCAGGCTTTAGGATCTCTCATTCTCACATCTGCTCCAGAACAGCCAATTTTAACAACGGAGCCAAAAGTGAGTGCTAGAGTCTAAATCACAAATACTCCCATGGAAACCCAATTCTGAGAGCTCCAATTTTCCAGTTCAGGAACAGAGACAAACCATGTAACCTCTGTGCCCCAAAGAGCCTACATTTCAAATACAAAGAACAAGTCACAAGCAAATGACATCATCATCATCATCATCAATAACCGGGGGCTCAGTACCCATTGGTGTCTGATGCCTGTCACTATTTCCTTCCATCTTTCCCTGTCCAGTGTGGAGTGGCTTAATTTCTGTAGACTAGCTCCACACCCATCTACTATGTCATCTACCCATTCTCTGTGGGGTCTGCCTCTCCCATTCGAACCATCCATTATGCCGAATACCAGGGTCTTGATTTTTCATTTGTTGTTCATTCTGGAAATATGTCCAACTAGTTGTAGCTTTCATTTTATAACCCTCTGCAGCAGGTTCTCTTTCAGCTGTATCTTTCTATATAATTCCTCGCTGGTATCCTTCTGCATCCATCCTATTCTCAGAATCTTTCTATAACAACTCCTTTCAAATGCCAATATTCTTTTCTTCTAATCTTTCATTATCATCCAAGTCTCACATCCGTACAACATGCTGCTGAATACACGTTTTCAAGATGCTCAGCTTCGTTCTTAAACTAATCACTTTGCTTTTGCAGATCTTATCCATCGCCTTCAAACTCGCTCTTGCTTTCGCTACTCTAGTCGCTATTTCCTTCTTACAGTGCTGCTCCCCAGATATGTGAACTTCTCTACATTTTCTAGTTCAATACCATCAACACTGATCTTCCTTCCTATTTCCTTATCTCCAAATACCATTGGTTTTGTTTATCGATGTTCATAATCAGTCCGTACCGCTTCCCTTCTTCGTTTAACACCCGCACCGTTTTTGCTAGTTTCTCCTCATCTCCCTCAGTGATAATTATATCACCTGCAAACCTCAAGTTGCTAATCTTTTCCCATGCACAGATATCCCTTCTACCTCTACAGAGCTGTATTTGCAGAAAAGAGTCTATGAATAAAGCCAAGTAACCAATGATGCCAAGTAAATCACCATCTGCTCACAGATGGGTCCAGAACTCTAATTCAGTAAATAACTATCTACTTATTCATGGTTTCCCAGCTCCCGCACACACAGAGCCAAGGTCTTCTTTCCCACAGGCTTCAACTAGGCAACTCCAAGGTGCCTAGTCCATAAAATGCAGGCTGGCCTCCCCGCATCAGCCCAGCAGGAGGCTGTGCAAACAGGCCCCTCACTGCAGGCTTTGAACCTTGAACCTGAGGCCAGTTTTGTGAAGTGGGTATAGGGGCACCCCACAGCAGGTGGGTTTCAGCTCTACCTATTGCTAGAGGCAATGTCAGACTTGCTCATGTAGGCAGGTTAAGGCTACTGGGCTGCTCAGAGTGGATGGTGCCATCTTGGCTAAGGTGTGCCCAGCATGTGCCAGCAAGCTGCTTCCTGCTGCAGTTTTGGCATGTAAATGTGTCTACGTGAATTGCGTTGTCCTTCCTTTGTGATGCTTCCTGACCCCAGCTGCCAGGAGAGCTTTCCACCTCCTCCTTGCTACATGTGTGCATTGCAAACTCAGTGTCAATGGCAGCCCTGCTTCATTTGTATTCCAGACCCTGGCAGAGCCACTCTCCACTCCGTTTAAACGCAGACTTGAAAACGGAAGATCCGAGGGCAGCCAGAATTCCCCATGCTGCATTGGCACATGCTTTCGCTGGGATGCTAGTGTCCAATTTGTTAGGAGTTTTCCAATGATCCCTCGCAAGGCATATACTGTACAATTACCATTGCTATGGTGGGGGAAGGGGGGGCCGAACGCAGAGGAGCCTGGGACCCAGAGAGCTGGTGGTTGGATTTGATGACCAAAGGCCCTTCCACTTCAGTGGTGGTAGGTCAGCCCCAGAGGCGGTGCAGAAGGAGCCTGGCAGCATCAGTAGCCAATGGCAAGCTGAGCTCACAGGGTTCCCGATGCCTGGGTTTTTGAGGAGCAGGCCCCACTTGTCTCCCATCTATCCAGCATGTCACCATGCACCCAGTGGTGTCTGGGGTGGGCCAGGTGCTCGGAGGGCATCCCTCAGCCTCCTGCACTGTGCTGCTGGGTCAGGTCTTCTGGTTAATTGCCAGAGAGGTGTCCCAGCACTTATGAACAGTTCCCACCAGGGAACATTAAAATGCAGAACAGTCAGTTAGCAAGTCCCCCAAGCTCTAGTGCTTCTGCTAGTGAGTCCTAAGTAACAGGTCTGCATAAGAGCAGGCAAGCCTGTTACGATTCATTAGAGAGAGAGGGAGCAGCCTGCTGTGAGGGAGATACAGAGGCACTCACAAAACAATTCTTCCAGGCTGTGTTTACACAGGAACATCCCATGGGCCTTGGGATTTGCAGAGCTGCCCTGTCTGTGGTCTCCAGGTACCACAGAGATGAGAGCACGGAGGGCTTCCTGACGCCAGGTTTGCTTCTTGCCAGTGTTCTCAGAAGTGCAGCTCGTGGATCTCTTTGGAAAGCCAGGTACACGGCTCTCTCGCTGCAAGAGCCAGCTGGTATCCTCCGGAGGCACACCTGCAGCCAGTGCCCGGTGGTGGTAGAGGGCTGGAGTCACTGTGACATGGCCCAGCACAGGACAAGGAGCAGGAGCAGGGTGGCAGTTAAGTTTAAAGCAGTTGATCTAAGATCGACGCCAGCAGGAAGAGGTAGAAGTCTGAAATGGCAGACAAGCCAAAGCCCCCAAAGCTAATGATGCAGAGGGGAATGAGCAAAGTCTAAAGCATGGGGCATGACTGACTTGGGCTTGAAAAGCTTCTCCACCAAGGGCAGCCAAACGGACGTGGCTCGAAGCTCATGCCAACACTGAGTGAGTGGTCTCAGCTCAGAGTGAGTTGGCCAGCGCTCAGATGAGCTTCCTCTGAACCCCGGCTCTCCGCCACGGGCAGAGATATCACAGGCACTGCCTCCCCAACAGCCAGGTGTGTCCAGGCTCTGACCAGCCCCCTGCTTCCCACTCAGTGTGGCTGCTCCCCTCTCCCTGTGCAGTGGCCCAAATTTTCTGCAGGAAAGGGAGAAGCAGCTGGGGAGAAGGAAATCTCAGAGAGCCTGCAACTGTGGAGCAGACAAACTGTGGAATCCCTTCACTTAGCAGGTCAGTGCTTCAGATGACCTCATGAGAGCTAATTTGCTAACACAAGCAGTGAGGGACATGGCCTCCAGCTGGAAGCACTAGAAGAAGCAGGTAAACTTGCCCTCAAACATAGCGGCCCAGGCTGCATCTGCCAGCCAGGAACCTCTGCCAGATTTACCACAGAGACGGCCAAATGGTGCTGCGTTAGATGGCCACTTGTGCTGAGGCACAGAACGGAGCAGCTCCCCCCGGGGTGAGTTCTTCCAGCACAGGGTGTCTGGAGGAGGCATCAGGCCTTGGTGAGACGGACACAGCGGTGCTGCGGCCGCCCTTCTGCAGTGACACTGGACGCAGACTAGGGCCAGGGTCTTTGCTAGTCGGTAGCCTGGGAACTTACAAATGTTTCTATCACTCTGGTTTATTCCCCACTCCCAAGCACAGCTGTCAGAGGGTTTTACTCGGTGGAGGGAAGGGAAATGACGAGGTAAATAGGGTTAAACTTTTCTGTTAGGCTCCCAGCGCTGGCACAGGTGTGTGAGGGCAGACAGTTAAAAAAATGACATAAATCCCAATTTGGCCATGAGTTCTAACCTTAGATTTCACTAGCCCACTGCACCCACCGCCAACTCCTCAGCCACAGCAACAGCCTTAAATCCAACCACAACAGTCCCCTTAAGTATGCCAGCAGTTTTCCCACAGAGGTAAGTGTGTCTCTGAGATAAACAGCATTAACACCAAGAACAACAGCCCTGTTCAGACCCACAGTCCTAGTCCCACTTACCCCAGGTTCATTGTGGCTTCGATCTGAAACCAAGGGCAGGGCTTGCAGCCAGTCCCACAGAAAACGGATGCTAGCAAGGTATTTGCAAGGTTAAAGCAAAAGGATTTAGACACTTGGACAAGTTACAGACAGAGGTCTAAGGGGATGGAGGACTCTGATCAGCAGCTTTCTTTGTCCTTCTGAGATAGCCCAGCCAAGGTCACTGGGGATCTCTTGCATATGCTTAGGAAACACCACCTCCCCACCCCAGCAGCGCAGAGATCCTTGGGTCCTTCCTTGTGTCTGGGGTGTTTACCCTCCACCCTGCCATGTGCTCAGCTGATGGAAGGAGTCCATCACATGACTCATCTTCACAGGAGCAGGACAACTGGAAGAGTCTTGAATCCTTTTGATGATTCCTCCGTCCAGCGGTGTGGACTTTCCAGTTGAAAGAGCCGCCTATTACCTGTCTTTTGGTCGCCGTGTAGCAATGCCTGTAGCAGAGCAGCTCTTCACACTAATTCACATCCCTCCCCTGCATGGTGATTTATACGGTCACAGAGGCTCAGACTACACCCACTCATGTACTGCCTCGGGAACTGCGTGTAAGAGGAAAGATTAATGCAGACAGCACCTCACAAGTGTATGATAAAGTCCACAGTCCGAACACTTCCTTATTATTCTAACACCCATCCTGACAATATCACCTCACCAGTGAGATTCCCTCCTCGGTTTCAGTCCATGTTCAGGTGAGCTACAAGGACCTTGACGTGAGCTGGCACCTGATCTGTTAACATCACACCTATAGCTTAACTGTTCTTCTTACTGCCCTAAGTTGCATAAGTCACAGTCCTGGCCTACACCCCACCTCATAAAGAGCCAGAGAGGCCGAGGCACAGCCACTGTCTCTGCTTGCCGCTCTGTTGGCTGGTCTGGAAGTCCCAAGGACAGGTTAGGTCCAGGCTGCCTGCAGCCCTGCGACCCAACCTGCCACGGTGGCATTCAGTTGTGGTGTGAGCCAGAGAAGCCTAGCCAGGTTCTCAGGCCAATGGAGGCTCCTCACCCCGCGGGGTTCTTCCCCTTAACCGAAACAAGTGCTCTTGGCCAGCGTTACCCCAAGCCCACATGCTATCCAGGCCTTGTCCAGCATCCTCAGAGCTGACATAGGCAGGCCCAAGTTAAGACAAGCCAAGCTGAAACAGCTATGGTAAATGTGTGTGTAGTAAATACATGCTGTAAATGCACTCCAGGGCTGTGCTTCCCACTGGTCCTTACCTGACGTGCAAAGCACTGGTGCTTGCCAGCTGTTACTACCTCTGAGTAGTCGATAAACGGGGCTGCGTGTGAGATGCATTGGAATCCTGGCATCACCCTGCAGCTGGGCCCAGATTGTGGGCATAGAGCCGGTACATGCTCAATAAACATGAGTGACAAGCTGGAGCCAATCTGAGGGTTTTGAATCTCAGAGAATGGGTGGAGGTGTTCTGGATAAGTGGCACGGTAAGTCTCAGAGAGAACCCCAGAATCCAGGTAAGCCCCAGCAGAGAGATCTCCAGAGTATCAGCTCAATGGGTAAAACTTACCCCAGTCAGACCTCAGCGTCCCAGAACTATTCCCCAGTTATCAGGGGCCTTGTCTGCACACAAGCTGCTCCAGCGTGACCATTGCACCCACTGCAGGAACTAGCTACAGCAGGGCTGGGGTTTGGGAGTGGAGAAGTAACTGCCGTACAGTGCTCAGGTAGTTTATCATAGAGAAGACAGAGATGACAAGGTTCCTGGGAGAAAAGACCAGGTAGCAAGGCTCTTTAATCCAGCAAAGAAGGACTAATAAGAGCCATTCTAATTAAAAACCAGGCAGATGCTGTTAATGGGGCAGCGGACTGGCTGTTGGAACAGCCCGGCAAAAGCAGCCGTGGCTTTCCTGTTGCTTCTATCCCCAAGCGAAGGGGGGGGCCGTCCTGGAGGAGGTGCCTTGGCCAAACACAAATCTTTTACTCACATACAGCCCAGGGAAGCACTGTCCACCCAGTTACCACATGATCTAACGGGCTCTTCTGCCCTACAGCTCCAGGGAGTGTGTGACTTTCCACCCAGGCACGGCTGTAGGCAGGCCCTTTGCAGCATCTCTTTCCCCAAGACTTTACCAGCTGTTCCACTGTGAACAGCCAAAGACTGAGGCGGACGAGAGGCTCCCCATGCAGATCACGTCTCTGTTATCAGCTGTCTTGTCCATGTTACTAGACAATTTTTATTGCTATCCACAGCAATTAACTTCTTCAGTGCCCTGGCTCTACTCCCGGCTGCAGTGGGTCCTTGGAAGCAGAGAGCTGGCAGCTTACAACCAGTTCTGGCAGGCAGTCAAACAACTCATCAGTGTGAAGAAGGTGATCAGAGAGGAGAAAAGCTTCTCCAGCGCCTGCATCCGCAGTGGTGATGTCATCTGATCTGGGGACCAATCCCTTGGGAGCTGGGATGTTCCAGGACTAAAGGAAACTCTTGTACACGTTCCACCTCCCTGTACGGTACAGGCTGTCATGTCAATCTGTCTGCAGCTACCCCTGCTTTTATGCCAGCTGTCAGAGTTGGCTGCTTCAGCTCTCCACTGGCCACACAGGCCTTGGACTTGGTACAAAGAACAGGACAAACTCCTGTGCATTCGCTGTACTGTAGACCACAGCTGGGATGGGACGGGACATGAGAAATCCACCACCAATGAAACAAGTTACTTCCCTCCCTTCTATTAAAAGTTTCTTTTCTACACTCAGATGGTGCGTGCAAGTGGGGAAGAATTGCCCGTCAGCAGCACCTCGGGGTGCTATGTGAATTTCCCAGGTTACAGGCTGGGGGCTTGAGCTGATTCTAAGTTGGACGGATGGAGAGACACCCCTAGATATTGAACCCCCCTACATATGGACCTGGTCCCTGGCTGCTGCTGGATCCTCCTGGCTGAGGGGTTACACAGAGGTTTCCAAACGTGGTAGTTGCTATTCTACTTCTTTCTATGTCAGATTCACAATTCCCATGGTTTGACACTAGGTCCCAATGGTACACAAATTATTCCACTTGTCCTAGTCTCTTGTCGCTCAGTTTCTTCTTTCCTCTCTCTCATCTTCTAACTGGCTTAATTTTTCTCTTCTCTGTTCTTAACCTCAATCTGAATTTTCATCTTTCCAAGATTACCATTCCAGCTGTTCTCTGAGTCCTCCTTGGTTATTGTCATCTGCAAATCTAAGGCAATATATTGTCTTACCATGTAACAGGACTCCCCAGTGATACATCTCTCAGTGGTACAGCCGGTACAGCTTTGAGTACCTCATTGACGCAATCTAGCAACAGCAGACATCCTAACACATGGGACGGTGCTGCACAAGCCGTTTAACAAATTTTACAAACAACACTGTGTGCAGAATGAATGCAGAAAAGAGATCACAGTGCCGAGGGCCAATCTGTGGAAGGGGAGATAAGAGCACGTGCAAGAACTACAGCGTAATCAACGCGTTGAGGCTTCTGGGGAAGGTATGCACCCAGCCTTTGCTGAGAAGAATGCAGAGGTTTGTGGAAGAGGTGCCTGTGGAGGAAAAGGCTGGATTGAGGCCAGGATAAAGCACAATAGATCGTGATAGGACAGACACTGGAGAACATACGTAAGAAGACAATCTAATCTATTACAACAACTTAATGGACGTCAAACAGATTTTTGATAGCATTTGTTGGAAAGGGTTCTGAGAGTGTATGGCGGCCTGAAAAGCTTCATAAAACTGACAGAAAACAACTACAGCAAGTCAATGCATGCAGAAAAGTGGTCAAGAAACTAATGGAATGGTTCAGAATCACTAGAGGAGCGAGACAATGAGCCGCCACTTGTGCCTACCCACCGGCATCTGCCCTGGCTCACCAGAATCTGCCCTGAAGCTATTCAGGTTCTTGTTCCTATTTAGTAGACAGAACCCAGAGAGCTTCAGCTCCAAAGTGCTGTGTGGGGCACTTAAATTGAGGACAATACCAATTTATTAAAAGCTTAATTAAAACACAAGAAAGAGGAAGAAATGCGAGAAAGCATACGCTAATTGGAGCATAATACAATTGTAGGACTTCTTTTGTAATGTTACTAAGATAAAAAATTATGTTGTCTCTCTGCATAAACAAGGAGAAGTCCTGTGGCACCATATAGACTAAGATTTTTTCTGGAGCATAAGTTTTTATGGGCAAAGACCCACTTCATCAAAACTCTGTTAGTCCATAAGGTGCCACAGGACTTCTCACTGTTTTTGTGGATGCAGACTAACGCACATACCCCTCTGGTACTTGTTTAGCTTAGTGACACCCCTTTCTGCCAGGCTGATGTTAAGAGACGCAGGACCAGCCTCACGCCTGGCATGCCCTGGGAAGCTGAAGGTCTCAGCAAGTACAGTGCTGTGCAGCTAAAGTATACTGTAAAGCTGAGCTAATAATTGATGGAAGGTAGAGACGCTTGCAGCACGCACCTGTCTGCAGCACACTTAACAATAACAACTGCCAGTTAACTGGGCAATTTCCCAAACTAGCCGGAAAGCCTGACTGTTTGATAGGGTCCTGACATCGCTTGATTCTAGCCCAGACTACCAGGCCTATGTTTTATTTTTTCATCCTGAGAAATTCTCAGGTACAATTAACTCTATAGGTTAGTACATTATGACGCTTGTTACTACATATTAATGAAGATTATCTCATCCCCCAAACCCTTACCTTTGGCCCTCCTAGAAGCGTCTCTACCCTGATCCCTGGTTTGTGGTTACCAACCAGTTCTGGCACTGAAGGAACTGGCACAGCTTTAGGTTCCGTTTCCCTATTTGGTCCCCACACTTGAAGAGTGGGAAGCATTTTATTCAGGACAAAATGGCTTATGCTCACTTACTCTGCTAATACATTTTAACTGTTCACACAGGATATAGCCCTGCAGGTCTTTGTATTACAGCTTGGTAGTATGGATAACCAGGAATACCTACACTAAATGTTTTAGCATGAGTACATACTGTGATTATATACAGGATATAAGAACTGATTACTAGGCACCACCCAAGCAGTGGGTCTCCAGTCTGGCTGGCAGGCAGCTTGCCCTCATGGACTACATAGGGCACAAGAAGGCTGGAATGGGGACAGAGCATGCTGGAGCAGAAGTGCATCTCACTCTCAGCAGCCCCTTGTAATAGTATGGATGGGGAGGTGGAAGTGGCCTTGCTCGGTGGCTTGGCAAAGGGACAGCAGCCTCTGCACCCCTCTAGATGGGCTCCCTTGCCTGTAGGTGCTGGGGGAGACAATGTTCAAAGGGCCAACAGCTGCAGCATTATTAAATCCCGGTTGTCCCTGGTGTCCCAGGGTGGGTCAGTGACCAACAGTCCAGAGAGGGATGGGCTGAGTTCTGGTGGAAGAGGAAGTGACTTCCCATTGCATCCTTCACTTCATGCAGCTCCACTGGCTTTGACATTCCCAAACAATTCTACATTGGAAATAAAATGACTAATGGTCTTTTCAGATGAGTGCCCATTGCCTTAGGACAGGAGTCAGTAACCTGTGGCTCCAGAGCCACATGCAGCTCTTTAAGGAGTCATTTGCGGCTCTGGACACTGCCACTGCTGAAACAATAGAACTAAATTTGGTTTAACGGCAGGCAGGGATCCATTATTAAACAAACTGAATTTAGTTCCATCATTTCAGTGGCTGCAGGGCCTGGGACGCCAAACAGGGCTTGCGCTTTGGCTCTGGCCGGGACAGCAGGTGTGACATTCAGCATCACGTGCAGGGAACTTGCTGCCCAATTCATCCTCCTCAGCGTGGAGGGTTGCTAAGATCATTGTTCCTTCCTGCTTACGAGCCTATCCCCCAGCGCAGCATTTCCCTTGTCCTCATTCGCTCTCCAATCCAGGGGTGAAAGTAAAACTTTCTAACTGGTACAAACCATTGTGTGTGAGCTGTTCTGAAAACAGGGGTTGCAAAAAGTATGGTTTGACATTTATTAAGGACTCTCTCATATTCATGTGCATTGCGGCTCTTGGAGTATTGATTTTTGTAACAGAATTTGAGAAAATGGCTTTTCCCATTACTTTGGTTGCAGACCCCTGACTTAGGGTTAGACACTTGCACAGGCTCTCCTGTAAGCCAACTGCTGCATCACCTCCGCTATGCTCCAAACAGGTGAGAGGGGTTGTGCTCCTGGCCCCGCCTTCTCTCATTCTCCTCCCGTTAATCGATGGCTTAATTAGGTTTTCAAAGTCAGACAGTCCACAGAACGTGTTCAGTGAGACACCACAAATGGCAATTTCTCTCTAATTATCTGATCCACCTCTGCTAAAACTGCTTCTTATTACCCATAATATGATTAACTCCAGAGGTCATTAAGGACACAGGGCACAGCAAAAGAGTACACATTCCAACCACGTGCAAATGCTATTGAAATCGGGAAAGAATGGGGGATGGAGGGAACTGAGACAGGCTTTCAGAAAGTGACATTATGGCGGTAAATCCCATCCTGTTCTTGAGATGTTTTAATTGCATTATTTAAATATCTACAACACAGGACCTGTAGGATCCATTATAATAATTGTCTGTGAGCACCCTCTTCTGTGTATTGTCACTCCGATGTCAAAATCCCATCCCTCAGCACTGCTGTGCAGCTTGTGGGGGGACAGAGAGGAAGATAAGGATGAACTGGAATTTCAGTCTAACACCTCCTAAATGCCATTCCTTCATTTTCATAGAATCACAGGGCTAGAAGGAACCTCAGGAGGTCATCTAGTCCAGCCCCCTGCTTCAAGCAGGATCAACTCCCACTAAGTTATCCGAGTCAGGACCTTGTCCAGCCAGGACTTAAAAAACCTCGAGGGATGGAGAATCCACCAACTCTCTAGGCAACGCATTCCAATGCTTCACCAACCTCCTGGTGAAGTAGTTTTTCGTAATATCTAACCTACACCTCTCCCTCTTCAACTTCAGACCATTACTCCTTGTTCTGCCATCTGACACCACTGAGAACAGTTCCTCAACCTCCTCTTTAGAGCTCCCCTTCAGGAAGTTGAAGGCTGCTATTAAATCACCCCTAAGTCTTCTCTTCTGTAAACTAAACAAGCCCATATCCCTCAGCCTATCCTCATAGGTCTTGTGCCCAAGCCCCTTAATCATTTTTGTTGCCCTCTGCTGAACCTGCTCCAGCAAATCCATATCCTTTTTATACTGGGGAGTCCAAAACTGGACACAATATTCCAGATGTGGCCTCACCAGTGCCAAATAGAGGGGAATAACTACTTCTCTAGATCTGCTCAAAATGCTTCTCCTAATGCACCCTAGTATGACATTAGCCTGCTTGGCTACAAGGGCACACTGTTTACTCATATCCAGCCTTTCATCCACCATAACCCCTAGGTCCCTTTCCATCGTATGGCTGCTGAGCCAGTCAGTCCTCAGCCTGTAACAATGCTTGGGATTCTTCTGCCCCAGGTGCAGGACTCTGCACTTCTCCTTGTTGAACCGCATCAGATTTCTTTTGGCCCAGTCCTCCAATTTACCCAGGTCACTCTGGATTCTCTTTCTACCTTCCAATGTATCTATCTATCTATTCCCCTAGTTTTGTGTCATCCAAAAACTTGCTAAGGGTGAAATCCAGTCCCTTATCCAGGTCATTAATAAAGATGTTGAATAACACTGGCCCCAGAACCAAGCCTTGTGACACTCCGCTTGAAACCAACAGCCATCCAGATATTGAGCCATTGACCACTACCCATTGGGCCTCACCATCAAGCCAGCTTTCTATTCATTTTTTAGTCCCAGGATCCAATCCATATTTCCTTAACTTATGGACAAGAATGTTGTGGGAGACCGTACCAAAAGCCTTGCTGAAGTCAAGGTATATCACATCCACTGACTTCCCCATGTCCACAGAGCTTGTTACCTCGTCATAGAAGCTAATCCGATTGGTCAGGCAGGACTTGCCCCTGGTGAATCCATGTTGGCTACTTTTGATCACTGTCCCCTCTTCCAAGTGCTCCAGAATGGATTCCTTGAGGATTCCCTCCATTATTTTCCCAGGGATTGAGGTAAAGCTCAATCTTCCTCTATAATCTCTGGTAAATCAAAAATTTTCCATCTGTCAATACTCCTGGCAATTTGTCTTATGCCCATTCCCACTAGACGCAGGTTCATTTTGGTTGAAGACACAAGTTCAGGAATGCGACTGGGGGAGTGGGTCACAAAGCTGGGGTTGGCCCAGTGGAGAGCCCCTTGTAGGAAACGTTCTCTGACACTAGCGAGTTTTCTCCATTGATTTATCTGACATGGAATTGTTTCCAGTTTTCTTCAACATTTGGGTATTTGAAAACTGCTTCTTGCCTTAGCAACATCAACCTGTGGATGTGTTGGAGAAACTGCAGGATAGATACACAGAGTATACCTACAATGCAGTTGGATTGCAGCTGGGGAGGCCGTTTCCACCCTAGCTTTCCCTGCTCAAGCATGGCTAAAATAGCAGGAGAGCATGGCAGCAGGGGCTTTCATGCAGTCTGCACAAGTGAGTGTGAGACCCTGGCTCTCACAGATAGGTGTGCTGGAGTGATAATCACACCTGTGATTGCAGTGGAGACAGACCCAAACAAACCTCTGACACTGCAAAAATGTCAGAGGGCGTCACTTTCAAGGGATTTCAGCTAAAAAAAATACTCATTTTAATCAACATTTTTCAAACGCATTCTAGTTGTCAAGGAGACAAGCACTCCTCTTGGGCAGCATGGGGAGGTCCCCCCACCCCGCCTTATGCTCTGGAATCCCAAGAAGGAGAGACAGGAAAGTCTTACAATAGGGCTGTGTTTGGTCTGAGGTCACCACACCAGATAAATATGTCTGCAAACCAGGACTAGAGCCCTGGCCCAACATAGCTGAAAAAAAGCACACAGGTCTCTGGCAAGCTGGCTACAACAGAAACCACATGCACATCCTAAGCTGCAGTCAGCCAACGCAAGACAAGTTGTGCAATACAGTGCTTGATCCTGCTGTCAGCGAAGTCAATGACAAAACCCACCCACTGACAAGCAGCACCCACAATGAGCCTGGGGCTAGCAGAGCACTCATCCCAGGCACAACGTTATCAGGGGCACAGCTCTGGTATGTTGCAAGCGCCTTCCCCCTCCCCATACTGTCCATGCTGGCCCCTGTCCCGGCCTGGGTGGGCAGCTTCCAGGAGCTAAGGGATTAATCCTCTCCACCAAGCTGCAGGGGCTCTGCCCCGGTCCAGGACGGGAAAGGGCTGGGCTGGCTCCATCCATCCAGGACTGGGCTTCCGAGTCTCAGACTGCTGCCACCCTCATGTGCATGGGGCCGGGGCCAGCCCCAGCCCTTGGGTAGTTTGTTACCTGCTCTTAGAGGGGAAAGAAGATTTCTGGAGTTTGTTTAAAGCTCATTGTTTCATGATGAGTTTGCCACGCTAAAGGCATATACATTTACCTCATAATAGGTATTAGAATGATTTTGTCATTTATTATATGTTCCTTTATTTTGATTATTGTTTGTTAAGAATTGTATTTTATTTATTAATAGTAGCAGAGAGGTAGCATGTTAGTCTGTACTCCAACAAAACAAAACAGCAGAAATGTAGCACTTTAAAGACTAACAAAATAAATAAACCAAAATAAATCACTGTTAGTTTTTAAAGTGCTTCATTTTATTTATTGTTATTTTTAATTAACTATGTAAAATATGTTCCTAATATTATTGAAAATATTTTTGTTATATTACAGTACTAATTAATAGTTCTTGTGGATTCTTCTTGAAGTAAAGATAAATAAAACCAGTAAACTAGAGACTTTTTTAATTTGGAGGAGCAGAGGTGTATAAATAAAATTTTGGCCTGGGTGCAAAAATACCTAGTTTCAACTCTCTTGACAAGTCTCCTAATCAGACAATAAAAGTCATTGAAAAGTTTATGTGGGTACAACTTATTTTCTACAAATAGGCGCCATGGCTAGGGTTTCCAGGAAAAAGAGCATATGGGAAGTCTGACTGAACTAGTTTTGAGCTAGAAGAAGACCAAGAAACATGGAGAAAAAACATGTCCAATCAGGATAATTTTTGATAATTTACGAATGAAGAAAAATGTCATACATTATTTTCAAATTCTTCAGAAGTTTCCTCCTTTGCTTCCAAGTATGTCATACGATGATCAGCCACACCGATATTGCATGCCTAAGCTGGCGTGATGGGGAAGGAAACTTGGCTTTTGCACTGGAAATTATGTGCAACCTTTGCTCTGGAGATGCTAACAGCTCTTCATGTTTTACACTTTTAGAACATCCATCAGCCGACTCCCTGAAAGGCCTGTGGGCTGTTCACTTCATTGTTCTCTTGCCAGCGTGCTTGCTTGCCTTACGTTTCTACAAATCCTCCTTTTGTGGCCAATTTTGTCACAGTTCCAGCATTTAATGGAACTCTTTCCTTTAATTTCTGCATCATTGCCAAATTCCCTTGTTTTACCACCCAAATGCATTGGTTTTTCTAATTGTTCAATATGCTCTTGAACCACATTAGAATCCTCTTGATCATACACATTAGACACACACTAATTTTACTTACAAGGATCATGGTGGTCAGCATCCATCCTTTTTACCTGTAGCGGCTGCCCCTGCTGGTGAACTGCCACAAAGAAAGATTCAAGTTCTGTTGAAAATTCCACAGCCTTCGGGGTGTCTTTGGCCCACCTTGATCTGCTAGTCCACGTCCATCATCCCAACTACTCATTTCAGCTAAAATGTTGAACTGATGGAAATAAGCCTCGCGGGGAGTTTTCCCCTCAAAGATTGTGGGCTTTTGCATTAACTGACTTAGGGCAACCAACTCCTCTCGTCTGGGCCTCTGTGGGTTGCAAATGGGGGTAGGACTCTTGTGTTTGGTCTTACCCAAGCCCTCTGGCTGTTCAGTTCTTTCCAAATGGCTGCAGTCCTCTGTGATCTGTGCCCCCTGAGTTTCCTTCTGGGGTTGAATGATTAGTTCTGCATGTTCTCGCTGCAACTCTTCCTGTGCCAGTTCTGTCCTGGCCAGCACGTGCTTGTTCTTCACTGTACTGTGGATAAACTTCTTGTCTCCGACAGGTTGCTGGTCATGCCTGTCTATTCTCCCATTGCAGCTGAGGTATGCTGCAAATGGGGATTTCCAATGCGCCTGGCCGCTTTGTAGTTGCTGTTCCAACTGAGATCTCCTCTTAGCCTACAAATCCTTAGTCCTTTGGGGGACGCCTCTGGCTCCTGCATTAATTCCTTCTGAGAAGTCCCTGGATCTTTCACAGACCTGGTTTTAATTCCTGGCATCTAGCTCTGATTTCTGCCTGTACTGTCACGATTTGCTCCATCTTGCTTCCCCTGGGTACATCAGCTCATCACTTCTCTTGGAAACTGGACCCAGTCTCACACCAGGGTTACCCTTTTCCTACCCAAGCAGCTAGTTAAATTCAGACTTGTGGGCAGGCCTGCCCATGGGATGGGGGACAACTACCCTGGGGCCCGGAGATCTGTAGGGGGCCGGGGCTCCCAAGCTGCCACCGCTGCTACTGCAGCAACAGTGGTGGTTGGAGTCCTGGGCCCTTTAGATTGCTGGCAGACCACTGCTCTGCACAGCTCGGAGGGCCAGGGGACAGAGCTGTGGCTTGAGCGGTGCTGAGAGCTGGCTGCTCCTGGCCCTACCCCTTCTGCTCAAGGGCCCAGCCTGTATGCAGGTACAGAGCCAGGCCCCCCTCATGCACCTTTCCTGGAGGCCAGCAGTAGCTGTTGGACCCTCTGGCCCTGGGAGGGTTCCAGTTAGACAAATTTGTGAAAAGAATTTACTTTGGTGCAGGTTTGTCAATTGACAAGCAATGTATGAAGTCCTGCTTCTTGGGGGGAACCCACAGGAGGAACCAGGAGCAAAAGGAAAGTCCCTTAGCTCGCCCCAAGCCTTTCAAGCCAACAGCTGTCTTGGGCTTTTTCCAGGATTGCACAGTGCTCGCAGGAGATACTTTGGCTCACTTGCTTTCTGTCTCTGCCTCTCTTTCTAGTTGGTGGGGAGGGGTTTCCAGTGCTTTAGCAGTTAGGGCAAATATGCAAAGGGATCTTGGTAAGCTGGAGAACTGAGCTATAGACAACTAAATGAAATGTAACAGACTAAAAAGCTGAACATAGCGTGGGTGATAAACTGGCTTGGCAACAGCACAGCTGAGAAGAATCTGCGGGTTGTATGCAATCATAACCTATATATGACTTACTCTGTCACTCCTATATATCGGCCACCCTGACGTTACTGTGTCCCAGTGGTTATCATCACTCCACCAAGCTTCTGTGGTGCCTGTTCTATCAACAGTTTCATTTAACCCCAGGCAGGCATGTTCACCCACCACAGCATTTAGATTTCTAGCAGTAGTACACAAAAGCCATGCAGGATGTCTGGGGGAAGCAGGAAATACCACCCATGGGAACCAGCCTCTGAGGTTATTATTAAGTAAGGAGCTTTCGTGGGCGAGACCCATTTCTGCAGGTGAATGGAGGAGGCACTTAGAACCCAGGGTTTGTACAGCAGGGAGGGTGGGGGGAAGGAAAGAGGGGGAGAAAAAGAGGTTCCCCATCACCCGTAGGGCCCAGTACAAGAAGCTGATTAAGTTAAGTAGGACATGTGCCATTCCTGTGAATATTAAAGGCAGGGAAATTGCAACTGCAATGTGTAAGATAATTGAGATCTCTGTAAAGGCCTAATTTAATGTGTTGAATTTGCAAACAAATTCCATTTCACACATCTTCCTCTATGATCGTGTGGTAAAATTCTTATGTAGAACAGTTACTTCTAAAACCTTTAATGAATGTGGGGGCTGGGGGGTGACGTGTTCCTCTACAGGGTTATGTGTATTCCAACTCCTGCTGTTGGGTCTATTTCCGTTCATCCTTTGAATCACAGAATCCTAGAATCCCAGCGCTGAGAGGGACCTCAGGAGGTCATCAAGTCCAGTCCTCTGCCTAAAGCAGGATCAACCCAACTAAATCATCCCAGCCAGGACTATGTCAAGCTGGCACTTAAAAACCTCTAGGAATGGAGATTCCACCACCTCTCTCAGTAACACATTCCAGTGCTTCGTCATCCAACCTACACCCCTCCCTCTGTAACTTCAGACCATTGCTCCTTGTTCTACTATACATCATTACTGAGAACAGCCTCTCTCCATTCTCTTTAGAGCCCCCTTTCAGGAAGTTGAAGGCTGCTATCACCCCTCACTCTCCTCTTCTGCAAACTAAATAAGTCCAAATGTCTCAGCCTCTCCTGATAGGTCATGTGCTCCAGACTCAATCACATTCTTTCTATACTGGGGACCCAGAACTGGATGCAATACTCCAGATGTGGCCTCACCAGTGTCCAGTAGAGGGGAAAATAACTTCCTTGGATTTGCTGGAAATGCTTCTCCTAAGGCACCCCCATATGTCGTTAGCCTTCTTGGCTAAAAGGGCACACTGTTGACTGATATCCATTCTCCCATCCACTGTAATCCCCAGGTCCTTTTCTGCTACACTACTACTTAAGCCAGTCAGTCCCCAGCCTGTAACAATGCTTGGGATTCTTTCGTCCCAAGTGTAGGACTCTGCACTTTTCCTTGCTGAACCTCATCAAATTTCTTTTGGTCCAATCCTCCAATTTGTCTAGGACACTCTGAACCCTATCCCTACCCTCCAATGTATCTCCCTGATCCCTTAGCTTAGTGTCATCTGCAAGTTTGATGATGGTGCAATCCATCCCCTCAACCTGTTCTCTCAGGGACTCAAGGTCTGCTCTTCTGAAATCAAGGCTGTGTATTTTACTGCTCACCTGTCTTCCTTTTGTCAGAATCCTGAAATCTACCATCTCATGATCGCTGACGCACAGGTTACCATCCGCTTCTATTTCTCTTGCTATTTCTTTCCTGTTTGTGAGCAGAAGGTCAAGCTGTGTATGGCCCCTGGTCAGTTCCTTCAGCACTTGTACCAGGAAGTTATCCCCAGCATTCTCCAAAAACTTTCTGGATTACCTGTGTGCTGCTGTATTGGTCTCCCAACAAATGTCTGAGTGGTTAAAGTCTCCCATGAGAACCAGGGCCTGTGATTTGGAAGCTTCTCTTAGTTGTCTGACAAAATCTTCATCTACCTGATCTGGTGGCCTATAGCAGACACCAACTACAACGTCACCTCTGTTGCTTCCACTTCTAAGCTTAACCCAAAGACACTCAACTGTCTTTTTTCCCTCCATACACTGGAGCTCTGAGCAATCATACTGCTCTCTCACATAAATCACAACGCTTCCTCCTCCTTTTCTCCCGCCTGTCCTTCCTGAGCAGTTTACACCCTTCCATGACTGCGCTCCACTTCTGTGAGTCACCCGCCAAGTCCATTATTCCAACCACCTCATACTTCTTTGAGTGTGCGGGGGCCTCTAATTCCTCATGTTTGTTTCCTAGACTTCTTGCATTTTTGTACAAACACCTTAGATAATAAGTTGATTGGCCCACAAACAAGTGGTCCTCCTTTGCTGTATCTTCTTCCTTCCCCATTTACCTCAGGGCTTGTGTCACCATCCCCAACATGCCTAGTTTAAAGCCCTCTTCACTAGGTTTGGGGCCAAGACTGTCCGGTTTGTCCAATATACGTGGCAGGGGGCACTGCTGGCACAAAATGGCGTATGCCGCCTAATACCACAAGATCAACTGCCACACAAACCTCAGATTTTACCACAAGATTACAGAGGGCAACATGCTCACAGACATTGCCCTGCCCTCACCTCCTTTCTAAGTCCTCCCCACCCCCCTCAAAGGAAGGACTATTCCTTTAGGCAGATTATGCCTCTATTGTCTATTGCAGTGATTTGTTCTGCAGCCCAGCTCCTTTTCAAGGCTCACTGCTTGCTGGTGAAGTCACTACAGACACTGGGCCAGAGCCCCCAGGGGGTCTTGGCTACGTGCAACCCTTACACGTTGCACTTCCAAACCAGAACACTCACAGGAACAAGAAGGGGAGCCCTGAGTCTCAGCTGGACCCAAGGCTCCAACACAGCTGAGGAGGTGAGACTGGCCAGCAGTCCAGGGACAGGAGCCCCTCTCCCCAAGCCAGGTTGGCTTAGACACCAACACCATTTTTAGAAACAATGCACTAGGCTCCTCTCTTACATCATACAAAGTGGCTGGAGGAGGAGGAGAAGACCATGCCAGGCCTATCACTTCTAGCTCAGCAGTTAGTGCACTTGCCTGGGGTAGGGGAGTCCCAGGTCCGACTCCCACCTCTGCCTGGGGGGGGAAGGTTCTGAAGTTACAGCCTAACATGGCCACCCTTTGGCAAAGAGCGTGAGAGGCGCCAGCAAAGCCCCCGGAAGACTATGCATGTTGGAAAATGGGTTGCAGCGAGGCCCCAGGCATGTGCCAAGGTAGCAGTTTCCAAACTGTGGGTTGGGACATCAAAGTGGGTCACTATGGCCCCATTTGAATGGAGTCACCAGGGCTGGTGTGAGACTGACTGGGCCCTGGAGCCAAAACTGAAGCCAAAGCCTTAGCCCCACCACCCAGGGCCCGAGCTCATGAGGCTCTGGTTACAGCCCTCCCACCCGCCCCCCCCCAGACTCAGGGCAGTGGGGCTCAAGCTTCGATTCTGACTGTCCCACTTGGGGTAGTAGAATAATGTTTGTTGCCAGAGGGCGGCATGGTGCAGCAATGTTTGAGAACCCCAGTGCTAGTGCCTTACACAGGTTTAAACCCCACACCAAGTCCTCCACACAACTGGCCCAGACATTTCTTGTGTTACGAAGCCGTCCAGGATCATACACACACACCCCACCCCCGCTCCGGGCTCAGCTCTGTTGGAAACCGTTTCAAATGAAGTGCACAATCCTTAATGAAGCCAATGCATTTGTCAAGTTGCTTGACCAATTATAGCCATTTATGAAATCATTCATAATAAACCGGCCAAATTGAATAACCCAGCGCTAATTACATGTGCAAATGCTGCCCTTCTAACTTGAAAGGAAATGCAGCTGGCACCAATGAATTATGGCTAGTTTTGTGCTGTAAATAATCAGCCACTAATGTGCACATCACTTATTTAAACCTCACTGTGTGCCGGCCACTGATGGGATTTCTAATGTGCTCATTAAGCATTGCATTACGTTTGTCCCTAAACAAACCCACTGTCCATCAGTCTTTGATTCAATGGGTTGCGCCCTGCTTTCATGCCCACTCCTATGCCGCTTGTCTCTGAGAGATGCCTGTGGTTCTACAGCCTTGTTAGAGGGGGGCTCAGAGTGACCCCCCTGTATTTAATTTGTCTAACTCTTTCTGTTGTAGAGGATTCTTGTAAACTTTCCTTTGAAAAGTTCACACCCCAGCAGGCCTTTGAGAGCTGGGAGGCAGAAAGCCCTCAGATCAGGGAAGTACTTTCCATTGGCCTGTGAAGTTTTGTTCAGTGTTTATAAGAAATGTTTGAAAATGACCGTTTACCGGCTGGTGCTTGAGGGAAATTCAGGCATCTGGCCATCATGTAATACCCAACCTGAACATCTCAAGAGCCAGGCCCCTAACTGTGCCCAAAGCAACTCCAAAGGGTGCAGCATACACTGAAGTGTGAACACCTACGCACTGTCAGAGCAGCTGCAGGGGGGCTGGCCTGCTATGACCACTGGATGTCATACACAGGCGCAGGGCAGCAGATGGGACAGGGGCTCCCCCTGCCCCTAGGCTGAGGAGAAAAGAGCACACTAATCCCATCCAGAGCAGGGCTATTACATTTGTGGGGCGCCCAAGCTCTGGGGTGGAGCCCAAAATGAGGGGTTCAGAGTGTGGGAGAGGGCTGTAGATTGAGGCAGGGGCTGGGGGGAGGGAAGAGGTGAGGGCTCCAATTAGCGGTGTGGGCTCTGGGGGTGGGGCTGAGGGACTGCAGGGGGGACTCAGGGCAGGAGGTTTGGGTGGGGATGTGGGACCCGAGCAGGAGCTAGCATGCCCGGGCAGGCTCAGAGCTGGGTGTGGGGTCTGGGAGGGAATTAGGGAGCGGCAGGGGGCTAAGGTGCATGGTGCTTATCTGGGGCAGCTCCCCGTTGGCAGAGAAGCAGGTGGTTCAGGCCAGGCTGCACAGCATGCACTGCTCCCCGCAGCTCCCATGGGCCAGGATTCTTAGCCAATGGGAGTGGGGGGAGCAGAGTTTGCAGGGAAGGGCAGAGCTTCTCCCAGCACCGGCAGCAATGCAGCTCCAGCCCAGGGGCTGGGACAGCAGCATACAGATCCACCTCCATTCCCTGCCCCAAGGCAGGGCCAGAAAACAGAGGCTTAAAGCAGGGGCTTCAGAGGCTGAAGCCTGGGGACTCAGGCTAAGGGGCCTCACAAGAAGATCTGCACTTTTGTGAGCCAGAGATTGTTTTGTGGGGGACCCTTCCCTCGCCCGGAGCCCTGGGCTGCAGCCCCTAAAGCCCCTTTCTTCATCTGGCCCTGGTCTCATCAGGCCATCCCCACGGGAATGGGGGTAGGTGGAAGGAAGAGCTGTCTCCTGCTAGCAGCTAGGGAGCTGCTCCCTGGGTGTCACTCTGCTGAAGGAGCAGGGATCATACACAACAGGTTGGCTTTTACCTTAAAAAAAAAAAAAAAAAAAAAAAAAAAAAGCCTAAGAAATTGCACGCAGATTCTCCACTATTTAGCCTGCAATCGAGAGCTCTCCAAAGTTAGGACCTGCCGTACTTCCAGAGGTTCAGCCCCCTTGTGCCTATGCCCCCTGAGACAGCTGTTCTGAGTGACATGCAAACATGCCTTTTCCAGCAGGGAGCCAGCCTCAATCCATGCCCAGGCTGGAGGCACGCAGGGGCTGAAATGAAGTTGTTTGGATAACTTCACTTGTGACATTTCCTCACTGTCAAGTGCTTGTCGGATTCTAAGGCAGCTTACAAGCCTCGCTTGGCCGTGGTAGCGGCAGCACAGGGGCCTGGAAGGCCTGGAACTGTAGTGGCTGTCATGGGGATGACAGCGCGGTCAATCAATTGAAAGCGTCTTAGTACTGCATGCGCTCAGCTCAGGGATTACACGGTGCCATAAAGGGGACATTGCACAACTCCACATTAAACGGACACGCCCACACAGAGAACTGGTCTTGGGACTTAAGGGCACTGACATGCATTTCCTCGGCACTTTCAAGCCAAACCAGACAATGCAAAACACAGTGAGAACCTGCTGTAAAACAGCCGAAAGCCCGATACCAAAAGGGCCCTCGTTCCCTGTGGCTACCAGGCCTTTCAACAGGCCGCGGTGCAGGTCCTACAGCCCCTGGGAATATAGGTGTGTCCTCATTTTCTCATGGCTGCACACTCAAGCAGTTAACTTTTCCAACACTGTTCCCATGCCGCTGCCTGGCTAGGACAAGCGTAAGGTGCTTCAGTTACTTTGGCTAGCGGCTAGCTGGCCGCTCTGTGAAAACACCCTTCTCTTCCAGCAACGGTTGCATCTTTCTGTCATGGCAGTTCATAAAGGGACAGCTCCCTCATGCCCTCTGGTCTCCAGTAGAACCCACTGGGCTTCAGGCGGCTCGGGGACTTCCACTGGGATAGGTGATCTGAAGCTTGTGAATGTCTGTGTCAGGCCCCTGACTGCACAGTGCATCCTCTTGTCCCAAGCCACACAGGCCAGAGGCATGCTGCAGAGCAGGGTCCCCTGGCTCAACCTGCCAGGCGCTCAGGCAGGGGGGTTGGGCAAGATGCCAGCTGTCACATTTGCATTATGGCAGATGGCGCAGCAGGGCAGCGGTGCACTGAGTGGCTAGGCTCTCCGGTGACACTGTACCTCTGCACCAGAGCTCTCCAGTGCACTCATCGGGCAGGTCTTCATCAAATTGAAAATGAACGAAGCCCTTCTTGGGAACACAGCGCAATGCTGGTGGGCCCTCTTTCAGCCCATCCTCAGTACTAAACCTTATCCCCGCCTTGGGGCTCAGGCCACTTCTCCAGCGGGGATCCAGGACCCCCTACTGTTCCAGCTCCCCATCCAGTGATCCTAGAAACAGCAGCCATGTGCTGCCGCCACCGCTGTCTCAATAGCTGCCACAACTGCATTTTCTGAGCTGCTTCCCACTCTGAGCCCACCTTCTTAGTCCACTCTTGGGGCAGGTCTGTCCCAGGCCTCCTTGCCTGGAGTGTTTCTCAGGGTTGTCTTCGCAGCCTCTACTTGGAAGCTTGCAACCGTCTTTGGCCCCTTTCAGTCAGAGTTCTTCCTCGCACGTCTCTGCAGTTGGAGAGGGCTGCAGTTCAGCCTCTGCCTGAGGTGGTTTCTCCCCAGTCTCTGCCTGTGGTGTCTCACAGCCTTCCACACCTCCTGCACCCGCTGGTCCCAACAGCAATGCCCTGCTCAGCCCCCGCAGCTTCTTTTAACTGGGCCTGTTGCACTCTGGTTGGCTGCTTTCCTGCATCCTCTCTAGGAAGGCCTGGAGGACCCACATTCACTGCTCCAGTTTTGGATCTGGATTTGGTGGGCTTATGATGCCTCCAGCAGGGGCATCAAAGGGCCTGGGTCACCCAGTCACAAGAGTGCTTTGGCCTAGGCTTGCCTGGGCTTTGAGTTGTCAGAGCCAGGCTGTCCTGGAGCAAGGCTGTGGCTCAGAACTGAAGGCCTCTTGACTACAGCCAGGGCTTGGGCCTCCCTGATATACATGAGAGCAGGGCTCTCGCTGTCATTCAGTCCTTCCACTCGCATAAGGCTCCACAGAGTGGGATGCAGGTGGGCAGGGTAGCTCCATGCACAGGTCATTCCCACCTTAGGACAATGCACTGCTCCTAGTGAATAGCCTGGCCAGCTGCATTTAATTACTTCTTTTAAATGCACACACCTTGCAAATCACAGCCCTTCCTCCCACAAGCACCAGATTACTTGTTTGTGAGTTCACTGTACCATTTCCCATCCCAACCTGTGCTGAGAGGATTTTCAAAAGGAGGCAGCGTGAGCATCCAGGTGACATTTCTAGTGTCAATAAATATCCCCCAAACACCTAGTGAGCCCAACCAGTGAATTATGAAAGAAGAGCTTTATCCATAATAAAACAATGGGAGCCACTTCGGTGTCAACATCCCATTCTGCTTCAGACGGCAGGAGAGCAGAGCAGGCAATGTACCCTGCTAAGAGCACCCAGAGCTTGGGGAATTTAATGATTTCTTCCCCTTCCTGCAGGTAATGGGGCATTGCAGAGGGCAGCACTGAGCAGAAAGGGGGGCCAATCTGTTGAAGAAAGGAGTTAAAATCAATGCAATAGGTGGGCCCAGCCTTTAAGCACACACAGCCTCTGTTACATGGGCCAGATTCCAGCCAAGTGAACGTACAGTTCTCTGGCCTTGTACAGGCAGATGTCAGGTCACAAAACATTAAGGCTTTTATAGCAACATTAATTTTGCCATGACCAATGCTCTAATCACTAGGCTACAGGGGCATTCTTGTGCCTTGCACTCACTTTCTTGTAGCCCCCTCTGGATCCCACCAGTTGCGAGCCCTGATCTGTGCGCCAAAAGTTATGAGGGAGCACCTGGCTGGCTCACCTATAGGCACCCAGACTAGCGGGTGTGCTCTAACGTCATGTTCCACAAATGGCTATCTTCCCCAGCTCCTGACCCGCTCTGGGGCTCTGGCTGGCCGGCATGGGGCTGCAGTGTACATGCACACAGGCAGACCTATTTGCTGCAAAAATTAGGTGCTGAGCAAGTTTAGGAACTACAGGGGCAGCTGGGGCAGAGGGACTGAGAGTATCAATCAGGCCCGATTCAGGGATTTAGGCTGTAAAAGCAGCAGTCAGGTGCCTAAGTCCCTCTGTGAAGCTAGTCCTTGCAATAACGATCCCAAGATCTTTCTAACTGCAGCTACCTGCACCCTTTCCGTGGCCCCTCATGGCATGCACGCAATTTACTGTGCACCGGGATGGGGTTGGCATGCCAGACCAAAACAAAGCAACAGGAGTTCTAGAGGCCAGTCCAAGAATGAAGATCTTATTCCTCAGTGGCTTGCTTTACTTCGAAAATCCGTGTCTCCCCCATTCAGCTTCACTAATAGCCCAACGGTGTTCTATCGCCCTCCAATGTTGCTAGAGCATAAGGACACCAAAGAGGAATTCCAAATCAAATCATTTAAAATCATTTAGCGCTGGGCGCCCTGGCTTTCAGCATTTTTGATCACGTCACTGAAATGTTTGGTTGGATTGAAAAAAAAGACTGAACCGATTACAAAACTTATTCAATCTGCCAAATCCACAACCCCGCAAAGTCAATGGACGGACTCCCACTGACTTCGACTTGCTTTGGATCAGGACAGAAAAATAGACATTAGGTAAAACTGGAGCCTCACAACTCTGTAATCCTCTGGATGAGATAGATATGGGGCCACTACTTCCGCTGGTTTAAATCCACATAGTTCCACTGTATGAATGGCACTACAAAGATTGAGAGCAGTTGAGGCTGTGGCTGCAGCATCCTGTCACATACATTAAAAGACCTTGCCTTTATGCAGCACCTTTTATCAGTGAATAAATCACTTTACAAAGGCTGCTGGTGTTACTATTCCCCTTCTACAGGTGGGGAAACTGAGGCAAGGAAGGATTTGCCTACGGTCATGCATCAGATGAGCCAGGAATAAAACCCAGGCTCTCTTTCATCAATTGTCTAGCCACTCAGTTACACTAGCTGTCCCAACAAGGCATCTGCTACTGCATGCTACATCCTTTTAAGAAGTTATTTCCCAAGCTCAACAAATGCCCGCACACAAAGAGTTAGAAAAACAGGGTGCGTTTGGGTTTTTTTTTTAACTCTACATATATTCACTTAGAAATTGTTTGAATGTGAAATGGTTCAAAGTTTCCATTGAGAAAGTCTCTTTTTGGGAGACTCTGTGTCCAGTGGAACCTAAGTCTGCAGAAGCAGCGCCACCCCCGCCAGGACCCACTTGGAAGGGTTCTCCTTCGTTTTCAGGTTGAAAGTCCACACATAGGTTGGCCCTCGCTGGCGCGTTTTGTAGACAGGACACAGGTACACGTTGCGGGTGTCCTGCTTGTCTGCGGGAATGGCCTTGATGAAAAGAACAGGCATGGCTGGAGTCAGTTCCTTCAGCCTGGCATCTGCCATCATTCCCACCTGCAGAGGAAAGAAAAGGAGGTTTCAATGTTTCCCACCAAAGAACACCACCAGAGCCACTTCCCCCACGAGACACAGTCATTTATCACCTCCTGCTCCTACCATACTCTGCTTCCTGCCACGTGCTACTTCCGGCTTTTGCCCTTCGGCAACTGCTCTTATGTCCTGGCCCACTGCAGACTATGTTGTATCAAAGTAAAATACTGGACAGGTCTAACCTCTTGACATGTGCTGTCTCACCAGGTGAAAACGTCTTTAATTAAGTGTTAAAATAGGCATGGAGGTGCCAAGATCACATGGCCATCCACTTCCATCAGCCACCTTTCTCTGATACCGCTTAGTCAAAAGGAAAAGGAGCAGTTATACCCCGACACCAGCTGTCCCCAAGCCCACCAGATCAGGACTCCCCAGGGAAAAGACTCTATGACTGGGGACGAATCCTGAAGCCCTCCTGTAGTGCCTGGATCTGCTGACTCTCAAAGCAATGAAGACCCTGTACAGTGGTTTGATGTCAGGACAATCTGTCCTGAACCAGAATTTCCAGATCATTGGGAGATAAGCTGCATGACTTCGCACTGGCCTTTCATATGTCTTTATAGCGCTTATACTGACCACTGATAGAGCGCTTGCTATGAGCAAGCTGGCCGTAGAAGACCATCTTTGGTATCCGTGTATGCTGCATTCTCGTAACATGACCAATCCAGTGAAACGGTTTGCTCATAAGCATTGCTTCCATGCTCACAACGCAACACAGCTTATGAACCTCCATGGTAGGAACTTTGTCCCCCCAATTCACGTGGGTGATCTCCCTCAGAGAGCGCGTATGGAACTGATTGAGTTTCAAAACATGGCAGTGATATATTGTCCATAACTCTGTGCCACACAGCAGGAGATTCAGGAACCTGCCTGATAAACTGCTACCTTGGTATAGAGTTTAATACCAGGGTTGTTCTATAGGCATTCAGTCAATTTTCCAAAGGCAGCGCTGGCTTTGGCTAATTGAGCACATATGTCACGATCCATGTTTACACCAAAGGACAGGACGTTTCTGAGGTAGCAAAACTTGTCAAAAGCCTTAAGAACTGTACCAGCAGCAGTGACCACTGGAGAGCTGGGCTCTTTCCAAACAGACAAAGGCATAACTTCTGTCTTCTTGAGGCTCACTGAGAGTCCAAAACGGTGAGCAGAAGTAACAAAGTGATCAAAAAGCCTGGTGTGTGTACAGTTACTGGGATTTCAGTTACCAGCAAGGCCAACCCCCCAAGCAGGACATCTTTATCTGGAGCAGGGACATGAACTCCAGCTGCTCACACAGCTCCCTTGCATGGATGTTGTGGTCAGAGTTGCCGGGTTCTGCAGCATTCCAAGCTTGGAAGGGGATCTGGAGCCTTATTGCGCCCTGCACCCTGCGGGTACGTCTGCACTATGAAATTAGGTTGCCTGTATTGAGATTGACACTTATGTGATTTTCTGAAGTCGAAGGGAAGTGTCCTCACTACATACATTCAGTCCATGGAGTGCGCCACTCTACTGTGGCTCAGACAGTAAAGCACTATGAGCAGCCACCCCACAGCTCCTAACGCCCACTGAACTATGGGCTAGGCTCCAGTGCCCGATGGGACAAAACCATTTTCACAGGAGCTGCTGGGTACAAGTCATCAGCCCACCACAATCATCTCACCTCCTCCCCTCTCCTGCCCTCCCTGAAAGCAACGGCAAACAATCATTTCACACCCTCTTCCCCACAGTTACCCACGCAGACACCAGCTTGGCAAGCCTGGGCCCCACTCCACAGCACACTGCTCTGGCAAGCACTGCAAACACCTCGCGCGCTACCCCACCCCCATCCCCAGCTGCAGACATTCCCTAATCATGCAACACCACCACCAGTGCCAGGAAACATGCTTGTCAACCGCCCTCGTTAAGTTACATGAATACAGTGCCTATGCGGCTGCTTCCCAGGGGAGGCTAGACAGACACATGGTAGCTCTGTGCAGCCATGCAGGCCAGTTGCCTGAATACACACCCGGGGCTGAGCGGGGGTTGTAAACACATGGCCAGCCTGTGTTGCTGTGGCCACACTGCTATTTTTCGTGCATTAGCTCAAGCAGAGTTAACACGTGTGCCTCCTACCTGCTGTGCCGGCGTGCCCTTGGAGGGGACAAATGTGGGCTTCAGCTGTAACAATAAACATCCCCAGCAATAGGCTGTAAACTGCAGTGAGTCATCCCCTCATCAGTTACCTGCATATCCCATCGTGCACCCTCCATGAATAAGCCATGTATGTAGGCGCCCTCGCGGGGAGGGCTACTCAAATCTTCACGGTTCTTCTTTGTCACATCACACTGCAAAGCCATTTTATCTAAAGGCCACTCATTCCTCCGAGCCATGGACTGCATGATGGCTGTCAGGAAAGACTGAGGGTTGAAGAATCCCGCTAGCCACACAACAGCGGGCAAGACAAAGTCTCCTGTCCACATCTCAAGCTCCCTGATGCGACTGAGCAGATCGGCAAACCAGCCAGCCAGGCCAGCCATGGAGGGATAAGCCCTCCTAGTCCAAGACTCAGGCACGGTGTCCAGGAAGATGGCATTCTGTAGGTTCTCCATATTGCCTGTCATTGTCAGCTCTCCCTGGTGGAGAAAAAGAAGCGAGAGGATAATAAGCAGAAGCACAACACTGAAGCGCAGCCACCTCAAGTGAAATACAGCAGCTGTTGGACACTGAACAGCAGCTCCCTTTATACAACAAGCGAAGCTGGGAGGTTGTGAAGCAGCTGCACCCCAGGAGTTCTCACATGACTACACAACCACAGGACCTCTCCATGAACTCAACGCTCATGGGCACTTCCATTGCAACCTCCCAATTTCTCACCCTTTTTGCAATACCAATAGTGCTTGGTGGAAAAGTGCAAAAAAGTACCAGGCAGGGAGGACCACTGCCAGCTAACAGCTGTGTCCTCCATTTCTTCCTACACTGCTTTCATTTCCTCTCCATGGGCATAGTCTGTGAGTGCCAGATTTCCAAAAGTGTTCAGCACTTTCCATCACTGCGGCCCCATTGTTCTCTTCCGAAAACCTCACCAGACACTGGTCAGTACCAAATCAGCCCTCTTCCCCTGAAGTCTTTCCTGTTCTGAATACCACAGGTTACTCTACAGCACGGGTCTTTTCTCTGAGCAACTTAGGCTGCAAAATGGAATTATTTTGAAATGAAGAAACACTGAATAAATTGAAACATGATGTAGTCATGCAGGACACCTAGATTCTAAGAGCACTGTGAGCACCTTGTCTGGATCTTTGCCAAAGCAATTCCAGCTTGAACTGGAGCAGAACTCTTGATTTTAAAATGGCAGCGCTGGCAAATTCACTACAAACTTCCCTAAGTTGTTGCAATGGTTCATTATCCTTCCTGCAAAAAACTGTCTTATTTCCAATTCAAATTTGTCTAGCTTCAACTTCAAGCCATTGGATCATGTTACACCTATGTTTGCTAGACTGAAGAGCCCACTATCAAATTCTCCAGGGTAGGTACTTCTAGAATGTGATCAAATCACCCCTTATCTTCTTCTTTGTTAAGAAACTATATTAAACTCTTTACTACTATCACTATAAGACCATTTTCCCAACCGTTCATTGTTCTTGTGGCTCTTCTTTAAACCCTCCTCACTTTATCAACATCTTCCTCAAACTGTGGGCACCAGAATTGGACACAGGATTCCAGCGGCAAACAGCTAAGAATGGTACTAGCCCTTTGGGCCACGGAGTTGCACCAGGAGTGCTGATTATCCACCATGACCCCAAACTCTTTTTTAGATCACTGATTCCCAGGGGACAGTCCTCCATTCTATACATATGGCTCATGGGACAGGTTCGAGTCCTTCTTTCTCACCCCCCACAGGCAGGGCCAAGCTGAGGCCTCCCACTTCCCCTCTGTGCATTGGACCATTCTGGGCCTGAGCCCTTCCTGCTGCCCTCCCATGGCTGGCCTAGCCCTAGCCACATTCCCACACCCTCCCTCCCACATAAGTGTTGCTGACCCCTCCTGTAACCCCCTACCCCTCTAGAGGTTGCACCCCACTTTTTTGGCAAAACTATGCATTTGTCCAGTTTGCTCTGGCCAAGTGATCAGCTGGAAATGGGACAAATACCCAGTTTTGCCAAAGAAGCTGGGACAGCCAGGCCAGGGCTTAACGGGACTCTCCCCACCAAAATGGTACGTATGGTCACCATAAACAAGCTGTCAACGTATCATGTAAACAAATGTAATGTTTGGACAGCCAACCTTGGATTTAAGTGCCTTTGATGTATGAGTTTTATTGTTGTTATGACAAGAAATATTTTAAAGCACTAACAAGTACTTTGCTGAAAGTAGAAGAACTGGTGACCCACCCGGGGTTACGATGGTGAGTCACTGTGAGTTATGTACTTTAGGTTAACTGTAAAGAACTAGGGGAAAGAATATACTTTGGAGCAAACCAAGGAAGCTTTTCTACAGACAAGGAGCTGACACCCCAAACTCCCCAACAGGAAGGCAACCGGCCATCCACAACCTGCTGTCGCTTACACATAAGCAGACTTTGGTCTCAACTTAGTGCTGTCACAGAGGGGTGTCTGTGTGGGTGCTTGAGATGTAATAAAAAGTAGTTTTAAGTAAAAGCACTCTGGTTTGTATCAATCATATATATCAGAAGGAGGAGCTGTGTCCCTACTGATTCATTCTTGACACCGACTGAAGAGAAGAGTTAAGTTACCACTGCTTTGGCTGCTGAAACTCTGGGCAGCTGAGAGACCAATTAGGATTTGGAGGGGGTTGGTAGTTCCTAGAAGATGTTGAGACTCAACATCAAGCTATTCCGATGCAGAGTAAAGACAAAAGGAGCCAACAGAGACCATGAGGCTGAATGAGTCTTTTAGCTGTCTAAAAACCAAAAGGGAGCATACAGGAAATATAAGTATGAGCACGTTGCTAGGTAATATATACAGAAACAACATGAGTGTAGAGGGATAAAAATCAGGAAATCCAAGGAAAAGAATGAGTTACAGCTGGTAAAAAATGTTAGGAACAAGAAGGAGTTCTACAGCTATGTCAGACAAAAAGCGAAGATCAAGGAGGGTGTGACTCCACTGATCAACAAAGGAGGTAACATGATATGAAGATGAAGCTGCTTAATTCTGACCTTGTTTCATTCTTCTCACAATAAATAACCTGCGACTGCTAGGCAACACGTAACTAGCTCAGTTTTCAGAGACAATAAAGAGGTAGGGAAGCAGATCAGGTCAAGTAAAGAACACATCACAGATCTTTTGACTAATCTGAATGAATTCAAGTTAGAAAAATTCTTTGCTATAGTTATGAATGGGTGCTGCGAAGGAAAGCCTAAACTCACCTGGAGCACTAGAAAAGGGTACAGATAACCTGCCTCTGAGGGAGGGGTACTGGGAAAAAGTGACAAAAAGCCAAAATGGTCTAAAGGAAAAAATTCAAGCCTAAAACTGAATCACAGCAGCATCTCTCCTTTGTTAGGAAACAGAGACATAGAAGAGAGGGAATATTTCTCTGGGGATGGGGGGAAGAAATGAGCTCTTCCAAAATAGATCCCCTGGGCTTATCAAAATTTGTGAGTAGAAAAAAATGTAGGTAGTCATGTAAAGTTTATTGTTTTCATTGTTTGGGGGTTTGGAAATTATGTCTAAGCTGCTTATTTGCTCCTTTTGTTCTCTCCTGTAACCAAGAATCTGACCCAGGTTAAAATCCCTGTATTTTGCTTTATGTTTTTTGGTTTTTTTTTGTAAACACTAAGTCAATTCCAATTCTTGCAAAAATAGTCCTGTTTTAATAAGTGGGTTTTTTTTTCTTTCCTTTTTTAACAAATACTGGTTGATCCTTTGTGTCCTACAAGGGCTTAAAACTACTTCCCTGGCCGCACAAACTTTACCAGAGAGCTCACAGCTCCCTGCATGTGTTTGTTGTTGTCATGTTTGTTTGTTTATTTTTGTGGGGTGCTTTTGTTATTTCTTTCCAACTCCTTGAGAGAAGGCCATTGGGGGTTTTGCCCTCAGGAAAGAGATCTAAGTGATTTCTTTCCTGAAAGGGGGATTTTGTACACTTGGCAGCTACTGACTAATTTCAGGAAAGAGTGAAGTCAGAGAAACTTTTCTGTCTGTGGGAACTGCAGAGGCAGGGTCTAGCAGTGTTTTATTTAACTAGCTGACCCTCATTACCTGCACTCAGAAGTGCCAAGATGGGAAATCAGGCGCAATGTGGTGGCAGTGTAGGGGGATCATTTTAAGACCCCCAAACTTTTAAAGGACATAGGTTTTTCTTTTGACTGTTTGCAAGCATGGGATTTTTTTTTCTTTTCTTTTGCTCCTTCAAGGAAAGGCACACAGAAGGTAACCATGCAAAAGTCAGACAGTCCAATCCAGACAGTTGTTTTTTTTCTAGCTTTCAGGGCAACTGGATAGCTAGGGTGGAGTAAGGCAGGAAGCAGCCCCATGCAGAAGTTTGGGAGACAGGTAGAGGAGTTTGGAAACAAGCCCATACATGAGCCAAATGTCCCAATCCAGGGAGAGGGGACTGGACCTTGGCTTTGAGGGGACAGTAAGGAAATAGCCTAGTGAAGACAAACACCGGTGGACAGCCCTAACCCTGCCACACGATGGACTTCAGGGTGGGAGGCTGCCTTGCAGACAGGCCATAAGCTCACAAAGAGATGAAGCTCCTCCTGCAGATAGGGAAGTGTGCAGAGGTGCAGCACGCCCAAGTGGAAGCAGAGGTGAGGCACACAGAGATGGAACAAGCAGCAAATCAGGCAGAAACTGAACTAGAGAAGATGAGGAAACAGGATGCTCCAGATACACCATCTAACTGCCCTTCCCAAGCTTCTGCTCCAATCACTAATCAACACCCTAGAATATTCCCCAGGTACCAGGTGCAAGATGATGTAAACAAATTCTTCCTAAATTCTGAGAGGGCCCGTCAGGGGTACAACATCCCCACAGATCAGTACATGATAGAATTAAAATCTCAAATCACTGACCCCTTACCAAAGTAGCAGTGATGGCAGCCAGAACTCTTGGCCCCTGTAAAAACCAGCTGCCCCTTGTGCCCCCCATCAGTGGGCCTGCTTCCGGCCACAGGTCTCTCTGTAGAGCCCCCTGCATCTCACTCAAAGGCCCTGTGACATGTATGCTGTAGTCTGGAAGATGAGCATGTTTTGTTACTGCTTAAACTCTGTTTGAAGCCTTGTGGTTTAGTTCAGGGCCCTTCTTCGCATTGTTTTCCTTGGCCAATATACAGTCCCTTGCATTTCTCCACATTAAATCTAATCGCTACACAATGTCCCAGTTACAATAATATCTTGTTTGCTACTCAGAGATTGAAGCATTAAATCACTTCTGTTTACCTGTCTCAGGAAACGGAATTTCCAATTCAACTGCCAAACTCTAGTAAATAAAGTAAATCTATTTAAAATAATTGGCAGCATAAATATCAGCCTATTTTAAAGCAGCTTGTGTATATTGCAGAACTACAAAGCACACAGGACATTTTTGTCTCTCTAGTCAACAGAACAAACACCAGTTTTTTCAGCAGTAGACAGATGTCACTCCAACTTTTGAATTTCAGGTTTTAGCACCTTCTATCTGAGGGAAATGCATACAAAAACATGCTTTATATTCACTGCTTTGCTATTTTAACAATAAGACACAAATTGATTAAAACAGAACAGGTTTTGCACGGCAGACTAATACCACACTTTCACTTTCATGTGATTTTCTAACTGGTACAGTAGGCAGCTGAATTACCTCCAGTGTATTTATCAGTCCAGAAAATTATAAGAAAAATATTTCTTAGTGCTTTCCTCCACAGCTTTCCAAGGTCTGCACAAAAGTGGTTAAGCATCATTATCCCCATTTCTCACCGAGGGAACCCAAGAGAAAGAGGCCTAAATGGGCCAACTTATCAGAGTTCATCCAGAAGATGTTACATCATTTGTGTGTTTCAGGGTGTATTTAAACTAGGCAGCAGAGCATTACTATGTAAGCAGGAAATGAGGCCAACTAGAATAAAATAAAATTAAATGGTGATTTTTTAAAATAATGTTAAACGTCTCATACAGCAGGCTGGAGACCAGTTTAAGAAATATTTGTCTGAGTGGTCACTTTCTCTTCTTTGAGAAGGGGTATGCCAGCTGACCCTCTATCTGCAGGTTAATTTCTCTCTGCTCATTTGACTTGGAGAAGCTACAGCTTTGCATATATTTAAGATATTTAAGAACAGGTTAGATAGAGGTCTATCAGGGGTGGTTTAGATAGTACTTGGTCCTGCCATTAGGGCAGGAGGCTGGATTCGATGGCCTCTCGAGGTCCCTTCCAGTCCTAGTGTTCTATGATTCTATCCCAGTGAGCCTGGTAAGAAGGGGCTTTCTCTCTGCTTCCCCATCCAAATAAGCTGCTATGGACTTGCACCCAAGTTGTTATACTGGATCATAGTTTCATATTGTCACAGTATCTGTGGAAGGGACCTTGCTGTAGGGAACAGAGAATGATTATCAAGTGTCTGTCTCATGAGACTTTCCTTCTGCCATGCCCTAATGATAAGAGCCCTGGGAAGACCAGCACCCCTATCACCATGTGGCCATCACAAAATGACCTATGGGTGGATTACATGCACCTCTAGAGAAGACAAACAGACTTTTCCATCCTTTAAGTGAAGGACACCTGCCAATTGTCTACTTGCAGGAAGCTGTCAGCAGTGCAAGGAAGGGAGGCAGGCAGGGCTGATGAAGAGAAGGAGTTTAGGAGCTATCCCGGCTATGCAAACAGACTAATAGTGCTACCTGTAACTTGAAGAACCCTCTGTCAGAGGCTCTATCAGCAGATCAGGAAGCTGTGATGATAACGGCTACAAAAGGTATGAGTACGGGACCAGGCGGCCGCCCCACTGCTCTCCTGCCAGTCCCTCCAGCCTAGGATGCTGTGGTTATTTGGAACAAGTAACCACCGGTTCCTTCAAGCACGGAATTCACTGCTTTGCTGACACAGCTAGAGGTCCAAGTAGATCTGCTATTTTGGGGTACTTCCTGGCCCACGCGCCTCACACAGTAGTTACTAACAGGACATTTGGGGTTTTAAGTTACTTAGGTCCATCCCTGGTGTCTAATGGGCCATAGAAATGTCTTAACCAGGCTTGGGGGAGCATCCACAGCTTCCACTGTGTGGGCTGCTCTGCTTCAGCAATACATGAGTTGTAATGTGGGGGACAAGCATGATGATTATGACTGCCAGGCGCTGGTGGTTGCAAGCAGGCAGAGCAGTGGCTTAGTGACTCCTCTCCAGGGCACAGCCTCTTTGCCTCTGCTATTAGGTGTCCTGACAACCCACCCATGAAACCAGATTTAGAAAACATTGGTATGTTTAGTCTCAAGAAACACAGAGTGAAGAGGGGAACCTGATTAGAGTCTTCAAATGAGTAACAGGCTGTTACAAAGAAGACATTGATTAATTGTTCTTTGTCTCCACTGAGGGTAGAACAAGAAGTTTAATCTGAAGCAAGGGAAAGTTAAGTGAGCTATAAGAGGAAACTTTCTTATGATGAGGATAGTTCAGGGTGGGGATAGATTACCAAAGGAGGTTGGGGAATCTCCATCTTTGGAAGTGATTAAGAAAAGTTTGGACAGTTATTGCCAATGGTCTACGTGTAACTGGCTTTGCTTCAACATGTGGGCATGGACCAGATGACCCAATTCCTGGTTCCTTCTAGCTCGACCCTACTCAGACCAATTCTTTTTGTGAATCCTGTTAAGCTCTTGTCTTCAGTGACACCCTGTTACAAGTGATTTCCACAGGCTATTCAGACACTGTGTAAAAGAATACTTCCTCGTATCTCCAAAAAGGCGCTAAAGGACCACATGTACTTTTCAGAGACTGCAAGGCCAGAAGGAACCATTGTGATTGCCTCATCTAGCTTGTGAAGAAGAACTATGAATCTGCTCATGTAACACTGCAGCACATCATGCTATTAGTTGGGTACCATTTTAAAATGTAACTGTTTAAAGACGAGGAATGTTCATTTCTCTTCACATCCCCATCACTCCAGCTTTCCAATCATTCATCATGCACATAAGCTGTCACCAGAGAGCCAGCGTCTAGAAGAGTGAGTGCCTACCTTCAATCCCAGATCCAGCTCCTTAAGCGACCGCTTTATCTCACTGGTGAGGATGTTCATGCGTTCACATTCCTGGAAGGCAACCACAACGTACGGCGTCCTCTCCTCCACCTTTGCCATCAGCTCCGGGATGTTAAACTCATCTGTTAACTTCTCTAAAATCTCATCCAGAACAGCCTTCACCTGTTTCCCATGGGAAAGAGAGAAGGAAGAGTCAGTGAGTGACCCACGTCCTTTGTCCACTTACTGGAGGGAGAGAGCTCCAGCTTCCACTTACCACATCAGCAAGCAACCGATGTCTCACTCAGTCGTACATGGTACCTCTCAAACCAGGTCACACCATCCCAGGGAAATTCAAATGCCTACCAAAGGTTATGTCAAATGAGGCTCCTTTAAAAGGACTATTTATAAATGCCCACTGTCTTTTGCAGCCAGCTTTGCCAGGCTCCTTTTTCTAAGGCTAGGTATAATGCAGGAAGATGGATGCAGCTATAAAGGTAAAGTCAAATACTGGTGCTTCCAGGGTCACTGACTGTATGAACTATTCTTTCATGTTCCAGTGACAAAACTGGGAGATTGTTTTTAACGGAGTTCTAAGCTGAATTCAATATTCTGAATAAATGCAACATGGGGGAAAAGCAAAATGAAGTAAGTTATTCCCTGCCTCCTGCCCAGCTGGATTTGGAAATATGAGGGTAGGTGTGTAACTAACAAACAGAAATTGTATGCCTAGGAACTCCCAACCCCCATCACTAGATATCTCAGAGCACTTCAAGATAGGGTTATCATATTTCAAGTTCCCAAACTGAGGACATTGCTGGGGAATGGAAGCCAGAGGGTGATGTGATATCTCTGTGCCAACATCATATCGAGGATCTCATACTCTCATGCTTCAGAGACATGGAGGGTTCAACAAAAGCCCATATCTCCTCACTGCTGCTTTCCTGTTCTTTGGGCTTGGAAAAAAAAACAAAAGCTGCAGCCTGTCCTTGTGGTTTCCATAAACACAGCACTTAACTGTTCCTCTCTAATACCTGGGAACAGATTTCAATGGCTGCAATCAACAAAAGGCAATGTCAGGGCAAAGCAATTTATTCTCTTGTAAGTGACGTGTGTGGAGCTGTTACAGGGGGTAGCACTATCACAGGAATCTCAGCCCTACGTGTGACACTGGTTGGTTGTTCTCCACAAATGAAGATGGGCTGTGTGATTCAATCAGGCCTTTGGGGTAACAAAAGGAAAGGTCTGGGAAGACAGGAGAGAAATGCCTGCAAAGGCCTGGAGAAGGCTGCTGAGGGCTGCAGAGAGCAGCAAGGCTCCTGCAGGAGCAGATGAGATGCCAGGGGAGGACAGGAGAGCAACAACCTAACCCACACTGGAGCCTTCCTGATCTCCTGGCCCTTGCAGAAGGGCACAATGGCAACAGTGCCATGGGGAACTCTTCCAGTGTTCGTGTCACTCCCTCTGGGCCACCTGGCACTGGCCACTGTCAGAAGGCAGGACATTGAGCTAGATGGACCTAGGTCTGACCCAGTGTGGCCATCCTCATGTTCTCATGTCAGAGTCCCTCCACAGCAGGCCCTTGTTTAGGCCTGGTCCAACCCCCGCCCCCCATCGCTGTTCTCCCCGGCACCCTCACTTTCTAGTCTTCGCTCGGTCCTCCTGGTGCACCACCAAGTATCACTTTGGGAACTGAGAGGGGGTCATGGCTGGACCGAGACAGGGATGAGTGAGGACAATAGGATTGTCAGAGGGGATGTGGGGGAAATGGGTACCCTTTCATGAGAATCAGAGGACCTCAAAACCACAGCATCTCGGAGTGAAATAGGTGATGCCATTATCTTCTGCCCCTATAGTTTTATGATAAAACAACGTGTGAACGCACATACTGCATGATCCCAAAGCCAAATCATACACTGGCTCAGATTTCCCTAAACTGATCCGAGCCCCACTAAAGAGTCGTGAGCCTCAGCAAAGCTCCGACACGCCTGGTCTGCAAAGAAATGTCAAACGCAGCGAGCTGACGACGGTTCAGATCTCACGGGAAGCCAGGCCTTCAACTACCAGAGCCTGGTCTGAGGTCAGCTGCCTTCCAGGCATGAGCAAGGTCAGCTGGCTGTAAGGAGGTGCAGCGCCATACAGGGAGCCATCAGGCTGCGTAGGGGGCTGTCAGTGGGTGGGCAATGGTGCTGAGGAGGAAGACTTGTCCAGCATTGTGTGTGCAGTACATCCGGGGAGCTGTACATATGCCAGCCACATTGCCAGCCCGATGTCCTCCCCCTTCTCTTTTTTTTCCACACGGCTTGGGTAGATAGCAATGCCTACAAATTTCTGTGTCCTCGGCTGATGCTAATGAAGGCACTGGAGTGCAGGGGATCAGGTAAAATCCTGGCTATGGTACAATTACACTGACCATGGTGAGCTCCCGGAGAAGGCAGTCTTACCTGTACACGTGGTACAAAGACTGAAGAGGTTATAATAAAGGGTCAGGAGAGAAAAAAGAGAGGCTAAAATGCAGCCAAATGAAACACAGTGGCAATGGCTCCCTCCTCTGCCTTACCTTACCTTTTCTTCCCTGGTAGCCCCTCCTCCTTCACCGGTGTTAGTGTTGCGTGGCTGCATCTCCAACACCGTGCGGAAGAGTTTCTCTGAGGTCTGGGTGAGCACCCCGATCTCGGCATTCGGATGGAGACCATACAGGTACGGAGACTCGGCAGGCAAGGCGTGGTCGATGTACTAAAAAGGAGCACCACACCTCCCGTTACTGTTATGTACAGGGCCAAGCACTTTACACTTACCGGTCTCTTTGATAAGCTAGACAGCCACCACATGCAGTCAGCCCAGTGTGGGTATCCTGCTGGACTGCCCTATGGAGCTAACTGACTGACAGGGAGCAGGAGGGTAGAATTAGGAAGGCCACTGGAATAATAATAATTGCTGCCACAACAAAACAAGACCGGCCATTGTCGCAGGATGTCTAGGCTACATCTCAGACCTGCGCCTCTTCTACCTTTTGTTTGCTACATACTTGGGCATCAGTACTCTGAACTCTTTTTCTGGGCATCTCACTCCCAGGGGTAGACCTCATTTCAACAGTTTTATAAACAAAAATGCACTAATGTGCCAGGGCCTGATGCCACCCCTGCAACTAAAGGGCCGGTGAAATCGGTGAGCAGACATCCACGAGCCTGAAGTGTTTTTCATCAGACCCAATGATAAAAAGAGCTTGAAAGGGCCATTTTAGCATGCCACACGCGGATGTAATTTTCCACTAGACCTGCTCAAATCCCAAGAAGCAATACGGTTGTTTTATTCATGCATGAAGAGAGGGCTCATGATGAAGTATCAAATTATCATTAAACTTGGCTCATCCAAGACGTTGCTTAAGAGTCTACAGAAAAAGCCCATAACAGGAAATAATATAAGAAGAGCTGGAACTCTGCAGTCCAATTCACTGTCTCCTATGACAGATTAAGAGGTGATTACGGAGGACATTAATTTCAGCCTTATAAATAATATAAGAAAACAAAGAGGCTACCTGGTGATAACCATTGTAGTCCATGTTCCCCGGGAGAGAGAATCCAGGAGCTAGGAAGAGCTCTCTCTCCAGCATTTCTGGCTTAATAAACTCCTCCAGGTAGGTTTTGCAAAGTCGTCTATCCCAGTCATCTGTGATGTGGCCTCCATACATGATCTCACCGAAGAGGTAGCGCAGATCGTCATACGGGACCTAAACAACAAAATGAGAAAACGTGAAAGAGTCCACTCAGATGCAGGTCCACTGACCGCCTCAGGGGGCTGCCAACTGGACAGCATAGCAGTGATCTGCAGGGGGAAGGAAGGGATTCTCACGTAGCAGCTAAATCGCTACATGTAGGAGAAGAGCCCAGAGGAACCCAGCCTGCAGAACAGACTTTGTGGGGTTTCCTGATGAAAAGTGAATCTCTGTAAAGCTCCATACATTAAACAGAGCTGCTGAGGCAGCCAAACATTTCCAAATATTGTCCCTCAACCAGCAGCAGGGAGCCTCCCACATGCCAGAGCTGATATTTTATCTAAGTCCAGTTTGCAAAAGCAACAGATACAAGTGGAACCAAGGCCACTCTGCACGCCTCGCAGGACACAGCGAGGTTCTTAAGTTACAAAACCTGAAGATGGTAGGGCATTAGCACTAGATGTAAAAGGTTTCAGATGTTTCAGCGTGTGTCTAATAAGCAAACGGGTCACTATCTGCACACAGAACTGACTTCTTTGCTTCATGCACCTTTGTGTTGGCCTCCAGGTAATTGTACAACACGTTGACCGAGATAGTGAGGTCTCCAGTGTTAAAGGGGTAGGAGCGGTTCCAGCCCTGGGGCCCAAACTTGCGTCTCTCGGCCACCACTGCATGGAAATAACAGAGGGCGAACAGGATGCTTTTGAACTCGTTCTCCCGGGCACACATCTCCAGAGTGTTCTGAAATGGAAACAGAGCAGCAATGTCGGGTGTTTCCCCTAAGCCCCTCCTTTCCAGGCTCTGTGTGGTTCATAAACACTAACAAATTCTGCATCAGAAGTTCGGTTCTAAGCTGCTTCACAAAGCTGGGCTTTCGGTTGGCCTCTGCTCCCGTCACGTACCCATAAAATGGTAATGACAGCCATGAGAACTGTGCACTGGAATCAAGCTTCTATGCAAAGGAGTTCTGTAATTGAGGAGAAAACCTTGCAATGGGACCCTGTTGTCGTGATGTCTGCCTGAGTCTGCAGTCAGCCTGAGACAAGAGCTCTGGGAAGGAATGTAATATCCATTCACCTCCCTGGGGCATACACATGGAAAGCAAACAGCAGCTGTTTAAGTACCTGCCTTGTTAACTATTTCCCTTCTGACTGTTCGACAGAAACATGCAGCCCTCACACGGCTTTTTTTTCTGGCGGAACACACCAGGACAGAGTTCTGGCAACTTTTTCAGTTAGAACACCAGAAAAATTTTCACCGCCAGTCCCACAGCAGTGCAGGGACTAGGGCAGGTGTCCCCACTGGTTGTGCAGCAGCATGGGGACCAGGGCAGGAGTCCCCGCCACCCCGCAGCAGTGCAGGGCCCAGGGCATTAAAACTGAACACCCTAACCCCTGTGAAGAATCATCGGACTTGATGACGGCGCCGTATTTTCCAGAAAAAATGCACCAAGCCCTCGTATTCATCTCACAAGCCCGAATGGCCTTCCAGGTCTTGTCAGTGCCCAAATGCCCAGCTCTGCAGCAGATAGCCTCTCTGCTGTTGTGCACTGCTCGTACAGTAAGAACTGAAGCCCAGCGATTGGGAGAGCACAAAATAAACTATAATGGTACAACAGGTAACACAAAGGGGCACAAAAGTCATTAAAAGATTCAATTTCACAGCCATTCATTCACAATTTCTATTTCTTATGTTACTCAACTCCACCACAGTTCCCAGGCTGCTGTACTGCGTCACTGCAGAATTCCACAGAATGGTGATCCCGCCTGGTGGGAAATGTGCTGCCCCTGGTTTAAGGAGAATCAGCCGGGGGCCTTCTGAGCAATCGCTGCCCTGCTGTCCCCTCAGTGAGGGGGTCTCTTCCAACCCCCTGCAGTGTTTAGGGTGCTGTTTGCAGATATCACCCAAAGAACAAGGCATACGCATCTACCCACCTTTGGAGCCCTGTTTTACCTGGCACTCCCAGGGACTTCGGCCTGAATACAAATTAGGAAAGGATCTGGCTCGTAGCCTCCTTTGGCCTCCCTCTATTTAATCCTAACTGTTTTGTTAGCTACACAACCAGAACAATTTTGCCTGTGCATAATAATAAGCCTCCTTTGGGGATTTCAGCTGAGCTAAATTTGAACATCCATCCCGTCCACTGTGCAAGACTGGAGCACAAAGCAGTGCAATGAGGTGTACAGGTTCCCCTCCCACACACCACAGGATCTGGTGATAAGAGACATTTTATAACGCCTGAGAGATTTAGCAAATGTTAATTACTATCTGATTGAAATAAGCGCGAGCAGGACGAAAACATTACGTTGAGGGAAGGTTTCCCCCTCCCCTGCTCTGTGGGACTTTCTGAGCAATTCAAAATGATGAATGGCACTGGATAAAAAAGAAATAATCTTCTCCTGCTGCTCACATTAACTCCTGCCTCCCTAGAGATGCGTTAACAGGGTACACATGATGAAGCACCTCCCTCTGACAGGACTGGGTCACCTTGTGCCTCCTGGGCTTCAGGCTACGCTGCACATGGTCCTGAACAGTGACACAGGGGTGCTCCCTGCAAGGCTTGATGCTTGTGGGCCTCGTGAGCAGTGGCTGGCCATGCCAACAATAGCCTTAAAATGGGTACCACCTCCAGCAGCACAGCAGGTGTGGGGGCACCTCTTCATCAGCACTCCATCCAGTGGTGACTGCTGGGGAGGGACACAAGGGGGGAATTCCAGTCACATGACTGTCCCCCCAGGCCACTCCTTGTCTTGGGGGTGGGCCCTGCCTCTTCTTGCCCAGGCCTCACCTCATGACAGGCAGGCGGTAAGTAGAGCTACATGGCTGGGATCCAGGAGAGCGGAGCTGGGCCCCTCCACCTTCTGCCACCACTAGTGAGTGCAGAAATGGTGTCCCTGGCCTCAGTTTGTCAGGCGCTGCAAAGGTTTGACGGGATGGATCAGTTGATGACTCCCTGCTCTGTTCACTATCTCTGGGGCAGCTGGCACTGGCCACTGTCAGAAGACAGGAGGCTGGGCAAGTTGGACCATCGGTCTGATGCAGTGTGACTGTTCTTATGTTCTCACTCCTGCAGCCTGAGCCAGGCTCCCCACAAGTCCCCCATGCCAGATCGCTGTGGGAGGGGGCATACTTTGTCACCAGTTGGGAATGGGGCTGTGATCCAAAGGTCTCTCTCAGAGACTCTAGCCTCAGCTGCTTGCAGTGGAGTTTGCCAGGCTCTTAGGGCCCAGGGACAAAGCCTGATACTTGGAATAACCAACAAGGGTGTGTGCATCTGACTCCGGGGCAGGGAGGGCAAAAGACACCAGCCTTAAAGTGGGCCTTTTTTTCCAGCTCCTCGGGTCAAGTCAGACCCAGCACCCACCTCAGCTACTTTTGGGATACAAAGTATTTCACCTAATAGGATGACATCTCTGGCGTTTCTCTCAGTACAGAACAGCTGTGCCCTTTCGGCACTATTAGCGAGAGTTCTGCCATTTCTGGCTAGCTCCAGGCCGATACCATTGCCAGAATTTTTTTTGGTTCCTAACATACTCGACAAAACCCTTCTCTCTGCTGGCTGTCCACATCTTCTGGTCTCCTTTCACTTCCCTTTTCAATTTTATATCGCGCCTAGCATCTCATTGATATTCATTGCTATCAGATTCCACTTTCTGCCAATTTTTACACTTTTTCTTTTGGAAAGGAAAATATGTACAAACTAGCTGGAGGAAACTGCACACGAATGGAAAAAGGGATGGGGGAGAGCAGAGCATGACTCCAACCCATAATACTCTGAGCAACTTAGCTACCCCTTAATGAAAACTACTATAATATTTTTAAAATTATTTTTGCACTTGTTTTCACTTTTCTCTAAGCCAGGTAGATCTTTGGCCTTCTTTCTTGATTATGGCTTTTTAGGCATCTAGTAAAATATCCTTAAAGAATTCTCAGTCATCATCAGTTTTGCACTTTTTGTTTTTTCATTTCTTTAAATGATCACTTTGAACTGGTCTGGCTCATAATTCTTTTCAAAAGCCCCAGGTATATACTACTGATCAGGACTTTATTCCCTTGGCACTTAACATAGGAGATCAAGTCATGATCCTTTTCACCTAAGCTAGCAGTGAGTTTAGTTCTCTGATCAATTTCTCCTAATGAGAGATCGAATACAGAAGTCTGCCGGAGTTGGATGCAACCCTCTTTGACTCATCAAATTATCATCTGAAATTGTACAAACACAAATCTGGAGGAGGTTTTTGTAGCAACAGCATGAGACCTCCGGCATGCATCCCTCAGACTGAAGACCCCCATGATCACACCACTTTTCCCTTTACGTCTATACATAGTTCTGTAAGAAGTGAGTCATTTCTACCACACACCATCTAGTACCTCCACCTTGTGCCTTATCGGTTCAGACAGTAGTCCACAAATATTCGAGATCATTTCCTCCTGAACTATCATAGACCCGGAAACAGGAGTTGCTACCTTGGACATGGACTGCCACTCTGCCATTTGGTTGACCACTCTGCGCTGCCCAAAGAGATTGTAAGCACCCATTCTACAAGGCCATGCTGTGCCCACCTGGGAGCAGAAGGTAGTACGTATGCAAAATACATTGTGCTGTACACTTTGATGCACAAGTTCTTAACTAATCTGGCAACCTGCTTGATCACTGCAGCTATGTCATGAAGGAAGCCAGTGTTTCCTATAGAGCTTCACCATACCTGGCTGAAGTTATCCAGAGCCTTGTGCAGATTGGCATGCATCCCGCTTGGAGGTTCGTTGGTGATTTTGATGGAGTTCTCCAGGATGCCCTGGGGGATGATGTGGCCCTCAGGTGAAGGAGCAGGCTCTGCACTAATGAAGACGCGGAACTCTGGGTGGCTGCCTTCACTGTGCTGCTCAAGCTTTTTCTCCAGTGAATGCAGCCACTTGGCCACCAGATGGATATTCTAGTATGGAAAAATGGGACAACACTTTGTCAACTGCTGGAGTGAGCATCCACCAAGCAGAGTAACAAGAAGAGGTCAAGGAGTTTTCTCATTCCTCGGAAGTCAGTACCTTTCCTAATGGAGTATAATTCACATCTGCGGACATACAGTAAACCCCCCAATGTGTGTGATTTCGACTTGTGCCAACTCCCCGCTCAAGCCCCCAGCTTCCCCAACTGGGGGAAGCCAGCGGACAGATAGTCACACAGCTGCAGTTTCTTCTCAGCTTCCTCCAGATGGGGGAAGCCAGGGAGAAGCTGCACCTGGTTCCCAGAGTGGTGGGCAGCCAGAAACCAGGCAGCAGCCTGGCTCCCAGCTCCCTTGGGCTTGCAGGAGCAGCAAAACTTATCAGTCTACCAGTGCTGGTCAGTTTCCTGGTTCCCACCAGTGGAGGGGAGCTGGGAGCCAGGCTGCTATCTGGTTCCCAGCTCTCTACAACTCTGGAACCCCAGAAACTGGCCAGCACTGGTGCACTGGTCCGTTTCCCATACCTCCTGCAAGACCAGGGGAGACAGAAGCCAGGCTGCTCAGTACAAAATGGCACAGAAAAATCTATGTTAAAAAGTTACATTAACATTGCCAAATCATTTACTCAGAAGCTAGGAGATGCCAGCACTCAGCTTGCCCGTGGCACTTTAATTTGGCCCTGTTGTGCGTATGCATCACAGTGCAATCTCTAATTACAGGATCACATGAAGGTTTTTTCACATGGCCTTTGCTGGAGCCTTGGCCAGTCCTGAGGTTCATGAGCAAGTACGCAGCTGCTGCAGGAGTGGTGCTTCAGTTGTTCTAAAGACAAGAAGAATTGTTCAGGGAATGAACAGAAATTAGATGGAGAAGTCAGATACTTCTCTCCCAAAGTAAGTCACTTGCATCCCTCAGATCCAATTAAATGGTATCCCCCCCACAGGGAGGGTACAGCTTTCATTAATGTTGAGAGGATGCAAAGTTTTTGGTTTAGAGCTTCAATTAACAAAATAAATAAAGAAAAGAAAATTCCTTTATTTCCATGATTTGAGTCCATACTAGTAATAGGTGGAGCCAGGAGGGAATCCTGGGTCCTGAGAGAGCCTTTCTGTTGTGAAATATAAGACTGAGTTAAAACAGCTGCAACTACACCCTGAGCATTAATGCAGCAGGTCTTTCTCACTGCCGTCAGGGTGTGAAATGGCAAAGAAATCCCACCGAGTCTCAGCGATCAACATGTGCTGGTATCACTCAGCCAACAACAAAGCAAAAATTGAGAGAGATACACAGCCAGCCATAAAGGGCTAAGGTTTTATGAATAAAGCTCAACAGCAACAACAAAAATATCATGCCTCAGGTATCAGAACAGATAAAGATGAAAACCCTCATAAAATATTCTGTTACTGACAATGGGTTATTCCTACATCTGGGTTTTTCTGTTTTGTTTTGTTTTAACCGAAGTGTGTGGCTGAAAAGAATCTGTGTTGACTCAAAACTCGTGTTGCTGTGATGCCTGTGATGAAGGCTTGCTGGAATAGCTAGCCCTCTGAAGACTGATGTGCAGTGAATTTCTGATCTGATGGTGGGTAGTGCTGGAGAGCACAAACCCGAGATTCTATTTACACTTTATTCCTTTTTTAATGTAACTAACAAATTTAAATGGGTGGACAGAGTATACAGTTGGTTTGCATCAAGGATTTATTGCCTTGGGCAGATGAACAGTCCCACAAAGGAAAGTAGTACACGAGAAAATGGGGTGAATTTTCAAAGCAAAAGAGGACTGTAATACTGTGAAGATAATTTGTAACTCCAAGGGGTACTCTGAAAATTGCTCCACTGCATGAGATTGTCCTGTCAGCCAAACAACAGTCCCCAATACACTGCTGAGAGTGTATGCTGTGCCAGCAACATGATACATGTTCTTTCTGAAACGATACTTCTGAATAGAAAAAAGACACACCTCAAATATGCTTTGTGCAAAATACTTCACCAAACATAACATTTAAAAAGTTATAATCTGCTGCCTGCGTATGTTTGTGTGCATCTATCATTCCTGTATTAGAAGCTAGAAATATGACATATAAACCCGTTTGCTAATCTAGACATGCTAAGTGAGAGCCAGTAGCAGTATCCAAGCAACTTCATGGCCCGGTTCCTGGGACGATGATCTGTGAATAATCCTATAAGCCTGAACTATAGATGGTTCCACCACATCATGTGGCCACTTCACCTGAGGCCGGAACCCATTTTGGATGCTGTACTTTTCATGTGAAATATGGAAAAAATTAAACTGAATACAGTGTTCCCGCCTTTGGCGAAAGGGATATAACAACAAGAAACAAATATGTGGCAGCCAGATGCCAGGAGACCACCTTGTTTACCATCTAAGATGTCTGCTACAACCACCAGATATGAACATTAAAAAGAATCAGGCCCAAGTTGGAAGGCTTCCTAGCTAATGAGAAAAGATTATTGGTCTGAAGAAGTGGGTCTGTCCCACGAAAGCTTACCTAATTATTTTGCTAGCCTTTAAAGTGCTACTTGACTGCTTTCTGTTTTTATTAGTACTATGGTTAGGATAAAAAATTGCATGTAACAAGTTTCTTTCAGTCTTAGTCTTAGCTGGCATGTTTTGTTTTATTTTGCTTAGTAATTAATTTGCTCTGTCTGCTATTACTTGCAGCCACTTAAATCCTACTTTTTCTATTTAATAAAATCACTTTTGTTTATTAATAAATGCAGCGTAAATAATTGTTAACTGGTGGGACAACAGCTGCGTGTCTCTCTCTTTGATAAGGGAGAGAAACAATTTATGGGCTCAATCTATATAAAACTTCATATACAGCGAGACGGATTTATCGGGGGCTCTGGTCCCATAGGGGCTGTGCACCCATGTGCAGGGCAAGTCACTTTGACTGAGCCTTCCCAGTGCTGAGCTGACCTGAGTGCCTGTATTACTATGCTACGGGCTATGATCCCAACCTGTGCCAGCACTGGAGAAAACTAGAGGGTCTGGCTCAGCAAGACAATGTGGTGGGGCCCACAAAGGTCAGGCAGGCAGGGTGGTATTTCAGCACATTAAATGAGAGTCCCAAGGGGATCTCTGTGACCAAACCCATCACAACCAGTTTTCTCTCTTTTTCATTTCCACAAATGAACTCTGGACACCCTCTAGTAAATGGGGTTAAACGATCATGCTATTGCTTCTCCATATGTTTCTCTATGCCAGATTTTGAAGCCAGGGACAGAATCCTTGTGAGAGTCAGGTCTCAATGAGGGCACATCAGTAGGCAGTGGACAGCACCCTGAGTCCCCCATATATTTATATCTAAGGCTTATGGCCAGACTGCCTGCAGAAGGGATGCCAATTGCGCAGGCTGCATTTGGGGAATTGTCTCAGGTGGAAGTGACATTGACATTTCAAGTGAAGTCTTACAGCTGGATCCATGCAAAACGCTCTGCACCTGCTCCTAGCTCTTGGGAAGTCAAACTACTGGAAAAGCAGAAAAAAGGAAGAGAATTGCTGCAAATGTACCTGTGCCGTAACATCACCGCTTTTGTAATAAAATGACCATTTGCTGTACACAGCGTGTGAGAGCCAGAGCAAGTGTGCCCTTGTGAACCTGAGTGTGCGTGTGTGTGCTTGAGTGCGTGCAATGTCAGCGTGCCCTATACGTTAAAGCAGCTCTACTCTTACTGAGGATGTATATCACACCATGCTGGAGTTGCCATAGTAACCATCAGAAATAGTAACACTTACAAACTGGCATTTACTTCAGAATTCATTCCCTTCATTTAGAGCGTGCGAGTGTATGGAGCCCCTTCAGTTCTTTCACTCCAGTCTTCAGTGGGGCGCAGAGTCGTATTGACGAATGGCTACAGAACTGCCTTCCCAAAATCCCCATTTCATCTAGACGCAGCCATAGTAAACTGACACTTGGCAAAAGTACGTACGGAAGACAAAGTAGGAGCCCCCCCCGACCACCTGCATCCCTTTTTTACACAGCCATAATGGGTTTTGTACAAAACGTGCCTCGTGAGGCAGCATTTGAAAACTCACAACTGACTGCACTTATTGGGACAACGTTGTACGTAGTAGAAGTCCACTGTATAACCTTACTGAGACATATTCCAAGGTTAGAGTAGGAGGGGCAAACTGATTCCTCGAAGACACAAGGGAAAGTGACACATCAGCCAAGTGCCCCCAATCCTGATGGACTATCTCCTGGCTAAGTGGCCATTGCTTGGAAATTCAGGGTTCGAATGAGAATTTTACACTTTGGCAAAGAAAGAGTTGGAGGTTCCTGCCTCTTGAACCTCATCTGGAGATGACTCTCAAAGAGGAGGAAACAATGTAACAATGGAAAACAGAGGCCCCGAAATGATTTTGCCCTCCACCTCTACTCACAGCAGTGACAATACGTGAAGGACAAGGGAAGCAGTATTAGCCTGGGGAGACCGTGAGTCTGAAAGGAGTTCAAAGAATAACTACAGCATGTGGTGAGAGAGACTCTTCACTTTGGATTCACTTCTGAAGTTAGGAATTAGATGCACTTTACCTTTTATTTACTGGTAACCAACTATGACTTTTATGCCTCACTACTTGTAGCCACTTAAATCTGTTCTTTCTATAGTTAATAACTTGTTTTACTGTTTTATATAACCCAGTGTGCTTGGACTGAAGTGTGTGGGAACCACCACTTGTGATAACAAAGCTTGTGAATGTAATTTTCCATTCATGCAATGATGGGCCTTACGTGAGCTGTTACTGCCCAGGAGCTGGCTGGGCACTCCAGGGCACACACTTGTGGTGGAAGCCTGGGTCTGGGAGTGCGCTGGTGTGTCCTTCTGGGCTGTCTGTCCGTAGCACTGCTATAGCACGGCCGAGAGTGCTGCCCATGTGGGAGGCTGCGTGTGAGCAGACCAGGTGTGGTGGCTCTCACACTGGATCAGTGTGAAAGGCTGCAGAGTTGAGAGGACACAGCTGTTCAACTGACCAGATTGTGCCCCTGGGAGTGTCACACCTGCTCATGTCTAATGTCGACATCTCCCTGGGAGATGAGACTGAAGCCCCTTGGGCCCTCATTGGATGAGTTCAGAACCTCTGAGGAGGCACAGCCTATACTATCCCTGCACCACTGAAAAGCGGGAGGTAGCCGCCTGGAAAACAGTGGCATAGAGACTGCTTGACCCTTCACCCCCCCACCCCCCAAAAAAAAGAAAACGTCAAGGGGGTGAATATGGTTGCGCTTCTGTCATGGAGGTCACAGAAGCCACAGATTCCCTGACTTTCTGTTACCTCCGTGACTTTTGCAACTGCTGCAGCCAATGCCAAGCTGACCCCAGGATGGCCAGAGCCGCTGGCCCTGAGGTGCGCCTGAGCAGTGGTCCTGGGAGCTGCTCCAGGGCCAGCTGCACCTCAGGTGTGTCCTGCAGCCAGCTGTATTGGCCACTGTTGGAGCAGACTCTGGTGAGAGCTGAACTAGCTGCTGCTGAAGCAGCCTGAGGCATCTGGCCCCAGGGCCATCAAGCAGTGGCTGGTGCTACTGGCCTGGGGGGCTGAAGGAGCAGCAATGGTCCCAGGAGCCATCCCAGAGGCCTTCAGAGCAGCTGTTCCTGGGGCTTTGGAGCAGCGGGTGGCTGGGGACAACCAGGCCCTCCCCCGCCCCCGCCAGTGCATAGGCCAGCTGTCAGCCCCCAAGTAGCACTGTCCTGGTACCCCTCCAAAAGCAGCAGTGTGCCAGGGCCCCAACAGCTGGGGTTTATATAATGTAAGTCTTGGACAAGTCATAGACCATGAATTTTTGTTTCTTGCCCATAATCTGTCCATGACTTTTACTAAAAATACCTGTGACTAAAGCAATGAACAGAAAGGTTTTATTGTTTCCAAATACAATGCCAAGCCATGTCTCATACCTACGGCATGAAGAGGCTGCAGATCTGTACTGGACTACAGCTTTGGGGATAGTGCAGGTGAGGGCATTGCCCGGCTAATATGATATTGTGACATCACTTTAGACAGATGGTGCAGGCCCCACAGCTCCTTGTTTCTGAAAAATGGAGTGTAGGGAGGGTCCGTGACTAAGAACTGCAGCTCACTGGCTCTCCTTGTGGAAGTTATGGCCACAAGAAAATCAAGCTTTTGGCACAGGTGAGACAAAGAGCAAGTTGCCAAAGGCTCAAGTGGGGAACCCACACAAAGAGCCACCACACTGGTACAGTCCCACTGAAGAACTGAGTCCTTCTCTTGTGGAAAAAGTCAGATAAACTCCTTCAGAAATCTCACTCCCATGGAGTTCAAGGATATGGGTTTCCCATAGACCAAGGGAGGACATGTTGAATTCACTGCCTAGTCAGCCCTCCATGGAGACAGGCACGACGATTGATGCTTACCAGCTTTGTCATTGGGACAGCGTGAGGGACAGACAGGCCTGACGACAGGGGAGGGGAAAGGGGCAGTTGGCCTGGGGCCCAGGGCTCCTTGCTGCTGCGGCCACCACAGAAGCACTCTGCTCTTGTGGGAGCTTTAGCAGCCATGAGCCTTTTAAATTGCTTCCTGAGCCCCATGCAGCAAACTATGGGCTGCTCTGAGAGCTCCCTGGTGGTGGTGGGGATGTGGCATGGCGCACTCTGGTTGGTGCTTACTGCCCAGTCCCCACCCCTTCTAGCAGCACAGAGCTGCCCCCACCCTGACTAGGGCCCTGGCAAGTCTGTGGGTCCCCTGAGGACCCACATATTTAGGTTTACTTAAGTACTTTCTCCAGCAATGAGAATTTTCTCAGTGATTGATGTAAATGCATGAGATCAATTTAGAGCTGTGAAGGGCACTGGATAACTCACCCTAAGGAATGAAGCCCTTTAGACATCCGCAGAGCAGGTAAACCAAGGGCCAGCGCAGCATGAGCTTCCCACAAAGAAATCCCAACGGATGGGCTCTGGCCTGGAGAGGCTACACCAGGATAGCCAAAGGACATGAGTCTTCACGTCCTTTTCACTGTTGGCCTTGCTGCGAAACTGCCAACAAGCACGGGAGCCTGGTGGTGCAGCTGACAATGCACAGCCACCATGGAGCACGTCCAAAATTCAATGTCCCCAGGCCAGCCCTGGTCTGCCACCTGACGGAGACATGCAGCGCTGCAGCCATGGCTCAAAAGCATGTCTCTTTCGCCATCAGAAGCTGCTCCACTCAAAGATATTGCCTCCTCCCACCATGTCTCTCTAGCGGATGGAAATCACTTCCAGATCCTGTTTATTGGGTCAATTTTGTAAAAGGTGACAGGTGATAAACTGTTATTTTTAAAGCTAGTTACCTGAAGGATAACCCAGTGACCCTCCTTTGCAGCCAGGTCTAAAGCTTGCTCTGCTACTACCTCTTGGCCTTGTCCCAGGGAGACATTGTGGAAATTCCTGTTGTTAAATGTGTAACCAAGCTTCTTCCCTATAAGGAGAAAGAAAAACTTTCAGCTCTGTTTACTGGAACAGCTCCTGCAGAATTGCTGATCTCAGACAGTAATAACAAGGCAGAGCTCATGCTCATCAAAACCTCTTCACAAAACAGCCACCACATTTCTGATAATTATCATCTTATTTCTAACATACCCTTTGCCAAGGCATTGAAAACAGCATTGGCTGCTTCCAAGTTACTTCTAATTGCAGCACAACAGCAACACAGAGGTACAGGGCTATGAAGTGCCTTTGTTGGAAGAACATTATTCGCCCCAGAACCTTGTGTGGAGATGCATGTTTAAATGCTATGAAATTAAAGTAATTTCCAGCTGATTAAATGGGCTTTGAACCAGATTTTATTCAGAGGTGAAATTCACCCTGCTAGTCCACGCTGTAGTTAGCAAGGTATTCAGAAATACACCCACACTGGAAAAAAGAAACTGAGATGGCTTTAAATATTGGAAATGGTTGGCTGACATCTGTGCCAGTGCCTGTGCCTTGTGTAGGTTATTTCCTTCTCTAGCACCCACCTAATAGCAGGAATTCTGAGGCAGTGCTCAAATTCCTGCTCTCTACTGGCTGTGTCCTTGCACCACACCCAGGTGGTTTGACTCCCCCAGTGCAAGAGGACAGAAATCTACTCCCTAAAAGAGCACTAACCACTAAATCCCACACCTGTTTGTATTCAACACCAATGTGACCTAGATCAAACTGAAGAACTACCTAGTGGCCATTTTCAGAGGAGAAAGCAGAGTTCATCATAGCGAACTCCTGACCTGGAGGAGACATACATCCCTTCAGACTCCACTGCCTGCACACGGAAGAATCATTTATTGTTTCAGTGTTTCTCACGTGGCAGAAATCCCAATAGGCTTCCCAGCAGTCAATGCTGGGTCTCTGTTGCTACTCATACTGCCAGAGCTGGCTGTGGGAGTGATTCTCACTGAGGGTGATTCAAAGTTTACAGCACGTATGACAGAGATGGCAATCACCTGTACCAGCTCTGAGAGAACTCACTGCATTAACTCGTGTATCTCTGTGGGTCAGCGACTTTGTGTAGTCCCAGGGAGGAGGGTGACACCAGCTCCTCCAGGAACTAAGCACCCAGGGAGCCCACCCTGGTGGCTGCTACCCAGTTCCTGGCTCCCTGCACCTGAGGGGAACTGGGAGGGGCTCCCTAAGGCCTGGGGCAGCTGGGGAGGCAGCCCAGAGCAGCCATAGAGTCTTCACCTCAGCCTTCCTCCATACCCAGCCTCTTACCTCTGCTCCCAACATCCCCTTGCCCAGGGCCAGGTGAGGACCTATTGAGGCACTAAGCGATGTCACATTTAAGAGGTCCTAAAGCATTACCAAAAAACGTGTATTATTCTACTAGGGGTCCCTCATAATCTGAAGCCTGAAGCTCTAGCTGACTTAGTTTGTGCATAAATCAGGCACTGCCCTTCCCTTCCATGGCCCAGTGCCCTTCATTTTGTTTCCCAGTCAGCTCAACTGGGGTTAAATTCTCTCCTGCTCCTCAGGAAAAAATACCATGGCAACGACAGGACATTTGTCACCATCAAATTGATCACTCGACTTGCATGTGCTACTGGACCCCTCACCCTGGGTCTCTCTGATCTGTGGATGCAGACAGCTCTGTGGCGCAAGGACCATCGAGTGCTTTGTGTGTATACCACATGCAGCACAATGGGGCCCTGTTCTCAGCTGGCCCTTAAGCACTACCATAATAACTAGGATTAATAATCATATGTAACATCGTTACCTCCACTTTGCAGATGAAGAGCTCAGGCACAGACAGCCTGGGCCATTGTGTAAGCATCACTCAAGGAGTCCGCAATAGAGCAGGGAACTGGGACCTAGCCTCTGAGCTACAGGCTGGCCCCATAACCACAATGCCAGCCCTCCTTTCTGGCAGGCTCCAGAGTCTTCCAGTGCAGCCAAAGGGGAGAGTGTGGACTCAGAAACTTCTGGGTTGGGAACTAGGAAAGCCTCTGGACTTAGAGTTAGAAACTCGTTGCATTGTCTAAGCTGGGAATGATGGGACTAGCACGGGACTCTGGGGAGGAGCACCTATAAAAAGGAGCGCTTCCACTTGCAAGAAATATCTAGCCTGAGCTTCAGAACGACTTTAGTCTGCAGAAGCTGCTCTTGGAGGACACATACAATATTGCATAGAGAGACTGAACCAGAAACCCCACGGGCCAGGCTCAATTGCACGGAAATAATAGCTTCATTTGCGTGATTCTTTTTACCGTGCATAAACTTTTACGGCAGATGAAAGCCAAGTTCTCAATGATATGAGTCCTTTGGAATGGAATCTAAAGCACACGTTTGAGGTCACAACGCCTTACTGCCAGTGCAGGAACATCACATAACAAAGACAACTTCACCTGCATAACTATAAAAGTGCAGGCCAAATTTCTCATTTTCCAGTTATTGCCTTATCTTTGCAAGAAACCCATATTAAGGATAGAGCTCACTCTGGGGTTCTCACTAGCTCCACTTCCTTCATTTAATTCAGTACTCCTGGGATCCGATGAGAGGAAAGGAAGGCAATAAAATGTACAGAAATCTGTAGGGCAAGTAAGTACAAACTCCCGGTCACCATGCGATATACCAAGAGCACCTCTACATGTTGAGCTCCGGATGACAGAGAGAGACATCTGCACTAGCACCAACCCGACATCTCTATTCTCAGCAGACAAACTCTGATGGAGGTGGGACTGGGAATCACACCCCCAGCTCAAAGTGCCCACTTGCCTAGGGGGTCCTTTCCTGTCCCAGAGAAACGCAAGCAGAGGCCCATCATACACCTCAGGCTCCATCTGAAGCAGCCATTTCCCTTCTGCTTCCTGTTAATATGCTGCTGAGAGGAGCTGGGCAGATAGTCCTGGAGACTAAACTCACTCTCTTCCTACACAAAGAAGGTACATCACAGACAGAAGCAGAGGGAGCTCACCCTCTGCAAACAAACCTTTGCCCTGACCCTAAGGGACAATCTCTAGGGAGATAAGCCAGTGCAATTTCACTGCTTTGTGGAGTCTGGTTTCCACGCAGAAGCTACCTGCTGTGTTGGACAGCAGCCCACTAAGGACGGGATGGAAACATATCAGATTTGCTCACACATGCCACTGAATAACTGATGGGTTTTTAAATATTCCAGCTTCAGCTCCAAGGAGCCAAGACTCCTTCGCAGCTTAGAAACTGCACTTGTGAGGCCAAGGTCAGGGTCCGAGAGGGGGAAAGCATATAGGATGAACGTGGCTGGGCTCTAGAAAAGAGCTGGAGTCGTGGCTCAGGAACAGAAGACGTAGCCTGCCAACAGAATGGAAGTCTCTGTCCTGGGAGGCAGTGATCTTGAAAAACGTGGGGTTCACGGTGGATAAGCAGCTGAACATGGGCTCCCAGTATGATGCTGTGGCCAAAACAGCCAATGAGATCCTGGGATGCATAAACAGGGGAACAGCAGAGAGGTTCTTCTCTCTCTGCTTGGCACCGGTGTGACCATTCGTGGAACGCTGTGCCCAGCTCACCTGCCCACCACACAAAAAGTTGGTTAGTTGACAAGGATGTCGCAAGACTGATTAGAAAACCACCTTACGCTGATAGACTCCGAGACTCCATCTGTTTCACTTAACACAGAGATGGTCTAATGAGTGACTTGATCACAGAATATAATCATCTATATGGGGAACAAGTAATTAACCATTGGAAGAATTTACCAAGGTTGCAGTATAGTCTCCATCACTATTTTTATATCAAGATTGGATTGGACAGCCTTCTAAAATCTCACCATAGGAATTCTTTAGGGGCGTTCCCCAGCCTGTAACACAGGGGATCTGAGTATGATCACTGTGGTTCCTTCTGGCCTTGGAATCTATGCTCCTGTGAGACGCAGGGTGACAAAAGGTACCTGTCCGCCACTCACAGTCAAGAAGAAGCTGACTACTGTGATCAGTGGGATGGGAGGGAAGGAAAGGTCCCACAGGGAGCTGGGCTCCTACTGTACCTCACTGTCACTACTTGCAAGGGGAAAGAGACCCTATGGGTCAGGGTGTTTGTGAAGCCAAATGCTATGGAGCTGAGCCCTTTGGTGTGACTCCTGCACAGCCAGCATTTTTACAGAACAAGTCTCCAGAGCTGTAATTCAGTGTGTCCCTGAAAAGCAAAAGTAGCACCTTCTAGAAGCCCCTGTGTGTTGTGCTCCATCCATTGGATGGGCCAAGGCTGTTAGCCCACCAGAGCGAGGGAGAAGTCCAAGTGGAAATGCTGCTAGTCTCCTCAGCAGAATGTGAGAGGAGAACAGTAGGGTGCTAGCTGAGATCATTCTAATAACCTCTGGTTGCATTACAAGTTGTATGAGAGAGAAACTCAGAAACTACAGCTGGGTTGCTATTCTAGGTAATACCTGGAGGAGAGAAGTTTAACTTAAGCTTTAGGTGAAATTTCACAAACTCTGCGAAGCACACTCTGTGCGCTATCTGCTCTTAACTGGTCGCTCTCTTATCCAGGAAAAGCCAAGAGCAAACCCAGGAGACTCATGCCCAGCTAATGACACAGAAGATAACAAACCAGGATGTTGTGGATTGTTCAGAGACATGATTTGTTTACCTTGTTTTTCCACATCCTTCAGCGGGTCAACCCCAGGGGACAGGATAAAAAACATTGGGGTTGCAGGTCCTGACTCTTCAAATGATGTTGCAAAATCCAGAGATCTTCCTATCACGTATTTACTTCCCAGCTTTTCTTCAACAAAATCTCTGCCAGAAAAACATGGTCAGACCATTAATATTCAGAAAAGCCAGAAATACCCAACGTAGGCAGTGTATTCCTAAGCTGATACACAATCCATTAGGTGTATTTATTGTATCTTGCAAACTCAAAGAAATAAGAAACCCCATGACAAACTGGATGCAAAACACAGAACCCTAATTATGACTTGTAGCTTTCTCTTTGGAATTGCTGTTCCAGTAGAAACATCCCACAACATGGTATTTGTTTCTGAAGTCGCAGCATCAGAGAAAATAAGCAATAACCAACCACGGTAGGGGCTCCTCAGGGTCGCTGTGGTGAGAAGAGATATGCAGGGAGATTTGGTGACATACCTCTTTGAGACTGGTGTGAACATACCACCAATTAACTGTCAGGAATAGTTAATCAGAACCCCTCCCCACATTTGAGACACATGAGGGGTTTTGTGCTTTGCAGGTGGAAGGAAGGCAGAACACACAGAAACGGAGAACAGAGGGAGGCTGAGACGCAAAGTGCAAGATAGCCAGGCAGCAGTCTGTACCACTGTGCCCCTGGGAAAAACTAGAGCCCTTGGGTCTCTTGGCTAAGATGACTTAGGGTTGTCTGTTGAGAAACTGCTCCTGTTGTGCCTGGGTCTCCCCTGGCTCAGAGAAGCAGGACTTGGTACAGTCCTCATAAATAAACAAGATAACATCAAAGAAATTACCAGCCTCCATCAACTTCTACTGCTGCCTGCAAGAGAAAATGGATCCTAAAAGCTGATTACCTGCTTGGATCAAAACACCACAGAATGTACAGAGTCACTGAACTACAAGTCAAAGAGTCAAACGATTTTAACAGTCAAACAGGCTAACTGCAAGTCAAACTCCCATTTTTGGAGTCCTTTACAAAGTTCATATGTTCAGCTGCCACTTACGTTTTCCACTATCTCAGGGTCAATGACATGAACTGGCCTCTTGGAACTTCTGTTGTTTTCTTGCTGTCTCCCTGAAGAATGCTGCATATCCCTAGCAATAATTACACTTCCCTCTCCAGACAGTGGGCAGCCCATGGTAAGGAAGAACAAGCTGTTTCAGACCAATGGTGCTCATTACAGACTTCAGATGAAGGACAGGATTCAAAGACATGCACATGAGAGCAGAGGGCAACAAAGATGGAGACATCAGAAAAGCACCACACATGTATGCAATTTGTATGTGACACTGTTGGTTTGTAGGCCAGGCTGACATACACCCAAAGGGCTAGCCTATTCAATGCTGGTTATAGAAGAAACTGCATCTCATTAGCCCATGCCCTGGGTCAGGGTACAGTTCCATTTCTGACAATCGGTTTTAATTTTAGCAGGAAACACACAGGAAAAGTGCTTGAAAGAACATGATCACACATCCCCCTAAGCCATGTAAACAGGGTCACTTCTTATCCCTGTGAAGCCTGTAGTAGTTACTTAGGAAATGGGATTGGGAGTGGAACTCCCAAGAACAATACAGAGAGGTCCCTTACCATACCATACCAGTTCCTTGAGATGCCATCGTGCGCTCAGACCCCACCTAGGTGTGAGGCTGTCTATGTGCAAGCCTGGGATCTGTGTGCCCTGGACACAGTCATGCTCCCTGCTGCAAGGGTATACAGCCTGGAACAGCCCAGCACTCCACAGTTGGTTGACTCAAGGGCCCAGTATCAGCTGGCTAGGAGAGTGAGCGGCAGAATCCTGAAGAATCCCCGTTACTGTATGGTAAGTAACCTTTGAGTCTGAGAGCACTTGTTCCCATGGATACCACTCCAGGGCTACGTCTACACGTGCACGCTACATCGAAATAGCTAATTTCGAAGTAGCGACATCGAAATAGCCTATTTCGATGAATAACGTCTACACGTCCTCCAGGGCCGGCAACGTCGATGTTCAACTTCGACGTTGCTCAGCCCAACATCGAAATAGGCACAGCGAGGGAACGTCTACACGCCAAAGTAGCACACATCGAAATAAGGGAGCCAGGCACAGCTGCAGACAGGGTCACGGGGCAGACTCAACAGCAAGTCGCTCCCTTAAAGGGCCCCTCCCAGACACACTTTCATTAAACAGTGCAAGATACACAGAGCCAACAACTAGTTGCAGACCCTGTATATGCAGCACGGACCCCCAGCTGCAGCAGCAGCAGCCAGAAGCCCTGGGCTAAGGGCTGCTGCACACGGTGACCACAGAGCCCCGCAAGGGCTGGAGAGAGAGTATCTCTCAACCCCCCAGCTGATGGCCGCCATGGAGGACCCCGCTATTTCGATGTTGCGGGACGCGGCTCGTCTACACGTCCCTACTTCGATGTTGAACGTCGAAGTAGGGCGCTATTCCCATCCCCTCATGGGGTTAGCGACTTCGACGTCTCGCTGCCTAACGTCGATTTCAACTTCGAAATAGCGCCCAACACGTGTAGCCGCGACGGGCACTATTTCGAAGTTACTGCCGCTACTTCGAAGTAGCGTGCACGTGTAGACGCAGCTCAGGTGGGCAACTAGCAGTTACCCCTCAAGGAGACGGGTGACTGACATTCTAGCTCAATGCATCTAATGAAGCAGGTCTTTGCCCGTGGAAGCTTATGCTCCAAAATATCTGTTAGTCTATAACGTGCCACAAGACTTCTTGTTGTTCTAGCTCAATAGCGACTCCAAGACAGCCCTGACATGCTGGCCTCTGACCTGCAGCTGCCACAACTGAGCAGCAGTTGGTAAATGTAGGATGAGTAGCTGCCCCACAAGCCTCAGAAACAGAGACTTCCCTGGAAAAAAAGCCACAGCTGTTGGCAGAGCCGGGGAGGGAAGAGGCGGTTTATTTAACGACCTAGGAAAGCTTAATGCAGTTTGTAACCCACTTAGCAAGTCTTTCAGAGGAACAGCCTGCCCTTTAGACTTATCGCCAAGAGCCATAAAGAGTCTGGATGATTTACAAAATTGCTTTGCTCCGGAAAGATAAAAGGACACAGCTGAAAGGAAATCCAGTGGGGGTGGGAGGGTTTAGCCTCTGCAGAGAGTAATGAGGTTTAAGGAAAAACACCAGTAAGTATTCAAAGCCACATTTGGTAAAATGCTGGATGTGTCCTGAGAGTGACCCTGTCTTTATTAAGCATAGTGCTGGGATGGCTTGTCCTCATAGCCTGTAATTTGCCCACTGAGGTAATAGTTGCTTTAACAGAGCAGGCATATAATGAGCATAACGACCTGGGTTCAAAGGGAGGGGCCATCAAAGAGAGGACCACAGCATTCAAGTCCTAGACATTACCCAAGTTCAGCTGTCCTAGAGTGACTTGCGCCGTTAAGAGGAGATGGAGCTATCCCCGCCTGTGCATTATTTCGCTACTTCTGGCCTGAGGGAGCACAAATAAGGAAGGATCAGGTGAGAGTTTAATGAACCCCTGGGCCTCATAAAAGGGTCCAGAGAGGTCATTCTGGGGCACGGAACTAGAAGGAATGAGCAGGCCCAATGGCAGGTCTGAGTCAGGCACAACAGGAGGCTGAGCACCGTACAGGAACCTGCCTGGGACCCAGGGGTCTCTAATAGAGAAGCAGGCAGAAGAAGTTTTTTTCATTTGTTGGAATCATTTAGTTTCACTTTTGTTGCCTCATAATGGGCACTTTTGTTACCTGGCCAGAGAGCTAAGCCATATTTCTAGCACTGACTTGTGTGCGGAGTTACTGAAGGAGGGAAACTGAGACAGAGTCCCTGTGGCTCCACGCTTGGCCAGCAGGGCAGGCATGTCCCATGACACCAGCTCATTAAAAATCTTTGTCGTGTGAGACAGGAAAAGGCAAATGACCTTCAGCAGGTGGGTGAGAAACTGTTCTCAGTGGTGTCAGATGGCAGAACAAGGAGCAATGGTCTGAAGCTGAAGAGGGAGAGGTGTAGGTTAGATATTAGGAAAAACTACTTCACCAGGCGGGTGGTGAAGCACTGGAATGTGTTACCGAGAGAGGTGGTGGATTCTCCATCCCTCGAAGTTTTTAAGTCCTGGCTGGATAAGGTCCTGGCTGTGATGACTTAGTGGGGGTTGATCCTGCTTGAAGCAGGGGGCTGGACTAGATGACCTCCTGAGGTCCCTTCCAGCCCTATGATTCTGTGATCCTGTGATACTGTAACCCACACACCTATGTGTGGCTAACTGTCCCATGTAGTGGTACCTAGACCACTTAACGTAGAATGAATAAGTGTCCTCTACAGCCTAAGCTAAGAGCCAACTGGCCTTTAGATCAAGTTGTAGCAGCACCTGCACTAAGCTCCAGAGATCCCAGGTTTGAGTCTGCCTGTGGGCAGTTACGCTACGCTGGTATATTGTCCAGATGAGATGTGGCAGAGTTAATTAGGAGAGCATTCCTAGAGTGGCATGTATTCCAGGGTGGCTGGAAGAGAGCAGCTGAAATGTTCTCACACACAGTCATTTCCGTTTTGAGGACAATTTATACCTCCAGATTAGTGGAACTGCTATGGGCACCTGCATGGCCCCACAATATGCTAATATATTTATGGCTGACCTGGAACAACGATTCCTCAGCTCTCGTCCCCTATTACCACTCCTCTACTTAAGATACATTGATGACATCTTTATGATTTGGTACAGAAGCTCTAGAAGAATTCCACAGAGACTTTAACAATCTACACTCCACCATCAACTTATGCCTCAATTACAACATGCAAGAGCTACATTTCCTGGACACTACAGTACTAATCAAGGCTGGCCTGATCAGTACCACATTGTATCGAAAACCTACTGATCGCTATACTTATCTACACCCTTCTAGTTTCCATCCTGCACACGTGACTAGATCCATTGTTTACAGTCAAGCTCTTAGGTACAATCGCATTTGCTCTGATCCAACTGACAGAGACCAAAAACTACAAGAACTTTACCAAATATTCATAAACCTGAATTACCCATCAGGAGAAGTAAAAAAACAAATCAACAGGGCCAGACGCATACCCAGAAACCAGCTACTCCAAGATCAGCCCAAAAAAGCCAAGAACAGAACACCACTGGTCATCACTTACAGCCCCCAACTCAGACCACTGCAAAGACCTACAACCTATTCTTAATCAGGATGCTACACTCCAGAAGGCCCTGGGTGACACGCCTGTTCTCTCCTACAGACAACCTCCCAACCTCATGAGGATCCTTACTAACAGCCACAGTCTATATCCCAGGAACACCAGTCCTGGAACCTTTCCCTGCAACAAAGCCCGCTGCCAGCTTTGTCCACATATCTTCTCTGGAAATACCATCACTGGACCTAACCAGGTTACTCACAGAATCATGGGCACTTTCTCATGCTCCTCTACTAACATCATATATGCCATCATGTGTCAACAATGCCCAGATGCTTTGTATATTGGACAGACTTCTAACTCCCTTAGACAAAGGGTCAACGGGCACAAAACAGACATTAAAACACTCCAGATCCACAAACCAGTTAGTCAACATTTTAATGGAATGGGCCATTCTGTCAATGACCTCAAGGTATGCGTGTTACTGAAAAGAAATTATCGCTCCTTTGTAGAAACAGAAGCGGACGAATTGACATTTATATTCAAATTCGGAACATTAACACATGGTTTAAATCGAGATGTGAACTTTCTGAGTCACTATAGGGGCTCGTCTGCATACTTAACTCAGTCTAATTCTTGATCTTCCCCCCGACCCCTCCACTCTCTGATTTGCTCACCTTGATTATTTTTTTCTGATTTGTCCTCCTTGCTTACTGTTTTTGGTTCTCTGTGTCTTAAATATTGAGTCTGTTCTGGTCTGGATATGGTCTGAAGAAGTGGGTCTGTCCCACGAAAGCTCACCTAATAAACTATTTTGCTAGTCTTTAAAGTGCTACTTGACTGCTTTTTGTTCAGATCACACCAAGGAACTCTGCTGTGGAACTTGATATGGTTTTCCAGGAGAGGCTTTTCTATTCTGCATCCCACCTTGTACAGCATCCGGACACTTGCCCAGAACGCTTCGCCAGCCAGCCTCCGTGCTGTCACTGGCAGAGTTGCCAGGACTCAGTACCATTGCAGAACTTGGCTCTGCCAAATAAATTCCAGTAGGTTCGTTAGCAGAAGAAGGGGTCTGACAGATTGGTGCCTCGACTGATCTGCCCAGGCTGGAGCTATCATCATCCCAGGTGCATCTTCCAGAGGGAATTAGCAAAATGGAAGGGAAGGCAACAGGCAGGTTGTCTTCCCCAAAAACCAAAACTGCATCTGCCCTAGAGCTCTTCCGGGAGCAGAGCTCCAGGCTCTTCATGTTCTCATAGCTAGCAAACAGCTCTCTCGGGAGAACACCCTCGGTTAGGAATATCTCATATTTCAGCTAGTGGCCATGAGTGGTGGAGCTTGTTCTGCACAAGTGATCAACAGATGGGCCTGAATACCTTGCAAGACAGAGGACTCTCCAGCTGACCTGCTGTAGAATGCACCAGTCCCAACGTGTTCTGCCTTCTTGATCTCACTCTCCCCTGATGTCTCTTCAGTGCCTAGCTGCTGCACTGGCCATCAGGGTGAGTCGTGATGCCACCATGCAGAGGTACAATAGAAAATTAATATAAGAGATATTAAATGGATTTAAAAACTGGCTGCCTGCCAGGTCTCACAGAGTAAGTTTAAACAGGGAATTATTACTGGAAATGCACCTGCCCGGTGCAGTCCTGCAGGGAGCAGTCCTGGGTCTTAACACCATTTCACATTTTTACTGAGGACTTGGAAAAGAACATAGTATCATCACCCAAAAAGTGTGCAGATGAACAGAAGCTGAGAAAGTTGTACATAATGAAAAGGAAAGGTCACTGATTGCAAACTAAGCTGCAACAGCAACACAGTTTTAATACTTCTGACTGCAGCTGTGTATGTGTGGGACCACGGAATGTTGGCCTTACTTACGCAACAGGAGACTCCATGCTGTGGAGGAGGGACCCCGAAAAAGCTTTGACCCCTTTGCAATCTCTTCCAAGAAAGAATCAAATTTATCAGATAACCAGGCTGAACTGGGCTCCCGTCTAAACTGAAGAGAATGTGTGGCGAGGGTCTGTAAGTTAGAACATAAGAATGGCCATACTGGATCAGACCAATGGTCCATCTAGCCCAGTGTCCTGTCTGCCAACAGAGGCCAATGCCTGATGCCCCAGAGCGAGTGAACAGAACAGGGAATCACCAAAGCGATCCCTCTCCTGACATCCATTTCCAACCTCTGACAAACAGAGGCCAGGGACACCACTCCTACCATCCCTCAGTTCTTCCCTGACTTAGCTAAACTAACGGGAAAAAGACTGGGTCTCAGAGTAAGAGCCTTCTACAGATCCAGGAATGGATATTTTACATGCCCAGTCACTGAACCACACAGAATACAGGCTACAGATTTCTGTTTCACCAGCAGCTGATGAGATCAGTAGCTCTTAGCCCAACCCTGGGCTGGAATCCCACCAGCTGGGGAGGTTCCCAGACTGTGTTTGGTGGTGGATTTCTGAAGCATTTGACAGAATAGAGCTGTTATCATTTTTCAAGAGTCAAGGTGACAAACTGCATACTCTGGCCACATAACGAAGACTGAGAACTCATCTCTGATAGAAGACCACAGGGGAACGTGTTCTAATGCGTTTATTGACATATAGAACAGCAAACGCTTGAATTTTATATCTGAATATGTGTAACAGAGGGAAAAGTCTGTACAAGGAACATGAGTAGATGCTGTCTAGTAACCTGCATTTAAAAGTTATTCATGGTACTCCAAATAATATTTACTATATTTTACATTGCTTATATGATTTTTCCTGTGCATTAAAGGTTTGATTTACTCAGAGAATGTACGGTACTGCTCTCTTTGAAGTTGACTGGAAACATTTAACACATACTTCTCAAGGCATTACACACAATAGCCCTGAAGTTTAATTCTGTCCAATGCTTTAAAGACTGAGCCTTGGCTGATGATTCAGCAAAGAGTGAAGCTGAGAAGAAGGGTTACACAGAATACTTGCTCAACATCCTCCTACCAAAACAAAAAAGCAGTCCTGTAGCACCTTAAAGACTAACAATATTATTTATTAGGTGATGAGCTGTCATGGGACAGACCCATCTTCAGATCTGGAGAATCCTGAATCAGGATTTCTGGAAGTCAGGCCACTTTCACTTAGCTACCAATGTATGGATTCAGGAGTGTAACTTTAGGGATCCAGGCTGGAAAATGTTGGGCCCTAAAAGTACATTGGCTTCATATTCAGTTTGTATTTAATGTCTTTGATTATTTTAGGTAGACCAACAATCAGTCATCTGCAAAATGGAAGTCTTTAGAAAAGGCATGATGCATTAGAGCCTCATTGTGCAAGCTCAGTACTCTAGAAAAGCACAAACTGTTCTAATGCATTTACACTAACATGCCAATGTTACATGTTCAGAACTGCAGAAATACTCAACTCACTTCTTCCAACCTGGATTCTTTTTCCTTATCATCAAGGATTGCTGTCCCCGGAAGCTTAATTTCCCATTTCTAGGTTAACCCATTTCTGAGTGATGGGAGTACATGTTTCAGTTGGAATGGATGGGAGAAGATGAATAAAATTTAATAACTATTCACACAAACACAAAGGCTGGGTCTACACTACAGAGCTTTGTCAACAGAAGTTACTGTCAGGGCATATTACCTGATGGAACCTTTGTCGACAGAACACGTCCATGCCTAATAGAGGCACCCCCATCAACAGAGAGAGGCCAGACTACCCTGACCTCTGTCGACAGAACAGCCAACTGGAAGCTCTGCCAACAGGGCAGCCAGGTGAACCGAAAGCCCTCTCTGTCAAAAGAGGGCACCCCAGAGCATCTACACTATTTTTTTTTTTGTTGACAGAGGGATTATGCCTTGTCTGAACTCTTCTGAGAAAACTGCTGTAGTGTGGATGTTCCACAAGTTTTCTCGAGAAAACTCTGAAGTGTAGACACGGCCAAAAACAGCTTAACTGATGTTAAACTTTCAAGGAAAAAAAAAAAAAAGAAAAGCTTCCTTGGGATCAGACAAAGCAGAAAAATCTGGCCCAAAGGGAGTCTGAGAAAGTTGTGAGCAATGGTTACAAAAAGATGAGTTAGAATGAAAATATTTTGAGTCTAGTGCGGTATCTCCCAAAGGCCTGTTAGGATCTTTTGGTACAAACACAAAAAGAGCTCTAGTTCCTGCATGGAGCAACTTACAACGTGTACCTCAGCCCAGGTATACATATATAAGGCTGTGTAGTTGTTATGAAGCTACACAACAACCTTTTCAGTGAAAGACAGTAATGTCTTACAGAAATGTCAGAATAAGGAAGACAAGGACAGTATACACAGAACAAGTCCTGATGAGTGACTGACCTTTAGTTTTTCCTAGAACATCTGTACTGTGTTGTCCATTTAAAGCTTAGATGTGCCTATTTGCCTTTAGTACATAATTTAGAACTACAGCTTTTATAACCAGTGTGACATATGTGTTACTTTTCCAGCATTAACCCAGTCTGTAAGACTCCAGCATCTAAGGAATAACAGCTATAAACAATTTAGTAACAGTATGAATTATACAGTTTGAGTCTGCTAGAGATTGTTAGACTTTAGAGACAGGACTGACGTGTAAAACCAAAGTGTATTTGGATGAAAGGGACAGTTGCTGTGAAAGTTACAGCCTACTCTTGTTCCTCTTCTTGCATCTATAGTTTGTGAAGCCAAACGTGCAATTAGTATCCCACAGCCATTCACAGTAAGTAACTGTAGTGAGGCTGCTGCTTATTATAGCAATAGGACAAATCCATTAATAAGAGAATGTGAGTTTCCTGTTTGACACAAACAAGATCAGTTGTGAAGTGTTCTGCCGCAGCTGTGCTTTGTTTTTCATGTATAACACAGAAGAGGTATTATAATGAAATCATTTCTGTTCAGCAAGAGATTCCGTACAGCCCAATCTGTGCCTCTCAGAATCTCTATTTTTTTTTTTTTCAATTCACTGCCTGAAAATTTATTGAAAAGTGGGAAAGCTTCTCTAATAGTTTAGGAATAAAGGACCACACAAAGCTTCACGGTTCCTCTCGATACCAGCCAATTTGTGACTGCATATGTCTGCTCTTCACACAGTTTAACTTAAGCTGCTACCACATACAATTATGCTCCCCAGCAGCCATCCTGATGAAAAGGGTTTCCTGATTAAGAGGGTCCTGATTAAGTGGAGTGAGCGCACTGCATGGCAGCTAGGGCCATTCAGGGACAGTAACAAAAATCTTTCAGAACAAGATTTTGTGAGATTCCTATACTGAGGTTAATTACACGTGAACTCGTTTTCTGAATCAGCTCTGCTTTCTGGCACTCCCCATTACATAGAAACACACATCTCCACCAGGTGGAAGCATTACAGGGATGATCACTTGGACTACTTACCGGACAGCATAAGTCATGCGGTCAGGCCGGATCGCTCTCAGCATGCACAGCCGCTGCAGAGCTGACTTGTTCTTCCATTCCTGAGGGAACTTCTCCTTTTCAGGGCATTCAGATTCTACAAATTTCTTCCACCGTTTGGCAGAGCCCTCGATATCTCGATCCAAGTTCCGGAATTCCTCCATCGATGACAGGCTCTGGAAAAGGGCAGAGAACCCCTTTAGGACAGAAATACTAGGTAGCCTTGTAAATTGTTTCTTGCAGCTACTTGATGCTACAGTTTTACCATTCTGGAATAATTAAAATCAAAACCAAGCAGCTAGGGTCCTGGGTTCTGTTCCCCATTCACTCACTTCCCTGTTGCCAATCAGCTAGTCTCCCTATGGCTCAGGTCCAGCCATCTGTACAGTACCTTATCTCAGAGGTGTGCTGTGAAGCGTACTTAATTAGGCCGTGATTCAAGAAGGCGCCCAACTCATGACAACTCTTGAGCATATACTTAACCTTACACCAACGAGACTTTCACGTGTGGTTAAGCACTGTCTTGACTCAAGTCCCTGATTAATAGGTACAAGTGCAGGAGTTGCTTGGATTCACAGAGCCATAGCGTTAGAAGGGATCACAAAGGTCATCAAGGATGATTTAACTCTGAAAAGACAAAGTCTATTACGCATCAGCCCAAAACAAAGTCTGGGCATCCCTTGGAACTACAGGGAAGTCCAGAATAAGAACTTTAATGCTCAGAGCCACTGCTAATCACTATGGGCTACACCCTGAGAGCTGCTGAGCAGCTATACCTGCCGAGCAGCTATACCTGCCGTTTACGCCATAAGTAATATAATTTGTCAGCCCCAAGTGCAATAAGCACTGAACCAACAAAACAGCCAGGGCACCTTCACACAGGCCACCAGAAGACATTTTGATGTTTTGGCAAGCATGACTCCCTGCCCATCTATGCAGGATTCCTGAGGTGTTTGCACATGGCAATGCATCCTCTTTGGGAATGTTCAATCAGCTCTTTGAGCCTGCAGAAAGCAGGGCCTGCGAGATCTCTCATGGCCCACACAGGGTTCTGAGGGCACAAAGGGTTCATAACCCCAATGATCTTTCAGCTCCTTCCTCAAGAAGCTTGAATCGAGACTCCCGGGGTAGGTGGGGAGAGAGAGGCAGCCATGTTGAAGAAGCGTAGGGAGTTGGGGCAGGACTGGTTTTCTCCTGTGAGAACTGACCCATGGATTCCCACTCTGCAGATTAGCAAGTGGCAGGGAGTAACAGCTACTCAGTTTTACTTCCCGCCCCATCTCTCGGTCCCACCACTTCCACCTGTCTCCTCAAAAACGTGTCTGTAGCAGACATCAAAGTCTCAGATTACACGCAGGACCCCATGCCAGCTTCCTCTGCCACCTCGCCTTTGGGACCCGAGGCCTGAGGCAAGGAGATCATCTCGGGGGGAAAATCGGTCTGGCACCTGGACAGCAGGAGGCAGGGAAGCAGCCCCAGAGGGACGGGCCCAGCCCACGTCTGCAGCGGTGCAGACACTGTCAAACACTGCTGAGCTTTGCGAAGAGCAGCCAAAAGGCCAGAAGCGGGGGCGCACCGGGGGGAGAGTTCCCAGCTTGCGGCCAGACAGAACTGAGAGGCAGTTAGGACCACACCTGCTCTTTTACCAAGTAACATCTCCCAGGGTGGCACAGGGGGATGGTGGGGGTGGGTGGGGGAGAGGGCGCTTGTGTTCCAGACAAGCCAGAGCCATGGCCAGCACGTTAACCCAGCTGTGGGAATTGGTGCCAGGCACTCCCTGGTGAGCACCCTCCCACAGGAGCACGCACAGCAAAGGGCGGGATTTGGCACAAGTGGTTACTTTCTCCACACTTCAGAGCTGTGCCTGGCTTTGCCACCGTCACAGAGCTACACCCCTCCTCTGACTCTGCAGACGATATGCACTTCCTCTCTAGTGACCCGGAGCTGCACGCCTTTACAGGCTGCCTCATGGGGTCCTGCCTGGAAACCAACTGTTGCCTCCCTCCTCAGCCTTGCCTGTGATGCCCACGCCTGTACTCTAAACAGGGACACCCGGGGTCGGTGGGGGGGGGAGCGACCCCCACCCCATCCACTACAGAAGTGGTGCCCATAGGCCACCGTGACTGAAATATGATCACCACAAGATGGAGTTGGGTGTGGAGACAAACTCCACAGAGCATCTGCCCCCAATAAACAGTTCAAATATGCTCGCGTTCACAGGTCCAAGTGCCAGGCAAGAGATACGCATTCCCCGGTAGGCTGCTCCTCAGTGACAGGGACATAAATGGCTAGGCCTGGAGGTTGTGGACCGAGCACCGGCAAGAGACGCTGAGGGTGATACTTGGCAGACAACGAGTCTGTGAGCAATGCCCTTCTGGCATTAACCACCTCAAAAAGACGAATCTTAACACTGCGATGAGAGTCAGGAAGGAATCGGACTAGCCCCAGCACTGAGCACCTCAATGATTGCAGCCAGCTGGAGGCTCCAGAACTCCATCCTCATCAAACCATACGATGTCAAATATAGCTGTAATCTCTCTTTCTACCCCCAAACACACTGGCCCTCAGTCCCCACATTCTCTCTCTCTCTCTCTCTCTCTCTCTGCTTGTCCACCTTCTCACATGGGTGCCCACTGTACCCAAGCACTTCCAAATGCTGTACTACATCGTTTTTCCCAGAAGGCAGAAGGAGATTGAATAGTGCTGAAGAGACGGAAGAGGTACCACCCCTCAAGCTGTGAAACGCAGCCCTTCGGCACCAACAGGCTATGACAGCATCTAGGAGGGTCTGTGGAGAATAACTTCTTGAAGTTAAGCTGCTGGGGCTGTGGAGAGAGACAATGTAATAACCAAGCTGAGATGCGGCCAGTAGAACAGGGCAACTGCTCCTTCTCTTGCAGAGGTGCTGCAGCATTGTTACAAGTTGCAGGTCTGAAGGCCTTGAATTTGCATTTCAGCTTAAGGGTGGCCCCTCCAGGAGCACAGTAATGCACAGGAAGTGCATTACAGCAATGCATCAGTTACCTCAGGGAGTAGAATTATACCCACTGAGTCACCAGCACAATTTGCTGTATCGTTATCGTTTTCATCAGACGTCCCATACTCCACTCACAAGCGGGTCCAATGCTGACGTTAAGAGGCTGAAGATCTGTGAACTGCACATATTCAAACATGCAAAGTAAAGTCCTGCCCAGCCCTTGCTGTAGCAAACACAAGGGGCACTCCAACCTTGTCCTTTGGGACAAAATTCCAATTTTCCATCACAAGCCAATTCAGTTTTTTTTTTCACATTGTGTCCTTTATGTGCAGTGTCTCAGAGTCGATCTGAGGGCAGAGAGACAGGAAGAGCTTTACTCAGGGACAAGGACGTGACAGGATTGCTCAGAGGGCTGAGAAACTCCAGGCACTGGGGCAGCAACCTCACACAATGCCTCACTGGGCTGCTACCTCTAGGGCAGGGGTCAGCAACGCCCCCACCCCGGCACAGGTGCCAAGAGTGGCTCATGAGCCGATTTTCATCGGTATGGCAGGAGGGAGCTCAACTCCTCCCCATCTTCCTCAGGCAGCCGAGAGCTGGCTCAAAGCCAGGCCACCTGTGGATTTGCAAAAGACCAGCCAATGCTACCAGTCACCACCACAAGTAGTAATGCTCTGCATCTGCATTTGTTTGTTAATGGAGCTGTAGTAAGTAGGACTATTTGTGACTTTAAAAAGAATCACCGGCTCTCGGACCGTACACAGAGTTCAAAAGGACAAATTGTGGTGCACTGCCTCGAAAAAGATTCCTGTCCCCTGCTCTAGGGGATGAGCTGAGTGTTTTATGCATAAGAACATTAAAAGTTTGCTGTCATTGTTACTTTGCAGAACTTATCTTCCAGTGCCTGATACACGACCATAGTCTTTGTGTGTTTATCGGAGAGAATACTTATTCTTATCGCTGAATGCCAGCATTTTCAAGGACACTATAAAGTTAAATCTGTCCCAAAAATGTAAGGCCAGGTCTACACTGGCCACAGAAGATTGAACATTTAGGCACGATCTTCCAGGGCACCATTTTGCACACATGCAAAATGGTGCGTTCTTGGGTCAATGTCAACGCCAGAACTCCTTGCGACCCACGAGAATTAAGGAATGTCAACAGGAGGAGCACTCCCATCGACATTCTGCAGTGAAAACAGGGACCAAAGCTGACAGCTGCAAAATCAATTTTAGGTACTCAATTGGTGTATCTAAAATTGTATAGCAGTCATCAAGAGTCCCTATAAGTGTAGACATACCCTAAGTGTTGCCAAAAGAAATTTTTACAAAACCTAAGACAAGTAGAAATGGGTCCATAGATTATTTTTTTTAAGTTGTAAAGCAATGAGTTTTAAAAAACAAACCAAACGACTTTCTCCGTGTACACTTTCAACCCAGACACTACCGCAACGTTCTGTTGCATCAGAAGCCAAAAGTGAAAGTGACAAGTCTGTTTTCTATGTCCCACCCCAGGTCAATATTATAAACAAGTAAAACAGAATCAAGAGAAAACACAGTGTTGCCATCCCCATATATTTAAACATTATGAAGTGTCCCCTCCCCCACCCCAAATCCCAAGACTTCTTTAAAAATGTATGAGTTGTATGTAATAAAATGTGGGGTCTTGTCATAGGCCTGCTGCTTTTTGACCCCGTTGTGTTCACTTGGTTTCACGCTTTCAAGCTGTTCTCCCTAGCCATGAGAACTGAAAACTTCAAAGCAGAAGCTGAGGAATTCACCTCATCCCAGGCTTCCAGCCTCTGGGTTTTTGAGACCCCCGCCCAGTGCCATAAGACTCACGACAGAGGTGTGAAAACTAGAGTGATTTGCAACCCACCTGCAGTGTGAACAACCCAAGTTGTTATTGGTGAGCTGAGTGAGCTTTTATAAAGTCTGCTGATTTTAACCTGAGATTGCTCCTTCGCAGTCGCTATTTTGTGCCCAGCTCCTTCGAACAGTTGTGCAGAGAAACTGCAGAGGCTGTCAGCACAGAGACCTGTGCTTTCTGGGATTATGTTTACGGAAAGATCCAATACCACAAAGGTGAGGAGAAAGCAACCAGGAACACAAATGTTTGTAATTTATTTATGGTTTATATAGGCTCTATAGATGTGTTATTTATCCTGGCAAAATTCGGTAATTTGTCAGGTGAAGAAAAGTCTTATGTTGCTCATCATTACAGTTATTATTGTGCTGGAGTGTTCCACCATAGTAATGGACCCTGCATAAATGAGTAACACAAACAGCCCTAGAGAGCTGCCAGTCGAAGATGTAAACAGGGCAGGACAGATGAATAAACAGACAAATGAGGACGACAAGGGTATGATGGACACAGCTGTATTTGTGTGAGTTGTGGCCACCAGCCTCGCCAAGGCCAGGCAGTCACGATTTATAGGTGTCTTGGGAAAGGTGGAGATTAAGGAAGACAAACTGACAGCTTTGGGACTGTTGACAAGTAACATTTTCTGAGAGACAGCACACAGCATGGGCTTTGAAAACATCCAGGGTCCTGGCTAGCTGTAACTGCTGCCAATGGCAAATGAAATACTTTCACTGGGTGCAACAGAGGTCTATCTGCACTCTGGGGATGTCCCTTTCTATTCCAAAGGTTCAAACTCTGCATGTAACTCTTTGCCATAGCACTATTCCACCAACAGGAGAGAAATGCAGCATCCTCAGTCGAAATAAGAGAAAGACTCCCCACCCACTGTGCACCCCATCATGTGTTCAGAGTCGTCCTTGGGGAAGAACACACAGCCCATTCATTACGGTCCTTGTTCACACTATTACAATGCGGCAAAACCAGAACTGATGAGTCATAGGTCAGTGTTTGATCTCCTACTGACTAGCTGGACATTGCACAGCTCTCCTTACGATTGAACGGCTAGCGGGGTCACCAAGTACCTCAAAGTCTTCTCTCCTGGGCCTGTGGCACATAACTGTCTCCTGGTGGCTGCAATACTTTGTCTAATTTCAGTTCTTGATGTTAATCTGTGGGTGCTGGGTGGTGGTGGTGGCCTGTCATATTCACGGGTTCTGACTAGATGACTTCCAGCCTTAGAACCAATGACCTTATACCTCTGGTATGCATTAGAAGGGCCTGTCTTCCTGAAAATAAACATGTTTTTCCTTTTCCCTCCTCCATTTGCTGTGGATTTGCTTGTGGCTCCTCAGGGAAGCCAGCATCTTCAGAGTCCAGGATACACAGCTCCCCAGAGGATGGTAAAGCCATACCGACGTCCAGCAGAGATTGATAAATTGGGACATGCTGGAAGCTGACACATTGGCAAATGAACTTTCCATTTGAATAATGTTAACTAATAGGATTAAAGAATGATGGATTATTTGCCATCTTACCAGACTAGGTTTGTTTTGTATTATTTATTTGCCGGGGGTGGTGTTTTTTGTTTAGTCACACTACCTGAATTATTCAGCTCAGGAGTACAAGACTAATGAAGGTAAAAATATAGACATGATGCGTTTGTCAAACTTCAATCAGCACTCAACACAAGAGGTACATTTTAATCATCCTCGCTATTTTCACAGAGGCTGACATGATCACTGCACCTTATGCCCCTATTTTCCTTCAAAGCCCTCACCACTTTCTCTCCTTGACTATGTTATCACTGTTATACCGGGATTCAAATGTGCATACCTCCATTAATTTACATGACAATATACAAACACTCCTTCAGTTTATGTGCATGCCCCCCACTTTCTAGGCTACCAGCTGCTGACATTTTAGCTGGCCAGTGGTAATGGACCTTGTCATGAAACTCCCAAAAAGGTGTTGTTAAGAAGGTAGAAAATAAGGACTCCAGGACCAAAGCTGTTAGTATTAGCATATCTGTAGGGATGTCTCAATTGAATAAGAAAGGTCAAGAATGATAAATTATCCTTAAAAACAATCTGACCTATGACCACAATGCTGCCCTCATATGGTCATCGCATGGTATCACTCATGGACAGAGTTAAGGGGGTGGAAGAGTGTAGGAACTGCCTCTTTTCATCATCCAGCATTTCTGGATGTCTCAGAAGCCTACCCTGAACTCCAGAGAGGCACCAACACAGGTGTTATAGGTCCACATGTTGGGTCCCACTTCCTGGACTCACACGATTACATAGAACTAGGGTTTCTATTTCAAAGGGAATCTCTAGTCTTCAAGGTTGAAGAGAAAATCCCCATGTTCTGGAAATATGCCCTGACTGTAATCAGTTCAGCCTGAGTCTGTGGAGCATCTGAAATTAGGGCTCAGAAAGGCAAGAACTGTCCCACCCCAAATCATCTGCAGTGCTAGCAGACCCTGCCAACATCTGTGTATGCCTTTCTGAGCCCTAATTTCAGTGGAGTGACTGCTGTGAAAGCATGAATCCGAGAGTATTACACAGAATCATAGAACTGGAAGGAACTTCAAGAGGTCATTGAGTCCAGTCCCCTACACTCCCAACAGGACCAGGCATCATTCTGACAATCCCTGACAGGTGTTTGTCTAACCTGCTCTTAGAAATCTCCAATGATGGAGATTCCACAATTTCCCTGGGAAATTTATCCCAGGTGCATAACCACCTTGACAGGAAGCTCTTTCTGATGTCCAGCCTAAACCTCCCTTGCTGCAATTTAAGACCATTGCTTCTTGTCCTATCATTAGAGATTAAAGAAAACAATTTTTCTCCCTCCTCCCTGTAACAACCATTTAGGTATTTGACAGGTATTGTCATGACCCCTGCCCTCAGTCTTCTGTTTTCTAGACTAAACAAATACAGTTTTTTCAATCTTTTCTCATGTCTTTTTTTTTTAAAAAAGACCCTTACTCATTTGTGTTGCTCTTCTCCAGACCTTATCCAGTTTGACCACATCTTTCCTGAAATGCAGCACTCAGAACAGGACATAGTACTCTATTTGAGCCCATATCAGTGCAGAGTAGAGTCAAAGAATTACTGCTTGTATCTTGCTTACACCACACCTATTAATACATCCCAGAATCACAATTCCCCCCCTTTTTTTTTTGCATTAGTATTATGCTGTACATTCATATATAGCATTTGAACCACTATGACCCCCCCCCCAGAACCTTTTCCGCAATACTCCGTCCTAGGCTGTCACTTCCTATTTTGTATGTGTGACACTGATTGTTGCCTCCTAAATGGAGCACTTTGCATTTGTCCTTATTGAATTTTACCCTATTTACCTCAGACCATTTCTCCAGTTTGTCCAGCTCAGTTTGCTTTTAATCCTAACTGCCTCCTAAGCTCCTGCAAGTCCTCCCAGCTTGGAATCATTCCCAAACTTTAGAAATGTACTCGCAGTGACATTTTCTAATCATGAATGAAGATATTGTATCAAACCAGACCCAAAACTGATACCCACAAGACCCCACTCAATATGCCTTTCTATCTTGACTGTGCATCACTGATAACTAGTCTCTGGAGATTGCTTTCCTACCAGTTATGCACCTGCCTTATAGTAGCTCCATCTCGGCTGGATTTCCCTAATTTGGTTATGAATAGTATCAAAAAACCTCACTAAGATCAAGATATGCCATATCTACCTCCTCCCCCAGCCACAAGGCTTGTTACCCTGTCAAAGAAAGCTATCAAGTTAGCCTGACATGATTTGTTCTTGACAAATCCATGCTGACTGGTACTTTTCTTATTATCTTCTAGGTGTCTGCAAATTGACTGCCTAATTATTCGCTCCAATATATTTCTAGGCACTGAAGTTACACTATAATTCCCTGTGTTTGCTGCATTTCCCTTTTAATTAATTGGCACTGCCTTCGCCCTTCTCCAGTCCTCTGAAACGGATTTAATTAAGACTGTGATAGTCCGTCATTAATATTTTGAACACACAGTATAGCCAATGAGCTGCAAGTCTTTTGTATCTGACCTGCTTTATCAAAAGACCCTGGTGATTTCCAAAGAATGCAGTGTGTATTTTATACACGCATGCACGCACGCACACAAAGATTTACCTGGTATTGCTTGTGTCCTTCCAGGCAGGGGGCTGAAAGTGTGGGGAGCACAGTAGTCCAGGCAGGGGGTAGGGGGCTCAGGGTGAGAGACAGAACAGATGGCAGTGGGATGGGAGGTGTGAGGGGCCACAAGAAAGGTGATACAGGCAGCCAGCAATGCTCTCCAGGGTGAGCCTGAGGCAGTGGGGGCCGTGCTGGCCGGTTGCTGGCATTGGCTCCACAGGGCCAGACAGGGTGGCAGGGGCTGTGCTGGCCAGCTGGCAGCTGCTCCACAGCTCTGTAGGGTTGTCCAGGGAATTCTTGATTGCTGTCTCTCCATGGTCAATCTGGTGCAACAATGGGAAACCTAGGCTAGTTCGTGGGCCACGTGAATAATCCTCCTTCTTCTCAATGGGGTGCAAGACTGTTGTAACCAAGACAGTCTCCCTGGAGAGGGCAGTTTTGCTAACATCACTTATGTACCTAGAATTTGCAGGACGTGCCAACTGATCCGTAGCAGAGCCTTGGCTGGATACATGGTGCTCTCAGCATGCACCTCACTTTACATGCCCTTGCTTTGCATGCATGTCAGGTATGAAAAAATTACACGGACGGAAGCCAGTGGAATCTGGCGGCTCTGGGCATGTGCAACAGTAAACTAGATGTCTAACCAGCCACACAGACAGCCCTGATGGGCTGCCTGTGGCTCTCGGGTTGTAGGTTGCCCAGAAAAGGAGTATGTGCTTGCAGCCCCCTGTGGTCATTCTGGAGTATAACTGTCCCCGCTACTACACCCCACATTTTCCCTTTGATGAGAAACAGTCACATTTCAGGCACATCCCATTGCTCTGCCACAACCAATCCCTGGCGGTGCTTTAAGTTATGATAACAGGACCCTGCTTACCAAATCTGGCGGTTCTAGTTTTAGGGGGAATTCTTGATCAAATGGATGGACAGACCAGCTGGATTTTGTTTGCTTGTTTGTTTGTTTGATTGATTGATTAATTAAAGGACCCTGTGCTGGCAGTTGGAAGCTGGAAACTTTTGTTGGGCAAAAGTCAACATGGTTTCTATAAAGGGAAATCATGTCTTACTAATCTATTAGAGCTCTTTGAAGGAGTCAAACAAACACGTGGACAAGGGGGATCCAGTAGACATAGTGTACGTAGATTTCCAGAAAGCTTTGACAAGGTCTCCCATCACAGGCTCTTACATTAATTAAGTTGTCATGGGATACAAGGGAAGCTCCTTTCATGGATTGAGAATTGGTTAAAAGACAGGAAATAAAGGGTAGGAATAAATGGTACATTTTCAGAATGGAGAAGGGTATCATAGAATCACAGAATCACAGGGCTGGAAGGGACCTCAGGAGGTCATCTAGTCCAGCCCCCTGCTTCAAGCAGGATCAACCCCCAGTAAGTCACCCCAGCCAGGACCTTGTCAAGCTGGGACTTAAAAACCTCAAAGGATGGAGATTCCACCACCTCTCTAGGCAACGCATTCCAGTGCTTCACTACCCACCTGGTGAAGTAGTTTCTCCTAATAGCTAACCTACACCTCTCTCTCTTCAACTTCAGACCTTGCACCTCACTTTACATGCCCAAGGGTCAAGCCCTAGGACCAATCCTATTCCACTATTCATAAATGATCTGGAGAAAGAGATAAACTGTGAGGTGGCAAAGTCTGCAGATACTAAACTGGTCAAGATAGTTAAAACCAAAACAGACTGTGAAGAACTTCAAAAAGATCTCACAAAATTGAGTAATTTGGCAACAAAATGTCAAATGAAATTTAATATGGATAAATATAAAGTAATGCACGTTGGAAAAAATAATCCCAACTCTACATACAATATGATGGGGGCTAATTTAGCTACAGCTGATCAGGAAAGAGATCTTCATGTCATTGTGGACAGGTCTCTGAAAACACCCACACAGTGGGGCAGCGGCAGCCAAAAAAGCAAACAGGATGTTAGGAATCATTAAAAAATGGATAGAGAATAAGACGGAGAACATCTTATTGCCCTTATACAAAACCACGGTACAACCCACAGCTTCAATACCGCAGGCAGAATTGGTCTCCTCGTCTCACAGAAGAGATACTGGCATTAGAAAAGTTTCAGAAAAGGGCAACTGAAATGCTTAGGCATCTGGCGCAGGTCCCATATGAAGGGAGACTAAAGAGACTAGGACTTTTCAGCTCAGACAAGAGGAGACTAAGGGGGACATGACAGAGGTTTATAAAATCATGAGTGGTGTGGAGAAAGAGAACAAGGAAAATTTATTGACTTGTTCCCATACTACAAGAACTAGAGGACACCAAATGAAATTAATGGGCAGCAGGTTTAAAACAAATAAAAGGAAATTCTTCTTCACACAGTGCAAAGTCAACCTGAGGAACTCCTTGCCAGAGGGGGCTGTGAAGGCTACAACTATAACAGGGTTTAAAAAAGAGCTAGATAAATTCATAGAGGTTAGGTCCATTAATGGCTGTTAGCTGGGAGGGGTAAGAAATGGTGTCCTTAGCCTCTGTATGTCAGAGGCTGGAGATGAATGGCAGGAGAGAGATCGTTACTTGTTCTGTTCACTCCCTCCTGGGCACCTGGCACTGGCCACCATCAGCAGTCAGGATACTGGTCTGGATGGACCTTTGGTCTGACCCAGTAAGGCTGTTCTTATATTCTTAAATAATATATATAAACTATATCTGTCTACCTATCTGTCTCAATAGTTTGACACATAAATATCAGTTTGTGTTAAAATTAATTTTTGAGAATAGCAGATAATTTTTTTAAGAAAAGGACACAGAGGGAGAAGCAGAAGAGAGTCTTTAGTTCCTTTGCCAGGAAAGGAGTTTTCTTAAATGCAAAATATATGATTCAGTATTTTATCTCATAAGCTACATGCAAATCTTATCATCTGCATTTTGAAAAATTATAAATATGGAGTTAATATGCTACTTTGTCTACTGCTTTCTGCTCCAACGCTGAATTCAGTACTTAGAGCTCATTATTTGACACCACATTTATTAAACTATGTCCTTTCAGTTCCTTTTTCATATCTACATAATGAAAATTCTTCCTTTTCAGAAAGAGATGATGGGAGTGATTGGGATGAAAAAGTATTCCTAGTTGGCCAGGTGTATTCTTATTTATTATAATAAGTTTTACTTATCCTATGGGAAGGATTTGCATTCAGCAAGGAATAAAGCCTGTAGAAAATACCACAAAAGAAATCAGACTTGGAAAATGTGCATCTGCATTGAGAAGATCAAAAATTGCTGGATAGAGTGAATAAGCACAGGTCTGCCGAGGGGGAGAAAGAGTTAAAACAGGAGGGACCATTTGGAAGCCCCAGCAGAGGGTGATGATGGCAGAGAGTCCACCTCAGGAGGACAGTGATGGGGAGAGGGAAGATATTAGCTGGATGCTGTTTCCCAGAAAAGGGATGTGGTCATTGCTGCTGGAGCATGAACTAACTCAGCACCTTCATCCAGGAAGCCCAAGGTAGGACACAAAGCTGCTTCCTCCCACCTACAGAGAACTTGGGGGATGGGGACAGGAGGGAACGCAGCATAGTTGGGATTTCTCTATCTTGGGCACACAAAGGTCAGTTTCCCATCTGAGTTCATGCTTACAAAGTGCAGATGGAGCAGCCATACCTGATCTAGCTTTGATCTGCCAGCTCCAAACAGAGTAACAGTGATGCTGTGACAGCACAGGCTAGCCCTGAGTATGCATACCCAGGTGGGCTTGTTTGCACATAGTTCTGGGCCCCCTGCTACACAAAGGATGTGGACAAACTGGAGAAAGTCCAGCAGAAGGCAATGACAATCACTAGGTGGCTGGGGAACATGATTTATGAGGAGAGGCTGAGGGAACTGGGTTTATTTAATCTGCAAAAGAGAAGACTGGGGGTTCTTAGCATCCCTCGGGGCAGGGGGAGTCCAAAGACACTGGAGAGAAATTTCTCTCAGTGGGGGCAGATGACGGAATGTGGAACAATGGTCTCAAGTTGCAGTGGGGGTGATCTAGGTTGAATATTAGGAGAAAGTACATACTTGTAAGGATGGTGAAGAACTGCAATGTGTTGCCTAGGGAGGTGGTGGAATCTCCATCCTCAGAGATTTTTAAAGCTTGGCTTGACAAAGCCCTGGCTGGGATGATTTATTTGGGGCTGGTCCTGCTTTGAACAGGAGATTGGACTAGAGGTCCTGCTGGGGTCCCTCCCAACCCTCATCCTCCCTGGTTCTGTAAGATACAGACTCAATGACAAAGAGATAAAGATAAAGATAAAGAAGGTGAGACTGAAATGCCTGGGTTCAAGATAAGGCTGCAGAAGCAGCAGCACAGAGAAGAGACTCCAAAAAGCTCTGTTGAATCATGAAGGAGAACCAAGAAAGAACCAGACCAAAGCAGCTGTTGCCCACCAGTGATTCTCAAGAATAAATGTTGAAAAGGCAGGAAGAACATCTCAGACAGTGGAAAGAGCATTTCCATTCTATGGGAACTAGTCCAGAGCCAATTGCCAGGGGTAGGTTTTAGAGAAATGGCAGTGCTAAGTTAGAAAGGGAGAAAAGGAAACAGTAACACCTACTGAAATTAAAGCAGCCATGTAACCCTCTTTTCTCTCGGGATCAGAGCACCCCCCTTCTGGCGGCAGCAAGACGATCGCACAGAAATTCATCAGGTAGGCTCTGGACTTTCAGTGGTGCAAGTTGAGTCACTATCAGTTTAGGTCTCTTACAGAAGGGTTCAGCACAGCTCCAGCCAGCTGGTAGCGCTGGCATCTTGGCCTCTCCTCTTGGGCATGAGTCAAGTACTTAACCAGTCTAGAGCCTTCAGCCTCCAGGCTAGCGAACACAGCAACAGCCTAGGATTCAAGCCTTCTAGGCCTGGCTTTGGGAGTAGGGGGACCTGGGTACAACCTACTCCACTTGGTCCCAGCCCAGAATATTAGGAGTGAGGTGTGATCCCATCATAGGGTCAGCGTGGAAATGTGCAGTCACTGCCTCCCAACCTGTAACCCCACACTGCAAAAGTAACAGCAGCACTGGCCACAACAACCCGGCTAAATGGTCTTAAGCACTGGTTGGGTTCAGTCCAGCGCTCCCTGTGGGCTGAGTGCTTGGACTCCCATCCAGGAGAGATTCAAGCACTGCCCAGCTCATTAGCAGAGTGCCCCCAGCTGCCTACAGCTGACAGCACATTTCTTCTAGGGATGCAAGTCTGTACATGCCATGGTGCACATAACAAAATTTATTCCGCCCACCAATGGGAAAAAATAGGGGAAACAGTGGTACAGCCCAAAAGGCTACTGCAGCACAACGAGCCACAGAAAAACAAAAAAATAAATCAAGCATTTAATAAAAATGGTAATATTAAATGACAACAAATTAAAAACCAAGTAATGATTAGATGTAAACCAGCACCCTACAGAATGACCAGAAGGAGTGCCAGGGTGGTTAATCCACTCATCCCACCTAGTACAAACATGCCTTGGGGTTAAAAAGAACAAGGGCTAAACTGCACAATACAGCCGTATCTACACGTGCACGCTACTTCGAAGTAGCGGCACTAACTTCGAAATAGCGCCCGTCACGGCTACATGCGTCGGGCGCTATTTCGAAGTTAACTTCGACGTTAGGCGGCGAGACGTCGAAGTCGCTAACCCCATGAGGGGATAGGAATAGCGCCCTACTTCGACGTTCAACGTCGAAGTAGGGACCGTGTAGTCGTTGCGCGTCCCGCAACTTCGAAATAGCGGGGTCCGCCATGGCGGCCATCAGCTGAGGGGTTGAGAGATGCTCTCTCTCCAGCCCCTGCGGGGCTCTATGGTCACCGTGGGCAGCAGCCCTTAGCCCAGGGCTTCTGGCTGCTGCTGCAGCAGCAGGGGATCCATGCTGCAGGCACAGGGTCTGCAGCCAGTTGTAGGCTCTGTGGATCTTGTGTTGTCTAGTGCAACTGTGTCTGGGAGGGGCCCTTTAAGGGAGCGGCTTGCTGTTGAGTCCGCCCTGTGACCCTGTCTACAGCTGTGCCTGGCACCCTTATTTCGATGTGTGCTACTTTGGCGTGTAGACGTTCCCTCACAGCGCCTATTTCGATGTGGTGCTGCGCAACGTCGAAGTTGAACATCGACGTTGCCAGCCCTGGAGGACGTGTAGACGTTACTCATCGAAATAGCCTATTTCGACGTTGCTACATCGAAATAAGCTATTTTGATGTTGGCTTCACGTGTAGACATAGCCTACATGTCCTGTATGCTTTTACAACTTAAGTGTGAAAAACAATTCATTAAGGTAAGAAAACAAGCAAGTAGTCATGTACCACTTCAAAGACCAACAAAATAATATATTGGGTGATGGACTTTCATGGGGCAGACCCACTTCTTCAGATCTTGAGATACACCATTTCCAGTGTAGCACTGATGATTTTATAACACAGAGTTATAAAACCATCAATGCTGTACTGGAAATGGCAAATATATATTATTTTGTTAGTCTTTAAAGTGATACATGACTACTTGTTTGTTTTGTTAGAATACATACTAACAGGGTTACCTCTCTGCTGCTATTCATTAAGGTAAGTGCAGCGAAATAATTTCAAATAAATGATGTTAAGTTTACTAAACTTCAATCTCTGGGCCATATCCACACCTCAGATATTGATTCACAATGCCTGAAGTCAATTAAAAAGATTTGTGGTGTATAAACCTCAAACTGATCAATGAAATAAAGAGTTTATATAATGGAAGTAAATGAGCACTAAGATTGGATACAGGCCTGAACGAGTGGTTTCATAGTGTGACGGGAAAAGGCTGTGTATTATCACCATCAATTCTCTGTGCATTAGCTGGCAACAAAAGACAAAGTGGAGAGGGTAAAATTCGTTAACCAAGATGAGTTATATGGTATTGACTTCCCCAGTGATATTGCTTTACTACATATCATATGGAGTGGAATAACTGCCCTAACGTCAGAGGTAGAACAAAAAGAAAAAGTTTATTGAAAGTAAATGCAAAGAAGAACAAGGTTATATAGGTAGGAAAGAGGACAACCGATATAAACCTGCATGTGGATAGAAAAGAAATCAAACAAGTAGAAGAGTTCTGCGACCTGACAAACATGACAACCTTTGAAGGTGACTCGGCTGAAGATATTCATATGATATTAGGAGAAACAAACACCATTTTCAGAAGGATGAACAACATCTCATCAGAGTTCTCCACACCAAACTGAAGTTCCAGTTCCACCCTATGATTGTACTGAGCCTACAGTGCTGCCATTCAGAATGAAGACTTGACTGATGACAATGGCTTACAAAAAGGGATTGAATAAGGGACCTGGCAGAACAGGACATCTTAGAAAATATCATAGGAGGTTAGGATAGGTATTCCCTAAGGGAAAGCGGAGCCATTCTATGCAGGCACTCAATTGGGTACCCACAGGAGGAAAGTCAAAGCCAGGAAGGCCAAGTAAGACAGTAACAAAGGATGTTGGTTGAAAAGGCATCGCCTAGGAAGAAGTACCACAGCTGATGAGCATCAGTAAGCAATGGGGGAACTGGATGGCCCAATGTATTAGTGGCACAGGGCTAAGGTAAGGCAGGGGTGACACGACAGGACACAAGGGGTCACATGCATCCCCCAGTGCTCATCCTATTTAATGCCCATGCTCACTGCCAGTGCCATACCGCTCCAGTGCATGTGGGGGAATTCTTGAGCTGCACTGCTCCAGAAGGAGGGATGGAACCGCCCATTGCACTCACCGGAAGTGGTGGGTGGGATGGGGCAGAGCAAGAGTGAGGCTTGGGGAGGAAGAAGGCTGTTTAGGGGTACACGAATGGTGTCCTCTCTGGGGTCTCCATCACCAGTTGCCACTATGAGAAGGAAAGTGCTCAGCTTGACTCCGGGATCCCAGGTTAAGTATACAACATGTGCAATTAGAAAAAAAAACAAACGTTTTTATTGTAAACTAAGCTAACGTGCTCTAGAGCCAATGAGGCAAAAAGATCACCGGCCTCCTGGTGCTCTCTGTGCAGCTGTTCATTGAGCAGAATGGTTAACAGTGCGTTTTGGCTCTTAGAAGTATCTGGAGAAACGACTGCCAATTAGGCTACATTTTGAACTGTATCTGTGTACATCATTGGTGTCTCTGTCATTGGAGATATTTAAGATCTGGTTAGATAAACACCTGTCAGGGATGGTCTAGATGGTGCTTAGCTCTGCCATGAGGGCAGGGGACTGGACTTGTTGACTTCTTGAGGTCCCACCCAGTTCTATTATTCTGAGATCCAATGATGAGCTGGGAGTACATAAAATCTGCAGGAAATGATCTAGATCTCTGAACTCCAAGGGTTGCTGATGGTTTAGAAAGGATTCTCATCCAGCCCTCCTCCCCCCACCGAAACACAGCATCAGTGATGTAGGGCTAGGGAACATAGAATCATAGGGTTGGAACAGATATTAGGAGGTCATCAAATCCAACAGTTGGCTCAAAGTAGGACCAAGCCCAACTAAATTGTCCCAGTCAGGGCTTTGTCTAGACGGGACTTAAAAACCTCTTGGGATGGAGAATCCCCCACCTTCTAGAATCCTCTGCAAAGTGCCCCAGAGTGAAGCAGGAGGATGTTAATTTAGTTTTGCAAGGGGTACCCTGAGTTTTACCGTGCACAGGGCTGTATCCAGTCCTGGACTGCTGCTGTTTTGTACTGTGCCAGTTGGGTCAATGCTTAAAGTGGGCAAGAGGGATCCGAGCCTCCTGGGTTCTGTCCAAGGCTCTGAAAAACCTCACAGGAGTTCATAGGGTGCAATGAAAAACGAAATGAGAAATCATAGAATCATAGAACAATAGAGCTGGAAGAGACCTAAGAAGCCATCAAGTCCAGCCCCCTGCCCAAGGCAGGACCAAACCCCATCAGATCAGCCCAGACAGGGCTTTGTTGAGCTGAGACAAACACGTCCAGGGATGGAGACTCCACTACTTCCCTGGGTCGACCATTCCAATGCTTCACCACCCTCCTAGTGAAAAAGTTTTTCCTAATGTTCAACTTGGACCTTCCCAACTGCAACTTGAGACCATTGTTCTGTGTTCTGCCGTCCGTGACCACTGTGAACAGCCTCTCTCCAGCCTCTTTGCAGCCTCCCTTCAGTGAGTTGAAGGCTGTTATCAAATCCCACCTTCAGTCTTCTCTTCTGCAGACTAAACAGACTCAATTCCCTCAACCTTTCTTCATAGGTCATATGCTCCAGCCCCCTAATTATGTTGGTCACCCTCTGCTGAACCCTCTCCAGTGTGTCCACATCCTTCCTATAATTGGGGGCCCAGAACTGGACACAATACTTCAGATGCGGACGCACCAAAGCTGAATAAAGAGGAATAATCCCTTCTCTGGATCTACTGGCAATGCTCCCTCTTGATGCAACCTAATATGCCACTAGCCTTTTTGGCTACAACGGCACACTGTTGACTCATGTCCAGCTTCTTGTCCACTACAACTCTCAGGTCCTTTTCTGCAGAACTACTACTAAGCCAGTTGGACCCCAGCCTGTAACAATGCTTGGGATTCTTCCGGGCCAAGTGCAGGACTCTGCACTTGTCCTTATTGAACCTCATCAGATTTCTTGCGGCCCAGTCTTCCAATTTGTCTAAGTCACTCTGGACCCTATCTCTACACTCCAGCGTATCTACCTCTCTCCCTAGCTTAGTGTCATCCGCAGACTTGCTGAGGGTGCAATCCAACCCCTCATCCAGGTCATTGATAAATATGTTGAACAGAACAGGACCCAGAACCGAACCTTGGGGCATTCCACTAGAAACCGACCTCCATCCCGACATCGAGCCGTTGATCACTACCCGCTGGGCCCAACCTTCTAGCCAGCTTTCTGTCCATCTTACTGTCCATTTATCCAATCCACATTCCTTTAACTTGCCGACAAGAATATTGTGGGAGACCGTATCAAAAGCTTTGCTAAAGTCAAGATAAATCACATCCATTGATTTTCCCCTATCCACAGAGCCAGTTATCTCATTGTAGAAACTAATCAGATTGGTCAGGCATGACTTGCCCTTCATGAATCCATGCTGACTATTCCTGATCACTCTCGCCTCCTCCAAGTGCCTCAAAATGACTTCCTTGAGGAGGCCCTCCATGATTTTTCCAGGGACTGATGTAAGACAGACCAGCCTATTGTTCCCTGGATCATCCTTCTTCTCTTTTTTAAAGATGGGCATTACATTTGCCTTTTTCCAATCATCCGGGATCTATCCTGATCTCCATGATTTTACAAAAATAATGGCCAAGGGCTCATCAATGACATACACCAACTGCCTCAGAACCCTCAAATGAATTAGGTCTGGGCCCATGGATTGATGTACATTTAGATTTTTTAGACAGCTCCTAACCTGTTCTTTGCCCACCAAAGGCTGTCCGCCCTCATCCCACAGTGCATCACCTATCGCATTAGCCTGGGAGCTGTCCTTGTCCGTGAAGACAGAGGCAAAGAAAGCATTAAGTACATCAGCTTTCCCTACATCATCTGTCACTGGGTTACCTCCCTCATCCAGTAGGGTCCCCACGCCCTCTCTGATCACCTTCTTCTTGGTAACAGGCCTGTAGAAGCTTTTCTTGTTATCCTTCACGTTCCTCGTGAGTCGCAATTCCAGTTGCGCTTTCGCCTTCCTGATATCTGCCCTGCATTCTTGAGCTATATATTTATATCTCTCCCTAGACATCTGTCCAAGTTTCCACGTTTTGTAAGCTCCCTTTTTGTGCCTAAGTTTTCCAAGAATTTCCTCAGTAAGCCCATCTGGTCTCCTACCATATTTACTTCTCTTGCTGTGCATCGGGATGGTTTCTTTCTGCACGTTCAACAGGGCTTCCTTAAAATACTGCCAGTTTTCGTGGACTCCGTTTCCCTTCATAGTAGCATCCCAGGGGTTTCTGCCCTGAGACCACTTAACAGAATGGCTAGAGAACTGTACAGTGTGATTTATAGGCATGCATTAATAATAAAGTAACAATAATAGTTAATTCTGACAAGGCTGTACACCAAATCCCCCAACATGTTACTAAGGTTTCCTTCAAAGTCACTATGGCTACCCAAAATGGGCAGCAAATAGAAATGTTAAATTTCCTTTGGCACAAATATCTCAGCCTGAAACCACTGGCAACTGTGGCACTTAGCACAGTAACTTTTCTATGTTCCCATAAAAATTAAATAGAAGCCTAAATTCCATTTAGAATTTGAAATATGAATCTGAAATATACTTTACTTAAGCTTTATTGAAGAAACAATTTATTACAGCATTAATCTTCCTGATAAAAGGAACAGAGAGTTTAGACTGCTAATAAGCTATATGGAAACTATGACTAATTAACCTAATTATAGCAGACTGTGAAAAAATGGTTGTATGAGAACTGTTCCTCGAGTAACCACACATGTCAAAACCTCAAAAGCTAATAAATCAACTCACAGTAATAGACCATAAACACTAATAAAGTGTACATCATGCATATTATGTGTGGTAGAAGAATCAATACTGCAAACAATGATCACAAAGGACATTCTAATGGCTATTTAGTATTTGGTAACAAAGACTTTGTGAGCTGAACTAAGAGTCTCTTAGTGAGATATTTACTTGATATAACATGTTGCAAAATGGTGAATTTTCTATGCTCAGAAACTGACCTCTTTCCTCTGTGCACTAATCCCATCGAACCGTGGAGGAAGAGACAATGTGAATTTTTTTTTAATCACTCATTATAATGCAACAGCTCTGCAAGAATGAGCAGTGTTAATTTGGCTACAGTAACATTTCATAGGGCATAGTCAGTTAATACTTAGAGCAGTGAGGACAACACCGACAACTTGCAAAGAGTTTGTTCAGTACGTGTGTAAAATGGAGTAGGTTTCAGCCATCCCCATCTTTAAGACAGAGCTATGGAGATGACAGATCCCAGTCTGTGGCCAACTTCAGGTTAGGAGCTGAAGTCTGTGGAGGCCCATCTTCTCTATTAACAATGACGAGAGTAGGGGGCATTAGCGGCCTTATTCCATGAGCTCATGGTCTACGGCCTTTGCATCTTAAAAGCTATGGTCCAGTGGTCTCCCCAGAATGAAAAACGGAGGGCAGTTAATCAAGACAATAGCAGCTCTCTCTGGTTTTAACGACAATCTACTTCGAGCCTCTCCTCCTTAATAAGCGAGTTTGACCTCAGAAGGTGGGTTCCACACTTCATTGCACAGCCCCACACCAGCTCAGAAAGTAGGGACCATTACAATGAGAGATATCAGACCCAGAACCCACTGCATTGCAGCACTATCCAACGGGCACGCCCCAGCACTCTTTAAGCTAACACCTGTATGGGCATCAGTAGCGATGTGTCGCCGTGTACCATGAGCAAGCTCCTTAATCACAGTCCTAGATCAGAACAGTTACCTGAGACTGGTCTTCAGCAGAAATACAACCACAGCTATCGCTCCTGATTCAGCAAAGCACTTAGCCATATGTGTAACAGTAAGCAAAGGAGTCACTCACTGACTTCAGTGGACTAGTCATGTGCTTGAAGTTAAGCATATGTTTAACCACCCTGGAGAGCACAGAAGTATATTCCATGCTGGTTGGTAACAGAGAGGTGGCCATGTTAGTCTGTACTGCAACAAAACAAAACAGCAGAAATGTAGCACTTTGAAGACTAACAAATGATTTGTCACCAAATAAAGTGCTAGATTTCTGCTGCTTTGGTTTTTTCCATGCTAGTTGGCATGCCAGCATACAGTCCAGAAGGATCACTCCTTCACCCTCCCACCGCCCAGCACAGCAGTTCTTAGAACATTCCACTGTATCCCAGCGTACAGTCTTGCTAAGGACATATTAGTGGGCATCATCAGGGCTACAATTACAGCCTCCTACACCAACAGGGCAAATGCCTCATTTCCCACAAGTCTCTACCACAGCCTCAGGTATTTGTCTCAGCCTTAGATGGTCCATATCATCCTGACCATACATAGTGCATGGCCCGTGGAGACCCCAAAGAGCTTTGCGAGCTGTAATCTCTGCTGGGGAGTAATTGCTTGACAGAGGGAAGCTGAGGCACAGAGTGGGAAAAGGGCTTGCCTGAGGTCATGCAGAGAGCAAGGAATATACCCCACTGGTTACACCACCACAGACAACTCCTTTCCTAAAGCATCACTTTTGCTAGCTCTAGACTGTGGCTGGTGTTCCACACAGTGACTGCCAGAAGGACCAATCCAAAGCCTCCTGAATTAACACGAAGATTCCCATTGACTTCACTGGACTTTGATCCAGAGATACCAATAAGAGATATTGATTACATTTATTTTAAGTTAAACAGTTACCTTGATGCCGCCCCACGAGTGATTAGATAGGAACTCCACTGGACTTGTGACTCCTGGCTGTGCTGGATATCGGAGCAGGAAGTCCAGCTCCACCACGTTAATTTCATTATTCATCAGAAGTATCTGCAATGTCCAATAAATGTATCTTAGCACTGCTCTATGGTTCCCGCAGTGCAGCATTAAATGCAAGAGTTATCCCATACCAGACTGTGTGACTAAAATGTATCGACTGCCGCCAGTCAATCGGGCTGGTGAAATATACCCCACAGAGGTGTGAAAGAGCAAAGTGGAGAGCTGGAACAAAGACATGGTGTCCACTGACCCAACATTGCCAAGGTTCTGAAAGAGAATTTGGGACAGGCTGGAGACCTGACCCAAAGGTGCCACAGAGAGTAACTGGGAACCCCTCCCAGCACAGAGGAAGCTTTAGGGATGTGGTGGATTGTCTGCCACGTGCAGTCCAAACCCAGTCTCAAAAGGGTAGCCGTGTTAGTCTGTATCCACAAAAACGAGAAGTCCCGTGACACCTTACAGACTAACAGATATATTGGAGCATCAGCTTTTATGGGCAAAGACCCACTTCGTCAGATGCAACCCAAACCAAGGCTGGGATCGTTCTGATAGATACTCTATAGATCAAATAGCAGTATGGGCTTGACGCAGAAAATGCAGGGTAGAATTCTGTGGCTGGAACTATCCAGGAGATTCATCAGTTATGTACATGAACACAATGGTTCCTTCTAGCCTTAAAATTCATGGCCTTAGGGACAATGAGGTACAGGAAGCAGCTGTTACATAAACAAGCCAACTATTTGCAAGTATCCTTATTCCACTGAAGAGATTAAAGCATTTGCCCATCTGTTTTCCATGAACTAACATATTTGGTGCCCAAGGATCATCTTACACTAATTCCAGACCTTTACAGTCAATAAACTGGCATCCAGCCCAAATCACCTCCAAGTGATTTGTTTGGTTTCCATGTGTCCCACTGCAAAGAATGTGCAGGTCCCCCCAAACACCATGAAAATTGAAAGCTGGGTCAGTGTAAGCATGTGATGGGAGCATGCGTGAAAGGGGCTGGCCAAAAATAAATCATCACAATTTGTCATGCTGACTGTGCAAGGTGTCTGTTTTGGCCAGCTGAGCTCTAACCGCTTTGCTCACACAGGATCGCTCAGTGGCTGGAGAGAGGAGTTGTCAGCGTGGTGAGAGCCTGCTGAACCTAAGCAAATATGTCAGTGGGGTTAGCAGTGGCTGTGGCCTGCACATAGACTGCGACATGCAGTCATTGTTATTGTTCACACGCTGCCAGGGGAGGATTGGTCACTTTTCCTCATTCCCTTATAGCGGCTTTGCAGTCTGTCCCTCTCTGTCAAGCTCTGAGCAGTAGCTTTGGCAATGTCATGGAGACATGGTAAGCAGATCCACAAGTGAAGGGATGGTGAGTTTTCCAGCTGAAGGGGGAATTGTCTTAGTTTGACATGGATAAAAATAATGTGCCGTATCACGGACACCAGTCCACTTACTCTTTAGTGCAGAGATTTCATTCACCTGTTGTAAACTCATTCAATATTTTCAAGGCCTAACACTGACTTACAAACTCAGTCTGTGATACAGAGTTTGGGCAAGAATCACATTACTCTCTGGAGTAAGTTTACTATAAGCTAACTGTTTGTGTGCGGGGATAACCAACAGCCAAGTCAGGTCCGTGTTCCACACCGTTCATTACTTGTCATGCAGGATCACCTAACAAATGGCCACACACCACATGTACTTATCCCAATTTTCAGCATAAGGGCAGTTGCTGCAGATTGTACCTGACTGGTCACGGGCTGAGGAATTTGCTGGACTAGGGGAGGTCAATGCTGGCCTGCCTGCTGCTGCTATCTGCAGAGCACTTTTCCAGCAGCAGCAGAGGGGCTGGCATTGACAACGTGAGGACTTGGGGTGCTCAGGGGAAGAGGCAGGGAGGTGGTGGATCCCTGTACCTGGGGGCTGGGAGCACACCAAGCCCTGTGGCTGGGGGGGGGGCTGTACTTCCAGCCCCCAGGCACAGGGTTCTGCAGCCACCTTGCCTCTTCACCCCAAGCAGCCTCCCGCCTCCCTCCATCTCTACTCTTCTCCCTCCCTCCCTCAGCTTTAGCACTATTTGTGGCACTTCAGAAGCTCTAGGAGAGCCGGGGAGTTTCTGAGGGCAGGGCCACCTGCCTTTCCCCGTAACTGCTTCAACCCAGAAGCACCCATGTGAGAGCCAGACCACAGGTGTTGCCGGAGGAGGGAAGTCCAGATTATAGGCTCCAACCTGTAATACGTTACTTCTTTTCATTTCAATATGTTGGCACAGAAAGAACTCCCGTCCATGTTGTTGACATACCAGCAGGTCACTAAAAACACAGTCCAGTTATGCTGAAAACAGCAGCAAACCAATGAAGTTTCTCTGCATACAAGCAGCCCCTGTCCCTAAAGGCCAACGTCCCCTCACTTCCCCAAGTCTCACCGCTCAGACAGTCATTTGCAAATTTAATGTAGACCAACGCACCTGTGATTGTTAGTGAGGAGTTTGAGAGAAGCAAGAAGAGAATGATCTTTGCCAGAGCGCATACATCAGCTGCACATAGGCAGAAGGGCAGGAATGGGGATTGGATTTTCTCCTGGAGGACAGCATGCAATGCCAGTAACTTGACTTATCTCACATATTGCCCCAGTGAAATGAGGCTGCTCCTGATCTTTACCTGGAAGGTCACTTGGGCCATGTAGATCAGTTTGTCACACTCAAACAGCCCCCGAGTGGTGTACTGGAACACAGAGAAGGTGATGCTGTCGATCAGGTTTACAAGACGCTCTTTGAGGCTCTCCTCTGGAGTGGCCCTCCGGATGGCCTTCTGGAACACAACACTGAATGCCTGGGCAGGGAAACAGGAGGAAGACCTGGGGTATTCTACATTTCCTCATGTAATGCTCTGGGTCTTGTATGTAACACTCCCAGCGGAGATGCTGATTCCGTTTTTTTTCTACCCCACAAACAGAGCACACCAAACAGCCAAGTGTACAAATGGCCAGCATGAGGGAGCTGGACACTAAAACTTGGACCAGGCTTTCTCACTCTCTTTCTCTCCAACGGGAAAAAACTTTTACTCACTGCTTTTGTGAGAGGTATGATGACATTTCCCAGGAAATTAGGTTCAGTTGGGTTCAGGGAGGCAGTACCTAGGCAGACTCACTGAATTAAAAGAGAATGTCTAATGGAAATATTTCACATGATCTGTCACAGGGATTATACAAGCTCTGCTTGGCAAACATTGAGCTGAAAGACATGGGAGTCTCCAGAGGAGGACAACATGCCTTCCACATCACATGTCTTGTTGTAATTTAAAAGTTAATACATGCCCTCAAGTGCAAAAACAGAGAAAAAAAGGCATTTCTATTACCTGAATTCCACAAAGATGGCAAGAGAAGAAGACTAGTTGATATCCAATGATATGGGAATGAGATAAACCAAGTAAGGTCCCTTTCGGAAACCCCCTGAGGAGGCAGCTATTATGGGAAGTATGAAAGTATGAAACACTTCTGGTGCAAATGAGAAAAGACTCAAAAGGCTTCAGAGCATTCTGGAGAAAACACATTAGCAAATTACCAAATGCTACTGAAGAAAATTCCAACCACAGCTGGGTTAAAAATGACCAGACTATATAAACAGGAACCCAGCTAATCAGAAATAACCAGCCCAGTGCAAATTAATAACACTACACAAGCCAAACATAGCTATGTGGAAAGAGTTAGTTTGGGGGTTATATAGGCCCAAGCAAAGAGAAAACATTGCAGTTGTAAATTAGAGTAATATCGCTACGTATTTTATTGCTCAATTATTTGCAGAATGTATTTTCCTGGTATAAATTTATGGTTTGAACATATCCAGAGATGCATGTAAATCTTATGTACTCCAGTTTATAATGGGCTTTGTAGTTAATGTTATAACATAATTAGCAAAGTTTCTTGCATTCATCTCTGTACATCTCTACAAGATATTTTATAACCTCTTGTAATTTATTAGATAAAAACCACTGTAAGGAATCATGTCCTAGGTATTTGTTATACATTATTAACGTTACTGAAAAGCTGCCAAAGTAAAGCTGAAGGAGGTGAAGGGTGAAACCTCAGGTGTTCTGTACCTGTTGTACTTGGGATGGATCTACGAAAGCAGATACTGACACAGACTCTGCATGTTTCCTTGACAAAATAACTTCAGCATGCAAGTCATCCCCATTTATCACAGGAGAAAACCTGCTTAAGGCTGTGTGAAGACGTGGCAAAATCAATCCCTCTGGGCTCAGCCGTGGACCCTGGGACTCCACACTATCACAAGGAGTAAGGGAAGTTGGCATGAACCTGAAGAGCCCAGATCTACACCAGGGAACAAAGTCGATCCTGATACATCAGTTCTAGCTGTGAATTAAAGAAAGCCAAGCAAGTGGAGAGATTAGACTATCCCTACTTTTACAGTAGGAGTTAAAAATCTTTCCCTTCCACTTGGCCCAAGAACACATTCCACCTTAGTACATTAATGAGAGAACCCAACTCTGCAGCAAACCTCTGGGAGGCAGGAGAGGTCTCGCCACTCCCATGGGCAGTACCTTCAGAGAGAACTGGTACATGGGGTGAATGGCATTGAGGTCATTCATGATGAAGTACAGCAGAGAGGCCCGGGCTGCTGCAGGCCGGTAGTGCTCCCTGGCCTCATTAATCTTTGTTTCGGTTATCTTGGACTCCTGGACCTGCAAGGAAATTAAAGAGCAAAACAGCCATGGAACTATTTTAATTGTGCGAGTCTCTCTTGCCTCAGGAAAGACGGGCTCATCTGCTCGCTTGTGTGACGTTAACACCTAGCACAAAACTGGATGACCAAAGCGAGGGCTCCCCTCCCCGCACCATCCTCATGGGTACCGAGGAATTCTCCGCACAGCCAGCAGCGATAATTGGCTGCTGTGATTTCACAGAGTGCAGAGAGAGAACTAGAGCTGTCAGCTACTTAGATTTTCCCTCGTCTGAGTCATGCAGGTTTGTTTTCAGCAGGGTGAGCCTGAACAATGCTTATACTAGGAACAGTTGGCCTTGGCTAACCACCTTGGCTTGTGGTCTCCATGGCAGGTCTTGGTAAATTTGTATCAGATCTTCCCAGTCTGTCTCTTCCTGAAATTAAAAAGTGCTGTTGCAAAGCGGTTGGGAAAACCCAAGATCTGCCAGCCACATGTCAGCCCTCTGCTCCATGTCACTTCATGAGCCCAATTACCCACTTCCGCTCGGCCTCTCTGGGGCTCCCCCCCAGTATGTCCGACTCCTGAGGAGCCTCAGTCACTTTTGGTATCAGTTTGGTGTTGGTCACTAATTGCCCCCTACAGGTGGTTTGTTACTAAATGTAGGGTACCAAGCAATCCTAGACCTATCTAGTGGGGTTCCCTGGGTGACTGCTATTAACTCCCCTCCCAGCTGAGACCTGGTCATCTACTCCTACTCTTTGATTCACACCTCGACACGAGATCAGTCTGGGACAGAACCATCGTTCTTCCACTCGTGGCTACCAAGCCACGTCACAGCCTGTTGCGAGGACGGAAGTATATTAAACCCACCAGTTCTCAATCCCTCTTGTTTTCATTACCTATTTCCATTTTAGTTTGTCCCCTTCACCATACCCATTGCGGCAAAGCACCTCCTTTGTCTCACCAGATGCAGCCCTTCCCCATGGGGGTGACAGACCTGGGTGCATCAGCCCACTCTGGGCAGCGTCTGTGCTCTCCCTGTGCTCCTCCAGCTGTATGGTCAGGACAGGCCTGGGGGGTGGCGGGGGGCCTAAGGAGTGATCCTCACCCAACAGTCTCATAACTCCACCCAAGTAGGATACATTCCCTTTCCCCCTCATTGTGGCAGAGCATTGTCTTCTTGTTTGCTTTCCTTCCCCTAGCAGGCACTCAGGCTGGGCTGTTCCCTCAAGCAGGGAGCACAGCCTCTCACCCTGGATCAGCTTCTTTCCCCGCTGCCTCTAGCCTGGCACCATCTAGTCTCTCTCATTCCTTTCCTCTCACCAGAGGAGGGGTTTAAAAGGCCTCAGGCCGTCCCTAACCAGCTGCAGGTGTCCCTGCATGACCCTTCTTCACTTCTAGGAAAAAGGACCTTTAACATGTTGGGACTAACCCTATCCCAGGAGCAGCAGTTACGAGCCCAGGGGCAGAGCGCTCAATGGAACCCTCACAGGCAGAAGTCTCACCCGCGGGGATGTGGTCCTCCTGACATTTGGGCGGTGATGTGCTGGTCCTTGCTGATGCTCAGTGAGCTGCCGGCTGCGCTGCTGGGCATGTTCTTCCTGAATGGCCAGGGCTTCCCCATGCCAGCCGTAGGGTCCCCAACTGTCTAACCGCACAAACCCAAAGACCCTGGCCACGCCCCTGCCACGGCCTTCCTCTGAGGTGCCCCCTCTCCCTTTGCACTCCACCCTGTTCTCTCTGATGCTCATGTTCCAACACCCTCACTCACCTTCAGCAGGCTGGAGCAGGGGGTTGGTGAGGGAAGGGGTGCAGGACGTGGGCTGGGGGAGGGAGTTTGGCCGCAGGAGGCAGCTCAGAGCTGGAGCAGGGGGTTGGCGTGGGAAGGGGTGCAGGACGTGGGCTGGGGGAGAGAGTTTGGCCGCAGGAGGCAGCTCAGAGCTGGAGCAGGGGGTTGGCGTGGGAAGGGGTGCAGGACGTGGGCTGGGGGAGGGAGTTTGGCTGCAGGAGGCAGCTCAGGGCTAGGGCAGGGGGTTGGCGTGGGAAGGGATGCAGGAGGTGGGCTAGGGGAGGGAGTTTGGCTGCAGGAGGCAGCTCAGGGCTAGGGCAGGGGGTTGGCGTGGGAAGGGATGCAGGAGGTGGGCTAGGGGAGGGAGTTTGGCCGCAGGAGGCAGCTCAGGGCTAGGGCAGGGGGTGGGCGTGGGAAGGGGTGCAGGACGTGGGCTAGGGGAGGGAGTTTGGCCGCAGGAGACAGCTCAGGGCTAGGGCAGGGGGTTGGCGTGGGAAGGGATGCAGGACGTGGGCTGGGGGAGAGAGTTTGGCCGCAGGAGGCAGCTCAGAGCTGGAGCAGGGGGTTGGCGTGGGAAGGGGTGCAGGACGTGGGCTGGGGGAGGGAGTTTGGCTGCAGGAGGCAGCTCAGGGCTAGGGCAGGGGCTTGGTGAGGGAAGGGGTGCAGGACGTGGGCTGCGGGAGGGAGTTTGGCCACAGGAGGCAGCTCAGGGCTAGGGCAGGGGGTTGGTGAGGGAAGGGGTGCAGGACGTGGGCTGGGGGAGGGAGTTTGGCTGCAGGAGGCAGCTCAGGGCTAGGGCAGGGGGTTGGCGTGGGAAGGGATGCAGGAGGTGGGCTAGGGGAGGGAGTTTGGCTGCAGGAGGCAGCTCAGGGCTAGGGCAGGGGGTTGGCGTGGGAAGGGATGCAGGAGGTGGGCTAGGGGAGGGAGTTTGGCCGCAGGAGGCAGCTCAGGGCTAGGGCAGGGGGTGGGCGTGGGAAGGGGTGCAGGACGTGGGCTAGGGGAGGGAGTTTGGCCGCAGAAGACAGCTCAGGGCTAGGGCAGGGGGTTGGCGTGGGAAGGGGTGCAGGACGTGGGCTAGGGGAGGGAGTTTGGCTGCAGGAGGCAGCTCAGGGCTAGGGCAGGGGGTTGGCGTGGGAAGGGGTGCAGGACGTGGGCTCAGGGAGTGAGTTTGGCTCTGGGCTGTGGCTGGGGTTGAGATATGGAATTGGGGTGTCGGCTGAGAGGAATGTACACTGCAGCTTTGGCCTCTCCAAACACCACCAATACATGGCTGAGACTTAAGGTCATGAGGACAATTAATTCTGACTGTCAGACAGCCTTGCTAAGATGTCCCCCACATTCTCCTCTGAAACTGCATCAGGCCTGAACACGTTCAAGCAAAACATCTTTGTCAAGCAGAATAAATATGATTTCACATTCAGAACTATTAGAAAGAGCCAAAGCATGGAGGGCAGGCTGTTAGCCTCTCAGTGAGATGGGGGCGAGCAAGGAGAGCTGGTGTTCATGCTTGTGCCCCTTGTGAGTTGACAGGGAAGGGATGACTGATGTCCAACAGACACAGGGGAAAAGTACGTAGCAAGATAAGTGGTGTAAGCAATTATGCTGACTGTGCAGACTGGTTTAAAAACTGAGTTTACACCCAGGGGAAGTGCCTGGGTTCTAAACAGCTGAGGTGCTGCAGGATGAATCTGGATCACATAAGCAGCAGCTGGGCTAAAATGCTAGCTAAAGAGAGGAAGTGAAATGTATGCAGAATTAACTGAACATGCACATAAGGAAATAAGTAAATACATTAAGGTCATGGTATTAAGCTGCAGCAGGTTAACCCAGCTCAATACAATGTTGAAGTGTTATTGTTTTACACTAGGCACTGCTGCTTTCTCTTCTTTCTAAACAGGCCATTTAACATACATGTGCTCTTAAGAATTAAACAGCTTTGAGCCAGCCACATTAGAGAGCCCATGAATTTATACTGATTTCAATTCTCTATGCAGCAGAAGGGGCAAGATGAGCATATTAAAGAAGCTTTAGGAGAAATAACATCACCCATATTCCCTCCTGCTGGCCTGGACTTGGCTTTTACCTTTTCCTCTATTTCCGCAGCCGTCTGTTTGGTGGTCTCCAGATTTTCCACCAAGGCCGTGTCCCCGAGGAAGTTCCCAGATGCTGAGGAGAGCCTGGACAGCAAATTGTCCTCCAAGGTCTTCAAGGTGATTTTGAATCCATTCTGCTGCTTTGTGAGGTGTGACTGCAAATAAGCCAGGAGGGAAGCTTAGCCAGTATCAAGGGCCAGGAACAGCAGCGTCAGTGTTAGAGATGACATTTTCACCCCACTCTTGCACAAGCCAGCATTTATCATGGCCTTTTCCTGCAGAAATCAATCCACTACCTGCTACACAGCACTCACCAAGGAGGACTGACCATGGACAGACCGACCAGGGATGGGAGATGTATGCTGCTAGGAATGGATTCAAAGTAACGGACAGCAAGACAGATCTCACACATGCACGCATCTGGCACCTTCCCCTCTGATGCCTCCCATTTCGTGCTTGAGTCAGTCTGGGTAAGGAGGTTCCTCGGCACCACTCCCTCCTGCCTCCAGAAGTCCCAGACCCCTGCCAGCGACATACCAATACCAGCCAACTCAGAATTGAGAACAAAACAGGTAACAGGCAGACAAGGAGAGGCAGAAACGGCCAAAGGGTAGAACATTCCTTTCTGTTCAAAGGGAACATTGCCAGGGAGTTCCCCTTCACAACCCATGCCTTCACTGAGCCGCTACTATGGGCTGTATTCCCGCAGTGCCTAGGGAGAGAGCCCCCTTGTGCCAGAGAATCAAAGAAAATCCCTGGCCCAAATTGTTTATAATCTAAAAGCCAGGACAATCGAATAGTTATATACAACTAAACAGCCACTTACAGACCTTGTAAATTACAGTGCAGTTACAGTTTTCCTTCACACAATAAATCCCTCCTCAGCAATCAGCTGTGTCCAGCTGCCACTCAATTCTCTTCCCTCTCTGAATAATGGTTAACGGAAGGTACTGTTCTCTTCCCTCTCCTCAGCCTGGAGGTCCTTGTACAAGTGGTCGCATCTACTGCTCAGCCTTGGAGCAGGCTGGTGAGCTGGTTGGGGGACACAGTGCCTGTACTGGGTCGAAGGTACGCTCTCCAAGAAGGTGGCTCTATTGCAAATTCACATTTTGATGTTACCAGAGAAAGGTCCCCCATCAGGCCCTGCACCACACTTGTGCACAGCTAGGTACAATATAATCTCAGCTTTTCTGCTACTGTGCTGTCAAAAGGGAAAGACCACTAAAATTGTTTCACACAGAGAAGACCTTTGAAAGACGAAGGCATCAAACCCCCAGAGTGCATGGAGGTAACATTTCTTAGTGGCTCAGAGAAATGGCAACAGACAGGGAGCTTTTCAGCACTACAGATCCAACCCGAGTCTCACTGAAGACAACAGAGAGATTTCAAATGCAGCTGGAGCAAGCCTGAGCTCAAAGCTGCCGTAAGATGGCAATTCAGCGTCAGTTTGAAATGATCTGGTTCTCTGAGCTGGATGGATGCTTTTTTTTTTTCTTGCTCTAATAGCCCATAATTCCTAGATAATGCTCTGAAGTGCAAGCAATGAACTACACATGATGCTCTATTCCACACAGATGTCTATGCCTGATACTGGTCTCCCATGCTATTGTTTGTAGCATCTCTGGGGTTCTGGTTAGTTATTTGTACAGTGGAACCGTCTATTGTTTGACATTTCACATACTAGAATGAAAAACAAATTTCTCAAAAATCAAGTTATCATGGGGCATTTTCGGTTCTGTTCCACCAGTTAACAGACCACCAGCTCAGGGGATGAGACACCTTGCCTTCAGCTGGAATCACACTGTAAAGCTTCCCATAAACCCTCACGAGCTCCTGACTTTGTGAGTTCCCATGAGTTAGGCTCTATTGCAACCCTGCCCTGAAATCACGGGAGTCAGATCAGGCCCTGTCTCAGGAGCAGGCAGTAGCGGACATACCTGACTTTCACACAGCCTACTCTGGTGAAAAAGAGAATGGAACAGTAAGGAGCCTCTGACTGCGCTCGTTAACTATCAATGAACTATGGTATTTCAGGATTACTGTTTTAGAATTAAACTTTCTCCTGATCCCACCCAGGCAGTTGATAAGTACCTAGTTTAATTCAGTAGCTCTGAAATTTCACTGCCTTATTCAATTTCATCTATCACACTCCGTAGAGACAATGGCAGAACTATTATCTCTGGACTCTGTGACTCTCAACAGTAATGAATAGTAATGAATCAGCTAATGGTGCCAGGCTCGTCCAATACATTACACGTAGAGCTATCTAGGCTGTTCTGCTATGAATGACCTGGACTTTTTATCTGCCTTTAACAGTTTATCTACATTTTTTCCAATTATTTTCTACCAGTTTTGAATAATTTTGATCTTCTTAATAGGATTACACACAAAAAGCAAAGTTAAGTGGAATGCCCAAGAGGGAATTAATAGTTCTATATTCAGAGCAGGGTTTGAAAAATATGTAAGAAATAAGCCTGGGGCCACATAGGTTACGTCTACATGGCACCCTAAACTTGAAATACGATATGGAAATTGCTTATCTTATTTCAAGTTTATTTCACAATAAGCTATTTTGGGAGTGTTGAAATAAAGTGCTATTTCGAGGCATCCCTTACTCCTCCTGCAACAAAGACTACAGGGATGCTGAAATAGTTTGTCCATTATTTCGAAAAATAGCTATTATGGGATATCCCGGGATATTGCGGAGAGCAAAGTTACTAAGAGCTTTGAGTGCGGGGGAACCCTGGATAACACAGCCATGGCTCTGAGTGAGCAGGTGGGATGGAGACAAAGGGGCATGAGGGGCACAACTGACATTACAGAGGCCTGAGAACCAGCACTGTCTCAAACATGTTGAAGCAACAAGGATGAGCTTGGCCTGATTTACCCAGAGTTTGAGGATGACCTGAAGAATGACTGGGAAAAGGTAGATGGGTGTATGAAGAGTTGCTCGCCAGCTGCAGTGGAAGACATGAGAAAGGGAGCTCAGACTGAGGTCTCCTCAAGAGCAAGGTAGGCCATGTTTTCATTTTCCTCCATCACAAACAGGTCAATCACAGGGACGCTCCATGCTGAAAGACAACCCAGAGGACACTCTCCTTCAGGAGCCACCCACGATTCTGAGAGAAAACCCAACTGGGATAATCTGAGAGATAATTTCGTATCCCTGGAAACTGGCCTGTTACCAGAGTGATGTCTTCTTTGATGAGACATTGTCACAGGTTCATCGCCTCCAGAATGTGCCTCCCCCTTGTTCACGCACTACATTGTGATATTGAGAGTGAGTATATGAAGCAGGATATGGTCACAGAATGGCATACAATGTTGACCCAGAGTGCTGATCTGGAGCAAGGCTTCCTTTTCCGACTGTCAAACCTCAGCCTCAATGAGTCCAGATACTCAGCCCACCCCAGAAGGGAAGCAATGGTAACCACAGATGCTTGGAGAGGACAAAGTGAACAGGGTTCCCTTGCACACACAGAGTGGCGACTTCCACCACCAGAAGGAATCTACGACTGACGGAGGAAAATGAACCAACATTTCCGGAGAATGCAGGGTGGTAAGCTATTCTGAGCCACATCTGAAGAGAGGGAAGGCGCCATTTGCATGCAAGCAGATGTGATACAACTGACATGAAAGCACCTGGAATGTTGTGGAGGGCTGAAATTGCAGACTCAGGTAGAGCTGTGCTGCACCACCCTGCTAGAGAAATAGCTGCTCCTAATAACCTACCTCGACCTCCCCCACCAAAACCTGAGACCATTGTTCCTTCTTCTGTCATCTGCCACCACTGAAAATAGCCTCTATCCTCTTTGCAACCTGAATTCAAAGTTGTTGAAGGCTACTATCAAACCCCTCTCACTCTTCTTTTCTGCAGACTAAATAAGCCATGTCATGTGCCCCAGCCCTCTAGTCATTTTCACTGTTCTCCAGTGGACTCTTTCCAATTCATCCACATCCCTTCTGCAATTTGTGTGTGGGGAAGAGGGGACTGGGTGCAAAGCTCCAGATGTGGCCTCACCAGTGACAAATAGAGGAGAATAATCACTTCCCTTGATCTGCTGGCAATGCTCCTATTAATGAAGCCCAGTATGCTGTTAGCTTTCTTGATAACAAGGGCACACTGTCGACTCATATCCAGCTTCTTGTCCACTATAATCCCCTACGTCCTTTTCTGCAGCCTGTAACAATGCTTGGGATTCTTCCATCCTATGTGCAGGACTCTGCACTTGTCCTTGTTGAAACTCATCAGATTTCTTTTGGCCCAATCCTCCAGTTTGTCTAGGTCACTCTGGACCCTATCCCTACCCTCAAGCATCTGTACCTCCCCTTCCCCCTAGCGTAATGGCATCTGCAAACTTGCTGAGGGTGCAAACCAGCTCCTCATCCAGATAATTAATGAAAACATTGAACAAAACTACTGTGTAGTGTGAGTCTGTTTAATCTTTCCTCACATGGCAGATGCTCCATATACGCAGTCCTATTTGTTGCTCTTCTGTGTACTTTTTCCAATTCTAATATATCTTTTTTGAGATGGGGCGCTGAGAACTGCATGCAGCATTCAAGCTGAGAGTGGCATTATGACATTTTCTGTTTTACTATCCCTTTCTTTCCTAATGGCTCCTACTATTCTCTTAGCTTTTCAGACTACCACTGCATATTGTGCGGATGTTTTTAGAGAACTATCCACAATGACTCCAAGGAGTTATTTCTTCAGTGATAAAAGCTAATATAGATGCCATCATTTTGTATGCATAGTTGGGATTATGTTTGCCAAAGTGCCTTACATTTGCATGTATCAGCACTGAATTTCATCCCATTTTGTTGCTCAGTTACCCAGTATGTAACTCTTCACAGTCAGATTTGGACTTCAGTAACTTCATATCATCTATGAACTTAACCACTTCACTTTTTACCCCTTTTCCAGAACATTTAGAATCATAGAATCATAGGGCTGGAAGGGACCTCAGGAGGTCATCGAGTCCAGTCCCCTGCCCAAAGCAGCATCAACCCCAACTAAGTCAACCCAGCCAGGACTTCATCAAGCCATGACTTAAAAACCTCTAGGGATGGAGATTCCACCAACTCTCTAGGCAACGCATCCCAGTGCTTCACTACCCTCCTGGTAAAGTAGTGTTTCCTAACATCCAACCTACTCCTCCCTCTCTGTAACAGACCATTGCTCCTTGTTCTGCCATCTGTCACCACTGAGAACAGTTTCTCTCCATCCCTTTTAGAGCCTCCCTTTAGGAAGTTGAAGGCTGCTATTAAATCACCCCTCACTCTTCTCTTCTACAAATTAAATAAGCCCAAATCCCTATATTTATAAATATGCTGAACAGCACTGGCCCCAGTTCAGAGCTCTGGGGGACACCACTATTTACCACTCTCCCTTTTGCCCCGACTGATTGTGTGGCAGATTTCTGAGTTTGTTTTCTTTTGTTAGTTTGAGTCGTTTCCTAGTTGCTCTTCAAACTGTTTTTGGCCTAATTAAAATTTTTGCATGTGAGTTTGCACTCCTTTGTATTTTCCCTCAGAAGGATTTGGCTTCCAATTTTTAAGGGATTCCTTCTTTCCTCAGACTGCTTCTTTGACTTTGCTGTTTAGCCATGGGGGCATTTTTCTTTCTGTTTTTCTTTCTCTTACTGTACTGCTGCTCTTGTGTTACTTCAGACATTTCTGAGAAGATGGGGAACAACAAGGAGCTGCAAATTTGTGTCCATTGGAGTGGCTGTATCTGGCAGCTTTAAAAAGAGCAGTTTTTAAATGAAAGTGTAATATTTGCCAAATAGTAGAGAATGCCAAAAAATGCAGAGGGACCCTAAAATAGCTCTTTTGGTAAATATTTCTCATGCCTATGACTGTCCTCATTTCCTGATGGGCGGTGTGATTCCTTATGACACAGCTCCCCCATAGCACATGTCTACCACGCATCCCAGAGTACTTTACAAAAGAGGGGAGTGTCACTCTCACCATTTTGCAGCTAGAGAAGTAAGGCCTCAGGAGATGGCATAGCTCATCCAAGCAAATAGTAGCAGAAGTGAGAAAAGAAACTATCACATCTTTGGCCAGGTGCTATCCCGAAGGCCACACAACCCTGCCACACCAACTCTGCTGGTTGTACCATGTCCAGAGGTCTGTTAGGCTGAAAAGAAAAGAAGTACAAAGCTGCCCACAGAGGGTGGGGCTTTTAAAAATGCGAGAAAAGGTGTGGCAATAATATTCTACAGTATGTGTGTATGTTATTTTATTCAACCTCATAGTAATGAGAAACGACTGAGTGGGCTCCCCTGAAGGCTTTTTTACAAGTTTACTTGTAAACTTAAGCCTTTGAAGGCTGAGGCCCAAAGGAGAACTTTCTAGCAAGTTGGGAGCCAGTCATAACTGAAAACCTTTTCCATCCTTAGCAGCATTTTTAACTGTTATGATTTTATTGCAAACCACACAATCTTTGATATTTTACTTCACACCCTAGTCACTGGAAGCGTGGCTCAGAATCCAGAAGGCAAAGAAAAATAATCAATATTTATTATTTTATTACAATTCCATTCTGTGAAGACTAATCTCATGATTTTTGAATGCATATCAATAGCGCCTGATTACAGTGTTTGTGAGCAGCAACTTACCTTCAGCTCCTCCAGGTCAGGCCGCTCCATGCTCACTACAGCTGCTAGCAGCTGGTCTTCCAAGCCATCCTGAGTTACAGTGAAGTTGATCAGGGTGCACTGTGCCTGCAGCTCAGGCTGGTAATGAGGGTTTGCTAGTTTTGTGTGGAGAATGAGACGGAAACTGGGGTTGTATTCACATTCTTTGTCTCCAATTTTAATACACCTGAAATAGAATCAACAGGTGAGAATGTTCATGCGGCTTCCAAAGCTCCTTTAGCTCACTCACTAATGCCATTTAACAACAGAACATTCTGTATGCCCCTCTACACAAATATCAATTTGCTGTAAAGACCAGTTACTGCCAGATGGCATCACGGATATCCCCAAGTTGGAAACAGAGTAGGGTGTCCTGATTCGAGCTGCTCAGTCTCAGGCATAAGTCATTCTTAGTTTTACAACAGTTCAAAACCCTGTCTTTCAACAAAAAACTTTTGACCTGCTGACTTTGAATGGTCAAAACTTTAAAGCTATGGAGCCTATTTTCTTCAGACTAGGTTGGGTCCATTGATGTCACTGGGATTTACAAATGAAGCCAAGGCTGGAGGACTGGCTGTACTGCACTGTCACCTGTGGGAAGTAAGATAACAGACTAAATTCCAGTTTGTTTCACATATTGCACTATTGGACAAACAGGTTATGATTCATAACTGCAGGCGAGGGAGAAGGAGGGATAGTGCAGAATGAATTACAGCGCTCAGCAAATGTAGGTATGGACACAGCCACAAGGAAGCAGCGTAGAAAAATTCCTAGATAAATGTGTGGCATGGTGGGGTTATGTCTGGGAAGAAAGTGTTTTTACCTTAGGCGTGCGCTACACTGAATCTTGTATCGGTATCACTATTTCAGTCAGGGGTATGATTTTTAAGTGCTCTCCTCGTACGTGCCCTCGAGTGGATGAAGTTACAGGAGGATACAAGTGCCTTATACCAATACAGTTTGCTCCTCAGCCTGGTGGGAATAGCTATGCTAATATAAGCACTTTTAGACTACTCTGACTGTGTCCACCCTAGGAGGCTTGTGGTGCTTTAGCTGTACCGGTGCAGGTAAAGCAGTATAGCATGTTGCGGGGGGACATGGCATCAGCAAAAAGATAACATTTTATTATCCTTTTGCTCACAGGAGTGCGGAACAGAATCAGGGCCTCCTTGTGCTGGGCACTGTATGCAAAAACATAAGAACAGCCACACTGAGTCACACCTATGGCCCATCTAGCCCCATGTCCTGTCTTCTGACAGTGCCTAATGCAGATGCTTCAGAGGGGCTGAACAGGTCAACTACTGAGCAATCCAACCCATTATCCACTCCCAGGTTCTGGCAGTCAGCCGCTTAGGGGCAGTCAGAGCACGGGGATGCATCCTGGATCATCTTGGTTAATAACCACTGATGCACTAATCCCCATGAACTTGTATAATTCTTTTTTTTTTAAACCTCATTATAATTTTGCCCTTCACAACATCCTCCAGCAATGAGTTCCACAGGTGACTTTGTATCATGTGAGGAACAACATATTGTTTGTTGTAAACGTGCTGCTAATCAATCTTATTTGGGGAACTGTGGTTCCTGTGTTATGTGGGGGTGCAAAGAGCACTTTCTCCCCATCAGCCATGATTGTGTACAGGCCTCTACCAAATTCCCCCTCAGCTGCCTCTTTTCAAAGCTCAACAGTCCAAGTCTTTTTCAATTTTTCCTGCCTACAGCGAAGATATTCCCTACTGCTAATCACCTTTCCCTGCTCTGCTGTACCTTCTCTGAGAGGGGATGAGAAGAACTGCCTGTGGTAGTCCAGGTGTGGGCACACCATAGATTCATACCGGCATTGTGATAGCTTCAGTCTTGTTATCAATCCCTTTTGTAATGGCAACTATTTTTCTCCTAGCTTTTTTGACTGCTGCTGCGCACTGAGCAGATGATTTCAGAGAACTATCCGTAATGACCCCAGGAATTCTTTCTTCAGTGGTAACAACTAATTTAGACTCCATACATTTTTATGCATACTTGTGATTACGTTTTCCAATGGGCATTACTTTGCATTTATCAACAGTGAATTTCATTCACCATTTTACCCAGTCACCCAGTTATGTGAGATCCCTTTTTACTCCTTGCAATCTGTCTTGGACTTCACAGTCTCGAGTAATTTTGTATCACCGATAAACTTTGCCACTTCACTGTTCATCACTTTTTCCAGATTACTTATGAAACGGTTGAACGGCACAGCTCCCAGTACAGATCCTTTTGGGGACCCTGCTATTTACCTCTGTTCATTCTGAAAAGTGGCCTTTTCCCCTTTGTCTTATTCCCTGTCTTTTAACCAATAACTGATGCACGAGAGGAGTTTACCCTCTTGTTTTATTACTCCTATTTGTTTACGAGCCCTTAGTGAGGGCCCTTGTCCAAGGCTTTCTGAAAGGCCAAATGCAACTATATTGACTAGATCGTCATTGTTCATGTTTTCTGACGCTTTCAAAAAAATCTAATAAATTGGTGAGATATAATTTCCCTTAAGAAAAGCCGCACTGTCTCTTTCCCAACATATTGTGTTTATCTATATGCCTGGTTGAAGCTGCAGTAAAGAACAGACATCAATTAACCTATACCGAAATTAAACTTACTGGCCTAAATTGCCAGGGTCACTTCTTATTCAAAGAGGCAGAGGAGGCCTGTGAGAGCTCAGAAATTGACCCCAAATATGCAGCATCACCATCCAAAATCTTTCCCACAAAACTATCCTTCCTCTTAACTTCAGTGGGACGCCTGTCCCTGTGAATCACCTTACAGGGCTGGTGTGTTGGTCTGGAGACCCTTTCCCCAGAACTCCCAGGAGAAGTACCTGAAGGACCAATGTGCAGGCGGGAGCACTCTAGACTTCTGGAAGGCTGCAATCCCTCTTTCATGCAGTAATTGTTACAAGCTCACTGTGACTTTCCAGAACTATACACTGACAAGGGAGTGTTTTAGTTTTGCCATTGTAGGAGATTCTAGTTTCACCTCACATCCACCACAATTTTGTCTCCTCTTTCCAATGTTTTTACTTCAGCTGTTCCTATTGTTAATGAAACTAATATCTTGGTTTTGATGCTTTACTTTTGCAATAAGGAGAACCTAGGTTCCCAGAAGTTCACACCATTCAATTATAGTTTAAGCGTGTTCAACAGTAAAGAAAATCTCTGAGAAGCTTACGGAACGTGTAACCCCCAGCTCAGCCAGCTCTTTGCTGGTCACTATGCAAAGCCGAAAGTGGGATTGCATCTACAGCTGGCATAGAACCAGCTCAGGTCCTACAAATGCTGTGACCGTGTTAAGTTAGGTATAAAAAGTGTTAAAAACATGAATGACATGGCTGTATTGAAGGAAGTGTGACTCCACTGCAAGACAGAATCCAAACATTCCAAAAGTTAAGTTCATCCCCTTGCTCCGCACAAGCTCTTTTATTTGTTCTTATTATTTGAACAAGGGTCTAAGAAAGACAGCTGGTCAACCCCAGAACCACCTCCCAATATGGACTGCTCCAGTATTCCTGATCTATAACACTGTAACTTTATTGCCAGACAGCCAACAACAGGGATGGCAATGGAAGGGGAGAGACACTTTCGGCTCACGCAGGGAGCCAAGTGATGAAGGAAGCCAACAAATTAAGAGAGCAACTATCAATGATTGCCAGGATTTCAAGTGTCACTCCCCACACGAAAGGCAGAACCCAAGCGAAGGGAGCAGCACACAGAGGCTGGGCAAAGGCAAGATGCTAGCCCACCTCCTTCTGACACTGGGAAAAGGCCAGACAGAGAGATGGTCACAGAAACACATTGCTTTCAATCTCCCAGGCGCTCACCTTCCTTTCTTGATTGTTTCTCGACCAAGTAAGGGTCCCAAAACCGGATCTACAGTTTCCTCCAAGTTTTCAATCAAAACCACTTCACCTGCAGCCAGGGTGCATTCCAGGGTGTCCAAATATCTAGGACAGATGGCACTGGTTCAATGTCAGCAGAGTGCACGGATTCTACTCGCTGCAGCAAGGAGCATGAGCTGTGTGAGATACTAGGGAAGACTGTGGAACAGCACTGATAGTGGGAATGCAGCAAAAGCAACGAGGGGCAGGAGCGGGGGATACCAGCAGCTGCCCGTTGAACCATTGAGGTTTCTACTGCATTTCATAGAGGCCTTGCTGATCAGAGAGTCTGTGTATCCACACTGCCTCAGCTGGTTAGGCACAGGTTATGTCTACACTGCACACACCAGACCAGGCTGTAGTGGCATAGATTTGCCAACACTAGCTTTACTTTGCTCACTCTGGTACCAGAGTAGGGAAGGTAGCACCCAAAGCTCCGTTGTGGGCTAGCCACTTGAGTTACCCAGGGGTTCACAGACCCAAGTTAGCCAGACTAGCTCTTACAACCCTTTCAAATCCCCATCTGATTGACCTGTTGCTGGGACTGGAATTTCAACCAGCCAATTACATTGAGCCCCTTTGAAACCAATGGTGTTGCAGCAACCAGTGGTCAGTCTGGCCCTTTTGACAAGCACCTAGCCCAGACAACGTGCAGGAGAAAGAGAGCAGGTGGGACTGCTTTCCACATACTCCTTGTCCCTCCTCCTCCTTTGTCCTTCACCTTGAATTCTTTGAAAGGTCCATTAAATGGCAGGAGTAGGACTACCAGGTTCCTTAACCCCCCCTCACAAATATGGCAGCTTTATTCTGTGTGCTTAAGCTCTCCTCCTTGCGAGGACCTGTAAGTGAGAAGTGGAACTGAGTCTACTGGGGCAGAACGTAAGGCACATGTTAGCGCAAGGGGTGCCTGAAATGGACTGAGGCTATAGCTACACTAGACATAGAAGTCTACTGCAGATATGCAATTTTAGCTACGCCACTTGCGTAGCTTAAATCAATTTATCTGTGATCAACTTCAATGTCTGTCTACACAGCGGAAGGTTGATGGGAGCATTTCTCCCTTTGATCTTCCTTGACTTTGACCCCTCAGAGCGTCATTTTGTCTGTACATGAAATGAAATCCAGGAAGATCGACCCTGAGTGGAGTCAATCTTCCATGGTAGCGTAGCGGTAGCCTAAGTCCACAAGGTGGAGAGTTACCATCCCAAATGTAGGAGATTGGCACTGAGATGTGCATAAACGTCTTTCCTCCCCCTTTTCTGTTTTAATGAGGTTTTTCTTGCAACTAGGCCAAATACTGAACAGCCCCACTTAGGTTTAAATGGAAATCTCTACCGTCTTGGTAATGAAAAAAGTAGGATAATGCACAAACAACTCTGGGGGCTTTCCCAGCCACACTGATTTGCTCCAGTAGTTCTTAAACTGCAGTTAAACACATGTATTTCCTCAAGTTTGATACTGCAGATAGTGATTAAAATAAATCATTCTGTACGGTGGCTTGCATTTACCCCTTCTGCCCGATCCTGACCACTCGGAGATCTTTGCCATACTTGGTTTTGATCCATTTGATACCCTGTAGTTGGGGGTCAACCATAAGGGGCCAGCGTTCACAGTTTGTGAGGATTGTTGCATTTTCCGTGGACATCCGATCGGCGGGAAGGCCTTCATTCTGCCAGGCCGCTATGTCAGCATCATCCGTCAGCATTGTCAGAGGGTCTAATGAGGGAGTTACTGGTACTGGAAGCTGGAAGCAAAGGAGGAATGTCCCCAGGCACATTGTCAAAAACCTGCAGAAGACACTACACTTTCCAAGGATGGGTAAGCAGAACCAGTGCTAGCAATTGAGTTTAAATGTATTTGTCGATGGCCTGCAGTTTTCCAGGATGATTCTGATCTGGCACTAAAAGCCCTTCTCATTCCCCTTCTATAGAATAGTGCCTGCAGCACGCGAAGCACACCAGGTCACTACTGTTAGCAGGGCAGGTTCACACCCAGCCCTCCCTTGCCAGTGATGAATTCTGACTGCAGTTTGCCTCCGAGGGAAGGGACTCAATAATGAACAGCAGTGGATCATGGGGCAAATGGACATTCAGGGGTAATGAAGTTCCCGGGGCGAGGCACTGAAAGCCTGGGCACCCCTTTGGGGTGGTACACAGAAAAAGGGACACCATGGTCTGGAAGGGACGTGGGGCCTGATGTCACCTGGTGAGCAGCTGGGGTAAAGGCAGGTAATAGCAGGTGTGACACCAGAGAGCTCTGGAGTTGAAAGAGCTAGTTCCTGGATTGACCAGCAGGAGGCACTGCTGTGGTGAATCCCAACCTGTCATACTCCTGGAAGAGATGGGGACAACGGTTACCCTAACTAGTCAGTGCTTACTGTTAGTTGGTTCAAGAACGGCCTCCAGACTCCATCCATCAAGTCTTGTCTGTATTTCTTTGTAAAGTATCCCAGGTAGGAGACAAAGGCTGTGATTAGCAGGACATCGCCACATAACGTGGTCTGCTGTTCTTTGAAGACTTTCACAGCCTCTGCCCATCTCACATTTTCAGAGGCAAGTCCCCCAACCTAAAATGCAGCATAAAGATAACTTTCAGAAGGACTCTTCAGGCTTCTTCTCTATCTTTTCACAAGCAGCTTAACGCTCCTTGTCACTTGTGACGTCAGATAACATTTGCTGTCATTTTAAAACTAAAAGGAAGGAATAGGCCTTTTGCCCATTCTTCCCCCAGCCAGTGGAAGTCCACCCCCTACAGTGCATCCCTAGAACATTTGCCAGAACACGACCCAGGAAAAGGAGAGGGATAAAAAGTGAGGTATCGCTCCCTGGTTTGAGCATTGGCCTACTAAACCCACGGTTGTAAGTTCAATCCTTGAGTGGACCATTGAGGGATCTGGGACCAGTAGATTGATTGATTAAAAAAAAAACCTGTTTGTGATGGTGATAGGTCCAGCTGTGAGGGCAGGGGGCTGGACTTGATGACCTCTGAAGGTCTCTCCCCGCTCTATGAGACAGGTACAACTCCACTTTATTGGCAAGAATATTCCTCTCTCTCTCTCTAAGGAAGCTTTACTGGGTATATGATCAGAAATACTCATATCCACAGTTTCATCCATCCAATCCTCATTACACACACTTGTGCCATACTCAGTAATTCCTCACCCTCCTTAGGATTTAGATCTCTCAGTTACTTCAGACAATTTTCACACAAATTTTTTACACATTTTTAACACAAAGTTAGTGTTTCTGGGCAGGTCTGCATACTTGATGGCAAGCATGAGATGCTAGGACAACCCCTGCTCTACAACACAATGACATGCTCTACTGGGACAGGCACCACTTTAATTTCAACTGTATTCATGCCAGGCCAGGTAAAACCCAACAATGACTGGCAGGATGAAAAATCCTGCTTAGAAATGTAATGCCTGAAGTAAAACAAAATGTCCTGCATATGTCCACTAAACAAAGCCCTGCACTCTACCAGCTCTCTCTTAATTACAAAACCATTTTACATGCTAATTTACTGTTCCTGCTCTCTTCTTACCGGTTTTAATTGACTTCACTATGATTGATTTTGACAAGCGCCTTGAAACCTAATCAGCTACATGTTTTTCCTTTTTGGTAACTGAAATACTGAAATGGATTTAGAAATGACTAGTGTCACCCACTGGTGAAAAGATGGAACTGTACAATGTTAATCCTAGAGGAAGCCGTGCTAGTCTACACACTATCAAAACAAAAGGCAGTGAAGTAGCACTTTAAAGACTAGCAAAAGAGTTTATTAGGTGAGCTTTCATGGGACTGTGGGAAGTGGACCTGTCCCACGAAAGCTCACCTAATAAACTCTTTTGCTAGTCTTTAAAGTGCTACTTCACTGCCTTTTGTTTTGATAATGTTAATCCTAGTTTGCATAATGCCAAGAGAACTATGGGAAAAGTATCTAGTAACTACTGCTCACTGCTTATTTTAATTACTTCCTGATGCAGTGTTTGTCACTGTGAGAGTCTAGGTTGGATTTTTTTATTTAGACCCTACTTTGCACAACCATGCTCAGTTTAAGTTAGTCACCAGAAGATGGAAAGCATAACAAGCAGGAAGGAGAGAGCTTGGGTGGCAAATGCAGACCTGGTCCCATACAAGGTGGAAAACTGCCAGCCCAAATTCCCAACAGCATTTTACAGTTAACAATAAAGGGGATTCACACCAACACTTCTGAGGATGCCCTGAAGCAGCTTGGCTCAAGATTCACAGAGATACCCAGGTGCCTACCTGCCCTCCAGGTGACTAAGCCCAATACTGAGATGCCAGTGGTATGCACAAAGCCCCACCTCTGCTGACGCCTACTGTTCTGCTCGTGGGCATGCGCAAACCCACCCGAGTGCTGACACGGACCAGCAGCCCCACGCCCAGCTCATACTGTGACTAAAAACTGTCACAGGGAGAACGCCTGTTTCCCTAGTGCCTCCAGTGTCTGCGAGGTGCCCTAATAGCCCGGAGCCTAGTGATTAGAGCCTGTCCCCAGTGTGTGGCAGTCAAATCCCCACTTGAACTGGTTTGGAGCAGGGATGTGATGTCATGTTACAGGGAGTAAACTAAGCACCAGGCTGTAGTCACTCATATACCACCTGTAGTGCCCCCTTGGGGGTCACGCTCATGTGTTGGTATATTAATTACTTCCAGTCTCACAGCATCTCAGTTCTTTCCTGCCAGGAACTCTGACAGAAGGGGTTGAAGGGTGGGTAATGGAACGGTCATGAGCAACACATCTCAAGAAGAAGGTAACTATGTTTTCTTTTTCTTCGGGCCCGTTCAATTGTAAGGGGCTCACAAGGAGTATCCTCAGAGGTGGGTTCAAAATTTATAGCCTAGAAGCTTGCAGTACTGCTCTGCCTGCTGGGTGAGTGCATAATAGGATGTGAGCCTATGGACAGATGACCAGGTGGCCACCCTACATATGTCCTGGATAGGCACATGGGCTAGGAAACTATCAAGGATGCTTGCACCCTGGTTGAACGGGCAGTGACGGTCAGCAAAGTTGGCACCTTTGCCTGACAGTAGCAGCAGTTAATACAGGCAATGATCCAAGAAGGAATGCTTTGAGTGGACGCTGGATAATCTCTCATCCTGTTGGCCACCACGACAAACAATTGCATCTGGAGGACGCTTGGTCTTTTTAATGAAGAAGGCTAGCACCCTGCTGATGTCTAGCGAATGCAATCAATTCTCCTCCTCCTCCAGCCTGCGTGACTTTGGAAAGACAGGTAAGTAAACATCCTGGCCCACATGAAACTGTGAGACCACCTTGGGCAGGAAAGTGGGTTGTGGCCACAGCTGGACTTTGTTTTTATACAAGTTCACAGAGGGCAGTTCTGAGATAAGTGGCCTAAATCTCAGAGACCTGGGGTGTGGATGTTACAGCAACTCGGAATGTGAACTTCCATGACAGGAGAAGGCAAGAGCTGGAAGACAGAGGGGCTGGGGGGGGGCGCGGGGTCCTGTGACCTGTGACAGCACAAGATTCAAGTCCCATAGTGGAGTGGGTTTTCTGACATATGGGCAAAGGCACTTGAGGAACTTAACAGTTATGTACTGGACAAAAGCCAACCTTCCCTCAAGTGGTGGATGTAAGGCTGAGACAGCAACCCAGTGAACCTGGACAGATGAAAGGGACAGGCCTCAAAGCTTGAGATGCAGAAGACAGTCTACAATTGACTGCAGCAAGGCCTGCATGGACAGGGTACTTTTATCTACAGTTCCACAAGCAAAGCACTTCCCCTTGGCCAGGTGGTTGCTATGGAGGAGGGCTTTCTACTACCCAACAGGACCTGATGGACAGCAGCTGTGCACTCTGCTCTTCCGCATTTAACCATGCCACAGCCAAGCTGTTGGGTGCAGTGCTGCCAGGTTCGGATGCAGACCACTGTGAGTCTGGGCCAGCAGTTCTGCCTAGAGTAGCAGCTGTGACAGAGCAGCCACAGAGAGGTCTGGTAGCATGCCAAACCCGTGCTGGTGTGGCCAAGCTGGCACTATGAGACTCACCTTTGCCCTGTTCTGCTTGATATTCATGAGGACCCTTGAAGCAGTGGCACTGGAGGGAAGGCATCCAACAGATCCCCTGATTGAGGGAGCAGAAAAGCATCCAACAGGGAAATTCATTTGATCCCCTGAATTGAGCAGAAAATGTTGCATGTCCTGTTCTGCCTGGACAGGAGCAGGTCCACCGGGGGCCCCCACCTCTGCAAGATGAAGATAACCACCTCTGGATGGAGGGACCACTTGTAGCGGGACGAGAGGGTCCTGCTGAGGTGGTGTGCCTGTGCACTGCTGGCCCCAGGAGGATGGCATGTAGTACACAAGTTCCAGAGTCCAAGGGCTTCTGGCAAAGGGTAACGCACATGGCCACACCCTGCTTGTAGGTATAGATCAAAGCCACTGTACTGTCTACCAGGACCTGGGTCATGCTGCTTTTTCAGAGAGACAGGGAGGCTTGGGAGGCCAGGCAAACTGCTTGGCGCTCCCGGAGGTTGATGTTTAAGCAGTGAGCGTGTCTTGACCAATAACCTTGTGTGCTGAGATCACCCAGGTGGCCTCCCCACCCCAGGTTGAGGGCATGGGAGACCAGAGTCAGCAAAGCCACGGAGGGAGCCCACTCCAACACTGAAATGAGATTCCGCCACCAGGCGAGTGATGGCACTATGGGTTCCAGAGCCCTGACTTCACAGTCTATGCTGTGTCTGTTGGGGATGCAGACAGATGCCAGCCACACCTGCAGGGGCCTGAGATGGAGCTGCATGGGCCAGACCACATAAGTGCCAGCTGCCATGTGGCCCATCCATGGTAGGCACATGTGAGCGGAGGTGAGAGGGTGACATTCATGCATGAGACCAGGTCTGCCGGGGCTTGGGGCAGACCCTGGGGAAGGAAGGCTCTGGAGAGAGTAGAGTCAAGGACCGCACCCGTGGAATCACAGTCCATTTTTTTCTCACCTATAAACAGCCTCAGATCACAACAGGTGGAGCAAACCAAACTGAGATGCCATCACACCTGATCCCAGGACCAGCCCTTTAACAGCCAGCAGATAAATTTGCACCCCTTGGTGCCCCAGGTAAGTGGCCTGGGCTATGCACTTTGTGAACATTCTCAGGGCTGACAAGAGGCCAAAGGGCACCTCAGTGAATTGAAAATGCCAGCAGCCCAACACAAAAGAGGAAACACATGCACCCTGGGAAAACAGACATATGCTTCTTCCAGGCCAGGGCAACACACTAGTCCCCCGGATCCAGGGTGGGAACAAGGGAGGTCAGAGTGCCCATGCAAAACTAACTTCCTGAGAAACTTGTTGAGGTGGGGCAGTTCCACAATGGGTTCATGGCCTCCTTTTGCTTTTGGGATTGGGAAACAGTGGAAGTGGAACCTTTTCCCCTCAAGTCAGGAGGGACCTCCTCTACTGCTCCAAGCCTTAGGAGATGTTTAACCCCCAGAATGAGGAGCTGCTCAAGAACGGTACGTGAAGGAAAAGGGGGTGGAAGGGAGGGTTGGCCACGAACTGCTGGGTGTCGCCTGCAGATATTATGTACATCCAATGGTTCAAGGTCAACTGCGACTGGGCTGACAGGGAGTGTAGATGGTTAAGGAAAGAGTAGGGGGATGGATCCTGGGAACTGGCTGGAGTGCCATCCTTAGAATGCCTGCTTATAGCTTCCTTGGCTTCTGGAAGAACCTGGCTGGGCAGCAGAGGAAGACAAAGGATGATGCAATTTAAATCTTTTGTCTCTGTCCTTCTTCCTATATGAGCTGGACTGGGGGACACACCAAGACCTTAGAGGAGGTGGTGGGGGACAGAATGACTTCTAGCCTGCTGAGGGGTGTGTGGGCCCAAGGAACGCACGGTGACATGGGAGTATTAAAAGCCACAGAACTGTGTGTCAGCCGGCTCTGGAGAGATCCCTGCTTTCTCAAACCGGAGATCCTGAAGGCTGGTCTGAGAGAGTCCAGAGACTGTAACCAGGAGCTGTGCCTCATGGTCACTGCAGAGGTGGTCACCCTGACTGCTGAGTCTGTAGCATCCCGACCATCTGGAGGTCCTGTTTTGCCACCTCTTTGCCCTCTTCCACCAAGACACAACCAACAGATTCTTGATCTTCAAGAGCATAAGACGCATTCAACGAGCACTGAGAAAACAGCAAACATACCAACTGCTGCGCCCCTCAGTAGCACCCCATTTCTTGGGGAGTCCTCAGGGGCCCATCTGTCTTCCAGGCAGGCACAGTTCCCTGCCTCAGACTCCTCCATGCTGGGCTGCTTCTCCTTCCTCCTGAGCTGGGGAAAAACAGACCCCAGAAGAGCAGCTCCTCCTGTTTACACCTTCCAGCCTGTGTCAGGGGACAGCCTGCTCAGCCTCCCCAGGTGATCACAGACCCCGGCCAGCCCACACTACCGCCCAGAGGATGCCTCCCTTGGCAAACCAAATCACCTTTTGACTAGGTGCATAAATGCACAGGGAGCAGCAAGGGTTAGTAGCCCTCTCTTGCTAGGGCTCTGCCAATGCCCCTTGGAATTTGAGTCCAAAATGGAAGGGAAAGAACAACAGCCAGGAGAAAGTGCTGCACCTTCCAAACACAGTTTGCAGCTTGGTAAAGGTGCATCCGGAGAGTCCATAACTGAGCACAGAATTCCCAGCTTGTGCAGCCAGGCCTCCCCGCTGCCACAGCGGAAAGCAAAGAAAAGTCATGTTGCTCTGTTAAAGTCTTTTCATTTCAAAATGTACTTACTGGACTGAAGCAAATGTCTGGAAAACCTTGTAGCTGGCAGTGAGATTTAATCCTGTGACTCTGGAAGGACGAGAGATTCTCTTTCTTCAGACACAGAGGGATCAGCATCACCCTGAGATCCCAGGGGGGTTAGCTGCTTAACTGCCCCCCACTGCCCAAGTATATGAGCAAATCACAATATTCAGTGCAGTTACCTGCACAGCACTCCAGGGAGGTCAGATGTGATTTTATTCCCGTTGGACAAATACAGCACAGAGAGATGAAGGGGCCAATTTTTAAAAAAAGATATGCAGGTGCCTAAAGATGCAAGCCTGTTCCAAAGCACCCTGGTGCCTAAATTCAATTGATTTCAATGGGACAAGGGCAACCAGATGCTTCTGAAAACCCTCCTAAGGTGCCTAAAGCCTTTCACAAACCCCAGGTTAAATGACTTTCACAGGCAGGCTGTGGCTGGGCAAAGAACAGAGTGCAGGTCTCCTGCCTCCCAGGCAAACCCCTAAACATCTCTTCTTTGCTGCTGTGAAATGAAGCCTGGAGCAAACACACTTCTGTGACCCAGCCAGGACTAGGGCCACCAGCCACTTGAGCGACAGAAGGAGGACGGTTTCAATTCTCCCCTGCAGAATCCCCTGCATGTCCTTTTCAGCTGCAACCAGCCACGCACTTACAGAACTCAATCTCACTGAAGTCAGCAGGAGTCTTTCCAGTGACTTCCACAGGCTTTGGATCAAGCTCACAGTTCGCAGACCAGCTTTCACTGAAATCCACAGCTACACACCCACACACTTGCGCTCTTATGTTGACACCAAGGGGACTGAAACAGGCCCTGAAGTCTCCACATCCAAAATCATTAACAACTTTGCAGAATTACAAAGTGTTTTCTTCAAACACAGCCCATGCCTGAGGGGTGGAAGAGATTTAACTAAAGGAAGCTGGAGCAAACAGCTTCATTACAATTACACAGAACAAACAGGCATTACACAGAAGCCAGCATTTCTCTCTAGGAGAATTTCTGAATGACTTGTAACTCCACAACAGTTTACTGACTTCTCTCCCAACTTGGCATGCACATTTTCCTCTGCTGTCAGAATCCCTCTGGGAATTTTCAGCACAAACCAGCTTTCTAACGCAAAGTTAGAGGGGCTAAAAATAGAGATTAATAATAGCAGCTGTTGCAGTGTTAGGATTCGACTGTCACTTTGCACCACAACCTGTGTCAGGGTAGCATGTATCTGGTTCCCACCTGCTCCAGAACTGGGGAAGAAAAGAAGAGATCTAGGCTACTCTTTTACCAGCCTCGGTTTAATTCCCTCTCCACCCCGCTAAGCACAGCCCTGGTGAGTGGTGCTCTGGATGGCCCTGTGTGAGGGCAGTGATTTGGGGGTCAAGTTTCTGCTTTGTCACACACTTCTTGTATGATCCTGGACAGGCCACTTAGTCTTTGTTTTTCCCCATTCCCCATCTGTTCAATGGAGATAACAGAGCTTCCCATTCTCCTCCAGGTGCTAACAACTTCCATTCCTATGATTAAAGTGTGAGGGGCTGAGACTCACCAGTCGATTGGCAAGTGAGATGGTGCGTGCGGTAGCTTCAGCTTCTTGCTGACACTTCAGTTTGTCGGAAGTAGCCCTCTCAAATTTGGCTGTGAGTTTTGCTAGGTTTTCATTAAGGTGCTGTTAATGAAAAAAATCAGAACATCTTCAGCAAAACTGTTTTCATCACCTATGTCACCTACAAAAATTGCTTTCCTTGTCTGTGTCTCTGCTGCCGTGAGCTGTTGGTGCTATTCCAAATGGCCTGTGCAATGACAGATGGAAGGGCTCCTGCATAAGGCACTCATGCCTGGGTCTCAGCCTGCAAGACTGTGAGCGCTGCCTGCAGCTTGCAGTGCACTGACCATTCTGCAGGAGACTCTCAGCACCAGCAGGATACACCACGTAGGTTCTAATCCAATGTCTACCGAGGCCACTTGGAGTCCACACTGACTTCCCTGGGCACTGGGCTAGGCCCCTGCAGGACAGCATAAAAGGGTGTGCAGAGGGTTGCCAAGTGTCTGGTGTTTGAGGAGAACACCCAGTAGAAAAGAGACCCTGGCACCTCCAATCAGCAGCACTGGCAGGGCCATGAGCAGTCCCATTGGCAGCATGGTGGGGCTGACAAGCTCTGTGTCTGCCTCCACGTAGCTCCACAATCAGTGGCATGTCCTGCTGGCTCCTAGGATCCATGTTTCCCCACCTGCAGGTGCTGTCCTGAGTGCCAGCTCTGCAGATCCCATTGCCTAGGAGCCATGGCCAATAGGAGCCGCTGGGACAGCACCAGCGTGTGGGTGCAGCACAGATACTCCCTGGACACCCATCCTGGGAGCCAGATGGTCTTGTCACAGCCTCCTGGGGCACTGCCCCTAGTCTGCACCTGAAACCCTTCCCACTTCCCACCACCTGGCCCAGACTGAAGCCCCAACTAGCTCCCAAACTCCCTCCTAGAACAGGCCTCCCATTTGTCCTCCCCGCCCCAAACCCCTGCCTCAGCCCAGAATCCCCTCCAATACTCAGAACGCCTCAGACCCAGCCTGGACCCCCTCCTGCACCCAGAGCCCCTCATCCCCAGCCCCATTCCCAGAGCCTTCACCCCCCTGCACACACCTCAACCGCTGCCCAAGCCCAAAGAAAGTGAACAAGTGCATGAGGGTGGGGAGAGCAAGTAGCAGAAGGCAGCAGGATGGAGCAAGTGGGGGCAGGGCCTCAGCAAAGGGGCAGGTTTTCCGCTGTTAGAAAGTCGAGAACCAACCCATGTGGGAGGAGCTGCATCCTGAGGAACTATTTACATCCTAGGCCCCACAATTTGCTTAGGGCTGCAGATAGGACAGTGCAAAGGCTGTTTATCTTGAGCACTGCTGTGGCATGACCTCAGACTAAAGGAGGGGATCCCAGGCTGGATAGAGATGGTGGCTGGGGTCCTTAGATGTGCTTACACTGCAGATAGTGCAGCAAAGGCAGGAGAGGCACAAAAGTGGCTTTCAGCAACCTTTGTGTTTTCCTGAGACCAACTGGAGCCACTCCCAAAGCTGTCGAAACACTTCACTTCTGAGATAAAAGAAGCAAATTTAAGAATTGATTTTCTCTGCACCCAGAACAAACAGCTTACAGCTAAATTCCTTTAAATGATTGGAACACTGAACAATGCACAAGAAATAAACTTGAATATTGAACAGGGATTATTTTAGCAGCATAGGTAACTCTGGTCTCAGGTGCCAGTGCCCAAAACAAAATACAGCCCCTGTCAAACTTGCTTGGCATGAATATATAAATATTGTTAGAATATTTTCATATGTACCTATACATGTAGCTCTTCATATATGTATCTGTGTGCGTAAAGGGATCTCTGGATACACATATTCCCCAGGAACACTTTTGTTTGAAATTTGCAGATTTTAGGGGGCAAAGCGAAGGTTTGTACTGTGAGGTATAGGCTGGCTGGATTGATGATGAATGCTGTGGGGATATACAGCAGCAAGGGTGTGGCTGTATACTGCACCTTCCAGGTCTATTTCCAGACTTTTCCGTGACAAGAATTTTTAATGGGTATAGAATTTTTGGAATGGAAGGGTAATTTTTGCAGAGGAAATGGGGTGGGAGTTGCTCTCCATTAATGAAATGTTTAACCATCTCTTTTTCAATGAAGATTTTGGCTCAGGGATTCTCCTGCATATTTAATGAGTGCCAAACGTTTAATTGGATGAAGCATATAAACAATCCCAGTTAGGAGCCCTGCTCTGATACAGATCTTTTGAGTCCTGCTAACATGAAATTAACTTCCTGCAAAATTAACAAGTCCGCAGGCAGTGTGCGGGACACCAGAGAAGAAAAATTATCCCCGTACATTTGTAAAAACTTTCTCCAATCTGTGTTTTCTGTAACACATGCGGGTGCAGTGTGTGGTAAACGAACATGCAAAACTCATGCTTGATAAGAATTGTAACATTTTGGGTGGGAATCATGAACAGTAAATATGGAGGCTCTCTGTTAAGGAAGAAGCAAATTTGGAAGAGAGCTAGCGTACTTTTACAAAAAAATTTCCAAAAGTCTAGCACAGCACATAAGGGCCTTCAATCTGCCTAACACTGAAATCCACTCACTCAGAAATGCCTAGTCCCATGCAGATGCCCTTCCAAATCCTGAGGGTTTCTCACTGAGCAGCGACAGCTGCCTGTGAAGCGTGTGCGCATGTGTTATGGCACGACACACTTACCGCAATTTTGGCTTTGATGTTAGCCAGCTTCTCCTGAGCCACAGCCAGTTCTGCGTTGGCTTTGTTCAGAGCCTGCCGCTTCGGCTCCACGTCACAGTACACCTCGTAGAACTTCACAATGTTTATGACCCAAGAACAGAGACCCGCAGCTGCAGAGGACTTGGATGTCACAAACTCAGGGTTAAATTCTGGGTCCTGCAAGTATGGCTGCAGAGCTTTGAGGCAGTTCTCGTGGATATTCTCCTTATCAAAGTTGATTAAGGAGTCCAAGAAACCATCCAGTCTGGCCATGGAAACCTTCGCTGCTTTCCAGCTCCTGTCCTTGGGAACCTTCCCACCTGGCGCCATGAGCACCATCACTGCAGCAGTGACATTGCTGACAGCAGACGGTGGTGATCCAAACGACTTGAGTTCTGTCAGATTGCTCTGAAAAGGGAAAATGAGGCTGGCAGATGAACATGAATGGGTTTTCTTTTTCACTTAGCCACTAATGGAGTCGGGCTCCCCAGTTATCCATCCGGGAGAGGCGCTCTGATGCCTGAAGCAGCACTCTGAATTTTAAATATGATTCATGGAATGTCAAGCAATGAAACCCCCTCGTGGCACCACAGCCTACACTGGCTTCTTAGATGTGCATCAGTCGTGTCCCTTCAGCATTTCAGCTGATTCTCCAGCCATTAAAAATGAAGAATTACTGCAGATTTATCCCGCACAAAAGTAACAAAAAGCTTCATGAAATCAACTGAGTACTGCTGTCTCCAGATGGGTTTCAAAATCAACTTTTAATTCAAAATGTAAACCAAAGGGGCACTGGCCAGCTGAATCTCATTAATTTTAGTTCAAGTTGGCTAAGCTGATAATAAATGCACTTAATTCTGCTCATCCTGCTAATGTTGCTTCCTAATCAGAAACAATATAAAATACTAAGGAAATGGCCATTCCTAAGCTGAAAATCAAAATGCTTTGATTTGGAAGTGGCTCTGTGATGCCTCACAGCAGTTGTATTTCCAATGCCTCCTGTCCCCCTTCTACTTTATGCGCTGGGCTCCCCAGCCAGACATTAGCTCTCTTTCTTAACAAATGAGCTTGTAGCCATGTTGTGTGCCAATGGAAGCCTGGGGTGTGAAGCAAGTGCAACCTAAGAGTTCAGAAAGCAAAACACAAAAATCCAAAATATTGTTTTAAAATTATTTATTACTTACTAACTTAATAATTGTGAACGTTAAGCTCCTGACTTTGACTAGCTGAATTGAAAATTTTGTAAATTGGGAGGGAAGGAGCACCACATCAAAAAAGCTCAAAAAATGTGTCTGAAGCTCAGAGAAGGTTCTGATTTTCTCAGAGCGCTGTGGGCATTGTGATGCTGGCTCTCCTTGTAGCTGAGCTATCTGGCCCCTTCATATACCAAAAAAACCTGACAATACATTTCCAAAGTCACCTAGTTCTGATGCGACCCAGATCCATTCCAGGCCTTTGACAGCTGGAGCCTGAAATGCCGACTGTTCTGCTGGTGACCAGGAGATCATTCTGAATCAGAGCGGAGGCTTGCCAGAGCATAAACACCACCGGGAGCACCAGACTCAGCAGTGCCTAATTAGCGATTCTGTCAAGGATCTGTCATCTCTAGCAGAGACGAAACACAGGCTTTGTGCTGACACCCACCAAATGGAATCCCTGACATGCTCAGCTGTGTTCTGTTCCACTAATTCATCGGTACATTTGCTCAGGTTATATATGCTAGATGGAAAGATACCTAAAATCCAAGGAGGAAACCTACTTTGCATATGAACTGGAGACAGAGGAACACATGGGAGACACACAGAGACTGAAAGATGGGCCTCTCTTTGAGCAGCTCTTTGCTCAGATTCAACAAACCAGCTCCTAAATTGGCCCCTGCAGCCATTTGCACAGTGTGACAGGCAGTGCAGCAAGAGAAAGCCATGCTGGGAGGTTGGCACGAACTGAATAAGGTTGTTTGTCTGCACACCCAACAGCCCTGCATCAGTGAGGGAGACAAGCCCCTTGGCTGAGGCTGTTCTGATGGCAGTGGCAGCCATGCACAGATGGTGGGACAGAGAGAGCACTCCTTTTCACACTGAGCCCCTGAACACGGGGACTTCTGGCTGCAGCATTTTGCTGTGCCCCTGGAGCACCACACACTAGCTAGTAGCCAGGACCACCACAAATCTGAGCACAGCTTGTGGCTCCCAGCATGTACACTCCATTAGATCCATGTGGTTCTCTGCTCAGCTCAAGATGGGACTGTATGGAGCGACAGTCACTGCCCTTATGGACTTCATGGCACAAGCCCCCAGGTCACTTTTGGTACATGGACAGTACTTGGACACCCAGGATCGGGAATTACCATTTTGCTGGCACTGCTGATAGTCTAGAAGTGGGAGGGAGGGAGGGACAGGGAGGGTTGCTGCATAAACTGCAATTACACAGAGACACCCAAACAGTCCAGGCAGCCACCCCACTATTGCTGCAATAGGCCCTTCTGAGGCTGTGCATTAAGCCATGGTAGGATGAGAGGACAGCTGGCTGCTCGCAGTTGTGCATGGGTGAAGTCCCTCGACAAAGGATGAGTGCCAGTTCCTTTGGAACACAGATACACTTGGCACCATGCTGCTCTCCACCAGCCAGGAGATTCACAGTCAGAGGCACCTTCCTGTACACACCCTGGCCCCTCTGAGCTTCACACTCCATGACCGGTCTGACTTGCAGAGATTTAGCAACAAACAGACACAACTGTGAAGACCTGTGTGTTCTTCTGAGAGGTGGGAATAGTTTTAGCTCAATAAATCACAAATAGTAAGACACTGCTCATAACAGAACGCCTATAGCCCCCAACTCAAACCCCGCCAGCGCATTATTAACAAACCTACAACCTATACTGGAACGTGATGCTTGACTCTCACAGGCACTAGGTGACAGGCCTGTTCTTTAATGCAGACAGCCTCCCAACCTCAAGAAAATTCTCACCAACAACCACAGACCATACCACACAAACACTAATCCTGGAACTTTACCTTGCCACAAACCCTGCTGCCAGCTCTGCTGACATATTTACACTAGAGATATCATCACTGGACCTAACTACATCAGTCTCGCAATCAGGGGCTCATATTCCTCCACTTCCACCAACGTGACATACGCGATCACGTGCCAGCAATGCCTGTCTGTCGTGTACATTGGACAAACTCGACAACTGCTTTGCTACTGAATGAACTGACACAAATCAGACATTAAGAATCTGAATACACATAAACCAGTAAGTGAGCATTTCAGCTTGGCAGCACATACCATTAAGGACTTAATGGTCTGTGTTTTAAAACAAAGATGTTTTAACACCAGATTACAAAGGGAGACATTGGAGTTCATTTTCAAATCTGATACCTATCACCACGGACTCAACCAACATCTCAATGATCTGTCGCATTACAAGAACAATTTCCCCACCTTTAACATGCACAGTGATGGCAGACGTCCCACTTAACTTAATAGCCACTTCACAGGGTTTTTTTCCTTCCCCTCCTCCTCCTTTCTAGCCAACTCTTGGGATTTGTTTCTTTCAATATTTTCCTCTCAGTTAACAGTATTCTCCAGATCCGAAGAAGTGGGTCTTTCCCACGAAAGCTCATCACCTAATAAATGATGTCGTTGGTCTTTAAGGTGCAACAGGGCTGTCTTTTTTGTTTGGTGAAGATACAGACTAACAAGACTACCTCTCTGAGGCTGCTCATGTAATCCACAATAAGGCGTTTTTTGCCCCAGATTCCCCCCATCAACCGAATACACGTCTATCTTATTTGTAACAGACGCTGCCGATAACACCAGCACAAGTAAACAAAAACATCAGCAATGAGGGCCAGCACCTCGCTTACAGCCTATTTACAACCAGATACACTCATCTCACCACTCAACTGGGAAAGACAAAAGTGAATCTCAAAATACAAACAATGCAGAAAGCGCTAACTCCATCTGGCATCATGGCCACTAAACACCCTCAGAGCTGGTCAAGCCCTAGAAGGAAAGAGCATGATTAGAAATTAGTTTAATGTCAACAAACAGGATTATTTTAAACTCTGAGAAGATACGACTTTAATGGCAGAACAGGAAGGCAAATCTGACTTGTCTTAAATGGCACCTGATGACACAGGAATACGCAGGCGGGCAGGGGTCTTATTTGATAGAATACGGAAGACATTTATGGCCCATATTCAGGTCAATGTGTATGTTTTATAAACTCACGGAAAAATGATCATTATTGTATACAATATTAAGTGTTTGGGAAGTGCCTGTCAATTAGTGAACGATACCACAAAAACAATTAACCACAAATTATTATTATGATATTCACTTTGGTATCATTGGGTTAAAACTCTCTATGAATTAATGAAGGCATAATTCTGCTGGGGACTTTGCTACAGCCAATAGCTTTTACCTGGAAACCTCTCTGATATGACGATGATCGGTGGTAGTAAAAAACCCCAGAATGACTAAAGCCCTTATGTTTTCTTTGACCACTGTGAGAAACAAGCCCTGGTAATTCCAAGAGCTGCCGCGGAGACTGAGAGCTGTACAGAGTCCTACGCTCACCCCCAGCCCACCGAGCAGACTTACAATGTAATCTACTCCCCCCAACTCCTTGTGCCGTCAATTTGATCCCTAGATGAAACCCTCCTAACGACTCCACCACATTCAGGAGAGTGAACGACCTCTTTTTAGCAAAGCATTTCTAACGTCAAATGCTTTCGTTTATTTGCTTGTGAGGAACAAAGACATCTTTTCTGAGGCCATGAGCACACAAGGTTCAGGACTTTTTAACTCTGAATTAGTGCACATATGCTGCACATGAAGATATATATAAATATAGATAAATATGAGTCACAAGTGTGACACCGCTGCCATAAAAAAGCAAATATCTTTCTTGGATGTATGAACAGGAGTGTTGTCAGCAAGATAGAGGTAATTTTTTCTCTCTGCTCTGCACTGATTAGACCTCAACTGGTGTATTGTGTCCAATTCCAGGACCCACGTTTCAGGAAAGATGTGAATAAACTAGAAAAAGACCAGACGAGCAATGCCCTGTGAGGGACGATTGAAAAAATGAATTTTATTCAGTCTGGAGAAGAGAAGACTGAGGGAGGACATGACAACCGTTTTCAAATACATAGAAGATGGTGACAAGGAGGAGGGAGAGGAGCTGCCCTTCCTATCTCCAAGGACAGGACAAGAAGAAATGGGCATAACTTGCAGCATGGAGGTTTCTGCTGGACGTTAGAAAAAATTGTTGAGATGGTTAATCACTGACAAATTGCCTCGGGATGCTGTGAAATTGCCATCAGTGGACATTTTCAAGGACAGATTACACAAACATCTGTCAAACTGGATAGATAAGAGTTACTCCTACCATGAGTGCAGACGACAGGGCTAGATGACCTCTCAAGGTCCCTTCCAGTCCTATAATTCTATGCTTGTCAGCCACGTAGGGACATTCCTTGCTAAATATGTTTAGTAATTTGTGGGTCTTCCACCCTAGCAGCACGACCACACTAAGAACACAGTCAGAATCGATTCAAGCTTTCCTCATTTCTGACCTTCCCTACAGGTTTCCAACTCTCCCGCCTCTCACCTCTCCAGCTGCCACATATGCTATTGTCCTCCCCATTGTTGCAGAAGAATGGGACTTGTGCAGGGTACTGATGGAGTCTCTCTACCAGTTCCCAGCAGAAGACATGGCCAGCTGGGGCTGGTACCTCTTTCCAGGGAGATCAATGAAATACACCTGATTCCCATCATCCAGTGAACAGAGTCCCACCCATTTCCCACCGGAGACTGCTCTTCCCACAGAGCAACAGAAGCGGCTGGAATGTGCCTCTGGAATAGTTGTACTGTTCTGTGAGGATCAGCTGTATTACAGAGCCCTTGACAGAAAGAGATGTCAGTCACAGGCTGCGGGATAGGACATATAGAAACAGAAAGACACATGGAGATATACACATCTCAGAGCTGGAAGGGAGTTTGAGAGTCAGTCCCCAGTCCCCTGCACTCACAGCAGGGCCTACCACCACCCCCGAACGATTTTGTTTTAAAATCTAACCTGCCCCAGACCCTTGAAAGGCCCCCTCAAGGACTGAGCTCACAACCCTGGGTTTACACCAGGCTTATGCTCTAAACACTGAGATATCCCTCCCTCTCCCTCCCTTTGCAGGGCATTAACAGTGAGGCTTCAGTCGTAGTTTGCTGTCCTAAACTCAGCCCCTGTGCTGTATGGCACTGTCCACATCCGGCACTGTGCAGGCCTGGCGACTGCTCTCCTGTAGCTCTTTGATGACAGGAAATGAGATGGAGCACCTAGCAGAAGGGGAAAGAAAATGTCTCCAAATGATTGCTACTAGCCTCTCGATAGCAGAACATCTCTAGTTCCTACTGACTTCCACTTGACAGTTTGACTTACGGTAGCATCCATTACTGCTGCATTTACCAGCACAACATAAATATGCGTGTATTACTTGTTGGGGGGAACACATGGGAGGAGAATTGGTTATTCATGTCAGCAGACAGTTCAAATTCTCAGACATGTCTTGGAGCAGCAGGTAGAATAAGGAGATGCCTTCTGGTGCACTGGAAACTGCCTCACAGGGCCCTAGAAACCCCAAGCTTTCACTGATGAGTTACTATCTCGTATCAGCAGGAAATCAGACTTGACGGAGGGGTTAATATTTTCCCTGTGTTTTGCTGCCAGGTCCAAAAACCTACGCAGACATGTCAAAAACAAGGCTACTGCTCACCTGACTGGCAGTTCCATGGACCATCTCTTCCCTTGGAACTAGGTGGCATGTGTCCGGCCTGCCCCGAACTGAAACCTCTGGGCTGTGCCTCTTGTTCGGCAGGTATGGAGGCAATTCTGACCTGTGTAATAAACTCTGGATATTTTTCTCCTACCCATGCAGCAGAGGCCTGATCCTGCAAGATGCTGAGTGCCTACTGCTAGGTGCTGAGTACCCTCCTTTTCCAGTGATGCTGAGAAGTCGAGGGTGCCTCTCAGCTCTCTGGAGTGCTGGGTGGCTTGCAGGGTCCGGCTCGAGAAGACGACTTGCAAAGCTTTGTCGAACAATAAATTCTTAGGAGCAGATTAAATAGGAACAGACACTGCACTGAGCCGCGATAACTGTCCTGGGATGCAGTGAGGCCAACAAAGAGAGCTGTAGCACTCGGCTCAGGAGGTGTGGAGAGGGCACGGATCAGTCCCAGCACAGCTTCAGTGGGTGACCAATTCTCCTTTCCATACCCTGATCTTACACATTTAGGGACACCACGTGGTAAGGGGCAAGGCACCAGGCATTACGAATGACGGTTCCCACGCCATCAGCCCAACACAGTTACCTGGAGCCATCCTTCACAGCACTGCCCAGCCACGAGACATACACTACAGCCACACTACAGCCCTGCTGTCACAGTTCCTGCACCGTGGAGCCTGTGAGCTCAGGCAAGAGCTAACACAGAGAAGTGACTCTAAACTGGGTGCTAAATGAGACACTGGCAGCATTCTTAACAGTCAGGGGTCATGGCTACACCCAGGCATGCATGAGTTTTGTGCAACACTGTATTAGGATAACAGAGCTTGAAAGTCCAGCTAAAATGTTCCAAATGAACTAGGAAAAATCACACAAAGTCGATGGGTTGCAAAATACAACTGCTTGGTGTTTCAGGTGTCTTACAGCTCCTGCTGTGCTGACTGCGCACTGGCATAGAAACAACCCCAGCTGATAACATCCCTTCAGTTAAATGAGATGTCACAGTTATTGCAACAAGATCAGGCCTGATCTCTTGCCAGCAGCCTGATCCGCGCATGAGACATGCAGTGCTGCAGGATGAGTACTGGCAGAAATGGATGCAAAAGCAGCTCACTTTGGCATGCTCAAGGGGGGCTCTGTCCCATGTGGCTGGCGGGGGTGGTCCAGGCCTCCCTCTGTGTCTGACCTACAGAGGATGAATCTGTTACAGCCCCAGCTAGGGAGTCACGGCACAGGCTCTGCAGCTTATGCTCTTAGCTCTGAGGTTGCAGGCCCAATCTCTGGTGCATTATCCAAAGCTGACCATGAGACAGTTGAATGGCACAGCAGCTCCCCAGCAGGAGCTCGGGACGCACAAGGCTGCATGCTACAATAATACACACACTAAAGCAGAAAACACTCAGCGGCCAAAACTAGTGGCTGGTTTCAGCAGCTAGTCTCAAGGTACACTGGAGGTGGTGCTTCCCACACTGACAGCGTCCCCCTTTCCCCCGCCCCCACGATCAATTGCCCACCCAGAGGTTTCTTTGCTAGCAGCCCTGTGAACTGCTGATGTACAAACAGCTGGACAGCGGTACCTGCACTCTTCTGCACTGCGCGGCTTGTGACAGCCATGTTGCTGCTTACTGCTCTGGGCTGCACACTGATGGCTCAGCTACAAGTTAGTTCTTGGAGGCTCTGTGGCAGAAGGCCCATGCCTGGCCATCCTCACCCCAGACAAAAGGAGGCCCTGGTGCCTGGACTTTTACATGCAGCCCAACCCCCCTGCTCCCTCCATTATGCACCTGGCTCCAGATCTGCAAACACAGGGCCAGCTCTCTGGTGTGTTCATCTCCATTATGCTGCTCAGGCAGCAAGCTGGGGCCATAGAGGGAAGAGAAATAGTAGCCCCTGAAGAGCATTTCTCTTTGTAAGAGGACCCTGGCAGTGGTGCCACCTGGGGAGTCTGTGGGCTGTATGTCCCTACCCTCCTGCCCTCCCCACCCCAGGCTTTAGCACTTGCTCATAGCTGCAGAGGCCCACGGCCCGAGTACTTTAGAGCAGCAGAGCTGCTGCAGGAGTGGTTCCGCACCATTGCAAAGCCACTAAAACTGAACTGTGCAGATAACGGCCAGCTGGGACAAACGCCAGTGAGTGCTTTGTGCCCTGTGCCCAGGGAGCTTGTTCTTGTACGGCACAGGGCAGGGCAGTTCTCCAAGAACTCGACCCCAGCAGCACCTGCTGCAAGGGTAAGAGAAAGAAGATCCTGCCCTGCCAAGGAGATCCAGGCCCCTGTGGGAGGGCAGGTGGGTGTGTGGGAACAACAGCAGGGTGCTTATTAGGCAACGGGGCTGGTATTTGCCCCTTTGCCCAAAGAATACCCTGTTGGAGCAGCCATATGTCAGCTGTGGTCCAGGCTCTGGTTGAGTGACTGTGTCCCAGCTCCTCCCCAGCCCTGGTGGAGAGGCCATGTCCTAACTCTGCTCCTGCCCCCAAGGAAGCAGCGATGCCCTGGCTCTGCTCCCAGCCAAGGCAGCAGCCATCTTGGGCTCTGGGGCTGGCTCTGCTCCCAGCCCTGGCGGAGCACAGAGAGGGATGCAGAGTGGGCCGAGGGCGGATGGGGAATGTGCTGCAGCACACAAGACTCTAGGCATTCTCTGCTTCCCACGGCCATAAGCAGGTGTCACTGAGAGCAGCCTGGAGGTGGCTATGATTTATACCAAGGCCCAACAGCCCACAGGGGGTGGGAGGTGAGCACACAGTGCCAGAGCAAAGGAACTTGGGTTCCACCGTGCCTTCACCTGCCTGTTACTCCCTTGTGAGAAGTACAGCTCACCTCGGAGCCAAGGGCCTTATGCAGCTATATCTCCTGCAATCCAACTGCAGATGTGCTGGCCCAGAAAGCAGGTGGTGCTGTGAGCGCCCTGCTGCCCGTCCGTACCTTATTGAGCGTGTTCAGAGCTGCCTGGGCAGCTGCAAGAGCTGGTTCAGCTTTAGCCAAGTCCTCCTCGCAGTCCTTTTGCTTCTGCTGGACCTCCTGGGTGATCAGCGCCACCTTCTGCTCTTCTTCATCAGCCATGGCCTTCTCCGTGCTCACCTTCTCCGTCTCCACACCAACCACCTGAATAAGCTTGTCAGCATCTTCATTCTTCTGCTGCAGCTCCACTTCCTGGGCTGCCAGCTTGGCCTTCAGGCCATCTACCTGCAGGGGAGAAGCACATGGTGGGAGGATGAGCCCAGCCTGCAAGGCAAGTGGTGGAAGCCTATGGAGGAGAATTACATATGCAAGCAAGTGCAGTAGATTGAAGGTGGATGGGCTGCTGCAGGGGAAGGGCAAGACAGGCACTACCGCATGGCTCATCCCATCCCAGAGCCAGTCTCCAGCAGTGGCCAGCACCAGCTGCTCCAGAGAAGGTGCAAGAAATGTTGCAGGTCTTTGCAGAGGCTCGCATTTGGTAGGAACAGGTAAGTTACTGCCACCAGGGCCAAGAGCTGAGCAGGTCTCCTCGACTGCTCCCTGGAAGCTGAGCATTAGAGCAGCCATCCAGGAGAGATTCAGGTACTGCCCAGCTGATCAGCAGAAGGCCCACCACCTCCCACAGCCAGCTTTCTCTTCCAGCATGGGAATGCAGCAGAGCTGTGTGGTACGTATGTGCTGCATGACAGTTGTGCTGCAACCCACACAGAGCAGGCTGGTGCTACCTTTTCAGTCTGGACATTTACAGACCAAAGCACAACACACTTTGCAGCCTTAGTGGTTTAAATTAATATTCACTCATTTGCTCTCTGAAACTACCAGCTTCAATAAAGGTACACAGTCACTGACTCCCTAGGCTTCAGAGACCAAGCTGTCATGCAGCCTTCCCTGTTAAAGATTGCTCAGAATACCTGGGGTACCTTTTGACCTATGTAACAATACTTAATACAATGCAAGTCAGACCTTAGCATTTGCTAATAATTCCATTTTCATAAGAGAAAAGGAAGCACAATGTTTAACTCAATGTAATCACATAAGCCACAGCTCTGGGCCTTTTGTACAAGCTTTACACAGAGCCTATCCCTAAATGCTCTTTGTATTCCCAGGCTGAGCAGCTGATCCATTTTCACCTCCTGTTGTTCTGCTGTGGAAGGCTATTTCCACCAGCACAAAGGAGAAATTGTAAATCAAAATGACTCAGTGGCACAGGATCACGTCAAGCAGCAAACTGAGCAGAATCTTTTGTTCACTGCTTAAATCTTCTGAGATTTGGAAAAATTGAAGTGTGAGGTTTTGCTGATTGCAGATATGGCCTATAACCTCCTACCCAAGATAAGTAACGCTGTACTGGGTACATGTGCGAATAGAAGCATTATGGGCTATGACAAGACAAACAAGGGATTAACCTGCCAGCATTACACAAGTCATACAATAGTTGGATAAAAGGAGTGGCTGTATTCTCAGTTACAGCATCACTTGTGTGCTCATTTCCAAACAAAATTTGCCTTAAGCTGGAGTTAAGGCTGAAAGCACACACAAGTAAGTGAAGGGTAAAAGCTTTGCAGTAGCATACACAGCCACAGAAACCCAGGAAATCCAGGGTCACTACGCTCACAGGAAACACCACTAACTGAAAGCATGGAAGGCCACATGTAACCTCTTGGTGGTTTGGAGAGCTGGGCCAGAACTGGAACATGGTGGAGCAAGTGAGGTGCTCGCCCCAGGTGCAGCATAATTTGGGTGCAGCTCTGGTCTGTGCTGGCCCCTGCCCAGCCTAGGTGGCAACTTCCAGGAACAAAGGGGTTAATCCCCCTCCCATTCTGTAGGACTCTGTCCCTGCTCCAGGAAAGGACAGTGGCTTGGCTGCTCCGAACATCTTGGGCTGGGCTTTCTGGTCCCACACTGCTGCCACCTCCACATACGTTGGGAGCAGGGGCTGAGCCAGGGCTGCTCTCCAGTGGGCGTGTGCAGACAGTGCTAGCGAGGAGATCCCTTCCGCAGCACCCCTCTCAAGCCAGCCCTGTCAGCCCCGAGCTCTGCCCACCCTAGCTTTGGAGCTGCAGCCTGCAGGTGAGGAGGGGGGAGCCCTGGGCCAAGGGCTGGGCTGGGCTGGGCAGGGCAGTGGCATCATCTGTTGTGGTGCAGGGCAGAAGGGCAGGCAGGGGGCTAGGAGAGCCAGAGGACAGTGGAGGGGAGGAACCATGGACTTGGAAGTGGGCAGGAGGGGAGAGCAAGCATGCGGTGAGGGGGAGGGAGCTGAGACTTTGGGGTGCTGGAGGAACTCACAGAAATCAGAGGGTGCATAAACAATAACAACCACTAGAGACAGTTTTAATTTGAAGGAGAGGTGGCGCATAAACAATATGTTGCCCCAGGCACAAAAATCCCTAGTTCTGGCTCTGAGCTTGGCTCCTGGCAATCTGTGTCCTGGGGAGGGAGGAGCTGATTGTGCCAGCAGAGGATGTGCTGTTAGGGACAGGGGATCATACAGAGAGGGCTGTGTCAGGGGCTCCAGAGAGGGCTGCAGCGAGCTGCCCTCACAGAACGAAGCCACCAAGAACCTGCCCAAAGCCCACGAACCCACCTAGCACAAACTGAGACCAAAGGTACCAGTGCTCTGCAGGAAAGCAAAAGGCTCCCAGAAAACAGACTGCAGCCATCACACTGCGCTCCGGCTCCGATGCAGGACTTGGGTCACAGGGCGTGAGCACAGCCCCTAAGGGTGCTGCTAAGGAAAATTATCCACCCGCGGTGTGCTGGCCATGTGCACACCTACACAGCTGCATCTACTCAAAGGATGACTGCTCCACTGTCCTGCTGGGCCAGAGCTGACTCACCAAGCACCTGCGCTGCTAGGTGGAAGTGACGCCGGTGAGCCACTGTTGCTTCTGACGAGAGGGAGATGGACAACATTAATCCTTTGTGTGCTGCCAGCAGTGACACAAGCATAAGACCCATTTTTAGCAGACGTTGCAGCATGGAGAACAGCTCTCTATGGCCAGGATGAGTAAGAGAACGAATCAGGTTCTGATAAATCTCTATCTGTGAACAGCCCGAGGAAATTAGAAACGCTCCTTCCCATGTTATCATCGCCAGTGGGGCCCACAGCCTTGCTGGGCCCCAAGACAAGGTGGGGAGAGTATGCCACATTCCCAGAAGGGTGAGGACCTTGGCCAGAAGGCTTAGGCTGGGGGCAGCCAGCCCATAGCACTGTGCCCCGTCGCCAGCCAGCCCTTAGCATTTCCCAAAGCACACTGTACAGCACTCCGGAGGGGACTTAAAAGGCCTGGGGCTCTGACTGGTGTCACTGCTGCAGCAGTGGTAGTGGTCGCTGGAGGCCCTGGGACCTTTTGAATTGCCAGGCCCCAAAGCAACTGCCCCTTTTGCCCTCCCTCCCACCTTCAGTCAATGGGCCTGATCATCTCGAATGAGGTAAGAGCCAGATCAAGGTGTAAGCAACGAAAAAGATCCAAGAGCGTTGCAGCTTAGATAATGAGCTTATCAACCGAGTTTATACAGCGTGCAATTGCCAAGCAGGCTCAGAAATGAGAAGATTCTGTGAGAAGCTGTGGTGTCTTCTAGGTAAGCAGATAAACCATTACCAGTGTGGAGGAGAAAAGAAAAGAGTAAAGCTGGGTGGGTAGACATGCAGGGGAAATGCACTGGGACTCCAGCTGGGAGAGGGAACAGACTTGACTACGACCAGGAATGCAGAAAGAAAAATGATTAAACAACAGAAAACCTGGAGGCCAGGCTCCCAGCAGGCACATTTAATCTGATTGCCCATGCTGTGTTTCAAGAACACAAACAGCGCAGCTCAAAGGTCAGCAATTAATTGGTACAGCGGGTGAGATCTGGCTCTAGAATTCAACAATGCCATTTTAACAAAAGTCACATTAAAAGTTAATTCAGCAATGGGGCTTTGAACAGACCTCATTTTTATTAAGCATAGCACTGAAAAATAAATTACTCGACCAGCAGACTTCTCTGCTTTCATTAAGGTCCTGCTACCTGGGAGCTAGACTGTGACTCTCGTGGAAATGGAGTTCAGCCACTGTCTGAGGTTTTGCTTAGTACAAAGGCTAACGAGAGGCAGCTATGTAACACAAACTCATGAGGAATGACAAGTTTTCCAAATCCCCAGAGAGGAAAGCATGGGTCTGAAACTAGAATGGCTAATTGAGCGAACGCTGGGAGAGAAGATTGCAAGTGCCTAGGTTAAAGTCAGAGCCTAAGGTCCTGTATTCAGTGCCTATAATTAACTAGCCATCAGCCGCCTGGCACCAAGAGCAGTGAGAACTGTGCTGGCAATGGGGACACAGACCAGGATGCGCAAAGGCTCTCAGGCATCAAAGAGCCAGTTTTACGCACTTCTCTGATTTGCAAAACTGCTCAACTGCTGCCTAACTGCAGCAACCCACAGACGTGCGGCACCTCCATTTTCAAGGTGGACGTTCTTGGTGACCACACTCTGCCTTTGGGCAGGTACGCAACTGACTCACGCCAGGTCTCTGCAACCAGTGTGCCACGGCACACTGGTATGCTGCCAAACAACGCTCAGTGTGCCTCAGAGCTGCCCGCCAGGAATGCCGTCCACTGCTCTGTGCATGTGCCCCACCGCTTGGTGGGAGAAGCACGTCCTGGCAGCGGTGGTGGCAGCTCTGGGGTGGTGGGAGCTCTGGAGTCACTGGCATTGATTTAGAGCTGGGGGAGGGGTGGGAGATTGGGATATAGTGGGGAGTTGGGGGTGCCTGGTTCTGGAGGAAGGGAGAGGGTCGGGTTAGAGCGGGTTGCTGGGGTGCCTGGCTTGGGGGAGGAGGAGGGCATTGAGTTAGAGTGGGGCTAGGGTTGCCTGGCTCTGGGGGAAGGGGAGGGCACTGAGTCAGAGCAGAGGGGTGCCTGATTCTGTGGGAGGGAGAGGGGATTGTGTTATAGATATATTGGGTGTGCTGTGAAACTGTAACAAGTGCTGACGTATGCCATGAAGTGATAAAGGTTGGTGAGCACTGGTTTAGGTGACCTCCTCGAGTTACTTCCGACCCTAATTTTCTTGATTCTGTGAAAGGGTCCAGAGGTTAGTGACAGAGATGATCAGAGGGATGGTATGGAAGATACATGAGCAAAAGCTACAGGACTTGGACATGTATAGTCTGGAAGAGAGGAGGCACACGATAGCCATCTTCAAACACTTGAAAGGCGGCCATTAAAAAGATGGAGAAAAGTTGTTCTCTTTTGCCACAGTGAGCAGGACAAGAGACAATGGGTTCAAACTACAGCAGAGCAGATATAGATTAAACCTCAGGAAAAAAATTCCTAACTGTAAGAACCGTAGGACACTGGAACGAACTCCATGACCTCCCTGGGAAGTCTTTTCACAGGAGGTATTTAAAAGGAGGCTGGTTCAGCCTCACTGGAGGTTTTCAAAAGGAAGAGCCATCTGTTGTGGATGGTTGACACACAACAAATCCTGCACGTCTTCCCAGGGGGTTAGACTAGGTGACTTTTATGGCCCCTTCTAAGCCTGTGGGTCTAGCGAACTGTAAAATAGAGGAGGTTGAGGGCTTTAGCGAGAACGGTAGAGCTGATAGCAAAGTGGCTCCAAAAGACCCCAGGGCATTTGATTGAAACACAGGGCCAACGCCTGCAGAGTTGAGAGAACCGCCCAATACCAAGGACAAGTCCCAGCCAGGCTCCACTGTAGCGGTTTACCCAGATAGAAGATTTTGGTGTACTGAGTCTTTCAGGCATGCTCATTAGCAAGGGTTTCCTAACGACATGAATCCTGACGATGTGGCGAGATACAGCAGGTAGCTGAAGTCATGCAGATGCAGGTCTGGTGTAAGCATCTGAAAACTCTTTGACTTTAGCTCCCTTGTCCCTGCTCACCCTGGACAGACTATGGAGAGATGCAGCAGCGTGTGTAATTACTGTAATTACATAACCTCACACAACAGACTGATTTCTACTTGATTCTCTGCCTGTGCCACGATTAGTTTGGAACCACAGCAACTGGCTTTATACTCTCCCCGTCCCCCCAACCACACTCTTCCTCTTGGCCCCTCTCTGCACGGAAGAGGGGCTTGTCTCAGCTGAGAATTGAACCCACGCCTGGGGTGAGGAGGGGGAGGCTAAGCCCTGGACCCCACACAGACATTCACCACCCACCTCCCACTTTTAGCCTGTAGTTCTTCTTCCAAACCAGAGCAGCGCATGTTCTGAGCTGAGCAATAAGTACCCAAAGCAGCCTTCAGCCCAGAGGCGAGAGAATGCCCTTCTCACCTGGGCAGACGTGCTGTTGAGTTTCTGCAGGCCATTCTCCAATCGCTCCGTTTTTGCTGTCAGCTCCTTCCCCTTTTCAAATAACAAATTTTTGTAGAGTTTAATTTGCTCGAGGAACGACTTGGGTGTGTTGTAGTTATAACGACGTTCATTGCTTAGATAAGACTGGGACATCTCATTGACACTTGTATGGACGTAGGCCATAAACTTGCTTATTGAGTCTTTCACTGGAGCCTAAAAGAAAAGAAACAAAACCATCATGCTCCAAAGAATGCAGGATTTCCTTTTTAAAGCTAGGAAATCTATTAATCATTGCCATCTACTGCAGCACAGTTGCCTATGTAGCATCTCATTTGGGCCCTTCATTAATTTACTCTCTAGAATTTCTCCAGTTGCTGTTACTTGTATTCTACATTATTGTACCAAGGGATTTTTATAGTATTCATTTGTATATAATAACTCCCTTTTACTAATTGAATAAAGCCAGTTCTATACAGACAGGAAAATGTATACTCATTAAAAGAGACATTCTAGACAATGTGACTCAACTAAGTACTATGGAGGAGCTGTGAGATGAATAAATCCCTTTAGCTGTTAGCTGAGCATTAAGTAGCTGTCAAACTGAGCTACAAATGTATTTGCTCTTGAGAATACCTAAAAATTCTGAGACTCAAATGCAGCAAAGGGAGCGCATCCCCTGGAATAATTATGTACTTGTCAGCAGAGAGGAGCCCATTCTGGCTACTGTCCACATTGATTTGTAAGCCTCCATTTACCTGGCCAGAGCCATCAACACAAACCTGATCCCTTCAGGTTTTGTGTGCACACATGCATGTGCGTTTGTCTGGTGTTCACAGCCCAGCTCCTTCTACTGTGTGCCTCTCAATCCCAATGCTGGCCAATAGCTGTAGCCAGCTCCATATCAGCTTGGCTTGACTGGGTTTAGCAGGATACAGCACAGTCAGCCATTCAATTCACCTGCAGTGCGCGTTTGGGAGCAGGAAAGCAGTGTAGAACAGAGGCTCTCCTGTCGCACTACAGGATTTCAGCCTCAACTTACTGCTTACTGTACTAGCAGGCTGCTGCGGAAACGGGGTGCTGGCTGAATAGCAGTCACTGCATTACAGCCCTCGCTCCCAGAGGAGTCCAGGCAGGGCTTGGATGCAACAGCTTCTTGCTCTGCTAAAAAAGCCAAGCCTGCACCTGCAGCAGTCTAGCTGATGAGATCCTGGTGAGGCACTGGAACGCTGGGGGTCTCTCTTGGGCTGGAAGGGCTGTCGGCTGACAGACCAGGAGACGCAGCCAAGGGGGCATTCCTCTGCTGGAGCCTCACCTCAATGTTCTCCATTCCTTGCAAGAAGCGCAGGCTGACAGACTCCAGTGCCTCCCGTGGCCACTCGTGGAACCAGTCTATTGCTGTGCAGTTCACCACAGCTGGGAACTTCCTGCTGCGAACTCTCAGCTTGTTACCAACCGGCGAGAAGCAAAGAGCAACCTGAGAAGCAAGGAGAGGAGCACTCAGAAGGGGCAGGGCCAGGCAGCAGGCAGGGGTCACCCAGAACAGCTGCAGTTTTGGGTTTGCCCTGCTGGGTTACGCAGTGTAAGATCAGGAACCACGCCCAAAATGACTTCGCGAGCTTAGAGCCTTTGCATCTTTGAGTGGTGCGTCTGCACTTGGAAATTCCAGAGACAGTAGCCTAGCCATCACCAAGCACTCTTTTTGCTCTGAAATAAAAGCAACTGCACCACTGTAGCTATGGCTACAAATGGACAAGAATCACCCTTCTGGCAGGACTAGCAAACGTTCACCATTACCCAGTGCTACCTATTTAGGGTCTGACTCCCATTTATGTCCACTCTGGTGGCATACAGCTGTCTTGAAATGGCTGCAACTAGATAGAGACATAGGATGTGGATTGTGAAGTGCTGGAAAGGGGCCCTCACGTAAATGGGAATCGAGACCTTTATCTCCTGTATCAGTTTGGCGTATGGCCCATTTTCATTTCACTGGCTTTACAAACACTCTCTCTCTCAGAGCAGTACATAATACTCCAAGAGCCTTTATATGTGTGTGAGAGACTATGTACTCGTGTCTTTAATAATGCAATTACCTACTGCTTCACAAACATCATAATCTTCTTTCCACAGCCCTGGATTTAGGTGTGTAGCCACTTGTAGTTGTTTGTGTTATTCTCTGTGTGCCTGGCAAAGCTCAGGGCTCCATCACTCAGGGCTTTGCCAAGTTATGCTCCATCATTCATAATTATCATGTTGCTAAGTATCTGTGTCCCCATAGGATCTCCAGTGGCAGGCCAGAACCATTCTGTGCTAGAAGTTTACATACAGGCCCTGAGCAGGTAGAGGATGGAGCAGTTAAGAGGGAGGAATCCCAAGCATTGCTACAGTCTGGGGACCGACTGGCTAAGCAGCAGTGCTGCAGGGAAGAAGCAGGGGTTTACAATGGATGAGAAATTGAACATGAACCAACAGTCTGTCCTTGTAGCCAAGAAGACTAATGGCATATTGGGCTGCATTAGTAGCAGCGTTGCCAGTAGACAAGGGCAATGAGTGTTACCCTTTATTTGGCAATAGTTAGGTCACATCTGGAGTACTGCACCCAGTTTTGGGACCCCCCAATAGAGAAAGGTGGTGGACAAATTGGAGGGATTCCAGTGGAGGACAACAAACATGATTAGGAGGCTGGGGTGCATGACTTACCAGGTAAGGCTGAGGGAGTTGGGCTTATCTAGTCTGCAGGAGCAGAAAAGCAAGGGGGATTTGATAGCGGCTTTCAACTCCCTGAAGGGGGCTTCTAAGAAGGTGGCTCCAAGCTGTTTTCAATGGTGGCAAATGACATAGCAAGGAGCAATGGTCTTAAGTTGCATTGGGGGAGGTGTAGGTTGGATATTAAAAGCAACTGTTTCACGAGGAGGGTGGTGAAGCTCTACAATGGATTGCCTGGGGAGGTGGTGGAATACTAAGCCATGTCTGCCCATGACAATGGACACAGCTCAGTGAATGGCAGGACTTTCCATCTGCCCCTCAGGGGGACAAAGACTCTCCCTCTGAGATACATTTACATACCCTGATACTAAGAAGTTACTACTGCCCATCTGACATAGTGACTGTCCCCTGGTGGCACCTTGTACATATCGGTTCAACCAAAACTTCTCTATTACCTATTGTGACCCTGACCTTATCTTTTAGGAGGGGTCAGTGTGTTCCTGTTATCCCTTGGGACCGTCTTTGTATCACCCCTGATATTGAGTTGGTTTGGTATCACCCATCCACACATTCATGGCCCATCCGTCTCTTTGTTTGCATGTTCCCTCCCACAACAGATGGGCAGATTTCATTTTCCCATTATGGCTAGTTGCCGATAGCGGACCTGAGCATGTTAGGGCTGGAACCATGACAAACGCGGGATGTGAGCTGCGCTGTGATAACCTGTGAGTCGCGTGAGGAGGCCTTTGTATTTGGCTGGCAGTCAATGAGAGGGGCTTTAGTCAGGATTATAACAATGCGCACTTGTATGTTTGTACCTTAAACCTTTCCTATAAGGCACATTTGGTTAAACACACCTCACCGAATCTGCAATGAACCAGGTCTCAATGACTGTTCTTCCCAGGTCCTGCCTCATACCCTGCCTCTGATACAAGGACTTGTATTTCAGGATCTCCTCCATTGCAGAGGGGCTGGCCCTCAGCCCCCTACGAGCCCCTGATAACCCTTCCTCACTCCCACACTAACTGAATCTAGCCCTGTGTATGCAGCTACCATTGACAAGCTGGGAGCTGGTGTCCAATTCTCAAGCACCTCACGGGGTACCTCACTCCAACACAACAATGCAACATGGCCAACAAGCTGCCTTAAGCTGGGACGAGTCAGGATGCTCCCGCTCCTGTCCATGTCTGACTGCCACGGGGGCCCCAGGGCAGGGATAGTGCTGTATGCCAGCCAGACTCTCTTCTCTGTCTCACAAGCTGGTGCTGCTTCCATCCTGAGGCGATAGCATCATTACTCTTTGTTCACAGCGACAGTCTCTGCAGAAGCACCAGATGCCCCGAGCGGCACCTGGGGTTTTATTGTGTCAGACGAGGTGCAAACACCTCACCAGAGGCACACTCCCCAGTCTGGTGCTTTTCCACTCTGTGAGTGGGAGGGAGCCTGAGCAAGTCTACCTGGGAAACCTGGCACTGAGCTGTGTCCTACAGGATATGTGGGGTGACAAGCAACTTTCTGCAGCTGCTTAGCTGCATATGGCCCGGTGCAATCTCTAGGGACTAGGAAGGCCCTACCTTTGCCTAGTCTTCAAACTGTTTTTTATGTATTTGAGCAAGTGTAAGTAACATGTCAGTGAGCTGCCTGAGGTGCCTCTGTGCTGTGCTTGTTCTAAGACCCCCTCAGCTCCCCACGTATCTGCTGCCTGCCCCCTCCAACGCTGATAGCTTCAGCAGAGCTGCAGTTCATAGTCCCATCTCCTCTGGGGATAAAAACAAGCCAAAAACAAAGACATTTCCAGTAGATCCTGCTCACGTGTCTCAGGAACCATGTCTCCTAACTTAATATGGGGTGTGTGACATGTAGAGTGCACAGGGTTAGGGGTGTACAACTGTACACTGGGCAGCAAAATGGCAAATGAAATTTAATGTGGGTAAGTGTAAGGTAATGCATGTTGGAAAAAATAACCCAAATTACACGTACTACATGATGGGGTCAAATTTAGCTATGACAGATCAGGAAAGGGATCTTGGAGTTATAGTGGATAGTTCTCTGAAGACATCCATGCAGTGTGCAGCAGCAGTTAGTAAGGCAAATAGGATGTTAGGAATTATTAAAAAAGGGATCGATAATAAGACAAAAGATATCATACTTCCCCTATATAAAACTATGGTACGCCCACATCTCGAGTACTGCGTGTAGATGTGGTCTCCTCACCTCAAAAAAGATATATTGGCATTAGAAAAGGTTCAGAAAAGGGCGATTAAGATGATTAGGGGCTTGGAAAGGGTCCCATATGGGGAGAGGCTAGAGAGACTGGGACTTTTCAGTTTGGAAAAAAGGCGATTGAGGGGCGATATGATAGAGGTATATAAAATCATGAATGGTGTGGAGAAAGTGAATATAGAAAAATTATTTACCTTTTCCCATAATACAAGAACTAGGGGACACCAAATGAAATTGATGGGTAGTAGGTTCAAAACTAATAAAAGGAAATTTTTCTTCACACAGCGCACAGTCAACCTGTGGAACTCCTTGCCCGAGGAGGCTGTGAAGGCCAGGACTCTATTAGGGTTTAAAAAAGAGCTTGATAAATTTTTGCAGGTTAGGTCCATAAATGGCTATTAGCCAGGGATAAAGTATGGTGCCCTAGCCTTCAGAACAAGGGCAGGAGATGGATGGCAGGAGATAAATCACTTGATCATTGTCTTCTGTTCTCCTTCTCTGGGGCACCTGGCATTGGCCACCGTCGGCAGATGGGATGCTGGGCTCGATGGACCTTTGGTCTGACCCAGTATGGCCATTCTTATGTTCTTATGTTATGAAAGAGCAGCCCCATCCCGACTGGGAAAAAAAACTCACTTCTCTGGACAACAACACCACTGAGCCCTGAGGTTTCCATCTGCAGATGTTAAAGTGATGATGTGCTGGAGTGAAACAAATTATTTAAAAAAAGTAAGAAGCCTTTCTGTTGGGTAGCGATTAGATTTATTGTAGGTCTCTAATGTCCATCTGGCAGGCACAAGGTTAAGGAAGATGCCTGATACTCCGTCAGGAGTCATACTCCTACTCGGTCCTACATTCCAATCAAAAAAGAAACTTAGGGATATTAAAACCCAAAGAATCTCAGAACAGATACCATACTTTCCCTCTATCAGAGTGGGGTCTTCCTGTTTATCAGACCTTCCCAAGTCGAGAAGTAGTGCTATAGGTAGAAGCAACAGTTTAGGGCTGGAATGTTAAATGTCATCCCCTTTCATCTCGGTGCCACAACTCACGCAGATGAAAGATGAGTTTTGACATCTCAGGTTCTCATAGCTGCATAGCATCAAGTTACCAGACTTATATGTCATTAAGATGGACCCTTTGGCCCAGATTTTCTAAGAAGTCTTGAAGGACTTAGCCAAGTGACTACAGGGATATGCTCTACGTAACAATAGGAAGGTCTATGGTAGTTTAGCAGAGGTCTGTGGGGAGATCACCATCCGGGGTGGGGAGAGAGAGATTGTGTTTAATTAAATATGGAGAAATGTGAAACAATGTCTTTAAGGAAATGTTCTCAGTCTCTGTCTTCTTACTTAGTTCAAGATGCTAAAAATATTGGACTGAAATTCCTAATCATCATGTTACTGTATAAAGGTACGGGGAGTAAATGAGTAATTATAAGAGATGATATGTTCCTTAAATTCAAGCATTGTTTGGTGAGTGATGGACAGTTCAAGTATTCATAGACAATTCAATCGCCTAGCCTGACTACTTGTATATCACAGACCACAGAATTTCACTCTGTAGGATTATCCCTGCATTCAGCCAACTGGTAGGGATGTGAATTCTCCAGCGCATATCTTACCTTTAGCTGTCGTCGAACGCGGTCTATGAAGAATTTCCAGCAGGTTTCCCTGGTGTCCACCAGTCCTTGGCTTTTGACTTCATTTCTCACACTGCTGATGATGTTTTCAACTTCATCATCAGGGAAAAGATCAGGGATTTCACCTGGGAAAAGGGGATCACATTTTTACAAACTAACCAGCAAACTGGAATTTTTGCCTTGACAACAAGTTGTGTGTGAGCAGAGCTCTCGTATAGGTATGTCAGTGTGTTCAATAGCTCAGATCCAAGTGAGCTTCCCTCGTCAGATTGGAGATGATACAGAAGGAGGGCACTTCTACCCATGGATGGCTGATCTACTGATAATTAATTAAAACAAAACTTTCCCACGTCCTCAAAGCAAGCAGAAGCAGAAAGTGCATTCTCACCTCGGAATCAGGATATAGAAATTGCATGGCTTTCTAATTTACTCTGCTATTAAGATTTCAGGAAATCTAATCCCTGATGTGCCTTACACAAAAGTGAATCATTTCAGCTTTTCAAAATAATTTGTTACATATGCAAGTTCTGCGGCTCTTTCCCATCTGCAGCTGTCTTCAAATAAATGACAGATCACTGTGGTTAAAAGCTAATGGTACATTCAGTTAATTGCCAGCAATTTATGCATACAAACAAAACTGTAGCGATCCCTTACTGTGCAACTCCCTAATTTATCTCCTTCTGACCCCTGTCCGGACTGAAGCCATCATTATCTGATCAGATTGCTGACAGTCAGCAACTGGGAGGTGGGGAACAGCAGCTGATCAGAAACCAGCAAAAGGTTACTCATGTTTATTGAGAGCTGATGATAAATACAACAAATAAACATACATACATACAACATGCAGCCAACTAAAAGCAATCAGCCAAGTTAACCTGACAGAAAGAAAACAGCCTTTCCCACTGAGCCGCTACAGACATTGCCATGAACAGCCACCAGTTACCGACAGTTATGGACCCTTGGGTGTGATACACCAAGGTATTTCCTTGTATCTAGAATAGGGGAAATACCTAGGTATTTCCTTGTATCTAGAATAGGGGAAATACCTAGGTATTTCCTTGTATCTAGAATAGGGGAAATACCTAGGTATTTCCTTGTACCTAGAATAGGAGATAGCCCCAGCACACCCATTACCTCATGAGGTAACTCTGCAGAAATACAGGCCTTTAAATGCAACCATGACACTACGCCACTGCCACCAAAACAAGATCAATCCCTTCTCCAGTCATGAGCCAGCGGCCATCTGAGACAACACCACATCATCACAGAGCAGAGGAGAGAAAGGGTCAGGTGCACACGGTGAGCTTGGACATACCTGCACTGGCTCTCATTGGACTAATCTGCTAGAAAGAGAACTGAAGCTGCCAGAATGGGCTCACCACTCCAGCAAGAACCTAGACTCCCAGCCAAGGCTGTATGTGGGGCAGCAAGCCCAGCCCTCCACTCAGGCCTCTGCAGCCACACTGCTATTGTTAGCATGGTAGCTTGATCAGCGTTCGTGTCGGTGTGTCCGTCTAAGCTGGGGATGACATTTTCACGCCCTTAAACAGCCTGGCCCTCCTTGGTCAGAGCCACCTCCAGGACCACAGGCTGCTCTCTCATACAGGTATACAGACAGACACACAACACACACACACACACACCCTGCCCTCCTTCTTCTGTGTGCTTCCAGTGTGGGGGACACAGTCTCTGCCCCTCCCTCCCTCCCCACTTCTCCTCCTGTTTTAAGCAAGGAAAGGTGAAGCAGGCCTGGGAAAGCAGAAGGGAAAAGGAGAGAGGGAACAATCCAAGCCTCCACCTGAGACAGGTGGTGACTGGTGCAAGGAGCTCCCTCTGCCCTGCCTGGGGCTGATGTAGGACACCTGGTCTCCTGGGTCCTTTAAACCAAAAAAAAAAAATTCCATGTAAGGAGCCAGAGCACCTCAAGAGCCCGTTATACCCACATCAGAGTCCTCATTGTTCAGCTGGCACTGACTGGCTGTCAGAAGGATCATGTCCTCGTCTCTGAGCAGAGCCACTAAAGCAAATGGGCAGCCTGCTGGTGACTGGGAGGGAGACAGAAAACTGTAAGCAGAGGTGTTGTGGGCCGCCTCCATGCTGACAGGTACCTCTAGTGGTGTCATGTGGGCTGGGGGATGCTCATGTTGTCCCTGCAGGAGGACAGCATGCTGGGCTGCTGGGGGAACTGCACACAGCACAAAATTTACCCACCAAATTAAACCTCTCTTCCTGGTTACAAGTTCACCAGAAACATGGCCCGGCATCCACGTATTCATTTGCCATTCAGACTGCTGAACATGCTATAAACATATTTCAGTCAGCAGGTGCTCACGAACTACTCACTTTAGCTATGAATGCAACACTAACACACTATGCCAGTTCTTCATTATTCATTATTTGCGGTGCATCACTGGTCACCAAAGTACATGGTATTGTTTCTGCACCCTGCTAAGCTAACCAGGAGTGAGGTGAAATGCAAATGCTGAATTTATATGCGAAGATCATGGGCTGCACAGGAAGTGAGATAGTAATGGGAAGACCAGCTGTTCTCCTAGCACACAAAATCCAGCCACATAAGAACTAGTCAGACCAGAGCCTCATCTAGCCCAGTGCCTGTCTGCTGACGGAGGCCAATGCCGGATGCCCCAGAGGGAGTGAACAGAACAGGTAACCATCAAGCAGTCGCTCTCTTGTCATCCATTCTTAGCCTCTGACCTGGCCTGCTGACAGGAGGGGGTAAAGGCAGCAGCTGCCCCCAAGCCTGGCCTTTCAGGGGCCCGGGGCTCCGGCGGCCACCACTACGACTCGGGCAGCTGCAGTGGCTGGAGCTCCAGCCCCTCTGGAACATCGCAGCAGCACTGCTCCAGCTTCCCGCGGTTGTGAGGGAGTCGCGGGGCGGCAACACAGTCCAGGCGGTGTTGAGGACTGACTGCCATTGGCCCCGCCCCTTCCATGGCGTGGAGCTGGGCCCCCCTCCCATCTTGCCCTGGGGCACTGACAGACAGAGGCTAGGGACATCGTTCCAGCCCACCTTCGCTCACCTACGTACTGAGAGACCTGACCTTCATGAATTTATCGAGTTCTCTTCGGAACCCTGAAGAAGTCCTGGTCTCCACAACATCCTCTGGCCAGGAGTTCCATGGGCCTACTGCGCACCACATCAAGAGAAAACTTCCTTTTGTTTTTGTTTGTTTTAAACCTGCTACCCATTACCTGTGCTTAGACAAACGAACAAGAGAGGAACAGCAATCTGACATTCAGACATGTGGGCTTTTAGTCGTGCTGGTTTAGTCGCCCAGCTCTAGCAAATAGCGAAGACAAATTCTCTGAACAGACCCCTGGGGGTTGTCACACCACTAAGCTGCCTCTCATGAGGGTGGCCATTGCCCTTCCTTGAGTGAAACACTTCTGATTCCACACTCTGCTAGCATCTTGCCCCACACAGCAGCGACTTAAGTTATAAGTAGAATTAGAGAGCTATGAAAGTAGGGCCCAAACTAACTGACCAGCCAAAATCTGCTAGCTGGTGGGGTCCTTCTCCACCAAGCACAGCGTTCTTCTCTGGGGTTTAATTTACAAATGTAGATTAATTTGTTTCTCATTTTTAGCAAATGTTACAGTCTCATGAACGGAACAGCTGCAGCCACCCCTGTGTGCACATTTACATGGGAAAAGAGATTGGAAATAAAGTCAGTTGGGTGCATACCTGAAGCTAACAGGTCATTTACCAGCACTAAGAACCTTTCGTCAGCCACCTGAGCATCCGTCATAAGGAATACAGTGCCAACGTTCTTTACCCCAGATTTGATACACTGGTTTGCCAAGTCTGCCTGTGGATTGAAAAGAAAGTGAGAAAGGAGTTTATGTTTATCTACTGCAAAGGCTCAGTCGCAAAGTGTGTTTTCACTGGGGACATTTCAGGAAGGATAGCAACGAAGGGTCCTGTGGCACCTTATAGACTAACAGAAAAGTTTTGAGCATGAGCTTTCGTGAGCACAGACTCACTTCATCAGATCAGTGTGCATCTGATGAAGTGAGTCTGTGCTCACAAAAGCTCATGCTCAAAACTTTTCTGTTAGTCTATAAGGTGCCACAGGACCCTTCGTTGCTGTTACAGATCCAGACTAACACGGCTACCCCTCCGATACTTCAGGAAGGATGTTGCCTATTCAAAATTTGCCAATTAACTGAAAGCAAAACAATTGGAATTAATCAGCATGAAGTTTATTTTTTTTTTTAATCTCTTCTCCACCTTCTTGGCTGAATCTTTCTAAGGGCACTGCTATGGTTCTGTTGTTCGTCTTCTTATTGTGATTACTGGCGAAGTATTGAGAACATGCTCTATAATGTACGAAAGATAGACCCTGAAAAAACAGACCCTGAGACACAAAATACAGTGGCATTTTCTGAATCATTTTGTTCAGAAAACCATCCTGTTTGGAGAGAGACCATTTAATGGCCACTGACAATTACAGAAGATGGAGCATTGTTGCTACATTGGTTGAACAGTAGAATCCCAGATTAGTTTGAAGTGTAGATAATACCAGATTGCAGAGATTTTCTTCCACAGTTATCTGCAGCTGGTGGCCACTGCCACCATATTTTAAGTCTTGTTTTGCACAAGTTATGGACTACAGGAAATCACACGTGTGATGGGACAAGGGGATTTGAGAGATGATCTGAGTGTCTGGATGTGTGATTCCTTCAGTCCCCATTCGGTACTTTTGCCTTTTTATTTCAGCAGTAACTAAATACAAATAAAATAACTCATTTCTCAGTTGAGATCCCCCAGTGTGGCATGTGCAACTGAGCTTAAGAGCCTCAGTTAAGGACTTAAATTCTTTCCAGAGTAGTGAGACCATGTTATGAATGATTTTCTTTTTTACTGCACCAGTTCAACTCCCCCGTCGAGGGCATACTGGGAATATTTTTGGTAAGACTTAGTTAAATGTGCTCTTTTCCTTCCTTCATCCCTTTCCATCTGAAAGTGTACAAGTGCAAATGGATTCTGCCAAGCATTTCTGAGCCCATTCATGAAAAGGTTCAATTACTACGGCAAAATGGACCATTGTGACCTTTTAGTCTGACCTCCTGCACATTGCAGGCCACAGAACCTACAGAACCTCCTCCACTTACTTCTGTGATAGACTCCAACCTTTAGCAGTTGGGGAGGGGGGGCGGTTACTGAAGTCCCCAGACCGTGATTTAAAGACTTCAAGTTATGGAGGGATTCACTCTTTACTCTAGTTCAAACCTGCAAGTGTGCCATGCCCCATATGCAGAGGGAGGTGAAAAATCCCAAGAGTCTCTTCCAATCTGACCCAAGGGAAAATTCCTTTTGAACCCCAAATCTGTCCATAAGTTAGACCCTGAACATAGGGGCAAGACCTACCAGCCAGACACCTGGTAAAAAATTCTCTGCTGTAACTCCGAGCCCTCCCCATCTAGTGTTCTGTCTTCAGCCGCTGGGGATGTTTGCTACTAGCAGTCGCCAGTGGACCGCTTATCATCACAGGCAGTCCAACCATACCTTGTCCGCCATGAGCTTGTCAAACTCAGTCTTCAGGTCGATTAGGTTTTTTGTTTTCATTGCTTCTAGGAAGACTGTTCCAGAACTTTGCTCCTCTCCAGGTTAGAAACCTTTGTTTAATTTCAAGCCTAAAGTTGTTCACAGACAATTTACTTCATTTTGTTCTCATCTTCACATTGGTGCTTAACTTAAACAACTCCTCTTCCTCCCTGATATTCATCCACCTGGTGTATTTATGGGGAGCAGTCATATCTCCCCTCAGTCTGCTCTTGGTCAGGCCGAACAAGCCAAGCTCCTTGAGTCTTCTCCCCCACAGCAGGTTCTTCTTTCTTCCCATTAGTCCTTTTCATCACCTGTTGCTGTCTGAATTCATCTTTCTTAACCACGGGCAACCAGACCTGCGCACAGTGCTCCCGATGGATCTCACCAGTGCCTTGTATGACGGTATGTACACTTCCCCGTCTCTACTGCAAATAACTCACCTGACTCATCCTTGGGCCGGTGTGCCTGGGTGTGAAAGCAGGGAGCTGTTGCCATTATATTTGTCTTTTCACAAAATCTACATCATTTCCCAGCTGCTAAACCAATTATAAATCATTCCACTTACATGAAACAAAACTCTCTCACCGCTTCCAAGGCACTGTTTGACAGGCAATGTCCTGTAAGGATCCAGGTGCTGTTTCCAGCTTTTTGAGCTTCCAGAGGGCTGGGGGGATGGACTTGACATGACTTAATAGCCCTCACCTCTGGCTACACCATCCAAAGTACATTACTCCTGTGCTGAGTAATTATTCTTTTTATTGTTTTAAAGATAGTAATGGTTTATTGTATTAATCAGTTTTCACCATAAACTCTCTAAAGCCCTTTTCCAGGTACAAAGCAGGGAACAACTACGAACAGATGAATTTTGGAGAGAATGACTGTTCTTTGCAATCTGCTTGGACTCGTTTTTTATTTACCCTGGTGGTTTGTTTCTTTTAACGCAGAGAAGACAGCGCTCTGTGGGGAAGAAATACAAGTTTCCGTTTCCTCTCCTTTCCCACCTTCAGTGCCACCTACCTTCAGATCAGCAATTCCATAGCTTTTCCTCAGAGTGATCTGGAAAACCTCCAGTGAGCTAATGAAAGCTGCAAGTCTTGTCAGGCTCTGCTTGCCGCTTCCGCCTACACCAACCAATAGGGCGTTTCCTCTGGGGGATTCTAAAATACGATTGATGCGGCAACTAAATTGAAGCACACAGAATCTCTGGTCAAGAGAACGTGCATTTCAGTAAGTGTTTTACTGAGTAATCAATTAGATTGATAACAGGATGCAGAATCACAGCAGCAGCAGCAGTCTAAGCAGCATGTTTGCAATCAATACTCTTTGGAGAGAGATCTGTAGTAAACAATGCAAACAATCTGCTCCCATTCTCCCATCTCAGTTACTTCAGGGTTCATACACTGAATTATTATGTTGAGGAACATCTTACCGTGCTAAAGTACTGTCCAGAGCTTTGCTATTATAAAGCAAAACCAGGCTGTGGACTAAGAGCAGGTCTCGCTCCCAGAATCTGGTAGCAGCAGGGCCGATGTCGCAGAAGCACACGTTCCTACAGCGTATCAGTTGGGTTGCCTGAAACCTCCCAGATTGGCTGAGCATCTCCCACCACTGGGCTCAATCTCCCAGATGCTACTGAAGCCAATCTGGAAGGCTTTCGGCCTCTAAAAGCCTGGCTGTGCAAGATCCCTACCTGCCCTAGCTCCATGTACCTCCTGGAAGTCACCAGCCTGTCCAGCTAGGCACAAAGGTGGCCGAGGGTCTCTGAGTCACACCTCTGCCCCCACCTCGGCTCCCATTGGCTGAAAATCTCAGCCAATGGGAGCTCTGGGGGTGGGCAGGGTGTAGACCCACCTGGCTGCATCACTGTCTAGGGATGCAGGGACATACTGCCAGTTCCAGGAGTTGCCTACAGTAAGCGCTTTCCAGGCCCCACACCCCAAACTCGCTCCTGCACCGCCACACTCCAAACCCCTCAGCCCCACCTCCCATCCCACAGCCCAACACCAACCCCAACCCCAGCCCAGTGAGACTGGGGGAGTGAGCAGGGAGTGGGGCCTCAGAGGGGGCAAGGACGCACTGTAAGGGCAGGGCAGCAATGTGGCCTTAGGGAAGGTGTAGGGCAGAGAGCAGGGCAAAGATGGCTCCTTTCAGAAGGGCGATACCAGAGCATCCAGCTACCATCGTATCCCCCCATAGTCAACAGAAACATGCTGGCCCAGCCTAAAGATAAGGTCAGGAGCACATCATGATGGGTAGAGATGTTTGGATCAAACCAACAGGTACAAGTCGAAGGGTGCACCCAGAGACATCAGGTCAACAAACAGTACAGAACCTGTTTCTAACAGTGCATAAAGAGGTGTCTCAGAAGGAGTGTCTTTGGCAGCTCTAGGAGGGAATGAAAAGTCTGTCTATTTGCTGAGCTGCTTCCATGCTAAGGGCATACGTGTGTCAGTAGTCCTCTCCTACTGAGCCTGCCGGACACTAGGAGTGTGCCTTGTTGACAATAAGCCCATCTTGGTGCCTTCATTCCTTAACAGATCTTCTGGTCATTGGGCAGCGCACTTGAGGTCTGCCAGGCCAGCTGTCTGCACGGAGCTGGGATGGCACACAGGGGAACACACACACACACACAGGCAAGCACCTCGCAACACTATCTGTTAGCTGTATTTAACTCCTGAAGCTTAGGAATGAAATCTTGGGACAGAACTACCAGCCCATATCTGTGGTGCTGTCAGATGGACCATCTGCCAGGGTGAAGGAGGAGAGCAAGGAGGAATGTGAAAACAAGCTTTAAAAAGCAGAGCTTTTCCTCACAGTCTTTTACAATACTTAAGAGGTAGACTGTGGTCAGATTTGGTCCAGCACTTCATTTCAGGTACATGAGGAGCACAAGACAGAAAGTGACAGAAAACATTTACTTCACAAATCTGAAAAAATTTAACACCCAAACCATGTGTGTGCGCGCATGTGTGAGTGCCTTATTCATGGAATACAAAATCAAGTACCATGTGACGATCCAACAACCTTTGTTGAAGACAAACTGCCATTTAATAACTATATAGAATAAAACCCCAAAAAAGCAGTCCTGCAGCCCTTTAAAGACTTAACAAAATGATTTATTAGGTGATGAGCTTTCATGGGACAGACCCACTTCTTCCACTTGACAGAGACTGCAAAGAATAAAAACATCATAGCATGAAGCAATATCAGAGCCCTATGGTGAAGGAAATAAAAGGGTGGTGACTGCCCAGGGTTCAAAGGAGAAGCTCAGCAGATCAAAGGATTGTATTTGTTGTTTGTTTCTATGACTGTAATTGGACTGGTTCTCGGGTACTTAAGGAAGAGCGAGACCACCCTTTCCTAAGGGAAAAACATTGTTTCTGTATAGCTAATGGGGGGCGAGGACCAAAATAGCCTTAAAATCTGACTGTAGGCACCTAAATTCTGTTGACTTGCAGTAAGACAATCTGTTAAGGGCCACGTTTTCTAAGATATGCAGCTGCAGGCATGGACGCAGTGAGACCCTCAAAGGGGCTTCAGCTATTTAAATGTAACTCAACCCCAGGGAGCTAGGCACCTGTCTGCTGCAAACTTCTCAACAATCTGCCCAGGCACCATTCTGCATGTTTGGGTACCTAACACCTTTGAAAATCTGGCCCTTGCTCCCCTGCAAGTGTGATGTAGGCTCCTAAGTTACTTACCAGCTTTCCAAAATGTTACCACCCCCTAACCCTAGAAATGTTCTGTTGTGCACACTGACATAATCACACTTGCATTTAAAACATACGTTAGGGCACCTGTGCACTGACGCATGGGCTGGCATGCAAATTGGTGAACCCTGCTTAGGCAGACTCATTTGCACACTGACACCGCTGTGTAGTTCCTCTTTGTATTAGCACAGTGCCCCTTCTCTGACGGTCTCAAAGTATATGCCAAACCTCAAGGAGAAAAGGCTTCCAATACCCCGGGAGACAGGAAATACCTGGTGCACAGATGGGAAGCTAAAGAGAGTGAGGTTATTGTTCAGTTTTTCCAAGTGGCCACTAACTGAAAGAGCCTCTAGTTTGCACATCCACTTGGAGAATCCCAGTTTGACTATTCAGACGTGCTGCACTGCTACACTTCCTCTGACATCAGCTGGGCTTATCGCTGCCCATCCATTCCGAAAACATTAACACGTTACACAGACCATCTCCAGAGACATGTGGGCTGGTGACTCTATGAGGGTTTGAAGACGGAAAATCTACTTACACATGGCACATAGCATCTTCAAAGAGCACGAGACTCATGGCAGCATTGACCTCATTGTAGTTCTCCAAGGCTTCCACGAGGATGTGATTCAATGACTCCCAGCTGCGTACAGGCATGTACTTGGGTTCCCCAATGCCTCGGGCAAAATGGCAGAACATGTTCATCTTCGTGGTCTCCTCCAGAGTCTCCTCAATTTCCTGCCAATGAAATGCAATAAAGGCAGCACAGATTCTCCTGTTTCAATTAACTGAACCCTGCAGCCCTGTGAGGCAGGGACCCACTATCTACCCATTTCACAGACTTGGGCCTGGGCTACACCAGGAAATTAGGTCAATGTAAGTACCTTGCTCAGCGGTTTAAAAACTCCACACTCCAGAATGACACAGTTCAGCTGAGCTAAGTGCCAGAGCAGACAGCACTGGGTGGTTGGAGAATTTTCCTATCAACTGTGCACCTGCCTCTCCAGGTGGTGGTGCTCCGCTCTCATGAGAGTTTGGAGTGTCTTCATTGCAGCACTGCAGGACACAGCTGGGTGCTTCAAGCTCTGGGAAACTGAGGCCCAGAGAAAGGTGCAAATGACTACAGCCAGCCATGGGCGGAGCTGAGCAGAGGCGTAGGCAGCCTGCATGCGTCTGTCTCCACACGAGAGGGCTTATGCAGATTTCAGGCCTGGTTACTTTTCCCGACTCCACCTGTGCCTCTGGTGCAGCTTGCCGTCAGAGAGGTTCTCTCCGAGCGTGTTAACCTGAGAGACCTCAACTGCAATACTTACATCATAAACCTTCTTCACCACCTCCATCTGCATTTTATCAAATGTGCTGACATCTCTCTCCTCCACCATCTTATCGCGGTACACACGGTTTGCCTCGTGCAGGTAGAGCTTCACCAAGTCTTGGGGGGACTTCAGACACTCCGGGCTCGAAAACAGAATGCCCTGTAGTGAACAGACGTGCAAACGTATTAGCCACGCCCAGCACTCCCAGCTCCCCCCGCATCGGCACGAGTATACCAGGCACGTGGGTGATGAGCGTTGCACGCAGGAGGACTGCTGAGTAGCTCCCCACCCAATCTGCCCCTGGAGGATGCAGACAGCGTTTCCCAGGGCTTTCCAGCATGCCTGCAACAAAGCGCTTTGTGCTGCCTTTGGTCTGCTCTCTGCATGAAGGACTCCAAACATCAGCACAAGGAATAACCAGAAAGCAGCAAAGAAGGTCACAGCCAAGGAAGAAATGACCTATGTACTTCAGCCCCGTCCTGCAGTATGGGCAGGCACTGTTCATGACACCATGGAGGACAAGGACACCAGCCCTCTGGCCAGCATACTAATTACCCCTAACTTCTACAAAGAGCTGCTTACCAGCAGATCTCAAAGCACTGTGCAAAAGAACTTCAGACCATCATCTCCTTTCCACAGCTGGGGAAGCTAAAGCAGAGGAAGATAAAGTGATTCCCCCAAGGCCACACAACAGCTCAGTGTCGAAGCCAGGAAGAGAAGCTCGGCCACCCGAGTCCCATACTGCCCCTCTTATCCTGCCCCAGGAAGATCACCCTAGTCTATGGGCTCCCCGCCTCCTTTCCTCAGCTGCCAGGACAGTGAGGGTGGCTGGTAGGAAGGGGATACAGAGAGTTTCCTACCAAGAGAAGATTAGAAGGCGCAGTGGGCCAGGCCCACCCCCCCAAGCAGATACACCCTGGCTACTGGGCACTGCTGCTCGTGAGGGGAGAGGCAGGGGGGCAGCCGCTCCATGTGTACAAAGGAATCCCCTGCTGCTGTTGCTGCCTCTCTGTAAGGAAAAGGTGAAGGGCTGCCATCACCGAATTAAGTGAGCAGCAGAGACATGAGGGCCCTTGAGTGCCTAAGCCAGGCCCCGCTAAAGTCTTGGCCCAGTGCACTGTGGCTGAGGCTCACAAGACCTCTCCAGGCTGCTCCTCAGCCCAGCATCAGGACCCTTGCCTCCACATACCTCCTGAGTGGCCCCTTGTGCTGCGCACCCAGAGGGAAAAGCAGTGTGGAAATCTCAAGTGAGCAGACTTAAAAACATGAAATAAGTGACTTTAATTAGGCATGTGCTATCTAGAGGATGTATTCGCTGCTGTCAGCGTATAGCAGTGTCTTCACAATGCACCCTATTAAAATGCACAAACGAAAGATATTTCAAAGAGATGTCGCCTGTAACTAAGCCTATTAACAATACATAAGGTTTTTAATGACATGAATTAAATATAAAGCTTGATTCCTTGCATCTAATTATTTATACATAAAATATAAAATGCACTAAAGTGCAATCTAAAGCACTCTAAGCCATCAGGCTTGTCCACAGCTTGGTTCCATTTTTACACAGGAGGATTGGCAAACTGGTGTATTTTTTTCTCAGGCTGAAACTTGTGTTTTGAAAATAACCAACTCCTCAGAGTTCAGAAGGCTTCTGTCCAGCCAGTCAGCTAGCTCTCTTGGCCTCTTTGCAACCATCACATCTGGTAATAAACCACATTCTGTTACGGAGGAGCATGACTGAAAAAAGTGCATGGCGTGCTGGCAGGCTTTGTGGACGCGGGATTTCCCGGCGGGGGGTGGGGGGCAGTAGATGGTGCACGCATTCTTATTGTAGCACCAGCCCACCTTGCCATCAAGCACACCAACAGGCAGGGATACTTCTGGCTGGAGCTGCAGGCACTTATGGAGCCCCCTGGGTGTCCCACAGATATCAGTGGGGGGGTGGTCTGGAAAGGTACAGGCACAAATCTTCAGAGACACTGGCTTGCACAGAAAGCTGCAGATGGGTAGTTTCTTTCCAGACCACAAGATTAGAGTGGGGCATGTGAAAATCCCATATGACCCTGGGAGACTCGGCTTATCCCTCGTAGCCCTGGCTCATGAAGCTGTATAGGTAGCACACTGACAGCAGTAAGAAGTGATTTAACCAGACACTGAACACACGGTAGTCAAATGCGCCTTTGAGAGGTTGAAGGCAAGAAGGTGGTGTCTTTAGGGCAGGCTAGCCCTCACTGGGGACAGTATTCCCATGGTTACCACCACATGTTGCACTTTGCATAATTTATTCAAATCTATGAGAGAAAAGTTTGCTTATATCCCTGGAGGTTGTTTGGGAATCCTCCATGAGAGGAGCCTTTCCAAGGAAGGCTGCCTTATTCTGTCCTCCACTGTAGGACACTTACCACTCCAAGCCAGCTGTAAGTGATCTGGCTTACCACATCACCAACGGTAATTTTCTGGTCTGGGTAGAAAGCTCCCTCTTGCAGCTTTCTGAAGAAACCAGAGCCCTAAAGATGCGCGCAACAGGCACCTTTTCTGACCATCCCACACTGATGTTGGTGAAACAGCCCTTGTGATCTACCCATGCTCACAACAACATTGAGAAGTGCCCCTTGGGATTTATGTACTTTTTGGCAAGGTAGTCTGCTGCCAAGATAGGAATAGGTGTTCTATTGCCCCACCAGTTAGAGAACCCCATCACAACAAAGTCATCCACTAGGTATTGCATGTTTCCCAGAGTCACTATGCTTCCTAGCAGAAGTGTATTGATTACCCTGGCTACTTGGATCACAGCAGCCTGCACTGTAGACTAAATCAATTCCCAACTGACTGGTGACAGTCTGGTCTTGTGAGCTTCCACAAGGCTCTCACCACTTGCTTCTCAACTCTCAGAGCCAGTTTCATTTTGGTCCTGCTGCACTTCAGGGATCGGGGAAGCACTTCTCAGGCTTGACTGCCACCTGCCAGCACACACCAATTGCTCCACTCAAAGGGTTCCTTCACATCTGTATGCCTGGCCTCCTCGCATTCTTCCTTGTGCAGGCGGCTCCTGGCGAGCTCTGGACAAACTGCAGGATAACACGCGAGGCATTCGCAATGCTTGCCACAGCAGTGTGCAGCTAAGCGGGGTCCATGCTCGCTCTACTGGTGTCTGTCTGGGTAACTGGGGTGGGTGGTGGGTGGGAAGGGCATGAAATGATTGCTTACCATTGTTTTCAAGGAGGAAGGAGGGAAGCGAATCATGGGGGACTGACGACATGTAGCCAAAAGCTTCTGAGACAATGTTTTTGTCCCATCAGGCACTGGGAGCCAAATCCGATATTTACATGGGTGGGCCAGAACTGTGGGATGGCTACCCAGAGTGCATTGCTGTAAGATTGGATGGTTGCCATGGCAGTAGAGACGTAGTCCATTGACTGAATGTGCTTAGTGAGGATCCTCACCTTCACCTTACAAAATCTGATGATAAATGTTGACCTCAATAAACCTGACCTAATTTTGTTGTGTAGACATACTCTTATGAACGCCCTTTGACACTAGTAGGTGAATGATTCATAGACGGAAGTGTGATCTAAATTAACAAAGTCCCATTTGTTAGAACATAATATGCCACTGACAGTTTTTTTTAAAATTGCAGATGCAGAGAAGGAAGATTTCCAGAGTTGGGTGTTATTTTTTAAAACCTAAAACTAATGGCTCCCTCAGAGCCCAGTGGAAGCTGGATGAGGCAGAGAAGTTGCCTTGTTCATTCTGAAAGTCCCACTCATCCTTTCTCAGAGCTCTGCTGCTCCTCAGAGGTGAGAATAGATACACAGGGGTGAAATCCTACTTCTCGATGTTAGTATCCCACTGTGACAGGGTGTTCAGCCCACATCTACCTCAAAAGTAATAATGAGGCTGGAAGGAGGACACTTAACTGGAGAGGCCCCACCTGATTGGAATGAGGCTGGATAAGTAACCCAGTTGGGAAGAGAGCCCAGCTGAGAAGGAAGAGGCAGGGCTATAATAAAGCCAGAAGGAGCCTGCAGCACACTCTAGTTTTAGAGGCAGCAAGGAGGAAATCAGTGAGAGTAGAAGCCTTGGGAGCTGTGTCCTGAGAGAAGGGCACTAAAGAGGGAGAGGCAAATTAGGAACGGCCCAAGGAAACCTTAGAAAGATTTGTGGGAACAGAGCAGATCATCGTTGCTGACTGTAGGGTCGCCAGCTGGAACTGGATTAGAGAGCAGGTCCAGGTTCTCCAACCAGCCCCGGGGGAGGTGGCACAGAGGGGGAAGTGGAGCAGAGGACTGCCCAGGATAGTCATCCAGTGGGACTTTGTAACCCTGGAAGGAGAGGGCTGCATGACCTGCGCAGAGGCCAAGTCACGATGGAAAAGCACCCGGAATGGCAGAGTGAGAGAGAATAGGGGCAGGGCATGCGAAAGAGCTGCACTGGGGGCGTGGATCTGGAAAGTGCGGATCCCCAGAGCAGCCAGGAGGAGGAGCCCTAGTGGTGACTACACTCCAGGACATCTGCTACCTTCACCAGGGTCAGGATTTCGCACCGGTGCAGAGAGAGATGGGTGGGTAAGCAAGGGGGCTGCCTAGCAATGGAATCCCAACAAATCGTGTTCACCCTGGGGCAGGAGCATGCTTCAAAACTGTGCAGGGAGCTGGGGCACTCTAAGGGTGAAAGCACATGAACTGCAGCTGACGCTGGCCTCCGCCATGAGTTGCTGTCACAAAGGTCTCTATGAAGGCAAACAAGCAGCAAAAGGATGGGTGGAGCTGCCAATAAGGCTCACTGCTCTGTCTCACGCGCCACTTGCTTAACAGACCTTGGCAAAGCCTGTGTGTGTCGCATCCAAGCCCTTCTCTGATGGAGCCTCTTCCCTCTGGGCACTGTCGTCAGCCTTACAAACCATATAACCCGATTACGGCCGCACGAGGAGATCATCACTGCAACAGTGCACTCCAGTCCCTGCACGTCCACCGCCGCTTACACCTGCCTCTGTGAGGCCTCAGCACCAGAGCCCCACACTCGCAAGCTGTTTTGCTACCACGCCACTCATTTATACTTGGGCTGGAAGCAGATGTCTTCATGGCCTGTGGCACCATGCAGCAGGATGACAAACCTCACCCCACGTCAGCACATCACACTAGCTCCCCATGCCAGGATGAATGAAGGCAGGAACCCCCGAGGGGATCTACAGTACAGCAACCTTGACTTCACTACTGGGTCCAGACCTTTGAAATTGTCTGAGATGGAAGAACAGACCAGGTAAGGCTGATACAAAGCGTTTCAGACAGGCTGCTATATGTACTGAGCCTCTGCCCAGCCACATTGTAACCCAGTGGCCAGGGTGGACAAAGACTCAGCCCCCAGGCAAAGAGGCCTATGGGGAAAATCATTGCACTTTTCTTGGTTTGGGGCAGTGGTTCTCAGCCTGTGGGCTGCTTACGGCCCCGTCAGCATGCCGCTGCGGCCCATGTGACATCCTCAGGGCCAAACGGGTAGTAGATATATATTGTGTGGGTGCAGCCCACATAGCACAGAGAACTCCATGTGCAGCTCGCAATGGTAAACAGGCTGGGAGCCACTGGTTTATGTTTACAAGTTTACCCATGCTGGATTTGCTGGGAGCCATGCTGGGAGGAATGACAAATCTCAGTATTGTCTAGGACCCAGCGTGCACCCTCAGAATTACTCTCTGGTTGGCCCAGAGTAACACATGGCTCTGTGTTACACCTCTAAAGCAGCAACCTGTCCATACCCAGGAGCTTCTCTGAGCAAACATGCATTCAGTGCTTCCTGGCTGCAAGGGGCTTGTGTAGTGGGGACACACAAGGAAGTTCCATCTTCCTTCTGCCACTGCAGTAAACATGGAAGACGCTGTGTCCTCTTCACATGGAAATACTGCTCCCTAGACAGCAGAACTAGCAGCAGTGACGGCTTCCGATGGGACTGTGCATGCAGTACAGCTTTGGAGCAGTCTGGACCCCCACTGGCCTTTCCTTCCCATGCTGCATGCACTAGGAATTAATACACTGGGAATAAACAGGATTTGCGATCACATTTTTCCAATGTTTGGTGTTTAATAATTCAACACTCTGAGCATTCATCCAACACTTGAACTATTATTGCAGACCTTCAGGGTGCAAAGTGCAAAGAGGTATAAAACAAACCACATGTGGAGGTTTGCTTAGTTTCCCTCACGGTTCCCATCTCCTGAGCACTGCATCCAGTAAAACAAGGTAACCAGCTCACTGGAGCATTCTGGGCAGGCAATCAAAGTTGGGTGGAGGAAACGGATTAAACAGGACTGATGGCTTCTGGCCTCCGCCACCACCCAGTAACACCACAGGAGGGCTCTCAGCACAGTGCAGACTTCCCTGCTCGCTGCGGGTATGTAAGGAGTCCACCATGACCCTGTGGTGAGCTCACGAGATGCACAAAGGGGGCTGTGAGGCGTAAACACCGAATGTATAGAAAGGGGGCAAAACCACAGTTCACCTTGTATAAAAACATCCCCAAAATCAATGACCTTTAATCCTCCTCATTCAACTACCAGTTGAAACAATTCTTAAGAAAAGCTAGTTCTCTGGTGGAAGTGGAAGGGCTAAATGTAAGCTCTGACATTAACTCAGCTCTAGACCGCCAGGACGTTTACAAGCTACTCCTCCGCTCCAGGGCTGCCCTTGTGTCCTTGTGCACACAGCAACAGGCCGAAATCAGTCCCACAGCACAGTCTAGTGGTGCTCTGAGTTCTCTTCAAAGAGACACAACACTGCAGTTCCGAGTGTGCTGTGGGAGAACGCAGACATGGGGGGTCAGGGAAAGAAGCAAAGGAGAAAGGATGTGCGCATGCATGGAGAGTCCGAACACCCAGCCAGCCTCCCTCAGACCAGCCTCCACAAAGAGGCTGCTGGCTTTTGGTGGGGACTGATTCCCGTTTGGGAGACATTCCCTTTACTCAATTCAAAATCACAAACCAATGCCCACAAACACAACCCACCCTGAACCGCCTCCTGGCCAAAGAAAGCCTGGTCCTGCCACTCGCGTAGTACTTCCAAGGGCAGCTCCCTCCCAGCTTCCAGGTTCTATCCTGAGACGCCATCAGCTTCTCTTCTGAGTTATCCGAGCTAATCCCCCACCCCCGACTCAGCACCCCACTACTTGGCAATTTGCCCACTGTGCTCCCATGGATTCAAGAGCAGTTCTGATGCAAGCCAGGTAGTGGCAACAGTCAGTGGGGTCACACCCCTGGGAGCACAGGCTGATGTCAGGGTCCCTTAGCCAGACAAAGTGGAACAAGGACAGCGAACCACCCCATAAACAGATTTTGCCCTCATTATATAATGCTCCCCTATCACCTAGCAGTTGGACCATTGTGCTTTATCCTAGCCTAGACAAAGGGTGAAAAGCAGGTCAGCAGTGGATGAAATCACTTCCAATAGCAAAAGGCAGGGCCGCCTGCCGCCACTGCTCTAGAACAGCTTGTAGGTCCTCCAAGTCCCCAAAACGGGGCACAATACCTTCTGGTCTAGTCAAGGTGAATCTGAGCATCACCTGACAAGGTTCACTCACAACTCCAGCCACTAGGTCCGTGCCAGGGGCTTCACATTCAGCCAGGTCCTTTACTTGTCCACCCTGAGCCCTCCAGCATTCTGGGGGAAAATGGGAGTGAATTCCATTAGGATTCAACTTCCGTGCAGCCCACAGCGAGTCACTCTCTGAGCACAGCAGGTATAAATGCACACAGGCACTTTGAAAGTCTGAACAACATAAAAGCAACATGTCTGCAGATCTCTGTCAGAAACGATTTCTGCAGATGACTACTGTGGAGCATCTTCTGTGTAATATTTACATACACAGGTAGATTTGCATTCACTCATTCTCCATTAGCCACAACAACTACCTGAAGGTTCCTGGAGTGTTCCATAATAAGACAATTAGCACAGTCCTGGTAATAAGACCTGGCAGCCTGCTCTGAGAAAGAATCAGGCAGGGGCTGTAAGTCACTGAGTCAGTGTCTTGCTATAGCTAAGATAACAGGATGATGACAGATTCTTTCGGCAGATCACAAGCGGAGCAGGAGTTAAACCATCTGTGCAGAGACAGCACTAAAATGACTAAGGCCAACAGTTCCAGAGCTGGACTCTCAGGAGTTTCAATCTGCAACGGTTTTCTGCCACATACCTGTTATCATGCACAGCTCTTACAGTTAGAAAGCAGCTGGTGGGAGAAGAATCTCCAAAGGCCCTGTCTCACAGTTCCCCTAGACTGGGCCTTCCACAGTGGGCGAGTGCCTCACAGCCTTCCCTGTAGTTACTCACAACACTCCTCTCAGGGGAGAGCAGGTCATTCCTGTTTTACATATGGGCAGCTGGGGCCCAGAGAGACTACGGGCCTGGCTGTTAAAGGTGTTTAGGCACCAGCATTTAGTGATGCAACACCGAACTGATTTAGGATCCCTGATTTTATTTTGGGGGATTTAGGCACTCAGAAGCTGAGATCCTATTAACCCTTAATGGGAGTTTGGCTCCTAAATCCCTTTTCAAAAAGAGCGTTAGGCATTGCAACTCAGTGTAACAACACCTGAATGCCATTAAAATTCTGGGCCTAAGTCACCTGGCCAAGACCACAAAGGAAATCTGTGGATAAGCAAGGAATCACACCTCTCTCTAAGGCATGGGCTAGTACTGCCAATCACTGCATCACATTCCTCATTCTCAGCTGATCTTGCAAAGCTGGAGCTCTACCACAGGGGAACGACATGAGCAACAGGGAAAGGGATTTCAGGGCCAGAGATCCCCCACAACGTTTCAGTGCATCAGTACCTTGGAGGATCTGGGCCTTACTTACTAAGAGTAACAGATATTTTACTGAAAAAGAGGGTGCTGTCATTGTGTTGGCAGCCAGGGCTGAGGGACACAGGGTATACACAGCCCTGGTGAACATGCATGCCTCCCATTAAAGTTAACTGGTGTTGGACTGGCACAGAGAGGGGACAACCACACACCCATCAGTTCCACCTCCTACTGTTAGTCGGCGGCTGAGTGCCCCAGGAAGAAAACTACTGCACTTACTTGGAAGATATTGGAGAGGTCTCTGAGATTGAAAATATAATGGAATTTGATCGCCGTTGGCAGGAAAGTGGCAGCGACTCTCTGGTGCAGGCCCAGGGCTAGGCGTATGAGCTGCTGCGAGGATTTCTGTACGGGCCCAGAGAAACTTCCCCATCTCAGGTGCTGCGTTAGAATGGCACTGTAGATGGTGGACAAAGCTTCTGATCCAGGGAACGAGAGTGCAAACACACAGAAGTGGCGCTGAGGGAGGGAAGAACACAGAGAGGTTTCAGACAGGACTGGCCCTTCTCCCTGAATGGTGAGCCACCTCGGGGGCCTGCTTCCAAAGGGTGGCACTGTCAGTTGCGTCCGATGGTCACTTCTGTGACAGTTGTAAAGGCAGGGCACACAAGAAGTGCAGGGTGCCATTTGACAGCTCCCTCAGACAAGGACAGTGGGTTTCCTGACGCTCTCTGTAAGAGCAGGTGGATGGAGATGGGAAAGTCACAAGATTTTCAGTGCTCAAAATATCTCCTTTTAACCAGTGACGGGCACTCATTTAAGGAGGTCAGGATCAGGGTAATTCCTTTAATGGAGCAAGAGGATATTCAAGAAACGGGGACAAGTTCTAGCTGTTCATGTAACGGTGCTAGTGGCACCAGCCGGACTGCACGTATTTAACCACGGAGAGCAGGGTTTGGTGCCCATGCAGGATACAATGCATCAGGCTGTTGTGATCATTCTTCTAAGTCCCTTTCGAGTTCCCTTCTTTCTCTCATAAATACTAATCCAATCCTGGGTGTTCTCATTCTGCTACTTGCAAAGGGGCTGTGGCCATAGCTGGCAGTTGGATACCTAGCAATGTCCTGACCCCTCTGAGGACCACTATGCTACCCCACCAATGCCAGCAGATAAACCATGCTCCTTGTGATCAGAGAACACCCATCACAAGTTACAGAGGAGAACAGGACCCCAGCTCAGAACAAAGGTCCATCTGGGCCAGTATCCTCTCTCCCAGCAGTGGCCAGAGCTGGCTGTTTCAGAGGAAACAGACAGAACAGGGCAGTCATCAAGAGACACACCCCTGCTAGTTGCAGCATCAAAGACTTAGGACACTGAGCATAGGGCTGCATGCCCCTCCATCCTGGCTAATACTTACTGATGGATCTATCCTAATCCTGTTGTGAACCCCATTACACTTCTGGCCTTCACAACATTGTCTGGTAATGTGCCCCACAAGCTGACCCCGCATTGGGTGAAGCCACTTCCTTACATTGTTTTAAACCTGCTCCCTATTAAACATAGCACTTGCCAGCTGAATCAGAGCTGATGTCCAGCCAGTGCAGTACCCGGTCTCTGACACTGGCCAGAACCAGATGCTTTGGACAACATACTAAGCAAATGTTCTGTCCCCTATATTAGGGCTCCTCCTAACCCTTGCCAGCCAGTGACTGGCTTAAGCCCTGAAGCAGAGGTTTAAAATCTTCTCCCTAATCCATGTTAGCATTAGCAGTTATAACTCCGGCTGTCCTTCTTTCCTCTTTTCACTGTATTTAGTCTCACACAGGAAAAGGAAAACGTAGCTGCTCGCCTGAGAATTTTTACAAACCAAACCAGAGAAAATGGAGTAATTACGTTCCAGGGATAACACTAGGTAAATAAAATCAAACTCAAGGGCTGTGTCTACACTACAAAAATAACTTGGAAGTTGCTTATTTCAAAGTACAACTTCAACGTACCAGACTTCAAAGTTAAGAGTCTACGCAAAACCTACTTTGAAGTTAAACTTCGAAGTGGGGCACATCTCCATTTCTGGGAATGGAATACAAACTTCAAAATTGAGCTGAGGCAGTTAACTTTGAAGTAAGGGGAAATGTGTGTAGACTCTCTGCAGGCTACTTCGAAGTAGCACCTAACTTCAAAGTAAACTGTGAAGTTAGTTCCTAGTGTAGACACACCCAAGCTGTAGCACAGTAAAGGCTGTTAGCCATCGCAAACTGTGAGTAGTAATGGGCAGAGAAATATGGCGGGGAAGGGCCAAAAAGGAAGAATAAGGGACCATTTTGCTTTCTGTTCCACCCACGTAAATTAGATTAACTCCACTGATTTAAATGAATTTACGGTGATATAAAAGCATGAGGAGTCTGGCCACGTTGCGTACCATTGGAGTATTAACGGCAGCATCACTGCCATAATCTGTCCCTTCAGGTTATTCTTTAAAGACTGTTTTGATAACGTTCTAAGTCTCCAAACCTTTGAGGAAAATTAGCAGCACGCTGACGATTCATGGACTCTACCTGGAGCCGTGGGTTGATGGTGAAACTCCCCGCAGTGGGATTCATACATGACACGTACTGGACATTCATGATCCCCTTCAGGGACAGTTTGTTTCTGTCGTACCTGTGGCAGACAAAGCACCGCGATAACTGCAGCCTACAGGCAACAGCGGTGTTGCAGCACCCCTCCCTTGAGGGCCAGGTCCGGAATAACGGCCACACCTCTGCGTAACCAGATAGGGGCACAAAGGGTAAACTTGCCAGGCCCCAGGGCAAGGTGGGGAAGGGGCCGGGCCTCAGGCAGAAGAGGCAGGGCTGGGGCAGGCAGCCTTCAGTGCGCCTCTGCTCGCCCACACCAGAATGCCTCACACTGGGTCCCCACTCCCCAGCCAGCCCTCAGAGCAGGCTACACAGCACTCTGGCTACAATCTAAAGGCTCAGGGCTCTGGCCAGCACCGCTCCTGAGGTAACAGCAGTGGCAACCAGGAGCCCTGGGCCTTTTTGAATTGCCAGGTGTTGGGGCAACTGCCTCCTTTGTCCCTCTCCCCTTCCCTCCCCCCATCTGCAGACCTGTGTGTAACACAGACGACTTCACTTCATGACCCATGGGTCGGAATCAAATGCGAGGCTCTTTGGGACCAGGACCGTGTGGTTCCCTGCCCCCCGCCTCCTGGCCACCAGGTCCCCAGTCATGGCTCCTCCAGTCCCTAGCCATGGCCTCCCCGGCTGCATCTTCCTCGGGCACCAGCTTTCAGTTCCGGCCCTGGCCTCCCAGCCAACAGCTCTCCAGCCTGCTCGAGCCCCCGTCCAAAGCTTCCCTGGCCCAGACACAGCTTTCCTCAGCTGCACCACAGCCCCAGCTCATCTAGTGGCGCTTCCCGCCCCACTCCCCACAGCCACCGGGGCTATCTGGTCCCTCTTGTCCTGCTGGGCCATGGACGTTGCTGGACCAGAGAATCCCAGATTCCAGAGTTTCAGCTCATTGTTTCTTTCATTTTTCTATCCGCTGGGATGGCAGCAGCAATTAACAGTGTCTTTTTTTGTCTTCTTTTCTACAACTCCGCTTTCCAGCCAGTTTGCCTGCACCATTCAGTCTGCAGCAACTGCGAGATCCCATAAATCTTTGCCTCCTCCTTGTCTAGAGCACTTTGGATTTGTTCGTCATAATACGTTGTGACTCATTTACATCAATACTTAACACAAAGGCTTCACCACACACACTTGTTGATTTCATTGTGTCTGCTCCTATCTCCTCTCCCAGCCAAACTCCCACAGGTGCTCGATAGATGCTCCATCATCTCCTCCTTTTCTGAACACACAATGCACTTTGGGGAGAACTGTGTTGTTCACTTTTGTTTCAAACACAATGAAGTCTCGAGGACTGTTCTTGTGCATGCACACCGAGGCTGTTGTTCTTTGGCAATTTGCCTTCCCTTTTCCTTTTTGCCTTCTTTGGCTGGGATGCACTCGGCTTAGCTTGTTAGTGTGACTAGGGGATCCTCTACTCTGGCTGGCTTCTCACATATTTTAAAGTTATATTCTTCATTATCAACTTATTCATCTACCGATAGCAGAGCTTTTGCTCCATCGCATCCTTGGACATACATCCCACCCACATCCTGATGTACAGTCATTATGCAGTGCACCACCAGGAGGTTTCTTCTTCACATTTTTTTTTTCCTTCTCCTCTTGACACTATATGATCACACTATCAGTTATCCGGTTAGTCAACTGATCCCCCATCTCTGTATCATCATCAAACTTTTCTGCACCCATCCTTGCTCTCTGCATATCCTTTTGTGATGGTCTGTACCTGCAACTTGCGGTTACGTGCTGCTGCTCTGTGCTGATTTAGCTCCCAGAGAATTCACGTCAGTGACTGTATCAGCATCATGTACAGCACTGCCGCTAAGGGATCTCCTCGAGAGATTCTTCTTTTAACTTGGGTACCTTCCCCACATTTAGAAATGGGAAAGGAATTGCACCGTATGGCATTGTTTCAGCCACCCGAGGGGGAACGTGGAGGGAATCTGATACATAGGCATGTACAGGTGACATTCCTGCATCTGAACGCAGCTGAGAGAGTCCTGTAGTTGTGCATGCGTCAGTTCAGCCCCAAGCAGCATGCCACAGTGCCAGAGCTGGAGTAGCGGATGTATATGTTTGAGGAGCCTCTACACCTACGCACTAAGTGTGCCCTCTGATCACCAGCCCTGGAGCACCAGCTCTGCGTAAGATAATGCAGTTCAGCTTCAAACACTGCTGCATGGATTTGACGTTGGATCCTCCTTTGGCAAGTAAGAAGTTACTCACCTTGTGCAGTAACGATGGTTGTTGAAGATGTGTCCCTCTGTGGGTGCTCCACTGTAGGCGTACATGCACCCTGCACCTCTAATCAGAAATTTTTGGTAGCAGTATCCACTGAGCCCGTGCACATGTGCTCTCCCTCCCATGGTCTGCCTCCAGGCTGTCTACCACTGCAGGGGCGAAAGCTCCTCACTTCCTTCTCTACTGCCTTTGGCCTCTCACAGAGACAGCAGCTGTCCTTAACCTACATCATTAGCATGAACAGTAGCTTCACAGAACAAAAAAGCAAAAAAAGCAGTCCTGCAGCACTTTAAAGACTAACGATAGAATTTATTAAGCGATCATTTTTGTGGGACAGACCCACTTCTTCCGATCTGGAAAATCCTGATAAATGGCGACTGAAACAAAGAGAATATAACAGAAAGATAGAAAAAAACAAAATAAAAACTGATGAATCAGCTAGATAGGACAGAAGGAAGCTGGGGAAGGGGAAAGAAAAATAGTTTCTCCAAGTATCTATTAAGTTAAGTGGACTTCTTGGCATCACTGCAAATATCAAAGTGGGAAAACTCTCTTTCTAATACGTAAGGTAACTGATATCTTTGCTGAATCTGAGGTATATATTATTAAACTTGAGAATGAACTCCAATTCAGATGCCTCCCTTTGTAATGGTGTTAAAAAGTCTCTATTTTAGAATGCATACGTTCAAATTTTGTATGCTCTGGCCTGCTAGGCTGAAATGCTCACTGACAGGTTTATGTGTATTCAGGTTCCTAATGTCTGATTTGCATCCATTCATTCTTTGGCAAAGTGATTGTCCAATTTATCCAATATACATGGCAGAGGGGCATTGCTGGCACATGACTGCATATCTCACATAGGTGGAAGTGGAGGAATACAAGCCCCTGATCGTGTGACTGACATGGTTAGGTCCAGGAATGGTGTCTCCAGTGTAAGTATGTGGAGAAAGTTGGCAACAGGGTTTGCTGCAAGGAGAAGTTTCAGGAGTAGTGTTTCTGTGGTGTGACCCATGGTAGTTAGAAAGAATTTTCCTGTCTGTAAGAAGAACAGGCCTCCTGTGAGAGTGAAGCATCATGTTCCAGTAGAGGTTGTAGGTTGTTGATAATGCACTGAAGGGGTTTAAGTTGGGGGCTATGGGTGATGACAAGTGGTGTTCTGTTATTAACCTTGGACCTATCTAGAAGTAGCTTGTTTCTGGGCATTTGTCTGGCTCTGTCAATCCGTTGTGCGCTTTTTTGTTTTTGTTTGTTTGTTTGTTTTGCTTTTTTTATTTATTTATTTTTATTTTTTATTTTAACACTTCTCCCAGTGGGTAATTACGTTTTATGAATGCCTGGTAGAGATCTCAGAGTTTTTGGTCTCTGTCAGTGGATTGGAACAGATGAGATTGTACCTAAAGGCTCGACTATAAACATGCAATGTGCCCTGGATGGAAGCTGGAGGCATGTAGGTAAGAGTAGCAGTCAGTAGGTTTCTGGTAGAGAGTGGTATTGATTTGAACATTGGTGATTTGTACAGTGGTGTCCAAGAAATGGATCTCTCATGTGGAATGGTCAATGCTGAGATTGATGGTGGGGTGGAGGTAGTTGAAATCCTTGTGGAATTCTTCAAGAGTCTCTTTACCATGGATCCAAATGAGAAAGATGTCATTGATGTAGCGTAAGTGAAAATGGGGTAACAGGGGACCAGAGCTGAGGAAACATTGTTCTAAGCCAGCTATAAAAACACGAGCATACTGTGGGGCCATGCATCGAACTCACATACAAATCAAATCCCACACCAGGCAGTGGATCTCAGTGTTCTGCATCACCTGTTGCAAGCAATCAGTTTTCAAGGGAGCAGTTAAAATGCGAGCCCAGGAAAGTGAGGATTCTCCAAAATGGGCCAGATGTCAAACCTGCAAACTATGGTCAGAGAACAGTGGCAGAAGATCACAGGACTTGGTCAATTTCTTGTGTGACACGAGATGAGTCATTCCAGCGGCTGTACATGAAGAAGAGCCCTGGAGAGCAGGTCTGCAGATGTTTACAACTCAGACAGGTGAAGAACTGAGCCAGCAGTAGAAAGGACATCTGCACCCTCATTTCACACAGCAAATGCCACACTCCTCCAGCACTCTACAGGTCCCAAGAACAATGACGTGCCTGGACCCAGATAATCACTGCACTCTCGAGTGACCTCACCCAGGAAAATGATGACAAAAACACCCTATCACCTGGGGGTGCAACCACCACAAAGTGATCACTGCATATCTGATATCACTCTGCAACGGAACTCTTAGTCCTTAGCCTCAAAGGAGACCAGCGCAACACTCAAAAGATGAGCCCGGGAGCATGAATTCTTCACTCTGAGGGACACAAACAACCAGGAACTGAGCAGACACTGTACTGAGGGCTTATTATAACAACCTGAACCCGCTAACTACTCTCAGCCCCAGCTGCTGCCCCTCACCCCATTACTGGAGAGGTGTTAACAGGCCTCTTCACCTTCAATGGTCCCTTGAAATGTGTTACCTACTTACACTAAACAACCTGCCCCACCTCCTGTGTAGCTGAAGGAGAGCTTTGCGTTACCTCAAACACTCGTCTCGCTCACCAGCAGAAGTGGGTCCAATAACAGACAGCCCCTCAGGCGTCCTGCTTCTCCCATACAGTGACAGCAAGGTGTCTACAGCAGCACCGCATGCGTAGTGCCAGACTACGAGCAGGAATAGCACAGTGCAGGGGAAGACACCTACCAGTGGCCATAGTCCATGTGTTGTCTGATCAGTGTGTGGGACTGCACTGTCCCGTAAGCGTCCACTTCAGGCATGTTCAGATCATCAATGAAGTAGATGAGTTTCTTGGTGCCAGGTGGGCCATAATTTCTACCAGCCTTTTTATCCAGAGGCTTCTCAAATACAGCTGTATAGGAGTGGAGGCAGAGAGTCAAACCATGAAGCTGCATTCACAGAGGATGTCAATAATGGTAGGCAAGGTGAGAGCGGGGCACACCAGTCATCAAATGAGTGAGACAACAAACCACAAAGCGGGAAAGGTAAATGGTCTGTGTTCGAGGTGACAAGTCTCAGAGGGGGGTAGCCGCGTTAGTCTGGATCCACAAAGACAACAAGAAGTCTTGTGCACCTTATAGACTAACAAATTTTTGGGAGTGTAAGCTTTCGTGGGCAAAGACCCACTTCGCCAGCTGCCTTGTGTTAGAGGTGAGGGCCGTAACCAGCTCTGCCACCAACATCCAGCCTGCAGGGGACAGAGAGAGAGGAAGCAGGTTTGAGTGCTGAGTTGCCCTGACGGAAGTCTCTCGGGTCTGAGGCAGAACTAGAGCTGGACTGAGTAGCCCAGTGCTAGGACCACAGAGTGCAGCCAACCATGGGAAAGTGCAGCCAATCTCATCTGTCGCCTGAGCTCATTATCACACTGCTAATGACGCAAAACCAAGAAAAGGTGAGTTTTGACCCCGCGGAGGGCATATGACTTTGCTTGTTCCAGAAGAGGTGGGAAAGTCTCCCTGAATTGCTGCTCTCTGCTAGGAGAAGTCAGAACCACTCTTCCCTGCCTCTGCCCAAGGGTGCCGTTCTGGGGAGAGCAGCAGCAGTGCAGCTGGGGATGGGGTCAAGGGAGTAATTCACCCAGTCTGTGTGCCTTCCTCCGGCTCCCTGGTGGTCAGGGGAATGGGAAGAAGAGCAGCAGGCATCCCGATACACATAGCTGCTGTCCTCCCCACCCCCCGCCACCCAAAACGGCCCCCTTGCCTCCACCAGCCAGGCGGGGCAGGACTCCCCCTCACCAGTAGTACACAGATGTCTTTTGACACCCCAGAGGCTTCCTATCGTGTGACTAGGCCAAACTCCAGCAAGAGCTGGCAAATGCCCACAGGTTTCAGTGTCTGTCTGTCTGCTGGGACAATCATTTCTCAGCCGTTGTTTCTGGCCCTGCCAAGAGGATGGACAATGCTTTTTGCCATAAATCTGGGAAGTTGTGAAGGTGGTGTGTGTGTGTGTGTGTGTGTGTGTGTGTGTGTGTGTGTGTGTGTGTGTGTGTGTGTGTGTGTGTGTGTGTGTGTGTGTGTGTGTGTGTTTCTTCCTATTGCTATATCATCAATATTTAATTAAATAATTACAGCAATATTGTCCAAATTGTCCTAGGTTATCATTTCATTGACCACAAATATGGAGGTTGCATGCTTTCACTTTTTGCAAACCAACTAGTCCAAAAAGAACTGAGCCAATGCCCCTTTTCCCCCTTGCATGTTGATTTTGGGAACTCCTTCTGCCTCCAGGCATACTGCTTTTTAGTACATGCCAACTACATTTGCTTCATTTATAGTTTTTAGTCTTCAATCCATTTCAATCAGTGCTATAAAAACATCACAATAAATAGCAATTATTTATGACTACAGAAGATTGGCCAGCAGAAAGGGCAGTGGAAATTTTAAAATAGCCATATTCTGGAAAACCCATTTAATACGTGTATTATAATGCAGAAAAAATTCTTAAGGGAGATTTTTTCAGAATATCAGTTATACCCTTTTCTTCACTGATGCACTGCACATCAAATGTCTTTCCTTCACCACTGCTCAGACACCAGTGCCTCTCTCATCTTCTGACAGTTTAGTGCAGAAAGAAATTTAAAACTATAGGAAAAAAAATGATGTGTCTTCTCTGAGTGGAGTAGATTCCCCACCACCACCCACTTTCATAAATCCTGAATATTTGAAGCTTCTGGTAGCAAGTTAAACTAAGTGTTTCCACTAAGCATTTACTTTAAATTTAATTAGCATTCAATTAACATATAAAATCAGCCACTGTTGAGGTTTAACAAGTACATGAGAGATATATCAAATTGAAATGCAATTACTAGAAACAAATGACAAGTCTGGGAAAATAGCCTTTTCACGTGAAACAATAGTTCATGATACTAATAAAAGAGTATGTTTTGCTGTCTTTGAAATCCCGACATATTCAAATTAGCGTCTGAAATAAATATTCACCATAAATGTGATTTATTAAGAGTTCTTTGTGTTTTCCAGAGGCTGTCAGTCTAAGAGCACCAGGTTGCATGCAACTATCCAAGGGCAGATTTGTACTGTGCAAAGTGCCTGCACAAATACCATACACTACATAAAACACTGAAGTTTTGAAGGGGAACTAAGGGGGCTTGTGCAGGATTTCTCAGAGTTTACAAACATTAAACTATTTCTAATGGCATCAGAAAGCTCTCTGGGCTCTATGGCCAGTAGAGGTAGTATGGCAGCCTGGACTAAAAACTTCAGGGTGCAATGCCAGCCTTCCCAAAGTGTACCCTGTTAGGAAAGCTCATGCTAAGCTGCATTCAGGCCTGTATTATCGCTTGAGATAGAATTTTAGGTCCCGTTTGCTCATTTGATTTTTGATACACACATAAGAATGGCTATGCTGGGTCAGACCAAAGGTCCATCCAGCCCAGTAGCCCGTCTGCCGACAGTGGCCAGTGCCAGGTGCCCCAGAGGGGGTGGACCGAAGACAATGATCAAGGAATTTGTCTCCTGCCATTCATCTCCAGCCTCTGACAATCAGAGGCCAGGAACACCATTCCTACCCTTGGCTTACAGCCTTTTATGGACCTAACTCCATGAACTTATCTAGCTCTTTCTTAAATTCTCTTATAGTCCTAGCCTTCACAGTCTCCTCTGGCAAGGAGTTCCACAGGTTAACATATTCCCACTAATCTGTGTGAGCAGTGAGATCTCTATTACTATGCATAAACAAAGGACAAAGACACTGCATATGTTGCTTCTGCCTAGCCAGATGGGTTTGCTAGTCTAATGGGAACAGATGAGAGCTGGTAAATGTTACAGGGCATGGAGGGAGTACAATCTCTGAGGGCACACTGGAAGAGTCCCTCAACTCCTATCTCAAGGCAAGGGCAAGCAACTTGTGGCGGGGAGCAAGCTGGGATGGGGGAGGGGGAAGGTATAAAATACTACAGGCCAGAGAAATGCCTGTCTCTGCCGAGCTGCAGAAAAGCACTAACGGAAAGGACCTCTCCTTCCACTAGCGAGGGCATAACACTGCAGCCACCAGTGGGCCACCACCTTAGAGGAAGAGGATGAGAGAGTGGGGGAGAGAGTGAGGATGAAAAGTGTAAGACAGAATGGCAAGAAAGCGGGAGGGAAAAAGCAAAGGCTGAGATAAGGAGAAAGAAGAGGAAGAAAAAAGGAACACATCCCAAAAGCCAGGATGATGGGAGGAGAGATGGAGATAAGTCCAGATACATAAGCCCGGCTGCTGAGCCTGTATTTACAAGGCATGTCTGTAAAAGTGGTCAGAATACACCTCAGATGCACACCCACAGCTGGCGTTGGCTTGGTATGCAATTCTACTTACAGTCACACAAGAGCTCTAAAACATACTGACTACAACCTGTGACCACACTGCTGAGAGGGAAGGCCGGGAAGTACCCGCATGTCTCTTTTCCAAGTCAGGCATGTAAAAGCAGATCTGCTGCTGGTAGAAAACGTCACAGCTCCTTTGGGGCCAGTTGCCACCAGCTGAGGAACTGCTTCATGCAGTTCCTAAAAACCACTTGCTCTATTTCATATAAATCCATGTCCTGAAGGATGCTCTTGGCTGGGAAAATGAAGGGCACATGTGACCAAAGCCTCTCTTGGATGGACACTGCCTAGTCCCACCCTTGGCACCCACGTGCCAGCACATACTCTTGAACACTGCAGTCTCCTGGTAAAAGTGCCCACAAAAGTGCTCCCAGGCCCTTCTTCAACTTTGGAACCTGTTCTGAGGATTGGGCTGTAAAAGGTGGAACAGCAGAAGCTGCTGTCTCAGTGTAGAGTGGTGAGTAGTTAGGGCTGCACAAAAGAGGGGAAGAGTGTGACCATGTGGACTCCATCGCAAAGGACATCTTCATTTCTCCTCCGACTGTCCTCTGCATAGTCCCATGCTTGGGACAGTTTAATCAGCAGACTCTATCAAAGGATGGATGGGTGACAAGGCTCAAGTTAAACAAGGACCGCAAAATCGATGTACACAGCTTGGAATCTGATCTAACCACAACATCTAACGCACCATGCTTACTACATGGGTATCTTGAACGTGGCTGCTTTGCAGATTTCAACTAGCGGAACATGCCTTAAGCTTGCTACACAAGCAGCTATTGGTCTAGTTGAGGGAGCTCTCCACAGCGCAGAATGCAATCGAAAGGCATTGGTATAATTTTCTACTATGCACCGTCTGCCCATCTAGCCAGCAGTTATGTGCAAATGGGATTTCCTTTACAGCTACCTGCATATGAAACAAACAGATTGTGTAAAGATCTAAAAATCCGTGCTCTTATCTAGCCAGAAAGGCAGATTCCTCACAACTGTAACCTTGATTCGGCCTTATTTAAAAGTGGTCTGAGAAAACACATTGGCAGACTGACATTGACACGGAAATTGAAAATTACTTGTGATATAAATTTTGGATGAGGGTGAAGAGCTACTTTATGAACAATTACAAATGGTGGGTTAGTCATTAAGGCTTGAAATTCACTAACCCGCCCAGCTGATGTTATTGCTATAGTAAGTGCAGTTTTAATTGAAAGATGACATAGAGAACAGGAAGATAAAAATCCAAAAGGTGGAGACATAAATTCCATGGGAGAACAAACTCTCTCACAGGGAGATAAAGATTTAGGAAACCTCTCAGAAACCTCTTAACAATATCTCGCAAACACAGATTTACCGCCTATTGCTATGTGAAAAGCTGCAATTGCAGCTAAATGTACCCTGAGCGATGTAACAGATAAACTCATTTAATTCAGAGACAGTAAACACTCTGGACTGAATAGGAGCTGACACAGAATCAATACTGTTATCAGCTATCCATAGCAAAAATCTTTTACATTCCAAATTGCACCATTTCCTAGTTGACTGTCTTCTAGCATTAAGGAAAACATTGTACAGCTACAAAGAAAGATTTTTCTAATTCTGTCAAAGTCCTATTGCCCAGGCTATCAGGCATGATGAAATTGGGTCTGAGTGCTTTGCTTTCCCCTGCTTTTGTAAGATTTTACTGCAGAAGGTCCGTAAACAACAGGAAGGTATCCGTAATTTCCGTGTACCACAGCTGTCTCAGCCCAGCATCCTGTCTAACCTTCTACACAAACATCAACATTAAATTGTGCCTGTTCCTGAACAAAAACAATGGCACTTTAGATTTTACCTTGTGACAAATTTCTATATGATATAAAAATCCATATCTACTATATACGTGAGTGTCCCAAAGAGCAAAATTGTCCCTATTGTCTTAGATCACAGAGTCTTTCAAGGGCCCTTCATGAATCTGTGAAAACTCCCTGATTAATTGGGCCATGAACAGAGAGTCTGCCACATACAGAGCTACTAGATAAACCTTATGAATTATACACCAATCCCAAAGTATCTCTGCCTCTTCACAAACCTGTGGGAAGTGGGATCTTCCTTATTGGTTTACACAGTGCATTGCTGTCACATTGTCTCTGGCTGCTGGAACCATGGATCCTTGAAGAGGAGGAGGTTGGATATTAGGAAAAACTACTTCACCAGGAGGGTGGTGAAGCACTGGAATGCGTTGCCTAGAGAGGTGGTGGAATCTCCACCCCTTGAGGTTTTTAAGTCCCAGCTTGACAAAGTCCTGGCTGGGATGACTTCGTTGGGGTTGATCCTGCTTTGGGCAGGGGGCTGGACTCGAAGACCCCCTGAGGTCCCTTCCAGCCCTAGGATTCTAGGAACTTGAGCGAGGAATGATCTGAGTACCAAATGCATTGTTCTTAGCTCCAGAACACTGAAGTAAAAGTGACACCCTTGCTAGCTCCAAGCAAGAGGGACTGATTTGTTCAAAGATTGTTGGGGTGCAGACCCATTTTTGAGACATAAAATTATCACAGAAGGAAAGGGATGGTTGAATGTTGCTCCCTTCGGTACATGTTCCTGGTCCATGCACCATCACAGCAATTTCTGGATTGCCTTGGGAGTGGTATTTTTTTCCTATGCTCCTGGTCCAATATTCTTGCCAAACCGTGTTAACGAGGTTTCTGGGACCTCTTCTACTACTCCTTTCCTTAGTACAGGGTTGATTTCTGTTCTTAACTTTGATTTGTGAGAGGAGTGACCAGTCCCAGGCAGTGTTCCCGTTAGCTGCCTCAGTTCTATGTCATGCGCTCAGTGGCTGGTAGGGAAAACTGAACCCAACCTCTTTTCTGGTTTCCTCGACTCAGAAGTTTTGGGCTCTCTCTGTCTTCACTGCTCCTTGCCTGGATTTCTTCCTACCACTCGGGCTCCCCTTTCTTCTCTGCCTGTACCAGCTCCAAGAACCCAATCTTCCCAGGGAGTGACTGCTTCCTGCCTTCCTGCCCACCTCCCCACTTTGTCACCAGCTTGCTGGCTTTATAGGCCTCACCTCGTCCTGCACACATGAGCATAATTAACTGCATCCATCCAAAACCACTCTGGCTTGCAGCCTAATTAGATGACTGGGCCCACCTGGCTCAATTCTGCTCATCCCAGGCTATTATCAGCCCCTCACATGCAGGTAACGTAGAAGCAGGGAATGAAAGCTTTTATCACATCTTTGATTTAAAGGAATATCTTTTGTATTACAGCTGAGAATCCAGATTGCTGCTGCTGCGGGTACCACTGTTTTCCTTTGTTGAAACATGCAGATGAAGTAAGAGATGAATAATATTGCCTTTGATATTTGCAGGCTTATGTAGGATTTTTTTTTCTTGAAATGTAGCTGTTGATCTTGGCACTTTTGGTTTCTCTAATACTTCATCTGTTTTAGAACTAAAAAGTCCATCCCCTTCAAAGGAGAGGCTTTTGGGTTTTGCCTTTGTTTCATGGCAAAAACCTTAGTCAGGTGTCTCTACAGAGAATTATCACTGCAGTTATCAACTGGGAAAGTGCATCTGGGATATCAAAGGGTGCTCGCCATGCACTATGGCAGAGCCCTGGCTTTGCCTCAGGGGTGCTGCACTTCTTGGTGGTCAGGGCTTGCTTCAGAGGCTCACTGTGACCCTCAGTGTAGCCTCCCTCCCTTTCCAAAGGCAAGGATCACAGCCTACACAGCTACCTTCAGCAGAGGCCACTCAGTGGGTTTGGTGGAGAACCCTCCTTTCCTCTCCGGGAGTGTCTCTGTAGTAGTGTGGGGAGGGTTAAGAGGAACTCAGGACCGCCCTCTACTCCAAGTTCCAGCCAGGGACCCTAATAGCAGAGGCAAAAGGTAGTTTTTCCTCTCCTGCCAGAGTGATAGCCCTGCCCTGGGCCCCCAAATGCCCCCCTCCCAGCAACTTCCTCCTGGTACCTGACCACACTCATCCTCCCAACTCTTCCATAGCACACCACCTTACTGCCAGCCCATCACCCTCCCTGCAGGTGACCCCTTTAAACTAGTCCCAGCAGGTTCTTAATGGGCTGCAGGTGCACAGGTTACCCTCTCAATTGCTTCTAGCAAGTTCTTGACTGGTTCCAGGTGTCTTGTGGTGTCTACCTGACTTCACTGGTTCTAGAATCATAGAATCCTAGGGCTGGAAGGGACCTTAGGGGGTCAGCAAGTCCAGCCCCCAGCCCAAAGCAGGATCAACCCCAACTAGATCATCCCAGCCAGGACTTTGTCAAGCCAGGACTCAAAAACCTCCAGGGAGGGAGATTCCACCACCTCTCTTGGTAACACATTCCAGTGCTTCACCACCCTCCTGGTGAAACAGCTTTTCCTAATAACCAACCTACACCTCTCCCTCTGAAACGTCAGACCATTGCTCCTTGTTCTGCCATCTGTCACCAGAGAGAACAGTTTCTCTCCATCCTCTTTAGAGCCCCCTTCAGGAAGTTGAAGGCTGCTATCAAATTGCCCCTCACTCTTCTCTTCCCAAATCCCTCAGCCTCTCCTGATCGGTCATGTGCTCCAGATGCTGGTCCCATCTGATGAAGTGAGTCTGTGCTCACGAAAGCTCATGCTCAAAACTTTTCTGTTAGTCTATAAGGTGCCACAGGACCCTTCGTTGCTGTTTGAGTTCGTTTTTCAGTCTACCAGAGGAGTTACGTTAATAACCTGCTCTACAGGAAAAACTAGAATAGCCTTTGGAGAGGGAATGTGTTAATATTTTATAATCATTCACAATTTGGACCAGGTACCAAGGAAGATAAGTTTAATCGAAGTTTTGTTGCAAAGATGCATTAAAAAAGTGCTGTTCAAGTCATTCATGCAGCATACAACTCACTCCTGCCCAAGGCCAGTGAGATTTCTGGGGCACCTAGGCAGCATACCTAGCCTTTTGCATTTCATCCATAGTCCCAGGAAGGGACATGGGGTACAGTGAGAGGGGCTAGTGATCACTGTGAGAGCAATTTCCTGAACATAGAAGAACCCTGTTGCTGTGTTGGAGCAGAGCTGAACGTTACAGCCTGCACTGGGCACAGTCTACACGAGGCTCTTGCTTTAATTTGCAAAACCATCCCACTTTGCATTCACACGTCCTTGCATGTGTAAAAGGCACTCTGTTCAAACTGGCCCTTGCTGTCCAGCTCATTCCATCTGGCCTGTTCACAGCCTACAATTTCAGCTCACCTGTACACTTCTTACCCAGCAGTTAAACCAGCTGGATGTTAATAACATGATTGTGCTTCATGGGGACACAGTAACCAGCCAAACCATTTAAAACAAAGATAAATGCTCATCAGGCATTTAATTTAAACTGTGATCAAATTTCTAGCAGGAACCATGTAGCTCTGCAAGCTATGGCACTTATTCAGCTGTGGCAGAGATATGAATTATTTGTGCACTAACATTACCACAAGCTCTCTTCTCCTTTCGTAAATGAAATGGGGCAATGCGCAGGGGAAGCTGAATTGCGCGGAGATACAGAATGATTTGCATGGATGGATGCAGGGGCAACAAGAAACAAGGGCACTCCAGTCATGAGGAAGGGCAGTTGAGAGGGTAGTGCCCGGGAGGAGAGATACAGGGTGTGACATCACACTCCGTGTTCCTTATGGAAATGTGGTGATGCTACAGCTGTGACCTAGCTGAGATGCACTTCATTCAAGATGGCTCAGGTACAAAATTGCTGGAAAGGTTGCAATTATTTATAATAATAATAATAATAATAAGTTCCTATGAGCACCATTGATAAACTGCAGGAAGGATGGTTGTGGGGGCATTTATTACACAGAATTCCCAGGAACTCAAAGCACGTGCACTGGGTGCCAAAGATGTTTCTCCTCTCATCTCTTTTTCTCGTCCACAGAGAGCTAACTTGGTAAATGAAAACTTCTCACAACAGAACTGTCTTAGGAGTTTAGGAATGAGGGGAAACAGGCAACTTCTCTGACCTGTCGCCTCGTGGTGGGCCCTGTACCCAATGCAGGGCCTCAGAGAGCCGGACGTCTTTCTGACAAAGAAGACCGGAACCAAAGCAGGAGAGGTGGGCATCCAGAGAAACCCTTTCTGAAGACTTCCCCACATGGTGCACGTCTGTGGGTAAAGGTGATTTGAGTGCTGGTGTGTAGGGGTGTCACGCAGTCCTATCTGCAGTGCAGAGCCCTGGTGCCCACACTGCCCCAGTGAACAATCTGCACACTGCAGCCAGTGGGATGGTTGGGAGAGGACCAAGCTCCCATGGGCACATTCCCTTCCAGCTGGGGTTCACTGCGTGAGGACATGAGAGGGCGCCCTTCCTGTCTTAGCTTTGTGAAGGCAGAACTGTGGGCAGTATTGGGAGCAAAAACTTATTGCCCCTTTTCACCAATTGATACGGGGCCATGGGCAGTGAGCCGGGACACTCCCATGATGACGGAGGAAGTGGGGCCCCAATCAGTGTAAACTGAAGGGTCTCCCAGTGTCCCTGGAGAATAACAACCTCTCATGAGGTTGTCTGATGAGCAATGAGCCCTGAGTCCAGGAGCAATCCATGAATGGTTTGCCCAGATCCAGGGAATTCTTTCATTTGGTACTGACCCCGTAGGCCACAGCCAAATTTGGTTCATAAAATTACCTGAGGCCCCCAGGTCTAGGTCAGCTGCTGGGCTCCTCAGCACTAGGTGCTGCCACAGCAGTCAGAGATGCAGCAAGGGAGGGTTTGTGGTGCCTGCTGTCTCAACAGAGGTGCACAGAGGTGAAGAGTCTCTTATTGAGGCTGAGGCTCGGCATTTCCCAACCCCACTCACACAGTCCTGAATTTGGCATCGGTGTTCTCAGCCTCCGACAGGTGTGGGCGGGCCTGGCCAAGGGGCCGGGAGTGAGGCGCAGGGCCACATTTATGGAGCTATTTGGCATGGCAGCTGTTGATCCCAGGGCATAGTTCACTCAGGCTGATAAGATGGGAGGGCAGCTCGACGTGCCCCAGCTCTTCCTGCACCTCGTAATTCAGCCCAAGCCAAAACAGGTTGTGCTGACGGCGCTGCACAGCCTCGCTCTGTTCACTCACTCCACAGAGAAGAGATAGAACTTGGCTGCTGACTGATCCATCTGCTGTAGCACCTGCCGTGTGGCTTCGGCAGCTCGGGCGTGGTGGGATCGCTGGAGATAATAGGCATGGCCCATATGAACTGTGCCAGCAGGGGGAGGCCCAAGCCAAGGCTGCTCCAGTTAACAGACTATGATGAGCCCTAATCGAGCCTGGTGTGTGGGGAGCAATGGGTGTACAGCAGGGAGAGGACCAGCACTGGCTTAGGAACCCTCAGAACTGACCCTCAGCACCATTACTTGTCTAGGAGCAGGGCCTTGGCTCCTGGAAAGCCAGAGCCAGGGTTGCTGGTGAAGAGCTGAGTGCTGCACCAGCAGAGCGGACAGCGGCAAGCTCTGTATGGCCTCACCTGCTCCTGAGTGGGGTGTACGACAGTGAGGTGGGCCCCTATCCTTTGTATTGGGCTGCTCAACAGCCAGCCAGACTGTAGATAGTTAGGTCTAGTAACTGCAATGAGATTTCAGCCTATTGCTTAGAGCTGCTTTGGGGATGGCCGGGACAGAGTCCAGGAACAAGCTGGGGTGAGTAATGGAAGAACAGAAGCCAAATGCAAGAACCAGAGGGTACAACAGAGGCATAGGCTGGAGCCAGAGCCAACAGCTGAAGCCTGAAGCGGGCAGTACGTGAAGTGAGGCTGGAGCAGAAACTGGAGCTGAGAGAAGACAGGGACCGGAAGGAGGCAGGCATGGGGCCGGAAGCAAGGGCTGTGAGCTGGAGCAGAGCAACCACAGCAGCAGTCCTGGCATGTGTGGAGCCGCCACCCCTCTGCTGTGGGTGCCAGTTTTAAGAACAGGGCTGTGGTGACTCTGTCATTGCCAAGCCAGGGCAGCTGGGCCTCCTGGTTGCCCAGCAGTGCAGTTCATCAAGAAGCAGGCCAGGACCGTGCCTGGCCCCTGACAGGATGTCATCGGGTATCTTTCTGGAGGATTCAGAGACCACAGTTCCCTGAGACAGCTGGCCAGCCATACACCCACTGGGACATCCAGCCACAATACTCCCTAGGCATTCCATTACGCACACCACAGGGGAAATCATCTCTCATCTCCTACCCCAAAGACTAGGGACCCTCTGCCGCTTTACCTTGCAGCATGGCAGAGCTGGTGTAGTAGTTGAAAGGCACATTCTTCACCAGGTACTTGCTGGCATCTAGCGTGGAGAGCTTGTCTCCCACCAGCACAGATTTCCCAGTGCCAGCATTTCCCACAAGCATGATGGGCCGCCTTCGCTCCAGGAGCCGATCCATGAAGTACCGCACTCGGACGGTTTCACTGGTGGGCACCAGACAAGCCTAAGGGGAGAGTGATGGGGACATGCAAAGAGCCGCAGCGCACACACTCAGGCGGAGTTGGGGGAACACTGATGCAGCTGGAAATGTGCCAGGAGGCATCATATCCCCAGAAAGCACCAGTGAAGGGCTGGACAGACCTCTGCCTGACAGCCAAGCAGACAATTTACACCTGCTAACGACTTCAGCAACTGTCTATTTGTCTGGTAGCAGCTGTGTCCCCTCATTAACTTGCATTTTCCTTATGGCCGGTCAATGGCTGTGTTTTAATGGGAAATTGGGGTTTTCACCAGATATGTTTTCACTAGAAACGTTGGCTACCCACAATAGTTAACCAATGATTTTTTTGTCCAAAAAATCTAAACAACTTAAAACGTTTTATTCAGGTTGTCACCCAACAACCAAAATATTGCAGTGTCAGCCTGGTGCCGCTCTGGTGTTGCTGTTTAGGTTGCCCGAGTCTTCTCCATGGACCAGACTCCCATGATACACCATCTCCCTTCACCAAGAGAAGACAGGTGACTCATGGGAGAGACAGGGCAACCAAAGAGCACAGCCCATGAAGGAGAGTGTGAGCACGAGGCAGCCAAACCACAACTTCCATGACGCAGGAGGGCAGCACTGCAGATTCAAAATATTTTGGATTTTGAGCTTAAATATTTCAGTTTCAGGACCCAATGTTTTGACAAAAGAAACAAACCTTTCCATGGAAAAATCCCTATTTTCTGGCCCACTCTAATTATTCTGCTGGTGCTGATAAATTGGTTGTGACTCTGCTACCCTGTGCCAGTGGAAATCAGGCATGCGTGCATAGTGCTCTGCAGGGATGCACGAGGTGGACCCAGACCATTACGTCACACCAGCAACTTTCATATTAAAGAACCGAACCAGACACTTCTTGGTTGGCTTGCACTCTGCGTGACCTCTCTCTTCTCCCCACTACTCTTTCCTGGTTTAACCGGTGCCCTGCATTACCCTTCGGACAGCGGTCATCAGGACAGCGATGGACTGGCACTGAGGAGGGGCGCGCAGAGGGAGAGTGGATATCTGATTCACATACCTGTAATGGCACTTCAGGGTCAAATTCAAACTTGGGAATCAGTTTGGACCAAGGTTCAAACTTTTTCGTTTCTGGGTCAATGTAAAAATCGAAGACAGTTCCCTGAGAAGGAAACTTGATGGTCTTGAACTCAGCAACCCACCACTTACTGAATTCCACTCGGTAGTCCATGAGCTGCAAGACAAAATGGACAGCCGTGATGTCAACCTGCAGAAAATCTCTAGTGACAGGCAAGGGTGTCTACACTACATCCTCAACCAGTTTGGGACCATGCCCTGCAGTACATTCCGCAGGGCTCTGCCCTGGCCATTTGCTCAGGAGGCTACTCCACAGCCGAAGAGAAGCTTGTCTGGAGCTTTTTATTGATGTTAAAACTAATTATAACAATATATAACAAATCCATCCCATGTTGGCCATTTTAGAAAGGCCTTAGATTAGACAAGAGATCCATCTGGAAGCAGTAATTACATGTCTCAGATTTACCGGGTCAGTTAATTGATCCAGTGTGTATACACACCTGCAATAGTTGTGGCCATGACCCCACCTCCAGCCACGGGTAACCAGGGCATGCAGATGAAAGTCCTCCCTCATAACCACAACAATTCATTAACCTGAGTTTTCTGGGCTCTTCCCCCGTCACTGTGCGCTGGTTCTGAGGAGACCAGATGGAATGCACTAGTCCAGGTGCAATTCCACCACAATTCGAGAACAGGACCTTCACCTTTCAGCTCTGATACCTTTGCGTTAACAGATCTTTGCTGCTATACTGCATCGGAATCATGCTTCTCATTTGCTCTCTGCAAGCTTCTCCACATCTGCTTCCACCTTGTACACCGCACCATCCACAGTCCTCACAGTGACTGTGAAATTTTGGGGATGGTAGGAGGGTAACTGGACTGGGCACTCAGGAGGTCTAGGGTTAGGTCCTGCCCATCCACAGAGTCAGAGGTTACGTCCCCCTCCATTGGCTATGCACTCTTGTCCAACTCGGCTGCAGCTGGCAATGCCTTTCATATACACCACTAATGCTCCAGAAGAAAGCCAGCATCTCCACCATCACCTACATTTCAACTGGTGCTCCTTGACAAAGGCTCTGTGGGCCCTCACTCTCCAGACACAGCCAGCCTGGGCCTTACACAGCACCGACAGTATTCTGAGAACAAATCAGTCTCATCCAAGACTCTGCAGTCTGGTGCTGCTCACTGTAATTCCTCATGTCCCTGTTGTGGTAATTCCTTGGTGGCGGCTGTAGCAGCTTTCAGTGGGGGTGGAAGTGCATCACTGCTAAAAGCTTTCTCTCTGGGGTGCCTGCACCACTGCACAGGAGAGCTGCTCCCAGCTGTGCCATAATGTGCATCCGCCCTCCACAATCTACCATTTACCCAGAGCAATCTGGTGCCAGCTTACGCTGCCAGAGTGAGGAGGCTACGTTTGAGCTGCTTGCTTAGTAAAGCCCCACATGGAATTTGACTAATTTCAATGCCTTTACCTAGAAATGGCAAATCTATCAACTGCCTCCTACAGGGAGCATCACTCTCTTCCAGTGAGCACACTGAACGGAAAGGCTCTACGATTGTTTACCCTGACATTTCAGCAGCAAAAGGTCAGCGTGAAGGGCACCTTCAATGGAGAGCAATAAACAGATTTTATATTGGATCGTTTTTCACCAGACTCTCGTTCAGCCTCCTGTACCCTTGGCTTCCCAGCTCTGACATTTACAGAGAACCAAGGAAGAAGCACGGCCCGCATCTAAAGCAAAACATCAGGGAGAGATTCTGTGCCTGCGCAGGGCTTCTGCTACCCTGGTGCGATTTGCCGGAGCACGTGCTCCCAACCAGATGTTCTGTCCACCCCAAAAGTGGGTGCTGTGACTGCAGCATCTATACACATTACAGCCAGCTGTCAGCTACCCAGGTCAAAGCTAGCCTGAGGAATAACAGTCACATCTCCTATCGCAGCTGTGAGTGCCTTGAGGGGCCGGGGGGCATTCTTGCTTAGCTAGTGGGGGTATTCACTGAACCAGCTGCAGTGAATGTGGGGGACTTGGAGACCACCCCCCCAAGTTCCAAGGAGCTCAAGCACTATTAACCACCTGGGCAGTTTGCGGAGATGTTTCTGTAGCCCCTGATTGGTAGGTCTGGGCCTCTGGCAACAGAGTCCACAGGAAAGGAGCCTGTGCCTGAGCACACTGGCTGGGGATGAAGCATCAGGAACTGATGGGATCCGACTATGGAACAAACCTCAGCCGAGTATTTCACTGGCGGTAGATTCAGTCCCCCAGAAGTGAATTCTGGGCAGACGAAGCAAGGCATGGAGGCAGCTCGAACGCTCTCTGCTGATCCCTAGCCAAGGCTCTGCACAGAGGGGCAGCACAGTTGTCTTCTCCCTGCCCCAGGGGTGCGCTCCTCTGGAGGAGACACGCTACTTCTCTGCTGAAGAGCCAATCCTTCTCCAATTAGAAGTGGACACCTCTTCAACAGAAAAGACTAGGAGCACCAAGCCCACCGGTTAAACACCAGAGGGAACAGCCACTTGTCACTACTGAGGCTAACCTGAGCTGATCCAAGCCTGTGACTGACAAGTGTGCTAATTATCCATGGGTAACACTGCCATTGTTATCAGGACATAGCCGTTTCCCCCCTGAACCACTCTTCTCAGTTACTCATAATGCTGCAAATGGTTTGCTGTAGTCCTTGAATGGCTCTTTCCCAAGGTGACTATTGCTGGAAAGAAAATGAATTGGTTCTTCCTGTCCCCAGGGAGACTGACAGACGCACAGACTCCCCGGATCATCCAAGCAATCCTGGGCCCTTCCTGGAACAGCCTGAGAACTAACAACTGACACTTGGCACAGGGAGAAATGCTTGAGAGCATTCCAGGGAAAACCAGGCTTTGATTTAATGACGACTGGACCAAGTCCCAACTATGCTGGAGACCAAATTTTGTCCTAGGGAGGCTGTGGGAGCACAGCTCATCGGATGGAGTCCCAGGACAGCAAGAGAAAAAGCGTTGTGGGTTGAAAGGAGAGTCCAGGCCAATCCAGAGTCTGACCAGCTTTAGGGAATGCTGCACACCTTGCTCACCACAAAACAACAGTCACCCCACTCTGCCTGCCAAAGCCCAACCCTGAACCCCTCCTCCCACTCCCCCAGTGACAACACTGACCCCACTTCTACCTCTAAGCCCAACCACAGACCCTCCCACCCAATCAAACCCAACTGCAATAGCCCTTCTGCCTATGCCGCGCCCTCCTCAAAAATTCACCTCACCCCAAGGAGAGCCTTTACCCCAAGAAAGGAGACTGCCAGGAGCACCATGAAGGCCACACTGGGGACTTCCCATGTCCCACTCTGAAGTGGGAGATGCCCAGATCCTCTGGTGATGGGTGTCCGTACCAAACCCTGGCAGTTGCATGTGTGACTCATGCTACAGGGCAGGGGTAGGCTTCTCATACTGCCTTCCCAGTGCTCAGCAGAGGCCTCGTGGCCCATTCAAATGTGGCTGATTACAGGCACAGGAGGAGTGACTCTGATGTGAGCTTCCTCACCTGAGAAGTAGCAGAGCTCCTTACTTTCACACCTCCTAGCATGCCCAGGAGGAGAAAAGAGAAGCTCCCATCCTACAAATGGAGACCCCAGCCTGTCCTCTCTCTGCCCCAGAGGCAGCCTGCAGAAGGCCTGGAGACAGAGCTCACCAGAACTGAGCAGCAGTGGATGGGGTCCACTAATGGAGGAAACTGATTGCAATTAATTGCAATTGGCTGGATAACTATACTCAGAGTAGTTATTAATGGTTCTCAATCATGCTGGAAAGGTATAACAAGTGGGGTTCTGCAGGGGTCTGTACTGGGACCAGTTCTGTTCAATAGCTTCATCAACAATTTAGATATTGACATAGACAGTAGGCTTATTAAGTTTGCAGATGATACCAAGCTAGGAGGGGTTGCAACTGCTTTGGAGGATAGGGTCAAAATTCAAAATGATCTGGACAAATTGGAGAAATGGTCTGAAGTAAAACAGGATGAAGTTTAATAAAGACAAATGCAAAGTGCTCCATTTAGGAAGGAACAATCAGTGTCACACATACAGAATGGGAAGTGACTATCTAGGAAGGAGTATGGCAGAAAGGGATCTAGGGATTATGGTGGACCACAAGCTAAATATGAGTCAACAGCGTGATGCTGTTGCAAAAAAAGCAAACATGATTCTGGGATGCATTAACAGGTGTGTTGGGAACAAGACACGAGAAGTCATTCTTCCGCTCTATTCTGTGCTGGTTAGGCCTCAGCTGGAGTATTGTGTCCAGTTCTGGGCACCGCATTTCAAGAAAGATGTGGAGAAATTGGAAAGGGTCCAGGGAAGAGCAACAAGAATGACCAAAGATCTAGAGAATGTGACCTATGACGAAAGGCTGAAAGAATTGGGCTTGTTTAGTTTGGAAAAAAGAAGATTAAGGGGGAGACATGACAGCGGTTTTCGGGTATCTAAAAGGGTGTCATGAGGAGGAGGGAGAAAACTTGTTCTTCTTGGTCTCTGAGGATAGAACAAGAGGCAATGGACTCAAACTGCAGCAAGGGAGGTGTAGGTTGGACATTAGGAAAAAGTTCCTAACTGTCAGGGTGGTCAAACACTGGAATAAATTGCCAAGGGAGGTTGTGGAATCTCCATCTCTGGAAATATTAAAGAACAGGTTAGATAAATGTCTATCAGGGATGGTCTAGACAGTACTTGGTCCTTCCATGAGGGCAGGGGGCTGGACTCGATGGCCTCTCCAGGTCCCTTCCAGTCCTAGCTTTCTATGAATTACTTCAGGGGGAGCTTGCAGTTGCACTCAGCTCAGGAAATCCGGCCACTCAGTTAGGTGCCTCAGCTCCCAAACTGGAGTTGCTGGCCATTGTGTTGATAACGTCCCTGCCAGTGCTAGCCAGGAAAGTTTTCTCCATAGGGTGTTACACGCTCTCAGCTCTCCACTGCGGCTTCAGCCTTCTCCTGCTTGGCATCTGGTTTTACTAAAAATGACCCGCATTCCATGTTCACAAAAGTGCAATCACCCTAAGTGGATGCAACTAGCCTGAAAAAAAAAGCACCTGGCAGAGACAGGGCACCTACTGGGCTAGCAGTGTTTCTGCTGGGCTCCAACACTTCACCATGTGTCCTTTTATTACTGCGAACAGGTGGATGTCATAAAACAGCAGCAGCTTGTACAACAGCTGGGAAATAAGCAAATAGCCACCTTGCACCAAGAGGTGCAGGAGCAAAGCCAGCAAGCTCTGGGCCCCTCTGGAGCAAAATGCCCATCTCCCTCTCCTCCCAGTCACCTGGGGCTGGGTGAGCTGCACAGGAGGACAATACGGGGAGGGAGGGAGTGTGACGCAGCAGTCTAGCCCCTGCAGTTCCAATGACATGTTTGGTTGGCAAGTTGTTGGGTTTTGCTTTTTTGCGCCTGTTTTTTATTTACCCCCACGTGGTGTAAGGGGCACTGCTTCCGTCAGTCAGTGCCCTGCTGCAGATGAATGCTCACGCAGAAATCAAGGCTGCTCCCCTCTGCATTGCTTTAATCTTTGACCTTCTGTCCTTAGAAGGTCTCTGGTGTGACGATACTTTTCTCAGGTGACCCTTTTCTCTGGAAGCAAGGCAGGGAAGCAGCACCACTCCAGCAGTTGCTATCCCAGTGACAATTGTGTCCAGCCCCAGAAACGCGCCACCACACTAGAGAATTACACTGAGACTGCGTCTAGGCTATGAGTTAAAACTGAACTTAAACTACTTATCTTAACCTTAAGACGTCGCCCTCTTCACGGTCACTGTCATTGGCTCAATCTAATCTGCCCTAATATCGTCCGCAAAATATCGATATTAAGGGACGGGTACAGTGCCAATCTCGATTTTAGAATCTCGAATGCAGGCTAGTGTGGAAGCACCACATCTGTAATTCGAATTCATTGGCCTACAGAGGTGTCCCATAGGTACCCCACAAAGCCAGATGGTGACCTTCTTTGTATGTCCGCTTCCAGCCCAGTGAGGAGGAAGAGGGTCACAATTTGATTCGATTTCTGCACCGACCAGTGCTGCAACTATAGAGGGTGCGCACAACGTAACAATTCCTTTGTCTATTACAGTTCACCCCAGCGGTGTCAATCGCATCGATACCTATCTGCATGCTCTGTTACCTTTTTCGCTTTAGAGAATTCACAATGAGCCGCACTGAGGCCTCATCAGGAGTTCCCCACCCCTCCACCATGCAGCAGCTAGGCAGTGCAAGGTTCGTTCTTACATAACAATAGAAACTTCTTTCTGTTTACGTTTTGTCCTGCACCCCCCACATCGCCTCCCTTTCGTCCCCCAGAGGTACCCCCCTCCCAAAACACATGGCAGCTAAGCTGTGGAATTAGGACATCAAACACCCACAAGCAACCAGGGCTGAGGCACTGTGGGGGATAGGTACCCAGAATGCATTGCTCACGAGGTTGAAATTGGATAAGGAAATGAGGACATGGAAACTCGACACGGAGACACAGTGGAGTGATCTTCTAGAATGTTTGTAGATGCTTGAATCAAAATCATAAAAACAAATTTAAACAATCACTTCTCATAAATATTGATTTTAACTCATAGTCTAGATGCAGCCTAAATAAGTATAATCAGCATAATAAAAGGGGCTGTTGTTTAATTAGGTAGCCCACGAAGGAGCCCTATGCTTAATAGTTTTCATCTTACCTGGTCCTGGAACATTGCTCCGCCAAAGGCCCAGACAGCAGCAAACACAAAGTAAAGCTCATAGAGCTCCTTGGGGCACTCGGGAGGCGTGTTCTCCGCGGTCAGGAGACACTCAAGGAGATAACACAACATCTGAACCATACTCTGTTCTGGAACTGGAATAATCTTCTTAAATCTAAAGGAGGGAAATTGAAAGCCTAAGTATAATTGGATTCAGCAATGATAGTTGTTAGCAGTACAGAGAAATAAACCCTGCTCAGAACATTAAAATTTTACTTTCCTGCAGTGGGTATCTTCTGTATGCATGACTACAGCGAGAAATAAAACACAGGCTCTCAACCCTAAGCCTGGAAGCACAGGCTCATACACAAGTAATAACAGTAATAATAAGTTTCAGACATTTAAAAACTCTGATCCTCTTGAAAGAAAGAGGACGGGAGACTCACTAAGGGCAAGATTGCCTGTGAATGTGAGTTAGCAGCGGTCAAATAGAGAAGTCATCAAATAAACTCTTTCATCTTGCAGTTTAATACCAACTTAAGGCTTCTGTAAATGTAGCCAAAGTAATATTGTAGCTGGCAGGATAAGACTGAAGTCTTCCATAAAATAATTATAGTTATTTGACAGTCTGCTCCTGGAATTTCTGAATTAAGCAATCTACGAAAATACCTGGTTTACAACAGTCAGCAGCTAATCCCTGCGGTTTCATACTCTGTCTCAACGCTCAGGAAATAGAGTGCGGACTAGCCTACATGTTGTGCTGCTGATGGGTATAATCAGGCTGGTTACACAAGCTGCAATCTTGCTGCAAAACGCCTTTCATTACAAATCTCCATTTTCACTAGCTCAGGCCTGTCTGCACATCTGCCTTTCGGGCTGACACTTCCCAGCCTGCTCTCGGCCCCAGCAGACATGTCTTCTGCCAGGACTGTTGTTCATGGAGATTGGAAGATGCACAAGAAGCTGATGCTGCTCACTAAACGGACTCAGGAAGACAACCATCCCTCTGCCTGGCAGCTGAGTAAGCTCAGCCTCATAGAAGCTTTGCAGTTAACAGGATGGAGTCCCACAGGCCCACTCACTGATCACTGCTGCAAGAGCCGATGAGCCAATTGGACACGGGAAGAGGAGCAATCTAAGCTGGCCGATGGGACAGCGCCACAATTCACCAAAACACCTATGAGTAACAAAGGAGAAATGGCCACTGCAGGCTTCACTGGGCCCAGCAGTGCAGTGTGTGACTGGAAAGAGACTCACACAATCTCCTCTGCAGTCGTCACAAAAAGAGTTCAGAGAAGATCCAGTGAGAGACAGATCTCATCCTGCTCCTCAGGGACAGTGAGACGCCAGTTACAGCTAGACTGTAGGGACCCGGGGGCCATGGCACTGCACCTGGGCAAGGAGAGGCTGACGTGTCCCCCACAGCTTTACTCCTCCACAGCCAAAGCCCTTTCCCCAGCGAGTGAAGGGCTCTGCTCCAACTGACAGTCCCGGTCCCTCGCCAGCTGAGGAGTGCAGCTGACTCCTGCCTCAGACAACCGACCGCTCTGGGTGCACTGCACTCGTGAACCCACACCCACACACACACACCCACACACACACACACACCAGTAAACCAGCAACATACAACCAAGTGAAACGGGCCGCAGCCAAGCCAGCGTCCCCTCCTTTTTTCCCATGACCACAACCCCCAAGGAAAGCCACCGCTACTCTGCCAATGGGGCCTCTCAGGGCACAGCAGCAGTTCAGATGGCAGTAGCCCCTGCAGCTGCATCACTCAGCAGAGACCACAGCCCGGTGGGCACCGTTCACAGACTCTGTACCTCGCTCTAAGCGTGTCCAGGCAGAGCGGCAGGTACTTGTCGAACAGGATGGTCAGGTTCGCTCGTTCTGACTGGATTTCTCGTTGGTCGATCCAGCTGCTCACAGGGGGATTCCAGCCCAGGTCGGCAGGGTTGATGTACAGAATTCCTAGAAGCACAGCATGAGAGAGACAGACATGGCAAGGCCATGATGGGGCCAGTACCTCACTCCACAGGGGACTGGCTCGCCCTCCCTCACTCATGTCTCAATTTTACAAGTACAGGGAAGTACCACACTGCCCCTGCTGCTCCTCCCAATCGTGTGGGAATGCTCCACCCTTGGGGCGCGGCCGCACCGTGACCCCAGCCACAAAGGGTCTGCAGAACTGCCTCTTGTGTATTGTCTGTGTCCTGATGGCGCACGCGGCGTACTCGGTGCTGTCTGTGAACACAGGTAGGCAGGGTCTCAGCACAATGGCTGGCCAGAGAGGAACCAGAGCCAGCTCAAGGGGGTGTACTTAGGGCCTTGGTCAGTGGCAAGGTAGTTTGGAGGGATGGCGGAAAGCCACCGGGCTCACATGGTCTTTAGAAGCAAGGAAGGAGAATTATTAAACAAACACTCTCCATGCACTTCAAGATGTAGCCAGTGACTGGTGACTTCTCCCTCACGGCTCCATATACAGAATTTGGGAGGAAGGATAATCCTGCTGTCACGGCACTGGGATTGGACTCAGCAGATCAGGGACCCATTCCCATCTCTGACTCAGAGCGACTGTTTGACCTTGGACAAGACATTTAATCCAGATTTCTAAGGGTGTTTAGGTGCTGAAGGCCTATTGAGATCAGGCCCTTTTCTCTCTGGCCCTACAAAGGGGAGAACAACCCTTCTGTCGCCTGACACTGTCTGAGCATCCATTTCAGCTGGAAGCTCTCCTCAACAGGGACCAGTGCTCACTCCGTTTGCACGGTGCCCCAGACTCACCGGAGCCCTGAGGGACTACCCTCCGCTCCACCTTCCCTGTCAGTCATTCAGCGAGTCTGGGTGTCCAGATGCTGCTGCCCATTCTGTCACATGGCTGTGGGAGTCAGGTGCCACACTCCTGTGGGCCTTTGAAAGCCTCATCCCTAAGCATCCCCCTATGCACGCGGAAAGGGGATGCCCTTAGTTCCCTTCGCCTACCGGCTCTGGACACAGTGGCTGGAGTAGCTGTGCGTAGGTGGCTGATCTCGAAGAGCAGCCTCATGGTCGAGTTGAGGGGAATTCTTTCATTGCTTGCTAGCGTCAGCACCTGCAAAAGGTTGCCATGTCCAGAACATAAACCTCACGGGAGCTGCAGTCCTCCCCACCTGGCTGGTTAGAGCTGTTCATTCCCTTGCCGCCGCAGGGTTACCGACACAACTGAGTCCTCGGCTCTGCGTGGCTAGGATTTCATGCAGCCCCTCAGTGTGCTGCTCATCCCAGGGAAGCCACGACCCTCCATTTTCCTGCCTTAACTGCAAGGCGGGAGAGGAGTTACTGAAGCTGAAGGTCAGCCTTGGCCCAAGAACAAATGAATATAAACTAGCCCTTCATCAACTTAGGCTGAAAATGAGATGAAGGTTTCTACCCCTCAGAGGAGCAGCATTCTGGAACTGCCTTCCAAGGGGAGCAGCCAGAAAAAAAAATCCGCTCTGGTTTTCACACTCAGCAAGTTTAAGGAGGAGATGACATGATGAGGCTGCCAGCAATGGCATGTAACCCCTCTGCAAGCTGCTGTTCACCTGTACCCCAAATGCCAGGAGCCAGACATTACATGGGGAGAGCCTGGAGTTACTACAGTAATTTTTTTTCTTCTAGTTAGACTTGTCCACCTACTCAGAGTCCAACTAACCATGATATTTGGGGTCAGGAGGGAATCTGCACCAAGGTCAACTTGGAAGAGACCCTCGCAGAGAGTTTCACCTGCCTCTGTAGCATGTGGCCTGAGTCACTTGCTGGGCTGAACTAGAGTAACTACAGGATGAAACCTCTCTAATCCAGAATTCTATCGTCCAGCAATATCCATAATCCAGTATGATGGGTGTGGCCAAGTTCCCCACAGTTGCATAAAGTTTGTTTACAGCACCGGCCATGGCTCTCCATGCTCTGTGCTGTAGTTTACCCCAAATGTCTTCTAAGAGCCCAGTAAGTAGAGGAAGTGTTGGTGATGTGCTGAATAATACTGACATCCCGTGGTCTGGCAAATTCTCTCATTTGGCACCAGCCAGGTCCCGAGGCCAGATGAGAGAGGTTCAACCTGTAGTGGATTCTTTGCAACTGAGTTCTTTACATCATCATTCAGTAGCTCAGCCAAAGGTTAGGGGTTGGTTACAGGAGTGGGCAGGTGACATTTCTGTGGGGCTTTGCTGTGCCAGAAGTCTGACGAGATTATATTATGATGATTCCTATTGGTCATAAAGTCAATGAGATTTCAGTGTACTGACTGTGGCAGGAGTTTATGCACGCCACTCCAATTCTACAATATCTTCCTAAAAACAAACACTTCGTGCTATTTGCCAGAGGTAACATTTTCTTTAAATGGTGTTTGTTTTGATTGGAAGAAACTCGGTTACCATTGTTTTGTGCTATGAGCTGTTGTCCCAGTATATACACTTCTCTTGTTCTAAAGTAGATTTTGTTACCTTATTGTCATCCATGACCGTATTAAGAGACTCAATCCACATTGGATCAATATCACCATCCAGCACCATCCACTTGGGACCATCATGAACGATGTTGGCCAGTTCACGCATGATTGATGAAAAGAGTCCTGAAAAGATGGCACGCACTCCTTCGTGATCACAGAACCCACAATGTGCCACACCACACCACACCACCACCACAGTGCATTTTTTGATTCAAGTCATAAAAACCCAGGTAACGTGATAGCAGGGTAATTTGCTTTAGTGGAAATAAATGTTATCAATTAATAGCAGTGAAAAAGATGGCTGGCCGGCACGTAACCCAGTACTGGTAGGGACTGCGGAGAGCAAGAAAACAGTGGCAAGGGGGAAGTGTGCTAAACAATGAAAGATTTGGAAAAACTATTTGAGTATAACTTTGTATTTCTTATAAATGCTTCTTCAGCTAGAAGTCCTCCCAGGGAGGTCAAGGCGCAGGATGGTCGTGGTTCCTAACTAGAGAGACTGGGGGGAGAACAAGGACAGACCGACTGACCAATAGGACCAAGCACTCCATGCACACATAACTAGAAATAATTCCTGCTTTGAAAGTACTCTGAGCTTGCTAGTTCAGCCCATTAGCAGTGGCAGCCTGTCCAGGTTAGAAACTTTGAGTCTCTTGTGTATGGGCAGAACAGCTGCTTCTTAGGGTAGCTAGGTTCAAGCAAAAAAGTTATGTCATAGCAATTACCATCTGAAAGCTAGACTGGCCGAAAAATACCATGCGCCCCATCAACAATAAAGGAGCAGCATGGTGCAAATGTCAGCTGTCTGTCTGTGCTTTGGGACCTTTGGAAAACCACCACATAAGTGCAAAGAATGATGTATAGTGTTGTTTAGAGAGTTTAACACAACATCCTTCCTTGTCAGTGCTCATGTGAAAACACACATACCATCTTTCCATTCCCTTGTTGCTGGGTTGATGATGCCAAAAAGTTCATCATTGGTGACTGCCTTGGGGTTCAGGTCTGTCCAGACGGGCCGTCGTTTCATTAACTGGTAAGTCTTATTCAGGGATTTCAGTACCTGAGATTTGCCTGTGCCAGCATTACCCACGACAAAGACTGAGTGCCGCACAGCCAGCAACTCCTCCAGCTGCACCACCTGCAAGAGAAGCCAACTAGAAAGGCCACCAGATTTCAGATCAAATTACCAACTGGAAGTCCTGCTTTACTGAACAGCCCCATGGGACTGGTAAGCCAGTTGATCTCCTAACAGCGTCTCCTCGCAAAGCAGAAGAGAATCACTGCCTTACTGTTAAAGGTACGATTTAGTCACGGGGGTCATGGAAATCACAGATTCCAGGTGTTCACCAGATCTCCAGAACTTCATTGGCTTCAGCTGTGAGGGGCTGCAGCTGGGGCCAGAGCTGCTGCCGTGCACCCACCCTCACGGCTTTGGCCAGGGCTGTGCCCCCACAGTGCTGGTGGGGGTCCAGCTGTCAGTCCCCCCTCTCCCTATGGGGCTCTAGCTGTCATTCCTTCCCCCATGCCCAGTCACTGCCCCAGGTATTTAAGTAAAAGTCACAGACAGGTCATGGGCTCCCGTGAATTTCTGTTTACTGCTCACAACATGTCTGCAACTTGCACTAAAAGCACCAGCTCCAAGCTAGCAGCGGCCCCGGTGTGGTCTGGGGAGAGCTGTAAAAAGGCTCCTTTTAAAATGGGGTGTGGCAGTCAAGGCAGCTGATTCCAGCATGAAATGTGGAGCAGCCACTTACATCAGGATAGACCACTGCATGTCAGGATGGACACGGCCAGATCCTTACATGATAGCACCACCGCAGCCAAGAGGGGCCTTGGTCTGCCCCAAATGAGGCTCTGGCCTGGGAGGCCATGCACTCATACCAAAGCGAGGGCAGCTCTGCCTCAATCGGTTAGAAATAAGGCTACAGTTTAGTCATGAGTATTCTCATTAGCCATCACGGACGAGTCACAGGCAACAAATAACCATTCACGGCCCTGTCTACAGCATGTCTTACACCTACCCCCAGCCACATTTTAGCAGCTCTGGGAGAGGGAGCTTCAGGGCATCACTGTTGCTCTATGGGGCGGGAGGGGGTTCCAGAGCACTGCTGGTGCTGCTTGGAGGCGGGGTGGCCCGGGGAGGCACTGGTGCTGCCTGGAGTAGTCCAAGGAGCCACTGCTCCTCTGGAGCCACTCCTGGGGCCATCCAAGCAGCAACCTCTGTTCTGGCCCCAGGGCTGCTCGAGAAGCTGGCGGGCCACACTGGCTGCTGCAGAAATCATGGGTGTTTTGGGAAGTCACGGAACCCATGACTCCCCTGACCTCTGCAACCAGCTGCAGCCTTGTTTACAAGCTAAGAGAATTCAGAAGGTTTGGATGAAAGAATCTCTCTTACTTTGAGCACAAAGTTGTCTTCTGCCTGCAGTCTGAGGTCTAACACAGCCTGTTTCACAAATGATTCAAAACTCAGGTCTCGCTTTCTGGGGACATCCAACGCAGGGAAAAGATCCCCGATCAGCCCCATAAACACGGGCACGTCGTCAGTCACAATCTTCGGGATGTTGAAGTCACGAAGGGAGCGCATAAGGACCTGGTCTTCGGGGCGATCCGGGTCCCCTCTCTTAAGGGACCCAGCAACAACTAGCACCGACTTAATCGCACGCAGGCCCCAGTCATAGTGATCCTGCGCAGAGCAGAGTGAAAGGAGTCATGTACACTGCAGTGGCTTATCGGAGTACAAATCAAGGAACCGGACAGCTTCACATGGCCACGAGACCCAACCGCAGAAACTCCTCTGGACTCTCTTCCACTGGCCGGGCTGCTAGAAGGACTTACAACCCCACCTTCCTTCAGGGTATTCAGCTAACACAGGTTTCACTAAGACCAGCAGCAGGAGGCGGAGCTCAGACCCTAGCGCTCCACATCTCCAGTGCTCTCCTGAACCCCAGCTCCCAGGGCGCTAGCCCCTATGCAACTTCTTCCTTCCTCCGGTCATGCGGGCCCAGACTAGGGCGGATCCAACTCACGGGCAGAGACTCGGCCAGCAGGAGCCAACACAGAAGTAGTACCAGCAGCTGGCATCTTGGGACAACAGGGAGGTCATCAGGCTGCCGGCTGGAGCTCTAGCACAGAACACACACGGCTCTCTGCTGATTAGCTGCTGGCCCGCCCCTTCCTCCACCTCCCAGAGACTCTCCTGCCCCACTCCAGCTGACCTCCAGCTTCCGCTCCCTCCGCTGACACTCACCAAGCCACTTCACATAAATCCCAGGCAGGCCACATCCGGACTGAAGTCCTGTTGCTACAAACCTGCACTGGATTGGAACCAGCTGCCAAAAGACAAAAGGTTCCTTCTCCCATTGCTAACCCTGAGGCGCCCTTTACATTATGGCATTTATTGTGGGGCAGCCAAGAACAGGCCCCACTGTGCTAGCACTACACAGAGTAGCAGAGGGACCTGGGTGTCCCTCGGCTCATACAACATGCCGATCACAGCAGCGCTGTGCCCTGATTCAGCAGCACCTTCAGCCGGAGGGCACACATGGAAAATCAGACATGCTCGGACATCAGGCTGAACTGGAAAATGCGCACATCCAACAAAGTGACACCCCAATCCACCCCGCTGCTTCTCTAACGTGATATGCCACTGGCACTAACCTGCTCCAGAGGACGGCCCCACCTCACAGCCAGGCTCTGGAGGGTTAACACTCACACTGAGACCTTTGTACAGGGGAACGACAGTACAAAGTGTACCTGACAGTCGACAAATTCAGCCCAGGTTTCTGCAGGAGCTGCAGCTCCAAAGACCACGGGAATCAGATGCTCCTGCTGAAGTCCCAGCTCAGTTTTTCTCTGTCAATGGCTTCCAGTGACAGAGCAGAAGAATCTGATTCAGTGGGACCTTGTGCTCAACAGCTGCTGCTTGGCCAATCCCCATGCAACATGTTTGGCCTTAAACTTGAAAAAGTGCAGACCTCATAAAATACCTTCATACAGGGACTTGTGTCAGTCAATGACAAGGCTGAAGGCAGTCTTATTGGTTGGTAGACGACTGACACATTTAATCACACTTTATAACTCATTAAATAGACTCACCTGTTTGGACAGGAGCTCTTTGCACAACTGGTAAAGAGTGATGAACTTCTTGGCTAACACCCGGGCCTCAAGGAACCCCTCAGCCACCAGCATGATTTCACAGATCAGCTCAAAGTCTGGCACAACCATTGCACATGGCCTAAAAACAAGGATGGGAGAAGTGACTAGAGGGCTACCTTCCTGCTCCAACCAAGGAACAAACACAGCTCTGCTGGCAAGAGTTTCAGCACTGCGACCGACTGCAGGTGACAGCTGAGGCGAGTGCTGGCTTCGACTCAAGGCTACACTCAGAGAATCAGAAAGACCCAGGGTTGGAAGGGACTTTGAAAGGTCAGTGAGCCCTTCTCCTAGGGTTAAGTACACCCAGACCATCCCCAGTAGATGTCTCTCCTGCTTGCCCGAGTGCTACAGAGGGATTGTGACAAGCACGCCACAACACCTCCCACAGTGATTACTAAAAGCAACTTCCTTGCACTGCTGCAGAGCAGCTCCTAGAGACACGCAGCAGCTAAGTGCACGCACAAGGCCTCCAGCAGCATACAGACAGGTGCTAAGTGGGACAGGCTGGTGCCAGCACTGGCACTCTGTGAGCTGGGGAGAAGCAAGAGAAACAACAACTCTACCTGGGACATGTCAGCACCACCAGACTAAGGCTCTTCCTTCCGATAATGCAAAGGCAGGAACTAGTCCGTCCCAACACAATGCCTCTGCCCAAGCTCAGGGACAAAGGAGGCCAGGCTGGTTTAGGTCTCTTCATGTGCTGATAGGACGGAGACAGGGATGGAGAAGACAGAGGCTGAGGGACAGAGGGCTCATGCTGCTGGCACACGGGTCTACCTCTCATTGACAGTTACTCTGCTTCAGAAGCCCAACCCTCTGAGCCAAGGGGTGGCTCCTGGTGTTCCCCTCGCCTATCCCACAACACTCCGAGGGCAGCACGATTTGCCAAAGACCGTGGTGGGTCTGCAGGAAACGTGGGGCTGACAAAGCAGGCAGTGGTGTTCTGCTGAGGGGTTTCCCTTGGGCGTGCTGGTGATGCTTCTGTCAGGGGACTTCCTAGCAGCCAGTGGGTGTGTTCAGGTGGCCAAGCTCCCAGAACCACAAAAGGAAGGGCACGGGTCAATGGGAAAACAGGTCCCTGAGACTGACAAACCCCAGGGCAATGGGGAGAAGCCAATCCCTCCAGACAGCCTGACTGGCAAGGCGGGCAGGCTAATGAGGGAGTCAGGAGGCCGGAGGGTTCCATCCTTCATGGGAGCTGGACTCACCCAGGTCAGACAGAGCAGGGCCAAACTAAGGAGAGAGCAGGATCTGAGCCGAGATGGGGACAGAGCCAGGACAGCCAGAGACACAGTCCTGGGAGAAGAACAGCAGCCACAGGGCCAGAGGAGCAGCCCAGGAGCTGGAGGCAGAGCAGTGGAGAGAGCATCTGTGGCTGGAGCAGTCTGGAGGATGGCAGGTGAGTAGCTGGGGAGAGCCCCCCTCCCATGTAAGGAGATGCCACCAAGCAAGAGGCCTAGCTGGCCAGACTTTTAGGGGATTGTAACCATGACTGGGGGTTAACCAGGGGGAGGGGGGTTTTGCCACCTGAGGTGTGTGGCCACCCCAGAGCCAGTATCTGAACCAAAGCGTCCCTGTGGCTCAGCCAGGGCCTGAGGGGGAGACCTGAGACCCACAAGGAACAGAATGAACGGCCTGAGAAGCCAGAGACACTGTGTGTGATGTCCCTGTGCCAGAGTGGAGCAACCTGTTTTATTTTAATCCCTTCCATTGTTTCCTTTTTCAGCTTGATTACTGTTTAATAAATAGCGTTTGCTCTGCCAGGTAGAGGCTGCTTTGCCAACACTTGCAATAGATGGTGCTCACTGAAGTCTTTTACACCCCAAACAAACACCTGCAGTCGGGAAGTGTCAGCTGACTCATGGACCTAAACTTGGGGTGTAGCCTGACCCCAAGCGGCTAAAGAGCTCTCAAAGAGCCCCTCAGCTGAATCCCTGTGAGCCTCAGCCAGCTGACATGGGCTGGATGCAAGCTTTTAACTGCAGCACAGATATGCCCTAAGGGACAGATTTCAAAGGTATTTAGGAGCCTGATAGTGCAGATTGGTACCCACCAGCACCTTACAACTTAAACACCCTTAAAACAACAGGCCCGAAGTCTCCTCTGGTTCTATAAGAGGCAGGTCCTGGTGAGGCAAGCCTGCAGGCCTTCTGCTGCACAGGGTGTGCCCAGTCCTGCAGCGGGAAGGAGTCACTGCAAGGGTTGAGGGGGCTGCTCTGTCAGGGGCCCCTCTGCTGAGATGCACACTGGCTTCACTAGAGTTTGGAAAGCAGTGCTGAGCAATCAGTAAGGTCACACAAATAAGCATGCAAGAGCCAGGAATTGGGGCTGAATCGGAGTTTCAGTTTTGTCTAAAAAATAAAATTAGAAATGTCAGAATGGTCCAATTTGACATTTACATCATCAATCATTTTGGCATTTTGTTTTCAATCGGAATTTTGTTTAGAAAATGTCATTTGTATCAACGCTAGAACCATTTTGTATGGCCCAAAAAATGCCTTCAGTTGATTCTTTCAGGAAAAAAAATGACGACAAAGAAACAAAAACAAAAACATTGCTTGTTTTGAAACAAACTGATATTTTGCTAACTTTTCGGGTCAGACACCAAACAATGGGTTATTTGCTCAGCTCTAGGGCCAGTGACTATGAGCTGATGGTGGGGTTTGTAATGTCTCCCCGTAAGAACTGGACTGGGAATGCACAATCCATTTTGCAGAGGTCACTGATGAACCATGAGGTGGAGCAGCCTTTGGTCAGCACAGCCTAGGCCAGCACTGAACTTTCTCCTCTCTGTGTGCTCATCAGCTAGGATGTCTTGTCCAAGATCTATGCCAAGTTCCACAATGGCCCTGACAAAAGGAGAGGAGCTCGTTGATTCTGCTGGACACAACACTGATCCACTCCTTACCTGAAAAGAGCTTTCAAGTTCTCGGGTAGCTCCGTTCGTCCAGCATAGCCAGGGTTCATTGTAATGAAAATGCCAACAGTAGAAACCAAAGTAATGTCTTCACCAAGGAAACTGAAACGTTGCTTTTTGTCCCTTATGGCATCCTGTATGCTCTTCACCTGAGAACCGGAGTCATTGCTTTAATTTGAGCCATCGGCTACAAAGAGCAGACCCGCCATACAGCACCTGTGCTGACCTATGTATGCTGGGTCTCCTGGAGATGTCTCTGAGGCACACGCTCACCCAGCCTCAGTGCCACGCGCACACTCTCTCTCTAGCCCCACCTCTCCACCCAAGGCCACGCCCCTTCTGGGGCCCAGAGCCAGCACGTGACAACTTACGCAAATGTGAGGAGTAGCTTCCCTCTGAAAACTATTGCCCACCCCAGGTCTGTAGCCACGTAGGAGAGCCTGGACCCCCAGGAGTCCCCTCACTGCACTTCTGCAAGATGCTGTAGGGAAGTTTTATTATTCCCAAGAGTGCTGGGCTATTATTTGCCAACCACGTGCATCAGATCACGTAAGTAATGTCTGGTGAGACACTGCACCAATGCAACCCAACCTGCAGAGCAGCGTGCCACCTACTCTGATCCCTCCGCTAACACGTTGGCCTTTTTTTGCTCATTTTACTGATCACAGCTCTGTGCTTCCCATTTCTCAAGCTCATGGTGGATATGAGTCTTGTAGCGCTGACTAGTGTTTTGTTTCAGGGGGCTGGGGGGTTCAGTGAGTGAGAGGGTTGCCACTTTTTTTCCCATGAGTGGAATTAGAAGATCACTGAGTCGTCTTGTGTCATGGAAGATGAGGGCTGGCAGAGACCTCAGGAGGTCACCTAGTCCAACCCCTGGCCTGAAGCAGGCACTGTAATCAATTAATTGCCTTTCTTCAACCACCCTGAGATTAGCAGTATGGATAAGGCAATCTATGACATATTGCGCTGGCTGCTCCTAATGGCAGCTAGCAAACATTGCAACAGAACAGCTCCAGTGCCCCTGAGTTTCACAGCATTCCAACTCCTGGAGAAGGAACCATCCCAGGATGAGTTTTCTCTGGGCTCCTTTGGGCGAGCTTCCCTTTGCTTTGCATGCCCTCAAGGAACCCTGAAGCATGGACATTAAACTATCCCATTGCAGAACACAGAGCACAGGCTGAAAAAGAATGATTAATAAACTCATCTAACCAGTGAGGCACTTCTTTGGGGATGTCGGTGATCCAATGCTTATGACATGCCAATATTACTGGGACAATCCCACTATCATGGGTTTGTTTTATATACACCCCATCCCTAGAAATGTCCCGATATGTCACACTTGCTCTCCAACCACCCTAGGCCAAGGATGTAAGAGGAATCCAGCAGGTCAGAGGGACTTTGCCCACTTATTGCATAGGTTCTCAGCCTGAGGGTCGCAGGCTGACCCAATTTCCCTCCCCATAGAGCCAACACATTGCTAGTCCCCCACTACAATGGCAGCAGCGTTCCCTGTAAGCTGAGCACTTGGGTGGCCACCCAGAAGAGAGTCAAATGCTGCCCTGCTGCTTAGCAGAGAGTGCCCACAGCCGGCCACCTACGTTTCCACTGGTGGTGTGCACCCGCTTATGCCCCAGTGCGCAGAACAAAATGTATTTCACAGATGGATGGAAATAATTTGAGAGAACCCTGCCTGGCAGAGGGCCACTGGGGTTCTCGTCTGGAAAAGCAGACCCAGGAGAAGGAGGAGGCGGTGGCAGCGGCGGCAGCTGAGTACCACTGACACAGAGAAATGCACGCTTACAGCTTTGCCAGTCCAGCCTCACCAAACTTTTCGGGTGATGTTTGCAGGTTTTTTTCTGATTCTGGAGTCAGATACCCAAAGCACAACTCTGATGAAACTGCCAAGGTTCAGTGGGTCCCTCGGGCAACCAGTGAGGAAATGCACTGGTTTAGGACACACCTCTCGGGGATACCCCTTTTACTGGCTGAGGGTGAACGTGAAAAGTGTTCAACAAATGTGTGTGTGGAGCTGGCTAGTTTCACTGAGACACCAAAACAGCGTGTTTCACCCAAAACGACCACAGCTTCTTCACTTTTCGGGTCACACTTTCCTACTGTCACTTTGGCCTCATTGTGATGCTGAAGCCTGTAATGCCAGGCTTAGAATGCATCTTCTACATAAGAACATAAGAATGGCCATACTGGGTCAGACCAAAGGTCCATCCAGCCCAGTATCCCGTCTGCCGACAGTGGCCAATGCCAGGTGCCCCAGAGAAGGAGAACAGAAGACAATGATCAAGTGATTTATCTCCTGCCATCCATCTCCTGCCCCTGTACTGAAGGCCAGGGCACCATACTTTACCCCTGGCTAATAGCCATTTATGGTTCTGTGTTGTTAAAGTAGCCTCAGCACATACATGCATGAAGGCAGGAAGGGGGTGCACGAAAACAATGGAGCTCCAGCATCTGGGCATGAAAGGGGTGGGGTGGAGGGGGTTGCTTACCTGGCCCCATGCCCCTTGCTGCTCCCAGGCACAACCCTGCGCAGCTCCCATTGGCTGGATTCTAACCAATGGAAGTAGCAAGGAATGATTCCGGGTGAGCAGCTTCCTGCATGGCCTGCTGTTCCCCAGCCATGCGGGCAGAGCAGCAACACATAGAATCATTTCCTGTTCCCCCCAGCCAGATCCAACCCATGAGGCTCAGGGCCCCCTGACTTGGGCACTGGGAAGCCAGCATGGCGTTCCAGCCTTGCTGGGGGGCGCAGGGGTGGGGTGCCAGCGTGGGCTCCCTGCTGCACTGAGTATGGGAGAGAGCAAGCCCCAAGCCCACAGCCCAGACGCAAGATGTAGCAGCCCACACTTTGAGAACCACTGCCCTAAAGCAAGGATAAGACCTGCCACCCTCAGCAGAGTGCAAGTGCTTTGTGGGAAGGGGAGTTATCACACCCATGAAGGAACCCCGGGGCAGAGCACACCACAGCACGTTCAAAGGGTTTCTCGGTCTTTCAGGCTGCACCTGATACATCTCCAAAATACACTGGACTCAGAGGTTGTGGCAGAAGGGGCCCTGTCGCTGGCTGTTTGTTGGCACTGTATAAAGAAAACAGAGCTCTGATGATGTGGTATGGGACTGTCCAACAACCAGTCAGCTGTGAAAAGTGGTGGGCACGAGTGGAAATAGCACAATGGCAGCAATCAACCTCAGGTGAAAATTACAGCCTGGGTTAAACTCCCCTGCCACAGAGATGTTAGTGCTTCATGGCTGCAGTGATCAAGTGTGTGACCATGAGTATTCTTCACTCACCTGCACAGCCACCACGGAAAGGACCTCCACGGAGATTCTATTAAACTCATCAAAGCAGCCCCAGGCACCAGTCTGAGAGAGGCCTTTGTAAATATTTCCACAAGACTGCAACAAAAGATAGACAAGAACAAAATGACCTGTGGCATTAGCTCGAGAGAAAAATGGAGAATCCATTTGCCATCCTATTTATTTGTTCCACTCTCCAGTACCCTGTGGGTGTTCAGCAAAGTGCACCAAAACAGCAGGCACAATAAATTATCATCTTTATTGCTCTCTGTAGTGTGCACTGTGATTTGTTAATTGCACTTTTCAGCATATGTGCACAAGAATCCCTCTTAAAGGTCACGGGTATTGAATTACTGAATCCCTGCTTCCTGCAGGGCCCACAAACTGAATAAAAGATGACTTAAGGATGTCAGAGTCATTCTACTGCACCAGCTGAAGGGAGATAAAAACACATTTGGACAGCTCGGGCGGGTGCAGTGACTGAACGTGCAGAGGTTTCTGTTCTGTTAAAACAAAGAACCCTCTGAAGGACGGTGACTAGATGGATCCCCACGCTGGAGAAAGCAGACAGTGTTTGTGCACCGAGACGGGACGTGAGCTGAGGAGCCCATAGACTTTCAGGCCTTAGCTGAAGTTCACCAGAACAGAAGGATAGATGAAATCTCAGTGAAGAAGGGAGCAGGGCTGCTCCTGGTAAGGCCGATGGATGGCTCAGTGACTATGGTGAGCTCGGGGTTGGACCTAGGGGATGCAGGTTCAGTTCTCTGTCTGACAACAGAGTTTGACCCTGGGCAAGTAACTTAGTGACAGATTTCCAAAGGTCATTTGGGGACAAGCTGGATTTATAAAATGCCTAGTCAGGACACGTGGGGCTGCCTCACTCAAGTAGGTGTCTCTGTACATCCCACTAGCCAGCTAAACACCTTTGGAAATCTGGCCCTTGGTCTTTTGGGGTGTTGTCTACCCTGCACACTACGGCATGAGCCCTGGGCCCAGGTTTAGCATGTAGTGTGAATGCTCAAACTCCGAGTCCACACACCAAGGTCCCACACCCGGGCTTAAAATGCAATGTGGACAGACTCTGCCTGACTCAGATCCCATTGGTACAATGGGGAAAACCACCCAGCCTCACAGAGCAATAAAGAAAATGGTGCCACACAGCAGGACCACCTGCTAACTGGCTATGAACCCAGAGAATGAAATAAACCTGCTAAGGAGAGTGACTTGTGGCGATCAGGCCCAGGTCAGTAGGAGCTATTCAGGTGGACACTTAACACTGGCCACCCAAAGACAGAGGGCTGTGTGGTACAAGACCCATGAGGGGCTGAACGTATCAACTGAGGCAGTGGACACTATTTCCTGAATAGGAGGAAGGCTCAGCTTGGCAGTACCACAGCTGGCGGATGCCCCTTTTAGACACGCGTCCTCTGGAGTGATTGACCATTATGCAGTAGATGACAAAGGCATTGTGTTGCCTGAGAGGAGATATTAACTCGTAGCTGGCATCTACCAACACTCACTAAAGCGAGCTGCATTGCACTGGAAAGAATTCTTCCTTCAGGTGGAGCAAATCTAAACCTGGGTTTCCGGGACATGCACCACGCCCGGAGTTCTTCCGAGTGAAACCAAGTTGGGTTCCAGACACGATCTCTCTCTGACAGGCCTGTTTCTCCTCCTCTGGGCTGACACAGTGAAGCTATAATGCACCACACAACATCACGGTATTTCCACGGACATGGCTGCCGTCAATCTGTTGTTTTGATTTTTCTGTGGGACGAGGACGAACACGACCACCACTTGGTGAGCTGGTGGGGAAGCTGGGCTGCAATGGAGGACAATCTATGGACAGGGAGAGAGGCTGCAGATGGACAAGGACTTGAGTTCTTCAGGGCACTTTGTCCCTGTGGGTGCTGCACTGTCAGATGCTTGTGTACCTGTGCTCTCTTCACTGGCACCTGGAAAGTCATGTCCGCAGGCTCTCGGCAGTGCAGACCCTGCCGCATGCACTCACGCACGTCAGCTGAGGAGGAAGAGGACTTTACAGATCTCGTCAGCTGGAAACTCTCATTGCTCCTGTCCACCAGCCGGTGGTGGAGAGCTGTGCGGTTCAAAGCTGTGCGATACCCCAGGACAGTGGGTGGTTGTCGGTGGGTGCCAACGCTTTCTCTTCGGCCCCCAATGGAGCTACTTGCAGTAATCGTGCCATAAGTCCCAGTAATCCCGCTGGGGCGGGGGGAAAAGGAAGGGTCTCCAACAACAGCCATAATCTCTGTGCCTACAGTGTTAGGCTATCTGATAGGTTCCCCAGCATCCTTCTGGGGAAAGAGACTCCTGGGGGCAGCGTAACACAATACCGAGATCTCCTCCTCTGAGGAACCTTCCCTGGGCTAAGGTGGTGGAGGGGCGGGCTCTGATGTCCTCCTGGGTGCCACAGGCTGGAGACTGAAGCACGTCTCGACTTGTTGCCTTTACAGTGGTGCTGGGAAATGGTTGTCAGATCTTCCCGGCACTAGCGAGCCAGGTTCATCAGAGTCAGCATGACCCACACAAGAAAGGGACCTGGAAGGGAGTGGAGGCCTCTGATGATATTCCTCATACACAGTTCCTCACTGACCTAGAGGTCGGCATGTTGGAGCTGGTTTTGCCATGGTACTGAAGCCTCAGTACCAGACTCAGTTGAAGCCTCTGCCACACCCTCAGAGGGAGGAGACTTTTCCAGCTCTGGGGTGCTGATGTGCTCCTTGCTCAGAGAGTTAGGTTGCTTTGTCTGGGGCTGCAAAGCAAGCAGTCCCTGCGATAAGGAGAGCAGGAAGCAAAGCCCGCCAGAGCTGGCCATGCTCCATTAACAGGTGCTTCAGTCTAACATTCCTGTTCCCCTTGGCTCTGCCTCTGACACTCACACAGGGCATGCACTGAGGAGAACTGTAAGAACTCTCCAAACACCACCTCCGGCTGGGGTGTCCATCACCATCGGGAAAGGAGCAGCAGCAGGTCTCACAGGTCTTAAACCCTGGGGCAGAACCATGAAACAAGAGAGGAGCAGATGGCGCTCCCACTCCGACCGTGCAACACAAGGTAAATTCAATCAAAGCATCCGACAGACATGGATAACTAGCAGAAACTCCTCCGAGAAACTAAGGAAAGTCAAGGCTTCCCCCGCCGAGGTGGGAAACTGAGGGCTGCAGAATGCTCCACCTTGAGGTGCAGACAGCTGAGTGGGACCAGTGCAGCCCTGGCTTTATGCTTCCCTCGCAGCCTTCCCTGGGGCGACGAAGCACGGCTCTGCGCAGCCATGGGCCTGTGGACACTGCTCCACTGTCTCCGCTGGAGAGCACCTGGGCACACGCATGCCCGACAGCGGAGCACCGCGGCCGCACGTCCGTCACGTGGAACTCTAACCGCAGCAGCGCAAATACCGAAAGCAAACGGCAGTGTGAGCTGGGTTTGCAACCTCCGGCTCTTTCAGACCTGCCCCATACAAAAACCCCTGGCCAGGTCCCTTGCCCGGGAAGCATGCTATGGTGCTGCTGCTGCTGCTGCTTACTTGAATTACTGTCCCCCAGAGGCTGTAGTCATGGGCCAGGTCCCCACTGGGCTAAGTGCATAGCATTAGTCATGGTGTGAGACGCGGTAGCGTCCAGGCCCCCAGTAATGGATCCCTACGGATCTCTTCTGCACCCTCGGCCCCCACTGGGTCAACCTGGGGCCTCCTGCAGCCAGACCAGAGGCCGAGTCCCCCAGAGAGGGTGATCCCCAGGGCAGTAGAAGGCTGGCCACTGCCTCACTAAGTGTTCGCCCATGGCTCCCCAGGGCAAGGTACATACAGGAGGAGCAGGAGCCAGCCCATTGGCTGGCAGAGAACTGGAGACACACACTGGTCCATCAGCTCTTCCTTGTGCAGAGGCATTTGCGAGGTTTCAGCCCCACCCCTTCCCCCAGCTACTCCCTGGCCACAGCTGGACCCTGCATCCCGTCAGCCCCAGTACCTTGTAGTCCATCTGTTCCGAGCAGTTGAACACATACACCATGATGCCCAGGGCACGCCCCAAATCTTTGGTCGTCTCAGTCTTGCCAGTCCCGGCTGGCCCAGCTGGGGCCCCGCTCATGGTCAGGTGGAGAGACTGGGTGAGGGTGATGTAACATCTGCCAGTAGCAGAGAGAAAAGGGAGAGCTGCATGAGTCACAGCCCCACGTGCAGAGTCTCAGTCCAACGGGCCCCACAGGAAGGCTGCTATGGTTTACTGGGCCAGTGCGTGCTCAGGCAGTGTTCCCTCAATGGGCCACCGACACAGCACCAGGTAACAGGACTGCACTCGGGCTGCCTGAGGGAGCCCCTGCTCTGCAGAGTGGAGCCCAGCGTGCAGGGTGAGTCTGCAAGCTGAAAAACCCTCCTGAGCAACAGTTCTGCCCTGCTGCGCTTGCTCCAGGGGATTCCCAGCACCCCTTGCAGCAGGGCTGCCCCAACTCTTCATTGCAAGGGCTGGATTTCCAGTGAGACACTGTTTAGCCAATCGGCACAGACTGACGTCCCCCTGCCCCCTGGGGCTACTGGCTGTGGGGCCAGGCCAGGCCAGCTCAGCTGCAAAGGAAACCCATCAGCCTGCTTGGCACAGAACACCAGTCCCTGGCTGGCAGGGGCTAAGCGGGGTTCTGGAGCTCTCTGAAAGGCAGTGTATCCCTGCAGGGGTATGCAGGGAGAGAGCGCATGCAGGGCAGCGGGACAAGGGGGGAACACAAGCCCTGGAGAAGTATCCTGAGGGCCTGACCAAACCCGTACGTGCACGAACACGGGTCCCCAACTCGCCATGAGGAGCTGACACTGTGGCGCCCAGAAGGAGGGCTCAAGCCTGGCAGGGGCCCACCTGTCTGTCAGGGGAGTGATGACGAGCCGAGGTGTGTTGCCCAGGTATTCGTAGGAGTAGAGAAACTGGGCATCACAGATGTTCACATAGCAGTGCTTCTCCACGTCGGCCCAGCTGTGCCGAAGCTGCGATAGCCAAACAAAGGCCTGGGCGCTGTCCACCTGCCAATGCAGCCACAGCTCCACTTACAGTCAGCAAAAGCAAAGGGTTAAAGATGCTGGGCCAAATGCAATCCTGGTGTAACGCCGCTGGTTCCAGTGGCGTTACACCAGGGCTAAACTGGCCCCAGTACTTCATGATTGCAGCAGGCCTGGCAAGCCCCTGCGCTGCTCAGTGCCTCGTTTGCCCTCGATGAACGGGGCGAAGCCCAGCCCTGCCCAGCTGAGGGACGCAAGAGCAGGTGAAGATGCCAGGCCAGCCTGGCAGGAGGAGTGAAGCAAGGCTCAGAGACTGTGGAGACGGGGGAGGCAGAATGGGTGAGAGCCATGGACACCCCGCCCCCCTCAGCACACAGCCTCCTGCAGGCCCACAGCCTAGAAGGGGGCCAGTGCCCGCCAGAGCTGCCCCTGAGGTTCGTTAGCTGCTCATGCAGCTCGGCCCTGAGAGCCCCACATCCAGCATTAGTGAGAGCAGCCTGGCTGGGTGGACCCAGCCCTGGAGGGAGATGGAACATCATCTGGGGCTTGAGGGAGCCCCTAAAGCTTAGGAGCCCCCAAGGACAAAATCTGCTGCATGGCCGTGTCCAGCCGACCTAGGCGCCCCAGCCTGTGCACTAGCAGCTCATTAACACAGCTCAAATAACACACCCACAGTGTGGATAGCTGGCCAAGTAAAAGGCAGCCTGCAAAGCCTCGGCCTCACAGCACCGCACCGCACCGCACCGCACCGCTGGCTAACTGGGGCAAGTCAGCTGCTCTCCAAAACCAGCTCGCAAACAACAAATCGCACACTATTGCACAAGAAAAACAGAATCACAAGGAGGAGGGCTGGGGCACAAGTGCAATAGAGACGACGTGCACCACAGGCAGACGAGCCAGGACACGTGCTACAGAGGGGCTGCATGTCCCAGGAAAGGGGGCCAGGTACCAGCGCTACAGAGGGGTCACGCATCTGGTGGGACAGACACCAACCTTCTGAGCTATCATCTTAGCGACAACATCCCGAGCATGTACATCAATCGTACAGATGGTCATGATTTTCTGTCTGTCCCCCTTGGAGAGGTGACCGATTAGCAGGGTGATGAGGGTGTTCAGCTGGGCCACCTGCTTCTTGTGATAGTCCTTCATTGCATTCTCATATCCTTCTTCCAGCCGAGCAAAGGCAATTCCAACCTCCGTGGTCCACCAGATCTGGGTACAGGTCAGTGCCACCTGGGGGATGGCAGTTACTTCTCATCACCAAGCGCGTGCCAGGCCCAGTAGCATGGGCGGTGTTTTACAGCATGCCCAGGGCAGTGCTGGGGGTTGTGGGAAGGGAGAACTGTACTGAACTCACACCAGGATGCTGACAGCAGAGGCCAGCCCAAACTCAGCCCTACGATTGTAAGAGTCCCAACCTGCAGTGCTGACACCGCTGCACACTGGTCTCAATCTACAGCCCCCAGCCCTTATCCACACAGACAGCACCCGCCCGGGGCTGGCAGAACCAAGCCGACGCTCTGCCTGACACCCCCACTAAGGAGTCTGCTCTGACCAACGGGGCGCATGGCCTTGGGGCAGGTGGAGTCCAGGAGCAACGGCCAGACCGAGTTCCCCACCCATCCCAGGCACTGGCCAGAGGCCATGCACTGGACTAGAGAGCCCAGGGCCTGAGCAGCGAGCTGCTGTCTCTAGCAGGCCAGTGGAAGAGGCTACCAGCATAAGGCAATCAGATACCTGGGCAGGGTAGTCAAAGAGCCACTGCTCTCTGGGTTTCTCCTCGTAAGCAGTCACTCCTTCTGTCATCTCATGTCTCACCGTAGCTCTCATGCTATCCAGCACGTGATTCAGCCAAATTTCCACCTAGCAACAGCATTAAGACAGTGACATGCTCAGCCCAGTAAGGGACTTTGCACAGTGGCCTCTGCCATCCTCCCAGAATCCCGCCAGCTCTGCCATGGGCTTTGCCAGTGACCAGCGTCCCACCAGCCCTGCCACAGGCTTTGCCAGTCCCCAGCGTCCCACAAGCCCTGCCATGGGCTCTGCCAGTCTCCCAGCATCCTGCCAGCCCTGCCATGGGCTCTGCCATCCTCCAGTGCCCCGCCAGCCCTGCCATGGGCTTTGCCAGTCTCCAACATCCCGCCAGCCCTGCCATGGGCTCTGCCAGTCTCCAACATCCCGCCAGCCTTGCCATGGGGTCTGCCAGTCCCTAGCTTTCTGCCAACCTTGCCATGGGGTCTGCCAGTGCCCCAGTGTGTCCTGCCAGCCCTGCAATGGGTGCTGCCATCCTCCCAGTGTCCTGCTGGCCCTGCCGTGGGCTCTTCCAGCCCCCCCAGGGCATCCCACCAGCTCTGCCATAGGCTCCAGCAGCCCCCCAGAGTCCCATCAACCCTGCCCTGGGCTCTGTCAGCCACCGGGGATACCACTACCTGCCTGCTCTGCTGCAAACTCCACTGGCCCTTGGAATCCCACCAGCCCGAGGATCTCACTGCCGGCCCAGGGCGCTGCAGCTGCCCCTGGCTGTGGCCCACGCTTGGGGCGGTGAGAGCTGCCAAGAAGGATAAACACACCCGCTGCCATCTAATTCTCACGCTAGGATGTGAAGTGGCTTCACCTCACCTGCCCGTCACAATCACAGGGCTCACTGAAGCTGACATATTCCTCCTCTTTGCTGTACATCCCCAGGCCCGTTTTGCTCAGTCTGTGCTCAGAGTCCACTTGGAATTTCATCTTGGCCACGTTGTCAAACAACTTGGAGAGATGCTGCTGCACCTATGGCGGGAACGGTATCGAAGAGTCACTCCGCAGGGAAGCCCTCTCTCAGCAGCCAGTTTGCGCCCATCGCAGCCCATTGTGGCCAATCAGCTCGTACAATGGGCTGGTCACATCGACACGAACACAGCAGACGTGTCTCCATAGCCCTGGTACAGACACACGCACCATCTCATCCTCCTTCTCTTGGAAAACAGAAATCCCTTTCCTTGGCAACGCTCGTGACATAATGAAGCATTTAATCCTGCATACTGCAGCTGTCAGCCCTAGTACCTGTTGTGCACACGCACACGCTCAGCCCCCTTCGTGCGCGCACACACACACACACACACACACACACACACACACACACACACACACACACACACACACTCAGAACACTGAGTGACCATTCACAGTCAGCCTCCCAGTGCACAATGAGGGTAAGGCAATGGTGAGGAACCTGTGTAGCCCTGTGCCCAGGCATGCTCCAGGCTTCATTGAACATGGCTACGTCAGCACAACGCTGGGAAGTATTAACAGTCCAGCTCTCTGGGCCTGGGGACCAAAGGACTTGTTATTGGAAGTGTGGTTTGTGCTGGTGAAAGGGCTCAGCCTTGGAGACTGCAGCCTCCCTGCACAATCATGGAGCACTGTGAAAAGCAGCAGTGCAAGCTTGCCAGGCTTTACCCCACCCCGATGCTCCACCTTACCGTAGCAGGGTCCCCTCTCTAGTGAGACACCAGCTCAGGTTCCCTGGCTTGTGCAAAGCTCGTTGAACTTGGGGGTTTAAAAGAAGCGTGACTTAGACTTGCTCAGCTGGGTCTTTTAATGTGAACCTCTTTCTGCTGGAAGATGAATGGACAACCGGCACTTGTTCCAACCTTCCGGCAATACAGCTGTTAGTCACTGACCAACCTGACTTACAAGCAAACTAATATCCAAAGTAAACGACCCCTTCAAGACGTGTATTCTCAACCTCGGGATTCATGGATTGATGCCAGGCTGGTCCCTCCGATCTGCCCACCCCTATTGCTGCAGGTGAGTGGCTTTGATAACTTGCAGTAAGATGGGCGCGGGGCTCTTACATGGAGAAGGTTAAGAACACCCACCCTACAGCACCCAGTCCTCTTCTCCAAGCACTGACTGTCTAGAAAACCACCTAAACAAGTGGGTTTCTCCCGTTGATCACAACTCATGGACTCAGAAAGAGAAAGGGTTCAAAAGTTTTCAAGCAGCATTGCAGAGATAGACCTTTATTATTACTATTTCATGGTGTCTAGTTCCACTTACATTCAGGCTGGTCCAAATCCTGGGCTGCAAGTGGCAACTGGCCCTCAGCACATGACAGGATTTGGCCTCTTGGCTTTCATGATCTTGAGATAAGGCTTTTAATGGTTTATTTAACGTGCACAACTTTCCTCTTAGCAAATCATCTGATCAGACTCCTAGGCCTAGACAGTCTAGACAGACTCTATAAAACATTCTGATACTCCCTTCAACACCACTAGAAAAACCCTGGCTGTACCTGATTCTGCAAGCTCAATGCCAGATCTGCTATGAGAATATTGCTGTACATCCTCTGTTAGGAGTGATCAGACAGGCTCGGAGACTGCAACAGAAAAGTCAAGAGTTCACCTATATTCAATCCTGCTTGACTTTTACTTTGATTGTATTGTAAACCATTTCAAATGGGTATACCAGACAATGCTTACGGAATTCCTTCCCATACTGGAGAGCATTTCAAAGTGGTATTTTTTATTTGTTTCTCCTGTTTGTCCCCCTGTGTCTGGGGTATTGATCCAACGCACAACGCTGAGGTTTTGAGGTTTAAAAAACCAAGGAGCACAGAGAAATTGTAAGAAATAGTATATGTTAACAGATAATACTGGCATTTCTAGGTGTGCCCTGAGCCCTGACTAACCTGAACTTCATACAATCAATCTCTCCTCATCTGAAAGGCTTCTTCACTGGACCCAATTCTTGGCTATCTACAGAAGAGCAGAAAGACCAGTCGGTTCCAGATGGGGCACAGCTCTGCACCCCCTAGGAAAACCTCTGTCAGCTTTACAAGCCCACCTCTGAATGACGCTGTACTCTGCAGCGCAGCCCTGCTGTTCGACAGCCAAAAAAAACAGGTTTAACTGGAGCTGGGCGGTACATATAACGAGGACCTTGCCACGGGAGGCGGGAGCGGGGAGACGTACATGGGCTGGCACCGGCAGGGCTGCCACCCTATCAGCGTCCGATTCCCAGCCCAGACTCAGGCATCAGCCCATCCTCCACTCACACCACCACAGCCACCCAGCTGTGCTTAGTGCACTCGTGCAATCGAAGTGAGCACACGTGCACCTCCCTAGACCAGAAATTACACGGCCAGCAGTACCTCGAGTGCTCACAGCTATCCCACCAACGCCCTGCTGGGCCTGCCTGGCACTCTGACTGCGCTGGGTCATGATACTGCAATGACCATAAAGTCCTGCAGCAGTCACAAGTACCCTGAGCTGCACTGCTGGGGTATTCACTGAGGAAAACAGAGCTCTAGTGAAGCCGAGATTTTTCTCCAGAACACAAGGGCTCCAAAGCACAGACGGTAGCAATGAATGTAATGCCTCCCTCGAAACACACCTGGCCCCCGAACTCTGCCCCATGCGGGAGGAAAGGAAACCAAACCAAGGAGCACCAGGAAGTTCAAAAATAGTGTTGCAATTTTCCCTGTTCTGCTGCTCCTCACCATCCCCTCCCACGGGCCAGCCAATCGAGTGGATGGACGTCACTCCTCAGAGAAGCTCTGTCACAAGGACTTCCCTGCGCTGGCAAGCCCCTAGAGAGACTGCTTCTGGAAGAGGCATTTCCTGAATTAGAAGCTACAGCTCTGATGTTGCTAATGGTGAAACACACTCGGTAGGCTATGTCGGCATGCACAAGCACTGGAACTGACCAGAGCTTGAGCTACATTCGCTTTCGCTAGGCTCATCATTGGACTGGAGCCCCAGAGGACCCAGGTTTGGAAGTTCAGACTGTTCTCCACTGTGTGCAATGGGTCTTTTGCGGCCAACTGGAGGGGAGAAACAGCTGCTGCGTGCACACTGCTCTCTGGTAAGCGTCGCCAGCCACAGAGTGGAGATTATCAGGAGTCTTGTTCAAACCAGAATACGCCAGAGAGAAGTCTATTAACAATGCCGCTCTTTCCTGATGGGCTGTGAATTCACTGGTCCTGGAATCTGCCAACCACTGTCAGCCACACCCTCCCAAATCCACACTCAGTTACAAGCCTGGCTGTTCAAAGATGGCCTTCATTCCATTTTCAACCACAAACACCATGCTGCTGCACTTCTTCTCGCTATCTGCTCAATGTGGTATGTCCCGGTGCATCCTTGCCCGAGTGCAAAGCCCGCCTGAAGCACTCTGCTGCATGCTCAGCAAGAGGCAGGGCTCCCAGAAGGAAAAACCACAGCACCCACTTCCAAACACTTCTAGCGGTCAGACAGCGCTCACTAAGCTCATGGCAGGTATAATGGGACAGGGTTGCCTGGAACACACGGAGACTGGACTCAATGCCAGTGACAGGACCCAGGAGGGCTCATTCAGTCTTATGTTCCTCAACTTTGCCCAGGACAAGGCAAACCCTGCAGGTTTTTCTGGGCCTCCTGGTGGAACCAATGCGCTTGCAGCCAAGCAGCCCTGCCCTTGTCTGACACTGAGCCGTACCCCTGTGTCCCAAACTCCTGCTGCTGTTCTTGGGGAGGAGCATCAGTTAAGGTGGAGACTTTCTCCCAAAGGATCTGGACAGCAGCCCATGTCTGCCTGCACCTGCCCTCTTGGCACCTCCCTTTGTGGTCCTGTCTCTCATGCACAGACTGTGGCCCACCCAGAGCCAGCGCACACTACTACCAACCTCATCTGCCAAGGACAGGGAGGAGCCATCAGTTAAGCCAGGGCCTTGGCTGGCACGTTTGCCTGGCACGAGCCCTGCTGTCAGTGAGCTCTGTAGGCACAGCTCAGGGCTCACTCAGACTTAGCTTGGAAGAGTTCCTCTTTGAAGCACTCTGAGTAGGGCAGCAAGGGCAGGACATGATGTGATCTCCACAGGACCTAACCTGTCCTTTCTCCACTACAGCACTGAACAGCACAAGAGCAGAAGCGCCACCACTGTCACACTGAGGTGCCCAAACCCCGGGTGGAAATCTGCAAGAATGAAGCCTTAGGAAATTATTATTGTAAGGGCCTCAATTTTGGGGTGCCCCTCTTGAGACTGCTGAAAGGGCAAGCACTTGGAGCTTCCTGAAACCAGCCAAAACATGACCTGCCACTGAGCTCTTCGGAGAAGGTGTGCTCCCTTCAAGCCTTAGAGCATCTGAGCACCAAGCACATCCCTCAGACAGTGTCAAAAGCAGCTTAAAGGAGCTTTACAGAACAATTGGCAAATGCTTCCCAACATCTGGAGCTGAGAATGTGATGTACGTGCTGCCATCTGTTGGACAGTGACAGACAAGTCACTCTGTCCACATATCTATTCTGGAGATACCATCACTGGACCTAACCAGGTTATTCACAGAATCTCGGGCACATTCTCATGTTCCTCAGCTAACATCATATATGCCATCATGTGCCAACAATGCCCAGATGCTTTGTATATTGGACAGACTTCAAACTCTCTCAGACAAAGAATTAATGGGCATAAAACAGACATAAAAACACTCCTGATTCACAAACCTGTCAGCCAGCACTTTAACGCCGTGGGCCATTCTGTTAATCACCTGAAAGTCTGTGTTTACTGAAAAGGAACCTTCACGATCATTTGGAAAGAGAGGCTGCTGAACTCTCTTTTATATTCAAATTTGACACATGAACACCTGGTTTGAACTGGGATGACAATTTTCTAGCTCACTAGAGGGGCTCTTTTACATACTTTGCTTTATCTAATTCTTGATTCCCCCCCGCTCTGTCCTTCTGCACCTCTGCTCTCTGATTTGCTCACCTTGACAATTTTTCTGATTTGTCAACCTTGATTACTATGTTTGATTCTCTGTGCTCTAAATATTGAGTCTGTCCCGAAGAAGTGGGTCTGTCCCATGAAAGCTCATCACCTAATAAATTATTTTGTTAGTCTTTAAAGTGCTACTGGGCTGCTTTTTTGTCCAAGTTACTGTTCCTATTACTGCTGGTGGGGAACAGAAAACCACTACGTTCTAGAACCAGCTACAGGCACATTCTGGGCTTGTCAGTCTACCTGCCACTCCCACCGCAAAGGCAAAGGCAGTCATGTGGGAGACTTACAAGCTGCGGGTTGGTGCCATTGGAAAGAATGTCCAGTAAATCCGCCGAGGAGATGAAGTAAAATCGGGGAAAGGCCAGCCTCTTGGTGTCCAAGTATTCAGCCAAAGCCTTCTCACACAGAGCCAACCTGAGGCAACCAAGCAGAGACATGAAGTGCAGCATCAACAGACACACATTCTCCTTAGCATCTCCTGTTGCAGTTCTGGTTCAGAAGCAGAGTTTTGACTCCCAACAGGGAGAAGCGACAGAGGCCTTGTAAACACCTAAACACGATGTCAGTCGAGGCTGTAAAAAATGTATGCTCAGTGCCACAGTTAGGAGAACCTGTCTCTTGGGCCAGTGGATTACCTTTGTCAAGAGAAAAACCCTCTCTGCCAATGTGGGAAGCCCCTTGCTACTGAAGTGCAGCAGGAGTGCCGGAGTTAGGCCCCCAGGCTGCCTGTAGCATAGGCACAGCAACAGACTGCACGTGTCTACTGGGGACATATCCAGTGCTAATGATTTTGCGGGGCTGGCTGCCCAGACACGATGGTGATGGACAGCAGTATGAACCTCTCAGATAAGTGGAGAAGTCTCCTGCAGTCTGGCAAAGCCTTTGGGAACCACTCACTTCTCCCACAACCATGTTCCTGTTGGGATGAAACTGCTCATGCTTGGTCTCACCTCGAGGGCCTGTTTTCAAAGGCTGACCTAAATCTGAGTCTATGGCATCCCCAACTCCAATTTAACTAAATCTTGACACTTTTTTGCACTCAAAACCAAAAATGGCTAAAATTATAAATGTCATATTCTGCACTGAGCTGCTCCTGGGTGAGGAATACAGGTTTTGTACAACTGAGGGGTTTGTTTTACATTAACAGTGTTATTCAGTGAAATATTACTGGCCAAGGCAGCCTTCACAAGGAGTTTGGAAGTGTGCCCTTCCCAGTGACATTAGCACTCACAGCCTCATGTGGCTCGGACACCTCTGCAGCACTGTGGGTGGAACTGAAACACATCATCGTTACAGGCCCCAAAAAAACACTGGTGCTGCCATGCTGCAGATGGTGTTTGTTTCTGTAGCTAGTGACACTACTCAATAGATACAGGATGTGCATGTGAGGTGGGCAAGCTCACATTGCACTCGGCACCTGGACTTCTGCATACAGAACTTCTCGGCCTGAGCACTGTTGTGACAGGTGCAGGATTACTGATGGGTGGATCGAAACTGAACTCTACATAATGGCTAGCATTGTTGTGATTGGCTCAGCAGTGATGGCCATCACTGCCCAGGAGAGAGAGAGAGCTGAGAACAAAGAGTAAGTAAACTTATTGAAGTTAATTGCAGTGTCCCTCCAAGCCCAAAGATGGACATGTCACCCACCTGCTCTGGATACCCTCCAGGTGTTCATAAAGACATGGCTTGTTAGTAGCCTCAATGACATTTGGCGTTTTCTCAGCATCAGAGGCCAGTTCTTTGAAGTCAACATCAATTCCTTCAAAGCGCTTGGTGTCCTACAAATGGCAATACAGAAGCCACACCCACCGGTGAAACACTTCTTTCTTCCCTGAAAAGACTCCATCACTACGCCAGAGCCCTACCCCAGCAGCAGCAATCCCACAGCGTAGCTTGGGCACAATTTCACAGAGGCTCCCTCATCCCAATGGCTGGAAGAGTCCCCACAACACCTTACATCCCCCTCACTCCACCCTGGAAGGGTGCAGATGGAAGGAGCCTGAAGGAAGGAGCAGAAGGAAGTGGCTGATCTCCACTAGCGCCTACTTCCTGACAGAGGGTTTCAGAGGACCTGACCTCCCCTCCAGTGGTCCCTGGAATCTCTATCCACGTTCCCTGGCCACAGAAGCAGGATTTGCCCCTGTGACTAGTTTGTTCTCTTCCCTGGGAAAGACAACAGACCTCCCAAGGCTTTGTCCCTTCCTCAGATGGTTATTTTGTTTTTCACTTTCTTCTGAAGAGTGAAGAGACCTAGTGAACACTCCCATCTCATTAGTGAAGAGACCTATGCCCCGTGAACACTCCCATCTCATTAGTGAAGAGACCTATGCCCCATGAACACTCCCATCTCATTAGTGAAGAGACCTATGCCCCATGAACACTCCCATCTCATTAGTGAAGAGACCTATGCCCCGTGAACACTCCCATCTCATTAGTGAAGAGACCTATGCCCCATGAACACTCCCATCTCATTAGTGAAGAGACCTATGCCCCATGAACACTCCCATCTCATTAGTGAAGAGACCTATGCCCCATGAACACTCCCATCTCATTTACAGAGGTGCATATTGAGGAATAAAGTTCTCCCCGCCTTCGTGAGGCTCACACATATTTAGCGCACTGCGCTATGGAATAAATAAAGCCCCATTCAAAATCCTGGCCCCGCTGACGTCAATGGTGACCCCCAGTCAACCCTGGACTTCCAAGGGGCCAAGATTCCAAGCAGCCCCACGCCCCTGGATAAAATGCTTGAAGGTTTCTTGTAAACAAAACCAAAAGCATCTCTTTGCCTTTAGTGCTGGTGAAAGGACTGGAATGGAGGCCAACCAGTGGTCTGCACAGACCTGATCCAGCAAGCTCTACACAGCCATCCCACCCCCAGCCAACATGCTTTCAACCTTGATTGTGGATTCAACTTCCTATGTCTGTTGGTAGCTGGTGTAATTAAGAGCAATGCAAAGGGGGCTCACATTTATACCAGAGGACTAGCCCTGCACCCAGAAACCAGGCTAGCAGTGTGCAAAGGAGAACTTCAGAGCCTGACACACTGTTTCATGCAAGCTGAGCTTTAGAATGGCCACACTAGGCTGTGCAGTTCACATGGAGTTTGGGGCTGATTCTGGATATTTACCCACACTTACGTGACTCGGTAATAGCACAGGAAACCAAAAGTAGTTTGGATTTTCCTCTCCAGGCCACCAAAGGAGAGTGACATTGTTCTAGAATTAACTTGTTCTGCTTTTCAGAGAGTGATGGGTGGAACGGCTGGCCCAGCTCTTGGCCAAATCCTTTTGCACACATACCATCAGTGCTGGTTGGCCCACACTTTACATCTGCAAAGTCCAAAGTTTCTCCTCCAGCAGTTGAGGCCAGTGTGTTCGCAACAACAAACAATGCCTTGTGGCCCTACAATAAATAACTCTCTATGTGCAGCATACAGCGGGGTGGGGGGCGGGATCAGTCTGGACTTTCAGCCTCCTGAGACAACCCAACAAAGGAACAAAGCACAACCTCCTTTATCCAAACATCCTGAGGTGCTGAATATGCTCAGGCACCCAAGGGACACTCCGATGTGACAAGTAGCCATTGAGGGACATGCCTGTGTGTGGCACGCATTGCATTTTGAACAGCTCAGGTTAGGATAACGGAGGTCGCACTGCACGCCTTGCTGCCTGATGAGATATCTGTCGTTCTGCTGCATACCTCAGGAAGCTGTGCCCGGATATCTTCTGAGCCAATGAATATGCTCTCCAGGTGGGACCACGTCCGCTGCACTTCAAACCAGATCGAAATGACTGTGTCTGCTGTGGACAGCTTTTTTTGCCACCCTGATACTTCCTCTAAGAAAAAGGCAATATACTTTGATGTCATCAGATTCTGCAGCTGCACCTGGTTGTCTTCTAATGTTTCAATGAGCTCCTCGTCGGATCTCAGCAGGGGGACGCTTGTCTGGGGGTGCGGCTCAGACTGGAATTCCATGCTGCTCCAGGTGCTTCGGAGCTCTTTCAAGACTTTCTCCATGCTCATTTCCTTAACTGCTTTGTCCACAATGCCCCGAACCTCATCCTCAAAGTTATGCAGGCTGAGCGTCAGAAGGTCGGCCAGTGTGGTGTCTGCGTCCATGGTGAACGTCACACCTGTGGCCTGCATCAGCTGGTTCCAGTGCCTTTCCCTGATGGCAGGATTCTGAAGCTCTGACACAGCTCTCAGAGATGTCAGGAAGTTCTTTACTCTGTTATCCAGCCCAGTGAAGGCATCCCACACCCGCATCTCTTTATCCAGGTGCCAAAGGGCCTTTGCAAACTTTCTGCATTCGAGATCCATGTTTTCCACATAAATATCCTGCCACTTTGTAGTCTGCCATTCATTCATGCTAGAAGTCACCACAGAGATCATATCCCAGAGCTCCTTCAGAAGGCAGACTTCCTTCCTGCACTGCTTTAGCTGTTTATAATCTGGAACATTGACTTCAAACAAGCCAGCTGATTCATGGAGAGATGCCATAGTGGATTCCATTTGTTTAATCTCAGTGTGGTTTGCATCCAGCATTAGATAAGGATTTTCAGCATCAAACCTAGAAAGCAATTTTCATTCTTCATCAGTAAGATTCTAAACACTTTAAATAAAATATAATGCCAACTGGCTTGTACAAGAGACACAGTCAAGCCAACACAGCATGAGTATGCTTGGATAGTTATTCCACAAGGCAGCACTGATGCCATGCTAAAGTCACACTGTACCCTCGTCCTCCTCAGCTGAGCTCCCCCCAAAGCTCCCCGTGTTAATACTGCATACTCCTTACTGCAATAATCTTTGTGGAAAATACGTCTTTAGGAGGTATCATTTAAAAACCTAACACCGTGCTGATCGGCAGTATTTCTGCATATGTGGTATGAGCTATGAGGTATGAGCTATGAACTCAGACTCAAATCATGAACACTGTGGGTTACCAGGCAAGCCTGTGAGGGGGTAAACCTAGTCCCCAAAGACAAATGGCAAGCTGACAGCTCTGGTCAGGTGTCATCAAAGCTAACTGACAATCACCTCTCAAGGGTCCATTTGTTGTGAGGAAATGAGGCGGGAGGGACAGGAATGGATCAATCTGCATGTTAGCAAAACAACACAACTTGGAACCTCTTTCACCACCAGACTCCATGTCTCTGTCCTTGCTCTGGAATGAAATGCAGCTAGGGGAAACCCTCAGGAAAACGCACTTCAAATTGGATATCCATGGAAGTTAGGCACCACAATATCTTTAAAATCTGGGCCTCAGACACATCCAGTCATGCCTTGGCTCCCACACACCTAAGTCACTTTCAGAAATGGGTCTTAGCCACTTTAGAACATTTTAACTCTACTTTCCATCCCTACTCCGCACGTCAGATGCTCCTGGGGTTCCAGGTCTTGGAGAGATGGGGAGGAGATGGGACAGAGTGTCCCCCAACTCTCAGGCAACATGTGTGCTCCAGAAATGCCGGGAGGAGGTGTAGAGCAGGTTAAGTGCAGGACTCCAGGCCCCAGAGCACAAGAGGCTTGTGGGCGAAGGAGACCATGTGGCCTCAGATAGGACCCCAGTGGGCCTTGGGCTGCTGCAGCCCACTGAGGTGAAGGAGGGGCACCCCCATCTGTGATTGTCCATCCCTGTGACTAGACAACATGCTTAGCAGGGAATAAATACTGTACCAAGCCTCTCTCTCTCTCCTGTGATGCGATGCTTAGCCCGTACCTGAACGGAGCCTCCTTGTGAAATCTCTCTCTGAACTTCTGCTGCTCCACATCAAATGCAGCACAGTTCTTGCGGATCACTGTCACTTCATTGGCCTGCAAAGGAGCCACTTGCTGTTTCACAGTTATGGCCAGCTTCTTCGTATTGCTCCATTTTTCTGGCAGCTCCTGCAAGCAAAAGTTAAAATCTTGGCAGGCAGCATTTAACACTGGGCTTCCCATGTATCTGACCTGGTTATGTGTAGCCTGTGCCAGGAAAGGACAGATGTTCTCTCTTACACAGTCAAAAGGGTGTTGCCGTGATGTAAGGGGCAAACAGGGAATGAATTTTCAGCTTAGAAGATGAATGAAGAGTTTTGCACCCTGGGAAGGTTCGAGCACTCTTCCCTCCTGAAACGCTGTGCCCTGTTTTCTGCGTTCATCAAAACCCTATGGAATGTGGACAGCCCAGACAAAGGTGACCTTGAATCTTGCTCCTAAGCTACACAAAGACGGGATCAATAGTACTGATCCTGAGTCAGTGCTGTGTGGGTCGGGTTCATCCTCTGGGTGGATAGAGTCAGTGAGATGTGCTCCCCGAGTAATCTCACCTCCTCACTTAGTTAAAAAAGACGACCGTATGGTTCTCTAACAGATGCTGTTCCACCCCTCAGGGAACGGAAGAGGAGGTGGTTACACTCTAAGGACCTGTCTGGAGAGATTCCTAGGTAACACTGTCAAACCTGGATACTTGGCAGGTGCTTGGAACCTTGGCTGGTCAAGACACTCTCGTTTAGGGACCTGTGGGGAGAAGCGTCACCGAGACACAGATCAGGCTCGGGGTCTTTGTCCTAGGAAGAGATTCCTTTTGTCTTTCAGTAAAACCCACAGGGCAGAGCCCCAGCAGCAGCTGGGGATCTGTGCTGCGACCTAAGTCGTCTACATCTCTTGACTCCCCTCTTCCCCATCCACGCTCTCAGAACAGGGGTTTCTTGCCCTGTCCCGCTCCCAGTCTGTGCAACAAGGGAAAGTTTCCAGGTGTGCGGTGTGTTGGTTCAGGTGGGACAGAGAGCACGTGACAGCCGCCAGTGCTTGCCAGAAGAGAAAAAATGACTGAGCTGAAACACAACACTTCCTGAGGCTGCGTTCAGATGGGAGAGTCACCCAGATCTTCTAATGGAACACTCCTCTGGCAGCCAGCTCAACCACCACAGTAGCCCGGTGCTTCCTGCTCTCGGTGTGGAGAAAATCTTTGAGGAGTTTCCCCTCTGAGGGGGCAACTTTGCTCCTTCCGCTCCCTCGCCCAACTGGACCCCAAGGGGGAAGTAACATGAAAAAGGCAAAACTCCAGCAGACCTTCAGCCAAATTCCCACAAGCAGCTTTGTCTCCCCTCCAGCTAGTCTCCACCCACTGACATGGACTATCCATGTACTAATCAGCTGGAGACACTAAGGGTGTGGCGGGGGGGATCAGTGGGCCATCTGCCCCAGTCCAGCAATTCACAAGGGTGTGGGTCTCCTGGCCACCACCACTGCAACAGCAACAGTGCTTAGAGCCCCAAGCCTTTTACATTGCTGCTGGAGCCTAGGAGCTGCACTCCAGAAGTTGCTAAGGGATGACGGGTTGGGGAGGGGGGCCCGCAGGACGCGGCGTGCACCAGGTGGTGCTGAGGACTGGCTGCCCAGCTCCACCCCTTCTGGGAGCTCACACACACACCTTGCCTGGGGGCCCAGCAATTCTGTCATCTCCCAGCAAACAGCATCAGATCTAGGTGCTCCCCAACAGCAGAAGACAGCATCCTATAAAGGATGTTATTGGCTTCTATTTTGCTGACTGTCTGTGACAGTAAAGATACTGACTAGATCTCTATGCAACTTCATGGAGCTAACAAGCCACTGGACTGACAAACTGCTCGACCCAGTTACACTCCAGACAATAACCTTGGTGCTTTAACTGCCCTGCAAAAAATTTATTTGCTCACATTTACTTACAAGAACACAAGCACTAAAACCCAAAAGGCATCGCCATGGTAAGGCAACTGTCACACCAAACAGAACACCACCAGCCACGCTTACCTGCAACCCTCCTGCCCCATCCTCAAGAGAGGCGCTTTGCAAGGAAGGTCAGCTTAAGCTTAATAACCTGCCCCAGGGCACCCTGAAATATTCCATAATTGCACACCATAATAAGCCTCTGGTTATGTGTTTCCTTTTTTAACCCATTCTAAAACATTTCTCAGACTCCCACAACCCTTGTACCTCAGAGCACTTACCTCACAACACGCCTGAGAGGTTCGGAATGGCTGCACAGAGGGAACTGAGGCCCACAGACAGGCCAGACTCTTAGCAGTCTCTAGGTACCACAAGATGCAACTCGGTACCCCATGAGATTTTCAGAAGCACCCTGCTAGCCCAGAAGGGGTTACCTCAGTTCAATTAGGGACCCCTGCACCCCATTAAGGGTGCTATGAGGCCTCTTAAAGCCCCTCCTCCAGTGAGAAAGAGAGAACTTGCTGTCAGGCTAGGAGCAGCAAGGAAAAAAAAGCTGCTCCCGGGTGAGAGGCCGTGTGCCTCCCCTTAAGGAACACCCCAACCTGCGTGCCTCGTAGAGGAAGGACCGACTCCTCAGAGAAAACAACAGGGTGATCCTTGCACAGCGAGGGGCAGGAAAAGGTACCCCTTTGTCTCAGTGTTCATGGGGCTGTTTCCATTTCCTCTGCTGGAGGATTACCCCTTGAGCTGGCCCTGAAGAAACAGCTGAGTGAGCTCCGAAAAGGGAAGGTGAACCCTGCCTGAGTGGGGCTGTTCTAGCCTGGGCTCGCCGAGCCAGAGGGGAAAGGACTCAGTCTGGTGGGATGAAAGAGGCACCTCACCACAGGGAGTACTTAACATTCATTCTCAGACACTGAGGGCTTTCTCTGTAGGTGTCTAATATTTGGCCATTTTGCACACTGGGCACACGTTTTCACCAACCTCTAGTTGCTTATGTACGTCATCTGTAAGTTCTTGCTCATAGACCTTCAGGAGCTCAATGGTTTGCTTCAGGGGGTCAAACATCTCGTCAGTGCTGCTCTGTCTTTCTTTAACAGCCAGAAGGTGACCCATAATCTCCACCAGTCCCTTGTAATCTCCTTTTTCAACCTTTTGGTTCAAACCTTGATCAGCAATTCTTATAAACTCTTCAAGGTCACCCAAGCTAAAGAATACAAAGCAGAAACCACACAATCAGAGCAGTGTATAGTCACATGTTATCTGCCTGAACCCAGGCTTTGGACAGGTACCGACATCCAAGAGAGAAAAGCCTTTCTAACCCTGCTCACCTCCCGCACACCCAGGGGTCAGGGCCCCGATTCAGGTAAGCAGATAAGAACACATTGAACCTGTAGCTCCCTCTTGGCTCTCACACTGCTCAGTAGGACCCCAGGTGCTAATACACTTTGCCTCACAGGGGTGGCATTGCTTAACTAGGCCCTATGCACAAAAAGATTAAACCTTCTGACAAACTAAGTTTTCATAAAGGACAGGGAAGTGGAAGCAATGGTTGCCACGTTGCTGTAATGTGTGAACCAAATACACTAGGGTCTCAACACCCACGAGGGTTCCGTGTTGAGAACCCTTGCAAACATTGAATTTTGCAAATGCTGCTCCCGCCTGGAGCCCAGCTGCCGACACTCCTGCCCAGAGCCCCAGGGAAGCAGCCACCACAGCCGCTTGCAAATACTTGAATTCGCAAACCTACGGTTTGCAAATGTTGAGACCCTACTGTAGATGTGCCTTCGTCCAAGGAAACCTTCATTAACTAGGCCTTTAAACAACCCTGTGAGTTATTCTTAGTACGTGCATCATCATGTCTATTTTTAAAACCAAGCAAAATTATTGATAAGAAATATTTTATCTGACTGACAGAGAATCCTTTTCCGATCTCGAAGTAACCAGAAGATGATCACATTTTCCTCCAATGTATTTGCACTTTGGGACTACCTAACAATCGCTAATGTATTTTTTAACCCGATGGGCCAAGTTCAAACAGTTTTCTGTGCATATCTGATCATCACACTGTGTTCTTCTGGTGTATTTGGTCAGCTACATCACATGATATAGTTTCTTCTCCCAACTTGAGGAGGGAGCAGGCACCTCTGGCATTTAGCACATTCTTTTAAAATTTCTGTCTTTCTGCACACTTGTGACTTTGAAACTTACGCTCCAGGGTCCCTTGTGCCGATGGCCCTAGATGAAATGTTCAGACAAAGAAAACGCAAAAGGCAAAGGAAAGATCAATCCATTTAAAACTTTAAGGAACTATTAACAGGAAATATCTTGCTGTGTTGGCCCAGTTTTACCTGTCGGGGAGCTGACTACAGAATAGGATATGTATAAAGCCAATAGACAGACTAGCAGAGAGGTGATAGGCCCAAGGTCACAGAGCAAGTCACCAGAATAATTGGAAGCAGGACCTAACAACCTAGTTCAGCAAAGCGCAAGGCCTCATGCTGGAGTGACACTTGCAGGGAATGCGGTACGAAGGGGACTGGGCAGCACTGCACTCCTCAGGACGCAGAAAAAAAAAAACACTTGCTCAGGGTAACACTGGATGGAGCCCAATGGGTGGAGATGGTGCAGACAAGCCTGGGTTACCTGTGTGTCACATGATCAATGAGATGCTGCTTAAACATCAGGCTCCACCGTTTGATGACATTCAGCAGGGCCGCCTTGAAGGGCCGAGCATCGACTTTCAGCCAGCTGTCGAAGATGGTTATTGGTTCCAGGCGGTTGACTTCATCGTAGATCCTCTCATAGGAGTCGATTTGCTCTCTGAACTGCTGCAGCGTGGGAGGGCTCTCAGGGACGCCGTTGTCCGTGTGGGCTTCAATTTCTGCTGCCGTCAGGATGTGCCCGTACAACAGGAACTGGCGCATGAATTCCTTCCTGTCGTCCCCATAGAGGTAGGAGTAGTGGTCAAAGGAGCTGCGGTAGGCACTGCAGGCGGACATCGTGTTCTGCACACGCTCCATGAGGCAGTGGCGCATGTCAGCTAAGTCACCCATGTCTTCCATATCCACCTGGGAAATGACAGAGGCCTTGTGAGCGGACACTGACCCACAGAGCATTGCTGTGCGACAGACGAGCGCGCGCTGAAGCAAGAGACCTGATAGTGAGGGAAGACACTGTGCTCAGCCACCCTGGGCACTAGGGAGGAGATTCGATAGATGTCATTGACAAGCCCTTCGACCAGGTCACAGAAGCCTTCGTTTGCACCAGGATCCAGAGAGGGATGGAATACCAAATCAGGGACCATCAGATCCAGCTGCACTTCGAAGAGAGGAGCCAGTCCTGCCTTGGAGTCTACAGAGAGCAAAGGAGACAATGGGATCTAAGCTTGGGTCAAATGAGAAGTGACTTCACTCCACACCTCAACCCACAAGAGACACTAGCCCCAAACGAGCAACAGGTTTGTAAGTTCTGTGACCCACCTGAAAAATCTGACAGGGTTTGCAATTTGGATTGAGGGTTGGCTATTTTTTTTTGTTTTGTTTTTTGTTTTCTTGCTAAAATGAAAACCTGTGTAACACCCCACCCTGGATCAAACAAAACATTTCATCTGCCTTGAAATGAGATTTTTTAAATATCAAGGCTAAAGCTTTAATAAAAATCATTTCTCTCACATGGAACAATTAGCCAAATCCAATTGGCCAGATCATTTTGGTTGGCCCGAATTTCCATTTTTGAGCAGATAAGCTATTAGTCTGAAGTATTTTGCCCACTCCTGTGAGATGCACGCAGTGGGAAGCGGCTGTTCCAGCCGCACAGGATGAGCTGCAGGGCTGGAACGTTAGAATCTGTGCTTTCAGTGTGTCTGGGAAGGGAAGGGCAAGCACAAGAGATGTGGGGGTTGACGCACACTACACTACAGACACCACTCCCTGTTTCAGAGTCATGAGAAGCACAGGCTCCTGTATGTGTGTTGGTCTATGTGCTAACTACCTAAGCCTAGGAGGGAACACTGGAGCACTCAATCACAGCAGAGAACAGAATGAGTCGCTCCTGGAACACCTGTCTGGTGAGGGTGGAAAGGAAAAACTGAATGTGACAAACCCCACCCCAGTTAAGGAAGGTTCAAGAGCAACTCCGGGTCCAACAGTGGCCAATGCCAGGTGCCCCTGAGGGAATGACCAGAACAGGTAACCATTGAGTGATCCACCCCATTGCCCATTCCCAGCTTCTGGCCAACAGAGGTGAGGGACACCCTCCCTGCCCATCCTGCCCTGTCCTCCAGGAATGTATCTAGTTCTCTTTTGAACCCTGTTACAGTCTGGGCCTTCGGAGCCTCCTCTGGCACAGGGATCCACAGGGTGACTGCACGCCGCGAGAAGAAATACTTCCTCTTGTTTGTTTTAAACCTGCTGCCTGTTAATTTCATCGGCAGACCCTTCGTTCCAGCGTTAGCAGCCGCTGAGGGGTGATGAGAGAGCACAGCAAGCAGAATGCTCCTGTGAGGAGCGAGCGGTCTGCTGCAGCCCATTGCTTGTTGGGGGACTGTGGCCGGCTGGAAGCCTTGCCAAGTAGCTAGACCTAACCTAGGTAATCATTACAGAAAAGCCCAGGGTACCAGATGCAGACAGCAGCTGGGAAGCCTACCTGCATGGCAGGATATGAGATGGAGTCCAGCTGGACTGAGGGTTCCATGGCTTAGTGCTTGTTTGGATCTGGTCAAAGAGACTCTTACCATAGAAAGGATTAAATACTTTCAAGCAGCTTGGCCAGAGAGCTCAGACAATGCTAGGGCTGAGCAGGCTGATGATGGTTGTGGGGAAACTGAGGCAGAACTGCCCTATTCCCAGATCCAGCTACAACAGCATGCACTGAAATGACATTTCTGTAATCGGGACTTCACTCAGGAGACACGGGATAAAAGTCTCTTGCAGCCAGCAGCCAAACATCACTGGAGTTCCCAAACATCATAGATTTTTTTCCAACATTGGAAGTACTGAACATGACACAACATGACTCTGTGTTGGACTTTGTTATGAAGCACAAAGATAAATGAATCACTGAACCAGAAGCTGGTGGTTTCCCAAGGACCAGTCATCATGACAAGATTACACACATTATGGGCAAACAGCAGATACTTCCAAGCAGTAAAATGAAACCTGATGTTTCAAAGCAGCTAATTTCCCCATGCTGAGAAAATTTAGAAGTGAAATTGACTGGGAGAAAACATTTAGACAGAAAAATGTGAATGAAAACTGGGAATACTTAAAAGAAAAGGTTTAGGTTCCACATTCAAGAACAGATGACAAATTTGGCTAACAGCCAACAATCTTCAATGTTATGTGATGATGGGAACAGTTAGACATAAGACGGCAACAAATAACAAATATGAAAAATGAAATATACAGCAATAAACATAAATTATAAGATATGACATGTAGGATATCGATCAAGAAACTAAAGAAACCGCGGGGGAAAAAAGAGAGACTGGAAAGATGAAGGACAAAAAGGAGTTTTTTAAAAAGTATATCAGAAAACAAAAGAAACCCTACCAATGGCACAAGCTCATTGCTAGACACTGATGAATTTTTAATGATGCAGAAAAGGCCGATGTGTTTACCAAGCAGGCTTGCTCTGTGCTTGGAAAAAAGCAGGATGATGTCCTCATATCACATGAGGACAACAAAATATGTTCCAGCCTCTTAATAACTAAAGAAGATCCAGAAAAATACCTGCTAAGGATAAACATTTTTCAGTAAGCAGGGTGAGATATATTGCACCCCCTAGTCAGAAGGGAGGAAGCTGAGGAGCTCTCTGGCCCGGCCCCGATAGTATGTTTGAGTAAATCCGGGAACACTGAGGAAATGCCAGGAGACTGGCAGAGGGCCAATGCTGTGTCACTATGAGAAAGGGAAAAGTGGAATGATTGGGGAAACTATTAGCCTGGCATTTAGCCTAGGCAAAAGTGATACAGGGATCAACTGATGAAGAATTAAAAGGGCAGAAATATTCATAGTGCCAGTCAAAGGGCTTTACGAAAAATCGGTCAAGTCACACAAATCTAATTTCATTCTGTGACGAGATTACAAGTTTGGCTGAGGAAGGCGACTGAGTAGATTTGGACCTACTTGAACTTTCATAACTTGTTTGATTGGTACCACAGGCCATTCCAATGAACATATTCTGCACGATAAGACATCAAGGCCGCGTCTACACGTGCACGCTACTTCGAAGTAGCAGCGCCAACTTCGCAATAGTGCCCGTCACGGCTACACGTGTTGGGCGCTATTTCGAAGTTGAAATCGACATTAGGTGGTGAGACGTCGAAGTCGCTAACCCCATGAGGGGATGGGAATAGCGCCCTACTTCGAAGTTGAACGTCGAAGTAGGGCACGTGTAGACGATCTGCGTCCCGCAACATCGAAATAGCGGAGTCTGCCATGGCGGCCATCAGCTGAGGGGTTGAGAGATGCTCTCTCTCCAGCCCCTGAGGGGCTCTGTGGTCATCATGTGCAGCAGCCCTTAGCCCAGGGCTTCTGGCTGCTGCAGCTGAGGATCCATGCTGCATGCACAGGGTCTGCAACCAGTTGTCGGCTCTGTGGATCTTGTGTTGTTTAGTGCAACTGTGTCTGGGAGGGGCCCTTTAAGGGAGCGGCTTGCTGTTGAGTCCGCCCTGTGACCCTGTCTGCAGCTGTTCCTGGCACCCTTATTTCGATGTGTGCTACTTTGGTGTGTAGATGTTCCCTCGCAGCGCCTATTTCGATGTGGTGCTGCCCAACGTCGAAGTTGAACGTCGACGTTGCCAGCCCTGGAGGACGTGTAGACGTTATTCGTCGAAATAGACTATTTCGATGTCGCTACATTGAAATAAGCTATTTCGATGTAGCGCGCATGTGTAGACGTAGCCCAAGAGAGCTATGTGGTTAAGGACTGGCTAACAAAGAGATGTCTTAGAGTTCGACATTGCCTGCTCATTCTGACTACGCACAATGATGGGGACCTGGGTGGGAGTAGAGGGGAAACTGCTCTGGCCGGAGAATGGACTCCTTCATTACCTGTGTTTTCCAGGAGGTATTTGAGGGAGCACTCAATAGCACTGAAGAATCCATCCAAGACCATTTCATCCACATAATCCACGTATGCCTTCCAAAAGTCAGAGGCAGGATCTGTGGCAAACAGACTCAGGTTTTCCTGTAAAAAATGAAAGTCACCTTCAAACACAGCCATGCTGAATTCCTCTCCTAGCACGATGACCCATGAGAGCCTTATTAATACAGCTGATTCAAATGAATGAGGAGGGATTGAGCAGGGTGAAAGCCTTCAGGAAACTAGACAGCAGAGAGGATGGAAGGGCCATCCCTGAAGGTGCTAACCTGGCACATGGCATAACTGCGCTGCCCCTACCCTCTGATACACCTTTCAAGGCCCATGGGTCCTACACACACCCATGACAACATGACCCAGTGTACCACCTGCCCCAGTAATTAGCCCATGGGTGAAGCCAAACCAATGGGTCAACTCCCGAATAAAGGCACACAAAAATGAGAAAAAACCAAAACCACTGTGTCACCCCCACAGACAAACAACTGTCACAAAATGCCCCCTCGGTTTCTGACCTCTTGGTCCACATTCTTAAAGAAAACAAGAACCTTCTGCAGATGAGCCAAGGATTTCAAATTCATGATTTTTCTAGATAGTAAAAACATTGCTCTGGGTTTAAGGTTTAGTAAAACAATTTGTAATCCGCTAACTCTCCTTTGTCTTAAGACTGCAGATATGTAATGGTCCTGTGCACGTTGAATGGTCCATTAAAGCAGTGATCTTCAAAGTACAGGTTGTGACCCAGTCCTGGGTTGTGGAATGTCACACTCTGGGTTGCCTGGCTACAGAACAGGGGCAGGCAAAATCCAGCCCATGGCCAACTGGGAGTCACAGGTAGGCTCCTGGCCCACAACTCAAAGCTGCTGGCTGCCAGGAGAAAGACTTTGTGCACCGTCCCCGCCTAATAGCACAAATCTCACAGTTCTCAAAGGCTGGAACCTGCCTGCAGGACCTGGTGGGCTGCTGGCCAGGAACCACCTAGCTAAGCGCCTTCTGTCCACAGCCTGCACCTGGAACCCTAACCCCTCCCTGCCCAACCCCCTGCCGCATCCAAGCTTCGTCCCAGACCCCACAACTCCTCCATCGATATCAGGGAAGAGTGCAGCCCTTGACCACTTAACAATTCTTGGAGTGGGTACCACTAAAAATTATTGCCCCTCCTGCTGCAGGATGCCCCAGTGAGCAGGGGGGATGCTAAGGCAGGCTTCCTGCCTGTCCTGGCGCCATCCGCCGTCTTGTGCCACGGAAGTGGTCACCAGCAGTTCTGGGCTCCATGAACTGCTCCTGAAAGCACCAGATCAGCACTCCCATTGGTCAGGAACCAGCCAATAGGAGCTAGGGGAGGTGCCAGAGGCAAAGGAAGCACATACACCTCCACCTAGGAGACGGACGCCCCACTGGCTGCTCTGGGGGCACAGCATGGCTCACGGTGCCAGGACAGGCAGGGAGCCTGCATTAGCATCCTTGTTTTGCTGCTGACTGGGCGCTGCCAGAGGTAAGCCCACACCCCAACCCGTGCCCCAATCCTCCGCCCCAGCCCTGAGTGCCCCCCAAACAAAACACCCCTCTTACACCCCAAACCTCTCATCCCCAGCCCCACTCCAGAGCCCACACGAGCCACGAGAGTAATCTGGGGAACGAACATCAGTAATTGTCTTCAACTGGGTCTTGAGATAAAACGTTGAGACCCATGGCAGTAGGGCATCCCAGCTACACGCAGCATGGGGCAGACTGCTTAGCATAACACATTAGCACTACCTACAGATCCAGAGTAACAGAAAATATAACACTTAGGAAAGCCAGAGAATGAGTCTGGGACCATCTTAGAATCAGAATCACAGGGCTGGAAGGGACCTCAGGAGGTCATCTTGTCCAGCCCCTGCTTCAAGCAAGATCAACCCCCAACTAAGTCATCCCAGCCAGGACCTTGTCCAGCCGGGACTGAAAAACCTCTAGGGATGGAGAATCTGCCACCTCACTAGGCAGCGCACTCCAGTGCTTCCAGAGCAGCTGACTCACCAGAAAAAGTTGGGGCTGTTCCTCTTGCATTAAATGAGTATCTAAATCTGAGCCTGTCTAACGTTTGACACGCAAGCCTCCCCCGAGACAGGCAATCACATACGGTGCCTGCGCTAACTTCTAGTCACCAGTCGGCCCCAGAAGTTTTGACCCTGGAATAAACTCGGCTCGTTGTGCGTTGACTGTTACTGCCTTCAGTGCTGGGAGCACACGTGAGGGCGCAGTCATGAAGGCAATGGAGATGATGGAGTTGCTGTCTCACTGAGCAGACAGGACCATAAAACTGGCTGCTCTGTCACCAACAACAGGCACCCAAAACCCAAGAGTCAGGTAGTGGGAAGAGGCAGCGGCTCTGGGGCCAATCAATACCCCCCACCCGCGTGCATGGCTGAGGCATTCTGTGTGCTCCATAGCACGTCAAAGCTACTCACTTTCACCAGGGCGTGGAGTCGCAGCCCCGACTCTTTAATGAGGGCGTAGCGCTTTTCTAGCCGTTCAGGCCGGTCCTCCAGGCTGAGCAACATTTCCCTCTTCCCATCTTTCCTCTCAAAAATCGGTGAGATCCACGTCCCCATGATGCTCTGAATTTCCTCGACGTTGTCCTTGGCTTTCTGGAGCCTTCGCTCAAGGTCATGAACACGCTCCATCACCGGAGAGATGTGCTCCCCCAGGCCTTTTCAACGAAGAAGGAGGGTTTGCTCAAGCTCTGTGCTACAGACTTTTGCCAGCATAGCTATGAGGGTCTGGGGTGCAAAGAGGTGTGATCCCAGCCTGAGACAGCTAAGCCAGCCGACGCCCCTAGCATAGACACGGCTGGGCCGGCAGACGCCCCGGCGTAGACACGGCCGGGCCGGCAGATGCTGCACTGGTTTCACACAGCCACCCACAGGCCCTGCCCCCATAACTCCCACTGGCCACAGTTCCCGGCCAATGAGAGCTGTGGATCCAGCACTTGAGGCTGGGGCAGCACACAGAAGTCCCCTGGCCTACACTCCACCTAGGAGCTGGAGGAACCCACCAGCTCTGCTTGACTAGCAGTGCCACCAACCAGCCAGTGGTGCTGACCAGAGCCACCCAGGCCCTTTTCCACTGGGTTAAAACACAAATACCTGCAACCTTAGAGTCAGTTCCACTGCCAGAGGATCCCACCCTGAGGCCTCAGGCCACCACCATGGCCGCCAGCACATGGAAGGCAAGCCCATGCTCAGCCCTGGCACCAGCACATGCTTGCACTGAGGCCGGTGACTTGGGACTGACTTGGGGAAGAAGCCCGTACTAGGGTGCATGTTCTGTCTGAAGGGAGGTGATCGCTCAGTGCTTTACCATCCCAAACAGGTGGATCTGCTTTGCAGATTCATAAGAGCAAAAGTGCTTTTGGTCATCGCATGGAAGGAAGAAAAAGGGCATTTTCCAGCAGTTAGTTTTCCAGTGGAAATATTCACCACCAGGACATGGTGCTGTTTGCACTTCAAAGGAACGAGGTAAGAACCCAGGTGGAAACACCAGGAGGTAACGGTGCATAGGAACAGCCTGCTCGTGATCAGTCACGTGCTTTATTTCGCTCTGCTTGATCAACGCTCATCTGGTGCTGGGACTCGCCCTGGGAATGATCAGGCCTCAGCTCTGCACAGGCCTCCAAGCTCCAGAGGAGTGTGATGACTTCCCGTTGTGGTGTCAGAGCACCAGTGGGAGCCCCAGAAATCACCACTCTGGCACCCCGAACAGCAGCGTGCCCCAAGCCACAGTTAGCAGCACTGTGGAGACCTACCGCAGGATCTGGCTTCTCTTGGGTTTCAACCACCAATCTGCTTTATTTTTACCAGACTGAAGAGGTCAGTGACAACAGGCCTCCTCCAACATAAGCCTGCCTCTCTCATTAGCCTTTACACGTCCTTTAACACGAGTCTATCAATCCCCAGATCTACCCCAGCCTCTCCTCCGCCCCAAGACATGGTGCCCCAGAAGGGAGCAGATGGCCACAGAGGAGGAATGCTGCGGGCCCACATCTATGGACTCCTCTGACCAGGACACCTGCTTGACTCACCTGCACCTCCCTGATCCGTGGGTGTGTGGACTTACCTTCCATCTTCCAGTTCAGTGTCTCTTCTGCCTCTTTCAGCCTGGCATCGATATCCTGCAGTTCTCCCTGTACCAGAGGGTATTCCACCTCCAGGACTGTCTTCGTGATCTTATTGTACGCATTCACCATCAGCTCCAAGTTAGCCACTAGCTGTCGGTACAGCTCCTTGGAGGCGTAGATTTCCACTGCCGTCTCGGGGATGCTCTTCACCTGGTTTGCCTCCAGATAACCCACTTCCCGGAGCACTGAAATCAGCTAGAAAACAACCAGTGCACATAGACTTATTGTGATGGGGTGTCCACCTCCCAAGGCCTAAAGGCCTACATTATCCACCAAGGCACTCTGCTGACATCTCCCACCAGTCTCCACACCAGTGTGCTCGGGGAACAAGTAGAAAAATGCTTAGCTTTTATTTCCACACACCCCCACCATGTCTTTTTTGCTGCCATCCCAGCAAGTTCCTTGCAGGCGCTGAAAGCCATGCCGGGCATTCTCCTTCTCAAACAGCATCCTAGAAACAAGGCTGAGTGACACCCCTGCAACCCTCCCACCACCTCCGGAGAGCGGGTCCAGATGCGAGTGACAGGAACTTAGCAAACAATTTTCTCACTGATGCACAAAAAGGACTGGACTCAATGTCTGTCGCGTCAGCTGTGTGGGCTCTGTAACTCTCGCGGGAATCTCAGAAAACTGACAACCACAACTAAGTCTTACCAGTAGACACAACCACGCATGAGGAGAGAGAGAGCAGAACCAAAGACCTCTGTTTAGCTACGGGCCAGATTCAACACAAACTCCCTGTGAACAAAACCCTTTCCCCCCACGTGCAACCAAAGACACATCAGACCCAGAGCCCCTCTGTGCGCTCCGCGGGGGCTGCCTGCAGTGTCTGTGGAATCCATCCCCAAGGACAGACCCCGGTTTTATAACACTGAACAAAGGGCTCGCTCGGCCCCAGGGAGGACAGGGTTACAGTAGGAAGCAGGCCAGTCCCAGAACAGCTGAACTAGACTTTGTGGGGAGTACACAGGGATTTCCACTCCAAGGATTTCACCGGTGACATGGCCCAGGAGGAGAGTACAGCCAGGTGTCTATGCAGGAAGATGCTGCCTGGTGCTAGGAGTGCACTTTTATCAGGGTGGATCCAACCCTTCTTCCTTCCTGAACTGTCTTGAGCCCAGGGTAGCTCCAGTGAAACACAGTCATGTGACCAGGTGCAATGTGCATGCAAAGGAAGAGTCTAGCAGTAGAATTTATTATCTTCATGTTTTACCTGTGGAGCAAAATTGACTGCGATCAGCCTGGTGTCTGGGTCTCGTCTAAGAACTGGCTGGGTGAGGTTGTACTGTGACTTTTCAGAAACCGTCTGGGACCAGTCCTTATACAGCTTCCCCTGATACCTGGCAGAGACAACATCCATACAGCGTTTGGCAGGCAGCCAGAGAGACAGGTCTGAATGAAAGACATGCCTGCTGCACAGCTCACAAATAGTAATTTTAAGGGAAAAATATCTCACAGCATCTCCACAAAGACCAAACCTGCAAACATAGGCCTGAGGAGACTGGGCAAAATGCAAATCAGAAAGACAAAGATTTCAGGTAAGATTTTCAAAAGCACTTGAGTAACTTCGGAGACTTATTTTCATAAAAGCCACAGCACCAGATTTGCAAAGGCATTTCATCCCTACAAGCTGCAGATCAGTGCCTGGTGGGATTTTCAAACATGCCTGAGGATACCAGCTGCTGAACTACCACCAGTTTCACTGCTGACAGTCCCACTAGGTGTCTATCTGCATCTTTAGGCACCTAATACCTGTGAAAATCTGGATCACTTGGGAGCCTACAGGAATGTCTGCACTTTGAGCTGAGAGTATAATTCTCAGCTCAGGTAACACACATCCAGGACTACTGAACAGCAAAACACAGCAGTGCAGCTGCAACAGCGAGAACGGTGGGAGGAGCTAGACCCCCGAGTACAAGCCCAACCAAAGTGATGGAAGGCAGGCGCACAGCTTCCCCCTCCCTCCACTTGGGCACAGGGCTACTTTAGCGCTGCTTCTGTGAAGGCAGTGGGACTTAGGCTCATTGAGGAGCCACACTCCTGGAATCTGTCTGGAAGCGTCTTTTATTGGGATTCTTTACCACATTGATTTCATGCTGTAATTAAAATGCCCCCCCTTTTCTTCAGCCGTTTAGGAGCGTGCTTGTCTAACGAGCCTGTACCAGAAGGGAGCCGCCAAGGAGAATAGCGCTCCATCCCCTATTAGCTGAGTGGCATCAGAAGTGGTCCTGTGACACACCCCTGCCAAGTGCTACCTCCGGAGAACAAGCCGATGCAGAGCCAAGTCATACAGTGCTTCTAGCCACAGAAACCCAAACCAAAGCCCCTGGATTTAGCAGGTACGTGTGCTTAATGCCTCTCTAACATAATACACTGGCTGGAGGCTAAGGCTCTGCTCCAGTGCTGGAACTAGTGTGCGGGTGCTCACAGGGAGAGATTACAGTTCTCTTCAATGGCTCTCAGCTCCCCACTAGACAAACTGGTCCACCAGCCCTGCCCTGGAGTCAGCTGGGGTCTCGGGATATTCCTACGAAACGCACCAGCATCAAATAAATCCTCACAGAAGAGGGGGCTCAGCAAACAGACCCACCTCTCTAGCAGCTGTACCATGTCTTCGTACTTCTCTGTCGTTCGTCTTCCTTCAGGAGACTCCAGGTAGCTAGCAGCACAGTGGGAAAGAGACAGTATTACCCTGGGAGTGCAAACCGCTCAAAGCCCCGTTTCAAACACATTGTGAAGAGTTTTTCATGCCAGGCCAGGTGTCATTCTAACATCCCTGGAGTTTTAGCTTCTATACTTGTGCCCTCTTCTAGATTGTCACTGTCTGTCCAAGAGAAGTTACAAGCCAGCCAGAAGCAAGGCCTGGATCTCATTTGCACAGATCATTGTGCACCACACACATACCGCCACGTCGGGGCTGGGCGTCGACAAGGCTCCTGCACCCCACTCCTCACTGCACCCCACTGCCCTGAATTAGCCAGAGCTCCTCGCCCCTTTTTGCGTTGCTTTTGTCCTTGCCAGTCTGAGCCAGCGCCCTGCTGGAGGCGGGTTATTAACTGAGCTGCATGGGGAGAACTGAGTCTGCATGAAACGCAGATCTGGCCTTTCTTCTTTTGCTGGGCGCGCTCGCAGGGAGTGCAGTGGATGTGGGCTGTGTGCTTGGGGCAGCGGGAGTGAGCTCCCATTCTCATCACCACCAAGGAACCATGCAGTGAGGGTGGCAGCACACAGGCACTGGAGGAATGGGAATGGCCTTTAGTAGAGATCTGCTCCACCTGCAGAGTGACCACATTTCAGAATCCCTTTGAGCAGGAGCAGGCAGCCAGTGTCCCCACACACCACGGTAATGCTGCTGTGGCTCTTTCAGCTGAACCCCAACCTCCCAACTCCTTCGCTCTTACTGGCTTGACTGGCCCCGTCTGACAGACCGGGCATGCCGGGAGCCAGCCTTGAGCCAGCAGCCACTGTGCATGGCTCTTTTCATACATGGCCCCACACCAATGAAATGAAATGCTCTGGTGGAAAAACTCCCAATACCCTGCACATCTGCCCCTTAATCGGCGGTGTGATTGCTTCCAATCCTTTTCACCTGTGGAACAAGCAGCACCCCATCACCCTACACCGGCCAACGCCCTTCCATCTGGACCTGCACCCCCTGCTCTTTCACCCCGAACGCCACACAGCTCTGCCTGCGTTGCGACAGCCGCCCCGGCCCTTCCCAGCTCTGCCTCCCTACCTGAATCACAGCCTGCAGTGTCCCCACTGCTCTGGGGAGCAGAGACGGCTGTCTAGGCAGGACACACCGCGGTGGAAAGAAGGTCCAGGAACTACCTCACACGGAACCTAAAGCTCCATTTGAAAGCAGAGCAGCCCTGTGTATCTGCCCATTGAGCAGCTTAAGTGTCTAAATTGGATTTGGTGTGAAATGATTATTAAAAAACAAGCTCAGGGAAGTGGAAGACAGTTGTCAGTACTTCTCCCCAGCACGCACACTTTACCTGTCTGGTTTAAAGAGCATTTGCAGCTCTAGATAGACCAAAATAATAAACACAGGAGGAAACCCAGACCAGGGCTCAAGATGGTTAAAACGGTAACTTCTCTGTCTCAGAGATACGCACGGGTGTGCGATGCGCCTAACGTGATGGAATGGGACCTGGACCCGGTCTCTCAGCTCCTGCGCCCAGCGCAGAGCCCCTGCTACCAAGGGCATGTTCCTGTGCACAGCCGGGCAGCCTGCATGAAAGCAAACAGACAGTATTTACTGCTCGGCTGGGCACCGTGCACCGCCCCACAGCAGAGGCCCCACCGATGACACCACGGCCACTTCCCGGCACTGCTCTGTGATGGAACATTAACATTTTACTGGTTAACTCGTTGAACGAGATTTCACATCCCAAGCCTGTACGGGGGAAGGAGGGGCGGCGCAGTCCTGGCCGCAGGGCTCAGAGCTGGTCCAGGGCAGTCCCGGTCACGGCTAGCTGGGCTGGGATACCTGGTGGATGAGTTCCTGCTGCCAGATGCTCCTGTCTCTGCCAAGGGGGCTTTGGGATGGCTGTGGAGGGGCACTGCAGCAGGGCATGCTGTGGGGATGGCACGGGCCTGCACTGCCAGCATGGTGAGAGAGGGGCAGCAGGCCTGTCTGGGATGCAGATACCCCACCAGGAGCCCGGCTGGGAGCATGCACACCGCCCCTTGCGGCGCACCCCGCCCCTTCCCCTGCCTGGCGGTGCACAGGGTAAGTGCCAGTCCACAGCAGAGCCCCAGAAGCCGGAGGGAGAGCACACTGCACTTCACCTCCACCTCCGCAGCAGCACCCCCAGCACTGGCTCCTGCTTACCAGAGTGGCACACCAAGGCCACTGCCCTGCCCTCCCTTGGCTAAGGGCTGCTCTAAAGAGACAGGGAACAGCTCTCCTCTGACATTCCACTGAAGGGAATGCCGTTTGCCGTGGGGCAGACTGAGGTTAGATATTCGGAACAACTCTCTCTGTGAGGGTCGTTAAGCTCTGGAACGACCTTCCGTGAGAAGCTGTGGAGTCCATCATCGAAGCAGCTGAACAACAGGTTGGACAAACAGCTGTCAGGAGCCACCTAGGGATACTCTGCCTGCCTCAGCACAAGAGGCTGCATGCGATGGCCTCTCAGCCCCACGGTGCTATGACTTTTTGGTTATGGGGCTTTCATTTTTCTGGTCAAATAATTTGCAGGGCTCATTTCCTGACCAGCTTCTAGGTTCTTGCAGCTTAATTTAGAGTTTCCTAATTGCTACCACAATTTCAGGTCTTACATCCAGCCTTTTTCTACCAGCGCATTTAATTTTTTTATACTTCATATTTTGTTTGAATATAGAATATTCTGGAAAAGTATTGAGTAAGGGAAAGAACTATCATGTTTTAATTTTTGGGAACATGCAGGAGAGTTTTATACCTAGATGAAGGGCTGATCTCACCTGCCCATTGGACTGGTTAAACTCCATGCCTGGGGGGATCCTTTCATTCCCCCCACAAACTCAGATCAATCAGAGCTCACAGATTAGACTCTTCTAGCAAATACTCTGTAGTTCATAAGATTATTAAGTATGGGTCTACGTTTGTATTTTGTATTATTATAAGGAAAGTGAAGTGTTATTTCGAATATTTATTTTGAATTATTTAATATTGTTAATACTTGAGTAACTGTAAGATTAAGAACTTTCATCAAACTAAGAATAATATATAATTTTAAGAGTGTTCATGTTTAAGAGCAAAGGAGAATGGTAGGTGGGGGGATCCCATTTGGCGAGAGTTTGTAGCAAACTAATAGTCTTTGTCTAGCGCAATCTGTAAAATGCTGTAACGTAGTGAGACAAATAAATTAGTTTAAAAAGGTACATTCACCATTTTAACTGCTAGAACTTGTGTTTTTATCTAACACCACCACACTGACAAACATTTTCAAATGAGTTTGGGGATTTGTAAATCTCACTTAAGTAAATGATTTTAAAAACTCAGGATTTGTATCTTGATTAAAATGAATTCCAGTCATCTCAATTGCCCGGCTCTGGTTTTCAGTCAAACAGTTGGGCCTAACGACTGACACAAACCTAGCTCCTTCTCCTCCTGAATATGCCTCAAGTAGATCAATTTAGCATCATCCAGGTCTCTGTCAAACATGGCGACGAGCCGAGGGTACTTGTTGGAGACACTGGCAGCCATTGCGGGCCGTTCTAAAAGGCTCCCAAACATGTCCAGCAACTAGGGAGAGGAACGAAGAGGAACGAGAAGAATCACAGCAGCCCCTAGTTGAGAGGCAGACGAAACACAGCCCGTGGGCTGGATCTGGCGCACCACAGCCCTGTAGGACCCTTGGGCAGGCTCCCTGGCAGCCAGGGCTGCACGTGCAGCTCAAAGCAGCTGGCTACCAGCAGGGCCGTCCTTATAAACCATGGGGCCCTACACAACTGAGGCCCCAGCAGTGCAGCTTCTACTGGGAGCCTGGGGCATTATTCCCGCCCCCCACCCCAGGCAGGGCTTCTGCCCAGGGACTGTGGCTCTGCCTGCTCCTCCCCCACAGCTACTGCTGGGGCATGGGACTTGCTTCCTTCCCCCCCCGCCCCCACCACCACACACGGCTTCTGCTGGGGCCTAGAGCGTCCCCACCCCATAACCCAGGCTTCTGCTAGGCATCCATGGCTTCCACTCTCCCCACCCCATGCAGCTTCTGCCTGGGGGTTCCTCTCCCCACCACATAGCTTTTGAGAGGTGCCAGAGCTATACACCCCTGCTGGCTCCCAGCCTCAAGACTGCCAGGGATCCCCAGGTTCTGGCCAGGTCCCCAGCCCTGGGGCTGTTGGGGTTCCCCTGGCTCTGACCACATCCCCAGGGATAGAGCTGTTGGTGGGGCTCTGCACCCAACTGGCTCCCTCCATGCCCCAGCCAGCTCCCGGCCTTGGGGCTGCCAGGCTTCCCCTGGGATAGAAGCGTTGGTGGGGCTCTGCACCCAACTGGCTCCCAGCCCTGGGGCTGCCAGGTTCTCCCAGCCCCAGCCGGGTCCCTGGGGCGGAGGCTACTGGGTTTCCCCCAGCCCCAGCCACACCCTTGGGGCTGGAGCTGCCAGTGAGCTCCTGGCTTGGTAACCGCCACAAAGGGGCAGACCCTACTGACATCTTAGAAGTGAAAGAGGGGTCGATTTGGAGCCCTGGTAAATGGGACCAAAGTTAAACTTTAGAACTTCCTCACCAAACATCAGCCCACGGTTCTGCCAGCCCCAGGCTGAGAGAGTGCCTTGTGCACCTTCTCCCCTCCCAGCCTCCCAGCGCCTGACTCCTCCTCAGCTGGCCCTCGCCTGCCACTCTGCCCTGGATTAGCTGCCTGACTCCCTCTTTGCTTTCTACCGCAGCTACGCTCAGGGCGTCTCCTTTTTCCTCTCCTCTGACATGAGGAGCTGGAGACCAAAATGAGGAGCTGCAAGCAGGGAGGAGAGCAAGCCAGCTCTTCATGCACTACAAGCGAGCGCTCTGCAGACCCACCCTCGCCCGCAGGCTGCAGCCCTTGCACACGCCTGCCGAGCATCTCTCTGGGCATCTGAGGTGTCCCTTTATTAACCCTTCCCAAACAAAGCAACATGCAGAAAATGAATGGGCGTATTTTAGCCGGGGAAATGCCTTGCATTTAGAAAGCAGCCGGTATGTCACAGCACAGCTAGGGGGCAGGTAGTTCGCGTCAGGGAGGACAAAGTACCTGGTACCCTGTCTTTGACAAGAACCACTGACCTTGAAGACATGATCCAAGCCAGCTGCATCATCAAAAGCCTGCCCCAAAATAGTCCCCAGCCTTCTGTCCAGGTCCTCCACTTTCTGCTTAAAGTCAGAGACGTCGTGTTCGAAAGCCTAAGTAGAGGGAGCACAGCAAGCTGTTACACAGTGGTAGAGGGGCTCTGCGTGCCACAAGCAGGCAAGAGCAGGTCCTCATAAGAGGCAAATCCATGAAACTCCACTGATTTCAACAGTGCCACCACCCTACCCACCTAAGGATCTGTCCCTAAGTACCTTCAAGCCCTTGTTTGCCCTACAAACACATGACTTGATTGCTCATACTTGACTCCCTGCTCTGATCACTGCTTCTGGGGCACCCAGCATCAGCACTGTCAGGAGACAGGACACTGGGCTGGATGGACCTTTGGTCTGACCCAATACGACCATTGTTATGTTCTCTGATTTTCAGTCCTCCATACTGCTAAGAGTGTTTATTTTGGGGTGTGAACTGTAAGTCACAGCTCCAGGTCAGAAATCCTACAAATACACGTCTGGCATTAAAAAGTAGACACACAGTAAATTCATGTTGTGGCTTTGATCACACCAAGCTCGCTGTAAGAACATAAAAAGGGCCATACTGTGTGAATGGGACAGCACTGTGGAAATGCCGTTGTCTTCCTACTCATTCTCCACTCACTGATTGTAACAAATGCTTGGAGGTTTGAGAGAGAGAAAAGCAGGTCATTTCTGGTTTTTAAGATAAAGTCATATTGCACTACTCAAAGGATTACATGGTCTTGACGAGCTGGCCAGGCAGACTTCAGGTTTCTTAACCTGGATCAAGCATCAGCAAGGTTCTCGCATTTTGAGTCTCAGATTCTCTCTAGATTCCCATTCACCCTACACAGCCAGGGGCCAGCGAAGGGGCCAGAGATGATTCATTAACAAATGCGGTTGAGAAAATCCTGTGAGGGGCAGGGGAGAAGAAACTCCAAAGCCGGCCTTTCCCGAGGCAGATTTCTGCCCCCGCAGTCACTGCTGCACTCATTTCCCTCTGAAAGGATGATCAAAAACCACCCATTGGACAGCAGAGCTCAACGGCAAAGACCTGACAGCCACACAGATATCACAACCACCACAGAGATGCTAGCGCTGTGGAGTGTGGATGGCCACGCCCTGCCCGTGACAGGAGGGGAGTCCTCCTGTCACCTTGTACACCCCATCCACAAATTGGATGGTTCCTTTTAATACTGCTCAAGGAAGGAGTGGTTATTTTAACCTCTCTCTAAATCATCAGCCTATATCACAGGACAAGATATGCATATAATTCCATATAATAATATCAAGCTTGCTACCTGAAGCCCTTAACAATATAAAATGCCCTCTGTAAGACTATCCTTAACTCAGCCCTATGTGTATATGCACAAAAGTCCTTAACTATCTGCTTTAAGATCTAGCAATGAAAAGCACTGTGGACAAGTTACAAATTGATTATCAGTGCCTAAACTAAAATCCCTGGAAGCTGCATGGAAACTGTTTAAAGACACCATACTAGAGGCCCAACTTAAATGTATACCCCAAATAAAAAAAAACACAGTAAGAGACCTAACAAAGAACCACCATGGCTTAGCAGACATGTTAAAAAGGCAGTGAGAGAGAAAAGGGCAGCTTTTAAAAAGTGGAAGTCAAATCCTAGTGAGGAAAATAGAAAGGAACATAAACACTCCCAAATTAAGTGTCATAATGTAGTAAGAAAAGCCAAAAAAGATTTTGAGGAACAGCTAGCCAAAAATTCAAAAAATGATAGTAAAATGTTTTTTAAATACATTAGAAGCAGGAAGCCCGCTAAAAAAGCAGTGGGGCCCTTGGACGATAAAGATATAAAAGGAGCGATCAAGGAAGACAGTGCCATTGCGGAGCGATTAAATGATTTCTTTGCTTCAGTCTTCACGGCTGAGGATGTTACAGAGGTTCCTAAATCTGAGCCAGCCTTTTTAGCTGACAAATCTGAGGAACTCTCCCAGATTGAAGTGACATTAGAGGAGGTTTTGGAGTTAATTGATAAGCTGAATAGTAACAAGTCTCCAGGACCAGACGGTATTCACCCAAGGGTTCTGAAAGAATTCAAATGTGAAATTGCGGAGTTATTAACAGTGGTTTGTAACCTATCCTTTAAATCCGCTTTGGTACCCAATGAGTGGAAGACGGCCAATATAACGCCAACATTTAAAAAAGGCTCTAGAGGAGACCCTGGCAATTATAGACCGATAAGTTTAACATCAGTACCAGGCAAATTAGTAGAAACAATAGTAAAGAATAAAATTGCAAGGCACGTAGAAGAGCATGAATTGTTGGTCAAAAGTCAGCATGGTTTCTGCAGAGGGAAGTCGTGTCTAACTAATCTACTAGAATTCTTTGAAGGGGTTAATAAACATGCGGACAAGGGGCACCCAGTGGACATAATATACCTAGATTTCCAGAAAGCCTTTGACACGGTCCCACACCAAAGGCTTTTATGTAAATTAGGTGGTCATGGGATAGGAGGAAAGATCCTTTCATGGATCGGGAATTGGTTAAAAGATAGAAAACAAAGGGTTGGAATAAATGGTACATTTTCACAATGGAGGCGGGTAATGAGTGGTGTTCCCCAGGGGTCAGTCCTGGGACCGATCCTGTTCAACTTGTTCATCAATGATCTAGAAAATGAGGTAAGCAGTGAGGTGGCAAAGTTTGCAGATGACACCAAGTTGTTCAGGACAGTCAAAACCAAAAGGGATTGTGAAGAACTACAAAAAGATCTCAGCAAACTGAGTGATTGGGCAGCAAAATGGCAAATGAAATTTAATGTGGGTAAGTGTAAGGTAATGCACATTGGAAAAAATAACCCAAATTACACGTACAACATGATGGGGTCAAATCTAGATACGACAGATCAGGAAAGGGATCTTGGAGTTATAGTGGATAGTTCTCTGAAGACATCCACACAGTGTGCAGCGGCAGTTAGTAAAGCAAATAGGATGTTAGGAATTATTAAAAAAGGGATAGATAATAAGACAAAAGATATCGTACTTCCCCTATATAAAACTATGGTACGACCACATCTTGAGTACTGTGTGCAGATGTGGTCTCCTCACCTCAAAAAAGATATATTGGCATTAGAGAAGGTTCAGAAAAGGGCGACCAAGATGATTAGGGGTTTGGAACGGGTCCCATATGGGGAGAGGCTAGAGAGACCGGGACTTTTCAGTCTGGAAAAGAGGTGATTGAGGGGCGATATGATAGAGGTATATAAAATCATGAATGGTGTGGAGAAAGTGAATATAGAAAAATTATTTACCTTTTCCCATAATACAAGAACTAGGGGACACCAAATGAATTGATGGGTAGTAGGTTCAATACTAATAAAAGGAAATTTTTCTTCACACAGCGCACAGTCAACCTGTGGAACTCCTTGCCAGAGGAGGCTGTGAAGGCCAGGACTCTATTAGGGTTTAAAAAAGAGCTCGATAAATTTTTGCAGGTTAGGTCCATAAATGGCTATTAGCCAGGGGTAAAGGATGGTGCCCTAGCCTTCAGTACAAGGGCAGGAGATGGATGGTAGGAGATAAATCACTTGATCATTGTCTTCTGTTCTCCTTCTCTGGGGCACCCGGCATTGGCCACCGTCAGCAGACGGGATACTGGGCTGGATGGACCTTTGGTCTGACCCAGTATGGCCATTCTTATGTTCTTATGTTCTTAGCAGTAGTATTATCTGGTACTGCGCCTCTCCCACATAACACCACTGATCACCACTGTGGCTTTTATCACTCCCTCCTGTGCCCATGGGGACAGACCCAGATGTGTGCCACTAACTAGCTACAGTGAGCAAACCAATCATCATGACTCCCATCACAGGATGAAGTGAATGATGGAAGTAAGAGAAATCGGGAGCTCCCTTTGCAATTCCCACTCTTGTTTTCTCATTGAAAAGTTGACCATGTTTAGTGCCTATAGTCGAACACTTCCAAATACACTTCAAAGCTGAAGCCTTTTTCACATATGGCAGGCCCAGACAAGCACTGCCCTGAGCCTTAGGAACCAGGATAACCTGTGAGAATGAAGACCTGTGTGACAGAGCCATTCTCTGGAGGGTTTTTGGAATCTTTCCAGTTATCTGTTGGAAGTGTGTAAAAATGCACCCATCGTAACCTCGGGGAAGTGCATGTAGAAGACAGCCTTCCCAGGCAACCTGTCGAGCACCCAAAGCCCCTTTCAATCTGCAGGCGAGAAGTCAGGAAGCGACGCACTGAAGGAGGAAGAGGCTGAAAACATTACAGACTCTCAGGTGGATTTGGGAATGATCGAGAAAGAGTGTGCTTCGTGTAAAGCACTAGCACTCTGTCAGTGCTCCTGGAGTGCAGAACCACCTACCATGTTGGTTGTGTCAAGACAGTCGTAGCTTTGGTCTGATAGTACTTTGTACACCTCCTGGAACTCTTCATACATGCTCAGAACTTGCTGGCTCAGCGCCTTCCCTCGTATCCCACCTAACTCGAGCTTTTGCAGCTTTATTATGTCCAAGGCTGTTGCTAGGAGATCCTTCAAAGACAATTCACAAGGAACAAGTGGTTAATAAAAGATGATGATGGCAGCTCTCAACAAGAGGCTCATTCACACTGTGAAACCACCCAGACAGTTACAGTGATACCTGAAGTGACCAGCCTGTGCTTCATGCTTGCTGTAGCCTGACACAGGGCTGACTGCAGCACAAGCACAGCCAACATCCAGGTGGGCTGTACTTCTCATGTGAGCTCCTTAACTCATGGGCTGGACATATTTCCACCTCCTCCTGCTGTGGGAGCTGGCAGCACCTCCTCCTTCCACCCAGGGTGACAAAAAGGGTGTCAGCTCAAGGAATGGCTTAATCCTTTCCAATTCTTGAGGGACTCTGCTGCAAACTGTAAGCCAGCCTTGGGCTGAAGACCAGCCAGAGGGAGGGTATAGAGAAGGCAATCAGAGACCCAGCAACATATTAATCAAGGGGAGAGGAATACCCAATGGGAAGCCCCAGGAAAAACTATTAGGTCTGTGACTGGGTGCACTAAGGGAGCTAGGCACCTACAGGCACATCTCAGGGACCAGTGCCATGCACAAGACCGTGATCGAGCCTGCCTGCTACCTAAACTCACTCAGAGCCTAAGATTCTGCCATTACTGTTCCCTGCTGTGTAAGGCCTCTACACACAAACCCCGATGCCACTCTGCGGGCATCTGGCTGCCAACTCCAGCCAAGCCATGGAGCGATTCACAGACCCAGGGAGAGATGCCAATTAGAAGCTAACCAGCCACACAGGAGCAGCCTTTTTTAACCTTAAACTGCCAAAGGTATTTAGGAACCTAAACGCAGCTAGGTGCCTTGTGAGCTTTTCAAAAGCAGCTAAGTGCTGACTCCTGAGATCATGGGGAGTTTGGCCCATGGCCTGACTGCCAAAAAGACTTAGGCTCCTAACTGCCACTGAAATCAGGGGACTAACCGCATTAGAGTATTCAGCCTCTAAGCACACCTGAAAATCCCACTGGGCTCCTGTCTGTGTCTTTAGGCACCTCTGCACCCTTTAAAACCCGCCCTGTAGGAGTCTCAGTCCCTCAAGGTCAGTAGGGACTTAATGTACCTGTAACTTTTGAAAATGGGGCTTCAGCTCCTAAGTCACTCAGGGCAGGTCGCCACGACATTCAAATGACAGGTGTGACTGCAGAATGAGTGGACACAGCTGTAACTCCGCTAGTGTGAGTAACAGCACCGTGAAGCCATGGCAGCTGGGTTGTCCAAGCTGCCCAGGACACTGTGCACAAGCCAACAGCCAATAGGGTTGTCAGCTTTGTAGTCTCACAAAACCAAACACCTTTGCCCCACCCCACTCTGCCTCCAGGGTCCCACCCACCCTCAAGGCCCTGACTCTCCACTCACTCCATTTCCCTCTCCCTCCGCACTGGCCTTCGCTGGGCTGGGGCAGGGGACGGGTGCAAGAGGTGGGAGGGCTGTGGCTGGGGTGCAGGCTCTGCAGTGGTGCCAGGGATGAGGGTTTTGAGGTACAGTAGGGGGGCTCCCGACTGGGGCTGTTGGGTTTGGAATGAGCAAGAGGGATCGGGGCTGGGATAGGGACACAGGGCAGGATGAGGGCTGCAGCTGGGAATATGGGCTCTGTGTGGGGTTGGAGATGTGGGCTTTGCAGTGCAGGAGGATGCCCTGGGCTGGGATCAAGGGGTTCAGAGGCTGGGAAAGGGAATGAGCCTGGGGCACAGTGTGGAGTGGGGGGGAACTTGGGAGTGTAAGCAGTGCTTACCTCAAGCCACTCCCAGAAGTGGGGCCTCGTCCCCCTTCTGGCCATTTGGTTGCTTAAAAAATGTCATGTGAGGCATCCGGGGAAAAGCTGGGATCTGCCGCAAGTCATTTTTCTATCTAAATGTGTCTATCTTTAGTGCATATGAAGTTGTGAGATTGTATTGTCCAGTTGTCACTAAACCACCTTGTAAATTTGGGAATCAGCCAGACGATAGCTCCCCGGAGCCAACAGCCAGGAGACTAGCCAACGCCCAGGCAAGGTGTCAAATCACCACCACCAGCCAGCACCAACAAGAGAGCTGCAATTCAATGACTCACCTGCAGGAGGCTGTACCAAGGGAACTGCTCGACCTTGTCTGGGGACTCAGCAATGCCCCCAGATATGTCTGGACTTGTGTTCTCCAGGTGCCTGGGGCTGAGGGCACAAGAGGGACCACAGGGGCTCCATGGTCCACCTTTCTCCTACCCCCACCTACGCTGTGAACAACAAGGATGCTGAGATGATGACGGACGATTCCAACAGAGGAGGCTGGCACAGGTTTCATGGGTGAAACCTCTATACTGTGAACAGCAATATCCAGTGAGGGGAGGGGAACTGCTTACCCTAGATGTTACCCAGTCTAAGAGAGTTGAGAGTTTAGACTGTGATAATATTTTCTTTTGTTTTGGTAACTACTCCGACTTTGCTTATCACTTACAGTCACTTAAAATCCATCTTTTGTCATTAGTAAATATAGTTGTTTATCTTTACCAGAGAGTTTGCCTGAAGCATTGGGTAAACCTGCTCAGGTTACAAGGGCTGATGTGTATTCACTTTCCGTTGATCACAAAGCAAACCAACAATTAAATTTGTGCTGCCCATCCTGAGCAGTGCAGGATGGTGTACTCCTGAGGCACAAGGCTGGGAGATGGGGGGATCTGGGGGGTGCCTTTCTCTGTGCGATTCATGAGTAGTTCTGGGAGCATTCATGCAATCTAGCTGGGTGTGGGGCTCCAAATGCCGTTGTGCTGAGTGATAACGGCGCCGGGAGGGCTTTGCTGCTTGTAACTAGCAAAGTAAATTTGAGAGAGGCAGCCCTGACTGGAGAGTTAAGGGGGCCCATGGGTCCCATGATCCCAGGCTGTACCCCAAGGATCCAGTCACACGCACTAGGGGAGTCACATGGGCCAGTCACTTTAGACCAGACTTCCAAAAGCGGTTTCTAACTCAGTCCCTGAATTCAGAGATGCCCATCTTAATTAGCCTAAGGCTGGAGCTGCAGCCCCCATGCCCATCAATTTTACTGCTACCAGTAAATAATTTTCTATCCAAGCAAACTACAGTTTCCAGGTAACTGGCAATTAACTAAACTGGTTCTTTCAGAGATCCCTCCTGCACTGTCTGCAGATGACATGTTATCAGAGTACTAATGCAGTAAGAGCAGTTTTGGGAGAAGGTACAACTTAAAACAGGACAAAGACAAAAGAAGGGAAAGAAATGAGCCTTCCTCCCTGCACCTCTAAGTGGTAATTCACATTTAATAACTTTTACAGCTGTGGAGCAATCTGGTTTTAAACAGAAAATGAATGGCACCAGTACTGTGGCCAAATACCTTCAAGGTAAAAATAACAACACATACAAAAGTCACATCTCACACTGCTTTCACGGGGATGCTTAAGAATGGGGGGAGCAAGCGAAGAAAGAAAGAAAAGAAATGCAAGCATTTCCTGTGGACTTTCTCATTAAGAAGCTGGAGTCCATTATGTTTTTAATTCTGGTGGCCCGAGGACATACATAATTGCAGCTCTCCAAGCACATAAGGTTGAGCATTATCAGGAAAGGGGCTCACCCACATCACCCATCCCAAGGCACTTTTGCTGCACCTTGAAGGATACATTAGTCACGAGAGCCACACATTGTTATCAACCAACCAAAAAACAGCTACCAGCAGCCACAAAGTGCAAAATACACCTAAAAATCTGTTTTCTTTCTAGCTACCACCTTCCTAGCATCTACAGAAGTAGCAAATGGTGCACCAGACTCTTATTAGCATTACGGGGCATAACTACTTCAGTGCCCCTACTGGTCTCATTATGAATGGTAATTACTAACCTCTTTATTTATGCTTGTCTCGTTAGAATGGCCAGCATAATTTGGTTTACTGCACACCAGCACGTACCAGAACACGTCATTCTGAGAAGCTGCAGACCTGACATTAGTGACTGCAGAGTTTTATGCTGTATTAATTAAGTGGGGTTTCAAAAAAATGCAGCGAACTGCAGTCGCTAATGCTTTCTATTCAGCTGCAGTACATCCCTGAAGAGTGAGAACAAAATGTTCCCCTTTAAGCTGCCCCTTTGCTAACATGAGGTAAATGTCAGCTCCCCTCACTTTATGCCTCTGGTGACCTTGGGATGGGGCAACACAGCAACGAAAGAAAAGGATCCCCTTAAAGATGAGAAGTTCCCTAATGTAGACACGTCTGTCTCTGAATGAAAATGCCTAACAGAATGACACCTCTTCAGCGCCTAGCCCTGCTCCCAGGCACTGCCACGCACAGGTGGTGAGAGCTAATGTACAGTGGCTAGGCCTGGCAGGGTCAAGACCTAGATACAGCCTCTGACTCTCCCAGGAGCCCATTGCCACATTTGAAGCTGGCAGGGGCATGATGCAACGGGGATTTTATTCAACTTGTTATGTTGCACGTGAGTTCTACTGTCCTAGCGTAACCTCAGATCTGTGCTTCAGTTTCCCTGGGGGGCTACATCAGTGCACGGATGGTAACAGGAATTTCAGGTGTGACCTCCACTGAGGAAGGCTGCCAGCTAAACTAAGGCGCACACCAAGCACAAGCTACTGACACGTCACTCCTTGGAGACAGTGGCCTTTGTGTGTTCTGCTCAGAGTCAGACAATGGAACAGCCACAGCAGGACACAGCTCTGGGCATTGAGCAGCAGTATGGCACAGAGTGACTACCAGTCCCAGCTGAGCCCAGGCCAAATTTCAGGAGCCCCTATTGCTGCCTAGCACTCTCTCAGCCATTGCAGCGGAGCAGAGAGCAAGCACACCACCAGCAGATTAGCCGTGTGAGCAGACACCGGGCACAGGGCCCGGGGCTGTAGCAGGTGGGTTGGCTACAGGGCAGGGGGCGGAGTCAAGGCTATAGCAGGCAATTTGTCTATGGGGCAGGGGCTGTGGGGCTGGAGCAAGTGATTTGGCCAAGGAACAGGGAGGGGCTGGAGATGTGGCAGGCAGTTTAGCTGTTGAGTAGGGTTCCAACCTTTGAGGTACAAAGACAGAAACCTCCGGGACGATCTCGAACCCGCAGCCCTGGCCAGCTGAGTCTGGTCTGAGCACCCTTGCAGATGTCTTAGGGTAGCTACCTTCAGGAAAGGGGCAATCCCTGGAGAGCCTGGCAAGGTGCAGCCCTGCTGCTGACTAGCATCCAGAGCCACAGGACACACTTGTGGTGCTGGAGTTCTGGCTCCTGTGTGTGTGTGCCACAAAGCTCGGTGAGTGCTGCACCTTCCCCACTATGGCGCTCTGCCTCTTTGGAGCAACTCCAGCGAGCAATAAGACACCAGAGCAATAAGACACCAAGGCCAGCCCAGAAAGGGGCCGGGTGCGAATTCTGCACATTCTTTAGCCTGGATACAGGGCAACCAACCCCTCGCACAGAGTGCAGAGACTGTACTGGCAAGGCGAGAGGTCTCCTTACCTGAAAGGGGCGGACGGTTCTCAAGAGAGTTGTGCTGAGGGGACTCCCCCGTCAGCTTCACCCTATTTCAGGACCAAATACTCACCTGCACCATTGCCAGCCTTCCGAGGAAGCTGTCCAGCCGTGCAAACACCAGGAGGGACTGGAAGTCCCATTCCTTCACTGCCTGCTCGGGTCTGAAGTACGTGTGGAGATTTTCCCGCCTCTCTGCAAACGTCTGCTTGAAGTAACTCAGGGTGCTGAGCACCTCCCGCACTCTGCCCAAACTTTCTTCTGCTTCCCCCTTCAGGATGTCTTCTGGGTTCAGGTAATGCCGGGCCTACAAGGACAGAGCCCAGACTGAGGTTTGCTGCCCCAAGGGGCCAGCTGGGTGTTTTGGGCTGCCTACATTTAAGGGCATTTCTCAAGCTAAACAAGGTTTCAAAAATCATTAGACAGGGCAGGGAGGGAGAGGATCTGCCTCTTTTTCAAAGCCTTCCTAAGCAAAGCTAAAGACCTGGGGATAAAATCCCAGGCACCTTCCCACAACTGCCTGCCATGAACAGACACCAGAAGGCTGAGTCCACGGACAACCCGGAGAGACTAGAAAGCCTTTCTAGGTGCTGGTCTGACATAGGGCATTGGGCTGGCTTCTGTGGGCGGATGTCCCGCCTGCAGAGACTATACGGCCAGCAGAATCTAATGGCCTGTTGGGCTGGCAGCAGGGGTCTTGCTGCCACTGAAAGAAACCCCAGAGAAGTCGAGTGGAGGAGGTGAAAGCTCCGACAGGTGGGGCCAAGGTGTAAGTGGGGTCCTGGAGCAGCCTGACCCTGACCCCTGACCCCGCCACGGAAGCCCTGAGACAGACTCTCTAACTGAGCGCTGGGGTGAAGCGTCCAGGCCACCCACCTGTTGGATGAGAAGATTGTTGATTTCCTGAAGCAGCACTATGATCCGTGCCGGTGTGTTGTAGTACTTGGATGTGGCCCAGATTAAACAAACCACATGGAGCAAGGGACTGATCAAGGGCTTCACCTCATTAAACTCCACATTCTCAAGGCTCTCCAAGTGGCGCTGGAGTGGGGTCAAATGCAGGTAAACATCCTGGGCCTCGGTCAAAGCTGTGAAAAAAGGCCGCGCATGTGAATGGGGAGCTCTGCAGATATCACTTGGGCTCTCCTCTCCCTGGGCACCGCCTCACACCAACAGACCACAACCACCAGCTCTGCAGGTGATGAGCTGGACTGCCGAGCGATACTCGGGCACCAGCTCTCTAGGAAAGTAGGACTTGAAGAACTAATTTCGGACAGCTGGCTGAAGAATTCTGCACCTTCCCCAGGCCCCAGATGACTCGGACAACAGAGTTTGATTCCAGAACATTTGCAAGTAAATTGATGGGAATTGTTGTATGCCAAGTACTTCCAAAGTCCCCCACAGAAAGATAGGTGAAATGTTTCCCGTGCTGCCGCTGCTCCCTTGGGAAGGGGAGGCCTGTGTGTGAATGCATCCTGTCAGACAGATTCTGGGCGGAAGGGGATAAAAATCTCTGACAGGGAGAAACCAGGTCCCTTGGGGCTCTCTGGACCACAAGGAGCAAAGGTTCTAAACCATAAGCCTGGGTCCTCATGCTGCTTGCCAGCGGTCAGCCCTAAAAGACATACACAGCAGCTTATTACAGAAACCTCTGCTCCCCTTGTAAACCTCAGGCCACAACTCATTTGCATGTGTATGTTTCCTGCTTAAACTTTCCTTGGTTAATAAATCTTTACTTTGTTACACAATGGGCTACAGGTATCACCTTTGGTTTTCGATCTGAGTACATCTGTCAGGGGCAAATGACTGGTTTTTTGGAGCTGGGAGTACCCTGAACATAGTCGTCATTTCTGGTGTATGGTGATCATCTCTGACATAGTCCAGCACTCCTGGGTGGTAAGCAAGATGGGAGTGCTTGAACAGAATGTCTATGACTCCCTGTAAGACCGTTATAGTTCTTTACAAGTTCACACTTACTACTGGATTGGTAAAATCTAACTATAGAACAGAGTTTGGGGTCTCTGCCCTGCTTTTTAACCATCTGCCCTGAGGCTGGCACTCACAAGCATGACAGCGTGATGCTGACACTGACTAGAAAGAAGAGAATTTAAAAAAAAAAAAATCCCACCTCCGTTCCTCAGCTTCACAGGAATCCCAGGCACACAGCAAGTCTGTGGCCTCATGAAGAAGGTCGGCGTGGGAGGAGGAGCGGCATGCACTGTAGCACTGTCTCAGTTAAACTAAAGATGCTTCCAAGGAACAAGACTTCTCTTTTGGTCTGGCCCCTCAGAAAGCACAGCTGGGTCACCCACCCCCTCGTAGCCAACAGCCCCACAGTGAGGGCACTCACACAGCAGGGAGTTCAAATTCCACTCTCTGCCTGATGTGGAGCACAGATTTGAACTTATTCCTACAGCCTAAGGGAGCAACCTAGCCACCAGACTGAGCATGTCTTCCTGTGCTGAGCTGCAGCTGTGCTTTTGTGAAGATGTTATGTGATGTTATCTAATCCAAGGACCATCATGAAAATCATTATTGCTATCACTGTTGTATAAGTGCAGTGAACCTTATGCGGAGTGCAACATGTGGCCAGAAAGGGTTATGGGCACTAGCCACGTAAACAGACCATCCCTTCCTGTCACTATAGTTATTGATTCAGAGATCAAAAGGGAATATTAACATTTAAACAAATCTTGGGTGAAATGGCATTGTCTACCTGTCTTTGAGGTTTGTGATACCTTGCCTAATAGATAAATTGTCCTATAGTAACAGCAACGAAGTGTCCTGTGGCACCTTATAGACTAACAGAAAAGTTTAGAGCATGAGCTTTCGTGAGTTAACTCACTTCTTCAGATGCATCTCATGCTCTAAACTTTTCTGTTAGTCTATAAGGTGCCACAGGACCCTTCGTTGCTGCTACAGATCCAGACTAACACGGCTACCCCTCTGATACTTGTCCTATAGTAATTTACATAGTTAATTACTGGTTGTGTTTGGGAAACAGAAGGTTACATCAAAAGCTTATTGTTCACTCAGGACTGTATGGTCAAGTGGATACCGGAATACTGTATAACAGACCCTTCTGTCCTGACCCTGTCATCTCAGATCTGCTTAACATTTCAGGCAGAGGAAGCCTAAGACACAAGGAGTAAGATCCCAGTCATGAACTTGAAGAACACGCTGAATATAATACTGGAAACTGGACTTTAATCTATGAACTAAAAGAATCCTTTGCAACTGCAAAGCCCCCCATCTCTGCTATGAATCTGAACCTCAAGAACAGAACTCATGTCTATATGTATCCTGATCTGGTAACCAACTCTCTCTTTTCCTTCTCTTTAACAAATTTTAGCTCAGTTAACAAGGTCGGGCAGTTAGCAGGTATTTGGGTAGGCTCTGAACTATGCATTAAACAGAGAGGACAAGGTGTCCAATCCTTTGGGATCAGCAGAACTTTCTTATACAATGAATAAAATTTTCTGAGATCCTCACCACATTTGACTTGAGGGTCTTGGTTGCTTTCAGGGAATCGTGGTGTTGGCTCTTGGTAACCAGGAAGGTATTGTACAGGCTGTTTTGGGTTGGCTTGGTTAATCTACATAGAGGAATATTCACCAGCACTGGCGACTGCTGCCCCATTCGTTGCAGTTCACCCTAACTGAGTGACCTCAACTGGCTGCCTGAGACCCAGTCACATGTTCCTACAGCAACGGGAAGTTATTCCACCTGCCAAGAGGCAGCAGCCACGTTGACGGCAGGAGCTCTCCCAGCTACCTAGTGCTGTCTACTCAGAGAGCTAGGTCAACACAACTACACTGCTCAGAGGGTGGATCTCTCACACCCCGAGAGACTCACTCATCCCACTAAGAGAGCAGCAGTGTAGGTCTGGCCTAGGGATGCAAAGCCGAAGATTTCCCTACTGCTCTCAGACCCTCAGCACTCTTTCCGCAATGGCACAGACCTTTCACCAGAGCCGTGCGCTCAGAACCAGAGCCTGAGATCTCCACTCAGTCAAGCCTCTGGCCTGTGCCTGACCTTGGCCATGTCACAGCAGCTCTCCATGCATGTGATGACTCCTTGGGAAAACAGGAGAACGACATTTGCACACCCTAGGCAAGTGCCTTGTTACCCTCAGGCCAAAAGGTGCTCCACTCACGGCCGCCAACTCTCATCTTCGCAAGTCCAGGTCTGGAACCCTGGTGTGCAGCCTAAAGTCTGGTTAGGGCCACAAATAGCCAAAAAAACTACTCCCTTTGCAGTTCAATTGGATACAGGACTCAGCCACCCTGGCCCTACGCTGTTGTGAGGGGCTGTGGTCTGCTGTAAAGTAGCCATTGCCATCACGCTGCACTAGAAGGCGATATTGACCTTTCAGCTCTGGGATCTATCAGGATGAGGCACTCTGGATTAACCTGAGAGGGTTATTAAAGTGGAACAAATCCCAGAACTCCTCTCCAGGGCCTTTGGGAGGTTTCTGGATCCACAGACCAATAATCAAACTGGTCCCAGTATGCTACCAAAACATCAGGGTCATCTACAATGCCAAACCTCTAAGAACCCTTCTGCCCCACCTTCCGCCAGGACGTTCCTCCCCAACCTGCACTCCTCTCTCGCAGGCACCCAGGCTCCACTAGGACCTTAAAGGCCAATGCCACTGCAGAGGTAATCACGCTGGGATGCTCACTATAGAAATCAGGGGATGGGGAAAAGACCATGTGAAATCAGGGGTTCCTCAGATCTCACCTTCTACGACATCTCTGAACATGGCATTGAAGGCCGGGAAGTAGCTGCTCTGCACTCTGTCCAGCAGTTCTGCCATGTTCTGAACCTTCTTCGATTTCAGCTGATTGTAAATACATTCCAAGTCCTCACACCTGCAGCAAAACGTGAGAGAGGTGAGCTCTGGGGAGAGATCCCAGCAGCTTAACACAGACAAACAAATGTCCATCTCCACTCCTGCGCTGAGCAATGCACACCCAGCCTGCCTGGGTGCTGGCTCACAGGGCACTTTGGACCTCCTGGACACCACCCTGTGAAGGCTATGTCCCTAGCCCCAGTGCCACACGCCCCCTCAGTGCCTAGCCTGAGACTGACCCTGGCTGACGGGCAGTCCAGCAGAGGAGCACAGTGCCACAGCTGCACCAATGGACCATGTATTGAAACCAGAGCCCACGACAGCTTCACTGGAGACCATGAGGACTTAAAAAAGACAGGAGTTCTCTCCTCCACCCAGCTGCTGGTCTGAAAGGAGACCTTGGGCACGTCCTGGCAGCTTTCCACCCATGACACCCGCTCAAAAAAACGTGTGACTAAGAAGCCGGCTGGGACAGAAAGCTCCTCCAGAACGACAGCCGTCTTTGTGTGAAGGATGGCGAACTCCAGTGACCCTGAGGGGATTCTCTTGGGCAGGAAAGCACTACCAGCTGTACTTGCAGACAACCAGAAGAGCTCTCCCGCAGAGGAGAACCAATATGGCAGCTAGACGCCTGAAGCCCTTTGGAGCCTAGTCTATACACCCATTTCTCAGCACTGACCATGCCCCCCCCGTGTTTCTGAGCACATCAGCATATACTGACAGCCCACCAGGAGAGACAGGGACAAGGAAATTTGCTCTGCATTTTTAACTGAGTTGGCAGAGCGTGTTAAATCACTGGAGGCTTCTGTAAATAACAACAGCTTGTAGCAAGCCCGATTCCAGACACAGGGTCTGTCGTGGCTCCTGGGGATGCTAACCTGCTCACTGCGAGCAGAGCAATGGACTACTCCTTGTTGGAAAAGGAACTTGTTCTGGGCTTCAAAAACTGGCTTTGAGTTTCTTGGAGAAAGCCCAGTGAGGGTTTCCATTAGCCTCTGTGATGAACTCTCCCTCAAAGCGGCACCCTCTAACCTCATCATCTGTATACGATTGTGATAGTTCAGACAAAACATGCCACGTAAGGCACCACATGAAACCCAGCGTTCTGTCTGCTCCACGATGAAGCCTATTGTTCCATCAAACACAGATGTGTTAGTATGTATGAAATTATGATGGTTTGCTATATGCTGTCACTACAATATACTTTGTCCGGGAGATGCCCCTGGCTAGCTTTCCCACAGCAACAAAGGAGGTGACCCTCATGAGCCACTGACCAGCAGGGGAATAGTTAACAAAAGAGTTATGATTTTGTGCAGACAGCTGTGCACACAATGGGGACTGCTCAATGCTGGGACTCAGCAAGGCCTCCCAGGACACGCTGGTCTGGTATCCTTCCTGGGACACAAACTGAAAGTAAAGAACAACAACAAGGTGCCACCCGGCACCTTACAGACTAACAGTTACTCGGTCAGAAGCTTTTGTGGGCAAAAGCCCCTGGGGTCAGATTGGCCTTTCAGGTGCCTCGGGACTCCTCATTGCTTTTGCAGATACAGACTATGTGGTGACCCCTCTGACAGTGGCACCACGAGACCACCTCTGTCCACCCCCACCTGTCTGCTGGAGGCAAGAGGTATGCTGGGAAGACAGAGACTGCAAACCGATGATGAGAAGTTCTGAGCAGGAAGTTCTGCAGTTTTACTTTTATTTCTTAGGTAACGATCTCTGACCTTGATTCCTACCCCTTACAGTCGATATATTTAAATCTGTCTGCAGTTAATAAGCCTAGTTTAGTGGTTTCTCTTTACCACTGAGTTTATCTAAAATCCTTGGGGATTCTGCTGAGATTACAAAGGCTGCTGCATGCCCATGTCCTTTGCCGGAGTGATGAACTAATTAACAAGCTTGCCTTGTTCAAAAGAAGGCCTTGAGCAGCACAAGACGGCAAACTGTCTGGGGTGCAAGGATGGGGGGTGGAGGGTCTGGATGGTGTCTCCCTCAGCAAAGTACAGGAGTGTGCGTCTCTGTGCTGGTGGCACCTGCTGATTGTCACAGCAAAGCCTAAAGAGAGGCAGCCCAGGCTGGAGAGTGAAGGGGGAGGAGTTCCAAAGATACCCCAGGGTCCCCATCACAGCATTGCCTGTTCTTAGCTGTGATGAAAGGGGATTTTAGAAAAGACCCTCAGCATTGCAGCCCCAGTGTGGGTGCTCAGCTGGAATAAGGTCAGTGACACCGGCAGTGATTTCCCAGCTATTTCACAGTTCACAGTTAATTTATGAACTTGAATAACCCACTCTACCTTGAGTCCTCAGATAACCTTTAAACTGCTTGGTCTTTACTTCATCTCTGAGTGGCACTGGCTGCTTGCAGCATTCCCTTCCCTGCTACATGAGCTTCAACTGACAGACATGCCCTGCCAGGCTGCCTGCAACATACCTGTTTTTCCAGAACTCTAATTCAACCTTTGGGGTGGGGTTGCTGCCTTGAAGAAGTGGCTCTGATGACTCTCTCTTCAATGCTCCCTGGATCTGGTAGCTCCATTCTATCACAGTTGACTCAATGGCATGCACAAGAGATTTATCCACCAGTTCTGCTCTGCAGAGAGGAAATACAGAGTGCCTGTGTGAAGTTTGGCTTTTGTTTGACCATGCATAGGAATCGGATATGCCTGTGCAAAACAACCAGACGCCAACAGTTATTTCATGACCTGCAGTGCACTTTTAGTCCCTGCACTTTCTGGCAGTGCAGTAAATTCATTCTGGAGAAAATACCCAAAATGTTTTCGTAGCTGAGAACACCATCCAAGCCAACACCCTTCCCCCAGCAGTGGCCAGGGAAGGCAGGAAGGCAAAAATAATAATGCACCCAAACAGCTTCAGAAACTGCTGGATCTCCCAGTGCTCCTCCAACCAGGCTGGTTCCTCTGCAGGGCTTCTCACTGCATTTAATCACTCAACCGCTCCATCTTTGGGCTTGTGACATCACAGGTAGCCCAGCCAGTCATCATTCACACCCTCTAGTTCATCTGCATATTTCAATCCTATTGGATATTGGGCGGTGAACCTCTCCATCCTCACGCCAATACAGCTCCAGATAAGAAGCAACTCCACTGCCCCAGCCCAGAACCCTCACGCCTGCCACTCTGTCAGAGCACCTCAGTCCTCGCCTGCCAGGTTCATTTGCTGGTGTATTTCAACCAACAGGATGGAAGTATGTAAATGAACTAAAGGGTATGAATGAAGACTGGCTGCATGACCTCTGATGTCACAGCCCCCATCTGCCTCAGGCACCAGATGGATAGGGTAAAGACGTGAGGCTTTTCCAGGGTTGTTTCCTACTGCCCGCACAATCAGTGGAGCTCTTCCCACTGATGCTTTGAATAGTCCTGGAAATGGGGAAACTGATCAGATGTGGTCTTCAAAATTGATCACCTCACAGGTGGACAAAGAGAAACGCTGTCAGGGCGAGTGCTTGGCCTCACTTCCTTGGCCAGCTGGCAGGGAAAGTCCTGCATAGTTCTGAACAGGATTCCTCACCAAGGTAAAAACAAACATGCAGTGAGCCAAGCAGATGAAAACTCGAAACTCCACTCACGTTTTTTCATTTTCCCAGTCTATATACTCCATTCGCTCAGAGCCTGCTGGAAGAGGGAGCAGGGTCTTGCCTTCCACTTGGCCAATAACCACAAAAATGTGACTTTTCAGGCTGTGGACATGACGGATAATGTCCTGTGACACTACCTGTGGCCAGCTATGATGGTTCTTCGGGTTTGCCAGGATCGGTGCTATGACCTGTAACACAAACCAGTGAAACAGCTTAGAGCAGATAAAGAAATAAAGAAAAAGCCATATGGGATGGGATAGCTCACAGACTCTGGAGCCTTTCACCAGCCAGCCACCAAACGGGATCCTGTGTGCCCACAGCAAATGACCATGGAGGGGGTCCAGGCTGGCTCCTACTGAACTGACTTTCGTATCTCGCCGATTATAACTGTCGTCCCTGCTGGCAATCACAGCCATCTCCAAGGACTGAACATGACCCAGCAATGTCCTGCTACCCCACCGCATCAGTCCCTGCAGCTTACGTTTGGGAACATAGCCCAGCTCACCCTGGCTATTAGCCACTGATAGACCCATACTCCAGGAATTCTTCTAGTTTTCATTTGAACCTTACCATAGCCTTGGCCCTCCCAACACCCTCTGGCAACTCATTCCACCCCAATGACATTTCTGCCCTTTTCCGAACCTCTTCCGATTCCAATGTCTCTCTGGGAGTGGGTAGATCACAACTACACACAGTGCTGAAGATGTGGGAGTGCTCTTGAGTTCACACAGAGACAATATGCTATTTTCTGCTTTATTATCTATGCCTTTCTTAATGATTTCCAACATTCTGTTCACTTTTGGACTGATGCTGCACATTGAGTGGATGCTTTCAGAGAACTACCACAATGACTCCAAGAGCTAGCGCTCTCTCTCTTTCTCTCTCTCTCGGGAGTGATTACCTTAGATCCCATCGTTTTATATGCATAGCTGGGATGATGTTTTCCCATGTGCACTACTTTCTATCTATCAACTTTAAATTTCATCTGCCATTTTGTTTCCCAGACACCCAGTTTTGAGAGACCCTTTTGTAGCTCTTTGCAAACTGCCTGGGACTTAACTATCTTGAGCAGTTTTGTATCATCTTCAAATTCTGCCACCTCTCTGTTTACCCCCTTTTTCCAGCCTATTTCTGAATGTGTTGAATTGGACTAGTCCTAGAACAGACCCTTGCGGGGCATCACTACGTACCTCTCTCCATTCTGAAAACTGAGTGTTTATAAACCAACCCTTTTAACTACTTACCAGACCCTGAAAGGATCTACCATTTTACCCCCTAGCTGCGTACTCTGCTCCTCTTCAGAGCTAGCAATCTGGAGGGGATACTGGATCCCAGCTCTTGGGAGATGATCATAAACCCTGTAGCATTTGTGCTGTGCAAGTTCATTTGTGCTGGACTTGTCAGTTTCTTTTTGTGGGGTGAGGAGCTTGTTTCTGTAACTCCTGCTGTTATCACTGGAGATTAGAGTACTGCAGAGCACGCTCAGGGGCTTGGCCTTAAATCAATCCAGAAACCGAGACCAGCGCACAACACAGTGCATCTTGGCAACAGGGCCTGACATCAGTGCTCTGGGAGCTCTATGAGCTGCCTACTGGCTTCCAGGCAGAGTGCAAAGACTCAGTACCACCCTCAGTTAAGGTTAGGACAATTATCCCTCCCATTTTTCACAGGACAGTCCCTTATTTAAGCTATCTCATGGGCATCCCAACTATTTCAAGAAAATGGACAGGTTGTCCTGTATTTTGTGGGGTTCCTATTCCCTGGCACCTGATGTCTCAAGGCAGCCGCTTTGACTGCCAGAGAGCTCCTCTGCTGGGCAGCTGCCCAATTCCCTGGCACCCCACGGAAGCAGCCCCCACTGCTGGTGAGTTCTGCAATGGGGCAGCCCATCCTCCACACCCCCTCATCAGGAGGCTGAGGAGCCCCCACCCCCATGCCTCACCCTGGGGTAGCAGCCCCCATTGCCAAGGAGTCCTGACCTTGGACAGCAGACCCCCCCATCCCCCGAGGCCAGTGTCCTGTTTTTGCCATAGGGCAATGAGGTCACCCTGGTGAAGGTGACCTTCTCTAAATGGTCACCACCTCAAGTTGTTATCAATAGGGCTGAAGCCATCAGTTCCTCTTACCAAAGATGGATGCTTAATCCCACTCTTCCCAATGGGAGCGAAGCCAGGCTGGAGTAGCCAGGAGCAGCAGAAAGCCGATGTGGGCTCACTGCTAGAAGCAGCCTGTGGCTTCAGTCCCAATGAGAACAAGAAACAGCAGCTACTTGAAAAGAGGATGATTCTTAATAAGTTTCTCGCAGCAGAACTTTATTCTTCAGTCTCTGCTGAAGGAGAAACTTTCACTTATGAGAACTAATGGGTAACGTTACCATTAATCCTAAAGACCTAGGCCTCCAGCTAGATCTTCAACACAATGAATTATTGCACCCTAGTTTCCCAAGATTCACCCCTCTGCCAATTTCTGTGCTAACAGACAAATGACTGAGTGGAAACTAACAAGCTGCTGAAGTTCTTAAAGGACCCATCCTTACATTAATTTTAATTCATTAATTAATGGATTTACATTTAACTTCTCTGACATACCATGTGAAGCTCCAGGAGCAAGTACTGTGCTTGTGGGGAAGGTTCAAGAAAGCTGTCACACATAACAAAAAAACTGAGCCTTTGTCACTGGTTGGAAAAAAGAAAACCTTAATTGCTGAGCAGTGACCACCATCTCTGCATGGGAGGAGAAGGAGCCTCCTTGGTCTAGTCTTTCTGAGCCTGCCTCTGTCTGCTAGAAAACCAGGAAATTCAAACACAAATGACACTGTGAAAAACCATCTCAGAAGGGGTTGCCATGCAAGGCTGTAGCTTCACAAACAACAAGCAGTCCTGTGGCACCTTAGAAACTAACAAATTTATTAGGTGATGAGCTTTTGTGGGTAAAACCTGCGAAAGCTCATGACCTCATAAATGTGTTAGCCTCTAAAGGTGCCAGAGGACTCCTGCTTATTTATGAGGGGGGAAAAGTTCAGGTGGCTGAGGGACAGCAACACAAAACCCAAACAAACAATGCAAGGAAACAGAATAAAGCCCTTAATCTACATCCATCCCTTTTCTTTCACACACACACTGCTCAGTCCACCAGCCAACCGGTCCTTACTGTCAGCTGTCATCACCCTGGTCAGACACTTAACTCGACCCTCCACAGAATGCCCCAAAACAATGCTTACAGCTCCTGGACAAAAGGCCCTGTAAATAAATGTGCAGAGCAGAGATCAGCACACACACCCTAGTCACAACACATGACCACATCAGTCTAAACCCATTCGTTTCAGGCACAGCCCCAAAAACATGCATAACAGCTGGGGTTTACAATTCCTCTCCTATGTTACCTGCCACCATCTACAAAGTCACATCACACAAACATTGCAATCTGTGCAATTATAACTTACCAAACTGCAGAACTCCGCAAAAGACAGAGCTGTCATATCGCTCCACACAAACAAATATGCTACCCCACAAAACCAAAATGACTTGGCTGGCAGCCCACAACTGTGAGCTGAAGGTTCAATGTCTTAATGTAACAAAGCCAGGTACAACGTGCTGTCACATTTCCGAACTTCAAGTCTTACTGACCACACCCAAATAAATGTTTATTTTTAGAAAAACCTCAGGAGGCAGCACCCGGCCTGGCCAGACCACTGGGGGCACACACTCCTGCACAGGAGTGATTACAAGCAAAGGGATACATCCATTGTGATTCCTGCCAGTTCCGAAACAGAAGTAATCCAGGAACACTGGCACTGAACAAGCCCTACCTAGAGCTGTGCTTTGGGTGTGGCAAACACCTCCCTCTGGGCTAGTCAGGGCTATAGGGCCAGAGTTGAGGTTACCTGGGCAGGCTGTGCGGCTGTGGGAGCGGCTGGTGTGTGGGAGCCGGGATGCGGGGACAGGTGCACGGCGCTGCACGGCCTTACACTGCTCGCTGGGGCTGCAGGTTTGCGCTGCTGGCCCTTGGGGACTAACGTTACTTACGTGGGCCCCCCGCTTCGCCGCTGCTTTCCCCGCTGGGCCCCCGACCTCCTGCTCGCTGTTGGCCAGGCTGAGCGCGGGGGGAACCAGACCCCACCCCCGCCAGGCCGGCCCCTCACCTCCTGCAGCAGCGCGGCGAAGTGCGGCAGGGCGGCGGCGGGCAGGTCCCCGCACAGCAGCGTCCCGGGGCCCGGCGGGGTGCGGAGCGGCCCGGGCGCGCCGCGCAGGAAGAAGATCGCCTTGCCGGGGCCGGGGCCGGGGCCGGCGGGGAGCCCCGAGCCCAGCGCCAGCTGCCCGGCCGGGCTGAGCGTCGCCAGCAGCAGCGGCGCCCCCGCGCCCCCCAGGAAGGCCCGCAGCAGGGGCCGCGCCTCGGGGCTGTGCGCGCAGCGCTCCCAGCGCCCCGGCTGCAGCCGCAGGCTCCGCGCCACGCGCTCCCCGAGCAGCCGCGCGCGGGGGTCCGAGCCGGGGGCGTCCTCCGCCGGGGCCGGGGCCGGGGCCGGGGCCGCGGCCGCGTCCTCCTGCGGGCCGGCCATGGCCGGGGAGTAGGGGGCCGGGCCGGGCCGGGCCGGGCCGAGCCGAGGGGAGCTGGGCTGGGCTGGGCTGGGCTGGGGCGCTCCGCTCCGCTCCGCTCCGCTCCGCGCTGGAAGACCGCCCCGGGGCTGCCGCCGAGGCGCCTTGGCGACCGCGTGTTGCGGCTGCGGTTGCTCGGGGGACGGGCCGGGGCGGGCGGCGAGGGAGGGGCCTGGCTCTGTGCCGCAGCGGGGCCCGGCCGCTACCGGGGCGATCCGTGTCACCCCGCGCAGCAGGGGCCGGGCCGGGCCGGGGGGCGCCTGGCTCCGCGGGGTCCCGGCGCGGCGCTCGGTGCGGAGCCGCGGGCGGGCCTGGGGCGCGGGCTCGCCCGGCCGCGTTCAGCTCCCGGGACAGCCAGGCCGGCTCGCCCGGAGCCCAGCCGGGGACCTGGCGCCTGGACGCCGACAGGTGCGGGCTGTTACAAGCGGGAGCCCCGATTCCTGCTTCCGGCCCCTTGCTCGCCGGAGGGCCCTGCAGAGCCTGCGGTGGGTACCCGGCCCCCAGGCGCACCTCCTGAGCGCCCCCGGGCCCTTGGGCAGTTAATTACCTGCTGGAGCCTCCTCCCAGGGCTGGGGACGGCCCAGGCTTCAAGGGGCTCCAGGCGGACCTACTTGCCTTCATGGGGACCGGCTCCACCAAGGGTCATGAGGCGGGCTGGGTGGCCCCCGCCACCGCCGCCTAGAAGCGGCGCGGGGATGGATCAGCTTCTGTTACTTCCCTCGGGAGCACCTGGCGCCCTTGGCAGACGGAACAGGCCAGGCTGACCCTCGGCTTTGGTCCTTGCCTCGCCCCCTCAGAGTTAGGGCCCCTCCTTGCTCCCTGTGCCTGCAGCAGTGGTAGGGGCTCAGGCAGCAGCTCCTCGTGGGGCAGCTCTTTGGTCTGAGCCAGAGGGGAGCCCTAGGCCACGCCGCCGGGCTGAGGGAGCAGGGCTGCCTGGCAGTTAGGGCTCAGCTCGACAGGCAGTGCCGCAGAGCGCCACGGAGCCCAGGGAAAGGCAGGCAGGAAGTTGTTTATGGGGACAGGATAAGCCAAAGTCAGCGTCCCAGACAAGGCCTGGCACCCCAGCACAGCACAACAGACACAGTATTGTGGAGGAAACACTGGCCACCCCCAGCGTTCACTAACTCTTTCCATCCATGGGGGAATAAGCTGTTAGGAGCAGCTGTGCCCCAGCCCTAGACACTGTGCTCTGCTCATCAGCCAGCTGGCACCTGAATGGCTGTCACTCCTGTGCTTCCATGCCTGGGCAGGGCTGGCTCAGGGAGCCACGGGAGAGCAATCCCTCTCCTGGTGAAGGCATTAGCCCAGCAGCCCTGGAGGAAGGTCCCACAGGAGCAATTCAAATGTGCACTGCAGAACAGCCCCAGCCCTTTGTCATTCCACCAAGGGCCGTGCCCACCCCACCCTTCCCCCCTACAGCTTTCCAGGGGTTCTGGACCACAGGAGCTGTGAGGGTGATGCCAGGGTTGGGACTGTACCCAGTGACCTGCTGCCCTCCATGCCCGAGGGGCACATGGAGACTTGCCATGGCTGTAAGCTGCTGGCAAGGGCTCCTGGGGGTGGTGTGACCAGGACCATGGCAGGAATACAGATGGCCTGAGCACACCCCTGCCCAGGGGCCATTTTCCTTAGGGCCTGGCCCTACAGGGCACCCTGAACTGGAGTAAAAGGACCAGGGCCACAGGCTGCATTTTGACCACCCCCCTTCCACAGGCTTGTGAAACAGGTTGTACCCTCAGTCAGAGCCTTCTTCAGTGGCTGGGTAAAGATTTTTCAAGCAGCTCCTTTGCCTTCATTTGAGTAATGGCATTACCTAAACCAGCTCTGTAGTACTGCCTGCAACTCTCAGCCTGCTCACCCCCATGCTATTGCTCTGCCTGGTCAAAGAGCAGGTATTCAACACCACACAAGGCTGCAGACCCACCCAATAATAAACAATGCGGATTAGGTTACAGCAGACGATTTACCAAACAGGAGCCATGGAACAGAGGCACTAGGTGACTGTTTGCAATAATGAGTTATACTGTCAGTACATGTTCACACCTGAAACCCTGTTACAGCCCATCTGCTCCACCAGTGACTTGTCATTGAGTCAGTTTATTAAAATTGTCAGGCTGAGTGAAAACCGCAACATGCTTAAAGCTTTGCTGCCACCATTCCTGAGCACACTCTTCAGGATTATTTGCTAAAATGTAGCTTTCAGTGCATGAAAAAACCCAATTAAACCAGGCAGTTAAGCAAGGTCTGCACCCAAATGCGGACAACTGTTGCTGTAACCAGCCCACTGAGGTGAGCAAGAGGAACACCGCTAGTCTGATGGCACAGATGTAGAGGTTCAAGGAACCACTATGATCTAGTGTGACCTCCCATAAACCACAGATCACAGAATGCCCCCTCCCTTGAGCTACGGCACGTTTTTTGCAAAAAGCAATAATCCTGCTTTGAAAGTTGTCAGTGATGGAAACCCTGGCCCGTGACAAACTGCTCCACTACTGAGCAGAGGCGAGCTCCTCTCAGTAGCACACCTGCTGGTGGGTTAGCTCACTTGGAAGCCTTCCCTTTCCCCTTCTCCACTGCCTAGATGGGACTCAGTCCTATGGGGTCCAACCAGCCATGTTGTCCTACTGCACACTTGGGTCTCTTCCCAGTGGTGCAGTAAAGGAGAAGCATCCACCTTAGGCATCACCTCCTTCTCTTGGACGCCTGAGCTACTCCGCTACTCCCAGCATCATTCACATCTGTGTGACGAAGACAACATCAAGGACCTGCTAGAGAACAGAACTTATGGATGCAAACTGAGAAAACCCACCCTAGTAACAAACACTGCAAAGCTACTCAAGCCCCAGAAGAAACTGAATTGGGTCCATTTTATTGCAGAATTACCTCCTCTTGCCAGCCAGGTTCAGACCCTTTTTTACATTGTTACATTCCCAAAATGGCAAGCAGGAGCTTTCCCAACACACTCTGGAGACTCCACTGCACGCTCCCCCCACCCCCCGGGTTCTGTGGGCCACAGCTCCAGCATCGTCCTGTCCTGCAACAGCTGTTACTCTCGACAGCTCCAGTCTAAAACCAAAAATAAATAAAAACCCTTGAGAGGGAAGAAAAGCAGCTGCAAGTTGACAGGTGGTCCAGTAGCACTGGCGAGAAACCAGATTGGTTGTGGCAGAATGACCCAGGGGCCTGGTTGCTTACTGTAGGCTTGTAACATCAGATCCCCAAGGATGCAGCAGCTGCAGGCGCCAGCCCTTCACCACCAGTACCCCCGGTCCTCCTGTGGGGGTCTGCAGCACTCCTTGCTCCCTAAGACCAGAAGGGAGCACGGCACGTGGCGCGCAGCATGTTCAAAGCCACCTTTCCACACATGCCACTTGTCTCAGTTCGTGGTTTTAAGCTTCTTGCTCAGCCCTCCCTGATGGTTCTCATCACGTTCTCGTTTATTCAAGGCTTGGCTCGGCTTGCTGGCCTTGTTTCCACTGTCTGCCAGCTTCTCTGAAGCCATGATGGCCTCTTGCAAGATGCGCAGCTCCCGCTTCTCCTTCCGCTCCTCCATTTCCACGATCTCGTCAGCAAAGAGAGCCTTCAGGGGCGGGATCAGCCTGGGGATTGCTGCAAAGTCCCCAAAACGCACCTGAAAGGCAACCACTCAGTGACACTCAGTGGGCACATGGCAGAGGAACAGCATTCTGCTCTGTGCCCGGGTTTCCCTTTCACTCGGCATCTCATCCATTCACACTGCACACTTTCTAGACCAGGGACTCCAGTGTTGTATCTATCCACCACCGAGTGCAGGGTGTATTTAGGGCAGGGGTCCTCCCCTCTCTGCCCCATTTATCTTGGAAACCCCACTGTCTAACAAGACCTCTTCTGTGCACAAGGCAGGGAAGATGCAACATGCACTAAGCCTTCAGGCCCTTAGCACTTGTCCAATTCAGTGAGGGCAATCAGTCTCCACTGAATTGCATTTGCCATGTAGAGAGGCTCCCCGAAAGGAATCCAACAAAGTGGAGGGTGGCACAGGGCACACATCCCACCAAGCAGCAATTACTCTTTGACATGCAGGGGCACACTGAAGAGGACAATGACCCACTGAGACACACGCCGGGGAGCATGTCCAGAGGGGCCCAATGCATGCAGAGGCATCTTCCTGGGTGATGCACTGACCCGCTTGGAGGCGGTAATTGCTACACAAGTGCTGCGCTGGCAGCTGAAAGCACTGGAAGTGGAGACAGGGGCCATGCTCTGTAACAGGGCAAGGCTGGAGCAGTTTGCTTTGCTATCGGAAACCAGAGGCCTTTAATCCCAACCCCGCTGAGGATTAGGTCTGTGTTACTCCCGGTGCTGCCAGCACAGCACACAATGAGATTAAGGTGACGGCGAGTGTGGAGGGACATACTGCCGGCCCCACACATGGCTCCTGGGAGATCACCGAAAGCCAACCACCCTGGGTTCAGCCTGGGCCTGGTTCTCCGCCCAGCCCAGTCCCAGAGAGCAGCAGCCAGGCTCCCAACTCACCCGCATGTGGTCAAATGCGATCCCGACTCTGTCCGAGAAGTCGCCACTGAAGAGCGGGATCTTGGCGTAGCGCTGGCTGAAGTGGTTGAGCATGATGAACTCTGCGCCCATCTGCATGCCGACCCCGATGGCCTGGGATGTGGTGCTGCAAAGGGAGCAGGGACCGGGACAGTTACAGAACTCTGGTCCCTGCCCCTCCACAAGGCACCTGGAGACAGCATTGTGAAGGGCCAACACCCCCGGCCTCTACCCAGCACATGCACAGCGGGCCAGCCAGAGCAGCTCATTTTATCAGCTAGCACCTGGAGGCAGCTCATCCCTCAGCAGACCCGGTGCACGGTGAGCAGGTCGCACTCGAACACCAGCAGGGAGGAGACTGCAAAGCTGCTATGAGCTGGGCTCACCAGTTTGGGGAAGGATTCTGGGAGCACGGGGCTCAACCGTATGCTGGTCACTCATGGGGCCAGCTTTTCGCTCCCTTTCCCACAACCCAGCATCATGCCCACGTCCCTCTGAGTCGAGCATCCTGAATGCACAGATGGGTCCAGGACATGCTGCTCACATGGGCCCCAAAGTGAACTGAGCCAAGGGCTTGCCCCACTACCAGCCAAGTGCCCCTCCAGCAGAGCAGCCTCCTCCAGCCAGCCCACCCAGACAGTACCAGCTCCCTGTGCTGAGGTTGCCAGATCAGTTAGTTCACAAGAAGAGGCCAAACCATCTAACAGGGATTCTCCAGAGCTCTGTGCACACCCAGAGCAGCATGGGATGTAGAAATCACCTTCCTCCAGAGGGCAAAGCCCATCTCTGTGTCTCACTCCTAAGACGACAGAACCTGTGTCCCAAAGATACTCACCTGTGCATCTTCTCCACTGCCTCTTCTTCCAAGCCATCCTCTAGGGTTGCTTCGTGGATCAGCAGCGTGGCATCTTTTCCTGCATAACATCAAATATTCCTTCTGTTGGAACATACCAGGGTGAGGCAGGAGCAACAGAACTTTATCAAGTAAACGGGTATTATGTTTATTAGGGGAAGCGTGTTTCTCTGCCCCCATATTTCCAGCAGTGAACCCACAAAGAGGCAGAAATGCAACCCAATGCTTGTCTTTCTAGCTAGGGCTACTTATACCGGTAGCCCATGGGTTAAGGTACAGGGCTACGCCGCTGCTCCAATTAACAGTTTCTACTCGGAGCCCCACAGCACCGCCCTGCAGCAGTCTGACACAAGACACATTTACACCTGTAAGAGCAAGTTGGGGGGTGGGTGGGGTGTTTATTCAGATATGTTTCACTCAACTAAATAGGCTAGTGGCAAAGCCATTCCCATGCACTTTCAGCCAGCTGCATTTCCCACTTACCTATTTTGACCAAGGCCTCACAGGGCATTGTGTCACCGGAATAGACAATCTTCCAGCCAGATCTGTGTTCCAGCAAACAAGCAAAGGCGTGTCTACAGTGCCGGACCTCACAAGTCTGGAACTGAACAAGACCACAGTGTTATCCACCGCAGGTTACCCTACACTTCACTCAATGCCTTCTCCTGGCCGACAGCCAGCTCACCTTGGCCAAATCGTATTTCTTCAGCAGCAAGTTAATAAGCTCTTCAACTTTAGGCCCAATGACTTTTGCTCCTTCCACCAGAAACTTGGCAGGAATCAGACTGCACAGCAAAAAGGGGAGACGTTTAGGAAGTCAAGATGACAATGAAAATTGTTCTCCATGTTAGCTTAGCAGCACACTCCACTTGAGAAACAGCAGCCCAGTGCCAGGCACTGAGCTCTCCCACGACATGTCTGCTAGGTCTGTGCTGGGACATCCACGTCAGGAAAGACTCCTCCACCAAGTGCCTTCTTCCCATCTTCCATTTAATTTTTCCCTCCTGGAACCCTTGCTACCCCATTCTCCTACCCTCTTGCCCAGGCGGTTTCACACCCATCTGTTTGACCTCTATTGCACCAGGGCAGTGGTGAAGCAGTGGAAAGCTTAACCTAAAGAGTCCTGGCTGGAATAATTTAGTTGGGGTTGATCCTGCTTCAGGCAGGGGGCTGGACTAGATGGCCTCTTGAGGTCCCTTCCAGCCCTAGAATTCTAAAGGTCTCTGCCCAAGTCTTGCTGTGCTGCTGGAGGGCCATGGAAGTTTTGAGCCATCTCATAAATGGCTGGGTACAATTCAGCAATCCCAAGCCACATCTGCCCTTTCCAAACTACAATAAAGAAACATGCCCTGGGGACAGGGCAGAGCATCCTGTGCTGCGTTAATGCAGCAGTCAACAAAGCAGACATTCTGCAAACACAGTGGCCCTACCAGCAGGAGCTCCATGTCTGAACAGCTCTAAAGAGCGCCCAGGGCTAGGAGGAGCCAATTCCAAGCAGATCTCAGCAGCTTCCAAAGCCATACCTTGTTGGACTGCTTCTCCCGACCCCTAGTCTGTGTCACAAGTCCCTGGAACTCCAGGCAGCCTCCAAGCTCACAAGGGGAGCCTGGCTGACAAAAATTGAAGTCTAGCTCCTGGTATGAAATGGCCAAACCTGAAGCAATCCTTGGACATAAAGTCTTGGCATTTACACATCCTAGACACGCAGGGATTTCCGAGTGCTCTGCATTGGCTTGAAGCTGCCCCTACTGAAGTGCATGGGGATTTGCTCCTAGCTGTTGACAAGGGCGGAAGTAGGCCAATGCTGGCAGTCTATGAAAAGCCCGCCCAGTAGAACAGAGCAAGGAAATACTCCACACAGCATGGCGAATCACATTCTCAAGTTGTGTTCACCAGTTATATACTAAACACATCCGGGAGGTTAAATCCCCCAGCAGCTCGGCCCAGCCAAGGGGTGGGTAGAGCCCCAGGAGCTATTGGCAGGCCTTTACACTCATTACTGGCCTGGGCTAGCGAAGGGGAAGGAGGAGAAGTACATCAGACCTGTATCGCTCAATGCCACTCCAACCCGCTAACCAGTTCCATCATGGCAGCGCTTTCCAAACTTCTTGGGCTGTGTACCCCTTTCCAATAACCCTACCGCCTACCCTCAACTGAGACAGGCAGAAGCAACGTGTTGGGGGGGTGTTACAGAATCAGCAACGCCCCCCCAAGATTTCCACTTTCCACTTAGCAAGAGCCCCCAGAGGTTTTCAAACCATGCAACACTCCCCCGACCCCCCCATGGGGGGCACAGAGAAACACTGAGAGGGCAACAGCAATGCAGTGCAGCAGGACTTAGAAATGGAGCATCACTTTCACCCCACTGAGATGGGGCAACCAGCCTGTCTGGCCAGGGGGTGGTGGAAGGAGGAATTATACCAAAGGGAGGGGAAGGCGCTGAGCTCACAAAGTGAGAACACAGCAGCCTGGCATCACTACTCACTCCCCCAAACATTCCCCACTCCCCACAGTCTAAACGCTTCCATTTCAGAACTGCACAGTGGAAAGGAAACTTTTGCCAATTTGGTTGCAGTTTGATTGAGAGCAGATTAATGTTGCCGAGTCCAACACCACGCACTACCCACCAGGGCAGGGTTTCTGACCAAGGTCCGTGTACCTGTTGGAAAACCATTGGATGAGAAGCTGTCTACAGAGCAGGCTGTAGGGCTACATTGCAGGGTCCCAGAAATCTACGCAGCAGTGGAATAGCCCTGCAGCCTGAGCCCCATGAACCTCAGCTGGCCAGCACAGACCAGCCAGGGGTGGGTGTCTGCTGTATAGATACATCTTAAGTGAACTGCCATGGGGCAGGATTACAAGTCTGGTTATCAGTTGTTTGGCCCATATCACAGCATAACTATTACTGCCTGTGGGCCAAGGCTGGGACTTGACTTGCACTGGGTCAGGACACAGGAAGTAAGGGCCTGCTACCAGAGTTATTGGACAAGAACTTGCACATGGACCCCTGGGGACAATAGCCGCGTCTACACGTGCACACTACTTCGAAGTAGCAGCACCAACTTCAAAATAGCGCCTGTTACGGCTACACGTGTTGGGCGCTATTTCGAAGTTGAAATCGACGTTAGGCGGCGAGACGTCGAAGTCGCTAACCCCATGAGGGGATGGGAATAGCGCCCTACTTCGAAGTTGAACGTCGAAGTAGGGCACGTGTAGACGATCCGCGTCCCGCAACATCGAAATAGCAGGGTCCGCCATGTCGGCCATCAGCTGAGGGGTTGAGAGACGCTCTCTCTCCAGCCCCTGCGGGGCTCTACGGTCACCGTGTGCAGCAGCCCTTAGCCCAGGGCTTCTGGCTGCTGCAGGTGGGGATCCATGCTGCATGCACAGGGTCTGCAACCAGTTGTCGGGTGTGTGGATCATGTGTTGTTTAGTGCAACTGTGTCTGGGAGGGGCCCTTTAAGGGAGCGGCTTGCTGTTGAGTCCGCCCTGTGACCCTGTCTGCAGCTGTTCCTGGCACCCTTATTTCGATCTGTGCTACTTTGGCGTGTAGACGTTCCCTCGCAGCGCCTATTTCGATGTGGTGCTGCCCAATGTCGAAGTTGAATGTCGACGTTGCCAGCCCTGGAGGACGTGTAGACGTTATTCATCGAAATAGACTACTTCCATGTCGCTACATCGAAATAAGCTATTTCGATGTAGCGTGCACGTGTAGACGTAGCCAATAGGATTTCCCTCAGAGAACCCCTGCACTGACAGTTGGCAGGCCTTCGTAAGGACCTGAGATGCAGCAATAAGCAGAGCCCCCCCCCAGTGGCACACCATGCTATGCGTACACACTCAGCGGAGTGAACATTCAATGCCAGAACCTGCTGGAGGGCATCAAAGTTCCTCTGCGCTTATGCAGCAGCCAACAAAAGGAACAGTCTAACTGCCAGCATCATCCTGATCAGGCCCAGGGGAACGCAGCCAGATACACTGGCCTCATGTGCCAGAGCAGCTTCAGTGTTACCCTGGGCATTTGCACTGCAAGGATCTGTGCTTGATGCTAGTGCACAGGCTCTCGGGGAAAGCTCCCAGTGCCCAGACTCTTCTGCTCAGGTTTGGCCCAGGGGGCCCCATAAGGTACTGAAGTCATCAGGGGATTTTGTTTCATTATCCACGCTTCGGGCCCCACGCCTGCCCAGCTAGTTACCACCCATTTCGAGGGGCTGACGTGACTAGATGTGGCAGATCCTCTTAAACGGATGTTTCTTCGCAGCCACGGTTCCCAGAGCTGCTCTGGGCAATGGCTCAGACTCAGAACCTCTCCCTTGGGTTCCCCAGACTCCAGGCTGCAACTGTGATTGGTTGGGAACAAACAATGCTCTGTGAAGGAAAGTCAGCGCTCTCCTGCCCAGCTGCTAATACGCACCTCCCAGACATGCGCCTTTGGTATATACACACACACACCTAACACTACATGCTGTCCAGGGGAAGACGAAGAACAATCACCTCCAAGTACTCTGACTCTGAGCTACGTCCCAGCCCCATCAGCGTCTGCCGCAACCTCCCTCAACCCCCCATGCGCGCTCAGGCCCCAGGGAAGGAGGGGGCATGAAGAGAGCAGTGTCCGAGGGGACGTATTTGAGATCAATCCTTCTGTCTGGTTAGTTTTTGCACAGAGGTGACATTCTGCTGTTAAGATTCTGGGACCTGCTGCACTGAAGTGCTTGTCTATTGCAAAGATACACTGAAACACGGCAGATTTGGCCTGTACAGCTACTGTGCTGCAGCAGGTGCAAGGGAGCAGTTTGCCCAGACCTGGGAACAAGGACACAGCCAGAATATTTCCCATTAACTCAACTACCTGTGACAGCCCAGGAGCACTCACTTGACATGACCAAGAATCTCTTGGCAGTTGTCGTGGTACTGGTGTAGCCATGTCATGATCTGCGTGGGCGCTATCAGCAGCAGTGGGCTGGCGGGTCGGCCAAGGGACGCCTAAAAGAACACAACAGGCAAGGAATTGTCAGGACTGTGAGACACCTGACACAGGGCAGGACTCAGTCTGGGGAGGAGGTGCTGCTCCACTGTCACCAGAACCACACCCACCTGCACCAGCCCACACTGCTTTAAATGGCAGCGAAACCACAGCGGTACTTACGAAAGCTCGTTGTCTCTGCAACAGAATGTTCAGCAAGCCCTAGAAGAGAGAACACAGATGCACCTTTGTCGGTCAGGTGCAGTGTGACAAAGCCACCTCACTGAAATGGGGCCATTTCCTAACAGAGCCTACTTCCCAGCCATTCCACCAGCTCAGTGAAGTGCCGGGCACGGCTCCAGAGAGGAACTCTCCTCATAGCCCTCCCCACCAATGTTACCCTTGCCTAGACAGCCTCTGCTCCTGACAGCAGCTGAGAGGAGGTGATCCATTAACCCATTCGTCATCAATCTGTGCCCTACAACCTGATGTCTGAAAACTACACCCTTACAAAGGAGGGGGAGGAAGAAGAGAAACGCTGCAGCTACAGCAGCTTCAGCCAGGAAGGAGGAAACTCATAGCTCCTTTCAGAGTTCTGCGTCACTGCGCTGGCAGCAGAGAAAACTCAACTTCAACACTCTGTGGTTTGAGAGCGCTCTGACAAATCCCTGAAGTATGAGACGTACCCCGGTTCTGTTGTCCCTTCCCCACAGCCACTGGAGAAAGGGCAAGCTATCAGGACCTGGCATGAACTTGCCTGGAGTGGGGCACCTGCACATTCCAAGCAGCCATGAGTGCTGAATTTACACCCCAGGGAGCTTGAGTTCCCCATAGAAACAGGTACTGCAAAATTCGAAGTCTTCTCCCCCAGCCCCAGCCACAGGCCTGAACCCAGCTTGCAGGAACCACGGCTAAGAGGAGACAGGGTTAGTAGCTGAGCACAATTCTGCAAGGCTTGGGTGCTCCACAGTGGGCAGACTGGCCTGAGATACAGCTGGGAGGCTACAACCCACACTCCAGGAACAGGCAAGACAATTGCACAAGCAAGGCAGGACATTTGATGGGGACACTGGAGGAGCCAGAGCCACAGACATGGAACGTTTACATGGTGGCACACTCTGCCATCCCCGCAGTGGATACAACCCATGCCCAGCTGGGATAATGTCTTCTTTAACTCCACTCGCCGCCGCTCACCGTGTGATGATCGGCATGCAGGTGAGACACAAACACGGCTGCTGTGTTGCACAGGATTTCATCCACCTGGTCCCCATAGTGGCGACAGAGCTGGCCAAATGTTCCCTCCCCACAGTCCAGAAGCAGCGACTGGGTGGAGCTGCAGAGAGGAAAAAGCAGATGTACTGCTGGCAGTAGCCAGGATGCACACCAGGAGGATGAACTTTGCTCTGGGCGCCACCTCAAGGGGAGTGATCCGGGAACGAGGCAGCTGGAAGTGCCTCCGCAGGGGCCAGTGCTGAAAGTTCAGGCTCCATCACTACTTTCGCTCTCCTCTGCCCAGAGGGTGGCAGGAACGGGGACACCTGACACCAGTCAGAGCAGGGTTTGAATTGGCCCTGCAAAGGCAGTCACAGAATCATATGCAGGAAGCACTTTGCCCTACTACAGGGAAACTCTCAAGCACCATTTGAACTAGTGACCTCGGTTCAACACTGCCTGGACCATTTCCAAGCCCTGCAGCACCTGCAGGGCTAACAGGTCCATGAACTCCAAAGTGAGGGGGACACGGCAGGACCTGGCTTCCACATGCCTGACAAAGAAAACTACAGAACGCCAGCTCTCACCTGGTATTAATCAACGTGGAGCTGACATTCCGGATTTTCATTGGGATTGCAGAGCCTGTTCCTAGGAAGACTATTTCTGGGTAAGGCTCAGCTTTGCCTAGAGAAAACGTGACATGCTTTGCATTAATGTTGGCAAGAGCCTGCTGCTTTGCAGTATGTTCAGCTCCCAGCCAGGTTAGTAGTTCATTATCTGAGCATAAAACCTCCAGATCCTGACACAGGCTCACAGAAAGGGGTGCTGACCCCCAGCTTCGAAACTGCCCACAGCATGAATGCTAACGGAGTGAGGGTGGGAAGGCAGCAACAAAATCCTCTGTGAAACGACAGGGCGCCTTGCGCTGCACCTCCACCAAGAACGACGGTGGGCACGGACTGGGCTCGGTGGCCACTGCCACAGGCTGCCATCCAATGAGGAGGGACACGCCCCATGGCAGGACAGTGGACAGGCTGTGCTGGTTTAGATGTTGACTCGCTGCCCGCGTCCAACACCTAATGGCATTAGTGCACAGCCGGATGTGAATCAGATGCCGCTCCTTCCACACTCTCACTTGGACAGCCTATTGGAGGACGAGCCCTGAGCAGAGCGTGAGCACAACAGTGATGCAGAATTCAACGCAGGAGCTTGCTAGGGATTAAATCTTGCCCCCCTGGAGTGCTGGAGTCCCAGGCCCAGTATCCTCCAAGATCCAAGGCGGCAAACTGGCTTGTGTCATGCTGAGTAATGAAGAACCCCCTGAGGATGAACCCATACTCTGATGGGCACTTGAAGTGACCCAGAAATAGGTAGAATTCATTAGCTCGCAGGGTAATGGGAATATTTCACCCAGGCGGCATCCTCTTTCACCCAAGCTCCCAACCAACTCCACCCACCACCCCTATCACGCTAGGCCTATCTGCTGCCTCAGTCAGAAGCTTTGCACAACATGCTCCTCACCTGACCTGACAAGCCCGGCCTGCAGACTCTCTCTGCACTCCTTCACACAGTCCTCAAACCCAGGCAGCTCCAGGGCTTCAGCCACGAATTCACTGGAATTGCAGACAGCAACCATATCCCTGAAACAATCCACAGGCCACAGTTCAGGGTACGGGGGGGAGGGGCAGCTAAAGAGAGTTTAATTTAAGGGGCAAAGCATCAAACTACACATTGGACAGGAACCTAGCACAAGCATTTCCTCATTAGTCCCCAGAAACATCTGCATTAAGACTACCACCCTCCAAAGCACAGTGCAACTCCTCACATCCAGGACTGTCAGCAGACTACAGAGGTGGATGGGCTCTGGGAAATGGGAATGAACTCCAAAAAGAGGAAATCATTGCACAATCCCAGGATTCAAGGGCTACATGCTCCACTGGGTCCCAGTGAGCCCTGTGCAGCTCAGGGGCAGCCCAGAGCACCATTTGCTGAAAATCTCTCTCCCCCATGCCAGTTTCAGAGTTCACCATCTTGCACCTACAGGAATATTTTGACAACTCTCTGAAACCTTGCCATGCAGACAGACAGACTGAAGTCTAAATGTTTAAACAGAATCCCTTCCCCTTCCCCACAACTAAATTTTAGACTTCCCCCCTCCTCTAGAGCCATCAGCCATGGGCCACAGCTGGGAACAGGACATGAGACAGGGAGGAAGAGAGATACAGAGGATGCCTGGCAGGCGGGGCTTGGTCCTAACAATGTGGGGCTTGGAAGGAATTCTGTCCCCCTCCTCATCACACTGACAGGCTTCATAAAATGCACTAGCAAAGTCAGTACAAAGTAACATTCCCTGTGATGGCTTGTTTCTCCAGCTCTAGGTACTGTATGCTGAAATGTAAGTGCCGTATTTCTATTCCAGTGGGTTTGATTTATAATTAGCTGGTCAACACGAGAAAGTCAGTGACTGGTCAGTATGTGGCAGTGTAAGCTTGTGGTTTCTCAGGGATATGCAAGACAAATCAGACTTCCAAAAGGGACAGTGCAGTCTGGACAGACAACCACTGGATTAGATGATCTAATAATTCCTTCTTGCCTTAAAACTAGGAAAAATCTCTGGCAAAGCACATACATTTGGACATCCACTACCTCCCAGTCTTAGTGCAGGACAGGCCAAATACACACCACAGGCCAGATTGGGCCTGCCAAATCACCATCCCGCGGGTCAGCCAGAGCTTTGGAGAGGCTCCTTGCCTGCCAGACCCCGCAAATTCACTCAAAGCAGCCGGCTGTGGGGGCCTCATGCCTCAGGCAGTGGGGGCTTTGCATTCTGCTCCCTTTGGCCAGTTTCAGGAAGCCTGACCGATGGTCCTGCTGGCTAGGCTGGGAACCCCCTAAGGTTAGCACCTCCCAGCCAGTGCCTGTACCTGGCACCCCACCTGAGCCTATCCTTTCCTTCAAGCCTCAGCATACCTGGTCCTACACCACAATCCCCTGGCCCCAGGTCACAACCCTCTCCCGCCACAAGGAGGGGAAATGCTTACCACACTCCCTGGTACTGCCCTTCGCTGCTCTCATTGGCTGAAATCTGGTTAACGGGTGTAGCAGGGAAACCCTCCCCATGAGGGCTTTTCCAGTACGGCATTTCCCCACAGCTGGGAGAGGGAGTGGCAGCGCACAGTGCTCCTCCAACACGCAGCCCTGGGAAGGCCAGATGTGACCTGGGGGACTCAGAGCTGCCCCCTGCTCACAGTGGGAAGCTGGTGCAAGGAGCTTATGTGGTGGGGGGGAAGGGGACACCACAGGGCTGGAACACCAGCATGGGCTCCCCGCTGGGGGACAGGAGTGGGGGTGAGCCCCAAGCCGTGCAGCCCCTCTGCAAAGCAGTCATGGGCTGCAGTTTGTGAGTCAGTGTACGAGAAATCTGCGTAGCACTCAGCAAAATGGGGCCTTGAGGTTTTAAGGGACAGCACAATGGAAAACCACCCCACCCCTGTGCCCCACAAGTAGAAGGGGCAGTCCCAAGTTTCTCCAAGGGTCTGTCCCTGCACAGGCTGGCCCAGAATAAGAGCCTAAGGATGACTCCAAGACACCTTTGCTGCACCACCATTCAGGTGCTGAATGCTTCTTAGTCCCAGCTTATTATCAGATCTTCTAAAAAACCTGCTCCCATACAGGTGCCCCAGAGCCAGGAGACCAGATCTCTCTTTAGTTTACATATAACCAAGGGTATCAACCTCTGCCACTGTGGCTTAGGTCTCAGCTGGTATTTCAGGAGAAATTCTCCCCGTACAACAGGAACGCTGAAAGTGGCCTCTTCTTCCTGGAGATGAGACAGAAGGAGCAACATTTAAGCGTGTGCAAGCTCACCTCTGCGGACCCTGCACCGCAGCACAGCCTCTTACCCGATGCTGACGGCTGGCTAGAAGTGGGAAGATTTCTGAATGAATGAGATTCAGCTGGGTTTGGATCTTGTGGCTGCGCAGGCAGTGCACAGTGTTCGTATTTTCATTCAGTATCAAGTGTTGAGTTGTGGAGCCAAACCTGGAAAAAGATGGAATAGTAAGAAACATGTCCAAATACAAGATTACTTCAGCTCCAACCTACTGCTGGGGACCTGAGGCCATTAACTAACCACTGCTTTCTGACCCTATGCATGCCCAGGCCCAGAGCAGTTATTAGCCAGAGATCACAGAGAGTTTGTGACTAAATAACCTTGAAGGAAGCGTAAGTCAATGTAACTCAGAAGTCACATACCTTTCCAGCCACTCTTTGTACCGGCTGTCTTGAAGCACTGTCTCTGGGGTGATGTGAACAACCAAGGCCACACGACCCTCAGCCTTCCCTTCTTGGTACCTAGAAGAGACAATGAAGATCAAAGATGACAACAGTACTTGACTTCTATTACACAGCGATCTCGCCTCCTTCCCAGACATGACAAGGTTCCCCTGCAGAACTTATTTACTACTAAGCACTCCATGAAGCACAAATGATTTCCTCCAGGAAGGAAGCCCAGCGAAGAGGTTACAGCACTGACCTAAGAGTCACAGAAGCTGGTTCTACTCCAAACTCACCCAGATCAGCCTCGAACAAGCCATTTATCATAGACCCCATGGCCTCCCTCCATATGAGGATGACAATTCCTCACAAGCAAGAGAATGACCAAGAACAGGATAGGCCCAATACTCAGTGAGCATGGGGGTTGGAGGGATACGAGTGTCAACAGAAAACACAGATGTGGGAGAAGTGCTAAATGACTTCTTTGTTTTAGTAACAGAGGGAAAGCCGTGCTAGTCTATATGCTATCAAAACAAAAAAAGCAGTAAAGTAGCACTTTAACAAAATAATTTATTAAGTGAATGTTCGTGGGACAGACCCACTTCTTCAGACCATAGCCATACCAGAACAGACTCAATATTTAAGGCACAGAGAACCAAAAATAGTAATCAAGGCTGACAAAAATCAGAAAACCAAAAATACCCAAACAAATTAGAGGTCTTCAAGTTACCAGGGCCTGATTAAATGCATCCCAAAATACCCGAAGACCTGATGGAGGAGCTAGCTGAGCCATCAGCAATTATCTCTGGAAAACTCAGGGTCGATGGGGGAGATTCCAGAGGACTGGAAAGGAGCGAACAGTGCCAGTTTGAGAAAGGAGAGTAAGAACAGCCCAGAGAATGACAGACCAGCTAGCTTAACTTCAGTACTAGGAAGATAAAGGGGCAAATAACCAATTCGCAAACACCTAGAGGATAAAATGTCTGCCTGTGCTGGGGTATTGTGCTGCACTCCAGAAGTGGCCAGCAAGTTCAGCTCCTGGGGACACAGGGAGAAGGTGACTATGCGGTGCTGCATCATTTCCCCACCTCGGAGCCAGGCCTGCTGCGATGGCCATCTCCCTGGAGTTGATGACATCTAGAGGTGCCTTCCAGTCCTATGATTATCTTTGCAAGGTGGGTGTGATATTCAGAACAGCCCATGTTCAGCCAACTGCACTGAAAACAACTAAATAATTTACATTTTAGCAGATAGCCCCAACAGGGAAAGAAGCGATAAGATACATCCTTCAAAGCAGGCTCCATGTTGCCTGCCCCTAAGCTGAAACCTTCTGAACAATCCACTTCAAAGATTCAACAGACAACTTGGGATTCCAGTCCTTTCTGTAGTCTGTCTGTCACCTCAGACAAAAGGACCAACTTTTCCCCTTGGAAGGTAGATCCTAACCCAGGAGCTTGGTTAGCGATACTGATAGAAACGTGGTGAGGGGATTTTACCTTGAACCCAGCCTAGTCTGTCAGGTTTTAGGTTCCAGGAAGTCTCTTCTCTTGTAACCTTTTCTGACTTTAATCCCCACACTCAGGTAAAAATCTCTCTAGAAGTCAAAAAACTTAAATATAGAGCAATCCAGTGCTGAGTTTGAACTGAGCTGTTTGGTGACTTTAGTTACAGCAACAAACTGCTGGATGTTAGTCCTACATAAGCAACAAACCTTAATTCCCCCTGATTGTTCCAGGAGAGGGCTGGACACTTTAGAACACATTTTGAGGAAGTGCAGGGCTGAGGAGTCACTCCTTACTTGTTATTACCCAAGGCAGACAGAGACCAGTACGAGTCTCATGTGCTCCAGTGTTGGACCAGGGCTGCTGAGAAAACTGACCAAGTACAGGCTTGTTGCAAATTGCAGGCATCCCAGACAACAGGTCAGCAACACATTAAGACACTTGGAGTAAGAGGTGGTATCATCATCAATCTGGATCACACCTCGGGAAAGTAGGAGCGAAGCAGCTCATTGTACGCAAAGACCTTTGAAAGCTCAGTTACTAAGATGTGTAACAATCCACAACAAAGATGCATATTATTTAGTCCAGTCACACGACTATCTAAAACTAAAGTAGCAGAAATCCTAAAAAATACAGGAACTGACGACATGCTCCAGAGAGAGCATCATAGATAACTAGAATTGGAAGAGACCTCAAGAGGTCATCAAGTCCATTGCTCTGCCCTCACAGCAGGGGCAAGCACGTTCTATAAATCATCCCTGTTATTTAAGAACAGATTGGATAAATACGTATCGCCAGTGACGGAGATTCTACGACCACCCTAGCCAATTCATTCCCGTATTTATCCATCCTGACATTTGCAAAATTCTTCCTTAATGTCCAACCTAAACCTCCTTGCTGCAATTTAAGCCCATTGCTTTTTGTCCTATCTTCAGGGGCCAAAGACAATCATTTTTCTCCCTCCTCCCTGTAACACCCCCTCTTATGTCCCCTCTCAGCCTTTTTTCCCCCAAAACTAAACAAACTCAATTCTTTTAATCTTCTAGACCTTTAGTTATTTTAGTGGCTCTTCTCTGGATCTTTGTCCTTATCGAACTTTTCATCCTATTTTTCCACAAGACCATTTCTCCAGTTTGTTCACAATTTGAATTCTGACCCTATCCTCCAAAGTAGATGCAGCCCCTCCCAGGCTGGTGGTAGCTGCAAACTGGGTAAGCGTACTCTCTATGCCATTACCTAACTTGCTGATGAAGATATTAAACAAAACTGGCCCCAAAACTATTCCCTGTGGGACCCCACTTGTTGTTTCCTTCCAGAATGACTGTGAACCATTAATAACCACGCTCTGTGATCAGAGTAGCCCCATCCAGGTTGCATTTCCCCAGTTTACTGATAAGGTCATGTGATAGTGTAGCAACTGCCTTACTAAAATCCAGGTATACTACATCTACTTCTTCCCCTTTATCCACAAGGCTCGTTATCCTGTCACAGAAGAAATACCTCCTTCTCCAGAAACACCCCTTACAAGATGCCTTGTATATAACATATCCAGACTGGGGAGGAATGAGTTCTAGAGTCATGCACCCTACACAGAGCACACCCTGCCACAGCCCCACCCCTCATGCTCCAGCTTCTGTGCCTCATCTGATCCTTTTCTGGGGGCTCTGGATCTCGGGATGCTATCTGCAAGCTTTGTCAACAAGTACATTCAGTCTCTGGCCCTGCCATGGCCCGCGAAGCACACCATATTCCATTTGTAACCAGGCTAACGATTTTCACTGTCATAAAGAAGTGCTGAAGCTTGATACCCCACAGCCCCATATTCCAGGGAGCACCCTCCCTTTCCCATCACCCCACCGTACCTGCGGAAGATGTCGTTTTCACAGACCGCATCCACAAAGCCTTCATGAGGACATTCTACTACCATGAACACAGGGCCTGGCTCAGGAGGGGTACAGACCTCTTCGGGCAGGATCTGCAGTGAGGCACACAGGGGTTATTCAGTGGTCAGACCATAGTACAGGCTGTCAGCAAGGGCCCGGGTAGGCAGCTCCCCTTTGGCAACAGGATGCAGCAGCACATACTGTGGATCCCCACCTCACTTCACTGGCTGGGGACATCACAGAACTTGGCCCCCGCTTTCCCAGTCTTGCAATTACTCCAAGAATTGATTTTGCTGGATCACAAGGTGCAACGTCCCTGACAATGGCCTAAACAAAGCAGGATGCAACTCAGCTGCGGGAAGTCCAGCTGCTTCCTCACTGGGCACTGGGGTATGCTCACACGAGTGCCTATAGGGAGTGGGGCCCTGAGGGGCACCGATTTTATTTATGGATCTACCAGAAACACCAATGGCTGGATCGATCCCCCTCACCAGTCACTAGCCTGGAAGACTGAAGTCTTTATCTGTCCCCCGACATCAAAGCCTTTCAACCACCCGGGGAGGGGGCCCCCCACAGATGGCAAATGAGCGTGATCAGTGATAACTGCTGTTCATAGTGGGTCAGGTGAGGACACTCTGGGTCTGGGACAGACACACCTCTACTGCCAGAGTGGACTGACCATCTCCATGAGCTCATGGGCTGTCAGACTCAAACTGCTGTAACTGGGCCAGCGTTGGCATGGGATACACATGGAAATAACCACATATTGCCTACACTTCACCTGTAACAGCAGATATTGAATGGACCCCACAAGAAGCTAGGGGATCCTGGGACAAAATGCTAGCAGGAACAAGCCTGGGAAAGCTTGAAACTGGAACATGCTGCCAGGAAGGTGAGGGAACCCAAGGGAACATGCTTGGCTGGCACTTGCCACTATGAGGCGTGTTAAGGGACAGTTCATCACTCCTACCACACAGCAGGAGCAATGGGAGGATTGAACTGGTCACAGCTGATCCAAGAGGGGATGACTGTGGCTGGCATAGAGCAGCATTTAGTTACAACCTTCTGGGTGAGCTAGACCCCATGAAGAGTACTGGTTACAAAGCCTGCCTGCAGCCTGGCTGGGATAGCCGAGACTGAAGTCGTACCTCTCTGCCTTCAAACGTGACACTCTTCCCATCTTTGACAGCTGCAATGATTGGGCCAATGGCTGCAGTTCCACTAAGGATGAGAACACAAGGGCCACATTAGCATTTGCACAAACCGGAGCCCACCCCCACCCAGCACCCCGGCAGGGCTCTCTTACTTACACTGGCAGGCCCAGCTCCTTTGCTTTAGCCACCAAGAAGTTCCCTTTCTTTGCGTGAAGCTGACAGTAATTGAAAAGAAAGAAGCATTTCATTCAAAGTTCCCATGTAACAAGTCACACCTCTTTATAATGTTTAAGCATGAATGGAAAAAAAAAAGGGGGGGGCCAAAAATGTGGCTCAAACCCTAGGTGGTTCTGTACTAAGCCATGAAAAGAGACAGCAGGAGAAACTTTCCTCCAGATTTATTTTTTTAAGTCTCAGATACATCAAGTTCCTTTCTGCCCTGCTTCAGTGGCTCATCTGCCCAGAGGTCTGGCTCTGGCACTCCCATCCATAGAGGTGGAGAGTCAAAGAGATTTTCCTTCAAGTGTTCAGCAAGAGAATTACAACGTAGTCTCAGAACCCTGCCAGTTCTCTAGTCGCCGACAGAGCCTTCCAGGAAAAACAAGGAAGACAAGTGTAACAAGCAAGCAGAAATACCACCGTTCTGGCCCTCAGGAAGGAGCAAATTAAAATGTTTTTTTCTTTTGTAGGTAACTTCTCAGAGTCAAGTGCCAAGGGGAACCATTCCAGCCCAAATTCTCCATGTCTAGATCTGAGAGCAAGGTTACTGAATACCAATGTTGGCATAGAATAACTGACCCAAACCCCCAACTCTACTACAAGGTGGTATTGGTAATTAAACTGGTCTAGATAAAAGAATACGAAATTCCTATTCCATAGGACACTTCTTACTTTGCAGATGAAAGCCACCACCAGGGTTGGGTCTCTGCTGCCAACTCTCCTGTTGCCATCTTTAAAAAAAGTTACATAGGAGAATGTAGTTTGAACATCTTTTTCCTTAATACAAAAGGGGGCAATTTCCTGCAGTGTCCCATCCCTGCTCTTCCTGTGATTTTATATGCACGGCCTCTCAGTAAGGTATTATCAGTACAAGTCACAGACAGGCAACAGGCAGTAAGAAAACACATAGCCTGTAGCCTGTCTATGACCTGACTAAATTTTAGCTGCCGAAGGCCACCCAGGAAATGACTAGCTGCAGAGCTGCTGAAGCCCCATGTTGGTGGCTCCAGACGCCCTGGGGATCACAGAAAACCATGGAGTACATGACCTCTGTGACAGATATGCAGCTTTAGTCACAAGTGACCATTACGACCATTTAACTCCAACCTCTTGCACAGTTCATGCCAAAGATGACCAACCCAGGGATTCCTCCATCAAACCCAAGACATCTGGACACCCTGGACTGCTTTCACAACTTGAGGGAACAGAATCCACTCAGTACCAAGGGAATTAAACATTGGAACAACTTAAAACCAGCCTCTCATTTCTACCCTGAATTGTTTAGCTTCAGCAGTCAGCCACTGGCTCTCATTTTCCCCGATGCTCAAATAATCCCTAAGAGATATTTCAGCAGAGTGTACCAGCCCTTTCTTATCTGCGCCAAGAATAACTGGGTAGGGAAGAAATTACACCAATATATCAGTTTTGCTCTGACTACGTGATGAAAATACAAGCTCCTGTACCTGTTTTCTTTGAGGCTTCTCTACTCTTGCTGTCCTCTGGACATTGCTGCTCAGTGGTGGGAGATCCAGTCTCTGGAGCACTTTTATGGCTGACTCCACCTTGTACTGACCTCTCGGGACTCTGATGCAGCAGGTGCTCACTGGCTAACTGCCTTCCTGTCCCAAACACAGGGGTGGGGGAGAGAGGAAAAAGTCTTGCTCAGGAGACAGACATGAGAAAACACAAATGGAGTTTATTCAGAAAATTTCTCCAAAACCCCCTGAGCAGTTTAAATGGGAACAACGGAGCTCCTGCTTCCTTGTTTGTGCACATTGCACATTACTCATTTCAAGAACTCGCCTCAGCAGAGTCTCCAAGAACAACATCTCATCAAGCTCAAGTACGTACTTAAAGTACAGTCGCTTGCACGAATGCACTTAATCACATGGATCAGAGATGCAGCCTTGTTAGTCTGTATCTGCAAAACAACTGTAAGTCCTGTGGCACCTTATAGACCATCAGATTTTTGGAGCATAAGCTTTCATGGGCAAAGACCCATTTTCTCAGATGAATGTAGTAGATATTCCAGAGGCAGGCAGAAAGCCAATCACTTCCCTTCCACAGACTATCATCGGAAGGAAAACACCAGAGTTCTAGGCCTGGTCTACACTAGGAGATAAAGTCAAATTTAAGGCTCTATGGTTGATTTTAAAAACTCTCCATCTATTCCCCTGCACTCAGTAAGTCAATCCTAAGTGGCTGTAACACTGACTTCTATATTGTTGACTTCCCAACAAAGTTACTGAAAAAAAAATTGAATTTGCAATGTTGAGCTAAAACACTGTGGATTAACCAGGGTTAAAATCGATTTTATTAGCCCAGGAAACTGTCCTACAATGCCCCTCTAGGTGTCCTTTCAGGTCACCACTCCAAGTAAGCAGGAAGTAGGAAACTAGAAGCCCAGCATTTTGTATTAAATTTCTTTACAATCAGCTTGGCGATGGCATGTAGCTACTTTACAGAGCTCCAGCACGGACCCATTAGGAGAGCCAAGGACTCATTTCACCTTGTGGGCAAGTCCCTGCCCCAAGACAGCACGTGGCGGCTCAGCTGTGAGGACCAGGCAGAGGCGCATGGGACAGTTTCCTACCATTCAAACCAGATCTGTACTCACCCACAAGAGGTACTTGATAGACAGTCAAGGTCTCGTCTTTGTACTCAGGCTCTGCATGGGACCGCACAGCTGAAAACAGAACAGTCAAAATATGGGAGGTTAGCCGGGATATTCACCCCTCTAAATCAAGTATTAACCGTTACTACAGACAGATGCTTCACACACCAGAGCTGTTCACAAAGAACCCTAGAAATCAAAGACATTAAGGAGCATGCATCTCTCATGTGAGCTACTCATCATGCAGTTCCCTCAGGCCAGACACTGAAACTCTACTACTGCAGAGACAAATACACACAACTTCAACAAAGAGCAACTATAGTACACTTCTCTAAGCAGCAGAGATTAAAGCAATCCATCACTGCACGTCTCCAAACAGGCCAGGGCTTCTGTGGCTGCAGGATTCTTACAAGTTTCCATTCTGCCTTTATACAACCTCAAGGAAGCGCTTAAAGCAGGAGCAGCATGAAGTCTGGCTCCATAGGGAGCAGAAGTGTTACATATTTATGAACCACTGCTTACACTGTGAAGAATAAAATAGGCAATCAAGTAACTGCAAGATGGTTTTTAGTATGACGTCAGTAAACGCAAACTACACTGCAGCCCCAAAAGGGTTGATTTATTATAACCAGCTAACATTTTATCTACTTTAAACAGTACATTACACTAGGAAGTTGTATTGTCTGTAATACATGTAATGAATTTGCTGCAACAGGACCAGAAACAGATTTGTCACAAGACAACATAAAAAGGAATAATGGAACTCTGCAATGCATCCATTCGTCCAGAAGGGTGCTAGTTACAGCAAGGGTGGTTTAGGCCATTAGAAAAAGCCTTCCAGTCAAGATGGAGAAACACTTGAATAAATTGTCCAAGAAGTACGTGAAATCTTTGTCACTGAAGATTTTTTAAGAGCAGGTTAGATAAAAGCCTGTCAGGGATGGGTTTGATAATACATAATCCTGCCATGAATTCAGGGGCTGGCTTTAATGACCTCTCGAGTCTGTTCTATGATAGGACTGGAAGAGAGGTCCTATAATATCATGATCAACAGGGACAGTACTTCAGATGTGTTCCCCAAAAGGGAAATCTATGATGTGGGTATCTCCAACTCAGACTCAGCAGTAAAGATTAAATGAGTTCACTTAGCTTTTCTGCAATGGCCTTATCATACTTAAGTGCTCCTTTAACTCCTTACACATCGTAAGACTACTGTTCAGAGAAACGTACACACAACAATATATGAACATCAGAAACAGCAAGTACACACAGATTAATGTTGTACATACTCAAGTCTATTCCTTTCAGGGGTCCAGAAAACACTTTGATAGCTTCCAGGTAGTTTTTCTGGGGGAAAAAATAAATAAAAAAAAAAATAAAAAAAAAAACCACCACCTTAAGAGAGATCATTGCCTACTTATTATTCAGATCAAGTATCTTTTTCACACAAAGATTTATGTTTAATGAAGTAAGATTCACACTCAGGTGCAGAGAAGCCCATAAGCTCTACTCCCTGTTAGGAGAAAACTGGACACCACATTAAACTTTGTACCTTGTAGTTTGATCAAGGTATAACTAGCCGATCACTCTCACCTTATTTTTAAGAGAAAACAGTATGTTCCTGCCTCATCTTTGAGATGTTTATACCATAATTTTGTATTCGGTGTTCTGGCACCACCCTTCTGGAATATATTTACAGGGGTATCCAGTGCCTTGCACTTCTTAGGAGTGTTTTTGCAACATCAGCCACGTTCTTGCCAAGTGCATGTACCAACAGTGAATCTGCTTTGTCACAAAGCCTGACATTGTGCATGTGTTCTTGCCAAGTGCATGTACCAACAGTGAATCTGCTTTGTCACAAAGCCTGACATTGCATTCAGACTCTTCCTAACTTTCCATGTCAGCAGGACCTGCCTGTAAGCCCTATGCCACACCTCAGGTTCTTTCTACTACAGGGGGACAAATGGCCCCTACATTTCTTCTTACTAGATCAGTCAGAAATACCTTCAGTTTTGTACACTAGTAGTTTAGTGCAGTATCTCTCTGAAACGAACAGTTGCAGAGTGAGCAAGCTGGCCAGAGAGTTCTCCCTCCCAGCAAGCGCTCTCTTTTTTGGTCCAGGGATCAGGAAAATAAATACCAAAGTCAAGGAGAAGGGCACCTTGACAAGCAGACAATTGGTGAATGCTCATAGATACTGTAAGAAAAATTCACTGCTGATCAGTGGAACCAACAGCCCAGATACTGAGACCAGCACTCGAGCTATATAACTAGTGCCTCCTGCCAGGCCTAAAACTTGTTCAGACACTGGCAGAGAACACCAATTGCTGCTTTAAAAAGGAATATCGTGAAGAACTGCCCTATCAAACTGTTTAGGGAGACAGGTGGAGAACAGCTGTTTCACCTATGAGTTGAGACAACAGCAACCCAAGCAGTGGCAGTTTGCTGCTGCCCAAAGCCAGTTTCAATTTGGACAACTCACAAGTGAGCTGTGCACCACATGAAGCCAACTCTGAAATAAGACTAAAACAATTGCAGGATGGCCCTTAACAATGCCTCCTGGAAGGAGCACTTTACAAAGTCACTCAGCACTTAGCAGCAGCTCTTTACCCACAGGTTAAGGTCTTGGATTTTCAGAGGCTCCCCACTTTTCAAATCAAACAGCTACTCACCAGTTGTGGTGGTCCAGAGAGCACACACTTTGGGAGTCCTATTTCCTTTAATGTAAGGATCATTCCTGGAAGAGAGAGAGGGAAGAGTGAAGCTTTGGAAACAGCTCATGGGAGCATCTCCACAGCAAAGGCTGTAACTACAGTCCTTAGCAGATACAAAAATTGGGATCCATACTTGCAAATTGATCTGTGGATATCTGCATCCACATCTGCAGATGCCTGTCGCTATGCAAGAGATATCCACAAATTTGAAGGGCTCTAGATAGAGAATTTGTAGCCACATCTTTAGAGACAAAAGCAAGTAACAGACATCCACATCTGTGAACGCAGATAACCTCGACTACAAAGCAAATACCTGCAGATTTGCAGGGCTCTAATTTAACTCGCTTTCTGCTGTCTGTCCAATTTCCAGCTTTCTTCATAAAGAGGTGTAACATCCTCTAAGGCTCTTGGTCAAGTCCTTGGTTCTGCTTTGAGTGATCTTGAATAAGCCACTCATCTCTTTGCACCCATACCCCTTCCAATTTTGCAAAACCAAGAGTACCTCATGAGGACAGTGGGAAGATAAATCCACAAGCACCGGTAAAGCACTCAGGTACCCACTGCAGCAATGCAAACTATATACCCAATCAACACTAGAAAAACAGGCTGTAGTAGAAAGTACTTCCAAGTCCCAAATTTGGGGAGTTTACAAATATTTACTTCTAAAATACCTTTGTGGTCTCTTTTTTGGGTTGGTATCCCTTATAACCGCATCCTCCCAGAGCTGCATGTTCTGCAGGAGGCAGTAACACAAACTCTGTGCCTCTGCTAGGGGAGACAAGAGCTTCTGGCCCAGGACAGGGAAGCCCCAGAGGGTAAGGTGGCAGCCATCAGGGGCATAATCAGCCATCAGGGAAAACTTCAAGGGGACATCGGTGATCTAACCACTCACATAAGCAACTACAGGAGGAAACTTTAGGAAGACATGCCTTTTTGAGTACAATTTACACCTTAGCTGCTCTGATACAAGCACTAAAGCTACGTTACAGAAACAGGATAATACTATATTACAGTTGTGCACTCAGTAAAGAGGAGACAACAAACCAACACATAAGGAACAAGGCTGGCAGCAAGTGTTTAATAACAGACTCTGCCAACACATTAATTGACCAACCTTATGAGTCCAGACGCTCCACTTAAAAGTGCTTCTCTGTCTATAATACATCACATTTTGACCACCATATGTGATCAAGTTCAAAATTTCAGAGAACATTCTAGTCGTCAATAAGCAGGAACCTACTGATGACGGAGGAAGACGAGAAAATGGAAAGTGGGAAAACAGGGAACACATGAAGCCTCCAATAGCTTTTAAGTAGAGCCACAGCTGATGTCACCCACTAATACCTTCCAGCTCAACAGTACAATATTATTTTTTCTCGCACTACTCACCTAACAGAGCTTAATTAACATGGTGATAGCCTTGCTGCAAGTTAGGCAGGGTCAGATGGTGTGCGAAGAACATACAGTCCTCTTGGCATAGGATGAGAACAGGGCATCCGGGAAAAGGTGGAGGAAACAATGGAAATCAGACAGAACCACTGGTGAGGAGTGGTGCCTGGGGGACTCTGGAAGGGGAAGAGGAAAATGGAGCGCAGACAGCGCTGCTGCCATGGGGGAAAAGAGGGGACACACCCTGTGACAGGAGAGAGATTAGAAGAACCTGAAAAGGGACGGGATGCATATTGGGACATTGCTATGAAGGGAAGAGCAAACAGATACAGAATCCCTTGTACAACAGGGCAAGGATGGACCCAGATACATGGGTGGGGACGCTCACTCCCACCACAGGGAGACTGGAGGAACTGCAAGGAGACCCTGAAATAGATGGGGCTATGAGAAATGCATACAAGAGCCTTTCACAGCAAAATGGAGAACTGCAAGGAGCCGTCCTCTGATGCAATACACTTGGCCTAAACAAACCGTGCAGCATTCACCCCCTAGTTGCACTTACCAGATAGGCCACCAACATTCGCCCAGTTCATGCTGGTGAGAAAGATGTTGTCTAGCCGAGCCACTTTTAACCTGACAAGACAAAGGTTTGGATTTTGGAAAACTGAAGTTCGGCCTGTACGTTGTCACAATTCCTCTCGTTTAACACGGCGGGAAGGGCGCTTACCGGTGCTCCTGCATGTGGCGCTGGACCCCTTCCCCGCAGTTAAAGAGATACCTGGGATGGGATGAGCACACGTATTAGCTGAAACTCCATCCCCTTTCTAACGTGGAAGTAGTTTAGCTTTCCTTGCCCGGCGTCAGGAGACAAGCTCAGCACCAGCGCGTGCGGAGGGCCTGCAGCAGGGACCCGGCTGGTCGCAGAGGAGCGTCCCGCCTTGGGAGGCGGATGGAACAGCGAACGCCCACTGCGGGGCTCCTGCGCCGCCCCCCGCAGCGCGCGGGCCAGGGCTCCGCGCGCGCAGGCGAGACAAGGCAGCGCGGCGCGCAGGGCGCCAGGCGCGGCCGGCAGCAACAGCGGCTGGGGAGGGCGCCGCCCCGCAGGGCCCCGCCGGTGCCTCAGGCGCTCACCAGTTGTACTCGGAGTAGACGCAGAGCGCGGCGCCCGCCTCCCGGCTCCCGGCCGCCACCACCTGCGCGCAGAGGACGCTGGGCCCGGGCCCGGGCCCAGGCCCGCCGTGCTCCGAGCCGCGCCGCTTCTCGCGGGTCCGCAGGTGCCGCAGCGGGTCCTTGGGCGGCCGCGGCCGGCGCGGCGGAGCGGGGCCCCCGGACATGGCGCGGCGGAGCGGGGCCCAGCGGCAGCCCGCCCGCAGCCCTAGCAGCCAGCCCCACATTCAGCCCAGCCACCGCGCGTGCCCCAGGCCCGCCGCACGTGACACGTGCCGACCAATCGCGCGCCCCTCCAGCCAATAGGCCCCTACGCCTGAGACAGGCTTCCCTCTCATGTGACCCTACCACCCAATGGGAATCGAGCATTAGGGCCCCCCCTTCCCTCACGTGACACCGAGCGCTAATAAAAATGGCGCCTCTGGGCCTCGCTCCATCTCCTGAAAGGGGCTGTGGCGCGGGCCGGTAGTGGCTTCCCTGTCATGTGACGCAGGCTGGCCAATAGGGCGTGTCGGTGGGATCGGGAGGCGGGGCTCGCTGCCTCGTGCGGCGAGCTGGCGGCGGCAGCTGCCTGTGAGAACCGCTGCGCTGCGGGCCCCGTCCCCCTGCGGTACTGGCAGCGGGGCCCGCCCGCCCGAGCGAGCTACACCGCGCGGAGCCGCCGCCGGCCCTCAGGCGGGTCCCCTGGGCGGTGCCCACGTCATGCCTGTGTCGCTTCCCGCGCTGCCAGCGGCCCGCCGCGCCCGGCCCCGCCGCTCTGCCGGCCGCCCACGTGCGAGCCGCGCCCGGCCGCCACCGACGCAGCCGGAGGCTGAGGGCGGGGTGGAACAGACGCCTGCCGCGGGGGCCGGCCCTGGCCCTGGCCCTGGCCCTGGCCCTGAACGAGCCCAGCAGGGCCGCTGGAGTCGCCAGCGAAAGGGTTTGTGGCTGGAAGCGGCGGCGCGAGGGGGAGCGCGAGGGTGACTTTGACTTTGAGGGGCCCGGAACGGAAGAGGGAAACTGAGGCAGGGTCACTGCAAAGCAGCATCAGATTACACGTGCGTGACTGGGGGAGGAGTCGGTCTATGACTTTCCTTGGGGGGGGGGCGCATTTAGATTAAGTGGCTGAAACTGTAAAACATTAGTTTGGGTTATTGAGCCTGGGAGCACCAACTTCCAAGTCTGATGTGGGTTCTTATCAGGCTAATAATTAGAGTAGAATTTCTCAAATCAAGGCATTTGCTTATTAAAAACAATTCTTCATTTTGCTCGGAATCCCCTCAATATGTAATCAGCAGTTCACACTCAATTGTGCTGTTCTACACACACCATGCAATGCTGCAAGCCACTTGAACAGGCTAAAGTTGAGGCTCAGTAATTATATTGAAAACTAAGGCAAAATTGCCATGATTTCTTCATCCATTTACTTATGATCAACAATTCTTTAGTACCAAACACATTATCACACTTCCAAGGGTCACTGTCTTTAAAGCTCTTGGAAGAGGTGTGAGTACTACTTTGACTAGATTTGGCCCAAAAGGGACAAGATTAGAACGTTAAAAGCAATTGCTTACCACAATTCGTTTCAATCCTTTTTAGGCCAATTTGCTTAGACATATAGGGTGCGTCTACACTAGCTGTCTACTTGGAAGTAGCTGGCACAACGTTGGAATAGCACGCGTTGTGTCTACAATGGCAAAGTAGGGCGCGTGTAGATGATCCGCATCCCACTACTATGAAATAGCTGGGTCCTCCATGGCAGCCATCAGCTTGGGTCGAAAGACGCTCTGTCCAGCCCCTGTGGGGATCTGTGGTCACCGCGTGCAGCAGCCCTTAGCCCAGGGCTTCTGGCTGCTGCTGCTGGGGGTCCATGCTGTATGCACAGGGTCTGGAACCAGTTGTCGGCCCTCTGGATCTCGTGCTGTGCAGGCTGTGTGTGTCTGGGAGGGGCCCTTTAAGGTAGCGGCTTGGGGCTTTGCTGGTCCCTTATTTTCACGGGGCGCTCTTGTGTGTGGGGACGCGCCGTATTTCCTTCCAGGGCGGCTCCTTTCGACGTTCTCCATCACTACTTTGACGTTGAACATCGATGGCACCAGCCCTGGAGGAAGTGTAGCCGATATGCATCGAAGTAGCCTATTTTGATGTCCTTACTTGGAAATAGGCTGCTTTGACGTAGTGTGCCATAAAGAGATTAAAATCTGAAATATGGTCATTTGAGTCTCACTAGAGAGTGCAGACTCAACAAGATCACCTGTGGTTATTTACACTAAAGACTAGAAAGGGAAACTATTTCACATGAAATCTCACACTAAATCTTGGGCTGGAGGAAGAGCCCTGTCCACATGGCTGGACTGGGTGGTAGATACACTTAGTATGTCACATCTTTTTGTGTTGGGTTCAGCCCACTCTCCAGAGCACAGAGTTGTGCTCTGCATTATTTCTTTTCCTTTGTGCCCAACAATTCTTACTACTTCTACACTGCAGCAACCACTTACAATGAAAACCAACGGTATCATGATAGCCATGTGAATTTGAAGGCAATGCTCCACACAGCCTTAGGTTGTACCTACACATTTCACATTATTTAGGACTTAAAATAGAGCAGGAGATGTTTTGCACATAACAAAGGAATGTAGGTCTGACTCACCAGGCAAACACTAGCAGAGAGGTAGCTGTGTTAGTCTGTATTCTAAGAAAACAAAACAGCAGAAATGTAGAACTTTAAAGACTAATAAAATGGTTTATTAGGTGATGACTTTTCGTGGGACCGACCCACTTCTTCACATCTAATGAATTTCCAGTCCAGACACAGATGTATAGTGCAGAGGTCCAAAAAATTGCAATAAAAATAAATCAAATACATGAAAACTAACAAATCAAATACAGGCAAACAAATCTGCAGGTTCTAATTTGGGGTGAAAGATTATCCACAGCATGTGTGATTTATAAAGATCACGATGCTAACTTATAGTTGGTGAGGGGCAAAAATACTCTTCAAAGGAAGCTGCTTTTGACGTGTGTGGTAATGGAGTTTTTAGTGAGACTGGGAGGAAGAAAGTGGATTATTTTAGCAAAATAGGAGATTCTTGCCTACTTGATTGCCTGTATCCTCTATTAGCCATTTGAGTTTCTGTGCTAAGAAGGGGAATGTCTGACCACTACTCTAGTGCTCTTTAGACACTTCAGACAAAGTGTCTCACCTGATGTGAACAATTTTCTGGACCCTCTAGGACTGGGCTCAATTTTGGGATAAGCAGAGATCAGAGCTTGTGAGCTGGGGAGAAGTGGTAGAGCAGGGGTGGGATCTTGGGGAGAAGAGGTATAGCAAGGTCAGAGTCTCGGGGCGCCAGTTACTAGCCATTAGAAAGGTGGCAGCTCTGCTTGCCTGTGCCCACAGCAGGGCTGCCTGACAGGCAGACGGATGCTGGTGCTAGCATCCAACCCTGCCTGCCAGAGCATGACAACAGAGGAGGCAATCTGAGGGCTGGGCAGTCCCTAACGGGTATGTTAGCAGGGGCCAAGGGATTACTTGCTGCCAGAGTTGGCACTGCAGTGCGAGCTCTCTCTCTTCTGGTCACAAGCTGGATTTACAACCAGCACTTTGACCACTTACTCGGCATGTTCTCCCTGCACCCACATGGCGGGTGCCAGTGCTACCCATGGCATTGCAGGTTTTCAGGCTCCAGAGGAAAGGCCTAAGGGCCAGAGCATGTGTGTTTCCATGTGTTGGGCTCTGAGTCCTGGGGTTCTGACAGGGTATGTCGTGTGGCCAGAGGACATCACGCTGACATGAGGCTTCTCACCCAGGGCCCTCTACAAGCACCAGGTTCCCTTTCAGATGTTGGACAGTGGTGCTAAGTGCAGATAAATACTTATGGTACTGGTGTCTGGGTCTGGTACTGCCATTGCCTTTCTGGCCCTCATGTGCATTTGGCAAGCAGGCAGGATGCATGCTATATGGGTCTAGTGCTGGGCTGCAGAGAAGAGTAAAGGCCGGGCCCCTGTGCTGTGTACAAAGGGGAAGGAGAGCACCAAGCAGGCAGGCGCTTTCTGGAATCCAGGTGCTCAGGGCTTTGCTTGCCTCTGATGATAATACTAAATTAGTCTAGTTTCTCCCTACTGCTTCCCCTTCTCAGCAGGTGAGCCTCACATACTATAGTCAGCCCCAGCTCAGGGCGTTGTTAAGGACCTCAGAGGGCCAGATGTTGCCCGAAATTAGAAGGGTAAGATTTGAAATAAGCCCCAGCTGGGTCATTGGTGCTTAAATCCCACACAGTAATGCCAGGTTCGGTTAGTGGCTGTGATGGCAGTGCAGTGCTCATAGAGAGAAGTAGTAAAAGCACTATCCCACTCCACATCATGAGTGGCCACACGGGAGAGTTAACAGTGACACTTTCCCCTAGTGATGCTGATATTTCTGTTTGTTGCTGACACAGAGGCAGTTTGGGACAGTGGTTATCTCCTGTCCCCCTGAAGTTTGGGCTTTATTGGAGGAACAGATTTCCGTAGAAATTAAATATGACAGAGAACAATATAAAGAGCCTAAGTGGCTCAGGCACCCTTTGAACCCCTTATGAAATTGCTCTTACAGGCAATTGACAATGTGAGAAGCAACAGGAGCAGAGGAGAGAAGGGACGTGAAAGCCACGCAATAGCCACAGAGCTGTTATGGGGGACCTCCTGTGGGCTCAGAAAGAGCAGTAGAGAGCTCAGAGAGACGCATAACTCACTTATTCCTGGTGCCAGTACCACCAAGGCCACCTGGCTTTCCCAAGAAGGAAGTCATGTCCCTGCTGGAATGAAGTGTTTCTGGAAGATTTTATCAGAGTTGCCTCAATTGCTGCTTTTTATTTTAAACACTTTCATTCCTAAATTGATTTTATTCTAATACTCAAGGTAGTGGCCTTCCCTAGGGACTTTCCAGGGGAAAGCTGCTAATGAAAGGCCAGCTTGCTGTCCCCCAAAGGACAGATTCACGCTTCTGATCAAGGACTGGAACATGCAATATGTTCTTCAAAACAAAAATCATATTTCTTTAGAAGTAAAATTATAATAAAAGAGGAGCAATAAGTATTATCATTACCGTTTAAAAGAAAGCCATGCAGTAAATAGACTCAACACAGCAATAACAATTTCCTTTAAAACATAATTTATAACAATGTCTATTACATATAACAATTATGCATTTAATATTTTATAGCAATGGCCCACCTTAACAAACAAGCATATTGCACACTGTTACATCTACCAGGACAGTATAGCAATTAAACATGTAACAATATCGCTTTCAATGTTAGTAGCAATGAGAAATCTTGTAGAATATCGAATTTTTTCTTGGCATGGATGGAGTGATGATATCCTGCAAACTTTTTCCTTCTATCTGCAACCTCTGTTTCTGTTCTTAGTTTATTCCCGACACTGTGCTGTACTTCTGCTCCAGGACTTGACTGGTCATAGGGCACATTTATGTACCTGAGGTTTCATCATCCTAAGATCCCTTGATGCTGTGCCAGGTATGGCTGAGGTTTGTAGAAATTTTATATGCAACACCATCTTATGGATCAACAATATGATAGAGCCAAGGGTAGTCATTTTTTGTCAAGGTCCCAATTTCTTGGTCAGTGTATAGTTAAGGTCTGGGCTCCCTCCAGGGAAACATTTTTCACATCAGAAGTGCTTCTGTTCAATGAACACATAAATGCTGTGACATATACCCAAGGCCTATATTTAGAACCCTGTGTGGGTATAAAATTTTCACCTGCAAATACAAAAATCTGCATCTGTAGCCCCAAAAAAGAGCCACAGATAGCCACATTGATGTCCTCAGCTGTTGATACCACTACAAAGACTTTCAGACAGCTGTTTTAAGTTTTGAATGAGCTTTGTCAAAGACAATCATTGACGTATCTGCAGGTAGATAATATATTCAAAACTTCTCAGACTTTTGTGGTTTATTTAATACAAAGATCAGAGTTTAAAAGAAAATAACAGTACAGTACACAAGTATCAGAGAGGTGCCAGTGTTAGTCTGTATCTTCGAGAACAAGAAGTCCTGTGGCACCTTATTGACTAAGATATTTTGGAGCACAAGCTTTCATGGGCGAAGACCCGCTTCATCAGATGCATGTGTAGTACAGTATACAAGAACCTTTTATGATCCAAGTCTTTTCAATAACAAATATCCACCACACATGTATTAAGCAAAGAATCAGGAATAATTATTGTGAAATAGCTGTTAAAACTTAACTATCCCTGCTGAAAATGCAATTTGATACAGCAACACAAATTTAAAATAAAAGATGCGTGAATAAAGTGTAACAACTCAGCATTGGGGGGGAAAGTGACAGGTCCTCTGCTGCACAAGGCCCTTGAAGTTTGGCATGAGCTCAGTCAAGGCAAGATGAAGGCAATTGCACAGATGATTATCAGTCAGAATAGAGTGATCATTTGATTTAGTGTTGTTCTTTGTCGAAAATGCTGATTCAAACACACATGTCAAGCCAAACACACGTGTTGAGCCACCTTCCTCAAGTGTGAACACCTGAAGTCCAGCACAAAGGTTGTCCAGAACGTTTCTGATGCAGTTCCCATGTGCCACATCTGAAGCACTTCACACGCTTGTCGATCAGTAAGATTCAGCTGTACTTTTGTTTTTTCAACATTTGGAAAGGATGCTTTTGTTTGATCACCCAGCATGCCATTTTCTAGCTCCACAGATGGGTAAACTGAAATCATGTCTTTAAGACTCACATCCTTAGAACCTCTGTTTCAAGTTTGGAAGAAGCCTGTCTAGGGATGATGCCATCTGATTCATATCCGTAGTGCCCCGGCAGCTTAACAGCCTTGGGAAATGCAGCATCTTCCCAGTTTATAAATCATTTTTGAAGAGAGTGAGTTTGTTTGGAATAAAGTGATACTCTTGCGGAGATTCACTACATTGCCATTTCACCCTTGTAACTTTAAGATGAAATCATTTAAATAGCCTTTTAAATCAACAAGTAAGGTCAGGGTGCTCATGCTTGTGGCATCACTCAAAAATGCACGTAGTTCTGCATTTTTCCCTGGAATGTTATGTAGATATTCTTCCACATGAACTTGAATTTCCCACAGTCTTCTAAGCACTTGACCTCTGCTTAGTCAGCCAATGGCATTATGAACCAACAGCTCATAGTAATCGGCAGACACTTCTGAAAGAAAGCTTCTGAACTTTCTATATTGCAGTGATGACTTGGACTGAAGTAAGTCAATGAGTTTAATCACCACTGGCATTGCATTAGCATAGTCACAGCTAAGGTTTGTACAAAGTATGGTTTAGTGGATTAGACAGTGATGGGACATCACATTTGGGTACAGATCTTGCAATTTCTCACAAGTCTTTGGTAAGTACTAATCATGGCAGGAGCATTAGCTGTTGTAATTAAGACAATCTCAGTCATATCAAAACTTTAATTAGACAAAACAGTTTGGACACAATTGAACAATGCCCCTCCCGCCCCTTTGTGCAACTGTCATGCAGTATGGGGACAACAACTTTCCAAATTTCTCTCAATTTAAAATGGACGTGCAGTGCTAGATGCACTGTCCCTGATATCACAGGATTTGTCCACTGCCATGGAAAATTCTCCAATTTTCTGTTTCTCACACATCTGCCCATGGCACCACCTCTATGAGCCTAACTGATATTGTGTCCAAGAGCAGCAATTGTCTGAAGGCATCGACAGTATCTCTCTTTTCTGCAAAAAGTACGTCAGCTAATGTCCACGTCTGGAAGTTTTTCTGAGTTTTGTAATTACACATACACGCCTCAATGCAGCTTCAGCTGCCTGTCCCTGAGCACAAACAGCCTATGAAATAATATTTATGCTCTGAAAAGATGCATCCTTTAGTAAAGCAATCTTGTCAGATTTTAAAGGGGAAACCTGTGGATATTTGTGGGCAAAATCCATGTGCTTCCTTTCATAGTGCCAGCTGATGTTCTCACTTTTAACTGCAGCGATGATCTCTGTACAAAATAAACCTATTGATTGTTGTGGCAAAATAAACAGTAAATAAACATCTTCCCACTCTTCAAGTGGATGCTTTCCAGCGTCAAGCACATCTGTAAGCCTGGGCTGGCTGGACTGTGTGTCCCTGGAGTTAGGTACCTATGCAGTGCCCTTTGTATCCCAGCTCTGCCCATCACTCGCTCCGTGTCAGGCCATGCAGGTCAGCTGGCGGTGGCATGACCCTGGGCAGTCTGGGCCCTGATGTTGTGGGCTGCTTGGAAGGGCTTACAAAGCTCGCTTCATTCCCTTGTAGGCATCCAGACTCTGCTCTAGGTGGCAGCATTTACCACTTGTTCTGGCAGAGCCTCTGCCAGCCATGCCGGCACCACCCTGTTCCAGATGCTCCTGAGAGTTGTACATACACATACCCTGAACCCAGGTATCGCGCTGAGGGCCCAGTGCAGGAGGTGTCCACATTCCCATAGCCACACAGCCAGACAGGGAATCTGACACTAGGCCCGTGCTGGGCACTGCAGAAGTCACTGGCCCCCAGAGACAGAGGAGGAGCCCAGGGTCAAAGAGCTGGGCTCATGGGGGACCAGCAAAGCCCCACAGATGGGGGCCCAGAACCTGACTTGTCCCCACAGCTGGAGGTGTCCATGGCAGTGGCTGCCATGTCATGGGGAGCTGTGGGCTCTGCCTGGCTGGCCTGTTAGTTGGGGTGGGCACTGCCCCGGCAAACAGCTGCTCAGACGCAGTCTTTCTGAGTGATGCTGAAGCCTCCTCCCCAGCCCTTGCCCTTCCTTCCCTCCAGCTCACAGCATTTCACCCCTCGACCCTACAGCACTGGTGCCAAGCAATGACTGAGCCCTGCCAACAAGCAGGGCCGCTCCTCTCTGGTGGGCAGGCTGGGGCAGCCCCACTCCCTGCAGCTCTGTCTCAGGCAGCCTTGTGTCTCCAGGTCCTGGGTTCCCAAGCTCCATGACTGGCAGCACTTGGGATGGCTCTTGCTGACACTCAGCCTCCTGGGTCCTGCTTTTCTCCAGGCCCAGCGATTTGGGGACCCCCCCAGTGACCCAGCAGCTGCTCTTGTTTTCTCCCAGCCCAACAGGCAGCAGGCCCCAGCATGACCCTGGGACTGACCACCTGCCCCGCGAGAGGGTGAGCGTGGGGGTGACAGACAGTGCTGGAGCAGGAGGTGAGGGGGTGCTAGTGAGCCTAGAGCTATAGGAGTGTCTCACACAGGTGCTGGCCCACTGCCTCCAGGCTCCCTCCTGCCCCTCTCTCTGCCAGCCTGAGCGCTCAGGCACTTGTGCACTGGGGGTGGATGTGGGGGTGCAGGAAGCAGCAACCCAGGGCAGATCCCCTCTCACTGCAGTGACAGGGAGCTGCCTGCCCAGCCTTGCCAGCTCTGCTCACTCACCTCCCTGTGCAGGCCCTGGCATTCATCAGAACAGGAGCCCCTGGAGACTAATGCCCCAGCTGCCCCCTTCCTGGGGTGGGAGTCACACACAGAGCCATAGGGCTGTACTGGCTGGTTACAGCACCAGGCCCCTGCAGCCATGGTGCCTAGGGTCACCCAGGTCCAACTGCTGATGGGAGTGGCTGGCCGAACAGGGAACCTCACAGTGTCTGGTCAGGTGCCTGAGGGATCCAGGGCAGAGGGCCAGGGCAGCCTGTTGCCTAGCCCTGAAGTGGCAGTTCCTGCAGCAGCTTGGGCAGTCCCTGTGAGGAGCAGAGGCCAGTGGGTTAAGGGGCTCCCAGGGGGCCTGGGATGTTCCTGGGAGAAAGGAGCTGCCCCACCTGCGCTTTCCCTGGCTGCACTCCCAGGCAGCACCAGCGCAAAGGGGCTGGAGCCACGGAGGAAGGGGGCTGGTGGGAGGCCAGAGTATCGTGGCCTAGCTCCATGGTCAGTTCCTTCCTCCTTCTCATGTACTGCTGGGCCTTGGTTTCCAGCATGTCTTCGTGCAGTGGACCGTCTGTGCTCACGTCCTTTCCCTCCAGCACAGGGGCCTCCGCAGCCACGGCTCCCTGCACCGTAATGCAGAGCTCAGACACAACCCACGACTCCCACCCTGTCTGGGAGTCTCAGCACAGGAAACAAGACTAAACTATTTTGGGATATTTTTCCCTTTTCCTCATACTTGGGTGCTTTCCCATGTGGCTGAGTCGCAGCGCCCTGGGGAGGGAGAACCTTAGACACTGTCCCAGAGCTTCCCCTGAGCCAGCCACACAGGTTAACCCCACGCTGGCCAAGGCTTTGTCCCACACGGGGTGCATGCTGGGCACCCAGGAAGTAAGCCAGGAAGCAAGTGTGAACATGGATCGCACTTTCTCCTTGTCCGGATGAGCCCCCAGCCCCGAGGTTGCTGGGCTGCGACAGGCTTCCCCCTGCGTTATTTCTGCCCTCCCATAACCTCGGGAGGAGCTGCAGGGTGGGATGGGCCAGAGTCCCAGGGCATTGCTCTGTGTGCTCCCTGAGCCCAAGAGAGCCCAGACTTTGCAGGGAGAAGTCCCACTTTGGACTGGTTCTTACTGCACAGTACAGCCTGCCTTTGCAGCCAGGCAGACTTGGTGTCATCGTGAGTCAACAGCAAATGTTGGGCAGTGGGTGCAGACTTCTCCTTGACATGCCAGGCTCCCTGGCACGCTAGTGGTAACTCAGCTCTCTGCTGCCAAGCCCCTGCGAAGCTGGGCTGGGGCATTCTGGGGTCTGGCAGCTGCTGTTCGCTCCCTGCTGTCAGGGCTGAGCTCCTTCACTGTTCAAAGAGAGAAGTGGAGACCTGCTAAGCAGCTGCCCTTTGACTTTGGCGTGTGCAGCGGGCAGGGAGCAGCACACACAATGATAGAACATGTCTGGGCCACCATGCAACCTGGCCACGCCATCCTGGAGGGGCCCTGGCAGCCAAGGGGTTCATGCTGAAGTTTACTTAAAAAGCTAATAAAAATTTTAAACTGGAAAAATCTTGAAGTGGAGGTTTCATTTTGTTTAGAGGAAAAGACCAATAAAGATAAAGCTGAGCACGAGAGTCACTCTGTTCCCCGTGCCAGCAGCGACGGGCCGGGCAGCACCGCGCTACGCCCCACGGCGGAGGAAGAGCTTGTTTGCCTCACGAGAAGGTTGAAGATTAAAGGGGAAAAAGTCAGCCCCTTGGAATCCTCCACTGACGCTGCAAATACCCTTCGGAATAGATATGTCTCACTTTGTTACCTCATTTTAATTAATCATTACACGACAGCTGCCAAATTTCAGCCCTGGCTCTGAGCCCACAACTGCCTCAGAGCCCTTGAAAAATAGACTATTTATGGTGCCTGGGTTTAAAACTTAAATGTCTTGTGTAAACTTTCCCTTTCCTAAGAATAGCTCAGGGAGCGCACTGCTGGCTCTATCTGCAGTGCCCGGCCCCGGCCCCAGCCCCGGCCACGCTGCCGGCTGGGTGAGCCCCGATAAGGCAGGAAAGAGCCAAGTGGCCTTTCCCCAGGAACAGCCATGCAGTCACTTCCACAGAGGGAGAGGCTGGTCTGGGGAGGGGTAACAGTGTGGCTGGGCTGGGTGTGCTCTGAGCACTGCCGGGGCCCATTGGCAGCAGGGGCAGGAGGACAGGGGTCCATACCTGGGTGTGTGGAACCCACCTGGTCTCTGCTGTGTGTGAGGTGAGGGGAGCCAGAGCCCAGGTTCCCTGTCCCTGGCTGGTGCAGGGCTGCCTGCAGGCGGCAGTATGCTGTGCTCCTGCTGGGGATGTGGTCATGCCCCCGTCTGCCATACTTGGAGTGCCCTGCCTATATCTCCTTGCAGCTTCCTACTCTTTGTGGGGAGTCAGGCTGGTCGCCCCCATCCAGGCACCAGCCCTGAGGCTGCAGGGGGCACAGCAGGCTCCTGTGGCGACGGGCGAGAGCTGCCCAAGATCTGGCAGGCTTTGATCCCTAGCCAATCCCCTGCCACGGCTGGGAGGAAGTGGCAGGGCCCTGGGGCTGGATTCCTGCCGGAGGCTGTGCACCAGGCAGGCACCCCAGGGAACGTAAAGTCAGCCACCACTGAGCTCTTGGGGACTCTGTTCATGAAACTCATGGAACCGCTGAGCCAAGCACACGGTCCCTATGTGAAACGCATTGGGAGGGCCGCAGGTGCAACTGGGTTCCATAAAGAGTGAAATATGTTAATGCAGGAGAAGTCCATTTGTGGCTGTTAGCTCAGATGGTCCAGGATGTAACCTCCTGCGCGGGGTGCCCTGACCCTCTGACTGCCACAAGCTGGATGATGGATGGATCACTCAGGCCCCTGAGCTGGATGGATAATGAGGCTGGGTCAGTAGGGCCAGTCTTATGTTCTTACACTTTTCCCAGGGCCCCCGGGCACCACCAGGTAACCAGGAAGTACCTTGCCATGGTGGGCAGTGCCTTCAGGTGGGAACACCAGGCCACACTGCACAAGGGAGGGCTTTGAAGCAGCTCAATACAGGGGGCCCTTGCTGGTGCCTTAGGACAGATTTTTGCATTTTTAAGTCCCTGGATGAGCCACCAACAGCAGCGACCCTGCTCGCTGAACTGCAGGCCAGAGCTGGGTTAACAAACTCCCCTCTGCATTGTCCAACCATTAGAGGGGATGGACAGCCCCCACTGTGCAGTCCGTGCTAGTGGCCACTCCAGGTATAAAGGTTTATGAGCCTGGTCCCGTTCATGCCCTAGGGTAGCCGGACTCTCCAGTTCGAGAAGTAGAGGCTTGTGCTTTGAGGGCCAAAGATCCAGAGTCATCCCTATAAACACCCTGCATTGGGACACTGTGTTACCAGCACACATCCCTGCCTTTACCCAGCTGCCCCTGCACACACCTGAACATTCCAGGGGTCATTTCTAAGCCTTGGGCCCTGGCTCTCTGGACCTTCTTTGAGCACCAGACAGTGCCTGAACCAGCCTGAGGCTGTCTGAGCTGACACAGGGCAGCTCTCATGGATGGCTCCCTGCAGTGACTGTGCTTGAAGTGAGAAATAAGCAGGGCTGTCTGGGCTCTGCAGGCTGCTGCCACTCGGGTCTTCCCTGTTCCTTGGCTGACCAGGGCCAGATACAGCTGATCCTGGGTGGGGTGGGAGGCAGTGAATGCCCAGCAGAGAGGAGTCTGGTGGCAGAAGAGCAATTCCCTAACGCTGCCTTGGGTGTGCCCCTCGGGACGGACTCCCCATTTTGGCCAGGCCTCGACCCTGGCTGTCATGGGCAAGAGCCCCGCCTCAGATGGCTGAGACTGAGAGAAGCCGGTGCTGCTTGTGTGTGAGGTGAGGGGAGCCTGGTGCAGCCAGAAGGGCTCCGTCAGTGCTGGCAGAACCCCCTGCCTGTGCTTCCCTGCATGCGCCCATGGCTGTCTCCTGCGAGACCCGTTGTGCGGCTGACTCCCGCCAGGAAGGGCCAGGGGCAGACCTGCCTGTGGGTTGTGTCACCTTTTGGGCCCCATTGTGCTACACAGGCTGGTCATTGATCAGCAGCTGGGGCCCCCACTGGGTACTTAGGGAGCCACCTGTAGTGCAGTGAGCTCACCACAGCTGGAGGCTGGTCCTGGGACTGGCCCTGCTTCTGTCTGTGGTCATTCTGCCCCTGGTTAGGATCTAAGCCCTTCCCCACCGCCCAGTCTGAGTCAGAATGGTGCAAGGAACCACTGGAGCATACTCCTCTATCCCTTAGCTGCATGGCACGGTAAGGGGCACAGGCTGCCTCCCTGAGCACAGCAGCGAGTGAGTGCTGCAGACAGCACAGGAGCACCAGGCGCAACAGCAGCCCAGGGGTTGGGACATGGCTACTGGCCCCTGAACAAGGGACACCCACCAGAAGAAAGGCTCCTCAGGGGCAGCTCATGGTTTGTGGCAGGCACAGACTCGAGGGTGACCCTGGAACACAAACGCAAGTTGCTCACTAGACGCTAGTGCAGTCTGAGGGTGATTAGGGTGGCAGCGGAGGAGGTTCAGGAATGGTGGCTGCTGGAGCTGTGTGGATCAAAGACAAATCAAGACCGATTTGGAAATTCAATCAAGAACTAGATCCATAACACCTCCAACAAGGAAAGTCAGTCCAAAGTGAGGCAGGCAGTCTGTTCTGCTGGGGCTGGCTGCACATCTGAAGGGCACGGCTGCAGCTACTGCTGTTATCTGAGCCCTGGGAGCGGAGACTCCTCCTCTTCCTTAACTCTTCCCGAGCTGGGACAGCTGCGGGTACGCCTGCCATGCTGCTCCAGTCTGCCTGTACTACCAGCGGTGGGGCACTGGGAGCCTTGTGCTAAGCGCTTGGTTGTCACAGTGCATGGTGCAGTGAGGGATTACAGCTCTGATGCTGCAGTCTGTTGTGCATGGTGCATTCACACCCCTGTATCCGATAAGACAGACTGTTGCTCTCCCTGCAAGCTTGGATGTGTTCCCCATCCCTCCCCTGGTGAGGTGGCTCAGCAAGGTCAAGGGCACACAGACAGCCCCCACTACAGCAGCGGGGAACCTGTGCCAGGTGAGTCCTGGACAGCCCTTCGCCTGCACTGTGGGCTGCAAGAAGTTAATTTATTGTTTGAAAAGCAGCTTCCAGAGTTTGTCTAATTCCACCCGCACCAGCTCTGTTCATTCTATTTTAAACCAGTTCTTACTCTGCTTCAAGTTTAAAAACCATTCCCTGCTCCCTGATAAAACTGGCCTTACGCCTTGGAGAAATCGAGGAGTCACAGCTCCAGCACCTCGGCCAGGAAGCAGTAGCTCATCTGAGAAGTCTGCAGGTAATTTATGTTTAATACTTTATCATCTTTCTGTTCTTCCTGTTGCATGGGTAGTTATCTGCACACATAATGCCTGAATGATGTAACAATGGGTTTGATAGATAGATAGATAGATAGATCTTATTTCTATCTTGTTTAATATTGGGCTATCCCAGAGATAGCAGTGCTAGCCAGTGCAGCTGGTGGAAGCTGGATGAATTGCATCCACACATGGAGCATGTGGAGATTTGGCAGTCATTTAGGATGGAGAATATGTTGTATTTTGCACCTTTAAAGAGCTGCTAACTGAAGGTCGCAGACACAGCCATCTGCCCATCAAGAAGCTGTATGGCATCGAAGGCTGAAGGGACTCCGCAGCTGGGTTTGTAAAGGAAAGATGACAATGATGATGATACATGTGACATCCCATAGGAGTCTAAAAGCTGTTAGGAAAGTTAACTTAACCCCCAGCATGCCACTGTGCTGGCTATTCAGAAAATGTCCCTCCGAGAGGGTTGGTCTAGGTGTGATGGACACTGGAAGGGGCTGGCCCAGCTGGTATTGATCTAGTTTACCTGTTAATGTCTTCTATGAGCTCGGGAAGCAGCGGACATATGGATAAGGCCACAAGATAATATTGACCTCCCATGGTCCTGCAAATTTTCCGGTTCAGCACCCATTGGGTCCCGAGAGTGCCAGACTACAGAGGCTCAATCTGTAATGCAAAAGGCTGGTTGACAAAACTATTGGTCTCCCTTGCTCAAGACAAAAGCATATGAAAACCGCTCCCTCCCAACTGCTGTTAACAGATGACTGAGGTTTTGGGCAGTCCAGGGAAATCCTTGTTGAAACTCTGTCTACACAGCTGTTGAGTAGCTACTTTTTGCAAAGGGTAAAGTGGATGGAGCTATGAGTGCAGCACTCCTGAAGCAGCATGGAAAGTGGAGGCTGCTGGCTGGGCACCCAGCTCTGAAGGCAGCACCACCACAAGCAGCAGAAGTGCAACAGTAAGGATAGCAATAACATATCATGCGACCCTTCTGTCTGATCTTTGTGCTGGGAGGGGTGGCTACAAAGGTGCCAATGTGAATTTTTGGGTGTCTGTAGCCCCGAAAAGCACCCCCCTGTGCTGCCCCTGTCTTCGTATGGCTCCGCCACAGTGAGGAGGGACTAGTCTTGGTTGCTGCATGCCTCGGAATTTCAGTGTCCTTGAGTCCCTTGGGCTGCAGATCAGCTTTCCTCCATCTGCTAATAAAGCTTCCTTGTGTGCAAACACCTTCCAGGAAATGGGGGGTTCTTCCCCCAGCTGTGATTAGCAGGATTCTCCTGCAAATGCCTGCATGTCTTCTGGTCCAAAGGCTGGGTGAACGTCTGGTGCTCAGCAGACACACACCAATACGTCTTCTACCACTGCCTTGCACTGCATTCTAATGTCAATGGCGGTTCAGTACAATGGAGAAGCCTGTGTTGGCTCTTTCGTGATATCTATAGGCTACCGTTCCCCGCCTTTGCTCCACAGAAATGACAGCCACAAGTTACTGCTGAGAGACTTGTCGGAAGCTCACTTTTAAATGTCAGAGAGAAAATATCTGAGTTCTGATTTTCTTCTTTGGCTGACAATCGGAAAATATCTAAAATATCTAACTTTGTTCTCTCATTTTCCCAGATTTGTGTAAAGATTCACCCAAAATCACATGCCAACAGTATTTCACAAAACATGTAACTGGTGAAAAACATTGACCCTCATGCTGTGATGTGACGGGGTTAGACGGGCGGCTCCGTGGAAGTGTCTCCCAGGCATGTTCCCACTACTGCTCCAGGCCAATGGCTAGTCCTAGTAAAAATGTCAACTACATTTTTCTGGTCACTGCCCTAGAGACATGCCTGGCATATTGACCAATTGCACCCTATGGGCTGGCTGGCTCTCAGGGCTGGTTGGGCCTTGCTGAGCCCTTCATATTGCAATGGTTGGAGAGTGCAGAGCTGAGTATCACAGCAGTACCAGGAGGTAGCTGCATTGCTGGTTCTAGCCTAGCCTGAGTTGGTCACAACTCAAGTTCTCCCTGAGAGCCATGTGGTAGACTCTGTGACGGACACTCCCATTCCTATCGCAGTTGCAGCTCGAAGCTCATCAGCCTGGGCCTCCTTGAATGAGGCCCTGTATGAATGTATGGAAGATGACAGCTCCTGCCAAAAGAGCTGAGAGTCAGAACGTGATGGGAGAATGAGGATGAGCAACCAGCTGGGGAGCTGTTCCTGTGTGTGCAGGGCAGCTGCGCTGGCAGGAATTCAGAAGGGGCTTGTAGGGAAAGTCGAGAGGAAGAGGATGCAGAGAAGCATCAGGGTGGGCTGAACGGATCTGATCTGGGAGTAAGATGTCAGCGAGGGTAGGCTAAGCTGTTGGGGGCTGTAGCAGGGAGGAGGCGGGGTTTGTGTCTGATGGACAGCTGTGAAGGTGGAGCTGCTGGTCAGACTGAACAGGGGAGCCAGTATCCAGAACCACTAGCTCTGTGAGGGAGTTAACACAGAGACTAAGAGGCATTGCAGAGTGGAGGTGTGAGGGGGCTTGGGCGAGGCTCATCTCCAAAAGCTTTTTCAGCCCACAACCTGATGCCTGGCCCCATAACTGGTCCCCGCTCAGGAGAAGCTAAGGGCAGGATGGGCCCTGGAGTGGGAGCTCTGGACTGGCCTGATGCTGCCCCCACATTTTCTGCAGTTGAACAGGAGGCTTCCTTCCCCAGGGTCTCTTAATCAGGCACCTTTTCCCACTCTAGAAATGCAGTGATTGGACTCTGCAGCAGGTGGGGCCCGGGAGCTCGGGAAACCCTGTGTTACTGTATGCTCCCCAGTTGAGCTGCCCTGCCCTAGTCCCAGGCCAGGGCACACATGGTGGGTAGCCAGTCTTGTTGAAAGTTCAAGGCACTAAACTTACACTCCCTCTCCTGTGTGGCAAATGTGTCGTCCGAGGAGTCATGGCTGGAAGTGATTCATGCAGTGTTTGGTGCATGAGAATTTTTGGAATGTACCTGCTTTATTTCTTGGCTTTGTTGTCTACTGTTGGAGAATAGCCAAGTTTCAGTGAAAGACACAAGAAGGCCAGGAGATCCATACAGCCTGCCCCACCTGCAACTGGGCAAACATGTTAGTAAACGGGATTGGACGAAACTCCATCACCGATTCAGATTATGTTGGGATCTTGTCCTTAGAAAGAGGCACTGCAGACACTTTCCAGTTCTTCTTGTTATTATCTGTTTGATGGTAGGACCCCACAGCCCTGTTCCTGGCCACATTGTGCCAGGTGCTGTGAGAAAACCACATAGAAGAGTGGTCCCTGTCCCAGACACTCACAATTTCAGTGTCTCGTTCTTGTGATCTTGCCCTACTAGACATACAGAAAGAGGAAGCAGGTTTCTTTGGTTAGGGAAGGCTCTGGAAAAGCTATGTGGCCTGGAGATAAAGTGCACAGGTGAAATGCAACACTGCATCTGGAGGCTGAGCTAGGAGCCTCAGGTCCACCCAGTGTTTGGAGGCTAGTTATGTGGTCCAGGTGTCATGGCTCTGGCAGGGCAGCCAGGTGTGAGAGTAGCAGGAACTACTGTCACCAAAAGGGCCGTCTGGGATGCTGCCCAGAAGATGGCCCTGCGGCACTGATGATCCGCACTCAGCACCACGGCAGCAGCTTCCCAAAGCATGCTGCAGACACCGACTCTGCCTAGTGCTGCTGTGTACACCAGCATCCTCCTGCCGGCAAACACGGAGAGCAGGAGGAGTCCACCCTACTGAAGCAGCTGTGCAGCTGAGCCCTCTTCCCTGGGAGGCTTCTTCAAGAAGCTGGGACACAACTAGAATTTTGCGAAGGAGAGGGCTTAGCTTACCTGTTTGACCACCCCACATTTGAGCAGCATTGCCCTGTGCACCCAATCACCATGCCACTCACTCAGCTTTGGCCCCCAGCACCCCTTCCATCACCTGTACCGAGGTCAAAGGGGGGCCTGCACCACTGCCAGCTGGGCAGGGCTCACATGCTGGGAAGCTCTACATGTCTCTTAGCTATTGCTCTGCCTTTAGTTGAGCACTCAGGGCCAAGGGTTGTGTATCTGTCCCTGTGGGGACAGACTAGTGGTTTCCTCATCTACTCCCCATGCCAGTGGCAGCTGGCTGCTGAGCTGACAACATGTATTGGGCACTGCTCCTGCTCCGTATGAAGCTGTGAGTCAAGTCCCTTGTCCCCTGACGGACTCCCGCTGCTGGGAGGCTCTTGGGTGCCTCACCATACTCATGTGATGGCACCTTGCCGCAAGGAGAGAAAGGCCAGTTTGCCCCACTCCATCCCATGTGGGGCTCATTCGCTGCTGGGCTCAGGGCGGGGCTCTGCACATGGCTCAATGGCTGCAGTGCAGAGTGTGAAGAGCAGGAGTTCTCAGTTCTACCCTGTGGCCAGAAGAGCTCATGTGATGCTGGGAGGCGTACACAGGCATCTCCAGGAAGAGCAGAGAGGAGATTTTTCCCTCTGTGCTTAGCACCAGGGTAATGGCGGCTAGAACCGTGTGCCCAGTTCTGGAGGCCATGATTCAAGCAGGAGGCTGGTAAATTGGAGAAGGGCCTGGGAAGACCCACAGCAATGATTAGAAGTTTAGAAAACCTACCACGCAGTGCCTGTTTCAGCAAAAACAAGGAGCTGCGTGACCCATGAAAGAACCTTTTGTGAGTTGCAACTAGCGTCCTTAGATGCCACGCCTACTCTGAGTTAGCCCTGACGTTACTCCCACCTCTGTATCGCTGCCCTCTGTTTCTTTCACTTCCTGCATGTGACAAAGTGAGTTGCAGCTCACCAAAGCTTATGCTCCAATACAACTGTTAGTCTTTAAGGGGCCTCCAGCCTCCTTGTTGTTTTGCCTATAGTGATGGGCCCTAAACACACCCTATACTGATTGATGCAAAAAGCTCAGTCTATTTAGCTTAACAAGGAGAAAGTTAAGGGTGATGTGGTCACAGTCAGTCTGTAAGCACCTTCTGGGGGAACAAATATTCACTAATGGGCTCTGCAGTCCGGCAGGCAAAGGCCTAATATAATTCAATGGCTGGAACTTGAAATTAATCAAACCCAGACTGGACATAAGGCATAAATTGTTACTAGTGCCAGCACTTAACTGTGGGACCAATTAACCCAGGATCACGGTGATTCTCCATCCCTGACCATTTTAAAGTCAGGCTGGGATGTTTTCTAAAGGATCTGCTCTAGAATTGCCTGTAGGGCAGGCTGGGACCCACAAGGGCTCAGCCTCAGTGATCACACTGGTTCCTTCTGGCCTGGGAATCGTTCACTTACCTTCTCAGCCCACAACCTCTTGGGCAATAGCAACATGTGCCCGGTAAGTGCCCCTTCCAGTCCTACCCCGTGGCCCTGCCCAGCCCACGTGCCCTCAGTTAGGACCATGTTGGTACATGCTGTGCGCAGCAGTTAATGACCCCAGGCCAATGTCTTCCCGAACTGTGCACGCTCTCTTTTCTGTCGATGTCTGCCGCAAACTAAACAAAACAAAATGACCCTCTAGTTTGAGTGTCCTGAGAGGCAGAGCCTCGGGGCTTATCTGCTGCCAGCACGGGGCTTCCTGGTTCATTCCCGGGGTTAGCCTGGTCTGTGACTGTGACAATCCTGGAACAGGGCTGCGCTCCGGGTGAGTCCCAGCCTCCCGCCAGCAGGACCACAGTCCCATGGGACTCGTCCGGAACAAGCTGATTACACAAGGGGCTGCTTGTAAAGATCTGTGCTGGGGAGGCAGCCCCCTGCCCACAGAGATGTGGGGATCTAAGCCCTGATTCTCAAAGACAGCTCGGACTTGATTGGAAAGATTTCTTGGCTAGCATGGAGGACTTCGTGTGTTACCATCACGGCAGGCACATGCCATGGACCAGCAAACAAGTCCTCTGCTCTGAGAAGCGTTTGTCACTCACAAAGCAGAGCACCCTGTAGATCAGGAATGGACAAAATATGTCCCACGGTCCGGATCCAGCCCGCAGCACAGCAGGAGTCTCAGCCAAGCCCCCTGCCTGCCCCACCCCCACACACAGCTCAGGGAACCCGATGGCCATGTGCTTCCATGAGCACTGCCAGCCTGCGGGAGGGTGCTCAGAGCATGAGCCCAGGCTGCGGGACGGAGAAGGGACCTTAGCCCCACAGTCCCCACTCCTGTGAGCAGAGTGGGGCCAGTGTAAGCCAGTACAAGCTGGCCCCTTCCCAGTGGGCATGCTGGCCGTTGTGGCTCCTTCAGATCTAGGAGAGAGAGTTGCTGCTGCCAGCAGCTGCTGAGCTGGGGCATCTACCACTCCTCTCCCAGGGCCACTGAGTAACACAGCTGTTGTTCTTCCCCCAAGGAGAACATACCATGGAGGGGCCAAGGGGACAGATAGATAGAAGGTGCCGTGGGGCTGATCTCCCTTACCCATGGAGCTGGCCCTTGGCAGAGGCTGGGCGAGGGGAACACCAGAGTGGCCAAGCCACATCTCATGGAGCTGGACAGTGGAGAATGCTGCACATTCAGGCAGACAGGAGTGCGCGGGAGCATGGTGGGACCTCTTAGCCCTGTGTCCATCAAACAGGATCCAGGAGAACAGAGGTATACCTCCACAGCAGTGGTAGCATGGGCTGCCCCACAACTCAGCTGAAAGTGGTCCACCTGTGGGTGGTCGCTCTCTTGTAGCACCCTGCCCTACCCTCTGAGCTAGATAGTCTGGCAGTAATAGGCTCAACATCTTTCAGCATCTCACAGGCTTGGGAGTGTTTGTCTCAGAGGCCATTGGTCACATGAGCCTGGGGCTTCCTCAGCAGGGAGGGAACACAGAGAAAAGGCCCGTGGCTCCCTGATAGGAGTGTCCGTTTGCGTCACCCATGCCAGTGCTTGTGGCACCTGAAGTCTCTGGGGTGGTACAGTGGGCCAGAGAAGCTCTTTGAGGTGTCTGTTCCTTTTGCAAGTCCCTCATCTGATTCTACCTTGTGCTGTAGTTCCAGCCTGCCCTTATATCCACATTTGGGCTTGTTTCTGCCCCTCTGGGGGACCCCGGGGTCCTGCCTGTGAATAGAGTGCCCCAGGTAGCGTGGAACTCCGGTGAGACTGTCCCATGCCACAGGCCTAAAGCTCTGGGGAGGTCCTGCTCACAGCAAGGGAATCACAGGCTAGAGGTGAGACCCTCTGGAGTAAGAGGGTCACTCCTGGCTTCGGAACCTGGGTGCTGTGTGCAGCTGTACAGCAGCTCTAGTGGCTGCTGGAATCTTGTCTCATTCCTGCCGGGAGGCTGACAGAACCCCTGGAGAACTGGGGGCTCTTCTGGCTCCTTTGACAAGGGCTCAGCCACTGTTTCATGTTCTGCAGTAGGTATAATGAGCAATCTTTGGCCTTTAACGTCATTTCTTGCCGAGGCCTTTATATGTATTAACAGCACATGTCTTCTGATCTGTCACTAGCTTGACATTATCCAGACCCTGAAAGTATCTAGTGAATCTCTCACATGCCCATATGTTTGCCAGACATTTCTCCAGTTGGCTGGGATCTTGGCACCTGATAGCCATCTCTTCAGAGCAGCATGTGGTTTGCTCACAGGCACTTCCATGTAACTGCAGAAGCACGTGCCACAGCATAGCTGGGGCGTCTGCCAAGAGGGCTGTAGGCTTGCGTTGGTCATAAAATGTCCACAGGGTCAATAGGTTCTGTAAACCCTCAGTTGTGCCTCCAGGGCTGGGTCCCAGTATCACATGGTTTGCTCTAAGCAGCACAGAAAGAGAAAGGGCCAGGACAGACAATCAGATAACTTCTGTGCCAGGAAAGATAGTGGACCAAATAATGAAGGGATTCATTAGCAAACATCTGGAAGATTTTAAGGTGATAAGTACCAATCAGCATGGATTCATAAAGAACAAATCATGTCAAACCAACCTGATAGCTTTCTTTGATAGGAAAACAAGCCTTGCGGGCAAGTGGCAAGTGGTGGATGTGATATACCTAGACTTTAAGTAAAGCATTTCATACAGTCTCACGTGAACTTCTTATAAATAAACTAGAGAAATACAACATAAATGGGGATATTATAAGGTGGGTTCATAACTGACTGAATAATCCTTCCCATAGAGTAATATCCATGAATCACGGTCATGCTGGAAGAGTATAACAAGTGGGCTTCTGCAGGGATCAGTTTGGGGACCAATTCTGTTCAATATCTTCATCAAGGATTTAGATAGTGGCAAAGGGAATTTGCTTATAAGGTTTGCAGGTGATACCAAGCAGGGAGGGGTTGCAAGTGCTTTGGATGATAGGATTATATTTCAGAATAATCAGGACAAACTGGAGAAATTATATGAGGTAAATAAGATGAAATCCAATACGGACAAATGAAAACAATCAGTTTCACAAATACAAAATGGGAAGTGGCTGTCTAGGAAGGAGTACTGCATAAAGGGATCTAGGGGTCATGGTGAACCATAAGCTAAATATGAGTCAAAAGAGTGAGAGTGTTATTAAAAAATACTATCATCCAAGGATGTATTAGCAGAAGTGTTGTAAGCAAGACACAAGAAATAGTTCTTCCATTCTACTCCATGCTAATTAGGCCTCAAATGGAGTACTATGTCCTGTTCTGGGCACCGCATTTCAGGAAAGATGTGGACAAATTGGAGAAGGTCCAGAGAAGAGCAACAAAAATTACTAAAGATCTAGAAAACATGACCCATGAGGGAAGATGGAAATAATTGTGTTTGTTTAGTCTGGAAAAGAGAACACTGAGAGGGGACATGATAAAGTACCTAAAAGGTTGTTACAGGGATGAGGGAGAAAACAATGTTCTCTTCAACCACTAAGGATAGGACAGGAATCAATGGGCTTAAATTGTGGCAAGGGAGGATTAGGTTGGACATTAGGAAAAGTTTCCGGTTGGGCAGTTAAGCACAGGAGTAAGTTGCCTATTGATGTTGTGGAATCTCCATCACTGGAGATTTTTAAGAGCAGGTTAGACAAACACCCATCAGAGACTGTCTAGATAGTGCTTGGTCTTTCCATGAGTACAGGGAACTGGATTTTATGACCTCTTGAGGTTCCTTCCAGTTCTAGTTGGATAAGCATCCTCTGAAGATCCATGAGACATGTCAGGCAGAGTGTTGCCCAAGAGCCACCAGCCTTCACAGGCCAGGGTGGTCAATGTTCATCAGTGGCACTCAGGACAACATGCCCTGAAAACTACGCATTCCAACATAAACATTCATAAGGACTCCACAGGCCCTTGTATTTTTGTGTTTCATAACCAACATCCTGTGTTTGATGGTGGACAGGTCAACACAATGCTAGCTTTAGTGAACCAGTCCTGCAGCACTAATGCATGTGCAAGTGTGAAAGACGGTTAATTTTATGAATTGCCTGGTGCCAGTTAGATTTTAATAATGGAATCTAACAATTTAGAGTTGCCAATTTGCTGAGTGGTATAGCCAATACAGAGTGCTAGCTGGAAGGAAAACCTTGTTTTATTGAGTTTACTAGTTTGTGCTAGGTTATTTTCAGCTCATCTTTTATCTTGAACAGTATTTCTCAATTTGGGACACTTGGCTATTCTTAACCAGTTAAGAATTTATTAATTTACCCAGAATCATATCAATATACAGTCAACAGTTCACTACTCAAGTGCAGACATAGGCATTGAACACACTAATACAGCCTTACAAGCAACTGTCAAAGATTAGGGCTGAGGGCTCAGCAGTTACACCAAGGAACAATGCAAATCATCAAGATTTCTTATGACATTACTTATGACATGGTCCCACACCAAAGGCTTTTATGTAAATTAGGTGGTCATGGGATAGGAGGAAAGATCCTTTCATGGATCGGGAATTGGTTAAAAGACAGAAAACAAAGGGTTGGAATAAATGGTAAATTTTCACAATGGAGGAGGGTAACTAGTGGTGTTCCCCAGGGGTCAGTCCTGGGACCGATCCTGTTCAACTTATTCATCAATGATCTAGAAAATGAGGTAAGCAGTGAGGTGGCAAAGTTTGCAGATGACACCAAGTTGTTCAGGACAGTCAAAACCAAAAGGGATTGTGAAGAACTACAAAAAGATCTCAGCAAACTGAGTGATTGGGCAGCAAAAGGGCAAATGAAATTTAATGTGAGTAAGTGTAAGGTAATGCACATTGGAAAAAATAACCCAAATTACACGTACAACATGATGGGGTCAAATTTAGCTACGACAGATCAGGAAAGGGATCTTGGAGTTATAGTGGATAGTTCTCTGAAGACATCCAGGCAGTGTGCAGCGGCAGTTAGTAAAGCAAATAGGATGTTAGGAATTATTAAAAAAGGGATAGATAATAAGACAAAAGATATCATACTTCCCCTATATAAAACTATGGTACGCCCACATCTCGAGTACTGCGTGCAGATGTGGTCTCCTCACCTCAAAAAAGATATATTGGCATTAGAAAAGGTTCAGAAAAGGGCGACCAAGATGATTAGGGGTTTAGAACGGGTCCCATATGAGGAGAGGCTAGAGAGACTGGGACTTTTCAGTCTGGAAAAGAGGCGATTGAGGGGCGATATGATAGAGGTATATAAAATCATGAATGGTGTGGAGAAAGTGAATATAGAAAAATTATTTACCTTTTCCCGTAATACAAGAACTAGGGGACACCAAATGAAATTGATGGGTAGTAGGTTCAAAACTAATAAAAGGAAATTTTTCTTCACACAACGCACAGTCAACCTGTGGAACTCCTTGCCGGAGGAGGCTGTGAAGACCAGGACTCTATTAGGGTTTAAAAAAGAGCTCGATAAATTTTTGCAGGTTAGGTCCATAAATGGCTATTAGCCAGGGGTAAAGTATGGTGCCCTAGCCTTCAGTACAAGGGCAGGAGATGGATGGCAGGAGATAAATCACTTGATCATTGTCTTCTGTTCTCCTTCTCTGGGGCACCCGGCATTGGCCACCGTCGGCAGACAGGATACTGGGCTGGATGGACCTTTGGTCTGACCCAGTATGGCCATTCTTATGTTCTTATGTTCTTATGTTCTAAGCTCCTCAATTATTCGGTATCTAGCACACTGCTCACTCTTCTCCCAGGAGTACAGAGGTACTTGGCTGTAAGGCACTTTTAAAACTGTGGTGCCTGATGGTGGAATATCCAAAAGGGACAAGCTTAGAATTTTAAAAGCAATTGCTTAAAGTAACAGGTCAGATGTCTCTGAGGGCAACTGGCTTAGACTTAATGGAGGGCATTCATATTGTATTCATTCAAAACTAAAATGTGGTTACCTCAAGCTGCAATGCAGACTGAAGACTCAGCCAGATAACCTACAGTTATTTATATCAAAGAATAGAAGTAGAAATACAAATCTTGGGCTATGTCTACACTAGCCCCAAACTTCGAAAAGGCCATGCAAATGGCCATTTCGAGGTTTACCAATGAAGCACTGAAATACATATTCAGCACCTCATTAGCATGTGGGCGTCTGCAGCACTTCGAAATTGACGCTGCTTGCCGCCGTGCGGCTCGTCCCGACGGGGCTCCTTTTCAAAAGGACCCTGGCTACTTCGAAGTCCCCTTATTCCTATGAGCAGATGGGAATAAGGGGACTTCACAGTATGCGGGGTCCTTTCAAAAAGGAGCCCCATCTGGACGAGCCGCGCGGCGGCAAGCCGCGTCAATTTCAAAGTGCCACGGATGCCTGCATGCTAATGAGGCGCTAAATATGTATTTCAGCGCTTCATTAGCAAACTTCGAAATGGCCATTTGCATGCCAATTTTGAAGTTTGGGGCTAGTGTAGACATGGCCATGGAAATGAAAACTCCCCACTTCTGCCATGTTTACCCTGGGCTGAAGGGAGAGTCCTCTCCACATGCCTGATTTAAGCATCTATCACACCCCAAGATGCTGCAGCTTCATTATATGCCCAGTCAGCTCTGTTTTACATGCCCTCTTCCTCAGGCTCCTTGAGACTGTTCTCTAATTTCTACAGGGCATGCGCCAACTGCTTGCTGAGCTGTCACACTTTCTCTGCTGCTTCCAGATGCAGCAGATGGTGCTGGTGTATGACATATCTCTTCAAGCCTTTTCTTATCGGAGCCTTTTTATGTTTGGTCCAATTCAAGGGCTGTATTTCAGTATCAGCCCACATGGTTAACTTGACTTTCCTCCCCTTTGAACAATTTCTTTTACTAATTCAAAGTTCTGTGCTATTTTATATCTTTCAATATTCCTTCTTCCTTATGCCACACATTCCTATTACTTCTAGAGTATCACAATTATTTATAATAGTTAACAAAGTCCCTAACAATCTTCCAATTTGACAGACATAATTCATACCTTCTTTGCATGCAGGAAAGCATTTCATGTTATCCACAGTCTGTAACAGAACAAGAGACGTTACCCACATATAGAGAGATGTTGCTCTTAGAAGGCAAACAGATGTGCGGTTTCTAATGATAATCTAAATAGCACTATAATTTCTGGTAAAGAAATGTGGTTTGGATTTCTGCAGGGGTAACATCTAGTTTGCTCTGTTTGACCTTCTATCTCACAGGCAAGTTCACAGAACCATAGAATCATAGGGTTGACAGAGACCTCAAGAGGTCATTCAGTCCAAGACCCTGCTCACAGCAGGACCAACCCCAACTAGATCATGAAGGTTATTTATAGTGTAATGCCCATCTGCCCTGCCCTGCCCATCTCCTGATCACCTCACAATGTGCAATTGGCCACTTCGCACAGCAACACTGGGTGTTACCCTTGCCAGTTCTTTTTACGTAGGTTGGCAGGAAAATGAGATTTTCTGCATGTGCAAATTAGGAGAGATTTCTGCCTAGGTGAGTACACATCATTTCATGTAAGTATTTTATCTTTAATTCTCAGGAAGCAGAACCTATCTGATCTGTAGGTCCTTAGGCAAAGTGCTTCACTCTTCTCTGATTGTCTTTACTTCCTTGGTGGATTCTGTTTTGAGATAAACAGCAATGGAGAGCTTTTCTGATTGCTCAGGGGCAGGTGGAATAACAGTTATTAATTATTCAAAGCACGTATTCACTATACTTTACACATATGATGGAAGCCCCTACTTTTGGATGTGGGGAAAGGGGAGTTGTATTTTGTTTTGTAGCTTTTATGTAATGCTCTAGAAGTCCAATGAAGATAAAGCTGAATGTGAACTGACTGTGAAAGCTTTTTTTAAAATTTTATTTTTAAACAAGAACCCTGTGCAGGAGCTGCAACCACTAACAGAATACTTTCTGTGTGTGTGTGTGTGTGTGTTGGTTGCACCTGTGTGCAGATGTGTGTGTACATCTGGAAACAACAGCACATCTGTCACCTATTTTAAAGCTATAGAGCTGAAAATCAGTTTCTTCTCAATTTGCCTTGTGGAAGTCTGTTTTCAGTGGCTGACTGAAGACAGAAACAATGAAGGAGCAGGACTCTATTTGTGGGAGGTGTCTGTTGTAGGTGTCGTCAGGTAAACCCAAATTAGTTTTAGTTAAATATTAAACAGCTGATCTCCTGATCTTTCTGCTGATACAAGCCCCTGGTTGATTTGTGGGCTTACATCACTTGTTACCAGTGATGATTCAGGCAGCTGCTGGGTATTTATGAGACTGTTTCTGAATCCCAAATATTTCATGGTTTGTAGTAGAAAGATTATTTGTTTGGAAACTCATGCAGGGAAGTGTGTTATTCTTTATGGGTCAACTGGCTACACCAGGAACCGAAACAATGCTGCGTGATGTAGAGGACCAACCGTATAGCCTGAAAGGAATGAGCAAACAGCCAAAGGAAACAGGTCACATCTGGTCAGCCGACTACTTGGCAAATACTTATGTACAGCCAGTGCACCCACAGACACTGCAGACTGTGTGTGACCAGCAAAAGCATTATGTTCACTGAGTATTACCCCCAGTGGATCAACAGAGCAAGCTGTAGCTCCTGCCTTAAACGCCCGGAAATGAAGGAACAGCACTGGAAGGCTGCTTGGTTCTGATATAGAGCTCTCAGCCAGCGCTGGACCACGTGTGGAATTTAATTAGCTCAGGCCCACAGCAGCTTTCGCTGCCTCAACTCAGGCGCTAATTTACCAGGGACAGGAGCAATAGTAGTTCAGTGTCTCAGTGCCATGTGGGACCCCTCTGAGGCCCAGCAGATGTTCCTGGGAAAGGCCTTTCCTTCCCAGTATTATAAGGGTTTAGGGTTTGGTTTCATTATTAGCACAGTTTGACCTGGAGCTGGGTTATAGCTATTCAGAGACACCTCCCCCCCACCCCAAAGGCTATGACTGACATGTAACAGTGAGCTCCAGCTCTGACTTCCTTGCTTTTTTCTGCTGGTGTGAACCCTTCAGCCAGTAACAGATGGGGGTAATTTCTATAGGAACACATGCATTGCTGCATGAGATCTGGACAGGTCCCTCTGGCCCAGTGTCCTGTCACTGACCATATCCAGCACCAGCTGCTGCAGAGGCAGCTGTGAGAATCCTGCAGGAGCAGATGGAGGGCAATCTCCTCGCTTGTTGGGTCTCATTGTCGTTTCTGATGATGAGACACTGGCTGAAGCCCTGAAGCAGCAGGGTTATTAACCTTTTCACAAAGCTAGAAATCATTAAGGGAGATAACACTGGATATCTGAGTTACCCACAGAAATGACCAATCCTTTTTTCAGTCTCGCTAAGTTCTTAGCATCATTGATTTTCTTTGGCAGTGAGTTCCACAGGCTAATTAGGAAAATATATGTCCTTTTCCAGGTTTGAATTTACTGCCCTTCAAACTACAATGACTGTTCCTGATCCGGGCCAGGGAATGCAGAAATCCCTGACTTACCTTCTCCAGATCTCCGTATTTTAGACATTTTTATCAGGCTCCTTCTAATGTGCCTCCTCTCTAGAGTAAATTACCCCAGTCTTTTCAATCCCTCTGCATGGGAGAGATTTCTGAGGCCCCGATCATTCTGGTCTTTGGAAGAGGGTGTGACCAGCGCTGTACAGGACCAGCTGAGGCTGCACCACTGACTCATACAAGGACATTACCACATCGCCTGTATTCTCCCTCCTGTTCCTCAGGTATCCTAACAGTTGGCTCTTAGTGGTTTCATTGCTGTGGAATTCTGTGGGACTTTCTGGTAAGGTGGGGTCAAGGCTACATTCAACTCCCCCTTTTTATTCCAAGGGCACAAGAATGGTGAGAGTTAGCAGGGCCATGGCTCTTCCCTGAGTGGGGGCGTGTTACTGAGCTCAGCTGTCAGACACATTTGGAACACAGTGGAACGTGTGATGACAAAGGAGGCCATGTCCAAGAGTGCCTCCAGCCTCACAGGCCACAGCAATAAGCAGCCAAGCTGGCTGGAAAGCTGTCCCTATGGGCAAGAATTGGCTCTTGTCCATGTTTGTGCAGTGCCCAGCCCCACAAGACCCTAACACCAGAACAGAAACATCTAGTAACTTTCACTCCTGCTTTGAACGGTCAGAAATGGCTTTCAGCACCAGCACAGCGCTGACCACTGCCAACTAAGCCCTGCCCACACCACGTACAGTGAGCTGCACTGAAGAGGCTGTGGCAGAAGCATATACCTTCTCCCCCACGCCAGCCAAGTCCCACATGCTGTGGGGGTGGGGTATCAGTGGCCTCTCTAAGGACACAGAGGGGAGCTGCCTGTTATGGAAGTGTTTCAATAACCCATCTGGCAGGGAAGGTTTATGGCCCCCCTCGAGGGATGGGAACCAAATTCTACCATACTCTCCTATTAGGTCACAGCAGGATGAATTCTCTTCTGATACACCAGAAAGAGGGGCTAACTGTCAGGAGCACTAACCAGGATTTCAAGTCACAGGGGTAGCCATGTTAGTCTGTATCTGCAAAACTACCTTAAAGATTAACCAATTTATCTGGGCATAAGATTTTGTAGATAAAAAACAATTTGTCAGATGCATGGACTGGAAATCACAGTGGTAGGGAGATCGAATGATGGATCTATCTATCCCCATCCTCTGCCTCTCTCTGTCTCTCCCTACCTCCCTCTGTCTCTCTCCTCCTCCCAGGATATCCCCTTCTTAGCATGTCAAAAGAAGGGAGGCTCTTTTCAAGTGTCGGAAAATAACTCTTGGAAAGTAACACCTTTCTTTAGATATGCTCATATACTTATGTAATATAACCTCACCTCTGTGAGAAAAAAGCTAGATACGAAAGCTTAGGCCCAAATAAATCTACTAATATTTAAGGTGTCACAGGCCTCCTTGTTGTTTTAACCAGGGTTTGAGAGTCAGAGTGTTTTAAAGCTGAGAGAGGAGAAACACGGCAGTGACACAATGAACGCCTGTGCGCGTAGCTGTGAGAGGCACAGTGGTATACACTGGGCATGCACAGTTAGTGTAACACACACTGACTGGGTGTTCTGTCAGGCTGTATGGGTTATATTAATGCTCTGTACACTGTCTGAGTGTCCTCCCAGGAGGTGTGGTTGTAACAAATTGAACCTGTGTTGTGTTGAGCTGCAAAGGTTACATCAATATAACACATACTGACTGGCTGTTCTGTCAGGGTGTGATGGTTACATATACTGACTGGCTATTCTGTCAAGGTGTGAGGGTTACGTAATGGTTACATATACTGACTGGGTGTTCTGTCAGGGTGTGATGGTTACATATATTGACTGGCTGTTCTGTTGCGTGTAAGGAGACTGTATGTAATGTACACTGTGTGGCCATTCTCTCAGGATGTTTGGGTGATACCAGTGTAACAAATCGAAGGCATGTGGTGTTGAGCTGCAGTGGTTATATCAATATCACGTACACTGACCGGGTGTTCTGTCAGGGTGTGATGGTTACCAATACTGACTGGGTGTTCTTTTGGGTGTAAGGAGATTATATTAATGTAACGTACGCTGCCTGGCCATTCTCTCAGGATGTTTGGGTTATACCAGTGTAAGAAATCGAAGGCGTGTGGTGTTGAGCTGCAGTGGTTATATCAATATCACATACACTGACCAGGTGTTCTGTCAGGGTGTGATGGTTACCAATACTGACTGGGTGTTCTTTTGGGTGTAAGGAGATTATATTAATGTAACGTACACTGCCTGGCCATTCTCTCAGGATGTTTGGGTCATACAAGTGTAAGAAATCGAAAGCGTGTGGTGTTGAGCTGCAGTGGTTATATCAATATAACATACACTGACCGGGTGTTCTGTCAGGGTGTGAGCGTTACATATACCGACTGGGTGTTCTGTCAGGGTGTGATGGTTACATATACTGACTGGGTGTTCTGTCAGGGTGTGAGGGTTACATATACCGACTGGGTGTTCTGTCAGGGTGTGATGGTTACATATGCTGACTGGGTGTTCTGTCAGGGTGTGAGGGTTACATATACCGACTGGGTGTTCTGTCAGGGTGTGAGGGTTACATATGCTGACTGGGTGTTCTGTCAGGGTGTGATGGTTACATATACCGACTGGGTGTTCTGTCAGGGTGTGAGGGTTACATATACCGACTGGGTGTTCTGTCGGGGTGTGAGGGTTACATATGCCGACTGGGTGTTCTGTCAGGGTGTGATGGTTACATATGCTGACTGGGTGTTCTGTCAGGGTGTGATGGTTACATATACTGACTGGGTGTTCTGTCAGGGTGTGATGGTTACATATACTGACCGGGTGTTCTGTCGGGGTGTGAGGGTTACATATACCGACTGGGTGTTCTGTCAGGGTGTGAGGGTTACATATGCCGACTGGGTGTTCTGTCAGGGTGTGATGGTTACATATACTGACTGGGTGTTCTGTCAGGGTGTGATGGTTACATATACTGACTGGGTGTTCTGTCGGGGTGTGAGGGTTACATATACCAACTGGGTGTTCTGTCAGGGTGTGATGGTTACATATGCTGACTGGGTGTTCTGTCAGGGCGTGATAGTTACATATACTGACTGCCTTTTCTGCTGGGGTGTGATCGTTGTTTTAGTATAACTTACATTGAGTGTGTGTTCTGTTGAGGTGTGAGGGTTCTATTAACGTAACATATGCCGACTGGGCATTTTGTCAAGGAGTGAGGGTTATACTAATGCAACATACACCAACTGGGTGTTCTTCTGGGATGTGTGACAGGTTATATTCTGCCCTGGTATAAGCAAGTGCATTTCGATCACTGCTAAAGCAAGAAATAGGTTAATATTAAAGATCCTGGTGGCCAGAAGGTGAATGATTTGTATATAGAGAGTCTTACAGTGACCAGCCCAAAGAGCACAGTAAGAGCCTTGATAAAAGAACACAGGCAGCTGAGGAGCTGCACGTGGGATAATATCACCTTGGGCAAAGGTGGGATTTACGTGCCGAAAGCACTTGCTTTGGGGGACCTGATGGTATTGTTGGTCCTGTTAATAAATCCATGGAGATTTTTAAATGGGGTCTTTTCCCAGTGTCTATTCTTCTGCACTGCATTCCCCATGACTATCTGACCAGGGCACTGGCACTCTATGCAGCACAAAGCTCTGAATGTTTGTCACTAAGAAATTTAACTTTCTGAGGTCTGCAGGCCTGCTAAGAATAAACGTAATAAATTAGCAAGCGTATTGAAAGTGCATCACTGCGGACTCATCTGGCATTTTAATCTGCTTGTGAAGCTATCCAGAGGGTTTGCTCAGCGTGTGGCCAAGTTCTGAAGTATTTGCATACTGCTTTTGTCAGTACATCTCCTGACCCTTTGCAGAATGATGGCAGGCAGAGTGAATTTATAAGAATCTTCCACTGGCGAAGGTAGCAGAGCTGTTCCTTCTAACACACTCAGTAGAGTTATCTCCCTTAGATCATCATCCCCTGTTATTCCGATCTGGCTGATGAGATGCTATTAAACAACACAGCTGTATTTTATGCTCTGCAGGGCTGCAGATCCTCCTTGCTGACACAAATTCTTTGCAGGTCAGTTGTAAAACATGCTGGAAGTTGGCACAGATGTTGCCTGAGCAAATCCAAGCAGCTTTCTCCATTTGTACATGGCAACATTTTAGAGATGGCTAGTGCAGCCTCTGCCCTGCTCTGCCAAGCCAGGTCTGCCACCCTTATGGTGCCATTTCCATCTGCAAGCTGAGGTCTTGGTGCTGGCATGTGGATGGAAGGAAGAAAGAGAAGCACCCGTGTTTAATGCCACTGGAGCTGGTGCCAGGCTCTACACAACCCATTGCACATTCACAGCCCTTGGTGTGCACACAACACAATGAGAATGAGAGCACTCATGGCCCCATTAACATAAGCCCCTGCCTTTGGCGACACCCATGTGACTTGGCCTTAATTCACCACCCATTCCTGTGGTCTCACTGCGTCCCTGTAATGAGGAGGAAGGGGGCCTAGGCCACCAGGGTGACCTGTTACTATGATCACTGGTCTTCTTGTTGCTCTTTCAGTGTGAACGGCTCCCTCACAATGTTCACCCCCTCCCCACCTCTGAGCAGAACTTCCTTCTTTTTGCATGTCTGCAAGTAGGAGCCAAAATGTAAAGCAATTCATGGTTATTGACCAGCCAAGCCCTGCAAAGCATTATTAGACTTTTCTACACACAGCACAGAGAAGTAAAATGAGCTTGTTATATCACAGAGCTTGGTGACAGAGCTGGGAATGGAACTTAAGAGTCCTGTGTGCAGCGAATGGCCTTTTGTTATCACAGCACACTGGGAGCTGCCTCCTCCTGGTAACACTTCCTCGGAGCCACCCAGGTTCTATGCTTCCTCTCCTCCAGTGCACTCAGTTTGGGGCACAGCCTTCCAGCTGGCAGGGTATCAAATGGGAATGTTAGTGTTACTGGAAGGTGGAGTCAGACACCGTGTTGCGCAAGTGCCAGGCCCAATCCTCATGAGTTGGAATTATTTGTGCTGCAGTAGTACTTCATAATCCACTCAAGGATCACGGCCCCACTGTGCAGGGGGCTGCACACAGAAATACCAGTGAAAAGTGTCCCTGCGCTGGGGGCATAGAGTCTACATCTCAGCCAGGATGGACTGGGTGGGTGGATACAGGCAACAGGGAGGGAGGGCAGCGGGGAGGATGAGAGAACAGTAAAACAGAGCTAAGTGGTGAGGCAGGAGTGGCTCGCTGTCCCTGATGCCAAGCTGATCTGATCTGTGGGCATCCCAGCAAAGGGAGATTCTAAGGAGGGATTTAAAACAGGGGAGGTGGCAGCTTTACAAACACTGACAAGCAGTTGTTCCCCCGCATAGTGGCTGACGCAGATGGGCGTGGTGACTAACGAGGAGATGCCAGCACAGCCATGGCAGGACTCCATGGCTCTGTCAGCTAGTAGAGCTAATGGGAGCAAGGCCACAAAGACAAAGGGCTGGAACATGCAATGGAGGAGGCAGGGTAGGGGGAGGGAGCAGAGGCAAGCTGCACACAGGCAGGTGCTTGAGTCAGAGCAGTGAGTCAGGGAGGGAGCCCAAGGGCAGCAGCTCTTTGCAGGGAGTCGGTGTGGCTGGCGTCAGGGCCAGGGGAGGAGATGGAAGTGGTTGAGGTGCAAGGTGATGAAGAGCTGAGCAAGCTTTGGCAGCCTGACCACACAAGAGGCCAAACCGGAGAAGTTCTAGGAAGGTGGGAATTGCAGGACCTGATCGCAGCTTGCAGCACTGGAGAGAGGTCCAGCCAAAGGTGACAACCGGAGCCTGGAGACTCATGTAGACACTGAGTTGCTGCGTGTCAAGCCAGGCTGTCAGTCTGTAGTGTGCTTGCTTGTCACGCAGCAGCATCCAGTGTGGACACTGCCCTAGTGCAGTCACTGTCCTGCAGGGCCCAGAGGAGGTCTCTGAAGGCCCTAGCGAAACCAGTCTTAGGTGAGTGAAGAGACAGAAATTAGATCAGATCTTCTTCCTGACATGGACATCATGCCACTGACTTCAGGGCAGTTAGTCCCCACTTACACCAGGGTCCCCAAGAACAGAAGAATTAGGCCCCTAAAGATTTGGGTCAAAATTGACACTTTATCAGTGTAACACCTCCTCCCCGCCCACACACACACTTTCCTCCCTGGGTTACGTGGGAGTGGGCAACGCTCACCATGTGCATGGCCACTTGATGTAGTTGATATTACAGGAGACCCTGAGTCTTCCAGTGGTGTTGGATAGGTGGGGATCCTCTGTATACCCCTCTGCCTTACTTCTAAAACAGCTCATAATCAGGAGGCTTCCACCTGTCTGGCTCCTGTACACACTCGGGGCATGCTTTGGAACCTCCAGAAATTAAATGTATCTAACTGTCATTGCCCACCCCAGCGTGTGCCTGGTTTGGGATATCTGAGTCCCAGACACTTGTGTGGGCTCATTTGAAGATCTACAGCTGCAGACAGCACTGTGCAGGTTCTGTGTATCCCCCCCATCCCTCTGAAGACGAGCTGGGATCACCAGTGGCCAGCAGCTCTGGGTCCCGCCTCATGGGAAGATTGTTCTGCCTCTCCTCAGACTCAGGCTCCATCTCTGCTGCGCTCCCTGCCTTTCAACGACCTCCTCAAACAACAGTCACACCTGCTTGCTGTCCCTTCCCTGCAGGCTGGCCTCAGTCAGCTCCAGGCCAAACAACAACCTCTCCCCTGGCTCCAGAGAAGCCACCAAAAGCCTCTGAAGCTCTCAGATCCACCAAAGCTCCCCTGCACTTTCAGCAGCAGTTACTGGTCTGGACAGAGCTCTGCAGCAACCATCTGGCTCCTCTCCCCAAAACGGAGACCCTGCCTGCTCTGCCTGCGCCACGTGGAAAAGAGCAATCTCCCACCCCAACTTTTCCCAGAGCCTCATGGCAGCTGAGGATCTTCTCCAGGAATGACATAGGCTGTTACAGTAAGAGGGGCCTTCACCAATAACAACCTGAACATCAGCCTAACCTTTCTCCACCAGCCTGGCTGCTCCTCAGGCTTCCCTGCCAAAGCTCACTCCTGTCCCAAGTGAGGCACCCCCAGCACGCTGCCCCCCCAGGCCCAGAGCCAGCTAAAAGTACTGAATCAAACATACCTTGGCAGCTGCGCCCTGGGCACCACAGCACAGCCTCATGGATCTAGCCATCCTGCTGCAGAGGGGAGGCCAATGAATAGGGTGAACATCCATCCTGGTTTCGGTGGGACAGTCCCGTATTTGAGATGCCAGGATGGTGTCCTGATTTATTTTGTCAAAGGTGCTAATTGCCCTGTATTTTCAGGTGGCTGCCCCCAGCTTTCCCCAGCTGTGGGAGCTGGACCCGGCTGTGGCTACCTCACCTTCAGCTTCAGAGCTGGACCCACGCGGAGGTCCAACTGCCCCCCCAGCTTCCCTTAGCTCCCCAGTCATGGTGCAGCTGCCCCCCAGCTCTCTCTGGCTGTGGGAGCCAGGAGTTGGACCCAAGATGTGGCTGCCCCAACCCCCAGCTTCCCTTGGCTGTGGGAGCCAAGAGACGGAGCAGCAGGACAGTGGTCCCCCAGCTGGGGGAGCCAGGAGCTTCACTGACAGGGTGAGAGCCCCCACAGCACAGCCACCTCCTGACTCCCAGATAGGGAGACCATCTGTCCTATTTTGGCTGGGACGGCATCATTCCCCTCATCCCTTATTTGGGCTGGGGAGATATGGTTACCTTCCAAATGACGAATCTTTGTGGGCAAAGATTTCCAACTTGCTGTTCCATTTAAAAGAGTTTTGGGGAGGCTGCTGGGCCCTACGAGTGTGTCTGCATGTAGTTAGACGCCCCCGGCTGGCCTGTGCCAGCTGACTCGGGTTCATAGGGCTCAAGCGAAAAGTCTGTCGAACTTTGGGGGAGATGTTACAGTTGGGGCAGCAGCCTAAACTCTGGAACCCTCCTACCTCTCAGGGCCCTAGAGCCTAGGCTCCAGCCCCTTTGCCTGAGCCTTGTCAGCCTAAGTCAGTGGGCACGGACCAGACGCAGCTTCCAAATGCAGCTCAAACACATTCTAAGAGCCCTCCTGGCGGCATGAAGCCAGGCTGTCCCCAGGGGCCTGGCTTCCTGCACTGGAGCCAGTTCCTTGTACAATTAACAGGAAACAACTTGTCAAACCGATTTTCACTCCTAAAAAGAGCCATCACTTGGATGAAAACAACCTTCCTCCTCAAAGCCAAAGTCTTTGGCAGCAAGCTGGAGTGGGGTATCTATAAGAACATAAGAACATAAGAACATAAGAATGGCCATACTGGGTCAGACCAAAGGTCCATCAAGCCCAGCATCCCATCTGCCGACGGTGGCCAATGCCAGGTGCCCCAGAGAAGGAGAACAGAAGACAATGATCAAGTGATTTATCTCCTGCCATCCATCTCCTGCCCTTGTTATGAAGGCTAGGGCACCATACTTTATCCCTGGCTAATAGCCATTTATGGACCTAACCTGCAAAAATTTATCAAGCTCTTTTTTAAACCCTAATAGAGTCCTGGCCTTCACAGCCTCCTCGGGCAAGGAGTTCCACAGGTTGACTGTGCGCTGTGTGAAGAAAAATTTCCTTTTATTAGTTTTGAACCTACTACCCATCAATTTCATTTGGTGTCCCCTAGTTCTTGTATTATGGGAAAAGGTAAATAATTTTTCTATATTCACTTTCTCCACACCATTTATGATTTTATATACCTCTATCATATCGCCCCTCAATCGCCTTTTTTCCAAACTGAAAAGTCCCAGTCTCTCTAGCCTCTCCCCATATGGGACCCTTTCCAAGCCCCTAATCATCTTAGTCGCCCTTTTCTGAACCTTTTCTAATGCCAATATATCTTTTTTGAGGTGAGGAGACCACATCTGCACGCAGTACTCGAGATGTGGGCGTACCATAGTTTTATATAGGGGAAGTATGATATCTTTTGTCTTATTATCGATCCCTTTTTTAATAATTCCTAACATCCTATTTGCCTTACTAACTGCCGCTGCACACTGCGTGGATGTCTTCAGAGAACTATCCACTATAACTCCAAGATCCCTTTCCTGATCTGTCGTAGCTAAATTTGACCCCATCATGTAGTACGTGTAATTTGGGTTATTTTTTCCAACATGCATTACCTTACACTTACCCACATTAAATTTCATTTGCCATTTTGCTGCCCAATCACTCAGTTTGCTGAGATCTTTTTGTGGCGAATCCCCCAGAGAGTGGTGCTGGAGGAGAGTGAGGTAGGACCCAGGCACACCAGGGGCAGCAGGCTGAAGCTAAGCCACGGTTAATCAAGCTCCAGCAATGTGTGGCAGGCAGGCTGGTGTGGGGTGATGAATGTGTAAGGATCAGTTCTGCTGCCTCTTCTGCTGTAGACATCGGAATGTGTTTTGGGAAGAAGGGGCTTTTGAAGACTGGGCGGCTGTTTTGAAAGGCCCCCGCCTACACGGGTGGCGCGCGATTTGAAAGCTGCACTTTCGAATCACTGTGACTGCCATTATGCTAACAAGGCACTGCATATTCATGACAGCGCCTCATTAGCGTATTTTGAACTCCCTCATTAACATGCCCCTTCTGAAAGGAGGGGGCTCATGTAGACCCAGCCTTAGAGCGTGGACTATTGAATATATGGACTGCACAGAAGAGCCACTCTGAGAAAACCATTGAAGTCTGTGGGAACCTGCATGGGTTCAAGCCCATAGAATCAGTCCTAATGTTAACCTACATTTCCACTCCTGAGGCCAGTTGCTTCCTTCCAGGGGTGACTACGAAGACTGACTGATCCCTCTTCTTTTAAAACAGCCCTGTACCCATTTGCAGGCAGGTGTGTGAATCTGTGGGATTCATGGCCAGTTAGATCTGGATATTTATGTGACACATGAGCTGCGTCTACACGTGCACGCTACTTCGAAGTAGCGGCACCAACTTCGAAATAGCGCCCGTTGCGTCTACACGCGTCGGGCGCTATTTCGAAGTTAACTTCGACGTTAGGCGGCGAGACGTCGAAGTCGCTAACCTCATGAGGAGATAGGAATAGCACCCTACTTCGACGTTCAACGTCGAAGTAGGGACCGTGTAGATGATCCGCGTCCCGCAACGTTGAAATTGCTGGGTCCTCCATGGCGGCCATCAGCTGGGGGGTTGAGAGATGCTCTCTCTCCAGCCCCTGCGGGGCTCTATGGTCACCGTGGGCAGCAGCCCTTAGCCCAGGGCTTCTGGCTGCTTCTGCGGCAGCTGGGGATCTATGCTGCAGGCACAGGGTCTGCAACCAGTTGTCAGCTCTATGTATCTTGTGTTGTTTAGTGCAACTGCGTCTGGGAGGGGCCCTTTAAGGGAGCGGCTGGCTGTTGAGTCCGCCCTGTGACCCTGTCTGCAGCTGTGCCTAGCATCCCTATTTCGATGTGTGCTACTTTGACGTGTAGACGTTCCCTCGCTGCGCCTATTTCGATGTTGGGCTGAGCAACGTCAAAGTTGAACATCGACGTTGCCGGCCCTGGAGGACGTGTAGACGTTATTCATCGAAATAGCCTATTTCGATGTCGCAACATCGAAATAAGCTATTTCGATGTTGGCTGCACGTGTAGACGTAGCCATGGAGTCCCCTCTTCTATTTGTGTAGTATCCATAAACAGGTTTCCACCTTTACTAAGTTGTCCTTCAGGATTACCAAGCCAGTGGTTTATGGTGCCCTGTGTCGACTGATGGGTCACTCATGTCCCTGGCTGTGAGTATTAGCTGTCCATAATGTGTATCACATAACTGGACATTAAGTCACACACAATTGTTTGTGCTCTCTGTCTGGCTGATACCTAAAGACACAAAGAGCTGTCAGTCTGGCCATAAAGAACACTTCTGCCCTGAATACTTCTCGGGTTCATGCAGCGAGGAATTCACACAAGCATGCACAACATATTCTCTTTCCACAAACATTTTTATTAATGAAAGTTCCTGCTTTCAAATGTTGTCTGAAAGTTCCAGAAGGAGATGCAAACACCAGCTAAATGACTCTACCACTCACTCATTCAAAGGAGGGTTCACAACTCCCCTGGAGTTTTTACTCCACTCTCTTATTGCTCAGACCCCCACATAGACCCCCATGTAGTACAGACACCATCAGGTAACCAGTTTACAGACCCACAAAGCTTTCTCTGGACACAGATTACTCACAACATCTGGGGCAGGATTTCTCAGGTCAAAGGGACTTGTGATCCCAAGCCACGGGGGCACTTTGGAAAATCCCAGTCTATATGCTTATACAAAACAAGTTGATTCCAATGCCAGAAGGGATTGTTGTAACCTCCTGCCCTAATGCAGGCTAGAGAACATCACCCAGAGATTCCTGAATCAAACCCAGAACTTCTAGTGCAGTTAGAATATCTCATTTAGAAAGAGTCATCCAAGACGTGTCAGAGGATCCACCATGCCCGTAGGCAAGTAGTCCCAACAGTTGATAACTCCCAGGGCTAAAAATTTGTTCCATATTTCTAGTTGAAATTTTGTCTAGCTTATGCTTCCAGTGGCTCTTGTTCTGCTTTTGTCTGAAATGTTAAAGAGCCAGTGCCATCAGAAATAAAGCTCCTCTGATGGGAATTAACAGACACCAGCATACATCCATACCCAGATCCAAGCTTACCGGGAGAGGGCTCTTAGTCCACCCAGGCACATAGAGTTCTGGAGGCCCTGAACTATCACCAAGGGCAGCTCATCCAGGGTTCTCAGTCTTCCTCCTGTCTCTGCTGCCTGTGGGAGTTTTGCTTCCTCCAGTACATGGTGCAGCAGAAGAGGCTATTGCCTCCAGGGTCACCAGAACACCCATTGACATCTCCCCGCTCTTCTCGGGGAGAGGGGGACCTGCTCATCTTGGAGTGGTTGCCCCACCCAAGCATTCATTGTTGCCTGTCCCACCTCTTGTTTAAACTGGAGCCCAAAGGTGAGTACAGAGCTCCAGACAGGGCCTGCTCATTGCAGGCTGAGAGAGACAAGCGTGAGGCTGTTTCTACACAGACTACCCTGGTAGCATTCAGCTTCCTGGCAGGAGCAAGGCAGGACTGGCTCATTCCTTTTATCAGTTCCCACTGTACTTCATCCTCCTGGCTGCCAGTGGGACCATTCCATTGTGGGGGCCAACACAGACACCAGGCCAGGCTCAGGCTTAGCCACCTTAGCCAATTTGGCCTTTACTTTAGATACCGCAGCCAGTTCCTGTTTACTGTTGGAACTCCTGGAACCTCATGTTCTGGACAGCCAGGTGCAGCGCTCAGAGGGGTGGTGTCACACTTTGGAATGCTCTGGGCAGGGGTGAAGCAGCATGACAATGACAGGCAGATGTGGATGGACATGGGAACCTGCTGGCTGACCCTAGTCCGTGGCAGGGTTTGGGATATGCCAGCATGCTGTTTCCTGCAGCGGGATCAGCCCATTGCTGCAGTGGGGGTGTTTCCTTCTCCTCCCCTCTCCCAGCACCCTTCAGTCACGTAACCACTCACTCTTGGGGCAGGCCAGACAGACTCTGGCAGACTCTCTGGCATCACTTTCTCAAGCCTGATTAATGTGGCCAACGCTCCTCCAGTCTGAACTGAAGAAAATACCATTATCTCTTGTGAAATGACTCAGATATTGTGCTGCTGCATCTTGCTGGTAATGTCAGATCTGAGGCAGCAGTATTAAAAATGAGCATTTTACCCTGGGCATGGTATTAACTATGAAATTAAAATGGTATTTATTGCCTTTAGCCATCAGTCTCTAGACTCTTCCAGAATAAATGTTTTTAGTTCCATGCAGGAAGATTCTGGCATTTAAGGGGGCCAGACATTTCTAAGTAGAATATATACGCTGCGTGTAGCGAGAGAGTCTGAGGGTGTGCACTGCCGTGCCATGTGATGTCATGGGAGATAAGGTCTTACACCTCATTAAGTCACACTGAGATGGAATGCCCACCAGGCCCTGCATCTACAAGGAAAACATTTGTTTCCGAGCAAGTATACACTATCAATATGGAGCCACTATCTTTGCCTTAAAACTTTTGGCAAAGACCTATGAAAGCCAAGTGTGTACACTTGTGAATGGAAAGGCAGTTAGTGGAAAAGGCTCAGCATCCCATTAGCCCTGTATCCGGGCCTGGCCTACCCCATGGAAATGGGCACCACCAGCCTTCAGCTCCAGCATCTGTCTGCTTGGAAACATAGGGCTGTCTCCAAAACTGGGAGGAGTCCTGTGGCACCTTCAAAGCTCACAAATGTAATTGGGCCTAAGCTGAAGTCCACATTAATGCTCTAGGCACCCTGTTCTTCTCCTTCAAGCATGGACCAGCTGGGTGCCAGGACAAATAGTCTCAAAGAAGTGGCCATTTCTAGGTCCTGCTCTGCTGGAATCAAAGAGGGAGCCGTGCTAGTCTATACACTATCAAAACAAAAAGCAGTCAAGTAGCACTTTAAAGACTAGCAAAATAGTTTATTAGGTGAGCTTTCGTGGGACAGACCCACTTCTTCAGACCATAGCCAGACCAGAACAGACTCAATATTTAAGGCACAGAGAACCAAAAACAGTAAGCAAGGAGGACAAATCAGAAAAAGATAATGAAGGTGAGCACATCAGAGAGTCTTTAAAGTGCTACTTGACTGCTTTTTGTTTTGCTGGAATCAAGGGTTTTAAACAGAAGGTTCTCCAACAAAATGCATCTGACGACATGGACTCCAGCCCATGAAAGCTTATGCCCAAATACATGTGTTAGTCTTTAAGGTGCCACATGTCTGCTTGTTTTTGCTGAAACAGATGAACACAGCAACCCCTGTGAGACTTGTCCCAAAACCAAATTCATTGCATCCATTACAATTACACTGGAATCCCTGATAACAGTGCATAATAGCGCTTCAGTGACCAAGCTCAATTTCCCCAGAAAGATCCTGGCACCCGCTGAAAGCCTGAAATTATAAAGGTCTGGTTACACAAGAGCACACCTGAACCTTCTTCTAAACCCTGCGTCTTGGCTTAGACTAGAGGCCCTGTGGTCCCTCCTGACCCTATGGTTCTATGAGTATCTGATCAGAAGCTTCGTGGTTCGAGAAAGTTCTGCTTAAAAACCTTGACTGCAGCAGGGCAGGAACCAGAAATGGCCCTTTTACAGAAGCTCAGCTGCAATGCTGCAGGGTGTGTAGCATTACAGGAATGCAGGACTGCACCAAGCCCAGTGCAAAAGCACCTGAGAAGGGTGACATTCAACCTGCATGAGTGTCTGCACACAGCCTCATCATCATTGCATTGATATGCTGATCATGCAAATGTGACATGACCCTTATGTTGGGCTTCTCTCCAGGGAACAATGGGGCACGTGGTACTACAGGTTGAACTTTTCTGGTCCAGCACCCTCAGGACCTGACCAGTGCCAAACCAGAGAATTTGCTGAACTACCAAAGGTCAATCTTGTCTAGCAGCATTACCAGCTCCATTGCTTCATGGGCTCTTAGAAGACATTCAGGGGTGAACTGGAGCTAAATAACAGCACAGAACACTAAGAGGCAGGACTGATGGCTGTAAACAAACTTTATGGGACCATGGGAAACTTGACCACACCCAAGGTAGGTGGGTCTCTGGCTAACTAAAATCTTGCTGGACTGGACATGGGGACCAGAGAATGCAGGACTAGAGAGTTTCAGCCTATACAAGGGCCATGGAGCCACTCGTGCCAGGGGCTGCCTGGCCTGGGTTACTCTCTATTTCACAGACAACATGGTGTGGGGGGCAGTGGATATGAGAAGCAAAGGGAGGCAATGTGTCCGCTTGGTCTTAGTGATCTTCCTGTCCCTATTCTGACCATTCCTGAAGGCTCCCACAGCAGTCTGTTGCAGCCCTGCAGCCTGGTGACTCTTACCCCAAAAGGGATCTGTTAACTTAAAAGTCAAAACCCTTCCAGCTTGCCAGACCTATTAGCATAACACTGAACCAGTGAAAGAGCCATTAAGTTAGGGCAAATATGGGACAGGAAGATATGGGGAAAGGAGCAGCTCCTCCCAGCTCTGTCAAGCCCCTGGGGAGCTGGGAAGGAGGCAGCAGCCACCAGCACTCCCCAGGAGCCCAGGGAAGTGGCAGCTGCCCATGCTCCCCGAGTGTCGCCAAGGCTCAGGGAAGTGACTTCCTCCAGCTGCTGGAGGAAAAGCTCGGGGGGGGGTGCTAAATATGGGACTATACATCCCATTTAAAAAAATTAGTTGGGACACTTTTATCATCCCAAATACAGGACCATCTCCCCCAATACGGGATGGATGGTCACTCTCCAGTAAGTGGTAATGAAACCATTTAACAGGCATGTGCCAGCCCTGTTTACTGACAAAACCAGTTGTTCATTACCATGTCTGCAGGAACTTAGTTTAAAATGTGCTTTAAATATTTCGTTATTTTGTGGCTGACGATTAGGAAATCATATCTCTAGAAATCCTTGTGAAGATATTTAAATGCACAATCTCCTTATTCAGCTTTAGCTTCTAATGCTTGAATCATCAAACATGCAGTTTAAATTCTTCAGAAGACAACTCATCTAAAATACTAATTTTAATTGCTAGAGTACAAAAGCTTATTTCCAAAGTCTTCCTGTCCTTTCTGTCTACCCCAATCTCCTTCCACTCCCTTCTTGAAAAGAATCCTGAAAGGGACAAAATTCCTTTTCTTTCAGATAGCTGGACAAATGAGTTTCCCTTGTACTTCTCAGTATTTGATGAATGAGCTTTAAGAGAACCCTGCATCAAAATCAGTACCTTACCAAGATATTAAAATCCTTTGATATGCCTAAAATCTTTGGAAACATATTTTAACATAAACATATAGTAAAATTTCAAAACATGTCTCGTTATGAAAATCACACAAAATAAATTTTTCCCTTTTTCTAAAAGCAATGAACTTTGTTATGAACACACTAAACTGCTCTGATGGATTAATTTAAAATAATGTACTTTGTTTGCAGTAAGTTTAAATATGTAGTAATCTGGAATGATTATTTTATGAAGGCTTAAGAGCACATTTAAAACATAAAAATCAGCTTAGAACTATTGATGAAGAAAATGTATAACAGAGAAGGTCTACATCATGTATTCCATAGTATTTAAGGTTGTATTCAGCAGGACAACTGACCTCTCCTTGCTACACAGCTTTTGCAACTAAATCTTTGACAAACTTCAGAGTATATCAAAATATCTGTGAGTGACACTATTAATTCCCAGGTATAGTGCTTTAATTAACTACCTCCTTCATGTCCAGTCTTCACAGTCTGGCAAGCAGTGAAAGACATGCTCCATTCAAAAGAACTTTTAGAAGAGCTATTTTTTCCAAACTTCATTTGCTACGTTTGGGCTCAGAGATTTGGTAGCTCAGTAGAGAGGGGACGGAGCAGTGGGGAGGAGTCTGGGGAGGGGGGCAAGCTTGAACAGAGCAGGAGTGGAACATGGGTGAAGCTACAGGCTGAGCAGCTTGCCACCCTGTTTTTTCCAGGTGCTGCTAAGTGAGCCAAACCATGTTAAATGGCTTAAAACAGGGCTACCTGCATCCCAAGTCTGAGGGTCCTCCACTATAAGGCACCAAACCAGTCACAGAGAGTGTTCCTGTTGCCACACTGGCCAGCAGGAAATCACACAAGCAATTCCCTTGCATTCTGTAGCTCCCCTTGCATCACCACCAGTACCCTCCTTACACGGATGAGAGGTTATGAAAACCAGTCTCACCAAATCTGAACAGGTTCTTCTGCATCCAAAGGACCAGCCACCTCCCCAGGTCAACACATACCTCCGATCTTACCCAAAAGAGCACACTGTTCCCATCCTTCAGAATCTAAAATCTAAAGGTTAATTAATAAAAAGAAAGAATAGGCTGAGAGCAAAGTTGTTAATGCAATCAAATTACACACATTAATCACAAAATGCTTGGTGCAGGCTTGCAGCAGAGGTAGAATAGGCTGCTAAGTTAAAAGTCTCTGGAGTACATCCTTTATTAGGATGGGTTGTCAACCCTTCTGGGCTCAGTTCATAGCAGAGATCCTCCTGAAGTGATGAGCCTAATTGAAGACAAAGATGGAGGAAACTCAGGGCCTCCTTTATACCCTTGCTCATGTGGAGGGAATTCCATTGTTCCTCCCTGTGTGGAAGCATATCCAAAATGGAGCCTGTCATGTGAGCAGGTTGCCTGGCCATGTCCTCTTTAGGCTGTCACTGGCCCTCTGTTCTGTTGCATGTTCAAAGCCAAATTCCTCAGATGTCGATTGGAATGTGATAAAGCCGTTTGTCTGTCAGGTACTGCTTCCTTTGACTAGGAACCCTTTGCCCCACCTCCTATTGTGGTCTCCCAGAAAATAAAATTTCAAATACAAGCACAGATCCAATACTTATAACTCCACATATAAAAATAATACAAACATATAAGCAGTATAAACAGATTCAGTGAATCACCAGCTTCTGATAGACACCTTATTTGACCCAAGATTTGGTACAAACTTAGGACAGTGGTTGCAACAATGTTTTATGTGTTCATTCAAAAATCCAGTAGGCAGCAGCTTCACCCACTGCCCCTGCCAGAGAAGATCATTCCCCTACACTGTACAAAAGAAGCAGGATTTGGGATCCTGGGCTGTCTGGCTCCCATCATGAGAACACCCAGCCTATGGTACTATGATGCTGCTCCACCTTGGAGCAGCCAGGTTCAGAATAATTGTTCTCTCAGAGCATGCTGCTCTGTGTCCTAGATTCTCTGTTAGACGGTCAAAGATTTGGTTTCAGGATGGTTTCCCTGAGACTGACACTTTTCACAGGGAAATGCCAGTTCTGGCAAGAAACTACGATTCCCCTCAGGAGATGTCAAACGAACCTCATTACTCCTGATTGAAAGTGCTGCTGTGTTCCAGCCTCTTAGCTGACAAGCCTCCCCAGCTGGCCTGTGGTACAAGATGTCACCTAATGCCTCAGATGTTTGTAGGTCAGGAAGTGGGGACTGAAGCCCTACAAAATCAGCCGTCTGATGAAGCTTCCAGTGCTACATTGGATTGGCTGGGTTGGAAATGTAGCAAAAATGGCTATTCTCACCCCAGTTTTAATTCCGCCAAGCAGTGGCCCCATGAGGAGAAAGAAAATGAAGGGAAAAAAAACAAAAAAAAAACCGACCAGTGTGTCTTTACAATTCAGTTTCATCCACTCCGGGTCCAGAACACTAAAATGCTTAAATCATAATGGCATGATTCTTGCACAGTCTCACTAGGGGGCTGAATTAAGGTATCTTTCTGCTCAAGGAGACACTTCCAGTTTTCCAGAATGGATGGGAAGTTACCATTCATCTTTTTAAATGATGCCTTTGCACAAGGGTTCAGCAGTCCAGGATCTGGGAAGTTTGTGTAGCCTGCTTAGAGACGAGAGCTAAGGTTCTTTGTGCGCCTTAACTTTGCATTTCCAGAACTTAACATGTTTGTATTTTTTATGTAGAACCATGACTGTCAATTCTGTGGGTTTAAATCTTGCTTTTGGCTTAAGTGCAACATCCCTCTAATGCAGTGGTCCCTAAACGACTCAGATGTATTTTCAGCCTTCATTCCATCTTAACGTCGTTTTGTCTGGCAGTTTTCTCTTTTTTAATTAAAACATGAATCCATGACCACTAAACCAGACACGGAAAGAGAATGTTCCCAAACACAGAGAGAATGGCACTGTGGCCTATCTCTAACAGTTCAGCGACACGAAGCATCCGCAGTAAATCTCTTCTTTATTTTACCATTTATGGATTCCCTGGTTCACCTGGCTGCTTTACCCCACTAGAGAGCAGCACGAAGTAGCTGGTTAAACTGGCTTTACATCTCTGTTTTGTCAGCATACTGCAAAACAACAGCTGGCACGTGCACTGCTGTTCCCTTCTCTCCCCTTTCTCCGCTGCCCCGGTCTACAAACGACTGGAGGTTGATGCTAGACAAATTCAGAATGGAAATAAAGAGAAAACACTTAACAGTGACAGTAATTATCCATTGGAACAGCTTGCCACAGGTCATGGTGGATTCTCCATCATTAACAACATTTTAAATCACATTGGAATGATGCTAAAAGCTCTGCTTTAGGAATAATTTTGGGGCAGTGCCCTGCCTGTTCTGTGCTGGAGTTCAGACTGGATGATCCTAATGGTCCCTTCTGGTCTTGGAATCAATGAAATCCTCACATCATCTTCCCCATATTCCACCCCATGTACCCCTCCACGCTGCACCCCTACATTCCCACCCCTCAAATTGCCTTCACTCCTATATTCCCTAAATTCCACTACATGCCCTAATTCCCCTGTTTCTTGCACCCCTACATTCCACTGCATGCCCCCCCAAATTGCCTTCCCTTCTGTATCCCTACATGACACCCTCCCTGCCCTGGGCCCCCCACCCACCCCCATGGCTGCCAAAGGACATGGCAGCTCAAGGCTGTGGTTGCCATGCTGCTCACAGTGGAAGGTTTCCCTGAGCTCAGTTCTGCCCTGGCTGAACGGACACATGGGCCAACGCCTGGCCCACAGGGCAGTTGGTGGCCCCTGGCAGTGGGGCAGAGTCACTCCAGCCTCTGAGAAATACCCTTGTTGCCAACACAGGAGCTGTGGCAGGTGCGGGCTGGCCCCAGGAGCTAGTCACTACTGTGGTGGGGGGTGGGAGGGGTGAGAGCTGTGAACGCTCTTCTGTCTCCTGCTCGTGCCGTGGTCATCTTCGAATAGCGTCCCTGTGGGTGTGGTGCTGCAAGTGCTCACACCTCTCTCCAGCCCATGAGGGAGGACTGCTAGCGGGCGGTCTCCCTTCTGCTCACACCTCTGCCCAAAACCTCCTCCTGGCAGACACTGAGGTTTTGGGAGTGCTTGGGCAAACTGCTCGATCTGCTGCCAATGCTCCTGCCAGGCCCCCCCCACTAATACCTACCCCTGGGTTCCCACAGATTCTGGCCCTTCTGGCTGCTGATCAGCTCCTTGCCCCTCCTGTCCATGGCCCCCTTGTGTCCTCCACATATTGCCCCTGAATCCAGCCCAACATGTTGGCAACGACAGCATACTGTAAACCTCAGCCAATGCTTCCCGTACCTCTTGTAGGACTGGCTATTGGAGAGTCTGAGAGTGGCAGCCACCCTTCACCAGCCTGGCCGTCTCCCCTCCTGCAGGCTGCACGTTGCTGGGAGTGTGCTTTCTGCTCCAGGCTCCCACAGTTTCACTTTCCTTTAGTTGTCTTTGGCTCCAAAAGCGTCTTTGATGCTGGGGTGAGGTTTGCATTCATCTGCTCAGAAGCCCAGCAACCAATGATTCCAGCAGAGAATTGCAAGGTGTATTGGGATGTGTTAGCAGTTTTCAGTGTGGATTGATCATTAATCACATCCTGTGCTATTGGTCGTGTCTCTTCCGCCACCTCATTTGACTGTTCATAATGAGACCCTGAGTTAACATCTGAAAGACAATGTGCCAAAATAAGCGACGCCTGCACATGGACCATTATCTCCTAGTAACTCATCTGGACTCTCACGTCCAGCAAGCTGTGATTTACAGTGTGTTATTCCATTGCTACTTCATGCATCATTCAACAGCTTCATGTACAAACAAAGCAGAGCAGTTGTCTTTGCCTCAGAGATAATCTTTCCCATTTAATTCCAAGAGAATGGATGGGTTTGGAATCTCAGGCACTTTTGGTGGTTCTTTAACTTTGTTTCCCCAGTGTTTAGTGACAGTTTCACCCTTGGATTCTTCCCTTTTATGCCTGGCCAGAAGAGAACATTCTGGCACTGGTGTCTCCTGGCTCAGTGTGCCGATGGGCCCGGTGCCTCTGTACTATCGCTGAACATAGCCCATGTGGTCAACTGGGCCAAACAGTTGCCTTCACGTAGAATTTCATCATTGTAGTCCCCATTAATTGCTAGGCTTAAAGGCACCTGGGCTTCTTCTACTGCCCAGGCAGTCAATTCTCCTTTCCTCTGAAGCTGTTGCAAGACTGAGCTGGTGTTTGGTCTTCGGTTTTGCAATGGGTAGCTCTTACATCAAACGCTTCTTTCCCCCTGCACCTTCTTGCTCTTGAGAGTTATAGGTAGGGTTGAAACCAAGTTTTTCATCAGAGACTCCTTACTTGCCCTTGGGTCACCAGCCCTTTGTTCCCAGAACAGTTCCTTCAGAGCATTGTGAGTGTGGCTGTTGTCTTGGATGAACATTGCACAATGGTTTCTCCAGTTCGCCCACCAGCTGACCAATGAGCACGCTGGCCAGTGTTTCATGTTCAATATGGGCATTGTGCTTGCGTCTTTCAACCCATGTTGTGGAAGCACATGTCCTTGAGCCACCATCTCTCAGAAGGACAGCCCTGCAGATGTTCCTCAGCTGAGCGCATAGGCTCTGGGTGCTAGTGGGAGTTTACACCGTGGAAATATATTTACAGCAACACACTAAAGTCTGCCCTACTGTTGTAATTGTGTCACTTGTGCGTCCCAATCTGGGAGTGGATATTCAATACCTTAGGAGCCTTCTGCATTACATTCAGTAGGAAAGTTATGCCACCCATTGGAGCTTGGCCTTGGCAGACTGCTATTCAACCCAAGATTTCCTCCTGTGGCTCTGTTTCAAATTCTGCTGAGCGGTAGTTTTTCTTGCACGCACAAACCAGTAGCACCTTGTAACATGGCTTCATTTTGTCTTGTTATAGGAAACAAACATCAGTGTATTGTGCACCCAAGGCAGAGTCACACATCTGTGTGTTCACTATCTGTATTTGCATTGCACTGGTCTCCAGACAATGGTAACGGTCTATTACTATATGAAAACAGCCACACTGGATCAGACCAAAGGTTCATCAAGCCCTGTATCCTGTCTTCCAACAGTGTCCAAAGCAAGAAATGGTAGAATTATCAATAATAATGCAGAAAAAGCAGTTATGTTCAATAAATATTTCCATTATTTATTTCAGAGAAAATAAATGATCAACATTTTTAAATCAATCATCATCATCGTCATCATCATCATCATCAATAACCGTGGACTCAGATAGGTCCAGCTAACTTGCAACCAAGAGTTTTGAAAGATCTGGGTAAGGAGTTTGCTTGTTCATTAATGCTGATTTTTCAATAAACCTAGGAGCACTGAGGAAGTTTCAGGAGCCCGAAAGAAGGCTAATATTGTGCCATTTTTTGAAAGAGTAAGCAGTATGACTCGGGTAATCATCAGCTGGTCAGCCTAACATTGATCCTAAGCAGGATAGTGAGTGGCTGATATGAGACTTGATTAATAAAAAGTGAAAGGAGCATAATACAACTAATACTAATCAAAATCAATTAATGGAAAATAGATCATGTCAAAATAACTTGATATCTTTTTTGTTGAGATTACAAGTTTGGTTGAAAAAGGTCATAGTGTTGATATAAAATACTTCGATTTCAATAATGCATTTGTCCTGGAACTGCATGACTTTTTTTTTTAAAAAACAAGAGCAATATAAAATTAACCTGGCACATATTGAATAGATAAAAATTAACTAATTGATAGGTCTAACATATAACTGAATGGAAAATCCTCATTGAGAACCTGTTTCCAGTGAAGTCCCAAAGAGGTTGGTTCTTGTCCCTATACTGTTTTTTTCAAACCAATGACCTGGAAGAAACCAGGAAATCCTTAGGGATAAGTTCAAAGATGACATAGGAGTTGGGGAAGTGGTAAATAACAAAGAGGAGAGGTCAGTGAGTCAGAGTGGTCTGGATTGCTTGGTAAATTGGGCTCAAGCACACAATCCATATTTTAATACGGCTACATGTAAAGGCATACGTACAGGAACAAAGAATGTGGGCCACACTAACAGGATGGGACCTCTACCCAGAGAAGCAGGGACTCTTAGGAAGGTTGGGGTGTTTTGGTGTGTAATCATCTGAACGTGAGCTCCTCATTTGACACCAGAGCCAAAAGAGCTAATGCAGTCGCTAATGCAGTCATTGTAGACAGAAACAGGAGGAGCAGAGAGGTAGTTTTACCTCTGCATTTGGCACTGGTGCAATGGCTGCTGGAAGTGTGTCCTGCACTTGTGCCTACAGTTCAAGACAAAAGTTGATACATTGCAGAGGGTTCAGAGAAGAACCATGACAAGGATTGAAGAATTAGAAAATCTGTTGTATAGTGACAACATTCAAGGAGCTCACTTTGTTTAGTTTAACAAAGAGATCACAGTATTTGGCATATTTTTTCTATTTTATATCTATTCATCTTTTCGTAGTTGCACATTATGAATTATAAGCCTTTTTTCAATTTGTAATCATTTAAATTTTACAGCTGTGCAAAATTATGGGCAGACCAGAAAATAGGGTGTGAGTCAATAAGGCTGAAATGATACAAGATGCTGAGATTCAAAAAGCTAATGCTTTGTAACTGGTAAAACACAGATTGTCAACGTCACTTGTCAAAAATGCAACTAAAATAGCCTTCAACCAAACTGTAGTAAGCATTCATGCAGCAGTTTTCTTATTCTGTCTATCTGTGAATTACAAGTGGTACACAGGGCAATATTTTTTCATTCAGCCCAATGAGAGGTTGTGTCTCCGCTTGCCCTGCAGCTCTAGGCACCTGAAATGCTGTGCTGTGGAGCTCACAGCTGAGCACCAATAGCTGGCAGACAAGTGCGTAATTCCCTGAGTGTCTGTGTGCAGTGCAGTCCAGCATCTGCTCTCTGACCCCAGCAGCTTGTCTACCACACCATGGCCCCACCCTGCTCTCCACCCATGTGGGTTACTCCTTGCAGTCTGGCTCCAACACACCCCCAGTCCTGAATTACCTGAAAACCATCTGTGCTGAACTGTCCATCCAGCTCCTTGAAAACACAGAGAGATAATGAGGTTCATTAAGCAGGTGGTGAGACAGAAGTGCAGCTTGTCACTTTAACTAGAGTTCACAATCATTTCAGTTCAGATGCAGCACTGACTTGCTTAATATTAAAAGTAAAAGTAGGTTGTTAAAAGAAGCACATAGGTTATGTGATACCAGGTTGAAGGGCCTGAACTGGCTGCAAACAAACAAAAGGAAAACATGCTTTCAAATAGCTCAAACCTAATGTAACAACCTAAAGACTTTGCTCAAGATTGTTTTCTTTCCAATCATTCTTTGTCCAGCCTGGCTGATCAGACTCTTTGGCCTGGACCCAACACACATAATGCACATGGTTTCTTTGTCTCTTCAGGTGTCGGTTAAAACATAGTGTCTCTCTGTCTCTTATATTCCTAAAGGAATTGTCTTTGTCCTAATTCTCTGCAAGGCCCCCTGGGAATTCAGATTCCTGTGTCTCTTCGGAGTGCAAGAGACACGTTAATTCTCAGTCTCTCAAATTCAGTCTCAAGATAATCCCTGCTGGTTTTGCTCCCTGCCAATCTTTAAATGGAGGTAAACCCACATTTCTGGTCAAGGACAAATTGGCTTAGTCCTATCACCTGTGCTAGGCCCTTGAACTTTAAACACGCTCTAGTCATATCACACAGGTAGAACCCACAACTTTACATATCACTTTGTTACATGTAAAACGTTAGCACCCTCCTGGCCATGTTATACAATGGCATTACTGACTGGCATGCTGTTGTTTCCAACGATAGCTCACAGGGCCTAGTTTGTGCAAGCGTCACTGCAGCTGTGCGGAGCGTGTGAATATGGGGTACTAGGCCTGATGCCCCACGTCAGGTAAACTCAAGGGCCCCACTGGCCCCTCCCTCCCTGGCATGCCCTGCTGAAGCAGGTAGAGGGACAGGACTAAGGGGGCAGGCAAAGCTGGGTGCTGCCCCATTCTCCTGTTGGCCAGGGGAGGGGTAGGAGAGCTCCCTCTGCCTCTTGGGATAGCTAGAGAGAGTGTAGCTGCTGGGCTATCTAGCTGGGCTGGGCTGGGCATGGATGGGGCAGCGTGGGTGCTACCGTAGGCATATGTTCATGGTGCTTCAGCTAGCGATCTGCTCCCCTCTGCTTCAGGCCGCAGCCAAGCTTGGAAAGCCATGTAACTCTTGGGGGCTTTTCAGACACGCCTCCCTGTGCATGACCCTGCAGGTGGTCCAAGCCCCCAGCTTTGCCCTCAGGGTCAGGCCTGAGTGACTCCAGCCAGGCTGGAGACAGCTGCTTTGGATGGAAGCTGTGGAGGCTCTGGTTCCTTCTGGAGATTGGCCAGCCTGTAAGGACTCTGAGCTGCCTCAGGATTACTTCTCTGTGCTCGCTATTGCAGAGTACAAGGGGCCCAGTGTTCCTCCAAGGTCCCTCTATGGAGGCACCCACTGCTTATGGTCTCTCCAAATCACTGGTGAGGATTCTTCCACTTCCGCCTCAGCATCTTGCTGAGATCTGCATGGGCAGGGAAGCTCTGGGAGGAGTGGGGAAGGTGTACGCAGTCCCCTACAAGCCCAGGAGGGCTCAGGGCAGAGGGAAGGTACAGAGCACAGCAGATCCATCCCAGGAGCTGAGCTCGAAGGCTCCAGGTGATCCCATCTGCTAGGGACTTGTTTTCCTCCCAGGGCCAGGCCCAGAGTCATAGGGCAGGAAGGTGTAAGTTCCCTGTGGAGATTAGAGCCTGGCACAGCTCTTGCCTCTGGATGGCAGGCTCTTGAGCAAGCCCCCAACCTCTGCTCTAGCCGGGTCCCTAGCCAGCTGGCCCTCCCTGCAGAAGGCAGCCACATCCCACTCACCTTCACTGCTGTGCTGCTAATGCCACTAGCTCAGTGCTGAGCTGCTGCTGTAAGCAGTGGGCTGTAACTGGGGTGGTGGCTGTGGGGAGGGGCCAGCTGGTAAGTGGGTAAGGGCAGTCCCATCCCAAGGCTGGTGAACCCCTCATTTATAATAATGCCGCAGTGCGTGTGCTATCAGTTTGCGCTTGGGATCTCTTCCGCCCTCTCCCAGCCGGTTGAGCTGTGCTGCTAGCCAAGCCCTGCTCTCCCACCCAGACAACACCACTCACCATCAGTCCTGGCCATTGCCCTTCCCAGCTTCAGGGGCAAAGCAGTAATGCACCAACCAGTGGAGACTCCTCTCTGGAGAGCACTTATCATGGTGTAGCCTGGGCCAGGACACTCTTCTAGCTTTATCTAGGACAGGGCATTTCTGAATAACTCCTGCTTTCCTTATGCTGGGAGGCACCAACAGGCAGTGAGGCAACATCGCACAAGTCAGTGCTGCCGTGCACATGCTTGAGAAGAAACAGCCATGGAAAAACTCTGTAACATTCCTCGGCTGGGCCATGGCATTGATAGAGCTGATATCAAAAGCTTTTCCTGCACCACTTCCACCTTTGAATCGTAATCCAATAGCTTTGGAGGAATTCTGGAAAGGAGGGGAGGGGGAGGAAGCCCTGCTGTGGGCTCAGTAAGTAGAAGCTGGAATGGCTGAGCTGAGTCATGTTATCTTTGAGACAGGAGGGGAGGGAGCCCTTGGCTGAGTGGGCCTGGCTCTCCAGGAGATCTATCACCTGTGATGCTCATGCCACATTGGGGCTCAGCGTGCTGGTTATCAGAGCCAGGGCAAACCTCTGTTAATGGCAGCCGTGCTCCTTAGGGAAGCACCATAGCTTATCGCTGGCCCTCAACCCAGCAGTCCAAGAGGTGATTCCCAAGTGTGCAGCTGTGTTTCTGGGCTCGGTCTGGGCCAGGAACGCTGTGCTCCTCTGAGGTTTACACAGCTCTGTCTTCGTAGGGCCACCCGGACTGTTTTCAGCTGGCCCAGCCAGGCAGGAACTGAAAGCCAGGGGCTTATTGTCTTACTTCCGATGCTGTTTGTTAGTAAGAGAGACAGCGGCTCTTGGGGGGTGCAGCTGTTCAGCATGGTCAGCCCTGAGTGCCAGCTGGGCCCTGGAGTGAGCCCTGCAGCCCCCGGGCAGGCAGAGCACTTGCTGGTTCCTGGTGGGGCCTGGTTCAAGACAGCTCAGGATGTGGGCTTCTTGGATCAGTGGATACTGGGCCCTTTGGTTTGTGAGGACCCTCAAAGGAACAGACTTTCTGTTGGAAAATGGGGCCTTGTGGATCTGGGAGGAGAGTGGCTGGAAACCTCCAGCCCTCTGGAGAGTGACCTGCCTCTGGAGAGGCAGCTCCCTGCAGGGTGCCAGGCAGGTGTTGTGGAAGGAGTGTGGGTGATGGGGCATCATCCCCTCTTCCATAGGCTGCCACCCTCACTAAACTGCACTCAGCACCTCTGCAGGGCCTCCCAGGGCCCCGCTTTACAGAGCCTTTTCCCCCTGTTGTGGAAGTGCTTGGTGGGATGGTTGAGAAGCAGTGGGCATGTTACTGTGGATATCTGCAGTGCACGCCAGGTGAAGGCTTGGGTGCTTGCATGTCTTGAAAGGGAGTGGGGTGGTTTGGGATCCGCCTGAAGAGCTGGCTGTATGCGCTGGGTTCTTTGGCACTGGGGAGGTGAGAAGGACTACAGGGACTAGGTTAAAGGCTTGCTGTAGCTCTCTCATGCATCTGAGTGGGGCATATGACCAAGTCACACAGCTGCTGTGTTCTGACCCTTTTCCCAGACCTGTTGTGTGGGCTTTGGGTGGTGACTTGAAGAAATAGTTCAGGCTAGCACAGAGGGTTTGTGTGTGGGTGTGTGCGCACATGTTCTTCCCAAGGCACTGGCTGTACCACTCACCTGGACCTTGCCCACTAGTGTGCCATGGACATTTCCTCCTCCAGGTCTGCAGTGGGGAGGGCCCAGTGAGGGCCAAGCCACCATGAGGTTCATGCTCCCTCTGCCTTCCCTTTCCCTCTGTCTCCCTATCAACTCCTCCATGGCCATTTCATCAGGAAATACTAAGCTCACAGGACTCAATGCAATACTCCCAGACCAGAGTGTTACCACTGTAAAATGGAGATCTGAATCAAACCAGCTTGAGCTCTGGGACATGGGTCCCAGGTGGGGGAGTACAGGCAGTAAAATGTTTCCTGCTTGCAAATTTGGGGGGGGTCTTTTTTTTTTGTGGTTTCATTTGGTTTTTGGTTTTTTGGATTTATAGTAAGTAACGAGGATCAGATGGTGTTCAACCAAGAGTTCTGAAAGAACTCTAATGTGAAATTATGAAACTACTAACTGTAGTTTGTAAATCATCTTCTGTACCAAATGTCTGGCATCACATTAGCTATTTTCCAATCTCTGAAATGTTTCTAGCAGTGATCTTGGCAATTACACGCTGGTAAGTCTAACATCAATGACCAAATTAGTTGAAACTGTAGTATTGAACAGAATTGTCAGCTACATGGGTGAACATAATTTGTTGGGAAAAATTCAACATGGTTTCTGTAAAGGGAAATCATGCCTCACTAATCAACTAGAATTCTTTGAGGGGGACAACAAGCATGTGGACAAGCGTACTTAGATTTCCAGAAAGTGGTTGGCAAAGTACCTCACCAAAGGCTCTTAAGCAAAATAAGCCATCATAATATAAGAGGTAAGGTCCTTGCATGGATTGACAACTCATTAAAGAAAAGGAAATAAAGGATAGAAATAAATGGTCACTTTTCGGAATGGAGAGGTTATGGTGTCCTGCAGGGGTCTGTATTAGGCTCAATCCTATTCAGCATATTCATAAACTATTTGGAGGAAGAGGTAAACAGTGAGGTGGCAAAATTAGCAGATGAGGCTAAATTGCTCAAGACAGATCAGTCCAAAGCAGATGGTGAAGGGTTTCAAAAGGATCTCACAAAACTAGGTGACCAGGCAAAAAAATGGCAGATGAATTTTAATGATGATAAATGCAAAGTAATGCATATTGGAAAACAATCCCAAAGATACATACAAAAGGATGGGGACTGAGTCAGCTATTACCACTCACCAGAGAGTCATTGTGGATAGTTCTCTGAAAACATCCACTTAATGTGAAGCAGCAGTCAATAAAGCAAACGGAATTTTTGGATTCATTAAAAAAGGAATAGAGAACAAGACAGAGAATATTTTACTGCCTCATTATAAATCCATGTTACACCCCCCTCTTGAACACAGCATACAGATGTGGTTGCTTCATCTCAAAAGAGATATCTTGTCATTGGAAAAGGTTCAGAGAAGGGCAACAAAAATGACGAGGACTTTGGAATGGTGCCACATGAGGAGAGATGATAAAGACTGGGACTTTTCAGTTTAGAGAAAAAGAGACTAAGAGGGATATGGTAGAGCTCTATAAAATCATGACTGGTGTTGAGCAAGTGAATAAGAAAAAGTTATTTATTTGTTCCCATAACACAAGAACTAGGGGGCACCAGATGAAATTAATAGGGTGCAGATTTAAAGCAAACAAAAGGATGTATTTCTTCATACAACGTGCAGTGAACCTGTGGAACTCCTTACCAGAAGATGTTGTGAAGACTAAGAATTCAAAAAAGACAGAAAAAACTGAGGATTTTCAAAAAAGAGCTAGGTAAATACCTGGAGGATAGGTCCATCCATGGCTATTAGGCAGGAGGGGCAGGAATGGAGTCTGTAGCCTCTGTTTGCCAGAAACTGGGAATGGGTGACAGGGGAGGAACCACTTGATGATTACCTGTTCTGTTCATTCCTCTGGTACACCTGGCATTGGCCACTGTCAGAAGAGAGCAACGAAGGGTCCTGTGGCACCTTATAGACTAACAGAAAAGTTTAGAGCATGAGCTTTCGTGAGTTAACTCACTTCTTCAGATGTCAGAAGAGAGGACACTGAGCTAGATGGACCTTTGGTCTGACCCAGTGTGGCCATCCTTATGTTACAAACAGGCAACATATTTGTGTTGGGGACACACTGATATTTCAGGACACAATCCTGGAGCAAGCCACTTAGCTTCTAGTTCAGGAGACCGATTCACCCCTGGGCTCTGCACTAACCTACTGAGGGTGAGAGTGAGGCTCTGTCCTTGCAGATTTGATAGGGTTCAATGCAGGCACATGATTGAAGCTCAGACCCGTCGCTCTGCCTAGCAGTCCCTCACTCACAAACATGCCTATATGCCCAAGCGTGCCCCAGCATTCCCCTGGCTCAACAAATGATTAAATCTGCTGGCCTGTGCCCAGCAGCACGGCATCCTTTCTGGGCTGCTGCAAATGCCCCAGGAGGCTCTGCTCTGCCACCTCATCCATTAGCCAGGCCAGCTTGCTGAGAAAGTGCTGACTGCTATTTATTACCATGTGCCTGGAGGGTGACATTTAGCCCCTGCCAGGCCACACCAAGACGCTGCCCGCTGGCTTCATTATCTGTGCAGATTCACTCTCTGAGTCACTTTGCAGCTTGATGCATTATGGCCAGATAAAAGATACTTTATCCCTATGATAAAAATGCATACAGATGATGTCAAAATAAAAGAATGTTTTTTCATCCAGCTACAAGGAGAAGTTGTGGTTCTGGGGATATTTTGCCTGAAAGCTCCAGAGAAAGCAGGACTTTGAGTTTTTACCATTTATAGTTAGCTTCAGAAAATGCAGCCATGTACATTTGCTATATTCCCTCCCCCGGCTCAGTAGGAGGCATTTGTAGCCTGGCACAGTTTGGGGGGAACAATGCATGTGCTGCACCTAGAGAACCCCACCAGTGACGTATGCAGAGAACTCAGGGGTATAGATCCTCCTCCGATATCGGAACGCTCCTGTGCCTGGGCCAAAGGCCTGCAGCCTGAGCCCCATGATGCTGGGAGCATTCTGAGCACAGACACACCAACCAGCGCACTCCACACCATGTGCATCCAGTCCACTAGCAGTGTCTGATGAGGTGGGAACTCGAGTGGGTGTCCCCAGAGACAGGGATGCAGCCAGCACAATGTCAGCTCCAGTGGGGGCGTTCAAGAGCTCATCTGAATGTCTAGAGCCAGCTCCAACCCCAGAGATGCAGCCTCTTCAAGGGAGGAAGCCCACATCTAACCAGGTTCTCATTCTGGTTCTCCGGTGGACTCTCTACCAGGTTTGGACCAAGACTCCTGCTCCTTAAGTCAACGGACCTGCAGCTCGCTGTGTGCAAAGCACTGAACAGCTGCTGTTAGTTGCAGCTCAGTGGGCTCCTCTTGGTGGCAAGTCTGCGGTGGGACTGAGGGGAAGTTCTGGGCAGAGTGCAGCCAGTGACTGCTGGAGATGCCAGCGATACCGCACGATATGCACAGATACCAGGGGCCTCCAACCAGCACTAGAAACCATGTAAATGTTGAACTTTGCCATCCGGTCGGCACATGGTAACATGGGCCCATTGGGCTTCAAAAGCCACGTCCTCACCATTGCTGCATGCCCTGCACCTCCGCTGGCTGCCCAGTGCTCCCACTGTGCCGCGAGGAGCAGCACCACCAGCCGAAAGGGAGAATCTGGTTCCTGTGATTGTCCTGTCAAGGATGCAGGCACAAAGCCTCAGTGCCACTCAATGCCCAGGCAGGGCTCTGGCATCATAAGATACAGACTGGTTGGGAGGTCGTCTAGTCCAACCCCGCAGACGTCAGGGCCTTCCTCGCTGTCCCCAGCCCTATCTCTCCGGGTCTGCCCTGGGGCAGAACACGTCCAACGGTGGAGCAGTCTCCCAGCACAGAGCTGTTTGTCTGAGGGGAGCCAACACCCTCTGCAGGCCCCTGGGCAAGGTGTGTGTGTGTTTGGGGAGGGGGGTGGGGGGGGTCCATGATCCCGGAAGGGGCAGGGCTGAGGGCAGAAGGGGCGGGGCCAATGGCAGCCAGCTCTCAGCTCCGCCCAGAGGCCACCCTGCTGCCCCCCAGCCCTTAGTGCTGCCTGGAGCGTGAGCACGGTGCTCCGTCAATGATTTAAAGGGCAGCAGCAGCAGTGGTCAGAACCTGGCCCCATTGAATTGCCAGGCCCCAGGGCAACTACCCCCTGTACCTCCCTCTACCGCCATCAACAGGCCTGGCTCTGCGTGAGAGTCACACAGCTCAGCCTGTCTCTGAGACTGAGGTACCAAGAGACACCATCCTCTCCTTGTGCCTGGCTGCTCTAGACTGCCCGTGGCTGGTTCGTTCCTTGGAGGGAACCTGCCCCCCACCGTGGGCTTAAAGGGCAGGACCAGAGCTTCACTGCTGCCTCATCTGCCGAGTGCCACCCCTGCTGGTGCTGGCGCCACCACCCTTCCGCAAGGCGCCTGGACAGGACCTGTGCCAAGGACCTTCCTGGCTCTGCAGGCTGTGACGAGGATCTCACGGCCAGATCACACCAGGCCTCCAGCCACCCCCTCCAGCCCCAGGGTGCAGTCTAGCCAGCAAAGGTGTACGTCGGGGGGTGGAGGTAAAACGTCATCAGAGGTGTGGAGACGCCGCCTTTCTGCCCCGGGCAGCACTGCGGGGGCTCACAGGTGGACCCTGCCCACGGGGCAGGCTTTGCAGGGCACTAGGGTGGCCACGGCACGGCAAAGGGCTGTGGTTCCTACTCTGTACCAGCACTCCCAGCCCCAGGCCAGGTGCTGCTGCTATTCTCTTAGCCCTGCTGCAATGGGAGGGTTTCCTAGAGCAGCCATTGGAGGCAGCTCCCATGCCCTGCAAGCATCAATACAGGGGACTGGCCCCAAGGCCCATAGACCAGCCATGAGCAGACTGCGTCAGGCCTCAACACAGGAGCATGGGTAGGGGCTGCAAGGGGGTGTTGGCTCCCACCCCCCCAGGGCACAGATCACTCCTATGGCATGGGGGGAAACAGCCCCTCCCACACCCCTGTGTGGCCAGGGACTCCTGTGCAGGGGGCAGGGCACTGTACGACCCCCCCCCCCCGCCCCGCTGCAGGCTGGGGAGCTGGAAGGTGCACACGCTCCCTCGGGGAGCAGGAGTGTGCCTGGGTGAGCAATGCCAGGTGCTCAGGAAACAGCACATAAAGGCAGCATGCGTTCAGGGACCTGGTGTTCCACACCCCCTGGCCCACACGTTTCACCTGTGGCCCTCACGGCAGCTAGCGGGCAGGGGGCCTGGGGGCGAATCGATCCCCTGAACCGGAAGCTAAGTGGCTTGCTGCAGGATCGTGCCCTCAAATATCAGTAGGGTTCCAGCCAGAAGGGGTTTGTTGGCAAGCAGGACGTGCAGCTCTGCATCTGTAACAGCTAGAATAAAAGGCTTTAGCAGCTGTGGGCCCCCAAGCTTGAGGACATAGGCCAGGTACTAACTCTTGAGGCCATGTGGGAGACTCCCCATAAACACGTTACAGCACCGTCCTGTGCAGCGTCTCCTCCTGGCCACTGCTGGTGAGAGGATCCCAGACTAGAGGGACCATTGGGGTGACCTGGCCTGGCAATTCCTACCTTCCTAGGCCGTAGCAGGTGACGTAGGGCTGGGGGGACAGACACCTTCATGGAGCTAGCAGACCAGAGGAGGTGATCAGAATGCGTCAGACATTGGACCCGAAGAGCCTGAAATCTAGGCACAGCAAAGCCTGGCGGCTGGTGAGGGCAGAAAGGGTTACAGGCCGGCTGGAGCTGGGCACTGTTTGCGCTGCGCGTACAGAACCATGCAGAGGGTGTTTGCCAATGAGGAGCTACAGGAGACTATGAGGAAGAAACAGTCACAGAGGTTTAGCTCTGCCTCAGCCTGGAAATGAAGCCGACTGTTGGCAAGCGCAGAGGCACACGTGCCGAGCTGGACTCGAACGGCCAGGCAGGGAGGGGTGAATTAGACAGAACGAGAGTGAGCGGACGCTAACTGCTGTCTTAGCCATTTCAGTGGAGGCCTCATAAATCTGCACAATTAGGAGAGGCTGCTGAAGAGCCCAGCACAGTTGTGCTAGAGGCGAGGTGAGATCAGTGGCAACACAGCACTTTCCAGCACCAGTCTAAGCCCGCAGGAGTGCGGTGTGACTGACATTAACCGTCACTAGCGGCACAGGGAAGGGCCAGCGACTGCTGAGGGGGCTGGAAGCGGGAGCTCTGGTAACTCAGGAGCCGCAGCCTCAGTAACTGCTCGCTGGAGACATGCCCTGCACGCTGGCTGGAATTTGGAAGAGCTCAGCCCCTGGCCAGTGCTGTGACCACCAGGCAGCTTCTGTGCAGCGTGGGTCTCCATCCAGCTCCTAGTGGAGAGCCGAGCCCAGCCCAGCACAGCTGCTGCTGACTGAATTCCTTGTTCCCCATCAGCTGCAGGCCCCAGGTCCACAGCCGCACACACTGACTCTTCCTCCCACATCCAGAGGCCGCCTTTGGCCAGGCGTCCCTGCTGCACAGCAAGCACATTTCAAACGGGAACAAGCCACAGCCCCGGTGTGGCTTTCACCGCCTGCTTCCAGTCTGGGGAGGAACAGGGCCAGGGAGTTTGTAAGGCTGGAAACCTGCTAGTGTGTAGGGTGGAAGGGGGCAGTAGGGTGTGCACACCAAGTGGGTGTGTGAGCTGTGTTGTGTGTGTGTGTGTTCAGTGTCCATGCACATGCAATGTGTGTGTGGGAGTGCGCGGTGCACAGAGAGTATATGGAGGTGTTAGAGGTGAAAATCTAACCCAGAGAGGTTTATCTGGAAGCTGGTGGAGCCAGGCTGGGTCTCCCACGAGGCACCACCAGCCTGTGCCAGGGCCGCACTCCTATCGTGTGATGGGGTCAGACCTCCAGCTCTCGTTTTGGCCCCAGCTCTTAGGGAGCCACAGGAGACGTTTGTCAGCGTGGTGTGCAGGAGAGCTGCCGGACTCTGCGGGCAGCTGGAACCAGTCGCTCCAGGAGCTATGACCTGCCCCAGGCCTGATGGACGAACTCTGCTAGTGCCACGGGGAGGACAAGGTCCAGTGGTGGGGAGGAACGAGGACACGGGGGCACCCTGGGGATTGTGCCTGGGGCCCTGGATGGCTGTGCCCAGCCTGGGCTGGCGCCTGCTGTCTCACCTCTCTCTGGGAAGGAGCAAGGCCCAGCCCCAGGCCAGGCGCTGCCTCCTGGGCTCACACACCTCCCTGGCTGGCTGCCAGCGCAGCGTCCCCAGGGGTGCGGCTGTGGCCGGATGTCCGAGGTGCAGAGGGAGCAGCAGACCTCTGGTTACTGGGCCAGTGTGGTGGAGGTCTTACAATGTACAGCAGAGGCCTGGCCTGGAGTCTGGTCACTGGGCAGCACAGCACAAAGGGGCATGGAGTCCCAGGGGACCAGTGCAGCAGAGCAGGCTTGGGTGTTGTGTGTGGTACCTGCTGGCGCTTTGTTCCCACCTGTGAGCTGCACAGTCAGGCCAGGGGACAGGGAAGCCAGCTCACAGGGCACTGACTGCCGTGTCTCACCTTAGCCAAGCGGGCTTTGGCTCCAGCTAGGAGCGTGGCGTCAGCAGCCTGCTTAGCCGCTCGCGTACGTAGCCAGGGCCCAGGGGTACTTCCTCTGCAGCTGCGCCTTGGGGGGCCCCAGTAAAGCCAGCTGGGGTCTGTCTGTCTGCACCTGCTGAGTGCGGACAGGCCCCAGTGGCCAGGGCTGGGCCTGACAGAGTGAGGTCCCATTTCCAGCCAGCCACAGCCAGAGGTGGGACTTCAGAGGTGCTGCACAGAGAAGCCACAAAGCCCCAGGCCTTGCAGCAAAACACTGCAAAAAGCAGTGTGACGTCATGGCACCAACGGAGGAGCTGGCTGGCCCCTGCGTTCTTCCTGGCTTGGAGTGCAGCTGGCAAGCCTGCACTTCCGCCCCAGCTGCAGCCCCCAAGCTACTGCTTGAGCTTTCCTGGGCCACAGTCTGGCCCTGGAGGGGGCAGGTTGATGAGAGCCAGGCGGAGGCAACTGATAATGCCCCTGTCCTTTGAACACATGGCAAGAGCCTGCTGGGGAGTTAGAGGAGCTGTCTCCAGCCAGGGTCATTCATAAATGGGAGGGGGTCTCCAGTCAAGGTCTACGAATGGAGGCCTTGGTGGCAGGCAGAGCCTGTTCCTTTGCCCTGCCTCACCAAGCCGGTGTGGGGCTCTGAGCAGCTGCAGACCCTGGCCCAGCAGTTCTGCAGGAGCTCTGGCTGCTAGGGACCATCCCCTGTACTCATACAGTGATTGCAGCCTCCCACAGAGCACACCCAGGGCATTTTCTGCTCTGTACCTTTGGTCAAGGAAGTTTAAAAGCAAATTTGGCCACTGGCTTTGAGGACTTATTCTATTAATTCAAACACCTTGGACAGAGCAGGCCGGGGCAGGCTTACCCATGACATTTCCCTAAAATGACTTACAAACAACGTGCATTACAAGTTTGTTCCTTCTCTGCAGAATGTTGGCTCCGAGGTGCGTCTCACAAGCCATCTGCTGCAGGCGAGCTGCTTATCTTTGCTATCAGAGCCCTCTTCTAAATATTATGACCAAACAGAATTCCAAGAACAGCATCCATCGCACTGCACAGCAAATGCACAAAGCTGATAAACTGTTTATATATTATCAGCTAAATAAGTTGGGTTTATCTGGGAGAGTGGGTGGAAAAATCCTGTCTGCCAGGGGTGAGGAATGCTGCGGGCAGTGAACATTTGACAGGGCCATCGAGGCTAGTCAGGGCACTGCCCTCCAGAGAGCTGTACCTGCAAGGACTGCTCCTGACCCTGGAGGGCCAAGCCAGGCTGCCGGGAAAGCTGCCATGTGCCCTGGCCCCCCAGAAGGCTGGCCAGTGGCTGCCAGTCCCTCAGCAGAGTAGGAGCTGGGACTCAGCTGGCTGTGCCACACTCAGCACATCTGTCACGGTGACCCGTGGAGGGTGGTGGTGGTGTTAGCTTTGAGCTAGTGCATGAAAAATGGCAGCGTGGCCTCTGCGGTTCCGACTGGAGGTCAGGCAGCTCGAGAGCCCAAGAGGCAATGCCCAGGCAGCTGTTTTTAACCTTAAGTAGAGTTTGTGTCCCCTGGCTGCAAGGCTGATGCCCTGCCACAGCAGTGACCCCCGCAAGGTGCTGGCCTGCCCTTCTAGTCCCACCCTCTCTGCTCCAAGAAAGGACCCTGTGTGTCAGCCCCCCGGCCAATCCCTCCAGGGCAATGTACGTCAAAGCAAACTGCTTGAGAGAAGAAAGGCTGGTTCGTCCTCCGGGCTCCAAAACCACAAATCTGGCTTGGTGAAATATTTGTTATGTGAAATTCCATGAAAAAGCAAAACAGTGCAAACCCCCAAATTCCAGCCACATAGGTCACACCCACCCCTGCCCCATCCTACCCCAACAGCCCAAGCCTTGACCCCACCGAGCTCCTCAGCCGAAGAGCCCACCCAGCGGGAGGCCCCTGCAGACAACGGAGCTTCTCCATTGATTCTACGAGGCTTGGCTTCAGATCATACTGAGAACCTTCCCAGCGTGCATTACTGGTGCAATAGGTTTCCACCAGGCCAAGGTCACAATCACACCATACAAAATTCTTACCCCGGCCTCCCAAGTCGGGGAGTGGCTGAGTGGTTGCAGCAGGTCTCCGTCTGCTGGGCATCTCTGCTGCTCTCCCAGCCAGGGGTGGTACAGGTGGCAGTGCTCATGTGGTGATGCTCCAGCAGCGTGAGGAGCCACAGCTGTGCCAGGTTTCACACCAGTGTTCGCCATAGCAGGCTGTAGGCCCTGCAATGATAGATAAGTATTTCCATGGGGTTCAGTGAGAGGGAAACTATCAGGGCTCCTTGTCACCTGGTCGCCCGTCTGCCCGCTGGAGTTGCCAGCAGCAGGGGCAAGGGCAGTATCTGAAGGTTTCTCCTAACAATACAACTCAGAACCAAGCTCCAGCCTGCACCCAGAAATCTGGGAAATGGAACCCCGCCTGCCCGGGGCCTCTCCGAAGCAATACTTCCCTGCCCTGCCTTGAGGTTGGGTATGACAGGAGAGACCTGTTCTGAAAAGGGAGGGAGAAGGAGCTCAGCATCAATAGGGGAAACCACCACAGTAACGGAAGCCATAAGTAACCACCCCTCCCACGCACACACACGCAGGTGCAGCTTCCTCTGGGCCCAAGTGTGCTCAGCCCCCTGCCCTCCCCAACCCTTTCCCCAGGCCTCCAGTCCCGTCTTGCCTTCTTCTGTCCCTGCTTTCCCCACCTCTCTCATTCTCTCATCAGATCCTTCCTCAGCTTCATTGGCTCTGCACCCTGCTCCCTTGCCACGCCCCCACCCTGCGTAGCCTCGCAAGCCCTCTCCATTGCATGCACAGGGTTGTCTGAGAGCTGAGTGTTTGCTGGCCTGCTGACTCAGGTCGCTGTTCCTTTGGGAGTGCAGCATGCCGGGGAGCTGGGTGGCTCAGCTGGACAATGGTTCGTCTTTCGGGACTGCACTCTTGGCATTCACAGGTAGAGGGAAAACTGGTAAGAACTCCCACCCCATTTCCAATGTGTGCCTGGTCTCGGGGATGCGTTGTCCCTGCAGGACTTGGGAGCACAGCAACGTGGGTGGGCAGAGACTCCCCGGGAGCAGAAGACACTTCTGTGGGTCTCTGCCTGTGGTTCAGCTCGTGCCAGTTACACAGCTGTCTCATTTAAACAAAGCTAATCCAAATGTTACTCAGTGTTCTGAGCACGGCTCCGCCAGCGAATCGCTCAGCTCCAGTGGGTGACCTTTAGCACCTGACTAGTTGGGGGGACCCAAACTGAGATGCTAAATCCGCAGGGCTGGGCTTTGGGGCGGTGTGGAGAGAGGTCAGTCCCCAGCAGGTCCCAGGCACTGGTAATGAGAGAGTCTCCACAGGTTTCATGGAAACCTCAAACCCTCAGTGGTTGATCTCACCCCTTTGCTCAGTGCCCCTGCTCCCCTTAAACACCTGTTCCTCACCACCCAGCTCCCTGACCCCCTGTCGGGGCACCCTCCCCGCCCCCGCCATTTGGCCTTTTAGTGGCACCAAGTGGCTGTGCCCCCTTGGCAGGCTCCAAGTAATGGCTGCTGCCCCCAGTTCTTAGCATGGTCTATGGCAGGGTGGGACAGTTGCACCTGTCCCCACAGTGCAGCAGGAGGCAGGAGATGCTTCCATTTTCCCTGGCTCCCTGACTGGAGGGGAGCTGAGAGGGGCCCTGGAGCCCCTCGAATGTCAGCTCTAGAGAGTGTGGCAGAGCCAGGGTGTGGGTGCAGGAGAACCCACAGAGATGCACTGTGCTCTTGGGGGAGGAGTAAACGCCCAGCCTGACTCCAAAGACCCTCCTAACAGATGGGAGAAGCAGGAAGGAGCAAGGAAGCTGACTAGTGGATTAGAACCCAGCTGTGGCATGAGAGCCTCGGCCCTGACAGCGTTTAACTCAAGGCGGGCTGGCTTCTACAAGCCCTGCCGTGGTTCAAGCCGGAGTTACGGGGGTGGGGTCAGGTGTGTGCAGTCCTGAGGTCAGAGCTCCCGGCCCTGCCTGGCAATGGGATCTAGCTCCGCTCTGGGAGCCCCAGGGGGAGGTGGGGGATACTGGACGATGTCTGCAGGTGAAGGCTGGGTCATTCCTCATAGCCGGTAATGCTCACAAAGTCTTCCAGCTGCAGGGCTGATGTTTACCCTCAGCACCCCAAGAGAGCCTCAGGACAGGATCCGTGGGATGCTCTCACCAGCCCCAGATGCACTGATGCTCAACAGCCTGCATGTGCACCCTGCTGTCACACCAAGCATTGCCTGCGCTCCCTCATGCCCTTACACCACATGGAGCACAGGCACCGCTGGCTTAGAGGGCCTGGTGCGCTCTCGCTCTGTGAGCATTGCCAGGAAACAGCGGGTTAACATATTCGTGGAAAAACAGACTTTCCGATGGTCCCCGAATGAGCCAGTTGCAGAGCCCAAGCAGAACCACACCAAGCTAAGGTTCCACCTGCTATAGTCCTGTCATGACAGCCAGGCTATCGTCAGCTTCTAACCACTGCACCCCACTTTGTACCGTTCAGCATCAGGCGCATCCATTCCGTACTGAGTGGCAGCTCCACTGGGGACCTGTTTTTTAGTGAGGACCAAGGCGACTGCTAAACAGACAGAGAACAGTGTTGGAGCAGAAACACTGTGAATGGTTGGATCACAGACACCCACATTAAGACTACCACCTGATGGGCTCAACCTACCCCTGAGCACACCTGGCCAGCTAAGGGGCACCCCCCGCCTCCGGAGCTAGAAGCTGTGGTCTCCCCACACCAAAGACAGCCTTGCTACAGCCAGGCAGCCAGACACTGAGATCCACTCTGGGAAAGCTCAATCCAAGGGCCCAGACACAGCATACAGGCGTGTAACTGCCCACAAGCAGACTCAAACCTGGGACCGCTGGAGCTTAATGCAGGTACCTCTGCAGCTTGAGCTAAAGGCCAGCTGGCTCGCAACCAGGCTGAAGAGGACACTCGTTCTTCCTCTGTGCCGTGGCCTAAGTGCCACAACATAGGTGTGTGGGTTACAGGTGCACAGCCTCAGTGGGGCCAAAACCTCAAATAAATCCATCTTACTGGGCATAAAGTTTATACAGAGTGAGCTCATAAGATGCTCACTCCCTTTATGAGTGAAAGAGAGAGATGCACAGCTCCCCCTCCCGCCCTGATAACAGGTATTTACTTTTGAGGCATAAAAGGGCTGAGATAATGACCAAAGAAAATAAAAGAGAGAAGTTCATAATCTAAATCTAAACCTTATTACTCCTGGTGGAATTTAAATGAAGCACTTTTCTCACCCCGCTGAATGTTATGGGCTTCTCTTTGAGCCTGGATCAGTCTCCTCAGTTGAAGTCTCTTGTCTTTCCAGTGATCCTGGTGCTCTCAGGTTAAGTGCAGGAGGAGAAAGGCCAATGCAGGCCAGCCCTGTCTCCTATGATACCGTAAACTCTTTCCTATCCAGCAGCCCCAGGACCAGGAGGCTGCCGGACATTCAAATATTCTGGATAATAGAGAGGTCTACCTAGCAATGCAGATCACTAAAGAAAAACAAGATTAGATATTAAGAAACAAACAAAAACACGTATGTTGAGTACTTTATTGACCAACAACAGCAGTATGGTACACTGTAAACGTATACAGTGTTTGCTGTATTTATTTGTATTTACTTTCACTGTACTGTACTTACGAAAATGTAAGTAACATTTACGTAGGGTTAAAATGCTGGTTATTTGAGAGTTCCAGCTAATAGAATGCCGGATATGAAAGAGTCTCCTGTATGTCCATCGTCCATGTGCCTTAAGTCATTGGCCCAGGCGTGTCCGGGTGGTCTCTGCTGAGTCACAGGATTGAGCAATCCCTCTGGTGGGATTGTTTGCAACTGAGTAATAGAGTTGAGCAGCCTCCATTGTGTAGTGCTTATATAATTGTCACTGAAGTGTAAACCCCTTGATTACACCCCCCCACTGATTAATGGTTCATTAACACCCTCCTGGTCTTAGGTCACACTCTTGTAATACAGACTGTCACATTTACCATATATTTCACTAATAACCATACCGCAAACCCTCTTAACTTCATACACACTGACGATGACATACATATTTGGACAGAACAGCAGGTTTCAGAAGATCATGACATTTCATACAATAGCTTATATGGCCTGCTCTGCAGGAAACATTACAAGCATCTATGAATGATGAGTATAGGGTTTACAGGGTGCTGTTTTGAGGTACAGTTTGTCACAGGATTACAAGGGGTTTATGGTCTCTTCTCAGTGTAAACAAACCCAGTCAACACAGATATCTGTAAACGTCAGTTCACTTGCCAGGCACTCTTCTTCAATCTGCACGGATCCCCGTTGAGCTTGTGTAAGTGTGTGAGAGCAAAATGCACCTGGCTTCCCCTCTGAGCCTGGCTGTTGCAACCAGACATCACTTAGGCCTCAGCTGCTTGCATCTCTCCTGACGACTGCAGGTTTGTTCACATCACAGCACTGGAGAACTGGAGCTGCTAGGATAATGTCTGTTACTTTTTTGGAGCTAGTTTCTTGATTTGACCACCACAGTCAAGAGGTGTTTAACAGTTCATTCAGGGGTTTTGTCACTGTCTAAAGATCTTGAAGGTATAAACCAAAATATTTAACTTCCCCATTATAGGTCTCAGTTATGGCACTTCAATAGGTACATCCAATTCTTGATGTGTGTCTCTTTCTGGGGCTAGACCTTCTTTACCTCTCTCCCAAGCCCAATTTGGGGTCAGCAGCAGATGTTTTTTAAAAAAATTAAGCTTCAGTCCAGACTGAGTGATTTGGCTTTAGACTTTGTTAAGGATTTTGGTTTTTAAGTCCGTCCAAGATCCACGTATCAAAATAGTGTCCATGAAAACTACAACTCCATTTGTGTCCATTAACAACTCTGCCATTTTTCTTTGGAAAATATGAGATGTGCTGTTAATCCCCCAAGGTAATCTTTGAAAGCAACATCTCCCAAAGGGGGTGGTAAATGAAGCCAGTTTAACACTTTCATTGGCTAAAGTAATTTGCCAGAATCCGCACAAGCCTCAAGGTTTCAAGAACACAGTAACTACTCTCAATGTGCTGAGAAGTCAGCCAGCGCTGGGAGGATACAGTGGTGTCTGATCAGTACCAGAGGGGTAGCCGTGTTAGTCTGTATACGCAAAAACAACAAGAAGCCCTGTGGCACCTTATAGACTAACAGATTTTTTGGAGCATAAGCTTTCATGGGCAAAGACCCACATCAGCAGAAGAATCTTTGCCCACAGAAGCTTATGCTCCAAAAAATCTGTAAGTCTATAAGGTGCCACAGGATTTCTCATTCTTTCTCTGATCACTGCTTCATGAACCGCTTTAAAGCTCCCCACAGATTCACATTTTTCCATTTTTCTTTACAACGTGTGCATGTGGTGCATCCGCTGACGTTGGCTCAGAGATCTTTCTCTGTGACAATCCACTCCATACCATGCTTTGTAACACCGTTTCCGCTCTGTGAAGTAAGGGGATGGGAATCCCCTGAGGCTGATGTGCACTAGATGAGTGAGTGTTGTCGTTTAAGCTGATTTGGACTGGAACTCCATTCAGAAGTCCAGTATCACCACATATTCCATGAAGGTTGCTCCCTGTTTCCCATGAGGGTCGTCCTCACTGCCCCGCAGGAGCTGAGAGGGCTATTGGTCTGAGATCCGTTGATCACATACATTGTGAATGCACAGCTTCTGGTTTTGTAATTTGTCTGTGTGGCAAGCAGGCTCCTGAACTTCAGAACTCCCCTGGGATGAGTCAGAGGTGTGTCAGGTGCTGTCTGCGATGGGCAATCCCTTCTGAGATGACAAAGACATCAACTCCTGAGTCAATTTTAAAGTTAACAGTCTTGTGCTGAATATTCAAGTTCACTTTCCAGGCATGATGCATATCTGCACAAGTGCCAGATCCCAGAACTAGTATCTCCTGATGATCTGTAATATGAGTGAACTTCCTGACTGCTTTGGTGCAACAAACAGCTGCCTAATATCCATATTTCATCCACTTTTTGCATCACTCTCCTAAGGCTGGACATGCCTCATCTCTTGGGATATGACTTTTTCACACCTTTTGCATGTAGGCTGAAGTATGTCCCCCTAAACCTGGGAGATCACTCTCACTGCCTCAGGGGTTTTATGACAATATCTTTTAGTGCTCCTGCTGCATCTATTAATGACTTTTAATATAGCATCTTGTTTTTTCAATTATAACAGAGAGATAGCCATGCTAGTCTATATACTATCAAAACAAAAAAGCAGTCCAGTAGCACTTTTAAGACTAAAAGAATAATTTATTAGCTGATGAGCTTTCGTAGGACAGATCCACTTCTTCAGATCATAGCCGTACCAGAACAGACTTAAATATTGAGTCGGTCTGGCTATGATCTGAAGAAGTGGGTCTGTCCCACGAAAGCTCATCACCTAATAAATTATTTTGTTAGTCTTTGAAGTGCTACTGGACTGCTTTTTTGTTTTGTTTTTTCAAGTTTGGCAAGTTGCTACTGCTTTTGGTGTCTCACCAGCTCAGACTGCTTTGAATAGTGAGGCTCAGGTTAAATCTCTCTTCAATAGTCATTGCTGTGAAAGGGTTTTATTTGTTAACCCGCTAGTCAGTCTGTCTCTGACATTTTCATGGTTTGCATGCCCAAAATCACAGTTTGCAGCTAATGTACGAAGAGCTCTTATACAACATTTAACATTTGCCCCGGGTACTTGATTTCTGTGGTGAAAACTTATTCTTCCATAAACCAAGTTTCTCCTGAGGTATACATAAAACATAGGCAGAACGCTTCCTAGTCAGCTTTGTGACTATCTTCTGTAAAGTGGAGGATTTAAAGACCTGTGCTGCTTGTTTCCCCATCGTGTATATTGAGAAGACACCTGTGTATTGCCACTTTCTTTTCAGACGTTGTTTGTGATCTGGGACTGGATGCCCAACTCCCATTAGTTTCAAAAGTGCTTCTAGCGTACACTGGGCCTTTCTTGCATAGACCCTGTAATTTCCATGCTGGCCAATGATCTGCAGGTTAATTTGACAAAGTATATCTAAGAAGGGAGCTGCAGTGAGTGAGAAGCAGAGACCAGGAAGCTTTTCCTTTGTAATACAATATACAAAACTTGCCACTGAAGTGAAGGGCTCCTCAAAGTTTGGGTAGTTATGGGTCCCATTCTGCGAAGTCTGCTTATGTGAAAAGATCCTGTTCAGAGTCTTAAAGAGTAAATGGGGCTTAACTTTGCTAGCCTGATGATTTCCAATGCCTCTCATAACCAAAGTCAATGGATGAGCAAACCTCTATCTAGAATGGCATACAGAAGATGCTTATCAAATTTGCAAATGATCCCAAGCTGGGAGGAGTTGCAAGTGCTTTGGAGGACAGGGTCACAATTCAAAAAGACCTTGACAAACTGGAGGAATGGTCTGAGATAAAGAGGAAGAAGTTTAATAAGGACAAATTCAAAGTGCTCCACTTAGAAAGGATCAGTTTCACGCATACAAAACGGCTGCCTAGGAAAGCATGCCACTGTTCCCAAAAAAAAAACATTAAAAAAAGCAAAGCAAACATGATTTTGGGCATGCATGAACGGGAGAGTTGGTGAGCAAGACATGAGAAGTAATTTTTGGAGAATTGTGTCCAGTTTTGGGTACCACATTTCAAGAAAGATGTGGAGAAATTGGAGAAGGACCAGAGAAGAGCAACAGGAATGATGAATTATGAGGGAAGACTGAAAAAACTGGGTTTGTTGAGTTTGGAAAAGAGAACACTGAGAGAGGACTTGATAGCAGCTTTCAAGTACCTTAAACGGTGTTACTGGGTTATTCTCCGTAATCTTTGATGGTAGGGCAAGAAGCAATGGGGCTTAAATTGCAGCAAGGAAGGTTTAGGTTGGACATTAGGAAAAACTTCCCATCACAGGGGTTAGACACTGGAATAAATTGCCTAGGGAGGTTGTGGAATCTTCATCACTGGAGATGTTTAAGAGAAAGTTGACATCTGTTGGGGATGATCTAGATGGTGTTTGGTCCTGCTGTGAGGGCAGGTAATGGGATTTGATAGCCGCTTGAGGTCCCTTCCATTTCTAGTACTTTATGATTCTATGGCTGCGTCTACACGTGCACGCTACTTCGAAGTAGCGGCAGTAACTTCGAAATAGCGCCCGTCACGTCTACACCTGTTGGGCGCTATTTCGAAGTTGAAATCGACGTTAGGCGGCGAGACGTCGAAGTCGCTAACCCCATGAGCGGATGGGAATAGCGCCCTACTTCGACGTTCAACATCGAAGTAGGGACGTGTAGACGATCCGCGTCCCGCAACATCGAAATAGCGGGGTCCTCCATGGCGGCCATCAGCTGGGGGGTTGAGAGATACTCTCTCTCCAGCCCTTGCGGGGCTCTGTGGTCACCGTGGGCAGCAGCCCTTAGCCCAGGGCTTCTGGCTGCTGCTGCTGCAGCTGGGGGTCCGTGCTGCATATACAGGGTCTGCAACTAGTTGTTGGCTCTGTGTATCTTGCACTGTTTAATGAAAGTGTGTCTGGGAGGGGCCCTTTAAGGGAGCGACTTGCTGTTGAGTCCGCCCCTTGACCCTGTCTGCAGCTGTGCCTGGCTCCCTTATTTCGATGTGTGCTACTTTGGCGTGTAGACGTTCCCTCGCTGTGCCTATTTCGATGTTGGGCTGAGCAACGTCGAAGTTGAACATCGACGTTGCCAGCCCTGGAGGACGTGTAGACGTTATTCATCAAAATAGACTATTTCGAAGTTGGGTGCACGTGTAGACGTAGCCTATGTGTGCGAATGCTTGAGTCCTAAGTATGGAGACTGGTAAAGGTGAGTGCCTGCTATTAAATGGGGATATCAATATAATCAACATCAAAGAAACTTGGTGGAATAATGATAATCAATGGGACATGGTAAGGCCACAGTACAAAATATAGAGGAATGACAGAGTAAGTCATGCTGCCTCTAGGGAAGTGACACAATGTGTGAAAGGAAGCATACACTAAAATACAGGAATATCTGAAATGACTCGTATTGTACCAGAGAATCTCTGTGAATAGAAATTCCATTCTTGAATAATAAAAAGTATCACAGGGGGAATGCTCTACCGACCACTTGACTAGGATGATGATGGTGACTGTGAAACACTGAGTGGAGGATTTCATGTATCTGCACACTGACAAATTGCCATTGGATGGAATGCAGAAATAGCATTTCTATGCATTATTAATGATTGCTTCTAGGAGCAGCTAGTCCGGGAACCCACAAAGTGAGATGTCGTTGTTTTAATCCTGAATGGCACACAGAGGATCTGGCCCAAAAGCTGCTCAGTAATAGTGACCGCAATGTAATTAAAAGTAACATTCCTGGAAGGGGTAACACCAAAGAACTCACAGTACTATTTAACATCAGAAAGGGGAACCACACAAAACCAAGGAAGCTAGTTAAATGAAAAAGTGACCTGAGTGAAATGCCGACAAGTTGCATGATTTAAAAGAAAAAAAAAAAATAAAGCACCACAATGGAGACTCAACTTAAAGGTTTATCCTGCATAAAAATATAGCAAGAGGACCAAAAGAGTGCTGCCATGGCTAAACAACAGTATAAAAGAGTAAAATAAAGGCCAAACAGCATCTTTTTTAAAAATGCAAGTTCCTGATGAGGAAAATAGTAAGGGGCATAAACTCTGGAAAGACAAGTGTGAAGGTATAATTAGGCAAACCAAAAAAGAATTTGAAGAGCAACTAGCAAAAGACCCAAAAAGTAAAAGCAATTTTTTTTAAGTAATACAAATTCCATTTGCCATTTTGTTGCTAAGTCACCCAGTTTTGTGAGATCATTTTGTAACTCTTCACAGTCAGCTTTAGACTTAACTATCTTGAAAAACTGTATCACCTACACAATTTGCCACATCACCTTTTTCCAGATCATGAACATGTTGAACGGCACTGGTCTGAATACAGATCCCAGCTATAATGGGGCCACTGGACAACTGAGGTGCTGGTGGAAATATCAGGCCTTTGAAGAGACGCTAAATCAATTCTTCACGTCTTCCCTACTGAGGCTGTGAGGGAGCTTCCCGTACCTGAACCCTTGTTTTAGGTGACAAATCTGAGGAACTGTCCCAGGCTGAGGTGTCATTAGAGGAGTTTTTGGAACAAAGTGATAAACTAAACAGTAATAAGTCACCAGGACCACACAGTATTCACCCGAGACTCCTGAAGGAACTCGGATATGAAATTGCCGAACTGCTATGTAACCTATCATCTCTGTTTCAGATGACTGGAGGACAGCTAGTGAAATACCCATTTTAAAAAAATGGATCCAAAGACAATCCTGGCGATTACAGATGGGTTAGCCTAACTTCTATGCCAGGAAAACTGGTTGAAACTATAACATAGAACAGAATTATCAGACACATGTGTCAACATAATTTGTTGGGGAAGAGTCACCACAGCTTTGTTCCAGGGAAATAATATCTCACCAATCTATTGGAATTCTAGGGGTGTGGGTCAACAACCTTGTGGGCAAAGGAGATCCTGTGGATATAGTGCAGCTGGACTTTCAGAAGCCATGAGATGCAAAGGAAGGTCTTCTCATGGATCAGTAACTGGTTAAGACACAGGACATAAAAGACAAGAATAAATGATCAGCTGTAACCCTGGGTGGGCACTTCATTGCCCTTCTCCAGTGCCTTAGAAAAAAAAAAAACCACAACTCCCCTTGAAAAGTAGCTGGAGACCCAGAGTTCAGTCTCTAAAGATTTTCAGCTGGTCATCCTTCTGACACTCAAACTTCCAAAGGATCTAAAGAAATAAACTGAATCACATAACTTTATAAAATCTTATGATGAAGAAACAAATCAGTCTAATCTTTTCAATGTAACTATTTTCTAACCCACAGACTTTATCTTCCCAGTTACAATAAATATAAACAAAGATAAAACAAAAGTAAAACTTGAACATTTCAGGCCACACAAAAGACAGTAAGAAGAAACTGAGAGATCCCAAAAGCTTAGGATTAGCTCACCAAAGTCTCAGTTAATGTCTTTGATCACCAAATCTGCACAATTTGCTGAACCTGACCCTCTTCCATCCACTTGCTTGTAGGAATCCTCCTACATAGTTTGGCCAAAATCAAAACAACCTTCAAAGCAGACAGCTAAAACAAAAAAGTTATTTTCCCTTCCAGTTCCTCCTGGCGCTCAGTAACACTGCCCCTGTTCCCTATTAGGGGGTTAACATCATCACTATCTGCTGCAAAGTGCTTCAGAGTGAAGGGCACCAGCCAGCTGCCTGTTCCTGAGCTCAGCTTCTCCCAGCTCACTCAGAGCACATGGCCTTAGAACAGCAACTTCTCTCACTGCTGGCCCTCATGGAGTCTGACCCCACCAACAGACACAGCGCCTACTGGAGGAGACCCCCCAGCTATTACCCCCAATTCCAGAAGCGTCTGAGTATGGAGAGCTAAATCACTTGAACAACAATGACCAGACACAACTCACCCCTATTCTTACAGAGATACCTCCTTACTGGGTACTTGGGTTACATTATCACACTGTGGAGAGGCAAATAGCAAGGTCCCCCCAGGATCTGTACCCAGGGCAGTGCTGTTCAACATGTTCACGATCTGGAAAACAGTGATGTAGTAAATTATACAAATGATACAGAGCTACTCAAGATAATTAAATCCAAAGCTGACTGTGAAGACCTACAAAAGGATCTCACAAAACTGGGTGACAGGGCAAGAAAATGGGAGATGGAATTTAATGTTAATTAAGGCAAAGTAATGCACATAGGAAAACATCATCCCAGCTTCCTCTACGGAATCAAGGAGTCTGAATTAGCTGTTACCACTCAAAAAAGCAGTCATTGTGGATACTTCTCCATGTATTCAGTGTACAGTGGCCTTCAAAAAGCAATGAAAATGTTAGGTACCATTAGGAAGAGGATGGATAAGACAGAAAATATCATAATGCTATGAGATGAAGTAATGATACCCACACCTTAAAGATTGCATGCAATTCCAGTTGCTCCATCTCATAAAAGGTGTATTAGAAATGGAAAAGGTACAGAGGAGAGCAAGAAAAATTATTAGGAGTATCAAACAGCTTTCTTGTGAGGGGAGATTAAAATGTCTGGCACTTCTCAGCTTGGAGAAGAGATAGTGTAGTGAGGATATAATTAAGGTCTATGAAGTCACAAATTGTGTGGATAAGCTGAATAAGAAAGTATTATTTATTCCCTCATATAATACAAGAACCAGGACCTAACCAATGAAATCAATAAGATAGAGATTTAAAACAAACATAAGAAAGTACTTCTTCCCGCAATGCATAGTTAACCTGTGGAACTCATTGCCGGGGGATGCTGAGAACATCAAAAGTTTAACTTGGTTCAAAAAATAATTAGGTAAAGCTCATGGAGGATCGATCCAGCCAAGAGCCAAAATGGTCAGAGATCATGCTCTGGGTGTCTAGATTCTGGGACTGGGTGACAGAGGTGGATCACTCAAAAATTGCTGTGTTCTTTTCATTTCCTCTGAAGCCTCTGACATAGGCCAATGTCAGACAACAGGCTGATGGAGTAGACAGACAGGCTGCGGGGGTAGATGATTCAGTACAGCTGTTCTTATGTGTTGAGTTTGAGTCTGGAGAAGGAAAGCCAGTGTGCTGGGAGCAGAGAAATTAACATTTCATGCCCTTGCTTTTGTCGTTTGATGCAGGGCTATTGGGCTTGTGGCACCCATAATGGTGCACAAGGAAGTATTCTGAGTATGAATACAGATATAGGTGTGCGTGTGTGCACACGCTTGCATACGTGTGTCTGTTATACCACCATCTATGTGAGAAAGCACAGGATGTTTGTATGCTTTTATGAATACACATATATAAAGAGGGAGGGAACCAAAATATGTAAAATCATTTCCCATAATTAAAGGATGTTTTAGAGCAGAGTATTTCCATTTTAGGCGTAGGGACATCAATTTTATAAATACAAGATTAAAATAAACATTAACATGATTACATCAACTGACACACACACGTGCACACTTAAAATAGGCTCCCACATGACCATCTGAAATAGCACAAAACAAATGCATTCCCCAAAAGTTGTTTAAACTGGCACAGGGCTTTATGATGTCAGCTCGGGAGTAATCACAACTTGTTTTCCTGCGGTAAATAGGGCTGTTTTTCTCATTAGCAATTGATTAGATGTTTCGGTCTATGCGCGAGTAATATGGCCGTAATTGCTGCAGGCTCCATGCTAGCGTGGGGGATGCGGTCAGTGAGTGCTACGCTTTGCTTATCTTTTCACTCTTGGCACTTTGGTCTGAAGCAGAGTTGAGATCTCTGCGGTGTGTGGCTGGATTCCCAACAGGCGGCTTGTGAGTTTTGCCATCAACTTCCCTGTCCCCAGAAAAGCTGCCTTTGGCCCAGAGCCACTCACTGGTTACGTGTTTTCCACTAAACTCTACCTCATGTCAGCTCATCAGTTAGCAATGCCACCTACATCCGTGTCCCCAGTGAGTGCTATTGTCTCCAAAACCCACTGTGACCTGGATCCCCCGCCTACCCCATTTCAGGCACTGCCTAATTTGAACAAGATGCTTCAGAGCTCAATGGCATCAGCTCCTGGAATGTACGATGCACACAACTTTGAGGGCTATTGTGGGCCCCTTGCCAGATTGCAGGCATGCTGGTCCCTCGCCTGCTCCCTTTGGAGTCAATGTGCAGGAGCAGACCTTTAGAGCCTGAATCAGCTGCTCTGCATCTCGCATGCCAATTACATCAGGCAAAGGGGGTGTGCGATGCTGCAAGTCTGAAGGGACACACGGGGTACAGTGCCGGGGGGAGCAAGCACAGTGCCTGGAGCTTGCTGGAGACCCAAGTGGAGACACAGCTCCTCGAGCTGTGCAGAGGGATGGTGCTAGTTCTGTAGACAGCTTTGCGCTGAATCGCAATGTGCAGCTTCTCAGTTATGGGGGCCCGTGTTATCCCGTGTCCTCATATGCCCTCTGGTAGGAAATGCCATTCTACCGCATGGGCACAACTTAGAGTCGTGTATTCAGTCACAATTATTACACTAAGGCACCCATGTCTGTGAATGACTTAGAATGATATTTGGAAAAATCCATGTTCAGTTTATTAGCCCACTAAACCTTTAAATCTTTACAAGGGCCTTAATTCCAAGGACTCTGCTTTGCATATGTGCCCCGGGTTGAGCAATGCGGTGACATGCAGGCAGCCAAGTTCTTACAAAGCCCTGTCCCACTGCCTTTAAAATGCTTAAACAACATCTCCATGCTGGCAATCTGTTTCTGTTTAAACGGTGAGCCAAGGGGCTTCAGAGCCTGAGCAGTGGCCTCCTGCAGGGCAGCGCCTCCAATTCTCAGGCGTGGCATATTCTGGGAGTTATTAAATGATGTCTCCCTCTAATTAGATTCTAAGCATATTTGTAAGGTTTTTATGAAGGAAAAAGGCTCGTCTCATTCCTGCGGCAGTGTGCCAAGCAGCTTCTCATAAATTGTCTGTCCTAGCGCTGCTCTCTGTGCCCCAGAGGACTCTGGCAGAGGAAACCAAGCAGGCAGGAGGATGCTACATAGAGGCACATAACTAGGAGCAATGGCACACAGTGAAGCCAGAGAAGCTGCAGCTGGACAGCCCACAGAACTCCCGTCGGAAGCTCGACTCACATGCTGGACACCTCTGCCCATGACATTCAGGGCTAGGTCAGAGCAGGGAAGGTGGGAAAGAGCACCTCCCTCCCTCCCGCCAGGAGGTTGATCTCCTCAGCAAGGGGACTAAGGAGCGGATTCCAGAGCCGCCTGTGTCTCTCACAGCTTTCTCACTCGCTGCCAGGGCAATGGTTCATCTCTTCTCAGTGAGGGGAAGTATGGGCAGGGTGTGGGAGCCCAAGGCATAATGATCTGTGCAATGTCCCCTTGAAGCTTGCCCAGGGTGTACTGGCTCCTGTCTCCTAGGGAGCATAGAGGGCCCTCCAAAGGACCGGTGTGGCCGGAGGGTCAGAGAGTCAGTGGGCCCTGGGGCTAGCTGGGAGGGAGGCAAGGGCAGAAGAGGTGGGGCCAAGGGCAGTTAGCTCTCAGCGCTGCCTGGACTGCCCCCCACCCCCAGCCATGCACAGCCAGAGCAGAGCTGCTGCAGCTCTTGCAAGGCTCCAGACATGTGCAGCCCTTGAATGAGGGTTCACCGTCTTTGCTGCTGGGGGAAGGGGGCACCTCTGTCCTGAGGAGCTGTCCCAGTGACAGGTCTCCTCACTCTAGCAGGCAGCTGGAATGGTGGGCATGGCCACTGCCCATCAGAGACCCTGAGCATGTGCCACAGCTGCCCTGTTAGTGGGTGCTAGGTTGGTCTGAACTAGCCCAGCTTTGTCCCCAAGCCTGCCAGGCTCTGGTGCACACGTGGCCAGTGAGTGGCACCTGCTGTGCTGGGCATTCACAGACTAACTAGCCTTCTGCCCAGGACGCCTGAGCCAGCAGGAGAGCACCCAGAGCCAGTGAATTTGCAGCTTGTCACAGAGATGCAGCCCTGGGCAAAGGTGAGAAAGGCCAAACAGTCTGGCAAGGCCGGCACATCTTGGCACCAGAGTGAGGCCCTGAGAAGCTCAGCACTGAAGAGGCAGGGGCAGCATCTTGGCTCATAGGCAACACAGAGTGGGTGTGAGGTTTGGGGTGACAGATGAACTCCTGTCAAACCGGCACTGCATGCTTGTGAGAAGATTACCATGTGACTAGGAAAGACCACAGTGCGGGTGTAGCAGCCTTAGACTTCTGTCAGGCCCTTGGCTTGAGCCCATGGGACATTTCACATAACAATATACACAGCGCATGGCATGCCCTCCTGAATTAAGCTTTAGCTAGCTCATAGGCCTCAAAACGTAACTGTAAAGAGGGCACCATCACTGAACGGGTGTTTCTAGTGGGTCTCCCAACACTCGTTGGCACATTCATCAATGACCTGGAAGAAGGCATATAATCAGCACTGAGAACATTGGCAAATGACACAAAAATGGGGGGATGGCAAATACTGCAGAGGCCAAGTCACTGACTCAGAGCGGTTTGCACTGTCTGGGAGCAAGCAAACCATGTGTAACTTAACGTGGCAACGTGTGAATGTACACAGCTAGGAACAAATCATTTAGGCAACTTGGACCGGAATGGGGTCTGCGTCTTGGGAGGCATTGACTCTGTCAAAGTTTGGGGAAGAGTGTTTGTCACAAGGGGTAGTCAGCTGAACATGAGCTCCTACTGCAATGCTGGGGCCAAACAGGTGAACGGGAGCCTGGGGTGAACAAACAGGGGAATCACAAGCAGAGATGAGAGGTTCTTGTACTTACGTGTTCAGCATGGTGCGACCACCCTGGACTACCCTCTCTAGTTCTGGTGACTGCAGTTTGAGAAGGACGTTGGCAAATGGGAGAGAGGTTAGAGAAGAACCCAGGGAAGGATTAAAGGGTTAGAAAGCCTGCCTTAGAGTGACGGCTTCAGGAGCTCAGTCTGTTTCGCTTCACAAAGACAAGGTGACTTGATTCTTGGCTCTTTGCTCTCACAGAGAAAGGTCTAATGCAGTCCAGTGGCTGGGTGTTAAGCTAGATGCATTCACACTGGTGATGAGGGTGTAAATTGTTAATGGTGAGCATCATTAACCACTGGAAGAACTTACTGAGCTTGTGATGGATTCTCCATCACAGGCAGTTGGAAAAATGGGATGTTCTATTCCTGAAAGCTCTGTGCAAGGAATTGTTTGGGGACAGGTCTCTGCCCAGCATGATATAGCAGGTCACACTAGATGACCGCAACAGTCCCTTTTGGTCTCAGAATCTATGAATGGCAGACGTAACAAAGATGGAATGTGCCAACATTTCCATGCCAATCTTTGGGAGAAAGATGCTTGTGGAATTTTCCACTGGGAAATTGGCAAACCCAATTCCCACTTCTCTGTAAGAAGTGGGTGGTTAATTAAACTGGTGGAACTGTTTTGCAACATCTCATCCTCTTCCTCATGGGAAATTCAGGTGGTTTCTTCTGGGCAGCCTTGAGTTGGGTATGGGAGGGGTCATGTTTCCCAGCAAATCTCTCCTGATTGTCCCTGTCCCTGCCCCTGCACTGGTGGGCACCCCCGCCCTGCTGATCCTGTACCTGTAGGAAGCAGATCTGTGCTCAGGGCATTTTGCTCAAAGCTTTTGGGGAAGGGGGCACATTAGTTCATCTGGATCACAACTGTTGCACAGAGCAAAAGGCCATTTCTCGCCCGCGTGGCTGTGGAGGAAACATGGCCCCAGTGTAAGCCACAGGCTCAGAAACCGGACTGCGAAGAGAAAGATGCCAGTTTGTTTTTTCGAAATCGGAAGGGGTTTAGTGGGGCCTGACTCTTGTGGCTGACAATGCCGCCTGCCCCTCCGCTGCATTGCACTCCACTCAGCACAAGCATCAGGCTGCTGTCTGTATTCGGAGGTATTCTGTGGGGCTCATCCTCATGGGACATTTCCATCTCCCTAATGTTTGTAATTAAAGCTTACAAGACCCAGCCAACAGGGACAGGGGACATGACTCGCCCAAGGTCACACAGGATCTGTGACAGCTGGGAGCAGAAGCCAGATCCCTGTCTCCCATTGCTGTGCTTAAACCACCAGGAACAGGTGAGTTCTGCAAGGAGATAAATTGCACCAGCACTGGGAAAGATTTACCAGAACTTCTGCACCCCTGTCCTCTGCACTGCAAGAAGCTGTCCTTCTCGATGTGAACACCGGGTCCTTCTACAACCACCCTTCAGCAACAGCACTATTATTAGTGAAGTTAGGCTGTGCATTTGGAGAGTAGTAATGCTTTACCCAGACACATTAGGTCAAGTGATCTGAACTTCTGGAAGCAGCAGAAAATACCCCAAAACAAGGAGAAGGAAAATAGCTGTGATTTGCTGTGTTGTCTGCATGTGAATATTTTTGCACTGAAGGAATGCAGATGCAATTATTGCTTTGTTACTGCACAGCCTTCGGCAGCCCAACAATGAGACACTGTAAACAGACCATATGAAAACACAAAGTCCTGCTAAATCTTTCCCCCGTTTTCTCAAGATAGTTATGTTGTATGTCTCTGCACATGCTTGGCACAGCCGGTAAATAGTGCACCTCCCAGTGCATGAACAGCAACGTGGTGGCATTTATCTTAGAAGCTCTTTATTTAGCAATATCGCTGGTGACTGCCCTCAGCCCGCCTGGGCTTGCAGTGTAGTCGTGCCCACTGCAACAGTAAGGGGAGCGGAGGTACCAGTGTGTTCCCCAGCCATGCTGCTGTGTTCCAGTGGGAGTGACTCTGCCAGGCCCGCTGCGGGGAGAGGGGTGGTGGTGGCAGAGAAGCAAAGGGAGAAGTTGCCCTGGGGTCTGTAGATTCAAAAGGGCCTGGGACTCCCAGCCACCATTGCTGTGGCTACTGCGGCAAAGGCAACAGCCAGAGCCCTGGGCCCTTTAACCGGCTGCTGGAGTGCCGTGTGGGGTGCTCCAGGCAGCTCTGAGGGCTGACAGGGGAAGGGGAGCAGCGTGGCATGGAGCACTCTGGGCAATGCTGTGATCACTGATCCAGAGTGGCCTGGAGTGTTTGGTAAACTGGGTGCAAGCAAACCGTGTGCTTTTTAACGCAATAGTTGTAAATGTCTGATCCGGGCACAAAGAATTTAGGCCATACCTCAGGCTGGGGGATGCTGTGCTAGGAAGCAATGACCCTGGAAAAGATTTGGGGTTGAGATTATCACAGAGGATTGTCGGCTGAACATAAACTCTGCCTCTGCACTTGGCAATGGTGTGACTGCCGCTGCAACACTGTGTCCAGTTCTGGTGCTCCCAGTTCAGGAAGGATGTAGCTAAGTTGGAGAGGGGTCAGAGAAGAGTCACAGGAATGACTAAAGAATTAGAAAACCTGCCCTGTTGTGTTAGACTCCCAGACTCAACCTATTTCATTTAACAAAGAAGGTTTAAGGGGTGGCTTGGTTTGTAACAGCCCTTCGACCCAGCAGAGGAAGAAAAGTGTAACAAAACCAATGGCTAGGAGCAGGCACTGGCCAAACTCAGACTTGTAAACAAGGCATATGTTTTTAATAGTGAGACTAAGGGTTGTTGGCAGAATTTACTGAGAGTTTTGGTGCATTTTCCATCACTGACAATTTTGAAATCAAGGTCAGATGGTTTTCTAAAAGTGCGGCTCTAGGAATCAGTTTGGGGACCTTTTCTGGATTGAGATAAAGAAGAGGTCAGGCTAGGTGGTCAAATCCATCCATTCTGAGGGGAGGGGGCAATGGAGCACTAGAACCCACATGGGGCAGGCCTGAGATCGGTCCCATGGTGAGAACGCTGTGCCCTTCAACATGCTCTGGAAACTCCAGCAGGAGCTGGCTGCAGAGATCACAGAGTGGGCCTGGCTCAGCGACTGCAACATTGATTCACCCAGACAAGTATCTGCCTGGGGCTCTCCAATGTGGGGAACCCCGTGTAGCTGCTCCCTGAAGTTGGGGCCCAGGGAGCTCCATGGAAGGCCACTGATCTCCCTTTCCCACCACACAATAGCAGGATTTGTTACAAACAGGCAACCAGCTGCAAATGGAGCAAATACCCAGATTTGTCAAAAAAGGTGGGAGAACCCAGAATGGACTTCAGAGTGGACCGTCCCAGCCAAAGCCATCACCTTCACCATCTCGCCTTCCAGGGTGTGCAAACTGAAAAATGTGGCCAATTTTCTGAACTTTGAACTTCTTCTGAAAAACAAAAAAATCCATGGAAAATTTAAACAAAAACAATTTCCTTCATTTTCCCCCAAATTTTCTTTGTGAAAATAAAATGACTTTGACCAGCAGTAGACCCAAGGTGTGGAGACCTGCAGTGACTCCCCCCAGAACACACAGAGCTAGGGGCTGCCTGCAGACCTAGGAGTCCCAGGTCAGTGTTAAGACCACAGGATAATTCCTTCTTCCTCATACAGGTGCTTTAGGCTCAAGTGGGGTGAAAAGTGTGCTAGGGCCAGTGGTGTGGTTCTGTCCAGCCCCAACACACAAAGAACTTGCCATTTTCTAGAACAAAATGGAATCTTCTGCACAGCATAACCCCACACACCCCTACGCGGGAGGCCATGTTACACAGAGATGCCGTTTTGTGTGTGAGTGTAGCATTGCATGCCTGACTGGAAATATGCCTCTGGCGACCAGCTTTAGATGAGGATATTGCTAATCAGGGCTGCGGAGCTCTTTTGATTGGTTTACTCTCCTGTACAGGATCTAAGACTAGCTTTGTCCAGCTAAGAGTTACTAGGAAGGCGTCACAGGGCCATGTGTGATCAATATCGGACTGTCTGGTATACAGCAGTGTTGTGTGTGTGTGTCACCCTTCCCAGCTGGTACCCTGCAGTCATACAGATAAGAAGGTAAATAAAACAAATCCAACTATGCAATATTTTTAGCAGGGTCTCGGTCAACTTAAGGGTACTTAGGTTGCTTGCACAATCAATTTTCCCAGGTGTCCTGTGTTTGCAGAGGGCAATATGGTCACCCCAGGCAGGGGAGTCCCACTGCGCAGCCCTGGCGAGACCCAGCCAGAGCACTGTGTTCATGAGCCATCAACAGACTGAAGGAAAGTCAGAGCCGGGAACAAAACTGTCGCTGGGTTGGAGCGAGGTAGGGCTGACCCAGGTGGTGGAGGTAAACGTGTAATTCAGCTAAAGGACTGCAACGGAGCTTGGGCGGTCTGCAGTGGGGACAAGGTGAGGACCAGCCTGTGGTGTGACGGGGAGGGGCAGAGGCAGAAGCTCGGCAAAGGAAAAGGTGGGCTGGACCCTGGGGAGATCCTGTTCTCCTAGCTGGGCAATCGATGCACATGGGGAGCTGGGTCCTGGGGAACATAGCAGAAGCCGTGTCGCAAGAGCAATTGAATGGGCTGGCGCGCGTGGGCACCTGCTCTAGACCGAGGCGTGGAGCTCCAATAGGCTGGGGAGGTAACCGTCCGCTGGATAGGAATTGATCAGTACATCGCTTGAGCAGATAAGAGAGCAGGGAGGCCTTTCTCTCGAGGAGCATTTCATGGCACAGGGCCCAGGCCCTGCTGGTGTAGCCCCAGAGAGGACTACTGCAGAGTGCGATTCCAAAAGGCTTTGCTGAAGAATGCAGCTGCAGGACGCTGCTGCTCCCAGAACCCTGCAGACTGAGATATGGGGTGCTGCTGCTTATTGACAGAGTTTAGAGCCAAGTCTTGATTTATTAACTCCCAAGCAACCCCAGCAGCACAGGCTGTGACACAACACAGTCAGCACGAGGGGATGCACTTGGTGTCTCTTGCTCTGCTAAGGGTCCCACGTTACTGACCCAGGGGCCCGCTCTGCCAGGGACCTGCCCCAGACCTTACTCCTGTTCCGCTCCTGCATCTCTAAGGAGAGCAGATGGCTCTCTCGCTTCCTTCGCCCCCTGGTTGTGTGTGGGCTGCTCTGTGCGGGAGCGTTTCTGCAGCGCTCAGCCAGCCGTCCCCACCATGATTTACAGCATTTTGCCCAACAGCTTTAACCTTCAGGCTTCCTCTTAAAACAATAACAATAAACATCCCAGGCTGGAAGTACTCTGCAGAGCCACAAAACCACAGGCGGGTGTGGAGTCAGTCCAGCCCCGGGCAGGGCTTGCACATTGCTCCAGGGGCTATGTAACGCCACGTAAGCCCCTGAGGTTTGCCGTGGTTCATATGCATGTGGCCAGGAGGCTTTGCGCCTTTGAACTGTCAGAAGTGTGACCAGCTGGCCTCCCTCCCGGCCGGCAGTGCCGAGCTCTTGCTGTGGCTGACGAGTAAGAGGCTGTGAGGTGTCTGAGCTGGAGCACTGAGCGGGGGGGATGTGCACTCCCCACTCCCCAGCCCTGAAGGGCAGTGTCTCCTGCACACCCAGCCTGTGATATTTGAGGGGGCCTAGGGCATGCAATGGCTCTGATGGGCACTGGGGGGAGCTGTGAGTGCCCTACCAAGGGATTTCTCTGTGGAGCCTGGAGACTGAGCTGCTACCTTCCAGTAAGAAAACAAATTGCCTCCTGCCCAAATGTTCCAGCCACACCAGATGCTCACTCACATCCAGTGCTCCCTCTAATTCTTTCCTTCACGTGCAGAATAAATTTTGTTACGTGTCCCAAGGCATGTGTGGCTTTGCAGCACCAGTAGAAACACTCACCACCAGCTGTGCACGGCTGTGGGTGCTCTGCTAATCAGCTGGGCGGCACCTGAATCTCTCCTGGGCAGCCGCCCAAGGGCTCAGCTTGCAGGGAACCCTGCTCGTGTCCCAGCACAGGGGTGGGATGGCTGCTCTTCTGGAGGCAGCACTGGGCTGTCTGTGCCCTGCCTTTCTCTGGGAGGCACGTGCCATGTCTCTGACTTTCTATCCACATGTGGCACCCTCTCTACTCCCTCCCTGTGGCACTGAAGGACCACAGTGTGGGTGCCCCACAGTGACAGACTAGCTCCTCCTCCACAGCCTCAGCCACCCAGGGCTTGGCATGGCCTGAATAGTGGAACTCTGGAGCTCCACCATGCAGATGGCACCGTACACTATGTGGGTCCCAATGGCTGGAGGCAGCAGCCCCTGGGAAGAGGAACTGCTGTACACAGCCACTGTTTTAACTCTGAATCCTTCTGCTTGTTCCATTTCTCTAAACCAGCACCGCACCGGGTACATGCTGGAGCTCTCCTGGCTCACTGCTTCTCATGCTGCTCACCGCCCCACAGACCTGGGACAACTGCGTTCACAATGGGTGAAAGAGGGTGCCAGGACCTGGTGAGCCAGCTGATGTGGGGCAAACTGGGGCCTGTCGATTGGAACGAGTGGAGGCAGAGACAAGGACAAGCTTTCAAATGCAGCTCGTCCCAGTACTGGAATAGCATCTGCCCCACTAACAGTTCCGGTTTTGTCCCTTAGGTTGCTAATCTGCAGCCATTGTCCTGTCTCCTGCTGGCCCCACTGTTAAAATAAAGCAACGCACACAATAGCAAGTGCAAGGCAGCGTGCACAGTAGGGAGTGCTGGGGAGCAACCCAAACCACTGGGAACACGGCAGTGGTCAGTAAGATTGCAGCATGTCCTTTGGCATGTGCCTTGTGTACACACCCCGATAGCCCATAGACCCAGCAGCCAGGTCCTATATGGTAGTTGTACGTGAGTGCCGGTCTGTTCCACCCTTCGTGGCTGGGTGCTATGCATAGGCTCCCTGCTGGCTGTCGGACTCTCCTGGACACCCACTCTCTTCCAGACCTTGGTAATGGAAAACAAGGCCTTGCTTTCGAGTGGACGAGGCCTCAGCAGGACGTCTCTCCTGGTCCAGGGTGTTGTCAGGAACTGCTGTGTTCCAGAAGCATCCAGGCAAGCAGCAGGCAGAACAGACCCCATCCAGGAGGAGTCCTCAGTCATCACAACAAAACAGCAAATGTGCAGCCCTCTCTTGCCACCAGTGGGAGAGCAAGGCAGTGACCAGCTGACAGCCTGAGCCTGGGATGCTTCACCAGTAGCCCCATCAGCCCGGGCCGTGGGCAGGTCCACCTCAGAGGGCAGGCTGTGTGCCTCGCTGAGACGCCTGGCTGTAGGCAAAATGAGGGGGCCCTTCTGGGTAGGTCATGCTCCATTTCTGCAAGGGTTGTACATGTGGGCATACCTGCAATACCCGACCGGGGGTACCTGCACTAGGGATGTCAAAATGGTTAACCAATTAATGCTTAACCAGTTAACTCTTTGAATTTAGGGCCTGATGCCCAGCCCTCTACCCAGTCCTGCCATGGCCATGGGGTCCTGCTGCAGCTGTGGGATCCCAACAGAGCCCCAGGATTCTGCCACATATGTGGGGTCCTGCCACCATTCCCTCCATGGCTGTGGGTCCCACTGCCCAGCCCAGTGCCCAGCCTGCACAGAACTGCTGGGTCCAGCAGCCTGAGAAACTCATTTGCAGATGATCAAAGGCTCCACGAACAGAGCTCTCGGTCTGGACTAGATTTCACCAGTGCACATTAGTTATCTGTGGGCCAGGAGACAATGACTGTGGTCTGGCGGAGGGCAAAGGTAGCACCAACATCCCTCAGAGTCATCTGCAAATCCCTTGGCCTGGTGCATGTGACCCTGTGGCGCTGGTTGCAGTGACTGCACAGCTGGGTATTTCTGGAAGTGAGAGGCACACTCGTGGCGCAGGTGTTGGTGTGGAAGGGCCCAGCTGGGAGCATTCATGTCTGTATGGGCCTGTCACTGCTGCAGGGAAGGGACGGCTATCGTGGAGGTAGGGCCAGGATTAACACGCCTCCCTGTCCTGTGGGCAGGCGTGTGAGCCACTAACAAAAACTAGAAATGAATGGAAAAAGTGAAGTGTTTTTTCCCTAAGGCAAACAGCTTGCTGGGAGGAGAGGCTGGAGCGCGCCTGGGCTATTAATACATTCCTCATCCCTTCAAAGTAAACAGCTGCACTCCACTCCAAGGGCATAGAAACAGCCTCAGGCCCAGGGCAGGGCAGCATGTCGGCCTGGAGAGCTGCCTGTGGGAGGGGAGGCTGCAATGGCTCCTGGCTGGTGTGAAGGGCCAGCAGCCCCGAGATGCTGCCTAGCAAGTGGGCTCCCCCTCCCACCCCGCAATGTCCTGGCTGGGATGCACCCACAGAGGGGCAATGGGGAGGGGTTACTGCCCAGGAGAAGCGGGAGGAGGCACTGGGGGCACAGCCAGGGGCTGCCAGGGCCAGCAGTCTCTGTTCTCTGGGTAAACCCCAAACAGCTGCTCTTCTCCGGCTCTCTCACTCCCTTCCCCTGCCCTCTGTGCAGCAGGGCTGAGCTAGAGGTGAGGGCAGCAGCTGCTCTGAGCCTAGTTGCTGGCTCTGGGACAGCGAATTGGGGCCTACAGCCAGACCTCACACCTGGTGCTGCTGCTCTGCCCAAAATGAAGGGATGGTTGGGGGACGGGGAGGCTCTGACCTGCCTCCCCTGCCTGTGGGTGCCCCCTGCTCCAGTAACGTCCAGGGCTCTCACCAGTGTTGTGACAGGCCCTCTGCGCACCCCGACTCTTGGCCACTGACTGCCTGTTCCTGGGCCAGGTGGGCTGGGCTCTGGCACCCAGTGTTCTGGGGAAGCCCAGGGGCGGTGCCACCTCCCTCTGCTCACGCTCACACCCACACCCCCACGGGGATTTCCCGGTTCCTGGCCTGGGTAACTAGTGCAGAGTGCGACAGCTGCTTGCCAGATCCACACAGCTGTGTGAGCCATCTGCAGCGCATGCTGCACACCAGCAGCAGCTGACCGGAGGGAGAACCAGTAGCACGCTCAGAAACACTCTGGGAAACACCCTCTGCCCAGCATGCCCTGACTGGGCCGTGAGGACGTGGCAAAGCAACAGCACGAAGTGGGGAAGGAAGCAGCATGGCCTCCAGCTCAGTGACACACGCCGGGCTCAGGCCTGGGTAGCACACTGCACACCCATCCTCAGAGCAGGGGATGAGCGGCACCCTGCCCCCCAACTGCCACCCTGCAGCCGTATCCTGGGGCTCAGAGCAGGGGACGAGCGGCACCCTGCCCCCCAACTGCCACCCTGCAGCCGTATCCTGGGGCTCAGCGCTCCTGCCCAGCTGGCGCGAGGGTTCTGCGACAGACCGAGTGAGTGCTGCCCTTCCTGCCCTCTGCTATGGGCTAACCCTGGCGCTGGGTTTTCCTCTGCTTGTTTTTGCCTTGGGCCTGGCCCAGACAGCGCCTGTCCTCGCATCGCTACGTGGGTTGGAGGCTTAGTTCACAGCAGCCAAGCTGAAGTGGCAGAAGTCCTACTGTGGAGCCTGCTCCAGCCCCACTTTCCTGAGCCAGGGCAACCAGTGCTGCAGGGGCTGGGACACAGGAGGGGAAATATGTGCCCCTGGGCCCAGCAGCTGCCTGAGAGAGAGCCCAGCTGGGGAGATGATGGCAGCCCATCCCTCTGAGCCCAGGCCTGGCTGCTGGGGATGGGGCCAAAATGAGCTGGCCGCTGGGTCACTCCTGATGGTGTCTGTGCTGAGTTCTGCTAGAGGCGTGGGGCTTTTCTCTTTGCAGTCTCTGGGCCTGGCTTTGAGCCCCTTGGCCAGAGCAGACAGGGAATGCTGCCCCCGGTGTTGACCTGTGCAGCGCCTTGTGCTGTGCCGCACAGACCCATACACAACGCACCAGCAGCTAAGGGGGGAGTTAATGCAGCAGGTGTCTCTTCTGAGGGAACGTGGCCATTTTCCTGAAAACTTATTGGTTATGCTTCTAGCTTTCCACTCAAACAGAACCTGCTGGTTGGTTGGTTTGTTATTTGTCAGGTTTCATTACCATATGCCAGATAAAATTCTGTAGACAAAAAGAAAATACGTGGCATGAAACTTTTGAAAATTTTAAAATTTTTGCAAGTTAAAAGCCCTGAAGCAATGTAAGTTATACTAATGTTAATTGTCTACAAAGAGAAATAGCAGCCCAGGGCTCAGCCTGAGGTCTGCAGCATGGTGTTTACTCATTTCTGTGTATAGACATGAGTTGTGCTCTGACCCAGAGGCCAGGTGAATATATTTATGTTCCCAGCTGCAGCTGTAAAACCACTCTGCTGACAACTGCAAGGCAGGTAGGATGTGCTTCACTCCTGAAACCCCTTCACTGTAACATTTCTTTTTCATTAGCTATGCGTTCAGGGCCAAAATCTAATCCATTTTGTGAGCCAGCAGAGGTTGGCTGTGTTCCTTTTGGGCGAGTTTATTAGGAACGCAGTTTGTGATACACAACTTGCACCAACATACTGTCAATTAGTATTTGGCTTCTCAGAAATAATGACTCATGCTTTGGCTGTATAGCAATGTACCCAGAACATAACCTCTCAACCCTTAATGCCAGACAGCTCAGGATGAGCATGGACTCGGTGCTGCCTAGCTGGCTGGCACAGCAAGCCAGATATGGAGCAGCACTTTGAACTCAGTCATGTTGCACTGCGTGGGAAAGACAGACCAGGGTAGGGTATATCCCAGAGGTCACTCTGCTCCCAGACCACGATCTATCAATTCATCTGTGATCAGTTCCTCCCTCCATCCCCCAGAGGAGTCATGCTCCTGGGTGAGGCAAGGACCTGCATGTATTAGCAAGAGGGGCTGTGACGAGGATTCCTGCAGCTCTCGATTACTCTGCAAAGTGACTGTAATAATGGCCCACAGCAGCCATGGTTATCACAGCTCAGAGGAAGGTTTTGCAGATGGCTGCCCTGGCAAACCCTGTGGACTGTGTTCTGGCTCCTGCATCATCACCAGCAATAAAGGGAGACCGTTGACTAGCCAGGCGCCCAGCTCCGAGGGCAGAGCCAGAGGTTCAACAACTCCCATGAGGCACTGCAGGGCCCTAGGCAGATGCTTTTTAATGCCAAATTGGCTCAAGAGGCAACATTTTGCTTTTCCCGAGCTGGACTTTTCCAGAACAGTCATTCTGCAAAAAATCGACACGTTGATTTTTCAGTTCTCTTTGGGACAACAGAGTGTCAAAATTCCAGACCCCAGGGCAGGATTCTATCCCTCACACGCACTACAACGCGCTGCAGGCCACTCCCAGCTCTGTGACAGCCATGCGTGAGCACCCGTGACAATGAACCAGACTTGCTAGGGCTAGGCTAAGGACTGCAGACTGTGCGCTGGATACTCGGATGCTGCTGAGAAGGTTTTGGGCCTGCATTCAAAGATGGAGTCCCTGCACCCTGTTCCCACCATGGCTGTTCTGAAAGCCTCCTGCAAAATCAGCCCATTTTCCCTTTTGATAGCATGAGCCAAGATCCGCTCTCTCGCCCTCTAGCCCCACATGTGGGGTTGCCGGGCAGAGCAGGATTTCAGCATTGCCATCCTCACACACTCACAACAGATGGGCCCAGCCTTTGTGTTGCTGGCCAGGAACTGGATGCTCCTTATCTCCTGGAGCCCATAAGCACTGGGTGGCTGCCTGTTCTCCTGTCCTTGCCATCACCCTGTTCAGAACCCTGATGTAGTTGGGTTCCTCAGCAGGAGCTGTGGGGTGCTGAGCTCATTGAAACCCCTCTCCAGCCCCTGCTTGGGGCTGTCTGTGCAGCTGTAGGGCTCATGGTGCTGAGCATCAGAAATGCCAGTGAAGAGATGGCAACTCCAGTGTTCTGCTCAGGGGTTGGAGAGAGGCAGTTGAGTGGGGAGGGGCTGCCCATTGGATGGAAATGGGGAACTCCTGCCCCATTCCCTGAGCACTGTCCACTCCGTGCAGTGAATGAGGCAGAAACAACAGTCCGTGTGTTGGCAATTGCAGACTGGCTCAGAATGCACAAGTCCCAGAGACTGGGCCCAGGTCTCAGGGGCAGCCCCTGTTTGGGCATTTCCTATTTACTTTGCAGCCCAAATGTCACGGGGTTTGCACATCTCCTTTTTGCGTGTGGATGTGCAGGGAGGTTTTTACAAACACAAACTGAAAATTTCCACCCTGTAGGGGCCACATGCACCTCCCGTGGGCCCCCCACAATGGCAGGGCACATAACCCTACACACCAGCCTAGGTGCGCATCGTAACTCAGCCAAGGTGGAGATGACTGGCCAGGCCCCTGCAGTTCCCAGGTGGCACAATGATAGAAGCCATCATCAGACACCCCCCCTCACCCCCCGGGCTGCAGGCCAGGCAGCTCCTCGGGGACCTGCACAGGCTCGAGAGCTTCCCCTGTGCAGGCTGGAGGTGGTTGAGAGAGAGAAGAGGGGGAACCTGCGAGGCACATGCGTGTGTTCACACACAAGCACGAGCACATAAACACGTGCATACAAATGCACACTCATGGGCACATGCACACACACACGCTGCCCCCTCCCCCCCGGCCTGTGCGGTGCCAGGCAGAGCCCAGCAGAGGATGACGGGGTGGGATGACAGTCCCATTCCTGGCTATAGGGGTCCGTGTGGGCAGAGGCTTGTTCTAGCACAATAGCTCCAGGCAGGTTATGGGCAGGTCAGGAGAGGGGATAATGTCAACCAAGCAGTCCTCAGTAACAAATATAGACTTTTCTCAGTACATTTGCTTTGCTGCCCGGCCTTGGCATGCCCCAGCACAGGGCCCTGACGTCAATCCAGGTTATTCTTGGCCAAGAGAATTCCCAAGAAGATTGCCAGCTTCTGACTAGAACGGCCATGGAGACGGGCCTTCAGCTCACTGGCGTGAGGAGATGTAGACTGCTGCTGTAGGCAGTGGTTTGGCCTGGAGCACACATGAGACTCAGGGCTGGATTCTGCTCTCCCCCGCAGCAGTGTAAAGCAGGAGCGACCACACTGAAATCTATTCACAGCTGTACAGCTGAAGGAAGATTCAGAATATTAACCTCCCTCTGGACAAGAAGCAGCTCTCTTCCAGCCCCCGCTGTGATGAGTCACAGGGGTCCCAAATAACCACCACTTGGAGGGCAGCAGGAGAGAAGCCTGCAAGTCCTGAATTTCAATCAGCAGAAAAACTCACTAACCCCCTCCCCCCCCACTCAGGCAGAGTTGAGTGTTGCTGTGAACATCAGGTACCTGCTGCCTGACGAACAGAAGCTATTGCTCCACAGCATGTTCTGCGTGCACCCGCTGCCCTCCAGCTGTGTGACCCTCACAGACATCTGGAATGGAAATACTCAACAAATGACTTGTCCAAACCCCAGCAAGGCCTGGCTTCTGCTCTCTCATTCCTCCTCAATTGGATTTTCTAAGTGTCAGGAGATACATTTGATTCGTCCATATCCCAAGGGTCTGCTGAGCCCCAAGCAGGACTCCTGACTGTGGGGCAGGGCCCAAAGGAAACTTGCTTCATCCCGGGCTCTTCCGTGAATGGGGAAAGACAGCAAGGCTATAGCTGTTGAACACACCACTGTGAAATGCGACATCTCTCATTGGGCAAGTTCTTCTGGCTACTCAGAGCTCGTGCCAGAAATCAGAGTGGGGAAAACAGAATTTCAACGTTTGGACATTTGGTTTTGTCCCAGATTGGCAGGAAAATGCTGAAGTAGCACAATTTCTTGCAGAACAAAACGTTCCTCCATAACCTCATTTCAGAAATGTCAAAGTGTGACTCCCTTGGCACTCTGTGGTGCTAGGTCACAGCGGCACAGCAGTAAATCATGGGAGATGTAGTTCAGCAAAGGGCCCGGGCCTGTGGGCTACAGCTGCTGTTGTGCAGAACAGAGGACTCACACCACTTGCCCCTTCCACATTTAGAGCTCCTAAGTCCATCTCTCTTGTGTCACTGGCTCTGCATGGACTGCAGCCATGAGCTCTCCACACAGTCATTGAGCGCACCCATATCACACAGGCTTCCTGGGAGTTCTGATTCCAACACTGTTTGTCTTTTCCATGCCCGATTAATTTGACACCACATGCAGCACTGAGATGAAACCCAACATTTTTGTCTCTGTGCTATTAATCAGTAGCAGCTTGGGAATCTGGAAGGGCAGCAAAAGGGCCATTTCCTACAGGGCTTTCTGTGATGCAATGCGGCCTGGTTGATCAAAGAGGCCTTGAGGACTGATGTGCAGCACATTAGGGCTACGTCTACACGTGCAGCCAACATCGAAATAGTCTATTTCGATGAATAACGTCTACACGTCCTCCAGGGCCGGCAACGTCGATGTTCAACTTCGACGTTGCTCAGCCCAACATCGAAATAGGCGCAGCGAGGGAACGTCTACACGTCAAAGTAGCACACATCGAAATAGGGATGCCAGGCACAGCTGCAGACAGGGTCACAGGGTGGACTCAACAGCCAGCCGCTTCCTTAAAGGGCCCCTCGCAGACACAGTTGCACTAAACAACACAAGATACACAGAGCTGACAACTGGTTGCAGACCCTGTGCCTGCAGCATAGATCCCCAGCTGCCGCAGAAGCAGCCAGAAGCCCTGGGCTAAGGGCTGCTGCCCACGGTGACCATAGAGCCCCGCAGGGGCTGGAGAGAGAGCATCTCTCAACCCCCCAGCTGATGGCCGCCATGGAGGACCCAGCAATTTCGACGTTGTGGGACGCGGATCGTCTACACGGTCCCTACTTCGACGTTGAACGTCGAAGTAGGGCGCTATTCCTATCTCCTCATGAGGTTAGCGACTTCGACGTCTCGCCGCCTAACGTCGAAGTTAACTTCGAAATAGCACCCAACGCGTGTAGACGCGACGGGTGCTATTTCGAAGTTGGTGCCGCTACTTCGAAGTAGCGTGCACGTGTAGACGCAGCTTAGATGGTCTGTGGGATTCCAAGACTTCAGGCTTTGGCATCATGTCAGTGGTGCTATGGGAATGTGTTGGGGCCTGGAGAAGAGAACAGGCTGCAGAGCATGGATGCCAGTGAATCACACTGCAAAGCATTTGGTTTCAGTTTGGTGGCACAGAGCTTCTGTGTAAAGATGGTCCTGGGCAGATGTTCATTCAGAACCATCAACAGCAGGAGCAGGAGAAATCTAGCCCCCAGGGCCGCATGTGGCTCATCGGGGTTAGTGGCCAGTAGGCTGCAAGACAGTTCGTTTTCCTGAGCCTCTGCAGGTACAGAGCCACGCACCTCCCGTGTCTGTGGCTTACTGTTTCCAGCCGATGGCAGCTGCAAGAGCTAGGCCACCACTTCATGCAGCTCCCATGGGAAAGGAACAGTGACCTGCAGCCACTGGGGGCTGCGCAGCTCTGTGCCTGTGGATGCTCAGGTAAACAAACTGTCTTACAACTCACCAGCCACTAACCTGACGAACCACGTGTGGCCCACGGGCCGGAGATGCCCCAGCACTGATCTCTGGGGTAACAGTCTTGGATATCAGACACTCTGCACTAACAATGGCTGGGGAAAGTGTCAATGTTTCTTGGGGAAACTATCAAACAAAGGCAAAGGATGCAAGCAAATCTCTGATATTATGGGGCAATGCTGGCGGTCTCAGGGCAGGTATCCAATGGCACAGCACAATGCTGGCAGGTTCAGGGCAGGTATCCAATGGCACAGGACAATGCTGGCAGGTTCAGAGCTGGTATCCAATGGCACAGGACAATGCAAAGAAGGCCATTCAGTATGGGTCTCTTATTCCTTGTGGAATGGAAAGACCCAGAGTGAGCTGTGTTTAAAGACTGTTGCATGTGCACAGCTCGTCTCCACAGGAAGGTCTCACTGCCCGGGTTCCTTCTCATGTTTCAGTCCATGTATGGAGTAAATTTTACATGCGCTGAGGCGTGTGTAGATGTCCACCACCCATAGGAGTACACGCAGCCAGCCATGGGCAGCTCTGGGCGCTCTGCTAATAACCTGGGCAGCAGCTGAATCTCTTCTGGGCAGCTACCCACGTACTCAGCATACAGGGACGCTGCCCACTGTCCTGCTGCCCAGACACAGACACAGACACAGACAGACAGAAGCAGCTAGCACAGCTACCGCCGAGGGTGCCTCACTCACAAGCAATGCCCACGGCAAGCACGTGCTCACGCATTGGACTCGTGTTGCAGCTCATCTCTAAAGCCATGTGGAACATGCACAATGGTCCAGTGGGCAGGAAGAGAAATGTGTTGTAAGGAGCCATGAACGTGAGACCGTGCGTGAGGTGGTTCTCGTACTGGATCAGCTTCTACACAGCTCCGAGCAGCTCGCAAGCTTGCCTCTCGCACAAGGATGGTACCTCGCCCACCGGGGCACTCTGACATCCTCGGCCTGATACAGCTGCAACATCACTGCCTAAGGTGAGGCTCCAGGGCTGCACCAGGGAGCCAAATGGAACCTCTCGGCCGAGCAGAAAGCCCCCTCACTTGCTGTGAACTCAGGCTATCTTAACAATGAGTGCTTAGGCACGGCTGCTGGGTGGCTGCCAGTAACACTTAGGAGCCATGCGACATTCGGCTTGCTCCTGTCCAGGCTTGGCAGTGAGGCCTGCTCTTTGTTGAGGCCTCCCTGTTTTGCAAGGGCCAGTCCAAGCGGGAGGTCTCTCCGCATTATTTGCAATGTATTGTTTTACACAGCTCCATGCATGTTGCTTTTCGACATCCAGCGTAATGTTTAGTCACATTTAATAACAATAAACGTCTCCTTCATAGTCTCACCCTGGAAAATGGGGCTGATTAGACTAAAAACAAGGAATGTAAATAGTTCATGGTCTTCTCGCATTACAGGAGATTTATCACATCTCTTGCATAATTTAATCTCTACATCTGTGGGACACGAATGTTTTACATTTCTAACATTTATGGGCAGACATAGAAAACATCTGTGCAGACCCAAAGCACAAAACATCTGGAAGATGTCTCTGCATTTTTATGGCACGTGTACCATGATCTTTGCCTGGAACAAGTGTGCTGCTAGTAGCTCTCTGTGTTTGCACTGGGCTTCCTGTTGGACTTTGACAGGCACAGGGAAGTCCAGGACTGGGTCTGATGTTAACCTCTCACTGCTAGTCAGGCAGCCGCTAAGGAAAGTTCCCACCCCACCTGTGCAGAAAGAGTCGAGACTGGAACTCAAGCAAACCACAAGGTTTGCTGCTCAGCCTGTGGAGTGAGCAATATCTGAGGGAGCTAAAATTTGGTCATTTCTGCTGAGGACCGCAGCCCTGGTGAAATGGGTGGTGTGAGACTCCAAGCCCCTGGGGCATGGGCAGGCCGTGCAGGGCCTCTGAGGAGCTGGGATCCATTATGAGGTCTGAGAGCTGAGTTCCAGCCTTATCATGCAGCAGGTAATGTATTTGCAGAAAATCACTCCAGCTTCCCAGGTAGCTGGTCCACAGGCTACCTGAAACTTTCCACCCATCCAGCCTGATGCTGGGAGAATCTCTGCAAGCTCTGAGCCTTGTCTGCATGATAATGTTGTACTACAAGAACTTCAGTCAGTGTTTAGGTGGATTCACTGACCTGCTGTCATCTCCAGTGTAGACAGGGACATTGTTCTGGTGTCCATTCTGGCTGTTCCGGTGACCCTTTTCTGGTGTCTCACATCAAGAACCAGTTTAAGCTAAATTGAAACAAACCAAAATAAGTAGATCCACACAGGACTTTGAACCCGCCAATGAACTCAATCAATTTAAAATCACACCTGATGTCAAATTCGTGCAGCTTCTGCCTCAGACCACCTACAGATCCTGGTCTTCAACCAGGACCATCATCAAAGCTACCCCACTTGCTGGATCTGTGGGGGGGCGGGGACAGGATGGGCTGTGTTTCCCAGCCCTGCTCCCTGACAGACCTGGGTGTGGTGCCATCTAGGGCCCATTCTAGGGTTCTGTTACTGGGGGATGAGGGGAAATCGGTGTTTTGAATCCCCTCGATGATGTTAATGTCAAACAACCAACCTTCCAGGAAGCCAGGAGGCAGTTAGAGCCCTGAGAAATCCTAGATGTGAAGAGATTAAGAATTAAGATTTGGGTCTGGCTTCCAGGTTTTGCTGTGATTTGTAATTCATACAGAGAACGGTGACTCTCCGAGCTGCTGCTGCTGCTCCGCTCTTTACCCACGATCACTTTACATGTATTTTGGATTTTCAGACAGTAGTCTGGAGCCCTTGAAGACCATTTGGGGGACAAATCTCCCCTTTGCCTCCCACCTGCAGTGCTGGACTCACACACCAGCCAGGTTCCAAATGGAGCTCAGGGCATCGTGTGTTTTTCAAATTCTGGGGCCAAACAATCATAAATAAATAATTGTTGGTTACATGAAATGTTTTTATTGGAGAAAACAGCAGTCCTGTAGCACTTTAAAGGCTAACAATAATTTATTAGGTGATGAGCTTTCGTGGGACAGACCCACTTCTTCAGATCTGGAAAATTCTGTTCGGAACAGAAGATTCTGTCCAATGAAAGCTCATCACCTAATGGGTCATTTTGTTAGTCCTTAAAGTGTCCAGGACTGCTTTTGTGTTTTGTGAAGATACAGACTAACACAGCCACCTGTCGAGTTCCATCTGGGACAAGCCATGGGAGAACATGCCTCGGACACTGTGCTGCCAGTCCAGGGCCTGGCTGGGGCTCATAATGTAGCCACTTCCTCCATTGATTGAAGGGGGTTTCCACCCCCTGTAGGCAGCTCTTTTCATCCCGGCAGCCTCTGTCTCCCTCTTTTACCCTTCACCGTTCAGTAGATAATCTGGCTCCAGACGCTGCTCCTCTCCCATTTTAGATGAGTTCCCTATAACCAGCCACCTACAAACACCACGCGAAAGAGAAACCAAAAAAGAAAAAAAATCCTAAACTAAAATGAAAACATTTCATCCCACCCAAAGCAATGTTCCCACTGTTTTTTTCCACCCATGGGCAGAATACAGTTTGTTCTGGGCAGTAAGGCCTGCGCGGCTGCGTACCACCAGTAGAAACACACGCAGCCAGCTGTGGGTGCTGTGGAAGCCGTGTATAGCAGTACATGCAGTAAGGCACAGGTGTGTGATCACAATGAAAAATGAGCTGCTGTGCTGGTTATTATTAGAGCCCTGCCACATCAGGTCCACCCTGCACAGATACCTACGTGGGGCCAACAACATATTAATCCAGCCCTCATCAGAAGGGGTTGTGGTGCAGTGAAGTTTGAAATCCCCTGCCCAATGGACAGGAATGCATCTACCTAGACAGAGGTCTGACTGTCTCAAACCCAGACCTACTCAGATCTTGGGAACTAGCCTGGGCCAGCACCTCTAGTTACCTGGGAATTCACAGACTTGGGTGGGCCAGCTTCAAGTTCCACTACCTGCTTCCTGCTTGGCCACGTGGCCGTGACTCTGAATGGCTCCCGCCCATCTATCCACTTCCTTCTTCCTTTTTGGCCTTGTCTGAGCAAGAATGCATTGTGGCTAGTGGCTGCGCAAACCCTGCCTTGCTGCCTGGCCTAGCCCCACTAGCAGCTTCGCTGCATGTTCCCCTGGGATTGGATATCCTGTTTACTGCTCTCCTCTATGCCCGTGAAGAGGGGATATGTAGGTGGACTAGTCCCTTCAGCTTGAACTCCAGGGGAAGGGAATGAAAATCCCTGACAAGAAGAAAGTGCATCTTTGTGCTTTTAGAGGGAATGATGACCAAGTGTAAGCAAGAAATCACCAACTGCTTAGCCTAGATCAGTCTCCCTGACATCTGTTGGGTCTTCCTGGAGTGACATAGAGAGGACCAGCTCTCTAGGGCAGGGGGCCCTTGCCCTGTGGCACCACTCCAACATCACTCAGCCCCTGCACTGCAAGGCCTAAGTCTTGAGCTCAGACTCCCTCTCTGCCACAGGCTGGGCTCCTGTCCAGCCAAAGCCAGTGGTACAACTTTTGGCTCAATGGGAGCTGAGTCAGAAATAACGGGTTTTTGCCTGCAAAGTTACCTGCGGACAGCAAACATCCCGTCTTTCTCATCCACCCTGGGCAGGTTTCACACTTTGCTTCTTGGGGTTTGGCAACTGAAAAGAGTTTGTGTTTCAAGTTTTCAGTTTCTCAACACCGGCCCCACTCCTGATGTTTAACCAAAACGGAGGTTTGTCAGGCAAACCCAGGCGTGTTGAAACTTCCCTTTTCTAGCAAGAAAACACTCTGACAGGAACAGTTTGCCCAGGCATAAAAGCCAGTGCAGTCTCCTGACAGCGTCAGTGCCCACCCAAACCTCTGGCCCAGACAAATGACCCATAACTCCCACATTTGGGATGGTCTTGGAGGCTAGCAAGCGGGGTGGCTCTGCGCCATTCCAGGAAGCCTCCCCCAGATTCTTGGCTGAGGCCAGCCCGGTGATCTGGCACTGACCCCCTGGAAGGCACATGGAGACTCATTACCGTCTGCTGACCCTACTCCTGTTTTCATTCCTCATGACAGCAATCTGTACAGTGTTTCATCCAAACCGAGAAAAGGCACTCATTGCCCTTTCTACAGAACTCTGATGTTACAACGCCACATTCAGAAAGGCAGCGGGGACTCGGGCTCTCTGTTTCCACAGGATGGACTCAGAATCGTATGTGTACTTGGGTTGGAAAGACCTCTCTGCAAACTCCTTCTGAGGAGACAGCTCTTTTCTATGAGCTGGACCTACGTGGAGAGGTTGCTGGACAAATATCAGGTCAGGCAAATGATTAGTTCACGTGAACAAAAAAGTTCCGTGCGGAAAAGAGCTTTTCTGCTGTTATTTGCTTGGTCAGAAAACAGCGCTGGAAACACCTCCCTCTCCCAGCCAGCGGCTCCTAGACTGACATGCAGATGCGGCCCTGTCGAGACTGGAGGGCACCTCGGGCTGGCCACCTCCAGCAAACTCACTAGCGAATGTTTTTGTGACATCTTTACCTCCATCCGCTGCCAAGCAGTGCTAATTAGTCAATGTCAGCTAACACCTCAGCTTCCTAGCCTAGACCGGTTGATAATCTTGTAGATGCCCCTCTCCTTACCTACATCTGTGCACAGATTCACGCACACAGCAAATGGCAGCTTGTGATATCCCCATGACAGCCGCTGGCGTGGGGCCCAGGACAGGGTGACCAAGGAGAGCACAGCTCTGACAAACACGGGCTAGTTCATTGTTAGGGGAGAACGTGACCTGCAGCAAGAAAGCGACTTTGATTTCCAAGGGCATAAGACAGCCAAGGGGGGAAGCTGAGTACTGGGGGCCCGGCGGCTCTGCTGCACGAGCAGAGCGTGTGCTATGTGCAGGGCTGTGCAGCACAAAGAAGCAGGTGTTGCCGTGGGTCAGTCAAATAGACCCATTCCCCTCATGAATAACTTCTTAGCACCCTGGTCCCAGGTTCCCTGCAAGCTGAGCTCTTGGGTGGCCACCCAGGAGAGATTTGGGTACTGCCCAACTGATTAGCAGGGCGTCACAGCACACATGGCCTGCAGCAGGTGTTTCTATTGGTGGTGGACATAACAAAATTTGTTCTGCCCACCCATAGAAAACAATTAGAGAGATCCCTGCTCTGGACCACAATTAAATCCCTGCTTTGCTCTGAACCTTTCCAAGCACCATGGATGTGCTCCGATTGCTAGGCAGAGTGGCTCAATGGCTCCCCCGCAACAAACACCTGTACACTTCCACAGGGGCTGGCTAAAAAGTTCTTAGCTTAACTCCAGAGTTAGTTCAGGCTCTGTCCACAAATGAAATTGAGGTTAATTTCTGTAGTCATTTTCTGAAGTCCTGCTGATGCTGACACTGGGCAAGCCTTTAACTGCCGTGGTCTGAATGACAGGAGGGCTTCCTTTTCATGCCCACTCTCACCGAGGCGGATGGGCTGGACCCTTGGGCTGGGGCACTTTGACTATTTCACATGGAAGGGTTGCTATTCTGTTGGGGGTTTGCACAGGTGAAGGGACAAAGGTGTTTTCAGTGTAAGTCTTCTCAGGTGTGTAAATTACTGGTTCACACATAGTGGGCCTGATTCTAACCTCACAAGGCTCTCACACTGGTGCAGTCAGTGCCATTGGCTCCAGCTGAGTCACTCTCACTGGTGCAAATGAGCTCCAAATGCAATCTTGAGAGTGAGCACAAATGTGCTGTAAACGAGTGAAATGGTCTCTAGCAACCAAGAGCGCTGGAGCAGAGGCAGGTTGCTGGGGCTGGGGCTTGGGCTGGGGCTGCCCATGGGACTGGCCTCAGGGATTTGCACTTTGAAGCGAATCTAAGAGGAAGATGGTATTATTTTAATCAAATTAATGCTCTGGGCAATGCTGCTCATAGTGCCTTGCAGGGTAATGCATTATGATGGAGGCTCTTTACTGCCATAAGTGCAGTGAACTGTTAAACCGTGTCAGAAAACCCATTCTGAACAGCTTCAAACACAGCTGCCAGTCTTAAGAGTGTCTCAATTTCAAAAACATCATAGCAGAGCGATTGGCATTTGCTTCCTTGCAAAATATCAAGGAATATAGCTTAAATATGCAGCAAGTAAGGCCAAGCCAAAACGATCATTTCTGCCACAAAGAATCACACCCATGCTCTACTGCTGCAACAGCCTGGCTCTGTGGTTCCTGCTGCACAGCTCACGTTTCTGACTAGGGACAGTAAAAGTCATTACTCTGGTAGCACGTAGTTTGAACTGGTCCCAGGTGCCTGACCATGCAAGATGGGTAGTATAGAAAATACTTGTGGAACACATGCAGGTGACCAAAGGTCCCAGTTCAGGAAAATAGAAAGTTAGTAGCTTTGCTTAACTATTTTCCCCAAGTTCGGTATGGCTGCATGTCATCACCATTGTGTTGCTCACTGGAATGCTGAACTTCCCTTCTCTTGGTCATGTTGGTAGCATTTTGTATAACTGAAGGGGTGTACATCGCCAGTTCCTCAGTGAGGGGCAGCTTTGTAGCCCCTGGTGGCAGAGAGCTACCCCACCGATGTTAGGAAGAGACCTGGAAACATAGACCTCACAAATTTTGCTTCTTCCCTTAAGGGACTTACATAGCTTTTATGAGCCACAGATGGAACAAAACACTGTCACAACTCACCTGGATTCAGAGTTGCACCCTGTCCTCAAAGTGTGTGCAGTGCATTGTGGGATACTGTATCTGTGTTTTGATTTTGTTGCTAATAAAGTCTTGATTTTGAAAAAGAAAAGGAAGCTTGCAGCATTCCTGCTGTGAAGGGCAATGTTCAGTTTAAGAAAGAAAACTGAAATTAAGCATGAAGTAAAATTGGCAGAATTAAAGTGGGTTCAGGAGTGGAAATCGGGAAGATGATACTACAAACACATGTGAAGTGTGAGGAAACAAAGTAAAAAATGTGTGAACCTTCTGCAGCAAACGTGTATCGCATTACAAATCATTGTGTGTGCCCTGTTCTTAAAATAGGAGTTACAAGAAGCATGATTTGATGTTATTTATTAAGGAGCATCTCGTATTCACATGCATTGCAGCTCTTGAATTATTGAGATTTTTATTGAATTGGAAAAAAATGGCTCTTCTTGCTATTTTGGTTGCTGACCCCTGGCTTAAGGGAAGCAGTTATAATTCAAGTATTTAAGTAGGTGCCTGTGTAATTGAATTTCACGCTCATCCTGTCCCTCTGAAGTGGTGAACACAAGCAGTCATTTGCTCAAGCCCTTGGGGAGCTTTCATGAATTCGGCAGAGTCTAATCCTTGGCTGTGGCAGTTGCTGCAGTGGATGTTGTGGGGAAGAAGACATTATACAGAGATCACTTTCAGAACAAGGGCTCTGTGCAGCTCTTATGCCCAAATGACCATGAAATGTTTTGCACATGTCAGAAGTGTTGCACACATGTAAATGAACTGCAGCCTACACTGTTGCTGAGTAGGCAATAGAGCAAAGAGGATAAGCTACTCTTCCCTGCCAGAGTGGCCTTTGTAACATGCTTTGATGTCTTCAGATGAAAGGCTCCATGTAAGTGCAACGCATCACAGTTATTTGTGATCAAAGTGTGATCGTTGTAACCACGGAGCTGAACAATGAGATGGGATCTGCTCAGGACCAGGACTCCACCGCCAGTGCACAAGCAGTTGCAAAGGAAGCCCTGTCAAGCTCAGGCCAGCAGATCCAGCACAGACAGGAGTGCTGCTGGTTTGAACATTCCCTACCTTTTGGCACTCCCCCTCCTCTGACAAGACCCTGGGCCTGTGTTTTAATGGCGGCAGCAGCAGCAGCAGCCAGTTGGAGCTCAGTGCTGCAAGGTTGTTCTGATTGCAGAATGAGGATTAGACATGCTGAATGTCCTGCCCAAACAGCCTGCAGCTCCAGAGTCGCTGCTCCACATTTGCTTCCAATTATTTGTATGAGGGATTTAGGTAATTATATACCACAACCTTCATTATCTTCAAAATGGATGGAGGACAGCCAGCGCTGTGACTGGCACATTAAAACATAAGAACTGCCATCCCGACTCTGTCCAGTGGTCCATTTAGCCCAGTATCCTGTCTCTGTTCATGGCCAATGCCAGATACACCAGAGGGAATGAACAGAGCCAGTAACCATCAAGCAGCCCACCCCTTGTAGCCCATTCCCAGCTTCTGGCAAGCAGAGGCTAGAGACAGTCAGAGCATGGTGGTGCATTCCTGCCCATCCTGACTTGTGGTCGTTAAGGGGCCTATCCTTCATGAACGTATCTACTTCCGTTGGGAACCGCATTATATTCTTGGCCTTCACAACATCCTCTGGCACGGAGTTCCACAGGATGACAGTGCTGTGAGAAGAAATACATCCTTTTGTTTGCTTTAAACCAGCTGCTTATTAATTTCATTAGGTGACCTCTGGCTCTTGTGTTATGAGGAGCAGTAAATTGCATCCTTATTCGCTTTACCCACACCAGTCATGATTTTATAGACCTCTAGCATATCCCCTCTTAGTCATCTCTCTTCCAGCTGAAAACTTCAGATCTTTCCATCTAGCCTCATATGGAAGCTGTTCCATTCCCCTGACCATTTGGGTTGCCCTTCTCCTAACTTTTCCCAATTCTAATATATCTTTTTTTGAGAAAGGGAGACCCTGTCTGCACACAGTATTCAAGATGTTGGCATATCATGGATAGAGAGAGGCAAGATGGTATTTTCTGTCTTATTAGCTATCTCTTTCCTAATGGTACCAAATATTCTGCACGGGGATGGTAACAGCTAATTTAGACCCCATCATTTTGTATGGGTAGGTCGGATTTTGTTTTCCAATGTGCCTCGCTTTGTATTTATTAACACTGAACTTCACCTGTCCTTTTGTTGCCCTGTCACCCAGTTTTGTGAAATCCATTTGTAATTCTTTGCAGTCTGCCCTGGACTTAACTATCTTCCATATTTTTTTTTATTGTTTGCAAATTTTACCTCCTCCCTGTTTATCCTTTTTTTCTAGATCATTTATGAATCTATTGAAATGCCCTGGTCCCAGTCCTGGCACCTGAGGGACATTGCTACTAGCCTCTCTCCTTTCTGAAAAATGACCTTTCTACTACCTTTTGTTTCCTGTCTTTTAACCTGTTACCAATCCAGGAGAGGAGCTTCCTTTATATCCCATGGCAGCTTACTTTCCGTAAGATCCTCGGTGAGGGACTTTGTAAAAGGGTTTCTGAAAATCGAAGTACAAAATATCTGCTGGATCACTGCTGTCCAATGTGTGTTGACCCCCAGAAAGAATCATAGCAGACTAGTGAAGCATAGTCTACACAAGCTATGCTGATTCTTCCGCAACAAATTATGTTCATACCAGGCAGTCATAGTGACTTATTAGTCTTTAATTTATTAATTAAATTAAATTGGGCACTAGTTAATCACTGTACTTGGAGCCTTCATCCATTTCACAGGGCTCTTGAAAAGCGAACATATGCAGACATGGGGCAAGTCATGGACCTTCCCAGGGATGGCCTGTGAAATAGCTCTGCACAACGACTAGGAGGAAGTGAGTTAATTCCATCTTTGCTTTGTGATAGAATCAGACCTGCGAGGTGTCTCATCAGTGATGGGGAAAAGCTGTGGGCGTTTGGAGAAGTACCCACAAGTCCTAATATTTTTCCCACCTGTCCCAGACACCTGGATCTGCCTCAAAGCCAATAGGAACACTGCAGAACTTGTGACTCTAGTTGCTGAAGGGCACAGTTCTGTACACCTGGAAACAGTTCCTGGAGCCTGGTGAAGCTTGGGAAGGGTGAGGGTTGAGGTGTGGACAAAAGCTGAGGGGTGAATTGGTGAGCTGGCTTAGTTTGAGCCCTCAGAAAAATTAGGATTTATCTGCTTAAAACATGAGGTACCATATGACTGGCACATTCAGTTTCTAGAAGTCTAGTCAAGGATTTGTGGGAAAAGGAGACAAGCTGGAGCTATTTTCTGAAGGCAAACCTGGCACAACAAGTTCCTGTGCTCTCCCCAACTCAGGAGAGGAAGCAGTCAGATGCAGCAAGCGATGCTACAGAGACCAATGGCCCATACAGCCCCATCTCCTGGGCTCGAGTCTGCAAGTGCTGGCTCATCTGCTTTGGAAAAGGAGGGTTCTAGCTAAGCAGCATTGCAGGGGTGGTACTAGGGAATACGGCAATGGAGTCCCACTGGGAGAGCAGCCACCCCTGCTCCTCAGCACAAGGCTCCCGCTACCTCAGGGGGCCAGGGAGAGCGCAGGACAGATTGTCAACTGGGATAAGGGTGAACTGCAGAAGGATCTTTGCTAACAAAAGAACATCAGGTGATTGCAGCTGAGGCAGGCCTGCCCAAGAGCCATGCAATCTTTGGGTGTGCTGAGCTGTGCTGTTCACTTTGGTTTCTGTTGTCACCATGCTTTTAAATGGCAAAATAAAAGTTGCTTTTAAGATAGAGCAGCTGACTGGTATGGGAGAATTCACCCAGCCAGCTGGCAGCTTCACACTGCATCCTGCAAGGGATCAGCTGTCTGTGCACTTGGCTCCATCTTCTGTTCTCAGCCTGCCAGTGGAGGAATCACAGGGTTCAATCCCAGTGAAAGGTGAGGCAAAGGCCCTCACCCGGGTGACTCCAGGAGCCCCCAGAAGAGCTAGAGATACAATTCCCTCAGAAAGGGTAACAGACCTGTTCACAAACCAGCAGTTATGTAGCACTTTAAAGACCAACAAAATAATTTATTCGCTGATGAGCTTTCGTGGGACGGACCCACTTCTTCTGATCATAGCCGTACCAGAACAGACGCAGTGTATAAAGCCCATCTCTCTGATAGAACACGTGAATCTATTTGCTGAAGGGCACAGTTCTGCACACCTGGGAAGAGTTCACAGCTATCTCTGTCCCTAAACCCATTCACCTCTCCCTGTGCCGTCTGCCCTCTTGTGGGGAGGTGTGAGATGCTGGTTCAGAGTGGAGCACTATGGCTGCTGAGACGATTCGGATGGGTTTGTGGGAGAGCTCTCTGAGAGATGATCTTCTGATCTAGCAAAGCTTTTCAATTATTTATTAATTTTCTTATCCTGAATTTGCACAAAAAGTTTGAAGTTGAAAACGCCCATGAACCAAAAATCTGTTTCTGTTCAAATCAGTCAAAAGGGTTGTTTCTGGGCTAATCGCATCATTTTGAATTCCACCATCTATTTGTTTTTATAAAGTTAAAACCAAAAAAAGCCCTCCAAGCCAGAAAACCTGAATTTCTGACTTCAAACCTGGCCAAGTATGTTTCAACAATAAAAGAGAAAAACCCTTTTAAAAAAAAAAATTGAGCACACGACAGAACCTGGTGCTTTCCCAAGCACAGTTTTGGTTTTGACAAATTGGCATTTTCTTACCCCAAAAAAATATTTTGCTCAAACATTCCTAACCAGTTTTACTTGCTGAATTTTGCAAACTGTGGGCATGCGCTGAAGCCCAAGTGGAAGGCATGCGTTTGTGATCGGCCACTGGTGTTAGAAAAGAGCCATTGGACAATGCACATTGGAGATGCACTTTGTCCACCTGGAGCCAATGCTGAATTTTTACCACCTGAGGATTTTCTGGTGTTCTGTCTACTAGCTCTAAATGTTCCTGTCATGTCTGGATGAAGATGTTTTATATTTGATCAATATTTTATCTCCTCATCTTCCCTCATTCTGCCCACTGCTTCTGTTGCAGCAGATTCCCAGAGCAGCACCCGCTCAAGGCACTGGCACTGCCAATGCCCCTGTCAGCCAGGCACTGCTGCAGGCAAAGCTGAGAAAATCAGACCATTAGAATAAGAAGCCAAGGGGCTAGTACAAATCTCTGCTCCGGCATGATGGCCCCAGTGGTCAGCGATGCCGTGTGGAATGTCCCTGGCTGGGGGCCAGGAAACAAGGGCCAAGGGTTTCTCTCGGCGAGACAAGATGGGGGAAGTGATATCTTTCATTGGCTCAACTTCTGTTGGAGATGAGCTTGCCAGTACACGGAGGACCTGCAGAAGTGCTCGGTGTGGCGCCAAAGCCTGTCTCTCTCGCCACAGAAGCTGGTCCAATGAAAGCTCTGACCCTGTCTCATACCCGGGGCCTGACACTGCTCCAACCAGGCTGCAAACCGCCTTCCTCTCCTCAGTCCTTTGTGTGCATTAGCCAGAATCACGCTGCTGAGTTCTTCTCCCCGCAGCTGTACTGACAGGAGACGTGCCTGCTGACATGTCGCCATCCACTGGGCTGGAGCTGTGGTTTGCAAACATACTCCTTCAAAAAGACTAGCCAACCCCGGCCCACCAGGTGTGCAGCCAGGCAGCCGGCTGGACCTGTGCAGGCATCTGCTGGGAAAGAAATCCTTCTTGTGGGCTTTCTTGCTCTTTGCACAGCCTTTGCCACAAGAACTAGTGAGCTACGGATGGGAATAGACAGTGGCCCCACAGCACAGACCTGTGCATTGGGAGTCTACGTAACCAGGCGAGAGCACCCTGAGGGACGCCTGCTCACAGCATGGCTCCTCAGTAAAGGCCAGCAATTTGCAAATGCTATGCCAAGGAGCATCTAGGCCCAGCACCCCAGTACTCCCGGGGCTAGGTGAGCTGGGGTGGGGAAGTGGAAGGGAAAGTGTCCCGATTTGCTTCATTGGTCTCAGGTGTTATTTTATCCTCTGGAGTGGCCATGGGGTTTGTAACACCACCTTGCACATGGAGCTGTGGAAGGACATGGGGCAGCAAAGGGTGGGTGGAGGGTTGTGGTGAGCAGAAGTCCTGCGATCCCAGCCTCCTGCTTTCCCATCACAAGAGGATGTGCAGCACCTACATCTCCACGGCCCTCCACGAAGTGTAGCTGCTGAGGTGGCTCCGGCTGGCCAGCCACTCCTGCACTGCCAGCTGGTGCAGTCACGTGGAGCAAGTCTGCGCAGACTCAGCCAGCCCTTCTCACTCCAGAGTATTGACAGAGTCTCAGCTGCAGCAATTCCCACAACACAGGAGGTTAGACGAGGCCACAGCAAGCGGCTCGCTCCGAGCAGTGGCTATCACTGGCTGGGCAATGCCACACGCTGAGCCCTGGGCCTGATTCTGACTGCAACACTTTCTCCTGTTCCAGCTCATCCACTGTAGTAAAGAGTGTGCTTCCCCTGCAAGGCCCAGAGGGAAGGCTGTTTGCTGCAAGGACTAGCCACCTAACCCAATGGCTCAGCTGATATTGTTCCTTGAGGAAAGCAGAGCGTCCTTGTGCCCAGAGCTGGGTGATGCTGAAGGCACAACTGAGGTCTGCATTGTGTTGTTTCCAGTAGACATTTGACCGGCACCCCTACACATGACATTTGTTTGTTCGAATGTAACACAATTCATAGGCTCTGCGGGAGAGTGTTGATGCTGTGACATTAAGCAGCAGATTACTCTGGGGCTTGGCAGGCTCTCAGGCCTGCTGCGAGATGGCTTGCAACCAAGCCCTTCCCCAGCGAAGTGCGCTGGGATAAATATGCTAGCAATGCAGGTGACAGGCGCTGGGGCTCTGGCTCAGCCCCATTGCTTTTATGTAATTTATGCTCTGAAAGTAACTGTGCTCAATCTTGTCTGTGTACTCGAGTTCTTTCATGTGGTCTCTGCGCTAAGGAGATTAAATCAGTTTCAATAGGCACCGTTTTAATGGAGATGATAAACTTTTATTGAACTCGAGCACATTAAAATGAAATGTAAGCAATAGGTGACTTTAGCATCAGTCCAGAGACTCTTCCGTTCCCGACCAAGACAGAGTTCCTTCCCTCTTAATGCACCGCCATCACCCCAGCATGTGTCATAAGCTTAATTAAAAGGTATTGAAACCTCTTATAAAAGGCCCACAAATTCTTCTCCTCTGCATGTAGCAATTCCATTGAAGACTACAGGAGTATATTAATAGGAACGACTTCATGACCCACAGATGTGGCTATGAAATGAGGCATAAACATGGCTAAGTAGAGGACTTTACATCTCACACAAACAGGAAAGCAGAGGGATGGGTAATGTGGTGTTTTACAGCAGCTCTGTCTGCTAATCTGTGATCTGTTTGGTCTGCCAGTAGGGTTATTAGGGTGGGTTTATTGAAGAAGTGCCAAAAGCGATATTAAATAAACTGTTTACACAGGGTAACTACAGGCTGAAAAGCCAAACGCATCCCAAACTCAGCCCCACTGCAGGTTGGAACAAAAATAAACTGCTTGACACTTTGTGCTGGATATTGCTGCTTTGCAGAGGCTGCTCTGTTTGTTGAATACAAAACCAAAACATTAATGTGTTTCCCCCTCTCCCTGGGGCTCCTTCCAAAGGTCTCTGGGCTGGAAACATGAGCAGAACATTCTGAGCTCCCTGGCTGTCCATAGAAATGGCTGTGATCAGCGTAAAATATTCACTTTTCAGAATCCCAATAGAAAACAATACCATTCTGTAGAGGTGAGCCGTGTAATGATATTTGAAAGGCGCATCGCTTGTTCTTCAAGAGGAGAAAAGGAGTAAAGGAGGTTATGGGTGAAAGAGCAAGGCAGGGTACAGCACACAGGCTCCAGTCTGGCACGTGGAGAGGCTGGGCTTGTGCAGAAACACCCCGTGGCATAAAACTATTGTCATATTTACCTACGGGTTACTAAGCCAGGGACAAGATCCATCTGGTAACACAAAGGCAGGCCAAGGACACATGTGATTTGTTACCACTGCTCTACAGTTTTACTTGAATTTGAGTTGACGACGCTGAGAGCTGAGCAGAGCAGTCATTCAAACGCACAGATGAATGAATTTAGACTTGTTCATGAGACACGCCTGATTGCTGTATATTTCTGTAACATTGACCCAACAGAGCAGACAATTTTCAGACTACAGCTGGTCACAGGCTCTCCCCTACAACTGTTACTGTTTGTGGCATGCAGTTGGGCCTGTGGTATTGTTTCTGCTTCCTGACTGGCTGACAATACCTTTGTAATAGGAAAATGATGAATGGCAAAGAGCCAGCAATAAATACTAATTAATTGTCCTGTGGTATAGAATCATAGTAGCTTAGGGCTGGAAGAGACCCCAGCAGGACATCTAGTCCAACCCCTGCTCAGAGCAGGACCAACCCCAACTAAATCATTCCAGCCAGGGCTTTGTCAAGCCTGGTCTTAGAAACTTCTAGGGATGGAGATTCCATCACCTCCCTAAGTAACAGAGAGGAAGTAAGTAAGTAAGTTACTCCCTAAGTAACTCATTGCAGTGCTTCATCACCCTCCTGGTGAAATAGGTTTTTTTTTTCCTAATATTCAACCTACACCTCCCCCTGCAACTTGAGAGCATTGTTCCTTGTTCCGTCATCTGCCACCACTGAGAACAGCTTAGCTCCGTCTTCTTGGAAGCCCCCTTCTGGTAGTTGAAGGCTGCTATCAAATCCCCCCTCATTCTTCTCTTCTAAACACTAATTAACCCCAGTTCCCTCAGGCTCTCCTCACAAGTCCACTCCACTGCACTCAGGTCAGTATTAAGTATTATCTAGATCATTCCTGACAGGTGTTTGTCTAAACTGCTCTTAAAAACCTCCAATGATGGAGATTCCACAACCTCTCTTTGCAATTTATTCTTGTGCTTAACTATCCTGACAGGAAGTTTTCCTAAAGCCCAAACTACACCACCCTTGCTGCAATTTAAGGCCATTGCTTCTTGTCCTATCCTCACAGGTTAATGAAAACAATTCTTCTTGCTCCTCTTTGTAACAATATTTTTTACTGCTCTTCTCTGGACTTTCTCCAGTTTGTCCGCATATTTCCTGAAATGCGGTGCCCAGAACTGGACACAATTCTATAGCTGAGGCCTAACCAGCAAAGAGTAGAGCAGAAGAATTACTTCTTATGTCCTGCTCACAACAGTCCTGTTAATACAGCCCAGAATGATATTTGCTTTGTTTTGCAACAATGTTCATTGTTGACTGATATTTAACTTGTGATCCACTATGGCCTCTAGATTCCATTCCACTGTACTCTGCAGGATGTGTTTGTTCTCTGAATACATCCCCTCAGAGTGCAGTGGTGGCCAAAAATGTTAACCTAATGTTAGCAACTACTAGAAAAGGGATGGATAATAAAACAGAAATACTCGTTAGAGTTTGTCTGTCTGTTTGATCAAGAGCTCCTCCTGAACGGCCAGAGCTAAGACTGCCAAACTCAGTATACACCTTACTCTTATCATAACTGAAAGCAACATAAGGGTTTGATTGTGCCAGGAAAAGGGGATGTGCCTGGAATGGGATTGCTTCTCATCATCGAATTGCTTCACCTCAAAAATGACATAGCAAAGTGAAGGCAGAAAGAAACAGAACCAAAATGAGCCAGAAAATTAGGGTGATCCTGGAATAGGATTGCTTTTCAATAAATCTTATGGAAAAGAAATAAAATGGAGAATTTTGGAGTAGTGCTCTGTTTTGGTGCAGCTAAATCCATGCTTAAAGTTTGAAAACTAAAAAATGTTATTGGAAACTATATTGACTAGAGACCTTTCTTGGTAAATCATAGCAAATGATAAAAATTTATAAGTATAAAGAAAAATACAGTTGATGCCATTCCCATTTTAAATATTTACTCAAAAAATAAATGGAAAAATATTAACAATAAAATGTACTTCATAAAAATAACACTGTACTTTTGAAAAATAAGATTATTTAAATGATTCATGTACATTTTCCTTTTACTAAAAGAGAAACAAAAAACCCTGAATTGAGTTAAAAGCCCAACCAATGCTGGGTAAATCTGCTACTAGATAAAACAATGGTGAGCCCACAGTTTGAATACTGTGTGCAGTTCAGGTCACCTCATCTCCAAAAGGTATTCCAGAATTGGAAATGGCAGTGAGGAGGACAATAAAAATGACAAGGGTATGGAACTGGACTCATATGAGGAGAAATTTAAAAGACTAGGATTGTTCAACTTAGAAAAGAGACAGCTACGTGGCCTATAAAATCATGACTGGTGTTCATAAAGAAGACTAGAGAACCATAGACTTGGAAGGGACCTGAGAGGTCATCAGGTCCAAGCCCCTGCACTCATGGCAGGGCCAAGCACCATCTAGTCCATCCCTGAAAGGTGTTTACTTAACTTGCTCTTAAAAATCTCCAGTGATGAAGATTCCACAACATCCTGAGGCAATTTATTCCAGTGCTTAACCTCCCTGACAGGAAGTTTTTCCTATTGTCAAACCTAAAGCTCCATTGCTGCAATTTACACCCATTCTTTTCCTATCCTCAGAGGTAAGAAGAATAATTTTTCTCTCTCTTCCTTGTAACAACCCTTTAGGTACTTCAAAACTGTTATCCTGCCCCTCTTTGTCTTCTCTTTTCCAAAGTAAACAAACCCACTTCTTTCAATCTTCCCTCATAGCTCATGTTTTCTCAATCTTTAATAATTTGTGTTGCTTTTCGCTGGACCTGCTCCAATTTGTCCTCATCTTTCCTGAAATGTGGCACCCAGAACTGGCCACAATACTCCAGCTGATATCTAATCAGTGTGGAGTAAAGCAAAAGAATTACTTGCATCTTGCTTAGAGCACGCCTGCTAATACATACCAGAATGATGTTTGCTGTTTGCCTTTTTTTTTTTTTGCAATGGTTATTTAGCTTGTGAGCCACTGTGACCCCTAGCTCCCTTTCCACAATACTCCCTCCAAGACAGTCTTTCCTATTTTGTGCTTGTGCCACTAATTTTTCTTTCCTAAGTGGAGTACTTTTGATTACTTTATATAAGCCATAATGTGCCAACAATGCCCTGCCACTATGCACGTTGGACAGACTGGGCAAAAACTTCACCAAAGAATAAATGGACACAGAGCAGACATCAAGAAACTCAGTATACATAAGCCTGTCAGCGAACACTTCAATGGAGTTGGCCATTCCATTAAAGACCTGAGAATTTGTGTCCGAGAGCATAAAGAATTTAAAAACAGATTAGAGCAAGAAATTTGTGAGCTGGAGTTCATGTTCAAATTCTACACCTTAACACATGGTAGGAACAGAGACATCAATTACCTCACACATCACAAGGACTGCTTCCCTTCCTTTGATGCTCATAATTACTTCAGGCGGGACTATTAACACCCCCCCCCCCACCCTTCTCCTTCAATCCTATTTGATTTGTCAGTTTTTATTGCAATTTTTTTTTTTGGTCCTCTGTACTTATAAATGTCAGTCTGTATTGGAAATGAGATTGATCTGATGAAGTGGGTCTGTCCCATGAAAGCTCAACACCGAATAAATCATTTTGTTAGTCTTTAAAGTGATACATTTCTGCTACTTTTTGTTTGTTCTTATTGAATTTCATCCTATTTGCCTCAGACCATTTCTTCAGTTTGTCTAGGTCATTTTGAATTTTCATCCTTTCCTCCAAAGCAGTTGCAACCTCTCCCAGCTTGTAATCATCTGCACACTTCATAAACATACTCTTGATGCCATAATCTAAACCACTGGTGAGGATGCTGAAGAGAAGCATTCCCAGAACTGATCACCACAAAACCCCGCCCATTATGCCCATCCAGGATGACTGTGAACTTTTGATAGCTACTCTCTGGGAATAGTTACGCACCCAGTTATGCACCCATCTGATAGCAGCCCCATCTAAGTTATGTTTCCCTAGTCTGTTAATAAGATGGTCATGTAAGACTATATAAAAAGCTTTATCAAGTCTAAGTATACCACATCTACTACTTCCCCCATATCCACAAGGCCTATTACCTTGTCCAAAGAAAAAGCTGTCACCTTAGTCTGACAAGATTTTTTTCTTGACAAATCCCTGCTGACTGTACTTGTTACCTTATTATCCTCCAGATTTTTTCAAATAAATTCCTTAATTATTTGTTCCATTTTCTTTCCTGGTACAGAAGTTAAGCTGACTGGTCTGTCATTCCCTGAGTTGTCCTTATTTCCTTTTTGATGGATGTGCACTGTATATGGTTATTCTGTCTTTACATCATCCCAAATCTCTCCTGTCTTTCATCACTTTTGAAAAATAGTTGCTAATGGCTCAGATATATCCTCAATTAGCTCCTGAGTATTCCAGGATGCATTTCATTAGGCCCTGGTGACTTGAAATGATCTAACTAATCTAAGTAACCTTTAACTTGATCTTTCTCTAGTTTATATTTGGTGAACCTACCCCAATTCCACTGGCATTCCCTATGTTAGGAATCCAATCACCACCATCCTTCTTGGTGAAATCTGAAAAAAAGAAGTCATTAAACACCTCTGCCATTTCTACATTACCTGATATTATTTCTACCTCTTCACTGGTTAATGGGCCTAGCCTGTCCTTGGTCTTCTTCTTGCTTCTAATTATTTGTAGAGTGGTTTCTTTTCACCCTTTATGTCTCTAGCTCATTGGAGCTCATTTTGTGCCTTGACCTTTCTAATTTTGCTCCTATGTACTCGTGTTATTTGTTTATATTCATCCTTTGTAATTTGACCTAGTTTCCACTTTTTATGGGACTCCTTTTTGATTTTCAGATCATTCAAGACCTCCTGGCTAAGCTGGGTTGATCGCATCCCATGCTGCCCATTTTTCCTACACAGTGGAATAGTTTACTCTTGTGCCTTTCATAACGTCACTTTGAAAAACTGCCAGATGCCTCTAAGGCTCAGCAGCCTGGGCTCAGGTTGCTGTGGGGTCCAGAGCCCTGCAGAAGAGCTGAACTCCAGCCCTGTCCACCAACAGGAGTCTGAAGGCTGTCAGTGTTTTCCTTCCTTTCCAGACAGCATCACAGCTAGCCTCACTGCGGTGGCCAGCACGTGCAGGCCCTACCCACAGGCTGCTTCAAAGCAGCTTGGAAACCATGTAATCTGCAAGATCAGTGCAAGCGGCTGGGCTGGAGCTGCTCAGGAGCTCATGCTGGGAAAGCAGCCTTCCTGGAAATGGCTGTCAGCAGGTGGCCAAGTGAAAACCTGTCACTAGCCAGGCTCCTGGGGAGGCCCTCTGGCCAGCGCTGTGCAGGGCGTCAGAAAAGAGCTTTCCAGCTGTCAGCCCTTGGGCCAGACTCTCTCTGGGTAAACCTTTGTGACACCCCAGAGCTCCAGAGATCTGCAGCCCAGCCTGGCCTCACCGCTGGCAGCCCTGCCCTGGGGGAGCTGAAGGTGAGGGTGAGGAGCCAGGTGTGTGGGAGGAAAAGGGGAGGAAGGTCTGTACTGCACAGGGGGTCTCTCTCCGCCCCATAGCCTCTGTTCCCTTCCTGCCCATCCCAGGACTGGGGCTGCTCCTGCCCTGGGGCCAGGGCAGGGATAGTTGTTAGCTCTTTCTGCTCCCCTCAGCCCCCAGAGGCAGGGAACTCTGAGGCTGTCTTGCCAAGGGCCCCCGTGCCACTTTGTCACCACACCTCCAGCAATGCAAGGCAGGCCCAGGCCATGTGACTGGCTTCACAATCACAAGGGCTCAGCACTCTGCTCTCCTGTGGTCTGGGCCTGCTCTCCTGTAACCCACCTGCTCGTCTGCCCCCCACCCTGGTCTGTGCAAGAGCAACTCGGGGACAAATGGGCCCACCCTCTGCTCCATGCGCCTCTTGGGCAGAGCCATGCACAGGCTTTCCCTGCTGTTCAGTCCAGCCTCCAGGAGAACTGTGCACCTGTGCTCTCAGCTTCACCACTCCACCACATGACAGGGACGTGTGGATTCTGGAGAAGCAGAGGTGGAACCAAGAGCCATTGCTAACAGAAAAACTCATGGCAGGAATTAGATCTGTTCCCTAAAATAAGCAGCATGAGTCTCTGATTTCTAAACAAGCCCCAGCAGCTTTTCCCCCTCCCCTGTTGCTGATCAGCTGTGACCAATCATCCTGGTAGGTGTTGGGTCAGACTCAGCAATGAGTCTCCACTAAGGTCATTTACTTTCTTTGTTTATATGGGTAATTTTATCCCTGCTCAGAGTGGCTGATGTGTTCATTATATGCCTAGCAATGATAAATGTCGGTGCTGAATGAAGGCTTCCTGGCGCAGGGCAGGTTGCGGGCTGATACGGCAGACCCAGAACATTATCAGCAAAGGAATTAACATAAGAACATAAGAATGGCCATACTGGGTCAGACCAAAGGTCCATCCAGCCCAGTATCCCGTCTGCTGACAGTGGCCAATGCCAGGTGCCCCAGAGAAGGAGAACAGAAGACAATGATCAAGTGATTTATCTCCTGCCATCCATCTCCTGCCCTTGTACTGAAGACTAGGGCACCATCCTTTACCCCTGGCTAATAGCCATTTATGGACCTAACCTGCAAAAATTTATCGAGCTCTTTTTTAAACCCTAATAGAGTCCTGGCCTTCACAGCCTCCTCCGGCAAGGAGTTCCACAGGTTGACTGTGCGCTGTGACACCCCGTGACAGGTTTTCTTCTCTTCACCAAGCTCTGCACTTAGGAATGGGAAATGGTGTTACCATCCCCTGGCAGGCAAGCAGACAAATGGCATACGGTACCATGCTGAGCTGTGCAGGGAATGGGAAGGCAGCTTGCACCTGGAGGGGCAGAGGGAAGGCAGAAGGAAGTCCACATACACCTGTACTCTGAGCCTGGAAGGGAGCCAGCGCTCAGACTTGTACACCTGAGAACACAGGGCTGGTGGATGCTCACAGCATGCCAAGTGCAGGGTCTCTGCTGATCTTGCTGGACACAGGTGGATGGCTTGTGTCTCCCTGCCTCATCAGCTCCTACGCTAACAGAACAGCTGGTCACACAGGGGCCCCCTAAGTGCTGGCATGGAGCGAGCATCAAAGATGGCACTGCTGAACAAGGGGGAATGACAGGAATTGCACCCACAGCTAAGCAGGAAACATGGGCATTTTCCAGGGAGAATTTTGACTTTTGTTAAAAATATTGAAAAACAAGTTTGATTAAATGGTTCCGATAAAAAATGAACATGTTGATTTAGAAATGCCACATGCAGTGCCTCAGGGGAGCTGGCGTTCTGGTTCTCATGCCCCTGTTCTCCTCAGTATCAGAGGGGCTGTAGTGTTAGTCTGTATCCACAAAAACAACAAGAAGGTCTGTGGCACCTCATAGACTAACAGATATATTGGAGCATAAGTTTTCATGAGCAACCCACATCTGACGAAGCGGGTCTTTGCCCACGAAAGCTTATGGTCCAATAAATCTACTAGTCTATAAGGTGCCACAGGACTTCTGGTTGCTTTGATTGTCCTCTGTGGGTTGGGCTCCCTGTTGGATGACATCTCCCGTGGTGGGCCCTGATCTCCCCTTGTGCTCAGCCATTTCAGCCCATTCAGCAGCAGTGGGGAGAGGAGTGGGGCTAGCTGTGCTGCATCATGAGATGTGTAACACAGGGAGGAACCTCGCCCTCAGAGGGGACTTGGGACATGAGACATGCTGCACTGGCATTTCCAAATCAAAACGTTCAGTTTCCAGGGGCCTGTTTGTCCATGACAGGCAGTAACTGTCCCCAGAAAGCAGGCGCCCTGGGACAAGGGGGTGTAGTGGAAAATGGAGTTTTCTGTTGAAAAGCAGTTCACATGGAAGTTTTGACCAGCCCTCCGCATAGAAAGAAAAGTTACTTTGGGAGGTGCGAGGAGGGGAGGGGGAGAAGGCGGGTGAGTCAGGGAAGGCAGGCCAGGATGATGCACCAGCGGAGAAAGCGTGGGAGGCCAGGAAAGCCTTGGACCGCGTGGCTGTGTATCTTTACGAGAAGCAGAGCAGTGTCAGGATAAACTCTTTGTTATGAGCAGGAGCCCTGTCTAGAAAGAACTATCCCACCCATCTGTGTAGCTGCAACAGCCTTGTCCTGCATCTCTTTGTTTCATGCCCTTCAGGAAATGTCTCAACAGACCGAATGCGTCTCCTACCAGGTCTAGGAAGTGCAGCATCTCTGCACATCCCAGAGCACTCTCTACCCTTCTGTACAGCCCTTTTACATTTCTTTCCGCAGCGTCTCCCAAAGTGTGGTCTGCGGCCCAGTGCCAGCCCTTAGAACATATACAAATTATCACACGCAACCCTCTTTATTTGCTACATTTCATATCTTCTCATGTAATTAAGGTAATAACAATAAATTAGGCACTTAAGTATTTTATATCAAGATTTATATTATTATGTACTATAATTATTGTGAATAAATAAGAAACAGTGAAAGTTTATTCATTTCTCATTCACTGTTTTTTTGTTTTGTTTTGTTTTGTTTTGTTTTTTTATATATGTGCATTTATATTTTTGGGCCACAAAAAAGATACTGAAAAAAACCGGGTTCCAACTATACAAAGTTTGGGAAACCCTGTTCTGCGGAGCTGAACCACCACTGAACCATCACAGTGACAGTGACTGGCTAGTGCCCTCCTGCCACATTCGTGCACAACTTTCTGTGCTAGCGGTGGGAGAGATCTTTCTCCAAGGGTGCCGTTTCACACTTGTGGGGAGGGGGCAACCAGTGCATGGCCACAACAGGGAAGGGGCAGTGGGGAGACTGAGGGCAACGGTGTCAATAGCGTTACTGAGCATGCTCACTACAAGCCAAGCAGCAAATCAGCGAGGAAGGGGACCGACCCTGTCTACCCTCCACCTACATCACTTCTTTCCAGAAGCTACTAAGGCATTTGGCAGATAATCTGCCAATTAGCTGACAGTAGCGCTGTATCTAATTCCTGTTGAACAGTTCTAATACTAACATATTCTGACACCTTGTGGCAAGTCACTTAAGAGACACTGGTTAACCTTAACATTTTAATATATATTTGTATTTTTTATTGACTCTACAGGGAGAACAGCAAGAAGTCTTGTGGCACCTTTATAGACTAGCAGATATTTTGGAGCATAAGTTTTCATAGGCAAAGACCCACTTCATCAGATGCGTGAGTGAGGGGGTTTCACAGGAAGATTTAAAGAGGGAGTCTCAATAAAGCGGGGGGGCAGAGCTGACAAGGTCTATTCAGTCAAGGTAGAAATGGCCCATTATCAGTTGCTAAGTGGAGGTGTGAACATCAAGAGCGGAGAAGCTGCTTTTGTAATGAGCCATCCATTCCCAGTCTCTGTTCAATCCTTGGTTGATGGAGTCAAATTTGCAAATGAATTACAGCTCTGATATTTCTCTTTGCATTTTATTTTTGAATTTTTTTGTTGTTGTAGGACTGCTACTTTTAAATCTGTTACAGAATGTCCAGGGAGATTGAAGTGTTCTACTACAGGTTTTTCTATGTTACCGTTCCTGATGTCTGATTTATGTCCATTTATTCTTTTACGTAGAGACTGTACAGTTTGGCCAACATAAATTGCAGAGGGGCATTGCTGGCACATAATGACATATATTACATTATAGAAGTGCAGGGAGAGGGACACACTGTCAGGACTCCTGAGCTCTGTCTCAGCTCTGGGAGGGGAGTGAGACCTACTTGGTTACAGCAGGAGACAGATACCTGCCTTCACTCCTAGTTCCAGCACCTGTCATCCATTTCCAGCTTCTGGTAAGCAGCAGCTAGGGTCACTATCCCTGCCCATCCTGGCTAGTAGCCATCAATGGACCTGTCCTCCTCGAACCTATTTTGTTCTTCTTGAAACCCTTGTTGAGTTTGGGCTTTTCCACTGTCCCCTTGCAAAGAGTGCCACAGGTTGACTGTAAAGAAATCATTTCTTTTGTTTAGTAACAAAGAAGCAGCCGTGCTAGTCTATACACTATCAAAACAAAAAGCAGTCAAGTAGCGCTTTAAAGACTAGCAAAATGGTTTATTAGGTGAGCTTTCGTGGGACAGACCCACTTGAAGAAGTGGGTCTGTCCCACGAAAGCTCACCTAATAAACCATTTTGCTAGTCTTTAAAGCGCTACTTGACTGCTTTTTGTTTTGATTTCTTTTGTTTGTTTTAAATCTGCTGCCTGTAACTTTCATTGGGCGACCTCCTCGTGTTATGTTAGTGAAGGAGTAAATCACAATTCTTTATTCAATTTTTCCACCCTAGTCATGATTTTCTAGACCTCTTAAATGTCCTCCCACCCTTAATCATTTCTTTTCCAAGATGAAAAGTCCCACTCTTTTTAATCTCTCCTTCTGTGGAAACTGTCCCTTACCCCTACTCATTCTTGTTGCCCTTCTCTGTACCTTTTCCAAATCCAGTATATGAGGGGGCAACCAGGTCTGCATTCAGTACCCAAGATGTGGGCATACCATGACTTTGTCCTGAGGCAATATGACAGTTTCTGTTTTATTATCTATTCCTTTCAGAAGGATTCCCAATATTCTATTAGCTTTTTGGATTGCCACTGCACATTGCACGGATGTTCTCAAGGAACTATCCACAAAGGTTACAAGATCTCTCTCTTGAGTGGTAACAGCTACTTTACACCCCAGCACTGTGTATGTGTAGTTGGGATTATATTATTCTATGCGCATTACTTTGCATTTATCAACACTGAATGTCCACCTGCCCTTGTGTTGCCCAATGACCCAGTTTTGTGAGATGCCTTTGCAACTCTTTGATTTAGTTTTGAATTTAACTATTTTCAGTAATTTTGTATCATCTGCCAATTCACTGTTCACCCCTCTCTCAAGATCATTAATGAACAAACTGAACAGCACTCATCCAAACACAGACCCTGGAACGCACCGCTATTTATTCCTACTTTTTTTTCCCTGAATAGTGACAGAGAGACACCTGGGCTAGTCTGTATTCTATCAAAGCAGCTAGGCAGTCCAGCAGCACTTTAAAGACTAACAAAATAATTTATTAGGTGATGAGCTTTCGTGGGTCTGAAGAAGTGGGTCTGCCCCAGGAAATCTCATCACCTAATAAATGATTGTGTTAGTCTTTAAAGTGCTACTGGACTCCCTTTTTTTTTTCCCCTATCTTTTTTTTCATGGTCATCTTGTTATTCAAGGAATTGAAGGGTCCTTCAGTTCCCTGAATGACAAGCCCTTTGTTAGCTTGACTACCCTGCTGTCTCTCTCTGTTTATAAACAAACTCCCTGCCCCAAAGGCAAAGCTGGGAGCAGCACAAGTTCTGTTGCAGTTCAGAGCTGCTTCTGAAGCTATACCAAGTGCTTTAAGCAGGACTCAAGTGTGAAATCCATGGGTTCAGACTTTTGGGGCAGGGGCTACAGACCCCCCTAGTCTCCCTGAATGGTGCCTTTGGCTCATTCATTATAATACCTTGTGCCAACCAATTGTACTAGGATTAAAAAGTAACATTTTACAAAAGGTAGATTATACCAGACCATTCCGAGGGCTTGGTTTGAGACGGTAATCCATTTCTAGACAAATTAACTGCAACAGGCCTAATCGGCTTGGATTTCAGTATGGCATCTAACACAGTTCCACATGTGAAATTATTAGTGATATTAGAGAATGTAATATGAGATTTGAAAGGTGGGTAAGGAAGCGGTTAAAGGGGAGAGTAGAATAGGTCATGCTGAAATGCGAACTGTCAGGCTTGAGGGAGGGTACGAGTTGAGTTCTTCAAGGATTGGATTTAGGTCCAATCTTATTTGACATTTTCATTAAATATTTTGGCATAAAAATGGGAGTATGCTAATAACATTTGCAGATAACGCAAAGGTATTGCCAATACAGAGGACAACCAGACTATCATATAAGAGCTGGCTGATATTGAAAACTGGATTAATGGAAATTGGATGAATTTTAAAATGAAAAGTGCAGGGACATGCCTTTGAGATTGTGGAGGTCAATCACAAGACAACAATGATGCACCAATGGGATGCAGCTGTGAAAAAGGCTAATACAAACCTAGGTGAGGTATTTCCAGTAGAGGAATACCATGTGCAATTCTGATCTCCCACGTTTAAAAGAGAAAAACTCAAAGTACAGCAGGTGCAGAGAAGAGCTACTTGGATAATCAGAGGAACAGAGAACATACCTTAATGGAGAACCTATCTTTAGCAAAATAAACAGTCATGGATGTGAAGGAAGGTCCTTTTGAGAATCATATTAAAAGACAGAAAACCAAGACTAGGAATAAACGTCCGGTTTTCAGAATGGTGAGAGGTCAATAGCAGCATCCTTCAGGGAAGAGTACTGGGCCCAGGGCTGTTCAATCAATTCATAAATGATCTGGGAAATGGGTAAACTGCATGGTTTGCAGATGACACAAAATTGCTGAAGATAGTTGAGTCCAAAGCAGAGTGCAAAGGGCTACAAAAGGATCTCACAAAACTGGGTGAGTGGGCAATAAAATGGCAGCAGATGTTCAGTGTTGGTAAATGCAAAGTAATACATATTGGGAAACATCATCTCAACTGCGCATATAAAATGATGGGGTTTATTGTAGTTGTTACCACTCAAAAGAGAGATCTTGGCGTCATTGTGGATAGATCTCTGAAGACATCCACACAGTGAGCTGCAGCAACCGAAAAAGCAAACAAAATCTTAAGCTCTACTAAAAAGGATCTTAGGCTAATAGGAGAGTAAATATCATCATGCCACTGTAAATCCATGGTGCACCCATGCCTAAAAGTTTGCCTGCAGCTCTGGTCACCCCATCTCGAAAACAATGTATTAGAAATGGAAAAGGCACAGAGAAGAGCAAAATGAATTAGGCTAGGGAGCATCTTCCGTAGCAGGAAAAAGACTGTGACTCTTCAACCTGGGAAAGATTTGGCTTAGGGGTGGCATGATAGAGATCTATCAAATCATTAGTGGTGTGGGGCAAATGAATAAGGAAGTGTTATTTACTCCCTGCACATACTGCGAGAACCAGAGTAACTCAATGAAATGAACAGGCAGCAGGTTTAAGCCAGGAGGCAGTATTTCTTCAAATACTGCATTGTCGGTCGGGGGGACTCATTTCCAGGGGAGGTCACGATGGCCAAAGGTGTAACTGGAATCGGAGAAGAGTGACAAACACTTAGAGAACATAAGTCTATCAGTAGCTGTTAGCCAAGATGTTGAGGGATGCAGTCCCATGCTCTGGGTAACCCTAAGCCTCTCCCTGCCAGATGCTGAGGCTGGGCAGCCTCATGATTGTCCTGTTCTGTTCACTCCCTTTGAAGCAGTTGGCGTTGGGCGCTGCTGGAAGACAGGACACTGGGTGGATGGACCATTGGTCTGAGCCAGTCTGTTCTTAATGCTGTTACCTTCTGAAAGAATAATGAATGGGCTCGGCTTGTTCAGCTTAACCAAGACAAGGCTGTGGGGAGATGCGATTACTCTCTACACATACATCAGAGGGATAAACACCAGGGAGGGAGAAGAGTTATTTAAACGCTAATGTTGGCACAAGAACAAATGGTTATAAACTGACCATCAATAAATTTAGTCTTGAAATTAGAGGAAGGTTTCTATCCATCAGTGGAATGAAATTCTGCAACAGCCGGCCAAGGGCAGAAGTCAGGGCAAGAAACCAAGCTTGTTTTAAGACTGAGCTTGATAAATTGGCCGAGGGGGTAGTATGATGAGATTATCTCCAATGGCACGTGGCCCACATTAGCAAATATCTCTAACGCCCGGAGATGGGACACTAGATGGGGAGGGCTCAGAGTCAGTACAGAGAATTCTTTCCCAGGTGTCTGGCTAGTGGGTCTTTGCCCACACTCTCAGGGTCCAATTGTGCACCATATTTGGGATTGGGAAGGAAGTTTCCCCGAAATGAGATGAGCAGAGGCCCTGTGGTTTTTGCCTTACTCCGCAACACAGAGTCTCTGGCTGGTTTGAACTAGACTGACTGGAGGATTGTCTGTAACTTTGTAGTTTTCAGAGCTAGAGTTGAGGATTTCAGTAACTCGGTCAGAGGTTGGGGGTCCATTAGAGGAGTGGGCGGGCTAAGTTCTGTGGGCAGGATGTGATGTGCAGGGAGTCAGACTAGGTGATGACGATGGTTCCTTCTGGCTTTAAAGTCTGAGTCTAAGTCTGTCTTCAGTGGACATGGAGCTCAATTAATTACTATCAGTTGTTACTGGTTTTTAAAAACAGACCTTCACCTGTCCGAAGCCGTTATCAGATCCCTTCAACCCCCCTCATCTTCTTTTCTTGTTTAGTTTATTAAGCTGTCCTCAGTGGGCATGTTTCCTAACACTTTGATGATTTTTGTTGCTGTTCCCTGGATTCTGTCTTCTTTTTCTGCATCTTTCTTCAAGGTCGGCCACCAGGGCCAGACACTACTCGTGCCATGGCCTCACCAGTGCAGAGTCAGGACAGGCAATCCCCTCCCTCCTCCAAGTCTTACTTATGACACCCCTGAAAATATACCCGGAGTGAAATTAGCCTTCTTCACAATTGCAGGACACAGCCCTCACCACCTCCCGTGTCTGTGCCACACTCTGCAGAGCTCTTATAGGTGCTCAGTAACAGTAGCAAAGTAGCTGATTTGTTCCTGGCTGGGCTCCTGGGCAGCAGGTCCCCTTCGCCAGATGAGGTCTGAGCCTCGCCTAAATCCTGAGAGCCATAAAGGCATCCCAAGTAGAAGAGCCAATGGAATTGTGTTGTAGCCTATCCGTTGGTGGGGTCGCAAGAAATTCTCTGCTTGTACAATACCTGCGTTCTTTACATTGCACCATCTGTTCCTAGAACTAAGGTGAGATCCACTCCAAGCACTCAGCCCTAGGGTCTTCTCTCTTGCTGTGGCTCTTGATCGGACTAATCAGTGAAGTAAACGGACCATTCATAAAAAGGTCCCTGCCCAGTGTAGCCAGTTTCATTGTGCTAATGGGTCTGGTCTGCCCTGGGAGAACCAGCTCAGACACAGCTCCTCTGGCAGGTTTGCTACGCCGGTTGTTGAGCCCGGCCTGCCTCGTGTCATTGCAGTCTGCAGCGGAGAAAGGCAGCGGCTGTTTCCACACATCACTGTGTTCTCTACAGGCTTTGGGGAGACAGTTCAGCCGTTTGTCACGTAACTGTTTGCCGTTAGGAATGTGCTGGTGTTATTTTCAGGGGATTACTTGGTCTTTCCTGTCTTATTCTTCCCTGGAAAAGCCCCTTCTGTCTGCAGGGCCCAGCTCGGCTCTCCAGGCGGCGTACAGCCTTGTACTTATGGCAGTGCGCGCAGCCCTTGTACCTAGCACCTATATATCCATGTCAGCAGAGGCAAACTCTGTGCGCTGGCTGTGAGTAACTATCCTCCTGGAACAAGAAGAGACACCTACCAATCAGGCTGATGCCTGCTTTGTATAACCGAGGCCGGGAGGCCAGTTTGCTGGCACTATCACTCTCTCGTCAGGTCATCCACTGGCTGCATGTGGGGTTCAACACTCGGCAGTACCGGATGAGACCTTTCATTCAACAGCCATGTGCGGCATGTGGCGCTGATGCGTTGCTGCTGCAGACAGGGGGAATTACTGCACTCGGGAGTACCACTACACCCAGCTGACTGCCCAGGAGCATGCGAATGAGGTGCTGGACTGCCCAGGCGCGCTGACAGTGAGAGCTCGGCCCCTGTCAATCTGTGCAGGTGGGATCATCAGTCCACTTTGCCTCCCTGCAGGCAGCACCTTTGTTAATGGCACACTCTGAGCTGAGCACAGTGTCCTGGCTTATCAGTGGGGACAGAAGCCCCCAAGCTACATGGTCGGTTGAGACAACAGTTCCCTCTTGGAGAGTTTCAGGCCTGAACCAGCAGTGAACAGGTCTGAGAGTGCTGTCTTTGGGGCTCCCTAGATTCTAAAGCACTTTGTGACTGGAGGGGATGGGAACACAGCCCCATCCATTGCAGGAAGCTGCACCGTGACCGAGCTTTCCCTTCCCAGCATGCAGAACAGGAAGCCAGTGCTGGGTGATATTTGCTGGGACTGCAGGAGATCTCCCATGCTTCCCTGGGGCCATAATTGTCATTGCTGCTGGCTTGCAGTTACCCTTCAGTTCGCTTTGTGTGATGTGGAACTCAAGTCTGCCTCGCTCACCTCACTGGAAAGAGACGATGTCAGTAAATGGAGTGACACTGCGCGCTCCATAGCACCTAGAAAAGCTCATTATCACTCAATGTATTCTGGGAAACTATAAGCAGAACCCTGCTGGGGTGGGATGGCCGGACTGGGGGTAGGCAGCTGCTGGGATGAGGATAGGATAGAGATGGGACAGAACATTCAGGGGCTAACCTGTGCCACATCTAGAGGTGACACGTGGGAGGGGGACACTAGATTTTAATTGCCGAAGCTCTGTGCCCTTGCTCTGTCCCCACTCTCTGACCTCCTTTCCTTCACAGGCATGGGTCACCTCTGCCCATTTACCACAACAAGTTACAGCCACAGGCCTAATGCAAACATGTGGTGATCTGTAACAAAGAGGAAGCCGTGCTAGTCTATACACTATCAAAACAAAAAGCAGTCAAGTAGCACTTTAAAGACTAGCAAAATGGTTTATTAGGTGAGCTTTCATGGGACAGACCCACTTCTTCTGGCTATGGTCTGAAGAAGTGGGTCTGTCCCACGAAAGCTCACCTAATAAACCATTTTGCTAGTCTTTAAAGTGCTACTTGACTGCTTTTTGTTTTGATGTGGTGATCTGTCTCCTTTGAGGATGAGTGGCTGACCTAGCTGCATCTCTCTTTAGGTTTAGGAATACTTGAAAGGTATGTAAGACACCTTCTAATGTAGCCTATCTGCTCTGTCCATCTAGTCTCAGGGGATCACCATGTTAGTCGGTAGCTTCACAAAGAGCAAGCAGTCCTGTAGCACCTTAAAGACTAACACGTATATTTATTAGGTAATGAGCTTCCGTGGGTGAGACCCACTTTTTCTAGTTACGTTTTATCCCATCCCCATGGTATCAGGACTCTTAAAGTTCCCTACTAGTAACTCCTCTGAAGGAACCCAAAACACAGCCCTAGTGCTTCCAAAGGCCATCATAACATATGGCCGTTGAGTCCACTCCCACCTCATGTTAAGCCTGTGCAGGGCCGGAGACTTCATTGGGGTTGCATTGATGTAACTCAGGTTAGAGTGACTCAGACTCCACCTGTTCTGAACGGCTGCTCATTCTGACCTCTTCCCTAAGGCTTAGGTCTCGCCAGACCATGTCCCCAGGTCTGCAGGGCTGGCATGCTTCTGCCGACAGCTCTAGCCCGTGCAGTCCAGCTCAGAGAGATTGGGAGTGGAAGGGTCTGGACAGGAGGCAGGACTGAGTTCTAGGCTTCCTGTGACGCTTTCCAGTTTTTCTCTTGGTTTCTCCATTTAGCAAACAGGTTGCCTTTCTAGATCCTTGTACCATGTCTAGGGAGCCTGCAGCTGGACTGTGTGTACCTCAGGGCTCCAATGGTTCCCATACTGGTCAGGGAGCTCTTGGAGGTCCCCTGTGCCCTGCTGAGAAGTGCATGTGAGCACACGTGGCACATGGGGAACGAGGGAGCATCTGAGGATGAGTGTGGGTCCTGCTGAGGAACTAGCCTGTGCCACACACATCAAGTCCATTTTCCCAGGGCAGGACAGCACAGCTCAGAGATCCACAGCAGCAGCCCTTCGTTGGCCGCTGTGGTGCTCCTCAGAGCTTAGTTTAAGGCTTGGGCGACAACTTTTTCCAGGCCATTAAAAAGCCTGCAATTGCCTGGATCGCCCTACGGGGATGGCTGCCACTCGATGTACCTCTCATGACTGCCAGAAGTGAATGGCCATCAGTCACTCCTAAGGCTCCCTCCCAGTGCCTTTCCTTCCTGCAGCATGGGCTCAGCAGTGGCCAGCCAGCACAGAGAAGCCCATGCTGGAAGGACAGCGCTTGGTTCAAAAGTTACAGAGCTAACTCAGGCTGGGCTCTGCATTGTGTTACGGGATTTGAAAGCCAAGCGTTTCGGCTGTTTCCTCCTATGCAGCGCAGAAGACAGATGACTGTATTATGGTTGTGTCTAGCGCAGTCCTTGGCCTGAGGCCAGTGGATTTACAAGGGCAGGGTGAAAAGTCTAAAGGGAAGGCCATTCATTTTTCTGTGGACAGTTCTTATGGGGTCTTTGAGGACCGATGTAACAGCACAGAGGAGGCTCCGTTCAGCTCCAGGAGGGAGTCCTGCCAACAGAATGCCGCTGGAGAAACCGTTTGCTCTGTGCCTGAAACATGAGGCCAGCAGGACTCCCTGTGTCCCAGCCAGCGCTGCGGAAGGGTGAGAGCAGAGCTCTCTGTTGGGCTGGGGAAGGGATCAACGTTAGGGCAGTTTTTTAGCACAGAGGTGGTTATATGGTACTTTATGCACAGGAGAAGCAAAGCCCTGTCTCAGAATGGGACAGCCCGATGCTCCCCACCCAGTCAGCTTAGGGAGGGTAAGCCAACTGTCTCATTCACACCTGCCGTAGGTCTAGTGGGCTGCACATTCAGGACAGGGGGCCTGTCAGGTCCAGGGGACACCCCCCTTTCTTGGTCACTTCACCTGGTGCACTGAGACCATGCCAGCTCCCAGCTCCAGAAGCAACCCTCCAAATGCTCATGGGCCTGGTGACCTCCCAGTGCTTCCTTAACGGCAGCTCTGTCCAGGCTCAGAGCAGGGACAGAAGAACTAGCGAGCCACAAGGCCCACTCAGCAACTCCTGGCACCAACCCCCTTCCCCTGACTCCATGAGGTGCTGGGACATCCTGCAACAGGAGGGAAGAGCACCCGAACACTGGGCGTGAAATGGGGCCCAGCCCAGCTACATGACAGCACAGAGCACTACTCGGGCAAAGGAGATGCCAAGAGGTGGCCTCCTCCTCTGCCCCAGAGGCCACTCGGTCACACCCACCCAGTCTGTTCCAGGCCATGGATTGCTTCATCACCTCAGAAGGTCTTTGCTCAGGTTCGAACATAGACACTGGCCACACTGCATCCTGAGGGACCTGCCTGTCTTGTCCCTGAGTGCAGACATAGAGCTGGAGTTCTGCAAAGTGCTTGATTCCCCAGATTCCTGGCTCCCCTCTTGGCTATGTCCCCTGTGACTCAGTCAGGAGGATGCAGAGGAGCCTTGGTTAGAGCTGCGCCAGCTGAGCCGAGGTGCTGGAAGCTAGGTTGGTGGGGCTGCAGGAGAGGGAGCACCAGTGGGAGGGGACTGGGAAGCAGTAGCTACAGAAGCAGGAGCAGAAAGACCCTTGTGTCTGAACTGTGGACCTCAGTAGTCAAAGACCTGGATAATACCAGCCAGCGCCCAAACAGCTACCTGGCACCAGAGGCGAGGCGCTGCCTTGCAGGGCATCCGAACTATACCATGCATAAAACCAGCCACACCAAGACTGAGCTGCTCATCCAGATGGGCAGAGTGCAAGTCAGGGCTCCCTGGATAAGCCTGGTGCATCTGGACAAGGTCAAAGGCTGGTCCCCTTCCCAGTGGCCACAGCTGTTGAGATCCACAGGGGCCAGGAGGAACTTGCCTTTTGCAACTAGGTTTTCCATCCTGTGTGAAACGTGAGAGACCAATTGCTGCGTAACCTCCCTGTACAGCAGCAGAGAAACCAAGACAGGAGCCGCAGTGGGAAGGGTGTGACCTGAGCACTCTCACGGTGCTTGCTCATGTCCTGCTTAGCAGAAGGCTTTGCACCTCTGTTCCCTTATCTCCACGAAGTCTAATGGTACCTGGACTGCTCTATGGATGTCACCCCCTTGCCATTATCTAGGCCCAAGGCTAGAATGTAAGATGACTTGAAATGTCCCTAAATTACTGGTCAAGTCTTACTTCCCCAGGGGCAGGTGCAAGCTGGAGGAAAGTCAGCAGAATTCATCATGCACCTGGGAGCAGAATGTGGCCCTGGGTCGGGATGCAGCATTTCAGAGGTGAGGGGGCAGGAAGATGGCCCTCCAAAGGCTGAGGCAGGTGGGTTAGGACTGGAAGGACTGGCCACAGGTGTGATCCCTCCAGGGGGCTGTCCCAGAGCCCAGGGTGAAAATGGCATCAGCAGACGTGCGGTTTCCTGTGATAAGAATAGCTCTGCTGGCTCGGAAAAGTGCGAGCAAGCCCTGAGTTGCATCCAGCTCCTCAGGAAGTTTTATAGCACTCGAGGGGGGGTCTTGCCCTGCCTCCCCTCCACCCCCGTTTTATTGGCTAGCGATCGCATTAGAAAAAAAGGCACCAGGAGAGATTTCTGCTGTTCATCACTGTGGAACATCTCTCATAAATCACCGACTCCTTGGACCCAGTAACATTAAACACCGCGTGTCTCACTTCAACCTGGAGATGTCAGGGAATTCCGGGACCCAGCCAGCGTTCCCCTGTAGCTGACCCTGTTGGGCTGCAAACGGCATCAGACTTCCCCGCAGACACTGCAGCCCACACAAACAGGTATCATTGGCACCTTCCCCACTTTCCGGCTGGGATCTCGCCACTGGGGCACAACGGAATGCGGAGCCAGTAGTGTCTGAAGGAGACGCTGTGCAGGAGTAGCTGGGAGCTTTCTAGGGGCCAGACTGGCTCCTGGATCCCAGGAGCAACGTCCTGTCTTAGTGAATGCAGGGCATGAGGGTGGCTCCAGTCCCTGCTCTGATGCTGGCTGCCTTACCAGTGCTGAGAGAGCTCATCTGGCCGGCGTGCCCGGGCTTCAGTTTGTGGAGGCTAACTCCTTGGGGCCTGGGGTGGAAAGTCCCCAGCATATCAAGAACTTGTGCCTAGTCCAGGCCAGTGGTCAGAATCCCTCCCATTTCCTGACCACCCTCTTGTGTCTCCCTGTTTGGATTCTGACCTGGCTTTAGGGACTGCAGGAACGAGAGCATCAGGGAGCACAGTGCCCCTGCCCTGGGGCATGTAAGGAGGCTGTTCCTGGCACCACTTCTTCAGGCCAGTCTGCTGTGACAGTGGCATGGACCTGAGGCTGGGAGGAGGGGACTCCCTTACCCTCCCCACCACGTTGCTGGTAAATTGCCCTAGTCGACAGAGCAGAAAGTCACACTCCCCCAGTCTCCACGACTGCACCTTCCTGCCTGTCCCCACAACTCCACCTCATCTGGGCTGCTCCACGCAGCACCCTGAAGCAGGCAGGACACCAGTACCAGCTCTCACAGGTCTGGGCAAGCACCCTTCCCTGCCACCCCCGAGCACTGCTGTGAGGGGAATCCAAGCCTTGTATTGTGCATTCCAAGGGTGTTTCCAGCCTCTGGCACCAGGATGGAGCTCAGCATTGCTCCATCTCTGGCCACCTGGGCACACTTGCAGGGGGCACCCCGTTTGCCTGGCAGCCCATCACCTCACCCACGGGCCCTAGTAGACAGGCTGTGGTTCATTGCATTGGTGCCCCCACCAGGGAGAGCCGGGGATGGGACAGGTTGTGAAGGTGGCTTCTAGGAACTGGCTTTTCTAGGGAGGCAGGTAGAGAGCAAGGAGAGGAGCTGTGCTGGTGAGCATCTGCCTGAGACAGCAGCTCCTAAATCCACCGATTACTCACGTTAGCCTCAACACAAGAGTTACTGCCCAAGGAAAATCTTCAATGGTCAAGAGCATGAGTAATAACGAAGCTGGCATTTAGCGGTTCAAACAGCAGATAAGTGCTAAGGCCGGCTTCTTCTGGGCCTTGTTTTATCTCCTTCATATATGTCACAACCAAAGAAATGAAGAATATAAAAGTTATTTATTAGCATTTTGTTCCTGCAGTACGTTAAACATGTGCCTTGTGCCGTGACCCCACAATGCCACTGCTCTGGAGCAGGAATTCACATGTTAAGGAAAGACTGTCTCAGTGGGGTGGGCACGGGGGGATTGTTCAGAACAGGGCCCATTTGCAGCCCCATCACATCTACCCTCCCTACCCTTCACCCCCAGGGTTCTTTACAAACCGCCCCCACCCACCGCATGTCTCTCTGAAACAGCAAAAAAAAAAACCCAGCCTTCCTCTCTGCCACATCCTTTGTTAAAAATTGTCCTATTTACCCCCCAAAATGGCCTTATCTGTGCAAGGGGAGTTCAGAGCTGAACAACTACACAGCCCTAGAAAGTAGTAGTGCTGAAGATGACTCAGGATAATTGAGGGACAGCAAATTATGAGCTAGATTTTCTGCTGCAGGTAGCATCTGCTGATTGAAGGGATTGTTTATTACAAGCTAGTTTGGATTCAACCTGCTTTATGTTCCTGTGACAGATATTGTGCAGGTGTCATTAAAAGCAGAGTGACAGTTCAGCGTACAGCGTTGTCAGTCTACACAACCTGCAGATTCATAGATTCCAAGGCCAGAAAGCACCACTGTCATCATCTAGTCTGACAGCCAGTGTAGCGGACTTCACTGCAACGAAACTGTGTACATTAATTCCAGTCTGAGTTTGTTTAGCTTCAGCTTCCAGCCATGGCATTGTGTTATGTCTTTCTCCAGTAGACTGAAGAGCCCTCTTTAAAGATATGTTCCCCATCTAGGTGCTTACAGATTGTAAACATTTCATCCCTTCACCTTCTTTTTGTTAGGTTAAGTAGATTGTCCACCTTAAGTCTTTCACTATCACACACGCTTTCAAATCCTTTAATCCATCTTGAGGCACTTCTCTGAACCTCCCAAATTTACCAACATCCTTCCTGAATTGTGGACACCAGGACAGGACACAGGATTCCAGCAGGGTTTTTTTTATGTATATATATATATTCCACTTGTCTTCACTTCCTGCCTGAATGATATTAATTTTAACAGCATAGTCTTCTTCCTTAATTGTGGAATTGTGGCTTTCAGGGCATCCAATTACAAATTTCTTAATGGTTCCCAATTATCAGTCACATTTCTCTAAAAATCAAGGAGCAACCCAGCATTTGGAGCATAAGTTCTCATGGTCAAAGACTCACTTCATCAGATGCGTGACATGCATTTCACAAAGTGGGTCTTTTCCCACAAAGATTATGCTCCAAATGATGGGTTAGTTTATAAGGTGCCACAGAACTTCCCAGTGTTTTTGCAGATTTAGACTAACACTGCTACCACTCTGTTACTTGTCACATTTTTCTGATTAAATTCTTCATTTCAGATTAATTGGATCATAATTGTTTTCAGCTTTATGAACTTGGTCCTATTAAACCACCAAACATATTCATTACTGGTCTGGACTTTATTCCGCTTACACATTATAATTGTGATCATATGATGATGCCTGTATCCAAGCTACCATTAATTTTAATTCTGTAGCTTGTTCCTCTTTAGGACAAGGTCCAATATAGATTTCCACCAGATTGACTGCAACAATTTTGAATTCAGAAATTGTCATCTGTAAAGTTTAGAAATTCCAAGTTTAGAAATTCACTATATGCCATTCATACTGAAGGCTTCCGTGATCCCACTGCTTTTTTCCCTACAAATTGTAGGTAGGTGCATAAGGAGCTTGTCCTCATGTTCCGTAGTATGATTTGGTGCCTGTGGAAGACACCAGGTAACCCCTCTTCTTGTGGTTTAGTGTTCCCATCACGCGGACTATTGCATGGTTGTCTGAAGACACCAAATTATCTTACTGGGAGCCCTTTGATGCAGGCGCAGAATATTCTTGCCTTGATCTGAAGGTGCTCAGAATGGTGGAGACAGTCATGCAACGGAGACAGTCACATGCCAAGTTTACCATTTACTTACCTGCTTGCAGATATTTGGCCAACAGCCTGTTGTGCACAGAGATATGCGGTGCAGAAAAGGATCAGGCAGGCAGTAGGGTCCTAGAGAGAAGACACTGCTGATGACTGTGATGAATCAATGTTCTCACTCTGACATGTCAAGGCTCACTTCTCTAGGGTTACCAAAACCCAGTGTCACTTTATGTCAGCAATGCAGCCCAGTGTGACAGTAAAATTTTAAAACATTCAATTCTAAGCATTGTCTTGAATTGACACGTTCTGGGTTTGTTGTGTGTAGTACCGCTGTGCATAGAGAGAAAGCACTTCCAAATGATGCTCAACTCAAATGAATTCCGGAGACCTTAGCTGTGTCTACATGTGCACGCTACTTCGAAGTAGCGGCACCAACTTCGAAATAGCGCCCGTCGCGGCTACACATGTCGGGCGCTATTTCGAAGTTAACTTCGACGTTAGGCGGCGAGACATCGAAGTCGCTAACCTCATGAGGGGATCGGAATAGCGCCCTACTTCGACGTTCAACGTCGAAGTAGGGACCGTGTAGACGATCCGCGTCCCGCAACGTCGAAATTGCTGGGTCCTCCATGGCGGCCATCAGCTGAGGGGTTGAGAGATGCTCTCTCTCCAGCCCCTGCGGGGCTCTATGGTCACCGTGGGCAGCAGCCCTTAGCCCAGGGCTTCTGGCTGCTTCTGCGGCAGCTGGGGATCTATGCTGCAGGCACAGAGTCTGCAACCAGTTGTCAGCTCTGTGTATCTTGTGTTGTTTAGTGCAACTGTGTCTGGGAGGGGCCCTTTAAGGGAGCGGCTTGCTGTTGAGTCCGCCCTGTGACCCTGTCTGCAGCTGTGCCTGGCACCCTTATTTCGATGTGTGCTACTTTGGCGTGTAGACGTACCCTCGCAGCGCCTATTTCGATGTGGTGCCGCGCAACGTCGAAGTTGAACATCGACGTTGCCAGCCCTGGAGGACGTGTAGACGTTATTCATCGAAATGATGTTGCTACATCGAAATAAGCTATTTCGATGTTGGCTTCACATGTAGACGTAGCCCTTGTGTGTTAAAATTTCCAACAACCCAAGGACTTGGAGCTGAGAGCTGTGTGGGGGAGGGCAGCAGTGAGTCCCTCCTGCCACACTGCAGCAGGAGCCACCACTGAAATTATGACTGTAGACTTTTACCAATCCAGTGACACCTCCCTGCCCTTTCCATCCACACCAGGTATGCTCCAGCTTCAGGCTGCAGGGAACTGACCAGGGTTCTCCTAGTGACTCCTGCTGCTGTGGACCATGCCTGCCCCAGGTCTGGGCACTGGAAGTAAAGAGGTGGAAAAAGGCTGAACCTGGTTGTCGGAGGTAGATTGGGAAAAGGAGCGTGGGAAAGGAGACTGGACTGGCAGGTGACAGGGGCAGAGGGGAGCTGGGATTGGGCACTGGCATGGGGAGAGATGGAGACAAGATGGGAAACAGGCGGTGGAAATGGGCCTGAGTGCCAGAGAGTGGGGTGGAGAGGGGGGCTGCTTGGTCTGGCACTGACAACCAATGTGCCTTGGCAAGGAGATGAAACAGGGTGGAAAGGCAGATGTGATAAGGAGCCAGGCTGTGACTATCACAGCAGAGACACTAGCAGTGACATCAAGAGTGCCCAAGCTCCAGGCTGGGAGATTGAGACTGGGAGCCAGTGACGAAGGAAGACTGGAGGAAGGAGGAGGAGGAGGTGGACCTGGGGAAGGCAGATCAGATGGGGACATGGGCGGGGAAGAGCAGGTGGGCTGGACAAGAAGACTGAGGGCATAGAGCTGGGGCAGGGGTAGAGGTCTGGAAGCAGTAGGAAAGACAGGGAGTGGGGTGGAGACTAGTGCTGGCAGGGCAAGCAGAATGATCGTGGGAGGAGAAGCCTGAGAGCTGGAGACTGGACTGCTAGGGGAGGAGAACAGGACAGGGAAGAGGAACCAGGGGCGGGGGAGAGACAGGCCAGAGACACAGACAGGCTGGAGGGGACCAGGCACAACAGCACCACTTTAGGGGAAGTGGGCAGAAGAGCTTGTGACCACTAGGGAGCACTGCCCTTCAGAGACAGGGGTGGGTGTCATGAAGTTCATCGTTCAGCTCTGCCAGCAGATAGCTGTGCAATCCACTGTGTTGCTCTAGTGCTGGCCCTTCTGGAGCATGACGTCTGCCCCCAGTTACCCTCTCTGTGGGAGTGGCAGACTGCTCTCATGGGAGCTCCCCGTTCCAGACCCTCTGACCGCGCGCGTGGGTGCTACAGGAAGGACACTCTGCTTCTCACTTTGCTTTTTATGACATTTGGCAATTATCCCAAAAAGCTGCATGGGAACGTCACCAGTGAGGTGCAAAGTCAAGGAAGTGCCAGAGCCAAGGTGGCTTGTGTGACATTAGCCCCACCCATTGGTCATTTGCACATCACTTTCTTTGCCATGTACAGTTTTAATACCCGGGACAGGGCACAGAGGTGTGTCCTGTCATGCTCAGGGCTTCTCCTCTAGGTGGCTGGGGCCTGGAGTGACTGACCTCGTGTCCAGGAGCAGCAGGGCAAGTGGAAGGCCAGGGCTCAGCGCCGTCTCCGCAGTGTGGTAGGGACAGGAGGTCCCCTGCATGGCTACGAGCAGGGCTGTGGCTGTTGAGCCTTCTGTCACGCCACCTGATCAGGTGCAGTGACTAGCGCTGGCTGGAGAAGTCCTGGCAGCAGCCTGGGGCAGTACCACCCCCTCCTGGAGTCCGGCTTTGGAAAGAGATCCCTGCCCCCACTGGCCCCCTTGTCATCTGTGCCCCAGTCAGCACCAAGGCAAGCGCTGCCTCAGTCACTGAGAGGGAGAGAGCTCCGGGGAGCGGGGCTTCTGCTCCATTTCAGAGGCTACTGGGACCCTGAATCTGACCCTGCTTACCCAGGGGAGGACAACTCCCGCTAGTGGAGCTTGATCTGGACAGCAGGTCCCTCACACCCCCTCCTCTGCCCTGCCCCGGCTGCTGGCCCTGCTCTTAGCCGGGGTGCCCTGGGTTCGTCTGGCTGCATGGAACAGTTGGCACCTCGATCATGGCCATGGAGCCCTGAGGCAACTGTCAGTGCTGTGTGGTCGGGCCTTGAGCCGCTCGGTGCACCCCTACCGACGCAGGGCAGCTGCCTCACTTTGCGCTTGGGGCCCCAGCTGCAGACATCTCACAGCCTGAAGCCCTGGCTGTTCAGGCGGAGTCCATTGTGGGTCCCAGCCCGGCATCATCAACGGCCCCCGTTCCCTCAACCACCGTTCCTGGTGAGAGGGGCTGTGCTCGGGGACTTGCTGGCGTGGGAGTGCGGTTCCGGGCCCATCCCCACACCTAGTTCTGCACCTCATCTCAGACCCAGTCCCATTCCTGATTCCTCCCGTCCACCTCTCAGTGTGTGGCTGCCCCTGGGGTTGTCGTTCCCTGTCCAAACAACAGTCCTCAGGAGGTGGCTTTCCTGTGCCCCTCTCCTGGCCTCTCAGGACTCCTGTTTTCTCTCTGCCATCCCCGTGTGTCCCCACACCTGAGATGAGCTGTGCACCACTGGCAGAACAGCCATTGCGTCAGAGAGCTGCCCTCGGCCTGCCCATCTCAGTAGGCCATGGGAACCCAAGCAGAGGACATCCTAGGTTCTGTGAGCCCAGCCCTTTGATGGGCTGCGAGACAAGCTGTGCGTCTTTCCCCTGGACATCCATGGTGCCCAGAATAAGGTGCAGCTCACTCTCTATTACTGGGGGTATTTCCACTGTGTCCTCTCCCGCCATCCTACCCACACACCTTGAGCCAGCTGTGTGACCTGCAGCTGGCTTGCTTCCAAATTGCACCCAGGACACATCTGTACACGCTGATGACACATGCTCTACATTTCAGACCTGCGTCATGCCCCAATGCTAAATGGCAGGACCTTTGACTACTTACTAAGGGTGAGGAACTGTGGTGGCCCAGCCTCCATCCCACCTTGGTTCTACGGCCCACCAGGAATACTCGTAGGTGTCCAACCAGCCCTAGCGATAAGCAAGTAAAACCCAAGACTTGGTGTTCTACAATGGAAAGCACTGGACAATCTGAATTATATAGGCAGCATATATCATAAACCTTTACCTTTATATGTCAACCCTTCCAAGCCCCTTAATCTTTTCTGCTGGTTTCATGGTGCTTTGCTTTGGCTCTTTTGCCCACATTCTTAACTCAGTTACCCTTTCTCATTTTTCTTACCATTTATGTCTAGCTGCTTCCCCTTCTGCTCTTCTTCATCAGGCACTGATGGAAATGGCGTGTGTCTGTAGCTGAGTGCAAGCTGCTTCTACCAACCTGGGTGATAATTCACGAAGAAGCACACCCACTAGTTGGAATCCAGCACTTTGCTGCCAGAGCCCTCCAACCCAAACAGGAAATAGAAGTTTGAGAAAGTTCCTCTCCCTGTGCCGCCACTGGGCCAGAAGCACAGCCCGCACTTTAGTTTTTCACTGATTTTCTGCATTCCACCTTGTGGCTGAAATGTCCAAGGTCAGCAAGGTCCCACTTAGATCCTGTTTAGGGTCAGATTGTGTCTAACTCTCACAGAGGTGCTCCAGGCCCAAAGATTTCTCCACCCCATGCAGATCTGCCAGACACAGTAGCAGTCCCTGTGCATGGGACAGCCTGTGCCTTCCTTGTGCCTTGGGTGGGAGGGGAAGCTCCCAGGTGGGAGGAAGGCATATGGTCCTGATCCCTTCTGTGCTAGCCCGTGGTGTGATGTATCTGCCTGCTCTCTCCCTGTGTCTCCACTCAGCCCTGCATTCTGGTCAGGAGCATGGACTGCAATGAGGGCAAGGACTCTCTGTGCTCATGATAATTGTGCTGGCAGCTCTAGGAAGTGTGTGACACAATCTGTACCTCTGGATTTATAGCTGCTCTGCTGAAGCACGCAGAGGCTGATATGAAGCATCCTTTCTGCACAAGAGTTCAATGGATCCATAAATTCACAGCCCCAGTAAAAGGCACGACTGCTCTCATATCTGCATCCTGACCCATCTGGGATGGTGTTATTCAGCAGAAAGGCTACTAGACTAAACTATGCTACTCATAAAGATAGTGCAGCCTGCTGCAAGAGCGTGCTGCCACCGTGCCAGCATTCTCCAGTCAGGTTGGCTGTTCTGAGTGCGGTCTGACCGGAGATGAGTTGGGTTGTATTTACACACCAGGGGTTTGCTGTAGAATTAAAGGGCTGGAGTGTGAGGGAAGGAATTCGGAACACAGTCTGGATGGACAGCAGGCTTACCTTGTGTCAAATTGTTTTTAGAGCTCTCAGCACCTCCGTGACCAGTCAGACAAGTGCAGTAAGCTGTGTCCGGTGCTGGACAGCAAAGGCACATACCAGTGCAGTGGCACTGGGCTCTGCTCTAAAGCACTGACTCCTGCTGGGAGCTGCTGAGCCCCAGGACTAGTCCCTCTCAGTTCAGTCAGACACTAATGCTGAGTCCTACTGCTGAGCACCAAGAAAGCTGCAGGAGTGGGCCCATCGTTCTCTCTGCCGTCAGCAGAGCAGCCAGGCTACCAACAAAACAATGTTCTTTTGTTGTGTGAGGAAACCTCACTTTCACTTAATGGGTTCAGTTTCTCTCCTTTTCATGCTCCCCAAATTGCTTGAGCACCTTCTGATAATGAGTTATGAACAGTAATATAGTCTGACCTGATATTTCTAATCCATTTCACCTGCAAAGCAAAGCATTGGACACCAGGGAACACAGCCCATGGACCAGGGATTCCACAGCCTGGTTCCAGCTGGGCAGGCAGAGGGGTTCATTCTGAAGGTGCATGGATTGTAGATGGTGCCCCTTTGCTGCTCGTGCCATACCAAGCTAAGCCATGCTGTGTCAGGCATTTACCTTGAGTGCAATCTGGATGATGCTTTTTGGTAGCTTTTCATAGTGCTTTATCTTTGGGGTTCCCAGGCAACTGGTCAATATGTGAAATACAAATCCGCCATGCCAGCTGCTCTCTCCTGCAGGAATGCTGAATTTAAGCTAGTTGCTTCTTGTTCTATGTTCAGAGATTAAGGGGAACAATTTTCCTCCCTCTGCCTTATGACAGCCTTTTAGGTACTTTTAAGCTGTTATCTTGTCCCCTCTCAGTCTTCTCTTTTCAAGACTAAACAAACCCAGCTCTTTTAATCGTCCCTCACAGGTTGTGTTTTCTAGAGCTTTAATCATTTGTGTTGCTCTTCTCTAGACTGTCTCCAGTTTGTCCACATCATTGCTGAAATGCAGTGCCCAGAACTGGACACAATACTCCAACTGAGGTCTAATCAGCATGGAGTAAAGCGGAACACTTACTTCTTTTGTCTTGCATATAACACTCCTGAGAATACATTCCATAATGATATTCACTTCATTGCGGCCACGTTACTCTGTTGATTCACATTTAGCTTGTGGTTCACTCTGATCCCCAGATCCCTTTCCATAACACTCCTTCCTAGGTAGCCATTTCCCATTTTTATGTGTGTCATACATTGCTCCTCCCTAAGTACAGTACCTTGCATTTGTCCTCATTGAATTTCATCCTATTTACCCCAGTCCATTTCTCCAGTTTGTCCAGATCATTTTGAATTCTGACCCTGTCCTCCAAAGCACTTGCAACCCCTCCCAGCTTGGTATGATCTGCAAACCTTATAATATGCTCTCTAAGCCATTATCTAAATCATTGGTGTAGATATTGAATGGAATCAGGCCCAGAATTGATCCCTGCAGGTCCAGAAAACTTGCATCCAAAGTTTTACAAGAGCAGTCTGGGGAGCTGACTATTGATTTTCAGTAAGTCTTGGAACAATGGGGAAGTTCCAAAAGACTGGAAGAAAGATAACATTGACCCAATTTTTTAACAGGGTAGATGGGATGACCTGGTAAATATGGGCCTGTCAGTCTGACATTGATCCTGGTCAAGACAATGGAGCAGCTGATAAGGGTTTATGGAAAACAGATTTTGTTCGACTGAATTAGTATGTTTTTCATGAGATTACAAATGTGGTTGATAGAGCTAATAGTGTTGCTGTAATAAAGAGACTTCGGTAAAGCACTTGATTTGATAGCACAAGACATTTTGATTAAATGACTAGAAAGATATAAAATTAACGTGGCAGACATCAAATGGAATAATTACTGGCTAACTGATAAGTAGTCTCAGAAAGTAGCTGTGAACCAGGAATTATGACTGAAGGGGTATGTTTCAAACGGGATCCTGCTGTGATAGCCTGTTGGCCTTATGCTTCTTGTAATTTTTTATTAAAGACTTGCAAGTCAACATAAAACCACCACTGCAAAAGTTTGCAGAGGGCAGAAAAAAGGTGGGAGTGGTAAACAATGGTGAGAACAGTCACTGCCACTGAGCAGTCAGGAGTGCTTGGTGAGCTGGGCACAAGCAGACGGCCTGTGCTCTCATGTGGCCAATGGAAATGTGTGCATCTGGCAAAAAAGAATGCGGGCTGGACTCACAGGGCTGGGGACTCCATCCTGGAAACTGAGGCTGGATGAGACTTGGGTGTCATGATGGATAATCAGCTGAACATTGAGGAATCCTGGGGCATGTTAAAGACTAACAAATTTATGGAGGCATGAGCTTTTGTAGGCTGGATCCCACTTTCTTAAGGTGCCACAGGACTTCTCATTGCTTTTGCTGAAACAGACTAGCCCAGAGACCTCTCTAAGAGATAGCTGAACATTAGCTCCTTGTGCTCTAAAATGTTAATGCAATCTTTGGATGCATAAACAAGGGGACCTCCATGAGATGTAGAGCAGTTATTTTACCTCTGTGGTTAGCAGTGGATTGAGTGCCACTGAAATACTGTGTCTAGTTCTGGTGCTCACAATTTGAGAAGGATGTTAAAAAATGGGAGAGAGTTCAGAGAAAAGCCCTGACTATGGTACAGGATTAGAAAACCTGTCTTACAGTGATAGGCTTAAGGAGCTCAATATGTTTAGCTCAATGAAAGTGTTTAAAAGTGACTTGATTACAGTATCTAAGTATCCACATGGGGAACATTTATGTAATAAGTGGCTTCTGAGTGTAGCAGAGAAAGGCATGACATGATCTAATGGCTGGAAGTTGCAGCTAGATAAATTCCAACTGATAACAAAGAATACCTTTTTAACAGTGAAGGTAATTAAGCACTGGAACAAATTTCCCCGGTCATGGTTGGTTTTCTATCACTGGCTGTTTTTCAGTCAACGTTGGGTGTCTAGAAAAGTTCTTCTCTATGAAGCCGAGTGGAGAAATTCTCTCACCTGTGCTCTATGGAAGTCAGATTACAGGAGCACAAGGCCCCTTCTCACAAGGGAATCTATGAATCTACTGAGTCCGATTGCTTACAATTGGTATTCTGGTGGAGCTGTGATGTTCTGCTTGTTAGTGTTTGTGAGGAACTCAGACTCAGTGACGGAGTGCCATAGAAAAACACACACAAGGAAAGTGCTCATATTCGTACAGGTTCGAGTGTGTGGATTAAGGTAGCCTGGAACCACAGGTCAAGTGTGGCCAACACAAAGAAATCCCACCTATTTGCCCGTTCAACAAGCACTGTTCCTCCCATGCATGACAATAGCTCCTGGCCATGTCATCAGAGACGGTATCACAGTAAGAGCCAGAGAAGGGTCCTGAACAAATAGTGTCAGTTGATCCTGAACTACTCCCCACTTTACCCCAGTTCACAGCTAGTTTGGGCCCCCACGTTATTTCAGATTGGATTTATGCGGAGGCCAGAGGAGGTGCTGCCCAGGTTAGAACCTGTAGCCCAGTGGTCCAGACACACAGCAGAACGTGGGAGACCCAAGGCCTGCTGAGGCCCAGGGATTTAACCCTGACTTTCTGACCTCCTGACTCTGGGCTATTCAAGGGCAGGCTTTCCTCAGCCTCTCTTGATGATGCTGTACCACTGTAAACAAAAGCCTTGGATAGCCAGTGGGCCAGTGCAAAGGAGGGGGTGGGACCGACTCTGTCGCTTGGAGGGGCCAAGCGCTGGGCTCCCCTGACTCTGGCTCCAAAAAACAATGCAGAGCCATCAGCTGTAGATCAGCCATTCAGCGACTCCAGGGACTGGATGGATGCAGCAGCCAAATCTTGCCCTTAGCCTGAGAGGGAGAGTTTTACACAGGAATGAGTTTGCTTCCAGCTAGATGGGCCCCTACATTTAGCATGAGCTGGGAAGGACAGGCAGTGATGGGACTGTGAGAGCCCAGCCTAACAGCTCCTCCCCAAGTGGTGCAAATCAGCATCCAGATCAGTCTGCTTTTCACCACTAGTTTGGGGTGACTGCATCGCTTTTGCTCAAGAATTTGTCTGCAGGTACCCCAGTGTCTGCCATCCAGGAAGGTGGGGAGAAGGACGTGGGGGGTGAATTGCATATATGCCCAGGGCTGCATTAGATCCCGGGCAGCGACCATTCAGAAAGACCTCCCGATGCTGAGCCTGCTGTCTATTGAGAAAAGCCAATACCCTTCTGTCTGTCAGATGGCACTTAGCTGCTGCCGTGAGTCTAGATGAGTGAACACTTGTGTTACATTTTCCAATAGCAAAACCTGGGGTCACCAGGGTGTCTGCTGTTTTAGCCAAATCCAGATGGGGTTTTCCTATAAACAAGTGCACCCAGAGTATTTATATAGGCAATGGCACCTGACGCCTTCCCTCTCAGGGCATTCTATTGAGTAGCCACTCATCCTATAAGTCACTGTGGAGCACTAAGTAAATATTTTAATATCGTCATGTCACTGTTTATTATATAATGGCGTGGGCCCAAATCTTGCCTAATGCTTGGTTAAAAAGTCAGTTTACACCATCCTTTACAGTGAATCAAAGAATGCATAAACGGGGCCCTTTTGTTACTCAGAGCTCTGTTTACTTTACTTTTCTGTAAACCTTTTGAAAGACTTGCTTATAAGAGCTGATAGAACCCAGATTTTCCCTGGCCCTGAGGTGTTCATGATGTCAGGAAGGTAGCGCACAGAGTAATCAATGGACTTTCCACTCCACATACCCCAGCCTCCTGGGTGATGTATCTCTCGCCAGCACTGTTGCGCAAACAGCCACAGGGCGACATGAAGACACAGCCTGTGAGCGAAGGGGGTAGGAACCAGGAACAGAGTACACCCGTGCCCGTTTCAAGCACACACCAGCAGGGACAGCGCATTGCTTATCTGACAGCAACCGGCACGTGCCGCGGGCTTTGTAAGATTCTCCATGACTGGTCGTAGGATGCGTTGCTGACAGATCTGCTCTGGTTCCAGGAGGGGTGAATTCCAGGCAGTCCTGTGGCCTGTGTCAGGCAGGAGGTCAGAGGAGGTGGTGCCGGGACCCATGGAGTCTACGGCACAGAATCAGCATTTTGTGGTGGATGAGTGTTCTTTGTGTTCCTGAGGGGCTGTTGGAACACAGGAGGGCTTCCTTTCTTGGGGACCGTGTCCCTAGCCCACAGGCCTGGGGGCACAGCTCCCTTGGCCAAATTTCCCCATTTTTCTTCAGCAGCTGCCCTGGTTTTGCAGCTCAGCACTGCCCAACACTGTGCTTGGCCTTCTCCCGGTGGGGTGTCAGATAAGGGAGCTGAAGGCCTTGGTTCACCTCCCCTTAGACTGGGAGCCCCAGAGACATTGTTTTCCCAAGGCAGGCCTGAGCATGGGGTTTCGTGCTCCCATGGCTGCATTCAAAGGCACCTCTGACAGGATAAAGGCTGCAAGCGCTGCAGCTTATGCCTGGCAGCCTGGCACTGACCTTATCAGCTCAGCTAATGGGCCTGCCACTCCCCGCGTTCCCAGGCCCCCGCATGCTCTGCTGTGCGTAGCCCAGCGTGAGCTGGGCCAGAGCGCGTGATTCCTGACGGTGACTCTATGGAGGCATCTGTGGGAGCTGCCCCCACGTCCAGCTCACTGCGCCCCCCCACCACTGCTGGAGCTCTCTAGTGGGCTGGTGATGAGCAGTACCAGGGGAGAGCCATGGAGCAGTGCTGCCCACACTGGCACTTGCTGGTAAGCGACCTCACATTCAGTTCTTCTTGTATGTCTAGAGCAGTCTGGGCCCAGCGGGGCAGCCACTCACTGCAGCACAAAGCTGGTCTGGTCTGGGTAGAGCATACGGCCCGTGGTTCATGTTCTCACTTCCCTGAGAGGGCTTTTGGGGCAGACTGTGCTGGGGTGCACAGCACGGAGGCAGGGGCCGTGGTGCAGGGCTGGGCTGGACTGGACTGGGGCAGCTCTGGAAGATGGCGCCTCCTGCAGAATCCTAGTGCACAGGCTGCCCCATCCCATGGCATGCAGGACGAGCTGCCTGGCTGAAGTGGCAGGTCCAAGGGGGACGTTCCCCACTGTGAGCAGAGGAGCACACACCCTAAGCCCCTCTTCAGTCCCATGTCAGCTGACCAAACGAGGTCAGCAGTGCCCAGGCCTCCTGCTGACCTCTGCCCAGGGCAACTCAGCTGGAGCGAAAGTGCTGGAGAAGGTGCCGACGGCAGCCCCTCCTGTGCCCAGTCCCATGGTGCTACTAGAGGCAGGGGAGTCTCCACTGAGTTGTCAGGTGCTGAAGGAGGCAGGGTCTGGATCTCTGCCAGAGCTGTCAGTGAGGTGCGGGCCAAAGGAGAAGCTGTGCTTAACTTCAGCAGAGGTACCCGCCATGGGAGAGGGAATGCTGCAGCTGGCTGGGACTGGGACCTCCCTCTTGCCCCCTGGGATGGCCCAGGCAGTCGTGAGCAGGTGCTGTACAACACCTGCTGCAGCGGGACACAGTGAGGCATGCAACAGGCAGGGAATAGCTCCGGGCACACGGCTGGGCAGCTAGCAGACGTTCCCAAACACGTTTCATCCCTTAGCACGTCTTTGGAAGCATGGTGCATTTGCAGGGCTGCTTCCCATTCCCTGTGCCTGGCCCAGCAGAACGGCAGCCATTTTACAGTAGCACTTCCAAGAGAGCAGTGGGCTGACAGGGCTGGTGGAACCTGGGTGGGCAGAGAGGCAGCTGCAGGGCTGTTTCTGCGGATGGTAACCAGCATCTGGTGAACAGAGCTGTGTCACTGACACGCCAGCTTTGAACCTCACAAGTAGTTTAGGTAGCCAGAATATATTCCCTGTTATTAGTTCTCCTTTTGTGCAGGGCTCTGTGTGCACACAGGGAGTTCTTACGCTCCCTCTGGCTGCTCCTGCCAACATCTGCTTCTGCTTACGCTGTGCAAGCTGCAAGGCCAGATGTAACTTTCCAGCATCGGTTCTGGATTTGATCTGAATCAGGAAATCACCCTGGGGTTCTTCAGGTACTGCTGTTTGTGTCTCCCTCATGCACGCGGCATTGGCTGTACTCGCTTGCACCACTTACACCACACAGGCACTGGGAGGGACAGCGCACAGACACCGCAGGCTCCAGTGGCACTTGAGTCTTCGGAGCGGGGAGACATGGGCTGCAAGCTGCAGACAGGGAAAGTGAGGTGCTGCAGTCTGTGCCGACCTCCCGCTCAGCCCAGCCCAGCCCAGCCCAGCCCAGCAAGCAGCTCTGAGAGCAGGAAGCCACAGTGCTCTTGGCCTGACCTGCTCTTTATTCACAGTCCCCGTTGGCCTTGGTCTGCCAGGCTCGTTCCCTTCCTCACAGCCCTTTGCCTAGGTGCAGAACATCCACTCCCGGGCTCGGTGCGGTCCTTGGGTAGAACTTCCTGTAGTGTGCAATGAACAGCCACCGGCAAAGGCACAGAGGAGGATGGGAGCAGGGTCCCATGGCGTCAGGGCCACACCACCCTCCAGAGCTACAGGCACAAGATGGAACAAAATAGTACAAATAACTCTGTCCTTCCCCCACCCCATCTCTTCCCCAGCGCCTGTCTCAGACCAGGAGGCAGACTGCTCCCTGCATGAGGCCAGTCCCACCTCCATCGTGAGCATGACCTTGCTTGCGTTCCGCAGGGCACCACTCTACACAGGCAGGGTGAAAGCAGTACCACCTGCCCAGGGTGGGCACAGCTGTAGTAAGCAGCAAGAGCGCCATTTACGGGAACGCCAGGGGGCTGTAGTGCCCCCCTCCCCGAGTTTCCAATCACAGCAAGAGGCTGTTCTCCTCCCTCCACTTCTGCCTGGCTCCCAGCTGACAGCAGAGCCAGGAGGGTTCAAATCACAGCTCCTGGGATACAGGCTCCATCTCCGGATTGGCACGAACACAACAGCAGCAGCAAGCGCACAACACAAAGGGGAGCACATGCTGCTTGCTGCCTCCCTCTGCTCACTCCTCTCCTCTCCCCTCCCCAGGCAGCCGAAAGCTAGCCACACGCTGTGCTCACCCTCACCCCACTCAGGCTCAGCCATGCTGCTTTAAAGGGCAGCCCGCACCCCACACTCCTTGCTGTACCCAAAGGAAAGCAGAGGCGTATCAGGCAAATCCAATAGCTGGGCCAGTGACTTCTGCAGCACTTTTTAAAAATCCATTGCAAGAAGCTCCCAGAATGGAGGGGAAGGAAGCACCGTGCTTAGGGCGGTTGCTGCACATTTCATGAGGATCTGCCCTTCTCTTCACTGTTGATCTATTACAAAGGCTGTCAGGAGCAGCCCTGTGTGACACCAGTAGACACAGGGTGGCTCCGGCAGGGGACATGGCTGCTGCCCCAGGCACATTCAGCTCAGGCCAGCATTGGATGTCTGAATGCTTCACTCCAAGAGCAGCAGAGCTAAGGAATGACCCCTGGTTTTTCCCTGCTGTCAAAAAACAAACAGGAGCTGTCAGGCCACACCCATTACTTAAATTACACTGAAAACTCTCCCGCTCTTTTCCAACTCTCTGCTTTTGGGAGGAATGACAGTACCCACGATGACCATCTATTCTTCCAGGCAGTGCCACTTGTCCAGGAGAGTCTTACCGCTGATGGCAAGGCTCAGGCCCCTGCTGACTGTTACACACAAATGCTGATTCCTCAGCAAGGTTGCAGTTGCACTTTTCAGTTCTAGGACTTTTTCCCAGAACAGCTTTTGAGGACCTGCTTGTTCTTTACGTGTGCAAATACAAACAAATGTTGCCCTAAGCAGCCAGCCATTTTATAGCTCTGTGTCTGCTGCACTGTGTGTCCTTCTCTTCCAAGTAATTTTATCTCATGCTTACTCATTCTTTAACTTTTCAGAGGATGGTGGAGTCTCACAAACTTGAGTACTGTCAGTGAATGTCATGGAGGTGATATTTACGCTCTCAGTTCCTTACATCAACACACGGGGAACCTCCTTCCAACCCGCTGTATTTAGTCATAATTATTTGCATAAACCATTCAGTGCACATAAGCCCAAGCCAAGATTTCGCTGACAAAATTTGTTTGTTGCAGAGTTATGCTGCTAGCATCCATCATTTAGTTACACTCAAGATAGTGGGTTCTTTTTAAAGATATAGATCGGGGTTGGGGAACATGCAGCCTGTGGCTTGCTTTGATCTGGCCCGCCAGGCTCAGGGCTTGCCAAAATTCGATCATGGGTTCTGTCCAGTGGCAGGAGGATGCAGGAACCATGGCCAATGGGAGCAGTGGGGGATGATGCTTGCAGCAAGCACTTCCCTGCAGCATGCAAAGGCACACGAAGCCACCTGTGCTCCCCTAGGAACTGCACGAGGTAGGCGCCCCGTCCTCTGTCCTCCCCACCCAGATCCCCCAGCCCGCTTCTGTGTCCTACCACCCACCTGGACCCTGTACTCCCCAGGATCCCCTCCTACAAACTAAACCATCTATTTTTGGCCCCACACCAGAGCTGGGGGGGGACAAAATCTACCAGCCCAGGGCCCCCCCAAAGAATTAATCCAGCCTTGGAGGAAAGCCCGAGGCCTTGGTCCCCCCACCCCATGGGGATGGAATATGGGGGGAACCCTGGCACCCCAAGTTGCATGAGTGAGGTGAGTATCTCTCTTTCTTTCGGCTTATCAGCTGGAGACCACATCCACAAGGTGGGTTTTTCTCATTTGCATGTGGCCGCTGACTGATTTTTCCATGGGTAAGTTGCCCCCAACTCCTGGTAGAGATCAATGTGGTAATGAAAACATTTACACAAGAAAAAAGTTGGGATACTTTTAGTAAGTGACTACGAAACATTGATTCAGAAGAAATCTATTTTTACTGTGGGTTTTTTTTCCTGCTATTTTATTTACAGTTGAACATTCTTGCGATAAATGAACTCTCTCATTCTCCTCTTCACAATTTGGCCCATAAGACATTTTAAATACAACAATAATTAGAAGGATAAGCAGGCTTTCAAGCAGATTTTATTTATCTCTACCGCACGTACTGCACAAAGTATCAAATGCATGTGTCAGACATCAGTGTTCAGGCTACAAAACTCACCCCTCAAGGTTAGAGATTAGAAATACCTTGCTGTTGATGGTCTAAATTTACAAATAAACTTAAAATATGGCTTTAGTTCGTGTTTGTTATAATTTTTTCTTTCTTTATATAGAGTTAGGAACAGATTTCTTGTCAGCTAATTTCTAAGTTACCATCTGCCTAACACACCACCCACCAGTTTTGAGGTGCCTCGGTAGCCCCTGGAATAGAGTCGTAGTTAAAGTGGCTCCTCTCACCACAGTCCGAAATGGTGCCCTGGTAGTAGGACTTGTGCCAGGGCAGACGTTCTGGGGCACAAAGGGGACAAGCCCTGCTGGTTTATGGCCCCGTTTCCCTGGGCTAGCAGCAGGCTCGTTGCGGGGTGCTACCATCACATGTGTATTTGTAAAACATTACCCCCACCGCCAGCCTGGTGCAAACCCTGTGTGCGGAGCTGTCTGTGTGCCCTGGACGTGGGGCTGGCAGCCTTCCATTCATTGAGCACTAACACTCAGGGGATAGAATTACTGGCCCACAGCTGGCAGGGGTGGCAGGGAGGGGAGCAGAGCAGTAAATTGGGCCCTTTGTGCACCCCACTGCCTGGTGGCTGACAGCCATTGTCCAGGGGAAATGGAGCATTCCGGACAGGAGAATGGCACGCTGGATCACAACAGGGCCTAGAGGCCCTGGTTCTGGCCCATGACACTGTTATGCTAGGCGCTGCACAAACATGCTGGACACAGGGCTCCAGCTGAGCCTGGCAAGCAACTGTGCTTTTCCACTGCCACAGTGCTCCATGCGTTGCGACTGACTCTGATGTCTGACAGCAGCTGGGGGCAACGCTCTAGTCACCCACTTTCTACCACAGCTGTCTGCAGATGGCTCTGGTTGTAATTAAAGCTGTGAATGCCAGTGTGAGGGGTGTAGGAGCCAGGGTCCTCTGGCCTGCCCCTCCCTGTGACCCTCTTTTCCCCATCTCCCTTGCACTGTGCCTACTCCCAGTTCAACCCCCCACCCCCAGTACGTCCCTGCCCTGTGCCTTGCCCTCCCCGCATGCCCTCTCCACCCCTCACCCTGTGGTTCAGGGCCTGCTGAAGCCAGTGCTGCACAGGACACGGGCTTGTCAGTGCCTTTTATTACTGCTGAGTGTCACAGAGGCAGAATAACAAAGGCAAGGCAGTGAATATGACAAAGACAAGCTAACCCTGTAGGCTACGCCTTTCACATCAGAGCTCAAGGAAGCCAGTCACTCCTGCTCTCTGGGCCACCCAGCTAGGCACTGGGCTCAGGCTCATGGTGGGCTTGGAGCCGATCCGGCCTTACTGCTGGTTCCAGCGCACAGCGCTGAAAGGAACAGGGCATTGCTGCTGCAGGGGCACGGCACTGGCTCAGCTCTGAGCCTTCCGGCACTTTGCCCTGCCAGATAGTGAGCACTTCTGGGGGACTCTTGTGTGTCCTCTGCACATCACCCCTCCTCCATGCTGCTCCTTCTTCTGCAATCTGTCCAGCAAGCCTCCGTTCCAGCCAGGTCCTGATGCTGCCTGCAAGTAATCAGTGTGCTAGTACCACAGCCAGGCCCATCAGAACCTGGCCAGGGCCCCGCCATGGGGACAAGCCATGTCAGTGACAGGTGCTCTCACACCCAGCTGAGTAAGCTACATCTCTGTCTCTCACTGTGTGCTTTGTTTGTGCTTGGGAGCAGAGACCTGTTATGTATGGGTTTACCACGAAATGCTAATATGTCTGTATGCCTCCTGACCTGGGCATGCTGCCAGGACACAGCTGCAATGGGCACAAATTAGGGGCATTGCCAGCAGACCAAGGGAAGTGATTATTGTCCCTCTTCTCAGCAGTGGCGAGGCCTCGACTGGTGTATTGCATCTAATTTGGGGGGCCCCCACCACTACTGCAAGGATGTGGATATATTGGAGCAGGTCCAGAGGAGGGCAACAAAAATGATGAGGGGGCTGGGGAGCTTGACTTATGAGGAGAGGCTGCAGGACTTGGGCTTATTTAGTCTGCAGAAGAGAAGAGTGAGGTGGGAGTTGATAGCAGCCTTCAACTACCTGAAGGGGAGGTCTAAAGAGGATGGAGCTAGGCTGTTCTAAGTGGTGACTGGTGACCAGACTAGGAGCAATGGCTCCAAGTTACAATGGGGAAGGTCTAGATTGGATATTAGGAGAAACTATTTCTTTAGGAGCGTGGTAAAACACTGGAATGGGTTACCTAGTGAGGTGGTGGAGTCTCCATCTGAAGGTCTTGACTGGGGTGATTTAGTTGGGATAGGTCCTGCTTTGAGCAGGGGGTTACACTCAACGACCTTTCTGAGGTCTCTTCCAACCCTCATCTTCTATGAGACTCTGACCCTACCAATATGGCCCGTGTGCTTTGCATACGCTGGGGAGCAGACGGGGAAAGGGAAGCTTGGCCACCCGTGGGTGCTGAGCACCCCCAGAGTCAGTGCCTCTGAAGCATGCCCCCCCGCCCAAAGCATGGGCCATTGCTCCGATTCACCCTACCGAGGGGACGGCTCGGCCACTGGGGATCGGTGGGGCTAACGGCAGCCCTAGCGAGGTCGCCTAGGTGGGCTCTAGGGACAACGCTATGCACCTCCCCAGCCCCCAAGGATCCTGCACATTGGGGACCTGCCTGTGGCTGCCATGCCAGCTCTGAGAGCATGCTGTACCCATGGTGCAGGCAGGGAAGCCTGTGAGCTGTGGGGTGAAGTGTGAGTGCTGGGAGGTGCTTTGTGCTCACGCAGGGCCACGTCTGAGTGCCGCTCCTTGTGCCATGGCCAGGTTCAGGTGCAGGGCCCCAGCACTGTCCGTCGCACCCTCTCGGCATTCAGACAATTTACAAAATCACTGATGCAGCCAAGCAAGCTGGCTGTGCGCATGACTTGCCCCTCACTGGGTCGCTGAACAGCTTTCCTTAGTGCGGGGCCCAGGGAGGGCTCAGCCCTGCACCGGACGCTCTGTACATGGCCACTACCCTCGCAAAGGTCTGCCAGACCCTGGCCCTGTGTGCCGCAGAGCAGCACGTGTGCAGCCGTCTCTGGGCTGGTCGGAGGCAGGCCAACAGGCAAATGTGTCCTGAGGAGGTTGTCTTCCCTCGGGCTGCTGGGGCTCCAGCTAGGCTGCTGCTGGCAGAATCCTGTTCTTTATACAGTAAACTCTTTCTATCATCCACAACTCTCAAATAACCAACATTTTAACCCACAGTAAAGTTCAGTTACGTTTTCCATAAGTACAGTGCTGTGAAAGTAAATGCAAATAAATACAGCAACCGCTGTATACGTTTGCAGTGTACAGTACTCTGGTTGTTGGTAAATAAAGTACTCAACATGTGCTCTTGTTTGTTTCTTAATATCCAGTCTTGTTTTTCTTTAGTGTTCTGCATTGCTAGGTATCTTGGCAGTCCGTCATGTCCAACGATGGCGTCAGTTGCTAGATAGACCTGTCTATTATCCAGAATATTTGAATATCCGGCAACCTCCCGCTCCAAGGGCTGCCACATATGAAAGAGTTTACTGTAATACCTTTTCCCACATTGCCTGAGCCACCCACCCAGCCCTGGTGCCAGGCAAGCCTTGGTCTGAAGAATCTCTTCCCCTTGCCCATGCCCAGGGTCCAGTTATGCTCTCGCTCCATCTCACCCTTGAGACTCTGGTGGCATTGCCCCTCGAGTGGCACCGCTCAGGGCTGTCCTTAGGTTAGACAGAGCCATCCCCCCACATGCCCCCTCACGTGACTTGTTCCTGTACCAGCCCCGCACACACACCCCTGTGTTCTCCCCAGCCCCTCCTCATGGCACGTTACCTGGTGCCAGAGCAGCACAGCAGGAAAGGGGGTTGCAGGCCTGAGTGCTGGGGAGCTGCGACTGGGCTCTGCAGCTTGCTTGGCGTCAGAGCTTCTGCACAGGCAGCAGGCACCTGGTAGCTCCCTCTCCCCAGCAGGGCATGGGCAGTTCGCCATTACTCAGGGCACAGCAGGTAAAGTGGGCTCACTCCTGCCTGAGCCAACCTGCTCACAGCTGCACAGGCTGTGTACACGAAGGAAGGGCATTGGAACTGGAGTCAGTGAGAGCAGGCACAGACTCCTTCACCCGGTGGGGGCGATGCAGGTCCCAACTCCCTGGCAGGCATGGCCCTGGGCTGTGGTGATGGAGCTTTGCCAGCTGACTGTTGCTGTGGTGCTGACAATGCGCCCATAACAGTTAATCATAGACCCACAGCAGAGAAAGGGTGGAAGACACTCCAGGAGGTCTCTAGTCCACGCCCACTCAAAGCAGAACCAGCTAACCCACTAACTCTTTCCAGCCAGGCCTTTGTCCAGCCAGGCCTTAAAATCCTCTAAGACCGGAGACTCCCCCGCCTTCCTGGGGAACCCCTTGCAGTTCTTCACCACCCATGTGAGCAGCTGGCAGAAGGAAGTTAATTACATGCCCAGCAGAGGGAAGATGGCAGGGGAGATGTACTTGTGACTTATCTTAGGCAAGCTGGTGCCACCTGCCCTAGTGTGAGCACTGCAGTGCCATTCATGTTACGGGGTACGGTGTCTCCCATATGGGCAGGAGTGTGTTGACAACTGCGCTGCTCTCAGGACCCGTACCTGTTTTTCACCAGAGTTAACACAGCACCTTCCCCTGTGCCTTTGGCACCTTGGGGCCGGCTCCAGGAGAGCCAGGGAAATGAGGGGCACCCTGGCTTTGGTTCAGAGGGAGAGCTATAAAGTGATCACACCATTAGTGCTCTGTCAGAGTTTGCTGAAGATTACTTTGAAAAGCGGGGGTGGTCTCAGGGCTGAGCTGACTCAGTGCCAGTTCCATGAACTGTCAAACCGAGACTCAAGTAAATTTTCTGTTTCTCAGTGATCGTTTCCCCTGTTATTGTCTAGAGCACACGCTGCCAAAAATTCAAGTGCAAGCAGCCACAACAGGTACAATTCTTAAGCTGTGCTGGCCCCACGCCAAACAGTCCACACCCAGCACAACTCAGCTCCTAAATGTAACAAGCCGGATGCAAGAGCACAACGTCCCATGGAATGGCATTGCCCTTCCATCACCCAAGCTCCTTCGCCTTTGCTGGCATGGCAGGGCTTGCCCTGGTTATGGCTAGTCACTTGCATGCCTGTTGCACACAGGCTGGCTGAACTCCCGCCTCAGCTTCTCCTCAGCTGCATCCCACAGTACAGGCATGTCCTTGGGGAACTCCTGGGCTCTGACGTTTGGTGCTTAGCTTTCTGGCACAACACGTTAAGGCCTCTGATTTTGTCTGGGCACAGAGATCCTGTTTGTTAGACTCCTGACTCGGCTGTTTTCTTCAGAACCTCGTCACATCTTGGCTTTTTTGGTTCTTGTCCTGAAATCCTGGGCCCTGTTGCATTGCTCCCGAGAGCACCTAGTACACTGGTGTCTGGCCAGCTGGCAGCACAGCAAAGTCTTCTCAGGGGCTCTGCTGAGGAGATGGAGGACGCAGTGGCCAGGACTGGAAGCATCATGAGTGAAGGGCAGCACACTGCAGGCCTAGCTGCAGTGACAGGTGACTCCGGCTGGGAAAGAGAACAGCGAGATGAGAACAGAAGGGTGGGAGGGGAGGGGAAGGGACCTGGGGGAGGAGGCGCAGGGTTGGGCGTTGGTTTTGGAGAGATGGCAGCCCTTGATGATTGGATCACAGCCCTGGTCTATGGGCATGAAGTGAGAGAAGGGTCACTTTAGCCACTGTTGTCAAGTCAGTGACTATTGATGGAAGCTGGTTCAGGGTCTGCCATTGAGCCAGACTTGCTGGCTAACACCTGTTGGGCTACGTCTACACGTGCAGCCAACATCGAAATAGCTTATTTCGATGTTGCGACATCGAAATAGTCTATTTCGATGAATAACGTCTACACGTCCTCCAGGGCCAGCAACGTCGATGTTCAACTTCGACGTTGCTCAGCCCAACATCGAAATAGGCGCAGCGAGGGAACGTCTACACATCAAAGTAGCACACATCGAAATAGGGATGCCAGGCACAGCTGCAGACAGGGTCACAGGGCGGACTCAACAGCAAGCCGCTCCCTTAAAGGGCCCCTCCCAGACACAGTTGCACTAAACAACACAAGATACACAGAGCTGACAACTGGTTGCAGACCCTGTGCCTGCAGCATAGATCCCCAGCTGCCGCAGAAGCAGCCAGAAGACCTGAGCTAAGGGCTGCTGCCCACGGTGACCATAGAGCCCCGCAGGGGCTGGAGAGAGAGCATCTCTCAACCCCCCAGCTGATGGCCGCCATGGAAGACCCAGCAATTTCGACGTTGCGGGACGCGGATCGTCTACACGGTCCCTACTTCGACGTTGAACGTCGAAGTAGGGCGCTATTCCTATCTCCTCATGAGGTTAGCGACTTCGACATCTCGCCGCCTAACGTCGAAGTTAACTTCGAAATAGTGCCCGATGCGTGTAGACGCGACGGGCGCTATTTCGAAGTTGGTGCCACTACTTCGAAGTAGCGTGCACGTGTAGACGCAGCTTTGTTTGCATGGGGGACAGGAGGCTCATGTAAGGACAGAGGTGAAGTCAATGAGGACATGTTGTGCTGTGTTAACTCTGGTGAAAAACAGCCTGGAGCCTATGCCCTCCGGAGGGAGTGAGGGGTCATTTCTGTGTACTCCCTGCTCTCAGCTTCACTATGAGCAGCCCTCCAGCCACTGGTCCTTTTCTTAACGCCTGGGGACTACTCCAATTTTCCTTCTTCCTGCCCGGTTCTAGAGCAGAACGTGTTCGACCACTGTCACTGCTATCAACCCAGCAGGCGTGCTCTTGCTCCATATACCCTCCACTTTCTCTGCCTGTCTTCCTGGGGCTGGGGGAATGTCTCAGCAGAGTGCTGGCTTGCAGATACTCCTTTCCCTGGACAGTGGCAGTGCTGGCGGCTGTAGCTCTGCCGATAGAGAAGAGAATTCTCTGGGAGGGCTGATGGGGCTTTAAGCTCTGACATTCAGCTCTCAAGCTCAGTGCAGGTACATTGGTACACAGAGTCGTGTGCCTGACTTGCCCAGAGGAACAAGGTCTGAGGCTGGTAGTGACAGCTGTGCTTCTAGCACTGTGCCTTTGTGCGTGTGTGTGTGTGTGTGTGTGCGTGTGCGTGTGCGATGAGTGGCGTGGGGAGGGGCTGATGCACTGCACGATGTGCCTCACAGGTGTGATAAATGTGTGTTGCAAGAAAGGAAGAATTGCTGTGAGCCAGGATCCTGCTCAACACTCAACGTCAGGTCAGCCGGGAACAAGCAGTAGTGCCCACCAAGCCCCATGCGGACACCCATCTATGAAACTTTTGATTTCTGGGCTGGATCTATTTACCTGAAGCTGCTTGTGCTCTGGGTTGGATCAGGCAGTTGGCGCTGGGCACCAGCCTGGATTCCACGCAGATGTCAGCAGAGGGATTTTCCATAGCCCAGGCCTCCTCCCAACATCCCCCAGAGAAGCCTCATTGTTTAACAAAGGTTTCAAGCCATTACCTTTGGGAAGGTAAATATTTAATCATCTGGATTTCTCCAGCCATCAGGGGGTCTTTTGGGGGCCCCATGCATTAGAGAGCACTGCGCAAAGCTGAAATAACACCAGCTTTTCACACAGCTGGATTCTGAACAGCTAACAGACTCTTCAGTCACCAGAGGTATTTTTGTTATGCACCATCTGACAGGCAGCAGGAACATCTGGGGCCCCATTAGTGAAGCCAATGCACAAGGGACCACACCCTGCCGCCCCCCACCAGGTCAGCAACAGGGCCAGAAATGGGAAGCTGCCAGAATGGAGCCCTTGAGGCTGTAGGAATAAGGGCAGTGTCTGCACTGAGGCTGCATTAGCCCAGCCTGAGGGGAGTGGCGTGGCTCAGGCACAGGCTGAACCTCGGAAAGGTCCCATACTTACTTACCACACTTTATCAGATGTGCACATCAAACACGCTGGTTCTGTGCCTCAGGTCAAGGCCCTGGGCCCCCAGTCTGTCCACGTCACATTCCTCCATGGCTTCCCCCTTCCCCATCAAAGTCTCTCCCAAGGCCTTTCTCAGTTCTGCACCTGCCTGCTCATCTCCCTATCTCGCATCACATCACCTGTCTGCTCAGCCCACACGCCCCTCCTGCCAACTGCCGAAGCACACAAACCCTGACACCCTGCCCTGCCCTTTCTCTGAGGCCTGCCTGACTCACTCCATCACCCCACTCCGCAAGGGTTGGGATTGGAGGGGGCTCACAGCTGGGGCACAGGGTTGTGTGGGAGGGGGGTGAGCGGTGTGCACCCCTGCAGGGAGTGCTTACCTTGGGCAGTTCCCAGGTGGCATCACAATGGAGCTAAGGAAGGCTCCCAGTCTGCCCTGGACTTTTATTGGCCTAAAATATCCTGGTTTGGCTCAAGTAGCCTCCAGGAGACCGGGCCCAGTTCTGGGAGACACCCAGGGAAACAGGATGGCTGGCAGCCCTAGGCCTCTGAAGCTTCCTGGGGGACCTCACCCTATCTGCCCTTGCTGTGAGAAGGCTTTGTCTGTGTGAGCTGTGGATCAGGTCCCCAACTCCACAGCCTCTGGCGACACAAACACAGCCTCCCCATCCTCCCAGGCCTCACTCGCTCTATGTTCAATAGCGACAGGTGCACAGTAACGTCAGCTCCTCAGGCCCTGTTCCTCTGCCCGCTCAGAGAGCACCCAGACTCGCTGCTCCCAAAGGAGAAGTACACACCAACATGCTAGTTAACTCAGGGTCACCGCGCTGCTGACCCGACAGCACTAGAGAGAGAGAGTGATAAAAAAACAAGAACTAGTTTATTGTCAAATATCAGAGATTCAATTGTTCGTAAGATGAATTGAAACAAGTGGCTACTTACAAAATAAGATCACAGCGCTCTTGCTGCATTTAATCACGGGCCATTCAGTCTCTGATGGGATAGTTACCCCAATTTCTTTTCCCAGCATTTTTATCCAGGATGGCTGAGACTAAACGCCGGTGCCTTGTCCCACATCTTGCAATTGCTGTGGTGTTTCGTGTGACCTGGGTTTTCCATAGTGACCTTCCATGGCCCGCTTTGTGAGTCTGGAGATCCCTGTGCCCCTGTGTGCCCACATGTCTTCTTCTGGTAGCATAAGGAGATCCAGGGGTCACAAACGCCCACTCCACTTTGGTGTCTTCACTGAGCTAATGGGCAAAGCCCTTCCCGTCGTGCCTGCTGCTCCCTCCTCCAGTCCCATTTCCACTGCGCCGGCTGCAGCCCGCCAGGACGTGATGGCCAGAAGGGGTGACAGCAGGACTGGGCTCATCACATTTTATTTATAATCTCCTTCTAAAATCCTTGAGATGCTGTGTATCCAAGAGGTGAGGAGAGCAGCCGTGGGCCCATTTTACAGCTGCTTGTTGCTAGTTAACTCACCTTGGCGTGAGGATAAGGAGCCGCAGAGCCAGCCCAGAGGGGCCAGGCCGGTGGGCGGTGGATGCTATAGTGAATTGGACCATGGGGCCCTGAAGGTATGGGATCCAAGGCAACTGCTCTGCTCACCTGTGCGTATGTACAGCACTTAGCACAAAGGAGCTCCACTGCTGGCTGGGTCCTTGGAACGCCAGTGCTCTGATTTCAGCTATGGGAGCACCGGCTCTGGCTCCACAGGTTAGGCTGAGGTGCCTTTTGCAAGGAAAGCAGGAATTCAGCTTCATTGTTCAGCATGGAGACTACAGTGTGTCCTTCACAGAATTAAAGCATTTACGCTTTAGCCATGGAGTGAATTGTGGGAGAATTAACCAGTAAATCTGTTTATTGTTAGTTAAAATTAATTTTAAAGTGGGTCTTTTAAGGAATTTAGCACCCAGTGTCAGGCTGTTTTCATACAGTATGAGCTCAGTGTATTGACTCAAAACTTGGCAGAGAGGTGAACCTCAAGCAGATCTGATATAACGGCTAGTTTTGCAAAACAGATTTTTAGGGTTAATGGTAATTTTTTCCATTATTTTTAACATCTAAAAGCAGATGTTGAGGGATAATATTCTTCAGATAAACTTCTGCAAACTTTCCCTCTTTGCAAATACCCTCCATCTCCCACTGTTTTCACTGGGACTGAGGCCGCAGGCTGCTGTCAGTGAAGATGGCCTTCTAAAAACGGACATCATCTTCCAACAGCCTCAAGGGGATGGAGGCCACAGCCTACTCAACCACCTTTATTCACAGGCTCACCATAGAGCCCTTCTCTACTTCCTAACAATACAGGTGACCACCATAACCCCTGAGGGCAACTTGGCTTTACTTCCATTGGGTCTCATGGGAGGGAATAGCCACCTATTGTGAGAATATGTGGGAAGAGGAGCTGCTGCGCTAAAGTTTTGTTGAGGCACATCAAAAAATGTGGTGACCTTTGGGCTCATAATCAAACTTGGAAGTGGACTCATTTGCCTTGATTTGGGGCTTTTTTGCTGCGTGTTCATGGAGTTCCACTCAGTTGTCCTTGGCCCCAAAACAGTGCATGGTGCAAAGTGATTGTGTGCAAAAGCCCCAGTGGGATTCGGGCTTATAACAGGTTTGCTCCTGTCTTTGTTTCCCATCAGCTGTGGAAGTATTGTGACTTTCCCAAACAATCTCGTGGAGCTGTGGATCCTGGTGCAGAGATTGGGATAGTGGATGTTCACCCACCGCTCAGGCTGGAAAGAATGACCAGCTCTGTGAGAAACAGCGTGTAACTGCCAGACAAAATGGCCCCATTCCACTCATGGCCACTGCAGAGCAGAGCATTGCGCCCCTTGCAGGAGGCACCAGGGAGTTCAGCAAACAGTCATCCACACGTAGGGTGCCAGGCATCCTGCCCTGTGCAGGACAGTCCCAGATTTCCCTGACAAGTCCCGTGTCCTGCTGGGCATTTTTGCATAAATGGGGGATGCAGGACTTGGCAGGGAAATTCTCTGCCCCAGCCAGGGTTCCCACAGCTGGGGCTGCCTGTCCTGCATAAGTTTTCTAAATATCCAGCAACCCTATCCAGACAGGACAGTATTGGAAAGAAAACCGAGAGATTAAAGCCATTCCAAGGCATTCCACGGTGCCCCAGAGGGGGTTGGAGCAGCAGAGTTCACTTGTTATTCCAGGTAAAGAAACTACAATTAGCAACCATGGAGCTGTTTTCTCCCTTCCATACAGGGCTCCACCAATGCCAACATGTTGCTCCTTGAAGCACATATGTAACAGGGTCTGACCAACCTCCTCTCAACAAGCAGTTACAATGTGAATTACAACTGGCTCCCTCTCGGCATCTGCCCACTGGAATCCAGAGCTCCTCTTACTGTCTAGTGCCCTGCAAACATCAGCTAAAAACATAAAAATCCATGTTTAGCAAGGCTGATTTATCAGCAACATTCTTGTGAGCAGAAGCCCACGACTACAAACACACCACAACAAACATGTGAAGAATTTGATAAGGCGGAATTGCATCTGTGTACATGTCTCTCCTGGCTTTTCTCCAGGGGTATTTCAAGTTTTACAGCAGGACAGGATTGCTTAATAGCCAGGCCACAGGCAGTGGCACTAACCATGTTTACTTCCACTTGAACTTTTGCTAAACAAACAGGGACACGGGAGGCTTTGGAGAAACTCGCCATCAGACAAAGTGAAAGCAATGTTTATTTCCCTCTTGGTGCCCTCAGAAGGCGTAATAGGGAAAGAAACTGAGCTGGCAGCAGGAGAGTAATATTCGAAAACCAGCTCTGCAGAGAATTCACGAGACCTGGCTCCCCTCTCCGTCCCATGGGCCTAAGGCAGGAGAAGGACCACTGAAATCCACTGAGCTCCACAGGTCAAACCAGGGTGAACCCTTCGAGAACCAGCCCCAGAATGGTTGTAATTTCCCAAAACGCTTCCCCCCACAGTGTGAGGTATGAGTTGGGGTTGGGAGCTGTGCTTGATCCTACATGTTGGAGCACTGAGAAATGCAATGGTCAACTTTAAAAAACAGGACAATTCTCTTTGAATGGAAGTCATGTTCACAGTCTGTGCCAATTGTTATATGGGAAGAAGGGATACATGAGTACATCAGTCCCAGCACCGCAGCCAGCGTCACTATGAGTACAGTGGAAGATGTAATTTCCACCACTAGTAGGCATGCCCATGCTAGCTCTGGCGTGAGCAGCTAACCACCCTGAGCACCCACCTAAGGCGTGGGGTGGCCTCACATTTGGAGCTCATGCTGCAACAGCTAAACTTGGGGGTTTGGCATGCTAACTCAGACCCAGTGCAGCATGTCTGCCTGACCTGGGATTACCTTAAATGTACCCCGGTGGCCCTTCCCCGATGCATGTGCGCAAGGGGCACCACGCCATTGGCAGTCCCCAACTGCCAAGTGAGTAACTTTGCCAGAGTAGTTCTTCGTATGCCCCTGTCTCTCCTCTACCTTACCCCTAAGTAAGACTGTAACCCCCACCCTAGAAAACACCCTTCCCTTTTATGAGTAAGTGATCAGAGACATCACGCAATGCCACTTCAGTCACAGCCGGGGAAAGGATGCATCTCTCTGACATGGCAGCTGCAGGTCCCAGTCATTTGCCTTTCAGACTGACCTTTCCACATATGTGGAGCCTGGTTAACCTTCCTGTAGCTGGCTTCCCCGAGCCAGGGCAAGAATCCAGGATTCCTAATGCATATTGCTGTCTAGCAAAGGCTGTGCCGCCCTCTGGAGCAGCCTGGGTAGGGTCTCGCTCTGGCAAGTGGTGCAAAGGGAGGCTGAGCATCAGTGCTGTGGTTTGTGTGGTAGTGGTCTGAATTGGGAGCTAGAATTCAAATCTGGCTGGCACCCAGTGGGTGGAGAGGTGTTATGGGTGCCCATGAAGAGGCTGCTATTCAACAAGAAACCCTAGTGTATGCCCGTCACACAGGGAAAAACCTTTGCTGGAGCAAGGTAATCGTCGTACAACCCGTCACAAGCTGTAAGGAGGTGTGGGACTCACCCGTGCAGGGGTCACATGTCAGGCTGTGGCCTGAATAGCTGGTAGGTGTCACACTGGCAGATTTGCAGATGTGGGTGGTGGGATTTACTCCACAGAGAATGGGTGACCCTGATGAACAGAGCAGTTGTTAGACAGCTCTGTTGCTGCTGCCAATCCAGACTGTACCCAGGACTGGCTGCAGCACACCTGGGAAGGAGCGATAGCTGAGCCTATAGGGAGGCAGACAGGCCTGACGCTGGAGAATATGGCACTTTTTTTGTGCTTTATGTGGGAAATCTTATACAGGGTGAACAATTGTAGAGCCGGGCTGGGTAACTGCACTCTTTTGTTGAGCTAAGGCCTAAGCAAGTCTGAAATGGGCCAGGCGAGCCAAGTATCAGCCTGCCCAGCTGCAAAATCTAGAGCAGGCCAGGAATTTTCCAGCTATCGATGTTTTACGGGCCAATGCCTCTTTGTCAGAGCAGCCCTGCTGGTGGATGGGATGGCAGTGATGAATATGCTGGTCCAAACATTTGGAAAAGGGGTTTGGAGGGGCTACAATGCTGGGGTTCCCCAGATTCTGAATGGCAAGTTTCATTTCCCAGTTCAGCATGACTTATTTCAAAATTGTAGTTTATTTATAGACAAAAGTATTTTAAAAGGTTGAAATTGAAGCAAAACATTTGCAAAACATCAGGACAGAACATTGTCCTGATCAGAGCTCGTTTGTTGTCCGATTATCGGCTTATAAAAGAGTTTGAGATATTTTATTTCTCTTCCTGAATTTGAAATCTCCAAAACTCTCAGAGCATGGAAAACCATTCTCTGCCAGGCACTAGCAAACGGCCAGCAGACTGCAGAGCCAGGCATGAAAAGCACTTGGGCTGAGAGGGGCTCTGGAAAGCTCACTCCAGTTTAATCACATGGGTGATTTCCCAACAGCTCTTCTCCAAATCCTGCAAGGCACCAGCCACCCGAGCCCAGGCCGTCCCCCGCATTGCGCTGTGAACAGCCAAGCCTTTGAAATGGAGACAGCGTGGGTTTTCCCAAGGCTCTATATTCATACCCAGTTTAGTGGAGTGATTTATACCCTTATTGGTAGGAAATCTTACATCTGGTCTGGGAATCTCTCAGGACAAGTCTGGGCCCAAAGCTGTAAGATAGGTTGTGAAAACTGAAGCTGATCAGTGCTGAGCACAAGTGTTAGGCAGCAACACGGAGCCAGGCAGCGATCGCATGGAATCACAGCCCACTTGGTCACCGCATGGCCTGTCCCTGCCATGCTAAATGAAATGTAGGTGCCAGGGCACTGCAAGGGAGCCTGCCTGTGGCTGGCCAAGGGGCTCAAGTTACTTCTTACCGCTGCCACGGCTTTTTTTCTCGGTGAGGGCTGGCCCACTAGCCTGGGGCACTGCCATTGCACAGGGACAAGTCCCGTGTCTGGTGTCCATTGGCTGGCCTGGAGCTTGGGGCCGTCAACACAGCCAGAGGATGGAGGCAGAGTTGGTGCCTTGTGCCTGGGCTGTCAGCAGGGTGTCAGTTGGACACTATTCAGGGGAGGGACAGAGTGGTGTCAGAGTGTGGAGGTGGAAGAGGGAGAAGGGAGACCCCGCGGGGTGCACACAGATCTGGAAGAAGTCTGGGGGTTGGGCATGCTCCAAAGCAACTGATGCTTCTGGTTATGGCCCCACACTGTCAGGTCAGGATCCTGCCCCCGCCAACCAGCCCCCGCTGCATTCCAGGGCCCCATCTCAGCTGCTTCAGCAGTGCACTGATGGGTGGTTACTGCAGCCTGCCTGCAGTGCCCCCACCAGGACAGGGCTGTGGAGCAGATCCAAGGGATGAAGTGGCGTTGAGGATGCTGTTCAGGTCCCACCGACATGGGACCAAGCCCGGCTGCACAAGGAAATTGGCTAGTGAGCAGTGAGCCTCTCCCCGGCACTTGCTCCACAGGTCGTGCCCGGCTGTGGTTTGCCATACCTCCAGGTGGGCCAGGAGTGCCCCCTTTCTAAGCCCTGCCCTGCCCTGCTGGCCCGATGAGCTGGCGAGACCCAACAGAACAAAGGCCCCTTTTGTCAAAAGAATGGGGTGCAGAGGAAAGTGCAGGCAGGGCAGTGGACTGTCAGGCCCACGTGCGAGGCGGGGAGAGGAGGCAGGGTGTGAGCAAGCAGCAGTGCCATCCCCAGGCTCAGACGCGGGCAGTGCCACTAGCTCCACACAGGGAGGGGCTGGGTTGAGTGACTCGGTCAGACGGGCTCAGGCCAGTGGCTGGGGCCAGCCCTGCGTGGGGGGAAGGGAACTTGGGCGAGGCCCACACAGTGTCCCATTTCACTTTGGGAAATACGGCACAGTGGTGGCGCCAGGGAAGAGGGGTTTTGGCGTCGGAGCCAGGGGGCGGTCTCCAGTCTGGGGTAGGTGGGTTGGATGCAGGGTCCAGATGACACTTACGGCAGCTCCCAGGAGGCAGCAGGAATAGGTGGCCAGAGAGGCACCATCTGCCCTTCGGCCTATAGATGCTGCCCCTCGCAGCTCCCACTAGTTCCTGGCCAATCAGAGCTATGGAGCCGGTATTTGTTGGAGACAGTGTGAGGAGACCCCTCTGAGCCCAGAGGCCACAGGCACCCGGTGGCTGCATCTGGGAGCAGCACAGACCCAGAACAGGTAGGGAGCCTGCCTTGGCCGCAGGCTCCCGCTGTGCCACTGATCCAACTTTTACCGGCCCATTGGGCAGCGCTGACCCTCACCGCCTGGCTCCCTTTGCAATGGGGTGTTCCAGTCTAAACCAAGCACCTGGCCATGGTCTGTGGTGCCGTGCCAGCAACAGTCTGGGTTCCCGAGCTAGATGTCTATCCTGCGGGAGTCTCTGGCTGCGTCTACACGTGCACGCTACTTCGAAGTAGCGGCAGTAACTTCGAAATAGCGCCCGTCACGTCTACACGTGTTGGGCGCTATTTCGAAGTTGACATCGACGTTAGGCGGCGAGACGTCGAAGTCGCTAACCCCATGAGCGGATGGGAATAGCGCCCTACTTCGACGTTCAACATCGAAGTAGGGACGTGTAGACGATCCGCGTCCCGCAACATCGAAATAGCGGGGTCCTCCATGGCGGCCATCAGCTGGGGGGTTGAGAGATACTCTCTCTCCAGCCCTTGCGGGGCTCTGTGGTCACCGTGGGCAGCAGCCCTTAGCCCAGGGCTTCTGGCTGCTGCTGCTGCAGCTGGGGGTCCGTGCTGCATATACAGGGTCTGCAACTAGTTGTTGGCTCTGTGTATCTTGCACTGTTTAATGAAAGTGTGTCTGGGAGGGGCCCTTTAAGGGAGCGGCTTGCTGTTGAGTCCGCCCCGTGACCCTGTCTGCAGCTGTGCCTGGCTCCCTTATTTCGATGTGTGGTACTTTGCCGTGTAGACGTTCCCTCGTTGTGCCTATTTCGATGTTGGGCTGAGCAACGTCGAAGTTGAACATCGACGTTGCCAGCCCTGGAGGACGTGTAGACGTTATTCATCGAAATAGACTATTTCGATGTCTCAACATCGAAATAAGCTATTTCGAAGTTGGGTGCACGTGTAGACGTAGCCTCTGGGACCTGGGTCCTCACCAGTGTGGGCTGGCAGAAGGCTCAGTCTTTTTCTTGGGACAGCCCTTGGTTGCTGTGGGCGCGTGCACTCTGGGCTGAGGAGAGTGCACCGGTGTGGGAAGCAAAGCGGTTTAATGCCATGCTGACAGCAGGCCTTCTGCGTACGTCTGGAAAGCAGCCAGCCTTGCAAAGGAGAGAGGGAGCTTGGAGGTGTGGCCTCCCAGGACACTAACTTCCAGAGAAGGGCCAGCAGGGTGCAAAGACTCCATGTGACTTCTGCCCACGGGAAGCCGTGCCTGCTCCTCTCAGAACAAGCTGGGTAAAGAAGGACCCACGACAGTTGCTGGGCAGGGAGAGACAGTGAACCCAACTGAATTGCAACAAAGGGGGCAGGGTGGGTGCCAGTGTTAGCAAGAGGTCAGGGGCCTGCAGATCTCAGCCTGTAAGTGGGGCATGGTCCTTGTGTCGTCCTGTGCGAGTGTGAGGGCTAAGGGGGTCAGCAGTCCGCCACACCTGCACCGCCATGGCCCAGCAGAGGGCACCACGCTTGTGCCGCATTGTGTCTGATTCCACTGGCTGCGACTGGGCAAAATACTTGTCCGGGTCCCAGCCGGCTCATGAGCAACAGCCATCCCTACCGTGCACCCACTGCAGCTGGGCTGCCCTGCTGTGGAGCTGCTGGGCTGCTCCCAGGCCTAACCCTGAGAGGTACTGCCCCACGTGTGCTGACTCCAGCCTGGGGTCCAGCCGGGCCACATCTACACAAGTGGCGTTGCAGCTCACAGCTGGGTGAGCAGTGCCACGTGCCACAGAGGGATGAGCACAGCCAGCCTGAACACAGGGAGCGGGCTGCATGGCTGTGTATAGGGTCCCACGCCCCTCTGCATGCAGGTCCCAGGCGCATGCCTCATTTGACCATCCCAGAGCCAGCACCACCCTGCGGGACCAGCTGACACATGCGTACGCTCCCGGTTCCAGTTCACAGATTCTTTTTACATCGGGGCTGCTGAGAAGTCTGCAGGCCTTGGATGAAATGTCTGGTTCAAACCAGAGAGGTACCCAGGGCAGCCCCAGCTCCAAACCCTGCTCTGTGTGCTTCAGAAGCCATCTCTTGTGTCCCAGGCAATAGTCAGTCTCCTTCTGACTGGCCCAATGACCTAGTCATCCACAATGGAGACACTGCAATGGGAGAGCCAACCAGCAGCTGACCCACCCCCCAGGTGGCTGGAGCCCTCAGCTGGGACAGCAGAGCCCCTAGTTCCAACCCCTGCTCCTCTCTCCTGGCACAAATCTCCCAGTGTCCATGGAGCTACCTCAGCTGAGACACGCTGCCAGGCAGAGGGAAGGCAGGCCAGGTCCCTGGGTGGAACTGCCCAGGCATTGTGCTGGCACACTAACCCACCAGTTAAACACCCTTGGGCTGAGTTTCAGTGGGGATGTGGTTGGACTGATTTTCAGGTGCTTCCTTGCTCCCTGGTTTTAGGAACGAAACTGTTGGAATCGAGCCTTGTCTCTCCAGAGCCCTTCATCTCTCCGGGAAGTGCCATGGAAAGCTACCAGCAGAAAGACTGTACGGATTTAGTGTTTATGGGCAGAGAGAGACAGCGTGTTGCCTGCACTGTGTATTGGCTTGCAATTTATGTGCTGGCAGCCGCAGAGGATGTGTTCCGAGGCTCGAGCGCGTGCTGACGCTTTGTAAATACAATTGGTTCAAGCTGAAGCGAGTGAACAATGTGGACTGTTTTGAGGCCAAATCTGACTTTATGAAAAAACCACCACTGAGCCAGTGCTACTAGACTGCCTTGTGAAAGCATGTGGCCCTACGGTCAAGACACAGCCTCCTGGCTCAGAAATCAAGGAGCCCAGCACACAAACTGAAAATTAAAATGTTGCATCTGCTCACAGTGCAAAACACCCCCCAACTGTACACAGAGTAAGGAGACCTGCTGAGCCGCACCATCCTATGCTGGTGGTCTGCAAGCAGCAGCCTGGCTTTCTGGCTCACTCGCCCTATTCTACAGAAACATTAATAACCATAATCCATATAAAACTGTCATTTCGGTTCAACATGGACGTCACCAAAGCCCTGACTCATTTATCAAAACTGAGCATTCAGTTGCACCAAGTCTCGTTTTTGTAAGCAGATGCAGTGTGATGGAATGTCTTGTCATCACCCACAAGTCTTCACTGGAAAAATGCATCATAGCAGCAACTTCTAAACATTAAAAATGTGCATTCAAACTAGTGAAGTGAACAGCTTGTGTGAGTTCAGTGCCACTTATTAATGAAATAAATTGCACTTTGGAGCCACTGCTGTGTGTGCTGAGGCAGGTCACCACTACTGAGCTGTGGCTGCATTGCACAGTAGGTGGTAGCGTAGCTGCAGAATGCACCTTTCCTGACCTCATGGCAAACAATGCTGATAAATGATCAGTCACTTAGCCTAGGGTTCCAGCCTACTTTGTCTGTAAAGCCTCCCCTGGCTGTAATCACAGCCCAGGTACTGGCATGGAGCAGTTGGTGGGCTGGGAGGTAGGGCCCCAGAGAGCTGGTGAACAAGCAAGCAGTGCTTGCTACAGCTGGCCACTCTGCACAGCATCAAGGGAGCTCTGTTCCATGCCTTGGGGAGGAATGAGCCAGTGACGTGCAGAGGGGCTGGCAGGAGGAGACACAGATGGCTGGAGTGTGAGTGAGTCGTGGCTGGGCAATGGCGTGGTGGCCGGTGTGAAGAGGGGGAGAGGAGATGGTGGAGGTAGCAGGAAGTGTGTCTGGGAAAGGAGGAGAGATCCTGGGAAGGACATGGTGTGTGCAGGGAGCCAAAGGGGCATTGTGGGGCATGGGGGTTGGTGGGCTGAAGAAAGTGGGGAGTTTGGTGAGCTGAGCTCACACAGCTACAGAGAGCAGAGAACTTGGGCTCCAGGATGGTGAGAGAGGGGAAATGCCAAGCATCCCTGAGAAGGTCATTGGGCTGGGGGAGCTTTCCTGGTATCAGGGAGAGGCTGGTGCTGGTGTGGCAGGGAGGGTTCAAAGGCTGGCTGCTGCTGGCTGCTGTTGGCTGCTGCTGGCTGCCACAAGGAGGTGGCCAGGAGTCGGAGGTCCTGCCAGCGTGGTGGGTAATGGGAATGGCAGTGGGGAGAGGCAGCACTGTGTCTGAGGCATCCCAGGGGCCTGGTGCAGTCAAGCACCCAACACTGCCCACAGCCAAGGGGGTTAAGAGACTTGGGCTGCCAGGCAGAGATTGCTGGCTGGGTGCCCAGCACAGGCCATTCTCCACTGCGTCGGTGGAGCAGAGGCCTGGTCGATAAGCCCCAAAGAGGCTGAGAGGTCAAAGAAGAGCCTGAGGTGCTGGTTGGGGGCAGATCAGGGAAAGCAGGGGAGATGTGGTCACAGGCCATGAGCAGGGCAGGGGACAGCCACATCTGTGGGGAGGTCCTGGCTGGGGTCTTACACACCCACCAGAGGACTGTGCTTGTGGTGGCTGGAGCCCCTGGGCTGGGCGGGGGAACCAGGCAGCACGGCTGCGTCCAGGTGATTGCTGCAGAACTGGGACTGTCGGCTTGAGGAGAAGGGGCGGAGGGTGTCTGAGGGATGGGCCGTGATGTACCCAGAGAGGGCAGCCATGCTGCTGTCTGCTGCAGTGAATGGGGAACAGGAACCGAGGCTCAGGCAGGCTTGTCTCAGGGCAGGTGCCTTTGGGCTGAGACAGCAGAGAAAAGGGCCAGGGCAGGCCGCAGGTCACCTGCACACATTCTGCCTAAGCACTGAGGCTCTGCTGAGCAGCCCTCGCAGCTGGCAGCATTACCAAGAGGTACGCAGCTGCTGAAGCACAGTGGAATTGGTGGCATGTGGAGGATCCTCCCAGTGGGAAGAGGGCTGGAGGTGAAAGTGGTGGGAGGGAGCAGGGCAGGAGGGAGGCAGCAAAGGAAGCAGGGGCCTAAGCCACTTGTCAGAAGGACCCTGAGCGCGTGGTGTGGAAGAGACGATGTCCTGTCCAGTGTGTTATTCTGACTTCCTTATAGAGTAACTTGTAATTGTTAGGAACTTTTTTGTACCAAACCAGCTTTTATCACTGATTCAATCTTGCACTTTTATATTCTTGTTCTCCACAAATGCCCTTTTTTAGCTTTCCTCATCTTTTTCCTGATGGGACTCATTAGGGGCTGGGGCTGATTCTTGCTGGCATTCAGCTTCACTTATCGTCTTGGGAGTTTTTGGCCACCGCTTTGTTAAAATGTCCTTGCAGCTTTTTCTTCCACACTCAGTATCCTCCGTTCCTGCCGATTCAGAGGTCTGCATCCCACAGAGCACATGGGCTTCTCTCTTCAGGCTCAGGACCCAAGCAGCTCAGGGTGCAAGGGGCTGAGAAGCACCCACAAACTCAGGTGCTTATTTGAAGCAGGCCTGAACAGCCAGTTTCTTGGGGTTGCAGGATTTGCCAGGGTGTCTCCTAAAAGCCAGCTTTCTAGGGTTCCCTGCTTTTGTCCAAGCTGAAGGCAGGAGCTGAGTGTCTCATGCCAAGGAAAAGCTGCCTAACTAAAGCCACTCAAACCCTGCCTCAGGGAGAGTATTATCTGCAAACAAGCTGTGTTTCTTGTTCCTAATTGCTGAGCGCTCACTTTCTGTGCACATGTTGTAATCCCTAGATTGTTTGTGAGTCATGAGTAATGCTGTGCGGCATGCGACCAGCAGCCCTCTGTAAGACTCCTGGCTGACTTCTGTTACCCAGTTGGCTTGGCCAACCTGAGCATTGGAAAGAACTGAAGTCTCTTGTTCTGTACCTGTTCAATTAACTGACTTTTGTGCTCCAGTAGTACATGTTCCCGGCCTGACCAAATGATCTTGCCTCAACAAACTTTCCTTGCCTGTGGGCACAAAGAGGGTCATCATCTAGGGAGCCATCAATATAGCGGCTGCAGGGTCGAATGAAGCCAGTGTGCAGGCGCTATTCGCCCAAATTTTCACACCTCTTGATTACTGTATGTGCCCTGCACTAGGACTGCAGGCATCTGTGTTCATCCTAGAAGGCTTTGGCTGCGTTTGCAGTGTGACATGGCAGAACCCTTAGCACTATTTTCATTTAATGTGAGCAGGCTCCCCCATCTCTCCAGTACTTAGAAATCCCATGGCAGGGCAGGGCTGGGAGGACGACACACCACGCTGCTAATCTGGTCCTGGCTAAATAGAACAGAAGGTCCAAATGGTGAACTGGTGTAACTCCACTGAAGGCAGTGGTGTTACATCAGGAGTGCGTATGTCTCAAAATATCTCCATCACACAGAGAACTATCAGCTCTTTTGTATCACAAGGCTCCACCTTTGTTCGCTGTCCCTATGAAACATCAGCTGGTTTAGGGTCTTTCTGTGTCTGGTCTTTTCCAGAGCTCTCTCTGAGTTCGGATCTACTGGAGACTTCTCTTCCACAGTGGAGCAGCAGGACTCTGGATCAGTCCTTTCAGGCATGGTAATGAACAGTGTGATCCAACAGGAGCCCTCAGACCAGAACAGTGCACCACCTGGGAGCGAAGCAGAAAACACACACAAAGAGAAGGGTGTAGATGAAGCAAAAGACTTAACTGTACACACCAGTGTCCAGCCACCCCCCTTTACCAAGAGGCAGAACGGTGAGTCCCTTTTACATGTTAGTTGGATAGGGAGAACTGTTGTCCGAGAAACCTCATACTTGATGACAGCTGTGGAATGTGGCTAACACAGGGCAGGGTTTAATTGGGATGGAAACTGTTTTACTCTGGTGCTTTAGAAGACTGTGCTTTAAACCTGCACGTAAATGGGAGAATGGAAATTTCTGTTACATTCAGTACTTCTCTGGAAGCTTGAAATGCCACCATCAGATTGTCCCAGACCTGCAATCATTTTGGTTGTTCTTCCCTATATTTTACCTAATTTTAATATATCTTTTTAGAGTTGGGGTGAGCAGAACTGTAGGAGTATTTGGTAAGTGGGCATACCAGGGACCTGTACAGTGGCTATAGAGAACTATCTACAGTGGTTCTAAGATCTCTTTCTTGAATGTTACCTGCTACTTTAGACACCATCATTTTGAATGCACAGTTGGGACTATTTTTTCCATTGTGCATCGTTTCACATCTATCAACACTGAATTTCATCTGCCATTTTGTTGTCCAGCCACCCAGTTCTATGAGATCCTTTTGCTGCCCAGTTTGGACTTAATTTTCTTCAGTAATTTTGTGTCATCTGAAAATTTTGCCATCTCCCTGTTTACCCCTTTTTTCCAGGTCATTTTTTCTGGGAGGATTATTTTATCTCCTTCCTCTGAAACCTCAGGGGTGGCCACAGCTGAGACAGGACAGGCACCCAGGGTAGGCCAGGGTTCTGAGATGGCATAAACCAGTGGTATGCAAATGGAAGAGTGCTCTCTTCAAGAGGGTCTCAGGATGGGTACGAAGAAACTTCAGCATTTCACCCTTTTATGAAATAAACAATCAAATGTCATTTTTCACAGCTGACTGTAGAGCCCTGCAGCTGGACAAGGATCCCTGAGTGTGTCAGGACCCTTGCTCTGATATGACAGCAGGACCAAGATAATCATTCAACAAAGAAGCTGGGGACAGGGGAGTGACACTTGAAAGGCTGGACAGGAATGGGGTAAAATGGTCCTCCTGTGGCTGCTCTCCTGTGGTCCTCCTTCTGTGGCTGCTCTCCTGCTGCCCAGCTCTGAAGGCAGCACCGCTGCCAGCAGCAGCAGCAGCAACAACACAGCAACAAAGCTGGCAATGGACGGGAGGTGTGACAAATTCCCTGAAAAGTTAAGGGTGGGTGGAGAGCATTATTGGAAAAGTTTGCATACCAGTGGCATAAATGGTTCCATCTCCCAGGACCTCAGCTGGCTGGTTCACGCTCACACGTTCCAGAGCTAAGTCACCTCCACATGTGCCATAGGGAAGTGCTTTTCCTCAGGCCAGACTGGCAGTGACCTCTGCTTTTCTTGACTTCTTCTTCAGTACATGGGTGTAGGTCACTTGCCAGGAGTCTCTGGGTGTAACTCAACCATTTCCCTGCCCTTGCAGGGTCAGCGAACCCTGCTGCTCTCAGTACCTCCTATTTAATGCCTGCGCACATGCTAGGCTAGTCTCCTGCAGGGTCACTAAGGACAATTGGGTTACCCTGAGGTCACTGAGTGCCATGTCTCCCCTCATCTCTTCTCCAGCCCATTTCATGCCCCAGTGGAAGAGCCCTTTCTCCCACATCCACCTCTCTCTGTCTTCTGCGTCCAGTTTTGACTGCATGATGCTGCTGCTGTAGGTCAAGGTTTAGGATGGGGGTTGTAGGACCAAGGCTTCACCACGGAATCTGCAAGTTTGGTTTTAGACTGAGATCTCCAGCAATGATGTCATTGTGTCAGCCATTGTCAGAAGAACTCACAGGTTCTCAGGCCTTGTAAGTGATGCACCATGTCAGACAGCTTCTTGGGAAGCTCTAAGTGTTTCTTGGGTCTACTCAGTGCAAGAGGAGTTGGGCACATCACACCAATTAAGAAGGGAAGGCAAAGTCTCTGGTACAGATTTGCTTTCCCTTGTGCCCTGTTCCCTGCCCTTCCTTCTCTGGTCAGGCCATGGGTGACCACACAAGCTCTGCGGCCTTTTGCCTAATTGTGTACAACATCTTCCAAGCCGGGTTTCCCATTGCACGTTATGGGGAGAAATGCAATCAGATTCTATTGCTTATTTGTCTAGTGAAATAGACCCTTGGACTACCACACAAGCTCAGCCCCCTGCACCAAAGAGGAGAATTTGGAACTGCTCATCTTGTTTGTGTTTAGCATAATGTGCAGAAAGGTTGCACATTTTCAGGGACCTTGTTCATAAGCAGTAGATTGTACAACTGTTTATTACTCAAATGAGGCTTTTTATTGCTGAGCTTTGTTGAGCTGCCAGTTGGTATATCGAACACAATGTGCTACATGGTCCGGATCAAGGAAAACTAGAGAGCTTTAAATTCTGCTCAAACTATCAAACATTAGCGAGCTGGTAATCCAATCCAGGAGATGCCTGCTGATGGAGGGTCAGGGCTGTCTTGATAGTGGTGCCCTTCCCCTTATTAAAACGTTAGAAAAATATACATAGACCTCTGACCCCACAACACAACACAAAATGATAAGCCACGGGCAAAAAGGATGTGGTCCCTGTTAGTTTTGAGGTGTAACCTGATCCCCTCCTCCCCTGAAATCTAGTTGCTGATTCCCTGGTGAACAGCCTGTTCTACATGCATGTGTTTCAGTTTAAAGTTATATTGGAATCCATGTGTGGTTATTAAGCTCATACTAATTCCCCAGGTAAGAGGTGTCTCTGCAGGAACATTTTCCAAATTAGCTTTAGATCCAAATCAAATAAATATTACACACAGTGTATCGAACCCAAGTGATCCCCAATGAACTATCAGCCTGCCGTCTTGAACCTCACAGCCTGACTTTAATGCCACTTCAATCTGAGTGTAAGAACTGAAAGAATTCCAGGAATCCAATGATATAAACTGTATTTTTAGAACTGCAAGTGACTTGTGAGACTGAAACCCGGCAGTGACTAAAGATAGCACAAGTCAGTTTTTCCATGATTTATCACAAGAATGTTTGCAGCAAGTTAAAGCCACTGAAAGTTGCGATAGCAGCACATACATGTTGGCATGATTTCAAGGCAAGTCATTCATAACATATTTGTCACAGAACAAAATTTCCGTAATAAAACTTTGAACTGCCTCTTATTTGTAGAGGCACCAGGCGAGCCACTGAGAGGCTCATTTGTTTTCAAGTACGCTGTCTCTCCTCAGCCACAGCCAGGAGGTCAAGTCACCTGACTGCAAGTTCCAAAATCTTCCAAAATGCTGCTCCTGGTAGGGCACAGCTGAGCCTGTGCCAGGATGGAAGAGTCTCTTGACATTTTGGCTAAAAGCTTAGGCCAATATAAAGCTACCCCGTTACAAGGGAATGGATGAGACGCTGGCTGGCTGACAGGACACACAATGTGAAGGCCACACTTAACGGATGCAGCGCAAGCTGCTTGCCACAGTCCAGCTACATGGAGTTCATAGCTCCCCAGGCCAGACGGCGCCAAGGAGGTCACCCCTTGACTGAAAGTGATCAGAGATGGAGACTCCACCATGCTCCTTATAAGTGGTTCCAAGGTTAATTGTGGTCACCATTGCACATCCACGCCTTGTTTCCAACCGGTACCTGTCTAGCTTGTGTCTAGCCATTGGCTCATGGCAGACCTCTCTCTGATGGACTGAACAGCCCATTTCTAGACATTTGCCTGTCATGTTGGTGCTTGTAACCCAAGGGCAAGTCGCCGCTTCACTTTCTTTTTGGTGAGCTAAATATTGAGCTGTTTGGCTATGTCTACACGTGCAGCCAACATCGAAATAGCTTATTTCGATGTTGCGACATCGAAATAGTCTATTTCGATGAATAACGTCTACACGTCCTCCAGGGCCGGCAACGTCGATGTTCAACTTCGACGTTGCTCAGCCCAACATCAAAATAGGCACAGCGAGGGAACGTCTACACGTCAAAGTAGCACACATCGAAATAGGGATGCCAGGCACAGCTGCAGACAGGGTCACAGGGCGGACTCAACAGCCAGCCGCTCCCTTAAAGGGCCCCTCCCAGACATAGTTGCACTAAACAACACAAGATACACAGAGCTGACAACTGGTTGCAGACCCTGTGCCTGCAGCATAGATCCCCAGCTGCCGCAGAAGCAGCCAGAAGCCCTGGGCTAAGGGCTGCTGCCCACGGTGACCATAGAGCCCCGCAGGGGCTGGAGAGAGAGCATCTCTCAACCCCCCAGCTGATGGCCGCCATGGAGGACCCAGCAATTTCGACGTTGCGGGACGCGGATCGTCTACACGGTCCCTACTTCGACGTTGAACGTCGAAGTAGGGCGCTATTCCGATCCCCTCATGATGTTAGCGACTTCGATGTCTCACCGCCTAACGTCGAAGTTAACTTCGAAATAGCGCCCGATGCGTGTAGACGCGATGGGCGCTATTTCGAAGTTGGTGCCGCTACTTCGAAGTAGCGTGCACGTGTAGACGCAGCTTTTGAGTCCATCATGGAGGGGAGACAGGTTTCCAACACTTTCACCATTCTCATTGCCCCTCTCTGACCGTTTTATCAACATCCTCCTTGGATGAGGGGCCCCAGACCTGGACAGAGGGCCCCAGCGGCACTCACACGGGTACCAAATCCAGAGGTAACATACCCTCTCTGCTCCTCCTCAGTTTTCCCTTGTTCCCCTGGTCAGCCAATCCTTGGCCACATCTCTTTCAGAGTCACTGCTGCCCAGGGCAGAGCCCTGCACCTTGTGAGCCCGGCCAGGATTCCTTGCTCCCGCAAGTAAACACATTGCATTGAAATGTGTTGTTTGCTCGAGCCCCGTTTACCTGGCTGTCCTGTTTATTAATCCAGCAGCCTGGCTTCTCCCGCAGCTGCCGCTCCGCCCATTGTTGTGGGGTTTGCACATTAGAGATGATTTTGTGTTCTTCCAGGTGATTTTATAAAAATATGAAATAACATAGGGCCAAGAACATCTGGTCCCTAGGGGACCCCACTGGAGACACAGTGCTCAGTGGAGATCCCCCTTCTACAGCTACTTGGAGATCTCCTGCCTAGCCAGCCTTCACTCCTATTGATGGGGGTATGTAACAGGGTGTGCTCACCACATGGCACCTTCACCTGGGTCTGCAGTCAATAGCACCTTCCACAGCCAGTGCCCCTTTCTGCCATGCCTTTGTAGGCCCACAGCCTCAGTCTCCTGTAGCTTGGGGTGCTGTCTCTTCAAGGCTTGGCCCTCCAGCCATATCCCTGTCTGTGCTTCCCCTTCCAGTGGGTGTCTCTGGCTGGCCTTAAAAACTTCCCGTTCACTGCCTAGCATGTGCCATTTCCCCGTGGCTGCTAGCAGAGCATGGATTCAGCCTCTGCTCTGGGTTCCAGTCCAGGGTCCCTCTTCCAGGGACCAAGGTGTGCACCACCATGGACTTTGCTGCCATTTGCCTGAGCCTTTTCCTACCCTTTGCAAGTCTGCAGGGAGGCAGCAGATCATCTGTCCTGCAGCCCTTCTCAAACCCCTGGCCTTCCAGCTCCTCAGCCTGCCCCCATCTGGCTGGACTTCTCCTCTCGTTAGGGCTTGTCTGGCCGGACTAGTTCTCCATCAGGTGGCCTACTGGCTTAATTGGCCCCTTAAGTCTTTCAGGAGTGGAGGACACCCCTGCCAGTGTGCAGTGCTCATTTTATAACTCTGTTTTGATGGCACGTGCTACCAAGTCACATGGCTTATGGAAGTTAAAGTGAGTTACTTCACCATGCTGCCTTTTCACAGCCAAACATGTACTTTTGTCAACATGAGATAGCAAGTCACTTGCACAGCAGGGTCTGTTTACCATATACACATGCTGATTGGCATTAATTACATTATCCTCCTTTAATACTTCATCATTCGCTACATTAGCTTAGTTCCAGTCTCCTGGAACTTACCTATGGTTCCAAGATTTATTAAAATCCACAGTCCGTCTCTTTTGAAACTCTTGGATGCAAATTACCTGGATGTGCCAATTTATTAGACTCTGTTTAAAATCAATCCATCAGTCAGTGCCTCCCTTTGGGCCCTTTCCATTCCCCTGGGCAGGAAGCCAGGGCCTGGCCCTGCTACCCACCTGGCTGGGCTCTGAAGCCCCATGACAGGGCAGGTAGTCCAGCCAAGAGGTAGGGGTTTGGCAGCTTCACTTACTTGGCAGCTTAGGCTGGGCCAGGGCAGTGTGGGCAGGATATGGCAGTTTGGAAGCAGGACAGGGACCAGTCAGGGTGCAGAGACAGCTCTCTCTGTGCCACACTGTCTGGAGCAGAAACATCTTATTTCAAATATCCCCCAGATGGAAGCCAAAGGATGGAAAAGGAGGTCAGTCCAGGAGAAGCCGAATAAGTGGTAACCCTAGATATGACTGCCTCATCTGTTCTTTCACTCAGATACGGAACAGAAATATTTACCTTTTCTACATTTTTATTGATAATGCTGCCATTTCTATCAAAAAAAGGGACCGGGAGCATTGTCAGGCACTTGTTATTCCCTATATATTTAACAAACTCCTTTTTATTGTCCTCAGCTCTGCTGGCCATATTTCCTTCCTTGGGTCCCTTTGCTTCCCTTATTAATTTTCAACAATTGCTGACTTCTGATGTAAGCTCATATCTATCAACATCACCTTTCTTTCATTAATTAATTATTATTTATTTATTTTGTATCGCTGCCTTCACTGACTCTGTAAACCCAGTTAGCTTTTCAACTAAGACAGCCTTCTTCCTCAGCTATGGGGCTGTGGGTTTGGGGTAGCTGGGAAAGTATTCCTAACATTTCCCCAACATCAGTCATGTTTTTCTGATTAAATTCTTTCTCCCAGCTGATTTAGCTCATAACTGTTTTCAGCTTTGCAAAACTGGATCTTTTAAAGCACCACGTACGTACATATATGTCTGACTAATCCAGACTTTATTCTTCTTGCACATAATAAATGTGATCAAGTTATGATGGCTTGTACCTAATTGCTGTTCAGTGTTCACTCTGCAATCAGTTCCTCTTTAGCTATCAGGATGACACCTAACCTGTACTTCCCTTTGTTGAATGAAACACTTTCTGCAGCTATCTCTGGCTGCTTTTGTTGTCTGCCTGTGGCTGCTCACACTCGCACACATGGAGGCCCACCAAAGCAACACCCAGGCCTCTGTGTTCACATGCAGCCCACAGGGAACGCCCACAGCCAAGCTCTCGACCAGCTTTGCATGGCCTGTGTTCTGAGCAGTGGCACCCATCGTTCCAGACATCGTACCCCAAACGGAGTTTAACTGCAAAGGCTGCCAACAGAGGGTCCACGGAGCATCCAGACTGGCTTTCTCTGGGCACTGAGATGAGGCTAATCAGTCTGTACTTCCCTGGATCCTCCTTCCCTTTTCTGGAAGATGGGTGCTACCTTTGCTTTTTTCCTGGCCCAACTGTCATGAGTTTACAAAGATTGCCAGTGGCTCTGCAATCACATCAGCCAACTCACTCAGCAGCCTCGGTGCATTCAATCCAGCCCCATGGACGTGTGCATCCAGCTTTTCTAAGTAGTCCTGAACCTGTTCTTTCATCTCACTCATTCCCATACTGTGCTGCCCAGTGCAGCAGTCTGGGAACTGACCTTGTCTGTGAAAATCAAGGCGAAAGAGCATTGAGTTCTTCAGCTTCTTCCACACTGTCTGTCAGTAGGTTGTCTCCCCCATTCAGTAAGTATTCAGCCACTTTCCCTGACCTTCTTTTTGCTAAGAAACCCCTCTTGTTACCATTCACATCATCTGCTACCTGCAACTCTTTATTGCACTTTGGCCTTCCTGATTATACCCCTGCGTGCTCAAGCAATATTTTAATGCTCCTCTCTAGTCATCCGGCCAAGTTTCCATTTTTGTAAGCTCCTTTGTATTTACGTTCACCAACGATTTCTCTGTTAAGCCAGTTTACAGAGCACTGCCTACAGCCCTGAGCTAAGGGGATCTTGCACCAGTCTATAAAGGTTCTGCAAAGAACAGGGGTCAGGGATCCTTCATTAGCAGTGACAAGATTTAAGGCAGTGCCACTGGTGTAACTTCACTGGGAAGGAGGAGGCGTGACTGTCAGTGTTATCCGTCCTCTCTCATTTGCTGTTGATTCTGACGAAGCCAGAATTTCAGCCCAGTAAAGCCCACGGCAGGTTTTGCTTTTCATTGGTTCTGAGGCTCCGCTTGCCTTATTATCCACACTTGACTGGATGGATCACATTCCTGTGCACTCTTGGGCAATTGAACAGTCAGTCAAACCCAGCTGAAAATAGATTTCTGTGCTATCAAATAGACTATCAGGCTGGCGTGAGTCCAAAAGAATATTAAAAATAGCTTACTAAGTTACACTGTGAAAATCACTAATATAAGATGACTTGTGTGTCGTATTCCATTAATAAAGGATGTCTAATGCCATGCTTTAAGATGATACTCATACAAAGCACTGAGGAACATTTCTGGAAAAACATAATTGCTGGGGTATCACTTGCCCAACTCAGTAGAAGTGATTCCCACCCTTCAGACTTTGGTGCTGGTGAAAAACAAAGCGAGAAGAGGAGGGGTTGGCGTTTGCTTCCCCAGCTCCTTCCTTCACCATTTGCCAGGCCCAAAGGTGAACAGCGCTTGCTACAGAGAAGGGCTTGGAGCCACCTCCTGGCCACGGCCTGGCACATATTCAGAGCCATGCTGATGTTCCCACTTGGGCTCCCAAAGCTGGGGTGGGAGTGGGCTTCAGCAGTCAAGCTCCAGGTGGAGCGAGAACATCTACGCAGCTATTTTTAACACCACAACATGAACCTGAGTCTGTAGAGCTGGACTCCTACTCTTGGAGCCAGAGGCCTGCTCGTGTGGAACTGTGTGGTTCCCTGGGGTCCAGCCCCCTAACAGGGCCAAGGGCCTGGTTACCGATGGGGATGTAGCCTGGGCCCTGTGAATCGGTGACACAAAAACGCAGCAATATTTAGCCACAAAGACTATCTCCATTCCTTGGGAACACCTGCACCCCTCCTACCTACAGACATGCAGACCTAGGCCACCACACCCCTGTAACTGAGCACATCAGCCACCAGTGGATTTACTTTCCAACCTCCAGGTGACTCAGAGACACGCAGACCCATCAACAGGTGGGAAAGTCAGATATGGCAGATTCAATGCCTTGCCCCAGCTCAGACAGGAAGCCTGTGGCAGAGCCAGGAAAAGACTCCCGAGCTCCTGCTCTTGAGCAGGGCCTTGACCACCAGACTTGCCTGCCTACTCTGCCTGAGAGGAAGGGACAGTATCAACCTGGAGGGCTTTTCCCGGGGAGATTACCCACCACTGCCTGCCTACCAGATCTCCAGCCTTTCGCTGTTGGATGTTCCATAGCTACAGGCAACTGCCGAGGCTGAGCCCATATGACACAGGCCAGAGAACCTCCCCAAGACACTTCCTCATGCAGTGCTTGGAGCACAACAACCTCTGTCAGAGAATCCTCCACAACCCTGGACAAATTGCTCTAGTGGTGATTTAATGTGCACCTGGTTTCCAGTCAGAATATGTACAGCTTCAGCATCCAGCTACCGCACCCTGTGAGACCTCTCCCAGCTAGGGGGACGAGCTCTTTGTCAAACATTTGTTCCCCATGTAGGTCCTTGTAGACTGTACGCAAGTGGCTGCTTCCCTTCCTCTTTGGGAAGCTGTGAGTGGCGCTCTTTGGGAACACAAGGCAGGTGTGCTAACCCTTAAATCATTCTCACGGCTGCTGTTCATCTTATAACCACATTCTCGAATTGTGGACACCAGACCGGCCACAGGGCTCCAGCAATGGCCATGGCTTTGCTGGCTCTGCCGAGGGCCAGCAGGGACCCTCACTGCTATTCTGGACAGCTGCACACAGCCTTGCAGGGAGCCATCAGTCAATATGCACAGGAGGTAGCCACAGTGTGCATCACCCTGGCCCAGGCTTCTCTGTAGGAGTGAGCAGGAGCCAGAGTGCCTGTAAGTGACAGTCCTAAATGCCCCGTCAAAACAGAAACCAGGGCAAGGAGAAGGCCAAACGTTGGGCCCTTCCTGTGGCCTGGACGGAGATGAATGTGTGTCTTTCGTGCCAATGCCAAGATGCTTCTGCCACATTTCCTTTTAAACACAGCTGGCCAGACTGGCCGGGCGAGGGCTGGTAACTGTGATGGGCCAGAGCCAGAGGGCAGCCAGCTCAGCAGCCACGTCTTGGCGGCAGGGTCATTCTTGGGGTCATCCAGTAAGGAAGCTGTTAAGCCAGGCTGGGATCTCAGTGACATGCCCATGCCATGCTGACATCTCAGTACCAGACAGCAAACCTGGCAGCAAGCAGGGAAAGGAGCAGGGTAGTTCTCAGAAGGGTTTGCATGAGCTGTGGTGCACATCACAAGCTTAACTCCCTGCTGTTGGAGAAGGCTGGGAACAATTGGCTGGCGGGACAGTGACACGCATTTCTGACCTTTCCTGGAGAAAGCACAAGCATATGAGACATTAGTTACAGGCAGAAGCAGCAATTGCTGAGGAGACATTCCCCAGCGCTATCTGCTCAGCAGGGAGCTGGAAGGGCAGGAGCTTGTGAAATAAAGTCTGCCCAGGTGAAACAGCTCACTTCAGAGCCAGGAATATGTATAAATTGCACTGAGAGAGAAGCTGTCATTCGTGTAGAATTCCCTGTGGGGCTCCAGTCTCTCTTCTCTGGGAGCTCACATCTTGCTCCTCACCACAGCAGCTGACCCTGCCAGTCACGCACTCAGCAACACGCCTCCTGCTTTGTTGTCCTTCTCATTGTCTCCCTGGTGTGCAGGGGTAAGGGGTAGATTTGTTTTGCTTTGTTTGATGTACATGCAGCTCTGCGTTAACACTCTTGTCCCTTTAGCTACAACAATTGCCAGACACATGAAACATTGCCCAGCTACAACTATCACTGCTGCACCAAACAGAAATTTGGTAGCCAACTTAAGAGGGTGCATGGTGCAGCTCAGTGCAGCGATCTGGTTCTTAAGGCCCTTGTGTCCTCCAAGTTCTGGTCAACTGCTAAAAGCACAGACCACTAGGTCTGGGTTCCATTCCCAGCTCTGCCATTAACTGCTGGTGGGGATCAAGCATCATTTCCATCCCTCTGCCCCATCAGATGGGGATAAGTCTTCCTTTCCTTGCAGCGGTTTGGGAGGGACTCAGACCTGGGGAGGGACAGCCCAGGGAGCACCACGTCTCTGGACACACTGTCAGGGGAAGTGCACAGGGAGATGGAGCAAGAGGAACCCAGAGGGGTGTAGGAGAGTGCTTGAGAAAAATCCTATGGCTGATCTTGCAGCCCAACCCACTTACCTTCCAGAGGTACCAGTATAAAAGCCAATAGAGTTACTGTGTGATGTTGCTACATATGCAGAAGTTGCCTTATGGATAATGTACACTCTTGAAGAGTTAGCACACATGAAATTTACGAGTGGGTCCCAAGCACAGCACATAGGTCAAGCAGAGACTCGAAGGAGATTTAAGATCAGGTAGATGATAAGGGATAGGTTTGCAGTCTGTCATTGTGCCTTCTGGTCACTTCCAGTGGGATAGCCCCACATGGGTAGGAAGAAAGAGCAACCAGTCCAGGGCTATATCTACACTAGGTAAAGTAAGGCAACCACAGATAAACAACTCTAGCTATGGAAATTGCATAGCTAGAATAGAGCTATTTGCACTTGACTTACTTGGTCTTTGCTACTGAACAAGGTTGATGGCGAATTTCTCCCATTGACCACCCTTACTGCCTGCATCTCACGAGGAATACTGAAGCCAACTGTGACCCTTCAGAGGTCGATTTTGCATGCCCCTATTAGGGCCAATCTTCCAAACTAGTGTAGACATAGCCTAAACCTTCCCACCTCAAGTCCCTTGCTGACTGTCGTATGGGAATCCCTGGCCTGGAGGAAACTAGGAAGGAGAGACATATTCCAGACTCATCTTGAGCTGTGCGAAAGCTTTGGAAATATTTACACCCAGCTTTGTCAGGTGGAATGACCCAGCTTAGGTGCTGTGAGAGAAATACAGAAGTGACAATGAAATGTGAGAAAGCCAAGGAGGAGAGGAATCGCTCCACAGAAATTCTTCGGTGAGGAGGACCAACATGTTTGAGCAGCGCCCAAGCCTCAGCTCATCTATGCTGAGGTTTCTGTGTTATTGGGAAGGAAAAGGGAAAGCAAGAAGGAATGGAGGCCTAATCTAGATGTGTCAGAAGAGATGGCAATTCCCGTGGGATGAGCTCTCTCTCTCTGTCAAGGGGAATACTGGAATCTCCAGCTGATGAGGGCTAGAGTGCCAAACCCCTTGGCTCAGGGGCATGATTGCACCCGAAATAGAAGGGCCAAATGGGAAGAAAGAAGAAGGGTCTATGAATTAAACTATCCTCTGTACACACAAAAAGGAGGCAATGGCGTCAGACTGAAAAGGTGCCCTGGAATTCTGCCTGGGACCTGGGAAAGCCAAGGGGAAGCTGGGCTCAACCATGCAGGATTTCAGACAAACACAGTGTTTAGGAAATGCCAGATTTGCAATACTGCACTGAGCAGAACACAGAACAGTCCTTTGGAAGCCTGCCAGCTCTGGCAGGATTTACTGTTCGATTTCCAGAGATTGATACATACCCTGCCACAGCAGGTCGCAACAACATCACTCAGATTGCATTACAGATTGCAGTTTGACAGTGCAAACATGCGAAAGGATCTGGGAATCGGCTGTTGCTCAGAGACGAAGGAGAAATGTAAGCTATAGCTGGACATGGAAGGAATTGGGAATATTTGAAAAACCTTCATAGAAGCCTAAAAAGCCACAATGCTACACTTAAGGAGGAAACCCACACTGGCTACCAACTTGGTTTGGAGGGGAAGTGAAGACAAGTATAAAAAATTAAAAGATATTCTATAGCAAATGGAAAAAAGGGAAAACGAATAGCGTGGAATATAAACCAGAAGTCAGGAACTGCAGAAAACTGAGAAGGGACCCAAAGGCAAACAGAATTAAGTACAATAAGAAGTTTTTAAAATGTATTAGAAACTAAAAGAACCCTGACAATGGTATTGGTCCATTACTAGCTGGAAATGAGAGAATTATCATTAATAAGGTAGCAAAAGGCAGATGTGCTCAATAAATATTGATGTTCTGTATCTGAGGGTAAAACAAATGGTATAATTTCATCATATCATGATGATAACATATTTTACCATTCCAGTAGCATGTCTGGAGGATGTTAGACAGAAATTACTAAAGTTAGGCATGTGCAAATCAGGAAGTCCAAATAAATTATATCCAATAATTTTAAAAAGAGCTGGCTAAGGAGCTCAGAAATGCCTACATGGGGAACAAAGATTCAAGAATCACCTCTTCAGTCTATCAGCGACAGGTCTAACACAATCCAATAGCTGGCAATTGAAGCTAAACAAATACAGATGTGAATTAAGAAGAAAATTGAACAATTTACAAAGGGCTGTGGGGGAGTCTCTGACACTGATCAGGTTTTAATCAAGACAGGATGTTCTTCTGAAGACCTGCTCCGGGGAGGTGCTTTGGCCATTTAGTGGGTGACAGTAGCTGAGCACAATGGTCCTTGAGAATGGACGAGTCTTTGACCCTGAGGGAAGAGGGCCGTGAGTTTTTCAATACTTACTTCTGTGCTTTTATTGCCACAGGCGACACATGGGGGAGCCAGGGGGCCACACACATACCCAGCATCCTCCTGCAGAGTGGTACAGTGTGAGAGCAGACCCAGCTACTCCTTGGTCTCACCGCTGCCGGGGGGCAGACAATGACGCACTCCTCCATGTGCACTGGAAGTGGTGGGTGGCAAGGGGCATGGCTGAGGAAAGGGCAGAGCGGGCGCATGTGGCCAGCTGCCCCCTTCAATCCCTGAACCGTCTGTCTCTGTTTATTGCTATTTCTGCTCACAGGCCCACCAACAGCAATTCCGGGCCCCAGGGCCGGACAGTCCATGGGCCCCAGGCAGGCACAAGTTGTGCCCACAATCCGCCAGACATTTGGACCAGGTGTGGGAGGGAGGTGACAGAATGGGTGGGCTCCTGGGCAAAGCAGCCCCTTATCCATGCTCCCAGAGGGGGCGGAGCCCTCAGGCAAAAGGGGCGGGGCAGAGCAGCCAGCCCTCTGCTCCGCACTGTGCCATGACATGCTGCCCCCGAAGCCTGCCCACAGAGGTGCCCAGAGAGTGCAGGGCAGCACGCCAGCAGCAATGTCAAGTGCACGGGCTCCAGCCACTTCTGCTGCCACATTAGCAGTAGCAGTGGCTGGGAGCCCCGGGCACATCTGAGTCTCTGGAGCCCAGAGCAGTTCACCCCTTTGCTCCCCTATCAGCAGGCCTGTGCCGGACAGTGCTGCACCTGCCCTGGCTGGTGTGCAGCGAGCTGCCAGCCGCGCTGCTGGCACATTCTTCCTGTGCAGCCAGGGCTGCACTAGGCAGGCTGGTAGGGTTCCCAACTGTCCGATTGCACAAACCCAAAGGCCGTTGCCCCACAACATCCATGAGGACACGCTGCTGTCCTAACCCCTCTCTGCAGCCCTGCCCCAACTCACTCCATCCTTCCTGCCTCCCTCCCTCTTTTCCCAGGCTGGGGCAGGAGGTGGGAGCCTGCTTTAGCCTGCCTGCTCTGCTGGCAGTGGCTGGGGGACCCTGCGCCCTTTAAATCACCTGGGTCTCTGGGCAATTCCCGCTTTGCCCTGCCCCATCAGCAGGCCTGTCTATTGCCAGGCTGAGGCGGGGGGCTTCTAAATTAGTAGTTTGCAACAGCCAGCAGGTACTTTATAAACACACTGAAGCTGTGATCAATATGTAGGTCAAGCACAAAAAATCCTGGGAAAAGAAATCAGAAAAAAAACCCTTTTTTAAAAGACAGCTGAGGTGGCTCAAAAGCATATTCCAAGCACTGATCCAAAACCTTAAAAGTGCTGCATTGTAGGGAACGCCCAGCTTATTCCACAGAGCTGACCTTATTCATAGTCAATAGGTCACTGCCACAACCCGCCACAGAGGGGCCTCCACTGAGAAAGAGCAACAGATACGCAGCACTGGCCATGCTGTAAATTCTTGCCCCTATGGTAGCATCAAGAACATGGTCTTCGAACATGGACAAGGCTCAGCTCCCTGCAGAAGGTGGGAAAATCTCATGAGGACAGCATGATGTCAGAGCAAGCACCAGTATCAGCCTTGATGCTGCATCCCAGCACCCCACTGTACAAAAGAGACCTTGTACATTTGCAAAGAAGCCCATCACCTGCCTTCTCCTCTTCCCAGGCTATCTCAAACATGGACACACAAGACTAGGTCATAGTTTGCTCCAGATGTATCTTTCATAGGGTGGGGCAGGCCATGTTCTGCCCTGAAATGCACCCTCTGTTTCCAATGGAAATCTAGGCAATAAATCAGTTCCATGAGGTGTGAATCTGAGTAGAAATTGAGCCAATCCCAGGGATGATAGTGGAGACAGACACCTGGAGTCTGTCCTTAATAGATAATGTGTAACCATGGAAAATAAGTATGTGGGTGGGGGTAAAGACAGTCTGGAGGAAAACGTGAATGCCTATTGCAACGGCAATAGGAAAACCAGCTGGGACAGGAACACACAAGTTGGTCTGTTTCTCCGCATGGCCAGTGAGGCTTTGAAAGGTGGCTGTTCACCATGGCTGAATGCCTCAGTGGGTCCCCTCTTAGAGGGATCAGCCGGTGCAAACCTGAGTGGCAAGTGGGCAGAACTGGCCTGGAGAATGCAGGGAGGCTGCCCTAGACCTACAACCAGCTGACCTGGCCACAGGGGCTCAAGAAAAGAGAGCTCTGGAGGCCATGCGAGTAGCTGAGAGGCTGAGCCAAGTGGTCAGAGGGCAGAGATTGGTCTCTGGAGAGGTAAGCAAGACACATTCCTTTGACCAAGCAGAGAAGGCCTTGTCTGGCTGAGCCTGGGAGGAAGGGAATTACAGATGAGTCCAGCAAACCCTTTCTTTGTTTGAATTCCATTTCTGCTGTAGTTGACCCATCTTGATGCTTTAAGGTTACTACCATCTGGGTACTCTCTGGCCAAGGTCCCCAAGGGAAGAGAATCCCACAGCCTTCTCAGGGAGCTGCAGAAGAGGGTAGAGCACCTAGACTCCGCAGCCCATCACGGTTGAGCCTTGCAGACCTGCTGCCAGTGGGGTGTGTTGCCATGAGGCTGTAGCAGATGAACAAGAAGGGAGGAAGCAAACAACCAGCAAGACGCCAGTGCTGGTGCTGACCCCTGTGATGCACTCAGAACATGAGCTAGCCCAGAGAAAGCCACTGGTTCTCACTGCGCTTCTCGTCCCACACTCGCAGCATCCCATACCCTGTGTCACACTCTCAGCCAGCTCCCACAGCTCCACTTTGCAAAAGTCCCAGAGGATGCACACCCGACTCTCCTGTAACAGGCTCTGTAGAAGGAAAGTAAATGCCCTTCTCCTGGAACAATGCTTTAATTACCGAACAGAGGTGCAGGCACAGTCTTCGGCCAGCCTTTATGCACTTCAACCCGACTTCACACTGGTGGAGGCGAAGAGGCCAGGTTAGCCTTAGCTACGTAGACATCCTCAGTGTGTACCCTGGTATCACCCCCTGCAGGGCAGCAGGTATCTGCTCTCTGCTGAGAGCCAAAGGCTCTGCAACCAAGACAGAGGAGAAGGGACCAAGGGAAACTTCATTCACCATTGTTGTTACATGCAACTAATAGCTTCTGCTCCTTGTTATCGCTGGTCTTTCTCCATTATCTCCCACCCCCTTAACGCCCCCTACCCCCAGATGCTTGGGCTCAGCAAGGGGCAGTGGCATGCTAACAACCAGGCATGAAGCTTCTCCACTTCTAAAGAAAATCACCCTTCCTTGATGTGAGCTAGCGGCAGCCCGTGGAGGAGCGAGGGGCACTGGCCATCTGATTCTAGCAGAACAAAACAGACATCTTGGCACCCCCAGCCTCTGACCATATATAGGCTGAAATAGCCTTTGGATGACACGGTTGATAGCTGTGATCAGTACAGCGCAATGAGAGAGCAGAGTTGTTATGAAGTGACTGTGTCACTGGTGGTGTACAGACCAATCTCTAAATGTGCTTTCCCGGGGCACTGCGGGGGAGGGGAGGTCAGCTCGCAGAGCCAGAGAGGAGGCAGTGGGTTAGTTTTGAAAAAGGTTCTTACACTGAGATGCCCCAAGCTCTGAGCAGTAATCACACACTATGAGCATGCGACTGGCAGAGCGCTTGTTCCAACCTGAGCACACAGCTCACTGTGCACCGGTCACACTAGCCTAAGCACACAGCAAACTCTTGAGCCCGTGCCCTGCAGAAGGAAATAAAAGGAGGGCAAGGGACTTGGCTTGGGTGCAGGCTTCTCTGGGGTCGGTACAAGCTGAGCTCCCATATTACAGCTTAAGCATCCATATGTTTGCTCTGTGCTAGCTACTTAGGGACATATTTACTATTGTAAACTGAGCAAACCAATGACCAACTCCAAGCAGCCTCCAACCTTGCTAATAACATGACCATCTGCAGCTAGTACACAGTGGTCTCATCTGGCCTCAGTCATTTCAGTGCCATTCCTTTTAGTAGCATAGGGCCTACGATGCAGAGGTGAGCTGCTCTGATCCCAGCCAGTAAAGGGCAATGAGTACCCATGCACATTAGCAGAACTATCCCAGCATTCTCCCCTGGGATGCCAAATTTTGTAGGACTGCTCAGGCATAGCTGATTTTTCAACTCTTGTGCCTTGCCATATACAGGACTGTGACAAGGAAAGTCTCAGCCTGAAAGTGCCTGGTCGTGTGGGTGTCATTCACACTTTGTTATTGGAGCAGGGGAAAAAACATAAATAGTTTATTCACAGAAAAAATTCAGTGCTAGGTCAAATAAAACTATTAATAAAATTGGGTCAAATCTGGGAAATAATTTCAGCTGCAAAAAGTGAAAAGAATTCTAAGTCAAATTATTTACTTTGAAATGTGGCTGGATTTATTTATTTCTGAAAGGGTCAGAATACATTTGAAAGTGACACGAGACTTGGTCTTTAAACCAAAAAATGGTTTAGTTACTTTTTCATTTTAGCACAAAAACCCAAAACACCCGTCATATTGAAAGACCAGTTTGTTCAGCTCTGTTTGTGAAGGCTTTAGAGTCCACACTTGAAAAGCTCAACATGTGTACAAGAGCACAGAAGGCAAATAGCGATGGGTTGCAAAGGGCTGAGACAGGTCAGAACGGGACAGGGCATAAAGACAGCAGTGCAAGAAATGAAACCAGGGGTGGTCCTGCTGCTATGCTTAGGTTTGGACATGGATTTTCTTCTGTGAGTAACCCACAAGTGCAGTATAGTACAACATGTTCAGCCTCAAACCAAAACAGCAATTTGGTCTTGCAAGTGAAAACTGCTATAGTGAGGTTATCATCATTTCACCATGTGAATTGAAAGCATGTGCCAATTAACTAAGAGCAAAGGCCTATGCCTTGGATGGGGCATCCCTGGAGAAGAGCCATGGTTTGGAAATTCCCATATTCTACCGTTGGTTTCACTAGTACATGCCAGTAAGGGGCGCACCCACCGGAAATTCCAGTTAAAATCATAGCACAGTAGACAAGATGTTTGCTGCGGATCCCCTCTCTGAAGTTCCTGTAAGCATGATGCTTTGTGTGTGGGGTCCCATGGCTAGACTAGCATTTCTCTCTGACCGTATTGGACAGCAGCCCAGGAGCAGATTTGATATCAAGGATTCCACTTGGAAAAAGTGTGAAAGCTAGCCTAGCCAGGCATCAAAATCCTCAAGCCAGGATGAGCAGAAGAACGGCTTGTTTTCCAAAGTTCCACAAAGAGAAAATTGTGGTTGATGAGAGTTCTCAAACGTGCTACCCGCACGTGCAGCTGGTGGTTGGTTTCCCTTGCTTTCAATGGTGAAGCCAGCTCAGTACTACAACTGCAGAAGTTGACACAATTCGTGTTGGAAGTGTTGTTTCCTGCCATGTGATAAGTGGTTTTATATTAGCAGCTGGAAAACACTCTTGGTTTTTATACGTCATGCACCTACTGCTCAGCGAAACGAAACGAGACGAAACGAAACGAGACACCTTGGTTTTTATACGTCATGCACCTACTGCTCAGCGAAACGAGCCTAGGGCTGTGGAGTTAAACCACACAATGTTCTCTGGCAAATTGAGCTGGCCGCTTAGTTTGATATAGGCACTGCTTCTTTGTAGTGGTCTATAAGATGGCAGGATGAACACAGGATGTTATCGGGGACTGCCACAACTCAGACTGGCACAGGACTGGCAGACTGGCACAGCTAGAACTGGCATTGAAAGACAGGGATCTGCACCTGTTATTTAATAATATTTCAGTCTAGTTGCACCCAAATACATGCACCCCGCTGGTACGGATCTCAGGAAGAAAAGCTGTAGAACATCTTGACACATCCCATGACTCTAAAAGCAGAATGCTGGAGCAAGGTAACATCACTGCTGCGGGTCTGAGTATTTCTTTCAGCCAGTCATGAATCTGGCTTCTTGTCCAGTCAATACGAGCCGCAAGGCTCCAGTGCAGAGGTGTTCATGAAGTTAGTTTCTCTCCTTATGTCTATCTGTTCAAACATCTTTTTGGCACCCCTGTGCCTGCTGCCAGAACACTATATCAATTTCTGGAGGAGGGCCTTGGTAAATTGGGGAGGGATCAGAGAAGAGCTGTGGGAATGATTAAAAGACTAGAAAACCTGCCACACAGTGAGAGATTCAGAGATCTCAGCCTAGTTAGCTGAACAAAGAGAAGGCTAAGAGGTGACTTGATCACAGTCTATAAGTACCTACATGGGACAAATATTGAATAATGGGCTCTTCACCTAGCAAGCTGAGGGTTAACCCTGTCCAGTGCTGGAACGGAAAGCTGGACACATTCAGACTGAAAATAAGATGTATATAACCATTGGATCAATGTCCAAAGAGTCCTGGAAGATTCTCTGTTGTTGACAATGTTTAAGTGAAGATTGGATGTTTTTCTAAAAGATCTGCTATGGTTCCAAATGAATTCTTGGTGGGAAATTCTCTGGCCTGTCTTACGCAGAAGGCCAGACTAGCTCATCGCCACAGTTCCTTCTGGTTTTAGAAACGATGAATCTAGGGACACCTGTTTCAAGAACTGCTGTCTGTCCTACGCCAAGAGTATTAACAATGAATTCTCCATCATGTCATGGGGACGGGAGAGGCTATCCTTTCAGGTAATTCACACTTGGTACTTATCTGCCTAATACAATGCAGAGATTAGCTTTCATTACACTTCCACCTTCACAATTTACATTTCATTTAAATGGAGCCACCACAACAGTCTGCATTAGCTTGTGTCCATGTGTTCCTAATACATTGTATATGCTGTGATATCAATGTTACTTGCTGGGCCAGAAAGCCTGATCCTGTGAGGTGCTTGCTGCTTCTTAGCAGGAACAGACCTTGTTGGGACAAGCTGGTCCTGCACTCAAGGAGGGTCAGCTTGCTTCTGGTTCATTCAGCAGCTCTGAATAGCAGTGAACTCTTAGGCTAGAATAATGCTGCAGAAAGCCTTTTCAGCTTCCTTGATGTGTATTCAGAAAGTATTTTTGTTTCTGAAGTGCCTCTAAATTAAACTCCCTCCCTATGTTTGCTGAATCCCCATGGGTGAGGTTATGGTGTAAGTACTTCCTGAGCTGAACAGAATTCTTTACTTGACAGCCAACATTTCAGATCTGGACACTCTCAGCCCAGACTGACATGGGGACTGGCATTTCTTCTCTGCACCATTCTATTGCTGATTGTTAACTGAGACTATTTCAGGTATGAAACCCTAGGAAGGGTATATTCACAGTTAGAAAACTGAGCAGTGTAAGTTACTGATGGACAATATTTCTTATTTACTGTTGCAACACAAGACAAAAATACAAAACCTTCCCAAAAGATGGCTCTCAGGGTCATTTGTTACTGACTGGCACCAAAGTGTAATTTAATTTTAGCAGATAGCGGTATTCAATGTGAAGAGTATTATTTTCAGATGGAGAAATGTTTGCTTTTTGCAGACCAAAAACATTAACATAATACAAGCTTTCACGAATAGATAGATAGAGGTCATGGCTACACTAGCCCCTGCCTTTTGGAAGGGGTATGCTAATAAGGCACTTCGGCAGATACTAATGAGGCACTGCCATGAATATGCAGTGCCTCATTAGCATAATGGCAGCTGCACATTTCAAAAGTGCCACTTTCAAAACACACACCACCTGTGTAGACCGGGACCTTTTGAAAAGACCTCCCCCGAGACTTTGAAAGCCCCTCTTCCCATTTGGTTTTGGGAAGAAGGGGCATTCAAAGTCCGGGGGCATCCTTTTGAAAGGCCCCTGTCTAACCAGGCAGCATGCATTTCAAAAACAGCACTTTCAAAATGTGCACAGCTGCCATTATACTATGAATATGCATCACCTTATTAGCATCTGCCAAAGTGGCTCATTACCATGCCCCTTCCAAGAGGTGGGGGCTAGTGTAGCCACAGCCAGATAGATAGATAGATCAATAGATATATTTTAAGGTCTACTGACAAAAAGCACACATAAGATATCAATGTATTGTTGTTGTTATTAGTGAAATGCCTGCTGTTCCATTTAACTGCATATATAAAATCTTTGAAGCTCATTTTGATCTAGATTAAATTTCACATGTACAGACTTACAGAACTTCCTTGTTCTACCTATGGAGGAAATACAAGATAAACACTCTGTCCAGATGGTCTTAAAGGATTTCTAAAGGTTCTGTAAGGAATGTGGCAGCAAGAGCTCAATACTGCTGAGGGATTTGAGGACTGTGTCCTTTAGAGATTATTTGCATGAAAATGCAAAGGTGTGCATAGGTAAAGCCTTGCAAACAAAGCCTGATGGGTAGCAGGTGAAGCAATGTTGTTGTGTCTACTGTAAATAACGTGGTGTTGTGAAGTCACAATTTATAATCTCATCCAGCGTAACAATTGTGGAGTCTCATCAAAGCATGAAGTTTTTGTGGGGGGCACAGGTTAGTCTTTATTGCTGTGTAAGATATGGATCGCACAGGGCTCCCCTCATTTGAGCCTTATGAGACAGCAATTGAGGAGTGGTTACCGATTGTTTTAGTTGGGTTGAAGGCCAAATTGATCCCTGGTTGTATTGCATAAGCCTGGTTTGACTAGTCCTTCCCACTGCAGGTCAAAGATAGTACTAAATACTGGATGCTGCAGTCTGCATGTTTTTGGTGGAAGAATCCACCCTGGGGGATACTGAGATTGAGAGCTGAAATCACAGGGTTTTGTCTCCAGACAAACCCACAAAGCAGTGGACAGGTGGCTAGCAGGCAGGAGGTGGCCAGTGGGAAGCCACAGACAGGTGGACAGCTAGCAACTCCATGGTGATGTACCTGTGGATTCTGGGGTCTGGACTGCATTGTAAAGAGGTATACCCTATAAGTGGGGTGTGTGCAGATAAAGTGCTCTAAGCATGAGACTTGGTTCAGCAAACTCTGGAGAGAGCACCTTGCTTAATGAGGGTTACCTCTCCTTTGTTTAGGCATATTGCATCTGCCACTGTGTAAATTTATGTTAGGCTACTGTCATTAAACAAGGTGGTTCTACCTCTGACTCTGCTTGTGAGAGGGCAAGAACTGCCTTTACAGGCACCCAGCAGGTGGGTGGAGATTGTCCCAGGTTACTGGGTGGGGGCTTGAGCTGGTTGGTTGCATTATTAATGGAAACCTCTAGGAACTGAACCCAGCCCTTCTTGCGGTCACCTGCCATTAATAGAAGGGTTACAGTTTCACAGGTCCTATTAAAAACAGGTGACTCCCCCTCTTTTTTGCCCTTCTTTCCCCTCCCAACACCCCTACTATATGAACCCTGGATTCTTATATCTGCTCCATAGCTGAAGAAGTGGGTCTTACCCATGAAAACTCATTACCTAATAAATACATTTGTTAGTCTTTATGGTGCTACAGGGCTGCTCCTACTGCTCTCCTTTCTTTTGATTTCACCCGCTTCTGTCCACAAGGGAACACAAGGGACGTGTTCATTTCTGCCCCGTGTAAGGCTGCACCTACACAGCAGAGAGAGTTCCTACAACTGATCTCTTGTCAACAGCACAGCCTGGTACAGACTGGGTGGTGAATAGGTACAGAGAGATTCCCAACCCTTGGCTGAGTAGGAGAGATGTGGCTAAATCCCCAGGACATCTGGGAAAATCCCACCCACCCTTGCTTACATGAGGATCATTTCCAGTGAAACGGGCTTTGCTGTAACCCGTCCCTCTCCCTAAACCATTTCTTACAATGCCTGAGAGGGGTCAAATGTTTAAATAGCTGGTTTGAGTGGGGTCCCTTTGCAGAAGCACTGACCCAGGCCTGCATTTCAACCCTTTAAGGTACCACGGGCATGCAATGGATGTCTCAGCAGATGACTTCACTTGCTGCCCTCACAGGCTCCTTCCCATTCATGCAGCTGCCTTTGGAGAGGGGAAATAACAGCTCCTGTCCCAGTAGGATTTCATAAATCATGGGAGTTCACAGCCTGTCCCTCAACTACCACACACTCACTGCTGCAAACAATCACCCTCCGTAGTCTGCTGTCCCTTCGGGCCCCACTGGGAAACGCAGTAGCTCAGGGAGGCTACACTGTTTTTATTTCAACCACACAGTCCTACCCTCTCTGCCGCCGTGCGGGAGGCAGCATAATGCCCCAAACGGGGATATGACAGTTAAAACAGCGCCTCCTCTGGGAGACAAGATTAGCAAATTAAGGGAAGCCAGTGAAAGGTCACTTGGGCAGGAGTTGTCGAAGCTTCACCCAACACTGCATCAGACACTTCCCGGTCCCATTGGTCAGTGATGCAGGCCAGGTTCCCCGGCACTTATCACTGCTTTATACTTCAGGAAAAATCGACTGGCTCCTTGTGTCCACAATGTTGCATCAACTCAGAACGAAAATATTGTTTAGGGGCAACTTTGTCTTCCAATTAGCAGGGGCCAGTTCTACAAGAACAGGGCATCATTTCCTAACCCTGCGAAGTACCTGCACCTTTGAGCGGGTGAACTGAAGTCTTCTGCCAAATAGAAGCAGCAGGGAGCAGGCTCCATTTTCTGCCTTTGCCCAGCCCACTGCTCTGGGTGGGGGACTTGGGCAGGATGGGCAGGACACATCCTGCACTGCCAGGGAGATGTCCTGAATACACAGACCCACCTGGGAGAAGAGGTCAGAGCCACCCCTGGTCACTGTCTCTGCCCCTGCTATGCTTCTGCTTGTGGTGCTGCGGTGTGTGGATCCCTGCAGCGGGAGGGCTCAGCACCAGCATGAGCAACCCTGGGGGCTCCACAGAGTGCAGCAGATACGTACTGCCCATGTCCTTGTCCACTGGCTACCACACAGATTTCCCACAAGCCCCAGCAGCTGGCAGCTCAGCCTGAGGGAAGCTAGCCCAGCCCTGGTGCTCCCAAGTAAGTACTCCGGCACAGTACATGCACCATGGAACACGTGCACTGCCCACCCCTGAGCAGAGCCCTGTGCCACAGGGGGCTGTGTCGTCTGCTGCATTCTGCCAGCAGCCTCAGGTAGAGCACATCTCACAGACCCAGCCTGCAAGGTGCTGAGTGCCTCAGCTCCTGCCGATTTCAACTGGAGCTGAGGGTCCGCTGCACTTTTCAGGATCAGGCCTTCGTTGCCTTCTGGAATGCAGATACGTGTTCTGGACCTGCCTGGGGCTGACCCAAACCCACAATTCCTTGGGGTCCTTTCCACTTACTTTAATGGGCCTGACCAAGCGGACATAAAGAGTTAGGTAATCTGACCTGAAATGACCTCAGGAGCCAGGAATAACTTCACCTGGGTAGCTTCTCTGCCTTTTCAATATACCCAGGCTGAGCCCATCCCCCTGGGGCAGGGGACTTGGCAGAGACTGCACCTCATGCACCAGGTGTGGGACTGCAGCCGTGCCTGGGCCTCGCTCCACTCAAACCTCAGGGATACACTGCCCCTGCAATCTCCTGAGCCTCCTTCTCACCTGTCTCTGTCCATCTCCACGGGGCTGGTCTCAAGGGTCGCCACACGGCTGGAGCTGTTCTGGCTGACTCACTTGTGTAACGCTGCCCTCCCCTAACTACCACACAGAGAAGCCCCGGAGCACCCCAGCTTTTCTTACCAAACAGAAGTATATGACCTGCTGCCAAAGTCACGCCCCCCCCTTTCCCCCCCCCACAGAGCCCCCCTGCCACTCCCCTGAAGTGCAACGTACTCACTTGGTGTCCTGGAGGATTGCTGTGCCCCTCAGGAGTGTGCTGCAGCTGCCCCAACTCTCCCCCGCCAGTGTGTGCTCTGTCTCTAGAGGATGGGTTCTTCCTGACAGATTTAAATAAAAAGAGAAATGAATTCCTCTCTAGGACTGTCTTCCACCCTGATACTCTGGAGCCCAACGCCAGCTCTGGAATGAGCCTTGTGGTTTTTTCTTATTCCTTTAATTCTGGAGACTCGGGGTCACAAGACTAGAGGTCTGGGGCACTGCATGGAGTCACCTTTGCACGAATAGCATTTACCAAAGATCACTAGAACCCACAGCAACCTGACACAGTCCCGTGGGACTGAGCAGCCACCAATGGCGCTTGGGCCATTAGCAGTGCCAGGCCAAAGAATCGCAATAATCACCACTGGGGAACTTGGTCAAACTTCTTATTTCAGCTGTAGTTGACCAGACCTTGGGGCCCAGCTTGGACTGAGATCCCCACTGGGGCTGTTCAGAGCTTGGACATGGCCCAGAGCTGAAAGTCAAATCTCTATCAAAGCCTGATGGAAACCGGCCTGGGCTGTGACCCACCCAGCATCCTGGGTGGACTGGGAGAGCGAAATTCCTCCCCAGGCAGACAGCCGAGGTTTCTGTTCCACTGATGTCAGATGTAAACAGCAGCAGAGCCCAGCAATAACAGGCGAGCCCCATGTCATGCAATGTGGTTTGAGGGAACATGGATCAATTTTCATGTGGTGCTCAGGAGTCATCAGGACCCAGCCTGAGCTGCAGAAGCTAATGATCCAATCAGTGGAGCATAGCCTGTGACAAATCTATGTTGTACATACACTCAGAAGTAGGTCAGTCCCCACCTTCATCATGGAGAAGTTGCATGCGGTGCCAGCTGGATGAGACAAAGGCTCCTCCAGGGAAGCTCTGGGGGAAGCTGCACCATTGGCAGGTCCAGGCACGCAGCAGGCAGCTCTAACTGGAGATCCCGGATGGGCTTATGTACCACAGAGATAGCAGGAGTCAGACAAGGGAGATCCCCCCAGATCTGGGAGGTAACATGTCCCAAAAGAGCCAAGAACATGGACTGATGGGTGGCCCCATCAGACAGCTGTACTAAAGATGTAACGTGCAATTGTAACCTGGCCGAGAGCTCCATGAGAATGAGGGCCCAACAGCAGTGTGTGCCAGGTCATCGCCACTTCCAGGTCAGCAGGACTGTCCTGTCTGGGTCTGATGGTGGGTGCAAGATGTTCCAACCTGTCCGATGGCCTTTGTGAGAGAGCCTCACGGGCTCCCTGGAGCTCCAGTGAGCTGGGGTCCGGAGCCCCAACCCATCATTGTATTTGGTACTGTTTGCAGGCTCTGGTATCCCACAGCTGCTTCCAGAGACAAACTGAGGTTTGAGTGGCCCCAGCAAATTCAAGCAGAGTTGGCAGATGGCTCCAAAACTACAAGCCCCACTGCACTGACCCAGACATATGACCCTGACCCTAGTTCAGAGCACATGAATGATCTGGCCCACAAGGAAGCAGCTGGCAGAAAAGAGTCCCGTGCTCTAGAAGCCCATCCCTAAGGCACGAAGAGGAGGAGAAAGGTGGCTGCTGTCCTATGCAGGTGGCTTCCATCCTCTCCCTGTACTTCATGCCCCATCTGCTTTGGGTTTGTCCACCATGAGTACAACTGCTTCCTTCCCTACTGTGTGTTCCCTTCGAGGAAGGGCTAAGCCACAGAACAGCATACGGAAGCTGGCCTTGCTACGTGTCCTGTACCTGTTTTGCAGCTCACATGAGGATTTCAGTTGTCAGCACTGGCATTCCAGCACCTTCCACCAGCAATAAATTCACTACAAAATAAAGCAAAGTGATCCAGATCCATTGTTACACATAAACCCTGGAGTTCTACAATGTCCTGCAAACATCAGATAAAACAATAACTCAGAAAGGGTCGTAACAACACCAGCCATGTCATGAAGAGCAGCTACAAGTAGCAGTCAGTGACTGATTCAGTCTAAGATGAGAAAGATGAAAAGATAGAAATGCTGTTGGCTTTAATCCTTTTGTAGTATGTTCCAAACAGCTTTCAACTGCTGAAAATTCCAATGTCCAAGACCTCCCAACGGGAAAGAAAAGCTTTGCAATGACCAGCTTCAAGAAAACATCAGATCTGAGAAGAGGCAACGATGGGAAAAACACAAGAAAATTCAGCCGATAAATTGAGGGTTTGCCAAGCAATGTCCTCTAGATAAGCCTGTACCAGTGCTTTAAAGTCATGTGCTTAACGAGCCCTAGGTCATTAGATTATATAAATCAAAGGGCTGGATATGGAAAGAAGTACTAAAGGAGTAAATAAATCAATCAATAAATAATAAAACACTCTAGGGAAGAATAAATTTGCCATAAACAATGCCTGTAATGTATTTGACACAAACGAGACCTCCTTTAGTGTCATCCATGCTGTTCCCACTGTCTTAGTCTACCACCAGCACCCCATGAGAGGTTTGCTCTGCCCCACAGTTACAAGTCGGAAAGGCGCTTTAGACCAGTGGCACACCCAATGGGCAGCATGCCCCTCGGGGGGGGGAGGCAGAGGGGTACAAGAGGTTCAGGGGGAGGGGGCAAGGCTCCCATGGGTGCTGCAGGATCTGTTGTCATAGCAGCAGGAAGGGGATAAAAATAGAGTAGGTATCACACCACAGACAATGTGAGTGCCCTGGTCAGCAGCTGCCCCCAGGCCCATCAACAGGAGCATGGAGGGCAAAGTGGGCAGTTGCCACTGGGCCCAGCATTTCAGAAATATTCAGGGGTGGGAGTGAAAACCTGCCAGGTCTATGGCTAACCCCCCTTACACTCCCCATCCCCATGATGGACACACCCTGAGTCCTGCAGACACCAAGGGCAGCTAACTGCTGGGGTTGGTGAGCAATGTGAGGGAATCTGTAAGTTGCCAACTCCTGGCACTGGGCACATCCACCCCTGGAAAAATCATCCAGAAATAAAGATCTGAGAGCTTTGCAGATGTGGGTCTAGTCGGCACCATAACGCTGTGAAGCAGGCACTGAGTGGGGCATTTCTCTCCATTAGGCTCTCAGCTCACTGTAAGAGAGCGTTTATACCTAGTTGCTTGATCCTCCATCACTGTCCTGACCCCCAACACAGCTCAGAGCAGCCACGAGGGGCTCAGCTAGCAACCCTGACCACCCCAGCCCCTCAAAGCACTGCCCAGAGTAGGGTTTGTCAGTGCTGTGGTGCAAGAGCCAGTGTGTAGCTCTGCACCACCACGAGGGATATAAGGGGGTGGAGGAGGGCAAGGAATCTGCCCAATGAGTCCAGTGAGTCAGCTGAAAAGTAGAAAGATGTTTGCTTTGTCAGAGCCACAAATGTGGCCTGTTCTCAAGGAGCCATGCTAGGCTTCTGCCAGCTTCTCCACTGTCAAGAATGACAATCACTCTTTGGGACTCCTCAGCCCCGAGGTCAGCTCCTGTTTTCCAGGGTGTCTATGGTGCTAAGCATCCATGTGCGGCTGCTGGGTGCACAATAGCTGGGTGTATTTTATCTGCTCCCGTTGCACCATCCCATGGATCAAAGCACACTCCAGAACTTTTCATGCCAGCTGCAGGGTCCACCCAGACAGTTAGTCCCCAGCAGGTTTGCGTGAGGTAGCGAATAGTGCTTTCTGTGCATTCACTGATCACTTGGCCAGCCAGCAGTACCCAGGTATGGCCCTCTTCCTGCATCTGCCCTGGGGAGGATGGAAGCAGGACCTCACACAGAGCAGCCTGACTTGAGCAAACAGTTCTCTGGAAGAGGCATAAGAAGGAACAGGTGGCGGGGTGGCAGTCAAGACTTGATGATGAGCTTTCGTGGGACAGATCCAAGACTTGACCCCCCACCACCACCTTCTGTCCCTCTACTCTCTGATTTGATCACCTTGATAATATTTTTCTGATTTGTCAACCTTGATTATTATTTTTGGTTCTCTGTGCCTTAAATATTGAGTCTGCTCTGGTACGGCTATGGTCTGAAGAAGTGGGTCTGTCCTACAAAAGTTCATCACCTAATAAATTATTTTGTTAGTCTTCAAAGTGCTATTGGACTGCTTTTTTGTTTTCATAGTATATAGACAGCACAATTTTCCTCGACTGTATTATCCCTCAAAAATGTGAGGCATAACAATCTCTAGACATAGCACTGTCGCCCAAAAGTGCAGTGCGGGCACTTCTGTCAACAGAGAGGGGTTCCAGTTGCGGAGCAGCCCTCTTTGCAGAGCTGCCATTCCGTTTTCTGGCACCAGAGGGCAGTGCAGCCTGGCCATTCTCTGTCGACAAAGCAAGTTGCACGTAGACGCAATCCATCGACAGAATACTGTCGAGATTTCCCTGTCGACAGTACCTTTGGCAAGGGGTGCTTCTAATGTAGACATAGCCTACACAACGTGTGCTGTCAACAGAGAACTACCAGGCTGCACTGCCCTCTGGTGACAGAAAGCAGAATGGCAGTTCTGCAAACAGGGCACCCGGCAACCATAAGCTCTCTTTGTTGACAGACGTCTCTACACTGCATTTCTGTCGACCACATGCTGTCGACAGAGTGTTATGCCTCAAATTTCTGAGGGCTAACACTGTCGAAGAATACAGCGTTCTGTTGAGAAGTTTTGCAAAGACTCTGTAGACAGGACACTTTAGCCGCATCTACACTAGCCCCTTCCTTTTGGAAGGGGCATGGTAATGAGCGAGGTCAGAAGATGCTAATGAGGCACTGTCATGAATATGCAGAGCCTCGTTAGTATAATGAGTGAAGCTTTCGAATCACATGCTATCTGTGTAGACAGAGGCCTTTTGAAAGGACCCCCAGGACTTTGAAAGTCCCTTCTTCCTATTTGCTTTTAGAAATAAGGGGCTTTCAAAGCCTAGGGGATCCTTTCGAAAGGTTCCCATCTACACAGAAGGCATATGAGCAGCACTTTCGAATAGCTGCAGCTGCCATTATGCTAATCAGGTGCTGCATATTCATGGCAGCACCTCATTAGCATCTTTCAACCTCGCTCATTACCATGCCTCTTCTGAAAGGAAGGGGCTAATGTAGACATAGCCTTTATGTTGGTAGTGGCTCCCTGAGTTATGTCAACAGAAGGCCCCTTCTGTCGACAAACCTCTCTAGTGTAAACACAGCCAACATGTTTAGGTAGGATCCTCCTACATCTTTTACTGATGTGGATTTGGCAGCCCAAAGGGTGCAGCTTAAACCTGCATCTTGGTCTGAGGATGGTGAAGCACTGCACTGCGTTAATTTAGAGATGGGGTGGAATCTCCATCCCTCGAGGGCTGTAAGGCCCAGCTTGACAAAGCCCTGGCTGGGAGAATTTAGTTACAGTTGATCCTGCTTTCAGCAGGGGGCTGGACTTGATGGCCTCATGAGGTCCCTTCCAGCCCTAGGATTCTAATTCCTCTCCACATCTGTTGTGGGAGGACCCATCGCCAGGCCTACTCACGTAGCTCACTGGATGCCAATGACCCACAGATTTTTCCTAGGGAGAATATTTGGCTCTTGGAACCTTGCTGTACTGATGACCTGTTAGAACAGTGAGAACTTCTCCTGTTTCCAGCTGTCATTGACCTGGCTCCTTAGGATCTTCTCCACAAAAATAAATAGCAGGAGGGAGTTTTGGGGCAATCTTAAGCTATGACCAACAGGGAGACAGAAAAGCTCTTTCCTCCCTGTCTCTCCAGGCAGTTGACATGGGAGGTTGATGATTTAACTGATCCTGGTTGCCTCTACGAGACACAGTCGGTCACAGAGCACTAGCTGGTTTTGGGGTGAGCTCGGAGGGAATAAATATGCTGGCTATTTCTACATCTGTCCATGGATTGCACCTACACAACTTGCTCTGTCAACAGAGGGCTGCCAGGCTGCACTGCTCTCTGGTGCCAGAAAGCAGAATGGCAGCTCTGCAAACGGGGCTGCCCAGCAACTGGCACCCCTCTCTGTCGACAGAAGTGTCTACACTGCACTTTTTTCATCAACGGTACTCTGTCTAGAGATTGTTATGCCTCAAATTTTTGAGGGATAATACTGTCAAGGAGAATGCAGAGTTCCATCGAGACTGTCGACAGAATGCTTTACGTGGGTGGACGCTCCCTGAGTTATACCAGAAGGACCCTTCTGCCGACAAAACTCTGTAGTGTAGACCCAGACACTGTGTTCTCAGGAGTAATTCCAGCCACTGCATTCAGCAACAGGCTAGGGGTGCTGAGGAAGTTCTGGGCAGCAGCTGGAGCCCACGCTGCAGGGACCAGTGAAGAGCAAAACAGTTTTGTATTAGTCCTGGGCCAGCCCAGTTCCAAGTCACCCAACTAAGCTTCCATGGTGCTAAACCAGGGGCTGCATAATAGGCATCCCCAGGACATTTTTTCAGTCAAAACTTCCCTTGGCCTAATTTCACCACCTCCCTGCTGCGTGGGCCTTCTGGAGTGCACCAAATAAGCCTTCTCCTCTGCCACTGTAGTGTTGTGTCATTGAAATCAGGCCAGAAGCATCCTCACTCCCAACCTGAGAGAGGGGTTTCCTTCTGCACCTGTGTATTGCACAAGCTGTGGGAGTTTGACAGTCCTGCGCCATAGGGATAGGTGTGCACTGAGAGAAGCTGTCATGTGTTCTCCATCGGAGTCGTGTGCATTCTGTTTGGTCTGCTTGGTTACTGGCACAGTCATTTCTCACAAGTTTCACAGGAACTGATGAAGTCAGACAGCTGGATGAAAGCAAGTGAATACACCAAATGACTCAGGAGCTGAAGAAAGGACATAAATAACTGCACTCTTGCTTTCTCGGACAATTAGGACAGCAGCATATTTGGAGTAAATAGTCTCATATCTGAACGCAATACGTGATGGGAGTTTACCTCTTGTTATGTTTTGAATAATTACTCAGGAATTGCCATATTTCAGAGAACCCCAACTCTCATCTTCCCCAGAAAGGAGGCTGAGCTGGAACGTTTGGGAGATAGCCTGGAAGGCTATATTTTGTATTTCTGAAAACCCACAGACCTCCTTTGAAAGTTGGGCAGCATAGTTTCTCAGCCAGGCTTCTGACTGCATCTCTGCACGTGAGTGTGCCACAAAGAGCAGCTCTTCAAAGCCCTGCACCCAAACACCCCTCAGCCATGGTCTGTGGTGTTATGGATGTGACCTGCACTGGGTTGCAGATACAGTCCCATGCTGATGGCCTGGTATCCATCTCTGCATGCCCCCAGCAGGCTGATGTCCAAGGCTGCTCATGCTGATGGAAAGGTTAGCATGGCCTTTTCTGTGAGGGGACAAGAGGGTGGTCATCACGTGTGGCCGAGTATGATCATATTCCATGAGCGTTGTGGATCCTCAGGTGTCTGGTAAGGCCTCTCCCTGAAGCACAAGTTCTATTACAGTGATGACAGATGTTTCCAGGTATGGCCAGAGGCTGTTGGCCATGACTGAAAGCCAGTCTCTCCTTCCTCCTGCTCCTGTTGTCCTCCTCAGCTTGTCAGAACACGGAAACAAAAATGATAAGGGGTTTGGCATGGGTGCCATATGACAAGAGATTAAAAAGATTGGGACTTTTCAGCTTAGAAAAGAGGAGACTAAGGGGGATATGATAGAGGTCTATAAAGTCATGACAAGTGTGGAAAAAGTGAATAAGGAAACGTTATTTATGTGTTCCCAGAGCATAAGCACTAGGGGGTGACCGAATTACATTACTGAGTAGCGGGTTTAAAACTAACAAAAGGACGTTTTTTCTTCATGCAGCCCTCAGTAGGCCTGTGGATCCCTGTGCCAGAGGATGTTGTGAAGGCCAGGACTTTGACAGGGTTCAAAAAGAGCTGGCTGTATAGAGCCAGGATGGTTAGGAATGTGGGCCTTCGCCTCTGTTTGTCAGCGGCTGGAAATGGACGACAGAAAAGGGATCATAGATGATTACCCGCTCTGTACGTGCCCGTCTGGCATTGGTCACTGTCAGAGCCCAGGAGACTGGACTAGATGGACCTTTGGTCTGGCCCAGTGTTGCCATTCTTATGTTTGTGATTTGGGAAGAGTTGCTGCTTCTCCTGGGCTGCTGCAGAGTTCCTCAGCCCAACCCTCGCCTGCTACCCTGCTAGGGACACTAGAGGTAAGACACAAGGCCCCACGCCTGCATTTTCCTTCTGGGTATGCAAAGCATGCCTCTGCTAGGGCCCACCGCCATGCCATGGGCAGGCCAGGATGCCATGGGGGGCTTTCCCAGGGTCTCACCAGAATGCTAATTTATTTAACACTTCAGTGCTGGAGCCTGCCCTTTTTTGCAGCTTCTGCCTTTGCCCTGATCACAGCTCAAAAGGCAGCAGGAGGTGGAGCAGGCAGCAGTGACAGAGAAGTTGGGGGCGGGGGCGGGGGACAACACCAGACTTTCACTCTCAACTCAGTCTGTTTCCATAAGGGATCCTTGACAATGATCTGGGAAAGGGTCAGGAATTACCACTGCTCCCTTGGCTCCATCCTGCATTCAGTGCAACTCAGTCCCAGCAGCTCATGCAATTCAGAGTACAGCGTTCTTTCCCTGCAAGGAACTCACTCAAACATGCAGGTTGCATTTGTTGACACATCTGAAAAAGATCTAACTGGTAATGTGCGGTATCTTTGACACAGGCTAAGAGCATGAAATCCTGAACAGGGCTTAGCTCAACAGTAACATCATAATACACAGATGCTGTGTTCCTGAAATAGTAACTGAGCTAAGAGACACAATCACATCAGTAGTCAATTCCCTGGCCAGTTGTGATCACCTTTTCATTTTGTTGTGGGGGTGATGGGAGGGGGTGGTTCCCAGTGCAATTTAAACCTTCCTTAATGCCTGAGGGTTGGAGCCAAGCTCTCAGCCTAAAGAGGCACTGTCACTTTCAGGGTGATGTCTCACTGGGTACTTCCAATGACTCTAGCACTTTTTTAAACAGCAAGAGGGTCTCAATTGCTGCCCACGTAAGTAAGACATTGCAGATGAACAGGAAGGTCTGAATGTTACTTTTCTGGCTTTTGTCCACCTGTTCTGCTTCCCTCTAACCTGAGGTTAGTTACGGAGAACAACAAGGTTGTCATTTATGAGTCTGATCAGGTGGAAGAGCTCACAGCATTGCACTTCAGGTAGCAGAGAAGGGGGTATGTGTTGAGTGGGGCAGATAAGGAATTGTTAGCTGGTGATGCTTGTCTCTCTCATTTGTGCTCACTTTGTAACACTCCACCCCCTGAAGCAACAGCGGGTAAATCTTCTCGTGAAGATAGAGATACATGAAACAATGAACTCTTACTACTTTGGGGTAATGATGATCACTGATTTGGCTCCTGAACAACTGAGGGCTGAATATCACTGTTCTAAATCATTGCTGAAAGTATTGAACTGAACTGGACCCAGGACTGACCTCTGAGGGCCCCCACTCAATATTCTTCCCACTTAACCGTGAACCACCAATAACCAAACAGAAAAAGCAAAAGCAGTTCTGTAGCACTTTACAGACTAACATAATTTATTAGGTGATGAGCTTTTGTGGGACAGACCCACTTCTTCAGATCTGGAAAATGCTGAGCACTGATAACCAGTGCTCCCTCTTTTCCATCCATGGGTGGAATAAATATTGTTATGTGCACCAAGGCATAAGCATAGATGCACCACCAATAGAAACACATGCTGCTAGTTGTGGGCATTGAGCAGCACCTGAGTTTCTCCTGAGTGGCTGCCCAAGTGCTCAGTTTCCAGGGAACGCTACTGCTAACTACTCTGTGGCAACAGTTTGCCAACCAGTTGTGGGTCCATCTTATAGCAGCTCCATCTAGACCAGGGATTCCCAACCAATGGGTCAGGACCCAAACATGGGTCACCGTTAGATTTTCTAAGGGTCACCATCTGGGCAGCTCTGAGCTTCTTTAAGGAGCCATTTGCAACTCCTGCAGCTGCCACTGCTCACTCCTCCGGCATCTAGTTCCTGCCCTGCCACACTGAAAGAGAAATCAGTTTAAATGGTTTAATGGCCAGCAGAAGGGATCTGGCCATTAAATCTATTAAACTGAGTCCCATTTCAACCCAGCAGGGCAGAGAAATGCCCACACTGCAGGTGGGGGAAGGGAGTAGGACAGCTGTGGGGAGCCAGAGGAGGTGGAAGTGGCCTGGCTAAGGAGCAGTGAGGGGCAGTAGTGGCACTTGTGTGAGGTAGGTGTGCAGGGCGTTTTGGGGCTGCAAGGGGTTCAAGTCTGGGGCAGGGGGAGGAGGCTATGACGGGTTTAAGCCAGTGGAGGGTGCAAATCAAGATTTATAGAAGTATTTTTCCGGGGGCAGGGAACCTCCCCAACCCAGTTTTGAATTGCCTTGGGTCACCAAGTCCTACTGAATTGTCAAAATGGGTTGCTGTCTCAAAAAGGTTGGGAACCACTGATCTAGTCAGTATTTCCCTAGTTTGTTTATGATGATGTCATACAAGATAGTATCAAAAGCCTTATAAAATCAAGATATGCCACATTTACTACTTCCCCCATCCACAGGGCTTGTTACCCTGTCAAAGAAAGTTGTTAGGTTGGTTTGACATGATTGGTACTTGACAAATCCATGCTGACTGTTACTTACTACCTTATTATCTTCTAGGTGTTTGCAGATTGATTGTTTAATTATTGCTCCATTAGCTCTGGTCTGTAATTCCCTGGGCTGTCCTCATTCTCTTTTTCACAGGTTGGCATCATATTTGCCCTTTTCCAGTTTTCTGGAATCATTCCCACCCTCTGTGGGTTCTCAAAGATAATTGGTAATGGCTCAAATATCTCCTCAGTCAGCTCCATGAGTATTCTAGGGTGTATTTTATCAGCTCCTGGTGATTTGAAGACATCTAAATTGCTGGAATCATTTGTGTCTCGTCCTTTCCCTATTTTTGTTTTAGTTCCTACTTCACTTTCATGGGAGTTTGCCATGGCACACTTCCCATCACCACTAAATTTTTTGGTGAAAACTGAAACAGAAGACTCATTTCACTCTTCTGCCATTGCCATATTTTTCTGGTATTTGTTTATTCCCCGTCACTGAGTAAAAGGCCGATTCTGTCCTCAATTTTCCTCTTGTTCCTAATGCATTTGTGGAACATTTTATTGTTATCCTTTATAGCGCCAGCTAATTTAATCTCATTTTGTGCCTTGACCTTTCTATTTTCGTCCCAGCTTACTTGTGCCGCTTGTTTATATTCATCTGTTCTAATGTGAATTGGTCTCACGTTTTGTAGGATTCTTCACTGAGTTACAGCTTACTGGAGATCTCCTGGTTAAGCCAGGGTGTCCTCTTGCTATGCTGCCTCTTCTTCCTATACCCTCGGACACTTTGCTCTTGTACCCTTGATAATGTCTCAGAAAAAGTGCCAACTTTCCTGACCCATTCTGCAACAGTGCCATTTAGGGAGGGCAAGAGTGGGCTGAACACACCCATACCCACACGCCCGCTTTCTGTGCAGCTTCCACACCCCAGCAGAGTGAGACCAGCACACACACACACACACACACACACACACACACAGAGCAGCCAGGAGGAATGTGGTTCACTCTTCTCCCTCCTTCCCTCCACGGACTGGCAGTTTTTTGCTCAGCCAACAGGAAAGCAGAGATGTATTTGGCAGAGCCAATAGCAGGGCTGGGAACTTTTGCAGCACTTTTTCCAAATTCATTTTCTGGAAACAAACTGGCCTCGTGGGAGTGTTGGGGAAGTTGAAGCTCAGGGCTCACGTCAAAAGATGCTTGCTCCAGATTTCAACGTGCTCTGCCACTCACCTTCACACGATGACATGCTGGTGGCAGGAGCCAGCCCCTTGTGTCACCAGTAGACACAGGGCTGTTTACTGGGGGTGGATGGCGGCTGCCCAAAGCACAGTCAGGGTTGTTCTCTGCACAGACAGCCCAGCTTTGGGACTGTCAGGCTGCAAGAGCCGGGCTGCAGCCGGGAGCTTTCCTGAGAGCTTTCCTATGGTCAAGAAACAAGCGTGTGCTGTCACACTGCAAATATGGTTTAAATTACACTGTGAATTTCCCCCTTCTTCCAGCTCTCTACATTTTGGGGACTGGCAGTACCCCAGTGCGGCATTTACTCTACAGCTCTCCTACTCACCTGGGAGAGTCTTTCTTTGCCTACAGTGGGCTTGGGGTCACACTGACCGTCACACACAAAGGCTGGTTGCTCTGGGAATGCCTCACTGTTACCAAATCTCCCCAGAGATGCATTTTTCTAAGACTTTTTCCTTGAACATCTTTTGAGGACCTGCTGCTCCTTTACCTGTGCAGGTACTTTACTGCAGCCCTTCAGCAGCCATTGTCTAGCTACGTTCTGCTGTGCTGCATCTCTTCTTCCATCAAGTAAATCATCGGAGCTCCTGCTCATGTACTCTAATATTTGACACAGTCTCACAAACTTGAGTGCCATGTCTGACTGTCATTGCAGTGATGGTTACAAGCTCAAATCCTTCCAGCAACTACTTCTATTAACCCTTCAGTGCACACAAAGCCAAGCCAATCTGAACAATGTGGAACCCAGAATCATACAGCCAGGCTACTAACACCTGTCATTTAACTACACTCTATATAGTTACTTTTAAGAGATTTTTTTGAAGTTTGGTCCCTGTGCTACTTTTGAGTCATCATTAATTTCACCCCTTTCGTTTGTTAATTAATGCATATACTTTGCCTGTAATACCACTTCCCCCCAACAAACTTTTAAATGTTAATCTTAAATCCTGCAGTTTAGCAACAGATCTTTTATGTCAGTGGGGAAAGATCAAGTTACAACATCTACCTGTAATCTGAAAAAGAATTCATGATGAATCAGAAAGCTCTCCAAAAGCATCATGTCCAAGAGCAGTGCAGCGATCATTCAGCCAGTGTGCTGGCCTGTAAGTCATGGAAACCTCCATCAAGCCAGAGGGGGCTGTAGCCCTAGCTCCGGCTTATATAACTTATTTTTTAAAATAACCTACATTTATAAGCATCGACTCCCAGAAGGCTTTTCCAACTCTTTCTTAAAGGATTAAGTATCTCACTGAAAGTAGTTCTAGGACCAAGATTCCTGGGCAGCATTTGAAACCCAAACATTGGAACACCAGGCCACTGAATGTGAAAGTGAAATGATTTCAAAATGGTAGAATGGATTTTTTTTCAGTGTGCACACTTAGATACAGGGGGTGTTGGGGGGCAGGAGGGGAAAAGGGGGCAGTTGCCCAGGGGCCAGGGTGTTTCAAAGGGGCCCAGTGTTCCAGCCATCACTGCTGCTATTTTGGGTCCCTTTGAAAGGCTGGGGCAGCACTACTTCAGCTGCCCACAGCTGTGAGGGAGCTGGGGGTCAGGTCCTGGCCCTGCCCTTTCCAGGACACGGAGGTGGGCCCCACTCTCCCTCTCGGCCTGGGGCCTGGTTGGGTACGTGGAGAAAACAAAGCACAGCCCGGCTGTAGAAGCGGAGCTGCAGAATAGAAAACCTTTCCCTGCCCACCTTCCCCCAGGCAAATTCAAGGGCAAGCACTGGTGATGGCTGGTTTGCCAGGACCCTCTCTGTCCAAGGCACTGGCAGTTCCCATGGGAGTCTCTGAGCCATGGAAGGCAGGTTCCAACTGCCAGCCCACCTGGAAGGCTCAGCCTGCTGCAGCATGTCTTTTCCTCTGGACCAGGTAGGGTGGAGTCTGGGGCTAATGACACACAACATCTCACACGTACACAGTGCTTTTCCCCTGCTGTCTCAGCCTTTTACTGACTCCATAGGCCCCCCACACAGAGCGACAGTAGCCATCCATGAAGGCTGACCACCTGTTCCCCACTGCCAATCTCAGCTGTGAGGAGAGACTGCAAAATCCAAAGCACAGGTGCATGAGGTACCCCAGCCTTCAGCTCTCTGGCCAGCACCCCCTGAGGCTGCACGGCCATGTGCACGTGGGCCTTTCTGCTATGAACTCAGACTGGAGTCCCCAGCCCCCACCTCCCAGCACCACCATCATCTCCAGGAAGCTGCCTCCCCATAAGACTTCTCTTGCCTGCTCTGCAGCAGAAGACACTTTCCCTTCCCTGGAGGGGCTCAGTGGAGCTTGGAAAGCCCTTGGTGGGGTGGGATGTGGGAGTCTGTTGTTGATGTACAGAACAGAATTGGGTGCATCTAGTACTCGCTGTCATGGGGAATGAGTCACTCAGCCTGTTTAGGGAGAGCTGGAGATAATTTCAGAATTCCTCAAGTCTTCAGACCAGCAGGGGCAGCTGGTGGGGACAGAGGGGCATCAGCAGAGCTGTTTGGGGAGGGGAGCCCAGAAAAGTGGGAGACTGCAGACAAGGGAAATTGGCAGAGCTGCGAGCTGGGAAGCCAGGCCAGAGATGGAATAGGAGGTCATGGGTCAGGCATGAGGGGCACAGAGCCATGTTTTTGGAGAAGTCCCCAGGGTTCCCAGTGCAGGGGCTGCAGGTGAGGTCTGAGGGGCACAGTGGTGTTTGTTGAAACAGAGAGCAGGGCTAGAATAACAACCGGGTTTGGGTCTGGACTGAGGGGCATGAGCAGAGCTGTAGGGGTTAGGGAAGCCCAGGGCATGGTGTAGGCCAGGTTGCAACACATCACAGGTCACAAAAAATGTCTAAGACGGGAGCCATGGGATGGAGGGGCCCATTTCAGTAATGTCTGGGGAAAAACCTCTGATTAGCAGTCTGCTCCATGGCCCTGCCTCCTCAGGAAGATCAGCCACTGAGATGTGCTATAGGCGTTAGGCAGTGTTAGATGCTGTATCACGACAGTCACACCTCATGGTTGGAGCAGAGGGTGGACCCGGACATAGGGTGGGGACTGGGCTGAAACCAGGGATCAGAACCACGATCAGAGTCCATGGACAAGAAAAATCAGTCTGTAGCCAGAGTCCAGCTACAGGCCAATGGTGAAAGCTGGCTGGCAAGGGCTAGGTCATGGAGGCAAGGTCAGAGCAGAGTCGGGAACAGGAGCAGGGTCATTGTCAGGCCCGGGAAAAGGCTGGAGTAAGCTGGGACCAGCAGCAGGCAGGGAGTCTGAAGAGTTTGTCACATTGGGAGGCAGCAGGAGGATTCCCAGTGGGTAGTGCTGTCACACAAACTGGTGGGCAGCCCTGCTGGGGTGAGGTCAGCACCAAAGCCTGGAGGTCATCCAGCTGGAGCCCTGCTCAGGCATGGGCCTCAGTGATGAGTCACTGCAGGCCCTAATGGAAGGGAGAGTCAGTGCAGGTGGGCGAGAAGCCCAGGTCAGGCTACGGATTTGCCTCCCCTCCTCTCCCATGCTGACCCTGCCAGCCAAGAGCACCTCCAAATGTCCCTTGGATGTGCTTGTCAGGGTGCACTGCTGGATCTCACAGAGCAGCTCTGGGGCATGGATATTGCTTCTCCATTCCCATTAGTTCTCCTCTGGTCTGTAACCCAGATGAATGTCCAGTACTGCAAAACCCAGAAGGCACTGGATGTCACAGATGGAGCTTCACAGGGCCCCGTCTGCAATGGATAAAACTCTCCTTGGTGCCATGCTAAGTCTCTCTGGTAAGAGAACATCACCTGGGAGATGAGCAGTGGGGCAGTCAGGTTCTGGCTTAGTGTATAGGCCATATTTCCTAGGGCATTCCAGCATGTGTCAGATAATCCAGTTGAGCACAGCCTAGCTCTCTGCAGAGCTGAGAGTGCCATCCAAGCAAATCCCAACAACTGGTCTAGGAGAGGCTGGAAGATCTCATTCATGGAACACGGGCACATGGCTAGGATGAGGGAAAGGCTGAAGGACGTAACCAGGTGCTCTTGGTGGGCATATGTGGGGCAGCAGAATGTCTTCTGCTCCCTGCCCTCCCGGGTGCAGACCCAGCTGTACCCACTTCCCAGGTTGAACCTGATGAAGTTAGCCCCCTTGGAGGGGCTGTGGATTAAATGCCTCCCATTGCCAGCCACAGAAGAAATTCCTTTATACTCTCCCAAGCAGTAGACTTGCCAGTGGAGGGGGGGGTGGGTTTCATCTGGATCTTGCTGTCACTTAGAACATAAGAAACATAAACTCATAAGAATGGCCACACTGGGTCAGAGCAGAGGTCCACCTAGCCCAGTGTACTGTCCTCCAACCATGCCAATGCCCCAGAGGGAGTGAATCAAACAGGTAACCATCAAGGAATCCATCCCATGTTGCCCAGTCCCAGCTTCTGGCAAACAGAGGTGAGGCCACCCTCCCCAGCCACCCTCGCTAGTGGCCAGTAGGGTGTCTTCACAGAAAAGGAAGTGTGATTGCACAGGTTGGCCTGGTTGTGCCAGCTTGTGCTAGTGCAGACTCCAGTGGCAGTGAAGAGGTGGCAATTTTTGAGGGGTGCAGTTTGGCTGGGGAGGAATGGGAAGGCCTTCTAGGCCCCAGGAGCAGGATGTTAGGGTCATGTGAGAAGGGTGCCGAGGTGTGTCAGGAAGGGAGTTGGCAAGAGGCTAGGCCACAGGAAGGACATTGGAGGAGACGTGAACGGAGTGACATGGGAAGGCACAGCGATGGGAGGAGACAATCGTGACAGAGGTGCACTCTTGGCTGGCAGCGTCTGGTCCTGCTAGGTGCAGGCCTGCACCGGATTTCCATGGTTGTTGGCTGTCTGTGCCTGTTCAGTGGAGGGCCCCAGTAGTGCACTGAAGGGCATTTGTTGTGTAACTGTGCTCTTGTACATCAGAATGGCCTGCGTAGCAAAGCTATCACTCCCCCGTGGCCTCCCAATACAATGAGCCAGTTGGGCCTTTTCCAAGGCATCGGCAAATCTAGTCTAGGTTTTAATTATTTAACTCTTCAGTCAGCATTCTTCCAGGGCGATAAAGGGTGAATGTCTTCCCTCGCAAACCTGTCCCAGCGCACACCCCTGTATGTGGGGAGCAGTTTGACCAGTACCTACATGGTTTCACGTGTGAAAATGGCATTTTTTCTCTTAGACCCCAAAACAAATCAAAGCAAGCGTGATGCTGCCCCTGGCATGGCAGTGCCTGTTCCTGTGGGCTGGCCGAGATGGGGAAGAGTAGGTTTGCTTGCGGACAATTTTTCAGCATCTCGTACAAGGATTCTCCCATGTCTCCTGCTCTCTCCTCAGGGACTCATTTGTCCTTTTCTTTAGCTAACTTCTTACTGGTTTGTCAATTACGTTTGTCTTTAAGCACAGAAACTGAACACAGAGCTAGTAATAAGAAAAACTTGGTTTCAAGCCAGACCCTCGTTCTTGTCAAGATTCCCATCTATAAATATCTCAGGAAAGGACAGGGAAGTTTAGCTTGGCATGGAAATGTGGGTGCCAGGAGGAATGCCAGTGTGAAATGTTACCCAACCTAGCCCTGCTATGGATGCATAACATCCTGCTCAGAGAACAAACCTGCCTTACTTCAAGTAAGGCACCTTGCCCTGTGCACAGCAAACCCAATGGGGGCAGGGGGGTGATTGGCCATGTACCGACAAGGCAGCAGGAGCTTTTCACGCTGAGACCCCCCGGCACACAGCTGAGGAGGGGAGGTGCTGATCCCATTCTGCAGAGGGAAATACAGAAGGGCTAGAGAAGAGATGTATCAGGACAGCCATACAGCAAGTCATGGCCAGGTCCAGGGTTAGGCCCTTAGCTGTCCCCCGCCTAAAGCTGCCCTTTCCATTTTCCTGTGACTGTCACCCCTCAAGGTCACCCTGCCCCAACCAAAAGGAGCCCCCTGGTGCTGGGCACTGTGTTGACATATAGCCCAGGCTGCCCCCTTCCAGAGCACCAGGGGCAAGACCGGACAGCAACAGCAGGAGATAACTGGCACACACCATCCAGCAAATCCGTGGCAAAGCTGAAACTCAAACCCAGCTGAGTGATCACAATGAGCAGTGCCCTGGCCATGAGCCCACCAGCCCACTGCTGCCTGGGCACTGCCACCCTCCAGGTCCATCATGGACCACAAGCAAAATATGAGTCGACAGTTGCAAAAAAAGCCAACATCATTCTTGGCTGTGTTTACAGGAATGTTGTAAGCAAGACACAAGCAGTAATTCTTCCACTCTATTCAGTGCTGATTAGGTCTCAAGTGGAGTATTGTGTCCAGGTCTGGGAGCCACGTTTCAGGAAAGACGTGGACAAATTCATTGGGAAACGTCCACAGAAGATCACCAAAAATGATTTAAGGTCTAGAGAACATGACTCATTGGGACAGATTGACAGAACTGGGTTTGTTTAGTCTGGAACGGAGAAGTCTGAGAGGGGCCATTAGAACCACGTTTAAGAGCCTAAAAGGTTGTTACAAGGAGGCGGGAGAAAAATTATTCTCCTTAATCTCTGAGGACAGGACAAGATCCAATGGGCTGAAATCGTTGCCAGGGAGGTTTAGGCTGGGCATTAGAAAACACTTCCAGCCAGAGAAGCACAGAGGCATTTGTGTAGTGCTTTCTCCTCGGTCACATCTGACAGGTTCATTTTGCTTTTGGACTGTGATGTCAGGTGAGCTTTGGGCAGTTCTCACCCTCCATGATATGGTCTAATTCTTAGGAGTGGGGCTTAAGCCCCCCAATGCTGATACCAAATGCCCTCACCTCCCTCCTTCCCACTGCTGCTTCAAATTGAACAGATGTCTGCTCTGCCTCTCCAAGATGATCTTTCTAGTGCATAGCATTGGAAGCCAGCAACTACCTGGCAGGTATCCCTAATGTCTGGGTTACAGGTCACCATCCTGGAGCAAGACATGGGGTATTCCTCAGCATGGTCTCTTGGGGATGAACTCCACAAGCTGATGGGAATAAGGGGACTTTGAAGTAGGCGGGGTCCTCTTGAAAAGGAGCCCCGTCTGGACGAGACGCGCAGCGGCAGCAGCGTCAATTTCGAAGCGCCACTGCCACCCGCATGCTAATGAAGCGCTGAATATGCATTTCAGCGCTTCATTAGTAAACTTCGAAATGGCCATTTGCGTGGCCGTTTCGAAGTTTGGGGCACATGTAGACGTAGCCAGAGATACAAAAAAATTGAAATAAAAACTGACAAATCAGATACATAGGACAGAAGGGGAGCAAAGAGGAGGAGGAGAAGGGAAAAGAATTACAAGGTGTAATTCTGAAGAAACGAGTCTGCCCCACAAAAGCTCATCACCTAATAAATTATTTTATTAGTCTTTAAAGTGCCACAGGACGGCTTTTTTGTCTTGTTAGGTTACAAACTAACACAGCTACCTCTCTGTTACTACATACGCAGCTTGTCAGTGACTGTCCTTAATCAGCAATTTAGTTTCTGAATCCAGCCTTAAGTTCTCCTTGCAACACTCACATCACCACCCTGAATGTCTACTGCATCTGGCTTCTCCTGGGCTCATCCCAGATCTCCCGGCTGGAGTCAGCTGCTCCCAGGTCGGTTCCCTGGGTCAGGCCCTGGGCCGCAGGTTGCAGCAGTCCAGCTCCCTGCTCTCGTTGTAGCACCCACAGCCCATGCTGTCTCCGGTTGCCCACCCTCACAGGAGACCTTGCCCCAGGGGGCTAACAGAGCATTTCCTGCCATCTCTACTCCAGGGCCAGGCATAGCTTTCCCAGTGCTGCTGCTGCTGCTCTGTGACATGGGAGTTCCCCTCACCAGTGGGCGCCACACTGCAAATGCTTTCAAAGCCAGCAGAGGCGATGGGTCCACCTGTGGCCTGGCACACGTGCCTTTAAGTCAGGCCTTGCTGTAGCTGAACAGAGCTATCCTCAGCCATCATGCTCCCCTGTGTCCGGAGGGGCCAGTGCACTAGGCGAAGGCCACTGAGTTACAGGGGCATATTGCGCTGGGCCTTCTGACAGTGTGTGCTGGCATGCAGGGGAGCTCTCCAGCCACTTGCCTCTTTACTCCACCACACGCAGAGGCCCACCACAGCTACAAGGCCTGCACTGGCCCATGCTGCTAGCCACTGGCCGACCCAGTAGGATCAGGAAGGAAGTGGACCGGCCTCTCCCCACACACTCCTGTTTCTGCAGCTCTGCTCCTGGAAGTCACTGCACCAAGGTGCCCATTCCACAGGACTTCTTGGGGAGTGTTGTGAGTCACAGAGTCAATCTCCCTTTAGCAGGTCGGATGCCAGGGACCCACACAGTCCATGAGGCAGGCCATGGGCCTCCACAATGCCAGGACTCGTCTGTGGGCACCAGCAATTCCCGTCTCTCTGGGTGGCTCCCTGCAGCAAATCAGCCCAGCTGGACTCCTGCAGGAGCTTGTCCTGCCCCTTCAGGGCACAGGGCTCATCATGATACAAGCGGCCTTTGCAAAACATCATCTGAGGATAACCCAGTACAAGGACTCTTTTACATACTTTGATGTTTGATCTAACACTTACTGCCCCCCCCAATCCTGCTCTCTCTGCTCTTCTATCTGATTTGCTGACAATGATAACAATTTTTTCTGATTTGTCAACCTTGATAACAATTTTTGGACCTCTGTGCTTTATACATTGAGTCTGTTCTGGTAGGGCTGTAGAGCTGCAGAAGTGGGTCTGTCCCATGAAACTCATCACCTAATAAATTTCTTTGTTAGTCTTTACAGTGCTACATGGCTGCTCTTTTGTTTTGATCATCTGATGAAGTGAGTCTTACCCACGAAAGCTCCTGACCTAAGAAGTCTGTTAGTCTCTAAGATGCCACAGGACTGCTTGCTTTCTATAGAACAAGGCAGCCTTCATTAGTCACCCGGCTACAGACTCTGAGGTCAGGACAGAGGCAGAAGGTGAAACACAATCCATGCTGGTTAGCCCAGTGCTCAGCCAGCTCTCGTGAGCCCATGTCCAAACCCTCCTGCCCACTCTCTCATCGCATCTCAAGCTGGGACCTTTTCTCAGGTTCTCTCAAGAGCAGCAGAGAAATCCATCTCCCTCTACGTCACTAGTGGCTACGTGGGTTTGCCACTGAATTCTCAGATTTCCCATTGATGTGGAGTTATTACTGGGCCACTCTGCTCTGGCAGCCACACACAAACACACCTCCTGTACTGAGAACAAACTTAGTCCTTCCCCCTACCCACCATGTAGCCATGCAAAATACTGGGGAAACTGAGGCACGCCTAGGGTTTATAAGGATATCTCCCAAAATTCCTTCTTTGTCCAGGCAGCACTAAACCACCAGAGTCCAAAGCTCTGGAGCCCAGCGGCCAGTTCCACAGCCAGGTGCTTGTCCTGAGAGTACCTGGAGAGGAAGCAGGTGTGAGGCCCATGGCAGTCTGGGCACAATACAAGCAGCAACCACAGCAGAGACAACACTGGAGTGAGACCAGCAGTAGGCGAGGGTCTTCAGGAGGCCACAGCCAAGCACTCAGCTGTGGACAGCCCCTGCTCCCCGCACACAGCAAACTCACCCTGTGGCAGGCGACACAGAAGTCAGGATATTTGAGAGAAGGGCCAGGAGGACAAAGCTCCTGTGAAGTGGCAACCAGCTCATGGTTCAAGCAGTGGAGTCATTTCAGAGACAGCAGCTCCATTCCTGACAGCACCAGGGAGCCTCCGTGATTGCCCAGCAAAAAACAGACTCTCACTGACCTGCAGTAGGGAAGCCCATAGAAATCTGTGTTTGTTCACCGCCTCTGTAGAGAAAGGCAGGGCCGGGCCATAAGCTAATACTGGCTGTCAGTGCCCAGAACTTCCTGGACTAGACTGCTTTGAGGAAGAACATTTCCAGGAGAAAATGCTGGGATCTCCTATTGGAATTTCTGCAAGTGCGAAAGCTTAGCTTCAAGCTGGAGTAAGTTACGGAACCCTGAGAACCGTTTTTCCTTTCTTCTGTCTTTTGTTTCCCCAGATAAATGAGACTCCAATGGGAACATTCTGATGGCAAAAACAAATATGCTACCGTCAAACAAGGGAAGTCCATTCCTCCCACCCAACTAGCCCCTCTGGGTGGCACACCCTGCAACCCCTCACCAGACCCCACTGTGTCTTGGTCAGAGGGAAGCTGGGGGTGCCCTGCACAGAGAGAGGCACGAGCTGCCCTGTCCTCGGGTGCACACATGCCGCTGAACTTGTTTGGGGAGCACAGCACCTTTCTCCCATGTGCCAGCCAGAGGGCTTCAGACCCTGAGCCCAGCTGCCTTTCCCTGGCTGCCTCTTCAGAAGAGCCCAGCCTTTATTCTGGGAGATTTCCTTCCCCACTCACCACTCTGCCCCCACCTACTGACTAAGCAGCAAGTTGCCTTTCCTGTTCCCCCTTCTCACGAGGGGTTACCTGGGCCACAGGGCCAGGGAGAGTCTTTGGGCCCACAAACTGGTGAGTAGAGGGCTGGTGCGTTCTCCCAAAGAGTCCCAAAGACACGGGAGCTGTGTCTCCAGCACACCTTGGGCACCAAAGAGCAGAGGCCCTGGGTTGTGGTGAGGAAGAGCAAAGCATGGCCCATCCTTTTTCTTATCACGGGGGCCCTCTGGGAAGGGCTGCAGCTTTGACGGCTGCCGCTGGTGTTAGGGAAGTTTGGAGGTTGGAGCATTTCTGAATAAAGCCTGGTGTCAGCAGCCGAAAGCTTTTCCCTGCAGAGCCCATGTGCCCTAGGCAGGAGCCGTGTTTGGCTAATCTCCCTATTAAGGACACCGCCACTAAAAAGCACAGCTGACACCCGTCAGAGATAGGAGAAGGAGGTTCCCAAGCAGCCTCTCCTTGAGACCCTCAGAGGCTTGGCAAAAAGAAGCACATCCCTTATCGTCCAGCCGCCCCAGGAACCTGAGGTGTGTGAAGGCAGGTTTATCTCAGCAAGTGACAAAAAGCCCTGAGTAAATAAGCTACTGGGGCAGGAGGGCTGGCAGCATATTTCTGGGGCTGGAGGGCCAGGCCCTGGGAACAAGGCAGATCAGTGCTGAACAGGGAGTAAGGAGCAGCAGGGGCCACCCCACCCCACATATACATCATCCAGCTGCTTGCCCCAGATCCACCCAATCACATGCCAGTGATATTGCTCCAGCCTGCTCCTGGCTACAGGAACAGAGAAGCTTGTGCTGCACAGGGACTGTCATAGTATGTGTACCTTGGGGCATGTGGGGGCTAAGCCACTGAAATGGGATGGGGAGGAGGTGGGGCCCTGACTGTTTCCTCCCGACTTTGCACTCAGCCGCTCCCCAGAGGCCTGGACCATTACATGACAGCCTGCTCAGGTAATCGCTGGAGCCTGGCTGCAAGCAGGTCAAGGCAAGCGCTCTCACCATGGAACCATGAGACAGTCTCATCTGGTCCAACGAGTCCTGCGGTGCTGGGGAAGTCCTGCGGCCCCTGGGTCACAAGGACTTGCTCTCATCAGGAGCTCAGGCTGATGGGATTACCCATGGCAGGTGTTCACTGAGACCTGGGGAAGCATCTCCCCATTCATCTCCACTTCCAGCCAGAATCTCCAAACGGCAGACCCTTCAGAGTTCCCCATCAGCAGTGTCCAATATGGACAGAGTGCCCCAGGCTCCAAACCCAGCATCCTCACACTGGCCTTTGAGATGCAGGCCAGCCTGTAGTACCAGGCAGTGAGTACTCCTCTAGGTCACTTTTACTGCCCACAAAACGTAAAAACACATCCCCAGAAGGCAGCAGCTCTGCCTCCCACCACAGCCCTGAGTTACTCCTCAGCTGGCCTGGGCTGCACCCCAGGTTCCTGACTGTGCACGGGTTACTACTCCAGAAGTGACTAGGAACTGAAAACCTGTCAGTGCCAAGTAGCTGTGACTGGCACCGCATTGCCAAGGCAATGCTTGCCCTCTGTTATTTCTCCCTAGTGCCACTATCTTTTTCTTCTGAGAATCTTCCCGGGCTGCAAGGTCAGGGTGGCGCTCAGGGCAGCCAGCCCTGCAGTGACCTGAGTTTGTCATTCCGAGGCAGAAAGAAAACTCAGGCTTTTTACTTTTTCCCCTCCAAAAGTCATTTCCATTATGTCATCTATTTCAGCCAATTCAGGCTCCTATCAGAATTCCCACCAAATTTTATATCCACTATTTTAAGGAAGAGTTTTAAAAAGTAGAAGAGTTTTACTAAAATTAAACATGACTTTCCCAGGGGACCCTTAGAAAGCACACACAGTCAGAAAACCTTTCCCGTTTGAGGAGCTCAAAATAACATTCCAGAAGACATCATCTGAAAAATGTCCCTGTGCCGGTCCCCTTCCCTGCCCAGGGCTGGGCCAGTGCCATTTAATACCCACATTTGTTTTTTAATTTCGCGCTCCAACCCACATTAAAAATAAAATCTCAGTAAATGAATTAAACCAGCCCGCATGCTTTCATTTTCAACACAGTGAGGGCATATTAAAGAACCAGAGCCTTTCCATTCGCACTCCCAGGAAGTTCAGGCTCAGCAGTACAAGGGTTCGAGCTCAAAGCCCACCCTTTGGCCCCATCACACTGGGAATCAGGGCCAGATGCAGCGTTTGCACACCATAAACAGTAACTGGCAGTTCCAGCCCCTGAAGCTAGAGCTGGCAGGAGTGTTTGCTCTCGCTGTGACCAGCACACCAGGGCTGTCCCATTCCACCTGCACCAGGGAAGACCACCAGCCTTATTCATTTGCCCTAGGAAGAGTCAGCCTGCCCTGGGATGCAGGGTCTCCGGCTGGACTGGCTCAGAAGAGAATCCCTGCCCCATTCCAGGGCTCCATGGCAGGTTGCCAACCTCCTAATTGCACAAAACTGAGCACCCTAGTCCCACCCCTTCCCTGAGGCCCTGCCCCCTGCCACAACTCTTCTCTGAAGCCCTGCCCTTCACACACACACACACAAACACACACACACACACACTGGTTCTCCGCTGCTTGCTCTCCCATTCTCAGTTTCACCCCACTGGGGCAGGGAACTGGGTTCTGGAGTTAGTGAGGACTCCAGCTGGGAATGCCAGTTCTAGGGTGGGGCCAGAAATGAGGGGTTCTGGGTGCAGGAGGAGGCTCCAGGCTGGGGCTGAGGATGATCACGCTGGTTGGGGCTGGGAGGAGGACTTTGGGGTACCAGAGGAGGCTCCAAGCTGGAGCTGGAGGTTTCGAATACGGCAAGGAGTGTATGGTGTGGTGTGGAGGCATGTGCCAGCAGTTCTGTACAGTGCGTGCTCCTGTTGCTTCGGGAACCACCTCCGCAGCTCCCAGCTGGCCACACTTCTGAGCCAATGGGAGCTGCAGAGGTGGCACGGGGCGGGGTTGCTGAGGAGGGGCAGCACACAGCGCTCCCCTGATTGCCCTGGGCCTAGAAAGCCAGGGCTGGCAGGGACCTTCCTTAGCCCCAATGCACCTCCGATCGGACTTTTAATGGCTCAGGCGAAAACCAGATACCGGGCAGCTCTATCTCCATGCCCTGATAAGCCCCGTTTTGCTGCTCTCCTGCTGGGAGCCCTTTGCATGACTGCGGTTTATCTCCTAGTGCAGTAGCCCAGACTGAACTATATCCAAAGCAATGCCCAGGACAGTTTGATAAGTGGAGTGTTTGGGGGGTTGCTGCATCTGGGACTAAGCATCAGCCCAGCCAGCCTTATCAGCATCACGCAACACCAGCAACTGTGTCCCTGGGGCTGCTGAAATGGCAACCGCTCCACCAAGCCCTCTGGACAGAGCAAGAGAGGGACAGCTGCCCTGCCACCGGCTCCGGGGGTGAGCAAGCGGCACCCTCAGGACTTATCGCTCACAAATGACAACCCCCAATCCCCACGGCAGCCAATCAGAGCCCAACATACCAGTCTAGCATTATTAGAACAGAACAGAGAGGCAGCCCTGAACTGGGCTCTCTATGCAGTGTGAACTTGGGTGGCTGCTCTGAGCTCTGGGGTCGAGCCGCAGGCCTCAGGAGCACCCCTGATATTCATGGCAGAACAGGTGGAGGTCAAGTGGCTGGAACAGGTGTGCGCTGCAGGAGTCCGGGGCTGTTTGCCTGGGCAGAAGGGCAGTGCCAACCAGCCTGGGGAGAGGGGATCAGTCAGAGCCCTCCAGGACTGCGTGGCTAGTCTGAGCAGCAGGAAGGCCAGGCTGACTCTGTGACTCTGCATGGGCCACTGACCTCCTAAGCCCCAGCAGGGGGAGGAGGGGTGGGATACAGACACACTCCGGGGCCAGCACAGCCAGGCAACGGCTCATGCTGCAGTGAGATGATGCAGCTAATCCTCTGAGTAACTCTAATGCCTCTAGTGTGTTTAGAATGTGGGCAAACAATTGATTTAAAATAATTGGTAAATTATGATAAAATAAAAACATTTATACAAAGAGTTTGTCATTGATACAGTTAAATAAATATTTGTAGAAGTGACTTATGCTCGGCCCGGTGCCGGGGCGATGCTCTCTTGGATTGGCAGTGGTCGCATTTTAATACAGACCAGAAGGCATTCCAGAGAGACACAGCGCTCCCAACCCGCCCACACTACAGCAGGGGCTTTTGTGCTGTTTGCCAAGAGCCCAGGCCTGGCTTCGCTTGGCATCACTGAGTACTGCCGGTCACAGCCCTCTGGGACCAGGAAGCCCTTCCTGAGGGCTGAGCCCCAGAACGCACAACTGACAGGCTGGGGTGGTGTGGGAGTAGGAGGGCCCAGGGTACTGGTTCTTTGGCAGGGTGACTGAATCTTCAGACCAGCACTGCCGTGCTTAAGGGGGAGGCGCTGGGGCAGTGAAGTAGTGCTGTAGTTATTGGTAGGAATGGCTTGTGCTCTACTCTGCCACTGCACCATTAACACTTGGGTCAACAGCACCCTTCACGTGCCCTGTGTAGCCTCAAATAGCTTCACCATTAACCAACCAGAGAGCAGAAGTGGAAGGGAACTGAGCAGGGTCATCTGAAGGGACAGAAGCCAGCCCCCATGAACCCTGCCACTGCAGGACATTGGATCCTGCCTCTCCTCTACCCAGGAGTGTGAGGAACTAGGACACTATTTATGTATCTCTGGCTCAGCTGTTTCTCTGAGGCGCCCTACCCCCACCCCACCAGCCACACTGATTGAAGAGCTTGTGCACTCTTCTTGCTCCTCATGTTCTCCGCCCCCGAGTCCCACGCCAGGCTGGCTATTCTTTGCTCTCGCCCTAGGAATGCTTCACGGTAAGAGCAAACAGAGCTAAAGAACCACCACGTGCTGGGATCTTTCCCTGCTGGCAAGGAACAAACATGCTATGGCACCACAAACAGTGCTTCACTTACACTTACCATTTTCCTTTTCTTCCCCAACTCTCTGATTTTGGGGAGAATGACAGTACTCCAAGGTGTGGCATCTGTTCTTCCCTTTCACACGTCTGCAAGACTCTTCCCTTTCCAAGGGGCTGAGTCACACGGCCAGGTGGGGCTCAGACCCCTAGAAACAAATGTTGATTCCTCAGCAGGCCCGCAATCCACATTTGAACCCTAAGGACCTTTTCCCAGAACATGTTTGCTTCTGGTTACTGTGCAAATACAATAACTCTTTGCCCTAAGCAGCCAGCCATTTTATAACTGTGTGGTGTCCCGTGCGACCCCTCTTTTCTTGCTGGTAGGTAATCTTAGTGCCTGTCCACTTTCAATATTGCTGAGGGTCGCAGAGTCTCTCAAGCTTGCGTACCATCAGTGAATGTCATGTGATGTTTATACTCTTGCATCCTTAGAGAACCATTAGGCTTTGTATCTCCTTCATTCCTGTGTACTTTTTTATAACCAGGGATAAATAATTAATTTCTTACAGGTAATGTGCTATCGATTGAACCTCTCTAATCCAGAACTCTCTTGTCCAGCAACATACATAATCCAGCATGATTTTAGTTAGCTGCATGATCACTTTTCATGGGTGTGACCAAGTTTCCTGTGGTCCCATAAAATTTTTTTACAACCACTAGTCCTGGCTCTAAGTGCTCTGTGCTGTTATTTAGCTGTAATTTACCCCATGTGTCTTCTGATGTGTTGGTAATGCTGCTAGAAAATACTGACCTCCCGTGGTCTGACAAGTTCTCTCATCCGGCACCAGTCTGGTCCTGAGGGTCCCAGATTAGGGAGGTTTAACCTATATCACAATCTATCCCTCCTCCTCCCTTATGGAGGCCTGTCAGCCTGGTTAGCCTGATGCAGCCAAGGGGCAGCAGCTCCTAAGACCAGCAGCAGCAGCAGCAAACAAGACGGCCTTGGCACCAGAGGTAGTGCGCGTACATGAGCCAGACAGTGCAGGGAGAAAGGCAGAATGGGGCGTGGTGCTGGGTCCCAGATGACCCCAACCCTGTCTCACACTGTGCCAGTCAGTCAGCACACTGCCCACTGGCCCAGCCCCAGCAGGATGAGTCTAACATGACAGGCACCAGCAGAATGCTCCCCATTTAAATACCCACATGCCTAACCAGGAAAATGTCTCTCGCTCTCTTCCCCCAAATCTATGCTTTTCCACCCAAACGTTATATTGGCCCAAAGCGCACGATGGGCAGTGTAAGTCCCTGGACCAGGGAGAGGGATAAGCCAGATGCTACTCCCTGAACATTTACCCCCTCCAAATAATGATTGTCAGATTTCCCTGTTGTCTGGTTCCCCCACAACCACCACTTCATTTCCTGCAACTGTGAACAACTGTGAATCAACAAAAGGGGGGCAAAGAGCTTAAAATAAACGGACGCTATGCATCAAAATGATTTTCACAAAGAAAAGGGAATTCTGCCAGGCCTAAGCCTGGGCGATAGCTTCGTGTGGCCCGGAGCAGAGCTGACTGTGTTCTTTAGGATACCAGTGTTTGTGCACCCTAGGCAGTACATCTGAGCCTGTGGCCTGGCACAGGAGTTTCTTTTGCATACACTGGGTGAAGTTGCAGGACTTGCTGCCTCCTGGCTCGAGTGCCTGGCCGGGGGGTTAGGTAGCAAAGCAAGGTGAGGTAGGCAAAGGAACCTGTGAAATGGGCCTGCAGTGCATGCAGTGACTGGCCTCACACCAGTAAGCCATACTGAGGAGCTGTAAGCCAGTTACTGGAGTAGCCGGCAGCTGTGGCGTTTGATGGACAGCACTGTGGGAGGTACAGCACTAGGCCGGGCTGTGGCTCATCCCAAGGCGCTGCAGTGTTGACAGCTCCAGCTTGGTTTGTGCAGGGCTGGATGCTGCAGCCAGCGTGCGCAGAGCAGGGCCGTCCCAGCCCAGCTGCCACTGGGAAACCACTCCCCGGCGTGTCAGTTCTGAGGAATTAAATCCCTGGAAATCTGCCTACCCAGAACACACAGACTGAGGCAAAAGAGGCGCAGAAGCAGCCAGGGCTGGCACCGCAGATGTTGGCTTGGCCCATATGCCCCCATATTCACACACGAAGGCTTTGCCTCCGCATCCTGTGCCAGTCCCCTCAGGGCCAGGCCCCGTATCACCATTTCGGCCTTCTGAGAGGAGGAGCCCACAGGCCTTCCACCACCCTAGGATCTTCTGGGGCGGGTGCAGCTGGCAACTGCTTTGAGTGCAGCCAGATTGGGCTGTCCCCTCCCTCCCCGCCCCGAAATGCAATGAGATGCGGTGGTCCCAACAGCAGCAGCCATTGGAGCCTCCACCCTTCTGAAAGGGAGCACCCGCAGATTACCCCATGCTCAGTCCCTGCAAGGCAGAGGTGGATTAAGCTTCTGTGGGGCCCTGGGCCAGTGCAGGTGGGGGCCTCTCCTCACCCCTTCCACCTGAGGTCCCCCCTCACTCCCTCCAGCACTCCTCACAGGGAACAGGGTCAGGGAACAAGGGCGCCCATTTTTGCATTACCCCACCGTTGGTCAGGGACCCTAAGCATGGATTCCATTGGCCTAGTGACTAATCTGCCCCTGCCGCAAAGGCTGTCCTTGCCCCTGGGCTCAACCTCCAGCACCTGTGGCACCCCTGTCCCTCTGATCTGGAAAGGGGAGCGCTGAGGAGCCCAGGGAATGGGTGCCCCTAAAGCAGCACATTGAACTTTTTCCAGCATAGCTTGTCTGGCCTCACAGAGTGCTCGAGCCAGAGCTGCTTGTGGCAAGACCCTGCCTTCCAGGGGACACATCCAGGCCCAGATTTCGGAGCCCCCTCGTTCTTCAGAACCCAGCACAGCTAACGTGAATGCGAGGCCTTTGCTGTGCCAAAGGGGCTCCGGCTTTGCCACTGACGCTGGCTCAGAACAGCGCCATTGAGCGAAGCAGCCAGAGCATTTTGACTGCCTCGGCCGGCTCCCATCCCCCTGCACATGAGCTGTGGAGCACAGCCCAGCTTGGACGTGTGGGCAGCCCAGACAAAGGCTCCACCCTGCCCTCGCACCCCCGGCACAGCCCTCCTCAGTAAACACAACAGACTGAACATTCGACAATCAAATATTTATGCTAGTGGAAAACATTTTACATAATCTTTAAACAGCCAAGTCATCTCCTCAGTTTCATTCTCTGATCTTTCTGTTTTGAAACAGGATTGGGGAATTTAGCCTATTTACAAAGAAGTAAATATTATGATGAAAACATCAGGCAGCTTAATAGTAGTGTTAGGAGACGTATTTTCTGTGAGTGTTGTGAATTGCATCGCATCCCCTGGCCTATCATATATCCAGGGGACCCACTCAGACACTCCTGGCATTGGGATTAATAGTTCTCTGCTCCAAGTCATGGGAGGGCTGGCTGCTGTCAGCACGAGGCCGACTGTAATATCGCTGTTCCCATTGTAAACTCCTCCTCCGATGGGCACTGCTGGCTCCTGGAAAGGAGCAAGACCCTGCCCAGGCCTCACTGATCAGCTGGTCCCATGCGTGCAGCTTGGTGAGCATGAGAACCAGGTAAGCACCAGGCTCAGACATCAGATCGCCCATGTGGTTAGAGTGGAAGCGTGAGTGTGTTCTTTGCTGAGCCCCAGATATATTCCCTGCTCATCTGCTCAACTTGGCACTGCACTGGGCTCTGTGCACACATCTCTTCCACACATCCCCACTACCCCAGGAGAAGAGACCTGGCTGCTTCCCAGAAGAGCCCTGCAGCCCGGAGCCCATCCCCAGCTTGTAAGGAGAACAAGGCAGGTTATTTCCTGCAGCTGTCCCAGGGAGACTCCATGCAGCAGACCAGTGCCAGGAGAGGGCGGTGGCAGCTCAGGATCTTCCAATTCACTGTTGTAACCAACACCAGAAGCAGAGCTCTGAGCCCATGGGCTGTGGGGGCAGCCTTGGCACGTCCCAATGCAAAGGGTCAGGTGGGTCTCCCGAGATCTCCACAGCTCCTGCTCCTCATAAGCCTCAAGCCCAGGTTTTACCCAAGATACACATAAGTTGGGCTGTGCAGAGCCATAATGTGCACTGTCTAGGTCTGTTTTTCTGTCTGCCCAGCGCACAATATGGAGCGTCAGCAGAGGAGAAGGTCACAGACATGCATCCAAAGGTGCTGCCAGGAGCTAGTGGAAGGAAACCAAAACCAAATGCCCTCCCAGAAAAGTTGGCAATAATGGGCACAGCTGGGAGAGGAGGCAAACTCCAAGTCTATACGAGAAGCTTTTGCTGGTGTCACTACATCAGCTGGAGGGGAATTTGGTCATTGGCACAAGTCTCAATGTGTAGGCACAGTTGTATTGGGAAACAAGTGCTCTTGCTGGCCAAAACCTCATGGAGATCCTGACTGACCGGCAGAGTGCACCTCTCAGAACAGAACTCATAGCTGGTCTAATACACTCATTGTCTCCACTCACTGCTGCCAGACTCTGTATCTAACCAGTGTCAGGTCAGGTAAGGTGTTGGATATAAGCTGGCAACACACGGATCGTTAATTTTACCTGTGCTGTACGTACGGGCAAGATGTGCTGAAAAAACAATCTCAAAAGGCGTCTCTCAGGCCAGGACTGCTACCCAGTCCAAGACAAAGGAGTGTGGTTCTTTCTGCTTGGACACATCTTAGGTCAGTCTTAAGGAGGCTGCAGACTATGTGTTCGGTTTCCAAAGGGGTCTGCATTTCCATTTGAAATGTTTGAGGGGTCCACAAATGAAAAAAAGGGTGGAATTGATAACGAACCCAGTAACTATGAGTCATCTGCACATTTTGCAGCCTCACTACTCATGCCCCTCTCCAGCTGATTAATACCTGTATTAGACAACACCAGCCCTAACAGGGAGCCATGAGGTCCAGGCCGTTAACCCTGGGCCAGGCTGAAGATTGACTGTTCATTCCTACCCTTCCGTCTGGGCTTTTAGCCAGATTTTGCCCCTCATACAGGATAACTTAGTTTCTTTACTGACCTTTTGCTCAGGACCACAACAAATGCCTTTTGATTACCTTGTCAAGGTACATCACCCCTTTGTTGACACATTCATCCTCTTCCAATGGGTTGGTGGGACAATAGTGATCTTTACAGAACCTGAAAACCTTGTGCCCTGAGCACCTCACAGAGTAAATTATCCCTTTAAGTTTTCAGCAAGCTCTGTTCTGCAGAAATGGCACTGACAAGAGAACGCCATGTTCCTGCCATGTTCCAGTGAGGCTGAAGTCCCCCCCGCCCGAGCCCCACAGCTCATTACCCACAGGAACAACTCTCCTCCGCCTCACAGGCTATAATGCAGTCCCAAAGACCCCCTCCCCTCAGTCTCACAGCAGAGGGAAGAGACATTCAGCCACCCAGACTGGTATGGGAAACTTCAGGTAATGCTTTTGGGGAGAAAGAATCTGGAGCATTGAAAGCTCACCATAGGCCAAGAAGCAAGGCAGGCTGGGAGTGCCAGGGGCCATAAAGTAAATATGTGTTTATAGCACAGTGAAGCTGGGGGAGAGATGTGCAATACTGGGTTGCCGATATTGAGAGATCCTGGAAGCAGCAGGATTCCAGCTCCACTCTTCATGGCTCTCCATTCACATCAGGGCACAGCAGGATGACAGAGCAATGGAGCAAGGCAGCTTTGGGGCAGTGCAACACAGAGGGTAACACATGAGGAGCTGGGGAGGAGGAAACATCCAAAGAGGCAACCACAGAGTTTAAGGGACCATTAGGTCCTCTAGTCTTTCTGCCTGCATCTCACTGGCCATTGCGTTTCACTCAGGTCCCCCTGTGCTGAGCCCAACAGCTTGTGGTCAGCCAAACATGAGCAGTTTAGTTAGGAGATTAGACACTGACAGAGGAGATGATAACAGAGTTCTGCCTCTGGGAAGCGTGTAAGCAAGTCCCATGGGAGGGTGGAGGGGAATTCCTCTGCGTGAGGAAAAGTGAGGGAGAAGTCTGGGGAGCGTATTGAGCTGCATTTTTAGGCGGGGGGATGGCCGTTCCAGAAGGGAGGGCAGGGGGCTGTGGAAAACACCCTAGGACAAAGCACCAGCAAACATACAAGGAACAAGCTCCTTGGAGCACAGAGCTCTCCTCGCTGATTTCCCATTCTGCGACATGCTTGGCAAATTTATCACTTCACCAGTCTCACTCTGGTCAGACACTGAAAGCAAAACCTCCCTTCCAAACCCTGGTAGGGACGTCTGCCTGCCCTCTTTTCCATGGCACAAACTGTGCACAGATTTGGACCCAGCTCTGGGTGCTTGAAAAGGCACTGCCAAGTCTGAGATGGCAGACAGGAGTTGGGGAAACACCAGCGCGGTTCTACGTGGCCAATGGCAGTCCCTGCTGTGCCTCACCTCGATCTCTGCAATTGCTGTCTCGTTTGTCCTAAATACAAAGTGGCATTAAGCTGCTGTATCCTCAGCACACTGCACAAGTCAACTCGAGACCAATTTTGTTCATCAGACATTTAGGGCCTGGAGGGTCAGATGACCATGTAGTTACTGGCAGACTGTTTCCTCAACAAGCTCTGGTTTTGGGTAGTTCCTCTTATCTGCAGTTTATCGGTAGCAGAATGAGATTGCTCGGGTTGAGCCTGAGCATAAACCGACCCTACTGCGCAGGCCACCAGCCTGTTACTGGGAGCCCCAGCAGAACCATGCTCAGGAGACACACCAGGATACTGGCAGTGGAGTATGATCCATAGGGACTCTTGGACTCTTCTCAGACAGAAAAAGGCACAACTTGGTACATCAAAAACCATAAAAACACAACGAATTAACATCTCATCCCATCCCACTTCCCGCCGAAGCAGATGGGACTCCAGGTAACGTCCCTGAGTGTCAGAGAACAGGAGTCCCCGATTATTTTCCAGTTGCAGCAATTAACACACACACACACACAAATCCTCTAGGTCCTATGCAGTTGAGTCCCCTCACGCTGCACTTCCATGCTGGAAAGAGTTAAGCCCTATGTCTGTTGATATTTCAGAGCAGCCCTGAAGCCAGCAGTCTGAGACAAGGAGCCTCCTGATTGGCCAAGTTCCTGTTGGTAGTAATAAGGATCAGATATCAAACTTGTCTTCCTTAAGACCCTTTAGTGATAGTTGCTGCTCCCTGCTAGACTATGACATCAGCCAGGACACCCAGTGATGCTGCTGATAGTAAACTCTGAGCAGGAGGAGGGTCCTGCTAGCTCCAAGTTATTTAGTTCAACCCAGCACAGGGGAGAGCAGTTAGCTTCTGTGGAGGGACAGTGCTGGATGGGACCAAATCTTTCCAAGTCACTTCCTGCTTTCTACAAGCCCAGCTCTGGAGAGCCGGGTGACTCCTGGGGCCCTAGCTGTGGCCAGCTTGTCTGCGGGGAGCCAGTTCATGCTTTCAGTGCAGGGGCTTCGGGACCTGTTCGCAGAGAGTCACCATGACACTGCTGGGCTCTGAGCATTCTTTGCTGATTCGGAGCAAGTTCAGATCAGGTAGGGCTAAGCATCAAGAATTTCATCTAAAGCTTTCCTCTCCTGCAAGCCTCAGCCGTATGCTGGTTTTCATTAAATGTTTGGAAGCCGCATGCAAGTAAAATAATCAGGGAGTTGTAAAGCTGTCATGGCTTTGCTCTCATAGAGTCTGTTCTGCAAAGGAAGAAATGCACTTTCCTTCTCGATTACATTTTAACTGCTTTTTCATTGCTTTCAATTTATGTCTGTGGTGTGTGTTGGTAAAGCTTCACTTCCCAGTTTTCTTGGCCTGGGCCCTGTTGGAAAGGACTGGGTCAGAAATCCAAAAGAGCAGCAGTGAAAAAACAACTTACCTAACCCCCACCATACAGTCTAGGTGCTGTCCTATACTTGCATGCTGGTCAGCAGGAAGACAAGCCTGACATTTACTCTGACATCCAGGCAATTGACTTTGTTCCATTAAGTTGTGACTAATCTGATAAAAATGAATTTGCAGAAATGCGTCATTTTTAGAAGTAAAAATAACAAATGGAACATGCAAAATATTTTAAGTGACATCATCAGAGCCATAAAGCCAGAGCCGCCCTGCTGAGTGCCACTTTTACAGGGTTTGCAACTAAAAACATATCCCATTCTTGGGAGTCAATGGAAGCCCCAGGGAGGGGGCTTCCCAGAGGGCATTTTGCGTGGGTGAAGGTGAGTGAAGATGAGCTTTGGGATGGTCATTCTGACTCAGCCCCTCTGCTGGACACGCTTGACTTTATCCGTGGTCTGTATTGACAATAAATAAAAGGTGGGTGGATGTGGGAGTGTTGTTCATTCTTTTAATTAATTGATCATGTAAATGAATTGATCATAATGCTAGAAAAATGTATTTGACAACTGGCTCTTAGCTTCAGTGGGAGAGTTCTCTATAGTTCTACAGTACGTGGGAACATAGGGACAAACTATGTTTGCACGTACCATATACAATCTTGTAAAGCCCATTCCAGACCATAACCCACTCTTGTTTTGCCTTTGTGAATGCTGTGGGTAATAAGGTCAGACGCTTCAGATACCAATGCTAGACGTGTGGTGTTATCAGGATCTCTTAGATAGCTGGGTGGTCAATTTAAACCATGTTCTCTTAGCAAATACAAAGTTGGCAGTTGGTTAAAAAAACCAAGTGTGTGGGGAGGACAAAACATGGGTCCTAGTCTAGCTAAGTTACACACAACTTGGGGCCAGGACTTTGGTGTGGGTTCCATATAACTGTGATCTGACATTTCATTAGATTAAGGCGTTCCATAGATTTTGTTGGTAAATTAATTATGGCACATTGCTGTTTATTTGAAGGAAGTCTCAGTTCCTACCAATTCATGCAGCAATTCCAAAGCAATACTGCCACCTTTCTGAAAAGAGGGGGATGGGGATGTGTTCTGTGTCACCACATTCTTTTCAAATGAACCATTTGTGTTTTTAAGACTCATTTCTGGGTATTTGTAAGGGGGTTTCTTATGGTGCTGAGCGCAGAATTTCAAAATATATTTTGCAAATCATGTAAACTTTATGTGTCTTCCCTTCCATAAATCCTCATGGCTTTCAGCAATGCTGAAGCAACTGATTTATGGCGCATTCTTCATTTTGTGGCTTTTGTTCCCAGAACAGCTCTTTGGCTGTTGCAAGTGACAATGCTGATTTGCCAATATGTTGCCCATTTATTATGTTAGTGCAAATCTCCCCCAGATCCCAGCTTTGTGTAGAATGGTTTTAGCCATGATGCAGCTAAGTGCATGAGATGCTTCAGGGCTGGCATTAACAGCAGCCCAACCCCAGCTGTTGATACATCCCTGAAACCAGAGGGAGGGGGTGGGGGCAGAAGGTGAATGTCGGCAGAAAACAAGGAGTCCTACTGACAGGGTAAACTGGCGCATGACGTGCACTAAAGGAAAAAAACTGAGTAAATGACAGCAGAAATGGTCACTCTCAGTTTGGTACAAGTCATTTATAGGTCTGACCCACCATATGCACTTGCACAAAACTTGCTCCCGCTAGCTGTAAAATGCTAGTGCTGGTGTTAGAGAGTAGAGTATGCGGCCTGTGTTGGGCCACACATCCAATCTGCACAGGTATAAATGACAGACAGGCAATGGTGAACCAGGCCCTAATGGGACTCTACTGCCTTGAAAATGGTGCTACGCAGGCCGGCATCAGGTGAGAGGCTGTGATGATTTCCTCCAGTTCTAGAAAGGATGACCCATGCTTTGTGACTCTTGACCTCGGATGTCTTTGGAACAGTTCCGTGCCGCCTGGCTAAGGTGGGAGTATGAGTGGGTTCCTGCTTTATGGTCTGAGCCAGGCCAGGCTCACTAGATAGTCATTTATAATATTGCCTTGTGTCCTGTGCCCAGAGCATGAATGGCAAGTTTCTCCTTTTCCAGCAGCCCTCAGTGGAGGGGAAGGGCTCGGCCCAGAGAGATCATCTGCAGAGCCTGCAGCAGTCCTCATGCAATGCAATGAGTAGCTGCGCCAGGTGGAATTTGGGAACCCTGGCTGTGGTTAAAGATGCAGAATAATCTACATGTCAGTAATCCCAATGTGTTGCAGGCACTAAGGTTTTTCTCTCCTCCCATTTCCTAGGAGTAAGAGACAAGGCTTTGTCTGTATGCTTATTTTGTCTATTTTGCCAGAGATGAATATGCAAACCTGAGGTCATCCTGACAAATTTTGCAGGAACAATGATTCTACTCACTTGCCTGGCTGCCGTGCTGTCCTTCAGGCTCCAAGTATCAATGGGATCACATTAAATCAGCTGGGATGCTCAAGCGGGCATCCCAGGAAGTTTTCTCCCTGGATGCTTTTAACTCTTCCCAGAACCAACCATGCCTATGGACAGAGCCATTGCTCCAGATCAAATCAGAGGCACTCAGTCATTGTCAGAATGCCATAGCACGTGCTGCATACAAACCTTGGCTGCCGGAAAACACAGCATGAAACAACCTTCACTCCCAATCTGTTTCTAGAGCCAGGCTTGAATATAAAATGTGCATCTGAATCAGACCTGTGATCAGCAAACATGGCCCATGGAGGCAGATCACTATGGCTATAAAGTAGATATCTGCAAATTTGTACAGTTCTGCTCGTTTCTACCTTCTCTGGTCAACCAATGAGGAAACATTGAAAAGGTCCTACGCTGATAGTACCGCAGTTCTGGGACTGAATGTATAACATTCTAGACGCAGCTCAGCACAATGGACCCCAAAGAGTGGGCAGCTGTCTTGGGCGGCCAGGCAAAGGTACCAGTGAGCATTCTTTGGGTGACACTAGAGAAGCAGGAGGCATTCCAGTCTGACTGTAGCAGGTGAAGATGTCTTGAGGCCTCCAGGTTATAGTGCAGCGGCACACAGGAAAGATGTTTTCTCTGCACTGCGCAAGCAGAAGGTCCCCATGAGTATCTGAGTGAATGCCTGACACTAGGGCTACATCTACACTAGCCAAAAACTTCGAAATGGCCATGCAAATGGCCATTTTGAAGTTTTTGGCTAGTGTAGACACGGCCTAGACTAGGCAGAGGGGGAGAGTAGATGAGCTATGGGAACTGAGAGCAAGGTTGTTTCTGGTGATCGTTTGAAGATGGGTAGGGGACACAATCCCTCTTAAGGCTGTTCATGGAATCTTGGCTGGCCATTCCCGGGTTTTTCAACTGTGTGTTTTAGTTTAAATTTCAAGTAATTATTTTTTAAATCCATGTATGAGTTGACAGTCAAAGCCTCTCTTCATTGTTGCCTGAGGGTTCCCTCTCCCTGGCAGTATTTAAAAACAGACTTGTGCAAATGCAAAGTATGTTGGTTTGTGTCTTGTTTTCTCTTAATATGCATCGTGACCCCGATGGATTTTTAGCTGATGGATCTAATTACCCCTCTCCTGCAGTGGGTGGGAGGGAGGTGTACACATCCTGGCACTGACAAGGTTAAATGTATTGATTTGGGACTGGGGAGCAAATATGTGAGCTCTGGGAGGAGATGATGATATTACCTACACTCCAGTGCTGAAAGGGTTACGCCTGGCCAGGAGCTTCAGTAATGTAAAGGGTTAACAACTGTAGGATTAACAGGTGACACTTTCAACTCTGCTGAGCTCTGGGGGAGAAGTGGATGAATGGAAGAGGGGCTGACGCTCCGCAGAGTGTAGCCCGCTGGTACCTTCCGAAGGGCAGGCCTGGCTTTCCTGGAGCTGTGAGGGACACCCACAGCCCAGCAAGGCTCCTGCAGGCCAGGACGGCACAATCTTGTACTCCGTGCCTGCCCTCCACAGCTTGCAGGGCCAACATTCGTAAGCCAGGGAGGGAGATCAGCAGGGGTTGTCATCTCTGGGACCTCCTCCGCAGGGAGCCCAGGCCCCAGATGAAGGGGGTGTCTGGCATTCCCCCTTCAAAGTCTTGGAAAGCTGCTGAGGAAGTGACTTACAGGAAGACTAGAATGAGAAATACTCCTTGTGGAATGGCTGGGTGCACCCTTCCTTGGGGTCATGCCCATCAGCAGTGAGCCAGGCAGAGGGTTTGAGGGGAGCAGATGATCCCCCGAGGTAACCCCTGTCAGCAGGCTGGGCAGCCCCCTGGGACTTGGACAGGTGGGATGGGTCTCGTGCCCTCCAGCAGGGAGGCAGGAGCGAGGCTGATGGAAACACTCATCCTGGGGCTGACGTGCACTCCTCCCGGTGTTGGTGAAGTCGGTTCTCAGGCAGTCACAAGGATGGTCTTGGGCAGGGTCATGGACGTGGGACAGATTTGTCCCCAGGACAAAGCAATTGCCTGCAATGCGCCTTTTAACTCCTTATTCAGCCTGACTGGACGTGGGTGCAGAGCATTGAAGAGTTGAGCTCTGTACCTCACCAGGCCATGTGGGTCCCCTGTGCTGCATGCTCCATGAGCCACCACCCCGGCAGGCAACACTGACTGCTGCTCCCAATCGAGAATGTTGCTTGGGCCAAAAAGTACAAACAATAGGTGCCCAGACTCAGGTATGCGCAGGTACAAGCCTGGCCCTTGCTTCTGGTGTCTGGGTTTCCCCTTCAGAGAGCAGGGACAATTTCACTTAACTGTCTGGACGGAATGTAACTGGACGATAGGTGAGAGCTGTGGTGATGGCCTTTGTGTTCTGCACGAATGCTTAGCACCATTATGTTATGTGCCATAGTCCCAGCGTACTAGCTCCACTGCACTGCTTGGCGTGCAAATGGCTTTGCCTGCTACTCTGAGCTGCCCCGGCCACATGCACACCATTGGTAACAACAGACCCAGGTGAGCTGCCGGGCAGACCTTTTGCATGCAGGAGCTGCTCCCAGCTGGGCGTCTTCTCCCAGCACAGTCACTAGGAGCTGTGCTTAGCTGGCAGTCTCCCCATAACAGCTGCTCTGGGCTCTTGAAGGCTGGGATTCTGGCTGAGGCCTAGTTGCTGTTCCCAAAGCAGAGGGAGCAGGAGTAGATCTCAATCTGGTCTAAGCCAGGCTGAGGCGGCAGGAGCATGTGGCACTGCTGGGAGCAAGGAGTCACTGTCCTGGATCCACACCAAAGAGGGCACTTTGGCACAGGACTGACTCTGACCCCTAGCTCCATCACTGCCCCAGAGCAGCAGGTTCTGCCCCTCTGGCTGTACCATGTTTGGGACCTCTTCTCATAACAGCTGCTGCTTGTGATGAATGTTGTACCAAGTCCCTGCTCTGTGGCAGGCTGTGCGTCTCTTGGTGGGCCTCAGGCTGGGGGAACTGCTTACTCTCTACTGCCGAGCTACAACCTAGCCAGAGCAGCTCCTGAACAGGCCCTATGGACACAGTCACCCCAGGCCTGGCCCAAGCTGAGGACAAGCTGAACGGCGGCAGAGAGAAGGCACTGAGGTCTCCAGCCAGCCAGCATGCTCAGGCAGAAACAGCCCAGCTGCAGATGCCTTTGGGCACAGCCCTGTTCACAGCAGCCTGCTCCTGTGCCTGTGCCCAACCCTGTCTCTCACCCTCCTCCCAGGGGTGGCAGCTCTGATGGGAAGTGTGCTCCAGCCCCTCAATCATTTTCATTGCCCTTCGCTGAACCCACTCCAATGCATCCGCATCCTTTCTATACTGGGGACCAGGGGAGAAGAACTGAACGCAATACTCCAGATGAGGCGTCACCAGTGCTGAATAGAGGGGGATAATAACTTCTCTAGATCTGCTGGAAATGCTCGTCCTAATGCACCCCAGTATGCCATTAGCCTTCTTGGCTACAAGGGCACACTGCTGACTCATATCCAGCCTCTCATCCACCGTAATCTCCAGGTCCTTTTCTGCTGCACTGATGCTTAGCCAGTCAGTCCCCAGCCTGTAACAATGTTTGGGATTCTTCTGTCCCAAGTGCAGGACTCTGTGCTTATCTTTGTTGAAACTTATCAGATTTCTTTTGTCTCAATCGTTCAATTTATCTAGGTCGTTCTGGACCCTATCCCTACTCTCCAACATATCTATTTCTACCCCCTAGCTTAGTGTCATCTGCAAATTTGCTGAGGGTACAATCCATCCCCTCATACAGGTCATTAATAAAGATGTTGAACAGTACTGGCCCTAGAACCTATCCTTGGGGCACCCCATTTGAAACTGACCACAAGCCAGACATTGAGCCATTGATCACTACCCCGTGGGCCCAACTATCTAGCCAGCTTTCTATCCATGTTACAGTCCACATATCCAGTCCATACTTCCTTAACTTATGGGCAAGAATGTTGTGGGAGACTGTATCAGAAGCTTTGCTAAAGTCAAGGTGTATCACATCCACTGACTTCCCCGTGTCCACAGAGCCAGTTACCTCATCATAGAAGCTGATCAGATTGTTCAGGCAGAACTTGCCCTTGGTGAATCCATGTTGACTACTCTTGATCATTTTCCCCTCTTTGAAGAGCTCCAAAATGGATTTCTTGAGGATCCCCTCCATGATTTTTCCGGGGACTGAGGTAAAGCTGACTGGTCTATAGTTCCCTATATTTTTCTTCTTTCCTTTTTTAAAGATGAGCACTACATTTGCCTATTCCCAAACATCCGGGACCTCATCTCCATGAGGTTTGGAAGATAATATCCAAAGGCTCTGCAATGACATCTGCCAATTCCCTCTAACCTTGGATGCATGAAATCCAGATTTGTGTGAGTCTAGCTTTTCTAAATAGATCTTACCGCATGTTTATCTCACCAAAGGCTGCCCACCTCCTTCCCATAGTGCACTGCCTACTGCCATAATCTGAGAGCTGACCTTGTCCATGAAGATTGAGGCAAAGAAAGCATTGAGTACTTCAGCCTTTCCCACGTTATCTGTCACCAGGTTACCTCCCGCATTCAGTAACAGCCCCACACCTTCCCTGATAACCCTCTTATTGTTAACATGCCCGTAGAAACCCTTCGTGTTGCCCTTCACATTCCTTGCTAGCTGCAGTTCTAATTGTGCTTTCACTTTACTGATTACTCCCCAGCATTTTCCAGCCATATATTTATACTCCTCCTTAGTCATCTGTCCAAGTTTCCACTTATTATACACATCCCTTTTGAGTTTAAGCTCACCAAGGATTTCCCTTGTAAGCCAAGCTGGTGGCCTACCATATTTGCTTTTCTTACTGTGCATCAGGACAGTTTGTTCCTGTGCCTTCAATAAGACGTCTTTAAAATACTGCCAGGTCTCATGAACTCCTTTCCCCTTCATATTAGTTCCCCAAGGGATCCTGCCCGTCAGTTCTCTCAGGGAGTCGAAGTCTGTGCTTCTGAAGTCAAGGGTCTGTATTTTACTGATCACCTTTCTTCCTTGTGTCAGAATCCTGAAAGCTACTGTCTCATGCCTTGCTCAGCCTCTGGTAGCAGCAAAGAAGCCCAACAGATGTGGGATGGTTTAACAGGTTAAGCCAAACTCTCCAGAAGGCTGAAAGCTCCAGAAGCACTGGGCTGGAATTAGGAGCCTGGCACAAGGACCCACACTGTCTGCAGGGGCAACACCAGGACTGGGTTGTGGGCACCAGCAATTCCTGCCTCTTGGTGGCTCTCTGTAGCGAATCAGCCCAGCCAGACTCCAGTGGGAGCTTATCCTGACCCTTCAGGGCACAGGGCTCACAGTGATACAAGCAGCCTTTGCAAACCAAGGCAGCCTTCATTAGTCACCTAACTGCAGACTCCACAGGGCCTTTGTTCAGCACAGAGAAGAGGAACTAAGCGACACCGTCATTCACTCTGGTTAGCTCAGAGCCCAGCAAACTGTCGTGCACCCCAGGATCAAGTGCTGTCTTTCTCTCAGCTGGGTCTTCTTACTTCACAGACACCAACCCTCATCACTCACCTCACACCTGCCAGTCTTTGGTCACTCAGGGGTTGACTGCTTGCCTCACTCCCTCTGGAGCTCCTGGCATTGGCCGCTGTCTGATGACAGGATCCTGGGCTGGTGACACTATTGATCTGACCCAGTTTGGCCATGCTGGGGGTCTCAGGTCTATTGTTCTTGAGCTGGGGGTCTTTGCTCAGATTCCCCAGTGGGTCATTGATTGCTGGATGTGAATGTCCAGGGGCTTGGATTCTCATAGCTTGTCTGGGGAAACCACACAAAATACATGGGAAACTGAAGCATGCCTAGGCTTTGTAAAAATTGTACAGGCAGCTCCCACTTTGCCAACGTGGCCCCATCTGGTGGGTGTTCTCAGGGCATGCCTGACCCACACGAGTGTAACGTAAGACAGGCAGCGGGAAGGGAAACTGCTCCAATACCTGCTCTGGGTAATGTTTCAGCATTTGCACACAATGGTCCAGCTTAAACAGGAAAGCTTGTTTAGGAGTTCTCCGCCTTCACTCGGTGGCTGGGGCACTCTCTGGGATACAGGCGAGCTGGATTCAAGTCTTACATGCCCTGCAGAGTCATAGCAGCCATTGCTTACAGGCTGCCTGGCACATTCTTAGGAAGGAGGGGAATGAGCTTCTCCTAAGGCTTACTGGTTTTTCTAGGGGCCTGTTACCTTGCCTAGGCTCTTCACAGCTGACTATCTGACTGGAAACCTGCCTAGTGGGTGTAACTACATTTGAAATCCAGACACATAGTCAAAGTTCATAACGTCAGATGCAAAACTGATACATCTCTACAGCTAGGATAAGCCTATTCAGCAAGTCATATCCTTTGACTGGCAGCTCGCATGACAGCTTGTACAAAATGCATCCTAATTATGCCATAATCATATCAGGTCACTGTGAAAAATACAAGTCCTGATGTCACACCCTGTTCTCCCTGAGCAGCCTGGCGCCCTCCCCAACAGATCCTCCAGGCATGGGGGATCAAAGGCTGGCAAGCTAGAGCTGCATTAACGAGCTCTCAGCCCTGCTTAGCAGGACTTTGGGCTCAGGACATAACCCCAACCAGACCGCACTATAACTTCAGTCCGGCAGCACATGGCTGCAGCTAGCACCCAACAACAAACGATCAGATGACCAACTCACTCCAGGGCTCTGTAGTGGCTGGCTCCAGTTTCACTCGGAGAATTCCCTTGCAAAAGTCCCATTTGCTGTCCCTGTTCACTGGCCAGGTGAGCACTTATCCTTGACACCTCCGTCTAGGCAGTTCTACTCGTAGTCTGCAAGGAACAGACCGGCAGAACCAGAGCTGGCTGTATTTTGTGTGGAGGAAAAGGCTGTTGTGTGGCTCCTGCTATCACACTCCTTCTTCCATGTGCGAGCGTGGACTGACGATAGCGTTAGTTAGGATGGATGGTCTAATGGCACTAGACTAGAACTTCACCGAGCTGGGTCTGTTGCAGAATTGCTGTGCAGCTCACCCTACCCAGTTCCTGGTCTGTTAAATAGGGGCAGTGCTTCTCCACTTCCCAGAGGTCTGGGAGGTGAAAACGTATGAATTGTTATCAGCGCTCACATGCTGTGGTGACGGGGCCTTGCTAGACTCTTTCTCTGTGACAAGAACAAGTGTTGCTTGGCACAGTGGTGTTTTCTGGTTAAGAAACAGGATAAACTTACATGGGGAATACTTGGATCTTTTTGCATAGAAGAAGTCAGTTTCACATTTGAGTGTACTAGGCTAGCCATGTGTATATGGACTGGCTGTGTGCTGAGACCACATAATTACTCTCAGAAACAATCTAATGTGGGTTTCTGAGGAAGGCTGGAATTTGGCAGGAAACCATCCTCCCATGTAGGGTTTTCACGAAATATTTACTTTTGAATGTATGATGCCACTTGTTTCCAGAGCATGGAAAAGTACAAAGTGCTGACATTTCAAGTAAGAGCATGCTAAGGAGCATGTGGAAGCACTGGTATTATGTGGCTTCAGTTCCCTTCTGGATACTACCAGTTGCTGGCAGAAATCAAGGGCTAATGAAGAGGAGAGCTGAGCTGGTCTGGACTCCCCCAGCATTATGGAATCATAGACGTTTAGGGTTGGATGGGACATTGAGAAGCCAGAGAGTCCAGTCCCCAAAGCTGGGGTAGGACCAAGTAAAGGTAAATCTTCTGTGTCAGGTATTTGCCCAACTTGTTCTTAAAAACCTCCAGCAGCCTCACTGCCTCCTAGACCACATTGGGGTGGGCAGGTGGTGTCCAGTTCTCCTGCTTCAGACCATGAGCTGTGGTCAGTGAGTCCAAGTCAGACAGAGCCCTGGTACAGACTTTTACCCACTGCAGGACTCATGCAGCTCATCCAGCATTTGCTGGACACCCAAACAGTCAGGGTTATTAGTCAGCTGGATACCACATTAGAAGTTGTCCAGGTAGCCTGGAGAAAGGAAAGTTAAAGTGTAGCCCATGTCTGCTCTGGTTAGCCCAGAGCCCAGCTGGAGTGAACTCCACATTCAGGCTCTGTCCCTCTGTCAGTCTGACCTCCTTGGTCAGTGCCCAGTGGAAAACCAAGGCATGGGGCTGAAGTACCTTCGGAAAAAAATAGTGGGTCCTCAGCATCCGATGGCAACCCTGTTAATCAGGTCCTCCCCTCTCCCCAGCACCTCCCACAAGCCAGTGATCAGCTGTTCATCAGTATGAAGCTGGCATGGGAGGGGAGGGTAAGGAGAGGGGACAGGAAGAGGGAGGTCAGTAAGACCCAAGGTGGGGATTAGGCCTTGGGGGAACCGATGGACTGAGCAGGGTGTAGAGCAAAGTGGGGGTTGAGCACCTCCAGGGAAATGAGAAAGTCAGTGCCGACCAGTGACAGCCACAACTCTTTCCAGCTGCCAACTCTAATGTCCACACCTCGTACCTTTCCAATCCTTTGATCTTGAGGGCTCTTGCCCTGGTTCTGTGAGGAGAGGTGGGAAAATTCACCTACCTCAGGTCTATTAGGAGTGGCTTTGCCACTGTCTTCTTGGAGTTTCCATTACTATGGGCCAGTTATTTGTACTATTTAGAGTCAGACAGCCCAGTGGCACTCAAACCCTTGTCTCTCAGCCTGTCCCACCTCTAAACCTTTTCTGCCACGCTGGGTATCCATGGGGACGTTCAAGAACACACCAGCTTCATAAACATATTACACCAGTTCTCTGTGTATCACATGGGGAATCCGTAACTTCCCCAGTGTTCATAACTTCTGATACAAAGATGATACCTGCATATAAACAGGACAATCATATCTAGCAGTTCATAACTTTGGTATTGATGCCTTACATGACATACTTTATACTAAGATTGTGTGCTGGTGGTAATAACAATGACCAATGGCCTGCTTTCTTACACACAGCATCACACCTCAGCACAGGAGTGACGCAGGAAAGGCTGTCCAAGACACTGCTGAATACGTCCTAGAAAATTTCCATTTTTGACAATGCATTATTCTAACTTCCAATCCCATATTAAAAGTATTACCGTGTAGCAGAAATGGTTTATCAAAATTATGTCTAACTACAGTGGGCTCTTTCATTTGTGGCAAATGACCCACACTGCTGCTGCAGGTGCTTCTTTTTTGCTGTGGTGGGTCAGACTGCTACCCCATGCCCCATTTGTTGCACATTGTGGGTTCCACTACTGTCCTGTCGGGTCTGTTTTCCTGCTCTGGGTCCCAGCCCCTGTAGCTTTGTGGGCTCCCTAACCTCTCTCCCTTTGTGTTTCCTTCAGTTCTCTGGGCTGGAGTTGTCCTTCTGCTCTGCTTGGGTAGGTTGTCTCTTCCCCTGGTCCTCTGGTGCACAACATTACACCACCAAACTCCACTCAGCTCTCCTCCCCTCCCTTTGACTGATGCATGGGGGTTTTATTAGGCCTTGGATGTGGCCTTAATTATCTCCAGGTGCTCCAATTACCTGGTTATAACTTTTCCCTAGTCCAAAAGGAATAAGGCCTTGATCATCCTAGGATTTACATACCTCCCACTGACCTCTCTCCTGCATTGTGTTCTGCCTGGATGATAAGTGGCGGGACCTTTTGCCAGCTATGGAGAGTGGGGAACCCGAGTGGGTCAGCTTGTATTCTATCTTAGTCCTGCTGTCCTCCAGGGATATCAACTGGCAGCTCCGACATGGAACTGTGAGCATGGATGTGTACCTGACACGTGTAAGCAATCAGAATTAGTCACAGCAAAGAAGCCATTACATGCAGCCTGAGGGAGACCCTGGCACCTACATCTCTTCAGGATGCCAGGATGCAGCCTCTTTTCCAGCTCCTCCAGAACCTCTTATTAAGGTTCTGGCTTCACTTTTCCCCTCACTTTTTCATATGCACCTATCCACGGCCCGCAAATTTGTGGGACCTCTTTTTGCAATCCTAATATATCATTTTTGAGATGGAGCAGGCATATGTGCATGCAGCATTCAAGAGGTGGGCATATAACCAATGGCTTTTACCTAGGATAACCATAGTTCCCTATGTGAAATACAGGATACCTGTTAAATTGCTTGGAATTAGGCCAGTTCAATGGCAATCCATTAGAACTACGCAGTGCAAGCATTCAGTATAACATTAAGTTGACTGAACACCCACTTAAAAGATATACTGCATTATTATAACTGAAACAGGTAAAAATTAAAAATATATATCTACAAATAAGTGGTTATTGCTTATGAAAGTGCCTGCCTTGTCCTAATCTTGCTGTCCTTCAGAGTGTGGGGTGGTAGTGTGTGTGAGAGAGAGGTGCAGGAGACTGGGGATATGTGAGTGAGCTGCTGGAAATCAGTGCTGGATGTGTGGGCAGGAGTCAGGATAGGAGGCTGGAAGTGGGGAGGAACCCTGGGGGTGGGATCTAGAACAATGTGAGCTTTTTGATATTTTTGCAACAGTATAAAAAGAGAATTAAATCTACTAAGTCGGTTTCCCTCCTTTCCCCACCATTTAATTTCACTGGAGTCAGTGGATTTACAACAGATGAACCCTTAGCTTTCAGAGCAAAACAATATATTATGCCATACCTGATATCTTTCAGTACCTTAGTGTGTTCAATACAGCCCAGCATATCTTCGAGCCCTGGCTCAAAAAGCTATATTACAATTACAAAAGGTACAGAGAAAGACAAAAACAATGTTTAGGATTGTGGAACAGCTTCCAGGAAGGGCAAGGTTCAAAAGACTGAGACTTCTCAGGTTAGAAAAGAGATGACTTAGGGGGTGGGGTTACTGCAGCCTATGAAATCATGAAAGGTGTGGAGAATGTGAAAAAAATGTTATGCCCCCACCCTTGGCATAGCACAGGAACCAGGGGTAGTCCAATGACATTAACGGGCAGCGGATTTAATGTAAAGAGAAGGCACTACTTCACACAACACACTGTCAAACTGTGGAACTCCTCGCCAGAGGATATTGTGAAGACCAGGACTTTGACAGGGCTAGCTAAGGTCCCTGGATGGCTGTTAGCCAGGATGATCAGAGATGCAGCCCTGTGCTCTGGGTGTCCCTTAGCCTCTGACTGTGATAGAGAACCAGTTATTGAATCGTTGCTTTGTTCTCTCCATTCCCTCTGAGGCACCTGACACTGGCAACTCTCAAAAGACAAGTTACTTCCTACAGTACAGGCTTTCCTGTTCTTATGTTGCAGTTTTAAACTGCATCACATCAGAGCCCAGAACTGACCCCTCTGGGCCTCTGCTAGATATGCCCTCCCATTCGGACAGTGGGGAATCACTGGTCCTGACTTTTCAGGTTTCCCCTTCCTAATGGATGCCCCCTTTGTGTCCCCCTAACCAGGGCTTGACATGCTCCAGCAGGCCCCACGCTGCTGGAAGCACTAGCACACACTGCGAATGGCAGAGCAATGGGTACCATGAGCCAACCCTGATTTACTGACTGGGGCAGCTCAGAGCTCAGCTCCGTTTCAGGTTCTCTGCAGCCTTGAGGGTCGTTGAGGTGTCTGGCCCATTTGGAAGGTTTTCTTTCAAGCATTGAGGGCTACTGAAAACAAACTGGAGAGCAGTTATGAGGCTGTGACTGTGCTGTGCTCGCTCTCTCTCTCTCTCTCTCTCATTGGTCCTTCTGCCACCCCCCCCCCCCCCCGCTCCCCACACACACACACACCAGGGAACGGTGCACTGCAGACAGCGAGGAAATAACACAGATCACCGGGATGCCTCAGCACCTGCTTTTCAGGAGCTCCTGGGCCATTTTTCAGGACCCCCCCCCAGAGGGGATTCCTCACTCCCCTCATGCCAAGGGAAAGCCCAGCTTTCCTCCTCCATGACTGAAAGGCTTTGTGCATGTTGCTGAACTGCTTTTCTGGGGCTGTCTGCAGAAAAATTCGTTCACCTCTTCCTGACATGCTTTCTCTAACAGTTTTACAGTTACGGCTTCAGCAGAGAAGGACGCGTGAGCAGCTGGCGGACCAGGGCATCATGCCACGTGAGTATCCCACCTGCTGCTCTCTCAGGGGCCCTGACTGTAAGTGTGAACAGTCAGGACGAAGTGGAGGGGCAATGGTGGTTACATAGGACAAAGCCCCAAGTATCCAGACAGTCCCTATAACTTCAGGACATGTGATCACCCTCCCATCTCTATGCCAGACACAGCAGAGGACTAACGCATGGCCGCCCTTAGTGCCGGCTGCATTAGTCCCCTGGTGCTGACCGAAAGCTACTCTCCAGTAACGCCCCGTCCCCACCAGCTGGGTTTCACTCTATGCCGTGGTTGGTAGGCTGGGCTCTTGGTGTTTCCACCTGCTACCTCCCAGCTGCCCCAGCTGGTATTTAAGCGCTGTGTCTGAGTAGCTGTCATATGGGTTCCAGTGCAGACAGCTCAAAGTGAGTGTTGCTGCTCCAGCTTACACTCTCTGAGGCTCTGGCCCACTAGCCATCACCCTTCATGAAGTTGTAGTCCCACTCTCTTGTTGTGTATTGCAGATCACCCACCTGTTCTGTCTGAAGTCTTCATTGTAAGTTAGCACAGGTGTGGCGGGGCCAACAGTTTGCTGCATGATCAGAGCTGGAGTCTGATAGCACATTTGAACCTGCAGAGTGCTGGGTCTCTGCTGGAGGTGCTTATTATCTAGTAGGGTCAGGCCCAGTGGCGGCATAGAGGCTGGAAAACCACTCGCAAGCTGCTGGGAGCTGTCTGGGTTGTCTGCTGGAATGAACTGCCTTGGCAAGGGGAGACGGGGTGAAAGTGCTCCTGATTGTTCTCCACACATCAAGGGCAGCACTGTGCAGTCACAGCCGACTGGCTGGCTGTTTGATTTACAAGAGGCAAGAGTCAATAAAAGCAGTGAGCTACATTCTCCAACCTCAGTGTCAGGGACAGCCCATGAGTGAGCAGGGACTGAGCTTCTCCATGGGACTAACATTCAGCCCTTTTCCCAGGTGCAGCCAGAACTCCCCATCAGGTGCATTGCTGAGTCCGTGCATTTCCTAGGGGCCACACCTGCTCTGCAGCCCCCACCTAAGGCTGCCCACATCAGGCCTCGGGATGAGTGGTGTTTTGCCCTGCTCTGAGTCCCCAACCTCCTAAGCAGATTTCCCTGCCCAGGGTCAGTTGTGGGATCCAGTCTAGCACTGGCAATAGCCCACTGGCTCAGAAAGCCAAAACCAATGGCGCTGTGTTAGCATGTGAAAGGCAGGAAGGGCAAGAGCAAACGGGGCCAGCCTGCTGCACCAGCACTGCCTCACAGCACAAAGCTAGAATGTGATCCTCCCTTCTGCTGTCCTAACAGACATGTTTCTTCCCAGTCTAGAAGAGCCCTCCACGTACAGGAGCTGCACTGTTAACTGTAACCCAGGGCGTGGCTTTGTCTCTTCATGGCCCTTTTGAATCATTGCTAACGACTACAGCTTCGCAAGGCCTAGTGCACGTCTTACATGTTCCTTTTGCTCTCTGTTTTTGGCTACTGTACTTTATAATATGGACGCCCATAAGGACCTTGCTTCCAAACAGCTCTTAAACCCCAACAGAGGGTAGCGATAGGGATGCTGCACTCCAGGACCAAAACATTTCAGCACTAGCATGTCTGCAGCATTCCAGTCAATCCCTTGGGTACCTCTCCCACCTTCTCTTTCTCGTTCTCTTGCTTTCCTGAGTTTGTAACCAGAATGGTTAGCAGCAGCAGGTCAATTGGTGTAGTATCACCATCCTCAAGCATGCAAAATTCAGAAGCCAAGCTCCAAATCATGAACGTGTCACAAAAATCATGAGCTTTTAAAACATGCAAAATGCTGAGTTCCTTTGATTTGCAGTCTGTCTTCTGAGCCTATTGGCTTATACTTTCAAGCTTTTCTCTGCAAACAGGATGTCTAGATATTTATTTATTTTAATTTTTAATGGAATTTGAGATTTTTGTGTAAATCCAGGAGCCTGGGGCTTTCAGAAAAACACCTAATATTGTCAGACTTGTGACTGAATTGCAAGAGCTGGTGACTCAGTTTCCTGTGTAACAACTCCTGTTACCTGATACGTCCACACTTTAAATGGGACACACTCAAGATGAGAGTGCAGAATGTTCCATTGCATGTGTGTAAACTGGAGTTCTGTGCACATGGAGATCCCCGAAGGAGTGGGTGCGTGGGGTGCCTGCACTCGTGCAAGTGGAAATGTAAAGCTTTCTAAAGCATTCCTGCATTGCACAGAGCACCAAATTGCACAGCACAGGCACCAGCACTAGTGCAGAAATGTCGGAGGCCTTTTCCTCTTGCTTAGTGTTTGGTCACACTCTCATCTTTGGGACTGGCATTTTGCAGGCTTGCATCCAAGTGGGTCGTGCGGTGGGAGACAGGCCACAAAGAGTTCCAGCATTTTCACAAATGAAGACAGTAAAGTACACCTTTGCTATAGTCATATGTGCACATTTCTTAACAGCACCGTTATATCACAAGGAAGAACAGAAACTAGCTGTCTGGCAGAGAGCTTGTTGCTGCATCCTGCAGGTGCCTTTCAATAGTTCAGCAGGCAGAGAGTTTAAACCTTGCTTTGGGCATATACAGTCTGTGTGTACTAACAAGAAGAATCTGTTCCTAAGGCTGTCCCCCTGTTCTGCTGGCACTGATCAGACATATGTAAGTTGAATTCCTGAAGGTGCCTGTGGACTGGATCCCTATTCCACACACTGAGGTGAGTGTGGAGTGAAGTGGGGTTGTTAATGCACAAAGTGTGAGGCCTATAATAGACCTGCATCTCACAGAGCTGGAAAGGACCCAAGGAGGTCATTGAGTCCAGTCCCCTGACCTCTTGGCAGGACCAAGCACCAGCCCCTGACATTTTTTTTTAAATCTAGTTGCCCCAAATCCCTAAATGGCCTCTGTCAAGATTGAGCTCACAACGCTGGGTTTAGCAAGCCAGTGCACAAACCACAGAGCTATCCCTTCCCCAATCAACCTGCTGTTCTTTAAATCTGGGTGTCATGATGTTAGCATTTGAGATGATCGCATAAGTCACCCAGCTGGATATGATTGATTTACACAATACGTTAGAAAGCACCTCAGTGTGATACAACACACTTACAGAGACAAGAGATAGCAGCCCTTAATTCAAAACTGTCCAAGAGTGGACATTGTGGCTACGTCTACACGTGCACCCAACTTCGAAATAGCTTATTTCGATGTTGCGACATCGAAATAGGCTATTTCGATGAATAACGTCTACACGTCCTCCAGGGCTGGCAACGTCGATGTTCAACTTCGACGTTGCTCAGCCCAACATCGAAATAGGCACAACGAGGGAACGTCTACACGGCAAAGTAGCACACATCGAAATAAGGGAGCCAGGCACAGCTGCAGACAGGGTCACGGGGCGGACTCAACAGCAAGCCGCTCCCTTAAAGGGCCCCTCCCAGACACACTTTCATTAAACAGTGCAAGATACACAGAGCCAACAACTAGTTGCAGACCCTGTATATGCAGCACGGACCCCCAGCTGCAGCAGCAGCAGCCAGAAGCCCTGGGCTAAGGGCTGCTGCCCACGGTGACCACAGAGCCCTGCAAGGGCTGGAGAGAGAGTATCTCTCAACCCCCCAGCTGATGGCCGCCATGGAGGACCCCGCTATTTCGATGTTGCGGGACGCGGATCGTCTACACGTCCCTACTTCGATGTTGAACGTCGAAGTAGGGCGCTATTCCCATCCGCTCATGGGGTTAGCGACTTCGACGTCTCGCCGCCTAACGTCGATTTCAACTTCGAAATAGCGCCCAACACGTGTAGACGTGACGGGCGCTATTTCGAAGTTACTGCCGCTACTTCGAAGTAGCGTGCACGTGTAGACGCAGCCTGTCAGTCCTGGATTGTGAGCAAGGATAATTTTAAATTCCTGGGTCAGATTTTCTGCTGGCATAATTGTATGGCAGAGAATTTGGCCCCTTCTTTATAACTGAACCATTTCTAGATTTCCACCCAGAGAGGGCAGAGAGACAGATTCATATTCACAATAATAAAAAAATGTCTGGGCAAAAGTGTTGCGCAGTTCCTGCTGGGTACCATGAGTTATGAGCTGTGTTCCATGTAAGCTGTGCACTCAGGCAGCCACCCCGGAGAGATTCAGATGTCACCCAGTTGAGTAGCAGAGTGTGTGTTTCTGCTGGTGGTGCTGCACATCCACATGTGCTTCAGTGCACGTAACAAAATTTATCCCACGCAGGGATGGCAAAAAATAGAGGGAACACTGGTTATGAGTGCGCTCAACAGCAGCTGGAGGTGCTGAACACCACCGTGGTCTTTAACTAGTTACTGAAAGATCATTAAAGTGAAAGCCTCAAACAAATACTATGAAACACACTGAGCTGATGCATGTTGGATAGGATGTAGCATGCATGTCTCTTGGGGCAGCGGAGCTCACACCAAGGGTGGGAACAGCCTGATGCTGTGAGAACTCGGTCTGCGCTCAGTGCCAAATGGGATGGCTAAAGCCAAGACTAGCGTCTGCCTTCCATAGCCTGTGGGGTGGACTGTGACTGAAGAGCAAGGCAGGCTTGCAGCCCAGCGGAGAGATGGTGATGGCGTGGGTGAGAATAGCACAGGATCAAATCTCAGCCTTGCTCAGGGGCGAACAGCTGAAAGTGAGCAGAGAACCAGCCTCAGCACCATAGCTCTGGATTCACACTAAAGTAACAGCCTAGTGAATGGGAGGACCAGAGCAAGAGGATGTGTTACTGAACAGCTTGTCCAGATGCTATTTTATTGGCTTCATGAAAACGTTTCAGACCTGATTTACTGGGCAAATTCACCCTGGGAAGCATGTGCCACAAAGCCAGGAGCACGGCAAACTGCAAATCTTTCATGATCCACCCACAGGCAGACTGTTTGAGTATGTGTCAGACCAGGGAAAGACTTCCCCTAGCGACCCTGCCCAGGGGTCAGCCACAACCTACAAGCCAGACTCTGCTAGCTGGCCCAAAAGGGAGGCTGGAACTGCCCTGCACTGCACTTGGTTGTGGATTCCCAGGAGCTCCAGTAGAATTCTGGCCTAATTCTGCTACACGTAGGCTCCTCCTCTCCCTCTTGAAAACAGGGCTGTGCCTTAAAGGCAAAAACCTAGTCTTAAAAGTGGCATGTCAAGCCCAGCAGCAGCTTCATCCATCTTCTGGACTGGTTGCACTTCCAGACTGGTGAACCGCATCACTGGTCTGTCCTGACATTGTCTGAAGAACTGGTTTTAGCAATGCCTTTATTTGTTTTGCAGACTAATACAAGCTGCAGCAGCCACATAATTCCTCCAAAAGCTTGGTAAATGACTAACTTCTACAACGCTTTCATTATGAATAGCATGACATGACGTTTGACCTGGTCAGTTCCTGCCCACAGAAACCTCATAACACTAGGACTTCATAGTGAACTGGGCAATAAATGTAACGTCCCTTACTTATTTCATTTTTTGTTGACTCATTTTACTTTGCTTTTGACTAAAAAGGCTGTCACCATCCTCATGGCTGCTCACCACAGCACAGCACAAAAATCCTATGAGCATGTCTGCCTGTCTGTCAGCACCTGAAATGCTGGAAGCAAGAACAGGTTCCCTGTCCCTTTCTACTTTGCTGTGATCCATCCCGCTTTTTCACTGGATCCATCCCCTTCCACGAGCCGAACCACCCACATTCTCCTTGGCCACCAGCCCCTTCCCCTCCATGTTTATTTGTTCTGTCCAAACTCCCCACTTACTCCCACATTTCTGGGATTTAGACTGGCTGCTAGCATCTGATCCCTGTACAAAATGAATTTCTATCCCCTTTTTTGTTCCTCTCAAGGATCAAGCCTTAAGTTAGCTAAATGAAAGGTGCCAAAAAAAACCCGACCCTGGAACCCCTCACTTTAGAATGTCCCCACCTTTAGTGCAGGCACCCGAGGAGATGGTTGAGTCTTTTTTCCTTTTCTTGCCAAACAAAGACAGCAATTCCCTGGAGACCCTGAAAGACTGAGTCTTGCCTATAGATGTCACGTGCAGAACCAAACGCTCTTGTTTGTGTCCTGCAAATGGCGAATAATTTGACACGGAGCAAACCATGGCCTTGCTTTTGTCCACAGCCTTTGTTTCTGCACTTTGGAAGCCATGGGTTTCAGCCACCAACATAACTAAGTGATGGCAGAGCATTGACATAAAGCTCCAGATATGGGCTCTAGAGGCTTTGAGCAGCATTGGAAACAGGCTCCATATGCTCAGTGCTCAGAAGCTGCTCCTGACACAATACTACCATGCTTATTGCTGAATAGTATTTGGAAGTACCCAGAAATAACAAAAACAGCGCTCTGAAATTACCCGTATTTTCAACCCACGAGCTGTACATCATCCCTAGAGCTGTGGGCCTTAGCATGGGCCTCAGGAGCCCTCATCAGCCAGGATGGCCTCCCCTGCATGGAACAACATTCTGAAGAGGGAGCACGGATTTGTGCAGACGTCTTCTCTTGGAAACCCCTCCCCCAGGGAAACCAAATTCCCATGGGAAGTGTCTGAGTCCGGTGGCCAGGGCAACCTGCTGGCTTTGTCTCCCAGGCTGGGTCACAGGGCCACCTAGTGCTACCCCTAGGCACGGTTCAGCTGCCCAACACCTTTCCTGGGGCTCTGGAACAGAGCAGCAGGGAACCAGTCAGTGAGTGTGGGATGCTGCAGAGAAGGGACAGTGTGAATGAAGGTTGGTGGGCAGTAAGGGGAGGAACTGGGGAGGAGAGCAGAGAGGAAAGCTGCCATGTCCTGTGTTTCGTAGACACTTGCAGCCCAAGTGATGAATGATGAGATACAGCTTTGTCTTTCCATGTTCCTTGGACTTGGCCTCCCAGTCTGAGCCAACTGCAGGCCCACTTGCTGGCGGAGTCCCGTAACTGAGGTCTCCTCTCTTTGGGCCCTGACCCTTTGCTTTCTACTCCCCACGCTGTCCTGAGGCCTCCTGGTGCTGTAACACACAGAGAGCTCACAATGGAAGAGCCTCCAGGAAGAGGAAGTGTCCCACTGAGTACTGGTTGCACATCCTGCACCATCTCTCCACCTGCGTGGCTTCTGCTCTCCCCGTGCGCTCCTTCCCCTCTGCTCTCCTGCCACGGCCTGGCTGGGAGACTGGGATTTCCCACAGCCTTTCCCGAGTTTTAGTTAGCTCAGTAAAGACACTGGCTCCTTTGTGTTGCTATTTTTACACCACTTGTTAAAATTCTATTACTGCATAGGCCAGTGGCTGCTTGCTTCCTGGGTTGTGCTGATTGTGCCTCTGTTTCCTCTTGCAGCACTGAAAAGCCCCTCTGCATTCCATGAACAAAGGGAAACCCTGGAGAGAGCCAAGGTAACGTCTTGCACACACGTGAATGGAGGGTGTATGTATTAGCCTCCAAGCTTGGGCACACTGCTGGAGACCCAGACAGGGAGTTGGCATTAAAGCAACATTACAATTGTGGGGCATAATACCCTGCTTCCACTGAAATTAACACCGCTTCATTTACAGCAAGTGTCTTCCCTCCCACCCGCAATGTGGACCTCAGCAGCATATTGCCTAGGGGAGAGGAGTGCAGGAGAGACCCCTGGGTGGAAAGAAACAAGACAGGGATTACAGAGCTCCTCCAGGGTGGAATGGAGAGACCCCTGAAGATCACAGGTATCTACTGGGTGGATCTTCAGACAAAACAACCAAGAGTCTGCCTTCCATTTACAGGCATTTGCATAAATTGATTCAGGCTTTGCCTGGACAGTTACAGACATTGATGTATTTACAGCAGCGCAACACACAGGGTAGACAGGCAAAATGGCTAGTGGCATCACGGGCTTGTACCCACTTACACCTGTACCAAGTCCATCCACGCAAACAGCGACTTTCTGCCTAGAGCATGGTAGCATGAGCACAGGTACCCTGCTGACTGCAGTCAGGACACAGCCCTGCTCGCAGCACATCCATAGCAGGCTTGCCATTGGTGGAAGAACCAGCAACCCCACCAGAGAGGACCTGCCATGTGCTCCCACACTCTAGGGCCTCCATGCAGTGGTCCCTGCAAGCTGATCACTTGGGTGGCTGCCCTGAAGAGCTTAGCAGAGCACTCCCAGCCATACACAGTCAGCAGCAGATGTTTCTACTGGTGGTCCACATCTACACATGCCTTGGTGCATGTAACAACATTTATTCTTCCCAGGGATGGAAAAAATTAGATGGGGGATTGAGCGGGACTAGGGGATGGGGAAGGAAGTCGATTGTGCTAATAAGGGGAGCAGGAGTTGGTAGACAGGACTGGAAGGCTTTGGGCTGGAGTCCTAAATATTTGACAAGTGTCCCGGGAGCAACTGAAACGCCCTGTGCTGTCTGAGTGAGCCGTCCCCAGGCAAGTAGTACTTTCATCACCAAGCAAGGCCCCAACCTGTGGTTATGCGGCATGTCCCAGGAGCCCCCTGGCCTCGCACAGCCTCTCTGGCAGCTAAGGACCTCCTCAGAATGGGCTGTGCTCCCACTGGCCCCAGCTGCCCAGCCCGACTCCAGCAGGTCGCAGGGCAGCTAGTGGCAGAGGTTAGATAAATGGCCATTGCCAGAGAAGTTTGGCACTGCCTGGGACTAGATCAGTTTTGGGGACCCATGCCAGCTTTCCAAGCCCCCAACATTGTGCACTGTGTCCCAGCCAAGCCTCGGGTGCGTCCATGTCTGGGGCAGAGGCAGTGAGTCAGACTCAGGGAGACATGCCGGCACTAGCTCAGAAGGAGGTAGGGTGCCAAAAATAGAGTGCACGCAAGATGGAGGAGCGCACTGGGTGACTGGAGACCATAGACACGAACTCCAGGTGGGCAGCCCCTTCCACCAGGCACGTTGCCAAGACTGCACTATTTTCACTCACGAGCAGTAAGCGCAACCCAGCCCCTATCTGGCTGCAACCAGGCTGCTGTTTTCTGCATGCCTTATGGAAGAAGTGAGTTTTGAGGAGGGCCCTGTGATGGCCTTAAAAAAGTGACCAAGGGATTTTCCTTGCAGCGCAAGAAGCATGGGAGAACTCATAGGGCAGCAAGAGGGTCCATAAGATCTAGGCAGTATTGTGTTATGCTGTGGGTACCACAGTCACACTTCTCCGATGCGATGTAACTGGATGCTCTCATTATTCAGATAAAGCCTCGTCCATTTTGGAGCCCTCTTTTGGAAGCTCTTGCAGTCAGCCATTCATGGACCTGTATTACCCCTCTGTGGCCCACCAAAGGCTCCTAGCACCTCAGCCGTCAGCTTTCCTGGGCAGCGACCCATGTCGCTGTCCCTCCTGACTGGCTTTTCCAAGCTGCACACTCCCCTGCCTTCAGCCTGAGTTTCCCAGGAAACCAGGTCCGCAGCATTCCCTCTCTTTTTTCCCCGCTCACTTGCAGAATGAATTTGTGTGATGTGAACCTGTATGGAGGTAACGTGGCACATGGAAAAACCTACTGGTGCACATAAGGATACTCGGGGCCAGGGGTGGGGCCAAGGGGGTTTGGCATGTGGGAGGGGGCTTGGGACTAGGGCAGAGGGTTGGGATTCAGGAGGAAGGGGCTCTGGCTGGGGATCTGGGCTCTGGAGTGGGGCTGGGGATGAGGGATTTGGGATGCAGGCTGCTCCAGGGCTGCGACGGGGAGAGAGGACTCCCTCCAGCTTCTCTTCCTGCAGTAGCAGCAGGGCTGAAGGGAAGCAGTGGCCACTCCCCAACTGCAGCAGCTCCGTAGCTGGCCTGGCCTGGCCTGGCCTGGGGGAGAGAATTTCTTCCTACTGCAGCCCTGAGTTCCTGCACAATACTTAACAGACTGCTACAGGGCCACACAGCTTACAGGGGCCTTGGTTCAGGTGGCCTAGGCAAGCCAGCTTTGCCTTCCTTTCACAGAGGCTAGAAACAGCTTAATTGCCCTCTCCATTAAAAGTCACCACACAGCCCTTTCTAAGCAAGCATACTCCTTCCTAAGGTGAAACACTAGAGAGAAGATACTACTCTTGACCACTACAAGAAGCTACACCCATGATAGAAAGGGATTCAGAAATCATCCCCATTCCAGCAAGGGCTCTGGCAGGAGTCAGTAGTTCAAACACCACCAAGACAGTTTTCTGTAGTTAGCTGAAAACATCTGTAAGCCCAGAACAAGCCCACCTATGAATCTGTGTGTCTTCCCATTACACAGCTTGGGCCTTTGAACCTTACAAACCAGCAACATATAATCAGCAGATAATGATTGTTTCCACAGGGCATAGCTTCACTTTTGAGTGAAGTGGTATGATTGCATTCATCTATCCCACCTAACTTGGCTTGTCCCAAAACTTCATTCTTGTCTGCCCCATTGTTTCTATGGTCCCTTTAAGTTCATAACACTGCCCAGGGTTTACTTTGGCCCTGTCTCCACATACATTACATGCAGTTTCACAAATAATACATGACCTTTGCATTATTAAAACAATGGCCTACAAGGTATTTAACCTTAACTCAATAAGATTTTTCAAAGCTATTACAGGAAGTTACTATCTCTGGCACAACACCTTGTTGCAGACAGTTCCCTAGGTTACTGGTGCATTATACAGAAAAACATTTTCGTTTATTCATTTTGAATTTACCAAGCAGTTTCACTGGCCTCCCCTTGTTCTTGTGTTATAAGACCTCAGTAATTCTCTGTACCACCCATGAGTTCATATCACCTCTTTTAGTCACCCCCGTACTACCCAGTCCTGTTCTTTTCACTCTCGCCTGATAAGAAAGTCTTCCCATACCTCTCATCATTCCCACTGCCTGCCTCTGAACCTCTCTCTTTCTGCTAGCTACGTTGCTAGATAGAGTGACCAGAATTTAACACACCATTCCAGAAGATCCATCCTGTATTTATAGACCTGCAGAATTCTGCCCAGTGTTATTCTCCATCCCTTTTTTTAGGGATTCTTGATGTTATGGGGTGGGGGTGGACAGCTAATGCCCACAGTGACACCCAGGTGTTTTCCCCAAGTGTTTACAGGGGATTTAAAACCTAGTAAGGTGAAGGATCAGCAGAGTTTCTTCTCTCCAATGTGCATTACACTGTCTTTGTCAATGCTGAATTTCATCCACATTCCTGCCACCCAGTCTCCCAGCCTGGTTAAGTGCCTCTGAAGCTCCTCACCACCTGTTCTCATCTTAACTGACCTCAGCATCACTAGCTGTGTGAAGATTTTTCCACCTAACTGCTCCCACTTTTTCAAAGTGCTCAAGTACCTGAAATAACACCACCCTAACAGAGGAAAACTTTGTAGCATCTCACCCTCTGCCTTCTGTTAAATGACAGATTGACTCTTTCTTCCTGTGGGCTGATTTCTACCTTTATTGTTTCTAATCCTCCCTTAATGGTGGCAAATTTAGTCATGTTGGGATCACTATCACCGGGCAAGTCAACTACAGCTGTTTCTGGAACCCCCGGCTGTGTTACTTAGGACTCAGGGTAGCATAGTCTCTCCTGTTCACATTCTCAAGGATCTAAAGTGCAAAGAAGTTGCTTCTCTACATGCAGATTTGAAAGGCCAGATTTTCAAAGATATTTAGAGCAACGAAGGGTCCTGTGGCACCTTATAGACTAACAGAAAAGTTTAGAGCATGAGCTTTCGTGAGTTAACTCACTTCTTCCAGCATCTGAAGAAGTGAGTTAACTCACGAAAGCTCATGCTCTAAACTTTTCTGTTAGTCTATAAGGCAGCATCTGAAGAAGTGAGTTAACTCACGAAAGCTCATGCTCTAAACTTTTCTGTTAGTCTATAAGGTGCCACAGGACCCTTCGTTGCTCTACAGATCCAGACTAACATGGCTACCCCTCTGATAAAAGATATTTAGGTGTCTGAAGATGCTGATAAGCTCCCAGTAGGAATTTCAAAAGCCCTTAGGCATCTAATTGTCATTGACCTCAAAGGGAGGTAGGCATCTAACCTGCTAAATGCCTTTTGGCCATCCCAGCTGGCACCTCTCTGCATCATTAGGCACCTAACAGCAACGAAGGGTCCTGTGGCACCTTATAGACTAACAGAAAAGTTTTGAGCATGAGCTTTCGTGAGCACAGACTCACTTCATCAGATGCTGCTTCTGAGTTTGTGCAAGCTTCCTTGCGAGGTTGATAGATTTCCACTCCATACGACTAAATGCAGTGCCTTGCATGGTGTCAAGTACCGGAGGGGTGAAAATAGGGCCATTTGGTCCATGTTTATGCAGGTCTCCCTCAGCAGTGTGCATTCAATTGCATTTTCTTCAGCTGGAGATTGGTGGCATCACTGATAGATTTGTATTCCTATCATCTGGGATTCAGCTATGTGGGCCTCTCTACTCAGAACTGGTGTCTCACGAGGTTCCATGGAGTCTTTCAGATCAGGTGACTCCCTCATTTATTTGACTTAATCGTGCCTTCCCGTATACTTTATAAGCAGGTATTACAGCATCCCATTGTTCATGGTCTTTCCAGCCTGTTTTCAGAAATGCCGCTTGTGTCACTACCTCTTGCAACGTGCATCCTCTTGCACCTGCTTTTGCTTACAAGTTTCTTCCATTGATAGCCAGAAATCTGTATCTGGTACACTGCTGAGTGACAGAATGGCCTTTAACTAATTGTCAGTTAGAACTCTCTTGGCTCTGTCTGAAGGTCAACTGGACAACAATGACAGGCTGGGGGTGGGGGGGGGTACCATACATATAATGTATAATGTGTACTGTAATAATACAGTTCACTATGTGTGTGAGTAGGTGTGTATTCATTAGTACACTCAGGCCTTTGCTGTACCCTTCCTATTTGCCTTTATATCGCTTATGTAACAGATATAATTTCTTCTTTATTTAGATAGGATCTGGCATTTTCTGGGCATTCTATTTATAATACTAGCTTGTCTCTCAAGTGCTGTGCTCAGTGAAGGTCTCACTGTAGAACAGTATCTAGCTACACAGCTATTGCTAAGGCTGGCTGTAGCTGTGATGATGTCAAGATATCAGAGACATCAAAGGTGGAGCAGGAGTTGGTCCAGTAAAAGATGTTGCCCTCACCTCCCTTGACTAGCAAGTTCTAAGGCATGTATCACCTTGGTAAGTAAGACAAGAGCCTGACTTTGTCACCCTGAGCTATTCACAGGTGGAATTCAGCTGTTAATCAAGTGCAGAGCAGTGTGCTGCATCCTCTGGGAATTGGGAGGGAGAATAGCCAGCATTCCCCTTTCTTGTAAGCAGTGTTGGAGAATCACTATAGAGGGGTCAGGCTCCTTGTTTTCTATCTCCTCCAAATGCTGGCACCTCCAGCAGCAGGGCACCCTCTCGCACCTTGCAGGGGAGTTAATTCAATGCTAGCTCTGCAAAGGAAATGTGCTGAGCTGTCCTGTGGGGAGAAGATCCAGGCATGCACCATGCACAATCCTTATGCAGCAAACAGGGCTCCAGTAGACTTCACATGGGACAAGGCTACACTACAGCAGAAGATTGCATTAAGGTACATAATTCCAGCTGTGTTAATTATATAGCTGGAGTCGATGCACCTTAATTCAGGTTTCCACACTATCTCCACTAAGGCAGGTCAACAGGAGCCTTTGCTCCCATCAACTTCCCTTACTCCTAGTGAGCAGCAGGAGTACTGGCCCTGATGTGGGCACCGGATAAGTTCGATTTAGCACATCCCACCAGGCGCAGAGAATAGAACTCTGGAAGATCAACCGACTGGGTCTGTTTTCCCAGTAATGAAGACATACCCATACTGTCAGCCTGGGGGGCCTTCAGGACACACCTTACAAGGGCCCATATGTTGAACTGTCGACACTGATTCCAAGAGCATCACAGTGCCTCATAGCCATCTCATGTCCAGGTGCTGGTTAGTACCTGGCTGAATAAGGTACCACTTAGCTCATGCAGCGGAGATAAGCAGTTTTTCCTTCTTCCTGGGAAAACACAATTCCAACAGCTGCGCAGAAAACGCCAGCAATGTATAATTTACTGGAGCTGATGGATCTAACATTCTCTGTATTTCCATTCTGCAGACTGAGGATTACCTGAAGCACAAGGTCAGAAGCAGACCTGAGCAATCGGGCCTGGTCAATATGCACATTTTACAAGGTAAGGCTGAATAAACTTCTCCTCGTATATTTGTAGATTTCTCCAACACTTCATCTTTCTTGTTGCCCCAGATCCTCTGCTGCTTTCCTGTTCCTCTGAGAGATGCACGCCTAGGGTTACTTTGCCCCAGCTGTTGATGGCAAGCTGACTATGTTAGGGGCTTGTAGCATGCGGAATTACGTGCCTTGCCCAATGCAGCCCCCGTCCTCCCCAAAGAGGGAACGTAGGCAAGGACAGACTGGATCAAACCTGCAATCCACCTCGCTCAGCCTCCAGTGACTAATAGTGGCTCACACCAGGTTCAGCAGAAGGATTCAATGTTTAGAAACACAGATAACTGGGTTTGTGATGACTATGGAAACGGCCTGATAACATGCTTACCCAGTGCAAAGGGCACAGATCTCCTGAAATGTTTTAAAACAAAAAGCAGTCAAGTAGCACTTTAAAGACTAGCAAAATAATTTATTAGGTGAGCTTTCGTGGGACAGACCCACTTCTTCAGACCATAGCCATACCAGAACAGACTGTAACAGACCATAGCTATAACAGAACAGACTGTCCTGGTATGGCTATGGTCTGAAGAAGTGGGTCTGTCCCACGAAAGCTCACCGAATAAATTATTTTGCTAGTCTTTAAAGTGCTACTTGACTGCTTTTTGTTTTGATAGTGTATAGACTAGCACGGCTCCCTCTCTGTTTCTACTGAGACGTTTTAGATAGACTTCAGTGTAGTGCTGAGGTGGGGCCGGTGCTCATGGTACATGTAGGTAACGGTGACATAAGGAAGAAGAGGAGAGAGGTCCTGAAGGCAAATTCAGGCTGCTGGGTAAGCAGAGATAAGCATTCTTTGAAATACTACCAGTTCCACATGCAGGGCTAGGTAGGCAGGCAGACCTGCAGGCTCTCACTGTGTGGGGGAGACAATGGTGTAAGGAAGAGGGGTTTAGATTTATTAAGAACTGAGGAATCTTTTGGGAAAGGAGGCGCCTGTGCAGGAAGGATAGACTCCATCTCAACCAAAATGGAACCAGATTGCTGGCACTGGCAATTAAAGAGCAGGGAGCAGTTTTTAACTAAGGGGTGGGAAAAAGCTCACAGAGTGGCACATAAATTGGAACAGAGGCATCCATTATTAAAGGAGCTAAGAATGGAGATTCTCTATAACCCCATAAAGAAGAGGCTGGAAAATAAAATGGTGATTTGGAGGGAAATGGTGAAATGATCTGACGAGAAACGGTTGAACAAAAAAGAGCCCTATTCAATTACACCGTGCACCAGCAAACAGCTAAAAAGTGATGCTTTAAAGTGCTTACATACAAGTGCTAGAAGCCTTTGGAGCCACTCCAATTCAACATGGTCATACTCTTTTTTTGGAAAAAAAGGGTAGAGGTGGCAAAATTTGCTGGTGATACAAAACGGCAGGTGAAATTCAATGTTGATAAGCACAAAGTAATGCACATTGAAAAACAGAATTCCAGCTATACATCTAAAATAATCGGGGCAGCCACTCCAGACCCTGCGATAGTGGGGCTGGCCTGGCAGCATCTGCCCCAGCCATCCTATGAATGGGAGGGACCCCCAGGATTACAGGGCTTGGTGTGGTGGCAGCAGCAGGGGTTGCCTCCCATCCGCTCATCATGGGGGTGCCTGGAGCCACAGACCCTGCAGCCTGTGCCACTTGGCCCCCACTGCCCTCTCCTGGCTCACTGTGCATGTCATCTCCGTGGCGTGAGGAAGCAGAGCACTCCAGCCCTGGGGGTCTCTGTCTCCTGCCACTGTGGGGAAGTGGGGCACAATGGGCGGGAAGAGTGGCAGGGCAGGGCAGAGCAGAGGACAGCAGCCTGCCAGGCCTCCTGCTCCTGCCACCCACATGGAGAGAGGTCGAGGGAAGCCCCTGCTGTCTCCACACCAGGCCCTGTAGCCCTGCAGGCCACGTTGCTTGGGGCAAGGGGTGGAACGGTGTAGGGGAGGAAGTAGGCTGCAGCACAGGGACTTGCTCCAGGCCCCATGCCTGCGACACTGGGTAGGAGGGTGCCCCAAGCCCTGCAGCCCCCTCCCCTTGGATTATCTCTGGGGATAGATAAGACGACAGAAAATAAACCCATAAACCCCTGGGATGCCCACATCTTGAATACAACATGCAGATGGGGTCACCCCATCTCAAAAACGATCTACTGGAGCTGGAAACAGTTCAGAAAAGGGCAACAAAAATCATTAAGGGTATGGAACAGGTTTCAGATGAGGAGAGATTAATAAACCTCTTTGTAGCTTAGAAAGGAGGCGACTAAAGGGGGAAGTGATAGAGATGTACAAAATCGTGACCAATGTGGAAAAAGTAAATAAGGAAGCATTAAGAACTCCTTCTCGTACCACAAGAACTAGCAGGGCCGTAGCCTATCACAAACACACAGAGCAGTCTGGGCAACAAGGCTCCCGGCCCAAGGCTGGGCCAGCTCAGCCAAAGCTGCCAGAGCAGCCACTGCTTGGCAGGTTGAAATGCTGGCATGTTCTGCGCAGTCAGCAAGTTCTTCTCTCCCTTTGGTCTTAGCCCTTCCTGGGCACTTCCCTGCTGCCTCCTGCGTACGGGGAGCTTTTTTTCACAGACCCCCTACAGCCTCCCAAACACTGTCCCATGGGAGACTCTATCCCCTCTCTGATGCCCCCACTCAGGACAGGGCTTGGGCAGCAAAGGGCAAATGTAGGACTGTTACACTGACTGCCACGGGGGGCGGGGGCAGATGAAGTGGCTCCTCCAGGGTCCCAGGTGGGCACAATTCTCCTCTCCTCCTCATGGGGCTCTTTCCCTCCAGGAGGGTTTGAATTCTGAGTCCCCAGCTGTTCACACCTCTGATTGGACTTTGTCCTCCTCAGCCCTGCAGAAAGTCCCCAGCTCTCTGGAGCTCGGCTGGGGCCCACAGCCTTCCAAAAGAGGCCCCCCACAGCCCCCGGTGACACCTCCTCCTGGCCTCTCACAACAGCCTCCATGTCAGCAAGGCTCTTGTGCAGCTCCTGTTCCCAAAGCACCAGGAAACTAGTCCCACTCCACACACCCCATCCCTGCCTGCTGTCCTCACAGAGACCAGGCCCTGTGGAGCCCTCGCGGAACAGCTCCCATGGGGCAGAAGGAAGGAAGGAGCAGACATGCTCCTCAGCTCCCCTCCGCCTGGAGAGAGAAGAGGCATTTGACTCTGTTATGGCCACCATTGTTAGCGCCTTGCTCCTTGCGTGGGAAGAAGCAGAGAATGACCCTTCCCCCAGTAATGGAGGCCCACAGATCCCAATACAGGTGATTGTCCCTCACGTTCCTCGGCAACCTCCTATCAGGGATGTGTGTCTGAGAGCACCATGAATAGGGACGACATCTCAGAGGGAGTCCTCAGCTTTCCTTGTTCATGTGGCTAATCACCCTCCCTGTTAACATTTGTGCCTACTCCCAGTTTGAATTTCTAGCTCTAGCTTCTGTCATTTGTGGCTGTTCCACTTTTCTCTGGTAGAACAACAACCCTTTAGTATCCAGCGTTTCCATAGGACCCACAAGGGAATTTCTCCACTTTAATCGAGATAGTGTCAATCCTCCCGTTGAGCAATGGAACAGGCTGAGCTCTGCACATCTCCCCCTGTACAGCGAGAGCTTCCCCAGCCCTGGAATCATTGTTACGGTTCTTTCTACGCACATTCTGATACCGCAGCATCCCAAGAGCCAGTCTGCTCCCGTTAACCAGCAGAGCCAGCCCAGCCTGGAGAGAGGAGCTGGAGGCTCTTCTGCTCCTGCATCACCCGCACAATTTTTAATTACATTTCACTGCAGACTGTTTATGGATCAGACAGGACCCGGAATAACTCGAGGGTCCCTGGCTCAGTTTGCACAGCTGGAAGCTAGGGGGGAAAATTCTCTTATTTGGTAACTGAGAATTTTGACCTGGAAACCACATGGAGACACACTATCCGTCCCACACACAGCCCTGTGCCTTGGGATCAGTTTAACAGCTAGCGTTCTAGGCCCAGACCGCTGGAGCTGCTCTTGCTGCATTCACTGCTCCAGCCTGAAACGCGTTTTGTTTTAGCTGCCACCCTGGAGGGGGAATTTCCTTACCGCTGAGCATTCTGTATCCAGAGCACAAGTTCAGCAGGACATGGAACTGATGCTTTCCATGTTGGCCTTTTAGACTCAGCTGCAGAGGGCTCCATTCAAGCTACTCAGATGAAGCTGAAAAGATCCCGACTAGCCGATGATCTCAATGAAAAAATTGCTCTCAGACCGGGCCCATTGGAGCTTGTGGAGAAGAATATCATTCCTGTTGACTCTGTTGTGAAAGAGGCAATAAAAGGTAAGTCCCAGGAGCGGCTCCTCTCATAGCCTGCATGCGTGCCTGGCATGCGGTACTGAGCACCTGGATGCGTAGCGCACAGAACACAGGCCTGAGTCCCAGCGGGACATTGCCAATGTTAAGTGAAGAGCCATGGCAGCACCTACGCTAACCTATGTTATTTCCCCCCCAACCAGCCTCAAGGGCAGCAGGTGTGTTCTCCTCAGCAGGTCTCAGAGGAGAAAGGGACTTTGCCTCCCATGAGTGTCACCCATCAAGTTGCCTTGCTAAGAGATGAGCATTTTCAGTCACCTCTGCCTGGGGTCAGCATCCCCTCCGCAAGACCCACAGCAAGCCCAGGACCTGCCCTGTGGCTACAGGCCCAGAAGAAGCAGCTGCTTCCACCAGGCTGAGCTGGACAGCCTCAGTATGGCTGGGCTCTTCCTGCCATCCCTGCACCTCACTTCCCCTGGGCAGTCTGTTTCCCTTCTTAGTGAGCCAGAGGACAACATAGATATGGGCAGCCAGGGCTCGGGAGGCACACACTACCACCCCTCCTCTGCTGCAGCAGTGCACAGCTAGCCGTTGCTTGTTGGTGGCTGGATTTTATGCCTCTTCCCAAAGTGCCTGTCTGCGAAGAGGCAGGCTGGGGGAACATCTGCCTGGGGATGGGGACGGGGACGGGGACGGGGGGTTGGGCTGTGTGTTTTGGGCGAGCCTGGTGCCCACACCTCTCCCTCAGGTGGCATTTCCACTTGTGCAAAGCAGAGGTCAGATGGGGGTGCTTTGCACCCACTCAGCACTGGTGTAAACAGTCTCAAGGCCGCAGCTCAGCAGTGCCCCAGGCGGGAGCGGCCAAGCTGTGGGGCTGTTCTCTGACACAGAGGTCAGAGGACGGACGTTAGGCTTCCCTTCCTCAGGGGACAGGAGACACACACACTGCTGCCCCTACCCTTCCACCCTCCTGCCCCGCCCCAGTGCCTGCCTCTCCGACTCACCTGGAGACTTGGGAGGGCCAGCCCAGGCTGTGCAGTTAAGGCATGAACTGCTCGCTCCTGCAGACTATGCTGCCACGCTGACTCACAAGGGGACCGTCATTTTACTGTAAAATGGACAGGGCCACATTGCACAGCCAAATGGCTGGGCCCCACAGAGTTCTCTGGGACGCAGAGGGGAGGTGCTGTGGCACGGCACGGCCCCCTGACTCTATCACTCTGTGTTGGGACTGGGCACTGGCTGGTGGGACTGGAGGAAAGACCCCGGATTCTGCAGGCCAAGCAATGCAGGGTGCAGTGCTCAAGCAGTTTCAGGGTCAGAACTGCTACAGCTAGCAGCTGTGAGGGATGGAGTCCAGCCCAGCTGCGAGTATTTCTGCCTGGGGCTGGCACTTTTCCAGACACCCACATGACAATCTACTGGTAGCCTGCTTGGCTACAAGGGCACACTGCTCAGTCAGTCCCAGGTCAGTGTCTGCAGCACTGCTGCTTTCAGTCCTGCCAGGATCGCTCCCAAGGCAGGGAGGGATTTGAAAGAGAAACTGGGAACTCAGCAGCTCCCGGCAGGGATGGGCTACGGCAGCTCATCAGGACAATATCTAGGTCCATTCACGGAGGGTTGGATTCAGCACTCTTAATCAATAGCAGTCTTGCCATGACCTTGAGTGAGGCCCTCAGAGCTGGGCCCAGGCACCCTAGGTTCCTCATTCATGGCCAATGGCTCTGCAGTCACTTCAGCCAATGGTCCCAGAGCCCTCGGCTGCTGTAGCTCTGACCCCCAGATGTGTGCATGACCAGCTTTTCGAAATCATCCTTAGCCTGTTCTTTCTCCACTGCGGGCTGCTCACCTCCTCACTGTACTGTGGTGCCCAATGCAGCAGTCTGGGAGCTGATCTTGTCTGTTAACAAAGGCAAAAAAAGCACTGAGTATTTCCATTTTTTCCACAGCACCTGCCAGTAGGTTGTCATCGTTCTCTGTAAGGGCCCCACACTTTCCTGACTTCTTGTTGCTGACACACCTGTAGAAACCCTTTACATCCTCTGCTAGCTGTGTCTCCAGCAGCACTTTGGCCTTCCTGCTTACACCCTGCATGCTTGAGTAACGTTTTTTATACTCCTCCCCTAGTCATCCAGCCCAGGTTCTACTCCTTGTGAGCTTCCTTCTTGTGCTGAAGCTCATCCCAGATTTCTCAGTTAAGCCAAGCAAACCACCTGCCATATTTGCTGTTCTTTCTGCCTGTTGGGATGGTTCATTCCTGCCCCTGCAATAAGGCTTCAGTTGAGCTGGAGCCAGTGGCAGGAGTTCTGCTCCCCAGGAACGTGGACCACATGGCTATTTTGACATTACAATGAGCCAGGAAGAAGTGTGAGAATCACGAAGCCCTTTGACTCCGGGTTCAGCTAAGAACCCAAGATATCACAGCCCATGCTGAGTCAGCTAGGCAGAGCGAAGGGAAGCCTGCAGATATTCCATTCTGTCCTGTGCAGAGGTTTCCTTTCTGGTCCCCAGCTATTGCTGCTGTCCTGGGCTTGGCATATTCTGCCCTGGTGAACTGCAAGGTTGTGCTTTTAAGGCTCAGTGTTAACCAGGACAAATCACTATAGTTCAGGGGCCCGTGTCATGTCACGCTATCTCCTGCCTGTCACTTTTCAGTCCACTAGACTTTGAAGCTGACATGTTCCAGACCTGGTGCCTACTTCGAAGGGATTTTTAAGGAAAGTTTAAGCAGAATCTCTTCAGCCATCTTTAAATGATTGAAGAGTGCAAAAATACATTTCCTGCTTTATAAAAATCTCCAGAGCCCTGTCTTCGAATGTAGCCAAGTCACAGAGAGCTGAGCTTTGGCAGGAGGAGTGCTTGGGGGCCTTTGCTGACAGGAAAACAACCTATGGTAGGCACATGTGCAAGGCATCCTGGGCATGGCCTGTGCCCACTACCCTGCCTGGGGAGCAGGGAGCCCAGAAGACCCCACAGCATGAGGGTGGGGGCAGAATAGGGCCCTGAAGGACAGAGGCAGCGTGCGTGGCCAGTAGTTTGGGGAAGGTTGTGTTGGAAACCTGGGATAGAGACCAGTGACACCTTCGGGCTTTGCTCAGTCCCTGACTCTTCTCGCCCACCAAGCACCACTAGAGTGTACAATAACCTCAGGCCTTAGAGCGGACCCACAATGGGCAGGAACAATTTGCGCTCTGTGCAGCAGCCTGCATGGTTTGTCTTCCCCAGCATTTTCTGCTCGCAAAGCATCTGTCATTGCACGGGTTTTTCTGCCCTTGCTGAGCGAACCTTCACACTGACTCCAGCCTGCATCAGCAGTAAGTGGAGCTAGCAGAGTGTAAACGTGGTGTGAGCTCAGAGTCAGACTTCTGGCCTAGGACTTTCTGAGCTCAAGTAACCTGGGCAGGCGTCTCTGAATCTTTAAGAAGGAGAGCCTTTCTCCTCAGGGCTCGTTAGGTGCTTGAATTAAATAGGGATTAACAACCAAAAGTTTTATGCTGTCTGACTGAAAATGTCTTCTCCTGTGAGAAGCTTGGGAGGCCTTGCAGTGACATCATCAGGGTAAAAGTGTGAAGAAGAACAATGTGTCCTTAGCCTCAGTTTAATCTATGCTAGGCCCACCCACACCAAAGCACCTGATCATAACTCTATGGTTACTGTAGATATCAGTGTGGGACAGAGCTTGGTTGTGCCTTACCTGTGCTTCCTCACATCTCAGTGACTTTGAAATCCTACAGAGTATTTCCTGGGTTTATGACACTATATTAGGCTAATTACAACATAGTGGTAATGGATTTTTGCCCTGATTAGTAATCTGTGCTCTCATCCTTAGCTCCAGATGAACATGGCTTGTGTCTGGAAATTAATACCTTGTTATTTGAGAAATCATCCATGGCCACATCATTCGAAGTGTGGACTCCAGCCAGCCTCAGTGCCTGCCAGCAGAAATGCAACAAGCCTTCCTGCTGCAGGCTCAGAAGGGTGGAAGGTGCCTACAGTCCTTACGCCAAGGAAGCTTGCAGCTAACTGATGGGATAGCACAGCCCAAGGAGAGGTGTGATTGCGGCTGTCTCCCGGACAGCTTCCCTGCCATGGATTTAAGGTGTCAGTCCCAGCAGAACAACCAGCAGCAGATTTGCCTCCCATGTGCAAGAATCTCACCTGGGCACAGCCACCTTGACTCTACCCCTTGTTTGCTGTTGATACACATGGAGGCAGAGCCAAGGGCACATCTTGAATAAACCTTCTGAAGTTCTTGACAGATGAGCAGTGAGTTGTGCGGCCAGAACATGACACAATGTCAGTTCTTGCATTTAGATTTATGTAGCAAAGTGCCTATGTCAAAGGAGGAGCGTGGTGTGTTTGCCAGGTCTGTGATTCTCTGGGGCCTGCAGCCCCGGCCCAGATACAGAGCAGCAGAACATTTATTTCTATTTTGAAACTTTGAGTCTTTTGTTTTTGCAAAACCAGAAAAATGATGGGATCTAAAATCATCTTCCTGTAACCTTGGAATTCTAAATGTTTACACAGCAGAAAGTACAGCTGACATATTCCTCCAATCTCTTCCAATGGGGCGAGAGGAAAGTGCTGAAACCAGCTTAGATCCCTAACGTCCTAGCAACAGGCATCAGGAGACTGGCCGTGCCCCACATAGCCGAGGGGTGAGCTAATAGCCTTCTTTTACCAGGTCCCTGTCATCACTCTGTCCAAAGCACTCAGGAGGACAATAGCCAGTGCACTAAAAACAGCCCCGGGCAAACACCTCCCTGCCAGAGATTACAGCAGAGACATGGGATCAGCGTCAGCTTTCTGGGAGCGCAAGAGAGATAAGCCCAGCATTTCCACTCCACGCCCTGGGCAGGCCCTTGGCATCAAGCAGGGAAGCAAGAGGCAGCACATTCCTGTGGTGCTCTGAATGCAGTGCCCTGGTGGGCCTGACCAAGGGCCCTACTGCTCATTGGTTTGCTGTGGAGGGGGTTTAAATGCCCCTAACTGCCAGCCCAGCTGTGCTCTGTAGCCGAGGTTAGCAATGTGCTGTGCTGCGAAGGGCTCAGGGAGGCTGGAGGTGGATAACCAGCCCTCTGCCACACTCGGTTTCCTGGCTGTCAGGACAGTGCCCACAAGACAGCAGCTGTCACTGCCTGAGCACCCTGCCCTTGGGCCAGCACTCGTGTCACACAGTGCACAGCACTTGTCGCCTCGGCCAAGGTTTGGCATACGTTGCTGTTGTGGTGCTCCAGGCCCCTGCCTGAACACCCTTCCTAGGCCTCCCAGCGTATTTTAAGACCAAGATGTGCCCCCCAGAAAAGGTTCCTTTCCATGGCCTGCCCAGAACCACAGGTGGTTTCATCAGACCGAGAGCAACTGTTCAGTGCGGCACGATCCTGATGTGGGTTGCTGGGTGTCAATGACTCCTGCAGCTTCCCAGGCACATTAGTTCAAAAGGCTTTTGGTGATGGAGGGAGTCTTCAACCAATCACTGTCTCAGACAGGCTGCCAGGTGCCACGGAGTATGTGAGCTGCTGGCAGAAGAGAGACAGGCAGACCGTGCCTTCTTGTGGAGAGCGGTGCCCATCTGCAGCCTAGAACGTACACCCTCACCTCCTGGAGAAGGGTGTGCAGACCATCGCTGGAGGAACAGAGTAGCAGCTGCAGCAGGCAGAGCCAGTGCAGAGCCCTGGAGGCAGGGGGATGGCATGGAGGGAAGCCCCCACGGGGAAAAGTTTACCCTATTGTCCCTCTCCTTGGCTGCCCTGGAGCTGAGGTTGAGGGGTTTATTCCAACCATCAGAGCCCTAGTGCTGAGGGTATTTGCACCCCGAAGTCCCTGGCAGCCCTAGCAAACCACTCATGTGTTACTCGTGATACATGAGTGTTAGTGGCGTTAAGCCCTTAGAGCCCAGTCTTCAGCGCACTATGGCTCACTGCACAGAGAGCAGCTCCCAGACTGCTCGGGGGAGTGCCTGGCCCAGCACTCAGCTGTACTCTGCATTGCAGGACCTGTCACTCTGGTAACCAGCCAAGCTCCTGTGGTATCTCCTCCCACCATGTGCCTTGGGCAGGTGGGCTCAGATTCCAGGAGCTCCTCCGGTGCCTCCCTGGGGCCAGCCAGACCAGTGACTGAGCTGGCTGTCCCACCCATGGAGCAGGTCTCTCGCCTCCGGAGAACACCTACCAGAGCACAGCCAGTGGGTGATCACGTCCATCTGGTCAGAGAGAAAGCAGAGGTCAGAGTCCATTCAAAGGGTGTTGGTGAGAAGCTGCACACTGGAGCACAGACAGGTGGATGCTGTCCCCAGCCTGCTCCCTGCCTCCAGTTATCCATCCCTTTGCTATCTGAGTGCAAAGCTGCAGGATAAGACTGAGTAGTAACGTCTGAAGCAGCAGTAACCCTTCAGTTACCCACCCTCCTGCCTGCAGCCTTCCTGGGGGCTTGCACAATAGCCTTCCTCTCTCCACACTTTGCTTATCTGCACTACCCGGGGCCAAGAACCCGTGTGCAGCGACAGTGGGGCACTGAGCTGGGCATCCAGAGGAGTAGTGCCTGGCCCAGGCTTTGCTGGGATCCCGAAACACAGATGACGGTTTGGAACATTTCTTCGGACTCCTTGTACTTTGTGCTGAGAAGCCCACGAAGGATGGGGCCTGGAGATTTGAGGCCACAGTTCCATTCAGTCTTTGACATCTCTGCAGAGGCTCCAGCCAGGCTCTGGGCCTCCCTGGGTTTCATGATTTAGACATTTGTCCCATGGGAGGAGGACTGAGACCTCACAAAACTCATTTCACTCAAACCATTAGCCCCTCTGCTGTGAAGAGTTTCATATACCCTGGAGTGGAGCCAGATTCAAACCAGCCCGTTCCTGGAGCTCCTGCCAGAGACGCCCAGTCCCTGTGTTCTTTGGAGATGAACAGCACACGTGTAGTTGCAGTTAAGCACCACTCCGTGTCCAGGCACAAAGCCCGTGGCCTGAGATGCAGAGATGCTTCCAGGGGCTCCACATCATCCCATTCATGGGAGGGGAGCAGTCACCATGCGGCATTTGTCCAGCCGTGTGCTGCCACCACGCAGTGCTGGGTCAGGCCAATGAGGGCAGGCGCCTGGGTCGCCTAGGATTTGCACAGCCATGTGGGGAGCACAAATATTGGGGCTTACTGATTGGAACGCCCCAAGTTTCCAGGGCCTGGTCCCCGCAACCTGCTCTGGGGCAGATGGATGCAAATGGGAAACAGACAAATCTCAAATAAAATTCGCTCAAGGGACAACAACCAGGAGAAGCCATGCGGCCTCTGCAGCAGAGACCAGGACCAAGATTTCAGTGGGGCAGGCTTGTCACAATCACCGCCTATTGTCCTCTTTGAGCTCTTCCCTGTTTTGTACATGAACCTGCACGGCCTGCTCCTCTGGAGCTCCAGCCATCCGTCTGAGCCGCTTGCTGACCTCTCCCGTCATGGGCTCTCCCGCTCAGCTCAGATCTCAGCTGAGGGTCTGTGAGCCCCTTACTAAGCACCTCCTCCCCTCCGGCTCCCTTCCTGGTGCCATCTCAGGTGGATGGTAAGCCAGGGCTGAGGCCTGAGGAGGTGCACTGCTGATTTGTGGCACTGGCTGGCTCAAGTAAAAGCCCTATGGTTTTATTAGGCCCATAAAATGGGCCCAGAGACACCAAACCCTGAGGTAGTTTTCTGGGAGTTGTTTCTTGGGCATGTGCATGGGAGGCCCATGTTCTCCCACCCACCTGGCTGAGCCCTTTCTGAAGCAGCAATCAGAGCATTTGTACCAAAGATGGAGCACAAAAGGCTCGACCTCCCAGCCAGGATTACCTGAAATGCCCATAGGGAGTCAAGGCTCTGTTCTCTGGGGCTATGGCTCATTCCAACAAAATTCTCCGCACCTCCTCAGCTGTGCTCAGTGTGCTCCCACGCCAGGAGCCAGGGGCTGGGCTCGTGTACCATTCGGGGTTGGTAAAGATGCTGAGTGCTAAGACTGTCTCTGTTTACACACACTGACCATTGCCTCTCTTTCACTCATGAAGGTGCCCAGGAGAGCTTCTCTAAATCAGCTGATGCCTTTTCCTTTGAAGAAGACAGTAGCAATGATGGCCTGTCTCCTGAGCAGGCCAGGAGGGAGGATTTGCAGGGCTCCACAGAATCGCCAGCAGGCACCAAAAACTCAGAGGCAATTTCCTCCACCACATCAGGGACAACTCAGGTAAGAAAAAAGCAAGTGTTCTGTGGGCAGGCCAGGGGAACCAGCTTGGGGATGCCTGTCCCACTGGCCCAGTGAGGCGCCCACCCCACACTGGGAATGCAGGAATAGTCTCCTTCCCACGGAGCTGCCCATCCCCTTGAGCAGGTGCCTTCATGCGCCAGGACTCAGGGACTTACTGCTGGGTTACTATGCAGAACCCTCCTCAAGCCCCTTGTAGCTCTGAATACAAACTCTTCTCTCTCTCCCTCACACGCACCCTTCAGCAGGGGTGGGGTCACAGGCCATTGAACCCAGAGAACCCATCAGTCGTGGCCCACACACCTGTAAAGAGCAACTTAATTTGGGGGGCGGGGGTCAGAGAGAGAAATATAAAACGTTCAGCTCACCGCTGTGGGCTTGGGTCTCCCCACACAGCAATGCAAGCTGGTGCTTGCATCTGCAGCCCTATGGGGGCACTGAAGCGCAGGGTGTCCCAGCTGCAGCATGCCAGGCCAGCACTCGCCATTCCAGTCCCTGGGCCAAGACTTGCCACGGACTGTGTGAAATGAAGTGACAGGCCAGATCCAGCCTGTGGGCCGTAGGTTCCCTATCCCTGCTCTGGAGCAGCCTTCAAGGGGAGGCTTTAAACACCTGAGGTCTCAGTGTATACAGAATGAGCTCCTCCCCACACGCCCACAGGGCCTGGGGGGGCAGGTGGCTACTAGGGAGGGGCCTCAGGAGACCCTCCCTATGCCTTGAACCCTACAGATGGCCATGAGCTCAGAGAGTCCCGCCCCGGGTGAGCAAGAGAGGCAGATTCTGGCTGTGGGGAGCTAGCATGGGGCCTCCCTCCTCGGAGTGGAGCCAGGGCAGCAACACCTGGGCTGACCACCCCTGGGAGCAGAGATGAGCCCTGCCAGTCCCAGCCTTCCTCAGCCAGGTTTCAGGGAGCTGCCAGGGGAGCTAACTGCTTCATTGCTGCCGTTGGCCTGCTTCTTTCCTTGAAGAGACAGAGTGCGAGCCTCTAGCTGGATGGCGCAGGCTGTGGCAAGGCTCCCAGCCCAGCCAGCCCTGGCCAGGGACAATCAGGTCAGAGAGTGAGAACGGGGGCTGGTGGGCAGTGTGGCCATGTGGGCGTGGAGGGAAGAAGAGAGGCCCTGTGCTTGGGCAGGCGTGACAGCTGTCCTCAGAGAGAGGCCTTGCGGGACCTGTGCAGCGGGAAAGCCCAAGTGCTCTTCTGTAGGTGCCAGATGCGTTCTGGAAGCTGCTGAAGCAGAATCCCACTCACTGAGCATCAGCAGCCTCCACTGTGAGGGTGCCATGCGTCTACTTCAGCCCCTGCCCTCACGCAGGAGGGGCGAGGCCACACACATGCATTTCTAAGCCTGTCAGAGCCTGGCTGTAGAAGGGCATATCTCCCTGTCCTCTAGTGGTTTAGACAGCAAATGCCTTTGCTGTGGCTTCCCCTCTGCCCTTTCTCTTGCTCATTCAGCATTTCGTGTGAGTAGAAGTTATTTGTATCACCGTGGCACCCACATTTCCTTGTGGCTTTGGTGACCTTACGCTTATCTGCAGCTTTTCCATTGGAGCCCACAGGCAGGAGAGGAGTCACAGCCAGAAGGCCATGAGGTGGCACACCAGGGTGAGGCTTTCCAGGTCCAAGGCTCAGCAGGGGCCATTGAGAGTGGGTACAAGCAGACAGTAGGACTGGCGAGCTGTGGGACTGTAGGGCACTTCCCCAGGCAGCTCAGCTGGAGAGCTGGGATTTGGTATTGAGAACAGTAGCATCACTGTAAGCTGGGTGCTGGAACAAGCAGGTTGGCAGTTAGCAGCTCCCCCCTGTTTGGCATTCCTGGGTCATGGTGCACCTCCGTAAGTGCAGCCAGAGAGAGCAGCTGTGCACGTGGCTTCCACTTTCTATTTACATCCACTTGTGAGGCATGGGCTAGTGCAAGAATTTGGGTGAGACCCACTCCGAGGAAAGCAGGGGGCAGCCAGCTCTGGTCATCCCAGAGAGCACTGGGGTGTTCTGCGCAAGATCCTGAGCAGCGGTTAACCTGCCAGTGATGGATTCTTGGCTCAGCAGCCCTTCGCCATTCCCGTGTCTTTGTTACACAGCGTACTTGGCATCGGGTACCTCCATTTTCCAAACACTTATGGCAGGTAGCCACGTGATTGTCCATTTGGTTTGCCTAATTGTATCAGCCCAGTACAACACTCTTACATACACCAAGGCAGGGCACAGAGAAGACTCACACTGACTCCCCTGGAGAAACCCCTGTGTTCCAAACACACGTCTAGGAAAAGCTGGATATGATTGCACGTGCAAGCTGCCCATGGGAGACACTCCATGAGCGTGACGGCAGCCAGGGCGCCAGGGGGACACAATTTCATCCCGTGTCTTTGTTCATCTCCTCTGTTTGACAAACGAGGCTTTAGTGGGTTGAGTGATGTAAATTGCCCCGGTCAGACTCTGTTGGTGCTCGGGGTGCTGGAGCATTTCATTGCTACTGGCAGGTCACCACCAGCTGTCCACATACAGATGCTAGTGTAGTGGCCGTGTTTGGGTCTCGAATGAGGTTTGACAGTGAGCAGCCTCAGGCCTCATCCGCTCTCCCCTTTACTCCCAGGCTGGAGCATGGGCAAAGGACAGAAACGTCTGAGGAGACACCAGCCTCAGCCGTGAGATCCAGGCTTGGACCTCACTTCTGATACAAGGAGCCCTGGAGGTAACTAGTGGCTCTGCAGCAGGGCTCTCAGTAGCGCAGGGCCAGGGGCCTCTGCCTGGAGGGCTGAGAGCCATGCTAGCTCAGAGACACCCACAACTGCCAACGCAAGCAACACAGCCGCTGTGGCACGGGGAGAGGAAGGGGCCGGCCACCCCGAGTATGACCCATCTGAGATGCTAGGTACATACCCAGGGTGACTGGACCCGCCTGCCATCTCCTCTGCTATGGCTACGCTTTGGTTTCCAGTGAGCTAGAGTGAGTATGTTCACCTGCTCTGGAAATGATGTCCCTGACTCAAAGAATAGCTCCATGCGCCAGAGGACACAGCCCACATGGCCTCTGCCCTGAGGCAGGCAGCTAATGCACGTTCAGGAGGATCCCCATCGACACCATGCCAATCAGCCACAGACCATGGGGGTGCTTTCACCTCTTAGGATGCTAGCTCCAGGACTAGGGAGGGAAAGATTTCCCACACAAGGTTTCTTAATCCTGCTTCATGTACTCCTCATCTCTACATGCCGCACCCTAATGGAGACTAACTCTCACTTTCAGGATCATTCCCACAGCTCTGAAAATAACATGACTGACCTGCCGTCTGTGCCAAACAGCCAGTGTGAAAGCCCAAGGCAGATGAATGGCCATCAGAGCCCACCCCTCCCAGTGCCTGCAGCAGTGAAGGTAACATACCTACCCCATCACCTTGCAAAGAGAAACAGCACAACCAGCTGAGTTTTGCTGATTAAAGTTTAGCTCTGTTTTCTTAATGCATTTTTGCAACCAGTTCCAACCCCACATTAATGAAACCCTGCCCATCCCCCAGCTGCATAGTCCTTTCAGAAAATGCTGCTGCCCACAAGGAGAGGAGCTTTGGATACTGCTGTGCATTTCACACAATAGCGGGCAGGTGGGCGGGCGGACGGCTTACACCTCCTTTCTTGCCTTCCAGTGGTTGCTATCACTAAGATTAGGAGTGGCTTCTCACTCTCTTCACATGGGCTGGGTCCTGGGTTATTTTGTGGCACCTGGTGTCTCTGCCCAAGGTGCCTCTGCACTGTGAGATCTAGCTGCATGGACCTGGCAGCTCCAGCCCCAAAGGGACAGCATCCAGTATAGAGGTCTGGCCAAGGTACTGAGAGCCAGCTGAGACCCCGGGAGGATCCCACACCACGGAGCAGTGAGCGGGGTAGGAGTCGGCAGACGGTCCTGCCTCTCCCAGTAGTTAAAAATAAAATCATAGGACTTTTATTTAAGCCAGCCAGTGCTACAACTCTGCTGCGCTCCTCCATGGGACTTAGCTAGATGCATGCTGGGAAATGGTATCCAGAAGCTCTGGTAGCCATCCATACACACGTAGTTGCAGTCCTTTTGCTAGGGCCCTCTCGTGTATGCCAGGCCTATGTGTTTGGTGTTTCCAAGGCCACCCGTGAGCATCCATGCTGCTTTGTAAATCTGGGTTTACAATTGCGGTGTCTCAGCAGGACTCAGGCTTTGATTAACCCCCAGCAGAGTCCTGGATGCCAGGCGCTTTCTGACCAAGTCAGACTGATTTGTAAGGTGGTGGAAAGGAGCTGGTGCTGTGCAGACGCACCCCTAGATACTCAGTCAGATATGTCAGGAGCTGGCAAAGCCAAGAAAATGCTCTTCCCCCACCCACCCTCCAGATGCACGACTCTCAGCTCCACACGAGTGCATTGTCTGTTTGTGGCTTCTGAGCCAGAGGGAGGAGGGGGCTACGACCAAGCCATGGGACAGATTGCCTCTGCCCCATCCTGAAGAGCTTGACGAGGAAACAAAGGCAAGGCAGACCCCTGGCCAGCAGACCTGAGCTGGGGATGGGAGGACTCTTGATGAGGAGAGGACACAGGAGGCTGACTGAAGAGAAGGGTGTTACGGGAGAAGCTCTGAAAGGGAGGTTCTGGACAAGTAGGCTTTAAAGATTAACGCCAACACTCTGAACAGCAGAGAGCAAGGAACTCCTGGGTGCTGAAGAGCAGGCAGGATGTGCTTACTGTGCCCAGCAATGCAAAGAAAGCAGACAGCCACGTTCTGTACCTGGACCAGGTTCTGGGTGGTCTTTGAGGGGACCCCCATACATCAAGGACTGCAGTGATCTAGTCTTCAGGTCCCCAGCAGAGATACCACGCACCATCACCCCATCAGCCATAACAGGCCCTTCTGGTCACTTCTCCCAGGTGGGAGCATAGGAGAAATCCCAGCTCCAGAAAGGCGCTGCCTGGTGCACCTCACACAAGAATTAAAAATGTACTGTGCTCCTAAACGCAGATCATCAGTCGTGGGATTCCATATGCTACCAACGAGAATCTTCTCTGCCTTGTCTGGACTGAGCTTTGCTTAGCTTATTGCCAGGCAAGGAAAACCTAGAAAAATTTGCATAAACATTCCCCCTGGACTCACTGCCAAAGACATTTCTCACAGCACATGCTGCTGCCCTGAAAAAGCACTTGCCCCTTCATGCTGGGATCATATCATCATGGTCATTGTTTTATTAGCGCTATCAGCAATGTTCCCACTAATCTTTTCCAGCCATGTGTGGATTTTTCCATCCATGCATGGAATAATTTTCATGAGCATTGAGGCAGGTGCAAATGTGCACCACCAGTAGAAACAAGAGGCCTATTTGTGGGTGCTCTGCTAAGCAGCTGCACGGCGTTTGACCCCCCCCCACTCCCGAGTAGCCATAAAAGTGCAAAGCTTACAGGGAGCCGTAGTTATCAGCATGCCAAGCCTCCAGGATCACACAGAAGAGTTTAGTACAGTGCATTAGAGGGCAGTCAGAACAGCATGATGAGTAGTGACTGTGCAACTTCTCAGTCCCCCATCCACGCACTGAATTGGAGTAAGCAGTGTAAATGGGTAGGTAAGAGGACTGGCCTCAAAGGGACATTTTAGTTGCTTTAGAAAGAGCAGCTTTTGGTGCCTCTCTGAGTAGGATTTATGCCATGTTGTTGTAGCTGGATCAGTCCCAAGAGATACGATTAGACCTGAAGAAGAGATCTGTGGGGCTCACAAGCTTGTCTCTCCCACCAACAGAAGCTGGCCCAATGAAAGATGCCACTTCACCCACCCTGTCTCTCCAGGCCAGATGTAGGCCTTTTGGACTAGCAGCTGTGAGAAGAAAGAATGTTCATTATTAAGCCATATTACCTCTTCTTACGTTCAGTTCTGTTCTGCTTAGGCAGATCTCCCACTGCAACAAGATTAGTGGACACATGGTGGGAGATGCATGAATGGAAAGAAAGCAGAATATCAAGGTCACAATCTGCCTTGCTGAACTGTAGCCCCAGGAATGCAATTTAGCAAACGTTAACCGGGTCCTTGGTGCACATGTTATCTCTAGTGCAATGAAATGCATTAACTCAGTCTGTCAGTAATCCCCAGGGCCCAAGCGACTGATGGAAAGCATGTTTGCACAATCAGAAATGACAGTGAGGCCTGTCTGCCTAGTTGTTGCAAGTCCGTTTCATTTCCCATTGACTCTAATCACTTACATAATTGCACACAGGAAGTTTTAACAGATGGCTTAATCTCAAAAGAGTTCAAACCCCAACTGTCCTGCTCCACAAAGAGGACTTGAGGGTCCAGTGTGCTGCTCTCTCTGCATATTCCAGTTAACAGCTGCCATGAAGGTCAGGAAGTAGGCTTGTGTGAGAGGCCCCATTCTGACACTGTCCAAACTGAAACTATTCTCTAGGTCCTGAGTATTAGGCAGCTACAGGGAGAAGAAGAAGAACTCAAACTAGGAATGCAAAAGTGAAGGTACAGGGACAGCTACTTGGATGCTATTGGTACATCTCACTTAGCTTGTGTCTATACTTGCTCAACAAAACTTATCATTCGCTGGTGCTTAACTGCACTCTTCTCCCCCAACACATTAGGAACATGGCAAGTGCGCATGTGAGTGCTGCTTTGCCAGCAGGAGTGCTCTCCAGCTGAGAGAGCAAAAAGGTGGAATATTTTGTTGGTAAAAGTACTGACGGACAGTGTTCATGCCTGCCAGCTGTCAGCCGCGGGACAGAGCTGCTGACACAGCCCTGTCACTAAGAGTGGTGTAGTGTAGACACACCCTTAGAGAAAGATGTGGTCTTCAGATGTGGACCTAGGCATATAGGAAGAGCCCTGGAGGGAAGGACCACTTAGGGATCACCTTTAGGGTTACATAACTGTGATGGGCTCGGGACATGCCCATCCTCTGGTTCTAGGCGTCTAAATTGGCAAAGGTGACTTATTCATCAGTTAGTAACTCCAGCTCAAGACCTGATTTCTCAGCTAACCCTCACTTTTTTCTCCGTGTGACTCAGACAAAATCATCCAGTGACAGCAAGAACCGCCACAAAAAGCCCAAGGACACCAAACCAAAGGTGAAGAAACTGAAGTATCATCAGTACATCCCACCTGATCAGAAAGCTGAGAAGTCGCCCCCGCCCATGGACTCCGCCTATGCTAGACTCCTCCAGCAGCAGCAGCTCTTCCTGCAGCTACAGATCCTCAGCCAGCAGCAGCAGCAGCAGCAGCAGCACTACAGCTACCCTGGAATCCATCAAGCCCATCACAAGTGAGTCAGCAGCCTGTAAGGAACAATGTCTGCCCCATAGTCTGAGGCTTTCTAAGCACCCCAGCAGGTCCCTCCTCTGTGCCTGCATGCCCGCTGGTGCAGAACTTTAGGGATCTGGGACTACATTTGGAAAACAGGCCTGGGCACATCCAAAGCCATGTTCTGACCGGCCAGATGGAGGGATGGCAGCCACATAAGGCCTCCTTTGATCCCCCTGAAAATGGGCAAGGAAAGATAAGTACTCTCAGTCCTCTCTCTGCATCCCCTCCCAGGGCCAGCAAGAGGGCTAGCATTGTACAGGCTCTTGCTCAGCTCCATCGTAAGGCTCCCCATGCCCTGCTCTAGTGTCGCCAACATTTGTTGCAATCACCTCGAGATGGAGCATTGTACACTGAAGCTGTGGGTCATCCCTCTAAATGAAGGAGAGCAGCCTTGATGTAGAAAGTCACTGTGTTTTAGATGGACAGGGATTTTTTTTTGGTCACCTTCCATAGAACCACAGAACATTAGGATTGGAAGGGACCTCGAGAGGTCATTGAGCCCAATTTCCCTTCCACAAATTGGTCCCATTTCCTATTAGCAAATGTGGCCAGATCTGGACATTGTTACCAAAAAGCTTCCTTTGGTCATTGCAGGCAACCAAGTGAGCAACTGATCAAAAGTTCAAACTCTTCATCAGCTCCAGTCACCAATGTGCCCCTTTCTCCAGTGAAAACCACCTTTTCTGGACAGACTTGTGTGCCATCTATCAAGCCAGGCCCTCTGCCTTCCAACCTGGATGATCTAAAAGTGAGTGCAAACGCCCTGTTAATTAGTTGCTCACAATGACACAGCACCTTACAATGACAATGCTTTGGACAGGGCCAGGAATGCCAAAGTGAAAGTGCATCAGACAAAGCAGGTCTTTGCCCACAAAAGCTCATGCTCCAAAATATCTGTCAGTCTCAAGGTGCCACAGGACTTCTTGTTGTTTTTAAAGTGAAAGTGATGAGCTGGCAGGAAAATGAACTTGCATGTTACTGAACAAGTGAATGCAGCAAAACGTGCAAGGCGTGGTGAAAGTGTAAGTGCCTCAGTGTTTCATAAAGGCTGTGTCTACACTTGCACACTACTTCGAAGTAGCGGCGCCAACCTTGAAATAGCGCCCGTCACAGCTACATGTGTTGGGCGCTATTTCGAAGTTGAAATCGACGTTAGGCGGCGAGACGTCGAAGTCGCTAACCCCATGAGTGGATGGGAATAGCGCCCTACTTCGAAGTTGAACGTCGAAGTAGGGCACGTGTAGACGATCCGCGTCCCGCAACATCGAAATAGCAGGGTCCGCCATGGCGGCCATCAGCTGAGGGGTTGAGAGACGCTCTCTCTCCAGCCCCTGCGGGGCTCTATGGTCACCGTGGGCAGCAGCCCTTAGCCCAGGGCTTCTGGCTGCTGCTGCAGCAGCTGGGGATCCATGCTGCATGCACAGGGTCTGCAACCAGTTGTCGGCTCTGTGGATCTTGTGTTGTTTAGTGCAACTGTGTCTGGGAGGGGCCCTTTAAGGGAGCGGCTTGCTGTTGAGTCCGCCCTGTGACCCTGTCTGCAGCTGTGCCTGGCACCCTTATTTCGATGTGTGCTACTTTGGCGTGTAGACGTTCCCTCGCAGTGCCTATTTCGATGTGGTGCTGCCCAACGTCGAAGCTGAACGTCGACGTTGCCAGCCCTGGAGGACGTGTAGACATTATTCATCGAAATAGACTATTTTGATGTCGCTACATCGAAATAAGCTATTTCGATGTAGCGTGCACGTGTAGACGTAGCCAAAGTGTCTGATGTGGCAAATGATGCAGTGGGACTAGAGAATATGCTAGGCAGGAGTCCCTTGATTGCCATCAGACTGGAGCTGGGGTCAGTTGTGCACAAGGTTTGCAGGAGAGCCCAAAGCGAGAAGCCCTTGAGGAGCTGTCTGTGGGGAATAACTTCTAGTTGAACAGCCTGAGCTCCTACTGCGTGAACTTCAGCACTAATCCTGCAGCCAGACCAGCCTCTGCTGAGAAGCCTTTTGGGGGAGGGAGGTGTGTGTGAAGCCTCCCACTGGGTTAATGTGGGTGACGTACTCTCACAACTCTTTCAATAGTCACAGAGATGGCCATCAAAACAAAAAAGCAGTCCAATAGCACTTTAAAGACTATGTTAGTCTGTATCTTTTTTGTTTTGTGAATTCTTTCAGGCTTTCTTACTTACACTAAAACATAACTGAAGTCCCAGACCAGTGTCTTGCAGAAGCAGGGACGTAAAAGAACTCCTATTATGCAGAGCCGTGGGCAAGTCACCCGGGAGACCTGAGCCATATGGGTCTAAAAGCACTAGGTCCTTTGGTTTAGCTCATGGCTGATAGCTGACACAAACCTCACTAGGAGGGCCAGCTGCTAGCAAGGAGACCAAGCCCTGTCAGCCTGCATTGCAGGTGAACTGCTGCGCTCATCACCCATTCACAACTCTGGCTGGTGGGAGGAGGAGGGTGTCTCCTCTGCTAGGACACAAGGAGGCTGGTAGACTGTGCATAGTGCCTCTAGTGACTGTGAGTAGCAGTGCAGGCTGGTGCTCAGCCCCATTAGGCAGAAGGCCAGGCGAGCACTCATTGGGGAAACAGCTGCATAAGGTGTATACGGCATATGACAGGAACCGTGTGTGTGTGTGTGTGTGCGTGTGCGTGTGCGTGTGCGTGCGCGCACGGGAGTGACTGTCACTGAGTGGCTGCTCTGCTTCTAGGTGTCTGAACTGAGGCAGCAGCTCCGAATAAGAGGCCTCCCTGTATCTGGTACGAAGACGGCACTGATGGAGCGTCTGCGGCCCTTCCAGGCCTGTGGTGGAAGTGTGGGACCAAACTTCAATGAAATAACGACAGTCACCTTTCCAGTCACCCCAGCAAACACGGTGTCTGGCTACCCATCCCAGCCGCCGCCCAGCATGCTGTCCAGCAGCTTCTACCAGTTTGGCAGCACCAGCTCCACCCCACCCATCTCCCCAGCATCCTCTGACCTGTCTGTCAGTGGCTCTTTGCCAGACACATTCAATGATGGGCCACTGACTTCACCCCAGTTTGGTCTCCAACCGTCCCCGGTCCAGGGCAGCACTGATGAGAGCCTGCTGGGCAGCCAGAATGGGGGGAACGCCCCACTGGAACTGGAGGGGATCGACACAGAGAAAGACAAGATGTTGGTGGAGAAGCAAAAGGTCATCAATGAACTGACGTGGAAGCTACAACAAGAGCAGAGGCAGGTGGAAGAGCTGCGGCTGCAACTCCAGAAGCGCAAAAGGAGCAGCAGCCTGGAGGAGGAGCAGCCACCGCCCCAGCATTTCTTTGGGGTTCCCATCAAGCAGGAGAACCCAGTGTCCAGCTGTCCCTTCTCAGCCAAACAAACTGCCTTGGAAGCCCAAGCCAACGGCGTGGACAAACTAAGTAACTGTGGCACACGTGTGGTGAGTAGCCATTGCCGGGAGTCAGCGGGCCAGAGCACCAGCACCTCCTCCTCGTTTCTAAGCCCCCAGTGCTCACCACAGAATTCTCCACTGGGGGCTGCAAAGAGCCCCCAGCACATCAGTCTGCCACCATCTCCGAACAGCCATTACCTTCTGGCCGTGTCGCCTGGCTCGCAAGGAGAGGGACGCAGCATTTCCCCACAGGCCAGCAACCGACTTCGCCCAGCACCGGTAAGTTGGGGAGGGACCAGGCTAAGGCCATTCTGCCCTTGCTGTGGTGAATGCACTGCTAGACAAGGCTGCTTCGGGGGCTGCTTAGCCACATCCCTGCCCTGGGTATGAGGTTGGGCACAGGCCATCCAATGGGCTCTCCAGCGAGCTCTGGCTTTGACTACCCTGAAACAGCAGAGGAACAGCTGCCCTGCAGCACTTCCATGGCCTTGCTCCCTGTCCTGCCCAGAAGCAGAGAGTGCAGCTGCCTCTAGAACGCCTCTCTCAGCAGCCTCTTCTCTGGCAGAACTCCAAGCCAGCCCAAGTGAGCACAGCAGGGCCACACAAAACAAGCCTGAGCTTTGCCTGGAGCTCAGCGCTCGCAGCTGGGGCAGAGTAGCTGGCTGCAGGAGCCCAGGCTCAATGCACACGTGCAATGGGAGGAGTTCTTTGGCAGAGCCAAAGGTTCCATCCCAGGAGCAAACAGGGCTGTGGTGAGTGGAGCAGCACTGGCTCCATGGCTCCTTGCCAAGCTGCAGGCTGCATCTTTGCATCTCTACAGACAGCTGCACCCCAGGCCAGGAATCCTGGGTTCTCCTCTCCAGGCCAGGCCAGCCGGCACACTACCCTCCTCAACAGCCCAGCAGAGAGCCGCTGGAGCGCTCATCCCCTAGAGCCTGGGCGTGCTGCCCCCTGCCAGCTGCCTCCGTTGTGCCTCCAGCAGGCAGGCTGAGCTCAGAGTACCTGGAAGGGCCAAAGCCAGAGCACATGCAGTGAATGGCCCCAGGGAGACTGCCAAGAGCCCAGAGACACTGCTCATGTTCACAGAGCTGCTCACTGACCAGGCACATTTAGGAATGAAATCACTGGGGGATTAGCCAATGCAGGAGCCAAAAAGAGAAGGGAGCTCTGGGACTTGGGGCCATGGGCAGGACTAACCCCTGGGGGCCCTAAACAGGAATATTTTGGGGTCCCCCAAGCAGCACATATTAAAAAGCAAACCGTGACACTGGCAGGGGGAGGAGCACTGTGGGGGTGACAGGCAGGGAAGGGAGAAGCTGTGGGGGTGACAGAGACAGGTAGAGGGGCACTGTGCAGGTGACAGACAAGTGGAGGGGTGCTGTTGTGGTGATATAGGTGGAGGGGGCACTGTAGGGGTAAGCGACAGGGGAGGGGGAAGGTGTGAGAATGACATGGGGACTGGCAGGGGATGCTATGGGGTGACAGGCAGGGAAAGGGGTGCTGTGGGCTAGCATAGGCATGAGGTGCTGTGGGTGTGATAGGCAAAGGAAGCTGGGTTCTGTAGGGGGTGACAGGCACTGGGAGTGGGGTAATATCTGAGGTGATACAGGCAGCAATGTCAGGGCTGTATTGTGGGATGTCACAGGGAGCTGAGTTGCACTGTGGCAAGCAACAAGACCACACCCTGGAGCAAGTGTAGTTATGGGGGGTTCCTCTGCACCCAAAACTCATGGGGTGCTAGCAGACTGCCAGCTGGACTGCAGCTCAGCGTCAAGCTGCTGTTGCTAGGCCTCGACGCCTAGCCCTGGAGGTTCGCACACACGCACAGGCTGGTGGCTGAGGGGAAGGGTGACCTCAGGCGGGCAGGAAAGGGCCACAGTTGCAAATAACCAGCTAGGGAGGGTTGTAACCTGGGGAGCCACAGGGTGATGGCACAGGGTGCCAGCTGGTATGCAGGGAGCAGTGGTGGGAGGTTGGTGTTAGCCCAAGGAGCAGTTGGGTGATGGCACAGGGAGGTGACAGGTGAGGTGATGAACCCTGGGGAGCCATCAGGTGAGGGCACAGGCAGGAGAGGCCTGGTTTCACTATTTTTATTGCCAGCGTGGCCTCTAATAATGGCCTGTGTTTTAGGCCTCTTGCGTTGGCCCTCAGGTCAGCTCTGCACCCAGCTATGGGTATAATTTGGAGTGCCTGACTCTCCCGCCTTGCATGGGCAGATACTAGCATTGGGGGCAAGCCCAACATTTCTGATTGAACTCTTTGGCAAGGTGGGCAGAGAGAGCTGCACGTGGGGGCGGTGGGAGCCCCTCTCCCTATTGCAGGTGGCTGGCCACATTCACTTCCGGGGGCTTAAAACCAGACAGTCTTACCCCAGGCCCAGCGGCAGATAATGTAATCAGAGCCACTCTTCTGCTCTCCCAGCTCCGTGTCCCACAGCAACCCCTTCCTCTGCGCTGAGGGGAGCAAGGCCCTTTGGAAAATTCAGAGCCTCATTCTTCGGGGAGTGAGTCCTTCCCAGCTGGGGTTGCCTCTCAGACTTCCTGTCGGCATGTCCCAGCCATGACAGAATTGTACGAACAACTTGTGCTCTGTGTCACCCAGGGAAGGAGGCACTCCTACTGCTGCTCAGCTGTGTGGGCTTCACTCCCATGTTAACGGACACCCGGAACTCACACGGCCCACCACAGCCGTGCTGCGCGTTGCCGTGATCATGTCATGGGAGCAGGCAGGGAGGGCCAGCCAGGAGCACAGCAGTTTTGCAGGGAAGTGGAAGGAAAGGGAAAGGAATTCGTTATCTGCAGGGAGGGGGTTGGCAGCTAATCTCTTCACACATTCCTAGTTCTTCAGGCCAGAAGGGACCATTCTGACGGCGTCTAGCCTGCTGCATGACTGGCCACAGATTCAGGGTATCTGTATTTCCCAAAGGGAAAATGGGGCTGGCCCAAGCCCCCCAGCACCCTCCTCACCACTGGCCCCAGCCACTCCCCCAAACCTCCACCCACCCTCCAGTGCAAGGCTGCTGCTGATCGCTCAAACTCTACTGATCCCTCAGCATAAGGCTGTCAATGGTTCCTGGAACCCCCAACCCTGTCTTTCTCCCTGTGGGTCTGGCATCTCTGCTCACCTCTCCCGCAAGTCTTGTTGGCAAGACCAAAAAATGTTAAATGCTCACTTTTGCCAACCAAGTTAGGACAGCTGGGACAGAGCTTTAAAAGGGGTATCCTGGCCAAAATAGGATGTCTGGTCGCCTCTCATTCACCCAGTACAAAAGGAACAGGTGTCCTGGCAGTCCCTCAGAACCTCTGCCAAGAAACTCACCTTTCAGTTGTAAGTCCATCAGTTTTTCCATGGCTGCCACAGGTGAAGGGCAGGAGATTTCCAGCTGAGAGGTATCAAATGTGAGAGTTTTGCAAGGATGCTCTGATCCATGTCAACCAGATTTCCAGGGAAGCCCATAGCATTGACCCATGGTGCAGCTGGCGATCTTTCAGCCAGGGGGATCAAGTGGAGGCAGAAAGGCTGCACCTTCTCACTGGCACATTGTCCAATGCTGCAGCCAGTCGAATCAGACAGCTGACTCTGGGCTGGGTGTCGAAAAAACAGCCTTGTACCAATTAGTCCCAGATCTGCTGTGTGAGAAGAGCAAAGGGCAGGGGAGGTGGGTTCACAACATCATTCATGCCCTATCTTTGTGCCCTTGCCGTCTAACTTTGCCTGGTATTTTTCACCAGCATATTATTTTGCCTGTTTTTGCTCTTCCTCTCAGTCTGGTGTAGGGATGTTCAGAGCTGAGCTGAATGGGGATGCTGAAAGATAACCTGCTCCAGGCCACTGCCTGTTAAAATGAGCAGGAACTGTGCACACAGAGGGCTCTGAATGAATTTCCCCAAGCCAGGGGAATTCATGACCAGTCTCATGGAGCCATCTGGCCTCACTTAGGCTGGTTTGGCACTGGTGTTCTACACTTGACTCCAGTGGAGTTATTCCTGGTTTTCACTGGGCTGATTGGCAGTTTGGGCCCCAAATGAAGGCAGAGGGGAGCGTAACCATGTGCCTGTGGATTGATTATTTTCCCTATATTTCCCCCATGCAGATGGCTACGCAGGCAGGTCAAAAGTTTCCTATTCCATCCCCAAGCTTTTGTAAGTCAAGCCCAGCCCTCTCAGAGGGAAAGCAGCCTCCGTCTTATGCGGATGCAGTGAAGCAGGTAACTGCATGGTTTTTACTTTCTACAGGAATAGCTTTTACCATTTGGAGCTGGTTCTGTTCTGACTGAGTTTAATGCGGCTAGTGGCTGTGCGACTGCAGCAGCTCACCTGGTCGGAAGCAGCACGTTTCAGAAAGAGGCTGAACTGACATCTTAGGCTGAAGTGCATAAAAGGTGTTTTTGTGCCTAGAAAAATCACTGGGACCCACCAAGTCAGAGCTGGGTGCCCTGACTCCCTCGCCACTGCATGGGGAGAGTTAGGCATCTAAGGCGGCAGTCTACAAAAGCCAGCACACTGGGCATGAGTTAGCCAATAGGAGAGGCCAAAGACAGAGCACATGGCTCAGAGTAGGTGCCAGCGCTCTCTTGGAGGTAAGTGCCCATGCTGTCAGCAAGAATCCCCAGGAAGGAGAGTACTGATGTTCTGTAGAACCTTTAGCCCAGTGGTTGGGGGCCTCACCACTGATGTAGAAGGCCCCTGGGTCAAGTCCCAGTGGCACCTGAGGGAGGTCTTCCTTGATGGGAGCTCACTTGAGGCTCTGTTTGGCAGAAGTGGGCTGCCTCTGAGTGCACCTGCCAAGCTGGGCCTCTCTTGTGACTTAGAGGCAGCCAAGCACCTCTCTCTTCCCCCAGTTTATGACTTTGCTCCAGGGCTTGGACAGGATCCTGGTGCCCCGACACACACGGGGCAGATGTCCATGCTTGGGGGGCAGGAAATTTTACTGCAGATTGTTAGGCGCGGAGTGACCCTAGGCACCTACAGAAGCAGCAGGAGTTTTGTGCATCACCATGGTCTAAAAACTGCGCCGTAGCTGCCTGACTCCTCCTGAGCGCCCAGGCACTGTACCAGTGTGACAGAGACACATTGGGACTGATTGTATTTTAAGTGAATACTGGGCTCGTGAAAGCTGCTAGGCTGACAGCACTGCACACTGATGGGACTAGTGACACGGGAACTCCAGTTTTTGGTGCTGAGATTGAGACACCTCAACTGGATGTGAACTCCAGAGAGGGACACAAAGCCCCGTCTGGAAACCTGGCCCCTCAGGAGGGTGCCAGCTTGGGGAGCCCAAGGCACTAGCTGCTTTGGAAAATCTTTTCTCCAGTGGTTAGTGCTGGTGTACGTGCTACGCCCTGACATAGTGCCTCAGCCTTGAGCCTGGGAGAGCTCCCCGAGATGGAGGGGGCAGCTCAGGCTATAGCCTGTTTCATCCCTGGCATCTCATGAGGCTACAAACAGGGTGAGCCTTGGTGCCGGCTCCGATGATGGGAAGTTGTTCCTTTGGTAATTGGACTGAGACCACCAGACTCACCCCACATGAGTCATTAGGCAGCACTAAATAGTGGCAACTCAGGGCTAGAAGAAGGGGAGTCATTTTCTGTTTAAATCAAAGGAAACAATAGGAAAAGTCCATTGTGTCAGTCAGGCTCCATTGAGCAGCGAGGGTGGGGCCATGGTGGAGCAGGTATTCTGCTGGGACAAGCGCTGGGTGTGCTGGATACAGGAGTCCCAGGGGGGCCAGGTGCATCAGACTCAGTCCTCAGGCTCCCAAAGCCCAGCTGCAAAGCAGAGATGGAGTTCAATGACTCTGCAAGGTGGCAGTGTGGTGCCCATGGTGCTGGAGAGCTCAGGTCTCCCTCCAGGGAGAGAGTCCTGCTCGCTGCCCCTGAGTGCAGCAAGTTAGGAGATCAGGAGCCAAGTACATCCATGCTGCATGGAGAACCCTCTTGGTCCAGGCATCCCCTTGGTCTTCTCTATCCCTAGCTGCCAATATGAGTCCCACCTCAGGGTTTCAGCATAGAATGGGAGCTTACCTTTCCTGCACTCCAAGGATAGCAAAGCTGCATCTTGTGCTCTGGCCCTGGTCTGAGAAACTGCTTCTAACCCCTGATCTCCTCTGTGGTGTTTTGCTGCAGCAGATGACGCGAAGTCAGCAAATGGACGAGCTCCTGGATGTGCTGATTGAGAGTGGAGGTAGGCAGAGATTTGATACCTTACACACAGGGCCCTTGCTGGAAAAGCCTGCTCAGCACAGCGGTGATGAACATGGGCCCTGCAGAGCCCCTCTGGGACACCTCTCTTGGAGGGTGCCATTGGCTGTCCCTGAGGAAGGAATGGCTGAGGCTGGCTTTTAAACTTCCCGTTACTCAAGCAGATCAGTGCTCTGGAGATGCCATTCAAATGTCCGCCGCTGTTGGGGAAATTTCCAGCGAACAAATCCCCATGCCCTTTTTATTATCCTGTAGTTATGAAAATACCCTTCCCTTATTGTCAAGGCTGCTCCCCACTCAGACACTCCAAGTGCAAACCTTTAAATCCCTTGCCTCTAGAGGGTTCTGCTTAAAAGCTTCCCAAGGTCACAGATTAACTGACCCTGGGAGGTAGCTGCCACCCCCCATATGACAAAAAAACATTTAAAGCCAAATATCAGAGGGGAGCTACGTTAGTCTGTATCCACAAAAACAACAAGAAGTCCTGTGGTACCTTATAGACTAACAGACATAGTGGAGCATAAGCTTTCATGGACAAAGACCCACTTTGTCAGATGCATCTGGCAAAGTGGGTCTTTGCCCACAAAAACTTATGCTCCAATAAATCTGTTAGTCTGTAAGGCGTTACAAGACTTCTCGTTTTTCAAACCAAGGAAGACACACTTGGCGTGTCTCCCTGTGGGGTAACCCGAAGCTCTTAATCCTCCCTTAGCAGAGAGTTTGAAAACAAAGAGGAAGAAATTAAGCTGCAATCTGACAACTGACCTCTCAGGCATGCATAGACACAGATCCTTCTCAAGGGCACAGGAACCAAATCATTGCCTTTAAACCAAAAAGTGTGATTTATTAACAAAACAAGAGTTATGTGATAAAGCATACCTGGTGTTACAGAGCAACTGGAAAAAAGAAAAAAAAAGGCAGGTTAAAGCACAGAGAATAGCTTCCCTGGGATTCAGTTTAAAAGTTACAGGGTAGAGGGGAATGGTAACAGAGAATTGGCTGTGTTAGTCTGTACTCCAACAAAACAAAGCAGCAGAAATGTAGCACTTTAAAGACTAACAAAATGATTTATTCAGCGATGAGCTTTCGTGGGACAGATCTGAAGAAGTGGGTCTGTCCCACGAAAGCTCATCACCGAATGAATCATTATGTTAGTCTTTAAAGGGCTACACTTCTGCTGCTTTGTTTTGTCAGGGTAGAGGGGAGTATATCAGTTAGCCAGAGAAGTCCTGCACCAAACCCAAAATAAAAAAATAACCTGATTGCATGTGACTAAACATACCCTTTCCACTTCAAAGCCCAGATCTCCTTGTGGCCTGGATTTTTATTGAATTCCTTAAGCCCTGCTCAGGCTTACACATCTCCGTGCTTCTCTCTTCTGGCCACACAAAAGAAAGACCCCTCAGCAGGTAACTGCTTCAGTTCAAAAGATGCCTTTCTCTCTTCCCATTGTGTCACCTGGCTGCTTGCCAACAGAGACCCCACCCTCTCTGGATTGAACCCTTTACAAGCACTCATTCGTGTCGCTTCAGGGAATGTCCCACCCACATCCATGCCTTAGAGCGGGGGTGAGCAAACCTTCCGCATCAGGCCCACTTTTTGTCCCTGCAACTAGCAGGCTCCCCACCCCCGCCCTGCAACCTAGCTAATGTAATCCAAACGAAAGGGGAAAAAGTGGCTACAGAGACATAAAACCAGTCACACATTTCAACATTTTAATGAGATGGATGAGCCTGAGACCTAGCAGCCAATCACGCTGCGCCCCCTTGCGAAATGTTATGTCCCCTGAGGTAGTCTGCCCTCCCCTGCCCACTTCGCCCACCCTGCCTTAGAGTGCTCTGTCGGTGCCCATTCCTCACCCAGTACTAGGATGCTTTCTCAGGGGCCCCAGGACAGCTAGTCACTCTGTGACCCTTCTGCCCCAGTCAGAGGGAGATGTGCTGATGCTAAGCTGTTAATCACACAAGACACACTTCTCAGGACTCTGCCAGACCTTACTTTGCCTTATAGGTGACACTTGGTGTAGTACCCCAGTGCCTGAACTCCCTACAAGTGCTTTCCCTTGGAGTTTGCAGCCTCTGCCATTGACCAAGCACAGAAATTACAAAGTTTACTATCTCCAAAGAAACGGTGAGCTCACCAGCCTCTTTGATTCAACTAAAATGCACACTTTGCTTAATATTACAGCCCCGAGAGCTTCGTGTGATCTAACGAGTTTATTAAGAAAGGCAGAGATTCCAACAATGTAAAAATGGACAATGGAAATAGAAAAGGTTACAAATAGAGCAAAGTGTAGCACTCCTCAGAGACAAACATAACGTTAGCAGGCAAACTCTTGGTCTCAGATAAGCAACTCACCTAAAGCAACTTCTCAGCATCTCCAGCCACCAGGGATAGAATCCAGCTTTCACAGATACAAGAAGTTGTGCTTTTTGCTCAACAAAGGGTGAAGCCCTTCTTAAAGTGCAGTAAACCTTGGCAATGTAACCTTTGAAAGTGTGCCCTGGCCCCCATAAAGTCCTTCTTTGCTGCTGCATCCTCTCTGGGGAGCTGAAAGCCTGTAGCTCCTGTTAACATCTTCATCCTGTTTGCCTCAGATGCAAATGTAGTTCCCACTGACGTAGGCAGGTGTTACACCTGAGACACATGGAGCCAGTAAAGCAACATTTCTTTGACGGGGAGCACCTGAGTTATCGGCCCTGCCTGTTTACCTTGTGCAAACCTATTTTTAGAACATACGCACAGCTTCTCGAATAACCCCTGCCAAGGCGTCCCATGATGCTTATGCGGATCAGGAGGATGTAAGTTTCCGTTTGGCAGCTCCTATGACAGATCAATACTATCCCAGCAGTATGCTGGCTAAAGAGCCTTTGTCAGGCTTTGCTCACACAGCGCAGTGAACCGCTCATGGGTTGTGTGTCGCACAGTGCCCATTCCCCATGGCCCTAGCTGGCAAAGCATTGCCTAGGCCCATGCGTTTGGGAAACATTGGTTTTGCCCCTTGTCCATGCAGCCCATCTGCAAAGAGGCAGCACCTGCTGTGATGATGGCCTATGGGGCCACTGGCTGCACCCGTCCTGTGACAGGTTCCTTCTGGGATGCCACCTGAACTGGGGTACCACTGAGCCCCCAGTACACCAGCCAAGGCTCCCTGTTACTCTGTACTGCTCTGACAAGCACTGCACCTGCCTACATACAGGTGGGGGGGACCCTGCTGGAGTTGCATTCAAGTATGCTCTTTGACGAGCCCCTGCATGGGAAGGCTTCAGCTAGGAGACCTTCCAGTTTCTGTGGGATACACACCCCTCTGGAGTATAAACCAAACGTGAGACCATCTTGTACTGCACAGGGACTGGTACAAAGTGAGCCCGTAACACGTGCCCCCTCCCTCAATGCGAAGAGGAATATGCAACAACTTTCTGCCCTGAGTTATGGTTTCCACAATAAACTGGACTAACTACTAAAGATAGAGTTTACTTGATTATAAGAAAGAGAAAACTCATTAAAGCAGGTTACCTAGCAAATAAACGAACGCCACAAACTAATACACTAATTAGACTGAATACAAATAGCAGCCACTCACCCTCAGCAATGATACAAGCAGGCTGCGGACTCTGAAGGGACCATTTGCACTTGCCTTCAGCTTGGAATCCCCAAGTGTTCCATTCACAGACTAGAAGGCCCTTTCGCCTGGCTCCAGCACTTGCCTGCAGTAGGCTTTGTTCCACCTCCTCCTCTTTCTCAGGCAAGTCTTTAACATTTCCCTGGGCGCTCAGATCTTTACTAGGATGCCATCCTGTCTTAAAGAAACGGAGATAATTTGCATAAGTACATCAGGAACAGCATTTTGCAGAAGAGATCTGGCCTGGGATAGCCCCTGTCCCCTTCTCTTTGTTCCCAAGAGGTCAGTTTGGGACTGTGTCCCATCAGTTCCCTCTGGACACCTGAGCCACAGGTTGTGTTCCTGGGAGCACAGACTCTCACCCAGCAAACCTGCCCTGGGAAAACTTCCCATGTAATCAGTGAGGGACATTCACATGCTCCTCCAACTTCCTTCTTAACTTTCTCTTGTGTCCCCCTCGAGGACGCACCCTCTGTGCTCTCTAGAGAGGGATCTAGCCCCTGCTCGGTTGTGACGAGCTCACCTATGAGGGGAGGGGCAAAGAGACAATTGCCCCAGGGCTGGCCATTCATTTGGACCCAGAGCTCCTGGCCGCTGAGCCACAGGCCCCTTTGAAGAGCTGCCAGAGCGCCAGCTGTGTGCTGCACAAGGGGGCTGGGGGAGGCAGGCCCGTGCAGCAAGGTGCCGCAGTCTGGACAGTGCGAAGGGCTGACTACCTGAGGCCCTGCCCCTTCTGGGGGCACATAGCCAGAGCAATCCTTTCACTGGCAGGCACTGTACCCTCCTTCCTCTCTGCACTGGGTTGGCCTCCAGCCATGGAGCCCAGGAAACCCTCACCCATCTCAGTGATCTCTAGGAGTCCATGACCTCCTCTGGGCTTCCCGCTAGGGCACATCTCCCTGTGCATGCTAGAAGGGAGTCTGCTCCTCGCTCCTCTTCAGCCTGCCGGCAGCTAGCCACCTGGGCAGGCAATACATTCCACGCCTGGGGACACCCTACCTTTAGTTACTGAGCACCAGAGCTGATCTCAACTATGCCCACCCCTGGGAACGTAAAGCTTCCCACTGCAGGCAAGGCATTAAAGAGGTGCACTTCCATTCGGCCAGCGGCTCCTGAGACTTTCTCCTTTCCCCTGGCCCAGCACAATGTTCCTCTTGGCTGCAGACAGGCCTCTTGACAGCCCAGACCACACTGAAACAACCATCCCCCACCAGCACTGGTGGTGGGTTATTGGGTACCACACTCACAGACAGCATAGGTGCCAAAACTTCAGTCCGTGGGTTGGCACTAGTGTAAGATATGAGGGTTTTGTGACGATCCGCTAACAAAAGCTCTGCCACCTGTCCTGGCAACATGTCTCTCTCCTGAACTGTGCCTCTCCTAACCACAGAAATGTCTGCCCCGGGGGCCCTCCACCTGAGTGTTCCTTGCCATTAAATTCTGGCAGCTGTTATGTGCCTCCTTCCTGGCTGTTCAGAGGCTGCTTTTACACTCCACGTGATCCGTGGCCATTGCCTGAGGTGCCTCTGGGCTCTGGGTTGCAGCCTTTCCATGTGTTGCTTGTGCGACAGGGCACTGATTCCTCAGGTGCCCTGTGGCATTACAGCGCTGGCCCCTGCTTGGTGCCTCTGTGCTTACAGGTTTCACCAGGGTTTCAGCCCTGCCCATCTGTTTCAGCAAAACCAACAAGAGTTTAAGGCATGACCTGCCATGACACAAAACTCACTTCTCCAGATGCAGCACAACACTGTATGCCCTAATACATCTGCTCCTCTAGGGGATCTGGGATGAGGACTAGAGTCATGGGCATGAGTACCCAGCCTCCCATTCCCTCTTCTTCCCAGGGGTAAAATGGGAACCCCGCTTTTCACCAGCTTCAGACCCCTCTGTCTACGATTTACATCTAATAGAGGCTTATGTTCATTCAAATGCATCAGCTAGCATAGCCCATTCACCAACTCTTTTCACCCTTTTATCCCATAAGCACTGGTTCAGATCATGGTTGCATATCCTCAGGAGTTATTCGTGAGCAAGAACATCACACATTTATCCACACTTGTAATACCCTTTCTCCTTCCCAACTTACCCATCAAAGCTTTTGAACTGAACTCTGTATGTGTCGGGTGTAATGTGTAATGGGTGCTCAGGTAAACAAAGAGTCTGGCAGCCCACCAGGAGCTACCTGTGGAGACCCACATCCAGCCCACAGGCTGCTTACTGCCTGCCTCTGTTCTACTTGCTTCAGTTCCAAGCCTCTTTGTGTGCCACTTCTTGCGCATTCATTTCCAGTGCTTTTAATTCTGTTTGTCTTTTGCGTTCATTCTTCTCATCTTCCTGTAACCCGCACAGCTCTGGCTTCTTACTGCGTTTACCTTCATTCGTGTTCCTGCCTTTCTGTCTCGCCTTCCTTTTCCCCAAATAAGGACACAGGAAACGACCAGTCAGTCACCTCGGACTGTGTGGAGCCACCACATTTAAATCTCACTTAAAATCACCACACCCGCATGACGTGCAAATCTCTCTCAGAGCCAAAAGCTGTGCATATGATGTCACTCGCTGCACCACTGTGACGGGTCCCCCATCACCCGGGCTCCACCCAACCCACCAGCCTGGGCTCTCCCATACACTGTGCTGCTGTGACAGCCTCCAGCCTGCCCTTTCACCAGCACACACACAGGCAGGGATACAGAACAGTGGCACATGGGCACAAATTGGGGATCATATTCAGCAAAACAAAACTCCCCCAGTGACACCTCACATCAAACACATCACAACTGTGTCATGACCCTAGCTTAGGGCTATGGGTGCCCAGGCCACATGCCATTGCCTATCAGGAAAGCATCACTGATTCTTTGTCGTTAGCTGCCTCCCTGAGAGGTCATCGTGCTTTAAACGCATCTCCTGGCACCCACTCCTGAGTTGGGCTGGCTCCTTCTTCTCGGGCATTGCTGATTGGGATGTTCAAGGAGTGGGCCTAATGAGGCTTTTGGATGCTGAGCGGTTGTGCCATGGACCAGTCAGGCCACGCTGGGTTTTGGGGAGATTTGACAAGACTGCCCAGGCCCCAGCTGCCTGCTGACACCCTGAGTCGCCCCCACCTACAAGTCCATCGGCCCCTCCACGCAGTGCCGCACTCTCCTCGGGCTGGCTCACCTTTCAGCAGCAAGACCGTGAGATCAGTGATAGGTTTTCAGAGGTCTCTGGGGAACTCCTCCCAGGCACAGGGGCAATGTGGGGCACAGCACATAGGCTTGTATTGGGAAATCCCACTCACAGACTCCTTGGCCACAGTATGACTGCAGAAAAAAGTATAGATCAGTAAGCCAAGAAGGGCCCGACACCTAAAGACAGGCAGTTTGTGTTTGAGGAGCTGGACAAAAGGGAGCCGGTCCTTACATGCAAAGTGGGGGAGGGGGGGCGGAGGCGGTTCTGGGAGGAGGGAGGTCTTGTTGGTAAACAATGCTGGTTTTTGCCCTGATAAGCCTCTGGGGCACCAAGTGGAGCAGAGTCGAGAGACAGCTCTGAGGGAAAGCAGGTTATCACAGGGCTGTTGCCAGTGCAGATGGCTTGGGCCTAACCAACCCATTTCCTTTGGCAAACAGAAATGCCAGCCCATGCCAAGGAAGAGCGGTCCTGCCTTCAGAAAGTACCTCAGATAACAGTGTCTTCAGGGAACTCTGGCACGTCACTTCCAAAGGCCTCCACTCCTCTGGACCATGTTTCCTCTACCCAGCTCTCATTTGACCACTGCACAGGTGGCAGTGAGACTCACCTTGAAGTCCTAATAAATTCCCAGAGTCCCCTGGGAAGGGTCAGCGAAATCTCCCTCCTGAAGCTGGGAGGTGAGGAGCCCCACTTTGATGGGCTGATGGATGGGTTTTCCAGCAAGGTTGCAGATGAACTTCTGACCTCCCAGGAGATTCCCCTCTCGCCCATGGAGACCCAGCTGTCGCCCTCTCCTGCAGGCTCTGCCTTACAAATGAGTTTCACTGAATCACCCTGGGAAACGATGGAATGGCTGGATCTCACCCCCCCCAGCTCAGCCACATGCTTTGGTTCTCTGACCACCACGGGGCCCAGCCTTTTCAACATCGATTTCCTTGACGTCAGCGATCTCAGCTTAAACACCACCATGGACCTTCATTTGCAGCAATGGTGAGAGGTGGTGGCAGGAGAGATGGAAATGGTGCCTGCATACTGTACTGCAAACACAACAAACCACAAGTGCCTTCATTCAACTCTAGACACACCAGGGACTGAATCCTGGCCCAAAGAGCTTGTGTGCCAACCAGTTAGGGCAAACTGGAGTCCTTTCCCAGTACAGCATTTCTGTCCTTTTTCAGTGACTGAGAATTGTCAGCACAATGACTCTGACCCCTTATTTTTCACACCTACGTGGCTACTGGTGCCTTTGAAAAATGATTTCTCTAAACCAAGACTTTTCTTGACTTTTGATGTTGTTTCAGTTTGAGTGGCCGTTCGCATGAGAACTGGAGTAGCTCGTGACATAGTGTTTGGAAAGGAGACTGCAACAGGGAGGAAGCATGCCAGTACCCAGGGCATTGCTCCTGAAAGCTGCCTCATCTCCTTAGGAAATACTGCACGGCACACCTTTGCCATAGAGAAAGGCCCTGTCTAGTTGGGGGTGGGAAAGGGAGGAGGCCTTCTGGGCAGATGGGGCCATGCTTTGCCCAGCACAATGCCAAAGTGCACTGCACTGGGCACCTCTGTCCACCTCACAGAGCTGCCTTTCCCCAGCCCCATTAGTCACTGAGCCACTGAAGCCAAGTCCTTAGCACAGACCCAGCTGCTGCCCAGCCGCAGGCAGTGAGCACTGCCGTGGCAGAGATTTGCCAGAAGTCACCACTATATCCCACCTGGGCACTCCGAGGGAGCCAAAGCCACAGCGTGGTCCATGCTGCAGAGGCCCATTTTCACCTTTAACCCCAAGAAGGCCCAAACGACAGATGCCCTGAGGGCAGCTCTAGCTGCTCAGAAAGCTGCTGAAAGAACCTGCTACCCTCTTGCTGCCAATTTCCTTCTTGTGCTGTCTAGCTAACTCCATAGAGATGGCACCAGCGGAGGGTAAGCAAAAGTGTTGACTTGGGAGGTAAACAACCCACAGCTGGAGAGGATCCCTGGGGCTGTTCTCTGCAATGAGAACCGTAGAGTGAGTGACTCCTCAACCTGAATATGCAGGAAGCCCTGAGAGGAGGAGTGGGAGAGCCACAGAAATTACACTGCAATACATAGGCCCACGTGTGTGCTCCCCAGGAAATGATGCAGGCTGGAACAGGCCCCTCATTGTGCTGGAGTCCCTGTGACCATCTGCTTGTGCCATCTCTGCCCCCTCTACTAGCTGTCCCTCACCCTTTTTCTGTGTTCACTGCTACGCCACAGCTGCTCGGTACAGAACAAGGCCATCTGGAGACCAGCTGTGAATCCACAAGGCTAGAGGAGCTTGTTCTTCCCCACTGATCAGAGATGGGCACTTTGCTACTGCTCTGGCTGCAGCAAGAAGCCATTTGCTTTTCTCCTCTAAATCGCAGTGCAATATTGTTTGCAGGGCTCTCTGGTGAGACAGGGCAGTGATGTCACCCTTTGGCTTCCACCAAAAGATTTACTGTCTGCTGTTTTAGGGCTGCATCTACTTTTTAGGACTTACCTTTCAGCTGTTTGCAAAAGTAAATATTGTTGCGGACAAAGATGGTTAAAATATTTACAGCCTGTGTGTATTTAATATTTTTAAGTCTTTACTCTTTGCATTACTGGAAGGGCAGTAAACAGGCCATTCAGTCATTTGGGGACGAGCGCTGAGCAAAGGGACTGTGGGTGGCGTTCTCCCAGGTGGGAGACTTGCTGAAGTTTTGTTGGAGCCTGAGAGGAGTCTCTGCAGCCTTCTTTGGCATCCAGTGATGAAGTATTACGTTGTTGCATGTTGTATAGAAGAACACATTCCTAGTTTCTTATGGTCACTATTTAAAGCACCACTTTTCTAGTGTACAAGTGTTCACTGGGCACTAGTAGTTAGAACCATCACAAGCTGAAATTCATTAAAAGAAGTGAAAGACTTTAGAAACCATTCCCTGGCGAATTTTAATAGCACTTGACTCCAGAGTCGTTTAGCAGCAGCACTGCCTAAATGAACAGAGCTTTCCAGAGAGTCTTCTCCTCTCGACAAATGGTTTTTTCTTATTTCAAATGATGCTGTCAACTTAAAACTTGTAAACAGACACGGTTCCTCAGCTATGTTACCAACACTACCTTCACTATTAAATACCTTCTTGTCATTCTCTCTGCTCTCAGGTTGCTGCTTCATTATGCTTAGCTGGGACAAGGACAGCCACTGAATTAATGTAGTGTTCTGCTCACCGTGCATTTCAGACCTGAGGGGCTGTGCATTTATGTAAACTCCACATGGTACCTGGCAGGTTCATAACAAGCTCATAGGAGCATTGCATTTGGTCAGAAGGTTGCAAGAGCTTTGGAGCTTTTAGCAAATTGTCTCTCTGGATCAGACTGGTGCTCCAAGGGCTGGCCCAAACACCTTCCCCGGCATGCTGTGGAAGCCTCAGGCACTAAGCTGCTGGTACTCAGCGTGACCAGCCTCTGTGGCAAATGTCTGCTGGGTTCTCTCACCAGGTCAAGCTGTATTCTGTTATGCCCTGACCCTGGGTTGCAGCAATGTGCCGGGGGCGCCCTGCCTGCCAGCTTTGCCTGAGTGCTCCTGGCTTCCTTGGACACTGAGAAACGGGGAGAATGGCATCGCTTTGCCATGAACCCAGCAAAGCCTTTGACATGTTCCCAGGCCCAGCTAGAGACTGGATTGTCAGGGAGCTCTGGGTCCAATTCCCTGATCATGGTGCAGGCTGGAAATACTGCAGTCTTGGGTTATCATTTACTCATGCTGTGAGTAGATTAGACAATCAGAACCCATCCATGAATTATCAGAATTACCCTTATTAGTTGATGATAAAAAGTGAAGGTTTCTCTTGGAGATGCCAATGCAATCTCTGAACCCTCTGCCTGGGCCTGGCTCTTCCAAGGAGATCGGCTTGATGGCAGGCCAGCATTCACACCAGGCCTTAGGCACCTAAATTCCAGCAGCTGGCCTCTCTGGGGCTCACCAAGGCCCCACCCAGCTTCCCTCGAACGCTCACTTGCTGCCTGTTTGCAGCAGGTGCTCCGTCAGTGCCTTGGCTCTGGGCCTGCTCTCTGCAGCCTCACGCCAGGCACCAGCATGAGCCAAGCGCCACAAGGTGTCCCCTGCCTACCGCAGCTGCAGCCCAGAGCTCACAGAAAACTGCAGGGAGGGTGAGGGCAGAGAGCGAAGCCTTAGCTCCGGCATAATGTGTCACTTAGTGAGTGGAGCATGGGGAACTGCTGCTCACTCTCACTGCTACTTTACTGCTTTTTTGTTTTGATATATCCCAGGCCTTTACCCTCCACTTGCACTCACTCACCACCTAGGTGTTTATCCTCCACTCACACACACACTCGTTCACACTCACATCTCCCAGGCCTTTACCTTCCACTCACGCTCACACCTCCCAGGCCTTTACCCTCCACTCACACTCACTCACCCCCTAGGCGTTTATCCTCCACTCACACACACACACTCATTCACACTCACGTCTCCCAGGCATTTACCCTCCACTCACACTCACTCACCACCTAGGCATTTATCCTCCACTCACACACACACTCAATTCACACTCACATCTCCCAGGCATTTATCCTCCACTCACTCACCGCCCAGGAGTTTACCCTCCACTCACACTTTTTGTACACAGACCCATAACTGCAAAACCAAACTCATGTACTGACCCAGCATACACCCTGTGTCTACCCACAGTTCTATGTAATGACTTCATGACCTCTGGACAGAGGCCCAGGACCCTCACCCTTGGCAGGCTCCTGCCAGCTCCACCTGCTGCTCTGCTTCTGCTGTTCAATTGGGGTAGATCTCTTCAGTGTGAAAGAGCCAAAGCTCCACCATGCCTTGAGTGGCCCTCATTTCCTCCCAGCACCGGGGCTCACCTAGCTGCTCCTCTGGCAGTAGCCCGTGTAAATGGGTGCCTGGCCCTGGCACACACTGAGCGGATGGGGTTGCTCGCCCTAGAGCATGTGACTGCACAGTCAGCTCTGGTTTCCGCCTCCTGATGTGAGACTTTGAAGCTAGTGAAAAAACCAGAGCCCAGTGGCTGCTACAGGAGGGTGGAGTGCCTAGTCACCCCACACAGATCTCCAAGAGCAAGTGCTTGTGCCCAGGCCAGCAAGCCATGTTGTGCACTAGCAGAATGCTCCTTGGCCCCTCAAGGCAGAGGAACGGTGCCAGCTGAGAGCACAAGAACACGCAGGTGGCCATCCTACTTCAGGGCCTGTGGGAGGAAATTGCTTCTCCTTTCATCCACTGCACAAAGCAAAGAACAGTCACGGCATTTCCCAAGGGCTTTGTCCTCTCCAGGGAAAGGGCCCGTGCTGTGTGAACATCCAGGGAGTGGAAGTTTCTGTCCGTGGCAGGCAGAGAGCCTGAGACATGAGCCCTCGTACCAGAGGCCTGGGGTGAGGAAAGACCTGGTCACACAATCCAGTAAGGGCAAGGCTGATTTGGCAGAAACACACATGCCAAAGAGGTGCTAGGCATGGCGCACTAAGCAAATGCACCGCAATATCGAGTGATACCAGAACATCCTTATATTACACATGATACAAAGATATTCCCCAAGAACAACAGAAGGACACTGGCCCCTCCTAAAAGATACCGTCAGGATGACAGTACATAATAGAGATCTTTTTATTCTACTAACACATGCGAGGTGATGGGTGATAACTAGTCCCATCAGGGAGCAGTCACTAACTACATCAGAGGGAACTTGTTTCTATAAGGGTACAAAGCTGTGTAAAGGGGGAGAATTTTGGACCAGCTGAGGGGAGAAACAAAAAGAACATGCACTAACTGAGCTGCATCCGTTACCATGGGCACACCTGTCTCAGTATCCTCCTACAGTCTGGCAGGTGTTAGTACTATACTTCGCCAATAATGAACCTGGCCTGGTGCCTTCATATCTTGATGGTCATTGTGCTGTTCACTTGAGGTCTGCTGCAGGTGTGTGTGTGTGTGTGTGCACACGCACACACACACGGGAAGAACACACATCAAACACATGCTGCCCTCTCAAGTGTTGTGCAGTTTGGGGTGAATTGTCTGATGGTGGTGAAAAGCCAAGGGAACGTTGGCAATGGTCAGGGCTGCTCCCCATTCCACACTCGAAGTGCAGAAAGTGAGGTCTTGCAAAAGTCTTTAAAAATACCTTGCCTGTAAAAGGTTTTTGCTCAAAAAGCTCCCCAAGGTCAAAAATTACCTGACCCTAGGGGAGTAGTTCACCGCCACCACCTCCGTGGGACATCTTCCGGGGGGGGAAGGGGGTGCCCCAAGCTCTTAACCCTCCCTCAGCAGAGAGCTTAGACACAAAACTGTAATTTAGCAGATGACCTTTCAATTTAAGGCAGACCCTTTATTCACAGAACAAGAGGAAATAAATCATACAAGTTATAGCACAGAGAATTACTTCTCTGGGATTCACCTTAAAAATTACAGATTACAGGGGAAGGAATCAAATTATTAACCAAAGTCACTGAAAAAAAAAGATTAGTCAGCCCACACCAAATTGCAAATAACCATAGCCTGAGCATGGCTAATGACACATTTCCCTTCTGCTTACACATGTATGGCAGATTTTGAGACAGGATATTTATTGGATTCACTCCAAATGCTTGGGCAAAACCATTGCTCTGTCCTCCGCCTCAGACAAAAGAAGCCTCAAACTGCACTTGTTCTCAGTTCAAAAAAGTTTATTTTCCTCCCATTGGCTTACCTGACTGCCCCCTGCTGAAAGCCCTATTAATCCTTTCACAGGCAGGCATTCATTCAGGACAGCAATAAACGTGGGATGCAACCTCAAAGCACCCTTGTCATTGTGGAAGACACTCTGACAGAAGGGGCCTGAACTCACCTACTGCTCGGCTGAGCTTATCCCTGGCAGAACAACCACTTTCTCTGATAAACACAAGAGGCAGTAGGAAGCCAAGGGGTCATAGGTGCTGCGAGCCCTAGGCTCAGATCCCACAGGGACACAGGTGTTGATACTGGCCAAAATATTCCAATGGTGCCTTTTAAGAGGCTCCCTGGTTTTGGGGTGGAGAAATTTGAGCAATTCTCTACCACCAAGTGCAAGTTGTTCATAACAGTTATGCATACCTTTAATGTGATGATGTCAATGACAGCAGATAATCCTAGCTTGGGGGAATCCCAAGTTCCTCTGTGAAAGATGCTACTGCTGGCGCCACATGGAAATGCACTTCCTCTGTCAGTGTACCAATTCCGTGTAGGAGTTTTCCCTGCTGCTGAGCAATATGTATTGGACCGCCATTGAGCAAGGCCCTTCAATGACCGCTGCCCATCCAAAATCCAGGCTGCCAGGTGGAAGGATACCAGGCTGGGATGACTGGTTTAGCCCAGCTGTTCTGCAACTGTAGGCTGAGAAACAGACATACGTGACCACCCCAGCAAGAGACAAGTGGAGTTTTCTAAATTTACTTGATGAGTCAATGACTGGCATTAGTTTAGTAGAGTGGTGGTCACCCCCTCCTACTCCTCCCACAACTCCTCATAGGGTTGTTTGCAGAACTGCTTCTACTACCCACTCTCTTTGTGCTGGATGGATAACTACATAAAGAGATGTGTCTTTCACACTGAGAGCCACAAACCAATCATGTTCATTCAAGGAGGGGATCATGGCAGTCAGAGTAATCCTGAATCATGTGTGGTACTGGTTCAACTGCTGAAAATCCTGGATGGGTTATCAATGCCATCTTTTTGGGGACCCAAAAGTATTTGGAGTAAAAGCCTTGCCCCTTGTGTTCAGGATGCATGGCCTTTATTGTTCCTCCTTGTAGCTGTGGGGCCACTTCCAGCTTAAGGCTCCTCTCCTGAGAGGAGTCCCTAAGGAGGGATGGGAAAGTGGCTCTGGAGGCAGAGCAGATAGGAACTTCGCTGTGTGGATGGTAGAAGTGACTTCCAGAACCAAGTTTTTGGAGGTTAAAAATTGCCACCTGAGAAGAAAATGGGCACGTGGCCATTGAAAGGAGGTCAGATTGGTGGTGCAGGAGGCAGCAGGGTCTGGAAAAGGGAAGATGCTGGAGCAGTGTGTCCGCCTCACTGTACTCTCGGGTGCTTCCATGACAGTTCGCAGGCTGCTGGTGGTAGGAAGGTTGCAATCTAGACTCATTACCCAATACACAGTGAGTTCAGAGGTAAGTGGGGAAAGCTCCCTGGGCTCTCAACTCAGTGCTGCCTCCTGTTCCTGATGCTCTTGCAGACATTTTCCAACAATAAGATCAAGGTGAGGCTTATCAGCTTGTTGATTAGAAGGGGCTTGGCTTGGGCCTCCCCACTCCTTGAGAAGTCCAGTCCCTCTTGAACAGGTTTGCAGAACATTCCTTGCAGTACTGGTGATCTTTGATGATTTAAGTTGTACATGTACCACACAGGCTGTTCCCAGCCTCCAAGGCACGATGCCAGTCAGCTACCTGCTGACATCCAATGCCTACAATCAGGGACAGAACGGGATGAGGCTGCTCGGCGTCATCATTTTTAGCATGGTCTTTATTGCAACATTACAGATGAGCTAGCTCGGGTAAAGATTCCAGTCGGCCTGGACACTTTTTATCAATATGTGCATTAAAAAATGACAAACGCCTATCTGAAACCTGCTAAGAACGGAGGGTAACAGCAACTTTGACAGCCCCAAGCAGTCAATTTCCTGTGCCCATCTGCAGCCCCAAATCATGTAGGTCAACGTGGCCCAGATCCATGTCTCTGAAGGGGCAAAGGGTCAATGCTAGGCAGGAGTCTTTATACTGTGGACAACCAGACCATTTTGCTTTGTCTTGCTCAGGTCTCAGGAAACACCATCCACTGGAGGAGACCAGAGCTGGGCCAGTTTCCCCCACATTTTAGCATACAAAGACTACACCTGTTTTAGCAACCAGTCAATGGCCAACACCTCTCCAGCTTCTGCTTTTTCTGTGGCCAAGTAAGAGGTCAGTCAAGAAAGGCTGGTCACCTCCAGCACCTTTATAAACTTGATGGACTTGAAGTTTGCCTGGGTCCATAGGATTCCAACACGGAAAAGGCCATTCCTCATCTCATGGAATCCACTGATGGCTCCTGCCTCTCATCGGGCCTGGCCATTTGAGAGATAATGCCATTGGAAGTCACAATCTTTCAAGTCCATCACAAACTTCTGCAGTTCAGCCTGGTTCACTCCCTGCATTTCCCAGCAAAATTTCCTTGGAAAAAAGTGAATAATAATTGGGAATTGTTTGAGAACATTTTACCCAATGTCCAAAAAGCCACGATACCATAGAAGCATGAACAGCCATGTGGAGATGTGAAGAATGTTATCTTTATAAATTTGGCAGCTGTTTGACTCTTTGTCTACTGTTGCCACACTGTCTACTTCATGGGTGCAAAATGTTAATTCTGTCTGTGGTGGCTTTTGCAGGTACCTACTGTTCATTGCTGTAGATAGCTCAATCACTGGAAGCTGTAAACCAGCATTAAGTAACAATTCCTTTGAAGCTTTACCCCAACAGTGACCTGATTTTGAAGGCTTGTTGGTATAGTCCTGTATAGTTAGTTAAGGAAGAGGCTGTCAAGAGGGGAAAAATGAAACAAAGATTTTGGAAGGTGGGTGGCCTTAAAAGCCTGAACCCTGAAGCTGAGTGGACATTAAAAGAAAGCAGTGACTGCTGTGGAAATAAAGCAGCAGAACTGTAGCACCTTAAAGACAAACAAAATGATTTATTTGGTGATGAGCTTTCATGGGACAGACCCACCTCATCAGATCCATGAATGATCTGATGAAGTGGGTCTGTCTCACGAAAACTCATCACTGAATAAATCCTTTTGTTAGTCTTTAAAGCGCTACATTTCTGCTGCCTTGTTTTCTTGGAGTACAGACTAACATGGCTACCCTTCTGTTACTGTGGAAATTTTGAGCCTCTCTCAGGTGTTGGAGTACAAAGGGTAAGTTGGGCCTACCTAAATCAAGAGAGAAATCTCGGCTAAGGTCGGTAATACCTGTGTAGGCCTTTTGGCATTTTAAATCCATTCTTTATTTGCTATGTTGCTATGGACAAATACATAATACTTTGTTTTCTCAGGCCCTAAAAAGAGCTCAGAAGCTTGCATCTCTCTTGCCAATAGACATTGGTCCAGAAAAATACTTTAGCTCAACCACTGATCTCTCGTATCCTCGGACCAACACAGTTATAAGAACACGGTGTACAGCTTTGTTTGAAAGACAGATTTCAGAGTCACTGATTTTTTTCGTACCGGTTACAGCTCACAAAAGGAAGTCTATGGCAGGTACCAAATTCAGCTGGAAGTGCTGGGGAACTGTGGAGAGTAAACAGGAGTATTGTAACCTGGAGACCCAGCCTGAAAGTTGGGTGCAGTGCAGGTTTCCATGCTGAATGAAGCACAGGAGCTGAGCACGTTATTTAGATAGGCAAAGCTAACTGAGGGCTCAAACCACAGCTCCCCCTAAATCACAACCACTGGCTAAAAAAACTCGGCATCTGTAGATCCATATCTAACACATGGGGAAAAGGGGATGTTGATAACTGTCAGCCACCAGGCTTAGTCCTGGAGCCTGGGACTGTGCTCGGGCTTCACTAGGTCCATGCCCTGGTTCTGGGCAAGGCAACAAATAGTAGTTCACTGCAGAGTCACTAGGCTCAGGCCCTGGGGCAGGGTGGGACAGCAAAGAAACAGTTCAGTGTACGTCCCTCACATGACAGAGGGCTGGATGCCCCAGGCGTATGCCTAGAACAATGGGGGTGAGGACTGCCATCCACAGGTTGAGGGGAGGTGGGGGGACACTCACAAGCCTGCCCACTCCAGTGCACCCCAATCCAGGGCCCTATTGACAGCAGAGCCATCTGCTGCTGGGGTCAGCGGGGATACACACCACAACGCACTGATCCTGGGCCACGCCCAAAACTCCCCCTTGGATCATACCTTGCTAGGTAGCTGGTCACGTTCATCTGGGTTTGGGCAGAGTGGGGTCTCTGTCCTGGCTGGCAGCTCCTCCGCAGTGAGATCTATCTGTGGGTCGAGCAGTCTGGCCAGACTTCACCTTCTTGAAGGGAGCATCAGCATCTGGCTCCTCCAGTGGCTGGGTTCCAACTGGGCTTCTGGCTGTAGCTTTTATACCGGTAGTTGCAGCCCCTGCCTTCGGGTCATATGAGGGGGTGGGGCTAGGCTCAGCCCACCAGGGTTCAGGGAGGGTTCTGCCCCCTCTTGCTCAGTGAGTGGCCCTCCTGCTCACTACAACAACAAAAGTAAATTAGTGATGCAAAATGGTAAAACATTTATCCTAGAAGCAAATGGACCCAAGGAGAAATCGATGCCCAGACAAGTTAAATACAGTAAGAGGTAGTCTTTTCAAGTGTATTTGGAACAAAAAGAATCCCAACAATTGTACCGATCTGTTACTAGATGGAAATAGTAGAATTGTCACTGCTGTGGCAAAGGCAGACATGTTCAAGAGCTATTTTAGTTCTCTCTCTGGGAAAGAAGCCAAATGATCGAGTTATATCATATGATGATGAAACATTTCCCATCTAAGTTTTCAGCAAGCTGGCAGAGCAGCTCTCTGGACCATTTATTCTGATTTTCAGTAACTCTCAGAACACTGGGGAAGATATAGAGGATGGAAGAAAGCAAATGTGTTAATAACAAAAATGCACAAATGGGATGAGTCAGTGCAGGCCTGGCAGCCTGACATCAGTACTGTACAAGCTAATGGGACCATTGACATGGGACTCAATTAATGAAGAATTAAAGAGGGAAACAGAATTCATGACAATCAACATGGCTTTATTGAAAATAGAACTTGTCAAATTAAAGAGATGAGAAAAGCAGCATATGACAGCTGTACCCACAGAGGAAGGCCACAGAGACAACAGTGGCAGCTTAGAGACCAGAGTGCTCACTGCAGTGTGTGGGAGGGGCAGATGGTGCATCACACGATTTGAGATACAGGAAAGAGCTCGGAGAACTGGTAGTTGCCAACACACCCACAAAGAGCGTGAAGCTGTAGAAGCTATTGAGAGGAGAATATCATCAATATTCACCAGGAAAGAGGGAGGCGTGTACAGCTCAGAGAGACGCACAGGAACCATGTGTTACTTGGTGGTGTCCCTTGTATCAAGAGCGCAGCAGAGAGCAAGTCAAAGCAAAGGGCTGCCTGACTCGGCACTGGACAAAACGGAGACGCTGCAATTGTCAACAGTCAGAAAAAGGCACAGCACTGCTAGGAAAACACAACAGGTAACCAGGATCCTCATGAGCCACATGGCCATCAGCTGCCACAAGGTCAACCTGGAGTGGTGCAGATGAACTTCCTAGACACTGACGAACCTGGGGCTTTACTGTGCCATTTTGTGGATAGACAGGCACCCACCCCACTTGCATGAGGTGAAACTTCAGTCTGGAGCCCAGTCTGATGTAACTAACTCCAGAATCCGATGTTCCTGAAGACCTGTGCAAAAGGTGCTCAAGGCCAGAGGAGCAGCACTATGGTTGCCTGTAACAGCCAGGCTGAATGAATGCAAACACAAATCACACCCATGGGGTGAGTTTAATAAAAGACAGGGTAGGAATCCCTCCTTGGGGTGAGGAGGAGGAGGAGAGAACTAGAAAGGACTGAATCTGCTTCTGCAAAGGGAGTCATGGCTGGCAACTCAGCACTGGACAGAGGCCAATAATCATGTTTACAGCTAAAATCACTCTGATAATACAACGGACCATGTAAATTAGCTGTTAAGTGTAGTGCAATTAGTAGATATACATCCGGTTACACCGTATGAGAGATCAGAACTGGGCCCATAACATAGCCAGGCATGTTATGCTGGAAAATGCGAATAGCTGAGTTGGGGGTTTTGATAATGAGACAAACACGTGCACCCTTCCTTGCAACTAAATGGAGGGAGCAAGGAAGCCCGCTTTACCTCACAATTGCTGGAAAAACACAAGAGATGCCATCCAATTCAAGGGACCACATGCCAAGGCCTAGCAGGAATTAATCCAGATGAAAAAGAAGGGTTTCCTTGGGACTGGTTGCAAATGCAGGGGCTTAACAAATGCTGGGTAAACAGAGAGAAAGAAGGCAGGAGACAGTGAGCAGACACTGAGAAACATGCAGGGCTTCTGGGCACAGAACGGGCTGGAAAGGCAGCAGGAGGATTTCTGAGCAAGGAAACTGTCTGCTACTGATTGCATCTTTCACACATAGGGAAACTGGATTTCACATACATTCTTTGCACAGGATCGTACAAAAAATGACCCTGATTCATGATACTAACCTCTGCTCCAAACAGAAAGAGCCCGTCAAGGCCCCAAATTGTTGCTAACTGCTTGGCAACTATAGTTGATAGGCAATCTACAGCAGAGGTCTGACCCTGTCCTTCTGGGGAACACATCTAGTGCCTTAAGACAGCAAAATGGTTTATGGGAAAGCAAACAGGAACAACTACCCAGTTTGCTACCCAAAATCCTTAGAGTGGCAGCTGACAGCACACAGCAACTGCTGGGCCAGCTGAGCCCTGTCTGACACTGCAGGTGAAGCAGAAAGACCAGGGGAGCCCTGGACACTTGAGATTTATTTGACAACAGATTTAGAAACAAAGGTTGTAACATATATGAGTAAACATCCCCAGAATCCAGCTGTAAGATAGTGATTTTTATGTGTCAATAGCATTCACTAGATCTTCCCACTGTGTCTCTGACTCTACAAAATAAAAATAACAAGGTCACAGTCGCATCCTAGTTTTATTACAACTGACCTGCAGGCAAAAGTATAGAACTATTACATAGACACTCTGATTCCAGATATAATATCTTAAATAGAGGAGGAAGTCAAACCAGAATATAGGAGAAAATATTCTGAAGATCTTTGAAGCAGTTTACGTTACTGAGCTCCATGGTACAGACAATAAGGCAACATCCCTGCACATCAGCTTTGTGATCATTTTATACATTTGTCTATGGTACAAGAAGAAAAATAACCAGCGCTCACAATATACAGTTCTTACACTATTTTCACAGCTTCTGAACACTATACACCTTTAAAAAAAATAAAGATACATTGTAATAAATGCTGCACCCTTTCGAGTTTATAATAACCTATGATTAATACGTTAGATTTGCCCTCTGGACAGCCATCCATGCCACAGCACATTTCAAACCTGGCTTTAACCCTGGGAATTGAAAGCATCTAACTTCCATTTCCCATCAGCCGCAAGGAAACATGATGATACTGCTAATGAAGTTGGGATGTGGTTAGGACAGGGAGCAAGGCGGTGCATGGTTGCAGGGGATGGCTACAGATACTGGGATTTGCCTACTAAATGTGTGAAAATTTCCTAGTATGAGGGTTCAGGGAGAAGTTGTTACCACAGCAATGCCAGGGCAAGAGTAGATGAAAGGTTGCTTTGCTCTCTTGGTATTTTGCATGGCTAATACTTTCAAGCTAGTCGTATCTGATTAATTGAAGGTGTACTGTAGGAAACTAATTCATTGGGTAAGAGAATTTGGTTTTGCCCTCAGCAGCAGAGTCAAAGCTTTAGCTCCCCACCCCACTGCATGATGTTCTGACCACACAATACTGAAGGGCTTCAGGAATGCAATACAATGAGCTTGAGCCTGTGCAGGGATCAGAACCCTCACTTCCTAGTAGGAGCTGAGGACATTCTGTGCCCTGGAGAAGCAGGCCCAACATGGTGGCTGTGAATACTCAGCAGTGTGAGACAGCAAGGGGTCAGGAAGCTAACACATCAAGCTTGGAACAGAGCTGTGCCTCAAGGCCACACACAGATACATCACTGAAGAGTCTGGAGAAGTGCTGTGAGTCAAGGACGAAAGTACAGTCACAGTCCAAAAAGGACAGTGTGCTGCCTTTTCTGAGCTGAAAACATATGGAGGACATGGGGTGGGGGCTGGTTTCTAACTGTCTTGTCGGAGTCTGTGTGTTTGGTGGAGCTGGTTGAAAAGTGGGGAAAACATTCCACAATTCTGGCAATGTAGCAGTTTTCCCCATTATGTTTCTTACCCTCCAGGTTTTGTTCTCCAAATGTTTCCAAGAAGTATTTGCAAAAAATGGACCATTCTGATTTTGAGAAAATCGCCCTAGAGCGGCTGGGCCAAACAACTGGATATTGCAAAACTGGGGACACTTTTCCAGGCCCAGCCACAGGTTCTGGTTTGTAATTTCTGAAAAACAGCACATTTTAAAAACAATCAAAATGTCTTCATGAAATTATGTCATCATTAAAAAAGTGATCAAATTTCAAAAGCTGAATACTCTAGAGTTTAACTGGTGGATAGAACAGCATATCTGGATGGATTTGCTATGTGGAGCTAAAAGCCAGGCTGATTTTCAGGGTACCCAGCCCTCCAACATGCACTGAACAACTTAAGTGTAATTCAGACCTGATACAACAATTAGACCCACTCAGAATCACAGAAGAAATTAATGAAATATTAGACAAACAACACAGAATAAATTATTTAAAGCAGCCTGCACTGCCACAGCCAAGTTGAGGACGACGACTCTGGATCCTAGTCTTGGATACAGGTGGCTGGAAGCAAAGCCGTAGAGATCAGGTCATGAGATGGATACTAAGCTGATAAAGAGAGTTGGGCGGTCTAGGGAAGGTGATAGACTGTGGTTTTGGAACAGGAGAGAAATTCTAAATATTTACTGAATAACCACAATTGATTAAATTGTGGCTTATCTAAATCAGCTGGAAAGCCTCTACACTGCACTTTTTGGAGTAAAAGCAAAGCCAGCCAGTGAGCATTGTGCAGCTATAAATCAGGTCACAAGCGGGTTAAATTCAATCGAGTAGTTTAATAATTTTTCAGGTCAAAGGTTGTATCTTAGCAGGTAACAATTTACAGGATGCCTAGTTATAATGAAAAGTGGCTGACTTGGTAAAGGGAAGAAAAATACATTATGTCCCAACTCTGAATATTTTAGAGTTAGCCTCTTTCAATGCAACATGTTTTTGGTAAAGACATATTCACTGTATTTAACATGATCTCTCTTTAACAGGAAGTTCAGCTGAGCACTGTCCCAAAAAATACACTGTGACTGTAAAGCAACAGAATTTCATAACAGTAAATCTATTGCACTTTGTGAAGAATAAAATCCTCCTTTGCCTTTCCAATTCTGGGAGGTAAAGTATCTCGTTGGTTATGCAAGAAGTTCTTCTTCCAGGCAAAGTCTCCTCATGTTCAGACACACAATGCCTAACTTTTTATTATTATTACTTGAAACAATAATTGGAAGAGTTTGAGAGAAAAATCTTTCCAGTAGCCTCTGAGAAGTCTCCAAGTTTTGAGTCTAGAAATGAATTTTAGGTGCTGTCCAATCACGTTCAACAAATAAATGTATTTATCTCCACATTTCATGAGTATGTCCACAAAAGAGCAAGACGAGGTCTCTCTTTGACCAACACTAACACTGTGTGATCAGGTATTACAGGGATGCACTTTATATGTGACAAAAGTATACAGATAGGATGGAAATAACACCAATATTATTGCACATGGTGTCTGGGCGAGCATTAAAAACACTGCAATATGTGATGAAAATTCTTTACAGCCTGTTTTCTCTCAGCCCTTTCTCTAGAGTTGGATGAAGCAGCAGTGTCAATCGACGTACATCGGAGAGCTGGGAGTTGTTGGCATCTGATCCAGGATTTTGCAGACGTAGCATGCCACATCCACAACGCGCTCCTCGTACATCAGAATGAAGGGATGTTTCTAGAAGCCAAAAGGGAAATAATAGCATTCGTTTTACTTTGTTATGGAAAAATGAGGCCCCAATAGAAACTCATTCAGCACAGGCCCCAGATACAGTGGGGGCTGGGTGGTAATATTGTTGGACTCAAGGGACAGACTGCTCTGGTGGCATTTAAAGGATGGGAACTCCACTTCTGAAACCCACAACATAATTAATTCAATATGTTTCTGAGGCAACTTACAGTGGGATGGTGATGGATCAGGAAATCCTGACTCAGAAGCAGTAAACTGGCAATAACAACAACAATATTACAGTAGCATCTCAGAGTTCTAAACACCTCATGAACGGAGGCTGTTCAAAACTCTGAATAAAACATTATGGATCTGTTAAAAGTTTACAACTAGACAATGACTTAATATAGCTTTGGAATGTTACGATGCAGAAGAAAAACACAGAAGAAAAACACTTCTTTTAACCATGCTAATTTATATGAAACAAGCACAGAAACAGTTTCCTTACCTTGTCAAACCGTTTTTTTTTTTTTTTAATTTTCCATTTAACTGTTTACATTTAACACAGTATTGTACTGCCCTTTTCTTTTTTCTTTTTTTTGGGTGGTGAAAGGAGAAGGGCAGGGCCTCTGTTGCTCCCTAATTGCATATTTCCACCGCCAAATGAAATATGTAGTTGACTGGTCAGTTTGTAACTCTGAGGTTCTGCTGTAACACCTATTCCTTGTTTCCCCAAACCATTTCAAAATGCATTACAAAAAAGACCAGTATTAGTTCTGCTTTACAGATGAGAAAGCTGAGACACAGAACAGAAAAGGCCAAGAAGTAACTAGGAGGAGAGTCACATGAAACTGGCCAGGTAATTCCAGGAGAGTGTAATTAGCAGGTTGCTAAAAACCAATGATTTCTTTAAAAAAATTAAAATAAAAATCGGATTTTTATTTAAATTGTATTGCTTTGATTTTTTTAATTGTCAATAAAATACTAAATTTCTCATTTAAAAATAACAGTTACAATGAAATCTCATCACCAACATACTACACATACACTTACAGTCTCATAAAAATGAATTAATGGTCCTAGTCTGTCTAGCCTAACTACTAGCTCTCACTCTGGAAGCTCTAGGGTGTCATTTTCTGTTTCTCAGCAGACTAAAAGCTAACATGTGCAAAGAAAGGCACACGCTGGATAGGATTTGTTTCATTCTGTGGTTATTTGGTGATGGACCCTGGCCAAGAATGGCAGAGGAGTTAGTTAAGACACTGTCGTAAAGACAGAGATGCTATATAGGAAAGGACAGAGGCAGCATAGAAAGGAACAGTGGAGTGGGCTGGAAAGAAAAAGGGAAGACATTATTCAGCACACACAGCTTCCTATATTCCCCCACACGTTTGCCACAGAAAAAATCATCATGGCTTCTGAGCAGAAGAGAGACCATAAGTGGGAATATTTTGAAGAAACACTTTCCAAGGGTAAAAAAGGAAAATGTGACAACTATCATCACTGCAGGAAGACAGTGCAGAGCCTAGCTGCAAGGATGAAACATCATATGGAAATCTATTTCTTGGGAGAAAGTGAGGTGGACAAAGATGTGAATGTGGCTGAGTGAATCAACTGGTTAGTAACTTAAATAATTTACTTCACAATCCATCATTCTTCAAGACTTTCTCTATGCCTTTTAGTAAAAGTGTGATTTGACAAGTAAATTCCAAAACCGTTTGCAGTGTTGGATATTGCTAGAAAAAAGATTTTTCTGATTTGTCAACCTTGATTACTATTTTTGGCTCTCTGCGCCTTAAATATTGAGTTTGTTCTGGTATGGCTATGATCTGAAGAAGTGGGTCTGTCCCACGAAAGCTCATCACCTAATAAATTGTTTTGTTAGTCTTTGAAGTGCTACTGGACTGCTTTTTTGTTCCACAGTTGCCAGTTGCCACTGAGTGTCATTTTCTTATTTTATGTTACATAATACATGCCCCTTATTTTGGAATGTCATGGCTCCAGACCATAACTGTGATGCCATCAGTCTAGTCCCTATTTTACTTCAGCAAAACTCAGCTCTTCCAAGGAAACCCCATTCCATACTTTTTCTCCCAAAAAAACCACACCCAACCAGAAGTACCAGTGAGTTCAACTGGGCTCCAAGCACAGTCAGTTTTAGTTTTTTGGGTAACTTCATTTAAATCAATTCGTCCTGGGGGCCAGAGCACCCTCCCCACCTATGGACAAACTGTGGGTGATTGTTAGTGACTTCCAAAACCAGACTTGCCATCCAGAGATGCAGATTCCTGAAGCCAATGCCCCAAATGCTCTGTTGGAAGCTTGGCACTCATTCAACCATCTACTGAGTCACCTGCATCTCTTAATGCAGCAACGTGAGCTCCCCTTGGGAGAGAGAAAAGCCTGCTCTCCAATTATCGCCTGGAGAAGAATCCACTTGTAGCAGTTGTGATTTGGTTTGCTGTGCACTCATCATCAAATCATGGGACCCCCATGGTAAAAGAAACCTGCATTTTACCAAGTTCCCCAACCTGAATGGAATTGTGGTGCAGACGACTTTAACAACATATTCCTGAGTGGTGTAGCCATGGGACTGTGTTGTACTGTACGTTTCTTGGGGCACACCAGGACTATTTGATTTGTGACAGTCTCCCAGCCACGGTGGTATCCTGGGGGCGGGGGTCACATTTCTGTTTGAACCTGTGTCCAATTCAGTGTTAATTCAGTAGAACCTGAGTTCCGTTAGCCGATTTATTATAATATGATAATTTGCAGAACTCTGACACCACTAACATGAAAAGGGGTGCTGGTTTGCTTCCAATATTCCTATTATTTATTGCACCCCTGGAAAAGCTGCATGGGATAAGTTGATTATTACCTGGAAATTAAAACTGATGGACGTTTACACAAGTTTTGCTGAACAGAAGTTTTACCTCTCCAGCTTCCTTTATGCATCAGCCCTAAAACTGGCCAGTTAGTGATCTGCTGCTGCAGAACCACTAGGGGACGTGCCAGACATTCTCCAGGGGACTTTTTAACTTGGCACTTAAATGGATTTATTTATGGATTTATTCAGCATTTAGGTCCTGATTCACCAAGTTAGGTAAACGTGAGTCTAGCTGGACCCAGGGGCACTTCTCACTGATGTCAATTGCAACTGCTTAAAATTAGGCACATGCTTAAATACCTTTCTGAGACAGGGCCTTGGGATCCAGGCTTTTTCAAGGCAAAGCAGTCACTCTGGCAGTGACCAGGATGCAGTAGATACTGGGTGGACATGGCACCTGGAAGCTTCACACACGAGAGGAGGAAGTCCCTGTAGCTGGGAGAGGCGATCTAAGCCCATTTCATGCAGCTACTCAGGCACCACAGTGCTCCCCACTGAAGGCAGGTGAATGGCATTTACGGAGCTAGCTCCCTGTAGGTGCAGAGCCCACACTGTGCTAATCACCCAAGAAAACAACACTTTCAGACGTAAGAATTCAGCCTTGAGTCCACTGTTTGATATCAAGCAATACGGAGCAGCCACACGCCCTCCGTCCCAGCAGCTGCCCACTCAAATCCCTTGACTCACCAGGAGCTCTTTATACTTTGGCCTTTTGGACTCATCCTTCGTAAGGCTAAAAAAGATCAAAAGAAGTATTAGGAAAAGGCAGATTTGTAACCACCTTCCAAAGCAATTGACCTTGGGACACGACACTGGCCCCACTACATAGACCCAGGACCCGGCCAGCCGCACAGGAAGCCCCACTCAGTACCAGAGGCTTTCTCAGTCTAACAATTTGGCTCTTGGAATATGCCCAAATGCTAAAACTCTACACAATACTTGCCTCCTATCGACGGTATGGGTAGCACGTTGATACTGCACAGCTAGGCTCCAACCTGCACTGCTTGAGGACCTTTCAGGGCCAGGAATGCAGGGCAGAATTTGCCCATGCGTTATGTGCAAATGCAATGTACTGAGCCCCAGCAAGGCAGAGCATTGTTTCCACAGGCAGAGTGCTAGCACAAAAGACAGCTGGGCACAAGACCTATTTCTTCAGGAGGCAGACTGGGAAGGTGCCATTCGTTAACCACACATGCCCAAAGGGCTAGAAAGATGCCACCAAGCCCTGCAAACAGACTGCAGAGCAGCAGCACTAAACACACCCTGCCAGAGTGAGGGCAAATGGGGCCTGCAGAGGTGTGTGCGAGAAAAGAGGTGCCAAACCCACAACCCCTTTCCCAAGAGAGCCAGAGTGGATCTGAGAGAATGGACAGACACCCCACTCCCCACCCTGACCCTCAGGGAACCTCCAAGGGAAAGAGGCACAGTCACACAAGGGACCAGCAGATGGCAGCAACATCCTCCACAAAACAGTTCCTACAACAGCATGGGAGTGAGTCTCTGAGGGAAACTTGACAAAGTCTGACAACTGACTGTCTTTGGAAACCAGCTAAAGGGACCAGAAATGCACAGCTTTAGTTAGGAAGGGGAGCCACACACTGGCAACACAGGTTTGTTGAGGCACATCAACAACCGACAACGTAAGCTACCAAGGAAAAACAACCCTGTGAAGAGAAGCAGTCACAGGAGACCCCTTGTGATGTTCCCTGGTATCTAATCAGTCCACTGACACCCGCCTTCTTGCTCTGAAGGGCTACTCAACACCTGTCCTGCCGAACCAGATCCCCTGTCTTCCACAGCCAAGGCACAGAGTTGGTGTTACCATGCTCCTGCAGAGCAGTGCAGGAGCTGTTTAACCAGAGCTCTGGGTGGATGCAGTTCTAGGGCACAGCACCCACGGAATCAACCCTCAAAGGGATTAAAACCCCAAATATATGTCTCTCTGTGCAAAAGATTTGCACAGGGAGGACTCTTTAGGTAAGCCCTCTTTATCAATGAAAGGGAGATATGCACAGTGGTAGCCATCTTCAGGTAACAACAATTTACACTGGGCTTAATTATATATGAAAGAGTTTTTATTAAGCAAAGCAGTACGCTTTAAGTGACTATAAGGAAAAAAGGCAGATCAAAGTGAGTTACAAATTAAAACAAAAAAAACTGCATGGCTAGTTTTATTCCACTAAAAATCTAGTAACTTGTGAGTTCTTACCCTAAACAGCTGTCATTATATCAAAGTGAAAGCTTCCAGTCAGAAAAGATCCTATCCTGACCTGGGTCTCCAGTAAATTGTAAAGCACTTCTGTTTTTCCTTAGGGTGTCTCAGGCAATTTCCAAGGCAGGCTGAAGACAAAAGATGGGGGAATTCCAGAGACCTCTCTATAAGTTTCCTCTGTGTATGAATTCTATTATTCTCTTTGTGTGAAAGTAAACTCCAAGACGGAGATTGTCATATGAGTGAATCACCTGTCCCTGTCCTTTGTAGGCAATCAGCCATTGCCTACTTCCTGGTCAGAAGGTAGACAGCAAAGTTCTACACGTGTGGATTGGCCCCCATTGTTAGTTAAATATTTCTAGCCACTGACAAGTCTTATTCTCACAAAAGGGTAACCACACCTCCCTTTGAGGTCTTCACATAGACATTTGGAACACAACTATGTAGACAATGCTTATAACTTCAACTACAGAAATGACACATGCACAAAAATAGAATTTACAGATCCAAAATACTACACCATCGAAAACAAAAGGTTACAAGAGGAAGTTTGTCCAAAGCACCTCTGAATTGTGCATATTTATATTCATAATTCAATTTCCATAAAGCAAGGAGGGTGTCCATTACCTATCCTGACTGCATATCAGACACTGAGCTGCCAGCCACACCTATTTGTTAAGGCTGCCCAATACTTCCATTTTAAGATCCTTTCCCCCTGAGGCTCAAATACATATATTTATGAAAATGACCAGATTAAGAACATTTAAAAAAACAAAAATAAATTTAAGGTGACTGCTCTCTGTAGGTCTCCTGCAGGCTTAATGTGGCTTCTGGGTGATAACCCTGAAGGGGTTTATGCACCTGCTGTGTGGCACCAAAAACTAGAGTTCAAAAAAAGATATAGAAGACATGTACCGCATTTCAAGTAGCATTACAGGCAGAGTGCAGCTGCCACAGCGTTACTCACATGTCAACACACACCACATCTATCTCATCAGACACACATGGCCGCAGGGCCACTGAAGGGACTGCCAGGTTCCTGAGCAATAGAGAGAGGGTCTCTCCACGCTCCCAAAAGCAACAGGGCTCTGGAATGCGCTGCCAGGTGTTCTGGTGGCAATTCTAAGGGGCACGTTCTTCTGTCTCCACATGAAGCCAACACCAACACGGATAATTTTAGCAAGAGTTAGCTGTCTCCCAATTTCATGGATTCTGTGTTCACATATGCACCCGCAGAACCGCAGGAGAAACAGTCCTACTGCAGGCACAGTGTGCAGGGAAAGCCTCTATTGATCGCTCTGATCAAAGCACCAAGCAATCTTCACATTCAAAAGAATTTTCCCTTAAAAAAAAAAAAGGGATTTCAGGTGCTCTGCTCCCTACCATGAAAAGTTATCACAGAGAGGAAACTAATGAAACTGGAAAACCTGGAACAGAGCTGAACTTGACTGAGCATCAGCTACCGGGGGACTCGTCCTCATGTTTCACACAGACCAGCTGCCATGGTGCTTGTACCTTGCCATACTGATGCCCTGCCTGCCATAGGCCCCAATGATGGCTGTTCGGAACCCCCATGTGGCACAGGGCCTGGCCCTCACTATATAAACTGGTGGACCCGGGACCTGGACAGCACAAGTCCAACAGGCGGACGATCCTGCGGCTTGATCTGACTACCTAAACAGGCTGACTGACATGGGGTATGGCTGACAAACCATCGAGACAAAGCATCTGTCACAGAAACTGACTCTCTCCACCTAGCAAGACCAACTGCCACAGAGCACAATAGTTGTCATGCACACCAACTGCCAGAAAGCCCAGCCCTCAAAATCCTGACTGCCATACTGACTGCCACAGGACCACACCACAGACCTCCAGGAAAATGAACTGCCACGAGGCCCAGCTCTAGTTGCCACACACACAGACCGAGTGCCAAAGGGCCCAGTCACAATCCTCCAGACTGACTAGTTTTCATGGGGTCCATGGTAGCTGTCCCAAACAGACCGAACGCCCTGGGGCCTGACCACAGCCATCCAGACATACCAGTTTCCATAAGGCCTTACTGCAGCCATTCAAAGAGAGCCAGGGACACAGGCCCAAGCCCTGCCATACAGACGGACTGACTTTCCTGAGCCCCACCCCCACTACGAAGACTGACTGCATTGGCTCTCAACAGCTGCCATAACATCTGACTGACTGCCCTGGGTCCTGACTCCATCCACCCAGACAGATAGCAGAGAGAACTGGGTCCCATCTCCCTCTGTACAGGTAGACTGACTGTCTTGATTCCCAGCTCCCTCCAGACAAGTATCCATGGGTCTCATTCCCTGTTACACAGTTTGTCCTAAATCCAGATGCCCACTGGCCAGACTGACTGTCTGCTACTAGTTCCAGACACTCCCATACACACAGGCAGGCAGACTGACTGCCCTAGGTCTCAACCCTTTCACACAGGCCAGCTGCCATGTGTCTTATCCCACCTTCCTCTAAAAGAAACTACTCAGGTCTCTCCCCGCAGCTTCTCTGGGCAGACACCATTATGGGTCTGTCTTTAATCCCTGCCTCTGGACAGAGACTGATATGAGTCGCCCCTTGCTTTCCCAGCAGGGCAGTCCCTAATTTTGCACACCTAAAATACTCCATGTAAGTTAAATCAAATATAAAAATGTTGTGAGCTTGATTTCAGCCAGTTGAAAAACATTCATATGATTATTCTGCTCCAAACCTCTAAAGCTGGAATCACTTACCACAGGTTGACAAAGTTGATAAAACTTGGGGAGAATTCCCTTTCCTCTGAGTTATTCAACTGTGGTGGGTCTCCTTTTACTACTTGTGTCAGCTGATCAAATACACTGTTCCATTTGGGATAAGGAAATCGCCCCGTGGCCAGCTCATACTGCAGAGACAGCAAGAGTGCAGGCAGAGTTAATACAAATAACACAAGGGGTTCTTGCAAAAAGGGAAGAAAGATGTCATCCCCTGATACCTAAGGAACCCCCACTAGTTCTCGAGCCTCCCAGACATGAACCCCACCTTTTTAGTGTCCTACGGACAGTTGGCTGCATGAACATTCTACCTGCGAGAAAGAGCATTTCAGCCTGGAGGGCATGGGGCAGGGGAGAGGGCACATTTGTATAGCTCATTCTACAAACGCAGTAAGCAAATTCTACTTGCTCCTTACTAGTCACTCCCCGAGTCACCAGCTCCACTCTCCTATGGAGTAAAATGGTGCTCTCCAAGATCACAGATGCAGACACCACAGTAACATGGTTAGCTACGGGGGAGCCAATGGGTAGAATGAAGAACTGGTTGAAACTTGCTGAGTAATAAAGGTCCACCCAAAGCCAGAGCTGCCGTTTGGGTTATTCAGGCAGACCCAATGCCATGGCCCTCTAGCAGGCCACAAGGGAAAACAGCATTCAAGATCCACGCCCTTCCTAGTGCTCTCTTGTCTTTATGCTTCAAGTTGTTGTTTCCATTCCACAGCGAAGTGTGGACTGTAAAGACTGAGGAAAGCCATCATTAGTTCAGGAAATAAAAAAAATATTTAATAGCTATGAGGTGTCTATTTCCATATCAGAGTGCAAAGGGGTTGGGCCCCCTAGACCCTATTCGTAGCCAAGGCAGGGTGGGACTGGAGCATCAGATGGACAGGGACCCCAGCCTCTTCCACACACAGAAGAGTTGGACTGGTACTGGAGCATCACATATATGAGCAGGGCAGCTCAGAGCAAAGGGGTTGGATATTGTCACTATGTGTTTGCTTGAGAAAGCTGGCCAACACTCACTGTGTAAAGCAAGCCCATAACATTACCCAAAATTACAAACTTATACTACAGAACAGTTTAAAGCACTCACATACCAATGTAATTCCCAAGCTCCAGACATCTGAACGTACATCGTAGCCTTGTCTCGAGGCACTGGGGTCTATCCTTTCAGGCTGAAACAGAAGAGGAGCCACAGTTATGCAGTGTGCAGCACAGGAAGGAAGGGATTCATGCCTGCAAGTGTAACGGATAAATAGCTATCCAGGGACAAACACCACGCATCCCCAGCAGAATTCAGTGTGACAGACACCAGCCCCCAAGGAGGAACAGATCTCTGAACATAGCTGCACTGAAGATGGAACAAGGTGCCCTGAAAAGGAAATATAATGGAGCTTGGTCTCTTTTAGCATGCAGAAAGGTGGCCTTTAAGCTGTTTTATTGTTTTACTATTTGAGGTCTTGTACCCTCAGAAATTCTCTGGCTTAAGTCTGGCCTTCCTGGGTTTGCAGGAGGACTCCTTGGAGCTGACATGAGCACCTCCTCAGCCCTCTGTTGTCAAGGCCAAGGAGCACTGAGCATATCCGTTTCTTTCTGCCTGTCTGCTGGACAGTGAGTCAAATGGATGTTAACCAAAAGCCAGATCAAAAGGTTTTATGCTGTCTATCTACAAATCCCTTTGCTATCACTGTCCCAGACTCACTTTCAGGTGTTTGGGAGACCATGATGCTAACAGCCCTGCCGACATCCCAAAACAGAGTAACCAGGAGCTGAATGTGTAAAACTCCAGTAGAATTACACAACACCTAGAAGGCAAACAGACACAAGCCCATCTTCCCCCCGTCTGCAAGGTACCCTACTGAAAAACTCTGACTTGATTTTCTCTTTCTGAGCAATAAAAATGCCAGAGGAGGCTCTCACACAGATTCTATTACAAGGTTAAAGCTAGATATCATTTCCATTTGAACACAACATCAAAATTACAACCAAATGCTTATTTATCAGATACAGAACTGAAACATCAGAGCAAGAGGGTAAAACAAAGCTGTTAGCCAGCAAGAAGTGCATGGCTCAGACAAAGAGGTGGAAGGAGCCTACAAAGCTCTTCTGGTAGTTAGAGGCATATAATAGCACCAAGAGCCTGTTCCAAAGCCCATGCAGTCCCTGGGAAACTTTCCACTGGCTTTGTAGTGCTTAGGGATTAAGACCTCCTGTGTCTGTGGATTGAAGACCGTCTGAAATGCACTGCCTGCCACACTTCAATCCCCACTACCAATCAATCAGATTGCGTAGGCGGAAAACCAGGGTAGAAGGTTAGCTTGAAAGCGTTTTCAGGATTATTTTTAAAATTCACTTCCTGATGCACTAACACACGCTGCAGAGAGCAAATGCACTTACAAGTTCATGTGGAAAAACTACCAACTCTACCTACATCAATCCAAATGTTCACAAGTTATATTTCAAATCCTGAAAATCCGAGGTGGAAGAGATGACATTCCGAACCTGTTGCTAGAGCCTACAGAGGAGGCGGCTCACTTGGAAATCTAAGCTCAAATGTGTATTCAGTTTGGGTTCTTGAGAGGGTAAATGGTGCAGGGATCGAGAACAGTGCTAGGATCAGGACCACATCGAGACAGAGTGAGTGTCAAGGCAAAGCTCCATGCTCCGAAGAGCGGTGCCAAGGCGAGGCTTTACACTCAAAGACTGGCACCTAGAAGGGTGGCACCAAGGAGAGCAAAAGCTCCAAGTATGCCCGTGGCGCTTGTAAGAGTCAGAGCTCAAACAGTGCTGGGGTCTCCAGAACCATAAGGTGCTAGTCACTGTGAAGACAGCCGAAAAACTCTGCAACTAGGCCAGGGTCTGCTCCCCACAGTGCTCTTAAGTGGGAATGGCTCCAAGTGGACCAGCTGTGAGAAGGGTGTCATGTGTCAAACTGACATCATGAGTCAGACCCATGGCGCTCTTGGGAGCTGAGCTAGGGCAGCAAGCAGAGCTGGGATTCCAGGCACAGATGCTAGGACCAGAGTGTGTGGACTCAGCATGGCTGGTTTCCCCTGTGAAGACTTGGGGGAGCTGGTGGCCTATCCTTGGGAGAGGACCAAGTCTTTTTTATGAGGCGCCAAGCAGCCTTGAACTTGTCCGGGAAGATGGGCCAACCAATACTGCTTCTAATCTTGGGGAGTACAGAAGGACAGGACTTGGGGTGCAAAATGAGCATGGCACCTCTGTGTCTTGGGGCTACAGTTTGTTAGGACCTCCAGATGCAGCTGGTGTGGATGAAACTGGGGTGTGGTTGGTGCTGACAAGGAGGATTTAGCTGTTCTTGAGGACCGCGCCAGAGAAAGTGACTGGTGCTAAATGGAGGCCTATGGGGAGCACTGGTGCTGGGAGGAATCTTTCTTTGGTGCCAATCCCTGAACTGAAAGATGAGAGCTATGCACAAAGATATGTGATATCGGACACTGACTCTGAAGCCGAAGCAAATTCCATAACGAGCTGCTTCAGATGAAAGTCCCAGTTCTTTCCGGTGTGCGGTTTGAAGACCTTGCAGATTGTGCACCTGTCTGTCTGATGAGCTTCCCCCACATGCATCTACACATGTAACCCAGCTGTAGAAGCACCACATCTTAAAACTGAATTTATTACCTTCCAGAGGTGCCCTGTATGTAACCCACAATGCCACTCAGTGCTTCGCTCTGGCTGCTGCTCTCGGGTGTGCAGGAATTAGATAACAAGAAGATCATGACTTTCAATAGGGACCAGAAAGCCTGTGGCTGTGGGGTCATGTTTGTATGAGAGCCTGAGAAGTGTTTCTTTCTTTCTTTGCTATTAGCACTGTGAGTGCATCTACCCATTACAAACAGCCCCAGCACGGAGCTCATGGTTCTGTCGCTACACTTAGGTTACATCTATACTAGCCCAAATCTTCGAAATGGCCATTTCGAAGATTACTAATGAGGCACTGAAATATATATTCAGCGCCTAATTAGCATGCTGGCGGTCGCGGCTCTTCGAAATTGCCATGTCTCGCTGCTGCATGGCTCGTCCAGACAGGGCTCCTTTTCAAAAGGATCCCGGGAACTTTGAAATCCCATTATTCCTATCAGGAGATAGGAAAGGAGACCTGTCTGGAAGAGCCACGCGGCAGCGAGATGTGGCAATTTTGAAGAGCCGCAGCTGCCAGCATGCTAATGAGGTGCTAAATATGTATTTCAGCGCTGTATCAGTAATCTTTGAAATGGCTATTTGCATGGCCATTTTGAAGATTTGGGCTAGTGCAGACATGGCCTTACGTGACACAGAATTTCTTTTCAGAGTTATGGGTTAATCCATTCCAGATTACTGATCTGGAGCAGGAAGACCTTATCAAAAACATTGGGTTCAACAGGCAAATGCTCTAACTGCTTTGCTACCCTCCCCGCCCCCCCCTCCTTATAAAGAGCAAATCATTTAGACAAACAGATTGCACTTGGAAAAGGGATGCTTGCTTCACACAACAGGGGAAAAAGGGAAATGAAATCTAGGAAAATGTTGTTAGATACCCACAACCACTTGCCAGTCATTTTTTTCCCCATGCTACTTCAGTGAAAATACCCAGAATGCTGCGGAGCTCCCACAATTTACTGCTGCAACAGTTGATGTTTGGCGACTTGTGTGTGGCAGAAGTAAGTCGAATTTGTGGGGCGCCTGTGGGAAGGTGAGAATGCTCAAATTCAAATTTATAAAACCCAGCATTAAAAAATCAATTTTAATAAAGTCGAGTATATCTCATAGTGTAGCTGCAGCCTCAGTGTTGACAAAAGCAGTATAATGCATGCTGAAAGGCAGAATCTGCACTCATCATACACAGTACTAAGTTCTAAATTAACCACCCAGAGAAGACACCTGGGTGTGTGGTGAGATCTATGCCTTGAGCTAAATCCACAATGTGCCACCATGTTGATTACTCGGCTCAGTTCAAAGTGCCCCTGAGCCAATGCCTCATTGGGCTGATGAAACTAAGGCATACCAGTTTCATAGTGAACAGTACACAAGCTACTCAAGGGGGAATTCTGTAACAGTGTGCAATGCAGCATTTGTGCAGAATTAAGGTTATGTGCAGAACCATTTTTTTTCCACATAATTGATGCTGCAGAGCAGCCAGCTGCCATTAAGGGACACTGGACTCCACAGACCTTGGCTCTCCAGCTCGCTGAACATGGTTTCCCAAACTGGGGGGCATGAAGAAATTCCAGGGTGGGCGTGAGGCAACTCAATCACTCCATCATTCCCCCCACCTAAAGAAAGAGCCAGTGCCCCTGTCATTTTATGTCGGTGACCCAGCACAGACACTAGAAAAAGCAGGCAGCTGGTAAAGACCCATGTGCAAAGGCAAGTGAGTGTGGGTTGTGGGGGAGGAGGAGGAGGAGGAAGTTAGACGAGGGGATGAGGGTGCCTGTCTCGGGTGAGGCGGATGTGGATCAGGTAAGAGCAAGGGGCCGGTGGTGCCTGGCTTTGTGGGAGAGAAGGGGCTCGGACAGGTGGCTTACAGAGCTTGTGGGACTTGTGGGGCTTGGGCAGTTGGCCCTGGCTTTGCAGGGCTTAGGCATCTCAGGCTGGTGGGGAGGTGGCTGGCCCCAGCACCACAGGGCTCAGGCAGATCGGGCTGGTGGGCAGGTAGCTGGCCCCAGCATCACATGGCTCAGGCGGCTAGGACTGGTGAGTGGGCGGCTGGCCCCAGAATTGTGCGGGTTGGGCAGCTGGCCCTGGCAGCACTGGGCGCGGGCAGCTCGGACTGGTCGGCAGGTGGGCTTGTTCCAGCATCGCAGGACTCAGGCAGCTTGGGCAGACCGGCAGGTAGCTGGCCCCAGAATTGTGGGGCTTGGGTGGCTCATGCTGGAGGGTGGCTGGTTGGTCCAAGCAGCATGGGGCTTGGGCAGCTTGGGCTGGCAGGCAGGCAGCTAAACCAGCATTATGTAGCTCAGGTGGCTTGGGCTGGCAGGTGGGCGGCTGATCCTGACTGTGTGGGGCTTAGGCAGACAGCTTGCCTACGCTGCGGCTGGTGAGTGGGCAGGTGATCCCGGCAGTGCGGGGCTCGGGTGGCCAGTGGGTGGGCGGGGAGCTGACCTCAGCAGCACAGGGCTCTGGCAGCTTAGGCGGGTGGCTCAGGCAGTGTAGGTCTCAGGCAGGCAGGCGAGCAGCTGGCGTGGGCAGCTCTAGCAGTTAGCATGGGGCTCAGGCAGCTGATCAGCTGGGGCCGCACCAGGCACCCACAAGGGCCAAGAAAAACTATTTGCACTTATTTTTAATTTTAAATAACATTTTAATATCAAGTTTTTGTGTTTATTTTAAATTACAAATTGAATTTTTTGTTAAAAGGGGGGGGGTTGGATGATGGTAAACAAGAGGTGAGGTGGCGGGGGGTGTGAGGGTTTCTCAAAAATCAAAAGGAGGGCACGATGCTGAAAAGTTTGGGAATCACTGGGCTAAGAGACGCCACTTCCAGGGGAAGAAGGGTCTGAAGGGTTGGAACTGCAGTTCCCAGCAGGGCTTCAAGAAGGAGGTAGTGTACAGGAAATTCCATATAAACCTGAGAGCCAACATCAGTACGTCTCGGTCTTTGGATTCCTTGTTGCAATGGGAAGGGGTAATTAGTGTCTAGTTCCACACCTGAGTTCTGGGGAGAGGGTTTGTGGACACTTGGGTTGAGGTACCCCACAGCTGAGTTCTGGGGAAGGACAGGGTCCTGGTGTAGGCATAAGTAGGTGTGTGGGCCACAGGACCCTCCCAAATATCCCTCCAGACGCTGCCAATTGTACCCTCCTCCAGCCCCTTTTGCCAGAACATGTAGGTTAGGATGGGGGTGTGAAGCACAAACTCCAAAAGGGACTTATGAGTCATACTGAATAACTGAACATGAACTCCCAGTGCAATATTGTAGATAAGAGTGCTAATGTGGTCCTGGGTTACATAAATATGGGAATATTTGGTTGGAGTAGGAAGATGCCATCACCTCTGTACATGGCACTGGGGAGACCTTGTCTAATTCTAGTGCACAGTTCAGAAACACAAAAGGGTTCAGGAAAGAGCCTGATCTAGCTCTGGAATGTGCTGGGAGTGAGAGACGTAAGAAGCTCAATCTTGTTAGCTTATGAAAGAGAAGCTGAAGAAATAAGCATACATTTATCCCTTTGCACTATGCAAGGTAGCTATTCTTTACAGAACCCTGGGAGCCTAGACAGCTGCCCAGAAAGCCTGACTATGGTGCACTAGCAACATCACTAGAAGGCAATGGCCACTGAGACAACAGCCCAGCAGACGGAGGTGTGATATGCCAATGACACAGCCCCAGCTAAGGCCTGGGATGGAGTGACTACAGCAGGCTGGGACCTGTTATGTTAGCCCAGTACCTGGGGCTGTGCTGAGGCAGGGCGCACCTAGAGCCTTGCATCCCTTGATGTCACTCAGCAAGGTGGCTTTGTGGAATGAGGGTACCACAGAGGCTCATGAGCCTTGAACTAACCCCAGTGGGGACAAATGTGGTGAGGACAGTGACCTTACTAAGCTCTCTATTCCTATTACTCAAGTCTATACTGCAAAACGATAAACTGGAAAGAATTCAGGACAGAGCCACAAGAATTCTTTGACATCTGGAATGTTTGCCTTGCAAGAGAGACTTCAGGAGCTCTGTCTATTTACTCTATTCAAAAAAAAGTTACCGGGAGATGGGATCACAGTTTGTATGTAGGTACCGAGAAAGCTGAGGGTGATCATTCTGATCGTGGATAGTGCTCTATACCACACTGCGTTCTGAGTGAGCACAGGGCCTGAAGTGCAGAGTTGCATCACACTGAAGCTGAGGCTGGTAAGGTGTAGAGGGCCTCCACTAGCAGGTCAGAGCGGCCTGCAGACAGCCCTAGCTCACCCTTCCCACTCCTGTAGTCCCTCTGGGCATCACTGTACCAGGAGATCCTTGTCATTAAGGCTACCTTGGCCATGATTTCTCCCCGTCTTTGATCTGCCACAGAACACCCTCTACACCACAGTAATCCTAGGGTGGCACAGAACTAGTCAAGTCAGCTTTGTGCCTGTCTGAGGGGCATGCTGTGTTCACCTGGTGGAGCCATACAGCCAAGTCCAGATTCACCCCCATCTGCATACCCAGCAGGTGTGCACTCTCTCTGAGCAGGAGACACTCACCTGTACCAGAGAGGAATTTCTTTGTGTCTTTGACTCACTTCCTTGGACAACTGAACATAAGAACATAAGAACATAAGAATGGCCATACTGGGTCAGACCAAAGGTCCATCAAGCCCAGCATCCCATCTGCCGACGGTGGCCAATGCCAGGTGCCCCAGAGAAGGAGAACAGAAGACAAGTGATTTATCTCCTGCCATCCATCTCCTGCCCTTGTTATGAAGGCTAGGGCACCATACTGAGTCTTTGACTCCCTCAGGGAACTGATGTGCAGCATCCCCAGGAGATTAATATGAGGAGAAAACAAGTCCAGGGGAGCTGGCTGTATTTTAAAGAAGCCTTATTGAGCGAGCAGGAACATAGCACCCCACGGAGCACAAAGAACAGCAAATATGGCAGGTGACCAGCTTGGCTTAACAGAAATATCTTCAATGTGCTTAAACACAAAAAGGAAGCTTACAAGTTGTGGAAACTTGGACAGATGACTATGAAGGAATATAAAAATACTGTTTGAGCATACAGGGTTGTACTCAGGAAGGCCACGGTGCAATTAGTTGAAGCTAGCAGATGATGTGAAGGGTAACAAGAAGGGTTTCTTAACAACAAAAAAGTGGTCAGGGAAAGCGTGGGACCCGTACAAAAAGGGGGAGCAATCTAGTAACAGGTAATGTGGAAAAAGATGACGTACTCATTGTTTTTATTGCCTCAGTCGCCACACAGAAGGTCAGCTCCCGGACTGCTGCACTGTACAGCAAAGAATGGAAAGGAGGTGAGCAGCCCTGTGTAGTTAAAGAACAGATTAAGGACTATTCAGAAAAGCTGGCATGCACAAGTCCATGGGGCCCCACCTAATGCATCCAAGAGTGCTGAAAGAGTTGGCTGTTGTGATTGCAGCACCATTGGCCATTATCTCTGACAATTCTTGGTGATTGTGGGAGGTCCAGGATGATTGGAAAAAGCCAAATGCAGCACCTATCTTTAAAAACAGGAAGAAGGAGAATCTGGGGATCTATAGAGCTGTCAGCTTCACCTCAGTCCCTGGAAAAGTCATGGAGCAGGTCCTCCAGAAATCCAGTTTGAAACACTTGGAGGAAAGAAAGGTGATTGGGTGAGAACAGTCAACATACATCTTCTTTCTCTTACACACACACACACATTTGGCCAGGAAACCACCCTAGCCAGCCGCAGTAACCATGGTCATGCCCAGGTACCCTTAAACCCGCCCACTATGTAATGCTAACATTCCTGTGGGACTAAACCAGTTTGTGGTTTTAAATCGGACATTAGTCATCTTTAGGCATCTTCAACTCTTTCAAATGAGTGGATATCCCCACTAGCATGTGCAGTGTGCTGTCAATATTCATATGTAACCACCTACTGTCTACATAGAGGTGGATAACACCTCATCTGAACTTAGTCACTGTCCTACAAGTTTGGGTGCTGGAGCTGCACGAGCCCATATGCCTGATAGTGAACATCACGTGGATGCTCTTGGGTCATTCCCAACCTTAATTTACATAAAAGGAACATGAATCACCATCAGAACACTGAACTTCCTATTCTTGTAAAAACATGGGCTGCATTTATGGACGTGGCAGTGCTTTTGTAGAGTAGCTATTTCTAGGAGCCAATTTTTACACACTGCGCCTGGCTCTCAGTGACCGAGCAACATCTTGCCTCTGCAGAGCTCACACCTTGCCCTAAGCGACAAGGTGCTTTGGGCTGAATGGCCTGCCCATGCACACGGCTGGCAACAGTCTTGTTCATTTTGTGTAAATTCTCTCCACAGAGTGTAAATGTACAGAGTGTAAACAATGTTCCTGCTTTCTTCCCCAGAGAGAAACGTGGGGCAACTGAAATGCAGATGTGTCCTGTCTCCAGTGGAAGCCAGTCAGTGATGGCTGCGCACCAAGTGATGCTATGAGCTAAGGTTAGACAGGAGACACTGGGCTAACTGCAGCAACGTTTTTAGCTGATGAATGAGTAGGCGGAGGTATGTTCTCAGCCTAAATCACTGTAGTATGCAAGTGACATCACTGGCATGCCTTTGACCAAAAGGGTTTGCTCAGAGCTCAGGAATCTCCCGAGTTATTCACTACGTTGCTTCTGTCAGATGCATGGAACCATGCCATGGTACTCCAATCAGAATGTCTTCTACTGCATGTGTCTTAGGTCCTACCAAAAAATAAAGTTATTAATCATAGAGCTGTTGCTGGCTGCATAACTTCAGAGAAATAATCATTTCATTCAAAAGCATCTGAGAGGATTTTAGCTGTCTGGCATATGATCAAGAAACAGCCTGACTGCTGTTAAGTGAACCACTGAGTCCAAAAAGAACCAGGTGATCAGATGAGGAGTGTGAAGCTGCTGCTGCTGCTGCTCAAATGTAGAATCTTGCTGCAGCCAATGCTGCTGCTCTGTCCATACAGATGCATCACAGAGTTCAGACATCAGGCACATGAAAAATCATGGGAAGTGCACTACAGAGGCTTCACTGTTATCAGTTGAGGAACTTGCCCCTTTCAGTGCTTGTGCTGAACTCTGTCATACCCAGAGTACCAGCTATCTGAATGCAGTGGCAGGGTTTCCACGTGGTCTCCTCCTTGTCAATGGAGAAATGAGATGCTGCAGACAGAGACAGTGAATCCTAGTCTAATTTCTCTCTCAGGAGGTACGTCTCATGTGCCTCACACTGCAGTGTTTGGCTGTCTTTACTCCCTAGTAGTGCAGAACATTGGCAAAAGCAAAATGCATGTGATAGACCACAGATACAATATCCACATGCAGAAATATCCACAGAGGCAATATTCACCTGCAGCTTTGTAACCACACCCCCCAAGCCAGGTCACTCCCTCTCATACTGTCACCTCTGTCCCCTTGTTGCAAAAATCTGCTGGCTGTGCAGGTATCTGCTTGCACATCCTTTGACCTTGATGGCTCTGCAACAAGAAAGGACCACCACCTTAATTCAGCTATCAAAACCTCTCCCTCTCGACAGGAGTGTGACAACTGGATCAACATGTTAACAGATCATACTTGATCTTGGATTTCTATAGGATTGTTTCACTGGAATTAAGAAAACCCTCTGTTGTCTTTAAGAATGGGATTTTGAGTCTGTGGACCTCAAGACTCTACATTGCAGCCTTCACAGTGGACAAATCAATAGGAAAAGCAGCAAGGGGCACTTCCTTTCCAGTTGCCTCTCTCTGAGGTACCAGGAGCAGCTCCAGAGTGAGTCCAAAGCTCTCTGAGCAGCTGCTATTCTTTCCCTGGTGCCTGCTACACCTCTCAGATGGGAGGAGAGTAGTCTGGTTGGTCCATCGTGTGCCTCCCTGCCAGACTAGGAATCCCACGTAGAACAGGAAGGGAGCTGGAGTCTAGGGAAACCACTAACAAGGGACAGTTTCTTATGCCATAGCCCCCAGGAAGTTCATAAAAAGACAGGAGAAACTAGAGTAAAACAAAGCCAAACAGTTTCAGTTCCAGGTCATGCACAGACTACAGCCACCTGGATACAGCTCTAATTTGTGCCAGCTGGCAGGTGCAACATACAATGTAGTGCCGCCACTCTCCAACGTGACTCATGTGTCAGGGCCCATGGTGATGCATAGACTGGCCCCACAGGTATTGGTGCCTGAGAGGCACAAAGAGAGCCAAACCAGACCATACTCTTTCCCAAACACTCACTGTGTCCCTCTGATCTTTTTATCTCAGGTCAAAGGGCCCAGAAACCCCTTAGCTCTGCTGTTACTGACAGGAGAACAGTAGTAGTAGTAGGCATCCTTCAGTCTGTATAGACTATGGATTGCGCCCTTTAAAGTTTCAATTGAGGACTTCATTTACAGCGTCTATTGTGACTATGAAGACCCACACGAGAGTGACAGTCCTTGCTGCATCTCTTGCAGATGTAGTGGGTGTCTGGCAAGTCCTTATTGTGTTTTCTGTGCGCTCGCTTCTCCTCTGCCAACTGTCTGATCCTCATCTCGCCCTTCTGAAGTCCCTTGTGTAACCCCTGCCTCCATCTGCTGCAGTTGTCTGCTAGTTCTTCCCAGTTGTCCAGCTCGACGTCTACCTCTCTGAGGTCTCTCTTGCAGACATCTTTGTAGCGCAACTGGGGGCGTCCAGGAGGTCTTTTGCCAGAGGCTAGCTCACCATACAGGATGTCTTTTGGAATCCTTCCATCGTTCATCCTGTGGACGTGGCCAAGCCAGCGGAGTTGACGCTGCCTGAGGAGGGTGTGCATGGTTGGGATTCCAGCTTGCTCGAGGACAGCGGTGTTGGTCACTCTGTCCTTCCATGATATTCCGAGGATGCGCCTGAGGCAGCGCAAGTGGAAGACGTTCAGCCTCTTTTCCTGGCGGGCATACAGGGTCCAAGTCTCGCTGCCATCAAGGACGGTGCTGAGGATGCAGGCTCTGTAGACTTGCATTTTGGTGTGAGTGTACAGCTTGCTGTTATTCCACACTCTCTTGCTGAGTCTGGACAGAGTTGTGGCCGCTTTTCCAGTCCTCCTATTTAGCTCAGTGTCCAACGACAGGGTGTCAGTGATGGTGGACCCGAGGGAAACGAACTCGTGGACGACCTCTAACGTATAGTTGTCAACGCTGATTGATGGGGATTCAGCAACATCCTGACCAAGTACGTTTGTCTTCTTTAGGCTGATGGTAAGCCCAAAGTCCTTGCACGCTTTGGAGAACTGATCCAGTAGTTTTTGAAGCTGGTCTTCTGTGTGAGACACTACAGCAGCATCGTCTGCGAACAGCATGTCTCTGATGAGGACTTCTCGCACCTTAGACTTAGTCATTCCACAAAGACTTGAGAGGAACCATCCAATATGATGGCGCATTATCGGATGCTTTCAGAATCAGGAGCGGTGTCAAACAAGGATGCGTGCTTGCTCCGACATTGTTCGGGATCTTCTTCGCACTCCTCCTGAAGCATGCCTTTGGATTTTCAACAGAGGGCATCTTGCTGCACACAAGATCTGATGGGAAACTGTTTAACCTTGCAAGGCTGAAAGCTAAGTCTAAGGTGCAAGAAGTCCTCATCAGAGACATGCTGTTCGCAGACGATGCTGCTGTAGTGTCTCACACAGAAGACCAGCTTCAAAAACTACTGACAGGAGAACAGGGCTCATTTTAATAGTTCAAGGAGAAAGACAATGTACACCCCAGGGGGAAAGCTAAAGAGAGCTCTCCTGGGCAAATGTAAACAGGACAACTCCCATGGTGACATGAGGGATCTGAAGAAACACATGCCTGGAGTCTCTCCAGATATATGGGGGGGGAGGCAGAATACCAGAAAATGAGACCCAGCACTGGGTAGCGTGAGGGCTAACGACAGAGTGAGACCAAGAGGCGCGGCAATGATGAGGGGCCCTGTGCACAGCTCCCCTCAATGTTCCACTCTTGGAAACATGCTGTAAACTGAATCCTGCTAGATGAAGAGTCAGCTCTGCAAACTTAAGGGCATCACTTTGGACAGCCCTGATCCTTTGCTTTGCATTTCTTGTGTGGTTTTCTTCTCAAAGAACTAATGAAATGCAAGTTTCTGCTCATGGCAAGAGCATCTTTTCTATTTCAACACACTGGCCACGTGGAAAGCCAAAAAGACAGATGCGAAGAGTCCTTTTCAGCACAGGAAACGCAGACTCAGATCCTCTGCTGGTGTAAATCAACATACCTCTGCTCACTGCAACAGACCTACTAGGCTGGCTGACACCACATGAGGATCTAGCCCTCAGGGCCTAAATCCTCTACCATTCATTTACAAAAAAAGAACCTTTGGTTAATAATGGCAAGGGGAGTCCTGCTCATTAAAGCACTGGTTTACAGGCTGTTAACGTCAGCAGTCATCCAAAGTTATTATGTCCACTGCCTGTTTGGAAGCCTAGCAACAATGCCTCACCCTTTCCTGCCCCTGGGATCAGGTGCCCACAAAGCAAAAATGGCACAATTGGAAGAGAAACCAAGGGCTGGGTGGGCCACGGAAATGAACTTTTTTCCACCTTCAGAATGGGCCCTTCTGGGGAAAGCTTATATTGATGTGGTCATTGCTGTACCCTCTTAAAAGACATCTACAGAACATCCATCTCGAGAAATGCAGTCTCAACCTGTGGGACAGAACTCCAAAGTGGGCTGCAGCCTCATTTTAATGGGGTGACCAGGGCTGACTTAGGTTTGCTGCCCATTTTGGTTGAATGTCTTCTTAGAGATTTTGTCACCTAACTTAATCTTTAAAGATTAATCTTTAATTCCTGGACACTCCAGGACAATTCTGGAGGGATGGCAATCCTACCCATCACCTGCAGTCAAAGCAGAAGCATGAGGCTTTCAGCCCAGGGTGGTTTGGCTTAAGTTCCAGGTCTTCTGCAGGGGACTGAAGCTGCTGGACCCAGGGTGGAGGGAGCTCAGGGGAATTCACGATTTGGTCCTGCCTCCTGGGGTAATGTAATAGTCAGAAGGGGGTCATGGTGCAGTGAAGTCCAAGAGCCCCTGCTCTACACTAAATGACCTTCCAAAAGGAAACAGGAATGAAATTTGAGCCGGCACACCCGCTCCTAAATAGAAGTCCCTGAAGTACAGGTATGGCCACAGAAACAAGAGCAAATCTTGAACTGTATCCAGACTAGGGAGCACGGCTGTAAACCCACCTCTACCATCATGCAGAATATTGGCAGTAAAGCCCAATTCCTGAAGTTTCCATTACTTGCCTGCCCCCTCAGCTCCCAAAGTATTATTGAACAGAGCAAGCCCCAGTGTGCTGGCCTTTCCCCCAAATTACAAACCATGTGAAAGCTCTTACCAATGCCAACTACTTTCTACTGTTTTTTCTCAACAAATGTGCAACTGCAGGCCTGACCTGCTTCTAAAGAGCTTGCCAGAGAACACAGAGGTGTAGGTGAATCCTTCTCAACATACCTCATGATGAGGGAAATGAGGCAGCAGAAATACAACAACCACGCCTTTTATCTTTAAAAAGAGCTACCACGCCAGAAGCCTAGAGTACGCTAATGCTGTACCACCTTTAAGAGTAAAATAATAGCCCACTGAGCCTCACTTCACGATAATGAAAAACAGATAAGAAAATAATTACAGAACAAGTTACAGAGCAGCTAGGCATGCAGGATATGGGAGGGCCAAACGAGCACAACCTTGCTAGCAGTGAGCTGTGCAGAACGCCCAGAGATTGTTAAAAAGATGCACAAGGACTAAGAAGTGGACACAACTAATCTGACAAAGACTGACTGTTAAGGATACAAGAAAGCACAACGTAAAGCCCCCTGGAATTCAGTGTAGTAAAGGGAGGTGCTTTGGAATCAAAGTAGCAGTGACAGCCACGATCCCGGTGGACAGGGTTTCACGCAATCACAGAATACAAGAACAGTAAGGACCTCAAGAGGTCAAAAGGCTTCATCTCTCATGGCCACCCCAGTCCATCAACAAGACTCTCAAGTCCCACTTACTGCCATGTATGGTCTGCATCCAGCATCTCTTGTTTTAGCGATGGAGTCCACAAGTTGTCCACTAATGCCAAAGTCACAGAGTTTAATATTCCCATTTCTGTCCAGAAGAATATTGGAAGGTTTGATGTCTGTGAGTGAAAGAGAGAGAGAAATACCATTCTGAAAGTGAATGCATGTGGTGTTACAGACGGGTGTTCAGAAGTAACTCTGTTTCAGACAGACGAACATACTGTGAAATGCCAGGAAATTGAGAGTAGGGCCTTATGTTGTCCAGGAACAACCCTTGTTCAACACAGTTGAGGCTGCAAGAATTTACGATTAAAGCAAACAGATAAACAAATGAAATAAAACTTTCAATTTTCTAACAAAAACACAAATATTAGAAATTCTGGGAAATGCAACATGAACATTCCTCTCTACAGCCCTGCTCCAAACATGTGACAGTTCACAAGGGTACAGCTAAAGTCATTCACATGACCTTCTCTCTCCCTCTAGAGCACAACCCCTGAGAAAAAACAAAACTGTGAAACAATTTGATCTACCCATTAAACAGGCTCCTCATCAGAGACCACAGCCATGAAAATCTTGTAGAGAATGTGCAGACACAGGCTTTTTTTCAGCCACACAGTGCCCCCAGAAGCAACATGCAGCGCCCCCAGAAGCAACATGCAGCATCAGCTCCCAGTTAGACACACAGCAAGCTGGCACACACTGCACACCGTTCAGAAAGCTTCAACATTCTGACAATGATTCCAATGGCATTAGACACAGATAGAGCACATCTGCGTACAGAGAACACCCAGCTAACACGGGGTGCTGTGGTAACTTGCTTAAAAAAGAAAAACATAGATTAATATGGGAATGATGCATCCCACTTACTACTCGACATGTGTTTGTATGAAACAGGTTCTACACCCAGAGATCCACAGTTCTCATCCACATCACCCCACACATGTCACGAGTATACAAGACAGGTTTTCCCCTTTAGAATGTCCATAGACTACAACTGTGCACTTCCTAAACCTCTTCTGAGATAGATAATGGGGAAATAGGAAATACTGGTGCTTGTCGTCATTGTATCAGGTCAGTGGATTTTCCAATGGAAGATGTTCCTAGCAGCAAGTCAGTCACATATGTAAACAAGCCCTAGAGCATGTGGCTAGGTTCCTGGGTCTGCCTTTGCTGAGCTGTTCTGTGAAGACGGAGACCATCCTCCTGCTTTCACACCTTTAGTAATACAGAAGAGCTGCCTTTACTGAATCAGACATGTTTGCCCTCATCTCCTCCACGCTGACCAACTCTCCTGAGGCTGCAGTTCCTCTTCTCCCAACACCTATGTCTGAGAATCCCAAGACAGGAGGCTGGGGCTCTCAGCTAAGTGCTAGGACCCAAGGGAAATGAGGAAAAGTGTGGTCAGGGGATGGTCTGTTCCTCTTCTCTTGTGCTGTTGCAATACTGCACCCTTGGTGATGAAGTCAGCTAAACTGACCATTGGCATTTAGTGCTCACACTCTAGACTCCTTGTCCTTGCCCTGGCACAAAGCACAGAGCAGGCAGGCAGGAACAGAAAGGACAGCGAAAGGAAGAGCACCAGCACATCTCCAGCTCTACTCATGCTTTCTTGTCACAACTCCATAGGAGTGCAGGGATTGAAGTCAAGGCAAAGAACTGCAGCTAGCTAAGGTGTCCAAGGTGAAGACAAGCTGAGAACTTCGGAGCTAGGTTGACACCCCTATTGAGCCTTAGTGATACAGGCTAGAACAATGGGTTAGTTCCAGAACATTGGAAGAAAGCTAATCCTGTGCCAACGTAAAAGAGGGTAACAGGATAGGCTTGTCAGCCTGGCATCAATCCTGAGCCAGAAAACAAGGTGGATAATATGGCTCAATTAACAAAGATTCAGATGGTTATATAATTAAGGCAAATCAACAGAGGTTCATGCAAAACAGATCCTCTCAAATAAATGATTTTTCTTAATGATACTACAAGCTTGGTTGACAAAGGTAACATATCAATGTAATATACATCTTCCAGTGTTGTTTACAGTATTGGTCCCATGGTGCTAGGGAGAGAAGGTGGGCTGTGTAAGCTGGAAAGGTTGTCTCTTTCACCAGCGGAAAGTGGTGGTGATAAAACACATTACCTCTTCCACCTTTCCTCTGAGGTAACATATGCAAATTGCAGGAATCTGTTTGACTTATTACCACAAGACATTTTGTTTTGTTTTTTTTAAAAAAAAAGATGTAAAATTAACAGACCACATATTAAATGTATTACACAGGGAGACTGTTAAAATTCAAACTGTAACCATAAATAGGGAATGATCAGCGAAGAGGTTTTTCAAACAGAGTCCTACACAGAATGTTTCTTGGCCATAGGCTATTTAATATTTTTTAATCAGTATCCTAGAAGAAAATACAAAATCCTGGCTGATTAAATCTGTAGGTGATGCAAAGGACAGGAGAACAGAAAATAATGATAGTCATTGGACACAGAGTGATATAGACAGCTTCACAAGATGCACACAAGCAAGCAATCGTGTATCTAGGAACAAAGAATACAGATCATACTTATAGGTCTGTTTGTAGGAGCACTGGCTTAGAAAGTCTCAGGAGACAGCCACCATTTTGTACAACACTTATTACCTCCAGAGTCTGGGCCATGCTTCAACTTAGTTAATAACATAATGCCTTCTCAAAATCTGTCTACATTTTCAACTGGACAAAGCAATCTTCATACCCTGCCATTAACTGGGGTGAACTTGTATGAAGTCATATTACAGAGTAACATTGTTCTACCTCAGCAGTGGTTTCACTGGAGTTGTCCAGAATATGGCTCAGTTTTCTAGACTGTGTATAAAATGCACAGCCAAAAATGTGCATCCACATATATAAAAGGAAGCAGCAAAATGACTTTGCAGTTGCAATTTAAAGGCCAAGTTGAGAAGATTGGTATAATTTAATTTGTAGATAATATGGTGCCTTTGAGATGAAAGGTGCTCTGTACAGATGTATGTTCTCATTATGTGTATTTATATACTTCAAATGTTAAGGGAGAACGAAAGGCAAAATGACTGAAACCATCCCAAACAAAATATTATGAATGCTAAGTATTTGATATAGTTATAGAACTAATGTTAATTATGCACAATTATAATTTTACTGTAAATAGGGACCAACCATGACATTTGAAGAACTTTTTATTGTACTTAAGAGGAAACAACTGAACATATCTTTACAGAAGAAAAAACCTACAAACTTACCTCTGTGAATGATTTTCAAGTTTTCTTTTAAGTGGTTTAGTGCTTTCACAGTCTAGGAAAAAAGAGGCAGATTTTATGGATGAAAAACAAGCTACTGCAATCAGATTTCTGTGCTCATTAAACAATATGAGCAACACGAACCAGAACAATAGGAAAGGACAATGAGTGTCTGAAAGGAAACAATGTAAAGCTCTCTATACCTGTCATGACCACATCACTCTCAAATCTTCTTTTTGGACACAAAGACTTTTCGAATAGGGGCCATTTTGAATTTTTCATGGGAGCATTAGGACTGCGTCTGTCTGTGCTTTTTCACATTTACAGCTATTTTTAAGATTTTAAGAAAAAACAGGCTTTTACAACTATTAAAGTTTAGTAAACAGAGGGATAAAGTGTTAAGGCAAGTATGTTAGCAGACCTTTTTGCATATTTGTATGCATTTAACACCTTTATTTCAAAAATATTGGAAACAGAACATGCATGATTAGAAAAAATAATTTTATGTCTTTAGCTTGTTTAAAAATAAATACTAAAAAGAACTATTTAAAATAAAGATATTAAATATTAGTAACAGATTTCGAGAAAATAAAGTGTGGTAGGTTTTAATACAATACAGGGAGAGGCTACAGAATGGCCAAAAAAAGTAAAAGCTTTTTAGCCTGACACAGAAACTCCACAGAAAATCAATTTAGAGGAACAACAAAAGAAATTTAAAACAACACAAAAGGAAGAAAGCCATACTCACTGACCAAGAGGCAGAGTGAAAAGAAAAGAGCTTGCACTGTTAGCTGCCCAACAGTCAGCCAGTAATTCCATGACAATCTGCCTTGGACAGGCCATGTCTTTTGGCTGAGTCAGTCAGAAGCTATTCTTTAGACAAACCATAGAATCATATCTTCCACAAGCAATCATCACATCCCAAGAGACACAGCTTTTGCCAGCTGGTCTGTTTAAGGATGGAGGTCTTTACTATTCACTCCCCTCTCCCTGCTCTGCTATTATAAAAGATTGTGTAACACAGTGGGAAAGTGGTACTTTGCAAAGGCTAGTGAGGGGTGTGGGGTGGGGGCCTGCAGTGTGCAAGGAGAAAGCAGGACAATATAATTAAGAGTTAACATGAGGCTCTAGACCACCTGTCCCCCCTATGCCCTTCCATCAACCTCACACAGAGAGGGGACTCCACATCACTCAGCTCACTGGTAAAAAATCTTCCTCTCAAGGCTGTGGGGCTAGTGAGGGAGAAGAGTTTAGGGGGCAGTTCAATGTGTCCACAGAAAACCAGTCTAAACCAAATCAATACTAAGCACAACCAGGAACACACCTTCCTTTTGTCCGTACCTCAGGCTTTCTGGTACTTCTAGGCTAGAGGAGATGCGGTGGATTTCGTGTGAACCACTCTTCCCTGCTACAGAGGAACAGTCAGAGAGGCATTTTAGGTCAGTTTTCAAACTTTAGCTCCTCAGGCCTGCACCAGCTGTCTGCACTCCTGCCCAGGGACCCAGTGGCTGCAACGTCCATGCCCCGGAACCCTGGGGAAGCAGCCGCTCATGGCTGCTTGCGAATAATTGACTTTGTGAACCTTAGGTTTGGGAATGCTGAGACCCTACTGTACAGAATTACAGGCTTAACTTTGGGGACCGAAGTTTGAAAACTGGCTGGAGGAAAAACTATGCACACTCAGAACTGGGGGCTCATTTTAAATGCGAGAGGGTGAAGTGCTAGATCCACTGCAGCAGCAGGCTGCAATTCAGTCAACCTCTGAAAACAGTGTACTTTGGCACTAGCGGTAGACTAGCACTTATAAACCTCTGGAGCTACTAATGTCACTATGATTTTACTATTTTTCCCCACCCAATCCCCTTCTCTCACAGATACACAAGGTAACACTTTTGATTAATGTGGATCATATGGTCATGTTAACTACCTGACTATCAAGCTACTTCTCTCAGCGTGGCTAGTGAAATATTCTTCCAACATTTGCAAAAGGAAGGTCAGTAAAGCCCTGCAAATCTGTGGGGATCCACAGACCATGTTTATAGATGGCATGGTAGATGCTAATAACTGTGATATTTTATGCATACAGCTCCTGTTACCCCTGGTTCTTATTGAGCAGCATCCAAGGCCCTAACAAAATGACACATATACACAGGGTTCTCCTTCTGTTACTGTCCAACTGTTCTGCAAGGCCAGCACCTGGGTGTGCATGGTGGGGGCAGGAGCTGGGGAGAGCTGTTTTTGCTTGTGTCACTGTCCTATGCTGCTACTGTGGAAGGCTGTTGAAGAAGCCAGTCGTGTAACTGGCTGAGGTTCACTGACCTCCTGATTCCATTCAAATGATGCCTCAGTGCTCTTGGAACACGGGGAAAGATTCAGAAGATGCCAGCTCTTCCATGCAGCCAGCATGCCTCCCACTGTGCCCACAAATCAAGCAATGGGTACTAATAGTTCTCTACACCAAGTTAATCATTGCTAGGGTACGAAGGAGAAATTGTCCTCACGCCATTGCATTAGGTGAAATGCAGTCTCTGTTGCCCATGCAGTTTTTGCCATCCCTCCCAAAGCTACAAACAAGTCCCACTGGCCCTGTACTGACAGCATGGCTCTGGAGACAAGGATCCTAAGCTCATGTGCCTTAAATACACAGGTGCCAAACACAGCTCCAAAAGCTCGACTTATTTTTGAGAATTTGCAGTAACAATAGCAAAAGAGAGAAAACCCTGTGAACTGGATACCAGGTGCCCATTCCAATACATGCACACACCCCATCACTTCTACTCTGTCCTGGACTGGACTTCCCTTTTCACTCACAAGTTTAATGCAATGGAGAATGTAATCAAGTGCGTAACTCTCGTTTACCTGAGTGGCCAGTATAGGTGGAAGAAACAATCAGAAGAAAACACAAAATGGCCGAAATTTTGATATTTTGTATTTCACTGAGGATTCAAAATCCATCTTACTATTCTTTTTTTTAATGAAACTCAGCAGGTAAAATATGATCACTGCCACAAAAATATTTTCACTTCAAAAACTTGCTTTTTTGCGATTTTTCAGCCAAATTACCATTTTCATGAATTCAAGATGCACTGAAAAACTTGGGAGCAGCATGAAAAGAGGACAAACTAGAAGAGTTCAGGTCTCCATTGGCTCTGCCTAGAACAGGAGCCTCCTGCTGAACACTGAACTAGCCTAGGCTAGTGTCATCTGCTAACATGACAATCCAGAGTGAGCATTACTGTACTGTCAATGAACCAGCACAAAAAGGGCCTTCAGATTCAGTTTGAATTTTAGACTAAATATTTGGGGCATTTTTTTCAGTGAAGCCTGTCCTCTCAGGACCGCTGACTGAAATTTGTCCAATCAATAAAGGGTGAACATAACAATAAAACAATGGTAAAACCTGAAGAGAAAAGTTACTCACCGTAGTAATGATGGTTCTTCGAGATGTGTCCCTGTGGGTGCTCCACAATAGGTGTTGGGATCGCCCCGGCGCCGCAGATCAGAAACTTTCCAGAAGTTTCTCCTGGACCACGCATGCGCCGGCGCGCGCCGTTCCCTTGCGCATCCCTGGCCACGTGCGCGATCCGGTCCCCGCCAGTTCCTTGACCAACTGCCTCGGATGCTCCTGAAAAACACTAAACAGAGATCCGAAGCGGGGAGGATGGGCAGGTGGTGGAGCACCCACGGGGACACATCTCGAAGAACCATCGTTACTACGGTGAGTAACTTCTCTTTCTTCTACGAGCGTCCCCGTGGGTGCTCCACAATAGGTGACTACTCAGCAGTAACCCAAGTAAGGAGGTGGGTAATCAGTTTATGTGCAGCTTGCCCTTGAAAGGACTGCTGTCGACAGACGGGTATCCTCTTCGAATACCCGGTGCAGAGCATAATGCTTGGCAAAGGTGTCATAGGATGACCAGGTCGCCGCTCTACAGATGTCTTTTAACGCGATGCCCTTGAAAAAGGCTGTTGACGCCACCACTGCCCTGGTGGAGTGAGCCCTAGGCGGGGCCAGCAAAGGAGTCTTTCGAATTTCGTAGCACATTTTTATACAGGACACAATGTGCTTCAACATTCTCTGTGAAGAGAGACCCTCTCCTTTTGACTTGGGAGCGAGAGAGACTAGAAGTCTGTCCGTTTTCCAGAAGGACTTAGTTCTGTCTACGTAGAAGGCCAACACCCTCCTCACGTCCAGGAGATGTAGGCGTGCCTGCTTGCTGGAGCTGTGAGGCTTCGGGTAAAACTATAGGTTCGTTAAGGTGGAACTCTGAAGAAACTTTTGGAACAAAGGCCGGGTGCAGCCGTAAGGTTACCGCCTCCTTTGAGAATACTGTGCAGGGCGGCATTGCCATAACTGCTGCGAGCTCGCTCACCCTGCGAGCTGACGTGATTGCAAGAAGGAAGGTTGTTTTTATCATAAGGAGATGTAGGGGAACTGTGGCTAAGGGTTCAAAAGGTGGGCCCGTTAGCGCGCTGAGCACCAGGTCCAAGTTCCACAATGGTGGAAGCGGTTTCCGAGGGGGGTACAGGTTTACCAGCCCCTTCAGGAACCTGGTAACAATAGGATGAGCAAATACCGTGGGCCCCTCCTCTTCATGCCGAAAAGCAGATATAGCGGCGAGGTGGACCTTTAGCGAGGATAGGAAAAGCCCGCCCTTCTTGAGGTCCAGTAAGTATTCTAATATTACAGGTATAGGAACATCAAGGGGAGCTAACTGCTTGGCAGAACACCATGCAGTGAATCGAGTCCATTTCTGCTTGTAGGTCTTCCTGGTGGAGGTCCTTCGGCTATTCTCCACGACTTGCTGTATTCCCTCCGTACATGTGCTCTCTAGGGAGCTGAGCCATGGATTAGCCATGCTTGTAGGTGCAGACCTTGAGGGTGTGGGTGCACTATGGACCCCTGGGCCTGCGTGAGTAGGTCCGGCGCCACCGGAAGGGGGAGCGGTGGGCGGTCCGACATGCACAGAAGCAAGGGGAACCATTGCTGTCGATCCCACGTTGGGACTACTAGAATCATGCAGGCTCTCTCTCTTCTGGCTTTCTGCAAGACCTTGTGGATGAGCACTGTGGGGGGAAACGCGTAAAGTAGGGGCCCTTCCATGAAATCGCGAATGCGTCCCCCAGGGACCCCCACCCCAATCCTGCCCTGGAGCAGTACTGGGGGCACTTCTTGTTGTGCTGAGTGGCAAACAGATCGATCTGAGGAAACCCCCATGTATGAAAGATCGGTCGTAGCAGATCGGAACGGATCTGCCATTCGTGCGTGAGTGCAAAGCGCCTGCTCAGCTGGTCTGCTTTCACGTGAGCGCCCAGCAAATACGAGGCTTTCAACGTTATATTGTTGGCGATGCACCAGTTCCACAGCTGGACTGCTTCCGCACATAGGGCACGGGATCGAGCTCCTCCTTGTCGATTTATATAAAACATGGTGGAGGTATTGTCTGTATTGATCCTGACTACTTTGCCTTGTATGTGGTCTCGAAAGTGTTTGCAGGTGTTGAACACTGCTCTGAGCTCCAGTATATTTATGTACAGTGACTGTTCCGTAGGGGACCATAGTCCTTGAGTCACTTTGTCGCCGATGTGAGCTCCCCATCCTACGTGGGAAGCGTCTGTAGTAAGAAAAATAGAGATTTGTGGTTGGTGAAAGGGTACCCCTGTCAGCATGTTCTTGGGGTTTACCCACCACTGCAGGGATCTGCGCACCTCTGTCGTGGGCGACACCCCCCTGCGGACAGTGTGGGATGCCGGCTTGTAGACGCTCGCCAGCCAATGTTGCAGGCTGCGCATATGCAATCTGGCGTTCTGCACCACAAACGTTGCCGCTGCCATGTGGCCTAGCAGCTGCAAGCACGTTAAGACCGGCACCGTGGGGCTGTACGTAATGACTTGCACCAGCGAACTGATGGCACGAAAGCGGGCGTCAGGTAGATAGACCCTTGCTGTAATAGAGTTTATACGTGCCCCTATGAACTCTATGTCTTGTGTGGGGTCGGTCTTGGACTTCGCGAGGTTGATGACCAGGCCCAGCGAAGAAAACGTGTCTGCTGTTACGCGTATCATGAGTAGTACCTCTGCCTTCGAGGCCCCTTTCAGTAGGCAGTCGTCCAGATATGGGAATATAAATACCCCTTGTCTGTGCAGGTAGGCTGACACCTCTGCCAGGGTTTTGGTAAAGACTCTGGGGGCCGAGGAGAGGCCGAACGGAAGAACCTTGTATTGGAAATGCTCCTTGCCGACCATAAAACGGAGAAAGCGTCTGTGTGCCGGGTTGATCGTTATATGAAAATACGCATCTTGTAAGTCGAGGGCTGCAAACCAATCTCCATCGTCCAGTGCCGTGAGTACAGAGGCGACTGTGATCATCCGAAAACGCTGTTTGCGCAAGTACCGGCTGAGGCCCCAAAGATCTAAGATGGGCCTCCAGCCTCCTGTTTTCTTCTCTGTAAGGAAGTATCGTGAATAAAAACCTTTCCCTTGGAATCGCTCCGGCACTCTTTCCACCGCCCCTATGAACATAAGGTGGTCCACCTCCTGTTTGAGTCTCGCCTCGTGGGAAGCATCCCTGAGGTGGGGCCTGGGGGGAGGTTTCGGCGGTGGAAGCGACTGGAAGGGGATCACGTAACCCATGGCTATGATCTCCAGTACCCATTTGTCTGTGGTGATCTTTTGCCATTGGGGTTGGAACGGTCGGAGGCGATGATGGAACATTAGCTGGGGATGGCATTGCGCGATGGTAGTGATAGTGCAGCCCTAGACCTGCCCGTCAAACTTTTTGCCTTTGGACCTGCCCTGAGGATGCACGGCTTTGTTGGAAACGTCGCCTAGGAGTTCTATATTGTTGCTGCTGTTGATGTCACCCTTGGTCGTAGCCCCGTTGGTACTGAGCACGCTGTGGTTGGTACGGGTATCGTCTTTGCTGAGGGTAATACTTTTTCTTCCTGTATGGAGGGGTATAAATACCCAGGGTTCTGAGTGTAGCTCTTGAGTCCTTACTGGAGTGAAGGACCAAATCGGTTGAATCTGCAAACAACTTCTGCATGTCAAAGGGGAGATCAACAATCTTTGCCTGCAGATCCCTCGCGATACCCAATGTCTGAAGCCAGGATTCCCTGCACATGACCACTGCTGTAGCCGTTGAGCGTGCTGCCGTGTCTGCCACGTCCAGGGCGATCTGGACTCCTGTCCTCGAAGCTGCATAGCCCTCTTGCACAATCGCCTTCAGCACCGGCTTCTTATCTTCCGGAAGCGAATCCATGAGAGAAGGAAGCCTGGAGTAATTGTCGAAATTATGGTTCGCTAGATGTGCTGCATAATTTGCCACTCTCAACAGCAGGGTGGAGGAGGAGTATACCTTTCTGCCAAACAGCTCTAGCTTCTTGGCATCTCTGTCCATACCCCCCGCTTTGTACTGGGAAGTCTTTGATCTCTGCTGAGACGATTCTACCACCAATGAATTTGGTTGTGGATGACTAAAAAGGAACTCCATGCCCTTCGCCGGGACAAAGTATTTCTTATCCGCTCTCTTGTTTGTAGGTGGAGCGGAAGCCGGGGTCTGCCATATGGTGGTGGCTGACTCCATGATGGCTTCGTCGAGCGGGATAGCGATTTTGGATGAAGCCAGGGGTCTCAGATTTTTGAGGGGTTTGTGATGCTTCTCCTGTACCTCTGCTGTTTGGATGCCTTGCGTGAAAGCCACCCTTTTAAACAACTCATGAAACTGTTTGAGGTCGTCCAGTGGAGCAACATCCCCGGGGGCCGTAGCCTCGTCGGGGGAGGACAAGGAGGAACCACTAGGTTAAGCCTCCCTCGAACTCTCAGGGTCTTGCGGTCGATGGTACACCCGCTCGCTAGAAGCTTGTGAAGGAAAGTCTCAGGGTTCCAAAATCAACTCCCCTTGAGACAGCTGCGTTTCCGTCCCCGTCCAAGAGTGTCCGCGGGGGTATTGGACGGTCAGGGGGGACCTGCCCCTAGGTGTATGCCTGGGGTGTCTGTGCCCAGCATGGTGAGAGCGACCATGGCAGCACGGGCACGGTTCCTGGGATGGAGACCTGGACCACTCTCGGGGTACGTACCCCCGGTGTCTGGGAGAGCAAGATCTCTGAGATGATTCAGACAGTGGTGAAACTGGTTTGTGATAGTAGTCCAAGGGATCCAATCCCAGAAAAGGCGAAGGTGGCCCAAGCCATGGTGATGCTGGTTGGAGGAACGGAGAAGGAGGCTCTGGGTAGGCTGGAGGAGACCCATGTCTTCTGGGTGGCGTGCGCAGCATAAGGGGAGGGCTTGTTGAGAGTAGCATTGCAGCCCTGTCCGGAGAAGGGCTGCGGTGCCGGGTTTTTGCTCTTGCCTTACCCCTCTCCTGCCGGGGATCTTGGCGCCGCGCTCAGCACACTCAGCTGCGGTGCCGCACGGATAACGCCCTCCGGTGCCTGCAGGCTGCGTGCCTGTTGGCCCTGCACCGCTGGTGCCACGGGGGTCGGTGCCGCCGGTTCCGGCGCTTGCCTGGCCGCCGCTCTGGGAGCTGCACGTGCCGGCTGTTTAGTAATCTGAGGCTCAGCCTCTGCCACGTGCGCTGCTGCTTGTTTGGATCTGCGGCTGGGGGCTGCGTGCCATGCCCGTCTCGCTTGCTGTGACCACCGACAGGGATTGGGCTGGAGAGAGCTTCCTCCGTTTCTGCACCGAGGGAGTGAGGGAAGCAGCCTTCCTTTTATGGAGCCCAGGGGGTCCCTCCAATTGAGGCCTCTCCGGCACGTCGGGCTGGAGGGCCTTATCAAACGACAGCATTTTCAGCCGCATTTCTCTGTCTTTTCTGGCCCTGGCTGTGAGCTTTGCACAATGGGAACACTTCTGGGTGACGTGTGATTCCCCCAGGCACCTAATGCATTGACTATGGCCATCGGAGGCTGGCATAGCTTCGCGGCAGGACTCACACTTTTTGAATCCTGAAGAGGACATCGCGGTGAGTCTTTGAGTTGTTAATAGGGTACTTAGCAGTAGATTTGTGCCTGTTCCCCTTTCGCAGCCCGCAGCCCGCAGCGGCCGGAGGCCTACTGGCCTTCACGTCCCCGCGTCTTCTCCGCTCCTCTCTCTCTTTACTAAATCTTTATATATATATATATATATATATATTTGTCCTTTCTTCTTTTTCTCCCTTTTTTTTTTTTTTTTGCAGGAAAAAACCCAACAGTTTACACTAAAAAAACTCTAACTAAGCTGACTCTGGCCGTAGCCTGAGCGGATTCCGTCTGCAGCCGATGGCGGCTGAGAAGGAACTGGCGGTGACTGGATCGCGCACGTGGGCGGGGATGCGCAAGGGAGCGGCGCGCGCCAGCGCATGCGCGGTCCGGGAGAAACTGCTGGAAAGTTTCCGATCTGCGGCGCTGGGGCGAGCCCGACACCTATTGTGGAGCACCTACGGGGACACTCGTAGAAGAACAAAGATTCTACAGAATACAAATAAACCAGAGGGAACAGGTCTAAAAAAGTACAAACTTTTTAAAAGATCTTTAAAAATATGAAGAAAGGGAGCAAAAAAGTCTAAATACTTACAGCTAAAGTGATTTTGCCTAAGATTTCTTCTGGAATAACGTCATCTAATACACTATATACATATTTGTAAAACTTATCAAACGAGGTAGACATGAGCTCCATACAGATCCAACAGTCACCCTAATAAAAGAACAAACATATATCATGGTAAAACAATACATAAGAATCAACAGAATGCAAAGACTTTGTGAATTTGATCAGGTTCATGAACAGGCAACATTTATTATTCTCCAACAGTCTGGCCCATGAGAGGCCTAACACCATGTTGAAGTCTTGGATACACCTTCTATGGTGTACAGTGAAAACAGAGACGTTCCCTTTCAGTTTATGACAACCTTGGTCTACCAGAAAAAAAGACGACCACAGACAGGAGAGGCAATTCATTCCCTCCTGTGTGTTAAGGTCCCAAGCCACTGAAAAGGATTTGGCTACATGAGCCACTTTCCATGATTTACACCATTTTATTTAAAAGACAGAATGGCTAAAAAACAAATTACATACCACACAGGACACCAGATAAAATATTCAACCCCAGAACTGAAGCAATCCTCCAAGAAATATTAATATCCCTGACTTGCAAACAGTACTCATGCCCAGGCGCAGTTACATGAGTACAGAGAGATGGGAATCTTTTAAGGTAAAACAAAAAAGTAGTCATGGAAATTTCCAGATCTGAAGAAGTGGGTCTACCCCATGAAAGCACATCACCTAATAAATTATTTTGTTAGTCTTTAAAGTGCTACTTGACTGCTTTTTTGTTTTGTGAAGATACAGACTAACTTGGCTATCTCTTTGTGACTATCTTTAAAGGTGATTTCCTATTTCCTATTTTGTATTTTCATTCATTATATCAAATATAATGATAACAGCAAAATGTAATCTGAACTGGGTTACACAGGTGGGGCTGCAACAACTACCAGAGAAAAAGGTGTTCATAAAACAAAGACTTTGAGGCTGCATCATTGTACTAAGTTACAGCAAAACACTTAAGGTATTTATACTCAAGTTATTTTAAATTGTGATTAAATTAGACTCTTTAATTGGAATAAAAAGTCCAGAATCTACCAACTCTCAGTCCAAACTAAGGGCTATTGCTCCAAAGTCTTTTGTACTATTACAAATGGCAACAGTTTCAGCTGTTTATGGTGGATTTTGGCATTCGGAAGGCACATATTCATTGCTGAAAATATAAGAACAAAAATTTTCCCTCCAGCAGCACTGTGTTCTTGAGCATAAACACTTTCTAGGATAATAAATCATGTATGCATGTGAGCCCGAACCATCAAATAGGCACAGAGCCCAGGTAACGTTATTTTTACGCATTCTGGTTAAGCCCTGTACAGAGCAGGGGCAGAGGCAGCACAGCTACAAGGCAAACTCGTCAGAAAAGCAGTTCAGAGCGCTGGTCACACTGAGGTCGTAATTAAAAGGTGAGCAGTTGAGTCTATGCTTATAAATATTGTGCGTTGCTGCTACAAACGGGTACTGCAACGGACATGCCTACCGTCAGAGGTTTAGGACCTTGGGCCCACGACTGGCAATCAGAGTACAAGCATGGTAGTGTGTGGTTACGAAGAGGGTACAGCTCTTTTCATATATGTCAATTACAGTCCAACAAATGTAGGATATTCCTCCAAAGAAGCCTTCTCAATTCTGTGGTAGAGTTTTCTTGATTATCCCTCAGCAAAGCTCTTGCTTGCTAACATATGGGGAGGTGTCCAAGAGAACACTAGAACTTTAAGTTATTGAAAATTCAATTTTTTTAATCTCAGGAGGGAAAAAAAAATCTGACGTGTTGTAACTCTCTTGTTCCCACTTCACAGAACTGGGACGGTGTTCACCTGGCCAGTAACCCCAGGGGTCCTGCAGGGATTTTGAAGCTATATCCAGATGTTCATATTTTTGTATGCTGATTCATAGATTTAAAGACCAGAAGAGACAGTTATGATCAGTTGCTGCATAAACAGGCCAGAAGCTTTGCCCAGTAATTCCTGCATCAAGCCCACAGCTTCTGGTTGCGGGAGGGATCTAGACCATATTCTAAGAAGTCCCATGATAAAGTCTTAAATGATGTTTCAACAGCAAGGTTTGCTAGGAAATGACAGGATCAACCCAATGAAGAGAGGAAAGAGCATCTTTGCGGGCAGGCTTGCAAATCTAGTGAGGAGGGCTTTAAACTAGGTTCTTCGGTGGATGCTGACCCAAGCTCTGAGGCAAATGGGGAAGGAAGAAGGCATAACAAAGGAGGACCACTCATTCAAAAAGAGTAGGCCAATCAGCTTATTATCTAAGGTGTTTGTACACAAATGCAAGAAGCCTGGGAAACAAACACGAGGAATTAGAAGCCCTGGCACAGTCAAGGAAGTATGAGGTGATTGGAGTAACAGAAACTTGGTGGGATGACTCGCATAGCTGGAGCACTGTCACGGAAGTGTATAAACTGCTCAGGAAGGACAGGAAGGGGAGAAAAGGAGGAGGAAGACTTGTGATTTATGTGAGAGAGCAGTATGATTGCTCAGAGCTCCAGTGTATGGAGGGAGAAAAGACAGTTAAGTGTCTTTGGGTAAAGCTTAGAAGCAGAAGCAACTGAGGCAATGCAGTGTTTGGTGTCTGCTATAGGCCACCAGAACAGGTAGATGAGGTAGACTAGAACTTCCTCAGACAACTAAGAGAAGCTTCCAAATTAAGGTGCTGGTTCTCATGGGAGACTTTCAGCACACAGACATTTGTTGGGAGACCAATACAGCAGCACACAAACAATCCAGGAAGTTTTTGGAGAATGTTGGGGATAGCTTCCTGGTACAAGTGCTGAAGGAACTGACCAGGGGCCATGCACAAATTCACCTGCTGCTCACAAACAGGGCAGAAATAGTAGGAGAAGTAGAAGTGGTTGGCAACCTGGGCTGCAGTGATCATGAAATGGCAGATTTCAGGATTCTGATGAAAGAAAGAAAGGTGAGCAGTAAAATACAGACTCTTGATTTCAAAAGAGCAGACTTCAACTCCCTGAGAGAACTGATGGGCAGGATCCCCTTGGAAGCTAATACAAAGAGGAAAGGAGTTCAGGAGAACTGGCAGCATTTTAAAGAGGTCTTATGGAAGGCACAGGAACAAACCATCTCGATGTGCAGTAAGAAAAGCAAATATGGTAGGCAACCAGCTTGGCTTACAAGTGAAATCACTGGAGAGCTTAAACTCAAAAAGCACGTGTATAAGATGTGAAAACGTGGACAGAAGACTAAGGAGGAGTATAAATATATGACTGGAGAATGCCGGGGGTAATCAGGAAAGCAAAAGCACAATTGGAACTGCAGGTAGAAAAGAATGTGAAGGGCAACAAGAAGAGCTTCTACAGGTATGTTAACAATAAGAGGGTTATCAGGAAGATTTTGGGGCTATTGCTGGATGACGGAGGTAATTTGGTGGCAGATGATGTGGGAAAGGCTGAAGTACTCAATGCTTTTTTTGCCTCAGTCTTCACGGAGAAGGTCAGCTCCCCGACTACAGCACTAGGCAATGCACAATGGGAAGGAGGTGGGCAGCCCTGGGTGGGGAAAAAACGAGGTAAGAGCTATTTAGAAAAGCTAGACGCACACAAATCAATGGGTTTGGATTTAATTCCTGCCAGGGTACTGAGGGAATTGGCAGATGTCATTGCTGAGCCTTTGGCTATTATCTCTGAAAACTCACAGAGATTGGGAGAGGTTCCAGATGATTGGAAAAGAGCAAATGTAGTGCCCATCTTTAAAAAAGGAAAGAAGACAATCCAGGGAACTATAAGATTGGTCAGCCTCACCTCAGTCCCTGGAAGAATCATGGAGGGAATCCTAAAGAAATCCATGTTGGAGCAAATGGAAGAGTAGAAAGTTATTAAGAGTAGTCAACATGGATTCACCAACGGCAAGTTCTGCCTGACCAATATGATTAGCTTCTATTACGAGGTAACAGGCTCTATGGACATGGGGAAGTCAGTGGATGTAATATACTTTGACTTTAGCAAAGCTTTTGATACAGTCTCCCACAATATTCTTACCCATAAGTTAAGGGAGTATGGATTGGATACATGGACTATAAGATGGACAGAAAACTGGCTTTACAGACAGACCCAACGGGTAGTGGTCAATGGCTCACTGTCTGGTTGGCGGTCAGTTTCAAGTGGCGCGCCCCACAGACCAGTTGTAGGGCCAGGACTGTTCATCATTTTTATTAATGACCTGGATCGGGGATGGATTGCACCCTCAGCAAATTTGCAGATGACACTAAGCTCGGGGTCACGTAAATACATTGGAGGGTAGAGAGTGAGCCTACAGTGACGTAGACAAATTGGAGGATTGAACCAAAAGAAATTTGATGAGGTTCAACATCGACAAGTGCAGAGTCCTGCGCTTGGAACGGAAGAATCCCAAGCACTGTTACAGGCTGGGGACCGACTGTCTAAATAGCAGTGCAACAGAAAAGGACCTGGGGATTACAATGGATGAGAGGCTGGATATGAGTCAACAGTGTGCCCTTGTAGCCAAGAAAGGTAATGGCATATTGGGGTGCATTAGAAACATTTCCAGCAGATCTAGAGAAGTTATTATTCCCCTCTACTCGGCTCTGGTGAGGTTTCATCTGGAGTATTGCATCCAATTCTAGGGCCCCCAGTATAGAAAGGATGTGGACACATTGGAGAGGGTCCAGCGGAGGGCAACAAAAATGATTAGGGGTCTGGAGCACATGACCTATGCGGAGAGGCTGAGAGATTTGGGCTTATTTAGTTTGTAGAAGAGAAGAGTGACGGGCGATTTGACAGCAGTATTCAACTTTCTGAAAGCGGGGGATGTCTAAAGAGGATGGAAAGAGACTGTTCTCAATAGTGACAGATGACAGAATAAGGAGCAATGGTCTGAAGTTGCAGTGGGAGAGGTGTAGGTTGGATATCAGGCAAAACTATTTCACCAGGAGGCTGGTGAAGCACTGGAATGCATTACCAAGAGAGGTGGTGGAATCTCCATCCCTAGAGGTTTACAAGTCCCCGCTTGACATAGTCATAGCTGGGGTAATTTAGATGGGGATGATCCTGCTTTAGGCAGGAGGCTGGACTAGATGACCTCCTGAGGTCCCTTCCAGCCCTAGAATTATGTATGGGGAGAGAGGAAAGTGAGGGGCATGAGCAAAACATACAGATTTTGAAGCTCAGTGACCGGGGTAGCCTAATACTGGTAATGGAGCATAGCAATGGGGTGGGGAGGTAATTCCCTGAGATAGGGAAATCTAGCCATTAAACTACTTACAAAATATATACATATGTATTTACACATCTAAGAACAAAAGACAACAAAGCTCCAGGCACTGGATGTTTCAACCTGGGCCATGCTGCCTTAAGAAAGAAATGAAGAAGCAGTCAGTGTCCTTCACGAACCATCTCCTCAGCTGGAGGCACAAGGAAAGCAAAAACACATGCGTGAAACCAACAGACACTGTCCTCTAGAATGCTCTGGCCCCAGGTACATGGAATGCATGTGTCTACACCTTGGACATGCATCAAGACCACAACTCAAAGAAGGCTGACATGCCTCTAGCACAGTGATTCAAGTGAATTTCTCCAAACCTGTGTGGCAGCAGAGGACAACTTAGCATTTCTCCTCTCTTTTTCTCGTAGCAGCACCCTTTCCTTTAAAAGGTTATGAATAACATGAAGGAAGAAGCTAGGTTCTCTCCAAAATAATGTCCCTCATAGCTCTTAAAATGTATGTGTTTGTCATGCCCCCCTCCATACTTTCTGAAAACTGCCTTATGAATATGAATTTGCATAATTCAAAGATCCTTTATGTAAAAAAGGTTATGTAACATTTTTAAAGTTACAATCTCCCTTTGTATGTGCTATTTTTGTGCATATATCTTACTTGTACGTAAGGTTAGGAATATGACTATGAATTTGTTAAATTCTAAGTGTGCTAATGAAGGCCATTAGAGATCCTTTAGGAAATTAAAGGCTCAGTACTAATGGCCCATGAATAATTTTCTTCTTCCTGTAAGCTCAAACTGTGGTTGGTCCTAGAAAGATATGTGACCATGCCACATGGTACTGGTATCCATCTTGAATCTGGTATGTTTCCATGTGGATGGAGAGTCCAAAACAAACAATTCCTGCCTTGGGGAAAGTATTTAAGGAATGGAAAGCAATCGGTCTTTTGTCTTCAGTTGGCTTTTGAAACTGCCACCCCACTCTATGAAAATACATATGAAAAGACCTGAAAACAAAGAACTGTAGCAAAAAGGTGAAAGCAAAGCTGCTGGGCTCAGGTCAGAAAAAGATCAACTCTGGCTTGAGATAAGAAAAACTGTTTAGGGAAGAATTTACATGTAACAAATTTCTGAGGGTGTTAGAATTAGTTGGTGTCTTTTATTTATTTTAAATTTAGTAGCTTACTTTGTTCTGTCTTTTCACTTGCAATCACTTAAATCCTACTTTTTATTTACTTAATAAAAATACTTTTGTTTATTATCATGCCCATTGACAAGCTGATTATAAAACTGTTTGGCCAAATCCAGCATTGTGTCTAGCCTGTTGAGTGATAGCAAAGTAAGAAGCATTCTCTAGCCATGTCTACAAGTGCACGCTACTTCGAAGTAGCGGCACTAACTTCGAAATAGCGCCCGTCACGGCTACACGCGTCGGGTGCTATTTCGAAGTTAACTTCAACGTTAGGCGGCGAGACGTCGAAGTCGCTAACCCCATGAGGGGATAGGAATAGCGCCCTACTTCGACGTTCAACGTCGAAGTAGGGACCGTGTAGTCGTTGCGCGTCCCGCAACGTCGAAATTGCGGGGTCCTCCATGGCGACTATCAGCTTAGGGGTTGAGAGACGCTCTCTGCAGCCCCTCAGCTCAATGGTGGCCGCGTGGAGCGGCCCCTTAAAGATCCCCTCCCGCTCCCTTCCTGTGCAGGAAGCTGAGGGAACGTGCAGGCAGCAGCCCAGACACGTGGCCAGCCTGCACGTCCCTCAGCCACCCAGAACAGGGCCAGCACCTGCCATGGCTGCCCGGCAGCCCCCCCAGCGGACCCCCCCCCCCAAGGGGAGCCAGGGCAGCCAGGCTGGCAAGCGGCAGTGGGGCCCCTCCTGGACGGAGGCCGAGCTACGGGACCTGCTGGGGCTCTGGAGCGAGGAGGAGGTGCTCCAGGTAATGGGGAGCAAGAGGCGGAACGCGGATGCGTTCGCTCGGCTGGCCGACGGCCTGGCTGCCCGGGGTCACCATGCCTGCACTCCTGATCACGTCAGGAGTAAGGTGAAGGAGCTGCGGCAGGGTTACTCCCGGGCCTGGGATGCAGCCGGCCGATCTGGGGCCGCCCCCGTCACTTGCCCCTTTTACAGGGAGCTCAGGGACATCCTGGGCCCCTGGCACACCTCCTCCCCTCCGGCCACCCTTGATACTTCGGCCGACGAGCCCCAGCAGGACCTTCAGCCGGAGTCCGCCCCGGAGGTAAGCCCCGCACCCCAGGGGCACCCCCCCGGAGCCCACCCCCGGGACATTGCGGCAGGAGGAGGAGGAGGAGGAGGAGGGAGCTCCTCCTCCGCAGAATCTGGGCTGCAGATCCTCCTCCTGCCATCCCGGAGCAGCAGCCGGGCCTCCGCCCCCCGGGGATCTCCGGACCGTGGGAGTGGACCGACAGGTATGTACCCCCCTCTGGTGTACACCCCTGGGCTTGAGGGGCGGGGGGTAATAGATATGTGTCCAGGGCCCCCCACATGCTCACATGGCCATGGCCCCAAGGACAGCAGGGCCATGTCCCTCACAGCAGTGCACCAGCCCCTGCCCCCGCCCCCACCCCGCACGACAGTGCCATGCCCCATCCCCGGGGCAGGGGGGAGCGGAACCTCAAGGGGCCCCCGGGAGGAGGGGGTGGGACACCCCGCAGCAGCAGCAGCATGTGATGGAGTGGGGGGAGTGCAAAAGGGAGACAGGCTAGATATGAGCAACAAGAGCCGAATAGCTCCCAGGGGCAAAGGATGATCGTGGGGCTACAGCTGGCAGGTGACACCTCTGCCCTGAACAAAGAGGAGGGAGGAGCTGAGCTGGCTTGGAATTGGGGGGGGAGGGCAGGGGCCACAGGTAGAGGCTAGGGGAAGGGAGAGCTGGAAGGCAGTCAGCCTGAGGAGGGGGAAAGCTGCATCCCAGAGGGGCACCCCTTGGGGTCTTCTCCCCAGGACAGGTTGGAAGGACTGTCTCTTCCGACAGCTGGTGCTGTCACTCCTGGGAGAAACTGGGCATCTGTGGCCTAAGAAACCTCTCCTGTCAGACCCTGCGGAGTGAAGTGAGAGTCGCTCCCACCAGGGGACGGGGTGCAGTGCAGGGGGACCCCTGAACCCCATCCATCACAGCAGCATCTCCCGGGGACGGGGATGGGGAACTTGCAGCACAGGGCTGGGGGGACAAAGGCCACGGCTCGGGGCCCACACTAACGCCTGTCTCCATTCTTCTTCCCCCCCTCCTCTCCTGTGTCCCCCACCTGCACCATTGGAAGGACCGGAAGAGAGCGCCGGCGAGGCATCAGTGGTCCCGGAGACGCCTCCGGGGCCATCGCTCCAGGCAAGCCCCTCGGCCGAGGACCGACCGGCCCCACGGCGGGCTAGACGGCGGACCCCGCGCCACCACCAGCCGACGGCGACGGACCCCCAGCTGCTGGCCATTCACCATCGGCAGCTGGAGGTCACGGAGCAGCACCTGCACCTGCAGGCGCGGGCGCTGGCCTGGCGCCAAGAGGCATGGGGGGCCTACATGGAGACTTTCAACTGCCTGGTGGACTACCTGGCCCCGCATGCCGCGCCGGCCGCTGCAGCGTCCGCCCTGCCTGCTCCACCCGCTGCTCCGCACGTCGCCGTCCCGTCCGCCGTCGCCCCGCCACCCACCGCTGAGGGCTGGAGCGCCGAGGGACCCCTGGAGCCAGCTGAGACTCACCGGGCATATCTTCCGGTCCGCCCCGCCCCCAGCCAGCCCCGGATAGGGCTGCGGCCGCGGCGGGGCTCCCGGCCGCCCACGCCCAGTGCCGGACTTTAGGGGCGAGGGGCCCAGGACGTGGCCCCCCCCTTGTATATAGTTGGGACTTATTATTTTGTGCCCCCCCTTTGCCCCATCCCCCCCATGTAAATAGTTCTCCCCTTTATCATCCCCTGGTTTTCTTTTTATTACTGAACACACTTTTTTATTACTATTGTTTTATTTGTACATATTACTTTGGTTCCACACGTTGTATATAGTTTGTTCTTGTTTTATTTATAGTTAAAAAAAAAAAATTCTAAAAGAAAAAGCAGTTTAAGTTCAGCCACAAGTGCGTGCTGTCATTTGTCCAGGAAAAATGGGAGGGGGGTGTGGTTGGGTGCTCCATGGTGTGGGAGTTGGGGCAGGGAGTGTGGTGGAGGAAGGGGTGGGCAGTGGGGGGCCTGGCAGAGTTCACCCCGCGGCCTCATCATCGAAGTGGGCCTGCAGGGCCTCCCGGACCCGGGTCCCTTCGGGGTCCACCTGCCAACTGGGGGCAGCGGGTGGCTGCACGTCGGCCCTGCCGGCCTCCACAGCCCAGCCCTGGAAAAAGGCCGCCCCCTTGCTCTCCACCAAATTGTGCAGGGCGCAGCAGGCACCCACAATTAGGGGGATGTTGTTGGGGCCCGCATCCAGGCGGGTCAGGAGACATCTCCAGCGTCCCTTCAGGCGGCCAAATGAGCGCTCCACCACCTGGCGTGCGTGGTTCAGGTGCTGGTTGAAGCACTCCTGGCTAGCGGAGAGATGGCCCGTGTACGGGTGCATGAGCCAGGGCCGGAGGGGGTATGCCGCATCTGCGATGACGCAGAGGGGCATGGTGGTGTCCCCCACAGGGATCTCCCGCTGGGGGATGTAGGTCCCCGCCTCCAGCCGGCGGCTCAGGCCCGAGTTCTGGAAAACCCGGGCATCGTGGGTGCTGCCAGGCCAGCCCACATAAATGTCCTGGAAACGGCCCCAGCTGTCCACCAAGGCCTGGAGGACCACAGAATGGTAGCCCTTGCGATTGATGTAGCGTCCTCCACTGTGATGCGGGGCGCGGATGGGGATGTGAGTCCCATCCAGAGCCCCGAAGCAATTGGGGAAGCCCAGGGTGGCAAAGGCCGCGATGGTGGCATCTGGGTCACCCAGCCTCACGAGCCTGTGCAGGAGCATGGCATTGATGGCACGCACAACCTGCAGGGAAAGCACATGGGACAGCATCAATGAGGGGTGAGCAGGGTGTGCGTGGCCCTCCCCTCCCCTCCCCTGCTCTGCCCTCCTCTGCCCTGCCCTGCCCTCCTGTGCCCGGGGGCCCCCCTCCCCTGCCCTGCCCTCCCCCCGTGGGTTCTCTTACCTCCATGAGGACAGCCCCGACGGTGGCCTTGCCGACACCAAACTGCTGTCCCACGGATCGGTAGCTGTCTGGAGTGGCCAGCTTCCAGACAGCGATGCCGACCCGTTTCTCCACTGTGAGGGCACGCCGCATGGCGGTGTCCTGGTGCCTGAGTGCCGGGGTGAGCCACTGGCACAGCTCCATAAATGTCTGCCGGCTCATCCTGAAGTTCCTGAGCCAGTGGTCGTCGTCCCACTCCTCAAGCACCAGCCGCTCCCACCAGTCGGTGCTGGTGGGGTAGCTCCACAGCCGCCGGCATGTGAGGCGGGGGTGGGGGCAGGGGCGGGGTGCTGCAGGGTTGGGGGTTGAGCCCTGCCGCCCTGGGGGCAGCTCCTCCTCCGGTGTAGCATGGAGGTGCTCAGCTGCCTCCCGCATGGCATGGATCAGGGCAAGCCCTGCTACTGCTGGGAGGGCTGGGTGGACCTCTGGCTGCTGCTGCTGCTGCTGGGGGTCCATGCCTGCGTCGCCCGGGGTCTGTGTGCCTATGGCTCCTCAGACCGCGTGCTGTGCAGGCTGAGTGTGTCTGGGAGGGGCCCTTTAAGGGAGCGGCTAGCTGTTGCCCCGGAAGCGCTAGTCGGCCCTGTGACCCTGTCTGCAGCTGTTCCTGGCACCCTTATTTCGATGTGTGCTACTTTGGCGTGTAGACGTTCCCTCGCAGCGCCTATTTCGATGTTGTGCTGCGCAACGTCGAAGTTGAACATCGACGTTGCCAGCCCTGGAGGACGTGTAGACGTTATTCATCGAAATAGCCTATTTCGATGTAGGCTTCACGTGTAGACGTAGCCTCTGTAAGCTGAGCACTCAGGTGGCTACCCAGGAGCATTTCAAATGCTGCCCAGCTGATTAGCAGAATCCCCACACTGTCTGCAGATGGCAGTAGGTGTTTCTAATGGAGGTGCACCTCCTCACATGCCTCAGTGTTCATAACAATATTTATTCCACACATGTACAGAAAGAATTAAATGGAACACTGATAATGAGACACAAAAGTGTGAAGTGGCGACCATATTGCTGCTCTACAAATGTTCTGGATAGGAACCTGTGCAACAAATTGAGCCAAAGATGCTTGAGTCTTTATGGAATGTGCTGTCAGGGTAGGAGCAGTGCCCTTTGCTAGACTGTAGCATGTGAGGATACAGGAAGTGATCCACAATGAAATTCTGTGGGCTGAGACTGGAAGACCTTTCATCCTGTCTCTAACAGCCACAGAAAGGTGAGTAGTTTTCCTAGATGATCTCCTTTCTACGTAGAAGGCTAATGCATGTCTATGCCCAGTCAGTGAAGCCTCAACTCCTTTGTGTTGGCTTGTCATTTCAGATACAAGATGGGAGGAATACATCCTGGTTACTATGGAATTGTGAAACTGCTTTTAGGAGGAGGGCTGGATGAGGACACAGATGAACATTGTCCTTGAAGGATAATGGGTACAGAGGTTCCAAAGTGAGGATTCCAATCTCTGAGACCCTTCTGGCTGAAATAATGGCCAGCTTTCAGAACAAGAAGAGCAGAGATCACACTGCCAGCAGTTCACATGGTGGACTCATGAGCCTCAACAATACCAGGTTGAGATCCCAGGGAGGAACTGGTGGTCATACCTGGGAGTGTAGCCTGTTAAGTTCCTTTAGAAAACAACTACAGGTGATGTTTGAGAACATGGAAGGGTTGTTCACTCCTGGTGAAATTCTGAGTTTGCAGCCGAATGGACCTTAATAAATAGCACCAATAATCTGTGCTGCTTCATATGTAGGTAAGTAGCCTGTAATGAATGGTACTGATAATTATGCAGTGAGACATCCTTTTGCACAGACCAAATTGAGAACCTTTTTTCACTTTTGATGGGTAAGCAGCTCTAGTGGATGGTTTTATGCTTCCTAAAAGAACTTCAGGACGTACCCCTGAGCAAGTTAAATCTGAGGAGTTCACCCATAGAACTTTCAAGCCATGGGATGCAGGGGCTCAGGGTGTGAATGCCACAGACAACTAAGGCCCTAGGATATCAGGCCTAGAATCCGAGGTAGGCAGGTTGGTGTTTCCACTGACAGGTTCAGAAGCATGGTGAACCAGAGCTGTCATGGCTAGACCAAGGCTTATAAGAATGACTCTCACCCTATCCTTTTTGACCCTCCACAGCACCTTGTGTATGACTCAACATCTGCTCCATTAGTTGGATGGTGCCATGTGATGGCCTGATGCAGGTGACACCCTGGTAGCATCTCTCTGTCCGGCCAACCTCAGGGTTGGCAATCAATCTCTGTCGGTCTTTTCCCGCTTCTCTCTTAGCACTGGTGTTGGAGATTAGTACTGAGGGTCTCTCACCAGAGCACCTTTTTCAGCATCGAGAATGATGGGTGCTGCTGAGAATCTCTAGACACAGCGAGAACATCTTTTCTCAAAGCTGGATATAAGGAACAACATCATCATCCCAAAGAATAGCAGGGACACTCCTTACATCAAAGCCCAAGTACTTAGTATTGAGTCTGAATGACCCTGCTCTGACAGAGGCTGAAGAGCTACCTCCATGAAGACAGATCTGAGTCTAACATCTCTATCCTTTTTGGTGTGGGGCTTAAAGTCTCTGCAGATCTCACAAATGTTCCCACCTGTGAGTTCTCCCCAGTTATCCGAGGCGGCTGGAATGGGAATCACTCAAAAGCACACGTGTGACAAGGAGCACGAGGCTTAAATCTCACAGATCAAGACATGCCCCAATGCCAGGCAGGGATTAACCCCACTTACTATTTATCTAACAACTGACCTGACATTTGACTACCAAGATTAAGATAACTACATACAGTAAGTTTGTAAAGTCCACTGAGCAGTTCATGCAAAAACAAGGTAGTTCTTGTGACTGCCACAGGTGGTAAGAAGGAAGAGTATTTCAGGTGGGTGAGTCCCTTTATGACAACACTATAAGCATGCAACTCCAGGGGGCACCAGAGCCGACCCAAGAGATAGCACTGAGGAAAAGCTTTCAGTTAAATAGAGATAAGCAAGCACTCAACAAAGGAAAGCCCACTTTCCTTTCAAGCAGTTGCAGATCTGCTTCTGCCAGTATCAGATTCTTATAATCTTCTTTCACAGCTATTGCCACCTGATCCTAGGAGCTGCCCATCCTGGAAGTAAACCCATGCAGACTAGCTTGCAAGGAGGCTGGCATTTCAAAATACTTTGACTTCACACTGGTTGTTAAATTCAGGGCAAGTTCTTGCATTCCTCTGTCATTTCATGCTGATCCTGTGCACCATTCACATCTCGAATATGTCTTGGTCTGAGTCTCCCTTCCACAGCTCTGTGCTTCATTTCAGACTCAGAATATTTCAAGTAAGCTCTTGTTTGAAGTTTAGATTTCTATGGAGAGCCCAAAATATTAAAGAGTCAAAATCTGACAATTCCTTTGACTTTTCCTGAAGTGAGGCCACATCCTGCTAAATCATGCTGTGGTCTGAGGCACATGGCTAGGAGAAAGGGGGAAGTGGTAGAGTCTTCTCCCTGCTTCTCTGGCTGGACTGCACTTTGCCTGGCTACTGGCTGGAGACCAATAGGCTAAGCAGCAATTCTGCACAAAAGGATGTGGGAATTACAGTGGATATTTTATAATGACATGTAGAAGCTGTCAACCAAGACTGAGTCCCACTGTGCTACAGCTTGTACCACATACATAGTAAGAGAATCCTTGCCATTAAATGTTATGAGACAGAGAAGACAGGAGAAAGGATACTCCGGTTCTAGTGTCTTCTCTTGTCATCACTTCCTGCATCTAGAGCAGGGGTTCTCTATCTTTTTAACTCTCCCTCTTCACCCCCCCAAAGGATGCTATAAAAAAAGTCCACAGCCCACTTTTGCCACAACTGTTTTTTCCACATATGCAAGCCAGGGGTTAGCTAGCAGGGCAGTTGCTTAAGGCACCAAGCCACAGGAGTCACCACAAAAATAAGTTGTTCAGACTTCGGTGTTAGTCCCAGAGAGCAGGGCTCAGGGCCCTCAGCTTCAGCCCTGAACAGTGAGGTTTTGGCTTTCTGCCCCAGGTTCCAGCAAGATTAAACTGTCCCAGTTGGTGAACCCCATGAGACCTGCTCACAGCCCCAGAGGGGGCCCTGATTCCCTGATCAAGAACCAATATACTAGAGAATCTAAATGAGAAGATAAAACTCATGGCACATCTAAACTATGCCAGCATAGCTACATTGCAAGGCTGGATTGTGCGAAATGGAACACGCCTGTTCAAAAAAAGTCAGCAACGAACAGGAGCAGCTAACAGGGAGTTTGCCTGGGAAAGCATCCTCAAGGAGCTCAGGTGAGTATGGCATTTGGGGGGCTGCATTGTGAGCTGGTGGGTTGAATTTCTTGTCTGTGCATTTGTTTGATTTTGCAGAGAGGGGCAGTTTGAATAGCTGCCTATGTGCCTGAGCATCTGTTTTGCAGAGAGGGGCAGCTGGAAAGCGTGTTTGGCAGTTTAACAAGTCTGCAAGGTGTGAATTGGGAGAGCTTCCTTCCAGGTGGGCCTTCAAGAGCTGATTAGATTGAAGGCAAAGGCTTTGAGCCAGGCCTAACCAGCTAGCAGCTCTATAAGGCGGCAGCCCCAGCAAACCCTGTGAGCAGTGAACAGGAGCAGCTAACAGGGAGTTGGCCTGGGAGTTTGCCTTCAAGAGGAGCCCCATACCTGTTTTCCCTTTCTTAGATGGTGTTTCTCTTGTGCCCTTCAAAGCGGCACTAGAAACAAACAGGGGATCTCTGAAAAGGGAAAAAATGGACAGCGACATGGCTGGTGAGAGGTCTGTTGTTGTGACCTGCATGTCATGTGCCATGTTTGTCTTCCTCCCGGACGATAGCATGGATTTTCTATGTACCAAGTGCAAGCTGGTAACCATTTTAGAATAGAAGGTTAAAGGACTTGAGACCCAAATATCAACCCTTGGGTCCATCAGAGAGGGTGAAGACTTTCTGGATAGAAGACAACAGATCATACTGCAGAAACAGCAGACTGCCCAAAACAAGGAGGAGAACTGGAAGCATGTTACCTCCAGGAGGAGAAAACCAGTTCAGGTCTCTCCAATTCCAGTGAAGTTAAGTAACCACTTTCAGCCTCGCTCCACAGGTGATACAGCAGAGATAATTGGGGCTGATACCTCACAGGGTTTGGATCTGAAAGAATCCCCATGGTTTCTAAGGCATTGGATGTGCAGTCCTAGGGATGGGAGTTCCATGACCACCACCCCTAAGAGAAAAAGACGGGTGGTGGTTGGGGACTCCCTCCTAAGAGGGATGGAGTCATCCATCTGCTGTCCGGACCTAGAATCCCAGCAAGTTTACTGCTTGCCTGGAGCTGGAATCTGAGATATTACAGAGAACCTGCCAAAAATTGTTAAACCTGTAGACTATTACCCCTTCCTACTTTTCAACGTAGGAACTAATGATATAGCTAAGAGCAACTTTGAAGAGATCACGGCGGATTATGTAAGCCTAGGAAGGAAGATCAAGGAATATGGTGGACAAGTGGTGTTCTCGTCTGTCCTCCCCGTGGAAAGAAGGGGTCCGTGTAGCGATCGTCGAATCACAGAGGTAAACGCATGGTTGCATAGGTGGTGTAGCAGGGAAGGATTTGGTTTCTTTGACCATGGGATTCTCTTTTGTGAACAGGGATTGCTGGGAAGAGATGGGATCCACCTAACAAAGAGAAGAGGAGCATCTTTGTGGGCAGGCTTGCAAACCTAGTGAGGAGGGCTTTAAACTAGGTTTGTTGGGGGAAGGTGACACAGGGCCTGAGGTAAGTGGGGAAGGAGAAGGGAACAATCAAGTGGGTTTCCTGGGTGAAGAGGAGAAAGTGGGCCAATTGGCCCCTTCTCTAAGATGCTTGTGCACTAATGCTGGAAGCCTGGGGAACAGACAGGAAGAATTAGAGGCTCCGGCACAGTCAAAGAAGTGTGAGGTGGTTGGAATAATGGAGACTTGGTGGGACGATTCGCATAACTGGAGCACGGTCATGGAAGGTGATAAACTGTTCAGGAAGGACAGACGGGGAGAAGAGGAGGAGGAGCTGCGCTCTGCGTGAGGGAGCAGTGTGATTGCTCAGAGCTCCAGAATGAGGAAGAAGAAAATCCAGTTGAGCGTCTTTAGGTTAAGCTTAGAGGTGGAAGTAACAGAGGTGATGTTGTAGTTGGTGTCTGCTATAGACCGCCAGATCAGGGAGATGAGATAGATGAGGCTTTCTTCAGGCAGCTAGGTCAAGCTTCGAAATCACAGGCTCTGGTTCTCATGGGAGACTTTAATCATCCGGATGTTTGTTGGGAGACCAATACATCAGCACACAGACAATCCGGGAAGTTTTTGGAGAATGTTGGGGATAACTTCTTGGTACGAGTGCTGAAGGAACCGACCAGGGGCCGTGCGCAACTTGACCTGCTGCTCACAAACAGGGAAGAACTAGTAGGAGAAATAGAAGTGGGAGGAAAAGAGAAGTTACTCACTTGTGTAGTAATGATGGTTCTTTGAGATGTGTCCCCGTGGGTGCTCCACAGTAGGTGTCGGGCTCGGCCCAGCGCTGCAGATTGGAGATTTCCAAGCTGTATCTTGTCGGATCGTGCATGCGCCAATGTGCACCGGTCCTTCATGCACTTTCAGTCACGTGCGCAATCCAGTCCATGCCAGTTCCTCAACGAGCCGCCCCATGTGCTCCTGAAAAATATAAAGCAGAACTCCTAGGAGGAATGGGTGGGTAGTCAAGCACCCACAGGGACACATCTCAAAGAACCATCGTTACTACACAAGTGAGTAACTTCTCTTTCTTCTTCGAGTGGTCCCCGTGGGTGCGCCACAGTAGGTGACTAACCAGCAGTGACCACAGAAAAATGGAGGTGGGTACCAGACTTATACCCAGCTTGCCCTTGAAAGGACTGCTGTTGATAGACGTGTATCCTCTTCCAGCATGCGATGAATCACGTAGTGTCTGCCGAAGGTGTCATAGGACGACCATGTTGTCGCTCTGCAGATGTCCTTTAGGGAAACTCCTTTAAAGAAGGCTGTCAAGGCCACCATCGCTCTGGTAGAGTGAGCCCTGGGCGGAACTAGCAGGGGGGTCTTACATACTGTATAGCACATCTTTATGCAGGATACAATGTTATTTGAAATTCTTTGTGATGATAGCCCTTCCCCTTTTGATCTGGGTGTGAGAGACACCAGTAGTCTGTCTGTCTTTCAGAAGGGTGTACTTCTGTCTATATGAAAGGCCTGTGCTCTTCTCATATCAACTGAATGCAGTCGTACTTCCCTACTCGAGGTGTGTGGTCTCGGGTAGAAGGATAGTAGAATTATTGGCTCATTAATATGGAACTCTGAAGAGATCTTCGGAAGGAATGCTGGGTGTAGGCATAGAAGGTTGTATAGGGTGGAGTCGCCATTACTGCGGCCAGCTCACTCACCCTGCGAGCCGATGTAATCGCGAGAAGAAGGGCTGTTTTCATGGTAAATAGACAGAGGGAGACAGTGGCCAGTGGTTCGAAGGCTGGCCTAGACACTGTGTCAAGGACCAGATCTAAGTTCCATGAAGGCATCGTTAACAGCCATTCTGGCATGCACACTTCAGGAGGAGAACTAGGAGAGAGTGGCATGATGAAAAGATCTGGAGATGGACTTCAGTGCCAAGTTTTAGACCTTGCCGTTCCCGGTTCATGAGACTGCTTAGTTGGTGCCAATGCATGTGTTATGTCTGGTGCCTGAGATCTTGGTGCGGGTATCGGTGCTGGCAGTGCCGCACCCGGTGCCTCTGCCTGTAGCTCCACACACATGGCGGTCTCCGGCACCATTGGGTCCCGTGCCGGCGTGCCCGGTTCCAGAGTTCTCGGTGCCGCAGTCTCTGGTGCCTGCAATTTAGGTGCTTGCGTGATCCTCAGTGCAGTCTCTTTACCAGTCTGAGCGCCAGGCACTGTCTTATGACCTCCGGCCTTTGCACTGACCTTAACAGCGAGCGCTTCCAGGATCTGTGCCTCACTCATCCTGCTTGCAGGTAGTACCAGCAAGGATCAAGTAGGGGATATTTTCTTCCTCTTATGCGCCGAGGAGGTCAAAGAGGTTGCCTTCCGCTTATGTGGCCTCGAGGGTCCTTCCCTCTGGGGTGTCTCAGACGGCTCAGACTGAAGAGCCTTGTCAAATAAAATCATTTTCAGTCTCATTTCCCTGTCCCTTCTCGTTCTGGCCATCACCTTAGAGCAGTGAGGACATTTCTGTGGGACATGGGTCTCTCCCAGACAACGAATACACTTGCTATGGCCGCCGGAGGCAGGCATAGCTTCGCAGCACTGAGTCTCATTTCTTAAAACCCACCAGAGACATCTCCTTCTTAGAAATACTTCGCAACTGTACTTTAACGAGGGTACTTAACAGCTACTAACCAGATAAGGTTCAACAGTCTACAGCAGAGATAAGCAGGCCACAGAAGCGGCTGTCCTTCTCTCTCTTTTTCTCTCTCCTTCCTCCTACTTTAAAAAAAAAAAAAAAGCTGTATACAGGAATAACTTTAAGAATAGTTTGTAAGAGAAAGATTTTTAACAAAAGGAACTAATAATGGTAACTAATAACGTATTTATCTGTCTTAGGCGTTGGAGCCGAAGCGAAGTCCATCTGTAGCTGCTGGTGGTTGAGAGGAACTGGCATGGACCGGATTGTGCATGTGACCAAAAGCGCGCAAAAGACTGGCGCGCATCGGTGTATGCGTGATCCAATGAGATACAGCTTGGAAATCTCCGCTCTGCGGCGCCAGGGTGAGCCTGACACCTACTATGGAGCACCCACACGGACCACTCGAAGAAGAACCTGGGCTGCAGCCACCATGAGATCATAGATTTCGGGATCCGGACAAAAGGAAGAAAGATGAGCAGTAACATACAGACCCTTGATTTCAGAAGAGCAGACTTCAACTCCCTGAGAGACTGGATGAGCAGGATCCCTTGGGAAATGAAGATGAAGGGGAAAAGAGTTCAAGAAAACTGGCAGTATTTTAAAGAAGTCTTACTGAAGACACAGGAACAAAACATCCCGCTGCATAGTAAGAAATGCAAACATTGTAGGCAACCAGCTTCGCTTAATGGGGAAATCCTTAGTCAGCTTAAACTCAAAAAGAATGCATACAAGAAATAGAAATGTGGACAGTTGACTAAGGAGGAGTATAAACATACAGCTGGAGAATGCCAGGCAGTAATCAAGAAAGCGAAAGCACAACTGGAACTGCAGCTGGCAAGGGATGTGAAGAGTAACAAGAAGGGTTTCTACAGGCATGTTAACAATAAACGGGTTATCAGAGAAGGTGTGGAACCGTTACTGAATGAGGGAGGTAACCTAGTGACAGATGATGTAGGAAAAGCTGAAGTACTCAATGCATTTTGTGCCTCAGTCTTCACATACAAATTCAATTTCCACATGACGGTCCTAGACAATGCAATATGGGAAGATGGAGGGCAGCCATCTGTGGGAAGGAAAAAGTTCTGAGCTATCTAGAAAAACTAGATGTACACAAATCCATGGGTCTGGATTTAATGCACCCCAGGGTACTGAGGGAATTGGCAGAGGTCATTGCTGAACCATTGGCCATTTTATCTTTGAAGACTCTTGGAGATCGGGGGAGATATCAGATGACTGGAAAAAGGTAAGCGTAGTGCCCATCTTTAAAAAAAAGGAAAGAAGGACAATCCAGGGAACTATAGACCGGTTAGCCTTGCTTCAATTCCTGAAAAAATAAAGGAGGGAATCCTCAAGGAATCAGTTTTGGACACTTGGAAGAGGGGAAAGTGATCAAAAGTAGCCAGCATGGATTCACCAGGGGCAAGTCCTGCCTGACCAATTTGATTAGCTTCTATGACGAGGTAACAAGCTCCGTGGACATGGGGAAATCAGTGGATGTGATATACCTTGAGTTTAGCAAAGCTTTTGATTTGGTCTGCCACAACATTCTTGTCCATAAGTTAAGGAAAGAGGGTTTGGATCCCTAGACTATAAGATGGATAGAAAGCTGGCTTGATGTTCGGGCCCAACGGGTAGTGGTCAATGGCTCAATATCTGGATGGTGATCTGTTTCAAGCGGAGTGCCGCAAGGCTTGGTTCTGGGGATGGTCATATTCAACATCTTTATTAATGGTCTGGATGAGGGACTGGATTGCACCCTCAGCAAGTTTGCAGATGACACAAAACTAGGGGGAGAGGTAGATACATTGGAGGGTAGAGAGAGAATCCAGAGGGACCTGGATAAATTGGAGGACTGCATCAAAAGAAATCTGATGCGGTTCACCAAGGAGAAGTGTAGAGTCCTGCACTTGGGACAGAAGACTCCCAAACATTGTTACAGGCTGGGGACTGACTGGCTCAGCAGCCGTACCATGGAAAGGGACCTAGGGATTATGGTGGATGAAAGACTGGATATTATTAAACAGCGTGCCCTTGTAGCCAAGAACACTAACGGTATACTATGGTGCATTAGGAGGAACATTTCGAGCAGATCTAGAGAAGTAGTTATTCCCCTATATTTGGCAGTGGTGAGGCTACATCTTGAATATTGTGTCCAATTTTGGGCCCCCGAGTATAAAAAGGATGTGGATTTGCTGGAGCAAGTTCAGCTGAGGGCAACAAAAATGATTAAGGGGCTGGAGCACAAGACCTATGAGGATAGGCTGAGGAATTTGGGTTTGTTTAGTTTACAGAAGAGAAGACTTAGGGGTGATTTAATAGCAGCCTTCAACTTCCTAAAGGGGAGCTCTACAGAGGAGGGTGAGAAACTGTTCTCAGTGGTGTCAGATGGCAGAACGAGGAGTAATGGTCCAAAGTTAAAGAGGGAGAGGTGTAGGTTAGATATTAGGAAAAACTGCTTCACCAGGAGGGTGGTGAAGCATTGGAATGCGTTACCTAGAGAGGTGGTGGATTCTCCATCCCTCGAGGTTTTTAAGTCCCGGCTTGACAAGGTCCTGGCTGGGATGACTTAATGGGGTTGATCCTGCTTGAAGCAGGGGTCTGGACTGATCACCTCCTGATGTTCCTTCCAGCCCTATTATTCTGTGATTCTGTGTGAAGGACTGGGGTGGGAAGCGTGTGAGATGGAACACCCCTGCCATATGTGAAGGGGTGCATGGTGTGTGTGTGAGAGAGAGAGAGAGATGGAACACCCCTACCATGTTGTGAGAGGTCAGGTGAGGTGCACGGTTACAGGGAGACTTTTTTATTCAGTATCTGTGAATGGTTGGCAAGGTAGATGCCGTGGGATGGTTCTAAAGATGTTACTCGCCTGCTGTGAAATGTGCTACATAATCTCAGTTCTACTGGTTTACTCTCAGTACTACTACAGTGGTTTTAGTTAGATGAGTTGATGGCAAAGGCAGATCTTGGAAATAATCTTACTGATAGGGCCCTACCAAATTTGCAGCCAAGAATTAAGTGTCATGGACCAGGAACTTGAGTCTCGTGTGCTTTACCCTATACTAAAAGGATTTCACAAGGGAGACTAGATTTTCTCAGACTAGTGGGCCTGACCCAAAAGGGATAGCAGGGCAGTCATGGTATTGCTGTCCCTACTTCTGTGCTGACTTCAGAACTGGGGGGCCAGAAAGTGACAGCTGCTGCCTAAGGGCCCAGCTTGACAGGCAGCAATGCAGAAACAGAGATGGGAATGCCATACCATGCTACCCTCAGTTCCACGCTGCTGCTAGTGGTGGCTCTGCCTTTAGAACTGGGCTCCTGGTTAGCAGCTGCTGCTCTCCAAATGTCCAGCTCTGAAGACAGTGCCATCACCAGCAGCAGTGGAAAAGTGAGAGCACCATTACTGCAACCTCCCCAACGTTAACCTTATGAACTCCTCTCCTTTTTGGGTCAGGATCCCTATGATTACAACTTTGTGAAATTTCAGACTTAAAAAGCTAAAATAATTAAATGTACGATGTTTAAAATCCTATGATCATGAAATTGACTAAAAATGGACCATGACTTTGGTAGGCCATATTTATTGAAGACGAGGCTTTTGTCTACTCTCTCTTGGATAGGTTAGGGGTCTAGGCATGTTGCTTATGTTTACCGATAACAGGGTCTGCAGGCAGAGAGAGTTGAGTCTGCTAGCTGTACAATGCTCATGAAATGGCAGAGACTGTAACAAAGTCTGTAGCGATACAGGTGTTCTGTGCACCAGAGTACAGAGCTGCACACACTCATGCAGCAGGCCTCCTTCTCTGTTGCTTTTATGCTCACCAAAGAGTGGATTCCCTTGACACCTGTGGGTACAGGACATGGAGCAAAGCTAGAGCTCCTCACTTTTACATCTCTATTGTTCTTCTCTACACCCGGGAATTACATTGCCTGAAAACACATTAACTACGGTGATGGTAAACACTCAACATAGTCAGGACTCGTAGCGTTTAACTTCTCATTGCCATGTGGGGGTGAACACCATGCTCTGTTAACCTTAACCAGATGACACAGTAAGTAAGGCAGTCCTTACCCTGGTTACCCAATATGATGTAAATGTGTTCTACATGATGGCATCTCCCAGGGCAAACAAGCCCAGCTGTAGGGAAAAAGGTAATTACGGGCCTTAGACAGGGAAGAACAGAACTGGCACCCTACTAGTGCCCTCCAGTGCAAATCATTACAAAAAATGTGCCCTGGTCAAGAGGGTTTGGCATGTCCATGGTGCAGTATGCTTGCCCAGCAACTTTAGCAAGGACTACGTCTCTAAAGCACCACACCCTCCCTTCCCTGCTGTAGTGACTCCTGTTGCTTTGCAGCTCCAGCCCTCCCCAGCACAAAGCAGTGTGAAAAGCACAACAGCTGTGACAGTCTGTGTGGTGTGTGTCTATAAATCAGGAGCACAGAATGTATCAGATATCTGAGTGCCATGCAACGGTCTAGACAGTCAAACCACTGAAATGCCCCCAAATCCTAATGTGAGTAAGATAGATTTGACAGGAAAGCAGCAATAACCATGGCAGTGATCGCATAAATGAACACAGCAAAAAATATACATGGCAGCAATGAGACCTCATAGTCTTTTCCCTTCTAGTAAAGTGTTTGACTACAACTTGTGATACAAAAATCCCACTAGAAATTAACTCCTTCCTCTTACAGTAAACTGAAGTCTTTTGTAAATTGAATTTTAAATTAAAATACAACCTCTGATACCAATGAAACAAGCTCTGAGTGCCCACCTCTCTGAAGAGCGCTCCATAAAACTGAACAATATAAGGGCAGTCACTACTCCGCATCACTACATCCAAGTCCATTAGAAGCTGTTTTTGTTCCTTTTCATCCACTGTTGACCGAATTCTCTGAAAGAGCAAGGAATGGCAGAGATTTTATCACCAGTATGCTACTACTACATCAGCAGCAGCCAGTTTAAGAGAAATGACCAGGATCCCAGTCTTACGGTGGGCCATAGAGTCCCAGAGACATGAAAACAGTATGCTTTATAGAAAACTAGGCCATATTTTTAAATGAGAAAAACATTACAATCAATAAAAACCCAAAGCAAGATAATTCAGATTATGAAATCTCTGGCCAAATTTTACATCAAATCTCAGCGTCATCAGGTGGAGCATCATTAGGCAGCGAAAGACAAAAGATTTTCTTTATTCTCTTTAAAACCCACAGCAAAACAATATCCAGGGTAATGTACAGTGGTTAGTTAGCCACAGTTCTTATTGATGCTGGGAACTTCTTTGAAATGTAACCTTCAAATATTACGTTCAAATTTGCTAAAGGGAAGAAATTAAAACAAAGGCACTCCTAGACTGTGCATCCACCACAGTTTCCTTACAGCTATTTCAGATCAGTTGGTCATTTCATGCCATGGTTTATACTGTACATACTAGGCCAGCTACATAACCAAACAACTTTGCATTTCTTGCCTATTAGTGGCCACTGTAGTTAAAGATACATAATGGGTTGCTTTCTATTATAGTTTTCCAAAACATGTGTTTCAGGATAAACGGTTTCCATGCTCAGTTTCTGAAGGAAGATTTTTCTTTTTTTCAAAGCTTCAGCACATACAGTTCAACTGTTTTCCAGCATGAGAGAGGGAAAAGGGAAGGAACCAATTAATGCCCAAACCTGTAGAAAACCTGTGATAGTAGGGCTTTATCCTACCAACAATACTGAGTATTGTACTCACTACTGAGTGTAGACCCATGGATATCAGTGAGACTACTCATTACTAAGTACTACACATGGTTGTAGAATGTGTTTTCAAGGTGAGGCTCTTCTACTGCACTGTCTGAGAAATAGCATATGATCATGTAATAGCACACTGTCTCATAATGATACTTACACAGGGGATAGAGTAGCTATTGCATAATTCTTCTTACCTTAGACATTTCCTGATATTCTGAGTGCTTCACCATGCAGCCTTAATGTTCTAGTAACTTAAGTTTTAGCCTAGAACAATAATTCCCTCCTTTCCACATGGATCTTACAGTATTCTGCAAAACTGACAAGCTAATTGCAAAATATACACAGGAATCACCTCTCACACACCACCTAGTGCAGTCAAATGGGTGGGATACAGCAATTGTAGGCACAGAGAGTGGACGGCTCAGGGGATTAATAATGAAGCTGCAGAAATTTTCATGTCTAGGTCACTGGTTCAAATCTATTGACAGCAGTTCAGTGGTGTAAGTGAAATGAGTTTGGTGAGTCTCTACCATGCATCATCAAATGTACACATCATAGAAGACATGCCTGCAACTGTCAGTATCCTGACCCCTTGTAGGCTGTCCCTAAAGGGGCGCCAGGTGCTGAAAGAATTCAACATCTCTCTCCCGACTCTCATGTGATCAGGGTCTGAAGAAGCTGCAGTATTGCTGCTTTTGCTCTTAGCTATGGTGTTGATTGAGGACATTAGCAGACAGGACTGTCACCCCAGCAGCTTTGAAGAACACTGAATGTACTGATCTCTTTGGGTGGGCAGCTCCCAGGCCAGACAGCTATTCACGTAGAACACAGCCATATCACGCCACTGCTTGGCTCCAACAGGACACTACACAGCAGATGAACAACTGGGGCTCAGGAATTAGTTTTTCTCCAGTTGGAAACTTGGCATCAGAAGCCACCCCCTCTGTCTGCATTCTCCTTCAACAATGATGTCTGTACTCCATATTTGTTTTAACCCTCATTCATAGCTCCCATCCCTTCCATACTACAATACACTTCTCAATGGGCCCCAGTTTCTCCTGGCTCTAGCACATACACAACGTTGTGATCGGCCTTCCCACACCATGAAAGGTCAGCTGTGTCTTTCCATCCCATATAACAACATGGACTTCCTTGCAGACTACCCTTCTTGTTTTTAAAACCTTCCTTGGATTCAACCCAGTTACAAAGTGTTCTTTTTAGTCATCTAGTACTGGTCTCTTCTTGTTCTGGTGCACAATCCCATCAAAGGAAATGGAACAACCTCCTTTTCTACAGTTCGTGCCATTCCTGTATATCTCTGCCTCTGGCCCCCCACTGCACTTCAAACTCTAGCTCATAATAGCTCCTTTCCCAGCCCTCAACTCCTTTGCTGCTATTCCTCACTTATTACTGTAAATCACTTGAAAATGTAGTTTATATGGAAGATACTATTGTAATAGTAAACTGAAATGAATGTCAAGACCAAGAACCCACTCTGCCCAGCCTTTTCCAAATACATTCTCACCAGGAAGGGAGGAAGAAGAGACAGACAGTAGGTCCAGAGGAGGGAAAGTGTTTCAGTTATATTGGAGAACTCTTTCCAACAGACAAACACATTACAAGAAAACCCGAAGAGACAGCAATGGTATTTTAGCGAGTGCAAAGGAAGATCTGATGATGGGACCAGGAAGAGCTTCAAAAAAAAAGTGCTGGAGACTGAAGACAGGTGATCCCAATGGGGGAAAGGAAATGTTGCATCCAGCACTGCTTTAGGCCATGTGTGGGCCTGGCCAGAAAGAGACAATCCCACTTAGTCAAAGTGCACTAGGGATATTCCACCACAGCCCAGTAGCCTTGATTAACTAGCTGAGGAGCAAACATTTAACATGTAACAAGAACAAAAGAAACTGTCTGAATATGCAGCAGAATCTTGAGTGATCATCAGCCCCTACCCAACAGCATGTGAAGGCTGTACTAAACAGCTGCCACCTAATACCACACCAGAAGTGCAACATGATGCAGCCTCTTCCCTCGGGAAAACCCTCATCAGCTCAAAAGTAACAGAGGGGAGAACAAGGAACAAATCCAAGCCTTGTGGATGGGGAGAAGCAGTAGAGCTGGTATATATTGACTTTAGTAAGGCTTTTGGTATTGTCTCACATGACCATCTCAAATAAACTAGAGAAATTAAGTCCCAACGGGACTACAATCAAGTGAATGCATAACTGGTTGGCAAAGCATTCGCAGAGGGTAGTTAGCATTGGTTTGCAGTCAAGCTGGAAGAGCATATCAAGGAGGGTCCCAAAGTGATTGGTCCTGGGTCTGGTTCTGTTCAGTACCTTCATCAGTGATTTCAATAATGTCATACAGAGTACACTTAAAAAGTCTGCAGACAATACCAAGCTGGAAGGGTTGTAAGTGCTTTGGAAGATAGGATTAAAATTCAAAATGATCTGGACACAATGGAGAAATGACCCGAAATTCAGTAAGGACACATGTAAAGCTCTGAATTTAGGAAAACAAAAAAGCAGTCCAGTAGCACTTTAAAGACTAACAAAATAATTTATTAGGTGGTGAGCTTTCATGGGATAGACCCACTTCTTCAGACCACAGCCATACCAGAACAGACTCAATATATAAGGCACAGAGAACCAAAAATAGTTATCAAGGTTGACAAATCAGAAAAATTGAAATCAAGGTGGGCATATCAGAAGAGGAGAGGGGTGGCAGGAGCAGGGGGAAGTCAAGAGTCAGATAAAACGAAGTATGTAAAAGAGTCCTTATAACTTAGGAATTTTGGAAGGAATTTAGGAAGGAACTATCAGTTGCATGCGTACAAAATGGGAAATGACTGTCTAGGAAGGAGTACTTTAGAAAGGGATTTGGGGTCAAGTGACTCTCCAGCTAAATAAGTGTCACTGGTAAAGCAAGACATGAGAAGTAATTCTTCCACTGTACTCTGCCCTGGTTAGGCTTGAACAGTGTATGGCATGGACAATGCTCAGCACTGATGAGATTATAACCCAGAGATGGACTCAAAAACAGAAGAGGCTCCATCTATTCTTAACATAGAAGAAAACTGTTTTAACTGTGCAATGTAAGCAGCTGCAAACGCCAACAAATTAAAAACAATGAACATGCTAAACTGAATGACAAACCCATGCAGGGCTACTTACAGCAGCCATCTTGGATTACTTCAGCGTGGAAGAGAAGATCAGAAAAACACTCATGCTGGGGCAATGCATGACAGAGAGACAGACAACATCTGAAGGCTCCTCAAGTTGTCAATCAAACAAAGTTTTTGTGGGTGGGAGGACTTTCTGAACTGTCAGTTGACAGAGGGATTCAATGGCAAAGAGGGAATGGAATCCTTGACACACACACTGATCCAGAAAGATAACTTCTACTTACTCAGCCATAAGTGTGCCTTTTCTGAAGTGGACACTGGTTCTCTGTGTTCCAATACAACTGGCTCGAGGTTCCTCATGTTCCAAGGATAGAGATTCCTTCCTCTGTTTTAAACCTCTCTCTAATTTGCTTTGTTCTGCCAGCAGGTAGACCTGCTCAGAAAATTGATGTCCTCTCTAACTCCCAGCCAACTGTGCAAGTGAAGACAGCAAACTGTAAATTCTGATTAATCCATGTAACAGATCAGCCATCTCCAGGCAAGCTGTTTTATTGGCTCATTTATTATAATACAAACAGAATAATGGAAATGAAGACCTGAAGCATAATGATTGCAATATGAGGGAATCCTAAGATTTCTCCATTTCTCTGTAGGAATACTTTTTAAAGGGGAAAGATTGAGATTTTCCCCCCACCAGCCAGTACTGAATATAAATCTGGGGACATCCTGGGTGGGCTGCACGGAGCACTATGTTCTCTCTTCAGAAAAGGAAGAATTGCAAATAGGTAGTACATTGCACCATTCTCTCGCCAGAAAATCTGGTGCTCTGTGGTCTACTTCAAGTGGCAGGTATCCAGCAGTAATACAATCCCTATGAACAGGAGCAGAATGTAAAGCATCTATTCTAAAGTGAGGGCAAAATTACCGTGCGTGAAGCCACTGCACTATTCTGTAGTGAAGTGCCTGATTAGGTCGGGCTTCACGCAGCGAGCATTTGTAGGTCTAACTAAATACTAAATGTACCTTCTTGCAATAGCGAACATGGACCCCTTCTCTGATCTAATAAAAAAAATCCTAAAACTGTATTTGATTTTTTTCAAGGATCATTTTCCATATACAGAATTTGAATGACCTCACCTCATCTAAAACATGCAATGGGCTTTCCTAGTCATGGAAGGACTTGGCAAAGGGGGCAAATAAACAGATTGTTTCAAGTGAAAAACAATGTTGGGAGACAGAAAATTATGGTGCAGGCACCAGAATGTATGGGATCATATGATCACTCAGCACAAAAATCAAGATGTGGAACACAAAGTTAATCAAGGAACCAAAAGACATGAAGAGAAAGCATCCTTCTATTATCTATGCTCCAGTGCTTAAAGCCTGGGTAACCAGAATGAGCATAAATTTGATTGAGTTGGTATTACTGAAATGTGGTGGAAAGATTTCTGTGACTGGAATTTTAAAATCATTATTTATATCCTATTTAGGAAGTACTGAGTGGGAAAAGGGAGTGACACTCAATCAAAAATGACATTACCTGTTTCTGAGTTGCTGATAACTTTGAGGAAAATTATCTAGAATGCTTAGACGCTTGGGGAGCAATGTATGTTCTTAGTAGTAACAGATAAAAAACAATATGAGGTGCCATTTAGTCTCTGTTAGTGATCCCATTTCCCACAAGGGAACAGGATGACTGATTCCTGATGCCTCTATCTATAATGGGTAAGAAAAAAGCTTTGAGCTCATGAGGGCTTAAATCTGAGTGACATATACTGGCTGTCTCATGCTGTGAATATTAAAGCATTCTTAGAACTTCTAAATATAGCTGACAATTTCCTACCTCAGAAACCACTGTATTCAACATGGAGGAATTGTAAATTAGACCTCATCTTGACAGATAAAGAGGAACTGATCACAGACCTAAATATTAAGAATAACTCACATACAAGAGCTCATGATTTGATCATGTTTACAATGTGCAATCAGAATAAAGTTCACACAGTAATATACAAACACTTGGTGATTTAAAAAGCTGGTTTCACAAAGCTGAAAACATTTATGAGTCAGATCAGTTGGGAGGAAGAATATGATGTTTAGGAATTGTTTAAAAATATCTTCCTAAATGACAAAAAGCCACAATATCACAATGGAGGGAGAAGGCTCTGACTGCTTTAAAAAAACAAAAAAAAAGCCCTCACCTGGTTTAGAAGGGAAGTAAAGTCAGCTATACAAATAATATACATCAAATGAAATAATAGGGAAGTAGATCATTATCATCAATCAGATGACAGGGACGAGAAAACTGACAACGGAAACAAGCACAAATCTCTAGTTAGCAGAGTTAAGGACAATAAGAGGGCATTTTTAAAGTACATTAGAAAAAACTCAAGTATGGTAAAGGAGTATTACTAGAATTATCATGAATAATGAACAAAAGGCAGAAGCGTTCAATAACATAGCTTTATCCCATAGCATACCTTCCATCCCATTAGTATCGCAGGAGAACGCTAAAGAGCAGTTACTAAAGTTAGATATTTTTAAATCAGCAGGTTCAGATAACCTGCATTGAAGAATTTTAAAAGAGTTGGCTCAGGAGCCTGCTGACAGTTAATGCTTATTTTCAGTAAGTCTTGGCATATAAAAGAAGTTTCAGAAGAATGAAAGAAATATAATGGTGTGTCAATTTTTTTAAAAGGGAAAAGGTGATAAAATAAGTAATTGTAGACTGTTGGTCTGATCCCAGACAAGATCACGGAGCTACTGATATAGGACTCAATTAATAAAGAATAAAAGAAGGTAAACATAATGAATGTTGGTTGATGGGTTTATGGAAAATATATACTATTGAGCTAAATTGGTATCATTGTGATTAGATTACAAGCTTGGTTGATAAAGATAATAATACTGATGTAAAATATAACTGAACCTGAATGACATTTCGTTTAAAAGTATAAAGATATAAAATTTACATGGTATACAATAAATGAATTTAAAGATGGCTAACCAGTAAGTCTCAAAATGTAACTACAAACATAAAATATTCATCAAATGGGTGTGTTTCCAATGGAGTACCACAGGGACTGGTTCTTAGCTCATATTTTCTAAGAAATGAAAGAAACCATAAATTTATCATGGATAAAATCTGCAGATAAACTGGAGGAGTCATACGTAAAGACTCTGATACAGATACATTTGGGTAAATGGGTAAACCGGACACAAGCAAACTATGTATTTTGTTACAACCAAATGTAAATATTTGCATCTAGGAACAAAAAATGAAGGTTATACTTACACGGCTGGGGAACTCTGAGACTGAAAAAGACTTGGGGGAGCCAGGTGGAGAATCAGCTGATAAAATGCAGTGGTCAAAAGGGCTAGTGCAGTCCCTGAGTTCACAAAGAGTGGAATTTCAAGTAGAAAGGAAAAGATTACTTAATCTCTGTATATCTATTTCTACTTTTAGCAACTTCTGCTAGAACAATATGTCCAGTTCTCGTGTTCACAATTCAAGGGTCATGATAAATTGGGATTCAGAAAAGAGCCCTGAGGTTGATGAAAGGATTATAAAACACTGACTGACTCAAAGGACTCAGTCTATCTGATGCCTGGTTTATAGTTTATAAATATCTACATGACAAACAAATATTTAATAATGAGCTGTTCAATCTAGCACCAAGAAGTACAACGTGATCTAAAGACTGGATGATGAAGCAAAACCGTTTCTGACTAGAAATATGACAGTACCCGTAAATAATTATTAGAAACCAAGTGTCATCGTAGGTTCTCCATTACTGACCATTTTTAAATCAAGACCGGATTTTTTTTTAAAGATACATGCTAGAAAATATTTTTGGGAAGTTCTCTGGCCACTGGTAAGCACAAGATAGAGTAGATGTAGTCTATGAATCACCACATGAGCAAAAGAACTGTGGAAGGATTTCAGTTTCCAACCCTTTCCTCTAAAGAGGATGGAGAGAGGCTGTTCTCAGCTGTGATGGATGGCAGATGAAGGTACTGGTCTCAACTTACAGAGGGGGAAGTGTAGGTTGGATATTAGGAAAAACTGTTTCATCAGGCGAGCGGTGAAGCACTGGAATAAGTTACCAAGCAAGGTGGTGGAATCTCCATCCCTTGAGGTTTTCAAGTTCCGGCTTGACAAAGTCCTGGCTAGGATGATTTATTTAAGGTTGATCTGGCTTTAGGCAGGGGGCTGGACTCAATGTTCTCCTGTGGTCCCTTCCAGCCCCAGGATTCCATGAACCCTACTAAGTCTCCTGGTGAATGCAACTGCAGTCAGGAAAACCAGTTTACAGGAAGACTGGGGAAGACTCCGCCATACATTTCAGGGATTACCCTAAGTAAACTTCATTCTACTAGTCTTCCAACAGCATCTCCATACACATGTATCTTCAAGGAATCAGGAAACCTGAGGTTGCTGCACAAAAGGGCTAGAAGCAGAAGTAATGTGCTACAAGGCTTTGATTTGGATCTAGAAGGAGCTTCAATACATGCCTGACTCTAAGACAAAAAAGTATTCTTGTTCTTTTAAGTGTCCCATAAAAATCATTCTCTGAACCCCCTGAGAACTCCAGATATGTGAACAGTTTTTGGAACAGAGGAAAGAAAGTCCCTGAATATTCTTCAGAAGGTAAAAGGGCCTCAAGGGCAAGATCCACAGGTACTGTGGGTCTGGGAGTCTAAGAATACTACAAGAAAAGTTGCCCCACTCCAGGAAGTTCAAGGATACTGAACTGACACATGTAGGAACCTCAGAGACTACAGGTGCACTGAACCATTAATTTCTGTCAACTGCTTAAGGGGAAGGCTCAATAATTTAGTTCTTATTCTCATGTGCCCAACTGTTGGTGCCTACTTAGTCGACCTACAGAGCCGGTCTTTCGCTCCAAGGTAGATTGTTTTAATCAACAAATGCCTTTATTGTGAGCACCTCTCAGTAAAGAGACAGTCCTTATTAAGAGCTTGAAAAACAATAAGCAGTTTGCAATTATTTATTTTGTTTCTTTATAGTAATCCACAAAGCTCCCTGCACTGAGAACAAGATATTTCTCAGGTTTCACTCAGGATCTGGAACTTGCACATTCCCATTCCATCTGGAAGTGTTAGTGTCCCACAAAAGTCCTGTTCCTTAGTGCACATAAAGAAATTTATTCTGCACATGGATGGAAAGCATTAGAGGGAACATTGGCTATGGCTCTTCCTGGAACAAGTGGGCAAAAATACCTGGTAAATGTGTCAGCCTGAGTCCTGCAGCATGAATTTTTCCTGGCTTTCTTTCAGCCTCTCACAGATTCACAGCTACAGCCCTATCAATTTCACAGCCATGAAAAACGCATCATGGCCCATTAAATAAGCCCTTTCCCATGAAATCTAATGTCTCTTTGTTCCAAGGAGCACCCCAGAAATGGGGCTTCTTAGATCTGACTAGGCAGTGAGTTATCTATCTTCTGCATAGCTGCAGGGAGGGAGAAACCTAACAGGTCCACCTCTGGGTACCTCCCTCTACTGCAGGATGCTTTCTGTGACTGGGACTCACGCAGCCTGAGGTTCCTGCAGCTGAGTGTTGAGTCAGGGGCTGCAGAGCATTCAGAGAGCAAGTATTGTCCCTCCCAAACTGGTCAGGACTAATAGTGAGAAGTCCCACACTGGGATGCTAGACCCACTTCTATGCCTTGGAACCTCCTGCAGTTGCTTCCTTTAAAATTCAGCTCTGAAAGCAGCAAAGAAGTAAGAGTAACAATCCCATGACCTCCCTACAACAGGTTCCCCACTTCCCCCCCAGCAATCTCCCTTTGGGTCAGGACCTGATCATTACAGTGCTGTGAAATTTCAGATTTAAACAGCTGAAAATGTGAAATATACAAGTTTAAAATCTGATGGCCATGACATTGGCCATAGTGCACTGTGAATTTGGTAGGACCCTACTCATAGACATTAAACCAGAAGGGACCATCAATACCATCTAGTTGGACCCCCTGCACGCTACAAGCTACTCAGCCCTGTAATAGACTCTTCACCTCCGGCTGAGCTACTGATGTCCTCAGATCACAGTTTAAAGACGTAAAGTCATAGAGAATTTCCATTTATGGACACATTCCTGGGAACTACTTCACCCCAGTCAGAACAGAAGACAACAGCGATAAGCCTCTGGCTTACTGCTTCCACGCCATGTTCTGCAGATTAAAGGCCTCTTTGCCCCATCACTGCTATTGGAGTTGATGCTTTCCCGTGGTTTGAAACACCAAGCAGCTGAGGGTGCCTGGCTTGGAGAGCCTGTGAAGCCAACTCCTGCTGCCTGCCACCCTGTTGTAAAGTGGAGGATGTGGCACATTGCTGTGTAGCTAGGCATGTGCAGAGCACTTTGATCTTACCTGGCCCAGCTGCCTTGCCATGTTTTCTCTTGAAATACAAGTTTGCTGTTCTCACGAATCCTCTTCCTGTCATGGGCGGAAATTGAGCAGAGTGATAAAAAACAAAATATAACAGGAAAGGCTCTTGCCTGCTGACAGAAAGTGGAGAGGCTTAGAACACCATCCCACTTGTTCCTTCAAGCAGAGGCAAGACACTGGGAGTTGGATTTGAGTCAGCTGCTGGTGTTACAAGGTGAGCTAGGGAGAGAGGAGCCTCTCTCTAGGTAAGGAGGGAGGGGAGAGATAAGCCAGTGGTGACTGATCATGGAGCACCAAGCACCCATGTGTCACAAGAGGGTCTAGCTGACCTGAAGAGACAGATCCACCTCCCAGACTGCCCAAAGAGCAGCAGCCACAAAAATCAGAGAAAGCCTCATGCCACACCCTCCCCAGCATTTAGCTCAGGTTTGACTTAGTGTGGAAAGCTAATTCTAAAAAGTCCGATGTCACAACTCATTGTCCTGAGATAAGTTTTGGATTGATACATCTTTGTCATTTTTCCATCCAAGTTCCCCAAGCTTAATTTAATCTCTTTCTGACCGCTTAGACCATTTGAAATAGACCCCTGCCTCCCTGCTTTTATCCTGTTCCAATGCATCTAGATGGTTCCCTCAAACCTCTAAAACCCAACTAAAAAGCAAAGAAAAGAAGAGCTACAATCTTCACTGTGTAAACTGAATGGAGGTGATGCACCAGATGGACAGCAGGAGGCACCAGCCAAGGCCTGGACCACAGCAAGGGGTGGCCACCAGCATCTGGGAAGCATTCTCTCCTTTGGCATACCAAGATTCACTCACTGAGAAACATAAACGGGCCAGTGAGCCAAGCCCAGCCCAACTCAGCCTCACCAGGCAGGGGATACCAGCTTATGTCTCACAGCAAGACGGGTGGCAGAGAAACATGGCACACAGCCCACCAGCTGAGCCCAATGGTAAGGGGTGCCTCACAATGCCCTCCAGCGTCTCCTTCCATCCACTACTCACTGGGCTTGATGAGGCCAGGAGTGCTGCAGCTGTACAAGCTCTGTCGCTGAGTAAGGGAAAGGTGCCAGGCTTCAGTTTGTATGCTCACGCCAGTAACTCCAAAAGGCGTAACTGACCACTCCCCTGCCAGAAGATGGATGGGTGTCCCAGGCAACAGGGGACTACAAGAGCATTTTTGTTGTTCCAAGAGGCAGCACATACCACAAATCTCAGGCATCTGTGTCTTATCCACCTCTCTTGCATACGGAATGATTGCTAGGAAGAAGGCTGCAACACACCTCCAAACTGGCTCCAACCAGTATATGAACCCAATGGAAATCAATATATCCAGACCCACTTAGACTGTGTTCAGAGAGAGAGAGAGAGACCGAGACCATTAAAGAGCGTGACACGTACTTCTAAGTAGTTTGGGTTCAGAGTTCACTTCTACTCTTCCAGTGAAGCCAGTAGAACATGTGTCACTATTTTGTACCTGTAACTAGATTTAAGAGGCGGATATCATTAACTGTTACACAGCACAAGCACAGAAGAGAGAATTCATCACTTCCAGAGTGAAACAAAATCCAATGCCCACTGCACCCGATCTGGACTGTCAAGTGACTCACCAAAAATCCCCAGCTATGTGCAGTGTTACAGCAAAGACAAAGATTATTTTATGCTACACAACAACTTGGAAAACAAGATTTAAAAAACAAACAAACCACCTGTGAGTTTGGTGCTACTATAACACAGCAAATGGAAGGCTTGGGAGGTAGATACCTTCTGCATCTCCAGACCTGGGTCAGCAGTGGTGGCACTCTATGCTGTCACAGTAGGTTGAGAGTGAGAGAGCAACATGCTCTTTAAACACATGCCCAGCCCACTCACTTCCTGCCCTCTTTAGTGAGGCTGTGAATTTCTGCAGCATGGATACACATTCACTTGGAACTAGTCTTTAGTCACTAACTCATTTCACACAGGACACCAAGCTGCCATTGGAAGTTAAATTGTGCTTACTATCAACCTACGCTGGATTTGAACCAGTGATCAGCAGGTGAAGGGCTCATATCCCATTACCAGTCTCCAGGACCATGCCACCCCAACCCTGCAGCAGTTGCCTTCTGAGAGACAGAGTTAGTTCTTTTAAAGTGCACAAGCAAGGTATACGACCTTTACATTTCACTTGACAGATAACCCCATTATATACTGTGTTTTCCAGCGCAAGTACCCTTTACCCTGGAGATAAACAGAACAATAGACGGGTGACAGACGGATGAACATTAATTCTCCATCACGTTCCATCCTTAATGAACTGAAGTACAAACACAATTATGGGCATCACCTACTTTAACTGCCATAATTTGCCCACTTGGTTTGTGGACCATTTTGTTGACTGAACCATAAGCTCCTCGTCCAATTTCTCCAAGGTCTTTCAAGTCCTCTGCAGTAAAATCCCAATGTTGTTCAGGGGAAATCTTCAATTTTCCTGATGATTCAATGCTGTGTGTTCTCAGTCTCTCTCTGTCAAAAATATTGGGAAGCAATTTTTCCACATTTTAAATTGGTTTTAACTTTCTCTTTTCAGCAGCACTCGATTAAACATTAAAAGAGAGGGGTTCACATAGGCTAAAGCAACAATTTGATTCCAGGGAGGATTCTGGTTGAGGATGCAGGGCTGAAGGAGAATATTAAATAAAAAATAAATTAAAAAAAAAAAGAAATACATTTTGGTCACAGCTTTAATTAGCTATATGTTTTAGCTGCAGCCTAAGGCTTAATATGTCTCTTAGATTAGATTCATACTAATTACTCTCATTTACATGGCTAATTTCTATTGTGCATAAAAGTACGTCAGGCTTGTAGCAGGACTTGGTATGGCATGCAGAACAAGGATTCTTGTGAGCACCTCCAGTGCCCTGCACAATTAGCTACGTGCGTCACCTCCAATGCAGTACTGCACTTGCTGTCTCACTTTTGCACCTCATGTTGAACAGACATTAAACTAAATCTCCTGTTTGTATTGGCAGGTTTATGAAGAGTCTGTTGATCTTAACAGAAAACTGTAACTTATTTCAAAGACAATATAATCACTTCAGCTGGTTGAAAAAGGCACTGAAGAGCCCATTTTTATTATAAAATATTGTGCAAATTGACTATTACTGAAGAAACCAGAAGCTGCGAGACCAAACGTTTCTTAACAAAGTGCCTGAGCCTGGAGTCATCAGGCAAAGATAGGCCCACAGCCTGCAATGGGAATTTGTCTGTATAAGGAATTCAGGATGACGCCCACAGTTCATGGCAGAAGCTACAGACTTCCACAGCTGTTTTAATGTGCTTCCTATTACCTGTTTTCAAGTTTTGTTTTTAACACTGATTTCACAGGAGAAGTGTGTGGATATTCTACACTTTGTTCCTAGCAAATAATAGTGTTCAACTTACAACAATTGCAAAAGTCTCCACTGTTTCTCCTGCATTCATCTGCTGATTTGCACTACCGAGGTCATAAATTATGCCAAGAGACTGGACTTCCCAGTTTAATCACATTGATCAAAAGGTTGCTCACACCATAACTCTCCAGTGTTATGGGGGGCATGAAATCAGAAAGGCATTTATAAAAACCAAGGAGATCCCGTTATACTAGTCACCTGGACACTGAACATATCATTCTGGCATTTGATCAAACAACTGACAATTCCAGGATTTGGTCAAATGAGTAATAATGGAAGGAATAGACCTTTGAGCCAATGCTCAAAGATTCTCAAATTAACCAGCCAAAGGAATAAACATACTCCAGTGTATGTTTAAACATACTTTCATGCTGTTAAGTACACTAGAATATCTGTCAGCCAGCTCCTGTACATGCCACATACTATGGAAACTACTACAGGCCCGCTCCTGAACTCCTTGGGTATGTTTGCATAGCTTCTACCAGCAAGTTGTTCAGATGATGTTGACAGACTAGCGTTAATTGGCTCACTGTAGCATGCAAAAAACAGTAAAGTGAACATTTTGACTTGTGGTGGTGTTTCGGCTCTAAAGTCTAGGGATGGAAATTAGCTTCAAAGGCTGAACTTCAGGCCAAGCCTACGCAGCTATTTGAAGTACACCAGCCCAAGGCCCACCAGCGCAAATCTGTTGACTGGGCTGAAAGACTCGCTCCCAGCATCTGTGTGAAATACTCCTTCGCACTTCACTGGAACACAATTCAAGGGAGGTCACGCTGAGGATGGTCTTGACATTCCTTGAATTCTGTGTCTAACTCCTCAAAATAAACATTGCATTAGCATAAATTTTATGTGGAAACTGCTTAGCACAAAGCAAGTAGTGAAAAAAAGGAAACAGAAGACAAGAAAATAATTAAAAAAAACAGAAGAACAGAACAACAGAAGAAACCTCACCTCAGACTGACACCAGCCCACATCAAACAAAGATAATTTACCCTGGGAGGTGGATTATGAGAGCTGGAGCCTTCCCTGCTGCTCACACATTTTCATTTGACAGCAATCTGAAAATGGGTCTGCTTTTGCTGGAAGAAGCTAACAGATGAGAATTACTGCTTTGAAAGGTACCTCCTACTCATGTCTTCTCAGCCAGAGCAATAGCAGAAGGGAATGGAAGGCAGAAACACAGTGTGTGGACACCAAACCCTGCAGGTGGTGCTCTGTTGCTGTGGGGGTGGAAAATTTTCTGAGGGAATGTTTTCCCACTGGAAAATGCCTTCATATCATAAAACTGGAAGAGGCCTCACAAGGTGATTGAATCCAGTCCCCTGCTCTCACAGCAGGACCTATTCACCATCCCCAACTTTTTTTTTTTTAATCTAACCTACCCCAGACCTTTGAAGGGCCCCCTCAAGGACTGAAGTCACAACCCGGCCAATGCTCTAAGCACTGAACTACTCTCTCCCATGCCAATTCATCAAAAGAGAAATATGTCAAATATGATACAATTTTGCTTCCAGGGGAAGGTCACTAAGATAAAAATGTTCAATTTTTTAAAACAAAAAATGCTTTGATTGACTTCAACTTCCTTTTTTTGTTTTCCCCAGAATTCTGTTTGGAGGCAAATTTCATTTTTTGGGGGGTGTTTTCATTCCTTTGTGGATTGAGAAAGGAATTCAAACTCTCAGAATTTCCTGCAAATTGGAAAACTAAGATCCTGTTCTGCATCAGCCAAAAGCAAATTGTGCTACTGTCCCTCCAGCAGCAGGGGGAACCCACAAGCATTGGGGGTGGGGGTAAGAAGTCTTAACAATCCCTCTCTACCTACAGAAGGGACTACAGGTGCCAAGAGAGTGGTATGAAGCAAGAGCACACCATGGAAATATAAACACAAAGCAATTTGCTCTACTTTTAGTGAAACTCCACTAACAGTCCTGATATATTATCAGCTTCTCAAATGCCAGCATGAAATGGTCATTTGGCCAAATGACATGTTTAACAGAGTGGCACACATCTTATACACACTGTTTTCATGTAGGTAAGGTCTTAGAAGTAAATATTGACATTTTCCGGTAAGCAGCATGGTCTGGATCTCAAACACTCCTTTTCTCATTAAAATGTTATACTTTTTACAGTGATTTATTCAGTGTAAAGGTAATGTAGGACTTGCCTTATGCGTGACCTCTATGCCAGAATAACTGCACACAGATGCATACCCCTGATTAAATGCACTGCACAGGTGTCACATGGGAGTGTGCTGGCATAAAACCAGGATAAATACAAACCCCACATAACTCCAGTGCAATGCATCTACGATAGGGTTGCCCCATCAGCTATATCAATGTAAAAACCCCATAACGTAAACAGGCACTTAGAGACCACATGTTCAAGTCTGCCCTAGAAAGCCAACACAGTGAATTGGCAATTAAAGTAATAAAAGAGTAGCTCTAGAGAACAATATGAAGGTCAGAAGTAGTTAATACCAGATTTCTGCTTCATTGCTGAATGTGGGGATTTCAATCTTTTGCTTAATGACTTTATATGCCAATTTTCTCTTCCCCCATTCAATTCTACTTTCTGACAGTGCAATCAGGGGTATCAGGCCAGGAAATTGGGTATACAGCCATTTCCAAACAACCCTTGCAAAATCAAGATGAACTCCAAGGATGCCCCAAGATGCACTTTGGAGTGGTTATTTTATTTATTTAATACTATCACTTTTCATACCTACACAAGGGGATAGCTTAACATTTCAGTCTCAAATAATTATGGATGGGATTTTTAAAGTAGTCCAAGAGGTCTTTGTAGTTCAGTTCTCAATTGAATTAACTGGAATTTGGGCTCCTAACTCCACTTAGTGTCTTTGAAAAGTCCAGTCTAGAATATCAATCTAAAAATATTAGAGGCCTGGCAGTTCCAGGGGGTTCAACAGAGTAGACAGCTAGTGCTATATGGAGTGTTGCATTTGTAAAATGCCAACATATAGCCCTTACTACAAATGGTTATTTTACTTTGTCACAGCAATTATATTCAAGGGATTAGGAACATCACCCAAGGCAATTATTCCTCTCAACAGCTGCCTTTTGACATAAGGCAAAACATTCATGGGTCTAGCTTGGCATGAGCCACAAAGACTGCTGGAGCCAGGCACCACCATTGGGGGCCAAGGGGAGTGTCACAAAAATTCAAGGCCTGAAGTATTCTACTGTAAACTTGGTGATCTCGACCAACACTCGAAAGCTTCCCATGTCTAATAAGCCTACAAGACTCCAAAACTCTACTGACAAATAACCACAAAGATGAGGGCCCTCAATTAATCACAGTTAACACGAGTAAGTCAAAAAAATTGTGATAAAAAATCATGACTCATCAGTTTTAATCACACATAGAAAATAACAAAATACCAACATAAATGTATTTAATATTGTATTAATATTGTATATGAATGTATTTAATATTTTGCATGTTTCTCTACATTTTCAAATATATTGATTTCAGTTACAAGACAAAGTGCTCTCTTTATACTAGTATTATTACAAATATTTGCACTGTAAAATGACAAAAATATTATTCTTCATTTCTCTGTGCACAAGCATCATATTGCAATCTCTTTATCGTAAAAGTGCAATTTACAAACGTAGATTATTTTTGTTACATAACTGTACTCAAAAACAAAACAGCGTAAAACTTTAGAGCCTAAAAGTCCACTCAGTCCTACTTCTTGTTCGACCAATGACTAAGGCCGAATCTACATGGGCAGCTTTTGTTGACAAAACTGGGCTTTTGTTACCAAAACTCACCAAACGCCTACACGCTTAAAGTATTCTGTTGAGAGTTTTGTCAACAAAACTCAGCTATTCAATCAACAATGTTATCCCTGTTCCTGATCAGGTATAATGCCTCTGTTGACAAAGTGCCCCTGCAGATGCTTCTGTCGACAGAGAGGGCTTCCAGCTCCCCGGGCAGCCGTTTGCAGAGCTTCCAGTCAGCCATTCTGTCAAGAGAGGGCAGGGCAGTCTGGCTGGTCTGTCAACAGAGAGCCTTGCTCTTTCAATCCGCAGTTGAGTGTAAATGCTACCTGTCGACAGAGGTACTGCCAAGGTTTCACTGTCAACAGAGACTGCCCATGTAGACGTGGCCTAAGATAAACAAGTTTGTTAACATTTTGGGGAAATACTGCTGTGCACTTCTTATTTACAGTGTCAGCTGAAAGTGAGAACAGGCATCTGCATGAAACCTTTGTAGCTATGTTAACCATTTGTATGCCCCTTCATATTCCCACCATACCAGAGGACATGATTCCATGCTGATGACACAAGTGTTAATTAAATTTGTGGCTGAATTCCTTGAGGAGATAATTGTGTTTCTCCTGCTCAGTGTTTTACCTGAATTGTCCCATCTATTTCGTGGTAGGGAAGTCTGAGATGATGACTGAGCACACATTATTCGTTTAAGAACACTGTCGCTATAGATTTGACAAAACACAAAAAAAGTGTTAATGTGAGATTTTTAAAGATTGCTACAGTCCCCTACCCAAGGTTTAAGAATCTGAAATGCCTTCTTCCTAAGTCTGAGAGGGATGAGGTGTGGTGTATGCAATGGTCTGATGCGGAAACTATGGAACTCAAACCACCAAAAAAGAAAATCAACCTTCTGCTGGTGGACCCTGATTTAGATGATGAACACCTGTTTTCATTTGAAGCGACACTGCAAACAAGAAGTAGACAGTATCTTCTCCCACAAATACAAACACACTTTTCTCAGCAACTGTCTGAATAAAAGGTAGGATAGGGCAGACTTGAAAGCTCTAAAGTTTCACACTGTTACTTTTGAGTGCAGTTTTTGTTCATAATTTTTCATTTGTAAGTTCAATGTTCATGATAAAGAGACTGCACTAAAGTACTTATATTAGATTAAATGAAATACTCTTGTTTTTGTTTTTACTGTGCAAATACTTGTAATCAGAAACAAATATAAAGTTAGCACTGTACTCTTTCTCTTCTGTGTTGTAACTGAAATCAATATATTTCAAAACTTGGAAAACATCTGAAAATATTTAAAATGGTATCGTATTATTTACAGCACAATTAATCATGTCTAATTTTTTAATCACGTGATGAACCATGATTAATATTTTAAGTGCTTGATTTCCTTAAAGACATTGCACATGTTTGGAAATGCATAAGTTGTATAGCCGTAATTAAGATTTACCATTAGTATCTTAACATAGTATCTTAACATTTGTGTGGTGTAGGTGAGCAGCCCTATAACAGGCAAGTACAAAGACGGGGTAATTTCAGGCAAACCTGAATGTCACATGACAGCACTAAGGCCCTACATAACAAAGCAAGGTGGCATACACAACTAAGTGAATCTTCAGCAAGCTCCTGTCCGCTATTGTTGGTAACAGCACAAATAAACGTAAGATGGAAGGGATGAAATATTGTGGTGGGAACATAAGAGACGACAAAAGAAATTCCATAAAGATGTCAGACATAAAAGAAAGATTAAGGCCAGTGTGGGTTTGTTGCCCCATGGAGAAAGTGACCCGGAAGGAAGGCAGAGCTGCTCAACGTCTCCTTTGCTTCTGCCTTCTCACAAAAAAAGAGACAACTAGTGAAGTTCCCATAAACAATAAAGGGAAAGGCGCAGCTCAGGATAAGTAAAGAACATGCCAGAGATATTATGACTAATTTGAATTACTTCAAGAGAGCATGGCTTAATGATTCATCCCATGGTGCTGAAGGTACTAACTGAAAAAATCTTGGAGCCACTAGCTATCACATGGTTTCCCAAACTGAAGGGAATGCTACCCTGGGTGAGGGGGTGAAGAAATTCCAGGGGAGGTGCAAGGCAACCCAACCGCCCCATCATTCACCCCACCCAAAGAGCCAGCCTTTGCCTGTGGCTCTCAGCCCCTGCCATTTTATGTGGATGACCTGGCCCAGCTGCTATAAAAAGCAGGAAGCCGGTAAAGACCCACTTGCAAAGGTGAGTGAGTGTGGGTTGGGGAAGAGGAAGAGGATGAGGTCAGATGAGGGTGCCTGGCTTGGGTGAGGGGGATGGGGTAAGAGTGAAGGGCTGGTGGTGCCCAGCTTTGTGGGAGGGAAGGGGCTCGGACGGGTGGCTTGCGGGGCTTGGCTGGCTGGCTTGCAGGACTCAGGCAGCTGGCCCGGGCAGCTGGCCCCGGCATCGCAGGGCTCACTCAGGTGGCTCAGGCTGGAAGGCAGGTGGCTGGCCCCAGCAATGTAGGGCTCAGGCTAGCGGCTGGCCCCAGCAATGTAGGGCTCAGGCTAGCAGCTGGCCCCAGAATTGCGGGGCTGAGGCAGCTGGGGCTGTCAGGCAGGCAGCTGTCCCTAGCAGCACAGGGCTCAGGTGGCTCAGGCAGAAGGGTGGGTGGCTGGCCCAAGCAACATGGGGCTCGGGCAGCTTGGGCTGGCAGGCAGGCAGCTGAACCCAGCGTCATGGGGCTCGGGCTGGTGGGAGGGTCGGCGGCTGGCCCTGGCAGTGTGGGGCTTGGGCAGGTGGCTTGGGCAGCTGGCCCATGAATGGGGTGGGCAGCTTGTGGGTGGGCAGCTGGTCCTGGCAGTGAGGGGCTTGGGTGGCTGGCGGGTAGGCGGATAGCTGGCCCAGGCAGCAATGGGCTCAGGCAGCTCAAGTGGGTACCTCTATCAGTGCAAGTCTCAGGCAGGCGGGTGGCTGGCACAGGCAGCTCCTGTGGCTAACATGGGGGTCAGGCAGCTGGCCAGCTGGGGCTGGGCCAGGCACCCACAAGGGCCAAGAAGAACTATTTGTGCTCATTTTTAATTGTAAATAACACTTTATATCAAGTTTTTGTGTTTATTTTAAATTACAAATTGAAGCTTTTGTTAAAAGGGGGGTTGAAGGATGGTAAAGAAGAGGTGGGGGGGCATGAAAAAATCAAGAGGAGGGTGTGATGCCGAAAAGTTTGTGAACCACTGGGTTATAATGTCTGCAAACTCTTGGATGATGAGAGGTCCCGGAAGACTGGATCAGAACGAACATAGCGCCCATCTTTAAAAGAGGGAAAATGGAAGAACCTGGGAACTACAGACCAGTCGGCCTGACCTCATTAACTGGGAGGCTATTATAGCAATGTATAAGATATTCAACTTGTGAATAAATACCCGGGAGATGAAGGGGTAATCACTAGCAGCCAGCATGAATTTTCTTGTTTGACAGGGTGACTGGTTTGGTGAATCAGGGAAAAGCAGTGGACACAGTGGGACTTAAAAGCTTGCTGGGCCCCTGAGCAAGGTTAGGGGAAGAGACAGGGAAAGGGAGGCAGCTCAGCACCCCCAGAAAGGTGGGGCCTCCAGCAAAAGGGGTGCACTTGGTCTATCTTCCCTGAGCTCTGTCAGGAGCATGCTGTGTGGGGCTTTGGTATTGATCTGAAGAGCCCCAAATCCTTCTGAATTGCCAGACCCTGGGGCAATTGCCTCTTTTTAGACATCCCCCCACCTGGCCTGGGTGAACATAATATACCTGGAGCTCCACAAAGCTTTGGACATAATCCCATGTGACAATCTGAAAAATAAACTGGAGAAATGCAGGCTTCACAGAATTACAATTAAATGGACACATCATTGAATAAACAATTGCAAACAACGAGTAACAATTAATGGAATGATGTCATATTGAAGGGAAGTCTGAAGTAGGGTCCACAGGTATATGTTCTGGGTTTGGAGGTCTTAATATATTTATTAATAACCTGGGTACAAGAAGAGAGAGCTTCTTGATCAAATCTGCAGATAACACAGGGGGTGGGGAGGTTTCCAAACACATTGGAGGATAGAGCTAATATTCAAAGGAATCTTGATAAATTGAAGAACTGGACTACAGACAAGGAAATGAAATTTAACAAAGACAAATGCAAGGGGCTATCCTCAAAAATAGACAATAGAGGATAACAAGCTCAGCAGCAGCACTGCTGAGAAGGATTCAGATTGTTGTGAATCACAACCTTCATATGAGTCAGCAATGTGACACTAAAAATAAAGCAAATGCATTTTAGGTTGCCTTAGCAAGCAAAAGCTGAAGGAACTAGGTAAATGGAAAGAAAGAGGAGATTAAGCAGGGGAGATGATAGTGGTTTTCAAATACTTGAAAAGCTTCCATAAAAAAGGAGAAAAGTTGTTCTCTCTTGCCACAGAGAGCAGGGCAAGAGGCAATGCATTCAAGCTACGGCACAGCAGGTTTAGATTAAATCTGAGGAGAAATTTCCTAATTCCAAGAACAGCAAGACGATAGAACCAGATGTCTAGGGAGGTCATGGAAGCTCCTTTGTTGACATTTTCAAAAGGAGGCTGGAAAGCCATTTGTCTTATATAGTTTAAATATAACAAATCCTATATCTTGGTGGGGCAGGGGAGGAGGAGGGGCTTGACTAGATCAGCGGTTCTCAAACTGGGGGCAGGGAGGATGGATTCTGGAGGAGCATGAGAAGTTTTATGGGGGCAAAAATACCTTAATGTGCATATTCAGAGCTGGAGGGCCAAAGAATGGCACCTGTTGGCGGGATGCCCAGCACTGAAGGCAGTGCCACCTCCAGCAGCACAGAAATAAGAGTGGCATGGTATTGCAATCCCAAGTTCTGCACTGAGGCTGGAGGAGGCACTGCCCTCAGAGCTCCATGTCTAACCAGCGGTCACTGATCTCCAGCCACACAGCTCTGACAGCAGCACTGCCACCAGCATAAATAACAATGTTAAGATGGCAATAGCATATCATGCCACCCTTACTTCTTCACTGCTGCTGCTGCCCATGATACTGCCATTAGAGCTGAGCACCTGGCTGGCAGCTGCCATGCATCACTCTGACTTCAGAGCTGGGTGACTGAAGTGCGACAGCTGCTGACTGGGTACCTGGTGGTGTGGGCATGTAAACTATGACAGGCACAAAGAAAGGAGGCATGATCAAATTAGGTTTGGGAACCACTGACTAGATGACCCTTGTAGTTCCAGCTAACTCTGCTGCTCTAAAGAGCCTCACAGACATATTATGCTTCACAAATTGTTCTGAAGGAAGTCACGAACTGGTCAGAGGTTAGTGGACATAATACACGTTTTACTTCTCCCCATGCCTAGTAAAAAGATGCTATTCACGATGATATTTCAGAAGCCAGTTTCTGGACACTGTGCTGACAAGCCAAATTGGTGACCAAGAGTAAACCCTCAAACTCACAAAAAAAATCTTTCACCCTAAGATTCAGCTTCTAATAAGGCAGTTTGGATTGTTCACACTTCATATGTAAAAGCAGGTTTATGATTCTGGCTGATCAATATGCACTGAATCTGCTGCGCATTTCTGTAGGCTGTTTAAATGTAGCTTTCTTTACTGAGCAATCTATAACCAGGGAGGCCAACACACATTACTTAAATGGTAGCCATGTTTTGTAATGTATGGGTGGAGAAAACCTCCAATAGCAGAGCTGCAGAATTATTTCAAGTGTCCCAAAAATGTCAGCTCCCCAGTGAGTTTTCATCAGAGTCCTAAAAACAATATCTTCCTTACACTGAACAAGCCAACAGATTAACAGGGATTTCTGCCTCAGGAGAGGACACAGAATACAATGGTTTTGCTCCTACTTGTTCATTTATAAGTCTTTCTGCTACTTAGCCTACTGTTCTATGTCTACAACCCACTACTATAGCCTTACGTGGATACAAAATTTGTGTCCATATCCACAAAAATGAGCCATGGATATTCTCACTGATATCTGCAGATAGAGATACCTGTGGATATAAAGTAGATAACCACAGATTCACAGGACCGCTCCAATCACTGATTAAGAGATTCAGCAAAAGCCTTAAAAGAAGGAATTAATTCCATTCAGCATCCCTCACCAACTAAAACAAATTAAAAAACAAAGGCTAGGTCCCTCATTTTCATCATGAAGAAATAGCAGAAGCTCAACTGAAGCCTATTCTGGCTCTTCGTATTCCACCAACATTATTCAAAGCAAAGATCTCAGCAGTGCATGGAACACTGTACAGAATGTATCACAGATCTTGCAGCTGAATTCAATGTCCATTTAAATTCACAGAAAACTCCCACTGATTGAAGTGTGAGTTGGATTGGGCCTTCAGAAGCACCAATATTAAACTTTTGAGTGTATTTAGTTAACTAGCTAGATTCTGTCCTCAGTTTACACTTGTGTAACTCAGATTCCAAGTATCTTCAAGACACCTGAGCCCTCCCAAGTCACTGGTGTTAACTCACACTAGAATCTAGCCCTACATATGGAGCCCCAGAACACCAAACCAATTTTTGTTTGGAGTGAAACATGCAGCCAGCCTTGTCCAGTCTACCAAGGATGGCCAACCCCAAACTAGTGTTGGATTAAAGCACTGTAGGTTAATATGAAAAATCTTTCAGCTAGCTACTTTAACAACTCTTCCTCCTGAGCCACTGCCAACTATCAGAAAGAGAACAGAAATGAGAGATATAACACATCATTCAGAGTCAGAATAAGAATAAGAAGAAATAATATATATATATTTAAAAATCATACTGAAATGTGATCATATCATTATATAGAAATAACTCATGGAATGGCACAGTATTGCTGAGACAAATTTCATTACTTTATAGATGTCATTTTTGCTGACATGGAAAATATTTGACAATGGCTAACAGACAGTTAATCTTACTGTAGCCTGCTGGAAAGTTTCTGGATGAGGTCCGCTTCTCTCCTTTTGAAAGTGAACGGGACAATGTGATTACTACCCAGTGTTGCTTGTGTATCACTTCAGCCAGGAAAAGAGTTGTGAAAATGACAGGAAAACATGATGCTGTTATCACATGACACAATAACGTATAACAAACTCATCTAAACATACTGCCTTTGCCATAGCTAGCATCAGAAATTAATGCACATTATATTTTTCTTTCCCATTAAACCTAACACAGCAACGCACTAGTTCTTGCATTTGAAGATCTTTGAGCTGCACTGTTACTATTAATTCATTATATTGTACTTTTTTTTTTTAATACAATAGAAATATTATTTTCAGTTGAAATTTTAAAAACTCCAATTGGAATCAATTTACTAACAAAATACCTCAATATTGATATCATTCAGACGACACAGATTCACCACATTGATCACGATCACATAGTTCCTCTTGACTCTGATAAAGGAGTATTTTTTACCCTAAAAATGCGTATACCTTAAGAGTGATGGTCCCCTTTAGGTTTGTCAGTCAAAGTGAATCAGCCTATCTACTTTTGAATACTATTTTATGGCTTGGGCACTCTATACCCAAAACTTTTATTTCCAGATCTTTGCAGCTAATAGAAGAGCCCAAAGCTAACTACTCCTGTACACTGAGATCAGGCTTTGGATTAGAGCTTCTCACAAGCATTCCAGGTAAGAAATTTCCCTTTCCCATGACTAGGATACACACTTTCAGAATTGATGGATTCTGGGTTGTACACTTTACTAAGGACTATAGGGAGGACAGACAAGAAATGATCCCTTAAATACCTGTATATACAAATAAAGCAATGACCAACAATGTTCAGAACAAATACATTCCTTTGCTCAGCTCACCATCTGCAAATGCCCTAGAACTAAGATTGTCTGTTATGACTGCTTGCTAATGTACCCCTTGTGACATTTCTTACATGCTTACATAAAAAGTTCTGTAAGGTGCTCAAGCAAAGGAACTTTAACAGCTCTGGTTTCTCTGTCTGAACAGGATATGGAAGGTAATGACACTTCATGGCTAAGTCAAATTCAGTGCAACTTTGGAGGAAAACCTAACCCTGAAAGTAACACACTGCTATCTGCTATGGAAAAGGACATGTCTGAAGCAAGGGAAGCATCCAGCCAGGAAAGAGAAGAGGGATTGCTTACCCAGAAGACTGTACTAATTAAAACTAATACAGTGATTGCAAGAGAGGCCATAGCAATACCAACCGGAAGATCCTAGTACAGCACCAAACATAACATGTATTTTGAAGGTAGCCCTCAAATAAGTCATGGAATTGTGGAGGTGACTGACAATCAAATGTATTAATGCTCTGTAGTCCAGTACTATTGTGACATTCTTTAAATGTGGGTCCATCTAAAATGACTGTGTCTGCTTTATTTCAGATCTACAAAGTACGTCAGCTAAGCAGCAATGGGAGGATCTCCTGGAGCAAGGCCAACAGCTGCCAGAATATCATGTTCCCTTTTTTAATCTATGAGGACTATTACTAAAATGAAAAGGGAGAAAGCATCATTCCTGAGAGAGATACCTGTTTGGAACATGAAAGGCAATGCATACGTCCACTGGATTACACTGCATCCCACGTCCCCCTGGAAGTCAGCTGTCACCCCAAACGAAGCTGTCCTATCCTGGCAATGAGAAACTATTTTTGGGGAACACTATTCATCTCTCAGGCATTGTGACTACTTGCCAGCCAAAGCTAAGTATGAAGGAGAAATGGTCTGTCCAGCTCTACTCCAAATAATGTAGTGGTTCCACAAAGGAGGGCATCAGGCCTAACTCAAGGAAAGATCTTCCCAGTACTGCATGATATCTATTGGAGAGCGGACTGGGACATCTGACTCTGAGGATTCCCAACATGCAAAGCCTTGATGATGAAGCATAGTTTCACCTCTTTGAGATTCACAGAGTCACCTATAGTCACCTAATCACATTACATAAAGAACCTAATTAATTTTAGTTCCATTCTGAAATCTATTTCCCCACTGTGTGGCCTGGCTAAATAATTTAATTATGCTGGCCAAAAAATAAATCCATCCAACTACAAAAAAGCTCAATAAAGAGCTTGTTGTGTTACTATGGCAGAACAGCTCTTCTGCATGGGACCTTTTTTTCTGATACCACTGCAGATTTTTCTGGTGCATCTTTTCCATCCAGCTCAGTTTATTTCAACCTCTCACACAACAAAGAGCAAACATAACATAAAGAGAAAAAAAAAAACTAGCAAAAGTGGCCTGGAGGAGTGGGACATGGTTCTTAGAGTGTGTAAATTTTTGTTTTTCTGTTGTCCATTTCATGATGCCTGGCACAAGACAAAGATAGGACTTCAGAGGAAACAACCTGTCAGTTTTGAATCTGTGGACCAAAGGATTCAAAACAGCTTTGAGTAACAAAACAAAACAAAACCAAACTACAAACTGCTGCTCAAATGACAATGAGATTATTTGAATGTTTAAAGAATGAAGTACTTGCTTTCTGTTTTGATTAAATTCATCAGGACCAGAATATCAGACTGTCAATGACAAACTTTAATTCTTAGAACAGCATGGGCATACCTTTGCTTTATATAGAGACAATATGGTATTTTCTGCCTCATTACTTATCCTTTTCCTAAGGATTACCAACATTCTTAACTTTTTTCACTGCCACTACACATTCAATGGATGTTTGCAGAAAACTATCTACAGTGATTCCAAAATCTCTTTGCGTGGTAACAGCTAATTTAGACCCCACCAATTTATATGTGTAGTTGGAATTATCGTTTTCCAATGTCCGTTACTTCGCATTTATCGACACTAAATTTCATTTGCCATTATTGCCTAGTCACCTTATTTTACATTCTGCTCTGGATTTAACTATCTCAAGAATAGTATCTGCAAATTTTGCCACCTCATGATTTACTCTTTTTCCAGATTCACTAGCCTTCTCTGGAACCCTGGGTATCAAACCATCTTGCGTACAATGCTTACAACCGCGCTCAGACTGACATTATCGACAAACAATACCAAATGAGACACAGCGTCAACTATGCTGAATGTTATGCTGTCCAGAATCTCAAAAATAACCCAGACATTATAATCAAACCAGCTAACAGAGGGGGTGATCTTGTCATCATGAATAAGTCAGACTATGAACTGGAGGCAGCCAGACAACTCTCCAACACCAAATTTTACGGACCTCTCTCCGCTGATCCCACTTTGGAATTCCAAAAGAAATTACAACAACTACTTAAGGAACTCCCTGCTGCTACTCAGCACCTTATTCACTCAGACACACCATCTGAGCCCTAGCCTGGATTATTCTATTTACTTCCCAAAATCCACAAACCTGGAAACCCGGATGCCCTATCATTTCAGGTATTGGCCCCCTTACCGCCGGACTATCCAGTTACGAGGACTCCCTCCTCAAACCCTATGACACCCACACTCCCAGCTATCTCCAAGATACCACTGACTTCCTGAAGAAATTACAAAACATCGGAAAAGTTCCTGACAACACCATCCTTGCCACCATGGATGTAGAGGCTCTATACACCAATATTCCACACAAAGACGGATTACAAGCGATCAGGAATACCATCCCTGATGTCACCACAGCCAATCTGGTGTCTGACCTCTGTAACTTTGTTCTGACCAACAATTATTTCTGATTTGGGGACAATTTATGCCTCCAGATTAGTGGAACTGCTATGGGCACTCGCATGGCCCTGCAATATGCTAATATATTTATATCTGACCTGGAACAACAATTCCTCAGCTCTTGTCCCCTATTACCCCTCCTCTACTTACGATACACTGATGACATCTGTGGTACAGAGACTCTTGAAGAATTCCACAGAGACTTTAACAATCCGCACCCCACCATCAACTTATGCCTTGACTATTCCACATGAGAGATACGTTTCTTGAACACTACAGTACAAATCATGGATGGCCTGATCAGTACCACACTCTACTGGAAACCCCACTGATCACTATACTTACCTACACACTTCTAGCTTCCATCCTGCACACGCAGCTAGATCCACTGTTTACTGTTAAGCCCTTAGGTACAATCGCATTTGCTCTGATCCAACTGACAGACACCAAAAATTACAAGATCTTTACCAAATATTCATAAACCTGAATTACCCACCAGGAGAAATAAAAAAACAAAATCAACAGGGCCAGATGAATACTCAGAGACCAGCCACTCCAAGATAAGCCCCAAAAAGCCAAGAACAGAACACCACTAGTCATTACCTACAGCCCCCAACTCAAACCACTGCAACGCATTATTAAAGACCTACAACCTACCCTTAATCAGGATGCCACACTCCAGAAGGCCCTAGGTGACAGGCCTGTTCTCTCCTACAGACAACCTCCCAACCTTATGAGGATTCTCACCTACAACCACAGTTTATACCATAGGAACACCAGTCTTGGAACTTTTCCTTGCAACAAAGCCTGACCTGGTTATTCACAGAATCAGGGGCACATTCTCATGTTCCTCAACTAACATCATATATGCTATAATGTGCCAACAATGCCCAGATGCTTTGTATATTGGACAGACTTCAAACTCTCTTAGACAAAGAATTAATGGGCATAAAACAGACATAAAAGCACCACTGATCCATGAACTGGTCAGCCACCAATTTAATGGAGTGAGCCATTCTGTTAATGACCTGAAAGTTTGCGTCTTACTAAAGAGGAATTTTCACAACAGTTTGGAAAGAGGCTGCTGAACTCGCTTTCATATTCAAATTTGATACATTAACACATGGTTTGAACCAGGATGCGAATTTTTTAGTCATTATAGAGGCTCTTTTGCATACTTGACTTAACTTAATTCTTGACTCTCCCTCCACCCCACCCCCATCCCTCTACTCTCTGATTTGCTCACCTTGACAATATTTTTCTGATTTGTCAGCCTTGATTTTTGGTTCTCTGTGCCTTAAATATTGAGTTTCGTCTGGTATGGCTATGGCTGAAGAAGTGGGTCTGTCCCACGAAAGCTCACCACCTAAGAAATTATTTTGTTAGTCTTTAAAGTGCTACTGGACTGCTTCTTTGTTTTGATAGAAAGGAGTGAGAGTTTGAAGTGGAGGGTGTCCCAAGACAGCTGCAGTCTATCCCTCTTTTCTGTGGTTCTGAGTGCAGATAACTTGTGGAAGCACTTACGACATGCACTGACCCCTTAAACACCTGCCAAAATTTGAACTGCTAAATGGGAAAACCTCACATGTGTCCCTTGCCCCCATAGGAGACTCATGGTAGCACACAGGGGTTGCACCTCTTCCACCATGCCCTCACCAAAATTTTAATTGCTAAATGGGATGCTCCGTCATGCCCCCTCCTGTTCCTCTGAGTGGCCCTCTATGTACCCCATCCACTTTGCAGGCACAAAGAATGTCAGCAAAAAATGGGAGGGAAGTTACCTTTGAATGTATCTATTCCCATCTACAGTAGATGTGGACTTCAATCTCACAGCTAGGTTTGTAAAACACCTAACCATGGGGATAATTTCTTCATGTCCTTCCACAGCACGAAACACATTGCGGGCACTCAGAAAGTAACAAATAATCAGCAGCAAGGAGGAAAGATTCCCACAACCTCAGACACTCATTTCACCCCAATCAAAGAACACATTGAGCATCTGCTGGTTTATCAGGGAATGGCTAACCTCTACGGCACTGGACTGGCACCCATTTACATCATGTAACAGTAATGTCACTATGATATGCAGGATACACACTAGGCAAATGTGATTTCTCTTTTGATTAGGAATACACACTTGGTAGCAGAAGGGAAAGCAGCCGTTCTTACTTACCTGGTAGCTCTCTTATAAGCTACATCTACACTACAGAGTTTTGTCAACAAAACTTGTGGAGCGTCCACACTAAAAATGTGTTCCGCCAAAAGTAAATTGACAGAATGCAGCACTTTTTGTTGACAGACTTTTGTCTCTCCCCCATGGCGCAGAATGCCCTTCTCAAAATATGGACGATTCAGGGGGCTCTCTGTCGACAGACAGGGCGTCTGGGTCACTGCACAGCCCTGTCTGCTGTGCTTCCAGTTGGCTATTCTGTTCAAAGAGCGGCCAAGCAGTCAAGCTGCTCTGTCAACAGAGTAGATCGACAGAGCAATCCACTTGTGTGTGTGGCTGCAATCTGTTAACAGAAGTTTTTCTGGAAGATGTCTTCTGACAGTAACTTCTTGCTGACAGATCGCTCTAGTGTAGACACAGCTCTAGAGCACAATGTGTTTTTATGCTATAAGACTCAGGGTAGTAGGAGAGGGCCTAAGGGATGGGAAGTTGACTTCTCCTCCAGCCCTGCTGTTGCAGCACCATTTCAGGCCCTTTTTTAAAAAGGGAGTAAAATACCTTACCAGTGTCACTATTCACCCCTGCTTACAATCCATGAATTCCTATATTTATGATTAATGAAATTTTTTCACTGCTTTTCAACATTTTTGAGGTAGATTGGCAAAACTTAAGAACATAAGAAGGGCCATGCTGGGTCAGACCTAAGGTCCATCTAGCCCAGTATCTTGTCTGCTGTCAGTAGCGAATGCCAGGTACCCCAGAGGGAGTGAACTGAACAGGTAACAGATCTCTCTCCTATCATCATTGAGCTAATGTAATCAATGTGAGCAAAGATAGGCTTTGTAAAAGTAGTCAGCATTACCCTGCCCTTTGTGTTTTTGCTAACATATTGCCTTTACAATTGTTCCATAAGGTCATGTCATCTATTCAGCAGGTCCTTCACACAAGAGACAAAGATTTAAAAAAAAATCATGGAACAGTGCTTCTACGATCATAAATAAAGGCAGAAAACATATAGGCTGGCCAAAAATTACTGATAAGTAATTTTTAGTAAGTTTCAAGGTTGGGGTGTCCCTTTAAGAATCATGATACGGTGAACCCTCGAGTTTCGCAGAGGTTACGTTCCTCCAACCCCCGTGTATCTCAAATTTTCACACAAGTCAGGCAGGGAGATGGGAACCAGTCTGGTTTACACTGCCACCGTCTGTTGACAGATCATAGCCACACTTTCAGCTCTCCCACTGACAAACTTCAGGGAAAAATATTTAACAGGCTCCTCATTCTGGCAGAGAAAGGCATAACACAAACCAATGGCTGGAAGTTGAAGCTAGACAAATTCAGGTGGAAAATAAGGCATATCTTTTTAAACACTGAGAGTAATTAACCATTTGCACAATTTACCAAGGGTCATTTTTACATCAATATTGAATGTTTTTCTAAAACATTTGCTCTAGAAATTATCTTGGGGCAGGTCTCTGGCCTCTGTTACATAGCACATCAGACTAGATGATCACAATGGTCCCTTTTGGCTTTGAATCTCTGAATCTTAAGTATATTATTGAAACAAACTTTTGGGAAAAAGTGGGGAGTAGCAGTCTTGTCCATCTCCCTTCCAGAGTGAGTTATTATTTTGGAGTTAGTATAACCTCTCCAATATTCCTTCCTCAACATGCCAACAAGTGATGGCTCAAAGACATACTGTGCAGAATTCCATGTCACAACTTTTACAGCTTTTGACAATTAACAACCATTTTCCAGATCTCTCTCAGCCTGCTGGAGATGACTGCACCCACATATCTCACTGCTAGTTGGTCTTGCCTGTGACTAACTACACCAGTGAACTTATTTCCTCCCGCTAACAAAAATACATTCAGCATCTGTTTTTCCAGTCTGCAACATACTTAATTGACCTATCTTATCACTCAGTGCAGGGCAACTACTCAGAAGTAATGAGATTCAACAGACAGACTCTGCTCTAAGTCTGATGTACCGCTCCAATTCTTCCAATAAGTAAGGGAATAATCATTCTCCATGACTCACTCACTCTCCAGTTGCTTTTTCACTTTGCAGAAAAGCCAGAGGACAGACCTGGCAGTCACACTGTAATTCCACAGCTCAAGGGCAGACATTAGTCTTCAAGGTAATAACTGCTAGATCATATGCCCACCCTTCAACTATCCAGGTTTTGACTACCGTAATGCAAGCTGGGCTCCTAACTACTGCAGACCCAAGTAATTAAGATTAGGGTCTGACAAGCCAGCAGTTAGGGCGCTAACTTGGAACTCTGGAGATCTAGTTTCAATTCCCTTCTTTTCCACAGACTACCAGTGTGTCCTTAGAGGTCACTTATTCCCTTTTGTAAAACGGGATAACTAGCATTGCCCGAGCCCTTTGGAGTTTGAGAGGATAGAGACATTGAAAAGAGAACCAAGCATTCACGTGATAGAAAGCAGATTGGTACCTCCTATCACATTACGTTAAACTTAGGCATCTGAATATGTGTCCAGATTTTCAGGTGTGACAAGGTTCCATAAATCGTACTGGAGTGAATGGAAACTGCAGATGATCATCTCACAGGTGAAAAAACCAACTGGCAATAGAGCAGAAAGACCAGAAGTTCTGGCAGCATTGTGCTTTGTGATATTTATAAGTCAAAACCAGTGAGAAAGAAGAAAACAGTCCTTTCATGTTAATGTTGTTGCTAGAGCCATAAGGATTTCTGCAGCAAAACACTAAGGCATAGCAAACACCAAGAAGCAGGACAACAGCAGAGAGCTCAGAGACTCACAGTAAAAGAAGTTAAACAGCATACAGAGTAATTTAATAAATAAAAAACTATTAAGCACCACCACTCCCCTGACATCCCTCCCTATGTTAACACCAGTGCACTATCTCTGCTCTGTAAGGTGGCCGTGGTAGAGAGAATCCTAAAATTTAGGAGGAGGAAGAAAAACAGCTACTAGAAACAGCTTCAGGTAGCACTTGCAATCCAGACCTCTAAAGAGGATTCAACAATATCTTCCTCAAAGAGGAAGGCCAAAAACACTAAATAAGGGTGTTTTGCGCACCACATCAGCTTTTCACAATCTTTAGCCAGAGAGGCCTTGGCAACTGATCTGTCACTAGAGAGATGCAACTACCCAGATGCAATTCAGCAACTTAATCAGGAAAAATCTCTCTCATGAAGAATGAAAAAAGGGAAGATTCTACTGATTCAAAAACTGCTGTGAGTTCTGCTTGGCCCTTCAGGGAACAGAAAGGTATCGTATGACCTGTGCCCAATTAACAGCACCCAATTAAAAGTATTGGATTATCAAGTACATGTGAAAAAATATTGCAGACTAGCAACAGACCCAGCATTATTTACAAGCAATTTTTGGCAAATTATTTTGAATCAAAAAATTTACAAAAACCCCACTTACATTCTTGTACAATTTCTAAATAGAGATGAAATTTCTCTAATAATTTACCCATCAAGATTTATTCACTCAGATGCAGGTACCTCACCTACAAAGCAGCTGGCAACCATGTATTAAAAAGCCATGAAGAATGCACAAAGTATGAGCTTTGTGACACTTCAGCGAGATTATGGCCCTGGGCACAAAAGACCTCTCCACCTTAATAATAACCTCCTTGGTATCTCCTTAAATTGAATAACAGAGAAGAAGGATGAAGAATTTCTCTCATAAGAGCATCTGAATTTGCTCAGAAAGGATTCTGGACGATCTGGTTGACCCTTCTGGCCTTAAACTTTCCGACTCTAATCTTGCATCACTAGAGGAGGCTGTGACAGTGACTACGGTTCAATCGGGTAGCCAGCTGCAAAATCTCTTTGTGAGTGCTCCCAGCTTCTGTTACGGGAGAAGGGGGACACGGTGCTGCCAGAAACCTACATAAGGATGAACTACTTCAAGTTCGACATCGAAAATCAGATGCTCAAATAAGATGATGATAAGCAACAAGAAAACTGACAGGCAATCTAACAGGTACATCAGATGACAGGCTCACAACTTTTATAAGAAGAGACTTAATGCTGGCAGCTTTCTACACTAGCTTGTAATGGCACATGTTCAGATACCCTAGTGACAGAGGGGGCCCAGAATTGCAGGTAGCACACAAAGCACATTGAGGATTTCTATGCTGAAGAAGAATCAGTAACAAAGCACAGTCCTTGCACCTATTCTTTTATTGGTACACAAGGATAAACTGTGTGGTGTGAACCTGGTACCAGAATACCAGTACAGTAAACTCTTCTCTATCCAGCATTCTATTATCCAGAACTCTCAGATAACCAGCATTCTAACCATGAGTAAATTTTAGTTACATTTTCCATAGGTACAATATAGTGAAAGTAAACACAAATAAATACAGCAAATACAGTGCAAGTTTACAGTGTACAATACTACTGTTGTTGGTAAAGTACTTTACACACATTTTTGTTTGCTTCTTAATATCTAATCTTATTTTTCTTTAGTGTTCTGCATTGCTAGGTATACCTCTCTATTATCTACAATGTTTGAATATCTGGCAACCTCCCGGTCCCCCTGGCTATGAAAGAGTTTACTGTAAACTGCATGAATAATAACCCTGCATAGAAAGCCTGTACCAAAACCTAAATCACTACATTCAAAAATAAGCTACTGAATCTGTTCAACTAAGCTATTCAGCTCTAACAACTCTAAAAAGAGCTAGGTATAGTGCAGACAGATGTAACGCAGTAATTCCATACACCATTACACTTGTCAAAGGCCTAGTCTACACTACATCTCCCGCTCCCGGTTGACCTAAAATACACAACTTCAGCTATGAGAAACATGTAGCTGAAGTTGATGTACTTACCACGGGGTCTTCCATGCAGTAAGGTCAGTGGGGGCTGCTCTCCCATCAACTTCTCCTACTCTTCTTGTCCTGGTGGAGCATCGGAATCAACAGGGGAGTGCTCAGAGGTTGATTAATCACATCTAAACAGACATGATAAATCGACCACCAGCAGACCAACTGCCGCAGTGTTGATCCACTACGTAGTGGAGAAGAGCCCAAAGAAACCTTCCTGTATTAGTTCTATTTACAATTGTCTTCAGCAGGGACTCTTAATCGCACGTTACTGTAGGTCTTATGTAATGTGTACTAATAATCACTAAGTATGTGGCTGAGCTGACTACATTAATTTTACTTGTGCCCTAAATCATATTTGGATACAGAAGACAGAAGACAAAAGAGGCCACACCTTGCATTAAGGGTCCATTTATAAACACTTTAGAAAGAAAGAATACTGGATTTGTTATTTTGTTATGGGGTCCAACAGACTGATAAATTGGTTATAATCTTGGCTAATAAAACATTTCTAACACCTACCAACAATGCTTATAATTATATGTAATACATATTACAAACATCTGTTACATGTTGTAACGTGGTGCACCATCCCCACACTGGCCAGGAGGGAGGGGGCCAGGCTTGCTGGGTGGAAAAGGCCCTTCCCCTCAGGCCCTGCTGGGCATGCTCCAACTGCAGCCCAAGTATAAAAACCAGGAAGGCCAGCTGGGGTTGGTCACCAGCGGAGCAGGAGCTCCTGCTATAGCTTCGGAGCACCAGCAGCTGGAGGTGGACCAGATGCTGGAATCCATGAATTCCATAAGCTCCATGATGAACACTAAGCTCTACTTATGATCCAACAGCCTTGCTTGGCAGTAAGAACTAGAATCCATCTTCACTCTAAAATTCTTCATTCTAATCCCTTCCATTAGATGCTTCATGTTGATCCTCTAGCTGGACTTCCCATAAAGCAGCCACACCAATGTCCTCTAGAACAAGAGCAATTATCTTGGTTTCCCAGAAGCACCCAAGCTTAGCAGCCACAGGCCCTCTATTCAGTGGAAGAAAGTTTTTAAAAACAAAATCCACACCACAAGCTGTCCATGAAAGACCAGCCCAACCAACCCAACAGCACTTCAGAGAAATCCCACTCTAGCCAGCCAATCAACGGGAGCTAGATATTTCAGATGAGCTGCATCCCCTGCCCTCAAGTCAAAATCCAGCTTCTGTCAAACCAGGGTGATGACTTCTCTCCTCCCTCCGATGACTGCATTAAGGTGGTGTTGCACCATGGATAATACAGGGGATTCTGTGAGACAAGCTCCAAACTTTCTAGGGCTTTGTTTTGCAATACCTCCCAGTCTGTAATCTCAGTCCAAGACACACTGAATCAGGCTCCTATTTAAAGGTGATTCTAACTCCTCCCAGATCCTAACAAATTCACCCCAAATTTAGAAAATGTTTAAGATCAAATTCTGGCTCCACTGAGGTCAATGCGAGTTTTGCCACTGACACCAGTAGGTACTACCCTCCATTTTCTGAACTGAACAGGTGCTCAGTGTATTTGGTTATTCAGCAGCCTCTTCTCTCAACTTTCTGGTAACTCCTGCAGCAGTACCCACACTGACTGCCCCAATAGGCTAGGAGCAAGAGCAAGCTCCCTCTATCTGTGCACATAGACTCCTGTTTTGGGGCTTGTAAATGCTGACGACCCCCTATTTTTAAAGGTAGTTGGGCATCTAAATACCTCTGAAAATCCCATACACAGTCAATTTTCAAAATAGAACTTAGGTGATTTTGAAAATTTTACCCAAAGTCACATGCTGGAGTCCCTCCAAAAATCTACTCTCTTTCAAAAACAAACAAACAAACAAACAGACACTTTACTTACTCTTAAAGGAAATTATTGGCTACTCACAGTGAACTGAGCCAAGCACAGCACAGCTGTCACGTTAGCTTCCCTGTATTCCTCAAACCTTTAGCTGAAACACTTTCAGCTGGTTTTGTGCTGATCTTTCTTCTCCCTCTGGTACTGTTCCACCAATGAACATAGCTACTGATCTGCCGCAAGATCACAAAAGCTAAAACCCTGCAAATCTTTTCCACGCTGTTCTCCATTGTTTTAAAACAAACAAGATGACAGGAAGAGATCACAGATGGAGACTGTAGGGGAGGGTGTCTAAACTCTGCCCAGTGGTAAGAGTAGAAAGGCCACACCTAGGCTGCATGAAAATGGACTGGATTGCAGCCATCCTCATATTCTATAGAGCTATGGCTTACAAAGACTGCAGAAATTGACAGGCAGCTCCGTCAGATCATTTGGCTCAATATGTAGCACTTCCTGCTAAGAACTGTGGTCTTTGGATGGCGCTGCTCTGCATGAAACACAAGTGACTTCAGACTCCACTGTGGAATTCGGAAGGATTCATTTGGCCTGTGGAATGTTCTTCTGCAGTGGCTTCTTTGTTTCAGTAGCAGAATTTATATAGACACTTCCTCCCTTCTGACAAAAGCCTGAGCAGAACAGAAAACCCCCTTCATTACCCTTCTCTCCAAAATAAGAAATCACAATTTCTTACCTGAAAATCCACCAATCCAGCCTGATCAGTTCCCCGATCACAACCTGTCAATCAAGCAAAATATAGCTAATAGGCAATTACATTTTGTGGCTCCATCTGGTCACTACCAATCACTCCCTCTGTGCTTTCCATAAGTTATTTCCAAATTTCAGAGAAGAGAAAAGATAAATAATAATAATAATGACAACAGAAAATTCTGCCCTTTTTGAAGCAGATACAATGGGACAGCCTCCAGACTGGTGGATCCAAGTCACAGAAACCTAAATTTCACGCAAGAAATTAACCTCTCTGTATATTCAGATCCACCCATCTGGACCAATGTGGCCTATACAGCAAAATCCATCAAGATGGGAGAGGTCAGTGATACTGTGTTGAGTCAGCACTGACACATGAAAACAAAAAGCCCACCACCATTCAATCCACCAGGCTTGGAAAAGAAGTAGTATAACATAATAAAGAGAAAGCAACCTCAGTAAGGATGGCTTTTGAAAAGTGGGAGCCAGATGGTCTGAAATAGCCAATCCATATCAATCATCTATTAATCTGTTTGATGAAAAGAGAGAAAAAAAAAAACTTCCAACCCATCTCAGGGCCAGGAGAGGTGTCTCCACAGAGGAAAAAGGGAATTCAGAAGCACAGGACTGTAGCCCACCAGTGTTTACAGGACCATGGACCTGTGGAACGAGTACAATCACAAGACAAGAATGCTGTCTCTGAAAAGCCAAAAAGGAGCAAAAACTTTTTTTTTCCTTAACAAAGATGTTCTCTCAGCTTGCCCAGACCCCCCACAGCAAGAAACAATCCAGAGAACACAATCAGAGATGAGGCAGGTCACGCACTATGTCCATACAAATGAGCTATCCCATCCTTTAAACAGAAAGGAGCATTACACCTCTTATTCTTGATGCAGACACATCATAGAATCTTCCCCTTCTGTTAGTTTAACTCTGTATCTGACCCTAAAGAAGTCTAAATTCACTGTGCTCCAGAGAACATAGAATCATACAGCTGGAAGGGACCTCAAGAGGTTATCAAGTCCAGCCCCCTGCCCCAAGCAGGATCAACCCCATCTAAGTCATCCCAGCCAGGACCTTGTCAAGCCAGGACTTAAAAACCTCTAGGGGTAGAGATTCCACCACCTCCCTAGGCAATCGATTCCAGTGCTTCACCGCCCTCCTGGTGAAGTAATTTCTCCTAATATCCAACCTATTTCTTTATTTCTGTAACTTCAGACCATTGCCCCTTGTTCTGCTGTCTGTTACCACTGAGAACAGTGTCTCTCCATCCCTTTTAGAGCACCCCTTCAGGAAGCTGAAGGCTGCAATTAAATCAGCCCTCAGTCTTCTTTTTCACAAACTAAATAAGCCCAAATCCCTCAGCCCCTCCTCATAGGTCATGTGCTCCAGCCCCTGAATCATTTTTGCTGCCCTCCACTGAACCTGCTCCAGCACGTCAACATCCTTTCTATAGTGAGGGACCCAAAACTGGACACAATACCCCAAATGTGGCCTCACCAGTGCCAAATACAGGGGAACAACCACCTCTCCAGATCTGCTTGCAACGCTCCTCCTAATGCACCATAGTATGCCGTTAGCCTTCTTGGCTATAAGGGCACACTGTTTACTCATATCCAGCCTTTCATCCACTATAACCCCTAGGTACCTTTCCTCTGTACTGCTGCTGAGCCAGTAGGTCCCCAGACTATAACAATGTTTGGGATTCTTCCGTCCCAAGTGCAGGACTCTACACTTCTCCTTGGTGAACCGCATCAGATTTCTTTTGGCCCAATCCTCCAATTTATCCAGATCACTCTGGATCCTATCTCTACCCTCTAACGTATCTACCTCTCCCCCTAGCTTGGTGTCATCTGCAAACTTGCTGAGGGTGCAATCTTATCCCCCATCCAGGTCATTAATAAAGATGTTGAACAACACTGGCCCCAGAACCAAGCCTTGGAGCACTCCACTTGAAACTGCCTGCCATCCAGATACTGAGCCAATGACCATTACCCGTTGGGCCCGATCGTCAAGCCAGCTTTCTACCCATCTTATAGCCCATGTATCCAATCCATACTTCCTTCACTTATGGGCAAGAATGTTGTGGGATATTGTATCAAAAGCTTTACAGAAGTCAAGGTATATCATATCCACTAACTTCCCCATGTCCACAGAGCCTGTTACGTCATCATAGAAGCTAATCATTTTGACGTCCAGCCCCCTTTATAACGGCAATGTGCACATCACCACCAGAGTATGCTTACCGAAGAGCAACATTACCGATATCATTTGCCTAAATATGGAACTTAAGATATCACTGCTACTGGCAGAAGATTCTTCCATGTTTGCCAGGAGCAATTATTTCCCAGACTACAAGAGAGAGCACATTGGTGGTAGGTATATTGTGAAGGCAAGCTATTAGAGATGACCCTCTGGGGAGACCAAATACCTGATGAGGCAAGTTCGAGAGAGGGGCTGAAAAACAAAAGGCTACAAGATAGCCTACTTTGGAAAACCATCAGAGACTGACACAAAGAAACTGTAACTGGAAAAGTCTGGTCTCCTCCACTCAAAGACACAATCTGTTTGTGTTTAAAAAGGGAGGTTCTAAATGTAGGGCATTTTAAGGAAAGAGAGCAGGAGAAAACTATCTTAGTTCTGGGAGGATGATGTCCGTGAGATTTGCTGAAGTGCTCACAGAAAGTTTCTATACTTTTTAACCTACCAGCAACAGCTACTTGGGTTTCTGAAATATCTTCCTAACTCAGCTGAAACTTGCTTTAAAAACTCCAGAACATAGGGAACCATCAGAGACAGGAACAGACCTCAGGGAAGATATTCTGGGGAAGCAGAAGGCACTGAGCTAAAGAAAGGATGCAGCAACATGCAAAGCAGAAGCATACTAAAAACAAAATCACCACCAAAAAGCAACAAATACTGCTAGGAAAACTCCAGGGAAAATCTCTGCAACTGAAACCTGAGGAGGAAAAAGTAGGGACATCTTTGCACACACTAGCTGAGCTAAGTCACTCTTACCAGTTGTGGATGGGTCACTCATCAATCCAAAGTGATGGATCTGAGGATACAAAGCTAGTATTTTCTATGAAATTTTATCATGCTTAATGTCAGAAGCAGCTCTGTTCTCCACTTATATTGAACTTTTACATAAAACTCTCCCTCACTAGCTTGTTAGGAAAGTCATTGAGATCTGATCAATAAGTAATTTTCCAAGATGTGGATTTTGGTACAATTACATTCTTCAGTTTACTATTTTTCATTTTAATGTTGTACAGTATGTCACACATATGTCTTTCACAAAAAAATAGAGGAACAAAAACTTGTCTTTAACAAAAAGCACTAAATAGAGAAAAGGAAAATGACAGCGAACAGAGAAATTAGTCACAGGCACAACCTGCTTGTAATCAGCTATAATTTAACTGACAGCTCCCTGGTCTTATTCTGAAAGACAGTAACCTCAGCTTATTTTTTTTCTAATTTATTAAATATTATTAAAATAAACCCTTTTACATTAATTCAAATTTGCATTTTTGAACAGCCTATAGTATAAGTGAACAAATGAAACAGCTTTTCAATTAAGATTACATGTTTGCAGAGTAATTTCAGAATTATTTCATTATTGGAGCCTTGATATTATACTCACATGTGAGGATTTTGGAAAGGAACTCCAGATGTATTTAGAGTAAATCTTGCTGTGGATTTGAAAGGTGGATTTGCAAAATTCAACTTCAGTGCTTTACGTTTACCTGGGAGAAATGAACAGAAAGTAAAATTTTGCAGACAAAAAAAATCCTATTCTGCACACATCTGGAACTAACCAGAACGAAAAAATTCCCAAAACCATACAATGTAAGAAAAGGGAAATGCATTTCACATTGGCACATAACACTAGTAGCAAGAAAAGAAGAACGAAGTCAGAATTCCTGCCCTTTCTCTCCCCAACTCACTATATGACTTTGGGTGCTTCACTTTGCCTCTAGAACAAGAAGTCTTGTGGCACCTTATAGACTAACAGATATTTTGGAGCATAAGCTTTCGTGGGCAAAGACCTGCTTCATCAGATGCATGAGTGAGGGGTGGTGGTTTCAGAGGGGTATTTAAAGAGTGGGGTCCCAGTAAGAGGGAGGGCCAGAGCTGACGAGGTCTATTCAGCAAGGTGGAAATGGCCCAGTATCAACCGTACTTATCAAAAGAGGAAAAAACAAGACAGATCAGACAGGGGGATGTGACCCTTTGTCACCTTTATTTTCCCCCTCACTTTGCTTCTCTGCACCTACGTTTCCCCCCTCTGTAAAATACACATCACAAAATTCTACCATGTCACAGGAATGTTGAGATGCCCAGTGACACCTATGAAGCACTTAAGATCTGTGAATGAAATAATCTATAAAAATAGTGCAACTCTTATTCCTTCCTGCAATGCGCTCCAGCAACTTCTAGAAAAAAAATGCTAAAATAGAGTTAATGTTGACAATACATCACAAAGGTCAAGCTTCCTCTAGGACATAACTTCCTCTACAAACTCTGGAACACTAACTCGCTTCCTTGGAACACCATCCTCACCAACCCAAGGATGTCACTTCTTTACATACCACTATCCCTCACAGTGACAGCATACTTGCCTGCCTCAATGATTATTTACAAAACAACAAACACTCATATATTCTCACCAACACATATCACCAGAATCATCTATTTCATCCTCACCCACAAATAATGAGCTCAGTGGCACGTTAAAGACTGACAAATTTATTAGAGAATAAGCTTGGGTAAGATACACCACACTTCCTTGGACGCTTGACGTGAAAGAAAGGCTTGGATACATAGATGGGAGTGCAACATCAGTGCTAATTAAATCAGGGTGGATGTAGCTCACTTCCAACAGTGATGAGAGTAACAAGCAGTCCTGTAGCACTTTGAAGCAAAGTGGGTCTTACCCATGAAAGCTCATTATCTAATAAATAACTTTGTTAGACTTCAAGGTGCTACAGGACTGCTTATTATTTGTGACAGGACAGACTAACATGGCTACCTCTCTACACTAGAGGGTTTTGTTGATAAAATAGCTGTTTTACCAACTAAACCTGTTGAGTTGGGCTCCCTACTTCAAAGTCCTTACTCCATTCCCAGGAATGGAATAGTGCCCCGCTTCAAAGTTTAACTTCAAAGTAGAGCGTGTGTAGGCGCTCAACTTTGAAGTTGCTTACTTTGAAGTTGTATTTCAAAGTAAGCAACTTAGACATTATTTCTGTAGTTTAGACATAGCATAGATCTGCTGGAAATGCTTCTCCTAGTGCTCCCCAATATGCTGTTAGCTTTCTTGGCTTCAAAGGCACACTGTTGACTCATATCCAGCCTCTTATCCACCATAATCCACAGGTCCTTTTCTGCTGCACTGCTACTTAGCCAGTTGGTCCCCAGCCTGTAACAATGCTTGGGATTCTTCTGTCTCAAGTGCAGGACTCTGCACGTGTCCTTGCTGAACCTCATCAGATTCTTAACTTCGAAGTAAGGGAAAAATGTGTGTTGACTCTCTGCTGGCTACTTATAAATTAACTTCGAAGTCAGTTCCTAGGGTAGACACACCCCTAGAGAAGTTATTATTCCCCTCTATTCAGCACTGGGTACCCTCTTGAGTACTGCATCCAGTTCTGGGCCCCCGGTACAGAAAGGATATGAACAGATTGGAGTGGGTTCAGCAGAGGGCAACAGAACTGACTGGGGGCTGGAGCACATGACCTATGACAAGAGGCTGAGGGATTTGGGGTTATTTAGTCTGCAGAAGAAAAGAGTGAGCGGCAATTTGATAGCAACCTTCAACTTCCTGAAGGGGGCTCTAAAGAGGATGGAGAGGCTGTTCTCAGTAGTGACAGATGGCAGAGCAAGAAGCAATGGTCTGAAGTTACATAAGGGAAGGCGTAGGTTGGATATTAGGAAAAACTATTTCATCAGAAGGGTGGTGAAGCACTGGAATGTGTTACCTAGAAAGGTGGTGGAATCTCCATCTCTACACATTTTTAAATCCCAGCTCGACAATGTCCTGGCTGGGATGATTTAGTTACAGCTGATCCAGCTTTAGGACGGAGGATGGACTAGATGCCCGCTTAAGGTCCTGTAGAATGATAGAGTCCTAGAATTCTATGAATCTAAGTCATTAAGCACGTCAGCCATATCCAAGTTTCCTGATATTGTTTCTCCCTCCTTACTGAGGAGTGGACCTACCCTGTCCTTAGTCTTCCTCTTGCTTCTAATATAGTTATAGAATGCCTTCTTGTTACCCCTTATGTCTCTAGCTAGTCTGAGCTCATTTTGTGCCTTTGCTTTTCTAATCTTGCATACATGTATTATTTGCTTATTTTGATCCTTTGTAATTTCTCCTAATTTCCACTTTTTGTATCACTCCTTTTTAATTTTGAGACCATGCAAAATATGATAGCATCTTTCTATAACTACAGCAACCATACATTTAAACACAATATTTGCTTAAAGGCACTATCATATTATAGATGACATACATGAATGTATTTACTCCAATAACTCTCAGTAGCCCTCTCTCTGCAGTTTTCATAAATGATGCTGTAGGCGTTTACAGGAAACGAAGAACCTTGACATCCGAATTTCTTCCCATTTTACACATGAATCAAATTCTTCTTACATTTATCACAATTAAACTTCATGCCATATATTCTATATTAATAACTTTCCAAGAACCTGCAGAACTTGAATGGTCTTCCATAATACTAGCTTTGCCCATTAGCTTTGTATTTTCTATGAATCTGATTAACATAAGATAGTAACCTGGGACATTTCTATCCATGACTCAAAACGAGAACAGAATGGCTTACTGCTGCCTGCCAGGTGCTAGGACAAATGATTTTACAAGAAAAGCAAAGGATATCCTGAGGAATGCTGCAAATTTCCACTTACCATAGATCACATGGACACCAACATAACAAACAGAGAGACACAGGACATAGCAGATTAAGATGCTAACTGAAGACAATGCAGATGGTCTCCTTCTGGTGCTAAGCACAACCAAAAACAGAAGGCTAAAACTAGAGACCAACCGATGCAGAAATCAGTTGTGGGGGAGGATTTTGGATCTGAAAGTAGTTAGACTTCCTATTTGGGATGCAAGTCTACACTTCCTGTATATATGACATATCAATTCCAGGGTTTAAAACCAGCTGGGCTTCTTACATGGGATAAGTAGAAAGATCATAGACAGAAACTTTCACTCAAAATTCTGGGATGCACTTATACACTGAGGCTTTGACTGTACTTCTAAAACTGCTGAACCACTACTGCAGCACTTTTAAAGTGTGGCCACATCAGGAACACTGGGAAAGCACTCTATGGGCTTGTCTACAATGGATTTTTTTTTTCCTTTCGAAAAACCCCTTTTTTCCTGAACCCTCCCCCCCCCCACAAAAGCATTCATGCAGCCAAGCAGGATAATTCGAGAGAAGAGGGCTTTTCCCTAAAAATAATTACTCCAGTTCTGCAAATGACTTTTGTGGACCCCCACTTTCAAGGTCAAAAAGGAATGTTTGAGCAGAGCACAGCTATTATGTAAAGACTCCTTCTGCAATGCTGTGGCTGTGACCTGTGGCTGTAAACAAGAACACTCCCTTTCACAATGGTCTGGCCACGCGAACACAATTTTCCAAAATTACTTATTTAGACATCAGAACGTCAGTCCATACTGTAGTTTCACACTCCCTGAACCAGAAAACTGCAGCACAGTAAAGTGGCTGTGTATAAATTAGGCTCAATAAGTCAGAGTCTAAAAGTAAAACTCAGAGAAATAACAACCCTCTGTCACTGAGTCCATCTGGCACCACGCGCTGCAGTCAGGTTCTGTTCTCTGCCTTCGATTACTGTATGTTATATTTTTACTTCCGCCAATATTTCAATATCTATAAATTTCTGCCTACAACTTCACGTTTTAATGTGTATTTATTATTAGTCCACATAAAAATTTTATTGGCTGCAAGAGAAGACTTTGTGAACAATTAAGACATCACTGAAAACCAAAAGATAGGCAATGAAAAATTAACAGTTGTATTACAAGCACATAAGAAACATAACATTCTTCTGTACTATGTCAATAAAGGGATAGCAATTATTCTCTGTAAAATATACAAATTAATTAAACAAGAGGTAGATTTAGCTTTAACTATGGTGCTTGAAGTCAATGGAAAAACCCCTGTTGACATTAATGACACGTGACCAGGCCCCTGCTGATATGCAGTTTATTCCACGAGGAAAAAATATAAAATTTATATTAGTTAGGAACACTGTTAAATACACAGTATCGCTGCTTTTTTTTTGTGGCAAAAAAGAGGAACCAGTATTAAGCAGGCTCCCCGCCATGGGGCTGCCAGAGATCCCCACCTCCTGCCAGGGTTGCTACAGCTGGGGTTGCATGCTCCAGCTGGCTCCCAGCAGTGGGGATGGCAGGGTCCCCTGACATCCAGCTGGGAATCTCATGGCTGGAGCTGCTGAGGTGCCAGTACATACAGGCACAGAAAAAACACTACACAGTATTATGTGAGTTGCAATTGTAGATAATTTGACTTATATAGTGACATAAGTAGCATACAATATGCATTGTAATAGTAATTAAAACATTTTCTTTGCAATTCATTACAAAATATATTTGTAGAATTTGCACCAGCAAACAACTTATCAGTGGCAAGGCTGCCTCTTACTAATGCTGTGTCTTTTAGAATAAATTCCATTTTGTTCCTTTATATACAGAGAGTAAAAGTAACTTAACCCGACCAGCATGTCATACATTTCTCATTCACATAACTTGACTTTTCATTGCTCATATTTTAATTTTTCTCCAAACAAATATAGGAAGTAAAAAAAAAAATCAGTAATGTCCTTGTTGGTCAACCAAATTTACTTTTAACCTAACAAGTTTTTTTATTTGAATTACATTTCCAAGAGTTAAATCCTGACCCTGTCCGTGTCAATGGAAGATTTGCCATTCACTCTGACAGAAACTGGAGTTTACCCGACATATGGCAGGGAGGCATAGTTCAGTGGTTAGAACACTGGCCTGGTAAACCCAGGATTGTGAGCACAATCCTTTAAGGGGCCATGTAGGGGTTTGGGGCAAATGAATGAAAAAAAAACCCAACCTGTCAGGGATGGTAATTGGCCCTGCTGTAAGTGCAGGGGACTAGGTCCCTTCCAGCTCTATGAGATAGGTATATCTCCATCCTCAGAGGTTTTAAAGGCTTTTTAAAAATCAAACAACAGTTTCACAAAATGGGCGCAAGTATATATATCTGCAGGCAGAGAGTCTCAGTGAGGTAGCCATGTTAGTCTACAAGCTTCATTAAAAAACAAGCAGTTCTGTAGCATCTTAAAAACTAACATGTATTTATTAGGTAATGAACTTTCATGGCTAAGACCCAGTTCATCAGATTTGGATGCTTCAGATCAGGCAGAGGGCAAGTTCTGTGAACCAACAGATTTCCACCTTAGACTAAGCCCATCTTCACATCTAAGTCCTCTCTCTTGTCACTTCCTTTGCAGGAGGAGGAAAGTCTTGTACCCTTGTTTGCCTTTGATCAACCTAAAGATCAGCCTTTCCCTGTGTCACTAACAAAAGCAAGGCCTGGCTGAGGTTTGCAGACAGGAGAGTTTTAAGAGGGTGTTTAATAGAGGGAGAGTGACAGAGGGGGATCCACTATGAGTAGGAAGAGCTTCAACACCTCTGCCAGCACTGCTCCTATCTCCTCCACTTGTGCCTGTAATCAGACAGACCTCTGACCAGGGATGCCTCCACCCAGACCCTGTGTGGTTTTGCAGGGATTGTGATTTGCAATGCCCACTTACCGAAGTCCAGGCTGGGGGAACCATCACTTCTGGAAGGTGTCTTCTGATGGAATCTCTCAGGAAGAAGGTGCGAGAGCTACAGGAGGAGGTGGCTAGGCTAAGGAGTATCCATATTCACAAGCAATTTCTGCACAGTATTCAGGTGGAGACAGGTGAGGTTAAGACAGCTGTCCCACCACAAAAGAATACTGACAGACCATTGGTGGAGGAGGAGATGGCTCCGGGGGTACACTGGCAGCTGGTCACTTCTGGCAGCAGGCAGTGCTCCTCTCCTGCTCTCAACCCTCCTACCATGGCACTGGGAAATGGTTATGCCATTCTGGATACAGGAGATAAGGAATCACCCCCTAGAGCAGAAGCAGAGAAGCCTTGTACCCCCAAGGTTGTGAGGTCTGCTGCCACCACTACGAGGAAGAAATGCAGCACAGTGGTAGTTGGTCACTTTCTTCTAAGGGGAACAGAGGCACCCATCTGTCACCCTGACATGTCATCCCAGGAGGTGTGCTGCCTGCCAGGAGCCCATATCTGAGACATTACGGAGGTGTTATCGAGGATTATCCAGCCTACTGACTACTACCCCATGCTGCTCATCCATGTGGAAACAAATGATACTGCAAGATGTAACCTTGAGCAGATCAAGCGTGACTACAGGGCTCTGGGAGTAAGGGTGAAGGAATTGGTAGCACACGCAGTGTTCTCCTTCATCCTTCCTGTCAAAGGTAGGGGTCCAGGAGAGACAGGTGCATCCTTGGCTAAGCCAGGTGAATGTCTGGCTTCAAGGATGGTGTCACCAGAAGCACTTTGGTTTCCTCAATCACAGGATGCTGTTCCATGAAGGACTGCTAAGCAAGGATTGAATTCACCTTTTGAGGAATGGAAGGACCGTATTTGGATACAAACTGGATAACCTAGTGAGGAGGGCTTTAAACTAGGTTCGACAGGGACAGGTGACCAAAGCCCACAAGTAGGTACAAAACCTGGAGACCTGGGAGCTGGGTTGGAAATGGGAGGGATCATGGGCTATAGTAAAAAAAGAGGGCTTAGGCTGAACTGGGAGGCAAAAGCAAATCAGTATCCTAGATGCCTATATACAAACGCAAGAAATATGAGTAATAAGCAGGAAGAACTTGAAATCCTAATAAACAAAAACAACTATGATATAATTGGTATTACAGAGACTTGCTGCGATAATACACGTGATTGGAATTTTCGTAAAGAAGAGTACAACTTACTTAGGAAGGATAGGCAGGGTAAACAGGGAGGAGGTGTTGCCTTATATATTAAAAATGTGCACACCTGGACTGAGGTGGAGAGGGATGCAGGAGACAAAGATGTTGAGAGTCTCTGGGTTAGGTTAAAAGGGGTAAAAAAACAAGGATGATGTCATATTAGGGGTCTACTATAGACCACCCAGCCAGGTAGAAGAGGTGGATGAGGCTTTTTCTAAACAACAAACAAAATCATTCAAAACACAGGATTTGGTGGTGATGAGGACTTCAACTTCCCTGATATAAGCTGGGAAACTAACACAGTGAAGCACAGACTATCCAGAAAGTTCTTCCACTGCATGGATGACAATTTTTTATTTGAGAAGGTGGAAAAAGTTACTGGGGGGAAGCAGTTCTAGATTTGATTTTAATGAATAGGGAGGAACTCATTAAGAATTTGAAAGTGGAAGGTAGCTTGGAAGAAAGTGACCATGAAATCACAGAGTTCATGATTCTAAGGAATAGTGAAAGGGAGAAGAGGAAAATAGAGACAATGGTTTTCAGGAAAGCAAATTGTGGTAAACTCAGAGAACTGGTAAGTAAAGTCCCATGCGAAGCAAGACTAAGAGAAAAAACAACTGAAGAGAGTTGACAGTTTTCAGAGGGACATTATTAAGGGCCCAAAAGCAGGCCATACCACTGCATAGGAAAGATATAAAGTATGGTAAAAGACTGCCTTGGCTTAGCCAGGAAATGATGAGCTATGAGAGAAAACTGAAAGAACTGAGCTTGTTTAGTTTAGAAAAGAGAAGACTTAGAAGGGACATGATAGCGGTTTACACGTACCTTAAAGAGGGTTACAAGGAGAAGGGAGAAAAATTGTTTTTCTCAGTCTCTGAGGATAGGACAAGGAGCAATGGGGCTTAAAATGCAGTAAGGGAGCTTGAGATAGACATTAGGAAAAACTTCCTAACTGACAGGGTGGTTAAACACTGGTATAAATTACCTAGAAAGGTTGTAGAACCTCTTTCACTGAAGATTTTTAAGAGCAGAGTAGACAGACACCTATCAGGGATGGTCTAGACGGTGCTTGGTCCTGCCGAGCAGGCACAGAACTGGACTCGATAACCTCACGAGGTTCCTTCCAGTTCTAATGCCCTATGATTCTGTGACCCTTAGGTGTTTCAAGAACTGAATTGCAACACACTTAATAAGGCATGTACTCTGCTCTGCACATCATATATAGAACATGACATATCCTCAGGCCTGCCCCTTCCATCTGTGGCTTCACTTCTTCAGGGTGCTTGCAGTCACTCTACCCAACTCGCCCAGGAGCCTGGCAAGTCTGCAACTCCACTGTTTTCCCATAACTCTCCTCATCGTTGTATTCTCCTCACCTCTTTTTTCTGCTCCCTTGCCTCTGCAAGAACAACCATGTTTACTACATGTCGGGAAACTGGTTTGGTTGGTAATACCATCTTCAATTAACACTGAGTCAAAGGAATGCTGAAAACCAGCTTCACAGAACAGGGTAACCTGAAATCTTCCATTATAATAACTACTGTTGGGAAACTGCTCAACCCCTTTGTCTGAAACATGGGGCCATATTAATTTCTGTTGTGAAAACAGTGTCACTTTTGAAACTATATAAAACACTGAATTTGCCATTGCTAGTGCAGTAATCAGCACGTAGAGGAGACAAAAAAATGAGAGCAGCAGAATATCAAGATATTAAAGATTGCTGAAGGGCTCCAAAAAGAGTGAGAGACCTCATTCAAAATAATAAAATGGTATTATTCTGTGTGCATGACTTGCAACAAATGAATACAGAAAATTCAAATTCTTTGACAATGTTAATGTCTATGTTTCATTTATGGCCACTTTTTAGACAGACATTCTTTTTCTTTAGATATGTTACATACTTATTTTTGACTGGACAGTTAAAGTCAGTGGTTGTGATCAACTGATCAATCCCCAAGTGTATCCCAGTCCATTGTGGTGGAGCAGGACCACCCCTAAAGAAGGCTCCCTTCTCACCCTATCCCCATGCCACCAGCGCATTCCCAGAAGTGGCCAGTGCTGCCCCACAGCCTGGGTGGAGCAGAATGAGTCCTGGCATGCTGCTTCTGCCTGCAAACACCATTCCTCTCCCCTCCCGCCAGCTCCCATTGGCCAGGAACAACGAACGGTAGCTGTGGGAGCTGATGTCACATGCTGGCAGAGGAGCCACATACCCCCAACATGGGGAACACTTCCTCAGCTGAAATCTGTATTCATACCAGGATCACTCCCTGCCGTAATTACATCAGCTCCCTCCTACATTCATCCAAAAGTTCTACTTTTGCAGTTCTGGTGCAGAAAGGGGTGTCGAAGAGCCTGCACACACTCTAAAAGAGAGGTCCCCAAACTGTAGGGTTATGCCCCCCAAGAGGGGCTCAAAGACATGTTTGGGGAGCCATGGTAGTGGATAGAGAGGGAGTGCAACACAGCTCCACTCCTGTTCCTGACTGCTGGCCACTCACCAGAAACTTGCTCCCAGTCCTTCACCCCCGCTGTCAGCCTGTCACCAGTCAAGGTTCCTGGACACAGTCATGCCATCAGCTGCAGTCTACACCCTCTATCATGGGGAATGTGTGACTAGGGAGTCAGGAGGTAATAAGTTTGTAAATCTACTCTAAAAGATGAGGCTAATCTCATGTCCCAGTCATTCTAACCACTGACTGACTCCAATTTCTCGCTCAGACTTGCCTTTATATTTTTCAGAGCTCCGCCTGCCACAGCTTCTTGGTCTCAGTTGTTTCCCAGAAATTGTCCAGGTTTGGCTGCTTAATTTTCAATTGCTTGTTTGTTTGGGGGTGAGAAGCAGAGGGAGGAAATTGTTCCTGTCCATTCTACTTGCAAGGTGGAACCACCAACCTGATTGTACACAGAATACAGTAACCTAACAACATGGAGCAACAGTCTACAATGGTTTAGTACTGGGAATAAGATGATACCATAAGCATATGAAAATGGAATGCATTGAGTGTAAAATGTAGTTATTCAAATGGGGACACTAATGTTAACCATTACAACTCCAGCAGAAACATATGAGATTCATAGTGATTACAAACATTAAAACAGTAATGGACAACTTGCAGCCCGGCTCTACATATGACCCGCTAGACAATTTGTTTACCCTTTCCCACATGCAGGGTTGCCAGATTTTGCTGGTGTTCATCTGCATTTTTTCCCTGACTTCTTTCCGCAACTGCAGTGACAGGCATGGAAAGCAAGGACACAGGAACTGAGGTGTGGGTTGACTGCACTTAACAATGAGTGAGAGCTGTGCAGTCCACAGCATCTGAAGTACCGCTACTATTCAATCAGCAAAACCTGCAAATTCTAGGTAGGTAAGCACAGGTAGCACAATTGCCCTCTCCCAGGAAGTTATCTTCATTATGACTGAGATGGAAGCGGGCTGCATGAGGAGTCCCACTGGCGCAGGTTGTCCACTGCTGTGGTAAAGGCTTTGTTTTTAAATTTCAACCCCAAGACTTCACTCAGCTTGGCTCCAACTCTACATGGAAACATTGCTCAAAAGTAGCTCCAGGAAAGGCTGTCATTACCTACACAGTATGCTTTGCTATATCCTGAGGTGTTCTTGGAGGGTTCCAACCCACACATGTACCTGGACCCTCCCTGTTACAGCTCTGAAACAAACCACCCTATGATGTATCTAGTAGACGTGTTTCTAGTGGAGTCCTACAGGGATCAGTTCTTCACACTATGCTACAATATTTCAATGACTTGGAAGAAAATAAAATCATCTGACAAAATTTGCTGATTTTGTAGCCGTGTTAGTCTGCAGCTTTACAAAGAACAAGCAGTCCTGTATCACCTTAAAACCTAACAATTTTATTAATTAGAAGTGAGCTTTCAAAGGTACGACCCACTTCATCAGATTTGGAGCAGATAATAAGAATCCAGGGTTAACACGGTACAGGATTGGGGAGCGGGGGTAGGAGTGGTGCTTGTGGTTGCTTGTTCCCGCTTTATGGCATATGAAATTGTGAGAGTGTGTTGCATGGTTGTCACTAAAACATGCTGTAAGTTGGGGAATCAACCAGATGTTAGCTCTCTCAAGACAACAGCAAAGAATGTAACCAATGCCACAACAGGTGTCACACAAACATTAACAGCCAGTATCCAGCACAGGAGCTATAATTCAATGACTCACCTGCAAAAGATCACAAGAGAGGAACTGCTCAACCTTGTCTGGGGATTCAACAATGCACGTCAGAAATGCCCAGACATATTCTACAAGCACATGGTCTTAGGATATAAAACAGAACATATAGAACCTACAATGGACCTCTCCCCACAACTGTGCTGCAAGCAACAAGAAACCTGAGAAAAAGACTGAAGACTCCAATGGGGAGGCTGGCTAGACAGTCTAGATATTACCCAGCCAAATAAGTCTGAGAATTGAGACTCCAACATAGACTCACCCCTCGTTAAATGAGTACTTTACTTATGAGCATGCGCTTAAACGAGGGACACGTATATCTACCTTAGTTCGCTAGATGAGTGAACTCCCCCAGCTAATACGAGCCTAACCCCCTCCCTGTGGCCCCAACCCACTATAGTCTGACCCCTGCCAGCCCCAACCCACTGCAGCCCGACCCCCGCCGGCCCCGCACACCCCAAATGGCCACAGCCTGAACCCCCCGCTGAACCCATGGCCCCAAACCACAGCACCCAGACCCCCCCCGCCAGCCCCACTGCCTGACCCCCCCCGTCGGCCCTGCAGCCCCAAACTGTGGCAGCCTTAATCCTCCAAAGACCCGCAGCCTGACTCCCCGGCAGCCCCAAACCACAGCAGCCTGAACCCCCTGCTGCCCCCGCCCCATGGACTCCATGGTCCCAAACTGCCGCAGCCTTAACCCTCCAAAGCCCCGCAACCTGACCCCCCACCAGCCCCAAAACACGGCAGCCTGAACCCCTGGCCCTGCGGCCTGACCCCTCCCCCACCAGGCCTGTGGCCCGAAACCACGGCAGCCTGACCCCCCCACCCCCACGCCACCCAGCCCTGCAGCCCCAAACCACAGCAGCCCTTAACACCCCCCCCCCGGCCCTGCAGACCTAAAGCACTGCAGCTTTAACCCCCCTGCCAGCTGTGCCACACACCCCAAACGGCTGCAGCCTAAACCCCCACCAGCCCTGCACACCTAAACCGCTGCAGTCTGAACTCCCTCCCACCTGTATGCCTGCCCACCCCACCCCTCCCCTCACGGACCGATCCCGCCACCAAATTTTAACCTTCTTTCCCACTCACGTCCCCAAACTGCCCCCAGCCTTTAACCCTTCCCAGCTCAAGGTTCACTCACCTTTCACAAGCAACGCCACCTGCTGCCACTCCTTCCCCAACTCAGGAGCCCTACGAACCTATCAGAGACTTTTTCATGTAATTTAATAGGAATTTAGTGTCGCTCTTATGAGTTTTCACCTACAAGCAGAAAGTTGGGAACGAATTGTGCTCATATAGCAAGGGATGAGTGTAATATTTTATTCTGGTAAACACTGTTGACTTTTTCCTATCACTTACAGGCACATAAGATCCATCCTTTGCCATCAATGAACCTGTCTGACTGTTTATCTTTCATCATCATCATCATCAACTGTGGGCTCAGTGCCAGGAAGTTTTCCTGAAGTGTTGGATAAACCTGCTCAAATTTACAATGGCTGGTGTACACCCACTTTCCATTGATGAAGTGGTGAACCAATTAATGTGTTCTACTCTTCTTGAGCAATGCAATACAGTATATTCCTAAGGTACAAGTCTGGAAACTGAGGGGATCTGGCTGGTGTGTCTCTCTGTATGATTCATGAATGGTTCTGTGAGCATTCATGAAATCTAGCACAGGTGACAGGGGCTCTCTGTGTTCTGGTGCTGAGTAATAACAAGCTGGAAGCGGACTTTAATAGTACCCTGGAAGGTAAGAGAACTTTAATATGACATGTTCAAAGGATTAAACCACAAAGAGGAAAACACTGCAGCTTCAGGAGCAAGAAAGTCACTGAGTGAGTGAGTGAGCAAGTGAAATGAAGAGCTGAGCAACCACAAGAAGGGGCACCAGACCAGGTGGCAAGCTAATGCCCCATATGGACCACGCAGAGGTGCCACCAAGTGGTGTTGCACTCAAGTACCCAATGCACAAATAACCAGAGAGACAACGTCTCCCATCTCTGATCTGGCAAAGTTTAGCTCAAGGCACACTACCTTTGCCAATCCTGCCTTTAACTTCAAAGCCTGGAGAAATGGACCTTACTTACTGCAACTGTAAGTTTTTCAAGATGTGTGGTCTCTACTCCACATGTGGATATGCACATGCATGAACCTTACCCCAGAAATATTCAATGGCATGTCTGTTGACCACATGTACAGTAGATGCCCTTTATCTAGGATATAAAAGGCAGTGTACATCACCACCTCTCTAATTCCTCTTTTTACTGTAATCCAACCATATCTGAGGAGCAGTTATGGAGGGCAGGTAGCGGAATACAGACAGGGACCATATATCTTGGAAAAACCTGCAGTTACAGTTAAGTAACCCCTATTTCTCCTTCAAGTGATGGTCCTTATATGTATTTCAGCCAAGCAGGATTCACACTTGGAGGAGAGTGTGAGCAGGATAGCAGCAGAGATGCTTTTATTACTGCCATCCCTATGTCTACATCTTCAGTTGGTGCTTGGACTATAGTATAGTGTCTTGTGAGCATGTTAACAGAACTCCAAGTTGCTGTCCTGCAGATATCCAGCAGCAGAACATCTGATAGTGGTGCCAAGAAGGCAGCTTGTGCTCATGAGAAGTGAGCTGTAACAGCCCCGCAAAGGGGAATTTTTGCTTTTTTTTTCATTCAAAGGTGAATCCCAGAACCCATTTAGAACCCCACTAGGAAGATACGGCTCAGTCATACAATCTTTCTTCTATAGCAATAGAGAGTTGTGAACTTTTTCCAGTGGGTTTGGGTTTTTTGCCATCAGAACACCCAGACATGCCTGACATTGAGGGAGTAAAGTCTAGTGTCTTCAGAAGAAGCATGGAGTTTCTGGAAAAACACAGGCAAATATACTGTTTGAAGTGAAATTCAAAAACAACCTTGGGTAGAAATCTGGGGTGTAACCTAAGGAAAATCATTTCTTTGTGAAACACTGTATAGGCAGAGCCTGACTTAAGGCTCCTAGTTCACTGACGCTGCCCAAAGTAATGACACTCAAATTATCACATTCGTGGCTAGGTGGCTTATGGTGTAAGTTGACATAGGTTTGAAGGGAGGACCTGCAAGTGACGACAGAACATGGTTAAGTTCCTTTTGAGATGCAGGTTTAACAGGTGTAAAGGTTCTAATCAAGTTGTTAATAAATTAAACAGTTGCTGGGTGAGTAAAGAGAGAATATTCTTCTATAAGAGGGAGAAAGGCACTAATTGCTGCTAAGTGTACCCACAGCAAATGAAGGGCTAAACTTGCAGTCCTTAAGGACTTAATCTTTAGTTCTGTATAACTGGAATGCTGATGAGATCTCGTAAATTTTGGTGGAGTTGTGTCCAGTCCAAAAAGCACTTCCATTTCCTTTCTACTTTGACTAAGAACACCCTGAATGAGGTGGAGCATGAATGTTTTATTTCCAATATCCACCCAAATGTGAGCCCAGGCACTTTTATTTCCAATATCCACCTATTATGTGAGCCCAGGCAGGGAGTTTGATTTTTCCAATTTTCTGGGCTAGGAAATCCAGGAAGTGGTAGGTCTCAACAAGTCAATGTACGGACATTGCTCGAAGTTCTGTGGCTGTGTTGCAACTGATCATCCTTATGACTTGTGACAGTAGTGGAACAGGAGGAAAGCTGTATGTGAGGCCATCCATCCGGGAGAGTGGGAACAACAGAGCTGAAGTTCTCTGTTCATCTGGGACATAGAGGTCACGTAATGGACTAGTCCACTGCATAAGTATCTTGATTAGTACTGTATCATAGATCTCGCATTTGAGAGCTGAAGACAAATTTCTGCTTACTTTCTCTGCCAGGGAGTCGTGACCACCTGAGAGGTATGCAGCCTGTACTGTGATGAGATTTCTGACACAACAGTTCTGAAGTCTGACTGCTTCCAGGCAGTAGAGAAAAAAAATCTCATTCCTCCTTATTTGTTTATATATGCCACCATGGTGATGTTGTCCAACATTATCTATCCACAGATTGTATGAGGGAATGGAGAGGCTTGCATGCAAGGCCAACTGCCCTCACTTCTAATAAATGTATATGTAGCCTGGCCTCTCATGGGATCCCCATACCCTGAGTAAAGTGGTAGTCTAGGTGAGTTCCCCACCATGACTTTGTTTGGATGCAACCTCCGAGAGAGAGGTGTGATCATCGACTCCAAGGCGGTTGTTTCTATGCGAGAAGTCTCTGGCCAGTAAGCTGAGAAGAGCCAGGCTTGCAAGCACTGCAAGTGGAGTTTAGTGAACGAGTAAAGTTTGGAGTAAAACATTAGTAGGGGTGAATTTCCTAATTAAGGTGGAATTCAGATGAAATCTTGGGAAGGAAGCAAGGGCATGGATACAGACACGCCATATCATGGTAGAGCATCTTGTACAGTAAGTTTGCCATTAGATTTGCATGCTTGTACCTTATTTTGGGTGGTCAGGATAGGTAGGATGTTCTACTTGTATATCATTCACCTTCTTATATCACAGATGCTCTGCCTGAGCTGGCCAAACTCAGACATGATGTTGAGGACCTCAAGGCTTTTGGTCTTGGGGACTTTAATATTCACATTAAGGCTGTCCTGTCTGGTCCAGCCCGAGATTTTATGGATATTATGACAATGTTAGGACTATCCCAAGACGTAACTGTCCCCATGCATGTTGCAGGTCATATGCTCAATTTGGTCTTTTGGACTAAGGGTGACAGAGTTCTTGGGATAAGGGAAGTGGTTACACTCCCTTTGTCATGGACTGATCACTACATTCCCTACACAGAGGTGGGGGACTGACAAGATGGTTCGCCCTTAGAGGCTGATGGACCCAGAGGGCTTCTTGAGGTCCCTGAGATATTACTCAGCTGTTAGGGCAAATGGTCCTGTCGATGCACTAGTTAATATATGGAACACCAAGGTAGCCCAAGCAGTTGACATCATTGCTCCTCAGTGCCCTCTTTGAGCTAGTCAAGCCAAGTTTGCCCCCTGATTCTCTGGGGAACTGATGGCAGCAAAATAATCCATGTGACAGAGAACCAGGACTGAGTCCAACCAACTGCAGCATAGAGCTGAATTGCGAACTTACTCTGTAGCTGTGTTGACAACAAAGAAAAACTATTTTTCGATACATATTGTATCTGCACAAAGCCATCCAGCAGAACTGTTTTGAGTGGTGCAGGGTCTGTTACAGTCCGGCACTTATGACAAAATGGAGGCACTTTCGGCTTCCCACTGTTTGCAAAGCACTTCACAGGTAAGATCACTCACATTTGGTCTGACTTAGACTCTGGTTGCTGTGTAAGTGGGGTACAGAATGTGTTGAGCACACCATCCATTCATTCTTCTTCAGAAAAGTTTCAGTTATTACAGACCGAGGATGTGGGCAAGGTGCTTGGAGGAGTCATCCGACTACATGCTCGCTTGACTCCTGCCCTTTCTGGCTTATTAAATCCAGCTGGGAAGGGGTCACTGGCTGGGTCCAAAGGATTATTAATACTTCTTTTAGATGTGGTATAGTTCCAGCTGCCTTGAAAGAAGCAGTGATAAAACTGCTACTTTAAAAGCCTTCTCTGGACCCACATGACTTGAATAACTATCATTCAGTTGCTAATATTTCATTCTCAGGCAAGGTGTTTGAGCAAGCAGTGGCACTGCAACTTCAGACATTCTTGAAGAAACAGACTATTTAGATTCATTTCAGTATGGTTTTAGGCTGGGCTTTGAAACTAAAGCCATCTTGGTCGCCCTGGTGGATGACCTACATTGGGAAGTAGATGGGGGAGTGCATCCCTGTTAATTCTCCTGGACCTCTCAGCGGCTTTTGACACCATTGACCATGGTATCCTTCAGGAACCCCTGGAAGAACTGGGTATTGGAGGCACTGTTTTATGGTGGTTCTGATTTTACCTCTCAGCACGTTTTCAAAAGGTGGAACTAAGGGGCTGTTATTTGAACCCATGGCAATTGTGCTATGGAGTCCTGCAAGGTTTCACATTGTTCCCTATGCTGTTTAACATCTGTATGCAGCCGCTGGGAGAAGTCGTAAGGTATTTTGGAGGACGGTGCCAGCAATATGCAGATGATATCCAAATTTATTTCCCTGCGACACCGGAACCAGGTATGGCAGTGACTGATCTAAATCTGTGTCTGGAACTGGTGGTGGACTGGATGAAGTCTAATAAGCTGAAGTTGAATCCAGGTAAGTATGAGACCATGTAGATCGGGAAACCATGTGTTTAGGAACGTGGCACGGTGCCTGTTTTAGACAGCATTACTCTTCCCTGAAAGAACAGGTATGTGGCTTGGGAGTCCTCCTGGACTCTTTTTTTTAACATGCTAATGGTCTCTGGAAATCCCATTTATCTCGGCCATGGAGTTTTAGAGATTCAGCACATAAGAACTAGGTCCTTGCCCCTCCTTGCAGATTGATATATTGGAATATTGTTCTTTTGGCCAGCATTCTTCTGATAAGTTAGCCCTTGATGCATGGTAGAAATCACTGGTAAGCATAATGAACAGCTCTGGGCTCCTCTGTGTCGATATCAAGCTTTGCCTCCTGCGGACTATGTTTGCCACTGAGCTCTGAGATTCTAGAAGACTGCACCCCAACATACTGAGGAAGCACCTACAGTGATAATCCTTGTGGAAGAAGGAGGTAGGAATGCACTGTTTGTGAGTCCTTACAATTCAGAGAAATGAGGACCCTTGGAAATACAAACACCTGCTTGTAGAGACAGCATCTGTTGGGCATGTAGATAGTTCTCAACTGTGCTTGAAGACACAGAGTGAAGTCTTGATAACACAGATGTGACAGGCACCACATAGTCCAATAGTTGTAGGCAACCCCTTCGGTTGTGGGCTCTTCTGAACTGTTGAAACAAGGTTGGGTATTGTGGTGAATCTGTCCTTGGGGAAGTATGTTGTAGGAAAAGAAGAGAGTGGAATGGACCTGAGGAAGTCAGCATCAGTCTGTATAGTCAGTGTTCGGGTGGACTATTCCACATTGAAACAAAAGTGAAAGACAGTGACTTGCTAGTTGCATTCTGTGTTTCAAGAAGTGAATGACCCTTTAAGGAGCCAATTGTCTAGGTAGGGGAAGGTGATTATGCCCATTTGGCAAAGCTGACAGATCTTTCATAAAGACACCTGCAGTGGTGCAAAGCCTAAATGGTAAGATACAACATTGATGGTGGCCCCTGACTACTACAAATCATGAGAGAGATGAATGGCAACGTGAAAATAAGCATCCTGATGGTCTAGAGAAATAAACCAATCTCTTGGCTCCAGAGAAGAAGTTGACATTGCTAGGGTTACCATTCTGAACCACTGGTAGTGGACAAAGATTTAAAATCCTGAGGTCCAGAATTTCTTTCCATACAAGGTGGCACAGATAAAGTCTGATGAAGTCCTTTGGAATAGATTTGAATAGCCCGCCCAAGAGATATCTCTTGCCTTAAGAGATCTTTGTAATAGGGATCCCGGAAGAGAAATGTGGGGAAAGGGAAAGAGTGGGGCTGGTATGGAACTGAACTGTGTAGTACCTGTACTAGAATATGACATCTCCTGCGACTCAGCTTCAGTAGGTGCCTTTCCCTTTTCTCTTTCTGAAGAATGAGGTCTTTTCATCTTGAAGAGAGACTCACAAGTTGGTGGCTCCAATGTATATAAAAGGAAGATTTGAAACCTGCTGGTCTCATAGAACACACCATAAGCAGATAAGTCTGTCTTCTTTCAATTTTTTATATATGCTTTTAAATCCTAAGCAAAACTTACATTTTCAAAGAATGCCTCTCTCTCTCTCCCAGCCAGTGGAAGCACTTCAAAAACTATGGATATGGAGAACTATGGCAAGCCTGGCAGGGTTTGAAGCCTAATGTCTTGGCTTTCACCTGCACTCGCACCCACGGTTCTGGTCCAAAAAAATGTATCTAAAGTCCATGATGAGCCAGGAAGGGTGAGAGTGTATCTGCCTCAAAGCACAAACTGACAAATAAATAAAAAGAAAAACCAATAACTAAGAGAAAAGGTAAAAAAAAGCAAGGCATAGAAAGACTTGTTACTCAACCACAAGACCCCGTGATGCCCCATCTCAAATCACAGGTAATTGAGAAGGTACTGGAATGACAGTGGACCCCTCTGTACTCTTATATAGGAAAATGAGAGTATTTAAGGCACGTGCAGATACATCTAACAAAACTCTTTCATCCGGGGTGCACATATCTTGATGTAGAGCATCCACTGGACCATTACTAAAGAAAATTTTTTTTCCAAAGTCATTGGGGGTAAAATTGGGAATGCCAGTGTTGTCCACCCAAAGTGATACATTACTGACAGTGAAATACGCAAGTGCAACAGAAATAGCACAATGGATAACAATCATTAAGTTTTTTCTTAAAAATAAAAATTACATTATTTTTTTAAACTGGATCTTTTTTGCTTTTAAATCTTCAATAAAATACTAACATTTCTCATTGAACAGTTACATCTTATCACAAACATGCTACAGCTACACTTACAATCTCACACAAATGAATTAATGGCTCTAGTCTGTCCAGCCTAACAACTAGCTCTTGCTTCCTGAAAGTTTCGGGCTTTCAATTTCCATTTCTAAGGAAACAAGTAACATTTGCAAAGAAAGACATAAGTATATTTCCAAGCTGTTTGTTATATTGGCTGTTGCTAAGAAAAAAAGCTAAACCCGATGGCTTATTTAATTAGTTAACTAGGTTTAGAATCTAACATCCAAGTATACAGTATAGAAAGCTACAGTAAGAGCAATCTAGCATTGCCAGTGGCCACTGTCATTCTCTTATTTTATATTACATAATACATGCCCTTTATTTTGGAGCATCACTGCCACAGCCCATAATGATAGGGTAACGACATTGTGCTGTGGTGGATATGGGACACCGGCTTCTGGGGATGGGGGGCTGCTGTCCCATGTCAGGGCTTCTTGGTGATTGGAGTTGCTACCCCATGGTAAGGCACCAGGAGTGGGGGCTCCGCAGCCTCCCAATGAGAGGGGAGCAGAGTCTGGGGGCTCCACAACCTTCTGGCGGGGGGAGTGCAAGAATAAGGACTTTGCAGCCTCCCGACGGGGGGACAGAGAACATGGCAGCTGCTCAGCAGAGGAGCTTCCACCCAGCAGAAGCTGCCTCCTCAAGGATGGGATGCTGGGAAACGAAGCAAGCACCTCATGAAGGGGATCACTGGCAGCAGAAGGTGCCCTCCCTAGGTATGGGATGCCAGGGAATGAGGCAGCTGCCCTGTGGCAGAGCTTGTCGGCAGTGGGGGTTGCCACCAGGGGTGCTGGGGAGGGGGGCAGATGCCCCAAGGAGAAGCTCCCCCGCAGCAGGGACTGCTGCCCCAAGACATAGGGCACTGGGGAACAGGGCAGCTGCCCTGTGGAGGGTGCTCTCTGGCAGTATGGGCTGCAGCCTCAAGACACAAGTCACCAAGGAACAAGAGCCCTGCAAAATACAGGACAATTTGCCTCTTTTCTTAAAAAGGTCAGGTTGTTTATGAGACAGCTTAAATAACGGACTGCCCCAGTAAAAACGGGACAGATGGTCACTTCATATAACGATAGTGCACTAAGTCTATTCCCTATTTTACTTCAGCATAACTCAGCTTTCCCAAAGGAACCCCATCCTACATTTGTTTTCAATGGGGCTTACTCAAAAATTAAGCGCACTGTAAGCAAAATCAACCTTCATTTTTTTGGCAATTTGGAATCAGATCTACAACAAAATGACAGAGACACTGCGGTAAAAGAGCGCTAGCTGTAGAAGTTTCAATAACGCTGTATATTTAGTGTTCGGAGGATCTGTCTCTGAGGCCTTGTCTACACTAGCCAAAAACTTCAAAATGGCCATGCAAATGGCCATTTCGAAGTTTACTAATGAAGCGCTGAAATGCATATTCAGCGCCTCATTAGCATGTGGGCAGCTGCGGCACTTCGAAATTGACGCGGCTCACCGCTGCGCAGCTAGTCCAGATGGGGCTCCTTTTCGAAAGGACCCTGCCTACTTTGAAGTCCCCTTATTCCTATCTGCTCATAGGAATAAGGGACTTCGAAGTAGCTGGGGTCCTTTCGAAAAGGAGCCCCGTCTGGATGAGCCGCACAGCGGCGAGCCGCGTCAATTTCGAAGTGCCGCGGCCGCCCGCATGCTAATGAAGCGCTGAATATGTACTTCAGCGCTTCATTAGTAAACTTTGAAATGGCCATTTGCATGGCCATTTCGAAGTTTTGGGCTAGTGTAGACGTAGCCTGTTAGAGTTAATAACATATGAAAACTTAAAAAAAAAAAAAAAAGACAACAGCCATCAGCCAGCAACTCAGGAAACCACTGCAACTGCAAAGGTGAAACATTTATGCCATATTTAAGATTTCATGAATTATAAGTGCTGTTGTGCTTCTGTGTATGATTTAGGTCTTACCATTCTTAATGTACTGCTGCTGCATCTGCATCTTGGCAACGGTAGTGAATATTATCTACCATGTCCTAATTAATAAAAACCAACTTATCTAAAAAAATTGCACAAAGCATACCCTCTTAGATGTTGTAAAATGCTGTAGTGAGCTGTAAACTAGCGTATTTTAATGATCAGATTTGCACCATTGTTTGAAGAAGCATGTGATGAAGAAGCAGAAAACAATTTAAATCAATGTGGGCTTTTTTGGTGATTTAAATCAATTATTTAAATTTTAATTTAAAATCAATCCACACCGATTTTGAAAGGTGAAGGATGCACCTCTGCCACTTGGCGTGAAAGATGTATCTCCCTTCCTACTCCTTCCTGTAGGAATTAATGACACAGCCAAGAACGACCTTGAGCAGATCACTGCAGATTATGTAACTCCGGGTAGAAAGATCCAGGCAGATGAAGCACAATTTGTGTTCTCATCCATCCTCCCTGTTAAAGGAAGGGGTCCAGGTAGGGACCGTAGAATCGTGGAGGTAAATGTGTGGTTGTGCAGGTCATGTCAGAGAGAGAGATTTGGTTTCTTGAACCATGAGATTCTGTTTCAGGAACAAGGATTGCTAGGAAGAGATGGGATCCACCTAACAAATAGAAAAGCATCTTTCCAGGCAGGCTTGCAAACTTAGTGAGAAGGGATTTAAACTAGGTTCATCAAGGGATGGTGACACAGGCCCTGGAGTTAAGTAGGGAAGGAGGAAGGAACAAAAAAGGAGAACCCCTGATTTGAATGAAGAATGTAGGCCAATCAGCTTATTACCTAAGGTGTTTGTACACAAATGCAAGAAGCCCGTGAAACAAACAAGAAGAATTAGAGGCCCCGGCACAGTCAAAGAAGTATGAAATGATTGGAATAATGGAGACTTGGTGGGATGACTCGCGTAACTGGAGCACAGTCAACAAAGGGTATAAACTGTCCAGGAAGGATAGGCAGGGAGGAAAAAGGAGGAGGAGTTGCACTGTATGTGACAGAGCAGTATGACTGCTCAGAGCTCTAGTATGTGGAGGTAGAGAAGCCAGGTGAGAGTCTTTTGGGTTAAGCTTAGAGGCAGAGGCAACAAAGGTGATGTTGTGGTTGGTGTCTGCTATAGACTGCCAGATCAGGTAGATGAGGATTTCTTCAAACAACTAAGAGAAGCTTCCAAATCACAGGCCCTGGTTCTCCTGGGAGACTTTAATCACCCAAACATTTGTTGGGAGACCAATACAGCAGTGCACCGACAATCCAGGAAGTTTTTGGAGAATGTTGGGGATAACTTCATGGTACAAGTGCTGAAGGAGCCAACGGGGAACCACGTGCAGCTTGACCTGCTCCTCACAAACAGAGAAGAACTGGTAGGAGAAATAAAAGTGGGTGGCAGCCTGGGCTGCAGCAACCATGAGATGGTAGATTTCAGGATCCTAACAAAAGAAAGGTGAGCAGTAAAATACTTGCTCAGACTCAAAAAGTATGCGTATAAGAAATGGAGACTTGGACAGATGACTAAGTAGTATAAATATATGGCTGGAGAATACCATTTGAGTAATCAGAAATTTCTACAGGGAAGATAACAATAAAAGGGTGATCAGAGAGGATGTGGGGCTGCTACTGGATGAAGGAAGTAACCTGGTGACAGATGATGTAAGAAAAGCTTAAGTACTCAGTCTTTTTTTTTTGTTTGTTTGTTTGTTTTTGCCCCAGTCTTCATAGACAAAATCAGTTCACAACTATGGCACTTGGCAAGGCAGTGTGAAAAAGAGGTGGGCAGGCTCGGTGGAGAAAGAACAGGTTAAGATCTACTTAGAAAAGCTAGATGTACACAAATCCATGGGTCCGGATTTAATGCATCCCAGGATACTGAGGAAATTGGCAGATGTCATTGTAGAGCATTTGGCTATTATCTCTGAAAACTCATGGAGATCAGGAGACATCCCAGATGATTGGAAAAAGGCAAATGTACTGCTCATCTTTAAAAAAGGACAATCCAGGGAACCACAGATAGTCAAGCCTCACCTTAGTCCCTGGAAAAATCATGGAGGGAATTCTGAAGCAATCCATTTTGGAGCACATGGAAGAGTGGAAAGTGATCAAGAGTAGTCAACATGGTGGTTCACCAAGGGCAAGTCCTGCCTTACCAATCTGATAAGCATCTATGAGGAGATACCTGGCTCTGTGGATGTGGGGAAGTCAATAGATGTGATACACCTTGACTTTAGCAAAGCTTTTGATACAGTCTCCCACAACATTCTTGCCCACAAATTCAGGAAGTATGGACTGGATACACAGACTGTAAGATGGACAGGAAGCTGGCTTGATGGACGGGTCCAACAGGTAGTGGTCAATGGCTCAATGTCTGGTTGGCGGTCAGTTTCAAGTGGAGTGTCTCAAGGATCATTTTTACAGCTGGTATTGTTCAACATTCTTCTCTCTCCCCAAGAGAATCCTATTGAACACTTTTCCTGGAATAGACAGCAATGTGATGCCCCTCCAGTTCTTGCATTCATTCAGGTTGACTTTCTTTGGAAACTTAGTAAGTTAGCCATGTGTCCTATCTTGGGATCTCCTCAGTGTCCCAAATTTTCCCAGATAGATTATACATCATGTTGACTTATGTCTCACTAATTGCCTTGATTGCTTCTGCAGCAGTGTTGTCTTCTAAGAGCCCAATAAGCAATGGAAGTGTTGGTAATGCTGCTAGACAACACTGACCTTCCATGGTCTAGGAAATTCTTTAGTCCAGCATGGGTCAGATACCAAGGGTGACAGATTAGAGACGTTCATCCTGTATCTAATCTTGATTTAAAATTTTCCAGGGATGGAAAATTCACTTCAACCTTTGCTAAATTGATCCATTGGCTATCTACCTTCAATGTCAAAAATACTTCCAGTCTGTACTTGTCTAACTTCAGCTTCCAATCACCAGAGCAAGTTCTACCAATGTCTACCAGATAGTAGTGGGCTCTTTAATCAAAAATCTTCTCTCCGTGTCGCTATTTATAAACTATGATCAAGTCACCTCTTAACGATCTCTTTGATAAGCCAAGTGCAATTGAGCTCCTTGCATCCACCATTAGAAGGAGTGTTTTCTAATTCTTTAATCATTCTCACTTCTCTTTTCTGAAATTTCTCCACTTTATCAACAGCCTTCTTGAACTGTGAAAACTAGAATTGTATATGGCATTCTAGCAACAGCTGAAACAGTTCAAATCCAGGACTACAATAATATCTTCACTCAAGTATCAGAGGGGTAGCTGTGTTAGTCTGTATCCGGAAAAACGAGAAGCCTGTGCCACCTTATAGACTAACAGATTTTTTTTTTTTTGGAGCATAAGCTTTCATGGGCAAAGACCCGCTTCATCAGATACATGTCACATGATTCTCCTCAAGATTCAGAGATCACATTAGCTCTTTTGGTCACTGCATGGCAGTGAGTGCTTATGTTCAGCTGATTATCTACCAGGATCTCCACATATTTTCAGAATCCAACTTTTCAGATAAGAATTATCCAGTATGTAATAAACCCTACATTTTTTGTTCCTCAACATAGTAACTCCTCACTTAATAATGTCCCAGTTGTAGTTTCCTTGTTATATTGCTTATCTATTAGAGCACATACTCGTTTAAAGCTGTCCAATGCTTCCTTACAATGTCATTTGGCCACCTATTTTTTCTGCTATGCGCAAGATTTTCTGGAAAAGCAGCCTGTCCTTGTTAGGGTTTGGAACAAGGGTAGAATGGCATCCCCCACATCAACTCCCCTAAGTTCCCTGTAAAGTGCGTAGCTAGGCAGCTGCAGTTCAGATGCCCCTCTCCCAGCTGCTGTGCTGCTTCTGCCGTTGCCTCAGAGCTACTTCCTGGAGCCTCCTGCTTGCTGTCTATGGGTGGACCCCACTCTGTAGCCCATCCCCACAAAAGAGAATACCATTACTACAGAGTCCTGTGGCAGGACTGCCTTGGTCAGAATGGATTGATTGAAATCAAAGCAATTTAAATCACTGATTTAAATCACCAAAAGAAAAAAGGGGGGCAGGGGTGATTAAAACCAAGTTACCAAAAATGCTAAGACTGACTATGGTTAGAGCTCTCTTAATTTTGAAGTAAGACCTACTGAACTCACTGGTACTTCTGGTTTTTTGAGGAAAAAGCTATAGAATGGGGTTCCCTTGGAAGAGCTCAGTTATGCTGAAGTAAAATAAGGTCTAGACTTATGGCATCACCATTATGGTCGGTAGCCATAATAGTCCAAAATTAGGCGGCAGTTGTTATGTAATGATACATTACGAAGTGAATTATTGAAGTTCATAACCAGTTGATTCATTCAGCCACAACCACATCTTCATCCACATAATTTCTCAAAATAAGTTTTCCTTATGAGGTTTCATCTTTGAAGCTAGGCCCAGCATCATCATCTTCCACTGCTTATATTTGACACCCTCTCCTTTTTTATCCAGGTAAAGAATTTTTTCAAAATACTGCCAGACAGGGTGGGTCTCACTTATGCTTCAAGAGCATAAAAGAGACATTATATTTGGACAGTTTTTTCTGTGGCAAAAGTGTGGTGCATATAGGAAGCTGAACTTTTGAGAAGCAAGAGCTAGTAGTTAGATTGGACAGACTAGAGCCATTAATTATATGCGTAAAGTATGTGTGATGAGATTTAGTTGTAACTGTTATTTTTAAATGAGAAACCTAGTATTTTATTCATTTAAAAAAATTCAAAAAAATCCAATTATTTTTTTTTTAAAATAATAGATTTTTACCCACCCGGTTTCTGGCCTACTTACAAGGGTAGTGTACTTGAAGTTGAGTCAGCATACTTAAAGGAGTATTATATGTTTCCGTGCCTCTCTCAAACACAAATACACATAATGTGCATATCTGTATCGGTCTCTCTCACACACAGTGTGCAGGTCTATGCCACACACACAGATACCTTGGCACTATGCAGCCAGGTACATACCCCTTTGGAGGAGAGAGTAGTGCATTCCAGGAGGACAATGTGGGTTCATCATCATGTTCAGTTTCTGCAGGGCAGAGTTTCCAGCCTCTGCCACATATCCATCGTGCTTCCTCCCTCCTGCCTCAGTCCATGCTGCCTCTAGAGCCTGAGGCTCAGAGGAGTGCTAGTTCATCACTAGACCAGGGTGAACAGGGCTAAACAAACATTTTAGGTCGCGCCCCTACCTTTTCAGTCTTGCAATTAGCCAGGGCTCCCCCAACCTGTGGGAGGACCACAAGAAGGGATGAGGGGGAGGGTGCTTCAAAAGGGGGTGGGACACTCAGAAAGGGGCTCACGCACTGGGCAACTGGCAGCTCCTCCAGGGGAGGGAGAGAAGCGCCGTGGGGCCAGGCCATCTGCAGTACCACAGGGGGAGCCTTAGCACTGGACACCTCCCCACCCAGCCAGCCAGCCTAACCCCCACTGCTGGGAACCACTTGCCTCAGCCCAGTGGGGCAGGCACAGAGGGCTGGCAACACAGCAGAAGCTGCAGCGGATGGAGTGGAGCCCCTCTTACAAAATGTCATTTCCCCTACTTTGTGCACCCCTGAGCTAGACACTCATTCCCTGCGGAACAGTCCACCTTCTCACTCCACCATCTCAACCAAGCTTCACAACCATCATTGCTGTGTACAGTATTAAATTATCTATAACTTATTCTGTGTATGTATATACTTCCATTTGTCTGCTGAAAAAAAATTCCCTGGAGCCTAACACCCCTGCTCTCCTCCAGTTACATTAATTCTTAAGGGGAAATTGGATTTGCTTAACACTGTTTCATTTAAAGTAGCATTTTTCAGGAACATAACTATAACACTCAGTGAGAAATTGCTGGATAACTGTACGTTCAGCTGTATTACAAAGGGTTTTGTTTGCATGTTCTCTATTTACCAAGCAATCTAGAACACACTCTATTAGGGTATGTTGTCACTATGCAGAAGATCAACCAGGTCAAGGTCGATCTTCTGTAATTCAATTTTGCATGTGTAGTAGGGACACGCAAAATTGAACTATCTGGGGCCAGCAGTCAACCCCTCAATATTGTCTCTTCCATCGACCTCCCTCTGTGAGGACGGCCAGGTAAGCTGATTGTAGATAAGTCAATTCTAGCTATGCAACTGCCATAGCTGGAATTGCATATCTACAATCGACTTTAATGTCTAGTGCAGTGGTTTTCAACCAGCATGCTGTGCTTTTCCTGTATTTTTCTCTCACTCTTGTCTTCGTACCTTCTCCCATGCAGCCCCTTGTTCTTCGGGCACACCCTCCTTGCTTGGAAGTCAGGAAGCTATCTTTTCTTCCATTTAGACCCCACTCCCACAACATGCACTCTTTCCAAGAGGCCTCTCAAATATGACTCCTCCCAGCTCCATTACTCAATGAGCAATAAGCTACATTACAACACCCTTCACCTCTTGGAGCATGTACTCTTGGAAACATTGTCTGTCTTAGAAAGTAAGCTCCTTGGGGGCAAGGACTATGCATTCTTCTGTGTTTAGCTGACACTGAGCACAGTAAGTAATATCAAGACACAACCGGATATTCATCACCAATAAAAAGAAACAGTGCACAGAGCAAAACTAAAATCAAACAGCCTCAGATGGATGCAAAGATACTTCGGTGATTAGTAATTTATAAATACTATACAACGGGGTGCGAAACTTTTTAGGTCGTACCTCCCTTTTCGGCCTTAAAATTAGAGGAGCCTCCCAGCCTTCCCTCAACCTGTGGGAGGACCACAGGAAAGGATGCAGATGGGGGTGCATGCTGGCCAGAGGATTCACTTGCTGGGCAAGTGGCGGCTCCTCACAGGGAGGAAAGGGGGGACCACTATCGGGCTGGGCGAGCTGCGGTGCCCGGGGGGGGGGGGGGCCTTAGCACCATGCCAGGACAGCCCCTGCTGGAGGGAACCAGCTGCCTCAGCTTGACAGTGGGGCGGGCACCACAGGTGTGTCGATCAGCTGCCCACCCTCCCCACCAGCTTCCACAGTGTCACAAGCCTTCTGATACAGCAACAAAGGGTCCTGTGGCACCTTATAGACTAACAGAAAAGTTTTGAGTATGAGCTTTCGTGAGCACAGACACACTTCATCAGATGCTGGTCTTGGAAATCTGCAGGGCCAGGTATAAATAAGCCAGAGCAAGGGTGGGGATAACAAGGTTAACTCAGTCAGCAAGCGTGGGGCTTACTACCAGCAGTTGATCTGGAGGTGTGAACATCAAGGGAGGGGAAGCTGCTTCTGTATTTAACCAGCCATTCGCAGTCTTTGTTTAAGCCAGAGCTGAGGGCGTCGAATTTGCAGATGAATTGTAGCTCAGAAATTTCTCTTTGGAGTCTGGTCCTGAAATTTCTTTGCTGTAAGACAGCTACTTTTAAGTCTGCTACTGTGTGGCCTGAGAGATTGAAGTGCTCTCCTACGGGTTTTTGTATATTGCCATTTCTGATATCTGATTTGTGTGCGTTTATTCTTTTACGTAGAGACTGTCCAGTTTGTCCGATGTATATAGCAGAGGGGCATTGCTGGCACATGATGGCATAAATTATATTGGTGTAGATATGTGGCAGAGCTGGCAACGAGGTTTGTTGCATGGATGGGTCCCTGAGTTAGAGTGACTGTGGGCCGGTGTATAGTTGCTGGTTAGGATTTGCTTCAGGTTGGCAGGTTGTCTGTGGGCAACAGGAGGAGCTCAGTGGGGTCCTGAACCAAGCATTAGGGGTAGCTGGTCTTTGACTTACGACTATAGTCAGCTTATCTCAAGAAAGGCATATGACGTGTTTGCAGAGCCTTTGCATAAACCATATATGAAGTGTCTGGGGGTAGAGATAGTGATCCTACACAACTGCACAATCTGGTGCTGAAACTCATTCCATGCTTTCAGGAGGTTAGAAGGGGACCAGATAGCACTGTAGCCCAAGCAGATCTCTGGAGACACCCTGGCTCTGTCTAGACATGCCACTTCTTCTGGAAGTGACATGGTAATGAGCTGTCTGGAAGATGCTAATGAGGTGTGGATGTAAATGTCCTGCACCTCATTAGCATATGGGCACGTGGTTCAGAGTTACACGTGCAGATCCACCGCCTGCAGGGATCTTCCAGAAGCCCCCTCTTCCTCAAAATTTACATCCACGCCTCTTTTGGCATCTTTGGGAAGGCTCATTACCATGCTGATTCCGGAAGTGACATGTGTAGACATAGTTGCTGGTTAGGATTTGCTTCAGGTTGGCAGGTTGTCTGTGGGCAAGGACTGGTCTGCTTCCCAAGGCCTGTGAAAGTGGGGGATCATTATTCAGGATGGGTTGTAAATCCCTGATGATGCGCTGTAGAGGTTTTAGCTGAGGACTGTAGGTGATAGCTAGTGGTGTTCTGTTGGTTTCTCTCTTGGCCTACAGCCACACCATCGTGGGTTCATTCAGCTGCACATCTACCAATATAATTTATGCCATCATGTGTCAGCAATGCCCCCCTGCTATATACATCGGACAAACTGGACAGTCTCTACGTAAAAGAATAAACGCATACAAATCAGATATCAGAAATGGCAATATACAAAAACCCACAGGAGAGCACTTCAATCTCTCAGGCCACACAGTAGCAGACTTAAAAGTAGCTGTCCTACAGCAAAGAAATTTCAGGACCAGACTCCAAAGAGAAATTTCTGAGCTACAATTCATCTGCAAATTCGACGCCCTCAGCTCTGGCTTAAACAAAGACTGCGAATGGCTGGCTAAATACAGAAGCAGCTTCCCCTCCCTTGATGTTCACACCTCCAGATCAACTGCTGGTAGTAAGCCTCACCCTTGCTGACTGAGCTAACCTTGTTATCCCCACCCTTGCTCTGGCTTATTTATACCTGGCCCTGCAGATTTCCAAGACCAGTATCTGATGAAGTGAGTCTGTGCTCACGAAAGCTCATGCTCAAAACTTTTCTGTTAGTCTATAAGGTGCCACAGGACCCTTCATTGCTGTTACAGATCCAGACTAACACGGCTACCCCTCCGATACTTGAAGCCTTCTGATGTGGAGACAGAGGGCTGGCAATGAAGGAGAACCTGCAGGGAGGGAGGGGGCAGCTGATTACACTGCGCCCCTCAGTTTGCGCACCCCTGCAATACAACACACTAGATCAGGGGTCTGCAACCTGTGCCTCCAGAGCTGCATGTGGCTCATTAAGGACTTCTTTGAGGCTCCTGACTCTATAATTGCAAAGTTAAAAAAAAAACCAACAAAAACAAAAACCTCCTGAATATTTTTGATAAATGATGAGCATCCTGCAGTAAATATGTATTGCGTTACAAATCATTGTGTGTCCACTGTTCTTGTATGAGTTACAAAAAGTATAGTCTGACAACATTTATTAAGGACTGTCTTGTATTCATGTGCACTGTGCCTCTTGAACTGAGTTTTTTACTGAATTTAAAAAAAAATGGCTCTTCTTGCTATTTTGGTTGCTGACCCCTGCACTAGATAATATGGAAAAGATGATGTATTAAAGAAGAAACCTACAGAATAGCCAACAACTGAAAACAGCTAGCCAGAAAAAGAATTCTTGATGATAATGATGATGTTTCTAACAGCTATGAGTAAATGCCTCAGCTTCTCACCCCAAAAATATAAAGTTAAATTGGAACATACCTTAATTGTCAAAGAAGAGGTACTACAAATTGTTTAAACAATCATCCCAGAAACAGAGAAAATGCAGATAAAAATATAAAAGGTGATTTGACTACCTTCCTGGCTGTTGAAGGCAGACAACACTTTTCCTTTTGGCTTTCCACACACATATGCTATCAGCAAACAGTGATTAACGGAAAATGTGTGTAGAAGAAGCGGACTGGGGAACTCCACCAACAGTTTTCAAGAAAGCAAACATATCAACTTTTAAGATATGAGGCTATGCACTCAGCCACAAATGAAACCCCTGAATTGGTATTTAGAGGATTTTAATATTTTGGGTATCGTCTTTGGAGAAAAATACAAATGGAAATAAGTTAAGCTATATTTCTCTGGGGAAACAGAAGTTGTATGCTCAGTCTTGCATTCAGTTACTCCCTGGAGATGTGCCTAAGTGCACTAGACAGAAACTGCTGGCACAAGTGCTGGGAAAAAAGAAGTTGGATTTATTTTCTTGGAGATCAGGACATTGATTGCACTGCAGCCTCTTCCCTCATGTACTAATACTAGTAATAAGACTGGTTAGCACAATGGTGGTCCACACACAGCTGGGCAGAAAACCACGATTTCATCTGCCCCAGTCAGCAACCCACAATCAACAGTTTAAATAAAGCACCATAAGTAGGCAAAAAGTTAGGAGTGTAGCACACCAATTGAATTCAAGAAACAGATCTGCAAAAAGATTGTGCAGAACTTAAGACCAAATATTGCAAGTTCCATTAGTCTTAAAACAATAATTCAGGCTTCTGCTTCGCAGATTAGAAAGGGAGAATATGCAAACAAACTCAGATTGCATAACTTTTGCCCAGAACAAAATATCAATACCCATTTGCTTCAGCTTTCCACCCACAAACATGCAAAACTGAGAGAACATCTGCAACTAAACAATCCAACTTGTATTTCTTTGGCAGAAAAATAGATCTGCCCAATAAATAGATGCTCATCTGCAAGGAGGCAAAGGAGAAGGGGAAGCAGGGTTCCCTGCTATTCAGGCCTAACAAGTCAAAGTAAAATGCTGCAATAGAATTGTAAATGCAATTTGCTTTCCTCCTACTTAATTCTTATATTGTATTCAGAGAAATGTAGGGACAGATTTTTAAGTGTTCAGAAGCCAACAGCTCCAGTAACTGTCCAGGGAAGCTGCTGGGTGCTGAGCACTTCTGAAACTTTTGCGCACAAAGCCAAATAGCCTTTGATTAGGTAAACAATATCGCAGAATGTTTTCATGGTCTCTCAATTCTAAAAGGACATTACATTTGTGACAAATATGCAGGCAAAATATTCAGCTAATATTTCTGCCAACATTCTTCTAAACCCAACTGTGAAGAGAAAATACATATGGAAATGACTTTAATAATAAGTTTAAATGAGCAAAATTTTTAAATGGTAGCATTTGGCATTTACACAGGGAAGCGCTCAGAAGCCTGCCACTTTTAATACACACTAAACTTCTCTGCTGAAAACTTCATTTATGATGACAAATTCTGCTGGTCAGAAAGTTCCCTTGATATTGTAACTACTCCGCTAATTCATCGATTAAAATATTCATCTTACAAACTCAAACTCCTTTCAGCACAAAATACTCCTCAGATGATAAGCAATGATTTGCAAGAAGTACTGCAGATATTTATTCATAAGTATTTTTAACCATCTTTTCTCAGAGGGCACGCTGTGCTAACAAGTAAAATGTCTATCGCAACAAAACACATTAGAGATTTCCCTCCCCAGTCTCTACCACTGAACAATTTTTCCCAATTCTGTTATGCAGATTTCTAAAGCGGAAAAGATGGTATACAATTTATTTAGAAGTCTATAAGCATGGCAAAATTTAGACTCTTCTAACACTTCCCTCTGAAGACTACTGAACCTTCCACTTTTTGTCACTCTATCACAACAATTAGAAACTGAATTATGAAATCAAATGAATTCATTTCAGGAATGGACACCAGCAACAGTCATAATATAAATATTTCACTTTACCTGAGATCACAATCATTTTCAGTTTTCCTAAGACTGATCAAGATTAGGGAAGCATAAAAACTCATTTGTGGGCCTTGCACTTTTTGCCAGATGTGACACGCTCATGGGGAAGTTTTACATGTCACGTTTTCAGTTCAAAATTATTTTTACCAACATTTCCTGTAAATGCAATAATTGAAGCAGATGAGTGTGCAGGAACCCAAAGGTCTACATGCACAGTACCTCATTGGCAAAATGTTCTGAATACTGATCAGTTATTTTTAGTTCATTTCTATTATTTTACACCTGCATTTAAAGATGAACAAAGCTGCTTTGCTAAATGGTAAAGAGGTTTGAGTTCAGGCCCTATGAATGCCTCTGAATTTCCTGATAGATTCTGATTCTGCAAAATCTTTACATGTGTAAACAGATTCACTGACTTTAATGGGACTAGTCTATTAAAGTTTAAAGTGACATACACGTTTGCACAGCTGGACCACTGCCTTGTAACTTTTCCACTCAGCAACTTCAAGAAATTCACAACAGATTCCCTACATCCTTCATTTCAATCATATACTAGGAAAACTGTATCCATTATCCAAGGTGAGTGCACATCACTGCCAAAGAAGGTTGTCCTAAATCACATTTCAACCTTCAGACACACAGATAAAAAAAGATAAAAAAGAGCTTTCATCCAAAATATAGGCCTCAAAATACACAGTAATGACTTCAGAGAAAACTTTTGTTGGCATCTCCACTGGCTGGTTTAGCACAAGTTTCCTGGGATGTTTGACATACTTGGTATATGGATCTTCAACAGAAACACAGCACAGATGACTTTTTCCCAATCTCTTAGATTATAGGTATATTTTATCCCACTGACTTGTCAAAGATGTCTCCCTTTTCTTCATTGATTTACTGTGTTCTTAGCATATTTGTACCTGAGAAGGCTTCAGAAGGCACAATAACAACTTCCTTGCTTTGTGGTGCTGTCATCAACTCTCTGTCAGAGATCCTTTTCTGCATGCTTGTGCTTCCTATGAAATTTTGGAATGATCCTTCTTTTGTACACAAACCATTCTTCTGGCAGAGCCCATAGTTCGGTTTCATTTCATGACCCATACTCTGTTTTAAGAGTTCAACTGCATATTCCCTTCATAAAGCCAGACTCATCAGCCACAGAAGAAATGCAGGTCATGGAAAGGACTCTGTATGTCCCTATGAACACAGGATTCTGGCTGCAGATGGGGAGTAAGAAGTTGGAGCAAGTGGACTCAAAACAGATCCTAGTTTTATGCAAGAGTCCTAGTGCAGACAGACAGACAGGGACAGGCATATATAAACAAACTTCGCAGAAGTATTTCTGATCAGAAAGCTTTCAGTGTCCATGGGACCAAAAATAATCCGTAAGAGCCTGACACAAGATTAAGGACAGCCTTCTGTACTAATATTATGGAATATTATTGCTACTTTTCCAATAAGATCAACTTTGAAGGCAGAGTTTAGCATGCCAGCTTTTCTCAGAAACAAATTCCCTATGTAACAACCTCTTTCACCTGGGGTCTAGGAACATCCATTTATCACCACAGCAAACTAACTCTATACTATGCTTGAATGGTTTTAAGAAAACATTTTTTGATCTCAGCAACAATCAACTAGGCATTCACTAAAGAGCTGAGGAACCCCCACCTAGCCCATGGTCCAGTTCTGGACTGCAGCTTGTCTGGATCTGGACTCCGAGGCTCAGGGCTCCTTCCATAGCATCCAGCCTGCAGGGGACTCGGGTGTGTGGAACTCTGAGCCTATGGGCTAGATCAGGCTAGATGGGGCCAGCTAAAGACCACAGGCTCTGATGGGAGGCAGGGGGCAAGAAGCAGCTCCAAGTGCTGTTGCTGCTGTTCTCCCAGCCAGGCACAGAGGAGAGGAAGCAGCAGCAGCTTTTGCTGGCCAATCAGAGCAGCAGAGGGTGGTTCCTGGGAACACAGGGAGGGGGTACAAAGTTGTTTGCATCCCTGTCACCTAAACCCCATGGTCCTTGACCTCTCCTGCACCCCCTCCTCCCCACCCTGACGCCTTCCTTCTCAGACCCCGCATCCCAAACCCTCCAACCTTCTCACCTAGACTCCCCACCTGCACCTTGCTCCTGTCCCTCCCAGCCCGAATCCCTCATTGAGACCCTGCACCACAAATCCTCCTGCACCCTTCCTCCCACCTTGACCCACACACCATTTTTTTCTTTTTATTTCTCACTTGTGTGGCCCCCAACTGATTTGTTAAAGGACACATGCAGTTCAGTCTCACTGGTGCAGTCCTGACAAATTGGCCTGCAATACACCAAACTTTTGCAAGTAGACCTCTTGTGAAAGTTTTCTATACAGCTATGTGCACTGTGTGTCTGTCAACAGAAATATAAACCCTGTCATCCTACAATGCAGGATATTCTCATTAGAACATCTCAAAATAAATTAGTTTATATTCATTTTCTAGTGAACATGTACATTGGATATCATTCTTTAAATTCCAAAGCACCAATTATTGAATATTAGCAGTTAACTCTAGACATTAAAATTCAGTTAAAATAAATATCCATATCCATCAAATTCAATAAAAATATTTAGAATGCAAAATGAGATGTAAAGTGTATTTTTACTGAGCTACAGAACATTCACCAAGCAGCAGGAAGATGTGCCATCAAAACTATGTTTTGGTCTTCAATAAAACTTCACTAACTCAAGACAGGCAATTGTGAAGGGTACTGTAAATTGAGTGAAATAGCAATGCAAAGTATGAAAAGCCATGAGAGAAACATTAACAAAATTAATCCTAAAGAGCTTCCATTAGTCATTAAAACATTACTTTGCAATGACTGATTTTAACCTACCCTTTCAAGCATCTAGCCTAATTTGAAATAGCCACACAAGTGTAGAAAGCTATCTACACTGCTCCCCTCCTCCCACAGAGGTGCACAGGTAGTAACAATAAGCCAAAGCAATATCAGTGAGACCAATTCTTACAGAAAGAACTTTTTTCAGGTGTTCAGACCTAAGCATGTTGCACTCTCCAATGTAATTCATTTTCCTTAATATAAAGTTATATAAAAAGCAAAGTGTTCTCCAGGAAGTATTTCTAATTTAAAGCAGCTGCCATTCAAAAAGTCAAGTCCCACCTGATTCATACTACACTGGAGGTTAGCAGAATGTGGATCTCCAGTAAATAATATGACTATCTGTGCACTTCTAGTTCATTAATCACTTGTTACAGACATGTAAGTGTAAAGGACATGCACAATTTTTACAACTGATGTCCTAATAGAAAACCAACTGCATGTGCTCTTGTTTTACATTTTAAACAATATGAAAAATGGAAGCTCAATCAATGTATAATTGCCATGGTTGGTTAGTTGGAATAACAGAGGATACATTCCCAGAACCAAGACTGATATAAACATATTAAAATAAAAGTAACATAATACTATAAAATGTGTAGCTTACTTTGTGCCTTTTCACAGAAGTTTATCTGAAAGCCTAAAGCAAAAAAGATAAGTTCTAGTTCATTCACTGGAAGTCACAGAATTGCATAACTAATACAAGTCACATCTTTCAATGATCATTATTAAAGTCTAAAAATTCTGAATTAAACTCATTTCAGAGGCAGAGTCTTATCCTGAGAAATTAACAAGTATAGTCATCTCACTCTTCCTCAATTACAGCTCAAGCATTTTCAGCAGCTCTGCCTTGTCCAAAATGCCAACAGAGGAATCAATGCATTACCAGATCAGGTCAAGAGGGAATTAGCTTATGATAGTACTAGTTTTGTTGTTATAGTAATAAAAATAAAAGTCATAACTCCTTGGATTCCTTTGCAAATCCATTCAAACAATTTCACTCGTATAGGTCTTTTGTAGCAGCAAGTCACGTTCTTGACAATTATGACATTATGGAGATACTGTGTGCTAATTAAGCCAATTTTTAATTAGTTTCTGAGGTAAGCAACATTTGAAAATATTTCATCAAGTCAAAGAAGGTTTAAGCTTAGCATTCCCACCAAGTGAACATTCTGCTTGTTAATATCCAAGCAGCAATGAAGGACAAGGTCTGTTAAAACCTGCATTAATAAAAATATCAGACTAAATCAACAAGAAGTCCTGTGGCGCCTTATAGACTAACAGACATTTTGGAGCATAAGCTTTCATGGGCAAAGACCCACTTCATCAGATGCATGAGTGGGTGGGGAGGTTTCAGAGGGGTTTTTAAAGAGTGGGGTCCCAGTAAAAGGGAGGGCCAGAGCTGACGAGGTCTATACAGTCAGGGTGGAAAAGGCCTTTATCAGTAGTATGTATGAAGAGAGGAAAAAACAGGTCAGATGAAGCTGGGGGAGGGAGTATGGCCCATTCTCAGTCTAATGTGGAGATGTTAACACCTAGGGCAGAGAAGCTCCTTTTGCAAGGTGCGAGCCGCCGCTCCCAGTCTCTGTTTAATCCTTGGTTAATGGAGTCAAATTTGCAAATAAATTACAGCTCAGAGATTTCTCTCTCCATTTGATTTTTGAAATTTCTTTGTTTCAGGACTGCCACCCTTAAATCTGCTACTGAGTGTCCAGGGAGATTGACGTGTTCTCACACAGGCTTCTGTACATTGCCATTCCTGACCTCTGATTTATGTCCATTTATTCTTTTAAGTAGAGACTGTCCAGTTTGGCCAATGTAAATTGCAGTGAGGCATTGCTGACACATGACGGCATATGTATTATATTAGTAGATGTGCAGGTAAAGGAGCCCCTGATGGTATGGCTGGTGTTAGGTCCTATGATGATATCACTAGTGTAGATATGTGAGCAGAGTTGGCAGTGGGGTTTGTAGCAGGGATTGGTTCCAGGCTTAGAGTTACTGTTTTGTGACCTATAGGGGCTGGTGAGGATTTGTTTAAGGTTGGCAGGCTGTCTGTAGCCAAGGACAGGCCTACCTCCCAAGGTCTGTGAAAGATCACCGTTCAGGATGGGTTGCAAATCACTGATGATGCATTGGAGAGGCCTTAGGTGGGGGCTGTACGTGATGGTCAGTGGTGTTCTCTTGTTTCCCTTGAGAGGCCTGTCTTGTAGCAGGTGGCTTCTGAGTACCTGTCTGGCTCTGTCAATCTGTTTCCTCAATTCCTTAGGTGGGTACTGTAGTTTGAGGAAAGCTTGGTAAAGGTCTTGTAGATGTTTGTCTCTGTCTGATGGATGAGAGCAAATATGGGTGTACCGTAGTGCCTGGCTGTACACAATGGATCATGTAGTAGGCCCTGGATGGAAGCTGGAGGTGTGTAGATAAGCATAGCGGTCTGTGGGTTTTTGGTATAGGGTGGTATTTATGTGACCATTGCTTATCTGCACAGTAGTGTCCAGGAAGTGAACCTCTTGTGGGGACTGGTCCAGGCTAAGGTTGATGGTGGGGTGGAAACTGTTGAAATCACAGTGGAACTCTTCAAGAGCCTCCTTCCCTTGGGGCCAGATGATGAAGATGTCATCTACAAGACCTTTACCAAGCTTTCCTCAAACTACAATACCAACCTAAGGAAGTGAGGATACAGACTGACAGAGCCAGATGGGTACCCAGAAGCCACCTGCTACAAGACAGGCCTCACAAGGAAAACAAGAGAACACTACTGACAATCACATACAGCCCCCACCTAAGGCCTCTCCAATGCATCATGGTTACATCTACACTAGCCAAAAACTTCGAAATGGCCATTTCAATGTTTGCTAATGAAGCGCTGAAATATATATTCAGCGCCTCATTAGAATGCGGGCGGCTGCTGCACTTCGAAATTGACGAGGCTCGCAGCCACGCGGCTCGTCCAAACGGGGCTCCTTTTCAAAAGGAACCAGGCTACTTCGAAGTCCCCTTACTCCTATGACCAGATAGGAATAAGGGGACTTCGAAGTAGCCAGGGTCTTTTCGAAAAGCAGCCCCGTCTGGACGAGCCACGCGGCTGCGAGCCGAGTCAATTTCGAAGTGCCGCAGCCGCCCTCCTTCTAATGAGGCACTGAATATGTATTTCAGCACTTCATTAGTAAACTTCGAAATGGCCATGCAAATGGCCATTTTGAAGTTTTTGGCTAGTGTAGACATGGCCCATGAGTGATCTGCAACCCATCCTGAAGAGTGATCTTTCACTCTCACAGACCTTGGGAGGTAGGCCTGTCCTTGGCTACAGACAGCCTGCCAACCTTAAACAAATCCTCACCAGCCCCTATAGGTCACAAAACAGTAACTCTAAGCCTGGAACCAATCCCTGCTACAAACCCCACTGCCAACTCTTCTCACGTATCTACACTAGTGATATCATCATAGGACCTAACACCAACCATACCATCAGGGGCTCCTTTACCTGCACATCTACTAATATAATACATATGCCGTCATGTGTCAGCAATGCCCCACTGCAATTTACATTGGCCAAACTGGACAGTCTCTACTTAAAAGAATAAATGGACATAAATCAGAGGTCAGGAATGGCAATGTACAGAAGCCTGTGTGAGAACACGTCAATCTCCCTGGACACTCAGTAGCAGATTTAAGGGTGGCAGTCCTGAAACAAAGAAATTTCAAAAATCAAATGGAGAGAGAAATCTCTGAGCTGTAATTTATTTGCAAATTTGACTCCATTAACCAAGGATTAAACAGAGACTGGGAGCGGCGGCTCGCACCTTGCAAAAGGAGCTTCTCTGCCCTAGGTGTTAACATCTCCACATTAGACTGAGAATGGGCCATACTCCCTCCCCCAGCTTCATCTGACCTGTTTTTTCCTCTCTTCATACATACTACTGATAAAGGCCTTTTCCACCCTGACTGTATAGACCTCGTCAGCTCTGGCCCTCCCTTTTACTGGGACCCCACTCTTTAAAAACCCCTCTGAAACCTCCCCACCCACTCATGCATCTGATGAAGTGGGTCTTTGCCCACGAAAGCTTATGCTCCAAAATATCTGTTAGTCTATAAGGCGCCACAGGACTTCTTGTTGTTCTCGAAGATACAGACTAACACGGCTACCTCTCTGAGACTAAATCAAGTTTTCCTGGCTGAAATAAAGTAAATTAAATTTCCCTTTTAAGAGGTGGACACTGATCCCCCTGGTTTTGATGATGTAAAAGTAATTTACTTGGCTTACATACCCATCATTTGTGAGAAATATATCCTATTTTTGATTTTCAGAATACTTCTCGATACAGACAACTGCTGTCTTTCCTCTCCCTCCACTCTTACTGCCACACCACCCTCACCCCCTCCACAACTAGGCTTCAACCAGGAATAATTCACAGTACTAGTGATTTGTTAATATTTTTTGATTATATAAATGGAAAGAACTTGAGAACTAATGTTACTCCAGTTCACTTTCACCAAACAAAATATCTAGGGGACACACAGCATTACCACAGCCCAGATCTGACTTAGTAGGGAAATATGGCACAGCAACTGACTGCGACGTATGCACTAGAATTTAGTGCTGAGGCACTGGCTGTAAATTAAAAAGTTGCTTTTGTAATCTCTATCTTTCCAACTGAAAACTTACAAAGTATGGAAGACTATAGGTATTGCTGTAATTGTTAACAAGGGATTCTGACATCACAGCATATTCTGCCATCACTAGAGTGACTATCTGTCCCAAGTCTGGTGGGATGGTCCAGTATCTGGGATGCCAAAAAGGTGTCCCTACTTATTTTTTAAGAGGAACTAATTGTCCTGTATTTGGGTCCTTCCCCCACGGACCTTTTCTGCCACCAGCTGCACAGGTGCAGCTGCGGGCTGGAAAACACTAGGTCACTTCCCCGAGCCTTGGGGAAGTGGGGGATGCATGGGCGGCTGCCGCTTCCCTGGTGCTCCCAGGGAGGGCTGCCGGCCGCTGCTTCCCCAGGGCTCCAGAGGAGTGCTGGGGGCTGCTGTTTACCTGAGGAGGGACAGCAGCTGCCACTTCCCCAGGTTCCCAGGGAGGACCGGAGGCTGCCACATCCCCAGGGCTCCCACAGAGTGCCAGCAGCTGCCACCTATATCCCGGCTCCCCAGGGCTTGGTGGAGCCTGGAGGAGCTGTCCCTCCCTCCCCAAATCTCCCTGCCCTGTATTTGGTACAGGGAGATATCATCACCCTAGCCATTACCCCATCAAGGCTCCTGCCAACAAGGAATCCTGGGCATGTGATGGAAGCTAGAGAAGTGGTCATCACCACATGTTGAAGAAGCTGCATATCAGGCATCTTGTAACCAGAAAGAGAACTTGACCCCAACAAGACTTCCATGATCCTTTCAAGCATTGCCTGTGTCTGACCTCCTCCCCAGATGAGAGAGAGACAAGTATTCTTCTGAGTTTTGGAGAAGTGTTTAAAACACCCTCACCAAGTTTTTCACCCTGGCCGTTTCTACACAGACCACTTCCGAAGGAAGTGGCATGCTAATACAGGGAGCAAAAGATGCTAATGAGGCACGGATGCAAATTCCCCACACCTCATTAGCATAACATCACATGATTTGGAGTCTGGAAGACTGTTCTTCCGGACTCCAAAATGCCGTGTAGAAGCACGGCCGCCGGAGGGGCTTCCGGAAGGAAGTCCTCCTTCCCCAGGCCCCTTCTTCCCGAAAATTTTTGGGAAGAAGGGGCCTTCGGAAGGAGGACTTCCTTCCGGAAGCCCCCCTAGGGCCATGCTTCTACACGGCGTTTTGGAGTCTGGAAGAATGGTCTTCCTGACTCCAAATCACGTGACGTTATGCTAATGAGTCATGGGGAATTTGCATCTGCACCTCATTAGCATCTTTCGCTCCCTGTATTAGCATGCCACTTCTGAAGGAAATTGCCTGTGTAGAAGAGGCCCCTGAGATTAGGATTCCAGCAAATATTTCACATCCATGCTGTCATATGAAGGAAAAGCTGTCTGAACAATAGCAAGCTACATAAGGCTCCCACACTACCCTATGAGGCAGTAGGATACAAGCTATATTCCACACAGCCACACCATCTTTAAGAACAAAAAACAAACCCTCACTGCCAAACAGCTGGTTCAGTTCAGACAGTAGCAAAAGTAAGCAGTTAGACTTCATCTTACAAGCTAGCAGCCACATCAGAAACATTTTCAAAAATGCACACTAACCTCGTATCCTCAGCGCCTGACAGCACAAAATACCACCTTCTTGTAACTAAGCCACAGCTTGGAATATGCACCCCAAATTCTGAGATTTCATTGCTCAAATTAAATCTGGCATTTAAGAACTAGAATATCCTCAATCCCCTGCTCATTTATCCTTTAACAGTTAAACATTTATGAAAGCACAACTATTCTTGGACTCAAATGTGAGCAACAAGTCACACAAAGGCAACATATTCAAAATATTGAGGAAGTCAAAGAAAAATCTGGAAACCACAAATGTTAGGTCGATTCACATTATACCAATCATGAACAGTACAGCCAATCTGCACTGTAGTAAATACCTGTTTTGTAACATTAATTTCTCAGCATTGCCTACGAACAATTTATTGTGATTCTTGCAATATTTGACACTTTTCTGATAACCCCAGCTTCTAGAGCCCTGTAAATAATTAAAAGTCTCAGCTTTTCCCCCTAGTCTTTATAATTTCAGAGAAAACCTGGAAACCATGACCCCTAAAAGGTTTCAAAATCTCAAAGACATAAAAGGAATAAACAGTTAAGCTCAAAAATCTCATTATTTTGTGGAAAAGTGGAGGACTGATTCATTATTTTTGAATACTTGACATTTGCAATACTGTATCCCCAAATAAGAAATATAAATCCCTAATACAGAAGTGCAGTCACTTTTACTATGCAGTAAATAAGCTACTTACCCACATAACAACAACAAGTCCTGTACCATCCTATAGACTAAGAGATATTTTAGAGCATAAGCTTTTGTGGCCAAAGACCCGCTTCGTCAGATGCACGAAGCAGATCTTTGCCCACAAAAACTTATCCTCCAAAACATCTGTTAGCCTATAAAGCGCCACAGGACTTCTTGTTGTTTTTGGAGATAGAGATTAACACTACTACCCCTCTGATACTTGTTACCCAGATAAGATTCACTGAACACTAAATAATCAACTATACTACAGTGTTAAAAAGCTGAGCACGTGGAATTATCAGTTAACTATTTGCAAATTAAATTTCACACTAAGTAGCTGAACTCTCCAGGATCAGCTGACATTGTGCTTGCCCATTCTTCCAATTCACTAAAAAGATACAGTAGCAGCTAAAAAGATTCAACAGGTGCAAGTTCTAAAAGAAATCATGCTAACAACACTGACACAAACATAATAGGGTATTGTTAATGTTGCAATCAGGATAAAAACTGTAGAAATCAAAAGTAAACAGAAAAGCCAGAGCCACCCATCCGTGCTATGGAGGAAGGTGCAGGGGGAGGGGAAAAGCCTCCTAGAGGACAGCTTAAGTCCCCATGGGGCCGGGGCCAGCGCCTCCACCTAGGCAATGCAGCCCCCTCCCCCGCCCCTCCTCGCTTCACAGCAGCCGCCAGAGCCTGGAGCTGTGTCCAGCAGCGCAAGTGCAGCTCCCCCAGGACCTGGCCCAGCTCTCCACCTACTGGGACCCTTCTGGCCTGAGAAGTCTGGGGGAGGACCCAGAGCACACGCAGTGAGAGAGCAGCAGGTGGGCAAGTAAGATCCAGATTCAGTGGGCCAGCTGAGGCAGGTTAAACCTGGGAATGGGGGATGTTGGGGCTGAGAGGGGTTAAGCCTGGAGATGGCGGGGGCAGGTTTGTGGGATGAAGGTAAACCTTGGAGATGGGGCAGAGTTGGCGACTCAGGTGAGTAAAGCCTGGAGATGGGAGTAACACCTTTCCAACTGGTACAAATCATTGTGCTTGTGCACTGTTCTTAAAATAGGGGTTACAAAATGTACAGTTTGACATTATTTATTAAGGATTGTTTTGTATTCACATGCATTTCAGCTCTTGAAGTATTGGTTTTGTAAATGAATATGAAAATATGGCTTTTGTCACTATTTTGGTTGCAGACTCCATTTCTGGGCCCTCTAAATCTTTGCCTGAATGCCCAGTCCAATCACCTAGGCCTGCATTTCCCAGAGCTACTTGATAACTCCAGATCCTTTCAGTTCAGTTTCAGGGTTTTTTTTCTTGCACTCACCCATACTGAAAACTGAGCACCTCTTTAATTCCATTTCCCGCTGTGTCGTTTCAAGCTCCTGAGCCTGCCATGGTTCTGCTGGTCACTTATACAAGACCTCAGGTTCTCAAAATCCCGGGCTGTGAGGAGTCCGAGTGTCTCCTTTAATGAATGCACATTCTAAGCACTGCTGCCATTTGCCCAGTTTGGATGTTTGCTCCCAGGACTGTCTCTGTTTTGTCTGTTCCTGGGACCACAAGCCCATTTGCCACTGTCCCTCTTCCCAAGGGCGAAGGCCTCAGTAGGTCTGCAACTTTTAGCATGCGCTGCCTTCCCACAGTCAAGACAAACAACATGGGAATTTCTCTGACTTTCCAAAAGGCCTAGCCTCCCTCTAAGACCTGTTGTACACAGGCACTGTGTCTACACATGCCACTTTCAGAATCAGCATGGTAATGAGCCTTCCCAAAGATGTCAAAAGAGGCGTGGATGTAAATTTTGAGGAAGAGGGGGCTTCTGGAAGATCCCTGCAGGCGGTGGATCTGCACGTGTAACTCTGAACCACATGCCCATATGCTAATGAGGTGCAGGACATTTACATCCACACCTCATTAGCATCTTCCAGACAGCTCATTACCATGTCACTTCCAGAAGAAGTGGCATGTCTAGACAGAGCCAGGGTGTCTCCAGAGATCTGCTTGGGCTACAGTGCTATCTGGTCCCCTTCTAACCTCCTGAAAGCATGGAATGAGTTTCAGCACCAGATTGTGCAGTTGTGTAGGATCACTATCTCTACCCCCAGACACTTCATATATGGTTTATGCAAAGGCTCTGCAAACACGTCATATGCCTTTCTTGAGATAAGCTGACTATAGTCGTAAGTCAAAGACCAGCTACCCCTAATGCTTGGTTCAGGACCCCACTGAGCTACTCCTGTTATGGGTTCTCTGAACCCACAGTGTATGGTATGCCTCAGTTTACCACTCTTTATAGAAGCAAAATCACTCAGGCCTAGTGAGGCTCCTACCTTGTTGCTCAGAAAGTGGATCTTACTCACAGCTCCTTTGTGTCACTGCCCATTACTGATCCAACCATTGTACTGACGTGGGGTAGGTTTGCTTTTGGTGTAAAGCTGCTACTGCTATACTGGTAAGTGCTGGATATCCATCCCTAGCTTTGGGGAGTGCAGTGTAGTACACTATTTTATTTGCAGCTTATGGTGTACATTACCTTATAATTGATAACTATCTGGAGCTAAGGTCACAGTTTTCATTATTATTAATTAGAACAAAGAAGTACACACAGATCATTCATGACTGGGGGCTCATGTACACTACCAGCTGGACTGATGTGCCGTGATTGTTCCTGCAGGGTCGATTTATTGTATCTAGTATAGACATGATAAATTGACTGCTGACCACTCTCCCATTGACTTCACCAGAACAAGAAATGCAGGCATAGTTGATGGGAAGGCAGCTGCCATCAACTCATCATGCTGAAGACACTACAGTAAGTAGATCTAAGTACACTGACTTGAGCTACCTTACTATATAGCTTAAGTTGCATACCTTAGACTGATGGCCCACAGGGGTGTAGAACAGGACAAAGATCTTGCAAATGCTAAAAAAAATACCCTGTGGCCACTAAAATATTTGCTCTCCCTCCATCAACTGGAAAGCTCATGCTGGGTTTTACTTTTGTGGGGCAAGGCAGGAGGCACTAGCTATACATTCCAAACAGACTGAATTTTCAGTGTTAAGGAACAAGTGACCCCAGATCATTTCCTCAGTTTACACAAACTTGCCTCCATAAAACTTTTCAAACAGTCCTGCCTCCCAGGGAAAGTGTGCTGAGAAAGAAAAGCAGAGCTGCCAACTTTACCCAATGTTTCAGCTTGCAAACCACCTCCAATTCACTGTCTCAGCAGCCCCTGCCTGATTCTTTTCCCCTCCTCCCAAAATCAAATTTGGTCCCACTACAGTCCTATAGCATTGTAAGTACATCACTTGGGATGTGAAAAGTGAAAAGTCCACCTCCCCAGCAACATAGTTATATATAGCTTAGATCCCATGCAGGCTGCACTCCATCAATAGAGGAGATTTTCCTGCCAACACAGCTACCAGCTTTTGGGGCGGGGGACTAACTATGCTGACAGGAGGGATCTTGCCCCTGAGTGTAGGAAAAGCTTCACTTAGCACACCAATGGTGCAGCTGCACTGATGGAGAATTTTTAGCATATCTCTGCCCTCAAAACAAAACAAATAAAAATTGCCATCACCCTTGTCAGTAGTCTTAGCAGAGAGGCTACAGATTAAATAAACTACAGAGCTGAACTCTCTTCTGATTCCTAGAGGTGTTCTGAGTTAGACCTCAGGCACAATGGCAAAGCTTTATATGCAGGAAACTTATTTTGTCACCTGCTGTGTTATAACCAGTTATGCAGACTAATCAGAAAATTTTAGACTCCAGCATTATTAATTCAGCTCCTTTCACTAACAAGAGACCAATCAGACTTTATGTATCCATAACCTGATTAAAAAAAGTCTTCTTATGCCACACCTGAGCTTGGTACCAGTTTGCCCAAAGTGCTGGCATAAGCATTTAGTCTTCATGCTGGTGCTAGGAAAACAGATCCCTGGAAAGCTCAATGACTAGGGCCCTACCAAATTCATGGCCACAAAAAATGTGCCATGGAGCATGAAATCTGGTCTTCCCCTGTGAAATCTGGAGGGCAGAAGGTTGTGCACAAACTTGGGGGCCTTATTTAAAAGGGTGTTGCTATGGGGCACAAAATTACTTTAGCGGGATCATGGTATTGCCACCTTTACTTTTGTGCTGCCTTCAGAGCTATGAGGCCGCAGAGCAGCAACAGCTGGTGATGGCTCTGCCTTCAGAGCTGGGCTCCTGGGCAGCAGTCGCTGCTCTCCAGCTGCCAAACTCTGAAAACAGCACTGCAGAAGTTGAGCAGCAGTGGCACAACATCCCTCTTTGCTCCCCTTGCAACCTCTCCCTCCACCCTCTCCAACACCTTTTGGGATCAGGACCCCTACAATTACAACACTGAAATTTCAGACTGAAATAACTGAAATCATGAAATGTATTACTTTTAAATTCCCATGACCGTGAAATTGACTAAAAATACTAAGAATTTGACAGGGCCCTGCAAATTACTGGGCAATCCAAGTTCTCAAACACACATCTAAATTATACTGAGCATAAAAAATTGGGAAGCATCTAATGAAAAAGACACAAAAGTTGCAATCAGTAACTGGGGACACATTTTAGAGAAGACAACTGGTATAGAATTTGATTAGATGTAGAAATATTTTTATTTACATGCACAGGGAAACCAACTTTTAGACAAGTCCTCTAGGAGTGTATCTACACAGCATTGTCATTTGAGCATGAGCAAGCCTTTTAGCTCAGTTCAACAGACTCAGGATAGTGGAGCTTGCCCTAGTACAGTAAAAAAATATTCTTCAGGCAGCACTTTGAAGCTGCAGCTTTGCCTCTGAAGCCTAGGAAGTGGGCTCACTAGGATTCCCAGGTTGTCTGTCTTTACTTCCATCAACGGTCTTCTTTTCTCTTACAAATGTACATTATTAGTTTTCTTGGATGCTAAGGAGAATTTTTGAGAAATCTGCAAGAGATTCATGGACACTGTCAAGGGCCATTTCCTGGCACACCTATGAAAGAGGGCCAGACAAAAAATGTTTTCGGTGCATTAGTTCTTGCTATTTCAACTCTCTTCTCACTGTATACGATACAGAAGGTGCCAACTGCCATCTTCAACAAAATGCGAATACAAAGGCTCTGATTCGAAAAGGAGGGGAATCAATGTAGCAAAAAAGAAGCATGTGTAAGGTAAATAAAAACTTCTGTCTTCCCTCGTGCTTATTCAGCAGCAGATAAGGTTCCTACCCTGCAGAGGTGTAAGACTGCTTAGCTCCATTCAAGGCAGGGACAAGGGCATAGAGGTGGAGACAAACTGTGCTACACACCATGCTGTCAAGTAACTACAATTGCATTAAAAACAATAGCGGGTTATCAAAATGATTAAGTCTGGGCCCCTGCACCAGCACAGACATTGTGCACATTGACTTAAACTTGGGCCAGGCTCATACTGTGCAGCGCAGTGGAGGGCGATGCCTGGGAGCAGGTGGTAGGGAGCACAAAGCCATGTGCACTCAGGGGTGCTACAAAGGCAAGCAGCACCTTTGCGGCACCCCTGTTACCCAGCTTCTGCACCTCCCTTCCATCGAGACCCCCCTCTTCCACCTGTTCCTGACACCTCTCTCCCAGACTCCACAACCCAAGCCCTCCAACACCTCCCGACCAGACCCCACAGCCCCCTCCTGCAACCCTTCCCCACCCAGACTCCCCACTCACACCCAGGTTCTGCCCCCGCTCCCAGACCCCTTATCCCCACCCTGACCCCTCCCTTCCAGACTCCACACCCAAACCCTCATGTACCCTTCCTTTCACCTAGACCCACACTCCTAGCCTGCTCCTGCACCCCTGCTGTCCAGACCCCCATCCCTCCTCTAGATCCCCTTTCCACCCAGATCCCTCACCCACAGCCTGCTTCTACACTCCATCCCGGCCCAGGTCACCCACCCCCAGCCCACTCCTGTGCACTCCCTCCTGCTCAAATTCCAAATCCCTGGCCCTCATACAGTCAGGGACCACATCCATGAGGTGGGTGGGTTCTTTTTGTTGCTCACTTCTGTGGCCCATGACTGATTTATCTATGGTCAGTGGCCCATGACCCAAAAAAGGATCCCCACCCCGGCTCTACAGTTCTACATTGTTTTATTTTGAATGCAGCTTTTATTTACATAATTCTACACTTGTAAGTTTACCTAGCATGATAAAGAGATTGCACTACAATCTCTATCACTACAATGGTAGAATCGAAAAATACAATTTTTTTTTATGGTGCAAATATATGTAATCAAAACTAAATATTAAGTGAGCAGTTTACATTTTGTATTGTGTTGTAATAGAAATCAGTATCTGAAAACATAGAAAACAGTATATAGTCTATTTTCGTATAGTCCAAAAATACTAAATAAATGATACTTTAGTACAGTGAGTCCTTGACTTAAGTTGCTCTAATATAGGGTGTTTTGCACTTACACCATTAAAACTTTGAGTCACATGATATAAAAATTCCTTGCACTTATGTCGTTTAGAAAACAGAAAATTAGCATACCCTGCCAGCATCCTCTGTGACTTTCCTTAGTCTCGTACAGCACATAGGATAAAAATGATTTAAAAATTTATTTTGAGTTTGGATCATTTCTTTAAATGTTGCTTAAAATGCTTTAAATTTTTGGTACCATGTGTAGTACATTAGAATTTAAATGGTCACAAAGACAAAATTTACATTCTTACAGTCCCTCTCCTCCTCTATTTACTTTATTTCTTAGGAGGGAAAATTCCTCAGTACAAGTTGTTTTGCTTTAAGTTGCAGATTTATAGTCACTACTGCTGAGTATACGGAGGACCCCAATTAACAATTAATTTTTAATTGTGGAATTAATCAAATTACAATACATTTTTTAAATTGCTTAACAGCCTTTGTTTAATTACAACAGTGGCTATATATGAACCTAAGTTAAAACAACTTAACTTTGTAGTGTAGATATTGTACAAGCCTCTAATTTTTGCAAAGGTAGAGGGTCAACCCCCAGACACTGTCAAAAAAAAAAAAAAGTCACCTACCCTATAACAACATTACAACAACCTTATGCAACACTGAAATCATGCATCTGACAAAGTAGATCTTTGCCCACAAAAGCTCATGCTCCAAAATATCTGTTAGTGTATAAGGTGCCAGAAGACTACTATTTTTTCTTTTTTATTGAAATCTTAGCCGCAACCAAAATAAGAGATTAATATTTTAACCATGAGTTATCATTGAAGTATTCTTGATCAATTTTCTCAAAGCAAATATTAACATAACAGACAAAAGAAATAAAAGCAATCAAGAAATAAAGAATTTCTCGGTGACTGGGGATGTAGTCACCAGGAGCCAAATCAGAACTGCTCCTCCCGAATTCAGCAAGTGGCTGGCTCATAACACTTGACTCACGACTTGTTGACTCACAGACCTTGCACTAATTTAACTGCATCCATTTCCATTTGGTTTGTTACTGAATTAACATACAAGACGCTACAGCATACATTCAGAAACAAACCAGTAAAAATATTTTGGGTTTCTAAAACACATTAGATAGTGCAAATTTTAAAAGAATGTTGTACCTAGTGCAGACAGGCTATGTTTAAGAACATACTAATAGTCTATGATCACCTATGGAGATAACCCAGCATTTACAAGGATCAACTAACATTTTTAAACATTGCTGCCTTTGTATTAGGTACTGTGTGTAAATACCCATTCCTTAAAGCACATTATCCAGTGTGTCAAACACAACCTTTTTGCCTACACTAGACATGCTTGGAAAGTGATATTTGGGTAGAGTCGCGGAGTCACCACTTACAATTTACTAGGATTACAGTTTTTGCATCAACTGACAGACCTATGCTACATCTAGCTCTTCATTAAGTAACCAGTTCTAAACAAAACTGTATCAACTACTAGACGAAAAATTTTCTGAGCCCTTGTGTTAAGAAATTCGGGATGCATTGAGCCTGGCTGTTCATACTACTAGTTTCCAACTATGCTCATAGAGGGTCAAAAATCTATGCCTGTCATTACCTTCCAGCCACAGAGTTTGTGTTGCAAACACACTGCTGGAAATTCTACAGGAAGTCACTCCAGTCTAAACGAACACAACAAAAGTAAAGCCTTATATCCACTCTTCCTCAGCTCACCCTAACAAAATTTTGAGAGATCCCAGTTCAGACCTCTGCCCAGAACATTACGCAAAGAACAGCGAGACTGGGATAAGTCATTTGCACAAGAAATTATTAAGAAGTAGTCAGAACACTGATCTAATAAGGTATAAAATCCAGACCAAAACTTTCCTATTCTTGGCAAATGTTCACTTGTTTACATAGTTTAGCTCAACTACTCTTCTGATGCAGATCTTACATATGTTAGTAAGTAGAAAATGCAGGTCTCACATGAATATAGCCTGCTATGAAAGAACAGTAAAAAGAAGGGAGCAATATCTAACCTATAAATTCATGCTTAAAAATCAAGAACCTTTTTGCTGCTCATATAGTTGCCTAATAAAAGCTTAAGGGTCTGAAATCAGAAGTGATTGTCTTCCCAAGAATGTATGATTTCTTATTCTGTTTGGAAATCTTCAGAGACAGACAAAATACACTAGCAGGATCTAGTCCCTACAGAGGAATATATTCAAGTATATGTAACAGTTTTTTATCTACATTAAATGTATATTTCTCAGCCTTTAGCACCACCCACACAGAAGCCAAGGCTCCAACCTCAGCTCAGATTTACATGGTACAAATAGGTTTTTTTTTTCACCCATGCACCTGACAAAGTGGGTCTTTGAACACTAAAGCTTATGCTCCAAAATATCTGTTAATCTACAGGGTGCTACAGGACTTCTTGTTATCTTAGTATTTTTTCTGCTAGTCACTACAGTGTGGAAGGCAAGTGGAAGCATCAAGCAGTCTCTGAAAAGCACAGCACTGCCAGCTTACGTATCTGGACATCCCCATCACTTCACAGACTAGTCACCAGACATAGCTATGAACTGCGTCCTGTGTGCAAATACCCCCAGCCCCCAGGAAAATAGAACCAAACACCTATCATACTCGCCCAAACCCAGCCTGGCGCACCTGTCCTAGGGATGCAAAATCTCTTTTAATTAAATTAGGGTGGGGAGTGGGGGTACAGTTGAGCTTCCCCCACCCCAACCCCTCCAAACTCTCCCAAAAGCCAATGTGGACCCAGGCTGCCCTGGCTGGGCTAGAGAGCCCTCACCTGTGGCACATCTGGGCCTCCCACGCTCTCTTGCTCTCTCCACTCCCCAACAACACATGCTGGGGCGACACTCCTGATGCCACCCAGACACACATGGCTCCCCCACAGTCCTGCCACCCCCACCAAACACACACACCATCATGCCATACACACACACATGCTGTGGCCACACTCCTACCCGCACACACACATGCACACGCATTCCCACCACTCCCCTGCACACAAACTCCCGGCACCCCCTTGCACACACACTCCTGTCACCCTCCTCATCATCCCTTCATATGTACACTCCCAACACCTGCACACACAGAGTGAGCACACTCCCACCATTCCCCCTAACATGCACAAACATGACCAGCACACTCCCACCCACCACCACAGGTACACTCCTGCACCTACCATATGCACACTCTGCAGGAATACACCTGCCCCCTCACCACACATACAGGGGGAATGCTCAGCCCAGGACCCTAGAATGCAAGAGGGGCAAACTCCCAGTTCTGTCTCTCTCTCACACGCATACACTCATTCACTGTGGACACACTCCCAGCTCTCCCACACACAACAGTCACACTTCTGGCTTCCCCCAACACATTCCTACACCTTGGACACACCCCCAGTCCTCCCCCCACACACAGAGCAGGCACACACAAACCTCCTACACACACACACACACACTGCAACCACACTCGTGCCCCTTCCATACACATCGCGTGAGCACTATCTCACCCTTTACACACACACCCCCCCACAGGTGCACTCCCATCCCTCACAATAGAGGCACACTCCTGCCACCAGACACACATACACACAATGGACACACTCCCGCCACCAGATACACACACGTGCACACGGGCAAACTCCCACCACCAGACACACAAACATACAGGCACACTCCCAGCTCCCCCATCTCCCACACACACCTTGTGGGCACACTCCCATGCCAGCCCTCCTACACACACCAATGGCAGGCACACTTCCTCCTCATCCCCACGCTGCAAAAAGCATACTCCCCACACACACACTGCAGGCACCCCCACACTTCTCCCTGCACATGGCAAGCATGCTCCCTCTACACACACATTACCAACACATGCACAAATTACACACACACACTGTGGGCAAACACCTGCCACCTCCCACACACACAGCAGGCACACACCCAAGTCCCTCCCACAGACATGCACTACAGGCACACTCCTAGTTTAAAGACACACACTCCCCATGGGCACACCCCCAGTTCCCCTCACACACAAACCCTGTGAGCACTCCTCCAGCTCCCAGGCATACATACACCAATAAGCACACTTCCAATACACATGCACACCATGGACAATGCTACTCCCTCACATGCACAGCCTGTACACACACTCCCCAACATGTGCAGCCTGTAGGCATACTCCCCACTCCCCCACATGCAGGACCTGCAGGCACAACTCCTGGCTTCTCCATGTGCACCACCTGTAGGCAGACTCCCAGCTTCCCCACAAGTACTCACACTGTAGGAACACTCCCCCTGCACACACTGTGGGCACAATCCCAGCTCCCCCCCCACCAGACCCCACAGGCACACTCCCACCACACACACACACTTCCCCAATACAAACACCTTCTGGACACACTCCTATCTCCCGACACACACCTTCTGGGCACATTCCCACTCCCCAGATGCTCTCATCCTGCAGGCACACTCCCCATAAACATACACACTACAGACATACACACCCTAAGGGAACACTCCAGTCCACAACAACCACACATAGCCCGAAAGCACACTCCTGCCCCCACACATCACAATGGGCACATGCCCCCACCAACACCATACCTGCAGGCACACTCCTACTCCCCTATGCAGATCCAGCTCTCTACTAAGTTTGATCTGGCCCACAGCAGTTCATACCGTGGGCTGGAAGCCCCAAGCCAAGTCAGCAAGGTTTTGTTTTGCTTAACTTTGCTTTGCTTCTCACTTGGAAGCCAGGTCAGCGACGGTTATTTTATTATTTTGTTTTGTTTTCCTGGATTTTGATTTTTGGTTTTTTGCTTCTCACTTGTGTGTGGCTCGCAACAGATCTTTCTGTGGGTCAGTGGCCCAACTCCAAAAGCGCCCCGACCCCTACTACACACGCGCACAGCGGGTGCACACAACCCCACCTGTACACTGCAGCAAACCCTCAACTCCCTCCAGACACGCCGTGGGCACACTCCCCCTGCAAATGCAAAACCCGCGAGCACACTCTTGCCCCCCCCCATGTCCAGACTGATGGCACACTGCCCCAAACGTGCCCTGAGCACACACGCACAGCCCTCAAACCCTGGGGGCACACTGTTCCCCACGTGCACCCCCTGCGGGCACACACCCCACGCAACCCCTGTACTCACTCCCCCCACACGCACCTCTTGCGGTCACCCTCCTCCCTACCCCCTCTCCCCACGCGCCCCCACAGGCACGCTCCCCCTCACGCGCAGCCAGGGCCGGGCCGGGCCGCGCCGTGCCGCGCCTCAGGCCTGTAGACCGGCGCGCCGCCCCAGGACCGGAGCCGGCAGCTCTCCCGCGGGCCCCTGGTCGGGCGCTGAGGGGAAGCTCGGCGCTGGCGGCTCCAGGGCCCGGCCGGGGCCTAGGCGCAGCCGGCTGGCGGCCGGAAGCTGCTGGGCCGCGGCACTGAGCGCTGGCCGGCGCCGCGGCGGGGGGACCGGGTTGGCGGGCGGGGCCTCGCGGGGGTCGCTCACCCTGCATGCTGCTGAGCGCCGTGTGCGCCTGGGAGCCCGGGGCGCTGCCGCCGCTGGAGCCCGAGCCCGAGCCGGAGCCGCCGCTGGGGCTGGGAGCCGCCATTGTGCGCGCCGAGCCCGAGCAGCGCTGAGGCTGCAATGCAGCAGGGACCCTCCCAGGCAGGACACCTAGAGCCCCGACTCCGTATAGCAGGCGCCGAGCCACGGGCCGGCCGCGCCGGGCTCCTCTAACCCCTCCCAGTGCCCAGCAGGGCAGGGCCCGAGCCGGCTCCGGGCTGGGGCGACGAGCCGAGCCGTGCTGCTGCTGCCGCCTTGGCGGGGGAAGGGGGGGCTCGTCCCGCCAGCTCGCTCGCGCCGCGCTCTGGGCACGGCTGGCGAGAGGCGCAGCCCGGGCTCCGAGGGCTTCACACCTGGGGGAGTCACAACCCAGCAGCGGACCTTCGGATTCCGCCGCCCTCCCACCCCTGGGTCCCTGCACCCCAGGCCCCCTCTCTGTCCTGCACCCCTGCTTACTCCCTCCCCGCCCCTTGCTCGGCTCCTTCGGAACGGCCAAACAGCTCCTGTCAGCCATTCCCTATTCGCTCGAGCTCCCAGCCCTCCATGGAAACCTGAAACACTCTCGCTCGCCTACCATGTCACCCCAGAAAGCCTCTGCGTGGGTGCCAGACATCTGCCCCGCTCCTCCCTGTCACTTCCAGCCCCCTTGCTCCATCTCGTCCTTCACTGCTTTGGAGCAACATTTCAGCAGAGTCCCTCACCTCTTCCCCCTTACTCCTCCTGGGACTGGAATGTAAGAACAGCCCCACTGGCTCAGACCAAAGGTCTATCTAGTCCAGGGTCCTGTCTCCTGACAGTGGACAATGACGGGTAGCCAGAGTGGACAGAACAGGTAATCAAGTTAATCCATCCCATCACCCATTACCAGCTTCTGATAAACAGCAGCTAGGGACACCTTCCTTCTGGTTATCCCTTATCCTCTTAGTCTCTCATCTGTGTTGACCCCCATCTGACCTAGTCCAAGAGGTGCCTGGTTCCTTGTCCTCATCTCCACTACAATTTTTATCCATGTTCTCCCTTCACAGCATGTTTACTCATCAAAATGGCCACTCAGCTTTCTTATAATCATTAAAAAAATCTGAATTCCTTTACTGTTACAACGCATTCAGCTTCCCTCTCCATCAGACCCTCCATAAGATCCAGTCTCCTGACATCCCTTACTTCTGGGCCAACCTCACACTTTCCTGCCAACCTCATTCTTTACTTCATTCTACTGTTATTCATTCCTTCAGGGCCTTCCTAAGGAGGAGACAAGGCCTGGGGCAGTCAACCCACCACCGCAATGCCCCAGGTGCAGGGCCCAAAGCAACCTCCCCAGTGCTACAGGCCTTGCCACTCCCTGTCCCTTTCCGCCCCCCCAGACTATGAGACCGGGGGATTATTTGGGGCTGAGGGCCAGGCACACCAGAGGCAGAACAGGTTACTTCCCCTCCCTCCTGCACTCACCATGATGGCAGTGGGAGCAGCAACCTGCTCCTCCATGCTGCATCTTGCTTCTCTGCAGGCAGGTGGAACTGGAGGGGCGCTCCACTTCCAGCTCCTACAGAGAAGTGATACACAGTGGTCTGGGAGAGTGCAGCAGAGCGGAGTAGGCTGCTTGGTCCCACTGCCCATGTGGGGAGAGAGATGACCCCTGCTGCCAACCCACAGCTACAGGTAATTTCCTATCCCTCCCCTCCACAGGATGGTGGGGGCAGTCACCACAGAGCCCTCAAAAACACAGGACCCAGGGTGGCTGCCCCAGTTCATCCTATGGACAGGAGGAGTCTGTACTCCCTCCCCTCTGACTCCCACATGATTTACTCACTGTAACATATTCCTTGTTAGCCCATAGATCTATCTTGGGACCACAGTGCAGCAGAGGTGTGGCCAGGAAGGAACACTTGTGTGGGCTCCGACTTCAGATGGGTGGGCGATAACGGAGGTGAGCAAGAGAGGGCAGGAGGGGTTAGGACTGGCACCTTCCAGCTCCCTCCAGCCTTGTGGAGGTGATTGACTGTCTGGCCAGGGCCTCCTCGAGACTGCCCACCCAGCACTGCAACTGTTGAGTGGGGTCTGGATACAGGGGCTTGCAGCAGTGCAAGTCCTCGCACACTGACCCTGCTCCTCGGTTGATGTGTCAGGCAGGAAGACAGAGGTGGGCAAGCCTCCATCCCCACCCCCCAGCTGGAGTGCTGGGTGGGCAGATGGAGCAAGGCAAGCACTGGAGCCAGAGCAGAGCTAGGACTGCATCAGAGAATCAGAGCTCACCCATTGCTATGCCTCTGTACAGTGGCCTAGTAACTAAGGCATTGGACTAGGACTGAGGAGATGTATGTTCTAGTTCCAAATCTTCCCCTGGATAATTGTAGGCAAGCCCTTCCATCTCTCTGTATTTCCATCTCCCATTTATAGGTGCAAATATGCATCCCCCTTTGCAAAGCACTTTGAGATTCACTGTTGAAAAGTGTTATAAAAGACCTACATATTATTAATATTAACTCCCAGCACCCTTTTCCTTCACTGTTAAGGTATCTGCAGAAAGGGAAAAAGGGAACTGAGGGAGGACAACAAGGTGAGAATGATCAATGGTAGTAGTGGGAAGCCTGGACTCAACTGATTAAAGGGGGACACTTACCTCCCTTCCTGACCACAAGAGAAAGAACAATACCTTTTCTGCAACTCTCTATCGTCTTTCATAATCCCCCCAATCCCTGGAACCTCAGCATGCCACTGCCTTCCCCTTACTCACTGCCTGAGAGAAGCAGGTCTTCACCTGAGAGACTCTTCTCTTCTCCCTTACCAGGCCAGAGGGCAGCACCAGCAGGGTACTTGACAATCCCCTCTTGGATAGGGACATGGGCACAGGAGTGCTGGGAGCAAGCACAGGAAGAACCGAGCAGATCAGATCATCCATGCTCACGCCCGCTTTGCTCCTGTGGAGTGAGGATGGGCCTGAGATACACACTTGTCCCATGACTGGAGGGAGGGAAAGGGAGCAGAATGAATCCTAGGCCACTGGCCTTTTTCTTTTCCTCTCCCTGTGTACCCCCCCTCCCTCCCAGTGACAATGTTAAAGACCAATCATCCCCCCTCACCTATCCCCATCATACATTGCCTTGGTGGCTCTGGCTGCCTCTTGAGGAAGTGGGGATGCTGCCACAGCAACAAGGCATCAGAAATCATGAGTAATGCTAAGACTGTCACAATTTTAAAAAGTCATGGACGAGATCCTGGGCAATAATTAAATATATTCATGACAAAAGGGGAGCCTGGATAGCTATCAGTGGGCTCCAGGATCGACTGGTGGCTCTGAGCTCCAGGGGCCCCCCTGCTCCCATGGTGGCAAAGAACTCCAACAGTCCCCACTTCAGCACTCAGCAGTGGGGAGCTGCAGGGGCCCCCCAAGACATTCAGGGATTAGCACCTGTAGGGGTCCCACTGCAGAGTCCTGTACATAGGATGGATGGGGGCAGCTTCCCCAGGCTCCTTGCTTTGGTGAGTTACACAGCGACAGCCTCAGCCATGCTATGGACAGGGCCCAGGGAATTACCTGGGGGCAGCCTGGCACAGGGTAGCAGCAGGTGGCCCTCCCACACTCAGCACAGTAGCCTGTTCTGATGTTCCCAAATGCCCTCTCCCAGCTTACTGTGCTCAGCTTCACAGCAGCAGGCGCATCATTTCAGGTTTTGGTGTTAGGGCTGGGTAGTGTGATTGATAATCAAACTGGGCTCCACAGCAAGGTGGGATGAGGCCCAGATTTATACCTCCAGAATGGATGGGACTGAGAGCAGTCAGCCCTCAGTCCCCCTTCCCAAGTTGGCAGGGTGACAGTATGTATGTGGCTGGGCTGGGGCTCCCTCCTTCCCCACTACATGCATCTGTGGATGTGGCTGGCCGGGGCTCCTCCCTTCACTAGCGTGTACATAGCTGGGACTCCCCTCCTCACTCCAGGCATGTATGTGTGGCAGGGCTCTCCCCTTTCCTCTGGGTGTGTGCACGTGTGGGTGGTCTCCCCCCATCCCTCTGGGTGTTGGAGGAGGTGAGGGCTAGGACTGCCTGCCCTGTGGGTGTGTGTCTGTGTATGTTTGGGCTCCCTCTCTTGGAAGGTATCAATGGACTGTTTGGGGACAATGATTGGGTCCCCACTAGAATCCCATGCAGCTGCTCACAAAACTGGCATGTTTGCCACGATGACCCAGAATGTCCATTTGCTTCTTTTGTCTTCTAGTATGCCTGCCTGAGCTCCTTTATTTTCATAGTGCTTTGCTGGGCATCCCTGGCACATCCTTTTTCCACCATGCCCTGTGTGTTCTTGTCATAAATGTCTGTATGGATTGATTGCTTAGAAAAAAATCAACCTAAGTCAGCTAAATTCAACAACCTCCTAACCCTAGGTAACTTGATCTCAATGGTGTCCCATCTCTGCTCATCTCCTTGCCTTCACTGCCTGATTGGATTTAAAGTAATGTAACAATTCTCCTACTCACCAAGGTGGCCACTTATTCAAGCCTCTCTCAATTAAGCACTATTTCTTTTCTGGCATCTCAGTTTCTTTCTTCCCTGTGTCACCTCCTTCCTTTTTAATAGTATCTACCAATCCCTTTTTCCACCATGCATATCCATGACTTATCTCCACTCTCTGTTGTCTCCCAATCTCTCCTCTCAGGGCTAGATTAACAAAATGGCTTTAGAGGCTGCTGCTTCAGTCCCCAGACTAAGGGGCACCCTCAGAAAAATAAACTCATAAATTAGTGGTCAACAGCCATCAATTGTGATTCTCTGCCAGTTGGTTATGATCTCCAGACTGCTAAAAGTCCACCAGCACAGCAGACTTCAGGCAGCCTGCCTGCATGCTGTGGCCCCATGCTGCTCCCAGGGGTGGCTGGCTGCTGGCACATCTTTGGGGGCCCCTGGCAGCAGGGGAGAGCCAGCTCTGCATGCTGATCCCATTGTAGGTGCATCCCCAAATCTTCCCTGCGCTGCCTGCAGCTTGCACTTCCTCCTGCACCCATGGCCCCCACCCCATGTCAGATGCCCCTCTTGACGCCTGCACCCCAACACTCTGCCCCAGCACGGAGCCCTCTCCTGCACGCAAGATCCCTCCCCACGAGGAAGTAAGGTAGCCGCCAGGGCACGGAAAGAAGCAGGCGCTTTCCAACGAGCTTTACTCGGTACGTTCGGGACTGAGCTGTAACCACCGATCGGCTTTGAAAGGACAACGCGGCTTCCTCACGGCTGCCATCGCCTCGTTTCCAATTAGGAGCCAGTCTTGCATCCCGGGCTCCGCGAAACACCACCCACAAGAGCGGCCGGCCCACAGCCCGCGCTCCGCACCGCCGCTGCCTCAGAGCTGGTCGGGCAGCCAGGCGCGCAGCCTCGTCGACTGCGCGACCACGCCGGCTCGGAAGGGCCCCCGCCCCGCGCCAGCAGCCGCACGACCGGCTCTGCCGCTTCCGGTAGCGTACAGCAGCACTTGCGCGCCGAGCCTGCTCCGCCCCGGGCTAACGGCCTCCCAGCAGCGCCCGCGTCTTCGGCGCGCCCCGCCCCAGGCTAACGGCCTCCCAGCAGCGCCCGCGTCTTCGGCGCGCCCCGCCCCGCCCCGGGGAGGAGCCGCACCATGGCGGGGAGCTGCCTCGCGTCGGGCCGCCTGTGGAGATTCTGCAGTCTCCTCATGGCCGTCTTCTTCGGGCTGGCGGCAGCCGTGCAGGTGAGGCCGGGCCGAGAGCGCCTAAGGCGAGGGGCGCAGGGCCCGAAGGGTGAACGGGGGCGGGGTCGGTGAGGTGAGGGGGCGGGCGCGGAGTCAGTCAGGCTTGGAGAGGGGTGAATGGGGCGGGGTCACTCAGGTGAGGTGAGGGGGTGGAGTCAGTCAGACTTGGAGGGGGTGAATGGGGCGGGGTCAGTCAGGTGAGGGGAGAGAGGTGGGGGCGGGGTCAGTCAGGTGAGGGGAGGGGGCGGAGTCAGTCAGACTTGGAGAGGGGTGAATGGGACAGGGTCAGTCAGGTGAGGGGAGAGGGGTGGGGGTGAGGTCAGTCAGACTTGGAGGGGGTGAATGGGGTGGGGTCAATCAGGTGAGGTGAGGGGGTGGAGTCAGTCAGACTTGGAGAGGGGTGAATGGGGCAGGGTCAGTCAGGTGAGGAGAGAGGGGTGGGGGTGAGGTCAGTCAGACTTGGAGGGGTGTGAATGGGGGTGAGGTCAGTGAGGGATAGCTTAGTAGTGTGAGTACTGTAGTGGCCTGCTACCCCCAGGGTTCTGAGTTCAATTCTTGAAGGGCCCGTTTCAGGATTTGGGGCAAATACTTTGGTCCTTCCCTTTACTGAGACCTCCTCTGAACCCCGCCCCCCACTGAGGAAGGGGGTCTTTGCCCATGAAAGCTCATGCTCCAAAATATCTGTTAGTCTATAAGGGGGACTTCTTGTTTGTTTTTATTTTGTTTTTGTTTTTTAAAAAGGGCTGGTGCTTGGTTCTGCCAAGAGGGAAGGGGACTGGACTCAATGACCTCCCAAGGTCTCTTCCAGTTCTATGTGATGTGCAGATGGGGGTGGTGTCAGTGCAGAGGGGGAGTGAATGGGGTGGGGTCAGTCTGGGGAGGGGCTGGTGGAGAAGTTAAAGGCCCTCAAAAATAAAACAATACTGTATTTGTAAGTTGCATTTTCACCATCAAGTGCACTACAGTGCAGTACTTGTATTGAGTGACTTTAAATAGTGAGGGTTTTGTTTCTTTTTTACAATGCAGATATTTGTAATAAAATAAATAGAAAGTTAACACTGCACATTTTGTGTTCTGGGTTCTGATTGAAATCAGTACATTTGAAAATGTAGAGAACATCCAAAATATTTAAAAACATGGGATTCTGTTATTGCTTGACAATGTAATTAAAACTGAGGTTTTTTAAAATCTTGATTAATCACAATTATTTTTTGTAATTGTTTGACAGCCTTATTGATAACCTGTTCCTTAGGATAGTAACTGAGGGAAAGCCATGCTAGTCTATATACTATCAAAACAAAAAAGCAGTCAAGTAGCACTTTAAAGACTAACAAAATAATTTATTAGGTGAGCTTTCGTGGGACAGACCCACTTCTTCAGACCATAGCCATACCAGAACAGACTCAATATTTAAGGCATAGAGAACCAAAAACAGTAATCAGCGTTGACAAATCAGAAAAAAATTATCAAGGTCAGCAAATCAGAGAGCAGAGGGGCGGGGGAGTCAAGAATTAGATTAAGCCAAGTATGCCAAAGAGCCGCTATAATGTCCCAGAAAATTTGCATCCTGGTTCAAACCACATGTTAATGTGTTGAATTTGAATATGAAAGAGAGTTCAGCAGCTTCTCTTTCTAAAGCAGACTGAAAATTTTTCTTCAATAAGACGCAGACTCTTAAGTCATTAACAGAATGGCCCACTCAATTAAAATGTAGACTAACTGGTTTGTGGATCAGGAATGTTTTGATGTCTGTTTTGTGCCCATTAACTCTTTGTCTGAGAGAGTTTGAAGTCTGTCCAATACACAAAGCATGTGGACATTGTTGGCACATGATGGCATATATGATGTTAGTTGAGGAATATGAGAATGTGCCCGAGATTCTGTGATTAGCCTGGTTAGGTCCAGTGATGGTATCGCCAGAATAGATACGTGGACAAAGCTGGCAGCGGGCTTTGTTGCAAGGAAAGGTCCCAGGACTGGTATTCCTGCGGTGTAGACTGTGGCTATTGGTTAGAATCCTCATAAGGTTGGGAGGTTGTCTGTAGGAGAGAACAGACATGTCACCTGGGGCCTTCAGGAGTGTGGCATCCTGATTAAGGATAGGTTGTAGGTCTTTAATAATTCATTGCAGTGGTTTGAGTTGGGGGCTGTAGATGATGACCAGTGATGTTCTGTTCTTGGCCTTTTTTGGGCCTGTCTTGGAGTAGCAGGTCTCTGGGTATTTGTTTTTTTTATTTCTCCTGGTGGGTAATTCAAGTTTATGAATATTTGGTAGAGATCTTGTAGTTTTTGGTCTCTGACAGTGGGATCAGAGCAAATGCGATTGTACCTAAGGGCTTGACTGTAAACAATGGATCTAGTTATGTGTGCAGGAGGGAAGCTAGAAGAGTGTAGGGTGTAGGCGGCTTTTTTGTTTTGATAGTATGTAGATTAAGTCAAGTATGCAAAAGAGCCCCTATAATGACCCAGAAAATTCACATCTAGGTTCAAACTATGTGTTAATGTGTCAAATTTGAATATAAAAGAGAGTTCAGCAGCCTCTCTTTGCAGATTGTTGTGAAAATTCCTCTTCATTAAAACACAAACTTCAGAGGTTTCAGAAGGGTATTTAAAGAGTGGGGTCCCAGTAAGAGCACACTGTGGCGTTTGTGATGACTGGGGCTCCAGGCCAGAGGCACCTGAGAGTGTTTGACTCTCAGGGGAGAGCTTACTTTTGCAAAGCTAGAAAATCATTGACTGAAATGAAATCTGGAAAACTAAAAGTCCTCTGAAGAGGTGATGTGTTTTACAGATGGAACAATTGAGGTACTGAGAGGGGAAGTGACTTGCCTGAGTAAAGTTGGGAACAGAGCTCAACTCTCTTTATTCACAAGCTAGTACTGAACCAAAAGTACTGTATGTTATTTCTTGACTGAGTCCAAACACAAGCTGGCTCAGATTGGCGGTTTTGTTCTAGTGTTGACACTGAAAGCTTTCTCCAGTTCTTATACTTTGATGTTATCAAGTGTCATGCTTAATTCTGTTTAAGTTGTTGACAGGGAAAATGTGCTCCCTGCACAACAAAATTTTGATCTCTGGATTCTCTGCAAGCGTGTCCAGATGATGACGGCAGCAGGGTACCTATGCATGCATGCTAGCTCTAACCAACTCTCTTCTCCAAAATAAGAGAAATTTGAGCCAGGAGAATCCTTTAAATAAAGTAATTGTTATTCTTGACCCAGCTGGGAGGACAAAGGTAGGTTTGAGATTCCTGATACCAGGTGGAAGCCCATGAGATTTTTGGCTGAGTGCTCATTCTGACTTGTTTGTCATTCCAGATAAATGACCCTGATGCAGAACTATGGATTGTGAGTATGACTGCAGACTTTCCTAGTTGCTGAAGAATCTGGAGCATTTTATAGGAGAGAATCCTTAATACTCTTCTTTGTTGTACATCTGTCCCTTTTTCTGTTATGAAAGTTTAGCAGTGGCTTTTCTAACTTTGACCTGACTTGTGGTGCACAAATTCACAATAAATGTATGATTTCAAACCACCTGAATGGGCTCCATAAGTTTGCCTGGAGCAGGTAAAACCTGAAGCCTGATTTGATTTGGGTTTTACATCCATTTTCTGGATAAAATAGGCATCTTTTAAGAACTACAGCTTTTGGAAACATAATCTTCTTTCTGAATAGTGGACAAGTTATCAAAGCAGTGGACAAGTTATCAAATTGAATTACCTTCATGGCACTTCCCAGGTTTTTATTTCACTTTACTTGGCCCCACCCCTTACCATCTTTGTCCTGGGCAAGCAGCAACTTTTTCTTCTCCTCCTTACCTTGGGTTCATGTCTCCTGACTCCTCCCTCTGGGCTCTGCATCATGTCTCTGTATTGTAATTGCTCCAGATTACCTACTCTGCTGCAGTGTGTAAATGATCTGGAAGGGTTGTGGCTGCTTTTCTGTACTCTGCCCTCTCATACGGAGTGGACTTCGTATATCTCACTAACAGGTGATCTACGTTGTACCTGCTGTCCTTACACTGCTTGTTGGCCTTAACCCATCAATTACAGGTATGATATTGACATTCTGAATGGACTCACTGGTCAGATCTTTACCCTAAAGAAATTGGTTTTTCCTTTGTGTCATGGCAAATCCAGGGTTGCATGGAAATGTGGTCAGCTGCCCAGAACTGCAGGCAGTGAGATGTCCATTCCCAGCAATGATGATGACTGCTTTCCTGTTTGCAGGTGTACGTCCTGGAAATGGATGTAGTCCATTGTCTCTGAATAAATTCCCCGTCCTGAGATTTCCTTGTTTCTATACCTATGCTACACCAATCTGGTTCTAGCACAGAATGATGATCAGTTGGGCTGAGCATGAAACTGAGCCAGAAACTTTCATGTTCTAATCTTTGGCTCTGCCACTCTAACTGGCAAGCCACAGAACTTCTCTCTGTTTCCCTATCTGTAAACTGTTGCAAAACACAATGTGAAATTCTGTGGCACCTTAAAGATTAACAGGTTTCTTTAGGCATAAGCTTTGGTGGGTAAAACTCACTTCATCAGATGCATATTTTCTTTTTGTTTTTAATCCTTGCCTGTTGCCTAGAAGGGCTAAAGTTAATATTTTTACCATGTTCGGAAGAGAGAGGGATATAACTACCATAGCGTAGAATGCAATTACCAAACAAGTGCACATACAGTAGTCTAATATTCTTAGTAATTATAATATGGCATGGGAAGGCATTTTAAAATTGTACAGTCAGTGGGAGATGGTATGTGCTGGTTGAGATTGGTGTATATACAGAGACCTCCTCAGGCCAAATTTAGCCCAGAAAATAAAAGTAAGATTTATACAATCAAAGATCAATATATGTCTTTCCTTGATCTTTTTTATTTAATTGGAAAGAATTTTGAAAAAATTGTTTTCTGGATGCTAATTTACAACTTTGTACACTGAATAACTTTTATTGTGGATTAAAGAAAATCCAGACAAAAACAATATAAAATCTCAATGAAAGAGCTCAGTGTTTTTTCTGTAACATGCTGCATTAACTCTACCTCTCAAAATGAGGGCTGTGTTAAATACAAATGTAGCAATTTCTGCTCATAAAGAAGCCAGGCTCTGCAGTGTTTGCACCCTCAACATTGCAGCATTTTACTAGTGCATGAGAGTCTGAAAGTGAAACAAAGTATATTTTCAATGCCCAATTTGAGATAAATGGCAAATGTAAACAAACAGGAATGTTAGAAAGTGAAATAGCTTTTCCAGATTCGTTTTTGTTTATACAGCCTGAAGTTTATTTTCAGCATACTTATGCATTAGAAAGACACTTGTTTTTCCTAATTATTTTTGTCTTAATACTGCCAAATTAATTAAGAAGAATTTCACATTAGGACTATGAAAAACCCTGAGCTGTCACCAGTTCAACATAACCATCAGCCTTTTATGTAGATCTATTGCAAACTTAAAAATAATTCATAGCTCTCTTCTGTATTGGAAGCCTGTAATGGTCATTCTTGCCTGGAGCTTTCCTTCCACTGGAGGGTTCAGCCCTGAAGACATTTTGTTTCATTAAGCCTTTTGATTTATTGACTTGTCATTATGGAGGTCAACCAGAGACCTATTTGTCATTCACTCACCTCTGCCTCCCATGGCTCCCTATCATGGACCTGTAAGTGTCAAGAGCCTGTGTCTGGGCCCCTTCTAAACTATCCTGGAATATTTTGTCTTGCTTGAGGCAGGGGCATCTCATGCCTTTAATGTCACTGCCAAGAGCTTGACAGTGGGCACAGAGTTGGAAAGTCCTGCTCTTGCTGTATGGAGACTCTGTGGCCTTTTTGGAAACCATTGAACAGTGGAGCATTTTTGTTTTCTAGGGAGGATTTGTTACAGCCTTCATCGCTGTGGACCTGACAAGGAGTTGAATTCTTGGGAAGTAGAATCTGAAATTGACCCAGAGCTTGTGTTTGTCAACAATATTTCTAGACCATCTTTCCTTCACCATTCCAAACATTTGGATACTTAAAAAAACAAGTCCTGCCTAGTATTTCAGCAGACACTCCTACAGTTCTCCTTCCTAGTGCATGTATGTTTGTTAGAGTCCACGTTCATGGAGCTTCTTTACAGTGTGAAACTTGTTAATGGGATATGTTCTTAGACATATAGTAGCTCCAGTCTGTTCTTCCCCAGATAACATTGTGTGGAGGAGCCTGTCCAATGTGTGTTCAGCTGTTTGTTTACTTGGGACTGTTGCATTGGGGTTCTCCTTGTTAACTTATGCAGAAAGTAACATCTTGCACGAAGAGGAAGGAAGGTGAGTAACTAATTTGTTCTGTACTAACCCATACTTTGGGTTTAAACTGCATCAAGGGATGTTTAGGTTGGACATCAGGAAAATAATAAATATAGTCAACCCCGATTTGGAGTGTGCTTACAGTTCACTCACTCGTGAACGTAGCACACGTGGCCAACAGTTGTTGGTCCAGTTATCTGGGAAAGTGATCAATCCAACTGATCTACATAAACTCCTTTCCCACAACCAATGCTGTGAATCCATGGAGATATGGTATCGTCCTTGACTATGACGAAGGCGTCCTGGGTTCGAATCACGCTATATACAGTAGTTTACACACATCTGACGAGTTCCAATAAGAATGAAACCGGTCACATGCTAACGTGGTTTCACTGGAACCTTATTCTAATTAGGAAAAACTTCCTGTCAGGATGGTTAAACACTGGAATAAATTGCCTAGGGAGGTTGTGGAATCTCTAGCTCTGGAGATATTTAAGAGCAAGTTAGATAGACATCTATCAGGGATGGTCTAAACGGTGCTTGGTCCTGCCACGAGGTCAGGGGACTGGATGCGATGACTTCTTGAGGTCCCTTCCATTTCTATTGATTCTGTACAGGCTACGCATGAAGCAGCTTGTCCTCTGGCAGCTCCTTCCTAAGCAGGGCAAGCATCTCTTCTTTGGTTGATGTAGTGAGTAGGTTGGGTCTCAAAAGAAGAGTTAAGCTAGTGAGGAATTCACCCAGGGCGTTGGTAGTCCAGCAGTATTTTGGACAAGCAATTGATGAAGGGGTCAATAAGCCAAGTTGTAACTTGGCTGAATCCTCTGTTTGCTTTGCTTGGATCAGTCCTCGACGATGTTAGGGTTGGTTTTGGCTTTCAAAACTCCCCAGACTGGCACTGTGCACCTTGTAAGCCCCCTTTGTTCTGACTCCAGAGCTTTAGAGGCAGGAACTGGGTAAGTTTCAAGTCTTGTGTTCAAGGCAAAGTGATGATTTAAATCACTTTATTTACATCATTTTAATATACCTTTTCCATTTAGACTTCCTTTATTTTCTGAAGAAAGGTGCACTCTCATTGGTTGAGACAAGCATTACAATATGTTGATTTGTAACTAAATAGAGCCTTTTTGCTAGATTTGTTAATTCTTTTTGCCGCCTCATCGAGTGAACTATTTAATTTAATATTTTTCAAATTCTTATAAACCATACATTTTAGTATGTCAGAAATGGTAGATGATATACTGTTGCTTGTTTATAGGTGAACTTTTTGATCAGGATCTACCTAACTTCATTAGGATGCTAACTGGAATTTAATTAAATGCACACAGTAGCATATAATGTTCATTTTTACTAAAACAAACTTAAATATTTGGGGTACATAAATTTCCATTGGCAAAACATGTTTCACATTTACAGCTAAATGATTCATTAAACAAAAGGATTAACTGTGGTCAGTGAATTAAGAAGATTATTTCAGGTCAGTCTGGGAAAGTTTTCAAATAGGCCTGTATAAAAGTGACAGGATATTAAATTCTGCAGCCTGCTTAAGACTTTTGAAAATGAGACCGTCTCCTAAATTAGTTAATCTGAACTATTGTGCCACATTTATAAAGCTTGATCTCAAAAGTTAGAAGCACGGTAAAATATATTTCTCTATATAGAAAAGCAGGCATACAGGCTCATGGATTCAGTATATAATTGTTTGTTTAAATGTTTGAATAATAAATTTAGGCCTAAATATATTCCATATTAAATTCAGATTTCATTTCAAACTAGTTTGTTTTTAATAAGAAAAACTTATTACACAGTGAACTCTGTCTTAAGCGGCATTCTATCATCCAGAACTCTCAAATAAGTGGTATTTTAACCATACATAAATTTTAATTGTGTTTTCCATAAGTATAGAATAGTAAAAATAAATGCAAATAAATACAGTATAAGTTTACAGTGTCCAGTACTACCGTTGTTGGTAAAGAAAGTATTTGGCATACTTTTTGTTTGTTCCTTAATATCCAACCTTGTTTTTCTTTAGTGTTCTGCGTTGCTAGGTATACCTCTGTATTATCCAGAATATTTGAATATCCAGCAACCTCCAGTCATGGGGCTGCCAGATATGAAAGAGTTTACTGTAATGTACATAACAAAATAGATTTTTTTCCCCCAGAAAACTCATCAGTTGCTATCCCTCCTGCTTTTGTTTGGATGGTACCATGTACCTAGTATTCTGGGCTGGCATACTGTCCAACTACTGGAGACATGATGGCATAGTCCCCACTGCTACCAAGTCTGGGGTGAAAGGTTTGAAGGTGGTGGAGGAAATCTCCCCTGAGGCAAAACCTCAGAGATTCCTTTCTTTGAGTAAGCAAAGTGCTTGCTTGTGTACAAAGGGATGTTGGGTTATGCTGCTGTTCAAATGGACAGTGGGCACCATCAGGTATATCTTATAGGATTATCTGTATTTCACAATTTCAGTCCAGCAGCCATGGTGTACGTTTGTTCGTATTCAGCTATCATGTCATTATATAAATGCAAAGTTAGGAGTGCAGTAGAAAACAAATGCAGAAGTCTCTGTTAATTCTGTAGATAGGTTGCGTGTAGGTAAAATGAGGGGCAGGAATTCCATTCAGAGTTGTTAGCTGAGACCCTGATTTAATAATAAATCTAATTTCTCTTGGGTACACTTGCATGCTACCTTTTTTTTTTTTTTTTTTTTTTGGGCAAATAATTTGTCCTTTGGGTAAGCAAATGCTTGTGCACATTGTACTCAGATTTTTTTCTTGATTTGTTTTGTATAGGGAATTGTTTGGTCTGGTGATTATTACAGTATGGATGAGTCTTTGCCGCAATTCAGCAAAGTAAGTCTTTTGTATATTCATGGTAAATAATGATTAAAATGGTACAGTAAACTTTCATTTCCAACATTCTATTATCTGGAACTCTCAAATAACCAGCATTTTAACCATAAGTAATACCAGAGAGATAGCTGTGTTAGTCTGTAATCTATCAAAACAACAAAGCAGTCATGTAGCACTTCAAAGATTAACAAAATAATTTATCAGGTGATAAACTTTCATGGGACAGACCCACTTCTTCAGATCTATAGGCCTACTAGAACAGACTCGATATATAAAGCACAGAGGTCCAAAAATTGTTATCAAAGTTGACAAATCAGAAAAATTGTTATCATTGCTGGCAAATCAGATAGAAGAGCATAAGTAAAATTTAGTTACGTTTTCTGTAAGTACAGTATAGTGATAGCAAACACATAAATACAGAAAATACAATATCAGTTTACTGCACATAGTACTACTGTTGGTAAAGTACTCTGCATACATTTTTGTTTGTTTCTTAATATCTAATTTTGTTTTTCTTTAGTGTTCTGCATTGCTAGGTAGACTTCTCTGTTATCCAAAATAGTTGAATATCGGGCAACCTCCCACTCCCGAGGCTGCTGGATATGAAAGAGTTTATATATACTACAGGGCTCGCTGCAGCCGTTTCCCAGTCCATAGGTGATTTTGGTTTTGTGTTACATTTTTAGCTGGCTGGATCCTGCCTGCCCTGCCCTATCTCCACTTTATGTTCAGAACAGCTTTCTGAATGCTGCCAGTCTGAGGGAGGAGGGGGAGGCTTCACATGCTGCCCCCATTTTTGGCCAATAGGATCTGCCTGTTTGCAGGACAGACCACTTGTGAAGTACCCCTCTCCCCTCCTGTCTTGGCATTCAGAGTCAGCCCCAAATGGCCCCTGCAGCCAGTGTTGGGACATGGAAAGCAAGGACCCTTGTGAGGGCCCAGCTGGGCTCTTATCTGGGAGTTGCCCAAGTAAGTAAGAGCCTGCCTCTGGCACCCTAGCCCCTCTCTCTGCCCAACCCTCTGCCACCTTCTTACATCTCTACCCCACATAACCCAAGCCATTTGTGCCCCAATCCCCTACCCTCATCACAACCCAAATCCCTGCAGCCCTTCTGCACTCCTACCCATGTCACAGCCCCCTCTTTCTCCCCAACTCCCTCCCAGACCCCACAGCCCCTCCTGCACTCCAGTCCCTGATCCCAAGCTACCTTCTGCACCTAACCTCCATCCCACACTCCACCCCTCCTTCACTGGTATCATGGAAGAGTGTGGCTCTTGACCACTTTCAGAATTCTTGGAGAAGTTGAAAGTTCTTTTGCAAAGTATTGCCCACTGAAAATGTTTATAACAACTTGTTGCATTTCTGGAAGGACAAGGTCTGATGGTCATTTGCAGCATAAAGGGCTGGGGTGGGGAAGTCTGGATCTGGCCCACAGCTTGTCTGGATCCAGCCTGTGAGGTTTGGGATTCCCCTTCCCTGCATCCAGTGCACTGCAGGGTGGGGTGTGTGGAGCCCCAACCCTCATAGGCTGCAGTCAGGGAAGTCACGGCCTGGATCTGGTCCCCAGTCTCTGCCTGGTGGGGGCCAGAAGCAGCTCCATATGGTGCTTGCACTCCCACTCCCCGCTCCCACATGAGGGAGCAGCAATACCAAGAAGCACTGCCTGGAGATGCTTTTTCCCTGTCACTCTGACTGGCTGGAATTGTGGCCAATTGGTGCAGCTTAGAGCAGTGCCTTGGAGTGTGTGCCCCTGTTGAGCTATGACAGGTAAGCACCCCACCATTGCCCAGACCCCAACTCCCTGATGGTGCCTGCACCCCCACTTGCTAAGACCTCCAGCATCCTCCTGCACCCCTCTCCTGCCTGGACCCCACACCCCAAGTTTGCTTCCTGGCAGCTCCTCCCACACTGTCATCTTTTCATTTATTTTCTTTCAGTCAGGGACATCATCAGTGAGGGGTTTTGTATTGTTTTTTTTGTTTCCTTGTTTTGATTCTCATTTGTGTGGCCCCCAACTGGTTTTTCTGTGGGTCAGTGGCCCCCAACCCAAAAAAGGTTCCCCACCCCTGCCCTAGGGGGACATACGTACCTCTGTTTCAGAACCACTGTCCTAGAGAGTGGTGCGTGATGTCCAGTAGGGGTCTTATCTTGTGGTCTGCCACATTAGTACTGCCCTCTTCCATCAGAAATCTTTAAGAACTAGGACTGTTCTATTAGAACTGAAAAGAGCAAAGATCCTGGAACCCTGCAGAGATGCTGTCTTTAGAGAGCAGTACCTGCATGCCATGCAATGCAAAGAAACAGTGTTTGTAATAGGCCAGACGCCAGTATTTGAAAGAAAATAGCAAAAGTGGTTATCCATCTGCTTTATTTGTCTAGAGAAGGGTTAAATGACAGTGTTTACTCAAAGCTTTTCTGGTGAGTTAAAATCAAATCCAGACCCAGTACAAATGTGGTGATCTCTAGTTATGCAACTAAATCTCAGTGTAATTCCACAAATCAAGAAAGGCCAGGTCCTGGCATAGTAAGGGGTGCAAAGAGTATGCTTGCTGTTATGGAGTACCATCAGCTCTCACTTTAAAGATTAAATTATAGCTTTACTTCAAAAAGAAGCACAAAAATGCTCTTCTGTGTCTTTGTTCTTGTGGTATTTGCTTCCCCCAGAAGTTAAAGAGGCAGCAATGGACGTGCAGCATGTATGTTTGCTGTGTTTATACCAGGTCATTAAGAATTATACTTTGGTATAGGCCTACTGAAAACATAGTCTGAGGAATCTTTATGTGGAAGCTGAAAAAAAAAGTACATGCAAACTGTGAGTCTAACAAAATCTGGCTGCTTGAATCCCTGTCTCCATTGTGCCCGTTAGCTGAAGTCCCAGCATTTCTTCCCTTCAGTGCCCTGATGCTGCCTGGATTCTTACTTGCTGAACAGAGATTTATCTTTGCTGTTGCTGCAAGAATGGTAAGGGAGTCTGATGTCAGTAACTGAAAGTTGGGTGGCTATATGTATTTGGTACAGCTGAGCAGCTCTTCAAAGCAGATGGAAAAGGAACAGAGAAGAGGAACAAGTAGGCAGGATTGTGGACACATGTTGCTGCCTGCTCCATTTTCCAGTCACAGTAAAGAGCAGGGTTTGGGAGCAGGCACAAAAGTTTCAGAGAAGACACCAATAGTAGCAGCAGCCAGGGGACTTCTGCGGCAGCTGTAGCTTTAGGCAGCTTCTCTGACACCTCATTGTTCTAGGTGGCAACTCATTAGCACTGCTTTTCTCTAGGTTCCCCCTAACTGATGATGAATCTTATCCCAAATTAAGGCACCTCTTCTGCTAGCTGGGTTTGATCTGAAGTAACACCACTGTCTTTTGTTCTTTTTAGAAATCCCCTGTGTGGAATTAGTCTGATGGTTGCAGTTTCTCTCTCTCTCTTCCCATTTGTAACATGGCTATACATTTACATGAACTCAGAGATGCGATCATCCTGGCCCATTCACTGCAAGACTGTGATTTAACCAGGCAGGACCAAACAGGCACAATAAGTATTGGATTTCCAACCTACTTGCCTTCAGCTTTTGATTCTTAGTTGAAAACTGTTAGTGAACCAATAGGAACTTCAGCTATGGACCAGCAACATCTTTGCTACCTCAAAGAGTGCAATTTCAAGATTTTTTCTTATCATTATCCAGCTATCTGCTCCATCCATGGACCAACCCCTGGATTTCTAATCATGTCCTTCATGTAGCAATGACACCACAGCTCCTGTATTGCTGTCTCCTTCAGTAACACAATGAACAGGAGCAGAGTAGATTCCAGTAAATATGTGCCTTATGTGGATAAGCAATTGTACAGCAGCATCTGCTAGGTATTCATAGAAAGGACAGAGGCATTCAACTGTGGTCCTCCCCTCCTCCATCAGATCGTGCAAGTGTACAATCATAATTGTGTGGACAGTGCTGTCAGTGGCTGCTGGGATATCTGAAACAATTACCGTGTTATCTGTTCTCTCTGTCCACACAATGAGAAGAGCTCAATCTCTGTCATTTTAGGCTGAGGTGGAAGGTGGACAAGAAATTGAGAAGGTTTTTGATTGATTGACTGTAGAGTTGCTTCTCAGATGAGTCACAAATTTCTTAGAAATCTTTTCCACAAAGTATTAAAGGTGTCAAGCATGCCTGTTGTGGTCTTTATTACTCACGGGCCATCTAAGTGTATGAGAAGGATTGACAGGTATCATGGTCTAAGAGCTAGAACTCTGGTCTAGGAGTCTGACACCTGCATTCTATTCCAAATGCTACCAGTGACCTGCTGTGTGACCTTACCCAAGTTGTTACATTAAGTTGTTCTTTTATTTCTCTTCCTACTCTTTGTCTGCTTGTCTATTAGGGCATACCAACTGCAGTTTTATAGTTGGGATAAAGTTTGATTTTGTACTAAGAGCAGGGATTCGGCCTCTGTATGAAAAATATAGTATGTGCTCTCCAGGCCTGATCATTTGAGTATCGAATGAATTTTTTAAGAATTTACAACTAGGGTTAAAATTTAATGGGTGTGTTTAGAAATTCAACATCTTCTATCAAGACTTTCCTCCCTCATTGATCATGTTAATGGAATAACATGGGTTCTCTGTGCAGGGAATTTTAGGGAGGTTGACTGTGAAGTCCCACCATTTCCAAAATGGTTATCTCAGTCTCACTAAAAACAGAAGCTGCCCTTAGCAAATATGGCAGTACTACTACTTCTCATGGCTTTTCTGTCTGCCTCCCAAAAGCCTGCATATTGTCTTCCCTGAGCTTTGGTTTATTTTATTCTCACTTGGAAAAATGGGAGGCACTTGCCATTTTAAGAGAGCACGTCCTGATTGAGGACGTTTGTTCTTGGGCCTATTGAAAATAACGAAAGATGATGGGTATTTTGGAAAAAGGAGCAACTCTTTGTGAGCTTCTCTGAAGGAGATTTCAGGTCTCACTCCCTACTGACAAACTTCCAGCTGTGAAAAATAATAGCAAACAATGACCATTAAACTTTAATATTTTATTTTGAGGGACAAGCTCTTTTCTTGCCCCTCCTTTTACCATTTGGCTGTATCCTCCAACCATTTGCTCCCCTCCTTTAATTTTGGAGTTGTCTGAAAATCAGCATAGCTTAACTTTCAGAAAAGAGTCACTCTGCAAAGAAGGTTACAAACAGTTCTGCAGAAAGGGGGCTAGGTCCTTTTAAGTTATTCTTGAAGAGCTGGGAAGCCAGAGAGGCTCCTGGTTTGGGCTGCACTTACCAGGGAGATTCACACACTGGCAGCTGACAGTCTGACCCAGCTGTGGTGTAGTTTCCCCTGCTGGATGCTCTCCAGAATGTTCTTTGGGCCTCGTGCTTAAGCTTCCCTTGGTCTGGGAATGGTCCAGCAAGCTTTGACTTTTGATTCTTTGGCCCTTTGGTCATGCTTATTGGGCACAGGCATTGTTAAGTGGATCTTGTGGTCAACGCACCTAGCCACACATCCGGCTATTCCTGGCCCTACAAGATACACTACTATAACCCCAGTAAACCTTTCCTAGTGCACCAACCTTATGGGCAGTCAGGTTTATTATTTATCCCTTTGCATAACACAAGAACTGGTCTCCCAATGAGTCAGCATGTTTAAAAAAAAAAAAAAAAAAAAAAAAAAGGTAAATCTTCACACAATGCTCAGTTAACATGTGGAACTTGTTGCCAAGAGATATTGTGAATGCCAGAAGTCCACGTCTACACAAAAGGGCAAGGTTGAATTAAGATATGCAGCTTCAGCTCCAGCTTCATTAATAATGTAGCTGGAGTGGATGTACCTTAATTGGAGCTTCAGCTCCAACTCAACTGTGGGAGGTCGATGGAAGCAAATGTTCTTACGAACTTCCCTTACTGCTAGCACTGGGTAGGAGTACTGCACCAATGGGGGCGCCCCATACGTTCAATTTAGCATGTATTTACAAGATCTGCTACACTGAACTCCACAAGATTGACCACGGTAGCATCGATCTTCCTCAGAGTGAAGACATGCCCAGGATTAAGAAGAATTAGGTACGTTTGCAGAAGATAGGTCCATCAGTGCCTAAGATAGTCAGGGACACAGCTGCATACTCTAGATGTCCCTAAACTCTTCCTGCCAGAAGTGGAGATTAGAAACGGTGTGAATCACTTGCTGAGTGGCTTGTTCTCTTCATTCCCCCTAAAGAAGGAGAGTTCAAAGTGGGGGGCATAAAATTTTGTAAGCAGGGGCACAGAGCGATCAGGGTGCCCCTTCTCCTCCACCTCCTATGCAGACTCCGTTACCTTCCCCACAGCCACTCTGCTCCTATTATGCTGAGCTCTTTCACGAGCTGTCTCCTAGTCTTTCCTTTCTCCCTGCCACCCAGGCAGCAGCTTGCTCCATGCCTCTTTTCTGGGGGGAGGGTGTGACCTTGCTGCAGGAGAGCAACTTGATTAATCACCCTCTTGTGGAGAAGTGAGCAACGGCTGAGTGTGCAGGAGAACTCAGGCTGAGCTTCCCACAGCACACAGCCAGCCCCACATCTTACAAAGGGCTCTGCTTGCAGCTGCTATCAGGAGAGGCTGGGGAACAGTGTGGTTAAAGAAACAGGCAGGCTTCAAACTATATGCAGACTAGACAGCTCAGCTCCCAGGCTAGACCAGATCAGTGGTGTAGGTTGCATATTAAGAAAAAATATTCCAGCAGGAGTGGTGAAGCACTGAAATGTGTTACCAAAAGAGGTGGCGGAATTTCCATCCCTAGAGGCTTTTAAATCTCGGCTTGACAAGGCCCTGGCTGGGATGATTTAGTTGGAGTTGATCCTGCTTTAGGCAGGGGGCTGGACTAGATGATCTCCTAAGATTCCTTCTAGTTCTAGGATTCTGTGAACACTTGCCAGCTGCTCCCACCAGGCAGGGCCCTCAGGAAAAGTAAGTCCCCTTTCAGCAGCATGCTGAGATCTCCCATGCACTGGCTCTGGGCTCAAGCTCCCTCAGGGGCTTTGCTTTACAAATGCTAATTCTATATTGTAAGTCCTGTTCAGCCTTAATTCCTTGAGGCACTCCAGGGCTGTGCTTGCTTCAAAGCTTCTGAGAGTCTGATATAAAGAGAGAGGAATATATTTTGTTTAAAGTTTCATTGCTGCTGTGACTTCTTTACAATAAGAAGCAGTGTAACTTACAAAACAAGCACAGTTAGTATAAACTGCTTTCTGCTTAGTTGCAGGGTCAGAGAAGTGATCCCATTGGTCCAGTCCCTAAAAGAGGAAATGTATAAAATTTGTTGGTCTCTCTTCCTTGAATAAACAAAAAATGAAAGCCAAGCTTTTCAAAGGAAAAAGTGGCATTTGGATAGCTGACTTATCCCCTCCCTCCCCACTTGGCCCTGGGGCCTCTGCTGCCACCATTGCTGAGAGAGCACAGCACCTCGCTTCCCAGAAACCACCGGCTGCTTCCAGGGGGGTGGAGGAGTTGCTATTTGCAGGGACAAAAATGGGGCCCAATGTAAAAAACTTGCTCAACCCTGCTCTAAAGCACCTGACTCTGGCTACTGTCAAAAGACAAAATACTGGGTTAGATGGATGACTCCTGCTCTGAGCCAGTATGGCCATTCTTATGAATTTGTGGCTAAATTGAGGTACCTTGTTTTGAACTTTGTTGTCTTTTTGGACAAGAGCATTAAAACCAGAGTTCTAGAACAGAGAGCCCTAGAGGGACATAGGGCATCACTTTTAGAACTGGGAGGGTATAGCTCTCTTTACTAGCAATGGAAGGAAAGGATGGGCATGGAATGGGAGAGGTGGGACTTTCTTCTGTGCCCAGTCATGGTCCTGCCGTGCTCTGCCCCTCATGGACCCCACTAGACTGCACCCACTGAAGGAGGGGCCCACCTGCTCATCTGGACATGGAAAGTGTACCCCCAGGGCACAAGTGGGAGGGAGAGCATGTTTCCCCCATCCCTTATCTCCAGTTGCTCCCAGCTCTTTCACTAGAACTCCCAGAGTGCCACAATAAACAACAAATTGTTCACTCAACTATTTCAAGCAGAAGTTGTCCAAATCAAATTGCATTTATTACATACTGAGTTGTTGGAGATCCCTTCTCTGCCCTACAGCAGGAAGATGGACCTTGCTTCTTGCAGAAGTATGCCTCTATGATACTAGCTCTGAAAGGGGAAAGTAGGCAGCACTGAAGCTCTATGTATCAGATGTCAACCAGTATCATTGTGCAGATTTTCTATAAAGGGAAACACCGTAGCTGCAATGATCTGATGTTATTACTCATTTTTGGAGCATTATACATATCATGCACAGTTATGTTTGCAACCCTCCTATTTTGTGTAATACATTACTTTGTCTGGAATTCTACCTCTTCCCTTTAATACCAGTTTATCATTATAGACGTATATTGTTCCAAAGGCATGGCTCTGTGGTGGAGTTTCAACAACCCCTTCCAAAGTAAGATGATGGACTCCATGAGAGTCTAAATGATAATGACCATCATGGAGGTGCCCTGCGAGAAAGCACACCACACACTGATGAGAATGAATGACGGAAAGGGCATCTTTATAATTCCAAGCAAGGCACGTACTCTCTGTAGAACCTGGATGAACGGGAATGTGACCTGCAGTTGGGGGGAAAAAGGCAGAATAATGGTAAGAGAAATCACTGGTGACAACCACAGGTAAGTGTATTTTATATTGTCTCTATCTGAAGCTGGATTATGGATGCTGGAATCTTAAGGGCTTGGAGTGTAGTGAAACCCCTAAAACCTTTCTTTAAGTTCGGTTTTGCATGCAAGTTGTAATGTCATATGGAACTGGAAATAGACCATCACTTGACCTAACCACATCAGTTACACGACCGGGGGCTCCCACTCCTGCACTTCCACCAATGTGATATATGCCATCACGTGCCAGCCATGCCCCTCTGCTATGTATACTGGACAAACGGGCCAATCACTTCGCCAAAGAATGGACACAAATCAAACATTAGGAATCTGAATAAACATAAACCTGTCAGTGAGCATTTCACTCTAGCAGGTAAGATGTCCAAAATTTGAACCTGTGCATTCTAAAACAAAGAAACTAACACCAGATTAGAAAGGGAGATCTCTGAGTTGGAGTTCATTCTCAAGTTTGATACTTTTCACTTCCAACTCAAAGATATCAATTAACTTACTCATTACAAGGAGAGTTTCCTCACCTCTGATATTTGTATTGATACCAGGCAGCCCGCTTAATAGACACGGAGAAACTAACTTTCTTCCCCTCTCCGCTCCCACTTTTGTGTAGCTGATTTGTCAGCTTTTATTTCATTTTCTCCTCTCTTAAATTGTCTGTCAGTTATCGTTCATCAGGATTTTCCAGATCTGAAGAAATGGGTCTAGCCTATGAAAGCTTAACACCTAATAAATTATGCTGTTAGTCTTTAAAGTGCTACAGGACTTTTGTTTTGATTTCCAGAAAGCCTTTGAGATTTCCAGAAAGCCTTTGACACGGTCCCACACCAAAGGCTTTTATGTAAATTAGGTGGTCATGGGATAGGAGGAAAGATCCTTTCATGGATCGGGAATTGGTTAAAAGACAGAAAACAAAGGGTGGGAATAAATGGTAAATTTTCACAATGGAGGAGGGTAACTAGTGGTGTTCCCCAGGGGTCAGTTCTGGGACCGATCCTGTTCAACTTGTTCATCAATGATCTAGAAAATGAGGTAAGCAGTGAGGTGGCCAAGTTTGCAGATGACACCAAGTTGTTCAGGACAGTCAAAACCAAAAGGGATTGTGAAGAACTACAAAAAGATCTCAGCAAACTGAGTGATTGGGCAGCAAAATGGCAAATGAAATTTAATGTGGGTAAGTGTAAGGTAATGCATGTTGGAAAAAATAACCCAAATTACACGTACTACATGATGGGGTCAAATTTAGCTACGACAGATCAGGAAAGGGATCTTGGAGTTATAGTGGATAGTTCTCTGAAGACATCCACGCAGTGTGCAGCGGCAGTTAGTAAGGCAAATAGGATGTTAGGAATTATTAAAAAAGGGATCGATAAGACAAAAGATATCATACTTCCCCTATATAAAACTATGGTACGCCCACGTCTTGAGCACTGCGTGCAGATGTGGTCTCCTCACCTCAAAAAAGATATATTGGCATTAGAAAAGGTTCAGAAAAGGGCAACTAAGATGATTAGGGGCTTGGAACGGGTCCCATATGGGGAGAGGCTAGAGAGACTGGGACTTTTCAGTTTGGAGAAGAGGCGATTGAGGGGCAATATGATAGAGGTATATAAAATCATGAATGGTGTGGAGAAAGTGAATATAGAAAAATTATTTACCTTTTCCCATAATACAAGAACTAGGGGACACCAAATGAAATTGATGGGTAGTAGGTTCAAAACTAATAAAAGGAAATTTTTCTTCACACAGCGCACAGTCAACCTGTGGAACTCTTTGCCCAAGGAGGCTGTGAAGGCCAGGACTCTATTAGGGTTTAAAAAAGAGCTTGATAAATTTTTGCAGGTTAGGTCCATAAATGGCTATTAGCCAGGGATAAAGTATGGTGCCCCTAGCCTTCAGAACAAGGGCAAGAGATGGATGGCAGGAGATAAATCACTTGATCATTGTCTTCTGTTCTCCTTCTCTGGGGCACCTGGCATTGGCCACTGTCGGCAGATGGGATGCTGGGCTGGATGGACCTTTGGTCTGACCCAGTATGGCCATTCTTATGTTCTTATGAAGATACTACTTCTGAGACAACTCCCTCATGTATTTCTAATATATCTATGTACTGCATCCCAGCTGAGTTATACTCAGATTCTCAAAAGATCACTGCCTTTAGTCAACTAAAACTGTGCACTGAAGTTATGTCTACATTACAAATTACACTGGTCTAATTTACACCACTGACATTTGTGAATTACCCACACCTGAGTGATATGAGTTATACTAAGTGCCAATGGAGATAGTGCTATGTCAATGGGAAAGCTTCTCACACCAACATAAACTATCACCTCTCAGAGGCAGGCGCTATTAAGCTTTAGAGCAGGGTGGGCAACAATTTTTGATTGTGGTGGACAGAGGTGCTCCAAGACTTCAGAAAGTGGCAAGGGCTGCACTCTTCCATGATATTAATGGTGGGGGTGTGGAGGTCTGTGATGGAGATTGGATGCAGAAGGAAGCTTAAGGGGAGGGACTGGGGTCTGAGAGGGAATTTGGGTGAAGGAGGTGGTTGTGACCTGTGGCAGAGGACTGAGATGCAGGAGGGTGAGCAAGGGTTTGGGCTGTGACCTAGAGCAAGAGGGAATGTGACTTGGGCAGGGAATTGGCATGCAGGGGGTTTGGGCTGTGACCCAAGGCAGGGACTGGGACACAGGGCAGAAGGGGGTTGTGGCTTGGGGCAGGGGACTGGGGTGTAGGGTTGCAACCTAGGGTTAGGGGGGTTGTGACATGGAGCAGGGGATTGGATGCAGGATCTGGGATTGGGTATGGCTGCAGGAGGGGCAGAGAGTTTAGGTTATGTGGGCTAGGGGAGACAGAGGGTTGGGGGAAGGAAGGTCTAGAGTACCAGAGGCAAGCTCTGGCTGGGATACTTACCTGGGCAGCTCCTGGCCAGCAGGACTCTAAAAGCAGGTTCTCTGCATCTCCAGACTGCTCAAAACTGCTTCCTGGTTCATGTAGCTCTCTGTTCCAGACCCAAGGGAAGGGGACAGATTCATGTGCAGCCTCCACCCCCACCAAGAATCTCTTAGCTCCCATTGGCCAGAAATTGGAAACAAGACAGTTGGAGCTGAGATATTTTGCAAGGGGTCAGGAACAGAACAAAGTTTTCCCCCTTCCTTCTGGTGCCTGGAGTAGAGAGCTACGTGGGACAGGAAACTATTTAAAGCATTGACTGGCTGCTCTGTGCCTCAGATGGCCCATGGGCTGGACCTTGTGACTTGGAGGGCTACATGTGGTATGGTGGGCTGTTAACTTGCGCACCACAGGTTTAGAACATCTTCATCACTGTAAATACGCAGTGAAGACATAGCCTGAACAACATAATGCCAGTCCCCAAAGGGGTCTTGCAACACTCAGTACTGGAAGAACATTCTGATTTACATTTCTATTCACAAAGCTCGCATAGCGTAAAATGATTCTTTACTAGGTGCAGTCATGCTGTTCCAAGAGTAAATCAGGTATATTCTTGTGCCAGTTATGAAGTGTCCTCAGTGACTATACCTGTTTTTGCTGTGCAGCCAGCTTGGTTGCCATACCCTTATTCTGGCTGTGCAGCTGGCTTGGCACACAGCACAGTGCCATGGCTATTTCAAAGTGTCAACTGAAGCCTAGGGAGAGGAGGAGGAAGATTACTCCAACTGTAGCTACTGTTGTTCCCCGGCTCAGTTGTTCCTGTACTTTTGATGTATTGCCTTTTACCACATGGGGCACTTGGCTCCAAGAACAATATTCCTGCTATTTGAATCAAGGAATTCCAAGATCTAGATGCCTTCAAATACCAGATCTTTCCCCTTCCCAAATTTCTAATACACCCCCCCACCCACCCACCCACACAAAATCCCAGCATGACTGCTCTAACACAGCAACTTCCAATACAGGGTAGTAGCCAACTGCCACCCGACTAGGATCCCCTCAAATCTGCAGATCCCTTTCTTGTTCCTGTCCAGCATAATCTCTTCCTGTTGTGGAAAAAGTACGTGTGAGGGAGAAACTGAATGACTCTCGACTATAAGATATGGTAGGAAAGCCCATGAATGAGGAAGACTGGAGTATGTGCAGCATCCCATCAGGCTATCACTGTGGCTTATTCCTTCACAGATCTCAATTCACATTCATTCACATACACAACAAGCAGACCTACCTACAACCACAACTTTCTCTTGATTTGTGTCACAGAATGTAAGAACCTCATTGAGCCAATCCAGCTGTGCTTGGCTAAATCCTCCATTGAACGCTACAAATTGTGGTTCAGGAAGTCCTGTAATGAAGACAGGTGGTCAAGCATGCACACGAAATAACTAAAGCAGGTTGGAAGCAGCTTTCTATGCAGGTCTTATGTTTAGGATAAAACAGCTTCCTTTCCCCTGAGAAGCTCTTATATGCCTTCTGCCTCCAAAAATTCACAGCTGCCTTGAGTGAATGAGAGAAAGGGATTCACTAGTAATTTTGCTTTGGCATTGCCGCACGTGCAGGTGTCCAACACTTGCCTCACAGCAACTAAGCAGGACAGAGGCCAAACTTTGTGAGTGGCATTCTGAGCTAGCAGTTGGACATGAGCCCCTTGCATGTGTTGAGTTCCATCTGCCACTGCCTCAGTTTTGTCTAGTACCCTCTACAGGAAAGTAGTAAGGGCTCCTCCAAAATGCAAATGAAACAACAGCATGAGTGTGAATTTTTCAAAAGAAAAAGACAGCTTTCAGGATCAAAATAACCTTATAGTGTGAGGCAAGACTGCCCCTCTGCCTTGGCACACCTGTGCAAAACTAGGGAAGGTAAGGGTAAACCTGGTGTGACATAGTCAAAGCAGCAGCTCTACAGGTAAGTCAGTCGCCCATCTTTAAAGACGCATAACAGGATTCCATTTTGATCAATAAACAGCTCGAAGGTGTCTCCTGTTAAACTGATAAATGTACTTCACGGCTACATCTACACTAGCCAAAAACTTTGAAATGGCCATTTCAAAGTTTACTAATGAGGTGCTGAAATACATATTCAGCGCCTCATTAGCATGTGGGCAGCTGCAGCACTTCAAAATTGACACGGCTTGTCGCTGCGCGGCTCGTCCAGACAGGGCTCCTTTTCGAAAGGACTCTGGCTACTTTGAAGTCCCCTTATTCCCATCTGCTCATAGGTGTCACCTAGATTACAGTTGCCCCAAAGTCTGGCATGTAAGAAGCTTTAGAACAGATAGTATTCAGTTGCTGAAATCTAGCTGGCAGACAGCTCCTGACCTCTATATAACTTACGTCCTGTCAGCAGGATCACCTCTGCTACTCCCCTCCAAAACACTCACTGAAACAACTGGCCTGCAACTGAAAAAGCAGGCTAGCCAATTTAAAAGGTACAAGGGGGCACCACAAAGACCAGTCCTGGACTGGTAAATTCACTGGTGAACTGTGCTCTCAACACTCTGAATGAAAATTTGTAAACCATACAAATTTATATTATTTCATTCTGCCTGGGAAGACAGCTCCTGTAAAGTATAGAAATGGGATTATCCGAGAAATGTTACTTTACGCTTTCAGCCTCTGCATGGGCCTAGAAAATGTCATAGCATAACCAAACCAAGGTATTGAGGTTTAGCAGAATAGTTCCACCTTCACACCAGTCATAAGAGGGTCTGTCAAGGCATATCCCCAAAGACCCTCTACGGTCTTGTGCTTTAATACTGATAAGCCCATGAGGTTAATTGATGGAGAAACCCCACAGAAGACCATGACATCATGGAAGATAGCGTGGAGTTGCCTAAAATAAGACTGTCTTAAGGAGCACTTGAACAGCACTGGGTAAGAAACATCTGTTGTGCAGATTATGTGGGGAGCTCTTTTGCTGACTCTGTTCAACAAGAGCCTCAATGATAAAGTTGACCTAAAACTTCGAGAAGAGACTTGTGCCTAATGGTCAGTAGATCACAGGACAAAATAAGATGAGTTAAGATCTTTCTAATTTGCCTTGTATTGAGAAGTTGATGCCCAGAGATGGAATTCTAAGTATATACTTAGAGGAAACAATGAACTTTACCCAGTGGTATGTTGAGTCAAGAGCAAGGAAGCTCACACTAATTTACTATCCAGTAGCATTTCTTGCATTAATTATAATTAATTCTACTACAATGACATCTGAAGCAGAATATTGGGAATGCATGTTAACTTCACTCAGGCAGTACGATACCTGTGGGACTGTTCAGATTCTCATTGGGGTTTTTCTCCTTCAGCAGCTTCAAAGAATCCCGATATTTTTGGGTGGATTTATCCCTCCCAAGGATACTTAAATCATAAGAATCAAGTAAGATGAACCGAAATTTTGGGACTGGGCTAAAGTGATAAGCATAGTAATGTTCTGCAGCTGTGTCTCCAGGAGAGACCTGGCCCCAGGCCCCAGAGCCAAGGAAGTGCTGATCTTCTAAACACTTGCTGTTAAGTTCAGATTGCATTAAATAGTCTCTAGTAAAGTTGTACAATTCATGATTTCCCCATGTGTGATGGACTGGGACACTAAGCTTTTTAAACTCGTTCATAACTCTTCTCAGAGCACTTTCTGATATGTTATGTTGAGCATTAAAACCATCAATAATATCACCAAGCTGCAGCACAAACTCAAGTTGAGTGCCTTCCTTATTCCACTCATCAACTGCACTCTGGAGAAGATGAAGGCTGTGTCTGTAGTATCTCCTCCGGGATCCCCAGAAGTCATAACCATCCGCTAGATCAGCATATTGAATATCTGCTATGATCCCAAACGAAAAGCACAGCTCAGAGTTCCCTTTGAAAGCATCAGGTCTCCCTGTAGAAGTTGTATCCATAACTGTCAAACCAGGCTCCTGAAATCTAATGCAGGAAAAAGACACACAAGGCTTAGTTCAAACAAAGCTCGTTGCTTAACAAAGAAATCAGCTGCAGCACCCAGAAGCACCAATCTCTCCAAATTCCCCCCCAACGCCCCCGCCGCGAGAGACCTGCAGAACTCCTTGGCATAAGCTGTCACTTTCAGAGAGCAACAGACGCCTGCTACTCTTGCAAAAAGCAAAGGGCATATTTGCACAGTAGTAAGGCAATACTCCTTTAACAGGCAACACTGCCAGGCGAAAAGTGATGGGGAAGAGTTGAGCTTACACCTGTAACGCAAAGCTACGAACACGGTAAGGATGCTGCGATTGGCCCCAGGACGCGTACTGCCAACCCAAGGAATTCAAAGCAACGGCCGATTTAAAAACAAGCCCTCCTAAGAGCGCGCTCCCCGCCTGGTCTAAACCAACATGCAACGAAGCTTCGCCCTGGCAGTCGAGGAGAAGAGCGTGAAGCCGGGAATCCCCGAGGCTCCCGCATCAGGAGGCGCAGAGACCCAACTTCTGTTTAAAACCCGCGTGGCTTTTCCGCCAAACTGCTATTCCCCGCGGTCTGGCTCCTCGGGCGGGGCAGGGTTCCGGACCGCGCTCGGCACTGCTGCCGCCCGGGCTCTGGCGATGGTCCGGGAAGGCCCGGCGGGGGCAAGGCTCGCTGCCAGGCAAGCGCGAGGCAGCAGCAGCCCCGGCCCCTCTTTCGGGACGGTTGGGGCCATCACGTGTTACCTCATTTCCGCGCTCTTTGCCATGACGTCATCTCCCTCAGAGGGTGGAACACCCTCCACCCCGGGTGTGCGGCCGGGGGCGGGTTTGCCCGCAAAGGGGCGCTGCGGCGCATGACGGCCGCTTCCCGCGCCAGCGTGCGCTCGTCTGCTGACCGCCCGACGCCGCTGGATTGCGCGCGCTGACCGGAAGCGAGGGAGCCGGGCGGAAGCGCCGCGTGCTCGGCTGTGGCGGCTGCAGGATGGTGGGAGCTGGGCGCTTCTCCCTCCTCTGGGCGCAACGACTCCGGGCTCCGGGACGCTGCGGCGCGTGGAGGGGCCCGGTGAGAGGCACTTCCGGCGTCGAGAGCGGGCTGAGGAGTAGTCCGCGGCCAAAGTCCCGACCTCTCACCGGCCCGCCCCGCATCTGCCTTGTCGCGGCCGGTCTGAGCCTGTGCTCCGCCGCCTTCAGTCTCCTCCTTCTCAGTCTCCCCACAGCCCGTCCGCACACCCAGCTCTCCCAGCCTCGCGTCCCTCCGCCGGCCTGCGCCTCACCCTTCCCGGCTGGCGGCTCCAGGGCCAGGCCGGACCCGAGTACGCCTGACGCTTTAACCCAGTCCTCTCTTGTCCTTGTAGGAGCTCGCTGTCAGCGTGGCTCGCCGCTCACCGCGCCGGGAGCTGCCCCCTGCCTTAGTCCTGACTGCCCACCTGGCTACCACATCTCCCAGAGATGCAGCGAAGACGGGCCCCTCGAAGCCCGGGGTAAGGAGGCCCGGTCCTTAACGTCAGTTCTAGCAGGGCTTGATGGCTAAGGCCTATGTCTCCCACGTGACCTGGCCTGGTGAAGAGGGAAAGGAGGGTGGCAAAGTCCCTCTGTGGCTGCCAGAGCTGGAATTTCTTCCTTGGGGTAATAGGTTTATGGAAGTGTTGGTGCTCAGGAGCTTAAGTCACTTCCACCCACGTGCCTAAGGCTCTGGAAGGGGCTTTGGGTGCATGGTACAGGCCCTTGGCTGGGGATTTGGTGACAGGAAAGGTGTGGGCTGCAGAAGGGTGTGAGGCAGGGGTCAGCAACCCCATCATGGGTGCCAAGAGTGGCATGCAAGCCAGGAGCTCAGCCCTGATCTTCCCCCATACAGCTTGGAGCTTGCTCAAAGCCATGCCATCTGCGGGTTACAAAAGATCAGCTAATGCTACCAACCACCACCTAAATGGTAAAGCTCTGCATCTTCATTTGTTTATTAATGAAGCTGTAGTAAGTAGGACTATGGATGACTTTAAAAAGTATCATCAGTATTTCGACTGTACATTCAAGTCAAGAGGTTAGATTTCAGCATTCTGCCCCAGAAGGTTGCTGAACCCTGATGTGAGGAGTGCAGACTCTGACCTGAATTGGGGTCGGGTTCTGGGGGCAGGCTGTGGAAGGGAGTTTGGGTACAGAAAGGGATGGGGGAGAGAGGGTGTAGACTCTGGGCAGGAGTGGGGGAGTGCAAGAAAGTGTGGCGGGAAGGGGTGCCGCACTTACCTGGGGCAAACTCCCCTCAGGCAGTGGTTTCTGTGAGGTGAGGAACCCCACATGCTGCGGCCCATGTCCCCCGTCTGCCTGCACGCTGCATCCCCCAACCTGCCTTCTGCCCTCTGGGGGAAGCACATGGAGGCACACGCTCCCTGGAGCTTCAGGGAGGTGAGTGAGCCACAGGAAGCCACCCTAGCCTCACTGTGCTGGCAGTGGGTGCCCACAGTATGTTTTAAATTGCTTGGGGGCTAGAGAGAAAACAATCCCTGAACTTCAGGCACATATAACACTACAGATCTGGGCCGCATAACTGGCTTCCTATGTCTGTGTAGTGGCTGTATTTGTATGAGTAGAGGGATTTGGTTTTTGCTGGTTGTTTCTTAAATAGGATTTTGATTAATCTCACCTGTTGGTATTCTGTCTTTCAGTAAGAGCTGGGTGTTTATTTCATGAAACCATACTGGCATCTTTGCCTGTTTAAAACAAAAAAACAACAACACTTAGTTGAAAATGGTGAAATTAATTTTTTATGGAATCTTTTTCCTAGTAGCCAGTTTCCTGGAAGTCTTTGGCGATCACATTTGCGATTGGTGGAGCTTTGCTGGCAGGAATGAAATACTTCAGGAAGAAAAAGGAAGAACGTATGTACATGTCACATTATCATCCCCAAATTTTAGCAATTCCCCATCCAAGTCTTTATATCCATGCAAATGAAAACAGAACTAGTATGGCCGCAAGATGGAACTGTGGTTCTGAAGGGTGGCAATTGAGACAGAGTGCGTGGGCAGCCTGCTAGATACTTCATGAACATACGAGATGACAGCTCCCTGCCCAAAAGAACTTCTGGTTTAAATATACATGGAAATAAGATGCAAAACAAGGGGTTTTTTTGCAGATTGTCTTCTTCTGTTCTGCCTGTTTTACTCAATGGCTATGGTTACACTAGCAAGTTTTTCTGGCAAAATCCCAGTTTTGTCTACAATCTTGTGGAGTGTGGTGCACACACAAAATACATTTTGTTGACAGTATCTGGACAAAACAAAGCATTTTGCCGGCAGTGTTCTGCCTCAAAGCTTTGAGACAAGACGCTGCTGTTGACAGATTCTGTTAACAAAAAAGCTGTGTGTCTGCTCTGGGGGGACTTCTCTCGACAGACAGTGCATCCACAACAATGGGCAGCCCTGTCTGCTGTGCTTTGGGGGTGCCTGCTTTGTCAAGAGAGCAGATGGGCAGTCCAGCTGTTTTGTCAACAGAGCTGAGCATTCTCCCAGTTGGTGCGTGCGCGCGCGCGCGCGCGCGGTCACACTCTGTAAGCAGAAGTTTTATTGGTAAATCTCTCCTGACTAACTTCTGTTAAGGGTGCTGTAGTGTAACGGTAGCCACTTAGTTTTATTACCCTTTTCCTTTAGCTGTTGAATTCAGGGTCATATGCTCTTTGTGTGTCAGTCTGTATTTTTACCTTGTATGTACATATATATGTACTTACATATTTTATATTCTTAGCTGTTTTCAGTTTATTCAGTATTTTATTTCTTTCCTGCATTTGTTTTAATTTATCATCTTCTTGCTACTTCTAATTTAAAATTTGTATTGCACCTTAGTGTGCCTTTTTTAACCACATACTATTTAATGTGCTGTGAAAACTTACTTAGTTCTTTTCTTTTTGTTTTGATATTCATAACCAGTTAGACTGGTAGATCAGCAGTTTCCTTCCATCTCTAAAAGATGCTGACTCCTTAACTGCAAATTTCCCATCCCAATTCATATTTCCTAACTTCAGCATGTGAGGTCAAGGCCATCTTGATGATTATAAACCACTGTTGGAGCACGATAGGACGTAGTTTCTATGAAAAATGTCACAAATATTTGTTTTCTAAAAAGTTGTCTTTTCCATGTTGTCATGTTTCACTGTGGGCTTTGAAATTAGAGGTGTTACATTACTGTTGACATACTAAGCCAATGGTTGTCTTTGAAAGCCTTGTGACTCAAACTGTCTTTGGTTTTTGAGATCCTTTCTTCTCTTGTGTGTGGCGTACATGGTAGTAACCCTTCCATTGCTCCCTTGTTTCAGAGCTGGAGAAGGAGAAGAAGCGAGCTGTTGGGAAGGCATTGCTTGGAGGCCCTTTCTCACTTGTGGATCACCAGGGACAGCCCAAGACCAACAAGGACTTCCTGGGCGAATGGGTGTTAATCTATTTTGGCTTCACACACTGTCCTGATATCTGTCCAGAGGAACTGGAGAAAATGATTCTAGCAGTGGATGAAATTGGTAAATCCAGTTAGAATCCTAACTCTATGTAGCAGGAGGTTATCATTGTTACAGAACAGCACATTTATATTGATTGAGAGCAGTATTACTCAAAAAATGGATTTTTTTCAGCAAATTGCTCTATGTTTTAAAAAAACAAACAAACAGCATTTCATGTAATGAAATACTCTAGTGCAGCATTTCTCAAACTAATTTGGCCATGGACAATATTTGAGCTTGGAATATATGAAGGAATACATACCTACTGGCTGGAAGGGGAGAAGGGAGTGGAGGGTTTCATATTGAAAAACTGCCATACGTAATGCTTAAAAATTGATTTAAGAGTTTAGTTTTTTTTAGCTGTCTTTCATTTTACCAAGAATAAGAGAAAATCTTCTGAATGAACTGATGTCCTGATAGAAGAGAGCCATCGACAGCATTGCAGCAGGAAAGGCCCCTGGTCAGGATGGTATACCACCAGAGGTAATCAAATGTGCCGCGGACACACTCCTGGAACCCCTACATGAGCTACTGTGCCTGTGCTGGAAAGAGGGTGAGGTTCCACAGGATATGCGCAATGCTAACATTGTAACGTTGTACAAGAACAAAGGAGACAGAAGCAACTGCAACAACTACTGTGGAATCTCCCTCCTAAGCGTCACTAGTAAACTGTTCGCTCGTGTCATCCTTGGCAGACTCCAGAAGATTGCTGAGACGGTGTACCCCGAATCACAGTGCGGATTCCGCACAGAGAGGTCTACCATAGACCTGGCATTCTCTCTAAGGCAGCTGCAGGAGAAGTGCAGGGAGCAGAGAGAGCCACTCTACATAGCCTTCAACCTGACCACGGCCTTTGACTTGGTCAGCAGGGATGGTCTGTTCAAACTGCTCCACAAGATAGGCTGTCCTCCACGGTTACTCAAGATGATCCAGTCGTTCCACGAAGACATGAGAGGAACCATCCAATATGACAGCGCATTATCAGATGCTTTCAGAATCAGGAGCGGCGTCAAACAAGGATGCGTGCTTGCTCCGACATTGTTCGGGATCTTCTTCGCACTCCTCCTGAAGCATGCCTTTGGATTTTCAACAGAGGGCATCTTGCTGCACACAAGATCTGATGGGAAACTGTTTGACCTTGCAAGGCTGAAAGTTAAGTCTAAGGTGCGAGAAGTCCTCATCAGAGACATGCTGTTCGCAGATGATGCTGCTGTAGTGTCTCTCACAGAAGACCAGCTTCAAAAACTGCTGGATCAGTTCTCCAATGCGTGCAAGGACTTTGGGCTTACCATCAGCCTAAAGAAGACAAACGTACTCGGTCAGGATGTTGCTGAATCCCCATCAATCAGCACTGACAACTATACGTTAGAGGTCGTCCACGAGTTCGTTTACCTCGGATCCACCACCACTGACACCCTGTCGTTGGACACTGAGCTAAATAGGAGGATCGGAAAAGCGGCCACAACTCTGTCCAAACTCAGCAAGAGAGTGTGGAATAACAACAAGCTGTACACTCACACTAAAATGCAAGTGTACAGAGCCTGCATCCTCAGCACCGTCCTTGATGGCAGCTAGACTTGGACCCTGTATGCCCGCCAGGAAAAGAGGCTGAACGTCTTCCACTTGCGCTGCCTCAGGCGCATCCTCGGAATATCATGGAAGGACAGAGTGACCAACACCTCCGTCCTCGAGCAAGCTGGAATCCCAACCATGCACACCCTCCTCAGGCAGCGTCGACTCCGCTGGCTTGGCCACATCCACAGGATGAATGATGGAAGGATTCCAAAAGACATCCTGTATGGTGAGCTAGCCTCTGGCAAAAGACCTCCCGGACGCCCCCAGTTGCGTTACAAAGATGTCTGCAAGAGAGACCTCAGAGAGGTAGACATTGAGCTGGACAGTTGGGAAGAACTAGCAGACGACCGCAGCAGATGGAGGCAGGGGTTACACAAGGGCCTTCAGAAGGGCGAGTTGAAGATCAGACAGCTAGCAGAGGAGAAGTGAGCGCACAGAAAGCACAATAAGGACTTGCCAGACACCCACTACATCTGCAAGAGATGCAGCAAGGACTGTCACTCTCGTGTGGGTCTTTATAGTCACAATAGACGCTGTAAATGAAGTCCTCAATTGAAACTTTAAAGGGCGCGATCCATAGTCTATGCAGACTGAAGGATGCCTACTACTGATAGGAGGATGTTTAGCAACCCTATAATTAACTGTAAAAATTAAGTACAAACCCAAAACAAAACATCAATATAACAGCTGAAGGAAAGGTGATTTGTGGTTTTCTTCTGTACAAAAATAGAAAGAACAATATTATTCAAAAAAGGACTGTCCTTCCGTACAGCTTAAAAATCATTTTTATAAAAAAGAAATGCAAAACAATTTAGGTATGGAAAATTTCTTCAAATTTTGTCGTTTTATAAGTTTGTTTCTATAGAAAACTATTGGAAAATAAAGTTTAACAGTTTTTATAAATGGGAAGATTGTTTTTGTATCTTTTGATCACAAATCTGCTTAATATTAGGAATGATGCTGAAGAGTTGGATCCTCATATTAGGTGTAGCATCAGGTGATTTCTCTGAACACGACTCATGCCAAAACAATCCAAATTGACTCTGATTGTTTTGTTTTGAGTCATATAGCAACTACTATACTATTGTTAATTCATTATAAATATTAATGTACCTACAATCTAAGTACTATTCAAATGCCTTAGTATTTTTGATACACAATTTCATATTTAATATTTTTAGAAGGAAAAATATCGCTAGCATCAGAATTTCTTCATGGAACACCAGTGTTCCACTGAACACATTTTGGGAGCCACTACTCTCATGTTTCTCTCAGCTTACTAAACGGCAGTGGGACCTGCTGCTTAATGTATGTGAAAATGTCCAACTTTTTTAGGTGCTTTCTCTGCATCATATCAAAATAGATGCAAAATTATAGCAGCCCAAGTCAAACTGCGCCTCTTGCTTTGATCTTGGGGAAGGACTCATATGGTGAGTCATTGTTGGGTTCCTTTAATTTTTGTACTTGGCACTACTCTTTGGAATGTGGCATGGTCCTGTTAGAAGAGAGTTTACTTGTAAATGAAACCTTGGAGTGACTGCAAACCAAGGCTACCTGTTAGTTAAAGGGCAGCTAAATCTGTTCTGGGTAACAGAAAGAGAGGGAGAGCTTTGATACCCTAGGGTGTGATTGTAGATGGAAGATTGAGAGAGGTCCACATCTGTTTCTTGAGGAAGGAGGTATGGGCTGTCCAGCAGTACCTTGAGTAAAGGAAAAAAACGTGGGAGGGTAACTGCCAGCAGACAGTAGGCTTTCCTAGCAGGGAAGAAATTAAAGTGCTCTGGTCGAAGCAGTGGGGGGAAGGAAGAAGGCAGAAAGATAAGTCCAGCTCTTGTGACAATGACAATAGTTGAAAGATGGCCTATGGATCAAGTGGGATATAGGTTTTATTGGTGACAGGTTTTCCAGTTTTCCCAGAAGTAAACCTAATACATTAAGGAGAATGAGGAGAGGCAGATAACTTTTCGTCCTCTAGGAATGTGCAATGCAGCAGCAGAAAGTAGGTTTTGCTATTTATTCTGCTGCTGTTCCAGGAACCTTCCATGATCTCAGTGGTGTGGCATTGGTCACTGAAAAGTGTGGTGCACAGGATAGGTGATCCTGTATTTTGCATTTCATCTCCTTTCAACAGGGAGGAGTGCTTAGTTTGGTTTTTTTTCCAGCTGCCTGGTCTTGGGTACACCCTGAATTCTTTGCATTTCAACTGACCTGAGGTGCAGGGCCTCCATGTGAAGAGCAGGGGCTGCCAGAGCAGACACCAAAATTTGGAAAACTCCGTTTTATCTCATTGCACTTGTTCCATGTCCATGTCCTTTAAAAAAGTCCTTTAACCTTCCCAGTATCATTCAGCATTTCAATCTGTGCCAAAAAGGGTCTTCTGGGCTTTGACGATGTGTATTTGAGTTTGTCAAAACCCTCACTGTATGGGAGACAAGCTGTGGCATTGGGCCTGCTGAGAGCAATATTAATTCTTAATCTTTGTGATGGCAGACAAGATCCCATCTCTACCAGATGTCACTCCACTCTTCATTACAATTGACCCAGAGAGGGACAACAGAGAAGCCATTGCCAGATATGTTAAAGGTACCATTGCCTTTTCCTTGCATTGTGTATCTGTTCTGTCCTCATTGTTTCTTTTGTGACTTAAAAGATGGCTCGGCTCTCCCAAAGCTGGTTCTGGGTGGCGGAAATTTAGTATGGCTGATGTATTGCATTTCTGTTTAGAGTTTTCTCCCAAACTGATTGGACTGACTGGTACCAAAGAGCAGATTGAGCAGGTGGCAAGAGCCTATCGTGTATATTACAGCTCAGGCCCCAAGGATGAAGACAATGATTACATAGTGAGTAAAAGCAGGGCCTGTGCCCAAGTGCTTTATTATTCATACATTCCTTCACAGATTTTATAGTACAAAGAGAGAATTCTGGTAATCGAATTTAATATCCTACATAAATGCTTGCTTATATTTATTGCTGCAACTAAATGTTTAAATTAGAGGGGTTAGCCTCAGCGACCTAAATTGGGACCAAGTTACCATTGTGCTGAGTACAGTATAAACACAGGTAATGGGTACGTCTACACAGAAAATTAAAACCCATAAATGGCCCGTGGTTGCCACTGTACTGGTCTTGACGTCATGTCTTGGACACTTACTTTTAAGCAAAACTCTGCATTTGATATAGCCTGTCTGTTTTTCATAGCATAACTCTTGCTCTCTTTGATTCATGCCTCCTGCCTTACACCAGGCCTCATGCTTCGGCTCTATCATTCTCTTACGTCCTTTCTGAACATTGGGATGATCTGTTCCTGCACACTCAATAAAGATTCTTTAAAATACAGCCAGCTTTCCTGGATTCCTTTCTGCCTCATATTTATTCTCTCAGGGAATCCTGCCATCAGCTCCCTGACAGAGACAGTCTGCTTTTCTGAAGCTCAGAGTCTTTGTTCTGCTGCTCTCCTTTCTTCCCTTAGCCAGGATCCTGAGCTCAACCATCTCATGGTCACCGCTGTCCAGGTTGCCACCTACTTTTACTTCTCCTACAAGTTCTTCCCTGTTTGTAGGCAGATGGTGAAAAGGAATATGACCTCTGGTTGGTTCCTCCAGCACTTGCCACCAAGAAATTGTCCTCAGCACTCTCCAAAAACTTCCTGGATTGTCTGTGCACTACTGTACAATAGGGTTGCAACATTTGTGAGAGTTGGGTGTTGAGAACCCTCGCGAATGTTGAATTTCATGAATATGGTGAAGTGGCAGCCACTGGCGCTCCCTGCCTGGAGCCCCGGTGAGGCAACCCACTTCTTCAGATGTGGAAGTAGTGCGGAAAGTGAAAAACTTCAAGTTCATCCTGTTTGTTTCCTAGGCTTTTCATGTTTGTGTCTTGGCACCTAAGATAACTAGCCGATTGCCCTACTTTCTGAGCATGAATCAGGAGGCTTCCCCTTTTGTTTCCTCTTGGTAGTCCACTTCCCGACTTACCTCAGGACTTCCGTCACCATCCCCTGGAAAACCTAGTCTAAATCATTTACACCTTAAATTGCAATAGCACATTTTAAATCTTTGCTAGCACCGTATAGCCAGCAGAGGGAGCCTCATATCAAGGCACACATGTCTGTCCCTTTACACACCTCCATACTCACTCACTCCATAGCTCTCTGTTTTCAGTAACATTATTGCCCTTGCTGTCTGCTCTGAGTGTTGAGTTTGAGTTACTGGAGCCTCCCCATCATCCTAACCTTTTGAGTTACATAAGCTGAAACTCTCTCTCCTGAGTACCTGTCTCACTGCAGGAGCCAGGGTTGTAGCACAGTGGGAGGTCAGAGATGTTAGGCTGACAGGCACTTAATCCAGGCATCAGAAGAGTTAAGGAGGGAAAAGTTATGGGAAAACAGGTCAGGTCTCATCTTTTCATCCCATCTTGTCCTCTCCGCTTATTATGCTTGAAGACTGGAACAGAGGGAAGCTGCCTGCAGCTTCTGCAAGGCTCCCCTACTTGCGGTGTTTCTTCACTCTGTTTACAGCTTCAGAGAGATAGCTGTGTTAGTCTGTATCTTCACAAAACACACAAAAAGCAGTCCTGTTGCACCTTTAAAGGCTAACAGTATTATTTATTAGGTGATGAGCTTTTGTAGGATAGACCCACTTGTTCACATCTGGAGAATACTGATAACTGAGATGATGGGAATTTAAAAGCAATATAAATAAATAAATAAATAACTGACAAAGTAGCTAGATAGGGCCAAAGGAAGGAACGGGAGGGGAAGGGGCAAGAAAAGAAGCCTCTGCAAGTGTCATATTAATTAGTTAAATGGAATGCCTGTGGTCACTATGAATATCAAAGGTGGGGAAATTGTTCTTGTACTGCATAAAGTGATTGATATCTTTGAGTCCAAGGTGATAGGTATCAAACTCGAAAATAAATTTCAATTCACATGTGTCCCTTTGTAATCTGGTGTTAAAGTTTCCCTGTTCTAGAATTTCCTCCTATTTGGCCTATTTCTAATCTGTAACTAGAGTCTCTTCTTTGTCGTAATTCTTCAGGTACAGATAATCGTATTGAAAGGCTAATGAGAGCACTAACCTTTGTCTTCCTGAATGGCACTCAGAACCTGCACCACCAATTTGCTCCCTGCTGTCTTACAGGTGGATCACACGATTATTATGTACCTCATTGGGCCAGATGGAGACTTCATGGACTACTATGGCCAGAACAAGAAGAATTCTGAAATTGCCTCTTCTATCGCTTCACACATGAGACAGCATAAACCCAGCTAAAATTTAAAAGCTGCAAAGGATGTTGCAAAGTCCAACTGTAAGGCAAGCTTACAGCTGCAATGAGCTTTTAACAACATGCCCTTATATCACATTTCCTCTCCAAATAAGAAGGTATATTATGTTGATTTCTGTGAAATGTAGCTGCTTTATCAGAAATCTGTACATAACCCTTCCCATCTGGCATTAATGGCAGCAATTAGTTTGGGACTCTTAAAATTTTTACATAACTTTTTTTGTTGGTGAAGGTACCTTTGCATCAGTTACGCACTCATTCAAGACCTTTTGGCCAGAGATAAGTAAGAACTGTTCTCTTCAGGGAAGGCTGTTCTCTGATTATGTTGAAGACTTGGCATACCAAAGGGCTCTTCCCCCTTTTCTTGTCTGCAGTGCCTTTATCTCTTGCGCAGGTAATGAGCTTTAATAGCAGTCCTAGCCTGTGGCTTACTGGAAGGTGAAGGGCGCTGAAGGCATGTCCTCTTCCAATTGTAGGACCAGCCCTGTACAGTGACTGAGTATCGTTTGGCTTCAGCCAGGGGATGAGGCATCACTTGTAAGCAAGATTTTTTTCAATGATTTAGAACGGTGTTACTCTCACTAGTAATCAAGTAGCTTGAGTTGTGGGTGGGTTTTCTCCTGGTGTAATCAGTCTTCTGCAGCTTTAGTCTGACAGTTTTGAAGCACTGAATAATGGAGTGGAGGAGTGATCAGGGATTCGTTTGTGTGTCCTGGTTTGCATACATAGGGCTGTTGATCAGGTAAAATGTATGCAATGCTCTGACTGTAAAATAAAGGAATTATTCTTACATTGCGTGCAGTTGATTTCTGTGGACTTGCCAGCAGCTAGCAAATCTGAATACTGCCTTCAGAGCGAGCAGAGTGTCACTTATATCTGGTGCTGCACACTGAGAGTAGAGAATCCAGTGGTTTCTCACACTGTCTTGAAAGTTGCTTTGGGTAGGGTAAAATCCATATTTACATGGGCATGTGAATAGTCTTTGTGAGAGGTGCTCAGTGCAGCCTTATAGGTAGTAAAGGATCTGGGGAAGTAGGTCTCATCACCTAGCAAATTATTTTGTTAGTCTTTAAAGTACTACATCACTTCTGGTTTGTTTTATTAGAATACAGACTAACATAGCTACCTCTCTGTTACTATTCAGTGTGTTGCTTGTCACTCTGGCACATCCATGGTAGAGAGGTTTTCCTCTTAGCTTGGCCATCTAGAGCTGTCTTATACGGTTACTAGGTATGAAGGGTGAGGGAGTAGGGTAGGAGGTGGGAGGAAGATGAAGGTGGAAGGAAGGAAGATGGATAAGGGCAGGATGGGTGAGAGGGTGGAGGAAGAGGCAGGGGGAGGAGAATCACAAGGGCAAGCAGGAGACTGGCAGCTTAGCATCCTTTTTGCAGCAGCTAGTTCTCCCACATTAAGTAGGCCCACTGAACCCTCACCCTGGTAAGCTTACCCTCTTGAACCCCTCTGCTGAGCCCGCCACACCCAGTTCCTCACCCTACTAAACCCTAGCCAGATGCTCTTGCCCCCCCACATCAAACTCCACATTGGTTAACTTATACACACCCACACACCAAGCCCCTATACCCAGGCACCTGTCTCTGAGGGCCATTTACTATCACCTGGATTCCCTATGGAGTCCCATTACTTCTGCACCCAAAACACCCTCCCAGGAGCCTTTGTGGATCCAGACATCCCACTCAGCTGCTTGCACCCAGAAACCTTTTATCCCATACATGGGTTCCCTCGCACTGAGCCCTTTACTTGGATTCTATTTGGCTGAACCCACCCAGACAACCCGAACCTCACAGGTCTGATCCAGGCAAGCTGCAGGATGGATCTGTCTTGGGAGGGAGAAGCAGCTCTGTGGCTGGGGGAATGGCAGCCCAGGGAAACTGAGTGGCCTACAACCCAAATAATGTTCCCGACCCTGGTCTAAAGGTATTATTGGTCCTGCCCAACCATGCAGGACAAAATTTGATTTTTGAGATCTTTCAGCTCTACATTTCTATGTTTCTATGTACTTCTTGTACTGGGCCTAGGAAGATGGCTAATTTTCTGATCTGTGGGGAAGCTGCTGTGGTTAATATATGTTTTTGTTTTGTTTTTCCATCTTTCAATAAACCTGTATAACTGGATGAAAACTAAGCTTGGAAAATAGAGGTGCCATTACAAAGCTTTAGGAAATGGTAATGTGCACCCGAGGCCTACTTTTTCTCCAGCAGTTTTGGGGAACAATTAAAAGGTTACTTTGTTTACAACAAGTTGCACGTCAGAAAGGAATTTCAGATCTGACAACAGATTGTTGTCAAAAGGGTGTATTCCAATGTAAGAAGATTCTTGTGGCACTCTTTTCTGCCTCTGAAATGCCAGATAGACAGATTAAAGAAGATTTTTTTTTGTCCTGTTTTAAGTGTTCACCAAGAATATGCTTGGCTCAGTTTGAATTGTGTGTGTTTGTGTCTTGTAGAGTTTAGCCTTCATTCTCAGCTGTTGAGGTATGGTGGCAGGTCTAGTAGAGGGTGCCATTCGTAATATTGGAGGTGAAGAGATTTCCAAAGGCAGTCTCATGCTTTAAATCTTGGATCAGTCCTAGGATCTGTTTGTAGACACTGACTGAATTCAGACTGATATTGCTAATGAGAACTGGACAGGAGATTTACTTTGAGTGCCTCCTTGTGTCAGTCCCATTCTAGGTGTGCACACACCCATATGTGTAGTAGTCAGATTTTTGTTTTGTGCTTTCTCTGCAGGATCAGATTCAATAAAGAAAAGTGGAAGGAGTTACACTTAAAAATAAACAATTGAATGCACAAATGGGGAATAACTGACTAGCCATACTACTTCTGAAAAAGGTTGAGGGACGTTGGGCCTGTAGTAGATTGTAGGGGGCATGCTTTGAAATGGCTGGCCAGTGATGCAGCCGCTCGCTGCGCTCAGAGGAGTATCTGGCCAGTGTTCTCAGTCTCTGCAAAGGCTTTGCTTGAGGGCTAAAAATAATTGTCCCTTACAAGACTCTTGAGCTGACTCGTGGTTGCTTGTGTGAGTTACACTGTTCCCCTAATAAACATAGAAGACATTCCTCAAGGGCCAGATTATCTCCTGTATCACACTGAAATGTACCATGATGTCAAGATGTTGGCAACTGTGTCATGCCTTAAAATGGCAGTCTATTCTTATCTCAGTACGAGGTGCAAGTTAACAGTTCCTTTCTCAGCTAAAGTGTGGTGTAAATTAGCAACAGGCCTGGTTATGCTCTCACTTCCAACAATGTAAGTCGGGCGTAATCCCTTTGGAGTCAAAGGAATGACCCCCACTGTCAGTGCAGAATATCATGAGGACTCTATTGATGCTGTCTTCCATATGATCACAGAACTGTCCATCCATTTCAAAGGCAGAAAAGCTGCCTCAGTATTGGAGACAGCTGACCCAGAAAGCACCAAAATAGAAGGGACCTTGGTGGGCCATGTGCAGAGTTGGGGGTGGGCCTGTTTGGTGGGGCTTTGTGTAGTCACCATCACTGGCAGTTTTTAAGAGGAGGTCTAGAGCAGTGTTTCTCAGTGACTGGGCTATGGGCTAGTACTCGTCTTTGAGATCTCCCTTATGCAATCTGGGATGGCAGCAATCTGGTCCTGGCGTCAAAAAAAATCTGAAAAGCACTGCTCTAGATAATACTCTTACCACAGTGCAGAGATCGGGGTGAGCAGAATTGTTATGTCTCGTCTCATTTTTCATCCCTGCAGTTCACAGCCCTCTTTCCCCCAACCTGGCTAATGTAATCCAAGCCAACAGAAATTTTGGTTGTGTTCATATGAAAAGAAATCCCTTTCGGCCCACGTGAGAAAATAAGTATGTAATGTAAAAACTTTATTAATTGGTATATACGTATGAATGCACATACATAAAAACAGTAACATATTTCAATATTTTAATTAGATGGATGAACCTGAGACCCAGTAGCTGATCGTGCTTGTGCCCCCTTATGAAATTTCAAGCCCCCCACTGGGCCCCCTTGTTCTAGGCAATTGGTTAGGCTTTAATAAACACTCCCACCTGTCTGTTCTCATTCAGTAGCTTTTCCCCCAGAAGAACAATTATTATATTTGATGCCACCTAAGAAACTGTCAACCAACATTATGGGTTTTCTTCCCCGTTTAAAACCTCTCTCCAGCTATACTGAAAGACAACAAGTGCTGTTGTTGAAGTCTTTCCCTTCCTTTTGTGTATCATTGATAAACAATTAAAAAGATGCTTCCTAATGTGTTTGTCATAGTTCTTAGCAGGCTGAGGTCCCTGTAGAGAGAACCTCAAACCTTGTTTCAACTCATTTAATGTTGGACAGTAACAGGGTCATGTTACCACCTTTTACAGTTTGGACCTACTTACTCAATCTGAACTAACACAGTAGTGCTCTGGTGGTAATAGTTATTTTTTCACTTGAACAATTGTTACTGTATTGCAGAAGGACACCAAAGGCCAATAAGAATTGGGATCCCACAGCACTAAGTGTATACAAACAAACTCCCCTGTCCTAAAAAAGGCTTAGGAGATAGGGAAACTAACAATAACAGGTGGGCATTGAGAGAGAGGAGAGGGGAGCCAGGTATTGGTGATGGGAAGGTGGGGGATGGCAGGGAGGCTGCAGGTAACAGTGACAGGAAATTGGGGGACAGGAAGGTAGATGCAGGTAAAAGTGAGAAGCAGTGAGGGGTGGGGAGGAGGAGGTGGGTAATTGTGACAGGAAGACATGCAGGGTGACCAGAAGGATTGTTTCATGGGACTAGCATCGGGCATTTGCTCTGAAGACTGTTTGTAAGGCAAAAATATAAAATTGCTTTAGTGAAGAGAGGCTGCTACATTTCATTTACAGTGTGCACATTGGAGACTTTAGCTTCTCATTACTGGATTATACCTTAGTCTGATAGATTAAAGGTCCCGCTAGTGTCAGAGATGATCTTCCTATGTAGTTATTTATAGTCAATGCGTAATCTTCTCTTTTGTAAAATAAATGGTTTACATTGCTTTTGCTTCTTTTTGTAAGTAATGTTTTCTAGACCTTGAAATTATATCACATTTAGTTTTCATCTGTAGCTGTGAAATTTGTGGAATTGCTACTGAACTCATATAAGAAAAAACGATGTGAGTCTTGTTTAGCTTTAACTATATGGGTATTTTCTATGAAGCACACCTTTAAATGTACGGTAAACACACTAGCTGGTCTGCGGGGCATATCTTGTGGAATCTCCATCTTGAGAGGTTTTGAAGGCCCCCCTGGACAAAGTCCTGGCTGGAATGATTTAGTTGGGTTTGGTCCTCCTTTGAGCAGTGGGTTGGGACTAGATGACCTCCTGAGGTCTCTTCCAACCTTGATGATCTATGATTTGAGGAGCTTCTGAGTCTGTTTAAGTTGGCTTCTGTAACAGAGTGAGTCCCACACATCATGCTCTCTCCCAAAGATTTAACATGAATTTTGTTTTGTTGTTCCTTTGAATCGAAAAGGAAAAAAAATTCTCGTGAGATGCACAGATTTGGTTTTGGTCTGAGGAAGAAACAGCAAAAACAAAGAAATTATGAAGTTCACGTATAGTTCTCATTTCAGGGATATGTTTGTTTAGCTGAATGCAAAAGATACTGATTAAAGTTCAAGAAATACATTTAGAGCCAAATTAATTCATGTTAATTTTGGATAACATTTTAGTGGTCGTCTGGAGTCGATTCACTGACAGATATGACTTCTCTTTAAAATGATCTTGAAGTCTGTTTGGAAATATTTAGCTTCTGTTTTCCAAAATGATTATTTTAGAAGAATTTCATTCTTATTTTAAACATGAAACTGTGAACTTTGTAGTTTATCTAATCTGAGCTAAAAACCTAAGTCAAGGTATTTTATGCTTAATTGTCCCTTTAGGAAATTCTCCCTAGTCCTGTGTATTTTGCTGTGCTGAGCTGGTTATGTCACTGAATGGAGGATCTTATAAGCATGCTGTAGTATCAGAATCAAAGTGAAACGTTAATGAAAGGGAAATGGAAAATTAATTTCTCCTCAGGTTGTGATTTGCTGCTATACATGGAGGACAAGAATCATTTTGTATCAACAACTATTTCTGGACTCATCCTGCCATAATGATCCATACCGACCATAAAGGAACATCACCAGGAGAAAGTTTAAAATAGATGTCGCTAATGTGCTACACCCAAAGCTGCTGTACCATTTGCACTACAGCGGCTTTTAAATTCTCCAATGTGAGAGTAGTGTATATTTCTTATTAAAATAATGAGAATTTATGCAAAATAGCCTATGGTTGCAGAAAGACATTTTCCTTCAGAGGCTTCCAGTCTACAAAGCCAAAGTCAATGATTCAGTGTTCTGTACACTTTCTAACGGTCTGCTAGTACCTTAGCAAGTCTGCGTGTTGGAAGGTTGAAGTCTCTCTTACGGATAAAAGAAAGAACAGAGGAATGAAAGAAAGGCAGGGTTGTCAAGCAGTTGAAGTTTGACTTTGGGGTTTGTCTGCTGTCCCTACTCATTTTGGCAGCATTCACACTTGTGAGTGGTCCCTTTGAAGTCAACAGGGATTGTGGTGTGAGTAAATGCTGTTTAGTATAAGCAGTGCTTACTGAATCTTTCCTAACAGACAAAGTTGAAGGGAGAAGTGTGTAACGGATAGAATCCAGGAATCTTTGGTAACTTCTTCCCATGGGATCACCTGTGTCTAAGAAAGTGCCTACATCTTGCTCTCTGTCTGTACGGTCATTCTGACCCATTATTTTATTCCCATTACCATGGAATCATAGAATCTTTGACAACTAGGGACAGAAGAAACCTCATGTGAATCATCTAGTCCAGTGTTGCCCAATCTTAATATCTGCATACCCCATTCAGGGCTTTGGCCTTTTCAGTATACCTGCTCCCAGTGCTTATCTCCTGATTTTTAGTATTTTATTTTCTGCCGCATACCCCTTGAAATCCTTTCTCGTACCACCAGTTATACTCTTTGGGAAACAATGATCTAGTCTCACCCTCTGCTGAAATAAAAACTGGGCTAATGCTAACTAAATTATCTAGCCCGGGCTTTGCCAAGTCAGGACTTAAAGACATCTAGGAAAGCAAATTCTACCACCTCTTCTAGATAACCCATTCCAGAGCCTCGCCACCCTCCTGGGCTACTAGTTTTTCCTAATATCCAAATCAAATATTTCCCCCATCACAACTTGAGACCAGTGCTCCTCATTCTGTCATCTGCCACTGCTGAAAATGGCCTGTCTCCATCCTTTTTGGAACCCCACTCCAGGTAGTTGAAGGCTGCTATCAGATTTCCCCTAGATCATGATATGTAGATTCACATTGTGCCTTCAGGTGAATGGTGTCTTTAGAAACAAAGGTGGTTTCTGAATGTCTGCTTTCTCTTGTCATCAGAGACGTAAAAGCACATAATTCCTAATTTTCATTTTGTGTCTGAGCAACAAACAATTCAAGGCCACTAGTTAGAGGAAAATCATGGGCAGAAACTAATAAAATGAGAGTGAGCCTGCCAAAATGAAAGTAATTTATTTGGGGTGTGTGGGCAGAAGTAATTTGGAGGACACATACCCAATGGGAGGTAGGAAGTCTGTCAGGAGGAATACCTGAGAGATGCCTAGAGTGGTGATAGGCAGCAAATTAGATACAAGTTTCCAATGTGATCATGAAGAAGAAAGGCGAGTGTGTTACCATGCTCATGGGTTGTGGCTAACCCCAGGGCTTTGGAAGACAAGGACCCCCAACCCTGCCCCCGACGATCCTCTGCCCCCACTGTGGCCTCTGGCCTCTGCTCAGCCACCCCCACATATAATGGGGTCACTGGCCCCCAGCCTGGGATAGTGCAGCCTTGGAGCTCTGGGGAGCTGGTGGGTGGCACAGCTGCAGCCTCCTCCGGCTGAGCCACCAGTCCCAGCACTGGGAGGATAAGTAGCATGGCACAGTCCTCATCCTGCCTAACCCAGCCTCTTGCACTGCAACAGCATGAAGATGCCAAGTGAGGCAGTTTGGGAAGACCACCACCCATGGCCGTGTTTCACACAGAAAAGCACAAAGTCATAGTGTTCATAGAGCACAGGACCTGACGGGACCACTGTTGTCACCTTACCTGGCCTTCTGTATAACACAGGCCTAAATTAATTTCTGATTTACAAATTGACTGTGATTAATCACCACCACTGTTCAGAAATTGCTCCTTATTTGCTTATCTCCATTATCCAGTTTTTGTTCCTCAGGTAGCTTCTGTGATCAGGTCAACCTTTAACCTCTTCCTTGCTTAGCTAAACTGATAGAGCTCCTTGAGTCTATCCTTAACCCTAATCGTTGAATCATTTCTGTATCTCTTCTCTGAAACTGTCTCCAGTTTATCAGTGTACAAGTAATACTGGGTACACTTGGCAACAACAGCTGAGCCTGCACTCTGGTCGCAGCAGCTTCAGTCAAACACTGCAGAACTGACCTGCTGGACCAGAGCTGTATCAGATTGGTGGGTGGAGTGGTGCTGGGAGGTGAATGATGCCAGCAGGCAGAAGCTGCATATAGGCACAGAAACACAGTAGAAAGGACAGAAAGCAGGCAACAGAAAAGAGAAATGGAGACTGATTGCTCTTCCCTGCTTATTGCAGGAGATGGGGGTTACTGTGGCCTCTTGGAAGATAGTTGTATATTGTACAAAGAGGGTGAGAACCCACATTATAAACAAACTGCACATCAGTTTGTGGGCCTGACCAGAGACAAGAGCAAGAGGGCCCCAGCACAGGGCTCTTCAGTCTAGCGGACAACAACGTAAGATCCAATGGCTGAAGCCAGACACATTCTGATTGAAACTGATTGAAACTGGATGCACTTTTTTAACAGTGAGGGCAATGAACCATTGAAGCAACATACCAAGGCTCTGGGGGATTTCCAGCACAGGCAATTTTTAAATCAAACTTGGATGTTTTTCTAAAAGTTCTGCTCTAATTCAAAAACTAATAATTTAATGCCTATGGCCTGTGTCATGCAGGGAGTCAGACTAGATCGTTACAGTGGTTCCTTCTCACTTTGGAAAGGGAGTCTATGAAGCATCCTTCTGGGGCTGAGGCAATGGGTCCTTCACTGTGCTGTTTTGGTGTGGCCTCAAATGCAATATTAAACTCAGTAGTACTAGGCTCAATCTTCCACAGAGATCATGACAACATAGAGGGAATTCAGAACAGAGCACAACCAGGCTATATGGTAGCAAGCCACATTGGCAGAGGCTAATAAGGCACTTCCATGAATATGCAGCACCTTATTAGCATAACATCAGCCGCACGTGGTTTGAAAGTGCAGCTTTCAAATCGCACGCTGCCTATGTAGATGGGGGCCTTTCAAAAGGACCCCCCCAGACTTTGAAAGCCCCTGCTTCTTAAAATCAAATAGGAAGAAGTAGCTTTCAAAGTCTGGGGGTTCATTTTGAAAGGCCCCTGTCTACGTAGGCAGCATGTGATTTGAAAGCAGCGCTTTCAAACCATGTGCAGCTGGTATTATGCTAATGAGGCACTGCATATTCATGGTAGCACCTCATTAGCATCTGCTGATGTGGCTCATTACCATATCCCTTCTGAAAGGAAGGGGCTAGTGTAGATGTAGCGCCAGAGGGGCTGATTCAGAGGAAAGGAGAAATCTGCAGCTTGGCAAAGGGATGATTAAGTGCCCTTGCTTGGGCACTGCAATTCTTTGGTTACACAATGAAAATAGTAATATGAAGTTAAATAACGACCTTTGAAGCTGAATGCCAGAGGATCCCGCTTGCCATTGTGAACTATGAAGCTGTAAATGAGTTTTCCAAAGAAGTGAGAGAGCCCCATTGCTTGAAACTGTAAAAGCAGACTGTAGAAAGGGCACTGTAGGGACCAGTGTATCCTTGCACTCCAGAAGTGGCTGGGTAGTGTCACAGGTATTTTCCCTCTAAGATTCAGTGTGGCCAAGTGGATGTTAAAGGCTGGGACGAGTTGCAGTGCAAGTACATCATCCATTAGCAGCATCCACAATGAGACTCCAAAGCTCAACCAAAATTTTTTCATCCCACTATGGAGTGTCAGGGAAGGGACATGTCACCTACTCACACTTTTTCTAGAAGCCAGTTGACAGCACTTGCTGTTGCTAATATTAGACCCCTACCCTACTTCGCTTCTTGTCACCTCAGTGTCCCTCTTCTCCTCCTCCTGCTCCCTCTCCGCACTCCCTCTCCTACCCATAGGCTTCTCACTCACCTGTCCTGTAACTGGAGCTTATCAGCTGTTCTGGCCTGTGATTGAAAGGACGCTTTGGAACTTCATCCTCTTATGCTAGGACTCGTTGCCCAGACAGCTTCCTCTAGAGTTTACTGTAGAGGTAGGAGAAGTTTGATTAACCAGAAAACTCTGATGCATAATCAAAAACTGCTGCTCCTAAAATCCCACTTATCTGGGTTGTTTACCTGTTTTTCTTCTGTTCAGCAAGTTGCCTCTGGACCTTCCTGCCATTTCACTCTCTCTCATTCTATGGTTCACAGCAGAAAACCCCTCAGATGACATAACTGGAAACAGACAACGTCACTCACATGAAAATCCTGCACCCACCTGGCAGTGGGGCCAAAGGCAAAGTGTTCATGAGCCTTTCTAAGAAAAACACTGAGCCAAGGACAGAAAAAGAAGCCAAGAAGGCCTTGTCAGTCTCCTTCATGCCCAGAACCTGTGACACAGGCAAGGGTTCAACAGCTACACGCTTAGCAGGATTACATTTAGTCTCAAAAACCTTAGCTTTCATGTGCCATGAGTCAGAGCAAGGGCTGGCCCATACTGCTCTTTAGCCAGGACAGTTGGTTCATTAGCTTAAGTCTCTTGTTAGTTATGTGCCTCAACTTATTGTCCTCTGAAATCAGTTAATGTTTCCAGCCCCGCTTTCAACCCACTAGCATGGGTCTCTGCTCAAATGTTAAGTCAGACCCCAAGGACTTTCCTTAACCAGATTGTATAGTATTCTGGCAGCAGACATAACAGTCTGTTGCCTTATGGAATACAAAAAGCACATTTTGTAAGACTTAATCTGACCCAAGACATCTCAGCAGCATAAATAGAGCCTTTTAGTATGAAAAATGCATTCTTACCACTTCCACATCCAGTGCCCAGCAGTGTCTTAGCAGGAGTGTAGGGATGAGACGTTTTGCTGGCAGGATCACGATGCCAGAATTTCTGCTTTTCTGATGCCAAGATTTCTGGTGGCTCTTATATGACAGAGAAAGCAGAAATGCTGCTGCAATCTGAGGCTGTGCATTCATCTTTGCACTTTCCATAGGGGAGTTGCAGGGCACAGAAATCTCTCCAGGAATGCCCTACTAATACTGATAGCATGGCAGACAGCAGCATTTGCAAACTGCAAATCCCACAGGGAATGTTTTTAGAATATAATTAATATACCAGCTAAACCAAAAGCTGTATGGATTCTGGCCAGGGTCTCACAGTTTGCTTGGAAACCTCAGAAGTTCTGCTTTGTTTTCCAGAGTGTTTTAGTGTATGCTGATAAAAGAAGTAATGATGCCCAGTTTCTGCTCTTAGTGGATTATGGTTTTATTCTTGTATCTGGGAAGCACCATACCCTGATCCCATTGCTCATGGAACGAGTAATTCCATCGATTTCACTGGCATAAAATATTTTCATGTCAGGAAGAGTAGTAAAATCACTCCCAAATTCAGACTTTTTGCAGGTTGATTTCACTGGGATGTTTGTATTGCTGGATCAGTATCAAAGCACTGAAACAAAATGATAGTTTTCCATATAATAATAATTTTAAAATCTAACATTTTTGTAGAGGTGTACCCAGGCTCAGGTTAGATGTTTAAAAACAATTCTTGATCATATTAACTACAATCTGGACAGACTGGTGAGGGCTGAGGCTGCCATGGTAACCTAGACTGGGGGTGAACAAACTGTTTACATCAGGCCCTACTTTTCATCCCTGCAGTTAGCAGCTCCCCCACTCCCCATCTCTCTGATGTAATCCAAATTGATGGAAATTTCAGTTATGTTCTTATGAATAAAACCCTTTTGGCACATGTAAGAAAATAAGTATGTAGAATGTAAAACCATTATTAATTGGTCTGTAAATGTGAATACACACCCATAAAAACACAAACATATTTCTACATTTTTAATGAGATGGATGAGTTGCAGACCTAGCAGCTGATTGTGCTGCATCCCCCTTACGAAATTTCACACTTCTCCCCCCCATGGGGGCCTGCCCCCCACTTTGCACACCCCTAACCTAGACCCCGTGTACATTGTTGTGCCACTGATTTTCTTTCATTTTCCTTAGAGAGAAGCCTGAACCACAATGTGTCTCTCTGAACTTGGGGACAATACAGACTCGGGTCCAAGAACTCTATCACAGCACTGAACTAAAACTGCTTCAGCTGAAGCTGTGCCAAAGCCATTGAGGACCCCTCTGCTGACAAGCCTCTGGTGGATGGATCTCTCTTTACTCTGGTTTCATGTAGGCTTTCTGTTCAGTAGGAGTAATGAGAGTGGTAATAACACAGTCTGGCTGCCAGAGAATCGTCCCTGTTGGAGTTCAGACTGACGTAATGACTGGTCAGTTGAACTATTATTATTAGGAGCCATGGAACTTTTTGTAAGTTTGTCAGGGTCGATGCAGCCTTAGAGAGCTTTTCATAGGATAGATGGTGAAAGCTTTTTAACAGTGTCGGGGGGCTCCAGTGATTCCCCAACCACGGCCCTTCCCTCTTACCACCCCTTCCCTGGAGACTCCACCCTGCACTATCTGTCCCCTCAAAGCTCCTATCCCTGCTGCTGCTTTTAAAAGTGGTGGGGACCTGGTCCTTCCTGTTTTGCCCACCGCTGTGCAACCTGTGACCTGTGGGCTGCATGGGGGTTCTGTGTGTGTCCCATACACGTATTACCAGATTCTGTTGCTTTCCATCTACCTAATTTTCTTCCTACAGATATCACTAGAGTGGCACACATGTAAACAAGGGTGTGTGAAGAGCAGTGCTTGCTGACTGCACACAGCATTGGTTGTGAGCACCCCCTCCTCCATCCCACAGGACTGACCTGAATCAATTCCTTGGGAACTAGAACAGATGTTTGAGAAAAACACCCTGGCCGTGTCTGCGCTAGCCCCAAACTTCAAAATGGCTATGCAAATGGCCATTTTGAAGTTTACTAATGAAGCGCTGAAATACATATTCTTCTTCAAGTGGTCCCTGTGGGTGCTCCACAGTAGGTGTCGGGCTCGCCTGGCGCCGCAGATCAGAATTCTAGCAGTTTCCACTGGATTGCGCATGTGCTGATGCGCGCCGCTCCCTTGCGCACCTTCGGTCATGTGCGCGATCCGGTCCCTGCCAGTTCCTTCTCAACCACCAACGGCTGCAGACGGAATCCGCTCCGGCTAAAGCCTGAGACAGACAAGATAGTTGTTTTTCTTGTTAGTTCATTGTTTGTCACTATTATACAAAAAAAAAAAAAGAAAAGACCATACAAAATAGTAGAGAGAAGAGGAACGGAGGAGAGAGGGGCAGACAAAGAAGGCTGTTAAGCCTTCCGCTGCCCTGAAGGCCGTGAATGTTGTTTTGGGTTGTAGAACGCATTGATTAGCGGCTAAGTACCCTATTAACAGTAAGTGAGTGCATTCGTTGCCTGGGGGAGTCTCATGTTACCCAGAAGTGTTCGCATTGCGCTAAGCTTACAGCCAGGGCCAGGAAGGACAGAGAAATGAGGCTCAAAATGATCTTGTTTGATAAGGCCCTCCAGCCTGAGCCGCTGGAGAAGCCTCACACAGAAGGGCCCTCTAGGTCACATAAGAGGAAGGCAGCCTCTTTGACCCCCTCTGTGCAGAAGAGGAGGAAACTCTGCCAAGCTCGATCCTTGCCGGCGGTCCCAGCGAGCAGGATGAGCGGAACGCAGAGCCCCCAGCCGCGAGCTGATGAAAGCGGCAGCGCAGTAGCGCACGTGGCTGAGGCCAGGCCTCCGACTATACAGCAGTCGGCACGGAAGGCACCGCGAGTGCTAGCGTGGCAAGCGCCGGAATCGGTGTCGCTGCCACACGTGGCACTGGCTCCTGCGGCGCTGACGGCGCAGGGGCACCCAGCACGGGCCCTACCGGCGCTGGAGGAAGCTACCCGCGCGGCACCGCTGTTGACGGTGTCGAGCGCGGCGCCAACAACGGGGCCGAGATCCCCGGCACGGGAGGGGGTGGCACTCACCCTGCAGGGGAGGGGGAAGGCTAGAGCTAAAACCCGGCACCTCAGTCCATCTCCAGGCAGGGCTGCGGTGCCCTTATCACCCAGCCCCCCTCCCAAGATATAGACGCCGCACCGCTGGGCGGCAACTCCACCAGCTTATTTTGGGCCTCCCTCTCCGTTCCTCCAACCACTTTCACCGTGGCTCAGGCCACCTTCACCATTTTTGGGCATGGATCCCCTTGAGTACTATCACAAACCAGCTTCACCACTATCAATGTCGTCACGGAGATCCCGCTCTCCCAGACATCATGGGTACACTCCCCGATCGTGGTCCAGGTCTCCATCACCAGGCCCTTGCCCATGTTGCTATGGCCGTCCTCATCATACGGAACACAGACATCGCAGGTCCAGATCCAGGGGCAGATCCTCTCCCACTACTCGTCAATACTCCCGTGTACACTCTCGCTCTGGGACAGGAATGCAGTTGTCCCAGGGGGAATTAGGTCCAGAGTCCCAAGACTTCCCTTCACAGCCCACCAGGGAGCAAGTATACCAGTGAACTCGGGAGCCAGAGGACCTGGGGGAGGCTTACCCCAGCGGTTCCTCCTCATCCTCCCCAGATGAGGCCATTGCCCCCGGCGATGTCTCCCCTCCGGATGACCTTAAACAATTCCAGGAGCTGTTCAAAAGAGTAGCTTTCACGCAGGACATTCAAATAGCAGAGGTGCAGGAGAAGCACCATAAACTCCTGAAAAATTTGAGACCCTCGGCTTCATCTAAAATAGCTATCCCGCTGGACAAAGCCATTATGGAGTCAGCCACTAACATATGGCAGACTCTGGCCTCTATTTCGCCTATGAACAAAAGGGCAGATAAGAAGTACTTCGTCCCAGCCAAGGGCATGGAATTCCTGTTTAGCCACCCACAACCCAATTCTTTGGTGGTCGAATCGTCCCAGCAGAGGTTGAAGACGTCTCAGTACAAATCAGGGGGGTCGGATAAAGATGCTAAGAAATTAGAGCTGTTCAGCAGGAAGGTCTACCCCTCCTCTAACCTATTATTGAGAATGGCAAACTACGCGGCACATCTATCAAACCATAACTTTGACAATTACTCTAGACTCACCCCTCTCATGGATTCACTTCCGGAGGACAAGAAGCCAGTGTTAAAGGCAATTGTCCAAGAGGGCTACGCGGCATCGCAAACGGGAGTTCAGATTGCCCTGGACGTGGCGGGCACAGCAGCACATTCAACAGCCGCAGCAGTGGCAATGCGTAGGGAATCCTGGCTCCAGACGTCTGGTATCCCCAGAGATCGACAGGCGAAGATCGTGGATCTTCCTTTTGACAAGCAAAAGCTGTTTGCAGACTCAGCCGACTCGGTCCTCCACTCCAGCAAAGACTCGAGGGCCACACTTAAGACCTTGGGTATCTATACTCTCCCATACAAGAAAAAGAAATTCTATCCTCAGCAAAGACGCTACGCTTACCAACCACAGCGCGCTCAATATCAGCGAGGCTATGACCAAGGGCACCATCAACAGCAGCAGCAGTACAGGGCCCCCAGGCGACGTTCTCAGCAAAGCTGTACACCCTCGGGGCAAGCCCAGAGGCAGCAAGTTTGACGGGTATGTCGAGGACTGCACTATCAACACCATTGCTCAATGCCATTCTCATCTCATGTTCCATCATCGCCTCAAACCGTTCCACTCCCAATGGCAAAAGATCACAACAGACAATTGGGTGCTAGAAATTATAGCCACAGGTTACACGATCCCCTTCCAGTCACTTCCACCAACGAAACCTCCCACCCGGCCTCCTCTCAGGGACGCCGCCCACGAGGCGAGGCTGAAGCAGAAGGTAGATCACCTCGTGTTCATAGGGGCGGTGGAAAGAGTGCAGGAACAATTCCAAGGGAAAGGTTTTTACTCACGCTACTTCCTAACAGAGAAGAGCACAGGAGGCTGGAGGCCAATTTTGGATCTACGGGGCTTCAACCGTTACTTGCGCAAGCAGCGCTTCCAGATGATTACAGTTGCCTCCATACTTATGGCACTGGACGATGGAGACTGCTTTGCAGCTCTCAACTTACAAGACGCTTACTTTCATGTAACAATCCACCCGGAACACAGACGCTTCCTCCGCTTCATGGTTGGCGGGGAACATTTCCAATACAGGGTTCTTCCATTCGGCCTATCCTCGGCACCCAGAGTCTTTACCAAAACCCTGGCAGTGGTATCAGCCTACCTGCACAGGCAGGGGGTGTTTATTTTTCCATATCTGGACGACTGCCTACTGAAAGGGGCCTCAAAGGCCAAGGTCCTACGCATGATACGTGTCACCGCGAACACGTTTACTTCACTGGGCCTAGTTATCAACCTCGCAAAGTCAAAGACCGAACCCACGCAAGATATAGAGTTCATAGGGGCGCGCATAAACTCTATCGCATCAAGAGTATACCTGCCCGACACCCGCTTCCGCACCATCAACTCGTTGGTGCAAGTCATGATGTACAGCCCCGTGGTGCCGGTCCTAACGTGCCTGCGACTGTTGGGGCACATGGCGGCAGCTACGTTTGTGGTACAGAATGCCAGGTTACACATGCGAAGCCTGCAGCATTGGCTGGCGAGTGTTTACAAACCGGCGTCCCATACCATCCACAGGGTAGTGTCGCCCATGATGGAAGTGCGGAAATCGCTAGCGTGGTAGGAGAATCCCAAGAACCTGCTAGTGGGGGTGCCCTTCCACCAACCACAAATTTCTATTTTTCTTACAACCGATGCCTCCCACATAGGATGGGGAGCGCACATTGGCAGCAAGGTGACACAAGGGCTATGGTCCCCTGCGGAACAGACACTGCACATAAACATACTGGAGCTCAGAGCAGGGTTCAATGCGTGCAGACATTTTCGGAAATACCTGCACGGCAAAGTAGTCGGGATCAATACCGACAATACCTCCACTATGCTCTACATCAATCGACAAGGAGGGGCACGATCCCGTGCGTTATGCGCGGAAGCAGTCCGATTGTGGAATTGGTGCATTGCCAACAACATAACGTTGAAAGCCTCGTACTTGCCGGGCGCCCACAACGTGAAGGCAGATCAACTGAGCAGGCGCTTCGCACTCACGCACGAATGGCAGATCTGCTGCGACCTGCTACGACGCATATTTCGTGCCTGGGGGTTTCCCCAAGTCAATTTGTTTGCCACCCAGTACAACAAGAAGTGTCCCCAGTACTGCTCCAGAGCAGGAATAGGGCGGGGGTCCCTGAGGGACTCATTCATGATCTCATGGAAGGGCCCTGTACTCTACGCGTTTTCCCCCACAACACTTATCCATGAGGTTCTGCAGAAAGCCAGAAGGGAGAGGGCTCGCATGGTACTCATAGTTCCAACTTGGGACCGGCAACAATGGTTTCCCTTGCTTCTGCGCATGTCGGATCGTCCACCACTCCCCCTACCGGTGGCGCCGGACTTACTCACGCAGGATCAGGGGTCCATAGTGCACCCGCACCCTCAGGGACTATGCCTACAAGCATGGTTAATGCATGGCTCAGCGCCTTAGAGAGCACGTGTATGGAGGGAGTACGACAAGTCTTAGAGTGTAACCGAAGGACCTCCACCAGGAGGACTTACGAACAGAAATGGACACGCTTTACAGCCTGGTGCTCTGCCAAACAGTTAGCTCCCCTTGACGTTCCTATAACTGTAATACTAGAATACCTATTGGACCTCAAATGAGACGGGCTCTCTCTATCCTCGCGAAAGGTCCACCTCACAGCTATATCAGCTTTTCGGCACAAAGAGGAAGGACCCACCGTATTTGCCCACCCTATCGTCACAAAGTTCTTGAAGGGGCTGGTAAACCTGTACCCCCCTCGAAAACCGCTACCGCCGTCGTGGAGTTTGGACTTGGTGCTCCACACGCTATCGGGACCACCCTTCGAACCATTAGCCATGGTACCCCTCCGAGTCCTTACCAAGAAAACAACCTTCCTTCTTGCAATTACGTCAGCCCGCAGGGTGAGCGAGCTCGCAGCAGTGATGGCAACGCCGCCCTGCACAGTATTCTCAAAGGAGGCGGTAATCTTACGGTTACACCCAGCCTTCGTTCCAAAAGTTTCCTCGGAGTTCCATCTTAACGAACCAATAGTCTTACCGTTGTTTTACCCGAAGCCTCACAGCTCCAGCAAGGAGGTGCGCCTGCATCTCCTAGATGTGAGAAGGGCGTTGGCCTTTTACATAGACAGAAGTAAGTCCTTCTGGAAAACGGACAGGCTTCTGGTGTCTCTCGCTCCCAGGTCAAAAGGGGAAGGCCTCTCTTCCCAGAGAATTTCAAAGCACATTGTGTCCTGTATAAAACTGTGCTACGAGCTTCGAAAGACCCCTTTGCTGGCCCCGCCTAGGGCTCACTCCACCAGAGTGGTGGCGGCATCAACGGCCTTCTTCAAGGGAATCGCGTTGAAAGACATTTGTAGAGCAGCAACTTGGTCATCCTACAACACCTTCACCAAGCATTACGCCCTGCATCAGGTGTTGGACGAGGATACCCATCTGTCGACAGCAGTCCTCTCGGGGGCAAGCTGCACACGAATCGAGTACCCACCTCCTTACTTGGGTTGCTGCTGGGTAGTCACCTACTGTGGAGAACCCAGGGGGACCACTCAAAGAAGAAAGAGAAGTTACTCACCTGTAGTAACGATGGTTCTTCGAGATGTGTCCCCCTGGGAGCTCCACCACCCGCTCATCCTCCCCGCTTCGGATCTCTGTCCGGTGTTTTTCAGGAGCATCCGAGCCGGTTGGTCAAGGAACTGGCGAGGACCGGATCGCGCACATGATCGAGGGTGCGCAAGGGAGCGGCGCGCATCGGCGCATGCGCGATCCAGTGGAAACTGCTAGAAGAATTCTGATCTGCGGCACCGGGCGAGCCCGACACCTACTGTGGAGCACCCACGGGGACACATCTCGAAGAACCATCGTTACTACAGGTCAGTAACTTCTCTTTCAGCACGTCATTAGCATGCGGGCGGCCACGGCACTTCAAAATTGACACAGCTCGCCTCCGTGCGGCTCGTCGCAACAGGGCTCCTTTTCGAAAGGACCCCGGCTACTTTGAAGTCCCCTTATTCCCATCTGCTCCTAGCAATAAGGGGACTTCGAAGTAGGCGGGGTCCTTTCGAAAAGGAGCCCTGTTGGGACAAGCCACGCGGCGGCGAGCCGTGTCAATTTCCAAGTGCCGCGGCTGCCCGCGTGCTAATGAGGCGCTGAATATATATTTCAGCGTTCATTAGTAAACTTTGAAATGGCCATTTGCATGGCTGTTTCGAAGTTTGGGGCTAGTTTAGACATAGCCTCTATCTTGATTTTAAAATTTCCATAATGGAGAAGCTACCACAGCCCTTGGTCAGCTGTTCCTTGCTTTATAAATCTGACACTTATTTCCAGTGTGAATCTGTCTAGCTGCAGCTTCCAGTCACTGGCTCTTTTTACATGTAAAAACACCAGAACAGCCAAGCTAGGCCAGACCAATAGTCCATTTAGTCCAGTGTCCTGTATACCAACAGTGGCCACTACTAGATGCTTCTGAGGGAGTAAACAGAACAGGTGATCCATCCACTGTCACCAGTCCCAGGTTTTAGCAGTCCGGTTCAGAAGACATCCACAGCATGGGCTTGCATCCCTGACCCCCTTGGCCTATAGCTATTGATGGACCTATATTCCACTAACTTAGCCAATTATTTTTTTAACCCAGTTGACCTTCACAACATGCCCTGGCAATGAGTGCCGCAAGTTGGCTGTGCCTTGGGTGAAGAGGAATAGCCTCATGTTTGTTTTAAACCTGCTACCTATGAATTTCATTGGGTGATCCCTGGTTCTTGTGTTATTGTTATATACCCTTGTTTGCTAATTTGATTTGAAGAGCCTCCATTTTCAAATTCTGTTCCCAGGTGGGTACTTACAGTCTGTGATACTCATCATCCCTTAACCATCTCTTTGTTCAGCTAAATAGACTAAGCTCTTTGCATCTGTCACTATAAGGCATGTTTTCCAATCTTCCAACCATTGTTGTATCTCTTTTCTGACCCCTCTCCAGTTTGTCAATATCCTTCTTGAACTGGCCACCAGAGCAGGACACAAGATTCCTGCAGTAGTTACAACAGTGCTAAACACAGAGGGAAGATCACCTCTCTGCTCCTACCTGAGATTCCCTGTTCATATATCCAGGACTCACATTAACCCTTTTGGCCACACCATCACAATGGGAGCTGCTTTTGGAGTGGTCTTTTGGAGTTTTGTAACACCCCCCACTCCCCAGGAATAGTCTTGGAGCCACTACAACTCGGGCTTTGTAGCCCAGTTTAATTAGGCTTGTTAGGGTGAGAAAAATCCACCCTATTGAGTAGCATTGTTAAGTCAACCTCTGCTCCTGCTTACACAGCACTTGAGGCCTGAGAGCTGGAGGAGATGTGCTTAAACAGACCAGGAGGGATCAGATGTACAGTTTGCCTGGATTATACTTTCTGATAGGAGACCTTCTCACTGGCGTAGGTAGTGTCTACAGTGAAGCACTGCAGTGGAGCAGCTGCAGTGCTGCCTCTGTAGTGTTGAAGGGTAGACAAGTTCTCAGAAGCCCCTCTCATGCAGAGTTCCCTTCCCTGCTTCCCCCTTGCTCCAGGGTCAGGTAATTTGTTGCTGCCCTCACATAAATTCATGGCTGTCGCTGCACAGAGGTACGGAGAAAAAGTAGTAAAGTTGTGTCCATTCCCTGCCAACTCTCTGCTCTGGGGCTGAGTGGGGAGTATGTGGGTGCAGTGCCCCTGGACTCAACACATAGGTGCAAAGGGTTTTTATTTTACCCCGCTCCCCCATTTATTCCCATTCTGGTGCACAGTATTTTCTGCCCCAAAATCTCAGAGTGAAGGCGTGATGCCCGCATGTCTCTTGAGGCAGGGAGGTAAGTGGGCTGTCATTTTGAAATAAAAAAACGTTCCAAAGCATTTTTACCTCGTTACTGTCCATTAAATTCAGGGCAAGGACAATTTGGCAACAATTTGTCTCTGGCATTAATATTATCTTTAATAGATAATTATATTACCTTTCTAATTACCACTAGCCCAACATACTGTACCGCTCCCTGGTCCTCAGTAGAAGCTTGCAGGGGTGGCATTTTCTACCCTTCTCAAATAAAGAAAATAAATCCTGCTGATATTCGAAGATCACTAGTCCGAAAATGTCTGAATAAGATGTCTTCTGCTCATGTCATCCCAGGAAGATGTTCCCTGTGAGATAAGGTACATGCTTCCATTCCTAAGGCTAGTTTTGGACATGTTGTTTAAAGCATTCAGCTAGGAATGATGAATGGGGAACTGAAATGGAGAAATAAATTCAGCTTGTCATTGGTGCTGGCCTACAGTGAGGAATCTTTGTTGTCTGAAATGTTTGTTAAGAGATTTCTTCCTCAACTAGGCTCTGCAGTCTACATCACATAGCAAGCTCTATTCAAAGGAATATTTGGAAGCCTTATAAATGGTGGAGGAGGAGGTGAAGAGAAACTCATTACTTAAAAAGAACTTGAAATGTTTGCAACAAATGTATAAATCCCTGAGTTCATATATTTATCCCAGCTCATATTCCCTCTGCAGTTGTCAAAGCCATGTGCTGCTCTCACTCACTTCCCTGAGAGGCCCAAACTCCCCCACAAGTATGAAGATGTCAGCGAAAAACAAGCTTCTTTCTGCTGAAACCTAACCCCAGGGGCCATGGATACCAAGGCGCATAAAAATAGCATGTCTGATTCCTTTGAGACATGCTTGTGAAGGAATTGCTGATCCCAGGATAGAACATGGATTTTCATACCAAATCAGATCTTGGTAGGTCCCTCTGGTCTGGGATGCTTCCTGAGGGGGAGATTTCTGCATAGCCCTCAAGCTGGGGACAGAGGGGTAGCTTTCCCTCCTATCTCCATGTGCACCCAAGTCAAAACACTGGTGGTTCTGGGGCATGCTTTGTCACCTGTCCAAAGAAAGTGGGCTGTTGAGAGATATTATTTCCCTTGAAAATGGTCCTGCTGCTGTTACTATTAATCTTTTTCTTTTTGGCAGTCACTTGATAATGAGTTGGACATCTTCATGTCATCTTCCTATTTGTAAGCCTGTTGGTGGCTGATCAGCCCAATTCTGGAGCAGCAGGTCTTATCACAGAAGGAGCAGGTGTTGGCAGCTGTCTGAGGGGTGTGGGGCAGTTTTTGCCACTCTTGTTCTCAGCCTCTCCTTGTCTGCTTCATTGCAGGACCTCTCAAATTGCACCTCCTGCTCACAGATTACCATTCTCCACTGGGGACAGTCCAGGCCAAAATTCTCCTAAGTGTTGACACCAATGTTGCACTTAATATTACCATTAAGTCTGCAGCAAGTGCTCAAAGGCCGCTTCTCAGGATCAAGCCCCATTGCCAGTCCTAGGCCCTACACAAATGTAGCTAAAAAGACAGACCGTCCCTCAAAAATGTTAGGATCTATTCGCTGCTGGTTCCTAAAGCTGAAGAAGACATTGCTCAACTGGGCTTCAGACAAGGACAGAACGTGCAGCCCCTGTGAGGGGCATGCAGATTGGGCAAAAAGAATAGTTTGATGGTAACGAAGGGCTCCAAATGAGGTGTCAACCACTGTGAGGTGGAGTACATGAAGCACAGATCTGGGGGCCGATAGCCACTTGACTCCAAGAGAAAAACAGGGCAGAATTCTCTTGCTCTCTCCAACTGCATAACGTAGCTAAGCTGTGTAGGAATTCCTGCTTTCACAAGGACAGTGACGCAGCAGATGCTGAGCAAATGCCAATATATCGGTATGTTTTCCCATAGCAAATACTTTGTGAAGAATTCAGGCTAGATACTTCTACCATCACCTCTCACTCTGTCAGAATCTTAGCCTCCTCTGTCTTTACTTTGGGAGCCACAACTATTTGATTGCGTCAGTGAGAGCGGGACATTCAGTGGTTCCACACATGCATGTAGGTGTGTATGTGAGGGCACCTTTCATCTCTGGTCGTAAGATCAGATACACTGGCTGTCAGCTAACTGTGCACATTAGACATTACTTCCTCCTCCAAAGAAGGGGCCTCTCTGACCTGCACTGAGCAAGCATCTCCATGCACTGAAGGTAAAATGAGAGGAGAGCTACAAAGGAAAATAGAGCTTTATGCTTCTTATTTCTTCCCAGTTGTGTCTGCTGAGTGAATGGATTGTAAAACCAGCCTGTTTGCATCTGACCTATGTGGGAGAACCTGTGGCAATCTGATGCTTGGAGTGCAGGCTGAGGCAGGAGGGGTAGAAATTGTGATCCCACTAACACCTGGTGGCTGGTTGGTTTCTTAACACCTATTGAACTACAGGGCCCAGGGGAGGTGAGGATGACATGATGGCTCAGAAATATTCAGCACCTCTCAGTTGTGCTGTAGGGGAGGTCCCAAGAGCATCCTTAGAGAACCAACAGTAGCGGGGGCTTGCTATTTGGGAGAATCCCAGTGCAACTCAGATAGACTGTCATGGTTTCACCTCTTCCTCCCCATTGCCTTTCAGCCCCTTTTGAGCAGCAGAGAAGCAAACCAGGGGAAATAACCCATGGCCCACCTGGGTCTCCAGACATAAGGGATGTTTGCATGGCAGCTGGGAACCTGGCTCATGCTCAAATAGCAATGGCTGATCTAACTGAGGCTGGAGCCTGGCCTGGGTTCTTAAGCCCACTCCACTCCTAGTCAGCAGTCCCAGCTGCACCATCCAGACTGCTCCTCTGTGCTCCAGCTCATACCCCACCAGCAGTCATGCTTCCGTCCAGCGAGCTGGGAAGTTCACGCCCCCTAGCAGCGCACCCCCCAGCTAATGGGCAAGGCAATTATAGTCTATCCCACGCTCCTTTGGGCAGGTGGGGACATTCCACTCTGTGGAGAGCAGGTGGCACTAGCCAGTATCTTCCCTGCCGAGCAAAGGCAGAGCTCCTCTGCTAGCATCTGGGTTCAGAGGAAATCAATCCAGGAGCCAGGCACCCCCTTACCAGTCAGAACCAGGGGCCTTCTCATGGAGTTAGGGCCAGAGAGGGTCACTAGACCATCCTGTCTGACCTTCTGTGTATCACAGCACCTGCATACGGAACAACAGAAATGAAACCCAGCATTGCAGACTGCTGGAGGCGAGGCTAGGCTAGGCTAGTATGTGCCACAGGCAGTGAATAGGAGGTACCAAGAGCAGCAGAGTCTGTCAGGGAAATGGTTAAGTGAGATCAAGCTGGAAAATGACTCACAACCCATGCTGCACATGAGGGTGGACTCCCTCACCAGCTGAGCCCACGGGCTCTGAACAGTTAGACCCCGAGTACAAGAGAAGAACCAGCCAAACACCTAGGAGAGCGACTGCTCAGTGCCAGTTGAGAGCCCTGGCCCTCCTACACAGTTCCCTGTCTCCAGCCATGGCCATCCCTGGTGCTTCAGAGGAAGAAGATAAAAAACCTTCCCAGAAAGCCCTGAGGGGAGGTCCCTTCCTGACCCTGGCTGGTGACTGGCCAACACCCTGAAGCATGAGCTTTAGAAACACAAGTACACTGCTCCCACCATCATTATAAATAACCCTGTCAAACAACTGCACTAAAAATTCACCCAGCTTTCCCTCAAAATGACTTAAGCTGTTTGCTTCACAACTGCTACTGACAGGCGGCTCCAATACCTCACTCCTCTGATGATTAGAAGCCGCCTAATTTGTTCATGGCGAGGAGATATTTGTTCTTGTGCCAAGATTGATCTTTAGCTGAAACAACTTTTACCCTCCCTGCTGGTGTTTGCCTTCCAAGATTATTTCTAGCAGGCAATCCCATTTCCTCTCAACCTTTTGGCCAGGCTAAAGAAACCCAGCTCTTCCAGATGCCTTTCCTCCGAAAGGTCCTCCATTCCCCCGACCATCCTAGGAGTTTTCTCTGCACCTCTACCAGTTTGAATTCCGCTTCTGCATGTGCTCAGACTGCCTCTCTGTTACACATACACCTCCTGATTGTTCGCTAGATGACTGATGGATTTTGCATGTGCAGCTGGGAGGAGGGTGGGCCTGTAGCTGTGGCAAGGAGTAGTTCCGTCCCAGAGTTCGGGCTTCGTGCTGAGTTTTCAGTTTCATGGACCAAGCAGGCTGTGGTGGAAAAGAGTGCCTGGAAGCTATAGCTCTCCTCTCAGGCTGAGTGTGATCTTCATCTCTTTCTGCTTTCTTGTTAAGCAGAGTTCCCTGCATGTCTGTCAGCCTGTGCAGGGAAGAGCTGTCACAGAACAGAGAATGTGCTTGTTTCATACTGGAAAGGCACCGTTCATTTATTTTTCTAACTAAGGCATCCCACCATCTGTCTTGAGACCACCACCTGCCCTGTAGCTAGGTAACATCTGTCCCCTTCCCTCCAGCTTCCTGTGGAGGCACCAGAGCTAAGCTAAATCACTCCTCAGCTGCAACATGGTCGTTTCACCCTCTGGCAGGCCCACCAAGGCAGGGCAGGAGAGACACAGGGGGCAACTGCCCTAGGGCCCAGCAATTCAAAAGGGCCCAGGGAACCTTTAAATCACTGCTGAGCCCCAGGTGGTGCCCTTCAGGTGGTGCTAAGGGCTGTGAGTGGCACAGCACAGTGTGTAGTGCTGAGGGATGTATGTCACCAGTCCCACCCCTTCTGCCTGAGTCTGAGCCCTTTCTGGGAGCACAGAACCAGCTCCCTCCTCCCCACCACAAGTCTCTTGCTCTGATACCCTGCAGGTTTGTCATCCCCCTGTCCCCATCGCCCCCTGGCTCTGGTTTGGGCTTTGGTTTCATCATTTTCTGTTTTGATTGATGGGTAAGCAATGGATAAAAGCCACTTGGCCTTGTTCCCAGCTGAGAAAATTGAAGTTTGCTGCTAGTTATTCTGTAGCACCATCATGCCTACTTGGGTGGCACAATCCACTTGCACACAAAGGAAGGGTGCACTATTGCTCAAGGGAATAGAAACAGCAGGTAATTTCTGTTCCCTTGGACTAAAGGTGGGAAGCATGAAGATTCAGGACAGGAAATTGTGGGAGTGACTGTGGGTAGAGGAGAACAATTCACTGTGTCATTGCTACATCTATATCACAAAGTGAGCAGGTACAGAAGTGGGTCAAATGCTGATGCACAGTCTTGCCCAAACCCTGGACAGTCATCTCCTTTATGTTCTACACACCCCTGAGGGCAGGGAAGAGGCTTCCACTGTGGCTGCTGAGCAGGTAGGAACAAAAACCTGCAGCTCGCCACATCAAAAGCTGGAAGCATAGCTAGGCCTTGCAGGGAGGGGGATCACATTATCTGAACCCAGAATCTGGAAGCCTGTCAAGGAAAATACAGTTTATCCCTTCTACCTTCTTACAACTGGAATCAGCTTCTCTGATGGTGCTTAGGGCTGAGTCTGTCACTGCCCTATGTGTATGGATGAGGGCAGCCATCACAGACCCTAGTCAGGCAGAGAACTAACCTCTGCAGCAGAGGCATGCTTTATCCCATGTTTGCCATCCATTGCTCAAGACAGGCTGATGGAGAGTCTAGCAGCCCCAGGGCTCTGCACAACAGGCATAGTTTAGGTTGGAATGCAGCTTCCCTTTACTTTGATGCAGAGCAGTGGCCCTTAGATGCTGTATGTTTCAAGCTGATGGCAAACCTTGATCCAAAGAGATAGAGCTAACTGCATCTCCTTTACATCTGCATTTGGTTTGTATAGTCACTGACCCCTTCCAAAGCTGAGTTCCTTACTCATTCAGACCCATGCCAGCCTTTCCCAGGCACACGGTAGAGGTGGCAGTACCCACCCTCACTCTTGGGCCCTGAGCGCCAAGGACCTGACATGTGTCAGAGATGGGAGTAGCTCCAGCAAAATGGGAAAACTCTGCAAGGTGCTCCTGGGCTGGGATGTCTTTGGAGAGGAAGCCCAGGGAACCTGGGAAGGGGAACCTGCCCATTCAGGCACTGGAGGAAACAGTCCTGAAAGGAGCAGGCTGCGTTTCAACACTTCCTTCCTCGGTTCAGGGATGATTTTCTCCTACCAGATGAAACTTTTCTGCAGGCTCTGGAAGACCCTCAGACTCCAGCAACTGCCTGTAGGGAGGGCAGCACAGAGCTCCTGAAGGTCACAGACATGCAGCTTGCTCACCAAACCGGGCAGGCTCCTGGCTGTAGGGAAAAGTCGCAAGCATGCCTCAAAGGGCAAGAGCCCTGCTTGGGATTTATGTTCCTTGAGAACTGGAGATGGGGCCAAGTTCACAGAAAGGAAACAACCAGCATGACACATGGGCTCCCACTTCCTTTAGAACAACCAGTGCTGTCACCAGGTACTACTCAGCTGCTCCAGATACTGCATCTGAGCTAAACCCCTAATGGGGCAAACCCCAGACCTGCCCTGCACCCCCATCCCTGCCCCTTCACTCCCTTCCCCACAGTCCCTGCCTCCCTCCCACACTGCCCTTTTGCTATCCCCCACCCCATCACTGCCCCCTCACCCCCTTCCCCACAGTCCCTGCCTCCCTCCCACACTGCCCTTTTGCTATCCCCCACCTCCATCACTCCCCCTCACCCCCTTCCCCACAGTCCCTGCCTCCTTCCCACACTGCCCTTTTGCTCTCCCCCACCCCATCACTGCCCCCTCACCCCCTGCCACACAGTCCCTGCCTCCTTCCCACACTGCCCTTTTGCTATCCCCCACCCCATCACTGCCCCCTCACCCCCTTCCCCACAGTCCCTGCTTCCCTCCCACACTGCCCTTTTGCTCTCCCCCACCTCCATCACTCCCCCTCACCCCCTTCCCCACAGTCCCTGCCTCCTTCCCACACTGCCCTTTTGCTCTCCCCCACCCCATCACTGCCTCCTCACCCCCTGCCACACAGTCCCTGCCTCCTTCCCACACTGCCCTTTTGCTCTCCCCTACCCCATCACTGCCTCCTCACCCCCTTCCCCACAGTCCCTGCCTCCTTCCCACACTGCCCTTTTGCTCTCCCCCACCCCATCACTGCCTCCTCACCCCCTTCCCCACAGTCCCTGCCTCCTTCCCACACTGCCCTTTTGCTATCCCCCACCCCATCACTGCCCCCTCACCCCCTTCCCCACAGTCCCTGCCTCCCTCCCACACTGCCCTTTTGCTCTCCCCCACCCCATCACTGCCCCCTCACCCCCATCCCCACAGTCCCTGCCTCCTTCCCACACTGCCCTTTTGCTCTCCCCCACCCCATCACTGCCCCCTCACCCCCATCCCCACAGTCCCTGCCTCCTTCCCACACTGCCCTTTTGCTATCCCCCACCCCATCCCTGCCTCCTCACCCCCTTCCCCACAGTCCCTGCCTCCTTCCCACACTGCCCTTTTGCTCTCCCCCACCCCATCACTGCCCCCTCACCCCCTTCCCCACAGTCCCTGCCTCCCTCCCACACTGCCCTTTTGCTATCTCCCACCCCATCCCTGCCCCCTCACCCCCTTCCTCACAGTCCCTGCCTCCCTCCCACACTGCCCTTTTGCTATCCCCCACCCCATCCCTGCCTCCTCAACCTCCGCCACACAGTCTCTGCCTCCCATCCCAAAATCCCCATTACTATTCCCCAGTCCCTGCCTCCTTATCCCTTCACCCCCCCCGTCCCTCACCCCCAGCCAGTGGCCAAAACTGCCTCATCATCCCCCCTGCCCCAGACTCTGCCATTGCTTCCCGTCCCACTCACCTCCCATCACCACCTCCTCCTTCATCTACCTCACACTGCCCCATTGCTGTCTTCTCACCCTCACCGCTTCCTCTTCTCCCTGTCCTACATACCTCACACCACTATTCCTCACCTCACCCCCATCACAACCAGCTTATCCCCTGCCCCACACTCCATCACACACCCCACACCGCTATCCCTCACCTCACCCCCATCACAACCAGCTCGCCCCCCTGCCCCACACCCCATCACCCACCCCACACCGCTATCCCTCACCTCACCCCCCATCTCAACCAGCTCACACCCCGCCCCACACCCCGTCACCCACCCCACACCGCTATCCCTCACCTCACCCCCCATCACAACCAGCTCAACCCCCACCCCACACCCCGTCACCCACCCCACACCGCTATCCTTCACCTCACCCCCATCACAACCAGCTCATCCCCCACCCCACACCCCATGACCTGCCCCACACCACTATCCCTCACCTCACACCCCGCCCCACACCCCGTCACCCACCCCACACCGCTATCCCTCACCTCACCCCCATCACAACCAGCTCACCCCCCTGCCCCAAACCCCATCACCTACCCCACACTGCTATCCCTCACTGAGGAGCTGATGAGTTCTGCTCCGAACCCTAAAGAGACTAGGGGTGGATGGCGAGCATAGCTGGGATAAGGGGGCCCCCTTTTACCTGTATAATATATTGTATAGTGTGTTACCAGGTTTGTCACCCTAATGTAACTATAATTGGGGTTTCCGAGTCAGGGATCATGGGTTCTTTCCTGTTTATCAGTTTTGAGCTGAGGGTAGGGGTGACAAAGGTCACAGACATAACCTGCAGGCAATTTAGCTGATGTGACAAAAAATAGTTTAGGCCTGTCTCTCCTACATTTTGGTTCCTCATTTCTTGCCCTAAGGATGGCAAATATTGCGGGGTTGCTTTTGTATGCTAGGTTAGCCTCCCTTGTATATACTGTGTTTGTCTCCATCCCGTGCACCACCCCCTATCTCGCATACCCCACCGTGTTGTTCAAGTGCCTATGCAGTTCACCCTAACATGCCCAAGCGTGGCTGTTCACTTCAGGGTCACCAGGTAATTTTGCACACTCACCCCACCCCCATCACAACCAGCTCATCCCCTGCCCCACACTCCATCACCCACCCCACACCACTATCCTTCACCTCACCCCCATCACAACCAGCTCATCCCCCACCCACCACTCCATCACCCCCCCACACCCCATCCCTCACCTCACCCCCATCACAACCAGCTCAACCCCCACCCCCACCCCACACCCCATCACCCACCCCACACTGCTATCCCTCACCTCACCCCCATCACAACCAGCTCAAACCCCGCCCCACACCCTGTCACCCACCCCACACTGCTATCCCTCACCTCACCCCATCACAACCAGCTCAACCCCCACCCCATCACCCACCCCACACCGCTATCCCTCACCTCACCCCCATCACAACCAGCTTAACCCCCACCCCACACCCCATCACCCACCACACACTGCTATCCCTCACCTCACCCCCATCACAACCAGCTCATCCCCCGCCCCACACTCCATCACCCACACCACACCCAACTCTGCTATCCGTCACCTCACCCCATCACAACCAGCTCCTTCCCTCTGCCCCGCACTTCATCACCCACCCCACACTGGTATCTACTCACCTCCCACCCCTCGACACCGTCTCCTCAACCCCTGCCCCACGCTCCCTGCCAACTATCCCTGTCACCCACTGCCATCTCCTTACTGTGTTCTTGTTCCACACTCACACCGTCCAGCCTAAATATTTTGTCATTGGCTCCTCATCCCCATCCGCTCTGCACTGCCCCATTGCTGCCCCAGCTTTTTACCCCTACTGACGCCACATAGCTTCATTTTCCCCTCACTTCCCATCCACCTCTCATTGCCACCCTGCCTACACCTCCACCCTCCCCTCTTACCTGCCCTGCAGTCCCCCATTGCTACGTGTGATGCTGCAGTCAAAAGAGTTAATGAGATCCTTGGACCCATAAACATGGGAACCCTGAGTAGGAGGGAAGCGGTTATTTTACCTCTGCATTTGGCACTGCTGGGATCCCAGGTCCTGTTCTGGTGTCCCCAGTTCAATATGGGCCTTGGTAAAGTGGAGAGGGTTCAGGAAGAGCCTTGGAGATGATCGAAGGGCTAGAAACCCTACCTCAAGGAGCACAGCCGATTTAGTTTAACAAAGGGAAAGTTAAGGTGAGACTTCATTACAATCTGCAAGCATCTGCCCAGGGAACAACGTTCACTCACAGGCTCATTGCTGTAGAAGAAGATGCATAACATGATCCAATGGCTGGAAGAGGAAGTCAGACAAATTCAGGCTGGAACTGAGGGTAATTAACCATTGGAGCTTTTTACTCTTAATGGAGCCTGTAGCTAGTCCAGGTGTCCACACTTCAAAAAGGATGTTCAACTGGAAAGCGCTCAGAAAAGAGCAGAGACCCCACCTGACTTCAGGACTGAGCTTGATGTGTTTGTAGAGAGGCTGGTAGGATAAGACTGTCTGCAATAGTATGTGGCCTGTCAGCGACTGCCAGTAGCAAAACTCCCCAGCAGCTACAAATGGGACGTTAGGTGGAGAGGGCTCAGAGTTACTACAGAAACTTGTATCCCATGTGGCTGCCTGGCAGGTCTTGCCCACATGCTCAAGGTCTAACAACCACCATATCTGGTATCTGGAGGGAGAATTCCCCAGACTGGGACACACTGGGAACAGGGGGCACTTTCCCCCACAGCATGAGATGTAGATCATTTGCAGATCTGAACTAGAGCAAATGGTGGATTCTGCATACTTTGAAGTCTTTAAATCAAGATTTGAGGTGGCTAGTGACTCGGACCAGAAGTTATGGGCAGGGAGGCTGACTGATTTCGCTAGGCCTTGGGCAAGGTGGGTGGGGCTGGCTCCAGGCCCCAGAAGGTGTGGTACCTCCAGTGACAGTGGTGGGGCTAGGGCTAGCCTCCCCCAATCAGTGCTTCTGCATCCCCTGGCTCTGGCAGCAAGTTAGAATGCAGGGGACTCCAGCTGTTCCCATTGCTGTGGTAGTGGCAGTGGCCAGGAGTAAGTTAAAATCACTGGGACACCTGCCCTTTTTGCCCCCTCCCTGGCAGTGGGCCTGGTTATGGGCTTATAACAAGAGCAGGGGGCAAGGCTCTGGGGCCTGCAATGTGCAGGGAATCAGACTAGCTGGTCCCAACTGAGGTTAATGTCTGTGAGTCCAAAGTGGGGAAAATTAACCACTGGACCAGCTCAGCCAGGGGCTTGCTGGGTTCTCCATCAGTGGGAGTCCTTGAATGATGGCTGCATGCAGGGATCTCTGGGGAGGTTCCCTGGCCTGCCTCACACACAAAGTCAGACTAGAAGGGCGCAGTGGTGCTCTTCAGCCTTAAAATGCAGTGACTTTATGAGACCACTGTAGGAGAGCTGGAGAGATGACATAGCATTTACTTCCTTGCTTCATAAGAGATATCCAATGGTGTTAAGGAGCCCCCCGATTGCCTAGCATGCAATGGAATCTCCTGCTCTTGCTCCAGACAGCCACATATATCTATCTTCATGACTTGAAACCTGGCAAGTAAATCTACATGAGTCAGCAGCAGGCAGTGGTTCACTTTGAATGGTCTTCCTACTGTGCCCTCTTTCTAATGTTCAGCCTGTTATGGGCTCACTGCAGCACCTCCAGCCCTTTCCTGGCTCTGAGTGCACCCAGACCAGGCCCTCGGGGCTCTTGCCCTTCCCTTCCTGGTGTTGGATCTTGTGACCCTTCCACTCTGCAACCAGGACTCAGGCCTGGCTCTGCAGCATGCCAGGCACGGACCAGTGCAACTGGGCTTTGGCACCCTATTGCTTCCCTTGGGTACCTGGGAAAAGCAAGGCTCCCCTGCCTTGGAGACCTCCCCGCAGAACACCTGCGGTGGATCAAAGCCTAGGAATCACCACACACATTATTTTAGTGGCAAATAAGGCTGAGCTAGGTTCTTTAGTCCCACTTGTACACCTGCTTGTGCAGTTGTTCTTTCCTCTGTTCACACTCTTACCTCCAACACTCTTCAGCATCTGGGGCATGGTGGCCTTCCCCTGGCTTCACAGGGATGGGTGGCAGCCACTGGGAGAAGCCCTGTTGTATTCCCCTTGGGGAACCATCAGAGCCCAGTGGTAACACCAGGTATGGTGAGCAAATTACCCATGGAATCTCTCTGCAGAACAGGAGTTGCATTCCTGACACAGTTTCCCCAACAGGAAATTCAGTGAAGCTTTTACATAGTGTACAGTGCCCCTTTAGGGTCTACTTTATTTGATCAAAGGCCAAACTGTGACACACAGGCATTTGCCCCCGCACCCTAATTTGGAGGTGGGAGAGCTAAACTTTGCCTGACCACTTTCAGTGAACCCACCCATCTCCTCCATCTAGGCATCATAGCACACCCAACTCCACTCAGACTTTCTCAGGAACCAGGTCTCTTGCCATCCAGTGGGAAGGACTCCTACAGAGATCAAACCACAACAGCTCTCCTCCAGAGCACTGGATAAGTCCACTGTGATTTGGACTATCTTCTGCTCTCTGGTAAGGCCCTTTTACTAGCACCAGACTTCCCTATGGGCTTGGCATTTATAGCTCTCCCCTTTCAGGACCTTGTCACTCCAGATGGACCTCTACTAGGTGTCCTTTGCTAATAAGCTGCCCAACCAGCACCCCCAAGAAGACCATCTTCTCAGGAGCACCCTGTCTTCTACAGGCGTTCTCTCTGAGCTCTCATGATGATTCCATTAAGCCCAGGTGTTCCTTAGGTACTTGACCACTGACCCAGCCATCTAGGCAATTAACTACTCACAGGTGGTGCTGGGGTGGCTCAGCACAGCCTGCCTATCCCAGATAGGCTGAGAGCTTGTTGGCTTGGGTGAGGGAGGTATGATAGTTGTTGAGCTGGAAGACCAATCACTGTGCAGTTGTAGGGTGGTGGGGGATTTGTAGGGAAGGCCTGTCCTCCCCTGCAAGGCCCTTGGTCAAGGGTGGTAGAGGGAAAGACAAGACAGAGGAGCACTGTGAATGGTGAGAGTAATGGAATGGCTCAAGGGGAGGTTATGCAGTAAGTTTGGGTCAGTGTCAGAGGTCTGGGGAAGGGGAGAAGGTACCTAACACCAAAGTGGGGAAAAAGACTTCTCTGGGGAGCCTCGTCCTGCTGCCTCTCCAGGATAGTTCTTCCAGCCAGTACACCAAATGGCTCCTAAGAACAGTGAGTATGTGATAAGCCAGGGTAGGGTGTTGGGGCTCAGGAGGATCAGCAGTCTGGAGAACTGTGGTAGTAAACTGGGGAGAGGTTGAAGAGCTGATGTGCAGTAACAGCCCCAGGACTAGAGTTGGGAAGACAGTGGTGTTGTGCAGGGCTGCTGCTCTGAATGCTATAGAGCCAGTTAAGCCAAACTTACTGGCCCATCAAGCCATATGTGACATGCTTCAGAAGCCCAAGAGTGGGGCACACCTGCAGGGAGCCAGGAGTTGTGCAGCTCCAGCTCAACTCCCACTGACACTCAGACTTCCCTCCCTACAGCACAGAGGCTCCTACCTCACCATCCTGCTACAAGGCAGAGGCCCTGAGCACCCCTTCCCCACTCTGGGAGCTGGAGAACTGGGGAGCAGAGGACTTGTGAGCAGAACTTTAATGGTAAAGAAGCTGCATATGGCTTGTGAGCCCCTCTTTTCCCCCAGTTATGGAGCTAGAGTCCTGTGGTTTGGCAGTAGCAACAGATGCTGATGAGTGAGGAAGCAGCAGGCAGCAGTGGCAGAGGAGACTGATTTGCAAGGTCAGTGCAATGGCAGAGGCTTGGGGTGCACTGAGCTGCTCCCTCAGTATCTAATGAATCACATCTGGTGGGGGGGGGCCCTTTAGGGGCATTGGGCTGGAGGCAGATGGTACTCCTACAGAGCTTGGTTTGAGGACTGCACTGAGCAGAGATGCAGATGTGAATAGTGGAAGCCCCAGGTAACACTCCCAGGAGAACCATCATGGCTACCCTATAGTCACCCACAGACAAACCATGGAAACCCAGGAGTAACTCCTCAAGGGAACCCTGTAATAACAGCCCCTTGTAGTCACCACCTGCCCAAACCATTGGAGCTTGGTAATAACACCCCCAGGGGAAACCGTTTTAAAATGCCACATCTGTCTCAAAAGAACTAGTTTAAGGTACTCTGGGTCCAGAAGCACAATAAAGCCTTAAGCATGCAGTTACAGTAAACCCTCTAAATATTTGGCTTCAAGTTGCATGTAACTCACTTTAATGCAAGTTAAGCACAACTTAAAGCTGCTCTTTGGCTGTCAGAGCCCCTTCTCTCTGCCTTCCCCTAGCCCCAAAAACAGCCCTGCTGCTGGGGGAAGGCAGGGAGAACCAGCAAGGAAACTGACCTGCCCTGGTGGGCTGTTCAGTTTCCCAAGTTCCACAAGTGGCAGGGAGCCAGGAACCAAGCCACAACCTGGTTCCTGGCTTCCCATCCCAATGTGCATGGAAATTTGAGTTACGAAGGGGTTTCAGGAATGCAACCCAATGTAATTTGAGGTTTGTATGGTATTGCATGGCCTCACTGTAGGAGAGAGTTAATTTTGCCTGGAGACCCCAACTAAGTACTTCAGGAGCTTAACTTGCTAGGGTTGCTTTTAAGTGTAGCGCTAGGCTGAAGTTTCCTGACTCTGTAATGCTTCTTTTGCGATTAAAAAAAAAACCTTTACAGGTATATATATTTTAAACCCTTCAGTTATTGGTAAATTCTCTCAATCTTAACAGATGCAGTGATGCCTGCCTGAATCTGCAGAGAGCCTGAAACTACAGTTACAAGAGATTTGAACTGCTCCATTCTTTCTATTCAAGTGCCTGTGGACTCTGACACGTGGCATTTTTCATCCATGTGACACTGAGCATTCCTTCCACCCCCAAAGGAATGTGTCACTTTTCTGCAGTAGGAAACCCAACATTTAGGTTTGTTTCCCTGCCTTGCTGGGACTGGCCTGCAGTCAACTCTTCCCACAAGGTGAGTTGACTACATTACAAAGCATGTTCTCTGCATTGATCCATGAAGCCAGGAACAGGGGGGATAATCTTACTCTTTCTTCCCTCTCCTTTAGTGCCATTGGACCAGAACCACAAATGGGGCATTTATTCTCCTAACTTCCTTGAAACACATAGCCTCATGGGCACCAAATTGCCATTGATTCTAAATACTTTTGTGATTTGGGTCTGCCCTGGAGGTCTGGAGCAGGGGAGATGGTGCCCATCTGCTTGCAGTCTGGATTAATACACCTGAGAATGCTTGTCAGCTACTTCAGAGAATTAAGGTGGTAACTGGTAAAGGAGGACATGTGTGCAGCTGTTAGAAGGAGGGACACTAATTCATTTCGGATCATGCATCTTGGCATTAAAACCCTGTGGAATTCCTCTAGTGAAAGCTTAAGATTTACAAAATCAGGTGACTTTTATTGTGGCAGTGATGCAAACAGGAAAGTCCTTTGGCCATGAGGCCTGGTGTTACTGTGGCTGCTAAGAGCCACTAATCTGAGCGTAATTAGGGCAAGCAGTGAGATGAGACTCAGGACCTAATTAATGTTATGCTACTGGTCAAGGCACATCAGCTCCCCTCTTCAAAGGTGCCATCAGGTGACACACTGATGCCATAAGTACGGTTAAGGGGTAGAGCCAGTACTTCTCCATGCATTGGGTGAAGCTGCAGATGTCTTCTGCTGCTTGACTTTGAATGTTGGTCCAGTATGAGTGGGATAGTCAGACTCAGAGTTGCTGTTCTGCTGTCACTCATGGGGTGGGGGTCCTGAGAAAGAAAAGAATAGTTTTATGAAGTATTTGTGCCTTTCCCCAACTTGCATCCCAGAAGGTTTTGATGGGATGACGGAACAAGATCCTGGATGAGGCTAGGTGAGCCTGAGACATGCCACTACTACACTACTCTATAAGCAGAAAGGGGTGCTCATTGGTGGCTCCCCTTCCACACAGTGCGGGGAGTGAGTATATGTCATGGGGCACAGTCTTGAACCACATACTTGAGCTCAGGGAAGGTGCAAGGATTTCCCTGTCTGAGGGAGGATCTGTCCTTGATAACTGCATCACTGACAAGTTCTGGCTTACTGCCAGCAAAGACTAGCCCACTGGGTTACAAACGAGTCAGAGTTGTGACTACCCTGCCACTTCCCCGGTGCTAAATGGGATGGAGGTCCTAGTTAGAAGAGCTGGGAACACCAGTGGGTTCAGGGGTGGAGAATCACTGCATTAGCTCTAAGGCACACAAATCCATCCCCTCAGAGCCTTCCATTATCAATAGAGAGGTTCCTTCTAATGATGGGAATGGTATCTAGCAAGCACAGACTGGGCCAGGGCTGAAGGGAAGGCCACAGACTGGGAGTCTGCAGATCTATCCACCTTCCCTTTTAGGCTTTATCTCCACATCAGTAAGTGTTACTGTCCTCCAGCCTCTCTTGTACTCCCAGGGCTCGGGGAGGGGGAATTCTCATCTTATGGCATGCAGCAAGCAAAGCAGCTGGCTGATCTCCGTCTCAAGAAAGGATCTATTTTCAGCATATCTGAATCCCCTTCTCCTCTGTGGAGAATGTCAGCATGCCAGCCACATGCCCACACAGTGTGACTTTGCAGGACATGCTGTAGCTGGACGTAGCTCTGCTGCTGCTTTGCGTTCGATGTTTGTTGTGCTGATTTAGACAGCTAGGAACAAGAATGGGAACCCAAGCAGTGGCTGTCCAGGTGATGGCCACTTCTGTGTTTCATTCCCTTTGCTACCTAAAAGACAAGCCTGGCAGTGACTGGCCCATGCCCCACCTGGATACATTTTGTGGGCACACTGGGACAGATTCTTCCCTGTAGTACCTCCAGTGGAGTAACTCCAGAGCAGAATCTGGAACAAGCCCTGCAGCATGCAGAGCTTTCCTGTCTAAGAGATCCCTGGGCCCTGCATTGCCCATGCTGCAGATGTGAATCAGCTGGCCTGCCAAAGAGGTCTGTGCACCCTGGCAACCCAGGGGATGCTCAGTAGAGTGGCCACATCACAGAACTCCCTACTTTTTGTGGCACAAGGTTTCTGATCTGTGGAATAAGGACTCAGCACAAATGCTGCCTGCAAAGATTCCTGGCAGTTTTCATTACTTTCCAAAGAGGAGTATCATTTATGCTCACTGTAGAGGATAAGTGTACTTGTATCTTCCCCCACTAGAGGTACTGAACTAAGATCTCCTTCTAGTATTTGCCTCTGATATTTTACTGTGGAATCCCCTACCATCTCTTTGTGCACACCTAGAGGTTTGGAAGCGTACAATCTACCTGAGCTTTTTCCCTGCTAAACTGCAAAGCAAGCTCATATCTCTCTTGCTGTTGACACCAGTCCACCATCCAGAGTCGTCCTCCCAGGGATGCTGAGAAAAGCTAGTTGAAAGATGTTTCTTTTCTCTGGAAAGTTTCAATGTAATCAATTTTTTTGTTTGTCAAAATTCTCAGTAGAAAATGTTTTCCTTAAATAGTCCTTTTTTGTGTTTTTTAGTATTCCAACAAAAACTCAAGATTCAAGGAAAGCAGAGACTTTCTGTGAGTAAATATTTAGTGAAAATCCAATTTTTTATCAACAAAATATGGTAATATTTGATCAGCCTTAGCAATGAGGTATTAGGTGAATTTTCAGGCAGAATTTCGTTTCATTATTTTTTTCTTTTGTTCTTTCTTTCTGTCTGTTTACTACCATGGCCAGTGCACTAATGAGTGTGACTACTCCCTGGGGGCCTTTTCTACACTAGACCTGTTTTTCCAAAGTTTCCAGAACTCTCAAGTACCCAAAGCTGCCTCCAACGGCTGAATCCAGAGAGCTCGACTTGCTGCTGCTGCTTCACCAGATGCACAAAACCAAACTCTGGAAGATTGACGTCAGTGTGTTGATCTTCCGGTAAGTATAAACGAGCCCTAAGTTGATGATCCTGGTACTGCCCAGTTCCTTCTTTCTCTGTGGATGACTATGCACTGCATGGTGGACCACAGTGGAGAGTCTCAAAGCTGAAGACCACTGGCTGGCAGGACAGAGCACAGCGTTCAGACTTCACACAGACATGCTAGATGGATGAATGTTCTTTTTGAGTAGAAGACATGGCACTTTTATAAACCCAGTATATAAGTATCTCAGACAGATACACAGCCACAAATGCACCTGCATGAATGTTAGATGGAGTACTTGACCAGATTCTGAACAGTTACACTTCACTGTCTCTTGAGCACCTTGTCCCAAAATTCATTTCCTCTCGCTGTTCATTGAGCCAATGATTTCTCAGGCTAATGGACGGGCAGGAGCTTCTAGACATCATTTCCTCTGTAGGAACAACCGAAGGATTATATTACTCCAGCAGTTCATAGGCAGCATAATCTAACATTGAGCTCTGTATCAAGAAAGGAGCTTAAGTTTTACCACACCGAACTTTTAGGCACCTTGAAAATTAGGGGGATCGGTAAAGGCTGAGATAGGGAACCTGGGTGCTTATATAATGCATGGGGCAAGAAAGAGGTGACTGAGAATTGACTCAAAAGCTAGCCAACATAAAATAGTGAACTGGCCATGAAAAAAGTCATGTCATATGGCCAATTATGGTGCATGGAGGCATGATATTCACAAGCTTGTGGGCCAATGAAGATCAGCTGTCATCTACATAGAGATCAGTCTCCCAGGAGGGGCCATCACCAAAACGGACTAGCTCCTGGATTTCTTCAGAAAACTTGAGGTGAACTGACTAGATTGGGGGAAATGGGTAATTCTGCTGCTGTGGTTCTCTTCCAAAACCAACCTCATGATACTCCAAGGCATGATAGCCTAAGATCTTCGTATTTAGAAGGCTTCTGCTGTACCAATGTCTGGTAAAAAATTAGCTTAGCCAAAGATGAGCTAGCGCTGGCCCAAAGCAGATCCAAGCTGATCGGGGATTTGTCTTACTACCCACTAATACTGCATTAATTTCATCCCAAGAGAATCTGAACCTCTGCTGGCCAGAGGCTGCTGAGCTAAATGGAATTTGGACTAAACAGCTGTATAGTCACTTGCCCTGACCACAAAATTTGTGCCTGCCTAGCCACCCATGCAAATAGTCACAAAGGAGACAGATTTGGTATTGCAATGCCTAATTTTTAGATGGAATCCTTAGCCCCAAGTTAGCCACACAGGTGCCTCAGGCCATGTAATGTGATGTCTAGGTACCTAAATGAGGGGTTCATAGAGTAGCCAGGAGGAAATGCTGAGGAGGGGAGGACAAAAGGAGTTAGGTGCTGGAGTTTGGGCAAGAGGGGGACCCACCACTAACATGGGATTCTCAGCCATAAGCACTCTCCTGGAAGTAGACACAAAGCCAGATCAATCTTTTCTGATAAGAACTGAGATCCAGGTGCCCTTGCCCCCCTTATGCCCAATAGCCCATTGATTAAAGCATTGCCTGTGGGATGTGGGAAACCTGGGTTCAAAACCTCACCCTATCCGATATGGAGCAAGGGACATGACCTCTCAGGTGAACATGTGAGCCCTGGTCAGTTTTGTTCTGGCTTGAGGAATAGTTCATTACCTATATAAATTAGAACAGAGCCCCATCCCTGAATAGTTCCCTCCACCACATCAAACAGGGGATTTGGACCTGAGTCTACTGGTGGCTTGGGGCATGCACTAGCCATTGGGCTGGAAGGGTTGTGTGTTTTGTTAGGCCCAGCCTATTGGGAATGCTCTGAGGTGGCCTTTGAGCTTGACTACCAGATTCGGCCCTGCTGAGGAGACCAGCAGGGGTGGGCTAGTTTGTGAGTTGCATGGTACAGTTGGAATTTAGGAAGATCTGCATTTGCCCACCAGCAGGAATTTAGGCATCTGGGAAAATTTACAGGTAGCAACTTCAGCACCTAAAGGCTTGGGTAGTTGCTCACCAGGGCTTTTGTGAATGTGAGTGGCACTTAATTGTGAGACTTAGGCAACTAAAAGGGCAATTAGGTACCTAAGACTCTTGTGAATCTGGAGAGTCCAGAGAGATAGCCATGCTAGTCTATATGGTATCAAAACAAAAAAGTAGTCCAGTAGCACTTTAAAGACTAACAAAATAATTTTTTTAGGTGAGCTTTCATGGCACAGACCCACTTCTTCAGACCATAGCTATACCAGAACAGACTGAATATTTAAGGCACAGAGAACCAAAAATAGTAAGCAAAGTTGGCAAATCAGAAAAATATTATCAAGGTGAGCAAATCAGAGAGCAGAGGGGCTGGGGGCGGGGAGGAGAGTCAAGAATTAGATTAAGCCAAGTAGGCATAAGAACCCCTATAACAACCTAGAAACTTCCTATCCTGGTTCAAACCACATGTTAATGTGTCGAATTTGAATATAAAAGAGTTCAGCAGCCTCTTTCCAAACTGTTGCGAAAATTCCTCTTCAAGTAAGATGCAAACTTTCAGGTCATTAACAGAATGGCCCACTCCATTAAAGTATTGGCTGACAGGTTTGTGAATCAGGAATGTTTTTATGTCTCTTTTATGCCCATTAATTCTTTGTCTAAGAGAGTTTGAAGTCTCTTCAATATACAGAGCATCTGGGCATTGTTGGCACATGATGGCATATATAATGTTAGTTGAGGAACATGAGAATGTGCCTGTGATTCTCTGAATAACCTGATTAGGTCCAGTGATGGTATCTCCAGAACAGATATGTGGACAAAACTGGCAATGGTCCTTGTTGCAAGGAAAAGTTCCAGGACTGGTGTTCCTATGATGTAGACTGTGGTTGTTGGTGAGAATGTCTGTAGGAGAGAACAGGCCTGTTACCCAGGGCCTGCTGAAGTGTGGCATCCTGATTAAGGGTAGGTTCTGGGTCTTTAATAATACATTGCAGTGGTTTGAGTTTGGGGCTGTAGGTAATGACCAGTGGTGTTTTGTTCTTAGCTTTTTCTTTGTTCTTACAGTTTTCGATCTCTACAAGATCTTTACCAAATATTCATAAACCTGAATTACCCACCAGGAGAAAAAACGAAACAAATCGACAGGGCCAGATGAATACCCAGAGACCAGCTACTCCAAGATAGGCCCAAAAAAGCCAAGAACAGAACACCACTGGTCATTACCTACAGCCCCCAACTCAAACCACTGCAACGCATTATTAAAGACCTACAACCTTCCCTTAATCAGGATGCCACATTCCAGAAGGCCCTAAGTAACAGGCCTGTTCTCTCCTACAGACATTCTCACCAACAACCACAGTCTATACCGTAGCAACACCAGTCCTGGAACTTTTTCTTGCAACAAGGCCCACTGCCAGCTTTGTCCACATATCTGTTCTGGAGATACCATCACTGGACCTAACCAGGTTATTCAGAGAATCACAGGCACATTCTCATGTTCCTCAACTAACATTATATATGCCATCATGTGCCAACAATGCCCAGATGCTTTGTATATTGGACAGACTTCAAACTGTCTTAGACAAAGAATTGATGGGCATAAAACAGACATAAAAACACTCCTGATTGACAAACCTGTCAGCCGACACTTCAATGGAGTGGGCCATTCTGTTAATGACCCGAAAGTTTGCATCTTACTTGAAGAGGAATTTTCACAACAGATTGGAAAGAGAGGCTGCTGAACTCTCTCTTATATTCAAATTCAACACATTAACACGTGGTTTGAACCAGGATAGGAATTTTCTAGGCTCTCTGATTTGCTCACATTGATAATATTTTTGATATGTCAACCTTGATTACTATTTTTGGTTTTCTGTGCGTTAAATATTGAGTCTGTTCTGGTACGGCTATGATCTGAAGAAGGGTGTCTGTCCTACAAAAGCTCACCCCCTAATAAATTATTGTGTTAGTCTTTAAAGTGCTACTGGACGCTTTTTTTTGTTCTGGAGAGTCCAGTGTATTCAGCTGCTTTCCCCTCATGAAAAAAGGTAAAGTCCTTTTGTCCCCTGGTGCCTTCTAGGTAGCCTGGTTGGCTGTGGTGTTACAGGTGAGGTGGAGAAGTGCCATTCTTTCTATTGCAGCTCCTGATGCTTTTGTTCCAGGTGTTTCTTTTAGGTTGAGCTATTTGGTTGCAATCCCAACTGAATTACTCAAGAAAGGTGCAATGGAATTTCCTGCTCAGAACCCAATTGTTCATGCACTGTACTTTTTTCTCTCCAATGGTTAAAGAGTGACTTTGCCTTGAAATCTCACTCAAGAGTGCAGTCTTTGCTAGGAGTACAAAGCATCAGCCTGGAAATAAAGTTCTGAACATCTGACAGCACAGCTTGCATGTTGTGAGTAGCAAGTTGAGCATGTGCTGTTCTAGCAAGGTATTTGTGTCCAGCAAGGAAGTCTGTGTAGTGTAAAACAGGCAAGAGACTTCATTCAGGTATCAGGTAGTATGGAAAGGATGAGAGAGATCATGACAGATTCTGCATCTGGTTGCTGGGCAGCATAGCTTTGAGTAGGTTTATCAGTGGCAGGAGAGAAATGGGGTGGGAGCCACATCATGGGTTTGTCACTGGAGTAGGAAACAATTAGGTTGCAGGAAGAGTCAGACTGTCCAGTCCTTAAAGAAGAAGTTGTTTTCCTTCTCTGCAGTGAAAACATTAAAGAAATCCTTTAACCATGTTACTCATTTTTCTGATGGGTTTGGAAGTAGTTTTCTGGAGCTTTTAAAGATATTTTGAAATAACAGCTATTCTGTTCTGGTCTGTTTCAAAGTACAGTAAACACTTTCATATCCAGGGGACTGGGAGGTTGATGGCTGTTCAAATATTCTGAGTAATAGAGAGGTATACTTAGCAAAGCATAACACTTAAGAAAATCAATATTAGATATTAAGAAACAAACAAATGTATGCAGAGTACTTTATTTACCAACAACAACAGTATTTACTTTCACTATACTGTACCTGTGAAAAATGTAATTAAAATTTACTTATGGTTAAAATGCCAGTTATTGGAGAGTTCCAGATGATAGAATGCCAGATATGGAAAAAAAATTACTGTACAATGAATTGATAGGTATAGATGGTGTCTTCTAAATGCATTTCCATTAGTATTAGATCAATGGTGCAGCTGCTAAAACATCAGCTTCTAGTTAGTAGGTGTAGTATTTGGAAATGAGTAACTGATCTAATGCTATTACTCAGTTACTTTATCACAGCGTGTGCCAATGCAAATAATTATGCTACCCGAAGATGATACTGAACTGCTACTGCACTGTGTTGCTGTTCTTAGAGAATGAAGGCTGCCTTGCCTCCAGTTTCCCTACACGTTACCCCATCAGATGTGGCCTTGCGTGTTTTGCTCAAAGAGTGAAGAGATTCTATCAGAAGATTTTCTGTAGGGTTATAAATTGGCTGAAAACATTCAAAGCCCATAGGCTTTCTATGTAACTTGGCTTTTGGTAACTTGAGCATAGCCACTGACACCGTATCAGGTGCATCATAACTTATAGCTCTTTGGTGGGAGACACTGACAAGGAGCTAAAATAAATTTTCAGTTTTAAAAGGTTGAGAGCACACAACCAGGAGAAGTTCGATGCTACTGACAAAACCATAAGTTTCTCTGTTTGGAGCTACTTAAGTTTCCAGTGGGCAGAGAACAGCTGCCACGGAAACTAGTAGGTAAAACAGAATGTAAAATGAGCCTTATTTACTATGCATGTGTGTAGTGATCACTGTGGTCACGGTACTTCAAACACTTAAGGACAGTCCCTGCTTTGAGATGTCACAATCTCAAGACACTGCTCAGGAAAGGGATAACAATAGGCAGGTTATAAATGACCTATCTGCAAATGAAGCAGCATCAGTAGCACTGTAAGGCTACGGCCACACAGCCAACTTATTTTGAGATAACAGCTGTTACTTCAAAATAACTTTACTGTCGTCTACACTATGAACGTGCTATTTTGAAATAAATTCAAAATAGTGGGTGTGTTGTTTTGAAATTGGTAAATCTCATTACAAGAGGAGTATCACTTATTTCAAAATAGGTGCTGTTAAGATACGGGATAGAGCTTATTTTGAAATAAGTGCTATTCCCTGTCTTAACAGTACCTATTTAGAAATAGCCCTTATTCAAAATACGTGCTGTGTGTGACAAGGTGAGGAGTGCCGTGTTTTATCATTTGGTCACTTAAGTATATGATTTTATAGTAACCTGAGGGTAGAAGTCTAAATTACCTACAGTCACACCTGCTGGTGCATTGCAAGATAACGTGGAGGTGGGTTTGTATCCCCCAGTCCTTGAAAGATTTACATGTGCTTACCTGTATGCATTGACTTCAGTACTGTACTCATGCATAAAATGCAGCATGTGCATGAGACTTTGCACGCTCTGGTTGTAAGTGAACAGCTGGAGATCGTGTGCAATGATTGTGCAGACAAGGGAATGAGAGCACCTGGGCTCTGTGCGATCCTCTTGGGAGGCAATGCTGATTAGTCTGCGTGCCAGTCATTAAGTCATTTAATTTCTAAAATTCTAATTTAGTATTTCCTTTGGTTTATCTGTAACTGACAGTCTCTTTACTTTTGATTAAGATAAAGTATGACTGGCAAATCCATGCCAGCCTGTATTAAAACTCCATAACTTCATATTGGTAACAAAATGACCTCTCCGGAGTCAAACAGTGGCATGACTTTACCACTGTGCTAAAACTTAGGGTTGCTGTGAATTGAGCAGTTAGTGCTTGACACAATTTAACAGTCATGCAGCTTTTAAACACCATAATACAACCAACTTTATTTTCTCTTCTCAAATTTCTTGTTTAACTTGATTTTCTGAGTAATAATACATAGACTTATCAGGATTTTTGTGCCTGCACTTTAGTTAAGTCCCCTGAAATATAATGAATGTGACAATAAGTACTAACTGAAATTGCATATTAATTTTTACTGTTGTAAAAAGTACTATTCTTGTACTGGTGTTGCTTATTAATTTTACTGTTGTAACTCCAGTGCTTTTGCACCAACCTGATTTTCCCCTCCTATACTTTATTCTATTACAATTAAATCCCATTGATCTCATTACATTCTTCCTCTCCTTCCTTTGGATTTGCAACTGTCTAATACATTGCTGGCAGACTGGCATGACTCTTCTTTGCTTGTTGCTCTCACAAGCTATTTTTAATCTTTAAATGCTTTAATTTTTCAGGTGATCTTTGCAGGAGTATGAGAACTGGGACAGGAAAGAAAGCAGTAGCAATCACTTGATTTCTTAGCATTGGCATTTAAATACCTTGCTAGTTGTGTATTTTTCACATGTTTAAGAAGGTAGTTTAAACTGGAGTTGTGCTGTACAACTGCAGCAGTGCATGTGATTGGTAGTGGGGTCTCAATGGAGAAGAGGAGGAGGTAGAGTAAAAGAGACTGGGGACAGAAGAACCCAGCCTGGTGCAGGCAGCACACAAGGGCATATAGAAGCATATGTTGTTTCAACAGGAGGAATAGACATCAAAACACTCCTGATCTACAAACCAGTTAGTCTACATTTTAATGGAGTGGGCCATTCTGTTAATGACTCGAGTTTGCGTCTTATTGAAGAATTTTCACACTGCTTTGGAAAGAGAGACTGCTGAACTCTTTCATATTCAAATTTGACACATTAACGTGGTTTGAACAAGGATGCAAATTTTCTGGGACGCTGTAGGGGCTCTTTTGCATACTTGGCTTAATCTAATTCGTTCCTTCCCCCCTTGTTCCTCTGCTCTCTGATTTGCTCTTCTTCATAATTTTTTTTCTTATTTGTCAACCTTGATTATTATTTTTGGTTCTCTCTGCCTTGAATATTAAGTCTGTTCTGGTATGGCTATGTTCTGAAGAAGTGGGTCTGTCCTATGAAAGCTCACCTAATAAACTATTTTGTTAGTCTTTAAAGTGCTACTTTACTGCTTTTTTGTTTTGATTAGTATATAGACTAGCACGGCTTTCTCTGTGTTACTAACCGATAGGAGGAAGTGTCTTAAAGCAGAGTTGTGTGCCAAGTGTCCCATGAACCCTGCATTTCATGGTTCTCCTAGTGGCTGTCCAGGCAGAGTGAGTGTTCGAGGGGTGATGGGAGACCTCTGAACGCAGCTAGCAGACATTTGTCCTGGGGATAGCCTGGGGTAGAACACTTGTGGAGAAGGTGAGATGCAGGAGTGGCTCTGTGGGCACGTCTGACTCTCCTCTCCATGGTGGAGCTAAAAGTCAAGAAACCCCCAGCATTGTTCAGTTTAAGTGTAAACCTAGCTATGTTGCGCGCACTAATTTTTTCTTACTCCATTTCGTCTCTTTTCACTAAGTCGTCTTTTTGTTAAGAGATGCTGGGGGAGGAGGGTGTAGAAACTTCACTCAGTCCATCCTCAAGAAGAGAAGTCGCTGGCAACTCTAAAAGAGTGGAAGTGGAGCTAAGAGGTTCCAGAGCCCAAATCCTCACACTCACTTTAGTCTATAAGGTCTAGGCCAGTGGTCAGCAACCAATTTTTATTGGTACACAAGACAGGAGTTCAGCCCCACCCCTACTCCCTCATGATGTCAGGAGCTTGCTCAAAGCCGTGCTGCCTGGGGATTAACAAAAGACCATCTAATGCTACCAACCACCACCTAAACAGTAAATCTCTACACCTTCATTTATTTATTAATGAAACTGTTGTAATTATGACTATTAGTGACTTCAAAAAGTATCTTCTGCACTCGGACTGTGCATAGAGGTCAAAAGATCAAATTTCAGCATTCCACCTTGGAAAGGTTGCTGACGCTTGGTCTAAGCAACAATGCACAAGTTCCCATGAGCTCAGTGTTCCCCATAAGCTGAGCACTTGGGCAGCTGGCCAGGAGACATTCATATACTACCCAGCTTTAGCAGAGTGCTCACTGCCAGCAGCATGTGTTTCTATTGGTGGTGGTACATCTGCATATGCCTTGGTGCACATAACAAAATTTATTCCACCAATGGATGGAAAATTTGGAACACTGCCTGAGGTGTGTTACTGCTGGACAGTAATAGGCTAACACCTGGGAAAATGCTGATGGGACTAAGGAAGAGAAGAGGGTTGGAATGTGGGTTCAGGGCACAGGAGGAAATCCTATTGGCAGAAGGGTGTAATAAGTGGTTCTGACTTTTGTGAAAAAGTATCTGAAAAGACCCTGCTGTTGCAATTCCTTTAGTAAAGCTGGTTGCTTCTGCCAGCTGGGCCCATGTGTCATCAACAAAGCAAATGTCCTTTCCTACAAATATTTTTGTTCAGTAGTGTTACATCCACCTAGGATGCACTGCTCTCACAAGCATGGTGGTTACTGCAGGGTAGACTCATGCACTGTAGATTCACACTCTGGCTTGCCGTGCTCTAACCCCCATATAGACAGGACCTTATATGCTACACATGTAGCCAAGAGGTATGCAGATTTACAAGAATATCCGGGCCTTCTTTGGGAGGAGAGTTTAACCAGCGAGATAGTGCTATACTAGAAATCAATTGTTCCTATCTCCCAATCTGAAGAAGTGGGTCTGCCCCATGAAAGCTCATCACCTAATAAATTATTTTGTTAGTCTTTAAAGTGCTACATGACTGCTGTTTTATTTCATCCAAATCCATTTTTCTAGAAGAAAGTCCATGAAGGAGAGATTCCAGAACATGCAGAACAGAAGGGATACATTGTTACTTATGAGCAGGCAAGTGTGTTAATTACTGTGCGAAGGCAGCAAGACACTGAAAATTAGATCATTAGCTTATATTGCTGATTTTGGTGAGTCAGTGATGATTTTGTTTATCCTCCCATGGGAGCTGTCAGATGTTAACGGTGAGAACCACAAAGCAAAGAACGGCCTCCCCTAGTGAGGCAAACAGTGAGGCAAATAGAAAGGGGAATAAAGTCTGGCAAGTGACTTGTAAAAAAAGAATTCGAAGAACAGTTATCCGAAGACTCGGAGTAACAGCAAAAAAACTTTTAAGTTGATCAGAAGCAGGAAGCCTGCCAAATAACCATGGGGCCACTGGAGGATCAAGATGCTAAAGGAGCATTCCAGGATGATGATACCATTACAGAGAAACTATTATTTGCAATGGTCTTCATGGCTGCAGATGTGATTTAAATTCCCAAAGCTGATGTATTGTTTTTAAGTGATAAATTTGAGAAACTGCCCCAGACTGAGGTTTCGTTAGTGGAGGTTTTAGAACAAAATGATAAACTAAACACTAGGAACTCACCAGGACCACATAGTAGTCATCCAAGAGTTCTGAAGGAAATCAAATATGAAATTGCAAAATAATGCATGTTTGAAAATAAAATCCAGCTGTGCATAGAAAATGATGGGATTTAAATTAGTTGTTGCCACTGAAGAAAGAGATCTCGGAGTTACTGTGGATAGTTCTCTGAAAACATCCTCTCAGGATAGAAAATATCATATTGTTTCTCTATAAATCCCATTATATGTTCATATCTTGAATACTGTGTGCAGAGGTGGTCAACCTATCCGAAACAAGATACTTTGAAAAAGGTTCACAAGAGGGCAACAAAAATGATTCGGGTTATGGAACAGCTTCCAAATGAGGAGTGATTTAAGATTGGGACTTTTCAGCTTGGGAAAGAGATGAGTAAGTGCCGGGGGGATACAACTCCGGTCTGTAAATCATGGAGAAAATCATGGTGTGGAGAAAGCAAGCAAGTAAGGAAGTATTAATTCCTTCTAATAACACAGGAACTAGGAGTTACCAAATGAAAATAACAGTAGGTTTCAAATGAAGAAAACGAAAAATTACTTAACATAATGTACAGTCCACCTGTGTAACTTAGCCAGATGTTGTTGTGAAGGCCAAAACTATAACAGGGTTAAAAAAAGAATTAGATACATTGATAGGTCCATCAACACCTATTACCCAGGATGGGCAGGAATTATGTTGCTAGCTTTTGTTTGTCAGGAGCTGGGAATGGGTAACAGGAGGCATCACTTGATGGTTACTTGTTCTGTTCAATCCTCCTAGAGCATCTGGTATTGGCTACTGTAGGAAGACAGGATATAGGACTAGATGAACCTTTAGTCTGTCCTGGTGTTTCAGTTCTTAAGTTCTTGTAGTCTATTAATGAAATAATGGACTTTTGTTGAGACTATATTGGCCAAGATTTTGGTGGGAAGTACAAGATGCACATTTCCTGGGAAACTCTGGAGGGGCTGGCTACAGCTTGCATTCAGTATAGCTGGCAGGTGATTAATATGCTGAAGGTTGTGCGTGAACAGGCCAGGTGTGGTTGCTTTCACAATGAAGCAGTGTAAAAGGCTGCAGAAGGTAGGGGACACAGCTGTTCACCAGTCCAGATTGTGCCCTGGGTAGTAATATTGACTCTCCCCTGCATTTCCCTTTGGTCACTGACCAACTTCTGCAAGAAGGTTCAGAGTGCCACATGCCATGGTAGCATCCTGGCTAAGTCTTTTAGCTCCGAGCTCAGTCTCTGGGCATCTCATGCCGTCTGTGCCCAGATCCGGCTGCTTATTTCATTCAGCCCTCATGGTGTAACCCAGCAAGTGCCATACTTCAGGATCAGACCCCAAAGATCACATAGCCGTGCACAGACTGAGGTTTTTGAGGGTAGGTGGATCTTGTACGTCCTTTGCAAAGCCACCTTTGTTGTCTTAGCTGAGCCCAGTTTATAGGTCTTTCACAACACACTGAGCTAGCTGTATACACCACATTCATCTCCAGGTGTGCATCAGTACACTATACCTGTGTTCTATAGCTAATTGTTCCGTGTGTATTTTTTTTCCCTAAACTGGTTTAATAACCTAATGTTTAATGAGCCAGGTAACAACTTGTTTGTCGTTAGACAGGAGTTAAAACTCCACAAACAAGGCTGCCATTTTCTTAAAACTACACCAGTATGGTCATGTTCTGGCTTCAAGTCCTACCTTTCTTATGGTAGTAGCTTTTATAACTCTCTTCCATTCACTGATGCTGCTCTCTAGATAGCAAATGCATGCAATATGGCAAGCATTTTGTGTGCATATCTTTTTCTGGGTGTGTATGCAGTTGAGAGTAAGTCTGCCAGGTCCATGTGATGGTTGGTGGGAGTGTTGGCTGGAGGGCAGAGTAATACTGGGATCTGTATTTTCATGTGGTCTTTGTGTGCATGCACATAGGAATGGATGAGGTGTGAGAGTGTTGGGTTTTTGATTTGCCTGAGTGAGTTGTTTGTGTGGGTTAAAAGTGGGACTATGGATACAGGAGATAGAGGTTTAGGGAACAGGTGTTTGTGTGTGTTAGGAGGTGATTGTTATTTGTTTGTGGATTAAGCATGTGTTTGGGGACTGTACGAATGCATGAGTCACCTTCATGCTTCAGTCAGTTTCCTTCTGGAAGGACAATACAAGGAGAGAATAAAAGGAGAGGCAGCTGAAAGAATTTTGACTGATATGGGCCCTGTGTAACACCCCCTAGGAGTACATAACATGAGCTGTTAGGATGTGATACATTTCTATGGTCTGAGCTCTGTATCTCAAGCATTTGCTCTATTTGCTGTCCAGGTCACCAGGAATGTTTGAGGAAAAAGGACAAGGGGAAGAAAGAGGTCCCTTTCACAGTTGTCCAGGAACACCTGATTGAATATGGTTGTGAGGTTGAGGTCAGAAAGGTCTTACAGCATTTCTTCATAAACTTCACAACAGCCTTGAGGTGGAAAAATACCATTATGACAATTTTATAGCTGTGAAGAATTGAGGCAGAGTAATAGTGAGTAATCTGCCCAAGGACATTCCAAGAATTAGTGGAAAGCCAGCAATAGAACTTTGGAGCCCTGGATCCAGTTCTCTAGCTGACCCATTAGGGCAAATTCCCTTGTCAAATTATTTATAGGAGATTAATTCATATAGCCGGTAAGACATCAAAATTTTCTAATTATATCTAGTCATGTCAAATGACAATTATGCCTTTAGTTAAGTATGCCAAACAATACTTTGCCAGAGAAAGGTTAGCCAAAAATGCTTTGACTAAAGATCTGTTGCAAAGGCAGACCGGACCTTATAAAAGGACCCCTGGGAAAAAATTTGCCTTGGCTGTGCACAGAAAGCTTCAAGGTAAGCGTATGGAGGGACCTGGGCTTATGGACAAGGGAAGCTTTCCCCCTGCTTTCCACTCATCCACTGCTAGTAGTAATTTCCATCAGGGATTGGATCTGTTAGCAGTGTTTTTAAATCTACTTTTCAAATTGCCTCTATATTTTCAATGTGTAATTTGTTACTGGAGTTCCATGCAGAAGTAAGAAATGAATTTCTGTTTCTGTTTTACAGTAGTGTTCAGTTTCTAGACTGCATACCATCCGTCTGGTGTCACAAGAGGTAAATTCCTGATTTATTAATTTCAAGGGATAGTGAGAGACTATTCGGGTGGGATTTCTGTATAGCTGAATGGGCAGTTGATTTATCCTCCAATATTTATGCCTGTTGTGCAGATATATTGTGTATTGTGCTTGAGCTGTGCTGCCTATGGCAGGTCATGTCTCCAAAGGGATGGAACTTGAAGCCACTGATGACTAAGGCTGGGACAGCCAGTGCTATCCTTGATTCTCACTTCTAACCGATCTGTTTGATCAGTTCTAGACTTTAAATCTTTAATGGGATTGTATATGAAGTGGCTAGTGCCCACCAGCTGAGAGAATGTTGCAAAATCTTACTCTTTTCCTGAGTATTATTACATCTACTGTTACATGTATTATTACAATTATTATTTTGTCAAGAATTTCGTATGTGAAATGTTACTGAAAAAATTTGCCATCTGAACATACAAGTAAATTTGTAATGGACTACAAAGGCTTCATTCTCAATACTGCTGGGAACTCGGCTCTTCCCTGTTGTTAGAAATCCATAGTTTATCTAAAAGCCTAGGAGTGGTTAAGAATTCCAAGTCCTATTTTTGAAAATCTTGGCCTTAATTGTTTTGGTACATTTTACTCCTGTACATATACTAGTGTTCTAATAAATTAAAATTGAACAATGACATTTCATTATAAAGTTGTGTTATTCATGTTTTTTATTGTTCACTTTCATTGTTTGAGTCACTGAATACATGCAATTCAGTAATTCACAATGGGTTGCCAGTCATAAGTGCAACATACCAAGGATTGTCATTGTTTGGGCCCAGATCATTATACCATTGCTCTGCTCTGCAATGCCTACCTGAGTTAGAAGTCAGACTCCAGCAAGTCAGTGGATCAACATCAGGCTGATATAGATAAAGCAGGTTGGTTTTATAGCTAGCAGTACACAAGGAAGCAGCCTCAGGTGTGGTTACTCCAGGGAATGGGGAGCCAGTCTGCAGCTAAGTGAACTCAAGGTGGCCTTTGTCAGACAGCAGGGATGACTCAAATCTTCAGGACTATAGTTCATCCGCTGCCTACTCATTCTCATGCCAGAGAGGAGCTTTACTCCTGCTGATTTTCAACAAATGCTTTTGAACAATTTACCCCCACTAAGCCATCCAAAGTGTAGAAAATGGCAGAGGTGTCTGAACTGATGCATCGGTATAATGTTTTCTCCTCATCAGAGCTCACTGCTGAGCTGCCCTAGATAAACCGCAGCCATGTCTTCAGACTCTGAGATGGCCGTTTTTGGGGTGGCAGCTCCTTTCCTCAGAAAGTCTGAGAAGGAGAGAATTGAGGCCCAGAACAAGCCTTTCGATGCTAAGACATCAGTCTTTGTGGTGCATGCCAAGGAGTCCTTTGTGAAAAGCACAATCCAGAGCAGGGAAGGAGGGAAGGTCACAGTCAAGACTGAACAAGGAGAAGTAAGTAAAACGAAGGAGTAAAGAACAGCATCTTGCATCTTATTCCTCCTGTGATCTCAGCTGATATCAACGATCCCTTGTTTCCTTCCAGACTTTGACTGTTAAGGAAGATCAAGTCTACCCCATGAACCCCCCCAAGTTTGATAAAATCGAGGACATGGCAATGATGACCCATCTCCATGAACCTGGTGTCCTGTATAACCTCAAAGAGCGTTATGCAGCCTGGATGATCTATGTGAGTACACGCTCAAGCCTTCCCTTAGCTCACAAACTAACAGCTACACTAACCCACGTGGAATTCAATTGCATTATCTCCCTTTCTTTCAGACCTACTCAGGTCTCTTCTGTGTCACCGTCAACCCCTACAAGTGGCTGCCTGTATACAACCCTGAGGTGGTGCTGGCCTACAGAGGCAAGAAGCGTCAGGAGGCCCCTCCACACATCTTCTCCATCTCTGACAATGCCTATCAGTTCATGTTAACTGGTGAGTGGCTCAACTCCTAAAACATGATTGTATGGTTAACAGTTTTATGGGAGGAATCACGGTCACTGAATTTCAATCAAAGTAGGTGCATACACCTGTGAGCATATGTCTGTGAGCCTTATTTTCTTCACAGCCGTGATCAGTATGAGTACAAATGCAAATGACGTATTTCTGCACCTACTCTGGCTATATGTTATGTGTTTGATTTTTAGAAAAAGAGATGAAAGGGGTTAATAGTAATAAGCAATGTGGTTCAGATTAAACAACTCATCCAAACCTGGACTGAAACTAAAGCCTGATTAAACCTACACCTGACCCAATATTTCACATACATACTTTTTGATAACTTATTAGACGGTGAGCTTTCGTGGGACAGACCCACTTCTTCAGACCATAGCCATACCAGAACAGACTTGATATTTAAGGCACACGCCGCCTAATAAATTATTTTTAGTTTTTAAAGTGCTACTTGACTGCTTTTTTGTTTTGATCATATATAGACTAGCACAGCTTTCTTTCTGTTACTATACTTTTTGATGTTCTAGAAAGTTTTATTACTTTTTCTTAAAAACCAACCAATCAGCCAAACAAAAAAGTCCGGTTAAATGGGTTCCCTGGTTTCAATCAGACCTAGAGCAAAAGTTTAAAGGTTTTGATCAGATGTTTGTCTCATAGTATTTTGCAACATAGTTGGGTGAAGACAGTACAGTAGGGTCTCAACAGAATTGAAGTATTTGTGCGCAGCCTCAGCAGCTGCTTCCCCAGGGCTCTGGGGCACAGAACGCCAGCAGCCGCTGCTTTTCTGGGGTCTCAGGGGTGGGGAGCTCCAGCAGCCAACACTTCCCCCAGGGCCCCGGCCAGGAACGCCAGCAGCCAGGCTCCAGGCAGGAGCGGCATTTGCAAAATTCAACATTTGCAAGGGTTTTCAGTGCAAAATCTGCACCCCCCCATCACCTCCCCCCAGCTCTGGTTCAAACCCCCTGCAGCTCAGCTCACCACCCCCGCACTTGGCTGTGCCTCAGTCCCCACGCACGTCTCCGGCTCCAGCTCAACTGCCCATATGCAGATCTGTCTCACCCCCACTACCTGCAGCCCAGCTATGGGTCAACAACCCCCTGCAGCCCTAACCCACCCCAGGTTTAACCCCCTGCCCCCCTCCTACCGCCCCAACCTACCACTAGGTTTAACCCTCCCCAACTGTACACCCCAACCCCAGGACTTATCTTTCAAAAGGAACTTCAGGGGTTCCTGCTGCTTCCCTGCCTGCAGAACCTGCATGCTGCCAGGGAAAACACTGTCCCCCAGCTTATGCAAAATTTGAGTCATACGAGGGTGCATGGGAACACAACCCTCACATAACTCGAGGGACTAATGTGTTTTTTACATAATTATTTGCCCTACAGAGATTTAAGGCATGTGACTGACTTTCTGAATAATAGAATTTGGTGAGAGAAAATGTGTATAAGTTGGTCTAAAGTCCAAGTACCTCATGGTTCTGTCAGTCCATATGAGCTTAACTCAAAACTTAAATATCATGGAACTGATACACTGATTGAGACAAAAAAAGATAAAATGGCTTCAAAATGAGATTTGTTTCATGAACTATTTTATTCTAAAAGTAAATGAATTTCAAATTTTGATTTTAATTTTTCCTTTCTCTCTTGTCCTTTTACCAGGGAATGCAAGAGTATGGGTGGCCTCCTTAGCTTTGGTTTACAGTCACATTTTCGTTTCTTTTTTCTATTTTGATGCTGTAACTTTTAGAATGTTCCTCAACTCTAGAAGGTTACAGAGAAGTTAAAATGAAGGGAAGGGAAAGACTAGTCCTAAGGTGAACAAAAGGAGAAAAGAAGATGAAAAAAGTGATGAAAAACCCCTCCAATCCGTTCTGGTCACCAGACAGTCCATTGCCTTCCGTTACACAAAGGGGAAAAAGTAGGAGAGAAAGGATGTCCTCAAAACTCAAAAATTTCCAGTGCTGACAAGAAAACAAAAATCTCAGGAAATAGTAAGATACTAACTAGAGAAAGTGTCTAGCTTCAAGAAAAGGCTAGTTTTTATTGAAAAAAGTTTCAGATAAAATTTTTGGCAATCTCGTATTTTCTTGAAACACATTTTAGTGAGGTCAGTGTTCCTCAGTACCTCTTTTAAAAGTCTCCTTTTGTTTTGTTTTTCGCAGATCGGGAGAATCAGTCGATTTTGATCACGTACGTATATTTCACTTCTCTGGTTCATGCTGCCTTTGCTGTGCGTTGCAGGAAGAATTCTTTCGTTATGCTTTCTCTCCTTCTCTGCTTGATTTGACAGTGGAGAATCCGGTGCAGGAAAGACTGTGAACACAAAACGTGTCATCCAGTACTTTGCAACAATTGCAGCTAGTGGGGAGAAAAAGAAAGAAGAGCCAGGCAAAATGCACGTGAGTTGGTAACTAGAGATGGGATTAAATGCTCTGTTCTGCAACTGCCATGTACATACTGGTCCACAACAACACAAATTTAACAATAACTTTTGCTTTGTAGGGGACCCTTGAAGATCAAATCATCAGCGCCAACCCCCTGCTGGAGGCCTTTGGTAATGCCAAGACTGTGAGGAATGACAACTCCTCACGCTTTGTAAGTCTTTTTTGACAAAATTGCTCCTAATCACAAGTGCAATGCAATGGGCCATTTACGCCCCTATCATAGAATGTGATAATGTAAATCTAGCATGAGTTTTCAAACCTGTTGAAAGGACCCAGGGCAGCTTTGCAAATCCCACTCCTGGAGTCTGCCTCAGAGGGTTCTAAGATAGATGACTTTTTTCTATTAAAGGGTAAATTCATCAGAATCCACTTTGGTGCCACAGGGAAACTGGCTTCTGCTGACATTGAAACATGTAAGGCGCCTGCTTTGAAAGGCCACAATTCTCTATTCCTTTTTCTTTCTCATCATTTTTTTCTGGTTTGTAACTGTGCTTTACCTGCCTTGCCAGATCTGTTGGAGAAATCTAGAGTCACTTTCCAGCTCAAGGCGGAAAGAAGCTACCACATATTTTATCAGATCATGTCCAACAAAAAGCCAGAGCTTATTGGTAAGAAAACAATACCTCTGTCCCTAGAGATTTTTAAGTCCCTGCTTGACGAAGTCCTGACTGGGATGATTTAGTTGGGATTTGTCCTGCTTTGGGCAGAGGGCTGGACTTGATGACCTCCTGAGGTCCCTTCCAGCCCTAGTATTGTGTGAAGTGTTTTGACTCCTTTGGTGGAACTGAGTGCTGAGTAACACCTACTAAGGGGCTTCATTTCATGGGCAATTATGTGCATGTCTGTGCTGCATTGCTACCCCAGGCTCGGAGTCAGGCTTTAGCTCAACCCCTCCCATAGAATTCACAAGCAAAATCTATCTGACTTCATTCAATATGTCCTCATGGCCAGGTTCTAGGACCCATATCCAACCCTAAGTCCCATTGTGACTCTGAGCCAAGCTTTGACATTTCACAGTATGGATGCAGCCCAAGCCTGGGTCCCTCACTGAAGTGCATTTGCATCTGTGAGCATTATGGATGCATCAGCATAGTTCTGAGAACTAGTTTATCATCTGTAAAGTGCATGCGCACAAGCTTGGAAACATGGAGTCTATAGATGTGGGGCCAGAGAGTTAGGTTTACAATGCAGTGTAAATATACCTTTAAAGTCCTGTGTTACCTTGAGCAAGGTTGGGAATGAATACATGACCAAAGGCCAAATTACACAGTCGATATCTATCCTTGTTTTCAGAGATGCTTCTGATTACCACCAACCCATATGACTACCCCTTTGTAAGTCAAGGTGAGATCACTGTTCCCAGCATTGATGACCAGGAAGAGCTGATGGCCACAGATGTGAGTAACTCATAAGAATTATTTTATGGAGTATTAACTTTACTAGACAAGATCTTTACTTTAGTGATTCTGTTGGTAGAGTGCCATTGACATCCTTGGCTTCAGTTCTGAGGAAAAAACAGCCATTTACAAACTGACAGGGGCTGTACTGCACTATGGGAACATGAAGTTCAAGCAGAAGCAGCGAGAAGAACAGGCAGAACCAGATGGCACGGAAGGTAATCAACAGAATTTACATTCTCAATAACGCAAGCAATAAATCAATCCATAGAAGATGAATTATGTCAGAATGTTAAGCTTCGGTTTTCTGTTCTGTTTGCGAAGTCTTTTAAAAACATCCTTTATTGTTAGATGCTGTCACAGGGTCAGGCCAGCAGACCCCAGCTGTACAGGTGAAAGGCAGCTTCAGTCACAGCCTGGGTTAGGGGAAGAATAAAAAAAGCTAGTTAAGCTCCCAAGTGGAGGCAATAGGGTGTGGCAGCAGGGAATCAATGAGGACCAGCTGACCTCACTGCTGGCAAGCCAACAGAGCTTAAGAAGCAGTTCCAGCCAAAAGAGGGAGGACAGAGTAAGAGAGGAGGTGCATATGGTAGGGACATGGAGGAGATGGAGATAAGAGAGATCTGTGAGGTGTGGGGAGTAGCCTGGGGGAGAGTGCCTGGTGTCCCCTCCCCCCAGTGATACTGAAACCCTGGGTGTGTCCAAGGGGGAATGGACTGACCAGCCAGCCCAGACCGACAGAGGAGGGTGCAGCCTAACATGCCTTTTCCACCTTCCCCCACAGAAGAGAGAGGCACGGGATCCTGGCAAGACCCAAGGATACCCTGCCACAATGCCTAGAGGTACATTCTCAAAGGCACTGGGCACTTAAATCCCACTGACTCTGAGAAAAAAATTAATTTTGAATTTTCATTGATTTTATGTCTAAAAAAAATCTCCACTATCAGATAAGTAGTAGAATTTCATTAATATGATGTTAAAAGTTCTGTTTGCTTTTGAGAGCCTCTCATACACCACAGTCCATTTGTCATCCAGTAACTGATACTGTGTCCATTTAGTGGCTGACAAAGCAGCCTATCTGATGAATCTGAACTCAGCTGACCTGCTCAAAGCCCTGTGCTGTCCTCGTGTCAAGGTTGGGAATGAATATGTGACCAAAGGTCAAACAGTGCAGCAGGTAACAGTTGTTGATCTAGAACTCATGATTTGAATTAACACAGCAGGGCTTCTTTCTCTGCTTTGTATAGTAACTCCAGTCCTCCTCCTGCTGGTTTAGGTGCACAATTCGGTGGGTGCTTTGGCAAAGGCTGTCTATGAGAAGATGTTCCTGTGGATGGTCATGCGTATCAACCAGCAGCTGGATACCAAACAACCCAGACAATACTTCATTGGTGTCCTGGACATTGCTGGCTTTGAGATCTTTGATGTAAGGAACAGAGATTTGAAGGGAAGGGACGTACGATGGTTGAGAAAATTCAGAGAATTTTTTTTTTAGCTCTTAGAATATTTGAATCATTCAGATCATAAGAACAGCCACACTGGGTCAGACCAAATGTCCATCTAGCCCAGTGTCCTGTCTTCTGAAAGTGACTAAAGACTGGTGCCCAGAGGGAGTGTACAGAAGTAATCATTGAATGATCCCTCCCTGGTCACCCATTTCCAATCTCTGACAAACAGATTGTAGGAACACCATTCCTATGCATCCTAGCTGATAAGTAATGATGGACCTAATCTCTGTGTTTATGTCGAGTTCTCTTTTCAACTTGAATAAAGTCCTGGTCTTCACAACATCCTCTGGCAAAGAGTTCCATGGATTGACCATGTGCCATGTGAAGAACAACTTTTTTGTTTGTTTTAAAACTGCTACCTATTAATATCATTTGATGACCCCCTAGTGCTTATGTTGTGGGAACAAATAAATAACTTTTTCCTTTTCCTTTTCTCCATAAAATCTCATGATTTTACAGACCTCTATTATATTCCCCCCTTAGTCTCCTCTTTTTACGATGGAAAATCCCAGTTTTTAAAATTTGTCTTCATATGGCACCCGTTCCAAACTCCTAATCACTTTTGTTGCCCTTTTCTGAACCTTTTCCAATACCAATATGTATTTTTGAGATGAGGTGACCACATCTGTGCACACAGTATTCAAGATGTAGGCGTTCCATGGATTTATGTAGTGGCTATAAGATATTTTTTGTCTTATTCTCTAGCCCTTTCTTGTTGATTCTGTTGCTTTTTTGACTGCTGCAGCACATTGATATTTTCAGAGAACTATCCACAATGACTCTAAGATCTCTCTCTTGGGTGGTTATTACTAAATTAGTCCACATAAATTTGTATGTATAGTTGGGATTAAATGTGCATTACTCTGCATTTATCAACTTTAAAATTCATTAGCCATTTTGTTGCCCAGTGACCTAGTTTTGTAAGATTCTTTTGAAACTCTTCACAATTTGCTTTGTTCTTAACTATCTGGAGCAGCTTAGTCTCAGCACCAAATTTTGCAACCTTTCTGTTTACCCCTTTCTCCAGATCATTGATAAACATGTTGAATAGGATTGGTCTCAGTACGGACCTTTGGGGGATAACACTATTTACCTCTGTCCATGCTGAAAACTGCAAATCAGTTTTCCAGAAGAGCCTGCTATTTCTGGAAAAGTGCCTGTTTTAATTACTGCAGATCATGATGCTCCACAGTTTTCACTTTTAAAAAGATGGATTTAGGACATCACCAGCTCAGGCCTAACCTACAGGGCCATCATAGATTCACACTGGCTGTTCCATGTTTCATATGCACATTTATTTTTCCTTCTCTGCAGTTCAACAGCCTGGAGCAGCTGTGCATCAACTTCACCAATGAGAAACTGCAACAGTTTTTCAACCACCACATGTTCGTGCTGGAGCAGGAGGAGTACAAGAAGGAAGGGATTGAATGGACATTCATTGACTTTGGAATGGACTTGGCAGCCTGCATTGAGCTAATTGAGAAGGTATCTCAGTTCAAATGCCCAATTCATTTAAGATTTCTTTAGTTGCTGGGGTTATGTTGAATTTTAGATGGACTTTCCTCTGTTCAGTTCCAGACATTTGGCTCAAAGTATTTTTAATAAATAAAGCCATATTTTAATATATTTTGGAATAGAGACATTAGTTATACAATCATGGACATGAAGGGCTGGAAGGGATCATGAGCTGTCCTTTAGTATGGCTTTCTGCACTGAGGCAAGACCAGTGATGGGGGCCTCCCTTGGAAGCCTATTCCACAGCTTGAATACTCTCATATTTAGTAGTAGTAGGCATCCTTCAGTCTGCATAGACTATGGATCGTGCCCTTTATAGTTTCAATTGAGGACTTCATTTACAGCGTCTACTGTGACTATGAAGACCCACACGAGAGTGACAGTCCTTGCTGCATCTCTTGCAGATGTGGTTGGTGTCTGGCAAGTCCTCAGTGTGCTTTCTGTGCGCTCGCTTCTCCTCTGCTAGCTGTCTGATCCTCATCTCTCCCTTCTGAAGGCCCTTGTGTAACCCCTGCCTCCATCTGCTGCGGTCGTCTGCTAGTTCTTCCCAGTTGTCCAGCTCAATGTCTACCTCTCTGAGGTCTCTCTTGCAGACATCTTTGTAGCGCAACTAGGGGTGTCCGGGAGGTCTTTTGCCAGAGGCTAGCTCACCATACAGGATGTCTTTAGGAATCCTTCCATCATTCATCCTGTGGACATGGCCAAGCCAGTGGAGCCGACGCTGCCGGAGGAGGCTGTGCATGGTTGGGATTCCAGCTTGCTCGAGGAAAGCTTTCATATCTAACTTAAATCTCCCTTGCCGAAAATTAAGCCCATTATTCTTGTCCTATCTTCACTAGACATGGAAAACTATTGATCACTGTCCTCTTTGTAACAACCCTTAACATATTTAAAACTTATTTTCAGGTCCCCCTGCATCTGCTTTTCTGAAGCTAAACATGAGATCTTTCTGAACCTTTATCATGATTGTTGCTTTTCTCTAGACTCCCTCCAGTTTGTCCACATCTTTCTTAAAGTGTGGTATCTGGCTGAGGCCTCACCATGCTGAGTCAAGTGGCACAGACAGTAAATAGTTACCTCCCATAGTTACAGACCACACTCCTGTGTCTTACATATGACAGTCCAGAATATTAACTTTTTATCCAACTGCATCATATTATTGATTCCTATTCAATTTGTGACCCGCTATAACCTTCTCTGGAGGACTACTAGCTAGCCAGTAATTCTCAATTTTATAACTGTGCATTAGATTTTTTCTTCATAAATGTAGTACTTTGCACTTCTCTTTATTAAATTTCTTTTGTTGATTCTGGATTAGTTCTCCAGTTGGTCACAGCGATTTTTAATTCAATCTTGTCCTGCAAAATGATAGCAACCCTTCTCAGCTTGGTGTCATTCACATATTTTATAAGGATGCTCTTCAATCTGTTATCCAAGTTATTAATGCTAATATTGAACAGTACCAGCCCCCTGGCTGGGGTCCACTGGCTACATCCTCCAAGTTTGATAAGGAATCCTTGATAACACATTATTCTGGTTTGGTTACAAGTATGTCTTGGGGACTAAAGTCAAAACCATTCTAAAATCAAGATATATTCTGTCTACAGCTTCCTCACTATACTGCATAACCTATTCTGTCAGAGAGAAATGAGGTTGATTTGGCATGACTTGTTGTTGACAAAGCCATATTATCTATTGATTATTGCCCTATTATCTTCTCAGTGCTTACAAATTGATTGTTTAATAATTTGTTCTAGTATTTCTTCCAGGTATCAAAGTTAAGTTGACCGTTTATGAATTCCCAGATCCTCCTGGGCCCCCTTTTAAAACTAGATAGTGTGTTTGAATTTCTCCAGTCTTCTGGGACCTCATTTGGTCCTCCATGATACCACATATAGATTTATGGTGGTAAATCTGCAATTTTCTTCTTCCAAGAAAGGAGAAGACCTAAATTACCTTGGACCAGGGCCCTTTTCAGAAACCTAGACACAATGTCCAATTTATAGCATGTTACTGTACTCTTTAGAAAAGAAAGACTTCATTCTTCAAAACAAATTTGAGAAAAAGTATATTTTGCTCTCTTAGTATTATTGCCCAAATAGCATGAAGATTATGTCAGTATGATTTCGTTAAAGGAATGCTCTATGTTGGTGCTCAGCAAGCCATCAGTATAGTATCAAATCAATCATTTCCTGGGTAGTTTGGTGAGAAAGCAGAAATGTAATATTCTGATCAATTTGACACCATCCTCAATGGTTGAAGCTAACAAATTCTGTGCACAGTGAATGTATAAAGTGGAAAAGTACAGTTCTGGCCAATGTGTTCTCTTTCTAATATATGCATCTTTTGAGAGAAATGGTGATTTTGGATGTAGGACATGTTCAGAAAATTTGCTGGAGATTCACTTGAAGAATATTTTTTTCTGAACTGCATCTCAATTTCTAGACTCCGTCAGTATTCTTTTGGTTGAGGGATGGCCACATTGTCCAGGACAGTTGTTTGTAATCAGGCTCTACCTCCCTCTACTTGTGTGTGTCTGTTCCTTTCAGCCAATGGGTATTTTCTCCATACTGGAAGAGGAGTGCATGTTTCCCAAGGCAACTGACGTTTCTTTCAAGAACAAGCTCTATGACCAGCACCTTGGCAAGTCCAACAACTTCCAGAAGCCCAAGCCTGCCAAAGGAAAGGCTGAAGCCCACTTTGCCCTGGTGCACTATGCTGGCACCGTGGACTACAACATCACTGGCTGGTTGGAGAAGAACAAGGACCCACTCAATGAAACTGTGATTGGTCTGTACCAGAAATCATCAATGAAAACACTGGCTTTGCTCTTTGCTACATATGGTGGAGAAGCAGGTATTCATGTTCATCCCCAATACCCAATATACACTGGGCTCCTTTTAGAATCACAAAAGGGAACATCAAAAATTCAAAACGTGTTTTCTTTCTTTTTTTATTCTGCAGAAGGCGGTGGTGGCAAGAAGGGAGGCAAGAAGAAGGGCTCCTCTTTCCAGACAGTGTCTGCTCTTTTCAGGGTATGGTACCACAATCATTATCATTTTCTTGATGAAGACAATAAGATAACGCCCTGTAGTTCTGAAGAAGCTATTTCCCAAGTGACTCAGGCATGGTAAACATCCCTTGAAGTCCATGGCTAAGATTCTGTTGGGAAGTTAACCTCCAATATCTCCATTTAAGCTCCATTTCTCTGTGTGCAGAGTCTGTTGTTTATCTCCTGCATGTGACACTGAAATGGAGTCACTTCTCCCATCTGGTTAGGTATCTGCTTCCTCAGTTTCCCTTACTCTGCTCCCTGAAGAATGCATTTTCGCTTTTGTGGTTTGGGTTCATCTCCTTCCTGATGTGGTATTTAACCAATCATTTCAACTCTACTCATCAGAAACCTTCCCCACAGACTGTACAATTGCTTCCCCATCCCAGCCCCATTTGTCTCGCCTTTCTTAAAGGCTCTCCCCACACAGCCTCTTTTCCTTCTCACTGCAGATATCTCCTGCCAGGTCCTTCTCCTGACCCTGGGTCACACTCCACTGTGTGGACTGGCTCCTTAATTATCACTGATAGGCCACCATCATATGATACTTGGTCCATACACTGGCTAAAGTCTTGAACCAGGGTACATGGAGCAGCCCAATTTTACAGGTCCAGTCTGATTTACATTTAAACCTTCTGAAAAATTAAGTGCCTCAGTTCCCTCACTGCTCTGCCCGTTTCCATTCTATATGCTGTGTTTTCTCGCACATATTCCTCATAAAACACACAGGATCTCCAGGGCCCCCTGAAGAGCACTCTCACCCTTTTGTCACCCATGGCCTGTCCTGCTTTCGTGAACATTTTCTGCATTGCCAACCCAAGAATGAGTTGGGACACCAAGACTAATGAGACTGAAATATAACTTCAAGAAGTAGTGCCCTCTCATTTTATGATCTTTAGGAAACTTAGCTCACATTTTCTAACTCTTCCCTACAACCCTGAGGTTCAGAAAGATGTAATTTTAAATTGAAAATTGAGTCTCCTAAAATCAATGATTTCAGGAACCGGGGCATAAGAAAATCACCAAATATAGCAAGACTGATGATAAAATGGTGAGGTGTGAACATTGCATTTCCCTCTGTTAGGTAGTGCTATTTCTGCAGTTTTATATCTCACTTAAATGACTGTCTTCAGGATCCAGAGGAAGAGGACACCTCAGGTTAGAATGACTCCAACTGGCAAGATTTGCAAGATAGTTTGTTTACATTCGTTAGGTGCATGATCCTATTATAACAGGTTTACCCCATCTGTAGGTGTATATGCAGAGGTCACATTGGCTAAACCTAAACCTTTGCTATGGTGTCACAGGAGAATTTAAACAAGCTGATGACCAATCTGAGAAGCACTCATCCTCACTTTGTGCGGTGCATCATTCCCAATGAAACAAAGACACCTGGTAAGAAGCTCTGGTGCACAGAGATTTTAGTTAGATGTAACTGTTCCCTGTGGGCTGCACAATAACGTACTGACTTATGCTGTGATTTGTTAAGGTGCCATGGAACATGAACTTGTACTACACCAGCTAAGGTGTAACGGCGTGCTGGAAGGGATCAGAATCTGCAGAAAAGGATTCCCCAGCAGAATCATTTATGCAGATTTTAAACAGAGGTCAGACAGCTCCACTATAATGTCCCATTATGTTTGTTGAGTAGCTTGCATTTCCTAATTATTTCAGGTACTATATTCTTTACAGTATTCAGCATATATTCTCTTTACTCCGATGTAAATATCAAATTAAAGTAATTTAGAGTGGGCTGCTAATGATGTTGATGTCTTTGGAGTCCGAGGTGCTGTGTCTGGAGAACATGTGATAGGACATAGTTGCAGTAGCTTTCTCACACAATCCTAAAATTGTGTCTTAGTTTGACAGTTTCTAGGCATGAGAACTGGTCCAGTCAGTCCTCCTTCTGGCTTCCAGTTACAATATGGGAGGTAGTTAATGTGAACGGTGATGGTGGTTTTGCTGATAGAACATCCTTGTACTCTGTTTTCTCCTACAGATACAGAGTTTTAAATGCAAGTGCCATTCCAGAAGGACAGTTCATTGACAGCAAGAAGGCTTCTGAGAAACTACTTGCATCCATTGATGTTGATCACACCCAGTATAAATTTGGTCACACCAAGGTACAGGCACTCTTTGATTCAAATGCTATTTGTAGTATATGCAGGATGAAAGTGATGTTCTGTAACACTCTCTTCCTCAAGGTGTTCTTCAAAGCAGGACTTCTGGGTCTTCTAGAGGAAATGAGAGATGATAAATTGGCAGAGATTATGACCCGCACACAAGCCAGGTGTCGTGGCTTCCTAATGAGAGTGGAATATCAAAGGATGGTGGAAAGGAGGTAGCAATATGTTATCTTGCATCACTGTATTTGGGCTATTGCAGCTGTATTCATCACCCACAAAGACTTAATATGTTTCTGAACTACATTATAGAGAGTCCATCTTCTGTATCCAATATAACATTCGCTCATTCATGAATGTCAAGCACTGGCCCTGGATGAAACTGTTCTTCAAGATCAAGCCTTTACTGAGGAGTGCTGAAGCTGAGAAGGAGATGGCCAACATGAAGGAAGAGTTTGAGAAAACAAAAGAAGAGCTTGCTAAGTCTGAGGCAAAAAGGAAGGAACTGGAGGAAAAGATGGTGACTCTGCTGCAGGAGAAAAATGACCTACAGCTCCAAGTGCAGACTGTGAGTATCCACAGTGAATTCAACCCTTACTGCACTTTGGAACTAAGCCTGCAATTTCTAAATGCAACTTTCCCAATAAGAGAAGCACAAACAAAGGGATGGTTACCTTCCATTAGAGAAACATTGGAAGACAAATTGAGATACCGGATTTAGATTCAGCATTTTAAAATTTAGGCATGTTTAGTTGGGTACTATCAAAAATGTATGTGTCCAAGAAGCTAAAGTATACACATATGTAAGCACATAATGACACCACTGGGTAAGTCATCTCTGGGGATGAAACTAGAAGTTCCAAATCATTTGTTTGATTGATCTTAATCAAGAAAACATTTTTTAGATGGTGTAGCTTTCGTGTGTGTGTCCTAGATTTTCATGCATCTGCTGTCCTTCTATAGAGCAGTAGTGGGCAAACTGCACCCCATCAGGATTCTATATGTGGTCCACAAAACATTTTGTAACGTAGAGCGTTGCTGGATTCTGGGGGGTGTGTGTGTGTGTGTGTGTGTGTGTGTGTGTGTGTGTGTGTGTGTTCCTACTGGTATTACTAAAGTGACATGCACATAAATCCAGGGCACCTGAATTGAGGCACATGCTGATGGCTCACAACATTAACTGTGACAGCCATGCACTCCCCCTGCAGCCAATCAAAGCACTGCTATGGTTCAATCAGCATACCCTGGAAATGCTAAATACTCAAGCATGGTTAGCAAAACCACCATGTTCCAGGAAACTGTCTTGGTTATGGCTACCTTGCAGTCCACTGAGATGGAGGGCTACTCATGCAGCCCACTCACTAGTCTATTGCTGCTGTAGACCATGAGACAAATATAGTTTTGAAAATTAAAAGTTTTGTTTATCCAAGAAGAAATGATTTGCTTTGTTCATGAGTGACATAGCCAAACTCTTTAAGGGGTTTAGCATGTAATAAAATAAAATGCCTTGCATTAATAAACTGAAGAGTTCAAATCCACCTTCCATCCTATAAAAACTACATACTGGGGGCATCACATGTAAGTAAGTGGCTAAAAGACAGTCACCTACTTCAAGTGTGTTAGACAAACAAGGTAGGTGAGGCAATATCTTCTATTGGACCAACTTCTGTTCACATTCCTTTTCTTCAGGTCCCTCAGAAAAGCTGTGTGTAAGTTTAAAAGCTTGTCTCTTTCTCTTTCACCAACAGAACTTGGTCCATCAAAAGTTATCACCTGACTTACCATGTCTCTGTAGTATCCTGTTTTCATAAATGGACACCTCATTCGACTATAAGAATGATCACATTGAGTCAGCCCAGTGATCCATCTAGCCAAGTACTCTGTCTCCTGACAGTGGCCAGTGCCAGATGGTTCAAGGGAACGTACAGAACAAGGATTACTGTGTGTTCCCATCCCCTGTTGTCCAGTCCCAGAGTCTGGCAGTTAGAGGCCCAGGGATACCTGGAGCATGAGACTATGTCCCTTACCATACTGGCTTATGCCCATTGATGGACCTATCCTCTCAAAATATGCAAACAAAATCAATTATACTTTGTGCTGGGATGAAATGTAAGAATGTGATATTTAGTGCGATATAAATTAGAACTAAAAGTCATCAAACAAACTAAAAAAACTGCATTTTTGTCCCAGGAAGCTGAAGGCTTGGCTGATGCTGAAGAAAGATGTGACCAACTGATCAAAACCAAAATCCAACTTGAAGCTAAGATTAAGGAGCTGACTGAACGTCTAGAGGATGAAGAGGAGATGAACGCCGAGCTGACAGCCAAAAAGAGAAAACTAGAAGATGAATGTTCAGAGCTGAAGAAAGATATTGACGACCTTGAGTTAACATTGGCCAAGGTTGAAAAAGAAAAGCATGCTACAGAAAACAAGGTAAAGGAGATAGATATGGAAGATGGGGAATGTGGTCAGGAGGAACAAGTGGGCCAGGGAAAGGCAGATCAGGGGAAGATCTGAGAAGGCAAGAACGCGGACTGTCTGTGGAATGAGACAGTGTATCGTCTACTCTCTGAACTGAATGAAGCAGGGGTTGTAAGATGGTACTATAATTTAAAAAAAAAAAGCACATAATCATGTAATTGAAAACTGTATCATAATGATTATGTTGCACAGGCAACCTTAATTCAAGAATTTCCTAACCTTCAGAGTGCTTGACTTTGAAACGTTAATTTTCTTTTAACATTTTTGTTTGAGATAGAATTATAAAGATACATAAACATACACTTTCCTCATTTACATATCTATTTTATACTTTGAATTAATTTAATAAAAATGTAAGTATTTGATAACCTATTTACCTTTGTTTATTCTGCAAAATAAGGAATAATAAATACATTAAACCACTCACACAATATGATATGCCAGCAGTTGAGTAGGTTCCTTTCCAATTTATATTTCAGTGATAATCAGATTTTCAAAGATGCCTAGACACCAAGTGGAGTAGAAATTTCTATTGTTCACATAGTGCTAAACTGTCCAATGGAAACAGGTTGTTGCTCTAGACATATTACTTTGAAATAGCTGAACACACATTTCTGTGCCTAAAAGTTGTGAAATGACCTCCAATGAAAAGTGAGCGTTAAAGCTTTTATCCCCTCTCTTAATGTGGAGGGGCAGCTCTTACCTCACACAGAAACTGAACAAGCCAGAGCTTAGTTGGGCAGATGTGTGAGTTTTCAGTTGTAAATGACTATGGATTCATGAGAATCTCTTTGTAGCTTTTTCTGAGTACAACCTGAGAAAAGATGATGATGAAGCTACAGTTTCAGATGTCAGTTCTTTCTGTTAATTATATAAATATATTTCTATGCCACCAGAATCAGCTGCTTGAATCTTACAAAATCTTGATAAAAACGTCAAATGTAATAAATCTAAATGTAAACGAAACTATCATTTCACCAACTATTTTATCCATTTCCTTCATTTGCCTTTGTTCAACTCCAAAGGTGAAAAACCTCACTGAGGAGATGGCCGTCCTGGATGAGACTATCGCTAAACTGACAAAGGAGAAGAAAGCCCTCCAGGAGGCCCATCAGCAGACCCTGGACGACCTGCAAGCAGAAGAGGACAAAGTGAACACACTGACCAAAGCTAAAACCAAGCTGGAGCAGCAAGTGGACGATGTAGGCACAATAACATGTGGAGAGAATACAACCAGTCTGAAGTCAGGCTTTCCTAGCAGTGATTTTTTATGACCTTTTTCTCTTTAGCTTGAAGCATCATTGGAGCAAGAGAAGAAACTCCGCATGGACCTTGAAAGAGCTAAGAGGAAACTTGAAGGAGATTTGAAGCTGGCCCAGGAATCCACAATGGATTTAGAAAATGATAAACAGCAGCTGGAGGAAAAGCTGAAGAAGTAAGTTTGGTTTGCAGGGGGCATCATGGTGCTGTGCAATTGTTTGGATTTGGTTCTGTTGCTAACTTTGTTTTTGTGTGTGAGAAAAGGAAAGACTTTGAAATCAGTCAGTTCCAAAGCAAAATTGAGGATGAGCAAGTCCTGGGCATTCAGCTGCAGAAGAAGATCAAAGAATTGCAGGTAAGTCATAATTTATCTCTCTTGCAGACAAAATATGAGCTCAGTTTAAAGGAAGGTATCTGTCTTAATGTTTCTTGTTGTTCTCTAGGCCCGTATTGAGGAGCTGGAGGAGGAGATAGAGGCTGAACGTGCCTCTCGGGCAAAAGCAGAGAAGCAGCGCTCTGATCTCTCCAGGGAACTTGAGGAGATCAGTGAGCGTCTGGAGGAAGCTGGTGGGGCCACTGCAGCTCACATTGAGATGAACAAGAAACGCGAGGCAGAATTCCAGAAAATGCGCCGAGACCTTGAAGAGGCCACTCTGCAGCATGAGGCCACAGCCGCCGCCCTCCGGAAGAAACATGCAGACAGCACAGCAGAGCTTGGGGAGCAAATTGACAACCTGCAACGAGTCAAACAGAAGCTGGAGAAGGAGAAGAGTGAACTGAAGATGGAGATTGATGACCTGGCCAGTAACCTGGAGGCTGTCACCAAAGCCAAGGTGCATAGATTTATAAGGTGTAGCAACATAGCTGTCTCTAGCTATGTTTATTGCATTACACAGACTGTACCATCAGATTTGGACTTTGTTGTAGTAGTCTTAGATGATAATAAAGATGAAAAATTAACTGAAGTTATTACTGTAATGTCACCTACATAAGACAGTTATTACTTTGCTATTTACATAATATTTGGTTTTAGGAAGGGTGAGATTTCCTCGCTAATTGAGCCCATTTGTCATCACAGAGTTCCCACTGATCTCAGGGAACTGGAGATCCCCTGTGTTCACCCTCTCTTTTTGGTCCTTTTTGCACCTTGCAGGCAAACCTTGAGAAGATGTGCCGCACTCTGGAAGATCAGCTTAGTGAAGTTAAGACAAAGGGAGAAGAGCATCAGCGTACGATCAATGAGCTCAGTGCTCAAAGAGCTCGTCTACAGACAGAATCAGGTCAGAGACACACATATTGAGTGCACAAAGGAGATGTTGGGATAATAGACAATGGCCATCTTATGCATATCTGATCCACCATACTGTTTCACACCTGCTGCTAGCATGTTTATTACGTCAGATAACATCCTCAAAAGCTTATCCTCCAATGTTTTATCATCTGTTTTAAAGAAATAAATTACTGTCTTATGTGCAGTTAACTGTAGGGTGACCATCTGCCCAGTTTTGGCGGGACAGTCCCATATTTGGGACGCCAGGATTGCATCCTGATTTATTTGGTCAAAGGGACTAATTGCCCCGTATGTTCAGGTGGTTGCCTCCCCCAGCTTCCCCCGGCTGGGGGAGCCGGACCCAGCTGTGGCTACCCCACCCCCAGCTTCCCCTCGCTGTGGGAGCTGGACCTGCACAGCTATGCAGACACACCCTAGCTTCCCCCAGCTCCCCCTCAGTGGCGCAGCTACCCCCACCAGCTTCCCCCAGCTGGGGGAGCTGGACCCACGCAGCAGCGCAAATGCTCCCCAGCTTCCCTTGGCTTCCCCACCATGGTGCAGCTGCCCCCAACTCCCCCCACAGGGGAGCCAGGAGCCAGACCCTGCCGCGGCTGCCCCACCCCCCAACTTCCTCCAGCTGGGGTAGCCAGGAACTCCCCAGCTTCCCCCAGTTCCCCCACTATGGTGCGGCGGCTACTCCAACTTTCCCCCACTGGGGGAGCCGGACACATGCCGTGGCTGCCCCCCTAGCTACGCCCGGCTAGGGGAGCTGGGGGGGGAGCCGGACACATGCCGTGGCTGCCCCCGCAGCTACGCCCGGCTAGGGGAGCTGGGAGCTGGAGTGGCAGCACAGTGTCCCCCCAGCTAGTGGAAGATGGGAGCTTCACTGGGACTTCTCTCCTGACTGTCAGACAGGGTGACCATCCATCCCATTTTGGCCAGGACAGCATCATTTCCCTTGTTCCATATTTGGACAGGGGAGATACGGTCATCCTAGTTAACTCCTATTTAGCACAACCTGTCTGGAATCTCTCTTAGGTGAATTTTCACGCCAGGTAGAGGAGAAAGATGCTTTGATTTCACAGCTCTCAAGAGGCAAACAGGCATTTACCCAACAGATTGAGGAACTGAAGAGGCAACTAGAGGAGGAGATAAAGGTCAGGATTTTTCCAACAGTCTTTTCTGTGTAGCTATATTCCTGTTATAGTTTTATTTGTGGTTAAAGCACCTTTTCATAACACCCTAGAGAACAGAAGGAAAACGTCCCACTGAGTCAGATAAACCTGCCCCCAACCAATGCAGGAGCATACCGCAGAGTATATCTATGAATGTTTTGTTCAGTTCCAGCTGTATATTGGCCATTCATCATGCCTAGCACCACTGTCCTTGGATAACATTCCACACTCTGATGTAGCTCACTGTCAGGTGCTTTCCCAGAATATTTACCTACATCATGGTGCTGCTCCTCTTGTTTCTTCAGGCTAAGAACGCGCTGGCCCACGCCCTGCAGTCTGCTCGCCATGACTGCGACTTGCTCCGTGAGCAATATGAGGAGGAGCAGGAAGCCAAGAGTGAGCTGCAACGTGCCCTGTCCAAGGCCAACAGTGAAGTTGCCCAGTGGAGAACCAAATACGAGACAGATGCCATTCAGCGCACAGAGGAACTGGAAGATGCAAAGTACGTGCTGGGGTAGAGGAGAACTGGGAGAAGCCAAGAACTAAACAGGAAAGTTTACAGAGGCCATTGATACGCCAGAAGGTGACCAAAAGAGGCCAAGAATGTGGATTTGGTAGGGGTGACTGGAGGAGATGCACTATATTCCATTAGGGGGCTGGGTTGGCATATTGGGGCTCCAAAAGCTGAGAGAGGCTGTTTATTCCAAAATAATATACATGTGTTTTGAGGGCAGAGGGACTGTCAGAGAGAATATACTGTATGGCTACGTCTACACGTGAAGCCTACATCGAAGTAGCCTATTTCGATGTGGCGACATCGAAGTAGGCTATTTCGATGAATAACGTCTACACGTCCTCCAGGGCTGGCAACGTCGATGTTCAACATCGACGTTGCACGGCACCACATCGAAATAGGCGCTGCGAGGGAACGTCTACACGCCACAGTAGCACACATCGAAATAAGGGTGCCAGGCACAGCTGCAGACAGGGTCACAGGGCGGACTCAACAGCAAGCCGCTCCCTTAAAGGGCCCCTCCCAGACACACTTGCACTAAACAGCACAAGATCCACAGAGCCGACAATGAGTTGCAGACCCTGTGCCTGCAGCATGAATCCCCCGCTGCAGCAGCAGCAGCCAGAAGCCCTGGGCTAAAGGCTGCTGCACACGGTGACCATAGAGCCCCGCACGGGCTGGAGAGACAGCGTCTCTCAACCCCCCAGCTGATGGCCGCCATGGAGGACCCGGCAATTTCGACGTTGCGGGACGCGGATCGTCTACACGGTCCCTACTTCGACGTTGAACGTCGAAGTAGGGCGCTATTCCTATCTCCTCATGAGGTTAGCGACTTCGATGTCTTGCCGCCTAATGTCAAAGTAACTTCGAAATAGCGCCCGACGCGTGTAGACGTGACGGGCGCTATTTCGAAGTTGGTGCCGCTACTTCGAAGTAGCGTGCACATGTAGACGCAGCCTATATGAATTGGATAGGACTGACTGAGGAAGGACCTAGATGATTTATGCACTGAGATCAGAGCCTTGCAGAGATGACTTGTGCTGTCACAAATGTGGGAGCAGCTGCATTCAGTTTGCTTCCCATACTGCACCCTAAACAGGAGTTGGATTTATAATCTTCCAGGAAGAAGCTTGCCCAGCGTCTGCAGGATGCTGAAGAACATGTTGAAGCTGTGAATTCCAAATGTGCTTCCCTTGAAAAGACGAAACAGAGGCTGCAAAATGAAGTGGAGGACCTGATGATTGATGTGGAAAGATCTAACGCTGCCTGCGCAGCTCTAGATAAGAAACAGAAGAATTTTGATAAGGTATTTCAGGCTCCAGCCTTGTGGGTGCCGGATGGCACACCCTCTTGTGATCACCCTTGCTTAGACTAAGGTCTGGTTGTATTTCAGGTTCTGGCAGAATGGAAGCAGAAATATGAGGAAACGCAGACTGAACTGGAAGCTTCCCAGAAGGAGTCTCGCTCTCTCAGCACAGAGCTGTTTAAGATGAAGAATGCCTATGAGGAAACCTTGGATCAACTTGAAACTCTGAAGCGGGAGAATAAGAACTTGCAGCGTAAGTGCCCCCCCACCCTTTCCTCTATTCACATGGGGCTTCTGGAAAGTTGGGCTGCACACCTGCTGAACCCGTCTGTGTCTGTGGTGTGGCACTGCTAAGGAGCGGTTCTCCTTGGGCCCTTTGCTTGACTATGTTGTTTGCATGCTACCCAACAGAGGAGATTTCTGACCTCACGGAGCAGATTGCAGAGGGGGGAAAGGCTCTCCATGAGCTGGAGAAAGTGAAGAAGCAGATTGAGCAAGAGAAATCAGAAATCCAGTCCGCACTGGAGGAAGCTGAGGTACACACACCATTACTCACTGCCTTCCAGAGAGCAGAATCAGAAAGACTTGGAGCGGTGTCCTGTTGTAACATGGTGGGATACTTGACAGGGACACAGCGACATCACGTGCTGCGCTGCAGGCTATGGACTCCGTGTCCCAGCTGTACACAGCACTACGTTCCGGTTTTGGGTAGCATTTAACACTGTATTTGGGAGGAAAATACTGTTTTTGCCCCTTTGTTGACCCTTCACTTGCTCTTGTTAAGGCTTCACTCGAACATCAAGAGGGCAAAATCCTCCGCATCCAACTTGAGCTGAACCAGGTGAAGTCAGAAGTGGACAGGAAGATTGCAGAGAAAGATGAGGAAATTGAACAGCTGAAGAGAAACCACATCAGAGTGGTGGAGTCCATGCAGAGCACCCTGGACGCTGAGATCAGGAGCAGAAACGAAGCCCTGAGGCTAAAGAAGAAGATGGAGGGAGATCTGAATGAAATGGAGATCCAGCTGAGTCATGCCAACCGCTTGGCTGCAGAGGCGCAGAAGAATCTGCGAAACACACAAGGAGTGCTCAAGGTACATTAAGCCAAACATGCCTGGTCCATAGCTCTGCTGATCTTCTGAGTGTGTCCAGGGCTGTCCACACCCCATTGTCATTGCTCTCACTCCTTTCACAGGACACCCAGATACACCTGGATGATGCTCTCCGAAGCCAAGAAGATCTGAAGGAACAGGTGGCCATGGTGGAGCGCAGAGCTAACCTGATGCAGGCTGAAATTGAGGAGCTGAGGGCAGCTCTGGAACAGACAGAGCGGGCCAGGAAGGTGGCTGAACAGGAGCTTCTGGATGCAAGTGAACGAGTGCAGCTCCTGCACACCCAGGTCAGGCCCTAGTGTGAAAAGAAACCTACCAACACCAGAGCAGGAGACTGCTACATAGATACTAAAGAGCACATGCTGGGTGACGCTTAGCAGAGGCTTGTTTCTGAAATGACATTTATCCTATTGTCTATAGGATGGACCTTGACTAAGTGTAAAGCATGAAGCTGCAAAGCCATCCTTGATTTTCCTCCTGTTGCTCTGCTGAAAGGGGCATAGGGATGACAAGGTTATAAGTACAGTAGTATGGGGTTGGGGGTTTGGCAAGTGTCTCCAAGGCTCTGGCAGTGCTTACTGGCCTCTCTCTCACAGTTTCCATCATTTGATACTTTTCAGTCATTTCTGCCGTCCCAAGGGGCACAGGGAATGTTTCTAAGCAGTGAATATTTTGTTTTGGAATGGACCAGATTACAGCAATTGCACACGAGTAGTCCCCCATTGGAGGGGGACATAATGTTTCTGAGAGCCCTTCAGATATTCACAGCACATCACTGACCAGTTGTCCATGTCCTGTAGTGATGATTTGGAAGCGAATTCTAATCTAGCAGAATATTAATTGTAATCTGTGCACAAAATACAAATATTGAGCCAGGCCCTACAGCCAATAGTTTGGGGCTAACAGGAAATACATTGTCTCTGTTGTTATGAAACAGAACACCAGCCTGATCAACACAAAGAAGAAGCTGGAAACAGATATTTCCCAACTCCAGAGTGAAATGGAGGAGACCATTCAGGAAGCACGTAATGCAGAAGAGAAGGCCAAGAAGGCCATCACTGATGTGAGTTTACGGCTCCTTTCTTTGGAGAACATGATCCCCTTTTCACCTGAAATGGCTGGTTTTCTAGACTAGTTTCCTTTGTTTGTGCACTAGGCAGCCATGATGGCAGAGGAGCTGAAGAAGGAGCAGGACACCAGCGCCCACCTGGAGAGGATGAAGAAGAACCTGGACCAGACAGTGAAGGACCTGCAGCACCGCCTGGACGAAGCAGAGCAACTGGCACTGAAGGGTGGCAAGAAGCAAATCCAGAAACTGGAGGCCAGAGTGCGTGTTTCCCATAGTTGTGCATGTCAGAGCATTTTCTACATGCAGTCCCAGTAAAACACAAAGATGTTTTTCTCATTTCAGGTGCGTGAACTGGAGGGTGAGGTGGATAATGAGCAGAAACGCAGCACTGATGCAATTAAGGGTGTTCGCAAGTATGAGAGAAGAGTAAAGGAACTGACCTACCAGGTAAGGAGGGAGACCCACTGGGCTTTTACGTCCTTCTCTAGGGAACACAAATTGTTGGCATGTGGATCTGGAAGTGAGATTTTTATTTTATATGGTTGGGAAATGAACTAATCACTGCCCTACTATATTAACTGTTTTTAGTCTGAGGAAGACCGGAAGAATATTCTCAGACTCCAGGATCTGGTAGACAAGCTACAACTGAAAGTGAAAGCTTACAAGAGACAAGCTGAAGAGTCTGTAAGTATCATTTGGAGGAGCAATGATCGTTATTTGCCAGTGAGTTGGGAATTGTACTGACTAGTTGGCTGTAAGAAATTATGAAGCTGTATTTGTTCAGCACAACAAAGTTTAAGGATCAGCAGAGTCTTGAAAATTCACACTTATATCTGAGGAGCAAATTTCTGATAAAGTAAGAAAAAAAACAATGCAATGTCATAAAAGAATAATATATGTAAGTATATTTGACAAGCACAGTTTGTCAATGTTTAGGTTGGTAGTACATTATATACATGATTTAATAAATGGTAAGAAATCTGAGTAATACAAGAATTCTACAGCATTTTGCAGTTAAATCTTTGCTGATTTTGTATATGCCAGCTAAGCACCACTGCCTAAATCACTAATCACTAATTCAAACAGCTGAAAACAGGATGTTCTAGGTAGATACGTTTTTTCATCTGTCCTCAAAAGAGATTTCATCTAATTGAAAATTTATTTTTGCTATTCATAAACTTTTCAAAATCTTTTCAACCTTGGAAAAGTTACTGAATGGAAAGTTACAGAATGCCTTGTGCCACTTTTCCAAAGTTGAGAACAGTTTGAAAAGTTACCAAATGCCAAAAGGAAAAAGTAAACAAAGAAAAACACAATGTCATTAATTGTATTACATTCAATTTGCCGAAGAGAAAAGGGGGAAGAACACAAATGGAAATGTTTTGAAAATTCAAAATTTTGAAATGTGCAGTGAAAATGTTCAGTGTTTGAAAGATACCTGTGAAATAATTTGTTTAAAAAAAAAATAAGTAATTTTTACTGAAATGTTTGGAATGAAAAAAATTCTGTCAACTCTACTTTGTCTAGCTCTACTAGAACTCAATAACAGTTGTAGAAAAAGTCAGCCAAATTTAGCATGTGCTTAGTCTGCCATGAGGCAGATTCTTCTTTCTGGTTTTGGGCGGGGGGGAAGATTAAAATTAGGTGATAAGCATCTGAAAGTGCACACCAGAGTCATCTGGCAACAGCTAAAGCTGTTAGTGTGGCCTGATCAAGCCTAGCATCTTTGTGTTGCCTGTGCTGGCCCAGTGTACAGATAAGGATGTCTAGTTTCTGCTGAAGGGACAACTGCAAGAGAGAAATTGTGAAATGTCTCAACTTCTCCAAATCTCTCCCTTCCTCTCAGGGACAGCAGGACAAGAAGGTTGAACAGAATGGGGACATCCCATGGTTTAAACTCTGATCATTTTTTCTACATGTCACAATTTTCTGCCAATCCTCAGCTTTCATTATAAACAGAATCCAATTTCATTGTCCTCTGTAAGGATCCATCCTTCTAAGAAAGAATGTTCCATTGCTGTCCTGGCAACACAGAGAGCTGCTTGCAGGACAGGGAGGGCCTGAGAGGAAAGCTGCCTAGTTGAGAGTGAAGGCAAGACAGAGGACGCTGCCTGATCTGAGTCTATGCTGCTTGACTAGGAGAGGGAAGAGCTTCCTCTGGGAGTATGTGATTCAATACCAGGCCAATGCTCAAACCACTGAGCTATCTCTCCCCTGCTCCAAACATCTCTGGAATTAATATCAAGTCTCCACTTAACTTCAGTGGTCTTTGGATCAGGCTTTTAGAATGGAAGTTCCTACTTCTCTTTTGAAACCGCTCCTCGTTTTCTGATTCTGTTCAGGGCAAGCTGGCTCCTTGAATATCCCATAATGATTCTGAGTACCCAGACTGCCAATCAAAGGATCACTTTCATGAACTGCAGTTGTGTGCCCATGAAACGTGGCATGTCTGACCATGTAGCTCAGTAGTAGATTAATAGTGCTAATTCTACATCTTGCTCACTAGAATGCATGTCAGCAAGGTTGTGCCTCCTAGAGCTCAGCTACAGGATAGGTGAGATGAGCTGGTGTTTGAAGCTGCTATGCAATGAAAGCTAGGTTGTTCATGGTCCAGTCCTGAATTGTAAGCATATGAAATGCAGGCCTAAAACTCACAAGCTAGAAGAGTTAGTACTTCTCTTCTGGATTTTGTCACTGCCCAGTCCCCTGGTCATGTTTTTCCCCCTCATAAAGTAGACTTTCTATAACAGCAGCAGGTGCAGCATCTTTCTACATTTACAAATAATTTCTCCTAATTTTTAACAAACTTTCTAACTGAGAAAGCAGTGAGCAGGAGAGGGTGTGTTCTTAGTTTCCAGATAAGAAATGGCAAGAGGGTGACAGAGTCTGGGCCTTCTCCGGATCATGCCCTCGAGAAGGGTGTCGGTGAGAGGAAAAAGCACAGACCCGTCTAGTGGCCAGAGCAACAGTTAGACTTAGTGGTAAGACTGCTCACTTCCAGCCAGGAATTGGAACCCAAGGTCACAGCTGCAGTTAGAGTCCAGATGCTGGAGCCAAGGGCCATGACCAAAGTCAGCGATCAGAAATTGCAGCCCAGGGTAGAACTGGCTTACATGGGGTGAGGTAAGGCAGAAACAAGACTGGAGTCAAGGCAAGACCAGGATGGGAACAAAGCAGGAGCAGGCACTACCACAGCCATGTGCATGTGCGTTGAGCAGTTGTTGAATTGCTGCTGAGTTCAAGAGCCAATGAGCTGAATCTTCCAGCCAATCAGGCAACCTACTATAGGTCAGCTGTGCTTGTTACAGATTGTCGAGATACTGATTCTGCTTCAAACCCTGCTTCTTGGTAGGGTCTGCTGCAAGCCCTGATTCCTGACCAGACTTTGAGGGTACCTTCTAGGGAGCTGGGGGCTGGTTTCTCAAGGTACTACTGAAAACTCTTGCAATCGCAGGTTGCAGATGTTCTCTCCTGGTTCCCATGACCACTTCTCTAGCCTGTAGCCTTCCCAGGCCATCAGGTACTGGAGTCTTCCTCTAATTTGCAAGAGTGAAGATTTAGTGGACCAAGTATTCTGCCTGTCCATGGATTTTTATGGATGGCAGTAGGGGTCTGAGTGGTTTGTGTATGAGTTCTTGATGTAGGGCTTTAAAAGAATTGTGAAAGATGGGAAGTATCTTCAAGGACCTGGGCAGCTATAACCTGAAAGGTATTGGATTTATGCATTGTATAACCTTGAAGGGGCTTGGGTACGGATTGTGTAGTTTGGCAGATGGGCAGTTAAATTTAGGGTTCTGGGCAGAGAATTGCATCTTGTCCCAGATGACCAGACTGGGAGTAGCACTTATTGTCTTAGTCATTGTGATATTTAGTGGCAGATTGGAAATGTTCCTGAGTTCCTGGTGTACATGAGAGTTTTAATACATAGCAGCTGGTCCTGAGGAACTCAAAAGCAAGTTGGGTGGAGCAGGGATGAAATCTATGTTTTGCACAGAATGAGCTATCTTGGGAGTTGATTGCATTGTCTTATGTAAATTTGATATATCACAGTAGGGAAAGCCAGTCATTCTGGTGATAATTCAAAAACAGTGAAGATATTGCTCCAAGATTTGACTGTCCCTCTCTGTTTGCCCATTAGCCTGTGGGTGATAGGCAGATGAGGTGAAGGATTCAATACCAAGAACTCTAAGAAATTCCCAGGAGAGCTGGGAGAGGAACTGGGGATGCTGGTCCAATATAGTGCCCTTTGGGTAACTAGTGGTAATAGAGAATGTATTTTCCAGGAACAACAAGGCCATCTTGCCTGTGGAGAAACCATATGAAACAACATCACGTGTGCAGTTTTGTTAGGCTGATGATAACCAGGATTCCTGAGTGTCTCCAAGTACAGGAAATCTGCAGTGAAATCCGTTGATACAATACAACAAGGCTGCAGAGGAAAAGGCAGCAGCTGACAGAGCTCTAGGGACTTTAGTTGTAGGTTCTTGGTCCGAGAGCAGAGGTTGCAGGACCTTAGAGTCTTTGATGCCAGCTTATAGGCCTTTGTACCAGAGGCTGCTCAAGACAAGATTCCAGCATTTGAAATGGCCAAAACGATCCACTAGTGGTGATTCATGGCATACTTTTAATACATGACATCTGTGTTCTTCCTCCAGAACACACAACCCTTGCACAGATGAGAATACGATTGACTAGATGATCTTTAATGTCATTACTGAGGCCAAGTGAGAAATGATTGTGCTGTTGTTCATGTTCCACTTGTCTACAACCAAATGTCAGGACTTTGCTGCACACATAACTGCCTGGCATCCTTGCCATAATATCTGAAGGCAGCATAGTCCTTAAGCTCAGGACAACAATCAGCACCAGAGCTTTAACAATGTCCTCAAATTGTCACAGAAGTTGGATTGATTTTCCAGAAGCAGAGGCACCCAAGCCCCACCAAGTTGACTGATAATCAACCTGATTAGGCTTTGTAAGGAGAGTACAAGTGTGGGTGAAGCAGAAATGGGAGCTGACGCAGATTTAGAAATACACAAAACTGGCTGCAACTGCCATTGACTTTGTCACGCAGGAGGGAGAGGGGGCTTGGTCTCTGGGGCTTTGTGGGGGTCAGACCTGAAGACAGCACAGCTTGAGCTTGCAAGGTAAGATTCTGAACCTAAAGGATGTCAACCTGTTCCTGCAAGTTGCAGGGCTCCTTCTGGCTCAGTCAGAGCACTGTTGAGTTTTGGGGAGTTCATGCATTCTGTATCAGCTCTAGTTCTCATATTGTTTTGTGTGGGGCTGCTGAAAATGTCAGTGATGGAGGCATGGGCAGTTGTCCTTAGTGCTCAGTGCAAGAATCAGGTCTACTAGTTAGAACAGCTTTTAATAGTCAGGAATTGGAGCCCAGGGTTTGAGCCAAAGTCTGTGGTTAGAAGTCAGATGTAGAAGTCAGTACCAGGTAACCAGGAGTGAGGCTGGGCAGGAGCAAAGGTGGGAAAGAACAAGAGATATGGCTGAATGCGCTGAGCAACTGTTGGACTCCTGCTGCTGGACTTAAGAATGGATCTGCTGATCCTTCCAACCAGTCAGGGTGTTAGCCAATTTGGAAGCCTGTATTAGATCAGCCACATTCATTACAGTTGCCAGGAGACTGGCTCTAGTGCAGTTACTGCATCCAGAGTGGATCTCCTGCAGGCCATGATTCCTGACAAAGGGGACTTTGATTTTCACAACTCTCTCCATCTTCAGGAGGAACTATCCAACGTCAACCTCACCAAGTTCCGCAAGATCCAGCACGAGCTGGAAGAGGCTGAGGAGCGGGCTGACATCGCAGAGTCCCAGGTTAACAAGCTGCGGGTGAAGAGCCGTGAGATTCACAGGAAGATTGAAGAGTGAGGATGTTACCATGCTGCAAAGTGACTGAAGAAATGCACAAAATGTGAAGCGCTCTGTCACTTTGTTGTATTTATTGTCTATTCTGTCCTCACTGTCTAGGAAATAAAGATTGTAGAGACCTTTGCATACAAAAAACTAGTGGCTTTTGTTTTTTACAGATTCTTTATTCTTATTAATATTTTGTGTGTTGTAACTTTAACTCGTCCCTGACATGCATCCATTAAAATACAGTATTTATCTGATCAGCTGGCATTTCACCATTATAAATTATTACATTATTTGGTGAGAGGAAAAAGAGTGTTCACTGTGATGAGAGAGTGCATGCTCAAGAGTAAGAAATTCCAAAAATTAATGTTGGAAGTTCAGTGTATATTTCTATTCTATTCTATGCTACCATTCACATTGTCATGGTTTCTGAGCACCTCCCAGTCATGTATTATGTGATAGGATTAACTCTTGTTACAAGTAGTTTGTTCTTTTTCTCAGTCTCTCTCCAGGAAGAACAGTCTGTGCAGAGGAGTGTTTACTTTTGGTTGAGCTAGTGAACTGGAGAGCTTGGTGAGGGAGTTTGCCAGATAAAGGAGGAGAGACTGCATGACCAGTGGGGCATGTGCAGTCCTAGGGATGGGAGTTCTTTGACCACCACCCCTAAGAGAAAAAGACAAGTGGTGGTGGTGGTTAGGGACTCCCTCCTAAGAGGGACGGCGTCATCCATCTGCTGCCTGGACCTAGAATCCTGGAAAGTTTGCTGCTTGCCTGGAGCTAGAATTCAGGATATTACAGAGTCACTGCCAAAAATTCTTAGACTATTACCCCTTCCTACCTCTTCATGTAGGAACCAATGATACAGCCGAGAACAACTTTGATGAGATCATGGCAGATTATGTAACCCTCGGGAAAAAGATCAAGGAATACGGAGCACAGGTGTTCTTCTCGTCTGTCCTCCCTGTGGAAGGAAGGGGTCTGTGTAGGGATCATCGAATCACAGAGGTAAATGCGTGGTTGTGTAGGTGGTGTAGCAGCGGAGGATTTGGGTTCTTTGACCATGGGATTCTGCTTTGTGAACAGGGATTGCTGAGAAGACACGGGATCCACCTCACTAATAGAAGAAAGAGCATCTTTGCGGGCAGGCTTACAAACCTAGTGAGGAGGGCTTTAAACTAGGTTTGTCGGGGGAAGGTGACACACCTGGCGGTAAGTGGGGAAGGAGGAGGGAACAATCAAGTGGGTTTCCTGGGTGAAGAGGAGAAAGTGGGCCAATTGGCCCCTTCTCTAAGATGATTGTACACTAATGCCAGAAGCCTGGGGAACAAACAGGAAGAATTAGAGGCCCTGGCACAGTCACACAAGTATGAGGTGGCTGGAATAACGGAGACTTGGTGGGATGATTCGCATAACTGGAGCGCGGTCATGGAAGGTTATAAATTGTTTAGGAAGGGCAGACGGGAGAGAAGGAGGAGGAGCTGCGCTCTGTGAGGGAGTAGTATGAAAATCCAGTTGAGTGTCTTTGGGTTAAGCTTAGAGGTGGAAGTAACAGAGGTGATGTTGTAGTTGGTGTCTGTTATAGACGACCAGATCAGGGAGAGGAGATAGATGACGATTTCTTCCGGCAGCTAAGTGAAGCTTCCAAATCACAGGCCCTGGTTCTCATGGGAGACTCTAATCATCTGGACATTTGTTGGGAGACCAACACACAGCACACAGACAATCCAGGAAATTTTTGGAGAATGTTGGGGATAACTTCTTGGTACAAGTGCTGAAGGAACCGATCAGGGGCCATGCGCAACTTGACCTGCTGCTCACTAACAGGGAAGAACTAGTAGAAGAAACAGAAGTGGGAGGGAACCTGGGCTGCAGCGACCATGAGATCGTAGATTTCAGGATCCGGACAAAAGTAAGAAAGGTGAGCAGTAATATACAGACCCTTGATTTCAGAAGAGCAGACTTTGACTCCCTGAGAGACCAGATGAGCAGGATCCCTTGGGAAATGAAGATGAAGGGGAAAAGAGTTGTATTTTAAAGAAGTCTTACTGAAGGCACAGGAACAAACAATCCTGCTGCGTAGTAAGAAAAGCAAACGTGGTAGGCAACCAGCTCGGCTTAACAGGGAAATCCTTAGTCAGCTTAAATTCAAGAAGGATGCACACAAGAAATGGAAACGTGGACAGTTGACTAAGGAGGAGTATAAACATATGGCTGGAGAATGCCAGGCAGTAATCGGGAAAGCGAAAGCACAATTGGAACTGCAGCTGGCAAGGGATGTGAAGAGTAACAAGAAGGGTTTCTACAGGCATGTGAACAATAAACAGGTTATCAGAGAAGGAGTGGGGCCATTACTGGATGAGGAAAGTAGCCTAGTGACAGATGATGCAGGAAAAGCTGAATACTCAACGCTTTTTTTGCTTCAGTCTTCATGGACAAAGTCAACTTCCCCATGACAGTCCTAGACGATGCAGTATGGGAAGGTGGAGGGCAGCCAGCTGTGGGGAAGGAACAAGTTCTGAGCTATCTAGAAAAACTAGATGTGCACAAGTCCATGGGTCTGGATTTAATGCATCCCAGGGTACTAAGGGAATGGGCAGAGGTCATTGCTGAACCTTTGGCCATTATCCTTGAAGACTCCTTGGAGATCGGGGGAGATACCGGATGACTGGAAGAAGGCAAACGTAGTGCCCATCTTTAAAAAAGGAAAGAAGGACAATCCAGGGAACTATAGACCCGTCCTCCTTTCCTCAATTCCTGGGAAAATAAAGGAGGGAATCCTCAAGGAATCAGTTTTGGAGCACTTGGAAGAGGGGAAAGTGATCAAAAGTAGCCAACATGGATTCACCAGGGGCAAGTCCTGCCTGACCAATTTGATTAGCTTCTATGATGAGGTGACAAGCTCTGTGGACATGGGGAAGTCAGTGGATGTGATATACCTTGACTTCAGCAAGGCTTTTGATATGGTCTCCCACAACATTCTTGTCCATAAGTTAAGGAAATATGGATTGGATCCTTGGACTATAAGATGGATAGAAAGCTGGCTTGATGGTCAGGCCCAATGGGTCGTGATCAATGGCTCAATATCTGGATGGCGGTCTGTTTCAAGTGGAGTGCCGCAAGGCTCGGTTCTGGGGCTGGTGCTATCGAACATTTTTATTAATGACCTGGATGAGGGACTGGATTGCACCCTCAGCAAGTTTGCGGACGACACAAAACTAGGGGGAGAGGTAGATTCATTGGAGGGTAGAGAGAGAATCCAGAGGGACCTGGATAAATTGGAGGACTGGGCCAAAAGAAATCTGATGCGGTTCAACAAGGAGAAGTGTAGAGTCCTGCACCTGGGGCAAAAGAATCCCAAGCATTGTTACAGGCTGGGGACTGACTGGCTCAGCAGCAGTACGATGGAAAGGACCTAGGGGTTATGGTGGCTGAAAGGCTGGATATGAGTAAACAGTGTGCCCTTGTAGTCAAGAAGGCTAACGGCATACTAGGGTGCATTAGGAGGAGTATTTCAAGCAGCTCTAGAGAAGTAGTTATTCCTCTTTATTCAGCACTGGTGAGGCCACATCTGGAATATTGTGTCCAGTTTTGGGCCCCCCAATATAAAAAGGATGTGGATTTACTGCAGCAGTTTCAGCGAAGGGCAACAAAAATGATTAAGGGTCTGGAGCACAAGACCTATGAGGATAGGCTGAGGGATATGGGCTTGTTTAGTTTACAGAAGAGAAGACTTAGAGGTGATTTAATAGCAGCCTTCAACTTCCTGAAGGGGAGCTCTAAAAAGGAGGGTGAGAAACTGTTCTCAGTGGTGTCAGATGGCAGAACAAGGAGCAATGGTCTGAAGCTGAAGAGGGAGAGGTGTAGGTTAGATATTAGGAAAAACTACTTCACCAGGTGGGTGGTGAAGCATTGGAATGGGTTGCCTAGAGAGGTGGTGGATTCTCCATCCCTCGAGGTGTTTAAGTCACGGCTGGACAAGGACCTGGCTGGGATGACTTAGTGGGGGTTGATCTTGCTTGAAGCAGGGGGCTGGACTAGATGACCTCCTGAGGTCCCTTCCAGCCCTCTTGTTTTGTGATTCTGTAAGTCTGTTGTCTGCTGTGTGTGTGTGTGTGTGTGTGTGTGTGTGTGGTATGCTTGCTGCTTGACTGAAATATGGTCTATTGGGAGAGCATGTGCTGATCCTAGAGGTCTTAAAGGCAAGGCTAAAAGCTTCTTAATGAGGCTTTAATCTCTAAGCTCTTTAGCACCCATTATCCCTTAACCAGAGGGTGGGGCTGCTCGAGATGAACAGGGCTTTAAAAACCCTACTCCTAAGTGGCCAGAGGAGCTAGGGAGCAGGAGACATTTGCAAGGGGGCTTAGAAGGGGAGTGTGAGTGGTTGAGGGAAAGGGGAATAATACACTTAATGTTGTTACAAGAATACAAGTTTTTTGTCTGTGTCATTTATTGGAATCTCCCTGTCTGTTAGCAAATTGGACAGCCAGCTGGCGGTGGTAGTGGGATGGGACACGTGGGGAAGGGAGGAGTTGAAGGCACAAGTCCATCTGAGACTCTGGGTTTCCTGGAGACTCCTGGAGCTGGGCTCCATCGCTAGGCTTCCCAAGCAGACTTCTAACTCTGTCATTGCTACTGATAGGCAGTGACTTCTTTGTCCCGTGGGAACTCAAAAAGTGGCACTATAGTGTGATATTCCCAGCCATGCAGAGGGTGTCCTGCACATGCACTAGTGGCTGTTGCAAGTCACAGAGCCAGATGCTGGTTTTGGAGAAAACAATCCCAGCAAAATCCCTGCAGCAGGAAAGATGCATACTGGTGGAGGAGGCTGAGAGAGCAACTCCTACTGGTGGGAGTAGCTCCTGCAAGTCAGCAAATCCAAGCTGGGCATCTCGTGTGCAACAGAGGTCACTGAGTGATGGGCGGGTGGCCCGAGAGGAAATGGTTTCATTCACTCTGAGCAGATGTGGCACAGGAGGAGGGCAGAGGACATGTGGGGAGGAGGGGCAGGGAACTGCTATTCAAATTATGGAGCAAATTTGAAGGAAATGTGGGTGTGGGGAAGCCCTGCAGAGCCTGGACATTTGTGTTCATACAGAGTAGTAGTTAAAAGTCACACAAGACCTTCAAACACACCACATGACAGCAGAACCTCCAGGTTTTCTGTCTCATCTGGCAACATGGACTGTAAATATATTTTTGATGTGCATAATTAGCTGATTTTAGTGTGTTTTGAACAATCATCAGTTACTGCTAAAAAGCTGTCCTGGTGCAGGAGGGGATGTGAGCAGTAGCTTCCTCCTTGGCATTTTTGAGTCACTCCCGTGCCTCATGGTAAGGGAAAAGCACAGCTCTTATGACTGAGATGGAAAGATAAGAAAGTCTGAGGCTCAATAGAGAGCAGTGTATCATCAGCCTTGGTGGGTATTAAGGTGCAGTCTTTCTGCTGTTTATGTAAATAAGAGCAAGCATATTCTCCAAATATGTAAATCAATACACCAGGTCATTTGCATGAAATCTCCAGATTTCTGGACCTTCAGCACTAGCAGGCATGGCTGCAGATGGAAGAGGGCAGAGAGCTCCAGGCTGCCAGTGCTGAGCTCTCAGGCCAGGGCTATGGCATAGCTCACAGCAATGTTTCCTCAGTGGTGGCTGACAGGGACGATGGTATCTCCAAACCCCTGACTATCCTGACAGGCCTGGGAGGGGAGGGTAAGGAGTGATGGTTGTGCGTGCAAAGTCCATGATAATTGTAGAGAGACAGCCAAGGCCAAGACTGAAAAGAAAACAACCATCACCACAGGCTGTAAACTGTTTCAGAGAGACAGACATAAAAAACCTAATTGAAAAAGAACCAAACATCATGCCAAGTCCTCAGTGGGAGCCAGCATTCCTATGCGACAGCTGTTCATGACCTTGCTCCTTACAGATCAGACCGTAGAGCTCAAGAGAACACGTGAGATGCCTTAGTGGCATAGTTGGATAGGATGGAGCTGCACCATATGCGGAGAGGTGGGAGTCTTGGGAGAACACAAACAGTGCTTTCATTCTGGGTTTAATTTCAGAAAGACAGAATGGAAAGAGGAGAAAAGACTAGCTGGGTCTGATGAGTTATGTATCATCTTCTGTAGTAGGAAATATGAGCCCTTGGGATTTGATTCTGTTTCATGGGCTGTTTGCAATGCAACTCACTACACAAGCTGACATCTACAATGTGAGGCATAATGCCTGAAATTAAACAAAGTTACAATCAGCCATTGCAGTATCCGTGAGCGGCTTCCAAATGCAGCCAGGCAAAAGGAGTCTACCCAACCGTATTTTTGGCACAAAAGTGCAGCTTCCTTGACACCTAAACATTTTGTGAATTCATGCCAATATTGCTGAATTGTTTTGGTCAAAAGAAAACTGTAAAATCTGGAATGTTTAGGTTTGAAATTTACTAGCAAAACATTTTAATTTTTTTGTTTCAAAATTTTCTTTGATTTTGAGAAAATAAAAAATGTTCAAATTCTACCTAAAATGGTATTACTGTCATCATCATTATTAATTTATCTGGGTGAGACCCTAGGCATGTGTGTGGCTGGCTAGTCCTTCCCACTGCTTTTGATGCCACAGCTATGCTGCAATGGTTAAGGCATTAGCTGAGCTGTAGGTATAGTGCCTTGAGTTGGAATCTGTAACTCCAAATCAAAGTGCAGACATACCATTTGCCATTACAGGGATCAGGGCTATTCCAAATTTATCTCCTTTTGCTTTATTGCAAGCTTCCCAAGACCACAGTTGTCAAAAAGCCATAGTAATGACCACTGAATCTTTACTGAGGTCTGTGACACAAAAATCTGAAGTGTCAAAATGTAAGTCAGTGGCAGAGCCAGAACTAGATGCTGGCAGACCTGAGTGCTCTGCTCTAACTACTAGAGATCACTTCCTCTTTTCAAATTCCGAGTCATAATATTTATAGGAGACTTATTCACATAGCTGGTAAGACAACAAATATTTCTAAATATATCCATGTCTTATATGAATGACAATTATGCTCTGAGTCAAGTTTGCCAAACAATGCTTTGCCAAAAATGTCTTGACCTAAGAAAGAGGAGGAGGCATGCTACATGTGCAGATAAGACCTTATAAAAGTGCCCCTAGGATGAATCTGCCTTGTCCTTGCACAGAAAGCTTTAAGGTAAGTGTATGGGGGGGCTCTGGGCTTGCAGAGAGGAGAAAGTACCCCTGGATTCTACACATTCCATTGCATTCCTGCTGCTACTAGCACTCATTTCCAGGAAGGACTGCCTGTGCCAGCCGGGCTTTTAATCTTCTCAGGGTACCTATCCATTCTCAAGCTATACTTATTTACTGGGGTTTCATGCAGCAGTAAGAAGGGAAATTCTGTTTTTATTTGACAGTATTGATCAGCTTCCAGCCTGCATACTGTCATCTGGTCATCTGAAAGAGGTAAGCTCCAGATTTAATGAATTCCAGTGGGGGTAACTGACCCTCTAGTGTGGCATACCTGTATAGCTGCATGGCACTCAGTGTCTCCCCAGTACCTATGCTCACTGTATATATTCACTGCATACTGTGCTTGGGCTCCGTTGCCCATGACACCCAGCTCCCCAAAATGGCTGCACTTGAAACCAGAAATCACTAATGCTGGGCCAGCCAGTGCCCTCCACAAGATACCTCCGGTGAACGCACATCTTGCACTGCAATAGCCCTCAGTGTGCTCCTTCCCCCGCTGCTCTTAGGTCCCTAACCATCCAGGCCAGAATGGCCCAACAGAAAATACCTGCCAGAGAACAGAATCTAATGACGTGTCCTGAGAATAAATCTGTTCTTTTAATGATCAGGTAGCCAGAATTTCCTCCCCCTCCCCTCACCCCAGACATCACTGAGAATAGTTGTGCCCCAGCTGAAAGTGACACACGTTTCTATGGTAAATGCCAACAAGCATTTCATCCCTTACCACCCTGCGTAGCTTAGTGTGTGCCCCGTAGGTGTTGTGAGTGAGCTGCCTTCAGAAGAGGGTTCTGGGCGGATTTTAAGGCAGCTGGTGGCCCATTCACACTAACCCTCTGACCAGTCTGACAGCGCCACTAAAGCACTGCAGGGCTGTCCTACGCACGCTGAATACCTGACCCTGCTTCCCCATGCGGAGGGCTGTGCTCAGGGCTGTGAGGTAGGAGGTGGGGGTGGGGCGGACAGGAACAGACCAAGGAGTCTGGAAGGGAATCAGGTGGCAGGTGGGGAGCAGCACAGGTGGATTTGCGAGCTGGGAGGTGAGCAGGGGGTGGCTGCACAGCTGGCTAGACATGGACTGAAGAGGAAAAACACCAGTAAGTGATGGCTGAGCGAGGCCCATACAGGGTCAGGGATGTGGCACTACCCACTTTAACTACTTGATGTCTGGTGCCCATGGTGGCCCTATATAGGTGCCCTATCCAACTGGAATTGCATGACCCTAGTTATAGAGATCTGAAGAGGTGAGGTGAAAAAGGGGAGGGACTGAAAAGTTTGATGAATTGAAAGACCAAAGAAGTGTCTGGGTCTAGTGTGTGTGTGTGTGTGTGTGTGAGAGAGAGAGAGAGAGAGAGAGAGAGAGAGAGAGCCTCTCACTCATCTGTGGGGTTTCTTTTACTTAAATACCTGATTCAATAACGTCACTCATTTTCTTCCGATCAGTATTCATTGCTGAGGGGTCCTAGATAAACCGCAGCCATGTCGTCAGATGCTGAGATGGCTGCCTTCGGGCCAGCAGCTCCTTTCCTCAGAAAGTCTGAGAAGGAGAGAATTGAGGCCCAGAACAAGCCTTTCGATGCTAAGACATCAGTCTTTGTGGTGCATGCCAAGGAGTCCTTTGTGAAAAGCACAGTCCAGAGCAGGGAAGGAGGGAAGGTCACAGTCAAGACTGAACAAGGAGAAGTAAGTAAAACGAAGGAGTAAAGAACAGCATCTTGCATCTTATTCCTCCTGTGATCTCAGCTGATATCAACGATCCCTTGTTTCCTTCCAGACTTTGACTGTTAAGGAAGATCAAATCTACCCCATGAACCCCCCCAAGTTTGATAAAATCGAGGACATGGCAATGATGACCCATCTCCATGAACCTGGTGTCCTGTATAACCTCAAAGAGCGTTATGCAGCCTGGATGATCTATGTGAGTACACGCTCAAGCCTTCCCTTAGCTCACAAACTAACAGCTACACTAACCCACGTGGAATTCAATTGCATTATCTCCCTTTCAGACCTACTCAGGTCTCTTCTGTGTCACCGTCAACCCCTACAAGTGGCTGCCTGTATACAACCCTGAGGTGGTGCTGGCCTACAGAGGCAAGAAGCGTCAGGAGGCCCCTCCACACATCTTCTCCATCTCTGACAATGCCTATCAGTTCATGTTAACTGGTGAGCGGCTCAACTCCTAAAACATGATTATATGGTGAAAACTTAATAGGAATATAGGAATGGCCACATTGGGTCAGACCAAACGTCCATGTAGCCCAGCATGCTGTCTTCTAAAGTGGCCAGTGCCAGATGTTTCATGGGGAATGAACAGAAGAGGTCAATTTGATTTAGTTGGGCTTGGTCCTGCTTTTGATTAGAAAACTTCCTGAGATCTCTTCTACCATAATCTTCTATGATTCTATGAGTTATTGATTGATCCAAATTCTTTCATCCAGTACGAGCTATTTGCAGCCAGAGATTTAGGTATGTCCAGAGCGTTGGATTGCATGCCTGACCATCTCGGTTAACAGTTACCAGTGAACGTATCCACTATGAATTTACCTATTTCTTTTTTTTGAACCCAGTTAGATATTTTGCCTTCACAACAGCCCCTAGCAGCAAGTTCCCAAAGTTGACTGTGTTGTGTGAAAAGTACTTCCTTATATTGCTTTTAAATAGGATGCCTGTTTATATAATTACATGACCCCTGATTCTTGTGTTATGTGAAGAATTAAATAACACTTCCATATTCACTTTTCATCTTTTGTGATTTTTGGTACCTTCTTAAGGCAAATCAAGATGGTCTAGCCAGGAAATATGACATGCAGCTAAAGATACCAAAAAGTTTCAGGACTAGCAAAGTGCAAACAGGAATTCATCCAAACTCAAACTGAATGTGACCCAGACATTAGCTTGGCATTCAGAAGTGATTCAAAGCTTCAGCAAGAACCCAAATCAAACTTCTTTGTACATTTCAAGCATGTGGCTAATGGAAACAGTACAGAACATCCTTACGTCCTCCTGCACATCCTGGCTTTAGCTGGGCCCAGTGAAGAATCATAGAACACTAGAAATGGAAGGGACCTTGAGAGGTCATCAAGTCCAGTTCCCTGACCTCTCAGCAAGACCAAGCACCATCTAGACCATCCCTGATAAGCATCTATCTAACCTGCTCTTAAAAATCTCCAGTGATGGAGATTCCATAACCTCCCTAGGTAATTTATTCCAGTGTTTAACCACCCTGACAGTTAGGAAGTTTTTTCTAATGTCCAACCTAAACCTCCCTTGCTGCAGTTTAAGCCGAGTGCTCCTTGTCCTATCCTCAGAGACCAAGGAGAACAATTTTTCTCCTTCCTCCTTGTAACCCTCCTTAAGGTTCTTGAAAACCATGATCATGTGCCCTCTAGGTCTTTTCTTTTTTAATCTAAACAAGCCCAGTTCTTTCAGTCTTCCCTCATAGCTCATGTTCTCTAACAAGTCATAACATTCTGTTCTTAGGAACCTTGAATCTCCCTGACTTTCCATGTTGTGTGTCATTTAAACTGGTGCAAAGTGTCACATCAGAGCTGTCTACTTCTCTGCACCATGACTGGAAATTCATGTAGGCTTCATGCTCTTTTTGCACTGGTGCTATGTAGATGGCTGTGAAGCGAGGATGGGGCCATTATTCCATATTTGATTTGCTGTGCAGAGGAGCTGCTTGATCAGATTTCCGAAAGAGGGAATTCTGTGAAAGGGAAGTGGCCACAAGTATCCAGTGATGGCTCTATTGATCTACACGAGTTTATATTTATCATTTATTATAGCCAGGATCTTTAAAGGGGTGTGAGGGAAGATTACCAATTCCTATGGTTTTTAGCTAGTTGTCTGATGATGTGAGGTCCTTTGCAAACCTCAGCATTTATTGGTTTCACTCAGTTTTCAATCAGTTCAATGTTATTCAACAACTCTTTTAAAAGTACCTTTTGGTTCTGTTTCGTTCACAGATCGGGAGAATCAGTCAATCCTGATCACGTATGTACATTTCATTGCACTCATTTATACTGACTTTGCTGTGTGTACTAGAAGAAACATTTCGGTTATGTGCTTTCTCCTTCTGTGCTTGATTTGACAGCGGAGAATCCGGTGCTGGAAAGACTGTGAACACGAAGCGTGTCATCCAGTACTTTGCAACAATTGCAGCTAGTGGGGAAAAGAAGAAGGAGGAGACAGGCAAACTGCAGGTGAGTTGTCACTAGAGATGGGTGTACGAGCAAGAGAGCCTGAGTCATAAGCCCTTGTATCAGAGGCACAGTATGAGGCCAGAAGCCTGGAATAAAGTAGCTTCCAAGCTTCACTGATATAAATCAGGTCCTGCTCATAGAATTTGGCAAGAAAAAGGCTGATATTGCAGAAGGACATATACCTCAGAAGTGCTAGCCAAAGAGCACTCACAAAAATCCATTCCAGAAAGATGGTCCCAGACCACCCTAATAGCAATGCATTCCCCAGAGATAACAGGAACACCCTGACCCGTATGAGGACAGAAGGACAGTATGATTTTTTTATTGAACCAACATGTATAAGGTAATGGATGTCACTGAGAGAACTCAGGGGGTTTCATCTCACCATGTCAAAGGAGCAATACCTAACTTGTTTGTAACTGGGTACGAAGATATATCTCAGAAGGTGTGTCTTTGGCTGACTTAAGGGATAAGGGAAACTCCTGCCATTAACCAAGATAGACTATTGCAATAGGCACACATTAGTGCAAATGTAGACATTGACCCAGGGCATTTGGACTCTGCTTTATTGACAATAAACCTGACCAAGTGCATTTGATATGAACAGAGTCTGCTTATCAAACAATTCAGCTGAGATCTGCTATGCCAATTATCTGCACAGGGCTGAGACAGCATGCAGAGACAACATATATAGAGCCCAACATCTAACAACAATGGCATCAAATGGTCTTCTCTGAAACTACCATGTGATTTAAAACAAACAATTTGAAAATGTAACAGAGAGATAGCCGTGTTAGTCTATATTCTATCAAAACTGCTTTTTTGTTTTAATTCAACAATGATTATTACATTGTAGGGGACCCTTGAAGACCAAATCATCAGCGCCAACCCCCTGCTGGAGGCCTTTGGTAATGCCAAGACTGTGAGGAATGACAACTCCTCGCGTTTTGTAAGTCTTTTTGATAAAATTGTTCTTATTCACAAGTGCAATGCAATGGGCCATTTACACCCCTATAATAGAATGTTACAATACAAATCAATCATGAGATTTGAAACCTGCTGAAAGGACCCGGGGCAGCTTTGCAAATCCCACTCCTGGAGTCTGCCTCAGAGGGTTCTAAGTGAAATTATTTTTTTCTATTAAAGGGTAAATTCATCAGAATCCATTTTGGTGCCACAGGGAAACTGGCTTCTGCTGACATTGAAACATGTAAGGTGCCTGATTTGGAAGGCCACAGTTCTCTATTTCTTTTTCTTTCACGTCATTTTTTTTTGTTTCTAACTATGCTTTACCTGCCTTGCCAGATCTGCTGGAGAAATCTAGAGTCACTTTCCAGCTCAAGGCAGAAAGAAGTTACCACATATTTTATCAGATCATGTCCAACAAGAGGCCAGAGCTTATTGGTAAGAAGTGTTTTAACTCTTTTGGGGGAAGCCGACCACTGAGGAGTGCTTTACATGGTCAATTAAATTATATCCATATGTATCCTACACTTGTTTTCAGAGATGCTTCTGATTACCACCAACCCATATGACTACCCTTTCGTGAGTCAAGGTGAGATCACTGTAGCCAGCATCGATGACCAGGAAGAGCTGATGGCCACAGATGTGAGTAACTCATAAGAATTATTATGTGGAGTATTAGCTTTACTAAACAACATACTTACATTACTGTTTCTGTTGGCAGAGTGCCATTGACATCCTGGGCTTCAGTGCGGATGAAAAAACAGCCATTTACAAGCTGACTGGGGCAGTCATGCATTATGGGAATATGAAGTTCAAGCAGAAGCAGCGAGAAGAGCAGGCAGAGCCAGATGGCACGGAAGGTATTGGCAAAATCTGTATCTAAAGTTCCAAGCAACGGTGTTCTGGATGTTCCGTGCAACTCTAGTATTGCAAATGCAAAATTAATTTGGCTTAAGTAGATAATTTGGTTGAGCTCCCGTCTCCTTTAGATCACTGGAACAGCGCATAACAACCAAAGTTTTCTAGGGGGTTTGTCCTGATGGCTGCACCTATATTAGAAGGTGATTTGCCATGCTGTCATCAATTTTACATCACTGTATAACCACTAATCAGTGGCGTTGCACTCGTGCGAAGCTAGGGTAATGCAGTGAAGAATCCTTCCAAAATACCCACCAGAAATGGTGAAGAAGCAGAGGGTCTGAATTTACATTGCCTCGTAAAGTGAGTTTATAGTTTTGCTTCAAGGATATGATAGCAGAGAATTAGCCAAGTGTCACATCCAACTTGCATTCATTTTGTACAAGATGCCAGGCAGCAGAGACCTTCATTTGGGCTGAGCCTGGAAGATCTCAGGAAAGGCAAGGGGGACAGAACACCGATTCTGCAGCTTGCAAGGGCCACCCTGATAACAAACACAAGCTAGTGTGGCCAGCAAGCTTCTGTAATGTATGCTCAACTTATAGCCACCTTCAAGGGCTCTTATTTCAGCTGAGAATATCAATCATGCAGCAGTGCTGCCACAAAACCTTTTTGTGCGGTACTGCTGGGATGTTCATAGCTTCTGGGCTGCAAGAGGAGCACTGCTTTGCACCTTCCAAGCAAATCCCTTATAGTGAGGATATTTCACATTTCCTGAAACTGTCACGTCTGTGGCTTTTTATTTCAGTAAAGTGATGGTGTAAGGGCATAGTAGCTAGGGCCAGACCTGGGGAGCTTATGTTTGAGAGCCTTCTGTCAGATCCATAGATAGATGCCATGTGTTGTCTTTGAAGAGTGAGCCATCTATGCTTAGCCCAGGATTATTAGCTTCCCCTTGGTGGGATGTGTCTCTCTGGAAGGGAATGCAGGAGTGGTTCTATAAATATACATTATTCCAAGGTCACTTGTTCACTCTGTCAAAAGCTAACTGCTCTTTACAGCGTGAAAATATTGCACTTGCTTGGGGGGTTGATGTGTGAATGCAAATATAAAGGGAGCTATGGCCATTATAGATCTGGTTATGATATAGTCAGTAATAATATCACAGGCATCAGTAACAAAATCATTTGTGATTTCAGCAAACTCTGGAGGCCATAAAGAGATGTGGGAGCTGAACTCCATGAGATTGTATAGACAAGATCAGCACAATATTTCACCACTAACCCATTTCCTTTGGTCATTTAGACACCAGAATCTATGAATAGGTAGCACAATACAGTGGCAAAGAGAGAACTTAAAGCTATATTTTCCTTCTCTCTGTTCATTTGCTTCCTTCTCCTCACCAATGTTCTTTATTTGGCCTTATAAGTTACTTGTGAATAAATTCTTACAATCACTTGTTGTACAAACACTCATAATCCAATGCAAAACAAGACAGTAAGAAATCAAAAATAAAGGAAGCTCTAAACACCATAACTTCTGAAGTTATTAACAGTATGTGGCAGCTGACGAAACACAAACAGATCACATTGCTCTTTTCTAGTCCTTATAAAAGACACCAAAGCCTATCTTTGAGCTACTAAGTCATTCCTCTCACTGTTTAGTGGCTGATAAAGCTGCCTACTTGATGAATCTGAACTCAGCTGACCTGCTCAAAGGCCTGTGTTACCCCCGAGTCAAGGTTGGGAATGAATTTGTGACCAAAGGTCAAACCGTGCAGCAGGTAACAACTGGAGATCTCTGGAGATCTAGAACTCATGATTTGAATTAACACAGCAGGGCTTCTTTCTCTGCTTTGTATTGTAACTCCAGTCCTCCTTTCACTGGTTTAGGTGCACAATTCGGTGGGTGCTTTGGCAAAGGCTGTGTATGAGAAGATGTTCCTGTGGATGGTCATGCGTATCAACCAGCAGCTGGACACCAAACAGCCCAGACAGTACTTCATTGGAGTCCTGGACATTGCTGGTTTTGAGATCTTTGATGTAAGGAGCCAGGACTTGACAGCAGGTTCTTGGAAGGGGCAAGCTTGGGCTCTGAGAACTTTGAGGGTTTTTAACTATATATATATAGATATATATATATATATATATATATATATATATATATATATATATATATACTTTTATTTCAATAATTCCCTGGAAAAGCCTGACTTTTCTGCCCAAACGTGTATTTTGATTTTCCCCGAAGGCACCATGACCCTTCTAAAAGCTCCATTTTTGGAGAGGCTTGTGTGGTACACATAGAAACAGCAACTGCTTTGAAAGTGCCTTTCAATTGTTAACTGGTGGTGCCTAATAGCAAGAAATTATTCTGGATCTAATGAAAATTATTATAGGCATTTACGACAACTAGTGAGAAGTTAGTTACTTCTTGGGCAGACTTGGAGCTAAGTGGTTGAAATGTCTGGGTAAGTCAGACTGCTGACAGCTGGGAGCAGGCCAGTCTCAGATCGAAATTCCTGGTCAGGATCAGAACCAAGATCTGGGTAATTTCTAAACAAGCCTGTGCTCAGAAATATGGGGACAGGCCTGGGCCAGACACTGCAGAAATGTCTAGGCAGAGCTGAAAATAGAGCTCCCCAATCATCTGCTGGCTCTAGGGAGAAGAATTCAGAAATTCTCCTAGGATTTGTTTAAAAATAGAAGTATTGTTCTTCTTACTTCAGCTTTCTCACACATGCATCAAAATTAATCAGTTTCTTTGTATTTGTGCAGTTCAACAGCTTGGAGCAGCTGTGTATCAACTTCACCAACGAGAAACTGCAACAGTTTTTCAACCACCACATGTTCGTGCTGGAGCAGGAGGAGTACAAGAAGGAAGGAATTGAATGGGAGTTCATTGACTTTGGGATGGACCTGGCTGCCTGCATTGAGCTTATTGAGAAGGTATCTCCTCAAGTCAAACACCTGATTTGTTAAAGAATTCTCCAATTATGGTGGATTGCTGTGAATTTTTAGATTGATAATCTGCACTGAGGGCCATAAATAACCTATAATGCACTATTTTTTCTTTTTGAAACATGAAGACGACCACAAATAGGTTTATGGCAACAATATGGCATGTTCTTCTTTCCTAGAGCATAAAGATGGCAGAGTTTACAGTTAGCAGGATTTTCTCAGAATTCTGGACATTTTAAAGATTACCCAGAGAGCCCTACTATCATATCTGAGAGTATCCTAGAAGCAAAATTTCTCTTTCTGTCAGTAGAATAGATCATGTTTCTAAGGAAAACCAGAAATAATTCCTCAGAAAGATATAAATTGTTCTTTCATGATAGGATTATTCTACACGTACCAGTTCTGCTTCAGTGTATTGTTTCAATAGGACATCAATCCTGCTGAGCACACACTTTTCACAGTGAAATATATGTTGATTATTTTGATGTCTTTCTTAATGGACAGTGTAACAGTTTTTTATAAGCTGAACATTTGTAATGCACATTCATTATTATTCATCATTACTATTTGTAGTTCAGGAGTTCCTAGGACCCTTAGGCTACGTCTACACGTGAAGCCAACATCGAAATAGCTTATTTCGATGTAGCAACATCGAAATAGGCTATTTCGATGAATAACGTCTACACGTCCTCCAGGGCTGGCAATGTCAACGTTCAACTTCGACGTTGCACGGCACCACGTCGAAATAGGCGCTGCGAGGGTACGTCTACACGCCAAAGTAGCACACATCGAAATAAGGGTGCCAGGCACAGCTGCAGACAGGGTCACAGGGCGGACTCAACAGCAAGCCGCTCCCTTAAAGGGCCCCTCCCAGACACAGTTGCACTAAACAACACAAGATCCACAGAGCCGACAACTGGTTGCAGACCCTGTGCCTGCAGCATGGATCCCCAGCTGCCGTAGCAGCAGCCAGAAGCCCTGGGCTAAGGGCTGCTGCCCACGGTAACCATAGAGCCCCGCAGGGGCTGGAGAGAGAGCATCTCTCAACCCCCCAGCTGATGGCCGCCATGGAGGACCCAGCAATTTCGACATTGCGGGACGCAGATCGTCTACACGGTCCCTACTTCGACGTTGAACGTCGAAGTAGGGCGCTATTCCGATCCCCTCATGAGGTTAGCGACTTCGACGTCTCGCTGCCTAACGTCGAAGTTAACTTCGAAATAGCGCCCAACGCGTGTAGCCGCGACGGGCGCTATTTCGAAGTTAGTGCCGCTACTTCGAAGTAGCGTGCACGTGTAGACACAGCTTTAGTCACTAACTGGGACCCTAGATACTGAATACCTGTTATGCATAATGTGCATGATCGGCCTGAGACACGAAAAAGTATTTTTATTTACATGGCTTCTTCTATTCTTTCCATATTTCCTTTGCACTGAGATAGCTTACAGTTGTGCTTTTATGATGTCTCCTTGAGAAACAGCCTCCTCTCTGAACTCCTTTACCTCTTCCCATGGGATCCTTATCTACCAGTTCTCTGAATCTGTTACTCTGCTTTGCTAAAGTAATTTATTCTTATTCTGCTGTTTTCATGCCTTCCTTTTCTTCAAGTCATGAAATCTGTCATTTCAGGATCACTTTCGTCTAAACTGCATTCCACTTTCAGATTTGCTACCAGCTCCTTTCTTTTGATTATAATCAAGTCCAAAATAGCTGCCCCTCTGGTTACACCCTCCAGTTTCTAGAACAAAAACTTATACGCAGCACATTCCTAGACCCTACTGGACATTCTGTGTGCTGCTGTGTTCATTCACTTTTCCAATAGACTCGCGGGGGTGGGGTGGGGTGGTAAAATCTCCCATTATTACCTGATTTTGTTTTGATTGTCTGTTTTTTGTTCTACAAATGCCTCATTCATCTCATCTTCCTGATTTGGTGTTCTATAGTCAACCCCATGTCGTGACATCATTCCTATTTTTATCCCCTTTATTTTTACCCAAACACTCACATTTGTTTGTCTCTGATCTACTTCGGGACTTCAGATCAAGCGTATATAAATTTTTGATGTGTAATGCACTATGTCCTCCCTTTTTTCTCTGCCTGTCCTTCCTGAACAAGTTATACCCCTCTGTACCCATATTTTCAAGCATGAGGTTTATCCCTTCAAGCCTCTGTGATTCAATTAAGTAATAATTTAGCTGTTTTATTTTTCAAACATTTCTAGCCTAAATTAAAATTAACTGTCATGAGCCATTAATATATCTATGGCTGATTGGAAAATAGAAAATGAATAATTTATAAAAACAAATCTTCATTTTTCAAATTAATAATTTGATTTTAAAAAAGTCTTCGCTCAGCTCCATTAGTTACATGCAAAGCTGAAAATATGTAGTATTCAGTTGATTTAATTTTGCTGTGTAAGTAAGGGTAAGGGTTTAATTGAATTTAAGTTCATAGAGTCATAGATTACAAAACCAGCAAGGACCATTGTGATGATCTAGTTCAGGGACAGACAAAATATGGCCGGCCAGCCAGATCCAACCCACCAACCCTTCTGATTCGGCTCACCATGATACTCTGGGCTGCCTATGTCTGAGCAGGACCCTCAGGCAGGCTCAAACTGGCCAGCTGCTGTGGCCATATGCCCCATGTGGGGCTCTGCTTGCTACTTGCAACCCCACCACAACCTTCACAGCTCCTGTTGGCTGAGCTGGCCATGCTAGCAGTGCAGGCAGTGTGCAGTACCCCTCCCAAGGGGCGCACAGCGCAGAGACACACATGATGGCCATAGCAGCTGGCCACTTTGAAAGGCATGTGAGGCTGCAGTATGCAGGAAGTCTGCCAGAAGGTCCCGCTGGGCTTCTGGTCAGGATTTGCCTACTGTGGTAAGTGCCTCCAAGCCAGAGTCTGGCACCCCACCACCTCTCTCCCCGCAACTCCCTGCCCCCTACCACAATCCAAACCCTCTGCACCCTCTGCTGCATCCCTGCCCCTGTCACAACTCCTTCCCAAACCCTGCACCCCCCACATACACCTCCTTCAGGTCAGAATCAATGTTCCCTCTGCTTTCCATCCATGGGCAGAATAAATTTTGTTATGTGCGCTAAGGTATGTGCAGAGGTGCACCACCAATATAGATACATGCTGCTCACTGTGGGTGGCTGTGGGCACTCTGCTCATCAGTTGGGCAGCACTCAAGTCTCTCCTGAGCAGCTGCACAAGCACTCAGCTTACAAGTAACACTGGTCAGAATCCTCTCCCTCACCCTTCCCACCTCCCAGACCATGAACCTCTTCCTGCTCCCCAATCCCCTTCCCCAGGTCACAACCCCCACTTCACCCAAATTCTCTTCCAGACTCACAGCACTTGCTTGTACCGAAGTCAAATACCCAAGCTCTCCTTTGCACCCAGCTTCCATCCCAGATCCTCTACCTCCTCCATTAATATCATAGAAAGTGCAGCCTTTAGTTTACAGAAGAGAAGACTTAGGCATGATTTAGTAGCACCCATCAGCTTCCTGAAGGGGGGATCTAAAGAGGATGGAGAGAAACTGTTCTCAGTGGTGTCAGATGGCGGACCAAGGAGCAATGGTTTGAAGTTACAGAAGGAGAGAAGTAGGTTGGATATTAAGAAAAACTACTTCACCAGGAGGGTGGTGAAGCACTGAAATGCATTGCCTAGAGAGGTGGTGGAATCTCCATCCCTAGAGGTTTTTAAGTCCTGGCTTGACAAGGTCCTGGCTGGGATGACTTAATTGGGGTTGATCCTGCTTGAAGCAGGGGGCTAGACTAGATGACCTCCTGAGGTCCATTCCAGCCCTATGATTCTATGAACTACTCTCTTCTCTTATCCCCCTTTCAGCCAATGGGTATTTTCTCCATCCTGGAAGAGGAGTGCATGTTCCCCAAGGCGACTGACACTACTTTCAAGAACAAGCTCTATGACCAGCATCTTGGCAAGTCCAACAACTTCCAGAAACCCAAGCCTGCCAAAGGAAAGGCTGAAGCCCACTTTGCCCTGGTGCACTATGCTGGCACCGTGGACTACAACATCACTGGCTGGTTGGAGAAGAACAAGGACCCACTGAATGAAACTGTGATTGGTCTGTACCAGAAATCATCAATGAAAACACTGGCTTTGCTCTTTGCCACATATGGTGGAGAAGCAGGTATTCACATTCATCCCCAATACACACAGAGCTCCTTTTAGAATTAAAAAAAGGGAACATCAAACATTTTAACCATGTTCTCTTTCTATTTTCTTATGCAGAAGGTGGTGGCGGCAAGAAGGGAGGCAAGAAGAAGGGCTCTTCTTTCCAGACCGTCTCTGCTCTCTTCAGGGTACAGAGTTCACTATCACTTTCACTACGAAGTTGTGTAGGAAATACCCTTTAAATCAAAAAAGTCTATTTTCCCAGTGGTCTCAGTTGTGAACTTTTTAAGTCAAAATAGCCTCTTTCAGTTGCCTCACCCAAAGCCCATCAAAATCAGGAAAGGGCACCCTGTTTTGAACAACGTCTAAAGTACTTGGACCAGATTTTGTTCTTTCACACAGAAGTAAATAAACAGGCTCACATTATGCCCCCTACCGCAAGTATTAGTGGATTTGGCTGCGCATCTGAGGCTGGCTGGCTCCCTCGCATAGGGGAATTTGCAGAAGAAGCAGGGCTTCACAGTGAGCCAATACCACCTGCTCACCAGCAACTGACACAGGGGATATGGCAGAGGGACAGAGACATGGTCCAGATGATGGAAATTCTGGAAATCAGAACAGATTGTGTCTCAGACCAGCCTTATAGACAACAATGCCTCCTCTCTCCTAATTTGTGCCAAGTGCAGCAGAAGCAGATTGGAGGAGGTGGCTCACAGGAACTCCATTTTGTTCTGTGGCGTGGTTACTCTGAATATACATAGGTGTAGTGGAAAGCAGACTGTGTCCTTTTGTCTCCTTCCCCTGGATGAAGATGTCAGAAACAATTACATCAGACCAAACCAGTCTGAAGAGAAAACCCCCTGAGAGGCTCTTAAGGGGTTTAATATCTTCCTGATTCATTCACTTTCAGTGGAAATTGTATTAGGGCTATGTGAACCCTTCCACTTGGCTATGGATTAAAGGGAGGTACAAAGAACATATTGCCTACCTTTCAAACACCTGAGAAGACACAAGTGTGTCATTTATTACTTACTTTGACCACTGCATTTGCTGCCTTCCTCTCTGCTCTCATTTTCTACCTGTAATAAACAGAAATAAATGCCTTATTCAGAATGGCAGCCAGCTGTTTGCAGATAATAATCATCCTTTGTCTTCCATGACAATCTTCATGGCCGTTTCTCACCAGTTTCTGGTCCCGTCTCAAATCCCTTTTCCAGCTTGTTCAAGAGGTGCTACTTTCACAGTTTTATATTTCACATAAACAACTGTGTTCAGGCTCCAAAGGAAGAAGGCACCTCAGATTAAAATGACTCCAATTGGCAAGATTTGCAAGCAAGTCCATTTGTTTGTTTATGTGCATGATCCCATAGCAACAGGTTTACCCCATCTATAGGCGCATATGCAGAGGTAATATTGGCTAAAACCTAAACCTTTGCTTATGATGTCACAGGAGAATTTAAACAAGCTGATGACCAATCTGAGAAGCACTCATCCTCACTTTGTGCGGTGCATCATTCCCAATGAAACAAAGACACCCGGTAAGAAGTTCTGGTGCATAGAGATTTTGGTGAGATGTAACTGTTCCCTCTGGGCTGCACAACAAGGTACTGACTTATGCTGTGATTTGCTAAGGTGCCATGGAACATGAACTTGTACTACACCAGCTAAGGTGTAACGGTGTGCTGGAAGGGATCAGAATCTGCAGAAAAGGATTCCCCAGCAGAATCATTTATGGAGACTTCAAACAGAGGTCAGATATCTCCACTATACTGTCCCATTAAGTTCATGTTGAGTAGCTTGCATTTCCTAATTATTTCAGATATGTTCCTTATAGTATTCAGCATGTATTCTCTTTACTCTGATGTAAATATCAAATTTAAGTAACTTAGAGTGGGCTAATAATGAGATTCATCACTTTCAAGTCCAAGGTGCTCTCTCTGGAGAACACATGAAAGGATATAGTTGCAATAGCTTTCTCACACAATCTTAAAATTGTGCCATAGTCCGACAGCTTCTAAGCTGTCAGTCCTCCTCCTGGCTTCCAGTTACAACATGGGAGGCAGTTAATGTGAAAGGTGATGGTGGGTTTGGTGATAGAACATCTTTGCTGTTTTCTCCCACAGATACAGGATTTTAAATGCAAGTGCCGTTCCAGAAGGACAGTTCATTGACAGCAAGAAGGCTTCTGAAAAACTACTTGGGTCCATTGATGTTGATCACACCCAGTATAAATTTGGTCATACCAAGGTACAGGCACTCTTTGATTCAAATACTGTCTATTTTTAGTGTATGCAGTACAAAAGTGATGTTCTGTAACACTCTCTTCCTCCAGGTGTTCTTCAAAGCAGGACTTCTGGGTCTTCTAGAGGAAATGAGAGATGATAAATTGGCAGAGATTATGACTCGCACGCAAGCCAGGTGTCGTGGCTTCCTGATGAGAAAGGAGTACCAGAAAATGCTGGAAAGGAGGTAGCAATAATGTGTATCTCGTCTCTGGAGTCTGAGGTGAAGCCACAGAGGTGAAATGAACAGAACTGTAGGATGCAATTCCTTTCTCTCAGGCTGGTTTAGTTCTCATTAAGCCATTAGATGAGACTTTGGGAGGAGAGGGGGGCAAACATGTTCAGACAAATAATTTCTATGCTGACAAATGCAGCTTCACATGGACCAGAAATATTTATGATTTTTCTAATAGATTAGGCCCAAGAAAATGTCTAAGCAAGATTCAAAAGGCGACATGGGTGCCCTTCATCAAACAAACTGACAAAGACCCCACAAGTGCTTGTCAATAGAGCACTTCTGGGAGGTAAGGGATCTAGTATAATCTTCAGTTGGGAGCATCAGCTTGGATGGGATCTTCATACTTACTGCTGAATGCTGGAGCCACCAGGTTATAGATAGGGGCCTCTCAAGTTCATGGTGCATTTTGGCCAATTTCATGGTCAGAGGATTTCAAAAACCGTAACTTTAATGATTTCAGCTACTTATATCTGAAATTTCACTGTGCTGTAATTACATCGGTTGCATGAGTATTGTAGGGAGTATTGCAGTAGTGCTACCTTATTTCCACACTGCTGCTCACGGTGGAGTAGCCCCTAGGGCTGGGCAGCTTGAGAGCAGCAACTGCTAACCAAGAGCCTGCTCTGAAGGCAGAGTCACTGCCAGTAGCAGCAAAAAAAGTAAAAACGGCGTGGTATCATCCTGCCACACTCACTTCTGCACCGGTGGCTGCAGAGCTGGACCCTCAGTCAGCAGCTCCACTCTTCACCTGCCCAGGACTGAAATCAGCGGTGCAGAAGGATGGGGTGGCACAGTATGATATTGCTGCCTTTACTTCTGTGCTGCTCCTAGCAGGCTCCTGCCTTCAGAGCTGTGCACCCAGCCAACAGCTGCCACTCTCTAGCCACCCAGCTCCGAAGGCAGCACAGAAGGGTGGCAATATTATGACACATACACCCCTGGCAAAAATAACCCTGTGGTCCCCACGTCAGCTCTCTTTTGGGTCCTCACCCCCAACTTGAGAAATACTGGCCGCCCTTGTTAAATATAGGTAGCTTAGGGTGAAAAAATGAAGACCAGATTTCATGGGGGAGACCAGATTTCATGATATGGGATGCATTTTTCATGGCTGTGAATTTGGTAGGGCTCTAGTTATAGGCTATTCAAGTGGGACAGAGCAGATCTCTCTGTCTTGCTGAAACTTTCCATCTAGTATAACTAATTAAATTGCAACAGAAATAGAGACTTGAATCCAGCTCTGCCTTCTTGCAGCTAAGAGCAGAACCATCAAGTTCCAGAAGTGTTGGTGGTCTTCATCTGTGGTCTAAAGACTAGTCATGTTTTTTAATACAAAATGTAACTACTTCAATGGGAGTATCAATTGGCAGCAAGTTACAAATCTTGCTGGAGAAAAAGACAAGGGTTCAAATTCCTGTTTCGTATCCATTAGTCTCCTTTGCTTTCAGATGACAAAAGACTGAAATGTCAGCTAGCATAAGAAAGTGATTTGTTCAATTCAAGAGGAAATTTTTTGACTTTTTCCATTCACTGAAAATTACAAAAAAATTCAGGTTTGGCCAAAACTGATTTTATTTTATTTTTATTTTTCAAAACTGCTAGTGAGCCAACAAATTAGTAATTTGTCCAGCTCTCTCTGGGTGTGCAAACTGCCAAAACTGATATGCCAAGCAGCGGGAAGATATAGGAAAGTGTGATCTAGATTGGGGTGGCCAGCATTACCTTATACTTTTCAGTTCCATACTTGTATGCAAAAATCTTTCTGGCTACACAACATGTAAGTTACATCACCCCCAACCTACAGAGTCTCCAAAACACTTATCAGAGAGTGGGGTCAGTTACAGATATGGTTGGTGTATGAAGAGGGAGTGAAATTTCAATCCCAGTCTAAGCATGAATCTACCGAGAACATACATTAGTTCAACATGCTCACTGAGGACCTCAAAAGTAGAGTTTAGCACACCCTGCTTAGACTTTAAGACACAACTAACCCAGATTCTATAGTTCTGAGAGTAGTCCTTTTTAATTTGAGGCTACATATGACTGGATAAATAGTACTGACAATTAGTAGCATTGCAGAATCTGGCCTTTGGATTCATGCAATTTAGCCAATAACATCAACCATATATTTTGATTACATTATAGAGAGTCCCTCTTCTGTATCCAATACAACATTCGTTCATTCATGAATGTCAAGCACTGGCCTTGGATGAAGCTGTACTTCAAGATCAAGCCCTTGCTGAAGAGTGCTGAAGCTGAGAAGGAGATGGCCAACATGAAGGAAGAGTTTGAGAAAACAAAGGAAGAGCTTGCTAAGTCTGAAGCAAAAAGGAAGGAACTGGAAGAAAAGATGGTGACTCTGCTGCAGGAGAAAAATGATCTGCAGCTCCAAGTGCAGTCTGTGAGCATCCACAGTGAATTCAATCTTTATTAGAAACCCTCAGTAGAAAAGTCCCTGCTTGAAAGTACCCTTTGCCATGAAGCATCATATTAGCAGCATCAGGCAGTGGAGCTAGAGAAATTTGTAGAGTGAGGGGTGTGTGTGTGGGGAGGGGGGTGAGAGCTACTAAATCAAACTCTAAACCCTGGCTTGGCAAGGGTAGCATATGTGCTTGCATGCCCTTCAGTTATGTCTGTTCTGTAGATCCTTACTCTGGGCCTCCCTGTCTGCACTGCTCTTGTTTGCATGTTCAAGGGAACCTAGCCGGGTATGTATACTATACACAGCAGAAAGAAACATGCTGTCTAGGTACATCCTCACAGTGGCAGTCACAGTATATTCACAAACCATGCTGCATGTACACACATGCTGTACTATTTATATTTATTGTGTTAGTGATGTTACTATTCAGGGCTGGAGTAAGGCAGTTGGGTGCCCTACCCAGACCATGACATGGGGCCTTCAATGCTCCATCCCTACAGCTCTACTCCGTAATGTGGTCTTTCCACATAAATACACAGAGTGGCAGTGGGGCTACTCCCTGGGGACAGCGTCTTTATTGCCCACAAGCATTGTATGTCTTGAGGCTTACACCATATATAGACAAATGGGGCCAGTCTGCCCTTTCAGAGGTATCATTTTAAGTTGTCTGCAAACTCCAGCAGTTGATATTGCAACAGTTATGCCTGAGTCACATTTAAACCTGTTCTTCAAAACTGAGAGAGCTAGAAAATTATTTTGTTTTCTTGTGTGCTGTGATTTTGCTGTACTCACATGACTTCAGAGTAGAGGCAATATGCATGAATTTACAGTTATGTCTTATTGTGTATGTGTTACCACCAAGTGAAAATGATGAACCATACAGAATGTTGTAGAGCATGAGTGGTTGGATATGTATAAAAGATTAAGAAAAGTAGATCAGTGCATGCTCAGTAGCTGATTTTTGCATTGGCTGCACCCTGTTATTAGGGAAGAAACAAGATGACTATTCCTTAGACAAGTTAGATGTTTTGAAGTCACCAGGGCCTGATGAAACACATCCTAAATACTCAAAGAGCTGACTGACAAGATAGCTGAGCCATTAGCTATTATCTTTGAAAAGTCATGGAAAGCGGAAGAAATTCCAGAAGACCAGAAAAGGACAGCTTTTGTGTCCATCTATAATAAGAAAAATAAGGACAACCCAAAGAATTACAGAATGGTCAGTTTAAATTCTGTAGCTAGAAAAAATAGAGCAAATAATGAAGGAATTCATTTAGGATGATAAGTAATAGAATGGATTTGTCAGAGAAAGTAACAAACAAGCCTGATAGCTTTCTTTGACAGGGTAACAAGCCTTGTGGATAATGTGGAAGTGGCAAGTGTGGCACACCTAGACTTTGAGTTCTGATACATTCTTGCAGGACCTTCTCATTAGCAAACTGGAGAAAAATAACCTAGATGGAGCTACTGTAAGGCGGGTGCATAACTAGTTGTATGACCATTGCCAGGGAGTAGATATGAATCACAGTCATGCTGCAGAGGCTTAAAGAGTGAGGATCTACATGGATCAGTTTTGGTTCTAAGTCCCTTCAATATCGTCATCAATAAGTTAGATTTTGGCATAGAGAATATGCTTATAAAGTTTGCAAATGATAGCAAGCTGAGAGGGGTTGCAGGTGCTTTGGAGGATAGGGTTGTAATTCAAAGTGATCTGGATGAACTGGAGAAATGGTCTGCGGTATATAGGATGAAGTTCAATAAGGACAAACTCAAAGTACGGCTCTTAGAAAAGAACAATCAGGTACACACATACAAAATGGGAAGCAATGGTCCAGGAAGGAGTACTGCAGAAAGGGATTTAGGGGTCATAGTTAACCACAAGCTAAACATGAGTCAACAGTGCGACAATGTTGTGGGGGCGGGGGGAAGGCAAATATAACAGGAAAGTTGTAAGCAAGACACAAGAAATAATTCTTCCACTCTACTCAGTGCTGATTAGGCCTCAAACAGAGTTTTATGTCCAATTCTGGAAGCCATGTTTCAGGAAAGATATGGACAAATTAATTAGGAAAAGCCCAGAGAAGAGCAACAAAAAAGATAAAGGTCTAGAAAACATGACCTGTGAGGGAAGATTGAAAGAACTGGGTTTGTTTAGTTTGGAAAAGAAAAGACAGAGAGGACATAACATTCTGAAGTACCTAAAAGTTTGTTACAAGGAAGAGAGCGAAAAAATATTGTCCTTAACCTCTGATGATAGGACAAGAAGCAATAGGCTTCAATTGCAGCAATGGAGGTTTAGGATGGACATTAGGAAAAGCTTTCTAATTGTCAGGGTGGATAAGCAGCCTTACATTCGCCAAGTATCTTCATCATACATCTGGAGAGAGCAATGGACAAGATCAAAGAAGAGGTAGAAGGGATATCTGTGCATGTAAAAGAATTAACAACTTGAGGTTCTCAGATGATATAGTTATCATTGAGGAAGATGAGGAGAAGCTAGTGAAAACAGTGCAGGTGCTAAACAAAGAAGGGAAACAGCATGGACTGATTATGAACATGGGTAAAAACAATGGTATTTGGAGAAAAGGAAGTAGGAAGGAAGATCAGCATAGATGGCATTGAACTAGAAAATGTAGAGAAGTTCATATATCTGGGGAGCAACATAGTGTATGATCTAGACTGTAAAAAAGAAATAGTGACTAAAATAGCGAAAGCGAGAGCAAGTTTGAAGGCAATGGGTAAGATCTGGAAAAGCAAAGCACTTAGCTTAGGAACGAAGCTGAGCGTCTTGAAAACGTATATTCAGCAGCATGTTGTATGGATGTGAGACGGGTGATAAGAAAAGAGTCAAAAGGAAGAATACTGGCATTCAAAAGGAGTTGTTATAGAAAGATCCTGAGAATAGGATGCATGCAGTAGGTCACCAATGAGAAATTATATAGAAAGATACAGCTGAAAGAGAACCTGCTGCAAAAGGTTATAAAATGGAAGCTACAACTATTTGGGCATATTTGCAGAATTAATGACTAACGAAAAATCAAGACCCTAGTATTCGACATAATGGATGGTTCAAATAGGAGGGGCAGACCCCAAAGAGAATGGATAGGTGATATAGTAGATTGGTGTGGAGCTAGTCTACAGAAGCTAAGCCACTCTGCACTGAACAGGGAAAGATAGAAAGGAATACTGAGAGAGGCATCAGACACCAACGGGCACTGAGCCCACAGTTATTGATGATGATGATAAGCAGTGGAATAAATTATATAGAGAAGTGGTGGAATCTTTGTCATTAGTGATTTTTAAGTGCAAGCTAGATAAACACCCATCAGAGATGGTCTAGATGGTGCTTGGTCCTGCCAGGAATTCAGGGGATGAGACATGACTTCTCAATGTTCCTTCCAGTCCTATAATTCTATGCTTATGTGATCCTCAGACAAGCTCCTTGAAGGATTATTCCTTATTTTTAATACCATGCAGATCCAAAAGAAGCTATGCCCTGCAAGAGTATCTGGCAACATGAAACCTCAATAACTTCTGTGGGGCTCTGTCTGAGTGCAGAGTTCACCTGTATGGAATCATATGAAATCATGGTCTCCAGCTGAGTGGATGAATTTGCAGGATCTAAACACAAGTTTGATACTCAAAGCCTAAAGATATTTACCAAATATGTCATTTATGGCGAGATATTTGAGAAAATATTTGTTCTTCATTTTGGGGTTGTGTTAAAGAAAAATTTCAGGTTAAATGGTTGTTTATTGGAAAAATATTATGAGTGATTGATAACAAGAGTTACAAAGGGAAGGGCCATCCCAGCAGATGCAGTGAAAAACAATGAGACAAGCAACTGTGTGTGTGCGTGTGTGTGTGTGTGTGTGTAATATAAAAAAACGTCTAGAAAATATCCTAATAATGGTTCCCCTATAGGAAGCTGATGGCTTGGCAGATGCTGAGGAAAGATGTGACCAGCTAATAAAAACCAAAATCCAACTTGAAGCTAAAATTAAGGAATTGACTGAGAGAGCAGAGGATGAGGAGGAGATGAACGCGGAGCTGACAGCCAAGAAGAGGAAACTTGAGGATGAATGTTCAGAACTAAAGAAAGATATTGACGACCTTGAGTTAACATTAGCCAAAGTTGAAAAGGAAAAGCATGCCACAGAAAACAAGGTATATGCCAAAAACCTGAGCAAACATTCTGAAATATGGCACTGTCGTTTCACAAACAAAAATATTTGTTTTCCATTTTCATTAATTACCTTTGTTCAACTCTGAAGGTTAAAAACCTCACTGAGGAGATGGCCGTCCTGGATGAGTCTATTGCTAAACTGACAAAGGAGAAGAAAGCCCTCCAGGAAGCCCATCAGCAGACCCTGGACGACCTGCAGGCAGAAGAGGACAAAGTGAATACACTGACCAAAGCTAAAACCAAGCTGGAGCAGCAAGTGGACGATGTAGGCACAATAACATGTGGAGAGAATACAACCAGTCTGAAGTCTCTTGTTAGTAGTGATTTGATGGCCTTTTTCTGCTTTAGCTTGAAGGGTCATTGGAGCAAGAGAAGAAACTCCGCATGGACCTTGAAAGAGCTAAAAGGAAACTTGAAGGAGATTTGAAACTGGCCCAGGAATCCACAATGGATTTAGAAAATGATAAACAGCAGCTGGAGGAAAAGCTGAAAAAGTAAGTTCGGTTTGCAGGGGGCATCATGGTGCTGTGCAATTATGTTTGGATTTGGTTCTGCCACTAACTTTGTTTTGTGTGTGTGAAAAGGAAGGACTTTGAAATCAGTCAGTTCCAAAGCAAAATTGAGGATGAGCAAGTCCTGGGCATCCAGCTGCAGAAGAAGATCAAAGAATTACAGGTAAATCATAGTTTCTTTCTCTTCTGGGCTTCAGAATGAGTTCCCTTAGATTTCGTCTCAGGTATGCTCAGCCATATTGGCCAAGGGTTTGAAAAAACCCACATCCACGACTGATGCAGGGAGGCTTGTTGGTGGAAAAACGCTTCCATCAATACAGGGTCATGAGAGGAGGGAAAAAGGAGTGACGATTGTACAGAGTCCCAGAACATCTTTAACCTCTGTAGAAATAAAATGAAATAGAAAAAGGTGGACAGTGCAAGTGATGTACCAGGGATCTAAATTTCTCTCAATGGGCTTGGATGTGGCTATCCTCTTTCAGGGAAGTGTTTTTCCTTTGCCACAGGAAATCCCTTGTATCGGTGTAGGCTGCATCTCTTCTGAGCTGCTGTGACAACATAATTCTGCTGATATAGCTCTAGTGGTGTATTCCCCGTAATGATGTCTTAGTGTTTTCCTATGTTCTCTAGGCCCGCATTGAGGAGCTGGAGGAGGAGATAGAAGCTGAACGTGCCTCTCGGGCAAAAGCAGAGAAGCAGCGCTCTGATCTCTCCAGGGAACTTGAGGAGATCAGTGAGCGTCTGGAGGAAGCTGGTGGGGCCACTGCAGCTCAGATTGAGATGAACAAGAAACGCGAGGCGGAATTCCAGAAAATGCGCCGAGACCTTGAAGAGGCCACTCTGCAGCATGAGGCCACAGCTGCCGCCCTCCGGAAGAAACACGCGGACAGCACAGCAGAGCTCGGGGAGCAAATCGACAACCTGCAACGAGTCAAACAGAAGCTGGAGAAGGAGAAGAGTGAATTGAAGATGGAGATTGATGACCTGGCTAGTAACATGGAGACTGTCTCCAAAGCCAAGGTAGACCTATGTATAGAAAATACTCTTTTCAGCCTAAGTGTTATTGTAGGAGAAATGAATGCTTTTAAAGAAGGAAATGCTTTTAATCATTATTTTATCATGTTTAATTATACAACGTTTTGCAAGAGCAATTGCAAAAACAGAATTATTTACAGCTTGATTATTATAAGATGTACGAGAACTTTCAAACAGGAACAAGAAGCTCATTAGGTCCAAACATACTTATTACTGAATTAACAGCCATCACTTTTAGGGGATGATGAGAACTCCAGTTATACTATTGAATTGAATTATTAAAACGTATATGAAAGAGATATCTTTACCATAAAATACTGAATACTATATGTTGGTTCACACATATAGTTTATTGATACCTGTTTAAACTACCTTAAAAGAATATTAAAGGTGCAGAATCAAGCATAAGCATACAACAACAATCAATATGCCAGAATTAGGGCTGCCCATGGACAGGCAAACTTAATTCTGGTATCATCTAATTTTGGAGTGCTCACTTTGCAGTCATAAATCTCTTTTAATGTAGGAAGTTGATGTTGAGCAAAATCTTGGATTTTTATAAAGTTGATTGAAAAATCAGAAATAATATTATGCAGAATCATGTTGATTCTTTCTTTTTCCCCAAAATGTTCACCAGCAGGTTTGAAATCTAGATCCACAGCAGTCTGAGCTAAATGAATAACTTACAGTAATACCAGGCTCTTATTCTCTGTGACTACATCTGCATTTACAAAAACTTCAAAATGGCCATGCTAATGGCCATATCAAAGAATACTAATGAGGTGCTGAAATGAATATTCGGCGCCTCATTAGCATGCCGCCAGCCAAAGCACTTCAAAAGTGCCGCAGTTCACTCCTGTATGTCTCATCTACAAGGGGGTCCTTTTTGAAAGGACCCTGTGAACACTGAAATCACCTTATTCCTATCAGCTGATAGAAATAAGGGGATTTCAATGTTGGCAGGGTCCTTTCGAAAAGGACCCCTTTGTAGACGAGCCACAGTGGAGCGAACTGTGGCACTTTCGAAGTGCCGCAGTTGGTGGCATGCCAATGAAGTGCTGAATATTCATTTCAGCATCTCATTAGTATTCTTCAATATGGCCATTTTAGAAGTTTTTTGTAAGTGTGGGCCAGCCTCTAAAGAGGGATGAGACACACATTTGGGTCATACAACTTCATTAGCTAACCAAGGAATGTTAGGTATAAAGAGGCATGGCAGAATTAGATTTTTATTTTTATATAATTCAGATGGATAATGTTGATGTATATTTTGAAGCATTTTTCAAGTTTTTTTTTATTTCTTGCATTTTTCACAGTTGTACAAAACTGTGGGACATAAGCGTTTTGTAGGTATTTTTAAATTTTCACAATTGCATATAATGATGGGCTGATCAGGCAATTGTCTAATGACTGGATGTAGAGATTCAAAAATGTAAAGCTTTTACCTGTTAAAACACAAACTGCCAGTATCACATGTCAAAATATACTGTCAGTAGCCTTAAATTAAACTCAAATAAGTTCTCAATAAGTATTTTCTGACTTTTCCTATCTGTAAATTTCTATTATAACCAATGGAAATGTTTTGGTGGGTTTGTGTGCATGGTGATATGGATGATTATCGACATTTACTCATAGAAATCTAATCCTTTTCAGTCTAGGTGTAGAGTGGAAGAAGCTTGGATTTTTTCATATTAATGCACCACGTTGCATGTTGAGGTCTGCTTGAATGATTTGTGATGCCTCATGATTCCCATACGTAAAATGGGGGAAATGTTTACCCAACTCCCAAATTTGGAGTATGAATCTTGGTTCAGTATTAAGAGCTACAGAGTTTTAATCAATCCATAAAAGACCTGGAATGGGAACTCCAGACATGCCCCAAAGATCAGCAGCCCCCCACTCTATACACCTAAGCACAGATGTCAAGCTCCATGTAGCTCCATGAGTAGGAAATATTGACTTATTTGTCACTTAGCTCCAAGGCACTCTGCAGCAGTGGGAGCAGAGTGGAGGGAGGGAGGAGCCTACTTTTCACATTGGAGGGCATAGCTGGAGAAGTCTTTCTGGAGCAGTCTGCAGAGAAGAGAGACCAGGGACCTTCATTGGATGGTGATAGTGCTGAGGTAGATTCTATCATCCCATGTCTACTTCCTATGACCATGCTTTCTGCCCCATTCTACTAGGTTTCTAGTCCGTCCCTTCTCCACAGACCCATCTTACCTCCCCTTCCCGACATTGTATCTCTCATTTTAATTTTGCACACTTTTTTTTGATCAAAGATATAGGAAGGGTGAGGTATGCTCATTAATTGAGCCCAGATGTGTTCATCATGACAGGGCTCCTACTGATGTCAAAATCCTGGAGAACACGTGTATTTATCCTCTTTCTTTTGTTCACTTCACTCATTGCAGGCCAACTTGGAGAAGATGTGCCGCACTCTAGAAGATCAGCTTAGTGAGATTAAGACAAAGGAGGAAGAGCATCAGCGTATGATCAATGACCTCAATGCTCAACGAGCTCGTCTACAGACAGAATCAGGTGAGAGACAGACATTTTCTTCTGTAGAAATGTTGACTGTATGGAGGATATATAAGGTACAAAAGGGAGAAAATTCCCATTTCGTGGGAAAACTGCATATCCTTCATGCTGTTTGACATCCGATATTAGGAGATGTTTGTACAAACAGAGAACTCAAGTTATTTCCTTCTCTCCAAAGCATCTCCGTTTGCAGTTAATAAATGGCTGTTACTTTCTGAACTACAAGAAGTCCTGTGGCACCTTATAGACTAACAGATATTTTGGAGCATAAGCTTTCGTGGGCAAAGACCCGCTTCATCAGATGCATGAGTGGGGCGGGTGGTTTCAGAGGGGTATTTGAAGAGTGGGGTCCCAGTGAAAGGGAGGGCCAGAGTTGACAATCTATTCAGTCAGGGTGGGAAAGACCCTTTATCAGGAGCATGTATGAAGAGAGGGAAAAACAGGTCAGATAAGATGGGTGGGGGATATGGCCCATTCTCAGTCTCATGGGTGTCCAATCTTTTGGCTTGCCTGGGCCACATTGAGTGAAGAGGAATTGTTTTGGGCCGCATATAAAATATATAATATAGTTAATGTATATAAATCACATAATAATGTTAAAAGTTTATGATCTTGTTGGGCTACATTACTAGCTGTCCAGGGCTGCATGCGGCCCACGGGTTGGACATGCCTGCTCAGTTTAATGTGGAGATGTTAACACATAAGGCAGAAAAGCTCCTTTTGTAAGGTGCGAGCCACTCCCAGTCTCTGTTTAATCCTTGGTTAATGGAGTCAAATGTGCAAATAAATTGCAGCTCAGAGATTTCTCTCTCCATTTGATTTTTGAAATTTCTTTGTTTCAGGACTGCCACCCTTAAATCTGCTACTGAGTGTTGAGGGAGATTGAAGTGTTCTCCCACAGGCTTCTATACATTACCATTCCTGACATCTGATTTATGTCCATTTATTCTTTTACACAGAGATTGTCCAGTTTGGCCAATGTAAATTGCAATGGGGCATTGCTGGCACATGCTGGCATATAATATATTAATAGATGACATATAATATATTAGTAGATGTGCAGGTAATGGAGCCCTTGATGATATGGTTACCTGGTAGCTGACACAGCTACCGCTCTGATACTTGTTACTTTCTGGTCAGTCAAATTAAATTTCTCCTGTTCCATGTTGACTTTTTCAGGTGAATTTGCACGCCAGGTAGAGGAGAAAGATGCTTTGATTTCTCAGCTCTCACGAGGCAAGCAGGCATTTACACAGCAGATCGAGGAACTGAAGAGGCAATTAGAGGAGGAGATAAAGGTGAAGATTTTTCCAACAGTCTTTTCTGTGTAGCTGTATTCCAGTTATAAGAGAGATGCTTGAACTACAGCACCCTAGAGAACCAATGAAAAAGGTCCTTTTGGGACACCTAACCCTGCCTCCCACCAATGCAGGACAGTTTCCCACAGTATATTTATGAATGTTTTATTCAGTCCCAGCTGTATATTGGCCATTCATCATACCTAGCATCACTGTCCTGGGATAACATTCCACGATCCAATGAAGCTCACTGTCAGGTGCATTCCCAGGATATTTAGCTACATCATGGTGCTACTCTTGTTATTCTTCCCAGGCTAAGAATGCGCTGGCCCACGCCCTGCAGTCTGCTCGCCATGACTGTGACTTACTCCGGGAGCAATATGAGGAGGAGCAGGAAGCCAAGGGTGAGCTGCAACGTGCCCTTTCCAAGGCCAACAGTGAGGTTGCCCAGTGGAGAACCAAATATGAGACAGATGCCATTCAGCGCACAGAGGAACTGGAAGAGGCCAAGTACGTGCTGGGATTGAGGATTAGGAGAGGCCAAGACTGAATAGGGAAATTTGAAGAGGCCAATGATATACCTGGATGGGACTGGAACAGGCCAAAAATGTGGATTTGGTAGGGGGAGTGGAGGAAATGCACTATATACATTTAGGGGACTGGGTTGGAAAATAGCAACTAGGCACATCAGGTTTCAAAAGACTAAGAGAGCCTTTTTATTCCACAGATAATGTGTGTATCTTTTGAGGGCAGAGGGATTATCAGAGACAATATTCTGTATATGAATTGGACAGGAGAGACCAAGGAAGGACCTAGATCAGGGTTTCCCAATCTGTGGGTCATGACCCAAACGTGAGTCGTGATTAAATTTGAAAAATTTGAAAAGGGTCCCTGGCTGGGCTGAGCAGCTCTGCAGGTGGCTCTGAAGAAGCCATTCACACTGAAGTGGTACTCAACTTCGTAATTAGCTTAACAGTTGTCAGGCAGTTAAACCAACCATTTAAATTGAATACCATTTCAGCTGTGCAGGGCAGGGAACTTCCCACCTGCGTGGGAAAAAGGTACAGGGCAGAGAGCTAGGGAGCCAAGGGGCAGCACTCAGCTCAGGTGATGGGGGGGCAGGTTCAGAGGTTGGGGGTTGGGAGGCTTAAGACTGGGAGAGAGGGCTGAGAGCTGGTTAGGGCTCCATGCCCAAGCCAGCTTCCAGTCTCTGCTGGGGGTTGGGGCTCCCCTGCTTCTAGACAGGGTTCCTGTGCCCACACACAGGGTTCCGACAGCTGGCACTTGCCAGATAGGTCTGTGCCCTGGCCATCTTCCAGCTGCATTGGTTGGGGAGCCCCCCTCCACTCTTAGCCAGGGTTCCCACAGCTGGTACTTGCCGTCCAGGGCTCTATGCCCCAGCCGGCTTCTAGCCATGGGTTCTCCACCCACCCCCAGCTGGGGTTCCCATGGCTGGCACTTGCCTGTGTGAGTGTGACTCTCCTAGCCCCTGATTGTGATTCTCCTACCCATGAGTGACAATCCCTTAGCCCCCTCCAGCCCCTGAGTGTGACTCCAGCCCCAACCCACAGCCCCTGAGTGTGGGGTTTAAACCAGGGGATGAGTATTTTTCCCCAACCACAACTCTGATTTACTATAGTAAATATAGTGTTATTTTATTATTTAAGTATTTCCCCTTTTTCTATGAAATAACTACTAGGAATATATAAACGTAAGTGGGTGCAATTTTATATTCTTGCCTCAGATGCAAAATTAGCTAGTTATGGCACTGTTCTCAATCCCTGTTTTGGAATTGCTTTGGATCACCAAATCTTCCTGAATTGTCAAAATGGGTCCCCATCTGGAAAAGGTTGGCAACCATTGACCTAAATGATTTATGCACTGAGATCAGAGCCTTGCAGAAATGACTTGTGCTGTCACAAATCAAGGAGCAGCTGCATTCAGTTTGCTTCCCATACTGCACCCTAAACAGGAGCTGAATTTATAATCTTCCAGGAAGAAGCTTGCCCAGCGTCTGCAGGATGCTGAAGAACATGTTGAAGCTGTGAATTCCAAATGTGCTTCTCTTGAAAAGACGAAACAGAGGCTGCAGAACGAAGTGGAGGATCTGATGATTGATGTGGAAAGATCTAATGCTGCCTGCGCAGCTCTAGATAAGAAGCAGAAGAATTTTGATAAGGTATTTCAGGCTCCAGCCTTGTGGGTGCCGGATGGTACACCCTCTTATGATATCCCTTGCTTAGACTAAGGTCTGATTGTATTTTAGGTTCTGGCAGAATGGAAGCAGAAATATGAGGAAACGCAGGCTGAACTGGAAGCTTCCCAGAAGGAGTCTCGTGCTCTCAGCACAGAGCTGTTTAAGATGAAGAATGCCTATGAGGAATCCTTGGATCAACTTGAAACTCTGAAGCGGGAGAATAAGAACTTGCAGCGTAAGTGCCCCCACACCTACCACACCCTCCCCACCCTATGTCTTCTGCTAAAATGGGGCTTCTGGAAAGTTGGGCCACAAACCCCCTGAACCCATCTGTGTCTGTGGTGTGGCACTGCTAAGGAGCTGTTCTCCTTGGGCCCTTTGCTTGACTATGTTGTTTGCATGCTACCCAACAGAGGAGATTTCTGACCTCACGGAGCAGATTGCAGAGGGGGGAAAGGCCCTCCATGAGCTGGAGAAAGTGAAGAAGCAGATTGAGCAAGAGAAATCAGAAATCCAGTCCGCACTGGAGGAAGCTGAGGTACACACACCATTACTCACTGCCTTCCAGAGAGCAGAATCAGAAAGACTTGGAGCGGTGTCCTGTTGTAACATGGTGGGATACTTGACAGGGACACAGCGACATCACGTGCTGCGCTGCAGGCTATGGACTCCGTGTCCCAGCTGTACACAGCACTACGTTCCGGTTTTGGGTAGCATTTAACACTGTATTTGGGAGGAAAATACTGTTTTTGCCCCTTTGTTGACCCTTCACTTGCTCTTGTTAAGGCTTCACTTGAACATGAAGAGGGCAAAATCCTCCGCATCCAACTTGAGCTGAACCAGGTGAAGTCAGAAGTGGACAGGAAGATTGCAGAGAAAGATGAGGAAATTGAACAGCTGAAGAGAAACCACATCAGAGTGGTGGAGTCCATGCAGAGCACCCTGGACGCTGAGATCAGGAGCAGAAACGAAGCCCTGAGGCTAAAGAAGAAGATGGAGGGGGATCTGAATGAAATGGAGATCCAGCTGAGTCATGCCAACCGCTTGGCTGCAGAGGCGCAGAAGAATCTGCGAAACACACAAGGAGTGCTCAAGGTACATTAAGCCAAACGAGCCTGGTCCATAGCTCTGCTGATCTCAGCATTACTGAGGCTGATCGCACCCCCATGTCACTGCTCTCACTCCTTTCACAGGACACCCAGATACACCTGGATGATGCTCTCCGAAGCCAAGAAGATCTGAAGGAACAGGTGGCCATGGTGGAGCGCAGAGCTAACCTGATGCAGGCTGAAATTGAGGAGCTGAGGGCAGCTCTGGAACAGACAGAGAGGGCCAGGAAAGTGGCTGAACAGGAGCTTCTGGATGCAAGTGAACGAGTGCAGCTCCTGCACACCCAGGTCAGGCCCTAGTGTTAAAAGAAACCTACCAACACCAGAGCAGGAGACTGCTACATAGATACTAAAGAGCACTTGCTGGGTGGTACTTAGCAGAGGTTTGCTTATGAAATGGCATTTATGCTATTGTCCATAGGATGGACCTTGACTAAGTGTAAAGCATGAAGCTGCAAGGCCATGCTTGGTTTTCCTCCTGTTGCTCTGCTGAAGGGGACATGGGGATGACAATGTTTATAATTTCAGTGATGGGGATGGGGGGAATGTCTCACAGACTCTTGGAGAGGTTTTCCTGCCCCTCACACAGTTTCCATCATTGGATACCTTTAAGTCCTTTCTGCCATCCCCAGGGGTGCAGAGAGCGTTTCTAAGCAGTGAATATTTTGTTTCGGAATGGACCAGATTACAGCAATTGCACACACAGAATTTGCCCCATATTTGGTGTGGTGGTATTGGGGGATGTAATGTTTGTGAGAGTCCTTCAGACATTCACAGGACATCACTGACTAGTTGTCAGTGTTCTGTAGTGATGACTTGGAAGATCATTCTAATTTAGAAGAATGTTAATTGTAACCAGTATATGAAATACAAATATTGAGCCAGGCCCTACAGTCAACAGTTTGGAGCTAATAGGAAATACATCATCTCTGTTGTTGTGAAACAGAACACCAGCCTGATCAACACAAAGAAGAAGCTGGAAACAGATATTTCCCAACTCCAGAGTGAAATGGAGGAGACCATTCAGGAAGCACGTAATGCAGAAGAAAAGGCCAAGAAGGCCATCACCGATGTGAGTTTAAGGCTTCTTTCTTTGGAGAATATGGTCCTCTTTTCACCTGAAATGGCTGGTTTTCTGAACCAGTTTCCTTTGTTCGCTCACTAGGCAGCCATGATGGCAGAGGAGCTAAAGAAGGAGCAGGACACCAGTGCCCACCTGGAGAGGATGAAGAAGAACCTGGACCAGACAGTGAAGGACCTGCAGCACCGCCTGGACGAAGCAGAGCAACTGGCGCTGAAGGGTGGCAAGAAGCAAATCCAGAAACTGGAGGCTAGAGTGCGTGTTCCCTGTAGTTTTGCATGCTGGAGCATATCCTATATCCAGTCCCAGTAAAACACCACAATGCTTTTCTCATTTTAGGTGCGTGAGCTGGAGGGTGAGGTTGACAGTGAGCAGAAACGCAGTGCTGAAGCTATTAAGGGTGTTCGCAAATATGAGAGAAGAGTAAAGGAACTCACCTACCAGGTAAGGAGGGAGGCCCATTTTGCGGTCAGATCCTTGTTGGAGAAACACAAATTGTTTGCATCTGAACCTGCAAAGGAGGAGTGTAGTGAGATGCCATTACTGGTGGTGTCCAAACGTCTTATCTGCTCCAGGTTGTGTTGCTAACTTTTGGCCATGTGCATATTTGCCCCCTCTGAATGCCAGTTCTGGCTCTGATCTGTGAGCCTGCTCAGCAGACTTCTGAGGGCCCCCAATAACCAGAAACCAAGTGAAGTACAAAGGAACTGGAACCAGGTTTATTGTTGACACATGGGCTTTAGTACCCTGGGTGTCCCCATTTGGATGCCAGCAGTTTTACACTAATACATGCATGTGCCTTGATGATGGATGTGACTCAGTTATGGAAAGGGGGCTCTGTCGCCCCTAGGTTGCACGATATGGCCTCTGTTACACACACTTTTACACACAAGTATAAAAAAGTTATGTATTTGTGACGTATCTCAGGTACAATCCCTGATTATAATATGTTATAATATATTGACACCCTTCCCCCTTCAGGGTGGGATAGCTCAGTGGCTAGAGCATGGGCCTGCTAAACCCAGGGTTGTGAGTTTAATACTTGAAGGGACCATTTAGGTATTTGGGGTAAATAGATTTTAAAAGAGAAAAACCTGTCCGGGGTAGCAATGGGTACTGCTGTAAGTGCAAGGGACTGGACTCAATGACCTGTCAAGTTCCCTTCCAGCTCTATGAGATAGCTATATTTCCAATAACTAGATTCTCCTCATTACCTTGTAGATAGTGGTACCATCAAAACAACACTATCCATCATGTTGTCATAACAACTCTGTACTGAACCTGGGTCAGAATGTACCTGGTGCTCTCGTCTATGAGAGGGTCCTACCAAGCAGACTGTCCTGTTATCTTCCTAGAATGTGTTTGTGTATTAATTAGTCCTTTTGGATAATGTACTGATCAGACTTGTGTGCAGAGTCTACGTAGTTCACAGTTTTCGCTTTAACCCTATGTTGTTCAGGCTTGAGGTGCTTTAGCTAGGTATTGACCATTGTTTAGGCCCTTAGCCTTACACCAAGCCTGATTGTCAGGTCCTCTACAGGGAGTTTTATTGTCATTCTCAGGGCACGTCTTCACTATTGAGAAAATCGATGCTGCTGCAGTTGATCTTCCAGAGTTTGATTTCATGCATGTGGTAGGGAGCTGCTAAATTGAACTCATAGGGTGTCCGCATCATCTCTGGTACTTTTGTGCCTTGCAAGGAGGAAGGGAAGTCAACAAGAGCATTTCCTGCCATCAACCTCTCGCAGTGGAGATGGTGCGGAAGTTCTTATTAAGGTTTGTCAATTCCAGCTACATCATTAACGTAGCTAGAATTGTGAATCGTAATTTCCCCATTAGCATAGACCTGGCCTAAGATAGGAAGACAGTTTACAGTAGTAGTACAGGAAAAAAAAACAGTACATCAGGTAATCATTTGAAAGACAATGCTAAAGTTAAGTTGTATTATTATATTATAATCTTTGTATCCATCTTTCATATTTACCAAAATATTGTATATGGAATGTGTCTTTCACTGTTTAAAATGAAGAAAAATAGACAAATGATTTGGAACTAAATTGATTCTCTTCCATTGCAAACTGTTATTAGACTGAGGAGGATCGCAAGAATGTTCTCAGGCTCCAGGATCTGGTTGACAAGCTACAATTGAAAGTGAAAGCTTATAAGAGACAAGCTGAGGAGGCCGTAAGTATTGTTTGGAGGAAAGGTTTGGGGATAGCAGAATATACCATTCCTGTAAAAATGCTTGGCTTTCATCTCATTAACACACACTTAACGTGCTGAGCTTAGAGAGGAACTCTGTTTCTCTCTTACTGTTTTCTAAGCTTGTGAAATTGTTGATCTGAAAGACTCTCAAACTGGAAGGCTGTACTTTCCTAAATTGTATCTTTTTCATTTCTGTATCTATCACACAGCATATTATTGGTAACAAATAAACATTTACTGTCACTTATCTATATTTAAAAAGTACTATTGCTTTAAAGCAGTGCCTTTTTCACGTGTGTAGATAAAAAAAAAAAAAAAAAAAAGAGGTGCTGGTACTTAGACAGCTCCCCATGCTGTCCCTCCTACCAATCCCATGGCTGGGGCTGCAGAAGTGCCAGTACTCATTACCAGCAAGTACCAGCACAAAAACACACTGCTTTAAAGTGGTCTGGTTAGGTAAAGGGAGTTATAATTTAACGCGTAAATCTAAAGGAAAAATTGCTCTAAAATCTTTGGAAATCTATTTTCAATTTGTTTTTAAAGATTTAAAATAAATTTTAAGAGAGCAAAAGTCAGAAGATCTGACCTTAAATTTTAGATAAGAAATAGTCAGTGAGGGACTGTTCGGGCCTTCCCATTTCCCTCTGCAAACAAACACATGCTAGTAAGTCTCAACTGCAGGGGAAGGGGAATGATCTGGCTGTCTTCACAACTCTCTCCATCTTCAGGAGGAACTATCCAACGTCAATCTCACCAAGTTCCGCAAGATCCAGCATGAGCTAGAAGAGGCTGAGGAGCGGGCTGACATCGCGGAGTCCCAGGTTAACAAGCTGCGGGTGAAGAGCCGTGAGATTCACAGGAAGACTGAAGGAGAAGAGTGAGGATATCACCATGCTGCAAAGTGACTGAAGAAATGCACAAAATGTGAAACACTGTCACTTTGTTGTATTTATTGTTTATTCTGTCCTTGGTGCCTAGAAAATAAAGATTGTAGAGACCTTTGCACACACAGAATCTGAGGTGGCTTTTTGTATCAGATACATCTGCACAATCAAATATACACTTGTCCCTACATTTTCAAATAATTGCTCAGGTTTTAGGTTTGGAACGCCTATTGTCTGAATGGATCAGACTTCTTGTATGGAGAAAAATCCCAAAGCCTTCTGAGATCATTAATGGCTTTATTCTTTCAAGCCCAAGAAGCATTCTCTGGCTGAGTGAAGAGTACAGAAGAATCAAAAGAATGTTCTGCAAAAGATAGGTGAAGAATGGAACTGTGTATTGCCTTCCTGAAGCTGTCTCTCTAAGATTTAATAGGGTCCAGAAGCTGACAGGCAAGTATCTATTAGTGGGGTGTCTTGAAGATAGTAGTTTACTTCAGAGGATTGTGACCAATGCTGAATAAGAATACCCAAACAATCTTCTCAGGGATCTTTCCTGTCCCATGAGTGAAGGAAGACAAGCATAAGATTCTAGAAGTGAAGTACTGTAGGATGGAAGCTTTGATTTTGTGGGACATTGGTTAACTTTGTATGCAGAGAGGGAGCTGCACATTCTGGATGGACTCCACCTCACCTGGAAGGGGACCAATGTTTTGAGGGAAAGGTTGGCTGCAGTAGTCAGGAGAAAATTAAACTAAAAGGAAAAAAGGGGAGTAAAAAGAATGAAGATAGGAGTACTTAGCTCAAAATTGAGATGTTGAGGAAAAAATAAATCCAGAAACCAAAGAATATGAAGAAGACATTTTTGAATTTCCCCTACGTCATGCTAGAAGCTGGGTAACGCATAAGAGGAACTGGATTTGCTCATATATGAGCATTAGTGTCATCTAGTTGGTATTACTGAAACCTGTTGCATGCTTTGCACAACTGGAATGTTAAAATCAGTGGATAGAACTGTGACCCATATTGTTGGGATAGCCCACACTGAAAAGTCCAGCATCAAAGCAGGTTGACAAAAGAAAGCATTTGCTTTCACAACTAGTAGTTAATACTGAATTTAGATTCATCAGTAAGCCGCAAAATGCTCCTAATCCTCCACACTGCTTATCAAGAAGCTGAAAAAAGAACTCTCACAGCCCCCTTTATTGCATGCCAGTTCTCTGGACCCCACAAGTAGCACATAAGTACAGGAAAGCAAGAAGTTATTTATAACTCTGCTCACTATATACAGTCATGCCCCGAGATACACCCATTCAAGTTACGAGAATTCGACTTTACAAGGAGTTTCATTTAATACCCCCTACTTCAGCTTATGAGGCATTTCTTCGCATTTATGAGGACCAATCTGGAGGATGGTGGCTCTCGTAGGCAAGCAAGGAGGGGCTGGAGTCGGCTGTGTTGGTCTTGACGAGGCCGTGCAGAGGGGCGGCGGTGCCCTGTGAGAGGGTGGCAGTCTGGTGCAGGGACGTAGACTCGTCCGAGTCCCGGCAGTAGATCACATCGCTCTGCAATACATGGATGCTGGGCACGCAGCCCATCCAAGCCCCGCTGCTGCCGCTCACCCCCTGGGCAGCCAGGGGGCTGCTGTCACCCGCCCTGTGAAGCTGTGCCTCGGGCGCCGCTCGCCGTTTGTGGCGCTCCCTCCCATTTAGCTCCTGGCTCACCCACCGCTGCTGCCTCAGCTGCCCCTGGTGGGGCCTCTCTGCCACACAGCCCCGCACGAGAGAGGCATCACCCCTCACCAGCCGGGGGCCCCATGTGCCTGCCTAGCTCCCCACGCGGCCAGCCCCTGGCAGCACCCCCTCCCCACTTAAGCTAAGCTAAGCTGCGCTCAGGCCAGGCTGCCTCTCTGTGCCCTGCTCTGCCCTGCCTGCCCCCTTGCACTGGATTTAATGGGATTTGGTGGTGTTTTAGCATAAATGGGTGTACATTTTGGGGCTCAGGAATGCATCAAATTTTTTCCCATTGAAACTAATGGTAATTACATTTTTGACTTACGACAATTCACCCTAAGAGGGGTTTTTCAGGAACGAATTACCCTTGTAAGGTGGGGAAAGACTAGAAATTGTTCTGATACCCAAAAGGCCAGCGACATTACCAGATCAATACTAGTTTGGAAATTACCCAAAATACCACATTGTCAGCCAATACTTTAGCATCTTAAATTAAAACTTTTTTATAAAAGGAAAAACAAGAACAAGGAAAGAGTTGTCAAATGGTAAAGCACTCAGACACATACATAAAACTGTCTTAGCAAGCACCTCTGGAACACATCCAATGCTTTGATAGGTCATTCAGTCCTCTGCTAAATTATTCAATTTGTAGAGAATTAGTGCCAGTGGTAAGAAGCAGAATGGAAGAGAAAATGGAGATGATGCAGCTGCCTTTTATATTATTTGGTTGTACATCTGTTGGCCCACACACACATTCAGCACATGGGCACAGAAGATCCTTTGAATCACCTGATCAGAGGCATACCCTTATATTTCTTGATGTATATATGAAAATAGGGGTAACCCTTGCTTTCCCTCAGTGGGTGCATTGTACAGTTGATTGCCTTTGGCGTTACTGACGCCTTGAACAAAAATGGTCTTGAATGCGTAAGGATTAATATTTTAAAAGATAAAGCAGAAGCTCAGGTATTAGCTGATGTCTGCAACAGACTATCAAGTCATGCTAGAGAACAAGATGACTGTGCCCTTATGCACCTATCTATAATGGGGAGAGAAAAAGACTAAGTGATCATGGAAGATTTCTACTTATGTGGCATCTGCTCTAAGTTTAAATTCTGCCAATACTAAAACATCCTTGGACGTCCTAAGCATAACAGATGACAATTTCTAAATTCGAAGAGTTTTGCAGCCAACAACGGGGAATTATACTTGTCCTAGAGGTGCAGGAAGTAGGGCCCATTAATGTGCTGAAGGACCCCCAGGTTTTACGCCTGGAATTCTGACTCCACATTTCTGCTGCCATGTGTCCTGGTCACTGGGCCCATTGCTGCTAGGTCAGCAGCCCTTGAGCTCCGCTGCCGACCCTAGAGTCCTGGCTGTGGCTCCACATGTGGGAGTCCTGCCCGCCAGCACTGCTGGCCCCAGGGGCTCCACTGCCACAGTAGCCACCTGGTTTGCTACATTGGACCACAGTCCAACATAGCCACCAGTCCCGCGGTAGGGGGTTCTGCTGCTGGCGACAGGGTCCCACCCAGCCACCGATCCCACATGTGGAGTCCCAGCTGCCAGCCCCAGTCCTGGAGAGTGGTGAAGGGGTTTGGATAGGGGCAAAAGAGAGATGCAGCTCAACACCTCCACTCCACAAACTATTCCATTACCGCTTCCCTCTCTTAACACTTAAAATGGAACTGATCACAGAACTAAAAATTAATTGTAGGCTAGATATGAGGTTACAACTTCCTCACATTTATAATGTAATGCACAGGCACACACAGTGGTTTACAACCAGTTTCAGAAAGCTGAAAACAATTATAAGCTCAGACAGCTGGAACGAAGAATTTAATTAGAAAAATTTGAATGATAATTGGGAATAATGTAAGAAAACCATGCTAGATACTAGAGTTGTCAAACAATTAAAAATTAATTGATTTAAAAATTGCCTTTACTCATAATTTTAAGTGCACTGTTAAACAATAACGGAACACCAATTTAAATATATTGCAAACATTTTTGGAAGTTTTTCTGCATTTTCAAATACAGGTTGAAATTCCCTCATCCGGCAACATGCCTCATCTGACAAGAAAATGGATGATGTTGGAGGAGAGTGAGCACCTGGATCAGAGAGCTCCTGCCGTGCATGGAACAGCGAAGCCCTCCTGGTTTCAGGGGCCCTGCTGCAAACCTGCTCTGGGCAGCCCCAGCACAGGGAGCTGGTTCGAGGAGCCCCACTACCAGGAACCCAGCTGCGGCTGGGGAGCCCCACTGTTCTTTATGGTGTAGAAAGTCTGGCATTTAGCCATGCACGCAAAATGGTGGTTTGCTTCAGTTTCCCTTTTCATACCATACATTAGTCCTGGAATGTCCTTTCTCATGTGAGAAGTTGCAAGGTAGTTACAGGTACCAACTGTAACAGCAACAAAGGGTCCTGTGGCACCTTATAGACTAACAGAAAAGTTTTGAGCATGAGCTTTCGTGAGCTCAGACTCACTTCATCAGATGCACCAACTGTGCACAGGTACCAACTGTGACATTTTAAAATTACAAAGTCTTTCAACATACAATCTGTGATTATGTACCAATTTTAACACGTTTCAGGGTTTTTTCCCCCCAAACATCATGCACAAATACACAAACCTGTCAACCCACACTTCAAGGGAGTGGGCCATTCTGTTAAAAACCTGAGTTTGTGTTGCGGAGAAATGAGACTTTAACAACCCTCTACACTACAGAGAGAATGTTCAGAACTAACACATTCAAATTTGACACATTAACACTTGGTTTGAACACGGACAGCAATTACCTGATCCATTAATAGGACTCTTTCACATACTTTGATGTTTGACCTAACTCTTAACATCACCATCCCACACCCGCCGCCTCCTGCTCTTCCATCTGATTTGCCAACCTTGATAACAATTTTTCTGATTTGTCAACCTTGGTAACAAGTTTTGGACCTCTGTGCTTTATATACTGAGTCTGTTTTAGTAAGGCTATAGATCTGAAGAGGTGGGTCTGTCCCATGAAAGCTCATCACTAATAAATTATTTTGTTAGTCTTTAAAGTACTACATGACTGCCTTTTTGGTTTGATAAAATACAGACTAACATGGCTATCTCTCTGTTACTGTTCATCATGCACACTGAACATGTTTAGTTTGTGGTATCGGCAGCACATAAGTTACAAAAGTTAACATCATTAACACAAACAAATGCATTGCAAGTGTACATTTATAATTCTTCCTGTCATGCCACACCTTTTGCTCAATACAGTTGGGGTTCTGGCATTTCAGGGTTAAACTATGGCTTCCCTTCGCAAACCAAGTTTTCTTCCTTTCTCCTGGCCCTGTGGGCTCAGATACTGACCACCTTTGCAGGCTGGTATCAGAGAGGTAGCCATCTTAGTCTGTATCTTTGAGAACAACAAGAAGTCCTGCGGCACCTTATAGACTAACAGATGCTTTGTAGCATAAGCTTTTGTGGGCAAAGACCCACTTCATCAGATGCAGGAGGACCCCGGACTTCTTGTTTGCAGGCTGGGTGCGTCCTCTCTGCTAACAATGGCCCTGGGAATGCTAAATGCCATGGCTTCTTTCTCCCCTCCAGTCAGGTCATTTGCATCAACACAGGCTGCTCCTTTCCTCAGTTTTCAGGTTCTTAACTGTTACTTCTCTAAAGCTTCAAAACAAAAAAAGCAGTCAAGTAGCACTTTAAAGACTAACAAAATAATTTATTAGGTGATTTTGTTAGTCTTTAAAGTGCTACTTGACTACTTTTTGTTTTAATAGCATACAGACTAACAGGGCTCCCTCTCTCTCACCGTTCCCTAAAGCTTGTCTCTGTCTGGAGGAGACAGGGTCCATTTTCACTGGCCTGGTCAGACGCAGGTCTGTTGTCCTTTCATCACCAACTTCTGCTTCCACCTGAAATTAGATGTTCAGTTTACTAAACAATTACAAGTGTCCACAGTGTCTGGAGATGGGAGTTTACCTGCCTCCTTCCCCTGTATTCTAGAGAGATTAACTGCACAACTACCATCCAGACTGTTCCCTGAATCTGAGATACAGTCTGTCCACTTACAGAATCAACATGGAACTATTCCTGTCCCAACAACACAGTCTTCCCAGTAAGCTGGGCAAACACAGACACTTGCTCATCATAGAGCTGCTCAAATTCCTTGACAGTTTTAGCTTCATTTGAAATAATTTTCAATTCATCTGAAACCTCCTCTAAGCTGTCCACACTGGACCCTTCTAAACCAAAGTCAGTGGTTTTACACATTACAGAAGACTCATGACGGTTAGGAAACAAAACAGTCTCTTAACAGAAAAGCTTCTGAAGACAGACATTTCTCCCGAGCTCTCTGAATCAAATCACTTCCACTCCCTTCAGCCACAGCAAAAGTGCTTGCACAAATGACCATTTGGCATCTCTTCCTTAGGAGCTTCTCCAAGAAACAATTCACCTTCACCTGGCTTTACAGGAGCACTGCTCTGGAGTGCGTCAACCAGCTCCTGCTGAGTTTCTCTTAGAATTATCTCTGGCCCATCAGGCATATTTCTGCACCATCCCATTGCAGGCAAATAGTCAGATTCACTAGATAAATGGTCAAAGGTGCTCTCCTTCCCTTTGTAGCCTTCCACATCTCTGCAATGAAAGTTACAGGCACTTCCTTTTTCTTTGCAGCTTTCCTTGCAGGCAAAAATGCAAGTTTCCTGGTTCAGCACACACATGAACAGGAACCACTTCCCCCTTGCCACAAATTTCCACAGTCTCATTAGGTGCCACAATCAAATCACCCCTTCGCTCTCCTTGTCCCCTGGCTAAGGTATCACTTTTATTAGGCAGGGTTGCCTCATTTCCTCCTAGTAACATACAAGCACCAGAACTGTTTGGTCTCTGGGATTCCATCATGACACTTAACTAGATGTAACTGAGTTACAGTGTCATTCTTCCTAGCAGACATAAACTTAGGACCATTCCCTTCCTGGGCATCCGTTGTATCCACAGCCAACTCTGGTACAACTGCACCATCCTCAGCAACCACAGGCTGAGAAGCACCTTCCTCAGACAAAGGAGTAAGAAGTTTGTCCTCCACAGGCATGCTGCTGCTGCTCAACACAGACAGACAATTCGAGACAGTCGCAGTACCCATTGCTAGTTTCAGACATGCACACCTGGAAACTGAGCCATCTTTCTTCACAGACAACATGCTACACCCAGCAGATAAACGTCTAGTCTCCACAAACAGGCTGATAACACTAAGCTCCCTTAAACAAATTATTCTTTCTTTGTTCAGGTTCACTTTCACAAGCTTTGCTAGCCAACAATTCATCACTATCAAAACTTTACTCTTTCCTTCAATAAGATTTAAACCTGATCATCAAATCTCATCTCATCAGGCAGCGTACAGATTTAATACATCTCCTCTCTTCTGGCTTGTGCACTTAACTGCTAGAAGTTATGAGGGAGGCCTTCTCCTTCAGCCCTTTTGTGTGAATTTCAGTCCACTAACTGGCCTCTAAGCACACTTACTGGATCATTGTCTTCGGTTCACCTCCTCTGGGGCACCTGCCATTTGCTACTGTCGGCAGACAGGATACTGGGCTAGATGGACCTTTGGTCTGACCCAGTATGGCAGTTTTTACATTCTTATGAGTCCCGCCATGACTTAGGGGGCACGGGCTAACCAATTGTCTTCTCTGGTTTGTGCATAACTCTGGGGCTTAGCTGGAGAAAGCCATCCAGACACCCACAGAGAGAGAGCACCCTCAGAATGTTCATTTCAAAACTTTAGGCACCAAGTGAATATAGGTGGGTTCTGCAGGAATTGTGTTGGTTGCATTGGAGCCAAAACTGTTGTGTGCCTGGCAACTAAATGCTTTTATGAATCTAGCCCTCTGAGGGTTTAGCTCAGTGGGTGGCTGGGGCACAGCTGGTGTGGAAAGGGAGAGTTGAAGAGCATACAGAAGAAGGTGTAAAGAGCTGGTTAAAAAGTCAAAATTCTGTTTCATGAAAGATGTTGAAGATGATTCTATTTTGCAGAATTCAAAATTTTTAAATTGACTTTTGTGCAATATTTTATTGAAAAATGTTCAACATTTTAATTTAAAATTCCTGAAACATTCCAATTTCAACCATTTCATCCCCCCTGCTTTTTTTTTTGTGCCATTAATGCAACAAAAAAAAATGGTATCCAGGTTCTGCCCTTCCACCATTTAATATTTTACTTCCTCCTAGACTCCTGCCACTGTTTTTCATTTTTCTACCTGTAACTGTTCACAGTTTCTCCAGCTAAGTTGGAGAAAATTACAGGGAGAGTTTAATTTTTCATTTTTGCCATTATGGAAATTTTCCAGAGGTGCAAAAAAAGAGAAAACCAAACAAAAAGCCCCAAGTCCCAAATCCTAAGCTTTCCGGTATGATTTATGTTAAGGAATTCAGTGGTGAAAAGCAGGGGAAGTGGCAAAGGATGAAGGGCCCAGAGGAGAACAATCCCAAAAACTCAAACTCTTAATTTTCAAAATGTTATTTTGAAGAAAAAAATAGAAACCCTTTGAAAATCAGAAACCTCTTTGTGTAAGGTTTAGCTTTGAAAAAAGTAATTGTTTTATTTCTATATAGAGGTCTGACAGAAGGATTTCCTCCAGTTCTAGGTTTTATGCAGGTGTGGGAATTATGGAGATGGCAGCAGTGTGTGTGCTAAGATACACGTGAGTTATTTGGTTTTAATCATTTTCATTCCAGCACAGGAGTGAGGACAGCTCATCGTGATTGGTATGCTGTCTGAAATCGTACACCTTTTCTAGGCCCATATTCTCAGGAGGTGCAAATCCATTACAGTCAATGAAGCAATACTGATTTACACCCACTGAGAATCTAGCTTATAAGCTGTAAGGTATTAGAGCTCAATATCTTCAGCACATTTTCAAGATGGTTTACACCAAATGTGAAACTTGATCTCTGCAGGGCACTTAAGGACCCAACCTCCACTGCCAGCACTATTGTGCTGTACCAGCAGACAGCTGGCTTGAAGAAACAGAGGCAAGAATTTCCTTTTCCTCATACCCGGACATGTAGGCTGACCTCTGTAGTGGGGTGTGCAGCCCAAGCCATATGTGCTAATGGGGGTGTCTGCTGTGATCCCCTTAGCGGTACCGTGATATGGTTCCAGGCACTGATCCATGTCATACAACAGTTTGCCTGGGTTCAGGCTAGACACTGCCACCTACTGAAGGACAGATAGGAAAGAGAAGACCTGTCAGTCTGTGGTACATGCAAAACTAGACCCAGAGCTCCTCTGCATCCAGGAGTGGTGTGGGATACATCTGACCTCCCAAATGTTGTGGAGTGCACTTGGTCTCCCCATAAAATAGCCAGAGAAACCTCTTTCAGGGTTGGATGCACACAACCTCCCACAAATCCATGTAAGCTGTTACTGTCCCCGCCCTACTCCAAATTAGTTTGGTGTGCCTCTTCTCCATCCATAACAATACTGTGAGCATATGCTCTCCCTCTATCTGGGGTAGTAGAACCTAGCTCCCTAGAACAGGTTGGGGTAGCTGCATGTCACATGGTGTCTTTTAAGGGGGGGCGGGTGCTAGTCCTTGTCCCTTTACAATTGAATGTATGTACAGTAGTATCTGTCTAATGCTCCCCATCCACACTGTCCCCAGGGTCCTGCCCCTTGAAACCACTCACTTTGTGACCACCCTCTTCAGGACTCCTGCCCCCTCCCCCCGCCCCGACTGTGGACATCCACTTCTTTGCTGCTTCCCTTCCACTGGTCCCCATCTCCTACCTGCTCGAGGATCCTTGCTCCTTCTTAACTCATGGATCCCCTTCTGGCCCTGGATTCAACCCTTTTGCCCCTCTCACTGCCCCAAGGATCTCTGTTCTTTGTTTCCCCAGCCCCAAAACTTCAGGTCTCTTACAACCCAGACAGCCATCTCTTCTCTGGTGCCTTGCTCCTGTCAGCTTTGGCCCATTCCCAGACTCCCTCCTGTTAGACCAAGGGACCTGCTTCCACTCCTAGATCCCTGTTCCTGGTACCCCCATTTCCTCTTCTGCAACATACCCTTGGACTTCTCTCCCCTAGTGGTCTACCTCCTCTCTCCTTCTGCTCTGAGTTGTTTCCTATTACAGGAACTGGCTTCTTTACAGTCTCTCTTCTTGTACTTAATGTCAGGATCCCCAAACCAAAAACTCCAAGTAGCCCCTTTCACCTCCCCAAACACCCACATCTCCAGCTCCCTTGTCAAAGTATTTATAGGTGATTGATTCATGGACCTATGTCTAATTATATCCATTCACAGCTAATATGAATGGGAATGATTTTCGGAGATAAGATTTCCAAAAATGCTTTGACCTAAGAAAGAGGAGGCGGCTGCTGCGTATGCAGCTCACTCCCTATAAAAAGCGCCTCAGACCAGTCCGTCTTGTCCTTTCACAGAAAGATCTAAGGTAAGAGAATAAGAGCCTTGGCTTGGAAGGGGTGTGGGGGGGCATCCTGCATTCCATGCATCCCAGTGCATTCCTGCTGCTGCTAGCACTCATTTCCAGGAGGGAAAGCCTCTGCCAGCTGGGTTGATAAAGCCACTTCTCAAGGCATCTGTCCTTTCTCAACCTTTACTTGATTACTGGAGTTTCATGCAGCAGTAAGAAGAGAATTTCTGTTTCTATTTGACAGTACTGACTAGCTTCCAGCCTGCATAGTACCCGTCTGGTCATCTGAAAGAGGTAAGCTCCTGATTTCCAGTGGGGAGGGGTGACTGACCCTCTAGTGTGACATAGCTGCATGGCACTTGGTGTCTCCCTAGTACCTATGCTCACTGTATATATTCACTGCATACTGTGCTTGGGCTCTGTTGCCCATGACAACTAGCTCCCCAAAGTGGCTGCACTTGAAACCAGAAATCACTAATGCTGGGCCAGCCAGTGCCCTCCATGAGATACCTCTGGTGAACATACACCTTACATTGCAATAGCCCTCAGTGAGCTTCCCCCCGGCCACCCCCGGCTCTTAGGTCCCTAACCAGCCAGGCCAGAATGGCCCAACAGACAATACCTGCCGGAGAACAGAATCTAATGATGTGTCCTCAGAATAAATCTGTTCTTTTAATGAGCAGGTAGCCAGAACTTCCTCCCCCTCCCCTCACCTCAGACATCACTAAGAATAGCTGTGCCCCAGCTGAAAGTGACACACGTTTCTATGATAAATGCCAACAAGCATTTCATCCCTTATCACCCTGCGTAGCTTAGTGTGTGACACTTAGGTCTCATAAGTGAGTTGCCTTCAGAAGAGGGCTCTGGGCAGAGCTTAAGGCAGCTGGTAGCTCTTTCACACTGATTCCCTGACTAGTCACAGAGCCATTCAAGCAATGCCCAGTTCTTATATAGTTACATAATGAAGTTATAAAAAGGAGTAAAAGCAGAAAAGATATATTGGTAATATTCGGTTAACTGACATGAGAGAGACAGGCAGACAGAATAACTCTTAAAATCAAATTGCTTAAATTGGCAGCAATGCTGACTTGTACCCAAGTGTATGAAAAGAATTGGCTGACGACCACTCTGAACAATTCATGATGATTTTTAACAAATCTTGGAAAACTGGAATAACTTCAGAGGAACAAAAAAAGCCAATATTGTGCCAATATTTAAAAAGGATCATAGAGATTAACTAGTTAGTCTGATGTTGATCCTATGCAAAACCATAGAAAAGCTGGAAATATAGTCTATTTAAAATATAATTAATAAACATTCATTAATACCAAACAATCTGTTCTCATGGTAAACAGATCTTGCTAAACAAACTTTTGATTTTTAAAGAGCTCATGAGTTTAGTTTAGAAAAGAAACTGTTCACATAACAAAGTCTTTAGTAAGGCATTTGAGTGAGTCACATAACATTCTTACAATACAAAATAGCACTGTCTGTAGCTCATCTGAAATGGTGTAAAAACAAGTTACCTAGTAGATTGCAAGCAGCAATTGTACTTGTTGGCTCCTCACTCAGGACAGATTTATGACAGAGGTGCAGGGGAACTGTTTTTGACCCAGTGCCATCCAATCTCTGCCAATGCTCAAGTCTGCAGACGACAATGATGAGGACAGTTTTACGGACCAGACTGGATCACTCGTAAAGCTGGACTCATTTGATCAACTTGTGTTTTAATACAGCCACACACAAAGAATGGATACACGAGGGAAAGAATTCTGTATTCCTGGATTCCAGGAAAAGCTTAAATTACATCCAAACTGATACCTTTATTATTCAATACATAACAATACTAGATCAAAACAGTAGTTTCTGTCTTGGCCCTCTCGCCATGCCCACTTGCCACTGCCCCCAGTAATCCTTTTCCTGTGACTACAACACACCATCTAAAATGTCCTCAGAAAGAGGACCTAAGAGGCCTTTCAAAATTCCTGCAATGTTTTGGCTCTTTCTAATCACTCCTGTAGGGCTCTCTGTATCCTGTTCCTATCAACCAATGTCAGTGGACAATGGTAAGCATGCCACTAGAACTGTAGGCTTCTGGTTTTAGAGATATGAATAGGTAAAGTATAAATAGGAGAACGAATTAATGTCTAGATCTAAATGGGCGAGAGAGCCTCTCACTCAACTCTCTTGAGGTGCTGTTTAGAGTGACATGGCTAGTTAAACAAGGGTAAAAAATGGACAGGACAGAGTATTCTAAATGAACAGCATGTGGTTCAATGTCACACAGTTTCTCCCCATCAGAGCTTGCTGCTGAGCCGCCTAGATAAACCACAGCCATGTCTTCGGATGCTGAGATGGCAGCCTTTGGGCCGGCAGCTCCTTACCTCCGAAAGTCAGAAAAGGAGAGAATTGAATCACAAAACAAGCCTTTTGATGCTAAGACAGCAGTCTTTGCGGTGCATGCCAAGGAGTCCTATGTGAAAGGTGTACTCCAAAGCAAGGAAGGAGGGAAGGCCACTGTCAAGACTGAACAAGGCGAAGTAAGTAAAACCAAGGAGTAAAGAACAGTATTTTCCATTTTGTTCCTCCTGTGTTCTTAGCAAACAGCAATGATCCCTTTTTTCCTTCCAGACTGTGACTGTTAAGGAAGATCAAGTCTTTGCCATGAACCCTCCCAAATATGATAAAATTGAAGATATGGCAATGATGACCCATCTCCATGAACCTGCCGTTTTATATAACCTCAAAGAGCGTTATGCGGCCTGGATGATCTATGTAAGTACACGCTGAAGCCTTCTCTTGGCTCCCAAACTAACAGCTACACTAACCCATGTAAAATCTAATCACATTATCTCCCATTCTTTCAGACCTACTCAGGTCTTTTTTGTGTCACTGTCAATCCCTACAAGTGGCTGCCAGTGTACAACCCAGAAGTTGTGACTGCCTACAGGGGCAAGAAGCGTCAGGAGGCCCCTCCGCACATCTTCTCCATCTCTGACAACGCCTATCAGTTCATGTTAACTGGTGAGCACCTCAGCTTCTGAAAAGTGATTATATTGTGAGGAAATATGATGTATAGTTAAGGACACAGAAAACATTCAATACAACAACATGCTAACAAGAATTTATGCAGAAGCAAACTGAACATGAATCAAACATTAGTTCATCTCTCTGAAAATCCAAATCAATTCTTTTTGGGAGTTTACAAGTGTACGGTTAATAGAAAAAGTACTGAACATCCTTACCTCTTCCTTCACATTCTGGCTCTAACTGGACTCAACGAAGAATTATCAAACAAATATTAACACTCTGTTCACAGAAGACCCAATTCTCCCTGACTTTGCATGTTGTGTGTCATTTACACTGGTGCAAAGTGGTGCATGAGAATTCTCCACTTCCCTACATCATGAGTGGAAACTCACGTACACGTCACACTTTTGGCACTGGTGCTAAGAAGTGAGGATGAGGCCATTGTTCTGTATTTGATTTGCTGTGCAGAGAGTTGCTTGATCAAATTTCTGTAAGAGGGAATTCTGTGAAAAGGAAGTGGGCATGAGTATTCTGTGATGGCTCTACTGATCTACATGAGTTTATAGTTCTCATTCATGATGGCCAGGACCTTCAAAGGGGCTCGACAGAAACAAACGCCTGATTCCAATGGATTTTAGTTAATTCTCTGATGTTCCAGTGTTCTTTACAAATCCCATAAGTTACTTGTTTCACTCAGTTTTCAATCAGTTCAATGTTATTAAACAACTCTTTTAAAAGTCTTTATGGTTCTGTCTCTTTCACAGATCGGGAGAATCAGTCAATCCTGATCACGTATGTGTATTTCACTTCTCTGGCTTATGCTGGCTTTACTGTGTGTTGCAGGAGGAACTCTTTGCTTATGTGCTCTCCCTGTTTGTTTGATTTGACAGTGGAGAATCCGGTGCTGGAAAGACTGTGAACACAAAGCGTGTCATCCAGTACTTTGCAACAATTGCAGTTGCTGGGGAAAAGAAGAAGGAAGAGCCAGGCAAAATGCAGGTGAGTTGGTCATTAGAGGTGGAATTAAATGCTCTGTTCCAAAACTGCCACATATATTTGACAATAATTATTGTTCTGTAGGGAACCCTTGAAGATCAAATCATCAGCGCCAATCCCCTGCTGGAGGCCTTTGGTAATGCCAAGACTGTGAGGAATGACAACTCCTCACGCTTTGTAAGTTTTTTTTGCTCCTACTCACAAGTGCAATGCAATGGACCATTATTATTACACCCCTATTATGAGAATGTGATAATATAAATCTAGCATGAGATTTCATATTTGCTGAAAGGACCCCTGGGCAGCTTTGCAAATCCCACTTCTGGAGTCTATCTTAGTGGGTTCTAAGTAAAATGACTTTTTTTTTTTCTGTCAAAGGGTAAATTCATCAGAATTCACTTTGGCACCACAGGGAAACTGGCTTCTGCTGACATTGAAACATGTAAGCCACCTCCTTTGGAAGGTCACAATTCTCTGTCTCTTTTTTTCTTTCCCATCATGTTTCTTGTTTCTAATTGTGCTTTACCTGCCTTGCCAGATCTTCTGGAGAAATCTAGAGTCACTTTTCAGCTCAAGGCAGAAAGAAGCTACCACATTTTTTATCAGATCATGTCCAACAAGAGGCCAGAGCTTATTGGTAAGAAACGGTACAACTGTTTTGGTGGAACTGAGTGCTGAGTAACACCTACTGATGGGCTCCATTTCATGGGCACTTATGGGTATGTCTATGCTGCATTGTTAGCCCAGGCTCAAACTCAGGTTTCAGCCCCATCCCTCCCATAGTGTTCACACCCAAATCTCTCTGACTCGGGTCAGTATGCCCTTCTGGCTATATCCATCCTCAAGTCCCTTTCTGACTCTGGGTCACGCCCTATCATTTTGCAGTGTGACTGCAGCCCAAACCTGGATCTCTAGGAGCAAAATGTCCAACTCAGCTCTGAGAGCAGTAGGGATGCATCAGTATGGTTCTGAGAACTAGGTCTATGAATTGTAAACTTTGGTTTACAGTGCCGCATGATGCACCAATGCCAAGTGGAATATATGGAATCTGTAGGCATGGGACCCACAAAGCTGGGTTCATAAGGGAGTGGGGATAATGGAGCAGGTGATTAAACAAATCATCTGCAAGCATTTGGAAGGTGGTAAGGTGCTAGAAAACAGCCAGAATGGTTTTGTTAAAAACAGATCATGTCAAACCAATCTAATAGCTTTCTTTGATAGAATAACGAGCCTTGCGGATAAGGGAGAAGCGGTGGGTGTGGTATACCTAGACTTCAGTAAAGCATTTGACACGGTCTCACATAATATACTTATCAATAAACTATGCAAATACAACTTAGATGGGGCTACTATAAGGTGGGTGAACAACTGGCTGGATAACCGTACCCAGAGAGTAGTTATTAATGGTTTTCAATCCGGCTGGAAAAGTATAACTAGTGGGGTTCCGCAGGGGTCTGTTTTGGGACCGGTTCTGTTCAATATCTTCATTAACTATTTAGATATTGACATAGAAAGTACACTTATTAAGTTTGCAGATGATACCAAGCTGGGAGGGGTTGCAACTGCTTTGGAGGATAGGGTCATAATTCAAAAGGATCTGGATAAACTGGAGAAATGGGCTGAGGTAAACAGGATGAAGTTTAATAAGGACAAATGCAAAGTGCTCCACTTAGGAAGAAACAATCAGTGTCACACATACAGAATGGGAAAGGACTGCCTAGGAATGACTACAGCAGAAAGGGATCTGGGGGTTATAGTGGACCACAAGCTAAATATGAGTCAACAGTGTGATGCTGTTGCGAAAAAGGCAAACATGATTCTAGGATGCATTAACAGGTGTGTTGTGAACAAGACACGAAGTCATTCTCCCACTCTACTCTGCGCTGGTTAGGCCTCAGCTGGAGTATTGTGTCCAGTTCTGGGCACCGCAGTTCAGGAAGGATGTGGAGAAATTGGAGAGGGTCCAGAGGAGAGCAATGAGAATGATCAAAGGTCTAGAGAACATGACCTATGAAGAAAGGCTGAAAGAATTGGGCTTGTTTAGTTTGGAAAAGAGAAGATTGAGGGGGGACATGATAGCAGTTTTCAGGTATTTAAAAGGGTGTCATAAGGCAGAGGGAGGGAACTTGTTCTTCCTTGCCTCTGAGGATAGAACAAGAGGCAATGGACTGAAATTGCAGCAGGGGAGGTTCAGGTTGGACATTAGGAAAAAGTTCCTAACTGTCAGGGTGATCAAACACTGGAACGAATTGCCAAGGGAGGTGGTAGAATCTCCATCACTGGAGCTATTTAAGAAGAGGTTAGATAGATGGCTTTCAGGGATGGTCTAGAAAGTGCTTGGTCCTGCCATGAGGGCAGGGGGCTGGACTCGATGGCCTCTCGAGGTCTCTTCCAGTCCTATTCTTCTATGATTCTATGACATACCCTTAAAGTTCTGTGTTACTGTGAGAGAGGCTGGGAATGAATACAAGGCCGAAGACCAAAGTGCAGCAAGTGAAAATTAGTAACTATGCTTTTTTTCAGAGATGCTTTTGATTACCACCAACCCATATGACTTCCCCTTTGTAAGTCAAGGTGAGATAACTGTCGCCAGCATCGATGACCAGGAAGAGCTGATGGCCACAGATGTGAGTAACTCATAACGATTACTATGTGGAGTATTAGCTTTACTAGACAACATACTTACTTTACTGATTCTGTTGGCAGAGTGCCATTGACATCCTAGGCTTCACCACTGATGAAAAAACAGCTATTTACAAGCTGACTGGGGCAGTCATGCACTACGGGAACATGAAGTTCAAGCAAAAGCAGCGAGAGGAGCAGGCAGAGCCAGATGGCACAGAAGGTATTAGTGGAATCTGAGCTAAACCTCAGCAACACAACCAAAAACTGAAGCCTCATTCATCACTTGTACTGAGCTCAGTGCTAGCACAATTTGAGGCATGGGGCATGTGGCTGCAAGGGCTGATCTAAGTTCTATCAGTTGGCATTGTCCTCTGTGAACCATTATGCTGGTAATAAAATGCTAGTGTACAAAGGGCTTTGGTCCCATTCCCTCCAGGCCCCAGCATAGTTTCTCTGCATCCCTAAGATGCCCTTAGCTCTACCCACACCAACTTTACACCACAAAAATCACAGACCACCAGTTTAGGGCACCTTTCTTGGCTTTGGGTAGCCTGAGCAGTCAGAGATGGGACCAAAGAACTACTTCTTGCTCTACACAAGATAAAAGTGATTGAATGCTAAAGTTTAGATATTTACATTTAGTGCTTCTGAGATCATGCATCTGATGAAGTGGGCCTTTGCACATGAAAGCTTATGCTCCAATATATTTGCTAGTCTATAAGGTGCCACAGGACCTCTTGTTGTTATTTGGGATACAGACTAACATGGCTACCCCTCTGATACCTGAGATCTATTCAGCAAATTAATAGAATAAAATCCTTAAGGAGCCTATTTTTGTTTTGAGATGGAAACGTCCATAAACTTCAACAGAGTATGTATACTGGTAACCAAAGGTAAAATGCAGTAGATGAAAAACAATTTTAACACAGTTCTTCACTTGTGTGCACACTTCTTTGTTTAGTCTTTTGGGAAACAAGATTTACAACCTATTCCCTTTTAGTGTTACAGTAAACTCTGCAATATCCTGAAGCCCTGGGACTGGGAGGTTGCCAGATATTCCAATATGCAATATATTCCAATATGCTCTCGGTGGGATGCCGCATGGTGATTCCCTCTAGGCAGCTCATGCATAGCCATGCTGTAAGCCACTCTGGGTTGGGCACCATACCGTGAGCCACTCTGGACAGGGCTGTGCTCAGTGTAGGTGCAGTGCTTGGGTGGTTTGCACATGGCTGCGCCACATGCCTCTCTGGTTGGACGGGGCACGAGGGACAGGGCACCGTGCCATGCAGTGAGCCATTGTGGGCGCTGGGTGGGAGAGCAGTGGACTTGCCAGTTGCTCGCACAGGCCAATTAATTGACAAATCTGGCTATTCGAATATTGGTTAAAACAGAGTTTACTGTATATTGCAGTGACAGAGATGCTGTAGTTATTCTTGAAATGCATTTTTTTTGTCACTTAGTCTCAGATTTATAACTGTATTTAGACACCTAAAGATTCAGATATATGCCTATGAAACTTCAAGAGTGCCTAAACACGGGAGGCCCCTACTTCCCATTGAACTCAATGGGACCTAGATACATAACTTGCAGAAGTGGTTTTGACAATTCCCCCAGGAGCTATCTTCACTTTTGAAAATCAAACCCTGGTACCACTTCTAACAGGTACCCCTGGAATTGCAATTTATCACTTTTGTCTCAGCCAGATGCTGAAGTTGTGGTGCTGGGTCAGCAGAAACCTCCCTTTTAGGTCACATTTACACAGAAGCCTATCTCTGAGCTACAAAATTGAAACCTCTTACTCTTTGTTTAGTGGCTGATAAAGCTGCTTATTTGATGGGGCTGAACTCAGCTGATCTGCTCAAAGGCCTGTGTTACCCCCGAGTCAAGGTTGGGAATGAGTTTGTGACCAAAGGTCAAACAGTGCAGCAGGTAACAGTTGTTGATCTAGAACTCATGATTTGAATTAAAACACCAGGGCTTCCTCCTCTGCTTTGCATAGTAACTCCAGTCCTCCTTCTGCTGGTTTAGGTGCACAATTCGGTGGGTGCTTTGGCAAAGGCTGTCTTTGAGAAGATGTTCCTGTGGATGGTCATACGTATCAACCAGCAGCTGGACACCAAGCAGCCCAGACAGTACTTCATTGGAGTCCTGGACATTGCTGGCTTTGAGATCTTCGATGTAAGGAGCAAGGATTTGACAGCAGGTTCTTGGACAGGACAAGCTCGAGCTCTGAGAACTTTGAGAGTTTTTTTTTTTTTATTATTATTATTTATTTAAATAGTTTCCTGGAAAAGCCTGAGTTTTCTGCAGAAACGGCTTTCTCTTGTTCATCCCCCATAGTAATATGACTGTCCAATGGCTTCATTTTGAGGTAAATTTGGTGTGATACACATAGAAATGGCAATGTCACTGAAACTGCCTTCAAATTGTGAACAAGTTGTGCCTAATAGCCAGCCTAATCCTTCATCTAATACACATTATTTGTAGGTATTTATAGGACCTAGAGCATAGCTCACTAATTTCCAGGCAGGCTGAGGGCTGACTATCTGCATGTGTCTGAGTAGGTCAGAGAGCTCAGAAGAACCTGTGCAGGCCCACACTCTATTCTGACTAGGATTAAGAGTCTGGATCCCAGAGCATAGAAATGGTTGGACAATCCTGCTTCTCACATGGCAGAAATGTCTAGGCAGAGCTGAGAACTGAACTCCCCAGACATCTCCTGGCTCTAGAAAGAAGAATTCAAAATCTTACTGAAGCCATGGTTAGTTACACAGACCTGATGAGCTGACAGAAGAGCCATTTTTATGTATATTGGAAGGCTCAGAGTAGGAGTGCACATAATTTTACAAGTAGATAAATCTCCTTTTTGCCTTTGTGCAGTTCAACAGCCTGGAGCAGCTGTGTATCAACTTCACTAACGAGAAACTGCAACAGTTTTTCAACCACCATATGTTCGTGCTGGAGCAGGAGGAGTACAAGAAGGAAGGAATTGAATGGGAGTTCATTGACTTTGGGATGGACCTGGCTGCCTGCATTGAGCTTATTGAGAAGGTTCTTATGCTTTACATGCTCAAGGGTTCTTTAGCTTCTAAAAGACTTTTGCAAGCTCAAGGCAATGAATGGATGCATGCTCAAGTGCATGCCACTCATTTCACATGCTCTGAATAATTAAATACACTGGACATTGAGTATGGAAGAAGTCTCAATCCACAATTAATGAATTTTGGCATAGGTCCCAAGGTAGCAGCACATAACTGTGTGGCAACACTCCATGTCCCTGCTCACTCTCGTGGAGTAAAGGGTAGTTTAAGCTTTTTAGAGCTCTGTTCAGCAACTGGGACATATTACCTATTTGAAGGATAGCTGAATAGTTGCACTTCCTCATCCCCAGACATAGCAGGTTTTGAATTATTCCTGTTTCATTCACTTTATCTTTTTATCATACAGAAAGCATGTCTAGAACACACGAGGTGAATTCCCAGGAGCTCTATCTTTGTTATTTTAATACCTACAAATAGATACAATAAGTAGGCTGGCCTAATTTCATCTTTTAGAATGCACATCCACACATGCATTTTTCCTTCTGAACACAATCAAGAGATGCTCACGCTGCCCAGGAGGCTGCTTTGTAAAATCTTTTTCCTCTCTCCTCTCATCCATTGCTGTTCATTTCAGCCAATGGGTATTTTCTCCATCCTGGAAGAGGAGTGCATGTTCCCCAAGGCAAGTGACACTACTTTCAAGAACAAGCTCTATGATCAACATCTGGGCAAATCCAACAACTTCCAGAAGCCCAGGCCTGCCAAAGGAAAAGCTGAGGCCCACTTCTCCCTGGTGCACTATGCTGGCACTGTGGACTACAACATCACCGGCTGGTTGGAGAAGAACAAGGACCCACTGAATGAAACCGTAATTGGGCTGTATCAGAAATCATCACTGAAAACATTGGCTTTGCTGTTTGCCACATATGGTGGAGAAGCAGGTATTCACATTTATCCATATCTGGTATACGCAGAACTCCTTCTAGACACATAAAAGGGAACATAAAATTTTAAATCTTATTTTCTTTTTCTTTTGTAATGCAGAAGGTGGTGGCAAGAAGGGAGGCAAGAAGAAAGGTTCTTCTTTCCAGACTGTCTCTGCTCTTTTCAGGGTACAGTACCATGTTCATTATAAATATCTTTTAAAGGTTATGACTACACTGACCCAAACTACCAGCAGCAGTATGCAAATAGGTGGTCTCAGAAATGCAAATAATTGCATATTTGCATATTTGCTTACCGGCAGACACTGCTGCTGGCAAAAAATAAAACAGTGTAAACATGGTTCTGCTGGTGAAACACCCCTGCTATCGGCAGCCACTTATGTTGAACCAGACCCAGAACCAATCCTTGGGGTACTCATGCCAGCCACCATCCAGACATAGAGCCATTGATCACTACCAGGTGAGCCCAATGTTCTAGCCAGCTTTCTATCCACCTTACAATCCATTTATCCAAGCCATACTTTAACTTGCTGGCAAGGTAGCTGTGGGAGACTGTAACAAAATCTTTGCTAAAGTCAGGCTATGTCATGTCCACCACCTTCCCCATAAAAGGCAAAGAGCTTCTGTCCCCAGTCAAACAAAACTTCCAGTCAGGTCACTAGGAGCTCTGCCTAATCAGCAACAGAAGAATAAGAGGAGAGTCACTGTCTTCTCTGGATGATGTAAAAATGATATCAAACAAAATCCTTCTCTGGTATAGGGCTTACTGTGTTCCTTCCCTCTACTTACCCTTTCAGAGAAGATTGATTTGGGATCATAACGTATGCAGTACCCCCTACACATGTGGACATTTATTGGGGTCAGGTCTATAGGTGGCCCATCATGTCTAATCATAACATCAGAGATCAACAAATTATAAGCCTGTCATTTGTATCTCACTTCTCATCTGCCTCTCACTTCCTTCATTTCTCATCCTCTCAAGCATCCTGATTCCCTCAACTTGATACCTTAGGTGCGCCTTTGAATGGTGCACAGGAGTGCAAAGAGAGTGTACAATGCTCCCAAATCAGTATTCCTCCTTCCCTCACATGAGAGGAGACCCACCTTGAGCTCACCTTGTTCAATAACAAGATAAGGTCATGTGAAATGCAGAGTTGGCATTCAGGCATGGGTTTTATCCTCACATACAATCCATTCTCATTTAAGTTCAGAGGAAAATTGTTCCAGATATTTGAAAATTGCTTTGTTTCAGCAACTCCAGTCATTATGACTATTGCCCAGAGGTTCACTTGTGCTATTCTTAATTACGTCATTTCAATTTATTAACAGTTTCAAAATTACAAGAAAGAGGGAGGTTTAGGTTAGAATTGCTCCAGCTGGAAAGACCTCACAGCTAGTTTGTCCGAATTTCATACACTGGTCAACACTTTGCTACAAATCATGATCCCATTATCAAAATTTTACTCTATCTATAGGAGCATTTGCAGATGTAACAGTGGGGCTACGTCTACACGTGCACCCAACTTCGAAATAGCTTATTTCGATGTTGCGACATCGAAATAGCCGTCTACACGTCCTCCAGGGCTGGCAACGTCGATGTTCAACTTCGACGTTGCTCAGCCCAACATCGAAATAGGCACAGCGAGGGAAAGTCTACACGCCAAAGTAGCACACATCGAAATAAGGGAGCCAGGCACAGCTGCAGACAGGGTCACGGGGCGGACTCAACAGCAAGTCGCTCCCTTAAAGGGCCCCTCCCAGACACACTTTCATTAAACAGTGCAAGATACACAGAGCCAACAACTAGTTGCAGACCCTGTATATGCAGCACGGACCCCCAGCTGCAGCAGCAGCAGCCAGAAGCCCTGGGCTAAGGGCTGCTGCCCACGGTGACCACAGAGCCCCGCAAGGGCTGGAGAGAGAGTATCTCTCAACCCCCCAGCTGATGGCCGCCATGGAGGACCCCGCTATTTCGATGTTGCGGGACGCGGATCATCTACACGTCCCTACTTCGATGTTGAACGTCGAAGTAGGGCGCTATTCCCATCCCCTCATGGGGTTAGCGACTTCGACGTCTCGCCGCCTAACGTCGATTTCAACTTTGAAATAGCGCCCAACACGTGTAGACGTGACGGGCGCTATTTCGAAGTTACTGCCGCTACTTCGAAGTAGCGTGCACGTGTAGATGCAGCTTGGGTAACCTAAACCTTTGCTATGGTGTCACAGGAGAATTTAAACAAGCTGATGACCAATCTGAGAAGCACTCATCCTCACTTTGTGCGATGCCTCATTCCCAATGAAACAAAAACCCCCGGTAAGAAGCTCTGGTGCACAGGGATTTTAGTGAGATGTAACTTCCCTTGGGGCTGCACAACAAAGTACTGACTCATGCTGGGATTTGTTAAGGTGCCATGGAACATGAACTTGTACTACACCAGCTAAGGTGTAATGGCGTACTGGAAGGGATCAGAATTTGCAGAAAAGGATTCCCCAGCAGAATTATTTATGCAGATTTTAAACAGAGGTAAGACTCATTTCATAACAACTTTATCTAGTCATTGCAGCACCCAGCACATTCCGTATTTATAGAAAAAATTTAGGCTCAGATTGGTGTAGTCCAAAGAGAAGAAAACAGACTACACTTGTTGTGGGGAAGGGTTTGTACTGGGAAGTGGAGTGGCCATGCCACTTGACTTTCATGATGGGTCTGTTAGTGAGAACTCTCAACAGGGAATTCATGGGAGGAAAAAGTCATGGACAGAGACATGACTAGTGCATCAAAGAATTGTAAGCGATGTGAGCATCTTCATATTTTGTTTTCTCATACAGATACAAGGTTTTAAATGCTAGTGCTATTCCAGAAGGACAATTCATTGACAGCAAGAAGGCTTCAGAGAAACTGCTAGGGTCCATCGATGTTGATCACACCCAGTATAAATTTGGTCACACCAAGGTACAGGCACTCTTTGGTTCAAATACTGTCTATTTGTACTATATGCAGTATGAAAGTGATGTTCTGTAACACTCTTCCTCAAGGTATTCTTCAAAGCAGGACTTCTGGGTCTTCTAGAGGAGATGAGAGACGACAAACTGGCACAGCTGATCACCCGCACACAGGCCATGTGCCGTGGCTTCCTGATGAGAGTGGAGTTCAAGAGAATGCTGGAAAGGAGGTAGCAGTAATGTGTGTCTCATCTCTGGGGTCTGTGCACAGGCCACAGAGGTGAAATTAGCAACATTGTAGGTTGCACTCCTTTTCTCTCAGGCTGACTTACCTCTCATTAATCCACTGGATGAGAGTGTGAGAAAATGTGCACACAAATAATTTATTTGCCGACAAATGCAGCTTCACATTGACCAGGAAAATGTTGAGCAAGATTCACAAGGGGACAAAGGTGCCCTTCACAAAACAGAGGAAGACCCTGAATACCGGGCAGGTAAGAGATCCAGGTTATAATCCTCACATTGGAGCATCATCCTGGAGCCCAACTTGGAATGCAGAGCCACCACAAGGAGCAGTGCAGCAATAAGGAGGGCATGGTATTGTACTGCCATACTTCTGCTCTGATGCCTGCAGAGCTGGGCCCTTCGTCAGCTGATGCCACTCTCCACCTACCCAGCTCTGAAGGCAGCAAGGCAGAAATACAGTATTGCTACCCTTGATTCTGTGCTGCTACAGTTGGACCTCCCTGGTCTGGCATCCTCTGGACCAGATGGGTCCCAAATATTGGAATTTGCTGAACCAGATATGGTTCCCTGCTGCCAGTTGCTTGGACTGCCTGACTCAAATTCTGTCTGGATGTCACCATGCCACTAGTCCCAGCCAATCAGGCTGCCTGCTAGGCTGCCTCAGCCAGCCAGGCTGCCCTGGTACCCAGCCCTGGTGAAGGCTGCCGCAGGCCCCCGGTTCCACAGTAGTTGCCGCAATCCTGGCTGCCATGGCAGGACCAGGGGAAGGGGCCGCCACAACAGTGCAGAGGGCTGGGCTGCCATTCCCTGGGTGTGGGTCCCCAGCTCATCAGCCATACTGCTTAGCTGCTGCTGGACTGCCATTCCTTGGCCCTTACTGTGGTTCCCTGGCTGATGTGAGGCAGCTCCCCCATCACTACCTGGCCCTGCCAGCAACTCCTCTGCCACTGCTGGGCTGCTGCTCCCCAACACCAGTGGCAACTTCCCAGCCCCAGCTAATCCAGGGCCACTGAGCTCTCTGGGCTAGCAACATCCATGTTCCTGCAGGACAAGAGAGTACAAGATTTCAGAGGTGATACCTGTACTAGGAGGCCTCTGCCTCCAGAGGTGGGTGTCCAGCCAATAACTGCCACCCTCTGACTGTCCGGCTCTGAAGGTAGCATAGAAGGGTGGCAATACTTGACCACTCCTAAAATAACCTTTTGACCCTCTGCAATTCCCCTTTGGGTCAGGTCCCCTAATCTGAGAAATGCTGGTCTCCCTGTGAAATCTGTGTAGTATAAAACCCCACTGAAGACCAGATATCAAATAGGGGGAGACCAGATTTTTTGGCCCAGAATGCACTTTTCATGGTTGTGAATTTGGTAGGGCCCTAGTAATAAGCTATTCAGGCAGGAGACAGAGCAGGTCTCTCTTGCTGAAATTTTCCATTTAGTATAATCAGATAAATCGGTACAGAAACAGTCGCTAGACTCGAGCTCTGCCTTCTCCCAGTTGAGCAGAGTCATCAAGCTCCAGAAGTGTTGGTGGTCTTTGTCTGTGGTCTAATGACTAGTCACACTGTTAAAGAAAAAGTGTAATTGCTTCAACAGGAAGGAATAAGAGCATCATTTAGCTGCAGGTTACAAATCTTGCTGGAGAAAAAGACAAGGGTCCAAATACCTGCTTCATAGCCATTTGTTTATTTTATTTTCAGTTGAAAAAAGACTGCAATTTCAGATAGCACATGGAAAGAAGTGTTTTATTTGACTCAAAAGGAAATTTTCTGACTTTTTCCATTCACTGAAAATTCAGGTTCAGCCAAAACTGAATGATTTTATTTTTCAGAACGCCAGTGAACCAACAAAATAAGTTATATGTCCAGCTCTGTCTGGGAGTCTGAACTGTTGAAACTGATGTGCCAAGTAGCACAAAAATATAGGAATGTGTGTTCTAAACTGGGGTGGTCAGCATTAATTTAAACTTTCAGTTCGATATCTGTATGCTAAAATCCTTTTGGCTCCTCAGCATGTCAGTTACTCTACCCCCAACTTACAGAAACTCCAAAACACTCATCAGAGAGTGGGTCAGACAAGATATGGTGTACGAATAGGGAGTGAAAATTCCATCCCTGTGTAAGCATGAATCTACCGAGAACATACATGAATTCAACATGCTCATGTAGGACACCAAAAGTGGGTAGTGCTTTTTCCCTTTGAGTGGCCCCATTTGAACTCAAATGAAGCTACTTGACAGCATAAATAGTACTGACAATTAGTAGCATTGCAGAATCTGGCCTTTGGATTCATGCAATTTAGCCAATAACATCGACCATGTATTTTGATTGCATTATAGAGAGTCCATCTTCTGTATCCAATACAACGTTCGCTCATTCATGAATGTAAAGCACTGGCCCTGGATGAAGCTCTACTTCAAGATCAAGCCCTTGCTGAAGAGTGCTGAAGCTGAGAAGGAGATGGCCAACATGAAGGAAGAGTTTGAGAAAACGAAGGAAGAGCTTGCTAAGTCTGAAGCAAAAAGGAAGGAACTGGAGGAAAAGATGGTGACTCTGCTGCAGGAGAAAAATGACCTACAGCTCCAAGTGCAGTCTGTGAGTATCACCAATGAATTCAGGCCTTTTTGCACAGTAGAAGTTCAAGCTGAAGGTTCCAAATGCAACTTCCCATGAATCACCACATTAACTGTATTGGGCAGGGACGCTGGAGCGATTTACATAATTTACATAAGGGAGATATTATGGAAACCACTTCTGCCCTGGGGGCAACAGAAGTACCCTCCTATGCTCCAGTTCCAGGACCTCTGGCACTGGGATCAGTTTTTGGCCAAGATACAATATTTCCCATGTTTAAAATGTGAGGTATAAGAGAAAGTTTAGGTGTAGAAACAAAAGCCTATCATAACACTTCCAACCACGCATGACAGGTCATGCCCCACAACAATATAACAAGTGAATTTGGACAAGCAAAACTATATTCTTTAAACGCTCCTGCCTCTTGTATGGCAACTTAGGCTACATCTACACTACAGACTGTGGTTAGTGGCATGTAGGGTACAGCTTGTAGCTACATTGTGGAGTGTAGCTATGGGTGTCAGTGTAAGATTCTGGCAGAGAAAAGACAGTAGGAAAATGTTTCAGCTGACCTTCCTCTGCCAAAGTCTTACACACATCTGAAAGAAGTGTGCTGTGTAGATAAATCCTGGTTTAAGGCAGTTGTAGATCAGCCATCAGTGGAGAAGATCCCATGTTATGGTCTAGGTAGGGCTGCTCCACCCCTATAGCTCTACTCCAAAATGTAGTCTTTCCACACAGTCAAGGAAGCGGCTCCCTGAGACAGCGTCTTTGGTGGCCACCAGCATTGCAGGTTTTCAAAACGCACATTGTATACAGATGAATGAGGCCATTCTGTCCTCTCAGAGTTATTGTTTTATGCTGTCTGCAAATTCAGGCAATTGACATTGCATCAATTACACATGAATCATGTTTTCAACATGTTTTTTTATAACTACAAGGGCTAAAAACTTACTTTAATTTCCTTTATACTACAATTTTGCCATAATCCCATGATTCAATAATAGAAGCTTCACACATGAATTGATAGTGCTTATGGTTTCATCTGTCTCTGTTGTCACCCCCTAAAAATGATGAACTGTTGGGAAACTCATGGAGCAGGAGTTGCAGGATATGCATAAAAAGTTAAGAAAAGTAGACGAGTGCATGCTCACTAGATGATTTTTGGTTCTATGAGTCTGATTATGAAACAAGATCTTTGAAGGACTAGTCCTTAGGCTCAATTCATTACAAATGTCAAAAAAGCTACATCTTGCAAGAGCATCTGTCAGTAAGAACCTCATCGATTTCTGTGAGGCTCTGCGGGTGCAGAGTTCAACTATGTGAAGTCATATGAAGTCCTGGTCTCCAGGTGAGTGGATCCATTTGCAAGATATAACCACAAGTGTGATATGCAAAGTAAAGCCATAAATGAGCTACCTGAGGCCTAAAGATATTTGCCAACTAAGTCATTTATGGCTAGATATTTGCAAAATATTTGTTTACATTGCTGTGTTGTGGTGGAGAGACAGAAATTTCAGGCCAAATCGTTGTTTTTTGGAAGAATATTATGACTGACTGATAATAGGACTTAGAAATGGAAGTGTCATCCCAGCAGATGCAGTGAAAAACAAAACAATACGAGACAAGCAACAGTAAGTGTGTGTGTGTGTGGGGTATTATATACAAACCTTCTAGAAAAGATACTAATAATGGTTTCCTGGTTCCTCTGTAGGAAGCTGATGGCTTGGCAGATGCTGAGGAAAGATGTGACCAGCTAATAAAAACCAAAATCCAACTTGAAGCTAAAATTAAGGAATTGACTGAGAGAGCAGAGGATGAGGAGGAGATGAACGCGGAGCTGACAGCCAAGAAGAGGAAACTGGAGGATGAATGTTCAGAACTAAAGAAAGATATTGATGACCTTGAGTTAACGTTAGCCAAAGTTGAAAAGGAAAAGCATGCCACAGAAAACAAGGTATATGCCAAAAATCTGAGCAAACATTCTGAAATATGGCACTGTTGTTTCACAAACAAAAACATTTATTTTCCATTTTCGTTAATTACCTTTGTTCAACTCTAAAGGTTAAAAACCTCACTGAGGAGATGGCCGTCCTGGATGAGTCTATCGCTAAACTGACAAAGGAGAAGAAAGCCCTTCAGGAGGCCCATCAGCAGACCCTGGACGACCTGCAGGCAGAAGAGGACAAAGTGAATACACTGACCAAAGCTAAAACCAAGTTGGAGCAGCAAGTGGATGATGTAGGAACAATAACATGTGGAGAGAATACAACCAGTTTGAAGTCAGGCTTTTGTTAGCAGTGATTTGATGGCCTTTTTCTGTTTAGCTTGAAGGGTCATTGGAGCAAGAGAAGAAACTCCGCATGGACCTTGAAAGAGCTAAAAGGAAACTTGAAGGAGATTTGAAACTGGCCCAGGAATCCACAATGGATTTAGAAAATGATAAACAGCAGCTGGAGGAAAAGCTGAAGAAGTAAGTTTGGTTTGCAGGGGGCATCATGGTGCTGTGCAATTATGTTTGGATTTGGTTCTGCCACTAACTTTGTTTTGTGTGTGTGAAAAGGAAGGACTTTGAAATCAGTCAGTTCCAAAGCAAAATTGAGGATGAGCAAGTCCTGGGCATCCAGCTGCAGAAGAAGATCAAAGAATTACAGGTAAGTCATAGTTTCTTTCTCTTCTGGGCTTCAGAATGACTTCCCTTAGATTTGGTTTCAGGTACTCTCGGTCATACTGGCCAAGGGTTTGAAAAAACCCACACCCATGACTGATACGGGGAAGCTGTGCTGGTGAAAGCATAATTCTGCTGACATAGTTCTACTGGTGTAGTCCCCATAATGATGTCTTAGTGTTTTCTCATGTTTTCTAGGCCCGCATTGAGGAGCTGGAGGAGGAGATAGAGGCTGAACGTGCCTCTCGGGCAAAAGCAGAGAAGCAGCGGGCTGATCTCTCCAGGGAACTTGAAGAGATCAGTGAGCGCCTAGAAGAAGCTGGAGGGGCCACTGCAGCTCAGATTGAGATGAACAAGAAGCGTGAGGCAGAATTCCAAAAAATGCGTCGAGACCTTGAAGAGACCACTCTGCAGCATGAGGCCACAGCCGCTGCCCTCCGGAAGAAACACGCGGACAGCACAGCAGAGCTTGGGGAGCAAATTGACAACCTGCAACGAGTCAAACAGAAGCTGGAGAAGGAGAAGAGTGAACTGAAGATGGAGATTGATGACTTGGCTAGTAACATGGAGACTGTCTCCAAAGCCAAGGTACAAAGCTGCTTGTAGAAAACAGCGTCATTGGAGCTGAAAAGAAAAGAGGATTTATTTAATTATATCCAATTTAGATGTAAAAGAAGGGTAAAAGGTGTACATATAGTTCGATGGGTTGATGTTTAGTAATAATATAATGACAACAAATGAGTACTTTTTGTTTGTAAGCCAAGAACCAAATGCAGGTCTGAATACAATCTGAGGTTGACAGTCAATGTTTCGGTAGGAAAGAAGCCTGCAAATCAAAGGTGTCTCTATCTATTTGTTAAATTAGTATCAGGGTAGCATGAAAGACATTCAAAATTATTATTACACTAAAACTTTATTTAAATTATTAAAATTTAAATAATACCAGAAAAAAATTAAAGCTTTTGGCAGATTTATTGTCTCAACTTGTGATCTCAGAATAGAGCAGAGCCAGACGTGTAGTCTCTTTTCTTTATTTCATTTCACACCTTGCAGGCAAATCTTGAGAAGATCTGCCGTTCTCTGGAAGATCAGCTTAGCGAGGTTAAGACAAAAGAAGAGGAGCACCAGCGCCTGATCAATGACCTGAACACTCAAAGAGCTCGTCTACAGACAGAAGCAGGTGAGACGCTTCAAGATAGAAATTTAGTCAGTCCATGCTTGAGAATTGAGATGCTTCTGAATGGTGGACTTCCTGCTGTATGGTTTAGAATCGACCTTAATCTATGCTAAGTCCAGTTCTGCTGATCCTGGGCTTCATTGTATTATGGACTGACCTCTAATGGATAAGTTGTTATTCCTGAGGTCCACAGTTATATGGGAGGAAAAAAATTCTAAGTCCTATGGCGTCCAAGGTTCTGAAGACAACTTTATTGTCAACAGTAAAAGGAAGCAACCAAATCTCACTGCAGAGGTACCATGTTATTTGGGCATGTATAGCACAGGCTTGCATTTTAGTACCACGAGGTTGAGCTGAAACTTGCATGGCTGTGTAGTAAGCTGCAAATTTCCACTCAACCCTGAAACGCAAATCCATGTTCTACACTGTAATCAATATAAGTACAAGAGGGAAATGATTGTGATACAGCTACAATTTCCCCATTTCTCAGACATCTGTCTATATCTCTCCTTCTATACATAAGTATAAAGTCATAGAACATGAGTGTGTCTACACTAGAGAGTTTGTTGACAGAAGGGGCCTTCTGTCAACATAACTCAGGAAGCGTCTACAGAACTTCTCAACAAAACTCTGCATTTGCCTCGATTGTGTTTTCCCTCAGAAATCTGAGGAATAACACTGTTGACAGCATACTGTCAACAGAAGCGCAGTGTAGACATGTCTGTTGACAGCAATGGCTTATGGTTGCTGGGCAGCCCTGTTTGCAGAGCTGCTGTTCTGCTTTCTGTCACCGGAGGGGAGTGCAGTCTGACAGTTCTCTGTCAACGGAGTAGGTTGTGTGCAGCAGCAGCAACCTGTCGACAACGGTTCTGTCAAGATTTCTCTGCCGACTGTAACTTCTGTCAACAGATCCTTCTAGCGTAGACGTGGCTTAGAACTGGTTGGACACTCAAGAGGTGAAGGAGTCTAGTTCCCTGCCTTCTCGGCAGGATCAAGCATCATCTGACCATCCCCGATAGCTGTCTGTCTAACATGCTCTTAAATATCTCCAGTGATGGAGGTTCCACAACCTCTCTAGATAATTTATTTCAGTATTTAACCACCCTGACAGGTAGGTAGGTAGACATTTTTCTTAATGTCTAATTTAAACCTCTTTTGGTGCAGTTTAAGCCATTAATCCTTGTCCTATCCTCAGAGGCCCAGGAGAATAATTTTTTCCCTCTTCCTTGTAACCTTCTTTGAGGTATTTGAAAACTGCTGTCATGTTCTAAGTCTTCTCTTTTCTAAACTAAACAAGCCCAGTTCTTTCAGTCTTCCCTCATGGCTCATGTTCTCTAGATCTTTAATTATTCTTGTTGCTCTTCTCTGGACCTTTTCCAATTTCTGCACATCTCCCTTGAAATGTGGTGACCAGAACTGGACACAGTACTCCAATTGAGGCCTAATAAACACTGAGTAGAGCAGAAGAATGACTTCTCGTGTCTTGCTCACAACACTCCTGTTAATGTATCCCAGAATCATGTTTGCTTTGTTTGGAACAGTGTCACACTGTTGACTCGTATTTAGCTTGTTGTCCACTATGACCCCTAAATTCCTTTCCACAGTACTCCTTCCAAGACAGTCACTTCCCATTCTATATGTATGAAGCTGTTTATTTCTTCCAGAGTGGAGTACTTTGCATTTGTCCTTATTAAACTTCATCCTGTTTACCTCAGACCATTTCTCCAGTTTGTCCAGATGTATTAATAATCATTAGAGTCTTGGCACAATGTCCAGATGGCTGAGATACTATCATATACTGACTGTAAACCACATGCTATGTCTAGTTTAAGGAAGGTAAGGGGCCCCAGTTTCCCCGGTGCACAGGCTCCCAAAATCCTTTAACCCAGTCCTAACCCAAGAGGCTGAAGGAACAAATAATGAGAAATGACTTATATATACGGAATATGAATATTTGAGTCTGTCTGTGAATCTGTCCATCTTTAGAGTCTATTCATTCAAGAATTCTTCCAAAATGATAAGAGGTAGGATCACCAAATTCAGTGTGCAACTTCCTCCTATCATAACTTAAATCAAAGTCGGGAAGGGGGACAGAGTTCAAGAGCAGAGTTCAAGGGGGACAAAGGGGGGGAAGAGTTCAAGAGCAGGGACAGCTATGCTCCGAAATGAGCACTGGAGACAGCAGGTGTGGGGAACAGTTATACTGCAGAGTGACCACATGGGTTCAGCTGCATCATTAAGAGAGTGGCCAGCTGGTGCCATGGCTCTCCATATTGTTGGCCACCAGCCATAGGTAAGGGACCTCTCTGCTGCAACCACTCCCCACCCTCAGGCAATGCTGCAAGGAGGTTGGAGCCCTGCTTGTCAGCAGCGCTAACAAGTCAGCCCCCTTGGGAGAAGCATTGGGGCTGGGCAGCACAGGCATGCACGTGGGCATGCACGCGGGCACACACACACACACACACACACACACACACACACACACACACCCTGCACGAGCTGTGGGCCAGGGCTAGAAAAAGCTACTAGAAAAGGTAGGGAACAAGAGATTGGCAAAGTTTGGTTAACACAACAGGAGTTTCTTGTAATCTAACACAATATTTGTCTCATTTGTTAAAACAAAACATTGTGTACACCATTTTCAGTTGAACCACATTAAAGCACTCTTATTTTGTCCTTTTCAGGTGAATTTGCACGTCAGGTAGAGGAAAAAGATACCTTAGTTTCTCAGCTCTCAAGAGGCAAGCAGGCTTTTACACAACAGATTGAGGAACTGAAGAGACAACTGGAGGAGGAAATAAAGGTGGGTATTGTCTTGATGTTGAGGTTGGAGGTTTCATTTGATGTCTGATCCGTGGTCTACAAAGGTGTATACACTTTAACATAATATAAAATTATACAAGTTTGGAATCTCGAGTGGGATAACACCTACTAAGTCACCCAGCACAGTTGTTGACAATGCAGGTAAATTTTTTTGCAGTGTATTTATATACATATATCCATCAACTTTAAATGTCCCCAAACACTGCTGTTTCTAGGACTCCTTCCACTGAAGGAGCTCACTGTCGGGAGGATTCCAGGATATTTATCTACATCATTCTCCTACTCCTGTTGCTTCTCCAGGCTAAGAACGCACTGGCCCACGCCCTGCAGTCTGCTCGCCATGACTGTGACTTGCTCCGGGAACAATATGAGGAGGAGCAGGAAGCCAAGGGTGAGCTGCAGCGTTCCCTTTCCAAGGCAAACAGTGAAGTTGCCCAGTGGAGAACCAAATATGAGACAGATGCCATTCAGCGCACAGAGGAACTGGAAGAGGCCAAGTACGTGCTGGGGTGGAGAACTGGGAGAGGCCAAGAACTAAATGAACAAATTTGAAGAGGCCAATGACCTACCAGGAGGGGACCAGAAAAGGCCAAGAATGTGGATTTGGGAAGGGTGACTGGAGATGCACCATATCCATTTAGTGGGCTGGGTTGGAAAATAATAAATAGGCACACTGGGTTTCCAGAGGGTGTTTATTCCATATATAATGTGTGTGCGCTGAAGGAAAAGGGATTATGAGAACCAATGTACTCCATATGAATTGGATAAAAGTGACTGAGGAAGGACCTAGATGATTTATGCACTGGGGTCAGAGCCTTGCAGAGATGACTTGTGCCGTCACAAATCTGGAAGCAGCTGCACTCAGTTTCCTTCATATAGTGGTCACTAAACAGGAGCTGAATTTATAATCTTCCAGGAAGAAGCTTGCCCAGCGTCTGCAGGATGCTGAAGAACATGTTGAAGCTGTGAATTCCAAATGTGCTTCCCTTGAAAAGACAAAGCAGAGGCTGCAGAATGAAGTGGAAGACCTGATGATCGACGTGGAAAGATCTAACGCTGCCTGCGCAGCTCTAGATAAGAAACAGAAGAATTTTGATAAGGTATTTCAGGCTCCAGCCTTGTGGGTGCCGGATGGCACACCCTCTTGTGATCACCCTTGCTTAGACTAAGGTCTGGTTGTATTTCAGGTTCTGGCAGAATGGAAGCAGAAATATGAGGAAACGCAGGCTGAACTGGAAGCTTCCCAGAAGGAGTCTCGTGCTCTCAGCACAGAGCTGTTTAAGATGAAGAATGCCTATGAGGAAACCTTGGATCAACTTGAAACTCTGAAGCGGGAGAATAAGAACTTGCAGCGTAAGCCCCCCAACCCCTCCCGCATCCCCACTGAACCCACAAACCCACTGAACCCATCTGTGTCTGTGGTATGGAACTGCTAAGGAGCTGTTCTCCTTGGGCCCTTTGTTTGACTATGTTGTTTGCATGCTACCCAACAGAGGAGATTTCTGACCTCACGGAGCAGATTGCAGAGGGGGGAAAGGCCCTCCATGAGCTGGAGAAAGTGAAGAAGCAGGTTGAGCAAGAGAAATCAGAAATCCAGTCCGCACTGGAGGAAGCTGAGGTACACACACCATTACTCACTGCCTTCCAGAGAGCAGAATCAGAAAGACTTGGAGCGGTGTCCTGTTGTAACATGGTGGGATACTTGACAGGGACACAGCGACATCACGTGCTGCGCTGCAGGCTATGGACTCCGTGTCCCAGCTGTACACAGCACTACATTCCGGTTTTGGGTAGCATTTAACACTGTATTTGGGAGGAAAATACTGTTTTTGCCCCTTTGTTGACCCTTCACTTGCTCTTGTTAAGGCTTCACTTGAACATGAAGAGGGCAAAATCCTCCGCATCCAACTTGAGCTGAACCAGGTGAAGTCAGAAGTGGACAGGAAGATTGCAGAGAAAGATGAGGAAATTGAACAGCTGAAGAGAAACCACATCAGAGTGGTGGAGTCCATGCAGAGCACCCTGGACGCTGAGATCAGGAGCAGAAACGAAGCCCTGAGGCTAAAGAAGAAGATGGAGGGGGATCTGAATGAAATGGAGATCCAGCTGAGTCATGCCAACCGCTTGGCTGCAGAGGCGCAGAAGAATCTGCGAAACACACAAGGAGTGCTCAAGGTACTGTAACCCTAACTTAACATCAACCTTACCATCAGGGGCTGCTTTACCTGCACATCTACTAATATAATTGATGTCATTATATGCAAGTAATGCCCCCCTGCAATTTACATTGGCCAAACTGGACAGTCTCTACATAAAAGAATAAATGGACATAAGTTAGACGTCTAGAATGGTAATGTACAGAAACCTGTGGGAGAGCACTTCAATTTCCGTGGACACTCAGTAACAGATTTAAGAGTAGCAGTCCTGAAACAAAAAAATTTCAAAAATCAAATGGAGAGAGAAATCTCCAAGCTGCAATTTATTTGCAAATTTGACTACATCACCCAAGGATTAAACAGAGCCTGAGAGCGGCTGGCCTCTTTCAAAAGCAGCTTCTCTGCCGTGAGTGTTAATAGCTCCCCATTAGACAATGGGTCACATCCCCCTGTCTGATCTGCCTTGTTTTTTCCTCTTTTGATACATACTATTGATAATGGGCCATTTCCATCTTGCTGAATAGACCTAGTCAGCTCTGGCCCTCCCTTTTACTGGGATCCCACTGTTTAAATACCCCTCTGAAACCCTCCCCCCACACTAATGCATCTGACGAAGTGGGTCTTTGCCCATGAAAGCTTATGCTCCAAAATATCTGTTAGTGTATAAGGTGCCACAGGACTTCTTGTTGTTCTTGAAGGTACAGTAAGTCAAACATGCCTGGTCCATAGCTCAGCTGACCTCCGCATTACTGAGGCTGATTGCGCCCCCATGTCACTGTTCTCACTCCTTTCCCAGGACACCCAGTTACACCTAGATGATGCTCTCCGAAGCCAAGAAGACCTGAAGGAGCAGGTGGCCATGGTGGAGCGCAGAGCTAACTTGATGCAGGCTGAAATTGAGGAGCTGAGGGCAGCTCTGGAACAGACAGAGAGGGCCAGGAAAGTGGCTGAACAGGAGCTTCTGGATGCAAGTGAACGAGTGCAGCTCCTGCACACCCAGGTCAGGCCCTAGTGTGAAAAGAAACCTACCAACACCAGAGCAGGAGACTGCTACATAGATACTAAAGAGCACATGCTGGGTGGACCTTGGTTAAGTGTAAAGCATGAAGCTGCAAGGCCATCCTTGATTTTCTTCCTGTTGCTCTGCTGAAAGGGACACAGGTGACAAAGGATATAATTGCAGCGATGTGATAGGGGGGCTCTCCAAGGCTGTGGGAGTGACTTCTGTGCCTCTCATAGAGCTTCCATCTTGTTTTGGAATGGTCCAGATTACAGCAATTGACACACACAGTTTATCCTGTCCTGGAGGTTAATGTTTGTGAGAGCCCTTCAGATATTTACAGCACATCACTGACTAGTTTTCCATGTTCTGTAGTGATCATTTGAAGAGAATTCCAGTCTAGGAGAATATGAATTGTAACCTATACATGAAATACAAATATTGAGCCCATGTCCTATAGTCAACAGTTTGGAAACATGTCTTTTCTGTCGTTGTGAAACAGAACACCAGCCTAATCAACACAAAGAAAAAGCTGGAAACAGATATTTCGCAACTCCAGAGTGAAATGGAGGAGACCATTCAGGAAGCACGTAATGCGGAAGAGAAGGCCAAAAAGGCCATCACTGATGTGAGTCTAAGGCTCCTTTCTTTGGAGAACATGATCCTCTTTTCACCTGAAATGGCTGGTTTTCTGAACTAGTTTTCTGTGTTGGCTTACTAGGCAGCCATGATGGCAGAGGAGCTGAAGAAGGAGCAGGACACCAGCGCCCACCTGGAGAGGATGAAGAAGAACCTGGACCAGACAGTGAAGGACCTGCAGCACCGACTGGATGAGGCAGAGCAGCTGGCACTGAAGGGTGGCAAGAAACAAATCCAGAAACTGGAGGCTAGAGTGCGTGTTCCCTGTAGTTTTGCATGCTGGAGCATATCCTATATCCAGTCCCAGTAAAACACCACAATGCTTTTCTCATTTCAGGTGCGTGAGCTGGAGGGTGAGGTGGATAATGAGCAGAAACGCAGCACGGATGCTATTAAAGGTGTTCGCAAATATGAGAGAAGAGTAAAGGAACTCACCTACCAGGTAAGGAGGGAGGTCCACTGTACTGTCCCACCCTTTTCTGGGGAACACAACTTATTTGCACCCGAAGCTTCTGGAGGTGTGGGTGGAGGGAGTTTTACTGTCATTCCCAGACAGGTCAACAGTTCACAGTTGTACTATGGAAAAAACAAAGATTTCACCAAGTGGTCATCTGAAAGACAATGTTAAAATATCAATGTTATAATCTTTATTACTCATCTTTCACATTTACCAAAAGATTTCATATTTCTCTTTAATATGAATGAAATAGACAAATGAGTGGTAAATTAATCACTTCTCTTGCATTGCAAATTTTGCAGACTGAGGAAGACCGCAAGAATATTCTCAGGCTCCAGGATCTGGTTGACAAGCTACAACTGAAAGTGAAAGCTTACAAGAGACAAGCGGAGGAGGCTGTAAGTATTGCTTTGAAGCTTTGCAGAAGGAAGATAGTCATCCTCTGATGGGGTAAAAACTTGGCTACCTGGAGCAGAATCATATTAAATAGTGCTTTAATATTTCTCTATATGTCACCCTATCTGAATCCCTGAAATTTGTTTGATGTCTTATGGTTTCTTTTTGCACAGCAGCTCAAATGCACAGAGAATTATTTTTTATTTGCCATTATAACGTCCCTTATGGTCACCTGGACAGGTTCAGAACACCATTTTTGGGTGAGGGCTTCCCAGACACAGTGCTGAACCCAGAACAATCAATCTGGGAGGTACAGTAAGCAAAATCTCATTCAGATACAAATAATGCTTTAAACTGAGATTTGTGAGAGCCAGAAAGTGCTATCACATTACCAAAGAACTCTTCTTACCCTGAGGCAGTAGCTGATGGACCTTAATCATGGAATAAATCAGTATTTGTGTATTCCAAGCAATGAGGAAGTTACCACATTTGTGTGTGGTCATAACAGCAGAGCTTGCATAGTCTTTGGCCTGAACCTGTTCAGTTTACCATTCTTATAAATTCTTTTGCATGGTAGTATTAATCTGGTGTGGTATTTACACTTATCTGTTTTCCAGGGATGCCTGCACACTTCTTGAATAACTGCTTGCCGGGTTTAAATTTCTACTTGGCTCACTAACAGTGCCAGTGGTTATTTTGATCTATAGCTGTTCCGCTTCATGCCTTATTTAACCCATTTCCAAGCATGATCTTCTGAATCCAGGTGTCTTAACATGGTTAATGCAACTTAACTGAGATATCCTCACTAAAAATGGTCAGTGAATGACAAAGCATGGGTCTTCCCCTCAGGAAATAATCACTTCCCCTCAAGTCCCAAATGTGGGGGAAAGGGAACTGTTAGCTTTTTGGTTTTCACAATACTCTCCATCCTCAGGAGGAGCTATCCAATGTCAATCTCACCAAGTTCCGCAAGATCCAGCATGAACTAGAAGAGGCTGAGGAGCGGGCTGACATCGCGGAATCGCAGGTTAACAAGCTCCGGGTGAAGAGCCGTGAAATTCACAAGAAAACTGAAGGAGAAGAGTGAAGATGTCACCGTGCTGCAAAGTGATTGAAGAAATGCACAAAATGTGAAACTTTGTCACTTTGCTTTGTAATTATTGTTTATTCTGTCTCCTATGTCTAGTAAATAAAGCTTGCATACAACAAACTGGAAGTAGCTTCTGTGTTTCACTAGCTACGTCTACACGGGGATGCTACATCGAAATAGCTTATTTCGATGTAGCGAAATCGAAATAAGCTATTTTGATGAATAGCATCTACACGTCCTCCAGGGCTGGTGCCGTGGACGTTCAACGTCGACGTTGGGCAGCACTACATCGAAGTAGGCGCTGCAGGGGAGCGTCTACATGCCAAAGCGGCCCACATCGAAATAAGGGTGCCAGGAACTGCTGCAGACAGGGTCACAGGGCGGACTAGCACTTCCGGGGCAACAGCTAGCCGCTCCCTTAAAGGGCCCCTCCCAGACACACTCAGCCTGCACAGCACGCGGTCTGCAGAGCCACAGGCATGCACACCCTGTCGAAGCAGTATGAACTCCCAGCAGCAGCAGCAGCAGCAGCAGCCAGAGGTCCACACACCCGCCCCTGCAGGAGCAGTGCTTGCCCTGCTCAGTGCTATGCAGGAGGTAGCTGACCACCTTTTACTCATGGAAGAGGAGCTGCCCCCAGGGGAGGAGGAAGCAACCCCAGACCCTGCTGCCCTCCGACCCCCTCCCCCTCCGCCACACACGCTGCCAGCTGTGGAGCTACCCCACGAGCACAGACTGGTGGGAGCGGTTGGTGCTCGGCAAGTGAGACAATGACCGCTGGCTCCAGAATTTCCGCATGAGCCAGCAGACATTCCTGGAGCTCTGCCAGTGGCTGACCCCTGCCTTACAGCACCAGGACACCTCCATGCGACGTGCCCTCACGGTTGAGAAACGGGTCGGCATCGCTGTCTGGAAGCTGGCCACTCCAGACAGCTACCGATCCGTAGGGCAGCAGTTTGGCGTGGGCAAGGCCACTGTTGGGGCCATCCTCATGGAGGTAAGAGGACCGGGGGGGGGAGCTCTGGGGGAGCCCTGGGGGGGGAGGGAAACCCTGGGGTGGAGGGCCAGACACACCCTGCACACCCCTCACTGGTGCTCTCTCATGTCCTTCCCCTGCAGGTCGTCCGCGCAGTCAATGCCCTGCTCCTCCACAGGCTCATGCGGCTTGGGGACCCGGATGCTGCCATCGCGGGGTTTGCCAGCCTGGGCTTCCCAAATTGCTTTGGGGCTCTGGATGGGACCCATATCCCCATCTGTGCCCTGGAGCACAGCGGAGGACACTTCAACAGGAAGGGCTAGCATTCGGTGGTCCTCCAGGCCTTGGTGGACAGCCGGGGCTGCTTCCTGAACATTTATATTGGCTGGCCTGGCAGCACCCACAACGCCCGGGTATTCAGAAATTCGGGCCTGTGCCGCTGGCTGGAGGCGGGGACCTACATCCCCCAGAGGGACATCCCTGTGGGGGACACCACCATGCCCCTCTGCGTTGTTGCAGACGCGGCATACCCCCTCCGGCCCTGGCTCATGCACCCTTACATGGGCCATCTCACAGCCAGCCAGGAGCGGTTCAACACACGGTTGAACCACGCGCGCCAGGTGGTCGAGCACACTTTTGGCCGCCTCAAAGGGCGCTGGAGGTGTCTCCTCACCCACCTGGATGCAGGCCCCACCAACATCCCCCAGGTTGTGGGCACGTGCAGTGCGCTCCACAACCTGGTGGAAAGCAAGGGAGAGGCATTCTTCCAGGGCTGGGCTGTGGAGGCTGGCAGGGCCGACGTGCAGCCACCCGCTGCCCCCAGTTGCCAGGTGGACCCCGAGGGGATCTGGGTCCGGAAGGCCCTGCGGGCCCATTTCGACCAGGCTGCGGGGTGAACGCTGGCAGACCACCCACTGCACCCCTCCATCCTCCACAACACTCCCTGCCCCCACGCCCACACCACAGAGCACCCAAGAGCACACCTCCCCCCACTTTTCTTGCAAATAAATGGACCTGTTTTTTGAAACCAAAAACAGTGACATGTCTTATTAATACAAATATATATATATATATATATATATATATATATATATATATATATAAAGAAAAAAAGGGGGGAACTATTTACATGGGGGGCAGGTACCATAACAGAACAGGGGTCCAACACAAAGTATATACAAGTAACGGGGCATATGTACAAAGGGAGAGGGGGGGGCCACATCCTCAGCCCCACACCGCTACTGTCCGGCGCCCAGGGTTGGAGGGCGCAACCCTCGCCTCGGCCGGAGCCCTGGCCGAAGCTGGGTGGGGGCCGGGCAAACTGGCAGATACGGCCGGAGGGTGTCTGCAGGCCCCAGGTCCCCCTCGGTGGCAGGCCCCAGGGTGGCAGACGGTGGTCGGCGTGGCGGGTGGAGTGGCAGGCAGAGCAGCGGGCGGCGCAGCATGGGGGGCCAGGTGTTCCGCTGTGCGCTCGAATGTGCACATGAAGGCCCCCCATGCCTCCTGGCGCCAGGCCAGCACTCACTCTTGGAGCTCCAGCTGCCGCTCCTCCACCCGCAGGCACCGCTCTGACACCTCCAGCTGATGCTGGAGGGTCGCGAGCAGCTGGGGGTCCGTGGCCGTCCTCTGGTGGCTCCGCTGACAGCACCGTCGTGGGGCTGCTCGGTGCTCCGCCAAGGGGCTGGCCTGCTGGGATGGCCCCGGTGGGCTCTCCGGGACCACGGACACCTCACCAGCGCTCTCCGGGCCCTCTGATGGTGCAGCTGCAGAACGCAGGGGGGAAGAAGAGTGGAGACAGCCATTAGTGTGGGCCCTGACCTGTGGCCCTTGTCCCCCCACCCCTCTGCTGCTGGTTCCCCATCCTCGTCCCCAGGAAATGCAGCTGCTGCTGCTGCTGCTGATGGCTGTCCCACCCCCCGCCCCCGGGGGACCCTAGGTTCCGCTCCCCCCGTCCCCAGGGATGGGGCATGGCGCTGTCCTGCTGGGGGGCAGGGGCTGATGCACTCTTCTGAGGGACATGCCACTGCTGTCCTTGGGTCCATGGTTATCTGGGCATGTGGAGGGCCCCGGTCATGTCTCTTGTCCCTGCCCCTTAACCCCGGGGGTACGCACTGCGGGGGTACATACCTGATGGTCCGCTCCCACGGTCGGGGGACATCCTCTGGGTGGACGCCCTGCTGGAGCTCCAGGACAGGATGGCGATCCAGAGCCCCCGTCGCTGGAGGAGTCCCCCTCCTCCTCCAGCATCCCAGGAGTGGGCTCCTGGGGGGTGCCCCTGGGGTGCAGGGCTTGCCTCCGGGGCAGACTCCGTCCCCGGGGCCTGCTGGGGCTCGTCGGCCGAGGTGTCAAGAGTGGCCGGGGAGGAGGAGGTGTACTGGGGGCCCAGGATGGACCTGATCTCCCTGTAAAAGGGGCAAGTGGCGGGGGCAGCCCCAGATCAGGTGGCCGCATCCCGGGCCTGGGCGTAACCCTGCCGCAGCTCCTTAACCTTACTCCTGACGCGGTCAGGAGTGCGGGCAGGGTGACCCCGGGCAGCCAGGCCCTCGGCCAGCCAAGCGAACGCATCCGCGTTCCGCCTCTTGCTCCCCATTACCTGGAGCACCTTCTCCTCGCCCCAGAGCCCCAGCAGGTCCCGGATCTCAGCCTCCATCCAGGAGGGGCCCTGCTGCCTCTTCCCTGGCTGGCTGGCTGAGAGCCCTGGCTCCCCTTGGGGGGGTGCCCTGGGGGTGCTTGGGGAGCTGGCGAGTGGCCATCAGTGCAGGGTGGTGGATTGGGGCTGCTGCGGGCGTGCAGGCTGGCCGCATGGCAGTGCTGCCACCTGCATGCGCTCTCAGCTTCCTGCACAGGAATGCAGGGGGCGGGGAGCTTTAAGCTGTGTCTACACGTGCATGCTACTTCGAAGTAGCGGCACTAACTTCGAAATAGCGCCCGTCGTGGCTACACGCGTCGGGCGCTATTTCGAAGTTAACTTCGACGTTAGGCGGTGAGACGTCGAAGTCGCTAACCTCATGAGGGGATCGGAATAGCGCCCTACTTCGACGTTCAGCGTCGAAGTAGGGACTGTGTAGACGATCCGCGTCCCGCAACGTCAAAATTGTGGGGTCCTCCATGGCAGCCATCAGCTGGGGGGTTGAGAGACGTTGTCTCTCCAGCCTGTGCGGGGCTCTATGGTCACCGTGTGCAGCAGCCCTTAGCCCAGGGCTTCTGGCTGCTGCTGCTGCAGCTGCAGCGGGGGATTCATGCTGCATGCACAGGGTCTGCAACTCGTTGTCGGCTCTGTGGATCTTGTGGTGTTTAATGCAAGTGTGTCTGGGAGGGGCCCTTTAAGGGAGCAGCTGGCTGTTGAGTCCGCTGTGTGACCCTGTCTGCAGCTGTGCCTGGCACCCTTATTTTGATGTGTGCTACTGTGGCGTGTAGACGTTCCCTCGCTGCGCCTATTTCGATGTGGTGCTGCGCAACGTCGATGTTGAACATCGACGTTGCCAGCCCTGGAGGACGTGTAGACGTTATTCATCGAAATAGCCTATTTCGATGTCGCCACATCGAAATAGGCTACTTCGATGTAGGCTTCACGTGTAGACGTAGCCTTAAGGGGCTGCTGTACGCAGCGACCATAGAGCTCAGGGGCTGGAGAGAGCATCTCTCAACCCCTCAGCTGATGGCCGCCATGGTGGACCCCGCTCTTTCGATGTTGCGGGACGCGGATCGTCTACACATGCTCTATTTCGACGTTCAACGTCAAAATAGGGCGCTATTCCCATCTCCTGATGGGGATAGCGACTTCAACGTCTTGCCACCTTACTTCGAAGTTGACGCGGCTACTTCAAAGTAGCCTGCCTGTGTAGACGCGGTTACTGAGTGCCTTTTGTGTTTAAAAAAAAAAAAAAAGAGGTGCTGGTACTCAGCCAGTTCCCCACCCCCTCCTCCCAGCTGCTATAGTGCTGATACTCACTACCAGCAAGTACTGTCACGAAAAAAGCACTGGCTTTACTCAATAAGTCTCATGTCTTATTTAAGTTTGCACACTTACATTTCTCTAACTACACATCTACTAACCACCACTACTGTACCTGAGATCGGCACCTCTGTAAGAGCATTTGCAAGACGGTGGACAAGGAGGAGGGGAATAGGTAGCCGGAATGCAACGCAGGGAGAAAATAAATTCTCTGAAGTTCATGCATCATGAAGTGGAATGCCTGAAAGCTCATCATCAACCCATCATCAAACTCCTATTATGAGGAGTTTTACCAACTGACCTGTGGATATTTGGAAAAGCAATGGACATGCTATGCCTTGACTTTAGCAAAACTTTTGATGAGGTCTCTCACGGTATGCTTGCCAAGAAGTTATAGTAGTATTGCTGGATGAATGGACTATATGTTGGATAGAATGCTAGCTAAATCTCTGGGCTCAATGGTTAGAGGTCAACAGTTCAATGTCTAATTGGCAGCTGCTATCAAATGGCATGTCCCAGGGGTTTGTTTTCAGTCAAGTTTTTTTCAGTATCGTCATTAATGAGCTGGATGAGTTGATGCACTCTCAGCAAGTATACGGATGACGCTAAACTGGGGGAAAGAGGTAGGTAAGCTGGAGGTCAGGGATAAGGTCCGAGTGACCTAGACAAATTGGAAGATTGGGACACAAGAAATCTGAAGAGGCTCAACAAGGACGAGTGTGGAGTTCCACACTTAGGACAGAAGAATCCCATGCATATCTAACCCAGTATCCTGCCTTCCAACAGTGGCCAATACCAGATGCCCCAGGGAGAGAGTGAACAGAACAGGTAACCATCAAGTGATCCTCTCCTATCATCCATTTTCAGCCTCTGACAAATTAAAGCTAGGGACACCATTACTACCCATCCTGTCTAATAGCCACTGATGAGCCTAACCTCCATGAGCTTAGCATGTTCTTTGAACCCTATTAAAGACCTGGTCTTCACAGCATCCACTGGCAAAGAGTTCCCAGGCCTGTGGTGGGCTGCGTGGAGAAAAGCTTCCTTTTTTTAGTTTAAAACCTGTTATCCATTAATTTCATTTGGTGACCCACCTAGTTCTTATGTTATGAGAACAAGCAAATAACTTTGCTTTATTCAATTTTCCCCCAAGTCATGATTTTATAGACTTCTATTATGTCCTACACTCTTAGACTCCTCTTTTCTAAGCCAAAAAGTCCCAGTTTTTTTAATCTCTCCATCTCTTCTAAAAGATGAAAAGCTGAATATAAGGAACAGTGTGCACTTGTTTCCAAGTAGCCTAACAGCCTAGTGGGAGCATTACCAGCAGATGGAGGGAATTGAGACCACATCTGGAGTACTGCATTCAGTTTTTTGCCCTTCTCCCCAAAGGATGTTGAGAAATTGTGGGGTCCAATGAAAGGGAATGATAATGATTAGGGAGATGGCACACGTGACTTATGAGGCGAGATTGAGCGAACGGGTTGTTTTTTAGTCTACAGAAGCAAAAAGTCACAAGACATTTCACAGCAGCCTTCAACTACCTGAAGTGTGGGGTTCCAAAAAGGATGGAGGCAGGATACTCTTGGTGGCAGATGATAGAACAAGGAGCAATAGTCTGAAGTTGCAGTGTGGGGAGGTCTAGGTTGGATATTAGGAAAAACTATTTCCCTAGGAGGGTGATGCCTAGGAAGGTGCTGGAATTTCCATCCTTAGAGGCTTCTAAGGCCCAGCTTGACAAAGCCCTGGTTGGGATGATTTAGTTGGGGTTGGTCAGGCTTTGAGTATGAAGTTGGACTACATGACCTCCAGAGGTCTCTTCCAGCCCTGATCTTCTATGATTCCAAACTTTTGAGCTACAGACCTGAGGAGGCGCTCTGTGGACAAGGTAGTCAGAGTGTCTAGAAATAAATGCATTGCATCTTCCATCTTCAAAAAACAATTGCAGGTTGGTGTTGCTGTCTTTTCACAATACATGAGATTTTTGGAGCCACACAAAAAAAATTGGACAATATTTAACTGAAAAATGCAGATTTGCATTAATTGAAATATTTCGTGATGTCATACTGAATTCACTCTGTTTCCATCAAAACTATTTTAAAGGAAACATTTCATTTTTGCATGTCAAAGTAACTTTGTTTTGAATTTTATTTTATTTAATTTTGAATTTTATTTTATTTTATTTACACACGCGCGCGCACACCATGACTGCTCTGGGCAGTGGGCTGGGTGTGGGGCAGGCAACATGTAGTTGAATCACATGCCATATTCCACTTAATGTCAACAAGTGGGAACCTTTAATCCTGTGGGCAGAGGCAAAAATCCCAGCAGACCCCTGAACTTTTCATTCAGTCCTGGTGGTGGGTGGGTTGGAGTGTAATGGCAAATGTACATCTTGTGGCCTTGGTTCAGCTGAGACACCTAAGGAAGTGTCTGTTTCTCAGCATGTCTCCCTGAAGTCAGTGCGGGTACCTGTCTGCTTGCAGTTAGGCATGTTCTGAAATGCTTTGCTGAGCCCAAGCCAAGCAGGATGCTATGGAATTTTGTAGCTGCTTGTTTTGTAATGTCTGTGTGCTGCACCTGGGGAACTCTGGAGGATCATATCATCCAGGCCAACCTGCTCCTGGAGGCCTTTGGCAACTCTAAGACAGTAAGGAATGAGAACTTGCACTTTGTGAGTTCAGTTCAGTTTCCTGTTTGAAATAGGATGCCCACGGTAGCTGCTCAGCCCACACCATCTGTGCTGATTCAGGTTTGCATAATTCAATAGGGCAAATTCATGCAGATCCACTTTGGGACCAGCGGGAAGCTGGCCTCAACAGATATTGAGATTAGTGAGTGGCAGCAAGCAATTCTGGGCAGCATTTGAATAGTCAGGGTAAAGAATTTGCTTGACACAATAACTCTGGCTCTTTTCCCATGAGCTCTCCTGGAGAAACCCCTAGTAACATTTCAGCTGGCTAGTGAAAGAAGCTATCATATTTTTACCAGATTATGTCTAATAAGAAGCCTGAGGTCACTGATGAGTGCTGGCCCTGTGTTGTTTAGTTGGATAGCATTAGATCCATGGAACCATTTTCCTGGGCCTGGGGCCCCCTTGTAGGATCCCAGCCTTGCCCCCCAAGCTGCAGCCCTGCTTCTCTCCTGAGCGCTGACGTGGTGGGAGGAACAGACAAGACTAAGGGAAGAGAGTGGGAGGTAAAACATTGGGTGGGGCCCACTGGGTTTCAGCACTGCCACTGTAAAAATGTCACAGCACCTGCACCCACCTCACTTCCAGCCTGCACCTCGCCCGCTCCCTCCAATCACTCAGCAGCCCGATAACCCTCCACACGCCTGGAGGAGCTCAAAGTCAACCTCGCCTTGAGACACTGACCCCACTCACGCATCTGAGGAAGGGGGTCTTTGCCCAGGAAAGCTCATGCTCCAAAATATCTGTTAGTCTATAAGGTGCCCCAGGACTTCTTGTTGCTCCCCCAAGTCACTCACCGCCAACCCTGAGACCCACCCGTGACAAGCCCCCGGTCACTCCCAGCCCCCCCGCCCCCGGGACACCCCACGCTGGCGAGTGGCGCAGGCCGGCCGGCTGGGGGCGCGGCTCGGCTCAGCTCTGTTCGCTCCCGCTGCAGCGCCCGGCGGCGGCATGTCGGGCCGGCGCTGCCAAACGCTGTACCCCTTCTCGGGAGAGCGGCTCCGGCAGGGGCTGCGCTTCGCCGCGGGGGAACTGCTCACCCTGCTGCAGGAGCCGGACGGCGGCTGGTGGGAAGGGCAGACGGAGGACGGGTTGCGCGGCTGGTTCCCGGCGAGCTACGTGCAGCTGCTGGAGGTAGGAGACTGGCGGGGGGCGCGGGTCTGGGGGGCAGCGGTGAGGGGCAGCGCGGGGTGGTGGTGGTGGTGGTGGTGGTGGGGAGGTTGGAGGGTGCCGGGGTGTACGTGGTGTTGGAGAAAGTGGGAGCGGGGTGCATGTGGGGAGAGGGGGAGCGCGGTGTTGGGGAGGAGCGGAGGATGCTGGGGCCAAGGGGCTCCGGGGAGTTGGGGAGAGGGTGCCAGGGCGTATGTGGGGTTGGGGGCAGCACAGCCCCGGCACCAGGACAGTAAGGGGTGCACAGGTGAGCCCTGTGATGGCACACCCCTACAATGTGCCAGTGCCTTATGGAACAGTAACCGCGTGGGGGGCTTGCTCAGGGCTGAACTGTTGCCTTCCTCAGACCTGTGACACTGGGTCCTGGCTCTGCTCACTTTGCCTAAGCTGTGGGTAGAGTTAGTGAAGGGATAGCTCAGTGGTTTGAGCATTGCTCTGCTAAACTCAGGGTTATGAGCTCCACCCTTGAGTGGGACACTTAGGGATCTGGGGCTTAAAAAACAAGGAACAGTGCTTGGTCCTGCCAAGAGGGTAGGGGTCTGGACTTGATGACCTCTTAAGGTCCCTTCCAGCTCCATGAGATGTGTATCTCCATATATTAATTAATAGTAGAGTTGAGCCCAGGAGGAGCTGTGTTTTGTGGGCCATTGTCCTTCCCAGGACAGATGATGGGAAGCAACTGAGCTTTGGTATTCCTGAAGTTGCTGATCATCAGGTGTAGCCTCAAGGGCTGTTTGCAATATGACCAGACTCAGCCCTGGCCAACTGGCAAGCCAGCTTGCTGAGCTGAACATTGCACTGACCCCCCACTCCCAGGGTCACAGCTATCCTGGGGTCTTTGATGCATACAGGCTGCAAAGGACAGTGAGCACCAGCTATGCTCTGTGGATCTGGAGAGTCCCAGGCTGGAATTCCAGCTGAGGAGTCTGGAGCAGTGTTCCCTGTAAGGTGAGCACTTGCGTGGCTGTCCAGGAGCAATTCAGGTGCCACTCAGCTGATCAGGAAAGCTCCCAGAGCACCACAGCCAATTCGTGTTTCTACTGGTGGTGCGCATATACCTTGGTGCACATGATAAAATTTATTTGGCTCATGTATGGAAAGAATTACAGGGCAAGTTGGTCTGGAGACTCAAGTTTTCATAGCTTCTAGTGCAATGACAGCTCCTGTCACTCTCACATGGATGGTTGCTTCCATTTCACCCAGTTTTATTCTGTACCAGATGTCTGACTTCATTGAACAGCTCCCTGGGCATGTAAATGAGGGAGGTGAAGCTCAGTTGAGACAGTGCCACAGCCAGTTGTAACTGCTCTTTCACTTGCTGCAAACAACAGCCTTGGAGAGCTTCACAGCTGGGCCAAACCCCCTGATGCTTGAGCTAATGGGGAACCTGTGCTCGCTGTGAGCAATGTAGGGCTGGTGACAGCCAGGGGAGCCACCAGTAGTACACGGTGCACCGGCAGACCAACCTTTTCTTTACACAACCTGCCTAGGCACACAAAGTTTGTTCTCAGAGCCAGCTCTTCTGACATTGGTGTCCTCAGATGGAATCAGAATTGTTCAGCTGTGGCTTGCCATTGCACTACCAGATCAGTCTTTGTGTCAAGTGCTTCCACTGGTAATTTCCAGAGCCATTGCTTGTGCCAGAGGAGGTCCTGGGAGCTGTCATCCCAGATTCAGAAAATTCTCCCCTCGAAACTTTGGGCCCCTCATTGATTGTGGCACCCCCTCCTCACTTGGGACTTTATCCTGGCCATGGGGATTGAAATGGACCCCTACCATTCCCAGTGCACAGGTAGGGAAGGGGCCTGTTGCCCTGGGATCTGATGCTTCAAAGGGGCCCAGCATTGCTACTTTGGTGGTAGCGGCATCTGGAGATCCATGCTCTTTTGAAGTACTGAGGCAGAGCAGCTCCATGCAGCTCTGAGGGGGGAAGGCAGGCCCAGGTCTGGATGGCACTGAGGGCTGACTGCCTTAGGCCTTGCCCCTTCCACTCCTGGCCCCACCCTCCCAGGGCAGGGAGCTAGCCTCCCACACCTTGCCTCAGGGTCTGCAAGAGCTGTCTGCCCAGCTGCCACCAACGGAGCCCAATGAGGGTCTGAATAGTTTAGTAGCAGGATACAGCGTAACTGTTCTGATTTCATCTGTAAATATTCCTTTTGACATCTATGTTTGCCTAGAGCAGCCTGCTGGATTAACCCAGCTCACCCCAAAGAGGTATTGTCTTTAGCTGTGCCCCAGAACCTGGGAATGCTTCGGAGGGAAGAGGCATGTCAGGGCTTTGCCCATAGATTTAGTATCACCTATTTGTTCTTTTAGTTCAAAGGCAGAAAAGGGCTGAATGGCATTTCTGTTGCTCTTGTTGATCTGCAACTCTACATCTAGGGACAGCAGGGATGTAGGATGCCAGCCTCTCTCCCAAATGCTCAAGGAGCTCCTGGTCAGTGTCAGATCCTCACCTCGAGACCACTGCCAGGTTCAGGCTGTGGGAGCTTTATTTCTGATAGGGCTCTTCAGCTGTAAGCCTCTCATCCCCCTCCCAACCCTCTGGTGGGTTCTCATAGACTTCACAGCCAGAAGAGGCTACTGTGATCATTTAGTCTGACTTCCTGCATGTTGCAGGCCACCGAACCTCACGTCCCCAGCCCTGTAATAGACAACTAGTTTCTGGCTGAAGTCTCCAGACTTCCAGTTACAGAGAATCCATTGATTACCCTATAATTCTACAAGTGATCCGTGCCTCATGCTGCAGTCAGTGGAAGCCAACCTCCCACTGTCCCCAGTATCTGCCAGTGCAACGTAGGTGAAAATTCCTTTCAAATCCCAAATATGAGCATAGGAGCAAGACACCCTAGCCAGACACCTGGGAAAGAATTCTAACTCAGGCTGCTTCTACACATATGCCACCTCCCATCAGAGGTGGCAGGGTAATGAGGCAATCCGAATCAGGCTAATGAGACTCTAATGTGCATATTCACCACTTTATTAGCATAATTGAGACCAGGTAAATTTCAAAATGCAGACTTCGAATTGCAGATTGACAGTGTAGATGGGGGCAAGTTTGAAATAAGGGCCCCACTTTGACATTCCCTTACTCCAATCTAGTTTTGTGGGAGAAAGGGAATGTCGAAGTGGGGCGCTTATTTCGCAGTTGCCCCCCTCTACACTGTCAATCTGCAATTTGAAGTCTGCACTTTGAAATTCGTGCAGCTGCCATTATGCTAATGAGGTGCTGATTATGCACGTTAGAACCTCATTAGCCTGCTTCAAATTTCCTCATTACCATGCCACCTCCGATGGGAGGTGGCATGTAGAAGCAGCCCTCCTGTCTTATGTCCTGTCACTAGTCATTGGAGATATTTGCTGCTAGCAGTCATACATTAGGTATATGCTGTGTCATCATGCCACCTGCTTCATGAACATATCATGCTCAGTTGTGAAGCCAGTTAGGTTTGTTAGGCCACTGAACACTTGTAGTTTTACATATTTCTAAATCTTTACAATTCTCTCTGGGTCTCGCCCCATCCTAGGAATCAGTCACTAATATGTGCTGAGACAAACTGTTGCCAGTAAAAGGCAATGGTTTAATCATTCCTCTAAAACCCTGCGATCTACGATGTGTTCCTCACCCTGCTTAAGTCACTAGTTGGAGCCATTGTGCGATGGATGAAGTGATCATAGCACCCTGGTAATACAGTGCTGGAGTTCACCAAAGCCATTCATTCTGCAGTGTGAGGCTGTGTTTCACCACACTCTTGGGTTAGGCAGTACGTTTACTGCACAAGTAAGTACCACTCGCTGGTGAGCATGTTTGCATCCAGGGTGTACTGATCCACACCCTGAGGGCAGACTGGATTTGCCCTAGATTCGTTACTGTGTTATATAGCATCTTGGTGCCCAGGTGACCACCTACTTGCTGAGAAATTTGTCCGTTTCTCTGGCTGGTGCTGCATATAGTGACAATGACGACCTGCCACTAACATAAGAGTTCTTTGATGAATGGAAACACCTCCTTTGTAGGAGGAATTTCCATTTTTGTCACTAATATGGACATTTGCTTCCACCAGCAGATCTGAGCTGTCTTCAGGGCAGTTCAGCTTCAGATTTTAGTCCTCCATTGAAACTCAGCCTGAAGTACAATTTAACCACCAAGCACTTGTGTCTCATTTGCAATAGCCAAAGAGCTGCTGATAAATTCTCTGAGATGTGTCTCCAGGTGTGGTGTGATATAAGAGCAGGATAAACTTGTACAGCCACATGTAACCCTGAGAAGCTCCCTCCTCTCCTACAGCTTGAGGTAGGCGCAAGCTGAGAGAAGAAAAAGGAATGGCCTCAGGACCACTTTCATGCCAATGTCTGTGATAGCCTCTGTAGCAGCCCACCCTATGTAGGGTGTTAAGACGACAGGCAGTGCTTGCTCTGATATGTCCCCAGGAGCTGTCACCTGTTGTGCTGGATTGTTTTCTAGGAGCTGACTAGCAATGTGCCTTTGGAGTAGAAGAGTGTCTCCTGTTTGTGTGAGTTTCGTAAAGGAGAGGTGTCTTCAAAGGCTTGTTTAAAAGTCCATTTCAGGGTCTGCTTTTCTGATTTGTGGTTAGTCAGAAATCCCTTATATAAGCAGCAGCATATGCAAATTCTGCTTCACTGAAATGTGTCAGAACTTTTTATAGCTACTGTCATCTCTCCTAGCTGCAGAGTTGTGTGGGGCACAAAATGTGCATTCCATCAGTGCTGGAGATGGGGCAGGGAGTGAGCTGGCTGGGACAGCAGCCACTTCACCCAAGAACTGCCCCAGTTTTTTGCCTTCTTTGTGTGGCAGGTGGGGAGGTGCTGGGAGGGCAGCACAGGGGGAGACACATGGCGGGATGCCATCTGGGGAGGCACCGGGAGGGGTGAGCTGGAGGGGTATATCGGGGCTGTCACAGACTGCCCAGTAGCTGAGCCTGGCAATGCTGTGCTGGCAAGCTGCAGGGAGCCCCTGCATCCCAGCTGGTCTCTGTGTGGGGCAGGAGCCTGTTACCCCAAATGCCCTCCTGCTGTCCCAGCCTCGGGTCAGAGCACTGGCAGTCGGCCTAGCTGCCTTCTGCCTCTCCCTGGTGGCTGGGAGTTGCTGTTGTTTCCTCTTCTCTATTGGCTGAGCGAGGAGTAGTGCCAGGTACGTGGGGTTTGCAGCCTCTGCCCTTCCCGCTTGCTCGTGAAGGATGTCAAGAGTGCAGTGCTCTGTGGTGGATCACTTGGGATGTGTCCCCTTCTCTCTGAGCTGTGCCTCTTTGAGGAGGGATGGAGGCTGCATCTGCTGGTGGAGTTATTTTGGCAGGACTGTGGCCTGTGCTGGAGGTCGGACTACTTGATCACAGGGCTTCCTTCTGACCTTGGGATCTCCAAACGCTGTTAGGTGAAGGAAAGATCCCCCTGGTACAGCCGGAAGCTGGTGGACATGAACAGCTGTGCAGTGGGATTTTGGAGAATTTGGGAGGCCTGGACTTGTGAGCAGTACTGGGCAGCTGCGTTGTGTCTTGCCGTAGGCTCACGTGCTCAGCTTTTGTTTTTCATGGCTCTTATGTGAGCTAATCATCCCCCTGCCACACAGGGAAGTCCATAGAAGAGGGAGTCAGGGCAGGGATATGATATTCAAGTCAATATAACCTCTGCAAAGCAATGAATGCCTCTGATGTCACTACATAGTTCACTAGCTTTAGTTGTCAGGCTCAAGGAAATGTCCATGTGAAAGTGTAGAAATGGAAAATCACTCCAGACTGAAATTCAGCCTTGGTATTTATGCAACAGAGATCCGCAGAATGTTGATAAACCCAAAGGAAATCATTTTTCTAAGAGCCATGAGCTCCTGCCCCCCTCCCTGTCCCTTTGCCAAGAGGTGGAGAGTGGAAAGGGGCATAGGGGCCTCCCTGATCTGCACTTGAACTGCAAAAGAGCCATTGCTTTACCATTCTGACTCTGTGCACTAGAGCTTGCTGAGCTGCTTAAGCAGGTGGTGGCATAAGGTCATCAGCACTATGATTAGCTGCTCCTGACACTACCAGCTTTATTGCAGTTAAGCTTTTTTGCTCAGTAACAATGTGGGTCTACAATCCATGGCAGGTTAGAAATGCTCTCATTTGCATAATCAGTTCAATGCAAGGAAAAGTGAAGCATCAGCAGATCTGGGTTCAAATCCCTGCTATGCCACTGACTTATTTCATGAATTGTCCAAAACATTTGAGTTACAGACTTTTAATTTTCCTCTCTGGAAATATGCCCAGTGCCTTTGCTTCCCTACATCTGCTGTGGATTTATAAATCAAGGAGTGTGTTAGAGGTAAGGTTACCATCCTGTTCTCAGGACATGTGTGGTTCCCAGCTCCTTGATAGCACTGCAGCAGTCACACCTTAGCTGCGTCTACACGTGCACGCTACTTCGAAGTAGCGGCACTAACTTCGAAATAGCGCCCGTCACGTCTACACGCGTCGGGCGCTATTTCGAAGTTAACTTCGACGTTAGGCGGCGAGACGTCGAAGTCGCTAACCTCATGAGGAGATAGGAATAGCGCCCTACTTCGCCGTTCAACGTCGAAGTAGGGACAGTGTAGACGATCCGCGTCCCGCAACGTCGAAATTGACGGGTCCTCCATGGCGGCCATCAGCTGGGGGGTTGAGAGACGCTCTCTCCAGCCCCGCAGCTCACTGGTGGCCGCGTGGAGCGGCCCCTTAAAGGGCCCCTCCCCCGCCCTGACTGCAGGAGGCTGAGGCAACGTGCAGGCTCGTGCCTGCACACACCCTGAGCCTGCACAGCCCTCAGCCCCTGAGACCAGCCATGGCTGCCCAGCAGCCCCCCCAGCGCCCCCAGGGGACCCCCCCCAAGGGCAGCCAGGGCAGCCAGCCCAGCCAGAGGGCCACGCAGTCTGGGAAGCGGCAGCGGGGCCCCTCTTGGACGGAGGCCGAGCTGCGGGACCTGCTGGGGCTCTGGAGCGAGGAGGAGGTGCTCCAGGTAATGGGGAGCAAGAGGCGGAACGCGGATGCGTTCGCTCGGCTGGCCGACGGCCTGGCTGCCCGGGGTCACCCTGCCCGCACTCCTGACCACGTTAGGAGTAAGGTCAAGGAGCTGCGGCAGGGTTACGCCCGGGCCCGGGATGCGGCCAGCCGATCTGGGGCCGCCCCTGTCACTTGCCCCTTTTACAGGGAGCTCAGGGACATCCTGGGCTCCCGGCACACCTCCTCCCCTCCGGCCACCGTTGACACCTCGGCTGACGAGCCCGAGCAGGCCCTGCAGCCGGGCTCCGCCCCGGAGGTAAGCCCCGCACCCCGGGGGCCCCCCCTGGAGGCCATCCCCGGGACATCACGGCAGGAGGAGGAGGAGGAGGAGGAGGGGGGCTCCTCCTCCACCGATTCCAGCCTGCAGATCCTCCTCCTGCCATCCCGGAGCAGCAGCAGGGCCTCCGACCCCCGGGGATCTCCGGACCGTGGGAGCGGACCCACAGGTACGTACCCCTCTCGGGTGGACACCCCGGGGCTTGAGGGGCGGGGGGAACAGAGATGTGTCCAGGGCCCCCCACACGCTCACATGGCCATGGCCCCAAGGACACCAGGGCCATGGCCCTCACAGCACTGCAGCCATCAGCCCCTGCCCCCCGCCACCCTGCATGACAGTGCCATGCCCCATCCCCGGGCCAGGGGGGGAGCGGAACCTCGAGGGGCCCCCGGGCGGAGGGGGTGGGACACCCCGCAGCAGCAGCATGCGATGGAGTGGGGGGAGTGCCAAAGGGAGACTCAGGCTACATATGAGCCACCCGAGCCGAGGAGCTCCCAGGGCCAAAGGAGGATCCTGGCGCTACAGCTGGCAGGTGACACCTCTGCCCTGAACAAAGAGGAGGGAGGAGCCGAGCTGGCTTGGAATTGGGGGGCGAGGGCGGGGGCCACAGGTAGAGGCTAGGGGAAGGGAGAGCTGGTAGGCAGCCAGCCAGAGGAGGGGGAAAGCTGCATCCCAGAGGGGCCCCCCTTGGGGTCTTCTCCCCACGACGGGTTGGAAGGACTGTCTCTTCCGACAGCTGGTGCTGTCACTCCTGCCAGAAACTGGCCATCTGTGGCCTAAGAAACCTCTCCTGCTCTCAGACCCTGCGGGGTGAAGTGAGAGTCGCTCCCACCAGGGGACGGGGTGCAGGGCAGGGGGACCCCTGAACCCCATCCATCACAGCAGCATCTCCCGGGGACGGGGATGGGGAACCTGCAGCACAGGGCAGGGGGGACAAAGGCCACGGCTCGGGGCCCACACTAACGCCTGTCTCCATTCTTCTTTCCCCCCTCCTCTCCTGTGTCCTGCACCTGCACCTGCACCATCCGAAGGACCGGAAGAGAGCGCCGGCGAGGCATCGGTCGTCCCGGAGACCCCTCCGGGACCCTCGCTCCAGGGCAGCCCCTCGGCCGAGGAACCACCGGCCCCGCGGAGGGCCCGACGGCGGACCCCGCGCCTGCTACCGGCGGCGGCCACAGACCCCCAGCTGCTGGCCATCCTCCGCCGGCAGCTGGAGGTCTCGGAGCAGCACCTCCGGCTGCAGGAGCAGGCGCTGGCCTGGCGCAGAGAGGCATGGGGGGCCTTGCTGGATACCGTGAACCGCCTGGTTGATTACCTGGCCCCCCATGCCGCGCCGGCCGCGCCACCGCCCGCCATGCCCGCTCCTGCAGCCCCACCACCGGCTGCTCCAGCCGTCGCTGGGCCGTCCGCCGTCGCCCCACCACCTCCCCGCGAGGGCCACCGCGCCGAGGGACCCCTGGAGCCACCCGAGACTCGCCGGCGCCAATACCTTCCGGTGGAGCCCGCTCCCACCCAGCCGCGCACCAGACTTCAGGCCCGCCGCAGCTCCCGGCCGGGCACGCCCACTGCTGGGCTCTAGGGGCGAGGGGCCCGGGACGTGCCCCCCCCCTTCTTGGACTGACTTTGGGGACTGGGTGGGGGGTGTGGGTGTTTCCCCTGTTTGCCCCGTCCCCCCCTGTACATAGTTCTCCCCGTTCTCCTCCCTGCTTTTTGTTTTTCTTTGGATGGCGCACAGAGCTTTCATTTTTTTATTGTTGTACATAGTTTTATTTGTGCCCATCTTGGTTTTGTTGAATGTTTGTTCCTCCTTTTTGGTTTCTGTTTCACATACATATATTTTTTTATTTAAAAAAAAAAAATTCATGAAGACAACAAAAAAAACATTAACGTTCACCCACAAGTTCGTGCTGTCATTTCTCCTGGACAAGTGGCGGGGGGGCGGTGGGGTGCTCCATGGTGGTGTGGGCGTTGGGGCAGGAGTGTGGGGGAGGAAGGGGCGGGCAGTAGGGGGGCCTGGGCAGAGTTCACCCCGCGGCCTGGTTGTCGAAGTGGGCCCGCAGGGCCTCCCGGACCCGGGTCCCCTCTGGGTCCACCTGCCGACTGGGGGCAGCAGGTGGCTGGAGGTGTGCCCTGCCGGCCTCGGCGGCCCAGCCCTGAAGAAAGCTCTCCCCCTTGCTCTCCACAAGGTTGTGCAGGGCGCAGCAGGCACCCACAATCTGGGGGATGTTGTTGGGGCTGGCATCCAGGCGGGTGAGGAGACATCGCCATCGTCCCTTGAGGCGGCCAAATGAGCGCTCCACCACCTGGCGCGAACGGTTCAGGCGCTCGTTGAAGCGCTCCTGGCTGGCGGAGAGGTGGCCCGTGTAGGGGCGCATGAGCCACGGCCAGAGGGGGTAGGCCGCATCTGCGATGATGCAGAAGGGCATGGTGGTGTCCCCCAGAGGGATCTCCCGCTGGGGGATGTAGGTCCCCGCCTCCAGCCGGCGGCACAGGCCCGAGTTCCGGAACACCCGGGCATCGTGGGTGTTGCCAGGCCAGCCCACGTAAATGTCCTGGAACCGTCCCCAGCTGTCCACCAAGGCCTGCAGGACGACTGAATGGTAGCCCTTCCGATTGATGTATCGGCCTCCACTGTGGTCCGGGGCGCGGATGGGGATGTGAGTCCCATCCAGAGCCCCGAAGCAGTTGGGGAAGCCCAGGGTGGCAAAGGCGGCGACAGTGGCACGTGGGTCCCCCAGCCTCACGAGCGTGTGCAGGAGCATGGAGTTGATGGCACGCACGACCTGCAGAGAAAGCACATGGGACAGCCCCAATGAGGGGTGAGCAGGGTGTGCATGGCCCTGCCCTGCCCTGCCCTGGCCCCCCTGCCCTGGCCCCCCCTGCCCTACCCTGCCCTGCCCTGCCCTGCCCCGCCCTGGCCCCCCCTGACCTGCCCTGCCCTGCCCTGGCTCCCCTACCCTGCCCTGCCCTGGCCTGGCCTGCCCTGCCCTGCCCTGCCCTGGCTCCCCTACCCTGCCCTGCCCTGCCCTGGCCCCCCCTGCCCTGCTCTGCCCTGCCCTGGCTCCCCTGCTCTGCCCTGGCCCCCCTGGCCTGCCCTGGCCTCCCCCTGTGGGTTCTCTTACCTCCATGAAGACAGCCCCGACGGTGGCCTTTCCGACGCCAAACTGCTGCCCCACGGATCGGTAGCTGTCCGGAGTGGCCAGCTTCCAGACAGCGATGCCGACCCGTTTCTCCACAGGGAGGGCACGCCGCATGGCAGTGTCCCGGTGCCTGAGTGCGGGGGTGAGCCACTGGCACAGCTCCAGGAATGTCTGTCGGGTCATCCTGAAGTGGCGGACCCAGTGGTCGTCGTCCCACTCCCCAAGCACCAGCCGCTCCCACCAGTCGGTGCTGGTGGGGTAGCTCCACAGCCGCCGGCGTGTGAGGCGGGGGGTGGAGCGGGGTGCTGCAGGGGTAGGGGCTGAGCCCTGCTGCCCTGGGGGCATGTCCTCCCCTGGGGCAAGAAGGTGCTCAGCTGCCCCCAACATGACAAGAGCCAGGGCAAGCCCTGTTCCTGCCAGGAGGGCTGGGTGGACCTCTAGCTGCTGTTGCTGCTGCTGGGGGTCCATGACTGCGGCGCTCGGGGTCTGTGTGCCTATATGGCTCGTCAGACCGCGTGCTGCGCAGGCTGAGTGTATGTGGGAGGGGCCCTTTAAGGGAGCGGCTAGCTGTTGCCCCGGAAGTGCTAGTCCGCCCGTTGACCCTGTCTGCAGCTGTGCCTGGCATCCCTATTTCGATGTGTGCTACTTTGACGTGTAGACGTTCCCTCGCTGCGCCTATTTCGATGTCGGGCCGCGCAACGTCGAAGTTGAACATCGACGTTGCCGGCCCTGGAGGATGTGTAGACGTTATTCATCGAAATAGCCTATTTCGATGTCGCAACATCGAAATAAGCTACTTCGATGTAGGGTGCACGTGTAGACGTAGCTCTTGTGTGCAGAGCACAAGCAGAGCCAGAGCAGAGTGCAGAGCACAAGCAAGCCAGAATGGGGCATACCAGAGTATTACTAGGGTGACCATCCATCCCATCTTAGCTGGGACTGTCCCTTTTTTAGCTCCCTGGAGAGTGTCCCAACTTTGTTTTGTTTTTAAAACAGGCTAATTGTCCCCTATGTTGCAAAGGGGGCATTTGAAATTTAAAGAGACAGCTGCTTAAGCAGCAGGGGCTCTCTGTTTAAAGAGCTAGCTGGTGAGGCTGGAGGAGGCGAACAGGCAGGCTCTATAAACAAGATGTTGCTGGCTTGCCCGCAGCCCCGGAGGCAATGGGAGGGGGGATGGAGGAGGGGCAAGAGGTCAGATTGGCTGGCTGCTGTGCCCTCTATTCACACTGCCTGAGAAGGACAGATTAGGCTGTGTCTATAGTGTCTGTATAGTCCATAGTGTCTGTGTAGTCCAAGGCTGTGTCTCAGATATCCCCCGCACCACACTGCTATCAGGTAATAGGATTGGGGTAGGGAGGACAGGGCCGTATGAGGTGGGGAATGGGGGGAGCCGCTGCTGGTCGGGGGGGTTGCATTTAGCTTGGTAGCCTGCAGGCAGCAGCAAACAGAAAAGTCTCTGGAGTAAAGGACAGCTTGACCCAGGCCCAGGGTTAGATGGGGGATCAGGGGTTTGGAGGAGTCCCATGAAGGGTGGAAAACAGGACTCAGGAGGGAGCAGAGACAGGAAAAAGGGGACAAGAAAGGTAAATCATGGAGGAGGGTTGGTAGGGTTGGTTTAACTCTTCTGGAGTTCAATCCTCAAGGGGGCCATTTAGGGATCTGGGGCAAATACATTAAAAAGAAAACAAAAGCCATCAGGGATGGTGATAGGCCCTGCTGTGAGTGCAGGGGACTGGACTTGATGACCTCTGAAGGTCTCTTCTAGTTCTGTGACATAGATATATCTCCTGGAGGTGGGCATCTCCCTGAGGACCCTCCTTTTGGTCAAGCTAGCTCTTCTGAGGCATCTACTTGTCAACCATTCAACTCCAAGCCCCACTGCAGCAGCTCTCTGCGCAGGTGGTGGTGACCAGGAACCCTGCTATCCTCCCCTGAGCTTTCAGGGTGCCCAATGCTCTGAATTGCAGCTCTTCTATCTGCCTGAGGTGGCTGGATAGGCCGAGTCTGCTCTTGACTGTCTAGCTCCTAGATGTGCTACTAGCACACACAGACCTTGGGAGGCTTCTCGCAGGTTACATGTGCTATCTGCCTTTGGGTGGTGTGTAAATAAAGCTTTCTGAAACAGAGGGAGGCAGCTGCTGGGTGCTGATGAATCCTGTTTGGTGCAGTTGGTTGGAATTTGGAGGGGTTTTGCTTTCTGGCTTCATTTTATTTATACTTGTGTGGTAACTGGCCAATCAGCATTAATGAGATATAATACTGATAGACTACTGGGATCCATTGTACATCTGTTTGCTTAGGTTAGCATTTATTTAGTTTGCACAGCAATGGCAAGTTGTCAGGGCCCTGCTTTCCTAAGTATGAACTTACTCGGCTTGTTTTTATGAGCATGCGGTGTTTTGGGCTGCATTGGCTGCTCTCAGCTAACACTGAGATTGCAGAGGTAAGCTGTTCTTTTATTAGGGCAAGCTCCCATACTTCTGGTTTTAACTCTGCATTACAGTAGAATGGTTTCTGTGGGAATCTTTGGGATGGTTTCATTGGGAATTTTGCATTTGTTTATACTGTGGAAAGAATCAGGCCTGTAACTTAATATGCTGAGGAAAACAAAACAGCAGTCATGTAGCACTTTAAAGATTAATAAAATGATTTATTGGGCGATGAGCTTTAGTGGGACAGACCCACTTCTGTAGATCTAACTATGCTGAGGGAGTCAGACTATGCTGTTGATTTCTGTACTTCTGTTGGTTTGCAGTAAGGTGTGGTGCCTGGGGTGCATGACAGCTGCTATGGAGGTCATTCTTACGGCACTGCTAATTTGCATCTCACTGATACTTGATGGGCTGCTAGATTCTCCGTTGCCCTATACCTTGTGAAACTCTTTACCAGAGTGCAAACTGAATGTTCCCATCTTGGATTTATAACCAACTACACAAGACTCCGGGCAGCTGACAATCAGGACCAGTAGCAGTTCAGCAGCTCACTGCACCTGCTTCCTGCCATTGCAGAGTAGCATAACACAGCAATATGCCTCTGTCTTGAAAAATCAGTATATGACTTAATATAACTGTAATTTTTTGGTTTGGTAACTGTGCTGTTCAGTGTGAAACACTTCCCATGAAAGGTGTCATTGTGCAATGAGCTTTGTGTGCACAAGAGACCTGAGATGGTAGCTACTGCCAGCTCAGACCAGTCCTATGTTGAACATTGCTGCTGGCACAGCTCAGTTGGGAGTGGAGGGGTGACTCTGGATCAGTAGACCTGTGCCCGTTGATCTCTAGGGGAGATGCAATTATAGCAGCAAAACTGCCTCTTTGTAGCTTATTTCCCTTAAGCGCTTGCAATAAATTTACCTATAAAAAGCAGAGTGCTTTGCCAATATCATACACCTATATATATATATATAATTTCCAGGGAACAGATTCAAGGACTTTTAGCTACCCCATGCCACCATCTCTAGCCGTCTTGTGATGAGAAAAGCCTCGGCAGCAGGCATTCCCATCCAACTGTGCACGCGCGCGTGCATGTGTGTGTGTGTAAGTGCATATATATATATATATATAGGTGTATGATATTGGCAAAGCACTCTGCTTTTAATGGGTAAATTTATTGCAGGCGCTTAAGGGAAATAAGCTACAAAGAGGCAGTTTTGCAGCTATAATTCCATCTCCCCTAGAGATCAACTGGCACAGGTCCACTGATCCAGAATCACCCCTCCACTCCCAACTAACAGAGCTGTGCCAACAGCAATATACATACTGGCAAAGCAGTCCCTAGTAAGGGTGCAGGTTATAGCAGGAAAATAGTCTATTGTCACAAAAGTCCGATCCAGTATACCTTATTGCTTTTGTTGGATGGGAATGCCTGCTGCCGAGGCTTTTCTCATCACAAGATGGCTGGAGATGGTGGCATGGGGTAGCTAAAAGTCCTTGAATCTGTTCCCTAGAAATTTAGGTGTTCATGGATACATCTCTCAGGGGTGGGGATTTTCACACCTCCGGGGGACACACATAAACTGATTTAAGATGTAAGTTCTGGGGGACATATATACACTGATGGGACAAGTGTTTTTGTTTGTAGTAGATGTGCATTGTAAATTACCTGAATTATTCTGTATGAATTCCAGGGGCTCTGTGGTCATGGCAGGACTAGGCAGACTCTTATTTTCATGGATGAGGGTTCCTGAAGAGAGTGTAAGTGACAAAGGAACTCATTGCGCATCTAAAGTATTTAAGCTGGTTGTTGAAGGAAATGGTATCAAGCTTGTCACATCAGCTCTTCACCATCTGCCACAAATGGGTTTAACTGAGGAAAGATTTATCCAAACATCCTACCAACTGATTCAGGCCAGATATGGTAACTTACAACGCACACAAGGTTATAAGAATGCAACCTTTGCTACTAAAATCAGATGCTAGCCAGCCATGGGGATAAATTGCCGAGGGAGCTTGTGAAATTTCCATCATTGGAAATGTTTAAGAGCAGGTTAAACCAACATCTGTGAAGGACAGTCTAGATGTTGATTGCTCCTGTCATTAATTCAGGAGACTGGACTTGATGACCTCTCAAGGTCCTTGCAAGTCTCATGATTCTATATTATATTGAGTACCGTTTAAGATCTTGCAGGAACTTAAGACCTGATGTAAAGAGGGACAAAGTTAAGAAATAGGGGGATCAAATGGCCACAGTCATCCCTGACTGAAGGCATGAGAAGCACGTGGGCTGTTAGGAAGGGAAATGAAGCTCACTGCAGTGGAAATCGCATAGAATCATAAGGCTGGAAGGGACCTCAGGAGATCATCTAGTACAGCCCCCTGCTTCAATGGATCAACCCCAGCTAAATCATCCCAGCCAGGACCTTGTCAAGCCAGGACTTAAAAACCTCTAGGGATGGAGAATCCACCAACTCTCTAGGCAACGCATTCCAGTGCTTCACCACCCTCCTGGTGAAGTAGTTTTTCATAACACTCAACCTACTCCTCTCCTTCTGTAACTTCAGACCATTGCTCTTTGTTTTGCTATCTGTCACCACTGAGAACAACTTCTCTCCATCCTATTTAGAGCTCCCTTTCAGAAAGTTGAAGGCTGCCATTAAATCACCCCTCTTCTCTTCTGTAAAGTAAATAAGCCTAAATCCCTCAGCCTATCCTCATAGGTTGTGTGCTTCAGCCCCTGAATCATTTTTGTTGCCCTCTGCTGAACCTGCTCCAGCACATCCATATCTTCTTTATACGAGGGGGGCCCAAAAGTGGACACAATATTCTATATGTGGCCTCACCAGTGCTGAATAGATGGGAACAATCACTTCTTTAGATCTGCTTGCAATGCTTCTCCTAATGTATGCCATTAGCCTTTTTGGCTACAAGGACATGCTGTTTATTCATATCCCACCTTTCATCCACCATAACATCTAGGTCCCTTTCCGTTGTACTGCTGCTTAGCCATTTGGTCCCCTGCATATAACAATGCTTGAGATTCTTCCATCCCAAGTGCAGAAGTATACTCTTCTCCTTGTTGAACCACATCAGATTTCTTTTGGCCTAAACCTCCAATTTATCCAGGTCACTCTGGATCCTATCTCTACCCTCCAACGTATCTACCTCTCCCCCTAGCTTATTGGTGTCTGCAGACTTACTGAAGGTGCAATCCAGTCCCTCATCCAGGTGATTAATAGAGGTGTTGAACAATAGTGGACCCAGAACCGAGCCTTGGAGCACTCCGCTTGAAACCAACTGCCATTCCGATATTGAGCCATTGACCACTACTTGTTGGGCCCGACCATCAAGCCAGCTTTTTATCCATCTTACAGTTCATGGATCCAATCCACACTTCCTCAACTTATGGGCAAGAATGTTGTGGCAGACTGTATCAAAAGCTTTGCTGAAGTCAAGGTATATCACATCCACTGACTTCCCCATGTCCATAGACCCTGCTACCTCATCATAGAAACTAATCAGATTGGTCAGGCATGACTTACCCTTGGTGAATCTATGTTGACTATTCTTGATCACTTCCCCTTCTCCAAGTACTCCAAAATGGATTCCTTGAGGATCCCCTCCATTATTTTCCCAGGGATTGAGGTAAGGCTGACCGGTCTATAGTCTCCTGGATTGTCCTTCTTTCCTTTTTTTAAAGATGGGCACTACATTTGCAGTCATCTGGGATCTCTCCTGATCTCCAAGTGTCTTCAAAGACGATGGCAAAAGGCTCAGCAATAACATCTGCCAATTCCCTCAGTACCTGTGGGTGCATGAAATTCAGACCCATGGATCTGTATAATTCTAGTTTTTCTAGATAGCGCATAACTCGTTCCTTCCCCACCAATGGCTGCCATCCCCCTTCCCATACTGCATTGTCTAGGACTGTAGTGTAGGAGCTGTCCTTGTCCATGAAGACTGAGGCAAAAAAGGCATGGAGTACTTCAGCTTTTCTTGCATCATCTGTCACTAGGTTACCGCTCTCATCCAGTAATGTCCCCACACCTTCTCTGATAAACCTCTTATTGTTAACATACCTGTAGAAACCCTTCTTGTTACCCTTCACTTCCCTTTTCAGCTGCAGTTCCAATTGTATTTTCGCTTTCCTGATTACTGCCTGGCATTCTCCAGCCATCTATTTATACTCATCCTTAGTCAGCTGTCCACGTTTCCATTTCTTACATGCATCCTTTTAGAGTTTAAGCTGGCAAAGGATTTCCCTGTTAAAGCCAAGCTGGTTGCCAACCATATTTGCATTTCTTACTATGCAGCGGGATGGTTTGTTCCTGTGCCTTCAGTAAGACTTATTTAAAATACTGCCAGTTGTCTTGAATGCTTTTTCCCTTCATCTTTGTTGCCCAAGGGATCCTGCCCATCAGTTCTCTCAGGGAGTCCAAGTTTGCTCCTTTGAAATCAAGGGTCTGTAATTTACTGCTCACCTTTCTTTCTTTTGTCAGGATCCTGAAATCTGCCATCTCAGGGTCACTGTGGCCCAGGTTGCCACCCACTTCTATTTCTCCTACTAGTTCTTCCCTGTTTGTGAGCAGCAGGTCAAGTTGTGCATGGCCCCTGGTCAGTTCCTTCAGCACTTGTACCAAGAAGTTACCTCCAGCATTCTCCAAAAACTTCCCTGTTCCAACCACCTCATACTTCTTTGACTGTGCATGAGCCTTGGTGTGTTCAGTTTGTGGTAGCAGTGGGCCGTGCAGATGTGTGCCTGAATAGAGTGGAAGCTGAGACTTGGAACAGCCAGATACTCAGCTGATGAACACAGTGCTGATCATACTCCTGGAGAAATCTGCCTGTGTTTCTAGGGTGGGGATGGGGGTGGGAGGGAAAGTTAGTTGAAGAAATCTTTCCAGCACAGTTGGTTGATTTCAGCTTTGCCAATGCCTAAGCAACAGATTTGCTTTCCCTGCACCAGCTGTTTTATAATAGGAACTTCATTAAGTCATTATCTAAAGCCAAGTAATCACTTTGAATATCAAGACTTAGATGTGAGTCTGTGATTTTTTTTTCACCCTGCTACAGCATTGCCACTGGTGTTTACAGTAGTAGCCTCTCTTTAAGATTGGGTTACTGCTATCAGCACTGCTCAGATACACCTTTGTCAGGCTGGATAATTGCTTTGGGAAGCCACCTCTTTGGCATGGCTGTGCCAGAAGGGATAGTGATAATTGTCTAGACTCTGGATGAAGGTGGAGATGCTGATGCAGACATGGCCTCTTTGGCAGTGGGCCTGGCAAGGGTCATGCCAGCATCGTGATATTGTCAGTGGGTGGATGTTGGACATACCTGTCAGCCCCCAGCAAGCAGCTCTTGGTCGCTTGAAGGCTGAGAGTTAAGTGAGCTGAGCGGTCTTTCCTCTGAGCAGATCAGTCAGCCTTCTCGGTTCTTCCTTAAGAAACACTGGGTTCTGAAGTCTTTGAGAGCTGGGGCATGCTGCTCTCTGGATCTGGGTTGTTTTCTGATCCTATGGATTTTGGTCCAAAGGCCTTTGAACTGAAACTGGAAGAGGTGCAGGGCTGAAGTTGGCAGCCCTCCAAGCCAGGAGTCGCGTGGGGCTTAGGCAGGCATCCCCATCTCCAGCCAGGAGCAGGTTGGAATTGAAACTGGGAAATGCAATGCCTCCCTGCCAAGCAGGGAGCCACTTTGGGAGGCCCCCACCACACACATGCAGCCCCTAGCTACCCCCTTCCCTGAATTCAGAGTTGCTCAGCTGCCTGTACCTAGCTCCTAGTTTACCCCCTGCCCACACCCAGTGCCTAGCTTCCCCCTCCCTGCATCCTGAGCCATTTTCAGCCATTTTGCATGGAGCCCCTTCTGAGTCATATTTTAGGTTGTGTCCTTCCATGGGCCCAGAGGGCAGGGTGGCCTTCAGGATAGAGGTGATGCTCCTCCCTGGTCCCCACTGTGCAGATCTTGCTCAGGCCTTGCTAGCCCTCCCCTTCCTCCCACACAGAAATAAAACTATGCCTAGTCTCCAGAGTCCAAGCCACTCCCCTGACCCACCCATCTCTGCCTGGAGCCCTAAGTTTCCCTTCCTGGGCCCTGAAGATTGATAGCATGTTGAGAGTGGCCTCAGCAAGGAAAAGGCTAAGAACCAATGTGTGGGGAGAGGTTAGGACATTTGTCCAAGGCCCTACAGCAAGTCGCTGGTTTAGTGAGAAACAGAGCCCAGGAATCCTGATACCAACCCCCTGTTCTTGGCACTAGACACAATTCTGCTGTATTACTGCCAAGCACAGTTTGCTGTCTATGACTGGGAGCAGCACTGTGCTCAGTGTTAGAGCTTTTTAAGTTGTTCTATTAAACACGTTCTTCAGAGGAGTTTTGTAAAGAGCTGTGATGCCTCCCTGGTTGCAACAGAACTTTGCCATTTGGCATGGGGTGGTTGCGGCTCAGGGAGGTGCAGATCTGGATGAGATGAGCTATAACAAACCACCATTTTTCATCTGTGTTTTCATCCGTGCAGCCACTGTGTGGCTTGTTGTCCATTCTGAGCACAGAAGAAAGGAGACATTAATTGTCAGGTTGAGTCAGAAGCACAGATGTGGAGAGGCATTAGAAACTGAAGGTGGCATTGAGTCATGAAACCCCAGAACCACTAGCAGCTCCTATCAAACAATTTGGGTAAATGTATCACAGGCCCCTGTTTGGGGCAAGGCACTGCAGCTGAGGTGTGTTGCTTGCATGTGCAGCTTGGGCCCGCAGTGCTTCATTATTTGACTGGAGGTGGGAGGCCCATTTGAGTAAGTCCAGTGCTTCTGGTGGCTCCATCTCTCTCACGCTTGGCTTGACTCTGCAGCGTTAGTGTGCTCTGACGAAGTTGTCATGGCCAGGTCCTGGGCAGCCAGAGTGAGGGGTCAGAGCCAGAATCCACAGTCACAACACAGAGTCAGCTGGATCAGGGTATCAGGTAGTCAGAAGACAAACTGGAGATCAGAACCAAGCAGCAGGAACCAGACTCAGGCTGTGTCATATCAGAGTATTGAAGTAAGGAGACAAACTAGAGGTCAGGAACCATGAGTTGGACACTAGGAGCCAAGCTGGGGAAGCAGGAGCAGGACCCACAAGATGTATAGTCAAGAGCAGGGTGAAGCCCAGTTGTTTGAATGACTTCCTATTCCTGCTGCCAATCAGCCCTCCTACTGGGGCTGGGGTCCAGGGTTTGCCAGCAGTTTGCCATGTGGAGAGTTTGGGGCAAGTCTGCTCCCAATGGTTTGGCTTAAAATCTATGGCCCGTGACAACCCATTAGAAACACGTGGCTCAATGATTCCTCTTTGATGGTTACATGTTGAGACTGGTCAGCTAGCTGTTTTAATCTATTCAGTGTGTGCCTTGTTGATTTCATGTATGCAATGTAGTTCTAGTAATGCCAGTCACCACATCGCTGAAGTAATAGCTTTTATTGGAACAACTTCTGTTGCTGAGAGAGAAGAGTTCGCATGTTAATTTTATATCTTTTTTGTTTTTTAATCAAAATGCCAGAAAGTCCTAAGTCAAACAACTTGCAGCCATCTAAATATTTTACATCAACACGGTTATCTTTACCGACCAAACTTGTAATGTAATTGAAAGAATAGCTCAAGTAAGTTTAACAGGCTCTATTTTCTGCACACCCATGTTGATTATGTTGTTCTCATTTAATTCTTTATTCCTTGAGTCCCGTATCAGCCATTCCATTGTTTTACTAGACATAGTTGTCAGGCACATAATTACCCAGGTGTCCTGTATACTCTTCTAAGTATTGTTACAAGGGTTGTCTGGGACTTGCATGGGGGTTGCAAAGGCTATTCACCACCACCATGAGTGGTCCTGTAGTCCCCTCACCCTGCTTTTTTAAAAATCTCGGATGCGAATTATCTGGTCCTGCTGATTTTAAAACGTCTGCTGTTAGTAAATGCTGTTTTACATCTGTAGTATCGTGCAAGCAAGGTACTGTACTCACAAATTTCCACAGGACTTTATTTACAAACGTGAAACTATTTACAGCACTGTAGAATCATTCTGTAGCTCTCCTAAACCCCCCAGTTAATCTCTTCCCTTCTCCTTCCTGTTTCCTGTGCTTCCAGACTCCCAGCAGCCAGTGCTGCCAGTTCCAGCAATTACAAACAGTATGATATCTAAAGACCACAACATCCTTCCAAGTTACTAGTGGAGTGGAAACATTTTGGCATCATTGCATCATATGATTACTTCAGGGGTCAGCAATGTTTCTGAGGTGGAGTGCTGAAATTTGACCTTTTGACCTGTATGTATGGTCCAAATGATGGTGATAAGTCATTAGCAGTCCTACTTACAACAGCTTCATTAATAAATAAATGAAAATACAGAACTTTTACTGTTTAGGTGGTGGTTGGTAGCATTAGCTGGTCTTTTATTAATCCACAGGCAGCACGGCTTTGAGGAAGCTCCTGGCTGCATGGGGGAGGAAGGATGGGGCTGAGCTCCTGCCACATGTGCCGATGAAAATCAGTTCATGTGCCAGTCTTGGCCCCTGTGCCAGGGTTGCTAACCCCTAGATTACATCATGTTTGTTTCCCAAGTACAAACCAGAATTATTTATAGAATACTTCTGATTTTTTTGCATTATTTTTCACAGTTTATTTCCATGTGGTAATGGGCCAACATTACTGTTACGATTTTGGTGGTGACGATGATTTTTTTTTTTTTTTTTTTAAAGCAAAGTAGCCTTCTTTCTTGATTGTGGCTCTTTGGCCATCTAGTAGAACGTTCACAAATAGTTCCCAATTATCACTCACATTTTTCTGTTTACAGTCTTTGTCAACTGATTTGGCTTATAATTATTTTTATCTTTATGAAATTGGTGCTTTAAAGCTCCAAACATATGTATTACACGTTATTCTCTTTGTAAAAATGATCCGTCATGATCACTTGTACCTAAGTTACTATTGGTTGGTTGGTTTGTTTTGTCCTGCTGCACCACTTAGTTAGAAAACTGTCATCAGTAGAAATTCCAAGGATGTTTCTCGCCTTGTGGCATGAGACTTCCAGCATATGTCCATCAGACTAAAGTCTCCCATGATCACACAGAGGTTCTTGTCGTCAGATGTCACCAATATGATGTCCTGACATAGTTCTTGCTCTGTTGACTGTTGATAACCATTCATCTGCATGCATGTGCTCCCTCTGAATGCTGCCCCGGCTCTGCACCAGTACTTAGCACAGACAACCCCAAGAGAACCCCCAATGACCACACAACATAAAGGCACGTGGCCAGGTTTATTGTGAACAAAGCATGATCCTAGTATTCAGCATACTCTGCCAGGCCACTAACACATGTATGCCTATGCCATGGATGCAGCTCAGTCAGTGGTAGGACTTCCCACTGCACCCTAAGCCAGACAAAGACAGTTCCTGTGAAATACATCTTTATATGTTGATACAAACTAGTTACATATCACTCCAAATGTCTGAGTGCCAGCCTCTGTCCTATTTGGGTGCCACCCATTCATTATCTTGTACCTGTTGATTTGATACAGACATCCATATCCATCATGCTGACATTCAGAGAAATCCTGTTCTGAGTCTGTGTGTGTTCTTGTTATCCAGTGCTTTTTCCCTAGAAAAAAAGGTGCTGGAACTCCCCATACCCCCAAACTGCCCCCTGCACCCAGGTTTAACCCCCTCACCGCCCCAAACCATCCCCAGGCTTAACCCCCTCACAGCCCCAAACAGCCTTGCCTGTCCCCAGGCTTAGCCCCTCGCAGCCTCAAACCTTCCCACTCCCAGGCAGCTTACTTCCTCCCCCCACAACTCCAAACCGCTTAATCCCCTCCCACCACCAAGAAGCTTAAACCTCCCTGGAACCCCAAACCACTTTCCTCTCACCTCCGGGGGCTTAAACACCCTCCCGCCCCACAGCCCCAAACAGCTCCCTTCCTACCCCCATGTGGCTTAACCTCTCACCCCCTGCAAGGCCCAAACCACCTCCCCATCTACCTTCAGGCTGCTTAAACCCCCCCACTGCAGCCCCAAACTGCCCCCATCACCCTGAGGCTCAACCTCTCACTGCTCCAAACTGCCCACCTCCCCGCCCCCTGGCTTAACCTGCACCCCTGCAGCTCCAAACTGCCCTCTCCCAAACCCAGAATTCAGTGACTTACCTTACGTAGCTCAGGATCTCCGGATGCGGCTGGGCCATCTGTTCTTCACCACAGTTGCATGGCTTCCCTCAGCCCTCTGATTCCCCCCACATAGAGTGTGGCAGGGGCAGCTTCCAGTGGCCTGCCATGCTGAAATGACTCAATTTAATTGGTTTAATGACCATTAAATCAATTACATTGAGTCTTCTTTCAGCATGGCAGACGGGGAGCGAGAAGAGAGCAGCAGCAGCAGCGGGAGCCACAAACAGCTCCTTACAGAGCCACATACAGCTTGTATCTGCCCAGCTGCCTTCCAGAATGGTGGCACCAGAAAAAAGAAGTGCTAGAATGCCATTTGTTGGGATTCTGGCAGAGAAAAAAAGCCCTCCTGTTATCTATGGGGAGCGTGCTGGTGTCAAAGTAGTCTAGTTCTACTCTGGAATGTGTGTGCATGACTTGTGCAAGTATCCCTTAGGTATGTGTGTATTTGCAGTATCAGCCCTGTTCTTGCCAGATTCTGTGAGCAGGGCCTGCCTGTTGTTTACAGCTGAACTTTGCTTAATAGTAGCAAAGCCTGAACTTCTTTCATTCAGGCCTTACCCCAAGTGTGTGATACATGAGCTTATTTTTCTGACCCTCTTCTTACGATAGTGATAAGACTACTGCCTCACAGGCAGTCATATCATTCACTGGCCAAGTGTCTCACATGTCATTCTCTAGGGGCTAGCTGCCCCAACGCTTGTCCGTTCTGTGCTCAGAGGGGGTTATTTTAAAGCAGAAGTTTATGGATGTATGCAAGTTATTTGTGAATATGCAAATTAACTCATTGAATAATGCATATGCAATGTGACATGTGGCACTGGCAAATTACCACAGAGGCTTTCAGATGTGGGCTGTTGAATGGGACTGGACGGCTGAGGCACAGACGAAGGTGCTATCTTCATACCAGTGCTATTCTTGATGAGCTCTGCTCTGCCTGATCATCTTCTCCCAAATTTTCAGTTGAACTCAGTGGGTTTTGGATCAGGCCCAAAGATTTTACCCTCAGTGGGTTTTACTAAAATGTTCTAGCTGGCTATGAACAGGCTTTTCATTGCTCCCGCACACTGTCTCAACAACCAGCATTCCAATACAGGTGGGCTGGGCAGTGACAGGTGCTGCTTGTGGGTCTCCGTTTTTATGTACCCATGCAGCCATCTTCATAGGGAACTAGGGCTGGTTCCAGTTAGTGAAATGATTTGACCGGGAAGATGGGAGTTTTGATGACAAGTCTTTGAGATGGGGACATGGCCGGCTTAGTGCTCCTGTGTGGGTGTTCTATGTTTCAACAGCTGTGTGTGGGAGCTGGGACTGGCTGTGTTAGGTGGTAAGCATCAGGATAAAGGCTCTGAGCCCTTCCAAGCCTGAGCTGCCAGCAATGAAATCAGACTGCTCCAGTACAAGCCAAGTTTCATGATACATCTGGAAACCCTGCTGCTACTCTGCCCACTTCCCCATTCTCACGCAGGATGCAGTGCCTCTGAAGTCTCAACAGAAGAGTTTCTATTGTGCTTGGTAGAGGTCCAGCTTTGCCTTGCATCTGGGCTCAGGTTCTTCCCCATGCCCTTTTTCACAGCCATGCTCCTAGCAGGGCATCAGCAGGTTGTAACTTGTAGGCTGGAGATGGTAACAAGAGAGCCTGGCTCATTCAGCTGCCCATGTCAGTTGCCCACCCGCTGTTTGCAGCTGTTCACTTAGTCTACTCCAACTCCTGCATTTTTAGGCAGGGAGTCTCATATTTAGGCTTTCTAGGAACTCGTGTGAAGCTGTGCAGGGCACATGGATGTTACTTTGGTACCCAAAGAGACAGTGAATTGTGGGACTTCTTTACTTACCACAAAAGAGCAGCTGTTGCAGGGTGTTTCTGGGGAATGCCTGTCACATCTAGTGCTTCCAGGCATTTCACCAACAGTGTGATGAGCTGGGACCCACCTTCTCTGCCTCTTTTGGGGTTCTTGGCCACTGCTTGCCTCATTATCTCCAGCAGGCCATTTCCTCTGAGGACTGGGTGACTCTGAGAAGGGTTATGGAGCTAGTTAGGTTGTGTTCCCAGAACTGACAGCCCTTCCTGGGACTCGGAGGTCAGGCATCTGCTCTGAGAGGTCTGGAATACCAGGCCTGCCTAGACAGGTGCCACTGCACATGACTGACTGAAGAAGCCTGCTTGCTCTAGTGAGGTTCAAAAGGCCTGTTATATGGGTTTGTGGTCTCTGAGTGCTGCCCAGAAAGCAGACAAAGGGTTTGTCTGATTGCAGACCTCCAGACCGTGTAGACATACCAGAACTTGTTTGCATCTACCTAGCACAAATAACTGTAGGAGTAAAAAGCTATGAGAACATGAATGGTAGCACTGGCTAGCCATCCCTCCCCTGGACCCTGGGTATGGACTTAAGTGGCTAGCCCATGCTGCCACCCCTCCAGCACTGATTTCATGGCAGTTGTTACTGAAGCTAATGAGAGGAAAGCTGGCTTGGATGTATCTCACTTGATAATTGAGATGATTAAGAATATCAACCTGCTTCAGGCCTTCTGCATGACTTGCCAAATCACCCTCAAAGCTGAAAAGAGAGAAAAGAGGAAGGAAGAAGAAAGAACTTTCTCCCAGCAGGCAGCTGGCCTGCCACAAAATGTCTCTGTAGCAACTGTAGGTGGATTTGTAGTTCCAGGATTGGACTTCAGAGTCAGCTCTGGACCCTTGTAAGCATCATGGTAGAGATCATCCTCGAATTGAGGGATTGGCAGTGATGAATTAATTAGTAAGTCATCGGAATGTGAGAATTGTCATCTTCCTGACTTTGGCAGCATCTGCCCTCAACACAGTTCTGAACCAAAGCTTTATGATAGGGACCATTTATGCTACTGGTGGAAGATTAACGTTTCCTTTAATTTAGGAAAGGTTTCCATTTTAAGTACATACCTTCTTTACTTCTCAGCAGAGATGACCACACAGAAAACTCACTGTGACTCTATTTAGTTGCTGGTTTATTGTTGAGTCTGGAAGCATGGAATGTGTTTGCATGGTTTTATCTGGTTACTCCTGTACTTCAAAATACTTCAAAAGATTTAGTTCCCTGATCACTGGCAGAGAAGTGGTCTGCAAGAGGGAATGTGATAGCAGTGATCAAAGCTGCTGCATGTAAACTGTGACATCCTAGGGATTTGCTGCCATTCGTTTGGTGCGTGTGGTCACCGGGTACCTTCTTCAGGAGCCCTCTGTGCCTAGCATCCCTAGCACAAAGCTCAGGCATCAGATGTGAAGAGCGTGAGTAAGCACATAGCAGAGGGAAAACTGAAACAGACAAACTGGCTGCAGGATTCTTTTGACGCTAACAAGCAAGTATCTGAGAGGTAACCGCGTTAGTCTGTAGCTTCGAGAACAACAAGAAGTCTTGTGGTACTTTATAGACTACCAGATATTTTGGAGCATACGCTTTTGTGGGCAAAGACCTGCTTCATCAGATGCATGAGTGGGGGTGGTGGTTACAGAGGGGTATTTAAAGAGTGGGGTCCCAGTAAGAGGGAGGGCCAGAGCTGACAAGGTCTATTCAGCAAGGTGGAAATGGCCCAGTATCAACCGTACTTATCAAAAGAGGAAAAAACAAGTCAGATCAGACAGGGGGATATGAGCCTTTGTCAGAGTCTAATGGGGAGATATCAACACCCAGAGCAGAGAAACTGCCTTTGTAAGCTGCGAGCCACTCCCAGTCTCTGTTTAATCCATGGTTAATGGAGTCAAATTTGCAAATAATTTGCAGCTCAGAGATTTCTCTCTCCATTTGATTTTTAATTTTTTTTTGTTTCGGAACTGAAACCACCCCCGACTCATGCATCTGACAAAGCAGGTCTCTGCCCACGAAAGCTTATGCTCCAAAATATCTGTTAGTCTAGAAAGTGCCACAAGACTTCTTGTTGTTAACAAGCAAGTGTTCACACTGAAGGTCCAGAAGTAGAATTTTTGAGCAGCTGCAGCTGCCATGAGCCATAATTAAAGATCCAGTCCAAAATTTTAAACAGCCATCAGCAGTTTTAAAAGCCTCCTTTTTTTGAGAGCCCAGAAGGAGACACCTTCAGATGTCTAATTTTCAGAGGCCCTCTGAGAATCAGGCCTGGTTAAGATGTCTTGAAGAGAGCATCCCCTAAATCACTAGCCCTTTTTGAAAATTTGAGCCCCAGACAAAATCCTTTGTCTTGCTTTAAGGGTGTTGTCTAGGTGAAAACTTCACACATTTCTTACTGAAAAGAGAAGCCCATCTTCTCCTCTCCCAGCTGCTAAGGCTAGCAGGAGTATGGGCTCATCCCCACTGCTGCCAGGACTCTGACCCTGTCAATGACAATGTAGCCTAGATATAATAAACATTGGTGTGCACTGTGGTATGCCATGGTCAGAGTTGGGTTGGTTTAATTCATTAGTGCTTCTTCATTATGAAAGGGAGCCCACTCATGGAAAGCTTCCTATGGAGAAAACATTTGTAGCAGGGCTCTTGAAATATTAGCCTTCTTTTAACTGAAAGGTGAAGGGTCAGATCTTGATACTGGAGGACTCATGAAGGGCCCATGTTGCACAGATAGCTGCTGTATTCGGACCAGTAGACACTTCCCACCCCACTGCCTTGTTCAGATGTGTGGGTGTAGAAGTGATTTACATTCTCAAGACAGAGATACTTCCTTGCTTGCCATAACTCTCCCCCTTTGATTTATGGCTGTAATTTGTTTCCACATTTTAGTTTGGAGATCAGATTTGTACATCTCTGCAGAACCTACATCCTCACGTTTCCTTTGCACTTGCCCTCACTTCTCCTTCTGTCTGTGCTCTGCTGCCTATCAGCTCCTTTTCACAGGGCAGGTGACAACTAGCAGTCAGATAGCAGGGGTTAGTAATGTAAGGGAGTTAAACCTATCAGCCAGTAACAGAGAGATAGCTGTGTTAGTCTATATACTATCAAAACAAAAAAAGCAGTCCAGTAGCACTTTAAAGAGTAACAAAATAATTTATTAGGTGGTCAGCTTTTGTGGGATAGACCCACTTCTTCAGACCATATCAGCCAGATGTGTGAGGTGTGCTGGCTCTGAACTTAGACCTCCTGCTTTGTGAACAAAGCATTTTCTCTTTCAAAGAAGATCATAGCATAAATTGTCACATTTTCAGTTGCTCACCAAATGCAGGAGTAACTGCTTTCTCTTCTCTAGCCTCGCTGCCCCAGAGGAGTGAGAGGCACAAGTCACAAAGCAAGTTGAAATGCTACATGCTTATTAAACACTATTCTTTGGAGAACAATAATATTAACTGTGTTGCCATGGTTTAGTCTGGGCGTGGCTAATTAGAGAGTCAGTGTGTTCCGATATCCATGGTAACAATCAGAACAATAATACAGTAACTCAGAATAACTTTTCTCATATAATGTAGTTCTTGTTTTCCCTCACATTGTGCAACATTGCAGCTGCATCTGACAGAGTTCCCACTCAATGGAGACAGCTGCAGTCAGCCTAGAACCTCCCCCATCCCAGCTGGTGAAAACAGGCATAGGGTTACAACAGAGTACATTTGCACTCCAGAGCTCCCTACCTGAAACACAGATGGAAATGGAGCTGCAAAGGTGTGTGTCTGTGTGTCTTGTCCTCCCTGTGGGAGAATCAAGCGCTGTTCATGTGCCTGTGAGTGTATTTGTGTTTGTGTATTTGTGGGTGCGTTTCGCTGTTGAGGAAGTGAGAGCTGTTTGTGTGTCCTGAAGGCAAAGTGAGCCCTGCACAGTCTGCATGGGGGGGCAGGAATAGCTCAGTGGTATGTGCATTAGCCTGCTTAAACCCACGGTCATGAGCTCAGTCCTTGAGGGGGCCATTTAGGGGTCTGGGGCAGGGCAGGGATGGTAGCTGATTCTGCCAAGAGGGCAGAGGATTGGGCTTGATGAGCTCCCAAGGTCCTTTCCAGTTGAGATGTGTATCTGCACATAATATTATTGTGTGTCTCCCTGTTAGTGGAAGTGAGCCCCTGGTGTATGTCTCCATCTCTCTGCAGAGAAAGTGAGCACTGGTGTGTGTGTGTGTGTGTGTGTGTATGTACATGTGTGTTGGGGGGGTGACTGGCACAGCAGGGAGTGTGCTCACAGGCTGAGCAGTAGTCACTTTTCCTTTGTTCCTTGGCAAGACCAGTTTGCATTAAAGCCCAGGGTGTGGTCCCATCCTCAGTCCAAGGCTGCAAAAGGACAAACATCACCCAGCCTCAAGAAGGAATCTCTGCTATCCGGCGTCTGGAGTCTCTGTGGGTTCCAGGTGGTACAGGGGCCACTGAATTTCCAGTTGGGAACGCCATATCTGTCATGCACTGGCCATCACCGTATTGTGCTATTTTTAATTCAGAATCTCTATTTTAGTTACCCTATAAAGCAAATCTAGGCCAAAATATTCAGGGTCCCACTGATCCTGAGTTCCTTAGTGCTTTGGGGTCCAACCCAAGAAGGCTGTGGCCTGACTTTCAGAGATGCTGAGCACCTGCATCTCCCAAAGAAATCAATGGAATTGGGGATGCTCAGGTTTTTGGTAATACAGAGTGGTCAACCATCACTGAGGAAATCGGAATCAGTGTAATAACATGACCCTCCAGGCCTTGTAAAGCTCCATTTCCTACTAATAGTTTTGACAGCAAAAGGCTTGGAAGAAACTATTATGAACTCGTGTTTTGAACCTGTTGTCCCTTCTGGATCTTGCCATTAGGCTGGAGGTGTTTGGTATAACAAGGAAAGTGAAGTTTCAGGGCCCATCAGAGCAGGGATCAGGAGGGCCTTTTGACCTTGGCCTCAAGATCAAAGGGAGCCTCAAATTTAGACACTTGTTAATATTTTGGTATTTGATAAGTTTCACTTGTTTTTATGCACATCCCTGCATAATTAGTGCATTTGCATAGAAAAAGCTAGAAAGTATTTGTTAAGTAAAAATATTCAGATTATATCTCAATCCATTGTAGCTGGGGGCCTCAAGAGCTGGAAGTGGCCCTGGGCCTGAACATATGCATTTGCTCATGCTATGGCATGGCTCTGATTGTCACATTCTATCAAGTTCTTCACACAAGGCTGCTGTAAGCAAGTGTTAGGGATGTGAGGCCAGTGTGCCCAAATCTGGAAATGACTCTGCAGCGCAATCACTTTGTCAGCACCCACGCTCACAAACTCTCCTTTTTCCAGGCAGCAGCTCTGCCTTCCCGGACTACAGCTAAGGGGGCAGGACAGTTTCTGAAGCAGCCAGAACCAAGCCTGTGGAAGGCTTGGAGAGTCAAACTATGACTTGGTCTGGACTCATGTTCAACAAGGAGTCAAGCCAATGTAGAAAGCATTGTTCTCTGGGCAAGTCAGCCAGCTCCCAGGGTGGTGTGCCAGGCAGCAGAGGTGGCAAACTGGTGTGCTCAGACCATTTTGGGGTCCATTTTTGTGTCTTGTGTGTTGAATTGCTGCACAAGTATGTACAAATTGTGTAAATGGCTGTGCAAATGGTCAAATCAAGGAAAGAGAGAGCTAGGGTCACTGCAGAAGTTTTTCCACCATTGTGGGATACTGAATACAGTGATAGCTATTCCGAAGCTGAGCTACTTCTCTCTTGATGCCTGTGTACCCTACCCTTGGGGGATATGGGGCCCAGGACAACTCCCTCCTCCACCTCAGGTCCCATCCCCACTCCACTCTACCCCCAAGTCTCTGTCCCCACCATGCTTCTTTCCAGCTTCCACCTCCTCCCACAAATGACAGTGGGAGCTAGTGGGGCATGCTGGGGCACTTGCTGCTGCTGGCACCAGGACCCCCAATAACCCCCAGGCTACCCTGAAGCATAGGCCCCCCCAAAACTCAGGGTCCAGAGTGGGTTCCCCAGTCCTCACAGCTCTGCCTGCCATTATTAGCAGGAGAGCTGCCAGCAACCAAGGGTAGTCCACGTTTTTGTTATATGTAGTCCCCAGACCACAACTGAGAACAGAACACAGCCCTCTCCACAGGGTGAGTTTGACAGACTAGGTCTAATGCAGCCTTCTACAGCTTTGATGTGCAGATGCCACCCAGCCAATCTTTTTCCCGGCACACACTAGTAATCCCTGTGGTGAGGTGCCCATGGGATCTCCGGGGGAGAGGAAGATTGCTTTGGATTGCTTTTTGGAGTGCAGGGGAGTCAAGTAAGTGGGATGTGCTGTCTACAGCGAAAGGAGCAGGCGCTGGAATTGGTTGGGGCTGGGGGACGGGAGTCCCCTTAAGGCAAGCATATCAAACGTGGCCATTGACTTTTTTGTGGCCCTGGGGCTGAGAGCCAACTGGGGTGCAGAGCCTGGCTGTCACCTCCAGCCCAGTACCTGACTGGGGCCAGGAGCCACTGTGGGTGCTGAGTACCTTAAATTTATATTTAAATTAAAAATTATTAAATATGAGCAAATAACAATTTTACATATCAGGTTGTATGAACTATTAGTTAAATTATAAAACAATAACATTCATATTAAGTACTAAATTCTCAATTAAAATTATTCTATTATATTCAAACAAGACCTGAAAAATATTATAAAATATACCTAAAACATAGTGTATAATAAAAAATAATTGAGACTTTTTGATAGAAGTACATTTTCTTTGGTGGCCCTGAAAGCTATCAGAGGCAGGGTGGCTGGGTCCCAGCGCAAAGGCCAACATGGGCTTGAGAGAGGTGGAATGTGGACTGGGCTTGAAGAGGTGGGGCCTGGGGGGGAGGGGCATAATTAGATGAGGCTGTCCTGCCAGGTGACCAGGTTCCTTGGCTCTGCCAATGGAGCTGCAGCCCAGCTTGTGCGCAGGATGTCACTCATTGTTTATCAGTGTAAGTCTAGCTCAATTATAGGTATTGTGAATGGCTTGTTAAGACCCAGGCTTGGTGCCTATTCCCTGGGTCCAGCCTAGGCTCTAGGTGTGGGAAGGTCCAGAATGTCAGCCAGTGTCTCTTCTGCCTTGGTGGGCAACCAGGAGACTGGTGCACGCCCATTGTGTCCATAGGAGGCTAAGTGCAGTGAGATTAATCAAGCTCCCGACACCCTCAGCCCAACACCAGTGCAGTAGGTCCCTTTGTGGAGCTCAGACACTGCGCTACATGGGCGAGCACAGCAGCCAGGCCTAGTCCAGGCGTGAATGAGCTCCAGCAGACACACAGTGGGGACCATTGGGATATCCCTGGAGAAAGCCAGCACAGTTGGGCTTAAGGCAGTGCCAGGGTTGGGCACAAGGAATCCTGCAGCCTTCTCCATAACAGCACAGACTGTGGTTGATGCAGGGTCCCTGTCTGCCTAACATTAGAGGCAGAGATATGTCATGGTCTGGTCATGGTGAAGTTTGTCCTGGAGGAGTCCCCTTCTCTACCAATATGTAGCCAAACTGCTGCGTGCCAGTCATCTGGGGTACCTCTCCTACTGGCAGCATGACCATTGCATGCAGGCCTCCTAGATATGCTCCTGAGCTAGGACAGCCCTGCAGCCTCTATCCTTGGCTCCTGGGAGGGACTCTCAAGGCTCTGAGTAGGCAGACAAAGCTGCCTTCTCCCTCTGCTCCACGCTGACCCTCTGCTGCCTCCGTGGTGTTTGTGGGCCACACAGCATAGAGGTAGGAAGGAGAGAAATTGAGGGCTGATGCTGTGCTAGCTGGCCATGGTGGAAATGGCCATAGTATCACACTGGTCTTCAGAACTTGCTTCCCCAAGCCTTGTGTGAGAGCAGGGCTGGGCTGAGTCATTGTTTGAGCCGTCGACAAGACACAGTCCAGCAGAGTCCATCCAGGGAGGAGGATCATCTTCTGGGAGCCCACGAGCCCCGCATCCTTTCTATGCTGTTCTTCTTTAGCTTCTTTACTGCAAGTTTTCCTGCCTTTCCTCAAATCCTGGTGGCTTGGGATGGGCAGGGGCCAAGCTCCTGGGGCTGCATTAGAACCTCTGCTGAGCATTTCACTGCTGTGTCTGGTCTGTGTCCCATAGTGGGCTTTGGTCTTTTGGTGGTTACTTAATGCAAGGCCTTACTCCCGCCCACTGAATAGCTGGCTTTCCTTATTTTTTCCCCCAGCAGCATTTTTCCAGCCTGAATCTCATGTTGTTGTTTTCTGCCCTGGTTTATGACCTCCCTGCTTTGCTGTGCAGTGTATGGTATGTCTATCCTGACTGGAGCTCATTACTTTACACCTCAGGATCATCCAGGACGGTTTCTCCCAGCCACACATGAAGTTCATTGTGGCCTCTCCAGGCATATTCCCCTAGTTTTGCCTTTAATCTTCCCTGTTGCCTAAAGCCAAATTTGTAGACTCTGCTAGTGCTCCCATTTGTTCTAAGCCAGACTGAATAATTATGTACTGTATGAAACTCCAGACAATCACTGTTTTTCCCTGTGGCAGCAATTCTGCCATTGATTAAAGCAATAAAGAAAATGTATCTCGTATAAACTTCTGCTTTATAAACTTGTCTGCAGCATGCATTGGAGAAATTGGGTCTTACCCTTTAAAGCTCAGTATTGACCATCTTATGAAAGCAACTCCTCCTAGGGACAAGCTTCTCCTGTTGGGTGACTTCAGCGCCAGGGTTGGCAAGGACTGTCGGACCTGGAAAGGAATGCTGGGGCATCATGATGTTGGTAACATGAACACCAATGGCCGCCTTCTGCTAAGCTTGTGTGCAGAAAATGACCTGAGGATTACCAACACTCTCTTCAGGCAAGCCGATAAATACAAGACCTCATGGATGCACCCGAGATCAAAACAGTGACACCTGATTGACTATGTCATCAGTCGCAGGCGGGAAAGTCAAGATGTTAAGATCACCAGGGCCATGCGGGGAGCTGAGTGCTGGACTGATCATAGATTCATCAGATCAGTCCTTATGCTGCACGTCACACCACTGTACCTCAAGAAGCTCAAGGTTGTCAGACCCTCCTTCAGCATCGGGAAGCTGCAACATAAAGGTCGTCATGAGAAATTCACAGCCTGCCTTGACAAAGTGCTGACATACCAAGGACCTCTGACTGGAGACCCAACACAAAAGTGGGACCAGTTCAAAACCCTGGTGACAGAGTCAGCCAATTCAACACTAGGGCTGAAAAAAAGAGTTCACCAAGACTGGTTTGATGAAAATGACGAGGCCATCATGAAGATCTCAGAGGAAAAACAGAATGCATTTCTGCTATGGCAAAATTATCAGTCCTCAATCTCCAAACGTGATCGTTTCAAAAACCTTCAGAGCCAGGCACAAATGGCACTTCACAAAATGCAAGCTAAGTGGTGGGAGAGTAAAGCTGATAAAGTCCAATACTACGCTGACACCAAGAACTCCAAGATGTTCTTCAGTGCTATCAAAGCTACATATGGACCTTCAAAGCCAAGTACTACACCTCTCCTGTCTGCAGATGGCATGACCCTTCTGAGGGAGAAGAACAGCATCAGCAATAGGTGGAGAGAGCACTTCAGCAACCTTCTCAACAAACCCTCCATTGTCGACCCTGTGGCCCTAGACCAGAAAAGCACAACAGGCAGTCTTGACCTGCCCCCTACAATGGATGAGGTCAAAAAGGCAAATCAGCCAGACCAGCTCTGGCAAAGCCCCTGGGATGGACAGCATCCCTGCTGAAACTTTCAAAGTGGCAGGACCAGTGTCACTTGAAGCCTTTCACAACATCTTGATCAGCATCTGGGTAGAAGGAGACATGCCCAAAGACTTTAAGGATGCCACAGTCATCTTGCTGTTCAAGAACAAGGGCAACAAAGCTGACTGTGGATATTATTGGGGCATCTCCCTTCTCTGTACTGCTGGGAAGATCTTGGCTCAAGTAATCCTCAACCATCTGATCACCAGCATCTCAGAGGAGAACCTACCAGAGGCACAGTGTGGTTTTCACCCAGGCCGCAGCACCATTGACATGATCTTTGCTGTTTGTCAGGTCCAGGAAGAATGCGTAGAGCAGAACTTGGATCTGTACGCAGAACTTGGATCTATACGCTGTCTTTATAGACCTGACCAAGGCGTTTGACACCGTCAACAGAGAAGCCCTGTGGATTATCCTGTCAAAACTTGGCTGCCTGAGAAGATTCATTAACCTCATACGTCTGTTCCACAATGACATGACTGGCTGTGTTCTTTCAAATGGCGAGTCCTCAGATCCATTTGAGATATCCAATGGTGTGAAGCAAGGATGCATGCTGGCTCTAGCGTTATTCAACCTCTTCCACGTGTGTCCTTGGCCACGAAGTTAAGGACCTGGACCACAGAGTCTACATAAAATACAGACTTGATGGGTCACTTTTCGACCTTTGTTGTCTGAATGCTAAAACCAAGATGCTTGAGAGGCTCATCCTTGAAGCCCTTTTTGCTGATGACTGGGCACTTATGGCACACAAGAAATTTGATCTCCAGCTCATCGTCAACAAGTTTGCTGATGCCATTCGCCTCTTTGGTTTGACCATCAGCCTAGGAAAGACTGAGGTACTGTTTCAGCCTGCTCTAGGATCTGCTGTTCTCCCCTCTTCAATCTTTATTGAAGGAACAAAGTTAAAAACGGTAGAGCAGTTCAAGTACCTTGGCAGTGTGATAGCCAATGATGGCTCCCTTGACAAAGAAATCAATGCCAGAATCTGCCAGGTCAGCTGGGTACTAGGATGTCTGAGAGCGCGAGTGTTGAATCAGCACAATATCCAACAGTCCTCTAAACTGAAGGTGTACAAGGCTGTAGTCCTGACCAGTCTCCTGTATGGCTGTGAAACCTGGACCTTGTACAGAAAACATATAAAACTGCTGGAGCGCTTCCACACACGCAGCCTGAGGTCAATACTGCACATTCGATGGCAGGACAGAGTTACAAACCTGGAAGTCCTGGACAGAGCAGAAACCACAAGCATCAAAGCCATGATTCTGAAAACCCAGCTTTGCTGGACAGGGCACGTTGTATGAATGGAGGAGTCAAGAACCCCTAAGCAACTCCTCTACGGTGAACTGTCCCAGGGCAAAAGGAGTCAAGGTAGGCCTCACAAGAGGTATAAAGACTGCATGAAGGCCAACATTGGTCATGCTGATTTAAAACCAGATCAGCTAGAGCAGCATGCAAAAGCCTGAACAGGCTGACGTGCTCTCATATGACACACGTATGACAACTTTGAAGAGCAGCGATGCGTACGCCTCATTGATACTCATGAGAGGAAGAAAGCAACAGCAGCAGCCACACCAACAGAGCCAGGACAATTCCCTTGCCCCCACTGTGAACGCCCATGCCGTTCAAAGCTTGGACTCCTCAGCCACATGCGAGTCCACAACCAATGAACTTGTGCAAGCTCAAGACGTCATCATCGGACTACCTATATATATACATATATATATTTATATATATATGTAATAAAAATTTGTTAGTCTTTAAGGTGCTACAGGACTGCTGTTGTTCCTTCAGTGGATAGTTCATGATTCTTTGTTGTTCACTGATGTTTCTCTTAGTAGTTATTCTGTTGTGTTTCTAGGCTTGTTTACACTGAAAGTTAAGGCAAATTAACTAGAGGTGTGCCTTGAAACTGCATTAGGGAAGGTCTGTACTAAAACATTGACTCAGCTATGTTGCTCAGGTGTGTCAAAAATCCAGATCTCTGAGGCATACTTAAGCAAAGCTATACAACCCTCCCCGCATCGTAGACAGCAGTAAGCTGACATGATCTAAGAATTTTTCTGTTGACCTAATTACTGCCTCTTGGAGAGGTGAAGAGCCTACAGCAATGGGAGAGCTCATGTTGACATAGTGAGCATCTACCCCATGCTCCTCAGTCGGTGGGTGGCCTAATCAGCATAGGGTTGCAGCCCATGTAACAGCCTCTGGGCCATACAAGTAGTATATGTATGTAACACTGAGAGAGCTGTGTATGTGGCCCACAATGATAAGTAAGTTGAGAACTGCTGATCTACACTGATGCAGTTCAGCAGCATATTTAAGGCCTATCAGAGACAGAACTTCAGCCTGCCTGGTAGGTAGCAGACAGTGTGCTGCTGCCACTATAGCTATCTTGCCCTCTACTGCTTGTGGCTAATGCTCAAATTTTGTCATGGATAATTTTAGTAAAAGTCTCAGACAGGTCAGGGGCAGTAAAGGAAGATTCACTGATGTTCGAGGGCTTTCCCTTTACTCTTTCCCCTGGTTCTTGTCACACACAAAGCAGAAGACCAGAAGTCTGAGATGCAGGCAATGCCATGCTCATTGGGGGGTTATTTCCAGCAAGCCTATCCATCTCTTTGCTACTACAGAGCTTTGCTTCCCAGGGTTCCAACCCTTCCTCCTCCACACACATAATTACACCCAGAATGCATGCTCACAGGCCCATCTCTTGTAAATTATACTCAGGTTCTGTTTGCGGGGCTCGAGGATCAGGAATCTTTGTCTCATCTCTTTTGTACCCCATGTATGGGGGAAGGAGAGTGATTGTGCTTAAGCAGGGGTGGAGAACCTTTTTTGGGTTGGGAGCCACTGACTCATAGACAAACCAAACCTCCCTCACTGATGTGGTTCCCTGGCTGAAAAACAAAAAAAGCAAAATAGGAGACATTCCCCTTGCACACCAGCCTGAGCGTAGGGGGGCCACGGCTACTATATTTGTGGTAGGGTGACCATATTTCCCTAAGTTAAATGTGGGACACCTGGTAAAATTGCTTGGAATTAAGTCAGTTCAATGGCAATCCATTTCAGCACCTAGGCATAAGGTAATTGCTATCTCTAGTGATAGAGACAGCTGCTGGAGACGGCAGCTATCTCTATTGTTAGATATCTGCCTGAGGCAGTAGTGGTAAGAAACTGCAAATGGCTTCATTAGCAGCCACATGGAGCTGGGAACTGCCCAAATGGCAATCCTTAACAAATCTAATGGGGACCCATATTTGGGGCCCAACCCATATGTTGGGAATCCCTGGAATAGACAGAGAGAATGGAGCAGATGGTGAGTGTTCTCAAAGGCTGGGTGCAGGGGGCAGTTCTACCTGCTTGAGCAATTTAAAAGGGACTGGGGCTCCCAGATCCTTTCAAGTTGCCTGTGGTCCTGGGCACTTGCTCTGTTTGCCCCCCAGCCATCAGTGGACCAGGCTGAGCCCCCTCCTATACTCCAAACCCCTGGGACCCAGCCTGGAGCCCCCTCCGTCTGCACCCCAAGCCCTTCATTCCAGGTTCTACCTCAGGGCATGCACTCCTAGCTGGAGCATGCTCACACCCTCTCACACTCCAGCTTTCTGGCCCAGCCTGGAGCAAACCCTCCCATATTCTGAACCCATGACTTTTGTGCTCACTCCATATGGGGAACCACAAAATCTAATAACCCTGGCCTCCAGAAGACTTAGTACAGCCCTACCAGCTCTCCCCCATGGTTTACCTTTATTGTCCCCTTTTTCCTGTCTCTGCTCCCACCTGAGTCCTGTTTTCCACCCTTCATGGGACTCCTCCAAACCCCTGATCCCCCGTCTAACCCTGGGCCTGGGTCAAGCTGCCCTTTACTCCAGAGACTTGCCTGTTTGCTGCTGCCTGCGGGCTACCAAGCTAAGTGCAACCCCGCCCCCCAACAGCTGCTCCCCAATTCCCCACCCCATATGGCCCTGTCCTCCCTAGCCCAATCCTGATAGCAGTGTGTGGGAGGAGGGGATATCTGAGAGACAGCCCTGGACTATACAGACGCTATAGACGCGGCCTACTCTGTCCTTCTCAGGCAGTGTGAATAGAGGGCACATTAGCCAGGCAATCTGACCCCTTGCCCCTCCTCCATCCCCCCTCCCATTGCCTCCAGGGCTGGTGGCAAGCCAGCAACATCGTGTTTATAGAGCCCACCTGTCCGCCTCCTCCAGCCTCTCCAGCTATCTCTTTAAACAGAGAGCCCCTGCTGCTTAAGCAGCTGTCTCTTTAAATTTCAAATACCCCCTTTGCAACATGGGGGACAATTAACCTGTTTTAAAAACAAAACAAAGTCGGGGCACTCTCCAGGGAGCTAAAAAAGGGACAGTCCCAGCTAAGATGGGATGGATGGTCAAGTGCAGGAGAGGTCAAGGAACGTGGAGTCTGGGCAAAGGAGGGTGCAGCTTACTGGACACACATGGCTCTACGTCCTCCCACCATTCCCAGGCTGACCTCCATTGTGCTGATTGGCTGGAATTCTGGCCAATCAGAGCAGTGGAATGAAGCCTCAAGAAAGTACTACAGTTGCTGCTTCTCCTTCCTTTTTCTTGGCTGGGGGAACGGCAGTATGGAGCTGCCTCTGCCCCACTCCACCTCCTGGCAGAGCCCATGGGCTGGATCTGGCACTGGTTTGCCCGGTCCAGCCCTCAAGGCTTGGGGCTCCCCATTCTCCTGCTTGCCTTGGGTTGGATGCTGGGAGGGGAGCCCCAAGCCTTGGGGTGCAGATCTAGAAAAGCCATGGTCTGGATTCAAACTACAGGCCAGGATCCCACTCATGTGCTTAAGGATGTTAAATGGTGCTTCCTTTTGGTAGATTCAGCTATTGGCCGCATATAGCCACAAGTTACAAGAGGTGAGCCTGGAATGGTAGACAAGAACCAGGGGAAAGGGTGAAGGGAAAGCCCTCGACCATGATAGATCTACAATGGCCAGCACAGCATAAACCCAGCAGGACAGAGGAATTTCCCAGTTATATGAGAGAGCAGAAACAGGAGGAAAGGCATGACATTAAGCAAGGGAACAGATAGAGCCAGGATTGTTTTCCTACTGTTCAGCCTGGAAATAACCTCCAAACAAGGGGTGACAGCTGCTGCAATGCAGATCTTTGCAGATCCCTGGACACAGCACTAGAAAGTGAGATGTAGGGGCTCAAGGAGGAACCCGCAGACACTAATGATGCATGTCAGGCTACTTTCAGTAGTGCTTACCCTGACCATTAATTGGCTGTTGGCTCCCCTCCCAGCCCCAACAAGTCCCTGCCAAAGGATTTAAACAAATTACATCACTTGTGTTTGCCATAATCCCACCAATTGGGCTGCTTGTCTAGTTCATCCCTTCTTTGATTGTGTGTCGCGCATGTCTGTGTAGACTGTAAGCTCTTTGGAGGCAGAAACTGTCTCACTCTGTACATCCTGCAGCAAAATCAGGCCCAGCTCCCTGAATGCCCCAAGGCCCAGAGGCAATCTTAATGGAGGTTTTTCGGCTCTTATTGTACATGGGGCAATATGACCTAGAGCAGTGGTTCTTAACACATTTACCACCACAGGCTGTACATGCAGCTTTCTGTGTGTTATATGGACCACATCCACACAATATATATATTACCTGTATGGGCCTGATGATGTCACAGGGGACTCCACCGGTGTCAAGGCTGTGGCTGCAAGCTGCCCATAGACTGCGAACCACTGACCTGGAGGAGAACTCAGGAGGTGATAGGGAGGCATCTAGAGTTCTGCTTTGGACACTGACACACTGTCTAACGCAGTCAGGCTCACAGTGTCGTCTGGCTGTAATTCCCCCTCAGGAATGGGGCAGGAATGTATCCTTTCCCTGGAACTTACATAATGTGCTGATGGGTGATGTAGATGACACCACACAACTACAGGAGGGAGGGAGCACCCGAAGGGTTGTAGTACACCTCTTTGACAGTGGTGAGTGGCATATATCATTATGAACCTCTGTGGAGACTCCATCTGCAGTTAGTTGACAATATAAAACAGCCAAGAACGAAGCCAAGTGTCCTTGTGGATTTTCTGAAGGCTCACTCTGGTCGAGATTCTTTCTTTGCTGTCCACATTAATGGGATTTCAGAGGGGGTCATAAGGACAGAATGAAGCTCCTCTAAATGCAGATGCTCAGCTGAGTGTGGGAACTTGCTTTGTTCAGCCCTGGACATCTGCCAGAAAAGTTTTGCCAGGGTCCCAGAACTCAGAACCCATTTAAAACTCAGCTATTTCTCAAAGCATCAGGGTTAGCTGCCAAAACATAGGGAGCTCTTCCACACAAAGTGTGGGTCAGGAGATATCTGTGCTCCAGTTCATGGGTGTGATTCTGCTGTCCGTCTAGCAACTTTTCATGTGAGTTCTGCCATTTCAATTACTAGTACTTAGGACCTTTTTCTCTCTTGGCTTATATTCTTTCCAAATTTTGTATACAAGCCAAAATCCATGGTTAACATGCTATAATCCACTTAGAAGTCCAAAAGGAAGGTAAGGAAAGTGGGAAATGTCAGAGTAAAAACATAGTGCCGTCCCAGAAAAACCAGATGATAGTGCAGAACACAGATGTCAAGTTAGCACTATTGTGAGAATAATGGCACCGACTCAGCACACCCAGGTATAAATCTTTTAGTGGGTTCTACATGCTAAGCATTGCACAGAGAGTCTGGCATGTATTTCATACTGCCACTGGCCTGGGAAAATTCATTGATCACTCCAGTATGTCATGGCCCTTTATTCGAAGCATTGCCTTATTTGTAGACCTGTGCTTTGCAGCTTCCCAAACATGATGCCCACAGCTTTTAGAGGTTTCTGCAGGCCAACAGCCATTTACTACACAACCTTATTCTTTCTTATCCTACTACCAGGCTCACAGGATTTTAAGGCTGACTTTCTGTATTTTAAAACTCCATTACAGGTATTTCAAAGGGACTTCATCAACTTGAAATCTAAACAATTTTTTTAAAATAGTGAAGGTAAATTCGGGTTCAACACCTGCCAGCATACTTCAATTCTACTTTCTCACACTTTAAAATGAGATTTTTCTTTCTCCTATTTCTGTGCAAAAGACCCACACAAACAAAGAGGGAAAATGACTATGCAGGGAAACAATAAACTGACCAGAAACAAAGTACTATCACATGCACAAAGCAAACAGGATAAAGAGAGGAACTGCCACCTGAAATCTTTCTTGGTCACAGGCATCAATTGGTGCGTGGACCATGCATAGGAATAGCATTTTCAGACAAATGGGATACTTAACATTTTATTTGTATTGCTGTAAAATGATACAGTGCATGGATCTGTATGCTGTTGGTGTCTCTTTACCAGGCACCAGATCAGCAGCTTTGGCTTTTATACATTAAAGTAAATGTGTGTTTGTATGCCCTGTGGTCCTTGTCCCCCTTTTTGCAGTGGCAGTTTTCCCATCTTGGAAAATCCTTTCACCTGAGAGGCAGGAGACAATGGCAACAGGAAAACATGTTCTCTCCTGTTTTTCCCTGGCCTGGCAGAGGTTTCTTCTTTCCAGTCCTACTTGGTAACTCTGTTTACTGGGTAAATGCAATAAAAGGAAAGCACGTGCCCCTCTGGGTCTGACCTGTTTGCCTGCCTCGTTTTGGAGCATGTGTTAATAACACCATAGAGTGGAATCTTGTAACTCCACACACAGTGTAGCCCCACGTGGTTAAACAAGACAGAACAAATTATGAGTTTTCAGGTGAGACTTCACAGGGCATAATTTGTACAAATGTTATTACAACAGCATGTAGGGTGTGGACTTCAGTACATTTTGTTACATCCTCCCTAGCAAATCTTGCCATGAAATACTGACAGGCTAAACCACTAAGGCCAAAAGGAAGTGTCACTTCTTGCCACCTCCCCTGCCCCTGCCTTTTAACCATACTGAGGCTGCCTTGCTCATCTAGGGTCATCGGAAAGAGAGGAATCACACTCAGGTCTTCTGCATCATGAGTCAAGGGTCCTAACTACAAGGCTAACATCTTTCAAAGGTACTGGGCTCCCGCCACAATAATTGAGTGCCTGATGTGTGTATGTGATATTAGACACATGAAGAGGCTTACAAGAGGATGCGGGGGGTAACATTTGAGGTGACTTGTGCACCAGAAAGTGAGTTTTTAACATAAAGGGGAAAATATTTTTATATGTACATACCAAATTACTATTTCAGATTTAAATCTACCAGATTTGCGTGTGTGTGTGTGTGTGAGAGAGAGAGAGAGAGAGAGAGAGAGCACAACAGCCACCACTGGGGTCCGGTGATCCCAGCAAAGAGTGCTGCAGCCACAGGGAGTTTTCTTCTCCACTGTACCTGTGGCACAGGCATGCCACAGCAACTATGAGTAGGCTGAAGCACTATTGGATTCTTTGTCCAAGCTCCAGGCTGTGTTGTGCTCTCACTGCCCTCGGTGGGCCTACTCTATGGCACTAGAATGCACCAGCAGGGTTTATTTGGGGAAGCTGGGGCACAACATAGAGCCTGTGGGTTGGGTGAAGAATCCAGCACTCCAAGCCCCACTGAGAATCACCAAGGCTTGGCTCCTAGCAGACCTCTGCTACACAGTCTGCATGGAGGAGAGGCAGGAGTGGGTGCTGGAAGAGGATCTTCCCAGGAAGGCTGTTCAGGCCCAGGACTGGCCAAGGTAATTGTGATGACTCCCAAGAGGAACCAGGGCTAGCTATTTCACTATAACCTGCCTTTAGTGTGAGAAAGTCTTGTCTGTGCCCACTGTGGATCAGATTCCTGAACCACCCATCTCTGACAAGGCAAGCCCAGGCCTTATTCTCTCTCAGAGGTTAGTGACTGGTGTACACCATCAGCTCAGCATCCCTCTGGAGTGCACAGTCCCTGTTCCATTAAACAGTCATAGAACTCTGATCTCTGCTATTCCCAAAGAAGAAGGTCACAGCAACTTAGATGATTCAAGAGAGGACCTGCACTTCACTTAACAAAATGCATTTAAATAGATCTATAGTTAAAACAGGTGCTAATTGAATTATAAAAGAGCAGAGATTCAAGTGGTGACGTCAAACGAAATGACACGTTTTCTAGAGACTATACTTAACTAATATGTTGTTCTATGTTTAGAAAATCTTATCTTGACCAAAGCTTAGCTTGCCTTTTCAACAAAGCCCAGGTGAGACTCCTTTTTTGTGAAGCAAACTCGCTGCCTGTTTAACTTCTTAGGTGAGGGATACCAGTGTGGCTCTTTTGCCCCCCAAATATACCACGACTAACTGCAAGATAGTTTTCTGGCCCCTGGTCTGCTACCCCCTTTTACTGTCTTTCCAAAGTCCTTGTAAGCCCTTCATTAGTATTTGACTTAGAATGGTAATGGTTACTTATTATGGACAGGTTATATTCAGTGTACCTGTAACCATCTCAGGCGTGGAGTGAAATCTGCTTTCATCTCTTCTGGTGGCCCACTTCTGCTGCATATCCTAAAACCAAATTTCTAGTCTACAAACATAGCTCCTTGCACAGTGTCAACATGTACATTTCTCAGTTATACTGAGAACCATTGTGACACCAGCTTTCCATAGTGACCTCACATTGCACAGTTGGATAAACTAGCATGAAAGTATGAGACCCAGGAGTTCTAATAACCTTCATGTATCTCTTATGCCCTTTGCCAGTTGGCAGCAAGAGGTCTCTGGTCTCAGTAATGAAGGGCCCTAGGTGGATAGATGGTTAGGTTTCCTAAGGCTGACACTTGTCTCTCCCTGTTTGCTTCCCTTATTCCTACTTCCAGTGAAGTGGAGGCGTAGGGAGTCCAGCCTTCTAGCTGTAGACAGGGAGGGACAAGATCTTGGTTCCTCTGGGAGAAGAAGGAACACAGTGAGTTCCAACCAACTTCTTTAATGTTTTTCATAAACATCCTAAAAGTGTCAGACCAAGGCTGGCATCTTCTTACTAGGGCACTCTCCCAGGGTGGGGTCCTTCTCCTTGGCCCCTCAGCTCTGTCAGGCAGAAAGCAAGTCCTGCGTGAGGCTCAGCTTGTCCCCAGTAGGGGCTGCAGTGAATGGGGCTGAGCCCTAGCCCCAGGAGTGCGGAAAGCTGGAGATGAAGCAAAGTAGTGGGGCCTGCACGGGATGCCTGAGGGAAAGAGAGCCCTGATGGATGGAGGGGAGAACAGGACAATGTCCTGTGGGGTATATGTGTGTGTGTGTGTAGAATTGGCCAGGAGAGAGGCCCCAGAGTGTGTGGGGTGTGGACACCCTGGGGCTGGGAGGCCCTGTGGGGAGCCATCCTCTTTAAAGGTCAGGTAGGCAGAGATGAGCACATATTCATTCAACCCACTCCGCACACATGCAGCCCACCAGGGAGAGCAGTCACCCCAGTAAGGGCACTCCTGGAAGGTGTTCAGGTACTGCAGAAATTAGGTGGTCAGGAAAATCCAGGCAAAATGAAGGACAGCACAGACTCTTGCAGGGAAGGGGAAGGAGGAGCGTCTTGGATGGAGCACAGAAAGGGGCAGAGGTGACTGGGAGGAATGGAGACTGCAGGGGAGGAATGAGTCTGGGCTGGGCCCAAATGGTTTAACAGGAGTGTGATCCTGAATTGGCTGGGGCAATTGCAGTACACAGCTTAGCCCAGATTCCCAATGGTCAGAGGTTTGAGTCTCTGAGCATCAGGGCCATGGCACCTGCAAGGACCGGTCTCAGCTCAGCATGCTCTGGGGTAATGACAGGTGTGTATGAATGGGAGGCACTGCTTAGCACCCGTGGGCTGTGTCCTGCTGTTTGTGGTGATGGTGCCAGGCCCCATTCTGGCCCTGGAGCCCATACTCAGGTAGCAGTTTCCCTTTTCCTCACATTACTGATACAGCCATTACTGATACAGCCCTAGTTTCAGCAGCTCCCCCATTAGAGTAACCAGTACCCCAATCACAGCAATCATCTGGCCACCCACAGTGCAACACAGATGTCTCCCTTCTGGTCATGCCATTGCTCCACTGCTGAGGCCAGTAGTCTGTGTCACAGGCTGCTTGGCACCCCACATTCAGCTCCATCTTTTCCCTTTCCTACAGTTCCACATGTTGACTGCCCTTCAGGCACACACCAGCTCATCCCTCCCCACGCAACAGCTGCCATGCAGATTGTCCTCATAGGAAACAGCTTTATCCTGGAACCCTGCCCAGAGGCTTGTGATCAGATATGAACGCAAAGGATGTTTGATTCCCTGAAAACAGGAAGGGATAATAAAAGGGGGCAAATAAGCCTGCTTGTTTTATTGAACAGTGATTTGAAGATCTTTCTGTTGAATTTTCCTAATCTAGGTACTTTAGCATGTGGGTCATAACAAAGAGCACTTTTATCTGCCTGTCAACAGGACACATCATATGCCCCTAAAGCCTCAATCCCACAACTGAGAGAAAAGACGGTGCTGGTTTAAAAAAAAGACCTGGTTTAGAGAAGTAGATAGAGCTAAAAAAAACATATAGCACAGGGAGAAAGGGGAAGCTGATAGCAATGAAAATCGGAAGCTAGGAACTGTAGAAAATTGATAAGGGACACAATGAAAAGTGTTGGCCATCAGAATTAAGGACAATCAAATGGAGCTTTTGAAGTAGATTAGAAACAAAAAGCCATTATTACTGTTTGATTTTCCACTGTTAGCTGGTTGGGGCTAAGAGGGAGCCCAGGGCAGATCGCAGGGGCTCCTGTTGTCAGCCCTGGAGCAGTCAAGGATCCCCTTGTCAGCCCTGTGTATGGCAGGGCTCCCACTGTCAAAACAGTGCTGGAAACACACACATTGGACGAGTGGTAAGTGATGAAGTGAACAGTCATTGACACAGAGCAATCTTGTTTCCTTGGTAAATTGGGCCCATGCAAACAGTACATGTTTCAATACAAGGAAATGTAAACAAGTATCTCTAAGAACAAATATTGTAAGCCATGCTTTCAGGGTGGAATACTATCCTGGGAAATGGCCATGCTAGACAAGATTTGGGGCTTATGGTGGACAGTGTGTTGAACAGGAGCTCCCAGTTTGAATCCCTGGCCAAAAGAGCTAGTGTGATCCTGGGATATAGAAACAGGGAATCTGGAGTGGGTATAGAGATGGTTCTTTCCCTTCTGTCTTGGATGCTGATGTGTTCGCTGCTGGAATCCTGTGCTCAGTTCTGTTGTTCACAGTTCATGAAAGAGCTTGATAAATTGGAGAGGGGTCAGAAAAGAGCCATGGGATTGATTAACAATTAGAAAACCTGCCTTATATTGATAGGTTCAAGGGGCTCAATTCATGTAGCTTAATGAGCAGAGGGTTCCAGAGTGACTTGTTTATAGTCTGTAAGTACCTGCATGGGGAAAAATCTTTACCATGGTCCAGTGGCTGCAAATTGAAGTCAAACAGAAATGAGGTGCAAATTTTTAACAAAGTAATTAACCATAGCAACAATTTACCAGGGGTTGGGTGGATTCTCCATCACTGGCAATTATTAAATCAAGATAGGCTGTTGTCATCTGAAAGCTCTGCTCTAGGTTGGGGAAGTTCTCTGGCTTGGTTTATACACAGTGGTCCCTTGTGGCCCAAGAAGCTCTGAGTACCATACATGAGGGGATAGCTCTCCACCAGATTGCTAATGAGACTTGGCAAGAGCTCTGGTAGGAGGCTGTATGCTGGGCCTGTTTAGGTTATAGAAGGTCAATTGGTTTTCATTCTGGAAAAGCCCATTGTGCCCAGCCCATCTGAACTCCTGCATTACCCAGCCAAAGAATGCAGGCAGCAACTCCTGCATCCAGCAAATATCTTGTGATTGAGTGAGCACTTATCCTTTAGAGAGACATCCAGTCTTGCTTTAGAGATTGGCTGTGCTGGAGGGTCTGCCAGGTCCCTTGAAACTCTGTTTCAGTGGCTTTGAGCCCACACTATTAGCAGTTTGCATCATATTTCTAGTTTGAACTTAGCTTCCATCCATTGACTCTCATTCTGCCTTTGTGAGATGAAATAGCCTGTTGCTGTCAGACACCTCTTCCTGTTGTGGTGATACAAAGAGGATGAGGATGAACCACAGAAGGGTGAATGGTGTTCAGTGTAGGATGCCTGGAAATGACGCCCTGGGCATCCATGGCCGGTGCTAGAGCAGCATTTGTGGCTTCTGAGAGGGAGGTGAGGTTTCCTGGCAGCAGGCAATGTGTGTGGTAAGGCCAGTGGTCTAAGTCAGGCAGGTTGGAGAGTGAGGTTGGGCTCTACTTCGGGGTAAGGGGGTAGGGTCAGATGGGCAGAGGGGCTTTGAGGAGCAGTTAAGCTTCCCAGTGGAAGTTGGGAAGGGAATTGCTCGTTTGATGCAAGATGTCTCTGTTGCTGTGGTTGAGCAAGTGGATTCCCAGCACTTTGTAGGTGAACAGGCGCTGCTCTGACTAATGAATCAGCTGCATAAGGAGAAACGGAAGTTAGTTAGGCAGAAAAAAATTAAGAAGAGTTGGAGGAAGATGGCCATTGGGAAATCCCCAAGGCTGTACACAACAAAGTTTCAGTGTGGATAGTTGAGGATAATGTGAAATCATGGGGCAAGAAACCGAGGCCTCCATTGCTCTGTGAACCTGGCCTGGGGCATTGGATCAGGGCCTCCATCACTCTGTGAGCTAGGGTGAGGGACCAGAATGGAACATCTGTGAGCTTGGCCGGAGGCTGGGTGAACAGGCTTGGGCATGGTCTAATGTTTGGCAGGGGAGGGTGGGGTGGGAGCTGTATTTTTTTCTTCCAGTGGCATCTGGAAGGGATGACATGGTGTAAATTGGGCAGGGGTTTCAGTCTCTTGCAGCACTTGAAGGTTGGGTGCAGAGCCAGTCTGTTTGTTTCTCTGGTCTGGTCGTATCACACTGCAGCCAGAGTATACCAAGAGCCACAGTGGGAGGCCAATCCCAGCTCAGGAATCAGAATCTATTGGGCTTGTAGTAAGTAGGAGCTATGTTGGTTGTCATAGCAACAGCTCCAGTGTACTGATGAGCTCACATGACATGACCCACTTCACTTTCTAAATATAAACCTGCTTTCACACAGCTTATGTGAGACACAGGGCCAATTACTGTGCCTGAATAGGAAAGCAGGGGAAAGGAGAAATGCAGAATGGAGAAAAACACAGCGGGTACCCTGTTCTGGGTGTTGTGGATGCCTAAAGCACTAGCTGTATCTGACAACCCCCACCAGGTTCTGTGGGTGCCAGGGCATTAGCTGTGGCTGGCACTCATCTCAGTGTCTACAGATGCCCAGGATGCCAGCTGTGGCTGGCACTCCACACTGGGTTCTATGGGTGCCCCAGGTAGTCCTCCTCTTCCCCCTCTGTTGCTTGTTGCCACAGTGGATTGCACTGGCTTGTTACTCTCTGAGTCCAGGCAGCGAATGCTCCAGGCTGCATGGCCCTAGAGCAGGCAGCAGCAAAATGGGCAGCCTGCTCTCCTAGCCCACTGGCATTGGTGGTGGGGCTCCTGAAGAGGAGCAGACTGCAGGGCTCCTCTTCTTCCTTTCCTTCTGACGCCTTGCCCACTGTTCTGGTGACATGAACTACTTTTAGCTTTGCTCTGGGTCCCCCCAGGGCATCTGATCTTTCCTTGCCTGCATCTGTGAGCTGGCAGGATATCAGGAGCTCTCACTGCATATCTGCTATAAGTACCAGTGTGAGTGTCCCCATGTTCCTGGGATGAGGGCAGGCAGCCTGAATGGAGCCTGTGATTCAAGTGTGGCCCAGCCCTGTCTGTGCATGGAGATTCTCTGCCCTTTGCTCTGCCCTGGCTGAGAGCACTGCTCCCTGTGGCTGTGTTTGCTGCCATTCCATAGCTTTTACTTTGAATAGGGTGGGTTTCAGCTGGTCCCCCACCCTGAGGTGGGGCATTAAGAGAAGGAATTGCAGGCAATGCAGGGGTCTCTCTGCTGCTGTGATCTCCTTCCTTCTGCCTTCACACTACTACTTTCCCCCAACACTGGTGCTGGTGGTGTGAAAATACCCAATGCCTCCAGCTAGACCCTGCTGCCCCACTCCTCTTTCTGCTGCCCATGTGTCTGCCCTCATCTCTGCTGCTGCTGCCTCCACACCCAGTTGTCCTCCCTTTCCCTCCGACCTCTGTTCTTCCAGTGCTCCATGTCTCTCACTGCCATGCCCATCTCTGCCTCACTGCTGCTACCATTGCTCAACTCTGCCCCTGTGCCTGGTTCAGCAGTTCCTGCAAACCCTGTGCTGTGCTGTTTGCTTCAGTGATCTCCAGGCACAGAGGTCAGTGATGGAGTGGCTCACCCTGTCTGCTGTCTAGGGGCAAGGTAGGGTTGGACCCTAGGATGTGCCTGTGGCTGGCATGTTCTCTTATTCCATTTGATAGGCCTAGGAGCTGTGCTGGGGCATTGATTCCTTCCATAGGGCCTCCCCTTCCACACCTAACACACCTCCAGCCTGGAGGGGACATGTCCTCATTGAGGTTTCCTCTTCTCTAACTTTGTCCTGTCACGGGGCAAGTGGTGCAATGGGAGTGCCAGGCCTGCTTTGTACTGCTGACTCTGCCTCATGCTATTTTGAGCCAGCCAAGCAACACCCTTGAGCCTGGGGGATCACAGGTTTCATCTACACTATGGCCATAGCCCTGAGGCAGCAGGCCTCAGAGACTGGCACAGCTCTCTGGGATTTGTGGGGCTTGTGCTAAAGCACTAAAAACAGCAGTGTAGACATTCCCTCACTCCGCAAGATACCCACAGCAACCTGTCCCAAAAGGCTGTGAGTGGCAAGTCCTTCCAGCTCCTCGTCTGGGATGGGGTAGAGACAAGTGCCAGTGGGCAGTTCTTGTTACTCCTAGTCCTACTCCTTGAGTCCCCAGACAACCCCTCTCCAGCCTGCACTGTACCTGCAGCTATTTGTCACAGGCTCCAAGCTTGACAGCTCCCCTGGTGAGCAGACCAAACTGCCTGAGACAATAGGGGCCAGGGACTAAGATCTGTTTCTTCAGGTTACTTTGTGTATCTGCTGCCTTTCTGTGAATTGTTCCCATGTGGTCATTATTTTCCCAGCCATGAGTTGCCCAGAACAGACCCCAGAGATGCAGGTTCACTTGCACGCAAACCCTGTTCAGAGGAATGGATCTGTTCCCCGGATGGCTGTGTATTGCAGCTCAAGTATGCATTTACCCTTGCGTCCTATCGCATTGCAAACTCATGTCTAATTGGATCACCGGGATCCCTGCTGCTGCCTCAGCTTTCTGCCTCCCATGCAGCAGGTGCAGGGGGCCTGTTACCTTCAGAGTGATCATCGTTGCTTATCAGATGACACTGCTGCTTGCGGGGGTGTTATTTGTATTGTTTCTCAGTTCCTACCGAAGGTCTCAGATGCTTGTAACTTAGTTCCCTGTGCAAATGTCACTGATGCCTTCTCCTAGCTGAGTTGTGAACATGTGTCATCAAGTGGAACTTAGCACACGGGAGCAGGTCTTAGTTGCATGCCTCTGGCAAAGCCCTAGCCCTGACTTTACCAACATGTTTTGTGAACTACCACAACTCTGGTGAGTTACACAGATGTTTCCTCTCTAGGATCCCTCATTCCAGTGTGGGTTTTCCTGTTGTTTGAAAATAGGAAATGATTTTTCTCTCTTGAGTAAGCTGAACTCAGCTCATAGGGTGGCCCAGCTTGGAAGGGCTTTGGGGCCTGTGCAGCACTTCCGTGGGAAGCCTTTGCTATGTGAGCCACCTCGACCTTGTCATGGCTTCAAAGGCTGAGACTGGCAGGTGGGCTGTGAAACCCTGCTGAATGCACCAAATTGCCTGGCATTTCTGGCTCCCGGCAAACAAGGGAAGAGTAACTAACAGAGCACCCTTCAAGGATTCCTGAAAGGAAGAGAGAGTTCTGCAGGAAGCCTGCTGAACCAGCTGCTCAGTATGCAGGCAGACTCTTCTGTAGGACTGCCCACCTACAGCGCAGCCAAAGCTCTAGGCGCGAAGGGGAGATGCACAATTTTCACTGTGGCAGTTTCTGCTCCATAAGAGATGTTCTTGTTCCAAAGGAATAACTGTGGGGCAGCTATTAGCAGTATTCCCTATAAGCTGAGTGCTTGGGCAGCTGCCCAAGGGAGATTCAGGTGAGGCCTAGCTGATTAGCAGAGCACCCACAGATACCAACAGCCAGCAGCACGTGTTTTTATTGGCGGTACATATCCACACATACCTGAGTGCACATAACAAAATTTATTCCATCCATGGATGGAAAAAATTTGAGGGAGCACTCACTCCTAGTCCGGTACCCAGGAAGTCGGAATGTTAGATTACATACAGGTGTGCACAAAATACAGCCCATGGGCTGAATCTGGCCCACCAAACATTCAGATCCAGCTGCCATGGTGATCTGGGACACCAATGTCCTGCAGCCCACCAGGACCCTGAGGCAGGCTCGCTGGCTGCCGTGTTCCCACATGGTGCTCAAAGCAGCTGGCTGCTAGGCCATGTGCATCTTTATGCCGCCTGCCCCATGGGGGAGGCTCCATGTGCTTACACCAGCCCAGTACAATGCTCACAGCTCCCATTTGCTGGTTATCAACCGATGGGAGATGCCTCGGCTCTGCTTGTAGGCACGTGCAGCACATAGAGATCCCTTGTCCGCTGCCTCCCCATGGATGTGACATGCAGAGATGCACATGTTGGCTCCAGCAGGCAACAACTTTGAGTGGCTTGTGGGGCTGTGGCAGCTGGAAGCCTGTCTGAGGGTTGTGCTGTGCTGCTGACCAGGAGGTGCCTATGGTAAGCACCCCCCAGCCACAGTCTGTGCTTGGTATCCTACCCCCTGCTGCACCCCAACTCTCTGCCCTAGGTCACACCCCAAACCCTCTGTACCCCATCCTGCACCACAATCCCTGTCCCCACATCACAGCTCCTCCCTCCCAGACCCTCTGCTATACTCCAGTCACTTACCCAGAGCTCCCTCCTGTACCCAACTTCCATCCAGACCCTGCATCCCCTCCATTAATATCATAGAAAAGTCTAGCCTTTGACCACTCACCAGATTCTTGGATTTCCCCCACCCCGCCATTGCCCAGCCCTAGACTCGGAGGTGACAGTGGTCCCCCTGGGCCTTGGAATCTATGAGACTCACTTAGTCACCTTCTCTTGCTGAGCTTCTAATACTGGTACTGCAGGTAGGGTTGTGATGTTACTGGAGGGTTCATTCTCATAGTTCCCTGCAAGATCTCCCAGGGCTGAAACTTAGGGGCTCAGGGCTAGAAGTTTCAAAATAACTTTTTCCAAAGACACTTTAGCCCTTTTTCAGTTGTGCAAGTGCAGAAGGGAGTAGGAGGTGTTCCTGCAGTTTCCTGTTCCTACATCTTTCAAGTCTCCTTTTTTTCTTTGCAATAATAAGCTGCACCCAGTTAGTTCCTCTATGGGCCAGTACATTCGGGTATTCCTCTGCTGGAGCTACTTGTCACTCCCATACATTGGAGAAAGAGGCAGAGTGTCTGTTCTCCTCGCAGCTCTGCCACAGCCTCGGTGTCATAGCCAGAGATTTAAAGGCCAGAAGGAACTCATCAGGCTGACTTCCCACAGAACACAGGCTGGAGAATCAGTGATTCCTGCATGAAGCCAAGAACCCACAGCGAAATCAGAACAGAGCTGTTAGAAAGAGACAGCTTGTATTGATTTCCAGACTGACAGATGGAGGATACACTAGGGTCCTGGGTAAATGTACCATTGGTTAATTACACAAATCAACAATTTGTGTCGTTGCTCCGGTCTCAGCTTCCATACATTGGCTCTTGTTCTGCCTTCACTGGATGGACTGAAGAGCTCTCTGCCTTCAGAAATGTTCTTCTCATGTAGGTGCATCTAGACAGTAATTTAGAATTCTCATTAATTATCTTGTCAGTAATTGTCCTGCCAAAGAGGAATTCAACATATAATAAAAGCCCTGAAAAATCATAGGTGTGAAAGTCATATTGTCAGGAACCACATCTCCCACCTCCCCATGTGCCTCAGACAGGGTTTCGAGATACCAATAACACTAGCTGTTGTGCGTTTTGTACCCATGAGTACAGAGGTAAAAGTAACTTACAATTTCTATTGCAACCTGGGTCCCTGCCAGTTCTTAAAGTAGCTCCCTGTTAGCAGTGCTGGGGGTGGCTGAGGCGGCACAGCGGGGTACTCAGGGCTAGCTGCTGTAGCCCCTGCCTTCCACCTGAAGCCCCTCCCACTTTGCCAGAGCCAAGCCCCACCCACCCATCCACATTGCCCAGAGCCCACCAGCCTGGGTCATAGCTGGAATGTGTGCTGAGCAAGGGAAATCATTTCTCTTCCCACACTAAATCTGTCGTTTGTAGAGTTTAAATTCAGAGCAACTTTCTAGCTTTGTTATGAGGCTGGTAGCTGTGGGCTTATTTATGTCATTTAGAATATTTGTTTGACTCTCAATTTAGTCCTAGAGCAAGACAAAAATGATATGCAAGGCAAGGGGAGTCTGTTGCTTCAGTTTGGAATTCAGAAATGAACAGAAGAGAGTAATTGACAGCACTAAAAAATTACTCCACAGAATCTTTGCACAGGTGTTAGGGCTGGCAGTACCCAGTAGTTTAGGGAGGAATACGTTATAGGCATGATGTCATCACCCAAACACAGGCATATTGAACCCAGGAGATTCAAAGACACTCAGACACTGTGAGGTCCAGAAATTCAGGTAAGGCATCCAGGCTGACAAAATACTGCTGTGCTGTGACAGCATGCGGATTGGAGGGGGCAGGGAGAAAATATGTTTTTAAAAATCAGGTTAAAGCTAATCTGGGACCAGGCCACAAATGCAGTTTCATCGTGCTGTGATTATTGCTTGCTCTCACTAAAGGGTGGACTTCAGGCTCCAGGGTAGTTGGCAGCAGAGGGCCTGAAGGTTCCCTAAGTCCTACAGTGCATTCTCCTTCATAGTCTGGACTGGACCTGGACCCTTGGGTCCAGCATTCTTTTCTGTCAGCAAATACTGTGAAAATATGTCTCTTCCCCCTTAACTGCCTGGTTTGCATAGAGCATAACAGCCTACTGCTGCTACCAGTTGGTAATTCACGTGGCTGATAGCTGTGCAGCAATCTAAAACTCCCAGCTTTGCTGATGACAAATAGTGTGGTCCTACCATTTAAATTTGCTAGGGTGGAGTTTTGCTGCAAGGGGATCAGCTCAAAGGAAACAAGGGAAAGAGGAGGGGGCATAGGAGGGAAGAGCTGGGGTGGGGGCAGCCCAGGAGAAGCAGAGAGAGGGAAGATGAGGTGAAATGACTATGAGGGAAGGGGTCAGCAGGGGCTGGAGCAAACAGGCAGTCAGCACAGGACAGAGAATGACCAAGATGCAGCAAGTGACCTGTGGTAATTGCTGCAGCACCTTCTGAGTCAGCCTGCTGCTGTGTCTCCTCTTCATGCCTCATGTCTTTGGACCCTGGGTCTGGCTCTCCCTGGAATTCATTCTCCCTCAAACCCAGCTGGCTTAAAGGAGGAAGGCACTGTATGGACCCTCCTGGGCTGTTTCCTATGAGATGAGGATAAGACCTGATCCTTATGTGCCCATGAAAAACTGCTCTGGAAACACAGTGTTCCGCACATGCACAAGGAGCAACACTGAGTTGGGGTGGACAGCTGTACACTGGCATTGGTTACCTTTGCAAAGGTCACAGCTTTTATACATTTGATACGCATCCCTGGAGAGTCACATGGGCTGTGCAACCCTGCAGTCTGCTGAGCACGCATGCACACACATACACACATTCCTGCCTTACATCTGATGCATCTTCCTGCTGACTCCCTGCCTAGCCTTCCCCACTCTCCTGCCCTCCTTGTCAGTACCAGTGGCAGCTCTGGAAAAGGAATATGAGGACACACTGATGTTTTGTCCATAACCAACAGCATGAATTCCTCCTTTGTGTGTAAAACCAGCTGGTGAGTAGGGAGCCTGTTCAGGACTGAATCTTTAAGGGCTAAACCTGCAGCTCCTGCCCTCATGTGTGATTTTAATGTGTTGTTATGGATCCCCCTTGCCAGGCTCACTGATGGGGGAGTAGGAGGGAGGAATCATCCGGGGTTAGGGTTAGACAAACTAAGAGGGCCCTTGCTGTTCCCCAAAGTGGCTGATACATCCTTAACACCCCTAGGGCGATGTCACTGTGCACTGCCCTTGCCCTGAGCACTGATTCTACAGCTTCCATTGGCTGGATGCCTGCTTCCGTCCCCTCACGTAGAATCTGCTGCTGCCAGAGGGGTGAGGCAGCGGCTATCAGGACCTGCCTAAGATAAGCCACCCCCAACCCCTTTCTGTACCTCAAACCACCTGACCCAGTTGAGAGCATGCCACCTGCTGCCAAACTCCTTCCCAGAGCCTACAACCATCCCGCTTCCACACCCAGACTCTCCCATAGCCCAACCCCTGCTTCCTCCTACACCGAAACTTTCTCCCAGAGCCTGACCCCTCACTTCTTCCTGCTCCCAAATGCCCTTACAGAGCCTGACCCATTCTGGTGCCAAGTGAGTGAGGGTTGGGGAGAGAATGATGGAGGACATGGGGGTGGGTTGAGCAGGGCCACAGGGAAGGGCTGGGGCAGGGCCAGACGTCCTTGAGTTTGCACAATTAGATAGCTGGCAACCTTCCTGTGCAGGCATGGGGAAGCCCTGACTGTCTTGGAAGAGTGCGGCCAGCAGCACTGCAGACCACATGCACATGGTTGTAACTTCGGGGGGGGAGGCTGTTGACTGTTCTGCTTTGGGAACCAGAATTCCTGTTTGTCAGGGCTGCTCCTCACATTCCTGTGACTGTTAGCAGTGCCCATTTGTGAGTCTATAATACTCCCTTGCACGTAGTGCAGCCCTTGTGTGTAGTACAGCCAACGCAGCACATTAATTCTTGGCTATGGGAAGTGGCAAAGCTGCAAGAACTTACTTCTGCCTAGTCCTTGGCCGCACTGCACTGGGTGCACGTGTTTGTGTGTGCCAGTGTTAGTGAGGGCTTGGCAGCATGAAGCAGTCCTGCTTGCCCGGCCCAGCCCTTTCCACACCCCCACTGTGTCCATGGTATGCCGCTTCCACCTCTGCTCAGCATTTCACAAGCTGCATTTTTTAAGCAAAGTTGATTCCTCAGAGTTTCAGGTGAGAAATAACCATTCCTCTCCACTCTCTCTGGCACAGGATGTTTCCAGCATATGCACACCTCTCCTTCACAAGTGGGGATCATCTCTGAATGAAGGGAGGGGTCAGAGGAGGTGCCATCACTCCTGTTTTCTTGCCCTGAATTAGTTGTGCAATCACAGTGCCACTGAGTTTGAGTTCCCTCCACCAATAGCACTACCATCCTCAGGCACCTATTACAGTATCCTCTGTGCTTTAACTACAGCAGGAGTAGAAGCAGAGGTCTACCTTGAGGATGCCATGTGCAGCTAGCCCTGCTCCTCTCTCTCTCTCTGGCGCTTCCTTCCTGTGCCTCTTTATCTGACTTGGGCTGATGGATTATTTATCCCACCCAGCCCAATTAGCTAATTACCCCACTCAGCTTCCTGGGGGAACCGATGGTTAGCAAAGTAACCAGGATTAAAACTCCTTGTTGCTAACACATGCTTCAGAAATGGAAGTAGTACTGTACTCTTTATTGCCTATAGCTGCAGTGTGCAATGTGTTCACCACTCACCACATGTGGTGAACAGAACACTGCAGTATGGCAAATATGGCTCCTCCTAGAGCCACAGGTGGAAAGTGCTGGCTGCCCGTTCTGCTTATGCACCCCACCACTTGGTGGGAGAAGCACCTGGTGGTGGCTTTGATAGGAGCCCATACAGCAACTCTGGTGAGTCAATGGCATTAAATTAGAATGGGGGAGGCCTGCGAGGCCTGAGGCGGGGTCATTCCGTTAGAGCGAGGGGAGCTAGAGTTGCCTGGCTCTGGGGGAGGGGGAGGGCATTTATTTAGAGGATGGGGTGAATGTGGCAAATATGGAAAGAACAACCACAAGTGTGGTGATCTGTGAATTCGTATGGACACTGTTGGGCTATAGCCTTATAAGTTAAGGAGAAAGAGAAGACATGTCAGGCTCCAACAGGAATACAACAATAAGATATATACAATCCTAGCTTACTCAGACTATAGTGAAAGTGTTTGTTCATTTTGGTCATCATCTCATCTAATCTACTCTGTACACAGTTGCTGCAGCATTGGTAGACATCTTAATATCCCAGTGTTTTCCAAGCTATGTGTCTAACACACAAGTTTCCAGCAGATCCTTCACAGCTGCAGCTTCACCCTCAATATCAAATCCAATATTTTTGTTGCCTTCTTGATGCACTGCATAAAGTTTGGAGATACATTTATAGCTTTTACTCCTGAATTTTGTGCTAGGGCTACAGGAATGGCTTCAAATGACTGCAAATTTCTTGATAGTTTATTGGTCAAGCCCAGGGCACTTCTCTGCATAAGATGTGATGTGCTTGGCCAACTCAGTCTGTGTTGCACCACCACTAGGAACAAAATGTCTATCCTTTGTAAGTACTTTGCGAGTTTTAATGCTTTCATCTGCAGCTATTGCTACATCATCCACTAGATTTTCTGCTGATCCACAGACTACTATGGTAGAAATGGCACCATCTTCCTTTTCATGCTTAAACAACAAGGCTGGTCTACACGTGCCCCTTCCTTTCAAAAGGGGCATGTTAATGAGCAGGTTTGAAAGATGCTGATGAGGCACTGCAATGAATATGCAGCGCCTCGTTAGCATAATGGCAGCTGCGGCAATTCGAAAGTGCAGCTTTTCGAATCGTGCACTGCCCGTGGAGACAAGACCTTCCGAAAGGACCCCCCCCCAGTTTTTGAAAGCCCTTCTTCCTATCTGGTGATCGGAAGAAGGGCTTTCGAAAACTGGGGGGGGTCCTTTCGGAAGGTCACGTCTCCACAGGTGGCGCGCAATTCGAAAAGCCGCACTTTCAAATCGCCAGGGCTGCCATTATGCTAATGAGGTGCTCCATATTCATTGCAGCGCCTCATTAGCATCTTTCGAACCTGCTCATTAACATGCCCCTTTCAAAAGGAAGGGGCATGGGTAGACCCGGCCCAATTGTGTATCACAAACCTCTGACAAACACTATCACAATGACCTATTTCTTCTAGTGTAGGTGGAATCAATTTGGGAAGAGCGGTAGCGCCCACAGTTTCTCACAGCCACCTGGAATCCCATTTTGAGTTTAACTTGAGTAACATAAGATTGTGTTTGTTGAAGTGCTATGTCTGTTGGTTTGTCACCTGTTACTACAACATTTGCACCAGTATCAGCAATTGCCTTGACTTGCAGATCCATTAGATTTTCTTCTCCTTTGCTGAAATGCTTAAGTTCTTCAGCATTTTTGTCAATACAGTGCCCTTAGTTTCAGTTGTCATGCCATCAAAAGGCCAGGAATACACAGCTCTTTTGGCATCTTTGGCAGAAGTAATATCTCCTTCAATTTCCTTTTTAAAACTATGCCATGCAGGACTGAAGAAGCAGAGATACCAGAGCCCAAAATTTTGCATAGTCTGATATTGGCAGCACTGAAATGACCAGAATCAGGAAGAATAGATACACATGCCTGAGCAATGAGCTTTGCCAGGAAAATTTCATTGCCATGTTGTTTGCTCATTACTCTGGTGTGCAGCAAAGATGTCACTTCAGCATCTGGACAAAGCCTGGGTCTTGAGCACATGCAAACACCATGTCTGCTCTGAGGAGTGAGACTGGCTGCACTGCGATATATAAGCTGAGCAAACCATGGGAGGCTGGAGAGAAAGAAAGCCTTTAATAGTCCTGCCAGTACCACCTGCTGAGAGGCAGATTGCTTGCAGCTACTGAGCCAGACTAAGCAAACTACTGCATCTTGCCTTTCTGCAGACTGCTTTAGCATGAGAATCTGTGTGCTTCTCAGTTCCCCTTCTTGACAACACTGACCTTGCCAAAGGTGGAACATCTGTGATTACACAGGATTTACTTGTCCGTGAGGAGGCTTTTTCTAGGTAGAGCTAGTTCTTGGCAGACTGGCTGGATTTCATTTTGTGGCTACCTGCTTCCCTCTGCCTTGTGTGGCCATGGACTTGTTCTGGCTGAGGTGTCAGAAGGCTCCTTGGGATCCCACAGCACACCTGTCTGAAATGCACTGGCAATAGCAAGGTGAGGTGTGCTGCTCCACAGCCTGGAAATGGAAGGCAGCTGCCAGCCCCATGCACGAAGAAAGAACATTGGGAAGTAGCCTCTCAGACTGCAGTCTCCAGTTGGGAGCACAAATGTTTTGCCTTTTGGGGATGGTGTTGCCTCCAGGCCCCTTGACATCCCACAGGTTGCTCCTAGTGAGGCAGGGGACAGGCCGAGTTGCTGTTGTCTTGTGAAGGAGCTGCTGTGGAGAGCATGGCTGGCAACACTTTCTGGATGTCCTGCCCATGAGGTGGGAGGAAGGCTGCCAGCAGGGTCACTTACTGTGTGCTGCTGAGAGTGACCTCTGTCACTGAGGAGATGGGAGGAGCAGTGTGTCTGCACAGTGCCCAGAACAAGGTGTCCCTGCTCTAGGGTGGGGCTTGGAGCCGAGTAGTCACTTGAATAGCACACAGCTCTTACCTCTGCGTGGCAACAGGAGGGCAGAGATGCTCTAGAAGTGCTCACTTGCAGTGTTACATTTTAGCAGGCCAGGCAGACAAGGGACAGGGGGGAGACAGTTCCCCACCACCACAGGAGACCCAGAAGGCCACAGCAACTGACAAAGCAGCCCTTGTTTGCTTGGCCTGTTGATGGAAAGCATCTGGTCAGTGGCACAGAGATGGCCATTGTGCTCCACCATCAGCATAACCACTGCCAGGCTCCCAGAGGCTTTGGATCTGGGCTGTTTCCAGTGAGTCCTTTGGATTCTCAGCCAAGAATAAGGCAGTGCTCAGAGTGTTTCACACAGCCACGTGACCACAGAAGCAGGCCCCCATCTTGCTTGAGGATTCGACAGTGGTTGTGTAGGCTTTCCACACCCGGGGGAGAGGGTAGTGAGCTGGCTTCATCTGACAAAGAGGTCCTTTGTCCTTTCTCTGCCCGATCCCTGGGCAGTGCAGAACTGCAGCCAGCACCCACTCAGAACAGATTCCCACTGGGGAGCCACTAGCTCCCAGATTGTGAGTGTAGGAGAGACTGGCTTTAAGTAGGAGGAAAGCTACTCAAAGGGCTGCTCCTGGCAGTGCTCCCCATGGTTCACCTGGAAGCCACAATGTAGTCAGAGCCTTGTGGGAGGGGCTGGGCAAGGAGGCTGGATCTTAGCTGGATGCTGACAGTCAGTGCAGAGGCTCAATTTGCTTGTCAGCCAGAGCCAGGGGAGCTCTTGCTGCGGCTGCCTGAAGCCCGCAGCAAGTGTGAGTCCATCTGCAGAAATGGGTAATCTGGCAAAACAGAACCCAACTAGCAGAGTATGTGCCAACACAGGAGTCTGCGCCTATCAAACAAGACATGCTGGCCATAGCCTGTTCAGAAGTCTGTCTCCTGTGGGGTGCTCCTGAGGACTGTCCTTCCAGCCACTAGCAGCAAGGACAAGCATAGGACACCTCAGCATCTGAAAGCCAAGATTGCTGGAGGAGGTGGGAAGTCCCCTCTGAGCCATGTCTGGGCAACCTTTCTGGCTAAGTAAGAGAGCTGGTGAGCGCAGCAAAGCACGGAGCAGCACATGGTGCATGGCATGGAGATACTGCCCCCCTTTCCCCAGCTACAGGGACTTTCATGTCGGTAGCTTCAGGGAGTGAACAGCCAGAACCTGCTCTAACTCCACTGCGCTGCTCGTGGCAGCAGGGCCCTTCCTGGGTGTTTCAGATCACTCAGGGCTGGCAGGCAGAGGGATCAGGTGGGAGACAGGCAGTGGCAGGCAGCAGCAAGTTTGGTGGAGTCTGGCCCTGTGTCAGGAATATTCCTGGTGTGTTGGAGCACCACAGGCCAATATAATTCATTGTCTCTGGGTGTGAGAACACATTGCACTGACAGTAAGGGCAAGGCAACTTAGTCTAGGGAGCTGAGCAAACTGGGACTCTATTGCCAAGCTCCTTTAACTTTTAGTGGCCACACAGGTCCTTGTAAGATCCATTTAAAAGCCACCCAGCCAGGGAACTTCATCGTTCCCTGTGCTCATCATGGGCTACATGCGCTGTGCAGCCAGCAGATGCTAGCGGGGTGTGAGCTACCAGCCCTTGGTCAGTCTGCAGAGATCTACTAACCAGTTCTTCAGGCGTGTACTGCTTTCCTGAGCTGCTTGAAGTGGAGACATTCTGTCCAAACAGCAGGATGCTAAACTGCATCCAAGCCTGTTCCTGCTACAATCAGGAGACGGCACAGGAGAGAGCCCCCTTACACAGCTGATGCAAAGGTGCCTGGCAGCCCCAGAGCTCACCTGGGAATTGTCCGTCTAGGAGAAAAGTCCTGGCTTGTCAGACAAATGATGTGTCATAGATTTCCTTTGAAACATCACTGTTAGTTATGCCAAAGAGGCTGCTGTAACTCCCAGTGAGCGTAGGAATGCCTCTGAGCTTTTCTAAGTAGAAATATTTGCGGACTCGTTACATATGTGCTGGTGCCCACCAGCGCTGGGAGCACCTTAGTTCTTTTCCAGACCTCCGCTGGTTGCATTCACAATGACTCTCCAGGCCAGGCTGGAGAGGGCTTGGGGACAAGGCAGGAATCCTGCTTCCTGACATCTCACTACCCAGTAATGCATTGGTTGTTTGGTCTTGCTGGCACACAGGTAGGATATGAGGCTCATCACTCCCCTCCAGATCTCCTAGGATTGCTGTGGGGCTGGGCCTTAGGCATCAAACCACACTGTGGGAAAATGTAGACATATGCAAGTTAGTATGAGTTCTATGACTGACTGCAGGATTTTGTACAGAAAAGCGATGTATTTCTGTAAACAACTGTTGTATTGCAACATGACAAGGGTCAGTCCTATTGTTTCATGCAGACTTGGAAGGGGCTGAGGACTATGGTACTGAGGGCAGGATAGGCATCTGTATCGAACATACAGAACACTTGGCTTGCGGGTTTGTTCCCGGGAGTTGCCCCTTTAAGAATAGGGTAGAAGAGACTATGCCTATATTTGCAGCTGAGTACAGTGTAGGCAGATGGTCCTTGTGTATTGAGACCACTGCACACCTGCCTGCGCAAGTGCCAGGAAGGTTAGACCTTGATTTACTGACTGGCTGTTTCCAGGCAACTTCCTCAGCCTCCACACTGTTTTGTTAGTGCTTCGGAGGACTGGCTGCCTCCAGCTCTTGCTTTACACTGGAATACATATTTTGTAGGCTGGGGCATTCTCTCTTTGTGTATGTACAATAGAGCCCTGCAGCAAGGGCCAAACACGCCCCTCACTATAAGTTGGCTTGGCAAAAGCTGATTCATTTGCAGTTTCAGGATTAATATTGTGTTTTAGTTTTTCTCACAAAACAAAGCAGCAGAAAGGTAGCACTTTAAAGACTAACAAAATTAAATGAAATTTTGGAAACTTTGGAAATGAAATTGATCTGAAGAAGTGGGTCTGTCCCAGGAAAGCTCATCACCGAATATATCATTTTGTTAGTCTTTAAAGCGCTATATTTCTGCTGCTTTGTTTTGTTGGACTACAGCCTAACATGGGTACCTCTCTGTTACTAGTTTTTCTCAGTTATCATTTGAATTTTTGTGGTTGTGGGAAATGAAGGAGGGTAGGGTTGTAGCACAGTGCTGATAGCGGGGCTGCAGTAGGTTTTCTGCACCGTTGTGGGGCCAGTGACAGCAGAGACTGCACTTGTACCATGTGTTACTGATAGATTTTATTTTGTTAGTTTCAGTGCGCCAGTGGAAAGACCATGGATTTATGGCTTATTACAACAATCTGTAAGACAGTAAGACCGCTTTTGTGTCCTGTGACTGGAGAGCAGTTAATGGGCACGTCTCCTTGAACGGTCTCTTACAACATATGCTGATTACTGTGACTTGTCTTTTGCTGGGACACTTAGGTGGGTGTACATGTAAAACTCTACAGTGGCCTAGCTGTAGTGCTGGAGATGTGGGCTGTCCTGCTTCGATGTAGACCCTTGCTAAAGCAATGGGAGGCTTTCTCTTATAGTTTATCTACCAGTGATTAGGTTGGTGAAATGAAAGCCATGGGCAGCAAGTATAAGACGCAAAGGAAGGCAATGCCTCCCCGTCTTAGTGCTCAATATCTCCCCACTCCATATCGCTCTTCTGACAGTTCCCATGGGCCCCCACAGAAGGCTGTTGAAGCCTTACGAGTCTTCTTTTGCACTCAGTGAGTCTAGTAGCATAAAAGTGAGAAGTATTCCATCTTGTCAGACCTACTTGCATAACACTGAACCTTTGCAAGAGCCATTAAGTGGTAATGAAGCCATTTAACAGACAAGTGCCAATTCAGAGGTATACACTGTCAGCTTCTGAGCCTGCTGACAAAACCAATTGTGCAGTTGTTTATTGCTGCAGATTATAAAAATCACATCTCTAGATTTTTAGATGCAAAGTCTGAGTATTCAGCTTTAGACTTAAATGCTTGGATCTTCAGACATGCAGTTTTTAAATATTCTTAAAAGACAACCCTTATTTAAAATACACATTTTGATGCTTATAGTACAAAAACTTGCTTCCAAAATCTTTCTATCCATCCCTGCTCTCCCTTTTAGCTGCTCTTGAGGAGAGCCCTTTAAAAGGACAACATCCCTTTTCTTCCAGATAGGGAAACTCATTTGTCCAGCTTTCTTTACTTCTGAATGTTTGATGAACTTCTTTTAAGAAATCCCTTTACCAAAATCAAGACTCTAGTAAGACATAAAATCCTTTGTTATGCCTAAAATGTTTGGAAATAATTTTTAACATAAGATAACATTTCATAAACATATGTCATTATGGAAATCACACAAAATAAATTGGTTTGTTCTCTTTTTCAGAAAGCAATGAACTTTGTTATGAGCACACTAAATGACTCTGGTTGATTAATTCAAAATAATGTCTTTGTTTTGGTGCATTAGATATGTGTTAATCTGGAATGATTATTTTATAAAGGCTTAAGAGTACATTTAAAATATAAAATCAACTTGAAATATTAAGAAAATGTGAAAGAGAAAACAGCTGCCTTATGTATTCCATAATATGTAATGTTTTATTCTGCAGAATAGCTGACTTGCCCTTTCTTACCAAGTTTTTGAAAATAAATCTCCAATTTCAGGGTATACCAAAAAATCCTGTGATTGACGCTGTATCCCCAAATTTAGAGCTTTGAATTGGGAATTTTCTGCATGTCCACTCTTCAGAGTCTGGCACACAGTGGAACACATGCTCCTTAGAAAGAAATTTTAGAAGACTGTTTTCTTTCAAATGTCATTTGCTACATTTGGGTTCAGGGATTTGACTGGAAGGGGCTGAGCAGAGCAGGGGAGGGAGTGCAGTCTGGGCAGGGCCTGGTCAAAGCAGGAGTGGTGTGTGGGTGGGGCACAAACTGGGAAACTTGCTTTCCCAAACAGCTTCACCCATGCCCCATGGTAGAGGGACTCTTCTGTCTGCACTGCGGGTTAGGTCGGCATAGCTATGTCTCTCAGGGCCTGGATTCTTCACGCTCCTGAGACAAGTAGTTATGCTGTTGTAAATTTTTAGAGTAGACCAGCCCAGAGTAGACCAGCTCCCAGACCTGAAGAGAAGCTCTCTGTAAGCTTAAAAGCTTGTCTCTGTCACTAGCAGAAGCTGCTCTAGCAGAAGCTATGACCTCACCCATCTTATCTGTCTAATATGCTGACGCCAACATGGGTACAACAGTGCTAGAAACAACAATGTGCCTATTTAGTACATTAGATCTCATTGCTTTAATCTCAGACTGGAAGTTTCTCCCATTGGAGATGCAGTGAATTCAGCTCAAAGACTGTGGGGCATGAGCAGGTCTGGAAGCAAAATGAGAGCCCAGTGGCAGGGCAGCTCCAGAGCTCAGAAGGAGCAAAACTGTCATAGAAAAGAGATTATCAAAATCTCACTGCTGATAAAATTGGAAAAAATGAAATGCTTGGCTGAGGAGGACAAAGCCAGTGGAACGAACAAGTACTTTTTTGTTTTCCAAATGTTGTTTGTGCCCTTTTGATCTGTCTCCTCACACCAGCTTTTCTTCTTCTTCCCTTTGATGAGAAACATTTCAAGCAAAATCAATCCAATATTGGTAACAATTCCAAGAATGTTCTTGAAGAAAATTACTGCACTTCCCACCAAGCATTGCTGAGGCTGAGCTGTGGTGCTGGCCACTGGAGTATATGCATTCCGACGGTTCTTGCCCACGTACTATTATTTCTCCAGTACCTCGGCCCAAGTTCAAGAGTGAATGAGGCAGGGGCTAGGGGTCTGTGCCTCATTTGGGGTCAGAGTCTCTGAAATTTGTATATATTTTTCTTTCTTTACATAACAATTAGATGCAATGCTTCTGTCAGCTAATTTATATTGTTATTTGCAAAAAACCCAACAGTCTTCAGGAGCATATGTAGTTTCTGGAATGAACTGAGTGCCTGGGCCACCACTATCAATCTGCCCCAGCAGTGCTTCATTTGTGCAAGGGTGGGAGGATCCCAGACCTCAGGCTGTGCTCCAAGGCTGGAAGTTTACACAGCAATTAAACAGCTACACAGCCCAACTCAGCTGCCACAGGCCAACTGTGAGGCTTTCATTGCTGTGCAGGCAGACTCTAGAGGCATAGACAGGGTGTTTTCCTGTCACAGATCGGCCTGCTCAGTGCCTGCTTAGCACCTTGCTGTTTGATGGGCTTGTCTGCATTACCGCCTTTCTTCGAAGGAAGGACGGTAATCATGGTGTTGGGAATTTACTCAAGAAGTCCTGTGGTGCATAGGCAGCACTTCATTAAGCAAATTCCCCCTTGTGGCAACTTGGAAGTTTTACACTTTGAAGTACCGGCACACACCTAGCTGCAGCTCACCCGCCAGTACTCTGAGGAGTAAAGGGACTTTGAAGTTGCCCCGGCACTTCGAAGTACTGGCAGGTGAGCTGCAGCTAGACGCGTGCCAGTACTTTGAAGTTTAAAACTTCAAAGTTGCCACGGGGGGAATTTGCTTAATGAAGTGCTGCATATGCACTGCAGCACTTCATTAGTAAACTCTCAACACCCTAATTACCATCTTTCCTTCGAAGGAAGGTGGTACTGTTGACAAGCCTGATGTGTCCCATTGCTCCTCCCAAGAGCGCCCCTCCTCACAGACTCCTCCCAGAGGCATGTGTTTTGCCCGCACATTGCATCAACATGAAACATTGAAACCCTTATGCTCTGGGACTCTCTGGGAACATCTCCAGGTGATGAACAGTCTTGTTAGAATCCAGGATGCTCTTTACAGTTTGCAGATGGGCAAAAATTGGGGTGTGGGACTGGCAGTTATGAGCTGTGTAGCCCTCTTTCCTCTTTGCCTTGTCTGAAAGCCAGCTTAACAAACCCTCTGTCTTCCCAGCAGAAACCCAGGAAGGTCACTCCTCAGACAGGAGAAGATTCTCTGAATTGCCCTCTGCCCCCTGGCTGGCAGAGCTATATGTCTCCTCAGGGCCACTGGTACTATGTGAACACCTTCACCAACGGTAAGCCCCATTCACTGGAGATGTGCTAACAGCACCTTGATCTGCTGTAAGCAAAGGTTGCGCAGGCTGTTTCTGGGAGTTTTGAATTCATCTCTTGGCTGTTTGTGCTGGTTTTCAGAGAGACAATGAAAAGAACAAACGCATGTGATTGGTACAAATAAATTTCATTGACAAGTTCCGACAACATCAAGAGCAAGGCTAAGGGAGCACAATTAAAGACTCACCCCAAAATGCAGAAGTGCCAGAGTGAGGAATGTTTATAACACCTGAACTCTGACCCCTTAGTGTATGCTTGAGTTCCATGGTGCTTCTCTGGAGTACAGAATTCAGTCTGGTGCATGAGTGATTTCAAACATGGCTGACTATTATATTTTGAACCAGAAGCTCTTATGTCCTTCAGCTGACAAAAATGTCTGTATAATTCCAAGTGCGATGTTTCCGTTGCATAAGACAGTGATAATGGCAGTCCAAGTATCTTGGCTTTTACAGGGTCCATGTGCTGTGGAGATAGAGCTTTAGATGGGGAGGTTCTGGGGTCAGGGTAGAGAAGAGTAAGTGGCGGGTGGTGGGCACAAGAGAGGGTCAGAAGTGGGTGAGGGGTTCTGTGGGTAAGGGTATGAGAAGTGCAAGTGGTGGGTGGGCAGCATGAGGGAGGGGGCAGAGGTGGGGAGTTCTGGGGGTAAGGGGCAAAGTAGTATGAGTGGCAGATCAGGGGAAGATAAGGAAGAAGAGGCAAAGCAAGGAAGGGAAGAAGAGCAGCATGGGTTGTGCCCAGAGGAAGACCAGGACATGGGAGCAGGAGCTTAGGGCAGAGTGTGGGCGGGGCCATGGCTCGTGTGTCTCTTGGGCAGTGGTCCAAAAGTGGCAGGCCAGAAGTGTGCCACCCAAAGGAGCTGTGCTACATCCTGTTCAGGGAGACTCAGGGTATGTTTACGTAGCAAAGTTATTTCAAAATAACAGCTGTTATTTCAAAATAACTTTTCTAGTGTCTATACAAAGCAACTGTTGTTTTGAAATAATTTTGATATAGCATTTGGCATATTTTGAAATAGGTAAACCCCATTCCATGAGGAATAGTGCCTATTTTGAAACAGCTATTTCAAAGTAGGGGCAGCTAAGACAGGGAATAGAGCCTATTTCAAAATAAGCCATAGTGCATCCAAGGGCTCTATTTCAAAATAGGCACTACATGTGTAGGGCTATATTTTGAAATGGCTGAGTGCTATTTTGAAATGCATTTTGCGTGTACCAGGGTTATTTTGAAATAAACTATTCAGGAATAGCTTAGTTTGAAATATCAAAGGGGTAGCCATGTTAGTCTGGATCTGCAAAAGCAATGAGGGGGTCCTGTGGCACCTTATAGACTAACAGAAATGTATGTCTAGTTTGAAATAGTGCTTCTGTGTAGACATACCCTTAATCTCCCCTTGCCCGTTTTACCCACCATCCATACCTCTGGCTTCTTCCGCAAGTGGTGGGGGCTTTGGAGATCCAGGCCTGCAGAGCATGCCAGCTGGGGTAGGAGCTTCAGCAGGTATAGGAATGAAACCTCAAGTCCCCTCTGCCTTTGGAGCTAAAACCTTGAAGCCCAGCAGGTGGTTGGTTCGACCATCCCTGCCACAGGGAATCAAAACAATCATACTCCTTCTGCATGGAGGGCCCAGCATCCAGGGCAGGCACTGCTGTGCTCTGCCCAGCTTTGGCTTCCTGCCCTGATCTGTCTGATACTAGTGTAGCTCTACAAAAGGTAGTGAGAAGTATTTTACCTGGGGACAGTGCATCTGAACATTCCCAAAATGCCTCCCTTGGTACCACTGCTGCCAAGGTGGCTGCCAGCTGCCTCTTCCCCTCCTTTCTGGCACTGGGCTTCTGCTCGGCATTTTTGCTTATTTATCATGTCCTGTGTGGGTTCCCTGACGGTGGAGGAGGCACCTACTACTCAGCATCCTGGGTCCCTTGGTCACCCACAGGAGATCATTGACAAAGCCCAGTCTCAGCAGCAGGGTTGGTGGCAGCTGTGCCAGTTGAGGCTAACCCTCCCTTGGCCTATTATACTCACCATCCAGCTGGTGGGGCGGGCAGGTTTGATTTGTACATTCAAACAAATACAAAACAATTTTCAATCTTCTATAAATCCTGGGAAGTTAATAGGCTTATTCCAAGGTCACTTCTTTAGCAGTCTCAAAGGGCCAACAGCTGGCTAGGTTCTGCCCAGACCCCCAAAACTGCCAAGGGCCAGATTACTGGATCCCTGGACTTGATGACCAGAAGAGGCAAAAATCTCTCCCTGCTGTGGGGCCCTCATTCTGATTTTTCACATACCACCACGAGCCTCATTCTTGTAACCTACCTGAACTGGAGCATTAATCCGTTTCCTGCATATCATGGGGCTGTGATGCAGTGGGGGATATGTGTGTGTCTGTGTGTGGCTCACAGAGGGTGTGGGGCTCCTGCTGAGGGTAACCTCTCTTAGACAAAGAATTAATGGGCATAAAACAGACATAAAAACACTCCTGATTCACAAACCTGTCAGCCAGCACTTTAATGGGATGGGCCATTCTGTTAATGACCTAAAAGTTTGCATTTTACTGAAGAGGAATTTTCACAGCAGTTTGGAAAGAGAGGCTGCTGAACTCTCCTTTATATTCAAATTTAACACATTAACACGTGGTTTGAACCGGGATGGGAATTTTCTAGATCATTATAGGGGCTCTTTTGCATACTTAGCTTTATCTAATTCTTGACTCCCCCCCCAGCCCCCGCTGCCTTCTGTCCCTCTGCTCTCTGATTTGCTCACCTTGATTATATCTTTCTAATTTGTCAACCTTGATTACTATGTTTGGTTCTCTGTGGCTTAAATATTGAGTCTGTTCTCGTATGGCTATGATCTGAAGAAGTGGGTCTGTCCCACAAAAGCTCATCACCTAATAAATTGTTTTGTTAGTCTTTCAAGTGCTACTGGACTGCTTTTTTGTTTTGATAGGATATAGACTAGCACGGCTATTTCTCTGTTACCAGGTGACCAGGTGACACCTCTGCACTGCAGACAAAGGGGGAGGTGGAGCCTGAGGGGTTTGAATTGGAACTAGGGGTTGGGAAGCAGTTAGTCTGGGCTGGGGGAGAGAGAGACAAAGAGGGGGCAAGGTCCTGACTCCAGGGGCCCCTTGGGGCCCCCTCTCCCCAGCATGGATTGGATTGGCTGTCCCTGCCTGCTGCACTGGGTGTTCTGTAAGATGCTGTGTCCTGTCAGCTAATAAATCCGCTGTTCTGCTGAGTGGGCGTCACTCCTGCCTGCGGACGGGGTGCAGAGCTTGGGGACCCCTGAACCCCATCACAGGGGCACTGTGTACCTTCCATGCCTCAGGACCCACACTCTCCCCTTCCATAGGGCCCTTTTCCCACTGCCCTCTCTCACATGAGGCCCTCATCCACCCCCACCCCCTACTACAGGGCCCCTGTACCCCTTCACTCTCCACTGTGACACCCTTATCCCTCTGCACTCCATGCCATGGTCCTGCCTCCTGAGGCCCAGGATGGGTGAGGCTCTGGCTGTCTCAAAGAGCAGATCCCCATTCCTACACTGCTGGGATAGTGGCCTACAGCTGGGTGCAATGACAGTCAGACTCTGCCTTCCTGACATCAGAGCAGAGGCCATGGCCAGCCACGCTCTTAGAGTGTCCATCCAAATGTGAGTACAGGCATGTCTTTTGGTGAATATGCTTGTGGAGATGGTGAGAGAGAAAGGAGGAAAAAGAACCTAAAAATACAGCACAGCAGTCTAACATCCCAGGGACAGGGAACTAATTTGTTTGGGCTGTTAGCTGTGCTCCTCAGTGGTGCTGGCTGCCTGAATACCTTGGTGCTTCTAGGACAGGCAGCAAGTAGGATGTCAGGACTGATGGATAAGGGGCTGTTCCCCTGCAGAAAACCTTACCTTCCTCTTTTGCAAACATCCAAAAATGGCTCTTACTAAGGGCTATTGTTATGTAAAATAGGCAACATGTTTGTTAGGTTGCAAATAAAACACAACCTTTGATTTTTGCTTTGCAAAATTAGGCAAAAAGCAAACACTAACGTCTCAGAGTATGCGACCCCGCTCTTACGTGGCTGACCCCGATTCCTATAGTAAACCCTGTAGTGCGATTTCCAGTTGTGCTTAACTCACTCCCCCCATCCTGGCTCAATGCCCCTCAGTTCCGTGTGGCCCCAGCCAGCCCTCCCACTCCCCCCAAGCTCTGCTCACCACCCACACATAGTTCTTTTTCACCCCCTCACCCCTGCCTCTGGTTCTAGTTTACCACCCCTCAGGCACAAATCCGGCTCAACCTCCCCAGCCCCGGTTCAAACCCCCTGCCAGCTCACCACCTGTGCGCAGCTCCAGCTTTCCGCACACACCCATGCCTGGCTCTGGCTTACCATCCCTCACGCATGGCTCCAGCTCACCCCCCATTCCCCACCCTGGTTTAAACCACTTGCACTGGTTCAAACCCCTCGCATGCACCTCTGGTTCCATCCTCCCGCCCCACTTTAAATCGCCTGCATCCAGCTATGGTTCAAGCCACCAGCTCTGTGCAATTCAGGTTCAGTACCCCACCCTCCAGTTCAACACCACTGCCAGCTCACCATCCATGCCCGGCTCTGGTTTCTGTTGAACCCCCCCCCGGGGCCTGGCTCACCACCTGAGCAGGGCTCTGGCTCACAACCCCCGTGCATAGCTCTGGCTCAACTCCACCCCCTCGCCCCTTGCAGCCCTAATCCACCCAGGTTTAGGCCCCCTGCCCGCCTCCCATGGCCCCAACCCACTGGTAGCCTTAATCCTCCCCAACTGTCCCCCCACCCCAGGACTTACCTTTCTGCTGCTTCCCTGGCTGGAGAACATGTGTTCCGCTGAGGAAAAGGACAGACCGCCACTTACACAAAATCCGTGTTTACATGAGGGTGCACGGAATGGAACCCTTGTGTACTCTGAGATCTTACTGTACTTTGTTATACAAACTAGGCAACCTACTTGCATGATTTGTACTTTCATGAATGCATGGAAAATTTGTCAACAGCTTGGCTCATCTTGTCCAGTGCTATGTGCATTTCAGTCTAAAGCATACAGCTAGAGTTTCAGAAACATCAGAGAACGTTACTGTGCATTCTGAGTACATCAGAAAGCAGTCTATGTTTTCATTTATGCTGGTCATAGTCGTAAGAACAGCCATAGTGGGTCAGACCAAAGGTCCATCTAGGCCAGTGTCCTGTCTTCTGACAGTGGCCAACACCAGCTGCCCCAGAGGGAGTGAACAGAACAGGCTATCATCAAGTGATCCATCCCCTTTCGCCCATTCCCAGTTTCTGGCAAGCAGAGGCTAGGGACACCCTTCCTGCCCAGCCTGGCTAATAGTTACTGATGGAACCATCCTCTGTGAATTTAGTTGTGGGGTTTTTTTTTGTTTTGTTTTTAAAATCATATTACAGTCTTGGCATTTTGAACATCCTCTGGCAAAGTCATCCATGAGTTGACTGTGAGTTGTGAGAAGAAATACTGGTTTTCATTTGTTTTAAACCTGCTACCTATTAATCTCATTTGGCACCCCTCTCCCCTCCAGTTCTTGTGCTGTGACAAGGAGTACATAACATTTCCTGATCTACTTTCTCCACACCAGTCGTCATTTCACAGATTTCAGTCATATTCCTCTTTAATCTTCTCTTTTCCAAGCTGTAAAGTTCCAGTCTTATTAGTCTCTCCTCATATGGAAGTCAGTCGCTGCATATACCTGATAATTTTGTTGCCCTTTTCTGAACCTTTTCCAATTCCAGTATATCTTTTTGAGAAGGAATGACCACATCAGCATGCAGTGTTCAAGATGTGGATCTGCCATCAATTTAAAGAGAGGCAGCATGATGTTTTATGTCTTATCATCTATCCCTTTCTTAATGATGCCCAACATTCTATTAATTTATTTGTTTTTTGACTGCTTCTGCACATTGAGTGGATGTTTTAAGAGAACTATCCATAATGACTTCAATATTTCTGCTTGAGTGGTAACAGCTAATTTCGTCCCCATCATTTTATAAGTATAGTTGGGATTATGTTTTGCAACGTGCATCGCCTTGCATTTATCAACATAAAATTCATCTGCCATTTTGTTGCCCAGTCATCCAGTTTTGAGAAATCCTTTTATAGCTCTTCACAGTCTGCTAGAGATTTAACTATCTTGAGTAGTTTTGTGTGATCTGCAAAATTTGCCATGCTTTTGGGAAATCTAAGTACAATGTATCCACTGAATCACCCTTGCCCTCCTGCCTGTTGACCCCCACAAAGAATTCTAATAGATTGGTGAGGAAGGATTTCCCTTTACCAGAAAAACATATTGACTCTTCCCTAATAAATTAGGTTCATCTATCTGTATGATAATTTTGTTCTTTACTATTGTTTTCCATCAGTTTGCTCAGTACTGAAGTCAAATGTATCAACCTGTAATTTCCAGGGTCACCTCTACAGTCCTTTTAAAAAGTGGCATCACATTAGCTGTCTTCCAGTCATTTGGTACAGAAGCTGTTTTAAATTATAAGTTGCAGACTACAGTTGTTAGTTCTGCAGTTTCACATATGGGTGAACTCTTTGGGTAGTCAATTTCTACCCTCCTTTCATTCTTATGGACAAAAAAGATAATGAACTAATGCAGAATTATGGGCCCATTGTATAGCATACAACATATCACTACATCAAAAACCAACCCCTTTCCCCAAATAAATCACACCTAATCATTATTTAGATTGCAAAGTCAAGTGATTAAGTCAAGTGCCAGATTTAAGATAGCTCTCACAGCCTTCATTTGTCCCTTTATTCTATGTATTTTAAAGTAGATTTAATTACACGATCACATTATTTCCTCCATGGTTGGCAGCAAGTTTGTATCAAGGAGCTTCAAATCGTCAGAAGACTTCTGAATAGTAACAGAGAGGAAGCCGTGCTAGTCTCTACACTATCCAAACAAAAAGCAGTCAAGTAGCACTTTAAAGACTAGCAAAATAGTTTATTAGGTGAGCTTTCGTGGGACAGACCCACTTCTTCAGACCAGTCTGAAGAAGTGGGTCTGTCCCACGAAAGCTCACCTAATAAACTATTTTGCTAGTCTTTAAAGAGCTACTTGACTGCTTTTTGTTTTGATAGAAGACTTCTGCTACTTGAGCTAAATGAGCAGTAGCCTGTTGTGTGTGGCTACTAGAGAACATGCTGCATTTCTCAACTATTTACTTCTGAAAGAGGTGGAATGTTGAATATCAGGATTTCTGGGTTTTAAACCTGTCTTTACGAGTAAAGTGGTTAGAGTTCTGCCTGCAGCCACCATAGCCAAGATCAGAGTTAGTGCATTTATTCAGAACCATCAAAGCATGGCAGTGAAGAGCAAAATCTCCAGCATACCTTACTGCTGGCCTGTCACCCCAACTGCAGTCACAGTACACTACAGAGCCTTTAACTCTGACTCCATAGAATCCTAGGACTAGAAGGGGCCTTCAGAAGTTTTCTAGTACAGTTCCCCACACTCACTTCAGGAAAAAGTATTATCTAGACCATCTTGAATAGCTGTTTGCTGCAATTTAAGCTCATTGCTTTTCATCCTATCCTACAAGAACAAATTTTCTCTCCTTATAACAGCATTTTATGTACTTGAGAGTTGTCCCCTGAGCTCTCCAGATTAAATGCTCTCTTGGATCCAGAGCATGACTCTTCCATGAGTTATCACATGTGTAATAGTCATCTGGTTTAACACACTGGAGGTTGCTGCTGTAGTTTTGCACTGGGGTGTGAGATGGATTGATGCTGGGGTGCACAATTGATTCTTGTTGTGTGTTTCATTAGTGGCTCTAAGCAGATGGGGCTGTACTGTCCAGGCTCCTGGGCGTAGTTAGGACGGAGGTCCTATCTGGGTTCTCCTTGCCTCTCAGGCAAGGGAGGAGGGTCCCCATCTGTACCATCCAACTGACAATTCAATTCACACTGCCTGTCCCCAATTTACAGTTCGTTCTCTCCGTTCTCCTGCCTGTACACACATACTTCCCATACAAATGCACATGAATATGCACACAAACTCATGCCAGCCTGTGCATGCAAACTTCATACAGACAGAGGCCCCAACCTTTGGGGAAGGCTGGCCCCCTCCCCTACTTAAAATCCCATCTTACAGTCTAGAATGCTGCATGGAGCAGTTCTCTTAATGTCTGCCTCACTTGTGGCATTGGTGAACCTTGGCAGCTCCTTTCTGAGGGGCTTCTGAGCAGTTCCAGCCTGTAAGTGTCCTAACCTGACCTTACATTTCACAAGCTCTTCTCCTGTTCCCTCATCTGAAAAGAAGAGACATTCCATGGCCAGTGCTGTTTGTGTGAGGCCCTGTGCCTGGCCTTGACCTGCCTCCAGGGGCGAGTTCCATACCCTCCTGTCACACTTGGTACTACCTCCTCATCCACCATGCAGAGCTGACATCCCAGCATCTTCTACTCATGCCGGTGGCCAGGGCTTTCCCTGGCTTTCATCTTGTTGTTGGCATTTAGTCTTTGAGGAAATGAAAACTTGACAAAGATGTGTTACCACATTTGGGGGAGGGTAACTGTGGTTTCAGAGGCAGATTACAATACAGCTGTTTTCAGTCTTCAAAATATGCTGAAGCTGGTCACTGAGAGAGAGAAAGAAAGACAGAAAGAAAGAAAGAAAGAGAAAATATTATCCTGTCATCTGGTTCCAGCACAAACAAGCCTCCTGTTCTTCCATTCAGGCTTAGAGTCCTGGCAACATTTCTGACTGTGTGTGTTACCCATAAGACTCGACGGCTGTGCTGTGGGCGGGGGTTTCTGAACTCAAATGCTTGTTGTCTGAAGTAGGAGATGTGAGGAATCAGGCACTTAACTGGAAAGAATGAGAATTGCTGTGACACTTTCTCCTTTAGAAGAAGCTTTATGGAAAGCTCTGTAATTTGCTGGCAGGAACAGCTCCTTGGGACAGGCTCTCACCAGCATAGCCTCTCTGGCCTTCTCAGCACCAGCCCTTCATGGTTGGCCTGGGATCTGCTGGGTGTTGGAGCTGGGGGTGGGGGGGCATCTTGATGCCATTCCAGGGCAAGAACTCCTCCTAGTTCCTGTCTGTGCAGTGTCTGAGGAGCTGCTTCAGTGGGATCCTGGTTTGACTCAATTCTCCAATGTGGAAGGCCCATTTGCTGCTGTAGCAGGAGCTGCAGTTGGGAGGCTGGTTCTGCACAAACTCCAGCTCCCTCCAGCTTGGTCCAGTACTTGGCATCTCCCTTGTGTGACATTTAGAGATGGCTAGCCATTCTGAAGAGCTTGCACCAGGCCTTATCCTGCAGCCTCACCAGTCCTGCTTTTGGGAAATAGAGGCCCAGTTTGCAGTCCTGCTACATGATCCTGCTCTTCACTTAAACCCAGGGGGCAGGTGTGAGTGATTGAGAGACTGGCAGACAAAGACATGTCAGAAGGCTGGTGTCCCTGCCATTGTGGCCATCCAATGGGCTAGAGCACAGCTTGCTTCTCCACCTGGGACAGCTTCTAGAGACAGCCTGATGCAGGGACTGGAGGGGAAAGGGAGCATTAGCAAAACCCCATCTGTTTTACACTGGTCACTGCCTGGGACCGCTGCCCCTACCCGTCCTCTGAACAGGATCTTCATTCTCCCCTCTCTCATTCCCACCAGACACAATCTCTTCTTTAGCATCCCCTGCAGAGGATGGGCTATCCATCTTTACACTTTGTCAGTACAACTGCTGCAAAAATCACACACATACATGCACACTTACTGCAGAACAGAGGCTTTAAGGCCAGAAGGGACCATCATGATAATTTAGTCTGATCTGCTGCAGATTGCAGGCTACAGAATCTCAGTCACCCAGTCTTGTAGAGTCCCATAACTCCTGGGCTACGTCTACACGTGCAGCCAACATCGAAATAGTCTATTTCAATGAATAACGTCTACACGTCCTTCAGGGCCAGCAACGTCGATGTTCAACTTTGACGTTGCTCAGCCCAACATCGAAATAGGCGCTGCGAGGGTACGTCTACACGTCAAAGTAGCACACATCGAAATAGGGATGCCAGGCACAGCTGCAGACAGGGTCACAGGGCGGACTCAACAGCAAGCCGCTCCCTTAAAGGGCCCCTCCCAGACACAGTTGCACTAAACAACACAAGATACACAGAGCTGACAACTGGTTGCAGACCCTGTGCCTGCAGCATAGATCCCCAGCTGCCGCAGAAGCAGCCAGAAGCCCTGGGCTAAGGGCTGCTGCCCACGGTGACCATAGAGCCCCGCAGGGGCTGGAGAGAGAGCATCTCTCAGCCCCCCAGCCGATGGCCGCCATGGAGGACCCGGCAATTTCGACGTTGCGGGACGCGGATCGTCTACACGGTCCCTACTTCGACGTTGAACGTCGAAGTAGGGTGCTATTCCTATCTCCTCATGAGGTTAGCGACTTCGACGTCTCGCCGCCTAACGTCGAAGTTAACTTCGAAATAGCGCCCGACACGTGTAGACACGACGGGCGCTATTTCGAAGTTGGTGCCGCTACTTCGAAGTAGCGTGCACGTGTAGACGCAGCTCTGAAGTCCTCAGATCATGATTATAAAACAAAGTTACAAAGAATGCACCATTTACTCTAGTTCAAATCAGTAAATGATCTATGCCCCATACTGCAAAGGAAAGTGACCCCTACCCTCAGGGTCTCTGCCAGTCTGACCTGAGGAGAAATTCTTTCCTTACCCCAAATATGGCGATCACTTAAATTCCAAACACTTAGGCCCATTAGCCAATCAGCTGGGGACAAATTTTCTGTAGTAACTCTGTGTCTTCCCTATCTAGTGGCCCATCTCTGGCCATAGAAATATTTGTTGTAGCAGTTGTGGATGGGCCATGTCATTGCAGGGTAGGTAATCACACTGTACCATTTCCTTCAGAAACTTATCAAGCTCAGTCAAAATACATGTGATTTCTTGCCCTCCTCCGCCACCATTCCCCTGGAAAGGCTGTTCCAGAACTTCACTCCTCTGAAGTTTAGAAGCCTTCATCTAATTTCAAGTCTACACTTGTTGATGGCCAGTTTATAACCATTTGTTCTTATGTCAGTATTGGCCTGCAAACTTAAGTAACTCCTTTCCCTCCCTAGTGATTATCCGTCTGTGGCTGTGTCTACATTTACCAAAAACTGCCAAATGGCCATGCTAATGGCCAAATCGAAGAATACTAATGAGGCGCTGAATTGAATATTCAGCGCCTCATTCGCATTCACATGCTGCCGGCCGCGGAGCTTCGAAAGCGCCACTCGGTGCGGTTACATGGGGATCCTTTTTGAAAGGATCCCGCACATTATGAAATCTGCTTTCCTCTTGGCTGAGAGGAAGAAGGGGATTTCGAAATGTGTGGGGTCCTTTCGAAAAGGACCCCTGTGTAGCCGTGCCAAGCTGTGCGCATTTGAAAGTGGCACTTCCGAAGCACAGCAGCTGGCAGCATGCACATGTTAATGATGCATTGCATATTCAATTCAGCGCCTCATTAGTATTCTACAATCTGGCCATTAGCATGGCCATTTTGAAGTTTTTGGTAAGTGTAGACACAGCCAGCATGTATAGACTGTAATTGTATCCCCCTTCAGTCTTCTTTCAGTCAGACTATGAACAAGCCACTATCCTTAAGTCCCCTCTTGTAAGATAGATTCTTAGTTTTTCTGATCATCCTAGTGGTTCTTCTCTGCATCTGTTTGAATTCCTCTCTCGTACATGTGAGACCAGCACTGAATTTGGTATTCCAGACAAGGTCTCACTCACTGGCAATAGCACATCTCTATCTCACCTGGAAATACCTTGCTTGAATCATTTAAGGACTCCTTTAGCCTTTTGCACAGCCACATCACAATAATGGCTCATAGTCATCCTGTGATTGAACAGCAAACTCAGGGCTTTTTGCTCCTGTGTCACTTCCAGCTGATACATCCCAGCTTATCACATCATCTCACACACACACACACACGTGCTTGCCTGCACACACACCCATAGACACACATCTGGCTCCCACTCTGCACATACCACCCATGTGCACACACAACTACTCCCTGGTATTGAGAGTCTACAGGCGGGGAAGCCATGGAACAAAGTGAAGTGCCTGGAATAAAATGAAGAGCAGGAAGAGGGAGGCCAGACACAGGCAAAAAGTGAAGTTCTGATTCTCTTAGAGGCATAAAGATCAATAAAGTAGGTTTCCTGGGTGAAGAGGAGAGAGTGGGCCAATCAGCCACTTCTCCAAGATGCTTATACACAAATGCCAGAAGCCTAGGGAGTAAACAGGAAGAATGAGAGGCCCTGGCACAGTCAAGGAAGTATGAGGTGGTTGGAATAACAGAGACTTGGTGGGATGATTTGCATAACTGGAGCACGGTCATGAAAGGTTACAAAGGACAGATGGGGAAAAAAGGAGGAGGAGTTGCGCTCTATGTGAGGGAGCAGTATGATTGCTCAGAGCTCCAGGATAAGGGGGGAGAAAAACCAATTGAGAGTTTTTGGGTTAAGCTTAGAGGTGGAAGTAACAGAGGTGATGTTGTAGTTGGTGTCCACTATAGACCGCCAGCTCAGGGAGAAGAGGTAGATGAGGATTTGTTCAGACATCTAAGTAAAGCTTCCAAATCACAGGCCCTGGTTCTCATGGGAGACTTTAAGTATCTGGACGTTTGCTGGGAGACCAATACAGCAGCACACAGACAATCCAGAAGGTATTTTGGAGAATGTTGAAGATAACTTCTTGGTACAAGTGCTGAAGAAACTGACCAGGGGCCATGCACAACTTGACCTGCAGCTCACAAATAGGGAAGAACCAGTATGAGAAACAGAAGTGGGTGGCAACCTGAGCTGCAGCAACCATGATATGGTAGATTTTGGGATCCTAACAAAAGGAGGAAGGGTGAGCAGTAACATACAGACCCTTAATTTCAAAAGAGCAGACTTCGACTCCCTGGGAGAACTGATGGGCAGGATTGCTTGGGAAACAAAGATGCAGGGGAAAAGCATTCAAGACAACTGGCAGTATTTTAAAGAAGTCTGACTGAAGGCACAGGAACAAACCATCCTGCTGCATAGTAAAAAATGTAAATATGGTAGGCAACCAGGTTGGCTTAACAGGGAAACCCTTGGACACCTTAAACTCAGAAAGGATGCCTATAAGAAATGGGAACATGGATAACTGACTGAGGAGGCGTATAAACATATGGCTGGAGAAGGCTGGGCAGTAATCAGGAAAGCGAAAGCACAATTGGAAGTAAAGCTGACAAGGGATGTGCAGGGTAATGAGAAGGGTTTCTACAGGCATGTTAACAATAAGCAGGTTCTCGGAGAAGGTGTGGGGTCATTACTGGATGAGAGAGGTAACCCAGTGACAAATGCTGTAAGAAAAGCTGAAGTACTCAATGGTTTTTTTGCTTCCATTTTCACAGACAAAGACAGCTCCCACACTACGGTGCTAGACAATTCAGTATGGGAAGCTAGAGGGCAGCCACCTGTGGGGAAGTAACCAGTTATGGGCTATCTAGAAAAACTAGATGTACACAAATCCATGGGTCTGGATTTAATGCACCCAAGGGTACTGAGGGAATTGGCAGACGTCATTGTCGAGCTTTTGGCCATTATCTTTGAAGACTCTTGGAGATTGGGAGAGATCCCAGATTACTGGAAAAAGGCAAAGGTAGTGCCTATCTTTAAAAAAGTAAAGGAGGACAATCCAGGGAACTATAGACAGGCCAGCTTTACCTCAATCCATGGGAAAATAATGGAGTGGATCCTCAAGGAATCCATTTTGGAGCACTTGGAAGAGAAGAAAGTGATCAAAAGTAGCCAACATGGATTCACCAAGGGCAGGTCCTGCCTGACCAATCTGATTAGCTTCTATGATGAGTCATCAGGTTTTGTGGACATAGGGAAGTCAGTGGATGTGATAAACCTTGACTTTAGCAAAGCTTTTGATACAGTCTGCCACAACATTCTTGCCCATAAGTTAAGGAAGTATGGATTGGATCCATGAACTGTAAGATAGATAGAGAGCTGGCTTGATGGTTGGGCTCAACAACTAGTGGTCAGTGGCTGAATATCTGGATGGAGGTTGGTTGCAAGTGCATGCCCCAAGGCTTGGTTCTGGGAATGGTGTTGTTCAACATCTTTAGTAGTGATCTAGATGAGGGACTAGATTGCACCCTCAGCAGGTTTACAGACGACACAAAGCTTGGGGGAGAGGTAGATTCGATGAAGGGTAGAGATAGGATCCAGAGTGACCCGGATAAATTGGAGGATTGGGCCAGAAGAAATCTGATGTGGTTCAGCAAGGAGAAGTGTAGAGTCCTGCACTTGGGATGGAAGAATCTCAAGCATTGTTATACTCTGGGGACCAACTGGCTAAGCAGTAGTACAACAGAAAGGGCCCTGGGGGTTATGGTGGATGAAAGGGTGGATATGAGTAAACAGTGTGCCCTTGTAGCCAAAAAGGCTAATGGCATATTAGGATGCATTAGGAGGAGCATTGAAAGCAGATCTAGAGAAGTGGTTGTTCCCCTCTACTTGGCATTGGTGAGGCCACATCTGGAGTATTGTGTCCAGTTTTGGGCCCCCGGTATAAAAAGGATGTGGATGTGCTGGAGCAGGTTCAGTGGAGGGCAATAAAAATGATTCCGGGGCTGGAGCACACGACCTATGAGGAGAGGCTGAGGGATTTGGTCTTGTTTAGTTTACAGAACAGAAGAGTGAGGGGTGATTTACTAGCAGCCTTCAACTTCCTGAAGGGGAGCTCTAAAGAGGAGGGTGAGAAACTGTTCTCAGTGTTGTCAGATGACAGAACAAGGAGTAAAGGCCTGAAGTTGAAGAGGGAGAGGTGTAGGTTGGATATTAGGAAAAACTACTCCACCAGGAGCGTGGTGAAGCACTGGAATGCATTGCCTAGAGAGGTGGTGAATTCTCCATCTCTAGAGGTTTTTAAGTCCTGGCTGACAACATCCTGGCTGGGATGACTTAACTGGGGCTGATCCTGCTTGAAGCAGGGGGCTGCACTTGATCTCCTGAGGTCCCTTCCAGCCCTGTGATTCTATAAAGATGATAAAACTGAGCAGCTGTGCATTCTGGGTCAGGGAAGGAAACCAGCCTGTAAACATCTCCTATGTGTAAATGTTGTGGGGGATAGAGAGACTGTTGGGTGTGGCGCATAGAGCGGGGCTAAAATGATTGGGGTGAAGAGCTGAGCATAAGTGGGATACTTGGACCCATGTGATCAGTGCCCTGGCCCCATACTCCATCCTGAGGCTCAGACCCTCCTCAGTCACAACAGCCTCCACTGGAGGGGGCACCTATGTTGGCTCTTGTTTGTGGCCTAGCATATCTGCAATGATGTGTGCTAGAGGGATGCAAGTGCGGAAAGAGGGTTCATCTAGGATCGGTCCCTGGACAGAAGCTTCATTTGTGATGTTATGCAAAAATCACAGTTGCAGATATGCTTATGTTATTTCCTCCCCATCTAAACTGCACCAGAGGAGCCACTACCTGCACTCATTCTGTGCCACACCAGAGATCTGCATGGTTCTGATCTGGATCCTCCAGTCAGCCCTGGGCTGGCTTTAGATATCAGGGGCTGATCTTGCTCCTCTGACACAAAGTGAAATGAGGCCTTGGGGAGTGGTTAGTTTCTTTAAGGTTCAGCCTCTTAATAAGTACCATTCAAACTGTGAACTGAAAAGACCTGAGTTTGTATCCAGCTGGGAAGAGCAGAGATCCCTGCTTTTTACACCCACTCACTCCTGGCTGGCCCTCAGCCAAATGAGGTGTAAACTGAGGCGGTGCCTCCAGCCTCGACTGACAATGGACACTTTTCAGGACTGTAGGCAACTGTTCTGTCTCTGCAAAGTGTTTCAGAGACCTGCTTGCTTCTGAGACACAAATGTACAAATTTACTGACCATCTGGGTCTTTGGCTGCTTCTGGGTACACCAAATGCCTTTTATGTTCTGTGCAATGTGAGGAGTTAACTAGAAACTCAGTTGTTCTGCTGGAATTTCAGGAAATAAATCTTCCCAGGCCGGTTTGGACTGCAAAAATAGTTTCATTGTGAAGCATTCAAAAGGTCCTGCATTCTTAACCTAATAGGAAGAACACCTGAGGCAGACGTGATTAGCCTGAGAGTTGACATTTAGATTCAAACTTGGGCACATCTCTAGATGTGGTGGATCTTTGGGGGCAAATCTACGTAAGCAGAAACCATTTCTGTTCTCTCTTGTTTTCCTGATACCTTGCCAGTCTCAGTGAATTAAAAAATAGCATGACCACTGGATGCACAATTTGTACAATCAATGCTAGTTTCAGCTAGGAATTTTATCTGAGCCCAAAGGTGGGAACATGGTACCATGTCCACCATGGTATAAGATTGGGGACTGTTGTGGAAAAAGACTCGAGGCTGTAGTGGATAATCAGCTAAACATGAACTTCCACTGCAATGCTGCAGCCAAAAGGGCTAGTGAAATACTAATATTAAACAGGAATCTTGAGTCAGAGCAGAAAGCTTAGGTTACCTCTGTGTTTGGTACTGGTGCGACTGCTGCTGGAATCCTTTGTCCTGCTCTAGTGCTCACAATTCAAGAAGGGGGTTGATACACTGAAAATGGGTCAGAGAAGAGGCATGAGAATGATGTAAGGGTTGAAAAGCCTGCCTTATCGTGAGACTCCAGGAGCTCAGTTGATTTAGCTTAACAAAGGAAAAAAAGTTAAAGGGTGACTTGATCCCAGTCTCTGCCTGCCTCAGGAACAGAACAAACTCTAACTAGATCCAGTGGCTGGAAGACATTGCTCTGTGAGGGTAATTAACCACTGGAAGAGTTTACCAAGGGCCTTGGAAGAGTCTCCATCTCTGATAATTGTAAAACCAAGACTGGATTTTTAAAGGCCTGCTGCAGTTCATGGTAGGGGTGTTATCTCTGAAAATGTCTGGAGGGTATGAGGGGATCAAAAATAGCAAGTAACAAAGCTGAAGGGTTAACAGACAAGACAAGAACGAGAACAAAATGGAGGACATAATGGAGCATATAGACTCATGAAAAGGTGGGAAGGGCAAGCCAAGGTTGGGGGGCCAACTACTTCCTTTTCCCCTAGGAAATGATACCCAGTTAATTCACTCTTGCCTGTGTTATGAAGGAAGTCAGACTAGATTGTCTTTCCAGCACTTCTGTCCATGAATCTGTGGCAGGGAGGAGGGGCCAGGCAAGGGGATATGGGAGGGGAATGGAGCCAAGTGAGGGGATATGAGGGAGGAGGTAGGGAGGAGCAGGAGGGGATATGGGTTGGGCAAAAGGATGTGAGGGAACCAGAGTAACTGATGTACTGGCTCAGGGTATTCTGTACCCCAGTTGTTCAGGTACCCTCCCCTGCCAAATCCTCTCACCCAGCCCCATGTCCCCTCTCCCATCCCCTCTCACACAGCCTCACCTCCTCGTCCTGTAGCCCCATACCCAGCCCCACATCTACTCCTGTGCTTTAACACCCCAATGTACTTTTACACAGAGTTGATTCTCTTAATGCAGAGAGAATCTTTTGTGTGCTGGATGAGGCTGTCTATGCCCTTGTCTGAATACTGCATGCAGATCTGTGTGGGGACGGGCCAGGTGCCCAGAATGTGGAATAGTGCTCAACTCTGTGTGACTAAAGTGATTAGCTGTATGGCTGCGTCTAGACTTACCCTGAAGGTTGACAGCTGTTACGCAATTGCATACCAAAAATCGACTTTGCCGCCATCGACTTTTGTGCCTGTCTTTGCTGCAGAAGGTCGATGGGAGCGCTCATCCCATCGACCTGCCTTACTAGCATGTGGCTCAGGAGGAGTCCTGGGGTAACACTAACCCTGGAATGTGCCATTTCACACATGAGTTAACCACACCTAGGTGTGTGAGTTACACATGTGTGAAACGGCACACCAGAAGATCGACCTGGAACAGTCAATCTTCTCTGGTAAGTGTAGATAAGGTCAAAGTCAGCAGTTTTCTACCAGTGTGCAGCAATATGCTGGTGTGCCATGAGAACCTTCCAAATATGCCCTTCCAGTGGCTCTTTGCAGAGCCATCTGAGGGGAGGGAAATGACAACCCCTCGCCAACTGGGGCTGAAGCAGCAAGGCTGCCTGTGTCCCAGCTGGCACAGGATTAATCAATTTTCCCCCAACCGTGAAAGAGCCACCGGCAGGGAAAATTCCAACTCTGTGGGATCCCATTCCTGCCCAGAGGCAGCTGAAATGCTGCTTCCTGGCCCAAACAAGGTGGCAGGGAGTCCTTCCCCACATCCTACTGTGGCAATGGGGAGGGAGGGAGAGAAAGAGAGAGGGAGCTTGTTGGATCTGGGATGTGGTTTAAATGCCATATCCTGGCTCCAACAGGCTGGCAGGGAGGGGAGCCTGCTTTCTTGAGTCACCTCCCACACCCTGCATTGAGCCAGTTTTGAAAATGTGTATGTGCCTCCTAATACCATGTATTCTGTGGTGGAATTGAAGCGTTAATGCTTTTGATCCTTGTGTAGATTGTTGTGTTCCTTACTGTGTTGCAAACCTCTCTAGTAAGACTGTAACCACAGTAAATGTGGTGTTTATAAGCAACTGATTCAGATGAAAAAAGTGTGTGTGTTGGGGAATTGTTTGTTTCATTGAAGTGTGTAGTGTTATCAAAAAGGTTGGAAAACACTGCTCTGTGTGATGATGCCCTGATTCAGGACAGCTTTAAAACATATGCCTGGGCCTGTCCCTTCTGAGTAAAGCTTTCAGTCTGAAGTTTAAGCATATGCTTAAGTGCTTTTATAGTGAGTGGTGCTTTACCCAGCTGGGCCTCATGGGTGTGTATATGCTGCAGGTCTGCATGGTTAAGCCATCTGTGTAAGCAGTGCTGGGGAGCTGGCATGTTTTCTACTCATGTGGGTGGTAGTTTCAGCTGGAAGGTATTTGCCAGCATGTGAAGGGCTTTCTTGCTATTGCTCTGCTGTGATACTTCCCACATCAGTCAAGTAATAATGCTCTATAAACTTTGTCCAGCCTGTATTGGAGGAGGAGTCATATGGTTCTGACAAGCAAAAGTGTACATTGCTGCTGTCTTGTGTTCTGGATTGAAATCCAGTTAGATGGTGCCTCCTAGTTTTTGTAGATTTGCTTGAGTAGGAAGTCGTGTCATGTTTTCCCACATGCTAGTCAGTTGAATCTCTGCCAGAATCTGGAAACTCTGCTTTCATTTGCCTTGATCCTCATTAAGGTCCACAAATGTGCACCATACCAAAGTAGACTCATAAACTGTAGCCCTGGAGGAATTTCTATGGTTTACTCCATTGAGGACTGGGACATAAACCTTGAGACAGCCTGGAAGTGTGTGCCTTCAAGCAGTCGTTCTCTTTGCAGTAAACTTCTGCTATCCCTGTAGGTCATCTTGGGCACATTTTTGTCAAGCAGAGAAACACTATCCTAAAGCTGCCTCCTGATACCACAAGTCCAGTCTTCCTTCCTCTGCCATAGAGCATTGCTTTCCCGGGCACTATACTCTGTCCTTCTTCTTTCTTCAGCTACTGAGCTGGCCTTGGGCTTTTCTTCTGCGGCTGCCTAATTTTAGTCTCAGAATCAGATGAACAATTTTCACTGGAATTTTCCAAAATGTTCCAGCCTGAGGCAGATGACTCACAATATGGAAAATTACAATCCAAGCAGTTGATGTTTGAGAAAGTTACTAGCTACTGAAAAACTTATAATGGGAAGAGTTGGGCAGACTTAACAGGCAGCCCCGGGAGTTCCACTGACAACAGTGAAAAGTCCTGAGGTCAAAAGTGATCAGTCTGAGTGAGATCCTTGGATGTTACCATTGTGAGTCAGTGGACTGACCTGGCCCCAGCAGAGCAGGAAGAATACCCACTCCACTGCAGGAGTCACTCCGTGCTACATGGGCTCAGAAGGGACCCTTCTGCCCCTAACTTCTGCAACCTCAGTGCAGGCTTTAGGTAATTTTCCACTAACCAACCTGCCCTTCTTTTTCTCCCACCATTTTTCTCTGCTCCAATTCACTGCAACCAAGGGGGCTGTAGCAAGAAGGGGGGAGTGGAAACAGGATGAGAAAAACACAAACAGCACTTTGTGTTCTGGGACCTAAACAAGAAGTGCCTTTTCTAGAGCCACTTTGGAGGGGCTACTTCAAAGATCTCCCTCCGGGGCTAAAAAAGCTTTTCAGGCCTGGCACTAATTCCATCCCTTCCCTTTCTGTTTACAAAGAAACCTTCTTTGCAATAACAGGCTATTTGAGCTCACCTGGGTACATGGTTGTCACGAAGGGCAGACAGCAGCATACCTAGCTATTGTGTCAGAGCGATGATACAAAGTAACATTTGTGGCAAATGGCAGACACTATTCTGAAGGGTCCCACAATTTTCCTTGGTGAGCTGGACTAGGGGACCACCCCAGCTCCTATTTTTGGGCTCTGCTAGTGCCCTGAGGGGGGAGTGAAGGGAAGCGTGGAAGGCACCCTAGTCTATCCCCTTCCCTCATTACAGAAGGGATGTTAATGTTTAACCAGTTAACCGATAAGCCTCACCCTAAACAGATAAGGTTTGCTGGTTATGGTTAACCAATGGGGGCTGGAGCAGCCATGGCAAGTGGGGTGTTCCAGCGTGGCTGGATCAGCCCTCTTCCACAGCAGCCTGGCCCAGGAGAACCACGGGTGCCAGTTCTCCAGCACAGCTGGAACAAAGTAGGACTCCCCTCTCTTCAGAATGGCCTCTGGAGACAGGGACTATAGAAGGGCTCCAAGTAGTGTAGAGACCTTGAATGCTAGCCACACCACTTTTCCATGGCAGCAGCATTGCAGGAGATATGTTCTGACTGACAAAGCCAGACTCTCAATAGAGAAAAGAGGAGAAAGAAGGTGGGAAAGGAGAAATAGACCATTTGGGAAGGAGGAATAGCTTATACCTCAGCTCCACATCCCATGTGTTACTCAGGGTTCAGCCAAACCACATAGGGAGCTGGTTCCCTCCCCCCATCTGCAAAGACTTGGTGGGGTGGTAGTAGATCCTAGGGTCACTTGAGAAGAGGGCACCCATGATGGTGACACTTGCTTCCCCTTCCCTTTCTTTTTACAAGCTTAAACAAGCTGCCAGGTGACCCTGGGAATAGCAGTGTCTGAGACGGGGTTAAGGTAGTTTGTTCCATTAAAATTATCCTTCAAAACATTGTGAATGGCTGGCTAAATACAAAAGCAGCTTCCCCTCCCTTGGTGTTCACACCTCCAGATCAACTGCGGGTAGTAAGCCTCACCCTTGCTGACTGAGCTAACCTTGTTATCCCCACCCTAGCTCTGGTTTATATATACCTGGCCCTGCAGATTTCCAAGATCAGCATCTGATGAGGTGAGTCTGTGCTCACGAAAGCTCATGCTCAAAACTTTTTTGTTAGTCTATAAGGTGCCACAGGACCCTTCGTTGCTCTTCAAAACATTGTTATTCAGTGATGGTCCTTTCTGTTCCCAGGGCCTTTTTGCTGTGTGGCTCTAGCAATCTGTGCCTTCTGCAGGCACCTTGATGCCTCTATATTAGTTTTTAGCATAACATGCCCAGTTCGTACCAGTCTCTTTTGCTGCTTATTTAATTTTCCTTAAGATGCCCAGCTAAGCATTTTTGCCTTTTGCCCACCTGAACATCTTGCCACATAGGTCTCTGTAGCTTCTCCCTGTGATGGATTCGGTCACAAAGGTCCCCTTAGGACTTTCACTGTATGTACTGGAATACCAGTGAGCTCACCTACCTGCCTTTTGGGGTGCCCCAACACCCTGTCCTTCTGAGAAGACCCTCCAGTCTCCTCCAGCACTGGCACAGAATTGGGGTAGCAGCCCACAAAAGAGTAACACAGACACTGAGATCAACTTGGTGTTGAGAAGGCTCAGTAATAGGGACTTGACATAGCACTCGCATGTACAAACCCAGTGGCACCCAAAGCCCAGATAAATCTGTCTTACTCTGTATTAAGATTTAAACACAGCAAGCTCATAAAATGTCCACCCTCCGGCTTTATCAAGGAAAGAGAGGTACGCATATCTGTTGCCTCCTCTCAGCAATTATTTACACTGGTTTTATTGATAAGCAAAAGCATTGTATTAATAACAATACTTTATATTAAGTATAAAAAGTAAAGTGGTTGCAGTTGGTACCAGACAGGTCAAAGTTAGTTACTAAGAAAAATAAAATACACCAGCTAAGTCCAATACTCTAAGAAACTTGTTAACGTACAATTTCTTACCCTAACCGTAGTTCTAAAAATTGTTTCTCAAGCTGGAAAGCCTCCCAACTTGGGTCAGAACCTTCCTCCTTTTCAATCATAGATGTTTCCAGCAGTCATCTTAGGTGGTAAGCTGGGATATCCTGATATCTGGGCACAGCTCTTACTTGCTTTCCTACCTTTGTATCACTTTTGCCAAAATCAGGAATCTTTTGTTTAGTTTAAACTTTTCACACTTCCAGGAGAAATGTACAGCATCCAAAATGGGTTCCAGCATCAGGTGACCTGGCAACATGTCATGGCAAGACCAACCATGGTCCAGGCTTACAAGAAAAACAAGACTTTGCAGATCATTGTTATGGGAACTGGGCCTTTAAGCTCCTTCATGAATGGCTCACTTAGCACATCCAGATTAGTAAGCAGGTTATACTTCATATTTCTATCCTCAAATATAGGAGTGATACATGCACTCAAATAAAATACATACATTCAACAGATTGTAAGTCATCTAATAATTTTTTACAAGATGGAGTTTACATAAAGCATCTTCCAGTTATACATATTAATATTCAGAAGCATATTTCCATAAAGAATATGGGGTGCGACTTCACACTCCCATCTCTCAGTCAGAGGATGCTTTTGGAGTCAATTGCTTGTTCTTGCTCTATAACTGGAAGTTATGTTCTCCAGCTTCCTTTGACTCTCCAGAACCTTCAGATTGTCTGGCTAGCTTTGTACCTTAGTTCGGAGAACATCAGTCCCTTTTACTGCTGTTGGTTAGTACAGTACTCTTCCAGCTCTGTTGGTGGAGGCCTATTTTCTGGTATTAAAAGACCTTGGATCCGTCCTTATTGAGTGCTCATGCAGGGGGGATTACAAAGTGAGAGCTTGTATGGAGATTTCAATTCAGGTGAATGTCAGAAAACTGCCGCGAGTTTCCCCAGATCTGCTGCTATTGGCTCAGGTGTTACATCTACTGATTGCAGAGCAGCTGCTTTTGGAATGAGTTTAAAGCCTACCTTCATCTGCACAAGGAACTTTACTGTAGCAGGGTTAGTTTTGTTGTTGATTTTTGTTTGTTTGTTTGTTTTGGCTTTGTTTTTTGTTTTTTGGCCGATGTGAATTTCTGGAATCTCCAAATTTGTGATGCCCTTACGTGTCATTTGGCTTCCTAGTGTATCAGATGTAGAGTGAACTTTTGTCACGAAAGTGCCACCAGTTTCCTCTTTTTTTCAGAATACTTTGCTTCAGAAGGAAATGGTTGGCTGCCAATGTACCTAGCATCTTCTGACTTGTTAGCATTGGTAATCGACATCGTTAGTTATTTCCCTCTTACTGTACAAATGCAGTCTGGGAAGGCCAGTCTCCAATTCCTAGCTTGTAATTTCCAAATATCTGCCCTGCTGCCTCAGTTACCGGCAGAGGCGACCAGTGCAGAGATTCTGGGGAGAGCATCAGCCATGTGCCTCTGCCCTGCCCCGTCCAAAGCCCTCCCCTCCAGTACCTGCTCTGCCTATGTCCCACCTCTTCCCCTCCCATGAGCTCTCCATCCCGTCCACCTCTTTCTGTGGAAACACTTTGCCACTATTGTTGAGTGCAGGGCAGTCCCTCTCTCCCCTGGAACGGCGCAGCCTAGGAGTAACGTGAGCTAGGAAGCTTGTGCTGCTTTCAGACTGTGCTGCTCTGAGCAAGGAGCAGGACTGCCCCTGCACTCATCACAGGTGGTGTGGTACTGACGGTGAGCGTGGAGGGGAGGATGACCAATGCTGAGGGTGCTTGTTCCCCCCCAAGCACTTCCACTCATTGCCTGTGGTTCCAGGAGTCATTTCTCTCTTCAGTGCTTCTCTTAATTGTTCACTGGATGTGAAGGAAGCTTTTAAGAGTTACTTCAGCTCACAGACTGGATTGTATAAATAGCATGATGTGGATGGTGGTTTCAGATGACAGACTTTTATCTATTGTAGTGGCTTTCCATCTGTGGAGCCCTGGGGTTCCACAGACTATATCTGAGATTTCAAAAGTCATCTGCACTGCCAATCAATTTTTTTAGACACCTACAAATGCAAAATAAAAATAAAAATAAAAATAGAGATGCTGTTCTGTTGTCAGTGAGCTGGCAGACTTGCTGTGTCCCTGAGCAAGGTTGTGGGGAGAGGCTGGCTCTGCTGTCCCAGAAGGGACAGGAGTCTTGGACGGAAGGGCAGGGCTGGAGCACCCAACTCTTAGAGCCATGTGGAGTGCACCACACAGTGCTCCACCTGTGTTTGAAAGGGTCTGCTGCTCTAGGCGCCAGCACTGCTGTGATGGTGATGGCACTGGCACTGGCACTGTCTGGGAGCCCCAGCCTCTCTTGAATTGCTGAGCTCTGGGGCAACTGCTCTCCCCTCCCCGCTCCCCCATGTCAGCAGATCTGTCTGCTGTTTTGCTTTATAGCTCTAAAGACTTGTCCTGTATGTTCTAAATTACTGCTTGGTGACAGAACCCTGACATTTTCAGCTTAGAGTTTATATGCTGGTTGCATCTCCTGGTGGGTTAGTGTACATCTTGTAATTTTGGACATTCTTAACAGCAAAGAAGACTTCCTTTTTACAATATTGCTCAGATTTTCAAAACACAGGTGTCAAAATTCATTAATGGGGGTATTAGGTGTCATATGTTACTCACTTTTGCCATCTAACTGTAATCTTATGTGCAAGTATGTGTGTCTGAGTGGGAATAACACTCTTTCTTCAAGGCAGATGCCTCCAGGGAATCTTTAAGGCTCTTTTTGCTGACTTACTATAGTATCTTGTAGCTTTCAGAAATTTCAAGCAGATGTCACTGTGACTGTTATTGGTGGGAGCCAATTGTCCAGTCACTTCTGAATCGGCACAATAGTGAACTAGCCATTATTCTGAAAAATATATGAATTGATCAACTCAATTAACCACTCTTAACTGGCCAAATAGCCACATGTGGCTAGTGTGTTGGGCAGCATGGATTAGCCCATTTATGAACAAGACCACTGAGGTGGTTGTAAAGGGGGTGGCTGCCCCAGGGCCTCATGATTTAAAAGGGCCTGGGTCCAGGCTGCTGCCACTGCCACAAGCTCTTTAAATCACTACTCTGCTGCTGTAGGAACTAATGATACAGTCAAGAGAGATCTTGACGAGATCACGGCAGATTATGTAACTCTAGGACGAAAGATCAAGGAATGTGGAGCACAAGTGGTGTTCTCATCCATCCTCCCTGTGGAAGGAAGGGGTCTGGGTAGGGATTGTTGAATCGCAGAAGTAAATGCGTGGTTGTGAAGATGGTGTCGCAGAGAAGAATTTGGTTTCTTTGACCATGAGGTTCTCTTTCATGAACAAGATTGCTGGGAAGAGGTGGGATCCACCTAATGAAGAGAGGAAAGAGCATTTTGCAAGCAGGCTTGCAAACCTAGTGAGGAGGGCTTTAAACTAGGTGTGTCAGGGGATGGTGACACAAGCCCTGAGGCAAGTGGGGAAGGAGTAGGGAACAATAAAGTAGGTTTCCTGGGTGAAGAGGTGAAAGTGGGCCAATCAGACACTTCTCTAAGGTGCTTGAACACAAATGCAAGAAGCCTGGGGAACAAACAGGAAGAATTAGAGGCCCTGGCACAGTAAAAGAAGTATGAGATGGTTGGAATAATGGAGACTTGGTGGGGTAATTTGCATAACTGGGAGACCAATACAGCAGCACACAGACAATCCAGAAGGTATTTTGGAGAATGTTGAAGATAACTTCTTGGTACAAGTGCTGAAGGAACTGACCAGGGGCCATGCACAACTTGACCTGCAACTCACAAACAGGGAAGAACCAGTATGAGAAACAGAAGTGGGTGGCAACCTGGGCTGCAGCAACCATGATATGGTAGATTTCAGGATCCTGACAAAAGGAGGAAGGGTGAGCAGTAACATACAGACCCTTGATTTCAAAAGAGCAGACTTTGACTCCCTGGGAGAACTGATGGGCAGGATCGCTTGGGAAACAAAGATGCAGGGGAAAAGCATTCAAGACAACTGGCAGTATTTTAAAGAAGTCTTACTGAAGGCACAGAAACAAACCATCCTGCTGCATAGTAAAAAAATGTAAATATGGTAGGCAACCAGGTTGGCTTAACAGGGAAACCCTTGGACACCTTAAACTCAGAAAGGATGCCTATAAGAAATGGGAACATGGACAATTGACTGAGGAGGAGTATAAACATATGGCTGGAGAAGGCCGGGCAGTAATCAGGAAAGTGAAAATACAGTTGGAAGTAAAGCTGACAAGGGATGTGCAGGGTAATGAGAAGGGTTTCTACAGGCATGTTAACAATAAGCAGGTTCTCGGAGAAGATGTTGGGCTGTTATAGATGAGAGAGGTAACCTAGTGACAAATGCTGTAAGAAAAGCTGAAGTACTCAATGTTTTTTTTGCCTCCATCTTCACAAGCAAAGTCTGCTCCCACACTATGGTGCTAGACAATTCAGTATGGGAAGCTAGAGGGCAGCCACCTGTGGGGACTAGTGGGATAGAACTGGGCTGTGCTGGGGTGGAGCTGGGCTGGCCAGCTGTGCGAGGGTGGGACTAATGGGGTAGAACTGGGCTGTGCTGGGGTGTGCCAGCATGGAGATGGGCTGGCCGGCTGTGCGAGGGTGGCACTAGTGGGGTAGAACTGGGCTGTGCAGTGTTGGAGCTGGGCTGGCTGGCTGTGCGGGGGTGGGACTAGTGGGGTAGAACTGGGCTGTGCTGGGGTGGAGCTGGGCTGTGCCAGGGTGGAGCTGTGCTGGCCGGCTGTGCAAGGGTGTGACCAGTGGGGTAGAACTGGGCTGTGCTGGGTTGGAGCTGGGCTGTGCCGGCTGTGCGAGGATGGGACTAGTGGGGTAGAACTGGGCTGTGGTGGGGTGTTCCAGGTTGGAGATCGGCTGGCCAGCTGTGCCAGGGTGGGACTAGTGGGGTAGAACTGGCCTGTGCTGGGGTGGAGCTGGGCTGTGCCAGGATGGAGATGGGCTGGCCGGCTGTGCCAGGGTGGCACTTGTGGGGTAGAACTGCGCTGTGCTGGGGTGGAGATGGGGTGGCCGGCTGTGCGAGGGTGGCACTAGTGGTTTGGAACTGGGCTGTGCAGTGTTGGAGCTGGGCTGGCCGGCTGTGCCAGGGTGGGACTAGTGGGGTAGAACTGGGCTGTGCTGGGGTGGAGCTGGGCTGTGCCAGGATGGAGATGGGCTGGCCGGCTGTGCCAGGTTGGGACTAGTGGGTTAGAACCGGGCTGTGCTGGGGTGGAGCTGGGCTGTGCCAGGATGGAGATGGGCTGGCCGGCTGTGCCAGGGTGGCACTTGTGGGGTAGAACTGCGCTGTGCTGGGGTGGAGATGGGGTGGCCGGCCGTGCGAGGGTGGCACTAGTGGGTTGGAACTGGGCTGTGCAGTGTTGGAGCTGGGCTGGCCGGCTGTGCCAGGGTGGGACTAGTGGGGTAGAACTGGGCTGTGCTGGGGTGGAGCTGGGCTGTGCCAGGATGGAGATGGGCTGGCCGGCTGTGCCAGGTTGGGACTAGTGGGTTAGAACTGGGCTGTGCTGGGGTGGAGCTGGGCTGTGCCAGGATGGAGATGGGCTGGCCGGCTGTGCCAGGGTGGCACTTGTGGGGTAGAACTGCGCTGTGCTGGGGTGGAGATGGGGTGGCCGGCCGTGCGAGGGTGGCACTAGTGGGTTGGAACTGGGCTGTGCAGTGTTGGAGCTGGGCTGGCCGGCTGTGCCAGGGTGGGACTAGTGGGGTAGAACTGGGCTGTGCTGGGGTGGAGCTGGGCTGTGCCAGGATGGAGATGGGCTGGCCGGCTGTGCCAGGTTGGGACTAGTGGGTTAGAACTGGGCTGTGCTGGGGTGGAGCTGGGCTGTGCCAGGATGGAGATGGGCTGGCCGGCTGTGCCAGGGTGGCACTTGTGGGGTAGAACTGCGCTGTGCTGGGGTGGAGATGGGGTGGCCGGCTGTGCGAGGGTGGCACTAGTGGGTTGGAACTGGGCTGTGCAGTGTTGGAGCTGGGCTGGCCGGCTGTGCCAGGGTGGGACTAGTGGGGTAGAACTGGGCTGTGCTGGGGTGGAGCTGGGCTGGCCGGCTGTGCGAGGGTGGCACTAGTGGGATAGACTGGGCTGCTCAGGGGCGCTGTGAGGGTCTAGGGGAGAGAAGCTGCCCTTAAGCTTTTTTTGGGGGGGGACGGAGCTGACCTGTCCTCCGCCCTCTCCATACGGTGGGGGTCGGACAGCTCTCGCCCCGCCCCCTGCTTCCATTGGCCACTTTCCAGCCAATGGGCTAGGAGCGTGATCAGCGCTGGAGGCCGCGTGCTGGTCTGAGACCCTAAAGCCCAGAGGCCGCCAGGAGCGGTGGTGCTGGCCTGCCAGGTGAGTGGGGAGGATACACAGGGTCGAGTTCCCCCACTGCCCGGAATGGAATACCCCGTGCGGGGAGCGCAGTCGCAGTGCCGCTTTGCGTCACGCGGACTGTTGCACAGCAACCAACCGCCCCCAGCTGTGAGGGTCGGGGAGGGAGGCCTTACGGCCTCGATCCCGGGCTCTGCGGCTAGGGGGTCGAGGAGACGGCCGTTGGTCAGTGACACGCTCGGCTAACGGCGCAGATTGCCCAGGCTTGTTTCCCCATAACCCGTTCCGCCCGTGGCTCCGCACAAGGCAGCGCAGTCTGCGTGGCAGGGCAAGGCGCCGGCGCCGGCGCCGGCGGGACGCAGGTTAGCGGCTTAGAAGCGCTGCTGCGCGGACGGAGATGTGGGGTGAGGGGAGTCTCTTACAGAGTGCGTGGAAGGAGCGGGTGGCGGCGATACCGCGCTGGCTGGGCGGGGGAATGAGGCCGGGTCGTGGGGTGGGCGTTGCGTTGCCTGGGCGGGGTACTGGGGCAGGGAGAGTGGGGAGAGCTGTGCTGCCTGGGCGGGGGACTGGGGCCAGGTGCGGGGTGGCAGTGCACTGGCTGGACGGGGGACTGGGGCGGGGTTGTGGGTGGTGCTGCATGGGCTGGGCAGGGATCTGATGCAAGGGATCTGGTAGTGCACTGGCTTGAGAGGAGACTGAGGGAGGGCATTGAGTGGCACATCAGTGCTGTGCCATGCTTGCTGAGCCATGCTGCACTGATTCTCCTGTTCTTTTTGGACAGAAACCACTTGGGAGCGGCCGAGCAGTGTGCCTGAAAGCCCTGGGAGCCAGAAGAGTTCTGTGTCTGCAGGTATTGCAGCTAGTGAACAGAGCAGCTAACAACAATTTTGTGAGGGAGATTACAGGATAGTTTAAGGGGGCTTGATACACTTAATGATTATTAAGCTTCTTTTAACTAAAATGCAAACCACCTGGTATAAAAAGGAATTAGAGAGAAAGCAATCAGAAGCTAAATAAGAGAATGGGGACTATCCAGTTTATTGCACCCAATATAGCATGTATGAGTACATGACCTATAGGCAGATAGCATGTGTGCATTTGTTATAAGGAGCCCCTGGCCCTCAGAAATCATGTAAGGGGGTTGGAGACCAGGGTAGCTGTACTGGAGGAGCTAAGAAAGAGAGAGAGACACACAGATGAGGCTTCCTGGGACACAGTAGAACAGTCCAACCTCCAGTCAAGGAGCCTCTGTGTTTTTGGAGAGGTGAAGGTGTCAGGGAAGCAGAGCATCAGACTGGAGTATTGGGAAATGATCTTGTAGTTGGGACCCTCTTTCCAGATGATGTCATGATATCCTCTCATACTGAGGATACCTTCCAAAGTTATTGGGAAGAGTCAGGTGTGAGTAATGAGGTATTTAATCATTAAATATATAGACAGTTGGGTTTGCAATGACTAGGAGAATTGCATGGTTACTTGCTTGCTTTGTGCAAGGGTTGCAGATCTCTTGAGGCAACTAGATCGATGTATGTTAGTGCTGCAGAGGAGCCAGTGGTCGTCACTGGTGGATTAGAACTGGGCTGAACAGGGGTGGAGATGGGCTGGCTGGCTGGGCAATTGTGCCCAGGTGTCACTAGTGGGGTAGAACTGGTCTGGGCAGGAGTGGAGCTGGGCTGGCCAGCTGTGCCATGGTGTCACTAGTGGGGTGGAGCTAGGCTGGCCGATTGTGCATTGGTATATGTAAGTGCCAATGATAGAGAAGAGGTCCTGTAGGTCAGATTTAGGTTTTTAGTCCAAAGATTGAGATCCAGGACTTCAGTAACGGGGTTCTATGAAATGCATCCAATTCCATGCATAAGGCACTGTAAGGTCCCAATGCGTTGATGAGCCAGTGATGTAGGGAGATGTAGATTTATTAGCAACCAGGGAAACTTTTGACAAAGAGGGAGCCTATACAGGAAGGATAGGCACCACCTAAATCAAAGCAGAATCGGATTGCTTGTTCTTAAAAGGGTCATAGAACATTTTTTAAAGTAAGGACTGGGGAAGACCCAACAGGTGCGGAGAAGCACGTGGATCTGACAGAGGTATTACTTAGGGGAGTGTCTATTATAGAGATTCTCTGTGTCCTAGTAAACAGGGTTATTTATATACATGAATTCCTCCCTCACTTGAGGCAGGACCAGTATGTTCTTTCCCCATTTCTCAGACTCTATGCAACAGGCTACTGGGGACATCCATCCTATAGGGAGACATTAGGATTTCAACATGGAGTCAAGCTAAATGCTCTGAAAAGGAGGATTTATGATGTACGTGATCCTGAAAATGGAGGGTGCAGAAGCCTTTTACATTCATTATTTGATGCTAAGACTGGCTTCTGTGTTATGCTTAGTGTTGGCTGTTCAAGAAGCAGCTGCAGTTTCAAACCCCAAGCTGCTAGAAGCCAGGCCTAAAAAAATGGGGGGATGGATTTTCAAATCACGCAGTTTTAAAATATAATCAGAATTGGATTGTTGTCCTTTTCCTCTGGCTTTCAGGCTGCTGGTGTTGTGTAACAGAAGGGGAATTAGTATGTGCTACATAGGAACTAAATCAGCTAGTGAGAATTCCAGCTTTAGGGTGTCTTCTTTGGACCTTTTCTGCAGCAATCTAACTTTGCAGAATTTAGTCTGCCCTCAAGCAGCGAGAAGAGGCCTAGGTCAAGGGGCTAGATATGCTACTGAGTTCTGGGTGGGCATTGCCCCATCCAGTTACAGCAAGTTAGTCCAGGCCTCTTCAGGAGTCTGTTCAGGCACTTCTGCGGTATCATCAGTATCTTGTTAGAGGGTTCTGTGAACTTACTGTTATGATAAAGTGATCAAGTATAATTGAAAGTCTGTATTTAAATAGTGGATGCCTAGAAAAGCTCTTCTCACCTCCTTTGTGCGTTTCTTACAGTGAATGGATATCATACCCCTGTGAAGCCCATGTATCAAATGGAGCCTAGTCATATGAGTCTGCGAAAACTCAGCGGGGACCACCAGGTACGTTTTGAGGTACGCTCTAATTCAGAGATGTAGAATTAGTTTGTGTGCCTTTCAGTGACAATTCCAGTGAGCACGCTTTAGAAGCCACTAGAACCCAATCAGAGCAGCAGTCTGTATATGGAGCTGGATCAGATATGTTTGCATATAGGTAGTATACATGTGGGCAGCCAGGGGGTCACTGTGCACTTACAGTATCCCTAGCACTATCTACTTCAGGGACAGTATGCAGAGCCACCTGGCTGCTCCTGAGCCTAGGAGCCAGGATATGCTGGTCGCTTCTGGGACCCACCTGAGGTAAGCAGTGCTGAACCAGAGCCTGCACCTTGAACCACCTCCTGTCCCCAAACCTGTCCCAGTCCTGAGCTCCTCCCACACCCAAACTCCTGTCCAGACTCTGTGCCCCAAACCCCACTGAACCTCTGTCCCATACCAAAGCCCACTCCCACATTCCAAAGCTCTCACTGTCAGACCAGGGCCTGCATTCCAACCCCCTGCTCCAGTCCAAGGAAAGTGAGTCTGGGGAGAGCAAGCATAGGGGGAGGAAGGATGAAGTAGGTAGGGGCCAGGCCACAGGGAAAAGGCATGGTCTTGGGTAAGGGGCAGGGCAGGGATGGAACAAAGTTGTTTGGGTTGATGCAATTAGACAGTTGGAAACACTAGAATTAGTAGAATTCTCCAAAGCGACAAACCACTCAGAATCAGTTCAGTTCTGCAGGAATTCAGAATTTGGTATTGTGTGTGGTGCATGGCATGAAGGAGCGCAGTGGGTTCAGAGTGTCTGGGCAGGGCGGCGCTGCAGTAGGACCAGTGCTTCTGTGGATTGTCACAGGAGGTATAGTCACTATGGTGGCGGGGCACAGTGGAGGAGTGCAAGGGCTTAGTGGATGGATGCAGGAATACTATGGCACAGTGAAAACACACCAGTTGGGAAGGGGCTTAGGACTCAGTGAAGGGGTACAGCCAGGAAGAGGCTCAGTACTGGTGCAGGGACACAGTGGAGTGGTGCAGGGGTGCAGTGGTGAATCACAGCTATAAAGAGATTCAGGACTTAGAGGAAGGTCAGCAGGGAGTGGCACAGGAGGAAGTGTGCATGGGGGTGCACTGGATGGGCACAGCCAGGAAGCCATACAGTAGGAGGCAGGTGTTGGGGCTTAGTGGAGAAGTAGGGGCTGGGAAACAGGTGCAGAGCTTTGGTGGAGGGACTGAGTGGGGAAGGTCACAGTGAAAGGTGCAACAGGGAAGAAGTGCAGAACCCGGTGATGGGGACATGGACAGGAAGGGGCTAAGGAGGGGTATAGGGTTTCAGGGGGTGGTGAGGGCTACAGTGGAAATGTGCAGTGGGAAGTGGTACCAGGACTCTGTAGTGAGGGTGCAGTGAAGGGGCATAGCTCAGAAAACATATGAGGGTTCAATAGTGAGGGTGCAGTGGAAGGCCACAGCAGGGATGAGGCACGGACGTTCAGGGGTGGGGTACACTGGGGAAGGGCTCAGCAGGGAAGGGATGCCAGAGCTCAGTGGAAGTGTGTGGGTAAGAGCTGGGAAAAAGGCTCATGGTGTTTGTGGAAGGGCAAAGCTGGGAAGGGGCAACAGGGTTCAGCGGTGGGAATGCAATGGAGGGCTCTCCAGGGAAAGGTTGCAGCACTCAGTGGTTGGGGTAAAGTGGAAAGGCTCAGTGGGGAAGGGGCATAGGGGCTTAATGGGTGTCCAGGGCAGCTCCATGGCCTGGTGTCATTCCCTTGCCTGCTGCCTCCACCTTCTTCAGCTAGACATGCAGCTTTCAGTGATTTGCTGCACAGCTCAGGCCAACCATACCCACAGACTCTTCCGCCATGGAGGGAACACATACAGTGCCTCTCTCTCTCTCCACAGAGTCCAGGGTCCCCACGTGTGTCCAGGAGGCCGGCCAGGGAGAACTCACAGACGGTAAGGACAGCTGGCTGTGTTGCGGGCAGGGTCTGGGCAAAGATCCCTACTGTTGTGCTGAGGGCTTGCAGTAGGTGAGCCAGCTGCTGGGGCAGGGCAGAGCATTCTGGGATGGCAAACAAAGCTCCCCAGTGAGTGGGGTAGTCCTGGGGCAGCCAATCCAACCAGAAGGCACATTTCTAAAGCTCAGTCCAGAGAGACTCTGTTGTGTTTTATGGGGAACAGAAGAAAAAGCAACTATAATAAAATAGCCTTAGTCATATGTGTTGATGATGTAATTCCAGATGATAAATATAGAATTGACAATAACTGCAATCTTCTGCATCCTGCCAACAGAGGCACCAGTGTCAATGAACAATAGACATTTAGCTGCTGGGAGCTCTAGCGGTGCTACCTCCAAGCAGGGACAAGGAACGCGTTAGATAAGCCTCTTCTGCTTGAAGAGAGCCCATTCTGTGAATGAATGTAAATCTTCATTCTGCAAGGCTAGTAGGCCACTGTCATTCACCAGCACTTGAAAGTCTCATGCTGAAAATCAATACAAATCAAAATGATACAGTGATGCAAGAGAGAGCTGTGCCATGTGCTATCATCTGTACCTACTCTGTGAGTAATTCTGCTAAGAATGGCCTATATGGCTTCCATTCTCTACCTTTTTTTGCCATTGTATTTGCTTCTAGGTGCTAAATACCCCACTTTTAGAAGGAAAAATTTGTTTCTGTTCTAGCAATGATAGAGTTGAAATAGAGCCTTATAAGTAATTAGTAAGGAATGCTGACTCTGCCCACCCAAGCCCCCGCACTGCCAGGGCCAGAAGCCTGCCCACCAGCTGTGGGTCAGCTGCCCTAGCTGCCAACTTGAGCCCTGCGTTGCTGGGGCCAGCCACCCAAGCCCTTGTGCTCCCAGGGGCAGCTGCCCAAGGCGCCTGCCTGAGCTGCGAGCTGCTTGCCCGAATGAGTCAGCCACCTGAGCCCCTCCCCTCCCCCAAAGCCAGGCACCACTAGACCCTCATCTAACTCCATCTTCCTCTTGTCCCTAACCCACACTCACTTACCTTTGCAGGAGGCAGCGGGCTCCACATGGGCCTTTGCTGTCTGCCCGCTTTTTATAGCGGCTGCTCTGGGTCACCCATGTGAAATGGCAGAGGCTGAGAGCCGGAAGCAAGGGTCAGCTCTTACTTGGGGTGGGGGGAATGATGGAGGGGCTGGGTTGCCTCACGGTTCCCCCGGACTTTCTTCACACCCTCCCGGAGGGGCAGGCCCCCCGTTTGGGAAACCATATACTATATCATTCTGGGTGGCATGTCTAACAAGCTTACTGAATCTCTGCCATTTCTTTTTGAAAAGTCAGGGACAATCGGATGGAACTAGATATTGGAGAAGTGGGAAATTAGCACTTTATTTTCAGTGAAGAATGATTCTGGCAAATATTTTCCTACAAGTGGAACTTCCCTTTCTGACTGAGAGTATGTTTACACTGCAGGGTTTTTATGGAATGATTTATTTTTACTTAAAGTAGAAATAAGTTATTTCTGAATAGAGTGTCCACACTTGAAGAGCATTTCCAAAATGAGCATTCACAGTACAGAGCCCTATTCAGAAATGAGAGCAGTGCATTTTGGGTGTGTATCCCATCATGCCTGGCCTTGCGGGATGTGAACAGGAAATGCAAGGTGCGCTGGGAATTGGGAAATTGTTGCAGGAGCCCCTTCTCTTCCTGAATCTTCCCCCACAATTCCCAGTTCCTTTGTACCATTCAGAGTACTAGAGGGGGCCCAGTTCTCCTGCATATGCAAGGAAGGAGCAATGCAGGATGTCTGCATTGCAAGAACAAGATGTAGCAACAGAGCAGTCTCTGGTCTTTAATGTGACACAGGAGGTGACGGTAGGACTGTGATTTGATGACAGAGTACAGGTATCCAGCGGGCCTTGAGTGCTGATGTGGGGAGTGCCCCCAGTATTGCACCCAGCTGTTCATAGTACTTGCAGTTGAAATACTTGGGGTAAAGCAGCCATGATTAAAAGCAGGAAATCCCCTCCCCCCCACAAAAAAGGCAGAGAGAGCACCCCACTGTGTGCTGAAGTATCTGATACTGCATGTCTAGTGCTTGATTAATTTGAAATAGAGCAGGGGAAATGCTCATGATAGGTTTCCAAAATATTGAAGACTGCGGGGGTAAAGACAGTTGAGTTCCTGGCTAGCAGAGGGAGAGATCCAGTGCCTGGCTGGGGACAGCTAGTTTGTGTATGGGGAGAGATCAGTGCCTGGCTGGGGGAAGGGAGGTAAGAAATTTGAGAGAACCAAGGAAGAGATCTGGTGAGTTGGACCTGTCACTGCATCCAGAGCCAAAACTAGGGCAAGTGGCTCACTCAGCCTCAGGGAACCCAGTACCAGGGCTGGAGGCCTGTACAGGTGGACCAGAGCCCTACTGCAGCCCCAAAGTCCAGTAGCCAGGTGTGCAATTTGATATGAGATGTAGTGTCATAGAATCATAGGGCTGGAAGGGACCTCAGGAGGTCATCTAGTCCAGCCCCCTGCTTCAAGCAGGATCAACCCCGACTAAGTCATCCCAGCCAGGACGTTGTCCAGCCGGGACTTAAAAACCTCAAGGGATGGAGAATCCACCACCTCTCTAGGCAACGCATTCCAATGCTTCACCACCCGCCTGGTGAAGAAGTTTTTCCTAATATCTAACCTACACTTTTCCCTCTTCAACTTCTGACCATTACTCCTTGTTCTGCCATCTGACACCATTGAGAACAATTTCTCACCCTCCTCTTTAGTACTCCCCTTCAGGAAGTTGAAGGCTGCTATTAAATCCCCTCTAAGTCTTCTCTTCTGTAAACTAAACAAGCCCAAATCCTTCAGTTTATCCTCATAGGTCATGTGCTCCAGACCCTTAATCATTTTTGTTGCCCTTCGCTGAACCTGCTCTAGCAAATCCACATCCTTTTTATACTGGGGGGGCCCAAAACTGGACGCAATATTCCAGATGTGGCCTCACCAGTGCCGAATAAAGAGGAATAACTACTTCCCTAGATCTGCTCTACATGCTCCTCCTGATGCACCCCAGTATGCCATTAGCTTCCTTGGCTACAAGGGCACACTGTTTACTCATATCCAGCCTTTCATCCACCATAACCCCTAGGTCCCTTTCCATCGTACTGCTGCTGAGCCAGTCGGTGCCCAGCCTGTAACAATGTTTGGGATTCTTCCGTTCCAGGTGCAGGACTCTACACTTCTCCTTATTGAACCGCATCGGATTAATTTTGGCCCAGTCCTCCAATTTATCCAGGTCCCTCTGCATTCTCTCTCTACCCTCCAATGTATCTGCCTCTCCCCCCTAGTTATGTGTCATCTGCAAACTTGCTGAGGGTGCAACCCAGTCCCTCATCCAGGTCATTAATAAAGATGTTGAATAACACCGGCCCCAGAACTGAGCCTTGCAGCACTCCGCTTGAAACAGACCACCATCCAGATATTGACCACTACCCGTTAGGCCTGACCATCAAGCCAGGTTTCTATCCATCTTATAGTCCAAGGATCCAATCCATATTTCCTTAACTTATGGACAAGAATGTTGTGGGAGACCATATCAAAAGCCTTGCTGAAGTCAAGGTATATCACATCCACTGACTTCCTCATGTCCGCAGAGCTTTTTACGTCGTCATAGAAGCTGATCAGATTGGTGAGGCAGGACTTGCCCCGGTGAATCCATGTTGGCTACTTTTGATCACTTTCCCCTCTTCCAAGCGCTTCAAAATGGATTCCTTGAAGATTCCCTCCATTATTTTCCTATGGATTGAGGTAAGGCTGACGGGTCTATAGTTCCCTGGATTGTCCTTCATAGAACACTAGGACTGGAAGGGACCCTGAGAGGCCATCGAGTCCAGCCCCCTGCTCCAATGGCAGGAACAAGTACTATCTAAACTATCCGTGATAGACATCTATCTAACCTGTTCTTAAATATCTCCAGCGATGGAGATTCCACAACCTCCCTTGGCAATTTATTCCACTGTTTGACCACCCTGACAGTTAGGAACTTTTTCCTAATATCCAACCTAAACCTCCCTTGCTGCAGTTTAAGTCCATTGCCTCTTGTTCTATCCTCAGAGGCCAAGAAGAAGAAGTTTTCTCCTTCCTCCTTATGACTCTCTTTTAGATACCTGAAAACCGCTATCATATCTCCCCTCAATCTTCTCTTTTCCAAACTAAACAAGCCCAATTCTTTCAACCTTTTTTCATAGGTCACATTCTCTAGACCTTTAATCATTCTTGTCACTCTTCTCTGGACCCCCTCTAGTTTTGTCACATCTTTTTTGAAGTGCAGTGCCCAGAACTGGACACAATACTCCAGCTGAGGCCTAACCAGCACAGAATAGAGCGGAAGAATGACTTCTCGTGTCTTGTTCCTAACACACCTGTTAGTGCAGCCTAGAATCATGTTTGCTTTTTTTGCAACAGCATCACACTGTTGACTCATATTTAGCTTGTGGTCCGCTATAATCCCTAGATCCCTTTCTGCTGTAGTCATTCCTAGAGAGTCTTTCCCCATTCTGTATGTGTGAAACTGATGGTTCCTTCCTAAGTGGAACACTTTGCATTTGTCCTTATTAAACTTCATCCTGTTTACCTCAGACCATTTCTCCAATTTATTCAGATCATTTTGAATTATGACCCTATCCTCCAAAGCTGTTGCAACCCCTCCCAAGTTGGTATCATCTGCAAACTTAATAAGCGTGCTTTCTATGCCAATATCTTAATCATTGATGAAGACATTGAAGAGAACCGGTCCTAGCACAGGCCCCTGCGGAACCCCACTTTTTATACTTTTCCAGCAGGATTGAGAACCATTAAGAACTACTGTCTGGGTACAGTGTCCTTTATTTTCATTGCAGTTTAGAGGGAAAACTGAAGAGATTTTTATTGTCACAGTTGTCACTCTCCCAGTTAGCACCCTGGAACACTTTGTAGTTTGTCCTTATTCCCTGCAAGCAGCCAGGTTTTCCACCCCATAACACAGCAGCACATATAGAGTAGATTACTATCACACATACTTGCTTTCTGGGAGTTGACTTTATTTAGCTTCCTCCATTTCAAACAACGGCCTTGAAAGCAGGACTGTATTTCAAAACAAGTCAACTGAAACTTGCAAGTTACTGCAGAGACTTACCTTGTTATTGGGACTTGATATGCTTGCATATGTCCCTTCACTAAGTCTTTCTAGCTCTACCTCCACTGAGGGGGATTTAATGAGACTCACTTGGCATGACTGCCTTTGTGAATCAGCAGAGTAACCTTCTGCACCTGCCTGCAGCTGCTGTTGCTCCCAGTCCCTTTAAAAGCAAAGGCACAGGAGCTCTTCCACAAAAGACCCAGAGCCTTAAACTCTACAAATACTCCATCTTTCCTTTGTTTCTTGCTCATTGATTACTTGTTCATACTACTCATTAAACTCGTTCATTGTTCTACTTCTAACTTGAGTGACAAGAGTATACAACGTAATTTGGCCTCCTATTTCAAATACATATATGGTATTCTAAATTCTTTCCTACAGACTGTGTACTGCTACAGTGAGCCCTTAAACCGATACTGCATTCCAACGCAGGCAGAGATGACAACAGATTATTATATTCTGTTCTGAAAATGCTTTGGGGTGGGTAAAATAGTATTGTTATATTTAAATTAGAAAATGAGCACTGATTCGCTAGAAAAGTTTGTCAACGCTACTTCGTATAGGAGGCAATAATTCCCGATAATAGTATCAAGCAAATCATATTCCAGTGCTCTTTACTCTTAACATCAACGCCAAATATAAATGTGTAATACATATAGGCAAAAAATTTTCATATGAGTTTTAAAACCTTTTTATAAAACTGCTTGGTCTTAGATATTCTAGATTACGATTCTATTTATCCTACAGTTATAACCATTTGTTCATCGCATATTACTGTTCATACTGCAAAACCAGGTAATGATCAACTCTTTTTTTATTCCTGAGATATATTTTATCATAAATGCAGCTACAAATGTCTTTCCCCAAAATGACCATGTCTGAAACGAAGTTCATTTCAAATCATACCATCAATTAAGTAAAAATAATTAACGGCTCTGAACAACTATGGATGTCACGATACAGCCCTGGGTGCAGAAAGGCAACAAAAATAATGACAAATTTATGCCAAATGTGAAATGTACATTGATAGATCCTATTACTAAAAATATTGCTCTGGTAATTTGATTAGGAGGAAGCACGTAGCAAAGCTGATGCATTGCATACAATGGACTAAACCAGTGCTTGTATAATTTTCAAAAGACCACCTAGCACGTGAAAGGAGTGTTGCCACCAACTTCAATGAATCATTTTTCAGCCCAAAATTACTGTAAAATTATTATTAAAGTCACTGACAATAAGAATCTGACCAGGGCTAGACCACAGGGCCAGCAGGGAGACCAGCTGCTGCTGCTGCACTGAGACCCAGACTGGGGAGGAAGGTCAGCGCATGGAGCTGGCGGTGAGACCGACTGCAGCCCTGCCGAGCCCTGGGCTGGGGTGGAACGTTGGTGCATGAGGCTGGCGGGGAGAGCTGCTGCAGCCATGCCAAGCCTTGGGTGTGGGGTTGGTGGTGAGCCCCACTGCTGCCCCATGGAGCCCTGGATCAGGGCTGGCAGGGAGCCCTGCTGTGGCCCCCCCGGAGCCCTGGACTGGGGATGGAGCTTGGAGAATGGGAGCTGGCGTGGAGACCTGCTGCAGCCCATGGGGAGAACCAGAGCCCCAGGAGGTGGAGCTCTGTTGAGCCAGCGTCAGAGTCCCGAAGCAGCCAAGTGCCAGAGCCTGACTGCAGCAATTTGGGATACCTGCAAAAAAAGGTGGTAGAATTTGCAGAGCTGCATAGAGTGGCTGCTAACTTGAGTTTCATGGACAGCCTCCAAGGAGGTCAATTAAGCTGTAATTAGCTCTGCTTTGTACACACAGATTCAACTGCAGAATTGAAAGAGAGAGTGGTAAAAGTAATTTGTTTAAGTGGAGTTACTATTGTGTTAAATGCCCTGTTATTCCTGAATAACAGGCTCAGCTGTATCAGAGGGGTAGCTGTGTAAGTCTGTATCTTCTAGAACAAGAAGTCCTGTGGCATCTTATAGACTAGCATATGCTTTGGAGCATAAGCTTTCATGGGCAAAGAACCGCTTTGTCAGATGCATGAGTGGGCCCACTCATGCATCTGATGAAGCGGGTCTTTGCCCATGAAAGCTTATGCTCCAAAGTATATGTTAGTCTGTAAGGTGCCACATGACTTCTTGTATGTTCAGCTGCATGGTGGCAAAGTGTTTTCTTAGGGAAGAAAGGTGTTTTTACGGAAGAAAAATCCCAGTGTAGACAAGCCCTGAAAGATGATAATGCCAGAACATTAATATTTCAGAAGGCATCCAGTCATGGGGAGGTTTCTCAGAGAAAGTACAGGCAGTGGAGGTAAGGATCAGTGTTAATTAACATCTTAATTACTGAGCCACCTTGCATAGTTTGCAACTTCACATTACAGAAAAGGGTATTCTTAATGCTCCTGTATGAAACTGTGACTGAATACGGGCTTTAGTGTTCAGCTCTAGGCACCTTGATACCAGAAAGATATTGAATAAAAGAAAGACTTTAGATATTGGGACTAGATGGTGTTTACACAAGAGGAAAGATTAAAAGAACCAAATGAGCTGAGCACCAGCTAAGGGAGAGGGGAGGGAGCATGCTCATTGTCTCCAAACACTGGAATGGTACTGAGCCCAAGGGATTTTACAAGTAGTCCCGTGGCACCTTAAAGACTAACAAATTCATGTATTAGGTAATGAGGTTTCATAGGTAAGACCCACTTCCTCAGATTTCTTGAAAAGTGACTGTTGTTGACTAGTGATTGCAGAAGAGTCAATGTATAGTACATTTCTTCCCATCTTTAACTATATTATAAACCCTTGCTTGCAGACTGTTTCCTTTTATGTGTACGACCAGCACCTGGCATCCTGGAGTCCTAATCTTACTTGAGGTCTTTAGGCACAAAACAACGGTTGCAATATTAAATAATGGGGAAGTATATGTGTTATTGCATGTTAGATGTGTACATATGATAACAAATGTATATCTGCATGTAGGTGGGGGAGTCAGTTTCTATAGATTTATATATGTAAGTATCTGGACAGGTGCATTTCTGTGATTGTACTCTGTGGATTTGTGTGTGGGCTTCAGGTGTGGGTGTGTAATTGCCTTATTACAGATGTGATAAAGTGTGGCCCTAATTCCACACACAAACTTACAATAACTTTAGTGAACAAAAAACATGGAGTTGGTTATGAAAAATGGGAAGAGGGGAAAGAAAGAATCATGAATTCATTTTTTTAAATAATTAACTTCTTTAACTATTTTGCTGCCAGCTCTAGTGTTCTGTAACAAATTAAATCTGAACTTTACATATTCTGTCTGTCAAAGCAGCAACTATGCTTGCTTGGGCCTTGCAGTGAAAATGAGCTCGAGAGATGATGTGGGGGAGCTGAGCAAGGGATGGAGGGAAGGGTAATGGAGTGAGCAGGGGTGGGCCTTGGTAAGGGGCATGGCAGAAGGTGGGACAAGGTTGTTAGGTTTTCTGGAATTAGAAAATTGGAAGTCATATTGCAGGAGCCCAGGGCTGAAACCAAAGCTTGAACCTCACTGCCTGAGGCCAAAGCTTAATCCCAAAACCAGGTCCAAAACAAAGTTCCAGTCCAATTATCCTATTGCTGGGGTCCCGAGCTGGAGCAAAAGCACAAGCACTTCAGCCCTGGATGGCAGGGCTCAGGTTACAGGCACCTGCTTTGGGCTGAAGCCCTGGAGCTTCAGCTTTGACTCCTCTCCCAGGCCATCTGGGCTCAGGCAGGCTCAGTCTTTGGTCCCTGCTCCGGGGGTCATGTAGTAAATTTTGTTGTCAGAAGGCGGCTGCAGTGCAGTTTGAGAACTGTTGCTCTAACCCTGGGCCTTTCTTGCACTTTCATAGTTGCCTTAATTTCTCTGTCTTGGAAACAGCTCTGTCTGTGAACCTATACCTCCTTGAAGCCCAGTTTAATTCAAGACTGTACTTAAGCTTTCATTTGAATGCTCTTTGGGCACATGTAAAACATCCTTTGTGGTAGGAATAACAAACACCAAAGAAATGACATTTGTCTGAGGTGATGCAGTCTGTAAAACCCTCAGTGCTGCCTGATGCTTGTGGCTCTGTTAGTTTATTTAGATATTTGCAGTTTTTCTTTCAGTGTTTCATTAGAGGTACTGCTTAAACACACTGGTTGGCAGCTGCTAGAATCCGGCTTCTTTATTTCTTTTTCAAAATTAGTGTCAGATTTGCTTTCCTCCAGTGTTATTACCTCTTTAACCCTGTCTCTTTCCGCATATCTTTGTCTATAACTCAGCAAATACAACAGCTAGTTCTCAAACAGAGACGTGGATTTCATCTAGGTTTGCTGTTTTGGATTTCCACACGTTTCACTCGCTTCTTATCAATTCACAAACTTTCATTGCTTGTTATTTGCCCTGTTGACAGGCAGTTTGCTTGGTTTTTGCAGATAAACTGTGTGACTTTTCCCCACCCAGACGCAATGCCAGAACAGCAGTTACTGAAACCCACTGAGTGGAGCTACTGTGATTATTTCTGGGTAAGTAGGGAGCCAACCTACTGCATACCATTACATTGCAGCTTCTGAGTTTCAGGAAGAGCACAACAAATGGCTAGGTATGCATTAAATCAGGTTGGGGTTGGGAAACTTCTGGGTCGGGGGCCCTGACCCACAGAAGAATCAGTCGCAGGTCACAAAACTGAGAAACAAACAAAAGAAAACAAAACCCCTCACTGATGTGGTCCTCAACTGAAAAAAAAAAATGGAGAGGCTGCCCTCATTTCCCTTGAACACCAGTCCCAGAGCCTGGGGGGGCGGGGGACAGCACTAGTACATTTTGTGGGCCCTGCTAGGCTCTGGGGTGGGGCCAAAAATGAGGGGTTCAGTTTGAGAGGTGGCTACCAGGAAGTAGGCTTGGGGTGTGGGATCTGGGTGAGAGAGAGCAGGCTGCAGACTGGGGATCTGGGAGAAGTGCAGGAGTGGGCTGGAGGTGGGTGATCTAAACAGGAGTGGAGTATAGGCACAGCCTTCATGTGGGGTTCTGACCAGGACAGGGTGCAGGAGAAGGGTGGAGGTCTTGGCAGGAGGCAGCATGGGGTCCAAGTGGGAGGAAGGATACAGGAGGGCTTAGGGTGTGAAGTCTGGAAGGGAGGGGTCAGGGTGGGGATGAGGGGTCTGGGAGGGAAGGGACAGGAGTAGTGTGGAGGGAATGAGACGGGAGGGTGGGGTCAGTAGCATAGTTGGAGTGAGGGTCTGGGTGGGAGGAGGTTTAGGGGTGTATGTCTGGGCAGTGTGTGGGGGGAGAGGGGTGTTACCTGTGCAGCATCCTGGGACACACACTGCTCTGCACACACCCCAGGCACTGCCCTTCGCTTCTCTGATTGGCTGGAATTCTGGCCAATCAGAGCAGTGGAATAAAATCTCCAGGCTGTGCTGCTGCTACCCCTCCCTTTTCACTGGCGGGGGGAAAAGCTGCAAGTGGTAGCAGTGCCACACAAAGCTACTTTCTGCCGCCTCCTGTATCACTGCTGCAGTGTCCTTAATAAAGCACACAGCACGGTGTGGTGCTAGAGGCACTCTCCGGAGCGGGGAAACAAAGGAAAGGCTCAAGGGGCAAGAGAGAGAATACAGCCCCTGCAGGGAGAGAGGAGGGCTTATTAACCTCAGCCCAGAGCAGATTGCTCTGAAGAGAGATGCAGCAGCTAAGGTTCTGAGACAGGCTTGAGAATGCAGGAAAAGCTCTAGCTGGATGGACAGAAAGGGGGGGGTGAGAAAAGTCAAAACTCCAAGTAAGTGGAGTCAGAGTAGTTTCGCTCAACAGAAAAACTGGATGTATGGGAGTCCTCACCCCCTCCCCTCTGAACATTACCTGGGTATCACTGGGATGTAAATCTCAGTGTGCTGAAGCTCAGCTAACAGACGTGCAGAGAACAAAGTCAAAGTCACTCCATCTGAAGACTTGAGCCAAAGAGTGGAAACCATGTCTAGCTTGCACTATGCTCCTAGCTCTCTGTCTTCCACCATCCCCAGTAATTGTGGGAAGTGGTGTCAGCCTGCGGAACTGAATGCCAGAATGCAGCAGACAAAGAGCTGATTTGATAGCTTCTGTCAGAAAACGACGTGTCAACCAAATCAAAATGTTTTCAGCTTTTGAATCAATTTCATCATTGTTTTTCAATTGAAAATTATCAACGTTTTCTCTTGACTTTATCATTTTACTTGCATTATAGAACAAAATAGCTAAAATTAGAAATGAAATGTTTCAGAATATTTCATTCTGTGAAAAATTCAGACTTTGACTATGTATCCCCATTTGAGGTAAAACAAAATTTCAAAATCTCAGCGTTTCCTGTGGGATAAGAATTCCATTATTTTATGTGCTCCAATAAAAACACGTAGTGGCACAGATCCTGAGGCGATCCCCAAAATAGAACAGCCATTGCCTGTGGATGGCCATGCCCACAACCATGTACAGGACTATAGAGATTGCCTTGCAGATTTAGTAACAGAGTTGACAACGGCTGACAGTGGTATAGCTCAAACAGCAAGGAACCATAGAAAGGTGCCTCTGACGTGACAAATGGCACAGAGCCCTCTTTTGATTGGTAAACGAAGAAATGACTGATATCCAAATGACAGACACTGAAAGCTGTTAAATACTGAGAATTTTTTCCCTTACCTTCCAGGTTTGTTTCCTAGAAGTGCTAGATGCAAGTCACAAAGCTTTTAAGTTAGTTTCTGAGATTTGTGTACAATACATTGCTACACCAGCAAGGCAATAGACAAGCAAAGAACCCTACAGTGAGAAAAAAGCATAGCAGTGCTGAAAACTTTCCCTGTTTCTGTGCACCAGAAAGATGGGTGTTGGAGTTAGACATTATTCAAAAGTGTGGGGAAGAGAGAAAAAGAAAAGGTGAAAATGAAAAAGGGAGAAGGCACCAAACTGTTCCAAAATTAGGGGAATTATCCCAGGAAGGAACAGGGCCAAATAATACACAAACAGTGATTGGAAGACTGAGATAATGGCATTACTATTAGTCCATGAAATAAGGCTGTTTTTTGCACGCTGAAAAGTGAATCACACCAGTTATATTCTTTTAAGCACTGAAGGGTTAGATCAAAACAAAAAAGCAGTCCAGTAGCACTTTAAAGACTAACAAAATAATTTATTAGGTGATGAGCTTTTGTGGGACAGACCCACTTCTTCAGACCATAGCCATACCAGAACAGACTCAATATTTAAGGGACAGAGAACCAAAAATAGTAATCAAGGTTGACAAATCAGAAAAATAAAAAAAAAAAAAGATGGGTTAGATGTTGATTAGAAAGGAGGAAGCCATTTAATGTTCTTCCAAGATGCATTTCAAAGTGTCTTTCATGTTCTAATCAGCAGGTTAGATCCCAGGAGGAGCCTCTTGGTATGAAAATCAGCTGTTTCCCATACCTGAAATGCCCTCTTTTGACAGTATTGCTGTAGTTAGAATTCTAGGAGCTGTGATATGTCTCTTGTTGTACGTGACCTAGCTGCCATTTATCTTCCAGGCTGATAAGAAGGATCCACAAGGGAACAACACAGTATCAGGATTTGAAATTCTACTCCAAAAGCAACTCAAGGGAAAACAAATGCAGAAAGAAATGGCAGAGTTTGTTCGAGAAAGGTAATTAGAATCTTTCTGTTGAGTATTTCTTGTACTCTCTGTATACAGTAAACTCTTGATTAACTGCTATTTGATTAACCAGCACACTCTAATAACCAGCATGACTCACAGGTGGGCAGATCTGGTTAGTGAACACTGAGCAGCAGTGCGGAGAAGCGGCATCAGAGCTGAGGTTTGTGCACAGAGAAGGGAGAGCAACACCCCGCTACCTGGGGAGCAGATGCAGGCCCCTCAGTGCTGCCCTGTGTCCCTCCTGCTGCATCTGAGTGCACCTTGGCCAGATCCTCTGCTCTCCCATCCAGCATGAGTACTCTTGCTTATCCACAATATTAATTATCTGGGAACTCCTGGTCCCGTGGATGCCAGATATCAGAGTTTACTGTATTTGCTCAATGTATAAGTCTTGAAGGATCGCATCAGATGAAGTGACTTCCAGATAGTGCTCCAAAGGAAACTGCCGACAGCACATCTGGAAGATGTGAAGAACACAGGTGTCAATTGAAAAATGCCATCATTGGAGCTTGTGGGGAAACCATTGGCTATCAGACCAGGAAGCATCAGAACTGGTTTGATGAGAACGATGTGGAAATTGAACACCTGATTAGGGTAAAAAGGAAAGCTTTTAGGGCCTGCAAAGTGACATCAACTGTACAGAGAGAAGCGTATGCTCAGGCAGCAGTCCAGTGTAAAACATGACCTCTAAAAACCACTGGTGGACTGAGGAGGCATGAGAACGCCAGCATGTCATAGACATCAGCAATATAAGAGGTTTTGTCAATGCCACCAAAGCTGTGTAGGGACTGAGTAACCATGGAATCAGTCCCCTGAGATCAAACGATGGTACCCAGCTCTTGAAAGACCATGAAGAATTGCGTCTCACTGAAAAAAGCACTATAATGAGCTTTTGAACCACCTCTCCACCTTGGTCCTAGAATCCCCTGATAGTCAGTCTCTTCAAGAAGGGTGACAAGTGGGACTGTAGAAACTATCATGGCATCTCCCTCCTGACAATGGCAGGGAAAATCTCAGCTCAATTCCTTGCAGACTCACTCCTGCCACTCTCAGAAGAAATTCTCCTAAAATCCCAATGTGGTTTCTTAATGTTCAGAGGAACAGTGGACATGATTTCCACCACTCGGCAACTGTAAGAAAAACGTTGTGAACAAAACCAGACCTTATACATGAGTTTCATCCACCTAACCAAAGCGTTCGACTCAGTTACTCGTAGTGCCCTGTGGACATCTGCTCAAAAATTGGCTGTCCCAAAACATTCATTAGCCTATTGAGGCTGCGTCAAGACAACATGAGTGCCAGAGTACTGAGCAACAGCAGATCCCAAAGCGAGCCCTTTGAATTCAAAACGGAAGCCAAACAAGGTTGCATCATTGCACCATCACTGTTCTGCTTCTTCATCACCATGACCCTTCACCTCCTGGGTGGCAAGCTTCCAGATGGCATAAAGATTGTTTATAGAATGAATGGGAAGCTTTTCAATCTCAGGAGACTGAAGGCTTAAAAGCAAGACCTCCATGACCTCAATCATAGAGCTCCCATACATGGATGACAGCATGGTTGCTACTCTTTCTCACAGAACTCTTCAGACCATCTTAAGCACCTTCACTGAAGCTGATGAGAATCTCTTCCTCACGCTGAACGTCAGAAAGACCAAGATGCTCTACCAGGCCTCGCTGATGGGACAATTTCACGTACCTTCTATTGAAGTCAACGGAGAGCTGCTGGGAAATGTGGAGCATTTCCCATACCTTGAAAGTCATCTGTTCACTGAATTTGACATTGATACAGAAATCCAGCATTGTCTGAGCTGTGCAATCTCTGCTTTTGCCTGCCTGAGACAAAGGGTCTTTGAAAACCAGGACATCTATGCAAAGACAAAGTTCCTTGTTTATTGTGCAGTGGTTATTCCAGTGCTACTATATGTGTATGAAATCTGAACAACATACAAGCGTCATTTGAAAGCACTTGAACAATATCATCAACGCTGCTTCAGGAGAATCCCGAATATCTCTTGGGAGGGTAAGTGTATGAACACTAGCATCCTGTAAGACTTGAACATGACCAGCATTGAACCTATCATCATTCAACAACAACTTTGTTTGACTGGTCATGTGGTTTTGATGTTTGATCAGCACTTCCCAAAACAGATTCTTTTTTCTGAGTTGAAGGAAGGACAGAGGAGTGTTGGGGGCCAGAGGAAGCAATATAAAGACATGCTGAACGTGCACACACAAAGTGCAGCATCGGTGTTGACACTTGGGAAAACCTTGCCCAGGACTATCCCCAGTGGAGAGCCGTAATCCAGAGGAGGTGCCACAATTTGAGAGGTCCTGCCGCAGTGCACACGAGGAGAGGTGGAGAAGAAGAATGAGTGTCAAAAACTGCTCTGTGGCCCTCCAGCAGCTATCAACACCTGCCCCTTCAGTGATAAGACCTGCGGCTCCAGAATAGGGCTGATCAGCCATCAGTGGATGCTCAAATAGGAGGGAGACATGAAGACGTCCTACTCATTGTCAATTGACTGCCAAGAAGAAACAATGAGAAGTCCTGTGGCACCTTTATAGGCTAACAGATTTTTTTGTAGTATAAGCTTTCATGGGCAAAGACACACTTTGTCAGATGCATGACTTTTCCTGCAAAAGCTTATGCTCCAAAAATGTTAGTCTATAAGGTGCCAAAGGACTTATCATTTTTTCAGATACAGAATAATACAGCCATCCCTCTGATACTTGCCAAGAAGAGGATGACTTCCCATGTCTCTCTAAGGTTTGTTAATTTGGTGGAATGGGGATAATCACCAGGATACAATATCATCAGGCTAGGAAATGTGTTGGAATGATAGGTTCTTTCACATATAGTGCCCCTCCATGTGAAAGAAAATACAGAGTCAAAGTGAAAATCTTGAATAATTCAAACTGTACTATAGGATATCTATGGATAGAATTCTAGGACATTTTAGATGCTGAATGAGCACTCAAGGAAGATAGAATCCTTTCAAGAATCTAAATGAAGTCTTCGCATAAGGCTTTACTTCAGAGGATGTGGGTGAGATTCACACAGCTGAACTATTCTTTTTAGGTAACGCATCTCAGACACTGTCTCAGATTGAGGTGTCAGACAAAGATATTAAGCTAGATGGACTATTGTCTGACCTAGTATGGCTATTCTTGGTGGTCAACGATATCTTTTATCAGTGAGCTCCGTGGGTTAATTATAATAGGAGGTAAAAAGGAACACTCATGAGTGAAGGCCCACTGGAAAATCTGGTAATTTATTTTGTAGTGTGGTGTTTTTTTCCATCTTTAATATATTTTCCCTGTCTGTCTTCTGTAGGATAAAGATTGAGGAAGAATATGCCAAGAACTTATCCAAACTATCTCAGAATTCATTGGCTGCTCAAGAAGAAGGGTAAGGAGCCTTGTACAAGGCATTTCCTCTAATTTAGGCACATGCTCTTCTCTTGACGCCTTCCATAGAGTGATGAGTGCTTACTCTGACCCTCTTATTTGGGGTAAGACAAAGTAAGAGGTGTGATTCTCAATCATTCAGTTACCTCCTGAATTCTTTGGAGGTAAATTAGGGTCTTGTGTAAGTATATCTCTTGTAATCGAGTACCGCTTTTCACCGAAGAATGTAAGTCCCACGGTGTGGCACGTAGTTCATGTGATGAGTCTCTTTTAGCTGGTGATGTTCATATAACTAGCAGGCGTTGCACCCTTTTTGTTCAAGGAGCAAAATTGTGTATTTGTTCCTGGCTGGCAAACATGCTTATGAGCATGTTTCACTTAGCTGACAATGCCTGGGTGTGAGGCATGAATTTCGTGCTTTGCATCCTTATGTAATGAGGCAGGGATAGCAGCTGTCTGGCCTCAGAATATGATTCCATCCTGCACAGTCAGTTCATCCTTAATTTGAAAATATTAATCTGTTCCTACTTGACTTTCTGTCTTCTGGGCACTCTGTTGTTATGCTCACTTGACTGCCTGTAAATGGATGTCCCGTTCCATAGCCTCCTTCCATTTCCACCACTTTCACTGTATCAAGTGGGACATTGTGTGCACTTTAATGGTTTGTCTGGAGATGTGATAATGTCTGTGGCTGCAGATATCTTTAACACAGACCTGAGGGCTCTGAAGCAGACACATAGCTAAACCACATTTGTACGCAGGGTTTCAGGCTCAGGGGTTCTAAACATTGTGGAAGATGATAAAGCAGCCCTGTAGCATCTTAAAGATGAACAATTTTATTTATTAGGTAATGAGCTTTTGTGGGTAACACCCACAATTTCCTGTTGAAATCTGGAGAAGCAGGTCTTACCCACGAAAGCTGATTAGCTAATAAATAAAACTGTTTGTCTTTAAAGTGCTACAGGACTGCTTCTCTTTTTCATTTTTTTGGTGACACTACAGGCTAACACAGCTATCCCTCTTACACAGTGTCCAGACTTTGTTCTAACAGTTACTATTGTGTATGATAGTTTTAATGATTGAACACTTTCCCTTAGTGTGAGGGAATTCTGTTGGGAGGGGGCCGGCCAGGTCTTTATGTATGAGATTTGAAAGGTGCAAACTGATGCTACTGTCTCAACGCTGGAGGAGACGCACTCTATGATTATGCTGGATGGTGCATACATCAGCATGCTGAATATCATGCAAAGCAGGGCCTGATAACAGTGTTTACTGCACAAAAAAAAAGGTGGCTCTTTTAGTGATTGCTCATGTCCATTTCAAGTTGAGTGTGCGTGGGTGCACAGCCAGTCACTGGAAGCTTTTTGCCCTAGCCAGTAGCCATATGGTCAGTGTGGCACCCCCTGGAGTGGCGCTGATATGGCGACCGATATATGCACCGCCTGACATCCCCCCTCCCTGGTTCCTTCTTGCTGCGTTGCTGGTCGTTGGAGCTCTTGCTTTTTCCTTTCTAATTAAGTAGCTAGTAGCTTATGGTAGTGTAAATAGTTTGAGTTTAATAGTTTAGTCTTTCGTGTCTTCACTGATAGCTGAGGCAGGGCTGTCCCAGCCCCTGTTCTTCCAACTGGTGCTGAGGAATGCCTGGCTCCCCAGCCTTTAAGACTTGTTCAAAGTGTGGCAGACGTATGCCCAAGAGTGACCCCCATTCAGCTTGTCTGATTTGTGTGTTGGAAGGACACTTGCATGACTGCTGCTCAATTTGTAAGGCCTTTAAGACCAGAACTTTGAAAGACGGGGCCCAACGCCTTAAAATCCTGCTAACAGAGGCAGCTCTTAAACCTCAGGAGTCCCTAGCAGGAATGGAGAGTGGAGGCTCCTCAGTCCAAAGTGCAGTGGCACCATCTACCAAGGTGCTGTCCAAGGACTCTCGGCACCGGAAACAGGCACCGTCACCGTCTTGGTGCCATCGGAGTCAATCTCCAGTGCTGAAGAAGAAGAGAAGGCATGAGAGGCATAGGTTACTGACATCCAAGCATGGCAGCCATAAGTCCACAGCTCTGGCTCTGCTCGAAGGGCAGAAGATGCGAATGTTGCAGCCTGTATGGAGCAGGTTCCCTCAGGTGCAGGACTTGCCCTCAACCCCGGAGGCGTTTCAGGCAGCACAAGGCCTTCTTCAAATAACGGTACGGAGTCCCTCCCCATCGGTAGAGGACTGGCACCATAGCAGCGAGACTGAGCAGTGGGAGCCTACGGATATTATGCCAACACCAACCCACGCACTCACGTCAATGCCGGCACTGACACTGTAGTCAGTACTGAGTGGTCTGGTGCTGCCCCATCAGGGAGAGATTGTGGGCCAGTTTCAGGTGCCCTTTGCTCCAGCACCTGCGTAGTCATTGATGCGCTTGACATCAGCGCCAACTCCAGTGGCTCCACCGTGGTCATTGGCTTCTGAATCAGCGTCGGAGTCGGACTCGTTATACTTGAGCTCCAGGCACAGTGGGAGGTCAAGAAGGTTGCGCCATAGCTGTTGCAGGCACTATAGTTGTCATTTAGACTATACGGGTTGGCCTCTGGCTTTGTAGGTGGCGCATCAGTGGCCCTTCTGGACCCCATGGGCATTTCACGAGGTGCAGAGCCAGAATGTGGGCTTCACTTCAGTAATGCCGGGTGCTCTGCCAGTCGTGCACTCAGCACTGTTAGCGTTGCTGGGAGCCCTGTTGCCGCACCGTCAGCAGGAAGTGGCGGGCGTTACAGAATCACCGGCGTCTATCTTGTCTGCACTGGTGTCAGCACCACCACAGTGTGACTGGACCTCAATGGTGTTGGTGCAGTTGGTGATTGTACCTCCAGTGCCGATAGGGCAGGCACTGGTGCCGGCTCAAGTACAGGACACAGTACCAACACCGCCTGTTGGTGGTTTTTCTGGTCAGCTGGTACCAGTGTCTGCTCCACCCTCAGTTCCTCCCAGTTACCCCAAAATTCCTGGGGGGGGGGCCATTTGACGGGACAGGTCCCCGCTTCCCTTCCCCTCTAGATGGAGGTGCAAGGGATGTCATCCTCTTCCTCCTTGGATAAGGCAATGGTGAGCTCGTCGGCCTCACTGGTGTTGGAGGATGGTAGGGCGTTTCAGCAGCTACTCAGGAGAGTGGCCCAAAACTTGGGAGTGCAAACAGAGGAGGTCCGTAATCAAAACAATTGCCAATATGGCTAAAACAGTTTGGCAGACCCCTGCTTCTGCTCTTTCTACGGCCCATAGGAATGAGAGATGGTACTTTATTCCATTCCAGGGCAGTGAACATCAGTTTACCCACCTCTCTTCCGACTCCCTGGTAGTGGACACTGCAAGCCATAGACAGCACTAACGGTTCCAGGGTGTGTGTTGTCCGTGTCCCTCTCCCCCCCCGCCCTGAAAAAGAGATGCTAAGCACTTGGACCTCTGTGAGAGGAAGGGTATCACAGCAGTAGCCGTGTTAGTCTGTATGTTTGAGAACAGCAAGAAGTCCTGTAGCACCTTATAGACTAACCTGTTTTGGAGCATAAGCTTTCGTGGGGTTCCATGAAAGCTTATGCTCCAAAATATCTGTTAGTCTGCAAGGTGCTGCAGGACTTCTTGTTGTTATGGGAGGAAGGTTTACTCAACAGGAGGGTTACATTGGAGGGTTGCAGGCCCTGGTTAGCAAGGATGCATACAACACAGTCAGTGCCGTATCTAGGTTCTCTGAACTGGTATCACCCGAAGCGAAGCAGGACTTAGCAGCAGTGGTAGAGGAGATCAAACTGGTCTCAAGGCGGCCCTGCAGGCCTCACCAGATGCCATGGACACGGCTATGAGGGTTATCGCTTCTGGAATGATGATGCACAGGGAGGCATGGTTGCAAGTTTCGGGCCTACCACTGAGGTTCAGCAGACAATCCAGGACCGCCCCTTCAGTGGCCCTACCCTGTTCTCAGACAAGACAGATAAAAAACTGCATAGTCTGGAAGACTCCAGGTCCACCCTGTGCTCATTGAGCCTTCGTACACCTGCCAACCAATGCAGGCATTTTAACACCCATCCACAGCAAAAACAGTTTTCACAGCCTCAAAGGGACAGTACTAGAAGGTGGAACAGGACAGGCAGGCGACGTTCAGGCCAACAGCCTCATGCCATCAAAAGGGACCACAGGCCCAAGCTGCAGTTTTTATGGCACAGTTGGGAGTGTCAAATTAATCTCACCCACTCAGCATCCCCACTTTTCGTTCTGCCTGTCCCCCTTTTACCATATGTGGTGCAGCATCACCACAGACCAGTGGGTGCGGTGTATGGTAGAGAGGGTATACGCCATTCAGTCTCTTCCTATCCCTCTTCAGGGACCCCTCTTATGAGATCCTTTTACGGCAGGAAATGCAATCCCTCCTGGGTTCTGGGGCTGTAGAAGTTCCTCATAGGTTCAGGGGTTTTATTCCCAGTATTTCCTAATTCCAAAACCAAAGTGGAGCTTGAGACGCATCCTGGACCTAAGAGGTCTCAACGAGTTCATGAGGGAGATAGAATTTCGTATGCTGTCCCTGGGTTTCATGCTCCTGATGCTGGAGCTGGGGGGGGGTTGATTTTAGATTACCTATGGGACCTGGTACAGAGGAGGGCTTGTCCCTCTCCTTGGTTAGAGTGCACTTAGCTGCTATCTTAGCCTTTCACCCAGGTCATGGAACCTCTTCTGTGTTCTCAGACCCCATAGTCAAAAGGTTTCTGAAGGGTTTACAAAGAATTACCCTCTTGACTTACAGGATGGGTATTTCCATATTTCGATCTACCCTCCTCACAGGAGGTTTCTCAAGTTTTTGGCAGTTCACAGACCTGCCTTTTGTTCTGCTGTGGCCCCAAGGGTCTTCACCAAATGCATGGCAGTAGTAGCAGAACACCTATGCAGCCAAGAGGTGCAGCTGTTCCTGTACCTGGGTGACTGGCTAGTCAAGGGTCATTCCAGGAAGCAGGTGATTCAGCATGTACAATTGATCCGTCAAACCTTTGTAAGCCTTGGTCTCTTGATCAATGAGGCAAAGTTGGTGTTGGTGCCATCTCAATCAATAGAGTTTGTAGGGGCACAACTGGATGCCAGGTGTGTCAGGATGTTCCTTCCAGACAAGAGGTTCCAGTCCGTGGGGGCCATTATCTGAGACATCCTGGCAGTTCCCACCATGATGACCAGGTGTTGTGTGCATTTGCTGGGTAACATGGCAGTGTGCAGCTTCGTGGCACAGCACGCCAGGTTAAGGATGCGCCCTCTATGGCTATGGCCATCATCGGTGTGTTACCCTGTAAGAGGCAGTTTAGACTTTGTGGTTACGCTGCCGACGTGGACTTTGTCGACCCTGCACTGGTGGTTAGACAAGGGGATCATCCCCACAGGAGTCCCCTTTGCCCCTCAGCAGCCCTCACTTTCCCTAGTAACAGACACTTTGGACCAGGGGAGGGGAGCACACCTGGGTCAACTATGAACCCAGGCTCTTCGGAGTGTCTCGGACCTTCAGCTCCACATAAATGTGAGGGAGATCAGGGCCATCAGACTAGCATGTATGACTTTCAGGGCCAATCTAGCAGGACATTGTGGCTGCGTCTACACGTGCACGCTACTTCGAAGTAGCGGCACCAACTTCGAAATAGCGCCCGTCACGTCTACACGCGTCGGGCGCTATTTTGAAGTTAACTTCGATGTTAGGCGGCGAGACGTCGAAGCCGCTAACCTCATGAGGAGATAGGAATAGCGCCCTACTTCGACGTTCAATGTCGAAGTAGGGACAGTGTAGACGATCCGCGTCCCGCAACGTCGAAATTGCTGGGTCCTCCATGGCGGCCATCAGCTGGGGGGTTGAGAGATGCTCTCTCTCCAGCCCCTGCGGGGCTCTATGGTCACCGTGGGCAGCAGCCCTTAGCCCAGGGCTTCTGGCTGCTTCTGCGGCAGCTGGGGATCTATGCTGCAGGCACAGGGTCTGCAACCAGTTGTCAGCTCTGTGTATCTTGTGTTGTTTAGTGCAACTGTGTCTGGGAGGGGCCCTTTAAGGGAGCGGCTTGCTGTTGAGTCCGCCCTGTGACCCTGTCTGCAGCTGTGCCTGGCATCCCTATTTCGATGTGTGCTACTTTGAAGTGTAGACGTTCCCTCGCTGTGCCTATTTCGATGTTGGGCTGAGCAACGTCGAAGTTGAACATCGACGTTGCCGGCCCTGGAGGACGTGTAGACGTTATTCATCGAAATAGACTATTTCGATGTCGCAACATCGAAATAAGCTATTTCGATGTTGGCTGCACGTGTAGACGTAGCCTGTGTGTCAGTCCGTGCAGACAAGACGACAGCAATGTACTATATCAACAAATGGGGGTGCACGTGCCATTCCCTGGTATCACAAGGCCTTGATGCACACAGCACATCATCATGCTGCAGGCCCTCTACCTGCCAGGTATGTGCAATTCACTGGCGGACCAACTCAGCAGGTCCTTTACAGATCACAAGTGGTCTCTCCACCTGGAAGTCATTCATTTTGTTTTCCGGAGGTGGAGGTATCCCCAGGTGGACTTGTTCGCCTCCCACCTGATTGCGAAATGTAGGACGTTCTGCTCCTACCACAATCAGAGCCTGGGGTCCTGTGCGGACACCTTGAGTGTTCCCTGGTCAGGCAGGCTGATATGTGCATTCCCTCAGATCCCGCTAGTTCACAGGGTCACCCTCAAGGTTTGCTCAGTAGGGGCGTTGATCATCTCGGTGGCACCGGCATGGGCCTGTCAGCACTGGTATGCGGCCCTCCTGCACCTGTCAATCCACTAGCCTCTGACGTTGCCGATCCACCTGGACCTGCTGACCAGCAAAAGAGGAGACTGCAACATCCCAGTCTCCAGTCACTGTATCTCACAGTGTGGATGCTCTGTGGCTGAGAGACGTGAGCTGGCCTGTTCAGATCCCATAAAGGAAGTATTAGTAAATAGTAGCAAACCCTCCACGAGGGTGAGTTATTTCGCTGTGTGGAAATGGTTTTCGGTTTGGTTGTCTCGTAGAGGGCTATCTCCCTTGCAAGCCCCCATCCTGTTGATTTTAGATTACCTATGGGACCTGGTACAGAGGAGGGCTTGTCCCTCTCCTTGGTTAGAGTGCACTTAGCTGCTATCTTAGCCTTTCACCCAGGTCATGGAACCTCTTCTGTGTTCTCAGACCCCATAGTCAAAAGGTTTATGAAGGGTTTACAAAGAATTAAGCCCCAGGTTCGGGTACCACTGCCCCCGTGGGATCTCAATTTGATGTTAGCCAAGCTTATGGGGGGCCCCCCTTTCAAGCCCTGGGCACCTGCTCCCTGCTGTTTGAGTTACAAAACAGCATTTTTGGTGGCTGTCACCTCAGCCAGGAGGGTATCTGAGTTGAGGGCACTTTCAGTGGACCCCTTGTACACAGTTTTTCACAAGGGTAGGGTTAGGCTGAGACCTCACCCCATGTTTTTCCCTAAGATGGTCTCCACATTTCATGTTAACCAAGACATTTACCTACCGTTATCTTGCCCAAAGCCTCATGCCTGCCTGAGGGAGCAATGTCTGCATATCTTGGACATTAAAAGGATGCTGGCCTTCTATATGGATAGGACTGGGCCCTTTAGAAGAATGCAGAAACTCCTTGTGGCAGTTGCTGATAGGATGAAGGGCCTTCCAGTCTCCTCCCAGCGAATTTTCTTCTGGATAGTGATGTGCATCAAGGAGTGTTACAAGATCGTGGGGGTTCCTTCCGCACCGGTTAGAGCACACTCCACAAGACCGCAGGCATCGTCTGTGGCGTATTTGGCGCAGGTGCCTATCCAGGACATCTGTAGGGCAGCCACCTGGTCCTCAATTCATACATTTACAGCACATTACGCTTTGATACAGTACGCAGAGGAAGAAGCTGCGGTGTGCAGGGCTGTCCTACAGTCCGTTCAGGGCTCTGACCCCACCTCCTAGGCATTGGCTTGTATTCCCTCAACTTGGAATGGACACGAGCAATCACTCGAAGAAGAAAAGACAGTTATCTGTTCTGTAACTGGTGTTCTTCCAGTGTTGCTCATGTCCATTCCAAAACCCTCCCACCTTCCCCACTGTTGGAGTAGCCTGCGAGAAGGAACTGAGAGCGGGGGCGCGGGCGGTGCATATATTGGTCACCATGTCAGTGTCACTCCAGGGGCCGCCGCACTGACCCTGTGGCTATTGGCTAGGGCAAAAAGCTTCCAGCAACTGGGCATGCACCCACACACACCCAACTTGGAATGGATATGAGGAACACATCTCGAGGAACACCAGTTACAGAACAGGTAATCTCATAAATTCCAGTGGGAGCTATATATGGATACAAGCCACAGATCAGGACTCTAACCAGTGAGACATTGTGTTTTTCAGCACCCTAGGAGAGGCCTGGGCCCAGCTGAAGAAGAGTCTGGTTGATGAGGCAGAGGTTCATCTCAAATTTTCCTCTAAGGTAATCTGCAAGCTCCGGTGCTCACAAAGAGCATTCTCCATGAGTTTGATAGTGGCCTTGGAGGCTATTAATAAGGAAAATATTCATATACCGTTGTGGCCCAAAAGGCAAACATCTGAGAGTACTAAGGAAATCCGTCAAATCTGTTTGCCTATCTATAATCTGTGTAAACACTGTTCTAACCTATTAGATCACGCTCTGTTGCCGGAACTGGGAACAGAACTTCCTGTATATACTCATTCATGAGCTCATTCACTTATAAGGTGACCTTCGCCCCCGCCCCCGATGAATAGGTAAAAATTGCAAAAATCTCTTTTTTTTTTATAAGTTGACCCTGTGTTTCAGGGATTGGCAAACTTCACTTCCCAGCCCATCAGGGTAAGTCACTCATGCACTGGGACATTTTGTTTACATGGCCTGTATACAGGCTTGGAGTCCTGCAGCTCACAGTGTCTGCAATTTGCCATTACTAGCCAACTGGAACAGCGAGAAGTGGTGACCAGCAAGTCCCTCAGCTTGCTTTGCTTTCCACAGCTCCCATTGTTTGGGAACAGCAAATCACAATCACAGGGAGCAGCTGGCCCTGTCACGGCAGCCAGCCCTGCAGGAGCCAGACCTGTCCTGGGCAGCTGGCAGCCAGCCCCCACGTTATCCAACTATTTGGGTTATCTGACTATCCTTCAGTTCCATTTAGGTTGGATAGTAGGGGCTCTACTGTACTTGAAGGGAGGTCACCTTGTGCTCCACTGAGCAAGTGGATTCCAGCCCTCTCATCAATTGTGCAAGAGGCAGACAGTGCATTGGCCTCCTGTGAATTTCTTGCATGTGAGCTGGCCACACCTTGACCTGCAAAGGGAAGTGGGCAGAACCATTGTTCCACTTCATTTCTGCCCTCCCTCTTGATCACTGTAGTCCAGGACCACATGAAGAGCAGGCTGCACTGACAGTCAGTGTGGTCCCCAGCTCACTGGAGAACTCAGGACATGACTGTGAGTTGCTCCTGAGAGATGCAGCTTCTTGCTGCCTTTGAGTTGGGGTGTGGGACAGTCTTGCGCTTATGGCACAGGAGGCTTAGGTTTTATTCCTGGTCCTGCCACTGGCTCCCAGGGTCACCTGGGGTAAGTCATTCATTCTCTCTGGGGCTCAGTTCCCATCAGAAAATGAGGATAACGTCAGCACTGTTCCTGCAGGGCATGGGCAGGGGAAATTCATGCATGAGGCAATGTGAGGGTAGCAGTTCAAGCATCTCCATAGGAGATTCAACGGTTCAGATTTTCTCATGAGAAGAGGGCAGAAAGAGCCTGAGAATCTTGCAGCCTTTGAGAAATTTCTCCTACAGTCCTTAAACTGATGGGCTAATGCAGAGGCAGCTTTGGCTAGGGCATTCTTTGGGGAGGGAAAGTTTCCCCAGCCCATTCTGCTGTCATACTACTAAAATTTCATTTTTATTTAAGTATGAGTACTGTATTATCATCCATTGTGAGCAAGCCTTACGGGACAAACAGGTCACTGCAGCCAGTTGTGTTCTAGTCTCGGCCAGCATGTGGCTGTTAGCACTTCCCAATGCCCCTTTTTGTTGTCATTCCCAGCTCCAGAGTGAGGTGGAGAAACCACTGCTCAATTTCAGAGAGAACTTTAAAAAAGATATGAGGAAATATGATCATCACATCTCAGATTTACGGAAACAGCTGGCTAGTCGCTACACTGCAGTAGAAAAGGTAAGAGCAGAGACTGAAGCAGAGTGAATTTTGTTGGGACACTAAAAAAAAAAAAAAAACTCGTGGCATGCTTTTCTTCAGCTTCTAGCTATGCAGGAGAGGGTTCTGCTAGGGTCTGTGTGTTGTCTGTTTTGCTAGACTCCTTAAGGCTTGTTCTGTTCTGGTGATTCATAGAAGACCAGGGAAACATGTCATGTCTGGGGATATTGTTTCACTGAATTGTATCTCTAGCCCTATCCTTCCCACTCTCTAGGTCAATACATTGCTAGGGCATCAGGTAAAAATATCCATCCTCATGTTCTCAGCAGTCACATTAGTCATACAGGTCCTATCAGGAATATCAGTGTAACATTGATCATCCAAGGTCGCCAGCAAAGCCGCTGCTAGTTCTACCCACACCTTCAGCAGACAGCTGAGGTCATGCACCATCCCCTGTTCTACACCCCATGCCTTCACCTGACTGACTCTGAAGAAAGGGCAGGAAAAGCGAGGTGTCAGCACTCTGCATCCTGCTGGAAGCTGAAACATAATACTGCTCATTAAGCCTGGTGCTGGTTAAGTGCTAGCTGAGCATTCTCACAGAAACCAAAGTATACTTTGGAGTGGACATCACATGGCTTTCCTGGACAGCCAGGGGGACAGCCCATGGAAGACCGTCAGGCCTGGTCTACACTAGGGGATAAAAATCGAATTTAAGGGTCTTAAGTTGATTTTATAAAGCAGCAGTGTCCAGTAAGGATTCAAAGCTCTCCACTCTTGTGGTGGTGTTTCCATATTCACCACATTATATTATATAACATTTTATAGAGACTCTTTCCGTGTTCACAACATTATATTATACAACACTCTATAGAGCCAGGCACCACCAGCTCCTCCCCTCCACCGCCAAATAAATGCCCTTCCCCTCCCCACAGAACCAGGCTCCCACTCCCTACCCCTCCAGTTTTAATTCAATGCCACCGACTCACTGGAGTCGCTGCTGTCACGCACTTCTCCCACCAAGCTGGGGTGAGGGGGGATACTCCCCATGTGTAGCTCTCAGGAGGAGCAGCAGGTTGTCCACCCTTGTATTTGCTACAAGGCCGTGTCCTATTTGCCAGATCTGGTGAGTGGTGGACATATTGGACACCCCTGTTACAAGCATCAGTCTTCATCACAGAGCTAAACAGGTCCATTTTAAGAGCCTCTAATGCTAACTTTTGTAAACCTCATGTCACTGGGAGTAACACCAAAATCAGTTTTTCAATGTTGAGCTAATGCTAGTGCAGATGACAGTGCACCCAATGTGTCTTTTCTGGTCATTGCTTCGCCTCTGCTGCTCGCCAGGTGAGCTGGAAGTAGGTGACAGGAAGCGGGGGTCATCAGCCCGGGAATGTTGAATTTATTTCCTTTTCTTTATGACCAGCATGGCGAGCAGACTATCACTCCAAAGCACCTACTATTTGTGCTGGGATGACTTAGTTTGGAGGAGCCAGACTCAGTAGATGATGTGAGGCAGGTAGAAGTTATTCTCCTGTAAGGCATATGTGTTGTGCTTTATTTATTCAAGGCCCGGAAAGCACTGACAGAAAGGCAGAAGGATCTGGAAATGAAAACCCAGCAGCTGGAGATAAAGCTCAGCAACAAGACAGAAGAGGAAATCAAGAAAGCTAGGCGGAAGTCCACTCAGGCTGGTGAGTGGGTTTGTATTCATAAATTGCTGAAGGGCAGCCAGAGAGAGGAGTATGCTGCCATAGAGAAGGTGGGGTGCACAGGGGCCAGCGTAGCTGCGTCTACACGTGCTGGCTACTTCAAAGTAGCCGCGCCAACTTCGAAATAGCACCCGCCATGTCTACACGTGGCGAGCGCTATTTCGAAGTTGAAATCGATGTAAGGCGGCGAGACGTTGAAGTCGCTATCCCCATCAGGAGATGGGAATAGTGCACTACTTCGACCTTGAACGTCGAAGTAGGGCACGTGTAGATGATCCGCGTCCTGCAACATCGAAATAGCACGGTCTGCCATGGTGGCCATCAGCTGAGGGGTTGAGAGACGCTCTCTCCAGCCCCTGTGGGGCTCTATGGTCACCGTGTGCAGCAGCCCTTAGCCCAGGTGTTCTGGCTGCTGCTGCTGCAGCTGGGGATCCATGCTGCATGCACAGGGTCTGCAACCAGTTGTCGGCTCTATGGATCTTGTGCTGTTTGGTACAAGTGTGTCTGGGAGGGGCCCTTTAAGGGAGTGGCTAGCTGTTGCCCGGGAAGTGCTAGTCCGCCCTGTGACCCTGTCTGCAGCTGTTCCTGGCACCCTTATTTCGATGTGGGCCGCTTTGGCGTGTAGATGCTCCCCTGCAGTGCCTACTTCGATGTGGTGCTGCCCAACGTCAACGTTGAACGTTGATGGCACCAGCCCTGGAGGACGTGTAGACGCTATTCATCGAAATAGCTTATTTCGATTTCGCTACATCGAAATAAGCTATTTCGATGTAGCATACATGTGTAGACGTAGCTCATGAGAGATAAAGCTGCTGGCATAGGAAAAAAAGGATGTTCTGCTGAGGTGATGAGGAAGCAGTGGCAGCATGTGCACGTAACAGAGAAGGTTAAGGAAGGAGTTAAAATTAACCATCAGGTTGTGAACCTGAGTGATGTGGTGGATGGCCGTGCTTGACAAGGAGAAAGTAATAAAGATTTGGGAAAGAGTAGAAGGTGCTTGCTTTTGGCTGTGATAAGCTAAACGGATGATAAGACATCCAAGAGGAGATATTGGCGAGACAGGCCAAAGTAGGAAATTGGATAGAAGGAGAGATGTCAGCAGCATAGAGCTGATACTTGAACCAGTGAGCTAAAGACAGACGGATTCAAATGAGGGACAAAGGGCACAATATTGGGATACACCACTGACAGGGTGGATGATGACCCACCAGAAGGGAAATGGAAGAAACTGTCAGACAGGCAGGAGGAAAACCAGGAGAGCATGTTATTTTGGAAAGGTGGGAGGAAGAAGAGTTTGGTAAAGAGAGGATGGCTGACAGTGAAAAGCAGCAGAGGTGGAAAAAAATGGAGTAAAGGCCAAAATAAGGTCACTGGGGACTGCAGTGAGAGCCATGTGGGTGGAAAGGAGAGGGTCCAACAGATCTTAAATTAGACTCATAAACCTATTGAAAGGTAGTATGGCCTATGATTTCTATTCCACCCCTGGAACTGGCAGCAAACCATAGTAAATATTGGCCAATACTTTCATCCTATGGCCTACACCCTTATAACTTCACCGAACTTTAATTGTTCAGGGTAAAATTCCCTACGTCTGGTGCCTTTCTCCACTGAAGATTTTTGTAAAGTATAGCCATTTCCAGGAATAAGTTGTGGGGAAAATGCATTGCTTTGCATTTTGCATTGCCGGTGTTAACCATTTTCTGCTACTCTCATTGAGAACCTAGAATGCATATGTGCTTTGGACCCAAGCTCATTGATGACCCTTCTGGAGGTCAGTGTGGGTGAGGTTTGTGGGTTGCTAGCAGGCAGTTGGCGTCAGAAGTCTGGATCAACATTGCACAGTGACAAGACACCCAGGATTCCAAGGCCGACAGTGACAGAACAACCTCCTCCAGCCAGATTTTGAATGGGTCCCAATCTGGTAGTCAGTCTCTGAGGACACCTATCAGACCAGCCTTCACAGGCTCTTCTTGTGGGTGTCTTTGCCTGGTCTGTGGATCACAGGAGAGCTTAGGCAAGAGATAAGCAGAAGTGTGCATACCCCAATGCAGAAATGTAGGTTGCTAGGTAACAGTTACAGTAAAAAGTTAGGTGCCAAGTGAATTTAAGCACCAGCAGCATTCATTGACAGCCAGGTTGAAGTTTTGTAGACTCAGTAGGGGTTTTGTGGAACTCTGACTTAGGCATGTAAAGCCCTTTGAGTATCTGGGATTTACTCTTCATCTTTTCACAATTACTAGCCTTTACGAAACTATGAATATGTTGGTTGATTCTGTCCACTAAGTGGCAGGAGAGAGTCTTGGTGTGGTGCCCTTGAGACAACACATGCTCTGAAAACATCACCAAAACAATTTTTAAAAAAGTAGTTTATTTTTGCCTGTCTGTAAATCAAACAGATACCAGGGTCCTCTGGCTCATGGTAGAGTTGATAAGGAGCACAGAGGCAGCAGCAGAAACTGTCCACAGACAGCCTTACAAGGAATACAAAGATTGTGCCTGCATCTCCCAAAACTTGCATAAATCTTTGACTCTTATGTCCAAAATAGGTTGCACAGGTGCAGGTACCACTTGTTCTAAACTCTGCAGATTGGCCATAATTCTGAGTGAAACACTAGAACACTGCCATGGGGTGCAACTGTGAACTGCTTGGCCAGAAGAAGTGTTCGGGGAAAAGTCCTCCCTTCCCCCCACCCGCCACTTACCCTTTAACTTGTAAGAATGATGAATGGGGAAACTGTACAGAAAAGGAGTCAAGCTGTCGTCATCCCTCTGTGACCTCTCACTGCTCTGTTTTTTCCCAGCCTAGTCCAGTCCTCTCTCCTCGCATATAGATCTGCCTTGTTTCCTGTCTGCCAATCCACTTTCCGTCTCCGTTAAAAGTGCAGAAATCATGAGTTAATTCCAAGGGGCATCATTTCTAAGTTACATTAAGTCCAACTCATGATCTCACAGTAGAACTCTCAAATAGCAGGACGTTGGTGGGCCACCCTGGGTTGCCAAGGACCCACCCTTGGGTTGTCAAGGGTCTCCCAAGGGCAGGCCACCCTGGGGATGACATTAGGAGCCCTGCCTTATTAAATCAGCTAACAGTAGCAGCCCTGCCCTTCTGTGAAGAGAACTTCCCACTGTCAGCTGGCCATGGCTGGGTGGGGTTAATGCTGTCAGGTCCAGTCCAGTTAGGGGCTGAGGCTGCAATCATCAGCCTAGGAAATGGGAGAGGGGAATCCTACTTCAGTCCCCCAGGCTCAGCATGGCTGAAGAACCCTAAGAGAAGTGGACATGAGGCAGGGGGCCGGGGGGATGGTGCTGAATGATGGCCTGGGTGCTGCAGTGAGGAGTGGGTGGCTGATGGGGTGGGGGGTTGTGTTGATGGTAGGTTCTGGGCAGATGAGAATGTACTAGGGGTGTGCACTGTGGTTGATGGGGGTGATGGAGCAGGGGGGTGAATCTCAGGGGAGCCAACAGCCTCCACTGGCCCTGGGGCAAGGTTTGTGTGTGGGGTGGTCTTGTACTCCCAGAAGGGGCAGAGCCAAGGATGGAAAGGGTGGGGCTGAGGGCAGCCAGCCCTCAATGTTGCCTGGAGCACACCTTGCCATCTCCCCTGCTAGCCCTTAGATCTGCAGTGATTTAAAGGGTTTGGGCCTCCAGTTCATGCTACCATGGCCATAGTAACAACCAGAGTCGTGGGCCCCTTTGACTCGCCAGCCCCTGGAGTAACTGGCCCTCTCACCCTCCTGTCAGTGAGCTTGGCTGAACTGAGATGGGGGGCTAAGTGAGGGGGTTGGGTGGGATGAAGCTAATGGGAGTTGGGGGACAGGGATAATTACTAGGAAGGAAAGGGAGTGAGATGTGTGGGTGAGAATTGCAGCAGAGGCCAAGAATCCCCATACCCAGGACATGTGGGAGAGTGGGCATCGTGAATTGCTGCATGCATACACCCTGGGCATGGACACAGGCATTTCAAACATCAGGAGGCTGACCTAAAAACACTATAATTTTGTTTTAAAAACAATCTTACTGTTTTGGGGGGCTTCAAGTCATGACTTTTTCTCTCTTGAAGTTGGCAGTCCAGCAAGTGACTGTCTCTCCACAGCACCCATCTCCTGGCTCAGAACCTCAGCCCCAACCCATTTAGCACAGTTCCCCTGCATACAGCTGGGCGCTGTGCCAACAACTACTGGCTTGAGCTATGCAGCAGCATATAGACCAGTGCTGACTTTGGTAACCTCAGGGGAATGTACGAGAGCATCAAGAAGGCATTAGGACCCACCCAGAACAAGATGGCACCTCTGAAATCCAAATCTGGTGAAATCATCACTGACAAAGCCAAACAGTGGAGCGCTGGGTCGTGCATTACTCCGAGCTGTACTCACATGAGAACATTGTGGTCGACTCAGCCCTCAATGCCATCGAACTTCTACCAGTAATGGACGAACTGGACCAGGAACCAACTGTGGATGAACTGAAGAAAGCCATTGACAACATTGCAGTAGGAAGGGCCGTGGGCCAGGATGGTATACCACCAGAGGTAATCAAGTGTGCTACAGACACTCTCCTGGAACCCCTACATGAGCTACTGTGCCTGTGCTGGAGAGAGGGAGAGGTTCCGCAGGACATGTGCGATGCTAACATCATAACCTTGTATAAGAACAAAGGAGACGGAAGCGACTGCAACAATTACCGTGGAATCTCCCTCCTAAGCATCACTGATAAACCGTTCGCTTGCGTCATCCTCAGCAGACTCCAGAAGATTACTGAGAGGGTGTATCCTGAATCACAGTGCGGATTCCGCACAGAGAGATCTACCGTCGACATGGTCTTCTCTCTGAGGCAGCTGCAGAAGAAATGCAGGGAGCAGAGGAAGCCACTCTACATTGCCTTCATCGACCTAACCAAGGCCTTCGACTTGGTCAGCAGGGATGGACTGTTCAAACTGCTCCACAAGATAGGTTGTCCGCCATGGTTACTCAAGATGATCCAGTCTTTCCACGAAGACATGAGAGGAACCATCCAATACGATGGCACATTATCGGATGCTTTCAGCATCAGGAGCGGCGTCAAACAAGGATGCATCCTTGCTCCGACATTGTTCGGGATCTTCTTCGCACTCCTCCTTAAACACACCTTTGGATCTTCAACAGAGGGCATCTTTTTGTGCACAAGATCTGACAGGAAACTGTTTACTCTTGCAAGGCTGAAAGCTAAATCTAAGGTGCGGGAAGTCCTCATCAGAGATATGCTGTTCGCAGATGATGATGCTGTTGTGTCACACACAGAAGACCAGCTTCAGAAGCTGCTGGATCGGTTCTCCAACGCATGCAAGGACTTTGGGCTCTCCATCAGCCTAAAGAAGATAAATGTACTTGCTCAGGACGTTGCTGATTCTCCATCAATCAGCATTGACAACTATACGTTAGAGGTTGTCCACGAGTTCGTTTACCTCAGGTTCACCATCACTGACACCCTGTCCTTGGAGACTGAGCTAAATAGGAGGATTGGTAAAGCAGACACAACTCTGTCCAGACTCAGCAAGAGAGTGTGGAATAACAACAAGCTGTACACTCACACCAAAATGCAAGTCTACAGAGCCTGCATCCTCAGCACCCTCCTTTACGGCAGTGAGACTTGGACCCTGTATGCCCACCAGGAAAAGAGGCTGAACATCTTCCACTTGCGCTGCCTCAGGCGCATCCTTGGAATATCGTGGAAGGACAGTGTGTCCAACACTACCGTCCTTGAGCAAGCTGGAATCCCAACTATGCACACCCTCCTCAGGCAGCGGTGGCTCTGCTGGCTTGGCCACGTCCACAGGATGAATGGTGGAAGGATCCCGAAAGACATCCTGTATGGCGAGCTAGCCTCTGGCAAAAGACCTCCCGGATGCCCCCAGCTGCGCTACAAAGATGTTTGCAAGAGAGACCTCAGGGAAGTAGACATCAAGCCAGACAGCTGGGAGGAGCTGGCAGATGATCGCAGCAGATGGAGGCAGGAACTATACAAGGGCCTTCAGAAGGGTGAGTTGAGGATCAGACACCTAGCAAAGGAGAAGCGAGCCCACAGAAAGCACAGCAAGGACCTGCCAGATGTCCATTACATATGCAACAGATGCAGCAAGGACTATCACTCTTGTGTGGGTCTTCACAGTCACAGCCGACGCTGCAAATGAGGATGCCAAACGGAACTACGAAGGGCGCGATCCATAGTCCTACATAGACTGAAGGATGCTGCTGCTGCTGCTGCTGCTGCTGCTACTACTACTACTACTACTACTACTACTTGCATACTTGTCTCCCCACTGCTGAGAACTCCTCCAACTTTTTCCGCTCTCAACCCAATCCAAACCGTGCATGCAGTCACACATGGCTGAGTGAATACACACATGCTTTGGGACACTTTCACAATTTCGTGGTGCCTACCACCAGACTCTGCAGCCCCCAGATCTTGCAAGATCTGGCAAAGCAAGAGAACAGGCAACCAGGGAGCTGTCTCACAGAGGCCTGATCTCTCTACTCTGCTTGGGATCTATGCTGCATGGCCAGGAGCCTCATAGGCAGCCAGCTGTGCTGCAGTGTCAGGGGAGCCAATAGCAAGATGTGTGTAGGGGCTCAGTTCCACACTCTCAGAAGCAGCAGTGCCTCAGGTGGAAGGGTGAAGTCCAAGGCAGCCAGCCCTGAGCACCAGCCTGACTGCGTCATGTCCCCCAAGCCCTCAGAGCCACACACAACATGTGGCACAATACTCTGGTGGTGATTGTTGGCAGCTACTGCAATAGCAGGGATGGCAGTTGGGTGCTCTGGGCCCCTTTGAATCTCTAGACCCTATGGCAACTGCCTTCTTTCTCTCTTCCTTCCCTACCACTGCTTCCATGGGCCCATGCAGTATGGCAGCCACTCCATAGGGCATGCAGTGCAGTTGGTGGGGAGACTTCACCACAGTGACCCCAAATGGCTAATGAACAGCTTGATCCTGGAAGCAGAATTACTTGTTCAAAGAAATCTCCGGGCCCCAGCCCATCTAACCCAGGATTTTTGTAGTGCTCAGCTCCAAAATGTCTGAGAGCGCCAAAGTGGGAGAAGGTGCAGAATACCTCCAGCACAGGCTGAGATCTGCTGCCTTGCCAGAAACTGAATTTCAAGTAAAATCCATCATCTGGAGGCAGCTAGCTAATTGTCCATGGAATGCTGCTCCATTGCCAAGGCTCTGGACACTGTCTGAGACGCAGCATAAGGAAAATGGAGTCTAAAGTACATTGATAGCAGCATATTAATTGCTGTGTATAACAATTCAGTGCTCACCCCAGGGTCTGTGCCCTTTGATGTGTCACAACCAGAAATAAGATGGAGACTTGTATAATACATTGTTTACAAGCTGCCCATCTTACCCTTATAATTAAAGCTATGGCTGTCTGCCAGTATGTGGACGAACATCCCCTTCCATCAGTCTCCAAATGCTATGGGAAGAAAACAGCTCTTACTGTGTATCCAAAAGTCAAAAATTGTAAGCTCTTCTAGAGCAGAGGAAGGAATTCCAGAGATTATTGTTTTCACGTAGAACTTGCTGCCCTTGTCCCCAGAGCTCCGCTGCTTACAAACAGCAGTTTGGCACAGGAAAAAGGGAATTTCCAGGCTCCAAACCTGAGTGCTTGGAAAGTCCAAATGGACACTTTGATCTCTCTATGGAACCCACTAAGCAATCAGTACAGCTTACGAAGCATATTAGTAGAGGCATCAAGCAGGCTACTGTATTTTTGTACAAGCTTCGTTTTCTAATAATTCCTGCACTCTGGTTCTCATACAGAGGATATTAGTTTAGTCTTCAGCTCTTAGAGCAGCAGGATGGTCCAGTGGTCAGGATGCAAGTCGTAAATTAGGCAGTTTCAAGTTCTGTTTCTTGCTGTGTTACAGGCCCTTGTGTGACTTTGGTTTAATTAATTAGTGTCCCTGGGCAGCAGTTTCTGCTATATGGGAATGGTGGGAATTTCACTGCCCTCCCTCATGGGAGTTATGTATCTGCCTTGGTCAGAGATTGTGAGGCTCTTTGGTCTGCACATGAAAGGAAAAAGAAGATTCACTTTAACAAGCACAGATGGTGGGGAAAAAAAGCACACTTACGGGTCTGCAACACTTGAGCAGCAGTTGCAGTGTGTCCCATAAATACTCTAGTTACAAACATGTGGCAGCTGCTGCTACACTACCATTGTCCTGTCGGAGGTGCCATGGTAATGAGACAATTCAAAGCAGGCTAATGAGGTGCTGATGTGCATATTCAGCGCCTCATTAGCGTAATGATAGCAGCACAAGCATACTTCAAATTGCAGATTGACAGTGAAGATGGGGGCAGCTTCGAAATAAGCGCCTGGCTTTGACATTCCCTTACTCCAATCTAGTTCTGTGGGAGTGTAGTCCGTTGTGAAGGAGTGATCGCTAACAGGATTCCCAGTGGTGCTTACCAGTGGAGAGCTGACCAGCTCCATGAGCAGTGTCTCATGAAAGGGTTTCCTGGGGGGGGACAGCAAGGGGGAAGTGGTGAGGAGGGATGGAGAGGAACTGGACAATGTAATCTGGCTGTGCCTAGGACCTTGCTGTAAGAAATACTTAATATCAGAGAAATATCAGAGGTACCTGTGTCATCCTGCATGCTGACCCTAGCCCCTGGTTGATCCATGTTCTTCCTGCACACTATGTCCCTCCTTCTCACTCCCTAACAGTGATGAAGGGGAACAACAAGCAATGTTGTGGTATGAAGCCCTCTGCCAGCCTCCTTAAATGATGCCCTTTCTCTCCCTTCTGTACTCCCACACACACAGCCCAACCACCTGCCCAATCCCCTCTTCATGCCCCAACCTTATTTCTGAACTCCCAGTCCCCTGCCTTGAGCCCCTCCTCGCACTCCCCAACCTGGATTCCTGTATCCACTGAATCCTACATCCTCAAGCTCCTGCCCTGATTTCTGCACTTTCAACATTCTCACCCCCTGCCCTAAGCCCCTCCCCAAGGGATGCAATACAACAGTACCTGTGATAAATTTAAGTAACTTTTGTTTTTCACCATATGCGCACGTTCATGCATGTGGTTCAGCTTGCCAGAATGCAATTTCATCTTCACCTGCAGATGCATCTCAGGGCAGTTTACCACTTAACTCTACAATATTTGGACAGTTTCATCTGCCTCCCTCCATTGATCCTGGACTCCTGGCATTAGCAGATGGTTCAGAGGAATGCATGCTTTTAATTTTTTTTTCTTTTGCCAGTGAGGACAGTTGTCACTGACAGTGACATCCAGGTTGCTGAAGATACAGGTTCTAGGGTCGGAGCAGGAAGTTTCACTCCATATCAACAGGCTGTAGTTTCGTGACATCTACAATGCTTGTCATGCTTTTCTTGATGGCCTGAAAGATGCAGTGGATCACATACTTACCAACAAACGCACCATGATGCTTTTTCTGTGAAAAGGTATTAAAGAACCTGCTCCAAGGTGCTTAACTAAGAAGCAATCGGGCTGTGGTAGTTCTATACCCGACAAAGGACCAATCTGAGAGTCAATCATTTGTTCCAGACCCCGAATCATCTCATTACCCCCTAAGCAGGATTTTTTTCATGAGTCATCAGTGCTCTTATGAACCCCAGGCTTCTGCAAATCATATTCGTGCCTTGGGGCATCCAGGCAATCAATCTGTTCACTGTCAGGGGAACACAGGAAATGTCATCGGTTCTCCTCTTGATCCCCAATTGACACCTTCCACCTCAGTGTGCAGTCAACAGTATTTGCTTGTCCTTCAGTCTTATGTCACAGATCAACACCAGGCTGAAAGTGAGCTTTCAGTGTAAAGAAACTGATGGGTGGGGATTGATTGGTTCAGCCACATATACCCAGGGGAAGGCATGTGGCCAGGAGTCACAAATGCCACCCTAAAGGTATTGCTAGGTAAAATGCTCTGGCTCCAGTTGCTCTGTGTCTGTGCACACACAACATGGCTGCATCGTATATTCAAGAGGCACAGTTACAGTAAATAGTCATTTGTTCCTGATATATTTTTAAAATTCTGAGACCATCTACTTGATGCACACAATAGGGGTTATACCTCATACTAAATCCATTTAGAAATGCACTCTTACCTGGCATTGCTATCAGGTCTGTCTGTAATTCGTTGTTTTCAAATACACTTGTGTCAGTTTGTCATAAGTTGTTTAAAAATAAGATATATGCATATTTCATAGAGCTGGAAGAGACCTTGAGAGCATCATCCCTGTTGGGTTGTGTTTTTTTTTTTTTTTTTTTTAAAACCTATTTGTCCCGGACCTCTAAATAGCCTGCTTAAGGACTGAGCTCATAATCCTGGGTTTACGAAGCTAATGCTCAAGCCACTGATCTATCCCTCCCCACCGTCAATCTGATGAGTTGCCAGCAGGGTGCGTTTTGTTTTTGTTTTTTTTCGTGGGGGTGGGGGTCTGTGGCAATCTTTTAATTTCCATTGGACACTGCTGGTGTGTTAGAAGTTTTCAACTTTTTAAACTGCTGCTTTCACTTTTCATCTTAACTAGGAGGTATTTCTAAATTACATTGCCTTTGCTCATGACTGCAGAATTACACCTTTTTGGTCATCTTATACCACTATCTAATATGCTTGTCATTGACAACATATACTGAACTGGACACCACAATGTAGTGAAATGTGGCTCCTTAGAGCTGCACACATGGAACACTCTCCACCTGCTCCGCACACACACCCCACCACTTAGTGGGACAAGTGTGCGGCAGCCGTGGTGGCACCTCTGCGGCTCCAGCCTGGAGCCACAGGGCTCCTGCAGCCACAGCACAGCTGCAGCCACAGCACCCGGTGCAACTCCAGCCACGGCGTCTGGCATGGGGTCCAGTGCAGCATCCAGCACAGCTCCCGGTGAGGCTTCAGCCCCAGGGCCTGGTGCAACTCCAACCCCCGGCCCTGTCTCAGCTCCAGCAGCAGTGGAGGTTCTAGTGGGTCACCAGCAGGCTTTTTTGGAAATGGAAGAGGCAGCATTTATTTTGAGCAAAAGGGGAGCTGTGGCGATCCTTTAATTTCTGCTGGACAGCACTGATCTAGCAAAATGTTTTTAAAGGAGTCCCAATTACCATTCACATTTTTATGTGTAAATCATCCGAGTTAGTGTTGCTAATAAGTGCTTTCAGCTTGGGAAACTGTCCAGTCAGCCCTTTTCTAGCACTGAATATATGGTTGAATTGTTTTGTTTACATGTAGCAAACCTAATGCAGACGCACTCTAGATCAAACAGCAATTGTGGTTGTTCTCTGCAGGATGTCGAACTAGATGATCTAATGGCCTTCAAATGTATGATTCTGTAAACGAAAAGTAACCTGTCACTTCCCAGTCCACTACTTGATAAAGACTAAGAGGATGACTTATGACTGTCTTGATCTTTCAAGGAGATGACCTGATGCGCTGTGTGGATCTTTATAATCAAGCCCAGTCCAAGTGGTTTGAAGAAATGGTGACCACCACTCTGGTATGTATCAGTGTATAGGACTTTGTATTTGTAATGCTGCTCTTTTTTCCTTTCTCTTCATGGTGGAAGGCCTTCAAGATAATCTGTCATGATGACCACCCTACTTTCTCTCTGTTTACAGCCACAGTACAGAAGAGATAAAAGACTTTAACCTGCCACTATGTTGCCCATGCAGTGAATCAATTGTAATGCCATTTGAGGAGGGAAAAAAGAAAACATTTTCCTTGCTGTATGAGTATAAAGGGGCAGTAGTTTGAACTGCTCAGGGGTTAGAAATGGTAGGAGTAGGTCAGGAAAAGTGGGGTAAGTGGGAAGAGGGCAGAGCAGAAAAGGTTGCATTCTAAATTGTGAATATGTTTATAAATTAGTAAGATTTGCAATATTTTTTTTATCCCATGGTTTCTCAATTTACCTCACAGGTATCCTCAGTATGTGCATAGCCTGAGATAATTCTTAGTAATTCTGCTTTTATGAAGGCATCATACGACAGACCTCTCGCTGTTGGGACTTTGAGGATTAGTCATGTGGGAAATGTCCTGGCACTTAAGTATTTAATGCTTTCTGGAGCACCTGTAAGTGGGTTCCAGGGCTCTTCTCCAGTATGCTTCAAACAGCAGTACCTAAGGGGCTTTGAAGACTGTAGATATTGCTCTCAAGAATGGGAAATAGGCACAATCCTGACAGGCAGTTAAAACTTTACCTCTTTTTTTTTTTTTTTTTTTTTTTTTTTTGCTTCAAATGCAAAAGAATGGGCCATTCTAGATAAGGCCTGGGCAGTTGAGATCTGAGTTCTCTGTGGGCAGGCTCATCAGTCAGTACTCAAAGTCCACTAACTTTCAGGGAAGGCAGGTGGGTGAGCAAAAATCCTCAGAGGTGATCTCTTCAGAGAAGCAGAATGACTGATAGTAAAGAATTTTCTTCTTTGAGGAGTGCCCCCGTGAGTGCTCTGCCTAGGTATTATGATAGTAGTTCCCTTGGTGCACTGTGGGCACAGGACAAGAGACACACACACCGAATGTGATGGCTACTGCGCGCACACAGTCTGCCAGCCCCTCAGTTCCTTCTGTGCTGCTGCTGGCACCAGTCGGCACCCACTGCTGTTCCCTTAGAAATTTTTCTTTGTAGTTAGATACTTTACCTGTTTTAATAGTTCTAGTTTTAGTTGATGTGGTTAGTGTTAGTTCATTCTTCTACGTTAAAAAAAAAAAAAGATTTTTCTTCTAAGTTTATTGTTCAAATTAGCATGCCTCGATCACCAGAATTTAAACGATGCCTGACATGTAGAATGTCCATCTCGATGGACATCCTGATGGTCATTTCCAGTACATGAGGTGCTTGAGAGAAGGACACTGTACCTCCAAGTGTACCCACTGCAGAAAGCTCACAGTCAGAACTAGGAAGGCTAGAGAGCGCCCGCTAAAATACTCCCTCACACAGAAGTCTATGAGGCCAGTCCTGGACCCTGAGCATTCTCCTCCATCCTTAGAACCTTCTCTTATGGCTACATCGGAACCACCATTACCACTCCTCCAGTCTTCACCGGCAGCGAGTTCCACAGGGGCTAAGAACAGACCATTGGACTTGTGGGACAAATTGCCTCATAAAAAGCAATCCTATAAGGAGAAAGCTATCCCATTACCAGCTCGTAATAAATTACCACACCATGAGGTTCCAGGCACCAAGGTGATCTGAAGAGCTATAGTCCCATCTAGGTCTAGTTCTAAGACTCCAGCATACAAAAAGCCAGAATCAGCACCACCAAAAGCGTTGGCAAGGACTCATACACCCTCAGTAATGACTAAGACATCTTCACCATGGAGCATGCTGCCAGAACCACCACTGCCAGCCGTCCCTATGCTGCCACCGTTGACACTGAAACCACAGAATAAGGCACGTACACATAAGACGGACTCTCCACAGCAGTGCATGCCAAAAAGACAGCACCAGTACAGGTATCTCATACTTCTGCTGCACTGGCAACTATGTCTTTTTTCCTCCGGGCATCATGCTTTTTCCTACAAAAGATGACCTGATGGTATCCTTGGTACTGGGCACCCCTCTGTATGGTACTAACAACATGCCACTCTCTCCTCACCTCAGTGTCCTGGCATCACCTTCGGCCTTTAGATGGTTTTACTGACTCCATCCCCATCTCAAGAGGATACATGAAAACACAGGGAAACAAAAGGACTGTAGTGACGGCGAGCTGCTGGGCCTACGTCACAAAGGACATCTCTGGCCCAAGAAGGACTTTGCCTGAAACAAGAGTTAGGTTGAGAAATTACGATTTGTAAAAAGTTCTCAAAGTATTAGGCTTAGCAGGCATGTTTTGTTTTATTTTGCTTAATAAGTTACTTTGACTTGTCTGCTATCACTTGCAACCACTTAAATCCTACTTTTTTGTGTAATAAAATCACTTTTGTTTAATAAACCCAGTGTAAATAATATTTACCCAGAGGGACAGCATCTCTTTCATTGGTAAAAGGGGGTGAACTATATGAGCTTTTTAAAACTTCTATACAAAGTAAGAGATGGATTTATTTGGGTTGCAGTCCCATTGGCCTGTGCACCTGGGTGCTGTCTCTAGTGCCAGCACTGAGCTGATCTCGTCTGTGTGGCTCTGCTGTGAGGCTGTAACCCCAACTCTGTGCCCTTGCTGGGGGAAACTGGAGGGTCTGGCTCAGTGGGATAAGGTGGTGGGTCACCTGAGAGGGCAGGTAAGCAGGCTCAGTGATATTCAAATGATAGTCTCAAGAGAATCTCTGTGATCAAACCCACCACAAACCCATAGTCAGATTTTGATTTTTAAGTTTCCGTTTACCTTCTGCAGAGAATTTTCTGCATAAGGGTATGTCTGCATGGCAGCTAGAGATGTAATTTCCAGCTTGGGTAGCTAGATGTGGGAGGGATAACTCAGTGGTTTGAGCCTTGGCCTGCTAAGCTCGCAATTGTGAGTTCAGCCCATAAGGGGGCCATTTAGGGATCTATGGCAAATAGATTTAAATAAAAAAAATCTGTCAGGGATGGTGATGGGTCCTGCTGTGAGTGCAGGGGACTGGACTCAATGATCCCTGCCAGTTTTATGAGATAGGTTTGTCTCCATATATATGCACTACTTTTGATTCACTTAGCATACTAAAAACAGATGTGTAGCCACCACAGCGCAAGCAGAAAGATGAGCTAGCTGCCCCCAAGCCCTGGGCAGAATTGTAGTCCGGGGGGGGGGAGGTAATTGCCTCCCTTTCAGTGTCATAGCAGTTACATTGGGCTTTATGGTGCACTAATTCAGTCAAAGCCAGCATGGGTATTTCTGTCAAAGCTGAAAATTATACCTTCAGCTTTAGCACAGAGGTGTACTTAACCATGTGCAAATCAGCGGTGTGATTTTTTTTTTTTCCCCCCACAAAGAATTGTTTGACTCCTCTTTGATTGATGGTCCCTGTTATATTGAATTGAGGGTTTACAGAGCCAAAGAATTTGAAAGTAGTAGAGCCCACTGGTCCTTGCATGCACCCTTACTCAGCCTGATGATTTCATCTGAGATGATAAAGGGTGGATTGGACCAACTGTATCCTCATTTACGTCTCTACTCGCCACATTCAGAGCTGCTAGTGTCCTCGTAACTCCCTCTGACACATTTTTTAAGAAGTCTTAGAAATGTTGATAGTCGTCTTGTTTTTACATGTAGTTTTAGTGTTTTTGGTGTTCATTTGGGGAAGTAAGAGATTTTGGGATCTGTTTTTTCACCAGTTTCCTCCCAGCACCCACACCTGAGTCACGAATTATTCTGAAGATGCCAGGGTTCAAGACCTGTGCCTCCTTTCTGCATTTGTTCTTGGACAGCAATTAGTGCCAACACTGTCTCTACTGCTTGAGAGATGCCTACATTTCATCCAGGTGCAGTATCTACCTCTCTTTCCCAACCTGTGCCCAGGAGGGCTGGGCTCTCCACTCCTGTGAGATCTCCATTAGATCCTGACAGTAAGTTTTCCTCTGGGCTCAAAAAGGGTGATGCCAGTGAAAGTTGCAACCATGGAGAAATGACCCATTGTAAATACTATAAAAGTTTCATAGGTTGGCAAATCAGTTGGTACAAACCATTGAGCCACACGTGTTTCTGACAACCATCAGTTTCAAAATAACCTTCCATTCTGTCTGTGATTCCAACTGAGGAGTGTGAGCCACTGACACTGGGGAGACTGGGAATGGCACCTCAGCCTCATGAACTCTTTGGGAGATGTGAGGTCTCCACTGATGACTCTACTATTCGTGCCTAAGGAGGTCCAGTCTGTGACCATGAATTTCCATCAATTGAGTTGTGCTCCCACTCACTCAAGTACAGATTTGTATAGTTCCACCGGTTTTGATGGCCTCTGCATTTGATCCATGCAGCAAGATTTTGCCATTAGAGGATTCAGATGGAGAACAGAGGTCACCTGTTCCCTACGGCTGTGAATACCACAAGGGACTGCCAGCTTCAGGGCAGTAGTCTCCTTTGCCCCAACAAAAGAGCCACAGGTATCCCACTGCATGGCACACTTCACAGTGTGTTGGATCCACTCTGTTGGCTGAACTGTGGGTGCTAGGCTGAATATGTACTTTCAAAGCCTTCCCACTGAGTAATGAAGGAGTCAGTGTTTCAGACATCCTCAAGTAGATACACAGAACCAGTTCAGGAGGATGAACTGACCAGTCTGCCTCCAGTGATACCACCAGAACAGGATCAATTCCCATCATCTTCCCAATATGCAACTGTGTCCTTGGCTCCTTCCTCACCTGCAGATCAATTTTTTCAGTTCCAACACCACCTATGTAGAGTGGCTGAAGACTGGAGGAAATACAGGATGAACAACATCAACTTCTTGACAGTCTTCATGCCTCAGTACCACTCAGGGCTGCTCATCTCATCAACAATGCTACTGTGTCGCTGACAGCTGACTCAAACTGTTTGGTCCACTCCAGCTACTTGCACACCTATTTCAAATGGCAGAAAAGAGATACAGTATACCTGCTGTCAGGGTTTCTGTTCTCTCACTGCATTCAATTCTTTTAATTCAAGTGGCAACAGAATGGGCTAGGTAACAGCCTCCACATTGTGCCCTTCTCCTGGACTACCTCCTGTCCTTGAATGCATCTCATTATTGGGTCTCACTCCTAATTCCATCAGGGTCCAACTACTGGTCATCGGTGTGTTCCACTGCCGTGCATCCACTGACTACCAGATTTTAGAAGGGTCTCCTCAGAAACTTTCTGTCAATTCAGTCTATCACTTCCCAATGTGCATTCAACCTCATTCTGTGAACATTGATTAAATCACCCTTCAAATGTTGGCTTTGTGTTCTCTGTCCCTTCATTCATGAAGTTTGCCTTCCTGTAGCTATTACTTCTGTGAGAGTGTTAGGTGAGCTGGGGTCATGACTGTCCTTATAGAAAGTAGCAGAAATGTAGCACTTTAAAGACTAACAAAATGATTTATTGGGTGATGAGCTTTGGGTCTGTCTCACGAAAGCTCATCACTGAATAAATAATTTGTTAGTCTTTAAAGTGCTACATTTCTGCTGCTTTGGTTTGCTGGATTGCAGACTAACATGGCTACCTCTCTGCTACTTATAGAAAGTAGTGAAAGAAGAGTGTACAGTCATGGACCCCATCTTACCTAACATTCTCACAGATATAATAGTGGACCCTCGAAGAATTCATGTCAGGGACTTCAGGGTGGGTAGGCAATGGCATTTTTTCATCACAGTGAGGGAATGTCAGCCTTCTGCTCTCAGAAGAATCCTTGGGAGTGGAATACAAGGCTGTCCTTTATTTTCCCCCTCCACCACATTGTGGGGTGCCGAAGGAGGAGGATAGGGAACATGGTGAAGAGAGCATGTGGTTCAGCAGGGACTGCAATGGGTGTCTGGGCTTCTGAAGCTAACACTGGAGGAGCTCTGTTTGCTGCCTCATCAGCTGCTACATTTCCTCCTGGGTCTCCAGTTCATGCTGTCTGATGACTCTCCTTGCCTCGCGATCTGCTCTTCTTTCTTCCCAGTCAGCCCACCTCTCCTCCAGCATGGTTCTCCTCCATGCATTTAACTGTGCCCTATCCATGCAGGAAGCTTCCATGTTCTTCATGAACATATCTTCTGCATTCATTTTCTCCTGTGGATCTGTGCCACTTTTAACTGCTGGGGGAGGAGGGGGTTGAGCAGTGGTCAAATAGCTTGCTGTTGAGCACATTGCAACAAAACATAAGTGAAGGCCAGACGTTAAGGAGCTACATTAAGGAGTTTTACAACACACAAAGGAATTTCATGAAAGAACCTCTGCAGAACGCCGTAGGGATGTATTCCCTGCAAGGACAAATTATGGCTTTTAAGTGTCCTCTTGAGGCAGTTACAACACAGAGATTTTAAGGGACCTGCTTGACTTGATTTGTTTCTAGCCATGGTAAGGCACAGATTAGGAGGAGCTTGCTTTCAAGCCTGTGACTGCAAAAGCAGTTTCTGCAACTGTGCACGTTGCAAGCATGGGGCAGGGAAGAGGCTAGAGTCTGTGGCAATGGCAGTCACCATGTGCTTCTCCCCCTTTGCTGGGGTATTGCACCTCTTCTTTCCACCTGAAAGGAAGGGAGGCATGGGGGGGCAAGCAGGGCAGTGCAGCATGTGCTACTGGGGTTTTTGTGTCTCTCTTGCAAGCACCAGGTGCTTCTACTCACCATTCTGCTGAGACTGTAAAAGTTTCCCTCCCTGCAGAACCCTGGGAAAGGGAGGGGGTGGTCTCGGCATAGCAGAGCAGCCTGCATTTACCTCCCAGTGGCTGTGTGCCTGGCTCTCTTGTTTACCACATGGTCTCCTCCTTTCATCCCCGTCCTCCCTGACCCCAGCTGGGACAATGAAAGTTTCCCTTCTTCAAGAAGTTTACCAGTGGGTGTTCCATTTAAGACATTTACAGTGTCCTTGCTCTTATGGTCAGAAGGTTTAGCAGCAGTGCCCCACCACAGGCCATCTACTGTCCCACAGTTTCTTCTCTACCTCCCTTGGCTGAGGTTGGAACTCCAGCAGCTGTTTTTCTTCAGAATAGCTTAATATGTCAAAGTTAGTTATTAGATCCAGATCTTTCATCTACATCTTTATACCCCTTAGTTCTTTTAAAAAAAAAATTAAAAAATCCTCTTTTCCCTTTGATTTTCTCCAAGTTATTGTTTTGGCTGGTGTCCTTATACACACAACTGGTTTTTTTTTGCCCCTCCTTGTTGCATTTAAAAAATTCTTTTCCCTCATTAATAGGAGAAAGCCAACTATGCCAGACTCACCAGGATTCAAAAGATGCTCTACATGCAGACTCTGAATTCCAGTATCAAATGGTCATTTTTGATGTATCTGGTGTCTAGGTGAAGTATATGTCACCTAGAAGTGCTCACATTGCAAAAAAAGGCTCTTGACCAGATCACTGAGGATGTGGGATCTACAACTTAAGTTCCTTCTTATGGAGGAATCTTGAATACCTTCCTCAGACCCTGAGAACAGAGCTTCCCCAGTACAGGCGCTCCCAATAGTGGCATCAGAGCAATGGATGACAAAAACCAAGCAGCCAGCAAAACACAAGCAAAGTCTTCATCCCAGAGAGAATGATTGAAAAAGAGGCCTTATCGACGAGGCTCTGGGAATAGTGAAGGTACCAGTGTCCTGAGAGGAGAAGGCAACTGCTAAACCTCTACCTGCCATCAATATGTAGCTGAAGAAACATGCCATCCACTCCAGCTGTTCTGTGGAGTGTGCACATGGCACAAGGCCTGTCAGTTCCTTTTCAGCCATCCCTGGCTGAAGATGGACTTCAGAGCTGCTTTTCTTTCTGAGAGGGGGAAAAAAAAACAAAACAGAAATTTACTATTATTTTTAGTCTTTCACCTCATAGACTTAATTGTGCTATCATCTCAACACTACTACCAGAACAGACAAACAGGCAGCTGCTGCCAGAGCAGTGGCTTTTTTCCTTTTAACTGGCCGAATTCCCCTGGCTTTAAAAATGTGACTCGTAGAGAATCAGTGCCTATTTCAGATGGTCATCCCTCATGCATGAAATGCTTAGGGGAATCTCATGCAACCAACAAGTACCCTCTTTGCCTCAGCATGTTGGCAAGAGCCAGGAAAATCTGTGAAATGCAGCTGAAGTCTTAATCTCTGGGAAAAGTCTTTTCTTCCACAAAGGGACAAACCAGATGAGATGTGGATGTTGCAAAAGCTCTCTGCCAAAGCAGCTTTATCTCCCCGCAAGGGCTCTCAAGCTGTTAAGTCTTCTCCGGCACGCTCTTCATCAGCATTGCCTAGAGCTCCGCATTTTCTGATGCCATCGGTATCTGGCACCGTGGAGGAATGCAGGTCAGCCTCAACCAGGAGAACTGAGGCAGAGACCAAAATAACCATATCGGATGGTGTTACTGAGGCACTGACTTTGGAGAAAGCTGCATATGCCTCCACCACCAGTTCCAACATGTTCCCCTTCTGTACCAGAACAACCGGCACCACTAAGAAGGCTCAGCACAAAATGCGGCACCTGCAAAAGTCTACACAGCCTGAGATAGTAGCAGCAGCAGCTTGCTCACCACACTCTAATGCGCAGGGGCGTACTGATATATATGTGAGAGTGCTCCTTACCCATCTACACTACTATCCCCAAAATGTCATTAGGGTAGTGGGCATAAGAGCAAGCACTCATTTCCTTCTCCATTACAGGCTTCATGGTACTCATATAGGGACTATTTCCTTCAGCAGGATACCATGTGGGTCAACCAGCCATGGTTGTATGCCCCACAGCAGTTTCCACCACACTGGGGCCCCTGGGGTGCATGACAAGGCTACCAACCATATTCTTCCCATACCTACCATTCAAAACGCACTATTGCTCAATGACATCACACCTCCAGGCACTCACCCACAATCTCTGTACACTCCTCACCTGCTTATCCATCTTCAGTAATCTCCCAAGTGGGTTCCAATGATTGTGATGACTTACCTCACTTAGACTCAGAGTGCTCCTCACATGCTCCTAGATCCACGCAGAACAAAGCGTTGTTCCAGATCTCACCCCCTCCAATAGGAGATGGTCTGAAACCTGTTCAGGAGTTATTTAAACAGGTAGTCTAGTCACAAGGTATCACATGACAAGAGGTTCAAAACAAACAGTATAGATGACTCATGATTCTACAACTCTCAGCATCCTTGAAGATAGCGTTGCCCATCACCAGGGCTACCCTTGAACCTTTGGATGCTCTCTGGCAAAACCCAGCCTCTGTCCCGCCCACAAATTGCAGAGCCAGCAGAAAATATTTCATCCCTGCAAAAGATACAGACTTTCTCTTTGCACATCCACAGCCAAACTCACTTGTTGTGGATTTGGTAAATCACAAAGCTAAGAATCCACATTTTAAATCTACCCTCAGTCACAAAGAGCCGAAATGATTGGACACTGTTGGCTCTAGACTATACGCTTCTGCTATGCTCCAGTTTCGTACATCGAATTATACAGCCCTCCTGGCCAATTATGACCGTGCCAGTTATGCTAAATTACAAGACCTGATACAGGATCTCCCTTATAATAAACGACGACTCCTCCAGTCCATTATCTAGGAGAATTTATCAATAGCTAAAACAGCTCTCTGGGCGGCTATGGATGTCACACACACCGCGACTAAAGCCACAGCAGCAGCCATAATAATGCATACAGAGACATGGCTACAGTCATCACGGAGCTACACACAAAGGTGGAGGATCTCCCCTTTGACAGGAAACAACTTTTTGCTAATAATGCAGGTGAGATTTTACAGTATATAAAGGATTCTCAGACAACACTCCATACTTTGGGGCCATATGCCTGACCTAATAAGAAATGTAAATATAGTTCATATCCTAGACCTAGGGACTATAATTATAATCGTTACAGGCAACAACAGAGGCCATATGATAACAGGCCCAAGCAACATTCAAACAGGAGGAGGACACAGCAAAACCACTCTACCTTTCACAAACAACAAATTTGAGGTTTTGGTCAGGGGTCTCAGCAACTACCCCACAGCTTCAATGCATCCCAAGGCTTCTTTTCATCATCACCTGAGACCTTTTTGTCAACTATGCACCCAAATCACCACAGACAAATGGATCATAGAAATTATCGGATCAGTATATCCTGTCCCCTTCACATTTACGTCCCCTACCCAGCCCCCTACACTGTCCCTTTTTGGGGAGGCTCTCATGGGCCTCTCTTACAAGCAGAGTTACAAAAATTGCTCACTCTAGAGGCAATAGAACCCACCCCCAAAGCACACTGGTGGAAGGGGTTCGACTCCAACTGTTTTCTCATAACCAAAAAGATGGGGGTGGAGACTGATCTCAGGAAACTGAACAGATGTATTTGCAACACAAAGTTCAGAATGGTGACCTTGACAACCATCATACTGGCATTGGACAAGGGGTACCAGTTCTCAGCTCTTGACCTCCAAGGTGCATATTTCCATGTAACTATCCACCCATCCCACAGAAGATTTCTCAGATTCATTGTGGGCCAAGACCATTATCAGTACAGTGTTCTCCATTTTGGCCTCTCTAGGCCCCTAAAATATTTTCAAAGACACTTTCTGTAGTAATGGCATTTCTCAGAAGACAAAATGTTATCTTCCCCTGCTTTGATGATTGTCTAATCAGGGGTCCTACTTATCAACAAACTACTATCATGACAACTACCACCAAAGAATGGCTTTCTCAACTGGTTCTTCTCATCAGCATGCAAAAGTCTACCATGTAACCCACGCAAAAGATAGAATTCATTGGGGCAGTGCTAAATTTGATCACAGCAAGAGCCTGCCTACCACCACAAAGATTTCAGGCTATCTGCGTTCTTGTTCATCTGGTCAGGCAGTCCCTTTCTACAGGGACTGGATGTGTCTCCAGTTATTGGAGTACATGGTTGCCATAACATTTGTAATTCTGTTTGTAAGACTACACATGTGCTGCCTATAACATTGGCTCACATGCAATTACATACCAACATGACAGCCTCGAGAAGTTCCTCATGCTTCCCCGACTAGTGCTGCAGTCTCTTGAATAGTGGATGTTCCCAGCCAACCTCCTTGTTGGTATACCTTTCCACCAACCAGACCCTTCAGTGATTATAACAGATGCATCACTCATAGGTTGGGAGGCTCACTGTGGTGCAGCATCAATAGAGGGAACATGAGCTCAAGATGAGAGACACTTTCACATCAGTATTGTAGAACTCAGGGCCATTTGCAGGGCTTGCACCCATTTCCTTCCCCAGGTAAAAGGCAGAACTACGTTTTATGTCAATCAACAGCGGGTGCCCAATCACACATACTATGTGCCGAAGCACTCAGATTTTGGAACTGGTATATCAAAAAAATAACTCCAACAGCAGTGTACATATCAGGACAACAGAGCATGAGGGCCAGCAGAGTGAGCAGATATTTCTCAGATCAGCACAAGTGGGAGAGCAAAACCGATATCCTCCTCTCAGTTTGGAGAGGAAATGAGGTTTCACAGCTATAGACCTCTTTGCAACACCTCACAACTGCAGAAGCCACAGATTATGCTCCTGAGTGGGACTAGGCAAGAAATCAAAAGGGGATTCGTTCACCATTCGATGGACAGGCCACCTACTTTATGTATTTCCACCTATCCTGCTCATCACCAGAGTGATCAACAAGCTCTTGTGTTTTATGGTATGGCTGCCTGAGTTCCTTTATTTTCATATGTCCTTTGTGTATCCTTTTTCCTACACGCACTGAGAGATCTTGGCATAGATGTCTCTCTTTCTTTTTTGGCTTTGTAGCTTCACCAGCACAGATTCATCGCCACACACAGCAGTGAGGTCTTGGATCTCCTGGACACTCCATGCTGGAGCTTATTTTGAGCCTTGGAATTTGTGGTCAGATTTGCTGCTGAAGTGTGCTGCCTACTCCACTTGCCCCATTGGCCAAACAGGAATTGAATTCATATTTTCCTGGGGCATTTCCTGCACACCTGAAGAGCAGCACAGCTAAAATGGTTGCCAGAGTGGTCGCTTTGGGACACCATGGGACACCTTCAGGAGGCCAAGAACGTTTAGTTTCACGTTCCATGTACACTACCCTAAGGTCAGATTTGGCATCACTTCTCATGAAAAGCGGGAGTACACAAGTCAACCTGAGGAGCCATTAAAGTCAATGGAACGGATCCTGTAGTGTGGACTGATTCTTTAGAAATTCAGCTTAAGTCACCTACGTGCAACCTAATCCCATAGTGTAGACCAAGCCGGAGAGAGAGCTTTCTTCCTCACAGAACAGGACTGGGGAGTCAGCCTGCCAGCTTGGCAGGCATGTGGTGGTGCTGCTAAGAATGTTTTTACTGTAGTCTAAAAGTCTGACAGCTCTTACTGGCCAAAGTCTACCAGCAGCTTCAAGAAGCAGGCAGGCCCCACACTCAGGTGCTTGGATACATCATCAGAATCCAGGAGAGACAGTGGCCTAGAACTCAGCTAACTCTCATTGAGGGCAGAAATTTTTAAAAAAGGGGGTCAACTGTCAACTGTCAACTAAAACTTTGCTTGTGTCCACTCATTCTGGCTGGTTAAGTTATGGGAAGCTATGGAGGAACATATTGACATTCCTCCAGGGAATGAGTTCTCTGGTTATAGCCCGTGTCACTAGGCCTCCAGAGCAGTGCTTCCTGGGTAATTTCTGAGTAATTTCAGCACAGTAAGCAGGGCTGCAGCCAGGAAACAGTGCCTTTTTGTCCCTATCCTTCCCTGCTCTCAAAGGCAGCAGCCCTTCACAGACCCTCTAGCTCCTGCCTTTCTCCATCTTGTCAGGAACTGCACAAGCCTCCTTCCCTGTTGCACTGGCTCCTTCTTGGCTCCCCCACAAGTTGCACAGAACACAAGCCAATCCTGATGCCTCTGCTCCTGCACTAAGTGTCCTTATTGGAACACTATGCACACAACCAGGCTCTGAAGCCCAGACTTTGGACAGTTGCCCCAGCTGTCTGCAGTGATGGGTACCTCGATCATTAACATACTATAAGCTGGGCTTGCGTGCAGCACTCTGGACTCAGCTACTGGTCTAGATATGGGTCTTTTTTCCTTTCACAGGAGTTGGAGAGGTTGGAGGTGGAGCGGGTGGAAATGATTCGGCAGCACCTTTGCCAGTACACGCAGCTGCGGCACGAGACAGACATGTTCAACCAAAGTGTGAGTCTTCTCTTCTTTTAGCTCCCTGTGGTTCAAGATCTGTAGTGAGGCTCTTTTGAACTCAAGCCTGACCTTATATACAGTGAGCTAAATTCCACTGTCTAATGGAGATTGAGATATAGTTGGTGTCAGTTTGGGAGTCTGGTTGTGCACCTACCACGGGTCTCCAGACACAATGAAAAGTGCTATGGCACCTTATAGACTGACATATTTTCTGAAGCATAAGCTTTTGTAGGCAAAGACCCACAAAAACGTATGCATGTGATGCCGTGGGTCTTTGCCCACACCTCAACTGAAATATTTCATCATGGAAGCCCCACGGTGTAGGGTGTGGTTGAGAAGCGCTTGACAGGAGGACATGTCAAGTTTTTACACCTCTCCTAGCTGTATGATTCTCACTCTTCCAGCAGCACGTTTCCCCACACAGTCCTTTATTGTTGCAAGAAAGATGGTAATCATTGCAATTATTATTTCAAAATAAATATAAAATCTTGTAAAACTGGCACCTTTTCAAATACTTCCATATGTGATATGTATTCTGATGTGTGGTATTCAGTGTCCTGTGTTATATTTTGGATATATAGTCACATTCCAGAGATCATATATTCATAGCCATATACATTATAAAGTATATTGATAATTGTCACATGGGAAGTTATCCTGGTGCTCCCCTCTGCACTAAGGTATGGTATCATGGGTGAGCCCTGCCTTGGTTTCCCCTCCTCCAGGCAATAAACAAGTACAAATAGGCCTTCAGGAGCCATAGAGCAGCTTCTGAGGCAGGTCTCATTTTTATGAAATAGAAAAAGATGACACAAAATATAAGCAAAATCTTCAGTTGGCTCTAGGTGTCACTTGTCTTACATCTTGGCCCTTTAGCTACAGAGACCTTGCAGGCTGAATTTCTTGCCTGGGGCATGAGCCTCTGAACAGCTGCTTTTTGCTGGCTGCCATGCAGACCATGTGCTCTTTACCAAGCAAGTCCCTGCTGGCTACCTAAGAGGATTCGTGCCCAGGTCATTCTCCTGAGCTGCTCCTGTACCTTCCCTGGGAGATACTTTTCCCTGGGACTGCTCCTCTCTCCATAATCACCTCTGCCTGCAAGTAGCTTCCCTAACTGAATTCAGGTAGCCTTTTTATTAGGTTCAGGTGCTTGTTTACTAACTAACTACTAAGCAGTGACCTGGGACAGTGACTTACTCCCAAGCCTTCAGAAGGCACTCGCTGGGCAGCAATGCTCCTTAAAGGGCCAGTTGCCCCGTGACAATAATATTCAAAAGAAAATGTTACAAGAATGTTTTGGTTGAAAAGTCAAGCACCTAAAAGTTCAGAAATATGTGAGATACAGCTGACCGTGGAACCCTAATTTAGATCCTTGTTCATATGCATTATGATAATCTCTACCTACATGATCACGTTTTATTCACAGGATGATATTGTAATTTATCTTCAGCATTCAGTATGTGCCTCAGTTACTACAAACCATCTAACCCCTACACTGAATAAGGTTTTTATTTTTTCACAGCTCTTACTGGGGTGCTCATCACCATGATGATTGAGCCTTGCAAACTTTAATGAATTTACCTTTAAAGCACTGTGTAGGCAGGGAAGGGTTAGTAGTCCCATTGCACAAATGGGAACATAGGGCCAAGAAATTAAACTGCAAAAGTTCACAGTTATTTGGGGTGGCACAGTGACTGGGTGATGGATTGTTCTGATTTGTTGAGCTATTGAATTCAGTTGCAGTTGCAGGTCTTCAGCGCTAGTTCAAATCAGGCCTTGGATGTCTCAGGCTAGTCTCCCACAAAACAGGAACGCATAATTAGTGACCACTTCTGAAAATGTTCATTGTAAGTAGTTAACCTAATATCACACAGAAATTCTGTTGCAGAGGTGAGAAAAGAACCCAGATTTCACAAGTCCCAGAAACAAAGATAAAATCCTCTCTCCTATTTCTGCAGTTTACTACCATACATACTGCATAATTTCTGCCTTCTCCTTCAGACAGCCTTATTCGCTACATAGCTCTGACCCTTTTAACATCCATCCTGTGTAAAGTATGATGAGGCAAGTGTCCTGTGAAAATAATAGTGTATAGTCATGCAATTAAGTATTTTCCATAATGTAAATTCCCGAAGGATCAAATTTAAGGTTGCACAGGCAATTTTAATTCTGGGATTGGAGTCTTTCATTTTACAGCTGTTTGGCAATTATTTTAAAATAGTTTTTGTATGCAGTTCCCTAGAAAGGAAAGGAGAGAAGCCTGGTCTTGTGTTTTAAGAAAAATAGATCAACACAGGTGCAACTATTTGCTAAGGAACAGAATGCTACCAATCATGTTTTGTTTCTAGCTCTTGGAGGGAAGTATGATCTAGTAATTAGATCAACAGATTGGGACTTAAAATTCCCATGTGCTGTTGTATCAAATGCTGCATATATTTATCAATGAGTTTGTAATGATAAGCAGAAGGAGAATTTTATAGAAAGCAAGATGAAATACATAAATGTGAAATTCTGTTTGTGAGAAGTATAAGTAAGGATTGGGGTTCAATTCCAACCTGTACCAGAAGCCGCTTTTTAAGTCTTTACTTATCCTGTCTGTAAAATATGGGAAATAATTCTTAACTCCCCATTCATTACAGAAAGGAGCTTCTCTTGCCATAGAGCAAGGAGTATTTTGTTATGTAAGAACAGGGATTCTCCCAACTCCCACATGGAAACTCTTTTTACGCAATCAGTCCAAAACAATACAATGTGGGAAGATTGAGCAGTCATTGATCAAGTTCAGCCTCAAATGGTGATTTTTCACATTTAAGAACTTGGTTAAATTAAAACCAGTTTTGAGGTGGAGAGTGTAAAACATTTCCCTGCCTCTACAACTCTCTCTCTGAAAATGCCATGTTCCTATGCCAAGCCTATGAAGATCTGGAGGTATTCGAACGACAGTTTACTTTATTTAATTGACAGGTTTTTCTCCCTGCTAACTTTATTCTCACAAAATTGAACTATTTTTGCTCAAACATTCCCAAAAACACAACTGCACCTCAGGAACTGTGGGTTCTGAATCTAGCTCTACCGCACATTCTCTGTGAGACCTTGGGTAAGTCATTTATGCTACCTCTGCCTAGAGTTCCCATCTGTAAAATGGGGGCAGTAGTACATCCTTCCCCCACCCTTGTCTGGTTGTCGTTTCTGTTTATAGTTTGTAAGCTTTTCATGGCAGGAACTGTCTGATCAGCATCTAGTACAAGGGGAACCCTGGTCTTAGGTCCCATAAACACCACCATAATACAAATAATTATTTGTAATAACAGGGTGATAATGCAAAATGTTAGGCAACCTTCACTTAGGTGACAGCACTGATTGCGTGCATGCATGTGTGTGTGTTTGTGTTGGATGCGATTGTTTTATGTTTTTGCTTATTTGATGAAATAATTCTGAGGGCTCTGGCAAAATGATACAGCTGTATCCATCCCATGTTGCTATCTGGCTGCATATTGACCCTGCCTCGCACACCATATGATGCATTCCAGTTTTGTAAGATTTAACATAAATATTCAGTGTCCCCATGAAATTTGTGTTGGCCTCTCTGCTCTCTCTGGTGATCTGTGCATGCCTGCTGCCTCTAGGACAAGACGGGCTTCCTGGCTGACCTGGCCTGGTGCCTGCCTGGCTACTCTGAACACAGTGCCTTTCACCATGCTCTGCTGAACAGATGTCAGATATGCTTGGGGCCAGAGAATGAGTGACCTTCTCAAGGAAAGGGGAAGGGTCTCTGTGGACCTGTACAGACCCCATCCCCGTGTAGCCCCTCCCTACTGCTGAATACTTGGGACAGCCCCTTGACACCCCAGGAGCAATCACGATCGCAGTTACAAGAGGAGAAAGAGAGACTTTAGGCCTCAGGAGGAGAATTCCATCACTCCATCCCTTCCCTGGCTTGAGGCCAAACATTCCTGGGTCCTTCCTCCACACAGCCCAAGTGTATTCCTAGGTTCCCCCCCACCTCCAGCCTAGACTCCATGGTCAACATTCCTGGGCTTTTTCCTCCCTGGACAAGCAGTCCTGGGAACCCACAGGAACAACACTTCTGCCCCTCACTTTGTGTTCAGCCTGAACGCAAGCATTCTTGGAGCCCACCTCCTCCCCACATGCTCAGGAAGAGAATTTCTGACCTGGACTTTTGGGCCAGTACATTGTAAGGGGTTGGTATGCATTCCTCTGTGGCACTAGGAAATGGATGTGCTCAGCATTTGCATACACTGGACTTGGCTCGTCAGAGGTCTGATTCCTGTTGCACAGCTTGTGTTTTGTTTGATCTCCCATTTACGGTTCCAGCTAATGGAGAAGTAGATGTATTCCTGTGACAGTGACACAGCTGATTCAGCTGCATGGATCTCTTGCAGCAGGGCTTGCTCTGTGCTCTGATATATTCTTTTGATAATTTCTCATTCTGCTCTTTTTAGACAATAGAGCCCGTGGATCAGTTACTTCAGAAAGTGGAACCTGCCAAAGACAGGGAACTGTGGGTAAAAGAACACAAAACTGGAGATATCAGACCTGTGGACATGGAAATATAGAGTGGTATGCGATGGGTTTGCTGGTTTATCCCAGCTAATGGATTTTGTAAAAGGTCAGAAGAGGTAAAGGACAGGAAAAGAGTTGTTCTGCCTGGATACTTTGTATTTATTGCCAGAAGGGAGTATCTCTGTTGCATATGATCATCACACCAGTCCCCATTGTGCTATGCCTTACGTTCGTGACATTCCAGGTTTAAGAAGCCAGATGTGTCTGTTCTTCCTGTCAGAGGTTTCCAGTTCCCAGTGATATGCTACTTCCAGGAGAAACTGAGGACCTTGCTTCCTGGTTTGAAGAGAGCTCTGTTCTTCAATGACTGTGCACTATACTAATTGTTTGACGTTCTTTGTGTAGAATGTAAGAACAGTTATGCCACAGGCCTCTGCCATGGGAGACAAATGAGTTGACCATGGATGTGAGTACTGCCACTGTTCAGCTGGATAGCCTTGTGCACATCACACACTTTTTCTGGTTCCCCCACTTATAATAGGGGCTTATAATACCTACCTCACAGGGATGTTGTGAGGATACATTGATTTTGTATAATACTTTTAAGCACAACTTCCTTGATACTGTCATAGATCTGAGTGCAGAGGGGCATGGCCTTTTTTCCAATGCAGTAAACAAGGCAAAAGCCTAGGAGAAAACTCCACAGACGAAATACACCTCTTAAGCCCTTCCTATTTTATACTCCCACTCAGATACATATAGACCTTCTATCATCTCCATTTCTCTTTAAGGCTAATAGAAAGTAAGAGTGAAAGGGGCCTCTTGCAGCATCTGTTTACCAGGAAGGACTCAGGTGTGCTGTAGCTACCTCATTAATTGTCTGGTTGACTTAAGAGGTAGAAAGGGAACGCTTGCCATGGAATAAATTAAATCTTCAAGCCCATTCCTGCCTATGCAGTGTGATGTCCAACAGTCTCAGCTTTCTAATACTCCCTTGGGGAGGTAATTTACTGGGCAAATAGATCCAAATTTAAAATAGCTCCCTGGTCTGTAGCCTTTTGGATGTGCATCCACCTCTCTCTCTCCACCTGTCTTTCTCTCTTTCCTTGGTATTTAAATCCATGAGACATCTGCAGATAGTTGGGACTATTCCAACCTGTATAGGTTTTTATATACAGCATTCATCACTGTAGCACTGCTGGAAAGAGCTGAGATAACTGTGCATCTGTTACATGTTGTTTGGTCTCTCATCTCCCCCCCCCAGTCTTGTTTTGGTAGTTTTAAAAACATTCTTATTTTTTAAATATCCCTGTCACTACGTTTTATTTTATAGAAGACAAGCTCAAAGTAATGTGCCTTGCACTTGAAAGTGGTGAGGTTATGATAGTCACTAGTTCCTGGGACAGTTCATGCCACAGTCTTGGACTGGCCCCTGAAAAAATTCTGTTTCCTGCACAGAGAAGTTTTACCCTCATTATTGAGATTTCTACTATACCACAAGAATATAGCTGACCATGGGCTTCATCCTGGAGCTTTAGATGGTCTTATAGGGTTCAGGCCGTGCAGTACTGTGAAAATAAGGACCAAACCATGATTTGAAATTTAATGGGAAAGTCACAGTGTAGAGCATGGGAGACAAGTGTAATATACTTGTGATGGCTTGTGTTGCTAAGGAGTTTCTCAAAGTGGAGTTTCCAAACAGCTGAAGACTTCCTGGCTAGGTGTATCATATTGTTTTAGTCCAGCAGCGATGAAGGCACACATAACTGATGCCAGAGTTTCCTCTGCCAAGATGAGACAGAGGTTACTCACAGCTGGTGTGATGTGAGAGCTCAGCCTGAGCAAGGAATCCAAGAATACTGCTAGAGTAGATTATGGACTGACTTGACCAGTTGTGAATACAAGCCTTCTCATGAAGGCTTCATCAGGGCTACAGATTCTTCCACATACTTTCCTCTGCCCACCAGAGTCATGTCTGTTTTGCTTGGGTTTGTTTTTAGCCAGCTATTCTTTATCCATAAGCTGATCTCATCCAATTGCCGAGCCGTCTTGGTGGTAATGGTATGGATATAGTGTGTCATTTATATATTCCTGGCACTTGAGTCCATGTTGTCATACTGGTTCATCTAGCTGTCTCCTGTAGACGCTGAATAGAGTTGGCAAGAGAATTCATCCTAGGGTCTAGTGATGGAGGAGCAGTTTTCTCCTCACTGCTTTTTGAGTGCGTACCTCCAGGAAGGACTCAGACCACTGTAGTGCATTTATCTGGACTCGTGCCTCCTCTCTTAGGTTGTAGTAGTAGGCATCCTTCAGTCTACATAGACTATGGATCATGCTGGAGTACCTCTCCAGGCATGAGCCTGGGCAGTTTTTTTGGGGGGACCCTGGGCTGCCCAGATGCCAGCGTCCCCCTCTCAGCTTTACTGATATAGTCCAAAGGAGAGGATAACCTCTACATCTGGTACCAGGTCAGCTGCAGGAGTTTCCGGGTCAATGCCAGAAGTTGGCGCAGAACGGCCTTAGGTCTCCCCTCCGGATTTTCTGTCAGGGTTCACTCTTAGCCTTGCTCCTTCCCAGGATAACCCACAAGGTAGTGGGGCCCTCTCTTAGGTGACCCAGCACTATCTCATTGTCAACAGGGCAAATGCTAAAGAGAAGGAACAGAATGATTGTCTCCCTCCATTAATAGCAGTGGATCATATGTCAGTCCTGTTAAAGCAGTCTCAAGTACATATCCTGGGTGAGTTTTGTAGCTGGTGTTAAGCTAGCATCTTTATGAAATTGGCTAGCTATAAGAGGTTTGGCACTGGGTAGTAGTTTGCTGGGACTGAAGTATCCAGTGCTGGTTTCTTTGGTGTTAGCCAGACTTTTGTGGTTTTGAAGAAGAAAGTAGTGATTCCTTCTCTGACATGTAATTGGCTATTTGAATCACGAATGACACCAGTTGTTTATGGCTCTCAACCTAGGAAGGGTGTGGTTTTCCGTTCGGGGTTTTGTCACTGAACTGTACAGACTGTGTATTTTTGAGGCCTTGTGTTTTAAGGCACCAAGCATGTGCATAACCAGGTGACACTCAGTGGAGCTGAGGATACCTGGTACTGTTCATGGTAGAAGAGAGTTGGAAGTTGATGGCTCAATAGTGCGTGAAAAATGATAGCTCCTGTAAACATTAGGACACTTCCGACCATGGCGCTTCAAAAGCACCGCTTTTGAAAGCACGCAGCTCAGCATGGCTACACCGGGGGGTCCTTTTCGAAAGGACCCGCACCTTTCGAAATCCCCTTATTCCAATCAGTGAGTGGGATAAGGGATTTGGAAAGGTGCGGGGTCCTTTCGAAAAGGGCCCCCCGTGTAGCTGCGCCGAGCCGCGCACTTTTGAAGGCAGCACTTTCGAAGTGCCGCAGCTGGAAGCGTGCTAATGCTAATGAGGTGTTGAATATTCAATTCAGTGCCTCATTAGTAGTCTTCAAAATGGCCATTAGCATGGCTATTTCGAAGATTTGTGCCTCTGTAGACACACCCTTAGGGATTGGGGCAAATAGATGTCAGGGTGGTGCTTGGCCCTGCCAAGAGGGCAGAGGACTGGACTAGATGACCTCCCAAGGTCCCTTTCAGTTCTAGGAGATGTGTATAATTATTATAATTTTTGTTTGCTTTTTACCTGATCAGTCTTTTCTCTGACTGAAGAACTGTGGATTTTGGGACTCATAGTAAAGCATTCTTAAATGAGTTTTTTAATGCAGGCATTTCTATTCATTTCTTGTTACCAATCAGTTTTACTCATAATTAATTATGTCTTTTCAGAATTTGCCTATTTAAAATGCTAAGTGTAATGCATATTACTAGTTGGGCTTGTATTCTCTTTTAACATAAATATTTCAGTCAGCTATGACAACCAGCACCTGTTCAACAGTTAAATTTTTATGTCAGGTCCAAATGAGGGCTGCAATACTTTGTTTTAGAGAATTGCCATCCATAATTTAAAGAGACTCCAAAGAAGTTTACTGTTGGCACTAGAAGATATCCAGTTCATGATTAGTGTATTTGTTTCCATATAAAGGACAATTAGTAAGAATTTTCCAGCACTTCTCAGGATGCTGTTTGTTGCATGCCTTGTTTTTCTCCTGAGAGGTGATACACTGTTCTTTTCTCTACATCTAAAACAAATGCTGGTATTTTGAGCCACATCCCTCAGCTGTCACTTGCCTTTTCTTTCTTTCTGGTAGTGCTAGTTTACCCTAGCTACTGCCTGTCTAGGCTTCTTGTGTTCATCTGCCTGTCAGTCTTGGGTTTTCAGTAGTCAATTTTCTCAGCTTGATTGTCTTCTAGCTCACCAAGAGTAGAATATTTATTCTCACTGTCTACGCTGAATAGCTTTGTATGCTTCCCTTCCTTTCTGCCACATAGTTCGATTTCATTCATACCTATTTCATCCATGGCCTCAGACACATCCTTTCTCCACACAGTTATAAGATAATCTATCTGTTAACTTCTTTATATTGACAGCAGACTGAGTCCTTCTCATTCTGCAACAGGATGCCTGTCAGTTTGCATGTCACAGACTCGTAGCCTTTTCTGTCTTCATACAGAATTAGAACATAATTTGTCTGTCACAGCAGCCTACTGTACATTTTTGAGGTAGCCATTTATTGATGCATCTCACTTAAAACAAACGGTCTTTTTAAGGACCACCTTATCTTTGAATTACTTGTGGAGCCAACACGTTTGCCATTTACAGTTCATTGCTAGCTGGATATGCCCTGCGTTAACACGGGTCAGATCTGCCTCTTCAGTAACTGACAGGCCCGCAGCTGCTTTCACAGATTCAGAACTCCCAAAAAGGCTGCTGAAAATTTCCCAGCCACCTCTAAAAGTTCTTAATTCCACAATCAACATTTGTGTGTAGCCACTGAGCACTCAGGTATCTGAACCTGCGAGAAACTCATCCTTAGGAATACTGGTCTCTGACTGTGACAGCCTGAAAGCTCTAGGATCTGCATTTAAGATGAGTGAGTTATTCTAAAAAGGTCATGAAGTCATGGAATAAAATCCTATAGAAATAACTCTGTTCTTCCAGAGTAATATTCTCATATATAGCTCTGTCTGAGTGCACACCTAGAGCAGTTTCCCTGGAGCAACTGTGACTTTGTATGCAATGAGCACTACAGCAACCTTCTCCATTACAGTATGTACAAAATGAAAATGTGTGCTTGCTCTCAGGATTATTGTTTCATTGTGTTTGTTTACTTTGCAATGTGTCAGTGCTTTGTTACTGCTTTCCATTTACATGTTTCCCACACAACAGTGTTACCAGCGTGCTTAATTTTTCTCTCACACAAGGTTACAGTCCCAGCATACCAGTATAACAATATAGCAGATATTTTCAAAGATTTTGGAAAAGATTGGACCAATGGATTCATACGAGCATTAGTAATGACTGATCGAACTGCCTGAGGTTTACTACCCAAACTTTGCTTTTCAGCAAGGTTTTAAAAAACAACATATAAGCTGGACTCCTTAGTCTACATATGAAAATAAATGATCTCCTTTCCGAAGTACTATGCATGCATAAATCTCTTGGAAGTAATGAGGACTAATAAGTGAAGAGAATCTTTGGAAACTGAACTACTGATCTAGGTGTCTAAATAAGGACTTGGATCTAATTAAGGCTTCCATCTGAATAAAAACATCTTGACTTTTCACATATTTATAGTGTCTAAGCTCTCAAAAACAAGAGCCCTAGATAACTGAGTGTGAAAGTCTCCTGCTTATTCAAAGAGTATTAGCGTCACGATCTGCTGAAAGACAAGGACCTTGTTGGGCTGGAGGTGACCCAGTTACATTCTGAGCTGTGAAAAGTCTGTGGGCTCCATCTACCATTGCACCTGAGCCGCTCCATCAATGAAAACAACTTTTAAAATATACTGAAATCTAAACATCCTTTAATATACCTGCCACCACCGCTGCCTCCTCCTCCTCTACACCATAGACAGAAAGCTCAGCTTCCATATCCATAGAGTCCTGCTGTGCTCTGATTCCAGGCTCCGTCAGGACAGAGGAAGGGGCTTACCACTCTCCCTGCCCTGCAGCCGACAGGTGAAAGCACACACCTTGGGGCAAACAGCAAGAGTGAACTTTTGGAGCTCTACTCCCACAGTCAAACAAAGGGGAGAAAGACTGCTGCTCACACAGCTGGCTCTCTAGCTATCAAGACCCTCACAATTATAAACATCCCTTGAAGATGCTCAAGGTGGATAGCTGGCTAGTGAAGCAATTTGACCACAGTGGGTCACTCCATTCAAAACACCAGCTGCTGTATTCTGCACTTGGTGAACGTACTCAGTCCTTTTCCAGAAGCTCAGGAATTCAGGGTGTCCATGAGTCTTATGGAGCTGCTACCCACATGCGCCATAAGAGCAATGTCTGCCAACAGTTTTGGTAAGAAAGCAGAATAGATTTCTCTGTTTATGGGATACAGCCATGGGACAAGCTTCTAGAGATCAGGCCAATCTAACCTCTGACCAGCACTGGGAATTGGAGGGAGTAGGAGCTACTGGAACAGAGAGAGAGAATCCACAGATGTCTTCCAACAGTGATACAAAATAACTGCTCTGCTATGAATTAAGAATGAAATTATGGCCAATGTTGGGAAAAATTCAAATTGTACAGGATATCTTATGCATCTACAAAGAAATTCCCTGCTGTTTTAAGCTCCTTTTCACTATGGCATGTGAGCTGGCTTGCCAACGTCAAATGACTGCTTTTAATAGAGGATTCAAAATGAAAATGAGCACATCTGGTAATAAAAATGTTTAACTCTCTGCATGCCATTTTAGCCATAGACATTTCAGACTCAAGCCCTAAATGCAGACCTTTACCAAGACTGTGGAAATAGTGATGTTAACGGTACTCTCCCCTCTTTCTCCCCTGCTTCAGTTTTCCTGGGATTTAGGAGTGCAGTGACAAAAGGTTTCCTGATATTCAGTAACACGTGACTCAGTAATACAATGACTTCATGGTCCCTCCTCAAAGGTTCATTGGGTACTGATTGTATGGCAATTCCCAACTCATGTCCAATGATTTCCCATGTTTCTGGGGGTGTGCTGATGTCCAGGCCACTCCATGACTCAGGGTCTCACATACACAAATTCTGCACAATGTACTCTCCGTGACTTGGGAACACATGCATTTTTCCAGTGACATAATGAAGGCATGTTCTTTTTTGTGGGGATTTCTTCTCCCCACCTGCTATCTTTGTGATGGCCATTACCTCTTTTTTTAAAGTACTATAGGTCTTACTCATAAAAGTTCTTAATTTTGTTTCTGAATGTCCAGCTCATAATTGTTGTTTTAGTCACATTTGTACCAGAGGCATGTCTGTTTCCAAACATTTTGTTCTTGAATTTAGATTTTCCAGTGTCACGGGTATGTTTGCACCAGTGTTCAAAATAACATTTCATGCTTCTTGGATACATTTCTGAGAGTGACTGGTGCTCAAACTGCTGTAAGCTGATGCAGTTGGAATTGCAATTACTCCTTTTTGTGCTGGATGCCATAGACTACACTAATGCATTCTAGTCTCTTCACCACTGAGATCAATATTTGGCATAGTTTAACTTGTAATTTCTAATCCTATCCATTCCACAAGGTAGAATCCTTTTTTGCCTATCTAAATATAAGATCCTAATATGTGCAGATTACTAAAGTCTTGTAAAAGAAACCTTTTAAATAACTTTTCAGGTCAGTAGCCTAAGAAACAGAGAAAATATTTAGTCAAATCTGAAACAGAAATATACAAATTTAAATTCTCTTAACTTACATTAAGTTGGACTGTTTTTTAAATATGATCTGAAAGAGAAACTCAGTAGGAATATAAGAACAGCCATAGTGGGTCAGACCAAAGGTCCATCTAGACCAGTATCCTGTCTGCCGACAGTAGCCAATGCCTGGTGCCCCCGAGGAGGTGAACCGAAGACAATGATCAAGCGAATTGTCTCCTGCCATCCATCTCCCGTCTTCGACAAAAGGCTAGGCACCATACCTTACCCCTTGCTAATAGCCATCTATGGACCTGACCTCCAAATATTTATCGAGCTCTTTTTTAAACTCTGTTAGAGTCCTGGCCTTCACAGCATCCTCTGGTAAGGAGTTCCACAGGTTGACTGTGCGCTGTGTGAAGAAAAACTTTCTTTCATTAGTTTCGAACCTGCTACCCATTAATTTCATTTGGTGTCCTCTAGTTCTTGTATTATGGGAACAAGTAAATAACTTTTCTGTATTCGCTTTCTCCACACCATTCATGATTTTATATACCTCTATCATATCGCCCCTCAGTCTTCTCTTTTCTAGACTGAAAAGTCTGAGTCTCTCTAGCCTCTCCTCATATGGGACCCGTTCCAAACCCTTAATCATTTTAGTTGCCCTTTTCTGAACCTTTTCTAACGCCAATATATCTTTTTTGAGGTGAGGAGACCACATCTGCACACACTACTCAAGATGTGGGTGTACCATAGTTTTATATAGGGGAAATAAGATATTCTTTGTCTTATTTTCTATCCCTTTTTAATTATTCCTAACATCCTATTTGCTTTACTGACTGCCACTGCACACTGCGTGGGTGTTTTCAGAGAACTATCCACTATAATTCCAAGATCCCTTTCCTGACCTGTTGTAGCTAAATTTGCCCCCATCATATTATATGTATAATTAGGGTTATTTTTCACAGTGTGCATTACCTTACACTTACCCACATTAAATTTCATTTGCCATTTTGCTGCCCAGTCACTCAGTTTTGCTGAGATCTTTATGCAAAAAAGACTGATCAGTTACTGAATTCAGATACCCAGAGTTTCCAAGAATATAATTTTCGTGAATTGGTTTTATTGCTGCCGATTTTGTAGGTAACAGAGCATGAATAGGATGACTATCCATGCCATTTTTGGCGGGATGGTTCCGTATTTGGGATGCCAAAAAGGTGTCCTCACTTATTTTATAAAAGGGACTAATTGTCCCATACTTGCTGCACAGGCGCAGCTGCTGTCCTGAAAGCACAGATGTGGTCACCCTATGTTTGAACCTCAACTGCAGTTTCACAAAAATACAATAACTCCCCCAAATATGAAGTGCCTCTTTAAATTGTACCGTCTATAGCCACATAGTATAAAAATGCCATAAAAACACCTCATGAACTTTCACAGCTCTGGAGCGGCCAGTGTACAGATCTCAGAAGCTGCCTGATTTTCCCTTTTTTACTCCCACATTGTTACTTGGTGCAGATTCAAACCATCTGATGTTATTTTACTGATTATTAATGTCAAGTGTAGACATTAGAAATGCTTACCACGGAAGCTGACTGGATAGCAAACTTTAGCCATGTTAGAGAGATGGCCCACCCATTCATCTTGCACTATCCTTTGCTTTCTTCTCCTCTGCTTTTTTTATGTCTGTGCCTTGCTTTGGGAGCTATCCTATGAGCTTGCCAGTGCACAGTGATTTCAGTGGAAGTTGAAGTCATTCAGGGGCTTTGTCACACTTGCCCTGAAAGGGTAGCATCATTCATGCCATTCAAAGAGAAATTACGCTGTCCTAGCTGTAGATAACCTTATGACAAAAGTTTCAGAGATGACATTAAAACAAGCAGTGAATGTCACATCATGGCTCTGAATAAAGGTTACCCTGGACCCAAGTATATATGGTTTTCTGATGAGGTCCTTGTGAATGGACAGTTTTCCCATTGGGACTCTCACTATGCCACAGTGACCATGTGTATTGGCTGAGGATTGGGACTGGCATTTGAAGAGTAATTCTAGGCATTCCCAGTCTGGTAAGGTATCACTGTCTTGTCATTTGGCTTTAGGGATGGTTTTCCTGATGTTTGTGGGTCCTTCAATAATGGGTATTAAGGCTGAGATTTTTAAAGCTGTATAGGTGGGTTATCCAGTTCTCATTCTCATGATCCTACACAGAGATAATGCTATCTAAGCAACAGTGTCAGTCTGTTCTGAACAGAGCAGGTGGCAATATCAGACAAATAGAATCTCATCTGTTTTAAATTGCTTTCTTTGTTTCCCCAGTCCAAAAGAAGGTAGGAAATACATTGAATAGTACAGCAGACCGTATGGTAGCAGTTGTTCAAAAGTAGAGCAGGTTGGTGATGAAGCCTGTTGTGAAGCAGTTTTCTAGTAAAATGAAGTTACCTACATGGTCCTTTTGCTAAATACTTTCTAAATTTTTAAAGTAACAGTTGTCTTTTGTCACAACTAATGATCCCTATTTTAAGTGTTTTTAACCACAATTTTATATCTTTCCAGAAATATAGTCCGAATAGACCTTTAAATAAAGATCTATGTCTGAATTACAACCGTACATTTTTGATCAATGTGAAAATTGTAATGTGGTCATTGTCCCATGAAAGCATATGCTGTCTAAACAACATTGTCTAAAGAATTGAAGGCTCAAAAGTTTTAAATGCCAGCTCCTCAGCTGAGTTAACTGGCATAGTACAATTGAAGTTAATAGGGTGGTGCTCATTTACACCTCTGTGCATTTGATCGTTAAGTGTTGGAAGCATTTTCTATACTTAATGTCTTATTTCTTATTGCAAGAAGTTAAAGTATATTTTCCTGCATTATTCTGCAAGTGTATATGCACCTCTGTGCTTCGTCTCATCCTTTGTAAAATAAATTGTACAGGTAAGCATTGGCCAACCATCTTGTTGCATTTACTGAATTGTTGTTTTAAATCAAAAGCAGCAATGCTTTTGATCAGTCATAATAATTACACGCAAGGCTGAATCTCCTCCCCCTGACTTACTCTATTGAATTTCTGCTATAAGATCAGATTCATCACTTGAAAGCGGTGGAGGAGGAAAAAGACCTGGATGCATTACTATGAACCATCAATATGATGCATCTGTGAAAAGGCAAATGCAATCCTAGAATGTATACAGCAAAGCATATCCAGTAAAAATACTCACTTTGGTAAATCCTCTTCTGGAATACTGTGTACAATTTTGGTCACCATGTTCAAGAAAAACTAGTTCAAAATGGTACAGATGCAGAGAAGAGCTACCAGGATGGTCAAGAATGGCAACACTATCCCATGAGAAAAGGCCAAACTAACTAAATGAAGGCTGAGAACAGATTTCATTGCTATCTATAAATACATCTGGGGAGAAGATAAACATGAGGGAGGTTAAAGAGCTATTTAAATTAAAGGACAGGGTTGGCACAAGAACCAATGGGGATAATCTGAATATCTTTGTTGAATATGAGAAGATTTATCCCACAGCTTAGCAAAAAAGTTTCAGTGAGTAGTTTATTTGCTGAAATATGCAGTTTCAGTTAACTGAAAACTATTTGTGAATTTGTGTAAAGTTCACCAAATAGTTTCATCTGAACCAAAAAATGTAAATATTTCAGTAATAGCCAAATAAATCATGTTTGTTTTGATCTTACTAAAGCATTTTGATTTTTTTGGGCTAATGTAATGAAACAGCTGCAGGAGACAGCTGTGCTCTTCTTAAAACTTCTAACCCAGTGGTTAGGGCTCTCGTTTAAGATGTGTAGGATCCAGAGTCAGTCCCTCAAAGCCTAAACTGCAGAAGAGATTTCAACTTATGTTGCCTACTCTGCAGGCAAATACCCTCACTGATAAACTGAGGGATAATCTAGCTTCACAGGGGTCTTTCTCCATGTCATGTGTTGAGGCTCTTCCACTTTGTAAAAATAATTAATAAATCATGGGAGCTAACACATGAACTTAGGCCTCCTGGTTTATAGGTGAATACCTTGAACACCAGGCTGTGGAGTCATTCTTGTTTTTCTGCCTAGGCTGAATGAGCATTTGTGGTCATTCATATGGTACAAGTCATAATGAAGTTCTATGTTAGATTATCTCATACACCAGTGGCTAGGATGCTCTCTAGAAAGGTGGGATACTTCAAGTTCCTTCTCTGCTTCATGAGAGGCTGTCCATGAATGGCTCCAGGTCTCCCACCTGCAAGGTGAATGCTCGAAACACTGGGTTAAAAGCGATCAAGAAACCTCTGCACTTGCCTCCTGTTCTAGCCATTCTGTGAATCTAGGCCTCCTTTGCTGTTGTGAAAACCCAAAAAAACCAAACAAAAATTGTCACATCCAGCTTGTCACGCAACATTTTTCATTTTGATTTTTTCAGTTTGCCAAATGTCTTGAAAGCTTTTGTGTTGAATTTGACTCAGAATTAAACCTGTTTGAACTTGCCAGGTGTGACAGTCCCTAAGATGCAACATGGGCCATTGAATTGCTGTATGTCCCTTAATTAGACAGCCTGAGTTGTCTTTCATGCTGTTTTGCTGGTGAACAACAATCTCCTTCAGGCCTACTCTCACACAGCCACTAGCATGTAAAATCACTCCCAGATGAATACACAAATACTGTACTAGCCAGCCACGAATTACATACAGGGCAACAGTAACAGAGAGGGAGCCCTGCTAGTCTACACAGTATCAAAACAAAAAAGCAGTCAAATAGCACTTTAAAGACTAACAAAATAATTTTTTAGGAGAGCTTCCGTGGGACAGACCCACTTTTTCAGACCATAGCCATACCAGAACAGATTCAATATTTAAGGCACAGAGAACCGAAAACAGTAATCAAGGAGGACAAATCAGAAAAAAATGATCAAGGTGAGCAAATCAGAGTAGAGGGGTACAAGGGGGGGGAAGGTCAAGAATTAAACCTCCCCCCCCTTGTACCCCTCTACTCTCTGATTTGCTCACCTTGATCATTTTTTTCTGATTTGTCCTCCTTGATTACAGTTTTCGGTTCTCTGTGCCTTAAATATTGAATCTGATCTGGTATGGCTATGGTCTGACGAAGTGGGTCTCCCATGAAAGCGCACCTCATAAATTATTTTGTTAGTCTTTAAAGTGCTACTTGACTGCTTTTTTTGTTTTGATACAGGATAACATCTGTGTATTCTTAGTACCAGCCTTCAACCCTAAAAGTGGGTGTCTAAAACTGCTCAGTGAACCTCTGGGCAGTATAAACTCATAAATGCTGGCATTCCAGTGTACAATGTGTATGTATCAGTCTTTATTATCTCAAACAGTGTTTTCACAAACACTTCAATCAAACATGCTGATGTAGGTAAAATAATGGAACAAATGTATTAATTAGATTTTAAGTGGTAAAACATAAAAGTCAGAATTGGTGACAAAAGAAACAGAGGAAACTGCAGTCTAATTCCTAATCTTTATCAAAGTTAATTGCTCTAGAAGTAAAATAATTGCCTTGTCATTAGCTGCAATACATTTTATAAGCTATGTGTCCTCCTCTGTTCTTCAGATATTTATTGGTATCATGTAGAGTGAGAGGGGTGGTGGCCAGAGGCCTTTTTTTTCCCCTCTGCTCATACTCAGACCTCTTGCACTAGAAAATTTTGCTAGGTCATGGGTTAGGCAACTGTCCATCAACTGAATTGTAAATAGAATCATAGAAGATCAGGGTTGGAAGTGACCGCAGGTTATCATGTAGTCCAATTCCCTGCTCCAAGGAGGACCAATCCCAACTTCATCAAGCCAGTCCTTAAAGATGTCTGAGGATGTTTATATATGTTCCCCCACCCCTTGCTGGGAAATGTTAAATTAAGTAGGTAATAGATCTTTAGCACGTGGCTGACATGCAATTGTTTTTTTGTCTCTGAGAAATCGGCTTATGGGGGTTACCCAGAATTACAACATGTTTCACTAACACTCATATAGCAACATCTCATAATTTATATGCAGTGGTGTTATACATGTTTCAATGGGATAATATACAGTAGACTGTGAATTTTCAGATGATACCTCACAAGGCACACATACAAAATACATCATAGCCATATGGGGTCACAATGCAGCACACCAGCAAACTGAAAAATCCATTGTCCTGTTTCTAGTGTCTCATAGTTGAGTAACGATTTGGAGCATCCATGCAATAATGGTGGGGTTTGCAAACTGCATAGCTTATTTTGAGTTGATTTTTGAAACAGGCTATTTTGAGGCATCCCTGTACTCCTCCTGCAATGAGGTGTATAGAGATGTTGGACTAGCTTGCCCGTTCTCTCGAAAACTGTTTTGAGGCAACAGGTGCATCGCATAGACACGGGCAGCTATTTCAAGATACCATGCTGTGTAGACATAGCCTTCCAGTCCTAAGTTCCTCATGGCCAAATGGCAAGGAACATCATGTGTGTCAGCCATGCTGTCTTTCTAGATGCAGATTTTCCTATCAGCAGCTCCATGGAAATGATCACTTGAAAGGTGGAAACACTGTCATCTTTTGCTTTTCTAAATTGACATCTCTGCCATGGTACAAATGAAAATTAAGTTTTATCAACTGGTCCTACTGAAATATTTACACCAAAGACCAGTAATTCTGCTGAACCAGTCAACATCCATGCTTTCCTGTTTGTAATGATTTTACTTTCACAAGTTGCTATGAAGAGAGGACATGAACTTTCAACTTCAATTTTATTTTCCTTTCGTGGTATCTAGTGCAGAAAACAAAACACTCAACCCTTTTGCAGATACTGTATAAATCATACCCTTTGTATATACAGCGCTATGACTGACTTTAGACCTCATAAATACATTACTACTACATCAACTTTAAACAACTTGTGTCTTTAAGACTTAAATTGTTACTTAGTTGTCAGTTGTTTACATATGTCCTAGCTGACCTCTCCAGTGTGAACTGTTGCCTCAGATGATATAAGCATTTGATATGCACTTCTCAGAGGCTCAGGCCTCACTATCTTTTCCCTACAATGAGGTCACTTTTTAGAACATCTTTTTTCATAAATGCGAGGGCAGGAAAGGATATTGCTGTGGTAGAGACATAGGCAAGAGACAGACACTCACATTCCTTGTGAGAACCACTTCCACAAAGTAATAAGTGCAAACTTTTGCATATCTGTAATTGCAGGTGCATGCGGCCCTTGCAGGTTCTGATTGGTGCAAATACAGCTGAATACCTAATTGTATTAATAATTGGCCAGTTTTCAGCTGCTGTTGTAGTAAAAAATACATAGCAAAGAAAGGTGTACAGACCATGGGCCTCTCATTCTGAATACTGGCCCATTTTCTCTCTCTACCTCATTTTAGGCATCGATATTGCAAGCTTGTCTCTTTCACCAACAGAAGTTGATACAATAAAGTATTATTTCACCCACCCTATGGCTAGAGAAATTCCTTAATGATATAAACCCTGAAGTGAGTGGGAATTCTGAGTAAGTGCTTGCCCCCACAAACAATGAGATTACAACAAACCGAGGGTGTAACTGTTCTGAACTGTACATTCTCTAATGCACTTTGAAGCTGAAGTAGATTAAAATGCACTAAAAACCAGCTACTGTGCAGAAGCAGGGCCCCTATAGCCAGTTAGAGTGCAACCGGTAGAGTTACACCCCATCAAGCTGTAAACTAAATGTTTGTGTAGACAAGCCTTGAATAACATGTTACTGATTATAGGGTATGGCTGTGATGTTCATAACGATTTTGCAGGGTCTTGACTGGAAGTTGCTCTATGTGTGAATGTTTGACCATATTTTATTTTTCAGCCCCATAGTCAATGACATAATACTGTTCGTCAGTGGCCACATCATCTCACTGGCACCAGGTGTGAAGGCTGGATGTTGACACTGGCCTTTTTGAAATCAAGACAGACGAGCCCATGAGTAGTATGGCAAATCAAAGCCTGGTACATGCAGAGGCCAGTGAGTTATAAGAAACTGGTTTCTGACATCTGTATACCACACTTCTAGGAACATCAGTGGTACAGAGAAACCTGGTCAGGGCAGGTAAGCCCACAGTGGTCAAAATGATAGGCTTGCGTTTGCCTTGAGCAGCTCAACTAATATCTGCATAGTCCACCATTAGTTCAAACACAACAAAACTAGATCTTCCCTCCTAGCACCTCTACTCTCCCCAGTTCGCTGTTACTTTTAATATCACATGCCTCCTCATCCCTGGCTCATGCCTGGGAGTCATCTTCAGTACTTTCAGAGTTCTTCCTCCATAACATTGCTTTTATATGACTGCTGTCACTTCCTGCTCTCCAGCTGCTTCAAGCCCCTGTCCATCCCAGGAAATACAACCCACCAAAGGTAGCAGAGCCAGTCCAAAAGCAGGGGTTTTCCCTGCTCCTCTTCCACCTGAGCTCCTGCCCCCAACCAGAGCAGAGCGCCATGAACCCCTCACTTGTCCAGTGTCGGAGAGTGGTTGAGAACAGCCCCCCCGCCCCCCCAACCTGTGTCCCTGCCCCCATGCCTCTTACCTAGAACAGGTGGAGGTCTGTTGCAGAGCTCCTCACTGCTGCCCATGTGGCACTTACCATGGCCAGGCCCAGCTAATTACTGAATAAAATGAGTGGGGAAACTGTGGACCCTCTTGCTCTGGGGCGGAGCAAATGGGACAAAGACAAGCTGAGGACCGCTCTTGACCACAGCCCCATGCCCGCCAGCCCTTGGCAGGTAGAGGTTCTGTGGTAGGATACCCACAGCTTCTGTGGCAACCTGGCCAGGCTTCAGTGCTTGTGCTAGGGAATGTCAGAGCAGAAGCGGGGCGGGAGCAGAATTTCTGGTGAAGCGTGGACATGGACTGGCCTATGCACTTTCAAAAAGTGCCGTGTGGGGGGACGGGGCTGAATTCCTATTCCAGCAACCTGCTGCTATTGAGTTCATCTCCTTACCTGTCTCTTTGACTCCACCCATCTTCCCACTTTTAATCAGAGCACATAGGCCTGTCATGCAGTGCAGGACTCGCTGACTGAGCCAGACATTCCCACTCCACAAGCAACACCTCATGCCTGTGTTTTCGAGCACAAGACATTCCCTAGCACAATCACTGAAGCCTGTGGTGAGGGGCATCAAGCTACCAGTCACACACCCTGGTGTGCTAATTCCTGCTTGTCTCCCAAGTACTTCTGGACTTCATACAACCCTTTTAAACCAAACCCTGTAGTTGGGCAAAGGACTGCTGCAGAGGCAGGGCAGCGCTGTGCAGTGTTGCTGGCATGAAAGGGACACCTCCACACAGGTAGGGACTGGGGTTGTGACCAATTGGGGGGCGGTCCTCTGAGGGTAGCACTTGGGGGGGGGGGCTCTGTCTGAAGAAAGATGATACGCGGGGGGGGGGAGGGGGGGTTGGAAATCTGTGCTGCCCTGGGACATGGAATTCCTGTCAGCAGGCCTGCACACTCTTACGCCAGTTCCTGTGTGCGCATTGAGCAAGAATATGGGCAATCTTTGTAAGTGACCCAAATAGCCTCATTGCAGCTCTTGACTATATTGTTGCCAAATGGCCATTCTCTGGACATAGTGGCAGGAACAGGTCCCAGGATGCCTGACCGGTGTTGGTGAAACCATTAGCAATGGAACGCAATTTTGTCACAAAATGTGCTTTGCAGAAAGGGACACCTGGGAGAAAGAAGCCAAAGGGGCTGGGGTAGGGAGGGTGATGACCAGAATTGCTTGGGGAGGGGAAGGTGTCATAGGACCATATCATTTTGATGGTCCCTGCCAAATGGATTGTTTCACCTTTATTGTTTTGTTCTGCTAAAAGCAAAATAGTTTATTATGCCTTTAATGTATTGCTTTGTTTGTCCATTTAGCTATTAATAGACTGGTAAAGTAATAAAATGGTATTTTTGGTGTACAGAAAATGGCTGTCTCAAAAAAAAAATAAGATTACGCTGGCATTAACAAAATAAAATATTTTTATGTTTCCAAGCTTTTTTTTTCTTTTTCTTCCCTCCAGAATTTCAGTTCTGCTCAAATTGTCACATTTCATTCTGGTTCATCATGAAAACTTTTTTTTTTAATGTGTCAGAATGCCCCGTTGTGCAAAATTCTATTTTCTGTCCTACCGTATTCTGTCACACAGCATTCCTGTGCACCCTCACCAACAGTTAGCTCAGTGACTGTGTGTTGTGGACCTGGCTTAGTCAAACGCTCAGGGCCTGTCCTCCTCCCAGCAGGCCACCACTTGATTGCTTTGTCTCTGCTGGTGCACTGACTACAATGGTTGGGGAAGGTATTTGTGCTTTGGGATTTTTTTTTTGGCCCACTCTTGAAAGTCATTCCAGCTGAGACCTGGGAGCCACAGAGCACCCATATGGAAGGACAGTATCTGCTCTTATTTTCCACGTACTTGAACGCGTTTGTCATCCTTGATTTATCTGTTTGCATCTTAAATGTCCATTGTTGACCACGCTTTTACCAAAAAAAAAAAAAAAACAAAAACGCAGTTCTGTAGCACCTTAAAGCCTAACATTTTTATTTATTAATTAGGTAATATTCTTGGGTAAAACCTAAATTCAGGGTCTGAAGCAGAAACTGAAGATGAAGAACTGGGGTCTTACCAATGACAGCTCATGACCGAACTACACTTAGTCTGTAAGGGTGCTCAGGACTGCTTGGGTGGTTGTTCTTGTGATGAGAGCCACTAACACAGCTATTCATTGCTGACACAGTCCTTTGTTTAGGCTCAAGTTAAAAAGAAAACAAAAAAGGAAGCCTTGATAATGTTTGCCACCTTCTGTTGGGGTAGGGTACATATGTTAGTAACATCAGATGGATGGAAAATATAACATCACACGTTGTACCAGGATGGTACTGCTCAGCAAGTTAGCAGTTTCCCGCTGGTTGGTTACACGTGCTACTTCGTGCAAAGAGTATTACAGCAGTTGGCGCGGGGGGGGGGGGGGTGAGTACAGTGGTGTAGTCTGTCATATTGCAAGCGGGGTGGGGGGGGGTGTCACATTACAATATTACAGAATGTCTACCTAGAGGGCATCAGCTCGAGGCCAGCTTAGCCCAGCAGGAGCTAAACATTGTTCCCATCTAATTTGTGTTCTGTGGGCTTGAGTGAGCTAAATTTGGTGGGTCTCACATCAGTCAGTTTTGCACGGGATCTCCCAGAAGCAGACTCAATTTTTCCAGAGGCTCCTGAACCCAAACCAGTTGTGCACTAAAAGTCCAGCAGTGCAGGCTCTCTGCCTGCCTTGGGGCTGGTCTATGCTCCGACTAGCCCAGCGTAGCCCTTGCTATGTCTTCCCTAGGTTGTGGGGGCAGGGTCTATGTGCACTTGCCTGTCTCCAAGTACTGACGCCATAGCTCCCATTGGCCAGGAACTGTGGCCAATGGGTGCTGCCGGGGGTGGGGGGGGGGGCAGTGCCAGTGGTCAGGGCAGAAAGCTGAGCCACCTGCCCATGCCTGCACCTAGGGGGCCTCAGGCAGGCATATACTGGCTATTTCCAGAAACTGCACAGTGCCAGGACTGGAAGGGCGTGTGACATAGCCCCACTACACTACCAACCAGGCTGCAGAATCACCAAGGGTAAGTACAGCCCAGCCAACAGCTGTAGCCCTCCCTCACCTCTGCTCAAGCCCTGAGCCCCGCCACCACACACACACAAATGCCCACCCAGAGCTTGCATCCTTCACTGCCTCGCCCAAAGCCCTGTGAGCACTAATGCCCTGCTCCAGCCCTGAGACCCCGCCCTCTGCACCCAAATGCCCTTCCAAAGTCTGTACTCCTGCTTGAACCTCCCCCGGCACCCAACCCCAGGCCCAGCCAAGAGTCCCCTCACACCACACCAAATCAGTTAGTCACCATCCCAGCGCCCTCATCAAAGCCCCCCCAACCCAACCTCTTGCACCAACCCAGTGCCAATGAGGAAGGAGTGAGGGGGGGGGGGCAGCACCTCAGCAACAGTAAGGTGCCATGAAGCAGGCAGGATGGATACAAATGTTTGGATTTGTGTGATGAGATAGTTGGCAACCTAATCAGCTCCCATGCCTCAGCCTCCCCCACTTTGCTTTGCCTTAGTAGACCAACTCAGCCATGAGGCCAAAAATGGCTGGGGGGCGCGGGGGGGCATGTGACACCGAGAGTTGCAGTTCGCAGCTTGAGATCCCGGGCCGGGGGCGGGGGGAGGGGCGTCAATACAGAGTTTCGTGCCCCACTGATCAGTGCCTTCCACTCCCTTCCTGGGCTGCCCTCATGCTGTGGGCCGCTGGGCAGCAGTGGGAGGGAGGCCGAGGGGCAGGGATGGCACATACTTAGGGGAGCAGGTAATGAGAAACAGGGCAAGGCTGGGGGGGGCGGGTGATGAAGGGTGGAGGCCTGGGACTGAATGAGGGGATGAGGGGTTAGCACTCCAGGGAAATGAGACACTCTCTTGATGGGATGGCAGGGGTCATCCCCTGACAAAATTAAATCAAAAGCGGGGGGTGGGGGGGGGTCCTTGCTTTGCTTGTGATTTGAGGCCAGCTAGCCTACACAAGTCACCTCAGGCCTGACTCTGGGCCATGCTAGTGGGGCAGGGAATGGAGCAAACAGACCCTGTAGCGGAAGGGCTTCAGTCTTGTGGCTGCACAAACGCTACAGTCATACACTAGCTGGAAAGCCAGCCTTCACTCTTAGCTGCAAATTGATTATACATAAGCAAATTAGACAAAATTTTTGTCTCATTGTAGTGCTACCAAATAGTTGGTGTACCAACCTCAGCTGTCTCATGCCGCCTCCTCCCCCGCCGCCTTTTTTTTTTTTTTTTTTTTTTTTTAAACTTTACTTCTTCCTCGAGTGTCCCCGTGGGTGCTCCACGATAGGTGTCAGGCTCGCCCCGGTGCCGCAGGTTGGATCTTTCCAGCAGTTTCTGCCAGACCGCACATGCGCCGGCGCGCGCCGCTCCCTTGCGCGCTCCCGGCCACGTGCGCAATCCGGTCCCCGCCAGTTCCTCTTTAATCACCATCGGCTGCAGACAGAATCTGCTTCGGCTATGGCCAGAATTAGCATATTTAATGTTTTTAAAGTGTTTAAGAGTTTCTTTTTCTGTCTTTTAGCTTGTTATTGTTTTCAAAAAAAAAAAAAAAAGAAAAGCAAAGCGAGTAAAAAGTAAAGTTTTACAGCCTTAGTAGCAAGCGGAGCAGCGGAGGCCCAGGGACACAAGGCCATTAGGCCTCCTGCCATGGCAGGCTGAGTCTGAGAGGGGAACAGGCACAGAGAAGGTGCTAAGTACCCTATTAACAACTCAAAGACTCACCACAATGTCCTCTTCAGGATTCAAAAAGTGTGAGTCGTGTAGCGAAGCGATGCCGGCCTCCGATGGGCACAGTCAGTGCATTAGGTGCCTCGGGGAATCTCATGCAACCCAGAAATGCTCCTTCTGCGCAAAGCTCACAGCCAGAGCAAGGAAGGACAGAAAGATGCGGCTGAAAATGCTGCTGTTTGACAAGGCCCTCCAGCCAGAAGTGCCGGAGCGGCCTCAGCAGGAGGGACCCGCAGGGGCCCATAAAAGGAAAGCTGCTTCCCTAATCCCATCAGCGCAAAAACGGTGAAAGCTTTCACCAAACCGATCCCTGCCAGCAGCCACAGCGAGCAGGATGGGTGGAGCGCATAGCCCCCAGCCGCAGTCACAGCTGAGCGGTGACGGCGCGGAGATGCACGTGGCAGAGGCTGAGCCTCCGATAATCAAACAGCCGCCCCGCACTGCAGGCAGGGCGGCGGCCAGGCAAGTGCTGGAACTGACGGCACCGCAGCTAGCGGCACCGACCCCTGGGGAACCGGCGGTGCAGAGCTCGCAGGCACGCGGCCTGCAGGCACCGGGGGAGACCACCCGCGCGGCACCGACAGCAGGGCCGAGATCCCCAACGTGGAAAGGGGCGGAGCCAGCCCCACAGGGGAGGGGAAAGGCAGCACAGAAAACCCGGCACTGCAGCCCTTCTCCAGACAGGGCTGCAGGGCTACTCACGCGAAGCCCTCCACTTATGCTGCGGACTCCAATGAGGCAGCAGGGGTCACCTCCAGTATACCTGAGCCCCCATCCCCATTCCTACAGCCAGCATCACCATGGCTTGGACCACCATCGCCCTTCCTGGGCTTTGAACCCCTGGAGTACTGCCACAAATCAGTCTGTCCATTATCTCAATCACACAGACGATCTCGCTCCCCCAGACGCGGGTGGGGGGGGTATGCGCCTCCAGAGTGGTCCAGGTCTCCATCTCCGGAACAGTGTCCGTGTTGCCATGGTCGTCCCTATCATGCGGGGCATAGACACCATAGGCATACTCCCAGGGACAGATCCCCCCAGATGGTTCAATATGCCCGAGGGCAATCGCAGACGGGGACGGAAATGCAGATATCTCAGGGGGAGTTGATTCTGGAACCCCGAGATTTTCCCTCGCAAGTATCTAGCAAGAGGATGTACCACCGTCAACAGGACCCAGAGGGGGTCCATTGAGGCTTACCCTAGCGGTTCCTCGCTATCTTCCCCTGACGAGGCCACGGCCCCAGGGGACGTCCATCCTCCGGATGATCTCAAACAGTTCCAAGAGCTGTTTAAAAGGGTGGCCTTCACGCCAGGCATCCAAACAGCAGAGGTGCAGGAGAAACACCATAAGCTCCTTAAAAACCTGAGACCTCCGGCCTCTTCCAAAATAGCTATTCCACTTGATGAAGCAATCATGGAGTCCGCCACCACAATATGGCAGACCCCTGCGTCCACTCCGCCTATAAACAAGAGAGCGGATAAGAAGTACTACATCCCGGCGAAGGGCATGGAGTTCCTGTTCAGCCACCCGCAACCAAATTCTCTGGTGGTGGCATCGTCTCAACAGAGGTCGAAAACTTCTCAGTACAAGACAGGGGGGAATGGACAAAGATACCAAGAAACTAGAGTTGTTCGGCAGAAAAGTCTACTCCTCCTCTACCCTACTGTTGAGAATGGCGAATTACGCAGCGCCTCTAGCGAACCATAATTTCAACAACTACTCCAGGCTGACTTCCCTCATGGACTTGCTTCCAGAGGACAAGAAGCCGGTGCTCAAGGCCATCGTGCAGGAAGGCTACGCAGCCTCGAGGACAGGCGTTCAGATCGCCCTAGACATAGCGGATACGGCAGCACGCTCAACAGCTACGGCAGTGGTCATGCGCAGGGAGTCCTGGCTCCAGACATCGGGTATCCCGAGGGATCTGCAGGCGAAGATCGTTGATCGCCCCTTTGACACGCAGAAGCTGTTTGCTGACTCAACCAACTCGGTCCTTCATTCCAGTAAAGACTCAAGAGCTACTCTCAGGACCTTGGGGATTTACACCCCTCCATACAGAAGGAAAAAGTATTACCCCCAACAAAGACGATACCAGTATCAACCACAGCGTCCCCAGTACCACAAGGGCTACAAGCAAGGGCGACATCAACAGCACCAACAGTACAGAACTCCCAGGTGACATTCTCAACAGAGCCGTGCGTCCTCGGGGCAGGGCCAAAGGCCACAAGTTTGACACACAGATCAAGGGCTGCGCTATCACTACCATCGCGCAATGTCATCTGAAGCTACTATTCCACCATCGCCTCCGACCATTCTAGGACCAGTGGCAAAAGATCACCACAGACAAATGGGTACTGGAGATCATAGCCACGGGTTACGCAATTCCCTTCCAGTCGCTCCCACCGCCACGACCTCCACCCAGACCCCACCTAAAGGACGCCTCCCACGAAGCGAGACTCAAGCAGGAGGTAGACCATCTTATGCTTATAGGGGCAGTGGAAAGAGTGCTGGAGCAACTCCGAGGGAAAGGGTTCTACTCAAGATACTTCCTCACAGAGAAAAAGACAGGAGGCTGGAGGCCCATCCTAGATCTTCGAGGCCTCAACCGGTACTTGCGCAAGCAATGCTTTCGGATGATCACAGTCGCCTCTATACTTACGGCACTGGACGATGGAGATTGGTTCGCAGCCCTCGACTTACAAGACGTGTATTTCCACATAACTATTCACCCGGCTCACAGGCGTTTTCTCCGGTTTATGGTAGGCAAAGAACATTTTCAGTACAAGGTTCTGCCGTTCAGCCTCTCCTCGGCCCCCCAGAGTCTTCACTAAGACCTTGGCAGTGGTGTCAGCCTACCTGCACAGACAGGGGGTGTTTATATTCCCATATCTGGATGACTGCCTACTGAAAGGGGCCTCGAAGGAGGAGGTACTTCGCATGATACGCGTCACAGCAGACACGGTCTCTTCGCTGGGCCTGGTCATCAAACTGGCAAAATCAAAGATAGACCCCGCACAGGACATAGAGTCATGTATAAATTCCATCACAGCAAGGGTTTATCTACCAGATGCCCGCTTTCACACCATTGGTTCCCTCGTGCAAGTCATCACCTTCAGCCCTACGGTGCCGGTTCTGACGTGCTTACAGCTGCTGGGCCACATGGCAGCAGCAACGTTTGTGGTACAGAACGCCTGATTGCATATGCGCAGCATGCAGCACTGTTTGGCGAGCATCTACAAACCGGCAGCACACACTGTCCACAGCGTGATGTCGTCCATGACAGAGGTGCGCCGATCCCTGCAATGGTGGGTGAACCCCAAGAACATGCTAACAGGGGGTGCCCTTTCACCAACCACAAATATCTGTTTTTCTCACTACCGACGCCTCCCACATAGGGTGGGGAGCACACATGGGCGAAAAGGTGACGCAAGGACTGTGGTCCTCCATGGAACGGTCACTGCACATAAATATACTGGAGCGCAGAGCAGTGTTCAATGCCTGGAAACACTTTCGAGACCATATACAAGGCAAAGTATTCAGGATCAGTACAGACAATACCTCCACCATGTTTTATATAAATCGGCAAGGAGGAGCTCGGTCCCATGCCTTATGTGCAGAAGCAGTCCGATTGTGGAACTGGTGCATCACCAACAATATAACCTTGAAAGCCTCGTATTTACCAGGCGCTCACAATGTGAAGGCAGACCAGCTGAGCAGGCGCTTTGCACTCACACACGAGTGGCAGATCCGTTCCGATCTGCTACGACCGATTTTTCACGCATGGGGATTTTCCCAGATAGACCTGTTTGCCACTCAACATAACAAGAAGTGCCCACAATACTGCTCCACGGCAGGACTGGGACGGGGTCCCTGGGGGACGCATTCACGGTCTTGTGGAGGGGCCCCCCTGCTCTACGCATTTCCTCCCACACTGCTTATCCACAAAGTCTTGCAGAAAGCCAGGAGTGAGAAAGCCCGAATGATCCTAGTAGTCCCAACGTGGGATCGACAGCAATGGTTCCCCTTACTCCTGCGCATGTCGGACCGTCCACCGGTGGCGCCGGATCTGCTCATGCAAGCCCAGGGGTCCATAGTGCATCCACACCCCCGAGGCCTGCGACTGCAAGCATGGTTAATCCATGGCTCAGCTCCCTAGAGAGCACGTGTACGGAGGGAGTGCAACAAGTCCTAGAAAGCAGCAGGAGGACTTCCACCAGGAAGACCTATAAGCAAAAATGGACTCGATTCACTGCATGGTGTTCTACCAAGCAATTAGCCCCCCCCTTGCTGCGCCTATACCTGTAATACTAGAGTATTTACTGGACCTCAAGAGAGGCGGACGCTCCCTATCCTCGTTGAAGGTCCACCTTGCCGCTATATTGGCTTTCAGACATGAAGAGGAAGGGAACACGGTGTTTGCCCATCCCATGGTTACCAGGTTCCTCAAAGGGCTGGTAAACCTATACCCCCACCCTCGGAAACCACTTCCACCTTCGTGGAGCTTGGACCTGGTGCTTAATGCGCTAACGGGACCACCGTTTGAACCCTTAGCCACGGTTTTCCCTCCGTCTCCTTACGATAAAGACGACCTTCCTTCTTGCAATCACGTCAGCTCGCAGGGTGAGTGAGCTTGCAGCAGTTATGGCAATGCCACCCTGCACAGTATTTTCCAAGGAGGCGGTAATCTTACGGCTGCATCCAGCCTTTGTTCCCAAAGTTTCTTCAGAGTTTCATATTAACGAACCTATAGTTTTACCCTCGTTTTATCCAAAGCCTCATAATTCCAACAAAGAGGCGCGCCTACACCTCCTGGACGTGAAGAGGGCACTGGCTTTCTATATAGACAGGACTAAGTCCTTCCGGAAAACGGATAGACTCCTAGTCTCTCTAGCTCCCAAATCAAAATGAGAAGGTCTCTCTTCGCAGAGAATCTCGAAGCACATTGTATCCTGCATAAAAATGTGCTATGAACTTAGAAAGACTCCTTTACTGGCCCCGCCTAGGGCTCACTCCACTAGGGCGGTGGCGGCATCAACAGCCTTTTTCAAGGGCATTGCGCTAAAAGACATTTGCAGAGCGGCGACCTGGTCATCCTATGACACCTTTGCCAAGCATTATGCCCTTCACGGGGTATTCCAAGAGGATACCCATCTCTCGACAGCAGTCCTCTTGGGGACAAGCTGCGCATAAACCGATTACCCACCTCCTATCTTGGGTTACTGCTGGGTAGTCACCTATCGTGGAGCACCCACGGGGACACTCGAGGAAGAAAGAGAAGTTACTCACCGTAGTAACGATGGTTCTTCAAGATGTGTCCCCGTGGGTGCGCCACCACCCGCCCATCCTCCCTGCTTCGGATCTCTGTTTAGTATTTTTCAGGAGCATCCGAGGCGGTTGGTCAAGGAACTGGCGGGGACCGGATCGTGCACGTGGCCGGGAGCGCGCAAGGGAGCAGCGCGTGCCGGCGCATGCGCAGTCCGGCAGAAACTGCTGGAACTATCCGACCTGCGGCGCCGGGGCGAGCCCGACACCTATCGTGGAGCACCCACGGGGACACATCTCGAAGAACCATCGTTACTACGGGGAGTAACTTCTCTTTATTGCCTATTTACCCCACCTATGCACTCAATACCACAACCACTGCCCCATGAATTTCAATAAGGGCTAATAGCCCTTGCCATTATGTGGCTGGAGAAAGCAGCATGCACACTGGCCACTCTTCTGGCTTGCTACAGAACTAGTGCTGCACTCTTTCTGCACCACCCCTCCCCCCCGCCCAGCATTGGTGCAGTCATAGAATCATAGACAGTGAAGGTTGGACGAGACCGCCAGAGTTTATCTAGTCCACCCTCCTGCTTAGGCCCAATCCCAACTGTCATCCCAGCCAGGGCTTTGGCAAACTCAGCTTTTTTTTTAAAAAAATCTCTCAGAATGCCCACTACCACCTTAGGCAACCCTCTGCAGTGCTTCACCACCCTTCAGTGGCCTGATTCGCTGTGCCCTATCTCCAGCTATGCTGGCAGCTCTCCTCTCCTGCTGTGCTAAGTGCCATCCCAGGTACATTTTTTTGTAAATTGGAGCTATGCATTTTACAAGTTACCCCCCGCCCCCCACAACCGGAGACAAACCACATTAGAGTTTTAAAATGATGCTTGATCTAAGACCTTATTTCTAAGACTGTGATTTCTAAGCTCTTACTTGTGAGAGAGATAGTTCCTGTGGTGGTGCAGTTAAACCTAAGAAACTTATAATGGGTTTGACGTGCACTGTCTTCCTTTTGGGGGCCGGGGGGGGGGGGGCGGGGTGGTAATATGATTGTACTCCAGTGATTACATTTGTTGATTTATGTGGTTGCTGACTCGGCTGTTAACTGAATCCATGTAGTAATGAAATAGTGTAAGTGCTTCTTTATAACCAGGCCTCCTGGGTCTGATTATGTACGATCACTTGAGTTCTATAAACAGAAATATGCAGAAAGCTTACACATGCATGAACAAAGCCATGCCACTCAATAGGCTGCCTCCTTCCAAAGGGAAAACAGCCTGCTCCAGAGAAATAGTAGAAATCACAGTTTTTGATGAAAAAAAAATAATATGCTCATAAGCATGTGATTTCTCAGGAGCATCTCCTGTGGTACATAGGTAAAATACAGTCATGAATGGAATGCTTTCCAATGTCTAAAACCACATGTAGGGGCAATCGGCTTTTCTAAAGCGCACATGTACTGAAATCAGTGGCAGATTTGCATCACCTCGGGTGTCCTTCAAAGGCAGGGCCTCCCCCCCCCCCCGGGGGGGGGGAGGGCGGGGGCATTTGAGCACACACATCCATGTAGCTAAAGCTCCTTTCATCTCCCTAAAGGCTATGCTTTCCTAAACACTTACAGGTGAGTGCTCCTTTTTGATAGGTACCCCTGAAAAAGCAGGCATAGAGGCACTTTATGGCTGTATGGACTTCTTCCTCTCTGGCCTCGAATGTTAGGAACCAAGGACCTCTAGAAAGCCTGCACATAACAACAGGCTCAAGACAGTCACAAACCAAGCTGCCTAGTAATGGCTTCAGCACTCACGTTAGACCACAAGCACTGAGGTTCAGCATCTAGTTTAGAGTTGGCCCATAAAGCGTGAGCTTTGTGCGAAACCAGTAAGGGTCGGCCAGGCGTGGACTGCTCCCTTGTGACCATCCCTTATGCCAAGGGTCATGCGGTGAGGGGTGGATGGGAATGGGATTTATGTAGTTTCAGTGCAAACACACATCCAAATTTCTCTTTACTACCAGGTCTATCCTGCAGAGTGGTTGCTCTCGGTTTGTCTCCCTGCTCTTCGACATTTTCCTTTCTATATATGAAGTCTACACAATATGAAGACCACTAATGACTGGGGCATTGGGTTACATATATTTCTGTATTTGATCTGAATTTTAATTTTAGTAAAATCTTTTATTAAACTGAGTTGTAAAATGGCAGTTTTCAAATGATATCACAGAATGCACTGGTTGTATAAATATCACTGCAGAAATGTACACACTGCATGTATAGGGGTGTTTTTGGTCTCACCACTTTTTTCAGTAGGCCAGTTACACTGTCAGAGAAGGAAAAATAAGTTGTTTTGGCAATATCTGTTTTTGACAAATCCATGCTGGCTATTATAATCATGTTATCCTCTGGTTATTAGAAATTGCTTGTTTAAAAAAAAAAGTTCAATTATCTTTCCAGGTACTGAAGTTAATGTGACATGTTTGTAGCTGTCGCTGCCCAATTTTGAAAAAGAGGTACTGTGTGTACCCTGGCTGATCTACATGCAGGAGCTGTGTTGCGAAATTCTGAGATAGCTTCATCTTACTCCTTTAGTAGCCTAGGATAAATTTCATCAGACCCTGCTGATTTAAATACATCTAATTTAAACAAATATTCCTTAACCTGTTCTTGCCCTGCTCTAGCGTGTTTTCCTTATCCCTTGACAATATTAACTGGGTTGCAATTAACCTTTCTAGCGAAGATTGAAGCAAACTAGGCATTAAACACTTGGGCCTTGGTACTGTCATTATCCTTCCCAGCTAGGGCGTGGACCGGCACTTTCTCTAGCTCTTAATGTACTTACAGAATTTCTTATTTCTTTTCTTGCCAGATAAAACTAATTTTCTGCTTTAGGATTGTTGCTTTTGTCCTGAAGTGCTTGGCCTATTCTTTCACATTTGTTAGCAATTTATACACTTTTTGATTTTTTTCAGGTCACCAAGGAAGTTCTGATGAAGCCATATGGGGCTCTTCTTATTTTTCCTATCTTCATGTCAGGATAGAATGCAGTTGTGCCTTTAATATTGTTTTCTCTAAAAACTCTCAGAAAACTGGAAGTACTACGTCTCTTAAATGTTCTCCTCATGGAACCTTACTCACCAGTTCTCTGAATTTGCCAGAGTTTGCTTCTTTGAAGTCCATTGTTCGTATTCTGCTGCTGTCATGCCATCCTTGCACTAGACTCATGCCCTCTTATTTCATGATCACATTCATCCAATTGCCTTGAACCTTCAGATTCCTCCCAGTTGTCCAGAATCAGCTATAAAATGGCTGTTCATTTGGTTACGTTTGCTGAATTTTGGAAGTTTGCCTTGTGTTCCCATCCCTACATACTCATAGACACAGTCTTTTTTTCTGGACTGCTTTGAGCTTTTTGCAATATCAAGACTCATAAGCTGTGGCTCTTTTCATTTACTGTAATTATAGGCAGGGGTGCTGTAGCAATTTGCAAAGTGTGCGGGGGGGGCGGGGGGGGGAATCGAGTACTAGATAATCAAACTCTGAACCATGTAGCTGATAAAAACCCCTTCAAGCCAGGGCCTACAGCAGCTCCACACACTCCTAGTTACTTCATTTCTTATTACAGTGTTACCATTTTATCCCATGAGTGAGTAAACATAAAGTATACACATTTAGAAGCAATAGTAATGTTGAGCATAGCCAGAGTGCTCAAAAGCTGGGGATTCTATGTATAAACTGTTTAGAAATACTTGCATAAACAAGGTTGCTTTAATTACTTTAACATTAACATGATTTTAAATACCATTATACTGAGTCCTTGAAGCTGAAGCTGCAATGGTAGGTTGTTAAAGCCAGCAGCATCTGCTTTTCTCAGGATCTCTTACTCTGTGAGGTCAGTGGAGTTATGGGGCTGGAATTGTTAGAAATGGGAATTACATTCCTGGAGCATGGTGGGTTATTTCATGGAAAATGGACAAAAATGAAACAATCAGCTACTGATGGGCCAGCTGAGCAGACTTGCTGAAATTTGTTTTCAAGTTGATTTAGCAGTGACGCAAAAGGGTAGCAGTGGGTGGTGAAGCAGTTATATATGGCATTCTGCTAGAAAGTGATTGAAGAACCACCTCAATATTTAAAAAAGGAACTAGCTGGAAGTTTCAGATTTTTTTCCTCTTTTAGCATTGGATTGGTTTGTGAACTACTGTACCATAAAGAGGAAAATATGCAGGTGTTTACAACGTTCTTTTCCAGAGCACAGTGAAAGTGTATCTTGCATCAGTATTACAGGATTAATGCTCTGAGCTTCCAGCCTGAGCACCTGTCATATAATTCTCTTGGGCCTCTTTGCATGTGAGGAATTAGGCTGTAACTCAAGTGCAGGCACTGAACTTGAATAGCTGTAGGCTTAACTGTCCATCTGTGTGCTGCAGAGAAGACTACCTATTGCAGCTGTAAATGTTGCTCTAGTCTTTGGTATTATGGTGAATATTAACAGGCAGAGAATGCATGGAGCATCTTCCTCTTCTCCTGGATGGCTGACTGGGCAATGTACCCGATAGAAAGGGAAAAGGAGATAAGTTCAAAAAGAGGCAGACACTTGCTCCATGTGGACTGCTCCACGTAGAGACAGAGAACAATGCAACGTGGTGCATGCTGAATGTTAAAAAAGGGAAACCTCTGGACAGTGAGCGGGAGACATGAGCAGGACCTTCTCACTTGGAACCCCCCCACCCCCAGTCAAGGTCTGCAGTCTCCTTATATGGAGCTACCCAGGGAGTTCTGCACAGTACTCTTCTTTCTCCACTGCTGCTAGTGCTCTGCCAGAGGTTCTCTGAAGTAAGGGGACATACTCAGTGGTGCCAGTCTCCTGCTACCTGCACCTGTCCTTCAGTGAGGCCACATCCCTGATACCTTTTGAGCTCTGAGTGGCTGAACCTTACGATTCTGGGAGCTTTGCAGAGCTGCCTTGGGCCCAAGATCAGCACTCCCGCTAGTGCTGTACATCTTTTTGTTGGCAGCCAGCACCCCAGAGCATTGTTCTGGGCCAGCACAATGTTCCAGACTTAACCCGAGGGCAGGCTCTGCCTGGGAGGCAGCCAGTTACAGTGTAGAATTTCAGAGCATGTATGGAAAGATGAGGGGATTAGACATGCCCCATGCTGTCCTGAGCCTCTGGCACTGTATCTCACAGGAAGACATCTTCTTCTTCCCTTCCAGACCTTAGTCATTGCCAGGTCCTTTCCTGGGCTAGACCTTGCACCCACAGCAGCTCCAAGCCCTTAACCAGAGTGCCTCTTTCTAGCAGAATCAGAGACCATTGTAGTTTAAGCTTGATGATGAGTGGAGGTTAAAAAAAAATCTGCAGCAGCATGTGTAACCATGGATGGCCAGTTAGCATGTTTACATGCTCTGTTTTGGTACTGCAATGAAGCAAGACAGGGCAGATCACACAGAGGGAGAGTACTTAGCATAGTTTAGGAAATCCAGAATGGCCCATATTGCAGAGTGCCATACTACCCCTTATGCTACACTCTGCATGATCAGAATAATGGGTGAAGCAGCATCCTTCAAAGCAGCACCTGCTGTTTTCTCACACAGAGTACCAGACTGGAGACCAGTCTTTAAAGATTAGTGCTGCTTTGGAGAGCAAGGAAGTTGTTGGGCCTAACTGGATGTCTGCTGATTGCCGTACCTGAAAAGTGTGTGCACGACTCAAAAAGCTGTCACTTTCACCAACAGATATTGGTCCAATAAAACACATCTCGCTTCCTACTTGTTCCTCTACTGGCCTAAATGGAAACAAAGTTTTCTTCATACAGCTCAGCAGTGGGCCCTCTGCCATGACTAAGGTGACCAGACATCCCATTTTAAAGGGCCAGGCCCCTATTTAAGTTCTCCTGGAGGTGTCTCTACCTTTTTAGAGGAAGCTGGGCAAACTGTCCTATATTTTTTGTGTCAGTACTGGTCGATCCTATTGCTTGCCAGATCCTTGCTCACCAGCCATGCACCCACCAGTGGTGGGCAGGAGGAGTTAAGCCCTGTATATGCCAAAGCCCTATATAGTGCTGTCATGGGGAGGCTTCTCCACCCCTCAGCTAAGCTCTGGAGCAATGGGAAGGAAGCTATTTCCCACCTGTCTGTGATCTGACTCTGCAAGTCCCCAGGCAAGTGCACTTAGCAACCTTTTGACATGCTAATCTCCCTCCAGGGCATGTGAGGATGCTCTGTCTACTAAGTCCCCACCCCTGCTGAGCTACCTCTCTGTCTGGGCTCACTGAAGCCACTGAACTCAATGTAGCCTTAGAGTTAACCCTTTCCTGCCCATTTGATGTCATAGGTCAGTTGGGGGCTGAGTTAGGTTGGTGGTCAGGAGCAGCTTGAAGATGTTAGCTGCCTTTCTATGGGCAGGGAGATGTTGCTTCTAGCTCTAGGAAAATTGGGAGTGGGGCTGGGGGGAAGTGGAAGGGAGGAGATGACCTCTAGGAAAACATGAGCCAGGTCATTCCTACCTCAGCCCCAACTTGCTTTCAGAAGAAAGGAGCTCCTACACCTTGTTCCAAAACAGTGCCAAAAGGCATTCTGGTGTGAAACCCTACAGAAATCTTGGAATGGGGGTTTTGACCCTGCAGACCACCTGCATGTTGCCTTCAGGCGATGTGGTATGGTACTAGGTAGGTCCAGTGCTTTGTTTGTGCCAGTACATGCTGTGGGAATCCCTGCTGGGTTGGGGGGGCACTGCCAGCTCCACAGCAGGGACCCATCTGGGTCACTGAGCCATGCCAGCAGCATCAGCTGTGGGAACCCAGTTCATGCTTGGGGCGGGGGTCCCAGAGAGGTGTGGAGAGCATGGAGTAGGGTAGGTTGGGCTAGGTGAGTTAGTCATCCCCCTGTGAGAAACATGTATGAGTATGTGTGTGATCTTTCCCCATATAAACATTTAAGATAAGAAGGTAACTAGGGCTTCGGCAACTTCTTGTTAACTTGAACATAAGTACTGAATAGTTCTGCTTGATTGCCATTAAGCTTCCTTGAATGAGTAATTTGACCAGGTGTCCAGTATTCAGCATAGGAGAATACTGGCCCCTTAACACTGACTCTCCTCTTACTCGCTTTGCACAAGGTGACACATGGTCAGCTTCTGCTTCCTGGGCAAGGAAGATTTGTCCTCCTTCGTGTGGATTTATTCAGCTAGAGTACATTCCTACCCCACTTGCACAGCGGGATCACTGTTAACTCCCCCACCCCCACACACGAGTGACCACACCAAACAAACCTCTATAAACATCAAAAAATAAATCCAAAAATGTTTTAGTCATACTTATTCTTCTGAACGATGCAAGATAGCAAACTAGAGTAGCACATGTCAAAAATGCCAATTATACCAAATGATAAACAAACCTGAAGAAAATATACTAACATTCATGTCAGCAAAACTGCTGGACAGAGCAAAGAAACAGAGATAATCTGCCATGATGTATGTAAAGGTGCAAAACAGTTATCTTCTTTATTGCACTGAAAGCAGGGTGGAAATGTTCAGATTAAGACACAGGGATGATCTGTGGAAAGCTGTGGAGGGTCCCATTCCTGAGCAGAATGCAACTAGCTTTACTCGTTTGCCAGATTCACCAAAAACAATATTCTTCCTCTCTTTTAGTCCCCCTGATCACTGCAAGGAAGCACACCCCCAGATCTCCAGGAATGCTCCAATTTTGCTTGGATTTTCCTTTTGTTATGAAGAGATTATTTGGTGCGGGACAGGAAATGTTAACAGGCAGGTGAGTCAAGATGGGCGAGGTAATCTTCGGCTCTGGGTAAGCTCAGAAACCTGTCCATCAGCAGAAAAGCTGTCCCCAAAAAGAGTTGTCCCACCTTGTCTGTTTAACATGGTCACATGAACATGGCTATGACGACAATGCATAGAAGTCATTTCCCACTCTTTCTCTACTGTAGCAAGATCACAGTTTATGGGGAAGGAAGATGTCTCCAAAGATATATTTATTATGCTGTCCTTTATAACATATTTCTAAATCTCAGTTTCTTCAAAAACTTCCTCTGTTGTCTCCCCAGTAGTGACTTCTCCTTCGCTGCTCTCAGAAACACTTGCCCTAGGGTAGGGCTCTCCAGCAGGACCTGGTGCTGAGCTAAGATCTGCTGTCTTCCTTAACAGCACCTTCTGGAGCTGCACAGCCCAGGGCTTGCTCACTTTCATGCATGAGCTGCAGTTGGCAAAGTTCTGACATTTTTGCTTCTTTGAATATTTTCCCAGATATTTGATGTTTTCCCCAAGGAAGCACTGCATGCAGCCAAATGGATGAGACAGCACAAAGCGGGACCATTGCTTTTGGAGTTCTGCTTTCACCTGTTGGAAAAAGAAAACAACCTGACACAAAGTAGTTGTGTGTGGCAACTCAAGTAAGCAAAAGATGCTGAGCTGATAGCCATGCAGATAGGTATTTCAGCTACTCAGAGAGCAGTGTAAGAACAAGAAAGCTCCAAAATCTCAGCTCTGACGGTGTGAGCATTGTAGGGCAGTGTTTCCCAATCTTTTCAGTAACACAGCACACTTCAATGAGGCAAACAATTCCATGGCTCAGCCATTTTTTTCATCTGAATCTATTCCTCATAAATGTCACATTTACATACATTTACTACGCTTACAGTTTTACTAGAGAGGTTAGCAATACAATAATGCATACAACAAGCTAAACAAGGATCACATGCATTAATGCTTCAAATCCACCACAGGATACACCATCTTAGACAGCAAGCACGGGCACACTTTCAAAATCTTCTCAGTGCCCTGCTAGGGATGCTGAGTAAATGAGTAACCACTGAAAGCAGGTTCCCCTCCCTGCCAGTCCATTGGAACCAGGATGTGACATTTAAACTGTCTCAGATCCAACAGGTGGGCTCCCTACCAGCTCATTCAGTCTGGGAAGCAGCATTTCCACTGACTCCCTGCGTGAAATGGGTCCTGCAGGTCGGCAAAGAGCTACAACGGGGCAAACTGACAAAATTTCACGGCACTCTTGGACAGTTCTGAGAGCACGCCATTATGCCATGCATGCTGGTTGAAAAGATTTGTAGGGGATAAAGTGGACGTCAGCCCCCTGGGCCAACTCAGACCTGGACCTTCAGATTCATCTGTCAACAAAGGGTAAGCTGAGATGTGACACCCGGTCTAAGCAACTCATGGCAGAGTCCACTTAGCAACCCTTCAGAAGGGCTGGCTACTATGACTGAGAGGTGAAAGACTGCATGTTCGTGTAGGACCCCTGAGTTTGCCAGCCCCTGCTCTATTCACTACACTATAAAGGAAGTGACGGTGACTCCTACGTTTATATCCCCAAACACTGTTTGGGCTGGTTTTGTTTTGAAATGCCTAGTGCCACTGGGGATAGACCTGGGGCCAAGGAAGTGATGGCTGGGTAGAATTCTATGAGTTGTATGCTCTAGTTTGTGATTTGTATAATACAGCTGACCCACACCCGGATCACTGTACAGCCTGCTGCATGTATCCTCCCAACTGGAGCACTGAACATGGAATGTCAACTCCAGACAGCAAAGACAAAACTGAATCCAGAGCCCTACCCCAAATAGCATCAATGTGGACTTTGGTCTATGTAAGACCCACTACTCAAGGAGCCAGCTGGCCACAAGCTCAAGTCTTACTTTGGCTGAGTGACAATAATTCTGTGCACTTCTGAACCCTTATCACTGAATTACGCCTCCTCTTCTGGCAGCAAGTGTCAGCCTATACTAGAGGAGCAGCTGAGAGGTTGCTCAGTGTCATTTCTGATAAATCTGGGAAAAGAATCAGAAACAGAAGCCTCAAACCTCACACTCTCACTATGATGCTGCTCAAGAAAAGATGACCTATTGTACATGCTTGTCAGTAAAATAGCTCTACTGCTCCATAGTTACCCCAGTGTATGGTGTTCCTCACAAGTGGCTGGGCCAAGAGGATAACAGGCCACTGCCACTGAGGCCAGGTCTACCCTAGGGAACAAAGTCAATCCCAGATACGCAATTCTAGCTACGCCATTACCACAGCCAGATTCGACATATCAGGATCAACTTAGTTCCAGTGTAGACTTGGGCTCTTCGGGCTTGCACCAATGTCCCTACTATCCACATCAGTGTAGAGTTCCAAGGTCGATGGCCAAGCCCAGATAGACTGATTTTGCTGCGTCTTCACAAACGCGGCAAAATCAAACTCTGGAGGATTGATCTCAGCATAGACATACCCTCTGTGCTAATAAAGGCTTTTTTTTTTTTATTTTTTTAAACAGGGGCAAACAGTAGAATTCATGGGGGCTGGTTTGTCGCACGTGATCTAGGCAGGAGTTGTTAGTATTGCACATTACAGAAGTTCTGTTTTTCATTTGTTTTTTTTAAATGATATAAATGCTATGGTAAACAAACATTATTGTGGCTTCCAAGTCAAGAATAAATATTTCCAGTGCATTCACATAAAAAGAGAACAAATTAACCTTTGTCATATCTCACTTGAGTACTTGACTGTTACTTTAATAATGTTCTTTTAAGGTAGATTTAGTGTTTATAATTGTAGTTGACACAGGTAGTGACATTGAAGGTTGCCTATCACTTCAGTAGCCTTTAACTTTTGGGGCAGAAGTTTTTCATGCAAGATGTCTGCTTCAGGCTGAATCATTATAGAAACAGTCAGCAACAATGGTTCAGGAGTATGTGATGAGATTAAATAAAAATACTAGTATTTGATTAACACTGAAAAATAACGTAAGACTATTCTGAGAGATCCCCCAGTGCTTCCATGCAGTGGCATAGGGAAACTGGCAGGTCTCTGAGACCTGCCTTTGTTCTTCTTGTGAAAAAAAGGATAACGATCCTTTTAAAAAAAAATCTCTAAAGCCAATACATTATTTACTCAGAATAATTGATATAATTTGGGAAAGATTTTTCCTAGGTAGCAAAGATGTGAAGTCCATGCTTCAACAAAACACAACCTTAAGTGTGAAGCAGGAAGTGGTGCCTCCATAAAAATGCACTGTTCGCGGCAGGATGAAACACGATTTTTCCATACCATAAAAATTTTTAGAGAAACTGAAAAATGTTCTTATTCTGAATTGGGATGAAATGTTAACACCTCAAAATTTTTGCAAACCAAAAAAACTAAACGTCAAGTTTTTCTGGTTAAAAATGTTAAAACCATTTTGAAAATTTCCATTTTTTTCAAAAATGTTTTGACCTACTTCACAAAAAATTTAAATAATTCCTACCTATCTTGCATTCCTCATTCAACTAAAAACAACACCGACATCTAGCTTTTATATGGCATTTTGATCTGAAGATCTTGAAGTGTGTTAGAGAGGAGGTCAATATTATTTCCATTTTCTAAATGACACAACTGATGCATACAGCCATGTTTGACTTGTTCCAGCGTGTTCAGCAGACCAGTGACAGAACTGTGGTCTCTGGGGTCTAGGCCTAGGCCCTCAGTTAATTATGTTTGTGGACAGATTCTGCTCTTAGTTAGGCCAGTGTAAATCTAGAGCAGTGGCTTTCTACTTTTTCAGACGACTGTACTCTTTTCAGGAATCTGATTTTATTTGTGTACCCCACGTTCCACCTCCCTTAAAAACTACTTGCTAAAAAAGTCAGACATAAAAATTACAAAATGTCACATCATACTGTTACTGAAATATTGCTTACTTTCTTAATTTGCAATGCAATTATAAAATAAATCAATTGCAATATAAATATTGTACTTACGCTTCAGTATATATAAAGAGCAGTATAAACCACCCATTGGTTGTATGAAATTTTATTTTGTACTGACCTCTCTACTGCTTGTAGTATATAGCCGGTAAAACTAGGCAAATATCTAGATGAGTTGATGTACCCCCAAAGACCGATGCTTACCCCCAACAGTACACACACCAGTGGCCGAAAATCACTGTGTAGAAGAGCACAGTGGAGTTACTCTGCATTACAGTTACCTTAGAGTATGTCTATACTTACCAGGGGGTGGAGGAATGCTTGGCATGTTGCCATCGATCATCCAGGGATCGATTTATGCCACATGTGTGAAGACATGGCAAAAATCAATCTGTCTGGGTGCGGCCATTGACCCTGGCACTCCACACTAACACAGAGTAAGGGATGTCAACATGAGCCTTAGTGAGGGCTGAATCTGGCTACTTTCTTTCATTATAAAAAGAAGTTACTGTCTATTTAGGAGCATGCCCTCATGCAAATCTCAGTGATCAATACTTCATTGTTTTATTGTCATTCTGTTTAGTGCCTTGAAAATTCTACAGAAATCATCTAGTAATACACATCTTGGTGTCTTACCTCTCCATTAACAAAGCAGTATAAGATTGCTATCAAAAAACCCTACAAGAAAAAGAAAAGGAGAAGAAAATTAGATTATGGAGGCAACACTGATTGCTATAGTCTTAACTTAAGGATAAAATTACTATTAAAATCTTCACAATTCTAGTACTATAAATCTTGTTCCCTTAAATAATTTTCTCAAGGAATTGCTAACGTGACTAATGAAATTGGTTAAATGGGAAACCTAATAAGCGTGGAACAGATTTGTACTGGATACCCTTGAGGATGTTGAGACCAGAGATTATCAACAATTTAGCCTCTGACACAAATATCAGTGTAATATCTTCTGCCCACTACTTTCAATGCAATGTGTGCCATTCTGAGGAGTCCATGGTAGCTTATTAGTTCATAAGGCCTTGGACAATGCCACGACAAAAGCTCTGACTAGGATGATTTAGTTGGGATTAGTCCTGCTTTGAGCAGGGGGTTGGACTTGATCACCTCCTGCTGTCTCTTCCAACCCTATGATTCTACCATCTTCAGAAACTTGATGAAAGGAAGTCTTCCTCAGAAACTGGGGATGGAAGGAAGCACAGGCTTGCTTTGCTATTGCACTTGTAGCTTTGATGCTTCCTCTTTAGTTCCAAAGGATTTAATCAACTTTGAAATGCCTAGCAGTGATGTGACCTTTAAGCATCATTACAAGGCTGGATGAGCACTACTTGATGAATGCTTAATAGTCTTCTCTGGATCCACCCACTGAATTCTATAAGTTCTTGACTTGGTGGGTCTAAGCAGAGTCTTAGCACTGGGTGTGGGAGTCTAGGCACTCTACAGAACAACTCCTCTGTCTAGCACCCCTTCTGAGAAACGAGACTTCTCCCATGGTGTAGTCCCTGAAACTTGTGTCAGCTTACAAGCCTCCCTGGTAGCTCTTGCACATTCTTAGAGTTCCCGCAAAGCAGTTGTCCCATTGGATTGCCATTCTCCCTCACAGGCTATGTGACATTAAAATCAAAAAAAAAATTCCAAAGGGATTTCTAAGACATACACAACTCACAAAGTAAAGGTGAAAAATCTATGGGAAGTAACAAAAACCTGGATGAAGAACCCTCTCTCCTTTTCTCACTCTGAGGAAGCCGTTTATATTTTAGTCCATTTCCTTTCAGAGTCCTACCACCCTCTTCTCCTCCTGCCCAATCTGGCTGCCTCCTGTTTCTAGTCTCTTCTCTGCATACAGCTACATCTTCACTGTGAGCTGGGAGTGTGATTCCCAGCTCACACAGACAGGCTACAGGATCACGTTGACCTACCATAAATAGCGTAGATGTGGTAACAGACAGTGGTGAGCAACAGCCACCCTGAGTATATTCCCAAAGGAGCTAGAGGGCAGCTAGCCCATGCAACTTGCTACTGCCTTTGTTACAGTTCTTATGCAAACTCACAGGTAAACCAGGGTGGCTTACCCAGCTGCATTAACATACCATTCCAACGGAGCCTCTGGTAACCAGCTCTCAGGCACTCAGCAATGACTTACCCCTAAGCAGAGCCTCGATCAAATGCCCCCCCCGCAGGCTCAGGTATTTCCACATCATCAGAACTGCAGATCAGTCTGTACATGAGCACTAGGCAGCCAGGAATCCTCACACTCCCAGCCTGTTCCTGTGCCTGACACAGCCCTGCCCAAGCCCTGTCTTAGTTTTGTCCCTGTCCTATTGTAGGCTCACTCCAGCTCTGTTACTGACCCACTCCAGCCTGGTCTCTGCCTCTGGATTTGTCCCCTGCCCCCAACCCTCTGACGTGGACTATCTGGCTTTGACCTTGGACCTGTATCTGGAGTTTAGCTTCAGTACTGACTTGGTTTGTACCTGGAACCTGACCTTATGGCCGTGACCACTGGTCTGCACCTTTGGGCTGACAGTTCCAGTTCTGGTTTATTTATGGATTCTGATCTGGTGTTTACACTAGCTTGTCCCTAGATCTTGATTCAAGCACTACCACCTTTGAAGTAGACTTAATTCTTTGACCAGCTATGACCTATATGCCAACCACCGGCCCTGACTGATGGAAGCAGTGCCTGACAATCATGGCTACTCTACTATTTTTAGTTCTTTAAGAGAACTACCATGAGTATATCTATGCAAGCTGGGAATCAGATCCCCAGCTCATAGACTAAATTAGCCTATGAAGCTACGGCTACACTACTTATTCCAAAACAACAGCAATTATTTCAAAATAAATGAGCTGCTGCCAAGGCTACATGTGTTATTTTGAAATTATTTCAAAATAGCAGGTATGTTTATTCTGAAATTGGTAACGCTCAAAGTGAGAGGAGTAATGACTATTTCAAGATAGGTGCTATTGGCACATGGAACAGCGCTATTTCAAAATAAGCCATGATGGACTCCAATAGCACTATTTCGAAATAGGGCTATGGACCTGGAAATGCTATTTCAAAATGCATTTTGTGTGTGGTTGTGTTATTTTGAAAAATATATTACAAAATAGCTGTTTTGAAATATCTTATTTTGAAATAGGGCTGCAGTGTAGCTGTAGCCAGAGAGAGCCTTCCTTTTGTAAGGTTCCAGTTCCTATTGCCAGGTGACTCTCTTCAGTTAGTTGAAGTCCCTTGTCATGTTCATAGTCTCATATATTCAAAGGCCAAAAGGATCACTGTGATAATCTACTCTGACTAGCTGTAAAATATAAACCAGAGAATTTCCTAGAAATAAGTCTTAGAGGAGAGCATTTAGAAAGACAGCCAATCTTGATCTCTTGTTTAGTTAAAAGCTCACCTAGAAGAACTGGTTTTCCTGGGTGTCAGCTAACTCACTATCCTAGGATATGTCCATTTGAGCAGATGAACAACTTTTTATAACGGCACAATTGCACACTGAATCCCCCCAACAAAACTAATTGCAGGAGTTCTTAAAGAATTTATCTCCCCTAGGGTTGGAGGAGGAGGAGGGGAGAAGGACTCTCTGATGGTCGCCAGAGATCTCTTCTGGGAACACTCCTCTTGTTGAAGCTACTGTCAACTGGTGGCCCCGAGAGCCCTCCCACTAGCTAAAGCCTATTTTCAAAGGGCCTCTGCTAAGGTGAAAAAGCATCTAGTACCAGCATGGAGTACCACTGTTTCCCTGTCAGTCCATTTGAATGGCTGGGGGTCCTCTAAGGTGGGGCTTCTCTCCTCCTGCAAAAGCTATTGCCGCAGGGAGAGCTGTGTGTGCAGTGACACTGCAGCACCACAAATACTCCACAGGTAGTGATCTAAAGAAAGAGCCATTGTGCTTCCTGCTCAGCTGGTTTCAATCGCTGCAGTTCCCTGAAGTCAACGCAACTATGCTAATACACAGCAGTTGAGGTTTGGACACAATATATTTGCATATATGCAAAAAAGCCAGAATTAATTGGCTGTTGTGATTATTGTTCACTCCACATTTGATGATTTAATACTAAATTTCTCAACTTTAGTATTGTAATATTATTTTTCTCAGTGAATAATATTAACATGTGGTAGATTAAACAAGATGACCATTGCGTTCCTTTCTAACCATATGATTCTATGTGTTTTGAAATTTCTCTACCATGGCCATAAGTTTCAGAGCAGAAGTCTACATAGGGGAGATGAAGTTAAAAGTTCAGCAGGAATGCTTATTGCTTTCTGAAAAGCCTATTGAGAAAAAGAGATTTGCATGTGTGGTTGTAATATTGTTCGCTTTTGATGTAAATAACACAGTGTCTATTTTTAAGCCATTTGAACCAGTAGTTTTTTAATATGAATAATAATCATGTTATACAACACCAAACTGAGATGATTGCCTTTCCACACTCTAAAGCAGAGATGCTGCTAGTTCCGTCATAGCTACAGCAGAGCTGATTTTTAGCATTTAATTTTGTGCTCCTTCTAATTGCTTGAGTTCGAAGTTGCATTTCACATCCCAGAGGTAATTTTTTTTTTTTTTTTTTTTTTTTTTTTTTTAAACAAAACAGTTTAGAACTACTGAGGATTTTTAGCAAATAAGCAAATAGACATGGTGTGTATGCTATTCACCAAGCCTTTTACAAAGGTTAAGACATTTAGCTATTTAAAAAGTGAAATGTCTGCTACTTTGCAAATGCAAGCAAGTTCCCCTAGATGAAAAACTGTTCTTTTCACTATTCACTTCTTTTTTAAAATCTTGTCATTTTTAATCATTTAAGGCTGCCTAAACTTGACATCCAACTAATTCACCCCTTAAAAATCAGGACACGCTAAATTATGGAACAACTCTTAACTGTACAGCCATGTTCCCTCGACATAGGGCAGAGGTTGACAACCAAAATAGCAAGAGCAGCTATTTTTTCCAATTTGGTAAAAAACTCAGTAAGTCAAGAGTTGCAATGCATCTGAATATGAGACTGTCCTTAATAAATAATGTCAAACCATACTTTTTGTACCTCCTATTTTAAGAACAGTGCACACACACTGATTTGTAATGCAATACATGTTTACTGCAGGACATTCAAATTTTTACATACTCTATTTCCTCATACTTCACGTGTGTGTTTGTACTATCATCTTCCTGACTTTCATTCCCAAACCTTCTCTCTCTCTCTCTCTGGAGAATGCTAGGTGGACTTAGCCAATGTTTCAAGATCACATATCATTTGCTATTTAGATATGAGATGTTCACTTTTAGACGTTCACTATTTATCTAAAATGAATCAAAAATAATCAGGAGGGTTTTTTTTTTGTTTTTGTTTTTTTTTTTTTTAAATCAACTTTGCAATTATAGCCTCGGGAGTAACAAAAAAGTCCTTAAAGAGCTGCATGCGGCTCCGGAGCCACAGGTGGCAGACCCTGGCATAGGATAACGACCAGGGCCTGAATTCAAAAACAAACAAACAGAAGCTTCATTAAGAGAAACAGAGAGCCCTACCCATCATAGGTGCTGACTCTCTATGTAGTCTGGGTAGAATCCGAAGAAAAAAAATTAGTGGGTGCTCAGCATCCATTGTCAGGCTACACTGATCAGTTCCTGCCTATCTTCCCAAGCACTTCCTACCCACTGCAATCAGCTGATCACTGGTGGGCAGGAGATGCAAAGGGTGGAAGGAGGGTGGGGAATGCTCAGGGGAGAGTCTGGAATGGAACAGGAAGATAGGAAGAGGCAGAGTTGGGGCAGAGCAGGCACAGGAAGAGACTTTGGGGCATGGGGTGGAGAGGGAGTGGGATCTGTGGCACAGCAGGGTTCAAGCACCCCCAGGGAAATGAGGAAGTACAGTAGGGTCTTAACATTCGCACCCTGGGAGCTGAAGTTCTTTGGCCAGCTCCCTGCCTAGACAGCTGGCGCAGGGAAGGGAGTACATTTCTCAGCATGCTCGTGACCGCTAGCAACAGGAAACTAACCATGAACTTGTCTTGGGCACTGCTGTGAACTTGCTGTCATGAAGAAAAGTTGGCTGTTATCTAAAATCTATTTCATTACTGTTAGCCTATGTATAGTCTTAAAGACTCTGAAGATGAAGACTGGAGTATTTTAGAATATTCTTTTTCACTTATATTACAGCAAGATGTCAGAAGGTAATTTCTATAAAACCATTATTATTGTATAAATTTTTAGTATGTTGTAACAAAATCATTTTACCAATCACTGTTTAACTCCGCCATGAAGCCTGTAAGGGTTCTATGCCTCTCCCAAGCCTGGATAAAGGAAAGGAAGAGGCTTGGTCCAATGAGTGACGATGCGCTGACCACGAAACAAAGATACGAATGAAATCTGATGCCAATATGACTAAATGATAAAAGATGCCAGCTCGCATGTCACCTGGATAAACAAGGTCCGTGACACCCAATGAAGTGATAGGGGTTGGGTTGATAAGTTAGCTACGGAAAGAAAATTACGACTAACACATATACTATCAACTGGAACGCAGAACATCCAAACACTGAGGGTAACTGGAAAATTAGAGCTGCTTCAGAAGGATGGAGAGATACTGATGCAACGTATTTGGACTGGTGAAGATGCATTGGACGGCATCAGGAGAGATGTGCGGTTGCCAAGTCATTTGGTTAGGGAACAAAATGAAGCATCAGGCAGGAGCTGGATTCCTCCTTAGCGAAAGAGCTAGGGGAGCATTGTTAGGGCACAAACTGGTGAGTGAAAGAATGGTGGTAGCAACATTTGAACCAAAACTGTTAAACACCTTGGTCATTCAGGTATATGCATCCACACTGGACAGTGCAGAAGAAGAGATTGAGCTATTCTACTAAGACTTGACAAAGATGCTGGAGGAGATACTGAAGAGAGATGTATTGATCATTGAAAGAAACTGGAATATGAAGGTCGGAACAGATAATGAAGGTTGGGAGAGAGTCATGGGAATATTTGGATATGGAGAAAGAAACGAATGAGGTGAGAAACTACGGGAGTTTGCTATAGTGCACAAGATGATCATCTGCAACACAAGATTCCAACAAAAGAACTGTAGGAAGTGGACATGGCAATCGAATCATAGGAAGTCCAAGAACATGAAAGGTATGATTTTGATAAGTAGATGCACAACATCAGTAGAGAAGTGCAGAACTTTCCAAGGAGCAGATATAGACTTGGAACACAGTCTAGTGATCACAAACATCAAGATGAAACTCAAGAGAAAGTGTAAGACACAGTTTAAGAAAAGAAAAGACGTGGTGAGGCTAGGTGAGGAACAAATAGGGAATACATTCAGAGGAGCACTCAAAGAGAATATTAGGAATGCGGCCACAGAGAAAACCCTAGATAAGAGAGTCGAAGGGATAACCATGGTGACAGAAGAGGCAATTCAGCAGAATGTTCTGGAAGAAGAGAAGATCAATAAAAAACGGATTACACAGAAGACACTGGAGTTGGTCCAAGAGAAGGGAGCGCTGAAGATCAGAAGGAATGTTTCCAAGAAAGCAGAACAGCAATATAGAGTAAAATGCAATGAGGGAAGGAAAACGGCCAGAAGGATAAGGTGAAATGGTTAGAGGAGCAGTGTGAACATATAGAGAGGTACTATGACGAATGTAAGGTGAGTGAGGTGTATAAGATGAACAGGAATATTAATAGGAAGTGGCAGCCAAAGCAGATGGCGAGAACGAAGAGGTACTCATGAACAAGGAGAAGACTGTGCAGTGATGGATGAGATATTGCACCAATCTTTACAAAGCACGGTTGGACTCGAGTGTCTTAGAGAGACTGATCAAAGAGTTGAGATATCTCCACTAAGCATAGAGAGCAAGACTGATATTTCAAAGGAGGAAGTGGAAAGAGCAGTTAAACAACTAAACAACAACAACAAGAGCCCTGGAAATGATAAGATCAGAGGAGAGATGATTAAATATGGTGAAGGAAGTATGATTCAGGAAATACAGTGAATATGTAATATAGCACGGAAAGAAGGGAAGGCACCTAAGGAATGGACAAGATCTGCGCTAGTGACAATGCACAAGAAAGGAAGCCCACTGTAGTGCAAGTACTACAGAACTATTGCCCTAATGAGTCATCTAGGCAAAGTGCTGCTGATGATAATGACAGAGAACCTAAGATCATAGACAGAAAATCATCTAGTGGACAAGCAAGCAGGGTTCAGGAAAGATAGAAGTACCATACAGCAGATATTGGCACTAAGATTGATAGTGGAGAAACTTCGATGAAAGAACATCTACACTTGCTTCATCTATTATCAGAAGTCATTTGACAGTATAGATCAGAAAGTGACTTGGGTGGTGTTGGAGTCATAGAGAGAGAATAGCAGACTGATACGGTTGTTGAAGGATATCAATAACAATGTGGAGGCAGCAGTGAGAAAATGCGGAGAGTTGGGAAGTTGGTTTAGAATGAACTGAGGTATGAGACAAGAAAATAGGATATTGTCGAATATCTTCATCGGGCATCTAGAGAAAGCGATGTACAAGATCAAGGGAAGAGGTAGAAGGGATATCTGTGCATGAGATAAGAATTAACAACTTAAAGTTCACAGATAATAGTTATCATTGAGGAACATGAAGAGAAGCTAGCGAAAATGGTGCAAGTGCTAAAAGGAGGAAGGGAAGCAGTACGCACTGATTATAAACATTGATAAAACACACACAATAGTATTTGGAGATAAGGAAATAGGAAGGAAGATCAGTGTTGATGGGATTGAACTTAAGAACACACAGAAGTTCACGTACCTGGGGAGCAACATAATGTATGAGCTATACTCTAAGAGAAAACAGCAACTAGAATATCGAAAGGAAGAGTGAGTTTGAAGGCAATGGATGAGATCTGGAAAAGCAAAGTGATTAGCATAGGAATGAAGCTGAGAGTTTTGAAAACGTGTGCATTCAGCAGCGTGCTGTACGGATGTGAGACATGGGTGATAACAAAAGATTCAAAAACAGAAGACCATTGGCTTTTGAGAGAAGTTGTTATAGAAAAATCCTGAGAATAGTATGAATGAAGGTCACCAAAAAGGAATTATATAGGAAGATACAGCCAAAAGAGAACCTACTGTGGAAGGTTATACAATGCAAGTTACAGCTACTTGGGCATATTTGCAAAATGAATAACGAACGAATAATCAAGACACTGGTATTCAGCATAATGGACAGTTTGAATAGGAGAGGCAGATCCCACAGAAAATAGGTAGATGACATAGTAGATCGGTGCGGAGCTAGTCTACAGAAACAGCCACTCCGCACTGAACAGGGAAAGATGGAAGGAAATAGTGAAAGAGGCATCAGACATCAATGGGCGCTGAGCCCATGGTGGTGGTGGTTATTGCTGCTGTTGATGATGAAGAATCACTGTTTCCACTCAAATTTTTCATTAACCTCTCTTATGCACACTTACTCCATGACTATTTTGAATGCCTTCATATTTAAAAAAATTGTGGTCCACATTCACATACAAAGCACCCCCCCGTCCACACACAGAAGTTCCTACTCGCCACTGCTCCCACTGTATGCAGCTCCCACCCAAAGGGAGCTGTGAAGTCACTGTTTGGGGTGGAGGAATATGCGGAAACCCCGTGGCCCTCCCACCAGCAGGGGCTTCAGGGACATGCTAGCTGCTTCCAGGAATGGCTAAGGAAACCTGTCTTCGCCCCATTGTGCTGCTGGTGGCATGCCCTCTTAAGTCCTCCGCAATTACCCATTTGCTCCCCTATTTTCTCAGTCATTGGGCCTGGTTTCCAACACATGTGGCCTGATGGAAACAGAGGGATTTGCACTGGAATCACCTCAGAAGATTACACTGATTGTGGTGATTTGCAGGCCTCCCTGGTTGAGAAGAGAGATGCAGGTAAGAGGGTTAAATTTTTCATGTTAGGTCTGTTCAGGAAACTGCCAATTTGAAATTGTTTTGGTGAACTTATTGATCCCTCCAGTGTAACGCTATTGTGTTAAGCCAATATGCTGAAGGAGAATAAATAAAAAAAAAACCCAGGATATCTAGTTTATATGGGAACCTCCCCTCTCTAAGGAAAGATACTGTAAAAGATTACTTACCTGAAAAGAGTTCATAATTAATTGAATGAAGAGTCTTATGAGTCTTGAATATCCTTCAACTTGCTCATCAGGGATGAAGGTAAAGACGAATTCATGGATCCCCAGTAAAGGTATTAACACCAGAGTAGATCTTGCTAATCTTGAGAAATACAATATTCAAATTCTTTATTTTTAACATCCTTGATGTGAAGCTGAACATCCACCTACAGAGAAAGACTAGCAGGTCCCTCAGAGCTCCAGTCTGGGACTGATACAAGAACATCACTAATAATCTGGAGGAGAGAACAGCAGGTGCCAAAGACGGAGGTACTGCATCTGCAATAAAGGACTTATCAGGAGAAAGAAAGCAAAGGCAAATGAGACAGAGGTGAGATTAGATTTAGGGAACTGGCAAATACCAATTAGAAGACTATTATTTGAAAAGCGATGTGAAAAGAAGGACTTGGGGATGGGCTGTAGTGAGAAATTCTGAATAGCAAACTGACCACAGAGGACAGCATTAATAAACTAACAGACAGTTAGCTGCACCTAAATATGTGGCTGCTGCCTAGAGGTATTGCACTTCCACAGCTGCCATTCACTTAATTCAGCAACTCTGAAAATCAGACAACTTTTGTTTAGGTGCATAATCATTAGGTACCTATGTTTGAAAATGTGACCAGAGATATTTGGCTTAGAAGAGGTGTTCCTCTACTAAGTCAGGTTCTCCACACTTCCAGGAGCTCACCACACAATGTTCTTTGGGACACCTGTACAGAGGAGTCAGACAAAGAAGGCATAAATAGCTCCTTTTAGATTGTTAGCTCTGTATAGTGAGGACTTTCATTTTCTATACATGTGTACATTGCCCAATACAAAGGAGTCCTAGTCACAGTTTACCTCTAGGTGCTAATGCCGTATAAATGATTAAATTATATAAAGTGGAATAATAAAAAAAATTAAAGCTGCAAAGTCAAGAAGTCAGAAAATAAATAGGGGAATTAAGATGGTCTATCCAACAATGATGTGCCCCATCCTTTTTCATATGCATTATTATACAATATTTACAGGATCACTGTGCACTGAAAGGGAGAGAGATTCTCTGCAGGAGTAGGGGGGAACAATGAGCCAAACTTAAGATTGCACAGTCACTTTATTTCTGATATGTCCTTATTTTTGAATGTTTGACTTTGAAACCTCACTGTTATATTAATGTAGATAATTATAATTGTCTATGGTTTTATGAAAGCCAACTGAATAAAACAGAGATTACATTAAGTAGAACCATACTGACCCACCAGATGGGTCTCAGCAGGGTTGAAACCTTTAGATCCACAGCACAGACTTAGCATCATCCAAGATTAAGGTTTCAAGAGACCTCAGGAGATCATGAAGTCTTTTCGCTACAAAAGGAGGACCAAACTCAACTAAATAATCCCAGCCATAGCTTTGTCAAGCTTGGCTTTAAAAACCTCTAAGGATGGAGATTCCACCATATCCCTAGGCAACCCATTGCAGTATTTCCCCACCCTTCTAAGGAAAAAGTTTTTCCTAATATCCAACCTAGACCTCTCCCACTGCACTCGAGACCATTGCACCTTATTCTATCCTCAGATATCACTCAGACCAGCCTGGCTTCATCCTCTTTGGAACCCCTCTTTAGGTAGTTTATGGCTATTATCAAGTCCCTGCTCACTCTTCTCTTTTGCAGACTAAATAAGCCCAGTTGCCTCAGCCTCTCTTCATAAGTCAGGTACACCAGCCTCCTTATCAGTTTTGTCGTCTTCTGCTAGACTGTCTCTAGTTTGTCCTGATCTTTCTGTGGTAAGGGGCCCAAAACTGGACATACTACTCCCAGATACAGCCTCACCAGTACCAAACAGAGGGGAATAATCCCTTCCCTCAGTTTGCTGGCCATGCTCCCGCTAAGGCAGCCCAATATGTGGTTACTTTCTTGGCAACAAGGGCACACGGTTGACCCATATCCAGATTCTAGTCCATAGTACTCCCCAGGCCCTTTGTTACAGAACTACTGCTTAGCCAGTTAGTCTCCAACTGTACCAATGAATGGGATTCTTCTGTCCTAAATGCAGAACTCTGCATTTGTCCTTCTTGAACCTCATCAGATTTCTTTGGTCCAATCTTCCAGTTTCTCTAGGTCACTCTGGACCCCATTCTTACCCTTCTGCACTTCTCCCTCCCACTTACTGTCATCTGTGAACTTACTGAGGGTGCAATCCAACCCACCATACAGATCATTAATGAAGATGTTGAACAAAACTGGCTACAGATCCGACCTCTGGGACACTGTTTGATACCAGCTTCCTAATTAGACTCAGACATTGATCACTGACAATCTAGCCAGCTTTCTATGAACCTCATGGGCCATTCATATAAACCATGTTTCTTTAACTTGCTAGCAAGAATACTATGGGAGAAAATATAAAATGTTTGCTAAAGTCAAGGTATATTATGTCTACTGCTTTGCCCATATCCACAGAGCCAGTTATCTCACCATAGGAGGCAATTATGCACTCACAGTTGAGTTAATGGAGTAATTAGTAGCAGTAGAAAGCTGTTATCTCTCTGTGAAACACATTTTGTTGGTGGGTTTCACTGAGACTGCTGGACTCTGGTTCTACTCCTAGGTTTAGCATGAGAACACGTTGCAGTGGTCACAGATATTTTTGCCTCCATCCAATCTGCTCTGACCCTTCTGCACAGTTATCCCACATCAACCTCCATTTTTCTCCATCCTTCCCCCCACCCACCCCAAGTATGTGCTAGGGCATGCCCATTGCCAATAGAATCTTCAGGGAATAATGCTGTAAATTTTTCAGAAAAGTCTAACTGAACACGTGCAAACTGAAATTTTTCAGAGACATAATTTTGTCAGAATAGGTTAGCTGACTAGACTTCTGAGGAACAAGTTTAAACATGAGTTTTGAAAAGTTTGGTTCTCTGTATGTCCAGTACAGGGCTACTGTTTTTTAAATTATAATCTGAAATATTAACTGGATTTAAACAGTATTTATTGTAAAATGCACATTTTATAATTTTTAAAGGTCAAGCATGACATTCTCCTGAAATCCCTATAACAACTTTTTATATTATGGCCCATATATTTTCATGTTTTCCATCCAAACTCTTTTAGTTGCAGTTTTTCAAGACAGCACTATATTTTTCCTGAAGTTCTGTGCATTTTACAAGTTCACCAGGTATTCATTTCACTCCAAAATTGTGGCTGCAAATTCATACTATGTCTCTAGCTTGAAAAGAATGATGATGAGGTTTACATTTTCAATCAATTTACATACTTGGAATCTGGCTAGACATAAGGCAATATTGTAACATAATGGGTCCCAACAGGTATGCAAAGATATTTTCAAGAAAAGAGCTGCAGGTGAATATTGTGTAGTATCATGTGGTGTGTTCCTGTAGGCAAGCCAGAAATTGTCCAGTTTCTGCTGAATCAGAATAGACTTATTAGCTTTTAGGGATGTTTTGGTGTTTGTACAAAGCATTCCACTGTTTTTGTAGCACAATACTAAACTGAATGTATGTGCTGAATTCCATGTAAAGCTAGGAACTGCTGAAATTCTCAGAACAGAACTGAGGTCCATTGCTAGGTAACTCTCTCTTTCATTGTAGCTGACTGTGTATGGTTATCATAGCTAAGCTTCTCTTCCACTCAACCTTCACATACAGTAGATATAATGAATATTTGCATCCAGCAAATCATCCAACAAATCAACCCTGTTATGGTCAAGGACTCCTTGCAAACTGACTCCTGCCACGCTCAGAAGAAATTTTCCCAGAATCCTAGTGTGGCATTCAATCATTCTGAGCAACAGCAGACATGATCTTAACTGCCCGACAACTTCAAGAGGAATGTCATGAACAAAACTAAGCCTTACACATGAGTTTAATCAACCTAAACAAAACATTTAACTCAATTAATCAATCATAACACCCTGTGGACCATCCTCTCAAAGACTGGCTGCCCCAAAAAATTCATTAGCATCTTGAAACAGCTTCACAACAACATGACTGCCACAATATTGAGCAACAATCGATCCCAAAGTGACCCCTTTGAGGACAAAACAGGAGTCAAACAAGGCTGCATAATTGCCCCATCACTGTTCTGCATTTTCATCACCATGACACTTCACCTCATTGATGGCAAGCTTCCAGGTGGTGTGAAGATTGTCTATAGAATGAATGGGAAGCCTTTTAAACTTAAGAAGACTGAAGACTAAAACCAAGACTTCCAGGACATTGATCATAGAGCTCCAATATGCAGATGGCAACATGTCTGGTGCTCTCTCTCCTGGAGTCCTTCACACCATCTTAATCACTTTCACCAAAGCATACAAAAACCTCAGCTTCAACTGAGCATCAGAAAGACCAAGATGCTCCACCAACCCTCACCAACAGGACAGTCTGATGTACCTTCTATTGAAAGACAACAGAGAACTGCTGGAAAATATGGAGCATTTCCTATACTTGTAACTCATCTTTCCACTGTCAACACTGAGATGGAAATCCAGTACTGTCTGAGCTGTGCGAGCTCTGCTTTCGCCCGTTTGAGACAAAGGGTCTGAAAACTGGAACATCTATGCCAAGACAAATCTCCTTGTATACTGCATAGTGGTTATTGCAATGATACCGTACACATATGAAACATGAACAACATACAAGCGTCATTTGAAGGCACCTGAAAAATATCAGTGCTGCCTCACAAGAATCCTAAATCTCTCTTGGGAGAATTGGCACATGAACACTAGTGTACTGGAAGAGCTGAACATGACCAACATTGAAGCCATTATGATTCACAAACAACTTTGTTGGACTGGTCACGTGGTTCCCATGTCTGATCCGTGCCTCTTGAAACAGATTCTGTTTTTGGAGTTGAAGGAAGGATGGAGGAATGTTGCAGGCCAGAGGAAGCAGTTTAAGGCACGCTGAAGGTACACATGAAAAAATGCAGCATCAATACCAATACTTGGAATAGCCTTACCCAGGACCGTCCCCAGTGGAGAGCAGTAATCCATGAGGGGATGGCACAATTTGAGAGGTCCCAACGCACTGCAAACAAGGAGAGGCAGAGATGAAGAAAAGACAGGCAAAAACTGATCCACACCCCTCCAACAGCTACCAATATCTGCCTTTTCTGTGATAAGACGTGTGGCTCCAGAATCAGGCTGATCAGCCATCAATGGACTCACAAATCGAAGGGTGACATGAAGATATCTTCTCATTACTGAGTGAGTGTCAAGAAGGTCAAGGAGTTTCTGCCTAGGTCCACGAGAGTACATCCAGTGAGGTAGTGAGGGTCACTATTTTGAAATGCTGTGTGGGATTGTATCCATTGAGATTGCGCAGATCAAGAATGGGTTTCCATCCTCCCATCTTCTCGACCATAAGAAAGTAATGGGAGTTAAATCCCTTCCTCCTGTGTTCTTGCAGGACATGTTCTGTATCTCCTAGTTGTAGTAGATGCCGTAGTTCCTGAATAAGGGCATCTCGTGAGATGGATTTCTGAAGAGGGATGGGTGGGGGGGGTGAACAGATAGGGGACGTAGCTGTAAAAGGAATCAGTAATGAGTACACTCTCTCGAGCACCCATCTGTCCATGGTGATTTTGTTCCATGCCTGACAGAAAGAAGCCAGTTTGTTCCCAAATGGTGTGCTTACTTTTGAATGCTACCTTGGAGAGTTTTGGGACGTACTGCCTTTGACCAACTCCTCAAAAGATGGTTGTAGTGGTGCAGGGTGATCAGTCAAATGGCAGAGTCTGGTTTGTCATTGTTTGCGCCTGTTTAAATGTCTCTGTGTTCATATAAATGGTGCTGGTTTGCTTCTCTGATTTAAAAATATCTTCTTTGTTTTCTCCTTGTTATGGGTATACAGGTCTCCTCATTGTTTTTAAAAGAAGAATAGCATCAATTGTTTCATCCAGGCCAACTAGTCCTTATAAGCTGTGAAAGTGGGCAGTGTAGTCCGAAATGGACCAGCAACCCAGTTTCAGGAAGTGAAGGGAGGCCTTTGCTATATGAATGTAGTTTGGTCATCAAATATAATTGAGAAAACAGGAATGAAATAAAAAAAAAAAAAAAAAAAAAGTTATTCAGCATGGGATTGCTTTGCTCCAGCAGTTGTAAGACCTAATCTACAGCTTCCCTATTCAGGAGACAATTTATAAGCTCTTCCTGGGTCTAGTCTGTAGAATATATAAGAAGCCAAAGGAGATAAAGTAGATGGCTGTGATCCAGGAATTTTTTTTTCCTGTCACTACAAATTTGCCCAACAATGGGACTTAGGCCCCCTACTGGAGACCGTTGAGAAGCCTGGAAAGGAGTATTCGGTACCTGGTTTTTCAGCATTTGGTTCTGGAAGCTTTGGAGGTTCAGTACATCAGCCACAGTTATGTTATTGTTTTGCATTCTCTAGTGGATGTCATGAAGGGAGGATGCTGGTTAGTTAGTGGTCTGCTCACACTGTCATGGAACAAGGTAACACTCATAACAGATAAAGTTCAGCTGAGTCAGTGTCAGGCCTTATTCCAAGAACAGAACACAGCAACTAATGGATAAGAAGCCAGGCCATTGTTGCATTGAGCAGTCACACTGGCATTTGCAGAGCTCTTATATAGCCAATGTATGGGGCCACAGGAGATCAGCAACCAGTAGTAGGTAAGTCATACTAACACAATGACAGACTGCATGAGTTCCTTACATCTCATATGCCAAATAGTGCTCAGCCTGTATCTATGCCTGGTTTGGAGCTCCCTTAGGAAAACTCAGTAGACTGGAGGAAGTGATGAGAGTGATTCAGTAGGTGGGTTTCTTCGCTATGAGTCCTTACTGATCCCAGAACCACAGCAAGGCACATGGGCAAGTTAAGGGATGCAGATGACTTTGAAGCGGTTGCCCTGCCCCCGCGCAACACGTCTAGGGCCCAGGCTTAAGTCTTCAGCCACCTGACATTGAAAGTCTCAGAGGGATGTAAGTTTTGAAAGATATAAAAGTGGGGTTCTCATAGTAGCATCCTTCAGTCTACGTAGACTATGGATTGTGCCCTTCGTAGTTCCATTTGGCATCCTCATTTGCAGCGTCGGCTGTGACTGTGAAGACCCACGAGAGTGACAGTCCTTGCTGCATCTGTTGCATACGTAATGGGTGTCTGGCAGGTCCTTGCTGTGCTTTCTGTGGGCTCGCTTCTCCTTTGCTAGGTGTCTGATCCTCAACTCACCCTTCTGAAGGCCCTTGTGTAGTTCCTGCCTCCATCTGCCAGCTCCTCCCAGCTGTCTGGCTTGATGTCTACTTCCCTGAGGTCTCTCTTGCAAACATCTTCGTAGCGCAGCTGGGGGCGTCCGGGAGGTCTTTTGCCAGAGGCTAGCTTGCCATACAGGATGTCTTTCGGGATCCTTCCATCATTCATCCTGTGGACGTGGCCAAGCCAGGGGAGCCGCCGCTGCCTGAGGAGGGTGTGCATAGTTGGGATTCCCCTTGCTCAAGGACGGTAGTGTTGGACACTCTGTCCTTCCACGATATTCCAAGGATGCGCCTGAGGCGGCGCAAGTGGAAGACGTTCAGCCTCTTTCCCTGGCAGGCGTATAGGGTCCAAATCTCGCTGCCATAAAGGAGGGTGCTGAGGATGCAGGCACTGACTTGCATTTTGGTGTGAGTGTACAGCTTGTTGTTATTCCACACTCTCACCGAGTCTGGACAGAGTTGTGGCTGCTTTACTGATCCTCCTATTTAGCTCAGTCTCCAAGGACAGGGTGTCAGTGATGGTGGACCCAAAGTAAACGAACTTGTGGACGACCTCTAACGGATAGTTGTCAATGCTGATTGATGGAGAATCAGCAACGTCCTGAACAAGTACATTTGTCTTCTTTAGGCTGATGGAGAGCCCAAAGTCCTTGCATGCTTTGGAGAACCGATCCAGCAGCTTCTGAAGCTGGTCTTCTGTGTGTGACACGACAGCAGTGTCATCTGCGAACAGCATATCTCTGATGAGGACTTCCTGCACCTTAGATTTAGCTTTCAGCCTTGCAAGATTAAACAGTTTCCCGTCAGATCTTGTGTGCAAAAAGATGCCCTCTGGTGAAGATCCAAAGGCGTGTTTAAGGAGGAGTGCGAAGATCCCGAACAATGTCGGAGCAAGGATGCATCCTTGTTTGACGCCGCTCCTGATGCTGAAAGCATCTGATAATGTGCCATCGTATTGGACGGTTCCTCTCACGTCTTCGTGGAAAGACTGAATCATCTTGAGTAACCGTGGCGGACATCCTATCTTGTGGAGCAGTTTGAACAGAGGGGTCCTAAACATTTATCACTAAAGATCCCTTATCACCTAGTGCAAAACAAAGTATAGCAATTACAACTAGTACTGGTATCTACATTCAAATCTCCTGTAACACAACCCAAGGCTTGTCCTTGTGGGTCTCTGCACTACGTGTTGGTCTAAAACCATCCTCAGAAGCCCGCTATGTCCCTCACTCTGCTTCCTGTGCTCGCAAGGGCTTGGTTCACAGCATCACTGGGCCACTCTCATCATTGGCTAGTCCAAAAATAGTCTTTCGGGGAGGAGGCTCTCTCCTTACCTGCTGCCCCTCTAGGGCTGGCCTGATGCGTAGGGTGGTCTGGGGGGAACCCGGTCCCCTCCCACATGTCCCGGGTTCCAGCCCAGGGACCCTAGGCAGTTTTGGCAGGAGGGGCTTCCCTATCTGGGCCTTCTTAGTGCCAAGCCAGCCTCCCTGCACCACTTCTGCCAGACCTCACCTTGTAACACAACCACAGTACCTTCCTCTGATAGCTGCAGTTCTTCTCCTTGGTGAGTCCTCTCTCCCCAGTCTGTCCTTTATCCCCTTCCCCTTCCTTCCTGGGGGGAAGCTTTTTTAAGGGGTCCACAGGTCCTGATTGCCTGCAGCTGCTTAATTAGCCCCAGGTGTTGGCCCACCCTGGTGCTGCAGGCTGATCCTTCCTGGGCCTTAGTCCTTGGGGAACATAAAAGGGCACACCCAGTTGCCTCTATATCTCCCCTCCCTCAGGGTGCTGTAGCTGCCTGTGGGCCTGGGTCTACCACACTCCCCATACTTCCTTTAGCATTTCAGTTGGCAAGTTACTATTCTTCCCTTCCTCTAATAAGACACTTGTTTTACTTGATTAGAATGGCTGACATCTTACCATTTGGGTGGCCATATAGAATATTATATATGCTGCACAGCACTTTAGGAACTTTCTGAAATACAGATGACTAAATAGCATTTTGATATTTATCACATACCTGTATTTGTAATCGTGAAAGTTCATTTGCTGGGCTTTGAGTTTGGAAATTAACAACTTTAGAATTTTTAGGAAGATGCAGAAATTAACCTTAAAAGAAAATATACACTGATTAGTTACAGTAAATGTCACGATACAATAATATCAGTTATACATGCATATATGATGTTTGTGTATAAAACATTTCAAAAACTAGTAGAACATGAAAGTAACAGCAGCAAGAAGTCGAAAGTTAGGGAGTGTCAGAATTATGTTTGCTTGTGCAGCTTTCATTCTGCTCCCTTGTGTGTATGCATTATGAGACACTAAGTACATCGCCACATTTTAGTTTTTCTGCATGAGCCCTGCCTCATTCAGTCATGGGCAGTTCTTTCATCATTCTCTTGCAATGTGTGTTCCCAGGTCCCTTTCAATACACACCGCCCAAATCCTGAACTCAGTGTAAAATTATTCGTGTCCTCATGGAGTTTTCTTCTACACTTATCATGCTGTTAGAGCACTTCGCAAACGTTAATGAATCTATCTTGACATCACCCAAATGAAATGAGTAGGTGGTATTATCCCAATTTTACTTCTGGGAAACTGAAACATAGGGGGATTAATAGCAAAAATGTCAGATGCATCCACTAATATCAGATGTCCAACATGAAATACATAAATTCAGAAGTTTTCAAAGTCCTTAGCAATATATAGCAATGCACATGTTTAAAGCACAGCCTCCACTAGTTTCAACTGCAGTTGAGAGTATCCAGCACCTGGGCAAATCTGGCCAGTATGTCAAATTGGACCCAGAAAAAGAAACAAACAATGAGTGGCTAGCTGTGAAAAGGTTGGTTTAAACAACTTACTAGTATCACACAGGAACTCTGTGGCAGGGACAGGGACAGAATCCAATTCTCCAGGGTAGCATTCAACTTCCTTAACCAGCAAACCACTCTCCCTTCCTGCAGCTCTCTGCCTCATTTAACACACAACTTCCAACTTCTGCAACGAATTAGACAAGGAGGCTATGGACAGCCTCAGTGCTCAGACAGTGCTCAGAGCCAGACCTATTCTATACAGAGAATGAGGCGGGGTCCCAGGAAAATATGTGGGATCATGTAATTAAAGACAGCATGGGCAACCTTAATTCTGGAATTTCCAAACTTTCCATGCTTGAGTTTATAATCATGTTCCTTCGCCACAGTTTTGCGTATAACTTCCTAGATTTTTAAAAACCAAACAGAAGAGATGAAAATTCCATAATGTGGAGAAATAGTCACATCGTCCACATGGTACATCAGTAGTAGGGTTCATTTAAAAAAAAAAAAAAAACACACCTCTTTTGATAGGGAATTGTATTTTATCTAAATAATTACTTCTGCAAACAGTACCTGCTTTCAACACAAATTAATGGTGGAAATCACCCAAAATAATTCCAAGACTGTATGTTTTAGCAACATACCTAATCCTGACTTACACGCTGTCATTGATGTAGAATCCACCAAGACACTTGGTACATTCTTCAAAAGTTAATCATTCTAGCAATTAAAATTTAAGCTTTGCTTCCAGTCTGAGCCAGCTATTAGCTATTTCTTCCCCATATAGAAGTGACTTGATTACTCACTCTGGCTACGTCTACACTAGCCAAAAACTCTGAAATGGCCACGCAAATGGCCATTTCAAAGTTTACTAATGAAGCGCTGAAATACATATTCAGTGCCTCATTAGCATGCGGGCAGCCACAGCGCTTTGAAATTGATGCAGCTCGCCACCATACAGCTCGTCCAGACGGGGCTCCTTTTCGAAAGGACCCCGCCTACTTCGAAGTCCCCTTATTCCCATGAGCAGATGGGAATAAGGGGACTTTGAAGTAGGCGGGGTCCTTTCGAAAAGGAGCTCCGTCTGGACGAGCTGCGTCAATTTCGAAGTGCTGTGGCCGCCCGCATGCTAATGAGGCGCTGAATATGTATTTCAGCGCTTCATTAGTAAACTTCGAAATGGCCATTTGCATGGCCATTTCGAAGTTTGGGGCTAGTGTAGACACGGCCTAAGTCAGGGTTTCTAATTCTGTACTCATTCCTGTGGATCTTCACCAAACCCTCCCCAATTTATCAGCAAACTTCTTGAATTGTGAGCACCAAATAGAGACAGTATTGCCTCGATAGGAAGTGATTCTCCACCCTGCTGTGAGGCTCAGGGCTCTCCCTCCTTCCTCTCCCTGCAGTGGTGCTCCAGCATGACTAGAGTGGTAATATTGGCTTGTGCCCTGGCAGGCGGGAAAGCCCAAAGACTCAAAGGCTGGTTTCAAATCAGGGTGCAGGCCATATCCAGCCCACAGGCTCTAGGTTCCCCACCCCCACCACAGAGGAAACAAACTTCATTATGATTCCCCATTTACAATTACATTCAGAGACCTATCAACTGGCCAGCATTTAATTTGTGTTATATTAATTTTATATCACTCTAGTTTTTAATTAAAATATTCAGCACCCATCCCACTTAATTTACTTTTTCCATAGGTCCTATTAATGATAGGTGACACCCCACCCTGCTTTTTTTCCTCTTGTTCTTACTAATTCTTCTAATTTTGAAAGAAGAAAGCCAGTGTAGACGCTGCTCTTTCAAAAGTAAGCCCCATCTTTGAAAGAATCCTTCTTCCCATTAAATAAAGGGAAGAAGGATTCTTTCAAATATGGGGTTTACTTTCAAAACAGCAGCGTTTACACTGGCTTTCTTCTTTCGAAAGAAGTGTTTTTGAAATTAGAATATGCAAATGAGGCACCAAGTATGCAAATCTAAACCTCATTTGCATTTTCAATTTACCTCACTTGCATACCTCTTTGAAAGAGGAATGCTAGTGTAGACACAACCATACAGTATTTGCTGTATATATTTGTATTTACTTTCACTATACTGTACTTATGGAAAACATTACTCAACCTTATTTATGGTTAAAATGTCTGTTATTTGAGAGTTCCGGACAGTAGAATGATGAATATGAAAGAGTTTATTGCTTAGGGAGGATTTGAAGACTAAAGGGAATGGTCACAAAAACTAAGCAGCTCTGAAAGAATGGTGTGACCACAGTACTTGGGATAAAGTGATGTGCGTGATTTGGCCTGGGTATTACTCCTTATAAAAATGTACAAAATGCAAAACTCAATGTAGCCTCAAAGAGACACTCTGGAAAGACTTATCAATAGTATCTCTAGTATACGAAGAGATTGCAAGAAGTTTATTTCACAGACTGCATGTACACAGATTTTCACCAGCAATATAAGTGCTGTGTGGTAAGTGGAGTAGGATGATAAGATGCCCTAATTTTACAGTGGCAGTCCTGAGTGTCAGGGCTTTTTGTTATGTAAGTCCCTATTACCTCCAGTGCTTGGTCCTGATTTTTCACACTTGGGCCGTGTCTACACTAGCCAACAACTTCAAAATGGCCATGCAAATGGCCATTTCGAAGTTTACTAATGAAGCACAAATACATATTCAGCGCTTCATTAGCATGCGGGCAGCCGCGGCACTTAGAAATTGACACGGCTCCCTGCTGCGCGGCTTGTCCCAACGGGGCTCCTTTTCAAAAGGACCCCACCTACTTCGAGGTCCCCTTATTCCCATCTCCTGATAGGAATAAGGGGACTTCGAAGTAGGTGGGGTCCTTTCGAAAAGGAGCCCCGTCTGGATGAGCCACGCGGCGGCAAGCCGCGTCAATTTGGAAGTGCCGCAGCTGCCCACATGCTAATGAAGCACTGAATATGTATTTCAATGCTTCATTAGTAAACTTCAAAATGGCCATTTTCATGGCCATTTCAAAGTTTTTGGCTAGTGTAGACATAGCTTTGCTGTCTGGCCACTGTGATCTACAGTGGATCAGGAGTGGGCACTTCAGAAGGAGTCTTGGGTAACTCAGGTGTGCCTGTTGCTAATCCATATGGAGAAAGCAATGCCTGTGGAAGCTTGGAAGTAGTACTTGTGTTGTTTTGCCATTACTGGAGGCTTTTAGGGACAAGTCAGACAAACACCCGTCAAGGATTGTCTAGATTTACTCAGCCCTTTCTCAGCATTTCTGCAAAGTTAGTAATAAATTCATAGAAACCCCACACCAAATAAACAATGAAACAAAAAACTGATTTCCCTGACAACTCAAGTGCACGTGTCCTGCTAGACACAGGTTTTGTTGTACTTCTTCCTTCCTCCGTTTTTAATCACTCTTATTTCATGTTGTAGATTCTTTGAGGGCAGGGACTATATCTTTACTTGAAGTGACCACTGCACTTTGTCTTTTTTTGTATTTCCAAGAATTTTATTGTGGCTGAAATGATAGTGATAGCCAATCACACCTGTATAATGTATAAGCAACAGAGAAAATAATCCTTACTGTAATGAAAAGTAACACTGGCCCTCGGATGATCCACCAGATTCCCTTATTGTCATTTGTTGCCCAGCACCTATGGATTAATATAAAATATGTTAGATTCCTCGAAACAAGTTTGAGAATTTATGTAAAGAAATCATATTGAAAGGTATTTGATAAGCTTCAATATTTTTATGCGCTATTCCTTAGAAATAATAGAATCAAGCAGAAAGACGATGCTTCCAATGAACTGCAGTTCTGGGAGGCTTGTTGTCTCTGTAGATTCACATGCTGGGGATAAAATGTCTTATGCAGCAAACTTTGGGAATACCTCACCAAAACAGACTCTTTGGGAGCCCCAGGAGCAGCTCTCTAACCACCCAATGTCAGGTAGCTGAGTTTATAGAGAAACTGTCAGTCATGTCACTGACAGAACCATCAGAGAGGTAGCCATGTTAGTCTGTATCTTCAAAACAATAAGAAGTCCTGTGGCACCTTATTAGTCCTGTTGTACCTCCATTAGTCTATAAGGTGCCACGGGACTTCTTGTTGTTTTGACAGAGAAATCTCATCTTCTGTAAACACTGTTTCCTGTTTTAATCCTTAATTACAATAACTCTACAAGGAAGAACCCATAATGGGAGGAAAATGGCATGGTGCCACCACCACTGCATGCCTCACTGGAACATCTTACCCATGATTATGGCAAAGTCTCCTTAAATTTAAGTTTTGAAATTATGACTACTTATGTTTATAACAGGCTTGTGACACTCTGAAGCTCAAAGTAGCACCCTGGAACTGCCATAATGACCACTGCAATATGACTCTGATGTGCTTTGTCCAATGCATGCCTTATATCATTTCAGAAGTCTTGATCTGTTGAATCTTAATACACCGTTGAATTGTCTGTGTTACCACTGTCAGTGTAGTTAGGAAGTATTGCTATGTGTTACTGAAATATGTTGTGAAGTTTGGAAACACCCATAACCAGCCTTTCAGTTGCAGCATCCATCACTAGCCAGGAGGATGCTGATGGCTAATGAGAAAGCATCTACTATCCAAGAGCCTCCTTAGACAAGGCACATGTGCAATGAAGATTGTGGGTGAAATAGGGACTGTTTGATTCACATGTCACAGCAAGACTTTTTCTTATAGCTGGAAGAAGTTGTAAAAAGAGGGACAATAATATCATCACTTAGCCTCTCATCTCCTTCCACCAGCCCCAATCTGCACACCTGAAGAGTATCTGGGGGCGGGGGGAGGAAGACGTGGACAGAAAGACAAGACGATGTATTAAGAGAACCAAAAAAGTGCCATCACTGCTAAACAACAAAGTAAAAGGAGCAGTGAGACGAAAAAGGCATTGTTTAGAAAACTGAAGTTAAGTCTTAGTGAGGAAAATAGAAGGGAGCAAAAGCTCTGACAAACAACATGCAATATTAAAAAAAAAAAAAAAAAAAAAAGTATCAGAAGCAAGAAGCTTGGAAAACAACCAATGCGGGGGCTGGATGATCCAGATGCCAAAGGAGCACTCAAGGACAATGGCATTATAGAAAAATTAAATGATTCTTTTTATCGGTCATCATAGCTAAAGATGTACAGAAGAGTCCCAAATCTGAGCCATTCTTTTTAGGTGACAAATATGAGGAATTGTCCCAGAATTAACTGTCATTAGGGAGGTTTTGGAGCCCCTGAAACATACAAATGAACTAAAGGAGTTACAAGTCACCAGGACCAGATGGCATTAAATTCCAGTTATGAAGAAACAAGATTGTGCAACTGCTAAACTACTAACTGTGATTTGTACACTATCATTTAAATATGTTTCCATACCGAATGACTGGAAGATAGGTAATGAGATGCCAATTTTTAAAAGAGCTCCAAAGGTGATCTTGGGAATTACAGGCTGATAAGCCTGATTTCAGTACCGGGCAAACTGTCTGGGGGATATAGCAACATGATTTTTGAGCAATCTATTAGAATTTTTGAAGGGCTCAACAAGCACATGGGCAAGGGGATCCACTGGATATAGCGTACCTAGATTTTCAGAAAGACTTTGACACGATTCCTCAGCAAAGGGCTCTAGCCAAAGTAAGAGGCGATAGGATATGGTCCTTGCAAGGACTAGTAACTGGCTAAAAGACAGGAAACCAAATGTGGGTGCGTCTACACTTGCATTCCTCTTTTGGAAGAGGTATGCAAATGAGGGAAATTGAAAATGCAAATGAGGTGCAGATTTGCATCTTCAAAAGAATCCTTTTTCCCATTAAATAAAGGGAAGAAGGATTATTTCGAAGATGGAGTTTACTTTTGAAAGAGCAGCATCTACACTGGTTTTCTTCTTTCAAAAAAGCTCTTTTGAAATATGCAAATGAGGTACAAAATATGCAAATCTATACTCATTTGCATTTTCAATTTTCCTCATTTGCATACCTCTTTCAAAAGAGGAATGCAAGTGTAGACGCACTCTGTAGGAATAAAAATGGTTAGTTTTCAAAATGGAGAGAGGGAAATAGTGGTGCCCCCCAGGTCTGTTTTGGGACCAGTCATATTGAACACACTTATAAGTGATCTGAAACAGGGATAAACAGCAAGATGGCAGAATTTGCAGATGATACAAAAGTACTCAAGACAGTTAAATCAGAAACAGATTGTGAAACACTTCAAAAGAATCTCTCAAAACTGGGAGCATGGGCAACAAAATGGCAGATGAAATTCAATCTTGAGAAATTAAATGTAATGCACATTGGAAAACTTAATCCCAATGATACATATACAGTAATGGTGTCTAATTTAGCTGCCACAATTCAGTTATTGCAAAGTCAAGGTTGTACCCTATGGACTCTTCACAAGGCTCAATTTCAAACTGAAGTTATGGACTCTATGGACAACTCACCGTCTGGAATTCTCTGACCCATGTTAGGCAGGTCAGATTAGATGAACATAATGATCCTTTCTGCTCTTAAATCTATGAAAAAGACAAAGGCTAATGTGGGGAGTGATTACAGTTACCACTGTCCACAATACAGTTAAAAAACCTGAAGAAGGGAACACTAGCCACAGTCTGACCATCTTAGTCCCTCAAAAATTTCTTTGCTTAAAAGTAAAACATCTTTAAAAGCAGTGAAAGAATAATGAAAACCCTTAATTTTACGAACAGTGAATATCTTAAAAACTGGCTTTGGGAAAATAAATAAGGATTGAAGAAATGAAAAATGTAGGGTGGTGTTACTTCAAGGAGAGAATTAACAATGGTTTGGTGGAGTATTTGCTTATGAAAGTGAGAGAGTATGCACTTGTGCAGAAATGATCTGGGTGAAATTATGCTTACCGTACACCACTGAATCATAGCTGTACCTGACATTACTGTTGATTTGCTCATTTTACAATGCTTGGTCGTGGTGGTTATGTATAAACAAAACTTACCTTTTTCAAAATGTGGCATATGTGTCTTTACCATGTAAGTGCTTGTTGTGATGCCATAGTTGAGTATTGCCATTAAAGCAGACAGTCAACTATTTCAAAATGTATGAAATACACAGCATATTCTTCCCAAAATTATAGCACTTACTCTCCAGAATCAATCTTATAAGAGCACCATTATACAGTAATTTACCCTGTGTCTTCCAGTTTTGATCTGGCTATGCCCCAGGGGGCCACAAACAGAACTGGAACAACTGTTGGAAAGAAAAAGGACAACTTACAATCAGGTTTGCAAAATTTTTAGTACAAAACACAGACATGTTACATTTGTGCCTAATCATCTTATATACAATGATTTTCTCTCTTTTCAGGATCACTGTGACCCTTAGAAAACTCCAGTGCCAACTGACAAAAGAGTTCATTACTCTGTGTCAGCACTGCCAATTATGTGATAAGGTCACAATGCTTAACACAGTTTTCATGGTATTTATCCATAAATAGTCAGGTATCATGTGAAAGATGGTGACATACTAGTCATTAATATCATGGTGAAACATATATACTGACACTATATAGGGATTTATGTATACCTCCTGAAAATACATTTTAAAAAATGGAACAAGGCAAATCTTTAAGAGATTCTACTTTATTAGTTGGAAATATAAACATCAGTAAGTGTAGACCTAGAATTCTGTGTTATGTTTTGTTTATACATGTAGACATTTCAGTTTTGATTCAGTATCTCTTAAAACTGAATCCTGAATAAAAACACACGACAATTTCATTGTAAATTTGCATCAGTATAGCAGTGCTATAAAGGAGCAGATTGTGAGTTGTACTAATTGAGCTGCATGTACACTTGTGTGCTCAGGCACAGATTGGCTGGTAATTTCTACGAGATGCAAAAGTCTGGAAATTGCATGACTGAGGACTAGGGGTTGGTGAGGTTCTATCGCTAACTTGCACAAAGGGCAAGATCTGCAGACACCTGAAATTCAGGGCTTGAGTGTGGCCAAAAGCTGTTCATTTCAGGGAGCTGAGTTACAGCAGGCAGGGAAAGACTGGTTTCACACCAGGGGTGGGCAGTGGCAAAGAACTTCACAACCTTGGGTACCCCAGGGTGCATTATAATCATCTCAGGAAAGTACATACTAAGATTCAACTTTCTTGTGTCTTTTGTTGTTTACATAACAAAGACAATATGAAGAAACCTCTCAGATCCAGTGGAGTCTCAAGATATACACAAGCATGCCAGGCTTAGCTAAAAACATGCTGCTGCTCTGAGTGGATTGTTAAAACTTCAGACACAGAACATAGTGAGCACCACCAGCAGCCTCAAAAAGTATTTAAAGGAACAGTTTTTTTTCCTGGATAGTTAATTATAACATCTCTCACTCTTCAGTGGGACTATTCCAGAATCTTTTTCTTGTATTTCTCTCTTAGCAATCTGTGTTGCCTCTCTGACAGTCCATGACCCCCTGTGTGGTGGGGGCTGAATGGAGTGTGCTTGAAATGTCTCATAAAAAGCACGTGATTCTGAAGTGTAAAGCTGTAGGTGCACTATCAGTTATTGTTTCTTTGCACTGTCCAAATGAAAAAAAAACAAACACACACCATTTACATTTTCTGTGTTCTCATCACTTGTGAACTATTTCTTTCCATCCACAGGCAGAAAAAAATTTTGTGCACCAAGGCATTGTGGATGTGTATCACCAACAGAAACACATGCTGACCACTGTGGGCACTCTGCTCATCAGCTGGGCAGCACCCTGATCTCTTTGGTAGCCACCCAAGTGGTCAACGTACAGTGAACACTGCTTATGAATCTAGCAGGAAGTACATTTTTAAAAACTAATTAGAAATATAATTTATGGCTCTCAGGTTGGTATGATCCTTTGCTTCATACGGTGCTAGTGCTACTAATATCCAAGGTCTTTTTAAAGATTCTATAGGTATGAGATGTTCTTTGAATTGTCTTATTCATTATTTTGTATGGCTTGCATGGTTCCAAACTATCACAGAATCACAGGGCTGGAAGGGACCTCAGGAGACAATCTAGTCCAGCCGCATGCTTCAAGCAGGATCAACCCCCACTAAGCCATCCCAGCCAGGACCTTGTCAAGCTGGGACTTAAAAACCTTGAGGGATGGAGAATCCACCACTTCTCTAGGCAATGCATTCCAATGCTTCACCACCCTCCCGGTGAAGTAGTTTTTCCTATTAACTAACCTACACCTCTCCCTCTTTAACTTTAGACCATTACTCCTTGTTCTGTCATCTAACACCACTGAGAACAGCTTCTCACCCTCCTCTTTAGAGCTCCCCTTTAGGAAGTTGAAGGCTGCTATTAAATCACCCCTAAATCTCGTTTTCTGTAAACTAAACAAGCTGAAATCCCTCGGCCTATCCTCATAGGTCTTGTGCTCCAGCCCCTTAATCATTTTTGTTGGCCTCCGCTGAACCTGCTCTGGCAAATCCACATCCCTTTTATATTGGGGGCCCTCAAACTGGACACAGTATTCAAGATGTGGCCTCACCAGTGCCGAATAGAGGGGAGTAACTACTTCTCTACGTCTGCTCGAAATGCTCCTCCTAAATGAGCCCTACTATGCCGTTAGCCTTCTTGGCTAAAAGGGCACGCTGTTTACTCATATCCAGCCTTTCGTCCACCACCATAATCCCTAGGTCCCTTTCTATTGTACTGCTGCCGAGCCAGTTAGCCCCCAGCCTATAACAAAGCTTGGGAGTCTTCCGCCCCAGGTGCAGGACTCTACACTTCTCCTTGTTGAACCGCATCAGATTTCTTTTGGTCCTCCAATTTATCCAGGTCACTCTGGATTCCTGCTCTACCTTCCAATGTATCTACCTCTCCCCCTTGTTTTGTGTCATCCACAAACTTGCCGAGGGTGCAATCCAGTCCCTCATCCAGGTCATTAATAAGATGTTGAATAACACCAGCCCCAGAACCGAGCCTTGCGGCACTCTGCTTGAAACCGACCGCCATCCAGATATTGCACCATTGACCACTACCACTGGGACCAACCATCAAGCCAGCTGTCTATCCATCTTTAGTCCAGGGATCTAAAACATATTTCCTTAACTTATGGATAAGAATGTTGTGGGAGACTGTATCAAAAGCTTTGCTGAAGTCAAGGTATATCACATCCACTGACTTCCCCATGTCCACAGAGCTTGTTACCTCGTCATAGAAGCTAATCTTTTGCTCCTGTGCAATGCTAGCCATACAAATAAGTATAAAGAAAACACAAAATACCCACATTCCATCTAAAATATCAAAATCTATGCCAATAATAGAGCTCTGGACAATGAGGATCACTTCAGCTATTTAGGCTCAATTCCTACCAGCTCACTTAACCTTGATGGCGAACTTCAGCATGGAACAGAGAAAGCTTCCATCACCTTTGGCAAACTTACCTCATATGGTTGGAATAACAAATTGCTGTCCTTGATTCTGCCTTTTTGACCCTCAGCCCCATCCCTTCCAGGAGCACAGAGCTGCCCCCACCCATTGTTCAGGGGCCCACAGAGGCTGTCATCTCTGTGGCTTGCCATCATTACCATTTGTCAACACTAATATACAGTAGTCCCCTGGGTTATGAGAGGGTTGCATTCCCAAACACCCTGGCATAACTCAAATTTTGCCTAAGTTGAGGGGTGGCTTTTTTCCCTGCAGAACGCACATTCTGCAGCCAGGGAAGCAGCAGGAGCACCTGGAGCTCCTTTTGAAAGGTAAGTCCTGGGGTTGGGGCAGGGGGCAGTTAAGTCTGGCAGTGGGTTGGGGCTGTGTGAGGGAGACAGGGGGGCTAAGTCTGTAGTGGGTTAGGGCTGCAGACGGGGTGTCAGGTGGTGAGCCAGGGGTGTGTGGCCCTGTGGGAGTTTGAGCTGGAGCTGTGTGGGGTGGGAGTGAACCAGAGCCATATGGGGTGGGGGGAGGAGTGAACTGGGGCCACGTGGGAGGGGGTGAATCAGAGCCAGATGCAGGGTGGTGGTGAACCAGGCTGGGCAGTGTTGAACCAGGACCATGCAGGGCAGGGCGTGATCTGTGCATGGGCAGGGGGTGAGCTGGGGCCGCACACGGGGTGGGTTTGAGTCAGGGTCCAGGGGACTGGGATTTTGAGTTGTGCTTAACTCACATTAACATGAGTTAAGCGCAACTTGAAATCATGCATTTGAGGGATTACAGTAATTTGTCAAAACTAACACGCCTCAGACTTATAATTTGTCGTCATTAATTCAAGTCTGTCTTTGTGTTGCTAAGTATTATGGTTCCTAATCCTGAGGAGGCTGGAAACAATCAAAGGAACACACAGCCATCCACGGACCCTGAGTTAAATGCTAGGATCCCAATGCAATGAAGGGGAAGAGACAGATGCCTAAAAATGTGATCCACAAATTTCCGCACTCTAAATAGGGAACCACCTAAGATAGCCAATGAGAGAAGCCAACAAGAGGGATCTATCTAAAGCCTGCCCCCCCTCACTTCTCAAACAGTTGCATGCCTAAGTTTGGGCTGCAGGGAGACGCTTCTCTTGACTAATGGTCCACAGTTGGGAATTCTGCTCGTGGTACTATGCAGTTCAGACACCAAAGTCATTTATTTTAAGAATTAGGTTGACACCTGGCTCAGTGCACATCAAACAGCTAGAAGAAGAGGTAGTGGTAATCATCCTCTTATAAATCTTATGGCATGTCTGATGAAGATGCTCTATGCTGATGGGACAGAACTCTCTCAATGGCATAATCAAACCACCTCCATGAGTGGCAGAAGTTATGCTGTCAGTGAAAGCTTTCCCAGAGACATAGCACTGTCCATGCCAGTGCTCATGTGAGTATCGTTCATGTCACTCAGCAGGTTGGCTTATTCACAGAACTGAGTGATGAATTATGCCAACATAATCTATAGCACAGACAAAGCCTAAATCTAGTGATTAAACTACTAAATAACATAGGAATAGCCATAATGGGTCACCCCAATTGTCCGTCTAGACTGGTACACTGTCTTCTGACAATGGCCAAAACCAGAGTTTTAAGGGAAGTCTATACAACAGGGTAATGTTGGAGACATCCACCCATCTTTCCTTCTCAGTTCTGGCAGCCAGACATCTAGGACTGACCTGAGTTGGACTTGCATCTCTAACCAACTGGGCTAATAGCCATTGATTAACAGGATTCCCGCCGCTTCGCTTCCCAAAGTGCTTCAGTGCCTTAGACAGGACGCACACCCCCATCCACAGCACCAGAATGTACACCAATAGAAAAGGCTACCACTCAGTAGTGCCTCAGGAGATGGCAGACCGCAAGGGCCATTTCATGGACATTTATGTGGGCTGGGCGGTATGGACACAAAACACCCATGTGTTCCATAATTCTGGGCTCTGCCACTGCATGAGATCCTGGTGGGAGAGATGACCTTCCCTCTCTGCACCATGGTGAACACTGCCTACCCCTTGCTATCCTGGCTGATGTAGTTCTACACCGGTCACCATGACCCCACCCAAGAGGTATTTAATATTTGCCTCAACTAGGCCCGAAATGTGGTGGAGGGGGACTTTGGGCATCTGAAGGGCTGGTGGCAGTGCCTCCTCACAGGCCTGTAGGTTGGGCTACAGAATGTTCCCCAGGTGATGGGGAATGATGGGTGCCTATTGCGTCCTGCACAACATTGTGGAGAATAAAGGCAAGGTATTCCCCCTCCTGGTGGGCATCAGAGTATGGCCCTGACCTCAAACAGATGGCCCCCACCCCAAGTCTTCAGGCACAACAGGAGGGAGCCCACAGTAGGGGGGACTATCAGGAAATATTTGCACATGAGCAACAGTGACCACCACCCACAGTCTCCACATGCTGGTCCCCACCCATACATCCCCATCATCCCCCTACCATGGACACCAGCACGCATGCACATCCATACCCCACCAACAGCACGGGACACAGAAATGGTTCAAAAATAAAAATTTAAGTATTAATAAAAATTGTCTTACTTACAACTATGAAAAAGTAACAGCAGCAGATAATCGGGTCAAATTATATGCAATCATGCCCTATTGGGGGGGTTAAAAGGAGGGGGCTGAACTGAGATCAGAGGGGTGTGGACCTCACCTTGGAGGGGAGGAATTAACTGGGAATAGGGAGGGGGAGACCTCAACTGGGACGGGTTGGAGTTGCAGACTTTAACTGGGAGGGGAGTGGTAACTATTATGTAAAGGTAGAAGGGGGGGAAAAAGGGAACCTTAACCAGAAGGGGAGGGGGGTAATTATTATGGAAGGGGGTGGGGGGAAACCTTAAAAGGGAAGTGGGGGGGACCTTACTCTGGGGTTGTGATGGATGGCCATGAGCCCTGTTGGCCCCTGGGTTCCTCTACCATCTCTGGTATGGAGTCCTCGGTGAGGCTGGGAAGGGGCAGACAGGAAGGAAGGTAGGGGGTATGGCAGAAGCAGTCTCGGAAGAGGGGAGGCAGAGGAAGGTACATGCTTGGGAGAGTGTGCGTCGGTGGGGAGGATCAAGCATGGCAGGAGCCTTGTGCTGCTGCTGGGGGTTATGAATGTTTCCCTTCCTCCTGACTCTGACATCACAGAGAGGTTGGAGCTCTCCTGGTTCTCCTACAGCACGGCTGCAAAGAGGGATAGGAAGACGCAGTCAGTCCCGTGTTACGGTATGACAGCTGGTCCCCCAACTCCCCTGAGGGCAGCAGCCCCCCTCCAGTGGCAGTTGGCCTTGGCATACTGTGTGTGCTGCAGGGGTCCACAGCCATGTGGACTGTTCCCAGTTTGCAGCATCCCATAACTCCGTGTCTGTAGCTTACTACGCTGTCCCTGGGTGGATGTCGCCAGCAGCCATTTTGTCATAATGTTAGCCACAGCCACCTGTGCTATGCCTGACCTGTGAATGCTGGGCACGTGGGTGGCCCGCTGGCAGCTGTAGTGCCCCTGCCACCCAAAAGCTGGGATGTATGCTCCAGTGTGTACTTACCAGAGGGTCCCTCCCCAAGGTCCACTGATGCCCGGATGGCCATAGCCCAGCTTGACAAGCAGAATGGAATGTCTATTACGAGGTCCCCCTGTCACTGCACAGCTCAGCAGGGGCCAATTCTATTTCCTGGACTGCTGGTCTGGGCCCCTCCTCTGCCATGGGGTAAGTCTCCTCCGATGCAGTGTCCAGGGAGGATGCTGGAAAGGAGCTTTCCCTGGGCCCCAGGAAACAGTGGAACTCCCTGTAGTAGGGACAGGTTACGGGACCTCCCCCTGAGCAGCCAGTGGAGTCCCTTGCCCTGGCGTAACCCTGCTGCAGCTCTTTTACTTTACATGCACTACCAACCAGCTGCACAGCAGACTTCCCTCAGGTTGCCAGCTGCTTGGAAAGATGGATGAATGCAGCCACATTTTGCCTCTTGCCCACCATCTGTCTCAGGACCTCCTTGTCTTTCCACGGCTCCAGCAGGTCCCTCACCACAGGCTCAGTCCAGAAGGGCATCCTTTTTTCAGGGATGTTCTCGGGTGCCCTCTGATGGCTTGGTGCGGGGGCCCTAAAGTTGCTGTGGAGGCTGGCTGCTGGCCATGGCTTGTGGTCGCTCCTGCTCTGGTATCTGTGAGGCATGCTGCAGTAACTTGTGCTTCAGGGGTTTCCAGGACCACGGGGCTTTAAACACAGCCAGACGTGCAAGCCATAGAGCCCCACTAATGTTGTGCGGCATGTCTCCGCAGTCCTCCAAGGCCACTGCCATGGATGACTTCTCTTTCAAAAGAGCGGATCACAGAGTGTCTACACGGGTTCTCTTTCAAAAGGAGGTACTCTTCCTAATACAGGATTAGAGGAACGCTTTCAAAAGCTGCATCGTGTTTCTCCGATTTTCTTTCAAAAGAGCGTGTTGCAGATGTAGACGCTCCATGCGCTCTTTCGAAAGGGACAGATATTTCAAAAATGATTGGCTAGTGTAGATGTAGCTTTAGGTTCGGAGTGAGTTTAGGTTCCAATATGGTTAGGGGTCACTTGAGAGGAAGCTTTGTAGATTGCAGTGGAGCCTCAAACTACGATTTAGGTGCCTAAGCACCTTTTTGGATCTGAGTCTTACTCAACTTTGAAACCTGCCAACAAGCTTCTGATATGTAAGATAAATGATTGAAATAGAGATGTGAATTGATAGGGCTGGGAGAAACAAACAAACAATCTGACCTAAAATTATAATACAAAAATATGTATAATGATATAAATACATATTATATAAAAAGCACCACGTGTATAGCCCTGCATATCTCAGGATATCTGCTTTGCATCCACAGATACCATGGATAGTGGAGCACATACCCATGCAGGACTCTCCGCCCCTGTCCACGCATGCGGGGGATGCACTAGGGAAGGCCTCTTCATTACAGGCAGGGAAAGGATCAAGAAGCGTCCCTCACTTTCTCTCATTGTTTCTTAAGTTCAGACTTCTTTTTCAAATGTAATAAAGTAACATGAAGCATAAGGTCCTGAGTGTAGTTCTTCAGCATATTTAGTTTTATGAATCCTTGGTAAAGCGTATGACACCTTTTGGGTGACCAGTTTCTGAAGTTTAAAAAGTTACAAGCTTGATGCAGGAATTATTGGTTAGAGTTCTCTGTCCTGTGTTATGCTTAAGGTCAGACTAGATTGTCTTAGGAGTTGCTTGTGGTCTTAAAATGGATGGTGTCATATCAGCTTCTGACCTTCATATGTGAAGGTTAAGGGCTTAAGCCTTGTTGTTTACCATTGGCGCTGGGGGAGACCTTACAATTGCATATAGCAGAATTTGATTTTCCAACTCTATTTTCTAAAATATTGATATTCATATAGTGAGAAAACATCCTTAAAAACCAGTTTTATACTTAAAACTCAATAATCAGTAAATTGTGTTGTGATATACAACAAATTTCAGATGTTCCAGCAGCTCAGGTCTACCCTCTAACTCAAAAAACACATTGAAAATTTCATTGTTCCTATTAAAAGAGAAATGCTGGTGTCACCTCTTTATGCTAGCCCTATATTTCATTATAATGTGTAGACACAGAGTGACTATATTAAACAGAGACATTTTTGGGAAATACCATGATCTGGCTTTAATCCTTGAGGCTATGTCTACACTAGACCAAAACTTTGAAGTGGCCATGCAAATGGCCATTTCGAAGTTTACTAATGAAGTGCTGAAATACATATTCAGCACCTCATTAGAATGCCAGCAGCCGCGGCATTTCAAAATTGATGCAGCTTGCAGCCGCGCGGCTCGTCCAGACGGGGCTCCTTTTCGAAAAGACCCCACCAACTTCGAAATCCCCTTATTCTTATGGATTTCGAAGTTGCCAGGGTCCTTTCGAAAAGGAGTCCCGTTTGGACGAGCCACGTGGCTGCAAGCCATGTCACTTTTGAAGTGCCACGGCCGCTGGCATTCTAATGAGGCGTTGAATATGTATTTCAGTGCTTCATTAGTAAACTTCGAAATGGCCATTTAGAAGTTTTGGGTTCGTGTAGACACAGCCTGACTAACATACAGAAATGATAAGAATGGGTTTTCTGCTTCTTTTATGTACTGGAACGTTCTTGTTACGAAAAGAAGATGCTACCAGGTTCGTATAATCAGTGGAGGGGTGTGGGACCCCCCAGTATCTTGAGGCAAGAGTGGGGCCACACACGTTCCTCTTGTGCAAAAAAGAAAGAGGGAAAAGACTGGCATCCGAGCAGGGGCTGGAGCAAACGCGACAGAGTATGAAATCAGGCTGGCCACCAGGGAGCCAAGCCAGCCCTCCCCTTTTACCTGCAGATGATCCTGGATCAGAAACCTGGCCCAGAAGAGGAGTAAGAGCACACATACCAGCTGGAGCTGTGAGGGGTGAGACAGTTCACTAGTACCTGAGTGGGAGCACAAGGACATTGGTGCACAAAGTGCCAGTTGCTGGGGCAGGTATGAGCTGGGCACCATGTGCTGAGGAATTTCCATAGGAAGGTAGTAAGACCTATTGGGATGATCCTTCCCAGCCTCTACCCAGTCTCAGTAGTTACCCTGGCTACCCCTCAAGTCCCACATTACAAGGATACTTTCCTCTTATTCCTTGATCTTAACAGGGAATTTACTGATTTCCAGGGTCTCCAGACATCTGCTGGACATTACATATTATGTTGTTACAAAATACATTATGATCACATGATCAGTTTTGAGCACCTCATTAGCAAAGGGAAGTTCAGGTACTTCAAAGATAAAAATTAGAAGATCAGCTTCTCCCTTTCTTCCACAAAGTACCAAAAAACTTATTATTTAACCTATAGAAAATTAGACAAAGAACTTAGCTGAAATTATTTACTTACCCCATCCTATCACAATGCATCTTCGCAGCAGTAGCTTTTCAGAGACCACAACAGTCACCAAAAAAGTGTGGAGATAAATTCCTTCAACTAAAAGCCAACAAAAATTTGCACCAACAGAGTAATGCATGAAAAACTGAGCAGTCCTGCAAATCGTTAAAATCTGCAGAAATAAGACATAAGTATTTAAATAAAATAATAAATCATTGTTACATATTGTACTACTCTAAAATCTCTGAAAAATCCCGTAGATGCCATATAATATTTTACAGCCGTTAAAAAGCAACAGTTTTGATAAACATTTGGTTCAAATCAGACAATCTTCTAGAGATTTCATTGGGATGCTGTCCTGAAATTTTTATGCCTTTCCAGGATGAGGTTCCAAGCTGTGCGCTATTAGGAACAGAATCAAATCTGTGACGTCAGTTACAGCCAAAACTAATTAATCAGAATATGCACTTATCTCCAACACGTTAAAAAACTCCACGTGTGTTTATGTGTAGGAGCACATGTATAGAGGGAGATTTCACAGCAGTTTTATTTGATTAGGAGGAAGATAAAGGGGTGCTGGAAGATTCGCAACCCAGTTAAGTTGTTGTTATGATGTGCGTGTAGTTATGGTTGTTATGATGTCTATAAACAATAACTCTAGGTTTCCACATAGTTCCAGCTTTTTCTCTGTTCTTTACCAGGCAGAACTCACAGTCTGGTGCTCTGTACAACACAGAGACATGTAGCTACTGAGCAATATACTTCTAAGTAAAAATACCATTACAGTGCTGATTTAGTTTTGGGCAGCAGTAAAATAATGTGGCTGGGGGCTGTGAGAGTATCCATGCCTCCTGAACTAGAATAAACTACTTGAGAATAGGCAGTTTTATATTGGTAAAACTGGGACTGTACTGGGGCAGGGAGAGGACTGGTTATTTAACTAGACTACTGAAGAACTGGCAAAACCTTCTAGCATGGACAAGTCCTTAGACTGCTTAATATTGCATTTCTTTCTTTGGGTCTTTTCATACCGGATATATATCCTACCTTGTTCAAATGGGAATTGTTTCAGGAAAGTTATATGCAGCTGAAACAAATCACAATGGTTCTTTTTGGTCTTATAATCTATGAATGTGTTACCTGACAGACAACTTTAGCTGTTGTACAAAGCTTTTTGAACATATAGGTTTTGTATATATGTGTTGAAAAAATACAAACAACATACACAAGCAAGCAAAAATATACAGCTTTGCTCCTAAAATTGTGGGTTTAATCAAACTGTTATAATGCATTATTTAAGATCTCTAGATGACAACTGTCAACTCATTCAACAAGCACAGTATGTTTAATATAAAATTTCTACATGATCTTATCCAAATAAAATTAAAATTAATTCTGAAACAGAATTTTACCCTAATTCTCCTGGAACATAATTTCATGCAAAAATTCAATTTACATAATTCTCTTCTTAGCATCAAAAACCTGTTAGTCCTAAGGGAAGCCGTTTTGCAACTTTAATTATTGCAGCACAAATTATACTATTAAAATGATTTAACACAGAAGTACCTCAGGACTGAAGTAAGAAATCCATCCAGTTTCATTATTTGGTCTTTTTGAATAAGTATTATGTAATATAGTATCTTTTATGAGAACTGCTGTGCCTCGCAGTATAAAGGAAGCAAATAAATTCATATGGATGTAGTTTCTAGTGCAATGAAGTCTTCTGTGGAAGTACAGAAAGAATGCCCCCCTTATGAGTCATTTTGAATACATTTAATTAAGAACAATATCATTGTATTCATATTACTGTCATCAACAGATTATGTTCAATAATTACATTTTCATAGCCTGTATCCTTACAATTTATATTGTTACATCTTACACGGAATTATAAACTCAGTTACGTGACAAGAGAATTCGTAAATTCTAGAATGCAAGATATGTACTAACAACATTGGTTAACACTAACCTGAGGAGCAGAAGTATAAGCAGAGCTAAAACAAGGCAAGTAAGAGACAAAGCATATCCAACAGTGTACAGTAACTGTAGTGTGGAAAGTAACATGTGTTCTTCTTCCTGTTCATAGGAACAAGAGAGAAAAAATAAAAAGTTGTGCAAGTGTGGGAGTCAGCCTGGTTCACCAGATAGGGTGCTGGCAACATGAGGTTCTATAGTTTGTCCTAACCAGCTGTGCGTCCCGAGGCAAATCACTTAAATACCCCAAACCTGAGTTTCTCCATCTGTAAATGACCCTCCTCAGTAACACTTGAGATCAACAGGCGGGAAGTGATATAGCAAGCCATATATGATTAGCAGGTTTTAAAATTTGAAATAATTTAGTATTTGGAATAGGTTGATAGGATCTAATTTTGAAAATGGTACATCCCATGCTGAGATCTGCACCTTCGATCCATCAAGGATCATGTGGTGGCTGTTGTGCAACAACCCCCCACCTGCCACCCCGTTAAAAGAACTCACACATAGGCATCTTCCTCTGGGTACTACTCTCCTAAACTTAAGCCCTACTGTGACTTGCAAATGGTAATGGGGGCAGGACTGTAAAATCTGGAACCTTTCAGTCCTGGATCACCACGTAGTTAGTTGATGTATGTATTGGTTGTTCCATTTCAAGGACTGAGGTGGTAGAATGGTCCAGCTTGCTACATCTATGACTAAGCAGCCCTATTTAGGATCTGCTCTGCTCACGCCACATGGAAAGGGGGGCTAGAAAAGGTGTTCTACACATAGTCCACCTCAACCCCTCTGACTAGATAACCACATCCAGTGGGTTCATCTCTAGACAGTTGAAATCAAATGATAAACTTTGGAACATGGAATATTCAGACTCCAATGGACCACTCAGACAGCGGGCAACCTGAAAGATGTACTGCAATTATCACCCACAAGCTGTGACAATTCAATACCAATATAGCTGCCTTGGCAGAAATGCTCAGATCAAAAAAGACTGCTATGAGAAGAAGGTGGAGGTTACACCTTTTTCTGGAAAAGAACCCCACAGGAAGAAAAATGAATTAATGGAGCAGGATTTGCCATAAAAAAAATGAACTGACAAAGATCCTATCCGAAGTCCCTGTCAGCATCAATGAGCACCTCATGACTCTCCGCTTGAAGCTTACCAAAACACCAACAGGCAACCATCAAGAGTGCTTAATGCACCAACTGTAAAAGACAGTTACCTGTTCCGTAACTGCTGTTCTTTGAGATGTGTTGCTCATGTCCATTCCAATTTGGGTGTGCGCCATGCGCATGCCCAGTTGCTGGACGCTTTTTGCCCTAGCCAGTAGCCTTAGGGTCGGTGTGGCGCCCCCTGGAGTGGTGCCCATATGGCCACCCATATATGCACCACCCGCCCCACACCCCCGCTCAGTTCCTTCTTGCTGGCTACTCCGACAGAGAGGAAGGCAGGAGGGTTTTGGAATGGACATGAGCAACACATCTCGAAGAACACCAGTTACAGAACAAGTAACTGTCTTTTCTTCTTCGAGAGATTGCTCATGTGCATTCCAATTTGGGTGAATGCAAGCCAATGCCTAGAAGGCAGGGTCAGAGCCCTGAAAGGAGTGCAGGACAGCCCTGCCCACTGCAGTGTCTTCCCTAGCGTGCTGCGCAACTGCGTAATGCACTGCGAACGTGTGAATGGAAGACCAAGTGGCCGCTCTGCAAATGTCGTGGATAGAGACTTTGGCTAAGAATGCCACAGAGGATGCCTGTGCCCCTGTGGAGTGTGCCCTGATTGGCAGATGGGGAACCCCTGCCAGTTTGTAACACTCACTGATACAGGTTACTATCCAGGAGGAGATCCGCTGAGAGGAGACTGGATGCCACTTCATCCTGTCTGCTACTGCAACGAACAGCTGCTGTGACTTCCGGATGGGTTTGATCCTGTCCATATAGAAGGCCAGTGCCCTCCGTATATCCAAGGTGTGTAGGCTCTGCTCCCTAGGGGAGGCATGGGGCTTTGGGTAAAACACCGGTAAGGTGATGTCTTGGTTCATATGGAAAGGGGAGACCACCTTAGGCTGAAATGTTGGGTGGGGTCTTAGTCTAACCTTGTCCTTGTGGAACACTGTATAAACTGGGTCCACTGTCAGGGCCCTTAGCTCTGATACCCTTCTGGCTGAGATAATGGCCACCAGGAATGCCACCTTATAAGTAAGAAGCAACATAGAACAAGAGGCGAGAGGTTCAAAAGAGGGAGCCATCAGCTTAGACAAAACCAAATTAAGGTCCCACATTGGGAGCGGGGGGCCCGAACCTGTGGTCTGACTCTCTCCATTCCCTTCATGAACCTTTTTACCACTGGGTCTGAGAAGACTGAAAACCTCCCGTCCCCTGGGTGGAACGCCAAAATGCCTGCCAGGTGCACCTTTAGGGAGGATACTGACAGCCCCTCCTGGCTCAGAGCCAGCAAGTAATCTAGGATACTTGGTATTGTGGCCTCTCCTGGGGACATCCCCTTTTGGGTGGCCCAAATGGTAAGTCTTTTCCATTTGGCTACATATGCTACCCTTGTAGAGGGTTTCCTGCTGTTCAACAATACTTCCCTGACAGGTTGGGAGCAGGCCAGCTCCACCGGTCTCAGCTATGGAGCCTCCATGCTGTCAGGTGCAGCGCTTGGAGATTGGGGTGCTGCAGTCTCCCCTCCTCCTGTGTCAGCAGGTCCGGGTGCAGCGGGAGTATCTCTGGAGCGTGAGTGGACATCTCCAAGAGGGTCGAGTACCAATGTTGTTGAGCCCAGGCCGGGGCCACCAGGATTACTGACGCTCGGTCTGACTGAATTTTCAACAGCGTTTCGTGGATGAGCAGTACCCGGTGGAAAGGCATACAGCAACAGGCCCGACCAACAGATGCTGAAGGTGTCTGCCCAAGAACCTGGACTTGGGTTCTGGTAAGAGCAGAATGTCCTGCACTTCGCATTGAGATGCGTGGCAAAGAGGTCTACCTGGGGACGCCCCCACCTCTGGAAAACTGAATTCAGTACTTCTGTCTGTAATGACCACTCGTGGTCCACGAAGGACTTGCTGAGGTGGTCTGCCAGAGAGTTCTGAGTCCCAGGCAGGTAGAACGCCCTCAGAAGAATCTGGTGTTGGATGCAGAAATCCCAAAGCGCGAGGGCTTCTAGACACAGAGGCGACGAGCGTGCACCCTCTTGTTTGTTTATATAGTACACTGCTGTGGTGTTGTCTGTGCTGACTGCTACACAGTGCCCCTTCAGCTCGTTCTGAAATACTTCGCATGCCAAATGAACTGCTCTGAGCTCTCTCACATTTACGTGGAGATGAGCGTCTGTTTTGCCCTACAAGGCCTGCATCTGGCGGTCCCCCAAGTGCGCTCCCCAGCCAAGGTCTGATGCATCCGTGACCAGGGAGAGGGAGGGTTGTGGGGGTTTGAAGGGTACCCCCATCCAGACTGACCTGTCCTCCAGCCACCAGTGTAGTGTTAACACTTCGTGGGGGACTGTGACTAACATGTCTATGCTGTCCCTGACAGGTCTGTATACCGAGGCGAGCCACATATGAAAGGGGCACATTCGTAACCTGGCATGCTGGACTATGAACATGCACGCCGCCATGTGTCCCAACAATCTGAGGCAGCCCCTAGCTGTTGTGGTTGGGAACCTTATTGGGGCTTGTATGCAAGCTGCCATTGCCCGGACCCTGCTGTGTGGCAGAAGCACTCTGGCTTGCTTTGCGTCTAGAGACATGCGCCTACGAATTCTATGACTTGAGTTGGTACTAACACAGACTTTGCCTCGTTTACTAGGAAGCCTAATGTGTCACACGTTGCTCTTATTAGCTGTACATGTTGCGACACTTGTCCTTGTGACTGACCCTTGATCAGCCAGTCGTCTAGGTACGGGAACAGGTGCACACCTCGCCTGCATAAGAAGGCTGCCACTATTGACATGCATTTGATAAAGCCTCTCGGGGCTGAGGAGAGTCTGAACAGGAGGACTGTAAATTGATAATGGTCCTTCCCTAGCACAAATCTGAGGAATCTCCTGTGAGACGGATAAATTGCTACATGGAAACATGCATCCTGTAAGTCGAGAGCTACGAACCAATCCCCTCGTTCCAGCATTAGGATAATTATTCCCAGGGATATCATAGGAAACTGTCTCTCACAAATTTGTTGAGATTTTGTAGGTCCAAGATGGGCCTCAGCCCCTCTTTCACTTTCGGAATGAGGAAATAGTGGGAATAAAATCCCTGTCCCTGGAATTCCTGGGGGACTTCCTCTATAGCCCCCTTTTGGAGGAGGATTCCTACCTCCTGTCTGAGAACTATCTTGTGAGAAGGGTCCCTGAAGAAGGATGGGGAAGGGGGTTCCAAAGGGGGGGGTAAGAAGAAAATTGTATGGCACATCCCTTTTCTACCATGCAGAGGACCCACTGGTTTGAAGTTATGCTGCACCATGCCTGGTAGAATCTGGATAAGCGGAGTGAAAATAAACCTTGGGCTGGAACTATGGGAGTGGGCGGTACAACGCTCTCGACTGCCCTGTCAAAACTGGTGTCTGGGCCCAGGAGGAGTTTTAGTGTGGCCCTGGTCCTGCGTTTGGTGACCCTGATGCCTCCTATTATGGCGGCCCCTTCTTCTGTTCCCCTCCCGTTGCTGCTGGGGGAACTGTCTGAACTGGGGCCTAGGATTAAACCGCCTTCTTTGGGTCACCGGTGTGTATAGATCCAGTGAGAGTAATGTGGATTGAGAGTCTTTCATGCCATGAAGTCTCTTATCTGTTTTCTCTGAAAATAGAAAGGGGCCTTCAAAAGGAGGTCTTGAATGGAATGCTGCACCTTTTGCAAGCGTCTTAAGACCTGAAGCCATGCTCCCCTTCGCATGGCAATACCCGAGGCCATAACCCTAGTGGCTGCATCTAGGGCGGCCTGCAGCACTGCTCTGGAAATGAGCCTCTGCTCCATTACCAGGGCCGTAAAGTCTGTCTTGGTGTCCTGTGGAAGCAGTTCCGCGAAACAGTCCATGGAACTGGCTGTATTATACACATCTGCTAACCATGGCCTGCTGGTTAGTAATTCTCAGCTGCAGACCACCTGCGGAGTAAACTTTTCTACTGTATAGGTCTAGTCTTTTGGCATCCTTGTTCTTGGGGGAGGGCCCTTGAAGCCCCTGTCTCTCCCTATTGTTCACCGCACCCACAACAAGGGAGTCAGGGGAGTATGGGTGAACAGATGTTCATTTCCCTGTGCCAGGACAAAATACCTGTGTTCATTTTTCCTAGCTGTGGGCAAGGCTGAGGCTGAGGTTTGCCACACTGTCTTAGCCGTGTTGGCAATTGTCTTTATAATAGGCAGCGCCACCCTGGACGGTGCAGAGGTTGAAAGGATGTTAGTGACAGGGTCCACTTCAGCCCTGACCTCTTCCGCCTGTACCCCCAGGCTCTGGGCGACCCTCCTCAACAGTTGCTGGTACGCGCCTCCATCCTCCAGTACTGGGGATGCAGAGGACCCAGCTAATGCCTCATCTGGAGAAAACGAAGATGAAACCAACATACCCTCCCAACCTGTTGATCCAGAGGATTCTGGCACCGCTGCTTGAGTCCCTGGCACCACACTCTGTGGCACTGTGCTCAGTGCCTGGGGCGGAGGGCCCCCTAGTGGTCCCTGTTGTGGTGTTATGAAAACAGGGCCACTCTGCACTGGGGACGGCACCGGTTCAATTGGCGCTGGTGTCCATTGCACCACAGTACCTGGTGCCTGTACTGACAGCACCCATGCTTGGGTCACTCCCAGGTGACCTGGTGCCGATGTCGACGCCGGCGATGGTGCCGGTACGGCCATCGGAGCTGGTGTCGATTACTCCCCTTGCTCCTCCAGCGGGGCTCCGAGGGCTGCTGTTGGTGCCAATCTCAGCACCTGGGTAGTGCCCGGCACCCTGAACGGGAGACCAGCAGCTTGCCCTTGCTCCGCGTGGATAGCCCATGGGGTCCAGAAGGGCCACTGTGGTGCCCCCAATGGTGCCTTTGCCATTCTCCTTCCAGGGAGCGTCGGGAGTGGCGCCGGTGCCCATTGCATCGGGATGACCTCATACTCTCGCTCCTTGCTGAGCCAGAGTAAAGGGTGTCAGATTCCGAGACGGACCCTGAGACCGATGAGTATGGTGGTGCCAAGGGTCCCATGCTTCTCATTGGTTCCTGCAGGCTCAGTCCCATATGCATGGTGCCAATGGATTGTTGGGGTCCCCGTGGTGTCGGGAGCTGTGCCGGGGTCCCTGGAGCCTGACCCGGTGTCTGGAGCAAGGGTGACTAAGGCTCCCAGCGAGGTGTTTGTAACAGCACCGTAAATTGCAGGAGGCCTTGAGCAGCACCAAACGCCTCCGGCATCGAAGGCGGCCTGGGAGAGCGCAGGCTCCTGCCTCGCACTGAAGTCGACGCCGGCACTTCGTGACCTTGCTCCGGTGTGCATTGGTGGACTCTCCAGACGCCTGTCTTGAACGGCCCTGGTGCCATCTCGTCTTCTTGCACAGCACCAGAAACTGACTCTTGTGGCACTGGAAGGTGCTAGGCGCTGAATCCAACTCTTGGCGCTGGGAGTCCTCTGACAGCACCAATGGTGCCACAGCGCTCTGCACCGAAGATGCGGCACTCTGCGTTCCCGCCCAGGAACCCTCCGGGCACAAGGCTGACTCCATAAGGAGAACTTTTAGTCTTTGAGCTCTATCTTTGAGAGTCCTCGACTTGAAGGCCTTGCATGTGGAGCAACGCTCTCGGAGATGAGATTCACCAAGGCAGCCCAGACAAGCTTTATGTGGGTCACTCTTGGGCATACATTTGCCACATGTAGAACAGTTTTTAAAACCCAGAGAGCCAGGCATTGCCTGGTGGTGAGGCGCCAAGAGGGTTAAAGACCCACCTCGGCTTACTAAGTGCTAATTTCCTATGGTAGATAACAAAAAGTGAACTATTTACAACTAATTAAAGCAACAAAGGCTACCAGCAAACTCTCAAGAAGTGTTAAGCTCCAGCAACCGACACCGCGGGGAGAAGGAACTGAGCGGGGGTGGGTGGGTTGGGTGGTGCATATATGGGTGGCCATACGGGCGCCACTCCAGGGGGCGCTGCACCAACCCTAAGGCTACTGGCTAGGGCAAAAAGCTTCCAGCAACTGGGCATGCGCACGGCGCACACCCAAATTGGAATGCACATGAGCAATCACTCGAAGACCACCACCAAAGATAAGTTGTAAACCCAGTTGAACGCAGTCTTGAAAGATAGTCCCAAAGGCGACAATATTATTCTCTTGGGGGATATCAATGCCAGGGTTAGAAGAGATGTGGACCTCTGGCAGACTGCCATTGGGAAAGAAGGAGTCGACAATAGCAATTCCAAGGGAGTGCTCCTCCTTTTGAAATGCGTGGAATATGAGCTAATCATCATGCATGCCCTCTTCCAACAGAAAAACAAATTTATGACTTCATAGCGCCATCGTTAATCAAAACGCTGACACCCCATAGACCATGTCATTTTCTGCAACCAAGACCAGTGTGATGTCCTTCTCACATGTGCAATGACTAGTGCTAGTAACTGCTGGACTGATCATTGCCTTAATTTGATCCATGAAGAAGGCAGTTAGGACTGTCACCAAATGGAGAACTCAGAGGAAACTGATCCAATGAAAGATCAATGTACAAGGTTTGAAGGACCCCATCAGATGAAGTGACTTCCAGATAGCACTTGAAAGGAAGCCGCTGACAGTACATCCTGAAGATGTGGAAGAACACTGGTGCCAACTGAAAAATGCCAACACTGGAACTTGCAGAGAAACCACTGGCTACCAGTCCAAGAAGCATCAGCACTGGTTTGATGAGAACGATGTAAAATTGAATGCCTGATTGTGGCCAAGGCAGAAGTCCAACGTAAAACAAGGACTCTGGAAAAACCAAATGGTGGACTGAGAAGGTGCAAGAACTCCTGCATTTTGTAGACATCGACGATACAAGAGGTTTCTTCAATGCCACCAAAGCTGTTTATGGGCCAAGAAATGATGGAATCAGTCCCCTGAGATCAAAGGATGGTACTCAGCTCTTGAAAGACCAATGAAGCAATTGTTTCTCACTAGAGGGAGCACGATAACGAGCTCTTTAACTGCCCTTCCACCAGTGGTCCTAGAATCCCTTGACCAAGTCCCTCAGCAGCCACCGAGAGACAATCCTGCAACACTTCCTACCCAGGGTGAGGTCCATGAAGCCATCAAAGCAAGGAAATGCAACAGGCAACTGGACTAGATGGAATCCCTGATGAAGTGTTCAAAATGGGCCAGTCAGTGCTCTACAAGCAACTCCATTTCTTGATTCCCAAGATGTGGGATCAAGAGCATATGCTGTTAGAATTCAGAGATACCCTTTTTCAAGAGGCTGATGATCAGTGTAACAAGTCCGACTGTGGAAACTATCATGGCATCCCTGTCCTGGCAACAGCAGGGAAAATCTTAGCTCAAATCCTTGCAAACCAACTCCTGCCACTCTCAGAAGAAATTCTCCCAGAACCCTGGTGTGGCTTCCAACCATTCCAAGGAACAGCAGGCATAAGCTTTACTATCTGGCAATGGCAAGAAAAATATCATGAACTAAACCAAGTTTTATATATGAGTTTTATCGACCTACCCAAAGCATTGACAATTCCTCAGTGCTGCTCCAAAACATGCATCATCATCTTGAGGCTGCTTTGTGACAACATGACTGCCACAATACTGAGCAACAATGGATCCCAAAGCAACCTCTTTGATGTTAAAACAGGAGTCAAAACAAGAAAATCATTGTTCTGAACTTTCATTGTCATGACCCTTCACCTCACTGATGGCAAGCTTTCAGGTGGTATGAAGATTGTCTAGAGAATGAACAAGAAGCTTTTCAATCTCAGGAGACTGATGGCTGCAAGCAAGACTTCTATGACCTTAATCGCGGAGTTCCAACACGCAGATGACAATGTGGTTGCTGCTCTCTCTCTCTCTCTCAGAGCCCTTCACACACTATCTTAAGCACCTTCACCAAAGCATACCAGAATCTCACTCTCATACTGAACATCAAAAAGATCAAGATGCGGCACTAACCCTCACCAACAGGGCAATCTCATGTACCTTCTATTGAGGTAACCAGAGAACTGCTGGAAAATGTGAAGCATTTCCCATACCTTGGAAGTCATCTTTCTCCTAAAGTCAACACTTGTGCAGAAATCCAGCATCAGCTGAGCTGTGCAAGCTCTGCTCTTCTCCAGGGTCTTCAAACACCAGGACATCTATGCCAAGACAAAACTCCTTGTATACAGCACAGTGGTTATTCCAACACAACTGTATGCTTGTGAAACCCGAACAACATACAAGTGTCATTTGAAAGCACTTGAACAGTATCATCAACGCTGTCCCAGGAGAGTCCTAAATATCTGTTGGGAGATAGGTGCAAAAACACTAGTGTCCTGGAAAAGTTGAACATGACCAGTACTGAAGCCGTTATCATTTATGAAAAATTTCATTGGACTGGTCATATGATTTGCATGTCTGATCAGCATCTCCCATGTAAAATTCTGTTTTCCAAGCTGAAGGAAGGATGGTGGAGAGTTGGGGGCCAAAGGAAGAGATATAAGGATACGCTGAAGGTGCACATGAAAAAGCGCATTATCGGTGTCAACACTTGGGAGAAGCTCGCCCAGGTCCATACCCAGTGAAGAGTGGTAATCCATGAGGGGGTGGCACAATCTGAGAGGTCCTGCCACAGTGCAGACGAGGTGAGGTGGAGATGAAGGAAAGAGCATCAAAAACTGCCCCGACACCTGTCCCTTCTGTAACAAGACCTGTGGCTCCAGAATTGGGCTGATCAGCCATCAATAGACTTGCAAATAGGAGGGTGAGATGAAGACATCCTATTCATTTGTCTAGTGACCACCAAGAGATCAGTGCATAACACAGAATGTCATGGTATGGCATGACAGTCAAAATATTCTTTGATTTTCTTTTAATTTTAGTTTAGTTTTAAAATAATTTAAGGATAGCTGCTACCCAGGTCTATCATGTAGTCATTTTGAACACCACATACCCAAGTTTTGTTTCTAAACTTAAGATGCAAATAAAGACGAATTAAAAGAAGTTAATGTATAAGAACTTCAAGTGATGTGGAATAGGAAATCTGAGCAGACACCAGCATGCAACTCTTATTTTTATCCTTGTATTAGCTTCCCAGGTGGTCATTTCTCTGAGGGAGTCAAAGTCTGCTTTTCTGAAATCCAAGGTCCATATTCTGCTGCTCTCCTTTCTTCCTTTGGTCAGGATCCTGAATTCCCCTACCCATTCTTCCCTGTTTGAGAGTAGCAGGTCAAGAGGAGCCTGTCCCCTAACTGGTTCCTCTAGCACTTGCATGAAGAAGTTGTTCCCAAAACACTACAAAAAATGTCCCGGGTTGTCTGTGCACTACTGTATTTGCTGAACCCAAAGCACTCAGAATTCTTTGAGCCCTGATCCCTGTTCAGAGCACAAGCATATCATAACCTAAACAAGTCTGGCTCTCCTCTGCAGCTATTCAGTGGAAACATCTGATCAATTATTCAAGGAGGGATTAAGAAGATTAAAGCATAAAAGAAAACATCATACTTACTTGTGGGTTGAAGTGATTCTCCTCTAAGCACTCTGAATTATCACGCCAAATATCTGTTGAGTTCTCTTCTGTTTGCCAGATTCCCTGGTCCAAGCAGACTCTGTATACTTTTCTTGCACTTCCTGAAAGTAAACAGAGCTTCAGTCTGAAAAGTCAAGACGTATATTTCATTTTTCCTGTACTTCACAAATTCCACGCTTTCAGCAAAGCTAGGGAAATCTCAGTAGAGAAATCTTTGCTGTGGTTTTTGATGATTCTTTGCAATGTCTATTCAGGAGAAAATAGAAACTTAGTATATGACTATATCATCAAAAGAAATGCCCATGATTTCCACAGTATTTTCAAAAAGCAAATACAGTAAACTCTTTCATATCCAGCAGCCCTGCGGTGGGGAGGTAGCCGGATATGTAAATACTCTGGATAATAGAGAGGTATGCCTAACAATGCAGGTCATGAAAGAAAAAGAACATTAGATATTAAGAAACAGAAAAAAAAAAGACATGCAGAGTACTTTATTTACCAAACAGTAGTGTTGTACACTGTAAAGGTATACTGTATTTGCTGTATTTGAATTTACTTTCACTACACTACACTCATGGAGAATGTAACTAAAATTTACTTATGGTTAAAATGTGGGTTATTTGAGAGTTCTAGATAATAGAATGCTGAATATAAGAGTTTACTGTATAGTGAGTACATCAAAGGATGATTTTGTCATTAAAAAATCCATCCTCTTATGATCTGGCACATCAGATCGTGGTGCCTCATCACCAAATTTAGGGGTCACATCCTCAGCTGGTGTGAAATAGTGTAGGTCCATTGGCACAGAGAATGTGAAGACTAGGAGTCCTGGCTGGAGGAAGCTTAGGTAAGTGTAGTGAGCAGGAGGCCAAACTACTGGAAGCACAAGGCAGTCAGGGAGTAAGCCCGACTGAGGAAAATGCAAGGGGCTGAGAAACAGCAAAGAAGGAGAATCTGATAGCAAAGGGAGGGAAAATGTGGGGAAGATAATTTAGGAGACAGGTGTGGGCAGAAGACTGTTTTGGCGGAGCTTGACCCTGGCCTTTCTAGCAAGGAAAGTGACAAAGGGCAATGGAGTGTCTCCTACACACACACCAGAAATAAAGAAGGGTTTGTGGAGCCCCTAGAAGTTATGCCTAGAGAGGCTGCAGCTTTGTGTGTGTGTTGAAGGCTGAACTTTGATTGGGAGCTGATCCTATACAAACCAAGGGTATGCAGCTTCCTCCCATGAGGAAAGAAAGCTGCAGGCACTGAAAACATGATTTTTAATCTCATGACTTTAGGCATCTGATTTAGGATTTTTGAGCAGCTAGGGTTGGCAGCGATAGGGAGCCATGAAATATCTAGAAACCACTGCACTGGAGCTGTTGGCATTTGAAGAATATACCCAGTGTTAGGAGATCCTCCATCCCAGGGGAAAGACAGAGGTTGGGCCGTTTTGGAAATACATGTGCCCTGAACATCATGGCTATTGTAGCAATGAAAGAAGCAAGGTGAGGCTGGAGCACAGCCCTCTAGACAGTTTCTTAAAAGGTCAAGAACACCTTCAAAAAGGGCTATCCGACCCTGTTGGCCATATGTTATTAATTATATGGTTTATGAGCCCACAGTCATTACTGTGGATCTTTACCTAGTTCTGTTTCCTTACCTGTCTGCCAGCATTTTAATGGAGTAGGCCATTCTGCTAAAGACGTGAGAGTTTGTGTTCTGGAGAAAAGAGACTTTAACAACCGTCTACAGAGAAAGTATTCAGAACTAACATTCATATTCAAATTCAACACATTCACACTTGGCTTGAACAGGGACAGCAATTACCTGACCCATTATAAGGACTCTTTCACATACTTGGACCTACATTTAACTTGCCCACCCCTTACCCCTCTCTTTCTGCTCTTCTATCTGATTTGCCACATTTGATACCAACTTTTCTGATTTGTCAACCTTGGTAACTATTTCTGGACCTCTGTGATTTATACACAGAGTCTGTTCTGGCAAGGCTATAGATCTGAAGAAGTGCGTACGCTCCACAAAAGCTCATCACCTAATAAATTATTTTGTTACTCTTTAAAGTGCTACATGGCTGCTTTTTTGTTTTGATAGAATACAGACTAACACGACTATCTCTCTCTTACTGTTTCTGTACAGAAGGTTAAGAATTGCAGAAGAATCAGAAACTATCCATGTCTGTTTCTGTTTATATCCTGGCTTAGTTGTTTTCAGTGGACATAGAGTTGGCAAAGTTGATTCTTGTACTTCACTCTCTTCAGCTGCTGAAGGGCAGGCAGGGGAAGGTCAGATGAGGTAATGGGGATGGATGTGTCAGATTCTAGAAGAACAAGTAGTTGGATTGTGCTGTGCCCCAATGGTTATATCCACATGAAAATTAAAAACCCAAACCAGGACTGACACTGACTTGGGCTACTGGGACTCATACTAACGGACTATTTAATGGTAAAGCTGACATTCAGCGTGAGGCTGAAGCCCACTTTCTGGGCCCTGTCAAGTGGAGGAGTTTCAGGGCTGGACCTGCAGCCCAAGTTAGAACAGCTACAAAACAAACAAACAGTCCTTAAGCCTGAATCCAAATCTGGTGAAGTCATTGCTGACAAAGCCAAACAGATGGAGCGCTGGGTTGAGCACTACTCCGAGCTGTACTCACGTGAGAATGTTGTGGTTGGACGCAGCCCTCGATGCCGTCAAGCTCCTACCAGTAATGGACGAACTGGATCAAGAACCGACTGTGGATGAACTGAAGAGAGCCATCAACAGCATTGCAGCAGGAAAGGCCCCTGGTCAGGATGGTATACCACCAGAGGTAATCAAACGTGCCGTGGACACACTCCTGGAACCCCTACATGAGCTACTGTGCCTGTGCCGGAAAGAGGGTGAGGTTCCACAGGATATGCGCGATGCTAATATTGTAACGTTGTGTAAGAACAAAGGAGACAGAAGCGACTACAACAACTACCGTGGAATCTCCCTCCTAAGCGTCACTGGTAAACTGTTCGCTCGCGTCATCCTTGGCAGACTCCAGAAGATTGCTGAGAGGGTGTACCCCGAATCGCAGTGCGGATTCCGCGCAGGGAGGTCTACTGTTGACATGGTCTTCTCTCTAAGGCAGCTGCAGGAGAAGTGCAGGGAGCATAGAAAGCTACTCTACATAGCCTTCATCGACCTGACCAAGGCCTTTGACTTGGTCAGCAGGGATGGTTTGTTCAAACTGCTCCACAAGATAGGCTGTCCTCCACGGTTACTCAAGATGATCCAGTCATTCCACGAAGACATGAGAGGAACCATCCAATATGACGGCGCATTATCGGATGCTTTCAGAATCAGGAGCGGCGTCAAACAAGGATGCGTGCTTGCTCCGACATTGTTTGGGATCTTCTTCGCACTCCTCCTGAAGCGTGCCTTTGGATCTTCAACAGAGGGCATCTTGCTGCACACAAGATCTGATGGGAAACTGTTTAACCTTGCAAAGCTGAAAGCTAAGTCTAAGGTGCGAGAAGTCCTCATCAGAGACATGCTGTTCGCAGATGCTGCTGCTGTAATGTCTCACACAGAAGACCAGCTTCAAAAACTGCTGGATCAGCTCTCCAAAGCGTGCAAGGACTTTGGGCTTACCATCAGCCTAAAGACGACAAATGTACTCAGTCAGCATGTAGCTGAATCCCCATCAATCAGCATTGACAACTATACGGTAGAGGTCGTCCACGAGTTCGTTCACCTCGGGTCCACCATCACTGACACCCTGTTGTTGGACACTGAGCTAAATAGGAGGATCGGAAAAGCGGCCACAACTCTGTCCAGACTCAGCAAGAGAGTGTGGAATAACAACAAGCTGTACACTCACTCCAAAATGCAAGTTTACAGAGCCTGCATCCTCAGCACCCTCCTTTACGGCAGCAAGACTTGGACCCTGTATGCCTGCCAGGAAAAAGGCTGAACGTCTTCCACTTGCGCTGCCTCAGGCGCATCCTCGGAATATCATGGAAGGACAGAGTGACCAACACCGCCGTCCTCGAGCAAGCTGGAATCCCAACCATGCACACCCTCCTCAGCCAGCGTCGACTCCGCTGGCTTGGCCACGTCCACAGGATGAATGATGGAAGGATTCCAAAAGACATCCTGTATGGAGAGCTAGCCTCTGGCAAAAGACCTCCTGGACGCCCCTAGTTGCGCTACAAAGATGTCTGCAAGAGAGACCTCAGAGAGGTAGACATCGAGCTGGACAACTGGGAAGAACTAGCAGACGACCGCAGCAGATGGAGGCAGGGGTTACACAAGGGCCTTCAGAAGGGTGAGATGAAGATCAGACAGCTAGCAGAGGAGAAGCGAGCGCACAGAAAGCACAATAAGGACTTGCCAGACACCCACTACATCTGCAAGAGATGCAGCAAGGACTGTCACTCTCGTGTGGGTCTACACAGTCACAATAGACGCTGTAAATGAAGTCCTCAATTGAAACTTGAAAGGGCGTGATCCATAGTCTATGCAGACTGAAGGATGCCTACTAAGCCTGAATCAGCTCGCAAAGACCATCTGTGGTTATCTAATTGCAGTGCAGACATCTCCTGGGTGCTTCTTTTGGAACTGTAGGACATTGATGCAAATTAGAACCAGCCCCAGAATGCTACTGCAGGGACAAGTGGGCTGGGAACAGTAATAGTCTTATGTACCAGCCTCTCCATCTTTTGAGCTCCCCAGGGGGTGTGGGAAAAGGGAGTAGTCCTTTGCTAGGGTCCCCATAGCAGCACTGTAAAGAGGTGGGGCAAGCCGGGCAGTTGCCCTGGGTGTAGCTTTGGTAAGTTGCAAGGCTCTTGCCTCTGGATTGCCTGTGCTGGCCCCTGTCCTGGCCTGGTTAGGCAGCTTGCAGGAGCTAAGGGGTTAATCCCATCACCCATGCTGCAGGACTCTGTCCTCAGCTCCAGGAGGGGTGATGTCAGCTCCTCCACATAGGCAGAGCTGGGCTTCCTGATCCCACACTGCTGCGGCCTCCATCTGCTTCAAGTGCCCAGGCTGAGCCATAGCTACTACCCATGGGTGTGTGCAGACAGTGTGGTCAGGGAGGGCCCTTCCCCAGTGCCCCACTGTGCCCAGACGGAGGCTGGAGCCAGCCCTAGGCAACCCTAGGCTCTGCGCACTCCAGCTCTGGAGCCATAGCTTCCAGGTGAGGAGGGGAGAGCCTTGGGCAAAGGGTTGGGCCAAGCAGTGGCACCACCTGCTGCAGTGTGGAGCAGAAAAGCAGCTTGAGGCTCAGAAAGCCAAAAAGGACAGTGAGGGGGAAACCAGGGATGTGGAAGGGAGCAGAAAGGGAGAACAGGGTTGCAGGAGGCAGAAGGGTACCATGGGGCTCTGGAGGGAGGCAGGTACAACTCACAGGAGTCAGAGGCACGGAAATAATAATAATAACTAGAGATATTTTTAATTTGGAGCTGAGAGGGCACAAAAATACTTAGTTACAGCTCTGCCTCCTAGGCTCAAGCAAAGCAAGTTGAGCTCCTGCCATACTCTTCCTTGGAAGCAGAAGATGGGGCAGCTAAATTTCCCCTCCTCCCTCTCATGTAATGCAGCAAATGTCAGTAGGTATGCTGCTAAACAGCTGCAACTGGGAGTGGCTCAGAGTGCTTCTGGTGCTGCAGGAGAGGTAGAGAAAGGCAGGTAGGGAGGTGCTGGTTAATATCCCTGCCTTCTATTGATGGGATTGGGTTACACAAGTGAGTTTAAAAGTTGCAAGGCACATTTTTAGTTCAGTCAATAAAATATTCTGTCATAAGGCATGGCTGCCCTATAATGGTCAAGACGGGCACTGCAGGTATTCCCTGCCTTAGTTTCCCATCCATATGGTTTTGTGATACTACCAGGGATTCATGTGCCTCAGCTTGTGCTGGGTGATTGTCAGAGTTCAGTCCCCTTCAGGAGGTAACAAAAGTCTAAGCAAAACTTTCTTTTCCCCTTTTTGGTCACTCTTCAGCTACCCTCTGGTTCCAGTTCCCAGGCTCTTTGGGACTGCCTTTAAATTATTCTGGCTCTGGAAAAGAGCCCTGACTTTCAAGGTCTTTCCCTGGAGTCCTTCTCATAGGCTCAGTAAACATCTGGGCACAACACTAACTCCTAGGCTGATTCTCTGCAGTCCTCTAGACCCAGCTTGTTCCTGTTTCTCACTCAGTTCTCTCATTCCTTTCTCGACATACAGGTGCTCCAGGCAGTCACTTGATCACAACTAGTCCTACTCTCTAAATGGTGAGACAGGCAATTAGGGCACATTCAGAGCTGCCTGAATGGGCCTCCAGATCCTTATGGAACTAGCCATACTATAAAATTTGTTCTCACCACAGCTGCCCTTGAGGGCCACAATTTACAGCCAAAGATTGGACACCCTGGCCTTCAGTTTCCACCACAGGATTCCATGAGGGTCAAGGATACCGTTGAGGGAAGGGTCAGCATCATGACATTTAGAGGGACAAGAGTTTGGAGGGTTCTGAAAGTCTCTCTTAAAAGTCAATACTCCATAGAGACTTCTTGGCATTAAACTGACTGAAATGTAAAAGAGGAGGGCGGAATGGTACAGACAAGAACAATGCTCATCCCTACATGGCTTGAAGCACATTGAAGTAGGATGATCCTGCCTAGCTGTCAAGAAGAGGTGATGCAGAATAATCCCCAAAAAATGTTCCCTTCCCACCCCAGGCAATCCCAAGACAATAGAGCCTGAGTTCACAAGTCCCTCCTGCAATGAAGAGTCTTGAAATGAATTTTCTGAATAAAGAGAAATCACATTACCATTTTCCAGCCAGGGCAAATACGGAGGACAAGGAACAGACACATTTCCTGGAAGTGAATAAGGCCAGCAAACAAACTGATCAAATGTTCCATTGCAATATATGCCTGTAAAGGGAGAAAGAGTTAACATTTACTTTAATAAAGATTACTTGGGCAGCTGGTAACCATGGAGACCATGACGCCTCATTCTAGCCCGTAAGCCTATGAACGTATTAGATCAAGAATGGAGGCCACAGTTACAGAATGGGACTTGTATTCTGCAAAAGAAAGGTTACTCACTTTGTGCACTAACGATGGTGCTTCAAGATGTGTCCCCCATGGTACATGTTGGTCTTGCCCAGCGCCACAGCACAGAGATTTTGCAAGCAACATTGAGTGGGGCTCCACATGTGTGATTCCAGTGTGCTGTTTGTGCCACCGGAGTTGGGCACAGAGCCCCACTCTCTCCTCAGTTACTTGATTGACGTGCTAACTATGTATATTGCACTGAGTAGAGGGGAGGCAGGCAGGCTGTGGAGCACTCAACACGGGGAGACATCTTGAAGAACATTCATTACTGCATGAAGCAAGTAACTTCTCTTTCTTCACTGTGTGCTAACACCATGGGTGCCCCACAGGTGACCTTAGAGCAGTACCCCCTAACTGAATGGTGGATTTTGATTTGGTCAGCTACTATAGACGGTACTGCTTTAGCTACTGCCAAATCTTTGTCTGCATAAGACTGTATTGCGTAGTGTGCTATGAACATGTGGTTAGAGGACCACGTGCTAGCACAACATATGTCCTGTAAGGGCACTCCCTTTAGAAAGCCTATCCATGTTGGTACTGTTCTTGTAGAACGTACTCTCGGAATTGCTCCTATTGGGATAAGAGAGGGAGTGGGTGGGTGCAGCCCACCCACAACTAGAAGGTCCCCCTTAAGAGGGGGATCCATTAAAATAACGGCTCCCAAATAATCACAGGGGACAACTAAAGAAAGAACAGGAATGGGTGTGGGGGGTCAAAGGGCCAAAATAAGTGAGCCAGAGAGGAATACCAAGCACAGGGCCCTGGACAACACACACTGCTCACTGAAGGCGTCGAGGGAGCCAGCAGACGCTGCCCAGAGAAACTCTGTCCGGATTCATGAGTGGATGGCAGAATGGAAGTAGGCCCCACAGTCGCAGTCCCCTGCCTCATCCCGCCTCCTCTCCCTGGTGTTATAGATGGTCACCTTGACCATGACCAGGAGGACCCGCAACTTTGTGGGGCCATGGATGGAGTGTGCCAGGATCAGAAGGTGCAGGGAGAAGTGCAGCCAGAACCTCAGTAGGAGATTCTGGAGGAGCCTGAAAAGGGGCTGCAACCTGGCACATTCAAGGTAGATGTGTGGCAGGGCTCTTGGAATTGCTGACAAGGGTTTATTTTGAATAAAGTAGCATTGTACTATGCATGCAGATATAAAACTCCAGATATGTTCAGAGGATAGGGGCAATCCCTTTGACCTTCCTGCAATGGGTAAGAATAGTCTTTGTGATTTTCTAAATGACCCTGTCCTGTCTAAATAGAAAGACATGGCCCTTTTGACATCTAGTGTGTACAGTTTGGCCTCTGTATGGGAAGCGTGAGCCTTAGGGTAAAAGGTAGGAAGGATTATAGGTTCATTGATGTGGAATGGAGAGCATACTTTCAGTAGAAAGGAAGGATGGGGTCATAATACCACTTCATGTTTGTGGAAAATTGTGTATGATGGAGATTCAGTCAAAGCACCTACCTTGCTCACCATGCTGATGTTATAGTCACTAGAAACGGGGTTTTCACTGTTAATATAGCTAAAGAACATGTGGCCATTTACTCAAACAGCGGTCCTATCAAGGTATGAAGGACAAGTTTCAAGCCCCAAGCTGGAGGCATAGGTTTACAAGGAGGCATAACGTTTTGTAAGCCTTCGCAAAACCTTTTTACAATCAGATGAGTGAACACTGAAAAGCCTTCTATAAGTGGGTGGAAGGCTGTAATTGCTGAAAGGTGGTTTTGGAGTGAAAGACAGTGATAGTTCTTCTCATAGAGCATCTTTCACAGACTAGAAAGCCTTCTGGCCCGGGCCCAATCCTTCCCAAGTCCAGTCTTGGATGTTTTCAGCTATTATCTTTGGGGGGGGCAGTGAAGGAGAACTGTTGCCCTAGATGACCTCATTCTCCACCCTTAAATAGGTTCTGCAAAAGCCATAATCTTTTTTCTTCTTGTTTAATCTTTCCTTATGTGCTTGTGGAAGAATACAGCATCCAAGATGAATCCCAGCATCAGGTGACCTGGTCACTTGTCTTGGTAGGAGCCATCATAGCCCCTCCTCCCAGGCTTACAGAGGGGGGGGGGGGGGGGGGGGGAAAAAGTGTAGTAACCGATCAGTATCCCGAGTATTAGGCCATTAAGTTCCACGACTATTACTAATGGCCCTCACTTTGCACCACTATATCAGTAACCGATTTATACTTCATGTTTCTAAATTTGCATATAGGAATGACACATGCATACAAATGGGATAATCATATTTAGCAGATGTCCAATAATATCTTGCATGAAGTATCTTGCCCAACACAATCTAGTTTTGTCATACTTATAGTCAGAAGCCTATTCCCATAAAGAATATGGAATGACCAGTCAGAGAGACCAAGTCCTGGATCACCTACATAGGGTGAAGCACCATTGCTGGGCAAAGGAGACCAGAGTGGATTTCTGGACAGACTCATCTGTAGACCTGGGAAGACCAAGCTCTTCAGTGACAAGAGAACTGCAGGATGAGAGGGACTATCTTTTTCTGTATCTTTGCACAACCTGGAACTGCAGTGGCTCTGGATCAAATATGTGGTGCCCACGTATGCATTGAGAAACAAGTTACTATTGCCGTCTGGAGGGTACACACCCCAGAATGTTACTGCTCTGTGGCTGACCAATTTAGTATTGAGATATCAACTACTGGTTCCATTCTTATACTCTGCCACTGATAACGTGTTGACTAGTCGGGTCATATTGATGAGTAATGCTCAGGAGATTAATGATGAATTTGCATGCACTGGGCTCCTAGCCTGTTTTGGAAAAATTGATTAATTGGGACCAATTCTGACCCTATCCTCCAAAGCTGTTGCAACCCCTTCCAGCTTGGTATCACCTGCTAATTGAGTAGACATACTCCCCATGCTAATATCTAAATCATTGATGAAGATTTTGAACAGAATCAGTTACAAAACGGAATGCTGCAAAACCCCACTTGTCATGCCCTTCCAGCATGACTGTGAACTGTTACTAACTACCCTCTGAGAATGGTTATCCAGGCAGTTATGAACCCACCTTAGAGTATGTTATTATAGTAGGTTATTCACCTTAAGGGGTTATCATCTTTGTTGTGTGAATCAAGAGCAGCAGAACTGTGCTTGCTATGCTCTGACTAAGGGACACAGTTGCACTTTCTAGGCAAGGCGATGCAAGGGCCAAAGCCCAGTAGCGTCAAGAGAGGATGGAGTCAGGCACTTTTACCTAGTGTTGTAAGCCCTGCCTAAGGATCTGAGAAACATTTGACCTTGTATCTTTCCACAGTGTAACAACAGAGCTTATTAAGACTTAACTGGGAGGCTTGTTACACAACTCAGATTTGACATCACTGACTACTTTGGAACAGTGTTTATGATGCAAATTATCGCCCAGTTCACACTACAGATTGAACCTCTCTAGTTTGGTACCCTAGCGACCCGACCAACGTCAAATGAGAGAATTTGCTGGACCACAGGAGGTCAATAATGTCTAGCAGCATTTCCAACACTTCCACTACTTATTGGGCTCTTACAAGACATTTAGGAATAAATTACAGCTAAATAACATCATAGAACACTGACAGCGAGGATATTTGTATACAAATTTAATGTTTGTTTCAATTTTTAAATGACTGATGGAAATAGTTACTTGATAGAAAGTTCCAGCTGTGTTATGACAAACTATAATTCTTTAAATAACAAGAATACACGTTTATCTTAGGTGGGTACTATAAGATCAATACTTCGTTTTAAGCTGACTATGTCCCATTTTGGCCAGGAAGTTCCTTTTTAAGTGCTGTCCCAGCTGTTCTGATTTTTTGGCACAAGTGGCCATTTGTCCCATTTGCTCTGGCCAGCTTAATCAGTTGACAAGTACAAATGGTTCAGACGCCCATTTTTGTCAAAAAATGAATGCAGAGGAACATGCATGATGGGCGGGAAGGAGGTCAGCCAGGGCATGAGCAACCAGTGATGCCAACCCTAGCCTCACATGGTGGCGGTGGTGGGAATGACAAGGCTCAAACTAGCAGTGACACTAGCCCTGCAGCAGGGATGGTGGGGAAAGGAAGGGACGTGCTTGGGCCAGTGAGTTAGGCCAACCACGGTAGGGAAGGGGTTCAGGTGAACAACTTTAGCCAGCCCAACATGCAAACGGACCTAAAACTAATGTGTGATGGGACACAATGGGCTAGCCCCACAAAATGTCCCATTTTCCCTTTGGGAAACATGGTCACTCTACTTAGTTTATTAATAGTTGTAGCAGCATGCAGAGACCCCCACTGTGCTCGGACTCTGTGCAAAGAGACATGCCCATTCCCAAAGAGTCGAATCTGTACACATTGTAACTGGTGGAAAATTTACCATTGACTTAACTGGAATCAAGCTCAGGATTTGCATAGACAAAAAACAGAATCCTAGGGCTGCAACAGACTTTAGGAGATGAATGGAGGTGAAGGAATGCAACACAGAAGCTATGTCTACACAAGCCCCTTCCTTTCACAAAGGCGCATGGTAATGAGGGAGTTCAGAAGATGCTAATGAGGCACTGACAAATACGCAGCACCTAATTAGCATAATGGTGGCTGTACACAATGCAGAAGTGCTGCTTTCAGAATGCAGGCCGCCCATGTAAACGAGGGCCTTTCAAAAGAACCGCCCTCCCTCCCTGGACTTCCAAAGCCCCTTCTTGTTAAAGCCAAATAGGAAGAAGGGGCTTTGGAAGTCTGGGGGGGGGGGGTCCTTTTGAAAGGCCCCTGTCTACATGGGCAGCGTGCATTCCAAAAGCAGAACTTTTGCATTGCATGCAGCCACCATTATGCTAATGAGGCGATGCATATTCATGTCAGAGCCTCATTAGCATCTTCCAAACTCCCTCATTTCCATGCGCCTTCCATAAAGAAGGGGCTAGTGCAGATGTAGCCAGAGTGATCAGTGACAGGTGGCAAACCTTGTTACTTCACTGGGTTCTAACTGCTTTGTTTAATTAGGGTCATTTATAAATTTCATCTCCTGAAAATTCATCTTGCTCCACAGTTACCTGGCATTTACCTGGAATTATGAACAATTTTCTGAAGTTCAAGCTGGTTTCATTATGTTGTCCAAGCACAATAAGATCTTAACCCTAACTTGATGGCATTCTTCTGTTTGTCTATTTTTAGCAGAACTTTCTGGTCTTGAATCTTAAAATTGTGAATAAAAATATGCCTCTGCAATATGGTTCAATACATTTCTGTTTGAACACAATGTGGTTACCCCATTTTATTTTCTTACCAGTTTCTACTGCAGATTCTTGCAACTTTTTCAAGCATTTTTTTTTATAGTTAAGCCAGCTAGTCGTTGTTTTCTTCAGCAGGGAGCCCGAGACCTGCACATAATGAAAATATTGTAAATTAACAAACTGAGTTGGAACTTCATATTGTTTTGTGAGATAGTTTACTACTACTCTAACAGTTGAAATAAGTAATTTTATGTAAAAAAAAAAAGTTACAGGCTGCCACCTTTTCCCTGGCCAAGAAATACACTGTTACGTTTCCCCTCACACAATACATTTTTGTTGAAGTGGAAGTTTGACAATCTGCAGAGATGTACTGTAGAAACTGTGTGCTATTCCTCAAAAGTCCTGGGATATTTTCAAGCTTTTAATAATTAGATTATCTTCTACTAATCTTTATGGAATATTCATGTTTTGACTGGATCTTTTCTTGGTATGACTGAAAATAATTCAGGTGGATGCTGGTTTATGACTATTTTACACTAATTTTAATACTATTTTAGTATTTTACAGATTGTTGAAGATTCTCAAAGCACTGGCTGCAAGCTCCTTCCCTGCAGCTTAGTATAATTGCAAATAAATAATGTTGGCTGTTAACATCACTTTTAAAGAGGTAAGCCCCTCTCAACATATTTCTGTCAGACGACAGACACTAAGGCTGTGTCGAAACTATGATATAAATTTGATTTTTAACAAATTTGATTATTTAAGTTTGATATCATGAATTTGAATTAAGTGTCCACAAAGCTTCTGGAAATTCGACCCACCTTTTTTCCTACGTCAAGTCTCCACATCCCCATAGCCCTGTGCAAGTTTGACAGCATGAGCAGTGCATTGTGGGTACCTATCCCATAGTGCCTTAGCCCTGGTTGGTTGTGGGCGTTTCATGTTTGAATCTCAGAATTCCAAGCACTGTCCAAGAATTCAGAATACCAGTAACTGCGTGAAAACAAACTGGAGAGTGCGCCATTTCCTGTTGCAGCATTCTAGCACAGGCTTGGATCCTCAAATGCTTCAACTCATAGCATGCATCATTTCAGCAACCACACTGGCTGTTGTGCAATTTTTTCTTCAATCTCCACCAGTGCCGTGTGTAATAAACCCTCCTGCTTGCTTCATACGTGGTGTCCAGACTTTGTTCCAACAATTGCAAAGCTCAATGACGATTTGGTATCGTAATGGAGCTGCTGCTGACGACAACAAGGATGGTTTGGAAGAGCAAATCTCCCAACCACGGTCCAAGAACTCAGAGCTACTGGCTGCCCTGGATACAGTGGAGTGGCCGTTTTGGATTCATGAGACAGCACACGCTGGTGGGACCACACTGTATTGGAGTCCTGGGACAACCAGCTGTGGGTGCAGAACTTCTGCATGTGCAAGTTCACTTTTATGGAACTTTGTGATGTGCTGGCCCCTGCCCTGAAGCACAGCAACACAACAGCAAGGCCAGCTTTAATGGTTCAGAAGCAAGTGGCAATTGCACTGTGGAATTTCACAATGCCTAACCGTTACTGGTCAGTAGCAAATCAATTTGGGGTGGGCAGATCTTCAGTGGGGTCCATGGTGATGTAGGTGGCCCATGCAATCTGCTGGCATCTCCTCAGGAAGACTGTGACCCTGGGAGATGTACAGGCAATAGTGGATGGCTTTGCTGCCAAAGGGTTTCCTAACTGCACTGGGGCAACAAATGGGCACATCCCCATCATGGACCCCAACCACCTAGCCTCTGAGTATATAAACTGAAAGGGGTACTTCTTGATGGTGCTGCAGGGGTTGGTCGATCACAAAAGTTGTTTCACAGACATCATCGTTGGCTGGTTGAGGAGGGTTCACAATGTGCGCATCTTCTGAAGCGCTGGACTGTACAGAAAGCTCCTGGATGTGACTCTCCCTGCTGTCCCCACTCCAACTGGAAAACCACGACTGGCAGTGTGGAGATGCTTATTGTTATATTGGGTGACCCTGCTTATGAAGCCCTACAACGCAGCCCTGAACCCCAGGAAGGAAAGCTTCAATCACAGACTCGGCAGGTGCAGAATGGTGGTGGAATGGGCCTTTGGCCATTTAAAAAATGAGGTTCAGATGCTTATTGACCCGTTTGGACCATTCTTAAACTAATGTCCCCACCGTTACTGCAGCATGCACTGTTTTGCACAACTTATGTCAATCCAGGCAGGAGACAGTCATGTCTATCTGGAATTCTGAAGCTGAGGCCATAGGTGGAGCTTACTCCCAATCACCTATGCAACCATCCACCAGTAGCCATGCTGAGGAAGCAGCCATAAATGACTCAAAAAAAAAATAGCTTCACGAATAATCTGTAATGCACATGCTAATGGTGTATTTCTCTGACAAAAAGCCAATAAATCTTAATGAATGAAAGTTTTCACTTGGTGGCAGAGGGTTAAACTGCAGTAAGTAGAATGCCTTCAGCTATCCCCCAACCACTCAGTTCCCTCAGCTGCATGTCCACTGCAGACGAGGGCCCTCCCTCAACCCGCCCAATTCCCTCAGCTGCGCATCCACTACAGACCTGGGAGTATCAGCAGGCAGCTGTGCCTTTAACCCTCCCCCAACTCCCCAGTTCCCTCCACCACGTGTCTACTGCAGATCACGGAGTATCAGTGGGCAGCTGTACCTTCAGCCCTCCTCCAAGCACCCAGTTCCCTCACCTGCACATCTGTTGCAGACCATGGTGTATCAGTGGACAGCTGTGCCTTCAGCCCTCTTCCAACCCCCACAATGATTTGTGTTTCCCACCCACCCCCACTGCTGCATGCCAAAAAAAAAAAAAAAAACCCAACCAAAAATAAAAACCATCACATTGAGCTCACAGGAATGATTTTAAGAGTGCCTGAAGAGCCTTTTGCAGTGACCCTAGGGGCTGGAGCAGCAGGCTATCCTTGCCCTCCCTCCTTGCGTGCAGGGACTGCGACAACAGGGGGTGGGTGACCTCTCCTCAAGGGACTCTGGGCAGCAGGTATTGGCTCCTGCACTGCTGTGTTGCAAGTCCCTGTGCAGCTGCAGCAGGGAGCGCAAGACCTCTGTTTGCTCCACAACTGCCATTATGAGCTTTACTGCAGCTCCACTCTGCTTTGCCGCTTGCTGCTGCTGGAAGTCAAGCATTCTCTGCTGAAACCCAGCTTGACTCTCATGCCACTGAGCAGTATCCTTTGCAGCTTGGTGTACTCAGCTTCATTCCTATCCACGTGATGCAGGATAACATCCTGCTTGCACTTCTTTCTTTTTCTGCTCCTCTCTCCTAGGCTGGCCATTGACTCTGGAAAACGAAGGCCAGAATTAAGATACAATTCACATAATGTGCTTTGAAATTGAACAAATGGGTCTCTGTGTCTACTATCAGGGAAAACTAACTTACTGAAGGCTTATTAAGGATGGGATAGTAAGCATGCATTTCACAATACATCAGCTGCCATCACTTATCCAGCACATTTCTTTGTGGACATAGTAAGCTATATACAACTGTCCACTTTTCGGGGGAAGAGGTGGGCTGCAAAGCAGGGGAAACTGCCATGTGTTTTGGCCAGGTATCCTGGGGCACATACAAATTCCCATGCTTCTGCAGGTTGCCAAAGAAGATGTCACCCTCCAAAAACTAACAGATATGGAGAAAGAACACCTACTCATGTTGTGTGACCAAAAGCCTGGAAAATGTGCTAAAATGATATGTGGCACCGTAACACCAAATCACTATCTAGCTGCCTGGTGTGGCAAGATGCGCTACTGTGGAAGCTGTAACAAGTCAGGCCTGCCCAGGAACCTTGTGGGAAAAAAATACAAGAGTACCTGGATGACGCCTTGGAAAAGATCTCCAAAACGGAAAAGTGCTCCATCCCAAGAAACATTAACATGCTGTTCTGAGGGGCACAGAAGCATAGCTAGCAAACCTGTACCCATGCACAATAATATGACTATACGCATCCCCAACCTGCTTCTAGCATGCACAATACTCACCTGAACTGCTTGGTCCAGGAGGCTCGAGGATTGGCGTGGAGGGGAACGCCATGGAGGGGACCAATTCCATGTCTATGGTGAAGAGCTCCGGGCTGTCTGGCAGAACTTCCTCCTCTCTGTTGCCCTCTTCCTCCAGGCCACCCAGCTCCTCCAGGCTCACCCCAAACTCCATACCAGGCGCTCCAAAAGTGTCATAATTCAGACTGGGCTCTGTGGTGGGGTCGCTCCCCATAAGCATGTGCAGCTGTTCATAATAGCAGCACACACATGTAGCTGCCCTGACCGCTAGTTAACTTTCCAGACTTTTTGATAGGCTTGCCAGAGTTCTTTCACCTTCACCCGGCACTGCACTGAGTCCAAGGAGTAACCTCAGGTGGTCATCTCACACGACATCCGATCATAGTTGCCATGTTTCTCTTGGCCACATGAAGTCTCTTCACCACCAACTGGCCTCCCCAAATCACAACAAGATCCAGAATCTCCTGGTGGGTCCAAGCTGGGGCTCTCTTGTGACCCTGAGATGTACTAGGCAGATCACTACCCTGAGTGCTCATGATTGCAGTAGATGGCTAACCAGGCAACGAGATGGGCAAAGAATTCTTTCATAATGGGAGCCCTTTATATTGGCAGGGCTGGGCACTACTGAATTCCAATTCTAATTCTATCAAAACTTCACAGGCTCCCTGTGACCATCTTCCTGCACACCTGGATGGAGAGCAGCACACAATGAAGCAGCCATACATGGAGGGTCACCGCATAGTTTTGTGGGATACATACAGGACACTTCTGGAGGCTAATAAATTTGAATTAAGGACACTGCACTTCCATACTAGCCTTGATTCAAGATTTTAAATTTGAAATTGACATTATATCTGTCCCATAATATTGATATTTGTTATTGGTATTATGGCTCAATAAATCGAGATAATAGTATTAACTGTAAAGACAGCTATATTGTAATATCGAGCTAACTCCTTCAAATTCGATTTTATCTCGTGGTGTAGACACAGCCTAACCCTTGCTCCAGAAGATCTCGCTGGCAACTCCGATACCCCAGTTTCAAGTAAGTCAATTGAAAAACTAGCAAAGACTCATCTACAGTTATCCCTGAGGTGGAGGAGACTTTCACAGTTGCAATCCTGCATGCACAGTCTCTTAGCCAGAGCTGCCTGCAGAGTTATTGCTGCCTTGGTCACAAGGGGGCTAAAGTTGCTCTCAGCCAGCAAAGTTTAGTCCTGGGGCTCAGAACAGTGCTTGGGGCTGGCAGACAGAAAAGGCCTAGTCTTGGGCCTGCGCTCAGGCCTTTTTAGGTCCACACACTGGTTCTGGGTGGAGTAACAAACAGAGGAGTTCAATGTAGAATCGCTAGGCCTAGTCCCTGGATCAGGGCAGGGCAGCAAACAAACAAGAGTTCAGGGTAAAGTCACTAAGCTAAGCCCAGGCCCTGGTTCAATGTGGGGCAAACAAACAGGTCCGTGTAGAGTCACTAGGCCCAGGTTCAGTGCAGGGCAGGGCAGCAAACTATTTGGGATAAGGTCCTCGCAAGGCTGAGGGCCAACAGGCCCAGGCATGTGCCTACAATAGTGAGAGGGGGAGACTGCCATCCCCAAGTTAGTGGCACAGGCCCACCCACTCTACTGCACCCCAGTGCTACCCACACAAATTTCTCATCCCTTCCACACTCAGTGACATACACACCTTTACCCAATCTGCAGGGCTCAAGGCATGACCCTGTTAATTTAAACTCCCACCCTTACCCAATTCCTAGGACTCAGGGCATAATTCCCTGCAGGTATGCAGGAACTGTGCCACTGAAAAAGCCTTACACAGTAATATTCTTATTCTCTATTTATTTAGAATTGCCAAGAAAGCAGAATACATGCTAAGCATACAGTATCATGCTCACCAGTCCCGATAAGGCGGGCAGACTTCCACTACTGGGACAGACAAAAATCCCTCTCTGGATGCTGGTTGCTGCACCTCAGGGTCTTGGGGGTGAGTCCTCCTTAAGGGGTTCCTTCTTCCTTCCTGTTTGATGTCCTGTTCTTTTCTTTCTGGACGTCCTGTTCTTCTCTTTCCTTGATGTTCTGTTTTTCTCTCTTCCCTCTTGGATTCCAGGTCAAGTAGTGAAACTTGACTCCTGCTTAGCTATACCTTGACCAGTTATTTTTGTACAATTTTACTAACCAATCATAGCCTATGGTAACAGAATTACTTAAGTAATCATAACCCACCACCTTAACTGATTTACACACCTAACATAGTTAATTATACAGCAGACAGGAGCAATTATGAACCAGACAGAGAATATACAGAAGACAGTAGAAAAATGAAGACAATAATCAGAGAACGGTGGTTCCACCTCAGCTATTGATAAGTTGTTGCCTGCCAGACGAAATGCTGTTAACTAAGTTTTGTTTACCCATCTTGAGATCTTTTTAACAATGGGTGGCATTAGGATATGGTCGTCTTCTTGACGGCCTGATGTGGCAATATTGTACTGGAATGTAGATGGAATGTGAGTATGTGACTTGTAGCTTCACAGTTAATGGCTGCTGCTCTTTAGTCTGGTTGCAGACAAGCTATAAGCCTCTCAAAATGGCTAGAGAAACCATATTGGTTATACTGTTACACCAGGACCCTATTAGTGTCAGAGCACTCTGCCACTGGTGTCAGCTGGGATCCACACCACAATATGCTGACCCACCTATCCTTGGGCCACCTCCAAACCTCCCCCCTCTGATCATAACTTGTTGAGTAGCTGGTCAAGTTTATCTATGTTTGGGTAGAGTGATGTCTCTGTCCCAGTTGGTACACCCTTCTTGGGGAAGTCTAGTTATGGGCCCAGAAGTCCCGGCCTGTCTTCAGCTTCTTGAAGGGCCGGATCAGCATCTATCTCCTCCGGTGGCTAGGGCCCAACTGGGCTTCTGGCTGGAGTTTTTATACAGGTAGTCCCTCACTTTCAGGAGAGGGAGCAGGGCTAAGTTCTGTCCATGTGGGTTCAGGGAGGGATCACTGTGGATAGCTCTCTGAAGACATCTACTCAGTGTGCAGCAGCAGTCAAAAAAGCTAAGTAAATGTTGGGAATCATTAAGAAAGGAATAGATACACTCATCCCTCGCTATACAACCACAATTGGTTCCAACTTTCTGCTTCTAGACAGAAACTCGTAAGAGGGGAACTAAATTCCTATTAAATTACATGTAAAAGTCTCTGATAGGTTCCTAGGGCTCCTAACTTGAGGAAGGAGTGGCAGCAGGTGGCGCTGCTTGTGAAAGGTGAGTGAACCTTGGGTTGGGGAGGGTTAAAGGCTGGAGGGAGTTTGGGGCTCTGAGTGGGAGGGAGGTTCAGGCTGCTACGGTTTGGGGCCAGCAGAGGGGGTGTCAGGCAAACAGGAGGGTCTGGCTGCCACTGTTTGGGGCTGCAGGGCCACAGGGGTGGTCATGTGGCAGGGCCAAAGGGGTCAGGCAGCAGAGGGGTCTGGCTTCTCGCTCCAGATCCTCACCTTGTTGTGGTGAGTGAGCTTGTGTTTTCCAGTGTACCCAAGAGTAATGCTGTGGGGAGTCTCGTACTCCCAGCAGGGTCACCCATGGCAGCAAGGTCAAAGGAGAGGGTCCAGATAAAGAGCAATCCTAAGTCCTCAACGGCAGAACAGGTGGAGGATAGCAAAGGTAATATTACAACAACTGTGAAGGTGGATGAAGGCTGCAGTAGACAGGACTCACAATCATCATGGATCCCATGCCATTTGACCAGGACCTTCCATCCATCAAGGATTGTGTGGTGGCTGCAGTGCAACATTCCCCCATGTTAAAATAAATCATGCACAGGCCACCTCCTATGTGTACTACTCTCCTAAACTGAAGCCCTACAGCAACTGGTGAAAGCTGATGGAATCGGAATTGTGAAGTGTGGAAGCTTTTAGTTACAGACCAGCCTCTAGGCGGTGGACATATGTATTAGTCGTTCTGAGGACTGAGGTGGTAGAATGGTCCAGCTGCAGCATCCGTGACTGAGCAGCCCTATTTAGGATCTCCTCTGCTCACCTCACATGGGGAGGGGCCTAGAAAAGGTGCCCTAAACACAGTCCACCTCAACAGTCCTGTCTGCATAACCACATCCAGGGGCTTCACCTCTGTGTGTCACAAACTCCTCTCCTAGCTGACTTCTGCATGCTTCTAGGATTAGATAGTCCTGACCTGAAGGTCCCATCAGCACAGCAATGCCTAAATGCCTTTAAAAATCTGTGCCAAATTAACTGAGGGTTAGAAGATTGGGTGGGTTCGCACAGATAGCCCCCCCCGAGGATACATCTGTATCTTATCCATTACTTTCAGAGCCTACTAGCAGCTCTAGTACCTGTCTGTAATATTTATAAAACAGAAGTTAAGTCAATAACACCTAGCTCTTAAATGAGACTTCACATTGTTACCCACCTTCACAAAATTTCTCCATGATTTTTCAATTCTTCAGTGTGAATTGAGGGTAACAGGGCTATTGAATGGAAAAGTGTATGCCAGAAAGAGTTGTAATGGGTTGGTGGTTTCATAATGGCAATGAATTAATGCTTAGAAACTGGTTTTAGGTTGTGTGTGAATGCTGCCTCAAGATATTTTTGCTTTTTAATGTTCCTTTATCAGGTACAACCACAGCAACCTTCCTTAAGTGAGAGTAAATCCTTTTGGTATGAATTTCTTAATCCCCCAAAATTAGCACATACAAATGAGATGTTTAATGACCCACGGCTAGAGATGGGTTGAAGGTTTTGAGAGAAGGTCTTAAAGTGGAGGTAGTGCTGAGCTAATAATTCTTTTTGACCAATGCTCCAAATACCTCTGTATTGTGCTAAAAACCAGCCACCATAAATCGCTTCCACTGCTAAAAAGAAGGAACTTGAGCTTTCTTTTCTGAGAACATAAGTGTTTTAAACAGCTCAAAGAGGACTGTTTCTTCAGCTCCTTGTTTCCCCCAGCACTATGTCCAGGCTCATGACTGTGGGCCACCCTTGCTTTAAATCATCTGGAGTAGAAACACTAAATATTCTTCACATGAGGAGTTTGCAAAATAAGGACAGAATATTTACAAGAGCCATGATGGAAAAAAAAAAAAATAAAAAAAATCTTGACTTTTCTCTCACATGGTCTCCAAAATGTAGGCAACCAGAAAAGATCCTTGATCAATTGGTCAGTGAACCTCATCTTAAGGGGCAAGGAAATGGAGATGACATATTTGTAGAAAAATATGCTTCATTTAATAGACACAAGTTTGGTTTATTATAAACAGGGGTAAATGACCAAGGAACTCTCAGGGCTGCTATCTGGCTCCTGCTCTTAGTCCCAGCTATTGCAACACATGCTGAGAAAGGAGTTCTGGATAATCTTCACAGTAGGGAGTAGAACTCAAAGTTACAAGGACACATTCATTATATTTTCTGCTTCAGTTGTAAGCTTTCATAGGCACAGAAACTGAAACAGCAGTAGATGGCAAATGTTGACATCAAAATCTGTCAGACTTATAGGACCATAAAATCATAGGAGATTGCAGTTGGAAGAGACCTCAGAAGGTCATGTAGTCTAATCCCCACTAAATCAATGACTTAATGCTGCATGCCATTTGGATTAAAAGAGTAACATGATACAAAAATCAATGCAGTATATGTTACATATATTGAACAGTGTCCCAAGATACAGATCTCAAAAGGTAATAGCAAATCTGAAGTTGTCATCCAACGAGAGGATTTTAATCAAGTTCTCTAGGGACCTGTGTTTGACTAATACTATCCAATAACTATTAATGGACTGGAAGAAAACAAAATCATTACTGGTGAAGTTTGTAGATGGCACAACTTGTGATGGAGTGGCCCATAATGACAAGAACAGGTGAGCTACAAACAATGTGCACCCCATAGAAAGCTGCACTCATTTGGACAACTCTCCTTTTAATCTGGCCCACTTGAGGGCCAGATTAGGAAAGGGTCTTTAAGAGCTGCAGCCCTGAGCTAAGGAGGAGCTCTTTAGCCCAAGGCCTGGGCTGCAGCCCCTAAAGCCCATGTTCAGGCTAGCTCTTCATGGTGGGCATGGGGGAGGTGACTCCAAACACAGTCATTCTTCTGCAGCCTCCCTCCCCTCCCCGAGCTGGAGACATCCCTCTGAGCACCAGGTAGCTCTTCCCCTCGGTGCCCTTGCCTGGATGTTCCACGCCTGCAGTTCCCATTGGCCAGGAATTGCAGCCAATACAAGTTGCAGCAGGGTCAAGCCTGCAGGTGAGCTTGGGGCAGCAGAAAGCCATCTCTTCCCCCTCACCAAACAGGAGTTGCCCCAGGTAAGCACCCTCCAATCTGTACTCCCAGTCCTGAGTCCCTGTCATGCTCCATCCCAACCTCCTTCCTTGAGCTCGCTTCCTGACTCCAAATCCCTTAGCCCCATCCTGGAGCCCCCTCCTGCATCCTAAATGCTATATCACAAAATCCACCCCAGAATCTGTACTCCACAGTCAGATCCTGAATCCATATCACCTCCTGAATCCATCCTCCTGTGTCAACCTGAATCCCTCATCTTGGCCCCACCTTGAAGCCTAGGTGCCTCCACAAAAATCTACTAGCTCTGGGCCCCCAAAGGGGTTAATCCAGCCCCGGGTTTACTGCACGGTCATACTCCTGGGAGCTAGGAATGCAGGTCACTCTTCAAGGAAAGCAATGACAAATTAGGAACAAGAGAGTAGCTTGCGAGTGCCAGCACCAGTACAAAAAAAAAAAAAGAGCAGGAGAACCAGTGTCAGGAGGACGACCTTTGAGAAGAGTTGGGACTTTCTGGCGAACACAGTCCCCTGTAGGGGCCTTCTGCTTTCAAACATCATTCATCAAACGCAAATGATATGAGACAGTACACCTGCACTCAGTGCCCCCATCCTTCCTGAATCTGCATAAAAATTTCTACTGTAGGTAGAGAAAGAGATCTTAGTTTAACCCACATTTCAGGTATTGGGCATTTGATTAGGTTTTACAATATGGGGCTTAACTATCATTTTAGCAAGTCTGTAGTTTATCTTCATTTATGTAAACTGTCACTTTCAGCTGCCACCTGTATGTCATGAGGGAGGGGGTCTGTGCTGCAAATGACTCAACATGATCATTACATGCCATTAGGAACTAACTTCGAAGTTAGGCACTACTTCAAAGTAGTCTACACACATTTTTCCCTTACTTGGAAGTAGGAAACCCAACTTAGAAGTCCTTACTCTATTCCCAGGAATGGAGTAGTGCCCTACATCAAAGTTTAACTTAGAAGTAGGGTGTGTGTAGATGCTCAACTTTGAAGTAAACAACTTCAAAGTTATTTTTGTAGTGTAGACATAGCCTAGAGAACTGGCTGGGTGACTCCTGTCCCTCTCATCCACTTCCCCTTTGGAGCTTCAGCCACACAGATAACTCTGGGAGACTGCAGTTCACCAGATCTTTCCAGCACTGCACTATGCCGTAGACACCAGACTGGATAATCCCTTGGAAATTGACCCTGATGGCCACATATAGCACATTGATTGTCCCAACTCTTTTCAGATGTGGTCCTCATGAGGGCACTAGTTCTCCCGTTCTTTCTTGTACTGGCACAGCTCTCCTGCTCTGCTCTCTCTGGATCCTAACTTTCAAACCGTTGGGTTTCCAAAGCACTTGATCCCTCTCTGGTTCCAGCATCTCCTGGTCTTCCTGCTGAGCTGTGCTCAACAAATGCAGTGATGTATTCAGTCTTGACAGAGCATGGCTGCTGCCTCTGGTGGCTGCTCCCCACTCCCCCCCCCCCCCCACCAAGAACTTGGATCCAAGATTTTCCTCACATGCTGGATTCTCTGCCTATGGGCTGGAAGTTCCCCACCAGCTTAGACAAGTTTTCTTCTCTAGTCGTTAATATAAAGCAAATCTACCAGCTGACTGTTCATAGGTGCTCAGTGTTAAGCTGTCTCTCTCTCTCTCTCTGTATAGCTCAACAAGCCCATCTCGTTAGCTTTTCGTAACTCATTTGTTATTCTTTTACCAAAAAGACTGTTGAGGCTGTTCTCTGCTTTTCCCTTTTAGGGTACTTGTTTTCACTTATGGCAATTCCCACTCTTAGGCTGTGTCTACACTACCACCCTCCTTCCAAGGGAGGATGGTAAGTAGAGTTGCGAGTTTACTAATGAAGAGCTGCACTGCATATGCAGCACTTCATTAAGCAAATCCCCTCCCCTGCAGCAACTTCGACGTTTTAAACTTCAAAGTACCAGTTTGCATCTAGCCACAGCTCACCCGCTGGTACTTCGAAGTGCCGGGGCAACTTCAAAGTCCCTTTACTACTCAAAACTCCCTAGGAATTCCACTTTACACATTATCCAACTTATGCCTGCCACTTTGCTCACCATTGTCTTTTCAAGCTCACAATACTTCTTAGAGCAGGGGTGTACAAAGTGGGGGGGGGGCAGGTAAGCTGGGTACAGATGGGTCTCAGGCTCACCTATCTTATTAAAAATGTTGAAATATGTTACAGTTTTTATGTATAAATCACAGAAGGGTAGCCATGTTAGTCTGTATCCGTCATGTAGCACTTTTAAGAGTAACAAAAGACCCCAATGAAAGCTCATCATCTAAAATTCTTTTGTTAGTCTTTAAAGTGCTACATGACTGCTATGTGTATTCATATTAATATACTGATTAATAAAGTTTTTACATTCTACATACTTATTTTCTTACAAATGCCAAAATGTTAGTTTTTCCCCCCCTCATATGAGCATAAGTGAAATGTCCGTCGGTTCGGATTACATCAGACAGGTTGGGGGGACCCTGCTAATTGCGGGGATAAAAAGTAGGGCCCAATGTAAAGAGTTTGCTCACTCTTCTTAGACATTGCATCAATTCTGACCTCACCCTAAACAAATTCCATACAATCTCACAACAACCCATAAACATTTATAGTCTTAAAACAGTTGACTCCCAAAATAATTTAATCAGGTCAAACCTACTGGATTATTTTAGTAATTACCATATCTATAACAAAAGTTAAAAAAGAGTGATTGACATTGGGATAACATTTCTCTGTTAGTAGAAGGCTATTTAATTTGGTAGACCAACATCAAAGACAATCTTATGTCTGGAAGCTGAAGCCAGATAAAATTTTAAGCAAAAAGCAGTCAAGTAGCACTTGAAAGACTAGCAAAATAGTTTATTAGGTGAGCTTTGGTGGGACAGACCCACTTCTTCAGACCATAGCCAGACCAGAACAGACTCAACATGCCTGTTCTCTGCTACAGACAACCTCCCAACCTCATGAGGATCCTTACTAACAGCCACAGTCTATACCCCAGGAACACCAGTCCTGGAACCTTTCCCTGCAACAAAGCCTGCTGCCAGCTTTGTCCACATATCTTCTCTGGAAATACCATCACTGGACCTAACCAGGTTACTCACAAATAAAATTTTGTACCTCTTCTCTAGCCTGAATTTAAGAGTGATCGTAAGTAACCTTTGGCAGTGCTTTGTTTGTGCCAATATGTGCCTACACAGTACTAGCATCTCGGCAGCCCCAGGGGCAGTGGTAGGACCCCAGAAGCCCTGTGGCGGGAAGCCATCTGGTGTGTGGAGCCTTGCCGGCAGCCCCAGCTGTGGGAACCCTGCCTGGAGGACGGGGCCTCTGGCAGTCCTGCATAAGGGAGCTGACCGAATACCAGCTCGTAATTTTTTTTGAGCAACCCTTTCAACAACTGACCTTTTGAACAACTTAATTGGGACCTGGCAGATTCTTCATCACTTGGAATCTTTTCATCAAGACTGCCTCTTTCTAAAAGATATGCATTAGCCCAGCCAGATTATAGCTTTGACATGGGAATCACTAATTATATTTTCCAACCCATGTTATGCAGGAGGTCAAATCACAATGATCTCTTCTGACACGAAAAGTTAGGTGTGAAAGACCGGGCCCACTGAAGTCAATGGGAGTTTAACCCACTGACCTCAGAAGGGTTAAAAATATGAATCTTGGTAAAATGAAGGTGAAATAAAGCAATACAGTTTAATTGGAATATGATACTTCATGCTGGAATATTGTTCATTTTGAATATGCTGAGAAATTGCTGGCCCGTCAAACTGAATTATTACAGGCCATAGACAACAAAACTGTACTGTTTATGCCACCAAATACCTGAAGACTGAATATTTGTAAACCTTTCCTTAATCAAGGAGGCTGAATACGATAAATTAGAATTTCCTCTTCTTCACCAAACCACGCTTCACGTTTACTATATGAATCAAAGTTGATATTATTACTGAGAATATGGATGAAAAAAATATACCATGGACAAAATTAAGTTAATGAGTTCATGAGTTTTACCTCGGACTTCAACAGGCCCAGAATTTCACTTCATGCTTCCTTATTATTTGTTATTTCTTGGAAAGTACAGTGATGATTCAGGTTTAACCATCTATGTGAAATCATTTATGTGATTGTAATTGTCTGAGTGCAACATGATTTTGTTCTCTCAAAAATTCAAAGCCTTAGTGATACTTGTTAGCTTTATTTTATTTACTCATACAAAGTTTAGAAGGAAATAAAAAAAATCCATGAAACATTCAAAAAGATATGCTTCATTCAGCCCTGGTAAATCTGTCAGTTTCCTTATAAACTGAATTTAAGTTAAATTTTCTCCAATCGTATTAATGTTAATCTGTATTTTAATCTCAGTCGGAACAGAATGAAACTTATTACTGTACCTTCTGCTATTTAAAAAAAAAAAAAAAAAAATCTGCTTACCTCATTTCAGAGATAGCATTTAAAAAGAGTTCTTTGAAGTGAATTTTCTGAAAACACTTCAAAAAGAAATATTTCAAACTTGTCTATATTCTACATATGTCAAGAATTTATGGTAAAAATTAGTGTGATGTTGTTACAATCCTTCACTTAATTAAAAGAACCTTAATGAATTGCAGAGAGACGTAAGAGAAACTAATGTAAATATCAAATATTTTTCTTTTTAAACAAACTACAGTTTTAAAATTGATACACAGAATTAGCAGTGAAAGCAGTATGTTAGGGAAATTCAAAACAATTTATTTAATATAAAGCCAACATTAAAATAGGAAAAAATACTAATATCTGACCTGGATACGAACACTACATTGGAAAACAACATTCTGGGGTTTATAAAAATCAATTTTTTTTGCATTTTCAAATGCTTAAATTGTTAAACAGGTATCATTTACAGAAATATCAATTTATAAATATTAAGATTTGGTGAAAGGACTGACTAGGTTTTAAAAAAAAAAAACAATCATTAAATTTTCTTACCTGTTTTACCAGAAACAGTGTGGTAACAATAGAAACAGATCCAGGAGACATTCTGAAAGAGAATCTCATGCTGCAGCAGTGCCCAAAATGAGTGGAGATACCCTTAGTGATAAACTTGGTTCAAGAGTTACGAGCTGTGCTTTTGCTGTATAATAGAGCCAATTTTCCACCCTGTTCTGCAAAAAGCTTAACGCCTGAACTTTTAAAAGTACAGACAATACCACAAATGTGGCTATTTCATGGATCTCAATTTAATAAAGCCAGCAAATCCACTGAAACCTCCAGAGTTTTGAGATTCTCACTTCCTTTTACTTCTCTGTGTCAAGGCAAAGGGAATTTACTTGGATTTTGCAGGCATGCCTGCTTTCTGTTGTTTGTCAGCCAATGAAAAGTAGTGACAGCATTAAACATTATGAGGCTGATCCTGTTCCCATATTACTTGATAGTTTTGCCATTTGACTTAAATGGGTGCAAAATTCAAGCCCTTATATGTTCAAAAACTTGCCATGCTGTTCAAATACAAACCGCAGGGAAACACAAAGAAAAAATAATCTTTGCACAGAACTTCTGCTGAACCAGGACACAAATTAGAAAGTACACTGAAAGCAACTATGCCAGAATAATTTTGAGCCTCACAGAGTGCACATCATTCAACCTGCATACTGAGTGCGTGATGGGGACATGGAACAGGTCCATGCATAACACAGCAGTTTTGCCACCCTTCACAACTTTATGACGACTCTTAGTATATTTGATGTCTTTCTAACAGTCCCATTGAGCAGGTGGACATGAAGTGTGGGGAACAGATGGAAGCAGTTAGATCTTGGACTCTCTCCTGCAACGTACTAGCTAGTGTAGCTGAATCAGAGCACAGAACTGGGTTAGTAATTTCCTGCTGGGACAGGCTGTCAATAAATTACTACCCTGAGGGAGGCACTGTGACAGTCACAGCTGCTTCTGCAGTGGAAATCTCTTGGTTTCAGGGATGCTGAAAGTCACAAGCAAACATTATGGCCTGCTTTGTATCCTATAAGCATATATATTTGATTTATAGCTTGTCAGCTTATATTCAAGCCTATCTTGAATATGGGAGTGCTGTGAGCAAGACAAGAAGAGTCATTCTTCTGCTCTACTCTGCACTGATTAGGACTCAATTAGAGTATTATGTCCAGTTTGGGGCACCACATTTCAAGAAAGATGTGGAGAAATTGGAGAAGATCCAGAGAATAAGGCAGCAGATCCAGATGGAATCACCACTGAAATCTCTGAAAATGGCAGACCTGTACAAATTTGCCAGCTTTACACGTTCATCCTTAAAATCTGAACAGAGGAGGAGATATCCAGTGAAATGAGGGAAAACCTGATTTTCACTCTCCTCCAGAAAAGGGATAAAGCAGACTGTGGAAACTATCGTGGTATCTTTCTCCAAGCAAATTTGTGGCACAGATCTTTGCAACTCACCTTCTGCCCTCATCAGAAGAAGTTTTATCAGTCACAGAGTAGTTTCTGACCATGTTGCAGAACTGTGGATATGATCTCTGTAGCAAGCATGGCAGCTGCACTGAAAGTGTCAGGAGCAAAACCAGCCACTGTATATGGCGCTCATTGCTCTAATTAAAGCCTTTGATTCAGTGAATTGCCACGCACTCTGGACTGTACTTTAGAAGACAGATATAAAATGATTGATTCCCTAGAGGGAGTCTTTCAAAGTACAAACAGGTCTGCATCATTACTCCAACCATGCTTGCAGTTTTTATTGCAGTCATTCTTTACCTAATTGCTGAGAAGCTCCCAGCTGGAATTGAAGCCATTTATGGAATGGCTGGAAAGCTGTTCTGGTTTAGCTGACTGAAAGCTAAGAGTAAAATTTCCACCTAATCTATCACGGAACTTCAGTATCTGAGAGATATTTAAAACTATCCTGAATGTTTTTGCTGATGCTTACACATTTCTTGGTCTCATGCTCAACATCAAAAAGAAAAAAAAGAGTGCTCCATCGGCCCTCTCCAAATGGGGTACCACGTGCGCCATCAATTAAAATACACTCATCCCTCATTAAATGAGCACTTTACTTACAAGTACTCACTAAAATGAGAGACATATGTTCACTAGATGAGTGAACTCTGAGCCCCGCTAATATAAGCCTTATTCCCCCTCCCCATGGCTCCAACCCCTCACAGCCGGCCCCTCCCGCCAGCCCCATAGACCCAACCCACCGCAGCCTGACATCCCCCGCCACCAACACTGCAGGCCCAACCCACCACAGCCTGACCCCCCTCACCCTCCGCCAGCCCCAACCTGCCGCAGCCTGCCATCCCCCCCCCCCGCTGGCCCCACAGCCCCAACCTACCACAGCCAGACATGCCCCCCAAACCAGCCTGTAGACCCAACTCGCCACAGTCTTAACCCCCTGCCAGCCCTGCAGTCCGAGCCTGCCACCATTCCCACAGACCCAATCCACCGCAGCCTGACTCCCCCGCCGGCACCTTAACCACCCCCATCCACCCCATGGGCCCAACCTGCAGCAGCCCGAAACCCCCCCCACAGACCCAACCCACCAAGCCTTAACACCCGCTCTCCCCAAGGACCCAACCTGCTGCAGCCTTAATGCCCCCTGTCCACCCCACAGACCCAACCTGCCACCAGGTTTTAACCCTTCCTCCCTCTCATGGCACCAAACTGCTCCCAGACTTTAACCCTCTCCAACCCCCGACAACCCAAGGTTCACATACCTTTCAAAAACAGTGCCACATGCTGCCACTCCTTCACCAAATTAGGAGCACTTGGAACCAGAGACTTTTACATGTATTTGAATGGTAATTTAGCATCCCTCTTATGAGTTTTCGCCTACGAGCACAAAGTTGGGAAGCAACTGTGCTCGTATAGCAAGGGATGAATGTAAATGCAGAAGTACTGGAGAATGTTGACCATTTCCTTTACCTTGGAAATCATTGCTCTTCCAAGGGAGATACTGATGCAGAAATCCAACAGTTATGGCACAGGGCTTTTGAAGATCACAACATTTGAACAGACATCAAGCTTCTTGCTTATCAAGCTGATATTCTCCCAACATTGTTGCATGGGTCTGAAACCTTGACAACATACAGACATCATTTGAAACTTCTTCCTAATCATAACTAAGAATACCAAATTCAGGCCACAATTCTGAGAAATAGGGCACATACATCCCAAAATGCTGATGGTTATTCTCCCATAAGTCAAACCAGCCACAAAAGTAACCTTCTGTATCATCATTCCCATTAGCAAAGCCTGTACTCCAGATGTTTAAGCAGAGAGGGCTTAACACAGGAAAGAGGCAAGAGAAGTGTTCCCAGCATCTTTTACAGCTTCTGCCATATGGAGGGAATCTCATTGCTCTTATTGGGGAAAATTACAGTAACAAGACATGCTAGTAGGGATAGCTCAGTAGTTTGAGCACTGACCTGCTATACCCAGGGTTGTGAGGGAGGCTTTTAAAATACCTGGTGCAAGCAGATTTAAAAAAAAAAAAAAAAAAAAAAAATTGGTCAGGGATGGTGATAGGTCCTGGTGTGAGGGCAGGGGACTAGACTCCATGACCTCTGAAGATTCCTTCCAGTTCTATGAGATTGGCTTATTTACATTTGAAGAAATAACAAGAAGTTCTGTAACACCTTAAAGACTAGTGGAAATACAAAGGCAGGTAGATATACAAGAAAATTACTGCAAATTACTGTCCATTGTAAATTGTGGTGATCAGCACAATGAACCATACTCAGTTCCACCCAACCTTCATACCCCACACTCAAGTCACAAAAGGAACAAAATGAATTTAATTAAACTGTACGACAACACCACAATAAACTAATTTTACAGCATAACATGGCTATTTTATAATTCACAGACATTATCTTCATTGTTACACATAAAGAAAAGTTAAAATCTGAACAGGTCAGTATCCACAGAGACATAGTGATAAGAACCTGAGTTTCCAAAACTTAGCAGACATTCATCCAAGCCTCAGTTGGAGTCTTTGGTCACCAACTGTATTGTCCGCTGAGACAAAAACAACATTCTCTCCACTTGCTTTCAGGAATCAGGGGTGAATGGTTGGGGAGACATGGGGGCCAGTAGTCACGTAACACTCCCCACAGGCACAGCCTGGAGAAGGGTTGGACAACCGTCCTGCCTCTTCCCACCCTTGCTCTGCTCCCACACCACCTCTTCCCCCCAGCTCCCTCCACTAAGAAACACATCCTGAGGGACTAGTGGGCGGAGGGGGGCTGATCAGCTGGGGTGAGTGGAGTAATGCCCCCACAGCTTGTTCTGCTTGCTGGGTGTGTCACTCTTCTCCCCACCAGTGAATGCAGGGGAAGTCCTGTCCCTCCCCACAAGCAAAACACTGGGAAAGCAGTGTGAGCTGGTGCCATGTTGCTCTGCTTCTCCTACCACTGCCAGTGGACTCCAGGCATCAGGCCCCCTGCTAGTTCCCTTGGATTCCCAGTAATTCTGGGCACACTGCGCTGGCAAACTTTACCCCTTTTGCCCATGATGTTTGGGTCCCTGTGCCTCTTCATGTCCCATCCCACCCACATCACCCCAGCAGGAATCTTCACTTGTAATCCAGGCAGACTCCTCCTTTGCTGAAATCACTATTAAGTGTACAGATTTTGAAAAATCCTGATGCAAAAAGGTTTAAAGGTTTAGAATCAGGGGAAACAACCTGCTTTATGCTCCTGGGCTCAGCATCTCTTATCTCAACACACAGGCACAAGGCAATGCAACTACCCGGATCACTTGTCTTCATGGAGTCTAACTTCAGCAACAATGAACTATTGGAGCATGCCCAAAACTATCACAGCTAACTGCAGAAGTTTGGAGTGCTAAATTTGCCCAGCAACAATGACCCAGACACAAACTCACCTCTACTTCCCCCCCAATGAGTCTTTTGAAGTCATAGCTCCCTAACAGGCTCATGGATCACACAAAAAAAAACAAACGGATAAATTACAGATAAAAACAGAAATTATAATTTTAAAAATGTGTTTGTCAGCCAAACAGGAATTACCTCACTCTAGTAAAGGAGCACAACTTCTCCACCTACAAATTACTTCTATAGTACTTTTACCAAAGTGTGTAGGTAAACCTCACATTACAAACAGCAGGAAGAAGACAGACAATCACATGTCTAAAGGTTATTCTAATTGCACCACAGAAGGCAGGAACTAAACAGAATTGCATTTTAGCTCCAGCTGATAAGAAGCTTGAAGAAACTTCCTTCAAGACACAGTATCTGATGAAGTGAGTCTGTGCTCACGCTCAAAACTTTTCTGTTAGTCTGTAAGGTGACACAGGACCCTTAGTTGCTGTTCCTTCAAGACAGTTACCATGTTGCCTATTTTCCAGCTGGAAATAGAGGATTTTTTTTCCTATCACAATCCATTTCAATGCTTCATTGGAATGTAAAAGAAGAGGGCCAGGAAACTCCAAGTTACCTATCAGAGACAAAGATATCCACCCTTTTGCCCCTTTGATTGCAGCAGGAAGAGAAGAATAGGTCCTGGCCAAGAAGCTCAGGCAGCCATTTTAAAGGAAACGCGGTGAGGATCTTGAAACCAGACTAGCTTGTTAAGTTTTAGTTATTAAAAACTGTAAGTCTTAACATTCCCTGATTCATACAGAACAAAACTTAGCATTTCAGGAAAAACAAAACAAAACATGTTTTTGGGGATAGTTGGGACTAGGAAGAATGCTGAGTCAATTGACCAGGCATTAATCAAGGCTGCTGGAAAACGGTGGAAGTCTATGATGTTGCCGGCAGGCCCCAGGACCCAAAGTACTGGACTAGATATAGAATGCATACTTGTTGCTAACTATGGGAATCTCAGGCAGAGAGCCACCTGAACAAGGGATTGGGGGGTTTCTTACGGTAACGGTGTAAGAAAGGTCACCTCTTAACTAGTTTAGATTGTACCTTGGCCAGATCTTCCACTTTCTGAGGCAGTGAAGGAACGGCACTTCAAGCAGTGCTGTAGACAAAAGCTGGAGTCTCTGCACTGCTTCACTAAACTTCATTCCACGGAAGCAGTTTACAACACTGAGAGCAGCCTTCAAGCTCCGTTTATGACAGACGCAAACACATTCCTTGCTTATGTAGTTGGTAAGGCTTTTTTTTCCTGCCGGAACACCACTCAGCGACATTCGAGCACTTTTTTCCCCCAGCGCCACCATTTTGTAAGGGGGCTCAGCTGCGCTCCTAGTTCGGGGTTGCGTGGGGTGCTGAAATGCGCCTCAGCAGAGCCGCACACGTGCAGCGGATTTTCCCGCGCTTACTCCAGCTGGTAGTCGCGCGGCTCCCGCTGCCTTAGTGCCTGCGGCCCTGCGTGGCTTTAGTTGGAGTGACTCCTGCGGCCCCAGGTTAGTAATTCGCCGGTATTCACCTGAGAGGACAGCTGAGGGTACCTGGCTCTTGGGAAAGGGGAGGGCGTTCAGTTGGGGGCGGGGTTGGAGGTACCTGGCCAGTTGGGGGGATGGGGCTACCTAGCTCTGAGAAAGCGAGAGGGCATTCAGTTGGGGGGTGCCTGGCACTTGAGACGGGGGGGCTGGAGGGGCTTGTCTTCGTGGGATGGGGTAGGGCATTTGTGAAGGCAGGTTAACTGGTACTTACCATTCTGAGGCAGACTCGTAAGAGGGGAACTAAATTCCTATTAAATTACATGTAACTTCATTACTCCAGCATTCAAATGAGTTGCAACCAAACACCAGGTGCAAGTGATCACTTGGGCATCACAGCAATGTAACCAGCTGTCAAGCAGGGGAGTGTTGAGGAAATTCAGAGTGAGGGTGTAAACCCTCTGGAGAGGCTGGGGGGCAGAGCAAGCTGTGTGGGGAAATCCCTGCATTTATTCCTGCCGTAACCAGTATTAAATTTAACAAGATGTTCTGAAGCCTGAGCTGTCCTCCCTAGTCACGAATGCTGTCTGTATCACACACCTGTGTTTGAGATAGCTCCCTGAATCCTGTGATTCAACAGACGTGCTTCTAGTGTCCTTTCATCCCTTTACGTTTTCTGCACTGGTTTCACTGGCTTAACAGATCTGCTGTGTCTGATTTTTTTTTCTTGCCAAACAAGGAACTTCTTATTTCTGCATATTGTCTTAGCCACCCAACTGGTACAATTCACTTATGGGAATACATAACTGAATAGTGAATTTTCGTGGCTACTTTCCCATACAATCAGATGAAAAGTATTATCACTGACTTTTCCAGCATACACTAACACCGGTGCTGGTCCTGAAAGTAAGCAGATTTCAGTCATGGGCATGGACAGATGGCAGAGAGCCTCAGCAGCACTCTTGCTCGGTTTTGTCTCTCTAATGTTCTCCATTACAGCATTTAGCAGCAGTTGCTGGTGTGAAGGCACAAGAAAAGTTGCAAAACCTTTTGTACAGATCAGGGGAAAGGGGCTCACTGCATTCGCCTCAGTAATTCTGATGTGAACAATAGCAATGCCGTTCAGTATATTTGGGAGACAGGCGATGACAAGTTCATTGACCGAAAGTTTCATGCTGGCATCTGGTATTCGTGTGAGGAGATTGTTAATGGGGAAGGTGAGTGACAACCAGACAAATTTACTTAAAAAACTGTTCAGCCAAAATGTTTCCTGATTATCTCCTGCTCCGTGTTGTCTTGATTCTGTAATGCTGTATGTTTGTTTGAGGGGGTAAGTTATAGTCATAAGGGTGCTACTTCTCCAGGAGAAGATCCAAAATATAAATAAGGATCGGAAAGAAACACATTCAAACAAACCCTTAGAAATAACTGTTGAGGTTTAGAATGACAGACTGCAGTATGGATTCTCAATCTGAGTGATTAGCAGTGGATGGTTAGATGAGCATTAATTGATTAAGAATACCTCTGTTAGAAATTAACAGGATTTGCTCTTCCAGTCAGAGCAGCAAATTAAAAACTTTTTTATGAGAGAGGAGGTTTGAGATTGTTTTTACTTTTCTGATATCAGTAAATTGGCTTAAAATAAACATGTCTGATGGAAATAATGTCTTTAGATCCCTGACTGCAAAATAGGAAGGGTGGTGCCATTTCTTAGTGTAAAATGTGATGTTAATGTGTGTATCATGTTAATCTACAATAGATTCTGTGCTGATACTATAGAAATGTGAGGAGAGTTTCCTAGGTAAAAAATGTCAAGAGAATCCCGTTTGGTGCTAGCAATGGCATTTTATTGTTAAGAGAATCCCTTTATTATTTTCTTCCTGAGTTTCCTCATTCTCGGTGCTTCCCCTTAATGAGATGAAACTTGTCATCATGATGCTCTTATTCCTAAACAATAGAGGAGCATGTATTTCTCCCTGCTGAAAAATAACTTGTTCATTTATTAATCATAAATAGTTATCAAGTGTATGATCTAGCACTACTCTGAGTAACATTAAATACCAAGATGGCATAGAATGAAATTAATTTGCAGTAAACTGAAAGTGCTGATTGATCTTTGTAAAGTAAGACTCTTTATCTAGTGCGAGTATAGTATGCAGTATAAGTACATGATCACGCACAGAAGACCCCAATTTAATAAAGGGCAAATTCACAATTGTTTGGGAACTTGAATTCTGAATGTCCTGACCTTTGTGTAGTTTTTATCATAAGTTTAGTGTTACGTGCACTTAGTTTGGACAGGAAAATATAGTGCACGGTATACTTAAAACAAGAGCTCCCCTGAAGGGCAGTTTTAAACTATAACAAGCAGTGTGTTTATACATGTATTCAGTAAAATCTTTCTTGCTAATCTGAATACAAGAGTACATTTTGCCTTTCTTGCATTATAGTCATTTAGTTCTACATTTAATTTTAAACTTTAAATTTTTATATGTCTTTTAGGTGAGAAATGTAGAAGTTTTATCAGTCTGACGCCACCTGCAGATCAGGGTAAATATATTTCCACTATTTCAGGGTGCTATACCTTTCCGGCTTTACATTTACCCTTCCAAGTACTTTCCCCTTTGTGCCTTTGGAAATCTCCTCTTAGTCTCTTAGGAAGGTTTTGGGGGGTTTATATGGGTTTTCCAAATGTCAAGATGAGGCCCAAACCTGATATAAGGGTGGGATTCCAAAGCATTGGATGTGAATTTTTTTTTAAATATATTCAGACATTGCTCTGCTCAGCATTGCACTGCCTAACCCCTCAAAGTGTGCCTTCCTATGAAATCCTCATCACCAAGGTAAGCGCCATACAGCACATGGAGAGAATTTCATGCCCAAGAAAGGAATTCTGGGGAATGAGGAAGGTAGACTGGACCTCCTAAGCAAGCCAGCCTGGCATGTAATGCTGAGAAGGGCAGAGAAGCTCTTAGGTGCCTAAGAGGCTATCCTGGTACACCTGGCAAACAGGTCAGTGAGAGGCATCTCCTTCCTCTGATGATCCTCTGCTTGGAGTCAGGCACCTAGACTAGGCCACCCACTCAGATAGTCCATGTCCCAGCAGCCAAAACTATATATTTATGTCTCTCCTGGTTATGCTAATAGCTCTCTCGCACTCACCATAGGTTTCCTTGTGACCCTGGCTGTCTTTTGTGTAGATGCTGTACTGCCCTCCAACTCTCAGTGGCTTGCCTCCAGCCTTCCTGGTGTGGGTTCTGACAGGTATAAAATTTTAAGCATGGTCAGAGCATACCTACTGGATCATGACCTTTTGCAGAAATTGGCATTTCCATGCCTAGTTTAAGATTCCCATTTAGGGCTTCCCATACTGGTGTGGAGCTAGTCTACAGAAACTAAGCCACTCTGCATTGGATAGGGAAAGATGGAAGGAAATAGTGAGAGAAGCATCAGACACCAATGGGTGCTGAGCCCACGGTTATTGATGATGATGATGATGATATCTGGGGCTTTAGCTTGAGCTAGGGCTCTGAGCTGCTCAGAAGAACACAGGATGTAGGACCAGAAGGATAACCCTAGGTCATGAAGTCCAGTCCTCTGCTACTGCAGGCAAACCCATCACATAACTTTATTCATTAACATACCACCCTGTTCACTAATTGCAGGTGGCATCAGGGCTTAAAGGTGGAAACATGAGTGCTGAGAGGACTTAAGTAGCTACATGATTTAGGCAGCAGCTGAGTACTGGTTTTGAAAATGTTAATGTCACCTGAATACCTTTCAGCATCTGTATGTTAGAAAGAGCCAGTCACTTTTGAAAATGAATTTGACAAACTGTACCCAGGTCCTCTGGGAATGAGGTGGGCAAAGAGAGCATTTATCCTGGATCCCAGAAATTCAAAAGAACCCAGTGCTCCCAAGTGCCACTGCTACCACAGGAGCATTGATGGCCAGAGCTCCAGACCCTTTAAATCACAGCAGAAATGCCACATGGTATGCTACAGGCAGTTCTGAGGGCTTCATGGGGGAAGGAGAGGAGGGTGGCATGGCATGCTCCTGTTGGTGCTGAGGGCTGACTTCCCCACCCCATGCACCAAATTTCTGTTGGAGGTCCTTCCCCTTCCAGGAGAGCAAAGCCACTCCTCCCCCCTTGTTGAGGGGCCAGCAAGTCTGTTGGTTTTCCTGTCTGTATCACAGAGTAGAACCCTGTAACCTCTCTGTTCCACAATTATGTGGTTGTGATATTTCTTACAAAAATGCCAAGTAAGATTCTATATGCAAGAAAGCAGTAAAGTAGCACTTTAAAAACTAACAAAATAACTTATTAGGTGAGCTGTCATGGGACAGACCCACTTCTTCAGACCATAGCCATACCAGAACAGACTCAATATTTAAGGTACAGAGAACCAAATCAGAAAAAAAAATTATCAAGGTGAACAAATCAGAGTAGAGGTGCAGGGGAGTCAAGAATTAGATTAAGCAAGTATGCCATCTCCTTTGGTGCCACTGAAGAACTAGCAGCCGACATCTCACAACATATCTCAACAATACCCAAATTGCAAAATCTTGCAACTATATACACATTAATGATATATGTATTTTGACAGAATGACTAGTTTCAGCAAATCATCACCTTGCATATAGACTAGTAACAGAGAGAAAGCTGTGCTAGTCTGTGTATTATCAAAACAGAAAAGCAATAAAGTAGCATTAAATACCCATTGACCAGCTGGGGAATTGTAAACAAGCAATTAAATAAGAGAGAGCTGAGGGACACGGATTAAGATAAGGAAGAAATAAGGGACAGTGGCATCATGAGATCACCTCTCTTTTCTTCCACCTACTCTGAAGGCATCCAGAACGTCTAAAAGAAAATTGCTCCCATTTAAAGTTAGAGAACACCTCCTTCCAAGTGCAGGTTCAGCACCTGCCAGGAACTTTTGGAACACTCGTGGGTTAAAAGTTCCATTGTCAGAGCAATTTGTTAATGATTGCTATGTGTTTAGTAACCATTGCAACCCATACAATCAGATGCAGGTGGGAACAGTTATCAGTACACTATCTAGAGAAGCCCTAGTTTGGGCATCAGCCATCTTGGAATATGTTAACACTGTGCTTGGCCATTTGGAGGACTTCATCTGCTCCTTGTCAATGACCCTCAACCAAGTCTGTACATTTGAAGTGGGCCTGTAGTTCCTCATCTAGCATTAGTGACCTGTCCCCATGTTCACAGTCCACTTCCAGAGACTGACCACCAGTATGCCATGGAATGAGTTAGCTTAAATCTGTAATTTTAACTGAGGGTTGAATGACACTTTAAAGGATAATCTAGCTCTGATCAGCACCTTGCTGAGCTTGTACCCTACTTCAGACTCTTTTAGCTGCTTGATCATTGCCTTGAAAAGAAAGAAGCTTCCAACCATTCATAGCCTAGCATGCAGGGGGACCAATATGTGCCCTTATCCTACTTCTGGACCTCATCCCATGCAGAGTGACAGGAATTCATCACAGACCAACAGAAGGATTACTTGTGACAAATGGCACTGCAGAGAAAACGGGCATTTCATATCAGGTTCATCCACAACTCCAGAGCTACTGTAATACCAGAAAACAACCCCATCCAGTCAGGGAGAGAGCTCACATTTGGACCTAATCTAGAGATCAAGCTCCCTGGATGGTTCCACTCTGCTGCCCCCGTGCATCATTGAAGCACCACCAACTACACCAGCAGATTCCCCACTATCTCCAAGTCCTAGCTATACCTGAAGTAAGTGGTACCCTGCTTGCACTGATCATCTTTGGGTTTTCTGGAAACTTTATGGCCTTCACCTTGTCTGCATCCAAGCAGAGGAAATATGTCCCAGAGTCAGTGGAGACTTTTGAGGGTAGTATGCTGACTCCAACAAATTTGCCACAATACAGCGCCTGTCTAAGTCAAGATTGAAGACAACCAGGAAATCATGCTGTTTTACCTTCTCCTGATGATCAGTAAGCTTATAGAATGGATTGCTAAAGCAAAGGTCTTCATCAAGCTTGACCCACCTGGTACATACAACTTGGTTTATATCCAGGAGGGTTACAAATGGAAGTTAGCTTTCTACACCATGTATGACCACTATGAATACCTGATTATGAGCTCTGGCCTTCCCAAAAGCATAGCCACATTCCAATATTTTGTGAATGATAACTGCAGAGATGTAGACCAGTTCATTCTGATCTATTTAGATGATCTTCTTGGAAAACTAAACTGTGTGCAACCAGCATGTCTGACAAGTGCTGGAACACGTTTTGAAAAACAGTCTGTATGCCAAATAAGAAAAATGGTGATTTTTGATAAAACATGTTTTGGCAATACAACAGTATGATGTGGATGGAAAACAGCTCCTTCACTTTCTAATAAGCCTTTTTGTTGACAGCCTTGCAGGGAGTTCCTTCACTTGCTGTATGGCTGCCTCTGTCACGGCCATTAACAGATATACAAAAACTATTTTGGAATTCAAGCACAAACAAAAAAAGCTGGAGAGAAGTTTAAAAAATAAATACAAGTTTCCAGATCTTAGAACTCCAGAGAAAGCTTGGAATATGTATGTCAGCTCTTTTCATACCACTACAGAGGACTTGGTGTATCAGTTAAAGGACATCCATAATCCAGACAGAATTTCAGTCTTTGTAGATTTAAACAATATCCCTCAGCCAAACTGTGATGAGTATAGTTAAATGTTATACAATAGATATTAATTAAAATGAACAGGTAGTATGCTTTATTTTTCCATAAAGTATAATGCTTTTATCAATGCATCAAGCGAGGCATAGTGTTTGGGGAACTGATTCTGAAAGACTAGTTCATGAAAGGCAATAAGACAGATTCTCCATTGTCCTGTATCTTTTACACTCCTTTACATGTGTACAAAGTGTGTGTGACACTACTACATCAGAATAGAACTGGCTTATATCCATCTTATTAGGACAATGGCAACAAAGATTCTGGCTTACAATTTGGTCCAGAGATGGAATAGTTATTGTCATTAACGATGCACCCTTCCAGCCAAATTCAGCACATTTCATGCTACATGGATTACTTTCACCATTAGAATGATGGTAGAATTTGATGCCTAGAGCCAAGTTGGAAGTGAAAGGGTGGAGGTGTGCAAGTTGAATGAGAAACCCATGCTGTGAGTGCTGGTGAAATGACCTGACATGTTACAATGGCTGTGATGGTGCTGCAGGCACAGAGGTCTGTGCAAAGTTCTGGTTCCCCCTTCTTTAAGGACCTGTAAGGAGAAGTGGACAGGATTCAAGTCTTAGAAAGATTTCCTTATGAGGAGAGCTTGTTGAGTATATAAAAGAGACTGACAAGAATGGATGCGCTAGAAATATACAAACTTGGGAATGTTCTAAAGATTGGGTGCCTCCATTTACTTAAGAACAGAAGGGATAGCTCAGTAGTTTGAGCATTGGCCTTGTAAACCTAGCATTGTGAGATCAATCCTTGAGAAGGTTGTTTGGGGCAAATAAATTTAAAAAAAACCCCACACATCTGTCAAAGATGGTACTTGGTCCTGCCTAGAGTGCAGGGGACTGGACACAGTGACCTCCGGAGTTGTCTTCTGGGTCTATTAAAAACAATATAAAGGCAAAACATTAAAATGGTCTAAATATGCTTTTATACTTAGTCATTTAATTAATGTGGATATTTCTCAGCAGATAGAGAAGATCTCCTTAAAGGTCTTAAAAATTAGATGTCCCTGTGGATAATTATTACATCCACAGTTACATTTGATAGGGGAAAAATAAGAGTGAGAGAAATCCTTGCCTTTGAGTAAGTAGGTCACCTGATAAATGACAAGGGTTAGTGAAGAACACTCTCTGTGAGATAGGTATTCCAAAACTGTCTGCTACAGAAGTTTCTTGTACCTGTTTCTGAAGCTCATAGAGCTTGTTACGTCAAGAAAGGAACTTGACAAAATGAACCCTGAGCTGATCAGATGTAGAGATCCCTGTACATAGAGACTGCATGGTTGGGTGGATTCTTGCCTATTTCTAAAAAGGCAGCTTTGGAAACATGAAACTCTTTTTTTACTTGCTGAGCAATGATGTGAATGAGAAGCTGAGGGGGGAAAAAGAGGCATCAGCCATGCTTACCATACAATATGCGCCACGCCTAGAAAATTTCTGTGTCCTGATGGATCCATTAAGCTCCCATTGTATACATTACATCTCCTGTGCTAGGGTTTTGAGCCTATAAAGGCACAGGCTGTAAAACCCATGGTGCAAGTGGGCTGGTACAGTACATGGTCAGTAGTCCATACATGTCTGCTATTTTTAGCCAGTGCAGCATACTGGAAAGACTCCCTACTGGCCACCCCCAGCCCCTCCACAGGCTGCTGTGTCTCTGTGTCCAGACTTAGGACCCAGGGCATAGTGCTGGAAGTGCTATGATAGTTGGAGGAACTGCCAGCATTCTACTCCTTTCACTGCTGCCCCTCCCAATGGGGAAAGGAGCAGAACTCCCAGTCCTGCCCTCTGAGCCCTGTACATAGATGTGGCAACTCTAAAGTAGGGAAGTGGGAAGAGCTGGTAGTTTTGCACCTTTCCCTGTTGGGAGGAAGAGCAGGAAAAGGAACAGAACACAAGCAGCTGCCATTCTAATCTCAGCCGTGCCCCCTAGTATCCCCATGGAGTTCTGTTTCTGCGTACAAAGGTGGAGGAGTACTGGCTATTCTACTCCTTTCCCCACTGTTTCCTCTCAGTAAGGAAAAGAGCAGGACTCCCAAACCTGCCCCTCCATAGAGCTGTCTTGTCTCTGTACAGGGCTGGAGCGTGAAGCTGGGACTTGTGCTCCTTTCTCTGCTGGGAGGAGCAGTGGGGAAAAGGAGAAAAATTGCCATTAGTTCCTCTAGTTGCTGTACCACCCCTACCACCTGCACTTCCTCCCCTTAAGTAACATGGATTAGCGAGGGGAGGGGAAGAGCATGGGGATTGTGGGCTGATTGTAGGTTGGGGGTCCCGTGGGGAGGTCATGCGCCCTCCCTTAGATGGTGTGTCCTCTGTTAGAAGGGAATCACTATGAAACCATTACGTACACAGAATTCCTCAGTATTGCTTGAAACACTGTATAAGAATCTGGAGGACACTTATGAGTTGCACCAGTTATGCTATGTTAAGTATCTGCAGAAATGTTATAATTTGCTAGATATGATAGTCTGGGTTATGTGTTTGTATCTTGCATTACAGACATGTATGTATGCCTTCATTACAAACTTGTGTTACACTTCTGGGTGATACCCCCAGATAGTGTGGCATCAGCACTACCTACCCTGCTTGACTTCCCATCAATGACCATCAATGGTCTTTATTCCTGCTTCTTATTTGTGGAGTAACTTTTCTACAATGAAACTCTGAACAAAGGACTGAATAGTCAGTCCAAGCTGTTGGTATGTTCCAGAGGGACTTTCAAGCCAGAAAGCTCACCAATACTGCTAAGAAGTTGATACATGGACTTTGCATCTTTGTACGTATGCATTTATGATTTCGCCTCTTGTTATTTTTCTTCTTTGTAATAAGACTCTAATTTTAGATGGTAAAACACTGGCAGGCAGTGTGGTATTTTAGGTAAGATCCAAACATATACTGACCTGGTAATGGCCTTTTGAGGTCAGAAGAAATTTTTTTATACATGAGAACAATTTTAAAATATTGTCTTACTGTACTGGACGTAGATGCTTTTTGGGGGCCCAAAAACTGGAATGTAATAAAGGATATCGGATTTCTCTTTTGCTTCTTGATAACAAGTGGGGAGATCAGAAGCACAGTTTGACTGGTTGGGGAATTTAACTTCAGCATTACCCAACAGCCTCAGGAGTACCTGGTCTCCCTTTTGCAGCCTTCCCTGATCTTGGCATTTCCCATCCTTAGGCACCAGAGGTCACAGCACTGAGCAAACATTTTCACTTATTCAGGCAACAAGCCACTTCAGGAAATATATATATTTTTAAATAGCATCCTTTGTGGCCTCTGGCAGCAGCATCACTATGTCCTAGTTCAGTTTCACAGAGTAGAATGGATATCAGCATCATTTTCATTGCTTTTTACTGTTAACTTGGATGCCCCTTTCTGTTGTTTATGGTATTCCCCTCTTTCTGCTATCTGACACTGGACAGTTCATATACAGCCTGATTCACATGGGTGCTGTTGCACCAATGTAGATTAAATAAATTGACCCATAGAGTCAAACGTCTTAATACTTCCCAATCAGGGACATGATCTGGTTGGTCTGAGTAGGTCCGTCTCCTGTAATGGTTTGCCTCCAGGTGAACAGAACTGTCTGGAACATCTTATCTTTTGTACTAATGCCATGCAGTACAGTTGATTTGAAGATCAGAGAACAAGTAAAGAGTTAAAGAGAGATGATGGGGAACAGAAAAAGACACAAAAAGGAGGGAAAGACAAAGTAGGATCTCACATGAATCAGGTTGTGGTCCTTGCTGCTGCAGCAATGACAGTCAAGGATCCTCAGTGGACTAAAAGGTAAAAATCCTGCTGTGGCAGCCACAGTAGAAATAGGTTCCTTCCTTTTCTTCCTCATGCCACATTTTAAGTGCCTCCAAAAGAGTGATGAGTTGAATGGTCTATTCTTTCTTTCATTATTTTGTCCTAGGCAATTGCCAAAATACCGATTTTTGGCCCCACTGATTTCTGGTTCCCTACTCCTCTTGTTTATTAGTCATAATCTTAATACTGCCCTGAAATGGTATCATAGACCTCTGTTTAAATTCAATCTTTTTGTCTCATTGCATGTGTTTTTACAAAGTAACCATATACCAGGTAGTAGTAACAATTAATGAACCTTTAGCCATTTTTCACCAATTACATTTACAGTTAAAGTTAGCCTGGGAAATATAAAGGAGTGGATTATTCAGAACTCAATAAATAATTAAAGGAGGGAAATATAATTTATGCAAATTAAATGGGTTTATGGAAAATAAGTCCTATAAAAGTAACTATCTTTTTTAATATTACAAATTTGGCTGATAACTAATAATGTTGATGTCCTAAATTTAGACTTCTCTAAGGCTTTTGACTTGGTACTACACAACATTTTGATTTAAAAACTAGTACAATTTAAAGTTAACATGGCATTGAGGCCATTAGGAGGATTTGCTTAGTAAAAATGCTTTTGTTCGTAATCAAGCCCAATGTAAGTAATTATTACCTGGGGAGGACTACCACTGCACATATCTCCGTTTCAGTGATAAAGGGGGCTTACCTGATGAACCCTCTCTGTGCAAAACTTCTGCAGAGAGAGAGAGAGTTATTTGGGGGTATGATCCCTTCTGAAGGTTGGTTTCCTGGGTGCTGGGCTCTAGCACTGTATCCTCCCAGAGCTGATGTAAATCAGTGCCTGCATTGCTCTGTGGGGGAGGGGAGGAATATCCCCAAATCTGTGCCTTGGCTGGGGGAGGCCAGAGGATCTGGCCCAGCAGGAAAGGGTGGTGGGGAGCCTCGGAGAACAAGGAGGTGGGTGTTGGTAGTATGATCGGCAAACATCCCAAGAGGCCTTCTGTCACCACACCCTGTTACAGGGAGGTTTAGATTGGACATCACAAAAAAAACAAAAAACCTCATATAACTGTCAGGGTGGTTAGTCACTGGAATAAATTTCCCACAGCAATCTGATTGGATTTCTTTAGCCAGTATCCCAAAGTGTCTTATTAGCATCCTCCTTTTGAAAGGGGGGGTGCTAGTGTAGACACAGCCAATATGAAGTAAAAAATGTCTCTTCCAAAGTAGTGATGAGAGTCTGCACCTCTATGCTCCAGCAGTGGGTGCACTGGAATTAGGTAGACTGAAGGCAGCTAGAGCGTGTCTGACCAAAGCGCACACACAGGAAAGGAGAAGATAGTTCCAGCTCATGTGGTAATGCAAGTACATCCATGGGAATTCTGCAACTTTGTAGTTTACAAAGGGTTTTAAAAATAGCTTTTCCAATATTGCCCATGTTATAACCATCTTGTCAGTGGTTTCCTGGAAGAGCCATTATTGAACTAGAAGTACTTTTGTCAGGGTGAAGTGACTACTTAGTTTGGAAAAATTACTGTGGTCACAATAACCAAGGACAGTGACAGCTGATTGAAAGTGTGGGGTGGGGTGGCTGGTTCTCGGGGAGGGAGGGCATTGGGTTACAGCAGGGGGCTGGGGGTACCTTGCTCTGGGGGAGTTGAGGGGTATTGGGTTACACTTGGGGGTACCTGGCTTTGCAGGAAGTGGGATTGGGTTAGAACAGGGGGTTGAGGCACCTGAGCCTCGGGGAGGGGAAGGGCATTGTCTCTCATATGCATTCTGCAAGTCTGGCAACCCCACTCAGGCCCCATGTGGGGTGGGCAGGGGGCGGTTAAGCCACCAGGGGGTGGCTCTGGACCTGCATGGGACAGTTAAGCTGCCTAAGGGCAGCTTAGGCTCCTGCGTGGAGGGGGCTGGGCCTTGGGGTGGATCGAGGCTTGAATTCCGCCACCTTTTTTTCTAGAAAAAAGCACTGTTGGCAGTAATGCAATTCTCTGAGAAATTTATAAAGCGCTAGTGGTCGGCTGATGTATTGTCTCACCTATTTGTTTAGTACCATTTGAGAGAAGGAGCTAGTCTTTCAGGACTTCAGAGATGCCCTGATTTGTACACAAATACAAGAGAAAGGTGACTGTGTGTGTTGTGATGACCATTGAGGCATCTCTCTGCTCTCTATGGCTGGTAAGAGCTGGGCACAGGTCCTTTACAACCGGCTTTTACTACATGTGGTCCAAAATGGCATTATTCCTGAAAGCCAGTGTGGATTTCTTGCCTCTTGAGGCACTGCTGACATGGTATTGACAGACAGACAGACGAGAAATATAGAGAGCCACAGCAGGACCTCAGTGTGATTTTTATCAAGTTGACCAAGGTGTTAGACACAACAGAAATGGGCTCTGGAAAATACTTGGGTGAACAGGCTGTCCTGAAAAATTTATCAACATTGTTCAGTCTTTTCATGGGCATACTTGGCCATATCCTTAACAAGGGAGCGACATCAGCACCGTTTGAAATATCAAATGGTACAGAGCAAGGATGTCCTTGATCCTCTTCTATGCAACATCTAATGATGCTGTTAGTTGTTTTTAAGGACTGCACATTGGGCATACCTATTGAGTTCTAAACAGATGGCAGCATTTTCCATACCCAGAGACTTCAGACTCACACTGAAGTGGTCACTACAATTATCCGTGACCCTCTCTTTGCTGATGACGGCGCATTGTTAGCTCATTCAGTGAAGGATGCACAGGAGCTTTTTGATCGCTTGGTTATTTCTGCTTACCCATTTGGTTTCACAGTGAGCCTTAAGGAGACAGAAGTTATCACAGAATCATAGAATTATACCTCAAACTGTTTGGAAAGAGTCCAGCACTCTAATGATCACTTCTGCTGGTAGCCCCTTCCGAAAGGGAGGGGTAGAGTAGCCATGGCCCATGTGTCTCATTTCTGCACATTTCAAAGGTGGGAAAATTGCCTTGTAATGCATCAGCCAGTTAAGATCTCTATTCATGCTAAGGTTAAAGGTATTAAATTTGAAAGTTAATTCCAATTCAGAGGTGTCCCTCTGTAATCTTGTGATATCCATTCTTCCACAAAAGAATGTTATGTTTAAATCCATTATTGAATGTCCAGTTAGGTTAAAATGATCACTTACATGTTTGTGTGTGTTTCCATTTCTGATGTCAGATTCATGTCATGAACTGAGATCTTGAGGAACTGGGTGGAAAAGTTCTTAGAAGTGTCCCAGCAAGGTTTTGACCTCTTCCCTTCACTCTATTGTCTAGTTACAGATTGTCCGCCAACTACAGCATGGGTTTTCTCTTATTCTGTTTCTATACATATCCCAACGCAGTGGGGCCTTAGCGAGAGGTTCCATCTTTAAAGGCATATGTGCTACTCCCTGCTGTCATGTGGCAACAACCATTGACTATACTGTTCACAGAAAACGAAGCTGAAAATACACATTTTGAAACAGACTTTATTCAGGTCACAAGCAGAATAAAGATGAACAAAATCATTGCTTTTCTACCTTCTGTTTTTCCTTAACACCAGCGGCAACGATGGCAAAAAACAATTCTGGAAAGAAAGTGCGAATGTAAAGCGCTGCCTTGGGGATGACATTGGCCATAAACACCTCCTGTTTCTTTCTGCTCACTGCGTGCAGAACTTCCTCAGCAACCTCCATTGGGTGTACACCATATGCCGGCTTTCTGAAAAAGACTGTAAATCAGACCAAAATGGAGTGAGCAGCTGCCAGATGGTGTGGAGCAGAACAAGAGTATGGCCGCACTGAAGCGGACCTGAGGAGTGACGGAACAAGAGAGAGACCAGTTGTGAATTAGTACTAAGAAGACTCCAACCTGCTTCCTGAATCCCCAGTTCCTCCCACTCTCACCTTCTATCAGCTCCAGCGCCCTCCTTTCTCTATACATCCACAGCTGGCTTAATAGTTTTGCAGCTTTCCTCTTTAAAAAAAGACCTTCTTTTGTTTCCTATTTCTCCTGGCTTCCCTGTTCCTATACACCACGGCATCCTAGTGTGACTTGGAAAGTCTGCAGGCCCTTCCAACATGGAACACATCTTTAATATATTTAAAACCCTGAAGAAATTTCCTGGCAAGAAACTTGGTTAAAGAAGGTTAAAAGCATATTTCAAAGGTGTCCAGGTAATACTGACAGTTGTCGTCAGCACCAGCACCTTTACATAAAAAAATTACTCTTAGAGCCACAGAATTTCTGTAAATTAAGGAAAAATCCCAGAGAAGGTATTTGAAAGTCTGAGAACACAATCCAAGAAACTGCTAACTGCCACACAATAATCACTGAGCATTCACTGTCAACTTAGAAGACACACACACTCTACACAACCCTACACAGGAGGGCCAACATTGCTGCTGGGCAAGGTGGGAGGCTCCATGCTTTTGGAAGGGGCAAGACCACAGGCAGAAGGCATGGGGCTAGGGGCAGCCAGCCCTCAGTGCAGCCCAAACCAAACCTAGCCTTCACCACTGCCTGGAGCATGCCATCTAGGGCTCCTGTGGCAATTTAAAGGCCTGGAGCTCCAACTGCCACCGCTGCCACAGTAGCAGCAATGGCTAGGAGCCAGAAGTCCTTTTGAATCACTGGACTCCAGGTCAGTTGCCCCCTTTCCTGCTACTCCCCATTGGCAGCCCTGACCCTACATATTTGTTCTGGGTTTTTAATAGGCTTTAAAGCCTATTATGTTTCTGAATGTCCTTCTACCTGTTGTGTACAGCTCTGTGATGTTAATTGAATTACTTTTGATTCTGAAAGAGAGAGAACTCAGTCAGGCCTTCAGCATTTTATGCAAAGTTATGCACATTGTTATATTGTCAATATCAAAAGAAGCAAGCAATTATGAAGGTGCTTAGATATGTGTAGTACCCATAAGGTTTCTTGTGGAGATATGTTTCGAGGAGGAAAATATGTATATACATTAGGTCTGTCCAATGATGAAAATATATTAATCACAGGTGAACATCAATTTAATCATACTGTTAGATAATATAATACCACTTATTTAAATAATTTGGATGTCTTCTTCATGTTCATGTATATTGATTGCAATTATAATGCAGAATAAAAAGTGTACAGTTCTCACTTTATAGTTTTATTTGCATTGTAAAAAACAAAACATAGTTTTTGGATTCACCTCATAAGTGCAAGTACAATTTACAAATGTTGTTAGGCAGTTTTATTTTTAAGTATAGTTATGTAAAAAAAAAAATTAAAATTTTAGAGCCTACAAGTCCACTCAATCTTACTTGTTGTATAGCCGATCACTTGTTTACATTTATGGGAGATAATGTTGCCCACTTCTTATTTACATCACTTGCACATCTACTAATGTGTTATACGCCCTCACGTGCCAACAAAACAACTCTTCCAGGTTTATTGGCAAAACTGGACTGTCCTTATGCAAAATAATAAATGAATACAAATCAGACATCAAGCACAACAACATTCAAAAACAAGTAGAAGTGCACGTCATCCTATCTGGACACTCAGTACCACTTGCCTTACTTGAACAAAAAAAAATATAAATTAAAAAAAAAACCAACAGCACAGATAGCAGCATCAAACTGCAGAAATAAGGGTGTTGGGAGGTGCCTATCTCAAGCAGCAACAAATGGATTTTTTTGACTTTTAGACCTTTTTAATGATCAGGAATTATCTATAGACATAGATCATGTTTTAGTTTATTTGTAAACTATTCAATGAATATTCTGTATAAACAAAATAATTACTTATGAAGTCTGCCCGAGACTTGTTCGTTTGGGCATTCACCACTTGATCTCTGTGATTGACCACTTGAGGCCTCCGGAAACCACACTGGTGGAAACCATCTCCACATCTCAAGAGACCTATTGCATGGCTTTTTTCCTATTCCTTGCCTGGATGACCCATTTTTTATCAATGGGAGTAGAGTGCGAACACACTGTTGGAACTTCAACTTTCAGGACAGAATGGTGGAGAACTAGAGGAACAAACAGGAGGAGGGAAGTAGACTTAGCATAGTTAATTCTGAGGCAGACTTTACAGTATGAGTAGAGCCATCTATGCACACTTGATTTTTCAAAGTGCTCCAAAATCCACATGAATACTGATTGGCCTGACAAGTGCAGTCAGTTGAAAGCCTGGTGTAGAATTACTGCAGCAAATTTGGGGTTATTTAGTTAGGGATAAAAAATATATATATACAACCCTTCCCTCAAAGACCTGTTTTTAAAATTTTGGCTAAGTGTGTGCTGCCAATACACACTGAGACCAAGCTTTCTCAAGCTTAGAATGAGCAGGTTCATGGCACGCCACAAGCATACAGTGCTGTTAGGCAGGTTCACTTGAAAAGACAAACTTGTATACCATAAGCAATCAGCATGGGCACCACTGGTGAAGGAGGATACCCGCACTGAATTCAATGGAGTGGTTCATGTTGCTGGAAGCTTGCAGAGGTGCACAGCTGCCACTATGAAGCTCCTAAAATTTCTGACAGGTGTTTGGTGCTTTTGAAAATTCCTCTCGGTACCTATTTTCATTTTTAGGCATCTAAATATTATTGACAATCGAGCCCAGAGTCATGACACAATTGGAACTGCAAAAGCACAGTTGGAACTGCAGCTGGCAAGGGATGTGAAGAGTAACAAGGAGGGTTTCTACAGGCATGTGAACAATAAACAGGTTATCAGAGAAGGTGTGGAGCCATTACTGGATGAGGGAGGTAACCTAGTGACAGATGATGCAGGAAAAGCTGAAGTACTCAGTTTTTTTTTTTTTTTTTTTTTTTTGCCTCAGTCTTCACAGACAAAGTCAACTTCCTCATGACGGTCCTAGACGATACAGTTTGGGAAGGTGGAGGGCAGCCATCTGTGGGGAAGGAACAAGTTCTGAGCTATCTAGAAACACTAGATGTGCACAAGTCCATGGGTCTGGATTTAATGCACCCCAGGGTACTGAGGGAATTGGCAGAGGTCATTGCTGAACCTTTGGCCATTATCCTTGAAGACTCCCAGAGATCAGGGGAGATACCGGATGACTGGAAGAAGGCAAAGGTAGTGCCCATCTTTAAAAAAAGGAAAGAAGGACAATCCAGGGAACTATAGACCCGTCAGCCTTACCTCAATCCCTGGGAAAATAATGGAGGGAATCCTCAAGGAATCCATTTTGAAGCACTTGGAAGAGGGGAAAGTGATCAAAAGTAGCCAACATGGATTCACCAGGGGCAAGTCCTGCCTGACCAATCTGATTAGCTTCTATGACGAGGTAACAAGCTCTGTGGACATGGGGAAGTCAGTGGATGTGATATACCTTGACTTCAGCAAGGCTTTTGATATGGTCTCCCACAACATTCTTGTCCATAAGTTAAGGAAATATGGATTGGATCCTTGGACTATAAGATGGATAGAAAGCTGGCTTGATGTTCGGGCCCAATGGGTAGTGATCAATGGCTCAATATCTGGATGGCGGTCTGTTTCAAGCGGAGTGCCACAAGGCTCGGTTCTGGGGCTGGTGTTATTCAACATCTTTATTAATGACCTGGATGAGGGACTGGGTTGCACCCTCAGCAAGCTTGCGGATGACACAAAACTAGGGGGAGAGGTAGATATGTTAGAGAGTAGAGAGAGAATCCAGAGGGACCTGGATAAATTGGAGGACTGGGCCAAAAGAAATCTGATGCGGTTCAATAAGGAGAGGTGTAGAGTCCTGCACCTGGGGCGGAAGAATCCCAAACATTGTTACAGGCTGGGGACCGACTGGCTCAGCAGCAGTACGATGGAAAAGGACCTAGGGGTTATGGTGGATGAAAGGCTGGATATGAGTAAACAGCGTGCGCTTGTAGCCAAGAAAGCTAACGGCATACTAGGCTGCATTAGGAGGAGCATGTCGAGCAGATCTAGGGAAGTAGTTATTCCTCTTTATTTGGCACTGGTGAGGCCACATCTGGAATATTGTGTCCAGTTTTGGGCCCCCCAGTATAAAAAGGATGTGGATTTGCTGGAGCAGGTTCAGCAAAGGGCAGGAAAAAGGATTAAGGGTCTGGAGCACAAGACCTATGAGGATAGGCTGAAGGATTTGGGCTAGAAGAGAAGACTTAGAGGTGATTTAATAGCAGCCTTCAACTTCCTGAAGGGGAGCTCTAAAGAGGGGGGTGAGAAACTGTTCTCAGTGGTGTCAGATGTCAGAACAAGGAGTAATGGTCAGAAGATGAAAAGGGAAAGGTGTAGGTTAGATATTAGGAAAAACTACTTCACCAGGCGGGTGGTGAAGCATTGGAGTGCGTTGCCTGGAGAAGTGGTGGATTGTCCATCCCTTGAGGTTTTTAAGTCCCAGCTGGACAAGTCCTGGCTGGGATGATGTAGTAGGGGTTGATTCTGCTTGAAGCAGGGGGCTGGACTAGATGACCTCCTGAGGTCCCTTCCAGCCCTGTGATTCTGTGACACCAGCATGGTTTCAATCCAGCCCTCCATCGCTCCTATGGTGTTGGGTGGAGATTGGGAACTACTCTTGAAGAGTAGCTTCTCCAGAAGCTGAAGATGTGCCTGGAAACTGTTACACTAACACAACTCCATATGGCTATGATGCCTGCAAACGACGACAACAGTTTCTCGCAGGTAGGTGCTTCCTACAGCACAGGAAGTCTAAGGCCAGCCCTGCTTTCTGAAGCACAGACGGAACACTGATCTCAGGAACTAAGTAGCAACAAATAGACCAGAACATGCACTAGTATCACAATATTAAACTTGGAAGCAAGAGGAGGTACAACATGCAGCCCAGCTGAGCTTTTAGTTGGATGGGTGACTGCAGGAAATGGGAAATGCCACCTGCTTGCTACAAAGAGCATTAGGGTTGTGTTTGGACAGAGGAAGGCTACTTTTTGGATTTCTTGCACTCACGGAATTACAACTCTTAGGAGAAGGCCCACCCCCTGTGTCAGCCATGCCCCGAGGCCATGGAATAGAATCAGGACAGCCAAATGCCATGTACTACAGTAGGTACTCACATTTAAGGCTGCACCATCATTCTTCAGTACCCAGCAGGGCTGGGTAGCCAGCTGGCCCATAGGGATGAAGTGCTTCCTGCCACCTGGGGCCACTGGCACCTCCCAAGAGGGTGTCTGTTCCTATATATACCCTTATACTTTGTTTATCTACAGGGGAGACTTTGGACTAACTTCCCCATACGCTGCCCTGGTGAAGAACTTGATGTAGGGCAGTGGCTCTCAACCATTTTAGACTATTGTCCCTTTTTCAAGGGTCATGTTTGTCTTGTGCATACCCAAGTTTCACTTCACTTAAAAACTATTTGCTTATAAAATCAGACTAAAATACAAAAGTGTGACAGCATGCCGTTACCATGGAATTAAGATAAATAGGCGCCCACCAAGTTGATAAAAATGATACAGAATATAAAGCAGCTATGATTTGCACCTCAAGTTCTTTAAAGAAATATGCCTATGAATATGCATAGCTGGCAAACACTTTATGCAAAATACATCTTATAAGATATCATTTCAAAAGTCATAATCTAGTGAATGTGTATATTTATTTGTATGCATGTAGCATTTCTGTATTTGAAGTTAGAAATATAAAGTATAAGACTGTTTACTAATCTAGACATGCTAGGTGAGGCTCATTAGTAGTACTAAAATAACAATGGACTAGTAGTTGGGTCAATGATCTGAGAATAATTTTTATTTCCCCCATGTAAGTCTAGAATATAATTGGTCCTGGCAAGGTCACCTGATGCTGGAACCCTTTTTGGATGCTGTACTTTTCCACTGGAACTGTGAAAAGTTTAAATTGAACACAAAGGAATCCCACCTTTGGCAAAAAGGATATAAAGGCAGGAAACCAAACTAGAAAGGCAGCTGCCAAATTTCAAGAGACTCCTGCTTACTATCCAAAATGACTGCTGGAACCATCTAATCTGAACAGGGGGAAGTACCAGGCCCAATTGGGGATGCTTCCCAGCTTGTGAGAACAGATGATCAGAACTATTGTTAGGGTAAGAAACTGCATGTAATGAATTTCTTAAGACTATTAAGCTTAGCTCACCTTTTCTTTTATTTTGTTTAGTAACTTACTTGTATCTGGCTACTATGATTTGCAAATACTTAAATCCCACTTTTTATACTAAATAAAATCACTTTTATTTATTAATAAACCCATTGTAAATAATTGTTAGTTGGGTGGGGACAATAGCTGTGCGTCTCTCTTTCATTGATAAAGGGTGCAAACAATTTATGTGCTTGCTTGCTTGCTATAAAATGTTATACAGAGTAAGATGGATTTATCTGCCATTCTGGTCCCATTGGGGCAGTGCACCTGCGGGCTGTGTCAAGTCCCTTTGGCTGACCTCCACAGAGATGAGTTGATCTCAGTGTCTGCATTACTCTACTGTAGGCTGTTACCCCAACTTTATGCCATCTCTGAAGGACTCTTTCCTCCTTGTTAGTCAGCCCAGAATTATTTGGCCTGCTCTGCTGTATACTACCACAGCAGGTGGAACGTGCCAAGCAGGATCTGAGGGGTGGGAGCAGTAGGCCTCATGACAGGACCTAAGGAAGAACTCACTTCCCAGGGCCCAGGCAGTTTTTGGCATCTCTGCGGAAATGTCCCACTAGTGCAATGGTTCCCAGTCCATGGTATAATAGCAAATCAAGACTTATTTTGCAGAAACCAGAGTTTCATGGGTCTTTCATTAATGTCTACTGAGAAGTCTTCAAGACATTGCCAAAGTTTTGCTTGATGGCAATTCCCACTCCATGGATTCTATTTGTGCTGTTCTTTTCTCTTCCAAAAGCAAGTGCACCTTCCAGCTGGTTCTGTAATAATGCCCTTGTCTGCCAATCTAGTTTCACTGAACACTACAGAGTCAAGATCATACTGGCCTAGGTCTTTTGAATTAAGATCTGCCCTTTGAAATGGAGGTATTATCTTTGTCTATCATAATCCTGATGTTCTAAGCAGCAATCTTTAATGTTTTATTTAGTTATTTTTGGTTTTCAATCACCTTGAAGATGATCTGCAGAACTCCATAAACTAACCCTCTTTGATTTAGGCAGGCAGTGTTTGAGGCACTTTTTCTAGCCCCTTCCCTTACAAAGAGAGAGAAGTGCAGTCTAACTGATCTGCTCCCTAGGGTGTTGCTGAGTTTCCCTGATATCAGAGATGAGTGACCAGTGTCCCCAGGTGTCTGTGTTCAGGTTTGTGGCTACACCTGCCAGTAATCATCATCTGTTGCTTTGCCACTCCTCCTTCACCAGAGAACTTTTGAAGAGAGAGACGCATGAATGACAAGTGTATGAGGTTGATTAAAATGTTACACTCTTGGCCTTTACAACATCCTCTGGCAAGGAGTTCCACAGATTGTGTGAATAAATACATGCTTTTGTTTGTTTTAAACCTGCTACCTATTAATTTCATGTGGTGACCCCATAGTTCTTGTGTTAATAATAGTGATAAGACAGCTCAGATAACAGTTTGTTCTGGATGCTGTACTGTGATGACTTCCATACAGCATTCAGACTCAAAGACATTTCTCAGAATGCTGGCGGATGACCGAGTATGACCTCGGTAACTTGTTGACCTTTCATGCCAGAAGCCTTTGAAGGATCCTCTGTATTATTGGCCAAGAATAATTTCAAAGCAAGAGCTACTTGCACACTGCAAGCAAGATGACGTGGCCACCATCATTATGAAAAGATGCTGGAGATGGATTCGGCTTGTGCTGAAGAAGGATGGAAGCTCCTTCAGAAAGACTCCTGTGCGCTGGACCCTTGATGGGAAGCAGAAATGAGGATGACTCAAGAGAATATGGCACTGGACTGTTGAAGTAGAAATGGAGAGCATGAATCACACTTGGGGCACTATTGAGAGGCTAGCCAGTGACAGACAGAAGTAGAGGACCTTGGTTGCTGCCACATACTCTACTAGGCATAAAGGACGAAGATGATGATGATCTCTTGTGTTATGGGAGCAAGTAAATATCTTTTATTTTCTTTCTGCACACCATTCATGATTTTATAGACCTATATCATGTCCTCTTTTCCTGGCAGGTGTACAGGGTCCAAGTCTCGCTGCCGTAAAGGGGGGTGCTGAGGATGCAGGCTCTGTAGACTTGCATTTTGGTGTGAGTGTACAGCTTGCTGTTATTCCACACTCTCTCACTGAGTCTGGACAGAGTTGTGGCTGCTTTACCGATCCTCCTATTTAGCTCAGTCTCCAAGGACAGGGTGTCAGTGATGGTGGACCCGAGGTAAACAAACTCAGCACCCTCCTTTACGGCAGCGAGAATTGGACCCTGTACACCCTCCAGGAAAAGAGGCTGAACGTCTTCCACTTGCGCTGCCTCAGGTGCATCCTTGGAATATTGTGGAAGGACAGTGTGTCCAACACTACCATCCTTGAGCAAGGGGAATCCCAACTATGCACACCCTCCTCAGGCAGCGGCAGCTCCGCTGGCTTGGCCACGTCCACAGGATGAATGATGGAAGGATCCCGAAAGACATCCTGTATGGCGAGCTAGCCTCTGGCAAAAGACCTCCCGGATGCCCCCAGCTGTGCTACAAAGATGTTTGCAACAGAGACCTCAGGGAAGTAGACATCAAGCCAGACAGCTGGGAGGAGCTGGCAGACGATCGCAGCAGATGGAGGCAGGAACTGTACAAGGGCCTTCAGAAGGGTGAGTTGAGGATCAGACAGCTAGCAAAGGAGAAGCGAGCCCACAGAAAGCACAGCAAGGACCTGCCAGACACCCATTACATATGCAACAGATGCAGCAAGGACTGTCACTCTTGTGTGGGTCTTCACAGTCACAGCCAACGCTGCAAATGAGGATGCCAAACGGAACTACGAAGGGCGTGATCCATAGTCTACGTTGACTGAAGGATGCTACCACTATATCATATACCCCCTTAGTCTCTTCTTTTCTAAGATGAAAAGACGTAGTCTCTTTAACCTTTCTTCATATTGATGCAGTACTCCAGCTGCAGCCTCACCAGGGCCAAATAAAGGGAAATAATTACTTCCCTAAATCTCCTGGCAGTGCTCCTACTAATGCACCCCAATATGCCATTAGTCTTTTTGGCTACCTGGGCTCATATTCAGCTTCTCATCCATTGTAATCCCCAGGTCCTTTTCTGAAAAACTGCTGCTTAGCTAGTTTGTTCTCAGCCTGTAGCAATACTTGAAAATCTTTCATCCTAATTGCAGGACTCCATACTTGTCCTTGTTGAACTTCATCAGATTTCTTTTGGCTCAATTCTCCAATTTGTCTCGGTCTCCCTAGGCCCTCTCTCTACTCTCCAGTGTATCATCCTCTCTCCCTAGTTTAGTGTCATCTTCAAATTTGCTGAGAGTACAATCCATCTTCTCATCAAGGTCATTAATAAAGATGTTGAACAAAACCCACACCAGAACTGACCCTTAGTGTGCTACTTACCAGTATGATGTTGATTGGTAAAGGTGAACGAATGGCTGTAGAGTAAGGTACCATATGAAAAGCTGTTCCTGAGGCACAAGGCGAGGAGCTGGAATGATTTGATTGGTGCCATTCTCTGTGTGTTTCATGTGTGGCCCTGGGAGTATCTATGAAATCTAGCTGAGTGTGAGAGTCAACATGTGGTTAAGCTAAGTGATAACAGAACTCGGGAAGGTTTACTGTTTGTCATGAGCGAGGCAATGCAAGACACAGTGCAGTCTAGATCTGCGGTGTCCAATATGCTCCTCATTCACCACAGCTGGTGAACGGGGCAGCGGACTGTGTGGAGTGCAGTTCACAGGGCTTATGTGGCAGCTCGAGAGGAGGCTATGCGACGGCTCAGGAGCTCGGGCACCATGGGCCTGCACGGCTTGGGGCTGGACAGCTCCGGTGGCTCAGCTCTGGCAGCGGCTCTGGTGAAACACTGGGGGATGGGAGGGTAGTGTACTTGGCTGTGGAGGAGCAGCATCTGGCTGAGGGGCAGGCTTGTGGTAAGTGGGTGAGTTGCTTTTGGACACCCCTGAGCTAGAGAGTTGAGGGAGCACAGTTGTAGTACAGTCCCCTGCTGCACCCTGGAGATCCCATCACATTCATCACATACAGACCACTAAACACCCAGTTTTTAGCCCACCTGATATGACAAAAAGCTTAAAAGGTGACCTGAGTAAAAACTGAAGTCTGAGAACAGATGGAAAAAAAAATCCAACATTTAATACTTTCTAAAAATATATTATTTTAAAGTCATTCTCATGATTTCTAGGGGCCTTACAGTGGTTTGGGTTAACAATACAGAATCTTTTTACAGTCTGTTAATTACTTTTCCAGTCCTATACTCCTTTGGAAGAATGGTGAGTAAAGTTGCATGGGTTTTCCTCTCTCCCCCAGAATGAGTTCACTCACAATTTCTTTTCAGTACCCCAATTATACTTTTTTTCCACTGCCCTCCACTTCCTCACCTATCCTGCTTGCTCACCTTCTCTTCCATGATCCCATCACACCTTTCTCCATCTTCTCTTCCATTCCCCATCAAAGTTCCCTTGCTCTCACTAACCTGCCTGGTGCCTCTCTTTTCACACACAGCATTACACTTTCTGCTGTTTTCTTCTTTCTCCTACACTGGTCACATAACTCCTGCAGTCTCCCTTTTATTCTGCCCCTGTCATCTGTTCTCTGGGGGCTTGTCTCAGTGAGCACTTAGTGTATTTGTAAGGGTGGGAGTGGGCTTCAGACCCCAGGCTCCAGCTTGAACAGCAGCTTCAAAGCTATTTTTAAAGCTGTCCACCTGGGCTGAGAAGCTCACTTCCACAGACTTGGTAGACATACCCATAGTTCACAGCAAGCTGGAATGTAAACCTGCCCTGCATTAGTGTGTGGATTCTGTTGCCATACACTAACACTTCTCTAGTGCATTTTGATCAGCTTTGATCCACTTTTAAATATACTCCTTTTCTTTCCCTTCTCTCCTCTTGCCTCCTACCTCACTATCCTCAACTTCTGCCCCTCCTGTGGCTCTCATTTATTCTTTGAACCTTACATTTCCAAATGGATGCCTCCCAGTTGCCAGGCTCTGGTTGAACATGGTATGAACGGATGAATGTTGGACTCACAATGCTGATAGAAACATCAAATTCTTCCACTTCAGCTCTAAGACAGTCAAAAAATCCTTGTGCAGCATGCTTGGAAGCAGCATCTAAGAGAAAAGCAACAGGAGAGACATCTGTATAAAAAAAATGCAAAAACACTGACAGGCATATCTTGACATTTCTATTTCAGAACTCTGCCTGGACATGGTAACAGTTTTCCAGGGAGAGGAGAAGAAACCAAGGTCAACAATTGAAGAGATTCCCTCTGAAACTGAGGATAGGTGAAATGGACACCTTGTAGTGCATCATATACATACAGTTATGAAAGCACTATTCTTTTCTCCATAGCAAAGGTTGAGTTGAGTTTAACATGTAAACCAGGAATTTAACTGCTTTGGTTAAAAACATTTTACTCTTTCCCCCCAACCAAAAACCCCAGCAGTTACTCTTTGCATACATAATAATTTTATAAGAATTTTCAATTAAATGTCTGAGTTGTCAGTTGTGGCCACTTCATCCAATAACCCAATTTTGGCCCTTGCTGGAGCCATGTTGGCATAATTGCAAAACACCAGCCTTCACAGATTTCCAGTCTAGTCTGTACTTCCAGTTAGCTTTTCTCCTCCAGAAGTATGGGCAGAAGGCAGGCACAACTCTCTCCCCTGCCATGGGTATTGCTTTTTGTGGAGGAGAGCAAGGAGAAGAAGCAAAGAAAAAAAAAAAAAGTGGCCAGCAGTTCAGGTTAGCTTCCCATACCATGGGTCAGTCTGCTCCGTGCTCTCAGGGCTGTCCTGCCTAAAGGCTGAACTGGTAGGGCTGCCCCAGGCCCTGCACTTTTGGGGGCTCCCATGGCGGCTCCTCCAACCGTCCTCTATATGGGAGGGATAAGGGTTACCTGGTGCCAAGTGTCAGGCAGTGAAGGCAGCAAGGGTCACCTTCCATCCCCACCAACCATGTGCGGTAGGAGTGGCAACCTGCTATACCGTACTGTCCATTACCACAACACGCCACCCTCCCGGCCAGCTGCACCTCACTATGAGCCTCCAATGTGATATGGCTGCAGAAAACACACAGTCCTGATTTCATTTATATTTATATATAATATAACTCTCTCCAGAATGGAGTTATGTTGCTTCTTGCTGTAAAGATAGGATGACCACTTGTCCTGTTTTTACTGGGATAGTTCCTTATTTAAGCTGTCTCACATGCATCCTGACTTCTTAAGAAAATAGGCAAATTGTCCCATATTTGTTGGGGCTCCTGTTCCCCACCACGCTGCACCTTGTGGCAGCAGCTCCAGCTGCAGGGGAGCTGCTCTTTGGTGCAGTTGCCCCATTCCTGTTACACTGTGGTGGCAGCCCCCACTAGTACCAAACTACACAATGGGTGGATGCCCCGTTTCCTGGTGCCCTACGCTTAGGGGAGGCAGCTCCTGCTGCCAGACGTTCCCCTCCATGGGTCACCTACCTCATTCCTTGGCCTCCCACTCCTCAAGGAGGCAGCTCATGCTTCATTCCCTACCCTATCCTCCCTGACCCTCCTGTTGGGAGGCTTTAGAACACCCCCCCCCAGCAGGGCATTCTGGAGCCCCCCTCCTCCACTCCCTTTCATCCCTGGTGCCTCTCCATTTGGGGCTGCAGAGCTCCCATCCCTGGTGCCTCATCTTGGAGCAGCAGCCCCCATCACCAAGGAGTCCTGACGGGGCAGCAGCCCTCCCCTTATCCCCAGAAGTCTATGTCCCATATTTGCTATAGAGCAAAGGATCACCCTATTTAAAGGCGGCAAGTGAATCAGAATCTGCCACATCTCTTGAGAAGCTGTTTCAGTGCTCCAGTTACTGTACCTTATTGTCTCTGGTTCTGGCTTTGCTGGGCAAGTTAAAGATTCATAGAATTTAAGGCCAGAAAGGACCTCCAGATAATCTAGTATCACCCCTTTGTAAACTACAGGACACCAAACCTTTGCACGCTAAACACAACTGAAATTAAATCAATCTGTTATAGCAACAGGAGACTAAATTATTGTGAGCTAGAGGCAGTGAATTAGAAGAACCAAGATAACTAGCAATTAAGGCTCCTGCAATGGTCAGGGAATGATTTAGTGAGATATACACAGATGATCCTAACAAGAGACACGTCAAAAGCACTGTCAATCTGACTTGCAGGAAGAATCCTCCAAGAAACAGTTAAATCCAGAGCATATGAGGGAGAAGCAGGCAATCAAGTACCCAAAAAAAAAAATATTCAGTTCCACTTCAGAGTCCTAGTCTTCCCCATTCAATGTCTCATCTTCTGATGTGACAATAGCTTCAGAAGATGGAGAAAAGAAAACAAAAACCCCTCCACAACCTGAATATGCTATGTGAGGGAGGGAGGGAGGGAGGCTGGAATTCCTTTCTGGCCCCTGCAAGTATCTAGCTGAAGCTCTGAAGCATTAGAGTTCAGGAACATCCCAAGCATTGTTATAGGCTGGGGACCGACTGGCTCAGCAGCAGTACGATGGAAAGGGACCTAGGGGTTATGGTTGATGAAAGGCTGGATATGAGTAAACAGTGTGCGCTTGTAGCCAAGAAGGCTAACGGCATACTAGGCTGCATTAGGAGGAGCATTTTGAGCAGATCTAGAGAAGTAGTTATTCCCCTCTATTCAGCACTGGTGAGGCCACATCTGGAATACTGTGTCCAAGTTTTGGGCCCCCCAGTATAAAAAGGATGTGGATTTGCTGGAGCAGGTTCAGTGAAGGGCAGCAAAAATGATTAAGGGTCTGGAGCACAAGACCTATGAGGATAGGCTGAGGGATTTGGGCTTGTTTAGTTTACAGAAGAGAAAAGACTTAGAGGTGATTTAATAGCAGCCTTCAATTTACTGAGGGGGAGCTCTAAAGAGAAACTGTTCTCAGTGGTGTCAGATGGCAGAACACAGAGTAATGGTCTGAAGTTGAAGAGGGAGAGGTGTAGGTTAGATATTAGGAAAAACTTTCACAAGGAGGGTGGTGAAGCATTGGAATGCATTGCCTAGAGAGGTGGTGGATTCTCCAACTCTTGAGGTTTTTAAATCTTGGCTTGACAAGGTCCTGGCTGGGATGACTTAGCGGGGGTCGATCCTGCCTGAAGCAGGGAGCTGGACTAGATGACCTGAGGTCCCTTCCAGCCCTGTGATTCTGTGAACAGACATGAACCAAAAGGTATCCTCAGGACTGTTGAACCAGTGCCCCCCCCCCACCTTACAACTGCCCTCATAAATGAGTCCAGCTCAGCCCAAAACAAATGCAATTGCTTGCTCCACAATTCCTAGTGGGAGGCAGTTCCAGAACCTCACTCCCTCTGATGGTTAGAAACCCTCTAATTTCCAGTGGCCAGTTTACACTCATTTGTTCCTCTGCCAATATTTTCTTTTATCTTACATTGTTTTCATAGCTGTATTTATAGAGAGGAATCATATCCCTTCTCAGCCTTTTTAAGGCTAAACAAGACAAGCTCTGATAGTGTCCTCTCATACGAGAGGCACAGTATTATCTGAGTAGTCCTTCTTTGTATATGTTCAAATCTGAATTGATCTTTTTTGAAATGTGTGACTAGAATTGTATGCAGTATTCCAATGGCATTTTTAATCAGTGCCTCATGTAGTTGCACTGACACTTTTCTATTTCTACTCAAAATCCTTCACCTGATACATCCCAGGACTGTATTTGTGTTTTCTGCAGCCACATCGCATTGGAGGCTCATAGTTACCCTGGAATGAGCCACAAAGAGCAGGTCTCTCTTCTCCTTTGTTGCATCTGGTGAGCTCCCAGTTTGTAGGAGACATTCTTAGTGCTGTGTCTTAAGTGTAAGGCCTTGCACTTTGTACTGTTCAGTTTAATCCCATTTCTGTTAGTCCAGTCTTCAAGGTCACCCAGTTCTTCCTATATTTTGCCATCCTCTTCTGTATTCATGCTGCCTCTCAACCATGTATCTTCAGCAGATTTTATTGTACACACCTACTTTTTGTGCCAAAGATCATTAATAAAAATATTAAATAAGAAGGTCAGTCTGAAGACCAATTCTTGAGAAATTCCACTGGTAGCCTCCTTCTCATGTGTTTATTTCAGCACAAAACACATTGTTCTGTGCCATGTAACCAGTTCTTAGCACATCTTGCTATTTTTGTACTGTTCCCTATCTTCTCTCATTTAACTATTATCTTCCAATGTGGTACAGTGTCAAATGTTTTAGTGGAGTGCAAATACATTAGAGAGCCTTCTGCTGTCAGATAAAGGACTGCAAACTTTTGAGCACATTCTGTCTGTGGATTCCTGTGACAGAATCCTAGTGGGATAAAGGGCTTGTCTACACTAGCTCCCTACTTCAAAGGGAGCATGGTAAGCAGGGTGTTGGGAGTTTATTAATGAAGTGCTGCAGTGCATATGCAGCACTTCATTAAGCAAACCCCCCCACAGCAACTTTGAAGTGCCAGCTTGCCTTTAGCTGTAGCTCACCTGCCGACACTTTGAAGTGCCCAGGGTACTGAGGAGTAAAGGGACTCCTGAGGAGTAGAGGGACTTTGAAGTACCCTGGGCACTTTAAAGTTCCAGCAGGTGAGATGCAGCTAGATGTGAGATGGCACTTCGAAAATTTAACACTTCAAAGTTGCTGCGGGGGGGGGAGAATTTGCTTAATGAAGTGCTGCATATGCACTGCAGCACTTCATTAATAAACTCCCAACACCCTAATTACCATGCTCCCTTCAAAGTAGGGAGCTAGTGTAGACAAGCCCCAAGGGAGATGGATGGGCACAAGCCTACCCATGGCTAAAGGATCCTCCCACAGCCAATGGGAGCCCAGAAGGGACAGTAGAAAATATAACAAGGACAAGGGTGAAGGCCAAAGAGTCAAAAAGGGAACCTGAAGGGGACTTAACTCCATAACTGCTCAGTTACTAGTTAGTAACTTTTCAGTTTCTCTTCTACACAATATCACCATAATCTTATCTTCCCACATCATCAAAAACCGTCCCTTCAATACCACTTTAATCACCCTTCACTTCTCCATCTGCTGTTCCATCACCCACTGAGCCTTGACTTCCAGACTCTTTGAATGTGTCTCCTGGAAACTCCCTTCTCTAACTCCAGCCAGGATCCTACCAGTCTGGCTTCAGTCCTTGAATTCCCCGAAACTGCTTTTGCCAATATTTCTAAGAAGAACTTCTTAGAGTTCTCAGGGCATCTCTTCAATCCTCATCCTCCCTGACCGCTCAGGCGCTTATTACACGCTCCTTGACATCTTGTTTGCCCTTGGCATTTGTAATCCTGTTGTCTTATAGTTGCAATCCTTATCTTTTCCAGGTGCAAGTACTCAGTGTCCAATACTGTGTATTCAGATTACTAATAAGTTAACATTGTTTTAACGTCCTTGTCCAGGCTTCCTTCCTGCCACACCACTCTAGGGCCAGAGCCCAGTGTAATGGGCAGGCCTGGGCTCCACCACCTTCTCCCACGAGAGCTGCCCTAACGGAAAGAAGGGGCAGCTAAACCCAATGAAGAGGCTTACTCCCTCTATTGTGATTTGCCTATGATGAGAATGGCTTGGTGAATGGAGACTCTTGCTTCTGGAAAAGCCCACTGTGAGTCTCTGAGGTGCACACTAAAATCCTCCAAGAAGCGTAGAACCCCCTAGGGGGCCAACAAGGGATTTGTCAAAGATTTATAACTACTTTCTGGCAACAATCACCCAAAACAGTGGGCTAGAGCTTCAGCAAGTTCTATTTCCTTCAGTGGAACTATGCAGTTTACACCAGGTAGGGATCTAGCCCATTACCTCTGTCCCCTCGCCGACTCATAAGAATTAATCCTGAAATGTATGTAATAAGTATGTCCTCATAAATGTATTTAGCTCAGTCTGAAACTAATGCGTTTGCTCCACAATTCTTAGTGGGAGGGAGTGTAGTAAAATGTAAAGTAGTGGTATAAGTAAGTGTTGTCAGATCTATACACTGATATTATTTCCAGAAGCAGCTAGATTCTGGGGCATAACCTGTCAGTAACACTTGTGGACCCAGTCAGCTCCTATTATGCAATCTGATGCAGGCATCAGAAAACCTTATTAATTTCATTGCCCACCTACTGCAAGATCTGGGCCTGATCTGATATTTCCCTGTTGGCCAATCCCCTACTTGTCATTAATTTAAAAAAAAAAAAAAAACCCACAAAACCACCCACAACACCAACCCCCCGCCCCACACACCATGTTAACACCATAGAACATAATGACAATTTTTAACCCAACACCAAACAAGCTACTCCTTTGCAATTTAGTGATCACAGAAGTTATGGAGATGATATACTGAACCCTTTCCCAAATTAGCATGTTCAAAAGGCCTAATCTTCATGTTGTATGTGTAGGTCACACTTTAAAATGTAAATTTTATCTTGTTACAACTTACAAGCAGCATGAAATGGGATTCCTAATTTTCCTTGGATGTTATTTACTAGGACAATTTGACCAGTTCTTCTGGAGATCATGTTGGGAAGAAGGGCTAAAAATACCAAAAACAGAACAGAGGAAGAAGTGGGGAAAAAAAAGAAGAATGTGATTTAAGCTTAAATATAGAAATTGGTCTGTTGAAGCTCCACTTTTTATACCCTTCCAGCATGACTGTGAATCATAACTACTCTCTGGGAATGGTTATCCAGTAAATTATGCACCTATCTTGTAGTAGCCCCATGTATGTTGTATCTCCCCAGTTCATTTAGAAGGTCATTGCAGGACTCTATCAAATGCTTTATTGAGGTCTAGTTATATCATATCTGCCTCATCCCCATTATCCACAAGGCTTGTTGCCCTATCAAAGAAAGCTATCAGGTTGGTTTGACATGATTTCTTCTTTACAAACCCATGCTGACTGTTACTTATCACCTCGTTATCTTCCAAATATTTGCAGAGGGATTCCTTAATTAGCTTTCTTGGCACAGAAGTTAAACTTACTGGTCTGTAGTTTCCTGTGTCATCCTTATTTCCCTTTTTATAGATGGGCACTATATTTTTCCCTTTTGAGTCCTCTTGAACCTCTCCTGTCTTCCATGACTTTTCAGAGATGATAGCTAATGGCTCACATGTATCTCCTCTGTCAGCTCCTTGAGTATTTGGGGGTACATTTTATCAGGCCATAGTGACTTGAAGACATCTAACTTTTCTAAATAATTTTAACTTGTTCTTTTCCTATTTTAAACTTCTGAACCTACCTGCTTTTCTCCAGCACTCACTATGCTATGTGTTCAATCACCAATCTTCTTGTTGAAAACCAAAACCAAGAAGTTAACAAACACCTCTGCCATTTGTACATTTTCTTTTAGTGTTTTTCCCTCTTCATTGAGTAATGGGGCTGCCCTGTTCTTGGTGGTCTTCTTGCTTCTCATAAATTTGTAGAATGTTTTCTTGTTACCTTTGCTGTCTCTAGGCAGCTTGGGCTCATTTAGTACCACCACCTTTCTAATTTTGCCCCTACATACTTATATAATTTGTTTATACTCATCCTTTGTAATTTGACCTATTTTCCACTTTTTGTAGGACTCCTTTTTGATTTTTACATAAATTCAAGATCTGATTAAGCTAGGCTGGTCTCTTGGCATATTCCCTCTCTTTTCTACCCAGTGGAATAGTTTGCTCTTGCACTCTTAATAATGTCCCTTCGAAAAACTGCCAGCTGTCTTCAATTGTTTTTCCTCTTGGTCCCGTTTCCGTTGGGACCTTACCTACCAACTATCTGACTTTGCTGAAGCCTACCTTTTTGAAATCCATTTTCTTTATTTTGCTATTTTGCCTCCTACCATTCCCTAAATTCTCAAGCAATTCCTCCTTATTTGTTAAAAATCACATCTAGAACTGCCTCTTCCCTATATAAAGTGAGAACTGTACACTTTTATTCTGTGCTGTACTTGAAACAATATATCTGAAAATATAAACATCCAATATATTTAAGTTGTAATCTTATTGTTTAACTGTGAGATTAAAACTACAGTTAATCAAGAATATTTTTAAATCTCTCAATCAATCATGAATAATTCTTTAAAACACTCAAAACCTCTAGTTGCAATTGCTTAATGATACTCTGTATGAGTTCCAGGGCAGGGTAGTAGGTAACAAAAAGTGTGATTGAAGGGATTTTTATTTCAGTACTAGATCTACCTGGCATTGCTTGGGTTGTTCAGGGCATGGAACTGGGAGGTGAGAACTGAAATTAGGGCAAGGCATTGGTGGGGGTGGCTGAGGGCAGGGAATAGGGGTGCAGGAGTCAGGGCAGGGACCTGGAGGTGTTGAGGGCCTCAGGGGCAAGTGGTGCGGGTGCAGGAGTCAGGGCAGGGGGACTGAGAGGTGCACAGGCTCCACTGGGGACACCCACAGCAGCAAGGATGGCACTGCAGCTGCTTCCCCAGCTTCCCTGGAGGGGCAAGGCTGAGGTACCTAGCCCCAGCCACCAGCTCCTTCAGGAGAATAGCTGAGGGGCCGGGGCTGGGGCTGCAATGCCCTGCCCTGGCCACCTGCAGAACTCCTCCGGTGTGACAGTGTTGCTGGCTGGAGGGGCTGCTGGCTGCACCCTCTCCTACCCCCTGCTGTGGCTGAGGGATGGGCAGGTGGAGTTTGGGGTGGGGGGGTCACTTATCTGGGCTGAAGGTGGGCAACATGGAGAGTCCTGGTCCCAGCTGGCTACTCTTACTGGTGCAGTCACCCCCACTGTGGTTACTCTGCACTATAGCTGTCCCCAGTGCCCAATGCCCCCAGTATCTCACTCCCTTTCTGTGTTATGGAAAACAATCCCACAACAGTAAGAGATAGGACCACCAAATTTGGCGTGCAGCTTCCTCTTATCCTAATTTAATGCAAGGTTTTATTGTGCCACCTTGCATGATCAAATCCTAAGTGCTCCCCAGAATTGTACACAAATCATGATGGTTGCACTCGTCAGTGCAAATTTTCAGCCTGGCTGCATGCACTTCTTACTGATTTGTGACTGTCAACGTCTTCACAGTAGAGCAGAAGCACATGCCTACAGCTGTCATTACAAATGCACAACTGGGTGTTTTGAAAATGGAACTATGATACTATTTATTGTTCTAGTTGTTGTTACACCCCCTTCTCCAACTCGGGGGCCTGTTTCTGTTCTGACTTGCTCCAATTCCACACCAATTTTTAGTACAGCTGTTTCTGATTTATACTAATTAAGCCGAAAGAAAAAATTTGACCCAAGCCATGCCACAACACGACACGACATTATGAATTGGCACCAATCTTTAAACAGCATTTTCAAAAGAAGGGGAAAAAAATACCTTTTGTTAGTGTTATAGGTCCAAAATAGTTGGCATCCATAATCTTTTTATCCAGTTCCAATGAGATACTTTGCACTGCTCCTTTCACTTTCATACTAGCATTATTGATCAGTATATCCACACATCCATAGCAATCCAGTATTTCCTTAGCTACATCTTGAATGCAGCTTATGTCTGAGAGATCCAGCAGTACAAGCTTTGGTGTAAAGGTCTTTTTTATTAATAAAAAGGAAATAATATTTTGTTAGTTCAGACACACCAACTTATATGAAAGAGGAACCTGTGTTTTCTTAGCATCATTTTGAGAGTGTTTTTCCTATATACCTACATTCACAGGAATCCACACTAGTCAATTTCTTGTTCTTGCCAGAGGTGAACGTAAGGTGGTGTGCCCTGGTGTTCTGCTCTCATAAAAGGTGGTTGGGGTGCTCTGTTGCAGGAGGAGACATTGTGCACTTACAGCTGGAGTTCTGGGGCCCTCCTGAAGACTGCTGTGGCTAAGCAGCAGGCAGGAAAAAGAAGCTGGCTGGTAGCATATCCCACATTAGTCCAGGACTGCATCAGTCCTGAGTCCCTTCCCACCTCGCGGAGTGCCTCTTAGGGAAGACAGGAAGGGGGCTGAGGCCTCACCCATTCCTACCAATGTTGCTTGTTGTTTGCAGTTCCCCTTCTATCACTGTCTTGGATTAAGAGGAAAATTCACAACATGCCTGCATTCTTCTTCTTCCTCTGCAAGTCTGGGGATTACTCAGGTGACCATCCGTCCCATTTTGGGCAGGACAGCCCTGTATTTTGGGTGCCAGGAAGGTGTACTGATTTATTTTTAAAAATGGGCTAATTACTCTGTATTGGGCCCCCTGCTGGCACACAGGAGCAGCTGCTGGCTAGATGTTATCCCCCTTTAATTTTTGTTTAGTTCTGTATCAGATACTACATTATCTTGCACAGTGTCAGCCTCAGGCAAAAAGATTTATACATACTAGAGTCGTCACATTTTTTTAAAAAATTTGGTACTGGTTGAACCTCTCTAATACAGAACTCTCTCATCTGGAAACATACGTAATCCAGCATGATTTTAGTTAGCCTGGACAACCCCTTATCATGAGTGTGGCCGAGTTTCCCATGGTCCTATAAAGCCTGTTTACAGCCATCTGGCCTGGCTCTGTGTTTTTGCTGTTATTTAGCCCTAAATGTCTTCTAGGAGACCAGTAAGCAGTGGCATTGTTAATAATGTCCTGGGTAATATTGACCTCCCAAGATCCAGCAAATTCTCTCCTTCAGCACTGATCAGATCCTGAGGGTGCCAGAAAAGAGAGGTTCAACCTGTACAATCTTAGCTGTCTTTGAGTCTGTTGGAACTTCTCTCCTGCCCCCTGCCCCAAGGACAATTTAAGTGAAAGAGGAGGAGGAGGGGACAGAGGGAGAAGGAAGGAACAAGCGTGGTAAAAAATCTATAATCTGGAGGATAGAACATTCATCCAGGAAGTGAGCGTCCCAAAATTCAGTTCTCCTGACCCACTGACTCCAATTATTTAGCTGTAAAACAAGAATTTCATCAGGTACCAGATTGGGCTCTGCACATGACTTATGTGGCTAAAGGCTTTTCTTTTAAATCAGTGCAAGGCACAAAGCTCTGCATACAAAGAAGATGTATTCAGCTATTCCTTATTCACATCACTGCAGCATTTGCTCCTCAAAAGACATGCCCAGTACCCAGGGGAGTTTACAGTGTAAGAGTGCCATTCTGCAACCCTTGAAGTCACCCCCTCTTACTCAAGGAATTACTTGTGCAACAATTCAGGTGCTTAAGAGCTGAAGGACTGATATTAAATTCTCTCTCTCTCTCTCTCTCTCTCTCTCTCTCTCACACACACACACACACACACACACACACACACACACACACACACACACACACACACACACACACACACACACACACACACACACACACACAGAGAGAGAGAGAGAGAGAGAGAGAGAGAGAGGGGACCTCAAGAGGTCATCATGTCCAGTCCCCCGCCTTCTTGGCAGGACCAAGCACCATCCCTGGCCATTTTTTAAAATCTATTTGCCCCAGACCCCTAAATGGCCTCCTCAAAGATTGAGCTCTGTAGCCAGACAGCCAGCCCCCTCTCAGACCAGCATTGCTGGGAACACAAGGGAGCCAAAACAACAGGGCACTTAACATAAATTCCAGCACAGCCTTTGAAGCTGTGAGAAGCACAGGTGTGCTGCTACAGTGTGCCTCTGGGAACATATGCAACGATTAGGCTCACAGCAGACAGAGAAGCTGTGACAGACATGGCTCTTAGCCCCGACTAAATAACGTGATGCACACACACCAACATCCTAGGTGGGAAAATATTTACCCTAATAAAAGGAATGTCCAATAGTCGAAACTTATTGTTTCTCTCCCTTGCAAGTGTAAACTACTCTTGTGAGAGCTGGCGTCGCCCAGACAGACCAGCCCCAATTTGGCATAATAAAGGACTACAGAGGTATAAGTATGGGACCTACAGCACCATGATTTTTGAGTGCTTTTCACTATCTATCTGCTGGTCAGATAAGTGACAGCCTCCCAAGGCTTCTGCAGCTAAAAGGGTCCCTAAGCCTTGTCCCTTATTCGTCTTTCCGCGGAATTGAGTGACCGATCCTGGCTTGGCACCGCTGGAATCGAGAGATGCAAGGAGGGTAAGAAGCACCCACACCTGATCTCCTATCTTTAGTGTACACATATTTTGAAATAGAGCTCTATACTTTGTTTTCTTTCTTTGGGATAGTGGCTTCAGTTTTGTAACTTGTTTGTGTGTGTAACATCTATACATTTAAATAAGTAGGCACTAGCAATTTTGTAACCACATGATTAGAATCTAGGTTAATAAATTTTGGTAACCGTTTGTGCATAAGCCTGACTTGTTTCTCTGGTTTACTGTAAAGCAGCCAACACAATTAAAGAACCTCAGCCATTTTGGCTATAAAGCCTGGCCATTAGGTGAGAGTACTAAGAGCCTAGCGTTGAGTTGTGCCGCCTCCACGGGGCAAACTCTTGGGGCGCCTGTCAGTCAATCCTGACTGCCTACTGCGAAGGGGCTCTGAGCTCTAGCAGTTAAAGTCACGGGTGTGGAAGGGCTCTTAGTGCTGCCATTGGGGCACCTGTCAGTCAGTGTTGACTGCCCACTGCGAAGGGGCTCTGAGCTCTAGCAGTTAAAGTCACGGGTGTTTAGGACCTTGGGGCATCCGTCAGCCTAGCCCAGGCTGCCCGCCGCGAAGGGACAGTGCGTCCTAGTGGTTAAAGTCACGGATGGTATAAAATGGGCATAGCTGGCACCTCACCAAACATCCTTGGCCATCGGCTAACAAGCTCATAAGCCAGGGTTTACAAGGACCGTGACATGAAATAGCATTATAGCACCAGGCAGGATGGGAATAAGAGTGAGATCTTCAGTCTCAAGAGAGCTTGTGGACTTTTGGCACTTGTGGAAATCAAGCTGCATATAGTTGAGATCTATATATGACTTTAGGAAAGTACGTGGCACTGGGGTTTAACTTTGTGCAAGACAAACATTCTAACCACCACCACGCTGTCCTGTCAGTCCTTGCTGTAGGTTGCTTTGATATACATTGTTGCACACTTACACTACTGAAACTTTGAGGAACATAATGTACAAATTCCTCACTTAAGTCGCTATATCATTTAGAAACTGGAAAATTAGCATATCCTCCCAGCATGTTCTGTGTTCAGTTGCATACTGCACATAGGATAAAAATTGTCACAAAAAGTACATTGGTGTAGAATCATTTCTTTACATGTTGCTTGAAATGCTTTAAATGTCTGGTACAGTAAGTGAGTGATACATTAGGGTTTAAATGGTCACTTAGGGAAAATGTACGCTCTTACAGTCCCTATCCCCCTCTATTTACATTATTTCTTGTGTGGGGAAAATTCCTCATTATGTCTTTTTGCTTTAAGTCACAACTTTACAGTCTCTATCCCTGATGTATATTGAAGGCCCTCTATTCTTATGTATGTGAAAACTCTGCAAAGTACAACGTCATTAAGATGTTCCCTCTAAATGAGTACTATTTGTCAAGTCACAGAGCAAGGAAGAGGACATACTTACCATGCTGGGGTCTGCCACGCTGATTAACGCATTATATAAAGCTTCTAACTTCTCCCATGTCTTGCCACACAATACTAGCCTAGCTCCTCCAGAGTGAAAAACACGAGAGCATTCTGGAAAATAAATGTGTTAAGGGGAACATAACAAATGATTGTTCTACTGTTGATGAAATTGAATGTATTTCCACAGTTCATAAATTATGTAAAAAGTGAACAAAACTCCTGCCTTGTGCACACAATGCACATGAACAATAAGTACAAAACAGATTAACATCTCGTACCATATATAAAGCTGGCAGAATGGTGCTGGGAACAGGTCTGGTGACACTCAGGACAGATATATAAACCTCACAGGAGAAATGGTAGCTCATTCTGCTCAACATCTGTCCAGCACTTGGATTTCCCCTTTGCCAGATAGGGACAACAGACTTCCCAAGCCTTAGCTTGCTCTGGCTATGCTCTTGCTTCAGCCCTGTTCCTAGTCCTGCTCCAGCTTTGCTCTCACTTTGGCTTCAGTCCACCCCAGTCTGGACTACTCATTCTGAGTCTGACCCTCTTACCCCTATCTTTGGGCATGATTGTTACAGCTGTAACTACTAAGCATGACTATCTCCATAATAGTTTCCGACAGTTTGAACAGACTGACCCCAGTCAAACTCATTTGTCAAGATGGATCTCCTGTTTCTACTGGTGCCCTCTACAATCAAAGCGAAATCTCCAGTACCCTTGATGGCAGGTAATACAAAGGTGATGGATCATCCCTGAATTAAAATCTAATTACATCACTTGCACTGATAAGTCAGCTCCTCCATGAAACCTCTAGGGGTTCCATGCCAGTCCCAAGCCTGAATAAAAGGAGTAGGGAGAGTGTCAATGTGCTGATCGTAAAACAATACAAATGAAATCTGATGCCAGTATGACTAGCTGATAGAAGATGCCAGCTCAGATGTCACCTGGATAAACAAGGTCCTTGATACCAATTGAGTGATCAGAGTTTGGTCGATAAGTTGGCCACTGAAAGAAAATTACAACTAATGTATATACTATCAATTGGAATGTCTGAACCCTGTGGGTAACTGGAAAGTTAGAGCTGCTTCAAAGGAGATGTACAGATACTGATGTGATTTACTGTGACTGGCAGAGATGTGTTGGACAGCATCAGGAGAGATGTGCGATTGCCAAGTCATTTGGTCAGAGAACTAAACGAAGCATCAGGCAGGACCCAGACTCCTTCTTAGCAGAAGAGATAGAGGAGCATTGCTAGGATACAAACTAGTGAGCATGAGAATGATTAGTAGCAAGATTTGAAGCAAAAGCATTCAACATCTCAGTTGTTCGGGTGTATGTACCCACATCAGATAGCATGGAGGAAAAGATTGAGCCATTCTATGAAGACTTGACAAAGACACTGCAGGAGATACCAAAGAGAGATGTGTTGATCGTAGGAGGAGATTGGAATGCAAAGGTTGGAACAGATAATGAAAGTTGGGAGAGAGTCATGGGAAGGTTTAGGTGTGGAGAAAGAAACAAACAAGGTCAGAAACTACTACAGTTTGCTATGGAGCACAAGAAGATGATCTGCAACACGAGATTCCAACAAAAAGGACTGTAGGAAGTGGATATGGTGATCAAACAATGGGAAGTCCAAGAACATGACAGATATGATTTTGATAAGAAGATGACCGACATCAGTACAGCAGTGCGGAATTTTCCAAGGAGTGGATATGGACTTGGACCACAGTCTAGCAATTGTGACTATCAAAGTGAAACTCAAGAGAAAGTATAAGACACTTGCAAGAAATGAAGAGATGTGGTGAGGCAAGGCGAAGAAATAGGGAATGTGTACAGAGCAGCGCCTGAAGAGATCAGGAACGTGGACACAGAGAAAGAACTAAATAAGAGTCAAAGGGATAGCCATCGCAATAGAGGCAATTGAGCCGACAGTTCTGGAAGAAGAGAAGATCAATAAGAAGTGGATTATGCAGCAAATACTGAAGTTGGTCTAAGAGAGTGATGAAGATAAGAAGGGAGGGTGGAACAGCAATACACAGTGAAACACAACAAGGTAAGAAAAGTGGCTAGAATGGATAAGGTGAAATGGTTAGAGGAGCAATGTTAAGATATACAGAGACATTACGGTGAGTGTAAGACCAGACTGGTGTATAAGGTGATCAGGAATATTAATATGAAGTGGTAGCTGAAGCAGATGGCAATCAAAGATGATCAACAAGGTGCTCATGAACAAGGAGAAGGTTGTGCAGCGATGGACAAGATATTGCACCGATCTTACAAAAGAACAGTTGGACCAGAGTGTCTCAGAGAGATTGATCAAAGAACTGAAGGTGATATCACCTCCAAGCATTGAGAGTGAGACTGATATTTTGAAGGAGGAAGTAGAAGGAGCAGTGAAATGACTAAAGAACAGCAAGAGCCCTGGAAATAAGATCACAGGCGAGATGATTGAATATGGTGGAGAAAGTATGACGCAAGAAATACACCAACTATGTAACACAGAGTGCAAAGAAGGGCAGGCACCAAAAGGAATGGACAAGATCTGTGCTAGTGACAATACACAAGAAAAGAAGCATGTTGGATTGCAAGAATTAGAGAACAAATACCCTTATAAGTCATCTAGGCAAAGTATGATGATGATACTAACAGAGAGACCATCTAGTGGATTAGCAGGCAGGATTCAGGAAAGATAGAAGTACCATATAGCAGATAGTGCCACTAAGACCGATAGCTGAGAAAGCTTGACGAAAGAACAAGAACATCTACTACTGCTTTATCAGTTTTCAAAAAGGCATTTACCTATCATATAACTGGAAAGGACCTTGAGAGGTCATAGAGTCCGGTCCCTCTCCGCAGGACCAAGCACCATCCCCGATTGATTTGAAAAAAAAAAAAAAACCTATTTGCCCCAGACCTCTAAAAGGCCTCCTCAAGGACTGAACTCACAATCCTGGCTTTACAAGGCCAATGCTCAAACCACTGAGATTGACTGACAGAAAAGACCAGAAAGTGACTTGGGCAGTGTTGGAATTGTCTGGAGTGGATAGCAGACTGATACAGTTGCTGAAGGATATCAACAACAATGTGGAGGCAGCTGTGAGATCATGCAGAGTTGGGAAGTTGGTTTAGAACACATAGAGGTACAAGACAAGGAGATCTGATATCTCCAAGTATCTTCATCATGCACCTAGAGAGAGTGATTGATTGATAAGATCAAGGAAGAGGTAGAAGGGAATATTGGTGCACAGGATGAGAATTAACAACCTGAGGTTCACAGATGCAGTTGTTGAGGAAGATGAATAAAAGCTACTGAGAACAGTGCAGATGTTAAATAAGGAAGGGAAGTAGTACAGACTGATTATGTATATCGATGAAATGAAGACAATGATATTTGGAGACAATGAAATATGAAGGAAGATCAGTGTAGATGGGACCAAACTAGAGAATATAGAGAAGTTCACCTGTCTGGGGAGCAACATGACATATGATCTAGATTGTAAGAAGGAAATAGCGACTAGAATAGGGGAAGCAAGAGCAACTTTGAAGATGACAGATAAGATTTGAAAATGCAAAGTGATTATCTTCGGAACAAAGATGAGCCTCTTGAAGATGTGTGTATTCAGCAGCATGTTGTACAGATGTGAGAGAGACATCAGTGATAACGAAAGATTCTAAGAGAAGGCTATTGGAATTTGAGAGGAGTCATTATAGAAAGATCCTGAGAATAGAATTGATGTAGAAGGTCATCAATGAGGAATTATATAGGCATATATAGCCAAAAGAGACCCTACTGCAGAAGGTTACACAATGGAAGTTACAGCTATTTTGGGTGTATCTGCAGTATGAACGATTAACAAAAACTCAAGATCCTGGTATTTGGCATAATGGATGGTTTGAATAGCAGAGGCAGACCCCACAGAGAATGGGTGGATGATATAGTAGACTGGTGCGGAGCTAACCTACAGAAACGAAGACACTCCACACTGGACAGGGAGAAATGGCAGGAAATAGTGAGGGAGGCATCGAACACCAATGGGCACTGAGCCTATGGCTGTTGATAATGATCACTGATGAGTCATTCCTGTGCTATGCTTCAGCCACTCTAGAAGCCAAGGATTGGTCCAATAACTGTCAGGGCAGTTATCTGAACACCACAGGAGGAAAAGTAGTTCAGTCTATTTAAACAAAAAGCAGTCAAGTAGCACTTTAAAGGCTAGCAAAATACTTTATTAGGTGAGCTTTCGTGGGACAGACCCACTTCTTCAGACCATAGCCAGACCAGAACAGACTCAATATTTAAGACACAATATTTAAATATTGAGTCTGTTCTGGTCTGGCTAGGGTCTGAAGAAGTGGGTCTGTCCCACGAAAGCTCACCTAATAAAGTATTTTGCTAGTCTTTAAAGTGCTACTTGACTGCTTTTTGTTTTGATAGTGTATAGACTAGCACGGCTTCCTCTTTGTTACTACTCAGTCTATTTAGTATATTTCAGGACTTGGAACTCTCCCCAGTCAGTTAGTAGTAACAAATCCCCAAGTCTTAGCCTGCTCCAGCCTTGTTTGTTCTGAAGCTCAGTCCTGCTTCAGGCTGGCTGTCTTCCAGGCTCACTTCTACCCTGCTCTGGACACCTGCTTCTGGCTCTGATCGCTTGATTCTGACCTCTAGGCTTAACTGCCATGACTCTGACTACTTGGCATGACTGACCAGTGTAGGCATAGTAACTAGGCCAGACCATCCCTATCATGGTTTCTGCCATTTCCAGACATTTGGATTGCTTGGTAGTGCACTGGGAAAGGACTACAGCCATCCCTGCCTTTTATTCCATGTGTGTTTGGAATGTAAAGCCTGCTGTGAACTGTAACTAAAATGAAATCTCATTGCTGAGGAGAGACCTGGTAATAAGTAACACACAATCAACTTCCTGAAAATGGCTACCTAATTAGAAGGGAAGTCTACATCCTTTAAAGATTTGCACAGAATTACATTGTGTCCTTCTGTTGTAATAAGTTCTAGCCAAGATTATGGTTAAATATCTTTGAAACTGAACAAGTTAATGTTAACGAATCCTGCAAAACACTGTCTATGTGACTACCATAGTCATTGGTTTCATGCTGCCTTCCACGTTCTAGTACACAGAGATAAGACCAAGCGTGCAAACTTCTTGAAGAGCACTCAATCTACAACGGCTGTCACAAATACAGGAATTCATCTGATGTAGTTAGGAGTCAGATGTTGGGGCTATCAACATTCAACAGGAAATAAGTTAAAGGATTTGACTGCTATAAATCCATGGGAAAGGAGAAGTTTGTGAATTGGCATGTAAGTAATTGGCCAAATTGTCTTGTGTTCTGTCTTTGGACTGTATTTCCTCTATTGAGTTAGCAACACCTGAGTTGATAAACAATTGGCACAACTATTTGACTCTTAGTCGAGAATCTAAACAAATCATCTCCCCAACATAATTGAGTATAAATGTTTTTTTTCTAGTATGAGTTGATTCTGAAAAATGGAAGTAGGTATATTGACCAATCTACTTTGTTAGGCAAATCTTATTCCAATACTGCTTTTGTCTTCTCATATCCATTACTGTTAAGCCGCCATTAAGGATTTCTAATATAACTCTGTAAAAATCTAAGTTCAACTCTGAGGTCCAAACATCTCCCATTTACTTTAGAAACAAATGGAAAGAAAATAAGAAGTGTAAAACTGATTCTTACAAACCAACCAAAAAAGTTTAGAAGGCCTTTTCTTGAAATATGAGCATGTATGAAAAAGAGCAGCAGCTGTCCTATCCCCAGAGTGGATGGAAATGTCTCAGCCCTTCTATGCTGATGGGAGTGGTGAGGTGGATGAAGTAGGTTTTTTAAATGAAATAAAAGGTTTAATATAGTGTTTTCTTAAGTTATCAACAAACCCTTAAAAGGAACATAAATTAATATACTGCTAGCTTTTTTAATTAATAGAGATTAAAATATAAATAAAACAGTATGAGTGCAGTGTGGTATGTCTAGAGCAACTAATCAATGCCAATGTGAATCTAAAAAATGAACAGCTTATGCCTACTTTATGTGGCTATTTAGCATGAATTTAGCTAGCAGTTCCACTTAGCCACTGTGGTCTTACTGTCTATTGCAGCACACACAGATGTACCTGTTCCTTTGCAAAGCTATTCACTTAGACACCAAACATGCCAACCTGATTATTGAAGGCCATGGGACTCCTTATGCTTAAAGTTAAGCATGCATATAAAAATGTTTGCATGATCAATGCCTGAAGGAAATTAAGTGGTATAGAACTTGTGGGTTGTATAAGTCATCTATTTAAAATGACATGCTACCACTTGCACATGTAATTCAATTTCACAGTGACAGCATGCTAAAAATAACTCCATTTTCCTCTCAAACTTCTTAATCAACTGAAATAAATATATACATTAAAAATATAGTCCATCTAACTCAGCAGCAGTTCTACTGAGAAACAAATGTGCACATTCCAAAATTTAGTACTTGTTTCTATTTATATTTCCTGTCTCTCCATTTTGCAGGGGAACATATAATCCTATATAAAGTAACAAACACATAAGGTCATCTGACGATGCTCATGCTAGATATAATGATTCATTCATTGTATGAAACCATGACAAAAGTTCCAAAACCCAGCAAACTTACCCTTGCCCAACCCAGAGATGGCATCAGTAATCACTACCACTTTGTTTTGCACAGCTGATTTTGACATTAGCTGAACAACTACTCGGTATATATATATAATTCCACTGATTCCAAAAAGGAGTAAAGGAAGAATCAGCACAGCAAGGACACCCATTTTTACCTGAAAGAAAATAGACCAGGTTGAAAATAAAACAGAATTGGGCTATTTTCAAGCTATCCTTTAAAATTAATTCTTGTCTCCTTTCATGTAAAAATCTCAGCAGAGTGTCTGGATTGCATTGTCTAGCAACAGTCTCAGCATGTCACCAGTTTCAATAGAAAACTTTGCTTGACAAACAATGGTACAGAGTGGACCTATTTTTAATTGGCTAGGTTTCATGTTCTTGCTCATTATTACACATTATAGTCAAAATCTTTCATCACTTTATTCATGACAGTTCTTCTGTAGAAGCAGAATTGCACAGATGCAAATACAACTTCAATTTAACCAAAGACATGCAAAATTATATTACATTAATCCCTGACACATGTTCCTACAGTAATAGAACTACATAGATGAAAGCATATCATTGCTAGCATCAGATAAATGGGAGAGTATGCATATATCACATAATACAGAATTATTGAGAAAAAGATAACTTACAATGGATATGAAGCCATCAAGAAACTAACGAGTAACTAATTTATTTTAGGATTTTAATCAAACTCTTTTAGCATTTCTGCAAAGCAGTCTACATGCTGAAGCTACTTCTCTTGAGGAGAACAGCTAACTATAGTTCCCAGCTGCCTAAGAGATATTTGCCAAAGTAAATATAGTCTCTACAACAGGATCCACATGCCTGACCTATTTAGTTTGATGGGACTGCAAGTCTTTTTAGAGCTCTTTGCACTGTCCTAATTCAACTACACAAAGTAGCTTCTGCATCTTGCCTTTATGATAAAATAGAAATATGTTCCTTAGGTCACTTTGTTGTTTGGTTTAGGGTTTAAACAAATGACATTTATGAAAATAATTTATACAAACCAAACAACACTGGTGTTTCTTTCTTCAAAAATTGGAGTAGAAAACATTTGTGTTTATTCAAGCTGAATATATATGGTAGCCAACTCTCCATATAATCGTTATCAACCTACATAGGAACTAACTCACAGCCTGTAAATGCAGGAGGAAAGGCATTGCACCCACTTAACGACAGAATTTGTAACCCCATGGATGTGAACAGGAAAATCACTGGTAACAGGCCTGAAGCTGAGTCCCTTCCTGCACCAATGACAGAGAAAATCACCTTTTCCTGTGCATGACTTGTTGCCCCTTATCTTTAGTAGAGGCAGTCAAAAGGCAGCTCCCAAACCAGGGTGCATATAAAGCAGCCTGGGAGAGGAATAGCTAATACTGGATATTCTCTCTACTGTACCTGAGCAAAAAGCCATCTGCAGATGGGGAAGTGTGTAGTCTCAGCAATGCTAATCTCCAAAGAAAGGTCTTGTGGCAGGGGTGACTGTAGGGGCATTATTGCCTGGCAAAAAGAAAACTGAATTTAAAATTGTTCTAATGGGCTGCTGCTAGAAAATTGTGATGGGCCAAAAGGCAATTTTGAAGCATTTTGGGGTAGTTTTTAGACTCTTGAAGGTGGTAGTGGCTGTTGAGTTGAGATGGCCTTTGGGAGCTGACTTGGAGTTCAGTTTTATGTGGCTGAAGACTTCACACACCAGTAATGAGCTTAGTATATAGTCATGGCTCCTGCCTGGCTTTTTCTGGTGTGCCTACAGACAAATTGTCCATTAGACCTGGCCAAAGTTGAAGCTGTCAGAAGTAGAGCTGAGCAGCCTGGATATTCTTCTAAAGCAATGGTTCTCAAACTTTTTGGTCCCTGGCCCACTCCACCCCACTCAGTGGATGAGCAAAGATAGGCAGATGAGGCTTTCTTGGACACTATAGAACAGTCCCACCTCCATTCAGACAGCACCTGTGTTGCTGTGGAGGGTGGAAGATCCAAGGAAGGAAAACATTTCTGTGGAGCAGAGGGAAACCCTCCCATATTTGGGACCCTCCTTCTAGAACATGTTGTGGTATCCTCTCGCACTGAGACTCTCTCTCCTGGGGAGAGACATCCAGTCCTTAGGAAAAGGTAGGAGTTAGTAATGGGGGCACATAGACAGCTGGGTTTGTGATGACCGGGAGAATGGCATGGTGACTTGCCTGCCTGCCTGGTTCAAATATTGTGGATTTCTCAAGATATCTAGATAGACTTCTGTGTAGTGCAGGGGAGGAGCTGGTGGTTGTGGTACATGCCAGTTGCATAGGGAAGGGCAGGAGAGACATTCCGGAGGCCAAATTTGGCTGCTTTCGGAAGAGACTGAAATCCAGGGCTTTTATGGCAGCATTCTCTGAAATGCTTCCAGTTTCACGTGCAGAGGCAGGCAGAATTCTAGCATCTCAGTACTAGGATCCCCTTTTTAGTTCTAGTCCTACCATGGTAATTAGAGGGAGTGGCTATGCCAAGTGGTGTGTCAGATGTGAAAAGAAGTTATGTGACATTGCTGAATGAAATGCTAACTGGTTTGTTTTTTTCCCCATTGTGTGGTCTTTGGTAGCAAGTGAAAAGAAGGTAAGTGTCAGTCTCATCCTGTGACATGATGAAAAGGGTGAAAGCAGCCAGTCCACAGGCGTTATCACCACTGTCACTGAAGCATCTCGTTTGGACAGGGCTCTGCTCATGGCCCACTTTGTTTCAGGTAAGGGTGCCCCATTAGCTAGGGCTGGGGTTGTAGCAGCAGTGGTTACGAGGGAGAAGGCCATCATTTCCAAGTACTGTTCACTTCTCTGGGCACAAGTGGAGTATGCTCCTCAGCAGATAGATGGATGTAGGAGGATGACTCCAATTGGTGAGTTGCTTGTATTCTTCCCATATCTTTCTCTCCCTGTGTTTTTTGGAATGCTGGCCAAAATAATATCTATTGCATGATCGCTCTCATTTACTTTTGCTTGTGCTGTCTCCTACAGGACATGGGTGGGTATTCTACATAAGCCTTGGCCTTCAAGGATGCACAAGAACTATGGGGGAAAATAGGAAGAGATGTAATTGTGCAAGGTAGGGGATGTGAGAGCGGACCTCTGTCATTGTGGAATCAGTCTCTGTTCATGGAGTGGGGCTGATATGAATGGGAGAAGGAGGCAGGGATGGAAAACCAGATTTCTCACAGCAAAGGGCTTTAGTGCAGGGATGGTTCATACTAGGTTTTCTCTGCTGCACTTGGAGAGGTATCATACAGGAGCCACAGCCAGAGGAGAAGCTGGTAGAAGTAGACCTGAGCAGCCTGGACATCATTCTAATGAGATGTGAACAATTCCATAGCATTCCGCCTTCTTCATAACTGGCTGTGAGTAAGTGATCCAATTTTTGAATGCCTAACCTTAACTCACTGTAGGTTTCTTCACATGCTATGATTTTCCTGTTTTGGGCTTGGGGTCCTTTTGGAATTGAGTCTGGGAAAGGGACTGTTTCTCATGTAGGTGCAAGGAGCTTTTCTAATCACAGCCCTACAGTACTAATGGGAGGAGAACTGCTGATTTGGGAGATCTGCTATGTGGATGAGGTTATGCAACCTTTGTGACAGAGAAGCAAACTGATTTGTTATTCCCCTTTGTGCTGTGTTCATAACCAAGAAAAAAGAAGTCAAACTTTCAGTCTCCTCTCATCCTGTGAAAGAAAGTGAGAGCAGCAAGTTTGCAAGCATTACTGATGTGAGGCATGAGTTATGCAGCTGGGGGAGTACAACAGCTAGGACTGGGTTTGTAAGCAGAGCTTCCCAACTAGCAGCAGTGGTTACAAGGCCACCATTTTCAGGGACTGCTTGTTTCTCTGGGCAGAGGCAGAGTGTTCTACCATGTGTCTTGCTCTCTCTTGTCTTGTCCCTTTTCCAGTGTGTTGGTCAACACAATGTCTTTGTCTTTCTCTCTTCTTGTGTCATTTTCTACTAGACACAGGCTGACTTTCTAGGTGGTGTTCCACAAGGAAGATCTCAGGAACCATGTGGAGTAGAAGGATGCAAAAGTGGAGTCCTGTCATCATTGACTCAGTCTCTGTTCATTGTGTGGGGTCTATATGCATGGATAAGGGAGGCAGGGATGGAAGCAAGATTTCCCACAGCAATAGAACTTAGTGTAGTGATGGATCATGCTGAGGTTTTTCTGATGCACTTGCAGAAGAATCATTCAAGAGCCCTGGCTAAAGAAGTTGGTTAATTGAACCCAAGTGGGCTGGACATTCTTCAAAGGAGGCATGAACAGTCCTCAGCTTTCTGCCTTCAGCATAACTGGCTGTGAGCAAGTGGTCACTCTTTTTTTGTTAACTGTAGTCAATGCGTGTTTTTTAACACGTTGTCAGCTTCCTGTTTTTAGACATAGGGCCCTGTGGAACGGAGTCAGGGAGGGGCCACAGTCTTCCGTGCAGAATGACCATTTTGGATGTAGGTGAAATGAGCTTTTTTCTAGCTGTAGTCCCAGACCAGTAATCGTAGTCAATGGCTGATGGTGGAGTTCTACAGTGTGTTAGTTACAGGAAGAGATAATGCAGCCTTGCTAACTGATATTTCCCACCCCCCTTTGTGCTGTGATTAGTAGCAAAGGAAAAGAGATCAAATGTCCAACCACTCCTGTGACATGATGGGAAGAGGTGAGAGCAGAAAGCCATCAAGAATTATTGATGTGAGGCAAGACCCATCCAGCTGGGAGAAGAGAACCGCCACTGACTGAGAAGTGCCTGGTTTTCAGAGGGCTCTGCTCAGTGCCTACCTGGCTTCAAGCAGCGAGGCCCCATTAGCCAGGGCCACATGTTATTTCTCTCTGTCCTTGCCTTTTTGTGCTGCCTCCTTCTACATGATATGGCAGACATTCTGGGTCTCATCACCACAGTGACGCCTTCAAAAGGGAGGGGTAGCTGTTAGTCTATCTGCAAAAACAACGAAATCCTGGGGCACCTTATAGACTAACAGATGTGTTGGAGCATAAGCTTTTTGCACAAAGACCCACTTTCATCTTTGCCCATGGAAGCTTATACTCAAATATATCTGTTAGCCTATATGGTGCCACAGGACTTCTCATTAGTTCTGCTGGATTGAGTACCAAGAGAAAAGGTGTCAACTGTCTGTATAGTCCCATCATGCCATGGAAGAAGAGCAAGTAGCCAGCCCATGAGAATTATCGGTGGGAACAGGGCTGCTGGTTTGGACAGGGTTTTGCTTGCTGCCTTCCTGGCTCCAATTACGGACACTGCATTATCTAAAGCTAAGGTTACAGGCAGAGCTTCTGGACCAGCAGCAGTGGCTGTAAGGGAGAAAAGGTCAGCATTTTCAGGGTCTGCTTATTTCTTTGGGCACAAGTGGAGTGTCCTCAGGTGATGGATAGATGTAGGGGGAATGCCTCCAGGTGGTGACTTGCTTGCCTTCCTCCTATGGGTTTCTCTCTCTGCTCTGGTGTGTTTATATAATATTTCTCTCTGCCCTTGCCTTTTTGTGCTGCCTCCTGCTATAGAATATGGGCAGACATTCTGGGTCTTATCCCCACAGGGAAGCTTTCAAAAGCCATGGGGCTGTAGGAATGGACATAAATCATGTGAAGGAGGAGATGTGAGAGCTGTCATTGTTTACTCAGTTTCTCTTCAGTAAGTGGGTCAGATATTGGTGGGAGAGGGAGGCAAGAAGGAAAGCAAAATTTCAAGTGTAGTGATAGTTCATGCTGGGCTTTATCTGCTGTGATTGCAGAAGTGTCATCTGGAATTCCATTCAGAGGAGAAGCTGGCAGAAACAATGGAGCAGTCTGGACATTATTTTAAGAAGGCTGAAGGTGAAGCCTGAGGTGCTGGACATAGTGCAAAATGTGATGCTCAGTTTTTCTGTTTGCCTCTCTTGTGCTGCATTTAGCTCCAAGGGGAGAGATGTGGATTGTACACCACAGTCACTGATGCCTTGCCCTGCTCCAGGTAGAGATGCCCCATTAGCTAGGACTGGGGTTTTATAAGCAGAGGCTCCCAACTAGCAGCAGTAGTTATGAGGGAGACAAAGTCACCATTTTCCATGACTGATCCTTTTGTGACAACAAGTGCAGTGTCCTTATCAGGAAAGAGATGGATCAAGTGGATGACTGCAGGTGGTGAGTTGCTTGTCTTGCTCTCATGTATTTCTTTCTCTCTTCTCTAGACCATTGGGCAACACAATCACATGCACGCTCTCTCTCCCCCTCCTTACCTCTGTGTTGTGTTCTCCTCCAGGACATACGCATTCCAGTAGGTGACTCCTGACAGTGATTTTTCTTGTCGTCTTATGTTTTTCTTTCTCTTTTATCCACTGTGGCAGCTTCTAGCTGATCAACATTGTCCAGCAGCCCCTGTGGCATCATGGGAGTTGTAGTGCCCACCTACCTCCATCTCCCTTCAGCCCCATAGTATTATGGGAGTGGGAGCAGAAGTGGCCCCCCCTTTACATTTCCCAGCAGCCACTGTGACCCCTGTCACTATGGGAGCTGTAGTGCTTCCCACCTCCATTTTCCAGCAGACCTTGCAGCCCTGAGGCAGCATGGGAGCTGAAGTCCTCTTACCGCCTCCATAACCCAGGAGCTCGTAGTGCCCCGGGGCACCATGGGAACTATAGTGCCCTCATGCCACCATCTCCCAGTAGCCTATGAGGCTCTGTGTATAAATAGTGCCTGGGCCCCACCTCAGAGACAGCTGCATTTCAGCACCCGGTGTAGGCTTCCTATATAAAGCTCAGAGAGGTAGCCAAGTTAGTCTGTACCTTCAAAAACAACAAGCAGTCTTCTGGCACCTTAAAGACTAACAGATATTTTGGAGTGTGAGCTTTCATTGGCAAAGACCTGCTCCTATTGGTGTTACTGGCGGGGGGGGGGCATAGAAGGATTTAAAGGGGGAGTCTCAGTCAAGGAGAGGGCCAGAGTTGACAACATTTCTGACTGAATCCCTCTTTAAATCTTCCTCTGAACAGACCGCCCCCACCCCCCTGCACTCGTGCATCTGAGGAAGCAGGTCTTTTCCTGTGAAAGCTTATGCTCTAAAATATGTTAGCCTATAAGGTGCCATGGGACTTATTGTTTATAAAAAGCTGGGGCCTAAAATAGCTTGAATTTTTGAGTTCCTTGGAAAAGTGAACGTGGTGGTGGTGGGAAACTGTAATATCTCCAGTAGTTGCTCACTTATCAAAATTAAACTTTGCTTATTCTCTTAAGAATCAAGCAGGTCTTGTGTATAAGGTAGATGCAAGGAATGTGCCAGCAGGAAATCAATGCTGCTGAAGGCTGGGAGGAATGTGTCTCCCAGAGATCATTTGCATGAGAATGCAAAGATGTGCATATATAATACCTTTCAAACAAAGCCTGATGGGTTGCAAGGAAGCCATGGGATTTTGTTACTGTAAACACATTGTTGTAAAAATCACAATTTATGCTAACACTCAGTATAAGAACTGTGAAATCTCCCCAATGCTCAGTCAGTGTGGAAGGCCAGGGCAGTCGTCATAAGCCTGTAAGACCTGGATTGCACAGGGCTCCCCTGGTCTAAAATACAGTAAACCAGGAGAAAGTGAGGGGTGAACTAGTGAGTGGAATGTACTTAAATGTGTTTAAAAGTTGAGTGTTCAATTATGAGCTTGGTTTTGTCAGTTGTTCTCGCTTGCTTAAAAATGGAGTGGCATAGTAGTGTTTGGTTTTCTTTTTAAAAAAAAGTACTTCAGTAGGTACTGAGAAGTTAAATCACAGGGTGGCAGCTGTGGTTGCTAAAAGCTCATATTACAGGGTTTTGTCTCAGGCCAGACTGACAGTGGGTAGACAGTGTGACTAGTGGATGGCTGGTAGAAGGAGCAGCAGATGGCCAGTAGAAGGATCTGTGGCTGGATGGATTGCATGATCACCTGGTGGTCAGCCAGGCAGCTCATAGGAGTAAGCCGAACACCGGACCAGCAAGAAGGTGGTCCTGCATCTGGTTCAGTGAGGGTGATATGTCAGGGCGTGCACGGACTGGACCAAGTTGTAAGTGGGGTGTTTGAAGGGGGGTACAAAGAAAGTTTGGATGTGTGGATTGGTTGTCTAAAGTGTTGGACTGATGAGCCTCAGAGGCAGAGGAGACTGCTCAATACATTTGAGCTGGGACAGTTACTTGAGAATTGGTTAGGAACTCTGGGTGTGGTATTACCCAAGTTTATGCCATATAATTTTTTCCCCACCTGTTCCCTTGAAAGTTTCTCTTCTACACTCAGACTCTGTGCTTGCATGTGGGGAAGCATTGCCTCTCTGAGGCACCCAAGGGTGTGTGAATTTCCCAGGCTACTGGGTGGGGGCTCAAGCTGGTTCTGTGTGAAATGGATGAAAAGGAACCCCTTGATGTTGAACCTGGCCCTGGTTGCTACCGATTTCCTTCTGGGCAGAAGGGTTGCATAGTTATCACACAAGTCCTGGTCCTGAATTTCTGAGGCTTCCCCCCCGCCCCCGACCCCTTTGGCCAAAGTAGAGCAGTTGACCCTGCTGCCCCAGAGTCCTGGCAACGAATTCATTTGCCACTAGCTGAGGAGCTAGAATCCACTCCCCTCTTTGGCATACAGTGGATGCCAGTTTCTGGGGTATCTGCCCAGGAGAAATTTGGGTACCATGCAGCTATTAGCAGAGCACCCCCCAACCAGCAGCGTGTGTTTCTATGGGTGATATGCATCCACACTTGCCTGAATGAACAGAACAAATTTTATTTGGCGTGTAGATGGGAAAAATTGGAGAAAATATAGCACCTCTCTGGAGGGCCACATCCTTCCCCAGATAATCAACCCCCCCCGCCCCAGGCAATCACACCCCAGCATGATCCACCTCCCAATGACATCCAGGGGCCAGTTTAGGCTATTGCACAGCGTATCTCCTATGGAACAGAACAACAAGAAGTCCTGTGGCACCTTATAGACTAATAGATATGTATTTGCTAGTCTATAAGATGCCACAGGACTTCTTGTTGTTATTAAAGATAGACTAAGACAACTGCCTCTCCATGGAACAGCAGTACCAACCTGTGGCCAGTCACAGTAATGTGCTCTCCCCTAAGGAGCAGTACCGACCCCTAGTGGCCAATACAAAAAAGCAGTCCTGTAGCACTTAAAAGACGAACAATATAATTTATTAGTAACAGAAAGGTAGCTGTGTTAGTCTGTACTCCAACAAAACGAAGCAGCAGAAATGTAGCACTTTAAAGACTAACAATGATTAATTCACTGATGAGCTTTTGTGGGACGGACCCGCTTCTTCCGATCAAATCAACATAATTTATTAGGTAACGAGCTTTTGTGGGGCAGACTCACTTCCTCAAATCTGGAAATAGTGCACTATTCCTATGCCTAGCAGCCAATCAGAGTAATACACAATATCGCTCCCAAGAAGCAGCAGTGACACAGTCAGTTGGTGTAATGCAGAGAGAGTATCAGCTTTTGTGGGTGAAGACTCGCCTTGTCAAAGTTAAAAGCTTATGCTCCAAAATATCTGTTAGTCTACAAGGTGCCTCAGGACTTCTTGTTTTTGAAGATACAGACTAACTCGGCTACCTCTCTTATACTTGCAGAGAGAGAGTTTCCCTTCCTGCAGCAGTAATACCGCATGGCCAGTAGGGGTTTTTCATGGAGAAACTAGTCAGAGTAATGCACTGACTGTTGGGAACAAAGAATCAAAATGTAACCAGGCTGCAGAAATCTTTCTGCAGATTCCAGTAAGATTGCTGCTTGAATTGTCAGGTTAGGAGCTACTTCCTCTTACGTGCATCTGATGAAGAGGGTCTTTGCCCATGAAAGCTTATGTTCCAATAAATCTGTTAATCTCTAATGTGCCACAGGACATCTAGGCTACGTCTACACGTGCACCCAACTTCGAAATAGCTTATTTCGATGTTGCGATTTCGATGAATAACGTCTACACGTCCTCCAGGGCTGGCAACGTCGATGTTCAACTTCGACGTTGCTCAGCCCAACATCGAAATAGGCACAGCGAGGGAACGTCTACACGCCAAAGTAGCACACATCGAAATAAGGGAGCCATGCACAGCTGCAGACAGGGTCACGGGGCGGACTCAACAGCAAGTCGCTCCCTTAAAGGGCCCCTCCCAGACACACTTTCATTAAACAGTGCAAGATACACAGAGCCAACAACTAGTTGCAGACCCTGTATATGCAGCACGGACCCCCAGCTGCAGCAGCAGCAGCCAGAAGCCCTGGGCTAAGGGCTGCTGCCCACGGTGACCACAGAGCCCCGCAAGGGCTGGAGAGAGTATCTCTCAACCCCCCAGCTGATGGCCGCCATGGAGGACCCCTCTATTTCGATGTTGCGGGACGCGGATCGTCTACACGTCCCTACTTCAATGTTGAACGTCGAAGTAGGGCGCTATTCCCATCCCCTCATGGGGTTAGCGACTTCGACGTCTCGCCGCCTAATGTCGATTTCAACTTCGAAATAGCGCCCAACACGTGTAGACGTGACGGGCGCTATTTCGAAGTTACTGCCGCTACTTCGAAGTAGCGTGCACGTGTAGACGCAGCTCTAGGGTGTGTGGGGTCTTTTTTGTGGAAAGACTAACACTGCTACCCCTCCCATACTTTCCACAGACCAGTGGCTGTTTTCATATCAGCTTAGGTGAAAGACTGATGGGCAGGGAGAGAGAGCTTGAGGGGTGTGTCTACACTTGCATTCCTATTTTGAAAGTGGCATGCAAATGAAGTAAAGCAAAAATGCAAATGAGGTATAAATTTGTATATTTGGTGCCTTATTTGCATATTCTACTTTCAAAAGAGCTTCTTTTGAAAGAAAAAAGCCAGTGCAGCTGCTGCTGTTTTGAACGTAAGCCCCATCTTTGAAAGAATCCTTCTTGCCATTAAAAACAAAGGGAAGAAGGAGTCTTTCAAAGATGATGGGTTTACTTTCAAAAGAGCAGTAGCTACACTGGCTTTCTTTTGAAAGAAGCTCTTTTGAAAGTTGAAGATGCAAATTTATATATAACTTGCATTTTCTATTTACCTCCTTTGCATACCTCTTTCAAAAGAGAAATGCAAGTGTAGATGCACCCCAGGTGTTTTTCTCTTATGCATTTAGAATAGGTAGCCATGTTCTTCTGAACTGCTTGCTTGCCTCCATCTTTAATCAACTCTTTCAGGCCCTGAGGCACCAGGGAAGTCAGAGAGCCTACTATTCTCTGTCTACCATCAGCCACTGAATTCCAGGGCACCATGGGAAGTACACATCTCATAGAGCTGGAAGGGACCTTGGGATGTCATGGAGTCCAGTCCCCTGCCCTCTTGGCTGGACCAAGCACCATTCCCCTGTCTTCCCCCCGCCCTCCCCTTTTTTTTTTTTTTTTTTTTTAAATACATCCATTTGCCCCAGATCCCTAAATGAGCACCTCAAGGATTGAGCTTGCAACCCTGGGTTTAGTAGGCTAATGCTCAGGCTACTGAGCTATCTGGATGTAGGGTGCTTCTATAAGCTACTGTGAGTACTGGGGCACCATTGTGGTGGAGGGAGAGAGTGTGTGCCTCAGCTTTCATCAGAGTTTGTGGGCTCCATGGGAGATGGAGTGCTGTCTACCTCCATCTCCCATCAGCCATTGCAAGTAACAGGGCACCATGGGAGATTGTATGTTGACTGCCTCCATCTCCCATCAGACACTATGGGCCCTGGGGCATCATGGGAGATAGAGTTCTGCAGCCTAGATCTGCTGTCAGCAGTCACTAGCTTGGCTGTCCAATTTGCAAATCAAAGACCCTGTGAGCCTGGAAGTGGAACTTTCCTGCATCTGAACTATAAATGTGTGAGAGGAAAAACACATCAAGTTCTCTGTCTCTGCCCCTTCCTCTCTTTCACTTGGAAGTGGAAGCTGTCCTGATACAGTGCTGGTGGCTGGATCCTGTATCTACCCATGTGTAGCTTGGCTTTCTGTGCTGCTTTCACTGGAGCCAGAGTGGTGGCATGACCAGTGGGGATGCAGACTTGGGTGTCCGTAATGCACTGTATGGGCAGGCAGTGCTGTGTCTAGACTGATTTGTGGGTGGGGTATGTGGAAGAAAGTGACTTCTTTAGTCCTGTAGGTATGATCTAGAGCTGATGGCTCCCACCACTCTAGGTGCCCACCTACAGTCATGTCTTGCTCTGGCATTGCCATGCACCCATTGCTTCAGAAAACTGCAAGAAGTAGGCCAGGCCATGGCGCTATGGGGTGGTGCCTTGATTCTGTGGCGAGTAGGCTGGGCCAGGGCGCTATGCAGCGCTGCCCTAATATTGAGTCGGCGGATTGTGTTTCACTCCGCGCACCAGTGAGACTTGGTGGCCAGCTGGTGTAACGCGCAGTGTGTGTCCTTCCCCTCCCGCAGCAGCAGTACCTCTCCCAGTGCAGAGGGTTTCCTAAGGACGAGTGGGGACGCCCCGCGACCGTCAGGGAACGCGTCGCGTGCGACTCCCTAGGAGCAGCGAGTGGGAACGTAACGAATCCGCTGAACTCTCCTCGCCGGTGCCAGTACAGTTGCTGCTCAGGAGCCACTTCCACCGTCCAGGGGCTGTTGCCATCTCAGGTGACAGAGTGGGGCTGGGAGAGACCCGGCAGTATTTTTCTCTCCCACTTTATAGTTCAGAGAGGTTGCCGTGTTCAGCTACAGCGCTTGCTGCCTCCACGGCGGGCTCCGGGGTTTCCGGGGAGATGGAGCTCTCGCTGCCTCCATCTCCCATCAGTCACTGCGGTCCCGAGGCACCATGGGAGAGGGAATGCCTACACCCTCCGTCGCCCGTCAGCCACTACGGGCCCCGGTGTACCACGGGAGATGGAGTGTTCGCTGCCTCTATCTCCCGTCAGCCACTGCGCCCCCCCAGGGCACGATGGGAGATGGAGTGCTCGCTGCCTCCATCTCCCGTCAGCCACTGCCGGCCCCATGGAGGGGCAGCGCCACCCGGTGGCAGGCACCGTCATGCACCGCCTGTCTTCCAGGGCTTGGCAAAGAGGCGAGCAGCGGATTGTGTTTTATTCGGTGCAGCGGAGACACTTGGTGGCCAGCTGGTGTAACGCGCAGTGTGTGTCGTTCCCCTCCCGCAACAGCAATCCCTCTCCTAATGCAGATAGTTTCCCATAGACAAGCGGGGACACCCCGCGGCCGTCGGGGAACACGTCGCGTGAGGCTCTCTGGGGAGCAGCGAGTGGGAACGTAACGAATTTGCTGAACTCCCCCCGCCAGCGCCGGTACGGTTGCTGCTCAGGAGCCGCTTCTACCGCCCCGGGGCTGTTGTCAGGCCAAGTGACGGGGGGGGGGGGCGCTGGGAGAGACTCGGGAGTGTTTTTCTTTCCGACGTTATAGCTCAGAGGTTGCCGTGTTCGGGGTTCCATGGAAACTAGAGTGCCTCCTCCCTCCCTCTCCTATCAGCCACTGCGGGAGCCGGGCTTCCATGGGAGATGGAGTGCTTGCTGCCTCCATGTCCCATCAGTGAGTGCGGTCCCGGGGCACCATGGGAAACGGAGTGCCTACTGGCTCCATCTCCCGTCAGCCACTGCGGGCCCCGATGCGCCATGGGAGATGGAGTTCTCGCTGCCTCCATCTCCCGTCAGCCACTGTGGGCCCCAGGGCGCCCGAGTCAGTTGCAGGTTGCAAAGCGCTGCCGGTTCGAGTGCGTTTGGGAGCGGCACGTGTGAGGGGCAGCGCGGCCTGGGGACAACTCACCGTCTTTCCTTCCTCACTCCCCAGCCAGGAGCTTCTCCCTCCAGCTCTGTGTCCAGGCAGCGGTGGGACCCCACTTCAGCCCCTACCTGCACTCCCTGCTCCCCACAATCGGCCAGCAGTGGGATCCCTCAGCCTCGCCCCCGCCTGTCCTCCCTTCCCCGGCTAGATCCCCACCTGCGCTACCTGCCCCCGCTTCCAGTCCCTGACCTGCACTCCCTGCCCCCTACATCCGGGCAGCACTGGGATCCCTCAGCCCCCGCCTTCCTCAGCTAGCCCCCGCCATCCATCCAGCGGTGGGACTGCTCAGCCCCACCCACCTGTATTCCCCGCCCCCCGCATCCTGCTGTCGGTGAGACTGCTCGGTTCCCTTGCTTTCCTCTGTTCCTTATCTAGCCCCCAACCTGCATCCCTTCCTCCCATACCTAACCAGTCAACTTGGGGATCCCCCTGCCCCCTTTCCTCCCATCCACAACCTGCGCTCCCTGCTGCCCGCCTCTGTTCTGTCAGCCATGTGCTCCTTCAGCTCTTCTCTCCTAGCCAAACATCAACCTCTTCCCCCTTTGCCACCTGTGGCCAGCCAGCTGTGGGACCCCTAGACCTGCCCTTTTCTCCCTTTCCCAGCCAACCCCGTCCTCCCCACCTGCAGTCCCTGTTCCTCCCCACCCCTATCAAGCCAGATGTGGGCCTCTCCCTTCTACAGCCAGCTCCCAAGCTGCACTCCTTGCTCCCTCCACCTCTATGCCATTATCTGTGGGACCCCTCAGTGTTCTCTCCCTCTCCAACACCCCCCAGCCTGCCACTTGCTGCCCTGACACCACCCCAGTTCATTTCTCTGTTCATGGGACCCACTTAGCCTCCAACTCTCACTAACATCTCCCCAGGTCACCTCTCTCCTGCACCACATGCACTACCTTTCCCTTATCCATACATGCACAGGTAAGGACCCTTCAGCCACCTCAACAGTCTCCAGCCCATTCCAACCTGGCCCTCTCAGTCCATCCCACCACCCCAGCTATTGGGTCACTGAGACCCCACTTCACTTCCTTTCAGCACACCCCCAGCCCATCCCACAGCAACCTGCATCCCCTAACCGTCCCCTTCCAGCCTTCATTCCCAGAGCGCTTCAGCCTCCCCATCCCACCTCAGCCTGGTCTGTCCCTGGCCCTACAGCTGAACCCAAACTGTGCCCCTGCCCATTCCTCCGTCTGTGGGGTCCCCAGTGCCCCTTATTCCTCCTTTCACACTCCCCAACCTGCATCCGTAACCCCACTCTGCCACGAATCTGTTCTTCCACCTGCAGGGCCCCTCAGTCCCCTTTCTCTCCTGCATTGTCAGCCTCCCGCCTCACAGCATCCCCTGTGTACTTCAGTCTTCTCCCTCCACTTTGGGCTCACCTTCATCCTCTTCAGGACATTGCAGCCTGCCCCCTAGCAGCACCCTTCAACTTGTTCCCACGTTCCTGGGCTTGGGCATGGTTAAAATCACCAACAGAGTTCTGTATAGTGCTGATTAACGTGTGGCTTTTGGTTTTGTTTTTGTTTTTCCTAGCCGTGCCTGGAAAGCAATTGTCCAGGGCCCCAGCCAGAGGAGAAGCTGATAGAAGGGGGTCCAATCAGCCTTGATAGCCTTCTAAGCCAAAATGAGCAACGCTTAACCTTTCTGCCTTCCATATAACTGGTTTAGATTACTGAGTCAGTTGAGGGTGAAGAGGAGCAAGACCAGAAGCACTACTGATAATGGGCAAGAGCTGTCCAGCCGGAAGCAGAGCAGATGCCGTTGTGAGATAAGTGTCTGGTTTGGCGGTGCCTCTGCTCATGACCCACCTAGATGTGGGTTGGAAGGCCTGGGTTTGTTAGCAGATCTTCCCAACTTGCAACAGCGGTCGCACATCAGATAAGGTTCCATTTTCAAGGACTGTTCCTTTCTCTGGGTGGAGACAGTGTGCCCTCCTCCTCAGATGGAGGTAGGACGATGAGTGCCGGTGGTGAGTTGCTCGTGTTCCTCCCACATGTTTCTCACGCCTTCTCACTGTCCTCTAGCGTGTTGGCCACCAGTCCCTCTGTTTCTGTCTCTGCTTGTGCTGTCTCTTACTACAAGATGTGGGCAGGAATTCTAGGCATGCATTCCCACAGGCGCATTCTCAGGAGAGAGGGGGAAACAGGAAAGGACGTAACTTATGCCAAGGAGGGGCTGCGACAGCAGAGTTCTGTTCATTGAGTGGGACTGATAAAGATGGTAGGGGAAGGGAGGCATGAAGGCAAGATTTCACATACCAGTAGTGCTTAGTGTACCTATGGTTCGTGCTGGGCTTTTTCTGCTCTGCTTGCAGGAGACTCATCCCGGATCCCTGACTGCACAGAGAAGCTGTATGGACTGGTGGGCAAATCGGTCAGGGGCCCAGACTAGACAGGAACCATTTGATCTGCTGGTGCTGGATCAGTTTGTGAGCTCTATCTGCCTGACTTGAGAATGTGGCTGTTAGACCAGAGGCTGAAGTACAGAGATCATCCAGCCCTGAGGTAACCAATGGAACTTGCCTTGCTGCATCACATGAAAGGGGCCAATGCCAAGCTCCTGAAATGGAGCCGCCTCCTGCAGGATAATGACATGGTGGTGATACACATTAAGGGGTGCACCGAGGGTATAGCTGATGCCCTATCACGTGGGGAGAGCCCTGAACTTCCCCAGGTCACTGACTGAGTGACCCAGCTCACTTTGGCCTGGAAGGGGGGAGAGATGTGATGTAGTGGGGGTGGCCTCACAGAGGGTGTGGGGTTCCTGCTGAGGGTAACTAGGTGACCAGGTAACAGCTCTACTGCAGAAAAATGGGGAGGTGGAGCCTGAGGGTTTTGAATTGGAACTGGATGTTGGAAAGCAATTGGTGTGGGCTGGGAGAGAGAGAGGAAGAGGGGGGCACCTCTTCGCAACATGAATTGATATGACTGGCTCTGCCTGCTGTACTGACTCCGCTGTACAATGCTGTGCCCTATTGTTAATAAACCTGCTGAGTGAGGGACACTCTTTCCTGTCTTGCTAATAAAACATTGTGCCCTGTTGTTAATAAACCTGCTGAGTGAGGGACACTCCTTCCTGTCTTTGCTAAGAAACCAACTTGCTGAGTCACTCCTTCCTGTGGATGGGATGCAGAGCCTAGGGACTCGTGAGCCCCATTACAACTGGACATGCTTCTAAGGAGGCATGAACAGTGCTTAGCTTCCTGCTTTCTGCCTAACTCCTGTGAGTGGTCTGTGCTCTGAATTCCTCATCTCTACTGCCTGTAGGTTTCTTGACAGGCTGACTTTTCTGATTGAGCAGGTACAGTGAACAAGAGAGTCTGGAGAAGGGGCAATAGCGTGCAATGCAGAGTGACTGCTTTGGATGCAGGGATAACGATCACCATAGGATGGTGTCGAGTGGTGTGCCAGCCATGAAAAGTGGAGGTTATGTGATATTGCCAACTGAGGTGCTAACTGGCTTGTTTTCCCCTTTGTTCCCATTTTCAGTGGCATCTTATTTCTTTGGGCAGTGTTATTCTCAGCAGATAGTTGACTCCAGGTCAACTCCAGCTGCTTGCCCTGCTCCCATGTTTCTCTGTCCTTCTCTCCTTCATTGTGTTGGTCAACACTCTCTTCTTCCTCTGTTTGTCCTTGCCTACTTTTTATGTCTGCTTCTAGAGGATACGGTGGACATTTTAGGTGTGCATCCCCACAGACAAGGTCTTGGCTTCCAGGAAGAAGTAGGAAGGAACATAAATTATGGCAGATAAGGCAGACAACAACGGAGCTCTGTAGTCATTGACTCAGCCTCTGTTCATCGTGTGGGGCCAATTATAGGTGGGAAAGGGAATCAGAGATGAAATAGGGATATCATACACCCTGTGGAGCTTAGTGTAGACATGTGTCAGGCTGAACTTTCTCTATGCCTGCAGAGGAATCATCCAGGAGCCGCAACCAGAGTAGACTTTCTGCTTGACAGTGAAACTGAGGAGTGCTTTGGTGAAAGTGTGAACCGCTGTAAAATTATCTCTGTCCAGTATCTGTGTGATAAGGTGATTCCTTGTGAACAGAGAGCTGCTTCTGATTTCCATGGAATGGGTCCTTGCTCTTGCGGGTCCTTGTTAGGGACTGTCTTTTCCTCTCCATAAGTTCATGCTGGTCATCCTGCGCTTAGAGAGAGACTCTGTAGTTTGTAGTCCCTCCCTTAATGTTATTGTAAGTCACTGGAGATCACGTTGAGCCTGGACATGAGGAACAATCATTACTCTGGTCCTCTGAAGGAAGAATTCTGACTAGGGCATAGGGCTCATATACTAAGGGTGTGGGAGGCCTGTACTAGTATAATGGCTGAGCAGTGTCAGCTCCCAAATTAGGAGCAGCTGTCCTGAGCCTATTGCTAGGGATGGAAGCCGGATAGCAATATGCAGCATAAGACCAAATGGGAAACTTAAGTACTGGGGAAGGACTGTAGAGACTCCCATCGACTTACCTCAAACTCTTTGTTCTGGTGAAGTGCCAGGGTTGATGAGAGTGTGTGCAGCAGTAGTCAATTTAGCAGCTCTTTGCTAGATCCCCTAAATGGACACCTGGAGAATCAATAGCTGCAGAGTTGATCCAACAGTAGTAGAGATTTTGCCCTTGCCTTTTATCTGGGTGAGGGTCCTTTGTATGCGCACAGGACATTATTCTAGGATATGATGAGAAACAGTAAGTATTCTAAGCTACAGAAAATAAGCAGCTTGCATGTAGGGTAAGAAATTACTACTTCAATTCAGTCTTTTGAAGATTGCAAACATATTTGTTTTGTTTGAATGGTATTGGTTTTGTTTTATATGCTTTAACTGTCCTGTTTGCTGTCCTTTGTAAACATTTAATTACACAAAGTAGGTTTTAATAAACTTGTTTCTGTTTACTAAGCTTAACCTGTGTAATTTCTAAGAGTGGGGGTAGGGAGAACAGAAGTTGTAAGTATCTTCTTCCATATGGAAGTAGTGTGCAAATTTATTATCTTGCATTGTAGAGATTTCCCTGTGGTCTCGGACATTATTTTTTGGGTGTACTTTGCAGAAGACAACTGTGCTTGATGAGTTCCTAGGTGAGTTTTTTCCTGACTAGAAACCTCCCCTTCTCCTGCCCCCGCAGCCCCCGCATTCAGACTAACTCTCCCAGTGTCCTGAAGTTGCCTGTGCTTCAGACTCCCTCCCCGCCGCTCCCCCGCCCCAAAAAAAAAAAAAAAAGCTGGAACGGTGCTGGCATTGTGCATTGCCTGCCCCAGTCTGAGGATATGTGCATAGGCAATGGATACAAGGGTTGGGATAATACAGGGTGAATGCTGTGTTACAAAGCTAGCAGATGGGAGCATTTCAGTGCTATGACATGACCAAGTGAGGTTTTTTTGGGATTTTATTCCCCTTGTTTTACCTGTTTCCTACTGTTCTGTAGTAACTTCATATGGGTGCCTCAGGTTCCCTAGCCATAACAGCAATGCACAGTCAGAGATGGGTGTTTGGGTGTGCCAACTTCACTCATAGGCAGAGGCTCTCCATGACCCCGTGTCACCTGCTTGCCTAGGTTTCACTTTATCTTGGGAAACAGGGAATGGCAGCAAAGGGAGCCTGGCCAGTTTGAATTTTAACTGTGCACATAGGGTAGGAGGGTAGTTTGGGCTGACTGGACAGGGAAAAAGGAAGGCAGGGCCCTGGCTTGGGGACCCTGCTCTGGGCCCCCTCTCATGGTGGACTGTACTGCTATTAGGTTTTGTGCTGACAAGGCTGTTCCATGTTAGGGTTAGGGGTTAAGGGGTTAGGATTTAGGGTAAGGGGGTTAGGTTTAGGGTTTATGGTTAGGGGTTAGGGTCAGGGTTAGGGGTCAGGGTCAGGGTCTAGGGTTAGGGGGTCAGGGTCAGGGTTAGGGGTTAGGGTCAGGGTTTAGGGTTAGGCGTTAGGGTTAGGGTAAGGAGGTTAGGGTTAGGGGTTAGGGTTAGGGGGTTAGGGGTTAGGGGGTTACGGTTAGGGGTTAGGGTTAGGTTAGGGTTAGAGGGTTAGGGTTAGGGTTGGGTGAGAGTTAGGGGTTAGGGTTAGGGGTCAGGGTCCAGGGGTCGGGGTCAGGGGTAGGGGCTAGGGGGCTAGGGTTAGGGTTTTTTTTTTTTTTTTTTTTTTTTTTTTTTATTGGCCAGAGGACTTCCCTAAAGATCACAGAACCTGGCTGTTCCCACCCCCAAAGCAGCATGTGCTCTGCAGCCAGCATCAAAATGGGATAGAAAATCAGCTCTCCCCAAAAGGGGCCTCTTAACTGTGGGGCTCCTTTCAGCTGTGGGGCAGGAGATAAGTCCCAAAGAGGCTTCTCCCCAGCTGCTGAGAAGCACAGAAGAACTCAGGGCCTGCACAGGGTGGCACAGTTGAATGGAGACCTGCCTCATGCCCTGTGACTTGGGCTGTAGATGGAGCTATTACTGTCCATGGCAGAGCATCATTCATTCCCCCTGCTCAAGTATCTGCTCCTTTCCCACATGTGCACTGCCCAGCCCAGGAGCTAGGAGAGACCAGAGCACCATATCAAGCCTTGGGGAGGTGCCCTTCCCCTGTCATTGGCTGCCCCTGAGCCAGGACTGCCTCCTCTTTGCCAGAGCACTGCACCACTGGTTGTGTTTGGGGCCCTGCTGAGGCCCTGGCAGCAGCACTGCAGGGGACTGAGATGAGCACAGCACTGTTGGGCTGACATTGGAGACAAGCTGGGCCCTGTCAGGCAAATGAAATCATCCCACCCCCACCTCTGGCAGCCAGAGCTCAGCTCAGCCTCCCAGAGTTGGTCTGTGCTTTTCCTGTGGCCAGCAGAGAAGCTGGGAGGCAGCAGGCAGAGGGAGGGGGTGTGTAGGAAGCAACATCACACACTGAGGCTGGAACTCAACAAAGCTCAGCAGGCTGGTGACTATAAAGATTCAATGATAATGGGATTTGAACCTCTGTGTAGGGAATGTGGCAGCAGGAACACAAGGTTACTGAGACTGGGCCTATTGGATGCCGGGGGAGTGGGCAGGCGTAGCCTGCCCACGGCTACAAGGCCCCTCTCACGATGAGAGGGGACCCATTAAAAACAGCCCGGTTCCAAGTAAGTACGGGGGACAACGAAAGAAAAACCAGGGGCGGGAGTGAGGGTCAAAGGTTTAAAATGAGGGAGCCAGAAGGGGGCACCGAGCAGAGGACCCCGGACAGCGCCCACCGTTCCTCAAAGGCGTCCAGGGAGTTGGTGGACGCCGCCCAGAGGAACTCTGCTCGGATTCGTGAGCGGAGGGAGGAACGGAAGTAGGCCCCACAGTCGCAGGTCGCCCCCCCTGCCAGCCTCCTCTCCCTGTTTTTGTAAATGGCCATTTTGGCCGTGGCCAGGAGGAGGCTGACGAGGAGGTCCCGTGACTTTGTGGGGCCACGGATAGGGTGTGAGAGGATGAGAAGGTGTGGGGAGAAGTGCAGCCAGAACCTCAAGAGGAGGTTCTGGAGGAGCCGGAAGAGGGGCTGCAGCCTGGCGCACTCGATGTAGATGTGCGCCAGGTTCTCCCTCATGCCGCAGAAGGTACAGGTGTCCGGGATGGGGGTGAACTGCGCCAGGTACACGCCCGTGCTCACCGCTCCGTGGAGAATTCTCCAGCTGATGTCCCCGGCGGGCCGCGGGACCAAGGTGGAGTAAAGGCCGGCCCACCGGGGCTCCCCACCCTCCGATGACGGCAAGAGGTCCCGCCATTTGTGATCGGGGCGGGACACGAGGGTGGGGAAGTGGAGCGTGTGAAGCACGAGCGCGTACAGAAGGTGTCGAGGCGCGGTTCGGAAGGGGACCGGCTGGAAAGTGTGCAGCCGGCTGAGGTGATGGGGGGGAGGGGGGCGGGCAGGATCGCGGAGCCGGGGGCCCACGAAGAGGTCCGGAGGGCTAGGAGTGGGAGGGGGGCGGGGTGCACCCTCTCGCAGGACCCGGCCGAGGTAACTGTGAGCTGTGGAGGGCAGGGCAGCCTTCACCTCCCGGAGTACGAGACTGGGGGAGCGTAGGTCGGAGAGCCCCATGCGCCGGGCGAGCGCCGGGGCCTCCATCCAGTCCCCCCGCTCGTAGTCCAGGAGGTCTCCGACCCTGGTGATTCCACCTAGGACCAGCCTCCGGCGCACCGTGCAAGACTCCGCCGCCTGCACACGAAGGTGGGGGTTGTGTAGCAGGGGCTCCGCGAGGAGGTCTTCTCCCACGGTGGCCCCTAAGGACCTGGAGGCTGCGAGCAGCCGCCAAGTGCAGAGGAGGTCCTGGTAGAAGGCCGGCAGCTCCGAGAGGCCTCGCGGACGGTCTCTGCAGGATAAATAGAGGAGCTGCCGGTCGCATCGGAGCCCTCGGTAACGGCAGAGGAAAGCGTGCGCCAGCGTGCTCCACGCCGGACTATCTGCACTGTTGGTGTTGAGAAGCCTCTGCAGGGCCCGGAGGCGGAAGACATGGACCTGAGTGCACATGCAGGTCAGGCCCTGTCCCCCCTCCTCCGGGGGGAGATGGAGTACCGCTGCAGGGACCCAGTGCAGTCCTGGCCAGAAGAACTCCAGGATTGACCTCTGGAGCTGGTCCAGGAACCCGGGGGGTGGGACCAGGGTGCTGAGGCGGTGCCAGAGCATGGACAGGACTAGTTGGTTCAACACCAGCGCTCTCCCTCGGAGGGAGAGACACTGGAGTAGTCCTGTCCACCTCCGCAACCGCTCAGCGACCCTGCTCTCTAGGCCTTGCCAGTTTTCCGGCGGAGAGGGATGCGTGGCGGAGAGAAAGACGCCTAGATAGAGCAGCGGACCCGCGCTCCACCGGATGGCCTGAAGCGCGGGTGGGAGGCGGCTCGTCTGCCATCCGGTCCCGACCACCAGGCCAGAGCTCTTGACCCAGTTGACCCGGGCGGAGGAGGCTGCCGAGTAGATAGCTTGGCAGGCCTCCAGACGCGCCAGGTCTCCCGGGTCCTGGACCACGAGGAGCACGTCGTCGGCGTACGCCGACAGGACTAGCCGCAGCCCTGCCTCTGGAAGCGCCAACCCCGTCAACCTTCGCCGAAGGAGGCAGAGGAAGGGCTCGATGGCCAGAGCATACAGCTGTCCTGAGAGTGGGCAGCCTTGTCGTACTCCCCGTCCGAAGCTGACCGGAGCGGTCAGGGTCCAGTTGAGCTTGACCATGCACTCCGAGGCAGCGTACAGCACCCGGAGAAACCCGACGAAGCGGGGTCCGAAGCCGAAGGCCTGCAGGGTGCCCAGGAGATACCCGTGGTCCACCCTGTCGAACGCCTTCTCCTGGTCCAGGGACAGGAGGGCGAACGACAGGCCGTCCCTACACCCAAGCTCTAAGAGATCCCGGACCAGGGACAAATTATGCAGGATGGTGCCGCCCGGGACGGTGTAGGTCTGGTCGGGGTGGACCACGTCCTGCAGCA